>NC_062568.1:191297064-196104564 GCF_022837055.1 Prionailurus viverrinus
CTGGGTGCAGTCAGTGACCTTTGATCTCCTTGGCTGAGAGCAGCCTCCTCGGCCCCGTGTTGGCCAGACCACCTCAGGGGCTCCGCCTGTCCACGGGACGACCACCTGGTCACGGGCTTGTGTGCGGTCCTTGCCAGGATGACCCTCTGAGGTCGAGGTCTGGCTCCCTTCTGCAGGGCAGGGGTGTGGCGGGGGGTACCCCGAGGCTGCGTGTGCAGGCCCCGGGCCCCTGGCCAGCAGGCGGGTTTGGGCGGAAAGAGAGGGGAGAGAGTACTGCGTGTTTTCTCACATTTTCCAGGCCACCGGCCTTGGCCCGGCAGGTCCCAGCTCCAAATCTCAAAGGTGGGAGTGGGGTGGTGAGGGCAGCCAGGGGGGAATTATAGGCTGGTGGTCGGGTAGGAAGCTTGTCCCTTGGCCCCGGGTGAGCTGCAGAGGGCATGCGGGAGCCCCCTGGGGAAGAGAGCCCCGGAACTACCCTGGGCCGCGCCACTCACGTGCCTCCTAAGCAGCTGTCCCCAGGCAGGGGGACACATTCTGGTTCGGCCGCTGACCAACTGCGTGCACCAGCCACTGCCCCCTCCGGGCCTGCCAGGGGCCGATCGATTGACACCTCTTTGCCGCCTTCCTCTCCAGGCTGGGGCTGGGGGACGCTCAGCTGAGTTACACGCTGGGAAAGGGCTTAGCTAATGACAGGAAGAATCCTGGCAACAATCCTATCAAAGTAGCTCCGGCTGTTGAGTCGTGACTAGGAGCCAGGCCCTCCTGAACCCTGCGGGTTAACTGAGAGGGCAAGACTCCCCAGCTCTTTGTTTGAATAAGAAACCTGGAGGAGTCGCGGCGGGTTTTATTTTTACCGCCAGGCCTGTGGGTGAAGAGGGAAGTCCCGGTGATGTTCTGGCCCAACAAAGAAAGCTCACAAGCAACTCTGCCTTTGAGGAAACCGAGAAGTCTGTTGAAATATATACTAAAAGAACATGAGGCGGGACAAGCAGCTGGAGGTACGGATGTTTTGGGGACGCAAGGTGACCAGCTAGGAGATGGGAGTCCCCGAGGATCCCTTGTCAGAAGTGACACTCAGGAGGTCGGCGTCGTGGCAGGTGCGTCCCCGCCGGGCTGCTGCTATGGAAATCTGCAACACCTTCTTCTTCTCTGGGCTTTGGAAGGTCACAAGTCTGCAAGGTTTCCACCAGTTTACGGTGAGGTTAGGAAGAAGCCTGGAGATGGGGCGCCTGGGTGGCGCAGTCGGTTAAGCGTCCGACTTCAGCCAGGTCACGATCTCGCGGTCCGTGAGTTCGAGCCCCGCGTCGGGCTCTGGGCTGATGGCTCAGGGCCTGGAGCCTGTTTCCGATTCTGTGTCTCCCTCTCTCTCTGCCCCTCCCCCGTTCATGCTCTGTCTCTCTCTGTCCCAAAAATAAATAAACGTTGAAAAAAAAAATTAAAAAAAAAAAAAAAAAAAAAGGAAGAAGCCTGGAGAAGCCCAAACCTTGTCGTTTGTGATGGAAAAGGGCCGAAGAGGCGTAAGGGGCACGTGCCGGGTTGCCGCCCGCCTGGGCATTTCCTTAGGTCGTTTGCACAAACAGCAAGATGGGCGTTATCGTTATAGGATATGTGGCAAAAGGAAACCGAGGCTCAGGGAAGCCCGTGACTTGCCCAAGGTCCACAGCGAGGAGGCCAAGGGCTGCACGTGTGAGGATGGGGACTGTGGCTTCCGTGGAGTGTTGGAGGGGCCCAGGGCCCAGCGTGGACTCTACCGAGGGGCAGCATGTCTTTCCTGTCGCTGCTGTAACAAATCACAGCGTAAACAACACAAAGTTATTCCCTTACCATTCTGGAGGACAGAAGTCCGACATGGCTGTCATCGGGCTAAAATCAGAAGAAGGCGTCAGCGGTCAGCAGGGTGCATTCCCTTTGGACAGAGAAAAGACTGTGCCCCTTTCCAGCTTCTAGAAGCAGTCTGTGTTCCTTCGCTGTCGTCTCCTTTCTCCATCTTTGGAGTTAGCACTTCCGCATCCTCCAATCTCTACCTGAAAAATGTTTATTTATTTATTTTGAGTGGGGGGGGGGAGGGGGCAGAGAGGGAGGGAGAGAGAATCCCCAGCGGGCTCTGCGCTGTTAGAGCAGAGCCCCGTGTGGGGCTCCAACTCGTGAACCGTGAAGTCATGAACGGAGAGGAAATCAAGAGTCTGACGCTTAACCGACTGAGCCACCCAGGCGTCCCTTGTGCTTACATTTTTGATGGTGAGCACGAGACACTTTGATGATTCTGTTTTGTTTACCTGGGGCCTCTCACCTGGATATTCCAAGACAACCTTCCCAGCTCGGGTCTTAGTCACCCCTGCAAAGTCCCTTTAACCGTGGGATTAAATCTCTAAATCCAGGGATTGCGCTATGGGTATCTTTGGTCTGCTTACCTCAGTGGCCTTGGCCGAGAGGTCTGATATTTGGCAGAACAAGCATCCCTCTCTCAGGAGGTTTGGAGGGAATGGAAATAAAGAGGAATGGGCTTCCGCCCCGTGGGGGAGTGACTGAGTCTCCCCCTCCCACCGAGGGCCCGGCAGGTGGTGGGGGCAGCAAGGAGCTCACGATCAATCAGAACTCCATCGCTTCGGGAAGGGAGGTGGTGCCCCGGACCCAGGAGCAGACGGACCAGAATTCGAGTCCCAACCTTGTCTATTCTCAGCAGCCCTGCGGGTGGGGGCGGGGGTGGGGAGCAGGCATGTCCCGGAAGGGAGGAAGCAGACAGACGTGTTTGCACGTGATCTCATTTCGTCTTCTCCAAGGTGGAGCCTCTGCCCTCTGGTTCGCGGACGCGGAAACAACAACTCAGAGAGAGATCAAACGCCTTGTCTGAGATCACACAGCTACCATGAGATTTCCCGCGGCCCAGAATTCCCAAACCAGGGATGCCCACCCTGCTCCGTGGCTGTTTGCCACATCTGCCTGCCTCCTGGCCAGCGGCGGGCTTGATGGTTTTCTTTAAGCCGACCCACCGCTTTTTTATTTAAAGGCATCTGTTTTAAAAAGAGGCTTTCTATTACTCTCATAAATGGAAAGTCACAAAATTCATGGGCTAGTTATGTGTATTTTTATAATGCACATTAAAAGGAATTTATCACCGTAAAAATGAAACGTGTTCATCCGCGTACCGTGCGAAATGGTCTCACACACCGGCGGTGGGTTCTGGCACTCTCTCTGGGAACGGGCTCTACACCTGCTTTAGTTTCATCAAATCATGATGTTATTAATGGCTATCATTTGCTAGGGCATTAAATTTTCAAGTGGTTTCCCAGCACAATGAAATCCAGGCTCCCCAGCGCGGCCTCGGGGCCCTTCTGGCCCTTGCTTTCTTTATCTCCTGCCACTCTGGTCCTGCTGCTCTTGGGCAAAGCAGGACTTTTCTCTCTGTGTTGTCTCTGTGGCCGGCAGGTGCCGGGAATTGAACCCCGGGAGCCTCGGAGCCCACGCACGTAACCAAGTACCCTGCACCACCCTTCTGTGACGTCTGATCCAGCAAGGACGGTGACGCCAGCTAAACAAGCTTGAAAATAAAGTAGGGGAGGGACTGGCTGGGTCACCCAGGAACCCCAAGCCTGCAGAGCCCCCTTGGTCTGACAGGCAAACAGAGAAAGGTTTGATCAAGTCTACCAGCCAAGTTTTGTGAGTCCAACGGAGCAACTCTTGCCCGGGGGTAGGAGCAGAGAGACCTTTTATAACCTCTCCCGGGGCGGAAATGATGAGCAGCCGTGGTGGCCAATCCAAACTCCAGGACCTCATGTGAGGGTGGGGCTTCATGGCAGGTGCCCAGGAGTTCTCCAGGGGAACTATGCATTGCAAGTGAGCTCGGCATCAGCACAGAGCAGAATGCTGGCAGGGATTTCCCAAGTGCCTCGTATGCCCTTCCTTTACTGCAATAGGGGTCACTTGTCACCTGAGAAGGGAGTAGGGACGCTAGCTTGCCGGCGAAGCTTGCTAATAGTCACGCTTTATTAATTCCAACTCTTCCCAAGAGCGAGGGGGAGAAAAATCCCTGACGGCATGTGAGCCTCGGGGTCCCTGTGGCCCACGGAGAGAGGCTTGACTGAGGGCTTCCCAGACTGCCACGAGGCATAAAGGAGCCAGCTGTGGGGAGAGCCCAGCCCAGGGCCAGACGTGTGACTGAGGGCTTTGCTCAGTAATCATTCTCCTGTCCCGGTTCAGACAGAGCTAAGGAAGGACACGTTCTGAGGCTGGACGTAGAGTGAAGAGAACACCAGCTCCAAGGGGCCACCTCTCGGAGCAGTCGGCTCCCCTTCATCCCAGTTCCTCCGTGGGCTGGCCGTGTGACCTTGGACAAGTCGCTCCCCCTCTCTGGGCCCCCGTTTCTTCATCTGTAAACTAGGGCTGGTAATGCGACCTCCCTCAAAGGACGGAGGTGAGCATGAGAGCAACTAATCCAGGAGCACGCTATGCGGTAGCTACGTTTGCAGCCAGGCCCACCTGGGTTTGAATCGCGCCACCAGCACTGACTGCTGTGCGATTTGGGGTGGTTGCCTTGACCTCTCTGGCCCTGTGTTCCTCCGTCTACAAAATGGTAACGCTGCCTTCCACGAGCGATGGGGAGCGTCCAGTAAGCGGGGCGTGAGTCTGCTCCGACCCCAGCTCTACCGAACGGTACGTATGGAGGTGCGAGGACCTGCCCTCCCCAGGGAGGTTCCCCCCCACCCCCAGCCCCCGGGGCTGGCAAAGGGCCAGCTGTGGTGCTGGAGGCAGCCTGTAGCCCTTCCCAGCCGCCCCGCCCCAGTGGTGACGACCCGGCCCCTGCCTGTCTGAGGGGCAGGAAGGAAGTGAAGAGGGTAGCTGGCGGCTTCCTCTTTTCTGCCCTGCTCCAGGCGCTGGGCTCTCTCCCTCAGTGCCTAGGAGCAGGGGACGGCAGCACCATGGCCCCCCGCACGGCTGCCGTCCGCCAGACCTGCTGCTGCTTCAATGTCCGCATCGCCACCACCGCCCTGGCCATCTACCATGTGGTGAGTGTGCGGGTGGGCGCGGGGAGGCTGTGTGTGTGTGTGTGTGTGTGCGCAAGAGAGAGGGCCCCAATCTACTGACCCCCTCGGGTGGGAGGACCGCTGCCCACCACCTCTCTGCGGGAGCCCGGCCAGATCCCTTCCCTGCTCTGGGCCTCAGTTTCCCCTTTTTCAACCCGGGAAGGGGGGGGGGGCCTGCAGCAGCTGGCAGAGTGGAGCAGTGGTGGGAGGAGGGTCTTCATGCTGAGCGAATGGAACTCACGTTGTCTCTGGGGCTCAGTTTCTGCCTCTGTAAAATGGGACAAAAGAACAGCCGCGAGGTTCGAAGGGAGCAGCAGCCGGCAAAGTGCGTCGGGAGCCAGGAATCTCGGGAGAAATGTGGGCTGGGGCTGTTGCCAGGGGATGGGGTCAGGCCCCAGGCACAGCCTGACTCTTCCTGTGGGGGGTCCTGGGCCGCTGGGGGGATGAAGGGGGGACCCTCTCCATTGTGCTCCGGGCGGGGAGGGAGGGGGCTGAATCCTCTTGGTTTACAACCCACCAAACCACCAAAGAAGATCTGAGATCTGGTGCTACGGGGTGGGGTGGCTTGCCTGGCCCTGAGGGGGAGCAGCCCAGCAGTTCCCCTTTGGAAGCTGGTCTGCAAAACCCCCCCTGGCGTGGAGCCTTTGTCTTTTCGCTCGGAGCGACTGTGGGCAAGCCACAGCCCCTTGGGGCCAGCGGCTCCCCGCTCTGTCTCGGTGGGTGAAGCTTGGGGTCTCTGTTCACTCCTGCCCGGACCCCGTCTACCCCACCGCACGACTCTGAGCCACACCCGGCTCCCCCAGACCCAGGCGCCTTCCTCCTTAGGGTGACTCAGGGCCTGTGGTTAACAGTTCTCTCATGAGCCTAGAAGGGCTTCCTCAAAATTAGCCTAAATCCGGCATTCTGTTGTGGTGGGCTGCTGGAAACTGCTGAAGTCTGGCTGCATCTGCTTCCGGTCTTGGGCAGGACAGGCAGGGCTGTGGCGAGAGCCCGGCCTTCAGAGGGGCGGGGCTCCTCAGCGGATCAGTGCACAGCTAGCTTCGGGGTCCGCTCCTGGGTGCAAATTCTCGCCTTCCCCGCTTCCGAGCTGTGCCGCTGGGGACCGCTTACTTAACCTCTCTGGGCCCCGGTTTCCTCATTGAAAACAGTAATACCTCTCTGGCTGTGAGGATCGGGGTGCCTGGCGCACAGCAGTGTTTGTGAGCAGTGCCTCCGACACCGTGTGCTGCCGGGCACTTGGAGTGATGCCGGTTTGGGGCGCTTCTCAAGAGGTTGCCTTGCCCAGCTCCCGCCGGTGTGACAGTGATCCTGGGAGAAGCGAATGGCGCCTCGGTTGTCCCCACGTGAGATCCTTAGGGCCTCTCCAAGCTCGGACTGGGCAGCGTTCTCCGAAGGACGGTGATTGGCCCCCGCGGCGTCCCTGTGGGGGACAAGGCCCCTGGGTCCGTACCCCAGCTCTGCCCCTGACTGGTTGTGTGACCTCGGACAAGTTTCTCTCTCGGGCCTCCGTGTCCCCTTTAGAAAATGAGGGGTGGGGATGTGGACTGGCGCAGAGGTTTCAGACTCCAGCCTCTTGACGGGGCCGGGCAGGTCGCGTAAGTGAGCGTAGTGGGGCGGACGGACCCGCGGTGACCTCGGGGCCCTGTTCTGGGTCTACCCCGGTGGCCGGTCCCTGCTTCCTCTGATTGTTGCCACACAGGAATGTGGGCCCCAGCAGCCGCTCTTCTGACATTCAGAGAAGCAGGAAACACGGCCTTTTAGGCCCCATGTTGTGGCGTTCCCATGTTGGCGACTGGCTCGAGGTGAAAAAGAAATCCCTGTGCAGGTAGGACCGCGTCCACATGCAGGCTGCTTGGGCCTGGCCTCTGTCCTGAAGGCCCCAGGCTTCGCGACTCTCGAGAGTTCTTCTTGACCACGCTGCGTGAGGTCCTCACCAGGACGTGGTGAAGCGACATCAGTGCCTGCCCGCAGAGCTGGAGAAAGTGTGGGCCAGTGACCAGGGAAGCCTCGTTGGAGGCGGTGCCATTAGGGGAGGCGTAGCGTGTGGGGGGTGGTGAGGCACAGGTGTGCAAAGTGCACAGGCCGAGGGGTGGTGGCTTGTGTAGGGGACACTTGCACAGCCCAGGCTGGAGGCTTTGGCTTGGGGTGCAGGTGGTGGTAGGGGCTCCGAGTGACAAGCTGAGGATTCTGGGAGTTCGGGGTAGGGTGCTGTTGATATTTGGGGCTGGAGAATTCTTTGTCGTACGTTGCGGGACGTTTCGCGGCATCCTTGGCCTCTATCCGCAAGGTGCCGGTAGCCTCCCCCCACCTGCCCAGTTGTGACAACCCAAAATCCCTCCAGGCGTTGCCAAATGTCTCCCGGGGGCTAAGTCACTCCCAGTGTCTGTAATGTGGACCATGGGGAGCCATGGGATGTTCTAGAACATAAGGCATGAGAACAGAGGAGAGGCCAGGAAGCTGTACCGGGCAGCGCTGTCTGGGGTCCTCGGTTGGTTCCAATGGGGGGATCGTCCTCTGCTCCTTCCCAGAAAGGGCAGGAGGGCCGGGGGCTTTCTTGTGACTGAGCAGTTGGGGGGACAGGTATACTGTCCTGGCCTCTAACACCTGGATGGAAAAAGGGAAGCTATTGCCCAGATGTGTTGATTGCCCAGATTGTCATCATCTGGAGCCAGTCATGGGTGACAACATTAAGAGCTATTCATAGACTCGGCCTCTCTGGGGAGGCTTAAATTAGGTCTTTAGCCCCGGCTTGTCTGCAACCCAAAGCCTGTCTTAAATCAATGGTAGGAGGAAAGGATCCCCGGAAGGCCCTTTGGCTCAGAAATCTCTCCCTGCCTGACTTCTCCCCTCCAAGGCACCTGGAATCCCATTAGGAACGCATTGCCCGGACGAAAAAGCTTACACCCGCTGTGGTTTCAAAACCTTGTAGCACCAGGCCGGGGAGGGAGGGAGGCCGGGGCTGGCTGTCTCTGGGCTGCCGGGGTTGTGAAAGCTCTAATTGTTTCTACACTCCCGTATTCTCCGTGTTCGGTACAACGCACACGTATGACTTTTTAAAGTAAACTTAATTTTAGAACAGTTTTGGATTCACAGAAATGTCACAGACATAGTACAGAGTTCCGTACGCCCTGCACCTGTTTTCCCCTAGTGTTAGCGCCTTATGTGATGGCTCATCTGTCACAGTTGATGGGTCGCCTTCGACGCGCTAACGTCCACACTCTATTCAGATTTTCTCAGCTTTCCCCTAACATCTTTTTTTTTTTTCCCTGTCTCAGGATCCCATCCAGGATACCGTGTCACATTTAGTCCTTATGTCCCTTAGGTTTCCTCTTGGCTGGGACGGTTTCTCAGATGTTCCCTGTTTTTGGTGTCCTTGACAGTTTTGAGGCGTGCTGGGCATACGTTTTGTCAAATATGCATCCAATGGGACTTGTCTGAGGGTTTTCTCTTGGTGAGGCTTGGGTCAGGTGTTTTTGGGAGGAAGACAACAGGGGTAAGGGGCCATCGTCAGCACATCATATCAAAGGTATGGACTCCTGACGTGTCTTAGCACTGTTGACAGTGACCTTGGTCACCTGGCGGCAGTCGTGATCGTCAGGTTTCTCCCCACTGCCCCCACTCCTCCCCCCTGCCCCGCCTTCCATACTCTCCTTTGGGGAAGAAAGTCACTTAAAGAATGGGAAGTTATTTCTTGAGGGCGTTTGGAATTTCTCATGGGAGATTCGTCTGTTTTCCTCATGTGTTAGTAACACGAAACGGTTTACTTATTTATAGCAGTGGAAACTCACGGATATTTATTTTGTACTTTGGGTTATCATCCAATGCTACTGTATTTATTTGGTTGCTCAAATATATTGCTTTTTAAATTGGCAAAAAAAAAAAAACAAAAAAAACAAAGTAAAGCCACCTCTACCATTTGAAGGAGTCTGTCCTTAATGAAGATACGTTCTCCAACATGCCTTCTTTTTATGTGCCGAGCTCCAGACCAGGGTCTGGACCTCTAGGGGCTCCAGGCCCAAGGACAACTGTGACAATGGCTTTGCTGGATGACGGGGCTGACTGTTCTGGGGGCACAGATGAGGGGCCTTATCCCAGTCCCGGAACAGACGGGGGAGGGGAGATTCAGGAGCGGCTTCTTGGAGGAGGCTGGCGTGCTAGGGATGAGCAGGCCCGAGCTTGGGCCTGCTGGGGAGAAGAGCGCAGGCCAGGTCGAGAGGGCAGCTTGAGCAAAGCCTTGGGGGTGGGAGAGACCATGTGATGTCTGGAACACGGGGAAGCTCGTGAAGCTGGGGTTTAGGGACGGATGGCTGTGAGGTGTGGTGGGGGGAGGCTGGGCCGAGTTCCTCTTTTCTTGCGGGCTTCATAGCCAAAAGGAGGGATCTCTGCTTGGTCCAGTCCTCTCCTTTATAGATGAGAAAAGCAGAGGTCCAGGAAGGTTCCTGGTTTGTTCCAGGTCACAGGGAGGGAGGGAGCCAGTCTCCTCACCCAGTCTTCTCCTCTTACCCATTTCTTCTTTATGGTCCAGCTCACGGGAAGCTTCCCCCTCCAGGAAGCCTTCCTGATTTGTCTTTCTCAGACCCCCCAGGGGCTCTCCTTTCTGCTCCGTTTTGGGATTGAAAATCACAGAGCCGTCTCCTAACTTACGAGGTGACCTGGCGCAGGCAGGCGCTTTGCTGTCCGGGGCCTCAGTTTCCTCATCTCCTAAATGGGGTCAGTAGCCCCGGCCTCAAGGGCGACTGCTTTGGGGCATTGAGCTGATGCGGCCCCATTTGAGGGAGGGGCTGCCGGCTGGTGCCCAGAGTGGGCTGGGGGAGCAGACCGCATCTTTGAAAGCTCGTCTGTCTGGGGCCTAAAAATAGGCCCCAACTGCCAGGTGGGGAAAGTCCCTGATGAAAGTCTGTTAGAACCTCCGCCTTCACGCCTGGTGCCCCCATGTGGGGCAGAAAGGCCTTGGTCTGTGCCCTGCAGCTCTGTGCCCTTCCTGGAGGTGTGAAGAGGCCGGTGGGGGTGGGGCGGAGGTGGCCCAGGGGCCCCGTTGGAACTGAGCTATGTTCCTCATCTCGGGGATGTGCACCCCACCTTCTAACTTATAAAATGCTGGGGGCCCACACAGCTGCTCAAGGGGGCCGTCAGACCCACTGGACCCATGGGGGGCTGCACGCAGGGCGCCCCCTGGGGGGCAAAGGTAAGCGTTTCTTGTGTCACCAGACCTGGAGGGCTGGGCGATAGAACTTTTTTACCCCGTGAGGGGGGCAGAGACAGGCCAGACCCCAGGCTGGGCTTTGTCCTCTTCCTCACTTCTTGGTTCTCAGGCCCCAGGGAAGGGCAGGAAGGGGCTTCTGGGCATGGGGTGTGGGTGGTGGTCCCAGTCTTCAGGAATCACCTGGGTTGAAAGGACCCACTGCTGTCAGAGGGCCGCAGCTAAGGGAGGCACCAGCTGGGAGGAGGGCGTCCACCCCACTCGGACTGGGCCCCATGACTGGAGGGCCGGGTCTGGGTAGGGTGATGTCTTCTCAGTCGCCCAGGAGGTGAGGCTTCTATTTTGAGGTCCTGGGACCAGAGCCTCGCTCCGTGCTCACTGCAAGGCCTGTGCTGGTCTCCTGTGAGGAAGGGGCCCACAGAACGCCCAATGAGGCCGAAGGCTGAGCGAGAGGCTGCATAGGCAAAGGTTCTGGCTCCCTGCCCTGCCAGTCCTCGGCCCTGCTATGGCCCAGACCATCCCTCCCCTCCCCCAGCCTCAGTTTCCTCCCCTGTCATACGGGGGCCGGTGGCCCAGAAATGTGAGGTCATTCTGGGACTCACAGGAAACCAGGTGGAGACATGTTTAGCCCCTGATGAGCGCCCCACAAATGGCAGCTAACTCTGGAGCCCCCGTTGGGCAGGAGAGGAAACAGGCTTGGAGGGGCCAGTCGACTTTGCAGCCTGTGGCAGATGAAGGACAAGAGCCCGGGGGTCCTGCTCACGGCCCAGACTGTGGTGGTGGTGGGGGGCACGCTTCTTGGTAGTGACAGGGGAGGGTCGACTGTAGGATCTGGGGAGGGGGTGCTCGTTCGTAGAAACTCAGAGCCCACATCTAAAGACACAGTCTCGATTTTCCCTGCAAAATGGGGAGAAAATGGGAAAAACAGAACTTGCCTCACAAGGCTGAAGTGAGGATAAAGGGCAGGTCTGGAAGGGCCGAGGGCCGAGGGCAGAGGGCAGAGGGCAAAGGGAAGGTCTTGCTGGGCTGTTACATGCGGAGGGCAGGGGGTCCCTGAGGATAGAACGCTGGCCCTCCCAGACAGCCCGGGCCGGAGCAAGATGCTCCCCATGGAGCGCTCCCATCTTGGCGATCCTTATGCTACAGTGTGATAAACTGAGGCACGCACCGTCCGAATCATGTTCTGTGAGCTCCCCGCCTTTGGACAAGCTGTCCTTTCTGCCTGGAGTGGTCTTTCTCCAGCTTCTGCCAGTCCCAAAGTCACGGCCCCTGGAAAATCATCTGTTCCCTCATGTCTCCGACACCAACCCCCCCCACCACCAGCCCAGCCGCACGGCAGCTACCGTTTCCTGGGGGCCTACTGGGGGCCTGGCACGGATGACCCCCAAGTTACAATCCCTCAGAGAACTTCTTACGGTTTCCTGAATGGGGCTCACCCACTTTTGGTCTTGTCCTTCCCTCTGCCTGGAACACCCTTCCCACTGCCCTTTGGGAGAAAATGTCTTTAAAACGTACTGCTTCTCAGAAGCCTTCCTGGAGCCCCCAGTCCTGGACCCCGAGCCCCCAATAGTCATCCCCATCCCAGGGCGGCTCCTCACCCCCAGCTCCTGGGCCCCGTGGCTCCTGTCTTCTGGCCTGGGGGCCCGGAAGCCTGATTTATCTTTGTAATCCCCAGGGCATGACACATAGTAGGTACCAGCTAATCGCTCTTTGATTTGACTTTTGCCAACCTTTTATTGGTGCATAACTTACACAACTATCACAAGTGCACATCTTGAACTTGTACGAGGTGACACACCCGTGTCACCTCCAACCACATTACAAAATAGGACAAGGCCAGCACCTAGAGGCCCCTGGTGACATCTCCTCATCACCACCCTTGCCCCACTGGCTTCTTCCCACATATGTTCTAGAACTAACTAGGGATGAGATTTCACAGCAGGTGCCTTTTTGTGTCTGGTTTCTTTGCCTCAACACTGGGTTTGTGATCTTCCTCTGTGTTGCTGTGTGTGGCCAGCAGCCCCGCCGTGTAATATTTCACTGAACGGATACATCACCAGGTATTTGCCTGTCCTCCTGCGGGAGAGTCGTTTCTAGTTTGGGGCTGTTACAAATAGGGTGGCCGTGGCCATGGGGACTGGTGGTTTGGTGTCCACACACAGGCACTTCTGCTGGTCCGTGAACAGTGGAGGGGGCAGGGGTGGCAGGGAGGACAGCAGAGTGGCAGCCTCGGGGCGGGGAAGCTGGCTCTGGGGCACAGGAGGGCAGCCGAGCCCTGGCTCCGGGGGCCCCGGCAGATGATCTCTGGGCCGGCTGGGGAGGTGACTGGGACGGTAGTGCTGTGGGGGAACGGCCCCCGCCCAGTGGCCCCGATAAGCCTCGGCAGGAAGTATGGGGTGGCAGAGGAGGGGGTGGGGGAGGAGAGCTTCCTCTTGATGCTGATACATCTGGCTGGCTTCTCCCTTCCTCCTCCCAGATACGCAGGGAGGGGAGGCGGGCAGGGGAAACAGAGTGGGCAGGTGAGTTTCAGTGATGGCGTGACGATGATGAAAGTGATGACGATGATGGTCCAAGCATGCAGGAGCCCTAGGGTCCCTAGGCCACCAGAGCCGGGGGACACAGGGTCTGGCTGGAGCAGCCCTGAAAAGGGAGAAGGGGCGGGAAGGGGTGTGCACTTGGGACCCATTTCCCATTTTGCAAGCTGCGCTATGTGTTGAGGGAGGGTCGAGGACCAGCCCGGGCCTGACTCCTTGTGCAAACCCAGGAGGCCTGGGACGCACCCAGGCCCCTGCTCTCCTCGGACGTAGGTGGGGCGGGGAAGGGGGGACAGTCTGACCTCGCGGATTTGTGAAGCATCGATAAAGTGAAAGGCCGGGAAAGTGTCCCGCTCCAGCTGGCACGTAGTAGGTGCTCACCGAGGGGCGGGTCTCTGTAAGTGACGCCCTCCCACCCCCCGGAATCCCAGAGGCTGGGACCCTGCCTGCCTGCTTCTGAGGGGGTGCGTCCTGAGCCCCGGGAGGTCAGGCCCACCTTCCTGGTCAGGGAAGTGGGGTCTGAGCCCCAGAGTCGGGGAATGTCACATGTCACCACCACCCTCCCCGTGACTGCCATCAGCACAACCGAATCGAGATGTCACCACGTCATCAACATCAGCAACGATGTCTGTGACTACTTCCCAGCAGGTCCGCTGGAGTTGCCTCTGTCACCCCCACCCTTGCCACAGCCGTGGTCACACACGTCATCGTAACTGTCTCCGCCACGCCAAACCCAGCCACGTGACAGCCGGTCCTCACCCCCCAGCAAGGTCGCCAGGGTCACCGCCACTCTGGCCACGGCCATATTCCATAGCCACCCCGTTCCTCTCACGCCCACCCCCCGGTTTTGCCGCTCACCCTACGAGCCCTGCTGCCTCTATTTCAGCTCTAGCTGTCGGTTGTTTCTCAGAATCACTAGGAAAACAGAAAATCTCCCAGCTTCCTGGCCTGCTCGGCTTAGGGAGGTTGTGTTTGTTGAGAAAGAAGGGACAGGGTAGGGCTGGGCACGGGGACCGAGCCCAGGGAGGAGCAGAGGGAAGGGGTGAGAGGGGGGAATGGAGAGCAGGGGTGGCGGCGGGGCGGGGGGGCTGAGCATGGTCAGGACTAATGTGGTCTTGCAGCCTGAGCCCTGGCTCGGTGTCTGGAATGAGGCTCATCCCGGCTCTGCGACAGGCTTGCTGTGTGGACTTGGGCTGGTCATTGTGTCTCTCTGGGTCTCACTTGCCCACTGGTAACATCCCCTCCTTCAGGGAGAGGCATTCCCGCCCACGAATTTCCCTGGATCTGCACTGCCAGCCTCTGGGCCTCTGCATTGTGATGCTCCCTCTTCCTGGAATGCTTTGTTCTCTTCTCTGTTGGGAAACTCCTACTTAACCCTCAAAACCCTACTCCAACTTTTCCCATTTGTGAAACCCTCCGTGAGGCTTCCAGACAGTGGCGATCACTCCCTCATCAGGGACCCTCAGCCCTCTGCAGGCCCTTTGTCGTGACTCTGAACACACTGGTCACCCATGGTTTCCCCCGGGGACTGTGACACCGGCGGGCCAGGCCAGGGTGAGTGGCTTAGCTAGGCAGGGCCTGGGGCCATTGTGTGCTCAGAGAGCATTTCCTGGATGAACAAACAGAGGGAGTGAATGAGCACCTACACAGGTTAACGAACACGGCCCAACCGTGTTGGTTTATGGAGCACTTGCTGGGACGCCTGTCCCCGTGCTGGGATGTCATTTGACTCGACCGCAACCCTGTGGGGCAGGTCTGGTTGATATCCCCAGGAGGCAGGCTCAGAGAGGTCAGTGGCTTGCTCGCGGGCACAGAGCTCGGGTTGGACCCGGGACCACCTGACCTAGGCACCCTAGCTCTTCCCTGCGTGATCTCACCGCCGAAGAGAAAAGGCAGTGAGAAAGGCGCCGCCCTGGGGGAGCAGGTGAGCGAGTGGGCTTGTGGGAGGAGAGGAGCCCTGTCCTGTCCCTGGGGGTCGTGGGCCAGGGCCCAGCCAGACCCTCAAAGCTCCGGGAGAAGGCAGCTCTCTGTCCAGGTGGGTAGCAGCAGGGGTGTGGCGGGGGCGAGGGGGGAGGTGACGGCCAGGGGCCTGGGACCTCGGGGCTCCTGAGGTCTCCGGGCCTCTCCCAGCATACACTGGAGGAACACGAGTTACTTTCCGGGAACCGCCAAGGCTCCTGGGTAGGGGCTTGGGTGGAGCAGTGAGGGCCTGCGGATGAACAGAGCACAGCTTCAGGGGGCCACCCTGGGTGGCCTCGGTGCCACATGCCATAGTTTGCAAGGAGTTCGATCGTCCCAGTGGTGCAAATGGGGGTGACCCTCCTCAATGACCAGAGGGGGTAAACTGAAGGCAGGGAGGAGTCCGGAACTGGGCAGGGTTATACAGCAGTGAGGCAGTGGGGGAGGCCTCTGGTGCCCCACCCGCCGGCTCTGGAGTCGGAGGTGTCCAGAGCTGCCGGGGGAAGGGTGGGCAGAAGGTTGGTAAGACCAGGGGCTGGGCCCACTCGGCCCTGGGTGGAGCCCTGGACCCCGGGAGCCCAGGTAACAGGGTTCAGATCCCCGGCGGCCATGTGAGTTCTCTTCTCCGAGCCTCCATTTTCTCATCTGTAAAATGGGGAAAATGTGGCTTCTGTCGCAGGGTTTTGGGAGACTGCGATGGAGGCCTGTGTGTGCAGGTCTGGGCACACAGTAGGTACTCAATAAGTGTCAGTTCCTCCCCCTCCCATCTCCTAGGGAGCGGAGGCTCCTGTCTTTCTCCTGGACTGGGGCTGTTGTCTTCTGCCAAAGGCTAGGGGCCGGCAGAGCGTCTGAGTCAGACTCTGAGTTTGCCGGGCTCTGAGCTGGTTCCTACCTTCTCTGGGCCTCAGGGCTCTCACTTGGGGGACAGAATTACCTCCCTTGCCTTATAGGGCTGCTGAGAAGGTGGAATGGAGGGAAGCCTGAGCCCGTAAGAAGGTGATTCTTAGGCAAGGAAGACCACTTCCGGCACCTGCTGACCTCGCAGGAACTGCGGGGAGAGAGGGGGTTGGGGCCCCTCTGACTCTGCCCCCCGGCGCAGGCATGGGAGTGGCGAAGCGGGCCAGGCTTCAGGCAGAGGCGGGAGGTTGGAAGGTGCTGGAAGGACAGTGGAAGAAGGAATCCAAATCTCGGGCCCGTTGGCCTGGGTTTGAATCCTGGCCCTACAGATTACCAGCTGGAGGCCACAGATAAGTCACTGGACCGCTCTGAGCCTCGCTTTCCTCATCTGTGAAGTGGGGGTGGGAGTATTCAGAATAGTCCCTTTGCTGGGTTTGGGAGGATCGTCGGGAAGGTGTGGGTGGCACGGATGGCATGCGGTCAGGGCACACAAAGGTCCCTGCCCTTCTCCCCCTTCTTTTCGGGGTCATAGGATAGGGTGGAGGTGGGGAGGGAGGGGGTGACTGTGATGCTAATGGCAGGATGGGAGGCAAGATGGCGGGGCCGTGAGAGATGTTTAGGACCAGAATTGAGGGGTTGGGGACGGCTGTGGGTTAGCATTGGTCTCCAAAGTGCGGTGATACCCGAGGTGACCGCTGGGACCTCAGGAGGACAGTATTAGAATTTCCAAACTTTTCCACTATATCCTTTATTAACTTCTGGATGTGTGTGTGTGCGTGTGTGTGTGTGTGTGTGTGTGTGTTTTACGATGTTCGTGGTAACCAGAACAGTGGCACGTGCATTCGGTTTTGAAATGAAGAAATAGGGGCGCCTGGGTGGCTCAGTCGGTTAAGCGTCCGACTTGAGCTCAGGTCACGATCTCGCGGTCCGTGAGTTCGAGCCCCGCGTCGGGCTCTGGGCTGATGGCTCAGAGCCTGGAGCCTGCTTCCGATTCTGTGTCTCCCCCTCTCTCTGCCCCTCCCCCGTTCATGCTCTGTCTCTCTCTCTGTCTCAAAAATAAATAAACGTTTAAAAAAAAATTGAAATGAAGAAATACAGGAGTGTGTTCAAAGGGTTTTACTGACAGGTGCATGGTCAAAATATCTGCACCCCCTGGGGTACTGGCTAGCAGGGGTGCTGAGGTGTTTTGGGGAGTGGGGTGTGCGCGAAGGAATCAGAAGAGCACTGGGAGACTTGGACTCCAGTCTCCACTCTGTCCCCAACTTGCTGTGTGTCCTTGGGCAAGCCACCTAACGTCTCTGAGCTTCCAAAACAAGCAGAGGGGAGCTTATAAAATGAGTGGGCAGAGGCTCTTTCGAGCAACGGGAGGTTGGGATTGTCTGGTTCTGAGCTTCGTTTGGGACTTCCAGAGTCTTCTCTTGCCACACCTGGTAGATACCCATGTGCCCTGCTAAGCCCAGCTGCGTCTTATCTGTGCTCTGCTTGCACACCCCCAGGGACGGGGAGCTCACCACCTCGCAGGGTGCTCTGTTCCGTCCCGGATGGAGCTGTCATCTACCTCGCTTCCTCCTTCCCTCCTTAAAGGTGAACTTGAGGGGTGGGGGGTGCGAGGGGCTGGAACCCCAGCTTTTAGGGGCTGAGGAAGCAGCTCTTTTCTCTTGGGGCCGTTTCCTGTGGGTGCCAGCCGCAGCTCTCACAGCAACTGCCTTCCGCTCGGGGCTGCTCTCAACCTTTCTGGTGAAACAGAGCCTTTTTTTTGGCTCAGCTCGCACCAGCTAGAAGGGCAGCTAGAACAAGCTTGCTGTCCACCCCCTGGCACCCTGGTCTTGGTACCGCTGCAGCACCTCATGTAAGCTCACCTCAGCCAAAAGCAGATTGTGTTTGCTGAGCCCCCACTGCAGGTTCCAGGCTCAGTGCTTTGCAAATACAATACTATTCCGCACTGAATCCAGTGGTTGCCCGTTTCCAGACGAGAAGGCTCAGAGAGGTGAAATGACTTGCCCAAGGCCACGTATTGAGCTGGATTGAAATCCACCTCCGTCTGACCTGGAGCTCAGCAATTCATCACTCTTCTGGGCTGTCCCTTTGTGCCCTCCCTGAACAGAATGTAACATGGCAGGAAGTTGAGACCTGTGTCTGAGCTAAAGCAAAGCAAAACAAAACAAAAACAAAAACAAAAAAACCCAGACCCACATAATCGGCCGGGGGGAAACAGGTGGTGCGTGTTTGGTTGCCTGTCAGCTGAGCATGAGTTACTTAGTGCAGGGCCACCCAGAAAGCCTGTGTAAACTCACGCCATATTACTAGAGGTAGGGCAACCACTACAAGGAAGGAGATGGTCTTGTGATTCTCAATGTGGGCCGACGGTGTCTGGAGACTTGTGTGTAGAGGTGGGGAAGAGCAGAAGGCTTGCTGCAAGAACACGGATGTACAGAAGACTGAGTTCCCTTGGCTGGAAGTATTTAAATAGAGGCCGCATGGCACAGGACTCCCACATTGGATGGCGGAGGGCACAGGCAAGGTGACATCCAAGGTCCTTTCAAACTGCAGTTTTATGGCTGGACTTCAACTGTCACCAGGGCCACAACACTCAGGCCCATAAGATTTGGATGGGGTTTGTTCATTTGTCTGTCTGTCCATCTGTGTGTCCATCCATCTATTCATCATCCATCCATCCATTCATCCATCATCCATTTATCCATCCACCCATCCATCCACCATCCATCCATCATCCATCCATCATCCATCCATCTATCCATCATCCATCCATCCATCCATCCATCCATCTATCCATCTATCCATCCATCCATCCATCCATCCATCTGTCCATCATCCATCCATCTATCCATCCATCTATCCATCATCCATCCATCCATCCATCCATCCATCTATCCATGCATCCATCCATCCATCTATCCATCCATCTATCCATCATCCATCCATCCATCCATCTATCCATGCATCCATCCATCCATCCATCTATCCATCCATCATCCATCCATCCATCCATCCATCTATCCATCCATCATCCATCCATCCATCCATCCATCCATCTGTCCATCATCCATCCATCTATCCATCATCCATCCATCCATCCATCCATCTATCCATCAGCCATCTATCCATCCATCTATCCATGCATCCATCCATCCATCTATCCATCATCCATCCATTCATCCATCCATCTATCCATCAGCCATATATCCATCCATCTATCGATCATCTATCCATCATCCATCCATCCATCCATCATCCATCCATCCATCCACCCATCCACCCATCATCCATCCATCCATCCATCCATCCAATACAATAGCTAGAGCAGTGAGCAAGAGAGACACAAGCCTTCCTTGCCTGGAACCTTCAGTTCAGTGGGTATAATAGCAATAATAATAGCAAGCATAGGTGCTTCAAGTGAATTATTCCATCTGGCTCCACTACAACTGTATGAAGCAGGCATTACTATCCCCAGTTTGCAGATGGAGAAATTGAGGGCACCTGGGGATTGGTAATGACAGGGCTCCTCAGGGATTCATGGATCAGGTGCTCCCAGGCCTGTGTTGAGAATTCCAAGAGCTTGAAGCTTTATGATGCTCAGATGCCATGACTAAGATCCCCTAATGCCCTGAGCCTGTTATAAAAGAAGGTGCAGAAGAGGGGCCAGTCACTGGCGGGAGCCCTCAGAGCCTCCCCCCCCACCCCACCCCCTGCCACCAACCTTGACCTTCAATAGTCATAGTTATTGTTTTATCAAGAACCAGGCATGGTTCTAAGTGCTCTCCCGGGATGCTCTGACTTATTCCTCATGATAACCTTAGGTAGCTACTAATGCTATCTTTATTTTACAGATGGGAAATTGAGGCACAGAGAGGCTGTGTAACTAGCCCAAGCTCACACAGCTGGGAAAAGGAAGGAGGGGGACTATGGGCTTGAGCCGTCTTATCTGTTTAGGCCACACTTTCATCCGGGATGCTCCACGGACCTGGCCTTCCGTCTCCTCCAGGAGCCTCCTCCCAGGCCCCTGACTACCTGCCACCAGGGTGCGCGGGAGCAGGGGTGGGAGTGTGCGGGCCTCACTGATGGTCGCTCTGTCTGCCCGCAGATCATGAGTGTTTTGCTGTTCATCGAGCACTCCGTGGAGGTGGCCCACGGCAAGGCCTCCTGCAAGGTCTGGCAGAACGGCTACCTCAGGCTCGGTAGGTCCAGGGGACCCGGGAGGCGGAGGGGCCCTGGCGGCAGGTAGACGGGCTGGGGTTTGAGGCCCTGCCCCTACCCTTCTGAGCCTCAGATCTTTCACCAGCAAAGGGAGATCTGTCCCCACCCAAGTCTCTAGGTGGGAGAGCAGAGAGGCTGGTGCTTCGCGAACCTAACCAGCTCAGGAAGGTGATGGCAGGACTCTCCTGCCTCCCTCTGTCAATGGCTGCCCACCACCCTGGAATAAACTAGAACCTCCCCATGGTGGGATCCAGCCCCGGCGAACCTCTCCGGCTACACCTTGCAGCGTCCCTTTGCTCCCTGCTCCGGTGGTCTTGGCCACACCTAGCTCAGCCCTGTCTCAGCTCCTTGGACTCCTGGTCACTCCACTCACAGGCCACCTCCTCAGAAGGCTTCCCCGACCTCGTCCTGGGCCCGGGGGTGGCAGACTCGGGCCACCCTCCCACCCTGCGTCCCGTGTTACCCGAAACGTTCTGTTTGCTGCCTTAGTAGTCCCCAAGACTGAGAACGGCAGGAGGCCAGGGCCTGGGCTTGCTCCTTTGCTGTCATAGCCACCACACCAGTGGCTCCCAAAATGTGGTCCCTGGAGCCTGCATGGGGTTCCTGGGGGCACCTTTGGGCTGCTCACTGCTTTCCCTTGCCTTTCAGCCAACCTGGTCTCCAGCTTCCTGCTCATCACCATGCTCTTTGTCATCAGCTTGAGTCTGCTGATCGGAGTGGTCAAGGTGAGGGCTTGGGGGGGGAGGGGACGGGGGTCCGGACCTGGGGCCTGGCAAGGAACCCCGGATGCCCTCCTGCCCCCCTTCCTGTTCACACCCACTGAGCGGGCAGCACTGGCTGCCAACAGGGTGGGAAGTGGGTATTTTGGGAGACTCCCCCCCTCCCCGCCCCTGCACCCTAGAGATCGCCATGCTTCCTGACCGTTTGGAAAGCCTCATTTCTGTACCAGACTCATCAGGCTGGAGGCCTTGGTTCCCCGTTAAAATGCACGCTCCATGGGTGGGGGGGCTTGCACACAGATGCTTTGGTTGTACTAGCTGGTGACCCACATGCTCGTAAGCTGCCAATGCAAGCAGGGAGTTTTGACAGGGGAAAGAGAAGGGTCATTTTGAGGCCTGGGGACAGAGGAGAAAGCAGCGGGTTTCGTCATCAGTGAGAGGAACCAGAAGAGAGGCGGGCTGGGGTGGGGTGTAGACGCCTCTGGCTCTGTTTCACCCAGCTAGCAGGAGAGAGAGAGAGAGAGACTGGGGCTCAGCCTCCTGTGAAGAGGAACCAGTCTGTCCCTCGGCCCCCAGGGGGCAGGAAGCCAGGGCCTCACTACACAGGCATCAGAGCAGGACCCAGCAAGGGCGTCCCGGGGAGCCGGCGGCCCGGGACTCACAGGCCAGCAGCGGTGGGGCAGTGGATGGTTTGGGGCTGCTTTGGAACGCCTCCACTTTGCCGGAACTGCCACCATTCACTCCCTGAGCCAATGCCGCTTTTTCGGAAGCCCGGTACCCCAGAGAGTGATTTTACCCTGGGCAGGGTGGGTCGCGGGGTGCAAGTGGTCCAGCTAGAAAAGTGGATCGGGGCATCCGGAAGGTTCTGAGATGGAGTCTGGGTTGTTTTGGTGGCCTCCTGAGTGATCTTAGACAGCCACCCGAGAAGCCACAAAACCACTCCTTCTGTGACTTTGTCCCCAACAGTGGGTTTGAATGCACTCATACTGGCCCCCTCAGTTTGAAGGAAAGGGACTTTGGCCTCAGCCTCCCAGGGCCTCTGACCGTGACTGGACCCCCTGGGAGTGGTCACCTAGGGAAGGGTCCCACCATTTAAGCGAGTGCAGACTTTTCCCCACCACCGGACCTTTGTTCGGCCCTTCTGCCTCCCGTCGCCTCCCGTCCCCCTTGTGGTTCTTTCCAGATCTAGCCTCAGTGTCCCCCCCTCTAGGAAGTCCTCTCTGATCCCTTCTCATCTGTGAAATGGGCACAAAGCCCTTCCTTGTTGGGTTCTTGAGAGCACATTGAGTCAGACCCTGCCCCTGAAGGCCCTGGGGCGCTTATCTCTGTAGATGGGGACTGTGCCCCATGTCTCCTGGGACATCGAGACGCCTTGCATTCAGGGCCTGGGTCTTACCTTCTCCCCATCCCCAGAACCTCACTCCGGGGTGTGGGTCCACGAGGAACGACCTCAGCTGAGCCAGGAGGGGATGACTGGGGAGAGGGCCATACTACCCGGGGGAGGGAGCTGCTGGTGAGGGCGGGGGGGTCCCTGGGGGCGTCGGGCTGCACAGGACACCCTGACCGTGCCGGGCCTGTCTTCCAGAACCGGGAGAAGTACCTGCTGCCCTTCCTGTCCCTGCAAATCATGGACTTCCTCCTCTGCTTGCTCACTCTGCTGGGCTCCTACATCGAGCTGCCCTCCTACCTCAAGTTTGCCTCCCGGAGCAGCAGGGTTGTGAGTACCCAGCCCTGACCCACGTCCCACAACCACCCCCCTTGCCTGGGGGAGGTGGTAAGGGCTCAGGCTGGTGAGGGTGGGAGTCCCCGGGGCCCCTTCCTACGTGATGAGCCCGAGCCCCGTCGGATCGTCCCAAGCCTCCTCCTCTGGAAAATGCGCCCGTGATGGCACATCATCAACAGTGTTATGGGCATTCAGGGAGGGAGGTGTATCCGGGGCGCTCAGCGCCTTGCGGGCAATCAAATGCCAGCCACACGTGATGCTATACCACAGGGAAGGGCGCATGGCCATTTCAGTCCCCAGCCCCTGCTCTGTCCCTCCTTTGTGACCTAGCGGAAGGAAGGAGGCTAAAGACAACAATGAGGGCCAATGCCTGTGACGGAGGGTGCCGGTCCCTGACTCGGCGCCCCAAAAGTCACCTTCAGACTTTCCTTAACTGTTGTCCTGGAAGAGACTGAGTTGCTGGACCCGGGCTGGGCCGCGGGAGCCCCCCCCCAGGGCCTACCACCAGCCCTTGGCGGGAATGTCTGAGAAATGGGCGTCCGTTTCTTTCTGGGTGCTGTGGGCTGGACAGTCGTCAGCATCCTTGGCTGAGTGTCTCTTGGGCTGAGGGAGCACCGTGTGCCCCACAGCCCCGGGACCTCTGGGTTAAGGCCTCACTGCCGGTTTGTTTCCTTCCTCCTGCCTTTGCCCTCCCAAGGGCGCCCCCAAGGTCCCCCTGATGACCCTGCAGTTGCTGGATTTCTGCCTGAGCATCCTGACACTCTGCAGCTCCTACATGGAAGTACCCACCTATCTCAACTTCAAGGCCATGAACCACATGGTGAGTCTGGGCTAGGGGGCGGCGCCCATCACCGGCTCTGCGGCCTGGAGCAAGCTGCTTCCCCTCTCTGTGCCTCGGTGCTCAGGCTGGGCCCCCTTCCTAAGCGGGGCCTGGGAGGAGGACTCTTGGTGGGGGTGAGTTCTCGAAGGAGAGCTCTCAGGACGTCGCTTGAAAAGGAGTCAGAGAAGCAGGGGAGACAAAGGGAGAAGCCGGGAGGACGCGTGACTTTGGGGGCGGCCCCGCTCGATCCCAGAGGGAGCCCTGATGTGTGAATTGCACCGCAGAAATAATACTCATTGTCTCTAGCGGTCTGACAAATTATCCCCAAACCTAGTGACGCGGAATGGCTAACCGTTGCTGTCTCACGCTGGGTCCGAGGGAGCGGACCCAGGTGGGTCGTTCACACTCAGGGTCTCTCGTGAGGTTACACCTGAGGTGGGGAGGGGGCCGTGGACGCCAAGGGCTTGACTAGATCTGGAGGGCCCACTCCCGACACGGCTTACTGGCGTGGCTGGGACGTACCTCCCAGAGCCCTCGTCCGGGAGCCCGTCCTCTGGAGAAGGGCATCAGCGTGGCCCCACCGCAGCTGGGGGCTGGGTGCTCCAGCCAGGAAAGAGCCAAGTGGGCGGGCTTGCTGAGCTCGCCTGTCGCCTGGGGCTGATGGTAGGTCGCGCCCCTGGCAGGGGTCGGGCAGGATGATGGCTGTGCCACGCCTGTGTCATTCCTCCACGTGTGGACGCTGGAAGAGTCCCTTGCGGGCAGAGGCGCTGACGTGGCCCCCAAATCTCTTGCAGAACTATCTCCCCAGCCAGGAGGGTATGGCTCACAGCCAGTTCATCAAGATGATGATCATTTTCTCCATCGCCTTCATCACTGTCCTCATCCTGAAGGTGAGAGGCCCCGCCCCCCCAGCTCTGGGAAGTGTGGGGAGCCGCTGCTGCCCTCCCTGCTCTTGGCTCCTTACTCCAGCCCTCCCACACCAGCTCTTTGGACCCCACTTAGGATCCCCGGGGACATCCCATTGAGAGGGAGGGGATCTGTGAAGACCCCCCCCCCCCACCATGTTCAGGTGTCAAGGACTTAACGTGTAACCTGGAGAGAACCCTGATCCAGGGAAGGAGGAGTTGTTCGGTCTGGAATCAGATTCAGAAAGTCTTGGATGTGAGTCCCAGCTCTCCCCTTGCTAGCTGTGTAGCTGGTGTTCGAGCCACTTCTCTCTGGGCCTTGGGTCTCATCTGTGAAAGGGACATAATTAATATTGCTTTGCCCCGTCACAGTTTTCTGTGATTCAAGCACCAAAATGTAGGTGGGTCCTGAGGTCATGTTACTAGAGGTTGGGTGATGAGAGGGAGGGAGGGGAGTGGTTTTATTCTTCTCGGAGGTGGTCCGGTCCAGAGGATAGAGTCCCGTGTCGGGTCCCTTAGACCTTAGAGTTCTTAGAGAGATAAGAACTCTAGAGACTTCCTAGGGAGACAGGACAGACTGGAGTGTGTCAATAGCAGCATGACCAGGAGGTAAGAAAACTCTGCCGTCTGAGGGAGTCAGGGAGACCAGGGCAATTCAGCTGAGAAGAGAGATGAGTCAAGGGAGACATGATCCCTGTCTTCAAATACCCGAAGGACCCTCATGGGGATTCCAGAGGCCAGCGCTGGAACCCGTGTCCCAAAGCCGCGGGGAGGCTGATGTCGATTTGGCAGAAGAAGGGGCTTTAAAGAGGGTTCTTTTCTGACTGTGACTAGATGAGCAGAAAGGAGGCAGTCAACTCACCACCCACCACCGCCCGGGGACCACGTCCGGATATCTGGGTGCATTTCCTTCCCGTCTTTCCGTGTGGGTGGCTGTCACCAGACGTCACTGCCTCCTTCAGTTGGAGGCCCCGAGCAATCTCTGGGGTCACCTAATGCCAGCCTGGAAATGGAACTTCACTCCTTCGAACCTTCCCTCTAAGGGCGAACCCAGCACAAGGGCTTTAGTGAGGTGCAGCGAGAACTTTCCGGAAGGCTTGGGGGAACCAGCGTGGGGGTTGACGTCATACATCAAGGCCACCACACAGCCCTGTCCCCCCCCATCTCCCCTCCTCTTCTTTACCCCCTTGGGTGGGAGCTCTCTCTGCGTCCCGCACGCTGCCTCACTGGCCACCCTCCACCTGCTTGGTTTCCCCAGGCCCCTCCTACTTCGTTCTTTTATAATTCATTTTATTTATTCCTGCGACCTCTAAGTCCTCATCGTGGGGTTCCGTAAAACAAGAGAGCTTCCTGAGACGGGACCCACTCTCCTTCCTTGGGGGGTGGTTTAGGGGCAGAGAGAGACCTATTGGCTATTGTTTCTTGAACAGGCCCTTGGGGGCTTCACTCCCCACTTTGGAAAATCCGCCCCCCCTTCTTACATCAACTGCTAAGAGAAAACAGTTGCTGACGTCATCTGCCAGATGCATACATCTGTAGATATAGTTTTTTCTGCCTTTAGAAACGCAGGATGCTGTTTTGTAATCTGTTTTAACGAATGACATATCCTAAGCACTTTGGGAGAAAAGGTGTCCCACCACGGGCTCTGTCTCAAGAAGGACGGGGTCGTCTCAGGAGGTGGGGAGTTTCCCAGCTCGGGGGGGTGGAGAAGAATGATTTGTAGGACCATTGCCAGGGAGGCTGGAGGGGGACCCAGAAGCCCCCAGAAGCCCCCTTCTGTGCTAGGTCTGTGGGGGCAGTGAAAAGGACAGTGTGTGGAACGCTTGGGGCTGGCCGGTGAGGCACCCCTCAACCGGAACAAGGGCGTGAGCAGCAGAGGCCGGTTGCTACCTTCTGGGCTGAGCTGGGGCTCCCCGGGGAGTGCCCAGCATCTGTCCCAGGCGTGCTGGGTCAGCGAGAAGAAGGGCCGGCAAAGCGTAGCCTGACCCGGGCCTTTTTCCAGGTCTACATGTTCAAGTGCGTGTGGAGATGCTACAAGTTCATGAAGTACATGAACTCAGCCGAGGAGAGGAGCGGCTCCAAGATGCTCCAGAAGGTGAGCCTGGTGGGGGTGGGGGTGGGGGTCATGTCCCAGCCCTGCCATACCTTGTGTCATTTGGGGCAAGCCTCTCTCCCCCCCTGGGGTTCAGTTTCTCCACTGTGAGATGATTGGACCAGAAGAAATGGGAAGATCTCTTTTGGCCCTGATAGTCTAGGATGTTACTCATTCATGCATGCATTCAATATTTTCTGCCTCTTACTCTTTGGTGGCCTTATATCCAACCCTGGGGGTGCAGAGAGGACTTAAGACGCCACCCTGTGCTGGGGGAGTGCATAGCCCAGAGTGAATCCAGATTCAGAGATCTGATTGCAACTAAGGGCGTAGCGCTGGGGGGGAAATGGGAGCATAGAGGAGGTACCTGGTCTCATCTGGGGTATCAGGGAAGACTTCCTGGAAGAGGTGACACTTGACCAAGTCTTAGACTGTCAGTTGATGCAAGTTAGCTGGGAAAGGGGAAGGGGCCTTCTAGGCAGTGGGCTGAGGTGGTCTTAGAAGCAGCTGATTGGAGATGTGACGGGCAAAGTGCAGCTGGTTTAAACGTCTGGTGCCACTTTCCTCCTCTGTAAAATGCGGGTTGTATTAGCCAAGAGTCTGTTGGTCGCCAACGGCAGAAATCAACTCGGTCTGACTCAAGTGATAACAGGGAATTTATTGGCTCCCAGGACTTGAGCGTCCAGCGTAAGTCTGGCTCAGGCTGGCTGAGTTGTGACGTCTGGTGAGATCTCATTCTCTCTGTCTCTGGACTGTCCTCTCCTCAGTGTTGGCTACGTTTTCAGGTAGCCCTGTCCTTGTGGTGGCAAAATGGCTGCCAAAATCCCTAGGTTGACATCCCACCCTCTCAGCAACCCCAGCAGAAAGTCCCAGGAGCACGCCTGATGGCCCAGCTTGGGTCGCAAGCCTATCCCCAAACCAATGATGCTAGCCAGGGGGGAGGAGATTCTACTTTGCGTGGCCGCACCCAGGGCGCATGTCCTTGGATCTGAGGGGTGGGACCAACTCCTCTGAAAGCGTGTGGACCGAGAACGTTTTCCCAGGGAAAATGGTGCATGGTTATCAAAACAAGGGGGTTTGAAGCTGAACAGGCAGAGGCCAGTCTGTCCCCTACAGGGATAGACACTGCCCCTGTCTCGTGCATGCAGTGTCAAGCATAGTAAGTACCCAAGGTCCTGGGTGGGCAAGGTGCTGGTCACCGTCATCCATTCTGCCAGAGGTGGGGGTTGGAGCCCCTTGACTCCAGGTTGGCATCCTGGGTCCTTCCGGCCAATCGTCAGCCCTTATCTCTCTGTCGCTCCCAGGCGGTCCTGCCGTCCTATGAGGAAGCCGTGTCTCTGCCATACAAGACCCCGGACGGGGACCCCGCACCACCCCCCTACTCGGAGGTGTGACGCCCGCCAGGCCCAGCTCTGGTGTTGGGAGGGGCGGAGCTGTCTCGCAAGCCGCTTCTTCGCTTTGGTGGCCCCTGCGGCCCCGGGGTGAACCGCCCGGCTGACTTCAGGACAAACCGGCTTGTGTCCCCCTTGCTGGCCTGCTTTTCCTGTGGGGCCTGGGAGATGCTCACGACTGGGTCAACGCTGTCGGCAGAGTGACTCCCGAGTCCCTCAGAAATTCAGTCCAACGAACCTCGGCTCGTTTCCAGCTCCAGCACTTGTCCCACCTGTTCGTCATTCAAAGTTCGGGGGGTTTGGTTAAACAACTTGCAACTTGACCCCTTTCACCACGTGGCTGCCAAATCAAAATACGCCTCCCCATGCAGGGAAGTGGTTTGTCCAGACAGCAACAGCCATCGCGTTGGCTTTCAGGCCGTTGTCCGTTCATACAACAAACGATGCTGCCCAGTCATCGCCTCTTGGTCCCCTCCCCCTCCGCCACCTCCACCAAGCACAGCCGTCCAATTTCTTCAGACGGCTTGTTTCAACAATTACGGTCCGCCACCCATCAGTCAGTTTTAAACTAGGGACAGAATTCAACAATAACAATGACAAAAATCAAATTAGCCCCCAAACTGTGCCATGCAATCGTCCCCGGCATCTGGTCGCCCACGCTGGTCCCTTGGGCTCCTCTGGGCGGCTGAGCGATTGTTAGCGCAAATGAACATTCAGGCACTTGCCAGACGTCACCCAGCAGCTACTTCCAGGAAATAACGGTCGTCTCGTCACGGAACCGTCCCGACACACGGTGGTTTTGCCGGAGAGTTGTCGTCACCAGCAGCTGGCCGCACGTGGTCACTATAGTCACGCAGTGACTGCCAGTCCATTCCGCAGGCTGGCCCGTCCGTCACCAGTCCCGGCACAGGGGACTCCGTCCTGCCCAGTGCTTGTGCTTAAGCAGAAATTTAGCCCTGACGCCAGGCGGGTCCGTTGGCTGGACTGAATCTGCAGGTTAGGCAGGCAGACTCTTTGTGGGCCCAGACCCTGCCACGGGCGCTCGTGTTGGTGATGGCAGAAGGGAAGGTTTTGGTCCCAACACCCCCTCTTTTTCCTGTTTCCGGGGTTCCTGAGGACGCTGACCCCAAGGCGGAGACAGGGCCATGGAGGCACGTTCTCTGGGGTCTGAGAGGGGGATACAGAGGCAGAGGGCTGTGCAAGAGGTTCCCTGCCGGCAGCCCCTTGGATAATTGCTTTGTGTGTGACGGGGAAGAAATTTCAATAAAGCAGCATCACGCTTCTCTTTGGCTGACCTGATTTTTTTTTTTTATGTTTATTTATTTTTGAGAGAGAGAGAGGGAGAGCGAGAGAGCACAAGCGGGGGAGGGAGAGAGAGACAGACGGGGGATCCAAAGCAGGCTCCGTGCTGATAGCAGCGAGCCCTGCGTGGGGCTCGAACTCATGAACCGAGAGATCATGACCTGAGCCGAGGTCCGACGCTCAACCGACTGAGCCACCCAGGTCCCCCTGATGTGATTCGTTAAAATGTGGTGTAGGCAAGGGCTGGGAGTGCTTGACCCTGCACTGTTTCTGATCACAAGTCATGGACTGCATAAGTAAGTACCCTGATGTCTCCCCAGGTAAGGTGTTGAACTCCACTCACCTGGAGAGTGCCTACTTGGAGTCAGATCCTGTGCTGAGAACCGGGGGTGACCGCAATGGGTCGGACTTGCCTCCAGTGACCCACAGTCTGGGGTGGGGGAAGACAGATCCATGATGATTATAATAGCCCACGGCCAACACCACGATGGGGGGCGTCCCAGAGACCCCTACAGTCAGCGAAGGCTTCTTGGAGGACCTCTTGCCCAGCGGGATTGGAAAAGCGGGCAGGCAGCAGTAAGCAAAGAGGGGAAGGATGTGGAGGGCCCCTGCAGAGGTGGGGAGGGGAGGGGTGGGTGGGCTGGCGTGGCTGCACGTGGGGATGGGGAGCCTGGCCAGGTCGTGGGCCTGGATCGTGAAGACCCTTGGCAGTCGTTAGGGTCCTTTGGCCGCAAGCCCACCCTGGCTCACTTTAGCCAAGAAGGGTATTTGCAGGAAGGAGATGGTGGCAAGGAACAGAAACCTTAGCGAACCAACGTAAGAAAAAAAAAAAGGAAAAAAAGGTGGTTGTGATATTTCTTGGCTCACATAAATGACAAGTGCAGCGATTTCTGGCTTCGGGCATGGGCGAATCAAATTTTTCAATGATCTCTCTCTGTCTGTCTCTCTCTCTACCTCTGGCCTTTATCCTCTGAGGCTGAGCTGCGGAGGGCCTGCCTGAGAGTGAAGTCAATAGAGAGCCTGGGGCAGCCTGAGTTGGGCTTGGTCACCGGTGCTGATTGAGCCTTGAATGTTGCACAAGGAGTGGGGGCTGATACCGGGACGAGGGAGTCCCCGGAGGGTTTGGACAGGGGTGCTGCGGGGTCGGGTTTGGGCTCTAAGAAGGATGAGAGCAGGTGCAGGGAGCCACAAGAAGGCTGATGAAGGAGGTGTCAGCTTTTCTCGGGACATTTCTTCGTTTTTTAAATATTATTATTATTATTATTTGTGGGTTTTTTTTTTTGAGACAGAGAGTGCATTGGTGCAAGCAGGGGAGGGGCAGAGGGAGGCAGAGAGAGAGAGGGGGAGAATCTGAAGCAGGCTCCACGCCCGATGCAGGGCTCGATCTCACGACTGTGCGATCATGCCCTGGGCCCAAATCAAGTGTCGGACGCTCAACCGACTGAGCCACGCGGGCGCCCCTCTTCGTGGTGTTTCCTGCTCTTTGTCGGATCCCCAAGGGACTGACAACGCAGGCTCCGACAGAGGGGTAGCAAGCTCCCGTTCGCACACGAAGGAATGGAGGTCCAGAGACATCCGGTGGCTTTCTCGAGGCCACAAAGCAGCCACAGATTGGACCACGCGCCTTTGTTCTCTACTACGCTGGGGGCTATTAAGAAGGTCTGAGGCCCCCAGCATGTGTGAGCTCTTGCTTCTCGAGATGATCCCTGGAAAGGAGCTTCCCAGAAGCCCCCATCAAATGAGCCCTGGGGACAGAGTTCTCAGGGGGAAGGGGATTGGTCTTGTCTCCAGCCTTGTATCCTCACCAAGAGGACACCAAGAGGGGGCCGTGGCCGTGTGTCCGGAGGACCGGCTGAAGCGACACCCTCCTGCCTCCCATCCCTCCTGGCCTGAAGCCAAGAAGCAGGCTGAGCTGTATGGTGGGATTGTGCCCTGTGGCCAGGCGGCCGAGAGGACGTTGGCCCGAGAAACAGGAAATAGCTGGGTTTGGGGAAGTCGAGTGGCCCGGCCAAGCCAAGCCAGTGCACCATCCACTGGGCAGCGCTCACTATGGCCCTATCAATGGCCCGTTTGAGGCTCACACAGGGGTCCTTTGACTGGGCTGAGCTGGGACCCACCGCGGGGGCCTGTTTGAGCTGGATGCCCGGAAGGGAGCCAGCCCCAGGAAAGAGCGGGCTGCGTGCAGGCTGGGCAGGTGAGGACCGCCCGCACAGGCTGTCTCTCAGAGGGAAGGAGAGTCGGCAAAATCAGATCCGGGTCCCCGAGCAGGAACTTCGGTGTCTCAGGACTGCGTGGGTAGCGGGCACGTTCCCCTGTAATTGAGTGGAGTTCAGGGTCGTATCTGCGACTCTCCCACGGGCCCCGGGCGGCAGGTGTCGTGTGGTGATTAGTCCTGAGGCTCACAGCAGGCAGATCACTTGCCCAAAGTCACGATGGGGTGGAGGGCAGGGCTGGGGTTGGACTCCGACGGGCCTGGCCGGAGTCTGAGCTCATCTTTCTGGTCCTTTCTAGCTTATCTTGTCTGCCCGACAAGGTGAGAGGATCAGGGGCATGATTTTAGAGGCTGGGACAGGCCCTTGAATGTAGGGGTTGACATGCAATCACTGTTGTGCACCTGGCACTCGGGACAGGCCTGGCTCAGGGCACCACTTGTGGTGGGGGATGGGGGTCCACCGTGGGTGCAGGGCCCAGACCCAGGCTGACTCAGCCGTGGTCCAGGGGAGGCAGGCTTTGGGCATGCACTCAGGCGGTGGCCACAGGGCTGGGTAGATTCAAGACGCATTTTGGGAGGCAGAACCCCCTGGGCTTGGATGTAGAGGAAGAGGGAAGGTCAAGGCTGGTGCCCATGTCTGGAGAGCATTTGAGATGGTGGGGCCCGGCTTTGAGCTGAGGACACGGGATGGGGAGCAGAAGAAGGTGCTTTGAGCTCTGTTTGCATTTAGGCTCCCTTGGGGACACAGTGGGGGACATAATGCTGACCTGTGGCCACGCTGGATGTGCCCTCAGATAGAAGCTTCCCACCCTGTCTGCCTGCTTGTAGGGAGTGTGACCAAGGCAGCATGTGCAAGGCCTGATGGGCACACGAGAGGCCTCACCTGCGGCGGTGTGTCCCGAAGGGGCCACGGCCAGGACGGGCACCAGCTGCGCCCCATCGGCCCCGGGGCGTCGGGGTGATCACACCCACTTTGCAGACGGGGAAACCTCGCCCTGTGCTGACAGGGCAAGTTCTCCACTTTGAGGGGTCCCTTCAGACTTTCGGGGAGCTCAGATTCATGGCCACTCAGGCACCCTGGGAATGCCCCCAGGTTGCCATGAAAAGCTTCAGGAAGAGCAGTTGCCAGGTTAAAGGAAGGGGATGACCCACCCGTGGGCCCGCCTTGGGTGCTTCTGGGTGGCACCCACGGCCCCGTGGGGGTAAGGAGCAGCTACTCTGGATGTGCGCCCGCTACCTGCTGGATGGGCTCTCTGGGAACCCGAGCTCACACTCTAGTCTCCTGGCACGCCGGGAGGAAGCCTGCCTAATTAGCCACCAAGAGCGTTCTGATAGGCAGCCGGCTTGGCAAAGAACAGCCGGCACAAGGGAGCCAGGGCCCTAAATAAACAGAGTCCATCTGGTCCACCTCAGTGGCCCAGCTGGGCAGGCAGGATGCTGGCCTTGCAGCTTCGTCTGCTCTACGTGCCAGGGGGCCGACCCAGGCAGGGGGACAGCCTGGGCAAAGACCCGGACATGGGACCACATGTCCGTGTGGCCATGTGGCTCCAGCCCAGGAGTCTCACCTGCAATGCCTCACAAGTTAACAACGGCATGATTACATTCAGCCTTGACCTTGACCAAGTTGCTGATTTTTGGGGGGGTGGGGTGGTGGGAAGGGGCACAGAAAGAGAGAGAGAGAGAGAGAGAGAGAGAGAGAGAGAGAATCTCAAGCAGGCTCCCCGGTCAGTGAGGAACCCAACCCAGGGCTTGATCCGACGACCCTGGCATCATAACCTGAGCTAAAATCAAGAGTCGGATGCTCAACCGACTGAGCCACCCAGGCGCCCCTAAGTGGTTGAAATTTTACAGTTGGTGGAGCTGAGTTCCCAACAGAGGGCTTTGGGAAAAGCCAAAGGTTTTCTAAAACATTTCGAATGGGGCGATGGGAGGAAAAAAAACAAAAAACAAAACACACCAGGAATCTTACTGGTCACCTTCCCGGCTCTTCTGTCCTGGGGAGGTGATGTCAGGCGTCTCCGGGGAGGGCGGAGAGGGAAGATTTAAATGTTTCCGGCATTGGGCATCCTTGGGAAGGCTGTAGGCGGACCACCTTGACCCTCAAATACTCCTCGTTGCCCGTAGCCACTGTGCAAGTAAGAACAGAACCAGATCTTCCATGAAGCTCCATGGTTGAGGGGGGGGTGCTTTTCCCACCATCCTTCATCGTGGAAGGCACCACGGAGGGAAGGGCCTGGAGACCAAATTACGAGACTAACCACTGCGCTGTAGCTTGGGTACGTTAGTTAGCACCTAGCCCCTCCCCCACTGACCCTGGAACAACTTTCCGCAGGCTGAAGATGCTGTGTTTCCTTGTCAATCTCTTGCCCTCCTCCCTCGTTCCCGCCCTCCCTCATTCCACGCACACATATACCACCTGAGGTAGGCAGAATTCTGAGATGGCCTCCGCTGACCTATGACCCTGGGGAGCTCTGTCTCCTTGAGCGTGGGCGGAGCCTGCAAGACGGATGGGATAGTCACCCCTGTGAGTAGCTTATGTTTCGTGGCACAGGAGACGCGAAGAAAGGGAGATTGGGTGAGCCTGCCCTAATCAGGTGACCCCTTAAAGGAGACTCAGCATGGGAGGGATTTGAAGCCTGCGTGGGCCTTGGAGGAGACCCCATGACAAGCTGCCGAGCGTGGCCGCTGGTTAACAGCCAGCCAGAGGGTGGGGGTCAGGGAGGGGGCTCGGTCTGACAGCCGCAAGGAACCGAATTCTGCCAACCACTGTGTAAGTTTCCTTCAACTTCAAAGTGGCAACAGAACCAACAGTCTTGAAGGGCTGAGGTCGCGGTCAGTGTAGACCCAGGGTTTTGACACGGAAGGATGGAACAGGGGAGCTGACCGCTGTTGGGACGTCTTTTGTGGTCTTCTGGGGCCTCCCGAGGCTCTGTTTGGAGGCTGAGGGGCACAGGGCAGGGGCTGCGGGCAGCTTGAACAGAGGTGAGGGACTCTGGAAAATGGAGGAGAAAATATATGCTGCTCTGCCAGCTGGAGGGTTATCTGAAATTCAGAGCTCAAATCTCTAGGAGGGAGAGAGACACATCGAAAAGCCGCACGAGCTGGCACCAGGCTGGGTTTTCGCAAAGCCGTTGGAGGAAATGAGGTTGTTCTCATCAGGAGCAATCGACGCAGCGGGGCCCTGACCACGATCTTCAGGTCACTGAACTTGGTACACGGGAGACCTGCTTACTCCCGGAGCTGGATGGAACACTTCTGGAAGAAAGCAAACTCCCTGCCCGACAGGTGTTCTACCAGGGGCTGGACAGCAGCTTTCCGAGACAGGGAGAGAATTCACATTCCTACGGGAGGTTGGATGAGACTGCGGTTTAGTTGCATCGGAACTAGAGATACGGATTCACCAGGTCTGGGGTGGACCCTGGGAATCTGTAGTTTTCTTTTGAAAAATCTTAACCAAACGCTGTAGAGGCCTGTTCTCCCCCTCACCCCCAGGAGGGCCCCCAAACACATCCTCGTCTCGGTCTTCCACACCCGGGAAGGCTTTGCATTGCCTTGTTTTCAAGTTCTCCCCAAAGCAGCTCCTGAGACAAGGACTTGGTGGGTGCAGGTAGTTTACCTTGGGGGGGGGGGTGCCCCCAGGAAGCACGATGAGAGGGGAGGGGAGGCCAGGAGGGGGTGAAAGCCAGTAAAAGGTGCACTGGTACACGGGCCACTTCTGCGGGCAGTTAGGGCGCAATCCTGCTGGAGACCCTCGGAGGAGCCGCGAGAAGCACGTGTCAGAACCTTTCAGCAGGGAGTGGGGAAGCCATTTATCCGCAGCTCCTGTCCCTCACTGGTTGAGGGCCGCCCTGGGGAACGTGAAATCCCCAGGCTGCCCCGCTCCCTGTCCGTGTGCGTGGGAACTGCCCGTGGCTGTAGGTGAACCCCAAGGGCCTGAGGGGTCCCAGCTGGCTCTGCCGTGGCTTCCAGCGCTAGACCGAAGCCTCTCCTCCAAACGCTCATTCCCTTCTGCCAGCCTGGCTGACAGTGGGAGCCATCCCCCACGGAAAGGGGGGTGGGCTGGCCCGCTGGCCTTGAGAGGGCATCTGACTCCGGCGGGCTCTGTATTTTGACAGCCTCTCCATCTGGCTCTTGTGGGTGGCCAGGGTGGACAGACCGCCCTGGATGACCTTCGAGTCTCCTTCAGAGCCCGAGAGTCAAGGCTTTATGTGTCCCCCAAGCAAAACGAGACCCCGTTTACTGAGCACACACTCGGATAACGAATAACGCGCTCGTGCAAAAGGCAGGGGCCCTACCTTGGAAGCGTAAAACCCCACACGGCCCCTGCTGCAAGGAGGGAAAAAAGTATGCTTAGAGAACACGGAGGAGGGAGTGACTTGCTCTGGGGCAGAGAAGAGAGGGGACGGAGCAGGGGAGGGAGGGAGACTGGAACGGCCTGGAAAAGGTGGCAAAAACCAGATCGTGAAGAGGCTTGAATGCTCGCTTAAGCGTGACTTTTCCTTAGAAGTGATAGAGGGCCAACGGAAGCCTTTTTTGCCCTTGGGGAGGGTGACCGAGTGTCACTGCCCGCTAAACACCCACGTCCTGCCCCTGGGCGTCTAGGCAGAGGCCGGTGATGTGCACTCCCTATCTGACACTCGCCGTCTCGCCCTCATTCCTGTGGCCAGAGACAGAGGACTTGGAAACGGTGGGATCGTCACACGAAGGTGGCTTTGGGAGGAGTCTGGGCAGGGGGGACACCTGTCTAGCGCCGGACCGTGTCACGAGAGAGAAACACACCCTCGTGTTAAGCCACTGCCACTTGAGGCTTCATTTGTCAGTCTGCTTACCCCTAGCTAACACGAAAACGAAAAAGTAAAAAATAAACTCGGATGCGGTGTTCACACATGCCGTTTCAACCACCCTGTGACGTCGGCGCGGAGGTCCCAGCTTTGCAGACGTGACACGGAAGAGCGGAAAAGTGAAGGGATTCACCTGAAGTCAGAGCAGCTGGTGGGTGAAGGAACCGGGGCTCACACCCGGCTGGGTGTGATTCTGGTGTTTTGCACTTCGAGGCCCGGCGGAACCCAAGGTAACTTCTGGCCACGCGCGGATGCAGGGGCTGAATTTAATTAGCTTCGAATTTATTTGAAGGCGTACCGGAACACCTTCGCCAGCTGGGCCTCGAGCCGGGGATTTCACGGCTGTGATGTGTTCGGAGGGGGAGACCGTTGCTCACAAAGTGAGTTGGCTGGTTTGGAGTTCAGGAGGCAGAGTAAATAAACAAAAGTAAAGGTACGCGTGGACCCGGCCAAACTGTGATGTTTGGGATGGTTGGGGGGGGGGGGGGTGGATGGTGGTGAAGGACCAGGATTTGCTCTTTAGGAAAAGAACGGAGTCTTGGGTCCTGGGAAGGGGAGTCCTGTGCCCTTCGTACACAGCCGCGCCTGCCGGGGGCCTCTCGCTTGATCGCAAACGCTTCCTTGGATAAAACACTAGAGGCTTTAAGTTTCTGGAAACCCGAGGTATGTGAAAACAAGGAGAGGGAACAGTGAGAGCCCTTCACGGCTGCCTGTCTGACTCGCGAGCGTTTTTTTCCCCTCTGGCTCGTACCGGACACGCCGTTCCCGATTTTCATTCCTGGGGGACAAAAGGCTTCACATCCCGAAAACACAAATATTTATCTTCTTTCCTCGGTGTATGTGCTGAACTTCCTCCCCCAAAGCCCTTGCTCCCGCCGTGGCATGTGAAAGCCGCCCCCTTTTGGGGGACCCTATCTCTGCTCCCGGAGACTTACTGTGGCGCGTTTCTGTGGCCCTGCTAATGAGCGGAGGGGTGACACAGAAAAGGTGCCTGTGTTCCTCCGAGGGGTCCACAGAACGGCCATTCAGACGTGCAGCTGAAAGAGCTGTTTCATGGGCCCAGCTGCCGCCCCGGCCAAGAGAGCTGTGTACCCTGAAGTCTGGCCACAGCCCCGTGCATCGGGGAGGGGACCCCGAGCCAGGAGGCTGCCGCTCACGTTTCCCTCCTGCACCTCCAGCAAGGTCACGGGCAGCACCTTGCGCCCCCCTCCCCCCCCCCCCCCCCCCCCCCCCCGCCCCACGGCCACCACCGCCGACCCCACTCCGACCCTCGTCGGTTCACAGGGAAATGGAGCCCGTTCGTCATCTGTTTCTTCTTTTAATTCATTTCTTCATTTGCTCACGGGATCCCTTGTTCCGGACTCGTGCCGGGTCTTGCGGTTCAGCAGTGACTGTGACGCGCAAGCCCCCGCCCCCGCTCGGAGGGCGCTGGCGGCCAGCGGGGGAGCCGGCTGAGACCCAAATTGGGGAGGCGAGAAGCAGAGCGGTCGCGATGCCCTGCAGTGTCTTTGCAGAAGAGGATCACACTTAACAGTGGGAGAGGGGAAAGGAACCGGCAGCCTCAGTGGTGTTTGGGGCTGGGGAGGGCTATGAATGTCAGGAATAAATGAAATGTCAATGGGAAACGGCAAAGGGAAATGCTTTTGGCTTCCTTGTTCTCTAAAACTGGGGCATCAAGAGGCAAGAGGCCTGAGTTCCAGGCTGGGCTCCGTCCCTAAACCGGCTGGTGGCTTCGGGCAAGTCACGGGCTCCTCCGGGCCTCAGTTGCCTCGTCTGACAAATGGGCTGATGCTCTTGGAGCTGCTCACCTCACGGGTCTGTCTGGAGAACAAGGAGACACACAACAGAGTGTGACCGCCGTGACTGGTCAAGATTGTGCGAACATTGGGCGGGGCGCTTTTATTTTTTAGTTGTTTAAAGTTTTTGTTTATTTATTTGAGGGAGACGGAGAAAGTGCGAGCAGGGGAGGGGCCGAAAGAGAGAGAGGGGGAGAGAGAGAGAATCCCAAACGGGCAGAGCCCGATGTGGGGCTTGAACTCACGAACCCGTGAGATCATGACCTGAGCTGAAATCAAGAGTCAGATGCTCAACCCACTGGGCCACCCAGGCGCCCTGGTTGTGTCCCCTAAAAAAAAAAAAAAAGTCTTTACATTTCTTTCTGAGGTATAACTTACGAAGAGCGAGGCACACGGGTCTGAAATGTCGATGATCCCATCCTTGGGAACGATGAGACGCCTTTGACCCTCGTCTCTACTGCTGTCTTCTCACTGCTTCCTCACGTGGTCCCAGTGAGGCAGGCGAGCCAAGAACTACCATTCCCATTGCATAACAAGCTGAGGCTCAGAGAGGTTAAGTTACCAGCCCTAGGTCACACAGCTGTTCAGTAACAGAATGTCAGTTGGCCAAGCCTATGCTCTTCCTACTCTAACCCGTCAACCACTCTCTGTGCCTGCCTCCTAGGGTGGCACCGCGAGTGGGACCTCTCTCTGCAGCGCCAGGGGCCATGCCTGGTTATATTCCTTTCTGTACGAGCCTTTATTTTTGCCTTCTCAGTGCAGATCCCGGGCGGGGCCCGGGTGCAGAGATGAATGAACCAATCAGACTCTCACCAGCTCGTGGGTGAGACACGCAGTGTAGGGAAGCACGGGGAGGGGGTCCTAACCCTCGAGGAGTCGGGGAGAGGTGATGCCTCCGCCAGGCTACACCCAAGCAAGCGGGGGTGGGGGTGGGGGTGGGGAGGGGGGCGGCGCTGAGAGCGCCGGCCTGGGGCCCTATCCTGGTGATGATACCCCTCAGCGGTGCGACTTGAGACGAGTCACTTCGTCTCTCCACTTCTGGCTCTTCTGCAAAATCGGTGTCATGGTAGGCTTGTCGAGGGAATCCCGTGAGACACTTCCTCTGACCCTGCTCCCCTCATCCACCCTAGGAGGCAGGCACAGAGAGGGGAAGCAACCTGCCCACGGTCACATGGGTGGCAAGCCCCGGGGGCATCTGGCTTCAGGTCTGCGCTCCTAACCGTTCCCTCTCCCGGCCTTGCACAAGCGTGTCGGTTTGAGCTACCATCTGGAAAGACTCTGTTAGGCAGAGAGGGGATGGGAGGGAAGGGCGTTCCGGGCGGATGACCCTGCCGGAGAGGCCCGGAGCGGAGCTCTGAGAAGCCAGTTGTCCCTGCAGAGCAGGGAGTGCGCGGAGAGGCAGGGGAGAGCCGAGGCGGTGCAGGGGAAGGGTGCTGGAAGCGGGGGCAGGTGAGAGGACGGGGGCGGGGGCTGAGGGTGCAGGGCAGGGCCCGGGTCTCAGGCTTCCCCGGGCTCAGAGGGGCGGCTTTGGGTCTGTGCAGGCTCCGGCCCCGTGGAGGAGCCGCCCTCCGCCCACCTGAGATTTCCTGAGTTCCAGCTGCCGTTCTAGTTCCTTCGGCAGGCAGGCAAAGGAGCCCTTGTGGTCGGAGGGGCCTCTTGAGCCCAGGCCAGGCGTCTCCCTCCCTCTCTGGGCACACACACCTCCATTCAGCCCCGGCTCCGCCCCCCAAAAGGGCTAGGGGCCCGGGCAGCCACCCCCACGCCAGTGGGGGGCCGCCTGGCTGGGAGGCTGGGCAGAGAGGTTGATAAGACCTGGACCCCAGCGGCCCCCACCACTGTGCCGGCTGCCGCCCTCGCTGCCAGAACCATGAGGGCCATCTCGGGCACCAGCCTCGTGCTGTGTGGCCTCCTGCTGTGGCTCCAGGCCCCGTGCACGCTGGGCCTCGCCCCCCAGTCCAGAGGTGAGGGGGGTCCCTGTGAGCTGGGCCACACTGGCTGACAGCCTGGGGGGGGCGGCTGGGCACTGAGATGAGCAGAGGTTAAACAGGATCCAGGGTGCGCTGGGGTCGGGGGGCAGGGAGGCAGGGGTAGCCGGAGGCTGGCACAGGAGCAGACAGCAATGGTGACATTCACAAGGGTCAGGACAGGGGTGACCCTCAGTCTGCTCTGTTGGGGGACGCGAGTGGGACCTCTCTCTGCGGCCTGAGAGCGTTCGTTGGGGCGTCTCAGCTCCCAGGCCGCCCTCAGGGACCATGCATGGTGCAAAGGCCAGTCTCCCCGAGGACAGAGGCTACACCGAGAGCCAGCTGACGTCTGGAGCCGCACCGAGCCTGGGGCTGCGCCCACGGCTCCGCCGAGTGCCGCTCTGGGGTGGCCAGGGCTCCATGCTCCCTTCTCCAGCCCTTCTAGCATGTCTCGGGGTGGGGTCCTACCTGCTGTTCCATTCCCAGAGCTTTAGCCCTGGGCACTGAATCCTGGAACGCCTAACTCGTCCTGCACAGGTGGGGAAACTGAGGCCGGACAAGGGAGGACCTGTCTGAGACCACATAGTGAGATAGCCCCAGAGCCTCCTGGCACCTGATCCTCTACTCTGGGGTGTGGCTAATTCCCTCACCCTCTCTGGGCCTCAGTTTACCCATCTGTAGCCTTAACTAGTGGGGACCAGGAAGAGTCTGCAAGGTCATTTCTAAGGTACCTCAAGGAACTCTGATACCTAGGGCGTTGTGGCTGGGGGGCTGGGACGGCCCAGCAGACCTTTTTTTTCTCGATCCTTCCTGCCCCCTCACCGGGGAGCAGCTCTGCTCAGTTCTGGGGCGCAGAGGGAAGGGCCTTTGTACTGAGCCTTGCCCAGCTGCAGGCCCAGGCCCGTGACAGCATTAAACAGCGAGCCTTATTCTCCCCCCACCTCCCCCCGGACAAGGCCCCTAAAGGTGTAGTGAGCTGCTCAGGGCTGCAGAACGGCTAAGCTGGGGTTCGAACCCTGATCTGCCTCGTTCCAGCCATGCTGCTGCCTCCTGGGGTGTCTGGGAAGACCTGCCTCTCTGGGGATAGGTCTCAGGAGCCCACCTGGTCAGGCTGCCAAGATGGCCACGAGGAAACCCTGCCCTATCCCCTGCCCAGGGACACCAGCCAGAAGGTTCCGGGGCTGAGGGAAGCTGGGTCCACTTCGGTGACTGACTTTGATGCTGAGATGAAAGAGGCCAAGCTCATGGGCACTGTGCTGCCCATGCCACCCCCACCCCCCCCCCCCCCCCGCCCTGGGGCTGTGCCCTCCCCACTCCCTTGCCGGGAGAAATGTTGCCCTTGCTATGGCAGCCACCTTGGGCTGAAACCTGAGAAGCATGATTTAAAGTCTGTCTTCTTGGGGCGCCTGGGTGGCTCCGGTGGTCGAACATCTGACTTCGGCTCAGGTCATGATCTCACGGTTCGTGGGTTCGAGCCCTGCATCCAGCTCTGTGCTGGCAGCTCGGAGCCTGGAGCCTGTTTCGGATTCTGTGTCTCCCTCTCTCTCCGCTCCTCCCCCACTTGTGCACGGTTTCTCTCTCTCTCTCTCTCTCTCTCTCTCAAATATAAATAAACACTGAAAAATTTTGCAACAATTTAAAGGCTGCCTTCTACTTTGCTCCCCGCTGGACACCTGCTTCGTGCCCTAAACGCACTCCTGCTTGGGCCCCCGAAGGATCCTGTAAAGAGGGGATTGTCAGCTCAGTGTACAGACTCATTGTACAGAGGAAACTGAGCTCAGGCAGGGGAAGTGAGTTCCCCGGGCCGAGATCTGAGCCTCTGTCTTTCCCACGGGGCTGAACGGTGGGGCCTTTGGCAAATGGCCTGCCGGGGCCGTCCACACGCTGACAGAAGGCTGGCCCAGGTTCAGTCTACACTGCTTAAGGCCTCGAGTCTCGGTCGAAGTAGCCCCCGACCTCAACCCCCTCCCCTCTGCCTCCCCCCTCCTGCCCCCTCGCAGGGCACCTCTGCCGGACCCGGCCCGCCGACCTGGTGTTTGTGGTGGACAGCTCGCGCAGCGTGAGGCCCGTGGAGTTCGAGAAGGTGAAGGTGTTCTTGTCCCAGGTCATCGAGTCGCTGGATGTGGGGCCCAACGCTACCCGGGTGGGCGTGGTCAACTACGCCAGCGCCGTGAAGCAGGAGTTCCCCCTGCGGGCCCACGGCTCCAAGGCCGCGCTGCTGCGGGCCGTTCGCGGCATCCGGCCGCTGTCCACGGGGACCATGACCGGTCTGGCCATCCAGTTCGCCATCACCAAAGCCTTCAGCGACGCCGAGGGGGGCCGTGCCAGGTCCCCCGACATCAGCAAGGTACGTGCCTGCCCCTCCCCGCCGGCGTCTTGTTGTGTGCTGAGAGCGTCACCTGCGTGATTCTCAGAGCACCTGACGGGCTGGCTTTCTTACGGTTGTGGATTAGACCCGCCTAAGCTAAGTGGCGGAGCTGAGATTTGAACCCACTCTATCCACCGTCTGACCCTAAGACCCCGATCTGGCGAGCACTTGATTATCGCAGTTTCGCTGTCCCGCGAACTATGAGATCATGACTGGAGCCGAGATCAAGAGTCAGACGCTTAACCGACTGAGCCACCCGGGCACCCCAGCTTATTTTTTTCTTCAAAGCCTTCGAGGGCAGGGGTTCAGAAAAATGACACGACGTGCCACAAGCTGACGTCAGGAAGGGCTCTGAGCAGGGTGTGTGGAGGGGCTGCACGGACCTGGTGCCCACGGCGTAATTTTCCAGGGCTCAGTCCGGGGCCTGTGAGGCCGGTCAGGTGTTCTCTCCTCCCACAGGCTCCCGCGCCTCCCTTTCAGAGCCCTTGATGGCCCCAAGGAGTCACCGCTTATCTGCCCAGGCCCCCAGCCCCAGGGGATGTACTTCTTATCCCCATGGAGCACACGCCTGACATATGAGTGCCGAGTGAATGCAGTCCTGCTTGGGGGCGGGGTCCTCATTTTTACAGATGAGGACACTGAGGCACGGGGGCGGGGGGGGCGGGGGCTTAAGCATCCTGCCCAGTTAATAAGAGGTAGGAATGTTTACAGACAACAGCGTGTAATCCCGGCCGTGACAGGCCTCAAAGAGCTGGTCTATGAGGCGGCCAGTTGGTCATACCTCATGAGGGCCATTTACAAACTCTGACAGGAAGTTGACGGTCACGATCGCTGGGAGGATGTGGTGGCCTGGGGTGATCCTGATGGAGAGACGTGGTGAAGGGGATGGTGGTGACATCTGTGGCTGTCACACCTCTAGTGAACGGTGTCAGCCCGGGGTGGACAAGCGGGGGGGGGGGGGGGAGAGTTCATCGGGTCTGGGTGAGTGGGTGGCCAGCCTGGAATTCACCAGTGGGAAGCCCCGACAAGGTGGGTTCACGGTCGCAAGGCTGGACTGATGGGGGGCGGGGGGAATGGGACAGGCTGGGGCGGTGGACGGTCATAGCTAGGTGAGTCTAGGCCTCTGGGGGAAGGGATGGTTCGAGACCACTCCCCAGGGGGTCCACGGGAGGGATACGGAAAATAATAGTTCCCTTTCCTGGCTTCTTACCATGAATCATCTCACCGGGAAGGTGAGTTGCATTTCCAGCCCAGGCCTGCCTTAACCACCACACTACAGGCCAGGGGTTCGGGCCCCGGGGCCAAGGGTGGAGACCCGGGAATCAGAAGCAGGCCCAGGTCAGAAGCAGAGAAGCAGCCAGCAGGGCTGGATTCCGGGCCCCAGACTGGAGCAGAGCTGGGGGTGGCCAGGGCTGGGACCGGCCCCGGAGTCCCCTCTGTCTCCCTTCCCAGGGTACAAACAGAGGAGCGTTGTGGGAGGGGAGCAGACAGTGCTTTCCCCCACGGAAAGGGCAGGTAGCATCCTGGGGGACGGAGGGAGAAAAGGCCCCTTCCCAGGGCCTAGAGGGGAAAGATGGCCAGACTGGAGGCCGAGCCGCCGTTCGCTAGCCTCGCTCGCCCTCTGGTGGCCAACGGGCAGAACTGCATGGTGTCGGGCACACTTCAACTGCAGGGTTCTCAAGAGGTCCCAGTCTGAGGAGGGAGGCAGGGTCCTGCCCTCAGATGATCACAGAGGTGTCTGCCTGAAGGGGGAGAGATCCAGAGGCCCCAGTCAGAGGGGAGAACACCTCATCCGGGTCTTTCAGTCAGAGGAAACCTCTCTCCTCTTCTGCTAGCCAGGTCCTCCTCCCTGGGGCAAGACTGTGGCGGGGAGTCAGACCCATCTGCAGTAGACTAGCTGTGTGACCTGGCAAGGCTGAGCAGGCCTCTGGGGCCTCTGTGTCCTCCTCTGCTAGTGATCTCGGGGGCTTACTGGAGGGCCCAGCCCAGCCCAGGGCGGGAGGAAGACCTCTCACGCGCCCTGCGTGTCGCAGGTGGTCATCGTGGTGACGGACGGGAGGCCCCAGGACAGCGTGCGGGACGTGTCTGCACGGGCCCGGGCCAGCGGTATTGAGCTGTTCGCCATCGGCGTGGGCCGCGTGGACAAGGCCACGCTGCGGCAGATCGCCAGCGAGCCACAGGACGAGCACGTCGACTACGTGGAGAGCTACAGCGTCATCGAAAAGCTGTCCAAGAAGTTCCAGGAGGCCTTCTGCGGTGCGCGGGGCTGGGAGGGGCTGGACGGGGCTGGACGAAGATAGGGGGCTTCCGGGGAAGCAAGGGGCGGGGCAGGGATGGGGGTGTGGAGGGGGGGACATAACGGGGGCGTGGCTGGATGGGGCATGGGCGTGGCTAAGAGCATCGGGGAGGGGCTGGACAGCGGGATTGAGTCCAGGTCGGGGGGGGGGGGCGGGTCAGGGCGGGGTCGGATGGGGATGGACAGAGCCAAGGCTGAGCGTCTGGGCAGCCAGGGCAGGGGGCGGGGCGGCGTGGGGGCGTGGCTGGAGAGTCAATAGGGGAGGGGCTGGACCAGACGGGGCTCAGAGAGTCCGCATAGGGGCGGCCAGTGGTTCGGGTCCTGGACGGAGGGCCTGGGACTTGGACCTCACCTAGTTGGGGGGCCTCAGTTTCTCTGGGTGTGTGAAGGGCCATCCTGGCCGAGATGTCCAAGGCCCTGTGACTGTGAGATTCTGAGTCTCCTCCTGTCCCCACAGTGGTGTCAGACCTGTGTGTCACAGGAGACCACGACTGTGAGCAGGTGTGCCTCAGCTCCCCGGGCTCCTACACCTGCGCCTGTCGGGAGGGCTTCACCTTGAACAGTGATGGCAAGACCTGCAACGGTCAGTGGGCTGGAGGCAGGCAAGCCCCGGGGGAGGGTGGGGAGGGGAGGGGCTGGGGCTTGGCCACCCTCTAGGTAGCCCCTCGGAGCCTCCTCTCTGCCCTTTGTTCCTGGACCAATCTGCGAAGGCGAGCGATGCCTTCTAGAACTTGGCGTCTGCAGAAAGTTATCTTCTGACTGTGGCCCTCTTTCTATCGCGGTGGGTGGCGGGTTTAGTAATGGTGGAAGGAGTTACAGAGTCTTGAGTTCAAATCTTGGTGCCGCGACTTTTGGAGCTGCAGTTTGCAATGCTACGTGAGATGAGGCCAGGAGCCTTGGCTTTCTACAGGGAGTTCTGAGGACGCAATGGGACGGGATAATGCCCGGGGCAGAGCTTGGTGTGTGAGGGGTACCCGACCCAGCGGTCGGCAGGAACAAGCGGTCCCTAAGCTTCGCCTCCTCTCCTTTCTGCCCTTCCCAGTATGCAACGGCCGTGGTGGCAGTTCGGCCACTGACTTGGTCTTTCTCATCGATGGATCCAAAAGCGTGCGGCCGGAGAACTTTGAGCTGGTGAAGAAGTTCATCAATCAGATCGTGGACACGCTGGACGTGTCGGACAAACTGGCCCAAGTGGGGCTGGTGCAGTACTCCAGCTCCGTCCGCCAGGAGTTCCCGCTGGGCCGCTTCCACACGAAGAAGGACATTAAGGCGGCTGTGCGGAACATGTCTTACATGGAGAAGGGCACCATGACCGGGGCTGCCCTCAAGTACCTCGTTGACAATTCCTTCACCGTGTCCAGCGGGGCGAGGCCCGGTGCCCAGAAGGTGGGCATCGTCTTCACTGATGGCCGGAGCCAGGACTACATTAATGATGCTGCCAAGAAGGCCAAGGACCTTGGTAGGTGCTGCCTGGACCCTGAACACCACTGATGGCCAGGAGGACAAATATGGAACAGCTCGACTGTAGTTTGTCTGTTCTGCTCGCTGCCCTCAACCCAGGTTCAACGTGAACGAGGGGGGATCGGTTTGCCCAACTGTTTCTTTCTTTCTTTTTTTAAAGTTTATTCATTTTTGAGAGACAGAGAGAGAGAGAGTGTGTGAGTGGGGGTGGGGCAGAGAGAGAGGGAGACAGAATCCGAGCTGTCAGCACAGAGCCTGACGTGGGGCTCGAACTCACAAACCGCGAGGTCATGACCCGAGCCGAAGTCGGACGCTTAACCCACTGAGCCACCCAGGCGCCCCTACCTCTTTCTTATACTGATGAGAAAACGGAGGCCCCAGAAAAGCAAGCATCTGGTTCTGATGGTCCTTATATAGGTGGGGCTGGGAAATTTTCCAGCTGAATGTTCCCAAGGACACACCAACTGTTGGAAGGTAGCCCCACTTTGGGACAAGCCTGAGTCTCAGTTTTATCACCGATTTAATGAGAGTGATAATAGCCACCAGGTAGACACTTGTGGGGCGTATGCACTTATAAAGCTCCCAGTACAGGGAATCAGTGCAGGTCTGACAGGTAGCAGAATCTCAACGGATGCTGTCTTTGTCCCGCAATTCCTACCGGTCTCTGGGCCTGCAATTCCAGAAGCTGCCACCAGGAGGTGTCTGTGTTGATTGCGCGGGCATTCCCCAGCAGGCTCAGCCGCGGCTGCCCCGTCCCCCATGGCCGCTGTCACTCATCCTGTTCCTCTCGGCAGGCTTTAAGATGTTTGCTGTGGGTGTGGGCAATGCCGTGGAGGACGAGCTGAGGGAAATCGCCTCAGAGCCCGTGGCCGAACACTACTTCTACACGGCTGACTTCAAGACCATCGACCAGATCGGCAAGAAGTTGCAGAAGAAGATCTGTGTGGGTTAGTGAGGCCAGAGATGGCACTGATGGTCGGGGCGGGGGGCGGGGGGCCCAGGGGGAGATCGTGGAGCCATCCTGGAACCGGCTACAGCAGGGGCGGGGGGGGGGGGGGGAGCACCAAGAATTGGCAGGACCACGAGGAAGGCTGGTCAGTCTCACTTCGGCAACCAGCAGACATATTTTGATCCTATTTGGTAGGATATGATCACCCCCATTTGACGGACAGGAAAGCCAAGCTGGGGGGGGGGCGGGCAATCGTGAATAACCAGAGGAGCTAGGAGTTGAACCCTACTACCTCCTCTGATCCTCCCATGGTAGAGGATATGGTTTCCAGAGCCAGACCTGCCTGGGTTTCCATGTTTGCTCTGACTCTAGCTAGCTGTTGGGCCATGGACAAGTTGTTTCACTTCCCGGGTTCTTCGTTTGTGAAATGAGACTCATGCTTTCAAACCTCAAGTGTTGGGCGAAGTCGCCAAGGGGATATAGAGGCTCCCAGGGGCAGTGTCTTGCACGTAGTAGGTGACCAGCACGTAGTAGGTGTTATCGTTGGAGGTTTTCCTCGGGGCTCTGAGGGATTGGGGAGACGTTCAGGGTCACTCCTGGGAGTTCGGCCTCAGAACCCTACACGCCTCTCTGTCTTCTCAGATCTCTCGGAGCCCACACTCCCCCAAGACTCCCTTGTCCTGGCCCTGGGTCGTGTCTGCCCTGCGCCCCCCTGCCTCGCCACCACTCACCACCCCCCTCTTCTCTCCCCCTACTTCCCGTCCACTCCAGAGGAAGACCCGTGTGCCTGCGAGTCCCTTGTGAAATTCCAGACCACGGTGGAGGGGTTGCTGCAGGCCCTGACCAGGAAACATATCCTTTCCCAGAGGCCACTGCAGGGGGCAGGGGGGTGGGGAGGGGAGAGGGGGCCTCGCCCCTGTGTGAGGGGTGGTGGCGGTGGCTCCGCCTTGCCTGCCTCCTTCTGGAGCTGGGCTGGACTCTGGCCAGACGGGCGGCACCAGCTTTGGGATGGCTCCTGTCGGAAGCAGAGGCTCCTAGAAGGTCAACAGAGAAACTGAGGCAGAAACCAAGCTCTGGAGACTAGACATGCATACAGAGTCCTAGCCTTCCTGGGGAAAGCATGGTACTCGGGGACTCCCCATTTCTCAGGTTTACTGTGACATGACTACCACCGGTCTTGGCTCAGATAGGGCCAGGCCGGGAACAGCTCCCCCTGCTCGGTCAGGGTGAGGTGGGATCCCGGGTGGGGGGCCCAGTAGGCCTAAAGCTACAGGAAGCGGGGTCCCGAGTGTAGACACCACAGCCGTGTCACTACCCCGCGCTGGTCAGCCTGTGTCTCTCCTTAACCGCGAGTCCACTGGAAGCTGTGAGTAAGCGGCTGGCCGTCCTGGAGAACAGAGTCGTCTAAGGCTGCCTGTCCCCGCCACGGCCTCTGTGTCTGCCCCCCCCCCCCCCGCCCACCCCAAGCACAGCCCGCGGAGTCCTGCGTGTGTCCCTAGAGCCCGGGTTTAGTTTAGCTTTGCTGTTTCAGTGAGGGGGTTTGGGGAGGGACAGGCCCTGAGGGCACCAGGCCTCCCCCTCCTCCACCAGCCCTGCTGTGTGTGTGTCTGTGTGTGTGTGTGTGTGTGTGCACCTGAGGGCGGGTGTGTATCTGGAGCAGGGATGCGTGTGTGTTATGAGCGAGGACACAGGGGTGAGTGTGAGAGGGACTGGGTTTGCATTTTTTGTTTTTCCAATCCAAAGCTTAATATATTCCTATTTTTTTTAGTTAACCCTTTCTTGACTGCGAGTGCTGTGAATCTCTTTTCTGAGTTTTCGACTCCCTCCTGAAGAGCAATTAAATATGACTTAAGTTAAGCCCTGAACGAGGCCAGGGGTGGCGTGGTCATTTGGGGAGCGGGACAAAGGAGTGGCGAGGGTGGCCGGGTGAGGGGGGGGGCATTGCGGGGTGGCCACCGTGGCGGTCACAGTGGTGGAGGCGGCCGTGTTCGTCCTGCCCGCACAGGGTCTCGCTTCCTCCTCCAGCAGCCCTGCCCGGAACGGACTTGAGTCACCCCCGTGGCACAGATGGGAAAGCTGTGTCACTGGGAAGGGGTCAGCCGAGCATCAGTTGGAGAGATAGGACTTGAATCTAGGACTGCAAGACATCAAAGAGAAAGAAGAACGATGGCACCAGATGGGTTCATTCATTCATTCATTCATGCAGACTGCAAACACAGAGCACATGCCCATGTCAGGCAGTGGGGAGATGGGGGCCTGGGAGACAGTCACAGTCCCTGCCCCTCAGGGACTTACAGTTGAGTAGAGCGCCCTGTCACCCTCAGGGCGCTGGAGAAAGAGTGGGTTTAGGTTGTACCAGGAGCCCATGGGCTGAGTGTGTGTGTGTGTGTGTGTGTGTGTGTCTGTGTGTGAGTTAGAGATGGTGGGAGGGTCCTAGCTGCGCCTGGGCTGGCCCTGGGTGCCCCCTGACCCCCCCACACCCATGTTGGAGTCCTCTTCGGGGTCTCCTTGTACTTCAACAGCTTTGCCTCCATCCCCAGCATGGGCAGTGACACCCCCCGCCTCAGGGACAGCACAGGAGAAAGACTCCCCTCTTCCACGTGCCCCTACAGCCCTGCCCGGATCTGTCGGCCTCTCCCAGGTCCCTCTGGAGCCATGCTCCATCCCCCACCCCATGCAATCTCAACCCCTTGTCTCCCAGAGGGGGAGCTTGGGTGACTTTCGGGACCCATTCCTGTGTAATGGCCCAATTTTGGTGTTACTGCTTGATTCACACTTGAGAGCACGTAAAAGGCCCTTATGAGACTCAGGCCGTCCTGAGTGGTCTTCCTGAGAGGCGGTTCAAGCAGGCAGAACTACACCACCACACCCCCAACACTTAGTGGCTTACGACCACCTGCTATTGGCGTGGTCCTGTGGGTTGGCTGGGCTCAGCTGGGTGGTTCTCCTGCTCCCCCTGGTGGTGACTGGGGCCACCCCCCTTTGGGTCTCGACCAGGCTGCAGCCTCCAGCACGGCCCGCTCACCTGTGCCGGGCCCACTCTCGTGACCGCTGCCCGGGGAGGCCCAGCTGCGAGGCTGGGCCTCTCTCTCGGTCTCTCTCCACGTAGTCTCAGGGCCTTGCCTTCGCCCATAGGCTCTCCAGCAGGGGAACGCGGCTTCTTACGTGGCAGCTCAGGGCTTCCAAAAGCTTTTTAGGTTTATGGCCCCACTTTGGCACTGTGTGACTTTGGAGGCACTTTTTTTTTTAATGTTTATTTATTTTTGAGAGAGAGAGAGAGAGAGTGAGCACGGGAGGGGCGGAGTGGGAGACACAGAATCCAAAGCAGGCTCCAGGCTCCGAGCTGTCAGCACAGAGCCCGATGCGGGGTTCGAACTCACAAACTGTGAGATCATGCCCTGAGCCGAAGTCAGACGCTCAACTGACTGAGCCACCAGCACTTTTTTGATCGAAGCAGTTTCAGGCCAGCCCAAATGCAGGGGGGCGGGGGGAGGCACATGCCATTTCTCCATGGGGAGAGAGCAGGGAAGAATTTGTGGCCACCTGCAATGCATAGCAGGGTCGCATTCTCTGGCGCCCTCCTCGGGCTCCATTCCCTGCCTTGGCTATTCACAGGACACCCAGGAAACCCTCTCATCAATGTTAGACACGGCTGAGCCCGTTTCTGTTCCATGCAATGCGAGAGAGCCCTGACTCAGCTGATCATTCACCTCTGTCTCCTACCCACGGGGTGGCCTTGGTGTCCTGGGCTCACTCTTCAGTTCCAGAACCACCCTGAGCTCTGGGCCTGTGCCTCAGCTGCCTGGCAACTTGGCAGGGCCCTTCGCCCCTCTGGGTCCCCCGTCCACATCCAAGGAGAAGGATGCTGGTGTCGCCTCGCGGACGCTGCAAGGTGGAAATGAGAAGATGCGTGGAGAGCACCCAGAACAGTGCCCACCCACCCCTTGCATCCAGAGTGCCTCCAGCGGGTGGTTCCCTGGCCTCAGGGACACATCCAAACCTGCCAGGTCCCGAGCACCTGCCTTGTTCCCATCTGGCACCCGTGTTCCTCAAAACACTGCAGCCACTTGGCCTCCGGTGGTGGTGCCACCTGGGACACCCGTTCCCTGCTGGGAGACGGCCCCAGAGCGCACACGATGGCTCTGGCCCAGCTGTGTCACATTAATGGGTACCCATCCTCCAGCTCCGCCAGGGGGCAAAGACAAGGACAGCCTTGCCTCTGGCCTGAGTGCTCCAGGGCTCAGGTAGGTGAGGTGTGGAGGGTGGGGTGAGCCTGCAAGGCCCTGGGGACAGCCAGCCGGCTCCCTCCTTTAGTTCTGCAGCAAGTGATTGCCCAGCCCCCACACCAGGCCCTCTTACAGGCCCCAGGGGTAGAACGGAGCCCAGAAACAGAGACCAGTCCCTGTGCTCCTGGGCTGACATTCCAGCCTCACAGTATTTCTCCCTCTATGAGCCTGGACAAGCCGTCCCATCTCCCCGTGAGCCTTAGCTCCTCATCCGTTACACGGAGAGATGATCCAGAAACCAAGAGTAAACCAGGAGACTCTCCAAAGGGACGAATGGTGTCACTCAAGGACCAAAAGCTGTCAACACTTCCTTGATGAAGTCAGACAAGACAGAGGAGCGCCCCGGCACCTGTCTGCCCTGGCAGAGACCAAGCATCGGTCTCGGAGCCTCCAGGAACCGCCCCATGGCGAAGCGACAGCGGAGGGCTTAGTGGCTCCGTCTTTGGGGTCAACGGTCCTGGTGTGAGTCCCCAAGGCTCCTTGCCTGGAACAGACTCCTTCATTTTCTGACTTCAGCTTCCTCACCAGTAAACAGGGCAACGGCACCCTCCTCACAAGTGGTCGTGCTGAGGGCTCTCAGACGGAGGGCTTGGCGTAGTGGTGGCCAGCCCTGCGGGGCTCCCCGGGAGAGGTGGCTTTGCAGGGATCTGTGGGCTGTGCCTGCAGGGGAAATCCGGAAGTGAGGGGCGTGTGGAGGGAGGTGGTGCTGAAAAGGGGCCTGTGACTCCGGGAGGGAGGCGCAGGGACGGTGAAGTCAGGCTGCGGGGCCCTAAGGGCAGTTCTGGTCTTAGCCTGCCCTCCTTCCTCTTTCCTTCCTCCCCTCCTTCCCTCCCCATTTACTGAGCATCGCCAAAGGACAGAGCATGGACCAGGCACTCAGGATAAAATAGAAAATGCCCGATGATCTCTGGCCTCGTGGTGCTCCCAGTCTAGAGAGGCAGGCAGACACTGGACAGAAAGCCTCCCGGGGAATCCGACTGTGGTAGCCGGCTGAGGACTTAGTGTGCCTTATCAAGGGGCCTTTCTTGAGAGCAAGGTGAACTTAGCTTTGCTGCCCGGGACAGGGAATGTTAAGCCCTGGGCACATAGTAGGTGCTCAGCAGATCCCAGTGGCCAATATCTTCCTCGGTCATCCTCTCAGTGGTCAGCAGGCCACAGCTCGGCAGAAGGTGGGCCTGGCCCCAGAGGAGCCTGGCCCCAGGGGGCCCAAGGGAAAGGGGGGCGGGTTTGGACCTCCACAGAGGGGCTGGTGGGAGCCAGGCACGGAGTGAATGCCCCGCCAACCCTGCTGGGGGTTGGAGAAGGTGTTGGCACAGGGAGACTGATCAGAACCCAGAGGCTAGAACTGACAGACCCGAGGCTGTGGTTGGCCTTGTGCCGGGTCAGGCCTGGCTCAGGCTTCCGTCCAGGCTGAGCTGAGGTGGGCTGGGGAGATTTGGGGCCTCTGGGGCTGAGCCTTAGGATTTTCCAAGAGGCACTTACCCGGAGGGGGCTATGTGCCCAGAACTCGCCCATTTTGGAGTGGGAGAGGGCTGCTTTCTGCTTCCAACAGTCCTGCTCAAGGCATCCCACGGCAGAAGGGAGAGTCCAGGGTGGCTGGCGGGAGAAGCAGGTCAGGTCAACCCCCCAGAGACTGGACCACAGGCACCGTGGGTCCGAATGCGCTGAGTTAGGGCTCTGGGTTCCAAGTGACAGAAACACCACACCAACCAGCTTTAGCGCAAGAAGGGAGTTGATGGGACCCCGTGACAGAAGGCGCTGGCGGAGGGGCTGGGCTCCGCGATGTCGTCAGGCCGCCGGCTCTCCGCACCCTTGACTCTGGTCTCCACCCCAGCGGCCTCATGTCCAGCCAGTCCCTGCTCTCAAGATGCCCCCACAGCCCAGACTCATACCTGGCCAGCTCTGAGTTCAGACTTCAGGCTCACATTGAGTCCTGTGCCCTCCCTCGAACCACCACCGTGGCCACGATTGAACAATCACCGTGGCCAGAACAATCTGAATGGGGGAGCCAGCTCTCACGGGACCATGCCGCTGGGCAGGGGCTGGGATCTTGGGGTCTTCCCGCCCCAAACTCCTGCCAAACTCCTCTCAATTCTCCCCACGTCCGCTTCAAGTCCCCACGCCACCCACGCTCTCCATGTAATCCCCACATCTTTCCCTGTTCTCAGTTTGATTAACAGAAGGTTATAAACAAGTCCCAGAAAGAAAGAAAACCAGGGTCTCCCCAAGGCACCCACAGTCTATTGGCAGATGGCAAGTTACTTTGTAACCGATATTTTTGTTGTGTTGATTTCTGTATAGATAAACAGGACCAACCTAATTAGGATTTTTTTTTTTCATTCCTGTCTTTCCCCAGGTCTTGGATTACAATGGGAGTCCCTTGGCCCCACAGTGAATTGGTTACCAGATTTCAATAAGGGGTTTGTCTTTGCAATTACAGTTCATTAACGGATTTACAAGGGAGGGAAGACGGCACAGTCCGCTAAGGGGATTGTTTTACATTTCTTCTCTTTTAATTACATGATTTTCTCCTGGATCAATGCTCTGTGAAAAATGATGGTGGTGGTGGGGGGGGGGAGTCCCAGCACCCCATCTGTTCCAGCTGCAAATGCAATTAATATGAGAGGAGATAGGAGCTGCCCGGAGGCTGCCTGCTGCCTGGGTGTGGGCCCCCCTCCTCCGGAGCTGGGCGGCTGGGTCACGGTCACGGGAGCTCCGTTCGCAGGACGGTTTGTTGATGTGGGAGGGGCCATCTCTGCTCCTGGGGTCAGAATCAGATGTAGGTCCCCCACTGAGTTACCTTTTTTCCATCGTCCACTAGGTGCGAGCTGTTATACACACAATTTTGAATTCAAACTTCCCAGTGATCTCTTGAATAAATTTGTTTTACAAACGGAGAAACCAAGGCTGCCAGAGGTAAAGTGCCACACAGCCAGTAAGCAGCAGGGCTGGGGTTTGAACCCTGGAATCTCTGGCTCCAAAGGCAGGACTCTTTCCGAGGTTCAAACTCACTATGATGAGAGGGGGTTCTAGCCCTTTCTGTACTGGTTGGGACCGTGGAGGTTAACTGGCTTCCCTACCTTGTTCTTTAGTCCATTCTGCACACAGACACCGGAGTGATGGTCCTGCAGTGCACATCTGATCAGGTCACACGCCTGCTCAAGAACCTTCTCTTGCTCCCTATTGTCCCCAAGATGAATTTCAAACTTAGTTGGACACACTAGAACCTAGATGGTTTGGCTGTTGCCAAGGCCCGTTGGAATCCAAATTTCCTGCTATCTTCACTCTCCCTTTGCTGCTGCTACCTGGGTGATCCAGTTTCTCCATCTGTGAAATGGACCCCCGGCACTGGGTAAGCTGATCTCAAGAACTGCCTTGGATCTTAGAGTTGAGGGATCTTAGTGGCCTGGGGCTGCTATGGAGGAATCTGGCCACAGGATGGCAGCATGAGCCCAGGAATGGGACGGCCGGCCTGGCGGCAGGGGCGGGGATGGGGTTCGGCAGCAGTCACAGCGAGCTGGGCTAGTTCCTGTCACTTGTGGCACTCAGTAGCCCACGATCAACCCCTCTAAACCGCCCCACCCTCCACTCACAGAGACACCCTCAAGGAAGCAGCAACCTGTCCCCCGGGGGCCGAGCATGGGTAGGGGGGTTTCTTGGAGACGGTGGTTCTCTCCCCACTGCACCTGGCCGTGCTCGGCTATCCCTTGCCCTGAGATGCCTTGTGAAGGGCCTGGGCTGGATGCATCTCTCCCGGGGCCCGTCTGGGGCTCTCCTGGGCGAGGAGTGGCCGCTCAGACCCGAATGTGGGGGACGGGGTGGGGGACTAGGTAGGAGCACCCCAGGGGCATCTTCCTGCTCCCCTCCTCTCTCTTGTTCCTACTGGCAATGGCCAAGCCTTTTGTCCCTAAGTCAGGGTATCAGAGTCTTTAAGCAAAGATAACTGCAGCCTGAGGGGGGAGGGGGTATTAGAGACCCCGAAGCAGACATGACTGAGGGGCCCTAAAAAGGCTTCTCGGGCACCCTGGATAGAACATGAAGTCCACAGTAAAAAGGGCTGGGGGAGAGTCCCGGGACCCTCCCTGATGTGCTGTGTGACTTGGGGCACCTAACTGCCCCTCTGGGTCTCAGTTTGCTCACCTAGGAAATGGGGACAACGTTTCCCACCTCTCTGGGGCGTGCAGCCTGAAACGAGGCACCTGGGGCAGGACGAGTTGTTGTCGGGGCTCAGGACGTAACCCCATCTTTGCCGGGGTTTGGGCCCAGGTGACCCCCCGGCCACAGGTCTCCCACCGGGGTTTCGAGGAGGAGACAGCACCTCCTCCAGATCAAGAGCTGTCCTCTCCTCCCTCGTGGCAAACCTCCCAACAGGTCAGAACGTGTCCTCTGCCGTGGCCTCTTCAGGTCCTCAGGGCCTGAAGTGGCTCCTTCCTGTCTGTCCCCTCCTGCAAAGTGCGAGTGTCTGTCCTACTTGGTGACAGTGATGGTGACAGGGAGCGTGGGGTCTGCAGGGGGACAGCCTGTGCCCAGACCCGGGTGTGAGCAGCAGCTCCACACCCGGGCCTGTGTGACCTTGGCGAGTCCTTAAGTCCGGAGCCCCTGCATTGCTGGCCGCTCAGACCAGCCCGCACGCTGTCTTACTTGGTCCACGTGAGGGGCCCCTGCGCTCCAGCCACCGAGCAGCTATGACAGCGCCGTCCTTTCTCAGATGCCCGTCTGAGAAGGTGACTGTGCTCAATTAAGCCCTGGGATTCGAGCTCACCTCTGCTTCCCGGGGCCTTGGGAAATAGACACACTGAATGAGTGTGTGACATCTGGGCCACGCAGCACATATCTGCCCCCTCTGTGTCCCATAGCCTTTCAGTGGTGATAATAATAATTTATTGATAGTGATTTATAGCACCTTACCGTATAGATAGTATATTATACATACTTCCAAATAACACGTGTATATTATATATAAATAAAAATATACGTATATATAATATATAAATAAAATATGTAAATAATATAACCATATAAATAATAAATATAAACATAAACACTATATTATAGATAATAAAATATAGTATATTATATACTTATAAATAGTAACTGATAAAAATAAATCCATGGATAGCTAACATCTGTCAGTGCTTACTATGAGCTAAGTAAGCATTGTCGAAATAGCACCAATCTCATTAATTCCTTATAGCTACTTCGGATGGTAGGACTATCCCCATTCTACAGGTTGGGTAAAGCGAGGCTCAGAGAGCAGAAGGGACTTTGCAGAGGCATGTAGAGGCTCTGGGTCTTGCACCCAGGCCCGTCTGTGCCACATGGCCCCCCGAGTCTTCCTTCCTCGAGGGGAGACCCCTTTGGTGTCTTAAGTGCTCTTTGAGGTCCATAGGGTTGGGGTCTGGCCTTGCTGGTTCTGCCTCTTGGACCCCTTCCAGCTTGGCTACGCCCCCTACGACGAGGGCCAGCCTCCACTTGCACCTGGACCTCCCTCCTTCCTGCCCCGCTCAGGCCACGGTTGGCACGCATTGCTGTTCGGGCATGTGGCCACAACTTGGGAAGAAACTTCCCTCCTTCTTGGTATCAGATTTTCCCTTGCAGTTTCCTGCCTTCATTCCTGGCAGGAGCCCTTGGCCGCTGGACAGCAAGCACGGCCCAGCCTCTCTCCTGTGGGCGGGGCAGAGCCAGGAATTCTGTCCCGAGCCTGGGGCTTCCTCCAGGAGCCAGGACTGGTGGGGAGCGCGTGTGGTGAGCACCCCCAGGTGCATCCCATTCTCAGGGGCCACTGGGGCCTTTGCAGCCTTTTGATCCCTTCCTCATGGGGCCCTGGTCAGCCGAGCCCCCTCCAGCCTCCACGGGGCTCCCTTTGCCGAGGCCCAGGCCGGGGCAGCAGGCAGGGGCGGGGCCTCCCGGGCAGAAGGAGAAACTCCTCGGCGGTCCTGGGCGGGGCTGGGGGAGGCCACGCCCTGTCTACCCGCCCAGATCCACCTCCTCCCCGCCCCTCCCGGCCTCTCAGGCAACAGCCCTGGTGCCTCCCAGGGAGGGGCATCTGCTCCGGGTGAGTCAGAGACAGGACGACGAGGACTAGCGGTGCCCGGAAGAACGTTTTATATTTACCAGTCGTGTGTTTATTTTAATGAGTATCAGGGAACCCCCCCCCCCCCCAAGCAATTAATGCACGAAACCCTTGATTTCATGGATATTATTGCTCAGGGTGAGGCAAATTGGAAAAAGGAGCTTCTTTTGAGCCGATTTGCAGGGAACCTTGAGTCAATAAGGTGCAGGTAGAGGGTGAAGGTGGTAAAAAGCCCAGAGAGGCCGGAGAAACAACCGGAGCTTGGGAGACACCGGAGGCCCCTGCGCCGGGTGTGAGATCCCTGGGGGGGTTGGCCCCGCCTGTGGCTGAGGGATCGTGGACAGGCCACTGCTCCCCTGTGTGTCCCACTCGCCTCCTCTGTCACGCGGGATGTCACGCAGTTCTTGGGGCTGTGGAGAGGGGTAAATGAGGTGAGAAAGGTGGAGTGCTGGCCCGGAGCCTGCCGTGGGGTCAGCGCCCTGCTATGGCGGCGGCCACGGGTGCTTTTATTATAGTTAGCATTAGTAGCCCTGTTATCACCAGGAGCTCATTCTAGGTGTGGGACCGATGGCTTTCGTCAGGGAAGAGGGCTTGTCACCCAGTGAACACAGCCCCCCCTGCCCCCCATGCCTCCCACAAGCAGCTCCACCAGGGGCGCCCTCCTCAGGCAGGTCTGAGTGTGTGTCCAGCTGGGCCACCCGCTGGGCGGTGACATGGACTCTTGGAGCCACCACATCCTTGGTTGTGGACTGAGACCAAGAGAACTACCTCACAGGGGTGTGGCTGTGAGGAGCAACAAGGAAAGACTGGTCAAGTCCGCAGAACAATAGGGCTTCATCCTGTGTGTGCTTGTCCTCCAGTGGGGTGAAGATCTGCTGTTGGGCAGAACGAGTTCTGTGAAATCTGGGTGGGGGAGTGTGGTCTAGCTGAGTGCTAGATGTGTTATCCTGGATATGCTTATCTGTCTACCCATCCATCATCCTTCTGTCTGTCTATTCATCATCCATCCATCATCCATCCATCCACCCATCCACCCATCCACCCATCCATCCATCCACCCATTGTCCATCTATCTATCCACCCATCATCTATCCATCCATCCATCCATCATCTATCCATCTCTCCATCCATCCATGCATCCATCCATCCACCCATCGTCCATCCATCTATCTATCCACCCATCGTCCATCTATCCATCCATCCGTGCATCCATCCATCCACTCATCATCCATCCATCCATCCATCCATCATCTATCCATCTCTCCATCCATCCATGCATCCATTCATCCACCCATCATCCATCCATCTATCCACCCATCATCCATCTATCCATCCATCCATCCATCCACCCATCGTCCATCCATCCATCCACCCATCCATGCATGCAGTAAATGGCGGCAGGGGCAGTGGAGCCATGCTGGGGAGTTACGATGCATCTTGACTGTGACAGTTGCTGTGCAGGGTGTGAGCAGGGGAAGAACACAAGCAAATTTGGGTTTGAAGGTCCCTCTGGCCACGGCGTGGGTGTGGACAGGGCTGAAGGGGGAAAGAGGCCAGTCAGGAGGTAGTAGCTGCAATGCAGGCTGGAGGTTCAAAGACCAGAGTGGCCTTGACAAGGACAGTGCCATGGGGAATGCGTGGGGACTATGGCAAGCTCAAGAGTGGGTGTGGGGAGGCAACCAGCTTACACGGCTGATTTTGGAAGTTCACACGACCGTGAGGGGAAAGAGAGGGTGACAGCTAGTGGAAACATCAGGTTCAGGTGTGCATGCTTGTTGTAAGGTGAGAGAGACCTGAATAGATAGATAAATTGAAAAAGAGACAAAAACTGATCCTCCTCTTCCCCTGGACTGATTGGGGGTGGGAGGGGCTGGTCAGAGCTAGTCTGGGCCCCAGACAGCAGGAGGGGACCCAGTCTCCATCTTCAGGAGGAGAAAGGGGAGGAGGAGGGCCTTGTGAAGGCCGGAACATTTGGGTATTTGGTGTCAGGGATTTAGGGGGTTCCTATTTTGAGACTTGGATTTCCTTTAGGTAGAGGAAGTGAGATCACCTGCTGAGAAGGACAGGAGAATGGGAGGGGAACATGAGGAGGGCTAGGGGCTGAAACAGTCCCCTTGTTGATGAGGCCCTTGGGGACAGATGGGGGCTGGGGCATGACTCCAGGATCCCCTTGGCTTTGTGGGGATGAGGTGAGGTATACATTGGGGTGCTGGGTCACGGTCTGGGCTCTGGGCTGGACTGAACATGGGCCATTGTCTAGGCTGGCCCCCACCTGATATTTGAACCTGAGCTATCCAGCCTGCTGTGTCCCTGTGTGTCAGGAAACCTGCTGTGGGGAGGGCCCAGGACATGCATCCTAGCTGGTCCCCTGATGCCTGTCCAGCTCAGTGCTGCTGGAAGGTGCTTTCTAACATGTGAACTTTGTCCTGTCATACCCCACTTCAAGAACCTTCAGTGGCTTCTAAATGCTTGTAGGATCAAGTTCAGCTCTCTTAGCTTGAAATTCAAGGCTCCTCAGAGTCTGGCCCTGCTTCCTTTCTGGCTCTGTCTTCTCCATGCTTCCTCTTGAGACACCCACCTGTGTTCCGTACCTGAGGTCCAGTCATGCTGAGCTCTTCCTCAAGCAAGCCAGGCTCTTCTGTCCCTCCTTTCTTTGGCACGTGCTGTACCCCTGCCCCGAGTGCCCTTCCTGCTGTGCTGAGACTGGTGATCACTTAGGCACCCTCTCTTTCTGTCTTCCCTGACTCCCTAAGAGAGTCTGCTTCCTCCCTAGTGCTTCCTTGGGACTCCCAGCAGGCCTCTGTTCCATCCCCAGTCAATGGTCATCTGCCTGCAGCCACTCTCAGTGGGCTAGAAGGTCTGTCAGACATTGGTGACAGTGTCTCTCTCTAGTCCCTGACAAAGAGGTTCTAGGTTCCTGCTATGAATCAGCAAGAGGATGATTGGGTGGATGGATGGATGGATGGTGGATGGATGGATGGATCAATGATGGGGGGGTGGATAGATGGATGGATAGATGGGGTGGATGGATGGATGGGTGGATGGGTGAATGGGTGGATGGATGATGGATGGAACGATGGATGGGGTGGATAGATGGATGGGTGAATGAGTGGATGGGTGGATGGATGGTGGAGGGAACGATGGATGGGGGTGGATAGATGGATGGGTAGATAGGGTGGGTGGATGGATGAGTGGATGGATGATGGATGGATAGATGGATGGGGGGTGGATCGATGGATGGGTAAATAGGGTGGGTGGATGGATGGGTGAATGAGTAGATGGGATGGGTGGATGGATGGGTGGATGGGTGAATGGGTGAATGGGTGGATGGATGGTGGATGGAACGATGGATGGGGGTGGATAGATGGATGGATAGATGGGGTGGTGGATGGATGGGTGGATGGGTGGATAGATGGATGGGTGAATGGGTGAATGGGTGGATGGATGGTGGATGGAACGATGGATGGAGGTGGATAGATGGATGGATAAATAGGGTGGGTGGATGGATGAGTGGATGGATGATGGATGGATAGATGGGTGGGGGGTGGATCGATGGATGGGTAAATGGGGTGGGTGGATGGATGGGTGAATGAGTGGATGGGGTGGGTGGATGGATGGGTGGATGGGTGGATGGGTAGATGGGGTGGGTGGATGGGTGGATGGGTGGATAGATGGATGGGTGGATGGGTGGATGGATGATGGATGGAACGATGGATGGGGGTGGATAGATGGATGGGTGAATGAATGGATGGGTGGATGGGTGATGGATGGAATGATGGATGGGGTGACTAGATGGATGGATAGATGCGGTGTGTGGATGGATGGGTGGATGGGTGGAAAGATGGAAGGGTGGATGGGTGGATAGGTAGATGGGTGGATGGATGCACAGAGTCAGGAACTGTATCTTCAGGGAAGGAAGGAGCCTGCAGAGAGCTCAAATTCTGCCTCACCTCACATTTATCGACGACCCACTCTGTGCCAGGCACACAGGCTTCATTCTAATCCTCACACATTCTAAACCCCCCCAGATAGGGACATCACTCTCCTTTTACAGATAAGGAAGCTGGAGCCCAGAGAGGCCCAAGGCATGCATCCAAGAGGTGAGAGGGCGGTGGCTGGAGCATCGGTTTCTCTGCTGCCAGCGTGGGGCCCTTCCTGGAGCTTATACCCACTGCCCTGAGCCCTGTGCTCCATGCCTGATGGAGCCTGTGGGAACTCTTGGCTATTTCATGTCTATGTTGCTTGGACACAAGGAGAATCATGGGCGTTGGAGCCACACAGGCCTCAGTGGGGATCCTGCCCTGTCACTGAGAAGCAGGTGATGTGGGTGTGCCAATCACCTCAGATAAAAATTGACAGAGGTTTCCAGGGCTGTTGCAAGGATTACATGAGATAAAGTATGTAAAGTGCTCACCAGGGCCCCCCCTCCAAACACAACCTGCCCCCCCCATTCTCTCCCAGGCCAGCCCCCCAATCAGGTCGTCGGCCCCAGTGTCTCTCCCCTAGGCCCTGCCCCGGCTGTCTGTGCGGTTACTATAGCAGCCACCTCGGCCCCTGGGCACGAAGTGGAAAACAGGCTGGAGCGGTGATGAGGTTCTGGGCTGGCCCCCGATGGCTGTGGCATCACGAGCATCTTCCCACATGGAGGCAGCCTGGTGTCCGGTCCTTGAGCCAAAGGCCTGTTCTGTCTTAGCCCAGGTGGGTGCAGGTGTCCCTTCTGTTTACATCCGGCTGGAAGAAGCCAGGTAGCAGCGGCCAGAGATGCTCACTGGACCCCCAGTTCACAGCAAGCAGGTTGCTGGTGCCCTGGCCGCCTGGCCGCCAGCGACGGCCCCTCCTCTCGTGTATGGGACTCTGTCTCCCGGGGCCGCGGGGGATTTAACTCCCATCAGCCCTGTTCCTCTCCTCCCCATGGCCAAGTCCGCCGGGCTCTGGGCTCCGGGTTCCCTCTGCTGCAGGTGCCCAGGGACCCCAGGTCTGCTGGGTGGGGAGGGGCCTCTGGGCCGTCCCAGGACTGTGATCCGGCTTCCTCCAGAATTCCAGCCTGCCTGCCTCATCTCCGTTTCTGCCCTCCCCAGATCCCATTCCTTTCCTAAGAAACCCAACTGAACGCACAGATGGCTTTTGCTCAGAGCCTACCGGGAGCGCCCCTGAAGAACAGTGAACAGGGAGAGACCTCCACGGCGGAGCAGGGCAAGTGCATCAGGAAAAACCAACAGAACTGAAATGCAACACTCCTCCCTTCTTGCTTCCTAAGCTGCTGAGTTTGAGTGAGCCACACCAGAAAAATTCCATTTGGCCTCCAAAGACTCTGTCCCTGCTATTGTCATAATTCATTCTAAAGGAAAACATTTCTGAAGTGTTCAGCTGGGACCACATCTGCTCAGGTTGTTCTTTTCCTTTTTTTAAAAAAATTTTTAAATGTTAATTTATTTTTGAGAGAGAGAGAGAGAGAGAGAGAGAATCTGAAGCTGGCTCAAGGATCTGAGTTGTCAGCACAGAGCCCGACACGGGGCTTGAACTCACAGACCGTGAGATCATGACCTGAGCTGAAGTCGGACGCTTAACCGACTGAGCCACCCAGGCGCCCCTGCCCAGGGTTTTTCTAATGGTTTTTGTGACTTGAGGCTTCAAGTCTTACAAGCGAGTGCAGGTGTCCCAATGGTGACCTTACCTGGGTTATGACAGGTGACAAGCCCCACTGAGAAGGTACGTATGGCAGGACAGAAGGGGTACAGCCCACACCTGCCTCCCTGGGTCGGGGGGCTGGGGACAGGCACGGAGAGAGAAACCGGAGGGCGTCCCAGCCCTGTTCTCCAAGCTGGGGAGTGGTCCCCAGGGGAAGCGTGTGTGGGACAGTCCAAACAAGCAGTTTCAGACTAGTGTCAGGGACCAAGAGAGGGGTCCTTCTCTGCTGGCAGGTTAACCAGGCTCTGGTGGGGGTGGGGAGGACGTAGGGAGTGCGAGGCTCCCAGGGGGTGGGAGCTTCTGGACGTTTCATTCAGCACTGAGGGCTCTGGCTCCTGGAAGGGAGAGGGTGGGAGAGAGGGAGAATGCAGTGGAAACTCCCAGGGATACCACTTCTTAGTGCCAAGAGGGCCCTGGAGATAAACCACGGAAAAACCTCCTTCTAAAGATACTGAAATGTGAGAAGCCCACCCCTTTCCTCATACAGCAGGGGCATTTGTGAATGTCAGTACCATTCATAGCATCTGAGACGCCCAGAATCTTGGAATTAGAACATCTTTCACAGACTCAAAGACGCGTTTTATAGAATATTTGAATTGCAGGATCTGAGCATTTTGTCTTTATACTGAATCCCAGAATTACAGGATCACAGATGCAATCACGGTCTCATAGGCCTGCAGAATCTTAGGATTTAGGAATGTCTACAAAAGACTTGGAACACCATCGAAGCAGTCAGAGAAGCTGGGAATTGAAATGGAAATCTTGGACTCAGGATATGAGCAGAGGAAATGACCTTAGTCCGACTGCCTCCTGTAATATAGGAAGCCCTCTCCGCTGTCCTGTAATAACTTGAATACTTCTAGGCACGGGGAGCTCATCAGCTGACAGGGGAACCTGCCTCACTCTTGAACAGACCTGGCTGCTGATGCTGAGCCTAAATCTGTCGTCATGTGACCCACCCACCCCTCTCTCCCTGGCCCAACTCCCTGCCTCCCACATCCATCTCAAAATGCTGAATGGGTAGAAAAAAGTAACACAGACACCGGGACAGAAACCGCACTGTCTCCTGGCTAAAAAAACAATGGCTTTTGAGGGCCGTGGTGCTGCGGGAGGCATGGACCGTGACGCCTCTTGGCAATGACACCGACCCCTCCCTTTGGGGCCCTGCCCAGGTGACGGCGTCACGCTACCCCTCCGGCACTGCAGGGGCACAGAGCCGAGCACGCTTGAAAACCACTGGAAACCATCATGGAAACGGCATGATCTGCTTCCAGCCCAATCCCAGCCAACGACAACAAGAAAGATCCGATGGTGAAACCAAGCGCCATTGCGCCTGGGAGCTGGATTTCATTAGGTTGTTTTGAATGTCAGCTGGGGGTGGGGCGGGGTGCAACGGGGAGAGGCAGTTCTGATGAGCCTTGGCCATGGTGCTACCCAAGCAGAGCGGGAAGTGTAGGTCCTATGGGCAGAGTACCGGGCTGAAGTCCCAGCTCGGCCTCATGCTAGCTGTGTGACCTCAGGCGGGTTGCTAACCTTTCTGTGCTTCCGTTTTCTCTCCTCCGAGGAAAGGAGCGTGGGATGCAGCCAGTGTGAGCTCTAGCCTCGTTCCATCTGGTAGGCTTGCCTCCTTCCAGGAGTAGTCCACACTGTCATTTGCTCAGTGCATCGTCCGTTCTCCTCATTCATTCATTCATTCATTCACTCACATCAGTTCACTTGTCCCTCCATTCCTCTGTGCATTAATTCACTTGTGCTTCCCTGGCGTGCTTGTCCCTGCCCTCCAGCCTTTCTCCAGCTTGGAGGCAGATGGCTGGGGTCCTAGAAGCGACTCTAGCCTTGGGGCTGGCAGCAAAACCGGGGATCACTTCCCCGTCACTTAACGGTGCTGGGCATTTAAGGATCCAGGACATGGCTTCACTTGGGTAGCATGGCCCCGGATCCCCACCCCGTCTCCTCCTCCACCCTAGTCACTCGGGGACAGAGTGACCTATTAATGGATGAACCCCGGAGTGTTCGGGAAGGGATGTTGCCTCTAGGGGGGTTCTGTGTGGCCTGGGCCAGACCAGCTGCCCTCGATCTTCCCGGGCAAGCCCTTTAACCGATGATGAGAGGTGGCTGAACACCCATGAACTCTGTGGTGGGACAAAGTTCTGCGGCCGTGAGTGTGCAGAGAACAGAGGTCCGCCATCCATCCTGTTCCTCACGGTCCCCTTTTTCATGAGGCGTATTAAATTATGGCATAAGAACACAAAATAGCAGCCTCTTTATTCCAGAAAATTAAAGAGTCCTTTTCCCTTGAGTGTCTCCCTTCTGACCCGGGGGGCGGGGTGGGGGAGCTGACGATGGGGACCGGGGCAAGTTCAGGGTCGGCTCTGCTGACGCAGGGCGTGATGCGATGGATCATGTCCAGAATGCATTCTGTGTGTCACAGGGGTTTAAGAACATTCCGCGGCGAAATGCCCACTGGTTGGTCGCACTAATTAATTGATTATTGCCTATCCTGGAGGCCTCTGGAGCCATGGTATGCAAATATATGCAAATGACCAGAGGAGTGTCTTGAACCCAAAGGCAATCGGCTCACCTTTGCCATTATAATCCCCTCACGTTCCCCTGGAGGAGCAGCGGAGGGAGGACGGCAGCCGGCAGCTGGGGCCTTGGAGCCCGCGTGCTGGGTTCAAATCCCGGTCCCACCTCTTCCTGCTGTGTGCGATCCGGGCAGGTGTCCTCAGTGTCAGGAGTGCCTAAATCACGCGTTTCTGACGCAGTGGGGAGAAAAGTGACGCCGCTCGGCTTCGCGGCCCCGGAAGAGCACGTGCTCCCGGAGAGGACAGGGCCGTGATCCCCCTAATGGATGGTACCTGCTCGTTAATCCGGTCCTCGCCTCTGCTTCCTGTCCCCCCTTCTGTGTTTTACGCGCGACCTTTGCCAAACGCGGCCATTTCTCTTTGGGTGCGGGTGAATTAGGAAAAAAGATCGGAATTTAAACATCCTGAAAGATTCATTCTGTGTAATAATGGAGCGACCCCACAGAAAGCGCACAAATTATGCTGGGAGCAGGGGGGCAGGGGTGGCTGGAGGCCGGGCTGGGGCCTCGGAGGGAGGGGTGAGGCTGCTTGCTGGATAGAGGATTCACTCAAAAGCTCTGATTGGATGCAGCTTACGGTTTTCCTGCCTTTGCGGGGGAGGGGGGGTAACATTTGCTGAGCACCTACTGTGTGCGGGGCCGTGCACATGCTGGACTCCATCATCCCCTGTTCTGTCCCCCAGGTGGGGAGTTTGGGGCCCCGAGGGATGAACTGCTTTGTCCCAGGTCACTCGACTCATTGGTGGCAGGTGTGAGCCCAGGCCTGGCTGACCCGAGTCCCTGCTCTTTCCCTGACCCTGTGCAGGAGGGACACGGGGATCTGTGCTTCAGGGGAGCTGGGACTCCAGGCATCAGTGGTGGGACTTGTCACTGATCCGAATGGGACTGAGTTAGGAGGGTCAAGTTTCAATTTGGCTGAGCAATTTCTTGTGAATCGCAGGCCCAGGCATTTGGGGAAGGCCAAAGGTGGATATGTTGGAGCCATGTTACAAGCCGCCTATCACACAGGTATTTATTGACATAACATGAAAGGTAGGGGTTCCCTGTGGCCTCAGGCAAGTTACATCACCTCTCTGAGCCTCAGTTTCCTCATCTGCACAGTAGAGGTGACAACCGTCTCTGCCTCGCAGGGCGGTGGTGAGGACTAAGTGAGGTGGCCCACAGAATGGGTGAGGACAGAGCCTGGCTCAGAACATGTTCTCTACCAGCTGCTCTGGGGCAGAGCTGAGAGTGATTAGTTCTGTCTGGAAAAAAGCCTTCACCAAAGAGACGAATTGTGGGCTTTGAAGGACGAGTAGGGGGGAGGGCAGGAGGGAGGGGACACGGCAGGAACAAAGCCCTGGCAGGGTGGGGGTGGGTGAGGGCATTGGGAGCCCAGTGAAGACCCGCTTTGCCTGGAGTTTTCCAGGGGGCAGGGACGGGAGAGGTGGTGGGTGATAAAGCTGCCGGGCAGGGAGTCACGATGGCTTGAGGCAGCCGTCAGCGGGAGCCACAGCAGGTCCTGGAGCAGTGATGCCTGTGATGTGGAGGACAGCCTTTCTGCTGATGTTGCGTGGGGGAGGTGTACCTGCTGCTCGCCCCCAGGCCCCAGGGCAGACAGGCTGGGTGAGGACCCCCCTCTGGCTCCCACACGGTCTGTGCATCCCCATCAGATCCCACCGTGTGGTCATCGTCTGTCCCCCACGGGACGGGAGGCCTGGAGGGCCGCGATGGTGGTGTCTTGGTCCCCGTGGGCGGCGCAGGGCCTGTCTCCGTCAGCTCGTGGAGAGATGGCTCTGCGCCCGGCTAGCTAGCCGTGGGGCTCGGACGTCTCCTGACCACTCAGAGCCTCGGTGTCCTCATCCGTGGTAGGGGATGACAATCCTCGTCTCCCAGGATCGCTGTGGTACAAAATGGGTCACGTGCAGAGAGCACCGGGCACAGTGGCGGACACCCGCCTCCCCCTGCCTCCCCGCCTCCCTTCTTTCCAGCCTCTGCAGGGCTCCCCGCCTCCCGCTTCTCCCCACCTTCAGAGCGAATGAGCGAAAAACGTCCTCAGGACTCCCATTTCCTGATGCCGCGTGCTTAACGAGCGGTCCCGTGGGCTAGAAGTTACCAGCAGTCCCCAGCCCTGGCAGAGCGGGGAGCACACGACACCTGGTGCCTCCGGACGGCGAGCCTCTTTCTCTGCTCCCCCAGGCTTTTCGTCTCCCGGAGTCTGAGTCGGTTTTACCGCATTTTATATTTGGGACTCTGGGAGCGAATGCCTCTGCTTTATGGAGTCACAGACGAGGGAAGTGAGGGCCGGGGGGGGGGGGTCACAGTTGCTTTAGAGGGGCGACTCTGGACACATGCTCAACCTCCCTAAGCCCCAGGTGCTTCAGCGGAGATGCCCAAACTTGACACTGGGGAGTGGGCAAGTTCCGATGTGCAGCACGTGGGAGATGTCCCACACAGAGCCCGCGCCCAGTAGGCGCTCGGGGACCGCTGGCTCGTGAGTCAGGTCTCTCCTCGCCTCTCCTCTACTGGGGAAGTGTCTTGGGGGTGCCTCCAGGTGCCCCTGTGTGTCGTGCCTCGGTGGGGGGGGGGTGCCAGTGTCTGGGCCAAGGATGCGCTGGCAGTGAGGCTCGGAGATTAGAGGCCTGGTTTTAATCCCTGTGTCTTCACAGCCTGGAGGCTCATGGCCCCGCCACCCCTTCAAATTCCCAGGGACTGGAAGCACCGTGTCCCGCTGCGGGCTTCTGATTCCAGTCCTGGAGGATGCCCGCTGGCCTCTCACTACAGTGGGAGCCCTGCCGTCTCATCAGATGGGGGAGACACACAAAGAAATCACAACGTAGTCAAAAAGGACCTGTGTGGAGGAAGCTACGTACTTCAGAAGCAGAAGAGAGGAGAAGGTCTACTCTTCAGGGGTAGAGACAAGGCAGGGAGGCTTTCCAGAAGAGGCGACTCGAATCTGGGCTTTGCTGGATGGATAGGAGTTTGCCGGGTGGACAGGGTGGAACCAGCCATCTTGGGAGGAGCGGAATGTACGGTGGGAAGAGAAACCCGGTAAGTTCCAGGGTAGCAGGCCAGCCAGGGGAGAGGGGAGGCCAGGTCGAGATGGGCCTCGAGTACGAGGCTAAGGGGTGTCTGCTTACCCCCACGCTTGGGCCTGTTTCTGTTCCTGCCCGTCCCCTGCAGATTGAAGCCAGCAGTGGGCTGTCTGCCCAGCCAGATCGCACCCTATCCCCTTGGACCCTCTTTTCCAGATGTTCTCTGGCCACGAGCTCTGTTGCTTATGGGTCAGTCCCGAGCCGGTGGTATCGGCAGAGGCTCCCGGCTCCGGAGGGCTGCAGTAGGGCCGACGAGCCGTGTCGAGAGCCTGGGGTCTGGAGCCGTGAAGACCCGGGTTCAAGTCCTAGCTCCGTCACCGACTCGCTTCTCTGAGCCTCCCCTGTGACTTGGGGTCGTAATGCTGCTCCCAGGAGTTGTCAGGAGGAGGCGAAGGTGACAAGATAATAGTGGCAGCTGCCTCGCCAAGCGCTTGCTAGGTGCCCACAGCCCTGCTCACACAGCAAGCTCACCTCCTCTAATGCTCTCCACAAACCCCTGAACTCTGCTTCGCAGGAAACTCGGTGCCTGGCGTTCAGTAGCTGCTCCAGTGCCTCCCCTGTCCCTCTGGGCCCCAGAGCACCAACGATGGTTTCCTACGGCTGTGATCTGGTGGCTCTGAAATCCCTCCCTTCGCCTCCCTCCATGGTCTTCCTCCCTTCCTTCTTTCCTTCTTTCCTTTCTCTCTTTCTTTCTTTCTTTCTTTCTTCTTTCTTTCTTTCTTTTTTGTTCTTTCTTTCTTTTTTTCTTTCCTCCTTTCTTTCCTTCTTTCCTTCCTTCCTTCCTTCCTTTTTCTTTCTTTCTTTCTTTTTTGTTCTTTCTTTCTTTCTCTTTCTTTCTTTCCTTCTTTCCTTCCTCTCTCTCTCTTCCTTCTTTCCTTCTTTCCTTCCTTCCTTCCTTCCTTCCTCTTTCTTTCCTTTCTTTCTTTCTTTCTTTCTTTCTTTCTTTCTTCTCTCTCTCTTTCTTTCTTTTAATGTTTATTATTTTATATAGAGAGAGCATGCGCAGGGGAGGGGCAGAGAGAGGGGGACAGAGGATCTGAAGCGGGCTCTGTGTTGCCAGCACAGAGCCCGATGCGGGGCTCGAACTCACAAACCACGAGATCATGACCTGAGCCGCAGTGGGATGCTCGACCGACTGAGCCTCCCCGGGCGCCCCTCCTCCGCCGAGTTTCTCTCTGTCACTCCCCACCTGCTTGGCCAGAGGACCCACAGTGGGCACCACTCTCAGGAAACTGGGGCTCACAAATCCCAAAGGAGCAAGGTCAGGCCATGGGCCATGAGGTGGGCTGGGTGGCTGGTGGAGAGTGAGTTCCCACGTGTGACAAAGACACACAAGCACACGCACACCCCTCGTGAGACCTGACTCGGGCTGGTTAAGTGAGACGAATCTCTCTCTTGCTCTCCCTCCATTTGCTGTCTCCTCTTTACTCCCTCGACGGCCGTCACGTGTGTCCCAGTGGGCGGAGCCACAGCTGTGCCCGGACATCCGCTCGCAGGTGCACACAGTCCCTCGTCGGCTCAGGCCCCTCAGTTGCACCCCTGCGCTTCCTGCCTGTCTTCCCTGTCCTGCCCGGTGCCTGGGCGGCGTGGGGAGGGGGGAGGTGGGCCCCCCCCAGGTTCTCCTGAGGGCCCTGGTGGGTTTGGGCTGCCGGCTGGTGAGCTCTTACTGATGTGCCAGCTGTTGGGAGGGGGTAGAGCAGAGCCTTGGAGGGCGGGGAGGGTGAAGCGGGGAGAGCCCCCGGGGAAGCGCAGAGATGCGGGCGGCAGGAAGCGGTGGGAACGTTGCGGAATGTTGGAGGTAAAGCCACTGGGACTTGCTGGTGCGTTGGGTGTGGTGTGTGACAGAGAGGGAGGAGTTACGGATGACCCCAGACTTTAGCTGGGGCCACAGGAAGGCTGGGGTCTCCATTCAGAGATGGGACAACTGTGGAGGAGCAGACTCGGGGACTGCGGGGACAGGGGCATCAGGAGTTCCGTTTTGGGTTAAGTTTGGGATGCCCATTAGACGTCCGGGAGGAGATGTCGAGAAGGCATTTAGATAGAACAACCTTGTGGAGAAGGTGGGGCTCTCACGCCTTGCAGAGGACGGAGGGAGCCCCGCAGAGGGCGATGCCCAGGTCATGGGGCTGGGATGGGGGGTGAGGGGCAAAGAGCAGAGCTGGGACTTGAGGTCCCGTCTGTCTGGCTCCAGGTCCCTGCCGGGAAGCACGTGCCGTCTGTCCCACTGCATGCAGGCCCTGCACTGGGACACAGGGATGAGGGACGGCGTCCTGCCCCATGAGGGTCACACCGTGAGTCGGGGAGTTGAGACCAACCGTGAGTATTGAAGAGTGTGTTTTGGGTAGTTCCCTGTGTTCGCTCCCCAGACTGGGAAACTGAGGCCCAGACTAGGGCAGGGGCTTGCCTGTTGTGACAGGGCCTGCGGGCCCTTCAGGAGGCGGGAGGGGGCGGGGCAAGGGCAGAAGCGCCAGGTGGGCCTGGCAGTTTGTTCATGGAGGATGCCGGGTGAGGGGCTTGGACCCGGGCCGCTGCGCAGGGCCTGGAGGGGACGTGGACAGGCTGCCGGGTCCTCTGCAGGGGGCCGGGGGGCTTACCGGGGTGACGGAGGGGAGGGAGGGCGGCGAGGGAGCTGGCCTTGGAATTTAGGTCACGCTGGTGTGATGTGGGACAGGTGGTTGAAGAGAAGCGAGGTTCTCAGCAGCAGCCCCAACCTGGCAAAGTCTGAATCCACACGGCATCTGGTCTGCATGGGAGACCCAGAACTTCCTAAAGGTGAAGTGCTGTGCAGTTGTCACTTTGTAGGGACAGAGGGAGGGCATTGGGCCCCGTGCCCGGCAGAGGGAGGGAGGCAGCTTGGCCCCCGTCTCTAGAAAGTCCTCCCGCCCTCCCAGGGGGCTGCTGCCAAAGGCCTCTGTGACTGATCGCCTCTGGAGCTCAGAGGGCAGGGTGGCTTTGTCCTGGCTGCCTGGGGACGGATGGCCCCGTTTCTCCAAAGTCCCCGAATCCTCTAGAATGTAGCCCCCTGACAGCAGGGACTGGCTGGTTGTTCTCTGCTCGCCCCCCAGCTCTGCATGGGGCCAAGCACATAGTAGATGAATAAGAAAACGTGAGACCCTCGGCCTTTCCTCCCCACACTCACTCAAGTATATACCCAGGGCAGGGCTGACTCGGCCAGTTGTGCCAGGTTTCAGGACTCGCCCAGGGCCATACAGGGCTCCCCTGGGACCGGCACCCTGGTCCCGGGGCCCCAGAGCCGTTCTAGAGTTCCAGACTCCGTCTCCCGCAGTGCTGGAGGGGCGGAGGTTCTGGAGGTAGAGGGCATCTGGGTTCAAACTGTAAAGCTACCTTTTACAAAGCGTGTCATAGTGGGAGACATTTGAACTTGTCTGAGCCCCAGTTTCCTTTCCTATAAAACTTTATGGCAGAGGATGTTTTTGAGGTGTAAATGATAAAAATGCATGTGGAATACTTAGCATAGAGCTGGGCAGGCAACAGGCAACCGAGGGAGGAGGATATTATTATTTTAGTAATTGTTGTGGTTTATCACGATGGTTGCTCATGGCACGGGGGCCTTGCTTGTCAAGTCCCTGCTGTGTCCCTGGAGACCGAGCTAGCCGGCCGGCCGGGCACACAGCAGGTGCTCGGAAGTCACTGCCAGTGGCGATGGGGGTGGGGTCCCCTCTGCGCGGCCGCATGCAGCCTCCCTGACCCCCCTCCTGCCACAGGGACAGCAGCAGACCCGCGTGACTCTCAAAGAAGGCGCCGTTTCTGGAATTCTCGATCTCTTTTTCCCTTTCAGCCCCGATCTATTTCCTAATTGACTTCAGCGGCTTTCCGTGCTCTGGCGGAACGAGGGAGGGCCAAGGTCTCGGCGCCCTCTGCTCCGGCTTTTATCTGCCCGATTTCAGGCGGCTGGAGCCCCGGCCCCGACTCAGCTGGAGAAATGTCGAAACCATATTAAATCACAGGATGCAGGCAGGTGACAGGGCAACACCGGTCACCCGCCTTTTGACCGGCCCCCTGGCCCTGAGCCCACAGCAGGGAGAGGTCGCTGTGCTCTGAGACCCGACTCGTTGGATCCTTGCTTCCCTGTAATCATGATCCCGGACTTGGAAGCAGTCTTCTCGAGGTGAGAGCTGACGGTGACCAGGAGCAGGAGCTTTGTGGCAGGACAGCGCCCGGTGGGGAGTGCCCAGCCGAGCCGATACATCTCAGGGGCTGCTGGGCTGGCTTCTCTTCTCCTTTTAGTTTTTATTAGTTTTTTTTTTTAAATATAAAAGTGATACCAGCTCACTCTGACATCCTGAGCCGTGTGGGAGCGTGTAAAGATCTTACGTGTCCTGTCCCCTTGCTGGAACACTGCTTCCCAGGGGAAACACTGCAAATACGGATCACAGTGAGCTTGCTGGATGGTCTGCTAGGACCCTTTGAATTCACTGCTCCTTCAACCCAGTCACCAGCCCCGTGGGGCAGAATTTGTGCCCCTCCCCTACTTTTCCTAAGTTTATTTATTTTGAGAGAGAGAGAGAGACAGAGAGGGAGCACACGTGAGGGGGGGAGGGGCAGAGAGAGAGGGAGACAGAATCCCAAGCAGGCTCTGCACCGTCAGCACAGAGCCCGATGTGGAGCTCGAACCCACCAACTATGAGATCGTGACCTGAGCCACAGTCAAGGGCCGGACGCTGAACTGACCGAGCCACCCAGGCGCCCCTGCCACTCTTCCTTTTTAAGGACAGTTAAGGGGCTCAGAATCACAGGGTGACCTCCAAGGCCACTCAGCTGGTTTCAAAGCAGGGGCTGCACCCACAACTCTGTGGCTCCAAGGGCATGCCCTTCCCACTCGCCCGGCCCTGACTGTTAATGGTTTGGCATAAATATGTATTTCCTAAGTGTATAAAAACCCGTCTTTCTTTTATGAACATGGGATCAGACTCGCATCATTTTGCAGCTCGCTTTTTAATTTGAGGGTATTTTCCTGCGTGGCCCTGTGCCCCCACCGTCCTTTGTCGGAGCCCCCCACATTTATTTAGCTGGTCCTTTTCAGGCAAATGTTGAGGTTGGGTTTTCTATTATTGGCTACAAGTGCTGTATGCATACCTCCTCTTTGTCAGATAGTTGAATGATTTAGATAAAAACTTCCCCGGGCTACCCTGTTCTGCAGTCACCTCCACATTTTCAGTCCCCTCTCCATAGTAACCGCTCTTATCAGGGTGGCGTATAATCCGTACAGACCTATTTCTATGCATTTGTATGCATGCATATGCATGTGCTTTTGCTATGGGTGTTTTTCTAAAAAAAAAAAAAAAGCATGCAAGGTATCACGCAATATGCATTTTTGTGCGTTTGGCTTTTTCCCCCACTAGCGACAACCCGGACATCTTTCTACGTTGGTACATATAGAGCTTCCTCATCCTTTTTAATGAGGCTATGTGTCATGTTCAATGGCGCAGATGCATCATCTTTTTTAAAAACCATTTCCCTATTGATAGATACATGGGTTCCTTCCATTTCCCCCCGTCTGTAATAAACATCCTAGCGCGCGCCTCAGCCTATGCACGTGGGAGCAGGGCTCTAGTACAGATACCCGGATGTAGAATTGCTGGGTTGAAAGGGTTGCCAGGCTGGGTCTTGTCTGAGGCCCCAGGAGGCTGGGGGAAGGCACGGATTGGGGGATTCCGGGGTGGGGGGGGGGCTGTCTGCTGCCGCGGCGTGAGGTGACGTGGTGGGGGACCCGCTCGCTGGGGCCGTGTTCTCGGGTGGCTCCTGGGGCCACCGGCGGCTCCAAGAAATTCTGCGGTCTATGCAGCTAACTGGACAGCACCGTGGGTACAGCCCTGCGGGTCCCACTCCCTCTTTTCCTCCTTGTACTCACTTGAGGGGGGTGGGGGTGGGCTGGCCGGTCCGGACTGACCAGTTATTTTGGTGGCTTTAGTCCATTTCCTACTAGTTAGTTCTAGGGAAGGTTGGAGGATAAGGTACCAAAAGTTACCTGGACGGGGATCAGGCAGGCCCCGGCCCTCCGGGAGCTGCGGCAGCGTGGGGACATAAACTTCTGCCATCTGACTGGGGCTGTGACAGGGGGAAGTACAGGATGCTATGGGGACACCAGGGTGCTTCCGATGGAGCAGGTGGTGGAGGGGAGCGGTCAGGAGGGTCCTGTTGGAAGGGCTAGCCGAGCGGGTCTTAAAGAACGCGTGCGTGTACATATTCAGACGTCTGTGTGTTCATGTGTTTGTGCGCTGGTGATTTATGGTTGGTTGGTTCGTTTTTCAGCCGGTCACCAGCCTCCCCCTTCTTCTGGTAACGAACGGTACAGCCTCCGCGTTTTTGTTCCCCGTCCGGTTCCTTCTGCAGCCCCGCCCTTCCCCACTGTGAGCACAGGAACGGACATGTGGCCCCGGCCGGCCAATCAGAGCGCTGCATCCGTGAGCCCCAGAAACCGGTTGGGCTCCAGCCAATCAAAGCCTTCCCTGGGATTTTTCTACTAGAGTTGGTGGGAGAAACTCCCTCTTGTTTTCCCAGGAGGGGTGGAGCTCGAGGTGGAGGCTTGGGGTCACCTTCCTGGCTTCATGGGGCATGCCCAGGTGTAGTGGGGGAAACTGAAGCCATTTTTGCAGAAAGAAGCAGAGACGGAAATGAAAGGTGATGGAGAGAGAGCACTGAGGTTCTGTTTCTGGCTGTTCTGCTCCTGAGCTGCTTCTCGATCCCTGGGGCCAAACATCCTTCTTCTAAAAGATCTCAGGGGCTGGATTGGGGTCTGTTGCTGTGGCCCAGAGCCCTGACCAATGTTGGGGGCGGGGGGGGAGGCTCACGAGGTTATGAGGGCTCCAAACGGGCAGAAAGCAGGGGGGATGGGTATGAGGCTCTTTTTCTATCCTCTGTCCATTCTGTCCTGGAAAACCCAAGTCAACAGTGAAATTCTCTTTCTTAAAACACTTCAGTGGCTCCCCATTTTCTTTAGGATCAAGCCCCAAACTCCTTAGCCTTTTGCCCTGGGCTCTGCAGGGTCACCCCTCACTGACCACAAATTAGGTTCCCGTCGTACCAGACTTCTTGATCTTCAGGCACAGGCCATTCTCTCTCCTCCAAGCCTTTGTACACGCTGTTCCCTCGGCCTGGAATACCCTTCCTTTGTTTTTCTACCTTACCCTCACCCTGATTCTTTACCAGGATGGCTCCTACTCCCCTTCGGGTTTGGAAGTAAATACCTCTTCCTCCAGGAAGCCTGCCTGCTCCCCTGCTCTGAGCTCCCACAGCACGACATTATCCAACTCTACAATGAACGCCCGGCTCTATGAAGGCGACTTGACGTCCATCTTGTGCATTCCTGCTCTCATGCACACCAGCTTCCAGCATATTGTTAATACCTAGGCGGGGAATTCATCAACACGCGTGTCCTAGTTCAAGAGGCACAGGGTATGGTATAAGCAGCTCGAGTCTGGAACAAGACATGCCTGGGCTGTGATCCTGCCTGCACTTGGCTGTCCCTTAGCAAATTACATCATCTTTCTGAGCATCCGTTTCCTAAAGTGCAGATGGTAATATTTTTGCCCACCTGGCGGCTATTGTGAGGAAAACAGTGGAGGTGGCAGGGTTTGGAGACTTCAAAGGCATTATGCCAACCATAAACTTTATTGTTTATTTACTTCTTTCTTTTTTTTTTTTCAATTTATTTTTAACGTTTATTTATTTTTGAGACAGGGAGAGACAGAGCATGAACGGGGGAGGGTCAGAGAGAGAGAGGGAGACACAGAATCTGAAACAGGCTCCAGGCTCTGAGCTGTCAGCACAGAGCCCAACGCGGGGCTTGAACTCACGAACCGCGAGATCATGACCTGAGCCAAAGTCAGACGCTTAACCGACTGAGCCACCCAGGCGCCCCTATTTACTTATTTCTTATTTTTAGTGTTTATTTATTTTTGAGGGAGAAGGAGAGCGATCGGGGAAAGGGCAGAGAGAGAGGGAGACAGAGAATCCGAAGCGGGCTCCGGGCTCCGAGCTGTCAGCACAGAGCCCGACGTGGGGCTCGAACCCACGAACTGTGAGATCGTGACCTGAGCTGAAGTCGGATGCCCAACCGACTGAGCTGCCCAGGCGCCTCTCATAAGCTTTATTATTTAAAAACAAATTTTTTTTTAATGTTTATTTATTTTTGACGGAGAGAGAGACAGAGTGTGAGAGGGGGAGGGGCAGAGAGAGAGGGAGACACAGAATCCAAAGCAGGCTCCTGGCTCTGAGTTGTCAGCATGGAGCCCGCGGACCACAAGATCATGACCTGAGCTGAAGTTGGTCACTTAACTGGCTGAGGCACCCAGGCGCCCCTTGTGAACTTTATTTTTAAAGCAACAGGTCAATGAGAATCAATAAACAGAAATTGTCTTGGAAAATTTGTTGGTCTCTTCTCCCCCTCAGGGTGAAAACAGGAAACACCTGAGCTATAGGGGACGGTGGGAGGGGGGCAGGGAAGAAAGTCATGTACACTGAGGGCTACAAAGTGCCAAAGTCTGTATTAAAGGAGCTGAGTATATTAATTTTCTGCAGAAAGGGCTTCAATGACTTTCATTCGATTTATTGATAGGTATTTTATAGTTTTTTTCCTACTGTGCATGGTATCATGTTTCTTTCACTGAAGCATAGACGCGTAATTAGCGTTATATATTGATTCTGTATCCAGGAAACTTGTTGCATTTCTTTATTTTGTATTGAGGCATAATTGACAAATAAAACAGTAAGATATTTATTTAAAGTGTTCAACGTGATGATTTGATATAGGTGTCAACTTCTTTATTCACTCTATTTATTTATCTTTCAGACTGTCCACATAGACTAATCACATCATCTGCAGATAGTGACAGTTTTGTTTCTTCCTCTCACCTTTTTGTTTTTCTTTCTAACCTTCCTGGCAGTGGTGATGGCGGGTACTCTTCTCTTATTCCTGATTTTATTTTATTTTATTTATTTATTTATTTATTTACGTTTATTTATTTTTGAGACAGAGAGAGACAGAGCATGAACAGGGGAGGGGCAGAGAGAGAGGGAGACACAGAATCGGAAACAGGCTCCAGGCTCTGGGCTGTCAGCAGAGAGCCCAATGCGGCGCTCGAACTCACGGACCGCGAGATGGTGACCTGAGCCGAAGTCGGACGCTTAACCGACCGAGCCACCCAGGCGCCCCACTTATTCCTGATTTTAGAGGGAGAGCTGTTTCCACCGAGCCATCATGTATGGTGTCTGTGCTAGATTTTTCCAAATTTATCCTGCTAAAAAAGTCGACTTTATGCTTAGTTTGCTAGGAGTTTACCCTTGAAAGGATACCGGATTTTATTTACATCTGCTGAGATACGCTGGTTTGTCTCTTTTAACCTTTCAATGTGATGATTTTACATCCATTAATTTTCTAATATTTAACCAACCTTGAATTCCTGAAGTAACTGCAACTTGGTCACGATATGTTTATTGTTCATACATTGCTGGATTTCCTAGGCAAATCTTATGTTTCCGAAGTTTACATTTTTGTTCTTTTGTGGTTTTTTGGTTTTCACTTTTTTTTTTTTTTTTTTGGTAATCTTGTTCTTGCGGGAATTCGGTGTGTAAATTTTCATTCTCATATTGTTCTTGTCCGGGAAAATGGAAACGTTTTTGAAAGATTAGATTGATCTCTGTCTGGAATGCTTGAGAAAGCATGTGACAAAACCATCTGGGTCAAACGTCTTCGTGGGAGGTTTCTACTTCTAATCCAGCTTCCTTAATTCGGTCATCACATTATACAATTATGCAGGTTTTAAAATGTCTTTCTGAGTCGGTTTTTGTAACTCGTGTTTTTATGGGGCTGTGTCTGTGTCATCTGTTTTCAAAGTTACGGTCGTAAAGTTGTCCTGATAGTCTCCTCTGTATCGATCTATTTAACCCCTGTGGCTTCTATGATCTGGTCTCTTTCCCATGGTTAACGCTGTGTGTTTGTGTCTTCCGTTCATTATTTTCTTTTCTTGTTTCAACCGTGCCAGGGCCGACTCTTTTTTTTTTTTTTAATCTTTTTAAAGAACCGACTCTCGGCATTGCGACTCCTGTCTCTTGTATGTTTGCCTTACCCACTCTGTGCTCTGGCGCCCCCATCTGTAAAAAGAGGGATGACAGCAGTATGCATCGAGCATGCTTTTTGGGAAGGTTACTTGAGCTAATTGACGCTAGAATTGTGCTCAGCACATAGTAGGTGCTCACTAAATGTTTGCTTTCATTTCTGCTTTTGTCAAGAATTTTCGCACATTCTTATTTCCTTCCCCACCTTCCTTTAGGTTTTTTTCTATTGTTCTTTTCCTAACGGCTCGTTTTGAATGCTTGGCTCGGTTTGGAATGCTTTTCTTTACCAGAAGCGCTTAACACTTCGATCTTCCTAAGGGCGCTTTTAGGGTGCCCAATACGTTTTAGTTTGTTGTAGTGTCTCTGTTCTTTTGCTGTACACTTGAGAATTTTCATGATTATTTCTACCTTAGTTCTGAATTGTTGGGAGATAGGTTTTAACTTCTACACACAGGGGCATCTTTTTCTAGTTACTTCTTTTGTTACTACTTCCTAAGCTAATTGCTTTGCCATCTGAGACCGCGTCCCGATCCTCTGAAATTTGTGGAGCTTCCTTTGTGTTCTGGCACAAGCTCCAGGCCTCGGTCTATAGGATCTGTTCTCCTAGCGGTTTTCTGCATGCTTTCAGATGCCTACTTCGTTTAGCGAGTTGTAAAGTTAATCGGTATTTTTACACCGCTCCTAAATAATACAAGAAGCCTAGAATGCTCTGATCGCCACTCACCTGGGGTTCTTTTCTGGTATTTTTTTCCCCTCTCTTGTTAATTTCTAACCTCTGAAGATTAGATTAGATTTTGCTGTTGAAATGTGTTCTTTCACACATTTAATGTTAGTTCCGGCTTTCCGGGTGATAATCAGGACATCATCATTCCGTTTTGTCTCTCAGTCCTTATGTGGCGACTCAGTTCCCTTCCTAACCCACATCCTTTAGGGTAGAATAACCTTTTGCCTGAAAAGGGCTTGCTTCAGAATTTATCTCCTGCTGGGGGTACTCTTTGTTTTTGTTTGTCTGGAAATGTCTTTATTTTGCCCTTTTTGAAAGATGGATTTGCTAGCCTTTCTAAGTCGACAGTTAGTTTTTCTTGGCACAATGGAGATCGTATCTCACTGTCTTCTCCTGACCTCTACCGTGACTGCTGAGAAATTACCCATCCTTACTTTATAGGCACCTGTCTTTCTTCTGGCTATTTTAAAAAAATGTTTATTTGTTTTTGAGAGAGAGAGGGAGGAGGGACAGAAAGATAGAGAGAGAGAGAGAGCGGGGCAGAGGATCCGAGGCGTGCTCTGTGCTGAGAGCAGCAAGCCCAATGCGGGGCTTGAACCCACGAACTGTGAGACTGTAACCTGAGCCAAGATCGGACGCCCGGCCTGCTGAGCCACCCAGGTGCCCCCAGGCAGGGCTATTTTTAACATTCTCTTTCTCTTTCTTTCTCTGGGATCTGGGAGTTTTACCACGTATATTTCAGGGTGACTATTTTAAAATTTATCTCAGTTAATGTTTTGGGGACGAAATTGCTGTCTTCCAACAATTCTGGATAATTGTCTTCGAGCAGTCATTCACTGTCACTGTCTTTTAACCTCTCCTTATTGTCCCCCTTATTGTGTTCTTGTGCCGCATTCTTTCAGCTCACTGATACTCTTTTCACTTGTTTTTTTTTTTTAAGTTTATTTATTTATTTTCAGAGAGAGAGAGAGAGAGAGCGCGCGTGCATAAGTGGGTGAGGGGCAGAAGGAGAGAGGGGAGAGAGAACCCCAAGAGGGAGAATCTCCATGCTGTCAGTGCAGAGTCCAATGGGGGGGGGAGCTCGATCTCACGAAGAGTGAGGTCATGACCTGAGCCCAAATCAAGAGTCAGGTGCTTAACCGACTGAGCCACCCACGTGCCCCTCTCTTCATCTTTTTATTTTTTTTTAAATATTTTTTGTAATGTTTATTTATTTTTGAGGGAGAGAAAGACAGAGCATGAGCAGGGGAGGGGCAGAGAGAGAGGGAGACACAGAATCGGAAGCAGGCTCCTGGCTCTGAGCTGTCAGAGCAGAGCCCGGCGTGGGGCTCGAACCCACGAACTGTGAGATCATGACCTGAGCCAAAGACGGACGCTTCACCGACCCTTTCATCTTTTTCTAATCTGCCACTTTCCTTAGCTCATTCTAAAAATCTGTCTGTCTGTCTATCTATATTTTTTCAGGAACTGGCTCATGTGATGGTGGAGTCTTGGCAAATCCAAAATCTGCCGGGTAATACGTCAGGCTGGAGACTCGGGGAAGCGTTGTGGTTCGAGTTCAAAAGCGGTCTGCTGACAGAATTCTTTCTTGCTCAAGAGAGGTCAGTCTCTTCTGCCAAGGCCTTTGACTGACTGGATGAGGCCCACCCACATTGGGGAAGGCAATATGCTTTGCTCAGAGTTCCGTGATTTAAATGGCAGTCTCATCCCCCGCCAAACAGCCTCACGGAAACATCTAGAATAGTGTCAGACCGACTGTCTGGGCACTGTGGCCTAACCAAGTGGACATAAAATCAACCATCAGAGTGCATCAGCTTTGGATTCCAACCCCTCAGCCCCGTGTGGGCCACTCTCTTTTTCTGTTGAGGGTCCTCGGGAGAAAAGGCGTGACAAGCATTGTTCCTGCCCCGGGAAGGGACCCTGAGGCCTGCCCTCTGTGCTGAGGTTGAGCCCTGAAGGGAATGGAAGAATTCCACGTGCAGCGATTTCCAAATTCGGAAGTGCAAGAGTTAAGGCATTTTCTCTTTCCGTGACTGGTCTTGACATATCTGGGGCCCCCTTCTGCAGGGTGGAGGGAATCTGAGCTCAGTTCCAGGGTGGCTCCCACCTTTCCCCAGGATCGTGGCCACTCCAGGGCCCACCCTCCATCTTGGTACCCGTGGAAGCATCCTCTGCCTTCTCCTGGGATGCGGAGGGAGCCGGAGCCCCGAGCCAGCCCTCTTCCGGCCACTCCTGTGCCTGATCGGGACGCCTGCAGCCTTGGCCCCTGGATGTGTCATTGTCTCTTTCTTCTCCAGGGTCTTTCCTCCCTTCTTCGGGCTGTGCTAGGGCAAGTTGCTCAGGACCCCTCCGCTCTCAGCTCCCACACGCTGCCCGGGGCTGTGTGTGTGCTCTCCTTCCTGGGGCACAACTCCAGGGGGCAGCCGGTGCGGGGCGGGGGAGGGGGGGGAGGTCGTCTGCTTAGGAATCCAGTCTGCATCCCACAGTATTTGCTGAGCGCTGATCCTGTAGAAAATAAAACAAACACACAAAAAGGTACCTGCCCTCGCATGGCTTGACATTGTGGTTAGGGGAAGGCAGAAACTAAATATAATACAAAGCAAAACTGCATAGTATCTGGGAGGACAGTGAGTGCATGAAACATTAGTGCGGGTTAAAGAGGGCTGGAGTTGCTGGATTGAGGGGAGAGAAGTGTTATTAAAGAAAAAATTTATGGGGGCACCTGGGTGGCTCAGTCGGTTGAGCGTCTGACTTTGGCTCAGGTCATGATCTTGCGGTTCATGAGTTCGAGCCCTGCCTTGGGCTCTCTGCTGTCAGTACAGAACCCGACATGGGGCTCGATCTCATGAACCGTGAGATCATGACCTGAGCCAAGATCAAGAGTTGGATGCTGAATGGATTGAGCCAGTCAGGAATCCCCACGAAGTGTAATTTTAAAGAGGGTGGGTAGGGACGGCCTCACTGAGAAGGGGACATTCAAGCACAGGCTGGATGTATATAAATAAAGGAGTGGTGAGCCATGCAGAAGTCCAGGGGAAGAGCATCCCAGGTGGACGGGCTAGCCAGTGCAAAGGGCCTGGGGCAGGAGCACGTCTGGTGTATTCAAGGCAGTGTCTCTGCTGGAATGGGAAGGTGAGAGGTAAAGGTGGCCAAATCAGGAGGGCATCTCCTAGGCCCCTCTTAAGACTGAGCTTTGAGTCTGAGTGAGGAATGAGTCGTCAGAGGGTTTGTGAAGGGCTGCCACGATACGACTTAGGTTTCCAGGGTCCCTCTGGCCGCTGTGTCTGCAGGAGACTGTAGGGGGCAAGGGTGGAAGCAGAGAGAGCAGAGAAGAGGCTGCGGCAATAACTCAGGGTGGGGGCGGGGGAGACCACGGAGGCCCAGAGGACCAGGGTGGCAGCAGTGAGGGTGCCCTCCCATCTCCCTCCTCCCCTGACCGGGTGTATCTTACTCCTGCGCCCGTGGGGAGCCCAGCTCACCATCCCTGTGTGTCCCTGTATCCATATTAACTCCCCCGGGAGCCTAGGTTTTGCTGCTCAGAAGTCAGGAGTTTGCACTCTGTTTCCTGCTGAAAGTTCTTTGAGTCAACGGGGCCAGAGTGACCTGCCGATGGCCTGAGACAGGGTCAAGGGGTGACTGGGGCTGACGGGTCCCTTCTTCTGCTCCTCCCTGCCTCTTACCTTCCGTCCAACGAAGCACGGTGGCTGAGCGCTGGGACCTGACCGCTTGCTTCTAAGTTCCAGGCTGTACGACCCCTGAGGGGCTGGAAGAGGGGAAGGCAAGAAGAAAGAAGGGGGGACGAGCAGGCCCTGTGCCTCCTCCTTTCCCGCCCTCTTCCCGGCTGGGGTCCCTGAACTTGGGTCGCATCTGGGCGGGGGCAGGAACAGGTGTGTGACCAGCCCAGACAGGACCGGTCAGTGCTGGCCTGTGGACAGGGTTAGTTCCACGGCGGCGCTGAGGAATCCACTTGGGATGCCTGGAGGGGTGAGGTGGGCCTCGGCAGAGCACCTCTGAAGGCAGACTGGGGGGAGAATGATATCATTTGTTTGTGTCTCCATCAGGTCCAGCCCATTCAATAGACCGATGTCATATATATTTTGTATTTTTTTAGTGGGGTGGAGGGACTCCCACATGCCTCTTCTCAAAAGCTTCGGGCATAAATAAATTTACCACCGGCCTACTTACAATAGGAAACAAAACCAAACAAAGCAAAAAACCCCGACAACAACAATCTAAACAACTCAACAAGATGGGCTTGGCTAACTAAACTGTGAACCATCCGGAATATTCTGAAGGCAACAAAAACATTGTTTACGCTCATACTAGAGGGGAAATGCTTGATGCTATAATATTAAGTTTCTAAAACACCCTAGGATGCTAAATTATTCATACAGATCAATAATAACCGTGCCGGAAAAACTGATTAAAAAATACCGGAAGAAACGCAACCAAATGTTAAAAATACACCTTTGGGTGTTGAGAACACACAGTGAAAAGAGAAACAAAACACTTATAATTATTTTTTTTTTATTGCCAGAGTACTCTGGTTTAATTTAATTTTAAAAAAGACTTTATTTATTTACTTTGAGAGAGAGAGAGAGAGAGAATCATACCGTCAGCACAGACCCGGGACTCGGGCTCAAACTTGAGAACTATGAGATCGTGACCCGAGCTGAAGTCGGAGGCTTAACTGACTGCACCACGCAGGCGCCCCTGATTCAACTTAATTTTACAACGAGTATCGTTCACTGTTGTTGTGTTTCTAAGGAGTTGGTGGAAGACTTCAAAGGCTTCTTCCTGCCCCCTGTAGGAAGTGAGTCCCGCACCCTCCCCTACGTTATTGGAAAAGACACAACCATGTGTCATCCCGCGGTGTGGACCACGGTGATTTATTAGCTGGTCCCTCCCTGATGGACATTTGGGGGTTCCCAGTTTCTCCTGGTACAGGGCTGCCGGGAACACCCCTGCATGTGTGCTTTCTGGTATTTGTGTGTATTTCTGGACAACACATTCCCTCATGTGTACTTGCTGGGTCAGAGGGCACACGCATCTCAATTTTGATCAACGTTTCCCAATTGCCTTCCAGAAGACACAGAATCTGAAACAGGCTCCAGGCTCTGAGCCATCAGCCCAGAGCCTGACGCGGGGCTCGAACTCACGGACCGCGAGATCGTGACCTGAGCCAAAGTCGGACGCTCGACCGACGGACCCACCCAGGCGCCCCTAGTATTATTTTTTAAATTGTAAGCAATCATCCCTAAGCCTCCCCGCTCCCATGCTCTTGGGCTCTGCACACCCCTGAGCTGCGGGGATGTCCCAGGCCGGTCACACCTCGGGTGGGATGCTGAGCAGTGGACCCAGCCATTTACCTTAAGACACCTGCTTATAAGGAGATGGTGCGCATTTTAACGCGTATTTTTAACATGAGCCAAAATAGTGGAAGCCATCATTTTCTTTTTGGTTATCGTGAGCACACACGGTCTGAAGAAAAACACCTGCTTTTTTCTTTTTAAAAAATAGTCTCCGGCACTTCACAGACTTGTACTGTGAACGTCAGGGTGATCCGTTGTAGTTTTTGCATCGCCGTGGGGCAACTGAGGGGCACACAGTTCCAGTGTATTTGAAACGAGAGCAAACAGACAGCCCCCACCATTCCTCAAGGTTCTGCTTAGAATAAGCAATTGGCCATGGGTCCGGAGCCTCAGGTGTGACCCGAGACCAGCATGTCTTGAGTCGCTCTATCTGTGCAGTGGGCGCTCAGGGCCTGGCTTCTGGACCCATCCCCTCTTCTGGCTCGACCTCTCTGCGTCCCCCCCCCCCCCCCGGGGCTTGTATCCAGGCTCTGAAGGTCTGGACGGCTCAGGAAGATGCACCCCCTCTTTCTCCTCCAAGGGATGGAAGTACCAATGTAGTCCAAGGGTTCTGGTCCCTTTCCAGGGCTCTGCTATTTTTGAGCTTACCAATTCTGGAGGACAGATGTGTCCCTGTCTCCTGTCATGAAGGACAAGCTGAGTTTGCTTGTCACCATGAGGGACCCTGATTCCAGGGCCAGAGTCTCTAAATTTGGGCACTGAATGCCGATCAAGATGGGCAAGAGAAAGCACCCTGGCTCCGAGGGCAGGCTGCTGGGCGAGCGGCTTAGCCCAGCCCAGAGACTTCAAGTAACTCCCCCAAAGGCACACTGTGGGGGGCAGCTGATTTAAGCCCACGCTCAGAACATGAATGCTGGAAAGGTCCTTACAGATCTCCAAGATGAGCACCCACCGTATAGAGGGGGCGACTCGGGCATCGCGGCCTTGGGTCCCGCAATGAGAAAGAGACAGAGGCGGGCCTCGAACCTGGTCCCACGGCCAATTGCTTATTCTAAGCAGAGCTTTGGGGGAATGGGTTGGGGTTTACTGGGACGGAGGGAAAAGGCACCGTGGTGTCACAGGCAGAGGGAATGGTCTGGCCTCACGGGGCTATTTTGACAGTTGAATAACACCGATGTACCGGAAACGCCCCTCGCACTGTTGGATGATGGGAAAGGCACAGTATCAGTTGTGGTTCTCGGCGTTAACCTCCCTGCTCACTGTCTGTTGCTTGAAGAATCATGATGGCCAGAGTTTACAGACCATCCACTCTAACCTTTCTTTTCCTTTTCCTTTGTTTGTTTGTTTGTTTGTTTATTTATTTATTTTGAGAGGGAGTACACAAGCAGGGGAGGGGCAGAGAGATAGGCGGCCTCTGAGAGAGCATGCCAAGCCGACCCCACACTGTCAGTGCAGAGGGGGGCTCGGACTCACAAACCGTGAGATCGTGACCTGGGCCGAAATCGAGAGTTGGATGCTTAACTGACTGAGCCACCCAGGCGCCCTAACTCTAGCCTTTCTGCAGCCAGGAAACCAGAGGCTCAGAGAGGTCAATAACTTGCCTCGGGTCACACAGCAAGTGAATGGCAGGGCTGGGGTTTGAACCCGGGTCCACGAGATGCCAAAGGCCTGAGTGTGGCCTGTCGGCAGACCCTCCTCCCCGCTCCCCCACTAGGGCTGCTGTGCTGCCTCAGACCCCTCTACACTAATTCATTTTGCTCCATCTGTGGGTCGGGGCCCCCCGTGGGCCTGCCCTTGTGGTTGGGACTGCAGAGGTAGGGGCTGCTGAGCCCACAGCTCTGGTTTATCTCCCTACTGCCCCTGGGAGGGCCCACGAGGCAGGTCCTGAACCACATGGGCCCAGACGCCTCCTTCCCGGGTCACGGGGAAGCGGAAGAGATGCTCATACGTGCCTCCTTCCTGTCCCTGTCCTAGGTGCCCCGACCCTGTCCTAGGTCCTGTCAAGGCTCACTTGGAATGTGACCGCTGTGTCCTGACTTCCCACCCCACCTGTCTACCCCCTCCCCCACCTGGGGCTTGCCTGCTGCTCCCTGGATTCCCAGTGCTGATTACAAACGCGAAACCGGACCCGTGTTTGCCATTGGGCTCGGCGTCCTTGTGCTGAACTTGCTCATTGCCTGTCTTGTCCGCTGTCCTGTCCCCAGGGCCGAGAACGGCGGCCTGGGCTACAGCAAGCCCTCAATAAATGGTCAGGGAATGAACGAATGAACATCTGTCCACAGTGTCCCCTGTGGCCATCTGTTGTGTCCTCACTGCCTGTCAACCTGTGAGCCTCCCTCCCCCCCCCCACAACCTTGACCTGCACTTGACCGGGCGTATCAGGAACAGGCCTGACCTGGGCTCTAGGCCCACCTCTCAGCCTGGGTTGTATGTCCGGGAGCCTCCTCTCCCCAAGCCTCAGTTTCTCCGTCTGTACACCGAGGTTTCTGAGGTAGCTCCCTTTGCTGGAGTCTCTTCTCTGATTCTCTAGCTCTTAACCGCTCAGGTTGGTCCTGCAGCCTGGTGGCCTCACCTCGCCCTGCGGAAGGGATGGGGCTGTGGATGTGGCTTGGCAGGGTGTTAAGAAGCCTGGCACGCTATCGTTCATGTCTAATCACTGTGGCAACTGTTTGCTCCCTCTTTAATTCCCTTGGCAAACAGCCCCCTTACCAGGAGTAGTTTATTGGCACCGACCCGGGCTGTGAGGCATGGGAGGTTCCTGATGGGTCCCTTCAGCCTCCACACCCGGGCGCTCACACAGCCGGGTCCCCCGCAGGCGCTGAGGCAGCCGAGGGCAGAGGGCCCGCCTGGCCTGGTGTCCTGGGCCTGGGGCTCTGCCGAACACGCAGTGCTGTCTGGGCCTTCCCGCACACGCTGTGCAGAGCGATAGACCCGGATTCCGGGTCTTGCGTGTGACCTCAGGCAAGGTCCAACTGCTCTGACGGCCTCAGTTGCCTCATCTGTAACGTGGGGATTGCCGTCTGCCCGGTCGTCCTCCCTCTGCCTGGCATCTGCTCCCATCCCTTTCCACGTGACTGTAGCAGGGGCTCTCGTGGTCTTACGGGACCCTGCCGCCAGCCCCCCACCCCGATCACGACTCACTGGTCCACAAGCTGCCCAGAGCTGGGCCAGTGCGGGCCCGATGACCCTGGCCTCAGTGAAGGACGCCGAAACGGCGATGTGACTTCAGAAACTCTTGGGCACTCCAGGGGAGGGTGGGGTGAGGCATCGGGTGGGGGGGTTCCTGTCTGACCTACAGTCTGATCCTTGCTTGGTACATGGCCTCAAGGCTGGGTCCCTCTTAAGCCCAGAACAGACAACGTCCTTTGTGAAGACTTTCCTCTCCCTCAATCTGATGCTAAATCTTTATTAATAAAACCCCAGCAGAGAGTAAGGCTCAGAGGGAATAGCTTCAGCTTCTGGGGGGAGCTTCCTCAATAATGAGGAACGGAGGGAAAATGCCTTAATGTTAAGTCTGGGTCCACCCGAAGGGCTGTTACTGCCATTATGAGGACAGCAGTTGGGGACCAAGTTTCTTCACAGGAAGTGCCCTGGGCCAGATGGCCTCTGCATCCCCTCCATCACTCGGTCCCTCTCTCGTTCATTTGTTTAATTTTTTTTTTTACTGTTGATTCATTTTTGAGGGAGAGAAAGAGAGAGACAGAGCATGAGCAGGGCAGGGGCAGACAGAGAGGGCGACGCAGAATCCGAAGCAGGCTCCAAGGCCCGGGCTGTCAGCCCAGAGCCCGACGCGGGGCTCAGACTCACGAGCCCTTAGATCATGGCCTGAGCAGAGGTTGGATGCTTAGCCAACTGAGCCACCCAGGGGCCCCTCATGTGTTTAAAAATGCGCATTGAGCACCCACCAGGCAGGCACATGAGTCCTCTGGACAGACCTGGCCACAGGATCCTTCTCTCCCGAAGCTCAGGGATGGGCGGGAAGGAATTCCCACAGAGGGAATGGAGTGATGTGCTCCAGGAACGGCGTGAGGTTTGTGGAGGTTGGAGCGGACTGTGCTGGGTCTGTAGGAGGACGGGGCTACAACTGGGGACAGATGGGGAGGGGAGCTGGGAATGAGCTCCTCTCCCGGATCCTGCCTGGAGGAGGCCCGGCCTTAAGCCCTCAGGCTTCGCAAAGCCATGGGACTTTGAGGCAAATTCCAGAAAGGGTGTTCTTTGGGGCAGGTGTTTGACAAGAGACCTGCCTGCGGGGGAAGCTCAGAGTGTGTGGGGGGACTTCTCTGTCTGCAGGCTCCCCTGGGACTTTCCTCGGCCCGGGTGGTGAGACCACTCACCAGGGGCTGGGACGGCAGCTGCTCACCTCCGAGGTTTGACATTTGAGGTGTTCCCGCTGCCGTGGCTCTGTGGGCCTTGCTCCCGCGGGTCCCGCTGCTCCCGGACCCGGGATAGAACCCAGGGCTGGGGAGATGGGGCCTCGGCCAGCCCCGCAGAGCCCAGAGGAGGCCTCTGACTCGTGAGCTACTGGATTTCGGTGGCTTAAACGACTGGGTTTCCAATCCATCCCCAGGGGGAGGGGGAGGGGACTATCAGCTCCTGGAACAAGCTTGCGGTGTCAAGGTCACGGGCACAGGCAGCGGGCAGGAAGTCCCAGACCCGGGACCCGAGGGGGAAGACAATGAGGGAAGGAAAATCCACCTGCGTGGGGTTCGTCCTGGGGCCCTCGGACGTGTAACTGCTACTTGCTGTGCGTGTGCACAGCTCTGCAGAAGCAGGGGTGAGGACGGAGGGAAGGTGGGCCTCTCCTCCCCTCCCCTCCCAGAAGAGACCCTCGTTTGCAAAGGACGAGGTCTGCAGAGTCCTGACCGCTTCAGAACTCAGCAGTGATCTCTGGGGACCCGGCGGGTAGGGGGGGCTGGCTTCCTCCCAGTCCCCCACCGGCCCCTGCCCTGCAACCCCTCCCCTCAGCTGGGCCCCTGGGTCCCCCTGCAGGCTCTGAACTAGGAAGGGAGGAGGGAACCACCTTCACGGTGGGTTTGGGAAAGGGAGCCCTAGGCTTGACTTCCACGCGCTTCTTCGGCCCATGGCTGTGGGACCCTGGGCTAGCTCTGTGCTCACCCTGGGCCTCAGTTTCCTCGCCTGCGAAACGGGAGAGGAGGAGACATCCCTCTGAGCACAGCTGTGGGATGACACGAGACGACGTGCGGGGGTGGGGGAGGGGACTGAACCCTGGGGTGACGGATCCCAGGTAGAGACCTGACTCTGGATGCCGATGGCCATCGTCTGTGTGATCCCGGACGCGTGTCTCAGCTTCTCAGCCTCAGTTTCCTCACCTGTAAAATGGGGGGAATGATAAAGATCCAGATGTTACTGAGTGACTATGCTCTGTCAGGCATGTTGTAAATACTTTACAGGCTGCAGGCACGGTGTTGGGGACACTGAGCTCTGTGTCCCTGAGAGCCAGACCGTGAGTCCAGGCGGGGACTGGATTCACTCTGGGGACACGGTCAAAACCTTCGAGAATCACTTACGTGGCTAGAAAATGCCCGGGCCTGGCCGCAGACTCCGATGTGTTCCAGTCCTGCTTATTGTCACGTTAGCTGGCTTGCTGGTCTTTTATTAGGAAATTGCATGGTTACTAATATTTCAATATTACTCTTTTGTCAACTTGATGTCTTAGATCGCGTTAACGGGGGGAAGAGTTGAGACTTTTCTCCTCCGCCATTACTCAGTTCTATGGACTTGTCCTGCCTTATTACTTAGTGAGTAATATTTTTTCACGAACGTTCATTGATTTCCAGGTAGAAATATTTCTCGATGCCTTTTTTTAAAATCGAGAATCTGGTTTCAGGTATCCTAGCATCGGGTTAGAACATTTGGACCCTTGTTGCTGTAAGGACAACATCAATACCTCACTGGGGACGTCTGGGTACTCTGTCCTGGGATCTTCACCGAGGACACGTCCGAAGCCTGGATGCATAAACAGAGGGGAGTGGGGAGCCCAGAGGCTCTCGGGTGATCTGCACATTGTCGTGGAACGTGCCGGTCTGGCCCAGATCTGGGTAAGTCAGAGCCGAGGCCGTTGGCCTCCCGGATACGGGCAGGACCTCCCACGCCTGTGACTGGGGTGGCGTCGAGTGACCCGTCCCACAGGGACCAGCATCCGTGGGGCCTGGGGAGTGCCGGGCTCCCCCCCTCCTCGTGGTCACGTGCGTCCAGCGGTGACATCAGCCAGGAGGCCACCCCCGACACGAGAGGGGGTCCTCTCTCCGCGGTGACACGCTGGGGGCAGGTCGCGGGCTCTGCTTGGCAAGGTCGCTCTGGGCTGACAAGGGGTTCCATGACCGCCTCGGCCACTTGGGCGCTGGCTCTCCAAGTTCCCTCCAAGTGACGGACGCCGCCTGTCACATCTCCTTGGCCAGAGCAAGTGACAGGCCACATCTGCCTTCAAAGGGCAGAAGTCAACCTCGCCGAGAGCCAGAGCGAGGGCCAGGCATTGCGTCTTGGCCCCGCGGTGCCTGCCCGGGGCTGAGCCTGGGGAGGAGGGGAGAGCGGATGCTGAGCCCAGGGAGGGGGAGAGCGGATGCCCTTCATTCAGCCCGGGCTTCATGCCCTCCTGTGCCAGGGCCTGGGGGGATGACAATGACACAGCCCCCGGGGGCGGGTCACACGTGCAGAAGGGTCACCCACCCAGCACGCCGGGCACCCCTCTGTCCCTGTCCTCCCACCCAGGGTAGTGATGGTGGGTCCACGCTCCCTAACTCGGCGTGCGGCCCCCCCACGAGCCAGCCCCCCTGCTCCCCATGCTGTCGCTCCAGGACAGACTGAACGGCTTCCAGGTCCCGAGTCTGCCATGCCCCTCGCTCTTGCCTCTGAGCCTTTGCAGCCGCTGTTCCCTGTCCCCGTCCACGGCATTTAGGGGGCCGGACCCTCTCAGCCTGAAACCTGGCCTTGCCGCTCACTGGGTGATGATCGGGTCTTACACCTTCCCGTGCCTCGGTTTCCCCACCTGTCAGGTGGGGATAGCGGTAGTATGCACCTCAGCCTCGCGGGGGTAATTGTGAGGCTCTAATGCGTGAATACAAATGAGCCCTTAGACCAGGGCCCAGCTCAGAGACCCCGGCTGCCCCCGACGGCCACCCCAGTCTGACGCCCCCTTCCTGGGGCAGCGTCACGAGGAACCAGCACGGGACCGAAGCAAAACGCCCGAAGCGAGCGGGTGCCCAGCCCCGACCCCCGCACAGCCCTGGTGGGGGCAGAGGGCCGAGGCTCTCCTGCACCCGGAGCTCCCCGTCCCTGCGGGTGGGGGTCTGCTGCTCACACCTGCTTGTGCCGCGGGTCCGGGACAGCATCTTTCTCTCTCGGTGGGCTAGCAGGAGCGTCTGCCGTGAGGTTTGGGGCGATATCAGAACGTTTGGACCAGCCCTAAAACCCGAGCCCTCACACCTGGAGCAGCTCCAAAGAAGTCAGTGACATTCGAGGCAGGAACCCTGCCTGTGTCTCCTGGAGACATCAGCCCGTGCTAACCGGGGAGGGGGAGGGGACGAGGGTGTCTCCGTGCCGTGCGGCTTGGCGATGAGAAGCAGGGATTGTGCATTTGGACCCTGGGCCTAGGTGGCCACCTTCAGAGGTCTGGCTTTGCAGGTGTCCGCATAGGGTAGGTTTAAGTGCTTCAGCTACTTGGCCTCCCCGGACTACAGGGAAGGGCCTCGGAGCCTAAATTCAGGTGTCAATCCCGCTCAGCCATTTACTACTTGTGGGAATGGCTGCTGGTTATTCCCGAAATTAGTAGATGGCTGCTGGCAGCTGCCCCAGTGGGGGCCAGGTTCTGGGCTGGGCCTGGAGACCCCAGGGCGGGTAAGACAAAGTCCCTGTCTTCACGGAGCTCACAGTCTGGTAAGGAGAGGGGATTTGATAAAGGACAAAGTGGCCCCCGACCAAGCCAGGAAAGCTCTCCAGAATCCAGGGCCACAGTGTACTGTTGCCCAGGCTGTGCACTGTGCAACTCACCCCTGTCCCATGACATGAACGGCTCCCCCTAGAGTTGTGCAGTCAGCAGCCCTGCCAGGAGGTATGCCCGAGCTGTATTTTGAAGGATGGAGAGCCGGTGCAGAATCATAACCACAACACATGTACACTGAGTACTTCCAACTGGCCATCTCGTTTCATTCTGACACGGGACTGTTATTCCCATTTCACAGTGAGGACACCGGAGTCATTCAGGCTGAACAACTTGCCTGAGGCTAGGCAGTAGGGAGTTGCAGAAATTGTACCTGGGTCTGTGTAACCCCAGAGCCAAGCTCTTGAGCACTGGGCCCTGTAGGAAGGGGGTGCATCCCAGGCGAGCACCGTGTGAAAGGTGGGGAATACCCTCAGGAAATGGCAAAGTTCACATCAGTTCATGACCTACTGCACTGGCTGGGGCCCAGGCTCTCTGCTTCCCAGTCCAGTGCCCCTTTGGTAAGTTGGACGGACTGGTGTCACGGGGGAGTGTGGGGTTTCAGGTGAGGACCGGGTACAAATCCCAAATCTGCAACGCATCAGTGTTTTGATTACAAAGCAGTAGTTTTCCCCCTCTGGCCTCAGTTTCCCCGTCTGGAAAGCAGGGAACCCCTGGGGGCACGCCTGAGTCCAGATGGGAACCTTCCAGGAGTCTCTGGGCTCTTTCTCTGTGTTTCCGAGGGTGTCTGGCCTAGATGAGCACCAAAGACGCAGGAGTGTGGGCTCCATACTTAGTGGCCGGTGACGTGGGGTCAGGCCCCTTCGCCTCACTGTGCAAGTGAGGTGGTCATGCCCCCGGTTCCCGATCGCTGTGCAGATTCGCCGAGGTGAGGCGCGTAAAACGCCGAGTCCAGGGAGGGTGCCCAGGGGGTCCTGCTCAGCGGCCATCAGTGCCGACTGTCACGTCCTTGGAAGACTTGGCCAGACCTCCCGGCTGGGTGAAGGCCTTGGCTGCTGGGGACCTGGTGGTGGGGCTGACAGAGTTCGTGCTGTCTGATTAAGTAGCGGTAACGAGAATCACGGTTGTAAGCGACTTACCCTCTCGGAGCCTCAGTCTTCCCCTCTCGAAAATGGGGACGTGACACCTAACTCCGAGACGGGCGGCGCAAAGTGCTTACGTGCCGCGCTCAGCACGCAGCAAGCGCTCAGAGAACGTTGGCCGCCGTGTGCGGCTGGCAGGAGGCTCCAGAGATGTTTGTGCTGTGTCCTGTGTCGTGGGGAGCGGCTGGCGCGGAGCCTGGCACTCGGTAGATACTCGGTACCTATTTGCCGGATGAATACGGTGTTGGATGTCAGCAGGGGGGTGGTGGGGGGGTGGGGGCTCAGCCGCACTGCCGGCCCTTCCCCGGCGCAGGGCTGGGTCTGGTTCACCACCGTCTCCCGAGCCTTCCCGGGAGCCTCACTCCCGCTCCGCGCAGCCGGTGTCAGGGCTCAAAGGGGGAGTCTGAGCCACTTCCTGCCGTGCAAGGTTCCTGAGGCCCTGGCCCCTCTCTCAGGCACAGCAGTTTCTCTGCCTGGGCCGCGCCCTCATGGTTTCTAGCACTCTCAGGGTAGGCGGGCCCAGGGTCAGGATCCCTCCAAGGTCTCCTTCGGAAAACCGAAGATGATGCCGTGGGGCACCTGCTTCTCCCCACTCACCCCATCGCGCGGCTGCGGCCAGAGGGGTGTTGATGAGGGAGGGGACGAGGGCTCAGGGGCGGGGTTCCCAGGGCAAAGGGAAGGAGCTGGAAGGGAGTCGGGGGGAGGTGCTAGGATCCCCTTATGCTCACTTCACTGTCCCCAGACTGATTTATTAGGTACACAGTGGCCTAGCTCAGGTAGTCGTCATATCCCCCCCCAACCCCCACCCAAAGAAGTCTCTGGAGCTTCCTCGGCTCTGGGTTGGGGTCCACTGTGACCCCTTCTTGTTCTGCCCTTCCCCATGTGAACTCAGAAGGTGCCTGGTTCAGACTTCTCAGCCAGGAGTGATTTCGCTTTCCAGGGGGACATTCTGGCAAAGTCTGGAGACATTTTTGGTTGCCACAATTGGAGTGATGGTGGTAGGCACCCACATAGGGGGTAGAGGCCGGGGGGGCGGGTGCTGCGTGCCCAGGACAGTCCCCAGAACAAAGAATTCTCCATCCAGCTCCAAATGTCACTAGCGTTGCTGTTGAGAAGCCCCACAGGACTTATGGAGAATGAGGCCCAGAGAGGGGCAGCGACCTACCCCAAACCACACAGCACATCGGTGATGGCTCCAAGATGACAGCCTGGACCCCCTGCCTCTGGCCGATCCGGCCAGGGGACCAGGCACCTGTGCCGAAGGCCTCAGTCGACGCCAAGCAGCTTCTTTTGTTTCAAGCCGGGCTTTTATTTCTCTCTAAATAATTCCAATTTCAGGAACACTTTTGTCAGTATTTTTATTCTCCCTGTCTTTCATTGTGCTTTCTCTCTGGGTAATCTGAGGCTTGCAGGCAGCTAAGTACTACGTGTACATTCCAATGAAATGCAATACAAAATAATTGAGCATATTTCTGTCATGTCTGAGCGATGGATTAATCTCCCTGACACAGCCCTGGTTTTTCCTTCCCTCCCACCGCTTTTTTTGTCTGAGTGTTTCCCCCCCCTTCCCAGAATCTCTGAAATTCCAGTGGCTTTGTGGCACCTGCTCATCGGAGATACACGAAAGATCTTGACTTCACAGCCTGTGTCCCGTGATTGGTAAACAACGTTCCCGAGGGGCGGGACCTGTGCCAGCACCCTGTGTGGGCCTGGGAGGCGCGCAGGGACCCTCCCCGGGCGAACGGAGTCTTGGTGCAGCCACTGTGGGCGCTCAGTGCGTGCAGGGTCAGCAGGGAGGCCCCGGCTGTGACCAAACCGTGGGTTCAGCTCAGGAGGAGAGCCAGAGGCACCAGCCAGAGCCGGTGTGTCGCCTCCGAGAGGCGTGAGGGGAATGGCGGGGGCCCACCAGGTGGAGGAGGCAGAGGGCCAGGACCTCTGTTTCCATCCTGAGAGCACCGGGGAGCCACTGAGTGTTCGAAGTGAGGGAGGCACAAGATTTGTGCGGTGAACTGCTCTCTCTCGGGCAGCGGGCGGCGGTCGGGAAAGGGTGGTGGGGCGGGAACAGCAGCAGGAGGCGGAGGAGGCTGCAGAAAGGACCGGGGAGGAGTCGATGGGGTGGGAAGAGGCCGTGGAACTGGAGAGAGAGCGCGACCCGGCTGTCTCCACGGACATTAATTTTTTTTTAATCTCTGTATGTCCTGTGATAATTGCTCGCGGAAAGAACGCAGAGTCGCGCCGCAGACTGGCCGGAGGGGGGCGCTCGTAGGAGTGGTGCAGGGTGGAGGGAGGAGGGCAGGCGGGTGGGAGCGGAGCAGGTTGGTGGTAAGTGGGAGAGGGCAGGGGGGTGGGCGGGCTGTCCGGGGAGTCCTGGACGTCGTCTCAGCTGCCCGAGGACGGGGTACACGGGGGTGGTTGGGTGGGCCTTGTACTTGGGGCACAAGGCTTCCCAGGTTCCCGGGGGACAGGTGAGTGTCTCTGTGTTCTGGGAACGGCAGTCTACTCGGGCCCTGTCTGGCGGGTTCCTGCTGGGGTCCGCTGCTGGGCGTGGACCTGCGTGCTTTCTCGGTTCTCCGGGTCCCGTGATTGACACAGAGAAGGAGACAGGTCACCGTCACCCTTGCGGGCTCCCAGAGCGGGTGGCGGAGGAGGCGTGGGTTGCCATGGGCCCTGGCTCCCAACTTCCCTGGAGAAGGAGGGGGTGGGTCCTGCGTCACGGGCGCCTCCTCCTGGTAGTACCCCGGTGGCCGGCCTGGGGATGCGCGCGTGGAAGTCACCCAGGACCCCTCGATGGAGCACACAACAGCAAGATCTTAGCATTCAGAGTCACGAATCCTGGCCGCTCACTGTGGGACCTCGGGTAGGCACTTCTGTCCTGGAGCCTCTGTCCTCACATCTGGGAAATGGGCACCATCACCCCCCACGCCATTGCTGTCGGGCACTTGGCTCTCACCATGGGTACTTGGCGACCGCTGCGCCCTCGCTCCTAAAGCCCCATGAGAGAGCCCTTGACATCTGAACTGTCAGCTGGCCTCTTCTTAAAGGAGATGGTGAGAGTCGCATCTTCTGAGGAGCACATCCCTGTGGGCCGCGGAGGCGTCTCCTGTTTCCAGAGGCCCCTGAGAAATGCCACCATCCCTGGGGTCTCACCCCTGAGCCCCTGTGAGCCGGTGCCCCCCTGGGGATTGGGGGCAGGTGTCCAGGAGAGAGGTGTGGGTCCCAGAGTGGTGGGGCGGGGTTGGTGGGGGTTGGGGAAGTGGGGCTGAGGGCATCGGTAACCATAACCATAGCTAACGCATTTCCATTTTCGGATGGGCAGACGGGGCCCAGAGGGCTCAAGCTCTCTGTCCAAGGTCACACAGCTGGGTTTGGACCCAGGGGTTCTTGCTCCACTGTCCAGCTCTCAGCCATGAGCCTGAGGGAGGAGAAAGTGGGCAAGGGGAATCAGGGGAGACGTCGGCCAGCCTGGCCTAGTCTGCGGTCGTGCCTCCTCCAGGCCTGGGTGTCAGGTGACAGGCCTGGGGCACTGGCTGTCACCACCTCTGGGTAATTGATGAGCAAGGAGCTCCCAGGTGTCTCTGTGGGGAAGGAGCTGTTCACAGGTAGAATCTTTATCGGGAACCGTTAAACCGGCCTGGGCACAGCTCATACAAACCCACATGTCAGGTCCCTAAATCACCCGTGTAACAGTCCTAGAGATGTCAGGGTGGTGGGGAGGCCTGGATGGGGCCCGGGCCCCACTGGGCACAATCATAGGCTGGGGCGATGCCGATGCTGTGTTTACCAGGGAAGGAGGGGTGGGTGGTGGGGGGGTGGTGGTGGTGGGAAGGGGTGAGGGAGGCAGCAGAGGGTGGCTGGTTTGCCGGGCACCGGCTCACAGGGCAGGATGGCACCCTCTGAGGCATCGTCTCTCATTCCCCCTTCGACGTTCAGAGGGAGATGCTTCTTTTCCAGCCGAGGAGACAGGCTCAGCCAGATTAAGCCTGAATTCCCAGGGCTAGGACTTGGCCGCAGCCAGGAGAGGGACCTCGGTTTGCTTGACTCTATAAAGTCCCCATCCTGCGGATGAGCCTCCCTGGCCTACATGGATGGTCCCAGGGCCAGGGCAGGGACCTCCTGTAACCCGCTGGGCCTCCTCAGCACTCCTCCTGAGAGTGTTTATCCAGACACGTCATTACCCAGTTCGACAGTTTATGTAGCAGCTAATTAGTCCTAACGAGGAGGATCGAGGATCCGTCATGGATCAGGAGCAGAGTCTGTCACCGGAGCTGGCTTCCTCCTCGTGGCTGTCCCCTTGGCCCGGCAGTGCCTGCAGCAGAGGGGGACCAGGGCGCCCAGCCTGTCAGAAGCCAGCAAATGTGGCCCAGCCCCCTCCCTGCCCTGTCCCCAAGCCTGTTCTGATCTCAGCTCTGTCCCTTTGTGTCCCCTGGGCCCTCAGGCCTGGGGACGCCCTTTATTCCTTGACTTTCCCCATCACCCCTCCCCCAGCCTCCCCTTGTTTACTCTTGGTCACGTCCCCCGTGGGCACCTCGCAGCCCCTTCTGGCTCCTTCCTCTCCGCGAGGGGGCGTGGAGACCTTGGGGGCAGAGAGACTTGGGGCCTTTCCCGGCCTCACCTCTCAACAGCGTAGGAAGCCAAGTAGGAAAGAGGGAAGGGTGAGTCCGGATGCTCAGCTCTGGATGGAGCGCCTTTGCGTCAGGTGGTTAACAGAGCTCTCCTGGTGGAATGCACTTTGTTTAATACCTTGATCCGTTGTCGCCTGGATAAATGGATTCTGTCAAATCTCTTGAAGCCGGCTCCCAAAGTCAAGCACTTTGGGGGAGACAGATCTCTTACTCTGATGGCAAAATTCACTTGAAATGATTCTTTAATCCAGTGTCCCTGTGAACCCTGGAGCTGAAATTTTCAAGCCTGTGCACCCTGGATGTTTGGTCCTTATTCCCCGTCAACCTCAACGGCCCACCGCCTCCTCGTCGGGTGCCCCGTCCTCCAGCTCTCATGGGATAACGCAGCAAAGGAGCGCAGCTGGGGTGACGACGACCGTTTGGTTCCTCGGGACAGTTTTTAGGGGGAAAATGACAGAGCACAAAGCGGGCCTTGCGGGGTCTGTCTGGGGAGGGGCACTCGCTGTCAGAGGCTCCAGCAGCCCGGGGGGTGGAAGACAGGGCACCGGGTAGGCAGGGGGATTTACAGACCCGGTGTCGTGTGCCTTGCGGCAGGACGGAGAGACGGGGAGCTTCTGGGGGGATGGCGGTGCCTCACCCCCGATGTCGCTTTTTTGCTAACCCCCGCTCCCCACCCGGTCCCTCTTCCGTCCCCCATTGCCACCCACCTTTCGGATCTGAATCCTGCATTTGGGCCCAGCCCTTCACAGTTCGCCAAGAACTGCATTTGAATTCATGCATTTGTTCATGTTATTTGCATTGTGGAGTTGGGGCTCATTGTGGGTCATGATCTGTAACAAGGTCTGGGGTTACAGAGACCTACGAGACACAACCTTTGCCTTTAGGACCGCAGGGTTTGATGACAGAGATGGGGTGTAGTCGAATGACCATGACTCTTGTGAGAGATATGGTGCCGGGCACATAGCAGGTGCTTCCCTTGACTAGAATGCATTGGGCACCTTGTAACAGAAAATCCAACAACAATGCTTCAGTCACCTGAGACGTGTAATGATCGTGCATAAGAAGATTCTGGAAGGAGGCAGTTCTGGGGTTGGTCTGACGTTCGGTGATGCTAATGAGCCAGAGTCTTTCCCTCTTTCCTATTTATCATCTTCAGCTGTGGTGGCCTTCTTCCTTAGCTTCCTACCTCAGGGTTGCAAGATGGCTGCCACAGCTCCGAACATCATCTCACCCGACAGCATTCAAGTCTAGAAGAGGGGAGCAGAGTGAGGCAGAATATTTCCTAAGGGCTCTCCGTGCACCAGCAAATTGTCCCTCACTCCTCAATGACCAGATCTGGGTCACATGCCCCCTCCTGAAACCATGTCTGGACAAGGAGGGGGTGTTCAGGCTTGCCTTCACCCTGGGCTGGGGAGGCCCACCGGGTCTGAGCCTGTGGCTGCAGAACAAGCCCAGGGCTCTGTGAATGAAGGAAGGGGGGGCGGGCTGCTGGGCGGGTGGCCACCCGTGTGCACCACCTTCTCATCGGTGCTGTGACTCAGTGTCCCGGGCAGTGTGGGGTCTGGGGTGGGGGCCAAGCCCAGGCCCTGGGGGCAGAAGGCCCTGCACTGAGTCTCTGTCCTCCATGGGCTGTGGGATCTGGTCCTTGGCACGGCCTCCTCCCCTGTGGAGTGGGGACTGTGACGGCACCTGCCGAGCAGGGAGGTCGTGAAGGCGACAAGGGTCGTGCGTGTAGGCGCCTGGTGTGAAGGGGTGTTAACAGCTGTTAAATGGCTTTTGCAGTGATTAGCCCCATCTGCAAAATGGGCCCAGGGAGCCTCCTCTGTGACAGTCCTGGGGGTGACAATGGCAGGAAGATGAGTTCAACACTTCCTGCGTGTGCCGGGCGCCCTTCACACGTCCTCGGTCACTTAATCCTCTCAGCCGCCTGTGAAGAGGGCGCTGTTTTCATCCCCATTTCACAGCCGAGGAAACTGAGGCTCGGGAGGGTGACCCCAGGTCAAAGGAGGGCAAACGGGGCTCCAGGATCGTCAGATTCCAGCCACCGTGCCCTGTCTCACTGCAGGGCCCCGTGGAGCCGGCACAGGCAGGTGCTCAAGGAACCCCTCCCCACCCGGCTGGCTGTCACCAGGGTCCCAGGCTGGTGGCGGGGCCGGACCTATCTCCTTACCCTGCCCTCTGTCCCTCCGGAGCTCCAGGGCCCCGGGGTGCCTGGTGGGAGATTTGCCACCGTCCCGGCTGCCCCTCCCCTCCAGGACGACGAATGGACCCCTTCTGTGACATCAGTGATGGTTGATGTCACGGTGTCCGGGTCGCGACTTGGCAGCCTGCATTCGTGGGGAAACAATATGTGCTTACGCAGAACGTAAGCGTATGTTAACGATGGATAATTATATTCCACGTTTATAGATTTACCAACATATGCAAAGCCGCTTCTGACAGTTATACACCTACAGGCGCATCACGATTTAATAACTGCACGGGAGGCTGCCGGCCAGCCCCACGACGTGAGCCGGGGCGCCCGGTGTGGGACAAACGTGCGGCCCAGCCCTGCACGCACTCGGGCCTGCGCCCGCCGCCACCTCTCCAGCCTTCCGGTCCTCCTGGCTTCCCAGAGACACGGAGCCCGTGGGGGGCCTCCGGGCAGAGTGGGCAGCACTCACCAGGGCACTGGAGCGGGGGCTCAGTGATGAGGAGCTGAGACAAGCGTTGTGGCTGGGCAGGGTGGGGGGCTGGGCACAGAGGCTGGAGAAGGTTGGGAGGGCAGGCCTTCCAGACAGAGTCAGGAGCTAGGTCGAGGAAAGATGAGCTGCATTAGAGAGGGGTGAGGAGGGTTGAGGAGGGGTGAAGAGGGGTGAGAAGGGCGAGGAGAGGTGAGGAGGGGTGAGGAGGGGTGAGGAGGGGTGAGGAGGGTTGAGGAGAAGTGAGGAGGGGTGAGGAGGGGTGAGGAGGGGTGAGAAGGGTAAGGAGAGGTGAGGAGGGGTGAGGAGAGGTGAGGGGGATTGAGGAGGGTTGAGAAGGGGTGAGGAGGGGTGAGAAGGGTGAGGAGGGGTGAGGAGAGGTGAGGAGGGGTGAGGAGGGGTGAGGAAGGGTGAGGAAGGGTGAGGAGGGTGAGGAGGGGTGAGGAGGGGTGAGGAGGGGTAAGAAGGGTAAGGAGAGGTGAGGAGGGGTGAGGAGGGGTGAGGAGGGGTGAGGAGGAGTGAAGAGGGTTGAGGAGAGGTGAGGAGGGTGAGGAGGGGTGAGAAGGGGGTGAGGGGGATTGAGGAGGGTTGAGAAGGGGTGAGAAGGGGTGAGGAGGGGTGAGGAGGGTTGAGGAGAAGTGAGGAGGGGTGAGAAGGGTAAGGAGAGGTGAGGAGGGGTGAGGAGAGGTGAGGAGGGGTGAGGAGAGGTGAGGGGGATTGAGGAAGGTTGAGAAGGGGTGAGGAGGGGTGAGGAGAGGTGAGAAGGGTGAGGAGGGGTGAGGAAGGGTGAGGAAGGGTGAGGAGGGTGAGGAGGGGTGAGGAGGGGTGAGGAGGGGTGAGAAGGGTGAGGAGAGGTGAGGAGGGGTGAGGAATGTGAGGAGAGGTGAGGAGGGGTGAGGAATGTGAGGAGGGGCGGCTTCCCTCTGTCTTCCGGTCCCCTCCCCACTGGAGGTGAGGAATGAACCCCAACTCCCAGGATCTGGGCAGAAGTTGAGCACTGGGTGCTGGGGACAAGGAGGCGGGAGGAGGGACGGGGGGCGGTGTCCAGGCCTGGACCCTTAGGGAGATTTCCTGTTATGGGGGGGGGTCTCCATCGGGAGCCCTCATTTCTGGAGACACCCCTACTCGTGCGTCCCTCAGTCGATGCGGCAGAAAGGAAAGCACTGGGCCGAGCCATCAGGTACAAGTTTTGCTAGTCAAGCTCGTAAAGCAGCCATTTCCGTCGATCTCAAGTGATAGTGTGGCCGTGGCAGGGACCCGGCTGCTTTTCCTCCCTCGGAAGCAGGCCCAGGGAGCAGGCGGCCTCTCCACCCCAGCTCTTCCCCTCCCTCCCCGGAGGAGATCATCCCTGCACAGAACGAAGAGAAATCCCCCACCGCAACATCTCCCTGATGCCGACCTGACCTTTGGCTTCGTCGGGACCATCTGGGGAGCTCTAAGCTCAGGGACCCCCGGCTCTGCCCCCTGAGACCTCCAGGCGGGGGGAGGGCTGGCTGGGCTGCAGCGGCACCTCCCTCCGCCCCCCCTGCCCCCACCGGGTCCTGCTGAGGCTGCTAAGCCCAGGGGGCTGGCATCCCCAGCCCTGCTCTGCTCAGAGACACCCGCCGCCCCCCTGTCGCCTGCTGGAAAAATCCAGCTCCTCGTCCCAGCATCAGGTCCCCCGGAACCGGACTCACCTCACTCTACTCCACCAGCTGCCCTTCCCTGCGGGGCTTCCTGGCAGGAACACGGGTCCGAGGTGACTGCGTTAGGCAAAAAGTTTCGCTGCGGATTCTGTATGTCGGTCTCTGGGCTAGGAGGCTGGCGTTGCTCCCTTACTTCACAGCTGGTGAGACAGAGGGGCAGGGGGGCGGGGGGAAGGGGTCAACTCCCATCTCTCTCCACGGCCACGCCTGCTGCTGCTTCTGCCCCTTACGTGTAATTCTTTTCGTTTGTCCGTTCGACACTTATTTATTGAGCACCTACTCCATGCTCGGCCGTGTTCCGGGGGCTCAGGACACGGGGGCCACAGAGCCCATGTCGCCTGCCGAAGAAGGTTGCCAGATACGACCGGGAGTCAGGCTGTTTCTTCATTAGACGGCAAAAATGCCATCAAGTGCCAGCTCCTCACGTCCCACGTCCCACGGGAAGACCCCACAACCAAAGGGCCAGACGACAACGTGACAGGAGCCAGTCACGTGGGTACAGATTTATCGCCCCGACGAAGACGTGCCCGTGTGCTGAGAGGACCTCAGGACACTCAGCCAACACTTACCAGCTATGACCATCTTGCCTTCGTGGCCTGCGTAGAGAGTACAAGGTGGCCAGGGAACCAGGGCACAGCCATTGCTCTGTGCACCTCTGTCCTCATGGGGCCGAGGCATCAGGTTGTTTCAAAGCTTCCGGGTAATTCTAATCGGCAGCCTGAGGTGAGGACCCCGGTCTAGATTTTGCTCTATTTCTGAGGTTTCCTTTCCTTGCCGTCATGCCTGATACACACACACACACACACACACACACACACACCCCAGTTGTATACCGGGAGGGGCAGAGACAGAGGGAGACACAGAATCCGAAGCAGGCTCCAGGCTCCGAGCTGTAGGCACAGAGGCCGACGCGGGCCTCGAACTCACAAACCGAGAGATCATGACCTGAGCGGAAGTCAGATGCTTAACCGGCTGAGCCCCCCCAGGCGCCCCTAGAGTCTGTGATGTTCTAAGCATCGGACAGCGTCCCATCTACCATCCCACTCTTTTACTGTTTTGTGAACCATACTTTGTGATTTTTGACAATTCTGTCTTAACACTGTGCACTTTTCACGCCCAACGATTATAACTTATTATTATTTCCCTTCAGTAGCCTGCGATTCTAATATTCGGGGAGTGTAGCCTCCTGGGGCTGGGAAATGTCCCTCCTCTGGAGCAGGCAGCCCGTCCCCGCAGCTGAGTTCTCCCCCGGGCCCCTGGTTACACCCCTTCCCTTTCCAATCCCACCCGAACCATCGTTAGCTACTCCCTTCTCCAGGCTTGCTTCAGATGGTCTGAGTTTATGGCTGTCGCGAGATGTTAGTGGCCACGACAGGGACGATTAGACCAATCAAGCTGGGCGAGACACTCCTGCCGGACTTAGGACCCGCAGCGAGTCCCAGAGCCCCAGGCGGCTACCGTCCACGCGGGCCGCGCCTGATGGGTCTCCGCAGTCACAGAGTGACGCTGCCCCTGTCAAGCAGCGCCTCCCCGTGTCATGGGGGCCCCTGCAGAGGGTCCCCCAAGGACTGGGGTTCGTCGGCCTCTTCGGTTCCAGGCTCCCCCTCTCTTCCCTACTGGAACCTCCTTCTCTTTCCCCTCCCGGCTCTCAGGACAGCATCTCCGCTGGGGCCTCTCCTGAGGGTGTCGCTGCACTCGGACTCCAGGCCCCCACGGTGGAGGCTCAGTCCCCGTTAGTGGTTCTGAGCCCTGGGCACTGGTTAGACCACAGCCTTTGGCCCACCCTGGTTTCCAGTCTGGGCTCTGGCGTTTTCTCTCTGTGCGACCTCAGGAAAGTTACTTAACCTCTCTGAGTTCAGTGCCCTCATAGGCGAGTTGAAAAACAAGGAAAGCGTCTGCCTTATGGGATGGAGGCCAGACTTCGAGAATGGGGTAGTCTAGTCATCGGCTCGACAATCCCCGAAACATTGGTGATTTCTCTGGCCCAAGCGCACGGAGGTGAGCCTCTTCTCCTGAACCTGGAGGGTGGCCCCACCCCACCTGGGCCTCTCGTCACAGGAGCAGTGAGAAGAGAGTGAACTTCTCATCCCACGGGCCAGGGGGGGGGGCGCAGATCCAGCCTCCAGCACTCACTCAGTGTGTGACTGAGTTGGGCAAAATGATGGAGCCTCATCAGTTTTCCCCTCTGTCAAATGGGCACAATAGTACTGAGCACGTCGGGTCGTGTAAGGATTTGACGAAGGCCTTCTCAGTGGGAGGTGGATTCCTAAGCGCAAATCATTTGAGACTCTGACTGCCTAGGAATTTCTCCACATCCTGGTCGGTAAAGCAGCGTCTGCTTTTTAGAATGCCGTTACCTTTCCGGGCCCGAGGGAGTGCGGCGCCGAGTGGCCCCTAACGGGCTCCCTTCCTGCCACTGCCGCACCGAGAGATGAGAAAGCCAGGCCAAGGGACACGAGATGAAACATCTGGGGACGAGACAGTGGACGCCATGCTAACTTCTGCGGGGCAGACGATTAGAGAACGAAACGGTCTATGATGAAGGGCTAATCGGGCAGGACAGAGGCTCGGGGCGCAGGAGCCAGGGGTGAGGGAGAGGCGCCCACAGCCCCGGGGGCAGGGCTGGCCTCGGTGGCCGCGTTCTCCTTAAGGATGCTCGTCGTTCCCGGCGACGCAAGTCAGGCACAGGTGCTGGGAGGCTTCTGGAAAGTGCAAAGCGGTGAATATGAGCGCGTAGGTCACCTGATGCCCCTGCCTCCCAGAGACGGTGGCCATGAAATCATTGGTGTCTTTCTCTATTCTTTGTTTCTCCACGTGCATGGTTTCACCGTCCCTCAGGCGAGCTAGGACGTGTGGCGGGAGCACCCAAGCCTCCAGAACAGCGGGGGTCACTTCTTGCTCCCGTCACACGTCCACTGTGGTCGGCGGGAGGGCTCTGCTCACCACAAACACCCAGGGGCCAGGCTGCCGGGGCGCCACTGTCCTGGGGCGTCAGCGTGTCCTCGTGTGCTTCCGGGTCTTGGTGACAGGGACGAACGGACAGGAGAATTGAGCCCTGACCCTTAAATGCTCCCTCCTGGAAGGTTCTCTCCCCGCCTCTATTCTTGTTCCTTGGCCAACGCGGGTGTCGCGGACACGCTGCCACGCAGGCGACGGGGACGTGAGGTTGTCCTGTGGGAGCGCCGGAAGGACACGCGGGTCTCAGCGAACCCCGGCCGCGACCTCCCTCCACATGCTGCACGCGCAGATTTGGTTCCTCACCCGACACTCAGTCTGACCGCTTTTCTGTCTCTTCCATTCCTGGAAATAGTCCATTTGACTGATGTCCCCACCAACCTCCCACTATCGACGTCTGGATGGTTTCGTTCTTTCTAGCATATGTAACACAGCGAGGGATTTCTTCCTTCTTTCATCATCCTCTAAATTTCTATTTTGTTAGAAAAAGTTCCCGTGAGACGTTGGGTGAAACAGCATGATGTTTGAGGAACCTATAACGGCTAATATTTGGGGAGGAAATAATCCTCAGGTTCCGTTCGCTTACTCCCAGATCTGGGACGTTCTCTTGCTCTGCAGGCTCCCCCCTGGCCCCTCCACCGTCTTGCCTGGACCGGTGCAGGGGCCTCTTGCCCTGACCCTGCTCTTGTCACTCTCCCCAAAGCAGCCAGGTGACCGGGAGACTCAGGGCAGAGCCGTCCCTGTCCTGCTCCACGGCCCCAGGCCCCCGCCGCACCGGGCACAGTCTCCCAGGGACCCTGAGCCCCCATTTCCTCCCCTCTCCCCCGCAGCCCTCCCCTACCCACAGCCCCATGCTCCTTCCTGGGCCTGGAGCCCTCTGCATGGTCAAGCTCAAGGCTTGCCCTTGCCCTTCCCTCCAGCTAGAGCCTTCCCCCACATCTACCCCTCTCCTGAAGGGGTCTTTGCCCCAGTGTCATCAGCTCTGAAAGGCCTTAAAGCCAAGCCAAGGGCAGTCTGGCTGCACCTGTCTGTACAGCCTCACCACCCACCACGTTCCCCCCATTCAAGGTGCTCAAGCCACACGGGCCTTTCTTCTGCCACTCGAACCTCTGAGCCTTTGCCTATGTTGTTCTCTCCGCCCGGAACATCCTCCAGGGCATCTCACCTGGCTGGCTCCTATGTGGCGGTCATGTCTGTGCAAAGAAGTGTCACTTCCTCCGGGAGCTCACTCAACAAGGTGGGTCCCCTGTGGCCCTCATCACGTTGTAGCTGATTATTTATACAGTTACTGCTTTCGCGTCAGGCTGTCCTTCATGACTGGAGACCCCGCAGGGCACGGACTGTGTCTGCCCCAGTCACCCCGCACCCCGGAACCTGGCTCCGTACTTGGCACACGGCAGGAGCGTGAGCGTACTGGGGTCCCAGCCTGTCCAGGGCCCCGGGAGGCAGGAGGACCTTGTGGGTGGAGGAAGGGAGTGATAAGGATAGGGGACCTGGGCCCGCGGGCCCCGAGGGATGCCAGCAGGGTCTCCCTGCTCTGCTCACAGCTGCCTGGGTGGTCGGGATGGAGCCAGAAGCCCCAGCCCTCTGCGGACGAAGCCCCTCGTGCCCGGGTTAGCAGGGGTGGGGGGTGGGGAGCAGTCAGGTCATGTGCCCTCCTTGTGGGGCACGTACCGCAGGAGCCAATGGGGCTGGTGCCTTAGGAAGTGAACAGGGCTCATCCTTCATTAAAATAGAATTTGGTTAAATGACTCGCTTCCCTCATTTCCCTGTAATCACCCCCCCCGCCCCGCACACACATGTCCATGCCACCCAATCCAGTCCACCCCTCTTCTGAGATCCCTCTTGAGTTGCCTGTTTTGTCTGAGCCCGCGGCCGTGACATCGCGGGACCTCCATCAGCTCCCACCCGGGTCCCTGCAATGCCCTCCTTGCCTATTCCCTTTCCTCACTCACTCGTTCATGCCACGTCTGTTGAACCCCTGCTGTGTCGCAGGTGCTGTCCGGGCAGGTGGGAGGCAGCAGTGTCTCCCGGGGGCCACGCGTTCCCGCCACGGCTCGCTCCCCTCCCGCCCGTCCCGTTTCCCTTGGAGGCTCACCCCGCACCTTGCAGAGGGTCTGGAGGGTGGTGGATCCTGGACTTACTCTGAAGGAATGAATGAGTGAATGAATGCTGCCCCGATACCAGAAATACCCTCTGGGCTTCGCAGTTGAAAAGCTCCCGGGCAGGGGCTGGGAGCACTTGCTAACTCCTGGAAACTTCCATCCCAGTGGAGCCAGCGAACATTTGAGCCCAGCAGACTAACTGCTTCTTGCTGCAGACGGATAAGCCGGGGCAGGCAGCAGAAAGCCCAGGGCGCAGTGGCTTAAACTATCAAGCCGGGGTTGGATCGGGTCTCAGGCAAGGGTCTCAGGCAAGGCTTGATCTAGCAGCTCCGTTGTGCGACCCGACCGAGGACCCGTGTTTTTCCATCCCTCGGCTCTGCCTCCCAGAGTATCAACTTCGGCTTCAGTCTGGCTTCTCACGGCTCGAAGCGGGTCACGTATTTCGTCTTTGCTGTTTCTTGGAAGACCTTGTCTCTCCCAGTCCTGCAGGTAGAGGTGGGGTCAAGGCTGCCACCCAAAGGGGGAGGCCTGGAGTGGATGGTAGAGGGACAAACACGATGCCCCCTCTTCCCAGGGAGCAGAAACCCTCTGGCCCAGATGAGAGGCAGGGGTAGGTCTAGAACGCGGGTCTGAGGAGGAAGGCAAGCCGTGAGGCTGTCTGAGGCGGAAGGGAGTGGGTGGCTGGGTGTGAGTATCACCCCCTCCCTGCCCCCACCTCCGTGCCGCTGCCTCAGCCAACACTCCTTCTCTGGAGTGTCGGTCGTGCCAATGGAGTTGACCCGACCGGCGACCGTGGGATGTGCAAATCCAGGCTGCGGCTACTGTCCTCACCCTCTCTGGAGTGGAAAGTGGATTCCGCTCCCAGTGCGGACGAGATCCCTACCCGGAGCCCCGGCCCCTGTCCTCCCACTGACCGCCCCCGGGACGGGCACAGACACTGCGTCTCTGGGTCCTCATCGGACAGGACAAGACGTGTCACTGCACGTCCCCGCGGCTCCGCGCTGTGGCCTGAAACACTCAGGCGGCTGCACTTATTGGAGACTCAGCGGCTGTCAGAGCTGGGGGGACGGCGGGGGCTATGCACAGGGGGAAACTGAGGCCTGCTCTCTCTCCACAGAGCTGGACTCCGCCTCGTTTCCAGGCTGGGTGTTTCTGCCGTATCACACACAGCGCCTCCCTCCCAGGAACCCCCTGAGTTAAAACTGGAGGCCCATCCCCGCGTCTCCCCAGTCCTCCTCTTGGGTTCCCTCCCCCTCAGCCACGGAGGCCAGCCAACCTCTCCAGCCTCGCCCCCCTTCACCCTCACCCCCTCTCTCTCCCACCCCTCAGCCCTCAGACACACTGAGCTCTAGAAAGTTAACAGTCGTAGCACGTGATGTTTACTGAGGGCGTGGAATGTTCCAGGTGCTGAGCTGAGTAGTTTACATGCACTGTCTCTTTCATCTCTGTAACGTGTTTGTGGTGTTTTTCTATGAGCCACATGCTGTGCCAGATGCTTTGGCGATAATCATGAACAGACTCTCACTTCTTGGCCTCCTGGAAATTCGGGTTTCACTGGAGAAAACAGACATCAGCCAAAAGAACAAAGAAATAAAATTACAAAAGATTCCAGCTCCCGGTTCCAGGCCTTTGGAGAGGATTCTGAACTGAGCTGTAATGTGGTCTATAATCCCATTAAAAATATCGTTAATTTATTCTTCCTTCATTCGTTGGGCACTCACTGCTCTTTCCCGTGGCCAAGGGCCTGTGCCAGAAAGCAGGGAGGGTTTACTGAGCACCTGTCGCCTGCCACTGTTGTCTCATTCTGTCCCCACAACGAGGCTGCAAAGTAGACATTACTCTTCCCCACTTTGCAGGCAAGGAAGCCGGGGCTCACGGCTCAGGGCTGAGGTCACACAGCACCTGCTCTGGGTTTCTTGGCCATCCAGTGAGGGTCTGGCAGACTGTGCCTTTTCCCCAGCCCTGTCTCCCCAGGAAGGGGCTCCGATTCTGCCCAGGAGCCTGTCTCATTATCACTGTGATGACAAGTAACAACCCTTGCAGTGGCAGAAACAGCCACCGTTATCCCTCCTTGTCACTGTCGATGTGCAAAGCGCTTTGCTTATAGGATGTCATTTAATCCACACAGTGAGTGTGCGAGGCAGGGACTAGTCCCGTTTCACACACAAGGGAATGGCTCTGTGGGAATGACGGTCTGGCCCAAGGGTGCTGGTGAGTCAGGGGCAGAACTTGAACTCAGATCTGCTGGGTCTTTAAGAGGAGGGAGGGCTATTCCTGCAACAAGAAAGGAGAAACCGAGAAGCAGCGGGAAGAAGGAAGCAGGTGCGTTAAGAGAAATCGCCATAAGAGACCAGGAGCCCTTGGGAAAGGGTGAGCAGGGAAGATACGTGGGGTCCCACTGGGATTCCAGATCCTTGTACCCGGCCTGCATCGGGCCCTGGTTCCCTAAGTTCCCAGAGATACCTCGCAGCCTAGTACTCTCCCCTCCCCACTTTTCTTTGCCTAAATTACACCGAGTACTTTTCTGTTTTTTGCGAAGAGCCCAGACTCAGATGGCAAGGATACCTGCTTATTAAACACACACACACACACACACACGCACAAAACTGCTTAAAAAAGGAACAATTCCAACAATGAGTGTCTCTTGCTTAGAGAGGCCTCATCAAATAAGAGGAACGAGGCTCTTGCAAACCTATATGGAAATTAAACCCGCAATCTGGACACACGCTTGTTTGACAAGTGATAATTAACTGCTGACAATATAATTTCAGTTTGGATGCAAACGTGTTTTTCATTAAAAAGTAATCAAAGAGGTGCTTGCATCTGGCGATCCAGCCTCCGGCGGCGGGAGCTTGGTTCCTCCGCTGGTTTTCAGGGCTGGCACTGAGTGCCCACTGTCCTTGGCCAGGTGGGAGTGGACCCCCAAAGCGACACGGGTGCAGATCTCCAGAGAGGCTTCCAGAGGAGGCCAGCTCAGTCACACCATGTCCCGAAAGATCCAGCATCCTCCTCTGGGTATCTCTGACCCAAATGTGCCTGGAGCTGCCTGGCCGGGGACTCGGTGCGGACCTCAGCCTCAGGGAAGGAGGGAGAGCTCTCTTCTCTCCTGCCTCTACTACGCCCCAGGTTCTGCAGGGCTCATATCCCAACCCCCATTGTACAGAAGGGGAAATTGAGGCTCAGAGATGGGGGAGTCACCTATTCCAGGCCACAGCCGGTGAGGGGCCAGATGGAGACTGGCACGGTGGTCTGAGTCCTAAATCTGTGCCTCTCACCCCACCTTCCTCCTTTCCTTGAATCAACTCAACTCTGTTTTCTCATCTGTAAAATGGAAGTGATAATGGTACCCACCTCAGAGTTTAGCTCCCAACAGCAACACAACCACCCACGGCTCCTGGCACATTCTATAACCTTTAACATCTCTAGCCTTTGCCCGTGCTATATTCTCTGCCTGGAAAGCCTTTCCCTCTACTTTCCACCTGGTGAAATTTGATCTTCGGAGACCCAATTCAAACACCATCATCTATTTTGTTTTGTTTTGTTTTATTTTATTTTATATTTCATTTCATTTCTTTCATTTCATTTTATTTTATAGAGATAGCGAGCAGGGGAGGGGGGTAGGGGGTGGAGAGAGAGAGAATCCCAAGCAGACTCCGTTTCCAGGGCAGAGCCTGACTCGGGGCTGGATCCCACAACTCTGGGGCCATGACTTGAGCTGAAATCAAGAGACTCTTAACCGACAAAGCCAACCAGGTGCCCCTCAGACATAATCTTGATGACCTGGATCTTGGATCTATTTGACCTGACTCTAAACATGGAGCAGGGGTTCTCTGTGCACTTGTTAGACCCCTACTATGCGCTTGGCTTGGTACATCTAGATGTGTGTCATCCCAGTGAATCCTAACCCTGTAAGCTGATCTATATTATCCCCCTTTTACAGACGAGGAAACCGAGGTTCAGAGAGGAGAAATGACTTGCTCAAAGTTACATAGCTAATCAATGCCAGAGCCCGGGCACAGCCATAAGCTATCTTTTTTATCTTTAGCTTATATGAATCCATTTGGTTCCGCCTCTGAAGGTAGCAGGATGTAGTGCCCCCTAAATCTATAGTCATATTTGTCACTGATTTAGACTTCAGACCCAAAAGTACCCATTTCCACCCACACGAGCCCAGGCACACACAGGCAAAGGAACAAAACCCCAGACCAGTCACATGGACGTTCGCACTTTCCCAAGGATGTTAGTGAGCACACCTACTGTACTCCAAATCTGTTCACCCCCCGGTCCCACACGCTGAGCCCTGATCCATACATCTAACTGCCCCCCTGAGCACCTGGCCCTGAATGACCCATGGGATCTTCAGGCACAGTGACACCAGATGAGCCTTGGGTGGACAGAAGACGGACCCAACAGGAGGACTGGGTTCTGACTTCTGCTCTTAAAAACCTTCCTTCTGTGAACTCTAGAAACATTTGCTCAAATGTAGCGAAAGGGAAAGGGACATCCCCTGGAAGTGGAAAGGAACTGGGAACCAGGTGGCAAACGTGTGAACGGGGATGGCAATTGCCAGGTTGTGGGTTGGTGGTGGTGGACAGTCACAGGCTGAGGGATCAGGCTTGATGCCCTCTAGGGACAGAAAATGATGCTTGGAGTGCAGTGTTGGAAGGTGCATAAAGTCGGGACCTTCCAAGGGCTGAACGTTAGAGATAGTTATAAAAGAAAAACGATCCATTTCCAAGAAATGGGAAACAACAGGGAAGTGTGTCAGTTTCCACTTGGACTCCGAGAAAATTGACCACCTCTTGGGTGATAGTGGCCACAAGCCTGTGCTGTGCTTGGGTTTGTGGTTTTAATGTATACGGTAGGCATTGTCCATGAACCCCCAAATGAAGCAATTAACATACAGTCGGTCCCAGGCTGGTGATGCTTCCGGGGCATCTGGCAGAAGCCCATCCACAACAGTTCAGGAGGGGCACACCACCCGCTCAAAATTCCCACAGGTAAAGCCTCACTGAAGATGAGCTAAAAACTCCAGGTATAAACAAATAAGAAAATAATTTGCCACCAGTGAGCGGTAGCAACCATCCATGTAAGCCAGGACAATAAAAACCCAAAGAACTTCAAGTTAGTGCAATTATGATAGAAACATACATGTATCTAAAGTGATTAAATATATTAAACAATACCAAAAGCCAAGAATAGAATAGGACACTATGAAAAAGAACTGACTAGAAAAAAAAAATAGCAAATCTAAAAATGAGATCGATAATTATTGCAATTGGAAAAGTCCTCAAGGGTGGATTGGCTAGTGGATTAGGTAGAACTAGAAGCAGTTATCTGGAATGTGGACAAGAGGAAATTAGCCTGAATGCACCACAGAAAGGAATGGAAAAGAAACTATGGAGGAGAGATTCAGAGACACAGAGGAGAGAAGGGGAAGTTCCTTCAGACCTCCATTCAGAGTTCCAGAACATGAAAACAGGAACAACTGGGAAAAGTAATGCTCAAATCTATAAGGACCGTGACTCTTACAGAACATACAAAAGACTTGAATTTATGGTTTCAAGAAACTGAGCAGGTACAATACAGAGAAATCCACAGGACTTCCTGTTTCGGCTCTGACCCGTCAAGAGTGTGGGACTCGTCACTTCCGTTCTTACAAGAGAAGTTGGACATATGGAAAATCAACACCTTTTCTTGGCCCCTTCAGGGAATGGAGGTTGCATAGAAAATTGCCACCCCAAAGTTTAGGGAGGCAGGTGAACCTGGAGAGTTAGCGCTGAGCCCTACCTGCCTGGGGCAGAAGCTGCTGGAGCCATAATCAGGTAGGAACACTTACGGGATAATTCTGACAAATTGCTAGAGGCTGCGTGTAAAGGTGAGAAACTCCTTGGGTGCCACGTGGTCCTTCAGAAGTGAAGAAGAAGGAAGTTCCTTTATGGGACAAATAAAAGCTGAAGGAATTTGTCACTTGGAGATCTGCCCAGCAAGAAATGTGAAGATAGTTTCTTTAGGCAGAAGGAGGAGGGTATGGTCCAAGATTTGGCAGCTACACAAAGAAAGGAAGAGCATTGGAGAAGAAATAAATGAAGGTAAAAGTAAATATTGTCTTTTCCTTATTCTTAGTCGGAAACTGCTGAAGCCACTTAAAGAAATAACGATAACTTTATATTGGGTGATTATAGCATATAGATAAGTGAAATGCAGGACCACATTGTCGTAAGTGATGGGAGTGGGGAGCTGGGAATACCCTCAGGTACCTGTACTACATGTGAAGTGAAATAGTGTTATTTGCAGGTACGTTTGGGTTAGTTGAGTGTATATATAATAAACTCTAGGAAAGCCACTACAACTCATTTTATCTTATTAAAAATTTTTTTTCAAAGTTTATTTTTGAGAGACAGAGAATGAGCAGGGGAGGGGCAGAGAGAGAGGGAGACACAGAATCCGAAGCAAGCTCCGGACTCTGAGCTGTCAGCACAGAGCCTGATGCGGGGCTCAAACCCACAAACCATGAAATCATGACCTGAGCCAAAGTTGGACACTTAACCGACTGAGCCACCCAGGCATCCCAGAAGTTATTTTCAAAAGAAGTATAATTGATACATGCAGAGACAAGATCAAAGGAATTATATAAAGTGCTCTCAAAACTAGAGACGTCAGATAGATCTTAATATTCTTGTCGCAAGGAAAAAAAATTTGTAACTATATATGGTGATGGATATTAACTTTTATCATGGGGATCATTTTGTAATCCATACAAATCTACTGTCTTTGCAAGAATTCTGTAAATCTAAGGCTGTCCTGAAATGAAAATCCTATTAAAAAGTAAATCCACATCTAGATACATCATAGTGAAAATGCAGTAAATCAAAGACCAGGAAAAGTCCAAAAATCCAATTAGAAAACTCCAATTTATGACAAAGGTTAACATTGAAGTATCATGGAAAGAGAGCCTTTTCAATAAATGGAACCAGGTCAATAGAATATCCATATACTAAATAAAAGAGGAACTTGACCTCTACCTTGCACCACGTATGATCAGCTGAGGTAGCTCATAAATTTAAATATGAAAGGTAAAGCAGTAAAGTTTCTAGATGACTCTATAGAGGGGTAGCTCCAGGAACGTGGGGGACACAAAGATGTACTAAAGAGGTGACAAAAAGTACTATTAAGGGAAAATGATAACTTGGACCTCATTAAAAATTATGTATAAGGACAGCCACAGAGTGGAAAAATATATATGAGGTGATGAGACTGGCTTGTACCATCTTGTGAGAACTCATAGTTTTTTTTTTTTTTAATATATGAAATTAATTGACAAATTGGTTTCCATACAACACCCAGTGCTCATCCCAAAAGGTGCCCTCCTCAATACCCATCACCCACCCTCTCCTCCCTCCCACCCCCCATCAACCCTCAGTTTGTTCTCAGTTTTTAACAGTCTCTTATGCTTTGGCTCTCTCCCATTCTAACCTCTTTTTTTTTTTTTTCCTTCCCCTCCCCCATGGGTTCCTGTTAAGTTTCTCAGGATCCACATAAGAGTGAAACCATATGGTATCTGTCTTTCTCTGTATGGCTTATTTCACTTAGCATCACACTCTCCAGTTCCATCCACGTTGCTACAAAAGGCCATATTTCATTCTTTCTCATTGCCACGTAATATTCCATTGTGTATATAAACCACAATTTCTTTATCCATTCATCAGTTGATGGACATTTAGGCTCTTTCCATAATTTGGCTATTGTTGAGAGTGCTGCTATGAACATTGGGGTACAAGTGCCCCTATGCATCAGTACTCCTGTATCCCTTGGATAAATTCCTAGCAGTGCTATTGCTGGGTCATAGGGTAGGTCTATTTTTAATTTTCTGAGGAACCTCCACGCTGCTTTCCAGAGCGGCTGCACCACTTTGCATTCCCACCAACAGTGCAAGAGGGTTCCCGTTTCTCCACATCCTCTCCAGCATCTATAGTCTCCTGATTTGTTCATTTTGGCCACTCTGACTGGCGTGAGGTGATACCTGAGTGTGGTTTTGATTTGTATTTCCCTGATAAGGAGCGACGCTGAACATCTTTTCATGTGCCTGTTGGCCATCCGGATGTCTTCTTTAGAGAAGTGTCTATTCATGTTTTCTGCCCATTTCTTCACTGGGTTATTTGTTTTTCGGGTGTGGAGTTTGGTGAGCTCTTTATAGATTTTGGATACTAGCCCTTTGTCCGATATGTCATTTGCGAATATCTTTTCCCATTCTGTTGGTTGCCTTTTAGTTTTGTTGGTTGTTTCTTTTGCTGTGCAGAAGCTTTTTATCTTGATAAGGTCCCAGTAATTCACTTTTGCTTTTAATTCCCTTGCCTTTGGGAATGTGTCAAGTAAGAGATTGCTACGGCTGAGGTCAGAGAGGTCTTTTCCTGCTTTCTCCTCTAAGGTTTTGATGGTTTCCTGTCTCACATTTAGGTCCTTTATCCAGTTTGAGTTTATTTTTGTGAATGGTGTGAGAAAGTGGTCTAGTTTCAACCTTCTGCATGTTGCTGTCCAGTTCTCCCAGCACCATTTGTTAAAGAGGCTGTCTTTTTTCCATTGAATGTTCTTTCCTGCTTTGTCAAAGATGAGTTGGCCATACGTTTGTGGGTCTAGTTCTGGGGTTTCTATTCTATTCCATTGGTCTATGTGTCTGTTTTTGTGCCAGAGAACTCATAGTTAAATATTCAGAAACTTGGAGAACTGTTTGTTGTTAAGCTGTCAGTAGCTTGAAGTTGGCCATGGTGGGAGTTTTAACACCATGGAAGTTGGCAAATGCAAAAAGCCTATCTTCCCCCTCCCCACAGTGCTGGTCTCCCAGCACGCTACTGCAAATCTTTGACAATGGGGTCATACACAGAATAAATAAGACAATGATGAAGAGAGAGACTACCCACAGAAAACTGGAAAATGACTTATTTTATGAAAGAGGTTATGCAAGTGATCTATTAGCATACGAGAAGTTTCTCAAATATTAGCCACTGGGAAAATGTAAAACTACAATGTAATACCGTGATATACGTACAAGAATCAGCTAAGATGGGAATAGAGTACCAAGTGTTGGGGAAGATTGGAGTAGCCAGGATTCACATTCACTGCCGGGGGGACAATCTGCTGGTACAATATTGGGGGACACTTTGGTACTTTCTACAAAAGTTAAAATCCACCTATCCTATGACCCAGCTACAGATTCCACTCTCACCTATTTACATCTGTTTAGCAGTAAAAATGTATGAGATTCTTCACAGCAATACTGTTCCTCATAGCCTCAAACTGGAAACTAACCAAATGTCCAATGAAAGCAGGATGGATAAATAAAATATGGTACTAAACAGCCATGAGAATGAACAAGCCACGACGACACACGACACGGATGAATGTCACAAATACAACGTGGAGAGAAGACACCAGGCATAAAAGAGTACATAGCACCTTATTCTGTTACATCAAGTTCAAAACAGGCAAAATGATTCTCTGCCGGTAGAAGTCAGGAGGCCTGGTGGGGGTGTAGTGAAGGGATTACAAGGAGGCTTCTTGGTTTGCTGGTAAGTTGTGTGTTCACTTTGTGTGTGAAAATTCATCCAGCTGAATGCTTATGGTTTGGACGTTTTTCTGCATGTGTGTTATATATGGGTCAATACAAAGCTTGCATTACACAAAGCAACCAGAGAAAGGCTAGATGACCTGTCAAGGAAAGACAACAGACTTCTCTGCAGCAACAATAGAGATCAGGAGACAATGGGATAATGCCTTCAGTGTCAAGGGCTCGGGCTGTCAAATTCTGGTGTCAGCTACACTGTCACTGCACAGTGAAGGACATCTGGTTGAAGTGGGAAATAATGCTCATCTGACCAGTTTTCTCTTCAAGCCATTTCCATGTTGATGATGCTGATGGGGCTCAATTATATATATTTAAAACTTTTTTTTAAACATTTATTCATTTTTGAGAGACAGAGAAAGACAGAGTGCAAGCTGGGAAGGGGCAGAGACACACACACACACACACACACACACACACACACACACAGAATCGGAAGCAGGCTCCAGGCTCTGAGCTGCCAGCACAGAGCCCCCTGCAGGGCTCGAACTCACAGACCACAAGATCATGACTGGAGCTGAAGTTGAACACTGAACCGACTGGGTCACCCAGGCGCCCCTCTACTGTATTTTTTAAATTTCAGTCACTCTTGATAAATAACAAATTTGAAGGAATAAAAAATATCTGAAATCCAAAAAAAACTTTGAGGGAGAAAGAAAGATATTTTCCAAGAAAGTCTGAGAGACGTCGCTCACAGGACCTTGCTGAGAGAACTGATAAAATGACATGTTTCGTGGAGGACCTTGCTATCAGAAAGAAGGAGTAAATCACAAATACAGTGCCAAGTGGAGAAACCAGGCCACATGCACTGATGATACAACACAAGAGCAATGATAACAATAATCGCGATGTGACTAACTTGGAGTGTAAAGGAGAGTGAAGCCATCACATGAAGATGGGAAGAGGCATGAGAACTGATGGAGTCTAAGATCTTACCAGAGGGAGAGGGAGGTACTGACTTACTTTAGACTGTGTTACGTGTGCCTATTAAAATGTAAAGATTAACCAGTGAAGAAGAGAAATAGAACATACAGTTTCCAAACCCGTGGTGGGGGGAAGGGAATAAAAGCTGATTGATACTGCAAAGAAGAAGGCAGAAAGAATCCTGGCCCTGCCACTCTGTGTGTGACTTTGGGCAAAGGATTTAATGATGTCACCTCTCTAAGCCTCAGTTTCCCTATCTGCACAGTGGGGAGATGATGCCCCCTTGCACTTGCTGTGGGGATGTGATGAGACTGCCCCTTTGGCCCTTACTGTGGGGTGACACAACACATGGAGGGCGAGTGACAGCCCTCGCCTCTTTGCAAGCAGGGACCTTGTGTAGGAAATGGATTTTATGGACATTGCGGGCGAGCGTCTTCTTTTTTTTCCTCTTTTCTTCTTTGCTGATAAAGCTTTCTGCAGTCAAGCTTTGTTTTGTCAGGAGAATAAGAGATTATCACACTGGCTGAAGCAGTCCACTGAGGACATTTCCAAGGGGACCAAGAGGCGAGAAGCGTCTCTCCCAGGACGCCTCCTGCTTTATCTCTGCTCCTCACACAGTCGATGACAGCGGCGACACGTCTGGAATGTTTCCAGGGCCCCACGCTGCACCCGCGTTCTTGCACTTACACCTGTGAGAGAGACGCCCCCTCCCGCTCCAGAGATGGGGAGTCGGAGGTCTGGAAGGTGAAGTGCAACCTACCCACGGATGTGGCCGAGCTCACACTCAAACCCAGGTCTGCTTGACTCTGAAGCCCTGTTCTTTGTTCCTTAAATACTCAGAACCCCCTACTCACTTAACTATTGAAGGATTGGCTCTAACCAGGGGTTAATGCATCACATGAAAAGGATATTTTAATGTTTATGTTTAATTATTGATCTTTTTCATAGGAGCCACCTCTATTTTCCTTCTCGTTTTAGAACTTCCTTGATCTCTAAGAGTGGTTCGTTAATGCTTAGGGACGATTTGAAGAACGGAGCAAACCAGAAGCAAACCATGCAGCTGCCTGTCTGGTTGCTCGTGTCCTTGGGGGTGTCCTTGGCTGCCTTGGGAAGGTGAGCAGGGATCCCTCGATCCAGTTCCTGGTGACCCTGCTGGGGCTGCCCCCCGGGAGGCTGGACTTGCTGTGGGAGAGCAGAGGGGGTGCAGACGAGTCTGAGCCAGGCTGGTCCCACCGGGTAGAGCCGAGCTGGTGACCAGCAGGGATGATCCCTTGGTCTCTATGCCCAACACCATTGGCTGAGACGCCAGACAGGAAGGTTCTAGAACTGGTAGAGGGTCCTCTAGGCAAGATGTCCCAAGGCAATTTGGGGCTACCAAGGGGCCACCCTTGGGGGTGGGGCTACCAAGGGGCCACCTCCAGGTCTTTGACCTCCCTGAGCACAGAGCAAGGGCCCTGCTCAGCGGAGCGACCGCCTGGTTGTGCAGAATCTACTACTACGGACTCTGTTTCAGGAGCCCGTCCACTCCTCATACAGGATAGAGTCCACACTGCTAGGCATGGCCAGCAAGGTCCTTTATGGCTGCCTGGGACTCTCCCGCTTTGTCTTCTTTTCTCCTAAAAACACATACACACACATGCACACAATACTCTCTCTCTCACACACACACATGCACACAACACTCACATACGCATGTACATGCACACTCTTTCACACACACATTCTCACACACATGCATACACACTCTCACACTCTCACATAAACACACGCACATACCCTCTCCCACATGCACACACGTGTATTCTTACACACACACGTGAGCACACACACACACCCCAGCTACATCCATATGCTACTCATGGTTCTCTAAATACTCCAGGCTCGGGGCGCCTGGGTGCCTCAGTTGGTCGAACGTCCGACTTCATCTCAGGTCATGATCTTGCGGTTCGTGAGTTCGAGCCCCGAGTCGGGCTCTGTGCCAGCAGCTCAGAGCCTGGAGCCTGCTTCGGATTCTGTGTCTCCCAATCTCTCTCTGCCCCTGCCCCACTCACCCTCTGTCTCTCTCTGTCTCAAAAATAAATAAACATTATAAAAAATTACAAACAACAAACAAAGACAAAACACTCTTGTCTCTCACCCAGCTCCCCACTTTCTCACAAATGTTGCCTTTTTCCCAGAAGGCCCTCCTCCCCCACCTGTCTGCCAGATAAACTCCCCATCCTCGTCCTCCACGACTTAGTTCTTGTTTCCTCTGTGCTTCTGAACTCAGATGTCCGTGTCCTAGAGTGTCCCGTGTTTGCCCCTATCCAGGCACCCACCTCTGGGCAGCGCTTGCTTGGGGACTATTTTTTCCAGACTGTGGGTTGCTCGAGGGCACGTGGGAGGCGCCCAACACATATTTGCTGAAAGACTGAGGGTGGATGTGATGATTCAGTCACACTGTCCTTTCTCTATTAGTGAGAGGAACAGGAGCGTTCGCATCGGTCCTTCTGTCCCCAGAACCCAGCCTGGGGCCTGGCACATGAAGGATTCTCAGCCAGTGTTTCTGGAATCAATCAGTAGGTATGTACCACGCTGCCCGGTCCAGACCAGGCTTAGCTGGTAGTGAGGCTGTCGGGATCACTGAGAAGCCCTGTAAAAATGTCTGGAGTCTTCTCTAGTTTCGGCTGGCCTTCTCCAGCCTCCTCCCCCACCCTCCTCACGGCCAACTCCATCAGGTGGGATTAGAAGAGGGTGGCCGTCACCCAGGTTCGGGAGGTTGGCGCAGAGCAGAGGAAGGAGGCAGTCCGGTGGGGGTCCAACCCAGAGAAATGTCTGCAGGTGGGGACCTATCCGTGCAAGATATTCAGTCTGAGAGACGGAGGAGACAGTCTGAGTGAGCTGGGCTATTCAGGAAGGCAGACTTCTGGAAGGAGGCAGAAATTCCAGATTCCCACTTGCAGACACAGCACTCAGTCCGCAGGACTGAGGGACGCATCGAGTCCGCTGTCAGGCACGAGCTCCTCTGGGCTCCCGTGAGGCTCGGCAGGTGTCAGGCCCACGAGCTGACCCCGGTCACTGGCGGGTCGGGGCAGTGGAGACAGGAGACAAGATGCCCCCTTGGGCGCTCTTCTTCAGGGCAGAGCCCCTGGGTCCCTGGTCAGAGCCCTGGCGCTCGCGTCCCACACAGTCACGCGGTCATCCCTCAGGCTCCCTCCGTCTCAGGCCCCGGATGTTAGAGGGGGCACACAGCGGGGTGACAGAGGGGCCCAGACAGGCTGGCAGCGGAGGAGTAAAGGGAAGCAGCGACACCTGGAGAGACTCAGACAGGCTCCCCGAGGACCGCGGGGAGGGGCCCTCTGCTTATCAAACCTCCTTGTCCTGAAAGGGACTCCAGGCCGCTTGTAAAAGCCGCTGCGCGGTGGAATCCGGCTGGCCCTCCCACCGGCGTTTGCTGAGCACCTGCTGTGTGCTGAGCACCTGCTGTGGGCAGAGGGGTCCCGCCCTCCGTCTGGTGGGGGAGAAGCGCAGGTCAGGAGGAGCCCCCGTTTCTCTGCTGAGGACGAGCCCCCGCCGGGGGTCGGGGAGAGGTGACCGACTCTGCTAGAACAAGCCCCCGAGTCCCCCAGGAAGGTCGGGAACTGGGGCACCCATCTCACTTTATAGGGCCCCGCACTGAGGCCCAGGTGGTTGAGTTACTTGTTTAATGTCACATGGCAACAGGTGGGGCCTGGGACCTAGGCTCTGAGCTCCCCAGCCTCCTCCCTGGGCCGCATGGCCTCCCCGCTGCCTTCTCAGGACCCCACGGCCCCCTCACCCCCAGGCCACTCGGCAAACTTTCCCACGCCGGCAAGTAATTACAGCACCCGGAGGTTAATTTGTAAGGAGATGATGCAAGCAGCTATTTTAATAGCGATTATTAAAATCAGGCTGGGGGGGTTGCTACCTAATGGGTAATTATCTGCAACCGAACTGGGAAAACAATACAGTCGATTCTACTTAGCTCTTTCCGCAGAGCCCGGAGTAAATCCTGTGGAGCGGCCACCTTTAGCCGGTGTTGTTCAATAACGTTCTTATCGAATGCAAACAGAAGCCACTTAAAAGCCCTCGCAGGAGAGGAGTGTGGCCAGTCTGCCAAGACCTCCGCTCCAGGGGGTCCGAACGGAGACCCGCGGGGTGTGGCCGTGTCCTGCCCTACAACCCGCCGTCCCCCTGGGGTCCGCCGGGCCGCCTTGTCCACCGGTGGGCTCGCGTGCTCGCTCGGTTACTCATTCCCGGGCTGATCTTCCTGCTTCCACGTCCATTCTTTCATTCACTCGTTCGTTCCTTTTTTCCCCTCCTCCACCAGCCTTTTACCGTCCATCTGAAACTGGTTTCTCACCCTCACTCCGTGTGAATTTATTCCTCCTTTCCATCGTTTGTTCACACATTTCTTCTTCCGCGTGCCTGCACTTCGTTGGTCCCTGGTTTCCTCTGTCTTCCCTTTGTGCGCTTTTCTGCTCACGCACTCCGTCACTAGAATTCTGGAATGTATAATGGAATTATATTATGTATTCCTTCCGTGATTGGCTCGCTCATGCATTTGCTTACGCGTGTCCTCCTTCGTGCGAGGCTTCACGCAAAGGCCACGCCTTCGTTCGTTCCCGGATTTGTCCCTTCCTTTAATTTTTAAAAAATCCATTCCTCAGATATGTACCGTGTGCTCGTAACCCACGTCTGAGGGATGTCTGGTCTGATGGGATCTAGCCTTACACATCCCTCCGTGTGTTCTGGGCGTCCCCTAGAGAATGCTCCTTGCCATTTTCTTAGGCGAAATCTTTGTCAGACTGTGACAGGACGACGCTGAGGTCCCATGCTCGGGTGGCTGGGGGAGTTCGTCCAATCTTGGAGATTGAGTACACAAGGGAGGGACAGGTTGGGTGCAGAGGAGATGACCTCATTTTCGGACAAGGTGCATTTGAAGGTGCCAATAGTACCCCCAAGGGAGAGATGTCTGGTGCTTAGAAATGCAGAGGTCGATGGAAAAGGCCAGGGATTGGAGCGGGAAAGCCGGGTGAGTCTCACCTCTGTGGCCCTCTCCCGGGCTGCAGTCAGCGGGATTTACCTCTCCTGCCCTTTCCGCCTCCCGCTGCACGGGGCGTAAGCGAGGCACGGCGAGGTCGGGAGCAGCTGTCAGTGATGTGTTCGATTTCGAAATTGGTTTTGGGCTCCTCAAAGGGTCAGGGTGAACTTCACTGCCTCGCCGAGTTGCTTCAGATGCCGCTGAGCACCTGCCTTGCGGATGACAGAGTCTGGGACGATGGGATCGGGCTGAAATGGGTCATCGCGGGGAGGTCTGTAAAAGACAGACGTAAAAGTTGATCCCGCCATGGTGCCTGTGCCCAGTTCCTCCCTGGCTTGTGGACCGGGGTCCCCCTTCTCCGGGCGGGTACGGCCCCTCTCTCAGGGTGGCTGGAGGGCTGTGGGTGGCCCGGGTGTCAGCTCCGAAACTGTTTCCCCCGGGGGGGGGGGCCCTGTCAGGACCTAGAGGGGAGAGTGAGAAGCCTCGCTGTCCCCGTCAGCTTTCTCCAGCCAAGTTCCAGCAGGTACAGAGTCCAGAGGGTGGCCCTCTGGGACAAGGCCCCTCTGCCATTTGGTCCTCCCTGGGGCAGGGGGGCGGGGCCTCTGCGATGGGCCCCCGGGAGAGGGATGCCTGCCCCGCAAGCCCCCACCGCAGACGCTCACCCTCAGCGTTTGGTGCAGGGGAGAGGATGTGCGACTACATGCATATCTTCGTGTTGAGAACTCAGGACTCTGGGCATCTGGGGCAGGGACAGGCCGCGTGATTTGGAGTCAGAGAACGGAAACCAGTCCCTGCAGGAGACTTGCAACCGAGGGGCTCTGGGCAGGCCTTACCACCTGTCTGGGGCTTCAGCACCACGGCCACAGAATGGGACGGCACTACCCACCTCCTGGGTCTACACGAGGGTTGAGCGAGACAATGGAGGGGAAGGTGTCTCGTGGACTCTGCCGCCTCATCCCGCGCCCGTCCCCGGGCTGGTGCCACACTGTCAGGGCAGACTATGCCTTCCTCACTCGGGTCCTACGAATCAAGGTCCCAAGCGCAGCGTATCCTTCCTGCCTCCCCTCCCCCTCCTTCCTCCTTTCTCTCTATTCATCTTTGACTTGTTTATAATTCTAGAAACTGGAAGGAAGGACTCTTAGGGATGAAATAATCCCTTGTTTCACGCATCGGGGAAACCGAGGCCCACCGAGGAGGAGCAGGGGGCTCCAGGTCACCTCGCCAGCCCGCCACCGAATCCCGACCCCCACCCGAGAGCTCGAGCCCAGTTTTCTTGCTCTGCTGGGTTCCACCTCTCCGCTCTCCGAGGTCACCTTGGACCTTGCCTTGGCGGTCTCTCCGGTGGGTTCATCACATCCCAACCAATTGGGTGGCTGAATTGCTCAGGGATGATGTTTTTTTCTTTTTAAACTACACACACGCGCGTACACACACACACACACACACACACACACACAGTCTCCATCCTAACCTGGCTGTCAGCTTCGCTCTAAAAGAAATGTGTGTGATCGCTCGCCCGTGTGAACAAAGCATGGCTGCTGCTGTAATTACATCCGGTTAAAATCCCAGTGACAGAATATATTGCAGGAGGAAAAGGGTTCCATCTGGGAAAATTCAAGTCCCCGCACACCCATATCTATTTTCCCTCTCAAACTTTCTTCTTCTTCTTCTTTTTTTTTAAACCAAGAAAGAGCAAATCATTTTTAAAGGTTACCTTACCCTTAAAAATATTCTGGATGTGCATCTTTAAGCACATGTCGGATGTGTGAATGTTAGTGTTTTATCACTTATATAATCCAGGCCTCTCGTCTTTTCCACAGTCCTGAGGACCTCGGCAAGTGACTTACGCCCTTGTCGTGTCGCTGGCAATTGCTCTCTGCAGCCCAAGAATTTGTCCTTTTCAGTCCCCTCTGAGAGTCTGAAAACAGTTGCTGGGCTGCAGAGAGATGAACGCAGGCGGCCAAGAGGATTGGATTTCCGGCACCTTCCGGACTGCCGCCACAGCCACCGTCGCTGAGGGCCTACTCTGTGCCAGGTGCTGTGCAACATACCTAAAAAAAATTCCTCATCTCTACCCATCACATCCCCACACTGATCGGAACCGCTGTCACCGACAGCCCGGAATCTTCTTCCCAGTTGCCTCGTTGATTCCACTCTTGTCCCCGGTGGTGTCTTCTCCACCGAGCAGGAGGACAGAGCCTTTAAAAACGCCAGTGTGGCTGCCTCTCTCCTCTGCTCACGCCCCCCATGGCTCCCATCTTCCTCAGGGTAGAGCCAGAGTCCCCCACAGGCCCCTGACCTCCCCACCAACCCCGTTCCAGCCACACGGTCCTCCTTGCTGGCCTCATCTCCCGCCTCTGAGCCCGTGGCCCCAGTGGCCAGGGATTTGCTCCCCAGGGACACGCACCCCTTCGGCCTTCCATCCTCCTGCTCTGTGCTCAGTGAGTCCTTCCAGGTGAGGCCCTCCTGACCAACCACATAAACCTGCACCCTGACTCCCTGGGCCCACCCCCACCCCTCCTCCTGCCTGATTTCTTTCCTGATCACTTAGCACGGTCTGACGGCCACCGCATAGAATGCAGACTCTATGTGGGCAGTGATTTTGGTCTTTTTGTCCACTGCTAAGTATCAGGCTCCTAGAACACCGATGAAGATGGAAGCCCTTAGTGTCCAAAGGAAGAAAGATTCACATTTTGCACGCAGGGGATCAAAGGCATTCAGACAGGAACCAAGTGAGCAGTTAAACAACGTGATATGATCTCTGATCGTGGTGGGTGCTGTGGAGGAAATAAAACGGGGCTGTGTGGCTGCTTTGGGTTGGGATCCAGGAGAGCCTCTTGGAGGAGGTGGCGTTTGAGCTGAGTCCCGGGTTTTACAGACCAGGTGGCAGGCCTGGGAGGGAATGAACTGCCCAAGACCTTGACGGTGGTGAGTCATGGAGGTTTGGGGGCCATGGGGGGAGGTGACCCCGGCTCCTGGGGATTCCTCTGGAACGCCCAGCATGGACACAGTCCTGGGTCCTGCGGTGCCCTGTGCTGACCTGGCCCGGGCCTTTTGCCCCCATGTTGGGGTCATTACTCCACGGGGTCTCCCTCCCCATGGGGCCAAGAGTATCACTTAACAAGATCAATGGGACCTCATGCATCCTTTATCCCTGGGATTGGTCCAGATGTGCCTGAGGTTACTCTGTGAGCGGGCGTCAGCATTCAGCCTTGAACTCTGGTCTCCTGCTCCTGGTCCTTCCCACACTTCTGCCCGAGAAAGGGAGGCTCGGGGAGCTTGGCTGCAGACGCCAGAAGCCGGGTGACTGGGAAAGCTTGGGCTCCTGCCTCTCTTGGGAATGTGTGAGGAATACAGCTGCATGGGGACTGAAACAAGGCTCAGCCGATGAGGTCTCCAAAGACCTCCAATCGGAGAAGTCCCTAGAGACCCGTGCCAGCTAGAGTCCCCTGGGGGGCAGAGCTGGAGGAGTCTTAGATTCGGGCCCCGGTGACTCCCTATAGAGGCGGGGAACCTGGGGCCAGAGAGGGCGAGAGATCACCTGAGGTGATGTGGACAGTGGGGGGCAGGGCTGGGGTACCGGCCAGCTTGTGGCCCAGCCCCGACTGTTAGGGTGAGAGACTTTGAAAGACCAAAACAGCAGCGCACTGGCTCGTTCCCCTCCAGAGCTCCTGACATCAGTCTCCTCCTGTCCCCTTGCAGCTGCTCTCTCAAAGCTGCTTGCTCTTTGGGAGATTGTTGGGGGCTTTTCTGGAAAGATTCTCAATGAGACGTAGTGCGCGGAGAGGACGAAAGCATCCTGACGCAGTGTGGGGCGCTGGTCCCCTTGTGTGATAAATCCGGAGGTGGCAAGGGCTAGGAGCTGAGGTCTGGGCTCCAGCCGTCATCACGGGGCGCGGTGGAGACAGGCTGGGAAAGGGCTGGGATGGGGTTGGGTTAAGTTTAAGGTGAAGGTTAGGTTACCACCAGGAAGTCTTTGAGCCCTTGCCATGTGCCAGGCCCTGTTTGGAACGCTGAGTGTGAACGATCCTGTGTGGCGATGTAAGGAATTTCTCCGGGCGGAGTCGTTAGCCCCATTCAAAGGATGAGAAAAGAGAGACTTGGTGAGGCGGCTTCCCTCAAACCCAGCCATGTCTAACGCCAGACAAAGCACCCTGTCTGTTTCTTAAGCTCAGGAGTTAGGCTTTTGATTGAGACAGATTAGGACCCGCTTAAGGGCAAAGTCAGGATGGGCCATGTGGACTGCTTGTTCAGAGCTGGGTTAGTGCTGGACAGAGGTGAGGGCGGGGTCGATGGAAACACGGAGCTTAAGGATGGGATCGAGGTGCTCCCTGCGTGAGGATGCTTCTAGGGCTTGGGCGAGTGCTTCTCCAGAGATGTTCCCCACGAAGAAAACGTTCCAAAGGCTGATGGCTTTAAAAGCCCTGTGGATTTTGCGGTCCACCCCATAACATAGTTGTATTTCCTTACTGAAAATGTTGCCATCTGAATCTTTGAGTAATATTTACACCTTGGGGAGGTGTCCCCCCGCCTGGCAGTCCACCAGCTGGAAAAGTGGGGATGTGGGGACAGGGGGCCGTTTGGGCGCAGCCCGGGGCTATGGTAGAGTGGCCAGCTGTCTTGGATTGCCTGGCGCTGGGGGCTTTCCTGGAGTACCGGACCTGCCATGCCACAGCCAAGCAAGTGTCAGGCAAGGCAGGAGGAGTGATTGCATCTAGAATGTGGAGGAAACCAGAGGTTAGCAAAACAGCTCACCTTGGAGGGGAATACAGGGTGGTTAAGAACATGCGCTCTGCTGTGGGCAGCACCCAGTATTTTGTTCATTTTTCCAGGCAAGGATTCACCCGCGCCTTTAAGCCTTGGGTCCTCATTTTCATGGTGAGCCAGCAAGGGCGCCCCCTCCTGCTCGATTTCAGGCACTGTGTCCCCCTCATCAGGTGCTGGTATTAGTTTCTCCTTTCCTCAGAGCTGGTGGAAGGAAACCTCACGGGGCCAAGCAGGGAACGTCTTCCTGTTTTACTCCCAGAAGCGATAATCAGGTTAAGTCAAATTAACTCAAGGCCAGCCCAAACTGGGGAGTAAAAATGAGCCACCATTTTCATTTCCGGAGTCTGGGATTAATCTATTCATCAGCCTACTTCACGGGGAGAAAACATGCTTCTTCAATAGTTTTCAAAGTGAAAACAATGCCTCATTAAGTTAAACAGATGAACTTGAGAACAGTGTTGAGGTCAGCCAGACTAATGAACGTCATCACAGGGAATGCACAGTGGTCCACAGAGGGGCCCCGCCGGCCACTCCGAGGTCTCTGTGGATGCGCTCAGCCACTGTGCGAGGGACAGTCATTGAGGGAGAGAGGGAGGGGGGGGGAGAGGACAAAGGGAGACAGAGGGAGTGGGGGATGATGCCCCTGCAGGCTTGACTGTCCCTGTGGGTGACGATGCATGGTTAATTCAGGCAGTTTTGGCCACTGAAGCAGGGCATAAGAGTAAAGGAGGATCTTCGTGTGGGATCTGTAGATCCACTGTTCTCCGTGCGTGGGGGAGGGTCTACGCGACCACACAAGCAGCCACAAGGTGGAGGGGGTATTGCGTGCACGTGGGACCCCGTCTGATTTGGGTACAGAGTCTGGCTCAGGAAGTCACCAGCCACCAGCCCTTGGCCAGCTTACTCTCTGGATCAGTTTCCTTATCAACAAACAGGGAGTTTGAATTACTCCTGCCCCGCAGGCTTGTTGGGGGGCCTAAATGAGCTAATAAGGAAAAGCCCCTGACACACAGCAGGCATTGGGGGAGCTCTGGGCCCGTCTGCTCTTAGCAGGGTTTCTGGTCCCTCCAGGTGGGGTCTGGTCCCTGATGGAGGGGCCCCATGGGTGACTGAGGAGCTGTCCAGCCCTAAGCCCCATGGTCCATGCACATTCCCTGCGGTGCTGGGGAGAACACGGAGATGGTTCTCTGATCCCTGAGGTCCACAGCCCAGTGCGCAACACGGGGAAATGGCACAAAGAGAATCCAGGCTGGGGGTGGGCCAGGGAGCAAGGGAAGCATCTGGCCACGAGGGTAAAACACTGGGAAAGGCACAGATCCAGGGGACTGACAGCTAGATGCCTGGCCCAAGGCTGCCGGGGTAAGAGGAAGAGGGGACATTCAGCCCTCCAATGTCTGCATCTGCAGCCTCCAACGTCCCACCCTCTCTTGGTGCCTACACGCTGTGTCTTCTACAGATGTGTTCAGGAAGGAGTGAACATCACGTGTGTAGTGAGGACCGGGGGTCGCAGATGTCCAGCAACTGCACGAGGATGGTCCCACTCACAGGTGGCAGAGCTATGGCTCACTCCCCCTGAGTCTGGCACTAATGGCCACAGTCCTGTCGGACAGTGTTCCTTCTCCCCGTGGACCTCCTGTTCCTCCCTTGATTGGCTTCCAGTCAGGACATGTCCTGTGGGGGAGACACGAGGGCTCACGGAGCTCTTCCCGTCTTGCCCACAGAAGCCCTTGTGTGCCCGCACGGTCCTGAGGACTTGCTAAGCCCACGAGCCACTCTTGTGATGCAGAGCTGATGTTCCACCCCCAGTGCAGGGCAAGCCAGCCTTTCTCCCCCCACCCCCACCCTCTGAGCACCTGCTATTTCATAAAGGGCCTCTGAGCACTGAGGGCACAACTTTGGATCGGGCTGAGATATCTACAAGCAAACTCAGTGCAATGCTCTTTCTTTCCAATGTTATTATGTCTGCAATCGTTCCTTTAATGTTGCTCTTCCCTGTGTGTTCCAGGATGGCAGGGACCACGCACCTTGTACAAAGAGTGAGCACGTCCGTCAATAGTTGCTGAATGACCGGATGAGGGAATCCCTGGAGAGAGAAATGCGTTCTGGCCACTGTCTATTCCTGGTCTTTCTGGACATGGGAAAAATTCTTGTGGCCTTCAGGAGTAAAGATGGTGGTGGAGGGAGAATTTGGAAGAGGCAAGGTACTAGCATGGTTGAAAGATGTCTGACTATTACTGCTCTGGAGTCCAAGGTGGGGTGTATCAGTTAGCTATCTCTGCGTAACAAGCTACCTTAAAACTTGGTGCCTTAAAATAACAAGCATTTACTTAGTTCAGGAATCTGTAAGCCTGCTGGGTGGTTCCGCGGCTGTGGGCTGGACTTGGCTGGACTTATTAGCATCTCAGGGCGACTGTTGGCTGGGATGTTGGCTGGAGGGGTCTGGGACGCCTCTACTGTGACGGCTTATGTCTGCTCCTTGTATTTTCTCATCCTGCGGTAATTAGAGAGTAGTTCCCCAAAGTTGTCGTCATAGTGAAGGCATGTAACAAGAAGGAGAGTGAGAGTCCCCAAGGTCTCTTGGGGTTTAAGCTCACACATGGCACAATGTCACTTCTGTGGCATTGAATTGGCCAGAGCAAGTTGTAAGGCCGGCTCAGATTAAGAAGTGGGGAACACAGATTTTACCCTATTGATGGGAAGAGTTGCAAAGTCATGTTGCAAAGGGCAAGGGCGTGGAGGTCTGCAAGTGGGAGTCAGGGGGAGGCATGACAGTAAAGTGCTAACATAGGGCTAGGCACACAGACACTCCCAGCGGCCGAGTCAATGGCAATACTAAGGTCCGTGCTGTACTTTTTTACTGAGGGCATTCCAACATTGAGCCCCTGGGCCCTTCCTTATCCACTCCCAGAGGTCAGGGTCTTCAGAAACCATGTTTATATTCATGTATTAGAATCGAGTAGCTGGTAGAAAAGAGTCAGTACTCTTTCTGGCTCTAGAAAGGTCTCTGCTGGTCCAGAGTCCCTGCCTGGCTTCCCTTTCTGATGGACTGTGGCGTCGAGGTGGCATCTTGGGTGTCCTCTCTTCCCACGGCCCCCACACATGTGAGGGTGCACGGTGTCCAAACGTGGGAACCAGAGGCTCTTCCCCGACATTCCCGGGGTTTGAGGAACAGAGATCCCTCTGGGGGTGACCTGTGAGGGGCCCCTCCGTGTCCCCTACATGGGGCTGTTTTGCTCTCTGACTCTTCCTTAATCGTCCTCTCCAGACTCAGAAATGAAGTTTCATTTCAGCTGGAGGAAAGATAATTAAGGCTTGTAAAGCCTTCTTGTGGACAGTGCTCTAGGGCTCCAGGTAGAGCGGCCCCATTTTTATCATCTCTCGGTCTTAATCGAAGGCCCCTCAGTGAGTGATTGGCCAGTTAGCACTGTTAATGGATCTAACTTCCACAGGCTCTGGGTGTTTCCTTGCAATTGATCTGCCCGTGAAAAGTATGTTTTGGAGACATGAAATAACCGTCAGAGAGCCTTAAACCAATTACACTTCATCAAGAGGGGAAAACAATGTGCTTGAAACATGCGCTACAAGGAAACTGAGGGTTTCCTGGCCCGGGAGGCGAGGAGGGGACGGAGTGAGGCTCTTCCCAGGGGAGTGTGATGTCCCCGGTCATTTTCTTAGTCGTAGGAGGTGGCTTTTTCTGATCCAGTCCCCACCTGGCTCTGCCCCCACAGGGGGAGGGGTGTCTGAGTCACTCGCTCCCCTCGGGTGGGGGGTTCCGGCTTTGCCTGGAGAACGGAGGTGGGGACGGGTCTTACTCTCTCCTCAATCCCTCCTCCATCTATCTGCTGGGGAATGAACCCTGGAGACACCGGGAAGAGGGGAAGCCCAGTCCTCTAAGGATGTGGCCGTGTGGAGACGTCTCACCGGAGACGGGAGAATTGAGATCAGCCCCCCAGCCCCGCCACCCCTTCTCGGACAAGGGCCCCAGGAGGGGGCTCTGTTCCCTTAGATGCGCGGTAAGCAGGTGCTTGCTGAGGGCCAGCCCGTGTCCTGCTCTGTGCCTGGGCTGGCGATCCGGGCTGGACGGGCCCTGGTCCCCACCCTCCCTCTGCACGCAGTGAGGCCACGTCAGCCTCCAACCAGCACGCCGTCACCTCTGTCCCCTCACCCTGTTTTGTGTCCCCTTAGCGCGTATCACCACCCGACCCAGATACAGCTGTGTCAGTTAATGTCTGTCACCCCTCCCAACGTCAGCTCCATGAAGATGGGGCTTTCTCTGTCCTGTACCTGGAACAGCTCCCGGCACGTAGTGGATGCTGTTTTGTGAACATCATTGGATGTGCTCTGATGGAGGGAACAGGGGGCACGGAGAGTCACAGGTGTCCTCCGTGGGCAGCCTTCCTTGGTGTGTGAGGGTGACCAGCTGGGGACATGGGCGGGGCATCCACGGCATCTGCCACACTAAGACCTCCAGCGCATGGAGTGCCTGGGGATCAGAGCCGGGAAACCCCACCCTCCATGACCAATGTCAGCGCAGCCCCCACCAGAGACAGAAGTGCCCTCGCACCGCTGCCTGGCCCTATGGATCCTCTGGCCATGGCCAACCCCAGCCCCCTCTCCGCAGTGGGAGAGTGGAGCCGCTGGGGCTTCTGAGCTGCGCTGGTCATTGACCCTCTGCTCTCTGCTCTGCGTGGGCCTCAGTATTTTGTATCCTTTGTGAGTCAGATGGCAGAGGCACTGGAGGCTTGGCCTGGCCATCCCCCAGCTGAGCCCTTCAGGGAGAGGCCGCTTCTTTCTGAAACCCCGCAGAGTGTTCGATGGAAGCTGGCTCTTCCCCATGGGGCAGCTTTGATGAGCCTCGGGCTTTGAACCTCATCACTGACAAACGCTGGAGCCGGCATGGCACCTGCTAATGGGGCTTAGTAAGAGAATTCCACTGCTGATCCCAGGAGGCACCTGGGGCCCAGGGCCCACACCAGGTGCAACCTTGGGGGCTCGTGTGGGCTCAGGCAGGTGCCAAGTCCTGGACGGGGGTGGCTCAAGGCCGTAGAGACAGTTGGTTAGGGAGACTGAGGGGGTGTCACTTCCGTGTCTGGACTCGGGTAGAGAAAGCAGCCTGGGTCCCACCGGGGTGAATGAAGGCAGCAAGGTCCTAGCTGGGATCCAGGCTCAGCACTCAAGACCTGGACACTGGACCACACAGACCTGAGTTCGATTCCCAGCTCTGCCACCTGGAAGCCTGAAATCACGTGAGTTTCTTTGTCTAAAAAATAAGAATAATCAATCTTAAAAAAATTTTTTTTAAATGTTTATTTTTGAGACAGAGAGAGACAGAGCATGAACGGGGGAGGGTCAGAGAGAGAGGGAGACACAGAATCCGAAGCAGGCTCCAGGCTCTGAGCCATCAGCACAGAGCTCGACGCGGGGCTCAAACTCACAGGCCGTGAGATCATGACCTGAGCCGAAGTCGGGCACTCAACCACCCCAAGAATAATCAATCTTTTTAAATTAAGAGTAATGAAGAGCCAGGGCTCTGGAGCCAGATTGCCCAGGGTTCAAATCCTGGTTCTGCCACTTACTAGCCATGTGACCTTGAACCTGTTGATGTGTCCTCGTAGAGCCTTAATTTCTCATCTGTTAGTGAGTGGAGATAATAGTGCCTGCCCATAAGGTTGTTGTGAGCATTACATGAATACATATTTAATGAGCTTAAAAGAAGGGCCTGGTCCTCGTAAGCATACGTAGGTGATAGTTATTATTATAATTTATAGCTGTTCAAATCCATCCCCTGCTGAGAGGCCTCACTGGGTTCCCCATCTTGTTTAATGTAAAACTCCATGTCCTGGATGGTCTCATGGTGCCCACTCCTCTGAGCTCACCTCTCCTTTGCTCCCTCCTCTCCAGTCACGTGGTATACTTCTGCCTCAGGGCCTTTGCATTCACTCTTCCGGCTGCCTGGAATGATCTCTCACCTTGGCTCCTTCCCTTGCTTTCTTCAAGTCTCTATCAAATCTCCATCCCTGGCCACAGGCCCCTCCCCTATGGCCCTCTATCCCCTACCTGCTTGGTTTCTCTTCATAGTGTTAATCTTACATTAAGCTACATATTCCTTTCTTTATTGTGGTGTCTCACTGGGATAGGAGCTCCACAAGGCCAGGCGAATGAAGGGCTTTCATGGGCCAGACCACAGTCCCATGGTCCAGGCTGGGGCCAGGGTGGAGTCTATCCCAGCTACAGGCACAGAGAATGGAAGGGGTACATCTTGCTTCTCCCCTCCTTAAAAAACCAGAGGTCCATAATGGCGAAGGGGACAGATGGGGGCGAGGTGGGGAGAACCAAACTGCTGACTGTAGAGGAGGTCAAGATCAAGGATCAGGAAATGGAGGAGGTCTGGAGCTCCCAGCTCCACAGTGTCTGAGTGGGGCTGGGGCAGTTCATGGACTCTGCAGCAGGGGCACTCCCGACTCCATGCAAACCTCTCTGAGTCTTGGCTTCTGCATGGGGATGACAGTCCTCGCCTTGCAGGGCTGCCGTGGGGATTGGATTCCATGTGTTCATCATGTCCGGCCCACGGGGGTTGACATCGCATGACAATGAGGCACTTAGCACCGCTGAGGGATTTAGGAGGACTTGGTTTGGCACCTGCCCTGCCCTGTGTTGGCATGCAGCTTTGGGATGGCATGCCCCCTCCGCCTGCTGTCCCCATGGACTCTGTGACAGGAAAGGGCCTGGCTGGAGGCATGAGGAGACTCAGCATCCTGGAGCCGGGAGAGATTTGGAGGTGATTGGCGCCCACTCCCGGAGGGTGGCCAGGGAGGGAGGGCCGAGACTTCAGTGCTTTTGAGACTTGGACGCACCTGCTCTGGGGTGTGCAGGTGCAGCTGTGGCCTGGGAAGGCTGGTGGGGGGGGGTGGTGGTACCCTGAGCTACTGCTTTTCTAGGAAATCCCAGGCCATGCTGCTGCTGCGTCTGGGCCACGGAGTGCTCCCGAAGGATGCGGGGCTGTCAGAGGTCATCTTGCTCGTGCGCTCCTGTTCCAAGTGTTCACGGAGAGCCTACTGTGTGCGGGGCACTGGGACATGGTGCTGAGCAGGACGGGCTCTGGCCTGCCCTGTGGAGCTCACGTGCCCGCTGGGAGCACAGACAGTGTGAGCCAATGGACATGGGCTTTATTTTGCAGTTGAGAGGGGGAAACTGAGGTCTGTAGAGGGAAAAGGGGGTATTTTTCCTCAGAGAGGTTAGCCACTGGCCTGAGTGACACACAGACAGTAAGTGTCTGAGCAGGATGCACACCTGGCGGCATGACCCCCGAGCCTGCACACGCACCCCACTGTCCCTCCGGGGGCACTGCCTGGAGGGAGCCTGGAGGGGGGCCCAGGATTTCTTTGTCTTTGCTGTCTGTTCCTAGAGGGTCAGGGAGAGGGGGCAGTGCTGGCTGGTCCAGCTCTGCAGCTGGCCATAGAGGTGGCTCCTCAGCCCTAAAAGCTGCAGAAATGGACACCTAAGAGTGGAGTGCAGTGGTCAGGGGCAGGGAGCTGGAGCCCGTTCACTCAGACCCGTGAAGACTAGACAGATTTATTACCTTTGCAGGGTCTCAGTTCTTTCAGCTGTGACATGGGGGTAATGGGCTCCCTTCCTTTGAAGGCGACCGTGAGCATTAAGGAAACGATGGCACACACAGTAAGCCCCCAAGCGATGATGTGGTTAGTGCTATAAATTATTGTTATTATAATGATCATGGACAAAAGATCCTGAGGTTCATTCCCACTCCTGGTGTCCGTCAGCCCTGAGCCTCTATATCTGTAGAGCCTGGTCCCGTCTCTGCTCTGGGTATTACCTTAAATACATTTTCTTTCTTGGGAGCTGCCTAGGGGAGGGAGGACTGTCTGCTTATGTCTGGAGTTTTAACTATATTTTCCCAAAGAAACATTGTTATTCATGGCTATTAGTAGTAGAAATCATTGGGGCTTTTATTTGGACTAATCATAGCGAGGGCAGAGTTTTATGAAACAATAAAAAGTGAGTTTCAAAAAACTTCTGGAAGACATTTCTAAGTTGTTAGAAAAGCCAACATCCGCCATGTACTTATTGTGTAGTAGACATTGTGCCAAAGACATTGCCTGTGTCATTTTACTGAATTTTTGCAGCAACCCAATGATACTGATGGCATTAATCCTGGTTTAGGAAAGAAGTGATTGATGCTCAGAGAGGCTAAGACATTTGCCCACATGTCTTACCTATTAAATGTTGGAGTTAGAATTGAAACCCAGATCTTTCTGACACATCACACCTACAAATAGTATCATCACCTTTTGATATCATTCCACTGACAATACAGCTTTACAAAGAAAAAGAAAAAAAAACCTAGAGATTCACTGGTTTCCAAGACTGTTGTCATATACCACCTCCCTATGGCAGCTACTAGAATTGCAGGCAAAGTGCTTTGTAAAAACACCTCCCTCTTCTGAGAGATTGCAGCCTCACATAACAAATTAGGGTCCACCAGAAAGTTCTGGGAAGGTTTCAGGAAGGAGGTGAGACTTGAATTCTGCTTTGAGTTCAAGCATTGAACAGACAATGGTTTGGAAAGGGTGAGCCTCCGGACCAGTGGATGTCATGTGTGAAGTCTGCAAAAGGTGGAGAGATTGGCCTGCTGGTCTCACAGGGCCAAACCACTGGATGGGGATGGGAGGAGTTTGGGTTTCTAGTCTAACTGAGCTAGGGAGAAAAGCTACACACTTAAGGGAGAGAAAGAAGAGAAGCCAGCATTATTAAGCACCAGCCTTATTAAGACACATTTCATAAGGAACTCCCTTTGACCCTCACTATCTGCCCATGAGGTTGTGTATTTGTCAGGGTTGTTTTCTTGCATTCCTTATTTATGAGCAGAACCAGTTTTTATGTGGGTCATCCCCTTCTGTGTTTTGAGTTCATGGAGGAGGCAGCCCCCATAGCTCAGAGGTGAGCCACACGGTCTAGGCTCAAACCAATCCATCCAGACCATTCCTCTGGCTACAGGAATTGGCTCCAAGATGGGCATGTGACCCAACCAGAGCCACTGGCTTACAATAAGCCTTTTACTGGCCTTTCTGAGAAATATGCTTTTGTTCTTCCCTCTGGACTTGAACGAGATTCCTCCTACTGAACCTGAACCCAGAAGTTCATGGTCTAGAGTGGTTGCTACCATGTCAGGGGTAGCCTGACAATGAAGACAAAGTATAGAGGAGAAATAGAGAGAATTTGGGTCTTGATGTCATCAATGGGGACCCCAGCAACTTGCTCCTGACGCAAGTCTAACCCCACAAGCTCCCATCACACCAGTCACTGGATTGATTCTCTTTTTGCTTGAGCCAGAAATGAGTTAACAAACCCATGCAAAGAAACTCAAGTAGAAATAGGGCTAGGATGCCTTGATCCCAAAGTTGAAGCCCAGCAGGTATCCTGGGACCTGTAAGTCACCTGGAAGGAACCCTCTCTGACTCCCCCTTCCTTCTCTGCCTTTCTCCCTCACTGGGTCTGCAGGGTGGCTCATCTCTATTTCCCTTTGCCCATATTTTATTTTATTTTATTTTATTTTACTTTTTTAATTTTTTAAAATGTTTATTTACTTGCGAGAGAGGGCAGGGGAGGGGCAGAGAGAGAGACACACACACACACACACACAGAATCCGAAGCAGGCTCCAGGCTCCGAGCTGTCAGCCCAGAGCCTGACGCGGGGCTCGAACTCACGGACCACGAGATCATGACCTGAGCCGAAGTCGGACGCTCAACCGACTGAGCCACCCAGGCTCTCCTCCCTTTGCCCATCTTTTAAATTTCCTCGCAGACTGGCTTCTCTGCACACTGGTGACCCAAGTCAATAATGCCTCTACCCCAGGGCTGATGTGACTGGTTCTCTGCAGATGTTAACTCTGCCCTCGTGTTCCAAACTGCAATTCCCAAGAGACAGGATCTGATTTTTCCTGAAGTGTCCACTCCAGGCCTGTTAAACTGTGGGGGTTGGAGTAGACCCTTAGCAGGCTTGTGGGCTGATAAGAAGAGATGTGCAGGAAAAAAAATAGTTGGCATTTCTATACAGAGATGGGCGTGATAGTCCTGCTTTACAGACACTGAAACGGAGACTCAGAGAGGGGAGCGATGTGCCGAGATCTTGCAGCTGGCAAGTTGTAGACTCAGGATTTGTAGCTTCTTCTGCTGGACCCTGAGCTCTGTGGTCTTTCCACAATTGCCCGCCCCAGAGTTCTTCTGTAGGTCGCCCCCGTCTGCTCCTCCAGCTTGCTCACTCTGCGGGTGACCAGAGCAGGATGCAGGGAGCCAGGTAACCAGCGGGGCTGGTGATGGGGAAGACCCAAGTTCACCCCACATGGCCCCTCTGATACTTACACTTCCCTGCAGGAGCAGCCAGGCCGCAGCTTCCCTTTCAGAGACAGGCTTGGGCAGCCAGTGCTGAATTATTTAACACAAACAAGAATTTCATTAGGATTTCATGACAGTCATTGTTTCTACCCAAACAGCTAAATGATGGCCTTGCATTTTTGCCTCAGTCCAGCACCCACTGCTGAGAGCTTCATGCGAAGCCTTCCAACCTCCACAAATCAGTTTTGATCACCAAACCCTCCCGTGGTGGCCCTGAAGTCCGGAGCGGGGTGGCCTCCCGCGGACACAGTGCGTGGTGACCGTCAGTCACACAAGCCCTCTCATGAGTGGGGCTGGACTTTCACACGTGTCTGCCGCCCACGAGGTCCTGACCTTCCGTGCCAGGGATGATCTCTGACATTCACTCGGTGGGCCCGACGTGCTGACTCCAGGTTCCTGCGGCTGGTCAGTGTGACCCGGACTCACAGATTCCAACGCACGGAGCTGCTGGGGCCCGCTCTGGAGGGAACCAAGACTCTACAGGGATACGCTGGCGGATGGCAATTACATATCAATAAGACTGAAAAAAAAAACCCAAGACAAAACACAAAACCTCAGAAAGAAGAGGAATCTATAGGGAAGGAGGAAGGTTGAGGATCTGGGCAGGAAACAGGTCTAATGTTGGAGGAAGAACAACCATATTCAGAGTTGGGAGACGGAGCTCTGGGCCAGACTCTGCCTCTGGGTCACTCTGGTGACCTCTGGGTCACTGTGGGCCTGGGCCCTGGACTTCAACATCTGCAGGCTGAGAGGTTTTAGCCAGGTGACCTTCGCGGCCCCGGTCCGCTCAGCCCTCAGCTTTCAACGGCGCTGTGTGATCGAGGTTCTCCTGGCCGGGGATCACCGAGCGAGAATCAGCCTCCTGTCAAAGGAAGGCCGTGCTCCTGTGTTGAGAGAACCCCGGGGAAAATCCATCATGGGTCTGGCACCCTCTGAGTGGTGCTCTCTATGCCCCATCAAGGCCACCTGTGCACATGGCTCCCCCCTTCCACCTGTCAAGGACGTTCCTCCAGCAGCACTGACCTTCCCGAGTCATCAACGCTCCTCCTTCAGTGGGCTCATCCCCATCCGGCAAAACGTGCCATCCTTTCTTCCATAACTCAATCCTGCTACAACCCCATCGCACGGCTTCGTGTTTTTGTCACTTTGCTTGGCAGACTTTCCTACACTTGTTCACCTCTGCTCCTCCTCCCCTAGGGCACCTGTGCCTGCTGGGCTGTGCCCGAGGAGTCCACCCACACCTGGACCTACTTTAGATGGGGGGACCCCTGCTTGAGCCCGATGACCCCCATGATGAGCCTTTTGAGGGGAGTTTGGGGAAAGGATGGGGATGTTCTGCCTCCATTTGCTGGCTGCAGGGTCACCAGAGCTCAGCCCAGATCCAGGAGGAGGAGGGTAGAACCCAGCCTTCAGCAGGAGGAGTGTCGGCAAATTTGCAGACATGTTTTAACACTGCCACAGACCACGTATATCATTTTCATGTAAAGTTCCGTAGGGTTCTGAGGGTCTTCCTGCTTCTTAACGCTTCTGGCAAGGATAGAAACTTTCTGAGTGTCCTGGATGAGATCAGAGAGCTGTAAGTACGTGTGAACCCTGCGCCTCACTTCTGTCCTGCAGTCAGAACCCCTGCTTAGGGAACAGTAGTCCCCCCAGTGATGTGAGGGACTGTGGGCTTTGGACCATCCCATAGCTAGCAACACCCCCTGCCAGCTGAGGGAGGGGATGGTGGGGGGATAGCTGCATATTGTGGGCACTTCTTAGGGGACAGAGAGAGAGAAAGAAACCCTGTGGGCCAGATTCCATCTCTTGATTTCCCAACTTTTCTGTCTCATAATAAAAAAGTTATCAAATTTTATCTGATCCTGAGAGGATGAAATGTTTCTGATCTAATTCCTTTCTTTTTAAATGTTTATTTATTTTTGAAGGAGAGAGAGACAGAGCATGGGCAGGGGAGGGGCAGAGAGAGAGGGAGACACAGAATCTGAAGCAGGCTCCAGGCTCTGAGCTGTCAGCACAGAGCCCGACGCGGGGCTGGAACCCATAAGCCGTAAGATCATGACTTGAGCTGAAGTTGGGCGCTTAACTGACTGAACCACCCAGGTGTCCCCAGGCAATTCCTTTTTTTAAAATTTGTTAAAAAAATTATTTATTATTTTTGAGAGAGAGATTGAGCACATGGGAGGGGCAGAGAAAGAAGGAGAGAGAGAATCCCATGCAGGCTTCAAGCTGTCAGTGCAGAGCCTGACGTGGGGCTTGATCTCATGACTGTGAGGTCATGACCTAAGCTGGAACCAAGAGTTGGACGCTTAACCGACTGAGCCACCCAGGAGACCATGAGCAATTCCTAAATAAAATCCCAAATTTAATAGTGCGGGTCCTGAAGGGGCAAGACTGGAAAGATGACAACTAGATAAAGTATAAAGTATCCACTAGATACTTTATTTAATATTTAATTATTCATAACATTTATATGTTAATATTATATATTCAACATTAACACACATATGAATACATACATACATTCACAGTGTCATGAGAGAGAGGTATTTATGGTAGAAAAGGGTCCCACACTTCTGCACTTTACAAAAGGATTTGCCAAAGGCTTTCTTGAAGTGCTGTGCTCTCAAGGGAGCGACAGAAAAGGACTTTGATTTTCAAACATTTTCTTTTCATGCTCCAGTGCAACTTTAAAAGCATGTTCAATTTCTGTTTAACGTTCTTTTCGATCCAACCAGTGTTTTTCCAAGCTCCTATTAAGTCCTAGATGCTGTGCTTTGCACAGTGCAGGGACAGAGATGAATAAGATCCATATTGAAAGGGGGATGGATCCTAAATGCTCTCACAGAGGTGGCTATTTTTTTTTTTAAGTTTTCAGCGTTTTTATTTTTGAGAGAGAGAGACAGAACATGAGTGGGGGAGGGGCAGAGAGAGAGGGAGACACAGAACCGGAAGCAGGCTCCAGGCTCCGAGCCATCAGCACAGACCCTGGGGCTCAAACTCATGGACTGCTAGATCATGACCTGAGTCAAAGTCCGACACTTAACTGACTGAGCCACCCAGGAGCCCCCAGAGGTGGCTCTTAAAGAACACTGTGCCCGCGAAGCTGGCATCAGGGTGACCCTGCGAAATCTTGAACATTGTCCACAAACATCACCAGGAGTTGAGTCTGGAGAGGTGCCTCTGGTGTCCCTGGCTGGTGGGGAGGGCAGACGGCTTGTGACAGAGGGAGGAGAGAAACAACAGCTCCTCTGCTCTCTCCCCCACTACTGGGCATGCTTCACAGAAGTGGCAGTTTTTGATAAACAGCAGAATGTTGACACGATGGCTTTTGAAGCTACCACAAAAAGCCATTAGCAAAAGCAGGTGGCAGCAAGTCCCAGGTTCATCCTGAGAAGGCAGGTGAAGAGTGATGGCACCTTTAGGATTTTGTCCCCCAGTGAGCAGACACTTCCCCCTTAATGAGTCCCATGTCCAGGGTCATCCGCCCCATTTTCGAACCTGCTTATGCCTCTGATGTGTGTGTGTGTGTGTGTGTGTGTGTGTGTGTGTGTGTTTGAATCCCTGGGAAGGATTCTCCCTTTAATCTATTTTTTTTTCCCTTTTGGAGACTGGTTTCTTTCACTTGGTGACAGGCATTTAAAGCTCCTCCCTGTCTTTGCATGGCCTGATAGCCCATTTCTTTTCAGTGCTGAATACTATTCTATTGTCTACTGTACCACCATTTACTTATCCATTTATCTACTGAAGGACATCTTGGTGGCTTCTAAGTTTTGGAAATTATGAACAAAGCTGCTATAAACCTCCACGTGCAAGTTTGGGATCTTTTATTTCCTTTTCTTGCCTAATTGCCTCGGCTACGACTTTCAGTACTCTATCGAATGTAAATGCAAGAGTGGGCATCCTTGCCTTTTTCTTGCTCTTAGAGAAAAAGCTTTCAGTCTTTCACCATTGAGTATGATGTTTGCCGTGGGCTTCTCAAATGTTAAGTTACTTTTTTTGTTATGTTAAGTTACTTTGTTTCCTCTTCCTACTTTGTTAAGTGTTTTTTTTTTTTTTTTTTTTTTTTTTTTTTATCATGAAAGGGTTCGGGGTAGGACTGACTTGTTGCTCTGGTTAGCCTCAGCTATCTTAGGCTTTGAAGTCTTATAGCAACACCTTGTGTGGGGTTGGTTTGCCAGCACAAAATCTGTTCAGTCCTTAGCCTTAGGTTTTTTCTTTGCACTGTTCTTCAAAGGTGGTCTTTTTGCATTGTCTTGATGGTCTTTCAGTCCATCCTTTTGCCTCTAGGTAGGAAAGCAGTGTTTTATTTTAAAGATGAGAGCTCCCTTCATCCCATGCCCTTATCCCCATTTAAACAGTTGAGGAAACGGAGGCATGTTCTGCCTAACGCAGCCCTTTTCCCTATGAGCGCAACGCTGGGCTCTCATTTGCCTAGTGTAACATTAGCAGTTCAGTGACTCATGAGGGAAACTGAAGCCCTGGGGACGTCTCAGGCAGTTGGGAACAATTGGTTCACTTGATTAGAGTGTTTTTTTTTTTACTCTGGGTTCTTGTTGGTAAATCAGTATTCAATTGTGGCACCCGGTATGGCACCTGCCTCCCTGATCAAGGATGAGAGAGAAAAATGGTCTTGATAAAATCTAAACGGGGGTGTTCTGAGAACCCTGGATGGAGACATATGCAGGCGACTCGTGAGAAGTCCATTAATTTGAGGCTGATGAATTACAAGGGCAGGTACCTCTGCCACAGGCTTCCTGATTCAGGGCAGAGAAATTTACTTTTCTGGCGCTGGTGATCTGGAGCAATCTCGTCCATTTTTCTCTTTTATTACCATTACATTTCAGGAAAGTGTCTGCTGAAGCCCCCCCCCCCCCCCCCCCCCCCCCCCCCGCCTCACCCCACGCCACACACACACCCTCCTTTTCTAAATGTTGGGTTTATTGGATGACTCCACTAAGCTGGTGCCCAGCCTGCCCTGCAGTAAGGAGGACTCGGTCCATGAGCCGCCCACCCCAGGGTTCTCCTGTGGGTGTGACGGGTGGTGGCTGGCCAGCCAGCCGTTCATAATTGTCAGTGGCGCCGTAAATTCCCCTCCCTTTCCCTGCTCTGGGGATGGCTGAATCCAAATCTGAGGCAGCTGTGAATGGGCAGAGTTGGGAATCTTTGGGCTGGGTGAGAGGGGGCATCTCCAAAGGGGACCCCAAATTCCTCTGCGGTGAGTATTTCCCATCTGCCCAGCGAGACTCCAGACTGGAGGAGGGCACGCTGGGACTCGGAGTCCTTCTAAACACTAATGAGGACTAACACGGTTGAGGCTCCCCTGGTCCCAGGCTGGGTGTCACGTGCTTCACCCAAGTTACCTCCCCCACTCCTCATGACAGCCCCATTTCACAGATGAAGTACCAGGGCAGGCGAGGTGGAGCGCCTTGCCCAAGGGCACAGGGACAGGAAGTGGCCTCCCAGGAACGCCAGCTCGGGCGGGGGACCCCACGCACCTTTGCAGGAGAGTGGGAGCACCGATGCGCGAAGGGAAGTTCCTGAGCAAAGGTCCACGCAGCCCATTGTCTGTGCCCGCAGTGGGGGAGGCACGGCTAAGCAGCACCTGTTTCTTTCTTTCCTTCCTCCCTCCTTCTCTCTCTCTCTCTCTCTCTCTCATTCATTCATTCATTCACTCATTCGCAATCCTATACGGAGTCCCTGTTGTTAAGTCTAGCTCTGAGTGGGCGAGGCGCTGCTGAGACTGCGGTGGAGAAAACAGTAATTTTGTCTTCATGGAGCTCAGAGTCAAGCAGGAAAGAAAGAACACTGGGGGAAGTCAGGATGGTAAAAAGTAGAGTTTCCCGTGTAGGAGCCCTGAGGACAGAGGCAGGAAGACTGGGTTATATCAGCGAGGCCGCCCCGCGGGCCTGTGTGGCTCCTCCCCCCGGGAGGTGGAGTCTCTTTCCTCCCCACTTACTTGGGCCAATAGACGGCAGGGGAAGCAGTGACGTCAGTGCCCACGTGGTTACCCGGTCAGAAACCTACTGAGAACAATCCCGGGGGTGGTCTTACTGGAGGATGAGGAACCCTGGTGCCTCGTTGTCCCCACAGGCAGCCAGCCAACCCCAGACCAGCCCGCAGAGGGAGACAACCGCCTGGCTGAGCCCAGCCCGAGTCGCTAATTCTCAGAAATGTGAACTAAATCAGAGATTGTTCTTTAAACCACTAAGTTTGGGGTAGTTTGTGTTGCAGGAAGAGGGAGCTGACACACGGGACCTTGGCATAGGTTTTCCTGAGAGTTCAGCTACTGCGTGAAGCTGCCGAGGGCCTTGATCAGTATATATCATTACGATAAGGTTAAGAAAGCCCAACGCATCAGCGGTTAAGATGGAAATGTGTTCTTTCTTAGTAAACTCCTGGTATTAGCCATCAGGGGCTCATGTGATGGCTCCGGTGTGTTGGGGACCAAGCTCCTTCCATTTTGTTGCTTTGCCCTTCTAAGGGGTTAATCCCATCCGTTGATCGGGTCTGCCTCACCTCCCTGTCCACGTTTCAGTCAGAGGGAGGGGGATGTGACGGGGACACTTCCCTTTAAAGGATACGACCTGGGAAGTATCCGTACACATGCATGTGCGCCCCTGCTCCTGCTCATATGCCATTGGCAGAACTTAGTCACATGACCTTACCTTGTTGCAGGGAAAGCTGGGAAATGTAGTCCTTTATTATTTGAAGTGGCGTTACCAGCTAACGTTTGAGGTTCTGTTATCAAAGAACCTACACTGAGGGGTATTAGGTGGGCTCTGCCATTGTGTTCTGGGAATCGAGGTGGGGGTTGGTAGTGGGAGGGGGAAGAAGATGCATCCATTTTGTCTCATTTTCCTTGCCTCCTTCCCCAGGGACTCCTTTCTGCTTCTGTGAACTTTCTCAGCCTTGACACTGATGTGATTCTCGTTTTGCCTTAATTTGGCCCTCTGGTTATAAACATTAGCTCTGGGATGCTCTAAGCTAGTGAAACCAGCCTGCAAGTTTAGAGAGCTTCGATCCTGAGGGTGCCATATCCACACTGATGGCGTTTTCTCCATCTCCGATAATGAGTCCTGAAGCTCCTTGAACTAGTGGCATCAGGAAATTCAGGGACCAGTGGAATCATCGAAAGCATTTAGACATGGACCACATCGACATTGTCCACTAATAAAAGCTGATGTTTACTGGGTGCTCACTGCCCCCCAGGTGCTACAGAGAGGGATTCATGGGTCGTCACAACGTGGGAGGTGGAGGCTGTCATTTTCCCATTGTGCACACGAGGAAAGTGGGGTTCATAGAAGCAAAGGCCTTTCGCGGTCGTGTAGCATTTGAGCAAATGACCCATAACGAGCAGCTGGCGCTGCCCTCCTCTCCCCTCCCCTCCCTGGAGCGACAGATCCCTTTACGGCCTCCGTCCTATTGCTCCTGGGGTCCCAGCCTGATCCCGGGTCAACCAGCCCGTCTGTAACAGTCTGTCTGTAAGCAGTCCGTCTGCCCAGGAATTGGTGAGGACAAGAGGCTATGGGACCAACACACTCGCTCCCTGAGGGCGTGGCTTATTCAGGGAACCAAAGCGTAGATCACACATATTTGAGCAAATAGAGGTGGTGTCCGAAGGCAGTGTTTCCGTCACATGAGGCCATCCGATGAATCTACTTCGTCCTCCTTGGAGATTTCTGCCCAGGGACCCAGACTTGCTGCCCCGTCAGAACGCTGCCACCCGCTACAAGCCATGCAGTGTGGGGATGAGCTGTCAGAGCCAACGCTTGTCACAGACTCACTGTTTTTGACAAAATGGTGACCTCCACGGGGACCCTGGGTCTCAGCCACTCCGATCGTTACATTGCTATATGTCATAGCTCCTAAGCTTTCACTGGCTCTTGTAGATTATATTTGAGCCCTGCTGCTTCCTGACGGCCAAGGGAGGCCCCTTAAGCTCAGTCCTGAGCTCCCTCCTTGTAACCAATGGAGGACAGAGTGATCCTGAGCGCACCGTGGGGTCCTGTGGACACGGTCAGGACTCAGGGCTTCAGCGAGGTCTGGAATAAATACCAGGACATCTAGACAGCGTGCCTTCTTCAGCCCAACCTTGTCGAACTTTGTCCCAGCCCAGATGTGGAGCAAGTTCTGGGAGACATGCCTGAGTGCAAGGCCCACACTCCCCTGCCCAAATGCCTTTGAAGGCTTTCTGTGGCTGGTCCTATAAAGAAGAAATTTCTCAATGTGGCCCCGAAGGACCTGCCTGGCCTGAGCCCAGCCTCTTTCCTGCTTTGTCTCACTTTCATTCCTTCCTTGTTTGATCTGCTCCAGCCGTACCTACCTTCTTTTATTATCACCTATTGCCTTGCTGATCTCCCACCACAGGGCCTTTGCACCTGCTATACCTTTTACCAGAATGCTGCTTTTGCCCATCGTCACCTGGTTAAATTATTCAGTGTCCTGCTAAATTACACATTCCCTGGCTTTCCCACATAGCACCATGCACCTCCCTTTTCTAATATCTGTCACAGCTGGAATTTTGCATTTTATGTGTCTGCCATTGTTGTTATTATTATTATGTCTCCATTTTACAGGCCAAGTAATTGAGGCCCAGGCTGGTTAAGTAATTTGCCAAGTGTCACCCAGTTAGTGAGCTGGGATTTGGACACAGGTTGTCTGGCTCCGGAGTCCATGCTTTGAGAAATGCTGACGCAGCAGCTGTGGGAGGGGGGCCCAGGAACCTGAATCTTTAAAGAGCTCCCCAGGGGAGGCTGGCGCAGGGAATCGTGGGGCTGGAGCTTGGGAACCAGCACAACAGGGACCCAGAGGTGCATGAAGTGGAGCCGTTGTCCTAACGGAACACACAGGCTGGAGGGGAGATGCCCCCTTATCAGGACCTTCAGTGGGAGGCTGAACCGGGCACCAGCTTCGGAGCCGGGAGGTCTGAGTTTGAGCCCTGCGTCCTCACTCTCCTGTTGTGTGACATCCGCGGCCCTCCCCAGCCTCAGTTGCCTCATCTGCAGAATGGGGATGGTGTGGGTTTGCTGTGAGAGATCGATGAGTGACCCTGCGTGGAGAAATGGTGATCCCTGCTGAACCGTGAGTCTCCTGCCCTCCCCCCTCCCCCACTTCACCACTGAACAACCCCACAGACTCGCCCTTTGTCCTGCGTAGGGGTCACCAGCTCCTGAGAGGCGGGAAGGGGCCGCCCTCCTCCCTGGGCTCTGAGTCACCGCCTGGAGGAAGGCTTCCTGGAGGGGGTGATGTCGGAGGAGAGCCCTGGGTGCTGCGGCCTCCCGCAGGGGCGCAGGGCACCTGTAGCTAACAGCAGGTAATTGCCAGGTCACTACGTCCTGGTGCCCCTTCTTCCTCTGCCCTGGCACACAGCTGCCCCATGGCCCTTGACCTTCTGCCCAGAGAAGGAGGTTGGGCATGGGTGTGGCTGCTGGAGGCAGGTGAGGAAGGAGGCTCAGCGTCCTTGAATGACGTCCCCTGGGTCACTCGGCAAGTCGGTGTCAGTGGGGCTTCTGGCTCCTTCCAGGCACCCTGTGATCACTGTGAGACCCTCTTCCCTGGGTGGTGTCCCCAAACAGCTGGGACTCACAGTGAGCGGCCACATCACTGCTGGCATCTTTCCTCTTGGGCACCTGGTGCTCCCTCCTCTCCACCGTCCCGGTGAGCATCGGGGCTGCTTTCATTAGGGACGTCCTCCTGGGAGAGATGCAAACCATGTCTTTACAGAACGCACAGGGTCTGTTCTCTCCCGCGTCACCTGTCCTAACGCGTTCCCCTCTCGGTGGCGTCTTTCTGCTTCTTTCTGAATCAAATTTCAAAACCTGTAGCGTGGCAGGCCAGCTGAAAAGGCTGTGTTTTGATTCAAAACCCACAGTCTTAAGGGCATAGTGCGGATCTCTCCTCCTCCGTGGTAGAGCCTTTCCACCCTGCGGATGAAAGGCCATTGGCCGGTGCCTGCAGGGTCATTTGTCCTTGGGGAGGCAATAAGTCCTCTTCCAAAAGTACTCCAGGAGGGAGACGGGTCTCTCCTAGTGCTACACCGCACTGTGCCCTGTGGGGCTGGCTCCCTCCTCCCCAGGGGCTCCCGCCTCAGCTCCGCTCTGGAGAAAATCGTACACTTCCCAAACCTTAGAGTTTGAGCTCCACACCCTGTATGCAAAAAAGAACTGGGACACTCAGTACTTCTCGCTCCCCGGTCTGTGGTCCAGAGGGGTTTTTGAGGCCGCACTATCTCAACCCCTCGCTCTTTCTCCCCCTCGTGTCTCTCCGCGGAAGGGACTCCCTCTTATCTGCAGCTCTGCTGTTTTTCTCTCCCCGAACTCCTGCTATTCATGCACCTTGCACCTGCCAAGCTGTCTCCCTCAAACTGTAGAGATGCTTCTTCTATGCCACAGATCGCTTTCCTGGGTGTTCCAAATATTCTGACCTCAATACAGTTGTGTTTGAGAAATGTGGGAAGCCTCGGGTCTGCATACTTCTCCGCCGCCTTAACTCCTCTCTGGAAAGGCCATATTTTGAGCCCATGCCCTTCCTCAGCCCCCTCTTGTCCCCTCCCCGCAGTGGGCGGGTCCCTGTCCCCCGGGAAAGCGGCTCCCACTAGTGGAAGGTCACTGAGGGCCAGGCCCCGCTCTGACCACTGTCCAGCAGGTGCCCCGACAGAGCCTCAGGGCAGCCCCGTGAGCTGGGCCTCAGGACCCCACTTACAGACACACAGCCTGAGACTCGGGGTGATGGGACCTGCCTGGTCCACACAGCCGCTAAAGAACAGGGCCGGAATACGAACCCACGACTGCCCGGCCTCCTCACCGCCCTCCCCACTCCCCTAGGACCTCGCGGCGATGTGCCAAGGCGACTGTGGTGGCAAATGTGGTGGTGGTGTCGCTAAGCATGTGGGGTTGACAATGCTGACAAGGGGGTGCTGAGTGCGAGGGGGTTGGCGCAGGTTGCTGGGGGGCCTGATTCCCTGCGGAACCTCTTCAACAGAGCAGAGGGATTCCTGTCGCTCGACAGAGGCAAGGGCTGGGTCTGGGGAAGGGGGTGGAAGCCGAACTGTAGCAGCCCCTGTGCCCGACGGAGGAGCTTGTGAATGATCCCCAGTGCTCTGGTGGTTGGTAAAATGTCCCAACCCTGCGGTCAGATTTGTATTAAGATGAGCCCTCTGGCCTTGGAGAGGGGGAGGCCAGAACCAGGAGACCAGGAGGGGGCAGGCTCAGCTCATGCAGGGCAGGCGGGGAGGGCGGCATTTAGGGGGGTCTAGGCTTCCCAGTCAACAGGACTTCGTGATCGATTTCAAGGCAGAAGGTAGGAGTGCAGGTGAACCCCAGGTTTGGGGTCCGGGGGTCTAGGTGGGCAGTGCCTGGCAGGGCCATCGCCGAGATGGGACCTGGAGGAGGAAGTTCAGAAGGGAAGGACGGGAGCCCCAGTGGGCGTGCAACGTTCTTTGTGGGTGCAGCTTGGCCATGAGCCCCGAGAGGCCGGCCTTGGTCTGTCTGGTGTAAGTGCTCCTCAAGCATGGGGCTCGCTGGGTGTTCGCTGGAGGAAAGGAGGAAGGAAGGAAAGAAGGAAAGGCAGGCGGGCAGCCTCATGCAATAGCGTCCTGTCCTCAAAAAGGCAACTCCCGGAGCTCAGTGGCTGGGCCAGGGCAGAGGGGGGCGGGGCAGGGCAGGCTCCTGGCGCAGGTCAGCGGTGGGGCTGAGCGCCTAGGGAAGCTGAGAATCCAGCCCTGGGCGGTAAAGGCAGAGGGGGCAGAGGGGAGCCAAGGGAGGCTTTGGATCTGAGGAGATGGGATCAGACACCCCAGCCTGGCAGTGAGGCTGAGTCCCTCTAGGAGGAGAGGGGTGTCCTGGCCACCGGCCCGGGGATGTGAGACTTCAGGTTGTTGTTGTTGCTTAGACCCGGGTCGTGCCGACAAGCTCTCAGTATGGACTATCGCATGAAAACACTTTTCTTTATGTCTGATCGGCAATTTTTCCCTTTGGAATCAGGCTCTGCTCCCATCCCTGCCTGTCCGTCGTCAGACTGCCCACTCAGATGAGCCAGCGTGTTTCCCTTTAAGCTCAGCTGCAGTGAGAGGGGTTCGGCCAAAGAGCCCAGGCCCGCACAGGCCAAGTCTGCCTTGGCAGGGGAGCGGGTCCCTTCCTGCTCCCAGACCTGAACTTTCCGCCGCACCCCCCTGACTGTTCCCTCAAACACCTGCTGTTCTTAACTTTGTGCCTTTTCTTCCTTGAAGTGGCCGCTTTCTGGAACGGCCCCTTCTAAATTCTTGTTCTTAGGGGCGCCTGGGTGGCTCAGTCGGTTAAGCGTCCGACTTCGGCTCAGGTCAAAGGCTCACGGTTCGTGAGTTTGAGCCCGGCGTCTGGCTCCATGCTGACAGCTCGGAGCCTGGAGCCTGCTTCGGATTCTGTGTCTCCCTCTCTCCCCTCCCCGCCCCCTGCTCCTGCCCCCTGCTTGCACTCTCTCTCTCTCTCTCTCTCTCAAAAATACAAATAAGAACATTAAAAAGAATTCTTGCTCTGCCCACATGCTGCACATCCTTTGGGGCCCCAGCAAGCTCACAGACCTTGACCCCTAGGTCAGAGTTTCTCAGATTCAGCCCTATGAACATTTGGGCTAGATTATTTTTTGGGGGGGGGTTGCGGGCTTTCCTACGCATTATAGGAGGCTTTGCAGCATGCCCAGCCCCTCTCCACTATGTGCCATTAGTGCCCCCGAGTCACAACAATTGAAAATATCCCCAGAATTTGCCCAATGTCCCCTGGGGGTGACCAGAATCCCCCCCCTTGGCTGAGAACTACTGGTGTAGAGGAAGAATAGACTTGGGTAGAGATACAAATCTTTGTTCCTCTCCCACCCCTTCCTTGCTGTGTGGCCCCAGACTTAGTTCTGGACTTCTCAGAGCCTTGATTTACCCACCAGGCTGGAGCTGATGGTACCATCAACCTCACAGGGTCCTGAAACGGACTAAACCGATCGTTCATGAGAAGGCCTGGTACACACCAGGTGCTCAATGAATACTGGAGGCTGTGGTTCGCTCACAAAAGCCACTGATGCCGCCGCACGTCGCCTCGAGAAAGGCAGGCACGACCCCAGCAGAATCTCACCCTGGGAAAGAGAAGTGGAAAATATTTAACTCCAAAGTGTAAATGGCAGAGGCTTGGTAAGATTTCTGGAAATAAACACTCTTCACAGTAGAGAAGAAAGGAAGGTGGGGGAGAAAGGAGGAGGTGGGGGGGGAGGCCCAGTGTTTAAAAGTTGGGGGATCCCCCCATAAAAATACGATTTTCCTCTCGCCTAAAGAATCGGGCGATCTGATCACACGGGGTGTGGCGGGACAGTCGCTCGCAGCTTGGCGGCTCCCGCCTCTGGACGGGCCTCACTCAGGCTCTCTGCTCAGACCCCAGGGCACCCCCGACAGCCCTTCAGGCTCTAAGACTGAGCGCAACGTCGTGTCTACTCTGCTGCGTTCCTGTCATCTGAAAGTGTCACCCCCTGAGCTGGGGAGGATTCTGGGTGGTGATGCTGGGCTGGAGAATCAGCCCTGGGATTCTATGACTGTCTCAGCTCACATGTCACTTCTTCCGAGAGGCCTTCTTTGACCCCCTGACACCCTCACCTCTTTCACGTTTCCCCCGGTTCCTCTTCTAGGACACGGCAATGGTGGGTGGGCTGATGGCGCCTGGGCCAGGCTTCGTGGGGGCAGAGTGTCCCCACGTTCGGGCCAGGGAAGGATTCATCCCTAGCCAGAGGCCGGCCGTGCCGCACAGAACTCAGGATGCCGCTTCCCGCCTCTCTGCAAGCTGGTAGAAAAACCCCCAACACTGATGTGCATGGAGCCCACAGCGCACTCTGTTTTGGGCAAGAAAAACAGGATCCAGGTTCCCCCAGTCACGTCTGCTTGTCCTTTATTTTTTAAGTTAGTTTATTAAAGAGGCTTTATTTTTTTACGTTTATTTATTTTGAGAGACACAGAGAGCGTGCAAGCTGGGGAGGGACAGAGAGAGGGGGAGAGAGAGAATCTGAAGCAGGCTCAGTTCGTGCAGAGCCCAATGTGGGGCTCGAACTCACGAATCGTGAGATCATGACCTGAGCCGAGATCAAGAGTCGGAAGCTTAATTGACTGAGCCACCCAGGAGCCCCTTGCTTGTCCGGTAAACACAACCTAGGATGGGCCCGGCACACAGGAGGTCCTTCCTCACCGCTTAATCATCATGGCAGAGGGGTCAGGAGGCCTGGTTCTGGCTCTGTTCTGATGGTCTGTCTGTCTGTCTCTCCCCTTGCCTCATCTTGGCCATGAGAGTAGGTCCAGGCACATGCTAAGTCTTTTCCACATGTTCCCTCATTTCATCCTCCCCTGACTTCTATCAGCGGGCTCTTGGATTGGCCCCAGGAGGAACTGAGGCTCCAAGAAGCTCAGAGACCCCATCATACGGCAAGGCTGGGAGGCGGCAGGGCTGGGATTGGAACCAGGTCTGCCCGACTCCCAAGGCCTTGTGATCACAACACAGTAGGGTCCCCCGTGTGACTGGGGCAAGACCCAGATACGAGACAGCAAGAAGAAAAAGTGGGGGGAAGGAAGGAGGTGTGAGAGGGAGAGAAAAAGAGACATCTCGTCCCCAAACTGCAGGGGCACCTTGAGAGACCCCTTCTCCTTTTTGAGCCTCAGTTTCCCCTCTGAAAAACGGGGGGAAGGAAGGTGGACCGGATGGCTGTAAGGGCTGCTGCCTTTAGACCCAGGTCCGGTCTGCCTCTTGGAGGGGCAGCGTCCAGGCTCCCCTGATGGGAGTGGAGTTAGGAACCTTCTAGAAGAGGCCACCTGGGGGGTCTGCCCTTGAAATAGGTGAAATGGGGCCCGGGGCACATGGGGCAGCTTCTAAAGAGGACAGGCACAGAGGAGCCTCTGGTGACACACCCTAGCCACAGAGGAGGGGACAGCGGGCGTTCCCGTCTCACAGGCCTGCAACTCACCTGGACATCGTCATCTGTCACCCAGTCGAGCACCTGAGAAGCAGCAGCAGCAGAGAGGATTCCCACGGCTCCCTCCCTCCAGGCGCTGTGACAAAGGAGTGAGGTGTCTGCGCATTCTTGGGGGGCAGACGACGACCTGCCCTCTCCAGAGACGAGGGGCCGGCTGAGCGGAGCGTGGGCAGGGCGACGCCTTCGAGGCTCCAGGGAATCTTAACGCTGGACCTCTCTGAGTCCCCCTTGTAGTCCTGGCCGGTGTCCGGGGCCCACGGGGCAGCACCCGGCAGCCCTTCCTGAGCATCCCTGCTTCCCACCGTCCCTCCAACCTGGCCCTACGTGACCTCGCCCCTCACCACCCCTGCTCCCTTCTCCAGATTCCCCAGTGACAGTGGGAATTCTGGTTCCCTGTGTGGCCCGGGAGCAGAAAGCCCTCCTCGCTCCCAGCTGGTCCCCACTCCCCCCAGCGGAGACCAACACTCGCCCGGGTCCCTGGGATCTGGGTCCTGGGAGGGGTGGGGACCCAGCCCGGCTTCTGCCCTCAGAGGCTGGGGGACACAGCTGGGCGTCGGGAGCCAGCAGAGGCTGGCCAAGCCAGGAGTCTGCCAGAGGCTCCCTCCACACCTGGGGGGCAGGCCACCGGCTCCAGACGGCTGGGGACACACGGAGCTGGGAGGACTGACTGCTGGCGTCATCCATCCACGTGCCAGTTACATCCTGATGGTGCTCAGGACGGTCCCTACTCTGCAGGGGATGAGTCACACAATGCGGGGAGCATTTCACCCCTCCCCCCACCCCCGGGGACCACAGGTGACGGTGGTGGTGGTGTGAATGGAGTCCCGTGATAGAAACTCCCATGAAGTGTTTGTGACAGGCCAGGTGTTGTCCCTTTGCTCTATGTGGACACATGGAATAAACCTTGCAGCAGTCCTGTGAGGTTCATGCTCTTTCCCCCCCATTTTACAGATGAGACACAGAGAGGTTGAGTAACTTGCCCAAGGACACACTTCGTGGCAAAGCTGGGGACTGAACAGAGTCCGTGGTTGTAACCATTATTCTAGGAGACGGCTCTAACGTTACTACCCTCGGGGCGCCTGGGTGGCTCAGTTGGTTGAACATCCGACTTTGGCTCAGGTCATGATCTCATGGCTTGTGAGTTCGAGCCCCACATCAGGCTCTGTGCTGACAGCTCGGAGCCTGGAGCCAGCTTCCGATTCTGTGTCTCCCTCTCTTTCTGCCCTTCCCCCACTTGCTTGCGGGCATGCTCTCTCTCTCTCTCAAAAACAAATAAGCACTAGAAAAATGACAAATAAATAAAGGGACTGCCCTCAGGGAGCTGCAAGCCCAGACTGGATGAAGGGAGACTTCATTTCTGGCTGTTGGGAATCGGAAAAAGGCTTCTCTGGGGAGGGCGGCAGTTTGACTCAGTCCTAAATAAGGTGGCGAATTTTTGAGGAGGCAAAACTTAACCTGTCAGTCAAGGCTTTTATTTCATACAACACAAACTCAATGTGGCTAATGTAGCAGAGAAGTTGTCAGGAACTTTCTTTCCAAAGTGTGGGCTGGAGACATCTGATTAACAGGAAACTCGAAACGTGGCTGCGACCAAGCGTCTGAGGAGATGGGGAAAGACGGCCTCCGGCAGGTGGGTTCTCCCTAAGTGTAGACAGGGGCTTCAGTTGCTAGGCAATGACAGATGACTGCTCCACATCACAATGGAGGACCTTTGTGTGGAGGGAGGAAGAGTTCCAGACACACCCGGGTTAGCCCCTCTGTTCGGCTGGAACAGAAAGACAAGAACAAGTTTCTGCTTTTACCAAAACATGCATCACGGCTCCGACTGAACCCTCAGAAAAACGAATGAGGCTGGGGTGGACCGGGGGATTCGCCGTGTTTGTTCGAATCAAAAAAGTTGGGAGGAAAGATCCATCCATGAGGGTCCTTGTCCTTGAAACACCCTAAATGACTCATTGCTCTCAGCTCTTGCGTGACCATGTGTGGCCCAAAGTGGACACAGGCACCTGTCCAAACGTGGTGGCCTCTCCAGCCCCCAGGGAGGCTCCAGCCTTCTCCACGTCTGCCACCACCTCTGTATCACTTTTGGAAAAAATAAATGAGGTGGGGACAGGGGGGCGGGGATCCAGTTTGGGTGGGTTCAACTCCCAAATGGCAAAAAGGAATAAGAATTCTTCAGGCTGCTCTTCCCCGTCCCCCATGTTCAGAAAAAGAGACTCAGGTTCTTGAAGAGGCAGGAGGTAGTGACTTGGAAAAAGCAAGGAGGAAGTAGGTTTTAATTTTCTGGAATGTAAAGAAAATATTTATCTAATTTTCTGGAATGTAAAAATATTCGAATTCTTGAACACAAAGGACAGGACAGGGCATTGAGTGACTTTAAAGTTTCTCTACAGGCACGTTTCTATTTTTGTATCTTCCCACTTTTCTATCCTGGTTTTACCTATGGAGGCTGATGAGAGAATCCCCGCCAAAAGTTTAAACATCTTCTGGTAAATTTCTCATTACCAGTCACACCCCAAATGTCAAACAGCGGTGAATGGATTATTTTTCCCCATCCCAGCCCTGCAGACGGGATCATTTCCTATTCAGACTCCAAGTGCCCTTTATGAACCATGGACTTCCTTTCATCATTTTTTAAAATGGTCACTGTCATAATCTTTTGTGTCTGTTTGTTTTAAAAGCAATTTCCACTTTGGCTTTTTCTAGCTTGAAGTCCACCAGCCCGACTCTTCAAGAAAACAAAACAAAAATCCTGCCTCCCCAATTACTAGTTCAACCTCCATAGGTAAAACCAGGATAGAAAAGTGGGAAGATACAAAAATAGAAACGTGCCACATATCAATAGTGATTACCTCGGGGGACAAAACTCAGAGGTCATGCTCTGTGCTACTGACCAGCCACAAACATGGGCCAATTTGAAGGATCTGGAGGGATCACATGCTGCTTGGAAGACAGGGGGAACCTTAGATTTCTAAGTCATGGGGCTCGGGCGCTCTCAACAAGTTAGGGACGTTTTTGTTTCCAAAGCAAAGGAATGGGGTCACCTGTAGGCAGGAAGCACCTGCCGGCATCTGAGGCTGCGGCGGAGGCGGGCGGGCTTTGGGCGGAGCCCAGGGTCCAGGGGGCGGGGCCCTCGGGGTCGGGCCTTGTGACGCTGGCTGGCGCCGGAAGGCCCTTGGCGCATCAGGCTCTGTGACGCCCCCTCGTAAGTAAGACCCTGCCGGCACCGCCCTAGCCATTTCGCCCGCAGCCACCTGCAGCTCCGGATCCTTCGTTCCCCTGAGCACCAAGCGCGACACAGGGGACATGAGAAGAGGAATGTTGATGAGGCTGCAGCTGGGGCTGCTGCTTCTGGCGCTGCTCCTGCCCCAGGAGGTTGCTTCCCAGGGAACCACCGCGGCGGCGGCGGCCGCCGCCACCACCACCAAGGCCTCAGCCACGGCCGCTACCACCAAGTCAGGCGTGTGCGCCCTCCAGTCTACGGTCAGCGTTGTGCTGGTGTCGCTCTTCCTTCTTCTCCACCTCCACTGTTGAGAAACTCAGGCCGAAAAACATTCTCACCTTTCCAGCTCATCCTTCGCAACCCCATCCTAATGGTCCCCGCGTATCTAGCGTGTCCTCACGAAATCTACGAATTCCACCCCCTCTTTGACGGACGCGGACGGTGTTGAGCATGGCCGATCTGGTTCGGAGAACATCTGAAGACGTTGCCTGGGCGCTAAGTCTGCGGCGTTTTGTGCACCAGACTGAATGGGCGAACAGCCAAACTGAGCGAGCGATCTTGTTAACGGGGGGCTTAAGGAATGTGGACTCTGAAAACTCTGCCATGCCAAGAAGAATCAATTTCACCTGGATCTAGAAAAAAAAAGAAAAGAAAAAAAGGATGAGATGTAGAGGGGAGATGTTTCATTTTGATTCACCAGATCTGTAAGGCCATTAAAACCATTTGGTAATACCAGAAGCTTCTGTGGTTCTTTGGACGTCCATTGGAAGGGGCGTCCAGGTGTTACTGGAAATCAGGGTGAATTTGATGCGGGCCTACCTGTAAATTTTTACATTGTTCAGCTTTCACCGTTTCCTTGGGAACTGAACTCTTTCCTCTGTGGTTTTGGATTTAACGGCACGTCTGGCTGTGTATGGAGGAATTGATAATGTGCCGGAGCAATGGTGGATTGGAATCTACCCCCAATCCAAACATAATGGGGTCCCTCTTGCTAAGGCCCTTATAAAGGCACGTGGTAGACGCCTGCCATCGAACATTCCCATCCACCAAGAGTGTCAGGTTCATTTAGCTGCCACTTAACCTGCTTCTGTAGAATAGAACTGCTTTAACTTTATTATGATTTTGTTTTAAGTGTATTTTTGAGAGAGACAGAGCGTGAGTGGGGAGGGGCAGAGAGCGAGGGAGACCCAGAATCCGACACAGGCTCCAGGCTCCCAGCTGTCAGCACAGAGCCCGACGCGGGGCTCGAACTCACCAGCTGTGAGATCATGACCTGAGCCAAAGTCGCTTAGCCGACTGAGCCACCCAGACGCCCCAAAATGCATTGACTTTAATCTTAAAATGCTGCTTTTCGTGAACAGATAGATGGGGCCCTGCTTTCTCTGAGCCATGCTAACACGAGTCGTACCCCACGGAGGTAGGTGGTGGGTTTTTTTTTTTTTTCTTCATTTCTCGAGAAATGGTGTTTCTTCTAAACACCATCTCTGGTCACAGGGTTTGACCTACAGCGTGTGTTCTGCTGAGCAAAGGCCTGGGTGGGAGTCCAGAGGGGCCACAAAGCGGGCACTAGGCAGTAACCAGACCAAAAGCCAACGCAAAATCATGGGTTCCTCTCCCCTCCCCGCCCTCCAATTCGGGAAGCTGTGACGTCATGTGCTGCTCACAAGCCTTTGGGGTCCACGTCATTAGACACACCTTTCAACAAGCCGTTTGTGAAGGGTTTCCTATTATTCCACCTTTTGGGATGTGTTTTTTAGGGGCACCTCTATGGTTTGCAATATGTGACTTTCACATAGTATAGAGCGTATCTTCCAGTGATTATCACCCCACATCACACCCAGCGTGAGCGCCTTAGAGCGGTCGGCTTTCACGTCTGCGATTCACGCCATTCTTTCTGCCACTGCGTTACGTCACCACGTTCTAGATCCTCTAGTACACTGCTATCACTTTTGGCTTTACAGGGTTACCCTTTTAAGGGAATCCTAAAAATGAGAAAGGTATCTTCTATGTTCATTCACATATTTACCATTTCCAGTGCTCTGCATTCATTTGGTAAATCTTAGCCTTCCTTGGTTACCCCTTTCCTTCCTCCTCTGTGTCCAGTCTGCGGACAAGCCCAGTAGAGGCCTCTCATTTCAGTGTTTTGGATCCCTAGCATTTCTTTTGGGTCCTTTCTTAGGATTTTTATCTCTGCTTCCACTGGCCACCTGCTCTTGGGTGCCGTCTTTTTTGTCTGCTACAACTCGTAGCGCATTAACCATAGTTTTCAATTCCTGGCCAGGTAATTGCAACATCCCTGCCATGTCTCATTCTTCTTATTTTTTTAATGTTTATTTATTTTAGAGAGAGAGACAGAACGCAAGCAGAGGGGAGGGGCAGAGAGAGAGGGAGGCACAGAATCCGAAGCAGGTTCCAGGCTCCGAGCTCTCAGCACAGAGCCCTGTGCGGGGCTCGAACCCACGAGCCGTGAGGTCATGACCTGAGCCAAAGGCGGATGCTTAACCGACTGAGCCACCCAGGCAGCCCCCTGCCTTGTCTTAGTCAGTTGCTTGTTCTGTGTCTTTAAATCCTGCTGTTGCCTTTTAGTGTATCTTGGGTTTTGTTCTCGATAGTCCAGCGTGACGTATTGGGTAAAGGGAACCGCTGGAAATTGGCCTTTGGGAAAGCAGTGGCGAGGGGTGGGGAGAGGGGAAGGTTCTGTAGGGCCACACTTAGTGCTCAGTCTGTTAGTGAGCTTGTGCCTCTAGACTGGGAATTTCCCAAGTGTTTCTTAGTTTTTCTCTCCCCTCATGGGGGGGACAAGATGGCTAGCACTCGAACAGAGGGAGTCGGGCAGGTGAAGCTCTGCTTAGTTTTTCTGGAGGGCAGGCTTTTTGTTAAGAGCAGAGTTCTCTGGTGTATTTCAAGATGGTTCCTTTCTCCCTCCACCTGCCAGAGGCACCAGGGGACTTCTAATATTCACTGTGAGAACCTGGTTTGAGCACCTGGAGGTAAAACTCACAAAAGTGTAGGTGCCCTTCTAAGGCAGGGTTCCCCTGTAGATTTTCATCCTCGGAGTTGTCCACACTGAGCCTCCAACATTACTGTTCAGGTGTTCCTACCAAGGCACTGGTTCCCATAATGGTGTCCACCCAGGAGTCCCTGCCCAGGTAAGCTGTGATGACCTATCATGCCTGTCTGTCTCTCCAGTCTTGGATGTCGTTGTTTTCCCCATGTCCTCATCCATTTTGTTTTATTTTATTTTATTTTATTTTATTTTATTTTATTTTATTTTATTTTTCTATTCTATTTCATTCCATTCCATTCCATTTCATTTCATTTTGTTATTTTTGTCCTCATCTATTGTACGTCTAAGGAAAGTTATTGGTTTTTCAGTTCAGCTTTTTATTTGTTGGGATGGAGTAAGGGACTGGAAGTCCCACCATTTTCATTCGACCTGAAGGACTTGTGTTAACGTTTGCTGTAGGGGCAGGTCTGGAAGCAAAAGCATTCTTTGGTTTTTGGTTTGAAAAAGTTTTTATTTTGCCTTCATGGGTGAAGGATATTTTCTCTGGAGATGGAATTCTAAGATGATATGTAATATTGATTGATTGATTGATCGATCGATTGATTGTCTCTGCACAGGTGTCATGATGAATTTGACTAGTTTTTTTGGCTTGTTTGTTTCTGATGCACAGTCTGTGGTCAGTCTTATATTAGTTCCCTGAACAGTAGGTGTCTTACTGCTTTGTTCTCTATCATGTTTTTCCAGCAATTTATAATGTGTGTTGGTGTTGTTTATGGTAGACTTTTCTACACTGTCCCACTGGTTAGTGATACTTGTCTACACTGTCCCACTGGTTAGTGATACTCTAGTCCTTTTTTTCTTATAAGTTGTTTTCTCTGAGTGCTTCAGTTTGGATAGCTTTTACTGCTCTCTCTTTTTTGTTTTAAGTTTATTTTGAGAGAGAGTGAGCACACGCAGGGAAGGGGCAGAGAGAGAGGGAGAGAGAGAGGATCCCAAGCAGGCTCTGCATCATCAACGCAGACAGAGACCGACATGGGGCTCAAACCCACAAACCTGAGCTGAAATCAAGAGTCTGATGCTCAACTGACTGAGCCATCCAGGTGTCCCTCCTGCTCTACATGTATGTTCAACTTTTCTTCTGCAGTGTCTGTTCTGCTACTGTTCCCACCTGGTGAAATTTTCATTTTGCTTCCATTGGATTCTTTTTAATAGGCTTCATTTTTCTCTTCATCGTGTACATGTTTTACTTTAAGGTTGTGAACTTATTTACATATATAGTTTGTTTTCCTCCAAGCTTAGTTTTTTCAGTTTTTTCCCCCTCCCTTAAGTGGGGGCTCTCTCTCTCTCTCTCTCTCTCTCTCTGTAGTTATTAGGTGATGAGTTATATGACAGTTATTTTAAAATTCTAGGTTGCTAATTCTATCATATTTGCTATTTCTTAGTTGGTTCCTATTGGCAACTTTTTCTCCTGGTGGTTTTGGGTCACATCTTTGCGTTTCTGTTTTTGTTTTTGTTTTTTGGTTTTTTTTTTTGTTTTTGTTTTTTGTTTTTGTTTTTTTTTTGTTTTGGTGTGTCTGGCAATTTAGGATTGTATGCTGGACATTTTGCAGGTTTTGTTTCTGAGTTTCTGGATTTTGTTGTCTTCCTTTAAAGAGTATTGAAATTGTTTTGGGCAGGTAGTCAGGTTGCTTGAAAATCAGTTTGATCTATTTGGGCTTGTGTCATAGCTTTGTTATGATGGGCTAGAGTAGCCTTTACATGAGGGCTAATTTCGCCTCATTTCTAAGGCATTGTCCTTAAAAGGCTCTCCTTATCATCCCAAACGTTCAGTGGAGTCTCTCTACCCCGGATTGTCAGACTCAAGTGTTGCACAGCGCTGTGAATGCTGGGATTTGGGCTCCGAAGTCATTCTCTGCTTGGCTGTGTAGACTACCATTCTGTTCCTGCTCAGCTTGGTATCCAGAAACAGACTCAGGAGGCCATCGGTGCAGGTTTCTGGAATTCTCTCTCTGTGTAGCTCCCTCTTCTCTGCTACTGCCCTGGTAGGTTCTAGCCACCCCTACCTCCCCGAACTCAGATCTGCCTCTTCAACTCAGTGAGACTGCCCCTTTCTAGCTCCGTTAACCCCTGCTTGTGCTGTGGCCTGACAAACGCCTCCCGGTTGAAAGCTGGTGTGTTTTTAGGCCTCCCTTCATTTGCTTCCCTTTTCTCAGAGATCACAGTCCTTCACTGCTTGTTGTCCACTATCTGGAATAACCGTTTCATGAGTCTTGCCCACTTCTTTGTTTATTTACAGGGGCGGCAGGAGGGAGTGTATATATTCCATCGCGACCAAAGCCAAAGTCACAAGTGTAGGTTTTAGCGTCGAACACACTTGAGTTTAGATTCTGCCTCCACTAGTTACTTGCTGTGTGACCTCGGGCATGTCACTTGGCCTCTCAACCTGTATATTCTCATACGTAAAATAGTTACTGGTCCGTACGATTGTAGAGATGAAATGACTTCACATGTGGAACATGCATCACATGGCCGGTACATGGTGGGTAAGTGTTCAATAGATGAAAAGCATTATTATGAATAAGAATGGTCCCCGGGCTTCTACAAGATGTGACAATAACTAAATCCTGGTAATGAAGATCCCAGAAGACCACTATCTCTCTGCAGCCTTAACTGGCCCTTTAAGTGATGGATTGTACTTGTAAATATTTAAGCAGCCTTGGTTGCTCTGCATTAAAAGTGTATAAGTTTCTATTGAGCTCCTGTCAGCTGGTTTTAACATCTTGCCACTGACCCATTCAGAGCGTGGTATCTTCTCGGGTGGCTCCAAGGGGCCCCTCGTGAATTCCGAGGTGTCTCTATGAAGGGGTTATTGCTGGAATCTCATTCCGAGGCTGTTTTTCCCACCAGGCTCCTCCCTCCAGTTTACCAGGAAATCAGAGCCTTTCATGGTAACTGGCTTCCAATCACGGTTAATGCGGGAACTAGAGTTCCAGAAGGCAGGCCCAGGAGGGTGCATTCATCCCCCCCTGTGTCGGGAGCTGCCAGGGCAACCTCTGAGGGGGTGGGAAGGAGGATCGGGAGGGAGAAATGGGCCTCTAAGCATGTCTGTTTACTCCCTTTTGCTCCCAGCTATCTTTAAATGGAATCAAAATATCCCCTAATCCTCTTTATCTCAATTCAGTGCTTCTAGAGAAGAGATACTTGACATTTAAGGTTGTAGGAAAAGGGAAGAAAGTACCAGTGTGAGAGAGACATAATATTTGCTGGAAACCATAGCATGGAGAAATTTCAGGGAATTCACGTTAGGAGCCTCCTTAATTTCTTGAAAAACAAAACACCAGATGAGAGAAGGCGGGACCACACCGGGGTCCTCCTGCTGGGACAGGTTGTCAGGATGCTTGACGTGCAGAGTTTTGCCCTTGGTCCTCCACTTGGCGTCCCCCATTAGCACTGAGGCTGTGATGTCCCCTGATAAGACTTTCTGCCTTCTTAGCCCTGTGAAAGCTGGTCCTTTTGTCGTCCATCCCCTGTCAGCAAAACAGATCTTTGTAGGCTGAAGAACTGTGGCCCCTGCCACCCCCTTCCTCCCCATTTGTGTGTCTGTTTCCCAGAAATAGTGAGACACGTGCTGCACATGAGTGGGCCATTTAGTAGGCGCTCAGGATGCCATCACCCTGCGGCTGAACACTGCGGGGGCTGACCGCACTGGGATCCAGAAGAGGGGTCTTTGGTCTTGATCCTGAGAGAGACAGACATTCTCAGTGTCTTTTTTTTTTAAAATTTTTCTTTTAACATTTATTCATTTTTGAGACAGAGAGAGACAGAGCATGAACGGGGGAGGGTCAGAGAGAGAGGGAGACACAGAATCCAAAATAGGCTCTAGGCTCTGAGCTGTCAGCACAGAGCCCAACGTGGGGCTCGAACTCACGGACCGCGAGATCGTGACCTGAGCCGAAGTCGGACGCGCAACCGACTGAGCCACCCAGGCGCCCCTTCTCAGTGTCTTTAAATGCTCTGTGTCAGAGCAAGAGTTTGGCAAACCGCGTGTGTGATGCCCACATCAACGGACCCGGAGCAGGTATCTGTTGGTTAGTGGAGAGACAGCACGCCTGGTCTGTGTTCTTAGAAACACGGAAACATGGCGGCATTCACTTTGAATGTGTTGTCCCCGGATCGTAGTCCTTTCTTAGAATTTCCGAGACGTACGTGTTACCAAATCCAGAGCTTTTGGAGCACGTTGCCAGACTGTCCGTGTTCAAATCTCGGCCGTCTGTAAACTATTTGACCGTAGGCAAACGACTTCACCTCTCTGGACCTCAGTTTCCTCATCTGTAAAATGGGGATAATAACAGTACCCACCTTCTAGGGTTGCCCTGATGATCGAAAGCATTTGCCATTATTATCTTTAAAATGGTTATCATCGTAATTAGGATGCCCATGGGAAACTTGTGATTGATGTGCTCACGGGCAGATGATGAGAGCATTTCTGACTGCTGCAGAAACGACTGTGAACGAGGCAGGAGAGCTGGGTTCTTGTCCTGCGCCTGCCTCCAATTCACGTATATTCTTGCAGCAGTCTTTCCCCTCACTCCGAGCCCACGTTCGCTCCCCTGTTAAAGGGGACCGTGGTCCTGTTTGACCACTAAAGCGCCTCCGGGCCAATAGGTTTGCGAATAGAAAAATCCAGAAAATAACGTACTTCTTTGAACAGGACAAACAGCTCCTTGACCGTCTTACTGACTCTTCCAAATAGTTCCGCGGAACTCGTTCCGTGGGCAAATCCAAGGTGAACGTCACACCTGATGTCTGATAACTTCTGAGGCAGTTGTGCTTCCAGCCAGGATCCTGGTCCACTTATTCGGCATTTATTGGAAACCGTCATGTGCTAGGCAGTGTGATAGGATTGGGGGTCATAGGAATCCATTCATTTCTTCTTTCATTCATTTATTGATCCAACCCATAGGTATCTTGCACCTGCTCTGCATCAGACACTGTTCTAGGGACTAAGAATACAACCATGAAAAAAGTAGGGACAAGGGTCTCACCTGGCCGCGACATTCCAGAGGGGAAGGCAGCTAAGAAACGATCAGCAGTCGCGGGATGATTTCAGACAGTGGTGGTGCACTTGGAGACATATGAGGACCATGCGCGGGAAGGAGGCCTGGGGCGGTGGGGGCTGGGGAGGGGGCATGTAAGTTCACCAGGATGAAGTGACAATTAAGCAGAGGCCTGGATGTGGGAAGGCACTGGCCACGAGGGACCCGGGGCAGAGGACGCCAGGCAGGGATCAGTAAATGCATAGTCCCGGAGGTGAGTTTGTTTTTCTTTCTTTCTTTCTTTAATTTTATTTTTAAGTTTATTTATTTATTTTGAGAGAGAGAGAGAGAGAGAGAGAGAGAAGGAGTAGGGGAGGGGCAGAGAGAGTAGAGAGAGAGAGAGAGAGAGAGAGAGAGAGAATCCCAAGCAGGCTCCTCACTGTCAATGCAGAGTACATGTGGGGCTCGAAACCATGAGCTGTGAGATCGTGACCTGAGCCAAAGTCGGGAGCTGGCCACTCAACTGACTGAGCCACCCAGGCACCCCCGGAGGTGAGTTTTTAAAGAAAAGAGGTGCTTTTAGAAGATTATTTTTATGCAGGAGAATGAATTGGTTAGCTCTGTCGTGCGGGGTGGCACTGGAGAGTATGAGAGAGTGCCATGGGGCACAACTTTCTGGGATGGGATCCCAGCTCAGCCGCTGACTGTGTGATCAGGGGCAAGTGACCCAATCTCTCTGTGCCTCAGGTTGCTAATCTGTCAGATGAGGCCGACAGCAGAATCACAGTCTTGTAGTTACGGGTAAAGCGGTTGTCCATGTACTCGTCTACTTTCTAGCACACAGCAGGTGCTGTCCAAATGTGGGCCATTATTACATTTCGGAGACCTGACCTGTGTATACAGGTAACACGGGGCAAGAACAGAGGGTGGAGACCAGCGAGATGATGGCGGAGGTCCTTCTAGGCTAGCGAATTTCTGAGTGAAAGGCTGGACAACTATTTGCTTGCTAAAGCAGGATAGAGATTCGTACTTCTGTCTTGTTTACATTAAGAGGTTTAGCAAAACATTCTTTCTAAGTAATGCAGAGGTGCCCAGAATTAGGACTAATTTGAATTAACGAGACTCTGTTGTACTTTTAAATTTTTTTTTTTCAACGTTTTTTTTTTTTTATTTATTTTTGGGACAGAGAGAGACAGAGCATGAACAGGGGAGGGGCAGAGAGAGAGGGAGGCACAGAATTGGAAACAGGCTCCAGGCTCCGAGCCATTAGCCCAGAGCCTGACGCGGGGCTCGAACTCATGGACCGCGAGATCGTGACCTGGCTGAAGTCGGACGCTTAACCGACTGCGCCACCCAGGCGCCCCTCTGTTGTACTTTTAAAGACAAATCTTTCCAGGGGCGCCTGGGTGGCTCAGTCAGTCGAGCGGCCGACTTTGGCTCAGGTCATGATCTCGCAGTTCATGGGTTCAAGCCCCACGTCGGGCTCTGTGCTGACAGCTCGGAGCCTGGAGCCTGCTTCGGATTCTGTGTCTCCCTCTCTCTCTGCCCCTCCCCCACTTGTGCTCTGTCTCTCTCTCTCTCAAAAATAAATAAAAACATTATTTAAAGGCAAATCTTCCCATATGGCCCTTGAAAATATGAAAATGTAATTACAATATTCAGAAAGTCCTCTTGAGTTTTAGAAGAATCTTATCAGAGCGTACTAGGAAAGCTTGTGAATTCGGTAAAATCCTCCTTCGGGACACTTAGACCTTTTTCACACCCCAGATGCCCGGGGTTCAAATCTCAGCTCTGTCCCTCACCAACTATGGGACGTTGAGCAGGTCACCAAAAGCTACTCACCCCCATTTTCTCCTCTGCTGATTGTGGACAACTATAGAACCTACCTTTTATGGGTTCTAGGGAGAATTAAATGAATACATATCAAGATCTTAGAGGGGCGCCCGGGTGGCTCAGTGGGTTAAGCATCTTTCTCTCCATTTTGGCTCAGGTCATAATCTCATGTTTGGGGGGAGGAAGCCGTGGGATGGGCTCCGCAGTGACAGCACAGATCCAGCTAGGGATTCTCTCTCTGCCTCTCCCTCTGCCCCTCCCCTGCTCACGCTCACTCTCCCTCTCTCAAAATAGATAAACTTCAAAAAAAAATCTTAGAATAGTGCCTGGCCCATAGAAAGCGCTCAGGAAATGCTGGTCTCTGTTAGTCTGTATTGTGGGTTCCCACTCACTGTCTCTGCAGACCTCTGGGGCTCTGGCCCAGGTCGGCTGGTTCAGATCCCTAAGGGTTGGCTTGTGACCCCAACCCTGGGATGTGTGCTCCTGCCAGGCCATGCCCTGGGTCTAACTGGATCCTGGGCCCTGGCCTGCCCGGGTCTGTCTAGCTATCCCATGACGACGCGATCCCCGACCTCGTCGGTTATAACGCAAACATTTGTAGCACCCACTGGGCTCCAGGGAGAGCGTAATTCTGCAGGTGCAGGGGGCGAACCGGGGCGGTGTAATGACCTCTCTTCATCTTTAGGATGAAACTATGAGGAAAGCTATTATTCTCCTCATTGTACAGATGGGGAAACTGAGGCTCAGAGAAGGGAGGCTACTGGCTAGGGTCACCGGGCCGGGAGAAGTTCATCGCGGCAGCTCTGACCGGGGCGGCCTCTGTTCCAGGCACTTTCCCGGAGGCTTGATTTAACCCGCGTATCTCTAGGCCCCTGAAACTGATGCTCCATTCCCCCCGCATTTGTGCTGAGGTCATGGAGCCACGGCCGGATCTGTCGTGACAATGAAAAGAGAGTCTCTGCCCTTGGGCGCCAGGGCAGCCAAGCACACAGCTGACCTGGTCTGGACCCGCGGGTACGAGCCCAGGTCCTCCGAGAAGTGCTCAACAGGGGTGTGGGGGGAAGGTCTACGTACTCTCCCCCGGCGCTCCCTTTGGGCACAGTGTCCTAAGGAACCAAGAGTCTGCTTCTGAGGATGACGGCCACCAGTGGCCACCGCAGCAGTAGTCACCTTAGAGAACAAACACATGTCGCCTCTTCCCCCAACCCTTGTCTTAAGCTGGGAGACCCGGACAAGCCCGTGCAGGGCTCCCCCCGACCCCCAGCGTCCTCCCCTCCGGCCCCACTGAATCTGCCTGCCCTGCTGCCCCATCCATCTGATTCCCAGCCGTCCAGCCCCTCAGCTCCGCTCGGCCTGGAGCACGGCCCCGGGGGGAGCCTGATCACATCCTCTAAAGATGCCTTTTCCCGGCGCGTCAACCCTTCGCCTCTCGCCGCTACTCCCTGAGCAGCTCACAGCAGAGAACAGGGGAGAGGAAACGGCCCAGACTTTCATTGATTGAAATAAATAGTGGGAACCTGGGAAGCCACATGTTACAGGTGTACCTGTGGATGCTGCCCTTGCCCGGATGCTGCCCCGGGGACAGAGTTCACGCCTCACTCTCCAGCTGCCGGCCGGTGGGCAGGCTGCAGGACAGTCACTGGCCCTGGGCCACACGAACCAGCCGGCACCACCTTTCGGAGTCTGCAGCTGGGTGCCGTTGATTTTCCCGGGTCCTCCGGGGCAGTGACACCTGCCGAGAGCCTCCTGGGGTCAGGCCCTTTCCTGGAGTATCTCTCGAGATCGCTACAGCCACCGTGTCAGGGAGGAGAGGGAGTGGAGAGGGCCCACTCCCTCACCCCTGCATTTGTTTCCATACTGCCGGGCATCTCTGTGTCCTGGACACTGTAGTGGCTTGGGGCGGGTGACAGTGACCCAGACACCAGTCCCTGCACTTAGAAGGCAAAAGGGGGGAGTGGGTGATGACAAGAGGGAGACCCTGGGGTCTGTACCAAACCCAGGCTCGGAGCTTCCTGGAAGGTTCCAAAGGGAATGCTAGATGGGGGTGGCAGGTGCCTGGCGGTTAGCCAGTGAAGAGAGATGGGAAGGGTGTCCCAGGCAGAAGGAACAGCACCACGAAGGCCTGGAGCCAGGGGAAGATCGAAAAGGCTCAGGATACAGAAAACAGGTTGGGGGGGGTGGTCTTTCCCAAGGTCACAGAGCTGGCTAGAAGGGCAAAGCCAGATCCTGACCCAGACTAAGCTGCTGCCAGCATGGGGCTCACCCCCACTCGCCGGGGTGGGTGGAGCAATCCGAGAAGACAGGGGACTCCCTGAGGTCCAGGGGCCCTGGGGGTGGTCAGGAAGCCGGTCACAGGGATATGGCCAAGGGCAGGGTGGGCGGGCTGCAGCCTCAGATCCTCACGCAGCGGAGCGTCCTTGTGCGGGTGGGAGGGAGGCTGGACTGGGTTGGGCTCCGCATAGCTCCCCCTCCCTAGAGGCGGCCATGGGGGAGCCCGAACCCTGACATCAGGATGCATTTGGTTGTGAGCAGAATTTGTGGACGTCACACCCGCCAGAAAGCGGTGGGGGGGGCTGCCCAGTTCGAGGCTTCGCTGTGAGGGGAGCAATGTTGTTTTTTGGATGTTCAAAGCTCCCAAATCTCGAGCAGTTAGTTACCATCTCCTTCGTAGAGATGAAAAATCCGGGGTTTAGAGAGGGAAGCAACCGGCCCGGGGTCACACAGCATACTTCTGACTCCACTGCCTCCATTTGCATTGTGATCACCCTTCTGCCTCCTGTAACAGAGGGCGGCCTGTCTTCAGGTCCCAGGAGCATTTTCCCAATGTGACTGTTACCACGCACAGACGAGTCAGCTCTGGAAATAGGGCTTGGAGACAAGAAAGGCGTTCATATCCACTCAGGCCACAGAGGTTTGCTGAGCACCTACCATGTGCTGGGGTCCCCTGCTGGGCCCTGGGGACACAGGTGTGGATAAGACATCGCCCTTGCCCTCAGGGCCCAGGCCCATCTGCCATGTCCCAAGGAAGGGAGAGGTTGCACCGGTGAGATGTGACCATCTGGTCACTAGAGGGGAGTCTGGGCTCCATTCAGCAACCATTCATTGAGCACCTGCTACGCGCTGCGCTCTGTGTGAGGTGCTGGGAATACGGCAGTGGATAGGATAGAGTCTGTCCCCGCTCTCATGAGAAAACGAACCTGAGACCTTTACAGATAATAACGACAAGTTCAATTGTGAGAGTGCTACATGAAGACCACAAAGGAGGGTGATGGGACAGGGGGTGCTGGATGGTTGGGGGTGCTCCACTGGCCACCGGCCAGCTTAGGGGAGGAGTTCTGCCTTCCTCCAACACACTTGGAGGGACACATGGGAGCTGGTGGAATTGGGAGCTTCTTTTCTGGAAGACTTGGGTTCTGCGGGGCGGGGGGGGGGTCTCACATCAAAGCTCACCCTGCAGTTTGCAGGGGGATTAGAGCCCACTCCGAACCAACCCCCTGCTCCGTGGTTCTGGCTCCGGGGCCAGGGAGTCTTCACCACCATCCCTCCACAGGGAGTGACTGTCCTCCCCGGGCACCTGCCCGAGCAGGGGTCTCCTAGGGGACCCACATGGCCGTCCTCTCGAAGCCTCACAGTTTTTGGACTTCCAGACCCTTCTGCCAAGTACTTCCCAGGGCTCGCTGTTGCTTCTGTGAGGTCCTTCTCTGGAGGTGGCTTTGTAGGCATTCTGGGGTCCCCACACTTGTCCCCCCAGCCCCCCAGGGGAGACAGGACCCGAGGGCTCACTGTGCCTGGGCGCCCTGATACACCGGTGGCCCCAGTGCTTGGCCTTCTCTCTGGCTCCTGGAATCTGGGGCGTGTCCAGCTCAGCATGAAATGTAACGTTCTGCACCCGAAAGTCTCAGACCTTCCTGGGGCGCGGAGTAATTTGTTCCTGATCAAGCAAACGCCATAGGTCACCGTGTGACCATTTTCAAGGTTGAATCTTTTCTGATGACCTCACTCCACACCCTGCTCATTTCCGACTGGCTTCTCCGCCTCCGGTTCCATTGGTGCCTCTGAAGCGAGGTCCCTTAGTTCCCCTCGTCTTCCTCCCATTCGGTATTCCTGAGCTTCTGCTGCGAGCGCTGGAATGTTCTGGGTCCAGGGAGGCTTCCTGTTTGAGGGAAGACAACAGCAGGAGTTTGAGAGGTGACTCTGCCTGTCCTCCAGAGTCCGGCTCCCTCCTGAGACCCCAGAGGGGTGGGAGTAGGGGTGGGGATGGGGGGCAGCCCAGGAATCAGCACTGACAATCCAAGGACACTCCCAGTGGCATATGGAAGTAAAACGAAAGAGCACCTAGCCCTAGAATCAGGGAGGGATTCCTGGAGGAGAAGACATGTGAGCTGAATCTTAAAAGCCAGGGGACTTTTGTCATGTCTAGAGGACTCAGCTCCAAGGTCATATTTATTGAATGAATGAATGGATGAAAGAATGAATCTAATCCAGACCCTCCCTTTGGAAGCAGAGCTGGCTCTGGTGCCTCCAGGTTCTGTCGGAGCCTGGGGAGCACACCCCTCTGTCCCAACAGCCCCTCTGCCTTCCTGGAGGAGAAAGTCCCTCACCCCCAGCTGCCAGAGACTTCAGGCCACATGACACAGATTCACAGGAGCCTCTCTGCATCTTGGGGCTGTCTTGGGCTCTCCATACTGAAAGCCCAACGTCTTGAGTTTCTCCATGGGTTTGCTCACAGCCTCCAAGAGGCTGGAGAGTCGTGGGGAAGGGCACAGACCCAGCTCAAACCTCACCTCTGCCCCTCCATAGGTATGTGGCCTCGAGCAAGTGACTGCATTCTCTGAGTCTCAGTGGGGCATTATGGTAATGGGGACTTGTGGGCGGCTGGTTGTTGAAGGACCCTAAGCGTCTATTCCTCCCAGGGCCTATGTTCCCGCCATGTTGATTTCAACTCTTCCATAGAAAGATGGGGGTGTCTTCCCCACCCCCAAGATCTGGGCTGGACCGTGGTTTATTCTGGCCAACAGACTATGGTGGAAGAGACAAGGGACCCCAGGCCTCCAAAGGCCTTGAGCTTCTGTTGGCTGTCTTGGAACTCTGCGGTCTCCAGTGCTCCAGCTTGGGCCAGTGGGCCAGAGGACGAGATCCCGTTTGTTTCTACCAAGATCCGCAAAGCCTACCTACAGCCAACCCCCGGGCTGAGTGAAGTTGCCTGGGCCAGCCAGCCAAACTCAGAATCCAACCACCTAGCCGTCCCACAGGCTTGTAAGATAAGTGAATACCTACTGCTTTAAAGTGTTTTTTGTAGTTGTTTGTTACACAGCATTATACGGGCTGATACATCTTTATAGGGTTTTGGTAAAGATGAAATAAACTAGTAGGTATAAAGTGCTTTATATCTTTACCGTGGACACAGAGTAAACATTCAACCGACATTCGCCGTAGGTATCACCTTGGGGCTATCTGGCCCTCGGGGGTACTTGTCTTTGTCATCAGACTGAAGATCCAGGTGGGCAGTGCCCTCTGCTCACAGTGATTCCTCCTCAGGTGCTGCCACTCAGGAGCTGTGTGGTCTTGGGCAAGCGCCTTTACCTCTCTGAGCTTGGGGGTGGGGATGAAGATCTCTGCCTTGCAGAGTTGCTGGGAGCCTCCTTCTGCAGCTGAGACCACCGGGCTGAGCTGTGCAGGTTCCTGCTCCCGGACGGCAGACGTGGCGTCCAGATAAGGGGCACATGTGTGCCACCCAGCCAGAAGAACACCATTTGGGAGAGCTCAAAATGGATCACATTCCAGCAAAGAGCATGGGGCTCCTCAGGGAGTGTGGGCAGAGTGAGCCCGATGACTCTCCAGGTTCCGTAAGGCCCGGGTCTGCCTCGATGCATCCCACAACAGCTGCTCCGCCCCGTCACCAAAACCCTCAGATGTGTGCCCACACGAAGGGTTTTTCGCTTGCGTGGGTACCTCTCTGGCTGAGACATGAGGCCCATGTCTTCTTTCTCACCAGATGAGAGAGACCGCTGATTTCCGCAGCTTCCTGGTGTATCCCTTTGGGCCGGACCTCCTTGAGGCATTAAAAAAGTGCCTGTTCCTTCTGTCCCACTAGGCCAGTGGCTCGGTCATCCCTATGTGTCACCGGGGCCCTGGTGCCGCGCACAAGGCCGAGTAGAGTAGGTGCTTGGAAAATCTCAGTGGAGTGACCACATGGATGTCAGGCTCACGTAGATGCTTATTCTCGTCTCCTCTCGTGTCCCCAGCCGTTCTGCTCCCTGGAAGCCAAGGTGGCCACGCCCCTGTCAGCTTTCACCGTCTCCACACCTGCCTCCATCACAGTTCACCTCACATCGTCTTGGGATTGTTCTGGAAACACAACTCCTGTCCCGCCAATTCCCCTCCCTGACCTTTGGACTCCACACTCCAGTGGGATCCTGCTGTTCTTGGGGCAAAGCCCCAAATCCCTTATGTGGCATTTGAGGCACCACCCAGCCTGGCCCTCGCCTCCGCCACCTCGGACTCATGTCACACCAGGCTCCCGCCCACCGTCTGCCCTCCAGTCACACAGGCCTTGGAGTTCTTTGTGATTGCCAACAGCTGTCCACCCACAGGACCTTTGCACATGCTGCTCCTTTGCCCGAATGCTCTCCTTCGCGCCCAAACTCTCATGATAATTCGTATTCTTCATACCTCTGCTCTGCTATTCTGGTCTGCAGGGAACCCTCTGGGGCATGCTGACCCAGCACCGTGTCCCCTAGACGACACTTCTGACCTTACACTTGATGTGATTAATTAATCTCTGTGTCTCCCTCTAGACTGTGAGCTCAATGGGGCAGGAGCTGTGGCAATTTGAATCCCCCTGATGCAGTGGCTGTCGTATAGCAGGTGCCCAACAAACGCATTGAATAAATAAATGCATATTGTCACTGCAGGGTCCCCTTCGGTTAGTGAACTTCTCTCCCCACGACAGGGATGATGGTCTTAGTGGTTCCCATGCTCTGGTGCTCAACTCAAGGTCTGTGCCTAACTGGGATCCATAAATATCTTTTGAAGGAAAAGACGAAGGGAGGAGGGGAGGGGGGATTTGGGGTTTGAAGGCTCGTTGACTCAGCTTCCGGCCCAGTCTGGAAAGCCGGGGGGGGGGGGGGGGGGGGGCGGTGCAGGGAGGGGACGCGGCGCCCACGCACACAGACATCTGCTCCCAAAATAGCCGCGACTTCTCCGGCTCTGCCCGCTCACCGAGAACAACCCCCCCCAACCCCCACCCCCAGCATCGAGCTGCTGTGTTTTTGTGCCGCGTGGGGTTTTACTTCTATAGGCTCATTACCAGGAAGTGGGGTTCAGGGGCAGAGCAGGGAGGGAAAGGGACCCCTATCCCTGACTGGGGACATAATGAGGGGGGTTCTTACCTCCCTGGGATGCTGCTCCCTCAAGGAGATTTGCAAGGGAAATGACAGGGCCCCAGGCGGTGCAGGTGTCCCGCGAGGAGACGCTGCGGGATTGGGCGCACAGTGTGTGGGGCTGACGCGCTGACGGAATGTGGTCTGATGGCCTCATTGGGACGCCGGTGAGACCGCTGTCCCCGCACTGCAGACGGGCAAGGACGCTGCCCTCCTCGCTCCCGTTCAGCAGCACCTGGGACAGAAGCCAAGAGAACAGAGGTGCCCAGGAGCTCCTGCTCCCTCCTGCCCACCACCCCCTACCTGGGAGCCGCCTTCAACCTGGGCGGGACTCAACTCCACCTGCTCTGGGGAGAGGCTCCTGGGGCACCTGCTCCAGGAAGACCTTGAACCTCCTCATGGAGAATTCCAGACCCAGAGGCCTAAAGAACTGGGGGCAGCAAACTAGGAGCTGCTTCATCCCCCCATGTGCTCTTCTCTGGTCTGTCCTTCAGGGCCCAGCCTGGGCTCCCCCTCCTCCAGGAAGCCCTCCCTGATGCCTCCAGCCCATGCTGCCCTCTTCCTTTCCTACTTCCTCTCCCATGTTCTGTGGGGCAGGGCGAGGCGGGGGGAAGGAACCTGGGCCTTAGTGGCAGATGTCTGGGCTTTGGATCTGCTCCCCCATCCTGAGCTGTGTGGCCTTGGGCAAATCACTAGACTTCTCTGGGACCCCATCTCCTCCTTGTAAAGTGGGGGCAGGAGTTACAGAGACCACTGTCGTGCCGTTTCCCCTTTGTTTCCAGGTCCGCCTCCTTCGTGGGATAAATCATTAGGCTTTCACAGTGGGGACCGAGTCTGACCTTTTCCGCGTTCCCTGGGTCAACGGACGAATAAATGGCTGTAAACGTAATTGTGAAGGCACAGTGTTCAGGTGGAATGTGGGGATGGCAGCCCGGCCTTCTCTGTGGGGCTCACTGTGCATCTGTTGTAAAGTGTTGGGGGCGTGTGCAGAGCTCATGTTTACCAGGCTCCTGCATGTCCTGGGCGCTGTGTCACCCCCCGGGGGGGGGGTAACCCAGGGGAGATGGTGCTTCCGTCCACCCAGCATCTGTTCCCAATTGTTCTTTTTGTGATAGCGTCCCGGTTCTCCGTTGGCCGAATCACCTGACTGCTGACACGGAAGGTGGCCCTTCCGCTCGCAGCCAGGGACTGGCCCGGAGTCTTGCCCAGATGCCCTCGCTGCCCTGGAGGGAAAGGGGGTCAGGCAGCGGTGGTGGGGAGCGGCTCCCCCTGCCCAGATGGCGCAAACATGGAGCACTGGTTCCTCCCGGATCCAGCGGCTGCCCTGGCGACTCTTCCCTGAGGCCCGAATTGTCCCCTTTTCTTCAGTTCTAGGATCAGCCGATCGTTCAATGCCTGCCTTTTCTGTCTCTTTTTCTTACATCATCTAGAATCCTGTTCCGTTGCCGCAGACAGGCCGAGGGCAAGGGACAGCAGTTCCCCGGGCCCCCGGGCCACCCATGGGTGGGAGGACTCCAGGCTCGGCAAATGGGGAGGGATCTGGGAGGGAGCTCCCAGCCACTTGCCTGGTGACAGTCCCTCCCCCGCCCCGCCTCCAGTCCTGAAGCATTGGGCCTCCTGACCTGGGTTAGGTGCCAGGATGTGTCAGGTGACAGGCGTGATGCTGGTGACCCCCCACCTGGATCCTGATTCTGTTGGCAGCTGGGCTCTTGTCCTTGGGGGACAGTGAGGGCTGTGAGGTGTCAGCACATCATCTTCTAGAACAGGCATGTAAGGTCACGGCTGGGGCTCAGTCCTGCCATGGGCTTTTTAGAGTCTCCCACAAGCTTGGTGGCTTGGGGTGAGTCGTGTAACCTCTTGAAGCCTTGTTGTCACCTGGAAAGCAGAGGTGGTGATAACATTGCCTTCGTCACAGGGCGTTATGTCCTCTGTCACCTCCCAGAGAGACATAACCATCAACACGATCTGCACTGAGCTGGGCAGGAGGTCGCGGCCAGAGCAGGGAGCATGCTGGGAGAGCAAGTGGTCTGATCTGCTCGTGGGAGGGGAGTCCCAGGCAGGAGGAACGGCTGGAGCAGTTGGGGAAACTGAGGCCCGGAGTGGGCAGGCGGCCTGCGCAAGGTCGGACAGTGAGTGGGTGACAGAACAGACCCAGGGCTGGCGCTCTGTCTGCCTCAGCCCTTGGATCTCAAGCCTGGAGCAGACGAGGGAGGGCGAGTTTGGACCTGGGTGAAGGAAGATGAATTAAACCCATGGAGTAAAGGCCTCACGCCGGGACCCCTCGGGCTCTGGAGGGACGGGGAATGAGGGTCTCCCCAGCCCTGACTGGGCCCATGGACAGACTTGAACGTGATGTCAGGGCAGCCCGGGACGAGATTGTCAGGCTCTCAAGTGAAATGAGGAAAAATCAGGCAAATGGTATAAGGTTGCCAACTGTTACCACCTCCCAACTGAATGTCACCTGATCCCAGCTTGGGAAATGCCGTGTGAAGACACTTAAAAGTCAGTGCCATTTAGTGAGGAACCGTCACAGAATTGGCTGGGTTTCCCCGAGAGTCTGAGCACGGTGTGAGCTCGTCTGCCCTATTCCTCTGACACATGACGTAATAAAGGCCCCTGTCTCGGATGGGGCTTCTATTCTGGTGGGGGGACACAGGTAGCGAACAAGCAGTGTGTTCGGGCAGTGAGAAGTTCTGGGGGGAGATGGAACGCGGTAGTGAGGGTGGGTAGTGTAGCAGCCCGGGACCCAGCTGGAGACAGATGAAGTGACAGTCAATCAGGTATTTGAGGAGGGTATTTAAAGGAGCCTGTTTATGAAGGGGGGGTGTGGAGAGTAAGAAAACCCCAGAAGAGGGGCTACATTAGCCTCCTTAGGCTTGCCAGGGCCAGGGGACTAGTGATGAGTGGAACCAGAGACAGAGAGAGCGGGGTGAAGGGGCTGGGCCGTGTGACAGCAGCTGACATTCCCAGTCTGCTGGGACAGAGCCAGCCCTGGAGCCCTGCAGGGAGGGACCAGCAGGGCTAAACAACTGGGCTTCCTCACCTCCTGCCCTGATCTCCTGCTGGGGCTCCCTGTTGACCAAACCCACCTGGAAATCAGAAGGGCACGGGGACCGCTTGATGCTCCCTGTGGGAGCCCAGAGGACGGGCGCAAGGGTGGATTGAGGATCTGAGGGGGCCAGGAGGGACCCCTGGAGCAGGGGAGAAGTGTTGCTTTGGCACTGTGCTCTGGGAAGAGGGCTTGGAGGAGGGGGCATTGAAGTTGGCGTCTGAGAACGAGAAGGAACCAGCCAGGGGAAGGGAGTCCCTGGTGGAGGGAACAGCAGGGGTGAAGGGATGGGGAGACAGATGGGCGCCAGATGTGCGGGCCACGTGGTGTGGAGCTGGAGTTTTATTTTAAGCTTAGGGGATGAGTTTTAGGCGGAGGAATGATGTGGTCCTACCCGTCTGTGGGAGGAATGGCTTAGAACCTGGCAGGGGTGGCCACAAGGGGGCCAGGCGGGCAGGGCACTAGAGCAGGTGACGAGCCTGGACCTGGGCAGAGGGCGGGAGGTAGAGGCATGTATTCTGGAGGGGGAAGTGCTGGCTGATGGGTCAGATGCTGAAGCGAAGGACGGGAGCCATGAGGGGGTCGCCGGCCCGGGCTTGGTCAGTGCAGGGTCGGGGTGGGGCTGGGTATTGTGCTGGGGCAGCCTGAGGAAGAACCACTAAAAGGGGGACAAAAAGAGTCCTGTATTGCACGCTAGAATTGAAGATGTCTTTTATACATTTTTTTTAATGTTTATTTGTGATTGAGAGACAGAGAGACACGGAGCACGAGCAGGGGAGGGACAGAGAGAGGGCGAGACACAGAATCCGATGCAGGCTCCAGGCTCCGAGCTGTCAGCACAGAGCCTGATGCGGGGCTCGAACTCATGGACCGTGAGATCATGACCTGAGCTGAAGTCAGACGCTTCACGGACAGAGCCACCCAGATGCCTGTATTTTATTTTATTTTTTTAACTTTCATTCATTTTTGAGAGACAGAGAGAGAGTGTGAGCAGGGAGGGGCAGAGAGAGAGGGAGACACAGAATCCGAAGCGGGCTCCAGGCTCTGAGCCATCAGCACAGAGCCCGACGCGGGGCTCGAACCCACGAACCGGGAGATCATGACCTGAGCCGAAGTTGGAAGCTGAACCGACTGAGCCACCTAGGCACCTCTCTTCTTAATTCTTTTATTTGCTTAAAGCACGATTAGCGTACAGCATTATATGAACTTGGGCGTGCAATGTAACGATCGAATAGTCACCTACATTTCTCAGTGCTCATCGGAAGTGTACTGTTCATCTATTTTACCCATCCCCCCACCCACCTCCCCTCTGGTAGCTACCAGTATGTTCTCTGCATCTAAGAGTCTGTTTCTTTTTGTTTGTCTCTTTTTCACTCCATCCATTCATTTTGCTTCTTAACTTCTACCTGGGAGTGAAATCGTATGGTACTTGTCTTTCCCTGGCTGACTTATGTCACTTAGCATTACGCACTCTAGCTGCAGCCGCGTTGTTGCAAATGGCAAGGTTTCGTTCTTTGCTATGGCTGGATAATATCCCAGTGTGTGTGTGTGTGTGTGTGTGCGCGCGTGTCTGTGTATATACAGGATCGCTTTCCTGTCTTGGCCACTGTAAATCATGCTGCTGTAGACCCTGGGGTGCATATATCTTTTCATTTTCTTTGGGTAAATACCTACTAGGGCAATTGCTGGGTGGTAGGGACGTTCTATATTTAACTTTTTGAGGCACCTCCTTACCGCTTTGCACAGTGGCTGCACCAGTTTGCCTTCCCACCGATGGTGTATGAGGGTCCCCTTTCTCCACATCCCCGCCAACACTTGTCGTTCCTTTTTTTTTTTAATTTTTTTTAACGTGTATTTATTTTTGAGACAGGGAGAGACAGAGCACGAGTGGGGGAGGGGCAGAGAGAGGGGGAGACACAGAATCCGAAACAGGCTCCAGGCTCTGAGCTGTCGGCACAGAACCCGACGCGGGGCTCGAACTCACAGACCGTGAAGTCTCTCGAACCCACTGAGCCGAAGTCGGTCGCTCTACCGACTGAGCCACCCAGGCGCCCCGTCGTTTCTTGTCTTTTTGATTTTCACCGTTCTGACAGGTGTGAGGTGGTATCTCCTTGTGGTTTTGATTTGCTTTTCCCCGCTGATGAGTCTGTTGGCCATCTGGGTGTCTTCTTGACAAAAATGCCTGTTCGTGACTTCTGCCCATTTTAATTGGATTATGGCATGTTGGGTGTGCCCTTGTAGAAGTTAAACGTGACGAATCTTAACTACAGAGAACGATGTGACGTGAAAGGCATTTGAGGCCGAGGGAGAGATGGGCCTTGAGCAGCCAGCGGCCAAATTGGTTTCGAGGAAAACCAGCAGCGGGCCTTTTGTTCTCTGCCCAACCACCAGGGGAATGGGCTCAGGGGCTGGGGCCTCTGGATGTCAGTGCTGGCGTGGGACAATCCCGGGGTGGGATCGGCAGGGTACGGGGCCTCAGGGGAGCTGCTGCTCTCATGGTTGGGACCGTCTGACATTGCGGGACACTGGACCTCTCTGTGCCTCCCTTTGCCTCGGGAACACGGGACCGAGAATACTTCTCACGCACAGGCTGTGTGATCAGCACCCAGCGCAGAGCGCGTGCTCCACAGCGCTCGGCAGTGTCCCCGTGACCCTATCGTCCTAGTGACCACGTTACCCTCTACCGCCGCTTCAGAGACGCTCTGAATTGCAAGGTCCCGAGACATCATCTGGTTAAATGTCCTGTGAAAAAGCCAAGGCCTAGGCACAGGAGGGGGCTTGCCAAGGTCCGTGGAGGGGCAGGACGAGCCCCTGAGCCAGAGCCCTTTCTGGTGCCTCCGTCTGTGGGGTCCTGACCTGCCCTCACCTGGCATCGCGGGGTTTACAAGTGACGCACAGACATTGTTGATGTGGGCGATGGGGGGTGCGGGTCATACGGGGGTCGGAGAAAGGAAAGGAGCGGTTTTCAGGCTGAAGAGGTCCACACTGGCATCCCGCTGGTACATCTGAATGATTCTTGGTGGCTCTGCAGACAGGCCTGTGTCTCCGTGGCCCCAGAGGTGCCTGGCACCGAAGGCGGGACATCCTTGGAACCAGGGGACCGACACCATCCAAGCTATGCCCCACCATCGTGGGGCAACGGAAGGGGCACAGGGGGCATGAAGACTGAAGGTTGACCCCAACTTATGAACGACGCCGTAGCAACTCCCTTCACTAATACGGAGGGTTCGTGCGCCCCAGGTGCCTCTCCCTGAGCCTGGGACACAGTTCCAGGGGCTGGCAGATCTATGAACAGACCGGGTGTTTGCTCTGGCTGTGCCCCTCCCCCTGCCCCCTGCAGGCTGGCTGGGCCAGTGTGGCCTGATACAAGGGTGGGTGCCAGGCTGAGGCCATCTTGGGAGACAGGGTGGCTGCTGGGGGGGGAAGGAGGGCCGGTTGGAGCCAGCCAGACGGGAGGCGGGGGCCGCGATGCAGGCGTGGAGGATGGCGGCCTTGAACCCAGGCGGGAACAGACCTTGCGGGAACATTTGGAGGACAAGGATCCGGGTGTCTGTGGGGCTGGTGCTTCCTTTATAGCGTCGTCCCGGCTCCAGGCTCACGAAGGCCGGGCCACGGGACCCTGGCCCGAGTCAAACTCACCCCTCACTGTGGCCAATTAGTTTTGACTTGTCATAAATTTTTAATGGTTTGTTAATCGATAGGAACTGGGCAGCCGGTCCTGGTGAGTCTCAAAGTGAAGGGTAAGAGAACCGAAATGATGCCCGCCAGTGAGTGCATTCAAGTGGGTCCATGCTGATCGCTTGTTGTTTTCAGTTCACTCCCTGGGTGCACGTCTTGTAAATCTCAAGTAAGGCTCTTGGGGTCTGCTCCTGGTTAGTGACCACGACTACAGGGCGGGGGTGTGGCTTGTGACATGAAGAAGGTGTGATTCCCGCCCTCAGGGCTGCAGGAAGGAGGGGCTGGCCTGGGAGAGGAGAGGGGGCACCTTACAGCCTCCCTTAACCCCGCCAGGTGATCTTGGTGACCCTGAGCAAGGTCAGGGGTCCCAGACCGCCACCTGCGAGCGGGGACTGTGGCCTCAGGAAATTACAAAACCTTCTTGAGTGGGAGTTTTCCGAAGATGGGGAACAACACCAAGGTCACACAGGGTTGTTCTTCCCTCCCGGAAAGTGGGTCTTGGGGCGGGGGCCAAACTTGGTGGATGTGCCAGGAGGGAGGAGCGAGCAGAGAAGGAGCAGATCCCGAGGTCGGATCCTGCCCCCCAGCCCCCATGGGCAATGAGGGAGGACGCAGAGGGTGCAGGGATGGGTGGGGTGGGGGCTGCCCACAGAGAACACGATGCCTGGGCCTTGAAGTGTGAGCAGGAGTGCCCCGGGTGGACAGGCAGAGGAAGGGTGTTCCGGGGCACAGCATGAACAAAGGTTGGGGGCATCACCTGCATTTCCGTCTCCCGGCTGTAACCCGAGCATATCGGTCACAGCAGCAGAATGAGGGCTGGATCCCAGGGTGCCCGTGCTGGCATGTAGCCAATGCCTGGCACCCAGCGAGGGGGGTTGTGGGGGAAATTTAAAGGGTTTACAACCTGTCTGCAGGCTTTTAGAGCAACTCCCTGATGTTGGGCAAGATACTCAACCTCTCCGTGCCTCAGTTTCCTCATCTGTGAAGGGGGTCGTGAGAGCCCCCCTCCCCGGCTGGGGGTGGGGATGAACCCGTGTCAAGCGCTTCAGGTAATGCCTGGTGCCCACGCTGTCATGAGGGTGTTTGCTGGGACTGATGCTCTTTCTGGTCCCCATGCCCGGGAGCATCCTTCTGTCCTGAGAACTTCTAGGCGGAGGGTGGTCAGGACCATCCCTCCCATTAAAGAAGCTGAATCCAAGGAAGTGAAATAGCTTCTTCAAGGTCACGTGGCTGAGCTGGTGCGTGAGATCTGGGATCTCAGACAGAAGTCTGACTTCAGAGCTCACCCGGTGCCCAGTGCTGTGTCTGACCCACGGTGGGGCTGCCCTAGAGCACCGGCCTGAGTGAGCCCAGGCCCAGGGGTCCACGGGAGACCCCAGATGCTGGGCAGAGAACAGCCCCACCTGCGCCCACATGGCCAAGGCTAACTGGGGGGGGTGGGGGGGTTGCCCTCCCTCCCGCCTCCTCCCACCTCGGCCTGACGCCTCGGCTCACAAAGGCCCTTCTCGGTCCCTTCTGCCTCTGCTGGGCTCGCGGCGGCCCCATCATCAGCCCTGCCTTGCAGTGAGCGGGGGATTGGCACCCTGTGTTAAAATCCGTGTCTGGATGAGCCCCTGGCTGGAGGAATTAACTCATGTACACACAGAAAATCTCCGCGGACTTGTCTTCTAATATTTATTCCGGAAACTGGAACATGCAGATGAAGCCAGCACCTGACTCTGGGGCTGCAGAAAAAAATTGGCATTCTCCACACCGCAAAAAGCTGCACACAGCACGGGCGGAGGTGGGCAGGAAGAAGGAAAAACCGACTCTCAGCCAGCGGAAGACAGGCCTCTCTTCAGTGGCAAAGGCTCGTGAGAATCCCAACACCTTCGTGCTCCACAGTCCTAAAATCCTAGAGGCTCAGACCCCTCAAGCTTAGAATTCTCACTGCGTAGAATCTTCAAACCATAACATTTCAAGTCAGAATCACAGGATTTTAGGGTTTAATCATTGTCTGGGCCAGACCGCTGATCAGCGGTGGCTCCCAGGCTTTTGGTCCACCCCAGGGCTGCCTCCTCAGGGCAGCCCTCCTTGACCCTCCATTAACCTAATGAGAAGACCTTTGAGTCTTGAGTGAGAAGAGGAGCTTGTCATAAAAAAAAAAAAAAAGGTTTCCAACCAAATGGAACAGCAAGTGCAAAGGTCCTGGGGCAGGAATGCACCGGTTGTGTTTGAGCTAGTGTCTGAATGTGTGGTGCGACAGGAAGAGCAGTGAAGCCAGAAATTGGAGGAGACTGTGAGTTGACCCTCTCCTCTGTTCTGGCCTCACTGTGCGCCTCGGGTGAGTCGCTGCACCTCCCTGACCATCCATGCACCTTGTGGGACACAGGAAGTCACCCCTCTGCTCCTAAGACCCAGGGGGTGGGGCCTGATGAAGCCTGGAGATCCTTGCAAGACCCGGCATGTGTGAAATGCCCCAGATTCCTTGAAAAGGAGGGTAGGACGAGGAGGAAGTGATGGTCTTTCTCGAGCTCTACAGAGCAGCACGGCGGCCCACGCTGAGATGCTGAGGAGGTTCCCTATTTGGAAGTAAACACAGGCTCCGTTTAAGGGTTCACGGCAGCGGGAGCGAGGGGGCCGGAGCACTTTGTTCCCGAGTGCGCTTATGTAAAAGCCGTCCCATTACCTATTCTCTGTAGCTTTTCGTTGCAAAACTCGAGAATTTCTAAACGCCCAGCTTGTGGTCCCGGGAAGGGAAGGCAGAGCCCAGGCTGGCCCTGCAGACTCCGCCCTTGGTGGTGGCCATGGCGGGGGTATTTGTGGGAAGCCCGAGCTGCCCCAAATACTGCTGTCTGAATCGGGTAGGTGACTGGCCCTCTCTGGACATGTTTCCTCAGCAGTGCAAAGATGGGGTCGGATTTAGGTGGCCTCTGTCCTGGTCGGGCTCCTCCAAAACTGTTCTGGAAGCAAGGTGTTGAGTTACCGCTGGTGTACTTGGGAGGGCACCCCAGGACGCACAGCAAGGGGGCGGAGAGCGAGGGCCGGGGAGGGAGAAAGGTCACATAAAGGTGCATCAAGCTGTGGGCGATGGGGGCCCACGACTATGGGGACCCTCAGAGGAACCGTGTGGTACACGCCTCTGTCCCCCACCTGCCCCTTATTGGTCGAGAGCTACCTCTGTGAGCCAGAAACATCCCTGCCTTCCAGCTGGCCCAGCTCCCGGGCTGAGCAAGCTCCTGTGGGTCAGAGAAAGCCAGAGCAGCCCGGAGAAATGCGGTTCCTGCAGCGGGAGGTGGGGGTTCTCGGGAGCTGTCCGCTTCGGCCGGGGGTGAACTCAGGCACGGCTGCAAGGACTCTGGGATTGGACCTCAAGAGCCCCTCTCCATCCCCAAGCCCTCCGCTGCTCTAACATTCTGGATCCTCCCTTCTTTCCAGGCAACTCAACTCCGGGTTCCATAAGCATATGTGTCTGTCAGGTTTATGGCTGCATCTCCAGCATCTGGAACAGTGCCTGTCAACACGTATTGCGTGGAATAAACTGGCCGCCCGATGGGCATCTTTCTTGGTTGTGCACAGTGCTCTGGGCCCCGAGCTAGCCCTGGGGATACAACGTTGAATCGGGCTTGGTCCCTGCCTTTAGGAGCTTGCTGCACGGAGGGGGCAATGCGATCGCCGCCGTTGACGAGACTCTGTTGTGCAGGCCGGCTTCGCGTCGGTCGCCTTCTTTCAGCCTCCGATAGCCACGAAGGGCCCGTGTGCTTGTGCCTATCTCACGGGTGAGCAACTCAAAGCTCAGAGAGGTGAAACGACTTGCCTGTCTCACCACATACTCACCAGCGTTGCGTGTTACTGGGTTTTTGTTTGGGTGTTACTGATTGGATTGGCCAGAGAAGAAGCCAGGGGAGAGGGCAGCCCCCATGCAGGAAAGAGGAGCTGGTCCTGTTCCACCTGCTGTGTGCCATGGTGTGTCCTTTCTCCTTCTCTGGGTCTCCAGTTACCCGCTTGCTGGAACAACTTCCCATCTGGTCCCCTTCCCTCCAGCCCATCCAGGGCCCGGCACAGGGCCCGACACGCTGCAGACGTGCAGCGAATATCTGTTGAAGTCCAAACTATGAAATGCTCTTTAAAAAGACGAGTTAGCTACGTCTTTCTCGGGCTTATGTCTTTTGCTCAAGCTCTCCATGGCTTCCATTTACCTGCCTTGTCTTCTTCACTCTGTTTCATGCAGGTACCACTGTGCTCGGGTGATCAAGGACCCAGACTCTGAAGCCGGACAGCCTGGATGTGGCTCTGGGACTTTGTCGCTGTGTGACTTGTGGCATCTTACTCCACCTCTCTGTGTCTCCGTGCCTCGGTCTGTAAAATTGGAACAATAGTGAAGGTTTCAGAGAGTTGTGCTGAGGAAGAAATAAGGGGATGGACGTGGGGAGCGCTGAAAACCGCTCCAGGCACATATATATAGTCACTATGTAAATGCGTGCTATTACCATTTATTATTATGGTTATTATGGGCTACTATCATGCCACAGTGGACTTCAGGTGCCCTAAATCCACTCAGGCCTGAACCTGGGGCACCTCTTCTCCTCCTGGGGGGCCCCACAGCTCCAGACTCGTCTTCTTAGCATTTCAAGTTCACAACGAAGGGAGACATTCTCTATTGCCAGGAGTTCTGGAACGTTCCTGGAGTTGGATTTCTTGGGACAGATTCGAGTCAGGAGAAACTTGTGAACCCAGCAGTTTCTGTCTTAGGAAGAGGCCCTGGGAGGTCTTGTCCCCCTCCCCGCCCCCCCCCCCCCTGCCAGCCCCTTCCAGGGCCCCCTGCTGGCCCCTCGCTCTCCACCCCGGGCTGAGAAAGGGTGGCGGCCCCACCCCACTCCGGTCTGATGGGATTCTCCCTTCACTCCACTGTCCTTGTAGCCATTCGGTGCATCCGAGCCCATGTGCGGCAGGGCCACGTTTGTTCCCTAGTGGGCACCTCAGACAAGGCTGGCCTTGGAGGACGTGGTACTCCATTGTCACTGACACCTGCTTCCCCAGACTTTCTCTAAAAGGGACAGTTGCCATTTCCATGCCGCCCTCGGAACATGGGCAGAGTTTACATCTTACAGATACAGCGGTGCCAGCTGGGAAACTGGGAGGTTTCAGGCAGCATCAGAGCCTAGGGGACCCGCACTGGGGACAGGCAAGGGACAGCTCCTCTCTGAGTCTCAGGCTTCCTCATCTACCCTTCCCCCTGGTAGATGGAGCCCCTCCCCCCGAGGCTGTTTTGAGGGTGGCGGGAGACAGAACGCGGAGGGCCACGGTGCCTGGCACACTGATTATCACCGTCCGCAGAAGCAGCATCAGATGCCCATGGGCTGTGGATTGCCCCTGTTCCTCATCCTCCGAAGCTCCCAGAGCTACTGGCCTGTCCACGCCCGGGACCAGAGGCAGAATCGGGATTAATAAGGGGGAGCAAATGCATTGGACTGAAGCCCGTGCTCTCTGGCTGTGTCTGCACCCACTTCCCCGCTGTTTGCAGGCTACCAGGGGTTCCAGAATATGCTCCTGAGCTCTGGCCGCGGTCCAGTTACGCGGTCCCCGTCCAGGCAGGCCCCGTGTCTGGGGACAGAGAAACAGAAGGCAGGGGCCCATTCACCTGAGGACCTGGAGGCTCAGGACAGGACAAGACAGGACCTTTGCTCCTCAGAGTCTGGGTCTAGGTCCCTGTGGGTTCACGGGGTGAAGCTCCTTCCACTCCCGGGCCTCCTAGGCTGGCACAGAGTAAGGGGTTTCCTGCCTCCCAGTCTGGCAGCCTTGTGTGCGGAGGGGTGATGATGCCCATTTACAGACCAGAACGCTGCCCCCAAAGGGACCTGGGAAATACCAGTGGCCTCTCAGACACGGCGTCAAACACGAGCCTGTCCCCATACTCCACAGACCCAAAGGAGTCAGGGGCCCTGAGTGGGGGGTCTCAGGCCACAGAGGAGGCTGGGAGAGGTCAGTAGGCTGAGATCAGGGAGGACACACCCAGGCTGCCAGCGGCCCTGGGGCTAGTGGGTGTGGCCAGGCCCACTTTGGGTGGGGCTACCATTGGTTGTGGGTGGGGCCATCCCAGCATGTGGGAGTGGCCAGCCTGAGCCCTTGAAATTAACCGTTGTCCAGACTGGAACTCGGCTCAAGGCAGCTAGTCAGGTGAAAGTCTACCTGGGAGGACCCCTGATCACTGGGAAGCTGGTGGGGCATCTCTGTCGCCGAGACCTAGCGCCCCCCGCCCCCGCCACGCAGCTTTCAGCACCTCATTACTGTGGCTTACATGTTCCTGTCTCCCTTTTTAGAGCGTGAACTCTGTGGTGACAAAGCAGGGACGTAATTGCCTGGGTCGTGGCTATGTCGCAGGCATACAGTAGGCACTGGGTACCTTTTGCGACAATTGAGGGCAGGAATAGCTTAATTCAACTTTGGAGGGGATGATGAAGTAGGGGGCTTTTCAGGGCTTCCTAGGGACTGTCTGGGTCAGGAAACCTCAGGGAGGAGCGAGCTTGGGGACAGAAGTGGCTCTGAGGCCCCTGGGCCAGGTTGCCAGGCGTGAGGCGGCTGCGTCCTCCCCTCCTCCCTCTACCTTGAGAGGCTCTGGCTGTGGCCTCACCCCTTGCCTTTCACTTCCCCTCTGGGAAATGGGGCAGCTGTCCCTCCCCCGAGAGAAGCCATGCACTGCCTGCTGGCAGCGGCGTGCAGAGGTGCTCCTCAGCCAGTCGTGCCTCCCCCCTTTATTTGGATACTGCTAAGGAAACTGACAAATCCATATCACCCTTAGGGAAGAAAAGGCAACAAAGACTGTGTGTGTGTGTGTGTGTGTGTGTGTGTTTCATTTGATAGTTGGGAAAACATAGTGCCAGGCCTGTAAAAGGACCCAGGAGGAAGCCAGTTTGGCATTTCTGCTGTGGCATTCCTGTCCCTGGGGAACCCCTTCCCAGGCACTTCCTCCTTCTGTCCCATCCCTGATCGCTCCCAGAGTCACCAGGCTGGGTTAGGGTTAGGGTTAGGGGCAGCTGGCGCAGGGGAGCCATCTGTGGCGGGGTCAGAGGTGATCCATCCAGGTCTCTGCAGGCAGGGCTTAGAGGGGGGTGGGGGGCGCCGAGGAAGGAGCAGGGGTGGGGGTGGGGCAACAGAGGCCTCGAGATGCCCAGGTGGAAATAGAACCCCTCGCGGGCGCTCCCCCTGGGTTCCTGCCACTCGTGTGCACGGCCAGCCAATTCTCTCCGCTCAGCCCTTCCCGTGATCAGCTTCGCAGGCACTCTGACAATTTACTTGGGAGTGGGGGCAGGTTCTAGACCCTCTGACTGTAGTGTGGCCCTGTGCCGGTGTGTTGAGAAAAATGTCCCGGGGTAGCGTGGGGCTTTAAAGCCATCTAGACGCTGAGGTGGGGCCCAGGCACCAGCGTTGTCGAAAAGCCCTGGAAGATTCTGATGTGGAGTCAGACCTGAGAACCACAGGACCACACCAACTGCCTCAGTATACAAATGGAGACAATGGGTCCCGGAGCCTGAGTTCCATGGTGCGTCTGGTCTCTGGGGTCCTTCCAGCTAAGAGTCTAGTAGGGGGCTGTGTGATAGCCTGGTTGGGAGCCGGGCTCAAATCCTGAGTTTTTCTCTCATCGGCTGTGTGACCTTGGGCAAGTGCCTGCCCCTCTCTGAGCTCCTCCTCTGTGGAATGGAGAGGTTCACAGGACCTGCTGCACAGGTTGGGTGAGGATGAATTGGACCAATGAGTCCAAAGTGCTCAGCCCGGAGCTGGGCACACGGGGGGGGGGTGGGGGGGGGGTGGGGGGGGGGAGCCCGGCCACTAGGGGCCACTGTCACTGGGACTCTGGCCAAGTGCACTGGGCTGTGCCCGTGGCCCCACCCACACTGGGAGGCCTTGCTCTGAGACTTTCCGGGACCACAGGGTCCTCCCTGCCCCCCTCCCCCTCCCCACTCTGTCTTCTCCTGGGGCGGCAGAGGCTCCGCCCGCTCCTCCCCACCCCTCCCTTTTCTTCTTCTGCTTAACAAACAGCTTCACTTAAAAAGCCATCTGGGAGGATGGATGGCACAGACACATTTTTGCAGAATAAGTTTTCAGGGAGAAACGCCAAGAAATTAAAGGGACAGCACTGTGAAAATCAAACACAAACGGAGACCAGATTTGAAAATTCCCTGAGCAGACAAAACCAGGTAGTCGGCAGAAGCAGAGCTTAATTACGCTTAGTTTGCAAGACAAGCGAGGTTAATTTGACCTGGGTCACGTTTTGTTTATGCCTCTGAAAATTCTAAGTGAAACTTAAATCGTCCCCCCAATTTTGATTAGAGGCAACCACTAGCCAATTCTTTTTCATTTACAAAAATTCTCATACTGTAAGCACTCACCATAAGGAATAAAAACTTGCTGCCTGCATGCTATATAAAGATGCTGCTTTCTAACAATATACTCCCGAGCCTCCGTCCATGTTTTGGTTTGAGTACCCTTGTTTTGCAACCGGTCTTTTTGGTGTGTGCATAATGAACTTTTACTAATCACCATTTATGTGATGTTGGTTTTGCTTCTGTTTTTTTTTTAATGAACTTCTGACGGTTAACTGGGTCAGGCGTGGGATCCTGCAAAGACATCTCCCCGCTACCTGGAGGCTGGTGAGCAAAGCAGGTGCCAACGCCCACCTAACTCCTCCCTCGGGGCTTTCTCACTGGCCTGGGAGTTGTTGCTAAGTCTCTCTTGGGTCTGAGCTGTGCTCTCTAGGCGTCCTGAGCCCTCCAACTTCACTTGTTTTCTGTTTGTCGGTTGAAGCTTCTTGGTAAGGCACCCTTCTGTCGGAAAGGGGAAAAACCTGAGACTCGCTGGGTTTAAGGATGGGGTAGAATTACCGGGATCCCCATAGATTATTTGGTTTCCGGAATCTAAAGACAGGTGGGCTCCCTCCCCCTGGCCTAAATCTTCCTTCTCTTCACTTAAAGACTCCTGCCTCTTATGTGTAGACCCAGTGTGGACGAGGGTCTGGTACCTTTCTGGAAGAATGGGTAAACTTCACAAAGGATAATTTGCAATTGTAGTGGTCACTTTGGGGAACCTGCAATTTAAAAAAGATAATCCATTGGCACTTGGGTGGCTCAGTCGGTTAAGCGTCCGGCTTCGGCTCTGGTCATGATCTCACACTTTGTGGGTTCGAGCCCCGCGTCGGGCTCTGTGCTGACAGCTCGGACCCTGGAGCCTGCTTCCGATTCTGTGTCTCCCTCGCTCTCTGCCCCTCCCCCACTCACGCTCTGTCTCTCTGTCTCTGTCTCTCTCTCTCAAAAATAAATAAACATTAAAAAAAAATAAAGATAAAAGAGTCTTAAAAAAAGGTAAAAATAATCCATTTTTAAGGGATGTCCTTGAAAAAAGAAGAGCCCGAATCTCTTGAACACAGTGGAATGCATTCTTTGATTGGTTTCCAGAGGTCTCTGGAAGACAGAATGACTAAAAGAGCCTCTCTAAAGATGTATTACAATGGGCCAATGACAAACTTAAGACAAAAGCCCAGACTAAGAGTAAGGGCTTGACAGACCCTCCAGCTAGCCCCTCTGTCTTGTTATTTTCTGCCACCTGACTGTCCCGATTCCAACAATCCTGTTCATCTTCCCCCGCACCACCCCCCCAAGCTCCTAAGCTCCTGACACCCTTGAGAGCAAGACTTTCCCATGAATCGGGGCTTCCCAGCTACCAGAATTCAAACCCTGGGCTTGAGCTGAATGCCAAGTCATTACAAAGGATCTTCCAGATCCCCAAAAGGATCAAAATGAACTTATAAAAGAATTTCTGATGCGTAGAGCTTATGACTCTGGGCCCTCTGGTTTGTACCAATTGGTTCACGTGACGGTAATTCCAAGAGACGCCCAAAGGTGGCTCCCCACAGCAGATTGAACAGACTCCTCTCAAGAGTTGGGGGACCCTACCCAGCAGGCTTCAAAGGATGGGATGAAAAGAGCAAGAAAAGTAGGTCAATCACTCCTTGAAGCTCTACCCGGGGTTTTTCCCGTGAGAATTAATTGGGCCATAATACAATCCTGTAAACAAAAAAGGGATGAATCAGTTGCAGACCTTCAAATTTGCTTAAAAGAAATATTTAGACAGCATTCTGGTCTCGGGAACTCTGAAGCTAATCTTGCCTTGTCTGCTCGTTTTATTAACGGGCTTGGCTCTGAGCTTGTGATTTATTAAAGAAGCATACATTAGAACAGAAGATCAGTCCCTTTCTGAGCTCCAGCATCTCGCTGAGAATTTCAAAAGAATTTCAGAACAGAAAAAGAGCCATCAAACAGATGAACTCGCAGTCCCTAGGATTATAGCAACTACAGGGGCCTTGACCAAACTTTAGATCTAATTTCACCCCCGTTGGTGAGGATGCTGGTCAATACTGTAAACAGAAGGGACATTGGCAAAGGGATGGTCTCCTCAAACACCCTAATTATCTAACGAGATGGAACCCTCAACCTTCAGGTCCCCAAGGTAATTATCAACACTGATGGAACTCTGAGGAAATGTCCAGTCAGCTACTCCTATAAATTATCAGGATGGAATGAAACTTGGCATAAATGGAGACATCTGCACTGGCTAATAGATACCAGAGCAGCTGTTGCCACTTTAATCCCTGCCGTGATACATCATGACCAAAAATGTTTTTGTGGCGAGAGCGTCCATCAAGTTCAAAGGGCTCCTTTATCAGAGCCCGTAACTGTTACCCTTGGCCCCTTTGCTGAAAACCACGCCGTTCTTTTACGTGACACTGTACCTGTGAATCTCCTGGGAAGACATTTACTTTCTAAATTAGAGGCCAGGGTGGCCCGGACGGCTCAGTCGGTTAAGTGTCTGACTTTGGCGCAGGTCGTGATCTCATGGTTGCGTGAGTCGGAGCCATGCATTTGCACGGACGGCACGGAGCCTGCTTGGGATCTCTCTCCTTCTCTCTCTGCCCCTACCTCACTCACTCTCTCTCTCTTAAATAAATCGACTTTATTTTTATTTTTTTAAATATTTATTTATTTATGAGACAGAGAGACACAGAGCAGAAGCAGGGGAGGGCCAGAGAGAGAGAGGGAGACACAGAATCCGAAGCAGGTTCCAGGCTGTGAGCTGTCAGCACAGAGCCTGATGCAGGGCTCGAACCCACGAACCGTGAGATCATGACTTGAGCCGAAGTCGGATGCTTAACCGACTGAGCCACCCAGGCTCCCCGAACTAAATAAACTTTAAAAAAATAGATTAGAGGGCAAATGAAACATTCCTCTGGAGAAATAACCTCAGAATTTCCAGATGCATAGATCCTGATAGGGCCCCATACTCTAAAGTGCTAATACAATATTCCGAAGCTTATTTTCAATAGGTCAAGGAGGCTTTCTGAGACCTCCCCCACCGATGACCCCATGTTGAACCTGGAGACTGGGTGTTCCGGAAGAGACATCGGGGAGAAACAGCGCTTGACCCTGGATGGAAAAGACACGACAGGTGGGCAGCATCTAGTGGAGATTCCCGGGAGGCAGGCCAGCAGAGGGGCTGAGAACGTGGGACTATGGAGGTGGAGAGCTCCGGGCCGAGTCCTGAGCACATCCCGACCATGTCGATTGCAAGCTGTCCGACCTTCGGCAAAGACTCACACTCACCCGGCCTTGGTTTCTTCATCTGGAAAATCAGGCAAAGCAGTAGTTTCCACTATAGGGATTGTCACAGAGACCAAAGGACTGAGCACAGAGCCTGGCACCATTTGTGCATCATAAATAATGGAGATCGTCATTATCAGAAGCTATCCACTCCCTTGAGCGTGCTAAGATTCAAAATTGCTGTGGTTGTGGGCCTCCTGGGTGGCTCAGTCGGTTAAGCATCCGACCTCAGCTCAGGTCATGATCTCACGGCTCGTGAGTTCGCATCCCGTGTCAGGCTCTGTGCTGACGGCTCAGAGCCTGGAGCCTGCTTCGGATTCTGTGTCTCCCTCTCTCTCTGCCCCTGCCCCTCTCATGCTCTGTCTCTCTGTCTCTCTCTCCAAATAAATAAATAAATAAACATTAAAAAATTAAAAAAAAAACAAGACAAAGCTACTGTGATTTTAAAAACCCAAGCCTCTGAGATTCTGATTCCCAATCATCCCCAGATTAAAAGACCCCTTTAGATTCTAGGGCTTTAAGATATTATGATCTGTGACTTGCGCTCCTGTCCAAGATGGACTCACAGGGAATGAATTGATCCTCCCACCCGAACAGCCAAGGAAAAAGCCAAGCAGATGGAACAGGGGTTTTTATGACACTGAACATCTGGGGTGAAGGATGGTGGGCCCTGAGAAGAAGGGGGACAAACGGGGTGAGGCCGGTGGTGGCTGCAGGCTGACGGTCCCGGGAGAGTTTTCCGTCAGATAGGAAGGGGGAGCCCAGGTGGAGCCCGGCTGATCCTGAGCTGAGGAGGGGAACAGAGTCAGGCCAGGCCCGCCCCGGACTCACAAGGACAGACAGCCGGAGAGGAGGGAGCCGTGCAGAGAGAGGGAACGTCTGTCGTCTGTCGGAGCTGTGCGGTGGGGTGGGTCCTTCAAGTCTCCACTGAGTATGGATCAGGGCGCGTGCGTGTGAGAAAACGCCAGGGAAGGAGTGATCTGATAGCCGCACTGTTAGCATGAACAGTGGCCAGCACAGGCACAGGGCTGGGCACGATGCCTGTACCCACCAACCGGACTGAGAAGCCCCAGAGTTCATGGGGTACCAGTTAGCATACTCGCAGGGCCTTGCCTCAGTGGTGGGGGCTGATGAGTCCTAGACCAACTGGTGCACTGGCTCTGCCTGACTCACGTGTGCTAGGTTCCTGGGGCTGACAGAGCAAATTGCCACAACCCACGCGGCTTACAACAATCTATTCCCTGTAGCTCAGGAGGCCAGAACTCTGAAATCATCGTGTCTGCAGATCTGGTTTCTTCTGGAGGCTGTGAGGGAGAATGTGAGCGCCTCTCCTGGGTCCTGGTGGCTGCGGGCTATCCCTCTGACTCCTTGGCTTGTAGATGCGTTAGTCCCATCTCCGCCTCCACTCTCACATGACGCTCTCCTCTGTGTGTCTTCTTAGAGCAGTAGAAGGACACCAGTCACTGGATTTAGGGCCCCCCTTAATCTGGCATGACCTCACCTTAATTACATCCATAGACACCCTATGTCCAAATGAGGCTGCTTTCCGGTTTCTGGCGTGCACAAATTTTGGGGTTACACTAGCAGCTTACTACAACAAGCGAAAAGCGACACCCAGAAAGATGCAATTGTTTCCAATTAATTGAACTATATATCCCAGAGCAAAGCTCGAGAATATTTATAGGATTACAAGGACATCCAATATACAGCAGGGTAGAATTCACAATGTCTGGCCCGCAAACAAAGATGACCAGGCATAAAATGAGCAAAGAAGACACAACGCATAGTGAGGAGAATAATCAACCAATTGAAACCGATCTAGAACTGACATCAGTATTCAAACTGGAAAACAACTACATTAAAATGGCCATTAAATTGTCCGTCAGGTGTTCAAAAAGTTGCACGCAGGCGCAGAATACATAAGTACATAAACATCCCAAATCGAATTCCAGTGATGGAAAATCCAATGTCTATAGTGTAAAAAACACTGGATAAAATTAACAGCAGGCTAGACATTACAGAAGAAAAACATTAGCAAATGTGAATACAAACTATCCCAAATGAAACACACAGAGAAAAAAGAATTGAAAAAGAATGAAGATTGTTGACGATAGGGGGCAACTTCAAGAGACCTAGCATACATGCGATTGGAGTTCCCAAAGGAGGGAAAAGGGTAGAGAAATATCGTTTGAAGCAATGACAGTTAAATGTCCCCCCGCCCCAAATTTGTGAAAACCACAAACCCACAGATCTAGGTGCAAAAAATGTGAAGGATACCACCCCAAGACACAGCATAATCCGGTGAGAATGAGGACATCACGAAAACAGCCAGGGAATGAAGACATGATACAGACAGAGGAAAATAAAAAGATTATGGTGACAGCTGATTTCTACTCTACATAAACCATGCAGATTTGAGAACCGTGGTGCAACATCTTTAACATACTGAAAGAAAAACTGTCAGCATAGGTTTCTTTACCTAGCAAAAATATCTTCCTAAGAAAATGAAGGCAAAATAAAATGTTTTCAGACATACAAAAGCTGATAGAATTCATCACATCACACTGCAAAAAAAATGACATATAAAGTCCTGCAGGAAGAAGGGACATGAAACCATATGAAAATATATATCCACCCCCGGAAATAAGGAGCATGGACGTGTTAACTACACAGGTAAATATAGGATATTTTTTCTTTATTTTTCTGATGTTTATTATTTATTTTGATAGAGAGAGAGAGAGTGAGGGAGGGAGGGGAAGGCAGAGGAAGAGATTCCCAAGCAGGGTCTGCTAACAGTGTGGAACCTGCTTCGGGGCTCGATCTCACCACCTGTGAGATCGTGACCTGAGCTGAAATCAAGAGTCAGATGCTCAACTCACTGAGCCACCCAGGTGCCCCAGGATATTTTTTCATATTATTGAAATCTTTTAAAAAGAAAATTTACTGTTTATGTAATTTTAACAATATGGTTCTATTGTCATGAGGTATGTGGATTTATAACATGTGAATTAGTAAAACACATGACAATAGGATTCAGGGCTGGGAGGGGAGGAATGGAAGGGTATTGCTGTAAGGTTCTTATATTCTATGTGAAATAGTGTAATTTCGCTTGAAGATATGTCTGGAAGATAAAGGTATATCATATAAACCCCAAGGCAGCCAAAAATAAAATGAAAAGTTATAGATAATAAGCCAAAAGAGGAGATAAAATGGAATAATGAAAACTTCAAAAGAAGGCAGAAAGAGAAAGAAGAAAAGGAAATGGACAAAGGAGATGGGACAAAAGGACAATGGAAAAATGACTGACTTCTGCATAACCATAGCAGTGATCCTATTAAATATAAGTGGTCTGAACCCCACCAAATAAAAGGCAAAGATCGTCAGATCATAATTTTAAAAATCTTGAAATAGATTACATGCTTCCTCCAGCAAACATACTTTAAATATGAAGCCATTAGTAGGTTAAGAAAGGATAGAAACTATATCACGCCAACATTAATTAAAAGGAAACTGGAGGGTTTATGTTAATACTAGACAATGTAAATTTCAGAGCAAGTAGTGTTAGCAAAGATAAAGAAAGGTATTTCATAATGAAAAAGGGTTCAATTCCTCCAGAGGACCGAATAATCCTATATGTTTAAACACCTACTAAAAAATCTTAAAAATACACGAAGCGGAAAACTGAAATAGCCTTAAAGAGAAATAGATGATAAACCACAGTCAGATATTTAATATCCTCTCTTGATAACTGATGGAACAGGTGGACTGATAGTCAGTGAGGATATTTAAACTGTGAACAGCACCATCAACCCACTTTACCTAAATGACAGTTATAGAATACTCCACTCAAAAACAGCAGAATACACATTCTTTTTATGTCTTATGTGGAACACTTATAAAGGTAGAGCATATTCTGGGCCATAAAACAAGTCTCAAAAATTTGAATTCATTGAAGCCATAAACTGTACATATTGTGTCCACAGTGAAATTTAATGAGAGAGGTCACAAGTGAATGACTTTAGTTTCCACCTTAAAAAAAGTAGGAAAAGGAGGGGCGCCTGGGTGGCTCAGTTGGTTAAACTTCTGACTTCGGCTCAGGTCATGATCTCACAGTCCGTGAGTTCGAGCCCCACGTCGGGCTCTGTGCTGACAGCTCGGAGCCTGGAGCCTACTTTGGATTCTGTGTCTCCCTCTCTCTGCCCCTTCCCCATTCATGCTCTGTTTCTCTTTCAAAAATAAACACTTTAAAAAAAACTGAGAAAAAGAGAAGTTTTAAACCTAAAACAAGAAGAGGAAAAAAAAAAGAAAATCACTTTGGAAACCAGCAAAACAGAATGGAGAAAGAGATAGAAATTCAATGAAACCAGAAGCTCACATTTGGGGAAAATTAATAAAATTGATGACCAGCTAGCTCAACCAATCAGAAGAAAAAGAAATTGCCAGTGTCGAGAACAAGGCAGGTGGTATCACTACAGTTTCTATAAGCATTAAAGTGTTATTAAAGGTATAGCATGTGTAGCTTTATGTCAATAAATTTAGTAACTTGGATGAAGCAGACAAGTCATTTAATAGATACATATATATATATATATATATATGCCAAAATGGACTCAAGAAAAAAAAAATCACCTTAATAGCCCTTTATCAATTAAAGAAATAAACTTAGTAGTGAAACCTTCCAACAAAGAAATTTCCAAGCCCAAAAGGCCGTCATTGGAGAATTCTACACAGTGTTTAAGACTGAAATTATACCACGTCTGCACAAAGTCTTTCAGAGAATTGAAGACGAGAAAATGCTTTCCAACTCATCCTATGAAGCCAGGGTTATCCTGATACCCAAACCAGACCAACACGTTACAAGAAAAAGATAAACAAAACTACAGGTCATTATCTCTCATGAACACAGATGCAAAAATTCTACATGAAATTTTAACAATTGAACCCATATATAAATATAAACCCAATATAAATAAGAAAAATATATCATGACCAAGGAGGGTGTTACCCCAGGAATTAAGATGGCTTTAACATTTGAAAATAAATGAACGTAATTCACCATGTTAATTAAAAAAAAAGAAAACTCATATAAACATAAAAAAATGTGATAGAATCCAACATCCATCCTTCATTAAACATTTTACCCATGTAGGAATAATAGGCATGTCCTCAACCTAATAAAGGACATTTATGAAAAAAACCCTACACCCAGCATGAAGCATAATGATAAAAACCAGAATTCTTTCTACTTAAGATCAGGAAAAGGACAAAAATGTCTGACCTCACTGCTTCTATTCAACATTATACTGGAGGTTCTGGATGGTGCAGTCAGGCATAGGAAATTAATAAAAGTCTAGAAGGCATCCGCATCAGAAAGGAAGATGTAAAACTCTTTAACCTCAGGTGGCATGATGGTTTAAGTAGAAAATGGAATGGGATCTACAGGAAAAAAAAGCAGACAACAGGAATAAATGAGTTTGGCAAGATTATAGGCTGCAAAAGACCAATATACAAAAATCAGTTTTATGACTATATGCCGAAGACGAATGATTGGAGATTGAAATCAAATACCATTTCCAATTGCGCCCAATGTTAAGAAATTGTTTGAGGTAAATCTGACAAAACACGTTTAAGTCTTATACCCTGAAAACACAAAACATTGCTGACAGAAGTTAAAGATGATGACTTACATAAATACAATCATGGGTTGGAAGACTGTCATTAGGATGTCTATTGTCCGCAGCTGATCTGTAGATTCAATGCAATTTCAACCAACATCCCAGGAAGACTTCTGGTAGAAATTGACAAACTGATTCTAAAATTCGCGTGGAAATGCAAAAGAGCTACAATGTCAAGCACAACTTTGAAAAAAAAAAAGATCAAAGTTGAAGGGCCAGCATTGCCTCATTTCATTACTTTTAAAGCTCTAATAATTTTTTTTACATTTATTTATTTTTTGAGAGACATAGAGAGACAGAGCACAAGTTGGGGAGGAGCAGAGAGAGAGGGAGACACAGAATCCGAAGCAGACTCCAGGCTCCGAGCTGTCAGCACAGAGCCCGACGCGGGGCTTGAACTCATGAACCGTGAGATCATGACCTGAGCTAAAGTAGGACGCTCAACCGACTGAGCCACTCAGGTGTCCCAAAGCTATAATAATTTTTAAAAATGTGGTACGGGGATCTAAGTAGATGCATAGATTAATGGGAAAAATAGAGATTCCAGAAATAGACCTTCATGTATAGGGACAACTGATTTTTAAAAAAAAAATTTTTTTCAACGTTTATTTATTTTTGGGACAGAGAGAGACAGAGCATGAACAGGGGAGGGGCAGAGAGAGAGGGAGACACAGAATCGGAAACAGACTCCAGGCTCTGAGCCATCAGCCCAGAGCCCGACGCAGGGCTCGAACTCACGGACCGCAAGATCGTGACCTGGTTGAAGTCGGACGCTTAACCGACTGCACCACCCAGGCGCCCCAGGGACAACTGATTTTTTATGAGGGTTCAAGGTAATTCAGTGGAGAAAGGATAGTTTTCAACAAATGGTGCTGGAACCCTTGGATATGCATGTGAACAAACAAACAAACAAACAAGTAGCAACAACAGACTTTGATCCCTACTTTTCCCCCTGTGCAAAAATTAACTCAGTATGGACCATAGACGTAAAACTATAAACTTTCTAAAAGAAAACACAGAAAAGCAATCTTTGTGGCCTTGGTTGTGGTAAACATTTCCTACATATGACACCAAATGCATAAGGAAAAAATTAGTATGTTGGATTACATCAGACTTACAACTTTTCTTCTTTGAAACACACTGTTAGATGCATGAAAATACAAGCCTCCGTTGCAAGAAAGCACTCACAAACTATCTACATTATAAAAGACTTTTATATAGACCGTAAAAAGAACTACCAGTACTCAACAGTGAGTAAATGAATAACCCAGTTAAAAAATGGGCAAAAGATTTGAATGGATGTTTCATTAAGCAAGACACACAGATACCAAATAAACAATTGAAATGATGTTCAGCATCATTAGCCATCAGGGAAACGCAAATGGAAACCACAATCCGCTACCACTCCATACCCATCAAAATGGCCAAAATGAAAAAGACTGACAATACCAAGTGTTGATGAAGAGGGAAACTCCTGGAACTCTCATCCATTGCTGTTAGGAATGTGAACTGAGGGGCGCCTGGCGGTTCAGTTGGTTGGGCGTCTGACTTCAGCTCAGGTGATGTTCTCACGGCTTGTGTTCGAGCCCTGCATCAGGCTCTGTGCTGATGGCTCAGAGCCTGGAGCCTGCTTGGGATCTGTGTCTCCCTCTCTCTTTGCCCCTCTCCTGCTCATGCTCTGTCTCACTCTCTCTCTCAAAAATAAATAAAAATTAAACAAATTTTTTAAAAGAATGTGAAATGATTGGAAGAGTTTGGTGTTATATGAAAAGTTAAACACACGCATACCCTCCATAAGATCCATCCATTCCAGTACCACATGTTTACCCCAGAGAAAAGAAAGCATAGGTCTGTAATGCACACAGATATCCATAACACCTTTTCAAAAATGGCTCAAACAACTAGAAACAATTCAAATATCCAATATTTGTGGAGTGGATGAACAAAATGTCGTTTATCTATCTATGCAATTGAACAGTACTTAACGGTAAGAAAGGAATAAACTGTTACTCACAGTGGTGTGGATTAATCTCAAATAATTATTCCAACTGAAAAAAGCCAGACCCACCCCCCCCTCCCCATAAAAAGGACGTGCTATGTGATTACATTGTATAAAACTCCAGAAAATAAAAACTTATCTAGAGCGACAGAAGGCAGAATAATGATTGCCAGGGACAGGATGAGTTTGGGGATGGGAGGAAGGGGTACAGGAAAACTTCGGAGGTGATGGGTAATATTTTGAGTGTGGTGATGTTTTCCATATTTGATAACATGTCAAAACTTATCAAATGGTGTGTTGTACAACATTGATAGTATCAATCACACTTCACCAAAGCCATTAAAAGGGATATGAGTTTGACTGGACGGCCACATGGACAAGAATGAAAATTGACCACTATCTTACAGCATACATAGAAATTAATTCAAAAACGAATTCAAGCCTCAAATAGAAGACCTGAAACCATAAAACTCCTAGAAGAAAACACAGGTGGTAAGCTCTCTGGCATCAGTCGTGATGATGATTTTTTGGATTTGACTCCAAAAGCAAAGACAACAAAGGCAAAAGTAAGTGGAACATGACGTCAAACTAAAAAGCTTCTGCACAGCGGAGGAAACCATCAACAAAATGAAAAGGCAACCTATGTAATGAAAGGAAATATTTGCAAATCACGTGTCTGATGAGGGGTTAATATCCAAAGTATCGAAAGATCTCATTCAATTCAATAGCAGGAGAACAAACCATTCAATTAAAAAAAAAATGGGCAGAGGACCTAAATAGACGTTTTTTTCCAAAGAAGACATACAGGTGGCCAAAAGGTACGTGAAAAGATGCTTAACATCACTCATCACCAGGGAAATGTGAATCAAAACCACAGTGAGATATCATCTCACACCTGTCGGAATGCCTAGTGTCAAAAAGATAAGACACACGTGTTGGTAAAGATGTGAAGAAAAGAGAGCGCATGTGCACAGTTGCTGGGAATGCAAACTGGTACAGCTACTATGGAAAACAGTATGGCGGCTCCTCAAATAGAACTACCATATGATCTAGCAATTCTACTTCCGGGTATTTATCTGAAGAAAAGGAAAACACTAACTGGGAAAAGATACATGCACCCCCATGTTCATTGTAGCATTATTTACAATAGCCAAAATATGGAAACAACTTTTAAGCCTACACCGGTGGATACATTGGTAAAGAAAATTAAATTAATCACATATGTAATATGATATATATATTCTATAATACTAATATAAAACATAATTTTATATATAATAAAATGAATACCATATGTAATCGAATACTGTATAATGGAATATTATTCAACCATCAAAAAGGAAGGAAATCTCGCCGTTTGCAGGAACACGGATGGATCTTGGTGGCATTATGCTAAATGAAATAAGTCAGACAGAGAAAGACTGCCTGCTCTCTTATATGTGAGATCTAAAAACACAAAAACCAAAAACAAAACCACGAGCTTGTAGATATATAAAGAACAGATTGGTGGTTGCCAGAGGTAACCCAGAGGGGGTTTGGGGGGGTTGAGCAAAATGGGTGAAGGGAATCAAGAGATACCAACTTCCATTTATAAAATAAATAGGTCCTGGGGATGTAATGCACTGGACGGAGGTATCGTTAATAATACTGTCATTGTTGCACATTTGGAAGTGGCTGAGAGAATAGATTTTAAAAGTTCTCATCACAAGAAGAATTCTATAACTGGGTATAGTGACGGATGCTAGCTAGATTTATGGTGGTGATCATCTTGCAATAGATGCACATATTAATTGACGTCGTACCCTTGAAATTAATATAATGGTGTTTGTTAGTGCTTCGATTTTTTTTTTTAAAAAGATACCAAATTCTGTCTACAGCTTATTAGTAATGTGAGGCCGGGTGCTTCAAATAATATACTATGAACCCCACCCTCACCCCTCTCTCCCAGACGTGGTTTTAGCCAGCTGTCTGACAGACCTGGAGTATTGCTATCTGTCCTTCTGCCCTGTCGACATGTTCTGTCTTTGCTGTCACCAGCCTTACTGTTCCTCTGGGGTCTCCTTTTCCTTAATCCAGGCCAATCTACTGCACCCTGCCCTCAGACACATCAGACCCCTTGGTGTTTCTGAATTGTGCCCCGTACTGCCTTGACTTCTCCTTGTCCTGTCTCCACACGGAACCCCATCTCTGCCCATTGAAATCCTAGCTCATGATTAAGGGCAAGATCAAAGGTAGGACTTCCACAAAACTTCTTTGACTCCTGAATGAAACAAACATCCTTCACCTCTGTGTTTCCAGTGCGCTTTTTCAAACCATTACTATGGCAACTGTCACAGTCTGACTCATTGTTATTGTTAAGGAGAGGACTTCTGACTTTCACCCCATGGCAGATCCATGTCTGGTGTCCTTCTGAGACCCCTGTGCACTCCCCGAGGAAGGAAACTGTGTGGATCTGACTGCTCAGAGGCGGGACGCTGGTCGGCCCGCTCACTAGCGGGCAGGGTCAGCGCCCCGAGGGTGATGGCTCTGGACCTGCTCCCTCCTTCCCCTTCCTCTTCCCCTGCCCGTGGCCAGGAGGCCAGTCAGCTCTGAGGACCCAACCTTGTTCCTTTCAACAGAGCAGAAGTAAAGAAAGGACACAGAGTGCCAATTACTTTTATTTGTTGGGGGAGGATGTTTTTTATTTTGCTTTTGTATTAACTCACCGCGAGCAGTCAGAACCGGTGATTACAGTTCCCATCTCTGGTTTTTGCATCCTTGCCTCTGGCCTTGACCAGAGGAACCATCTCCTAGCCAAGCAGTAGCGGAACCGAAATACTCTCAAGAGAGTAGGCTCGTGTTGGGGTGTAGAGTTTAATTATCCACACTGTTAAGAAGATTAGGGAGGCTGATCTCAGGGCGGGGCTGTGGTCTTCTGTTGACATGCCAGGGAGCCCGAGCCTTACCTGCCACACCCTTGTCCACACCTACTATTATATCTTGTCCACTCCCGTCTCTACCCCCAGACTTTCCCTGGAAGGAATAACAGCGGCTGATCCCCAGAGATGTAATTAGCCAACCCCCGAGTCTTCCTCAAGGGAATTCAGAAGAGCCAGAGGCTTCCTGGGTTCTCTCCTGCAGAGCAGGTGATATGGCAGGAATACAGATTGTAGGGGACAGTTCACAACATCTGTGGATTGTCAGCCTCCTCTGCTTTCCCAGTGGGAACAAGATATGTCCCCCACCAGTGTTCTCCCCCCGTTAAATCCGTTCAATTCAACCAGTGTTCGCTATTTTCATTACCATCCTCATCACTGTCACGACCATCATCGCCCTCGTTGCCCTGTTCTCATCCACGTTTGGGCTTTCTCCCACTTTAAAATTTTAGAATTTTAGAAACAGATCTGTGCTTTCTCCCCTCACAGTTCATGGGTTTTCAATATTTGTATCCCCTCCTAGCTCTCAGCCTGGATTTTTGACTAAATAGAAAGAGTGATGGGACTGAGGTTCATCCCACAAATCCTGGGGCCAGTACAGGGTGGAACAATGGACCATGAGGGCATCTCTGGCAAAAAGGGGGAAAGAATGAGGAAATCCTGGCCCCTGGGACCTGACTTTGGTTACAGTCCGCTTGGGCTGCCACAAGAAAATACCACAGGTGAGGAGGCTTAAACAACAGACATTTATTTTCTCTCAGTTCTGGAGGCTGGAAATTCAAGATCAAAGTGTTGGCAGGTTTGGTTTCTCCTGAGGCTTCTCTCCTTGGGTTGCAGGTGGCCATCTTGCTGTGTCCTCACATGGCCTTGTCTCTGTGTGCACACCCTCGGTATCTCTTCCTCTTCTTATAAGGACACAAGTTGTATTGGCCCCACCCTTATGGCCTCATTTAACCTTAATCACCTCTTTAAAGGTCTTACCTCCGAACATGGTCACATAGGGGATTAGAGCTTCAATCTAAGAATATGGGGGGGGGCACAATTCACTCCATACCAGTCCCCATCATCTTCTTTACCACCACTACTCTCATCTCTATCATCATCATCATCATCACCATCTCCACCTCCACCATCATGCTTACCATCATCTCTATCATCATCTCCACTATCATCTCCACCAGCATCCCTACCATCATCTCCATCATCCTCTCCACCATCATCTCCACCATCATTTCCAACATCATCTCCACCATCATCCCCACCATCATCCCCACCATCCTCTCCACCATCATCTCCATCATCATCTCCAACATCATCTCCACCATCATCCCTACCATCATCTCCACCATCCTCTCCACCATCATCTTCACTGTCATCTCCACCAAAATCTCCATCATCTCCACCATCATCCCCAGCATCATCTCCACGAGCATCCCCACCATCATCTCCACCATCCTCTCCACCATCATCTCCACCATCATTTCCAACATCATCTCCACCATCATCCCTACCATCATCTCCACCATCCTCTCCACCATCATCTTCACTGTCATCTCCACCAAAATCTCCATCATCTCCACCATCATCCCCAGCATCATCTCCACCAGCATCCCTACCATCATCTCCATCATCCTCTCCACCATAATCCCCACCATCATCTCCGCCATCATCTCCACCATCATCCCCACCATCATCTCCACCATCCTCTCCACCATCATCCCCACCATCCTCTCCACCATCCTCTCTACCATCATCCCCACCATCATCTCCACCATCCTCTCCACCATCATCCCCACCATCATTTCCAACATCATCTCCACCAGCATCCCTACCATCATCTCCATCATCCTTGTCACCATCATCTTCACTGTCATCTCCACCAAAATCTCCATCATCTCCACCATCATCCCCACCATCATCTCTATTATTCTTACCAGTATCCTGATCACCATCATCATCATGTTCACCATCCCCACTCTCATCATCACCACCATGATTGCCATCAACTCTGTCATTATTGTCAAGGTCACCTTCATCCTCACCACCATAGTTATCACCATCACCTCCATTATTACCACCACCACCTCCGTTATCTAACTCATGTTAAACACCCGCTTCATGCTGAGCACAGAGCTCTACATGGTCATCTCTCATTTCACCCTCTTGACAACTGATGAGGCAGGAACAGCTGTTGTCCTCATTTTCATACGTGGAAACTGAGGCACAGAGAGGACAAGTCACTTTCCCAGGGTCATGTGTTGAATAAGAAGGGGAGATGGACTTCACACCTACCTTCTTAACCACTATACTGTCTCCAGGGTGAGAAAGTTCTTCTCTGTGTCTAACTGCTCACTCTCCTGCTGCAGCCACAGTCCAGTTCCTCCTTCTGACTTCAGAGGAGTCCGTGGGCAGAATCCAGCCAAGGATTCCAGGGCTCCCTTTGGTGAAACTTTCCCTCATCTCTTCTCCTCTAACACTCTTTCCTAGGGGACTCGTCCACTCTCGAGATTTCAGTTATCACTTTCCTGTTGCTGATTTTCAGACTCTTCACACCCAGGACTCTGCCTGCTGCCAGGCCTTCCAACAATGGTCACATGGACGCCTGCCCTGAGCTCTGGTGTTTTGCCGGTTTGTCACCGATGCTTCCGGCAGCCCTGCAAGGTGGGCCTGACCCCCACCCCGTCCCCCACTTACAGATGGGAAGCTGGGGCCCAGCGAGAGGGACTAGAGCCCAGTCAGGGCCACTGGCATCTGGGCTCAGAGCCTGCGCCCTCCCTGCACCTGCTGTCATCCTACCCGCCGCCTCTGGGCTCTGTCCCCCGGATCACTAACGTCACCGAGTACTGGCTCCGGGCATCTGGAAGGGCACGCGGTGGGCTAACTCCCTCAGTCCCCATGCACCTTCTGGGCGGGGCCATCAGGGTCTACGGATGAGGTGTCACCCAGCACGGACCACCAGATGTCACCTCAACTGCTGACTCTGGCACCTGTGCCCCTGACCCTGAGCTTCAATGATGCACCTGCTGTGTCCTCTTCTCAGGGTGGCCTCCACCTGCCCCACGGCGTTTCTATCAGGGAAAGTATGCTCTTGGTTCAAGGGCCACACCAAGTGTCACCTGCTCTGGGAAGCCTTCCCTGATCTCTGCTCCCAGAGCCCCATCCCGGGGCAGAGTCCCTCTGTGAAAGCATCAGTCTCCCCCTTGCTTAGGGCGCATCCATGTGTCCTTCTCCCCCTCTAGACAATGGTCGCCAGGGAGTGGTTCATGGTGACATCAATCAGCCCCGATGGGGGAATCTCCTTGTGTGATAGACACTGCGCTGCCCCAGGGAAGGGCTGGTTGGGGGTCTGTGGAAAGTGGGGAGAGTAAACACTGAGCTGCCTCCAGCTGGGTTATGGCAGGGCCTGGGGGATGTGAGTGATCTCCTGAGATCTCTTCCAACGTGGGGTTTACGATTCTGTTATTTCTGCCAAGTGCCCGTTCGAGATGAGCTGTGTGGGGGATATGGTTGGGGGTGGGTGGGGAGAGGAGGGTTGGGGGTCGGTGGGGAGGAGCGGTGGCTGCAAAGGTGGTGGGGCTGGACCTGGGAGGACCACCGATGTCAGGCTGCAGCCGCCAAGCCAGGCCGGGTGATTCTGGAACAGGGCAGGCAGACGGCCACCCACCCGTCTGCACCAGGGAGGCTGGGGATGAGCGGGGCGCCTCCGTGCCCTGCGGGCCGGCCCAGTGCTCAGGCCCCACGGCTGGGGGGAGGGCTGCTCTTGGGAACAGCTGGCGGGACCTGGCGGGGAGGCCCCAAGTGGAATCAGGCCTCAGGGCTCAGACCCCGACCCTGACCTGCCGTCTGCGGAGCCCTTTGCCGTGTCCCCTTCAGCCCTTGCCACACAGCGCGGTCAGAGGGGAGGGGACCGGGCCCACGAAGTCATGCCAGAGATGTCCGGAAGGCCATGCATCAGGAGGGGTGAGCAGCACAGCGCTGGCCCGGAGGAGCGGCCTTGGGGTGTCTCCCACACGAGGAGCTGCGTCCCCAGGGTTTCTCCATCTGCACGCTGCTCTGGCCACCTTCTCCTTGGGCGCTGGCAGGGCGGTGACGCCCAGGCTGGAGAAGGCCGGGCCCAGGGAGGCCCCGGGAGCCCTGGAGGGCACTGTGAGGATGGGCAGTGCCCACAGCAACCGGAAAAACACTCACCCCTTCTACCCACGCACCACGCACCAGGGAGAAACACGTGCTTTGAAAACGCAAGTTGCCTTGAAAACCAGATTAGTAGTGGTTATTGCCAGCAGTTTAATTAGGTGTCCTAAATACACTGGAACCTGGGCATTTAATTTAGATTTATAGGGATAATTTAGGTTTAGAAGACCAGTTATTATGCGTTAAGTATAGAAAAATGCTGTTTGAATTTCACAGGCGACATTCCTTGAAGTGTGAAAAGAACACTTTGTAAACTTAGATTCCCCCCCCCCCGCCCCCGCGCGGAGGCTGAGAGCAGACAGGGAGTGTGGGAGGGGTGGGCACCCCCCATCTCCTGGCGCCCGCTTCTTTGGGGCATCCGGGTTTCCTCCCCTGGGTGGTTATGTAATCAAACGCGGACACGGCACCGCGGAGGAGGCGCTCACTGAGTGCTGAGACCTGGATCTGCATCCAGAGCAGCTTGGGAGCTGACGGGCGAGGGTGGGCAGGCCGGCGGGAGCTCCCAGGATGGCCCTCTGCATTTTCTGGCCCGTGACCTTGGGGCGCTCACCTCTCTTCTGAGCCTCCAGAGCTCAGAACCAGGAGGGGGCAGGGGCCGGTGGTCTTGAAGCTCTCTGGCCCTGACGGTGGGTGGATCTGGCCCCACGTGCTCTTGGGGATGACCGTGTGGTTCCCATTGGCTGATGGATGCCGTGGCCATGACTTCCCGAGCCGCCTCGCTCTGTCACACACACAGCCCCTGCAGTCCTGTGAGAGCTCTGTTCTCATGACACAGCCTCCGGTGACGCTGTGGGCTCTGGGTCGGGCAGGCCTCCCCGCAGGCAGGGTCAGGCCCAAGCTGCAGGGCAGGTGGACAGAAGGGAGGCGGCGAAGACGCGGGCCTGGGCTGGAGGCGCCCCTGGCCTGGGGGGACGTGAGACGCCAGCTCCCCGGAGAGCCCTGAACGTGCCGGAGACCATGAGGGATGCCAGGGAACTAGGGAGGAGGCCTTCGGGGTCCTTTACTCAAACTCCCTTCATTCCAGGTGGGGGCCCTGCGCAGGTTCACACGGCCTTCTGGTGACAGGTGAGGACAGCGGGAGCTGTCCTCACCTGCCAGAGGAGTGCCGCTCAGAACCACTCGAAGGTGTAGGCTTGGCTCCTGCCAGGGTCTCTCTCCTCACTCTCGGACTCCCAGAACCTCACACTCAGTTCCTAGCTGTCCCTGTGGCTTCTCACCCTGTACCGATTGTGCTAACGGATCCCGAGAGAGGCTGGGGCAGGACAGTCGGCTTCTGGAGTCCAGGAAGAAAGGCTTGTCCCAGACCTCGGGTGGTCACTTTGCCCGAAGATTGGGTACCCATCTGTTCCCTGTCTCACTTCCCTGTGCCCCTGCTAGGACTGCCTGCACCACCCGATAAGCACGTGTCCCTGTATCCTTCCCTCAAGTTCTGCTTCTGGGAGGGGGCCCACCCTGTCTTAGGCTGAGTGAAAACCAGACAGGGGGCACACGTGACGATAAGGGCTACAGAGGATAATAAAGCAGGACCAGATGGCCGACGGGAGGGAGGGGACGTGTTTTAGCCAGAGCAACAAGGGGAGGGCTGTCGGGGACAAGGGGAGGGCGGCCGGGGCGTCACATTTGAGCAGAGACCTGAACAGAGCAAGAAGTTGAGACAACGGAGATGTTGGGATGGGGTGGGGAGCATTCCAGGCTGAGGGAGGAGCAAGGGACGGGTAGGGGGCAGCGGTGTGTTTGGGGACCAGCAAAGAGCCCAGCAATGGTGCAGGTGGGCCAAGGGCACGGGTGACAGGCCAGAAGCAGGAGCACGATAGGCAGGGCTGGTGCGGAGACAGGCGTAGGGCTTGTAGGTGGTGACCTGAGACTCTAATCCGGGTTATGGAATGTAAGGGACTCAGTGGTGTCCTTGTCCAGAGGGTGACGTGGTCCCAAGGATAAGGGTCCAGGGCTTGAAGTCTGGCTCCGTCTCTGCCCTTTGGCTGCTGTCTGATGTCGGGCATCCTCTGAGCATTGGTTTTCTCTTCTATAAAACAGAGATAAGGATACCCACTGGCCGAGCAGTGGTGAGGGAGGATGAGGGGCACATCACGAAGCCCCTGGCTCCCGGGCAGTATTCAGTAAGTGCTGATTCCTCCACTGCCAGCTGCACATGACTGGAGAGGTAAGGAAGGGTCAAGTTCACCAGGCATCCGTGTGAAGGTCATTCTCACAGCCCCAGGAAATGTGCGGCGTGATCTCATTTCCCACATTTGCCATAGAAGCTGGGTACATGGGGCCTGGAGCCACATGGGAATGAATACCAACCCCCCCTCCCCACCCCCCCCCCCCCCGCCCCTCGGGAAACCCACTGAGCCTCCCTGGGCCTCAGTTTCTCCTTTGTGACATGACATCATTATGGAGGAATCACGCATGAGGATTGAATGAGATCATGCGTGAAAATGGAAATCTACCTACTACTTGACATTTATCAGTTCCTGGAGGGTGGGGACGAGGTCGACCGTGTCCCCGACCAGTGTCCCTCCTAGAGCACTGCTGGGCCAAATCCATGTGTCCGGCGTTCTCAGCCGAGCCTGGTGGCCCCTCAGGGCAGCCGCATGTGAGGACATCCATACCTCCCCCGGTTTCCAATCCTGTTTTTTCCACGATCCCTATCGTATCTCCAATCTGCTGCCCTGGAACCAACGTAGACCTTCATCTCTGGCCATCTGTCTGCCCAGGCAGAGGGCACACACACATAGATGTGCCGCTCCAAGTAAGTTCTGACCGTGGGGAGGCCCTTCCTTTCTTGTGGTTTTTCAGGGACACTGCTGGGTGGGGCTGAAATGCTGCAGAGGGTCCGGCTGGTGCAAGAGCATCAGGGGCGACCATCTGAGCACTTTCCCTCTTCTGACTTGGCATCAGGAGCCTCACATGAGGTCACCGGTGGGAGTGAAGGGAACAGCAGCGGGGAAGGGGTGGGGGCTGGCAGAGTGTGAGCCGTCTGCCCACGCAACTTCCTTGTGACTCCCAGGTCTGCTAGAGTATGAACCTGCCATGCATGTCCAGCTTTATGGCTGAGTGGGTCAGGTGACTCCTGTTTTCTGATAATCCTCCAGTGTCTCAGGGTCACCTGATGCCACATGCAGACTATCTTTTAAGGGTGCAAAGATTTACTCCAATTCCCTGAGGACCTGGGCGATTGGGACCTGTTGCAGGTTCCATAGCTACCCCGTCTATTGTGGACACTTTGAGGCTTAGCCGTGGAAGACCGTGCCAGGAGGAGCAAGCTTTCTGTCATCACAGAGGCGATATTCAAACATGCCCACCACGTTGGACCCCAGCAGCTTCACCTAGGTGTCGGAGCCGTGAACTTGGTGGGGTTTGCTCCCACCAGCTGGTATGCGTGTGTCTTATTCAAGCTTCTGGGGGTGTTGTCCGCTTCCTGGCCAGCAGGTCCAGAATGCATGGCGTCATTGGTCGAGTCAGCATGACGTTGTGCGACCTGCTGACCGTCGAGGCCCTCTGGTATAGATCACGTCCTAGCAGGAGAGGTGACACGGTCGCAAGGCAAGACAGGGTGTTCTGTTCTTGTTGAGCTATAGCGAACTCCTTCTGCTATTGCGAGGACAACAGCCACCCGCGGGGTCGGGAGCCGTGTTGACGTTCTCCGCTGGAGGAAATACCACATCTGGACTAGCAGGTGCCTTCGGAAGCACCACCTGAGTGAGTTTATAATAATTCATGGTCATTCTCCAAGACCGATCTGCCTTCAGCACACAAGGCACAGGCGAGTCAGATGCAAAATGCAGAGCTGGAGTCACCACGTCAACGTCTTTTATTGTTACAGGGTCTTCAAGCCAGGGAAGGGTGTTTTCCTCGAAGAGGGAGCAGGGTCTGCCGTAGATGGGGAAGGAGGCTTGGGGAGACTCGGGGCTCAAGGTCCTCAGATTCATCTGAGTTCTCGTTCCAGTCCTCAGGATGCCCTTCTTTTTCGATCAATGCCTGATTGATTTCACCTACGGGATTCGGCAAGGCTGGGAGTCGAATTCAATTTACACCGTAATTCTGCCATCCGCGGGGCTGGACTCCAATGTGCTTGGATTAAATTTTGGGGCTGAGTTTCAGCTGTGTCTTCCCTGTGTCTACAGAAGGTAAACCATTTCTTTAGGGCCTCATAAAAATCTCTGTTCCCCGAGGATACTTTGATCTGAGAGTTCAGAGTCCTTAGCTTGTTATTTTCTTTCCACACTCTCCCTGGAACAGTCAGAAGTGGCCATCAAGCCCCAGGCTTCTTGTTGTGGGCAGCACTAACGGTCAAGTGCAGCGGTCACCCGGTGTAAAGCCGTGCCCTCAAGTGACATTTCACCCCAGGCAAACCCAAGGTTCATTCCGGAAAACAGAATCTCCAACCAGCCCACACAGAGAGGACGGTCCGCAGAGACACGGGTCGTGAAGGGTTGTCGGGGCCGACGGAGCAGGAAGGGAAGGGAAGGGCCCCCAGGGCTTAGGGACTCGGCACGCTGCCGCCCGGGGCTGGGGAACCCGGGATGAACCCTGCACCTGCTGTGGCCTCTGGTGGAGCTGAGCGCCACGGCCGCGGAGATCCCCGAGTCCCCGCTGCTGCTGGAGCCACAGGCCGCTGCTGAAAGGACCAGAGAGGCAGGGACAGATTCCTTACCTCTGCCCTCCCGGTCCTGGGCCAGCACCTCTCATCGTCCGAACCTGGCTAGAACCGGCAGTCAAGGGAGGCAGGGACACGTGACTTGGGGGCCCGGCATCGCACAGACAGTGGCCACCGAGCAGAGAGCCGAGACGACTGGATGAAGGACCAGCACATCGAGACTTGACTTTTGTACCAGCCAAATCCGTTCTGTGGCTTCCTGCTGGGTCCTGAGAGGGGGGCGCTGAGACTCAGTTTCCCCATGAATCATCACAGATTGAAGACTGAATTAACTGAAGTGCGGACATGCCATCACGGTGTTTGGAACAGAACACCCTCTTCCCTGGGGTTCCTTGCTTCGCCCTTAACTCACTCTCCGACCTTGCAACGCGTGCCCGGGCCTCACCTGTAGACCGAATGGGGTTTGGACTGAGGTCCCGCTGTGCTGTGTTGTGCAACATTCCTTCACTGAAACCGGCAGGTTGGAACTGGAAGGAGAGGTCAGGGAGGCTCTGGAATGTTCTGAGCCGTGTGCTTCACTGGAGAACGTGTTCAAATATTAGCTCACACTTCAGCCACCGGCCCCCCTCCCCACCCCGTGCTACTGTCACCCCGGGCACACCACACTGGTCTCTGTTCCTTTCGATGTGCCCCCCTCGGCCCTGCCTGGCAGACAAGGAGCGGCCACGGGCAGCGTGCTCTTTGCCCTGTGGGGGTGGCTGAGGGGTTATGGTGGGGACTTCAAAGCAAATCCGTCATGAAGATTAGGTCGGTAAGCTCCAGGACCTTCCAGGGGCTTGAGTGTCTGAACTTTGGGGATTGTCTTCTTTGGGTTTCAACCTTTCGGAACTCAGGTTTGGGAGGTGCTGGGGACGTGGTCCCAGCTGGGGTCCCTGGGAAGACTTGTAGCTTAGCAGTGAAGGGATTTTTGAGTTCCCGTTCTGCCAGCTACTCGCCTCATGGAGTCCCTGGGGCTCTTTAAGACTCAGTTTCCTCCTTTGTAAAGTGGGATTAATACTATCTACTGTAACTGACATGCGTTGCTTTGTCCCCTTGTCACCCCCTCCCCTGTCTGGGTATGGCACTCTCTCCCCTTCCTTTAGGAAACTAAGCCTCCTGCACCTGCCAGGCCATGGGATTCCAACAAGCCTCCTAACATACCTCCTGTCCATAGACACAGTGAAAGGTCCAGCCAGACCACTCCTAGTATCGTGACCCCTGGAAACAGTAACTGGTCCAAGGAGTTCGGCCCTGGATCCAAATTAGGCCAAGAAGAATCCTTGCCTGGGTTTTTATATCTGGGTACTGGGAGGGAGCAGTGCTTTCTTCCCTAAGGAGTCCCAGACAGGGTGATGCAAGGTTACTGATGCCAATGGTTATGACTCCCTTTCCCCCTCCCTCCTTTGCCTGCCCCTTGACGGATGCCAGCAGTAAGGGGGAAGAAAGAGCTACCCCAATTCTCACCACAAGGGAAGGGAAGCACAGCAAAGAGATAGTAAGAAAAAACAGAGACCCAGTTCTCTAGTTTGAGCCCCTGGACCCAGCTATGCCTGAAGCAGGTGTATCTCTGCTCATTCTAGTTCTATGGAACACTCTTTAGTTTGACCACTTTGGATTTAGTCTGTGACAAAAGAATCCTAACCAACAGACCTAATTCTCTGGGGATGGTGGGGAGGTGATTAAATGGAATACATAGTAAGGGGCTTAGCAGAATGCTTAGGAACACAGGTTTTTATGACTACCGTTGTCACAGTCATCTGTGTGTTTGTTTCGAGCACAGGAGTGGCTGCCACTCACCTCTGTGGTCCCTGTTCTTCACATCCCTTACCTGGGAAGAAAATAGGAGGCTTTCCAGGCGAGAGGAGCAGGGTGAGCAGAGGCGTGGCTGGCTGTGGGCAAGCAGAGACGAACCTGCAGGCCCTTGGAGTCACCGTTCCTTTCACAGCCCCTCTCTGGGTCCTGACGGGTCCATGCATCCTGACCAAGTTTCTTCCAAGAGAACAGAATGACCTGTTTTTTCCAGTTGGTGTGCAGGGGGATCATAGCTGTGCCAACCACCTGCCAGCCTGGCCTTGCCGGGAGGTCCTGCTGCTCATGCCATGCAGGTGCGCTGAGCTCCACACCGTTTCCACCACAGGCGGTAGGCACCTGGCCCCCCTCGACCTCTGGAAGGTGCCCAGGCTGGTGGAACGAGCTGGGCTGGCTCAGCTCCTCCTCCTGCCTCAAATGCAAGAAGCTCAGTATGGTGAGTGACCGTGGACTTTCAGGACAGACTCGTTTGTTCTACAGAAGGGGAAAGGGGCTTGTCCAAGGTCACCTAGGGAGGTGGGAGCACTGCCATTAATGTTCTTAGCTTTCTTGTGGTCTCTTCCTCCTGGCGCAAGTCAGGATTTATCAATTTATCCATCCATCCATCCATCCATTCAGTTATAATTCAGCTTCTACTGAGAAGGCAGAGACTGAAGGGACCCTGCCCTCCTGGGGCTCCAGGCTGGTCCCCTGGGGTCCGCTGTCTTCCGTTGGATCATGCCTCACTGTCTGACCTGGGCTGTGTTGAGGAAATTTTGGCAGGTGTATCTCACACGACCGGGAGTGCCTTGCGGCCACACCCATATCACCCCTTGTGGCCCCGGAGCCAGTTCAGCTCTCAGTAAGAGCTGGTGAGCCAGGAATCCACATGGGAACAGATTCTGGAGCAAAGCCATGGATTTTGGTATCAAGAGGCCTGAGCCTCAGTTCCCCCATCTGTCAGATGGAAACTATAAGCCCACCCCCAGGAATCATGATACGGAATACCACTCGTAAACCATCGGGACCCAGCGGGAGCCACTGTGAATGTCACTGCTATGGCCTGTAGCTCCCTGATCCCACTGATCCCCCTCACCTGGCCGCGGGCTTCTCTGCAGGGGCAGGGGTCTGATGGGCCCAGCGCTTAGTCCTGTCTCAGGGCCGGGTGCACAGGAGGTGCTCAGCAAACCTCTGACAGGCATGAAGGGTGAAGCGAGGGGCCCTTGAGCTCCTTCTCTGCCATGCTGTCTTGGCCTCAAACCACCTGTGTCCTCAAACCACCCTGTAACCACAGGGAGGCCTTTGCCCCTCTTAACTCTCCTTATTGCCCCTCACTCGACTGGGAGATCTTCACATCCATCCATCCATCCACTCATTCCCATCACAAAGTTTATTGTGTGCCTACTACATCCCAGGTTCTCTTCAAGGCACTATGGATACCAAAGGGAACAAAGTCACATCCAGAAAGTGTCCTGCCTCACGGCACATTCAAACTAGAGGGTCAGATCGATGGCTAACCAAGCAGTCTAGCCCATAATGCCAGGGGGTAAGGGTGCCAGGGGGAAGGGGAGGGAGGTGGGAGGGGTTGGGGAGGAGCAGGTGAGTGGAGGAGACGCTGTCTTTGTCATCACCTCCTCGACCATGACCCTGTCCCTGCACAAGCAAGCGGAAGCCTGGCCTGGGAAGCAGAGCCCCTCGCCGAGGTGAGGTGAGGTGGGGACAAGGGAGACAGCAGCAGCCCCCCTCCTGTGGTTGGGGCCCAGGCGGGGATGAGCATGAGGAGGGGAGGTGGGGAGGGTCGGGCTCCCTTGTAGGCGGAGCCCAAGCTGTGGCCAGGCTGGCAGCCAAGTCAGCCCACACTTCCTGGGGGTGCCTTTTCCAAGAACTGGCCTGGTCCCTGTCCCTGTCCCTGCCCTTCAAGGAGCAGGACATTGACATCCAGGGCCAGCAGAGAACGCAGAGGGCAGGGCCTGGGAAAGTGCACCCATTCATTCTTCCTTTCTTCATGCATTCGCTGAGCTACTGGCTCTGTTCCAGGCACCATGAGCAAGTTGGGGACGAGGCAGCCATGATGCCCTTTCCCAAGGTCTGGGGGATCCAGGCAGAGGGCAGTGATCAGGGGAAGGGATGGAGTGTGGGCAGGGCTCACCTGGGGGTAGGTGGGGACTCGGCCTGGCCTTGAGGCAGTTGTCACCAGATCCTGTCCTGCTTGAGCCCCTGGGTCCCTCTACATCCTCTGTTACAGAATATGAGACTCTGGGGGACCTGGGTTGAGTCCCCACAGTCAGGAAGCATCCCTGATGGTCTGTTGCAGGGTAATTAATTATTGAGTTACATTGCGGGGTGTGCCGGCCCTGCTGCCCCACTGATCAGGCTCACCTGGAAACACACAGGTTGGGGACAGGCCTGAGTCCGTCACGCGGACCAGGCAGAGCGTCATCAGTCCCACTGGTGACAATGGCAGAGGCATACGGGACCAAAGAAAGAGCAAGCACAGGCCTGGGGGGCACACAGACTGGGCTTTAAATCGTGGCTTGGTCACTTACCGTGTGACCCTAAGACAAGAAGCCCGAGCCCCGAGCCCCAGTTTCCCCATTCGTAATGTACGGGTAACAAATGCACTCACCTCACGGGCTTGTCTTGAGGATGATACGGAATGGTTTGCTCCAAGTTATTTATGCTGACGCTCTTTGGCTCCTTCCTTTTGCCTGTAATGCCCATCCCCTTGGCTCTCTAAGGAGCTCCTATTCATCCTTCAAAACCCAACAAAGCTATCCCCTCCTCTGACAACATCCACTGTTTCAGTTTGGAGTATCCATTCCTCTTATGGCAACAGTATCTCAGTTTCTCCTGGGGACTCACCTGTCGCCCTGCAGTGGTGGTCCTGAAGAAGCTGGAGCAAAAGTGCCCGTTTGCTCCCGGGGAGACCCATGGGGCTGACACTCCCCAAGCTCTTCCCACGGGCCAGGCTCTGTGAGGAGTATGTGACATGCCATATGTAGGTGTGTGTTAAATGACATATCTAAATGTCGCTAAAAGAGAGAGTGAATGGTAATATTTATCACGGGAAGGTGGGTAGCAGGATCTCATCTGAATAAACCACAGTGATGGATATTTATGCTGAGGGCTGACGTAGCAGTCAGAGCCCCCGGCGGGAAGCGCATTCGCTCTGGGCGGTTCAAACACAGAGGCTTTCATGCCGGGGCTGCTTGTGGAGGTGACGGCGGGGTGAAGGGAGCAAGCGGGGAGGGCAGGCACCCCAAGAGCGGCGGCACCGGGCAGCTGTCAGCACCCGCGGATGAGGGGACGAGGACAGGGAGCACCGTTCCTGGAGCCCCGTGAGCGCTGGGGCCATGGAGGGGCCGCCCCGGGAGCGGTGGTCGCAGGGAGGGCGCGGGCACTCAGGCTGTGGCCACAGCAGGGAGGAGAGAGCCTGACCTCCCTCTCCTCCCCCCGCCCGGGCTCCTGGGGGCCTCCCGCTGGTCCGAGACCCAGAAAGCCCGTCTGCCAGGAACCCCCCCAGTGCAGTGCATGGGGGTGGGCTTCCTCCGGGCACAGAGCAGGACGGCGCGGGTGGAAATGGGTCAGGGACGGGGACTAGTGCGGCGAAGCGCCAGGCATGGAATATTCCTGACCGGGTTAGCGGTGTTACTTGAGTGTCTTGTAGGGATGTTAGATTCTTTGTATTTTGGTGTCATTTTTTGCAGCGAGAATGAACCACTTGAAAACGGTGAGCTTTTTATTTTAAGGGATCAGAAGGAGGAAGCTGGGGAGCCATAGAGAAACCCTGTGATGCCTCCACAGTCGGGGCCAGAGTGTGGGTGAGGCACAGGTGAACCTGACTTCACGGCCCCCCTGGGAAACGGAGTCTCAAACGCTCACGGTGGCTTGGCAGGTGCGATCATGCTGCAGGGACAAGTGGGAGGGAGCCCTGTGTGGCCTCGAGCAGGTCCCGCCCCTCTGGGCCTCAGTTTCCTTGTGAGCAGAGACTAATGACTCTGAACCTGTTTATCATGGGGAAGAGAGAACAGACACACGGCCCCAGAAAGTGCTTGGGGTGCTTCCGGGGTTATTTGAGCCTAATGGTAAAGGCTCAGAGTCAGCGTTCTTTGGGACAGGCCAGAGTCGAGGGCTAGGGCTACTGGATCGGTCTGGGAAGGGCCAGGGACGCCCCCGGGGCAGCAAGGAGGAGCCTGGCAGCTGGAGGTGATGCAGAGACCGGGACTGGGGCTGAGGCAGAGTACCCCCTGCCCTTACTTGGATGCGTGATCCCTGAGCCTCAGTTTCCCCGGCTATAAAACAGAGGGGTTGCACAGATAATGCCCGTGGTCCGGTCTAACTCTGTGTCCACATCGGGTGGGGAATCTGGCAACAGGTGAAACTCAGGGTCAGAGGTTTCCATCTTTGCCCTCGTCACCAGGAAAAGCCATCTCACGTCTCACTCACTGACAACAGCGTGAAGAGCTTTGGTCGCTTCCGTTCACTAAGTACTGTGATCGTACCCAATTCATGGCTAAGGAAACGGAGGCGCAGAGAAACCAGATGGTTTGCCCAAGACGAAGCCACTGAGGGACCAAGCTGGCAGGGACTGGAATTAGGAGCGCCTGACTCCAGAGCTCATGACGTCATTTGTGCACGGCGTCTACTCCTGTTTGTTTGTGTGACTGGCGTCGGGTCTCAGCAGAGTCATACCCGTCGACAGCAGGGACCACTTCCAAGCCCGTCGTGGTCCAGTGGGGGAAACCGAGGCAGAGAGGAGAAGGGACGTGCTCCAGGGCCCGGAGCCTAGTACCTGGTGGCTCACATGTCCCAACTCTGCCCCCTTGGAAGCAGAGTTGTCCTTGTCGAGGTCCGCAGCCTCCACCCGGGCTCAGGGGAGGGAGAGCAGCCGAGCTCACATCACGGTGGCCCCGGAACACCAGGAGCTGAGCAGCCCAGGGGGTCCGGTGTCCCCTCCACAGACGCACGCAGGCCATTGGGATGGGTTTCGGAAGTAAACACACCACACTGAGGTCCCAGTAAGTACCTCCTGTCACTAGGAAGTGTGCCCCAGGCCCCCCAGCTCATCTTGCTGACCCTCCGCTTCCTATTTGTCAAGTGCACTCAAGACACCTGCCTCCTAGGCTGCCCTGGGGACAAAACAAGAAGACATCATCTCCTCCATCCAGAACCGTTGTTTCTTGACACGCTGCTGATAATCCCAATCCTCCAGACAAGGTGGGCGCTGTGACTGTCCCCCTTTGCTGGCGGGGAAGCTGGGGCTCTGCCGGGTGAGTGGCACATCTCAAGTCCACGGCTACGGGTGGAAAGGCTAAGACACACAGCCAAGCTTCCCGCAGTCTTGCCTGTGCGCCCCCCCTGCCCTCCGCCGCGTCCTTCTGCAAAGACAAAACGCCTGTTGTTAAGGGACCTTATTTTCAGCAGAGCCAAAGGCAGAGCTTCTGGACAAGCCTTGAGCCAGGCACAGCTCGGTCACGTGCGGCTTTTATGACCGCCTTTGCTCGTCATGGCCACCGGGAGAGCCAGGTAATCTGGTTACATGTGTTGCAATTCTGCTTGATGTTGCTTGATGGTCCCTCTGCGAGGGGACAGATTGTCTTGACATATTGTCGTTGGGAAGAGAGAGAGAGAGATATGGAAAGAGACTGGGACAGAGAGAGACAGAGACCAAGAGAGACACACAGAGACAGACAAAGACGGAGAGGGACAGAGAGGATATGCGCAGACTGACCTGTCAGGACATGGTAAACACCGAAATGAGGGGCTTTTTGCAAGACTAGACTATCCAAGGGATTTTTTAAACACAAGATCTCCCAGATCCGTCCCCCCAGCAGAGACAGGAGGGCACATGCAGGTGTAGGGCCCATGGAGCACGGGGCCTCCCTGCAGATGCTGTGGACCGGGGACCCCATGAGGACCGGTCTACAGAGACCAGGGTAAGACCCAGGTGACCCGGGTAAGTCAGTCCTGTGCAGAGCCAGGGGTTGGGCAGAGGGCGAGGAGATGGCCCCACTCTTCTCTTCCACGCGGGGGACTCTGGGATGGTCCTCCGAGCACGGAACAAGAGGGGACGCCTCTGTGAGCTGGCTGAGGGGTGGGAGCCCCTGCCTGCCTTGCGGCTGTGAGCGATGGGACCTCCCTTTCAGAGGGGCGCCGGGCACACACCGCGCCCTCCTCCTGTGCGTCCGTGCAGGAAACATCGTGCGGCGCGTGCTGGATGCTGAGGACGGGGCGAACTGTCACCGGGACAGTGCGGGAGCAGCGGGAGAGACGGGCGCACCCAGGGCAGTGTGACAGCGCCCCCGCCCAGCGCCGGCAGCTGTTTCCAGGGCACCTGCTGTGTGGCGGCCAAGGCTCTGACTCCCAGTGCACGACTTCTCCCGGCCCCACCGCTCCGGGATGGTGCTCTGTGCCCTCCACCCCGGCTGCAGGAAAACGGGGCTCAGGCAGGCTGCCGCAGCCGGGGAAAGGCTCGTCTACTGCTGTGTCACAAACCGCCCCCAAAAGCACAGCTTAGAAAACAACACTTCACGGTGTGTCAGGATTTGGCAAGGCTTCTGTGTGCTCCCTGCCACATCAGTGGAGTGGCTCACCTGGGACCGTGGATCGTTCTCTAAGTGACTCACTTGCCTGGCTGGTAGCTGGCAGCTAGGAGTTCCTGGGCTGCAGGGGTGGGGGGAGGGGTGCTCCGAGAGCTGCTCAGGAGTGAGGAATGCATTGTCTTTCAAGGTGTAGCCTGGGGAGTCACCCAGCATGGCTTCTGCCCTGGGGAGAGGGGGCCCGGAGACCCCACTTGTCACCCTGCACGCAGAGCACGCGGGAGGCAGCCATTGTTGGGGCCCTCGCGGGCGACACAAGGTGCCTCAGGGGCAGAGCCGGGACTCGAACCCAGATCTGCCTGGGCCCCGGTGGGACCCGAGTGGGAAAATCCTTAGACCTGGGTGGCTCTGGACAAGCCTGGATGGCCTTTCCAAGGACCAGTTAAACCAGATTCCCCTTCCTGAGGCTGCTTCCTCATACCAGGTACACAGAAGGATCGAGATCGAGGTGACCCCCAGGGTCCCGGGCTTCCCGAGGAGGCTGGAGCCAGCTGCCGGCACCACGGGCCTCTCTCGGGGGCCGGCCCGCCTGCGCAAAACCTCTGCTTATTAGCCTTCCCCCTCCGGCCTCAGCGGCCCGTCCCATTCCCCACACCTGCCTTGCAGGACGTCTAGGGGTAAATAAAATGTTTCCAAAGAACTAGCATAGCCCGGGTCCGAGGTGGGGGCCTCTCGGACAAGGCAGCCTGTAGCATGAAAGGACGGAAGGTCCGGCCTGGCTCTGCCCCAGGGCCGCAGGCCTTGCAGGTATGGGGTAGGAGCCCCCGCCCACCCAGATCCCCGCAGAAAGGGTTTCTAGAAGTGCAGACGGGCCGGCTGCCTAGTACTACCAGAAGCTGAGTTTGCTTTTTTATGTCCTAATCAATCTGGCCGTGGGAGCCGGCCCAGGCAACGATTACTTCTCACGACCTCTCTGCCGGCCCCTGAGTGGGACATGTTATACATCCCGGGCACCCAGAGGACGGAGCCGTGGCTTTGATGGATGCGAAAGCCGCTTGCGAGGCCCTAATTGAGAGCGGGGCCTGTCACTGGGCCTCTGCCCCCGCCCCTCCCCCCGCCGACCTCTGATGGAGAGGAGCTTAATAGACACCCCATGGCCGAGGGCCGCGCAGAAATGACGGGGCCGTTGCGTAGACAGAACCTACTTTGCCATGCGGTGGAGAGAGCGGGGACCGTGGTGTCAGGCCTCTGTCCGAGGGCCTCGTCCTCGCGGGGGCGCCGAGGAGTCCTGACCTTCCGCGAGCCTCAGTGCCACATCTGAGATGTGACAGGAGAAAAAGGCAAGGCGTGGTGGCGCCCCCGGGGCAGGGGAGGCTGGCTGGTGGGATGGGTTGCGGGGACCTATGGTTTCAACAGGTGCAGGCCAAGCTGCGTCCTGTCGGTGGAGGACGAGGGCTGGGGACGTGGGGATCTGAACGAGGGAAGCCTTACTGGGCACTTACGGTGCCCGGGCATATTGCCAAGAGCTCTGTGTGGACTGTCACGTGTCTGCTCTGTGAAGCTTGAGAGGTAGGCACTGTTATCCCCATTTTATAGATGGAGAGATCAAGGCTCAGGGAGCATAAGTGACTTGCCCAACGTCACAGAGCCCCAGGTACCACACACACTGCAGCAGCCACAGTGACTGAAAGGAATACGCCAGGTCACATCACTTGCGGGCTCGGACCTTCCAGGGACCTCCTAGCGCTCTGTAAGTAAAGGCTGAGCTCCTGGCCGTGACCTCCAAGGCCCTGCCCGACGTGGCCTCTGCCCTGTGTCTGCCCATGTCCCTCCTGCCTGCTGTCACCTCATCAATCCGAGCTCTTTGTCTGGATGCCCTTCTCCAGCCTCTGCCTGGCTGGTCCTTCTTGGTGTGTAGGTCCAGCTCAGATGGTCCCTCCCTGAATGTTTGTCCCTTGTTGCCCTCTCACAGTGGGTGACTCGCTGGCTTTCCGTTGATTGGTTTTGACTGCCTCCCCCACCAGACTGTGAGAGGGCCGGGGCCATGTGGATCTGGTCCCCTGTGTCCCCTGCCCTGAGCCCAGTGCCTGGCACATGCCAGGCGCTCGAGGACTATTTGTTGAATGAATGAAAGATGCGGAGACAGGACTCCGACTCACGTCTGTCTTCCCCCCAAAGCCCTTATTTAAATTTTTTTCCCCCAGCTTTCTTGAGATATAACTGACATAACATGGTGCAAGTTTAAGGCGTACAACGTGATGATCTGGGACATGCGTATATTATAAAGCGATTAGCACGCTACGCTTAGTTAACACATCCCCCACCTCAGATAACGTCCATTGGTTTAGGATGAAGAGAACACTTAAGATCTATTCTAAGAACTTTCGAGTCTGTAACACAGCATTGGCACCTGCAGTCACGATGCGGCACGTTAGGTCCTCAGAACTTTCTCATCTTACAGCTGGAAGTTTGCACCCTGTGATCAACCTTTCCTCGTTTCCCTGCCCTCCTGCCCTGACAACCTACAACCCTGACTCTCTGTTCCTATGAGTTCAGCTTCTTTAGATTCCACATGTAAGTGAGATTATGCAGCCTTTATCTTTCTCTGTCTGACTTATTTCGCTCAGCACGGTGCCCTCCAGGTTCACCTGTGCTGTCACAAGTGGCCGACTTCCCTTCTTTTTAGAGCTGAGTAATATTTCATTGTATGTACATTTCCCTTTTCCACTGATCCATTGATGGACACCATCTCCCCCCGTGTCTCGGCTGCTGTAAATAATGCTGCCATGAACGCGGGGCTGTCTCTTTGGGAGAGCGATTCTGTTTCCTTAAGCCAGACACCTAAGGAGGTAGAATTGTTAGATCACATGGTGGTTCTATTTTTATTTTCTATTTTTCAGCAAACTCCATACCTTTTGCCACGGTGGCTGCACCAACGTATACTCCCACCGACACTGCACGAGGGCTCCCTTTTCTGCACATCCTCGCCAGCCCTTGTTTCCTGTTTGTTTTTTAATACTAACCATTCTGACAGGTATGAGGTGATACCTCATCGTGGGTTTGATTTGTGTTTTCCTGATGATGAGTGATGTTGAGCATCTTTTCCTGCGTTGTGTCGGCCATCTGGATGTCTTCTTGGAGAAAAAAATGGCCATTCAGAGTCCCCTGCCTATTTTTAAATCAGATTATTTGGTCTTTTGCTGTTGACTTGTACGAATTCCTTATACCTTGTGGACGTTAGCCCCTTATGGGTATACGGTGTACAGATATTTTCTCCCATCCCGTAGGCTGCCTGTGCATTTTGTTCGTTGTTTCTTTTGCTTCAGTTTGACGTAGTCCCACTTTTGATTTTTGCTTTTGCCGTTTGTGCTTTTGGCGTCATATCCAAGAAATCATTGTCAATTTTGTTTTTTTTTTGCCAAGATCAATGTCAAGGAGCTTTTCCCTTGTGTTTTCTTCTAGGGAGACCTGGTTTCAGGTCTTATGTTTAAGTCTTAAGTCGAATTTTTGTGAGTGGTGGAAGGTAGGGGCTAATTTTATTATTTTGCCCGTGAATATCCAGCTTTCCTAACACCGTTCATCAAGAGACCATCCTTTCCCCAGTGAGTGTTCTTGGCTCCCTTGTCAAATGTCAGTTTATTTCTGGGCTCTCTATTCTTCTTCTTCTTCTTCTTTTTAATGTTCATTTATTTTTTGAGAGAGGGGCAGAGAGAGAGAGGGAGACACAGAATCCTAAGCAGGCTCCAGGCTCCGAGCTGTCAGCACAGAGCTCGACGCGGGGCTCGAACTCACCAGCTGTGAGATCATGACCTGAGCCGAAGTCAGACGCTCAACCGACTGAGCTACCCAGGCGCCCCATGGGCTGTCCATTCTGTCCCACTGGGCCATGTGCCTGTTATGCCACTGTCATCCTGTTTTGAGCATGATAACTTTGTGATGTAGTTTGAACAGGAAGTGTGACCTCCAGCTTTGTTCTTTCTCAAGACCGCTTTTGCTATTTGGGGTCTTTTGTAGTTTCATATAAATTTTAAGAGTTTTTAAAAAAATTTCTGTGAAGAAAGCTATTGAAGTTTTGATAGGGATTGTGTCGAGTCTATAGATAGCTTTGGGCCGGTGTGGACATTTTAACAATATTAACTGTTCTAATCAATGAACATGGAATTATATATATATAATATATATACATAATTATATATATTATATATGCATATATAATATACATACATGTGTATATATACTATATATGTATATATATGTATAAAATATATAATTACATATAATTTAATTATATATAATTTATTTATATATAAATTTATAAATATATTTATAATTTATTTCTGTCTTCAAATACTTTGATGAGTGTTTTATAGTTTTCAGTATATATATATATATACACACACACATATATATATATATATATATATATATATATATTTCACCTCCTGGGTTAAATTTACTCTTAAGTATTTTATTGTTTTTGGTGCTATTTTTTCATGTTTGTCTATTTATTTTGAGAGAGAGAGAGAGAGAGAGCACACACATGTCATATGCAAGAGTGTGCTGAGTGGGGGAGGGGCAGAGCCTGATGCGGGGCTGGATCCCATGAACTGAACCATGAAATCATGACCTGAGCCGAAACCAAGAGTTGGATGCTCAACCAACAGAGCCACCCAGGCTCCCTTTTATTTCTTTTTCAGATAGCTCATTGTTAGTGTATAGAAATGCAACTGAATTTTGTATGCTGATTTTGCATCCTCAAGTTTTACTGAATTTGTTAATTGGTTCCCACGGAAGTTAATTTGTGATGAGGGGCCGCTGTAATCAGCCTCCAAAGGACTTCTCCCATCAAAACATTGATTGATGTGATTCTCCTGGGGACCCCTGTGAAACTAGCTGGTCAGGTCTCGTCATCTCAATGAATAGATGTGGAAACTGAGGCCCAGAGAGGGGAACGGACTCACCCAAGGTCACGAAGCAAGTGCCGAGAGTCCAGTCCTCCAACTCCCAGCTGGGATTTGCCTACCCCCCTTTCCCCCATCTCCCTGGACCTCAGGTGGGAGAGGCGATGGGGAGCCAGCAAGATCCCGCCCCAGATCACTCACCCACCATTGGCCGGTGTCCTCTCTAGCTACCCACGTCCTTCCAAGCCCAGCAGAGGACCAACGTGACCATTTGGTTTCGCCTTTCTGGTCTTGGAATGTGGAGGGGGCTGCCTTGGAAACGACTGTGCTGCTGTGAAGGAGCAGATGCCGACCTCAGCTGGCACCGTCCCTACTCTGACCTTCCTGTGGGTGGTGTCCACCGCCCTGCCCCTCAAATGCCATTTTTGGCCACCACCCTCTTGAAGCCCTCTGCCCAGTCATCGGCCCCCTCACTCTTGGCATTGGCTCGGACGTCCTCCCCACGTGGAAAATAGCGCCCTGACGCGCCCATGCCCGTCTCTTCACCGATGAGTGGTTTCGCGTTCTCAGACATCTCTGGACGAGACCCGCTTCCCCCGGTGGAAGGCCAACCATCCGTGGATCAATCCGCTTCCCCCCTCTGTGGGGACCTGTCCGTGCGGCCATCTCCTCTCTCTCCCATTCCCTCAGCTTGTCCAGCTCTACTCCCACGGCTTCTCTGCTTGACTTTCCCCACATGGAAGCCTGAAATAAATCCTTCCCTTCAAATCCCCTGGTCCCCTGAGTTCCTTCCATTTCCTCCCTGCCCACCCACTGGGTGTTCTCTCCAAGTGTAGGGGGCAGTTAGTGTCCTGGGAGTCAGCAGGTAAGTGCTGTTTCCCCCGCTCCAGGAGGGTGGCACTGGGGTGCTTTCCACATGGCCCTGGGTCCCGGGTGCCCATCGCTGTGACTCACTCACAGCTTTTCTCCCTTTCCTGCTCATTCTCTCCATTCTCTTACCTGGGCTCATCTCCCGGGTAAACTATTGGTACCAGAGCCCTTGTTTCAGGGTTTGCTTTTGGGCACTTACCCTCAGACCCCCGCCTGCCCTACCTACCCACACCTGCCCCCCCCACCTGCCCCACCTGCCCCCCAAGGGAGTTCATGCTTCTTCTCCTGCTCCCTGGTGTCTATTATTGTATTTCTTGAGGCAGAGTCTATCTTTTGTGACAGACCCTGAGCCCTTCGAGGGTAAAAAACAGCTCTTACTCACCTCTGTGTCCCCCTTCACCTGCACATCCCTCGGCCATCCCTGACCGCAAGTGTTTGTTGAGCGAGTGCGTGAGAAAGTGAATGGATGAACGACAGTCTCCAGGGCGCCCATCCAGGGTGACAGACCCTGCAGAGTTAGTCATCCCATCAGTGTGGCCCTTTCAACCAGCCTCTCCTCCCCATCAGGCCTCTCCCTTGCCCCCCTGCCAGGCTCCGTGGCCCCTCACTCTGCCGGCATCACAGGTTCCGTCCTCTGTAACACAGTGGGCTCCCAGGACCCCTCCTGCCAGAAAAAGTCCCAGACAAGGATGTGTGCCTCTCGAGGGGAGATTCCGACGCCGGTTAAATAAAGGTTACTGGAACTGAGTGAGAAGCTATTATGATGTGACAGAATTCAATGCCACCTTCCAGCAGATGTCGCTTTGGAGGGATAGATTTGTCCCAGCTGGACTCCGGGGCATTCAGAAGCACTCAGAGCACCCACCTGCTGCTTCTGATGTGAGGAGCCCCAGGAAAGGGTAATTTCTACACATCAACTTATTCAGCCCAAATGCATGGAGCCAAGTTTCCAGCAGGAGGAATTAAAATTGTTGCTGGGGAAGTGGAGCATTGCGCAAAGCCAAGCAGTGGTGTAGACCTCGTCCGGCTTCGAGACCCCTGGGGGAACGGTGCGCTCGGAGCACATCCAGAAGGCCAGAGCTGCAGACTCAGCTCCTTGGTCCCGGGAGAGGTTTTACAGATGAGAAAAACGAGAAAACTGAGGCCTGTGGAGGCAAAGGAGGGGCCGTCCAAGGTCACACGCCCCAAGGCAGTGGCCGACCTGGATCTGAATCCAGGCAGATCTGCCCCCCCCCCCCCCCCCAATCTCCAGCTTCTCAGGAGATCAGACAGGCTGGGAACCTGTTGAAGCTAAAGAACAAAACCAAACAAAAAACCACCAACATCCGGGACTGGCCCGCGGGATGCCTGCCATTCTGTTTAGGCAACGGCCTGAGGACCGAGGGAGCCTGGGATCTGGTGCCAGCTCGGCCCCGCACTCTCTGGTCACTGCTCTCTGGGTTTCAGCTTCTTTATCTGTCAACGAGAAGCTGAAGGAACTCTGGAGTTCTCTGGCTTCAAAAATCACTGTGAGCCTGTTTTCCCCGTTCAAGGGGCCTAAGTGAGGCTCTTCTTCTCAGGATGCTGTGAGGGTCACAGACGCCCAGAAGAGATGCTCCTTGGAACAAACCTGTGACAGTAACCCCGGGCACAGCGTGATCGTCACTCACACATCTGCACAGGTGATGCTCAGGGTTACCCTGAGTGCACGTCTGAGCTGCTAGAAGTGAAGAGAACACCCGTGTGTCATCCCCAGACAGGTGGTTCTCAAACCAGGGGTGGACTACGGATCCTGGGGGCACAGGTGCATGAGGTCAGGGCGTCTCCAAAGCCAGGTTCCTCTCACAGTCCCAGCAAGTGACACGGCATCTCAGATCCCCAGCTGCCTGTCCAACGGGCGCTGGGGGTGCTGGGCTGTGGGCGAAGAGCTGGGGAGGAGAGAGGAGGAACGGAAGAGGGAGCACTTCTGGCCCCATACGTCGGTGAAAAACGTGGAATCGGAAAGACCCGAGGCCAATGGCTGGCTCGTCACTCAGTATTTGCAGGATTCTGGTCAAGTCGCTGGCCCGTCCGAACCCTGGGTTGCCGTGAACACCGTCTGGATGGTGATGTCGGCAAGTTCCCAGCATGCAGCAGCCAGCAAGGCAGCGGCAAAACTCACGCAGGATTTCCCCTCCTTCAGGGAGGGGCTGTGGACCCCACCCTGTGGACCGGACCGTGGGGGCCGGAGGACAAAGGGGCTTGTGCGTGGGGTGCTGCAGCAGGACAGATTCCCAGACCACCGAGCCCGAACAGCTTGCATCTGTCTCCTTGTCACGATGGTAGTGAGAACAGGAATTATTTGTAAGCAACAGCCGTTCCAGGGGAGAGTTCGGTGGGGGGTTCACTGTCCAATGGTGATGATAACGATTATCGTGACGATAAGTCGAAGGCAAGCGTTAGCGTCGATAGAACAATCTGGAAGAAATGTCAAGGTCAACCACGAGTAAATGACGGTCACATGGGGAGACGGGGGGGGGGTGACCATTATTTAGATGGGCGAGGGGGCGATGGGCACTGGCCATGTGGGGTCATGAAGGATATTGTTGTGTAGTTTTCTTTACGGCAACTTTTGGTATCAGGTTAATACTGGCCTCGTAGAAGGCTCTGGGGAACGTTTCCCTGTCTATTTCATCAGCACTATCTGTCCTCGTTGAGTAAAAATGGGCGCTCACACCAATGAGGGCCTTGCCCCCTCCCCCCCCTTCTCTGCAGAATAAATACTCGCCCTTCTTCCTGTGATCCTGAACTTGGCTGCCCCCGCCCACAGCTGACACTCGGGGCTAACCCCCCCCCCCCCCCATGCAGACCGGACTCCTCCCTCCCCTATCCCTACAGTCCTCCCTCCCTAAGTGCAGAGGCTCTTCTACAGGATATCCTTCCCTCCCCTTTCCTGGGTCCCCTCTGTCCCCTCCTGCTCCCAGACCCCGCTCCTCCCTCACCTGTGTTATTGCCACAGCTTCCTGTTGGGTCTCTAGTGTCCCCGCCTCCAGCCCCTCTTCGGGGACAGGTTTCTGAACCCTCCCCCCACCCCCACACCCCTCCCCCCCATTAGAGCAAATCACAGGCCTGCTCTTTTTCCTACTCCATTTCCTGAAAAGCAGGGATTCCCAGATGATTCCCCTGGGGCACCCCTCACGCGGAGGGAGGGCTTCTGTGTCCCCAGGGTGTCAGGAGGCAGAGACTGAAGCCACCAGCCACCGGCATACTTGTTGTTCGAACTTCCCAATTGAATGATATTTCAAAACCATGCAACTTTATCCTCTAGGACTTATCCATGGTATGTTGAATACAAAATAACGGGCATTTTCCTAGATCTTGGAGTAAAGGCGACGCCCTCGGAAAATGCCCCTCCTTGCTCCACCGCTCACGGCTCGGCATTCCCGGGTGAGGCCAGGAGGCAGAACAGAGGACTGAGACATCTTCTAGGGTGTCCACTTCGCTCCATGTTCAGGAAAAACAAAATGCCCTTTATTTCATATTACAACAATCGAGAAGGGGTGCTAGGCTCGGTCGGTCGAGTGTCCGACTCTTGATCTCAGCTCAGGTCTTGATCTCAGGGTCGTGAGTTCAAGCCCCTTGTTGGGCTCCATGCTGGGCGTGGAGCCTACTTAAAAAAATAAATAAAAAAACCATCACGAGGGGCGCCTGGGTGGCTCAGTCGGTTAAGCAGCCGACTTCGGCTCAGGTCATGATCTTGCGGTTAGTGGGTTCGAGCCCCGCGTCGGGCTCTGTGCTGATGGCTCGGAGCCTGGGCCCTGCTTCGGAGTCTGTGTCTCCCTCTCTCTCACTGAGGCTCCCCAGGGTTGCATAAGCCCCGGGCTTCTCTGAGCGTGCCCCTGACTCCCTTCCCCATGTCCCCACCTGCCCCCGGCACCCCCTTCCTCTCAGCCTCACCCTCAGATCTCAGACACCACAGAGGTACTCACAGTCCCTTCCCAGTTAGTTTTACAGATGAGGACACAGAGCAGAGCCCTCTCCGGAGATGCCTCCTAGCACACAATGTGGGTGACTTGCACGGGATGGGGCCTCTGTCTTCTACCTCTACCCTTGACCCAGCCCCATTTTTTTTTTTTTTTTTTTTTTTTTGCTGAAGAGAGATTATCAAAGGAGCAGAACCTTCTAATTATTAGCTTGACGAATGGAATGAGCGGTGAATGAAGCAGAGATGATCTCACCGCGGGTGAGGGGGCTTGGCCTCAGCTGGATGGAGAAGGAGGGGCAAAAGCTGCTTCCTGAGTTCTCTGGGTGGGAGCCCCCTCTCTCTCTCAGTGCCACCCCAGGCCCTCCTGCAGAGAGGGGAGGAGGGAGGGAGGGACGAAGGGAGGAAGGCCTAAGACCAGGCTTAGTGTGAGTCCCAGCTCTCCCTCACCGGCTGGGTGACCCGGGCAGGTTCTTCCTTCTCTGATCGTCAGTTCCCTCATCTGAAAAATGGGTTGGCAAGAGTCCCCTTCATTCATGGGTCACTGTGAGGAGATGAAGCTTACAGGAGGACAGGCTATGTTCCCGGCGCATACAACGTGTGGCTGTTGTTGTCACTTTTCTCTATAGGGTCTGATACCCCAGACTTTCTAAGCTGGACTCTGGCCACGGGTCCCAGGTGGTAGCTGGGGTCTGAAGGCTGCTTCAGAATCACGTGTGAGGCTCTCGGAACGGCAGGTCTCTGAGCCCCACCGCAGGAGAGGCTGGTTCCTTGTTCTGGGATGGGTTGGGGAGACTTGACTGTCGTCCTCCCCTCAGCAGGTTCAGACTGGTCCCAGCCCCGGGGGTGCCTGAGGACCAGCTCTGGGAAGGCCTTGATTGGGGGCCTTCCCCTGCCTCTGGCCCTCCTCCAAAGCGTTGGCCGGGCCGGAAGTTGGATGCCTGCCACAGCACGTCTGGCTCTGCCTGGGGCCCAGGCTTGGGCCTCTCTCCTCAGTCCCTTGCATCTGGTGGTAGAGAAGGTGGGAGCTCTGGAGTCAGGCTGCCAGCGGTTCGAGCCCTGCTCCATCATTTACCAGCTTCTGAGGCAGCTTTGCTGCCCTTGGCTGAAGCATCGGCTCTGACATCGGGTGGCCCCAGGGTTGATACTCGGCTCTGTCACTGACAAGCTCTGTGACCTTGGGGCAGTCGCTGAACCTCCCTGTGCTGGTGTTTGCTCTTCGGTACCATGGGGATCATGACAGTCCCTCCCGGATTAGGTGGTTGTGTGGACTAACACACACAAGCCACACACCTGGCAGAGAGCCTGGCCTGAGCCAAGCACCCCAGCTCAGACAGGGAATCAGCTGGCTGGCCTCAGGCATGTCGCACAAGTGTCACGGGCCTCAGTTCCCTCATCTGCACGATAGTGAGGGCAATCCTCGCCTTTGGAGGCTGGTGTGAGGAGGGACAAGATGAGGTCTGTAATGAACTTGAACTCCCGGCTCCGCCAGTGAAGCCGCGAGGTGGGGCTGTGAGTTTCACCTCCTCCGCCCCTTCGAAGACTCCGCATCTGCCTGCCACTCACATCCGGCCTCAAACACCCTGTCGTCTCCATGCCCTTCCTGGCGGGTCAAAAGAGAACCCCGTGAGCAAATGCTAGCAAAACCCCCTAGTGCGGGGCTGGGTGCCCGGAAGCGCCCAGAGATGGGAGCTGAGTATCGCCAGCTGGGAGTGTGGATCCCCCCTTAGGAGGCTGCAGTGAGGGGTGGGGGGCCCTCAGCTGCTGGTGCCGCTCTGCCCCAACGGGGAGTACAGCCCGGGCGAGTCCTGTCCCCCTGCCGAGTCTCAGTTTCCCCATCTGTAAAATGGGGCTGGAGCTGGTAGGAAAGGTTGTCTGGCCTTGACTCTGTGGACACAACACTCAGCGAATCACCTCCAATCTGTCCCTTTCTTGACTTATCCTTCCCCTATCTCCCCACCCCTGCATTAGCCCACACTGCGAATGCCATTTGGGTCCCCCAGCCCACAACGGGAATGAGCCTATCGTGTCCCCACGAGCATCCATGCAGGTTCCCAGGACAACCAGCTAGAGGTCCATCACTGTGGGGCCCCTCCCCACTCTCCAGTTAGTTTTATCTCAGCCTGGATTCAGTTCACTGCTTTGACTCACCATGGGTAGGGGCTCTCGAATGGCTCAGCAGAGGGGCAGAGATGGGAAAACCAGGCTCCACGGGGTCTAGCTGAAAGTGAAGGGGGCGGGGAAACCCGTGATGCTGTGCCCCATAGCCAGGCTCCATATTGATGATGAGCGAGTCTTCACATAGGAGGGAAAAGAGGCTCAGAGAGGTTGGGTCATTTGCCCGAGATCACCCAGCTAGTAAGAGATAGAGGCAGGAGACAAACCCAACCACACTTTCTCTTCCTTGAAAGCCGTTCTGGGATTTGGCTACGGAAGACCGACAATCTGCTCTTTGGAGGCTGGGCTCTACGATTTTCCTGCCTCCAGGGGACTGGTCGTCACTGAGTGAGCCGCACGACTCCCCGCAGCCAGAAAGCAAAGCCTACCCTAACAGGCCCATCTTCTCTTGATGCTTTGGGGCCGCTGAGTTGGGACAATTTCTCTAGATGGCAAATACAGCTCCAGACTGGGTCTCATGCAGAAGAACATCACTCTCAGGGCCAAGTCAGAGTCCCCAGGTCCGATCCTGTTAGGAGGGACTGTGGACTTCTCCACCGAGGACTTACCCTCTCCTGGGGCGGGGGCTGGGTACAAGAGGGAGGGGCACTCCTGTGTGGTCCTAGGAACACAGACCTAACTTGTCAGGGGTCCCAACATCGCCACTTGTAAGCTGGATGGCCTTGGGCAAGTTGCAAAACTTCTCTGAGCCTCAGCTTCCTGTGATCGCCCCTTCCTTGCTGGCTTACTGTGAGGCTTGAGATACACGCACAATAAATGTCGATTATGTCTGCCTTAACATCTTCCAATCCTCTATAATTGCTTTCATGATCCTTATTACAACTGGGCCATTATATATTTTCGTGGGATTCTCTGTTTGTGGTCACCTTCCTCACCAGCAACCGGAAATTTCTGTGCTGGTGAGGCGAGACAGTGAATAAACGAAGGAATGAGTAATGGAATGTTCCGTGACGACTCTTCTTACCCTTATAACCCTCCCAAGGCCACTGTACCCCGCTTGGAGCCCTCCCCCTCTGCGCTCTGCCTACTTCCTGCTGAGGCACCTGAGATGACCCAGAGCCACCGTCTCCCCGTGCCTGGCCTCTCTGCTCCGGCCTGTGAACGCAGACATGTGTCCCGCACTCTCATGCAGCCCATGCCCCTGACCAGGGCAGAGCGGTGGCTCTGCTATTTTAAGGGAAGAATTCTGGGTTGGCCTCCACTGATTTATTTCATTCTTTGAGTCTCGTCCCCAGGCATGGGCCCTCATTATGACTTCCTTCTCCACCCCCACTAATGAGTGGACCGAGCAGAGAATCCCAGAGCTTGGCTGCCCAGGTCAGCTGCAGCTAAAAAGTACATGGCTGAGCTCCGGGGGGGGGGGTGGGGTGGGGGGGGGGTTTCTCACTCTGCAGTATAATTGTGGCTCAGTGCGCCTTCCAAAGCACTAGAGACTCTATGTGAACTGAGGCCTCTGCCATGCGGCCTGCATGCTAATTCTCCTGTTACATCTCTTCCTGCTGGGCCAACACGGGGCTGGGGGCTCCAGGAGGTTCTTGGGGGTGGACACAGGAAGAGCAGCTGGTCCCTGTCAGCATCACACACGGTCCTAACCGTGGGAGGTTAGAGCAGGAAAATGCAACTCCCACACCGACTGGTCAACAGCCCCACGGACACCTGCTCTTAGGGCTGCAGGGCTGGCTTGGAAAACACCCTGCCCTTGGGGAGCTCCGTCTGGGGGCTGGCGGATGAATCACCAATGGAGGCCCAGAGAGGGTATGTGGTTCCACTGGGCCTTACAGTCCAACAGAGGATGGGTTAGAATAGAACCCAGGACTGCTGATGCTGGCCTGTCCGACCAGGACTTGCCATCCCAGCGCCCTGCCAGTGTTAAGGGTCAGGAGATGTTTCCTGGGGAAAGAGCTTCACTCATGATAAGAACTGTACCTGGAGGTGGAATCCAAAGGAAAGGATTTGGCCAACCCCGCCCCATCCAGGTCCAGGCACCCGCCGGCCCCTCCTTTTCAGCTCCACCCATTGCTGTCCTCCAGAAATGCCCGGCCCCAGCGAGGAAACTTTCACCTGAAAGTAACAACAAACAAGCTAAGCAAACAGGAATTTGCGGGCTCAGCTGAGAAACAGGAGGGGTAGGTCTACCCAGACCCCATTTCTCCAACATTCTCTCCTCTCTGCCTCCTCCCCATGTCTTCTTCACCCCTGGCCTCCGCCACCCTCCCTCCCGGAAGCCAGAAGGAAAGGGCAGGCGTATCTGGGAGCTCCCTTGGAGGAGAGGGGAGGAGCCATTTCCCAGAACCCCTGGCAAACATCTGGCTTCTCATTGGCCTGAGCTGGGTCACGTGCCCTCTCCTGAGCCAATCAGGTACTGGCAGGATGGGCGGGGCCAGACTACGTAAGCCAACCAGGCCCCACCCCTGGAGCTGGGGGTGGGTCATACTGACCACATGGCTGAGAGAGGCACAGGGCAGTTCCCTTAAGGGCAGGGCTGCGGGCTTGGTGGGAGGAGGTGAGGGGGGAAGCAAGAGAGGGAGCAAAGCGCTGTGACAGAAGCCACCTCCGGTGATGACTTCTCATCCAATCAATGAGAAGCCCGCCCTGTGGCTCCGGTCCCACCTCTCCTGTCCTGCCTGAAGTCCAAGCCTGCTGAGTTGCATGTCATTCCCATGTGCCACCATACTGGCTCATGACCCCATTCTTTTGCCCTGGCCGTGCCTTCCCACTAGGATTCTCAACCACCCCTACCTGTCCTTCATCCTTTAGATCACTGCTTCAGCTCCAACTATGAAATAGGTCACCCCTGCTGGCGGCCCCACCACTGTAACTTGCCGCGCCATTATGGTCAGGGTGCCTGTTATCATCCCCCCCCCCCCACCCCGCCCCCAGTACACACGGAGTTTGCCAGTTCCTTGAGGTTTGGACTGGTACAAGTTGTAATTAAATTTTTTTTTTTTAGTGTTTTATTTATTCTTGAGCGAGAGAGAGACAGAGAGAGACAGAGAGAGACAGAGCACAAGCCGGGGAGGGGCAGAGAGAGAATGGGAGACACAGAATCCAAAGCAGGTTCCAGCAGCCATCAGCCAGAGCATCAGCCATCAGCGTGAGGCATCAGCACAGAGCCCCATGCAGGGCTCGAACTCACCAACCATGAGACCATGACCTGAGCCGAAGTCGGCCGCTTAACCAACGGAGCCACCCAGGCGCCCTGTGACAAGTCGTAATTAATCTCTCTATTCCCAGCCTGTAGATACTGCTTGGCTTCCACCAAGAAGTCAATGAATATTCGCTGAATTAATGAAAATGCGTCTGCGTTGAAGACATGACTTCTGTGCAGTCGTTGGCATTTTAATAAAGGACAAAGCCTCAAACCCTAGGAATGACGCTCCAAGGGTAGACCTTCAGGCACCAGTGAGCTGGGGACGGAAGCTTCCTCCACGGTTTAGTGCCTGGAAGAGGAACAGCTGCTGGAAGTTTCCATTCATGGCTTTCCAGCGCGGAAACGGTCACATGGTCTCTTATAAAATACAAAGGTGTCATGGAAACGGAAGCATTTCCCCGCCGACTTTCCGGTGGGAGGAAATTTCTCCAGTCCCGTCAGGTTTCCCTGCTCCGGTTCTGGTTGACAGAATGTTCCTTCCTTCCTCACCTCATGGCAAAGCCCTGGCGGACCTTCCCTTCGTCCCAGCTCTTCAGCTCCATGGCTGCTGAGCCCTGCCTGTCCGTGTGGCTGTAGCATTTGGGGAAAACAGTGAAGTTAGTTGGGAGTTTGGAGAAGCCTTGTTCTGCCGCGTCAAGCCCACAACCTGGGTGCTGCTCCCACCCATGCTGACCTGGGGCCCGTCCTGACCGCTGGGCCCCTCCCTGGTCCTCTGGCTGAATCCCCCTGGTGCCCTGGCTCCGTGCAGGAACAACCTGCAAGCCTGTGGCCTCCAGGCCACCCTCCACTCTGCCCCGGGGCGATCTTCAGCGGCACAAAGCTGACTCTCCCCTCTTCCCGCTGGAAACCCTTCCCACGGCCCACGACATCCTCAGGTCACAGTCTAAACTTCTTAGCCCTGCCTCAGCCACGCAGAGGCATAGACATTAGCCGGGCACCCTCTCCCCGCGGCCTGGACGCCTCCCCCTCCCCGTCAGTCCTGCACACTGATTCCTCAAGACCCAGCCCCAACATCCCCTTCTCTGTGAAGCCCCTCTGTCTCTGCCCGGGGCCCCCTCCTTACCGATCCCCTGGTCTGTTTCCCCCCACTACACCCTGAACATGTCCAGGTCAGAAGCCAAGTCTCATTTTTCACGTCCTCAGCATCTGGCAGTGGAAGAAATGTCGGTGTGTGTTTGTTGAGGGCATGAACGGATGAGCGAACAAACGAACGGAACTCACTGTTCAGATAACGTGGGCAACAGTTGACTGAGCAGCTTCTACCCGGGACCGGGCTCCACCCATGGGGTGGCCTTGGTCACCCCCAACCTGCCGCCGGGCTGGAAAGATCCGATTCCGGTGCCACATTCTCACTTACGATGCGAAGGTGCCAGAAACAGTGGGTTCTCACCCGCACTCTCCACTCTGGTCCTCACCGGGACACCATGAGGGAGGCCCGGCGTCAGCCTCTTTTTACGGATGAGGCAACGGAGGCGGGAGAGGTTGGGCTGCTTGACCACGCCCTGTGAGGGAGGGAGTTTCCTTGAGGAGGGAGCTCAGGCCCAGAAAGGGTCAGGACCTCACCCAAAAGCCACACAGCACTGTTTCTAATGGCAGCTCTACCCCCGTCTCATGCAGTGGGGGGCTGAGCCTCGCTCCCCACCCCCATGCCCCTGGTCAGGGTGTAGGGCAAGGGAGGCTGAGTTTATAGAAGTCAGATCATATCACCCCTTGGTTAAAGGTCCCCAGCGGCTGCTGAGGGGGCGTGGCCTACAGTGCAGACTCAGGTTCATGACCTCCCCAGCCAGACCGATGTGGTACCAGGACAGCGGCAGCCTCACGGTGACCTGGAGGCCCTGGGAGGCAGGATGCCGATCCCCACGCCAGCTCCGGCTTCTTCGCAGCATCTCTGGTCGTCGACGACCCCTGCGGGGTGCACGGCCGGGACCCCTTTTACGCGGGAGCGGCTCCTGGCGGGGAAAGGGCCGCACCCAGGCTGCACGGCTGGGAACAGCAGTCCCTGGATCCATCACCGGGAGGCAGAGCTGGTGACGCACAGAGGAGGCGGAGGGGACAGCCTGGCAAGCATACGCGTGGAGGTTTGGCTTGGCGACAGGCTCTGCCGTCCTCCATGGTGAGAAATGGTGATGCTGGGGAGAGCTGCCCCGGCTAGAAACGGGATCCCCCCTACCCCCCTCTTTTTTTTTTTTTTTTGAGAGATGGAAATAAAAACTGAAATTCCTTCTAAGATCATTCTTGGCTGCTGGACTATTTCTTCGAATTGGGCACCTCGCTGAGACTGGGCTTGCTGGGCGCCCAGTCGTAGTCAGGTTATCCTGCTCTTCGGGGACGCAGATGCTGTCAGTCCTCAAAGGGCTGGTGTGGGCCAGGACAGGGGAATGAGGGGATTCTCCAGCACAGGGGAATGTAGGAAAAATACGCACTGCATTAACGAAGAAGCGAAGAATATCGGCAAAGAACAGTGCTTACTTTGTGGGAGTTGGCTCCGCACCAGAAATATTGTGGACGCCCCAGTAACAAAGGAGAAGGTGGTCTAAGAGGGGTAATCAAGTTAACATTTATTGAGAGTCCGGCTACCGGCTGGTCAGTGTGTGTCACCTCCTGCACCTCCCAGATGAGACTCAGAGAGGGGCGGCCGTCCGCCCAAGGTCACACAGCCAGGCAGGGCGGAACTGGGTGCAAACGCCACCTGCCTGGCTCTGCCTCCATGCTCTTTTCTCCCACCCCCTGGGCACCTGCGGCTTTGGGGAATGGTGTCGGGGGGGAGGTTCTCCCCCTAGAAGCCAGAAGCCCCTCCAAAGTCATGGCTCTGCACAGCTCCCCCAGCCAACCGGAGCCCAATGTGTAGAATTCATTTGTATATTATGAGCCACCAGCGCAGAGGCGGGAGAAGAGAACAGGGGTGCAGGCTGAGGGCTGAAGGTCCAGCAGAGTCGGGTCCCTGAGAATCCCAGGAATGGAGCCACCCAAGGGCTGTGCAAAGCTGGGGCTGTTTCCCCTGGCTGGAAGCCCACGCCCCCCGCCCCCCAACCCCTGACTGGCCACCGCCTCTGCCCCCCACCTCCCTACCACCCCAACCTTCATTCCAGAGCTTAACTCACCCTCCTGGATTCTCTCCACTCTTACTTCTGATTCTGCGCCCCCCCCCCCAATTCTGGAACCCCCTTACAAAGGTAAGATTCTCCTAGGAGGGCAAGAGAAGGGAAGAGGCAAAGTGGGCAGAGGGGACATTCATCCTGGGCATGGCTGTGGATACGTGCACGATCATGAGCCTGGCCCCGACACAGCAGGTAATCAGTCAATGCCAAGATCAAGGATCAAGGAGGGCCAGCCCCAAGATGCTGTGATTCTGTGGATTTTGAAACGCAGAACTTGGTATTCCTCAGGAGGCCAGGGATGGGCCCCTGCCTTTCCTGAGAATGCCGTCAGTCCTGGGGAATTCCAGGCCGTTGGTCACCTAAGGACGGAGTTGGCCAGGAAATGGGTCTGTGTTTAGACAGATGGGAATTAGGAAAGAGCCTCCAGGACTGAGGTCTCCATCAGCCTCCCACTCGTGCAGGTGACAGGGTCCAGGTGGGAGTTTACCTGAGTACCTTCCAGGGTCCAGTCAGGGCTGACAGACCCAGCGAAACCCGCACCTCTTCCTTGAGCGGAACAGCCAGAAGCAGGTGCACGTGGGCAGACCTAAAATAAATTCAAAGCAAAATAATTCTGCCTGCTCTACAATGACCCCATGGTCGATGTCCTCACTTATGCCGAAAATAAATACGCTTTACAGAGCCATAGCTTCTCAAGAGTTCGTGACTTTTCTAGATTCAACTCTCTTAATGAATCTTCCGCACGAATGAACAAGAAACACTGTCACGAAAAAGAAAAGAAAGAGGAAAAGGTGACCAGCCATTCTGACGGGCGTGAGGCGACATCTCATCGTGGTTTTGATTTGCATTTTCCTGATGTTGAGCGATGCTGAGCATCTTTTCATGTGTCTGTTGGCCAACAGACGTCCAAGAGATCTGGACGTCCTCTTTGCAAAAGGGTCTCTTCAGGTCTTCTGTCCATTTTCTAATTGGATGGTTTATTTTGTATTATTGAGTCGTGTAAGCTCTTTATATGTTTTGGATATTAACCCCTCATGGGGTATATCATTTGCAAATATTGCCTCCCATTCCGTAGATGGCTTTTTGTTTTGTTTTCAGTTGGTGGTGGTTTGCCTCGCTGTGCAAAAGCTTTTTAGTTGGATGTGGTGCCGTTTGTTAATTTTTGCTTTTGTCATCCTTGCCTGAGCAGACTGGTCCAAAAAAAAAAAAAAAAAAAGTCACTCAGAGCCACGTCAAAGAGCTTACTGCCAGTTTTCTTCTACGAGTTTTATGGTTTCAAGCTTGCACTTGAGTCTCGAATCCCTTTCGAGTTTGTTTTTGTGGAAGGTAAGCAAGTGGTCCCAGTTTCATTCATATGCATGTGGCCGTCCAGCGTTCCCAACACCATTTGTTGAAGGGACCGTCTCTTCCCCAGTGTATATTCTTGCCTCCTTTGCTATAGATTAATCAATCACGTACACATGGGTTTCTTTCCGGGGTCTCTATTCTTTTCTATTGATCTGTGTGTCTGTTTTTGTGCCAGGACCATACTGTTTTGATCACTATAGCTTTGTGGTATGGAGGTTCCTCAATACATTAAAAATAGAACATACTGCAAGGTATTTATCTGAAGAAAATGAAAGCACTCACTTGAAAAGATATAAGCATCCCTATGTTTATGGCAACATTATTTACAGTCGCCAAGATAAGGAAGCAACCCCAGTGTCTATCAATAGATGAATGGAGAAAGGAGATGTGGTATGATATATATATCTGATATGTATGATATATAAATGATGTATGTGATATATGGATATAACTCAGCCAGAAAAAGAATGAAATCTTGCCATTTGCAACAACATGGATGGAACTAGAAGGGTGTCATGGTAAGTGAAATAAGTCAGCCGAAGAAAGGCAAACTCTGTATGATTTCCCTTTACATGTGGCATCTAAACAACAAACGAGACAAGCAAACGGAACAGAAACAAACTCTCATAGACAAAACAAACTGATGGTTGCCAGAGGGGATGGACAAAAGAGATGAAGGGGATTAAGAGGTACAATCTTCCAGTGATGAAATAAATAATTAATGGGGATATAACGTACAAGAGTAGGAAATATAATCAATCATATTGTAACAACTTTGTGCGGTGACAGATGGCGGCTAGACTTATTGTGGTCACCACTTTGTAATGTATATAAAAATAGAATCACCGGGGCCGCCTGGGTGGCTCAGTTGCTCAGGTGGCTGACTTCGGCTCAGGTCATGATCTCACTGTCCCTGAGTCCATGGGTTCGCATACCGCCTCGGGCTCTGTGTTGACGGTTCGGAGCCTGGAGCCTGCTTTGGATTCTGTGTCTCCCTCTCTCTCAAAAATAAATAAACATTAAAAAAAAAAATAGAATCACTATGTTGTACACCAGAAACTAATACAGTATTATGTGTCAATTATTATTCAATAAAAAAAAAGGAAAACATAAAAGGCCCCTGCAGAGCCCAGCTCGAGGGGACACCTGCTGCCTTTGATCCGTGCGTCTTCTGTGCCCAGCCCTGTGCCAGGCACTCTGTGAGGATTATCTCACTGAGTCCTCACCATAGACTTGTCATGATTCCCATTTTGCGGATGAGGAAACTGAGGCGTGGGGAAGGGGAGGGGCTTGCCTGGAGGTCCCACAGCCAGGAGGCAGTGGAGCAGGACACAAGTCCCAGAAGTGTGACCGTGGAGCCCACGTTCCTGCGCTGGGGTGTCTGGGCCCCGGGGAGGGCAGGAGGGAGCCCCGTCTCTCTGGGACCTTCACGTGCCAGGCTCTGGATGGGCGTGGTGCGTATTTCAGGGCACATCACTCGGTCCTGGGACCGCGGTCATCGCGGGGGCCGGTGTCGGTATCCCCTTCCCTGGCTCAGAGGAGTGAGACAGCCGGCCTGGGGCACAGAGGAGTGTGCGTGGGGCAGACCGCTCGCCCCATATCCGGCTCATCCCCCTGGAAGAGCGGTCTCTGGGGTGCGGCGTCCACCTGGCACCTGCACCTGTCTCCCTCGGGACCCCCCTCCTCCCGGGCTCGCTGGGCCTCGCGCTGCCTGCTGACCCCGCCCCCGTCACGCAGAGTCACTGCCTGGTCCCAGACGGACCGCTGGGGGCTGACGGGGAGGGGCCGGCACAGCCCTTCCGGGGAGCAGGGAGCCGCTGGCAGGGGCCTCCTGAGACGGCACACCCGGCGGGAGCGACTCCTCAGAGGGAGACCTGAGCTGTGATGGTGTCAGAGGCTGATGCCCCGGTGGGACGGAGGCGCCAGAGGGTGTCCCTCGCTCTCTGCGGGCGGCCTGGGCTTTGGTCCGGCTCAGCCCTGGCTCACGGTGCGAGCTGGGACAGGCCCCGGCCCCGTCTAGACCGCAGTATCTCTGCCTGCCAGGCTGTGGGGCCGGCTTCTGTGCAGGGGCTTCCTGAGCCCCAAGTCTCTGGGGGCCCCTGAGCCCTTGACAAGAGGTTCTGTCACATTTGCACCATCCAGGGTGGCCTGGACCCCGCAAGGTCAAGGAGCCCATGGCTCGGCCAGAGAGAGGCCTGTCTTCCAGCTGCCAACACCCCACCCCCCATCCCCCTTCACCATCTCACACCTGATTCATCACCCAGTGCCCATCGGCCTCACCGCCTCTTCTCCCTGAAGCTTCAGAGGCTGCAACCTGCGCTTGAGCCCGAGTCTGGCCCGGCCTTCCCAGCTCCCGCACCCTGCCCCTGACTCCGGCCCTGGCTGTGACTCAGCTCTCTCTCCACTCTGCAGGGGACCCCAGGAGCACCACGCCCCAAGCACAGGGGTCGGAGGGAGACCCAGCGCTCTCCCCTCCGACCGCACGCGAAGGAAGCAATGGCAGAGTCTGCCCTGGCAGGCCCGGCCACGGAGTCTCGGGACCGCGGCGATTTGCCGGGGACGCCCCGGCAACAAGCCATGCCCGTGGCTCAGAGGACACACGCCTTGTCTCACTGATGACGCAAATCCTTGTGTGCACGGATGAAAAGCCTTTGTGCGCACAGGACACGGGTGCCCCTGTGTGCTCTAGAAACACCCTCCTGTGAACACAGCGAGTGCCTGATCTCAGCTGTTCCCAGACCCAGCCTGGAAGGGCAGCCTTTGGACTCTGCGACGGACCCTCTTGCAAATACACCCACTGACACCCTCCACCCGCGCCCCCCTCCAAGCCCCGGGGGTGTCTCGTGACACGGTCCTTGACGGAGATGTTCTTTGCGTACCCCCAAACCCCAACATAGCGACCGCGGGCACCAGGGGACCTGCAGACCTCTGCTCCTCCCTCCCCTTAATCTCGTTTGCCCTTTTCCACACCTTGTCCTCACACTACTGCCAGCCTTCCGCAGTGCCAGAGGAGGGAAATAGACGGAAACTCTCAGGCTTAATCAGCTCCGGCGTGAGGTGTCCAGACGGGGCGTGTGGAGGGGGCACTGGGATGCGAATTACGAGCTCCCTCGCTTCATCACCCTCCGATACTGTCCTATCTTTATTCAGTCTGGCAAATTAAATTAGCACCGTCTTCCCAACCTTGCTCCGCGCGAAGGATGAAACAACGGTGGCAAGAGACAATAGGCCGGAATGGGGGCGTTTGATATGCTTCTGGACCTTGACTCCCTGCGTCGGAAAGGCCCGCCGTGCTGGAAGAAGCCAGGCAGAGCTCTTGGGGATGCAGTTTGGGGTACTTGGGGTTGGCCCTTGGCCTCTTTCATTTTTTCCCTTTACCCTCAGAAGAGGAGGAGAGTCAGCAGCTCTCCTCCAATTCTGCTTACGCAGCTGTAGGAGCCCCTGTGAGAGGCAGCCACGATTGTTCCCATTTCATGGAGGTGGGTGTTGAGGCTTGGAGAGGTCAGGTGACTCACCACAGTCGTACGCAGGAAGGGGCATTGGAGCCGGGGGTGCCTGCCTCTCAGGTGGAAGCTCCCTGGGGCGGGGGCTGTGTCTTGCCCGCGGTGGGCACCCGACAGAGGCCCTCTGGGGTTTGCAGGTTGCACCCGCCTCTGGCCCCCATGGCTCAGAAGTCAGCAGGGAGAACCAAGTGACTCTGAGGCCTGGGCCGGGTGAGCAGAGGGGAGCAGGTCTCTCTCCTTCCATCAGGGCATCGGGTTCAAGGTGAAGAAGGAGAAGAAGTCCCTGCTCCGTGCAGAGGACTCCTTAACACTCTCTGTGTCAAGGGCACTCTGGCTTAAGGCAGATGCGGGCCGGGCCGCTGGGCCTGGGAGAATTCACCTGTCACCTGGGGCCGATGTTTCGGGCTCTCGTGAGCCAGGTCAGGAGGTGGTAGAGAGAAAGGGGTGCGATGGAGGGGGTAGGGGGAGAAATGTGTGAGCTCCAGCCTGTGATGATCGGGCTGCTGGCTCCTGCCCCTCTCCTGCTCTCTCTGTCTCCCTCTCTCTCTCTGTGTATTAATCTCTCCCTCTCTTTTTTTCCGTCTTGCAATCTGTGTCCCTTTTTCCTTCTGTGCTTCCATACCCCGTTTTCCCCTCGGCCTGGCTTGTATCTGTCCGTCTTCAGCTCTGTCTGGATGGGTGTGTTGGGGCAGCGGCAGGTGGGGTGGGGCGGGGGGGGTGTTATTCCTCTCTTTAAGCCTCTGCCAGGCTCTCATTTCCATCCTCTGTCCCAAAGGCTCCTTCTTTGTCTGCATGTGTGGGTGTGTTTGCGGGTGTATGTTCTTGTGTCTTTCCCTTTTTATGTATTTTTCTGCCTTTATCTCCCTCTGTGTGTCCCCTCCCCCCCCCCCCCCCCCCCACCTCACGAATCTCTTTCCTTTTCTCTCTGTGCTGGTGGCCTCTGTCTCTCCCCGCTCATCCCTCCTTGTACTCGCCCCCTTTCTCCAGCCCCCCACCCCATATTTGCTGCTCATATCCGCAGGGAAACCTGAGAACCTCTGAGGGCTCATGAGAAGGCCTCACGTTGCCGGGCAGAATCGGTCATGATCTGGGGCAGGTGGGTGGCAGGCGGGTGGCTCTCTGGGGATACTCAGTGAAGGGACTGGTGCTGCCGAGACCCATCACGGGTCAGCACCGAGGGGCAGATTCGGAAGGCCTGGGCTCCTTCCTGCTCCCTCCCTCCTGCTCCTGCTTTTTCTGGGCCTCAGTTTCCCTCCTCCATATGATGGGGCTGCTTGGACCAGATGATTGTTGTAACACTACTAACTGGGGTGAACCAGTGCCTCCAGTGTTTGCTGGGCCCGCACCTCACCGAGCTCGCCCCCGGGCACGGTTAACTGGCCCTTACAGAGGAGGGCCGGCCCAGAGAGGTTAGAGGGCGCAGCAGGCTGACTCCATAGGCCCCAAAGCCCCCAGCCCCTTCCCATCCCATGTGGGACCCCTCAGTGGCCTGAATGATGGTCATCTGCCCTCGTGTTACCCTTTAGGTGGCTGAGCTGAGCCTTACTGATGTTAGGGGTAGGGGGAAGGTACAAGAACAGGGGTGGGGAACCCACCAACAGGGGGCCCTTAGGTCGGCATCCGCGGCACCCCATCCCCTACCCCACGGGGTCTCCCCACCCCGTCCTGTAACATGAGTGCTGGCAGAGCTCACCTGCCTTCCTGTGGTCCTGTCACCTCTGGGCCTGGCAGCGCCCCGACCCGGCCCCTCTTCCTCTTGGGGCTTCTGTCTCTCTCCGAGCGCAGGACCCTCTCCCTCCCTGGTCTCTCTCTTTCTCCCCCTTTCCGGGCCTCTCCCACCATTCTGTCTCATCTTGGGTCTCCCACCGTCTTTCCCTGTCTCTATCTTCCTTGCTGTTGATCCACTTTCCGTGTCCCTTGGAGTCTCTCTTGGAATCTTTCCGGTTCTCTGATGTCTTTGTGGGTGCGCATGTGTGTGCATGTGTCTTTCCCTCCCTCCCCTGCGTGCACACACACATGTGCACACACATGTGCACACACATGCACCCCCACCCCTGCCCCGCCCCCAGCCTCTGGTCCCTGTCCCAGCAGGCAGCAGGCAGGGCTGGGCCGGAGGAGGCGGAGGGCCTGGCGGGCAGGGGTGCAGGGGTGGTCTGGAGGAGGGGGCTCTTCTCTTTCCAAGCCAGGCCTGCCCACCCCCTCTCCTCACTTATGGGGCCTCCCTGTCTGCTTCCCAGACTGTTCCAGCACCTTCCCTGGAGAGGAACCCCAGGCCCCTGAGTCTAAAACTTCTTCCTAGTGAAACGAGGTCAGGAGTGGTCCTCCCCTCCCGGGCTCTAGCGGGAGGACCAGAGCGCCACAGAGCGAGTGCTGGCTGGCCAGGAGCGGTGGCCGCTGCAAAGGAAGGAGCTCAGTGCCCGGCGCACCGTGGGTACGTAATTCGCAGCACGGTGAGCGAATGAATGCGTGGATGGATGTGTCCGTGGCTGCCCTCCATTCCAGTGTTGTGGGGACCCCTTAAAGTGCTAGCAAGCCTCCGTGATGATCTACAGCGGGGTCCAGGATTGGCTGCTCCTGACTACTTCCGGCCAGGCCTCACAGACAGAGGGCAGAGGAGAAGGAGGAGGGGGAAGGAAGAATCCAATCAGCTTTGTCCAGGCGCCTCTGGAGGCCAGGAGGGAGACCCAGCCAGGCCATAGAGTTCCCCTGACAGGTAGATCCAGGCCCCTGGGTGCTTAGAGCTCAGTCTGGCTTCTCTCTGAGGCTCCTGGCTTGGGCACCACCACCTCCCCAGTCCCCCAGCTCCAGGACAGAGGCCGCACCCTCTGCAGGGCGCTCCCAGCCCCTCCTCCACCCAGCCCTGCTAGCCTTCTCTCCTCTGCCCCTGGCTGCACCTGCCTCTGAACCTGGCCAGCCCCCGCTGCACCCTCGTCCTTGGTTTCACCTGTCCTTCAGGACCCACCTCCTCCAGGAAGCCCCCACTTCTTGTCAGTCTCCCCCAGCAGAGACCGTCAGAGAGAGTCAGGGGTGGAGGGTCCAGAGGCCAGCCCAGGGGCAAACGGAGCCTCCCGGACCAAGTTCACCAGGTTCAAGAGCAGGCTGTCCCCAGCCCAGCTGTGTGCTCTGCAGCAGGTTCCCCAGCAAAGCAGGGACCATGATATGCCCTCCCTGGGCTGCAGGAAGGTTCAGTGAGGTTTGACAATGCAACCCACCAGCACACAGTAGGCCCTCGACCTGGGTATGTCCACCCACCCCAGCCCAGTCTGGATGAGGAAACAGAGGACGGAGTGAACTTTCCACGAGGGGAAAGAGCCTGTCTTCGGTGACCCTCTAGCGATGACCCTTGCCCAGACACTGGCTGGCTTCCAGCACCAGCTGGGCCTCCTGGGTACGGAGCCCGGGCAAAGCCTTACTGTTGTTTTGGAGCGCACAGTAAGAGCTCACGAAGGCCCACTGCTATTCCTACCTTAGAGTAATAACACATACCAACCCTGTATTGAGCACCGGGCTAACTGGTTCACCAGCTTACCCAGTCGTGTAACCTCTCCCAGCCTCAGTTTCCCCATGTGTACCTGGGGATCATGACCCTGCATGCATGGCTGCTCTAAGCGGTGGACGAGGGTGCGGTCTGCCACACCAGGAGCTGGACCCACATCTCTGTGGGCAGAGACGCATCTCTGTGACGCAGGCTCAGAGACGTGTTTGCTGCCCAAAGTCACACAGCCTGGAGGTGCCTGAGCAGGGCCCGGGGAGGTGGCCCGTTCTCCTTCCTCACACTGATGACCCACGGGCTCCTGGAGAACAGAACCCATAACTGCTCACCTCTGGTCAACAGCAATACGAGCAAGGCCACCGAGGGCTGGGACTGGGGGACGAGGGAGGGCGGTCTCCACACTCTGGACTCCGAGGAGCCAGGCTTCCTGGACTGGGCACGAGGAGACCCAATTCCGGCTCAGATTTGGCTGCCGTTTCTCTGGGTGACTGAGCAGGTCGCCCTCCCTTTTCGGGCCTCGCTTTCCCCATCTGTAAAATGGAGGCGTCAGCATCCAGGATACGCTCCTCGGTTTTCTAGGTTGAATATCCTGGTCTCTGCGTCTGGTGCTGGCGGGTGACAGCCAGACCATCCCCCTTCCCCCTAAAGCCCAATCCTCCGGAGCCTCTAGCCGCAGGACAATCGTGCCCGCCCTCTGCCCCTGGCACCTTCTGCCCCATCCCCAGACAGTGCGTTGTGTCTTCCTAGGACGCTCAGTCTGGGCTAGCTCACCCTGGGGGTCTGCCCTGTACCAGAGGGGGCGCCTGAAACCATAGAATAAGCAGAGGCACTTAGTTTTTATTTATTTTTGGTCTCAGGTGGCAAGGGATATAAAACATATCTTTGGATTAGAATCAAGATAGAGAGATCGTGGAGTAGATTGCAAAAGCCACGTGACTTTTACGAGCAAACACCAGACTTCAAGGGTTCTTCTCCAGGAAAAGTTAAGACGCTTTGGAGGAAAAAAGATCTTCGGAAGCATGGGGCTGGGGCTCCCCCCACCCCACTCCACCCCGTCTCTACTCCTCAGCACCTGCACAGCCTTGGACAACTTGTGGCACCTCCCTGAGCATCAGTTTCTCCATCTGCTAAATGGGCAGAGGTGTTCTGGGCGGATTGGAACTGGGTCCCTGTTCTTTAGTGGGTAGTTAGGCATCATCCTGAGTACGTGTTGGTCTCAGTTAAATGCGTTGGAATAAAGGAGAAGGGAGTTTATTTCAGGAGGCAGGCGCCTGGGCAGAAAGAGGGAAGTGATGATGGGGGACGTGGGGGTGTTTATCAAGCTCTTTCCCTTCCCTGCCTCCGGGACAGGGTTCTGATTTCCTGGGCAGAGGGGTGAGGACCGGAGCCCGTTTGTGTCATGAGAGGCCGCGTGAGGCCCCAAACCCAAGCCCTGCTGTGTGGGGGCCCAGGCCACATCCAGTGTGGGGCGGGTCCTTCTCCCCAGAGCGAGCCACCGACCCAGCACCGCCCGGTGCCTTCTGGGGTCACTGCCTATCCGACAGGGAGAGACCCCAGTCCTCAGCTCCCGGGGACCCCGGCACCGGTGGCAGGGGTGACGGGCCCCACTGATGGCCCGGAGGGGTCAGCAGTCCACGAAGAGGGCAGCGTGGACGGCTGAGGGTGGACGGAGGCCTGAGCATGAGTCCCCCACCCCTGGTCGCTCACAGATAATCGGGGGGAGACCCTAGCAGGGAGCGAGGTTCTGTGCTCCTCGGGTGGGAGAGGGAGTGTCGTCTGACGTTAACCAGGCCCCTTTATGTCTTGCTCTGAGCCATTCTGACTGCGGGAGAATAATCTCCCCTCCCAGAGCAGCAGCTCCGAGGGATGGGGTGTGCCGAGAGACGCTGACAGGTGTTTCCAGGAAAAGGACTGCCTTGTGAAATCTGCTTGGCTGACTGTGTTAGTTCCTTCTGTTTTACTCTTTGCTTTTCCTTCAAAACAACCTCAAACATCTCAGGGGCTGATAGCAGCCCCTGCTCTTTCTCAGGCTCGGGTCTCGCCTGCCTGGTAGGGCGGAGCTGCTCCCGGTTTTGCGTGCGCCACAGGGCTGCCCCAGGAGGGGGGGCATCTCTCGGGGCACCGTCTTGTCTGGTCGTCTTGTCTCGCGTTCTTCTTAAGGCCCACGGGCCGGGATGCAAGAACAGCGAGCACATGAGCCAGGGACGTCTCTTAAGGCCTCAGCTCAGAATGGGCAACTGTCACCCCTCCCCATGCTCCTTTGGCCGACACGAGTCCCACAGTCGCATCCGACATCACAAGGTCAGGGGAGGGCAGGCTTTGTCCACTGCAGCATCCTCTGGGGAGTTGGGTGGCGGAGGGCAGAGGGCGGGGTGAGGAGCTGGGAGCAAGTCCCACCTGCTGTCTCGGGCTCCTCCTGAAGCATCACAGAGCACCCAGGCCCCGTGTGTCTCCAGTGCGTCCCCAAGGCCCCGGCTCCTCGTCCTTTATCCCTGGTAGTGTGGCCACTGCCTTGAGCCCCATCCCGCGTGCCGTGGGACATCCTAAGTGCCAGCACGTCCCTGGGGCCGAGGGTCCCTCTGGCTTCTTGGTTTCGCTCCATGTACCCCTCTCCCCCTGGCCGTTGCCTCTACACCCCACCCTACACGAAGCTTAGGGCCCCGGCTCGAATGTTCCAAATCCTCCCTCCTGCCCGGCTAAGCAAAGACCATGTATTTTGAGTTTCCATCCTTCAGTAATTACCACACACTATTGAAAGTTGATTATTGTTGTTGTCGTTGTTGTTGTTTTGCCTCAAACACAACGAAATTCTTGCCCCCAGCCGTAAGCCAAGGAGAAACTCTGTGAAGCTTCATCTCCGGCCAGCGGTCCTGCTGGAGCAGGTGTCCAAGCCCTGGGGACTGGGTCTTTCCATCCTGCGGTGCGTGTTCCCACAGGAAGCTGTGCTTGGCCCGGGGAGCCTCTGGGACTAGCGCCTGTCACCTGCCAGTGGGCGGGGCCGGAGGAGCCCCACGGGATCCAGGGTGCTAGTGACGGATCGGTGACGGGGGCTGCGTGTGCCTCGGGCACTGAAGGAGCCCGGCCAGTGTTAGTTCTCACCCCACCTTAGGGTGACCCACGATGACCGTCCAAGCCCAGGACATTTGAGGGGACACTGCTCTTAACTACAGGATAAACAGACTGCTCCGGGCCACGTGGGACTCGTGGCTGCCTTACCCCTCCCTGGACCTGATCGCACACTCTGGTTCCCCCAGCCCTGCCCTCCCACCTCCGAGGCCCTGTGCCCACCCCCAGAGCGCATGGCCGCCTCCCAGCCCCGGGGTGAGGCCCTGGGCTGGGCGGGGGTTGTGCAAGCCAGTCGGGACTCAGACTCTGACACGGCCTCCAGCCTTGTGTTATGCCTCAAAGGTCAGTCTGCACTCGGGGCTGGACCACGGGCGTGTATCCGCTGGTCTCCAGCCTTCCACCGCGCTGCCTTGAGCTGACCCTGAAAGCTGTCTTCCTGGTTCTTGCCAACGGTTCAAGAAAGACCCCTGGGAGAAGGCTGCGTCCCGAAGGGCCCCTTCTGCAGAGCCTTCCCCGGTACACAGAAGCCGACGCCCCCAGGCCTCCGTGGACAGGCGACCTGACTTCCCCAGATACGCTGGGGTGAGAGTGGGCGACGTGACCTCGGTCAGATCCTGGCTCTGCCGCTGTGTGACCGAGGGCAGATCACCCCACCTCCCTGAGCCTCGGTTCCCTCAGCCGCAGAGTGAGAACAATTACACCTTCTCCCAGGACCGTTAGGAGAACTCGTAGGTCCCTTGAAATCATAGACTCTCATTTCTGCCCCCATAAGGCCCATCACACCAGTCTCTAAGCAAACACACACACACACACAGGAATGCACGCACACACACATGCGCGTATGTGTTCACTCTCACACAGACGTATGCATGCATTCATATGCATACATGTGCATACATATGTGCACACACATGCACACACTTACATGTATGCGTGCACACGCACACACACACACACCGGGCGCGTATGAGGTATGCCTCGAATGCATCTAGAATACATTCCCCTCCCCTCTGGTTCCCAAATCCTCTCAGTCCTTTGGGGGCCCAGCTCAGATCCCCCTCTCCAGGACGTCTCCCCAAGACTCCTCTGGAGCATCCCACCCCCAGCTCACCCTGGAGTAGGTGACCCCATCCCATAGTGCACTCCCAAGGCCGGGGATGGGCCTCCTTGGCCCATGCATCCCCTTCCCCATCGATTTATGTATATATATATATATATATATATATATATATATATAATTTATCCAATTAGGCAAGAAACATGCACTAGGCCCCTACAATGTGCCAGCACTGTGTTGGCTTTGGGGATCCAACCTGAATGAGATTTGATTCCCGCCCTCAGAGCTCTTGGTATAGAAGCAGAGATGTCTGCTCACTGAACAAAGAACAATCCAGAAAGGTCTTCTGGTGGTGGATCCTGGGCTATAACATAAAAAGGACCCCACAGTGCTGAGAGGCCTCAGCTCACCTGCACGGGTTCCAGCAACTTCCAGGCTGGAGTCATAGGGAGTTGGCAGAGTCAGGGCCACTTCCTTCCCCAGCCCGGAGCACTAATCGTGGCTCACCTGCCACTCTGGGGAATGATTACCCGTCAAGGTTCCTTCGAGCCCTTGGCCTCCCAGAGGCCTCTCCCCCCAACCCACCCAGGGAAAGCCCTGATGGCCGCTGAAAAGCTGCTCCCCTGGGGGTGAGGGGAGAGAAATCACTTTCCTCCCCCCACTTCCTTGTTCGATCTAGCAGGTGGGTGCAGTGACATCCCAGTCCTGCCAAACCTAATAATGGAACTGTCACGGTCAGACTGGCCCTGAGGTGAGCAGCGAAGGTTCCAGGAAATTGTGGAGATTGTCTGCAACGTGGGCCATCTCAAATTAGATTGGCTCAGCGAGCAATTTCAGCCTCTGCAAATTGCATTTTGAGCTCGTCTTCTCCCCCCCGACCCTTCGCAGGGCCTGTCACTTTGCTTCTCTTAGACTCCAACTCCTAAAGCTCTCTCTGAGACCATCACCGTTAGAGACAGCCGGACCCGGGCTTGAATCCCAGCAACTGGGCAGTAAGTGACCAGTGTGCAAATGGCAGCCGGTTACCTCATGGTGCTGTGGGCAAACGGGGATAATAACTGTTTTAATTGGGTCCGTTTCTGTTATAAGAAGATATTCAAATTGGCTTAAGCCAGAAAAGGGAATTTATAGGCTTCTGTAGCCGAGAAGTTCAAGGGAATTCAGGTATGGCTGGATCTAGGTGCTCAGATCGGCTTTCCTTTGAGCGAGCTTCCCCTCCCAGCAGCCCTTCTCCGGGAGGCCCCCGGCAGCTTCAGCAGGAAAGAGCACTTCGCTTGCTCAATTTTCCAACACAGTCCCAGGATGAAGTCTCACTGGCCAGGCCTGAGTCATGTGCCCATTCCTGAACTAGTTATACAGTAGACATACAGTATGTATACAGATATACAGAACTAGTTATACTAGGCATACAGTAGGGGCTCAATAATTGTTTACTGTCAGAGGGAAGGGTGAGGGGGAGTGGGGAAGCTCTGGCACTTGTTCAAAAGGCAGAGAATTAGGGTTTGTCCTGGGCAGCGGCCATGGGGAAGGGGGGCGCTCCCCTAAGCCACATCCAGCAGGAAACGCGTGGCCATCCCAGCCACTCCCTCCCTCTGAGCGCTCCAGATTCTGCTCCAAGAAACTGAGGACTGTCCAGGCAGCTCCACCTCGCTTGGCCTTGAATTCTCAGTCACCCACCTGCCATCCTTCAGTAAGGTGTCAGCCTCGAACCTGGGCTAGAATTCCTTTATGCATCCGGAAGGGGATCCGGAAGGGGAAAAGACATCCATTCCCTGCAGAGAAGGGAGGTCTGGCAAGGACAGCATCTCTTTCTGGGCCCTTGCAGGAGCCCAGGGGAGGGGAAGAGAGAAAGAGAGGGAGAGAGAGAAACCCAAGTGGGCGTCCTGACATCAGCTCAGAGCCTGATGCAGGGCTCGAACCCACAAACTGGGAGATCGTGATGTGAGCCGAAACCACGAGTCAGATGCTTAACCGACTAAGCCACCTAGGTGCCCCTTCGATGTATCTTTTTGAGGGACAAAATGCAACCCATAGCCCCTCTCCATTGGGTTTGAGATAATTAGTGAGGTAATGACCATGGGAGCACAGCCCAACTGGGGCCGTCCCTGGGATGCGGAGCCTGGACTGGCCACCGTGCTGGGGTCCCTGCCAGGCCCTTGACTCGGTGCCTTTTGCTTTCCCGGCTCCAGAAGCCTCCCGGGCAGGGAGCCCCGGTCACTCAGAAAGATTAACACCCCTCGGGTGAGGAGACGTGGTGAAGGGGCCACGTCTCCTGGTTTGTTTGCTGTGACATTTAACGCAGGCTCCAAGCCCAGCCACTCGGTCACTGTCGTCGGAAACCCCACCCGGAGCCACCCCTCCGCCCCCAATCCTTCTCACTAACCAGGCTCTTCTTGGGACTCCAGACCTTTCTCCAGACTCATTTCTCTTCCCCTCCCTGTCACGTCCAGGAGAACGGTGGTGTTTAAGGTGTCTGTCACCCAGAGGAAACGCTAAGCCTTGCTGAGGTGACATTCTCCAACGGGCTGCCTTTCTGGTTTGGCCCTTTCTGGGCTCCGGAATCTTGACTATAGTCATTATGTGGCACCTCCCCCATCCCTACGGACTTGAGTGGCACTGCCTGTAGCAGCTTCTTGGCTTCTAGATTTGAGAAATGGTTCGAGGAATCCTCGAGAACGATGAAATCAAGTCAGTCTATGGGAAGAAAACTATAGACAGTTCACCACGCGGGTGATTTAATGCAACCCACTTTGAATAATACTCATTGGAGTTGGTGCCCAAGACAGGATGCATCAAATATCCCTGTTTTCCTTCCCCAGCAGCCCCTATAGTCAGGCTGTCACCATGTGACTAGTTCTGGCCCGTGAACCAAGAGCTGACGGCTCATTTTTTTTTTTTTTAATTTTTAATGTTTACTTATTTTTGAGAGAGAGAGCGAGAGAGACAGAGCACAAGCAAGAGAGGGGCAGAGAGAGAGAGGGAAACACAGAATCCGAAGCAGGCTCCAGGCTCTGAGCTGTCAGCGCAGAGCCCGACACGGGGCTCGAACTCAGGATCTGTGAGATCATGACCTGAGCCACCCAGGCGCCCCTACCTGGCTCATTTCTGGCTCAAAGCAGTTAAACATGAGTGTGATGCCTCCAGGCCTCCTGTGCTCTGCAGTGGTTACTACAGGGACCACATGTCCCGGGTGGGAGAGACAGACCTTGCCTACCTCGTCCACTTCGGGCCTCAGCACATAGGAAAGTAAGAGGCACATAGCAGTATCCGATAAATGCACGATGCATGAACAGATGAATGAATGAAATGTCTACATACATTTCCAATGTTTCTTCACTAAGCAGCTGGGAAAAAACAAAACAAAACAAAACAAACCCTCCAAAACCCTTCATCCAAGTGTGACGTGAAAAGTTTTCTGTCTTCTTCTGTCTTGCCCGGTTCAAGTTCCATAAACCCTTTCCTGGGGAGTCCCAGCTCCCACTCTGCGTCCTTGACCTTGCTTAAAAGGCCCTAGTCACACTGTCAGAGAAGCCTTCTCACATGGGTTCTTCCAAAAGCAAAGATGTTATTTCCAGGGAGGTCGCCATTTATCAACATCTATATTTTTTTTGTGGATCATCATTTTGGTGTCAAGTCTAAGAACACATTGCCTAGCCTCAGATCGTGACGATTTTTGTCCCATATTTTCTTCTAGGAGCTCTCTATTTTTATGGGTTTCATTTATGTATATGATCCATTTTGATCCATTTTATGTCTGAAGATGGGTGGAGGCTAATTTTTTTTTTTTTTTTTTTGGCCTTGGGGTGGGTAATTGCTCCTGCTTTGTTTGTCGAATAGGCAATTCTTCCTCCACTGAAATGCTTTTGCGCTTTTGTCAGAAATCAATTGAGCATATCTGTGTGGGTCTATTTCTGGGTTCTCTCTTCTGTTCCATTGATCTATGAGTCTGTCCTTCCACCAACACCTCAGCGCCTTGATTAATGCAGCCGCGGCGTAAGACGTAATGTCACGTAGAGCAATTCTTCCCATTTTCTTTGTCAAGATATGTTCACTGGTCTAGGGTCGGTGTTTTCCCCCAGAAATATCACAATAAGCCTGTCTATGTTTACAAAAGCTCCCAGTGGGATTTGGATAAGGATCGTGGGAAACCTACACATCAGTTTGGTGAGAATTGACGTCTTTACTAACGCCGAGTATTCAAATCTATGAACATGGTTTGTCTCTCCATTTATGCAGGTCTCTTAAAATTTCCCGTGTGGCTAATTTCTAAAATTTACAGCCTGCAGATTCCGTACATGCTTTGTTAGGGGTATGGCTCAGGGTTCGGCTTTCTGTGATGCAACGGAACTGTGCTTTTAATTCTGGTTTCTGCGTGTTCTGGTAGCTTGTGGAAACAGCTGCATGCTTTTTCTTTCTTTTTCAGTTGACTTGTTGCTATAAATTCCAGTACCACGTTGAATAAGAGAGATGAGAACAGGCATCTTAGCCCCTGTTCCTGATCTTGGACAGAAGGCATTCAGTGTTTCGCCGCTAAGTAAGTTAACTACAGGCTCAGTGTAGATGTCCCTTACTTTCTCGAAGAGACTGTGACGTGTTGCCATTAATTCTTGCCACAACAGGTAGAAGTCTCCGGTGACGGCACGGGGGCCTGAAAGGGTTTCTTTCTCGGGAGTGTTTAGCATTATAAATTTCACTTGTTTGATGGCTGTAGGGTTGTTCAGACCATTTATTTCATCTTGGTTTACCTCTACCAGTTTGGGCTTTGGGGGAATCGGTCCGATTCTTCTAATTTGACTGGGAGGTTGTCCATCTGGTGGCTTCATGGCTCCCACTGGCCTCTACCGGGGCTGACGGAAGGCGCTCAGGGGTTCCTGCGGGCTGGGCTGCTAGGGGGCTCTTGGTGGGGGAGGGATGTGGTGGGATTTCCACACCACCTGTCCACCTGCTATCTCCGGGCCGGGGATGGCAGTGTCGGACCTTCAGAGGCGGGAAGGACTGACGTGAGATTTGGATTCACTGGGGTGTGAAGAGTCTCTGTAGAGGTGTGGTGTGGACAGGCTGCCACAATGACACTCCCGAGTGAGCGCCCATCCACTTGTCCTCCCTCTCCCGACAGATGACAACCACTGGCTTCTGAATGGCTTGAAGGGCTTGGCTCTTCTGACCCTCACATCCCGTCCCCAGATGCGCCTTCCGAACACTCCTTCTGAACTACATGCTTGACCCTCGTATTCCTCCTGCGGAAGAGCAGTGCAGCGGCTGACATCTCGGGCTCCAGAGCCCGTGCGCCCAGGCTCAAATCCCAGCCCCACCACTCAATGGCTGTGTGGCCTTTGGTAATTTACCTCACCTCTCGCTGCCTCAGTTTCCACAGCTGCGAATGGAGAGGATAGTGACCCCTACCTCCCGGGCTTCTCGTTGGATGGGTTCATGTAGGTCAGGTGCTTAGGGCTGTGCCTGGAGCATAGCAGATGTTCCACAAACATTAGGGAGAATCAATGCCCTACTGGAATCAGGAATATGTCGGAATCTGGCTTGGCTTTCATGGTTCGTCATCACCCAGCCCTGCAGACTCTCTACCGTCATTCCTGTTTCTTCACGAATTCCACCTGACCCTGCAGCGGCCCTCTAGTTCCTGAAACACCTGGTCTCACCGTCACCTTGGACTTGACCGGTTTCTCCTGGCTCCCCTTGAAGATTCAGCCCTCCCCAGCTCTACCCTCGCCCTTCACACGACTTACGCGCCCCTATTCTGTGTTCCCGGAGCCCTTATTCACAGCCCTGTCATGGCGGTAAAATTTACTTGGTCAGCATTATTTATTGAACATCTACTCCATCCTGGTCTCTATGCTCGGCTGGACTGGCAGCGGAGAAGACACATGTCGTGGTTCCTGCCTCCAAGGAGTGTATGTTCTAGAAACAGAGACCTGACGTCAGCTCCTTTGTCTGTGCCGTCTGAAGCTCTCAGCCGTTGTACTAATAATGCTTGTGCTTTAAGGGGTGGGACAGAAACATCTCCTGCCTTGAATCTGAACCAACCAGAGGATCCAGGGCATGGCCGGTGGAGAAGGAGTGTCCCCTTTGTCACTGACAAAGCTGCGGGGCTTGTGGACTTATACTGTGGACCGTAGGGTTAGATAGGGCTGACCTTACCATCTGAGGCAGCGCTGGACCCTCAGGGCAAGCTTCCCCGGTTTTGGGGTGTGGGTGTATAAGCCTCTGGCAGCGGGAAAGCAGATCGGGTGGGGAGCTCCCCTCCAGCGGCCAGACTCCCAAAGAGAGAGCGAGAAGGGTGATTTTCTCCTGCTCCTCCTCAAACTCGCTCAGCTCTGTGGGTGGGGAGGCCGAGGTATCCGGGGGACACTCGGGGGACACTCGGGGTGGGAGGAAGCTTCCCCGACACCGAATAATGAAATCACAGCATGACCACTCGCTAGGCATGGCTGTCACCATCCCACAGAGGAGGAAACGGGGAGCCGAGGGCATCACGTTAACTCGCTCGTCCAAACAAACCCCTGGGAAGTACAAGTCGGGAAATGGACCCAGCTACGACCTACAGCTGTCCCCACAGGGACCACACCCGGCTCTCTACTCTGCCGGCCTACGCTCTCCCTCTGACATCAGAAAGTGCTCCTTCCCTTTTGAATTCCAGCCTGCCTTCTGGAAGATTCCCCCAGCGGGCCTTGTTTTGCCCTCTGGAGCAGCACAGTGAGCTTCATCTCCTCAGTAACTGCAAAATAAATTCAATAAAGTCCACTAAAGTGTGTGATCTCACAGCCAGGGTGGACAATTTCTGTGCTTCAGATTTGTTTTGTTTTTTTTTTTTTTTCATAATTACGAGCGCCATGGAAATTGCAGGGATTAGGGACTCGGCTGGAGACAAGGATGGGTTGTGTCACCAAGAAAACACAGAGGAGCCGAAACCCCCGGGCAGGATAAGGTGGGCTGGGATTTGCATGAAATTAGGCGGCAGGTCTGCGCCCAGTAACTCCACGGGGGTGGACGGTGACCTTCTCGGGCTTGTTGAGGAATTGGGCAAGGTGATGGGGGAGGTTTGAGAGCGGCGGTTTAAAAACATGATTTGTGAGATGCCTGAAAGGCACATCGGAGATCTTGGCCAACCCCATTTTCCAGGTGGGACGACATTCCTGCCCTACCATCCCCCCTCCCCCGCCCCCACCAGGGGGAAGGGCCTTGCCCCCCCCCCCCCCCCCCCCCAGCTCGCAGCCCCTCAACCTGGTGATACAAGCGGGCCCTTGGTGTTTTCCTGATTATTTAGATGGGGAAATAGGCTCCAGCTCCAGCCGTAAACGCCGAAGCAGGTCTGCCGCGGCCTGTGAGGTCTGGACAGCAGCCGCACAAATTTCCTCCAGCCGGTGTCCTCAAGGTCCCGTAACCCAGACGTGAGGGGTTTGTCTGAAGCCCCTTGGCTCGGAGTTCTGAGATCCAGAAAGACCCTCTCCCCAGGGCGGTGGGGTATGTGTCCTCCGTGGTGACTGCAGACGGCTCCGGGGTCACCAGTGCTCACAGTGGGGGAGACAGTCAGCTAGCCCTGTGCCAAGGGGATGCGGGCCATGTGGGCACAAGCCGGGAGGAGGGGGGATAATCCCAGTCCAGATCCCCTCTCCTACCACCTGCCTCGCCAACCCCACCCCGCGATGGGGAAGACACTGGTGTTGGGCTTCGTCATCGGGGTCTGAGACGCCCAGTGGGCACAGTCACTGGCAGCGGGATCGCGCCCCTCCCCCACAGCCTCCTCCTCCACTTCCTGTCGCTGCCGGTGACACAGCCTGAGTGGAGGAGCGGCCCAGTCAGGGCAGGACAAGGGGCCCTCAAGTCAAGGTGCAGAGCAGAGGGCACTGATGAGAGAGTGGTCGCTCTGGTGGGCGGGGCAAAACACCGTGGCACCATCAACGAGATGTCACCATGATGGCCTTGTCGTGGGGAAGACTCGGTGGCCTTTGAGGCTTTGGGCACCTTCAGGCGGGTGGCTAAAAACTCCACAGAGCCGCCAACCCCAATACACGGAGAGGAAGTGCTCAGAGCCATGACCTTGGCAGGGTCCGCAGGTGCCCCTTCGCTCCTTCTCTCTGGGCTGTTCCGCTGCAGGTGGTCGGGGGGGGGGGGGTCCTCCAGGGCGAGGTGACCCTGCGAGGGTGCCTCCCCGTGCTGGGGGCCGGGCGCCCTCCTGACACCACCCTGCCTCCTCCGCTCTCCATTCGCAGGCTGGGCTCTGGCCCCGCAGGGGTTAATGGAGGCCTGGAGGGAGCACGCAGGAGGGGAGATCGCCGGTCGCTTTCCTTCTCTTCCTTCTGCTGCCTCGCGCTGTCCTCCCCCAGACGTCAGGCCGGGGCTCGGGGCTCATGATTTCAAAGTCCTGTTCACTTTTCTAGGTCAGATTTTTATTGCTTTTGGCCAGAGGCCGCGTCAACATTTACCGAGCACAGCGTGGGCCCCACGCGGCCTCTGGAGCAAGTCACGGGGTCGGAACGGAGCTCGTGGGTCCGAGTCGGTGGCGCCGTCGGACGGGACTTTCACCCGAGCTCTTCCGGCGCCGGGATCCCCGGTGCAGACGCGTCCGCGGGGGGCGGTTGCACGTGACCGCTCGTTCCCAGGGGTGCTCGCGGTGGAGCCCCGAGATCCCTGCCCAGGAGCCGTGGTGGCTCCAGGCCCTGCACGGCGGGCGGCGCCAGGACAGCGCCGCGGGGGTGGGGGGCTCGGGGCCACGGCCTGCTGCCTGTGGGCCGGGATCCACGCCTCTCCTGCCTCAGTTTCCCCATGCACACCATGGGTGAGTAACAACACCCCAGTGGATCTTGTGACGGTCGGGGGAGGTGAGGCAGGTGAAGTCTGTGTGCCTGGCACAAGCTTTCGGGGACCTTAAACGGAGGGGTTCCAGAACTTTCCATCAGACCCAAGTCTCCTGGTAATGGACGGTGTGGAGGCAAATAGCGGTGGTTAACTTTGTCTCTCGCCGAACCGCACACCTGGAGCCGGGTGTGATCGGGGAGCGATAATGGAAGGAGGAGGCGCGGGTCGGGCTCTGAGGGTTCGGGCAGGTGCTGGGGGTGCGGCTCCCGCGGCTGGATCCGGTCCTGGCGTGGACGGAGAGGGGCTGTGGACGAGCAGGTGAATCACTGCGGGGGTCAGCTGAGTTCCAGACCCACGGAGGGCTTCTGGATTTCGTTCTGCTGCTGCAGGACTGAAGGTCTGGGCCTGGGGGCTCGAAGCCCAGCCCCCCATCCCTCCTGGGGAGCCGGCCAGGCGCCGCCCCCACCCCAGGGACTGTACCCGTCTGTGCCCTCGGGCCTGAGGGTCGGGGTCCAGGGGGAAGGTCAAGGTGATGGGGTTGAAGCCAAGGGCAGGGACTGGACAGTGGCAGGGTGGTGGCAGTTTGGGCCCAGAGCTGCTGGGCGGCTGGCGTGGGGCAGCGCAGGGGGGGAGGGGGGGGGGGAGGGGGGGGAGGTGGTCAGCCCAGGCCCAGCTATGGGGAGGCTTCCCGGGGTGAGGTGGGTGGGGAGGCTACAGACTCAGACAAGGTACACTCTCAGACTTTGGAGAGCATCAGACTCACTCGGGGAGGAGGTTAAATACGGATCCCCTGGTCTTACCCCACCCTTAGGGGTCCCGGTTCTGGGGTCCGGGGAAGGTCCTGGGATCAGCATGTTCACAAGCCCCTCCCCCATCCAGGAGGCTGTCAGGCACACCGTGGGGACCCTGAGGTGTCATCTCAGGCACGGTGCCGGACTTGGAGGACCAAGGGCCAAGGCCAGTGATGGGTGAAGGTGGCGGGGGCAGCAGTGGCCTGGGGCAAATCACCGTCCTTCTGAACCTCACTTTCCTGACCTGAGAAATCAGAGATAACAGTCTCCCTCAAGGGTGGCCTGAGGACGAAACGCAGGCCGGTCACCCTCACATCCAGTCTGGAGCTGGTGCTCCGTAACTGTAGGCTCTTTCTGCTCTAAATGCCCTCCCTCTGCTCAAGGTCAGCCCCAGGGACAGCGTGGCCGGTGCCTGACGCTGGCACCCTCCGTGACCCTCCAAGAGGGGAAGAAGTAGGGCTGAGCGCCGGCCGGCCCAGCCCGGGCCCTGTCCTCGAAAAGAAATCATTTTCCGGGCAAGCCAAATGGAAAGCATATTGCTCGGAAAGTGCTGTTCAAACAGAATTATCTGAACGTCGTATTGCTGGAGCGGGCGTCACACGGCAGACATCTGGCGAAGGTGTCAATTAGCATAATTAATTAGACTTCCCCAGGTTCCTGACAGGACGGCCTGTCAGCAGGAGCTGCCTGGTCTGCGGGGTTGGGGACAGGGGACAGGCTGACTGCGTGCACCTGGGTGCGCCCCCGCCCGTGGGGGCTCAGGTCTCAGTCTCCCCCGACAGCCCCGGGTCAAGAGGGGGCGGCTCTGTCCGAGGGGGGGACGGCGCTCACCCCAAACGCCCCTCGTTGCCGGTTTCTGAGACTTCGAAACAGCAGGTGACCGGGTGGCACCTGGGTCCAGACAGAACTAACCAAAGTGCAGGGGTGACGGCGGGGAGGACGTCACAGCTCTCGTGTCCTGAGCGCCACACTGGGTTCAGACATATGTGCATGAGCTCGTTTAGCTCTCTTGGCAAAGGGAACCTCCTGACTTATGCCACATCTGGGACACTTGGGCACAGTGAGGGGCTCTGTTAATAATGACCCCCCTCTGGCCCCCGGGCTCCTTCACGTCACATCCCAGCTCATGTCTCTTCCCCCCCCCCCAGCCCCTCCTGACCTCCCTCTGAGGTCCCGGCCCCCTCTGGTCTCCCAGTGCCCCCCACACTGTTCCGTGTCCCCGTCCTGTCCACGGGGCCCTTCTCTTCTCCTGTCAGAGGCAGAGTCCTCCTCACATGCTCCTCACCAGCTGGCCTGTCACGGAGTTGGCCCGTCGTTGGTGAGTCTGTCGCCTCTCCCCGTTACCGCGTGGGCCGCGAGGAGGGGCCGGGTGCCTTCTGTCCTCTGCCTCCCTGTCCTGTGCCTGGAGCAGTGCCGGCCGGAGCAGCTGCTCGTCAGTGATGGGAGGGTGGGCGGAGGGGAGACGGGGAGGGCGGCAGGGTCGGGGTGAAGATACTTGTGTCTCAAGTGGATGCTCACCAAAGGGAATCCACGGTGGATGAGGTCCCAAGGGATCAGGTGGACCCGATGACGCTTTCCGCACAGCCCTTTGCCCCACAGCCACCCCAGTGCTCGCTCGATGGGCACACGAACAGAGTGGTCATGGTGGCAGAGCCCGAGGCTGTGCTTGGGCTCTGCGGCCCTCACCGTGTAGCCTGTGCTGCCCCTCACCAAGGCGAAGGTCACCGAGAAGAGCCTAATCCCCCACCAGCAGAGAGCCACATTGGGGCCCGGGCCTGGCACTGTCTCCCACCTGGGGGCAAGGGATGCCGTGAGACCCGGTCCTCACGGAGGGGGCAGAGCTCATCCTCATCGGAAGGGACGCGTGTTCTGGACCCGGATTTGTCTTCCCCGCCGGCAATTCTTCCAGTGTCGGCCCACGTCGGCTCCCAGGATGCCTTGGCCACCATTGTGGCGTTCTTCAAGGGAAGAAGGGAGCTCAGGTCTCAGCGAGGAAAGCGTGGTCACTGGCTCATGCCCATGGAATTGACCCATCTCACCACGTACCCAGAGGGGTTGGCCTAACTGAAAGAGGAACTGTGGGTGGAGACTCAGTTGTGTTCTCTCTTACAGGATGCGGGAGACGTTGTGAATCTGAGACCTGTATCTGGGGCTGTCTCCCCAGAACCCGGAGCCCTGGGTTCAAGAGATGAGAGAGAGTCTTCTGTCACTGTCACGCCTAATCACCCATTCACAGAGTCTGTTCTCATGGTGCCAGCTCACTACTCTGCTGGCTCGGAGGGCTTGGCTCCCAAGGGAATAAGGCTTCCACCAGGGGACACATCAAGATGAAAACTGTCCCTTGGCTTGGGGCGGCTGGGTGGCTCAGTTAAGCGTCCGACTTCGGCTCAGGTCATGATCTCGCGGCTCGTGGGTTCGAGCCCCGCGTTGGGCTCTGTGCTGATAGCTCAGAGCCCGGAGTCTGCTTTGGATTCTATGTCTCCCTCTCTCTCTGCCCCTCTCCCACTCGCTCTCCGTCTCCCTCTCTCTCTCAAAAATAAATAAACATTAAAAAATAAAAAACTGTCCCTTGGCCATTCTGGACTTAACGCTGTTGAACCAACAGTCAAGAAAGAGGCTCGTCTACTCTCTGGAGTGATGGATCTTGATTACCAAAGGGAAATGAGTTGCTGCTTCAAAATGGGGCAGAGGGGCGGAGGCTGGAAGGGGAACTCTGTCTGGGACAGGGGCTTCTGCGAGGTGCCCCTTACTGACCCCATAGCGAAAGTTAACGGAAAACTCCGGCAAACCCTCCCTGCAAAGAAAGGCAGCCTGATGGAGGGCTCAGACTCTCCAGTACCAAAGCCTCGGGTCACTCCACCAGGCGAAGAACTCTGAGCCCCTGAGCATTTGGCTGAGAGGGGGTGGGTGGGTGGCGGGGGTTGGGATATGGAACGGGTGACGGGAGAAGGAAATCAGAGATATCAATCGTGGCCTCGTGGCCAACTGGAAAAAAACGAGCGTTGGAGTAGCGTTGCGTATTTTCCATTTGCTTACCACCCGTCCCTGTTTGCTTACGTATGCCAGCCACTTGCTTCTCTCTCCTTTTCTTCTCATTTTATATGCCAGAGGTCGCGAGTTAACACGGCAATTCAGTCCTTGGTCAGTGAACTGTGATGAACTTGAGGAGCGAGTAAGTTACAGCCAGCCGTGGAGGCAGTGAGTCTCGGGGCTGCGGGTCTCCTCGTTTTAGGGGAAGATCCGGTCACTTATAAGACACAGCTGCCTCTGGCTGGGTGCCGATAGAGCGCCCTGTTTGCCGTTGCGCGGAAATTCAGAGGTGGGTCCGAGCACGCGTGGGGAAGGGGAGTAACCAAAGGAGTGGACCATGCCGCTCACAGTCCCTTTGTGGAAATAGAAACGGGCCCCACTCTCAGTATCTCCCTTTCTCAGTAGGCGTGATGTTAAACGCAGTCAATAGGGGGCAGTGGAGAGACGTGGCTTCCCAGGTCCCCAGGACCCCCTTGCTGGGCAGGCTAATGTATTACCACAGCACTGGCTTCCCCCCCTGGGGGCCCAGGTCCCACAGGGCAAGGGGATGGGCTGGCCACAGGGAGCCTCTGTGACACGTGTGGCTTTTCCGGCACTCACCTGCTGTGGCCTAAACTTCACAGGGACTCCGCTCCTGCAATACGGTCATGTTCCCCGGGGTCCTGCGGTACAGGGGCCGACCCCCCGGCAGTGCACAGGGTAAGCAGCCAGCAGCTTCTCCCAGCAACCCCCTAAGGTGGTTTCATAACAGGGACACCCAGAGTCACCTCCCTATCAACAGCTCTTATGGGCATCCGCTAAAGAGACGATTTCTGGCAAGATCTGGAGGGCAGATTTTCCGGCACATTCCATGTGAATGGCATCACAGTGACTTCTTTGCCACGCAGTGAGCCACACTGTGCCCTCTCGGTCCAGGTCTGGATCTCGGCCTCTGGGGCCGGGGGTTCTTCCTCGGGTGTCCTCCCTCAGCCTGAGCTAAGGGCTGGCCCTCATATTTGCTTTTTCGGATTCTATAGCGTTCACGTCTTACTAGCTAATCACTTGTTGTTCTGACCCACGGTTGCAGTTAAATTTGTGTTCAGCTTTCGCCATTCATACTCCTATGTGGTTTCTGTCTCCTGAGGAGACTGTCACTTAGCAGGGGACTGGGTGACAGGTGGAGTGCCCCGGAGGGTGGTGGGGAGGGTGGGGAAGTGCTCAGGGACGCTGAAATCAGAGCGTGTTCCACCACCTGCGCAGGTGGGGATGACGGATGCAGGAGGACTCAGAGGAGGGGCCCCTTGTCCCAGCTCTACCTGGGGCCTGTGACCTCCCCTCCCCGGGGCCCGCTCATGTGCAAACACAAACAGCCTGGTCCAGGGAGGCCCGGGGGGGGGGGGCAGGAGGTGGCGCTTTGAGCCAGGGCTGGGGCTCCAGGAGGGGAAGGGGGTCACTTTGGCTCTCCCCACGCAGAGCTCGGTTACAGGGCTTGACCCACCAGGCAGGCCGTTAACGCCTGTGTCAGCCGGTCACTTAGCGCCAGATGTGGCCAGACGGGGAGTGGCAGGCAGCTGCTGGGGGGCCAGGATGAAGAGGGGGGCGTAATTCCTCTGGGAGACTCAGTTTCCCTAAGAGGTCTCATCCTATCCCTCTCTCAAAAGTTTTATTGAGCCCCTATTACACGGTGGGCACTGTGCTGGGCGCTGGGGTGTCGTGAGCCGTGGGGCAGACACGGTCACTGGCCACTTGGAGGCTGGGAACCAGTGGGAGGGGCAGACGTGAATAAAATAATCCCCTGCAGGGGTAGAGATGACTCTGGGAGATTAAAAGGTAGTAATGGGGCTGGGGCGCCTGGGTGGCTCAGTCGGTTAAGTGGCCGGTTGCAGCTCAGGCCGTGATCTCGTGGTTCGTGAGTTCAAGCCCCGCATCGGGCTCTGTGCTGACAGCTCGGAGCCTGGAGCCTGCTTCCGATTCTTCTCTCTTCTCCTTCCCTGCTCGCACTCTGTCTCTCTCTCTCTCTCTCTAAAAAATAAATGAACATTAAAAAAATTTTTTAAAAACAAGGTAGTAATGGGGGTGACCTGGACCCGGTGCTCTCCCTGCACCTCTGTCTTCTCATCTGTGACACAGGCTGGCATGTATTCCCCCAAGGAGAGGTTGAGGGGGAAGTGAAATCTCACCAGCTAGCCTGGCCCACAGCAGGTGCCCAAGCACTGGCTCTTATCATGATTATTATTCTAAGTACCTTCATCAGAAACAGACACACTAGTAAGAGCTCATTGTCACCAATTTGCAAGCTGCCTTCCTCACCGTCCTGCTTCCCCCCTGGAAGGCGTAAGGGGGCTCCCTGCTCAACCATGGGGTCAAGCTCCAAGTCCTGGCAGGTGCCCGGGCTCCTCCCCTAGCCTGGAGCTCCAAAGGGCGAGGTCACAGCAGACCAGGAGGTTGATGGGCAGACCAGGGGTGGGGTGGGGTGGGGCACACGCCTCGTCTTCTCTGGAAACTCTCTCTTGTCTGGAGGGTGAACCCCCTGGGGAACCACCTCCCCTTCCTCGATTCGTCTTCCGCGGCCTCTTTTCAACCCACTTCCCAGACGCCTGTCGGGCCCTTGGCCGAGCCCTTAGCCTGGCCTCAAGGAGTCGTTGTAGAGGGAAGGCTCCAGGCTGGCTGGAGAGGCCCCCGGACCACCCAGGTGATCCCCCCATTTTACAGAGGAAGACACTGAGGGTCAGGGTCTGGCTTTGCTCACCGTGGTGTCCTTGCACCTTGCACGGCGCAGGGCACTCTGCAGGGGCTTACTAAAGATCTGTAGAATGGCTTGGTGAATTAATGAATGACCGAGGGGGGACCTGAGCCAGCGGCCGAGAGACAGAGCCGGGCCGGGAGCTCGGTCTCTCCGCTCCCACCCCTCGGGCATCACCGATACTCTCGGGTGGGCACAGCACCCTGCGGTTTGCAAATCCTTTGTGTCCACTGTGCCGTTGTTATTCTTCGTTTGCTCTCAGAACGAGCGTCACTGAGCTCATTTTACAGAGGAGGAAAGGGCAGCGCCGAGATGGGAAGGGACTAACCCACTCAGCTGGGCCAAGAGGGGCTGGGAAGGAGCAGCCAGCAGACCCGGCCAGCAGGCGGGGAGGAAAGGGGGCCTGTCCCCGCAGGGGACAGTCCCTGCTGCTTCCTGGGCTGACTCTAAGTCCTGCAGGGGCCTCTCTTAATCCTCAGCTCCTGGCTTTTCCCCCTCACTGCCCATGCTGCCCTGGGCCTTGAGCGTGCACGTGTGTGTGTGTGTGTGTGTGTGTGTGTGTCGAGAGAGGTGCAGCGGCAGGCGTCTAGCCCTGAGAGCTTCCAAACTGGAGGGAAGCAGTTCTGGGGGGCGAGGCGGGGGGCATTTAACCGGGGTGTGGGGGGGTCGTCTATGGACCTGCTTTGGGGGAGCAGAGCCACATTCCTGAGGGTTGTGTCCTTCAGGCCACCTGTCAGGGCACAGAGAGACAGAGGTGAGGAAATGAGAAAAGCAGGAGCTTGGAGAGAAGGAGAACAGGAAGGGGAGAAACACACACACACACACACACACACACACACGTACGCACGGTCATAGGAGCTTCCTCCTCCAGGAAGCCTTCCCTGACCTCGCCTCGGGCTGGCTCCTGGAGTCCTCCCTCTGCCTCTCCCTTCCAATTCCTTTGCTCTGCCTGGTGCTCCCAGCTGGCTGCCTGTGCCCGGGTGTGTCCCCCCACCCCGTACCGGGAAGGGAGGCACCATGGCATGCCCCACCACCCTTACGGTGGATGGGACTTTGAATGAGCATCCACGAGTGGTCATCTGTTCACAGCGTGGGAGGCGGAGGTTCAGGATCTGAGTGACCCGCCCAGGGGGACCTAGTGTCAAGAGGAGAATCGGGATTCGACCCAGGTTGGGCGGACTGAGCTGAGGCCTGGGCTCCGACCTGTTCATCCTGACACCCGTTGAACGGAACCACTCAATGAATCGTTTTCAAACGGGCAATGGCTTCTTCTCACAGTGGCCAGGAAGAGATAGGTGGCTTCCCAGGGCCCCAGCATAGCAACCTCGTCTTCAACGCCAAGCAAACTCCTACTTATCCCTGAGGACCCAGCTAGCTGAGACCCACTTCATCCCTCCAGCTCCGGGGCCCTGCCTCAGCCTGGCCCGCAGTGGGCACTAGAGGGGTTTTCGTCTTTCCTCCTTCCCTTCCTCCCTCCTTCCCTTCCTTCCTTCCTTCCTTTTCCTTCCTTCCTCCCTCCCTCCCTCTCCCCCTTCCTTCCTTCCTTCCCTCCTTCCTTCCGAAGTCTGTACTGAGCACACACTATGTTCAAGGCCACGTTCTAGGACTGAGGCACTGAGCTAATCGAATGATGAAACCCTTCCCCTCTGAGGAGTCTATTAAGCAAACCCACAAATTTGTGTGTAATTACACTTGTGTTAAGTGCTCTGGAGGAGAGGAAATGGATTTGAGGGACAATCTGAGGAGGGAGAAACTAATTTAGGACAGGGATGGTGGTCAGAGAGGGTTCTCTGAGGAGGGAGCTTTAAATGGAAAAAACCTGAAGCATGGGGAGGCATCAGCCCAGCCAGGAACAGGGTCAGGGTGCCCTTCACCCTAGTCCGGGTGGCCACGGAGGGCCGGGACGTGGCCTGAAAGCAGAGAGAAGCGCTGAAAGGTTCTGAGTCAGGAAGTGACGGGGGCAAGGTTTGCACTTTGGGACCATGACTCTGCTGATGGATGGGAGTAACGAGTAATGGGGGGGGGGACAGGCGCGGAAGTGGGGAGGCCAGTGAGGAGGCCATGGTCAGGTCCGGGGGTGGAGGACGGGGTGGGGGGTTGGGTGGGGGGGGGAGGAGAGACAGATGTCAATGCGGCTGTTGGCTGGGCTGACGTCGGCAGCCACGACAGAGGGGGGTGATGGTGAAGGTCTTGGACGAGGGGACCACAAGCTGCCCCCTGCCCCCCCACCGTCCCTCCACGACCCCTGTCGGCCCAGGTTCTGCCATCATCTGGGGTCCCTGCCCTCATGCCTGCAGGAGCCCCAGCCCCACGGGTGGCCTGGATGATCCCAAGCCCTGGACATTCCCCACATCATGCCCTCTCTCAACCACGCAGCCCCCATCCTGGCCCGGCTGGGGGAGGGTCAGGAAGGAGCCTGGGGGATGAAAGACGGGGCGTCCCCTGACTCTGCCCTGATGGGGAAGGTGACCTTGGGCGAGACTTCTCCCAGGCTCCCCACAGGACAACAGCTGCAAGAGGACAAAGGGGTCCGGGTCAGGTGACCCCGGTGAGGTCCCTCCCCTCCAGGGCGGCCCCCAGAGCCTCGGCCCTGCCTGCGGGGCTTCGGTGAGGACACAGGGGTTAATGTCTGAGATGCTCGGATGGCTGCCGGAGCCTGTCTGCCCCTCCTCACCCGGGATTAATTCAGTTTGGTAAAGCGGTATTTACGCTGGAAATTTAATCGTCATTTCTGATGGTAAAGGAATTGAAAAATAAATTGAAAGTGTCAGACGACGCATTAGGGTGGGTGATGGAGTGAAGCGGGGCCACCCTCCTGGCCTCCCCATGGGGTGATTTTCGGGCCCAAGAAATTAGCCAAATTGCGATCCTCCCACTTGTAGGAACAAGAACCAGGGGGGATGGGGCGAGAGGGGTGGGGGCGGGGGGACCTGAGACAAGGGGAGGAGAAAGATTCTAGCGTGGGGGTGGGGACAGCATCAGGTCACTCCCGGCCCAGCCCCAAGTCACAGATGAGGAGAGGGGCCCGGAGAGGGGCAGGGGGCCTGTCCATGATGACACAGGATGCTGGGGGCCCAGTGGGGCTGGGGTCCAGGCTCCCTCTACCAGGCCAGGAGAAGACACTTCTGGGGTCTGTGTCCCTGGGGAGAGCTCTGCTTTAGCTGGGAGGGTTCTCTCTCTACCTCCAGTGTCCCTGTGCCTCTAGGCCAGAGCCAGAGGGGGGTGTCCGCCTATAAGAAGGGCCACCTCACCGATGGTCTTTGTCGGGACAATGTGAGCTCATGCCTCTGTGAGTCTGCAGGGGCCCTGGGTCCCCTCAGGAGTTCCTGGTCCCTCCTCGGAGAGCTCATGACCCCAGAGGGGACGAGGACTCTGCCAGCAGACGGCAGCTTTGTAAAAGCAGGACTGTCACCTCTAGTAGCCGAGTGTCTCTTCAGGACGGGCCCTGACTCCCCCGCGAGACTGAGGCCTCCTTAGTGTAGGCCTGTGGGCGAGCCTCCCCCTTGGAGTCTCTTCTCCTGTCCTCCCGCCGCGCTGGCTGGAACCCAAGGCGGGAGGTCCGTGGAGGTCCCAGTGGCCAGGTCAGCCGTGGCCAGGCCTGCGAGACCTCTGGGGGAGGTAGAATGATACATGGGGGAGGACCAAACCCAGGCAGTTCCCAGGAGACAGGTCCCCACGGTGTCCTCCAGCCCCTGACCAGGACCAGATACATCCACAGCTCCCAGTTACCTTCACGATGAGGTCCAGACTCGTGGATCCGGCATTTAGGGTCCGGCAAAGTTACAACTACCACTGCCCTCTCCCGCCCTCCCTCCTGTGGCAGGAAACTCATCAGCGTGTCTTCTAAACACAAATTTTTATTTTCCTGCTCAGCTCAGGGTGGAATGAATGCAGTGGCGCCTCGGACGTGATCACCTACATGCTCCTTCGTCCCCACTCGTCCCCGGAGCAGCAGCTAATTAGCACGGGGGTAGGGGAGGGAGCTCAGACCCAGAGTTGTCCCTTGTTTTCTAGAATTTAGGGTATGAGGCTAAGGGGCGGGAGGGCTCTGGGCCCTGAGCAGAGAAGAACAGGTGTTCGGAGGGAAGTGAGATCGGCCGGCAGTGCCCATGCCTGGGGAGAGCCAGTTCTGGTGGGCGGGAGAGGGGAGGAACAGGGACAGTGGCACTCCCCGGGTGCGTCCCCAATAAGCTCCCACGCACTCCGTCTCCTTTCAAGTGCTGTAGAAGGGGCCAAGTCCAGAGCCACTCATTCTCACACCGGGCCTTGCCCTGTGTCCGCCCACAGCCGACCCCCGGCACACCTCGGTGTCAGGGACGACATGATCACGCTCCTCCCGGGTTGACAGCTGGAGGTGAAGCAACCAGCTCAAGGCCACCAAGTGTGCTGAGGGCCGGGTCTGAACCCAGGCCACTGGGTTCCGTGTCCCAGGTGTAAACACTGCACCACACGCTCCCTGTGTAGACCCACTGCCCCCCAGGAAGCGGGGGGGGTCCTCGTCCTCACGGGACAGGTGAGGAGACCGAGGCCAAGAGGAGGGCAGGGACCCACCCAAGGTCATACCGGACGGTCCTGCAGAGGAATCTGCACCCCGACGGGGAGGGAGTCCCTGACCTCCTCACGATCTCTCCACCACCCTGACCCTTTAGCGAGAGAGGTGGCTCACCCCGGGGCCCCGAGGGAGTGATCCGTGGAGGGGCCCTGGGAGAGGAGCAGGCCCCTGTTTTCCGACAGACGCCGGCTCATGTCCCCACCCTGCTATTTAGTGGCCTGTGACTCGGGGCCAGTCACTCAGCTGCTCCGAGCCTCAGTTTCCTCCTCTGTAAGATGGGACAGCAGGAGCTTGTGGGGAGGATGGCAGCCGAGGCAGGCACGGGTATTTAGCACATAGTAGGTCCACCTTGGAGGTGGGAGGCTGGGCTCTGGACCTGGGGCCTGATGGTCCCTTTTGTGGGGCCCTAAGCCCCTGCAGGGAGATGCCGAGGGTGGGAGAAAAGGCTAGGTTGGGCCTGGCACAGTGTCCCTGTGGCCTCAGGAGGGCTCCGTTGTTGCACATACACTGCATGAGAGGGTGGCCCTGTGCCTGGCTCGGGACTGACTCAGGTACCTGGGGGTCCAGGCAGCCTCGTGGGCACTTCCCAGTGAATTCCTACTCTACATGGCTGGTCCCATGAGGGCAACACTGGGGCAAGATAGGGACTTCCTGTGGATTTATGCGGAGGACAGCTAGTCCCCAGTCAAGCCAAGAGGCCTTAGGGCTGGGCCCTGCCACCTGGACCTCAGGACCCGAGTCCTCATCACCCACCGTCATGCTCTATCACCTGCGCGGTCACCACACTGACCCTCCATCCCGCCGAAAATACTGGTAACTAACCCCCTCAAACACTCACCCTGTGCTGGCTGAGTTCATGGCCCAATGCACTTGATTCTGACAGCGGATAGTCCTGTGCGGGAGGAACCATGATTGTGCCCATTTGCAGGGGGGCAAAATGGGGTTTGGAGAGGGGAAACTGACAACCAGGAAGTGGGGGACCTGCTGACCTCCGGGGCCCCTGCTGACATCTCCAGGGACAGACCCGCACTGGCTCCCCGCCACCTGACACCATCATCCGTCATCCAACCGACGACCTGGGCCCTGCCGGCCATTTGGCACGACCAGCCCCCTGCCGCTCCCCCTCCCCCTCCCCACACATGCCCGCTCGCGGAAGTGCACATGCACACACACCCTCATGCACAAACTCACGGACCCTCACGTGCACACACACGTGTGCCCCTCACCCTCAGGCGCGTGTCTGCATTCACCGCACAGCCTCCCCTCTGCAAGAACGTCCCTCTTAGTAACCCTCGTTTCCAGGTGTGCTATTAAATTCACCATCGGATTTAAAGTCGAGAGGAGAGATGGGCAAGGAGGAGCCAAATCTCATTTTAATTATCTGTGGCAGGACCCAATTTTTCAGGTGATAATTGTATTAATTAAAAATTCTGTTATCAGCTCCGGGGGGGGGGGTGGGGGTAGGCACTGTCTACACAGCGTGCTTGGGATGGAGAGTGGGCAGCGTGTTATGATAATGAGACTTGGCTCCTACCTCCCTGCTCCAGCCCCGTCCCCAGGTGATTCTGCTGGATGTTCTGGAACAGCAGGGGGAGGACGGTGAGCTCAGAAAGAGGAAACAGAGGACTATTCTTGTCGGGGGATGCACATGGCCAGGTGACCCTCACCTGCACAGCCTGAGAGCCTGCATCTGGGTCCGAGGAGACAGGGGGACCCAGGCCTCTCAGCCTCCAAGGAGAGCTGATGCCCTAGAACTTGGACATTCCGGCACGAGGGGGCGTCCTCACTGGCTTGTGGGTCTGGAAGTCTACCCTGTGGGTCTCATAGCAGGGGTGAGTCACGAGCCTGGCCGGGCTCTGCCGATGACCCACCCTGTGACTTTGGATGTGTCACCCACCCACTCCGCATTGCCCTGCCTCTTGGTCACTTACAGAAACCTTCCTTGCCAGCTCCTTGCCGTGGACACCTCCAGCCCACCACGATGGAAGCTGAGAGAGAGCAGGGCCTCGTCGCCACTGCCCCCCTCTGTGTCCCCAGCACCCATATCAGGGCCTGGTACCCAGCAGGCTCCCAGAAAACTTTTAAGGACACGGGGATGTGTATACGCACAGGACAAATCCATGAGGTGGGCATTCGTATCCCCTTCAACAGAGGAGGGGACCGACGCTCAGAGACTTGAAGGTCTTGCCTGAAGTCACCTGACTGGTGAGGGGACAGGGATTAGGAAGGGAGGGGCGGTGGTGGGGCTGGGGGAGCAGCATGGGTCCTGGAGACACAGCCAGAGAGGTCCTGCCTTTAGACAGTAAAGCCCATGTTTTCCAGGCTGCAGCCTTTCCTGGGGAAACAAGCCCAGTAGCGGTGGCCTTGGGGGAGAAGGGGGACAGGAAGAGACCTGCCTCATCTGCATAGAGGCTCCGCCTCCTCCAATCAGCTGGGCTCTGAGGGGTGGGGACGCCAGGGCCTGGCCAATCACCAGGAGGCTGGGCGCAGAGGCAGGTGGGGCAGGGCCAGGCCCCACCCCTGTGCTCCTGAGGGACCTTCCCCACTGGCTTTTCCCTGCTGGACCCCCTTCAGTCCTCCCAGCAGCCCCCCATCCAGAGCAGGAATAATCATCTCCACTGTGCAGATGAGGCAGCTGAGAGAGACCAGAGAGTCCCTGTGACTTCCCCAAGGTCACACAGCCAGTGAGCTGCAGAACCAGAACCGACCCAGGCTCTGCCTCCCAGCCCAGGGTGGCGTCCTGTCCCTCTGGCTTCGTCCCTGCTGCCCTCGCCCAGGACCCCGGCCGGACACCCCCACCCCGGGCGTGTCCCCTGTGGCCCCCAGCCCCCTCTTCCCCACCAATCGCCTCCACCCAGGGCTTAGCTCAGAGATGCTGCTGACCCCAAGCCCCCTGCCCAGCCTCATCCCTGAGCCCAGACCCTTTGCTCCAGCGGCTCCCGACATGGGGTCAGGGACCCGCAGAATGTCGGGGCTGACAGGGGTCCCAGGAAGATCTGGTCCATCCCTCTGGGGGACACGTGGGGGCAGTAGTCCCTCACTGGCCACCCTGTGCCCCCCTCCATCCCACAAGCCCCCCAGGGCCTGACTAGGGGCTCTGCTCTTCTCCCTGCGATTCTCCCCCTGCTTTCTGCCTCACTTCCCCGCAGCACAGGCTGCAGATCCAGGTCTAAGGTTTGATTTACAAACTTCCTGGGGTGGGAGGGTGGCTGCAGGGCCGGGTGATTTACTGTGCCGGGAAGTGTTGGCTTCTCATGAAGGATCTTCTCGGCCCCTCCTCACTGAAGGCTGGGATTTACTGAGGCTTCCCTCTCCCAGGGGCGGCCCGGTGGCTTCGGGGCAACAACAGAGGTAGGGGAACCAAGGGGAGCCCCACGCAGTGAAGAGCAGACCTAGATGGTGGTTGGGGGAAGCAGAGGGACTTGGGGGTCACCAGGGGCCTGGGTTTGAATCCCTGCCGGAGCACGGACACACTATGTCCTTGGGCAGATTGTTTAACTTGTCTGGGCCTTGATTTTCTCATCTGCAAAATGGGCAGAATCACGAAGTCGGGTGGGTGAACACATCTGCCTCCCAAGGTGAGGAGCCTGGGATGAGAGGGTATGTGCAAATGCCCGGCACATAGTAGGTGCTCGGGAAAGTTGAACTGTCCCCTCTGGCCCATTTGGGGTCTCCCTGTCCCTGCTCACATCTCCCCCTCCAGGTCTCCCACCTAGATTTCCTCTGAGTGTGCCCCTGCACCCGACTCTGCCCTTAGAGAGAGCAGACCCCGTCAGCCTCACAGATTCTACATCTTTGCAGCGGAGGAAAGAGCGAGGAGGCCTCGGTGGCAGGACTGGGCTGCATGCCAGGGGGCCGGGCACAGATGGTTCGTATGCCGAGGGACTGTTAGCAGGGCGGCTGCTTCCCTGCTAATGAGTTAACAAATCTCGCCTCTGGAAAAGGCCCTGGATAGAGTAAAGAGCCTCTGGGGCCCAAAATTCTGCTGTGATCCAGGGGTCAGCAGAATCCTTTTGTGCATCTAATTTCTAATAAAGCAATGAGGGTCTGGGGAGGCACTGGCCTAGTTAGTTCGGTTGATCCAGGGCTGGGGCAGGGGTTGGGGCCTCACCACCGGGCTGGGAATGAGCGGGGGGGGGGGGGGTGTCGTGACTGGGCCCAGGGTCTCCAGGCAGCTCCAGTCGCTCCTGAAGGCATCTCCAGCACCCCCAACTCTGATCAGAAATGAAAACAACCCCCTCCTCCATTTTCCGGGTACCATACAGGAAGGAGGGGGCTCTGCAGTCAGACCCCAGAGGACCACCAGAGACCTAGGCTGACCCTTGAGAAGTCCCAGCAGCCTCTCTCTGTCTTCTGAGCCTCTGTCTTTGCACCTGTAAGGTGGGCCTGGTGGTCCCTCCATCACTTGGTTGTTGTGAGACTCTAGTGAGGGGACGAAAGTGACTGAGACAGGACGGTGCCTGACTTATAGCGGTTCCTCCGCAGAGGACGGCTGTCACCACATCGAGGCAGGCAGAATCATGACCCTCGGGGATGTCTGGGTCCTAGTCCCCGGAACCCGTGGGGGCAATACCGTACATTCGACATAGCAAACGGGAATGAAGGTTGTAGATGGAATTAAGGATGCTAATTAGCTGACCTTAAAAATACCGGGATGAGCCTGGATTGTCCAGGTGGGGCCAGGGTCATCACAAAGGTCTTTAAAGTGGACAGAGGAGGCAAAGCGGGGTCAGGGCTGTGCGACGTGGGTAGGATCCCTGCTCTTGTTGGCTTTGAGGGTGGAGGGAGGGAGCACAAACCAAGGAGCACAGGAAGCTTCTGGAAGCTGGGAAATGCAGGGAAACGGATCCCCCCCCCCCCCCCCCCAGGGAGCCTCCAGAAGGAGGCACAGCCCTGTCGATTTTCTGTTCAGCCCACTGAGACCCAGTTTGGGCTTCTGATCTCTGGAACTGCATGACAATACACTGGTGTCCTGTGAGCCACTGCGTTGGGGACACTTCGTTGCAGCAGCCAGAGGGAAGGAGCCCATAACTGAAACCGTGTCCCAGCTTCAGGAGGCGCAGAGCTGGTCAGGTGTGGACCTGGAAGGCCAAAAGCCAGGTCTGATCCCTGCCTGGCCGGTACCCGCTCTGTGCGTTGAGCACGTGAGCTGACCTTTCCGGGCCTCGGTTTCCTCACCTGTAAAATGGGGTCATAACCGCACCTACCCCCCCAGAGGTGTGGTGAAGATTGAGGGGGATAATCCAGGTCAACCGCTGAGCCCGGTGCCCGGCGCGCAGTAGGTGCTCAGGGAGGGGGGCCTGCTGGTATTTGATCGCTGCCCCGACCGCCACGGGGAGATCCCAGTGACGGAGGAGGCGCGCCGCGGACCGAGGCCACCGGGAGCGCAGAAATGCTTCTCAGTGACTTGCTCTGTGGCCTGGATCACGGTAGCGCACGCGTGTGACAAACTGGAGTTCTGTTACGTGCCAGGACAATTGTTCCGTCCCCGGACAGCGCTTGGCACACAGGTAAACTCAGGGGCCCCTACAGTCAGCACCTTACAGATTAGGAACCTCGGCCATGGCTCCAGTCAAAGCCATAGGGATTCCTGCCCCTGGAAGTTACCGCGACAGCAGGGTAAGGGCCCCGTCTCCCCTCCACCCTCCTGCCCCAGCAGGGGCAACCTAGGACCTTCCCCAAGGGGGGCCCTCCTCTCTCCGCGCACCCCTCCACCCCAGGCACTCGGGCTTGCGGGCTCTCTTTCTTCCCATTGAATACATAATCGCCTCCCAAGATGGGCCAAGATGACGGTTGCAATAAAACCGCTTCATTACATCCCTCCACGCAGCGCTGTTTAATGAACACGCGCTCCTGCTCCGTGGCCCTTTTGAACCAAATGCAAATGAAATACATTCCGTGGCATCCTTTAATTAGCATCCGGAAAGTGGAGAGGGAGGGGTGGGGGGGGGGGTGATACTATGGGACAGAGGCAGAGGAAGAGGAGAGGGCGAGGGAAGAGGAAAGAAGGGGTGAACAAAGAAGGCGGAAGAGGAGAGACAGGACCGGTTTTTGGTCTTTGAGTCTCCACGGCGCCCCCGGAAGGGAGGGCGGGGTCGGGGAGCCTCCCTCTTCCTATGGGAAAAGCGAGGACCCCAGGAGTACTCTGTGCATCGTGATGGGGGCTGGGGACCCCGCGGTGGACGGGCCGGGCAGGGTTCTGCCCCCGGGGGGCCCTCGGTAGACCGCAGAAGGCAGGCATTGGGGAAGCCTCCACTCACGTTTGGGCACGTGAGTGTCCGTGTGCGCACAGGCGTGGCGCTGCCGACGTTCGTGGGTGCGCGCGGGGTGGGATAGGAGAACGCTGATAAGAGTGCACGCGCGTGCGGGTGTGTGGATGCGGGTGAGAGCCTCTATGTCGATGTGAGAGTGTGTATGTGCACGCACGTGTGCATTGCCGCCTGTGAGTCCCCGTGTGCACGTGTGTGGAGCCTAGGAGAATATTTGTGCGAGTTGCATGCATGCGCGAGGGTGGGAATGCAGAGATGAGTTTCTGAGGGAGTATGAGAGTCGGCGTGTGTGCGCGTGCAGATAGGGGCGTGGTGGTCTGGACAGAGGTGTGGGGCCGCCTGGATCCGGGGGCCCGCTTTGCTGCGTCCTGGCTGTGCGTCCTCAGGAAGGACTCTTACCCACTCTGGACCTCAAATTCCTCATCATGAAGTTGAGATGAAAAAACCCCTACCTTCGGGGGCGCCTGGGTGAAGGCGTCCGACTTCGGCTCAGGTCACGATGTCGCGGTCCGTGAGTTCGAGCCCCGCGTGGGGCTCTGTGTGGAAGGCTCGGAGCCTGGAGCCTGCTTCGGATTCTGTGTCTCCCTGTCTCTGTCCCTCCCCCGACTTGTGCTCTGTCTCTGTCTCTCAAAAATAAATAAATGTAAAAAAAAAATTGGAGAAACGCCTACCTTCTAGGGATGTTAGAAGTATCACTTTCACTAGTATGTCTAAAGCACTTAGGACATGCTTAGTACTCCGTTAATACACACGGAGCACTGCATTGTGGGCCGTGAGAATAAGAAGACCTGAAAAGTACAGGAAAAGGATCGGTGGGTCCCCCCATACCAGGGGTGGGGGAAGCTTCTCTGAAGAGGAGCCACTCATGCTGAGACCTACCCCACACCTACCCCACCCCTTCCCTCTGCTTCCGGGGAGACCACTCCCAGTTTTCTTTTGCACACCACTTTTTGCCCACCGTCAGTCCGTCCAGGGTTGACCGATCCCGGCTCCTGCCACCCAGGCCTGGCCTGAAGTTAACGTCACCTGCTGGCTGCCGCTGTGTCGGGAGGGAGCCGATGATTCGATTCCGGCCAGTGAGCATCATATCAGAGGCTTTGCTGAAACTGTCAGGGAAGAGGGGTGTGTAGCCGGGAGGACAGAAGCCTGCCTCCATCAGTATCCATTTCCCATCTAAAGGGGAGAGAGGGGCTGTGGGAATGGTGCCTGGACAGAAGAGATGGCAAGACCATGTTCTGAAATGATGTCACATGAATCCCTGGATCCAGCCATGCCTGACGCTATCCACTCCTCGGTTTGTCAGGCGAACGAACCAACGAATCCCCCTTTTCCTTTATTTTCTTTAAACTGGTTGCAGCCGGTTTTTGGTTGAATGACGGGACTCTGAGTGGTACTGCATATTCCTGGCCAAGAGCACAGCCTGTGAGAAGGCTGGGGGAGAAGGACGGTGGGCAAGTCAGGAGACTGAAACAATGCCAGCGTGGCCAAAGCCCCGTGTAAGGGTGGCGAGAGCCGGTGTATCAGGGTTCAGGGGGCCAAAGCTTGAGCACAGCCGGGCAAGTGCGTGTCCGGAAGTGCGTGAGAAGAGCTAGAAGGCTTGGCATGCTCAATTCATTCTTTCTCGATCATTCTTTAGAGTTGGGGTCCTCTCCGGGCCTGCCCCCCATGTTGTCCTCACTTCTCATAGAACCACCCTGTCCAGAAGTCCTGAATCCAAGACCCCAAACAGGTAGGACTTACAAGGACCCTAAATGCCACCTGGTCTAATATTTTTCATATTTTATTTTATTTTATTTTGTTTTGTTTTGTTTTGTTTTGTTTTATTTTATTTCATTTCATTTTGTTTTGTTTTGTTTTATTTTATTTTATTTTGTTTTGTTTTATTTTATTTTGTTTTATTTTGTTTTGTTTTGTTTTATTTTATTTTATTTTATTTAATTTTATTTATTTTATTTTATTTTATTTTATTTTATTGTTTTATTTACTCTTCCAAATGATATATGAGTACATTCTCTTGGTAAAAAGATAAAATCTAATAACGTGGAAAGAGGGAATACCTTCATTTTACAGAAGGGGAATGGGGGGCAGTAGGTGACACGGCTCATCTAAAGTCCCGTAACAAGTGTCTCGGACAGCTGGGTCGTAGACGTCTCCTTGATCCTTTCCATCTTGTGTGAAAAGAAAAAGCTCCTGGGGATGCTAATACTAATGAGAACAATAAAAAGAGCCAATGTTGTAGCACTTAACCATGTGCCATGTTATTATGTTACACTTTTCCCTTCCTTATTCCAAGCGCTTGCTCCCGGGGCTTTTCCTCTCGCGCTATGCTTGGACACATGGGAATGAACTTCAGCTATCCTGCGGGAGGGTGAGAGCCCAGAGGGAGGGCCGTGGAGGTGCCCCAGCTGGTAGCTGCTGTCCACTGATGTGTGAGTGAAGCCAGCCTAGACCATTCCACTGCCATCCACAGACCCACGAGAGAAGAAAAGAAGAGAGACGTCCGGCTGACCTAGACTTGATCCGTTGCACGGAGCACGATGGAATTGCGAGATAAAGAAACGGTTGTTATTTAGCGCCAAATTTGTGGCTTGCGGCCCAGCAAATGCTGATAGAGATAGCTCCGTGGTAGGTCAAGGACTCAAGTCAAGAGGCTGAAAACAACGCCGGCCTGGCCAGAGCAAAGAGAGGGTGGTGAGGATCTGTGCGCGGGGCCGTTTATGGACGCGTGAGGCTAGGGAGCCTCCCCAGATCAACAGGCAGTGTGATTATACTACCCCAGAAAGTTTCTTTGCTCCCCTTTCTACTCGATGCCCCAACCGAACCCTGAGAGATATCTGTGAGATATTCTGCCTTCTATCCTATAGATGAGTTCCTATTAATGGAATCATAAGGTTTTGGGGGTTTTTTTTGGTCTGATTTCTATTTCTTTGCTGGCCGTGTCGTGACATCCATACATGGTTCACGTGAATGAGTAGCTTGGTCATTTTTTTTTATTAAAATCTTTTTTTTTAGAAAAATTAATATTTATTTACTATTGGGAGACAGAGACAGAGTGTGAGTAGGGGAGGGGCAGAGAGAGGGGGAGACACGGAATCCGAAGCAGGCTCTTGGTTCTCAGCTGTCAGCACAGAGCCCGACGCAGGGCTCAAACCCACGAACTGTGAGATCGTGACCTGAGCCGAAGTGGGACGCTTAACCGACAGACCCACCCAGGTGCCCCGAACCTTGACCTTGGGCTTCCAGCCTCCAACGAAGAGAGAATAAATTTCTATTGTTGAAGCCTCCAGCCTGCGGTATTTTGCTAAGGCCGCCCTTGCAAAGGGGCGCAGCCCGTGATGGATGCTAAACACCCGCCGAGTGCCAGGTGCCAGGCTGAGGGCTTTACGCATCTTGCTGGATCCTCGCGACGCCCCGGGAAGAAAGACACCAGCAGGATGTCCACGGTGCCCGTGAGGAAACTGAGGCTACACGAGGTTCGTACAGTTAGTATCCGTGGACGTCTGCGTGGCTGACGCATTAGGGCTCAACACTCGCCACACGATACTTGTGTGGTTTGGTTGAACGTTGGTCTCCTCATGACGCGGTGAGCTCCTGGACGCTGGGGACTGCGCCCCCCAGTGCCCGGCACGCGCCTGGTGCTGAGCGGAATCCTGAGACCTCAACTCCCTGCCTCCTGCCGCCTCCTGTGATTCCCAGCTCCAGAGGGAGGCGGGGAGGGGGCCTGACAGGGAGGCCGTGGACCTCTCTGCAGACAATTTGGGGAAGATGGTTTCCAGAAAGAGCAGCTGAAATTAACTCAAATGAACTGTAAAATTGTTTTTGGTTTAAAGGCTTTGCTTACTGAGGTATTGGGTGGTAGGGGGGAGGAGAGAGGGGGGAGAGAGGGGGAGGGCGGAAGGGAGGGCCCTAGCAGTCAGCCGGGCTGCTGCCCGCACTCCTTGGCCACTGTTCCCTGGCCAAGTGGCCACTGTTCCCTGGCCAAGTGGCCACGACAGGCCTGGCCCCACACTGGGTCTGGGGATCAGAGGTGGGTGTGACCCAGGGTGGCTATGGGGAGCTCACAGCCCAGACCTGATAGGGAGACCATGAAACAGTCAGGCAAATGCTTGTCTGGGACACATGGGAGTGTGCAGGAGGGGCCCCTAACCTGGGAGGGGGTGGTGAGACGGGGAGCGTTGACACCGTGCAAATGACCTGGGTTCAAATCCCAGCTTCGCCGCTTCCCAGCCTAGTGACCTTGGCCAGGTGCTCCGTGTCTCTGAACCTCAGTTTCCTCTTCTGTAAAATGGGGATAATAATTATCCCCCAAGGTCGTTGGAGCATTAGATGAGATAATCATACAACACCCACAGCCTGGAGCATAGTAACTGCTCAGTACACACGAGTCATTAGTATCGAGCACTGAGCGAGGCTGTGAAGGAAGCTGGTGTCGGGTGGGGGAGGCCTGGAGAGGGTTTCCGGGAAGGAGGGCCAGCACCTACGCGCAGCTGGGGCTGGGGGCTCAGAGTGTGAGCAGGGGTGGGGGGAGATAGGGCTGGGGAGGCTCAGGAGGCCCTGTAGTCCACGGGAATTGTTGGGACTTTCGTCCTCAGAGCAGGGGAGCCATGGCAGGTGTTTGAGAGGGGGCCTGGCGTGTTCATATGAGCTGGGGACGGTGCACTGGAAGCCGGGTCAGGACCCCAAGTGGCTGTGTGGCGTCTGGGGAGAGAAGATGATGCTCTGGACTGGGTGGGGACAGGGGGCAGAGCTGGGGAGAGACAGCAAGGAGGCAGGGCTGGGACCCCCAGATTAGGGGCTGCAGGGAGGCATACTGGGGACGCCCAGCTTTGTGGTGGGGGCAACGGAAGGGAAGGAGGTTGAGCTTGGGACCCCTGTGGCCGGAGGTGCCCAGCCTGGGCCACAGGAGGACAAGGCAGCCAGACCCTTTGGTCACCCTGTGCCCCAGCACTGCCAGCCCCACCCCTCCCCTCACAACCACCCGGACCCCTTTCTCACAGCCAGAACCTCCCTGAGCCCAGCAGCGGGTGCGGCCCAGCCTGCCCAGCGCCTCTGTGGGTGCTCAGGCCCACGGTGGGTCCAGTGACCCCCGCCCCTCAGCCCCTGGCTGCCAGGGACGGTGACCTCGATCAAGTCCCACTGTGCGTCTTCTCTCCTATTCATGCGGAGTGAGCATCACTGTTGGGAACGTGGGGGAGCCCCCAGCTGAGCCCCCGGCAGAGAGAAGGGGCGTGGGGAAAGGGACCCCCCACACACAGTCAGGACTCACACCTGGGGCCACAGAAGCCCAGACCAGCTGGGGACAGGGGCAGACGGAGACACTGAGAGGGACTCGGTGACAGAGAGAACAAGTGACAGGAGAGAAGCAGAGAGGGGAGGTCAGAGGGAGGCCGGGGAGGGCTCGCTGGGGGGCCGGGGGGTCCCCGGGTCTCAAGCGGCCGCTTCTCTGTGGTTCATATTCTCAGAGAAAAGAAATCACTCTCCACGCAATTAATCTAATTAGACGTAAGCCAGTTGTGGAGACTGTGCGGCAGGTGGGTGATGAGGAAAAATTACTTCCCTGCAAAGAGTTTAAGCGTCATTTTTGGTCCATGATCTAAGAACTGAATAGAGTGGGCTTTCTGCCCTCTGCCCCCTCCGGCTCTCCCCACCTGCCACCAGCCGGGGACCAGAGGGTTCCCTGAGAAGGGGCACCGGCTCAGACAGCGGGCCGGGCTGGCCCCTGCACAGTGACTGTCACGACAGCTGAGGACAGCCGTGTACTCACCTAACACGCACGCGTACGCGCACAGACACACGGACGCGGGCGTCCAGACACTATCTGACAGGGACGCCCGGGCACACGGGAACCCTGGCTCTGCCCTGGCTTGCCACTGATCGGCCGTGTGACCTCTGGCACTTTCTGTTTCTCTTTTTTCAAATCGAGGCTGACCGAGAACGTACGTGTTGGGGGCAGCCCAGGAGAGTCCGAGGGGACGCCCCGCATCAGGCGAGGCCTCCGCCGCGGGCCGGGAGGGCCGGGAGTCCAGTCCCACGGGCAGCCACCCGCACCCACGTCTCACCCGGGACACTCGGCTCCCAGCTCCGAGGGGTGGGATTTGTCACGCGGCGCCAGGCCCAGGGCTCACCGTTTGTTCCCTGAGTGTTTCTCTGAGATTTCAGCTGGCGAAGGAAGGAAGAGGAAAGGGTGGCTGGAGCCAGAGGCCAACGTGGATTCCCTGATGCCTGTGGCTCGTCAGCAAGAGCTGGGCCCTGGGGACAGTCTGGGGGAACGTGGGCTCCCCGAGGGGCCTTGAGTCCCAGGTAGGAGCACAGCCCAGAGGCCAGACTGGGAGCAAACAGAGGTGGTGAGCGTGTCACTGAGGGCCTCCTATCCCTGAGGGGTGACCTAAGGCCCTGCCTGTCACTGAGGGCCCTGCCTGTCACTGAGGGGTGATCGAAAGGCTCTGTGTGTCACTGAGGGGTCACCTAAGGGCCCCACATGTCACTAAGAGCCATGCCTTGCTGCTCCCTTTCCTGCATAACTGTGGCCACCAGAGACCCCCCCCCCCCCCCCCCCGATAGGACCCGACAGCCCCAGGATCAATCCTGGCCCAGCCCAGGGAGTCGAAGAATTCTGGGGGCAGGTAACAGGGGCGGGGGTGGGACTTGGAGTCTGGCCTGGGTTAGAATCCCAGCTGCCGACTCACTGTGGGACCTGAGCACCTTCCTTCTGCCTCTGGATCTCGGGTCCTCACCCTCCCAACAGGGCGAGGAGCCTGCCCGGACCCCACGTGGGCTGACCGAGCATGGGGGCATCCGCAGGTGCTCAGTAGATGTTTATTCTCATCCCCTCTGTGGCACCCACGTGCTTGGCAAGCCAGCACCCGGTAAATCTCCACGAACCTGGTGAGATAGTGAAATGAGCTCATGTTTGGGTCTGGGTCTTACGGCACAAAATCTAAAAGTGAGTCGGGCAATGCAACAACCAGAGGGCCAGCTGGGTGGAGCCATGAGGGGTTTGGCTGTGAGACATCAAGGAAGACTTCCTGGAGGAGGCGGGCCTTGGGCCGCGTAGGATATGGATGGAGGAGGGGAAGGCAGGCTAGGAGGGGAGACTGCATGTGCACAGGCAGGGAGGTGGGAGGCAGGGGGTCAAGCTGAGACCACTCTGTCTTGCGAGGCTGGCCCCGGGCAGTGTAGTGTGTGTGTGTGTGTGTGTGTGTGTGTGTGTTGGGGGTTGTCCCTGCACAGTGCTGGGCTTCCAGGGGACTCTGGGTAACAGGGGCTCCCTCCCCTCTGTCAGCTCACCCAGGTCACCTGCTCTCCTCTGTCCCCAGGGCTGGCCTCCCCACTGGGGCCAGAGGTGACAGGTTTCAGTGCACAGACCTGGGAGACATGGATGCATCAGGCCTCTCGGGAAAGACCACCAGGCCCTGCCTGCTGTGGAACACGGACCCTGGAACCTTAGACTTGGGAGGCCCACCCAGCCCCTCCACCCTGTAGGAAGCCAGCACAGAGAGGTTAAGGGAGTGGCCCCAAGTTGCCCATCCCCCAAGGTGGGTCCCCCAGTGCTCTGCTCTCCAACCTGCCTCAGGCTACAAACACCTGAGCCCAGAGCCTCAAAGGTTCCTCTTCTCCCTCTGCCCCCCCCCGCCCTGCCCCCACACCCACCCACGCACTTCCAGGCGGAGAAGAGCCGGGAGATGTTCCTGAGAGTCCAGGCCAGCGATCTGTGGCCCCATCGGCGAGGCCTGGGCTGGGAAGGGGAGGGTTAAGCCCTGAGCAGCCCTTCCTGGTTGGTGTTTAACTTGCAGTTTCTAAAGGCCATCAGGAGCTCCACAGAGCAAACGTTTTCCCTCTTAATGACACTGCAGCAGATTCGGGAGGGGCCCATCTCTCAGAGAGCATTCAAGAGATGCCATCCATTACCCAGAATGGTCTGGCCTGGCAGCTGGAATAACTTTCCCAGAGCCCAGGGCTCTGAGGGGTGAGGGGTGGACGCCCAGATACGGGGCTGAGAGGACATTGACACAGGCTGGGATTTAGCTCAATGTGAGAAAGACCTCTTGCTCCCACCATTCACCTCTACAAGCTTTATTATTCTTAAAGTTGGCTCACCCAAGGCCCTGTCCCCTTTGGATTCACATCGGCAGAGGTTTCTGGGGACCCAGCGATGACAACCCCACGTGGAGACCAATGTAACATCTTCCCTCCTCAGTTCGGCATGTGGCTCAAAGGCAGGTGACACCCAGAATATGCACTTGACTTGTGGTTTGGAGAGTGGGTTCCATTCTGCCTCTGTGACCTTGACAAATGACTTTCCTAACAAGGACCCAAAATATCACCGCCTGAACACCCACAGTGCGTGCAGCTTATACCAGCCACTTCCCATCTGCCCTCTCATTTCATCTTGCCCTCTGAGGCAGGTGTCTCAAGAGATCAGACTGGTCAAGCTTCCCCGGCAGCAGAGCTGGGATTTGAACCCAGGTATGTCTGTTTATGTTCTTTTCACTGTACTATACATGGTCTCTGAGCCTCAGTTTCTTCATCTGTAGAATGGGAGGGACAATGCACATCCCGCATAGCTCACAGGATAGTTGACTATGTATCCGTGAAATGGTGAATGGGGAATGTGCGGGGTACATGGGAGAAGGTTCTGGGCCCTTGTGCGCGCGCACACACACACACACACACACACACACGATTGTCCACCCAGGAGACATCAGTCAGTTACTACCCAGGGATGAGAAGTTACACAAGGGGCTTTTCTAAAATGAACTTCCATTCTTTAAACGACCACGTGATCGGTAACACCCAATGTTTGGAAACATGGTCCAACAGGGGAGTAGTTTTGTGACCCAGCGTCTGACCTTGTGACGGACTATTATGCAGCCAACCAAAGTCGTTGTGAAGCACGTTTTGTGACACAGGGTTTTGTCGTGCAGAACCGTCACCTGCACAGACCGCGCCATCCCCAGAGAGGCCTCTCTCTGAGTAAGAGGACGGGCGGTTTCGAATTCTTCTGCTTATTTTTCCGCATGGAATCAATCTATTTTGAAACGAAGTGAAGCAAATATAGCTCACATTCTCCTGTTTCCAGGGTGGGGACTGTGGAGCATAATTTAAGCTTTGCTCTGTGTCTTGAGTCGTCGCCATGACCCTCCGTGTTCTAACCCCAGGGGGCCCCCCCAGACCGTTCATCCGGCACTCAAGGCCCTGCCCAGTCTCTCCTGCAGTTCCTGTGTCTGCTTTCCAGTGTCTTCCAGTCTCCTGACTGCCAGATGTTTCCCCCTGCTGGTGTCGGTGTCTCTGCTCCCAGCGGAGCAGAGACCCTCCCCGTATCCTGCCTCTGACCTGCTGTGGGTGGGAAACCAGGCCACCGGGCATGTGAGCACCGTGTCCGGGATAGGAATCCCTGATCCCTGAGTGAGGACGCAAAGGGAGCGCCTTTTCAAAGACAAAACAAAAACAAACACACACACAAAAAAACCTTGTGCTTTCAGACATGACCCCTGTAACTTGCATTTTGGTAATTCCTGGGCCTCGTGAACTTTCTTGCTGCATTCCAGAGAGCTGAAGCTGCCAGCTGCTTGGCTCTGGATAAGTGAGAGGTGGCCACGTGGAAATACACAGCGGTAGCCCATCCTTCCGTATTTACTTCCTCAATCAACTAATATGTATTTGGAGCCCTACTCGGTGCCGGGAGCCACTCTAGATCCTGGAGCTACAGCAGAAAAGAAAGACCAAGGGTCCCATAGAGGAAGGCAATCATTGGTAAGCGGATGAATAGAGGGATGTTACAGATAGTGATCTTGACTATAAAGGGCGAAAACAGGGATGACCGGTGTAGCAGAGAAGCACCAGCTTGGGTTGGGGGCAGTCAGGCTCCAGGAAGCCAGCCCTGATGCGCGGACATTATTAGCCTGCTCTGTCTGTGGCCCGAGTGCTCTTGCCTCCTTGCCCCTCCCTCCCAGTGTCCCTCCTACCTCACTGGCCTCCGTTTGGCCTCTCCTGCTGATCTCCCCTCTTCTCCCTGTCTGTACATGTTGGGAGGGTGCGAGGGTGGGTCTCAGAAAGCTCCACGAAGCTCTAAGCAGTCTGAACCCTCACTAACCATCTGTTCCTACTGTCAGCCCCACACCTGTGCTCCAGTCACACTCCCACCCCAGGGCCTTTGCATTTGCTGTTCCGTCCCACTGAGATATTCCTCCCCCAAATATCTGTGTGGCTCACCCTTTTCTGTCTGTGTTCACAGTGCCCCCTTTTCTCTCTATTTAAAACTGTGGCCCCTTTATTTCTGCACTCTATGCACCCCCCACCTTTCTTCTTACCCTCAGTTGCTCTTACCAGCATCTTGCATTCTATGTATTTGATCTATTGGTACCGTGTCTGCCCCATCCACTGAATATAAGAGCAGAGGTATTCTCTCTGTGTTCACCGCTGACTCCCAACACTCAGGAGAGTGCTCAGAACATAGTAGGTGCTCAGCGGTATCTGTTGAATGCATGTATGAATACCCAAAATCGTTATCTTCCCTTTCAAGGAGGTAAACATACAAAGCTGAGGAGGACAAGCAGGACTGATTCTAAGAGGGGTGGCCTGGGGATGGGACAGGCCTGGTGTAGAGATCAGAAGCCAGTAAGAGCCAGACATTGCTGGGAGAGGCAGACAGGGGAGAGGTAAGAGGAACACCAAGCTTGGTGTGCAGGCAGTGGGATCTGGGTAGCCCTACTGAGGGGGAAGGGAAGGGAGTCACATTTGGTGAGCACCTACTGTGTGCCATGTTCCTCAGCCTTCACCATAATCTATAAGGTGGCAATTATTAGTCGTTCTACAGCTAAGCAAATGGAGGATCAGAGAGAGAAAGCAACAGAATGGCCAGATGTCCTCTTGGCTTATCCATACCATCACGTTGACTTATTTTTACCCTGTCTTGATTCAGATAGGTTGAAGGTGACTATCAAAACGATGTATTAAGCTTATGAATGTTGACACTGGCAGAGTGGCTGGTATTGGACCCCTTATAAACTTTAGACAAAATGTTTTTAAAAATGCAATGACGATCGTTTGAAGGAAACCAAGAGAAACCAACACTTGGTAGAAACCTCAGCTGTTATTACCCTTAGTAGAAGGGAACCGTGCTGGGAGGCATCCGTGCTTAGATTCCTTCCCTCCTGAGGGCACCCAGTGTCCGTGAAAGAAAGCTATAGTCTTAGTGACTTAAGAAGTTAGAAGACACAGTTTGGGCCTGCTAAGTGGCTGGAAACTGAAGAGAAAATCCCAGAAAGGATGGACCACTGAGGAAAATTTCCCAATTCTGTGTATAAACTCCCTTCAAATCCTTGAACTTGAATGTGAAGGCAAGAATAACTGGAAAGACGGAATTGCCAAACAGAGATGTCAGAACCTGCCTGGTTCAGGGGAAACCCAATTTGGAGTCTGACTTCTGCTGTGAGTGACGGCATCCTAATACGTCCTCAGAAAGACCATGCATTAGGGATAAAGACCACATCTCATGATAGAGGGATTCATCCTTTGATCAACAAACGAAACAATAACAAATAACTAGACATGTGAGAAAAGAGGAAAATGGAACCCGAAGTCAAGGGAAAAACCAGCCAGTGAAAAAGACCCACAAATGACTCAGACGTTGGAATGAGCAGGCAAGGACTTTGCAGTAACTATGACGGATATGCTAGCCTCTGCAGATGACTAGCTTGAAACAAAAAATGGCCAAAGCTTAAAAAGTTTGAACAACCCAAAGAAGTCATATGGGGTTATCACCCAAAGTACAAATATCCATGAGTCTATGTTGATGTAAATCAAAGGTTGGACAAAATAATAAATTGTGGAGAAGAGGCAAATCTCTTGGGCAGGAGAATTCCACAAAATGTATGTGGCTACTTTTCAACCTCAAGGATGTGGAGCATAGCTCTCCACTCCTTACGTGTGGGCTGCTTGCAGTGAGGTCCTTCCAAAGAGTACAGTATGGAAAGAATAACGTAATGGTGGGGAAACCTGCAAACACTACCTCAGCCAGGTGGGGAAGGTCAACGACAATAGTTGTAGGTAATGTTGATAGTTGTGCTCTTCTTATGATATGAGGAGCATTTACCTTGTGATCTTCCTCCCTCAAACCCATACCCCCAGTCTAATCATTAGAAAAACATCAGGCAAGTTCCAATAAAGGCCATGTAACAATATACTTGACCAGTACTCTTCAAAATTGTCAAAGTCACCAAAACCAAAGAAAGTCTGAGAAACCGTCAGAACCAACAGGAGCCCAAGGGGACATGACAGCTAAATGTCCGGTGGTATTCTGGATGGGATGCTGCAACAAAAAAGGAACGTTAGGCAAAATTAAGGAACTCTGAATAATCTACAGACTTTAGTTAATAATTATGTGTACCTATTAGTTCACTAATAGTAACAAGCGTACCATACTAATGTAAGATATTAGTAATAGGGGAGGCTGTGTGTATAAAAAATATGGAAGAAAAAGAGAGCCTCAGTGACCTTTGAGAGGAGAAAAGGCAAATATTTGAGTAAATATTAGAAAAATAATTCCAAAAGTTGATAAAAGACAGTGACCATCTAGATCAGGAAGCTCAGTAAATCCCGAGCAGGTTACTTCCAAAGAAAATCATGTCTGACACAGCATAGTCAAACTGCTGCAATCCAGAGATTAAGAAAAGGCACTCAGAGGGGTGGGAGAGATACACATTAATATCAAGGAACAGGAATAATAATGAAGGCTGATTTTATATCAGATAAATGAAAGCCTCAAGACAACATCACATCTTTAAAGTTTCGGTAGGAAAAAATAACTTTTAACCTAGAATATTTATTATCCGGCAGAAGAGAACATTTTAAATTAAGGTGAATTAAAAACATATTAAGATAAACGAAAGATGATAATATTGTTGCCAGCAGATCCACAGGACAAAATATTTTAAATGAAGTTCTTCAGTTTAAAAGGTAATACTATCTGATAAAATTTCAAGTCTACAGAAAATAAAGAGAAGTGCCAGAAATGATAAATATAAAAAAAGATTTTCTCTTCAGTTCTGTACAAATTAGCTCATGGTTTAGAGGATATATAAGAATCATGTATTGTGGAGTTTACAACATGGGCAGAAATAAAATATGGGACAATAACTGCCAACGAGTGAGAGTGAGTATGAATAGAATCATGTTGTTATAAGGTTTCGGCGTAAACAAAACAGTATATTAATTTGCGTTAGACTGAGAGAAATTTATGATGCATAGTGACCCCTGAGTGGGCATGTGCAAGCAGACCTCATTGAGCCCAAGGGGAAAAGAACATATTGCAATCTGTAGCAGAAATACAAGGAATACACAAAGAAGTTTAATTAGAACATCAATAAAGGAATTAGACCGGAACACTAAAAAAAATCCCAGTTAACCCCAAAGAAGACAACAAAGGAATGAACAACAAGTGGGGCCAATCGAAAACAGGTGGAAAGATGCTAATAAAGTCAACACAGGTACTATCTTTGAAATAAAAGCCAGAGATTTTTAAATTATTAAAAAGAACAAGACCCAACTAGATGATGATTACAAAACACATACTTGAAATATAAAGATACAGACAAGCTGATGGCAAAAGTGGAAAAAGATGTGCTAAGCCTAAGAAAGTTGGTGTGGCCATAATGTCAAAGAAACATAGTCGAGGGGTCGATTTATCAAGAAGACATGTTCTGTGAAATGAATTGTACCTTCCCAAATACATATGTTGATATGCCCTGATTCCCAGTGTGACTGTACTAGAGCTAGGGCTTATTAGGAGGCAGGGGAGGTTAAGTGAGGTCATAAAGGTGCAGCCCTGATTCAGTAGGAGTGACAACCTTATGAGAAGAGACACCAAAAAGCTCGTTGTCTCTCCTCCATGTGAAGTAAGATGAAGGCCATCTCTCCTCCATAGTAAGATGAAGACCGTCTGCAGGCACAAAGACCCCCTTTCAACAGGTAGCAAGTTGTCAAGCACCTTGATCTTGGACTTCCCAGTCCCTAGAACCATAACAAATAAATTTTTGTGGCTCAAACCATCCACTTTATGGTGTTTTGCTATGTCAACCTGTGCTAAGAAAGCGTAAGAAAAATACCAGGAAACGTAAAGTACCGATATCAAGAATGGCAACAGAGATGTCCTATCGATTGTACAGATATTAAAATGGTAAAAAGGGAATATTATGAGCTGTATGCCAATAAATGCAATAACTTAGACAAACTCAAAATATGTCTTGAAATAGATAACTTGCCAAAACTCACCAAAGAAGAAATAGACACTCTGAATAGCCCTGTATCTATGAATTAAATTCGTAACTAAAAATATTTTCTGCAAAAACCTCCAGGCCCAAGTGGTGAATTTAATCCAACATTTATGAAATAAATGATATTCATCTTCCACAAATTCTTTCAGGTAATAGAAGAGGAGGGGACAATTCATAATTTCGCAATTCATTTTGAGCCAGCATAATCTTGACATCAAACCCTAATGAGGACACTAAAAGAAAGAAAATTAACTCGAGATGGATGCAAAGCCACTAAAAAATATTACCATGAAATCCAGAAATACATATAAAGGATAATACATCGTGACAAAGTACAACTTATTCCAAGAACGTAGGTGTGGTTCAACATCTGAAAATCAATCCGAGTAAGCCACCACATTAAAAGACAAAAGCCATATGATCATCTGGATAAATGCCAAGAAAGTATCTGAAGCAACCGACACCAATTCGTGCCCCAAACTCAGCAAACTAGAAATTGAAGGACATTTTTTTAGTCTTATAAAGGACTTCTACTATGCAAAACCTGCAGCTAGCACCAGGTGTAGGGTCAAAACCAGAAGGGATTCCCCCATCAGGAACAAGTCAAAATGTATATTATCAAAATCGTATTGGAAATTCTAGTTTGTTCCATAAGGCAAAAAGCCTTGGAGTTTGCAGAGGTTGAATTAAAACTCTGATTATTCACAGACGACATGAGCAATTGATAGAAAATTCTAAGGAACCTACAAAATACTACTAATGAACTTAACAGATTGCAGGATACAACTACAAGCAACATGAGAAAACTAAAGCTGAATTTAATAAGTTGCTGATATGAGTCAAAGTAGAAAAATCAATTGATTTTTATATGCCAGAATTTGGTAAACTATAGCCTATGAGCCAAATCTGGAGGATCACTTGTTATGGCCCTTGAGCTAAGAGTGCTTCTTAAAAATTTTAAACAGTTGAAAAACAATTTTAAAAATTGTGACATGTAAAATTATACAAAAATAAAAATTCAGCATCCATGAATAAACTTTTGTTGGGACGCAGCCAAAACCCATTTGCTTACACATTGCCCATGGCTATTTCCATGCTACCGTGGCAGAGTTCAGTTGTTGTGACACAAAGTCGATGGTCTGCAAAGCTTACAGCGTTTACTCTCTGGCACTTTACAGGAAAACTTTGCTGACTCCTACCCTATACCAAAAACAAACACTTGTTTAAAAATATTAAAACACAGGGGCGCCTGGGTGTTGGTTAAGCCTCCGACTTTGGCTCAGGTCATGATCTTGTGGTTTGTGAGTTCGAGCTCCGTATCGGGATCTGTGCTGACAGCTCAGAGCCTGGAGCCTGCTTTGAATTCTGTGTCTCCCTCTCTCTCTCTGTCCCTCCCCTGCTTGCGCTCTGTCTCTCTCTCCCCCTCTCAAAAAAAAAAAAAAATTAAAGCACAATACAATTTCAATCACATCAAAAACATAGTATTTAAGGATTTTTTTGTATGTGCAAGACCTCTGTACTGATGAAGACTATATATTATTTCATAGGAAAATTAAGGAAGATGTAGAAAAATATATCATGGTCATGGATTAGAAGACTGAAATGTTAACCCTCCCTAAACTGATCCTTAGATTTAATACACACACACACACACACACACACACACATGCACGCACACACACAACACTGTTTTTGTAGAAATAAATGAACTGTTTCTAAAACTATACACAAATGCAATAAAACTGATTTCTATGAAGCTACAATAATCAAGACAAAGCAAGAACAGACAGATGGATTCATAATAGAGACCCAAGATAAAGCCATACATATATATGTTGTCAAAGACTGAGAGATATTTCAGTGAGAGAAAGGACCGTCTTTTCAACAGATGGTGCTATAACATCTCTATCCCTATGGAAAAATTATGAACCTAGACTCCTACCTCATACCCTATATAGAAATGAATTTGAGATGAAACTGATGTAAATATGAAAACTAAAAAACAAGACAAGAGAAAAATCTGAGGAGAACATCTTTGCGATCTTGGAGGTAGATCAAGATTCTTAGGACACACACACACAAAAGCACTGTCTATAATAGCCATTAAAAATGATAAATTGGAGTTCAGTTTAAGAACCTTTTATTCTTCAAAAGATATCATTCATGATAAGAAAATGAAAACCACAGATTAGGAAAAATAATCACAATACACATGCCTGACAAAGGACTTATACTCAGCATATATAAAGAACTCCTACAAACCAATCGTGCAAAGAAAAACTCCAAAAAAATGGGCAAAAGACTTAAACATACACTTCATTAAGAGATGCAAATGGCCAAAGTATACCTGAAAAAAACTGCTCAACATTGTTAGTTGCCAGGGATCTGAATTATCAGTAAAATTAAACAGACTGAGAATACCAAGTATTGGTAAGGAATGTGGAATGAATGGAAACTGTATACATTTCTGGAGGATGGCAGAATAATAAGGTCATTCTGGAAAACAACTTGTCAGTTTGTTATCATGTAAAGTATCCACCCACTCTATGACCTAGGAATTCCACTTTTAAGTACCAGAAAGTAATGAAAACTGGTCTATAGATAGACTGTGTAAGTATTTTAATAGCAACTTTATTCATCATAGCCCCCGAGTGGATTTAACTCAATTGTCCATCGACAGGTTAATGGATAAACAAACTGTGGTATACTGGACAAACACTGAGCAATAAACAAGAATAAACTGCTAATAAATACACACATAGATTAATCTCAAAAACTTTTTTTTTTTTAAGCAAAAGACTCAGGATGCCTAGATCGGGATTCCATTCATGTGAAATTCCAGGGCTTGCAAAATTGATCTACATGGCAGACAGAAGCTGGGGCATTGACCCTGACCGAGCACAGAGGTTTATTGGGGTAATGGAGTGAGGTGTTGGTTAGATGGATGTATTGTATGCAAATTTTTTGCATGAATACACACACACACACACACACACACACACGCATGCGCGCGAGGGAAAGGATCTCCATTCACTTGTTCATCAATCTCGCTCGTGCTGACCTCTCCCTCTTCCTCCCCCTGCATTCTGCCCATCACTGCCCTGCCCTCCCGTCCTGAGTATCTTTCCAACACTCCACTCTACCCATCCAGCTGCTGCTGCTCTGGAGTGATCCAGCGCCGTCTGAGTTTGGGTCCCTCCGTTAAGTGCAAGTGGCTTATGTGGCTGCTGATCCCAAAAGTCACGTGAGGAGGGGACACGGGTCAAGAGGGAGAAAAACCCCAAAGGCTGAATCAGAGCGCAGATCACATTGTAGCTTCAGTCTTGCTTGGGACCCTCCGAGAAAGTGTGTAGAACGTGCCTCGGACCTGCCCCTCAGAGGGAAGCTGGGTATTTATCTATGTTTCCAATCCCTCCCATACCTCACTGGTTGAGAGGGGCCCCTGGGGTATGAATCCCTGGCACTTCCGGGCTGCCCTGCCCATGGCTGGTTAAGCCCCCAGGGCACTGGAAATAGGGACTGAGGGGGCAGTGGGCAATGCTCTGGGACCACCCACCACAGGTGCAAGTGAACTGGGAGCTGGCCCAGGGGACACAGGGTGGGGTATCCAGAGCTGCTGCCACGGCCGTCATCCCTCACTTGGGCGGGGGGTCTACGTCAGCCCCTCCCATCGTTTTGCTGCTATCCTTCCTGCCCCTCCGTGCCATCCCCCCCGGGGCAGGTAAAGGACTGTCCAACAGATAATTCCTGCCTGAATCCCTTCAACAGCTCCTCTTGGCTTTTGGGAGAACCAAAATCCTTGTCCCTGCCTCAGGGATTGGACCTGGCGTGACTTGTACCCCAAGCCCCTCTGTACGGCCCTCCTGTACAAGCCCACCTGCACAGGAGCCACACGGGAGCCTTTCGGCTCCACAGACACCCCAGGATCAGAATCACAGTGTATCCGGTGAACGAGGCAGCCGCTGCCCTCCTCTCTCCCTCTCCCACCCCACCCTGGGACACCCGGCCGGGACACGGGGGCAATTCTGGACCTCTGATGCGCTGAGGGTCCCCCGCCGGGAATGATGCTTTCTGAGAACTGAGCCCAGGCCGCCCACCCGGCCCGTGCCGGCATCGCGGCTCCTGCTGTCAACAGCCAAAGCCTAGCACCACCGCCACCAGCAAAGCAGCCCCAACTTCACGCTAAATACATAATTTACAGCAAATTAAACTTAATGGGACTGGAGTAATTATGTTGACTTTTTAAAGCACTTGGAGATAAACACCTGATTAGATATTTCAGAATATGAACTTTTCCATTGTCTTCCGAAGGAAACGGGAGAAAGGAGGCTGAGGCGGGAGTCAGGGAGAGGTGCGTGGGCAGCACCGGGGACCCATTCGAGGGCGCTCCCGAGTGGCACCCAGGCCAGCTTTTCAGGATGTCCGTTTCACGACATCTGTCGAAAGTCTTAAAAACGTCCATACCTTTTGATCTGGCGAGACGGGAAACCTGCTATAAGGACGTGATCAGAGACGGAGACAAAGCTCTACGTGTGGGGTTAGTCACCCAGCACCGTTCATCACAGCCAGATTTAGATGGGGGTCATCTAACTGCCTCACGGTGGCGGAGGAGTCGCACCAGGGATGGGACAGTCCTACACGCTGCACTGTTGTGTGGCCGTTAAGATTGAGACCTCCAGGGACACCTACCTGGGGGGCTCAGTCAGTTAAGCCTTTGACTCTTGATTTCAGCTCAGGTCATGATCACACGGTTCAGTGCAGAACCTACTTGAGATTCTCTCCCTCTCTCCTTCTTTCTCTCTACCCCTCCCCCATTCGCTCTCTCATTCTTTCTCTCCCGCTCTCTCCCTCTCAAAGTAAATAAGCATTAAAAAAAAAATGAGACCTTCAAATGTAATGCATGATGGGAAGGTGCTTATAAACATAAAGGCAGGAAATAAAAGTAGCATATAAAACTGGACATCAAGTAATTTTGCGAATATGAGCATAGGAAACACAAAACCCAGAAGGATAGATGCATAAATACCAACAGATGTTAGCTCTGCATGGGGGGTTATAAAGGATTTTTCTTTTTTTTTTAATGGTTAAAATTTTTCTGCTGTAAGCACCTATTGCTAAAATATGACTTTTAATTTGTTTTGAAATGGAGCAGGGTATGAATGGATCTCTTCACCCCCCTTTCCACTAGGAGAATTCCTGGATTCAGCTCTGCGGCCAGAGCTCTGATCTTGGAATCTCTAGGTCCTTATTCAAATCTTCTGGTTGCCGGGTGGGGTCCCGGCGGCAGGTTGTCACTCAGAACCCTGTCTCCTCTTCTTTAGTAGCAAGAATAACAATCCTGTTGGGGGTGGATGGGTGTCCGGCTTAAAAGCTACTAGTCCTCACTCCTTTCCTTTCAGATAGGATGGCCAGTGGAATGTGGATAGAATTGTTAAGTGTGGCTTCCAGAAAAGCTTTCTTTAAAATTTTTTTCAGTGTTTATTATTTATTTTTGAGAGAGAGAGAGAGAGAGAGAGAGAGCAGGGGAGGAACAGAGAGAGAGGGAGACACAGAATCCAAAGCAGGCTCCAGGTTCTGAGCTGTCAGCACAGAGCCCATCGAGGGGCTTGAACCCATGAACTGCGAGATCATGACCTGAGCTGAAGTCGGAAGCTTAATTGACTGAGCCACCCAGGCGCCCCTAGAAAAGCTTTCTAACGGGAGCTTATCACTGAGCAAAACCCTCTTGGCTCCTTTCCTTTCATTTCCTTTCTGTCTGGAATGCTGCAGTAATTTCTGGGGATCCAGCAGCTGTCACACAACCAATAGGCGATCTTTAGGATGAGCTCATGCACCGTGGAAGGCAAAGCAAAAACCAAGGAGACTGGGACATTGACAAAGTATGTGGAGTAATGGGAACGTCTATATCCAAAATTCTCTTAAACGAGAGAAAAAAAAAATTGTAATCTTCAATTTGTTTAAGCCACTACTGTTCGGATCTGTTTCTAGCAGCTGAAATGCAATTCCTAAAAGATACACCGGGGGACAGTCAAGGATGGCAAAACTGGCAAACCCACAGAAATCTCAAGGAAATTGGCAAGGAAATAGCTACTTCTACCGGAGTAAAAGACAGCGGGCCTGGGCTAAGATGAACTAAAGCAGAGAAGTAGAGAGAAGTTGTCAGGACAACGGGGCCGAGAGGGTTGGTGTTGATTTCTTCCAAGAACATAAAGTCAATAGGTCAAGTATAGTGAGGTTGAGAGTTCACCCAGCAGTCGGGGGACACGGACGTTGCTCGTAACTTTACGAAAGTCATTCTCCCTTTCTGGACCATGTCTCATCTGTTAATGGGAGGGGATGGCTGCCCCCGAGAATCTAAGGTTTCTCATGACTCCCAGGCTCTCTGACCATAACCTGAGCTGGATGACTGTCATATGTGGGAGAGTGGGAAGTGTCCACAGAGAGGTGAGCATCTTTGCCCCTCCCCCCGCACCCCATACCTCCACTTATTCAGCAACACAGCCCCCCTCTGGTTTCCGGAGCTGCCTAGGGTGTGGGAGGTGCAGGGTTGAGCACGGATTGGGTCAGGGCTCGCCAGTCCAGGAGCTAAGCCTGGGGGTGCTGCTACCGCTCCTTCTGGGCTAATGACTTCCCAGGGCGGAAGTCAATAAAGGGACGGATGACGTCAAGAGACAGAATGAGCTCTGCCCGACAGCGATGAGCCACCTTAGACGGCATTTTCTCATCAGATTTTGGAACTAGAAAATACGTTAGTGGTCTTCTAGCCCATTCCTTTCCGTGATGCTTGAATTCCTTCTTCAACAGCCACTGATGACGTCTTCGTCACCATCCCCATCACCCTCATCACTATCGTCATCATCGGTATCGACACCATCACCACCAGCCCTATATCCCCGTTATCACGGCCACCGCCGCCGCCACCATCGTCATCACTGACGTTTATCGAGCCCCTCCTTCATAGCAGGCACAGCGCTGAGTGCTTTATGTACCTGGTTGCACTAACCTCTCACCATAATGCGATTAGGTAGGCATTTAGAGGTGAGGAAGCCAAGCTCAGGAAAACGAAGTGGCCCAAGGCAACACAGATACTAAGCGGGGTGGGGGGTGGGGGGGGATTCAGGTCCAGCTCAATCTGATCACAAAGGCTAATCTCTGTCCGTTGCACGTCGGGACCCTGAGAGCTGACCTCTGCTGTGCACCTGCTGCGGTAGAGAGGTCCCTGTCTCCACCAGGAAGCTCCGCCTTGAGGCAGCAGCCCTTACCAAAGGAAAATCAGCCTTCCGTGGCCTCACGCATTGGTCCTGGATCCGATCTTTGGTGCCACGCGGAAGGAATCTGACCTCTAGTCCGTGCCACATCTTTTCTGATATTCGAGGGCAGCATTCATGCTCACTCTCGCCTCTTCTTTTAGAGGCTAAGCACTGAATCCCTTCAATAATCCCTCAGCGAGCGGCCACCTCTCCAGACTGTCCTCCGGCTGCACCCGGGCCCATCTGGACTTGTGCGATCCCTCCTCCTGGGTCTCCTGATTCCACTCTTACCACCCCCCCCACCCCGCCAACCCCCCGCCGCTGTCCCTCTCCTCCACCCAGAAGCCACACACAGGATGTCAGTCTCATGGTCAAAACCGTGCAGGGGCGCCTGGGTGGCTCCGTCGGTTGAGCGTCCGACTTCGGCTCAGGTCATGATCTCATGGTCCGTGAGTTCGAGCCCCGCATCGGGCTCTGGGCTGATGGCTCAGAGCCTGGAGCCTGCTTCCCATTCTGTGTCTCCCTCTCTCTCTGACCTTCCCCGTTCATGCTCTGTCTCTCTCTGTCTCAAAAATAAATAAACGTTAAAAAAAAAATTAAAAAAAAAACAAAAAACCGTGCAGTGGATCCCCTCAACATTAAAATGAAAACCCAAAGTCTGCCATGACCTATAGACCCCACATGATCTCTTCCTCCTGCTAACTCTTCACGTCTTGCCCCCATCCTGCCTCTCTCCCCATTACCCACTGTGCTCAGCTTCACTGGCCTCCCTGCTGGTTCCCGGTGCACATCACTCTTATTCCTACCGCAGGACCTTTACTTCCACAGCTCCCTGGGACGTCTCACCCCTAGTCCCTTCGTAGTCACCACTTTTCCTCATAGAACTTACCACCTCCTGCTTTATTTGTTTCTCATCTGTCTTCGCTACTCGAGTGCGAGTTCCAGGAGAGCAAGGATGTTGTCAACCTTCTTCAGTTCTCTATCTCCAGGGCCTAGAAGGGAGCCTAGAACCTGACAGAATTCTAACAAAACTGTTAAATGAATGTATGGATTAATTAATCCATGGGACCTCGTTCACAGGCTCTTCTCAGGCAGGGCTCTCTGCTTTTCGACAAGCTTATCCATGACCTTCTACGCTTGTTCCTCAGAATGACCCAGGAGTCTGCACTTCCCAGTTGAATAGGACTTTCACCTCCCTTTTACTAGACTCCATACCTCTACTAATATGGCCTAAAAGACAGCAAGATGTGCACAGGAGAGTGTTTGCTGCGGAGTCGGATAGGCTGAAGTTCTAGTCTCAGCTCTGCCACTCACTGGTTCTGTGTTATTTAGCTTTTCTAAGCTGCAACCTCCTCTTGTATAAAATGATGTTTATCATACCAACCTTGCAAGCTTGTTGTGAAGACAGGGATTATGTGAGTACATAGTGCCGAGTAAGCATCCAGTAATAAATGTTCAGAGGCAAAGGTAATTTTATCAATTGATAACATTATTTCCATGGTTGCCAATATTATCGTTGTTGTTTTATTAAGCTGGCCAGGTCTGGGGCCTCTCTGTCTCATCAGCGGGGCCTTGGTTGGGTATGGACCGAAACGGGGTGCGGGGAGGGAAGGGACAGGTGACAGGAGAGCCGCGTCACCTCGTGGGCTCATCCTGAGCTCCCTGTCAGCTCTCATGTCAGGCCTGTCTCTCGCCTCTGTACCTGACGGTTGATTTATTTTGCTCAGCTCAGCTCAGATTTGCGCTGCATGCTAAACTCGCATTTACATATGAAATCCCATCCTGTGAGCCTCGCTCTGTGGCTCCAGCCTGTGGGGATTTTCTTCCTACCCTGCCTCTGCCTTCCGAAGCGTTTGCTCTCCCTCTAAGAACCTGTCATCTGAAATCTGAAGGGCCCCCCCTCCCTGGCAGAGGTAACGCTGATCATGCCACGGGTCTCCCTCCTCCCAGAGGATGCAAGTTTCCGGGGGGAGGGCAGCACTTGGGGCTGACGCTTTGCAGACACTCTCCCAGAGCCTGAAAAGAGCCTGGCTCAGAGAGGGGGGACAGGCCAGGACTGTGGGGCCGATGGGAAGTGATGACATCCGTGGGAGGGGCTGGGGGTCGACAGGGCAGGGAGCGACAGGGAGAGCTGAGGATGAGCCCCCACCACCCCAGCCTGGTGGCACCGGGTCCACATCCCAGCTCCGCCCTTCACAAGCAGCTGATGACTTCAGGTGAGTCCGCTCACCTCTCTGAGACTCCGTCCCCTGTCTATCAAGTGGAGATGATACTTCCCACCCCAGGGGACGCCGTGGATGGATGTGCTGCAAGGGTGCTGGCAATACTCACTGTGTGTGAGGTGGGTGATGTCACAGAGCCATCCGGGTGGCCCTGAGGTCACGTGGCGCTGTGCCGTGGTAGGCGGTGTAGGCTCTGGAGTAGACCTGGATTTGAATCCTAGCTCTGCTACCTCTGGCTGGGGGACGGAGACAAACTGCTCACCCTCTCTGAGGCTCTGTTTCCCCCTCTGTGTCACTAGCTCCCGCGGGGTCGGGGAGGGGGACCGAGAGCATCACTCTGCAATGGCAATGCACCTGCTCTGGTAGAGGCTCCGTCGTCCTCAGCTGCCCCATCCCGCTGGCTTCCCAGCGAGGCCCCCCACCTGGAAACACATTCCCGACGGGGCAGCCCGGCTAGACAGGTGCAAGGATGTGCCCGGGTGCGCGTGTGCAGGGAGCGCCCCGCTCTGTGACCGGCAGGTACCAGCTCCAGGCACTGACTAGCACACAGGCATCCCCCGGGCCCCGGGCACAGACCTGACCCTCCGCAGCGCCGTCCGAACAGGAAAGACGGCCGTGCTTGTGGACTCAGTGGGGTAAGTGCTGGACGAGGCAGGCTCTTAGCGCCAGGCAGCTCTTACCCTGTTCCTATCTCCGCTCAGTTCTCCTGACCCATGGAAGGTCTAGGTCATGGCTCCCATCCCCCTACCTGTGGGGAGGACAGGGGTCCCGGTGCACCCAAGACACAGGCCCAGGATCCACCCAGCACTGCCCGGACGGCCTGCACACTCAGTGGTTTCTTGCAGGGGGGCAGAACTGCACCCGGCCCTCCGCACGCGGGTCGGGCCCCTGAACCGGCAAGGAAGGCTGAGTCAGCCGGATGGGGGAACGGGTCAGCCTGCGGCCTGGCTGGTGGGTTCACACCGTGTTGAATCAATTCTCAATTCCCGTTAAGTGGTAGGGGCTCATGAGATAGTTTAGAACTGTCGTAGCCTCTGGCCAGCGGGGAACCTGAGGCACAGAGAGTCAGCCTCTGGGTGAATATATTCAGCCCATCATAGAGCTGGAAGATCCTCACCGAACCGATTTCGTGCACGGACACCAATGCTCAGAAGCAGGAAGCTGTGACAGAGCCGCGCCTCCTCGCTGCACCCTTCCCCAGGAAGCCTGGGGTGGGGAATGGGCTGAGCTGGGGCCCCTGGCTCGTCCCAGCTGAGGCGTATCTGTTTCTGCTGCGTGTTTGTAAAGGGAACCCTTTCAGCACGCCTGGCACCACGCAAGGCACTTAACCACGGTCTCATCCGATCCGATCAGGGTCATCCCCATCCTGCCGATGGGAACCCAGGCCCAGAGCGGGCGACTGATTTGCCTATGGTCGCAGCTGGTGAGGCTGCACCTGCGACCAAAGCTTGAGTCCTTCAGAGGTCTCACGATAAAGCCCACTGCCTGAGGAAGGGAGGGCATCTGGGAAGGTCTGGGGACCCTGTTGGGGGTCCTCCCTGAAAGAGGACTGTGGGGTGATCTGTCCCCCGGTGGCACCCAAGCCATCGCTCTCCCTCAGGTATGACTCTTGGTCTGAGTGGAGGTCTGGGTGGGCGAGTGCAGGCAGGGCTGTCTCCAGGATCAAGCCCAGCAGAGCCGAGGGTAAGATGAGCGATTGGAGATCTTGCCTGGGGAGGCCCGGTGTGAAAGGGAGGGGGTCAGGACTTGAGACCTGGTGCCTGGAGCCAGGGCAACTCGTCCCGGAGTGATTGGGATGGAGCCTCCCCCAGAGCCAGCCTGGAGGGCAGACTTGCTCCCTGATCCTACCCTGGCCATCATCTAAGGGCTCATTTAGAAGCCCCTCTCGTGCCCCCAGCTCAGGAGGCTCTGCCTCCTTTACCGGGTGTTGCAAGAAACACGGAAGCCGAAAAGCCCTCTGGAGGTGCATGTGGAGGAACGTGGTGGTCCCCCAAAGAGAAGGAACTTCAATGGCTGTTACCAAGGACTTCCTGACATTGGCTGGAGGTTGGTGGGGCGGCTCCAACCACTGATGAGAGAGGGGGAGAGGAAGATGGGCGGGGGGTGGGGGGGTGGGAGGGGCCCATCCGTCGCCGTAACTCCGTCTGGTGGGGAATGTGTGTGTGTGGGGGGACAAATTCCCGTTGGGGGTCCTGGAGGGGTGGCCTGGGGCGCCGGCATGGCTATGGGACTGAAACTTAGAAAACTGTGACCTTCCTTCCAGCCCACTTGTTGGCCCTACTGTGCCCCTGTGCACATGGGGGCTGGGGAGGAGGCTCTCTGGGGGTCCCATGAGTCTTTGAGATGAGGAGGGTCACCCTGGTGGCCCCTGGCCCTGGGAACAGGGAGATAGGGCCTGTGGGGTGGAGATGCTGTTGGGGCGACCCTGCCCCCTCCTGGGGTCCTTGAAACTTGATCCCAGCCACGCGGGTCCTGTTGGCCCAGGAGCTGGGGGTTGCTGAGGCTCAGACTGAACAACTTAGGGAGGGAGGGGCCGCCTGGGTCTGCTGTGAGTGATCGCGTCCACGGGGTGGGGGTGGGGGGGTCCCGTCCATTGCCTGGTGCCACTGGTCAGGAGGATTAGTAATGAGGCCTGACACTTCTAGCCTGGAGTCAGAAGGGACTCAAGGGATTCATCCGCTTACTCAGAAATACCGATCGGATCGTTTCTAGGTTTCTGTTATTGCAAACGAAGCCGCTGTGAACGTTCTCGTACAAGGCTCCAACGCACACGTACAGGACATTCTCTGGGGCCCTTTCTCCACTTGGAGCTGCTGCATTAGAAGGTGTGTGCGTGTTTGACTTCACAAGACGTGGCCGCGTTGACTTGCAGAGCGCCTGTATCATTTCCGCTCCCAGCAGACGTGTGGGAGAGGGGCCGTTGTTCCCCATCCAGACGGCGACCTCGCTTCTGCCCACCTAGCAGGTGTAAGATGGGGATTCTCAGCGTTCTAGAACGAGCATTTCTCTGGTTACTAGTCAGATTGCACACAGTTTCAAATGATCACTAGCCATTCAGCTTTCTTCTTGAAATACCTGTGTATGTCTTTTACCTAATTTTCTATTGTTTTTTTTTTATTGGTTTCCTAGTCTTTTTAGGAAGTCTATATATATTTAGGATAGAATCATATATTGCTTGCGTGTTATAATGTCCGGGTCCACATGCGGCGTATCTGTCCATGTTTATAGTGACATTGGATGAACAGAAACTCCTTATTTAAATCGATCAAGTTTACCAATCGTTTCTTTATGGTTGGCGCTGTTTGTATTTCGGGAAATACGTCCTCTTCTGCCCAAAGTCATAAAAGTAGTTTATATGTTCCGCCAAAAACATAAAAACAGAAAAACACAAAATGGTGGGCAGTGACTACAGGTAGTGGGGTGAGGGGACCCGGCGGTGCCCCTGTTCTTGGTCATGTTTCCAAACTCAAGCCGTGACTCCCTGATGTTTGCTCACACGGACGGTTTATGACATATATAGATAGAAGGATAGGTAGACGGCCCAGATGTGTGATACAGATTGTGTTGTACGTATGGAAAACTACACGGCGAAAAGAAGCGATTTAACGAAACTTCTAGCACAGGCCCAGGGCCCACAGATGATAATGCCAGCTAGGAAGGCCCGCACGCTTTCCGCAGTCGAGCGGCTTACGTGCACCGACTCATTTAATCTTCACAGCAGCACCGCGACATTTACCCATTTTATGGGTGAGGATGCAGGCACCAGAGAGGGTAAGTGACTTGTCCCGGGTCACACAGCGGAGGGGGTCTGAGAAGCAAGCCTGGATCTAGACTCCAGGTCGGTCCCTCGCAGCTGTTGACTGCCTGCCACTCATGCAGCAGGTGCTCAGTAAATGGCGAGGCTGCTCTGACGCCCTGTTCACACAGCAGCACGCCCCCACTCCCTGCCCGACCCGCAGGCTCTGGGCACCGTCCTCACATGGCCCAGAGCACAGCCGAGGACCCCTTGTGGGCAGATGAAAAGCCTCTGTGCCTGTGACCTTGATCATGGACATAAGAGAAAAGGTGGAGGAAGAAGGAGGGAAGGAGAGGGAGGCGAGGAGGGGGCAAGGGAGTTAGGGTAAGGGAAGGAGGAGGGGGGGAAGGAGAGGCAGTAAAGGGACAATGACAAGGAGAGAGAGGGAGGGACAGGCAGACGCCAGCAAACCACGGGGAGGGCAGACAGAGGGCCATGGCCAGAGGACAGCCGGTCACGCTAGAAGGCAGTCTCCGTGGTGTACCACAGGGCTCTGTCCCCCGCCCAGGCCTCTTGGTTCACTGGGAAGAACTACAGCCACCAACCGAGCAGATCCAGAGGACAGAAGCCGGAGGGACACGGGACACTGCCGGCCTCCAGCTGAACTCAGGGCGAGATTCGTGCAGCAGATGGGACGTAATACGGACACTTGGAAAAGTTCTGCATTTCAGTCCGAACATTAACTGCACAAGTAGAGGGGGAGGGAGACCTGTCTTGTCAGCGATTCCTGTAAAAGCCCGGCTGGAGGCTCCCCCTGACTTGCCGGGGGAAGGGGGGCTTGGTGACACTGGAGGACGTCCATGCAGGAGGAGGGTTCAGGGAGGAGGAGGTGAGAGCCCACCATCCTCTGGGCTGTCCTGGGGCCTCCTGAGCCTGCTCTGTAAGGAGGGAGAACAAGCACAGGTGCAGGGAACGTTCCAGAAGGCTGGCAGAGTAGGAGAAGACAGAGGCAGAAAACAGTAGCATCAGGAGGCCGATGGGGCCTGGGTGGTAACCCCAGCTCTGGCTCTTCCTGGGACCTCTGACAAGTCCCTTGACCTCTCTGAGCCTCGGTCCCCGCGTCAGTAACACGGGAGTGATCACGGTGCTGCTTCTCTCGGTGGCTGTCAGGATCCTGTGTACAGACAGAGCCCAGAGGAAGCTCCGAGAAACGGTGGGTCTGAAGAGCCTGGGGCCACCTGGCTGGAGAAGGGGGTGGAAATAGGACTCAGAGGACTTCTTTGCATCCCCCAAATCCCAGAAGCCTTTGCAATGAGGGGCCAGAGAGGGGAAGTGGTTTTCCCAGGTCGCAGAGCAAACGAGTGGCAGATACAGGGCTAGAACTCAGCCTGAGCTGGGTTTTGGTCTCATCGGCCTGCCTCTTCTTCCTGGCCAGAAACCTGTCTTCTCCACACCATCAGCTCGGCTCTCAGCCCCATGCTGACCCCAGGGCTCTTGGGGTGAAAGGAGGGGGACATGGGACTCAGTGTGGGGCCATGGACACACTCCTGTGAGGCTTGGCCTTTCCCCAAAAGACCCCAATCCATCTCAGTGTGGGAGGAACGGGGTCTGGGGGTAAGAAAAGGGGGCTGTGTGACTTTGGGCAAGTCCCTTGACCTCTCTGTGCCTCGGTTTCTTTGTCTGTAAAATGAGATAATAACGGCCCCTCCCTCGTGGGGTTGCTGTAAGCACCCTGTACTGCAGGTCAAGGTCCCAGCACACGGAGGAGCCCAATAAACGTGGGCTGCAGTGATTAGGGCCAGTGTGCAGTCTGCAGCTGCCTGACCTTGAGGAAGTCATCTCTGCACCCCACCCCCCGGCCCCCCCCCCCCCGCCCTTATCCACAGCCCAAAATGAGGATCATTCCGACAGCGGCACCACAGGTCCCTGGGAAGATCAAACGGGATTGTGAGTGATTAAAAACAGCCCAGGATGTCTGATTCGGATCCAAACACCAAAGTCAGCGCGACGCGCTGTGTATTCCTAGCCGGTCTCCGCGGCTCCCCCTCCCGCCCCACCCCGTCCAGTGTCTGCTCCGTCAGGGGTCCCCTAGCCCCTCCAGCTGCCTGCTGATGAGCCTCAGGCTTCAGTAATGAGGCCGCTCCATCACCGAATGTGCTGGAACGGCCTTTGGAGGGCGAGGGACTGGGAGGGGGAGGAGAGAGAGGGATGGGGGCCAGAGTCCTTTGCTCAGGGATCCCCTCGGGTCTGCAGTGCTCAGTAAGACAAGACGATCTTGGCCCAGTGGGAGGGTGGCCATGGAAGTCGGAGTCTCCTGAGTCAGACCTCACCTGTGGAATCAAGTAGCCCTGAAAAAGTGGAGGAGTTGGGATTCCTGGGTGTCGGGCCTTTATTAACAAGCCCTGTGCCCAGGATAATGAATGCCAAGCCCTGGGCTCCCCCACCCTCCTGCGGGCAGCCAGCGGGCTCAGAGATCCTGGCCAGGCAGCAACATCCAGCCTGGAGCTGGGCCAGGCCAGTCTTGGGGGCAGAGGAACAAAACCAGACCCGATAGAAGGGGCTAGTGGGGGCTGGCCCACTGAGGCCCCACTGAGCAGGTCTGGTCAGAGGGGCCTGTGGGTGAAAGGGGAGTGGGCCTGGGGAGAGGGATGTGACCAGAGCCCCGTATCATGGAGGGACCGTCGGGGCAAAGGCTGGGGGAGGCCACAGCTCAGAGGCTTAGACCTGGTGGGTCTGAGGCTGCTGTTGTGTCCCCTGACCTGGTCAAGCCTAGCACTGTCCCCGGGCTGGCCTGGGCTGGGCAGGGTTGGGGGTCCAGAGGCCTATGGGGCCCGGCCTCGGGATTTTCCATGAAAGCAGCAAGTGATGGGGGGCATTTGCCAAGGCAAAGTCATTTGCGAGGGTGGAAGGGAAGGTGGGGGAGTCCTCGCCCGACGAAGCCCTTGGCACGAGGGGTCTGGCAGGAGGAACAGCCTGGAGACTGGACCCCGGGCACCGTGGGTCAGAACTGGCCGAGTTAGGGCTCTGGGTGGCAAGTGACAGAAATTCCACACACCAACCAGATTCAAAGCCAAGAAGGGAGTTGATGGGACCCCGTGACAGAGGGGCTGGGCTCCGCGATGTCATCAGGCCTCCGGCTTTCTGCACTCTTGACCCGGTCTCCACCCCAGCGGCCTCCCCTCCAGATGGCCCTGCGACCCCAAGCTCACACCCCCGCCAGCTCTGTGTCTGGACCTTGCTAGAATTCAGTCCCTGCGGCTCCAATTGGGTCCTCCCTGCGTCCATCACTGTGTGAGGAGTACGTAAGATTCTGACAGGCCGCGCCCGGGGCTCTGCCCACCCTCTGTCTGGGGTGGAGTGACTTCTGCAGGGCCCCAGGGACTGGCAGGGCTGAGCAGCGGTTCTCCGAGGAAAATGAAAGAGGACCCCTGCCAGGACGGCGTCCAGATGCTGGGTGAATAGAGACTTCGCGTTGTCCGCCATGGGTGGGGGTCCGAGGCGGGAGTGGTGGAGTTTTGGCCCCACCAGATGCCCGAGGCCGGATCAGTGCACCTGCCCTTCAGCTGCCATGAGTGTTGGCTGTGAACAGCTCGAAGTTGGGAGAATTGTCCTCAGCTGGAGGGAGCTGACTGCTGGCTATCTGGAAATGCCTCGAAGGTTCCACTCCCACTGGGAGCAGCCTGCAATCAATGACCGGCTGACGCAGGGTACAGAAGGGCGGGCTCAGTCCCCGAGGGGCCGGCGGACGTGCTCAGGGCTCCCGGTACGCTCAGGCGGAGGCTGGACTCCAGCTGAACCCGCACCCCTCCCCTGCTCCCCCTCCCGAGGAGTCGCCCCCAGAAGCCACTTGCCCGTGGGTCCCCCTCTCACTCTGCTTCTAGGGATCCCCACCTGCCCTGGCTCCCTGCCTGGAACAGCCTTGCCCTGGGCCCCCCGCCACGTTCTCGCCTGTGCGGGGCCGCGTCCAAAAGGGACCATCTCGTCACACTAGGAGGAAGGCGAGGGCCGGTATCTTGGGGACTTCCAAACCCCAACTCCTGCCCCCACCTCTTCCCAATTCTCCCCACGTCTGCTGTAGGTCCCCCCCGCAGCCCACCCTCTCCACGTAATTCCCGCGTCTTCTCAGATCTCGCTTTGATGAGCGGAAGGTTATGAACAAATCCCGGGAAAAAGAAAACCCGCGTGTCCCCAGGGCTGTCGTGGTCTATTGGCAAATGGCAAGTTGCTTTGCAACCAATATTTTTGTTTTGTTTTTTGTTTGTGTATAGATAAACAGGACTAAACTAATTAGGGTTTCTCCTGTCCTGCCTCAGGTCCCGGACTACACAGGGAGGAGTGGATTGGTTAGCAGCCTTCATTGAAGGGATTATCTTCCCCATTACGGTTCATTTAAGGGACTTACAAGAGAGGGAAGATGCTGTCCGCGGTCCCAGTAAGAGGACTGTTGGGTATTTTTCCTCTTTTAATTACACGCGTATCTCCTGGACCAAGACTGTGTGAAAAATCAGGACAAGGAGACCCAACTGGCCCATCTGTTCGAGATGCAAAGGCGGTCGATGTGGGAGAGTGGGCGTAGGTGCTGGGGGACCCTCCTCGGCGGAGATGCTCCTGGCTGGGAGGCTCCGCCCCCACAGCCCAGGTGGCATTGGGTGGGCTGGCCTGGAGGGGCTGTCCTGCTCCTGGATCGCGGTACCTGCGGGTTTGGGTCAGGGCCGGCTTGGTTCGCTACGGAGCTACCGTTTCTCGGGCGCCTACTACGTGCCAATGGCGTTGCATGGGTTTGCTAACTTCACAGACATCATTCTACAGACGAAGGAACTGAGGCCGACAGGTGTGTGTAGGGCACTGGGCTGGGCGCAGAGAGGGCAGGGGACGCAGAGGAGGCCCAGAGACAGCAGAATGTGCCCGCGGCACCCGAGCTGGGAATGGGAAGCCGGGCCTGTTGTCTCAAACGCGTCTGTTCTTCTCCCTCTTTGCTGCCCTCTGGTGAACCTTAGACTCAGTTTCCCCATCTATGAAATGGGCCCTAGAAGCCAGCTAAGATGGGCTTGAGGGCCTGTCTTGGGTTTTGGGACGTTGTGTTCTAAGAAGGCAGGGGAGGGAGGGATGGCCCCTGGTTCCTGGCAAGAGGAGGAGGAAGAGGGTGCGGGCGTGACCGGGGAGGTCCCCTCTCCTCTGTGTTGCCTGAGGGACAGGGGCAGACAGAGCCAGTCCCTTTGGACTTTCCCTACCGAAGGGCGTCCCTAGGTGCTATCTCTGCTCTCTCTGGCCTCCAGCTGTCCCGAGGCTTTGCCACACTAGTGTGGGGGGGAGGGGGGAGGGGGAGTGCGGCCCAGACCTGACTGCGGGAGGGGGGGTGGTGGGGGCTAAGCAGGAGCACCCCCGGGAGGTGGCTTCTCTTTCCCACTCCCTCGATCCCTTATTTACCAATGGCCAAGTTTTGACCCCAAATCAGGTCTCCAAGCCAAATTGTCAGGAAAGAACTCCAACATCCCCGGGTCAGGAAGGAGCCACGGACTTTCATGAGAGCTGTCTGTTGCCCTGGCTGCAGACCCATAGGAGGTGAGAGGGGAGACCTGAGGGTCCAGAGCGGCCGGAGGAGGTGACCCACTGCACGGCTAACGGCCCCGGGGCACACCGGGACAGGTGTGGAGTCCACATGGGGACGGTGCACATGCTGGGTTGCTCCGTAGCTTGAGGAGTGCAGGACCAAGGGCTCAGATGCTTTCTGGGCAAATGGCAAGGCGGCTAGACCCCTTTCCCCGGGAGCAGGGGGTCACCCGGCAGCCGCACTGTGGTCACCCCAACCTACACAGGGGATGGTTAGGCCTTGTGGTTTGCACGTGCAGCAAAGATAGGCAGGGGATGCCTCTCCCCGCACAGATGCAGCCACAGCCTGCACAGGGTAGGGCGGTGTTGGGAAGTCCTAGTAGAGGTGTCTGAGGGGCCCCCAAAACAGGTGCCATGAAGAGAACACGAAATCCACAATCCAAGGAGCTGGGGGTGAGTCCCGGAACCCTCCCTGATGGGTTGCATAACTCGGGGCACCTGACTGCCCCTCTGGGTCTCAGTTTGCCCACCTAGGAAATGGGGAGAACGTTTCCCACCTCTCTGGGGCATGCAGCCTGAAATGAGACACCAGGGGCAGGACGAGGTGTCGTCGGGGCTCAGGACATAACCCCATCTTTGCCGGGGTTTGGGCCCAGGTGACCCCCCGGCCACAGGTCTCCCACCGGGGCTTCAAGGAGGAGACAGCACCTCCTCCAGATCACCAACTGTCCTCTCCTCCCTCGTGGCAAACCTCCCAACAGGTCGGAACGTGTCCCCTCCCGTGGTCCCCTCAGGTTAGCAGGGCCTGAAGTGGCTCCTTCCTGTCTGTCCCCTCCTGTAAAGTGCGGGTAGCTGCCCTCCTCAGTGACAGAGCCGGGGAGCGTGGGGTCTGCAGGGGAATGGTGTAGAGAGCATCGGGGAGGCAGGGCAGGTGGCGGGAAGGATGCCCCAGCACCCCAGACGGGGTGGGAGAGCAGCGTGGGGGTGGCACATGGGAGAGTGCCAACTGTCCCGGAAGCCCGTGTGGCCGGTCCTCAGTGCTGGGCCTGGGACCTGGCTCCATGCAGGTGTGGGATTTCACACTCCGGGAAGGTCGAGGTTGGAGAAGACCCTGGCGATGCCCAGCTGCTCCCCCTCTGGGGACTCCCTAGTGTGGGCTCTGCTGTCCCCCAGCCCCCTGGGATTCCCAGACCTGGGCGCAGGGATCCTAAGTCTGCAAATGGGCGGGAGCCTTGGGACCTGCATTTTAAGCCGAGCCCGGGAGGTTCCGAGATCCCACCCTGCCTCTGCCCAGGCCTGGGTGCGAGACCAGCTCCAGCGCCAGCACGGGGGACGCTGGGGCAGCCCCTCCCCTTCTCCGAGGCTCCCTGTCTGTCTCTGGGGTGGGGGTTGGCCTCTGGCCTCCCCAGGTGTCCACTCACGGCTCCGTGACCGGCTGCCACAGGACGCGCCTCGGCCTGGGCTAGACACGCAGTGGACACGTCATCGGTGTGAAGGTCCCTGACCCTCCAGGGTCCCTTTTCGGTTAAGTGACGCAGAAATTGTGATCGCTCACACATGGTATTCCTCGCCTTCAGGACACAGGCACCGTTACAGCCCATTTTACAGAAGAGAAGGGTGAGGCTCAGAGAGCAGGGAGCAGGGGCGAGCGGGGCCTCCCCACAGGCCTGTTTGTCTCACGTGGCCGTCCGCCTTTTCCCCTTTAGGTGGAAAAACAGCGTTCCAGAGCCTCCCGGGTCGCCCTGGCTGTCTGAGCGTTACTATGGCAGCCACCTCAGCTCCCGGGGAGGGTGGGGAGTGGAAAATAGGCCAGAACAATAATGAGGCCGAGTTCTGGTCCGTCTCCTGTTGGGATCTGGCTTCACAGGCACCGCCCCGTAGCGCGGAGGCAGCTGGTGTCTGGGGCCCCAGATCAAGGGCCAGCCGCCTCTGAGCCCAGACACTGGGCCTGGCTCAGTCCTCAGAAGGTCCCCCTTGATCTTCTCAGGTGAGTCATGCTGTCCCTGGCACGGCCCCCTGCTGTTCCCTGGGGGTGTCACTTAGCTGGTGGGACTGGCAGTGAGCAGAGGTCCCTGAGACGGGCTCCCGCCGGGCTGCCCGAGACCCCGCCTTGGGGCTCATTGCGGCCTCCTTCCGAGCGGCAGCTCTCAGGACAGGGGTCTTTTCGGTTTGGGAAACGGGGTTCCAGTCCCGGCTCTGTTGCTCCGCGTGGGGCCCTGGTCCCTGGCTCCACCCCCTCCCTCATCAGGTGGGGGGGCGGGTCACAATGTCCTTGTCTCAGTTTCGGGGCCAAGACCCTCCTGGGGGCACCTGCGAGGGCCTAGAATGCGGCAGGATGGACAGAAATCCTGCCCCTGCCTCACGCTGTGTGACCGTGGGTGCAAGCTCAACCTCTCTGAGCCCCCGTTTCCCCCTCGTGGTGTGACAGTGCACAAAAAGACAAGTCTTTGTACAAACCTCGCCTTTTCAGACAGGCTCCTCGAACGCCTTATTTCATCCTGAGCCCTGCCCCACTGCCCCCGCCCCCTCATTCTGTGTAACTTAGGTGTTGACTGTGTGTTATCTGACGGCCGCTCCTCTGGCATGAAGACAGGGATCTCTGTTTTGTCTTCCGGTGCCTCCCAATTACCGTGCCCTGCACGCAGCAGGCAGTGCATGAGTGAATACGTCTGTTCCAGGTATGGGGCCCGGCCCTCTCGGTGGGGCTCCATCGGTGGCCTCCGCTATTTTCTCTTTGGCGCCCTCTCCCTTTCCTGTGCACATCTGGGCACGTCTTTCCATCCGGCAGCAGGAATGGGGCGGGGGGGGGGGCAGGAGGGCCTGCCCAGCACGGACGGGGCGCTGCGGACCTGTTCCCGCGCAGGGGCACGCACGTCTGGGTACCATGATTGCGCACGGCCTTTGTCCCTCTACCCAGCGGCTACACCTTCATGTATCAGCCAGACCTTGTACGTGCCTGCCGCGTGTATCACAGGGCCCTGTCTGGGCAGCTCTGAGGGAGGAGGGTTGAAGAAAGGCCATTCGGACTGACGAGCCTCTGTTCACGGATGCTGGGGTGCTGGTCCCTCCAAGAGGAGCTCACAGTCTAAGTGGGGTGGTTGGGGGGCACATAAACAGGCAGGGGAAAGGTGAGAGCACAGCCTGGGGGCCGGGCACTGGTGGGGCACAGAGTGTGGGTGCATCAGGAGAGGGCTTCCTGGAGGAGGAGACACTTATACTGGGTGCAGAGGCTGGGGGACGGGAGGAAGAAGTGTGTGTGTGTGTGTGTGTGCGCGCGCGCACGTAGGGCCTGGCTGGTGGGTAGATCACAGAATTCCTCCCCAGGCCTTTTTCCCATCCCCCAATCCCCATATTCACACCACGTCAGGTCCCTGCGGTGGGAAGCCCGGCAGAGAAGAGGCAGCCGAGGTCCGTGAGGGGAAGGTGGGGTCAGCGGCCTGTGGCTCCTTGAGGTGGAGCCTTGCACAAGCCTGCCAGGCCCCTGTGACTCAGATTGGAAAAGGCTGGAATACCTGAGCTGAGAGCCCATGGAACCTTCTGCCTCTCCTGTCCCCCTGAGGTCAGAGCCCCCCTGCCAGCTCACGGGGGCTCGGGTGCCTCCAGGGGGTGTATTTCCAGGGAGGCTCCTGGGGCTCAGGGAGGGGAGTGGCTTGTCCCAATCCCCAAGGCCAAGTCAGCCGGGCTCTGAGCTCTGGGGTCCCTCTCCCGCAGGTGCCCAGAGACCCCAGCCTTCCTGGGGTGTGAGGAGGGGCCCCTGGACCATCCTGGAGGACGGACCATGATCCGGCCTCCTCCAGGATTCCAGCCCCACCTGCCTGGTCTCCATTTCTTCCCTCCCCGGATCCTGTTCCTTTCCCAAGAAACCCAGCTGAACCCATAGGACAGCCGCTGCTCGGAGCCCACGGAGGGCGCCCCCGGATGAACAGTGAACGGGGAGAGACCTCCACAGTGGAGCAGGGCGAGTGCATCAGGAAAAACAAACAGGACTGAAACGTAAGCGGGCTCCTGATTCCCATCCCCAAGCGGCTTGTACTGAGGGAGACGCACCAGAAAATTCCACTTAGCAAAGGCTGTGTCCCCACCGCGCGCCTCATAATCAACCCAGCAGGAAAAAGACGCGAGAACAGCGATGTGTGCGTCTGTGAACACGTCCGCCCAGGTGTTGGCTCCGCCGGCTCTGTCACCTGGGGCTTCAGGACCCATTGTACCCTCTCGGCATGAGAGGACCTGGGGGGGCGGAGAGTCAGGTGAGGAGACGGGCACGTGGGGTCAGGGGCCCCCGGAGACCCATACTGAGCGCGGAGAGGACCTTGCGGGTCAGGGGCCCAGGGTCCTCCCTCTGCAGACGCGGACGCGGGCGGGCGGAGGGTCGCGGAACCTTCTTCCATTTTCACGTCCGCCAGTCCTTTCACGGCACTTGTGACGCACAGGAGTGGGAATCACAGCGTCTTTCATAGACTCCAAGGCGCTTTTGGAAAACCTTTGAATCACAGAATGTGAGCATCTGGTCCCTTTCACAGAATCCTAGAATTCTAGAATCACAGAATCAGCCGTGGACTCACAGGCCTGATGGTCCGAGAATGAAGGAATCTCTGGAGGAGATCTGGAACCCCCCTCCCCCAGCGTCCCCCCTCCCCCGACCACTGGGGGACACGTGGAGTAGAAACGGACAGCCTGAGATCAGAATCTTAGCCCAGAGAGCCATGCTGGTGTAACTCCCCCCTTCCTGACACAGGACGCTCTCCCTTCACTGTCCTGCAATAACTTGAACCCTTGTAGGGACGGGGAGCTCACCACCTGGCAGAGGAATCTGCCGGGAGATTTTTGAGCACATCTGCTGATACTGAGCCTAAATGTACCACCCCACGTGACCCGCCCACCACCCTGCACACTTCTTGCCTCCCACTTCCCGGCCATCCCGCCCCCACCAGGAGCTAAATATGGAAACTGGTGAACTTGACATCATCGCGCAAGCTGTTTCTCCTGGCCACAGGGATGGGATCGGCCCTCGGGCTGAGGGCTGTCTTCCTCCAGGGCGGAGCCTGGCACCGGGCCACGGGGATGCTCAACCCACCTCATTTCACCAAGGCAGGGAGGGAAAGAGCCTGAGAACCACGGGGATGGAAGGAGAATTCGAGCGCTCGATGATGCCGGTGGCGGAGGGAAGGAGGAGAGGAGCCCCCTCTCAGGGGTCAAGATGGCTCCCAGAGCCAGGGGTGCGTGGACAGGGCTGGTCTGTGTGTCGGCCGACTTGGTCTGTGTTGTGACCACTGCGGGACGTTGAATAAGTAACTCAGTGTTTCCCCGTCTGTAAAATGGGCTACTGAGGCCCACTCTGATTGGCGCCCGGGCTGCAGGGGGACTCACTGAGAGTAGTGCCCCCCGACCCCGCCGCATGGCCCTGGGCACGTGGCCGGCGGGCCGAATGGGTGAGCTCCCTCCCTCCCCCGGTGCTTTGGCCTTGGGGGATGCGCAGGATTTCTCCAGATGGAGAAGACGTGGAAAGGACTCCCGGTAAAGGAAGCAGCTTGTGCAAAATCTGGAGCCGTGAGTGTGTCAGGAGGATTTGGGGAGCGGCCCGTGGTGTTCTTGTGGTGTTGGGGGGTTCTTGTGGGGTGAAGCTGCAGGCACGGCCTGGGGACAGAGGGCAGCTGCCGGCCGCCTGGGACCCCATCGGCCAGGCGGGGCAGGGAAGTCGGGCAAACTAAAGCGTGTCAGGAATGATCACCAGAAAAGACAGGCTCCGCTCGCAGCCAGCACCCGGCCCTCGCCGCGCGGAACCATCTGGGGATGAAGTCCAGCACCAGAACATTGGAGCAAGTCAGAAGGATCTGGAAAGGTTTTATCCTGACATAAAGAGCTGGATTGGATCAAGTCAGATGTCAGCTGGGGAATCGAGGAGGCCAAGTCTCCTGAGGACTCTGGGCCAAGGCACCCGCCCAGGGCAGATTCTAGAAAGCAGCCTGAGGCGCAGGGGGGGGGGTGGCCCAGCGTCTGGGCCGGGGCCTCAGTTCCGTCGTAGAAGCTGTGTGACATGGGGCAAACTACCCAACCTCTCTGAGCCCCACATCCTCCCACGGGACGTGAAGTGGAACTTGGAGCTCGTACAGGGCAGTCACAGCGACAGAAGGAGGCCGCGGGAGGCCCTCTGGGTCTGTCATCCTTTCTCGGGTCATTCGCTGCTGTGGCCTCCCTCCCTCCACCGTCCATCCCGGACCCCTGCGCTCGCTCGGTCAGCCCCGGTTCTACCCTCCCGTCCGTCCTCATGTGTCCCCGCCCCGGGGGGGACTCAGCCTCGGCTGGGACACCCTGAAGGGGGCAGGCGGTCTAGACACCTACTCGGGGTGCTGGTTTCACGGCGTCAGAACACAGAGCACAGGTGAAGGCAAGGAGGTGCGGAGGGGGATGAACACGGACTCAGTCTGTCCCCTTGAGTCCGTCCCCTGGCCAGGATGCAGCAGCAGAAGAGGGTCGGGGGGCCGGTCCCGGGCTGGTGGGCGCTGCTGGGGGCACTGACGTGGCTCCTTGCAGAACCCCTTGCTGTCACTGTGCTCCCGGGGCTCCCGCTTCCAAACACCCACTTGGGGGCACTCGTTTCTCAACGGGTTTTGTTTCGGTTTTGTTTTACGGCCGGTACTTAAGGCCTCTGGAGCCAAGGCCGAACCCACACCCCGGTGGGTGTCCGCCTGGATTGGGCTGATTCCTCTGCTCGCCTCTCCTGCTGTAACTGAGCCCCCATCCCCGCCCCTGCCCCGCTTTCCCGGGGAGCAGGGGAGTGGGGACGGGAGCAGGGGCCTGGGAGCCAGCAGCCTGGGTTGGATCCTGGCGCCACCTCTCGCTGCCACGTGCAGACTTGGGCGGGACCCTCGCCTCCCAGTGACTCTGTCCGGGCAGCAGGGATGAGAACGCTATCGTGCGGGGCTGACGTGCGGGTGTCGGGGAGGGGGGACCCTGAAGCGGGTGCTCAATGCACTGAACTCACGTCACTCCTGGGAGAAGTGCTCCTGCTCAGAGCGGCTGCTCGGCTTCGCGGCCCCGGAAGAGCACGTGCTCCCGGGGAGAACAGCGCCGTGATCCCCCTAATGGATGGTACCTGCTCCTTAATCCGGTCCTCGCCTCCGCTTCCTGTCCCCCCTTCTGTGTTTTACGCGCGACCTTTGCCAAACGCAGCCATTTCTCTTCGGGTGCGGGTGAATTAGGAAAAAAGATCAGAATTTAAACATCCTGAAAGATTCATTCTGTGTAATAATGGAGCGACCCCACAGAAAGCGCACAAATTATGCCGGGAGCAGGGGGGCAGGGGTGGCTGGAGGCCGGGCTGGGGCCTCGGAGGGAGGGGTGAGGCTGCTTGCTGGATAGAGGATTCACTCAAAAGCTCTGACTGGATGCAGCTTACGGTTTGCCCGCCTTTGCGGGGGAGGGGGGCTGACATTAGCTGAGCACCTACTGTGTGCGGGGCCGTGCACATGCTGGACTCCATCATCCCTCACTCTGTCCCCCAGGTGGGGAGTTTGGGGCCCCGAGGGATGAACTGCCTTGACCCAGGTCACTCGGCTCGTTGGTGGCAGGAGGGGGTGTAAGCCCAGGCCTGGCTGACCCGAGTCCCTGCTCTTTCCCTGACCCTGTGCAGGAGGGACACGGTGTGCTTCAGGGGAGCTGGGACTCCAGGCATCAGTGGTGGCACTTGTCACTGATCCGAATGGGACTGAGTTAGGAGGGTCAAGTTTCAATTTGGCTGAGCAATTTCTTGTGAATCGCAGGCCCAGGCATTTGGGGAAGGCCAAAGGTGGATATGTTGGGGCCATGTCACAAGCCGCCTATCACACAGATATTTATTGACATAACATGAAAGGTAGGGGTTCCCTGTGGCCTCAGGCAAGTTACATCACCTCTCTGAGCCTCAGTTTCCTCATCTGCACAGTAGAGGTGACAATGGTCTCTGCCTCACAGGGCGGTGGTGAGGACTAAGTGAGGTGGCCCACGGAATGGGTGAGGACAGAGCCTGGCTCAGAACGTGTTCTCTACCAGCTGCTCTGGGGCAGAGCTGAGAGTGATTAGTTCTGTCTGGAAAAAAGCCTTCAAAGAGACGAATTGTGGGTTTTGAAGGACAAGTAGAGGGGAGGACAGGAGGGAGGGGACACCGCAGGAACAAAGCCCTGGCAGGGTGGGGGTGGGTGAGGGCATTGGGAGCCCAGTGAAGACCCGCTTTGCCTAGAGTTTCCCGGGGGGCAGGGACGGGAGAGGTGGTGGGTGGTAAAGCTGGTGAGCAGGGAGTCACGATGGCTTGAGGCAGCCGTCAGCGGGAGCCACAGCAGGTTCTGGAGCAGTGATGCCTGTGATGTGGAGGACAGCCTTTCTGCTGAGGTTGCGTGGGGCAGATGTACCTGCTGCTCGCCCCCAGGCCCCAGGGCAGACAGGCTGGGTGAGGACCCCCCTCTGGCTCCCACACGGCCTGTGCATCCCCATCAGATCCCACCGTGTGGTCATCGTCTGTCCCCCATGGGACGGGGGCCTGGGGGGCCGTGACGGTGGTGTCTCGGTCCCCGCGGGTGGTGCAGGGCCTGCCTCCGTCAGCTCGTGGAGAGATGGCTCTGCGCCCGGCTCGCTAGCCATGGGGCTCGGACGTCTCCTGACCACTCGGAGCCTCAGTGTCCTCATCCGTGGAAGGGGATGACAATCCTCGTCTCCCAGGATCGCTGTGTTATCAAATGACCCGCTGCAGGGCCCGCTCCACGATTTGCAGGGCCCAGTGCAAAATGAAAATTGGGGCCTCTTGCCGAAAAACCATTATGACTTTCCGCACAGTAACAGCAGTGTGTTAAACTCTGAGTCGGGCCCTCTGCGAGCGAGCGCCTGTGTGGCCCCATGAGGCCACCCCCCAGGGCCTCCTGAGTCCGCCGGGGGCCTGTCCTTTAGGAAACCCCTCTGGTGGCCTCCCCACCACAGTCTCTGAAGGGCTTTGTATCACCTCATCTCCTCCCAACCTTCAGGCACATGTTAGCGGGCACCTTCCCCCAGGCCTGACATTTGCTAAAGCCCTGTGGCTGGTGAGCACGTCCTGCCGGCTGATGTGTGTCACGAGGGGGGACCACGGCCGCTCTGTCCCGGAGAAGCGTGCAGCGCGGTGGCAGCTGGCTTCTTCCAGCCTATCCTGGATTCGTGCCTCCACTCTGCCCATGTGCCCCCATCCGGGTCTGTGGCCCCACGGCGTTTCACTGGGGTTCCGGGCGGCGATGGCTCTCCGCTGTAGAGACTCCAAGGGACGGCCACCCAGCCGTTCCGTGTCAGCACCAGAATTCAGATCTATTACCTAATTAGTTAGCTCTTCTGGCAAACCATAATTGAGGTCTCACTGTGCACCGGATCCTGGAATCATTCACGGGCCCGGAACAGACGGGCCCAGGCGCCGATCCTGACGCCTCAGTCCTGGGCCGCTCCGGGCTTCCTTGGCTGCATGATTTTGCCGAAGCCCCAATGGTGTGGGAGGAAGGGGGCGTTAATCCACTCGTTGGGGAGGAAACTGAGTCTCAGAGACGGGGCTGCCAGCCGGGGGGGGGGGGGGGGTGCGAGGGGCCCAGCCCTGGACTGCAAGCCAGCCGTTAGGAGACAGATGACCTCTCTGCTCGAATCCCCGCCGCCCGGGCCATTGCCGAGGGGACCATCACGTCTGCCTCAGAAGTGACTCTTGACTCACTCCAGGTTTGGACAGGGCGCTGCCTCACAGGACCCAGTGGCCTTGAAGCGTCTGTGTGTCCACCAGACGATCCAGAAGGCCAAACTGACTGTTTGGGACTCTCCACCAAGGGGCAGGTGTTAGCGCACAGTAGGTGCTCAGTTCTGTCCCCCTCCTCCTCTTCCTCCTGCTGCCTTCCACCTGCTGCCTCAGGACAGCGTCCGGCTCCTCTGCAGCCCTGGACGTCCGCGGCTCCGGGCCACCTCCCACCGGATCACAGCGACATCCTTATATCCGGCTCCCTGGCCCCAGGCTCCCTTCCCATCCTTCCCTGCCCGGCTGCCACTCTATAGCAGGCACCCACCTGCTCTCTCCTGAGAGAAATGCACGCACGCACTCACACACGCAAAACCCCGCCCCCGGGACTCCTCTTGCTTTCAAGTTAAAGCCTGAGCCCCTGGGCTCGGCATTCAATGTCCTTCCAAACCAACCTCAACTGCTCCTCCAGCCACATTTCCGGCTGCTCCCCCAAAGTGCCCTCCCACTCGACCCCCTAGGCTCCTCCCTCAACACGCCTGGGCTGGAAGAGATCATCCAATCGCAAGTAGGGTTGGTTAGAGGACATGGTCAGGACCGCTGCTCCCCTGTGAGGCCCCCAGCATCCTGTTGTCCTGGTAGTAGGGGGGCCAGGCTGGCTCCAGCCCCTGTCCTGGGGTCTCCCTAGCCCTGTTGCAAGGCTCACCCTCTGGTCTCTTGGCTGGGCGACCCTCCCTTCCTCTGAATTCTTGCTTTGCCTCTGGGGTACCTGACTCCCAGCATCTCGCATGCTGAAGCTCCCTAAAAAGAAATCCACGCCCTGGAGTCATTGCAGAGAACAGGGAAATGTTAATCACCACCGGCGCCTTCCTTGTTTTCTTGCAACCCTCCGTCTCTGAGCTCTGTGATCCAGGAATCAGGTCCTGGGTAAAGGAAGGCCACGTCGTTCTGAGATGCTTTTCCTTGTCCTCTGAGACAACAAGCGGCCGGAGGATGAGGAAGAAGAGAGAGAAGGTGGCTGGCTGGCCGAGTGGGGGGCGGGACAGGGGCAAGCTGGGGGAGCAGGAGAGACAGAGGAAAGTAACAGAGAAAGCGCCACCGGGTGTTTGTGCTAGGGCCGAAGCGGCAGGGCTTTGAGGACACAGCTGGGCGGCCTCTGCCCCCGGAGCCCCTTCGGGCTCTAACACTCTGAGCTGCAGAGTCAGCTCTCCCGACAGACTGAGTGCATCTGCAAACACGGTGAAGGCTCCAGGCACCAGAGCGCCTCCCCGCTGTGCCTGAAATCCCTGTTAGCACATTGTGCCCCTTGGGGTCGGCAGTGCCCTCTCCAGAGCCCCTGGGGGGGCACCACCAGCCCTTAACCCAGTGTTGGCTGTGAACACCCTGTGGGTCCTGCCTTCCCACCCAGAGACATGCATCCCGCCTACGCTGGGGGGAAAATTACACCCCGATTTCAGCTCAGCACCCCTCTGGGTCATGTCCCCCTCCTCTCGGAAGGGGATTTGGGGCCATGTTTCCCCTTGGTGTTCTACAGAAATGCAAGCTTCCTACCTGGAGGAAGCATTGTGGCCCTGGCAGGGGGGGTGCACCCCGTGAGCCCTTGGAGGGGTGGAGCTGGGGGGCTGGAACAGCGGGAGGGGGGCGCCTGCAACTTCCTAGCACCCACCACAGGCAGCCCTGGCCGGGCCCGTCCCCACCAGTGAATCTTCCAGCCCCATGGCTGTAGTTACTCTTACCGTGGTGCTTGTCTTCGTCATTTCCTTCAAGGAGCCCGAGCGGGTGTTGAGAAAGAATCTTCTGCCCCCACCCCCGCTGACCCCGTGCGTGACCCCGGGGTGCCGCGAACCTCAGTTTGCAGAACCTTCATCTGCAAAATGGTGATATAACAGCACCTGCTTCCTCAGGTTGTCTGAGGACTGAATGAGTTAAGCACTTGGAAAGTGCCTACTCTGGGTTTGGCACTTTCGGGGCCTGACTTTGTAGGTGCTTGGAAATCACCTGCTCCCCTGTGGCGTAAATGAGCCTCACAGGACTCAAGTGATTTCTGGGGCCACAAAGCTTCCCGAGCCCTTCTTCTGGTAGAAAGCTTCTGATTTCCATTTGGGGAGCTCCCTCCTCCGCCCCCTGTTGCCAGTCCTCAAGAGCTGAATGAGGCCACCTGGGCCCCAGCCGATCAGGACGTCCCGTCTGCCATGGCCACAGCCACGGGTCCTGAGGGGCATGTAGTGAGCCTTGAGCAGTCTCCAACCCCAGCAGGTGTAGTCTCCACCTTTAGAGGGTCTGAGGCTGCAGCCAGCCCGGCTGAATCAGGAGTGTGGAAGAGGGGGCGGGAAACAAGACCTGGGGAGGTCTCGGGGACCCCCTGCCCGATGCCACATTAGAAACTGAAACCCTCGGGGGCGCCTGGGTGGCTCCGTCGGTGAAGCGGCCGACTCTTGATTTCGGCTCGGGTCATGATCTCACAGTTCAGGAGTCCCAGCCCCGCGTCAGGTTCTGCACGGAGCCTGCTTGGGATGCTACGTCTCCCCACTCTCCCTCTCTCCCCACCTCCCCCACCATCAAAAATAAATAAACCCTTTAAAAAAAAGAAACCGAAACTCTGTGCGGATTTTTCAGTTACTGCGGCCCATGATTTCCTATTTTAAGTCCGTCTGAGTCCGTTTTCTGTCACTTGCGTGACCCACCTGTCACAATGTCTGCAGGGAGGGGCCGTGGGCAGGGGACACAGGAGGCCCACTTTTCCCGAGCTGCTCAGAAATGGGGGCTCCGTGTCTCTTCCCACATCATCACACACGGCCCCGCCCCCCACACCCCTGAGAATCTGTGTAACCCATTTTACACAAGAGGGCGCTGGGGCCCACGGAGGCACGGTTCTTTCCCCAAGCACCCAAACTCGTCCTGGCTGAGGGCTCAGTCCCTGGGGTGTCAAGGTCAAAGCCCAGGTGACTTTGGTCTGGCATCATGGCCTGTCTCCAGCCCGGAGAGCTGTCCAGGTGAGTCAGAGCCCCAACCCTGGGGGAGGTACGTGAGGTGGGGCCGAAATCTGAACCGTGGAGAAGGACAATGGAAACACTTAGGATTTAAAAATGACGATACTAATTTGATTTTTCCCTTTTTAAAAAGTTTACTTATTTATTTTGAGGTGGGGGGGGAGGGGGAGGAAGGCGGGGAGCGAGAGGGAGAGAGAGATTCCCAAGCAGGCTCCACACAGTCAGCGTGGAGCTCAACTCAGGGTTCCAGCCCACGAACCGTGAGATCATGACCTGAGCCGAAATCAGCAGTCGGACGCTTCACCGACTGAGCCGCCCAGGCGCCCCGAGAAGGATGATCGTAATTTTATTGATTTAAAAAAATTTTCTTTAACGTTTATTCATTTTTGAAAGACAGGGACAGAGCACAAGCAGGGGTGGGGCGGAGAGAAAGGGGACACAGAATCGGAAGCAGGCTCCAGGCTCTGAGCTGTCAGCACAGAGCCTGACGCGGGGCTCGAACTCACGAACCGCGAGATCATGACCTGAGCCGAAGTCGGACGCTCCACCGGCTGAGCCACCCAGGCGCCCCAGAATGATAGTGATTTTAAAACAACTTTATTCAGTTGGTGAGCTGTCAGAAATAGTAAAAGAAAACATTCACTGAATTAAAGGGCCAAGTTCACTCTGCATCTAAAGGATCAACACCCCCTTTCTCCGCCTTCCCCCTTTCCTCAGCCCTGCTCATCTCCCCTTCTCCTTCCCTTCCCAGAGCCGTGGCCCAGCAGCTCCTTGTGACCACAGAGCCTGACACCCTGCTTGGCCTCCAGCTGGCAATGCGACGAGTTCCCCCACCTGCCTGCACTCTTCCATGGTGAAGTGTCACTCGTGGTGACACTCAGGGCCGGAACTGGCAGGTCTGGAGGAAAACATAAGGGGCTGAGCTGGGCCTTCCATGAGGACAGAACAGAGGTGGCTCAAACGGGGTTGGGGTTCCTTGCCCACCCCCCCAGTAACAAGCCCGTGCTGCCCAAGCAGATCCTGAGCCCCCCACCCCCCGCGCCTCCTCTCACCTGCGGCGGTCAGGGGGGCGGAGACGACTCTAGAAACGGGCATTAGGGAGAAGGACACGGGCTGAGCTGTATCTTCTTATTCGAAAGGAGAACAAGCGTGTACCCTCTCAGGACAGCGGGCAGGGGCTGGGTGCCACGGTGTGCCAGGGGGTCTGACATCAGGCCCGGGCCATGGAGTCGGAGATAAAAACAAACCCAGGTCTGTCCCCCTGGGGCCCCATCGCTCTTCCCACTGGCCGGGGGTGGGGGTTCTGAGTCTTTGTCCCTCACTCATTCACAGACTCCTTCAGCAAACACGACTGGTCGCACCAGGGGCCGGGGCCTTGGGAAGTGACAGAGGAGTCAGGGGACCCAGAGGGTTCAGAGGGACTCTGGGAAGGGAAGCCATGGGGGAAAGTGGGGGTGGGAGGGGAATGGAGGCTCTCTGGTTTAAGTGACAAACCAGGAGCTCAGGGCGTGGACAGTGGGGGCAGGGAGGGGCACAGACCCCTGGCTGAGGAGCGGCTGGGCTGTAGGAAGGGCCGCCACCAAGAACCCTCTCTTCTCACAAGCCTGCACCTCCCCCCAGCCCTTGTAGTCCACAAGGTGGCCTGGGGCTCCGAGGTCCCCCTCCCTTCCCACTATCAGCAGGGACAGGGACTGGCAGGGGCTCAGGCTGCATCCAAACCTGATTGGTCTGGTCTGGGTCAGTTGTCCAGCCCTGGTCCGGCTAAGGAAGGGTGCGGTGGGTCCCATACCTGGGGAACTGGGGGGAAGGGAGGAAGGAAGGAGCTAGCAAACAGTGCTAACAGGGAGAAGTCTCACAGGAAAAGGAAGTGACAATCCCTGGTTTTATATTGTATCCAAGCAGTTAGAAGTATCTTCATCATGAATAATAAAAATGAATATTCATCGCTCACTTATGTGCCGGAAGGGTGCTGGGAGCTTTCCACGCAGCGTCTTATTTGACCTCTGCCCACCGCCCTCCAGGAGGTGTGGCAGGTGCTCTCAGGTCTGACGGAGGAGGGAAGGGGACCTCGGAGGCCCAGTGCGGGGGCCACATGGCTGGAGAAGAGCGAAACCCCGACTCTGGGCCCCGCCCGTCTGACTCCAGGTCCCTGCTAGGGACCACAGCCCGTCTGCCCTACTGTGTGCAGGCCCCGTGCTGGGTGTGCCCTCTAGAAGCCCACAGTGTATCGGGACGATAGGTGTGTCAACAGTGAAAACGCAAGGGTCTGGGGGTAGGTGCCCCGTGTGGTTGCAGGGATGGGCCTGGGATGGGGGAGGCCTGAGCGTGGGCCCAGTCTGCTCAAAACCAGCCTCCAGGCTCCAGGGTCAAACAGTAGAACTAAGACTCCACTGTAAAGCTCATCCAGCCCGGATCTGGGTGTGTGTGTGTGTGTGTGTGTGTGTGTGTGTGTGAGGGACTGCACTTGGGGTGCCTCTGGCCCTGGTGCGACCTTGGGAACGGGTGTCTCTTCCAGAGCATTCTAGTGGGTGCCAGGGAGGCCGCGCTGAGCGGTGGGTCAGGGTGGGCCCTCGGCTCAAGCAGCCCGGGCTCCTGTCCTGACTCTCTGCCTTCCCACAGGTTGGGTCCCAGTGGGTGACGTGTCTTTGTTGAGCCTCAGCTCCATTTCCTCTGCGATAGGGCCAGTAAATCATCCTGCTTTGTCCAGCGGCTGTGAAGGTGAAGAAAATAAGTGAGAGCTCTTAGCACGGGGTGGGCCTGGGAGAGCCCCCGGGACTGTTACTTGCTCTGTCATCAGCAGGATGCCTGTCCACAGGGAAGGGGCCTCTCCTGGCCGGGCACACAGCAGGTGCTCGGAAGTCACTGCCAGTGGCGGTGGGGGTGGGGTCCCCTCTGCGCGGCCGCATGCAGCCTCCCTGACCCCCCTCCTGCCACAGGGACAGCAGTAGACCCGCGTGACTCTCAAAGAAGGCGCTGTTTCGGGAAATCTCCATCTCTTTTTCCCTTTCAGCCCCGATCCATTTCCTTATTGACTTCAGCGGCTTTCCGTGCTCTGGCGGAATGACGGAAGGCCAAGGTCTCGGCGCCCTCTGCTGCGGCTTTTATCTGCCTGATTTCAGGCGGCCGGAACCCCGGCCGCCACTCAGCTGGAGAAATGTTGCGACTATGTTCAGTCACAGGATGCAGGCAGGTGACAGGACAACACTTGTCACCCGCCTCTGCTGGTCCTCTGGCTCCCAAGCCCCTGGTGGGGAGGGACCATCTTGGCCTGCCTCAACCCCATGATCATGGCTGTGGCCCTGGAGGTGTTTTCTGGGGAGGCGAGTGGGCGTGGCCGGCACAGTCTCCCACCGGCCAGGCCAGCAGTCTCCCCACCCCCCGGGCAGTGCTGGGGCGCAGAGTCCAGCAGAAGAGATGTTGCAGGCAGTTTGCTGGGCCAAGCCTATGTCCCCCACTTATGATCACTATTAGTGTTTCTTTTTAATTTTGAGAGCGTCTTAGTCTGCTTGGGCTGCTGTAACAGACAGCATTAGATCGGGTAACTAAAACCAGAAATGTGTTTCTCACGGTTCCGGAGGCTGGGAAGTCCAAGATCAGGGCGCCAGCGGGTCGGGGTCTGGTGGGAGCCCTCTTCCTGGTTTGCAGACAGCTGCCGACTCATGGGGTCCTCACCATGCTGGAGACAGAGGGAGTGAGCCAGTGAGGTCTGGTGTCTCTCCTTACAAGGGCACTGACCCCATCCTGAGGGCCCCACCCTCCTGACCTCAGTGGAATTTAATTACCTCCCAAAGGTCCGTCCTCCAAATACCACCACATTGGGGGTTACGACTCCAACACAGGACCTGGGGGAGGCGGGGGACACAAGAATTCAAGAATCGTAGGCGTATAGAGAGAGTAAAAATGCCCTGTCTCTGCTATGTCGTCATACATCGCCTTCCCAGGTGACGCATTGGATGAGAACAATAAAAAACAAGCTGGCTGTCTTTTTTTTTTTTAATGTTTATGTATTTATTTTGAGAGAGAGAAGGTGTGTGCGTCTGCATGAGCAGGGGAGGGGCAGAGAGTGAGAGAGGGAAAGAGAGAGAATCCCAAGCAGGGGCCACACTCAGCACAGAGGCCAACCAAGGGGCTGGATCTCATGAAGTGTGAGATCCTGACCTGAGCTGAAATCAAGAGTCGGACGCTTAACCGACTGAGCCACGCAGGCGTCCGTAAAAAGCAAGCTGGCTGTCATATGTCCTCCATGGTAAGCCTCTGGCCACACCAATTCGATGAATACCTCACCCGCATGAGGTAGGCGCTGCTGTTTCTCTTGTTTTCAGGATGGTAAACTGAGGCTCAGAGCCGTGGAGTGAACCCCACGACGCTCCGCTGATCACGGTCAGAGAGTCTGAAACCCGGGTCACTGAGGTCGCAAAGCCCCGCTCTTTCCGCCACGCCTTGGATTTTTCTGCACATCGTCTGCATTTTCTTTCTTTGGCCAAAACAGGGGTGTTCGGTACACGCTCATTTGTAATCTGCTTTTCACCCGAGAGCACCTCCCCCTGTAACTTGGCTCCGTCTTTCAATGGCTGCCCCGTGTCCTGTTGTCATGGGCGTCATCATTTACTTTAGTCCGTTTCCTCTGGATGGATTTTTGTAGTTGGGTGGCTACTGGACATTTTTTTTTTTCTATTGCAAGCAATGGTGCCTGCCATTTTTTCTCTCATTCATTTAAAATTGTTTCTAACTACCCAAGGGCTAAATGCAGACACTCTCATTGCTTTAGATTCAGGCAGGTCACATAAAGAAAAAAAACACCTCTGTGCTGCCTGCCAAATCCCTCCAAATCCCTCCCTGCCTCCATAGTAACCACCGGCATCAGTGTGGTATCGTATTCCTGACGGACCCCTGTTTGTGCATTTGTACACACAGCTATATGCAAGCTTGATTTTTAAACAGAGAAAAGGTGCCATGTTACATACATTTGTGCATCTAGCTTTCTAATCACTTAACAGTATTGTAGACCTCTTTTTGGGTCAGTACATCTAGGGGGACCTCTTTGGTTTCCATGAAGTGATTTCTCTCAAATGCTTGGATGTTTCTCCTTTCTGCCTTCTCTCCCTCCTTCCCTCCCTCCCTTGCTTTTTCCTTTCTTTCCCCACTCCCCTACTGATGGATATTTAGGTTGTTTCCCTTTTGTTCTCTATGTAAGCATCCTTACGCTGAAATACACGTCCTTATGTGTGCCTCGCGGTGTGCACGTGGGAGTGTGTCCAGATGTGGAATTGCTGAGCTGAGGGTTTGACAGGCGGGGCTTGTCCGTGACCACAAGAGGCCAGGGAAGATCTGGGTTGTGGATGTCTGGTGGCCCGTTTGCTGCAGGCAGCATGAGGGAGACGGGAAGGGGTCTGCCTTTCCCTTAATAGTCTACCAAATCAGGCTGTGTTCATGTTCTCACCAGCTCCTGGGGTGTAGGTTTGTTACTACAGAAAGAGGCAGTGTAACCACTGGAAAGAGTGCCCTTCCAGAAGCTGTTTGGCCCCCTCCCTGGAGTTTTGTCCTGGAGTTATTGGGAGAAGCTCTCTATTGCCTTTGGGATAATGGGTTGGCAACAGCTTGGGGCCACCTTTCTGTCCTCGTGGGGCTTGCCCCAGATCCAGTGGGAGAAACCGAGGCCGCTTTGCAGAAAGAGGCAGAGGCAAGCAGCAGAGATCAAAGGAGTCCCGGTGGCACAGAGACTCTGATTCTGGCCATTCTCTGTTCAGCCCCAGGAACTCCCAGCCTTTCTCCAGCCCTGGGGTCAACCATTCCCCTCTAAAGCCTTCAACTTCTGAACGGGGCCCTGAAGCTGCATGCGGCCCAGAATCCTGATAAATACTGGGAGTGGGCTCATGAGGTCATGAGGGGTCCGGGTGGGCAGAGAGTGGGTCCCCAGGCTTGTACAAGGGTTCCCTCCAGCCCAGTTTCCTGGCTTCAGGGTCTCTGATGTCCTCCAGTCTGCCCACTCTGCTTCTGAAAGCACAGGGCTGGCTTTATCACGCCCTCACTTACCCCTCAGTAGCTGCGCCTTGCTCTCAAGGTCAAGGTCATGCTCTTCGGCCCCCGGCGAGTGGGGCCCTAGAAGGCCTGGCTCCCGAACGCCTCATTTCTCACTCTGTCCCTGCACGCCTGATCGTCCTTCCAGCTGGATCATACTCCAAGCATTCCGTGGTGGCCAGTCTCTCTCTCCTCCAAACCTTGAACGTGCTGTCTCCTCAGCCTGGACACCTTTCTTCCTCTTTTCCAGCGCATTCGCGCTGGAGTAGGGTTTTCTAGATGACTCATCTTTCAGGCTTGGCATTAAATGTCTTCTTCCTCCAGGAAGCCCCCTCGCTCCCCGCCTCTGTGCTCAGTACCATGGACAGCACAGCAGCAGCTAGTTGTGACGGTCTGGATCCTCCCGTAGCCTGGGACTCTGCGGACAGGCTTTCACGGCCATAAGTACGCCTGTAGTTACAGAATGAATGAGCCAGTGTGACAGGTGCCAGGCAGAGTGGAACACCACCGCCACGGAAAGAAGACAGACGTGGGACCAAACCCTGATGCCAAGCTTACTATATCCCCACAGGTCACTTTCCTTCAGGGCAAAGGCAAACCTTATCACCCACTTCTCTCCGGGGGGGACAAGATAATGAGGGTGACAGTGTTTGGCAAAGGCATTATGCAAATATCAGTCTTTAGAGCAACACTGGGTCACTAAAGCGCAACGTGCACAAACTGCTCTGACAAATCCGATGGTGTTTCTTCGGGAGGAAAACGCCAGCGTCTCAGGTATAGGGCAGAGGGGACCGGGAACGCACATTTCATGAAATGCTATACCATGTGCCAAGTTCACGTCAGGCACATCCAAATATTCATTTTCTACACACAAAAGGAAACCTGGAAACTTTTGTCAGGTTGCTATTTATCTGGGAAACTTTGTAAAAAATTATTCTCTTGTAAATGGCACGTTCGTCTTCGTATACTGATTTCGAATGCAGCAAACACGTTAAACTCCCTTGTGATCTGTGGGCTCTCTTTCGGGCTTTCCGAGGAGTCGAACGCAGCGTGTGCAAATAGTGACAGTTTTTCCTCTCCCCTTCCCAATCTGTATACTTTTCATTTCTTTTTGTTGTTAAGTGCTTTAGAAAAGACCTCCCGTTGAATAGAAAACGATGTTGGCAGTCATGCTCGTCTCATTCCTGTTCTTAAAGGGAAAGATTTCAACATTTCACCACCAAATACTGTTTGCTGTAGGCTTTTTTTTTTTTTTAGTAAAAATCTCTCTTATTCCTTTCATTTCTCGTTTGCCAAGGGTTTTGCCATGAATGGATGCCAACTTTCATCAAATGCTTTTTCTGCATCTATGCAGATGATCGTTTCCCTTTAAAAGATCTAATACGACGGATTACGTTAATTCACATACTAATGCTGACCTAACATCGTATTCCTGGGGAAAACCAAACTGGGTGATAATATAATTATCTAAGTTATTCACTGCTGGCATCTTCTTGCTGAATTTTTAAAAGACTTTCCGCATTTACATTTTTGAGTGAGCCTGCTCCATAATTTTCCATTTTTGGTGTGACTTTGGATTCAAGGGTTTGTTTGTCTCAAAAATAGAAGTATTAACATAAGACTGGAATAATCTCTCTTACATGTTGGAGAGACTTCACTTGTAAAACTGTGTGGATAAAGTGCTTTATCTGCGGGAAGATTTCTACTCGGTTCGATATAGTAGTTAAGAAATTCTGAAGAATTTAGAAATTTCTCTTTGGGTCAGTTTTGATCGTTATATTTTTCCTAGGAAGATAGTCCATTAATCTAGAACCTCAAATTTATCGATGTGAAGTTGTTCACACAGTCTTCCGTGCATTTCCTCTTACTATTTCTGCAACAATTTCCTTTTTTCCATCGCTCATATAGCTTATATATTTGTGCTCTTTCGGTCGCTCTGTCTTTGTTCAGTTTTGCCAGAATCTCCTTTGTTTTTAATTTTTTTCAAAGAGCCAACTTTCGACTCTGTAGAGCCTGTCTATTAAATATGGGATTTGACCTCTCTGTGCCTCAGTTTCCTCATGTGATGCTGGGAGACACAGTCACCCAGGTAAACATGCCTGGAGAGTTAAGAAGGTCAGAAGTAGGTTGGAGGTTGGCCACAGCTGTCCACCAAAGCGACGACAGAGGAGGGACAGGGAGAGGTGGCTTGTGCTTCAGGAAGTGAACGCAGGGGAGGTAAATTTTCTTGGACCATGTTGCTATGGACCGAATGTTTGTGTCCCCCCCCCACCAATTCATGATTGAACCCTGATCCCCAATGTTACGATATTAGGAGGTGAAGGCCTTTGGGAAGTGATTAGGTGACAAGGGTGGAGCCTTTGTGAATTGGATTAGTGTCCTTGTAAAAGAGACCCCCGACAAATCCCTTGTCCCTTCCACCCTGAGAGGGCACAGTGAGAAGAGGGCTCTCACCAGGCACCAAAATGCTGGCACCTTGATCTTGGACTTCCCAGCCTCCAGAACTGTGAGAGGAAACTTTTGCGGTTAAAAGCCACCCAGCCTGTGATAGTTTTGTTACAGCAGTCCCAAAGGGCCATGACACACGGAGGCCACAGACTTTCACTGAGCCTTGAGCAATCTTCTTGGGAGGAGGGGATCCCAGGGGGACGTTCGGGGTTGGGAAGGGGCACAAAAGGTCAGCCGGAGAGAGCATGCCCTTTGTCAGGGAACTGTAATTCCGATGAGCACATCTGCTTGTGCCGCAGGAGAGAGCTGGCGTGTGCGTGCCCACCGTGACCATGACCTCCGCAGCTGGGGAAGACCACATATAACGCCAGTCATGTAAAGAACAGCTCCCCTTTTCCCGGAAGCTCCCCTTTTCCAGAGGAAGGGGAGGAGGAGGACACGTGGCTGGAGGAAGCACTTCACCTCCCTGACCCCTTCTCCGCTGGGGCCCCTGAACTTGGGTGAGACCCGAGCTGGGAGACAGGACCCGACTGGACCTTTTAATGCAGACGGATGGGATGGGATGTGCAGTCCACAACTCCACGAGACGCTGTCACAGCTGAAGGGGAGCACAGGGCTACGGCAGATGCCGGTGACGTCCTTTAGGGGGCGTGGGTGTTCAGACGGGCTGGTTTGAAGGCAGGCCTGGGGGAATTGATAGCATCCCGTTCTGCTCCCCATCAGATTCTACCCATCCGATCAACGAGTAACATACCTACTGTGTAGTTTTGGGGGGAGAAAAATGAAGACTGGGACTCTCATCTCTCCCCTTCCAGAAGCTTTAGCTTCTAAGGTTACTTATAATGGTAAAAATTTGAGAACCACCCAAGCGACCCAACAGGAGAGATGTGAGGAACTAAACTCAGTATCACTGCAGCCCCCACCCCGCCACGTATATATAAAACCCCGCTCCAACGGTGAGAAATCCGGCTCCACAATCCTCCACCGTTTACTTCATTGTTCCGTTCCAGCGTCTGCGTGCAGAGCCGCATCAGAAGGGTCCACGCGTAGCCCCGTGGGCACCGCTTTAGCAACCCGAGTGCTGTTCTTACGTGCAGCTCCTTGCCTCTCTTTTCCAGAGCCACTTAGCTCAGCACTTCCCCGCCCCTCCCTTTGCTAAGGCTGTTTCAAACATTTGTAACGCTCTTAGATTCTCCAACAGGTATGTTTTCCATCCTAGGATCTTCCAACCCCTGAAATGATGGTTGAACAATTCGCCTACGCGAATGGGGCACCTGCGTGGCTCGGTCGGTGGAGCGTCCGACTTCGGCTCAGGTCATGGTCTCCCAGTTCGTGGGTTCGAGCCCCGCAGCAGGCTCTGTGCTGACCTCTTGCTCAGAGCCTGGAGCCTGCCTCAGATTCTGTGTCTCCTTCTCTCTCTGCCCTTCCCCCGCTCATGCTTTGTCTCACTCTGTTTCTCAAAAATAAATACATGTAAAAAAAAAATCAAAAAAAATTTGCATACGCTAAGATTTACCTTCTGTGCTGCAAAATTCTATGGGCTTTCACAAAAGCACAATGTCGTATGTCCGCTGCTATAATATTACACAGCGTCGTTTTGACAAAAAACAGAACCCCTGCCCTTCGTCTACTCAACCTGGGCCAGCTACTAGATGGTCTCTTTACTGTCTTAATAGCTTTGTCTTTCCCAGAATGCCACATGATTGGAATCACATTGTACAGCATTTGGTGCCATCAGGGTTTGGGGTTTTCACCTTTCTGATGGGTGTTCTGGTGCCTCGCCCTGTGGTCTACGTGAACTTCTCATTCTCCAGCTAGCCCTCCTTCAGCCTCCCACGGTTCCTCGAAATCACCACCAAGAGCTCCTCCTGGCGCGTTATGACTCTGGCTGCTTCTGAGGAGCGTTTAATAAATGGACTGTTTTTCTTTAAAAAAAAATTTTTTTTAATGCTTATTTATTTCTGAGACAGAGAGAGACAGGGCATGAGTGTGGGAAGGGCAGAGAGAGAGGGAGACACAGAATCCGCAGCAGGATCTAGGCTCCCAGCTGTCAGCACAGAGCCCGACGCGGGGCTCGAACTCACAAACTGCGAGATCATGACTTGAGCCGAAGTCGGTCACTCAACCGACTGAGCCACCCAGGCGCCCCACTTTCTTCTTTGTAAAGGGAGAGAGTCACCCCCTTCTACTGAGTTGCTGTGAGGCCAAGATAAGCATGCCCAGGGCCCCATATATAGCTGGTGCTTAATTAGAAGTGAGCACAGTTGGAAATTGGCCCTGCTCTACATTTTGGGGACTGATTTCTGGACCTGTCTTCCGGTGAGCATCTTTCCGTTCCTGTCGGGTCCTCGCTGGGCTCTGGGATTGTGAACCAGAAGCTGAAGAAAGGCAGCAGAGGTTGGACAGACCGGGAGCCCCTCTCCCTCCGCTTCTTAATTCGCTGTGAATCCTTGATAAGTTACCCACCCTCTCCGAGCCTCAGTTTCCTTCTTTATCACCTGCCAGATGCCTTGCCTCCCAGCCAACTCTGTGACCTTTACCCCGTACTTAGTCAAGTGCGCTGGGAACAGCCCTGACCTCGTTCCCAGGGGAGCTGGAATCCAGCCCACCTCCGTCACTAGCCTGCTGTGTGTCCTCGAGTGGAGTGGTGTCTCTCCTTCTCCAGGACTTGGTTTCTCTATCTATCCAACGAAGGGATTATACTCGGGTCGCCCAAAGTGTCCCCCTACCCCCTTAGCTCTTTGATTCTCTGATTCTCCACTGCTCATCTCAGCAGAAGAACACCACCCAGGGGCTGCTTCATTGAAAGGCAGGGCACATCCACAGTTCCTGGTTAATTACTCGGCTTCTGTTTACTGCCTCCCCAATTCCCTGAGCAAACATCTCCATTACTGGGAGTAATTTACTAGCACCAGCTTCTGCTGTGAGGCGGGGAAGCTTCGAGACATGCCCTCACCCCAGCCGCCACAGCCTGGAAGGGCACCAACAGTATTTCAGGGCTTGGGGGCTCTCGAGCCTGGCCCTTCCAATCTGCGGCACACCCCGATCTCTTCTGGAGTCTGCAGACTGCCACTGGGCATTAACTCAGGAGCCTGATGGACCTGGGCCTAGTCCCACTGTGCCCCTCACTCCCTGGGTTACCTCACTCAGGTAGAGTCTTTATGCATGTGCCCTCCCCACCCTGCACACAGAGAGCTTCTGTCCTTCATCCCTCAGCCCCCATATCCAGACACACCGCAGGGAAGGGAGCTGGGAATGAGCTCCACTCCCAGATCCTGCCTGGAGGAGGCCCAGCCTTAAGCCCTCAGGCCTCGCAAAGCCATGGGGCTTTGAGGCAAATTCCAGAAAGGGTGTTCTTTGGGGCAGGTGTTTGACAAGAGACCTGCCTGCGGGGGAAGCTCAGAGTTGGGGGGGACTTCTCTGCAGGCTCCCCTGGGACTTTCCTCGGCCCCAGGTGGTGAGACCACTCACCAGGGGCTGGGACGGCAGCTGCTCACCTCCGAGTTTTGACATTTGAGGTGTTCCCACTGCCGTGGCTCTGTGGGCCTTGCTCCCGCGGGTCCCGCTGCTCCCGGACCCGGGATAGAACCCAGGGCTGGGGAGATGTGGCCTCGGCCAGCCCCGCAGAGCCCAGAGGAGGCCTTTGATCCGTAAGCTACTGGATTTCAGTGGCTTAAACGACTGGGTTTTCAATCAATCCCCAGGGGGAGGGGGAGGGGGAGGGGACTATCAGTTCCCGGAACAGGCTTGCGGTGTCAAGGGCACGGGCACAGGCAGCCCCAGACCCGGGACACGAGGGGGAAGACAATGAGGGAAGGAAAATCCACCTGTGTGGGGTTCGTCCTGGGGCCCTCGGACGTGTAACTGCTACTTGCTGTGCGTGTGCACAGCTCTGCAGAAGCAGGGGTGAGGACGGAGGGAAGGTGGGCCTCTCCTCCCCTCCCCTCCTGGCTCGGAGGAGACCCTCGTTTGCAAAGGACGAGGTCTGCAGAGTCCTGACCGCTTCAGAACTCAGCGGTGATCTCCAGGGACCAGGGGGCTGGCTGCCCGGCCCACCTCCTCCCAGTCCCCCGCCGGTCCCTGCCCTGCAACCCCTCCCCTCAGCTGGGCCCCTGGGTCCCCCTGCAGGCTCTGAACTAGGAAGGGAGGAGGGAACCACCTTCACGGTGGGTTTGGGAAAGGGAGCCCTAGGCTTGACTTCCACGGGCTTCCTCGGCCCATGGCTGTGGGACCCTGGGCTAGCTCTGTGCTCACCCTGGGCCTCAGTTTCCTCGCCTGCGAAACGGGAGAGGAGGAGACGTCCCTCTGAGCACAGCTGTGGGATGACACTAGACGACGTGCAGGGTGGGGGAGGGGACTGAACCCTGGGGTGACGGATCCCAGGTAGAGACCTGACTCTGGATGCCGATGGCCATCGTCTGTGTGATCCCGGATGCGTGTCTCAGCCTCTCAGCCTCAGTTTCCTCACCTGTAAGATGGGAAGGCTGATAAGGTCTCAGGCACGACTGAGGGACTTCCACAGGCCAGGCACTACTCTACATGCTTTGCAATAATCCTACGAGGAGATCTCGTCGTTTGCCCCGTTTACAGGTGAGGAAACTGAGGCTCAAATAGGGAGAATGACTTGATCAAAGCCAACTAGGAAGTGATAGAGGGTTTGAATCCGGGTCTCTCTAACTCTGGAGTCCAAGTTCTTACCTGCCAGAAAGTGCCACTTTTTACCTTATTACTAAACATCAGCACAGGATTCAGGACATACTGCTGAGACCTCACCTGCTGTTTAAGTGGAAGATGGGTTGAGGTCAGAGTTGGGGTTGCTAGGGCCTAGAGTAATCAGGGGAGACTTCCTGGAGGAGGTGGAGGGGTGGGCGGGACAGATTGGCCTGTGGTCCAGAGACGGTGTTGGGGAGGCTGAGCTCAGGGAGCACAGGGAGGGCAGGGCCAGGCCGAGGGTCCTGCCCCAGGGCTCACTTTGGGATGCGGGTGGGATCTTTGGGAATCGCTTAAGTGACTAGAAAATGTTCAGAGCCGGCCTCCGACTCTGATGTTCCCCAAGTATCAGTCGTTAACACATCAGCTGGTTTCTGTCTCTGTTAAGAAGTCGTATGTTTCCTCATAATTCAATGTCATTGTTTTATCAATTCGGCGTTCTCAGACTCTATGATCAGGAGTGAGTTGTGGTTTTCTCCTCTGCATTTACTTACTTCTATTGACCCGTCCTTCATTATTGAGCTAGTCATTCTTTTCACGAGCTTTCATCGATTACCATATTGCAATATCTCCTGATGCCCTTTAGGATGAGAATCCTTTTCACGCGTCCTCACATCAGGGTTAAAGCGTTTTTCCTCTGAACTTACTTTATTATGAAACAACATCAATACCTCACTGGGGATTGCTTGTGTTCCCTCCCCTTGGGGAGGCTCGCTTTATCTTGTCAGACCGTTTTTGCCTTTTAAGATGCCATGTGATTTATTGTTGGTAGCTGGATGTGCTGTGTCTAGTCCAAGGAACTCAGGAAAAGCCTTGTTTGATGCAAGGTTCTCTGTCCGGCTAAGAGTTAGGCTGTGCTTGTGTTTGTTGTAGCTGTGATATCAGACTCTAGAGTTTTCTCCATTGTCCTTGTTTTGTCTCTCCTGTTGTCTTGGGTTTTCCTAGAGACTCCTTAAGAAGGGTCTGAGGCTTGCAGTTCTTTCGCCTGTAATCCTGTCACCATATGGGAGTCCTACTGGGGTGGTGGTGAGGCATGGGAGAGGGCAGACATTTGGTTGGGTCTTTCGGGGCGGCTGCGTTGGGTATTTTCTTTCCTCCAGGTAGTGAGGCTCTGGTCAAATCATTTACCTGGAGGCCGGCCTTCTAAAGGAGAACAGATTCCTCGGTGCCTACTTCAAAATGGTTATTTTCCCTTCTCCCTACTGGAGGCAGAAGGGGATTTTTCTTCTCTCCTCACGCTGAGCACCTGCTGGGGCTCCTGGAGGTGAAACTCACAAAAGTATGAGGAGCCTTCCAGGATTTGGCGGCTTTGGAGTTTTTAATCTCTCAAGCGAAGCGACACTGAGCCTCCAGCAATCATCGCATATGGTTGAAAGTGTTCCAGAAGATGCCAGCTCCAGGGATGGGCTTCAGTTCCCCGTAAGCTGTGGTTGTAGGTATCTGCTTGGCTCTCTGGTTTTTGGGGGCACCGCTGTGTCTGGGACCTCAATTCTCGGATGGATCTAAGAAGATGAGCGTTGGTGTTCAGGGGGCTCAGCATGTTTTCTCACTGCGAGGATGGGAATGAGAACTTCCAAGCTGTTTCCAGCGATTTTCAACACGTGGATCTTATATGTGTTTTGTTACATGTGTGGCTAAGTACATTATTTTCTTTGGGGATTGTGTCATTGTGCTTTAAATTCCAGTTTCCACGTGTTCACTGCTAGTAGATACAAATACGATGAGCGGCTGTGTGTTGATCTTTTATCACGTAACCTTGCGGAAACTACTTATTAGTTCGAGGAAGGTTTTTTTTGTTATTACTGTTGTTGTTTTGATAGATTCCTTGTGGCTTCCTCTGAAGAGAATCATTCCATCTCCAAATAGAAGCAACTTTCTTTCTTTCTTTCTTTCTTTCTTTCTTTCTTTCTTTCTTTCTTTCAAATCTGTATGTTTTTTATTTCTTTTTTCTTGCCTTATTGCAGTGGCTACATCATCAAGTAATAGTAATATAGTAATGGTGACAGTGGGTGTCCTGCCTTCTTCCTGATCGTAGGGGCAAACATCCAGTCTTGTATTATTAAATATGATGTCAACTCTGGGATTTTTGTAGCTGCTCTTAATAAGGTTCAGGAAATTCCCTTCCATTTCTATTTTCCCTGAGAGTTTTTTGTTTTTAACCACAAATGAGTATCAAATAATGTCAAATGCTTTCCCTGTGCCAACTAATATGACTGTGATTTTTCTTCTCTAGTCTGTTAATACCTTGGATTATATTGGTGGATTTTTGAGTGTTGAACCAGCTTTGCAAACCTGTAATAAACTCTACTTGCTGAAGGTGCATAATTCTTTTTATACATTTATACATTGTTGGTTTTGATTCGCTAATACATTTTTTGAAGCTTTTTGGGTCTAAGTTCATGAGGGATACTGGTCTATTTTTCTTTTTTTCTATTCTCTTTGGTTTAGTAACAGGCTAGCACTGGTTTCATATATTGTAATGGAAATAGTTCCCTTCCCTTCTATTTTCTAGAAAAGATTGTATTGCATTGGTGGCAATTCTTCTTTAAAATATGTAGAATTCTCCAATGAAACCATCTAAGCCTGGAGATTTCTTTTGGGGGAATTTTTTTTAACGTTTATTTATTTTTGAGAGAGAGAGAGACAGATTGCAAGTGGGGGAGGGGCAGAGAGAGAAGGAGGCACAGAATCTGAAGCAGGCTCCAGGCTCTGAGCTGTCAGCACAGAGCCTGATGCAGTGCTTAAACTCATGAACCTCAAGATCATGATCTGAGACAAAGTCAGACGCTTAATGGACTGAGCCACTGAGGTGTTCCTCTTTTGGGGGAACTTTTAAATTATTGTCTTAGTTTCTTTAATGGTTATGGAGCTAGTCTGATTACCTATGTCATCTTGATTGAATTTGGTAATTTGGGTCTTCAAGGAATTGGACTATTTCTTCTTTTCAAAAAAAATTTTTTTAAGTTTTTTTTTTGAGAGAGAGCGAGAGAGAGCATGAGCAGGGGAGGGGCAGAGAGAGAGGGAGACACAGAATCCGAAGCTCCATACTCTGAGCTGTCAGCACAGAGCTCGACACAGGGCTTGAAATCATGAACTGTGAGCTGAAGTTGGACGCTCAACCAACTGAGCCACCCAAGCACCCCTGGGCTATTTCTTCTAAATTGTACAGTTTATGAGGGTAAACTTATTAGTAGTATTTCCTTAAATCTTTTTAATGGCTGCAGGATTTATAGTGATATCCTCTACCTCACTTCTGGAACTGGGATATTGTCTCTTCTCTCTTTTTGTTTTCATCAGTCTGCCATAGGTTCATCAATTTTATTGGTTTGTTTGAAAAGCAGCTTATTGTTGCTGTTGGTGTTTTCATTGATTTTTCTCTATTATTTTCCTATTTTCAATTTCATCAATTTCCACTTACTTTTATAACTCCCTTCTTTCTGCTTGCTTTGGGTTTATTTTGCTGTTCTTCTTCTGGTTTCTTGATATCAGAGCTTGGACAATTGATCAGAGACCTTTCCTCATTTCTAACATAAGGATTTAGTGCTATGAACTTCCCTCACAGTGCTGACTTAGCTGCATCCTATATATTTTGATATGTTGTGTTTTGTTTTCATTTGTTCTCTGTAATTTTTTTGTAGTTACTTTTGAGACTTCTTCTTTGGCCCATGAATTTTGTAGAGGTATGTTGTTTAAATTCCACATACTTAGAAATTTTCCCTGTTATTGGTTCCTAACTTGGTTCCAGTATGACCAGAGAGCACACTTTATACTATTTTGATTTTTAGAAGTACACTGAGTTTTGTTTTATGGCCCATATGGTCAAAGTATGGTCTGTCTTGGTGAATGTTTTTTGGGTACCTCAACACTGTGTATTCTGACGTTGTTGGGTGTTGTGTTTTGTGTAAGTCAGGTAGATCCTGCTGATGGATTGTATTGTTTAGACCTTCTATAGTTTTGCTCTATAACATTATTTCAGTTCTTTTTTTTTAATGTTTGTTTATTTTTGACAGGGGGGGGGGAGAGAGAGAGACAGGGCATGAGTGGGGGAGGCGCAGAGAGTGAGGGAGACACAGAATCCGAAGCAGGCTCCAGGCTCCAAGCTGTCATCACAGAGCCTGATGCAGGGCTCAAATTCACGGACAGCGAGATTATGACCTGAGCCGAAGTCGGATGCTCAACTGACTGAGCCACCCAGTTGCCCCAACATCATTTCATTTCTTGTGTGAAACTTCTATTTCTTTGCTGAGCTTTCCTATCTTTTCATTTGTTTCAAGAGACTTTGTAATTAATCCTGGAAAATTTTGAAATCAGTGGCTGCTTTAAAATCCTTGTCGAATGAATCCCAGCGTCTGATTCATCTCAGTGTTTGGCATCATTTAAGTGATGTCTTTCATTCAGTGATTGTCTTTGCTCATTTCAATTTTAATCATCTTGGTTTGGGGTAGGATGGATATTTTTTCTTTTCATTGTAACCCGCACATTTTGTCTCTTCTGTTAAGGGAGTCTAGGTGCTATCTAAGTCTCATTTTTGCAGGCAACCACCCTGTTTGGGTTTAGCGCATGAGTTCTTGGCCTGCTATAGTGGTCTGTGGTCCCAGGGCAGTTTTGATTATCAGAGTCTTGTGCTATTTCGGTCTGCTTGGCTTATCTGGTGCTGACTTGGTTGCTTCTAGCTCCTTCTGTGAGCTGCCTATGGTGGTGTCAGGGGCTCTTCAGTCTGCTGTGATGAGCTGGGCTCAGGTGGGGTCCTCCTATTTAGTGATGCTTTCTGGCTTCCCTGAGGTCTCTGGTAAGGGACGAGAGCATCGTCATGAAGCCAGAGAACCTTCCGACACTGGGATATTTGTGACAGGGTCCTTTTTTTCTGGTTCTGCTTACCCATCCTTCCCCCAGGAATGTTTTCACATGGCTAACAAAAATAAAGCATTACGCTTTCGGCTATGTCAGTAACTCCATGCTGCTTGCAACGGACGCCCTCACCCCATCTCTGAGAGCACATCAGCATGTATGAACCCCCGGGGCTCAGGGCGGGGTCCCCAGGGTAAGGGCATCAGGGGACTATCACTCGTCAGCAAGAGGCAGGGATTGGACACGTAGACACAGAATGTGTCTAATTGGCCACGTTAAGATGCCTGGCTGTGCACATGTCAGTAGGGTGGGTTTAATTACTCTAGTTTTTAAAAAAAATTTTTTTAATGTTTATTTATTTTTTATTTATTTTTAAATTGTATTAGTTTTTAATTTTTATTTATTTTAATGTTTACTTATTTTTATATATTTTAATGTTTATTTATTTTTATTTTTATTTATTTATTTTTGAGAGAGACAGAGTGCCAGTTGGGAAAGGGCAGAGAGAGAGGGAGACACAGAATCCGAAGCAGGCTCCAGGCTCCGAGCCGTCAGCCCAGAGCCCGATGCAGGGCTCGAACCCACAAACCGTGAGATCGTGACCTGAGCCGAAGTCAGATGCCCAACCCACTGAGCCATCCAGGCACCCCAATTCCTCTGTGAACCCTTATTCAGCTGCTCACCAGTTGGCGCCCTGGGTCCGTCTCCCCATCTCGTGACAGGAGAGTGAAAATCGCCTCTCAGCTTCGTTCACATGGTGCTGATGTGAAACGCTGCGTGCAGCCAGGGGCATCCAGTGAACCCTGCTCAGGAACCATGGGCAATTATCATGATCTGGCAATTTCGAGATAATGGGGGTATCCGTTTTAACAGTGATAATGAGATAATAATGGCGCTTCGATTAGGACTAATAATGTGTTTAGAAGACAGGACTCGATGAGCCCAGCCTGGGTCCGGATCCTGACTCCAGCGCTTACTCGCTGGGGGGGAGGACACAGGGCAAGCCCCTTGTGGCTCTGCGTCTCAGCATCCTCACTTGTAAAGTAAGCACAGCTCTCAGAGGAGCCGTGCAAAGGGCTCGGCAGATACTTGTGATGCTCTAGGGCTCAGTAAATGTTGGCTGCGGTTTGCCATGAAGGCAGAGATCTTTGTGTCTTGCTCAATGGCTGTGTCCCTGTGCCCCCAGCGCTTAGAACAGGGCTTGGCACACAAACATGCTCTGTCCTGACCTGGTGGTTCCCTGGCCCAGGGCTGGGTCTCCAGAGCCCGCATGGGAGCCTCACCCCTGCGCTGGGCAGCTCAGTGGCTTTAAGGAGTGTGTCTGAGCTGCCCCACCCTGTGTGCTATTACTGGGGCGCTGGCCGCCTCTTGCTGTCACCCCCCTCCCAGCCCCCCAGCTGGACGTGAGGCTAACGGCCTGTCCTTTGCATCCTCCGGGGTTCCTGGCCTTGCGTGTGGGCAGAATCAGCTGCTAGGAGGCGGCAGGGCCCCTTCTACTGCGATCCTCTCTCTTTGCTGCGTGAGACTCTTAGAGCTCATTTCTTGGGAAGCAGAAGACGCTGCCGCGGGCACCGGGCACCTGCTCCTCCCCCTCCTCAGCCCATCGCTCTGCAGCGAGAGGGGGTTTCGGGGTCTTTCCTGGGGGCAGTTTTGATGGGGGAGGGACAGAGAGCACAGGGGCTGGAGGGCGGAGGGGGGAGACAGAATGTTCTGGAAGGGAGAGGAGAAGGTGCTAATGAGTATCTACCTCCACCCACGTGCCCTCCACATGTTGTCCTGTTTACTGGGACCTCAGATTCATCAGGGGGCCCTCCTGGGGGTGTCTCAGTCTCCTGGGACTGCCCTAACAGAATGCCACAAGGTGCGCGGCTTAAACAAGAGAAAGTGATTTTCCCTCAGTTCTGGAGGCTGGACATCTGACACCAAGGTGCCAGCAAAGCCGTTTCCCTGAAGCCTCTCTCCTTGGTTTGCAGCTGGCCATCTTCTTGCTGTGTCCCCACATGGCCTTTCCTCTGTGTGCCCTGATGTCTCTTCCTGTTCTTTCTTCTTTGTTTTTTTTTTCTTTAATGTTTATTTATTTTTGAGACAGAGAGACAGAGCATGAGCAGGGGAGGGGCAGAGAGAGAGGGAGACATAGATTCCCAAACAGGCTCCAGGCTCTGAGCTGTCAGCACAGAGCCCGATGCGGGGCTCAAACTCACAACTGTGAGATCGTGACCTGAGCCGAAGTTGGACGCTTAACCAACTGAGCCGCCTAGGAACCCCTTCTTCCTCTCCTTATAAGGACACCGGTCCTATTGGATCAGGCCCCACCCCCCCAACCCCATACCTCATTTAACTTTCAATACCTCCTTAAAGGCCCCACCTCCAAATATAGTCACATGGGGATCAGGGCTTCAGGGTATGAATTTCAGCGGGGAGATCATTCAGCCCATAATAGGGGATCACAACCCATAGGGAATGTCTATGGGGTCCCCTGAGTGCTAGGAAGAATGAGGCCTGGAGAATGAGGCCCAGAGAGGGGCAGTGATGTGCCTCAGGTCACACAGCAAGCAGGGAGCGGCTCTAGGAGGAGAGTAGAGCCTCCTGACCCTGGTCTGGAACTTTCCCCGATGCTGGTGATCAGGACTGCGGGGCTGGTGGGCAGCTGGTACAGGGCCACGGGGCCGCGGGGACCCGGTGTCGGTGCTGAGAGGTCCTCACTGCCAAGTGGCTGCTTTTGTCTCACGTCTGGCTTTTTTTTTTCGCTCTCTGAGTGGTTCAATTCCGGGACTTTTTAAAAATCTATGTTTTTATTCTGTCTTCTTTCATTGAGCTTTCTCTCTGGGTAATCTGAAGCTTGCAGGCAGCTAAGTATGATGTGTACATTCAAACGAAATGCAATAAAAAATAATCGAACGTGTTTCTTTCATGTCTGAGCCACGGATTAATTCTCTGGCACATTCTATTTCCTCTTCACCCCCTCTGCTTTTCATCTGAGATTTTTCCTCCCGTTTTTAGAATCTCCAGGATTTGAATGACCCCATGGTCCCTGCTCACTGAAGAGGCACAGATGGTCCCAACTTTACAGCCCAAGTCCCCGCGATCAATCGATGACACCGCTGGGGCAGAGAGGGACCTGCAGGTGTCCCATGGGCCTGGGAGGGGCCTGCCCTGGGGGCAGACAGACTTGTCCCTGTGCAAGCACTGGGAAAAGGCAGGGTCTTTGTGGCTCTAGAACTGAGCCTGGATGTTTGTAATCCTGACTTTCAGCCAAAGCAGCCGTCGTGGGTCCCCGGTGAGTGGCGGGATAGGCAGGGACACCGACGTGGCCATGAAGCGTGGGCTTAGCCCAGGAGCAGAGCGAGAGGCATGGAACGGAGGCGGCGGGAAGGGTTCTCCTGCCTCAGTTTTCTCCTCGCAGGGCCTCGGGTGAGCATCCCGACCTCCCGAGCCTCGTGTCCCCATCTGGAATATGGGCACACGTCCGCGCCCAGTATGAGGGGGGTGGGGGGGTGAAATGACACGACACTGTAAGCCATCAGCGCGGTGCCTGGCGCGCAGCGGGTCCCGAATAAACGGGGGCCAGTGCTGGTCATGGCCCATGCTCTCCCTCCCTCCCTCCCGCCCTCCCTCCCTGCCTCATCCATCCAGCTCTCTTTGCGAGCTGCTGTGTGCCAGGCCGAGTGCCAGGCATCAGGGAGAGAGGAAGAAAACCTCCAGTCACCCCCAGTGGCTCAGGCTCCAGCGGTGACACTGAAACGAGCGCTGTCAGGGGACAGAAGCTGGGTTTTCCGGGGATGGAGGAGGGACAAGCAGAGCTGGCACCAAAGGAACCAGAGAGGGCCTCCTGGAGGAGGTGACATGTGAGCTGAGCCTGGAAGGGGACTTGAGTTTCAGGGGCAGAGGTGGGGGAGGGACCCTCCAGGAGAGGGGACACAGGGCAAAGGCCACAGAGCACGCAGAGTGTGGTGGGCTGGGGACCGGGTGCTGTTCTGGGGGCTACGGCTGGGAGGCTCGCAGACGACCCTCTCTGACCCGGAGCTCACAGCCAGTGGGGGGCACAGACACTCACCCAACAACTGGCAAGCTGCCTTGTGAGCAGTGAGCTGGGGACAAGTTTCCCAGGTCTTGACCTTGTCGGGAAGGTGAGGAGGGCTTCCTTGAGGAGGGGACCCTTGCACTGAGATCTGAGGGGTGGGGAGGGGAATCTCTGAGGAGATGAGGAGGAGGGGTGCTCCAGGCTGCAGGGACAGCATGTGCAAAGGCCCTGTGGCGGGAGGGAGGGTGGTGAATTCAGGGCCCAAATGGTGGTTTCTGAGGCTGTGTGGAGACTTGAAGGGACAGAATAACCTGGAGGGGGTGACTGGGGTTGAGGGTGACCCCAGGGTTCCTGATAGAGGTGAAGCCTCCATTGTGGTCATGACCGGGGAGCCAGGTTTGGGGGGAAGGTCGTGGTCACCCAGGTCACGCCTCTGTGGTCTTTCCCTTCTGACCTCCCAGGTGTTAGAGGTTTCTTCCTGCTTTTTTGTCCAGTGTCTTCTCCACCCCTGCCCGGTCCAAAAGGGACGCACCCCTAAGGGGCAAGGAAGAGAGAGGCCCAGAGAGGGAGTGAGATTTCCCACGGCCACACAGCGAGCTTGGGCAGAGCTGGAGGCAGCTCCCAGAGCAGAGCCTTCCTCTGCGTCATCGCCCGCTGTCCCCTGGACGTCGCAGCCGGGGTCGAGGTCCCCACTCTTCAGGCTTTGCCCTGCAGGCCGTGGCTAATGGCTCTGCCGCTCCCTGAATCCACAGTCAAAGAGCCACTGCGCCTACAGCGTCGGTTTTTCAAATGGTTCAAAAAAGAAGTTGACAAATGGGTCCCGTCCTTTCCCAGGAGATTTTAGATTGCCTTTTTCTTGATCACTTTTATTCATCTTCTACGGCTGTGTCTCTAACACACAGATTCCCCGTCTCCCGTGGCAGCTGGAGGTACCGGGAAAGCGGCTCTTACAGAGCTGAGGGCACCTGTTGGGAGGCGGCCCGGGGCTGCCCTGCCTCGTCCTCTCCTGTGAGCCCTGGGATTCTCCATCCCGTGCAGGGGGTGGTGAGCTCCCCGTCACTAGCGGGGTCCCCAGAGCCTGGGCCACGCTTTGCAGGAACTGAGGCACGAAGCCCCGGGCTGGGGCCGTGACCAGGACCTGAACTCTGCACGCCTCCCCCGCCCTTCATAGACTTGCAGGCGGAGGGAACCAGCAGGTACCACGTGGGTGGGGGACGCTCCAGGGTCCGATTCACCCCCTCCGTCGCCGGTTCCTCCCCCATCTTGTCCCAAGGCCCTAGGCGGTGGGTTGTTTCACCACCACTGCTCCGGTGAGGAGCCTGAAGCTCAGAGAGGTGAAGTTATTTGCCTGAGGACACACAGCCGGTGAACCGTGGAGCCGGGGTTCAGTCCCAGGTCTGTCACCTGCAGCCTGTGCCTGTAGCCACGGCACCCTGCGGCCCCTCCCCCCAAAGTTCTTGAGGTCCAGCCCAGTTCCTCCCTCCTGACCTTTAGACCAGCTGCCTTAGAATGAGAAACAGGTTATAAACCTCTAAAGGGCAAAGACAGTTTTATTTTACTCATCTGGTCTGTCCCATAATAATTGAGGAGTGAATGAATGAATGAATGAATGAACTGAGCCTCAGCTCCGTATCTGAGTCGGGCTTCCGCAGTGGAGCTGAGGCCTCGGGGACCCTGACGGGCGGTCCACATCTGCTCTAGCTCCTGTGCAGCTTCCTGCTTTTTCAGGAGATGGAGAAGTTTCTCCAAATGCGTGTGCCAGCCTTGGCCTCAAAACAACCAACCTGGGAGCTTGTACAAATGCAGATTTGGGGGCCTGGCTCCAGGCTGCTGTTTCGGAATCTCTGGAGAATCTGCACCTTTAGGAAACGTCAGGAAGGGCACCCGGGGGGCTCAGTCCGTTAAGCATCTGACTCTTGATTTCAGCTCAGGTCGTGATCTCACGGTTCGTGCGCTCGAGCCCCGTGTGGGGCTTTGCGCTGACAGCTTGGAGCCTGCTTAGGATTCAGTCTCTCCTTCTTTCTCTGTCCCTCCCCCGCTCATGCTCTGTCTCGAAATAAATAAATAACTTAAAAACATAAAAAAGAAACACCGAGGAGATTGAAAATAAGAATCTAGATAAGGCTGCAGCCAAGAGAGGGACCTCGGTTTGCTCGACTCTAAAGTCCCCATCCTACGGATGAGCCTCCCTGGCCTACATGGATGGTCCCAGGGCCAGGGCGGGGACCTCCTGTGACCCGCTGGGCCTCCTCAGCACTCCTCCTGGGAGTGTTTATCCAGACACGTCATTACCCAGTTCAACAGTTTATGTGGCAGCTAATTAGTCCTAACGAAGATCGAGGATCCGTCATGGATCAGGAGCAGAGTCTGTCACCGGAGCTGGCTTCCTCCTCATGGCTGTCCCCTTGGCCCGGCAGTGCCTGCAGCAGAGGGGGATCAGGGCGCCTAGCCTGTCAGAAGCCAGCAAATGTGGCCCAGCCCCCTCCCTGCCCTGTCCCCAAGCCTGTTCTGATCTCAGCTCTGTCCCTTCGTGACTCTGAGGCCCTCAGGCCTGGGGATGCCCTTTACGCCCTGACTTTCCCCACCTCCCCTCCCCAGCCTCCCCTTGTTTACTCTTGGGCACCTCCCGTGGGCACCTCGTAGCCCCTCCCGGCCTCTCCCCTCCATGGTGATCTGGGGGTGCAGAGCTACCCTCTTCGGCAGCCACGTAACTAGAATGAGCTTTTTTTCTTTTTTTTTTTTCCTTTTTGTGCTGCAATTTCCTCACCTCTCAAATGGGGGTCATGTCACCTGCCTCACAGGGGCTGTTTTAGAAATCAATGAGAAATGTACGTGAAGCGTGCGGCTGATGCTGGGCGTAGAGTTGACATCCGGTAAATGGTGCCTCGAATCTGCCACTTCCCTTCCCCCACATGGTACCGACACCCCGGTATTTCTCAGCCTCTGATAGCACCAGAAATGCCACGTGAAGCCAGTGTGTCCCGCCCCGATGACCCATCCACAGCTGTCTTTACGGCTTCCTCCTCTTTAGACCCTCACCCCCACCCCGGCCCAGCTACAGGCTTTCCAGGCTTTCCGGAACCAAGAAGCATGCCTCAGACTTTGCTCAAGGTATGTCTCCTGTATGGAATTCTCTTCCTCACTGACCCTTGACCTGCACCCCTGACCATGAGCACAGAGCCTAACCCCGCCTTCCCTCTGGGCCCAGCTCCAAGCACGCCCTCTCCAGGAAGCCTTCCCCAATGTCCCAGAAAATCAGACCTGCTCCTTCCTGGGAAGCCTTGTGCCTGCCAGTGTAGACACTCGTGTCTTTAGGCAACAGGGTCTTTTCTAGCTGGGTATACGGGCCTGACTTCTACCTTCCCTCTAGCCACAGCTCCATCTAGACGGAGAGCGAGGGCTGCACGGGCCTCTGGAAGCAGCTCAGGGCTGTGGCCCGAGTATACCAGCTTGGGCCAGTCCCGGGCAGGCCCAGTGTTCACACGTCACCCTTTCTCCTGCACCCTGCCACGTCCTGAGCTCTGGGCAGGTGTCATATGAGCCCTCGTGGGTGTCACACATGGTCTCATGATTCCAGCGTGGGTGTCACACATGGTCTCATGATTCCAGTGTCTATGATTCCTGAAGCCCGTGCTTCTCAGAGCCTGCGGGTCGAATCTAGGAGGAATCTGGGAGGGTGGGATGTCAGGTGCTAAAAGTCTACACTTTGTTTCTGAAACGTACACTCTGGTGAGTCTGAGATGCTTGAGTGTTGATCTTGAGTGTTGGTGAGTCAAGGTGCCCTCAGAACGCCCCTAGTGCTGACTTGGCCGTCTGGGGTACCGAATGGGTTTGAATCTGGCCCCACCACTCAGTGCTCCTGTGAACATCCGCGCTCTGAGCCTCAGTTTCCTCATCTGTGTACGGGGTTGATGACGGCAGGTGGTTGTGACTCCGTCGACAGGATTCACTAGAAGCCTTCTCTGTGTCCGGGCTGATGGGCGCTGAGGAGGGGGCAGGGGCCCTGTGGATGAGGGCCCGCACAGAGGATGCTGGGGGTGGTCCTTGCCTCTGTGGAGCGGCTCGGGGCTGAAATAGGGGCTGGGAGAGGCAGAGTGCATTTTTCCCCCTCTAGGTGGGATGTCAGCCGCCAGCCCGCATGTGGGGTTCAGACCAGTGGTGTCCAATAAAAATATAGTGAAGTCATACATGTAGTTGTGAATTTTGTAGTAGTGACATTAAAAAAGTCAATAGTGAAACTTACTCTAAGAATATACTTCATTTCACCGAATACATCGTTTCAACCTGTAGTGATATCAGAATATTAATAATGAGATGCTACACATTTTATCCATAGTAAGCCCTAGAGTTTTATTTTTATGTTTATTTATTTTTTAGAGAGAGAAGGGAGAAGAGGGGCAGAGAGAGAGGGAGACACAGAGTCCAAAGCAGGCTCCAGGCTCCGAGCTGTCAGCCCAGAGCCCGACGCGGGGCTCGAACCCGTGAACCTGAGATCCTGACCTGAGCCAAAGTCGGAGGCTCAACCGACTGAGCCACCCAGGAGCCTCTGTGTGTCGTTTACACTCACCGCGCATCTCTGTTCAGCCCGGCCAGGGGCTACAGGGCCACCCAGCCTGGGCCAGTCTCTGCCGAGGCCCCTCGGCTCTGAGGGTCCCGCATTCCACATAAGGAACGGGCTGGTTCTTACTGATGGCAGAGGCGCGGCTGCGCGGGGGTTCCCTGCTTTGCTCACCGGTGCCGAACGGTGGTGATAAGCATGAGTTCGGGGCTGACTGGGGCTTTGGCTCATTCCGGGCTCCGCCTCCGCTCGGTCAGGTGACCTTGGACAAGCGACTTCGCAGGAAGATTCACGGAGCCGATGCGGGTAGGGCGCTCAGCACCTGCTGCACGTGTCAGTGCCCAGCAAACGTTGGCCGCTGCTAAAATTTATTGTTTCTGTTTCTCTGCCACCTCCCGGGGCACGACTCATCCCTGTGACTGTGTGTCTCCACCCCGCGGGCCCTCGGCGCCATCCCCTGGCAGCCGAGCTGCGGGACAGCAGGTGCGTAGGGCAGGGGGGGTGGGGGGGCCTGGTCTCGCGGCCAGGCGGGAGCTGGCCTCCCAGCAGCACAGACGGGAACGGTCACCAGCGGGACCCCGAGACCTGGGCTTCACTGCCCACCCGCTTGTACTCACTCGCTTGTGTCTCACATTTCTCCTTAAGCTCCTCTCTCTGGCTTCACTCAGGCAAATGAAGCCGGAAGCAGCCTGCAGGTAGGTGATGACCACAGCCCTGCCCCTCCCAGACCCTTTGAGCTAAACCGGGTGACTGGCACCCGCACGGAGGGGCCGCGGAGTCACTTCTGGAATGATCGACCATTACCTTTCCGTCTTTAGAACACTGAGATCCCCCCACCCCCCACCCGGGAACCACGGAAGCGCCTTGGGCTGCCTCCTCTGTGACCGAGGTGGCAGTCACAGCACCTGCCTCTGAGGTTTTGTGACTTCTAGATGGGATGACGGGAGCAAGCCGCTCAGCACCGCGTCCCGCGGGGAGCAGGGCGGGGTGGGGACCCGAGCTCCACACGCGCTGTTTGCCGTTTCTGCCGAATGGGCCAACAAGGGGTGTCCGGGGAGAGGCCCCGCTCCCCGCCGCCCCCCCTGCCCGGGAGACTAACGCCGCCCCTGCCCTTGTCCGGCGAGGGCCCCGTAAAGCCCACTGTGCCTGAAAACAAGCTGAGCGTTTCGGGGGGATGCGGAGAGAGGGGCCACACTGCAGCCTCCCTCATGGGCTCCGAGGGCCTCCCCAGATCACACAGGGGTCCATCCGGGCCACAGGAAACCAGCTTCTCTCCGCTGCTGGTCTGGCTCCAGCACTGGCTTCCCCGATCCTGAACACGGGGCCGCGTTCCCCGCGGCGCCCCACCCACCCACGACAGCGCGGGAACTGGGGCGGTGGTCACGCTCTAGGGGCAGGTGGGCAGGGTGGCCAAGAGGGGGCGGGGGAGGGGCAGGCCCCGGGGCGTCTGGTCAGGAGGAGAGTCCCTGCCTGGGGGGGGTCGAGTGGGGTGTGGATAGGCCTGTGTTACATCAGACACAGGAGCAGGAGCCGGGGAAGAAGGGGGCTTCAGGTGGTCGCGGCAGACTGGGGACAGAGCAGGGGGCGTCTGCCCACCAGGCTCTCCTTCGGAGCACACCTGCTATGTGACATGCCACCACCTGGGCCCACGTCCACCCAGCGCCAGCCTCCCGGAGCCCCGAGCAGCCCAGCTTCCTTGGGGCTCCCAGCAAACGGAAAAATCCAGAGACACTAAAACGAGTCACAAACACTGGGACAGAACGTAAATGTTTACGTTATGCACACGTACCCTTTTATCAACAGCTGCGTGAGGTGCGACTCACCAAGTTTCTCGGGAAAAAGCACATTTGTCCCGCAGGCGAGGCCGGGGGGAGGGGGGGGACAGGAACCAAGACACAAATCGGAGGCGGTGAGTGGAGGTCGTGGCTTTCTGCCTGTCCCCGTGGCCCGTGGCCATGGGACCCAGAGGAGGCTCCCTGCCAGACAGCGTCGGGGGCACATTCGAGGACTTGGGGAATGTGGGGCGCTGCACACACACGTGCACACGTATACAACCACATGCGTGCACATGCGGTCGCCCCTTGGCGGGGTGGCCTGACTTGAATGCGGCTGCTGTGGACACATCTGTAGCTGTGACACATCCATAAACGAAGTGGTCGTTCTCGCCGTTTCTGAAAACAGGGCGGCTCTGACCCTGTGGGGGGCTGGGGCGGGAAGCCGACCCTGGAGAGTGGTCCAGAGGCATTTCTGCAAAGCGCGGGGGGTGGGGGGGTCCCGAGTGAGCCCCAGACCCTGCCCTAGGCACCTTTGGGGAGTGTGGGTGCGGAGGAAACGGCTGCTTCTTGAGGGCCTGCTGTGCTCACCCCTCACAAAGCCCCCGGAGGCGAAGGCAGGTGTAATTGTCACTCCCCCGGATGGGGGCCAGAGGGACGGGGCTGCCGGCGGGAGGCGAGCTGCTGGTCCAAGCTGGTCTCCTTCTGGACATTAATGACCACCCAGGACGCCACAGGCTCAGGCTGCCGGCAGGGCAGGGGGGAGGGGTGGGGTTGGGAAGTTCAGGGTGCGGGGTGACATCTGGGGTGACGGGGGCACAGCGGGTAATCAGGGTCACTGCCCTCTGCAGGATGCAGACAAGGCCCAGGCCATTGTTAGTGTTATTACTGCTCTGACTGTCATTCCTGGGGACGGGTCTTCTTCCTCATCATTATCATCACTGTCACAGCCATTGTCATTGTAGCTGTGACCATCATCGCCTTCGCCGTCCCGGCCTCCCCTTCACAAGCATCACCCGGTGCCCAGCCTGGGAGGCTGGTGTGAGTATCGTCTCTGGGTGACCGGCGGGGAAGCCGAGGCACAGACAGGGGCAAGGACGTGCCCAGTGGCACAGAACTAGTCAGCTGTGGAACCGGGATTTGAACCCAGTCTGTCTGGCTCAGAGCCAGTGTCTTCACCCCAGCTAAGCAGGGCATGCAGCCAACCGTGGGCCCTCACTGGATGTCCCCGTGTGCCACAGATATGCCCACCCAGGACTGTCTCCAAAGCCTCTGCTGTCGTCCCCCTGCACACGGCCTCCTGGGGACCGTGGCCGGGGACATTGTGCTGTGGACCCTCGGGTCTGTGGGCTCACCAAGCCTGTGGCTGCCCCTGGAGGTAAATCTCCTCGGGAGTGCTGTTTTTACTTTAAATTTTTTTTAATGTTTATTCATTTTTGAAAGACAGAGAGAGACAGAGCACAAGCAGGGGTGGGGCGGAGAGAAAGGAGGACACAGAATCCAAAGCAGGCTCCAGGCTCTGAGCTGTCAGCATCAGAGCCTGCCTCGGGACTCGAACTCACGAACTGTGAGATCATGACCTGAGCCGAAGTCGGACCCTCAACCGACTGAGCCACCCAGGCGAAGGGGCTGCTGTTTTCACAGACAGGACCCTGAGGGGGCAGAGTGGGCGAGTGACCACTGTCAGTCCCAGACATGGGTGAGACTTAAGAACTGGGGGGACAAAATGAGATGACCCGGGCAGTGTGTCCGCTGGGGATGTGGAAGCTTTGAAAGGAAGGGCCTGGTGCCCCGTGATGGAGGGGAAACTGAGGCCTGGAGCAGAAGAGTGGCTGGCCCCGAGCCTCCAGCTCTGACAGCTGAGGGCTCCACGCTGCTGGCTTCCCCAGGGTGACCTTGAGGGCAGGAGGGCAGACGCGACACGGCCCAGGCAGGGGCTCTGGCCATCTTTACCTCTGCCCTCCCTGTCACGGGCAACTTGCCAGGGGGGAAAGATGACTTCCCAGTTCTGCCAGAAACTCGCCTCTACTGAGCTAAGCAGTTAACAGAATTCTCATGGCGTCAGGCGTTTTGTTTAATCCCGCGATCTCTCTTGCCGGCTTGGAAAAATGAATTCTGTCAAGTCTCTCGAAGCCAACTGTCGACGCAAGGCCTTTGGGGGCAGGCAGATCTCCTACTCTGATGGCCAAATTCACCTGAAATGATCTCATAATCCGGCGTCCCGGCAAAACCTGGAGCTGAAATTTCCAGAGCGCTTTGTCCTGATCAGTTTCTCTCCACTCCTCCTTGCTGCCTCCTCTCCTGGGGCCCCCTCCTCCTGCCCCTTGAAAAGATCATACAAAGAATCGCAGCTGGCACGGTTGTAGCCATTGGTTTCTCGCAGCAATTTTTGAGAGAGAAAATGACACAGCGCAAAGCCTCGCGTCTCCGTGTGTTGGGGAGAGAGGCGCTCGCTGTCAGAGGCTCCGGCAGCCGGGTAGGTGACGGCACACGGGGTGGGGGGGGATTGACAGACCTGGTGTCTGTGCACAAGATGGGGGGGGGCATCTGGGAGGGAGACACAGCCTCATCGAGACCTACAAGGCACAACCCTCACTTCCAGGATTCTAGGGTCTGAAGGGGTGGCAGGTGTGCACTAATGGCCGTGACCCTGTGTGGTGAGCGCTGGAGCAGATGTGCATGGGGCGGTAGGCATTTCTGTTAGTTATGGTGTGTTGGGCAGCAGGTATCCAAGAACTCAAAAATAATCACCCATGCAATTGAGACGTGAAATGTGCTCACGTAATGGGGGGTCAGGAGGAAGGTGGTTGCACTTTGGTTGCATGTTCAGAGACATCAACGAAGACCCAGGGTCTTTCCCTCTCTCCCCGTATCGTTCTTGACTGTGTTAGGTTTTTTTGTCATTAGCTTCTTACCTCAGGGTTGCAAGACGGCTGCCATAGCTCCGAACATCGTCTCACCCAACAGCATTCAAGTCTAGAAGAGGGGAGCAGAGTGAGGCAGGATATTTCCCAGGGGCACTCCCTACACCAGCAGATTTTCCCTCACTCCTCAATGACCAGATCTGGGTCACACACCCCCTCCTGAAACCATGTCTGGACAAGGAGGGGGTGTTCAGGCTTGCCTTCACCCTGGGCTGGGGAGGCCCACCAGGTCTGAGCCTGTGGCTGCAGAACAAGCCCAGGGCTCTGTGAATGAAGGAAGGGGGGACGGGCTGCTGGGCGGGTGGCCACCTGTGTGCACCACCTTCTCATCGGTGCTGTGACTCAGTGTCCCGGGCAGTGTGGGGTCTGGGGTGGGGGCCAAGCCCAGGCCCTGGGGGCAGAAGGCCCTGCACTGAGTCTCTGTCCTCCATGGGCTGTGGCATCTAGTCCTTGGCACGGCCTCCTCCCCTGTGGAGTGGGGGCCGTGACGGCACCTGCCCAGCAGGGAGGTCGTGAAGGGGACAAGGGTCGTGCGTGTAGGCGCCTGGTGTGAAGGGATGTTAACAGCTGTTAAATGGGTTTTTGCAGTGATTAGCCCCATCTGCAAAATGGGCCCAGGGAGCCTCCTCTGTGACAGTCCTGGGGGTGACAATGGCAGGAAGATGAGTTCATACGAGTGAACACTTCCTGCGTGTGCTGGGCGCCCTTCACACGTCCTCGGTCACTTAATCCTCTCAGCCGCCTGTGAAGAGGGCGCTGTTTTCATCCCCATTTCACAGCCGAGGAAACTGAGGCTCAGGAGGGTGACTCCAGGTCAAAGGAGGGCAAACGGGGCTCCAGGATCGTCAGATTCCAGCCACCGTGCCCTGTCTCACTGCAGGGCCCCGTGGAGCCGGCACAGGCAGGTGCTCAAGGAACCCCTCCCCACCCGGCTGGCTGTCACCAGGGTTCCAGGCTGGTGGCGGGGCCGGACCTATCTCCTTACCCTGCCCTCCGTCCCTCCGGAGCTCCAGGGCCCCAGAAGTTGGCCGACGTGTGGGGAGCTGTGCCCACGGTCCTGGTTGTCCTCCTTCTCCAGGATGACGAATAAGCAATGCCATCAATGACGTCATTGTGTGTTGATCACAACCGGCAATTTCTACGCCTTGAGGAGACAATAAACACTCTGTATCCTTCATGCAAAATATGAGCGTGTGGCAACGATGGTTACTATGTCCCACGTTTATTTTTACCGAAATACGCGAGAACCGTTTCCAACAATTATACACCTACAGGGACATCACAGTTTAATAACTGCACACGAAGCTCCTGGCCAGCCCCACGACGTAAACGGGGGCACCAAGTGTGAAGTGAAATGTGCACCCCAGCCCTGCCGGGGTGGGGGCTCGCGGTCACTGCTGCCGGCCCCCCACTCAGATTTGGGCTCATCACCCCCTTCCAGCCTTCCTGGTTCTCTCAGCTTCCCAGAGAGAGGGCTAGGGTGGGGGTCGGAGGTGCACCAGGGAGAGACCTTAGAGTTGACTTCCCTGTTTTACAGATGGGTAAACTGAGTCCCGTTCACCCAACCATACATTCACCCGACAGTTCACTGAGTGGCTTCTGCGCGCCAGGCTCTGTTCCAGGCACGGGGGACTCAGCTGCTGTTCCGCTGGGGGAAATGGGTGACAATGCCAGATGGTGACAAGCACCGTGAAGTGCCCTAAGGTGGGCAGGGGGAGATGCAAAGATTATAACATTATTATTGGTCTCTACTCTGACATCCCCCGATTCTGATATTCGGGGAGTGTAGCCTCCTGGGGCTGGGAAATGTCCCTCCTCTGGAGCAGGGAGCCCGTCCCCGCAGCTGAGTTCTCCCCCGGGCCCCTGGTTACACCCCTTCCCTTTTCAATCCCACCCTAACCATCGTTAGCTACTCCCTTCTCCAGGCTTGCTTCAGATGGTCTGAGTTTATGGCTGTCGCGAGATGTTAGTGGCCACGACAGGGACTATTAGACCAATCAAGCTGGGCGAGACACTCCTGCCAGACTTAGGACCCGCAGCGAGTCCCAGAGCCCCAGGCGGCTACCGTCCACGCGGGCCGCGCCTGATGGGTCTCCGCAGTCACAGAGTGACGCTGCCCCTGTCAAGCAGTGCCTCCCCGTGTCATGGGGGCCCCTGCAGAGGGTCCCCCAAGGACTGGGGTTCGTCGGCCTCTTCGGTTCCAGGCTCCCCCTCCCTTCCCTACTGGAACCTCCTTCTCTCTCCCCTCCCGGCTCTCAGGACAGCATCTCCGCTGGGGCCTCTCCTGAGGGTGTCGCTGCACTCGGACTCCAGACCCCCACGGTGGAGGCTCAGTCCCCATTAGTGGTCCTGAGTCCCGGACAAGGTGGAGGGAGGCAATGTGGCCCAGCGTCTAAGCCACTGGCTTTGGCCGACCCTGGTTTCCAGTCTGGGCTCTGCCAACTCATTGCTGTGGGATCTCGGGAAAGTTACTTAACCTCTCTGAGCCCGGTCACCTCGTGTGTGAGTTGAAGGTAAGAAAAGCATCCATCTTACGGGGCAGGGTCCAGACTTAGACGTGGTCACACAGCGACACGCTCAGTGCGGGACTCCCTTACTAGGACTGGCATGCGGTGACAGGGCTGTGATGTCTTCCGCCCCAGGGACGCAGCTTCTCCCGCGTCTGGAGGACGCCCCCACCCCCAGCCTGGGCCGCTCTCCCCAGAGCGGTGAGCGGAGACCAGCCTCGGATCCCCCAGCCCGGATGCAGACTCAGCCTCCAGCAGTCACTCGCCGTGCGACTCGGCAGTGGCTTAGCCTCCACGAGCCTCACCAGGCTCCCCCCTGTGAAGCGGGCACAGTAATACCGACCACACGGGGTTACCGTGAGGATGGGATGAGGCCGCCTCAGCGGGACACAGACTCCGGGGCTCGAACGACACCTGCGGGCAGCGCTCGGGGGGACACTCTGGGCACCCAGGGGGTCAGTGTCCTGGATGCTCCTCTGCCACGTGGGGACCGCGACCGTCCCTGGTGGCAGGATGGTGTGCGGACCCCACGCCCTCACGTGCGGTAAATGTCCGCTGCCGGGTGAGCCCCCGATGCGCGTTAAAGGGCGTGGTCACCATGACTATCGTCACCGTCCCTATTCAGCTGGCAGGGAAATGCCCCCGTGCTGTCTTTGGGCACGGAGCCCCCGGCACAGGCCCGGGCATAGAAAGACACCAATAAAGCAGGGAGAGCAGGGACTGGGGAGCAGGCCGCCCGGGCTCAAGGCCCAGCTCCACCACTTCTGAGCTGTGTGCCCTTGGACGAGTTTCTGAACCTCTCTGAGCTACAGTATCTGCATCTGTAAAAGCGGGCATAGCCACTGCGTCTCCACCGCAGGCCTGTTGGAGTAATCAAGTGGGTTAATGCAGGCAAAGTGCTCAACACAGCGCCTGGCACGCGGAATTGGCTCTTCTCACTCCGGGCTCCGAGGGAGTGCGGCGCCGAGCGGCCCCTAACGGGCTCCCTTCCTGCCACCGCCGCACCGAGAGATGAGAAAGCCAGGCCAAGGGACACGAGATGAAACGTCTGGGGACGAGACAGTAGACGCCGTGCTAAATTATGCGGGGCGGACGATTAGAGAACGAAACGATCTGTGATGAAGGGCTAATCGGGCAGGACGGAGGCTCGGGGCGCAGGAGCCAGGGGTGAGGGAGACGCCCCGCAGCCCCGGGGAGCAGGGCTGGCCTCGGTCAGTGGCTGCGTTCTCCTTAAGGACGCTTGTCTTTCCCCGCTACGCAAGTCAGACATGGGCGCTGGGAGGCGTCTGGAAAGTGCAACTAACAACAGAAGAGGGTATGACCTCTCCCCTCCTAAAGACTCTAATTTTCACTTCATTGCTTCATTCTTTTTTTTTCCTACTCATTTACAAGTACATGTTCACAACTGACTTCACATGGGTGTAACTGTCAGGATATGTGAGGATATGAGGCAGTAACAAACAAGCCTCAAACCAGCAAAGGTCAGCATAGCTTTCTGTAAGGAGGTGTTGGGCAAAAATAGTATGAATTTGGAATAGGTGACAACCATGCTCATTTATGGACTGAGTAACCCTCCTGTTCTGTTCGACCTTCACAGGACACCAGCTCCCACCCTGGTCCCACCACCATTATGCCTGGACAGGTGCAGTGGCCTCCTGCCTGCTCCCTGCCTCTGTCCTGGCCCTGCTCCCCTCACTCTGCAGCAGCGGGGTGACCCCCTGAGACTCAGGGCGGAGTGCTCCCTGCCCCGCTCTGCGTCCCCATGCCCTTGCCTCACTCAGGCATGGTCCACCCAGATGGCAGCCTCAGGGACCCCGAGGTCTCCAGCCCCCAGCCCTTCCCCCCTCCCCACAGGTCCTCCAGCTATTTCCTCAGCCTGGAGCCCCCTGCGCCCCCAGATTCAAGGCTCACCCTCGCCCTTCCCTCCGGCCCCAGCCTCCTCACCACGTCTGCCCTGTCCCCTCCTCCCCTGCTTCAGGTCTTTGCACCTGCTCTGACGGCCCTTCCCTGACCGCCGCTTATAACTGCGACCCCTGTACCTCCGGCACCTTCTAGCACCCTCCCCTGCTGGCTTTTCCTCCGGCTCTGACCCCGACTCTCACTCTCTGCAGCTCACCGTTCATGCTTGGTGAGGCTCCTCCTTCCCGAATCGGGGCTTCTCCCCGCTGCCCAGGACGTACTGCCCACAGTGCCCGCCCCGTGGACGTCGGAGCGCTGGCCGCGCCCCACGAGCCAGGCTGCCCCGTGTGAGATGCTGTCCCCTGCTTCTCCCAACAGCCCCCGAAGCGTCCGCTAGTGACAGGGCTGTTCTGCAGGGGGGAAGCAGGTGGCCTGGCTCGGGAACTGCGGGTTTCACGGGGCTTGGGGGTGGGGTCGGGTCCCGGGCGCCTCCAGGGTCCAGGGCTGGGCCGGCACGCAGGTGGGATGCTGTTCCGGAGTGTTCCAGGAACGGGACCGTCGAGCAGCCGGCGCCGCGGGGACACCTGCTCGTTTGATGGGGAGGGACGCGATCTCCTGACCGTCCATCCGCACCCCTCTGCTGCCTCTGGGCTCCCAGCGGGTCCACGCTGGGGCGGCACAGATGGGAGACTAGGACACCCCCTAACAGCCCGGGACACGCCCTCCTCTCCAGGCCGGCTCCACCCCCCTCCCCCCCCCCAGCTTCCTCTTCACCACCCACCAGGGACCCGGGCCTGTCTGCTTACCAGGGGCCCAGCCCCTGCACAGACCCTAAGAAGCGCGCAGGCAGCTGCGCGGGCGGGGGCGGGGGCGGTGCGCCTCCGTGTGGACCCCGAGGGGCGCCCCCTGGTGGCGCAGCCACTAGAAGGCGTCTGGTCCCCCGCTGGTGGGACAAGGGCTGCATTTGCAGTGATTTTGTACACACGACTCGTGTCTTGTCCAGCTCCGCAAAGGGCGGACCGTCTGTTCCCCGATACCTCGGACCCCCCCAAGTCAATGCGCATGGACCACCTCCCCCAAAGCATCCCTCCCCGGGTTTCCCTGTCACCACAGGCATTGGGGGTCCGAGGCTGGAGGAGGGGCGGGGTGAGTGACCTGGACGCCCTCCCAGCGTCACCCCTTCAGGACAAATTCTACTCTCCAGGTTCAGGCACCGATCAGGCCCAGGGGCCCCTGAATTCTGTTACACGTTCCTGGACCTGAGACCTCCCCCCATCCAGCTTGTCTTTGCTTAAACTACACTGAGTATTTTTCTGTTGTTTACAAAAAGCCTTGACACCGAAACTAAGGAAACCTGTTTATTTAAAAATCTAATTTTTTTAAAGCACCCTTTCCAACCATGAATTTCTCTCTCTCTCTCTCTCTCTCTCTCTCTCTCTCTGTCTCAGAGAGCCCTCATCCAGTAAGGGCAACGAGGCTTTTGCAAACCTTTGTGGAAATTAAACCCACAATCTGGGCACACACTTGTTTGACAAGTGATAATTAACTGCTGACAATATAATTTCAACTTGGTCGCAAACATGTTTTTCATCAAAATGTAACCAAAGACATTTCCGGGTTGGGGACTCTGATCTCATCCTCAGAGCTCGGTCCCTCTGCCCATAGCTGCGGAGGTGGCTTTGAGAGGGTCCCTGCTCCCTGCCAGGTGGGGCCTGGACCCCAGAGGTGACACTGGTATTTCATACCCTGGGCTTTCCGGGCCCCACAGACTCCCGGGAAAGTCCCAGAAAGGCGATTCAGCCAGCTCCTTTCTCACTGTGGGTGTCCCAGCCGCCCCCCCCCCCCCGCCCACCATGTGCCTGGAACCCGAGCAGGGACGTGGCACCAACTGCAATTTCAGGGAGAGGGGGACACTCCTGTCCCTGTAGCTCCTGCCAGGCCTTGATCCTGCAGGGCGCCTGGCCCATCCCCCGGTTGACAGGGAGGAAACAGAGGCTCAGAAAGGTGGAGTTACTTGCTCAAGGCCACACCTCTGGTGAGGAGCCCGAAGGGGGCATCAACTCTGACCTGCCTGACTCCCCAGTCCATGCCGCCCCCTCCCACCCCCAATTCCCTTTCTCTAGTGAACCCCACCTTTCTTGCTGTGGTTTCCTCATCTGGAAGTTGGGGTAATGCTAGCGCTCTCCTTATCAGGACGTTTGAGGAGGAAATAAGCTGATATGTACATGTTATACACACCTGTATGCACACGCATCTGTACACGCATGTACGTGTCCACACGCACAAACACACGTAGCACTTAGAACAGTGCCTGGCACACAGTATGACCTCAATATGTGTTAGCTACAATGCTGATTAATTATCATCAATATTAGCGTTTTCTATAGACTGCATGTGTCCCCGCAAAAATCCATTGATTGAGACCCCATCACATTCCCGATCTGTTAGGTGGTGGGGCCTTGATGAATGCCCAGGAGACGCCAGAGAGCTCCTAAGCCCTCCCACTGTGTGAGGACAGACAGAAGATGGCTGTCTGTGAAGCAGGACAGGCGCCCAGCAGACATCCAATGTGTTCACACCTTGACAGACTTGTCAAGCTTCCAGAACCCGAAAGAAGACAAATCGTGTGGTTTATAAGCTACCCATTCTATAGTATTCCATCATAGCAGCCTCTCGCAGCACTGAGAAGATGTTAACAATACCAACAGCGTGCTATGTTAGGCAAAGTTCTTTCCTCCAACCCACGGGCCAGCGGCTCGGCCCTCTTTATCATCTCAATGAATCCCAAGCAGGTCGCATCAAGTTAAAACCACGGCTAGACGAACACTGGGGTGCAAACGCAGAACACCAAGAAATGAGAAACTCTTCACTAAGTAGCCGGGGAGAAGACAAACACAGGCAGAAGTTCCTCTCCAGCAACCTTAGAGGACAGGGATAGTATTTTAGCGCCAAATGAAGTAAGCAAAGTAGAATTCTACACCCAGCTAAATTAGCATTCAAAACTGAACGAGAAAGAATGACATTTTCAGACAAAGACACACTCGCAGGGCGCCGGTAAAAGAAATAATCATTAAAAAAGCATGCAGGAAGGTAGTCACTGAGCCCAGAAAGGAGAGGATTGAACTAACAATGGTGAGCAAATGGGGCGGGTCTGGGCTGGCCACGGTGAACACACATCGCAGCCCTGGGTATATAGATCACGGCCAGCGCAGGGGCAGAGAGGAAGGCGGAACCACGGGTCTGGGCTGCATGAAAAGATGGAGAGGGAGACCAGAGGAGACATATTCTAGGTCTTTGTGCTGTTCAGAGGGAGGAGAGAGAGAATCGATTCACCTCTGAGTGTGTTAAGTCAACTGTGCTTATTATGGCCTTAAGGCTGAACAATTAAAAAAAAAAAACAAAACAGGGGCGCCTGGGTGGCTCAGTCGGTTGAGCGTCCGACTTCGGCTCAGTCATGATCTCACCGTCCATGAGTTCGAGACCCGCGTCGGGCTCTGTGCTGACAGCCAGAACCTGGAGCCTGCTTTGGACTCTGTGTCCCCCTCTCTCTCTGTCCCTCCCCCACTGATGCTCTGTCTCTGTCTGTCTCTCTCTCTCTGTCAAAAATAAATAAACATTTAAAAAAAATAAATAAATAAAAATAAATAAATAAAAACAAAAACAAAAACAAAAACAGCATAGAATATGGAATTTCCAAACCAGCAGAGGGACAAGAGGGAATAAACAAAACCTGATCAATCTGATGGGTGGCAGGAAATGAGCCAAACGGAAAGAGAGAGAGATGGGGTGGAGGGGAAGCAAAAGGAAACAGTAAAATTCTTCTATTTGAAAGCACAGAATATGAAGGCAGAATCCTGAATCTGCTGTTCCCATCTGTGTGACTCGAAAAATGACAATGATACCCCCCCCCCCCACCGACCCTGATTTCCTCATCTGTGAACAAGAGACAATAGGGCAGTTTGCTAACAGGTTCTCTAGTGCATTCCATGGAGGGGCTTCCGGGGGGATCAGCACCATGAGCCCCGTGGGGGAGGGGGCTGCTGTTACCATTGTCACAGCCCTCTGTGCCAGGTGCCCTCCCAGCCTGCGAGACAGGTGTCGCTGCCATCGTCACGACACAGGCTCAGCAGGGAGAACCTTCCTGGGGTCACATGGCTGGGAATAGCCAGTCCAGGACACAAGCTCGGGTCCTCTGACCCTGAAGCCACTTGTGGACTCTACGACTTGAAGCAGCGTGAGGTCCTCTCTGAGCCTCAGCGTCCTAATCTGTACGATGGCCGTCTCCTGGCTGTCATTGTGGGGATGCGGTGACGCTCTGCTGGTCCCAACCTCAGAGAAGGCTGACACGGCCAGGGGCGAGCGGCCGCCCTTCACCTCCTTGCTCCAGGCTTCTGGAAGAAATGGCACTTTTGGACATCACGTTGTAAACATCTTTTTTTTTTTTTTTTTGCTTTTTTTCCCTTGATGATAAAGCTTTCTACAGTCAAGCTTAATTTTATCAGAAGAGTAAGAGATTATCAAACCGGCTCAAGCAGTCCATCAAGGAAATCCCCATAGGGACAAAGAGGCAAGACGAGTCTCTCCCAAGACACCCTCTGCTTCATCCTTTACCGAGTCAATGACAACTGCTACCATCGTTTGATGCTTGCAATATCCCAGAAACCAGACGCCTGTTCCTCCATGAAAGCAGTGGCTCTCAACCAGGGTTGGTCTGTGCCCCTCCGCGGACGTTTGGAAATGTCTGGAGACATTCTGGATGCAGCGACCTAGTGGGGGTGAGGGGAGAGGCGTACCCTTGACATCTAGCAGGAAGCAACCAGCGCGGCTAAACATCCCGCAGTGCACAGGCCAGGCTGCCAGAAGGACAAGGGTCTGGCCCAAAGTCAAAAGTGCCGAGGCTAAGACACCCAACGGAAACCCCCCCAGCAACTTTGTGAGAGAGGCGTCAGCTCCCGCTTTAGAAACGGGGAGGCGGGGCTAGGGGAAAGGCAGTGAAACCCACAGAAACCCGAGTGAAACCCGAGACTCAGATCTGACTCTGCCTCCGAAGTCCCTGGTTCTTCGGCTTCTTAAACGGCCAGCGCTGTGGACTCCACGATTGTGTCCCCCTCCCCGCCGTTCTCGTGTTGAATCTCTCAGCCCCAGCGTGGCTGTCTTGGGAGACAGAGCCTCTAAGGATGTAGTTAAGGTGAAACGAAGTCCTCGGAACGGAGCTCTGATGTGGCGGGGGTAGTATCCTCGTGCGAAGGGACATCAGATCGCTCCCTCTCCACGAGGTTAATACAGAGGAAAGGCCACGTGAGGACACAGTAGGAAGGTGGTGGTCTGCAAGCCGGGGAGGGAGCTCTTACCAGAAACCTACCAGGGCAACACCTTGATCCTGGACTTCAGCCTCCAGAACTGTGGGAAATACATCTCTGTTGTTTAAAGCCACCCAGTCTGTTGTGTTTTATTATGGCAGCGTGAGCTAAGCCGGCCAGGACCCCTCAGTTGTGTCGTCATCAGTACCTACCCTGCAGGAGTCTGTGCGTCCCGTGACAGTGACATTCGAACGCTCACGTTTAACTGTGTCGAGGGAAACTCATTTCATAGGAGCCGCTGCTGCCTCCTTCTTAATTTTTATAACTCCTTCCTCTGTCTCTAAGGGCAGTTTGTGATCAGGAGGGACGATTTGAGTGTAGCAAATATAAGAGGGGCTCTGGCGTCCCCGTCCAGCTCCTCCGGACCCAAGAGCTGACCTCAGTCACTGGCAGTTCGGGGCAGTGGAGACAGGAGACGAGATGCTGCCTCGGGCGCTCTTCCTCGGGGCCCCTGGTCAGATCCCTGGTGCTCGCGTCACACAGTCAGCCAGCGAGATCCCTCCGTCTCAGGCCCCAGATGTTAGAGGGAGCGCACGGGGCAAGGAGGTGGCAGAGGGACCCAGACAGGAGACTGCAGGGGAGTAAAGGGAACCAGTGACACCTGTAGGAGCCTCAGAGACCGGCGGGCAACAGTGACAGGATCCCTGAGGACCGCGGGGAGGGGCCGTCTGCTTATCAAACCTCCTTGTCCTGAAAGTGACTCCAGGCCGCCCGTAAAAGCCGCTGCGCGGTGGGATCCGGCCAGCCCTCCCACCAGCGTTTGCTGAGCACCTGCTGTGTGCTGAGCACCTGCCGTGTGCAGACGGGTCCCGCCTTCTGTCTGGTGGGGGAGAAGCGCAGGTCAGGAGGAGCCCCCATTTCCCTGCTGAGGACGAGCCCCGCCGGGGGTCAGGGAGGGGTGACTGACTCTGACCCTGACCCGGGTCTCTGTGAGAGCGCCCGGGCCCCCAGGAGGTGGGGGATTTGGAGAACCTTCTCCACCTCATGGGACAGGTGAGCAAGGCCCAGGTGGGGGCGTGACTTGCCTGCCATCCTGGGCCCAGGTTCCCCCAAACCTGAGTCCACAGCATGACCCGGCCCAGGGGTCTCGGGACCGTCATGGCACTGCCTCTCCTTATCCCCGGGCCGCTCAGCAAAGTCTCCCACGCCGACATTAACGACACCTCCCGGAGGTTAATTTGTAAGGAGACAGTGAAAATGTGTTATTTAAACAGCGATTATTAAAGTCATGCTGGGGTTTTGCTACATAATAGGTACTTGTCTGTGACCTCATTGTGAGGACAGTGTAGGAGCCTCCTCGGCCACTCTGCCCAGGCCTCGGCCTCGCATCTGGGTGGAGACACTGTTCTTGGACTTTGGGGTTTGCTGCTCTTGGATGTGTCCTTCCCCCCACCCCTCCCCACTCCCCCGCCTTGGCCCGGGACCGTGGATGTAACACGTGTAACAGACACCTGCCTGTCCGTGATCTCCTGGCTCCTTTGTCCATGTAGGAGCTCGTGAACTTGTTAAGTTGATCGTGCATTCACCCAACACTCAGGCACCATTTGTTTAAAAAAAAATTTTTTTTTTTAAATGTTTATTTGTTTGTGAGACAGAGGGCAAGCAGGGGAGGGAGAGACAGAAGGAGACACAGAATCCGAAGCAGGGTCCAGGCTCTGAGCTGTCAGCCCAGAGCCCGACGCGGGGCTGAACGCACGAACCGTGAGATCATGGCCTGAGCCGAAGTCGGCTGCGTAACCGACTGAGCCACTCAGGAGCCCCTTCCATTTGTTGGTCAACAATGTGTACTCGTGGGTTTGGCTCAAAGTGGTCCCACATCCATCCGTCCAGTGAAGTCCCTGGGGCCTTTCAAGGAAACTTTTCATTAGAGTATAACATAGTAGATGCCAAGAAAAGCACACAAATCACAGCTGTAGAGCTGAAGAAGTTTTGCACAGCAGCATACCAACAGCCCGGAAGTCCCCCACCCCCCGTCCTGACCTCTAGGATGATCTGTGCTATTCTAGGTGTCAGGCAAATGGACTCACACCGTCTGTGCCCCCACCTGTGTGGCTTCCTCTGTGCGCCACAATGTTACTAAGTTGTGCAGCGTTTGCTCTTCCCCAGGGCTAGGGTTCCTTTGCACGAATGTGTGACCATTTATCCTCTGTCAACTCTAGATGGGATTCGGGTACTTTCCAGCGTTGAGCTGTTATGGAGAGTGCTTTGCCAACATTCCACTGGTGACCATCTGAGTGCATCCTTGTGGGGCACAGGTCCAGAAGTGGACTCGTCTAAGCCTGGGTGGCTGAGATGGCCGTAGCATAGATCTTGGCAACCGGGGACACGTGGGAGGGCCGGTCTGGGACCGAACGATGACGAGTTCGGTTTTGGACATGTTGAATTGGGGACACATTGAGTCTGACGTGCCAGCAGTTTGGCATAGTTTGTTCTCTGATAGAAATTCAGAGAACAGATTGAAAGGACCCTGGGATTGGAGCGGGAAAGCCGGGTGAGTCTCACCTCTGTGGCCCTCTCCCGGGCTGCAGTCAGCGGGATTTACCTCTCCTGCCCTTTCCGCCTCCCGCTGCACGGGGCGTAAGCGAGGCACGGAGAGGTCGGAAGCAGTTGTCAGTGATGTGTTCGATTTCGAAATTGGTTTTGGGCTCCTCAAAGGGTCAGGGTGAACTTCACTGCCTCGCCGAGCTGCTTCAGATGCCGTTGAGCACCTGCCGTGCGGATGACAGAGTCTGGGACGATGGGATCGGGCTGAAATGGGTCATCGCGGGGAGGTCTGTAAAAGACAGACGTAAAAGTTGATCCCGCCATGGTGCCTGTGCCCGGTTCCTCCCCGGCTTGTGGACCGGGGTCCCCCTTCTCTGGGCGGGTACGGCCCCTCTCTCAGGGTGGTTGGAGGGCTGTGGGTGGCCCGGGTGTCAGCTCTGAAACCCTGTTTCCCCCGGGGGGGCCCTGTCAGGACCTAGAGGGGAGAGTGAGAAGCCTCACTGTCCCCGTCAGCTTTCTCCAGCCAAGTTCCAGCAGGTACAGAGTCCAGAGGGTGGCCCTCTGGGACAAGGCCCCTCTGCCATTTGGTCCTCCCTGGGGCAGGGGGGCGGGGCCTCTGCGATGGGCCCCCGGGAGAGGGATGCCTGCCCCGCAAGCCCCCACCGCAGACGCTCACCCTCAGCGTTTGGTGCAGGGGCGTGGACCTGCGACCACCTGCAGGGGCCTTTTCTGCCTCAGGGCTTCAGAACCTGGAGAATGTACCATCAGGGTGGGAGATCCTCCAGTGCACGGGTGAAGAGAGAATTCTCGAGACATTTTACAGAGCCAAAAGGTGTTTCTGACAGGGGACAGACACAGGGGCAGGAAGAGGCGCACCGTGGTGGCGAGAAGGGACCGATGATACGGGGTTTTCTATCCCGTGGAGGTGAAGGTGGCCTTGGGGCTCCAGGACACCGAGTCTGTAGCTTCCTGGAGGTCTGATGGTTACGAAGAGTGTGGGGTTTTTGTCAATCATGAAGACCGTTACAAATACAGTAGAATTCTAGGTCCTGCCTGACTGCGGTCTTTATCAGCCGGCCGACCGTTGGTTTCTCCCTGCTTTGCTCTCAGGCAGTCAGGACTGAATGTTACACATGCCTCGCCTTGGGGGGCAGTTTTACGGGGCATCAGCTCGCGCGTTGCCCTCTCGCCAGCTGGGCAGCGCACCCACCGCCCCGCCTTGGTGGGTGGCCTCCGAGTCTCAGGCTCCCGAGTTCGGGGTTGCCCGTGACGAGATCCACCTCCCAGGCCCGTGGGGACCACCAAGTGCCCCCAAGCGCGTGACAGTGTCTCTCACACGCTCTGGCCTTTCAGCGACAGTGGAGGTGGCCACTGCCATGGTCACTGTAGGAGACCGAGGCTGGCATTTCCCTCTTCTGCTCCTTGAAGAGTCCCAAACTCCCCAGGATCCCACTTCCCTCCACTGCCCGGTCACTGATTGCCCTTCAGTGGCGACTATTTGAAATTTTCAACGGGGAGGGGACTTTAGAGAAGGACGAGATCAGTTGGGGAAACGGAGGCACGGGGCAGCATGCCGGGGGGCTCTAGGTCTAGGTTATGGCAGAGCCCTGCGCCCCGCCCAGGGCCTCAGCCCCGCGCCCCTGCTTCACCCCCTCTGCCCTTCCCCCCCACCCCGTCCCCAGGGGTCTCCTGCAAGCCCTGGCCGGTTAACTCTCACCAAGATCAAAAGCGAACAGGCTGGAAACCTGGCTCTCCCCAGCTGGAAGCTAATTTGCCTTGGGGGCTGCCTTTTTGTTTGTTTGTTTTCTTCTTAGCATTACCTCTGCTGGTTAAAAGGCACATTTTTAAAAACCTAAAGCGGCTGTCAGTTTCATGCCAAAAGAAAACACGTGACCTGTCCCCTGTGTGAACAGAGCACCACATCTAGTTAAAAGACCCATCAGACGAATATATTACAGGAAGAAAGGGTTTGATTGGGGAAAATTCAAGCTACCGCACACATATTTTGCTTCCCAGCCTTTTTAGGTCGGTATTTTTTTTTTTAACCGAGAAAAAGAAAATCGTTTCTAAAGGTTACCTTCCCCTTAAAAAGTGTCTGAATGCGTGTGATTTGGGTTTGCGTCGCACATGTGAAATGCTAGCGGTTTACCACTTATATAATCCTGCCCCCTTGTCTTTCTCCAGGGCGTGAGACCTTCTCCCTGCAGAGCCTCATAACGGCGTGCCTGGTGCCGTGTTAGTGTTTCTACATCCATCGTCTCTAAACCTCATACGCTTACCCGATTCCATCCGCCATCACCCACAGCCAAGATTATTTGGCCCATCTGCCTCCCCAGTCCCACTCTTGTCCCCGGTGATGTCTTCTCCACCGAGCAGCAGGACAGAGCCTTTAAAAATGCCAGTGTGTCTGCTTCTCTCTTCTGCTCACAACCCCCCCCATGGCTCCCATCTTCCTCAGGATAGAGCCAGAGTCCCTCACAGGTCCCTGGCCTCCCCCCAACCCCGTCCCAGCCACACGGTCCTCCTTGCTGACCTCATCTCCCGCCTCTGAGCCCGTGGCCCCCGTGGCCAGGGATTTGCTCTCCAGGGACACGCACCCCTTCGGCCTTCCATCCTCCTGCTCTGTGGTCAGTGAGTCCTTCCAGGTGAGGCCCTCCTGACCAACCACATAAACCTGCACCCTGACTCCCTGGGCCCACCCCTCACCCCTCCTCCTGCCTGATTTCTTTCCTGATCACTTAGCACGGTCTGACGGCCACCGCATAGAATGGGGACTCTATGTGGGCAGTGATTTTGGTCTTTTTGTCCACTGCTAAGTATCAGGCTCCTAGAACACCGATGAAGACGGAAGCCCTTAGTGTCCAAATGAAGAAAGATTCACATTTTGCACGCAGGGGATCAAAGGCATTCAGACAGGAACCAAGTGAGCAGTTAAACAACGTGATATGATCTCTGATCGTGATGGGTGCTATGGAGGAAATAAAACGGGGCTGTGTGGCTGCTTTGGGTGGGGATCCAGGAGAGCCTCTTGGAGGAGGTGGCGTTTGAGCTGAGTCCTGGGTTTTACAGACCAGGCGGCAGGCCTGGGAGGGAACGACCTGCCCAAGACCTTGACGGTGGTGAGTCATGGAGGTTTGGAAGCCATGGGGGAGGTGCGCCCCGTGCGCTCCTGGGGGATTCCTCCTGAACGCCCAGCACGGACACAGTCCTGGGTCTTTCGGTGCCCTGTGCTGACCTGGCCCGGGCCTTTTGCCCCCATGTTGGGGTCATTACTTCACCTGGTTTCCTTCCCCATGGGGCTGCGGCATCACTCAGTGGGGTCAGTAGGGTCGCACACATCCCCAGGACCAGGCACAGGGCCCTACACACGGCGGGACCTCTGCAGAGCACTTTGAATGCACTGCGTGTTTATTCCCAGGCAGGCGAGGGCATGCTTCAGCTCTAACAAAGAGGAATGATCTGCTGAAAGAGGTTCTGGAAACTATTTATTTATTTGTTTGTTTATTTTTAAACAGAGGAAAGCGAGGGCCAAAGGTAAGCAGGGAGTTGTCCAAGGTCACTTGGTGAGTTGGGACCTGAATCCAGGCCTCCTGTGGTGGGTCCCATCCATGGGCACCCTGCTGAGGAAGAAGCCTGGGAACCCCGGTGGCTCTCACAGGAATCCCAATGGCTCAGAGGTGGGACTCTGTAACCACTGGCTGTAAATGTTGGAAAACCGAGGCCCTGCGTTTGAAGTTACACATTTTCTCAACCCGAAAGGCACGTGCGCGCCCTTAAAATGCAGAAGAGCCAGACTAACTTCCAATACGTGCCTTTTTTTCCTTTTTTCTTAATTTTTTAAATCTCTATTTATTTTTGCAAGAGAGAGACAGAGTGAGAGCAGGGGAGGGGAAGAGAGAAAGGGGGACACAGAATCGGAAGCAGGCTCCAGGCTCTGAGCCATCAGCACAGAGCCCGATGCGGGACTCGAACCCACAAACCGTGAGCTCGTGCCCTGAGCCAACGTCGGACGCTTAACTGACCGAGCCACCCAGGAGCCCCTGTGACCTTTGTTTCAAACCCATCAAAGAGCTGGTCAAGGAGCCAACAACTGGCCCCAAATCTGTGCAGAGACAGGCACCCGCGGGGAGAAAAGTGGTGGGAAGGAAGCGCTCTGTCACCTGGGGTAGAAGCGACCAGACGCAGGTAGGAAGAGTTGAGCTGGACCCATCATGAAGTTGGTGAAGGCCGAGTGAGGCTGGCGGGACAGTGTGACGTCTGCAGGAGGTGGTGCGGGACACTGGCCCTGTATCATCCAACCCCGGACCGCGGCTAGCGGATGCAGGCAGGCCAGCGGGGCTCCCGGCCGAGGGGACGTCCCTCTGTGACTCCGCCACCACACGAGGACTTCTCTTTCGCCTTCTGGGATCTCAGGCTGCTCAGCGGGGGACGTTTTTCTTTAATCCTCACCCCCCGCCTCCTCGCTGGTGACATCAGTTTGTTCTCTATAGTTAAGAGTCTGTTTCTTGGTTTGCCTCTCTCTCTCTTTTGTTCCCTTGGCCGGTTTGTTTGGTTTCTTAAATTCTACCTAGGAGTGAAGTCACATGGTATTCGCCTTTCTCTGACTTATTTCGCTCAGCGTTGTACTCTCCAGGTCCATCCGCGTCGTTGCGAATGGCGAGATTTCATTCATTTTTATGGCTGGGTGATATTCCATTCTATACACATACTACGTCGTCTTTATCCGTCGAGCTATCGAGGGGCCCTTGGGCCGCTTATGCTGCAGGAAACACGGGCGTGCATCCCTCTGAACTAGCGTTTTGTAATTTGGGGGGTAAATACCCAGTAGAGTGACCGCTGGATTGTAGGATAATTCCATTTTTTAACTTTTTGAGAAACCTCCATCAGGTTCTCCACGTCGGCTGCACCCGGTTTGTATTCCCACCAACACTGCGAGGTTCCCCTTTCTCCACATCCTCGCCAACACCTGTTTGTTTCTTGTGTTGTTGATTTTAGCCATTCTGACACGTGTGAGGTGACCTCTCATTGTAGTTTTGATTTGCATTTCCCTGATGATGACAGATGGTGAATGTCTTTTCATGTCAGTTGGGGACACTTGTTCTCTCCCTTTGTCACACACTGTCCCTTGGCCCTTTCCTTTCCTTTCCTTTTTCTTTTTTTTAATGTTTATTTATTTATTTCCAGAGAGACAGAGAGAGACAGAGAGAGAGAGAGAGAGAGCAGGGGAGGGGCAGAGAGAGAGGGAGGGAGATACTCCCAAGCAGGCTCCACGCTTTCAGCCCAGAGCCCGACTCGGGGCTCGATCTCACAAACTGTGAGATCATGTCCTGCGCTGAGATCAAGAGTCAGTGGGGAACAAAGGAGCAGATGAAGGGCAAATCGCCGAGCCAAGTGAGGACTTTTGCCTGTTTCTTCCCCTAAGAAACAGGCATCTTCACACAACTTAATTTAAGCCCTGTATCTGATGAAGAAGTTGGTTAGATTCGTTTTCTTAATCAACTATTTCAAGGCCAGCATTAATCTACTCATCAGCTGAACTCATCAGGAGAAAACATGCTTCTTCAGGAGTTTTCTAACTGAAAATAATGCCTCATTAAATTAAACATATTAACCTGAGAACAGTATTGATGTCAGCCAGACTAATGAATGTCATTACAGGGAACGCACAATAGTCCTCAGAGGGGCCCCGCTGGCCATTAGGATCTCTCTGCAAATGTGCTCAATTATCATAGCGTGTGGAATCATCAAAGAGAGAGGGAGAGAGAAGTGGAAAAAGAAGCAGAGGGAAGGGAGCCGTTCTGGGCACCATGGCTCTCCCTGTGAATGTTGCACCTGATTAATTCTGGCATCTTTGATGCTCGAGAAAAGGCACGCGGCCACCCTCATGTGTGGCCACGTGGATGTAAATCACTGTTGGTTCCAAGAGCAGAGAAGCTGGCTTTTGCCTCTAAGATGGACAGGTCAGGTTTAGGTGTCAGGAAACCTGGATTGTAGTTTCCCAGTAGTGTCTGCTCTGGACCCTAGACGCCGTGCTAGTCCCACGGCAGGACCAGGAATCAGCCCCAGATTCTCCCCATGTCTCAGTGGACCAGATCTAGTTTCTGTCCATCTTCGTTTGTGTCAAACACCGTGCTAGGCACTTTCTCAAGTGTTATGTTATGGAGCTTCCGCAGAAACCCAGTTGGACATAGATTTTTGCCCTAGAATTATAGAAGAGGAAAACCAAGGCTCGGAGAAATGATCTGACTTGCTCTGCTAGATCTTTGTAACGGGCAAAGGTGGCAAAGGCAGGCAGGGGGACCCTGCTCTGGGAAACCCATCGCTGGAGAACTGCATCCATCTTTGCATGACAGCTGAAGAAGGAGAGTGGGAACCTGAGCTTGGTCAGGAGAGCATGGGGCAGAGTGCCGAAGGAGGGAGGCTGTTGAAGGTGGAGAAAGAAAAGCCCTATATGGATGAGAGACATCTCCTCATGTACAAGAAGGGCTGCCACGTGGAAGAGGGAGTTCATGCCCTCAATGTGGGTGGAAGGAAGAGATTTTCAACAAAGTGTCCAGAGACGGTATGGGCCACCTTGAGAGCTAATACGCTCCCCATACTTTTTTTTTTAATTTTTGTAATATTTATTTATTTTTGAGAGAGAGAGACAGAGAGACAAAGACAGAGCACGAGTGGAGGGTGGGCAAAGAGTGAGAGGGAGACACAGAATCTGAAGCGGGTTTCAGGCTCTGAGCTGTCAGCACAGAGCCCGACGCGGGGCTCGAACCCACGAACTGTGAGATCATGACCTCAGCCGAAGTCGGACATTTAACCAACGGAGCCACCCAGGCGCCCCAAAGCTCCCCATCCTTATGGGGCATAGCTGTTGTGTCTTTTAAGGATAAGTGGCTTCACTTCTCACTGCATCATCACGCAGATTAAATGAAATCGTATATGTAATACACTACACACAATGCCTGCCTGGGGGCTGATGGTGTTTTCACCATCAATATTTTATTTTTATTAAGTGGATTCTGGCATCAGATGAGGCCTTGGAACTTTGCCTACTTCTAGAACTCAGCATCTTTAGAGAAGACCTCTCTGTTAATGCTCTGAAAATTAGGAGGCTGTGCTTATTATCAATTTATGGCCCCTTAGCTCAAATTTCACTCTTGTCTGCCCTGCATTGTACCCCTGAAGTCTGAACCCTGTAAACGTGTCTCTGGAGCGAGATGGCGCAGTGTTAGTCCTCGTCAGTATGGGGCGCTGGGGAGACCCTGCCAGGCTACAAAAGAAGATGGGTTGAAAAGTGAACGGTGGAAAGAATATTCTGTACAAATAATAACCAAAAGACAGCAGGGGTAGCCATACTTAGACACAATGGGCTTTCGGTCAAAAAAGGTTACAAGAGACAAAGAAGGACGTTATCTATTAGTAAAAGGTTCAATGTAGCATGAAGGTACAATGATAAACATTGACGCATCTAATGACAGACCATTAAAATATATGTAGCAACACCCGGTGGGGTTGAAGGAAGAAAGAATTCTACAATTATAGTTGGAGACTATGATGGATGCAATGACCAGACAGAAGATGAGTAAGAAATTAGAGAACTTGACACAAATTAGGGTCCTTAGACATAAGCAGCCCACGTTTCCCAATGGCAGCAGCGTATGTGGGACGTTTTCCAGGACAGACCATATGTTAGGCCGCAAATGAAGTTTCAGTAGACTTAAAGAGATATATATGTATAAAGTATTTTCTCTGACCACAACTGGGTGAAGTTAGAAATCAATAGTAAAAGTAAAACTGGGTAATTCGCACATTCGGGGAAAGTAAACACTACATTATCAAACAACCGATGGATCAAAGAAGAAGTCACAAAGGAAATTAGAGAATACTTAGAGATGAAGGAAAACAAAAACACAACACACCAAAACTTATGGAACACAGCAAAACACAGTGCTAAGGGGAAAATTTGTAGCTATAAATGCATTAAAGAAAACAAGATCTCTGATCTAAAGCCAAACTTTACCACTTAAGGAACTAGAAAATTAAGAACAAACTAAACCCAAAGCTAACAGGAGAAAGGAACGAATAAAAATTAAAGCAGAAACCAATGAACTCCAGAATAAAGAAAATAATAGGGAACATCAACGAAAGCCAGAGTTGGTTCTTTGAAAAGAGCAACAAGATTGACAAACCTTTAGCGAGATGGACTAAGAAAAAAGAGATAAGGCTCAAATTACTAAAATAAAAAAAAAAGGATGGTGACATTGCTACCAATGATACAGAAATTTTAAAAAAGATTGTAAGAGAATACTATGAACAATTATATGCCAATAAATTGGATAACCCAGATGAAATGAACAGATTCCTGGAAACACAAAACCTACCAAGACTAAGTCATGAAGATATAGAAGATCTGAGTAGATCTGTAACTAATAAGGATACTCAAATGTAACAAAATGTCTCCCCTGCAAAAAAGAAGTGTCCAGGTACTGATGGCTTTACTGGTGAATCCACAAAACACTTAAAGAAAACTGAATGCCAGGGTGCCTGGGTGGCTCAGTTGGTTGAGCGTCCAACTTTGGCTCAGGTCATGATCTCGCGGTCTGTGGGTTCGAGCCCTGTGCCGGGCTCTGTGGTGGCAGCTCAGAGCCTGGAGCCTGTTTCAGATTCTGTGTCTTCTCTCTCTGCCCCTCCCCAACTTGTGCTCTGTCTCTCTATGTCTCTCAAAAAATAAATAAATGTAAAAAAAAAAAGAAAAAGAAAAGAAAACTGAATGCCAGTCCTTCTCAAACATTTCCAAAAAGTTGATGGGGAGGAATGACTTCCTAAATCATTCTGTGAGGCCAGCATTACCTCGATACCAAAGCCAGCCAGACGCCACAGGAAAACTGCAGACAAATAGTCTTAATGAATACTGATGCAGAAGTCCTCAACAGAACACTAACAAATAAATTTAAGCTGCATATTAACAAAATCATACTCCATAACCAAGTGGGATTTATGCCTGGAATTCAAGGACAGTTCAACATATGAAAATTGATCAGTGTGATACACCAGAATGAAGGGCAGGAAAAAAACATACTATCCATCTCAACTCATGCATAAAATGTATTTTAAAAAGTTCAATACCCTCTCATGATAAAAGCAGTCAACAAACCAGGAACAGAAGGAAACTATCTCAATTTAATAAAAGTTATTTGTGAAAAATTTCCAGCAAACATCTCACTCATCGGTGAAAGACTAAAAGCTTTTCCTCTCAGATCAAGAACAAGACAAGAATGCCCACTTTTGCCTCTTCTATTAAACATGATACTGAAAGTTCTAGCCAGAACAATTGGGCAAGAAAAGGAAATAAAAGATATTCAAATTGGAAAGGGAGAAGTAAAATCATCTCTGATGCAGATAATATGATTTTATATGTAGAAAATCCTAAGATTCCACACAAAAATATTGTTAGAGCTAAAAAATTCACCAAGTAACAAGATACAAGGTCAACACACAAAAATCAGTTGCATTTCTATACACTCACAATGAACAATCCAAAAAGAAAATTACAGAAAAAAATTTTATTTCCAATAGCATCAAAAAGAATAAAATGTTTAGTGAGTAACCTCACCAAGGAGGTGAAAGATTTGTAAAATGAAAACCATAACACAGTGCTTAAAGAGATTAAAGAAGACATAAATGGAAACACATCCCCAATCCTTGGATTAAAATACTTAATATTATAGGGGCGTCTGGGTGGCTCAGTCACTTAAGTGTGTGACTTTGGCTCAGGTCACGATCTCACAGTACCTGGGTTCAAGCCCCACGTTAGGCTCTGAGCTCTCAGCACAGAGCCTGGAGCCTGCTTCGGATTCTGTGTCTCCCTCTGTCTCTGCTCCTCCCCTGCTCACGCTCTGTCTCTGACTCAAAAATGAATAAACATTAAAAAAACCCGAATACTTAATATTGTTAAGATGTCAATACTGCTCAAAGTGATCTATAGATTCAATGAAATCCTTATCAAAATCTCAGTGACTTTATTTTTTGCAGCATTCTAAAAGTTGTGTGGAATCTCAAGGGACCCTGAATAGCCAAAACAATCTTGAAAAGGAAGAACAAAGCTAGAGGACTCATTATTCCTGATTTTAAAACTTACTACAAAGCTACAGTAATCAAGACAGTATGATACTGGCATAAAGACAGACATATAGAACAAAAAAATAGAATGGAAAGCCCAGACACAAACCCCCACATATATGGCCAAATAATTTTTGACAAGGGTGTCAAAACCATTCAATAAGGAAAGGGCAGTCTTTTCAACAAATGTTGCCGGGAAAACTAGATATTCACATGCAAAAGAATGAGGGTGAGCCCTTACCTCACACCATACACTGAAATCAACTCAAAATGCATCAAAGATCTAAATGTAAGACCTAAAACTAAAATGCTCTTAGAAGAAAGCATGGAGCATATCTTCATGACACTGGATGTGACAATGACCATTTGGATATGACACCAAAGGCACAGGCAACAAAAGAAAAAACAGACAAGTAGGATAATAGAAAAAAATTGTTTAAATTGTGCATCAAATGATAATATCAACAGAGTTAAAAGATGACCTACAAAATGGGAAAATATTTGCAAATTATATATTTGATAAGGAACTAATATCCAGAATATAGAGAGAATTTCTAAAACCCAACAACAACAACAACAAAAGAAACAAACAAACAATCCAATTAAGAGATGCACAAAGAGCTTACATAGACATTTCTGTTTAGGAAGAGAAAAGATAAATATGGCCAAGAAGCACAGGAAAAAATGCTAGTGTCATAGATCATTAGTGAAATGCAATTCAGAACCACAATAAGATACCACCTCTCACCCAGTAGGATGGTTCCTCTCCAGAAACAAAACAAAAGAAAACAAAACACCCAGAAAATAACAAGCGTTGGTGAGGACGTGGAGAAATGGGAAGACCGTGCAACGTCTGTGGGAATCTAAGTTAGTATAGCTGCTACAACAGGAAAGCAATAGGATGGTTCCTTGAAACCAGAATAGAATTACCATATGATCCAACAATTCCGCTTTGGGGTGCGTATCCAAAAGAAAAACAAGGTCTTAAAGAGGTCTTAAAAACAGGGTCTTAAAGAGATATTGGTACGCTTATGTTCGTATGGTACGTATTGGTATGCCACTGCCCATCAACAGATGAAAGGACATGCAAAATCTGTTCTATATGTACGATGGAACATTCTTCAGCCTTAAAAAGGAAGGAAATTAGAACTACACTACAACATGGATGAGCTTTGAGGACATTATGCCAACGGAGATAAGCCTGCTACAGAAGGACAGAGACCGTATGATTCCACTAATGTGTGGTATTCAGAGTAGCCAAAATCATAGAGCCAGAAAGTAGAATGATGGTTGTCACGGGCTGGGAAGAGAGGGAGATGGATGGGGAGTTAGTATTTCAGGGCATCAATTTTGCAAGGTGAAAAGAGCTCTGGAGATGGATGGTGGTGATGGCCGTACAGCATTATGACTGCATTTAAGGGGCGCCTGGGTGGCTCAGTCGGTTGAGCATCCGACTTCGGCTCAGGTCATGATCTCACGGCTCGTGAGTCCGAGCCCCTTGTCGGGCTCTGGGCTGACAGCTCGGAGCCTGGAGCCTGCTTCAGATTCTGTGTCTCCCTCTCTCTCTACCCCTAACCCACTCGCATTCTGTCTGTCTCTCTCAAAAATAAATAAATGTTATAAAAAAATTGAAAGACTGTATTTAGTAGCACAGCACCATACACTTAAAAACGGTGAAGATGGTAAAATTTATGATATGGGTATTTTACTACAATTACAAAAAAGATGGGATTTCCCTTCCAGGTTCTGGTTTTCTTTTCCTCTTGCTCCTATGGCATGACTGCCAGTGGCATAAAAACAGCCACTGACTCTCGCTTTCCCAAGAGCTACATTATCGCCCAGGGTAGCTTCCTATCTACTGGCCTTGGCCCCTTGACTGTGGACTGTTTCCTTGGGCCGCAGTCAATCTTGGCCAACGTCAAGGCCAACGTCAATCTTGGCCTTGAACGGAGTGGCCCTCTAGCCTTGCTCATTGAGCACTATTCCTTGGCCCTAGAGCCAGCAGAAACGACTCCCCACTTTTTATATTCCTGTATTCTTTAACATTCCATTTTATTCCTTTTGTAGTCATTTTTTACTAGCTAATAATTCTTTATATTAAATTTTCCCTTTTCAAATTACTTTTGTGATTTCTGCTTTCTGGGTTGATCCCAATTTGTGCTCCTTACCAATCTCGGTGGAGCAAATGCTCCCCCCCACAGTCATTTCCAAACTACCAATGCCACGGCGTCAAGTGCAAAATTTGGAAGACACACAGACGCACGGTGTTATGGAGTATTTCCACCGTTCAGATACCATATGAGTAAATAATCTCAAACACATACATAATAGTAAAATATGGTCAAGTAATTAGAATTTGATGAGCTTGAATGTTGATTGCCTTTGTTGTTAATGTGATTTATGTAATTATAAGATTATATCATTTAATTTTTAATTGTGGCTGTGTGGAACATCTGGCTGACAAAGCCTCCCAAAATTTAACCACCCGTTCCCTGTGAGCTGGTCTGAGCTGCTTTGGCACCCTGCCCACGCCCTCTGTCCTGTCCCCAACACCCTTACCCGCACCCCAACCATCCCTGGTTCTTGATCCACAATAATGAACCGGGAAGTTTCCTAGTTTCTTAAGCCTCTAAAACCACTCACCGTGTAGCCAGGTGGCTGGCCCCCACCTCACTTGGTCATCCCCCCCCTCCCGCCTAACACCGTTCTTGACACTTTCCATTTATTTCTCAACTTCATTATCATCAGAAATGATGATTAAATTTCCAGTGCAAATACCACTTTACCAGGCTGAATTAATCACAGGGTGGGTGGGTGGGGGGGCGGGGAGTCCTGGGGACTTTATTTGAGCTTCGGGAACAGTTAACCTTTCAGTCCTCATGGAGGCCACCGCTCACCCTTTGGAAATTCACTGGAAATTCATTGCCTTCTCCTAGCCTCTGATGGTGGTGGGGATGCAGGAAATCTCTCTCTCCTCCCTCCCTCTCTATCCTCCCTCCCAGGGCCCCTGTCTGCACCCAGCAAGGTCTCTAACAGATGAATCTCCTGGCCTGCCTCCTGGTCCACGGTGGAGTGGCATTTTGGTTTTTTCCCTCCAACTGCCCGGGGAATGTGGGCAAAGGCTGATGTGCTCCTCGAAGGGGCTGGGGAACAAGGAGGCTGTCCACCAACAGGTTCATGGCCTTGGGAGAAGATACGCCTTCAGGGGTGAGATCAGAGTCCCCTCTGTCTGCCACACGAGGCTCATTGTTGGCTGATGAGCTCAGTTGTCAACTCTGGACTCCAAAAGGAACTTGAATTTCAGTACCGAAGGCTCTTAATGCATGGGTGTGATCTCTATGCCAGGGCTCCCTGCAGAGCAGCTCAGGTCTGAGTTTGCTTCTTCTGTTTCTCTTGCTCTAAATGCCCTCCTCTCAAGACTGGCTGCTTAGTACTTGTTAATGGATCTAATTTTCTGGCATTGATCTTCTCAACTGGAATATACTTGGGAGAAATAAAATAATCATCAAAGAACCTTAAATGAATTACACTCTTATTTTTAAGTTTCTTTATTTTGAGAGACAGAGAGAGAGCACAAGTGAGGGAGCAGGGGAGGGACAGAGAGAGAGAGACAGACAGAATCCCAAGCAGGGTCCCTGCTGTCAGCCCAGAGCCCGACTTGGGGCTCATTCCCATGACCCTAGGATCACAAACCGAGCCAAAATCAAGAGCTGGATGCTTAACCAGCTGAGCCTTCCAGGCGCCCCAAACGAATTACACTTTTAGTAAGAGAAGATAACAACCCACTTGAAGTGTGAACTACAGGGAAATAAAGATCTGTTGTGTCTCGAGACCAGGAGGGCGGGAGAGGGACCCGGGTGCTGAGGAACTCACCGCCTCTGGGGTCATTTTCTCCCCAGCATGTTCCTGCTTCTGTCACCACCCCAGCTCTGCCCCATAGGGAAAGACGGTGTCTGAGTCATTCTGCCCTCTCCGGGGGTGACAGCTTTGCTTTGGAGAAACAGGGAGCGCTCCCACTCTTCCTTCAACCTTCCTGCCCCAACCTACCCTCTGCCTTTTCTTTCATGGGCCCCTCCAAGCTGGGGAATGAGCTCCGGAGACACTGGGCAAAACAGGAGGGGAGACTTTCCCCCAGGGAAGGGATGGATGGCCAGAGACAGGCAGACAGGGGCTCTGGGGGAGCAGGCAGGGGTTCTGGAAAGGCGGCTGTGCCAGACTGAACCACAGGTTGTATAGTGGGAAATGGGTTCGGATGGCTTTAACCAGTGACCGGGGCCCCGGGGCTCTCCACAGACCGTGGGCTGAAAAGTAACTTCCAGAACCAGCCACTGGCAGCACAGGAGATGTTCAAAGGTCTCCTGCCCCGGGCAGAGTTGGCACAGAGGCCTGAGCCTGGACCAGAGGGAGAAGACAGAGCCCCACTGAAGACTGGATCCACGATCCCACCTAAACTCAATCTCACTTCAGGGAAAGTAGGTGCGACTCTGCGGGTTCTCAGAGGACAAGGCTGGCGAGGGGGCCGCAGAATGACCACAGGGGTGGAGGGACCGACAGGGCAGACTGGGACTCCAGGCCTTCTGGAACTTGGTGCACCTGCCCTGGGGTCTCATGCAGATGCAGCTCTGACCCAGGAGGCGGAGGCTGACAGCAACAGCGTGCCCACACACTTATTTCACGATCACGTATTGAGGTCTAACTACGAGCTGAGCACCGGAGCGACACGGTCCCTGCTCTTGCCAAGCTCAGAAGCAAATGAACATATAAATAAGTTTTCCGGTTTACGGAGGGGACAACTGAGTGCCAAGGGAAGTAAAGATTTATTGCTTGTAGGTAAGGGAACTAGGATTCGGAGAGGTTGGGTGAATTGATTTGAGCCTCTCATCTAGGAAGTACAGAGTGAGATGCAGAGTAAAGTGTCCTGTCCCGGGTGTGCACACCTGATGCTGTGACACAAGCAGCCATGACCCCCACTGCCCACCCAGTGCTGCTCTCACAAGAGCGTTTAGGTGAAATAAGGTCCTCCCTGTCCCTGTTTCCTGATCTCTTCCCCAAGGGTGGGTTGGGACAGCCCAGGCTGGGCTCGGTGCTGGGGCTGGCTTCTGGGGTGGGGTCCCAAAGCCAGGGCCAGGGGACAATTCTATCCAGAGATCCAGAGTAGGGCAATGGTGCTTGGGCTGGAGGACTGATTGTTCCCCGGTGTAGCCCAGGAGGAAACTGAGGCCTGAACGCTGGAGACACCAACAGCCTGATCGAGGCAGAGGGGCTGGAGACGGGCCATCCAAGGGGACAAGACCCAGGTGGGATCTGGAAGCTCCAGGCAAGGGCCACCTCGCCCATGTGCCACCATGTCCCCTGTTCCTGCCATCCTCTTACCTCTGGGTACCAGCCTTAAGCCCATTGACAGCCACCGCCTCCTGGTTACCAGGATTTCAGGCAAAGTGTTTTCTATAAAATCTTTCTGTAACATAAGTATGAGTCTCTCCCATAAGTATTTGCCAGAAGGACCCGGGAAGTTGTCAGGGAAGAGGTGAACCCTGAGTCCACCCTTGATTTCAGGCTTGGAGAAGAAAATGGAGCAGGAAGAATGTTCCAGACCAGGGTCTGTCATGTGCAAGCATGCAAAAGGCAGTGAGGAGACCAGTCTGCAGGTCTCCAAATGGCAGGCTGCAGGGCGGCTTGGGAGGAAGACGTGAGATCTCAGCCTAAGTGAACTGTTTGAAAAGTCTACCAGCTTACGGACAGGAGGAAGGGAAATCAGCATCGAGCACCTTCTTTGTCGCACGCGTATGTCCTCAACCGGCCTATTTCAGCTCAGAGATAGGCCCCGTGACCTAGGCTCAGAGCAATCCGTATGGCACATTCCTCTGGCCCCAGTGACTGGCACAGGGATGGGACCCAACCAAGAGCCACTGAGATGCCATGAGACCTTCACTGAAGCTTCCGAGAAAGAACTCTCGCAATCCTTTGCCCATGAACTTGAACCTGGACGTTTGTAGTCCAGAGCTGTTGCCAAGGTGTCACGTGTAGCCTGAGCAGGAGAGAAACGGAGAAAAACCAGGCCAGGGTGACATTACTGGGGGCCCCTTAAGTTGTGGTTGAAACCGATCTGAACCCCAAAAGTTTTCCTACGAGCAGGGAATTCTTTTTTTGCTTCACGTAGTTTGGACTGAGTTTTCTGCCGCGGGCAATCGAACAGAATCGTAACTGTTGACCACATCCACGCGAGAAGCTCCAGTAGAAAGGCTGAGGATAAGGAGGGTCAGTATTCCTTTGGTCACTTTCCTTCTTCTCTCTGCTAACTGGCTTCTCTGCTCACTTGTGACCCACCATTACATGTAGCACCAACACAGCCTCTCCCGGGGCGGCCTGATCTGCCGGGATGGATTTACAGCTGATTGACTCTGTGTCCTCATCCTAAACTGAAGTTCTCAGGGAGGGAATCAGATTTGCCCAGCCTGGACGAGGTGTCCACTCCAATCCTATTAATTAGCCGTAGGGGTCTTGGGGGGTGGGGGTGGGGAAAGGCTGACCAAGGAGAGATGGGCAGGAAATGTAACTCACATTTCTAAACACACATGAATCACGGTCCTTGTTTTCCAAACCGGAGGGAACTAATGCCCCAAGAAGCAAAGTGACTTGCCCACGGTTGCAGAGCTGCTGGGTCACAAAATCCGGGTTCACATCTTGCCCTGCTGGACTCTAAACTCCACCGTCCTTCCACACTGATGGCCCTGGGGTTTTTTTTTTCAGAGCCCTTTGATTCCTTCCATCCGCCCCCTTCCTGCAGGCAGGGGAGGGCAGGAAACAGGAAAGGGGACTTCCCTGAGAGGTGAGGGCACCCACCCTGGCTGGCAGGGGAGGGGAAGCTGCCAATGGGGCTGGCGCACAGTAGATGCTCAGGGAAGGAAGTGGCCAGTGACTTGGGTGGGGGGCACAGATGAGGCGCTGAGCTGGGTGGGGGGTGATGTGGGGCCCTGGCTTCCAGCCCTCACGGCCCCATCGCCCACTATCAGAGGAGGCTCTGGGCACCACCTGGCCGCAGGAGTATGGGTGCACATGGAGGGGGCACCGGGGATGTAGCCGCAGGATCTGGACGAGGCTCTCCCTCAGGGTCGGGGGAAAGGCCCAGCCACAGGGGCTGGGAGACAAGATTCGGCATTTAGAGAGACTGGGGGCAGGTGCCGGAGGCCAGAAGGGTCGTCCGGGCCTTCCGGCATCAGGACAGAGCAGGGATGTCCCGCCGTGGGGGCCGGGAGCGGGGAGATCTTGACTCAGGGCAAAGAAGGGCACCCACAAGGTCTGGGCCAAGGAGCAGGGCCCGGGCTCAGACCTCAGCTCAGGCGCGGGAATCGGTGGCGGCGACCGTCCATTTTCACTCTGCGTCCGCGGCTGCGGGACCTGCGGACAGGAGACCGGAGAAAATCTGGTGCGTCACCGGGGGTGCCCAGTGTAACGCAGACTCAGGGACACAGCGAGGGTTCACCGTTGGCGCCCGGGAATCCTGAAGGGAAGGAGACAGTCCTGGGGGCACCTGGGAGGCGACAGGTCTCATCCTGGGGGTCACGTTGGTGGGGTAGAGGGAGAACTGGACTCGGAAGGGGGCTGTCTGGGTTCTGGACCCAACTCAGTCTCCAGACCCCTGTGTAAATCGGGGGAAGTCACTCGGCCTCTCTGGGCTTAGCCTGCACATCTGCAGAGCAAGGTCGTTTCTGAGACGGCCGCCAGATTGAGCCTTGGCTCTCCGGGGCTCCGTGTGGCTGCCCTCTCTCCCCCCACCCCCACCCCCACCCCCAGCTTTAAATCTGACCCGCGGCCTCTCCGCTCAAACCCGCCTCTGCCGGAGGAAGGCAAGTCCGTGCCAGGAACCCCCAGTGCTGAGGCGGCAGCCCTCGCGGTCACTGCGAGAGGCCGGCCTGGCCGTGACGGGGCTGCTCGGTTCATTAGAGTCTGGGGATAATGTGCCCTCGCCCTTGGAGATGCCATTACGGGGTGGTTTCTGCAGCTGCCTCCGTGGGAGGCGAGAAAATGGAGAAAAAGGGGCAGCAGGAGAGGAATTTAACTCACACCCCCGGGGGTGGGGAAGAAGCTGAGGCAGCAAAAGTTTTGTGCTGGTCTCAGCTTGGAGACTTGGGTGCTGGAGGGGAGGCAGCCATCAGGCTCTTGCATTTCCTGTGACGGGACCTTCAGTGCAACCTGGCTGGAGCCCGGAAGGGACTTACTGGGTTCTACGAACAGGAAAGCTCAGACACAGAAGGAGTTTGATTCAGGGGCTCGAGTGATTCTACCAGGACCTGTTTCTTTCTTCATCGTTTAGCACCTCTCTGCCAGGCAAGGCCACTCGCAGACCTCTGTCCTGGTGACCAGATGTCTTCCTTCCAGACTGGAGTCCAGTAAAGAGAAAAATTATCTCTCTTCAGGTTGACTCAAAGTCCTGGGCCATTGAACTAAGAGACTGCAGCCTCCGCCCCTGCACCATCAGATTGCATGGAGGTTTGGATTGTGTTGACTGGCTTAGGCTGACCCGGGTCCATCCCAAGAGTGAGGTCAATCCCTCCCCACAAGCCTGGGGCTGAGAGTGGGGAAGGTCCGGCTTTATGAGCAGGAGAATGAACGGGAATGAGGCCACAAAAGCCGAGAGGTGCCCCCTAATAAGTTAAAGGTGGAGGGAAATCAAAGAAAGGGTATTAACAGAAACCACATAAAGGGGGAAAATGCAAATAGTTACGCGTTATGGCTAATCGCATCTCATTTCCCCAATAGTACTGGTTGCCCGAGGTAGAGAATCCCAGACTTCTGGAGTCAAAAGGATCTTCACAATCCTTGGTCCAATCCCCTTAACCTTCACAGGCAAGACCCAGAGAGCTTGAGTGACTGTGTCAAGGTCACACAGCCCAGGAGAAGATGATGGAGTAGGAAGCCCCAGGAATCCCTCTCTCCACCTGGACAAAAACCGTGCTGGCAGAATCTGTCTGATGTAACGGTTTTGGAAGACTGCTGTCCTCTAGAAGGCTCCCAACTTCCCCTAGAGCAAGTCTGGGCCGCTAAAGTGGAGTTAATTTTACTTCACTTCAGCTCTTGGCTACCCACTCCCCAGTCCCTGGCCCCTGGGGCAGCTTGCACACAGCTTGCAGGAGCCAGAGTGGAAACAGGACCGGCCTCCAAATATCTGGATCTATGCCCTGGTGGCTGATATGTGCTTGTGGCTGTGGGGGCACAGACACAGAGGTGAGCGCCACTGTTGGGACTCCCCCCACGAGTGTGGCCAGACTCCCCTCTTCATGTTGAAGCAACTCAGGGGACTTACAGGGCTGGGGCATTTTTCCCCCTTAGTTTTTCTCTTTTTCCTCTTTCTGGAACTAGACATTTAACAATGAGGATATCCTGAGGGTGCCTGGGTGGCTCAGTTGGTTAAGCGTTCGACTCCGGCTCAGGTCATGATCTCATGGTTTGTGGGTTCGAGCCCTGCATCGGGCTCTGTGCTGACAGCTCGGAGCCTGGAGCTTGCTTAGGAATCTGTGTCTTTCTCTCTCTCTGCCTCTCCCCACTTGTGCTCTGTTTCTCTCTCTCTCTGTCTCAAAAATAAATAAACATTAAAAAAAAAGTATGAAGACATTCTGAAGCAAGGAATATACAGAGGAATTCAGAAAGTTATGGTACACGCCCATGGGAGGGCACAGGTTCTGGCAAGCCTGAGAAGACCGTAAATTTATACTTCAGGCTGATCCCTGGTACAGAGACAGTCTACAAAAATCCAACAAACAAAAGAAAAACCCCAGTGAACCCTGGCAAAAGTGGGAAGAATCTATTTTCTAGAGTTACCATGCTTTAAGATTCAAATGTCTAATTTTCAACAACAATAACAGAAACACAGAAGTATGACCCATTCATAGGAAAAAAGAAATAAACAAAAGCTGTTCTCAAGAAAGACCAGATGGCAGATTTACCAGAAAGTGACCTTGAAACAACTATCTCAAAGTTGGGCAAAGCCCTAAAATCAGGTGTGAACAAACTCAAGACAGTGGTGCGTGAATGAGATGTAAATATCAATAAAGAATTAGAAAACATAAAAGTATACAAAGAAGAAAGTTTAGAGCTGAAAAGTATAATGTCCCTGAAATGGAAACATCACTGGAGGGATTCTGAAGCGAACTTGGGCAAGTAGAAGAGTCAGTGAGTTTGAAGATAGGACCTTGGGAATTAATGGCGGTAAACAACAGAAGGAAAAGAGTTTTAAACAGGTGAACACGGCCCAGTGGACCCACGGGACACCATCAAGGGAAGCAACACACGTACTATGGGAGCACTGTAACTTCAGTTTATAACCCCACCTTTTGTTTTCTACGCAATTTAAGAGACTCATGCATTCAAAAATTATTAGGCTGTGTGTTTGGACACACGGTGAATAAAGATGTGCTTTTGTGACATCAGTAAGTGAACAGGGGTGGGGACAGAGCTGCAAGGTGCAGGGTTTTTGCATGTTATTGAAGCTAAGCTGGCATACATTCCAATGAGAGTGTTACAGCTTTAGGATGCTGGCTGCAGTCCCCATGGCAACCGCAAACAAAACAGCTACAGCATGTACAAAAAAGGAAATGAGAAGAATCAAAATGTTTCACTGTAACAATTATCAACAAAACAGAATACAGCAACTCAGGAGCTGAGGAGCAATGAGGCTTCTAGGCATGTAAAATATAAATAACAAAATGACGAATGAAAGTCCCTTCTTACCACTAATTACATGTAAATGGATTAAATTCTCCACTCAAAAGACAGAGATGGGCAATATGGACACATGATGCAACTCTATGTAGTCCTTAAGAGACTCACTTTTGATCCAAAGACACAAATCGATCGGGAGTGAAAAGATGGAAAAAGATATTCCATGCCAACAGTAAATCCAAAGACTACAGGGGTGGCTATAATGTCAGACTTGAAATCGAAAGAGACTTTAAATCAAGATCACACAGCGCATTAGTGGGAGACCCAGGTCATCCTAGACAGAACTTGTCCCAGCAGGCATCCACCTACTCAGAGCCACTTCTAAATCACAGACAACTCTTCGCAAGATGAGCCTCACTCACTCAACCCAGCAAGACCAGCCTGCATGGTCCAGAATTCATGCAGTCATCGTCCAGATGACATCTCAGTAGGTGCGTCCACCTGGGCCCTGTGGAGACCTCTCTCTGAGGTTCCTGGGGTTCTCCACACTTCACACTCATGACTACAGAGCCGACCCCAACCTCTGTTGCCTGGGCCCTGCCTCCCTGCTGGTCTGCACAAGCACCGAAGTTAACTCCCAGAGTAGGAGAGATGACGAGGCCGGTCGAAGTCATCCAGCCCAAACCCTGCGTGTGACGGGGGAGGAAACCGAGGCTCAGGAGAGGAGGAGCATTCCAAGGCAGGCAGAGCGATGAAGCAGAAGGGCTCCCGGCTCCCAGGGTAGTGCTCTCCCACCACACCCCTGCCTGCTGCCTGCACCAGCCCCGAGCCGTGGTCCTCATGGCCCCGGCGGGGACCGTCAGCCATCCTGAAGTCATACTTCCGCACTGACAGCCCCTCTCCCCTGAACAGCGTGCCCTTTCGCAAGATGTATCCGTCTACTCTCTACTCAAACAGGAGACAGTGGGGGGCCAGAGGGCAGCTGCGGGTCGTCCAAGGTCAGCTGCTGACCAGTCCGAGCTGGGACCAGCCCCGCCTCCTCCTTCCAGGACTGAAGGCTTTGAAGAGTTTCTGGGACGTTGGCCTCCCTTGTTCCCGCCTAGCTGGGGTCCTGGGAGCACTGCCCCGGGAACCGATGGGGGAAGGCTGGGTCCCTGGGCCCCTCGCAGCTGGCGGGCGGTGGAGAGGAGGGGGGTCGGCTCTCCTGGAGGCCAGTCTGGTGTCCTGTCACCGCACACGGCCACTGGCACAGTTAGGATGGCAATCCGCAGAGTAAGAGGGGCCTGAGCGACAGGAGTAAACAAATCAGGTTTTCTTCCTGAGGAGGCAGGGGCCCCGGGGAAGGCCCAGCAGCTCCAAGATGCCCTGGGGCCCGGCCTCCTCCTCGGTTTCCCCTCAGAGTCCTCGGCGTGTGTGGATGGCCCCTGAGGTCCCAGCACGGCCGCTCCACCTGGGCCGAGGGGTCGCTTTCAGGACAGGCAGTGGGGGGGCCACGGCGAGCCCGGCTGATGCTGTGTGACAACCTCTGCCTTGTCTGGTGGCCCTGAGCTGTGTCACAGGACTGACTGGTTGGTGGGGTGGGGGTGGGGGGGCGGGGGGAGTGTAAGGTTTTTAAGTTGGGAAATTGCTGTCCACGAACAAGAGGGGGATTTGTCAGTAGGGAAGAGGAGGGAGGTGACTGTCAGCGGGCAGCCTGCTGTCGCTGCCCCAGCACCGACGACCTCATCTTCCCGTCCCTTACCTCCTTGCACCTGCAGGGCTCGGTTGTTGTGATTGCGCAGGGGAGGCCAACCCCTTGCCAGGGGGGCCTGCAGGAGAGGTTTGCAGGGCCAGCCAGAGCCCTGACTCCCTGCACCCACCGCTCCCCAGTTCTGTGCTGCTGCCCCTGCTCCCCCGCTCTCTCCCCTCCATCCAGTTCTCTGTCCCTCCAGCCCCGGAGCAGCCTGGTGGGTGCGTCCCCGCAGCCCGAAGGTGACCCGAGCTGTGGTGGTTCACCCCTTACGGTTCCGGCACCACCTTCAGGCTGAACCACTGCCATGGAAAGTCCACACCCAAACCACCTCCCCGGCCTGTGTGACACCCCCTCTCTCACGTCCTGCCGGTGGGACGTTCCCAGGGGTAACCTTCGTGGATGACGTTTGAGCAGGCGTCTATCAGAATTCAAAATGCACGTACCCTTTGTCCCAGCCATTTAACTCCCAGGAGCCGATCATTCTGAAATACCTAGGAGTGTGTGTTTATGTCTGCAAGGATGTCCACATCATTTGTAAAAATCTAATAGCAACAATTCGAGATGATATAATAGTCAATCAATCTGTGCATTGATCAATCAATGCGAAATGAGTGTGGTCCCGGGGGGGCACTGGCTCAGGAGGCTAGCCCTCATATATTTTTGAATTAAAAAAAAACCAATTTGATGAAAAATATCAACAGCACGCTGCTACTTTGCATAAAAATTGTATGCGCACAGATAACCATCTTGAGGGACGAGCATTCATCCCGGTGGGCCCAGGGGGAAATCCTTCCCGGATCTGAGACCCTGTGACAACGGGAACTCTCTGAGGCCATTGGGCACAAAAGTACTTTCCCTCTCAGCTGCTCAAGGGTGCCCCCGCCCGTATCCCTTCCTTGCCCCTGCAGCCTGAATTTTCTCTCTCTAAGGGAGCATTCCCATCAGCGTACAACACGGGGCTATTTCTCCAATCGCCAAACAACAACTCCAAAACAAAACTAACCCTCTCCTGCTACTTTTGCTCGCTTTTATGGTCAAGCACCTCAAAAGAGTCAGCGTACCTGCCATCTGTAATGTCTCTCTCTGAACCCAGACTTGCGTCCCCTGCATCCACTATAGCTGCCCCTGTCCAGGTCACCAGGGACCTGCGTATTGGGCTTAGGGTCCGCTCCCAAAGACACTTGACCTATGAGCGTTTGACATAGTCACTCACTTCTCTCTGGAACCCTGTCCTGACTTTCCTCTTCCCTCCCTGGCTGTTCCTATCCAGTCTTCTTTGCTGGTTCCTTCTTGGCCCCTTGACCCATAGACCCGGTGCTGTCCTTGGACTCTGTCCTTTGTCCTCTTCTCCTAATTCCCTCTCCCTCGTTTGGGGACCTCATCAGACTCATCTACCTCTACATGCTGTTTGTACACCGATGGTCCCCAGATTCACGCCCGAGCCCAGCCTGTCCCTGAACGTGCACCGCCATTCAGCACCTCCCGTGGGCGTCCAACAGGATCTCACAACTCACAGGTCCCAAATGACAGCCCGTTCCCCAGCCCTGTCTTTCCCTCATTTCAGTGTGGGCAATGCCATCCTCCCAGTGCTGGGGCCAGAAACCCGGGGTCAGGCTGACGCCCCCTCGTCCGCTCCCACCCTGTGTCACATCTGTCGGCAGCCCTGGTGGCTTTCCTTCGAAAGAAATCTGGAACATGACCACTTCTCATCACCCCCCATGTCCCTCCATCCCCCGCCCCGGGATATGATTCCCGTCATATCTTGGATTATCTCAGTAGCCCCCTGGCTGCTCTCCCCACTTCCTCCCGTTTTCTCCAAGAGTCTGTACCTCCAAGAACAGCACAGAGATCACGTGTCATCCCGTCAGGTTTGTCTCTCCTCTGCCCAGAAGCTTTCAACGCCCTCATTAAAGAAAAACGTGGAGTCCTTACGATGAACCTATATCGTTGTAGGTTGTAGATGCCCTACAACTACAGAACCCCTGACCCCAGCCTCCTCACTGGCCTCACTCCTGCTCTTGTCCTCTCTGCTACCTCCACTCGGGCCACACTGGCCTGCTTGCTTTCCCTTGAACCTGCCAAGCCTTCTCCTGCCCCAGGGCCCTTGCACTTGCTGGTTCTCTGCCCGGGGTCCTCCTCCCCAGACACCCTCCCGGCTCACTCCTCAGTCTGGGATGACCCAGCCATGGACACCACCTATGGCTCTTGTATAAAGTTCCGCACCCTCTTGAGAGTCTTCCCCAGGAAAAAAAAAAAAAAAAGCCATCGTCCCTGCTGCCCAGAGCGAAGAGAAGACAGAGGGAGGCAAGTTCCTTTCTAGAATTTACTCCCTCTTAGAAACTACGTTTGTCTCTTCTTAATGTTTTCGCCAAAAAAATGGAAAGCTTCGAATGGTGTCTTAAGTGAGGTAAGAAAGCTGCTGTGACTGGATGTCCCCAATGGCCACAAGTTCTGGCCTGAAGGCGTCAGGAGAAGAATCAGAACCCAGCCGCACAGAAAGGCCACCACCCTGCAAGACAGAGGTTCTGCTGAAGGGAAAGCCGGCCCCCGGCAAGCACGAGCTCTGTGGCCTGAGTCAATGTGGGGTTCAGGGCCAGTCAGAAAGCTGGCCTCCCTGCCTTCTGGGAGAAGGACGGGACCAGCGTGGCCCCGTCCTTCCCACGGAATGGGGACGGAGGATCCCGTCTCTGAGTGTCCTGAAATTTCCCACTCGTTGTGGTTTTTATTTATTTATTTTGTAAATGGTCTTATTTATTTTTGAGACAGAGAGAGACAGAGCATGAGGAGGGGAGGGGCAGACAGAGAGGGAGACAGAGAATCCGAAGCAGGCTCCAGGCTCTGAGCTGTCGGCACAGAGCCCGACGCGGGGCTGGAAATCGTCAACTGCAAGATCGTGACCTGGGCTGAAGTCGGACGCCCAACCGACTGAGCCACCCAGGCGCCCCCCACTCGTTGTGATTTTTAGAAATCGATCCAAGTCCTCTCTGAGGCTGAGCCGGGAGACATCCCTAGTCTAAGCGGATTGTAACATTCCCCTTCCCCCACCCCTCCCCGCCCCAAATGTTAATAGTGAGTGTCTTAGATGAGAGGAAGTGGAGAGGAACCGGGGGAAAGCTGACCATTTTACATTGCTGCGCTGTTCGAGTGGTTTTTATTCTCCCAGCGAGCTTATATTACCTTGGCGGTGTCTGTGTGTGTACTACGTACACGTGCGTGCGTGTGCATGCGGACGTACGAAGGCGTGCCCACGTGGGTGCTCGTGCGTGTCCCAGCTGGGGCGCGAGGGCCACTCCCCGGCAAAAGGGATTCCGCAGTGTGCAAAAGGATTTGAGGAAGGTGCCTTTTAAATGTCCTGCTCTCCAGGGGCCTACGGAGAAGGATTTTGATTTGTAAACACTTCGCCTTCAAGGTGTCAGGCAGCCCTGAAACTCGTGGTCAGTTTCCTTTTTCAAGTTCCATCCGGCTTCCCCCACGTGTCCCCAGGCTGCCGCTGCAGGCCCAGCACCGTGCCCCACACCGCGGGCGAAGGAAGGGGACGCACTATGCTCCAGAGGAACCCGGCGCTGGCGGAGGCCTCACAGAGGCTCGGAAAGACCTGCTCAGAAGCAGTCACCGGGGGCGCTGAGCCAGACCCTCTGCACGTCCGCAGATCCAGCCAGGAGCCCGGATGCCAAGGGGGTCTCTGGTCTCCTAGGGTGACAGGGAAGGCTGGGGCTCTGCTGTAGTCAGGAGCGGGTGGGGGTGATGGGGAAGGGAGACCCGCCGCTCTGGTTCTCCGTTACCACCGACTGCAGAACCCCCACAAGGAACCTGCAGTGTGATGGGCGACAGTTTTTGAAACAACGAGACAAAGAAGTTGGCAGAAGCTTGTGAAAACACACCTTAGTTACACCTAGCGAAGGGAGGGAAGGAGCGGGGTGCCTTCTCGGGTTCTCAGTTCCCCCGTTCCGCCCCGTACGTTGGCCTCATCTACAGATGCCCTTCTTGCCCCCGATGTACAGCCCGCCTGTGTCTCTGATACTGGACAATCTGAAACCTTGGGGCAGGACTGTGGTTACAGTGAATTTTTATTTTACAGTTCCTTTCTGAAATGAGTTTCCCTATTGGTAAAACCTTTTAAAAAACTTTCTTTAGTTCATTTATTTAGTTCTTTATTGAGAGAGTACACGAGTGAGCAGAGGAGGGGCAGAGAGAGAGGGGGAGAGAGAGCGAGTCCCAAGCAGGCTCCTCGCTGTCAGTGCAGAGCTCGAACCCATGAACCGTGAGATCATGACCTGAGCCAAAATTCAGAGTAGGACGCTTAACCGCCTGAACCACCCAGGCGCCCCAATAAAACCTTTCTAAACAAGGGTGTATTTTTCTTGAAATGAGAAAGCAAGGTGTGCACGGGCACACACACACACACACACACACACACAAATGTAAGAAGGTGAAGCTAAGAGTGTTTACCCCACGGGGCTATTGTGCACATGAATTTAATACAAGCTCTGTGACACAGTGCCTGGCACACAAGGGACGCTCAGGCTGGGTGTCGCCGTGGCCTCATTACGACTGTCGCTGTGTGGTTGTGGGTATTGCTGTTGAACATCGAGGGTCTGGGTGGGATTTTTATTATATCTTTAATTTTTTTTAACGTTTAGTTTTGAGAGACAAAGAGAGACAGAGCACACGTGGGGGAGGGGCAGAGAGAGAAGGAGACCCAGAATCCCAAGCAGGCTCCAGGCGCCTAGCTGTCAGCACAAAGCCCGACGCGGGACTCCAACCCACAGACCGAGAGATCATGACCTGAGCCGAAGTCGGACGCTCAACCGACTGAGTCACCCAGACACCCCTGGGTGGGATTTTTGCTGTAGGACCTCCACCCCTTGGCTGACTCACCAGGAACATCAGAACGACACGCTGAAAAAAAGCAGGATGACCCCTTAACACCATTTCCGGTTTCAATAATCTTTGCTGTTGGGGTTCTACTGGGCCGGCGAGCTCTGATGCTGACGGTACAGGAGGGCGGGGGGGTGCTTTTGGAGCGCCCCGTTCCTTTCCTCCAGGATTCAACACCTTCCCTCATCCCTGCATCCAGGAAACATTATGCGGCCCTCTCCTTATTCCCATTCTACCAGTGAAGAAGTTGAGGCTGGCATCCTCGGTTTATATGTGCAGCCTTCCTCCTTCTGTGCGCGGGCAGTGGGCCCTCCCCTTGCCTGGCGTGTGAGGTCACACGGGGCAACCGAGATTCTCTGGTCTTGGGCAGTTGGGAACCATTGGCTCAGTGGGTGGATTTTTTCTGGATCGTTGCCGGCAAAGCAATATTCGATGGTGCCACCCCCCTTGGGTGCTCATCTCCCTGCCTGTCCCCCCTGTCCCCATCCCCCCTGCCAGCCGCCTTATGAAGTGGCAGGGCAGATCTCTAATCTTGAAAAAAAATCTAAATAAAAGTGTCTCGAGTAAACTGGAGGGGAGGAGATGGGCAGGCGGCCCCCGAGGAGCCCATAAATCCAAAGCTGATGAACTACCTGGGCAGGTGTCTCGGCCGCTGGCATCCTGGCTCGCGACAGGGGCAGCATAATTAGTTTTCTGGCGCTGGGTGTCTGGAGGGAGCTGTTCCATTTTTCTCGCTTTTTGCCACTAGATTTCAGGAAGGCGTTTGCTAAATTCGCCCTCCACTCCCTTACCTAAATATTAGGTATATCTGGTGAGGGCTCAGCCTGACCTGTAGTAAAGAAGAGTTGGTCCCTAAACCGCCCGCCCAAAGCTTCTCCTGGGGGGTGTGACAGGTGGCTGGCTGGACAGTCAGCCATTCATAACCATCATCCCCATCAGTGGTGCCATAAACTTCCCTTCCTTCCCCTTTGCCTGCTCTGTGGATGGCTGTACCCAGTGCGAGGCAGGGGGAGTAAACTGCTAAGAATGATCCCTGCCCAGATGGGGACAGGGAAGGAAAGGGGCGGCTGGCCAGCAGGGCCATCTTTCTGTGTCCAGCTTGAACCTCCTCCTCACTAAATCAGAGCCCCAACAGGAACCCAACACACTCCAATCAGCAAAGCCAAAGATGCTAGGGTGTTCTTTCCCAACCAAATTGCCCCAGATCCCCTGGAAGGGCCCGTGTTCCATTGTTACAATTCAAAATTAGATGGCTTTTCTTCTGGACATAGGCTTTTCTGAGCAATTCAGCTTCCCTGAAAAACAGCCAAGTGCCTCCTTCTGAGCACCATTGAGAATCGCATCATAAGACTCAACATAAAAGTGGTGTATGCAAGACAGAATCACATTATTCCCTCACACATCAATTCTAGAATTGATGTGTGGCTCCATCATGGCCTCATGAGGTGGCTCCAGTCTTGGGGACCCGGACTGTTTCCTTCCTCCTTCGGCTTGTCATTCCTGAATTGTTGGCCTTATTAATCTTGTGAACTATGGCTCAACTCCCCATCCGCATCCCCTCCAATAGGAGAGGAGAACAGGAGGTTATGCAAAGTATGGCCTTTCCCTTTAAGGACACAACCCGGAACTGGCATACATGAAGATTCACATCATCATTGGCAGAAATGAGTCACGTGGTTGCACTGTGCTGCAGGAGAAGCCGGAAAGTGTAGTTTGCATTTTATGCAATTGAAATTGAGGTTCTGTAACTAAAGGAGGAAGTGGAGGATATATGGGCATGGGGTGAGATGGGGTGGGTAGGAAGTTGTTGGCTGGTCACGTCAGATCTATGTGTAAGAGGAATATTTGGGGGAACTGGGGTGGCGCTGGCCACGGGAGGGGAAGAGATGGGTTCATTCTGTCCCTTCTAGCTTTCCTGCCTTCCTGGGGCCTTGCTTCTTTTCCTTTGACCTTTCTCAACCTTGATCCAGGTTATGTGGTTCTTTTCTTATTTTAATTTGGATCTTCTGAGGTAGCTCCTGAATCACTGAGGATCATGGACTACCCCTGGGATTCACTAAACCAAGTGCAACTATAAAGAAGCTCAGAGAACTGAGTTGTTGGAAGCTACTCTGTGCCAGACACTGCCAGGTGCTGGGGATACAGCCCAGAGCAAAGCAGGTGCAGTCCCTTCCCTCTTGGAATGTGGGCCACAGCAGGAGAAAAATCACACTAATGCACATCAAACTGCAGCTATGATTTCCACTCCCGGCCAAGAAGGAGTAATAGGGACCGGGTTGAGATTTACCCTTCGACCCGAAACAAGTAAAAAATTGGACAAAAATACATGAAACAACCATTTTTCAGACGTTAGCCATCAAGAAAGAAGACACAACAAGCCCCGAAAGATAAGAATGAAAAGGCAAATCCCGTGAATATCTCATGTTTTATATCTAAAAAAAGTCTTTCTCTTTTGTTTTTGAAAAATATTCTTATAGATTTTATAATTTTTTTAGTCTAAGAGGGCTTCCCCCCCCCAGCGTTTTCAAACATTTATCTACTGTTTCCTCACTTGAATTGTTTTTGAAGAGAAATATACTGTCATCCTTATTTTTGTTCCTCTGTGTGTAATGTGTCTTTTTTCTCCCTCTGGATGGTTTCAAGGCCTTCTCTTTACTGCTGGCTTTTAGCACTTTGATCATGATGTGACCCAGTGCAGGTTTTTTTCATATGTTTTTTGCTTGGGATTTGCTGAGCTTCTTGGACCTGTGGGTGTACACTTTCCATCAAATTTGGAATCTTTTTGGCTATTTTTTTTCAAAAATTTTTTGTCCTAAAGGAGTGAATCACCAGCAGATTTGCACCATGAGGGTGTTAAATGTCATTTGGGCAGAGGAGAAATGATACTGGATGGATCTCACAAAGGAGTGACGTGTGCTGGTAAGAGAAATTACACAGGCTAACATAAAAGAGTTTCTGTTATTATTTACATCTTGGTAAAAACACAGTTGAACATTTGAAGACCAATAACAACAATTTAGTGTTGGGTTTATAACATATGGAAAAGTACAGCGTATGACCACGGGAGCATAAAGGCCTAGAGGGGAGATACAACTAGTACAGAATTCTTACATTAAATGTGAAGTGATATGATACCACTTGAAGGTACATGGTAGTATATAAGGCTGTATAGTATGAGCCTTAAAGCAACCACTAAAATACCAAGACAAAAAAGCTGTAGGTAATAAGCCAACAAAAAAGATTAAATAGAATCAGAAAAATAATAAGTTATTCATAAAGAAGGCAGAAAAAGATGAAAAAAGTGAACAAAGTACAGATGCAGAAAACAGAAAACAAAGAGTAAGCTTATGTATAAAAAACTAACCAAATTAATAATTATGCTAAATGTAAATGGCCTAAACACCCAAATTAAACGTGCAGGTAGTCAGATTAGATAAAAAAAAAAGCAAGACTCAGCTATATGTTGTTCACAAGAAATTCATTTTAAATATTGACACAAATAGGTTAAAAAGATAGAAAATGATATATTCTGATAATAATAATCATGACAGTGACACGATAATAATAATGACAGAGTGGCTATTTTACTATCAGAGTAAATTTCAGAGTAAAGAATACTACCAGGGATATTTTGTGATGATAAAGGGGTCAATTTATCAAGAGAAAACAAATAAAAATGTGTGCACCAAATGCAGTTTCAAAATAAAGCAAAAATGGATAGAACTGCAAAGAGAACTAGACAAATTCACAGTCATAGTGAAAGAGTCCCATATCATTCTCACAATAATTGATAGGATAATTGATAGGACAGAAAGTAAATAAGAATAGAAAAGATTTTTATAACACTGTCAAAGACTTGATCTGAAGTCAATTGTGTTTCTATTTACTGACAATGAACTATCAGAAAATCAAAATGCAAAAGTCAATAAACCTGACAAAAGATGTCAGGGATAAATCTCGCCAAAGATTTCCAAAATCTATACCATGAAAACTCTAAAACATTTCTGAGAGGAATTAAAAATTACTTAAGTAGATGGAGAGACATACCATGTTCATGGATTGGAAGACCCATTATTGTTAAAGTATCAATATTCCTTAAATTGACCTACAGATTCAATATAATCCCAGTTTAATCCCCAAACCGTTTTTCAAAATTGGCAAGTTACTTCTAAAATTCATTCAAAAGTGCAAAGATTAGCCAAAATGACTTTAAGTAAGATAAAAGTTGGAGGACTAATGCTATCGGACTCTAAGGCCTAGTATAAAGCTACAATAATCCAGAGAGTGTGGTATTGCATCAGAAAGACAAATAGATCAATGAGCAGGATGGGGGATGCAGAAATAGACCCACATATTAAGGACAACTTATTTCTGACAAAAGCACAAACGCAATTCAGGGAGAAAGAACAGTATTTCCAACCAATGGTGCTAGAACAATCAAATATCCCTATTTTTAGAAAAGCACTTCAATCTGTGTCTCGTACCATACAAAAAATGAATGACTTCAACAAATATTAGCTATTATATTTGGTGGTACATTGTGGCTGGTGTTACCTGAAGGTTGTTGCATGGATGATTTATTCTGGGAGGAGTCCAGGTGAAGAGCTGGGATCTTCAGGAGGAAACTTGCACGGGATAGATTTTAACTCTGCCTGCCTAACCTGTGAGCCTCCCCTACCCCCCCACAGGTGTGGGAAGCAAAGTTGGGTGAAGTGTGGGTGGAGACTCCATGCCAGGGACTTGTGTGGGCTGCCGGGCTGAGCCTGAGGCCATTCGCCAGCTGTGTGACCTTAATCAATCGAAACCTCAATTTCCTCATCTCCAAACAAGGGTGATAATACTTCTCTGTGTGTTTGCTATGAAAGATCAATAATAAACACCCAGAAATAAGAGACTACCCTCCCCTCCATCATCCCTTACATCACCAGGGAATGAATAATCACCACAGATCTGCTTATGGTTTGTCTCTTGCATGGATCATCAGCCCCTGATAGACAGGAACAGGCCACACTTCTCCTCGGGCCCTGAATCACTGCATGGAGGAGAGATGCCTGCGGATGGGTGGTATTAGGGGTGAGCACTGGGGCTCTGAGTGAACAATGGGGGGGTAACCCAGCCTGGGGTTCACAAAAGGCTTCCCAGAGGACCTGATGTCTGAGCAGAGTCTTAAAGGAAGTCAGGAAAAAGTCAGAGGGAAGAGGGGAAAGTGTACCAGGCCAAGGGAACAGCATGTGCAAAGGCTCAGAGGTGAGAACACGGTGTACTGGGAAAAGTTGGTTGGGGTATGTTCTGTGATGGGGAGAGGTAAGAACCAGCTGAAATGACTCTTTGCACGGCACAGGGCCCAGCACATGGTAGGCACACATTTAGTATTTGCTAATGAATGGCAGGATGAGCAAACCATTAAACAAAAGGTTTTTGAGTTTGTCTGGAGTCTAGAAAACCTACAGGGATTTCTGGGAATACTGAGGCCAGGTCATGAAAGGCCCTGAGTGCTGGAATGAGCTTTTTTTTTTTTTTTTTTAATTACATAGATGATATCATCTCAATGGGTCTGAACTGCCCCAAAGCATGATGGGAAATGACAGGTGAGTCCCTGGGCACAGCTGAGCTGGTCCCTTGGGAGCCTGTGGGCATTATTGGCCAATGGCCCTTATTGGTCCTTAATCCTTGAGGACCTAGGAGTACCCTGGGACCAGAATCCTGGAGCACAACAATGAGGGTGAATGGTGTCATGTCTGTGTTGCTACCCTTCAGCCTGTACTTGGAGATGATGTGTCTCTTTTCTCCCTGGAACCAGACCCTGCTCTTCTCCCCCAGACCACCCGATAGGAGATGGGTGGTTTCCTTGACTGGTTACCTTCTCTGCTCCACTGATTTACGCCCTTTTCAGGATGGTCCCATCCATCGGGACAGGATCCAGCTGGCCTTCTTTCCAAACATCCAGGATGGAGCCTTCAGGTGCTCAGGAAATTGCCCCCACGCCGTTCTCTCCATTTCCTGTTCTTCTCTGAAGAGACGCTGCGGTCCAGTGGGGCCACCTAGCTGGGGCTACTGTCAGCTCGGATAACTTACGCCCTTCGTACAGTCCAGGCTTACATGTGACGACCTTGGGGAGGTGAGAGGCAGCCTCAAGATGACCCTCACTGATCCCTGCCTCCTGGTCCTCACGTTCTTGTATACTCCCCTCCCCTTTCTTATAGAAAGAAATAGAACCTGGCATCATCAAGGGCGTGCCACTCCTGTGTCCGGGTATAAAGCATGGTGACTCCTGTCCACTAGCAGACCTGCCAGCTTTTTTATTTTTATTTTTTAATTTGTTTAACGTTTATTTATTTTCGAGAGAGAGACAGAGCATGAGTGGGGTCAGAGCAGAGAGAGAGGGAGACACAGAATCCGAAGCAGGCTCCAGGCTCCGAGCCGTCAGCACAGAGCCCGATGCGGGGCTCGAGCTCACAAACTGTGAGATCGTGACCTGAGCCGAAGCCAGACGCTTAGCCCACTGAACCACCCAGGTGCCCCAGACCCGCCAGCTTTGATGAGACAGGCTATGAGGTGGGAGAGGCATACATAACACGGAACTGAGGCCGGCTTCCAGCCACCAGCCAGCGAGGAAAGGAGGCCTGCACTACAAAGACCTCAGGGAGCCGAATCTTCCAACCACCATCCAAGTGAACTTGGAGGAGGATGGTTTCTCAGGGGAGTCCTCAGAGGAGACCTCACTTTGGCCGGGACCTTGACTACAGCTGGTGGGAGACCTTGAGCCAGAGCCCCCAGCTGAGTCGCACTTGGGTTCCTGACCCATAGCAATTGACCCATAGAAATTGAGCAGCCCGTGTGTTGCTTTAGTTGCTAAGTTTGGGGGTACAGGGAGCGTCTGTAAGGGCCCGGGTCCGTCCGCCTCCCACTTTGGCGGAGGGCAGAGTTCCCTGGGAAAATCTGCCAGCCCAGGTGCACCTGAAGAGCCAGGCCGTTGTCATCAACAAGTCCCTTCCTTGTGCCCACCGCTTATTCAACAGAGCAAAGCCGAGTGGCCAACGGGAGATTAATAAGCATGAACATGCCTCCCTCGTCTCACCGGCTCCTGCCCAGACACCACGTAGCTCTCTCTCTCTCCCCTTAGCCTGCACCCACACCACCCCAGATGCTTTTGCTCTGGCATAGCTCGGACCACCCCATCTCTCCTTCCTGCTGAAAGTCACTAAGGTTAGCCTGAGAGGCTGCCCAAGATCCGCCCGAGAAGGCTGTGCAGGGGGCTGGTGTGGTGGGGTCACTCTGGAGCCACGTCACGGTCCACATCATGGCTCTGCCACCTACTGGGTTAGTTGCCTAACCTCTCTGAGCCTCCCGTTTCCTCTTCTGTAAAAAGACTGCAAAAGTGCCTGCCTCGTAGAGTTGCCGTGGGGTCGGATGACGAGTGCATGGAAAATACTGAAGACAGTGCCTGGCACAGAAGCTCTCGGAGCCGCGCTCGCTCTTGCGGTCCCTTAGGCTAATTTTTTGGTGTGGGAGTTTCCCTGTTCTGTACATTTTCCTTCTGGGATCAGGCCCTCCACCGACCCACCCTTGATTGACCACTTGGGTGCTCTGTTCCTGCTGTTCCCTCCGCCTGGATGCTGTGAACCCTAAACTCTTGGTCCCCCCAAATGCTGCACATCCTTCAGGTCCCCAGCCCCTGTGGACCCAGTAGAGCACAGGGAAGGAAATGGACTTTGGAGCCCGAGAGGTATGGTTTCATCCCTGCTCTTCTCACTTGCCAGGTGACCTTAGACTTGTTACCCGCCTGCCCCATTCAACCGACATTCACCCAATCCTGCGGGCTTCTTGAATGCACTGAGTAGCTCGTAGCTCACGAGAAGGGCTTGGTGCACAGTGGGTGCCTAATAATTGCTGGATGACACAATCCGTGCTGGGCTGACATAAGCCAGCTCTGCCCCCGGCACTTCACCTCCAGAAGGGCAGGTAAGATCCCTGGGGAAACCTTTTCCACCAGCCCAGCTCTAGGAGAGAGAAATAGAAAATTTTCTGATTCCAAAGAGTAAATGTCAGAGGCTTGGGAAGGATTCTGAGGTTCTGAAAATAAACCCGGCATAGAAGAGGGGGAGGAGGGAGGGAAAGGGGGGAGAAGAGAAGAGGAAGGGGGATGGAAAGGGGAGAGTCAGGTGGGGGGATGGAGAAGAAATGCCAAGGCTGGGAGAGACGGAGAGACAGAGACAGAGAGACTCTGCAGGATCCCTCTTCTTCTTGGGATAAAAGATTCAGGTGGCCTCTGGGCGTTTGGGGGACAGATGGCCTGCAGTGTTGGGGGACGTGGGGCCTGCTAAGCAGAGTAGACAGGACAGACTCCTTTAAAGCTCAGAGAGGCCTCGAGACTCACCCAGGCTGCCCAGACGTTTGGAGATGGCTGAGCGGGATTCAATCCCAGGCCAGACGGGGTCAGTCCCTGTGTCCAGCATCCCCGCCCCCGCCACAGGCCATCCAGGAATGCCCCCTCTGGATGGCATGTGCCCACCAGTGGGCGTTGTCACAGCAGACAAAGGCTGTTTCTACCCCCTGAGTCTGGGTTCGGTGATCAGAGGGCCGGTATAACACTGCCCAGCCTGGGGAGTTTATTGGCCAGGAGGGATGGACTGTCTCATCCTTGCGAACACCTCCTGATCGATTTGTTTCCATGCACTCGGCCCGCCTGGCAGCCACAGGTCTACCCTGATTTGTTTTCCGCCCCACAGCTCCGGATCTATTGATTTGGAAGGAGTGTGGGAGAGGCATCGAGAAGCTATGATCTGTCGTGCTGATGTGCCAGAGAACTCGTGAGCCTTTGAAGAGATTAGTGATTCGTAATCACTGTGATTTGGGCCCATGGGCCACAGGACGCTCCCCAGGCTCCTCATTAGGGAGCTAATTGTGTTCCTTGACTGCACAGCTGATGTGTGTGCCGTGCCCTTTGCTGGGCCTTTAGAGCCAGTTAGACTCGGGCGTACGGGCGGATCTGGATTTGCTGGTATAGACCGCTGAGCAGAGCCCAGCTCACGGCCCCCGCCCAGGGCTCTACGCTCTGACGGGGGAGGCGGGTGCCCAAGGGGACAAACATAAAGCGGACTGCTAGGCTCCATGGCGGGGTTGAGGGTGGCTCTGTATTTGAGGTACTCAAGGGGGAAGGTTACAGGGCAGAGGCGCGTGGGCTTGCGTCCCGGCTCTGCCATCCACGGGCCGTGGACTCTGGATCAGTTACTCACCTCCCGGGGCCTCGATGATCCCCTCTCCCCAGTGGGAATCATGCTGGAAATTTCTGTTGCCGGGTGAACGCCAAGATTAAATATTTATGTTTGTGTATGTGCTCGGAGACACCTATGTACCTGCACTCACATCGGCTCACTTTGTGCCGCTTTCCCTGTGGATTCTGATGCCTGCGGTTGAGTGACTATATCTGAGGACGCTGCCCAACCGCTAACTGGCATTTTCCGGGCAGTGCCGGGGACTGACAGCCCTCACTGTCCCCTCCTCCCCTAATCAGAACACCTGACACTCGAGGTGCTGGCAGCCAAAAAGTGCTCTCCGAGGTATAAAAATAGATGCCCCCCACTCCCCATCTCTCCCCAGGCCGGGGCGGGGCGGGGGGGGGGAGCGGGGTGGGAAGCGAGGGCAGAACAATCACCCAGAAAAACGCCCTCCGGGAGACGCCAGTTTGGATGAATTCAGCCTGAGGTAGCTCCTTACATCTATTTCTGGGACATCACGGGACCTAAGCTCCCCACTCGCTCATGCCTTCACGTAACTGATGCTTATTTATGGGGCGCCTACTACACCCAGACCCTCGGAAAGCCCTGCTCCTCATCACCGCCCCCGGCCCCACCACCTCTGGCATTTTCTTCTGCTATTAGTCACCTGCAAAGGTGTTCCCAGCAAACAACTACAACCACAGCCAGGAACACCCGTTTGGGGGACCTCACGTTGCCCAGCAGCTTTGGCTCCTCCGGGGCTCCAGCGCAGGGATGGGGGCGGTGGGCACGGCAGAGGCCCAGGTGGTAGGAAGGGAAGAGGGAGAAGGGAAGGGGGAGCCAGGAAGAAGAAAGAGGCCGGGCAGATAAACAAGAGGACAAAGGAGGAGAGAGAACCAGCAGCAGTGGTGGGTGGGGCAGAGAAAGAGAGGGAAGGAGAGAGATTCCCAAGCAGGCTCCTCACCGTCTGCACAGAGTCCCATTTGGGGCTCGAACTCACAAACCGTGAGATCATGACCTCAGCAGAAGCCAAGAGTTGGACGCTTAACAGACTAAGCCCCCCCCCCCCCCAGGCGCCCCTGCTTCAGCCCTCCTTCTCCCTGAGCCGGGACAGTCTGCAGCGACAGGGCTGGGGTCCGCAGCTGAACCCCCCAGGGGTGGGAGGGCCATCTGGACGTTAGAACGCTTGAATTCCAAGACCAGGTCTGTCCCCAATTTGCTGTGAGACTGTCACCTCTCTGGTCTGTGTCCTCCTCTGTTGAAAGAGGAGGTGGCCTTCTGTTCCATTCTGCCCCATCTTTCTGTGGTTTAGTAAGAAGAAGAGAAGGACTTGTTCAGGGCTTACAATATGCCAGGTTTTGTTTCCCGTTGAATTCCCACAACTCCTTGTTCTCGTTGACATGTTTCAGATGAGGAAACTCAGACTCTCAGAAGAAGTGTCTCCTCAAGGTCATAGAGATAATTAACAAGTTCTCGCACACTCTCTGGTAGACTGTGAGCCCAGACGCGGCAGGAATTCTGGGTTCTGCCTCCCAGCTACATCCCCTGAATGTAGCTTCTTCTTGGCTACAGCACAACAATGTGGAGGAAGGCTGATGTTGCAGGGAAGGAGAAATGCTCACAGGGCTCAGCTTCAGGACCAGAGCACAGAGCAAGGAAGAGCGAGCGCCCAGCACCGTCTACCCCCTTGGCCGCTCAACTTATGTATTCGCCCGTTTCCGCATACTCGAACTTCCCCCACAAAGGGAGACAGCCCTGTGTGTCCATCTAATGGAGTGCAGCCTTCGTTCATTCCAGGGAAGACATCTTCATTCTTTCCCCAAAATGAGGGGACAAAAAAGGCTCGACACTTACCGTTTCCACTGCTGACCGTGTTCGTTACTCCTTAAACGCAGCCAGGCGCTTTGGATACTCAGTCCCCGGAAGATTGAATTGTAAGGTTAACCTCCAACAATTGAATATAAAATAAGAAGGGGGAAAATGAGAGAGAAGGATATCATAAATGTACACAAATCTATACAATGGCATATAATAAATACAAATACATGCAATAATATACAAGAGATATACCAAATTCGTGCCCATAATGTGTACAAAGAGAAATGTGAAACCGCTACAGGCCTCTTTTTCTGCAACTGGTCACAAGACGGTGCATGTTTGCGACAGCCCTCTACCGCCATCCATTCTATATTTTCTTTGCCTTCAGGTGGAGCCTCAGTTGCTCGGAGTTCTTTGTCTGCCAGAGTGACCCAAACGATCATTCGTGAAGGGTCTGTGTCCTCAGTAGTCCTGCCTCCCTTGCTGCTATGGTTTTCATGAAGCTTCGGGACCTGGAAGAAGTTGGCATGCTCCGAAGAATGCCCTGAGTTCCAGACACAGCCCTCTTTGCCCCCGGGGTTGTGTACAGTCCAACCCACTTCCCCTTGGTAATTGGGTTCAATCATTCTCATCAGTGAGGGAGCTCCTTTTTATTCCTATTGATTCCATGGCGTAAGAAACCCCAAAGACAGGGGTGCCTGGGTGGCTCGGTGGGTTGAGCATCCAACTTTGACTCAGGTCATGATCTCATAGTTCGTGAGTTCGAGTCCTGCATCGGGCTCTCTGCTGTCAGTGCAGAGCTCACTTCACATCCTCTGTTCCCCTCCCTCTCTGTCCCTCACCGACCCCCCCATTCAAAAATAAACAAACATAAAAAAAATAGAAAGCCCAGACATACAGGTGGCAGTCTCATCTTCCCAGACAATGGAACGTGGTTAGAAAACATCTTTCCCTCTGGAGGATTATGAACTCTAGACCAGCAGAGCTCAACAAGTCAGAAGGGGAAGCAGATATTCTGTGAGTGGGTGTTGTAGACTGAATTGTGTTCCCTCCAAATTTATAGGATGAAGCCCTGCCCTTCAATATGACCATATTCCAAGATAAGGTCTTTAAGGAGGTAATGAACGTTAAATGAAGTCGTATGGGTGAGTCCCTAATCCAGTAAGACGGGTGTCCTTATAAGAAGAGGAAGAGACACCAAGGTACATGGGAGGACACACTGAAAAGGTAGCCATGTATAAGCTTAGGAGAGAGGCAACAGGAACAAACAGCTCTGCTGGCACCTTGATCTTGGACGTCCAGCCTCTAGAACTGTGAGAAGACAGTTTGCTCTGCAAGCCTCCCAGTCTGTGGTATTTCATATGGCAACTGTAGCAAACTAATGCAGAGCTATTGGGGGTGACAGCAAGAGGACCTGCTGGGTCTTCTGGTTATGGGGGAGGCTACACCATATGGGGGTCTCTGACTCTAAGCATATACTACATTCTTTAATATAGAGCCCCATCCTCTCAAGGGGCACCTGGATGGCTCAGCCTGTGAAGCATCCGACTCTTGATTTAGGCTCAAGTCATGAGATCCAGCCCTGCGTTGGGTTCCGCACTGACAGCATGGAGCCTGCTTGGGATTCTCTCTCTCTCTCTCTCTCTCTCTGACCCTCCTCTCTCTCTCAAAATAAATAAACTTAAAAAAATTAAAAAATAAAAAACATTAGCAAAAAAAGAACCTCATCCTTTCGAGATGCTCTCTTTCAACTGGCGCCATAACTGAGTCTTCACTAAGCTCTTTGACCTTCCTCTTAGGCCAGCTGGTTCTGGGTGGTAGGTTGCACAGAAATGCCGGTTAATTCCATGGGCATGAGCCCATCGTTGTACTTGCCTTGCCGTGAAAGGAGTTGCTTTACCGGAAGCAGTGCTGTGCGGGACCAGGATGGTGAAGAAGATAGTCAGTGAGTTGAAGAATGGCGGTGCTCCCAGAAGCATATGGAAAAGCATCGGCAAATTCATATCCCAAATATGTGTCTGTTCCAGTGAGGGGGAATCCGGCCCCTCCGTTAGGCAAGCTGTCTGGTGTAATTAACCCGACACCCGGTATCTGGACGTTTGCCCTGGGGAATGGTGCCATGTTGGGGGGCTTCGTGTCGGTCTCTGCTGTTGGCAGACCAGGTACTCAGGAGTAGAGCTACCCAGTCCTCCTGGGAAAGGGGGAGTCCTTTGAACTAAACCCATCCATAGCCTTCTTCCCTGCCACTGTGGTCACTCTGTTTATCAGCCTGTTGAGTGAATACTGGGATGACCAGAATGGAGACACATCATCCCCCAGGCGTGTTGTTTTGTCCGGATGAACATCGAGCGTTTTCTCTGGGGTGGGTGCCCTTTAAGTGAAACGGGACATGGTACCTTCCAGGGTCTTTGATGATACAGAGAAGCCCCTCCATGTAGCTTGTCCCCGGACTTACTTATCCCGAATAGCCCATCCCGTTCCTTCTAAGCCACTGACCATCTCACCAGTCCATGAGCAAGTGCACCCGGATAATGTGGACCCCAAGTGTGGCACTCAGAGTTGACCTGAGCTGGAAGACTTTTCTTCACTGTCTTTCTCCAGAAGCCCTCCTGAGCGAGGCTCTGATGCCATGGCCATCCACCATTTGATGGTAGTGGGCCAGGTTCATCCCTGAGCCAGGCTTGGGCTCATTCTTCAGTCACCAGGTCATAAAGCTCTGCGGGGTGTCTGTGTTTCCGCACGAGGCCACAGGCAGCCTAAGGAGCAGGCGACAACGTCAGAGGAGCCTGAGCCACCTGCTCACATTACCCGTACCTTCTCACCCACTTGGGCCCCGTCCACGATATTCCATTTCCTGTTCATGTCGCTTTGCTGCTACACGCACTCAACATTGTGGCTGCGTGGGCCCAGCAGCATCTGGTTCGTGATGAGAAACTTGGGTCCCAAGGTCACCTCATGTGCCACGTTTGGACATTAGTCCCTACTAAGGCCCACCAGCCAGCAAGGAGCTCCTTCTCAAAAAGGGAATAGTTATCTTCTTGAAGAAAGCATAGCTTTTGTTTGGGCTCCGAAATACCAGTGCCCGTGTTGTGGTTCTTCTATCCGTCCTTGTCAAAGGCGCCTCTCCTTACGATGTCCCTATCTGCCCCCGACACTTCGCTTGCACCTGCTGGACCATGAACCCAAGTGGAGGAGCGCGGAAGTGACTGGAAGAGTCAGCCTGGGGCAGGACTGTGTGTCAGAGTTGGAAACTCACTCTGTGTCAAGGCAACTAAGAAGGAAGAGCAAACCATCGAGAGCCAGCCCTGCGGCCTGAGCTCCAGCGGCCGTGGCTGGATGCGTGGGGCTAATTAGTGCTAGACAGTTCCAGGCCCGCCCTGGGTAGATCCGAGTTCAAACTATGGCTCCACCCGGCACTAACCATCTCCCCACCACCCACCGAGCCCCTTCTTTGTGCCGTTTGCATGGGGGGCTTCACGCACATCACTGCCCTTAATCCTAAGACAACCCTGCGGACAGATGCTATTGTCCCTGTGCACGGATGGGGAGACAGAGACACAGCCGTGAGCGGACTCGCCCAGCGCCGCTCTGCAGTTAGGTTGCAGGGCCCGGATCGGGCCCTCCCGGTCTGCCCGGGAAATTGGAGGATCCTCGACGACAGGCCTCGGCGGAGCCACCTACCCGCTCTGAACCTTGAATTCCTTGCCCGTAAAAGGAGGATTCATGCTGCAGCAGGTTATTTGCGGAAAAGGCACAGAGCTGGGCTTTGGGAGGAGAACCTCTGCTCCACATGGCTTGTGGGTAGATTAAGTGAATTTACAAGTGGTCCATCCCTGCATCAGACACACGGGAGAGTCTCCACGAACTGTAATTCTCCGTCCTTGTTCAATCCGCAAATTACATTTTCCCATCCCCGACCCACGCCGAACGGGCCCGTCGCTGCCTGGTGGGCCGGAGCCTAGTGCCTCCGTTTATGCTTCTGCACTTGACGTGCTGATAATGTGGCTCTAACACGTTTGCAAACACTTGGGTGTCTTCTGCGGCTATTATCCTTGGGAGGAAAATAAATTGTGTTCACGATCGGACAAACTTGGCGGCTGTTCGAAGGCGCAGACGAGGAGCTGTCGGAGTGGGCGGGAGCAGGGTGAGGGGCGGATTTGGGCTTCACTTCCCAGGGCTGGGTAACAAATGAACACACAGACCTGGTGCGTAAGACAACGGATACCTGCCGGCGGTAGGTCTGGAAACTAAACATCTGAAAGCAAGGTGTTGGCAAGGTGGGTTCCCTCCAGAGACTTCGAAGGCAGAGTCTGCTCCGTGGTCCTCTCCCAGCTTCCGGGGACAGTGACCCTCGTCAGTCCTTTGCTTGCGGACACGTCCCTGCCATCTCTGCCTGCCCTCGCGTGGCCTCCTTCTGTGTGGTTCTAGCAGAGCGAGCATCTCAGAAGATCGTCCAGATCGAACTCCCGTCATTCGACAATCCCGTTCCAGCTCTGGGCTGGGCGCAGGGCTATATCCCAGCAAGGCGGACCTCCAGCCTCGTACCCCCAGCCACTAAACACAGAGTCTAGAGAGACGGCAGACCTCTCTTGAGAGGAGGTGACCACAACGGACAGGGACGGGTGTTCTACAAGGTGAGGGCTATGCTTCGTTCACACCATAGCGGGACCTGGCCCCGAGCAGGGACTAGACGATTATTTCCGGATGTACTCTACGGGCGGTAAGAGCTGCGAGAGGAAATGCCCTGACTGTCCGTTTCTGGAACACGGAGGAGGGGCAAATGTCTTGGGGGCCTCAGAGGGTTCCTGGCAGAGACAGTGTCCGACCTGGGGCCGGACGGATGAGACCGTGACCCAGGGGGAGGGGCCGGGCTGCTGCACCAGCGGCATGGGGCACAGGTGAGGGAGAGCTCGGTCCCCTCTGGGGTGGACAGGTGGTTCACGGTCGTGGTGCAGAAGGTGACACATCCCTCCCAGGTCACGTACCTCATCAGAGGTAGAGCCCAGACGGCCCCCAGAAGTCAGACGCCAGTGCTGTTCTCGTGGCAAGTGGCTGTCCACTCTGCCATTTGTCACCACTGAGGAACATACCACCATCTCCATTTAACAGATGACGAAAATGAGGTACCTTGGCTCCCTAGGGCCCTGCTGTAACAAATTACCACAAACCGAGTGGCTTCAAACAGCACAAATGGGCTACCTGACAATTCCAGAAGGCCGAAGTCCAGAGTTAGTGTTTCTGGACTAAAGCCAAGGTGTCGACAGGGGCTGGATCTTTCTGGAGGCTCTAGGGGAGAATCTGTCTTTTGCCTTATCCAGCTTCTCGAGGCCACCCGCATTCCCTGGCTCACGGCCCCTTGTCCGGCTTCAAGGTCACCATCAGAGCCTCTTCACATTTCTCCCTGACCTTGACCCCTGCTTACATCACCAGGTGTCCTTCTCTCTCCCTGATCCCATCGTTCTCTCTGACTGCAGCCCTCCTGCCTCCCTCCTATAAGACCCCCGGCGACTACACTGGGTCCACCTGGATAATCCAGAATAATCTCCCCATCTCAAGGTCCTTAACTTAATCACACCTACAAAGTCTCTTTTGCCACGTGAGGTAACAGATCCACAGGTTCTGGGGATTAGGACATGGGCATCTTTGGGGCCCATGACGGAGCCTATCCCATGAGGCTTAGAGAGGAGCGAGGGGTGTACTCCAAGACCCGGACCTCTGACTGCTACACAGAGCACTCAGTGCTGACCGTTGTACATCAGTCCTCCCTCCCGCCCACAGGGAGACCCTGAGTTGCCAGGTGAGCCCAAATTCAGCCTCAGGGCAGATCCGTGAGCTAAGGTCTGACAGAGCAGGTGGCCTATGGGGCAGGGATGACAGATATTATAAACAACTATTATTTTTGAAGCAAATGATCCCGCAGAACCAGGAGGTTTGTGCTTCAGAGAACTGGCTGATGGGGGGCCGCCCCCCCCCCCCCCCCCCGCCGTGTGACATCTTCCCGTGTGACGTTCCCCTGTTCCCAGCCCCACAGGGACCAACTAGGCACCAGATACAACAAATGGATTCTCCATGGACCCGGCCTCCACTGGGAGCAGGCTCGGGGGCAGTGAGAGAGAAGAAAAACATTCCAAGACTTGGCTAAGCCAGGGGCCACAGCGATCTCACCCTGCACGGTTTCCAAAGGAACCACGCCTGGGTTTGAATTTTGGCCCACGTGCTTGGCTTGTGACCTTGACCCACGTGCTTGGCTTCCTCCTCTGCCCCTCAGTGTCCTCACCTGTGACATGGAATGATAATAAAGCACTCGTGTCATAAGCTGCTATGAGAATTACAGGAGCCAACGGGTGACAGTGCTTAGACCAGGCTTGGCCCATCGGGAGCACTCAGCAGATGCTACCTCTTCTTAGCACGAGGACGAACAAGGACAAGACGCACCCTTATCAGGAATGAGGGCGAGGACAAGAAGTGCTTCGAGGTTTCTAGAATCCTTACATGTTACAGCAACTGATAAATTGCAGCAGGAAGGGTATCCCTCCTGGTGTCTCCCCCAAAGTCTTCGTGCAATAGCTTCACCCTTGTGCCTCTCACTCACCAGCCGCACTCCTCATCTCGAACCTTCCAGGAGGGCAGGTTCAGAGGCCGTTGCACCTGCAGCCCGGATCACACCGACAGGCTCCATCAGTCAGTGCATCTGTAGGCTGGAGTGACTCCCGCCTCAAATCAATGATGTTTACAAAGTTGGGAGGGAGGGCTGTGATTGATGTATCCTTCCTCCACGTCCTTTCTGGAATAACCAACCATCCCTCTTGCAAATAAATGCCTCGTCTCCCGCCAGCCCCTTCGGGCCCCGGGCAGCTGGCGGGTTATCCTCTCGGAGCACCCCGGGGTCTCTACGCAGGTACACACCCGGACCAAGCCCCTCGGTCCAAGCACACCTGGACTGAGCATGGGACTTCCCTGCTCTCCCAGCAGCCCTGGGAGGTGGGGCTCAGGGGGGTTGAGTAACTAACCCAAGATTGCACAGCCAGGAAGTGTCAGAGGCTCAGCGTGAGCCTAAGACTAACCAATTGGCACACAGCAGCTAATACCTACTGAGTTCTGTTACTGTTCTAAACGCCCGTGTTCACTACGGTGAACGGCCACCTCCAGTTTCCAGATGATGACACAGAGAAGTAAGCCGTCTGACCCCCAGTCACCCAGCTGTCAATGAATTTGCTAGCATTCCAACTCGGGCCCTTTGGTTCCCAAATCCTCCTCCTCCTCACCGTCCTTCGTTGTCCGTCCTCCCCACCCCCATCCGCTGCTAGAGCACCTCTCGGGAGCCTGTGCCTGGCCCTGACCCCGTGCCTGGGGGTCTAACACCCCAGAGGATGGCTTCTTCTCTGCAGGTTTCGTCATCCACTCAGGCATGAGTTCATCAAGCTGAGAAAACGCTAGGGCGGGATTTGAACCCAGGTCTCTCTGTCTCTGAAATGGATTGGCTTTCCTCTCCCTCAGCCACGGCGTCCCTTAAAACTATTAGGAAACCTGTCAGAAAGGCCGGGAGGCCTGGGTGGGATGCCACAGACCACTGGCAGCCCACGAACAGGGCGTATTTTGGGAAGCACTGTGTCCTCAGTGGACGGAGAGGCCGGCAGGGGCCGGGTGCACGTGGGAAGGTCAGATGGAAAATCGTGGAGAGACAAGCCCAGCCAGGTGGATGAGACGGAGGAGAGGACAGGGGAGGAGCAGGTGATCACGGAGGCACAGGCCCAGACACATGTGGCCTTTGGCATCAAGGAAGACCTTCGGCTTGGCCCCCCACTCGGCCACTTTCCCACAGACGCTGCACTTTGCCTGACGGCTGGGGGCCTTAGTCTCCCGTCTAAGTCAGAAGCTCGCCTCTCAAGGCTGCTGTGAACTACTCTTAGGAAGTCTAACACCTGCTTGTATTCCTTCACCACACATATGTGCCTGTATATAATACACAGGGCTATTTGGTATGATATGATATGATATGATATGATATGATATATGATATGATATGATATATGGATATGATATTGTTTTGAAAGGATACTGTTATATCTATTTCAACTCAAAGTTAATTTTTATTTTATCTTAATTTTTAAACGTTTTTTTTTTTTATTTGTTTTTGAGAGAGAGAGAGACAGAGCATGCGCAGGGGAGGGCCAGAGAGAGAGGGAGACACAGAATCCGAAGCAGGCTCCAGGCTCTGAGCTGTCAGCACAGCGCCCGATGTGGGGCTCGAACCCACGAACCGCGAGATCATAACCTGAGCCCAAGTCGGACGCTTAGCCGAGTGAGCCACCCAGGCACCTCCTGTTTTAATTTTTTTAGTATTTCTTTTGAGAGAGAGAGAGCGTGTGCGAGAAAGAGAGTGCGTGCACGCGAGCAGGGCAGGGGCAGAGAGAGGGGGACAGAGAATCCGAAGCGGGCTCTGCGTTGACAGCAGGAAGCGCAATGTGGGACTTGAACTCACAAACCGTGAGCTCATGACTTGTGCTGAAGTCGGATGCTTAACCGATCGAGCCATCCAGGCACCACTCCCACCAAACTTAATTTTTAAAGATGTATCCACATAGACCAAAAATTTAAATGAGATCATTACAGAATCAGCTCTGTGGTGGGAAAGCAGTCTCTGAGGGTGGTGGAGCCCCTTATCACCCGGAGGGAAGGGGTCCAAGCGCAGGCCGTGAGGTCGTCTCATGGCTCCTTTGTTCCCTGGGGCTTCTCACCTCCGCCTGGGCACCTGCTGGCCCTTCTCTCCCTCTGGCCTCTTGGAGTCCGTCCACTTATCAGATGCAACCCCCCTAAGCCCTCCCAGCTCTCAGGTTCACAGTAGCAAATGGGGAGCCGGGCGCTCCACAAAGGGACCCAGGGATCATGCTAACCGTGCAGACCTGGAGACCAAGCTGCGACATAAGGGGAGCACACTCGGACATGAGGCCCTGACTAGTCCCCCTCCCCCGACTCTGCCAAAAATTAATCCTGCCTTTAAAGACCTCCATTTCCCCGGAGGAAGAGCTGCTTGATTAGAGAAGGCCCCTCTCCACAAAGACAGAACAAGGAGGCCAATAAAACTCCCTGGGTTTGGGCATTGCTTTGGAGATCGATGCGCTGTGATTGGAAACCCAGCCTCTGTGGGCAGCTGTCTGATTGTAGCTGGATCTTTGCAGGCTGCTCACCAGGCTCGCCCGCCCCCGTGGACCAGCAGAGCGGTTCCGAGAGCATCATTGATCTTTTGACTAAAGTGTCCTAATGAAATACAAATCTGTTGTCACTTAAAGAGCCATCTGTCATGGCGGCACAGAAGAAATGCTGCCGGGAGGACAATAACCATAATTTCATTTTAAGACCTAGACTTCCTCCCCCTTTCCCTGCCAGGAAAAAATCGATATCTTTTACTGTTTCATTTTGTCACAGAGCAAGAGGGGGAAAGTCATCAATAGGGTGTTAAAGATATTTTCAGTTATGTGCGAGTTCCCTGGGGCGAGGGCCCAAGTTGGCATCTTGCAGTGAGTTAGCACGCATTTGCATGAGGGGCACTTAGCCAAACAGGGCTCAGTGCTCCTGTCCTCAGGGCGCTTTGCCTGGGGTAAGTGGGTAAGGAGGTGACAGATGTGCAGGATTCCCAGAGGGCCCCCGGTCCCCGGAAATGCAAGCCCCAGTCTTACACAGCATCAGGCCATTCTTGAGCAGAGCGGTCAGAATAAGCGAAGCAGGAACTTGTCTTGCACCCAGAGCCCAGGCAGCAGGGATTTCCAGGAAAGAGGAAGGAGGAAGGGCTGTCGCTGGCAGGGGAGGGTGCGCACAGGTTTCCCAGGCAGGACTGGGTCATCAAGTCTCAGTGGGGGTGATTACATCTGACTCTGTGAGGGTCCAACCACCTCAACTTTTTAAGTGGGGCCTTGGAGACACGGGGGGGAAACTGACTTACTCCAATGTCCACCCCCCACCCAGGAAGTTGGTAGCAGAAAGAAGAAAGGTGATATTCCTTCTGCTCAGCTCCTTAAGGGGAGACGTCTCTCTGTGGGCATCAAATCTGGGGGAGACACAAGTTTCCCCACCCATCTTTTATGTGCCCAAATGTCCGGGCTCAAGTTGGAAGGCACTTTAAGTATATGTTTTAAAATAAGCTTTTTTTTTTTTAATTGAGATCGCTTAGATGCAACACAATCTAGCATTTCGAAGCCATAGTTTGGTGACTTTTGACACATGTATGCAGTTTTTAACGTACCTTCGCAATCATGATGTGAACAGTTCCACGAACCCCCAAATTCCTGTCATACGTCTTTACATTCTCTTTCCATAACCCAGAACCTTTGTCGACGGATCTGCTCTCTGTCACTATGGTTTCGCCTTTTCTAAAGTTTCAGGCAAAGAAAATCGTACAATACTCGGTCTTTTGTGTCTGTTTGTGTTCTTTTTCATTCGGCACAATGACTTTAACATTCGCTTCCAATGTTGCAAAAATCAATTGTTTATATCTTTTTATTCCTGAGTAGTCTTACATTATATGGAGATGCCACATTTTATTTATCTATTCACCGATTGGTGGACAGTTTTTCCAGTTTGGAACTGTCATGACTAAAGCAGCTATAAATAATCTTCATACAAGTCTTTATGTTGATGTGTACTTTCTTTTCTTTTGGTAAAAACCTAGTGATAGAATGGGCAGACATGTGGTATGGAAAATATGACCAATGTATGCATATTTAATTTTTTGAGGAATGACCAAGCTGATTTCCAAAGTGCATATACTATTTTGTATTCCCACCAGCACTGTATGAGGATCTCAGAGGTTCGACAGTCTTGTCAACACTTGATATTGTCAAGCTTTAATATTTTAGCCATTCTAGTGTGTGTGTGGTACTATCCCGTTGTGGTTTTCATTTCCGTTGCCTTAGTAAGAATGATGTCGAGTATCTTTTCAAATGCTTATTTGTCATCATATATTTCCTTTGGTGAATTGTGTACTCAAATCTCCTATCCTTTTTATTGTTGACTTGTTAGTGCACTTTATTTATTCTGGATTCATATGAATTTTACAATCAGTTTGTCCATTCCAACCAAATGTCAGCTGGGATTTTGACTGGGGTCACATTGTATCTGTAGGTCAATTTGGGGGTAACTTACATCTTCATAATATTGCATTTTCAGGGGCGCCTGGGTGGCGCAGTTGGTTAAGCGTCCGACTTCAGCCAGGTCACAATCTCGCGGTCTGTGGGTTCGAGCCCCGCGTCGGGCTCTGGGCTGATGGCTCAGAGCCTGGAGCCTGTTTCCGATTCTGTGTCTCCCTCTCTCTCTGCCCCTCCCCTGTTCATGCTCTGTCTCTCTCTGTCCCAAAAATAAATAAACATTGAGAAAAAAAATTTTTTTAAAAATATTGCATTTTCAGTTCCATGAACATTGTATATTTCTCCATTTATTTAGGCTTTTTAAAATTTCTTGTGGTTGTAATTTTGCTAAATTCATCTCTTCATATTACATTATGTGTATATATTGTTTCTAATGCACTTATAATTTTCTTTTACAATCTTAGACTTTTAATTTGAATCTTTAGGTTTTTCTTTTTAAGATAATAATGGATATGGTTAGATTTAAATTTAACATATTGCTCCTTGTCTCTGTTTGTTCTGTCTGTTCATTTCATTCTTTTTTAAAAAACTTTTTTTTAAGTTTATTTATTCATTTTGAGAGAGAGACCATGCAAGTAAGAAAGAGGCAGAGAGAGGTGGAGAGAGAGAGAATCCTAAGCAGGCTCCATAGTGTCAGGGCAGAGCCTGATGCGGGGCTTGAACTCACAAACTGCAAAACCATGACCCAAGTCAAAGTCAGACACTTAAACGACTGAGCCACCCAGGCATCTCTGTTCATTGCACTCTTATCCTACTTCTGATCTTTCTTGAATTGATTAAATTTTTAATAGGTTTATCTGCACTTGTTGGTTTATTTGATATATATTTTTTATTTATTGATATTTTTACTGGTTGTTCAAGTATTTACAGTATCTACAATACTATAATTACTAGTATAAGAACCTTATAACAGTAAAATTCCATTTCCCCCATCATGCTTTGTGCTCTTTTGTGTATGTGTTGCCTTCTACGTATATTACAAACCCTAAAACACCTTGTTAGGGTTTATACTTTAAACAGTTATCTTAAAGAGGAAAATATGATAAAAAATATCATGTTTACCATGTAAGCTCTTGTCCTTCCTTTGTGTATATCCTAATTTGTATTTGCTATCATTTTCCCGTACTCAGAGGACTTTCTTCAACATTTTCTGAAAGACAGGTCTGCCGTTGTTGAATTCTCTCATCTATTCTGAAACCCTTCATTGCTTCCATTTTCAAATATTCCCACTGGGTATAGAATTCTATGTTGATATTTAAAAATTTCTTTTTTTTAACTTTAAATATGCAAAGAGATTTTTGACTACTGATTCAATCTCCTTACTAGTTATAGGTCTATTAAGATTCTCCATTTCCTTATATTGTTACAATGTCAATACTGCCCAAGGCTGTCTACACATTCAGTGCAATCCTTATCAAAATCTATATGACATTTTTTGCAGAAATAGAAAAGTCCATCCTAGGGGTGTCTGGGTGGCTCAGTCAGTTAAGCATCCAACTCTTGACTTCAGCTCAGGTCATGATCTCATGGTTTGTGAGTTCGAGCCCCATATTGGGCTCCATGCTGACAGTGCAAAGCCTGCTTTGGATTCTCTCTCTCCCCTCTCTGCACTCGCCTCTCAAAATAAATAAATAAGCTTGAAAAGAAAAGAAAAGAAAAGAAAAGAAAAGAAAAGAAAAGCAAAACCCATCTTAGAATGCATATGGGATCTCAAGGGCCCTGAATAGCCAAAACAATTTTGAAAAAGAAGAACAAAGCTGGAAGACTCACACTTCTTGATTTCAAAACTCACTTTCAGGCCACAGTAACCACAACAGATTGGTACAGGCATAAAGACAGAAATGTAGAGCAAAATAATAGATAAAGAGCATTAAACAAATCCCCACATGTACGGTCAAGTGATTTTTGACAAGAGTGCCAAAACTATTCAACAGTGAAAAGAAAGTATTTTTGACAAATGGTGCTGGGGAAACTGGACATCTACCTGCAAAATAATGAAGTTGGACCCTTACCTCACACCATGTATAAAAAAATAACTCAAAATGGATCAAAGACCTAAATGTAAGACCTAAAATTGTAAAACCTTAGGGGAAAAAACAGGGCAAAAGAATCAGTATTGGATTTGACAATGATGTCTTGGCTATAACACCAAAGACATAGGGAACAAAAGAAAAAATAGACAGACTGGACCTTATGAAAAATTTTAAAACTTGTGCATCAAAAGACAATGACAACAGAGTAAGAAGATAAACCACAGAATAGGTGGAATATTTAAAAATCATATATCTGCTATATTAAACCTTTCATATATAAGTGTCTTTCTTTGTCTCTTGTAATCTTTGTTGACTTAGAAACTATTTTGACTGATACAAGTAAAGCCATCCTGCTGTCTTTTCATTACTATTTGTTTGGAATATCTTTTTCCATCCTCTTACTTTTTAACTTATTTGTGTCTTTGGATCTAAAATGAATTGCTTGTAGGGGCGCCTGGGTGGCGCAGTCGGTTAAGCGTCCGACTTCAGCCAGGTCACGATCTCGCGGCCCGTGAGTTCGAGCCCCGCGTCGGGCTCTGGGCTGATGGCTCAGAGCCTGGAGCCTGTTTCCGATTCTGTGTCTCCCTCTCTCTCTGCCCCTCCCCCGTTCATGCTCTGTCTCTCTCTGTCCCAAAAATAAATAAATGTTGAAAAAAAAATTAAAAAAAAAAAATAAAATAAAAAAATAAAATGAATTGCTTGTAGACAGCATTTCGTAGGATTGTGCTTTTATCCATTCTGCTGATACCTGTTTTTTGATTGGAGAATTTAATCCATTTACCTTTAAAGTAATTAATGGGAAAGACAGACTTACTCCTTTCATTTTGTTATTTGTTTTCTATATACTTTAGAGCTCTTTCGTTCCTGCATTACTGTATTCTTTTGGGTTTAGTTGATTTTTTTTCTTGTAGTGAAACGTTTGAATTCTTTTCTCATTTTCTTTGTGTACATTCTAGAGCTGTTTTTCTTTGTGGTTACCATGGGGATTACTATAATTAAAACACTCTAATTTTAATTTATACCAGCTTAATTTCAATAATTTACCCAAAACTCTGCTCTTTTATAGCTCAGTCCCCACCTGTTTTCAGTATCACAAAATTGCATTTATATAAATTTGCACCCCAAAATCAATAATTCCTTTAAATGCATTGATATCTTAAATTATGTAGAAAGCAAAATATCAAGTTGCAAACAACGTTGCAATAATACAAACTTTTAGATTAATCTTTTTAAAAACTATTAGTCCCTTAAATCATGTAGAAAACAGAAAGTGGAGTTACAAATTTTTTTTAACATTACTTTTATAATTACCTATGTATTTATCTTTCTGAGATCTTTATTTCTTCAAATGGCTTCAAGATACTGTTTAATGTTCTTTCATTTCACCCTGCAGGACTCCCTTGAGCATGACTTACAGGGAAGGTCTAGTAATAAATTCCCTCAGCTTTTGCTTTCTGGAGAAGGTCTTAATTTTTCCTTCACTTTTGAAGGACAGTTTTGCTAGGTATGGTATTCTTGTTTTATGGGTGTTTTTTTTTTCTTTTAGCAGTTTATGTGTATCGGCCCACTCTCTTTTGGCCTCCAAAGCTCCTGATAAGAAGTCTGCTGAAAATCTTACTGATTTTCAGCAACTTGTTGTGACAAGTTGTTTCTCTCTTGCTGCTTTCAAGATTCTTTCTTTGTCTTTCAAAACTTTGATGATGTGTCTTGGTGGAGGTCTCTTAAGTTCATCTTAGAAGATTCACTGAGCTTCTTGGATGTTAATACCCATGTCTTTCATCAACTTTGGGAAATTTTTAGCTATCATTTCTTTAAATATTCTCTCTATCCCTCTCTCTCTCTCTTCCCCTTCTGGAATTCATACAGTGTGTCTGTTGGTCTTGATGCTTTCTTGCATTCTTCTAGGTCCTGTGGGATCAGTTCAGTTTTCTTCATTTGCTTTTTCTTTCTGTTCCTCAGACTCAACAATTTCCATTAGCCTGTCTTCGAGTTTACTAATTCTTTCTTCTGCCTGCTCAAATCTGCCTTTGGATCCCTCTAGTGAATATTTTCCTTCATTTATTGTGCATTTCAGCTCCAGAATTTCTTTTTGGTCTGTTTTTAGGGCTTCTATCTCTTTATTGATATTTCCGTTTTGTTCATACACCATTTTCTTGACTTTCTCCACACATTCCTTTAGTTCTTTGGGAATCTTTCAGACAGTTGCTTTAAAGTCTTTGTTTACCATATTTACCATCTATTTCTTTTCCTTCTGGAATGGTTTCTTTCATTTATTTTTTTTTAATGGATGATACTTTCTTGTTTCTCTGTGAACCTTGTGATTATTTGTTGAAAACTGGACATTTGAATGTAATAATGCAATAACTCTGGAAACTAGATATACCCCCTTCCCCAGGGTTTGCTATTTTGTTACTTTTTTGTTTAATTTTTTTTCTTGATAATCCTAGGCCATCTCTGTGCTGAGGATCAGCCTGAAGTTAAACTTAAGGTCTTCTCAGGTCTTTTCTGAGCCTTTCCCTGAGCATGCATGGCTGCTTTAAAATTTTCCCTATATAACAAATAGTTTTGGATGACCTAGCCTTTAATGTCTGGCTTTCAAAAGGGAAAAATAAGAAAAGTGGAGGGGAGGGTGTGTGTGAAAGATGCCAGCCAATTGAAAGTTCCTGGCCATCACTTCAGCTGGATGGGAGGGTCTTGCAACAGTTGGGGGAGGTGCCACAACAATGGCTGCCCAACTCTTTGCTTGCACCTCTGTGATCAGAAGCAGCAATCAGAGCACAGACTCCTGATATTTAGAGGACAGCATCCTTTTGCCCATCCTGGATCCCCCAAGTTGTGGGGTTCAAGCTGCTTCAAGTTGTATTCATGTGCACAGCTGCCTGCCATGTGGATGAGGGTGATGGATGGGTAGCTGCCCCCATGCTAAGAGCTGATGTTGACTGAAATTAACCTCGGGTTATCATCCAAGCCTTTCCCTAGAAGTTTCAAGCATTCAATATTCAGAGTTCTAAAACATTTACATCAGCCAGATTCTGCCAGTGCTATTGTTGTTTAGGTGAAGAAACAGATTCCTGGTGCTTCCTACTATGCCATCTTCCTGTGCTTCATTAGCAATTGTTCTCAAAATATTCTCTCTCATCCCTCCACACATCCTTTCCTGGAACTTCAGTTATAGTTATGTTAGGCCATTCAATATTGCATCACAGTTTATTGATGTTCTATTTATTCTTTTGTTCTTTGTTTTTTTTTCTCTCTGCTTTATCTCGGATAGTTACTTTTGCTTTATTTTCAATTCCATTGACAATTCCAGTTACAGGATCTAATCCACTGTTAACCCCATCCCCTATATTTTTTTCATTTCATAAATTATATTTTTCAGCTATAAATATTTTATTTGGATTTTTATAACTCAGCCTGCTTTTATTATCTTTTGTTTTTTAAAACATATATAGTATGTTTATAATAGCTATTTTGACAACTTTATTTACTAGTTCCAACATATTTGTTATTTTTTATTTCTTTCTATTGTATATCTGTTGTTCCATTCTTTCTTCTTGTTTTTCCTTCTCCCTTTCTTCTTTTTCCTCTCCTCTTCCTCCTCCTCCTCCTCCTCCTCCTCCTCCTCCTCCTCCTCTCCTTCCTCCTCTTCCTTCTTCTTAGGAACATTTTCCTACTTCCTTGCACATCTGGTAATTATTTCTTTATGCTGGACATTGTGATTCTATGTAGTGGGCTATTACATTTTGTAATAGCTCTTTCAGTAGTATTGAATTTTCTTCTGGGAAGCAGTAAAATTATTTTTTATTAGTTGGATACTTTTGAAGCTTGCTTTTAAGTTTGTTATGGCAGATACAGGGAAGAGTTTGTTTTAGGGTTAACACTGACTTCTAATCCAGTAATAGCCTTCTGAGGATTCTACCTGATGTTTTATTTATATTGAGGTCTTTTCACTCAAGTAGACAAGAGCAAAACTTCCCAGTCCTGTGTAAGTTTCAAGAATTTATTTGCATTCCCTATATTGGTGGTTCTTTCCATGTTTCTGAATACTCTCTTTTCAAACGGGCACAAATCAATTTCTTGAGGGGATCCCTCTGAATTTCTTTGGAGTTCTCCCTCCTTTCAGTGACCTCCTCTCCAATATTCTGTTTTCCAAATTCTCTCCATCTTGGGCTTTTCTCTTTCTCTTTATGACCTTTTTCTTCTCAAATCATCAATGTTGTCAAGATCTGTTTGAGTTCTCACCACATTTTTTTAAATATTTATTTATTTTTGAGAGACAGAGACAGAGCACAAGTCGGGGAGGGACAGAGAGAGAGAGGGAGACACAGAATCCGAAGCTAGCTCTAGTCTCCGAGCTGTCAGCACAGAGCCTGACACAGGGCTCGAACCCATGAACCGTGAGATCATGACCTGAGCTGAAGTCGGAGGCTTAACCGATGGAGCTACCCAGGTGCCCTTAGTTCTCACTACATTCTTTACAGTCTGGAAACCACCTCCGGGGAGCCAGGCAATCATGGGCTCCATTCACCTGTTTCCTTCTCCCTGTGATAACACTTCTGCATGGCCAAGTATCTAATCTCCAAAAATTATTTGCCATTTTGTCCATTTTTCTGATTGATTAAGGTGGGAGAGTGGATCACATTCTTGTTAGTTCATCATGGACCAGAAGCAAAAGTCTGACATACAATTTTCCAACAGTTTTTATGTACACCTTTCTATCATTATCATTGAGTCAACTACTATTTTTCCAAAATTGGCTATGGCATAGAACCCCTAAATCTACACCTGATAACCACAGGGTTTCTCCAAGGGGGTCTGAGGCTGCTTACACCTGCCCTCCCCTCACCCCTATTCTGACTCCCAAGGCACCTCAAGGGTGGCATGCCAGCAAACACTTCTGGTTTCCAGGATAAACTTTATCTGGATAAACCTTCACTTCGTGTCCCCTACAACTCCCTCTCTCCCCTTTACTGTGCTCACCCCGGGTAGCTGCTCCCCACGTGATGCTCCAGCCCATGTCGCCTACATCATTCCCCCTAACCAGACTGCCTTCCCGCACCCTGGCTCCACCCTCATCTTTTGCACCTGGCCGGTGCTTAGTGTCACATCTGACATGGCCCAGGCTGTGAAGTCAGCCCATGCCACCACAATCGGTAGGGTGTTGGGCAAAATGGCTTTCATTCTTTAAACCACTATCTTTTCCCTTAAAAAAAATCTTTTGCTGAATACGTATCGTTGAAGTCACATAAACATCCTTTGTCTATGCTGGTGGCTAAGTTCTTTTTTAAGCTTATTTATTTATTTGGGGGGGGTAGGACAGAGAGGAGGGGAGGGAGAGAATCCCAAGCAGGCTCCACACCAGCTGCGCAGAGCTCGACATGGGGCTCGAACTCATGAACCGTGAGATCATGACCTGAGCCAAAACCAAGAGTCAGACGCTTAACTCACTGAGCCACCCGGGCGCCCCACAAGCTCTTCACCGTCTCATTTGGAGTTCTTAATACAAACCCAACATATAGCAGTTTGGCAATAAATATCTGTAGAATAGATGAGGGGTAAGGAACAGGAGCTCTGGAGAGAGGCTGCTAGTAGTCTGAGCAGAGGAAGCAGGTGATCATGGGCACGGCCAGACCAGGGAACAGGGCAAAGTGAAGAGCTGATTTAAGAGGGCAGGAGAGATGGCAGGGACAGCATCAAAGACCCCTTTTCTATAAAACAGGGATCATGTCTACTTCACAGAGCTCTTGTGGAGTTGAAACGAGGTATGCATTAGTGAAACAAGATGAAATTATTGGTATTTGACTATCTCTGACCTATAAATGCTTCAGAAGCCTGAAGCCCAGGAAACAAAGACCCCAGGAAGCTGGTGTCTCTCTCTCCAGCCCCAACCCCCCTAGGAATGAGATGCCCTTTTGAGCGGAGCTCCACATCAGAGGCCACCATGTCGGCCATCTTTGCTTTGAACTGTCCCTGCTGACCCGCCAGAGCCCAGAATCCTCGCAGGTGGCACCAAAGAGCCTGGGGACTGCAAGGCACAAAGGATTTCTTAGATGTTGCCACCAGGCAGCTGCAGTTAGCAGCGCACATCAAGGCTTGGGGAGCTTCCATTTTCTTTATTTTTCCAGACAACTGAAGCCTTTTAATTGACAACTCACCTAGGCCCAGGGGAGTGTGGGAGCTGGATTTCTGGAAGGAAGGCCTTGGCAAGGGCCCTGGTGGACGCATGAATCCCCTCAGGGTGGGGAGCTCCGGGGTGCCTCTGAGGCGTGGGAAGGGGAGCAGGAGGGCAGGGGCCTGGAGGGCAAATGGGTGAGGAGTGAGGCCTCCAAGTGGGCCTGTTAACTCCCACTTTTGCCAGGTTGCCTCTAAATGGGATAAAATTATCCTCTCAGTCGTTGTGATCTCTGTTCAGTACTTCTAGAAAAGAGCTACTTGACATTTTAGAAGAGAAAATACACAAGCGAAAGGCATATGATGTTCTGTGGGGAGTGCGGAGTGGAGAAATCTCAGAGTACTTGCAGAATGTGCCTCCTTAAATGTCTCGCAAACGAAAGCCGGTGAGGTGAGAAGGGAAGCCAACATCCCGTCCTCCTGTGGGGAAGCGTGTCAGGTTCCATGTCCCTGCTCCTGCATGGGGTAGGCTGGGGGCTTGGCCCATGTGTTCTCCTCACACCTGTCTCTATGATGGGCAGACAGGCCCTTCCTGCCTCACCTTACCTCACAAGGCAGCCTTGGCTGCCTTTTCAGGCCCAGCTGCCTTTCTGTCCCTTCGCCACCCTTGGCCTGCCTGCAAAGCAGATCCCTTCAGTCTGAGTAATAGACCTCCTCCCAGCCCTTTATTCCTAGGGGTGACTCAACCTTCCACAAGTGCAGAGGGGCAGCTACGGGCTGTGACACTGAGCCATGGCCTTGGCGGCTGAGCAAAGATCATCGGACCCGCCATGGGCTGCTTGGCTGGGCCAGGAGGAGGCTGGCATGACCAGCTTCCTGTCTGCGGAGGGGTTGCCATCACTCTGTGGCACAGGGCTGTGGACCCGGTGACTGGGGTCCCAGAGAAATGTCTTCAGTCTCACCCAGAGAGAGAGGAAATGCTGGGAGCTCTGAAACCCTCTGATTGACAGGCAATCGGTGCCTAAGATGTCGGGGTCACATACAAGGACAGTCCATGGGACATGCGCCATTCAGTTGAAGCACGTGGGACCCCATGGACCATGATCACCCCCATAAGAGCATTTCCTGGAAGTGGACTTTTCGAACGAAACACTCTGGAGGCATCTGCCGATCTGCTCCACCAGGAAGCTGAGTGACACCGGGCAAAAAGATTCCATCTCTCCAACCATGTCAATAAATACATTAAGGAAAATGGCAGCCAGGGTCTCATTGTCAGAGAAAGGGGTTTCAAATAAGAGGAAGGGGGAACTAGACTCAACCCCACTTACGAAACTCAGTTTCTTCCTCTGGAAAAGAGAGATGACGATGATACTCACCTCCTGGGGTTACCGTGTCCATGCAGAAGAAAAACTCAATCATTTATTGTCATTTTACTGGGGCACCTGGGTGGCTCGGTCAGTTAAGCATCTGACTTTCGGTTTTGGCTCAGGTCGTGAGCTCATGGTTCGTGGGGTTGAGGCCCATGTCAGGCTCTGGGCTTCAGAGGCTGCTTGGGATTTTCTCTCTCTCTCTCTCTCTCTCTCAAAATAAATACATAAATTAAAAAAAATATGTTATCATTTTCTTGCTTTTGGACGGCCCTCCACAGAAGTTGTGCTACTGATTTTCATGGCTACCTGTAGCGTAGGCCAAAAGTCCTCTTCTGACCTTGACCTTCCTCTCATACCACGTGAGTCTTTTCCTCCTGGTTCTATTTCATCACGGAAGTCAACTCGGGGGCTATGAATTTATGAATTTATGAATATGAATAGGACAGACTTGCCATCCGTAATCCTGCTGATGCTTTCAAATGGTTCAGTGAAACATTGTTCACAGATGCATGAAAGATAAGCTTGATGCCTGATTCGTGATAAATTAGGAGTTTCTGGGCTCTACGGTTCTTCCCGTACCTATTTGTTCATTTAATACTAATATAATGATTATGAGCCACCATGAGCATCGCGCTGGGGGTCCGTGTAATCGACCTCCAGCCCTCCATTCGTTCGCTCGCTCATTGATCCGGTGAACAATGATTAAGTGCCCGCCGCAAGCAGGAAGCCCATCACCCGACGCGGGGTAGAGGCGTCCACACGGGGAGACAGAGGGTTCAGATGGGAGCCCAGCTGGGGGGTGGCCATGTGGAGGCGGCAGCGAAGTGTGTGGCAGAAGATTGGTTTCCAACAGGGGGATAATGAGAGCCCCGGGTTCTCACGGCTGGAGATAGGAGTTACAAATAGAGAAAGGGAGAAAAAGCAGATTCAAGCCCGTTCACAAAATTCTGCAGTGCAGAACCACAGGGGCAACACAGCAAAAACGTTTCAAGTGCTTGATTCTGTCCAGGAGGCACCGGGGCTAAAAATAATCCGAACCCTGGCGAGGGCCACCTCTGCCCACTCACTTGGCGGGCAGGACACGAAGCCTTGGAAAGGCACATCGGGGCCAGGCTGTCTCTCTCCAGCCCTCCTGATGCAGCTTCACGGTGTTCTCGCCACCCAGCTCTGCTTCTGCCCCAGGATGGGGGAGCCCTGGAGGCCCTCATGCCTCACCTGGCCTCCTCAGATGTCCCCAGGTCTCCTGGGACCCCTCTGGTGCCCCAGGGAGCGGATGGGGGGCAGCTCAACGTGAAGGGCGTGTGTTAGGAAGCACCCTGGGCTCCACACCTGTGCAAGGCAGGGAGGGAAGCAGGACCGGGTGGGGGCGAGGGGGCAGTCGCGTTCTCCCGCGGTCCAGATGAAGGCCTCAGCCGACCCCACCTGGAGCTCAGGAGTGACGATGGTCCACGGCAGTGGTCTGTCTGGGGGCCAAAGGCTGGCTTCCTACCCAGTCTCTGCTAGCCCGTCCCAGGATGTGGGACCAGTCTCTCTGCAGCTGGAGGCCTTGTGGTGATAGAAATCCCAGGTGCTGGGGACAGTGTGGCCCACCCCCACCCCTCAAAGACTCACTCTCACCAGGAGGCGCTGCAGTGAGCAGCTAAGACCAGAGAGGCTCCGTCCTCATGCAAACCCGGGTCCAAGTGCCGCTCCAGGGCTCAGTCCCCTTAGCCATGAAGTGGGCCCGAGGCGGGCCTCTCCCAGTTGCCAGATGACACGATGCCAGAAAGGCGTTGGGCACTGTAGCATGTTGTAGACTGTAGAGTGTGGTGCACAGTGTGACTTTACAAAGTGAGACTGACACCCTAATGACATCCCTCAGACTTGACGTCTCTCTTAAAGTATCCCTGAACTCGTTCTTACAGGTACTCTGTACAGCAAGTTTATTATTCATTCCTACCTTGAAAAAATGTTCTCTAATTTTTTTTTTTGTTTGTTTTTAAAAAACTGGGTTGAGGCCCCCAGGTGGCTCAGGCGGTTGAGCGTCCGACTTCGGCTCAGGTCACGATCTCGCGGTCCGTGAGTTCAAGCCCCGCGTCGGGCTCTGTGCTGACAGCTCGGAGCCTGGAGCCTGCTTCCGATTCTGTGTCTCCCTCTCTCTGCTCCTTCCCCGCTCATGCTCTGTCTCTCTCTGTCTCTCAAAGATGAATAAATGTTAAAAAAAAATATTTTTTTTAAAAACTAAATCACAGAGTAAATCACAGAGTAAATAGTAAATACACAGAAAATTATAGTAAAAAAAATAGTAAATAAATAGTAAATCACAGAGAATTATACGGAATAAAAAACAGAGAGGTGGTACAGCGTAGCAAGCAGTTAAGAGCCCTGACTCAGGGGCTAGGCAGCTTGGGTTGGAACCCACTGCGGTAATGTGTGAGCTGTGGGATCACGAGTGAGTTACTTAACCTCTCTGCATATTAGCTTCATTATCTGTAATAAGGCAATGATAATAGCACCCACACCACCATGTTGTTGATGTATATATACATTTCCGAACATAAGGGAATGTATAAATAATTACTTTTATATTATTACCACTGCAAATACTCAAATACCCAACAAACATATTTTAACGTCTATTCAGTTTTGCGAGACCGAGAGAGACAGAGCGGGAGCAGGGGAGGGGCAGAGAGAGAGAGAGAGAGAGAGAGAGACAGAGCATCAGAAACAGACTCCAGGCTCTGAGCTGTCAGCACAGAGCTCGTCGCAGGGCTCGAGCCCATGAGCTGCGTGTGAGACCATGACCTGAGCCGAAGTCAGATGCTTAGCCGACTGAGCCATCCAGGCACCACCGTCCCCCCACCACAAACATATTTTCAAGTTTGCTTATCTACCTCAGATTTCTTTTTTCTTCTCCCTTATTTCGAAATAGCTTTTAACCTTGAAATAACTATAGACTCACAAGAAGGTGCAAAAATAACACAGAGGTCCTTTGTACCCTCTACTCAGCTACCCCAACTGTACTTCTCACTTAACTATAGCGTAACACCAAAACCAGGGATCCAACCAACGCTGGCATGATCCTACTAGCTAGACTCCAGACTTTATTCAGATTTTACAATTCTTGCATGCATTCATTTACATGGGTTTGTATGTGTGTTGCATGTGTGAAGTTCTATGTGGTTTTATCACGTGCGTGGATTCATAGAATGGCCACCATGATCAAGATACAAAATTTTGCATCGCCATGAAGGAACTCTCTTATGCTACCTGTTTATCCTTTTTTATTCTTACTTTATTTTATTTTATTTTATTTTATTTTATTTTATTTTAAACTTGTTTATTTATTTATTTTGAGGGAGAAAGAGAGAGCGCACATGGGTGGGGGAGGGGCAGAGAGAGAGGGAGAGAGAGAATCCCAAGCAGGCTCCACATTGTCAGCACAGAGCCTGACATAGGGCTCAATCACACGAACCGGAAGATCATGACCTGAGCCAGTATCAAGAGTAGACGCTCAGCCGACGGACCCACCCAGGGTCACTATTTTTATTGATTTTAAAGAAACACCGTGTCTCAGGTGCAGTTGAGCACCGAAGCCAATCCCATTCCCCATCCTCCATCCACAGAGGTAACCGCTATTTCTAAGGTATCATATACGTAGGTCTCCAAAACAGCTAATGTTTGGCCACGTGCGAATTGTGCACCAAGCTCCATTCTTCCTTGTTTGTATGCAGTAATCTGTTCACTACTCACCACGTCATGTTCTTATCCCCAGTGAGGAAACCGAGGAACAGAAAAGTTAAGGTAGCATGGACGAGAACCTCTGGCCAGAAGTGCTGGTGCTGGGGCTTGAAGCTGCCCCCATGGCCACTGTTCTATACCGGTACATACGTGGCCTCTTGCCACACGCGTCTTCCACTCACCATGGTGTGGAGAAGATTCACGCGTGTTGATATCTGCAGACAGAATCCACTGATGTTAACTGCCTTTTAGTTTTCCCTTTTCTGATGACATCACAGTTTATACAGCCATGTTTCTAGGGATGGATGTTTAGGCTGTTACCTTGTCACTACTATGCACGGTGGTGCAGGAATGCGCCTGCCCGCGTCTCCTGGTGCCCATGTGCCTGAGCTTCTGTGTGGTTTATTCCTAGCCTTGGAGCTGCTGAGTCTCTGAGTACGGGGTGTCTGCAACTTCAGGGGATGTTGCCAAGACTCACGGTGTTTGCAACAATTTACATTTCCACCTGCCATGCATGAGAATGTGAGATGACAGCTCCATATTAGTTGAATTTGCATCCCTCTGATTTCTAGTAAGGTGGCTGAGCATCTCTTGATCATTGGCCACCCGTTTCTGTTTTCTCTGTGTACGCTTTTCTTTTGCGTAACTTGTCATGTTCTTATCATTTGTAGGATTTCTTTTACATATCCTGGATGATAATTCTTAATTGATGATATGCATGGCAAATATGTCCTTTCCTCTAAGTCTTGTCTTTCTCTTTAAGTTTTGACTAAAGGGTCTTTTATGACAGAGAAGCTTTTAATTTTATTTTGTATTGTATTCCATCCTCTTATTTCCTTCCTTTGTGGTTTGTGCTTTTGTGCATTTTGTTTAAGAAATTCTTTCCCACTCAGGGAGCCTGGGTGGCTCAGCAGGTTAAGCGTTCGACTTCAGCTCAGGTGATGATATCACGGTTCACAAGTTCGAGCCCTGCGTCAGGCTCTGTGCTGATGGCTCAGAGCCTGGGGCCTGCTTTGGTTTCTGTGTCTCCCTCTCTCTCTGCCCCTCCCCCGTTCACATTCTGTCTTTCTCTCTCTAAAAAATAAACATTAAAAAAAAAAAGAAATTCTTTCCCACTCAAAGTCACAAAGACACTTTCTTAAATTTTTTCAGTTTTATTTCTTGCAGTTTTCACGGTAAAGTTTGACTTTTTACAGTTACCGTTCGTGTAAGACATAGACGTTTCCCCCTACATACAGCCAATTTCCCAGTACTATTTACTGCGCCATCTATCTTTCCCTCTTCTCTGCAACACCTCCTCTGCTGTCTTTGGAGCTCCCGTGTGCATCTAAGTCCATTTCTGTCTCTCCATTGGCCTCTTTGCCTTATGCTATGCAAACACCCCAGGATCTGAAATGCGAGCGCTTTACCGTAAATCTTGGTGTTGGGAGGGTAAGTCGTTTTTGTTCTTCAAAATTATTTCCCCCTACCAGCTTTGATTCAGACTGTCGTGTTTCTCCTGAAGCTCTGTGGGTATTTTACACATTGTAATTGTATCGCATTTACTGGTTAGCTTGAGGGGTGAGTGACATCTTTTAGATTAGCGGTCCTTCCTGCCCAATAGCTATATCTCTCCCAGTATTCAGATTTTCTTTTATGTCCTTCAATAACGTTTTATAATTTCCCCCTTAAAGATCTTGCACTTAGTTTACTAGATTTATTTCTTGATGCCTTCTATCGTTTCTTGGACCTTTGGGGTGAAGTGTAAGTCTTGCTAAAGCTCGCTCACTTGTGAACTCTTGGGTTCTAGTCAAGTCCTTGTACATAAGCAACTATGCTTAGAATATGATCACCAGGCAGAAACGGGTCAGAAGTGATAGCTTCTGACCTCTAAGTGATTGGCAGACAGCATCTGACCCCCCCCCCAAATAAAGAGCATTTTAAATAAAGCACTTTCGAAATATATGGTAAAATTAAAACTTCTATTAAATCCCAAAGCAGGGATAATGAAGTTACATTTTTAAATCATTCTGTGTAAGTTAATGGAAAACCAACTAAAAAGATAATGGTAAAGATAGTTATTTTTCTGTTTAAAATCTAGTGTGAGTTATTATCATAGTCGTTCTTCTAGGTTGTTTTCAGAGCAAAATGTTTAAACTAGTTTCATTTCATTTCAACTTTTATCTTTTTTATCTTTTTTTATAATTTTTTTTGATGTTTATTTATTTTTGAGAGAGACAGAGACAGAATGTGAGTGGGTTGGGGCAGAGAGAGAGGAAGGCACAGAATCTGAAGCAGGCTCCAGGCTCCGAGCTGTCAGCACAGAGCCTGACGCGGGGCTCGAACTCACAGACTGCGAGATCGTGACCTGAGCCGAAGTTGGACGCTTAACCGACTGAACCACCCAGGTGCCCCTTAAATTTTTTTTTTTAATGTTTGTATTTATATTTGAGACAGAGCAAGACAGAGCATTGAGTTGGGGAGGGGCAGAGAGAGAGGGAGACCCAGAATCCAAAGCAGGCTCCAGGCTCCGAGCTGTCAGCACAGAACCCGATGTGGGGCTTGAACCCACTAACCGTGAGATCATGACCTGAGTCGAAGCCGGACGCTCAACTGACTGAGCCACCCAGGTGCCCTATTTCAAGTTTTATCTTTATAAAATAGTATATGTTTTATGATAAACACTTCAAACATTAGGGAAAAGTATAAAGAAGTAGAAATTTCCCTGAGTCCCACCACCGAAGTAGACCCATTGCTAAGATTTCGGCCCAGATCCTTTTTTATATTTCTTCATACCAATAAATGAGTTTCTGGGTTCATACCTACTTTCTGTTTTCCTTCAACAAGGTGCTATGGATCACTTTTCCGTTCACTAGTTACAGAATGACATTATTTAAAAATGTTTTTTAATGTTTTTTATTTTATTCTTGAGAGACAGAGATTCAGAGCTCCAGTGAGGGAGGGGCAGGGAGAGAGAAGGAGACACAGAATCCGAAGCAGGCTCCGGGCTCCGAGCTGTCAGCACGGAACCCGATGCGGGGCTCGAACTCACAAACTGTGAGATCGTGACCTGAGCCGAAGTCGGCGTTCAACCGACCGAGCCACCCAGGCGCCCCCCAAATGACGTTACTTTAGGTCATCGCATTGTATCCCATTGCACTCATTTAACAAATCGATTCCCTGTTTACGGCTCTTTGATCTCACAAAGTAAACCATGCTCCAATGAACCGCCACAGCATGCCTCTTTTTTGTTAGTGTGTGTGACCGCCTCCATCAAGAAATTCCTTGGGAGTGAGATTACCGGGATAAAAGGCACACTGATTTTACATTTTGACACACGTTGCCGACCTGCCTTCCTGAAAAGCTTGAATCAATTAGCGCCTGTCGTCATTGGTGCACGAGGGTGCCCATTTTCCAATAAGTTAAGTGGGTCTGTCGATTCCCTTAATCTTTATCTTTCTGATGAGTGGAAAGCAAGCCTCTCTTTGGATACGCCTTTCTTTGATTAGCGGAGAAATTAAACATCTTTTCATCTGTTTGTTGGCTATTTGAATCTCCTTTTGCAGATTGCCCGCTTGGGCAGTGAGCACGTCGGTCTGGTTGTTTTATGAGAGTGCCTCGTGTAGCAACGTTGTGCGTGATGTGGACTAACGGCTCTTTGACTTTGGGCTTGGTCGTATGGCTCCCTTTGGCCAATGGAATGTTAGCAGATGTGACTTGGGCATAGGTTTTAATTTTTTTTAATGTTTCACTTGTTTTTGAGAGAGAGAGACAAAGAGGGAGAGAATAGGAGCAGGGGAGGGGCAGAGAGAGAAGGAGACACAGAATCCGAAGCAGGCTCCAGGCTCTGAGCTGTCAGCACAGAGCCCGACGCGGGGCTCGAACCCACGAACTGTGAGATCACGACCTGAGCTGAAAGCAGACGCTTAATCGACTGAGCCACCCAGGCGCCCCAGGCATAGGTTTTAAATGCATGTGGCCGATCTTGCCCTCTTGTGCTTCTGCAGACCCTATAAGGAGATCATGCCTTGGCTGGACTGCGGGTCTCAGAGGAATGAGACACTCATGGAACCGACCTGACCCAGCCTAACTGAGATCAGCAGGGCCATAGCGGCCGCCCCACAGACACGGTGAAAAGAAATGACCACTGTCTTAAGTCAGAGAGTTTGGGTGGGTTTGCTGTGCAGCCGCACTATGACAACGGATGACCGACCTACCCGTGTGAGCTGGTATGTGCCGCCCTGTTCTCTGACCCTCAGTTTCTTTGGATGTGGCATAAAAGAGATGATCACTGAGCAAGTTTTAGGGTCTCTTCCAATACTAAGGTTCTGGGTTCTGATACGAGATTAGGTGGTGAGAAGGCTGGAGGGCGCGAGAGCCCAGCACAGAGGTGCAAAGTTGGCTGTTCAGGAGCGGGAGTGGGGAGTGGGGTGCAGGCTTGTCCCACTGCAGCAGGTGGTAGGGGACATGCCAGGGAGGTGGGCTGGGGTGGAGGGCTGGTGCCCAAGTGCTGGGGCCCCCGCTCCTCGGGAAGCCCTGCTTGTTCACCCCCCACCTGCTCCTGAACCTCTTGCAAAGTGCCTTCTGTCCCCACCCTCCTGCTGCAACTGCCTTCTTCGTTATGACTTCTCACCCCCGAGTCCTCACTCTGGCCCACAGCTTCCTGGAACCTGAGGCCTCTTCCCCACCCTTTGCCTTGGCTTCTGTGGCCCCTGCTCTCCTGGCCCTCCCCTTTCCGTCTGCCCACCTGGTTTCTGTCTCCTTCCCTGAGGCCACTCTGACGGTGTCCCCCCGGGTTCCTTCCTCAGCCTAGTAATGACTGTGGAATCCAGGGACTGAGCTCTTGTCCCCTCTCACCACTGCTCCCTCCCACGGTGCTGTGGTCCTGGTCGGTCTCTCGGCATATCCTGGTCCCCCGGCCTGTGGTGTGAGAGACGCTCCCTTGTTCAACCTGCAAATGGCTTTTGCCTTGGTGTGAGTTTGCTCCACGAATGAGCCCACGGCTCCTCCAAGCCCCCCTCCTGGGCTCAAAAACCGTCTCTTGACAGTTTTCATACACCTGCGCCCATCCCACAAGTACGGGTCCTGTCCCCTCCCCACCCCAGTGAGACCCAGACCCCTCGTGACGAGCCCTTATGGCAAGACAGCCAGGATTTATCGTCGTCAGTGCCTCCCTTACAGAGGGGATGTGAGGCTGGAGGCAGCACGTTCAAGGACAAAGAGGATGAACTGGGCAGCAGACCCCCTTGGCTTTGAATTCTGCCTCCATCATTTGTTGGTTGGGAAGAACTCCCAGCCTCCGATCACACACACACACACACACACACACACACCCCGCAGTGTCTGACACAGGACTCACTGAACGAGCCCACCCTCCCCGGAAGCCATTCCAATTTGATGTTTAGCATGTCGCCTGTTTTCTTCAAACCACGCGCATTGCTTGCCGATAGCTGGCCCAAAGCTGACTTGGCCTCTGAACTCCTGGTCCAGCGCCTGCCACAAAGCAGGTGCCCATGAAACGTAGGCGGGAGCAGCAGAACACGGTAGAATTCTCTGAACACTCCGTGTGCGTGTGTTCTGTTCCTCAGCAACACCGTGCATGCCCCGCACCTCCTTGCTCCGCCTTCCACGTCCCTCATCCCCACCAGGTTTGTCGTTACCACTTGGGGTTTTCCTGGTTTCACTTGAGTGATTTCCCGAAGCGGATTCTCCATTTGGCTGGTGGACGTCGTTCCAGTTCTGATGGATCTTCTGGCTGGTTGTCAGGTGACATTCACCTCTGCAAGGCCTTCTTTTGTCCCATCTGTCTCCAAAGAGGGACGGCCGCTCATTACTCTTCTCTTCTCTCACCCGGTGACCTCCATTGATAATTGGCTTTGAACCTCGATGCTTTCGGTTCTGGTTTCAGCTTTGCTTGGGTAGTTTCTCACCCCGCCCCGGGTCTCGGGTAATCCCTCATAACGGGTGATTTCTTCTCTCTTTTGCTTGTGTCCCATTTGTCTTGTTAGCAGGGAGGCACTTGCTGTGCGGGGCTCCTGTGTGACCGGTCGCCACTCCGGTGGGGCAGCCATCTATGGTGGGGGGGGAGGGGAGGGAGCTGAGTTGTCTTTAAGTTCGATTTGGGTTCATTGCCTCAGACACCTGCAGAGCAAAGGTATTATTTCCCATGCCCTGGAGTCCTGTCTCCACTTCCAGGGCAAGGAGGGGGATGTGTTCCCGGAAAACCCAGTAGGTCTCCAGGTCAGGCGTCTTTCCCAGGGGACCAGGAGTGGAGAGTGTCATTGGCTTGCCAGCCTGCTGCTGGGTCGGCTCATCACCCCGCCATGATGACCTGCAGAACTGAGTCCCGTGAACTCACCTGTCCTCTCTCTGATCAAAAGGTCACCGCCAGCTCTTCAAGGACCGTGGAGGTGAGGTTTCGCCTTTCCTGACTAGAGCTCAACGATTCCGTCCCGTGAGTGGATAGGACCCGAAGCGGTGCGGTCACCTCTTACTCCATGTCCCCACCCCACCCCCAACCCTGGAGGCTCCTCTCTCAGCCCAGGCCCAGGGCCTGACCCCTGTCATCTCCTGGCTTGCGCCTCAGGGGCCCACGGCACCATCGTTCTCTCCTGCATCACGGTAATGGTAGACCCCACCCCCGCCTGGTTCCCTTGCTCCCCCCTCACCCATGCGTTCTTCTCGACCCTGCGAGCGGGGCGAGCCTGTGAGGATGGGAGGCCCACATCCTGCTGTGGCTCCCCATTGCACTCAGTGTGGAGCCCATAGATGCACAGTGGCCCGTGGACTGTACCCCCACCATGGCCTCTGAAGCAGTCCCTCTGCCTGGCTCTCTGCACTGGCTGTTCCACCGCCTGGAATGTTCTTCCCCAGCGTCTGCCTGGCCACCTTCCTGACCTCCTTCACGTCTGCCATCCACTGTCCCTGTGTTCATTTGCTAGGGCTGCATGCCAGCACCACACCGGGTGGCTCAAGCAACAGCCGTTTACCATCTCCCAGGCCTGGAGGCTGCAAGTCCGAGGTCAAGGTGCTGCTTGACTTGGCTCCTTGTGAGGCTGTGAGGAGAATCTGTCTCAGCCTCTTCCATCTCCTGGCAGGCTCCTGGCCACCTTTGGCGTCCTTTGGCTTGTAATGAATCACCCCCATAGCTGCCTTCAGCTTCGCACGGCACTCGCCCTGCAGGTGTCTGTCCCAGGATCGCCCTTTAGCTGAGGACACCGGTCATTCCGGACGGAAGCCCATTCTGAGGACCTCATTTTAACTTGATGACCGCAGCAAAGACCCTCCCTCCAAATAAGGTGCTGGGGGTTAGCCCTTCAGCATGAATATGGCTTTGGGGGAGACACAGTTTAATCTGGAGCAGTCAGCCTGTCAACGAGGCACAGATTTTCCTCCCAATCTAAAACTGCCCCACTGGCCTTAACCTTCTGATCCCCAACCACTCAGCCTTTGGTTCTACTTGTATCATGAAAGATAGGTTTGTCGTTGTTTTTTCCCTCCAGCTTTTCATTGTTTTTTTTTTTGTTGTTGTTTTTGTTTTTTTTTTTTTTTTTTTTTTTGCTGTTTTCAGTGAGTTTCCATCCTAAATCAAACCAGAACAAACATTACCCATGTCTCTGGGGGCCATCTTCCCCGGCCCGGTGCCCCTCACATTGCCCGTCCTGTGCTGGCCTCATCCCTCCACCCCATGCCTGGCCCAGCCCGTATGGACTCTGTGGGTGCATGGGTTCAGCACAGGTGGCCCTGGCCACGGGTCCAACGTGGGAAGAGCAGTGCCTTCAAAGCTGACAGAGGCCACTCATGGGCACCAATGACCCCCAACTTCAGCCCAAATGCAGGGGCATCCACCTTCCACTCGGTCAGCCTTGCAGAGCTCTCTTTCCTCCTTCAACAATGCGACCAATATGCCTTATGAAAATACCTTTATTCTCGGCTGGGGCGTGAGAGGCAGAGTTTCCCCACTGCCATCAACTCTATTTTGAAATCCGTCCAGCCTCCGGGGGTCAGTGTCCAGCTGGAAGGACAATTATTATCACGGAGAACCTGGGTCCCAATGCACCGGCAATGTCTTCTCTCCTGCGCGCGGAACGAGGTCTCCCCTCCGGCTTTGCTGGGGCCTGGCCGCCCCTTTGAGTCATTATTGATTGATGTTCTGTTGGTCCCCCCCGGTTGCACTCACCGTGGCAGGGGTGAGGCTCTGGTTCTGTGTGAGGAGCCATGGTGCGCAGGGAGGGAGGCATGCCTACGCCTCAGTCCCTGGAGAACATGGGAGGAAGGGAGATGTCAAACAGTAGACATGATAGAGATCCTACTCAAGGCCTCCCTTCTCCATCCCCAGATCAGCACGTCCCAAATGCCCCCCGAATTGTTCACCTCCGCCATTGCTAGCCTGGAGAGCCTCCACTCAGCCCCCTCACTGGCTCCCGGCTTCCTCCCTGCCCCCAGAGTCTGCTATTCTCTCTGTTCAGCAGCCCAGTGATCAGACCATCTTCCTCCCCCATGAGAACACTGCAGACACAGGTGGCCTTGCCAGAGACTAAAGAAGCTTAAGCATCAGGGACTCCTCACCCTCCACACCCCTTCTGAGGCCCCGGTGGGGCCCCAAGCCCTGTGGTTAATAAGCATTGTCAACTCAAAGATTAATTAGGATTATCACTGTAAGGAAAACTGGCTGGGGCCATGAAAGCTCCCTGCCCACATATAAAAGGATCTTGACAGGTTCCCCAGATTTGACAAGAATCCCGAAAATTTGCATGACATAATCCATAGCGAGTCGTAAAGGTGAAAATGTGTTAACTCTGTCAATGTAGAAAGCCATTACGACCAGACTCCGCAGGAGGACAACCTGACTTCACTTCCCCGTCTCTCCACAGAAAATGACATTACAAAAATCATTGTCTTACGAAGACAGGAACAGGGCGGACGTGGCCCAAACAGTTCGGGGTTGGGGGGCGAGGGGGTGGGGGGGGGAGGAGGGAACAAAGCCGGGAAGGTGTGTGAGGATTCCAAGTAAAAAACTATAGTCAGGGTGGGGGGGGGTCCTACATTTTGTGATGTTTTCGGTAATTGCTGGCTTTTTGAAACCTGCAGTTTACTGTGATTTCTTTTCTCATTCAGAATAAATATTAAATTGCATAGCCGATTTTGATTCCTAATCCTAAACCCTTTTCTTAAAGGGGAGGCTGCAGAAGGTTTAATTTTCAGACCCGCGAAGCCGCTGCCTTCTCAGGCTTCCCACCACACTTGGAATAAAACTTGATCTCCGCCCCATGGTCCGCAAGGTCTCCCTGATCCCTCCCTGCCCCTTGACTGCCCCCAGCCCTATCTCCCTCACTTACCCGGATGTAGACCAACCTGCCATTTCCTGTTCCTCAAACTTCTGAGTCTGACCCACCTTGGTGAATTTACATTTGCTCTATCTTTTGCCTGGAGCCTCTTTCCCAGATGTTCCTTTCTGGCCATTCAGAGCTCAGCTCAAGGCCATCTCCTCGGAGAAGGCCTCCAGGATAAGCTGATCTGGCATGAAGACCCTTTCCCACCCACCCTCAAGCCCACGCCGGTCACGACTGTACCCCTCAGCTTTATTTTTCTGACCGTCCAATGTTCTCTCTTCCGTACCCTGCCCTTGGAGTAGGGACCCCAGCCACCCCAGGAGGGCAGGGGCTGGGCCTGTCTTCTCATCACTTCATCACTTGTGACAGGGTCTAGCAACACAGGTAACCCCCATGAGTGACTAGACTGCTGGTGTAGTTTGAATTGACATCTTTCTGGAAGATGTGTTGGCAATGTGTGCCGACAGCCTTAACGTGTGCAAACCCAGTGATCTTTCTTCTAAGTGTTACTCCCAAAGCCATCATCAGGGAGGTACACAGAAAGGGAGGTAAGCTGAGTGGTTAAGACCAGATGCTTTAGCTAATCAATCAGATTTGGATTTCTGTTTCAGCTCTACTGGCTGAATGCTTTGCTGTCTGACCCTGAGCCAAGTTCTTAATCGTCTTTGTGCCCTGGTTTGTCATCTGTAAATGGGGATCGTCGCTGGACCTACCGGAAAGGGAAGCTTGAGGCTTATATGAGGTCGTTCATGGAAGGTGCTTGGCGTGGAGGCAGGCGTATGAAAAAGCTCAGTGTATGTTGGTTACGACTGTATTCCATGACGTCCATTAGAGTGTCGTTTGTAACAGAATACAACCCGGAAGCCTAAATATCTAACCACAGGGGATCGTCTCCAGAAGTAGCACCACATCTTTAGAGTAAATTATTGCACATATCTGAAAAGCCTGTTTCTAAAGAATGTTTCCTAATGCAAGTAAAAGCTCACGGAATGAGATTAGGTTTAAAAAAAAAAAAGGTGGGATAAAAACCAAATCAAATGTGATGCTACTTTTGTTACACACGTAGAGGCTGATGCTTCTTGGAGTGGATGGACGTGGATGGATGTGTAGCCTTCAAGGCAATGCACCAAGATCCTAACAGGCCATCCGTAGGTAACGGAATTAGTCATTTTAATTTTCCTTTCATTCGTAGTATGCTTTTCAAAGAATTCCCTTTCAAACCCATAGAGGTGTAATGTTAGTTTAAACGTGTGCGTTCAACCATCTGGCAGCATGACCTCACCAAAGCGACCACTCATGGGTGGTAGATGGTAGGTTCTGTTCTATTCTCTTCACCCTCCCTGTACCTGGGCACTTCGCCACATGACGGGGTGGTGTCTCTGACAGAAGGCAAAGTGAACCTCAGGACCTCTTGACGTTGGACTTGGCTTGTCCCTTCTTTGAGCCAACGAAATGTGGGCAGGGGTGCCTCTGCTACTGCCATGAGAAGAAGATGCCCTCGTATCCAAAACCTGCAGCCAAGCGCTTCCCAGCTAATCTGCCAACATGTGAGAAACGCATGCTTATTACTGTGTGGTTGTTACACAGCATTAGCTGACTGATGCAGCGTGATGGAAATGCTTGACATGTATTCAGTCAAGAGGACATCCTTATTATCTCAGGAAGGTACAACTGGACTGCAGGGATAAGAAAGCCACAATCTAAGATGTTTTTAAATAAGCAACTAATTCTCATGGATCTCAAAGATGAAGGAAGTCCTGACCGTCCTCCAGTGACCGCAGCTCATTTTCAGACACTGTTAATGTCCAATATTTAAAATCACAAAAAGGTCGTGATCTCCTTGTCCTTAGGTATCATCCAGTCCTGTGGACAACAAAATGCTAACCTTCATGTTAAGAACATTTTCTTTCTCTCAGAAAAATTATATGTGTTCATTATAGATAATACAGGTAAGTGAAAAGGAAAAGAGAAAAACCAGAATGCCACCACCAAAAATAACTTCTGTCAAACGTGTTTATATGTTCACGTTTTCCACACAAAAAAGCGGGCATAGTACACATTCTGTTCTAGAATTTTCTGATTACATTTACTTACATGTCACAAAGATTTCCCTTGTTATTCTGTGCTTTTCTATACAATGATTTTTTTATGAGTATGATTTATTGTCAAAATGGCTTACATATGTACACGATGATTTTGAATTGTGGAATCATTGGCCCTACTTTTCCACTGAATGGATGGACCATACAGAACTCTACCCAACTCCTGTGGTAATAACACATGTAAATTATGTCTAGTTTTTGGCTGTCGTAAGCAATATCCTACATGAAAAAGCTCTCCATGTACATCCCTATTTCCAAGGGTTAAATTCCTAGAGGTGGGATTTCCGGGTTTTGGGGTTCTATGTATTTATGAGGTGTTCCATCTTCAAATGTCATTGTCCTCATGTGTCTGGTGGCAGGGATTTGAAACCAGTGAATTATATAATCATCTTCTGTAGTCATAAGCTTCCTGTTGAGTCCTGTTGAGTCCTCTGGGAAGGAAGTACCCCTGAAACCAATATCATCCAAAGTACCTTAGCTTGACCACATTCTATCTTCCCAGTAGAGGAGCAAGATCCTAAGAGGGAAAGGCAAGTTATGAGGGCATCAAAAATCTCATTTCTCTCTCAAGTGACCCCCTGTGGGGTGCCCTCTTGCTGTAGCCTTATTTGAAATCAAGGAAACTGATCCCAAGGGGGCCCTGAGGCCAACTCTGCAACTGGACCAACTTCACAGTCGAGAGCCCTGGAGCTGTGGCTCCCTGCCCCTACCCATGATTCCTACAAGGAGACTGAGACAACACGTTGACCATCGGTAGCCTCCCTTCCCCTTGCTCGGGTGGGCCTTTGTCTGGGGTCCACTCGCCAGCCCTGGGATCCTGCCTCACTCTAATGTGACGTGTAGAGAGAGGAGCGAGGGGCCTCGGTGCATGCCCAGGAGCCGGGGTTCTGCTAGTAACCCGCTAGTAACCTAGAGGGACATCATTTCACCTTTCCAGAGATGGAAGAGACTGTCCGTCTGTTCACCAAATATGGTTCTTCTTCTCTCTGGGCACACAGCAAGACTCCATCTCCCAGACTCCTTTGCAGGTAGGTGGGACCATGTGACTGTATCCCAGACAATTAAGTGTGAGCAGAAGTGACACATGCCAATCCACTTCAAGCCTTTGAGGACCTCCCACGAACTCCTTGCCTTTTTGCCTCCCTGATGCGGCAGAGGGACACCTGTCCTCTGTCCCTTGCCATGGGGCCTCTCCTACCTAGCAGCTTGCAGTAGCAAAGCGTGCAAACCAAGAAGGCGCTGGGAGAGTAGGGGAGCAAGCCGGAAACCGAGTCCTGATTGGTAGGTGCCTCCCCCAAGGAGCTATCCGGGACCCAGCCTCCTGGCACCCACCTGTCCAGTACACTGGTTTTGGAGTGGCATTGGAGCCATTATACATTCGGGGGTCGCTTTATTGGAGCAGCTGGCACGATCTTAGGTAATACTCAGGACGCACTGAGTATCTACTTTGTGCAGGACCCTAGGCTCCACGTGTCACACACACCTGCCCTTGCAACCCCCACAATAGACTATGACCTTGGGATTGTTATCCCCGTTTATCCAGAGCCGCAAACGGGCTAAGACTCAAGCTCATGGCTTCAGGATCCTGTTCCCACAACGGCACAGATTTCTGGTTCAGGAGGACCTGACCCTCCAGGATCCTGCTGGTGCAGGAAGCCCACTAAGTGAGCAGAGAGGTGAGGAGTGTGCTGCTGGAGCTGATGGGCTGGGGGCCAGGCCCTCGCCAACAGAGACCTCAGAAAAGGGCTTGGCTTGCCTATGCCTCAGTTTCCCTCTCTGTCCAGTGGGGCTGCAGTCCCACCGCATGGGGTTTTTGGGGGTAAAATGAGATCCTGATCATAAAGCCCTTGGCAGTGAGAGCAGCCCTCAGGTCTGGAGTCCAGTGCATCCTTACCTCAAGCGGGTGCCCTCTCTGTACCGGCCCTCCCCTGGTGTGGCCAGGCTTTCCCCGCCCCAGCCGGCTTGCCTTTCCTGACTCATCTTTTTTTTTTTTTTTGATGTTTATTTTTGAGAGAGAGACAGACACAGAGTGTGAGTGGGGGAGGGGCAGAGAGAGAGAGAGACACAGAACCCAAAGCAGGGTCCAGGCCCTGAGCTGTCAGCACAGAGCCCGACGCGGGGCTCGAACTCACGCACCACGAGATCATGACCTGAACCGAAGTTGGATGCTTAGCCGACTGAGCCACCCAAGCGCTCCTCCTGACTCATCTTTAAGCAGAGGCTTTTCTCAACCTCCGCCGGAGCACTCCGAGGCTCTGCTTTGCTGGGAGAACGGGGCGCCCTCACTGCTCGCGATAGTTCTCAGGCAGCCGGGGTTCTTCTCAATCATCTATTAGGCAGACTTTCTCCATCAAAGGGCCTGAAATTCTGAAAACTTTTCCCTCTGTCGCCTGCTGGGAGAGTCGCGGGGTCCTACCGATCTAGTGAGCCCAGGAGAGAAACGAGCGTCTGCTGCTCCCAGAAGGAAGCCTGGCCGGTTGATCTAAAATAGGAGAGGGAGGTTGCTTCGGGGCTGCTTGTTTGGGGCTGGCTTTCTGGGGAGGCAGGGTGCTGTTTCCCAGGGCGCTGGGCCAGGGCTCAGGGCAGGAGCAGCAGGAGGTCCTCCGGATGACTGGGGTGAGGACAGGAAGCCAAAGACAGACGCAGCCAAATGCTGCAAGTCCGTCACCGGGCAATCAGTGAAAGCCAGAAACGGCCTTGCTGGCTTGGAGTTTTCTAGAGCTGGAAGAGGCCTTAGAAGTCACAGGGCCAGACAGCCTTGAGGACTGTAATTTGTGTGCTGCTCAAGTGGTGGGTGTCCTCGCCTCGGGAGAGGGTGCCATCCCCCCACACTCAACCCCGGACGCCTCAGCCTCACGTGGAAGCCTGCAGCCACACACGATGCGTACCAGCCCAGGTCCGAATCTTTCCGTCTGTGTCTCTCGCGGCTTCCCCACCCACCCGGTGACATTCTCAGCACTCATCAGGGTCGCTCAGGTGTCACTCCTTGGCTGAGGTCCTCTCTGCTCCCACCAGGTGGAGCTAACGGCTCCTTTGTCCAGGCTCCCTCAGCAAGCTCGCCCCGCAGGGCCCACGATGCCCTTGCCCTCGCCCGGCACCTGACTGCCCATCCTTCTGATTCTCAAATGGCTCTTCCTCCTCCTTCTTCCGGCCTCGGCTCCCAGGTTCACAAAGACTCGCTGACCGGCCCCACCACGGGCACTGCCCACCCCGCCCAGAGCCAGACTCCGAACATCATCCTGTTGTACTTTCTGCCCCACGCCTCTTGAGCCGCCTGGCACATTCCTGTCCCACGTCATTGTCCTGTCCTGTCCTTCCTGCCTCCCTGCTCTGGACTCGGGCTCCTGGGGGCAGGGCGCTCCCTGCTCACCACTGCGCCCCAGGCCCCGCGCAGGCCCGCACGTAGTAGGGCCTCAGTAAGCCTGGTGGTGGGAGCGGACCTGAGCTGGCCCTTCCTTCTCTGACAGCACACGTTTTCTCCCTGGAGACTGATGCCTATCCTGTCCGGAGCGGCGTGACCCCCTAGCCCCTCCCTCGACTCTCCCCTGCAGCCCGAGGCGGCTCAGAGCTCGCGTGCCTGGCCCCCGCATGGTTTATAGCTCCTCTCTGGACTCCTAATAGCAGCCACATTTTGCGAGTTTGGAGAAGGAGCGCTAAGGCCAGTCAAGTGGATAAATCACATCTCTTCAATGGGCCAAAAATGGATTTACACAATAGCCTGTGACAAACGCGTCTTCGGGGGCGACCTGGCAGGAAACATCCCTTCTTCTGAAGGGCTCGTGGCCCCGGGGAGAAACAAGAGGACTTCTGTAGCAGTCTAATTATTGCCTGTTTTGTAGAAGTCTAAGTATTGCCGCTGCTGACGGGCCGGAGGGCCAGTGCGGCCTCCCCTCGCTCTCATGTGCACCCCGCGCCATTTGTCCCCGGGTCTCCTAGGTAAGTGTCCTGCTCCTTGGGGGGGAGGGGGGCATGTCCAGTGTCCGTCCTGGGGTTCTGCCTCCCGCCCTCCTGCCCACACGCGAACTCAGAGGGCACAGGGCACATCTGTCCCTGGGAGCCCAGGGCCCGCACACAGCGGGCCCTTGGTCACTGCTGGTCCCCTCTCCTCCCGCAGCTCCAGGAGATGAGCAGGGGGGGCTCCCAGGGGCTCTGAATGCTCACGAGGCTGGGGTGCGGTGGGGAGAGCTAGGGCTGAGGCTGCTGCTCAGTAAGGAGATAAGGGCCCCCGCGCCGTCAGGCTGGAAGGGGACTTGGTGGCCGTCTGGCCAATGCCTGGACTGTCAGATGGGGGAGCGGAGATGGCTAGGGGGAAGGCACAATGACGCAGGGCTGGCTTCTAGGGGCGCTGTCGATGCCAAGCTCTCTGCGGGGTGGACAGGGCTCACCCACGTGGACACCTGCTGGGGCCTGGGCCCAGCACCTGGCTCCGTGGGTGTCGTCTCCCTCAGGGCTCACATCGGTCCTGTGAGGCAGGCGTGAGCCCATTTCCCACAGGAGGAAAGCAAGGCCTCAGACAGGGGGAGCGACTTGTCCAGCGTCCCACAGCTAATCCTTCCACCACACAAAACTGGCCCACTGGGAAAAGACACCCCAACCTCCTGGCATTTGCGCCCGCCAGAGATCCAATTCCTCAGTCCCACTCACTTCCTGACCCCAGGGCCAGAAAGACGGGGCACAGGCCAGGACCAGGGATCTCAGCGGGGCCTGCTCCCCGGGAAGCCCACCTCCCTGCGCTGCCCGGGCTCGTGCACACTAGCGGGGCATGGGGGTGCCGGAACAATCAGGTGGAGACAAAGCCCGAGGATTACATCAGCTGGTTTAGTGCTGGAGTGAGTGCCTTGTAGGGACGCAGGACGCTCAGAATTGCGGGATGTCGCTGGTTCCTGATTTCCCTTCCCCGAGACTCAGAGCAGCTCCTGGGTCTCACTCATGCCCCCACGCCATTCTCCTCACGGAAATTCAAAGCAAATCACCCGATCTTGGACTATTGGCCCGTGTGACAGCCGAGAGCAGACAGGAGAGGTTACTTAAGGGGGTTTAATGGAGGGACGGTCACCGGATCACCAAGGCGGGGACAGGATAGAGGATATCCGCAGGGGCTGCTGGGCCACCCAGGGAGGGGTGGGGCTGGCAACAGTGGGGAGCCTGTCCATCCCAGGCCTGCAGGGGCCAGGAGAAGGAGCAGTTACCAGACCCCCGAGAGCGCGGCGGCCACGGGGACAGGGGCCTCCAGAGGAGCTGGGACCACAGGAGACTGCAGCCAAGGCCAACGGGGGCTCGAGGGGAGGGAGCCGGGGAGTGAACACTCCTCCCCCTCCCGCCCTGGGTCTCCTCTGCTGCCTCCAGGACCCAACAGAAGCCAGGGCCCAGGGGGGCACAAAGCCCTGTCCTTGCACCTCTGCAGGGAGCAGGGGAGGCGGTGAGGTGGGTCTGGAGGGCACACAGGGGACAGCACGCTGTGTCCTCCCTCATCCTGCGGGCCGGGACTAGGGGCTCCATTTTCCAGCAGGGGAGAGTGCGACTCGGAGAAAGTGGGGGTGCCCAGAGCCTTCACGCCTCCTCAGCCCTCTCCCTTCCCTGCAGACGGAACCTCCCACGGTTTCGACTCTGAGCTGCGGCTGCCGGTACCGATGAACAGCTGCTTAGAGATTTTCACCCGAAACAGAACCTGCGGAGGCTCTGAGTCCAGGAAGGAGCCCGGCGCCCGACCTGGAAGCTAAGTGCGCCGGCTTCCCCGCCAACTGTGCCGGGAGCATCTCGGGATGGGGGGGACCCGAGGCTCTTCAAGGCCTGACGAGCAGTGGAAGCCACCACATGTCTCAGGAGAGCAGGGTGACGGCGTGGGGGGGGGGGGCATGAGAGAAGGGGGTGGTCGGGGACACAGCAGAACATCCACTTTGCAGAGCCTTCCAGGCTCTGGCTAATGAGCCATGCATCCCTGGTGCGGACCCCTTCCTAGGAGAGCGCCCGCCGCAGGGGGTCCCCGCACTCCGAGGAGCCCGAGCTGGAGGGGCACCAAGCCCCAGTACTGTTTGAAAGGATCACACGTGAGTTCTCACCGTGGGTCTTCCCGAGGTCCCTGAAGGCCACGGGAGACTCTCTGACAGGAACACAGCGTGGCTGGAGAGCCCTGACCTGAGCGAGGCCAGGACCCGGGGGTGTCTGTCCACCCCATTGCTGGGGGCCCTCGGGACAGCCACTGCCCCTCTCTGATGACCCCTGAACAAGCCCTCACCGGGTCGCCGCTTGGAGCCGTGCTAGATTCGGAGGAGGAGAGAGAACCAAGTAGCTCGGTCCCCGACAGTGGGGACTGAAGCAGAGATGTGGCAATTCTGCTGGGGGCCTAATCTGACTGTAGACTTAGTGACTCATCCCACCGCAAAAGCTGTCCCTCGGGCCCGAGGTGGACACTCTGGGGGCATTCACCCTTGGGGCCACCTTCGGACCCCAGACCTAGGCCAGAGGGGAGGCAGATACCCAAAGGCGAGCTCAGGGCCATCTGGGCAGAGAATCCCAGGGTCCCAGAGTGGGGCTTCCAGGGCCCCACGGTCCCCTGTCCCTTGGGCTCGCACAGTCCCCCCCCCCTTGGTGGCTGAAGAGCAGTGGAGGAGACCCCGGGGTGGGCAGGAGGGTCCTCTATAGCCCAGGGGTCTCTCGGGACCTGGTTTCAGGGCCATTCTGCCCTAAATGCTTGTCACCTCCTTCTCCAACCTCTGTCCTAAGGTGCAAGACCGGAACTAGCCCACGTGGTGGCCTCCTGCCTCTCCCAGAGCTGCAGCCCTGCATCTTCCCTGCCTGCCCCTCAGCCTACGTCCCGGCTGCCCAGCCCCTCAGTTCCGCTCGGCCTGGAGCACGGCCCCGGGAGCCTGATCGAATCTCCCAAACCCGTGTTTTCCCTGCGTGTCAACCCCTCGCCTCTCCACTGCTATTCCCTGAGCAGTCTGCAGTGGAGAAAAGGAGAGAGGGTAAAAAAAAAAAAAAAAAAAAAGAAAAGAAGAAAGAAAAAAAAGAAAAACACTTGGGTTTCCCAAGATAAGTAGTGAGTGTCTGAGTGTTGAAAGCACTTCACCCGCTGTCTACACTGCGAAGCTGCTGATGGGTCAGGCCTCCCTTACCTGCCGGGGGGTGAAGTGTCTCCACACAAGAAGCGGTGGGGAGGGGGGCTCCATTCCCCACGGGCTCCACCTCCTGGTGTGCAGGCTGCAAGACGAGGCCACTCTGTCCCCAGGGTGAAGGGACTCCACCCAGACCAGCTGTGTGACACTTCCCAGGCTCTGCTTGAACCAGAGGTGACTGTTTGCAGAGCTGTCCTCCCTGCTAGGGGAAGGGAGGGGGGGCAGCTCGGACAAGGGTGAATAAGGGAGGGTGTCCCTGTACCAGCGGCACCCTCTTCCCTGATCTGGAAACCTTTGGAACATCATCAGGCAGACGGTCGTCTGGGATCCTGGGACGCAGGTCCTGGGATCCGGGAGCTTGACCTGAAACCCAGCGCTCACGGCATGGCCGTGGTGAGCTGTCTCCCGCTGGAAGCTGGGTCTGTCATGGGGCCTCGCTGAAGGGCATGTGATACAGACAGTGTTAAGGGCACAAGCTTCCGGGGTTCAAAATCCGGCCCAGTTGTTTCCTTGTCCTGCCATCTTGGGCAACGCTCTTCACATGCCCAGGCCTCAGGGTTTTGGCCGCAGACAAGGATCACAGCTTGAAGACAGAACGAGAAAGGCCTGGAAAAGAAAGGGACGGCACAGGACCCGAGGCGGCGCAGGCACGGGACACAGGTCAGCTGTCATCTCGGAACATCCGCGTCACTACCGGGATCCGCACGAATGCATCAGGGCCACACAAGGGCCTTCCTGGGAGGCTGGGCCATGCACCCACCCAGCCCACCCCCTTCGGCCCCTCGTCCTCAGCGGCAGGCTCGGGACTGGCACCCTGATGGGCACCTCTTGCAGGCAGAGGCAGAGGCAGAGGCAGTGAGCGCGCGGGATGGATGTGGATGTGGGCGAGCTGGGCCCGGCTCGCAGGAGGCCGCGTTGAGCAGGTGCATTTCGCTGACAACCGTACAACTGCCCCTGAAGGGTAACACAAGTGCTAGCCAGGTGGGGTGTGAGGTGCGGTCACGTCTCCTGCGGGGCTGGGGGACTGGGCAGGAGTGTCCACCGATGCTTAGAGGGAAAGACAGAAACCAGCGGGAACTGGGAGCCCCTGTTCTTACAGGCCTGGGTTCCACGAGTGACAGGTCCTCAAAGCTCGCCCTGCGCCTTGCAGCTGGGCTCCGAGAGGTCAGAGGGGTCAGGGTGGCCCCCGGGGAGCCCACAGAGAGCCACCCTCAGCACCACGGGGCCCGACCCTCCGGCCAGGGCTTCTGCGCTATCATCCCTCCACAGGGAGGGACTGTCTTCTCCCAGCACCTGCCCGAGAAGGGGTCTCCCGGGAGGCGCAGGTGGCCGTCCCCTTGAAGCCGCCTCGTTTTCTAGCCTTCCAGGCCCTTCCCCCAAGTGCCTCTCTTCCAGCCGGCCCCAGAACCTGATGTGAAGTCCTTCTCCCAGAGCTGTCTTCGTGGGCGTCCTGAAGTCTGTTTCCCTTGAGCAGTGGGGGCGGGGAAAGGGAAGCCGTGCCAGCATCCGCTTCCGAAACCGCTCCCACCCAACACGGTCTCGCTACTATTTATCCGCACTTGCCCGCGCCACTCCCCACGCGAACGGCAGGAGCGCCGCGGCCCAAGGCCATCTGCATTTAGACGGTTGGCACATCCCCTTCCCATGGGGAACCCACGAGCTCAGGGTGAAGCAGAGTGTGGGCAATGGAGCGAAACGCCTGGTTTGTATTCAAGAGGCTCTTCCGAGTTTCAGATCCGCCTGTTCTTTGTGAATTGGGGGGTGGCATCCCTGTCCCGGCTGGACCCTCTGCTTCAGCGCTCACACGAGGTTACGGTCAGGTTGTCGGCCGAGGCCAGGATGTTGTCTGAAGGCTCGACTGGGGAAAGACCTGCTCGGCGGGCTCGTGCAGGGGTCAGCAGGGCTGTTCCCCGAGAGCTCACGGACTGAGGGCCTTGGGTCCAGGCTGTGGGTGGCTGGTGGCTGGAGGCAGCCCTCAGTCCCTCGCCACGGGCGTGTCTCCCACACACCACGAAGGCAATGGAGAGAGCCCACCGGCGAGACAGAAGCCGCCGTCTTTTGTAACCAAAACACGGAAGAGACATCCATCACCTCGGCTGCATTCTGTTCATGAGAAACAAGTCCCAGGTCATGCCCTGCCTGCCATCCCGGGAGGCAGGGGACCATGAGGCCATCCCAGAAGGGTCCCTGCCACAGGATAGCTCATTAAAGCTCTTAACGCCGCGGTCACCTTGCCTACCATCACATCCCATTCCGCCCCTCCCGCTCCTCCTTTTCCATCACGGCTCATTCCTTTACTCCATCGTTCATTCAGCACGCGTTTACGGGCACCTGTTCTGTGCCAGGCCCCGCGCTGGGCACTGGGGACAGGTGACTCAGCCCCAGGCAGCCACCAGTCTGGTGAGGGGGAGGTAGGAACTCACCGTAGTGCCCTCATCCCTCCAGGCCACTGGATCTCTCAGCAGGAGGCAGATATACATGACGTCCTGGTTGGTTGGTCATCCCTGGGCAGGGCAGGGCCTCCTTGTCAGAGAACAAGTCATTCTGAGACCTCCCTCCTCTCTCCCCACCCCCGCTGAAACTTTCCTTAAGAACCACAGAAGGAAATTTCTGCATCCCGGGGCTTTGGGGCTGGAAACACAGGCAGATGGCACCAGAATTTGCAGCCCAGCAGACGCAGAAGGTTCCAAACACAGGCGGCTCAGAACAGCCCAGAACTTCTTCCCTCCCCAGCCAAGTGTGGGGAGCAGCGCGGGCAGCCCTCCCCCGGGTAACCGCCCCTCCCTTCCTGCCCTCTGACCCCTGTATCACGTCAGCCGGAGGCAGAGACAGGGCTCAGCGCCCAGGGGTCTCGGGAAGAGGACCCAAGCAACGGGAGTCCTCCACGGCCACCGCAGAGGGCCGGGGACAGTTGCTGCCGACTGGGTCACACTCCTCTTTCACAGAGCACGTGGGATTGGGCATCCAGGGGGGGCCGGGTGGCACCTGGGGAACGTGGGTGGAGATGACGCGGTCCCCGCTGGGCTGAGCTGGTTAATGACCCGGTGACCTTCCCCTCACTGACTGCCCTTCCCTGGGGAGCCTGGAAGCCCAGTGTATCGATGACGTCAGCACAGATGAAGGGGCCTGGATGCTCCTGTCACTGCTGGGAGGAAGCAGCTCCCCGGGGGAGCTCCCCTGCTTGGACTTCACCTAGGAGAGAAACCAGCTCTTCCTGGGTGAAGCCACGGGGACTCGGGGCTGTGTGTCACAGCACCTCACCCATCCCGACGGATACAACCCAGCCCATGCCCTGTCTGAACCCTTCACCCGGCAGGCACTCGTAGGCTCCTGGGGGTGCCGGGCTGGGCGCCGAGCACCAGGACGCAGCCGTGAACGAGACCCCCGGGGCCCCTGCCCTCAGGGAGCTCTTGGCTGCTACTGGGGAAACGGCCAAACACCACGAGTAAGCGAGAAGCACAAAATATTACAAAGGAGAGAACCAGGACGGGAAGACAGCAAATGCCAGCTGGGGAGGCTGTGGGGAGGACCCTGGGAGGGAGGTGGGGGAGGGAGCAATGGGGGCGGGAGAGGCTCCCTGCAGAGACAACAGGACGTGCCCCCCCCCCCCACCTTGCAGGCCACCAGTATGCAAATGACTTCCCTGCTCTGCACCTCAACCCTGGGGGGCTGTTACTGTCCCTTTTTCAGGGGAGGGCACTGCAGCCCCAGAGACGGGGAGGGAAGGGCCACATCACACGGGCAGGAAGTGTGTCTGTTGCAGGTTTCGTGGGGTTGTGTCTGAGAGTCAAAGGTGCCCTGGCAAAGTCAGCCCCCCCCTGCCGCCGGTCATCTGTCACTCCTGCTGTCACTCCTCCCACAGGACTGCTCACACCTGCAGGTGCCTGCCGGCCACCATGGGCACTTGCTCAAGTGCAGACTCAGATTCGCTGCCAGCTGGGGGCGGGGCCCGCTCGTCCGGAAGTGCCCATCCATGTCACCGCAGCCGGTCACTCCTGTGAGCAGCACCCGTCTAGAACAGGGACACGCTTCGATTTGGACCAGCTGGTCTGACCTCACAGCCCGGCACGCAGCCTCCAGGCCACGCCCCCGGAGCTGTTCAAGTCCAGAGAAGGCAGGTCTAGGGGACTTCCCCAAAGAGGCAGGCCTGACCTTCGACCTGGGCCTGCGGCCGCAGGTGTTAGATGGGCAGTGAGAACGGGAGGGGGGCTCGCCGGCCAGGCACCTGCAGGGTGGCAGGTCGCAGAGGTCGGCGGCTCCGAGTGACCCGTCCAAGGTCACACAGCTGGCTGGAGCAGATACCCAAAGGCGGGCTTGAGGCAGGACCCCCCTTCCAGGCCACGGGGCTGCGGTTCTCTGACCTGCGGAATCCGGGCGTTCGTGGCCCGGCGCGAAATAGGTCTCATGGGAGGCGTTTCACTCCAGAAGACTTCCGAGAGCAAACTCTGAAGAGCTCTTAGATCTACCCGGGGCGCAGAATAATTTGTTTCTGATTAAGCGAAATATCATAGGTCACGGTGGGACCACTTTCAGTGTCTGTGTCTTGCTGGTTTCCTTTCCTCTGGCAACCTATGAATCTGCAAGCTTCCCCTCCACCTCCTGCCCTGCCCCGCGCCCTGCAGAAGCCCCTTTATCTCTCCTCCCCTCCATCCCTCCCCTCCTCCTCCCTCCCTGCTTTCTGCCATCTCAAGTTTTTGATCCTGCTTTGTGCCCTGCAGCATTCTGGGCCCCAAGGAAACACCAGAGGGTAAGATGGGCAAAGCGCAGCCCAGGGAAGGCAACAGAGGGAGGTGATTGGAGGTAGGCAGGGGGGAGGGTGGCGGTCTGCCTGCCCTCTGCAGACTCGTGCCTTCACAGACCCTGGGGGTGGAAAGCAGCACATAAATCAGCAATGACAACCCAGAGACAGCCCAGGGTGCAGTCAAAACACAAAGGGGAGAGGAGGCGACTCACCTGAGTATCAGGGAGGGCTTCCCGGAGGAGGAGACGCTTGAGCCGAGTGTTTGGATGAATGGGCAGGAGTAGGAGAAAGCCATGCCAGGGGCCAGCGCGTCACGAGGACCCTCCTTGTGGCAGCAGAGTTGGGTCTGGGACCTGGCAGAGCCGGGTAAGGTCTGACACCCAGCCGGGAGCCCTTCTGGCTCTCGGGGAGAGAAAGGCCCTTCTCCTCCTGTTGCCGGAGGCCCCCCTGAGGCTTTGGGCCTCCTTCATCCCAACGGCCTTCTGCTCCGGACCCTGGAAGCCCCACGTTATCAGGGCCCCGGGGTTCCCTGTCCGTGGCTTTCAAGAGGCAGCAGGATCATCGAGAAGGGCCCAGACCTGGGCTCAAACCTCACCTCTGCGCTTTCATAGCCATGTGACCTGGAGGGAGTCGCTGTGCCCATCTGAGCCCCGGTGCTCCCAACTGGAAATTAGGGCCAACTACAGTGAAGCCCACCTTCCGGGGGACGGACGGCAAAAATGCGCCACCTGCCTGCCCTGCCGCACCCTCTGTGACGTGCCTCGAAAAGTGCAACTTCTTCCCTCCCCCTTCACGAGGGCTGCCCGGTGACCTGCTTGGGCCCGTGACCGTGTGCCGATTCCAAGCCTGTGCCCCCGGGGGCTTCGGTGTACTTCTGTTCCCATTCTTGGAAACGCAAAACCTCCGTCTGGGAGAGCCTGGGCCCACCTGCCAGAGAATCGAGGACCACATCAGGCCTCAGAATACACACGAAAACCAGCCAGCGTCAGCAAGGCCAACCCGCCGATGAGCTGCCAGTTGACGGCACGAGCCTCAGAGAGCTTGGCCAGGCTAGCAGGACTGTCCAGCCAACCAGAAGACTCGCGAACTTGACGAATATCCGCGGACTTCAGCTCCTGGCTCTCGTCCACACCACGGACGGCTGGAATATGCTCTCTGTGGTTATCGTCAAGAGGGCATAAGCTGGTGGGTGTGAAATGCTTGGGGCCTGTGCGTGGCACCCAGTGAGCCCTAAATGGGCATTAGCTATCATTTCTGCAACAGGCCTGCCCTGTCCGAAGGCTGGGGGTGGGGGGGTGGGGGGAGGGGAGGGGCCTCTTCCTTGCCACCAAAGTCAAGGTCTGGTTGGTCAACATCCTCAAAGCTCGCGCATCGCTAGCGGCACGGACACCAGGGCACTGCTATTTGTGGCTGTGTGACCTTGGGGGAGTGTCTTCACCTCTCTGAATTTGTGTTTACTCATCTGCGACGTGGGCAGGAGGCCGAGAGCCTTGCAGAGCTGCTGGGAGCTGTGGAGGAGTGTGGGGGCCCACGGTGAAGGGAACCATTTAGCGACTATATAGGGAAGGGGACAGACACCCAGGCCCGATGACTCTGGGGCCCGTGAGGCATGGCTCTACCGAATGTCCTTCAGCAAACTCCTTGACTGCCTTGGGGTAATGGGGTTTCCCTCACTGGCAGCCGCAGGGGCCTGGCTGGTCTTCTCTTTCTCAGCTGTAAGCCAGCGGCTGACTATCCCACGGGCCCCGGCCCTTCCCGACATTAGGAACGTCGGGGTCCCTCCCTTGTAAGATCTTTGAGGACAGTGACTATGTTCCCATTCACCCTCCTGCCCCGTCACCGAACACAGGGCCCGCAGGTGGTGCTCGATAAATGTGACAAAGGAGTGAACGCCCTACAGGTGGGGGTGCTCACTGTTCCCACCTCCCCCTCCTCCTCCACGTGCTCGAGAAGGAGGCCATCATTCACCCTCCAAGCCGAGGTGAGCGCTCCCGCCTCGGATCATGCTGTTCCGCCACATCCCCCATCACAGCTCACCTTGCTTCCGCCAGAGGGTTCATGTGGAAACACAGATCGGGTCACACCACCCTACTTCCGGCCCTTTGCCCTCTACTCAAAACACTCCACTGGTCCCTGCTGTTGGGATCAAGACACGGATCCTGATTGGGGCGCCTGGGTGGCTCAGTCGGTTGGGCGGCCGACTTCGGCTCAGGTCACGATCTCGCGGTCCGTGAGTTCGAGCCCCGTGTCGGTCTCTGTGCTGACCGCTCGGAGCCTGGAGCCTGTTGCAGATTCTGTGTCTCCCTCTCTCTCTGACCCTCCCCCGTTCATGCTCTGTCTCTCCCTGTCTCAAAAATAAATAAACGTTAAAAAAAATTGAAATTAAAAAAAAAAGACACGGATCCTGAGAGACCCTCACACGGTCTCGCCTCCCCTCCCCCCTCCAGGCTCCCGTTCTCTTCTTGCCCTCCAAGCCCACAGCCTTGGAGTTCCTTGTGGGTCACCAAGATCCCTCCAGCCACCGGGCCTTTGCACGTGCTGTTGCCTGGTCTGAACACTCTTCCTCGGCCTCAAGCTCATCTGATAATTATTCACTCTCCAGATCACAGCTGGATGGTCCCCTCCCTCTGGAGAAATCTCCCATTATCTGTTTCATGACACCCCGAGCCCCTCCTTGACAGCATCTGTAGCTTTACACGTCTTCTTTGTGTTAATCTAGGCTAGTCTCTGTCCTCCCCCCTTAGACTGTGGGCTTCACGGGCCAGGGACCATGACAGTTTTGCCAACTTGGATTCTTGGAACGCAACAGCGGTCACTTAGTAGGTGCTCAACAAATGTGTTCAATACATAAATGGCTGCTGCTGCAACCTTGAAGACCTCAGAGGGTCCCCGGGGTGGGAACATGTCTCAGTCACAGGGCTGTTGGTGGGGGGCAGGCAAGACAGGTGTCTAGGGCACATTTTAAGAGATGCTCCGCGATCCTCAAGTGCCTGGTGCCAACCTCAGGCCCTGGATTGAATTGGCATCGTTCAATGCTACATGAAGGGAGAGCCGGTCGACAAGAAGAAAGAGGAATTTGAGATGGAAGAGAATCACGGACTCAGCTTCCAAGCTGATGTCTGGAAAGCTCACCCGTTCAGAGAAGGGATGAAGTTCCCACCCACGCAGGTGACTAGTTCTCGAAACAGTCCCAAGAATACCTCCCCGCAGCTGAGCTGCTGTGTATTTTTGTGTTGTGTGGGGTTTCCCCCTACCCCGGGCTTATTACAGGGAAGTGGGGTTCAGGGGCAGAGCAGGGAGAGAAAGGGACCCCTATCCCCGACTGGGGACATAATAAGGGGGTTCTCACCTCCGTGGAGTGCTGCTCCCTTGGGAAATTTGCAAGGGAAATGGCAGGGCCCCAGGCAGTGCAGGTGCCCCGCGAGGAGACGCTATGGGATTGGGGCGCACAGTGTGTGGGGCTGACACGCTGATGGAACGTGGTCTGATGGCCTCATCGGGACGCGGGTGAGACCGCTGTCCCCGCACTGCAGACGGGCAAGGACGCTGCCCTCCTCGCTCCCGTTCAGCAGCACCTGGGACAGAAGCCAAGAGAACAGAGGTGCCCGGGAGCTCCTGCTCCGCCCTGCCCACCACCCCCTACCTGGGAGCCGCTTCCAAACTGGGAGGGACTCAACTCCACCTGCTCTGGGGAGAGGTTCCTGGGGCACCTGCTCCAGGAAGACCTTGAACCTCCTCATGGAGAATTCCAGACCCAGAGGCCTAAAGAACTGGGGGCAGCGAACTAGGAGCTGCTTCATGCCCCCTGCGTGCTCTTCTCTGGTCTGTCCTTCAGGGCCCAGTCTGGGGTCCCCCTCATCCAGGAAGCCCTCCCTGATGCCTCCAGCCCATGCTGCCCTCTTCCTTTCCTATCTCCTTTCCCATGCTCTGTGGGGCAGGGTGGGGTGGGGGGAGGAGCCTGGGCCTTAGTGGTGGACGCCTGGGCTTTGGACCTGCTCAGACATCCCGAACTGTGTGGTGTTGGCCACGTCATTTGACTTTTCTGGAACTCCATTTAAAATGATGTATTTGAATTCATTCATTCATCCATCCATCCATCCATCCATCCAGGCATCCACGCATTCTATGGTGATGGAAATTTAGTTATGCTTCTGTTAAAACTCAGTGTCCAGTGGGAATGTGGGGGATGACAGTCTGGCCACTGTGGGCCCAGTTCCCCTCCTGGGACCTGCCCTCAGGGTGCTCTGCGAGCGCCCAGCCCTTCTAGGCATCCCGGAGCCCATCTGAGTGACTCCTGTTCAGGCCGCCACTCGCTGGAAGAATGTCCCTGCTCCTCAGGGAGATGGCAGGCAGCTCCTTGTCACCCTCCTCCCGAGCACCCAGGATGCCACGTGTGGAGCCCTGACCCTGGACCCTGCTTTTCCCAACTCTGCAACTCTTGGGGCAGGGGCAGGTCACTTCTGTAGCCCCGTTCCCTCCTCCTAGGGCCCAAGAAGCAGGCACTGCTGCAGGGATGGGGCAGGGGAGGGTGGGGGAGGGGAGGGGAGGAAGCAGCTGAATGTTTCTCAAGCATCCCTCTTAGTCCCTGGAGTGATGGTCCCAGTAGCTGGTCTGTGGCCAGGGGCAGTGGGAGGGGAGGAGGGGGGAGGCTGAGGGAGGCAGAGAGGGGGAAATGGCCAGGTTCCTGTGGTTTTTTCTATATTGCACAAGCATTTACTGGGCATCTATTATGCGCCAAGCAAGCACTGTGCTTCCGGGCGGTGGCCACGGAGTCCGGTTGGGACTCATCGGGCGTGGTAACAGAAACACATCACACACTGGTTGAGGCAAGACATGAAATGCCCGGGCTTCTGACACAGGAATGTCTGGGGGCTGCTGGCCTCGGGCCTGCGTCCATCCATCCAAGGGCTCGGGGCACTCGTGCGCCGTCTACACGGGAAGCGCTCTGGCTCTACACGCACCGAAGCAGCCAAGCGGGCGAGGGCATCCGCCTTTGGGGGCTCACACTCTCCTCCCCGGCCATCCCTCTTTTCCGCTTTCACTCCAGCTTTCGGAGAGTTGTTTCCCTGTGCTGCCTTCATTTCTAGACAGGCTCTTCTGACAGCCACCAGCGACGGCGGTCCCGCCCGCGACCAGCTTAGCAGCCCCTTGAGGAAATGCCTTTTTAATGTCACTTTCAGCGAAAGGCTGAGGCCAAGCTCTGATTGGGTTAACGTGGGTCACGTGCCCATCTCTGAGCCAATCACTAAGTCCAGGGGAATAAAAGTTCCTGATTGGCCAGCGCAAGTCACATGTTCACCCTTACCGCTTGGTGGGTTCCGTGGCTGCCAAAGACACTGTGTGCATCATGGGAGGGGGGCGTTGTTTTAAGGACGAACGACAAGATCGAAGAGGAGGGGGTTGGATCCTGAGCCGGTGAAAACAAGCTTAATGTACAACGTGAACCTAAACCCTGCGTCTTGCTTGGCGGGCGGGCCTGGGACAGCCCAACTCCGCTGGGCCAATGTGGGGTGACCTCGAGGAAGCTCCACGATCGGGAGACACCTGCACTTGCCTTCAGACTCGGCCCACCTGATCCGGTGACCACCCTGCCTGTGGCCCACCCAGCCGACCTGGCCTCCTTCTGCGGGGGCGGGAGTGGGCAGCTCTGAAGCTGGCTGTCCCCAGAGCACACGCCGACCTGACCCGCTTCCCTGGCTGCGTGACCTGAGTGCGTTCCTTAACTTCTCTGAGCCGCAGTGGCCTCATCTCTAAAATGGGAATGATTAACGACCTTGGAGCAGGGAGGGTCATTTCCAGGGTCGCACAGCCCCTGGGCCCAGCACACAGTAGGGACTGACAGGGCGGAGGCGTATACAGGAGGTGCTCACAGAGCGGCCGCCTTTGAGGAGTCTGCTGCTTTGCCGGCTGGATGGTGCATGCCGCTGGCGGGTCTGCCTCCCCCACCTGACCGTGACCTCCTCCAGCACGGGGACGTGACGGATCCTTCCCCCTGTGCCCAGAGTCCCGCACACGGCCTGGCGCTAGGCGGTGACATCCGCTGAGTCATTGGAAACTGACATCCCAGAGGACGGAAGGGCACGGAGGGCACGTCACGGTCATAGTCCCACGGCCGCTGGGCCTTGAACCTCGCTCAACGTCTGTTCGCCGCCACACACGTCTCCGCTGGACATAAATTTCTTGGCAGCAAAGGGGTTATTTAAAACCTCCATTAAAACAGCTGGACCTTGATGGAAACAAAGTAGTTGTCGCCGCTGGGGCCCGAGAGGAGCCTGAGAAGGGCAGGGACGCACAGGCGGGATTTATTCCCGGCCTTTCAGAGATGTCTGCTTTATAGCTGTGTTCAGGGCAGAGAGATGCCAAACGGCCTCAGCGACATGAGGGGACAGCTTCACACAGCAGCGGGGCCTTCACGGATGACACTGCTGTCTCGGGGACGTGGGCAGCGCTGTCCACCTTCTCCTTTCATGTCACTGTTAGAAGTTTGCCAAGAGCTGTGCTGTGAACTGCAGACCCAGGAGGAGGTGCTGTCTCACCAAGACTGAAAATAGACCTCGCGGGCCGCCCCCGGATTAATCCGCGCAGCCCGCACGGGCACCTACTGTGGGCTGGGCCCTGGGCTTGCGGCTTTGCAGAGGATGCTGGTGCCCAGCAGGCTTATAATTCTTGGCTGTTCTTCTGCCGCCCTTGCCGCTGCTGCTGGTGACACTCCCCGTCCCGTCCCGTGTCCCCTCTCCCGCCATCAGGTTTCTCTCCTGACTCGCCGTTGGCCCGTCTCCCCCAAGGCTCTGTCCTCCAGGAGGGGCTTCACTCCTTGTCACTGGCTCAGTTCATCCTAAGACCCCCATCTCTGGGTAGGGACATATTTTTTGTTCGTTTGTTCGTTGTTTGCTCAGGGCTTTATCTTGCTCAGCGCCCCCTGGGGGTGAAAGCTCCCTGCAGCCAGGCAACCGTGAGGGGCGTGTGACTGGGGGTCTTCCGGTTTCTGGTGATGGCGTTCACGGTTCACAACCAGGACAATGCCCTTTGTCATCCCCTGATGAGAGATGACCGTCAGGGTAGGGCTTGTGCCGTTTCCCACAAACATCTGAGCAAGAACTTCCTGCCCAGAAGCAGATTCGGGGACCCCTGGGGAGGAGGCCCCAGGAGATCATTCGGTACCACCCTTCATGGCACAGTTGGGGAAACTGAGGCCCAGAGTGTGGATGTGACCTACCCCAGGTCCCTCAGTGAGTGGCCGGCAGAGCAGGGACCAGGACTCGCGTTGCGGACCCATGGCTGATGCTGTCCCCGCTCCCTTAGTGATGCGAATCCCAAGTCTGGAGCAGAGGAGGGGGTGCTGGAGGAAAGGCATGCACTTGGATGGAGGGGACGGAATTAAGCCCATGGGGTGAATGCCTCACGCTGGGGCCCTCCGGGCTCTGGAGGGGACAGTGACTGAACGGTCCTGATTGAAGCCAGTGCACAGACCTGAACCCCATGTCATGGCGGCCCCGGGACGGTGTTGTCACAGACTCGTGGGGAAACGGAAGCAAGATGAACGTTGTCTGCAGGTGTAAAAATGCAAACTAGTCATTTTCGAAACACCTGTGTTTTGTTTTGTTTTATGAAACATTTTCAGTTAAACTTGCCTTTCTTTTATGAAGGGGAGGTGCGAGCGGGTCTGAGCTGTTGCTTTGGGACTCTCTCTGCAGCTGCCAGCTTTTTTGTCGCTGCAGGACGCTGAGCGTTCCGCCTGCGGACGCGCGTGCTATGTCACGTTCCTCAAACTCACCGTAACTGTTCTTGAAATCGATTGCTACCATCCGGAACTCGTGTTCCCCTGGCCTCGGGAGAGCTGGCGTTTAAACCTCAGCGCGATTCGTCAGGGAACTCTCGCGGGATTGGTGGCGCTTCCCCGCACTTTGGTGCTCAGGGTCGGGAGGTGTGCACAGGGGTCCCTGCGATTCCACGGCCCGTGTGGGGGCCATAAATCATCCCTCGGCAGGTGCCGCGGTGCCGGACCCGGCCCTGCCCGTGCGCCCGCAGCCCTGAAATCGCTGAGGAACGTCCTAGCCCCAGTCGGGAAAGGAATATCCTAAGGGATATTGGGTTTGGGTACTTTTCTCTTCCTAATTCACATGTCCTCTGTTTCTTAACAAGCTGTCTGGTGCATTACTGCGCGGCGGGTCCCGGGGACCAGGCTCAGGCCCCCGGAATTCTTGAAAGGTGCGAATCTCCCTGGTGTGTCTGGAGCCGCCCCCCGCCCCCCCGTCCCCCCCCCGCCCCCGTCTGCATAGAGACTCGTGGGAGGGGGCCTCCGAGGCCTGGGGTTCGTTACAGGTTTACGGATCATGCCATTGCTACGGAGGTGACGGCGGCCCCTTTCTGATTGCATCTTGGGTCTCACCCCCATGGGTCACCACCCTCTAGCCGCCTGTCTCCATGTGCTCCCGCCTGTGAGCCAGGCTCTGTGTGCCTGCCAGGCAGTCCCACAGGCCAGGCGCTCTGCCTCGTGCGTGTCCTTTCTCCCTGTCTCCCCCCCCCCCCCCCCCCCCCGCACAACTTATCCAGAGAGCTCCTGTGTTCTCTTTCTCCACTGAAAAGCTACTTCCGCCTTTGTCTCCTGCCCCCACTGGGACAGGAGTTCTCTCCGTAAATCATCAAATCCGCACCTAATCGTTTGGTGTTTGTCTCCCTCCTCCACCCTACACTCGAAGTTTCCTGGAAATGGAAACGGTTTCTGACTTGTTCACTGCAGTGTCCCAGTGTTAGCGCAGAACCTGGCACATAGGAGATGCTCAATTAAATCCGTGTTCAAAAGTAAACGTTAAAAATAAAAATTAAAAAAAAAATGAGGCGCCTGGGTGGCTCAGTCGGTTCCGCATCCGACTTTGGCTCAGGTCATGATCTCACAGTCCAAGGGTTGAGCCCCGCGTCCGGCTCTGCTGACAGCTGGGAGCCTGGAGCCTGCTTCAGATTCTGTATCTCACTCTCTCTCTCTGACCCTCCCCTGCTCATGCTCTCTCTCTCTCTCTCTCTCTCTCTCTCAAAAATAAACACGAAAAATTTAAAAATAAATAAAAAACAAAAATCCATGTGGAACAAGCAAGGGAGAGCACGAGTGAGCTTCTTTTATTCACTCCATCACTGACAGTTTCCAGAGCTGTGTGTCCCTGGAGAGATTCGACCTCCAAGGGTGTGTCCCCAACCACAGGACCCTCTGCCCGCCCACCCATCTGCTCTCCGCCCCTCACCCCTCCCTGGATGCCATTGCAGCCCATCTGGGCCCTGGCTGAGCACTCAGAGCCGCAGAAGAAGGTGCTTGGCGAGTCCTTGGTGCGTGCAGAAGTACAGCCCCTTCCTCCCTGCACCTCTAGCAGGGGCTGACCTTCACCTTCCGCACCCCCTTCTCCTGCAGCATCCATCGACAGAGAAACGGGGCCAGCCCTGATTCACTTAGAGCAAATTCTTTGTGGGGACCGGAGGGGCAGAGTGTGGGTTGACATTGACTGAGCATTTAGTACGTGTCAGGCACCCCGCTAAACTCATTAAATGTTTTTTAGATCATTTAATCCTCTCAGAAACTATGGATCATAGACTGTTTCCCCTTCCTGTAGGTGGGGACACTGAGGCACTGAATGGCTAAGGAACTTGCCCACACCCCCAAGTAGCAGTTGGTATGGTAGGGGTTTTGGCCCCGGGCTTTAGGGCCAGACACTGTATTTCAGAACTTCTTCGTGCCTGCTTGGAACGGAGTTGCCAGGGTCTGGGACAGATGGTTTTCTTGGGTAAAAGAAAGCTATTCCTGGGCCTTTGGAACGTGCAAAAGCAGGGTCCTTAGCCACAGGAGATTAGAACGGGGCCCTGACAGCCAGAGAGGGAGGGGTTTGATGGGAATATGGTATCTGGGGGTTGGAAGAGGGATCCAAAGGAAGGTGGGGTAAGGGCGGGGCTTAACACCACCAGAGCAGCAGGCCAGGGGCCAAAGCAGGGACGGGATGGCCAGGGAGATTTCCAGAATGCCACGGCAGGGGAGTTTGTCTCTTTCTTGTGCTGTGATTCCCTGCACTGTGCCCTAACCTTCTGGAAGGTCAGTGGCAGGTAACAACCTCTTCTTCGTGTCCTACAGGGAAAGGAGGAGGTTGGCAGGGTTCCCAGGCTCGGGCAGGAGCAGCGGCAGAGAAAAGCTTGTGGCTGCAGGAGGCCAGACAGGGAGGAGGGGGTCTGGAGGATTAAGGACCAGATCTGAGCCTCAGAACAAGAAGCTCTAGGGGCCCTGTCCCCCCACCGGAGGGCTTGGATGGAGCTATGGGGACCGAGGTGAAGTCGCCTAGCTCAGGCTCAGGGCTTCCTGCTGGGTTTGAGGTATTCGCACCTTAGAGGAAAGGGTGTCGTAAGAAAGTCCCAAGCGGCTGGGACATGGGAGTGATGCTCTCTTGCGTGTGCATGTGTGTGTGCGTGATCACACACAAGCTTCTCCCCAGTCCCCTCCTCCCTCCAACACCCCCCCCCCTCCACAGCCTCATAGGGAGAAGCGGAAATTGACTCTTCCCAATCGAGGCTCTATTTCCATCCATCTCCGCTGAGATATTTCCCTGGCGAATGAAAACACTTGCATTCATCAGAAACTTGGGAGCAGACGCGGATGCGTCCATTTATCTCCTTTCCAGCGCCTCGCAGAGCCCGAAGTGGGGCTGAGCTCAGCGGCCAGATGAGCCCGGCCCACGGGATGGGGAGAGATCTTGGATCAGCAAAACAATGCTGGACAGGGCACCCGATCCACCCACTCCCACCTGCCATGCCTGTCCATGGCCATTCCTCACGGAGTCGGGGCAGTCTGGACAGGGAGATGAATTTGATGAGCCCTCGGAAGTTGCTTTCCTCACAAATTTTCGGCAATTATTTTTATGGAGGGCGGGGATCAGGCCCTGGCACATCCTGTCAGCACTGGCCTCTCAGCCAAGCCCTCCCCGTGATCGCTGGGGGAAATGGGGATCCATGTGTTGAAATGCCTCACCCAGCACAAGTCACAGATGAGGGGGGAATGTTTTCCAAACACGTATCTGAGAACAGTCTGTATCCAGAACACAGGAAGAAGTCTTGAAACTCACTAATAACGAAACAAAGAGTCCAATTAAAATAGACGCGGCACCAAAGAGAGAGGGAGAGGCCATAAGCACGTAAAAAGATGCTCAGCCTCGTTAGTTATTAGAAAAACGCAAGATAAAACCACAGTGAGATACCGCTTCGCCCGCGAAGATGGGAAAGTGACTAACGACACCAAGGGCTGGGGATGAAGAGCATCCGGAACTCCCATCTTCAGCCTGCAGGGCTCTGACAGAGTATAGACATTTTGGGAACCAGTTTGGGCAATTTCTTCAAAAGCGTAGCCTACACCGCCACCAGATCTGGTCATTTCACTCCAAAGTATTTACCCGGGAGAGAAGAAAGCATGTGTCCATGGCAATGCTTATGCGCAGATATTCAGCCTTAGTTGGAAAAGCCATACGCTGGGAAACCACACAAGTGACCATCAGCAGGTGAACGGGTAAACGGATCGTGGCCTCTCCATGCCATGGTATACTTTTCAGCAATAAAAAGCAAGGATTTGTTGATACATACAACACTGATGAAGAAGCTAGCCGGTTAAGAGCACATACTGCACGGTTCCGTGAGAGAATATTCTGGAACATGAGAACCATAGTCACCGAAAGCAGATTGATTGTTGGCTAGGGCAGGGGAGGAGGTGTGGCGGTGAGAAATGGGAGGGAGAGATTTCCAATGGGCAGGGGAAACGTTGGAGGGTGAGGAGTATTACGATAGGACTGAATGTCTGTGTCTTCCGCAAAAGTCACGTGTGGACACCTGCCCCCCCCTTTTGATGCTAGTAAGAGGTGGGGCCCTTAGGGGGTGAGGCGACTGGGTCGTGAGGGTGGAGCCCTGTGACTGGGATTGATGCCCTTATCAAAGCAACCCCAGGGCCCCCTTCTGCCACGTGAGAACACAGGGAGAACGTGGCTGTGTACGAACCAGGGAGTGGGCTCTTCCCAGATCTCACCAAATCCGGCGCCGCCTTGTTCTTGAACTTCCCGGCCTCCAGCACCGTGAGAAATACACGTTTGCTGCTCAGGCCACCCTGTGGACGGTATTTCCGTTACAGCAACCCAGGGGGACTGAGACAGGTCTACTTATTAACTTGATTGTGGTGGTGATTTCACGGGTCATCAGAGTGAATGCATCGAATACGCACCGAATGCACACAGTTTGTCGTATGTCAACCATAATGCAAAGTCTTAGAAAGGCTGCTGCATCGCAGTGCCTTGGGAGCGTTGAGAGGTGAACGCCCAGTGCTCGGCAGTAGGCTGCGTCCTCGGCCCCTGTCCCTCAGCCTGTCTCTCCATCTGCGCCCTGTGCCGGGCAGCTTCGCGGTGCTCCCCCACTGTTGGATGGGCAACCGTCCCGCCCCTTGACAGAAAGCATATGGCTCCACCGTATGACTTGCTTTTGGCAGTGGGATGTCAGCAGATGTCGACTGGGTTGTGTGCTGGGACTGCCTCTTGCGTCTCTACCACGGCTGGAAGAACGTGCCCGGCCCGGCCTTCCAGAACGTGAGGCACTCACGGAGCCCAGCCAGGATGCTCCCGACACCCCAGTCCAGGTCAGCCGGCAGCAGCCAGCAGCCACGGAACTCTCCCTTGCCCCACCAGATGTGAGCGTCCAGCCAAGATCAGCGGAGCCGCCTAGCCGACCCACAGCCTGCTCACAGAAGTGAGCAAGAAATGTGTTTGGACGTGAGCCAATGAGCTGCTGCGATTTTTGTTAAGCAGTCCATGGCAGGAGGTCACCGATTCAAGCCCTATATGCAGGAACTTGCTGGGGGTTATCAGGGAAGGCTTCCCAGAAGAGGGAAAGCAAGGTGGGGTTTCGTGGTGGGGGTGAACCAGCCAGAGGAATGACAAGGGGACAGCAGAAGAACAGAGATGTGCAAGTCTGTAGGCTGGCTGGGCCTCAGGACAGGACACTGGGACAAAAACTCAGAGTGGCCGAAGCCCAGGTACGTGCAGGGAGATGGGATGGAGAGAGAGGCCAGCCCACATGACGAGGGGTTCGAATGCCAAGCTACTTTGAGGGAATAGGGAGCCCTGCCGGGTGCTCAGTGAGGCTGGCCTTTTAGCATGACCATTCACGTGGCCAGGGTGGGGGGAAATGTTGCTGAGGAGACGGGAGGCTGGGGCCAGGGCACAGGTGGGCAGGGGAGAAAGCCGGCTGGGCTGGGTAACCCTGTAATAGCCTTTGGAGAGGCGATGACCCCAGAAGGCGTCCGTGTTGTGTGGCCGGGGCTTCCCTTTCACTCTCCCCATTTCAGGCTCACCTGAGCCGCCCCACAAAGGGCCCAGTTAAGTCAAATTTTCCATCAGTTTCTAGTGGTTTGCTAATTGGTAAGGACGGGGCAATAGCGTTTGAGGCCCTAAGCACAGGGGCTGCAAAGCAGAGCTCCACGTGGAGTCTGCAAGGCGATCAGTGTTGATAAGATCCCATGTTTACCTCCCGGGTTACTGTGCGTTAATGACACGGCACGCACACGCCTCTCTTGGCAACCCACACGTAAGGAACGCCACCGGCTGACTCAACGGGAGGGCGGTCCTTCAGCCACGTAAGGCGGAGTGCCTGTAGGAAGGTGTCGGTGGCATCAGTGAGGGGAGGGGACACTTCTAAAGCCTCAGCTGCCCAACGGCTCCCCAGTTAACTCCCTCCCACTGAGTTCTGCAGCCTGGAAGGGGCGAGACATCAGGGGACTGCCGCCTGCCAGCTGCGTTTGTGGCTTCAGGCAACCCGCAACACCTCTCTGGGTTGCAGTCTGCTCTTCCGTAAAATGGGGTAGTAATATCTATTGCACAAGCGCGTTCTTTCCTCCCAGGATGTGCGGACCTAAGGGGAAACAGTCTCCTGCCGCATCCCCTCGGCAGCCCAGAAGCCTCGGCAGATGAAGGACGCTTCTCTGTCTCTTCTTAGTCCCTCTTCCGGGCTTGCTGCAGCCCGATCACTGGGCACCGCGTGTCCAAATCGCCTCCTGGAGGACGTAGGTTCTCTGCATGCAGAATATCTCCAAAGATCTGTCATCTTTCCTATTCATTCTGGAGACCAGAGCATGAGATAAGGTGAGTTGTGTGGTGCTGAGAAAGGCAGAATACATTTAGCATCCGAAGCCATGAAAAGCCACGGCTCCGTGGTGGGTTACAGGGCTGAGTGGGGGCCCCTGAAGAGGGAAAAACCTGCTCCGGCTTCTGGGAGGTTCTGATGCATGTTCTTCCAGTGGCAAATGGTTACTCATGAGAATTTCAGCAGTTTAGAGCCCGGAAGTCATCAAAACCTAGAATCGTACATTACTGGGTCTTAGAACTTTTACATAAATAGAATCTTAAAATATAAAACCTCAAGGTAAATGCTAGGATCATAGGATTTTAGGATTTCAAGGACCTCAGCCATCATCTTGCGAAACTCTGTCAGGGATGCCCTATGAGAGTGACCTCGGGCCATGCCGTCACCAAGAGCGTAATGGGTGGCCCAATGAGGGGGACCCTGGATTGCTCAGCACTTGCTTCTGTAACTTGTAAGCAAGCCCAAAGGCTTCTGGCTAGATGTGGGGGTGATACCAGTATCCTGGGGCCACTTCTGCCTTTCAGGCTCACCTGGATGAGGGAGTGGGGGGACAGTGCTGGGGAACAGTGCTGAGAAACAGTGCTTGGTAACACTCCTAGGGGACAGTGGTGAGGGACTATGCTAGGAGAAAGTCCTGGGGGGCAGTACTGAGGACAGTGATGAGGGCTAGTCTTGGAGGACAGGTGTTGGGAGACAGTGCTGGGACAATGCTGGGGACAGGGCTGGGGGACAGTACTGGGGACAGTGATGAGGGACAGTCCTGGGGGACAGGGCTGGGGGACGGTCATGAGAGACAATGCTGGGGGACACTGCTGGGGGACAGTGTTGGGAGACAGCGGTGAGGAAAGAAGGGAGCCAGGAGTGGAGAGAGGCCAGGAGAGGTGAGCGGAAGGTCACCCAGAGCTGTGTGTAGGTCTCTGTGGGATTCGGGGCTACTAACACGCCTGCTGCTGACGGAGGACCTACTGTGCGCCAGGTAGTTACATATCCGTCCATCCACTCACACCTTTCACGGAGCACCTGCCACGAGCCTCGCCCCGTGCTGAGACCTGGGAAGACAACGGGAATTGAGACACATGTGGTCCCCACCCTCACGAGGCTCATGTGCAGGTGAAGAAGATGGGGGGTAAAAAACGGCTCAAAGGGGCAAACAAGTGACATCATGAGACAATCCGGTATGTGCCATTTTATAGCCAAGAAAACTGAGGCCCGGGGGGGGGTAACTTGCTCCCGCCATCATGCGGCAGACGCGAGCTGTGGCTTGTCCCCTCTACCCCACCCCTTTCCCTATGAACGCACTAGGGGGAGCGGTCCGTGAACAAGGGGGACACATGTCCCCATTCACCGCGGGGACCACAGAGCAGGTGCTTCCCTGTGCGGGAGGCGCTGTTGGGTCAGAACCTGGTTCGGAACTCTGCCCCCGGCCGCTTGCGCGCTGCGCGGCTCCGAGTGCCTTTCCGGCACTGTCCTGCGCCTCGGGTTCCCTTCCCCGTGAAATGGGAATGAATCGTCTGCCTGACACGGCCGTCGGGAGTATCGAATATGAAAAGGATAGAACAGGGTCCGGCAGAGCCCCGGGCATACAGTACGTGTTAAAAAAATGTCCTCTAGGCACACAGTATGCCTCTTTCAGGGTGGTTCTATTTATTCGGAGAGGCTTCGCTCTCCCTTTCTCATTGATTTGGTCGGAGGAAGCATCCCCGTTGTCCCGGAGCCCGGAGACGTTTCTGCCCTCTACACATGCGTTGGGACCGGAAGGGCAGTGAGATCAGAACCCCGAGCTCGTGGCCGGGGCCTCCGCTCCTCTGCCCCGGCCTTGCTGTGCGCCTGGGGCTACTCACTGCACCTCTCTGACCACCCCCCCACCCCATCTCCTTGTCTACAAGACGGAGACTGTTAAGCTCACTCCTCAACCAGAAGCATTGGAAGGACCCACCGAACCCCGCGAGACACCCCAGAAAGGAAGGCAGAATGAGAAATTCTCACGGTCAAGCTGTGTGAGCAGCCCAGATTGATCGGCAGAGAAATCCGTTAAAAGCTGCAGCCAACGCCCGAACGCTTCATTCCTGAACACGTTTCTGAAAACGTAACTGCATTGCCCATTCTCTGTGTTTTCGTGGCAGAAACAAAGAAGTTTAGAAGGCTCAGCTTGCGGTCCGGGGAAGGCAAGGCAGAGCCCAGGCTGGCTTTGCAGACCCGTCCTTTGCGGTGACCACGGTGGCCCCATGGCCGCCCCGGCAGCCCCCATCTGCTGGCCGAGGATCCCAGGTGTGGACAAGACTGGCCTGGGGGGGTGGGGGTGGGGGTCTGGGGATGGCGGCTGCCTGGCTCGTGAGCTGAGTGGCACGGGTCGGGCAAAGGTGTGGACGTTTCCCAGTGGGGTCGGCATCCACAGCAATGCCACTTTTCCCCTGATCTGTGAGCCACTGTCATCTGGGCATCTGACCGACTGTGTATCTGTTTGCTCACTGCCTTTGTGCTCAGTGAAACGTCACCTCCACGAAGGCACGCTGACCACATTTACTGCTCTGTGTCTGGGCCCAGAAGAGTGCCTGGCACATAGTAGGCGCTCAAGCAATGGGTGGGTGAGAGAAGGGTGAATGAATGTTCACAAGAGAGAGAGTCCCTCCGCCTCTGCAGGGTCTGAAGGCACAGAGAGGAGATCCGGGTGTTGACTGGTGGGAAAGATCCGCTCTTAGAACCTTATACTGAGCCCCGCATGTGCACCCCCTTCCTGTCTGCTCTGCCCAGAGATTCTGGAACCTTCTTTCAGGTGGAGGCAGGGATTGGTGTCAATCAATCAAACATGAGTTCCGCTGAGGGTTTTTTGGGTTTTTTTTATGTTTTATTTATTTTTGAGAGAGAGAGAGCATGCGCGCACAAGTTGGGGAGGGGCAGAGAGAGAGGGAGGCACAAAATCCGAAGCTGCCTCCCAGCTCTGAGTCGTCAGCACAGAGCCCAATGCGGGGTTTGAACCCACAAGCTGTGAGATCATGACCTGAGCCGAAGTACGATGCTTAACCGACTGCGCCACCCAGGCGCCCTTCACTTCTCTCATTTGTAAGTGGGACTGGTAATTCCTGAGACTCTCACCTCCAGGGCTGAGAGATCAGGGAGGGGACCCGCTTCTTAAAGGGAAAATGCACGCACGCAGACACTGACATCCTGGTGTTCCCGGGGTCTGTGAACGGGTGTGTTCCAGGCTTCCAGAGCCACATGGAAGGGGTCTGGCTGCACTACTGGGCAAGAGGCCTGGCCGGCCGGGCTCCAGCAGGCAAGCTTGGCCTGTAGTGAAGCTTCTAGTAGAGCATCCCAAGGACAGAGGAGGGCGTGGGAGGGCGGGGGTGGCGTCCAGGAGGGGATGGGTGGAGGGAGGGACCCACAACTAACCACCTCTTCTTCCTTCGGGCAGCCTCACTCCCAGCTCAGGCGGTGGGACCGTGTTTGGGACGACATCGCGATCTGTCAACACCAGCAGCTGACGTGAGGTCACGCGTTCAAGGTCTTCAAGGTCGAGGAGGATAAAACCCTGGGGGCCTCGCGTCATTCCTCTTGCGGTGTGTGAATGAGCACACAGACCTGGGTGGACAGCCAGCTGGCCGCTGCTGAGTTTCCTGCGGGGCCCCTCAGCCCGGGTTTGGCCCCGGAGATTTGGGGAGCATGAAGCAGGGTGGGGGTGGGGGTGTCGGGTAGAAATCGGGGAAGGAACCACGGCTTTCGCACCCCCAAGACCTTGGCTTGTGGCTCCCAGATACTCTTGTTCTGGCGTTTGCCTTTTTCTTAAGGTGATGGGTGCGAAAGCCTCTCTAATGAGCCTAGGGCAGGCAGCCATTGACATCTGTCCCACCCCCCAACCCCTAGCTCCAACTGTGACCCGAAGGGCGACACCTGGATAAACTTGAGGACTCTGCAGGGACACACTCAGCCCAGTGAGGTCACAGGGGAGCTCCGTGCACCCTCCACGCAGCCCCGGAGCAGTCCTAGAAGTGCTTGGTGCTCCAAGCAGGTGCCTGGCCCTCTGCAGCCCCATCCAGCCGCTCCCAGCGGAGGCAGGGGATTGGGACGGATGGTCTGCAGACCTGGTCCAAGCCCCATTACCACTTGCCGAGCTGGTCCTCAGAGAAACAAGCGATCTACAACCACCACCCTCTCCATAAGGTCCTTGGAACCCCTATCACCGCCTGCCCCACACCCTGCCTCCCACCTGGCAGTGCAGAGAACAGTAGGCAGGACAGGGGGGTTTCAGAGGCCATCAGACCTGGGCTCAAGTCCCATCTCGGCTGTGAGGCCCCAGGGAAGTCACTTAACCTCTCTGTGCCTCACTGTCCTCATCTGTGCAACGGGGACCATAGGGTTCCCACCACGCAAGGCTGTCGTGAGGTTTAAGCGAGCTACCGGAAGTTAAACTGGGCGTATAGCACGGGCTCAGTAAATAGCAGCCTTCATCCGCGACGGCACGCCATCGTCACCATCATCGTCCTCTGGGCTTTGTCTCTGCACGTACTGAGATACGGAACTGGGACGCACTCTATATCCAACTCTCTTTCTCAGCATTCTGCCGTCAGGATTCACATGGCTGAAAGTTCCTCAAAAGCACGATGTTAACAGCTTCGTAATTGTACCTCATTTAGATGCGCCCACAATGACCTCGCCATCATCAGGCGCGTGGAGGATGGAGGTCTTTCCTCGTGCACGTCAGGTTTTGATGGCCGTTCTGGGCCCCGTGTGCCTGGGGTCCAGACCACGTCCTCAGCACGGTTCCTGCAGGTGGAATCGGGACATCGAGGGAAGCGATGTTTCTCAGGCTCAGGGGCTTTGTCATCCAATCGCCTTCCTTCCTGAAAGTTCCCCAGGTATGCCCCCCCCCCCCCCGCCACCCGATGCCAAGCAGCCGACCAGGGTTGTGTCTCCCCACACACAGCCCTGGCCTGTGGCACCTTCTTCTTGGCCACATGAGCATCCGTCAGAGGTCAGATTCCTGCATGTCTGGAAGTCTGACAATGAAGATGAGACGCAGCCCGGGGCCGGCAGCAGGGGGAAGTCGGACGGGCCAGGCCCAGCCTGCCTGCCCTCCCCTGCCCTGCACTGTGGCACGTCCCTTCTCCATCACCTGGCCTCTGTTTCCCCATCTGTGGTAATAGCCCCCCAGCCGGACCCCTTCCCCCCGGTCCATCCAGTGCTCGGCACAAGGCCTGACACCTGGTAGGTATTGAGTGACTGTTGAAGCCTGAACGACCCAAGTGCGCTTCATAGAAGACAATTTGCACACATCACACACCTACTTCCGGCCTCTGCCAGAGCTCACTCAATGTGCTCGCTTGCGTCCGGCTGCATTTCGCTGCAGGATGATAGAGGAGGGGTTAAGAGCGCAGACTCTGGCATCAGACAGCCTGGGTTTGAATTCTGGCTGTGCCACTCCATCGCTGTGTGACCGTGGGCAAGTGACCCAACCTCTCTGTGCTTCAGTTCCCCCCTCTGTGACACTTGAACAAGGTTATTCTAAGAAGTGAATGTGTTAACACATGCAAAGGGCTTAGGACAGCGGAGTTCCAGGACACAAGTGTTTGTTTTTCTTCTTCTTCTTCTGCTTAGTAAAACCCGATGCAGGGCAGAGTCTCGCTTGGCGGGGGGGGGGTGGCTGAATCCACCCCTGCTTAAACTGCTCTGTTAAGACCCTTCTCTGGGCTCAGTTTCCCTCTGGCTGGCCTCACTCTAAGGCATCCCACCCCTTTGGGAGGTTGCAGTCCCTCCCCCCAGGCTGACTTCTCAGGTCCAACTGTTGGGCCCGTGTGAGTCGATTCCAAACCCAGTAGTTCACGTCCTCGGAGTCCATGCTGAAAGCCTCCTGTCCCCAAGCCCGCCCCCCTGCCCAGGCTGTGCTCCCCCGGCAGGCATGAGAATGAGCCTCTGAGAAGGCCAGTGCAGGGCCAACCAGTGTCCCTTCACCACTGACACCTGCCTCTGCAGCCACTCTGTGCATAGGACAGTCACTGTTTCCAGGTCTTCCCTCGGGCCGGGGGGCTGTGGCCTAGGTGAGGCGGTGCTGCTCAGCAGACCTACTGGTTTAAGGGGTAAACTCTGAGACGAGCGGAGGACAGCATGGCTCTTCTCTGAGCCTCGGCCTCCTCGTGTCCAAAATGCGATCAATGGTGGAGTCTTTCTCACAAAGCTGTTAGAGGATCCCAGGCATGATGTCCCGGCAGGGGGAGTGGGGGGGATGTTGGCTGGTTATGGTTCTCAGAAGCAGCATCAGATGCCCATGGGCTGTGGATTGCCCTTGTCCCTCATCCTCCGAAGCTCCCAGAGCTACTGACCTGTCCACGCCTGGGACCAGAGGCAGAATCGGGACTAATAAGGGGGAGCAAATGCATTGGACCGAAGCCCGTGCTCTCTGGCTGTGTCTGTACCCACTTTCCCGCTGTTTGAAGGCTACCAGGGGTTCCAGAATATGCTCCTGAGCTCTGGCCACGGTCCAGTTACGCGGTCCCCGTCCAGGGAGGCCCCGTGTCTGGGGACAGAGAAACAGAAGGCAGGGGCCCATTCACCTGAGGACCTGGAGGCTCAGGACAGGACAGGACAGGACCTTTGCTCCTCAGAGTCTGGGTCTAGGTCCCTGTGGGTTCATGGAGTGAAGCTCCTTTCACTCCCAGGCCTCCTGGGCTGGCACAGAGTGAGGGGCCTCCTGCCTCCCAGTCTCTGGAGGCCACATCAGGGGGTGATGACGCCCATTTATAGACCAGAGCACTGCCCCCAAAAGGCCTAGGAAGTGCGAGTGGCCTCTCAGACGCCATGTCAAACACAGCTCTGTCCCCATAGACCCAAAGGAGTGGGGGTCCCTGAGGGGTCATGATCTTACATCATGAGTTTGAGCCCTGTGTCCACTGAGGGGTATCTCGGGCCGCAGAGGAGGCTGGGAGAGGTCAGAGTGCAGCAGTAAGGGAGGAAGCACACAGGCTTCCGGTGGACAGCCTGCTTGTGGGCGGGGTCATCCCATCTTGTGGGAGGGGCCAGCCTGGGGCCTCAAATTATCTGTCCTAGAGACTGGAAAAGTGGTCACAGCATCCAGTCGGGTGACAGTCTACCCAGATGGACCCAGGTTCACAGGGAAGAAGGTGGGGCTGCTCTGAGCTGGGGACCCTAGGGCATCCCTCTGCAGAGAACCCCTCCCCAGCTCTCCCCACCACCAGCTTTTGCCCTCTATCCCCTCCTCCTGGGCCTACCCTTCCCTCGCTGCTATGTTTCATTACCAGTGCCCTTACCTGTTCCTGTTTCCCCGGCTAGAGCGTGAGCTCCGTGCTGACAGGGCAGGCATATAGCTGCCTCGGTCATGGCCATGTCCCTGGTGCAGGGCTGGCACACAGTAGATACTTGGTATCTTTGGTGAATGAACGAGGGCAGGAATGACTTAATTCAACTTTAGGGGGAAGGTGATGAAGCAGGGGGCCTCAGCCCTTGCCTTGCACTGCCCCTCTGAGAAATGGGCCAGACGCCCTTTCCCCTGGAGAATCAAAGCTCCCACTTCCTAGTATGAGGCACATGCCATTTCCCAGCATTATATATTTTTGAGACTTTCTTGATCCCCCTCGTTGGGTGGAGCATACCTCATTCGACACTTAGAAGAATACAGTGCAGGGCCTGGAGTTGGGCTGCCGTGACAGGAAGCTGCTGGCCGTGCCTGATGCAGTCCCCTCCCGGAGCACCCCTCCCCAGGCATTCCCTGCTTCGGTCCCATTCCAGATCAGTCCCAGAGCCACCAGGCTGGGGCATCTGGCGTAGGGAAGCCATCCGTGGCAGGGACAGAGGTGATCCATCCAGGTCTCTAGAGTCCGGGCTTAGAAGGGGTGGGCGGCACTGAGGAAGGAGAAGGGAGCAAAAAACATTTCATGGAGCCCCTGCCCTCTAGACTGCCTTGGATGTGCCTGTCTTAACGGCCAAGTCTGTCTCTTCCCTCGTCCCCCTGGGGACGGGCTCTGTAAACACTTGGAGAACTGACTGGAGAGTGAGTGTAGGTTCCAGACCCTCCGACAAGCACCACCCCTGTGGGGATCTCCATTCCTCTACCTGCGCAAGGAGGAGGTTGGAGCCACTCAGGGGTTCCCAGCCTTAGCCATGCATTAGAATGCCCTGGGGTGGGATGGACCTTTTAAAACTGCAGATACTAGGCCCCAGGCCCAGAGACTCAGACTCAGCCTGAGGCTGTGTGATACCCTGGTTCAGCACCAGGGCTCCGGAGTCAGTTAGTTCCAGGCTTGACTTGCGAGCCGGCCTCTCCCTTAGCTGAGCGACCGTGGGCAAGTGCCCGTACCTCTCTGGTCTCCTCCCAAAATTTGCGTGTTCAAGTCTAATCCCCAGTGAGATGGTATTTGCAGGCAGGGCTGTGAGGAGGTAATTCGGTCTTGGGGTGGAGCCCTGGCGAAGGGGACCAGAGTCCCTATAAGACCACAGAGCTACCTCGCTCTCTTTCCTCCACGTGAGGCTACGAGAAATCAGCCGTGGGCCACTCAGCACCTGACCACACGGGGCGCCCTGATCTGGGACTTGCAGTCTCCAGAGAACTGCAAGAAATCAATTTCGGTTGTTTAGAAGCCAGACGAAGACAGCCACGGGATCTGGTGCACAGGTTGTGTGAGGACGTGTTGATCTAAAGCGCTCACCACCCCCCTCCTTTCCCGGGGCGCACCGTGAGGCTCAGGCACCACCAGCTGCCGCCTTGGGGGACCCTGGTCCTGTGGGCGTGGCTGTGCCTGAGGTCCCGCCTGGGAGGCCGGCTGGGCCCTCCCACCCCCGCCTTTCCGCAGCCTCCCCTGGGGACCAAGCCGCTCTGCCTGTTTAGCCCTCTCAATCAATCTGCCTTTTCTTCTCCCACTTAACCAACAGCTTCATTTAAAGAGCCATCTGGGAAGATGGATGGATGGCACAGACACATTTTGTAGAATAAGTTTTCAGGGAGAAGAGCTGAGAAAACAAAGGCACAGCACTGAGGACGCCCATCTTACGAGGTTCCATAACTCTGACCCTTGGAGCAGGGCAGTCTGTCTACACTGTACTTTCCCTGCTCTGCACCCCCTCCCCCCCACTCTTCTCATCATCCGGGTGCATCTCCGGTCTTCAGGGGGCCTGCTTTGCTGACTCCCTCCCTCAGGTGAACCCCGCTCTCTCTCACCAGGGAGGGGCTGCTGCGGGGGCTCTCTTCCCTGACACCCTTCCTGTGCCATCGCTGCCCCACCTCGGGGAGCTGCCCGCCCCCAGGGGTCCCGGGTGAAGGTTTGTCTACTTGTGGGGTCTCCCAGGGCGGATGGGGAGACAACAGGTGGACGCCCCGCGAAGGAGAGACGCGGCCACCGTTGGGATGCATGCATGGCCCTGGGGAGCGGTAATGACCTCCCCGTCTCTGGAGGTGTGCACAGAGGACAGGTGAGCGCTCAACAGAGAGGCCTTACAGGAGGCAAACTGGCCGAGAGGCTGAGAAGCTGGGGCTTCGGAGGCCGAGAGCTCCGGGCCGGGTCCCGACTGCATCGATTACAAGGCGTCCGACCTTCAGCAACAACTTACACTCACGGAGCCTCGGTTTCTTCATCTGGAAAATCAGGCAAAATAATAGTTCGCACTCTCCGGGGTTGTCATGGCGACGGAATGACATAATGTGTGCGCAGCGCTCAGTGCAGGGTGCACGTTGTCATTACCAGGTGGGGGAGGTGACCAAGATTTTGACCTTCAAGCAATTCGAGATTTAAAATATCTGTGATTTTAAAAACCTACATCTCCGCGATTCTGTGATTCAATTATCCAAAGATGAAAGGACTTCATCAAATTCTAGGGCTTGAAGACAGTGTGATTTTGTGACCCTTCTCATCTAAGGCTCCTTAGGGATCTAAGGCGGGGCGGCCCCAGATGCGCTCTCCGACCAACGACACTGCCTGTCCCCCGTCCTGGACTGTCACGTGGGTCCCGGGCAGGTCCCTCTTCCCTCTCCAAACCTGCTGTCTGCTGCTGCTCCTCCTCAGTCCCCTGGGCCCACATCTGGCCTCTTCTCCTTCTCCTCTGCCCCAGACGCACCAGGTCTCTCGGTTGGAGGGCTGCATTTCCCGCCTCCACACTTGACCCCTGAGGCCACCCCAAGGCAGAGGATGAGGCTGGTGAGGCTTCCTTCAGCCCTCCGGCAATCAGAGTCCTCACGCTCAGTGCGTCCGGGGCGCTTTGTAAATCACCATCCCAGCAACCGTGTGCCCCCTCACCCCCAAGGGGAGGAGGCCTCTTCCCTGGCCCGACCTAGCCCCGCCCCTGCTGCCCTCAGCCTCCTGGACTTCCTCCCACCTCTCCAGCCACCTCCCCCCTCCCCCGTCTCTCCCGGGTCTGTCACACTGATGCCCTCCATGGACTGAGTCCCCACCCCCAAGCTTGTATGTTGAAGTCCCAACCTCCAGTGGACTGGTATTAGCAGAAGGGCTTCGGGGGGCGGTGATCAGGTTTCAGGGAGGTCCCCCTGTGATGGGATTCGTGCCCCTCCAGAGGAGGAAGAGAACTGCCTCGCTCTCCTTCCTCCACGAGGACACAGTGAGAAGGTGGCATCTGTGGCCCACAGGAGGGCCCTCACCGAACCGACCTCGCAGCGTCCTGCTCTGTCCTTTGGGCCCCTGAGCATTCTCCCCCTCGCACCTCCCCCTGCGTGAGCTCACCACACCCGTGGGCGCATCCCCGTCCAGGCGCTTACAACCCCACCCAGGGCTCTATCTCCTGCCAGGCCCTGGGCCGAGATCCACATCGATGGTCTCTTATGTGCCCGGCAGGTCCCAAGTGCTGGACATACAGAGCCGAGCTCGACAAGCCGCCCGCCTCCTGCCCCTTCCCGTCCGGGGGCTCAGCCTCTGCCATCGGGGGGGCCACCACCCCCGCCCTCGAGTTCCACCCTTCAGCTTCCTGTCAGACCTGCTCCCCCCGCACCGTTCTCATCCCCGAGTTGCCCCCGCGGCACCTGCTCACCCAAGTCAGAGACAACGGGGCACCCCTGCCCCTGCCCCCCCTACACCCCAGGGACCACCCATTTTTATGTCTTCAAACCTCTGGATTCCACCCCCCGCCGCACCGCCCAGCCCATCTCAGGCCCCGTCATCTCTGGCCCAGATGTCCCCATGCCCTCCCCCTGGTCCCTCAGCCCCCCCGCTGCCCCTCCGTCCATCCACCCCGCGACCCTGAGACCTGAGCGAGGGGGGCTCCCCTCACCCTCCTCCCGCGGCGCCTCTCCCGTCAGGACACAGGGGACAAGGTCTGGCGCCCGCACCCCCCGATTCCCTTCCTGACCGACCAGAGCCCGCGTGGACCCCATCCCTGGGTCTGCTGTCCCCAGGGGGAACCACACGGCCTGTGTGCACACAGTCGAGAGCCGCGGAGTGCAGCCGTGTGTAGGGGTGCAATGCTGGACCTGCCGGCCGGGGTGTCTGCATGCTGTGGGTGAGACTGTGGAGGGAGGGGAGGGAGGGCTGGGTCGGGGGTCAGGGGTCAGGGGCCAGCTCACCCGATACAACATAGTCCAAGGCTGAGGAGTCTGAGAATTCCAGATGGAAACCTGGTGTTCCAGGTCACTTCAAAAACATATCAGTTCAGGGAGGCGGATAGAACATTTGGGATTTAACTGGCTTCAGTCACGACTTTTAATACTTACTCTACTGGTCTGTGGGCCTCACTGGTTCTTGTGTCCTGGGCGGCACACGTATTGGGGCCACCCCGCCCACCAGACAGCGATGTCCAAGCACGGGACGGTCACACTGATCCCTGCCCAGCACCCACAGTGTGGCTCCTTTCCCATCATGGCCACCCTAGCCACTTAGGAAGAGGTTCCAGGGCTTGGGATGAGCTTTGTTGTCCTACAAAGACTGGCAGGGCAGGAACTTAGGGTTGACAGTGGCACATCGAGCCTGAAGCCCACCTGCTGGGGAGGAGGTGGAAGGAAGCACCAGAAGGCTTGGCCAGGATTCAGGGACTGCGCGTGTCAGAGAGAAGCAGCGGCAGGAAGTTGGGGCTCACGCCTGGTTGTGGGGACACTGCCCACCCCCCCCAGGGCCACCTCTCCCATCCAGGAAAGGAACAGGCTAAGCCAAGGCCTCGGGGGGCTTTTTCACCCCCAAATCCTGGGCCCCCCCGCCCACCCCCCCAGCAGCCCTAGCTGCCCTGGTCTCTAAGCCCAAAGGCAGCCAACACAGCTTTGCACTTCACCTCTCTGCTGGCAAGCCCTGGGGGCACAGATGAAGCTGATCCAGAAGGAGCCCGGGTCATCTGATCTGGGCTGGGGGTTCTGACGCAGGAAGGGACCCACTCCCACCTGCACTGCAGGGGGCTGAGGGCCAGACCCGGCCTGGGCCCAGGGACACCTGGCTCTGGAGGCCTCAGCCTGACTCAGGGCCTCTGCCCCGGGGCCAGCCTTCCCAGCCACCCCGTTTCCATGGCAACCAGAGCCCTCTGGCTGGGCTGAGCCCCACCCCACCCCACCCCTGCCACTGGGAAGGGAGCCTGTCCTTGTGCCGATGCCCGTGGGAGGACACAGTCTTTTCAGGGGGACCTGGGTGGACGGCAGGCCGGCTGTGATACTCAAGACTGGTGATGCGTCGGGGTGATTACAGATCTAGGCGCCCTCTGCCCCTGCGTGATTTTGAGACAAATCAGGACGGTCTTACAGCAGGGAGGCAGGTGTTTCTGCTTTTCCTTGGCCTGTGAAGCTAGATGTACTGTCCCCTCCGAGGCGTCAGAACAGGCCTCTCGGGCAGGTGGGGCCCAGAGTTGGGAGCGGCACCCGGTGGGGGCCTGGAGGCTGCTGGGCGGGCGGGGCTGGGACGGGAGCCCCTTGGGGAGTGCTGGGGCCTGAGCACAGCTGGGGGGCGGGGAGGCCTGGCTCCTCCTGGGGCTCACCTGCTTCTGGGCTGACCCTGCCCTGGTTCTGACCCACGGTGACCATGGACCCCTCTGAGTGGGCAGCTGGGTCGCTGGGAGGGGCCCAGATAAGATCCGGGTTTGGAGGCAGCCGCCACGAGTTCCAATCTCCATTCTGGCCCCAGGCCTTGCACCAGCCTCCTCCCTCCCGTCCAGCCTCAGTTTCCCCACTGGTAGAGCGGGATGATGAGGCCCGCCACTCAGGGTGGCCGTGAGGCCCCAGTGGGCACAGTGGGTAACTCAAGGCACAAGGACGGCATGGTGAGGGGCAGGACAGGGTGCGGTCCAGGCACAGGCTCTCAGTGGCTGCGGGCCTCTGCCACCTGACACAGCGTCTCCTCGCTGTGTGACCTCAGGTGGGTCACTCCCCTCCCCGATCCCTTCTCTGCAAGGGGGTCCTGGGGACACGGGAACACAGGCGGGTGGAGTGCTGGGCGCTGGCCTGCGGTGCTCACGCTGTCTGAGGCCTGAGGGGGCCCGTCCCCAGGACACTCGTGAGCCTGGGACATGGGGACGGGGGCAGGGAAGGGCGGTTTAGGGGGCTCGCGGGCTCAGTGCACATTATGGAGGCTTCAGAAAATACCTGCGGTCGGTGCAGCCTCCCCCTGCCCCCCTGTCCCCATCTGAGAGCCAGGCGGCCACCAGCCTCCGATCCTCGGGCCTGAGCCCGGGGGACCTGAGCTGCTCGCTGGCCTCGGTTCTTGGCTGGAAGGAGCTCCACCCTGGGGCGCCAGGCCGGGAGGCACAGTGGCCACAGTGACAGGAGGGTAACCGGCTCATCTCAGGAGCGGCTGCCACGGCCGGAGCTCCCACGGTGCACCGGGCCCCGCGGCAAGAGCTTCCCAGCATCCCCCGGGTGCTCTTGGCATCCCTGCGGTACACGTGAGGACCCAGGGCTCAGAGAGGGCCAGCACTTCTCCCCAACAAGCACAGGAAGGGGCAGAGGCAGGAACCACCTCGTGTCTACCCGCAGGCTCAGTCTCGGACAAGAGCCGCGTTCCCGCTTCCAGGCACAGTCCTGGGCTCAGCTCCTGTCCTCGCCCGTGTGCCCGCGCCGACCGATGCGGGCTTGGCTGGGAATGCGTCCCCCGTCTGGACAGGCTGTCTCCTTGTGGACTGATTGGCTCCTGTGGCCGGGCCAGCTCTCGGAGGAGCCCTGACGGGACGTCTACGCCGACAGCCGTCGACAGGGACGTGCGGCCACCTGGGAGCAGAGCCCCTCTGGAGGCCCAGGAACTGCTGGACGGGAAGGAAAAGAGGCTGCACCTTGGAACCCTGAGAAGTCGTCAGCAAGGCCGGGCCCCGCGCTTGGCAGGAGGCTGGGGCAGGGCCGGTCTGGCCGTAGACCGGGAGCAGGCCTCCAGCCCGGCGCGGTCCTTCCGGCCCCACGTGCCCGGCGGGTGGAAGCAGTGGGGCACGGCCACTGTAGGGCAGGTGGGCGCGGCAGTGAGGACTGAGTCACCCTGGCCCCGTCACTGTGCCTGAGGTCCTGTCCTGGGAGCGTCCCCTCCCCAGAAGCCCCCTCGTGGCCTGGGTCCCTGCCAGCTGTCTGTGACCTTCTCTCCAGGGCAGGTCCCCAGCACACAGCCTCGGGTGTCTCTCTCTCTCTCTCTCTCTCTCTGTCTCTCTCTCGTTCTCATAGCTTTGAAATGTTGGCCCTGCTGTGCTCCAGTCTGAGCTGGGGGTGGGGGTGGGGGGACGGCAGGCAGAGGGTCCCACAGCCTGAGCATCAGGTCTCTACCGTGCCCCCCCCAACCCACAATGGGCAGCCCCTCTTCCTTCCCTGTCCCTCTGCAGAGACGCTGAGGCTCTGCACTCCCCTGCCCCTCACCTCCCCTGCCCTTGTCCTAGTTCACCAGGGTCCTGCTCTTTCTCACCAGGACCTGCTGTGTGACCTGGGTGTTCCCTGCCCCGCCCCCCCCCCAGCACAGCCAGGCTCCCTCTGAATGTCTCTGTCCCCTTGAGCTTGCTCTGATTTCTTAGCCCCCAACACCAGCATCTGGGACATTTGCTCACGCCGCCCCCCCCCGACTCCCCACTGCCCAAGGCCAGGCAGGCACCGAGATCCCCCGGGGTCCCCATATCCCCTCCCCTTCTGGCCTCTCTGCCGCCTCTGCCCTGGTCCAGACCTATGAGCTCACATCCCAAGGGTAACACAGCCTCCTCTCTGCCCCCAGCCTCTAGGCTCCTATAATTCAGAGGGAAGATCTTCCTAAATCAGACCCTGTCACTTCCTTCCTTGGAAGGAAGGATCCTCCTTGGGTCCTCTGCTTTGAGGATAATGCCAATATTATGCCAATAAGACCGCTGCTCCTTGGTATGACTTATAAGTCTATTCACTCATTCGTTTGACAAATATTCATTGAGTCACTCTTATGTGCCACACACCTCTGGGGATAGAGCAATGAGAAAACAGTCACAAACTCCTGTCCTCGGGGAATGTACGCTGCCAGTAATGGAGACAGACAGTGATTAACTGGGACGTACCGCGCACGACATCAGGATGGGTAGAAGCTAAGAAGGACAGCAAAGCAGAAGGGGTAGAAAGTCCCGAAGCGTTCGCACATAGAGAGCTGGTGGGGGAGCCCTCAGGGACAAGGTGGCATTTGACTGGTGGCTTAAAAGAGTGGGAGGGAATGAGCCATGAGGAGATCCAAGGAGGGGCATTGCAGGCTGCAGGAATGGCATAGCAAGTGCAAAGGCCCTGGGGTAAGAACGAATCTGGTGTGTCTGAGGACCAGGACGTTAGCGCCTTCCCCCTCGGACTGGCGGGGCCTTTGCGATGGTTAATGCTAATGTGTCAACTTGCCTGGGCTGGGGGATGCGCAGAAAGCTGGTAACAATCTATTTCTGTGTGTGTTTGGGGGGGGGGGGTGCAGTTCCTGAATAGATTAACATTTGAATCAGCAGACTGAATAAAGAAGACTGGCCTGTCCAATGCGGGTGGACATCATCCAATCCACTGAGCATCCAGGGCGAACAAAAGGCCGAGGAAGGACAAATTTTCTCTCTGCTTTGAGCTGGGCCACCCCCGCCCCGGCCCCCTCAGGCGTTGACCCCACCGAGTCCTGGGCCTTCGGACGCAGACCGGGTCTCCACTGGCCTCTTGATTCTCAGGACTTCCGGTTTGGACTGGAGCCACACGGCCAGCCGTCCCGGGCCCCCAGCCTGCACGTGGCAGGCGATGGGATTGTGGTACAGCCTGCTCGTGCTTCCCTCGGAGAGCCCCGACTCAAGCGGCCTCCTTGCCCGGCTCCCCTCCGGCCGCCACCCTCACCCCACAGCCACCCCTCCGCCTCCTACCGCCTCCCGCCACCAAATGTGCCGGTCGTCTCGCCGCTCTGTGACCTGAGCTGGGCCTTCCCCAGAGGTGCTTTTCCTCCCACCGCCCACACTCCTACTTACTCTTCAGGGCAGGGTTAGAGCTTCCGGTGTGCTTTCCAAATCCCCTGTGTTTCCCCTGTCAGGCAGCCCGGGCGTTGCTCTCCCTCCAGCCTGCCAGGCCTACCTCAGGGCCTTTGCACTTGCTGCATCCTGTTCTGGACGCCTCAGACATTTGCATGACCCAGAGCTTCATTTCCCCCAGGTCCCTACTCAAGCGTCCGCTCCTCAGAGAGCTTCCCCTGGACCCTTCATCCCTCTCCACCCCTTCCCCTGTTTTCTCCTCCTCTGTAATACATACCGTGACCTGACAGAAGGTAACGGACTTGTTGACTTGTTCATCCTCTGTCCCCCCGCTAGACCGTGGGCTCCGTGGGGCAGGGATTTCCTTGTCACGTTCACAGCTCTACCCCGGTGGCTTCAAGAGTGCCCGCACACCGCGATCGATGTATTTGTGGAAAGAAAAACGCAGGCACGAATGTGTCGATCACACTGAGCTGTCAGAGTCTGTTCCCGCCCCGCCCCTTCTGCCTTTGGCCAAGCACCCTGAGGGCTCCCCCGGGACAAGGGCCAGGCCGGCCATCCCTGTGCTCCGGGCCCAGCGCGGGTCCAAGCACGTCACACCATCAGCCAGGGTTTCTGCTGATGGACGGCTGGACGGGGTGTCCCTGAGAGCCCGCAGTTTAAAAATAAACCTGCTCGTAGCTTTTTCTCCTGTGTCTTTGGTAACTGCCCATCAAGGTCCTTGGCAGAGCAATTTCAGTCACTTGAAGGGGCTATTCAGGCTCAGGGAACAGAAAGCGTAGACGGAAACACAGCAAATCACATGAACCCGAGGGACGGAGGCCCCTCCTGCCCTGGGAACGCAGCACAGTCCAGGGAGAGAGGGGAGGGGGCGTGGAAGGTTTGTGGTCCCGCTGAGAGGCACGGGGGCCTCGTCGTGGGGACGCCCAGGATTCTGGGGGGCCAGGGGGCCTGCGAGCCGGCAGCCCCTCCACGTCAGCTCTGGGCTTCTCCCCCTGCCTGGGCGTGCGTGAGGAAAACCTGTGTGGGGCGTCGTGGGAGCTGGCGGGGGCCCGTGCCTCTGTGGCCCCGGCCGAGCTGACGGGTGACAGAGGGAGGATGAGGAGAGTCCTCCCTCTGATCCTCCCTCCAGCCAGGGCCCCACCACGTCCTCCGTGGGGACAGCCAGGGCTCATCCCATCACGTGGCCTAAGCCCACAGCTGGGGGTGGGTCCCCTCACTCTGCCCTGACCCCCTCCCCCTTCTCCGACCTCTCTCCCCCCACCCCGAGGCAGAGCTGCTGTCCCCTGATGGAGCCCTCGCAGTGGTGGGGTCTCTAGCTGTCTGTCTCCTGTTCTTTCCCAGATACAAGTGTGCTTCCGGCCATTTCCCCTGGGATACAGCCCAGGGCCCGCACACCCATCATGCTCCCCATCCCCGTCCAGCCTTCTCACCTGAGGAATGGTGGCTCCCCTGCCCGCCGTGGGCGTCAGCCAACAAATTCCTCACCCCACACCCACCCATCCCCAAGGTGGGGTACTTCCATCTTCAAAACTGCCCCCTGGGTCTGCCCTCTGCCATCCACACCCTCAGCACCACTCTGGTCCAAGCCCCCCCATCGACTCCTGCCTGGACGTCCCCCTTCCCCTCTTCATGGGCTTCCTGTCCCTACTCTGACCCTCCATGGAGAATGTGGGGAGCACAAGTCACATCAAGTCCCCCTTTGCTTAAAACCTGCAATGCTGCTCGGGACGCCTTGAACAAACCCAGCCCTTCACCAAGGCTCTTCCCTCCCCATCGCTCTGCCCCGGCTTCCTTCTTTAGTCCCTCTGACCCACCCCAGGGCCTTTGCACATGCTGTCTGTGCCCCCTAGATCACGCTGCCCCCCTCTCTTCAGGTGACCAGATCCTTCGGGTCTCCCCCTGAAATGTCAGCTCCTGATCCCCCTGAGTTAGTCCTCCTCGCTATCCTCCCGTGTTGCCTCTTGTACACGGCATGCTTGGCTCCATCCGGAGGTGTGGCTGTCTGCGTGACTTCTCCTTGAAGAGCCACATTCCTTTCCTGACAATGAACCCAGGAGCGTGGGCACCCGTCTGATGTATGTCATTCCCCACCACCTCCCCCAACAGCGTGTGCCTGTCACATAGTAGGTGCTCACCAAATAACCTGGATGAATAAATGGAACCATAGGGATGGAAAAAGAGAAAAGAATAAGTCGCCTGTGGCCCTTAAATAGAACAGAAATAACTCAAAGTGTTTTAATTGTTTAATTCGGTGGGGGGGGGGGGCGGGGGACAAGTAGGCTTGTTTTTTATTTTGTTATTTTTAGTTTTGAAACTCGCACTGCCTAATCAAAGCTAGTAATTACAAGTCGTGTTTCTGGATCGTGCCTCCTCGACTCGGGCCCGAGGGCAGGAACCATTTCATATTTAAGCAGTATTAGTTCTGCGGCGTTCTCAGGGGAGCGGGCGCCTGCCTGAGTGTGGAGCGTAATTCTCAGGGATGCTAATTAGATCAGGAAAACAGCCTGGGCCCCGGGCAGGGCTGCTAGGCGTGGGGGTGAAGGGTCTCCCTCCAACAGGCCCGAGAGGCCCGCCCACCCGCTGTACCCCACCCCACTCACATCCCCCCACCGCCACCCTCCCCGTCCTCGCAAGCCCAGCCGCCCAGCCGCCGGGGAAAAGCGAAGCCCCCTGTCCCCCCTGGGCCACCTCTGCCAGACCTCCCCCGGGAGGCAGGCTTCCTGTGGTAGCTGCAGGAGGTGAGGGGCGGGAGGAGGCCTTTCTGGACAGCCAGCTTCCTCCTGTCTTCGGCTAGGCGCAGGATCCTTCCTGGACGGGCCCTCCTCTCCCGATCACTTCCACCAGCGTTTCCCACCCACCGTCACCCTCACTGCCACCGTCACCACTGTCTTGCTTACCAGGTTCCGGATGGCCCTATGTCCCGGGCACTCCGCATACCCGATCAAAACCCCCGATGGAAACCTCCCGGGGCAGCGTCACTGGCCGCGGTTTGCAGACGAGGAAACCAAGGCTTACAGAGACAAGGCTCTGGCCAAGTTTCCCCGACGGGCGAGTAGGGGGGAGAGCACTCAGCTAAAGAGAGCAGTACCCCCTGGTGGCTAGAACACGGCCTTGGCAGCCCGCAGACCTGTGTTCGAGTCCTGGATCTAGGGCCCCTTTTCTTAGCATCTCTGAGCACCAGTTTCCCCGCGGTGCCACCAGGGGGAGCTTCGACAGCGTGGCCATTTCGCAGATGTAGAAACCGAGGCTCGGGGAAGGGGAGGGCTTTGTCCACATTTGCGCAGTCAGAATGCGGCGCTGGGGCCTGGCCGGGTCTGTCTGGTGCTGTTCTCCGCTGTGTCATCTACCAGGCAAGCTGTGATCAGTCTGCGCCCTCGCCCGGAGCGCTGGACCCCGGGAAGCTGGAGGTGGCAGAAAGCCCACCTGGAAATGCGAGAGCCGGAGTCCTGCTCACTTGTGCCTTTGCTCTTTATTACAAGGGAGCGCTTCCTCCACGCCGGTGCTGAGCCACATGGCATTTACAGCACGTTATAGTCTTTGCCTCGCTCGAAACAACCCAGGCTGGCACGGCTATTCTCCCCGTGTTACATGTGGGGAAACTGAGGCCTTAGGCCCCAGGGCACCACATCCAGGAGGTGCTGTTAACTCCCAAGCCCGGGCTCTAACCTCCTCCCGATGGGTGCTCGGCGGCACTAAGAACGAGCCAGCTCTCATCTCAGTCCCCCTGCACAGCCTCGAGCACCTGCAGGCACTCTCAGCCCCATTTCACCGATCAGAAACCTGAGATCAGAGGTAAAGCCAGGACGTAGCTGGTCAGTGGGGAAGTCAGGCCCACCGAGGGCCCATGGACCACTCTCCGTCACCCGCTTCCAGGCTTTTCTTAACACTCCGCGTGCCCTCTTTCTCAGAGTGAGCGAGGGGAACGTGATGTGACACGGGCGTGGAAGGGTGTGGGGGGCCTGTGGACATTAGCTTTGGGGAATGGGGAGAGGTGACGGTGGGGGATGTCACGCCCTAAAGGGTCACACAGAACGTGAGTGGGGACATCCAGACCCAGATCCAACCAGCCAGGCTGCTGCTAGAATGTCCATCTCCTGCAGAGGGGGCGGGGGACCGTGCAGAGTTGTCCCCATCTGCCCCCCCATCCTCTCCCCTCGGGACCCTCCGGGCTCTGCTGGAGAGAGGACACAGGGAGACACTGTCAGTCACACCCACCTGGCTCCTAGAAGAGCCTCCATGACGCCCCATCCCAGCAACAGCTCCTGGGGAAGACAAGCCTGCCCCCCCCCCAAGAGGGGTCTCTGAGATGCCTTGTGGGAAATAGTGAGGGGAGGGGTCCAGAGAGAGCCCATCACAACCTGCAGACAAGATTGTCTGTTCTCTCCCTTCCCCCTCCCCGCCTTCCCCCTCTTCCTTTCTTCTCTCTCCCCCTCTGTCTCCGTCTCTTCCTCCCTCCCTTCCTCTCTTGCTTCTTTGTTTCAGAAAACACTAACTAATTTTTCTCTGTGTTTGACCCTGGGCTTGAGTGTGCAGTGCGGAGAACTGTCGGATGTGATGTCCAACGTCCGGAGCTTCCCGTCCAAGGGCACCCCCGCCCCAGCAGAGAACTGCAGCAGCACCTCACTCACTCTGTGGCCCTGGGCCAGCCGAGGACATGGACGTGATCTGCCCTGGGGGGCGGTGGGGGCAGGGCGGGAGCGGTTTCTCCACCAGACTCTCTGTTCCGGGCAATGTGCCAGGACCCAAGAGCTCTTAAGGGCCTATGAAAACGTTTAAGGCCCAGGAAAACAATTTATTTGGCTTCAAATAAAAAAGGAAAGCTGCAAAGTTGAAATTGATAAATGTTTAATCAAATGTCTACAAAGCGTAATATTATCAACTGCTCAACCATCCACTCCAACTCAGCTTTTGCATAGTTACATATAATTTGTATTTAGTGCGCGACGCTGGGACATTTTAATAGGTTTGATCTGATGGGGGAAAGGAGTTTCTAAAAGTGAGCGTCTGCGGCTGGAAAGGTCATAGAAGAAGGATGGCTGGGGGCGGGTGGCGAGAGCAGAGACTTGGCAGAGGAGGGGCACTTGGCTGGAAGGCTGTGGGGGCTTTTCCAGCAGAGAGAAGGGCACTCCCGGCAGGGAACAGCATGTGCAAAGGAGCAGTGCCTGGCCGGGCCTGGTTTGCCCGAAGAGCCTGGACTAACTCACTGTGTCGGCAGCAGAAAGTGGGATGGGGGCGGCTGGGGGGAGGGGGGGTGGCGGGAGCACAGCTGTTCTTTCCCATCTTGAGCCTCTCTCCATTCCAGAACCTTCTTCCCCATCACCAAGGCCCGGCTCCACCTTCATCACAGAGCTGGGCCAGGTGGTGGCCCCCAAGCCCAGCTGCGTCTCCCCACGGACCACTCCAGCCTGGCTCCAGATGCCCCGTCCTGTGAACCCATGTCTGCTCAGGGGGCTGCATCCCTGGTTCAGAAACCACCCAGAGACCCAGACTCTATGCTCGCTTCTTGGTTCATTTCTGGGCACGAGGGCATTGTTTCTTCTCCCCAGCCCAGCATTTCAGCTCAAACACCCCTCGTGTCCGTTGAAGAGACGATCGTGCAATTACAAGCCCAGTTTGGGGAGGACACCCCCATTCTCTGCCCAGCTCAGAAAACCTCTAGGCTGGTGTCTTCGAAGTCCCTGTGTCCCTGGGCTGTCAGAGTGAAAGCCCGGGTTTCCTGGGGCTGGAAGCTCCACCAAGCAGGGCCCCTCTCCCCTGTCAGTGCAGAACGGCCCCGGTCCTCCCCGGCGACAGCAGGGGCAGGTCACTTCCTCTCTTGCAGGAGTACCAGGCTGGCTGGACAGCGGTGGAAGGACACGCCACTTGGCCCAGCCCAAGGGGGCTGACAGCAGGGGAAGGGGTCCCCTCAAACCGCCCCTCCAGCCAGCATGTCCGCAGCCGAGGCTTTAGGTTAGATGCTGCCTTCTCCGGCCCTTGGGTTTTTCTTCCAAAATGGAACTTCTCTCTGCCCTCTGGGGAGATGGGCGGCGGCTTTCTCCCTGGGGACGCAGCATGTCAGAGCAATGAGGTTGGGAGTTGAGAGGTGGGGTGGGCACAGGGTGCTGTGGGGGTAGAAAGAGCCGATCCTGTAGACAGGATGCTCTGCGGTTTCGTCAGAGCAACATTAGACAGGTTCCCTCACTCTCTGTGCCTGTTTTCCCCAGCCTCGTCGGCCTCACTGGCTGCTTTGAAAACAGCTCCATCGCTCGGCGAGAAGTATCTGAGACAGTCCCGGGGGGGGGGGGGGGGGTGGGAGGGGGACGCAGCTGTCAATAGGTGTCAGTGGCTCTAATAAGAATAGTAACCGTGTTCTAGTAATTCTGTTATTGTTGTTAGTTCATGTTGTGTGAGTAATGCCTGTAGATTCAGGGCAAGCAGGAGGGCCTCTGAGGCCCTTCCTGGTCTGGCCCAACCCTCCTCCCTCCCTTCAGTCACAGAGGACCCCCCTCCTCCTGCTTTTTCTGGCCTCTTTGCCTTCCGGCAGGCTGTTCCCCCAGCCTAGAAAGCCCTTCCATCATCTTCCCCTGGCAAACTCTCACTCTGCCTGGAGGAGTCAGCCCAGAAGCCATCTCCCCTCTGAAGCCAGTTCAGACCTCCCTCCCCCACCCCTCCCAGAAGCCCCCTGGGTTGCCAGCACCTTCTCTGATACCTTCAGGTCAAATCTCCAATCACTAGAACCTGCACTTACATACCCTTCCCCCCGGGGCAGGGGCTTCCTCCACTGCCTTTTCTTCTTTGTGTCCCTGGTCCCAGAGCTCCACCTGGCACAGCGTGGGTGATCGCGTGTGATTACCGAACAGGGCACGGTGCCGGGTTCTAGGACCCGAGCCATCCCCGCTGACTGCCCCTGTCGGAGCCTCGGTCTCCCCATCTGCAGTATGGGTGCGCCAGCCCCTGTGGGGCCGACCTCCCAGGAGCGCAAGGAGCCCTGGCGTCCCCAGGCTGGCGGCCCCACGCGGGGGGAGGTGAAAGGGCAGGGACTGTCTTCAGTTCTGGCGCCTGGTCTTCGGCGAGAGGAGCTGAGCTGGTCATGAGGGTCGTCAGGGGGGACGGAGACGGGACTGCTGTCCACGCCAGCATCACCCCAGAGCCGCGGAGCCCGGGTTGCGGGCGGAGGAGGGGCCCTGGGCCCGGCGGGCTGGCCGCACCTGCTCCCTGGGGCGCAGGAGGGGACCCGTGCCTGCCTCCGGGTGTGGCGACCCCGCGGCGCTGCCGGCTCTGGCCCCGAGGTGGCGCTGCAGGCTGTCGCAAGGGCCACTCAGCCCTGGGGCCGCTGGAGCCTGGGGCTGGGGAGGGGTCTGGAGGGAGCGGAGGGGCGGGGCAGGGGGTGGGGAGGAGGGGCCTAAGGAATGGAGGAGAGGAGGGAGGGAGAAGCTGGGGGAACAGAGGAGGGAAGGAGAGAAAATGCTAGGGAGGGGAGGGGAGGGAGGCCGGGCTTCTTCCTGTTCAGGGGCTTGAGGAACCGGGTCCTCCTGGAGCTCCCCACCCCCATGTCTACAGGGCGGGCGCTTTGTCCCTTAACTTCCCTCGACCCTCCAAGGCTCCCAGGGCCCTCAGGATGAAGCCCGAACCTCACAGCCAGCTCACCAGTCCTCTGTGATCCGACCGCAGTGCACCCCCAGCCTCCTCTTCCTCCACCTCCCCGCCCCCCTATCTGCACCCCCACACCCCAGGCCCCAGCCCTGCAGAGCTGCCAGCTGCTGGGGGGGGGAGGGCTCTCCCTCTCTGCCAGACCTTCGCAGGTGCCAGGTTGCCTCTGCCTATACTGACCTCTCCCCATGGACCCCTCCTCCTGGCTCCCTGCTTCTCCCTCAGGCCTCAGCATGATCCCCTCCTCCCAGAGGTCCTCCCTGACACCCCTGTCCAGGGCTGGGTTCCCTCCCCCACCAGGCTCCCTGGCCCTCCTGCATCTGCCCTGTCCCGGCACTGAGCACTCTGGGTTGTGATGGATTCCTGTGTGTCCCCAGCCAGACTGGGGGCTCCCTGAAGGCAGGGACATGCCTCATTCCCTTCAGTGTCCCCGGGGCCAGCCCAGCATGAGCTCCTGAACAGGCAGGAGCTCTCTCCTCCCTCCTGAACAGGCAGAGGTGGGCAACAGAAGGTGGGATTCCTGAATGATCCGATGAGGGGGCTGGGAGCGGGGAGCAAAGAAGAGAGGGAGCTGGGGGGAGGGGAAGAGCAGGATCCAGAGAGAGAGGCACTGAGGACACCGGGCCGGGTGTGCAGGGACCCTCGGGCCCTGAGTGCTGCCAGGCGGTGATCTCCCTCCTGAGGTCAGCTGGCTGCCTGGCTCTGGACCCCTGTGACCGTAGGGAGAGGGGGTTGGAGGGACTCCGGTGTCTCCGATGCCAGAGTGCAAGAATGCAGCCAGAACTACTGAGGCACCAGGACCTGGACCAGGGACAGGGGCCCCTCTGACCAGAATGCAGTCTCTCTCTCTCTCTCTCTCTCTCTCTCTCTGGTTGACTCCCTCTCCCCATAGGACCCCCACTCCCGAGCCTTCTCACTACCCCACACGCTTCAACTTTATTCACCATCAGCTCTAATGACCCGCGGACCCAGCCAGCCCTTTTCATCAGGCTCTCAAAGCACAAATGGGGCTGCTGGGGGAAACGGAGGCAGGGAGCGCCCCTGGCATCCTCACCGTGACCTCTCTCCGGTGCCATCTGTGCAGGACCTGCTCTTTACCAGACACAATGTCACATCTTCGTCAAACATCATCCACCAGCAGGTTCCTGGATTCCCATTTTATAGACCAGAGACCTGAGGCTCACTGCTTCCCATCCCCCACGCTCTCAGATGCTGTCTCCTCCTCTGCCAATATCCCTGCTGGGTTTCCTTGGTCGGGTCCTCTGTGGTCTCCGGGCCTCAGTTTCCCACTCTGTTCAGCTGTGACCCCTGGGAGTCACCTTGCCCCATTTGGCAACAGCCGGCTGCCTCAGCAACGCTTGTGATCTGTGCCCTTCCCTCCCCGTGATTCGTTTGCTGTGTGGGGCCCTTGGAGAAGCCCCTGAGTAAATATTAATAATGCAGAGTTGCCTTCATGTCTGAGAAAGCAGATGAATCATTTCCTGCTTCCCTCCCGGGCTCCGGATTGTAGCTGAGGGTTTGTTGGATCTTTGGAGCAGTTGCCAAGAGACCTGGGCTGATGGGGTCTCATTGCTGGGGCAGAGCCAGGAAACAGCTAACCCCCCGCTGCCTCGCGGCCTGAATGCCACTGTCCCAAAGCCAAGAGGCTCTGTGCACAGTCCTGACCCTGCCCCGGCCTGGCTCTGAGGCTCGCCCGGCCTCCCCTGGAAGATCCCGGGGCCCACCCGGCAGGGACGGGATGGAGGAGCAGGGGGCAGGGTGTGGAGGGGCCTGGTCCTCACCCCCCACTGAGCCCTGCCGGTACTCATCTTCCCGGAGCTCATGCTGGTCATCACGCCCTGTGTCACACCCTGGGACGCATCTGGGTCCCCACCCCGTGTGGATGCCCTGAGCGCAGGGCCCTTCCAGGGGTCAGCCAGCCTCTCCAGAGCGGGCTGGTGCTTCTGAGAGCTTTTGTCCAGCTCCTGGTGACCCCCTCCCAGCCCTCTTCCCCTACAGGGGACCTCCCATAAGGCACACTTGTAGGTCCAGCTGGAGCCAGTGACGCCAAAGAGGATAGAGGAGAACTGATCCAAGTTGGACCAGGTGGGTTCTCTCTCCCGGAAATGGGGGGTTGGGACTGAGGGAATGTGGTTGCATCTGGGATGTTCTCTCCACTGGAGATGTGGGCGGCCATCCTCTGTTGGACGCAGCAGGCATGTTCCCGTGTCGTTATTAGCGCTCCCCTTGTCTACCTAAGCCAGTTTGAGTTGATTCCTGCCACGACCAGCAGCGTCCGGGCCAGCCCGCCTCTCTGCTCCATTAGTTCCCTCAGGTCTCTCTTGAGGTCCACCAGGTGGGCCTTTCTAGCCCCTCATTTCACAGGTAACAAAACCCACAGGGAGTGAGCTCAGATCACTAGCGTAGGGTCGCCGGAGCAGCGTGGGAACTTCCCCACGGCCCCGGGAAAGTCTCGTCTCTGCAGACCTACACGGAGCAAATGGGTTGGAACTAGAGGTCCAGGGGGACTCGCTGGGGCCGCTCCTGCCAGAACCCGCCACCCCTCCCCCACCTCCCCCCGGGGAGAAGGGTCACCACACCAGCGGACAGTGGGAGCTGCCTGAGTCCCCAGGACAGCCCCCATCCGAGGGGGTGCCCCGCCCGTCGCTATTGGAACAGGAGGGGACTCCGGCAGCCTGGCCCTCCCGCTGGAGATTTGGATGATCTGAGATCAAGGAAATCTCAGAGCCACCCGTTACTGCTGCTGTCAGGCCACAGATGATTGGCTGGTGGCTGTAGCCTGCGCCCAGTACAATGACCTAAGTGACCTTCTGGTTTGGTCCCCTAGATGGGCCGGCGGATTATTTCCAGGGCCAGGGCTCCCGCTCAGACTTGACATCCATCCCCATTACCCTCTGCTGCCCTTGGGGAGAGTGACCCCAGGGCTCTGAGATAGAGCTACTTAAAATGAGGGCACAGGTGGGCACAGGCTTCCCGCAGTGACACCGTCACACTGTGGGCAGCAGCTGTCTCCACAGGACTGAAGGCTACCTTCAAAGTCAAGGGCAGAAGCAATGGAGACCATCCTCCCCAAAGCCCTTCCTTAAACTGCTGAGGGAACAATATTCCAGAAAGGGGCTAGAGACCGGCCCAGGTCTCGCGGTGTCATTAAGTGGCCCCACGTGTCATTAAGAGTCCACAGAAGCCACAGCGGGCGTTATGTGAAGCTCGGGGGTACAAGGGCAAGTCAAGCAGACGTGGCCTCTATCCCCATGGCATTCACAACTGAAGATGGGAGAGAGGCCACCAATTTTCCATGCACCGTGGAGCGCCACGGGGACTAGGCAGTCTGGAAGTCAGGGAGGGCTTCCCAGGGGAGGAAGAGGAGCAGGAGGAGAGAGCTTGGGTGTGCTCGCGTCTCCACACATGCAGGGGAGTGGCTGTTCCGGGCGGGAGAGGGTGCGGCGTGAGGGCTATTTGGGGATGCTGGAGCACAGTGAGGAGGGCCAGAGGGGCACACGGGGCTGGGGGAGGGGCTTGACTCACATCCAGGACCCTGGACTCTAACTCCAGGTCGCCTCCCTCCCCAGGGGTGGCCATTTCTGGAAGGTGGGCCCCCACCCAACCCAAGAGAGGTGACACAGGTTAGGCACTCAGGTTGCCAAAGGGACGCAGAGCAAACGAGGAGGTGGTTGGCCACTTGTTTGCAAAGCTCTTCTCACACCTGCCCTTTCCCTGTGTCCCGAGCACTGTCCCCACTGCGCAGATAAGGAAACTGAGGCACTGTAGAGGAACTAAGGTCTCCTAACTGGTGGGGGGAGAAGACAGATTTGAGTCTAAGTCTGTTTAATTCCCCATTCACATCTCCCCACTCACCAGACCGCCAGGCAGGATTTTAAGTAGGGTGAACTGGGGAGGGTGTCCCGCAGGATGTGAGTTTTAATCCGGTTTGGGGAAACAGAAAGGAACAGAGATCCAATAGCAGGGAAGGTGGGGGAGAGGAAAGGCCGGTGTAGGGCCTGAGGCAGGGGGGCGTCTCTGCAGGTGCGGTCAACTTAGCAAAAGGATCAACAGTACTGCATTTAGTTGGCGACCTAAAGGTGCCTGGACTTGGCTAATGCCTGAGATGTGTCACCTCACTGGCCCCACAGATGCCCTGTGACCTGGCACTATCACAGCCAGTTAGTGGTAGAGTCGGGATCACACCCAGGTCCCCCCAAACAGAACCCAAGGGCTCACCACCACACTCCAGAAGGAGCTTCCGCTGCCCGAAAGTCTCCCTGGCTGTGTGACCCCCGACAAGTTGCTTACCTTCTCTGGACCTCTGTTTCTTCATCTGCAGAGCAGGGATGATAATGCCAATGAAGCACGAAGAAGACATTGTTGTGCGTCCAAATCCTTCTTAGGAAAAGTATATTTGGTTAAAAAGAGAAATCCGCGGAGTGACGAGAGCCAGTAACGCAAGGGTATGGAGCCGGCAGGTGCCGAGACTTTCTAGAGGGAAGCGGGTGAAAGTAGTCTGCAAGAGATAAGAAGGTCTGCCTCTTCCAGGGAAGGGGGGTGTGGACTCGGGGGAGAACAGCCAGTGAGGTGATAGCGTCTCCCCGCAAATATGCCATAAAGCTAATAAATTCAGAAACGCTTGGTGTGGGTGGATATTTTAGAAACCAGTGACGGAGCTGAGCTTTTGCACTTGAAATAACCCAGAACGAAAGAGACCGAGCCGGGCGGACAGAGGAGCCCAAACACGGGAGAAGTCCTGGGACTCAGGACCGCCGGTGGCCCCAGACTGTCTGGGACTAATCGTACTCGGTTCTCGCAGGGACGAGGGCACCCCGGCTGGCACCTGCTTACCCTGACCTTGGTAGTCATGCCTGCCTGCTTGCCGCCCCCCCCACCCCTCCCAAAGTCATACATTCCTGCTTCTTCGCATGTCAAGCCTCCCGTTGCCCCTTGGGTTCCATCTTCGACGGCCCTGTGGCCATTCTCGCTCCTTCCACCGTGTCATCTTCATCACGCTTCACGCTGCACCCGCCACAGCTTCCTGACTTGTCAAGGTCACCGGCAAGCCTCACGCTGCCTCGTCTCAGGACCACGTCTCTGCTGGGAGGTACGTGCCATGGGGAACCACAGCCCCTCCTTCTGGAAACACTATGACTCCGTGACACCGGCCTGCCTGCCCTCCCATCTGTCCGGCTCACCTGCCTCAGTGTCCCTTGCTGAATTCCCGCCCTGGCCCCGAGGACTCAGGCCACTTCTTCTTGGATGGGAGACACCTCTTTCCTCTCCAGAGCTCATCAGCCGCCGTGGCTATTTTTAACAGTTTCATTGAGATATAATTGACATAGGATAAACTGAACATATTTCAAGCGACATATTTAAAGACATAATTAAAGTGATGATTTGAGAAGTTTTGACATATGTATGCATTCGTGAGACCGTCACCACAATCAGGATAATGAAAGTAGCCATCATCCCCCCAATTTCCCTCCTGCTCCTTTGTCATGTACCCCGAAAGCCCGCCCCCTCCTCCCCAGGCAACCACAGGTCTGCTTTCTGTCTCTACAAAAGTTAACTTACATTTTCTAGAATGTTATGTCAATGGAATCAAAGGGGACATTCTCTCTCTCTCTGTCTCTCGTTTTTGCCTGGTTTCTTTCACGTAGCCCCGTTCTTTTTAGACTCATTCGCTCTCATGTGTATATCAAGAGTTTATTCATTTTTATTTTATTTTTTTTTAATTTTTTTTAAATTTTTTTTTAAATTTTTTTTTTAATGTTTTTATTTATTTTTGAGACAGAGAGAGACAGAGCATGAACGGGGGAGGGGCAGAAACAGAAGGAGACACAGAATCGGAAGCAGGCTCCAGGCTCCGAGCCATCAGCCCAGAGCCCGACGCGGGGCTCGAACTCACGGACTGCGAGATCGCGACCTGAGCCGAAGTCGGACGCTTAACCGACTGAGACACCCAGGCGCCCCAGGAGTTTATTCATTTTTAAAATGGAGTAGTATTCTATGGCATGGGTCTACAATTCATCTGGCCATTTTTCTGTCGATGGACATTTCAGTGGCTTTGTTTCGAGCGATTACAAATAAAACAGCTATGAACATTCACGTAGGAGTCTTTGTATGGACATATGTTTTCACTTCTCTTCGGTAAATACCTAGGAAGGGCATGGCTGGGTCTTACGTTATGCATACGTCTTATTTTACAGGGAAAAAAGAACAAAAACCTGCCCACTTTTCCAAAGTGACTGTAACATTCTACACTCCAGCAGAGCACAGAATTCCATTTCTTCCACAGCCTCACCAACACTTGGTTTGGTCAGTTTTTTTCTTATTTTTGGGTGAGTGGTGTTGGGATCTCCCTGTGGCTTTGACATACAGAGCCCTCATCATCAAGGACAGCAAAGCGTTTTGCAAGTACTTGTTTCCCACCCATATAGGTCGTTTGGTGAAGGGTCTGTTCAACTCTTTTTCCATTTTTTAACATCAAGTTGCTCGTTTTTTGTTTTGTTTTTTGTTTTTTTTTACTATTGAGTTACCAGAGTCCTCTAAATGTACGGCAGGCAACTGCTTATTGTATCAGCAAAGATTTTCTCTGGCTTGTCTTCTCATTCCCCTAACAGTGCCTTTTGAAGAGCAGAACTTCTAAATATTTATGAAGCCCCATGTATCAATTTGTTCTTTTATGGATTGCGTTCTTGGCATGCTGTCTAAGAAATCTCTGCCTGACCCCGGGTCGCAGAGATACTCTCCTATGATTTCCCCCAGAAGTTTATAGTTTGATAGTTTTGTAGTTATAGTTTATGTTTGGATGTATAATTCACTTGACGTTCTGTATACGGATCGAATTTCAAAAATTCATCTCGAGATCAATGTGGAAAGAATTAACATCTCAACCATATTGAGGCTTCTGAGTCACGAACATGGTATATCCCTGTATTTCTTGGGTTTTTCATTTCTCTCAGCGATGTTTTATACAGGGGACAGGTTGTACACACCATTTGCCAGGTTTATTCCTGAGTACGTTATATTTCTTGATGGTATTGTAGAGGGTATGGTTTCATTAATTTCAATTTTGATCGTTCGTTGCTAGTATATAGAAATACAATAGATTTTTGTATATTCATTTTGTATCACACAACCTTGCTGCACACACTATTTCTAGTAGCTATTTTTTTTATAGATTCCATCAGATTTTCTAGGTAGGTGATCACGTCACCTGCAAGAAAAATCAGTTTTACTTTTTTGTTAGCAACCTGAGTGCATCTTTCTTTCTTTCTTTCTCTTTCTTTCTTTCTTTCTTTCTTTCTTTCTTTCTTCCTCTTTCTTTCTTTCTTTCTTTCTTCCTCTTTCTTTCTTTCTTCCTCTTTCTTTCTTTCTTTCTTTCTTCTTTCTTTCTTCTTCTTTCTTTCTTTCTTTCTTTCTTCTTTCTTTCTTTCAAATAGTGCTGTGCCAGCTGGAACTTCCAGAACAATGTTGAATAGAAGTGGTGGGAGTAGGCATCCTACTCTTGTGCCTTGATCCTAATGTGACAGCATTCAATCTTTTGCCATGACGCACAACGTTAGGTCTAGGATTGTCGTAGACACCCTGTCCCTGTGTCAGGCCGAGGAAGTTTCCTTCTGGTCCTACTTTGCCGACACTCATCACCAGGAATGGAGATTGGATTTTGTCAGATGCTTTTTTGGCATCTGTTGAGTTGGTCATAGGGTCCTTCCTTCTTCATTTGTCAATATAATGAACTTACTTTCTTCATTTTTTTAATGTCAAACCAGTCTTGCATCCGTGGGATAACCCCACTGGGTCATGATCAGCTTCTTTTCTTTTTTATGTATCATTGGATTTTACGTGATAAAAACAATGTTTAGAATTTTTACATCGTGTTCTTGAGGGCTCTCGGCTTGTAGATGTCCATTCTCGTAATGTTGTTGTCAGGTTTTGGTATCAGGATGATGCCAGCCTTGTAAAACAAGTTGGGAGTCACCATTCATAGAATCGTAGAGTTGATATTGTTTCCACAGAACTCGTATTATTTCTTCCTTACATGTTTGATCGGATTTACCAGGGAAGTTGTGTGGTCCTGGAGTTTTCTTTACAGGAAGGCTTGTGGTTAAAATTCAACCTCTTGACAAGATAAAGGGAGGGCTATGGAAGTGTATCTGTTTCTTCTTGAGTAAGCCTTGGTAGGTTGGGTCTTTCGAGGAATTCGACCATTCATATGACGTTGCCAAATGTACTGTGAAAACACTGTCACTACTATCCCCTTATGATCCTTTGAATATCCGTAGAAGAGTGATTTCACCCCTCTTATTATTGATACAGTGATTTGTCTTTTCTCTCTTTTTCTAACTGATCACTCTGGGTATGTATGTGTATATATATATATATATATATGTATATATATATATGTCATGTGGTTGATCTTCTCAGACCATCAGCTTTTGGTCTGATGATTTTCTCTATTTTCCTGTTTTCGGTTTCACTAATATCAGCTCTTCGCTTTATTATTTCCTTTGAATGTACTATTCTTTTTTTTTAACATTTATTTATTTTTTTTGAGAGACAGAGCATGAGCAGGGGAGGGGCAGAGAGAGAGGGAGACCCAGAGTCCGCAGCAGGCTCCAGGCTCTGAGCTGTCAGCACAGAGCCCGACGCGGGGCTCGAACTCACGGGCCGTGAGATCATGACCTGAGCCGAAGTTGGATGCTCAACCGATTGAGCCACCCGGGTGCCGCTGAATTTGCTATTCTTTTTCTAGTTTCTTAAGGTGGGATGTGAGGTCATTTATTTGAAACCTCCCTTCTTGTCTCACGTCGGCGTTCAGTGCTGTTCAGTTCCCTCTAGTTGTTTCCGTTGCATCCTATACATATTGACACGTTACATGTTCATCTTCGTTTGGGTCAAAGTACTTTCTTGGGACCTTGTCAGCTCCCATGGTCCCCGAGTCCAGGCGTGGAACTGAGACCAGAACTGGCCACGAGACTGTGGCCTGTCACTTACTAATGAGCGAGTCTGAAGATGTCAGTTTCCCCCACTGATCCCATGACTGACTCCCGATGGTCCTTCCACTGGGACAGCTCCACTCTGTCTGGGCTCTGATTGGGCTCACTCTTATCCCCTGATTTCCTGGCTGAAAATCCAGACCCCACCCCCCGCCCCCACCCCCAACCTTGCCTGAGAGCTAGGTACCTCACTCATGGTCAGGGCCAAGGCGGACCTAGAAGCCCCGCCTCCGGATGCCCGGTGGAGAGGCCTTTAGCACCCCAAGTGACAGTTTGCTCAACACAGCTGACCGGTCAATTCCCTCACGCCAGGCCCAGTGATAAGTTCCCCAAGTGTATTTTCTCTTTGAATCCTGATAGCTGCCCTGTGAAGCGGTACAGTTCTTACCGTTATTTTGCACAGGTTCAAGTCAAGGCTCAGAGGTTGGCTGTTTCCTGCTCTGGAGGACGCAGGAAAGCGTGAGCTCACGTCTGGATCTGTGTGACCCAGGCTGGCTCTCCACCGCGAAGCCGTTCTGCATCTTTCCCTTCATCGCCAGCGGCAACGTGCCCTTCCTGACCCGGGGCGTGGGGACAGAGCCGCGGTGAGTAGGACCAGAGCAGCAGGATGTGGAGGGGCGGGAGGACGGCTAAGAGGAGGGAGGAGAGCCAGAGAGAGGGAGATGCTTTCTGATTGTGAAAAAGTCTTCTGACCTTTCCGTGTTCATTCAACGAAGTCAAAAAGGGTTGAACTTTGGTGCACTGCCTTTAAGTATAAATGCAGATTAATGAGGAAAAATTGGCTTTGCTGAGCTTGGAAATCATGGAGATCAAATTGAGCATGATATTAAGTTTGATAATGCCAACCCACGGGGCTGTAGCCGGAACCCGTGCGTGAGTCCTGCGGGCTCCCGGCCACGTCCTCAGATCCCACAAAGGAACAGGAGGCTCCCTGCATTCAAGGTGAACCGTGGGGGCGGGGCGGGCGGGACCTGGTGAACTTGGGCAGCACTTATGCTCCGGCCGAACTGAGACTTCCGCTGTGCGGGTGGCAGGCTAGTGGGGTCTCAGCAAGGCGGGGGGCGGGACGAGGTGGCTCCACTTTGGCTCTGCGACCACGGCAACTTGTTTGAATCCCAGTGACTCCAAAACCCAGACCTAAGTGTCTGCTCTCTCTGAGCCACAGTTTCCATACCTCTGTCGTGGGCCTCACCTCTCCCGCCATGAAGGGTAGTAAGGAGGGTTAAGTGAGAGAACGTACGTTAGTCGGTGAGTCTTTATGGATGGGAATCATGGAAACATAGGGCAGGAAGCAGGCTGGAAGGCCGCTGGCCCCTGACCCACTGTTCACGACTCACTAACATCCATGAGTGTGGCTAAAGCCAGGGAAAGCCGCCTAGGAAGTCATAGGTCAGTAGCCCGAAACTCGGGTGGGCAGGATGTGAGCGGGACTCTGTGCCTCACCCACTGTGCAGCCTCAAGCAGCTCACTAGGCCTCTCTGAACTTCAGGTTCTATATCTGTATACAGTTTTTTTTTTTAAGTTTATTTATTTTTTTTTAATTTTTTTTTCAACATTTATTTATTTATTTGGGACAGAGAGAGACAGAGCATGAATGGGGGAGGGGCAGAGAGAGAGGGAGACACAGAATCGGAAACAGGCTCCAGGCTCCGAGCCATCAGCCCAGAGCCTGACGCGGGGCTCGAACTCATGGACCGCGAGATCGTGACCTGGCTGAAGTCGGACGCTTAACCGACTGCGCCACCCAGGCGCCCCGCTAAGTTTATTTTTTTGGAAAGAGAGAGAGAAAGCAGAAGTCGGGGAGGGGCAGAGAGAGAGAGGGAGAGAGAGAATCCCAAGCAGACTCAGCACTATCAGTGTGGAGCCTGACACGGGGCCCGAACCCATGAACCATGAGATCACGACCTGTGCCGAAGTCGGATGCTTAACCGAATGCACCACTGGATTCCAAGAGGCAGAAACCCAAAAGTCTGCCCCGTTCAGGCAGCCTTACAAAACCAGTTGGATCAAACCTGGACCGTGTGACTTCCAGCAGGTGACCTCCTTCTCTGAGCCTCCGTTTCCTCACCTATAACATGGAACCGATTGTGCCTCGTGGAGCTGAGGAAGTGAGAAAACTCAGACTCTCGTCCCCCAGACTTTGGTTATGCACGCGTGTCCTTCCTTAAGACACTGGGGGGACTAGCATTCGTCCCCACCTCGGGAGTCTAAGGTAGCATGTAGAACAGAGACTTTCCTGGAGGCCTTTCTGATTTTGCCTTGGCCTGCCAGGGTGAAGAAACTCTCCCTTGACAACCTGTATTATCACCTCCCTGTTGCTAATCCCCAAACCCCTCGTATCCCATGGGTCTGCCTGCTGCCGAGCCCTCGAACCACGTGGACGCCTGTCCTGAGCTCTGGTGTTTTGCCGGTTTGTCACCGATGCTTCCGGCAGCCCTGCAAGGTGGGCCTGACCCCCATCCTCCACTTACAGATGGGAAGCTGGGGACCAGCAAGGGGGACTAGAGCCCAGTCAGGGCCACTGGCATCTGGGTTCAGAGCCTGCGCCCTCCCTACACCTGCTGTCATCCTACCCGCCGCCTCTGGGCTCTGTCCCCCGGATCACTAACGTCACTGAGTACTGGCTCCGGGCACCTGGAAGGGCACACAGTGGGCTAACTCCCTCAGTCCCCACGCACCTTCTGGGCGGGGCCATCAGGGTGTACGGATGAGGTGTCACCCAGCACCGACCACCAGATGTCACCTCAACTGCTGACTCTGGCACCTGTGCTCCTGACCCTGAGCTTCAATGATGCACCTGCTGTGTCCTCTTCTCAGGGTGGCCTCCACCTGCCCCACGGCGTTTCCATCAGGGAAAGTAAGCTCTTGGTTCAAGGGCCACACCAAGTGTCACCTGCTCTGGGAAGCCTTCCCTGATCTCTGCTCCCAGAGCCCCATCCCGGGGCAGAGTCCCTCTGTGAAAGCATCAGTCTCCCCCTTGCTTAGGGCGCATCCATGTGTCCTTCTCCCCCTCTAGACAATGGTCGCCAAGGAGTGGTTCATGGTGACATCAATCAGCCCCGATGGGGGATCTCGTTGTGTAATAGAAACCGCACTGCCCCGGGGAGGGGGCTGGTTGGACATCCCCTCCTTCCCACAGTCTCTGGGTGTTGTAGGCTGAGTCGCTTGACTCCAGAAAGAAGGTACATAAACCCTGAGTTAAAGTCAGGCAGCGTGGGGACAGTCAATCTCTTCAGATCCCTCCTAATGCAAATGCATGCTTGTCTTCAATCTGCAGACATCTCAGTGCCCTGACGCCCTTCCGCTCTCTGCCCCTTAACCCTGCTTTACTTTTGTCACGGCCCTTGGCGCCCCTGGTGCTCCACAGTCGGATGTTTGTTCCTTTTCCCTGCACCGGAATGCTAGTCCCACCTGCAGGGGACTGGGTCCATCCTGTTCACAGGGGTCCGCTTGCCCAGCAGAGTGCCCGCACAGGGTCGGTGCGCAAAAAGTCCCGGCTGAACACGTGAGCTGATTGATGAACGGCTGGCTAACGCCCTGGGGTCTGAAATCAGGCAGGTCTGGGTTCAAGCCTTGGCTCTCCTGGGCCCCTGAGCGGGTGGTTTCTCTGCAAGTCCCACCTGCACATCTCTAACTCAGAACCATCAGGAATAGCCCCTCCCTCCAGAGACGTGGCAGCGGTAGCCCGCGACAGGCTTCCCGAGGGCCGAGCGCAGCACCTGGCACAGAGGGAGCTCCCAAGAAACATTCTCTCTATGCAAGCGGTCCTCACGGGCTTCGAGAGGCGGGACTTGGAGCAAGGGGGTCCCCTCTGAGACTCATTGTCCCCGTCCGTGAAATGGAAACATTAACACCTGTCCCGGCAGACAGGTGAAGGCTCAGTAAGATGACGATGATGGCGGTGGTGGCAGCTAAACCCATTTCGTGCGTCCTGCGCACTTAGCCCTCGGGTTATCCAAATGGATGCATTTCCTCTTTATTGCGCCCCTAAGAGGTGGTGTCAATATTCTCTCTCCATTTCCCACCAGAGAGGCTAAGGCACAGGAGGGGAAGGAACTGGCGAGGAGTGACGTGCGCACTGCAGGCCCAGGCTGGGTCCTCCGTGCTGTGAGGGTGCTGCCTGCCCCACCGGCTCAGTCCTCCCGCTGCCCCACCGCCCAGCTGATCTGAGCGGCTCGGCGCACCAACCCCCCCACCTTGGGGGCAGGCGATGTTTTCTCCAGTGTTGGCTCTTCAGTCACTGCTCTGTTTTTTAAAGGAATTGAACACTCGGGTCCAGGAGGGAGGGCGGAAGGAGGAGATGGATGGGTGGAGATTTGAGATGATAGGAAAGAGGGAGCCGCGCGTCGATCGATAACAGAGAAACAGGAGGGACACGGGCCGTGTTTTCTCTGTGTGTTCATTTATCAGGACTCTAACGGATTCCCAGGTCTCTGCGAGACTCCTGCACGGTGAAATCGGGAGGTTTGTGGGTGGCACCGGCCAGCTGTGGGGAAGGAGGTGGGAGGGCCACAGTGAGGGCTCAGTGCCCACCAGCCCCACTCAGCTCCCCCCTCTGGGCAGCACCGGGGACCCTGCAGGAGATGGGCACTCACTGAGCAGACATCAGTGTGAGGGATGCACAGACAGCAGAGAGCCAGAGAGCTCAGCCCCGTCCTCACGAGGGGAAGAGGGGGTCATATCGTCTCAGAAGCACGAGCTAGAACGGGTTCATTGACCCGTTGCCATGCGAGCGTGAGTACGCAAGTGTCCTTGGGGTTACCGGTCACCTGGGTAACTTACTCCGCTGGCCCTCGTACGAGGGGGCCGTAAAGCGAGGAGGTCTGTTCACGCCGACAGCCCCTGAGTCTTTGAGCTCAGTCAGCAAAGAGCTTCACCCAAGTTATTCTCTGCGGGCTGGGAATCAGGCAGCTCCAGGGTCCACAGCGACAAGTATACAGCCAACCTTCCCAGGGGCCTGTGGCCGGGTCCTCCTGCAAGGCAGAGGGGGGAGCAGGGGGCAGAGAGAGGGGGTGGGAGAGCAGAGGGTGGGAGCCGGGCTAGGGAGAGAAGGCCAGGAAGACACTGGTCTTACTGTGTCAGCCAATCAGAAGAGGTTGTGTGTGTGTGTGTGTGTGTGTGTGTAGAGAAGGAGATAGAGAAAGAGAGAGAGGGAGAGAGAGAGAACACTTCCCTGCCCTCCCCAACTACACACACACACACATGCACCCGCATGCACGCATCTGCATCCCATGCACGCATAAGCACGTGCACAAAAATACACTCGTGTGTGCACCCGCACAGGCACACATATGCACGCATGCATGCACCCCCCCCCCCCACACACACATCCACACACTCGTGTGCCCATGCAAGACACAGACGCAGACCCATCACACTGCCCTTCTCCACGGCATGTGTCACATCCCGATTCCCAATTTGTTTCTGTGACTCTTAGATAGCTGTGTTCCCCCCACGAGACTCTGAGCTGCTTCGGGAAAGCACGACGGCCGGGGCGCGGGCGGATTACTCGCTATTGTATCCCCGGTGGTGAGTACCAACCCGAGGCAAGCCGAGCGACAGGTGGCAAGGAGGACAGGTGGCCAGACGGGGCCTGGCTTGCACATGGAAGGCAGGGACCTTGCACCTGCACTTGGCCGGGGGGTTTCTGAGTGACTCTGGGAGAGGCCTTTCCTTTCACTCATCAGGATCAGAGGCTCCGACTGACTTAACACATCACATTCGCGCTGCTTTTCTCCAAGAAATTCGGCACAGGGGTTGGGACCTGGGGCTTGGAGAGCGAGGGCGGGAAGGAGCCGTCTCCCCACTGATCACTTACCACACTGGTTCCAGTTCTCTCCGCGGGCCCTCTCGCCATCGTCCTCCAGCTGAGAGGAGGAGTCTTAGCCCGCCTCCAGACAGCATAACGAGCACTAACTGTATACTCAGTGCCTAGTCCGACACCTCACCTGCGCTGACCTGTTTCCTCTGCACATAAGCCCCTCCGGGGAAGCACTAGCCTTTTTTTCCCGGATGGGAGGCTGAGGCACAGAGAGGTGTGGCCACCTGCTCCAAGCCTCACAGCTTCTGGGTAGAGGGTGGTGAAGCCTGGGCTCCGGAGCGGCTCCAGCCTGGTTTAAACACCTCGCCATCTGAGTGACGCTGGGTCTCTCCTCATCTGCAGTGGGGCTGGGGGGAGGGGGTCACAGGGACACTCCCTGGAAGGACTGTTGTGAGGACTGAAGAAGATGGTGAATTCCTGATGAACTGACTCCTTCTGCACACGGACCTCACGGTGACCCACGAAGGTGGCTGAGACCGGGTGGAACCAGAAGGAACCTCGATGTCTACACCGGAAGGGGCTTTAGAGCCTTGACTCTACAAGTCCCATTTTACGGACAAGGAAACTGAGGCCCCAAGATGCAAATGATTGGTCCAGGTGGCTGGGGTTTGGGTCATTCGTGGGCGGGTGTTCCTTCTTCGCCCACAGCTATGGTTGCAATGTTCCTTCTGAATTTAAAAATAACAACCGTCATCCATAAAGATGAAGGGACAGACAACAAAGCAGCTCCCAGCTGACCTGTGGGACGTAGGCTAGCCCTCACCTGCTGGTCCCGAGAGCCCATGGAAAAGATCGGGGCTCTTCTCTCTGAGGGGTGGAGACTGAGGGCAGGGTACACGGGTGGCCTTTCTACAAGGTGGCCAACAACACGCCCCCCTCCAAAACCCTTCAGTTGCTCCTCGAGATTCTGCCCCCCCCCCACCTTCTCCCTCTGCTCAGATGCGGTCCTGCCCTCACCTCCAGAATCCTCTGCCTCTGCTCATCACACCTAGATTCAGGCCCCTCACCCAGTGCCTGCCCACATGCCCAGCTTCCCCCCCGACCTGGAACGGGGACAGTCTCCCTGAGGCCTCTCCCCACCCAGCAATTGTGGCCAGAGCGATGGGACGCCCCTTCTCCTGTCTTCCTCAGGAGAGAATGGCCCCATTCATAGAATCAAGGACCTCTGGCTACAATCACTGGCTTTTACAGTCTCTCCCACTCTGTTGGGGAAAGAGTGCATCTGTTACTTTAAACAGATAAAAATAGACACAGCTGAAGCAAGCCGGAAAAGTTAAAAACTAGCCGAAGCTGACATACAAGCAAATACATTACCTTCATCACAGAAGGTCGTGAGAGGGTGTCCAGAAACCTGCCCAGCTCTGGGTCCAGGAGCCTGAGTGTGCCAGAGGTGGGGCCTTCCCGGGGGTGGGGGAGGGTACAAGCTCAGGGGCTCCCCCCGCCTCGTCGGCGACCCAGCATTTCCCCGAAATCTTGGGGCAACAGAGGAAGAAGCTGGGCCAAGAGCCCGTGCGCCCTTGAGCAAGTCGTGCTGTGTTCGTCCACTACCCAACAACTATTTAGTGAGCACCTACTGCGTGCCGGGCAGCAGGGCACCCTGGTTAGGTGGGCACACGAGGAAATCTGACCGCCGGGGTTCACAGTCCATCTGTGCCACTGCCGGCTGTGTGTCCCGGGGCAAGCGACTTACCCTCTCTGTGCCTCCGTTTTCTCACCTCTACGATTTGGTAACAATGTTATTTATCTCACAGTGTGTTGGTAAGGACAAAGGTAGAGAGTCCATGCAAAGTGCTGTCGTTGATTCCTGGCACAGCTAAGTGAGTTCTTGATAAACGTCAGCAATTGTTAGTATTGTGCTGGTGCCACAAGGACCAAGACAGACACAATCCCTGCCTCGTGGAACGTACCTACAAGGTAGGGTCCGTTAACTCCACGGAATAAATGAAGACAAAATACCGTTCGCATGTTAAGTGACTTGCCCAAGGCCACCCAGCTAGTCACCGACAGAACAGGGGTCTGTTCTGGATCCATGCACAACTGTGTTTACATCCACAGGGCAGTTGCTGGTGCCGGGGGATGTGGGGGCACAAAGGGAGCCCCGAGCAGTGTGGGGAGGTCAGGGCAGGCCTCCCTGAATTGAGGACACCCTGTGGAGCCCCAGGAGCCCCAGGGGCGGTGGTCCGTCAAGGAGGAGGGGCTCTTGGGGCAGAGCGAAGAGCTTCTGCAAAAGCCCAAGAGAGAACAAGTGACCCGACACACATTGGCGGGACGGCAGGTGGGTCCGTATGACCCAGGTAGGTCGTGCAGGATGGGGGGTGACCAAGAATTGAGAAGACAGAACAGGCAGTGGGGGCTGGATCCCCAGGGATCTTTGGGGTCACATGAAGGGATTCCACCTTGACCCTGAGTCCGGTGAGAGACCTTGGGGATGGAAGGCCATGGAGAGTTTCTGCAGGTGGTCCATTTTAGAAAGATCATAATCCCGCTGCTTGTGGGGTAGGCTGGTGGGGAAGGGTGGGGAGGAGGGTGAGCTGGGTGGAGAATTGATCCGGGAAGGTGGGGAGAGTGGTTTGGGGAAGGGTGGCCAGGAGGGTAGGCTGGGGGAGGCGCGGTGAGGAGGGTGGGCCGGGGACCAGTTAGAAGCCTTCGGGTCACTCGAGGCAGGCATGGTGGTTCCTAGAAGCAGCAAGGTCTGCAGAAACAGACCTTGTCGGGGCAAACTCGGGGTGGAGGCGGATGGGGATGAGTCAGATGGGTGAAGGGGCTGGGGTGGGTTGTCTGGCTGACAACAAGAGCTGCAGCCTGGGCACCAGCAGAAGCACAGAGAAGCTGTTCGAGCCCCTGCTATTCCAGTGCTGTTCACGTCCTAGAAGGACCCCACTTGGTCCCGGCTGTTTCTCCCTGGTCTCAGGATGGCCTTTCCATGGTGCCTCCTAGGACACACACTTCCCATCACTGTCCCCAGTGCCTTGCCGTGGGGGACCACTGTCAGACCCCCCAAGGTCCCCTTGGCTGGCCCCCGTGCATACCCCGGGGGTCCTCAGGCCACAGTGCTCCCACAGTCACAGCCGAGATGCAAATCTGGCCTCATTTCAGCCTCTTCCTGGAGTCAGATCACAAGTGGGCTGGCGGCCCTTTGCTTTCTGCCCTCTTCAGGAACCTCCCCAGGCTCACTGCCGGGATGTCTTCTGGGAGCCTCCTGGAGACAGAGTCCTTTGGGAGGGGTGGGGGCACAGACTTGATTCTCAAGGAAGATTCTGGGACCGTGGGGGTGCCAAGACCCTGAAGACAGGCTGTGCCAGTTTCTGCCACGGAATTTGGGGGATGGCAGCACAAGGCAGGGAGGGGGGTTCTCTCGGCTTTGTCGGATGCTGCATTCCACCCCAGAGGTGCGCCCTTCCTTCTCCCGGATGCTCAGAGACACTGTCACGCAGAGCCCTGGGCTGTGGGCTGTCCAAAGTGGGAGCAGAGGTAGCGGGTCCCGGACCCAACAGGTGGGGGCGCAGAGTGAGACCAGGGAAAGACACTGTCACTGATTACTGCTATTTCAGCTCTACTCTATCCCCGTGGGTTTCATACCGCTTCCTCCAAATCTTTTTATCCAGTTTTGACAACCATTTGAGAAACTAAAGGAGAGAAGCCTTCCTGGGGGAGACACAGCAGCTGATATTTACATGACATGTACACGAGGCTGACCTCTCCTCAGAGGTAATTTGCTCCCCAGGGGCGCAGAGGAGGCCCTCCACCGTAATCCAGTCTTTTCCTTATTATGTAGAAGGGGAAACTGAGGCCCCAAGAGGGCAAGCAACTTAACGGCCACCCGGCACATTCGTAGTTGAGCCAGGCCTCCTGATTCCTGCCCAGGGTTCTTCCGTCTGCACGCGGCTCTGGCCACTGCGTCCTTGGGCGCTGGCAGGGAGGTGACTCAGGAGCAGGAAGCAGCTGGACACATGGAGACCCAGGTAGGGAGCCCTGGAGGGCACCGTGAAGACGGGCAGTGCCCACCGCCAGGGGCAAACTGCTCCTCCCTCCCACCCACACGCTGGGGAGAACCACGTGCTTCGAAAGTGAAAGCCGGCTCGAAGTAAACAGATTAGTAGCGGTTATGTGCTAGCGCTTTATTAATTAAGTGTCCTAAATACACTGAAACCTGGGCATTTAATTTAGATTTATAGGGATAATTTAAATTTATAAGACCAGTTATTACGCATTAAGTACAGAAAATGCCAATTGATTTTCACAGGCAATATTTATTGAAGTATTAAAAAAGAAAACTATGTAAAATTTAATCACCCTTGTGGCGACTGCAGGCGCTGGCGGGAGTTTGGGGTGGAAGGAGATATGCCTCACGTCAGGAGCCGTTCTTATCGCCCACATGGCGATGTCATCTTTCCCCTTGTTAGTCATTGAAATCGAACTAGGCATCACACCGCACGGGAGATACACACGTTATGTATCACAATGCCAGACGCTGTCTGGGCTACGTCTGTGCCTGCCTGAGATGGACCGGTGTGTGGTGCCCAGGATAGGAGTCTGGAGCCCCAGGCTCTTGTCCCCAGCTGGCACTCCCTGACCTGTGGCCTTGAAGAGCTCACCTAACGTCTATGGGCTTTGTCTTTAGAACTCAGAACTGGGACGGGCTAGGATGGGGCGGGGGGGGGGGGCGTCTGGCTCTGGCATTCGATGAACTTGTGAATTCCATCCCGCGTCTGGATGGGGCATTGAACGCTGTGTCATAATACCATCGCCCTCTGTCTCTGTCTCCGTCTCTCTCTCCTGTCTTGGGAGGTCCACTTTCATGATTTGGAAGGGGCTGTGTCTACAAGGTGGCAGGTGGGAACAGTGATGGGCCAGCCTTCCTCTGGGGTGGGTGGGGGGGTGGTGGCCCAGACAAGCCACAGGTGCTCTGCTGAAGCCATGAGGAAGCCCACCCCATGCAGTACAGGTCCCGAGACCCCTGAAGGCCAAGGCCACCTTTGGTCTCACAGACACCACAGCAGGTGTTTCACGCAGAGGACTTTGATAAAAGGAACCAGTGTGGGACGCCTGGATGGCTCAGTCGGGTTGAGAGTCCAACTTCGGCTCAGGTCGTGATCTCACAGTTCGTGAGTTCGAGCCCCACATCGGGCTCACTGGTGTCAGCAACTCAGAAGAAGCCCTCTTCGGATCTTCTGTCCCCACCCCCGCCTCTGCCCCTCCCCTGCTTGTACTCTCTCAAAAATAAAATAAAACATTAAAAAAGAAGGAACCAGTTGCAAAAGCTTTGGAAGGGCCGCAGGCGCCAAAGGGAAGCAGAGACAACATAGAGGTTAGTTCCCGCAGGGGCTGCTGAGCCAAGTGCAGTACAGGGAAGGGCCGTGTAGCCAGCGCCCGGGGCACTTGCTGTGGCACTGGGGGAGACGCTGCTTCTGGGGCTGCCTCGGCCTCCACTGCCAGACCCACCCCAGGTCCCCTAGAGCCCGTGCCCACGCACTGCTGTGGCTAACGGCCTGTGGCTGCTGCAGGGGCCCCCAGAGCCACTTCCTGTGCAGTCAGTGAGCATCCGTGCGGGTCCCTAACGTCCTCACCCTGTAGGCAGTGCGGAGAGGGCCGTCCACACGCTTCCTCACCTTCCTGCCTGTCAGCAACTCTTCCAGCTGGTTCTCTCAAAGCCCTCTATCATTTAGCCAAACTTGTCACTGCCTGTGTATGGGGCGGATCTTTGCCTCTGGCCATTTCCGCATCCGGGCTAAGCGGACAAAGAGATGAACCGCTTGAAGGCCTGCCCCCGGGAAGGCTGCTCTTTCCTTCCTGTCATTGGGTCACTCTGGAGTGCCGCACGGGTCACTTCAGCCTGTGGCATTGTGTCAGCTGGGGCGATGGATTGAAGGGTCCCTTTCCTGTGGCCCCCTTCAAAGATATATCCACCCAGAACCTCAGAATGTGACCTTACCTGGAGAAGAGGTCTTTGCAGATGTAAGTAAGGTAAGGATGTCAAGATGACATCACCTTGCATTAGGGTGGACCTTGAATCCAATGACAATGTCCCTGTGTGTCCCTATGAGAGACAGAAGAGAAGACCCAGGGACGGCTGCAGAGGGTCCTGTGGGGAGGGGGCGAAAGCTGGAGACTGGAAGGTTCCACAGGTCCCGGAAGCATCCATAACTGTAGGAGGCAGGGAAGGCTCTCCCCCAACGCCTTTAGTGAGAGCATGGCCACCAAATTTGTGAAGATCTGTTACAGCAGCCGCAGGGAACAAATACCTGGTTTTGTTGCTTTATTGAGCTTTGCAGATGATGAGTTTTGTTTTGTTTTTTTTTTACCAACTAAAGGTTTGTGGAAACCCAGCCCTGAACAAGTGTGTCGGCACCATTTTCCAATAGCATTTGCTCACTCTGGGTCACATTTTGGTAATTCTCACGATATTTCAAAGCTTCCCATTATTACAATATTTGTTACGGGGATCTGGGATCATTGATCTTTGATGTTATTATTGAAACGGTTTGGGGTGCCACAGACCACGCCCACAGAAGGTGGTGAACTTAACCGATAAATGTTGTGTGTGCTGACTGCTCCCGGGACCAGCCCTTCCCCCATCTCCCCCCCCCCACTTCCTCCCCCCACCGCCCCCCATCTTCTCAGCCCTCCCTGCTCGCTGAGATACAATCATCTTGAAATTAGGCCAATTTATTACCCTACAGTGGCCTCTCAGTGTTCAAGTGTAGGGAAGAGCCCATCAATGAGATAAATTTCACTGTTGTCTTATTTTGAAGAAGTGGCCCCCGCCGCCCCAGCCGTCAGCACCCACCACCCCCAGCCGTCAGCACCCACCACCCCCAGCCGTCAGCAGCCATCAGCATCGAGGCGAGACCCTCGAAAAGCAAGTCAGATTACGACTTACCGACAGCTCAGATGACGGTGGGCGTTTTTTAGCAATGACGTATTTTTTTAATTAAGGTAAATACGTGGCTTTTCTAGATGTTAGTTGCTGTCACACACGCAGAGACTCGAGTATCATGTAAACATGACTCTCCTAATTCACTGAAACACCAGAGAATCCCTGAACTTGCTCTCTGGTGGCGGTCGGGGACGGAGCCCGTGATGTCTCCAAGGTGTGCCTGGACGGTGGGTGATGGGAAGTGTCACACGAGGCCAGTCGTGTGGGTTGAAGGCAAGGCGGTGATGCAAGTGGCCGGGGTGCTGGGAGAGTCGCCACCTGTTCCTGAAAGTCGCCTGCCTCCAGGACGCGCTGGAGCCCTAGTTTACAGATGCCCCTGCCGCCTGGCCCCGGCTGGACGCTGCACGGTACCGCCCCAGGGCTAGATGGGCCCCTCCGGGGTTCCCCGTCGTGTGGCAGCCCCAGGTCAGCGATCCCACCTCTACCAGGTCCCAGTGAAAAGCCAACAGCTCTTTGCAAAAGATGCTGGTGCGCGAGGCTCCCGTCGGGGCCCAGGGCTGGCCCCACGCAGCGTCCCGACCTGCACGGAGTCGGGTGCCACCAGACAGCCTGGGTCCTGAGGCCCAGGTGTCAGGGCAGCCGGCCCCGGAGACGGGGACCCCTTCTGGCTCGGAGCCCCGCTCAGCCGTGCCAGTCGCTAAAAAGCAGACGGCGCGAGGCACACGCGTGTCCTAAAGGCAGCTGCCAAAGTTCAGAGAGGCCCGCGAGCCTTGAATCTCATTCTTGGGCGGTGCCTCCTTTCCCCGTCAATGCCTTCACTTTCAAGTGCAGGACAGTTGAGTTCAACTCGAAGATGGCATTTTAGATACGGCCATTTGCGTCCGCCTCCTGGCCACAAAACCAAAGCTTCCTTTAGGGTCACCAGAGAAGGAAGGCCTCTGGTTTTCCGGCGCGGGGAGTTGAAACACCGCGCTTGTCATTGGCCTTCTGCAAAGGGTCCGGCCGTGTCCTAAGCAGCCGCCACACTCCTCTGCCTTGTAACGGAGGCCACCAGTGCAGCAGCCGCTGGTCTGACAAAGCGGCCAGCCACAGGGGCATTTCAGGGGCCGAAGGCTGTGGTCCCCCCCGCCCCCTGGCATCGAGGTCCTCGTCCTCGCCCACCGCGCTCCAGCCTCATCAGGCAGACAGCCCGGCCTCAAGCCCCGTCAGTGAAGGTTTTGTTCCCGACGTCACGGCTGATGCCAAAGGCTGTATGATTCAGGCTCATTTAGAGAACGCAGACACTACACGAGGAGCTGCAGGGGGGATTTGACGCAGGGAGCTGATTATAAATGTGTTCAAGGGCTGGAACGGTAAAAAGGGAATGACGAGAGGGCCTGGGGCCTGGTTGGAGGGGGAGGCGCTGTGAGCCCGGCTTTGCACCCCGCCTCCATCCCTTCCCTCCACCCCTCCCCCGCCCCCACCCCTGTCACCACAGACCCCCGCTCCCAGAGCTGCCAAAGAGCCACAGAACTGGCGGCCACCGGATGCAGTCAGAACCTCTTCCAGGAGCAGAGAGGGGGACTCAAACAGCTTCTCCCCCCTCCTGCTTTTCGGTTCTCCACTCCACCCTCCCGCGTCCGGGGCTACCTGGAGGCTGGGGCGCAAGGGGACCTGGGAAACAGGGCCAGCAGGGCCCCAGCATCACGCCACGCTGTGACAGGGCAGAGCACACAGCCCACGGACGGAGGGCCCCGCACGATGGCCCACGGCTTGGACTTTGGTGCTAATTCCAAACAGTTGGAAACTCAGCTCTGTGTCCCTGAGCACGTCGTTTAATCTCTCAGAGCCTCAGAGAAAATGGGGATAATGACATCCACCCTGCAGGGCTGTCGTACCGGGATTAAACAAGTATGTGAAGCGTCCAGGCCCGGGCCTGGCGCACAGACACCCTCAGTCGATGGGAACAGATGCCTAACTTGCTCTTTGAGCTTGGGCACGGACCTGGGCCTCTTCTGGGCTCCGTTTTCTCATCTGTTAAGGGAACAAGCTGGGACCAGAGGCTCCCTCCAGTCCCAGAGAGCTGTATGGCCATGAATCGCCCCTTAGATGAAATGGGCGGCCGGAAGCCCCCACCCCCACCCCCACCCCGGAAGAAGAGGAGGCTCGTCTGAGTGTTCTGAGCCCTGTGCTTCCCCGGAGGGTACGTTCATATGTCAGACAGATCACCCTTCAGCCACCTTAATGCTCTCTCGATCTCCCCGCTAATGTTGCCTCTGGCAATATCAGTCTGGCCTCTCCTCTCTTTGATGTGCTCCCCCTCAGCCCTGCTCCGTGGACAAGAAACTGCCAGGAGCGGTGTTTTCCCGCGCGCTGTGATCCAGAGGGAAAGGGAGCCTCCAGTTAAATCCATCACGAGGATGAGATCTGTAAGTGCTGGGGCCTGCGAGGGGCCTGCGTGCCTGAGCTTCGAGGATCTTCCTGTGTGGGTAGGAATTATGAGCTTAAACCAGCCGGAACTCAGGGTGTGGAACTGGTAGATGCCACAGAAGCCGGACTCGGCGGGGAGCGCCGTCGCTGGGCTGTTAAAAGCACAGGGCATCTGTGTCCAGCGGAGAAGGGTTCAGGGTCCTGTTCTGCCCTCTGCTGATTTACAGCAATTGCTTCGTTTCTCTGAGACCTGGCCTCTTTCTCGATACAGGGGAATAAGGCTGTTTGCTGTAATTGGCACGCACACTGTTTCGGCCCGTCTGTTTCCCCCTCTATTCTTAGCACCCTCTCTCCTACCAGCCTTCCTCCAGAAAACTAAGCCTTTTGTACCCCCCGGGGCCCTGAGAGTCTGGCCAGGTTATCAGTCAGTGACTCTATCGCACTCCTTTGACAAGGTATGAGCCTTGGCTGGACCAATCATAGCACTCCAGTGACCCAACAACTAGTGATTGGTCCAAGAGAGCATGAGAGAGAAATCAGGCCATCAGAATCCTTGACCGGGACTTTCTTTTTTTTTTTTTTTTTTTTAATTTTTTTTTTCAACGTTTATTTATTTTTGGGACAGAGAGAGACAGAGCATGAACGGGGGAGGGGCAGAGAGAGAGGGAGACACAGAATCGGAAACAGGCTCCAGGCTCTGAGCCATCAGCCCAGAGCCCGACGCGGGGCTCGAACTCACGGACCGCGAGATCGTGACCTGGCTGAAGTCGGACGCTTAACCGACCGCACCACCCAGGCGCCCCAAGGGACTTTCTATGCACACCCCCCCCCCCCCCGGGAGAGAGAGCGTCTCTCTACACCGGGAGTCCCTAGAAGCGAGGTTGAAAGCTACGCCTCTGCTTCCCTTCCCCTCCCCTCCCCTGCCTCATAAAAAGAGAGAGCAAAGAGAAAGGCGCGCCCATGCAGAAGTATAATAAGGAGATGTTGAGACAGAATGAGCGACCCAGGGGAATCATTGGAGCCCCCGAATCCAGCTGTGCCTCGCTCTTTCCCAGTTCTGCAGGCTAGGCAACTCCCTCTTTGGTGAAAGCGGCTTGAATCCTTCGGCTCAAAGTGCCGAAGACCCAACTCAAGCGGCCGTCACCAAGGACGGAGTTGAGTAGCTCAATAGAGGCTGGCGTCTCCTCCGGCAGGCCTCGCCGCGCGTCCTGCTCTGGAGCTTAGCCCTCGGATAGGCTTCCTGGGGAAGTGTCTGTCTCCTTCCATTTGCAGGAGAGCCCCTGGGGCAGGGACTGACGTGCCCAGCGTCGGCTCCCGTCTCAGAGCCCGGTACAGCGTCGGCTCCGGTCTCAGAGCCCGGTACAAACGCGGCGTTGTGTGCGTCAGCGCTGGCCAGGTCTCCCTCCTCCTTCACGCCCTTGACTCCTTCTTAGACATCCCTGTAACCGCGGCTACTTGAGCGTTTGCTCTCTCCCCTCCTCTGGACCAGGAGCTCCGCCTGTACACAGTCATTCACAGCCCAGACATCGCCGAGCATTTATTTGTTAAGCCTCTAGGGGCGCTGTTCCAGGCACAAGGGCTGTAAAGGCGCATTGCAGAGACTCCCTGCTGCCCTCGCACCTCTTCCATTCTAGCGTAGGAGCCTGAGGAAAACGAGATGTGCTCCATCAGGCCAGGTCCTATAGCGTGCCCTGAAAAAAGCTCATGCAGGGAAAGGGCAGGGCGGCGGCAGGTTGGAGAGGAGCTGCTGGGTGGGGGAGACCCCGTCTTAGTCACCTCCTCCCCACCATGACTACCCCACGTTGCACAAGGCCGGGAGGACAAGTGAAGTTGAGAAGTGAGCCGGAGGCAGGCGGGTCGGCTGGTCTCGGAGGTCTGGCTGAGGGAAGCAGGGCCCCCGAGGGAGGTGGAGGCATGCGCAGAGGAGCTGGAAGGGCAGCAAAAGCCCCACTTCTGGGGCTGCAGCCCAGGTGGGGTGGGCCCCCAAGAGCCAAGTGAGGAAGCCGAAGGCCAGTCTGGGTGGCAGCCAGAGTCCAGGCGGTTTCCAGCGGGCAGTCAGGCCCAGACCATCTGTGGGCGCCTTTGTTAAGACCTGGCCTGGTCCCTGCCCTGGGGCGTCAGGAGCTGCAGAGACAGAGTTGAATCCAGGAGGAGAGCAGGAAGGGATACCCCCAACTATTTCTCGCAGAGAGAGAGGGAGACACAGAATCTGAAACAGGCCCCAGGCTCTGAGCTGTCAGCACAGACTCTGACGCGGGGCTCGAACTCGGGAAGGGTGAGATCATGACCTCCCTAAAGCCTTCTGGTTTCTTTCTGTTTTCGTATCCGTTGAATTTTCCTCCGAGGGTGAACCATTTGTTTTACGAAGCTATTGCAAAAGGAAATCAGATGACTTTGTGCTCGGTGACCTTGACATCATGACATCACCTGGAAACTGAATCTCAAGGTCACGCTCGAGGCTCGGCAAAGAGGCTGCGGTGACAGAGCAGGTGCAGGAGGCTAGAGATCCGAGTTCAGGTTCTGCTTCAGCTTCTACCCTGCAGGGTGACCTCAGGGAACCCCTCCTCCTCTGGGCCTCAGTTTCCCCAATCTGCATCAGTGGTCTCTAATGGGCTTCCCAACTCCAAAGGCCAGAAGCCCTCTGAGAAGGCAGCAGGCAGCAATATCAGTGGAGCCTGGTGTTCTCCAATTATGGGAGACTGATGACTCTTGAACCTGTTTATATGGAGGAAAATAATCGAGAAAAATGTCTGCTGGAAAACACCTGGGAGCATTTGCAAAATGATTAAAATACAATCATCAGCGCTCGTAATTAATGTCTGCTGGGACATGAGGGGATCAAGGGCCAGGTGCTGTCACAGCAGGTTGGGAGGGGCAGGAAAGGAACTGGGAGCCGCGGTGACGACCCCGGCAGCTAGAGGTGGGGAGAGACAACCGGACTGGTGGCTGGGTCACAATCCCAGCTGGGCCCCTACTTTGGACTGTGACTTCAGTGAGCCCCTTTGCCTCTCTAGGCCACAGTTTCCCCAGATGCAAAATGAAAGGGTTGGACAGATCATCTCTACAGCCCCATCCAGTTATGTGTCCACGTTGACTGGGGAATCTGGCTGGGGAACAGAAGTTCCCAGCATCCTTAGGGCCAGGGGCGCATTCCTTGTGACGTTATGAGCACGGGTCGACAGGCTGAATTGAAGGCTGGCCCCACTCCTTCCTGGCTCTGTAACTTTGGACGGGTTCCTTTCTGTCCCTGTGCCTCGGTTTACTTCCCTGAAAAAAAAAAAAAAAACAAAGGAGATGGTCATAGTGATATTGTTGGGTTCAACTCTATCATCTTTCCATCTGTTTTCTATAAGTCCAATCTGTTCTTTGGATGCCTTTCTCCTTTCTCTGCCTTCTTTTGGACTGAGTATCATTTAGAATTCTACTCGGTCTTCTGTGTTGGTTTATTAGCTATAACTCTTTGTTTTGTTATGTTAGTGGTTGCTTTAGTGTTTATAGTATAGATGGTGAACCTAACACAGTCTACCTACATGATATCATGCTGCTTCTGTAGAGTTTAGGAATCTTTCAGAAATCTGTCCTATGGCTATGCAATTGTTGCCATATATCTTACTTCCACTTATGTTATAAGCTGCGTACTGTATTATTATTTGTGTACGGGTCTTTGTGTGAACATAAATTTTCAGTTCACTTGGGTCCGATATCTAGAAAAAAGGAGGTCTGGGTCCAATGGGAAAAGAACATGTAACTTTAAATTTTTTTTTTCAACGTTTTTTAATTTATTTTTGGGACAGAGAGAGACAGAGCATGAACGGGGGAGGGGCAGAGAGAGAGGGAGACACAGAGTCGGAAACAGGCTCCAGGCCCTGAGCCATCAGCCCAGAGCCTGACGCGGGGCTCGAACTCCCGGACCGCGAGATCGTGACCTGGCTGAAGTCGGACGCTTAACCGACTGAGCCACCCAGGCGTCCCAAGAACATGTAACTTTATAAGCCACTGGGAGGCCATACGTTGTACAAAATTCTTATGAGATTTCAGATTTCTGTTTGTGCCACTAGAACTTCCACTGGAGTCGGTCAATGTTGCTAAATTGTGGCACACGAGGAAAGAATACCAAGGTGTGCTTCCATAGCGAATCGGATTTGCGATTTCACAAGGCCTCTGTGCGACAAAATGTCATCAATTACAGAACTTTCCAATGGGTACATACTTTGATATATAAATACATCCCTTAGTGAATAAATGAATGCGTAACTGATAGTGGTTGTGGGAATGGAATTGGAGGAATGAATGTGAAGAGAGCTGAAATAGAAGTTGCAGGCTCCATGTTGCAGCTGAGCTGAGAAGTTTAAGGGGAGTAGAGGGAAGGCCCCAAGATGTCCACTGTGGTGCCACCTGCATGGCCGTGACCTGAAGGCTGCGTTCCATCTCCTCGCGAGGATGTGAATTATTGTCTAGTGCCCTTTCACTTCAGCCTGAAGGACTCCCCTTTAGGATTTTCTGAATGGCAGATCTGCTAGGGGTCAACGGTCTCAAGTTTTGTTTATCTGGGAGTGTCTTAATATCTCCATTTTTGAAGGGTGATCTTTCTGGCTATGGAATTCTTGGTCAACATACCAATTTCTGTCTGGTGCTTTTTAAAAACTAATCTCTATCTCTTTGTTGATCTCCATTTGGTGAAGGGTCCTCCTCTTTTTTTTATTTAAAAAAATTTTTTTTAACATTTTTATTTATTTTTGAGACAGAGAGACAGAGCATGAATGGGGGAGGGGCAGAGAGAGAGGGAGACACAGAATCGGAAGCAGGCTCCAGGCTCCGAGCCATCAGCACAGAGCCCAACACGGGGCTCGAACTCAGGGACGGTGAGATCGTGACCTGAGCTGAAGTTGGACACTTAACCGACTGAGCCACCCAGGCGCCCCTGAAGGGTTGTTCTCTTATTGTCCTTTAGTTCTTTGGATGTACTTGAAATGGCTAACCTGAGGTCTTTGTCTAGTAAATCCAGGGTCTAAGCTTCCTCAGAGATGGTTTCTACTGATGGCTTCTTTCTCGCTATGAGCCATGCTTTTCTGCTCCTCTGTGCATCTTAGAATCTGTTGTTGAAAACTGGACACTACAAATAATACAATGTAGCAACTCTGGAAATCAATCCCCCGCCTCCTGGGGTTTGTTGTGCTGCTTTTGTTTTAGCACTTATTTGTGTAAGGTTATTTGCTTTAAGGATATTTCTTTCACCCGTATTGATTTTTGGGAGAGAGTGGGGGAGGGCCAGAGAGAGGGGGGCAGAGGATCTGAAGTAAGCTCTGCACTGAGAGCAGAGAACCCAGTGCATGCCTCAAAGTCACATACCATGTGATCGCGACCTGAGCCAGAGTCGGACGCTTAACCGACTGAGCCACCCAGGCGCCCCTCTTTAAGGATAGTTCTATAAAGCCTATGTTCTTTGTCACGCGTGTCCATTGAATTGCCTGTTCAGATAAACAGCCGGTGGTCAGCTAATGATTGGACAGAGACTTCCTTAAAAGCCGAGAACAGGTAAGTTTTCTCGTCTTTGCCAAGGGGCTCCGGGTGAGTGGTGGGGCATGCCTTCAACCCTCAAGCAAGTAGTCTACCCCTCTCAACCTTAGCCTCCACAAGGCCTCAAGGTCGGTCAGAGGTGAGCATCAGGGCCTTCTCCGGTCTTTCCTGAAGACGCGTATGTGTTCATGGTATCCTAGCTTCCAAGGGAGATTCTGGAGATTTTCAAAGCCTCTACGGACATCCCATTCCCTGGTTTTGTCTTTTAAGCTTTTGGGTTTAATCTATTGCCTACACCCCAACTGATTGATGTGCACGGTCTCAGGCTGTCATGAAATTAAACAATTGCCTGTAATTGTTTTGACGAGCACCCCTCCTCCCACTGCCTCAAGCAGAAAGTTTTTTTGTTTTTGTTTTTGTTTTTAACACAGGGCAAATTCTGACTCCGGTAAAATAAAGACAGCCTTACAAGTAAGATCTTCTAGGGATGCTCCAGACAGGATCTTCCCACCAGACGGGTCAAATAATGAGAGTTATCTGAGAATGTGGCTTTGAAGATTCTCCAACGTCGTTCCTTCCCCCTCCAGTGGTTGCCAGGCTACCCTTTTCACCATCATTCTGGGCCATTAGATTTCAAGGTTACCATGGAGTTGGAGAGAGGAGAATAGGACTACAGCATGCTAAATGTCACAAAGCTCACTGTTGCTACTGACATCCAGCCGATTGTCTTGAATAAAGGCACCCAGGATGGTTGCAAGCCTTTGGTCAATTTCCAGAGTTCTGAAAAAGTTGATCCGGAGGATTTTTTTTTTTTTTTGCCACTTTTTTCATTACTTTATGGAAGAGATTTTTTTTTTTTTTTAGCAATCCTTACTATGCCATTTTCACTGATGTCACTCATTTACATCGTTTTAATTAGAAATCTGCTACAATCTATTTTTGTTTCTGATATCCTTATTTGGTTCCTCGGTGCCTAACACGTAATTTTTTTTTTCTCTCTTGCAGCTCTTAATGTTTTCTGGGTTTTTTTTTTTTAACATTTATTTATTTTTGAGACAGAGAGAGGCAGAGCGTGAACGGGGGAGGGTCAGAGAAAGAGGGAGACACAGAATCTGAAACAGGCTCCAGGCTCCGAGCTGTCAGCACAGAGCCCGACGCTGACGTGGGGCTCGAACTCACCGACCGTGAGATCATGACCTGAGCCGAAGTCAGACGCTTAACTGACTGAGCCACCCAGGCGCCCCATTAATGTTTTCTCTTTTATACAAGTGTTGACCCATTTGATTGTGTGCCAGGCACTGGGCAGTGAAGTTGACACATACTGTCACCTGTAACCCTGGCAAGAACCGAGGCGGGTCATACAACTCCCTTATCCTCATCTGTAACGTAAGAGTGATTTCCTTTCTCTGTATGGTTGGACTCTTCACCGTGTGTGTGCACGAGCACACAATACCTACGAGAGAACATATTCGTGTACTCCTTGGCCACCACAAAAGTAAAGAAACTGAAGGCATTCGACGAAGCAGTATACGCAATGGCTTCCAGCCCTGATTGTCCCCCGGATCTTTGATTCTGGACTTTCCAGGCATGGACCAAGTTGGATCTGAGGATGCTGAGAAGTCAGGCTACTGGGGGAGATGGGGGTGCCAGGGATAGGAGGTGAGAGTTCAGCCTGTCATTCACGGTCCTGTTGCCCAACTTCCATCAGGCTTTGTGGCCCCCTGATCCCGATACACAGACACTCATCTTGCCTCGGCCACCATGCTTCAGACTTCCGGCCATAGTTGTGCCATCTTTGAATAGAGAGTGATTCTTTATCCTCAAGGCCTTCTCTGACGCCAAGATTGACTTTCACCGTTCGGGACACTTTTAGTTCCAGGGGCACAAGCCTGACTCCAGCAGGTTTAAGCAAAACGGAGAAAACAACAAAACACCTGTTGGCCGATCGGTCCAGAAGTCCAAGGGTTAACAGCTTTGTGTGCCGCTGAGTCTGGTGGCTCAAAGGACATCATTTTAGGATCCTGTCTTTCCACAGCTCCCCCTCCTCCCCACCCTCCCTCTCCTCTCGGCCCCGCCCCTGACAACTTCTCTCTAGACTTCTCTTTCTCTGCCTCTCCATAATGTCACCTCCCTCTTCCCATCTCGCTCCCCACCCCCTCTCCCTCCCCCAGCTAATTAAATGATACTGTGCAGCGTGTTTCATTTGCATCTGGCTCAGGGGGCAGGGACAGCCAGCAGCCGCTGTTCATTAAATGGCTCCATGTAGAGGGAGGTAATAAAATGGTTTTATTACAACCAGAATCTCAGTCCATCCTGAGAGGCGATTATATATTCATTGGGAAGACAGAGAGTTGTTGCAGGGGGACAGCAGGGCACCTCCCATCTCTGGCTTAGGCATGGCTGGGCTGTGCAGGGCCTGGAGTTCTGGCTGGAAGGGGTCGGGCTGGGAAGGGAGGGGAGGCTGGGCCCAGGTGGCCCTGTTACTGCCCTGCCACCATGACTGCGGATGCTAGAAATCCCTTAGAGCTTTGACTAGAGCCACCTGTGAGATTCCTAACCTGGGGAACCAGAGCTCCTGGGGGTGCTGACCGTAGGGGCCCCTGAGTTTACCTGTGTGCCAAGCGCTGTCCGGGGACGGAACAATTGGCCTGGCACGTAACAGAGCTCCAGTTTATCACACGCGTGCGCTACCGTGATCCCGGCCACAGAGCAAGTCACTGAGAAGCATTTCTGTGCTCCCGGTGGCCTCCGTCCGCGGCACGCCTCCTCCGTCACTGGGATCTCCCCGTGGCGGTCGGGGCAGCGATCAAATACCAGCAGGCCCCCCTCCCTGAGCACCTACTGCGCGCCGGGCACCGGGCTCAGCGGTTGACCTGGATTATCTCCCTCAATCCTCACCACACCTCTGGGGGGGTAGGTGCGGTTATGACCCCATTTTACAGGCGAGGAAACTGAGGCTCAGGGAATCGGGCGCCGTGTCCAAAGACACGGAGCCAGAATGCGGGGCGGTGAGGATCTGGTCACCAAGGCCTCCCGGGTGCGCCCTGTCACCTCCCACTTAAATGGGCAGCTCACAGCATGTACGCGGGTCCCCTTCTTTTTTAAAATGTTAAAAATAGTCCTCGTGCACAAAAAAAAAAAAAAGTGACAAATGAGGATTTCTGCAAAAGGCTTCCCTTCCCTTCCAGGGTTAACTTGGAACGGGCTGTCGGGGATCTGAGCTGACAGAGGCGATGGATGAACACGTGCGTGTGAATGGGGAAGGGGATGGGGTGGCATCCCTGTCATGGGGCCTGGCAGCTGTGGGATAAACAGCCGGGGTTCAGGGGGCCCCTGGCCTGAGAGTCAGATGCGGGGCCGAGGCCTGGCTCTGCTTCTGACTTACTTCGCCAACGAATTCACCAGGCGACAAATGCTTACTGAGGACCCACGAGGCGCCAGGCAGTTTCCGACACTAAGGATACAGCTATAAACGAGGCAGGGGCAGTCCTGTCCTCAAAGTGGCATTTCAGGATGGGCTGGACAGATGGGTCCCTGCCCCGCCTTTTGATCAGTTTACCCATCTGTACACAGAGCAGGCTGGGGTCTCTGGGACAGAGTCACAAGCCTCCAGTATCTTCACGGGTCTCGAGGCCGTAATGCTAATGACCCTCCTAGGCCAGTGGGGACGATGGCGCCCCCCTTCTGGCAGCTGTGGCTGTGAGAATACCCCCTTCTGTGGCATGCCTGCATGCTGATTTTTTTAATACAACAGATTTTCATACGAAATCTTCGGAGTTCATACGTTAGCTCATTGACCCACTAAACAAACATACTGTGCAGCTAAAACTCCACCCGTTTGTGAAGGAGTCTGGCCTGCAGGCCTCGGTTTTCCACGGACTGTCCCTCCAACACAGGGGAGAGGCTCCCGCAGCCAGCGCAGTGCCCATCGGGGGGCACCGTCCCGATCCTTCTCTCTCGATGCAGGGCCACTCTTGGCTGTCAGAGTCCAGGTTCTAAGAAAACATGGGGCGGCGCAGGGAGAGGTGGGAGGGAAGAGGAGGCCCCGCCAAGCCCCTGCTCTGTGCCCAGGCTGCTGTGAGGACGTGCCCCCTCTGGGCAGGGAAAGGCCTCCTTGTGCCTTGTCAACAGGAACAAACCTGAGGTGTCCTTGTGCCCCCTGGGTCGGGGGCTGGGGGAGAGGTGTGTGTGTGTGTGTGTGTGTGTGTGTGTGTGATGGTGGTGATGGGTCAGGAGTTAGAGCAGAAGGGAGCAGAAGGGGGACAGGGACCCAGAGGAAGCCATGAGGTCTCTAACAGACCCCGGGGGACACCAAGGCAACATACAGAGGTCCGGAAGGAACAGCTGGACAGTGGCCATTGAACAGCAACCTCAAACAACCGCAACGAAGCTGACCATCCGGGCCTCCTGAGCGCCTCTCTGTTCTCACGCTTGACACACAAGATCTCAGGCAACCTTCACGGCCACCCTGTCAGGGAGCTACTATTATTGCCCCATTTCACAGATAGGAAATCGAGGCACATTGAGGTTAATGTCAAGGTCACACGGCTGGTGTGTGTGGCCAAGGAGGGCTCTGACTCCTGGCAGTCTGGCTTCACTAAGATTTGGTTCGTGGGACTTTAATAGAGTCACATGGACCTGTTGAAGACCTACTATGCGTCAGGCACCGCGTGCGGGGTTTGCTCACATTATGTCAACTGAACAACAGCTAAGCAAGACGGGCTGTCACGCCCACTTGCCAGGTGAGAAGTCTGAGGCTCAGGAGAGACAGGACTGGTGCAGTTGCCCGGGATGGTGGCCCCTCTGGGTTCTGATGGGTCTGACGCCAGAGCCCCCTCCTCCAACAATGTGCACTGATGGCCACAAGAGTGCAGGACTGTTCTCAGACACCGAGTCTCCCTGGGGCCTGGAGACGTTTTTGGGAGGCTGTGAATCGACCTGGGGTCTCTGGATCCATTCCCAACCCCTCCCCTGGGAGTTGTCCAAGTCTACACGGACCCGGGTCATCGGAGCTGACTAAGTCAGCCAGCAACACCGCCCCCCACTCCTGGTCCCTCATTTCTTTATTAGAAATTAGATGCATGAAAGGATTCTGCTGACCCCTGGATCACAGCAGAACTTTGGGCCTCACAGGCTCCATTCTTTGCCAAGGGCCCTTTCCAGACAAGATTTGTTAGCTCATTAGCAGGGAAACGGCTGCACCTCTAATAACCCCTGGACATATGAACCATCTGTGCTTGGCGTCCTGGTTTGGGCAGTCAGGCCAGCTTTGCCAACGGGGCCTCTTTGTTCACTTTCCTGAGCTGCAGGGGGTGGAACTCGAGGCGCAAAGAAGGTGTGTGTCCGTGCTCGGGCAGGGATTCAAACCCAGGCCCCTGGTGACCCCAAGTCCCTCTGCTTCCCCCAACCACCATCTAGGTCTGCTCTTCACTGCGTGGGGCTCCCCTTGGCTCCCCTACCTCTGTTGCTGCCCCAAAGCCACCCGGGGCCGCCCCTGGGAGAGGGAAGCCTCAGTAAATCCCAGCCTTCAGTGAGGAGGGGCCGAGAAGATCCTTCATGAGAAGCAAACACTTCCCGGCACAGTAAATCACCCGGCCCTGCAGCCACCCTCCCTCCCCAGGAAGTTTGTAAATCAAACCTTAGACCTGGATCTGCAGCCTGTGCTGCGGGGAAGTGAGGCAAGAAGCAGGGGGAGAATCGCAGGGAGAAGAGCAGAGCCCCTAGTCAGGCCCTGGGGGGGCTTGTGGGATGGAGGGGGGCACAGGGTGGCCAGTGAGGGACTACTGCCCCCACGTGTCCCCCAGGGGCATGGACCAGATCTTCCTGGGACCCCTGTCAGCCCCGACATCCTGCGGGTCCCCGACCCCATGTCAGGAGCCGCTGGAGCAAAGGGTCTGGGCTCAGGGATGAGGCTGGGCAGGGGGCTTGGGGTCAGCAGCATCTCTGAGGTAAGCCCTGGGTGGGGGCGATTGGTGGGGAAGAGGGGGCTGGGGGCCACAGGGGACATGCCCGGGGTGGGGGTGTCCGGCCAGGGTCCTGGGCCAGGGACGAAGCCAGAGAGATAGGACGCCACCCTGGGCTGGGCTGGGAGGCAGAGCCTGGGTCGGTTCTGGTTCTGCAGCTCACCGGCTGTGTGACCTTGGGGAAGTCACAGGGCCTCTCTGGTCTCTCTCAGCTGCCTCATCTGCACAGTGGAGATGATTATTCCTGCTCTGGATGGGGCGCTGCTGGGAGGACTGAAGGGGGTCCAGCAGGGAAAAGCCAGTGGGGAAGGTCCCTCAGGAGCACAGGGGTGGGGCCTGGCCCTGCCCCACCTGCCTCTGCGCCCAGCCTCCTGGTGATTGGCCAGGCCCTGGCGTCCCCGCCCCTCAGAGCACAGCTGATTGCAGGAGGTGGAGCCTCTATGCAGATGAGGCAGCTCTCTCCCTGCCCCCCTTCTCCCCCAAGGCCACCGCTACTGGGCCTCAAGGGTACTGGCTTGTTTCCCCAAGAAAGGCTGCAGCCTGGAAAACATGGGCTTTACTGTCTGAAGGCAGGACCTCTCTGGCTGTGTGTCCCCAGGACCCATGCTGCTCCCCCAGCCCCACCACCACCCCTCCCTTCCTAATCCCTGTCCCCTCACCAGTCAGGTGACTTCAGGCAAGACCTTCAAGTCTCTGAGCGTCCGTCTTCTCTGTTGAAGGGGATACGAATGCCCACCTCATGGATTTGTCCCGTGCGTTTACACATCCCTGTGTCCTTAAACAAACGTTTTCTGGGAGCCTCCTGGGTGCCAGGCCCTGATCGGGGAGCTGAGGACACAGAGAGAGGCCGTGGGGACGAGGCTCTGCTTTCTGGAAGCTTCTATCTCTTCACCTGTCCCCAGCCCCAGAGCTTCCTGCAGGATTACTGGGACCCAGGGGAGGCAAGAGAGTCTTTGGAGTGGGATCTCATCTTTTGACCACCGCCGCCTCCTTCCCTTCGCGTTCTTCCTTCCAGAACCTCTCTCCCCATCGCTGATAAGAGATTTTTCAATTATTATAAGTATCATCTGAGAAATGGGGTTCCTGCCACACCTCACCTTTGAACGTGATGGTAAATTTCATAGCACACCTGACACAAGAGCTGTGAGGGAGGCTTTAGGGTGTTTGTCACGAGGATTACGTGTGATGAGCTGTGCATCAGGTGAGCACTCAGGGAGGGTTAGTTATTAGTATCCGTCCACCCCAGGGTGCCAGGGACGGGGAGGGCGGCCACCCCTCCAAGTTTGCCTGGGTCTGGAGGGTTCGCTGGACTTGGGACTTCCTGAGCCAAAACCCGCACACTTGGCCGTCCCCTAGTGAGGGGCAGTGTGACCTCCCAGGTGACGGGGCGGGTAAGAGGCCGGGCTGTGCTGTCCAGGGGGCAGGGCTCGCCTTGGCTGGGGGCCCATGGCCCACAGGGTGAGCTGCCACCTGCAGCCTTTATAGGTATTTCCGATCTGACCCGGTGGTGCCACATGGCTTCCTGTGCCTGCACAGTTTGTGGACTGTGGCCCATTCAGATGGACCCCATTTGTCGCCAGCCGCACTGTCCGATGCTAGTGGGAATTCACTGGGAAGCGCCCACAAGGCTGCTGGACCCCAGGCACCTGAGTCCGTCCTGAGCCAGCCACAGGGCCACCCTCTCCTGCAGCGGATGGGAGTTGATGGAGCCTTCCCGAGGCCCAAGGACGCTCCGTGCCAAGACCAGCCCAGCCTCTTCTCCTGCCCCCAGGGTCTCCCAGTGAGAGCTTAGGATCCACAGGGGGGACCATGAAGCCCCACGGCCGGGGCCCTGCCGGAGCCCCAACCCCAAGGGGGTGATGGCACCTCGTGTGTGCTAAACACCTGTGCCTACCTTGGCTCCCATCCTCCCAACAAGCTGCTTCTGCCCCATTTTACAGAGGAGGAAACTGAGGCTCAGAGCAGCTGAGTGACTGGCCCCGAGTCACAGGCCACTAAATAGCAGGGTGGGGACATGAGCCAGCGTCTGTCGGAAAACAGGGCCCTGCTCCTCTCCCAGGGCCCCTCCACGGATCACTCCCTTGGGGTCCCTGGGTGAGCCGTCTCTCTCGTCAGGGTGGCGGAGAGATCATGAGGAGGTCAGGGACTCCCTCCCTGTCGGGGTGCAGATTCCTCTGCAGGATCGTCCGGTATGACCTTGGGTGGGTCCCTCCCCTCCTCTTGGCCTCGGTCCCCTCACTTGTCCTGTGAGGACGAGGAGCCCCCCTGCTTCCTGGGGGGCAGTGAGTCTACACAGGGAGCGTGTGGTGCAGTGTTTACACCTGGGACACGGAGCCCAGTGGCCTGGGTTCAGGCCCGGCCCTCAGCACACGTGGTGACCTTGAGCTGGTTGCTTCACCTCCAGCTGTCAAACTGGGAGGAGCATGATCATGTCGTCCCTGACACCAAGGTGTGCCGGGGGTCAGCTGTGGGCGGATGCAACGCAGTTAGGGCAGGGCCAGGGTGAACGCTCATTGCAGAGGCTAGCGATGACGGCGGTGACTGTGACCCTGAGCCTAGTGATGGGACGGCACCCTGAGCGAGCACGGGCAAACCAGAGGGAGCCGCCGTGAGCGCTTTGTTCAGGGCCTGGGGCACAGAGCATCCCTGTCGCTCCCCACCCCTGAGCCGGCCTCTTCTCAGGCCCGGGGCGCTCGCTGACGTCACCCCCTGCACAGCACCCCTCCCCCGGTGCTCACCCGTCCAGGCCACCATCCGGAATCCGGGGAACAAAGACGACCATCTCATCCACAGACCCCGGCCTGAAGCCAAAGCCTTCCCAGATCCCATGGTGAAAGGACCCCGGCCCGGGGACCCTTCGCCCCATCACCCTGCTTTATCCCCATCACGGCATCTACCGCTTTCGGAAATTGTTCATTCCTTGGCGTGTTATCATTCGTCTCCCCCACAGGCTGCAAGCTCCCTGGGGCCTTGTCTGCGTTGTGCCCTGCTGCATCCCCAGGGCCCTGCACGGGGCCAGGCACTTGGTTCTCACGAGACACTTGATGAATGAATGAATGAATGAATGAGTGGATGGATGCATGGATGAGTAAAGCCGGCTCTCCCTGTGCCACAGTGATTAGTGGGGACTTAGGGTCAGGGCCTGATCCTGGCCCTGCTTGGTCCCTCCCCGGCTGGAAGACACAGTGGGGGGCCTGTCCACATCAGCCCAACACCGATGATCCCTTGTACCCAAGGTTCGGCATTCTGCTCTTTTCAGCTCCTTCTTGTCTTGCCCTCAGTCTCCTCGCATGGACAGAGCTGGCTGAGCCATGGGATTTCCAGACTCTACCCCTCCCCCCCTCCCCAGAACCCGGTCTCACAAAGATTGTGGGAAGATGTCCACTATGGGAGGCTTGTTCAGAGAAGGCCTCGGGCTGCAGAAGGGACACAGTCATGCCCTTGGAAGCCTCACGAAAAGCAGCGCTTAAAGCCCCGAATCTGAAGAGAGAGACAGTCCTGTCCCCCTGGATCCCCCAGTATGATTTGGGAGACACTGTCCTGCCCTTAGGAGCCCCTAGTCTGGGTGGAAAAATAGCCTTGCCTTATATACCTCCAGTCTGATGGGGAGTTGGGGGGTGGGGACAGTCCTGCCTGTAGAAACCTGCAGTCTGCTGGTAGAGTCCTGGTCCTCACCGGGGTCGGGAGCCCTCCTGGAGGGACCAGGAACAGGCTGAGGGGATCCCAGTCCCTGCGGACTCCCAGAGGCATGGGGTCACATTGTCCTGATAGAGACCATCAGGGAGGTGGCCCTTCTCATAAGGGGCCACCCCCTCCCTGAACTCTGTGCAGGAGACAGAGGGCTAGCTGCCCTCCCCAGGTCCTTGGACCCTAAAGCCGAGCTCCCTCCGTAGGCACGGACCCGCTCTGACCCCGTCCCTGCCGTTCCCTGGGAGATGGGAGGCCTGGGTCCCAGTCTCCCTTACCAGAAGCTTCCTGTATCACTGTGGACTTGCTCTGTCCGTCTCTAGGCCCAGGGGTGGCTGGGTGACGTGTGATGGCTTTCCCTCCCTCCGCCCACGGCGCACGGGGGCATCCCCTGCCTTCTGTTCTTGCCCTATGCTCTTCCCCACACTCGGTGGTGGGCCGGTGAATATTTAGCAACTGGCTCTCCAGGAGAAACAACAACAAACCCCGGTTCGTGGTGTTTGCAGGTCCCTGGGGTAAAGCCACCATTTCAAGGCACCAATGAGACGTCACTGCAGGCGAGTTTGGAGGCGATGCCGAATAACAGCCCCGTGTATAGGATTTCCATGCAACAGATGGAAATAACCTCAAAAGCAAATACGACGGCGCGGAATCATAAAGCAATTAGGAAGACATGGGCTTTGAGTGTTTCCCACCCTTTTAAAATGTAATTTTCTTCATGGTAAGCTAATACAACTTAATTTTAAGTTGCGGTCGTGTTTAACAACGGGCCCACAAAATTCCTGCAAATTTAACCATCCCCTCGGCGAGTCGGTTTGCACCGCTCTGGCATCCCGCTGCCCCCCTCCCTTCCGTTCCCCACCCCCCCCCGCGCCCCCCCAGCCAGCCTCCCTGGTTCTTGATCCTACAAACGCTTGTCTAATTTGTCCTCTCTGTGAAAGAGCCCAAAATGCGGAGGCCCAAGCCCAGGAAGCCTGACCGCCACCTCACTTGGTCCTTGACACTTTCCATTTATTTCTCAGTGCCTTTATCATCAGAAATGACGGTTAAATCCAGTGCAAATACTGCTTTACGGGACTGAATTAATCACAGGGTGGGTGAGCCTTGGAGTCTTTATCTGAGCCTTAGGAGCAGTTAACCCTTCAGTCCTCACCGAGGCCACCACAGGGACGACCTTGGGCCCCAGGGGCCTCCCTGGAAGACCCTGTTTGGAACCTCGTTGGTGGTCACCTGACGCCAGGCCCCTTGGCCCTCCTGCAAGGGTTGGGGAGTCTGAGAGGAGCAAACGGGTAAAGCTTGAAGCTAGAAGGAACCTCCTCCTTTTGCAGATGGAGAAACTGAGGCCCAGAGAATGGCAGGGTCTTGCTCAAGGTCACCTACCCCATCGGGGAAGATCCAGAGGGAGGCACGGGGCTCCCCAGCCTGGATCCCCCACCAGGGATTAGCATTTGTCCGCTGAGAGTCATGGCAATAACGGGCCCTGGGAACGGAACCCCCGCAGGCAGGGCTAGGAGGCCCCTGGTCGTCACAGAACCCGGGCCACCAGGTCCTGGGTGGTCTAAGGGACAGGCTCTCCCAGCTGCTCCCCACCCACCCCCATCAGCGCCTCGCTCAAAAGGCTTCTTATTCTTTGATCCAACCTCAAATCCCCCATTGTCCCTCTCCTGGTCTCCGATCACAGCCAGGCCCCACGTGTCTGCATGGTCCCCCCTAATTGGCCCCCCAGTCTGTTCCCCATCAGTTAGCAGGGTCGTGGGCTCAAAGAGCAAATCCCATCGTGTCATTTTCCTGCTCAAAACCCTTCAGGGCCTCCCTCTGTTCTTAAAGGGGTCACAGGGACTGGGGTGACCTGGCCCCCACCGGCCACTCAGACCTCATGGTCCCTGCCTGGGGTATTTGCCCACCTGCTCCCTCTCCTGAGGGCCTCCCCTCCTGGGCCAGGTACTTCGTTACCCCTCAGAATTACCCAATTGTGTGAGGTCTCCTCCAGGAAACTCGTCAGACCCCCAGCTCAGCCTTGATCCAAAGGAGCGTCTCCCTCCAAACATCTCAGTGTCCATTTATCCTCCTCTGAGCAACGAACCTCAGGTCTTCCCCGTGGTCTCCACCCTCCTCGAAGCCTCTTCCAACAGCCCCAGCCGATCCCCTTCCACCGTGGCCCCTTCTCCCCCACTGCCCAGTCCTCATGCCTGAGCCCGTGGGGGCTGTTCGCCCAGCTGTCACCCAGGGGAGACTGTCAGGGCTGTGAGGACCGCAGCTGCGTCCAGCTGGTGGCTCCAGCTCCCCGGCCTGGCCTGGGCCTGGCGCGTAGTGTTGGCCAGGAGGGGGCTGTCACTCATGCACGCTACTCATTTATTCACAAGTCCGCACTGAGCACCAACCGCTAAGCCCAGCTGGGTCCTGGGAGCCTGGGCTGCAACATGACTGAGCCCAAGGAGCCTCGCCCTCAGGGAGCAACCTGCTGAGCAAACCATGCAGCCACGGCCATTTGCTGCCTCTCCGGGGGGCATGGGGACAACGGGGATAAAGGTTCAGGCAGGGGTGGGGGCTTAGAGTCCCAGTCTGAGCTCAAAGGCCCCGTCCAGCACAGGGGGTCCTCCCTGTCCCCACCGCTGCCTCTCCAGGTCAGTGGCCCCGCGGCCCTGTGTGACCCAGGCCTTCTCTCAGTGCACGACATGATCTAGGGGTGGCTCACAGCAGCCACCAAGTGCTGGCAGGATGCGGTGGTGGCCGGAGGGAGAGGATGAGGGTATTGAAGAAGCTGAGCACACGTGGGCCCGAGGACAAGGAGGGGATGCTCGAAAGGGCCATGAGGAAAGGTCACTGGGTGGCCAGCAAGAGGGACCTCAGAGGGCCAAGTCCCGAGGGAAGGGGGTGATGTGGCTGCTTTGAAGCATCTCCCAGCACCTCAGTCCCTGCCAAGCTGCCATTGCCCTATTTTAGAGGTGAGGAAATGAAAGCTCAGAGTGGTTAAGGAACTGGTCTAAGGACACACAGCTAGGAAGGGGCCAGGAGCAACTTCACTGCCAAGCCCCTACTCAGCCCAGGGGACCAAGATGTTAAACACTAAAGGGTTCTCTAAATGCGCAGGGGATGCTGGGAGTACAACGGAGACTGGCCACGTATCCCCAACTCTGGGGCGAGTTCCATCCTCGGCCACCTCTGAGGCCACCGGCCGCTGCAGCGGATGGTCCCCAGGCATGCAGGGCCCGCTCTCCCCGCTGTCTTGTCTGAGGACTTTATCCAGCGCTGCAGGACCTTGCTCTGCCCTCCGTGGGGCCACCCGGAACTCCGACCCCCTCAAGGGTGTAGCTTCCATCCCGAAGCACGTTGGGCATGAGTGCCTCCGAGGGTCCCTTGCAAGACCGAGCCCCAGTTACTCACACCCTTCCTTGTCTCAGCCCCTCTCACTTGTGTTCCTGAAAACCCTTCCCTAGCCCTTGGTTTGGGCTCTGCTTTCAGAGCCCGATCTAGGACATGGGACCAAGTCCCTCCAGAGGAGCTGGGGTCCATGCTTACCTCTTGAACACACCTGTGGGAGCCCAGGTAGGGAGATCCAGGTGCCTGGGGAGGGACAGGACTGGCTTGTGGGCACCAGAGCCAGAGTCTCTGGAAACACGGCAGACAGCATCCACAAGGGAGGCGGGAAGAAAGGCCAAGCAGTCAGCCAGGCTGCCCTAAAAGTCAGCCTGAAAGGACTGGCTGGTGGAGGAGGAAATGGGCTGAGTCACTGGGGGCGGCTGAATGTGCCAGAGGACGGGGAGCAGGGAGGCTGGGGCTGCCGGCAGGGGTGGAGGCTGAGGGCAGAGAGCAGCCTCACTTGTGAATAAGGAACAGTGACGCTGAATGGTCTCAGAACTCTTGTGCCCTATACCGTGGGTTTATTTCTCGGCTGCCTATTCTATTTCACTGATCCTCGATGTTTGTCTTTATGCCAGTGCCACACGGTTTTGATTCCTGTCGCTTTGTAATAGGCTTTAAATCAGGAAGCGTGAGACCTCCAAATTCTTCCTCAAGGTTGTTTTGACTATTAGGATCCCTTCAGATTCCATGTGGATTTTAAGGTAGATTTTTCTATTTCTGCCAAAAAAAAAAATCATTGGGATGACACTGAATGTATCAATTGCTTTGGGGGGCATGGACATCTTGACATTAACGTAAGATTAACATGCAGCGTAAGCATGCCTGGCTGGCTCAGTCGGTAGAGTGTGCGACTCTCAATCTTAGGGTTGTAAGTTCAAGCTCCAGGTTGGGTGTAGAGATCACTTAAAAAGAAAGTCGTGGAAAAAATTAACATGAAGTATGTAATATTGAATCTTTTAATCCATGAACACGAGATGTGTTTCCATTTATTTACATCTTCCTTAATTTCTTTCAGCAATGTTTTATAGTTTTCAGTGTGAAAGTCTTTTCCTTCGGTGATTAACTTAATTCCTAAACATTTCATTCTTTGTGACGTGCTTGCAAGTGGAATCATTTTCCTTTCTTACATTTTTTTTAATGTTTATTTATCTTTGAGAGCGAGACAGAGCGTGAGCAGGAGGGGCAGAGAGAGAGAGGGAGACCCAGAATCCGAAGCAGGCTCCAGGCTGTCAGCACAGAGCTCGACGCAGGGCTCGAACTCACAAACTGTGAGATCATGACCTGAGCCGAAGTCACACACGGAACCCACTGAGCCATGCAGGCGCCCCTGGAATCATTTTCTTAACTTCCTTTTCAGATAGTTCAGTGTTAATATACAGAAATGCAACGGATTTCTGTCAGTTGGTTTTGTATCCTGCAACTTTATTATGTGTATTAGTTCTAATAGGTGTGTGGGAAGGTGGCAGGGAGGGTGGGGGGCTGCGTGGGGGTGGGGGTGGGGGTGGGGTGTAATCTTTAGGATTTTTCACATATAAGACCATGTCATATGTGAACAAAGATCATCTTACCTCTTCCTTTCCAATTTGGATGCCTTTTGTTGTTTTTTCTTGCCTGATTGCTCCCTCTAGAACTTTCAGTACCATGTTGAATAGAAGTGGTGAAAACAGATCTTTTTCATTTTCCTGATTTCAGAGAAAAAGCTTTCACAATTTCAGCATTGAGTAGAACGTGAGTGATAAATTTGTGGGTTTTTTTTTTAAGTTTAACTTTTATGTTGAGAGAGACAGAGAGAATTTATAAGAGAGGAAGGAAGGGGCAGAGAGAGAGAGGGAGAGAGAGCATCTCAATCAGGCCCCACCATGTCAGTGTGGATCCCGATGTGGGACTTGAGCCCACAAACCATGAGATCATGACCTGAGCTGAAATGAAGAGTTGGATGCTTAATGGACTCAGCTACCTAGGCGCCCCGATGAATTTGTGCTTTAAAGAAAGACCTCAAATCTCTCCACTTCTGGGTTTCCTAAATAAATCCTAGATGTTCACTGTTAGTCCCCATGGAGTTAATGGGCCTGGACCAGCCTCTTAATTTCATGCAAATCCCAGCTCGTCTTATTTTGGGAGGGCAGTACATTTGTAGTTCCTTCCCATCCCCAGCCAAGACTCTAATCCCTCCAATGTTCATGGTTCTAGTAATTATGGGGAAAAAATCCAAAGGACAAAACTTTTGCGTCCTGTCTATGAGATTACAGACTATAGTGGAGTTCATTAAATTTATTTTTGCAGTTTCTGAGGAGATTAGATTCACTCTGTGTGGCTCTGGAGGGCCAAACAGAAACTGTTTGGCAGAATCTTCCTGGAGGCAGATAGGAATTCAGGCGAAGAAGCTGATGGTCAGAGCCAGTCAGCACCAAGAGAGCCATCCCAGGTACAAGGGTGAAGTGAGTAAGGTCCAGAATCTGGTGTGGTTACTGAAGGGAGACAGTTCAGACCAAGGGCTGTGTGGATCATACGTGGGTTCACTCTCCAACTCCCCCTCTCCCAGGGGCTCAGGCAAGGAGGTTGATTTTTCTAAACTTCATTGTGGTCTCTATAAGATAGTGATAGCTGTAACTAGCACAGAGCAATGCTCACTGAGTGGTCTCTTGTCTTTGTTATTTAGAGTTGGGAGTGGGGCTTTCTCTCACTCCTGGTTTCTTGAACAGCCTCTGTGTCCGTCAGGGGTCAGCCGTGGTCTTGCTCTGCCTGTTCTTCATTCAGGATATTGGAACTGATGAAGTATCTGGAAAGTCTCCTGTCACCAGGGCAGAAGGTAACAGATCGGGGAGGAGGGGGGGAGTGTCTCACATTGGCATTTAAGTGCCCTGGCGCTTCCACTCACAATGGATGGGCCAGAGCTAGGCACCTAACAAGCCTTGTTGAGCCGGGAGGACGAGGAGCTTAGTCCTACCATGTGCCGAGAAAGGTGAGGTCCTGAGATACTCGGTGGACAGAACCAAGGAATCCCCTACCAAACACTCTTGTCTGGGCGCCTCAGTGGATGAAGGCACCTTTCAGCGGGAACTTGGGAGGAGAGCGTGTTTGAGGAGAAAAGTTAAAAAACAGTAATAAGGACTTTCTTCTTTTGGCATGACAGCATGTAGAGTTCCACAGACCCATATTCCTATGAAATGTGAAAAATACTAAAAAACAAAAACAAAAACAAACATTTAAGGTCTCTAGAAATGGCCCTGTGGGCATAAAATAAAAGAAGAAACATTTACTCAAGAAAATGTACTAAAAATTAAAAAGACCTGTGAAAAGTCTGTGATATTTGGGCCAGGATGCATGCCCTTACCACTCCTTCCCAGCTCCCAGATGGAAACTTTACTCAAAATTTGGGGGGGGGGGGTGCCTGGGTGGCTCAGTAGGTTAAATGTCCTACTTTAGCTCAGGTCATGATCTTGCAGTTCATGGGTTCAAGGCCCACATCAGGCTCTGTGCTGACAGCCTGGAGCCTGCTTCGGATTCTGTGTCTCGCTCTCTCTCTGTCCCTCCCCATCTTGAGCTCTGTCTGTCTGTCTGTCTCTCCCTCTCAAGGATAAATAAACATTAAAAAAATGTTTTTTTTTTTTTAAAGATGGTACAGCCAAGTACATGGGGCTCCCTCTCACTGTAGCTTCCAGCTAGAGATTCATCTTCCCAGGAAGAGCAGGACATAATCTTTTCTCATCCTGCCCCCAGATGCCTGTTGCTATGGTTAAGTTCAAGGCAACTTCAGCTGAGAGGTGGAGGTTCCCTCCTTCTGTCCAATACCTACCTGCTCATGGAGTTGAATGCACCATCACTGGGAATCATGGAACCCTGATATCCCTTGCCCTGGATCACAGAGTGGGAGTTCCAGACTGAAAGAAGCAAGCCCAAGAGACCTGGGGTATGGTTTCCCCATCCCCAAAACACTCAGATCCTGAAATGGGGAGGTCACACAGAGAGAAGTGCCATTGTCCCCACTCCCAGAATCAGAACTGAGGCAGAGAGATTTATTTTGCTCAGAGGGGAAGCTGGGCATGGAATAGAGAGCATCAAATCAACCTCTCCCCACCCCCAATGAGCCGATTTATTTACCACAGAATGTGGGGAAGTTCAAACCTATGGGAATTGTCAAAATCAGTGGAATTTTTGGTAAAAGGCAATTGGAAAGAGATTAATAGATTTATTGGATTAATCCAGTGGATCAGATTGGAGGCCAGCAATTTTGCCAGAGAGAATAGGAAAAGATATAGGTATAAGAGTCCTCCTTGGGTCAGAATAAATCTCAAATACTGAGCTCTGGAACTATCCCTTCAAAGGAGCCCAAATTTGCTTAAATTTGTCTGTGAGGTAAAGTCAAAAGCATTGTTGAAACAACAGAGCAAGTAGCAGGCAGTTGGGGGAGCTTAACAGTTGGGTATTGTCACAGACTATGAGTCTGGAGTTCTCTCTTGTCCAGCAAGAGAGTGGAAGCAGAATTGAATACTGGAGAGGCTAATGTCTGGGAGGAGACAAGAGTGCCGAACAAGGGTTTCGGCACCGTGTTTATTGAGTTCACAAGATATTACCCACGTGGTGAATGTGAAGGAAACAAGAGCTTACACATGTTAATGTGGAGAAAACAATCAGACAATAATCATTAACTTGTGTGTGTAAGAAGCAAAGGGTCAGGGGGGCAGGTGGAGTTTGTGATCAAGTAAAATAGTATATTGGCATCAGATGGAAAGTAATCTTGATCCCATTCTGACCCATTTATGTAAATAGAACCTATGTCTTCACAGGGTGTGGTCACTCTAGGGTGACTGTGGGCATACCCACTTCTACTCAGTATTGTACCAGAGGTTCTTGCCAAGGAAATTCGGCAAGAAAAAGAAATAAAAGAGAATCAGATTCGAGAAGAAGAAGTTAAAGTATCTTTAGCTGCAGATGCCATGATCTTATGTTTAAAAAGTTCTATGTAATCCACAAAATCTATCACAGCTAATTAAAAACTAAATATTTTAAAATAGTAAACATGGGGCGCCTGGGTGGCGCAGTCGGTTACGCGTCCGACTTCAGCCAGGTCACGATCTCGCGGTCCATGGGTTCGAGCCCCGCATCGGGCTCTGGGCTGATGGCTCAGAGCCTGGAGCCTGTTTCCGATTCTGTGTCTCCCTCTCTCTCTGCCCCTCCCCCGTTCATGCTCTGTCTCTCTCTGTCCCCAAAATAAATAAAAAACGTTGAAAAAATTTTAAAAAAATTATAAAATAGTAAACATATTAAATATTAAAAATCTATTAGAACTAATAAATAAGTTCAGCAAGGTTGAAGGATATAGGATCAATACACAAAAATTAATTATATTTCTATATACTTGCAATGAACAATCCAAAAATGAAATCAAGAAAACAATTACATTTACAGCGACATCAAAAAGAATAAACCATTAGGAATAGATTTAACAAAGGAAGTATAAAACTTACTTATACTCTGAAAACTACAAAACATTATTGAATGAAATTAAAGAAGATCTAATAAATGGAAAAACAGTCTACGTTCAGGTATTAGAAGGCCCAATATCATTAAAGATAACAATAGTTCCCAAATTGATCTACATATTCAATATAATCCCTACTAGCATCTCAGTTGATTTCTTTGTAGAAATCACCAAGCTGGGGGCACCCAGCTGGCTCAGTTGGTATAGCATGTGACTCTTGACCTTAGGGTTGTGAATTCAAGCCCCACATTGGGTGTGAAGCCAACTTAAAGAAGTGGTAAAAAAAATCAACAAGCTGATTCTAAAGTACATGTGGCATTTCAAATGATCCAGAATAGCCAAAACAATTTTGGAAAGGAGGAATTTTGTCAGGTTTTCTGATTTCAAAACTGACCACAATGCAATGGAAATAAAGACAGCATAGAACTGGCATAAAAACAGACATATAAGTCAATGAGATAGAACTCAGGGCCTAGAAATAAACTCAGATGTCTGCTTTTCTTCAAAGGTTCCAAACAATTTGTGTGTGTGGGGGGCAGGGAGGGGAAGAATAGTCCTTTCAATAAATGATGTTGTAACACTTGAATAGCCACATAAAAAGGAATAAGTTAGACCCTTACCTTACACTATATGCAAAAAAAATACAAGACATCGTTCAGACATAAATGTCGGAGTCAAATCTACAAAACTCAGAATAAGACACAAGAGCAAATCTTCATGACCTTGGATTTAGCAATAAATTCTTAGGTAGGACACCTAAAGCATGAGTAACAAAAGAAAAATAGGTAAATTGGATTTCATCAAAATGAAAAACGAACAACCAACTTCTGCTCTTCAGAGGAAACTGTCAAGAAAGTGAAAAGGCAAAACAAATATTGGGAGAATGTACTTGCAAATCATATATCTAATAAGGATAGAGTAAGTTTTTTTTTTTTTTTTAAAAAAACCTCTTATAACTCAACAACAAAAAAGACAAATAATCCAATTAGAAATGGGCAAAGGAGGGTGCCTGGGTGGTTCAGTTGGTTAAGCATCCCACTTCTGCTCAGGTCATGATCTCGTGGTTTGTTATTCTGAGCCCAGCATCAGGCTCTGCACTGACAGCTCAGAGCCTGGAGCCTGCTTTGGATTCTGTGTCTCCCTCTCTCTCTGCCCTTCCCCTGCTCCTGCTCCATCTCTCTCTGTCTCTCAAAAATAAATAAACATAAAAAAAAAGAAAATCTCTTATCACTAGCTGACCACTAAGTTATCTGAGCAGAGACTTCAATGGCAACACACCCCAAGAAATACAGACTTTACTGAACTAGTTTAGGAACTTCAACTAATCAAAGAAGCGGCAGCAGAAACAACAACAAAAACAGCAACGACAAACTTCAAAGAGGGCAGGGGGACTCTGATTTCCTGAGGTGCCCCATTAGATTATTTAAAATGTCCAAATTCCAATAAAAATTACGAGACATGCAAAGAGACAAACAAGTATGGCCCATACACAGGCAGAAAAAACAGTCAATAGTGAATGTCCTTGAGGAAGCCCAGAGGTTGAACTTACTAGACAAAGACTTTAAATTAACTGTTATATAAATATGAATATATTCAAATAACTAAAGAAAACCACATCTGAAGAATTAGAGAAGTGCATGCACCTGATATCTTCCCAAATAGTGAATACCGATGGAGATAGAAACTATATTTTACAAGAATCAGGTAGAAATTCTTAAGTTGAAAAACGATAAAACTAAAAGAAAAAACTCAATAGTGACTCAACAGCAATTTGAATTGGCAGAAAAAAAATCAGTGAAGGTAAAGCTAGGTCGATTGGTAATAGAACAAGAAATGAAGAAAAATGAGCAGTCTCAGAGACTCATGGGATACTATCATGCACACCAATATACACATAAAGGAGAGGACAGTGAAAGATCAGAAAGAATATTTGAAGTAGTGGCTGAACATTCCCAAGCTTTATGGAAAACATTAATCTAACACATCCAAGAAACTCAAATGCACTCCAAGCGGAATAAATTCAAGAGATACACACTAAACACACAGTAGTCAGACTGTCAAGAAGTCGAAGACAAAGAGAATATCTTGAAAGCAGTAAGAGAAAAATGACTCATCACATACAAGGAATTCTCAATGATATTAACAGCTGATTGTTCATCAGAAACCATGGGGGCCAGAAGGCAGTGAGATAACATATTCCAAGTGCTTAAAGAAAAAGTTGTCAACCAAGAGTTCTGTATCCGGGAAAACTATCCTTCAAAATGAAAGGAGAAATTAAGCTATTACCAGATAGGCAAAAACTGGGAATCTGTCACTAGCAGACCTGTCCTACAAGGAATATCGAAAGGATTGCTTCAGGCTGCAAGGACATTAGATGATAATCTTAGTCCATGAGAAGAAATAAAGAGCATTGGTCCAGGTATCTGCATAGGTGGATGTAAAAAAAACAAAACAAAAACAAAACAAAAAAACAAAAACAAAACAGCAGGAATGTAATCTTTGGCAATTATTTTCTTCTCTAGGGTTTAAAAAACAACTGCACAAAGCAATAATTATAAATCTATTGTTGGGCTCATATACAGATAATTTCCAAGACAATCATAGCACAAAGGAGGGAAGAGACGATGGGGCTTTAATGGGAGCAAAGATGTTTTTATACTATTAGAGTTAATCTGATATTAACTAATATGGTATTAATCTGAACTGGATTGTTTTAAATTAATATGTTAGTTGTAAACCCAGAGGCAACCACTTAGAAAATAATTGTAAAATATAGTCAAAGAAACAAGGAAACAAAGAAACAAGAAACAAGGAAATTCACTGCCAGAGCTGAGATTCCATCTTGGGCCAATGTGACTCTGTGCCTGCTCACCCTGTCATGGGCAGTCTCTGCAGCCACTTGTCACCTCCATGCTCACATGTGTTCATGAAGTGGGTGGTGTGGGGAGCAGGCTCTCTAGAAATGTGCCAGAAAACGAACGCAGGAAATGTGGGGGACCTGTCCATGGTGCTGAAGCTTATTTGGTGGCAGCTGTGGGGGTGGGGCAGGGGCTTGCTCCAAAACACAGGACTCTAGATTTTTCATCATAAAACTTGTGAAATCAATTCATAGCTGCTTTCAAGGCACACTTAGTCCCTGGCGCTAATTCTTTAAGGAGCTTAAGAATCACCTGGTTAAGGCTGGATATGTCTGCTCAAAATGCTGATTCCCCAGGCCCCAGCAGTTCTGATTTGGTGGTTATCAGATGAACACGTGGAATCTGTCATTCACACAGGCGCCCCCACCACCCCCTGGCCTCTTCTTCCCAGCCAAAGGTGACCCTGACACATGAACGTATCCTGGTTTTTAGGATATCCCAGGCCCTGTTCTAAAGACTTTGCATTCATTTTTCACAGTTTTTCAGAACACAGATTCTGGGTCCAGCCTACCCGCGTAGGAATCCAGACTGCCTGGCACAAAGTACACATTTTATAATATCAGCTCTCTTTGTTATTTTCTTATTTACCGATTGAAGAAATCCAAAAACACAAGTATCCTCAGCCTCGTTTCACGGGTGAGGACTGGTGGGCACAGAGAGGGAAGGCAACTTGTTTAAGGACACACAGCGAGTGAGTCACAGAGCTGAGCTCAAACTCCACGCCACATGCCCCTGAAGCCGGTGCTCTAACCACTGCCCCACCGGCACATGGGGACCGTGGCCAGACCCTGCCCTTTGCACCTGCCCCTGCCTGCTGAGACCACCTCAGGTGCTGAGTCAGGCTACCGCCCCTTTGAGATGGGGGCAGGGTTCCTGGGGGCTGGGGGAGAATGCGGGGTGGACCCCTGGCATCATCATGCCCTCCTGGACCTACCTCAGATCATGTCAGGAAGCTCACCAGGAAACAGGTGTTCTCTCTGAGGGGGGCTCTAGTGTCCATTTATTGGTACTTACCTGGAGGGAGTTCAACCTGGCATCTCTCATACTGGATGGGAAGGTAAGAAGGTGACGACAGGTAGCTTCCAGATGATAGGCCCGGTCTTCAATCCTGGCCTTCCCATCTTTGAGACCTTGGTCCGGCCTCAGCTTCCTCATCCGGGAACTGGGTATAAGAGTAGAGCCCACCTCTGCAGGCTGTAATGACAGGGTAGGACGTGCAGCACAGTGGTGGGCACACCGGGCGAGGGCTTGATAGCAGTTAGCAGCTCCATCAGCTGAGAAGAGGCTGTAAAACAACCATAGAAGTTTGTTGGGGGCGGGGAGGGGGGCGTCTCAGGGATTGCAATCCAGGAGACACCGTTGACCTACGCACTGAAAGCGTGCTCCAAATCGCAAGCCAAGCAGGGAGAGCAGCTTATAAAAGCAAGTTCCCCAAAGTCCCATAACTTGTTTTGGAGGAATTATGATAGGCAGTGACGGAATTAACCTGGCTATCTGATCCGCAATTGGCTATTAAGCCAACATATGCTACATTATCTCTCTTTCAGTCTGAAATAGAAAGATGTGTTCCAGAAGGTGGCCAAGGTGCAACTGACCAGTGATAATTGACAAAAGTCAAGGGTCCACCGTGTTCTAAGAATTGAAACAGGAGACGTGCCCCGGCCCTGCTTCCTCAATATCCCTCTGACCCTATTTTGAATGACTCTTAGCTCTGCTTACTTCACTCGGGAATCTTCTTTCACAGCTAATGATACTAGAACTCCCTGCGCACAGGCAGAGTCAAATGGGCTTTCCCTGGCATGGTTTCTTCCCGGTCTTAGCTTAGAAGTTTATCTGGAGCCTGAGGTCATCCTAGCCATCTCTGCCGCAGGAGGCTCTCCCTGGAATTGTGTTAAGCTTCCGGGGCAGATGTGGGAGACAGACCAGGGCTGGCTCTCAGCCCAGAGTCCTTGGAGGCTCCGAAAGCCGACTGGAACCCCTGGGCCTCATCCAAGCCCAGCTTCCTCGTGGGCTGGGGTTGGCGCCCCTGCTGTAATGGAGCCGGCCCCCACCTGCAAGCTTCCCCTTCTGGTGTGTGACTTCGGAGGACATTTGACAAATGCACTCTAGAAGAATATGCAGAGAACTACCGAGGGCTGGCGGCCTTTCTCAGCAGGGGCAGACAACTAAAGGCAGGTGGGATGCATCTGCCAGGGGTAGAAATTCAGCCTTCTGCCGTAAAATTGTGTGTGGCCTTGAGCAAGTTCCTTCTCTGTTCTGAGCCTTGGATTCCTCATCTGTCAACTGGGGTGTTACCATCTGCCCGGAGCTCAGAACATTGTGGAAGAACAGCGTGGGGTAAGATTGCAGGCGCCAGCGCACTTAGAGCAACGATGAGCATTTATCAAGTGCCAGGGGAAGGACTTCCTGGTCATTGTCTCTGGATCCCAACAGCAACCATGTGGGGTAGGCGCTGTATAAACCCCCAAGGCCCCCAGCAGGTGAGGCAGCAGGCTCAGAGAGGTCGAATGCTGTTTACCTGAAAAATGAAACTGGAATGCCTGGGTGGCTCAGTCTGTTAAGCGTCCGACTTTGGCTCAGGTCATGATCTCACGGCTGGTGAGTCCGAGCCCCGCGTGGGGCTCTGTGCTGACAGCTGGGAGCCTGGAGCCTGCTTTGGATTCTGGCTCCCTCTCTCTCTCTCTGTCCCTTCCCCACTCATGCTCTGCTTCTGTCTTTCAAAAATAAATAAACGTAAAAAAAAAATGTTAAAAAATAAAACAAAAACTAACAGTGATTTTACCAGCAAAAGTGAGTCGATTTGGGAATGACCGAGTTGCAAGGTGGAACAAGCAATCTGTAGCAACGCCGTAGCAAGTCGAGCCCACAGAGGAGAGGAATGTTACTTGATGGAGAAGGAGGTAGTGGGAGGGGTTGTTGGGAAGGAAAGTCCCGTGGGGAAAAGCTGGGGTATAAGGTGATGACAGTGTCTCATTGGCTGACTTGCTGGGATAGTGATTTCCTGTTAAAAGATGCGCACTTTCCCCTCTGGGGTCTGTAATTGATGACTCTTTCCTGCTGACCATTCTTCTGCTGGGGTCTGTCACGGACAATTCTTGCTGTAATTGATGTTGGGTGGCGCCCGCTTCCCCTTCTAGCCTCCTCCTCTAGTGATATTTCCTTTTATTCATGTCCACCATGTCTTAGCCAAGGTCACACAGCTGCTCAGAGGAAAAGTGGCCTTGGACCGGGGTGGGAGGGAGGGTGGGGGGATGGGAGGGGCAATGGAATCCCATCCAGGACCCTCCTTGAGCCTCTGTCTCCCTCAACGCAGCGTGGGCATCCCCGGCTGGGACACTGTCCCCACGCTTCGCCCTCCCATGCCTCAAAGTGGCATCCTGCATGGGGGAGTCTAATGGGCGCTTGGTGTACAAGTGCGGACTGCATCAGGTAGGGCTGGATCAAGAGCAGCTTAAAGATGCCGTGACCCCGAGAAGGAAAGTCACGGAGCCTCTAAATGCCTGCTGTGTGTGTTAGTAAAGGTGGCCAGTTAAAAGCATAAAGGTTTGGGGCTCCTGGGTGATTCAGTGGGTTAAGCGTCTGACTTCAGCTCAGGTCGTGATCTCACCGTTCGTGGGTTCAAGCCCCACATGGGGCTCTGTGCTGACAGCTCAGAGCCTGGAGCCTGTTTCGGATTCTCTGTCTCCCTCTCTTTCTGCCCCTCCTCTTCTCATGCTCTGTCTCTCTCTCTCTCAAAAATAAATAAATAGATATTAAAAAAAAAAAAGCTGAAAGGCCTATCATGGCAGGGGCTTGGCCAGCACCTGTTTGAGACCCTCTAATGTCATTCGCTTCCCTGACCCTGCCTGGTCAGTGATGGGAAAGCTCAGAGATCTACCGCTTTTTATTTCTTTTTCTATTTCTTCTTTTCCTTTTTTTTTTTTTTTTTCTGTTTTTAGATTTACTGCTCTTAATAAGGCAAGTGGTGGCCAGGGCTTTCTTCATAAGAGAAGGGTCCAGCTGGATTGCCCTCCAGGCAGGTGAGCCCAGGGCACCCACATGCTGGGACTGGCTTCCTTCCTCCTGCCCACTCAGGGACCTCCCTGACTTCCGTCATGGATTATTGTCTGCAAAAATCAAAAACAGCTGATTTCAGAGCCGTCACGGGCTGGGAGGGAAGCGGAAGGAGGAGCTGGGGCTCGGTCTCGTGTGCTGTGGTGTGCCGTGAATCCCGGTGGGGTGAACCTGTGACCCCCAGGTGTCCCACCCCCATCTCTGGACTTGACAGTTACTGATGTCCAGGCCGAGCCGGTCATGTTTGCGGCGCATTCAGACTTGAGACTGTGCAGTTTAGCTTCTGTGCGGGGCTGTTTGTAGACCTGCTTGGGAGTTCCAAAGTCAGGGCCAGGTCACCCGTGGTCTCCTGTGTCCCCGGCCCCAAAGCTGGGAGACGCCAGGTGCTCCTGCCTCCACAGCCACTTCCAGTCTCTGAGCCAGCTGGTGTTCAGGGCCTTCCTCCACTCTCCCCTCCTCCGGGGTGTGAACCACTATCGACACCATTTTAATGGCAGGGATTTGGGATTCAGAAGGAGTCTGATGTGATAAGGCCAAGACAGAACTAAAACAGGATGAGATACTAGAGCGACATGGGCCGGGAAAGAATGCTGCTTTAGTTCCAGTTGGGCAGGGAGGGCTTCTTGGAGGCGGAAGCATTTGGGTTGAGGCCTGAGTGCGGGAAAAAAGAGCGAGCACACGGAGATCTAGGGGGGTGGGCAGAGGAGGGAGTGGCGATCTGAGACCCTGGGCAAGCCTAGGAAGGGAATCAGAACACTGGGGTCTAGATCTCAGCTCTCTCCCGAATCATCGAGGGTCTTATGGCAAGTTGTTCCTCTTTCTGGGCTGGGGTTTCTCCCTCTGCAGAATATGGTGTGGTCCACACCTGCTTGCTTCGCTCTGCAGAGTCGGGAGGACGCAGTGAAATAGCATATCTGGATGTGGGAGAATCCCGGGGTGCAGAGGCATCCTCGGCCCCTCTCTGCCCGGTCTACCCAGGGAAAGTCCCTGGGAGCAGTCGAGGTTAGAGGGGCTGGATATGATCCGGGTAGCTGAGCGGAGGCCCCCTTCCTTCCCTTCTCCCACCTACTTGAAGCCCTGCCCTCAGCCGGTGTGGTGGGAGAAAGACAGAGACAGAGATAAAGAGACAGAGATGCACACAGGGACACCCAGAGAAGGGAGACAAGCAGCCACCTACATACGCAGCACAGAGTCAGAGAGAGACGGGGAGACCCAGGCAAAGCCTGAGATGGAGACAGAGAGGCGAAGAGAGAGGGGCTGGAGTTCGGGATAGGTCATCAGAGACGCTGTCAGGTCCTTAGAGTGGCCGAGAGTGGAAAAGTAAAGAGCGAGAGTCCAGAAACTGGGGGTGGGGTGGAAACACAGAAAAACGGGGGGTGGGGAGACAGAGACGCCCACGGGGAGGGCCCGAGAGCCCAGAAGTGGAGCAATGCAGAGGCACAGAACCTCCTGAGCCTCGAGGTCCTCTCCTGTAAGCATGGTGGTAACTGCACCCCAAGAGCTCTCCACCTCCGTGGAGCCCTCGGGTGGCCTTCCCTGGGGCGATGACTGGGGGGACTGGGCTGTGGCGGTTTAATCTTTACAACAGTCCCGTTTTACTAATGAGGAAAAGGAGGGTCAGAGAGGTTGAGTGGCTCATCCAAAGCCACGCAGGAAGTTGAAGAGGCAGGACTGGGCCTCGATCCTCTGGCTCTGGGTGCAGTGTTTCTCCCACGACACCTGGTGAGGTGACTCAGGGTTTGCAACACGTCCAATCCCTGAAGATCTGCTGGGAGCTTCCAGCCTGCCAGAAAACTGGTTCATCATCCTTGCTAGGAACCTGAGGCCCTCAGATCTGAGTCTCCCAGATCCCCGGATTGGTAACAGCAGCAAATACGGGGTGGGGGCGGGGGGAGTGAGCGAGGAAGAGAGGGAGAGAAAACCATTGGTTGATTGAGAAATAGAGGCGGAGCTACCAAGGTGGGCAGGGTGCGCTCTCCCAGAAGGCGGTGCATCGACGCGCGGGCATGCGCACACTAAGCTCGGCTGCCAGGGCCACCAGGGTGGGGTGGGGGTTGTCCCCATCAGGCCTCAGGTTTCGAAGCCTGGGCTCCGTCTAACTGAAGTCGTCTCGCTACCCTGCCCCGAACAGGAATGAGGTCCTGGAGAATCTACATGAGCTTTAACGAGCTGACGTTCTGAGTTGGATGCGCTTCAGGGACGCCAAATTCTCCGCCTTAAACTTTGGTCAACTTAACAATTCCTGCATCCCTGCTCGTGGGCTTAGGCCCATCCCGTTGGGGGGAGGGGGAGCTGTAGGAGCTGAGGCCCAGATTGCCCCCCAAAAAGCAGAGAGGGTGCAGGGAGGAGGAGCAGAGATGGGAGGGAACGCCAGCTTTGCCCCATAAACCAGGTCGCGAGGTGGGAAACCAGCCAGGGCTTAGGCCAACGATTCCCAGCTCTCTGGGATTATACACCCAGGGAGGGTGTACAGGCGGGAGGGCATTTTCCTGGGCGGAAGGTCTAAAGCATTTATCAGAGTCTCAAAGGAGTCTGTATTAGTTAAAACAGGCTAGGCTTTTGCTTCCGTGACCGACAAACCCCAAATCTCAGTAGATTAACATCTAAGTGGTTGACTTCCTCTTCCGATAAACACCTGCGTGTCAGGTGACACTCAGGGGCTGCTGTCCCTGGTGACCGGTGATGGGATGAGTCACATCCATCTCAAGGTGCAGCCCCCATTCCCTTCAACAAGGGGAGCGAGCTGGGGCGGGGGGAGGGGGGTCCTCAGCCCACAAGTGACCCACGTCACTCCCATTGGCTGGAATTAGTAGTTCATGGCCCAACCAGCCACAGAGGAAGCTGGGGGCGGAGTCTTTTGTTCACTCGGGAAGGAGAGGACGGCCTGATGTCGGTGGGCAATAGAATGTCAACATTATTTGGAAATTTTAGAAACTGAATATTCCCAGGCCGCGGTTTTGGGGAGTTCTGTTCTGGGGTCCAGGAAACTGTGTTTTAACACGTCTCACAGGTGAATGTGTGCACAGGTCTGGCCACGGCTGGAGCAGAGCCTTGTCCAATCGGAGGGCTGCATGCCTGCTCTCTTCTATTTATGGCCTCCATACTGCCATCTTGGGGGCTCACTGATGTCTGAGCATCACATCAGAAGCCGCCCTTATTTAAAATCTGAGACCCCCAAGGCTTACACACTAATACCACCCCAGGGCCCATTTCACTGGTGGGACAGCTGACGCACAGAATGCACGTGTTGCTGGGAAGGTACCACTGGATCTGACACTGTGGACCGCTCTCCTCGTCTGGGATAAGGAAAAGGGACGCGTCCCCCTCAGTGCCCCAAGCCACATCCCCAGGGGGTGCGCCTGCCTGGCAGCTTTCGGGGTCGTGGAACCTGAAGACACTGGGAACAGAGGTCATTGGCGGACGAATCACTCTCATTATGGCCGGTCCACTCTTGGCTACTGCTCTCCACTTCTGCCGGGAGAACGAGACTGGAAGGACAATGCTGGTTTCCTCTGCCAGAATGAATAAACATAAGACAAGTAAGACAGTACTAAGGGTAATGAAGCTCCTGGGGCAGATAATTCACATCCCCCGAAACCCGGGCCTAGTTCCATTGCCACAGCCGGCCCTGTGTTTGGAGCTGATTAAGCCAAAACAATTAACAATTTATTGTCTTTCTGTTGCTGGAGCGAGGCTGGCTTCCCCGGCTGGGCAGTGGGCAGGCGTCGGAGTTGGCTTGGACTGGTTCATGAGGGCCCGTCGAGAGCCAAATGTTAAATAGTCAGGAATTTTGTGAGCCAGTTGTTTAACCATGGGTTGATTGAAATTGGCCATGGTGGGAATAGTTACACCACAGAAATTGTCGATTCAGGGCTTTTCTTTTTTCTTTTTCTTTTTAGCGGGCACACCACCGTATTAGGGTCTTTGTAAACGGCTAACTCAGATTATGAGGAGAAAGGGGCAATGCTTGTGTCCCTCTGGTGCCTACAAAGCCCCACAATGGCGGGGGGTGACTTAGAGAATGTAGCCATTAGTGAGTGTATCGCTGGCCCTTCTGTACTTGGAATGGGTCCCCGAGAAGGGGGTTTCTGGGTTTACTGAGGATGGAGTTACCACCGAGCCCAGGGCCAGGAGGGCCTGCCAGGCTGGATGTGGAGCACACGTGGGGGCTGGGGTCAGCTGTGGGCAGGGGAGGGTATCGCTGGGGTCCACGGCGCCATGTGCGTGGACACGAAGGCCTTCTGTCAGCGCACACAGGACAGGTGCAACAGGCGTGTGTCTGCCGTGCCCGCGGGGGATGCTCTTGATGAGCATTGACACGAACTGCCACTGGTTCACCAGTGCCTGTGATGTGACTAGGAGCACAAGAAGGTACCAGAATCATTATGAGTTTCCTGTTGTTGCTGTAACAGATTACACCACAAGCTCCACGGCTTGAAACAGCACAAATCGGCTCTACACATAAGGAACAGAGAAGTCCCCACTCCATCCTGACAACAAGTGAAAAGCTGAACAGACTGAAAAATCAACAACTTTTCTTGGAAGCATGAAGGAAGGGAGGATCCAGGGCAAACTGGTGGCCCTCAGACCGGAGAGCCGGTGAATTCAGGAAGCACCGCTTACCGAGGCGGAGGTTCCCAAGTGGAAACCAGAGCAGGAAATCAGTGCTGGGGCGGGAAACCCTGAACCTTAATTGACGAGTTGAAGGATGCTCAGTGTGGACAGCTCAGAGGTCAAATCTCCGGGGGACCCAGTGACAAGGTGGCCCCCACAAAATTCTGCAGGAACGCAGCCAGATTTCCACAGTAAATATTGGAGAAAAATTCCCCCGGGCTTCCAGCAGGCACACTGGAAAAGACACCATTCTGAAACAGGCCGGAGCACCCTGTGCTTCTTAATCAAGCCTGCCCTCTGGGGAACTAATTAACCAGAGCACAACCTGCTGGGCCATCAGAGACCCACAACTGGGGAAGGGAAATACACAACTCCAGCCTATTCAAACCATCCTGTCCCACCAAGAGGGGGAGAAAAAAACTGAGAAGCCTTGTGAGCTTGGAGGTCTGGAGGCATGGGGGGGTCACTAAAAGACGGAGCCCTAGCCATAGGACTACAGAACACCCCCCCCCAACACCTCATAATATTACCAAAAGCCTATTTGGAGCCATTCTTTTCACCCAGCACATCATACCCACCTCTCAAGAAAAAACTACAAAGCATATCAAAAGTCAACACAATGTAAAGAGGAAGAGCAGACATCAGAGACATACATGGCAGGGACACTAAAGTTATAACACTGGAATTTATTTATTTTTTTCCAGACTGGGGGGCGCCTGGGTAGCTCAGTTGGGTGAGCATCTGACTTCCGGCTCAGGTCATGATCTCACAGTTTATGAGTCCGGGCCCCGCATCAGGCTCTGTGCTGACGGCTCGGAGCTGGAAACTGCTTCGGATTCTGTGTCTCCCTCTCTCTCTGCCCCTCCCCCACTTGCACTCTGTCTCTGCGTCTCAAAAATAAAGAAAAATAGTTTTTTTTTCCATACTGGGAATTTAAAACAACTATGATGAATCTGCCATGGGCTCTAGCAGATAAAGTAGACAGCATCCCAGAACAGATGAGCAATACAAGTAGAGTTGGAAATCCTAGGAACCAAAAAGAAATGCTAGTGATAAAAAGCACTGTGACCAAAATGAAGAATTCTTTGATGGGCTTGTTAGTAGGCAGGACACAGATGAAGGAAGAATCTCTGGGCTAGGGGGTGTATCAGTAGAATCCCCAAAAGCCAAAAAGCAAAGAGAACAAAGACACAGAAGAACATAATCAAATTATCCGAGGACCGTGGGACAATTACAAAAGGGGTAACATACATATAATGGGAAGACCAGAAGGAGAAGAAAAAGGAACAGAAAAAATACCTGAAACAATGCCCAAGTATTTTTCCAAATTAATGTCAGGCAACAAGCCACCAATATCAGATCCAGGAGTGCAGGAAACACCAAGCAGGATAAGTTCCACCCCTTCCAAAATAGGGAACACACACACACACGCACCCCAAAAACAAAACTACTCTTGGGTATATCATCTTCAAACTACAGAAATTCAAAGAGAAACAAAACATTCTGAAGAAAGCCAGAAGCTGAATATGACTTTCCTATAGAGAAGTAAAGGTAAGAATGACATCCAACCTCTTCTTAGAAACCAGAAAAGCTGGACACTTGGGTGGCTCAGTCAGCTGGGCGTCTGACATGATCTCACGGTTTGTGAGTTTGAGCCCCACCTTGGGCTCTGTACTGACAGCTCAGAGCCTAGAACCTGCTTTGGATTCTGTGTCCCCCTCTCTCTCTGCCCCTCCCCTGGCTTGTGCTCTGTCTCTCTCTCTTTCAAAAATAAATAAACACTAAAAAAAGAAACAAAGAAACCAGACAAGCAAAGAGAGAGTGGAGTCAGATATTTGAAGGGTGGAGAGAAAAACAACAGCAACAACAACAACAACTTACTGACCTAGAATTTCATACCCAGCTAAGTTATCCTTCAAAAGTGAAGAAATCAAAACTTTTTCAGACAAACAAAAAATTCAGGGAATGTGTTGTCACAGACCTGCCTTGAAAGAATTGCTAGAAGTCCTTTAGAGAGAAGGAATATGCTACAGGTCTGAAATTAGGATCTACGTAAAGAAAGGAAAAGGATCAAAGAAGGAATAAGGGAAGGTAACAGCAAAACGTTTGCTTTTCTTACTCTTAATAGATTTAAGAGATGATAGTTTGTTCAAAATATTAATAGCAACAATGTATTTGATTAGGTATGTTTCTGTATATATCTATTTTATGTACGTGTGTGAGTACATACAATATGCTTATGTCTGCTTACAGGTAAGTGAAATGAAAGGCAGCAATGATACAAGGGACAGGAGGAAGGAATTAGGATTATTTCATCATTATAAATTAGTCACACTACCCGTGAAGTGGTGTAGCCTTATGTGAAAGTGGACTTACATTAGTTGCAAATGTATATTGCAAAAGTTTTAAAAGTACTTAAAGACATATAGCTGATATGCTAAGAAAGGGTAGAAATTAAATCCTATAAGATGTTCAATTAAAACCACAAAAGGCAGAAAAGTCTTTGCTGATTTCTTTTCCCCCAATTACATGACATTCTGGAAGAGACACAACTATAGAGACAAAAGAAGGATTCGTAGTTGCCAGTGATGGAGGTGTGAATAGAGCACAGAGGATTTTTAGGGCAGTGAAAACACTCCATATGATGTTATAATGATAGATGCATGTCCTTACACATTTTCTCAAACCCAGAGAACATACACCAGCAAGAGTGAGCCCTAAGGTGAAGGAGGGACTGTGGATGACTATGATATGTCAGTATAAACTCATGCTTGGGAACAAGTACACGATTCTATTGAGTGATGATGATGGGGGAGCTGTGGGTGAATGAGGTCGGGGGTATGCCAGAAATCTCTGTACCTCCCTTTCAATTTTGTTGTAAGTATAAAACCACTCTTAAAGAAATAAAGTCTTCAAGGGTCAGTTAAGCCTCCGACTCTGGCTCAGGTCATGATTTCGTGGTCCATGAGCTCAAGCCCCAAATCAGGCTCTGAGCTGTCAGCCTGCTTGGGAGTCTGTGTCTCCCTCTCTCTCTCTGCCCCTCACCTCTCTCTCTCTCTCTCTCTCTCTCTCTCTCTCTCTCAAAAATAAACATTAAAAAGAGAAAGAAAGAAAAAAACATTAAAAATAAATAGTCTTCAAAACTCCACGCATTTATTATCTTAAGTCTTGAAGATAAGAAATCTAAAAAGGACTGGCGGAGCTCCATTTCTTCTGGAAGTCCTAGGAGAACATTCCTTTCCTTCCTTGTTTCCTCTTCTTTCCTTGCCTTTTTCATCTACAGGCTCCCACTTTCCTTGACTTGTGCCTCTGCATCGCTCGGTCTGATTCTGCCACCCCACTTCCTTCTGACTGCCTTGCCTCTCCCGTTCCCTTACAAGGACCCTTGTGAGTACATTGGACCCACACGGAAACTCCAGAACAAACTCCCCATTTCTAGATCCTCAATTTAGTCATGTGTGCAAAGTCCCTTTCAACATGCAAGGTAACATATATACAGGTGCCGGGAACAAAGACGTATCCTTGGACAGCCACTGTCCTGCCTATCGCAGCCTGCCCTCTGCCCTCCAAAGAGTCATACTTATCCTCCGTGCAAAACTCATTCACCCCAACCCAACATCGTCCAAAACCTCAATCCATGGATAGCATCAACCCAGAGAGCAAAGGTTCATCTCAGTCTCATCAGCTCAAAAGCCCCAAATCTAAGCATCTAAATAATCCAAATCAGGTATCTGGTGAGCTTCTGGGTGTGAGACACCCTGGGGCAAAATTCCTCTCCCATCTGTGGACCCGTGAAACTGGAATTCTGCACTTTGATGCCGTCATCTGGAGAATAAGGGTGTTAACGGTTTCCACCTGTATCACGGTGTCAGTCAGGTTTCATCCACGAGCGTCAGAACCAGTAGGAGATGATATGTATGCATATACCCGTGCACGTGTGCATGTGTGTGTATGCGTGCACGTGCGCGGTAAGGATGTGCGCATGCGCGGTAAGGATTCATCAGGGGGACTCAGCTTCTGCCGAATGGTGTGGCTGACCAGGCTGTCTCCTCAAGGCTGCTCCCACATCTAACGCTGCAGCCCAGCGTCCACGGCCAGGCAGTTGGGGAGGGAAGAGCATGAAGGAAGGCAGCCCATGAGGACTAGCAGAAACCCCTGTCTATTCTTGTAGAATAGCTTGGTGAAAAGCATACCTTGGGTGCCGGGGTCCTTCGTCATGGAGCTCAACACACACACACACACACACACACACACACACACACACACCTGACCCAGGAGTCAAAGAAACTCAAGGAAGATGGGGGGAAGAGGGGGATGAAAAGCCAACTGTAGGCTCAACGTGCTTCCCGCTGACGGGTGGGTCAGCAGATCAGCATCAACAAGTTGTCTCTCGAGGACCTCCTTTGCCCCCAGCCTTGCGGGAAACACAGGAAAAAGGAATCCTGGGAGCCAAGGTGCAGCCAGCCAGGCTGGCACGTTGGAAGCCATCAGAGCCCTCCTCGAGCAGCTGGAGGAAACCGTGTCTGGGGAGAGCTCAGCTCAGTGGCCAACCCAGTGAACGCCCCAGCGATCGCAACACTCCCCGACCACGGCAGGACGATTGTCACATGAGCCCGTCCTATCAGTCCACTCGGGAGTATGTTTATGGCCAGCAGGCCCCCTTTCGTGGGGAGCCTCCTTAATGAGCAGGGAGAGAGAAGTTTCTCTCACAGAAAACGCCCTATTCCATCTTCCTTTGGAGATCAGGAAACTGGGAAGTCAGCATGGGGCTGGAGGAGGCTGAGGGAAAGTGGAGAGCCATCCTTCAGGCCCGGGGAGGTTGAACTTCCTGCAAAGCTGGTGACTCGCTTCACTGAGACAAAAGCGATGTGTTGGAATATAGGAGGATCCTTAGAAGGAGGGAACCAGGAGGCCCCAGTGATGGGAGCCTGGCAGCTGGAAAAGATTCGGATGAAACTGGCTGGGGGGAGGTGGGGAGGGAGAGCCGTTGAAATGCAGCCAAAGCAGGAACCCATCTGGGTTTCTGTCCGTGTGAAATGAACGGTCCCCGATCCAGATGTGTTGGTGACTGGGGAGGAAGAAAGAACAGGTGTCCCAGAGATGCTAAGAATGAGAGGGCTGGCCTGGCTCCACATTACCTTTGTTGTGGAGTCTACCTTGAAGATGTCTGGAATTTTCCATGAGGCCTGGTGTTCAGGGCGGGGAAGGAAGAGCTGTTTTCTGGGCAATGGGGGACAAGGCAGAGCTGAGTGTCCACCAAGGGCGGGAGGGGCCAGAAAGGAGTGCTGACCTTGGGTGGATGGGAGGGGAGGGGGGTCAGGGGCCAGGAGGTATCAGGGACAGGTGAGGTGAAGCAGGGTTGGGGACTTCAGAGATCAATACTGGAAATTGGCAGGGGGGCAGATATGAGGTGTCCCCTGCGTGTGTGGAGTGGTGGGGGGGGGGGCGTGGCAGGGAGGTGGTGGCTCAGAGACAGCTCAGCCCTCTCAGGCGGAGCCATGGGCTCCTTGACCTTGAGGGGTCCAGGCCACCCTGGATGGTGCAAATGTGACAGAACCTCTTGTCAAGGGCTCAGGGGCCCCCAGAGACTTGGGGCTCAGGAAGCCCCTGCACAGAAGCCGGCCCCACAGCCTGGCAGGCAGAGATACTGCGGTATAGACGGGGCCGGGGCCTATCCCAGCTCGCACCGTGAGCCAGGGTTGAGCCGGACCAAAGCCCAGGCCGCCCGCAGAGAGCGAGGGACACCCTCTGGCGCCTCCGTCCCACCGGGGCATCAGCCTCTGACAACATCACAGCTCAGGTCTCCCTCTGAGGAGTCGCTCCCGCCGGGTGTGCCGTCTCAGGAGGCTCCTGCCAGCGGCTCCCTGCTCCCCGGAAGGGCTGTGCCGGCCCCTCCCCGTCAGCCCCCAGCGGTCCGTCTGGGACCAGGCAGTGACGCTGCATGACGGGGGCGGGGTCAGCAGGCAGCGCGAGGACCAGCGAGCCCGGGAGGAGGGGGGGCCTGAGGGAGACAGGTGCAGGTGCCAGGTGGACGCCGCACCCCAGAGACCGCTCTTCCGGGGGGATGAGCCGGGTGTGGGGCGAGCGGTCTGCCCCACGCACACTCCTCTGTGCTCCGGGCCGGCTGTCTCACTGCTGTGAGCCAGGGAAGGGGATAACGACACCGGCCCCCGATGACCGCGGTCCCAGGACCGAGCGATGTGCCCTGAAATACGCACCACGCCCGCCCAGAGCCTGGCACGTGAAGGTCCCAGAGAGACGGGGCTCCCTCCCGGCCACCCCCCGGGGCAGGAATGTGTGCTCCATGGTCACACTTCTGGGACTTGTGTCCTGCTCCACTGCCTCCTGGTTGTGGGACCTCCAGGCAAGCCCCTCCCCTTCCCCGGGCCTCAGTTTCCTCATCTGCAAAATGGGAACCATGACAGCACCTCCCTCCAAGTCATGGTGAGGACTCAGTGAGATAATCCTCGCAGAGTCCCTGGCACAGGGCTGGGCACAGAAGACGCACGGATCAAAGGCAGCAGGTGTCCCCTCCAGCTGGGGCTCTGCGGGGCCCTTTTACTCGGTGAACTCCTAGACCCACAGGACGGTTGTTATCCCCACAGCTACCGTTCACCCCGGGGTGTCCCCTCCAGAATTTCACATGGGAGGTTTGTGGCTGTCCGTCTCCTGACCCCATGCCATCCTGTGCCTCTCTGTCCCGCTTTGACAAGGCACGTGTGCACTCAGTCTGCAGCGGTGGTTTCTCTGTGCTCGTGAGACCTGTCCAGTTACCTCGAATATCCCGCCGAAAGCCCTATTTTCCTCTGCCTCGCTATGCCGGGAGCACAGACCTGTCAGTATCCCCACTTTGCACCTCTCTGAACAATTCAGGCTGCGCACACCCTCCCCCACGACCAGCGAGGGGCTCCTGGCTGATAATTTGGGAAAATTAATCCTTTAAGACACAATATGTAAAAAGCAGAATTTACACAGTATGAGCCATTCCTTTTTTTTCCCTTGTTTTTCCCCCCCTCTAAACGACAGTATCTCTTGCTCATGCTTTTGTCTCACGAAAGACCTTGAAAGAATGAGCCCAGGAAATTCATGAACTCCTAGGACGCTCTGGCTCCTGAAAACGTGCTCGTCTGCCGCGTGAAATAGGGCTCAGTGCGTGTGGAAATGCGGGCAATTTCGCGGGGCCATAAAGGTGCCGACTCGCGCGGTCTTGCTGTGGACCCGTCTATAATCACCGGCTCCTAACTGAGGTTCGTGGCTTCGGTTTCTGAGGGGGACACTCGGGAAAGTGGTGCAGCAGACGCGGGCCCTGCCTCCACCCCGCAAGGCAGCTAGGCGAGACCCCAGCCGCACCTGTCACCTGGACAGCACCCTTGAGCCCAGGCCGCTTCACTGGCGGGCTTCACCTCGTGGGCTCCAGGCCCTCCTTGTGGATCTTTGACTGTGGCCTTGGCGCCAGCCTGTGAGCCTTACTCTCCCCGCACTTGTTCCAGCCTCTGGGATCCTTCCCACAGCAGAACTGGGCAGACAGCCTGGCAGGTGGAGAGAGAGCTGAGCAAGAGTCCAGGCCCCCTCCCCTCCGCCTGTCCCCTCCCCACGGCACAAGGAGTCTGCGGGGCCAACGGGAGTGATGTGGGCCCAGCCCGGACTGCCTGGTGCCTCTGCCATTCTAGACAGACGTGATCCCCGGGGTCCCCTGGTCCCCGGGGCCCCAGAATTCCCCATCTGAACGGCTCGAGGCCCACTTCCTGTGCCTCGTGGGCCCCTTCCCTGGGTCTGTCTGCTGCGGGTGGACTCTCCGTGGGGTAAGCGTTCCGGGCCTGCTGGGGGCAGCTCTTTGTGGGGTCCTGGAAGCGTTTGAACGCATGCGCTGGGGTGTCCGCGGCAGGTGCGGTCCTGGAGGCGTGGGGCAGATCTCGGGATGGGCGGAGACGGGGGTGGGCCCAGGAGGGACCACGTCTGGCTCCTCCAAGCCTGGGCTGGAGTTCCAGGGGCCCTAAGGACATGAGAATCAAACCTGGTCGCCCAGGCTGTTACAAAGTTGCATTGGTCAGGGTGGATTCTGTTTACCAGTTTGCACCCTTAGTTTACCATTTTAGATATTTAGGAATGTGGGCCTCAGCCTGGGCTACTGCCCTGGGTGCCTCAGGTGTCAGGGACAGCCCGGAGCACCTACTGTTGCAGGCAACACACTCCGCCCTTGGGGCTTGTGGGGAGGAAGCCGGTCTCTGGCAGGTGAGACACAAAAGCTGGGCTGCCCCCTCCTGTTGTTTTGAGCGGAGGGGCCAGGGTCACCGTCTAGGGACAGGGGGACCGGGAAGGCAGTTGGAGTCCTCCCCCGGGGGCAGCGCCCACCCTGTGGGACCAGCACGGATCTCATCCAGTTGCCGGGATCTTTTTATCACCCTGGGGGGATGGGGTGCTCTGCTTCAGTGCATATTCGATGCTGTTCTGGAGAAAAGAGGGGCCCCGGGAGGTGTGGCTGCACAGGGCTGTAGGAGCCTTGTAGCTGGGTTTAGGGGGCTCCGTCCTCTTCCCACACTGTCTCTTTTACTCCTCACACCCACCGTCCGAACTGTCGCTTTCCCATTTTCAGGTCAGCACACGGGCCCCCATTCTCTGTCCGACCAAGGCCCCTTCTCAGGTCAGTCGGAGGTCAAGAGCAAGTACCCAAAGCAGAGCCAGAGACAGGGGGTGAAGGGTGGGATCAGTGGGGTAAGGTCTCGGTCAGTCCCAGAATCCCACTTACTTGGCACGGAGCATGGCTCTGAGAAGGCGTCGCCTGGTGTGTGGGGCAGGGAAGTGATGGCCCAGCCATGGGCCAGGGGAATGGAAGGTTCACCAATGGGCAACTCAGCCTGACTCCTCCTCCTTCCGCACTTTCCGTCAGGCCAGGCTTCCCCAAACTGTGCTCTCTGCCCTCCAGCATTTAGAGCCTTCGCTCAGCCTCCCAGAATGCACCAGGCTCCCACCCACCACAGGACCTTTACGCGTGCTCTTCTCTGCCAAGATTACCCTCCCGGTCCCTGTGGCTCTTCCCCACCTCCTCGCGGCGGGTCAAGTCTATATTATTGTGTCTCTTCCATTTTTTTTTTTTAATTTTTATTTTATTTATTTTGAGAGAGAGCTCCTGCACATTCACGCACGAGCGGGGGAGGGGCAAAGAGCGAGAGAAGCCCAAGCAGGCTCCATGCCAACAGCACAGAACCCGACACGGGGCTCGATCCCACGAACTGCGAGATCGTGACTTGAGCCGAAATCGGGAGTCAGATGCTCAACTGACTGAGCCACCCAGGCGCCCCTATAGTGTCTCTCTCAGAGCATCAAAGCTCTCTCCTGGGTGACATTTGCCCCAGGAGAGATGAATTAACGATGTGGGCAGTGATCCGACCAGGACATCTCTCCTCTGCTGGCCTCAAGCTCCGCGAGGGCAGCCCCTGTGTCCCAGTCACCTGTCCCTCCAACATCATGGTCTAGACAAGAAATATGGAACAGGTGCCTGAGAGAGAGAAAGGGGAGGGAGGGAGCGAGGGGGAGGAGGAGAGAGAAGGGGGAGGTTAACTAAGTCCTATGGCTCTGACTGACCCATGAGGCCTGGCACTCCCGACCCCGGCAAACTTCTCTGACCCCAGACTCAATTCCCGGGCATATTCCTCTGGGTTCCTGTCCCTGGAGCCTGCAGCGCACTGCTTCATCAATGGCGTGTCCCCGCCTGCCTCCCGAGCCAGACTGGGGACACTTTGAAGGCCGGGCTATATCCAGAGTGGGACACAGAGGCGGGGTGTTTCTGATGTCGTGAGGGAGGGGTATTCGCGAGAAGGAAAGCACTTGGCTGTCCACAGGGGTCGAAAGCTCTTCGCTCTGCCCGCTGAGACCCACACCGTCCTGCCTGCCCCAGCTGTGACCCGGATGATGTGACAACCCTCGGAGATTCTGGGAAAATCCGTCTCCCTGACCTGGGCTCCACAGCCTGTGGTGTGTGGGGTCCGGCCGCCAGAGACAGAGTCACAGAGAGGCAGGGCCCACATGACTCCTCCGAGAAGAGGGTTCACTGGCGTCGTAAGAAGGCTCCTTGCCGGCGGGTTTCTGCCATGGCAGGACCGGACCTGCCCAGAGGCCGTTGGGGGCATCGGGGAACTGAGAGTCACCGGGGGGAGACCGTCCCTGATCCCTCGGGGTTTGACCACTGTCACGTTCTCAATTTCAAAATTCATACACTCAAGGGGCCTGGGGCTGCAGGGAGTTTTGTCTGGGCGTTGATGGAGAAACTGCACGACCAGGGGGAGATGTGTCCCCGTGCTGTGCCCTCCGCTCTGCCCACTCCTCCTCTCCCCTCTCCTGCCCTCGAAGGAAGACACTGTCTCTGTGGGACACTTTTTAAAGGTCGGCGTGCAGCATCAGGAGAAGTGATAGCGGAGTGAAAGACAGCAGAGAGACAGCAGCGTGAGTTAACCTACAGGACGGGGAAGGGGTCAGGGTAGCAGAGAGGCAAAGCCGTGCGCGTGCTTCTGGGGACACTGGGGTGGGGGGGGGGGGGCTTGGCCTTGGAGAAGTCGGCCGCTGCTCCAGGGGAGGGATGGGCCTTTGCGAAGTGTCATGGGGGGGGGGGAGGGGATAAATTGAATCTTCCTTCTATTTTCATTAAGGGATTGGAATAAGAATGGAAATCCCTTTTAAGATTATTTTCGTCGCTACACAGTTTTTCGAAGTCGAACTGAGTTCAGACAGGGCCTGGAGTCCAATGTGGACTTGATCGGGACTTTCAAGGGTGCCGAGGACTTTGTTAAGTTATTTATGGCGACGGGGGCTGGGGAGTGAGGGAGGGATGACGTGGCCCGGAGCTGAGGCAGCCGTGGTGCAGTGGGGACAGGAATCCCCACGGAATAGAGAGAGAAGAGACCAATGCTGACCTCTGACCGGGTCCCCAAGAAAGGCTTTCCATGAGAAGCAGCACTAGGGTTAAACCCGGTATATCTTTGTCTGTTCCCAAGTCAGCACTCGCCCCACCTCTAGGGCCATCTGTCCCCACTGGCAGCATGCGGGGTCACAGGGCCTTCCTGCCTTACAGACAAGGAGACAGAGACCCGGGGAAGGGAAATGACTTGCCTAGGGTGACACACTAGGCTAGTGGAGGGTCAGGACAGGAACCTGAGACCTCAGCCCCGTAGGGCTGTGTTAAAGAACAGTTTGTTTATCCTCGATCCCAGGACCCCTGCGTCCGCCACACAGAATGATCATGGCGGTCACTCCTCCAGAAATGCTCAGGCCTGGCCGACCTCTGCCAGGGACATTAGGACGCCCCCACCTGAGGCTCACTGGACCCCCGGAGTTTGCAGACAAATGAGAGCTGCTGAGGCGGGGACAGGGACCCTGTGTGCCCACCATGAGCTCCCCCATTCCCTTAGGCTAAAAGACACCGCGGGGCACCCCTTCCAAAAGGCAGAGTCCATTCTGGCTCCTCGGCCCCCTGCTCTCCTCTTTGGCCTGCAAATCAGAGAAAATCCCAGAGCTTCTCCAAGTGTGGGCCCTTTGATGCCTGGATTAGAATCAGCCAACACAGCACTAAGATCACTGAGCCCAAATCCTCCCTGGGGTGCTGGCTTTCAGGACATCCACTGGGGAGGGCAGATCGGGGGCTGCCTGGGGGACCCAGCACCAGTTGCCCGATCGGTGCCCAGGTCAGTATGGGAGCACCTCTGTGGGGCTTGGGGGTGCCACACTCAGTATCTCTGGGAGAAGGAGGATGGTCTGTGGCTGGATGGCCACCAGCACCTGCCGGACGCTCGAATTTCCCCCAGGAGCATGCTCAGCAGTGGGGTAAGCAGTGTCCCGGGCAGAGCGGTCCTTCTGGAATGGGCATCCCCGGGGAAGGAAGCATGTCATGCTTCCAACGTCCTCCAGTTTCCCCCCCCCCCCCAGTCAGCTGGGGGTGCTGAGCCCTGGACTCAGGCCTCGTCACGGAGCTCAGGGGCTGACGTCACACACTGCACAGGGGCGGGATTCAGACGGGCTTGAGTTCAAATTCCGTCTCTGCCACTCACACCCTGCGCGACCTGGAGCACGTCCTCGGTCACGCTGGGCCTCGGCCTCCCGTCTGTTCCTGGGGCCAAAGACACGAGCGAAAAGAGCAGAACACGGTCACCTTGGAGGGAGGAGAGGATTCAGTGAGCTGAGGCCATGAGCGCTTGGCCCCGCCTGCAGGTAGGACTTCAGTCCGTGCTGCCTACTGTCACTGTTAAGGCAGCAGCAGGGCGGGGTGGGGAGGGGCTCGGCCTCCAGACTCAGCGGGCTCTACTGAACTGTGCCGAGCCTCTGTTTCTGCATCCGTAAAATGGGGGTGAGGGTAGTGGCTTCCTTGCGGTGTCGTTATGAAGGTTGAGTTCATGTCCATAAAACACTGGGCTCGGGTGGAGGCGCCCAGCACCTGCACCTGAGCCCTCCCCACCTGAGCAGCCCCAGAGCAGCCAGGGGGACGTCAGAGCTGGGACGGAACCCAGAACTTCCTAATTCGTTTCCTGGATACACTCCCGTGATTCCCGCGGCCCCGGGGATGGTCTCCCAGCCTCTGTTCCACACCTTCCGCCTCCCCAGCCAGCCCACACATCGTAGGGTGCTGTGCGTGGACAGGAGCAAGGCAACACGCCCAGCCAAGTTCGCCAGGCCGCAGGACAGGCTCTGCCCATCCTCTGAGCCCCTGCCCTGCGCACCCCGAGCCCCCTCAACAAGGCTTCATCCACCTTTCCCAGCCTAAGGTTCATTTTTTTCTATCTGTTATTCAAGTTAGAACATGGGCGGGTTAGTGCAGTGCCCAGCTGGTGGGGAGGTCTGGGGTCGAAGCAGGAGGCCCCCAACTGCCCTCATATCGGAGCCAGGGGGCAGGCAGCGGGGCCCATTGGAGGCCGGTGGGAGGCTGAAGTTTCTATCCTGGCCTCTAACTTTGACCTGCTGTGTGACTTCAGGCGGGCCACTGCCTCTCTCTGAGCCTGGGATTTTCCTCTTCAGTAAAGTGGGGCGGGACCATGCCCTTGGCCACCTTCCAGGGCGGGAGAGGTTTGTAAGAGACAAATAGAATAGAGGTTTGTAAGAAACAAACGCCCTGCTTATTGGGAGTGTTCGGTCTGTTGACATTAATGTTAAGTATGATGTGGTCGGAGTGAGATTTAGCGTTTTACTCTTGATTTTCTGTTCATCACTTCTAGGTTATTTGTTGTAGTTAGTTTGTTTCTCTAATTCCCCTGTTCTGCCTCATTTTGAATTAATCGAATCTATTTTGAGGAATTTCATTTGTATCTCTCTATTGGCATTTCAGCCGTACCTATTTGCATTAGTGTTTCAAACTTGTTGATCTAAAGATTAAAAAGACGCCCTTAAGCGTTGACCTTGGATCTGTATAGTTCCGATCCTTTGCCTTTTTGTGATATGCTAGTTATGGGTATTGCAGCTACATAGTTATAAATTCCTCAATGCCATATCGTATTTTTTGCTGTAAGGAATCGACATGTCTTAAGAAATAAAATAAAAATATAGTCTCATCCTCACACATTTATAATTCCTAGTGTTCTCCTTTACCTCTTTGAATATTTGCATTTCCATATGGTAGCATTTTCTTTCAGCCTAAAGAACTTTGGTCTTTAGTATTTCCTTTTATTATTGTTATTTACTATTTATTATTATTATTTTATTTTTGACAGAGAGACAAAGAGAGAGCAAGCAAGGGAGGGGAAGAGAGAGAGGGAGACAGAATCTCAAGCAGGCTCCAAGCCGACAGCACAGAGCCCGACTCCAACTCACGAGCCGTGAGATCATGACCTGAGCTGAAACCAAAGGTCGGACGCTTAACCGACTGAGCCACCCAGGCGCCCCTGGTCTTTAGTATTTCTTATAATTCATTTCAACCTTAACAGATTCCCTTCGTTGTCTTTGTTTGTTTGTTTGTTTTTAGTGTTTATTTTTGAGAGAGAGAGAGAGAGCACAAGCCGGGGAGGAGCAGAGAGAGAATGAGACACAGAATTCGAAGCAGGCTCCAGGCTCTGAGCTGTCAGCACAGAGCCCGACGCGGGGCTCGAACTCACCGACGGTGAGATCATGACCTGAGCCCAAGTCGGACGCTTAACCGACCAAGCCACCCAGGCGCCCCCTAGTGTAATTTTCTTTAAATCCATTCTGCTCGGGGTTTGCCGGGATCCGTCAATCCGTATGTATTTGTCTCTCATCAAATCTGGGGAATTGTCAGCCGATATTCCTTTAACTAGTTTTTTCCACTCCCCGACACGCACACGCCCACACATGCGGACACACACACGCCCACATATGCGCCCACGCACCCTCTCACGCAATACACACCCCTTTCTGAAGCTGCAATCCGTGTATGTCAGGCTTTTCTTTCGACGTTGTTCTATGCGTCCCTGAGACTCTTTTTCTTTTTCTGTTTTTATTTCTGTGCCCTTCAGATTGGAAATCTCTATTGGAGCTCGTTACTTTCTTGATTCTTTCTTCCACCTCCAACTGGCTATCAATCCATCCCGTGCTTTTTTTTTTTTTTTTTAAATACTGGTTGTTTTTTTGTTTTTTTTTTTCAGTTCGACAATTTCCAGTTGGTTCATTTTGACAGATCGACCTCACTGCTGGGATTGTCTCTCTTTCCCTTCGTTGTCTTGAGCATCTTTTTCTTTACCACCTTGGGTTTACTTAGAACACCTGCTGTAAAGTCTGTGTTGGGTACCTCTGACATCTGGATCATCCTGAGATGCTCTCCGTGACTGCCACTCTCCTGATTGTAGCTCACGTTGTCATATTTCTAGTCCTTTGGGGTCTTATCTTGGACGTCATAAAAGTCATGTGGTAGACATTTTGGATTCTTTCAGAAGAGGGAGGCTCCCGTCTGCTGGCTCTGGGACCAGATGCAGCCAGGGCGGGCAGGAGGCCCTCAGTTAGTGAGGGTGACTGTTCAGCAGCAGCGGCTTGCCAGCGGGACGCCCAGGCTCTGGTTTGACTTCCCCACTGGCATCTGCTCCTCGTGTGGCAGGCAAGAAATCTTCCTGGAGTACGAAACTAGTCCTTCGTGTCCCTTCTTCGGGCCTTCCCTGCCTGCTCCACGGCTCCCTCTCTCTTAGGATACAGATCAGACCCACTAAATTGGCCTGAGAGGTCCTGCACAATCAGACCCATCCCTTGTCCCTTCCTGAGAAGATACCTAACATGCTCCCCACCACTCTCCACTCTTGAGATCATTGGGAATCTTCAGTCCTCTGTGAATGGCACCATTCTTCCTGACACAGGGCCTTTGCACAGACCGTTCCTTCTGCCTGTAGTGCTTTCTTGACCTCAGCTTCCCCACTCTGCCCCTAAACTTTTAATTCCTGCCCAACCATCACCCCCTCAAGGATATCCTCTTTGACCTTCTGTGCCAAGAAATCCCCTATACCTATGCCTCCACAGTACTTCATCCCCTCCCTTACAGTATTTATTATGGCTACAAACTCACGTTAATTTAGGATATTCTTTTTTTTTCAATTTTTTTCACATTTATTTACTTTTGAGAGACAGAGAGAACAGGTGAGGGACAGAGAGAGGGAGATACAGAATCCGAATCAGGCTCCAGGCTCTGAGCTGCCAGGACAGAGCCCGATGCGGGGCTCGAACCCATGAACTGCGAGATCACGACCTGAGTTGAAGTGGGACGCTGAACAGACTGAGCCACCCGGGCGGCCCTAATTTATGCTATTCTTAACATCTGTCTGCTGCACTAGACTGTCAGCTCCATGCAATCAGAGCCTGCTGATCTTGGCTCATATCGTGGTCCCCGAGGCCTGGCGCAAAATGAGTGCTTTATAAATATTTGTTTTGAGGCTGGGTGGTTAGGGCTTAACCTTGGCAAACACACGGCACTTCTCAGTTCTAGGACTCATTTCCCTTTGGGAATATGGTTTTGACCCTTGAGTGTGTCTTATTTTAAGCAGAACTGTTCATAGCGAGGGACAGAAGCCTAATCACTTAAGCCATCTTCTCCGCAGTGTGAAGAAAGCCTTCCTGAGAATGAGGTCAGCACGGAAGAGAGCAGAGATAGGAAACCACAGGAAGGAGCTGGAACCCCAGATCCAGCCACAGATGAAGTGAGTTCTACCCCCTGTGTTTTCTGGTTACATGGGCCAATAAATAGTAATCACCGTTACCCTCAAACTTGTAATCTTATTTTTAGAGAAATAAATGTATGAGTCCATTACCTGAAATTTCCAAGGTAACCAAAACTAAAAATATAATGATGTTGGCAGAAGAGGGGACCGGCTGGCATAGAAATGAGCCAAAGCCTCACTTGTCCTAGCAGGAAGCTGGGAGATGGTGGGGCAAACGTATTGTTTACTTTTATGAAGACACTGGTGGAAGAAACAACTAAACGAGTTGGAAGAGGTGCCCTCTGCTGAGCAGAACTCACGGTGAGAAGTTCAAGGGGCCACTGCTTTTCATTGTCAGTTTCTCTGCCCTGTTTTGTTGACTTGGCTGAAAAAGCCCGTTTCCTTTTCTGTTTTGGAAAAGTAAAATCTCACACTTAAAACTAAGAGGGGTAAACATTAAAAGCCACATCGCTTATTTTGTTGATGTGATTATGTACTTAAAAATAGAACCTGGGATGATGTTCTCTCTAGTGTTTCAGGAAAATAAAAATGGCTTGGCGGGAGGTGGACTGGGGTCATGGAAACCATCGTGCCTGGGAGCGTCTTCTTGGTCGGGGGAGGGGGGGTGGGGGGGGAGCAGTTTGAGTGGCAAGGGCTGGGCTGGCCCCTCCGATGGGTCCCTGCAGCACTCTGCAGCCTGAGGGCTCTTTCCACGACCCGCACAGCCCTGAACCCACAGGTGAGTGTTCCCAAAGTTGGTGGAGGCAGTGATGGGGAACCTCGAGGCATGAGAGGGACAGGGCAGGTGACCAGGCTCCTCACTGCCCCTGGGAGGCCTGGTCCCAGTCCCCCCTGACAGTGTTCACCCCATCCCTGCCTCCCTCCCCAGTGGGCTTCCAGCAGCCGCACCCCTAAGGCACCCACACCAGTGAGGCTGCTATATGGCAGCCGTAGGGTCCCCATGGGGAGAAGACCCCTCCGTGTGGACAAGGGCCCCTGCCCTGCAGCTGCTTCCTTCTGATTCCTTCCCAGTTCACCCTCCTTGTAACCTTCCCTCCCCTCCCAGCCCTTCCACAAGCCTGATCTTTCCTTCCTCTTCTGGGGGAGGTAAGAAAGTGAAGCTGAGACAGTCCCCCGCCCCCCCTTTATTCTGAGTTTCCATGATTCTAGAACGGACCATCCATGAGGGTAGAAACTATACATGTCCTGTTCAGCCCTGGCCTTCCCAGCACCCAGCTCAGCGCCTAGCACAAACGGGGCATTCGGAAAAATATTTATTGTAGTAACGAATTCTGAGATTCTGCAATCCTAAGTGTCTTAGACTCTGATGGATTTTCGGATTCTAGAATTGTAAATTGCTATTACGTTTACCAAGGATCCCCACCCGGAATCCCCACAAGGGCTGGGCAGGGAACACGCATGAGTTAAACAGCCGGACAGAGTGCAGACACAGTTCCTTAGGCCCTGGGTGGGGGGGCAGGGCCTCTGCAGATGGCACGCTGGGGCCTCTGACCCTAGCCCTGTCTGCAGGTGGTGCCATCACCAGTGGGACAATGCCCATTGTTACTGGCAGCTCAGGTCCGCGGCTTCTAGGCTTCTCTGTTCGGGGGCCTGGCTTCCCTTCTCCAGTTTGGTTCTGCACCTTGCTTGCACCTTGTGGTAGGCAGAAATTTTTGCTGCAAGGGACTAGAACACAAACGTTGGAGCAAAAGGTGTCACAATTTTTTGGCGCATGTGATGGAAACATGGAGGTGGCACTGCTTTCTTCCTCCCTTCTCCTAGCTCTGCTTCCCTCTGTTGACGCCCTTTTCAGGCAGGCTTTCTGCGCAGCCGTGGGAAGAGGCAGCCGCCCTAGGCCGCTGAGGCTCTCCCAGCTGTGATCCTAGAGAGACGCGTCTGGCGTCTCCCACCGCGCGCCCACGTGTCAAATCTCAGGGAAGACTCTGATTGGCTGAGGTGTGGTCATGTGCCCCGGTGAGCAGTGCCAGCCGGACTGCACAGAATCGTTTCCTCTTTGCAGAGGGGATTCTCTCCCCCGCAGTGCAGAGCTGGGGTTGGGGGTGCTAGAAAGTCAGATGCTCAGATGGCTTCCACATAATAGAGAGGAAACAAGGGTCTTCCCGGTGTGACCGCAGTCCCCCCCACTCCAGCCACAGAGGGTGAGAGCGAGACTCCTGAGCCGGTGGCCCAGGTCTGCTCTGCCCAAACGGCTGGGAGCAAAGGCGGGGTTAGGTTACATGAAAGGGCTGGGAGGCCAGCTTTGCAGAGAGAGAAAAGAAGTCCTCATCAGCTCCTCGGGCTCCCTGCATGGTGGCAGGAAGAGAAGAAAAGACTGGAGGGACTGGGAGCCAGCAATGGAGCACCCAGAACAGACCCCAAGGCCCCAGGAAGGGGTAAATTCCCAGGCATTCTCCACGGCTCTGGGCCTCTGCTAGGCTGCCTTGTGGATGGACTGCAAACAGGACGGTGGATACCCTAGAATAATAATCTAGGGTTAGGGGTGTGGCTAGTGATCTCAGCCAACCAATAAAGCAGCTGTCTATGGTCATGAGGGGCAACAGTCATGATTGGCTCATTGGCAACAGTCATGAGCCAATCAGCAGCTGCCAATGTGTCAGCTGGACCAATCAAACGCATGGGTGGGTTCAGCCAATCCTGTTCTGAGCACTGAAGAGCACTCTTATTTAAGAAGAGGACTGCGGGTGGAATTGGTAATGTGTCCAAGTTCTCCATGACTTCCCGGGCTCTCCCCACTTCTCCCTCCACGGGCAACAGCCTCTCTGATGAGCTCAGGACAAAAATGGCCTCATCGGGGTACCCACCCTCAGCCCCCCAGCCCAAGGCACACAGGTGGAATACTGCCTGACATTTCAGTGGCACTTTTATATATACTTGAGTCATCAAGCTTGCCAGAAGTGTCAAAATGTTATGATCTTCCTGGGAGAAACGATCAGAGGAATGAAGCAGAGTTAAATATTTGTCAGGTCCCTGAGCTTGTCACCACGGAGACATCTGACCTTCAGAGAACAGGGTCATCAATGGGTCTCACATGACTTGGGGAAAAGGACCCAGTCCCGCGTGTCAATGCCATTCCGGATCTCTGGGGATATTTAACTCTTTAAAAAAAAAAAAATAGCTTTATTGCCGTAACATTGATGTACATCATTCTGCACATTTTGAAAGTGTCTGGTTTGAGGAGCTTTGACAAATGTCTACACCCATGTAGGTCATCACCACAGTCAAGATAATGAACATGTTCATCTGGCCCTAAATTTGCTGGTACCTCTTTGCCAGCCTCCTACGTCACCTTCAAGCAGCCACCGAGCTGTTTTCTCTCACAACAGATTAGCGAACATCTTCTAGAATCGTAAATTGAATCACGGAGTCACTCATGATTTTGCAATTCATCCATGTTGGTGCTTGAATCAAGAGTTTGTTCCTTTTTATGGCTGAGTAATAGTCCATAGTATAGATACACCTGAATTTGTTTGGATAAACAAATTCTCCTGTTGGTGGATATATGGGACTATTAAAAACAAAGGTGTGGGGCGCCTGGGTGGCTCAGTCGGTTGAGCGTCCGACTTCAGCTCAGGTCATGATCTCACAGTCCCGTGAGTTCGAGCCCCACGTTGGGCTCTGTGCTGACAGCTCAGAGCCTGGAGCCTGCTTTGAATTCTGTGTCTCCATCTCTCTCTGCCCTTCTCCCACTCATGCTCACTCTCCCCGCCCCGCCCCCGTCAAAAATAAATAAACATTATAAAAAACAACAAAAAACCCCAACAAAGGTGTAACGAACACTCACGAGCACATCTTTGTATGAACAGATGCCTCCTTCCATCGCAGGGAGGAGCCTAGTAGCAGATGGCTGGGTTATCTGATAGGTGTAGGTTTGATTTCTTTTTTTTTTTTTTAAGTATATCTATTTTGAGACAGAGCATGCAGGTGAGAGAGCTGGGGAAGGGCAGAGAGAGGTGGAGGCAGAGAATCCCCAAGCAGGTTCCGTACTGTTAGCACAGAGCCCGATGCAGGGCTGGATCCCATCAACCACGAGATCATGACCTGAGCAGAGATCGAGAGTTGGACACTTAACCGACTGAGCCACCCGGACGCCACACATCGGTTTGATTTCTTAAAAGAAGCTGTCAGCCTGGATTCCACAGCGATTGTACAGATTTACATTCTAGCAACAGTGCTGACCGGCCCTACCCCTGTGCAGCCCTCCCAAAACACGTCCATGGCGGTGGCCGTCTCGGTTTTAGCCATTCGAGGGGGCTTGTAGCTTCAACTTGTATTTCCCTAATGACTCTTGGTCTGGAGAATCTTCTCATGCACTTATTTGCTATTCATGTGTCATGTCTTTTTAAATGTTTTGTGAGAGGCGTCTGGGTGGCTCGGTCAGGTAAGTGACCAACTCCTGATTTGGGCTCAGGTCACCGTCTCACGGTTTGTGAGTTCGAGGCCCACATTAAGCTCTTTGAAGGCAGCATCGAGCTGCTTGGGATTCTCTGTCTCCCGCCCTCATGCTTTCTCTCTCTCTCTCTCTCTCTCTCTCTCTCTCTCTCTCTCAAAAATGAGTAAATAAACTTTAAAAAAAAATAAATGCTTTTGTGAGATGTTTGCTTTATGTTATCAAGTTTGAAGAGTTCCCTATTTATTTTAGATAAAAATCGTTAACCAGATACGTGTTTTGGCCATAGGTACTCAGTCTATGGTCTACCTTTTCAATTTTGTGTGTCTTTGGTCAGGTCAAGTTTTTCATTTTGATGAAGTCTGATTTATTGATTTTTTTCTTTTGTAATTTGTGTCATATATAACACCTTCAAACTGGCTTACTTGTTCATTCACCAGATGTTTACTTAGCATCTATTATGTGCTCCCTACAAAGAATGTGGCAGGAAGTGCCCAGTGCCCACAGGGTGTATAGTCCAGGCGAGAGGCAGACATAAATAGATAATCAAACAAATGCAAATCATTTGACACTGAAATGTTCCTCAGGAGAGAGAGAATGGGAGAAGGAGAGAGGAAGGAACCAGAGCCTCACTTGGGTGAGGATCCAGGGAAGGCCTCACTTAGGAAACTCAGCGTAAACTGAGTCCAGGACAGGCAAAAGGAAGGGGAAGAGCTTTCCTGATGGCAGGAACTGCCTATGCAAAGGCCCTGAGGCAGGAAGGAGTTCGTGGCATGGAGGGAAGCTGGAATCTGACAAGGACCAGGTCAGTTGGGACCATGCGGCTGTGTCAAGGTCTAGTGGCTTCTCCCAGGGCAGCAGAGGCCATGGGAGACACTTAAGCTGGGTTGTCAGGTCACTGGGTACGTGTAGTTAAAGTTCTTTTGTCTGTGGTGTGGAGAGTACAGTGGGGATGGGAGCCTGGTGAGGCAGGGAGGGAGAAGAACATTCCAGGTCTGACCTGAAGGAGCAGGACTTGTTCTAGGACTGCCCAGGAGCAGGGGTAGAGAGCAGGGAGGGAGAGCAAGAAACTAGAGATGAGGGAGGAGATCTGGGCAGGGCCAGGCCACAAAGGACTTCAGAGGTGTTGGTTCAGAGTGTGAAGGGGGAAGTGACAAGATCCAATTTGTTTTTAAATTCTCCTTAAGCTCACCCTTACTTTGTCCTGCAGCCACCCTGACCAAGATATCAGGAGCTGCAACTCCTCTAGGACTAGGAGTGGGGTGCAGGGGTGGGGAGGGAGCGGAGGTGCAGGGGTCGGGGGAGGGGGAGCAGCCTCAGACAGATCAGGTGTTAGGGCGCCCGCTCTTCTCCTGAGCTCCGTGGCAGGTGAATGAGCTCCGGAGCGTCTCTGAGCCTCAGTTCCTTCCTCGGGAATGGAAGCCGAGACTCCCCACTCCTGAGGGCTTGCCTGAGAGCTTGATGAGCTCGTGTGTGTGTGTGTGTGTGTGTGTGTGTGACTCAGTACTCAGTGCTGTCATCTGTGTCCTCGTGAGTCCACTTTCCTCCTGGAGAGGGGGCATCACAGTATCCCGGGGAGGCAGAAAGGCCAGCCCTGTTCTGTTCCCTGCTGCATCCCCAGACCACGGGACAGTGCCTGGCACATGGTAGGTCTGCAGCAGATGAAGAAGTTGGAGCACATCTGCTGGCAGGTGCCGGGGACACAGCGAGGCGTGAGAAAGACCACAGCTTAGTAGGGGGAAGGACAAGGGGATCGGTAATGAGGTGTCACATGTGGGGACAAAAACAGTGATGGACGTGCAAGGCTGGGGAGAATCAGCATTACAGTGAGATGGGATGCTGGAGCTGGGTTTTGAAGGGTGAGTAAGAGCTCACCAGGCCAACAGGGGGACATCTAGGCAGGGGGAAACAACAGGGGCACAAACAGGGGTGGCTGCTTGCCCAGTACATACTTGGCTAATGTCCCTCCCTCTGTACGCCAGTTGCAGGGCCTAAGGAGTTTGGACCGTGACCCAGGGATACTGTGCAGCCTGGGGAGTGTTTCCAACAGGAAGGGACCCAGTCAGCTTTGTGCTCCTAAGGATCGCTCTGGGGCAGAGTGGAGGCTGGTCTGGAGCGGATGGGCTCGAGTGTAGAAAGGATGCCGGTGCCTAGAGCTGGGGCACCAGTGGGGTCAGGGACGGGCTCAGTGATCAGAACTGGCCAAGATCAACTCACGAGAAGCAGCCAAACCTGTGGGTTCCTCGTGGAAATGTCTGAGCTGTGGACCGTGGCTCTTTCAACTCCCAGATAACATTAGGCTCCTCGTCCCCAGGAAAGGCACGGATGACAGGCGGCTGTGAGGTCAGAGAGCTGAGATGACCTAAGTCCACCCTTGAGGCCCGCAGGGAAGTCGGAGAGGAGTGTTGTGGACTGGAACCACCTCAGGCAAACCTGACAGGACTAGAGAAGGGTTCTCTTCCAGAAAGCCAGAGGGAAACACATTTGTTTCCTTGACACATTCATGTTTTTCAAGAGACAATGTGATTGTTTTCCTAATTTTGCACTGGAAAGCAATGAATGGGAAGATTCCACCTGCTGTGACAGCCACTTCCTCCCCCCAGGCACTAAACAATTGAAGAAGCTTCCAGGCCCAGCCCGCTGGTGCCTGAAATTTCACCACTGGAGGTTCATCCCTCTGGTTCGCAGTTTTGTCCTTTGTAAAATGGCAAACACCTACAGAGCAAACAGGTATTCAACCGAAACAGCATGCGCATTCATTCACCAAATCTTTTCGGAGTCCCTTCTTTATTGGAGTCAGTGGGGCTAGAGGCTGGGAATAGAGTGATTAATTAACACTCAGTCTGTACTTTATAGGAACTCACAAGCTCCGTGTGTGTGTGTGTGTGTGTGTGTGTGTGTGTGTTTGGGGGGCAGGGCACACCCCTACTTGGGGAGGGTAGACATGGAAACCTAACCATGAGTGTTGCAAGTGATGTGATGGGGGGGGTACAAAATGTCATGGGCACCCCCAGCAGACTTCAGGCAGGACAGGAGAGGTGGGACCGGAGCCACAAGGAGGGCTTCTCATTAATTGGACGCTACTAGTCATCCCAGGAGGTGGCCTCTGTCACAAAGCTTTGCTGCCTCCCCAGCTTCTCTCCCCCCCCCCCCCCAAGCTCATCCGACTCTCCTTTGGGGATTGCCCTGCGCCCCTCTCAATCAAGGGGTCTGAATGACCCACCTTCAGCTCCAGGGGTGGGCCCTGGTTGGTTTAAGTAGTCTGGCTCCGCCCATCCTGCTGGTAACTGATTGGCTCAGGAAAGGGCACGTGACCCAGCTCAGGCCAACGAAAGGCCAGATGTTTGCCAGGGTTCTGGGAAAGGGCTCCTCCCCTCTCTTCCAAGGGAGCTCCCAGATACGCCTTTTCCTTCTGGCTCCAGGGAGGGAAGGTGGTGGAGGCCAGGGGTGAAGACGACATGGGGAGGAGGCAGAGAGGAGAGAATGTTGGAGAAATGGGGTCTGGGTAGACCTACCTCTGCTGTTTTCAGCTGAGCCCGCAAATTCCTGTTTGCTTAGCTTGTTTGTTGTTACTTTCAGGTGAAAGTTTTCTCGCTGGGGCCGGGCATTCTGGAGGACAGCATTGGGTGGAACTGAAAAGGAGGGGCCCGCGGGTGCCTGGACCTGGATGGGGCGGGTTGGCCAAATCCTTTCCTTTGGATTCCACCTCCAGGTACAGTTCTTATCATGAGTGAAGCTCTTTCCCCAGGAAACATCTCCTGACCCCTAACACTGGCAGGGCACTGGGATGGCAAGTCCTGGTGGGACAGGCCAGCATCAGCAGTCCTGGGTTCTATTCTAACCCATCCTCTGTCGGACTGTAAGGCCCAGTGGAACCACACACCCTCTCTGGGCCTCCATCGGTGATTCATCCGCCAGCCCCCAGACGGAGCTCCCCAAGGCCAGGGTATTTTCCAAGCCTGCCCTGCAGCCCTAAGAGCAGGTGTCAGTGGGGCTGTTGACCAGTCGGTGTGGGAGTTGCATTTTCCCGCTCTAACCTCCCACGGTCAGGACCGTGTGTGACGCTGAGAGGGACCAGCTGCTCTTCCTGTCTCCACCCCCAAGAGCCTCCTGGAGACCTGAGCCCCATGTTAGTGCAGCGGGAAGAGATTTAGGAAGAACTATAACATGGAGGCTGCATGGCGGAGGCCTCCGCTCACACAGAATCTCTAGCGATCTTTGAGCCGTAATTATACTGCAGGGTGAGAAAAAAATCCACCAAAAGCTCAACTCATTACTTGCCAGCGGCAACTGATATGGGCAGTCAAGCTCTGTGACCTTCTCAGTCTGCTCGTTGATGTGTGCTGGAGACAGGGGAGAGGACAATGACCGAATGTCCCCGCCAGAGAACAGACTCAGAGTGAAGTCAATAGGTGGGGGCCAGCCCAGAGACCCCTGCTTCGCTCTGCTTGGCAGTGTGGACCGCTTCTCAGGAGGCTGGGAAGGAGAGGACACATGTGTGCATTCACAGGCTGGAGTCTAGAGAAGGCAGGGGTGGAGAGACCATGGGAGCGGGGTCTGGACGGAGGTGTCGGTGGGCCATCTCAGGCCTGTCTCCGGCCTAAGACTCAGGTTCCTCCCTTGAGAACAGCAAGGGGCAGGCAGAGTGCAGGAGGGAGGCTCTGGGGTGGGGTACAGTGGCTTTGGGAGGGTTATAAGGTTATAAAGAGTTATCATGGAACCTGCTATCACTCACAAGCAGAAACATATGAAAGTATACATCATATTTATTATATTACCTTGTATTGTATATTATATTATTCTATTCTATTACATTGCACTATATTATATATTGTAATAAGGGCCATGAAGAGGACCATGATGGAAAGTCAAGTATAAATGGCTAAAAGATGAGCAACAGGGGCGCCTGGGTGGCGCAGTCAGTGAAGCGTCCGACTTCAGCCAGGTCACGATCTCGCGGTCCCGGAGTTCGAGCCCCGCGTCGGGCTCTGGGCTGACGGCTCAGAACCTGGAGCCTGTTTCCGATTCTGTGTCTCCCTCTCTCTCTGCCCCTCCCCCGTTCATGCTCTGTCCCTCTCTGTCCCAAAAATAAATAAACGTTGAAAAAAAAAATTAAAAAAAAAAGATGAGCAACAGAGATGGCTGAGGAGGTGTAGAGGGGCAGTTAATAGATATTTATCTTTGAATCTACTAATGCTCACAATAACCCAGCATGTTAACCATCCAAACATGTCAATTAAAAGACAGAGGTTGTCAGATGTAGTAAAAAAGAAAGACCCAGCTATGTACCAGCTACAAAAGAAAACACTTTAAATACAAAAACACATACAGATTAAAAGCAAAATGTTGGGAAAAGATACACTCTCCAAACATCAATCCAAAGAAAGCTAGAATGGCTGTGTTAGTATCAAAGTATATCAGAAAATAATATTACCAGAGACAATGAAGATAATTTCATGATGATAAAGAAGTCACTTCATTAGGAGAATATACAATCTTGAATGTTTATGTAACTAATAACAACCATAAAACTGAAATAAAAACTGATAGAATGGCAAGGAAAGACAGGTGAATCCAAAATTATAGAAAAAGATTTCAACAACATAGTCAGCTGGACCTAATTACAATAACCAAATACTCCCCATAACAGCAGAATACACATTTTTTTACAAATGTATGTAGATAATTTCCTGAGATAAATCATAGTCTAGACCATAAGAAGGTGTCAGTGAATTTAAAAGCATTCAAGCGATACAAATATGTTAACTAAATTGGAGTTGGATTGGAAGTTAATAACTGAAAGACCCCTGGAAAATCACCAACTATTTGGAAACTAAACACACTTCTAAATAGCCCATGGGTCAAAGAAGAAATCAAAGGGAAAGTAGAAAGTATTTTGAACTGAATGAAAATTCAAAACAACATATCAGGGGTGCCTGGGTGGCTCAGTCGGTTAAGCGTCCAACTTCAGCACAGGTCATGATCTCCCGGTTCGTGGGTTTGAGCCCTGAGTCTGTGCTGTCAGCACAGAGCCTGGAACCTGCTTCAGATTCTGTGTCTCCCCCTCTCTCTCTGCCCCTCCCCCTTGTGCTCTGTCTCTCTCTCAAAAATAAACATTAAAAAAAATAAACAAATCAAAATCTGTGAGATGCCCCTAAATCAGTACTTAGGACCTTTATTGCAGCACTAATGGCCTATAGTAGAAAAGAAGAGATCTCAAATCAATGATCTCGGATTCATTTCTAGTTCTTTTGAATTAGAAAAATAAAAGCAAAGGAAACCCAAAGTAAAGAGAAGAAAGAAGTTAATTAATATGAGAGTAGAAATCAATTAAATAAATCACAACAACAACAACAACAAACAGAAAACCAATAAAACAAAAGCTGCTTCTTGGAAGAGATCAGAAAAACTGGTAAACCTCTAGCCAAACTGATCAGGAAAAAAAGAAAAAAGACAAATTGAGAGAAGTGACATCAGGTACAGACTTCCCCAATGTTAAAAAAAATATATTAAGGAAATATCATGAACAAGTTTATGCCTGTAAGTTGCACAACTTAGAAGAAATGGGCTAATTTCCTTGAAAGGTATAAATTAATAAAGCTCACTCAGAAAAAAACATATATGTGAATAGTCATAACTCTATTCAATATATTTTGAAACTAAAAATCTTTTCCTGAAGAAAAATCCAGCTTCAGATGGCTTCACTGGTGAATTCTGCTAATCATTTAAGGAAAAAAATAATACCAATTCCACACCAGGTTTTTTCTCCCCAACGGAGAAGAGTGCACACTTTCCACCTCATTCTTTGTGGCCAGCATTGCCCTTATACTAAAACCTGGCAAAGAAAAGAAAACTACAACCGATATTTGTCATGGAGGTAAATGTAAAATTTCTGAGCAAAATTATAATAAGTCAAATCCGGCAGTATATGAAGAGGATAATAGATCGTGACTAAGTGGGACTCATGCCAGGAATGAAGAGCTGCTTTAATATTTGAAAATCGATCAGTGTAATTCATCATACTAATAAACTGAAAACTAAAAGTAAAAGCTATATGATTATTTTAAAGAGCCAGAAAAAGCATGTGACAAAATCTCACATTCATTCTTAATAAAAGCGCGGTAAACAAGGAATAGAAGTGAACTTTCTCAGCCTATAAAGGGCATCTACAAAAGCTGCATAGCTCACATCCTACACATGGTGAAAGACTTAATGCTTTGTCTCTAAAGTCAGGAAGAAGGCAGATTTCTACTCTTACATGCAACACGATCATTTATGTAGAAAACCTGACAGGATTTATAATTTAAAAAAAAGTAACTAATAGAACTAGTAGGTGAGTGCAGCAAGGGTGTAAGATATGGGATCAACATGCAAATATCAGGTGTATTTCTGTATGCTAACAACACATAATTGGAAATAGAGATTATAAAAACAATGCCATTTACAATAGCATAGAAAGAAGAAATTGTTAAGGACAGATCTGATGAAATACGTACAAGTTCTCTATACTGAAAACTACAAAACGCTATCAGTTTCTTCGTCAAATTGTTTTGTAGATTTGATTAATACTAACTGGAAACCCAGTAGTCGTTTTTTGATTCCAATGTCTATAGATAAATGCAAATGAACTAGAATATTCCAAATAACTTTTAAAGAGAAAAACAAAGTTGGAGGACTAATAGTACCTGATTTTGAGATCTATTATAAAGCTACAGTAATCAAGACAGAGTGATACTGGCTTCGAGAATGACAAATAGATCAGGAATAGAATAGAGGCCAGAAATAGACCCTCACATATACAGAACCCTGATTTTTGTTTACAATAGCATCAAACAATTCAGCTCAAAAGCAGTAGATTTTTTTTCAACAAATAATTCTGGGACAAATGTATATCCATATGGAGGAAGAGAGAGAGAGAGGGAGAGAGAGAGAGCTTTCATCCATACGAAATGTGAAACATAAAACTATAAAACTTCAGAAGAAAGTATAGGAAAAAATGTTACGTTGGCTTAGGCAAAGATTCCTTAGACATAACATCAAAAACCCAATTCAAACAGGAAAAAACTGATAAATCAGACTTCATCAAGGTTAAAAATTCTGCTCTTTGAAAGATGCCTTTAAAGAGAATGAAAAGATAAACCACAGACTGAAAAAATATATTTGCAAGTCAGGTCTAAGAGACATGGATCCATAATATATAAAGACCTCTCAAAACTCAATATAAGAAAACAAACAACTCATTCTTAAAAGGTCAAAATATTTAAACAAACATCTCATCAAAGCAGATATAGCAAAGTCGAGGCAAGTAAGCATGTGAAAATATACTCAGCAGTAGTATTCAGTAGGAAAATGAATATTTAAAAAAAATGTTTTTACATTTATTTATTTTTGAGAAACAGAGTGAGACAAAGCGTCAGTGGGGGAGGGGCAGGGAGCGAGAAGGAGACACAGAATCTGAAGTAGGCTCCAGGCTCTGAGCAAGCGGTCAGCACGCAGCCTGATGCGGAGCTCGAACCCACAAACTGTGAGATCATGACCTGAGCCGAAGTCAGACGCTCAACCGACTGAGCCACCCAGGCGCCCCAAGGAAAATGAATATTAAAACCACAACGAAATATGAAAGTTCACCTACTAGAATGGCTAAGGTTAAAAATACCGATCATACCTTGCACTATACCTAACACTTCACATGCAATCCTTTACCAGCTAAGGAAGATTCTATCGTTATCCTCCTTTTACAGGTGAAGTCCTAACCCCTGCAAAGTGAAAGCTGGAAAGTCCTTAAGGAATCAATCAAGCCCCAATCCCTACCCTCACCCACTCCTACTTCTACTTCTATTTGATGGAAGAGGCATCTAAAGGGCTCAAATTAGAAGTGACTGCCCAAACTCATAATTAGTGACTTTATTGAATTAGTGATTGGTTCACCCCTACCTGGAGCCAACAGTTTATGGAGTTGAGGGAGCAGGATCACATCATGAAATGCTCCATGTGTTCAGTCACTTGGTGTGACATGAAGGGGGCACAAACACGTATGCATCTGTGTGTGTATGGCTATGTGGGAATGTGGGAATATTACATCTGCTTATGAGTAAGCATGTCAACGTGCTTCTATGTGTACGTTCTGATGCCGGCATATATGTACTTATGTATCTTAAACCGCATCAGATTTCTCAGGAACCACTTTGGGTCCATTTTTCCAAAAGTCTTTTAGGGTCTATGGTGGCAGATTACTCTAATTTTCAGCAGACCAGCTCAATCTCCCTCTCCCCAGGTGGAAGGTTGATGGGTTGTTTTTGTCCCTACCCTCACGGTGTAGCCAGTGAAGAATAAAATTATGGTCCTTGGGAAGAAGGGTTGGTTGTATTTTCATAAACAAAGCTGTGAGCTTGGATGGCTTGAAGATAACAGCATCTAAGTGAAATGTGATTCCTGAGAGTTGAAGAAGTATTCTTCTCATTCAAAACTACAGAGCTAAAAATAGTTAGATGCACGAGTAACATCAAACCAAAATACAGTCCTGGAGTTCTCTTCCTTACCAGGTCTTTGACTGGCTAACACCTACTCACATTAGATTAAAGTTTACTTTCCCCAGGAAGACTTTTCTGACCGTCATGTCCCTCTACCATGGTCTTACTGTCCCTTATGCCTGTTCTTCCCCATTGTGTCTTACCATACTGGGTGGGGAGAGATGGGAAAAGATTGATGGACAAGGGGCCTGGGCACCTCTCTATATCTTGACTGGAATAGAGTAATCCATATGTGTACAGATTTGTCAAACTTATTGACCCATGCACCCAAAATGTGTCAATTTTTTTTGCCTGTAAATTATAATGTAATAAATTTGACTAAAAAAAGATTCACTCCAGGGGCTCCTGTGTGGCTCAGTTGGTTGAGTGTCTGACTTTGGCTCAGGTCATGATCTTGTGGTTTGTGATTTCAAGCCCCATATTGGGCTCACTCCGGTCAATGCACAGCTTCAGATCCTCTGCCCCCTTCTGCCTGCTCCTCCCGTACTCACACACACACACAGACCCTCTCTCTCAAAACTAAAAATACGCATAAAAGATTTCACTCCCTAATCCTCAGTAGTTCTTAGCCCTTCTACCCTCCATTTATCTTTCACAGTGTGGGGACAGAATCGGGAATTTATGATGAGTCATATCTCTCTTCAAGCCTGGGTGGCTCAGTGGGCTGAGCATCTGACCTTTGATATTGGCTCAGGTCATGATCCCAGGGTCAGGGGATTGAGCTCTGTGTTGGGCTCTGCGCTCAGTGGAACCTGCTTAAGATTCTCTCTCTCTCTCTCTCTCTCTCTCTCTCTCTCTCTCTCTCTCTGAAAACAAGCAAGCAAACAAACAAGCCACCTCTTGAAATGCTAACATTGTTTCAGTACCACGGACAGAGGCCCAAAGAGGAAGGGCTGGAAGGTGGTTGCATTGTTCAGGCCAAGGGAGATAACCTGGTATCTTCTGGCTAATGGTGTCAAGACACGTGGGGAGCCCTGCTCATTGCATCTACTCAGTGTGTTATCTAGATCACCGCATATTTCCAAATGCCCAAAGAATGTCATTAAGCCTTGATGGGGAAGTTCAAAGAAATAAGAATCTAGTCCTTGACTCCTACCATTTGCTCACACCATGACCTTGGGCAAGTTATTTTCATCACCTGGGCCTCCATTTTTTCATCTTTAAAATGGAGGGGTGTAGGGGCACCTGGGTGGCTCAGTCGGTTGAACATCCAACTTTAGCTCAGGTCATGATCTCACGGTTTGTGGGTTCGAGCCCTGTGTTGGGCTCTGTGCTGACAGCTCAGAGCCTAGAGCTTATTTCAGATTCTGTGTCTCCCTCTGTCTCTGCCCCTCTCCTGTTCACGCTTTGTCTCTCTCTCAAAAATAAATAAACATTAAAATGGAGGGGTGCATCTTATGATCTCTAAGGCACTTCTAGTAATGGCCCTCATAATATAAGGACTTTACAACTTCCACATGGCAATATATGTGGGCTTTGCTCTCATTTTAAAAATAATTCTTCATTCTAGTTTTAAAAACTAGAGTTCCTAGTTATATGTCTCTATATAGCCCAATCAACTTTGAATGGAATCTCACCTTAGATGTCCATGCACCTCTTTCCTGAGCCATTCTAGGTCCCATTCTTTTTGGACAAGGGAAGTCAGTCACAGACAAAGACTCAAAGTTGGTCAATTTTGACAAATGTATGGAGTTTTGGTATCAGACAGATCTGAGTTTGGGCCTGGGCTCCACTACTCCTCTCTGTGGAATTTTGGAAACATCATTTCACTTTCTGAGCCTCATGGGTAGTCATTCACAGTCAGACTGAGCCATATGAATTCCCCTCTCCCGTCGCTCTAACATTCACACCCATTTTTTTTTTGCAATTGTACACAGAACAATGATTCACTCATAATTCTCCATTTAAATTTCTTCTTGATTCATCTATTAGATGAAATTTGCCTTCAGCTTCTTATTACAATACTCATTATAGCCACCATTAGAACATGGATTCATAACTGTTCTTGCTACTAATATAATTGCTGTTGGACTGATATGAATAATTCCTGCTATCATTAACATAATCAAAAGTTGTTAACTGCACTCCTTCACTTGCATGTTCTGGATCTCTGTGTCACCCCAGACTTCACTCAGCTTGGCCAACCCATTGTCTCTTCTCCAAAACCATGGCCCTTTCTCCTCCTGTCCCCACGTTCAGTGGGATGGGTTCTGAATCCCCTCTTTAGAGAACACATCACTTTGTAGATTTCTAGCAACAACGCCTGCTGCCATTGCCACCACTGCTAAAACTGACGTAGGCTGGGCTTGGTGCTGAGGACTTTGCCAGAATTATCCTTAAGAGACAGGTGCCATTCTCATCTTCCATTTCACAGATGGGGAAAACTGAGGTTTAGAAAAGTTGATTGAGTTTCCCTCAGTCATTTAACTAATGAGTAATGGGTCCAGCATTTTGTTCCAGGCATTTCTGACCCAAGGGGTCATACTTTTGGCTTTTTTTGCACCAAGAAACAGCCTGACCTTGTCCTGCCGCTCCTCCTTTGTATTCCTTTTCCCCTTTCTCTACCCCAAATCTTTGCCCACAGCCTGGAATATCTAAGTCTCCTCAGACACACAGTCTGAGATCTGTGATTCCGTCCAACTTGCAACTTGCTCTGGAAGTAAAGGGGATTTTTCCTTAAAAATATCCCTTGTTTTATAGAGAACATCTCAGGGAGACTAAGCACTATAGTCCAGCCCGAGACCCCTTCTCTGGGTCTAGAGCTTCTTATCTGGAAACCAACACAACAGTTTCCCCCTTTGCAGCAGCTCAAATATGGCCCTGACTCTCCTCCAAACATCACTTTGCTGTTGATATGTGAGAAATAACATGCTGTGACAGGGTTTATTTCCTACAACTCTCCCAACAAGCTTCTGATGCTCTTATGATCCTCACAGCATTTTGGGAAATAGAACATTATGCCCACTTAAAAGACAAGAAACTGAGGCCCAGAGTAACATATTTTTGGAAGTAGAAAAAAAACACTTAGAAATCATGAACCTCTTCCTGATACAGGTGAGAAAAGAGACCAAGAGAAGAGAAGTGAATTGGTGCAGAGGCCAGCACCAGGTCTCTCCGTCCTTGGTCACACATATGGTGAATAGATTCAGCGTTTTGTTTGTTTGTTTGTCTCTTCAGTGTGATCCTTAGCCTGCTCTTCAGAGAAGACTTGGGTAGGGCAGGAGCTATCTGGATTCAGGCTGAGAGTCCCTGGTCTGCCGTTGACTCAATGTATGTGGTCTCAATTTTCTCATCGAGAATGTTCTTTCACTGGACCAGTGTGTTGAGTTTGTATCCTCAGGATATTCTGGTTGTGCTTTGAATATCTCACCCCTCAGGGACATCAAAGCCAGATGTGGTCTGTGCAACTCAGCTGATCTCAGCTTGGCAGTAGCTCCTTCAGTTCCCCCACAATGATTTCATCCATCCCGTTGAAAACCCGGACACATGCACGTGGGCTCAATAAATTGAGGCGCTGAAATTACCACTACCTGGGGCTGCTCTCATCAGCTGTGAACAGGTAGTTGTCTGAGGGCTTCTGAATGAGCCCCGGAGTCCAGCTGGGATAAAGCTATCCCTCCCAAGTGACATTTTCAGGGAAGCAATATTGAATTATATTATAATGGCATTTTACTCAGTTCTTTAACCTTCATTTAACTGGAGTCGGAACCTCCTGCCGAGCCTGGAGACGTTCCCTAGCAGGAGAATGTCCTAACCATATGGAGATGGTTGTTATGAATGGTGGAATGGGTTGGCAGAGTGAAGGCTTTGGTGGCTCTGGGGGCCGGGTGCAGTTTCTAGACTTTTTAATATCATAGGAAAAGGTTGGCTTTGGCAGGGTCAGACACATTGGCATAAATCTCTTTGCAGCAGACACCCAGCCTTAGATACCCTAGAAACACAACTAATTGTTCATTCACCCATGCATTCATTCACTTTCTCATTCTCTTAAGAAACATTTATTGACCATCTCTTTCCTGGAGTAATGCGCTGGGTGACAGAGACACATTCTTAGCCTCAGGGAGACCAGTCTTGCACCAGAGGGAGACTGTCATGAGAAATGTCTGAATGGACATCAGAGCACTTAACTCCCTTGGGAAGGGGTAGATGATGAAGATACCTGAGAGTGGGTGCCCAAAGCAGACCCAAGACAAGGGCTCGAGTTCCAGTGGTTCATTTGGGGCTGATTCAGGGACCCCAGTGAGGAAGCTCAAAGAATGACCCAAAGAGGGAAAAGAATCCACAAAGGGAGCATTTCAGGATGTTTGCTTCTGTGGGTGGCAGGCTCAGCCCCACTGAGGACCTTCGAGGAGCTTCGTGCAGATCGCTCAGGACCTCCTGGTTGTTGGGAGGCCGGAGCTTTTATCCACTGCCCCTCGATGCCCCTCACCCCTCAGTGGGATGTAGTCTCCTCCGTTGGATGCTGTGATGCCAGAGAAAGCCCACAGGCAAAGAAGAAGAGGGGAGTAGACATTTGAGGACAGCACCTACTGCAGCATTTTAGAAGAGGAAACATCCGAGTGGACCTTGAAGATCAAGGTGGAGTTTTCAGCTGAAGCAGGTGTGTGGCATGGCTTTTCCAGGCAGCTGGACAGTGTGGGATGAAATGAGAGGCAGGAAGTGGTTTTCAGACAACATTGATGAGAATGTTGCTGATGAGAAGAGAGAAGTAGCTTGAAGCCAGGAGCGTTCACAAGATCTGTTTCCAGGCCAATAATGTTTGGAAAGGTGTAGGCAGCGTGTACGTACATGGGGAAGCTTTGGGTCACTGGGCCACTGGATAGGAAGAACTGAAGAAAAGGAAGAGAAAGGGAGAGGGGCAGAATGCTGGAGGTAGCCAGGCCCCTGCAGGCACCCCTGACAGATGGGGGTCTAGAGATGACCCCCACGAGGGCAGCCTTCCATGAGGGCAGGGCTCCTCTGCCCGAGATGGCTGAGAATAAGTAGGTAAGGTGAATGGGAGTGTGTTCCTCCTGGCCTCCGTTTCCCCAATGTTGGAGGAGCCCAAGTGACCAGCGGCAAGCGAGGGGCCAGCAGGTTGGGGACCAGGAAGGGCAGAGGTCCGGGATGGTCTGCGAGGGTGAAGGAAGGGAGAGCAGAGCAGGGAGAGACACTGGAGGGAGGGGTGATGCTGGCGTCAGCAGAGGCTGCTCAGCTTAGAGATGAACAGAAAATGATGGCGTTCCCGGGCAGGCTTCCCACTCCAGAGAGAGAGGGCGCGAGTAGGAGGAAGGGTTCGATGCATTTTACTTTTCATGAAAAGGCTTTCTCAGCCCTTGGGCTCCCGCCAGCCCAGGCTACCCCCACCACCTGCACATTTATCAGACACCAAATCATCCAGCCATGCTCTCCACACCCTACCGCGTGCGTGGGCACTGAACTGCCTCGACAGTGTGCAGCTTTCCCAGTGGCACTCTGTGCCCAGGGATGGAGAAGGCAGATGATCACAGTGACCGGGCAGGGGTGGGTGGTGAAGCGGGCACAGAGGGGATGCCCACTGATTGGAAGCAGGCCCGCTATGGTTTCCTGTCTCCTCTCTGTCTCTTAGGCCAGGGGAAGTGTAAACGAGGGGAAAATAACAGGGGGGCTGACTCTTGTTGAAACTCTGCCTCTTGCTTTGGCTTGGACCCTGGACTAGTCGGTTCCCCTCTCTCTGGGCCTCCGTTAATTGGAAAGATATTAAGATCTGTGCAGCCAGCCTCACAGGGTTCCCATAGAGTCCCAGGAAGTATGGGACACTTTTGGGTGTGGGGACCTTTGCAAGCTGACTAGAGAAGCTCAGAAGCTAGTGGTTATTTATCATGATTTCTCCCCCTCAGTTTCCCCATCTGTAAAATGGGAGTAGGGGGACCCAGAACCCGGACGGGCCTAGGCTCCTTCCAAGTTATCAGTTTGCCAGTCGCCCTGGAAAGAGTTGTTTGATTCAAAGGCAGGGGCACTCCAGTGCCTTTTCCTGGCAAGTTTTCAGAAAAAAAAATCTTTATCTTTGCACAGCAGCCAGCTGGTTCTCAAGACAGATCTGGAGGAGGAGGGGGTGAGGGGAGAGAAGATTCGAGAAGCTAGAGGAGCTGAGAGCACAGCTGTGGGGAGAAGAGTGTGGGAGGGATTGGTAAGAGGGTGGAGTGGAGATGGAGGGAGGACTGAGGGAGAGGGGCTGGGCGGAGTGGTTTCTCTTACTTCCAGGGGATCCAGTAGGGTGGGAGGCGGGGTGTCAGGGCAGGATTCCTGCCTGCAGCTCTATTCGAGCAGAAGGCATTTAGAGAATAAGCATGGCCCATCAAGGTGCAAGGTTCACTTTGAATTGAACAGAAAATGAGCTCCTGGACAGATTCCCTCTTCCCATTCCAGACAAAGTGGAGGAGGCGAGCTTAGTGCTTAGGGGTGCTTCCTTTTCCTTGAAGGGGCTTCTGGGTTCTGGTGCTCCCACTGACCGAGGGTGCTCCCACTGACCCAGGCCGCCCCCCCACAGTGAAGCTCCCATCAGCCACTCCACAGGCCACCACACAGCCCAGTGGCTTGGGTCTCTGTGGATGGTGGGGCTTGGTGAGGCCCAGACTGGCTGGCACTGGTGTTGGGAGAGCAGCTTGCCTGGTTCATGGTGAGGAAAGGTTCAAGCAGCTGGTATGATCCAGGTTTTGTTTGGTTCATGCTGTTGCGGAGTTTCCATGAACACTGGCTTAGCCATACACGTAGCAGGCCGAGCCCAGTATATAGCCAGCAGATCAGCCCCACTGGACCTGCAGCTTGAAGCCATCCATCTACCCAAGCGCTATGTAGCATAACTGACCTCCAGCTAATCTGTAAGACATGAGTGAGAGTAAAATGCTGTTGTTTTAAACACTGAATTTTGTTACACAGCAGAGGCTGACTGTTGTAAGGGCCTAGCATGTGTCAGGCATTGTGTTTAGCGCAGGGGACAGGGAGGTGACAGGATTCACGTGGTTCCTGCCCTCCGAGAGCTCAGTCTGGTAAGGGAGGCAGACAATGGACACACCACCAATGAATGAGCCATGAAGCCTAAGATGAGGGTGATATAGTGAGAAGTGCCCCAGAGAGTGATGAGGAGGTCAACTATGGGTAGCCAGGGGGAGTCCCTCGGGGAGAGCACGTGTGTGCTGAGACCTGAATGATGAGATGAGGCCATGCGAAGAGCTGGGAAGAGTGGGAAAAAGGAAACACCAAGTGCAAAGGTTGTGTGTCACAGGGACTCACCAGCCAGTGTTGGATGAGACAGACAAATGACTAGAAAAACAACAATAGCAAAAGCCAGTGTTCACTGAGAATGTACTGGGATGTGTTTGAAGCCCTTTACTTAAATGATCTCATGTAATCTTAACAACCTACCAAAGAAGTAGGTGTGTTGGCTGGAATTCTCTGGAAATTATGGAGACTCAACTCAAACTGGCTTAACTTGCTTCAGGTAGAGAAGTCCAGGTGAGTCAGTGGATGTCTCTCTCTCTCCCTTTCTCCCTCCCTCCCTCTATTCATCCCTTCTTCCCTCCTTCTGATTATTGGACTTGTTTTTTAAAGTTTATTTATTTTTTAATGTTTATTTATTTATTTTGAGAGAGGGGAAGAGCAGAGAGAGAGAGAGAGAGAGAGAGAGAGAATCCCAAGCAGTCTTTGCACTGTCAGAGCAGAGTCTGACACGGCTCAACCCCACGAAGAACTGCAAGTTCATGATCTGAGTCTATATCAAGAGTTGGATGCTTAACCAGCTGAGCCACCCAGGTGCCCCTCAACTTCTTTTTGTGTGGAGGCCACTCTCTACCTTTGTGGCTGGACAAGAGGAAGCAGGGAGAGGAGTGAGAGTCAGAACCACTGACAGCTCCAAACTCACGTCCATCCTACTCAGGAGAAAGCTGTGGTCTCCCAACATCCATCCATACAATCCCAGAAAGGAACCGGATTGGTCATCTGCTCATTCTTTGAATCTATCACGTGATTGGTCCAGCCTGGGCCTTCTACTCTCATCCAAGTGGATAGGGTAAGGGCAGGGACTGGCAATCCTATCAGAATTGTGTGGTCTAAGTAGCCGTGATGAGTCTCTCCTTTAAAACAGGGTGGAGGGGGTCCAGTTACCAGACCAAGGGAAGAGCTACTGAATGAGCACAAACAGTAGCTATCACTTTTCAGGTTTAGCAAATAAGAAAGCTGAGTCTCAGAGAAGTCGATAAATGACATTAGTCAGCAGGTGGCAAAGCAGAACCCCAAACCCATCTCTGCTTGACTCACAAGCCGCATTACACTAGCCATGAGGCTCTTTACCACCCAACCAGCCTAAGCCGCAGCCTCAACCCTAAGCCTGAGCCCCCACAGACCTCAGCTCATGATTCTGGCCCAGACAGGAAGACTCTTAAAGCTCAGAGCCCCTGAAAGCTCTAGAGTTTACAAACCCATTCTTCCCGATGGCTTTGATATGAGGCTGCTTTGCTTTGTCTTCCACAAGGTGCAAAGAACACTATGCCAGGCAGTCTCTTGTCTGAATAGTGTTGAGAGTGAGCACCTCAAAGGGAATAGAGACCACAGTTGTCATTGCCAGGGTGAGATTAGCCAAGAGTTATAAGACACAGTAAGGGCACTGAAGTATGATCTATTTGTCAATTGAGCACGCTCTCCAGCAAAGTGCACAGCCCAAAACACGCAGGCACAATTACAGCCCCTTCCCGCCCCTCAGCCCTTCCCCTGGGCTCCTTCCCAGCAGCCAGATCCTCCTTCTACCCCTCCTGCTGGTCCCAATCCGTTCACTTCATTTAAGGGGTGATTCATAGCCATACAGCTCATCAAATCTGGAAGGACTTTTGGGAGCCGCGAGTCCAACCTTGTTCATTTAACAGATGAGAAAACAGAGCCCCAGAGAGGCTTGGGTACTGATTCAAGGTCATTGAGGAAAATGCAGGCACACCTCATTTTATTGTGCTTCGCTTTTTTGTGCTTCACAGATACTGGTTTGGTTTTTTTTTTGTGTTTTTTTTTGGGTTTTTTTTTTGCAAATTGAAGGTTTATGGCAAACCTGTGTCAAACGAGTCTTTAGTGCCATTTTTCCAGCAGCATTTGGGCACTTCATGCCTCTGTGTCACATTTTGGTAATCTCACAATATTTCAAAGCTTTTTCATTACTGTTATGTTTTTATTGTGATCTCTTATCAGTAATCTTTGGTGTTACCATTGTAGTGGGCGGGGGTGGGGGAGGAGTACAAACTGTGCCCACATAAGACAAGGAACTTAATCGATAAATGCTGTGTTCTGACTGCTCCACCGACCGGCTATTCCTCTCTCTCTCTCCCTCTCCCCAGGCCTGGCTAGTCCCTGAGATACAGCAATATCTAAATTAGGCCCATTAATAACCCTACAATGACCTCTAAATGTTCAAGTGAGAGGAAGGGTCACAGGTCTCTCACTTCAAATCAAAAGCTAGAAATGACCAAGCTTAGTGACGAAGGCATGTGGAAAGCCAAGATGGCCAGAAGATAGGCCTCTTTCTCCAAACAGTCAAGTCGTGAATGCAAAGGAAAAATTCTTGAAGGAAATTAAAAAGTGCAACTCCAGTGAGCATGTGAACGATAAGAAAGTAAAACAGCCTTATTGCGGATATGGAGAAAGCTTGAGTGGTCTGGAGAGGAGATCACACCTGCCCCAACATTCCCTTAAGCCATAGCCTAATCCAGAGCAAGGCTCTGACTCTCTTCAATTCTGTGAAGGCTGAGAGAGGAGAGGAAGCTGCAGAAGAAAAGTTCAAAGCTGATAAAGGTTGATTCATGAGGTATAAGGAAAGAAGCCGTCTCCATAGCATGAAGTGCAAGGTGAGGCATCAAGTGCTGATGTAGGAGCCACCGCAAGTTCTCCAGAAGATGCAGCTATGATAACTGATGAAGGAGGCTACATTAAACAACAGATTTTCAATGTGGGTAAAACAGTCTTCTATTGCAAGAAGACACCGTCTAGGACTTTCATAGCTGGAGAGGAGAAGTCTGTGCTTGGCTTCAAAACTTCAGAGGACAGGCTGACTCTCTTGTGAGGGGCTAACGCAGCTGGTGACATTAAGTTGAAGCCAATGCTCATTGACCATTCTGAACATCCTAGGGCCCTTAAGAATTATGCTAAATCTAATCTGCCTGTGTTCTATAAATGGAACAACAAAGCCTGCATGACAGTACATCTGTTTACAACACGGTTTGCTAAATATTTTAATCTCACTGTTGAGACCAATTTCTCAGAACAAAAGACCCCCTTCAAGATATTACTGTTTATTGACAACATACCTGGTCACCCAAGAGCTCTGATGCAGATGTATGAGATTAATGTTGTTTTCATACCTGCCTACACAACATCCATTCTGCAGCTTATGGATCAAGGAGTAATTTTGACTTTCCAGTGTTACTGTTTAAGAAATACATTTCATATGGCTGTAACTGCCATAGATAGTGATTCCACTGATAGATCTGGGAAAAGTAAATTAAAAATCTTCTGGAAAGGATTCATCATTCTACATGCCATCAAAGACATCCATGATTCATGGGAAGAGGTTAAAATATCAACACTAACGGGAGTTTGGAAGAAGTTGATTCCCACATGGATGACTGTGGGGGCGGGGGGTGTTCAAGAATTCAATGGAAGAAGTACCTGCAGATGGGGTGGAAACAGCAAGAGAACTAGAACGAGAAGTGGAGCCTGAAGATGGGACTGAATGGCTGTGATCCCATTGATACAACTTGAACAGATGAGGAGTTGCTTCTTACGGATGAGCAAGGAAAGTGGTTTCTCGAGATGGAATCTCCTCCTGGTGAAGATACCATGGAGATTGTTGAAATGACAAGAAGGGGTTTAGAATATCAAATAAACTTAGCTGATAAGGCAGCAGCAGGGTTTGAGAGGATGGCCTCCAATTCTGAAAGGAGTACTACTGTGGGTAAAAGATGCTATCAAACAGCATCCTATGTCACAGACAAATTATTCCTGAAAGGAAGAGTCAACCGATGTGGCAAACTTCATTGTGGTCTTATTTTAAGAACTTGCTCCAGCCACTCCAGCCTTCAGCAGCACCCACCCTGATCAGTTCGCAGCCATCAACATCGAGGCAGGACCCTCCACCAGGAAAAAGATTGGTTCAGATGTTGGTTAGCATTTTTTAACAATGAAGCATTGTTTAATTAAGGTACGTACATGGTTTTTAGAAGTACCTGCGCCCTACAGACTTCACTGTAGTGTAAGCATAATTGTATATGCACTGGGAAGTGAGAACATTCATTTGGCTCACTTTATTGCAATATTTCCTTTATTGCAGTGGTCTGGAACCAAACCCATGGGATCTTCGAGGCATACCTGTCTGGTGCGTATTTATATAGCTGATCTCATGTAATCCCCGTGCAAGAACCCTGGGAGGCCCATGTTACTAACTCTCAGCTTACTTATGGGGAAACAGATTCTCAGAGAGGTTAAGTGCCTGCTCAAGGTCACACAGCTGGTAAGTGGCAGAGCTGATTTTCAAATACACTCATTTTGTTATGCACTGTGCACCTCATTTGCCTATTTGAAGTTTCTCTTCCCTCCATTCCTGCTCTCCTGTGTCCTCTGGACCTCTGCAGCCTGCAGATGCCAGGTTAACCTTGTCATCTGGCTCACAGTTGCCTGCGATCAAGGGGAGGCCCACAAGAAAATTGGAAGGTGCAAGGAGAAGAAACACCATTGGGTGTTCTTTCTCTCTTTTTGTCCAGTGTATCCAAAAGGAGGAAGTCCCTGCTTCTGTGGCTCTTCTCTCCACGTGCGGGGTGGCTCTGGCAGCTGTGGGGTCAGCATCGGCAGCTGCACAGGATGCCCTGGAACCAGCGGGAAGCGAGGTCCTGAGTCCCATTGGAAGCTGGGTGATAGGAGGACCTCAGGCTGCCTCATCTTCTCCTTTTACCCCACCCGCTCTTTTAAGACCGTTATAGGCAGTTCCCTGAATCAGATCTCCTGCACTTGAAATTTCTCCTGCCGTTTCCCAAAATGAACCCTGAAGGTTCCAGCACTTGGCCGCAGGAATGGTTGCAAGAAACAGCCCATCAAGAATGGGACTTCGGTGTTGGTTGCCTGGGGAGTGCTGATGACCTCATTACCAGTGAAAAATGGGGTCCTGGGACTCTCCAGATGCAGTGGCATCGAAATGTCCTAAATTATCAAAATCAAATTATGTGGTTGTGCGGGATGCAAAATCTTAAGTAGACCCCATGGCTGCTAAACTTGACGGTTGCCTTGGTGTCCGTGATTGTCGACAAGGAATGTGGGGTGCAATGGTTACCCATGACCGATGACTGTACCATCAAGCTTCCAGATGGAAATTCACCACCCAGGGCTTTAAAACATCAGCTCAAAGATGCCATCCCGCTGACTCGATACGTTAATCAGGAAGTAGAAAGTACTGTACGTGCCTTACTAAGTAAGGTACATGCATGTCCGGTGGGTGGGAGATAAGCCTATGCCCGTTCAGTGGCTTGTCACCTTGGAGAAGGTTCCGGAGTCCAGTGGCATGGGGAATTGGGGAATACGCCACCCATAAAGACAGAAAAGTCTCTGTGCCTTGCACCAACCGCCTCCACTCAAAATTACTCAACAGCATGTAAAGCTGCCCATTATGAGTGGGGCACACAGCAAGAAAACGGTCTGCAGTGGGTCCAGGCTGCGGTGCAAGATGCTTGACCATCTGGACCTTTGATCCAGGAGACGTCACGGTAACTGAAGTTTATATGACAAACAGGGATGGCTGCAACAGCCCACCCAGGAGTGTCCTTGCAAGGCAGAAATGAAGGGACACTCCATCAGGAAGAGAGCTTCAGACAGCACCTCCTTCTGTTCGCTCGGCTTGAGTGGAGAGAGGGTTAGAGGCAAAGATCTCCCTTGACCCGCGGGCTCCCTCTAGAATTCGGCCTGGTGATTCAGGTAATCACCAGATGGGAGCACTGACGACAAGGAGAATGGGCGAAGAGTACAAAAGGAACTAATGCAGAAGATGCAACCAATGAGCAGCTGACGAGATGGCCATCTTGCAGATGTGACCTGGCCTGTGTCCTCAGGCTCTCAAGTGCCCATCATGCTCCCAGGTGCTGTGGTTATGGTGGCAAGGACAGATGCCATGCGTGGGCTTAACAATATGGACTCCTCTTACCCTAGCCTCATCTAGCTGCAGCCACCGAGAGACCAATCTTCAATATCAGAACCTGACACCGAGCCCTGAACATTACCTGGGATGACCGGCCGGCCACCTGGTGGCAGGCTGATTACTTTTTATCTTTTCCACGGGAAGGGGTAAAATAGAACTGACTGTTTCCGTCAGCTCCTTTAACTGTGGATCTTCCGAATACGCGCCTTACTATCATGATGTCCTAGGCAGCATGGCCTCGATGTAAGGAATTGATTTTTCAGAACAAGACATGAGCAAGGGGCCCATATCTGTGGAATTCATAGTATGCCCCTTACTTCCCCCTGAAGCAGCTACCCTGATTAAATGGGAGAACGGCCTACTGGTGATTCGAGGAGAGTCTCCTTGCCAATTCTGGGTGGGGTCCTACAGGACGGGGTACAACCTGTGAATCAACCACCAATATATGGCTCTTAGGTCCAGGAATCGAGGGATAGAAGCAGGAGTGTTTCTTCTCGCTATTAGACCTAATAGCCCAGTCATAGAACCTTTGCTTCCTGTCCCTACAATGTCGGCTTTGATGGTTAAAATATAGTGATTCCCAAGGAGAGAATGCTTCCCCCCAGGAATCACAGCAATCGTTCCTTTGAATGGGGAGCTTGAGATGGTCACTCAGCCAATCTGGGCAGCTCCTGCCTCTGACTCCCCAGGCAAGGAGGAGGGTTCTGAACCGGCTGGATGATTGCTTCTGATTATCGCAAGCAAACCGAGTTGCAGCTACAAGAAGGAGGGGAGGGCACCTCTGTCTGAAACCCAGAGGATTTTGGGGGGGCAGCTGGGTGGCTCAGTCAGTTAAGCATCTGACTTTGGTTTAGGTCATGATCTCATGGTTCTTGAGTTCAAGCCCCACTTCAGACTCTGTGCTGACAGCTCGGAGCCTGGAGCCTGCTTCCGATTCTGTGTCTCCTGCTGTCTCTGCCCCTCCCCCGCTCGCTCTCACTCTCTCTCTTTCTCTCTCTCTCTCTCTCAAAAAAAAAAAGAAAAACATTAAAAAAAAAAAAAAAGAAACCCAGGGGATTCTCTGGGTTGTCTCTAGTAGTAAACTGTAATGGAAGGCTGCATATCAGTTCCATAAAGACAGGTCCATAAGAGACTCAAACCTTTTAGGAAAAAGGTTTAAATTACCCACAAGGTGAACAGCACTGATTAGAGGGCCAAAAGAAGAGGCAAAGGGTAGAAGAAGAAAATTACAAATATTGACTATAGCCTGTTGGCCAGTTACAGTAATAAGGGTGGTAGCAGTTAAGAATAATTTTATTTCTGGGCTTGAGATATAGAGATAGATAGATAGATAGATAGATAGATAGAGATTTGGATATAGATATAGAGATAGAAACCATTTGCTGTAGACTGAAGGTGTTCCCTCAAGATTCCCATAGTGATACCTAATCCTTGGCATGATGGTATTAAGAGGTGGGGGCCTCTGGGAGGTGACTAGGTCAGGAGGATGGAGTCTTCGTGAGTGGTATTGATGACCCCAAAGAGCTCCGTCACCCCTCTGCCATGTGAGGTGAGGACACAGAGAGACAGCCATTTATGACCCAGGAAGCAGACCCTCCCCAGACACGGAATCTGTCAGTGCCTTACGCTTAGACTTCCTTGTTTCCAGAACCATGAGAAATGCATTTCTGTTGCTTATAGGTTCCCCTCGTCTATCGTAATCTTGCCACAACCGCCTAAAAGGACAAAGACGCCACTTATAGTTTTCCCATTCTCTTTCTCTACCGCTATTTTGTGTTAGGATCTAGACGATAAGGGTCTAATAACGATCTACTGGTAAAGGTCCAGACAACTGCAGTTTTCCAGTTACCACAATATCCAGGTGAGACTGGGATGAGGCCGCAATAAGAATCCTCATCACCCAGAGTTGGAGGAAAGGGCTGATCGAATTTGTGTGCCCTCTCTCTGAGGAAGAGTAAAGGATATGACCTTTCATACTGGATGGAAGCATGAGGCTGTGGCTGTTATGCACAGGAGCTGTTGTTCATGGATATGGGTAGAAAGGTGCGAATTTAGGCTGAGCAGGAAGGGTGACAAACAGGGAACTTCCTGCCCTCCTCTAGCCCATAGGCTAAGGCTGGAGCCTTGAAAACTACATTGCCCAGAATCCTTTGCTAGCAGCCTTCCTGTTACATTCAGCCAACGGGAGGCATTGGTGGGAGAGTGGCGGGCGGAAGGAGGAGCAAAGCTATTCTGCTCTCTCTGGTTCCAGTGGCTTCTCTGCAGCAAAGGAAGACTATGGGCTCAGCAGGTGTGTTCCCGGCAGATGGACAGTAAATTCATTCATTCAGTCAACAAGTACTTACCCAGATACAAAACAATGAAACAGAATTTCTGCCCTTCCGGAACTCACATCTTAGAGAAGGAGCAGATAAACTATATGGTCCGTGAGCCAGATCCAGCCTACCATGTTTTCGCATGGCTGGCAAGCTGAGAGTTATTTTTAAGTTTATAAATTGTTGACCAAAAAAATCAACAGGAGAATATTTTGTAACATAAGAGAATTATATGCAGTTTATATTACAGCGTCCATAAATAGTGTTTGGAACGCAGCCCGTGCTGGCAGAGTTGAGAAGCTGCAACAGAGACAATATGGTTTAAAGCCTAAAATATTTACTATCTGGACCTTTACAGAAAATGTTTGCTGATCCCCAACCCAGAGAATGAGACGGGGGGGGGGGGGGGAAGCAGAGATGCAAGTCGAGAGCCCCAGACGTGTGTGTGTGTGTGTGTGTGTGTATGTGTGTATGTGTGTGTGTGTGTGTGTGAGGTGAACCCTGCTGGAGCATAGAAGGAAGGGTCCACTTTCAAGGCCAAGGGCTCTGAAACCCCACAGCTGGTCTGGGACGCTCTGTGATTAGTGTGCAGCAAGAGGTGAGGCAGGTGAGGACGCCAAAGCGTCAGAGCCAGACTGGGAAGAGCCTTCCGCACCCAAAGGTCAAGGCAAGACTCATTCTGGGGGTAGTGGAGAGTCACTGCGGGCTGTGGAGTAGGGGATATTTAGGGAAGGTCATTCTAGCTACAGAATGGAGCTAAGGGCGGAAGGGACGCCGGTAAGGAAGGCAGCCTGAGGCGGGAACAGGAGCTTGGGTTGTCCACCCCTGCCCTGCCTCCTTCTAGCTGTGTGACCTTGAGCAGTCACTTAACCACCCTGGCCTTCCTCATCAGTCCGGCAGGGATCACAGGACCCTCCTCTGAGATCTGCCAGGAGGATTCGATGAGCTGGGACATTCAAATGTTTGGCTCTTGGTGAGCATGAAAACTGGCTGCGGCTCTTACTGTCATCATCGTGGAAACCACCCTGGGAGGCAGACCACCCCACGCGCGGCTTCCAGGCGCCGTGACCGTGAAGCCTGAGACGCGGACAGAGCGGAAGAGCTGGCTCCTGGCGACCAAAGAAGGAAGGAGCAGGAGTGGTTTGCACAACCGTCCTGGGACTCAGGAGAGACTTCAGGGGGGGAAGTCGTTGGTAGCAGTAAAAGGTCCCACCCTTAGGTGCTTTGTCATGTTGTCGTCAGGAAGCAGAGCAGGCAAGAGATGCCCCGCCTCTCCGCCTGTCACTAACTGGCCGTGGGACCTTGTGAGGGTCTCCTCTGGAAAATCAGGGGCGTGGAGCGGGTGACCTGCAAAACTTGTTTTACTAGCAGCTTCCAGGTGCCCTTCACGTCCTCCCAGGCTCCCCCAAATCCAGCCACTGGGAGGCAGGTGTCTTCTTCACCAACTGGGCCGTGAGTGCCCCCAGCCCAGAGCCTGGCCTTCCTGTTTTTCTTTCCTTCACAGTCCCTGTATCCTGGGCTTGACCCCACTTGGAGGGAGGCCTGCCCAAAACAGTGCCCACGGGGCCACGGGCCATGCAGGGGGGCTCCGCAGGTTCATAAGCGCTGTAGTTCCGGGAAGGCAGGGCTGGGTTGGGGTGCCTGGGTGGCTCAGTCGGTTGAGCGTCTGACGTCACCTTAGGTCATGATCTCATGATCTCATGGTTGGTGAGTTCGAGCCCCCATCGGGCTTGGGCTGTCAGCTCAGAGCCTGCTTTGGATCCTCTGTCTCCCTTCTCTCTCTGCTCCTCCCCCACTCACATTCTCTCTCTCTCTCTCAAATCAAATAAACATTAAAAAAGAAAAAGAACACAGGGCTGGGTGTGTGGGAGAGAGCTGGTAGGGCAGCCACAGCCATGGCGCCCAACAGCTGGCGGGAACCCAGTGACCATCCCTGTTGGGACGTGAGGCCACTTTCCACATCGGTCTAACTGCAGACGCCCGGCCCCAGCCTTCCTGGATCTGCCAGAAGAAGTCAGTGTCAGAGCCAGGACTGGAGCCGGGGGCTCTGGACTCTGCCCCCTACTTGTCCTTCACTCTGACGCTGGTGTAGACAACAGCCCCAGACGGCATCTTCCGCCATGGGCAGGTGTGTGTCTCAGTCATGGTGTGATGTCTGGGTTTTATTTAAATGAACGGCACGGGGAGGACGAAATTATGACCCAGGAGAGACGAGAATGCCTTTGCGAGCCGGGGTGTATCCAGCCCACTCCCTGACTCCCCTGTCAGCTCTGAAGCGAAACTCAAGGGCAATTAGATTTTACATATTTTCCCTTTTATACTTCAATAAATATTGCCCATGAAAACCAGTCGGCATTTTCTGTACTTAATGCATAATAACTATTCTTATAAATCCAAGTTATTTCTATAAATCTGAATTAAAGGCCTAGGTTTGAATGGATTGAGGACATGTAATTAACAAAGTGCTGGTGCATCACCATTACTAATCTGTTTACTTCAAGCTAAACCTTCAGTTTCAAAGGAATTTTTCTTTGCCATGAGGGGGCGGGAGGAAGAAGGGCTCTCAGGGGACCCAGGACAGTTTCCAGGCCTCTGCGGCCATTGTCCACCTCATGCTTTTTTTTTTTTTTTTAATGTTTATTTTCGAGAGAGAGCGACACAGTGTGAGTGGGGGAGGGGCAGAGAGAGAGGGAGACGCAGAATCCGAAGCGGGCTCCAGGCTCCGAGCTGTCGGCCCAGAGCCCGACGCGGGGCTCGAACTCACAGACCGCGAGATCATGACCTGAGCCGAAGTTGGACACTCAACCGACTGAGCCACCCAGGCGCCCCACCTTTCTTCCTTTTTTTAAGTAAACTCTACACCCAGCGGGGGGCTAGAACTCGCAACCCCAAGATCAAGAGTTGCACCTTCCACCGACTGAGCCTCCCAGGCGCCCCTGTCCACCTCATTCTTTAGGATGGCCTGCTGGGACCTTAGCATAGCCACCTGGAGACAGCCAGAGCGCGCTCTGGCTCCAGGCCTCCAGACCAGACCACGGGAGAAGATGAACGGTTCTCCAGTTGAGGGCCACCAGGTGGCTCTATCTGTCAGCCGCCCCGCTGTCTCCCCCCCAGGCTGGAGACTGCCCCTCACATCCCCACACCCCCACTGAATGTGGGTGCCCCGTAGCTTGCCCATGCCCAGTGCGAACCGAATCCCTCCTCGGCCTTCCTGAGTTTTGTCTCCAAACGAGGCCCCTCCCTCCGTCCGGACCTCGGTCCAGGGGACTGCTACCTCTGGTGTGAATTGATGGCCCCCTCCTCCCACTGGCCGTGGCTTCAGCTGTGCGGCTGCCACCGCCCTCAGACACAGCGGGATCTCTCCAAAGTCCACATCCCACAAAGTCTCCCTGCGGCTGCCTATCCCCCGGGGCTCCCCACTGCCCTCAGGGTCAAGGCCAAACTCCTCCACAGGGCTCCTGAGGTCCTTCGGGGTCCAGCCCTTACTGCCTCCCCATCTTCTCTCCACCTTCCACCCTTTGGTGGTTCCCCCCGCCATCCCCACGCTGACCCGCCTGTCCCAGCCCCCACCCTGCCTTTCACCACCGGTGGTTCTGGGATAGAGAAGGTGACTGCTGGGTAAGCCCCAGCTGCCAGCCCCCAGGCCTGGCAAAGAGTCCCGCCCCTCTTCTCTCTGGAAGGGCAGCCAGGTGAGCCCCATGACCCAAGTCCCCAGGAGACTCTTGGGGTCCTGGTTCCTGCTTTGCTTGAATAACTTTACAATTATTTCTAAAAGGAAGCATCTGAACCCCCAGGTGTGGGGGGCAGGGAGGGAGGCTCATTGGTGGGTTCCAATCCCTGCTTCTCAGTGAGCTCTTGCGTTTCCAAGGGGGGACCTCTGGCTTCTGTTCTCTAATGGGGACTCTGGGCTCTGTGACAAATGAATCCGAATGGATTCTAGTATTATGGTTCCTACCCGGGCCTGGGGAGGCCTCGCCATGACTGTGGACCGCCATGAAGCCCGTGCTTGAGAGAGGATGGGCCCCACCTTCTAGCGAGCAGCAACTACCTGCCAGGACAAGGCTAAGTCCTCACCAAATGCTGTCTCCATCGGTTTGCAGGACGGTCCTGCCACCGCGTGTCCCTATTACCCCATCTCCGGATGAGGGAGGTGAGGCCCAGACAGAGACCCAGAGGCACCAGGCGGATGCTGAAACCAGGCTGGAGCTGCTCTGGAGCACATTAGCCACCTGTGAGGCTCCCCGCAACCCCTCTTGTGCCTCAACTTCCCCATCTGTAAAATGGGGATGATAGAATAGCACGTTCTTCCCTCGAAGGGCTGATGTGAAGATTAAAAGGAGTTGATATGCGTGCAGTCCAGGTCCCAGCTCTGGGCACACAGCAAGTGCTCAGTAGATGCTCAGCTCTTCTGAGAAACCCGGATTAGTGTGGCAAAGAGGTGACGGCCCTGAAGCTAGAAGGGTGAGCCCTCCATGGCCCCTCCCAGCTCCCACAAGACACGTTCCGTGTCCCAAATCCCGTGTTCCTTGCTCTCACTGACATGGCACACACTTCGGATGCGTCAGCACTTGACCGTGTTGGATTTCAGCAAGCCGGGTGAGGGCCCTCCTCCCGGAAGTCACTGTGAGACATGTCTCAGCCGGGTGGGTTTGCACCTCTTAACCTGCTGCCTGCACTGGTGTGGCCCTGGCCTGAGGACGGCCCTCTCCCTGCTGCCTGTCACTCGCTCGGCTCTTGGTTCGCTTGTTCATTCTGCAAACACCTGCTGCGTGCTGGGCCCCGTACTAGGTGCTGGGACGGACAGGTCAGGAAGAACAGACTTTGCTTTCCCAAGCTCACCGGCAAGTTACACAAACGCACGCGGACTGGGGCCGCGACGCATTCCAGGAGGGAGAGAACATGATGTTCCAGGAAGTTAAAATGTGCACGTGAGGGTGACTCCGGCCAGCAGGCTGGGTCCTTCCTCTCCCTCTGCTGGACGTGGCAGGCTGGGGCCGGCAGGCTGAGCATGGAGAGAGGGAGGTGGTGGCCGATTAAGGAGAGGTCCTGTCCCTGCTGCAGAAGGCATTCGCTTGGCGGTCTGGAAATGCCCCTAATCTGCCACTGTGATCCTTCTTGCTCCCTTCGCTCCTGGGTCCTTCCAGAAAGCCCCTGAGGGGACCTGCAGGAGAGGGTGGCTGACTCTTCCGCAGACCGCCAGTGGCCGCTCAGTTTGACAAAGGCACCCAGGCCTCGGCGGGATCGTTGGCTCTGTCCTGTCCCTGGCGGGGATGACAGCTGCCAGCGGCTTGGCTCCCCTGTGCTGGGCTGGGGTGAGGCAAGCGGAGTGTGGCCTCTCTCTCTCTCTCTCTCTCTCTTTTTTTTTTTTTGTCCCTGGGAGGCCCCACAGCAGCCCCGCTCCCAGCTCAGGTAGTTTTCCTGTTCTAATTAACGTCACTGAGAATTCGACTCTCTACCCCGACATGAGCCCGCTCCCTTGAGAGCGTTCCGGCTCAAATACTGATTAAATATGAAACGGTTCCCGTCCTCTGAGCCAAAGTCAGGGAGGCACAAGCCAGAGATGGAAGCTGTAATTACCAGCTGATTATGCAGTGTGAGTTATGAAAAGATAAAATAAAATGAAAACCAACATCCTCCAAATAAAAACAATTAACAACACCCGTGGTTCTTTCTGCTCCCTTTAAAGGGACACGGACTTTTTCATCTTTGCTCCCTTTAGAGTCTCACAGCCCCGGCGTCCATCAGGTCATTTCCGAAGCGCCTACTGTGTGTCAGTGGACACTGGGCCAGGGATGGGAATCAACAAGTGAGGCCACGTGCTGGCCTCCCGGGGACCCACAGTCCAGAGGGGGACGTGGCTTTCCGAGGAAAAGTCACGCTGACAGCTACACCTCTGGATGGGGCCGTGCGTGCGTACAGGGGCCAACGTGGGGGGACGGCGAGGAGGACTAACTCAGGGGAATCAGGAGCCCGACATTTCAGCAGAGACCTGAAGGAGCTGGTTATCTAAAGAGCGGGGAGCAGCGTGATCTGGGGAGTGGGAAGAGCATGTGCAAAGGCCCTGGGGTGGGAAGGAGTGTTGGAGGCAGAGCAGGGTGAGGAGAGGGCACAAGGAAGGGCAGGGAGCAGCCAGACCTTTTGGGGGCCTCATTGTCTGGCCAGCAGGGCTGGGTTTACTCCAGGCTTTCTGAGTGGCATGGACGGGTGTTGAGCAAGGGAGTGAGCGGCCTGATCAGTTTGAGGATTGCAAAAGATCCTCCCCCTCCTCCCTGGAGGCTGGAGCAGGAGAGGGGCCAGTGAGGAGGCTGAGGGGGACGTCCAGGCAGGAGCCCATGGCGACTGGGACAGAGTCGTGTTGAGGGAATGGAGGCACTGGGCAGATCAGATTTGAAGGAAGAAACACCCCCCCCCCTTGGGGATGGGTGGGTGTGGGCTGAGGGGTTTGTGGAGAGGATACCCCCATTTCTGGCTGAGGGATCCGGTGGATAGAGCTGAGTGAGAAGGGCAAGGAGTGGGCGGGGCCATGCGGCTCTGAGCTGCACAGAGGAAGGGGTAGATGGCAGCCAGGCGTCCAGGCGGCAGGGTGCAGGGGAGAGGGCTGCGCTGGGGACAGCAGCATTCCTCCCGGGGAGAGAGAGCAGAGTGGGGAGAAGGGCCAGCACAGAGTGAGAACGCCATCCTCAGTCCCTATCCCCACCAGCCACAGACAGGCAATGGCCAGGGGGAACCCCTGGCTGCCCGGAGGACCTCTCGGAGGAGGTGACATTGGAGCAGATACACAAAGAGAGGGAGAGTGTGAGTCCTGAGCGTATCTCAGAGGTACGGGCAGAGGGAACGGCAAGGGCAAAGTCCCTGTGGTGGAAACACACTCAGGAAAATCTGAGGGACAGCAATGACTAGAAATTCCAAGGCTTGCCTGACGGAGGAGGCACAGGAAGGTTTTGGAGCAAAGCAAAATCTCCATTCCTTTTCTGGGGGAGGGGGGAGGAGTGTTCAGGGAGAGCTGCCTGGAGGAGGCACTCTTGCCCTGAGACCTAAAGAATGAGTAGGAGTTGGCCACCTGGAACATCACGCCTCTTCACTGTCTGTTCCCTCGGCGAAAACTGAAGTTTCACGAGGGCAGAGATTTCAATCTGTTGTGTTCAGTGATAGACCAGCACCAAGGATGATTCCCAAATATAGTGGTGATTCAATTAACATTTGTTCAACGAATGAACAAATAACCTTAAAAGTTTTACCCAGAGGCGGGCTCATCTTTAGGGCAGAGGATTTTTGAGGAGGGAAGTGAAAAGGTCTGATTTAGGAAGATCTTCCCTCTGAATTATAGGAGCCTAGAGGCTGGGGGCAGAGAGGAGGCTGTGTTACCCTTGGGATGTGAGCTCATAGGTCTGGACCAGGGCAGAGGCAGCAGAGAGGCCAGAAGGGGAGGGGATATGGGGACCCCAGGGGATCTCGGTGCCTGCCTGGCCTTGGGCAGTGGGGAGTCGGGGGGGGGGGGGGCGGCGTGAGCAAATGTCCCAGGTGCTGGTGTTGGTGGCTGAGAAATCAGAGCAAGCTCAAGGGGACAGAGACATTCAGAGGGAGCCTGGCTGTGCTGGGGGGGGGCAGGGCAGGGAACACCCAGGTCACACAGCAGGTCCTGGTGAGAAAGAGCAGGACCCTGGTGAACTAGGACAAGGGCAGGGGAGGTGAGGGGCAGGGGAGTGCAGAGCCTCAGCGTCTCTGCAGAGGGACAGGGAAGGAAGAGGGGCTGCCCATTGCGGGTCGGGGGGGGGCGCGGTAGAGACCTGATGCTCAGGCTGTGGGACCCTCTGCCTGCCGTCCCCCCACCCCCACCCCCAGCTCAGACTGGAGCACAGCAGTGCCAACATTTCAAAGCTATGCGAGAGAGAGACAGAGAGAGAGAGAGAGAGAGACCTGAGGCTGTGTGCTGGGGACCTGCCCTGGAGAGAAGGTCACAGACAGCTGGCAGGGACCCAGGCCATGAGGGGGCTTCTGGGGAGGGGACGCTCCCAGGACAGGACCTCAGGCAGAGTGACAGGACCAGGGTGACTCAGTCCTCACTGCCGCGCCCACCTGCCCTACAGTGGCCGTGCCCCACTGCTTCCACCCGCCGGGCACGTGGGGCCGGAAGGACCGCGCCGGGCTGGAGGCCTGCTCCCGGTCTACGGCCAGACCGGCCCTGCCCCAGCCTCCTGCCAAGCGCGGGGCCCGGCCTTGCTGACGACTTCTCAGGGTTCCAAGGTGCAGCCTCTTTTCCTTCCCGTCCAGCAGTTCCTGGGCCTCCAGAGGGGCTCTGCTCCCAGGTGGCCGCACGTCCCTGTCGACGGCTGTCGGCGTAGACGTCCCGTCAGGGCTCCTCCGAGAGCTGGCCCGGCCACAGGAGCCAATCAGTCCACATGGAGACAGCCCGTCCAGACGGGGGACGCATTCCCAGCCAAGCCCGCATCGGTCGGCGCGGGCACACGGGCGAGGACAGGAGCTGAGCCCAGGACTGTGCCTGGAAGCGGGAACGCGGCTCTTGTCCGAGGCTGAGCCTGCGGGTAGACACGAGGTGGTTCCTGCCTCTGCCCCTTCCTGTGCTTGTTGGGGAGAAGTGCTGGCCCTCTCTGAGCCCTGGGTCCTCACGTGTACCGCAGGGATGCCAAGAGCACCCGGAGGATGCTGGGAAGCTCTTGCCGCGGGTCCCGGTGCACCGTGGGAGCTCCGGCCTGGCAGCCGCTCCTGAGATGAGCCGGTTACCCTCCTGTCACTGTGGCCACTGTGCCTCCCGGCCTGGCGCCCCAGGGTGGAGCTCCTTCCAGCCAAGAACCGAGGCCAGCGAGCAGCTCAGGTCCCCCGGGCTCAGGCCCGAGGATCGGAGGCTGGTGGCCGCCTGGCTCTCAGATGGGGACAGGGGGGCAGGGGGAGGCTGCACCGACCGCAGGTATTTTCTGAAGCCTCCATAATGTGCACTGAGCCCGCGAGCCCCCTAAACCGCCCCTCCCTGCCCCCATCCCCATGTCCCAGGCTCACGAGTGTCCTGGGGACGGGCCCCCTCAGGCCTCAGACAGCGTGAGCACCGCAGGCCAGCGCCCAGCACTCCACCCGCCTGTGTTCCCGTGTCCCCAGGACCCCCTTGCAGAGAAGGGATCGGGGAGGGGAGCGACCCACCTGAGGTCACACAGCGAGGAGACGCTGTGTCAGGTGGCAGAGGCCTGCAGCCGCTGAGATCCTGTGCCCGGACCGCGCCCTGTCCTGCCCCTCACCATGCCGTCCTTGTGCCTTGAGTTACCCACTGTGCCCACTGGGGCCTCACAGCCACCCTGAGTGGCGGGCCTCATCATCCCGCTCTACCAGTGGGGAAACTGAGGCTGGACGGGAGGGAGGAGGCTGGTGCAAGGCCTGGGGCCAGAATGAAGATTGGAACTCGTGGGTCCTGCCTCCAAACCTGGATCTTACCTGGGCCCCTCCCAGCGACCCAGCTGCCCACTCGGAGGGGTCCATGGTCACCGTGGGGCAGAACCAGGGCAGGGTCAGCCCAGAAGCAGGTGAGCCCCAGGAGGAGCCAGGCCTCCCCGCCCCCCAGCTGTGCTCAGGCCCCAGGACTCCCCAAGGGGCTCCCGTCCCAGCCCCGCCCGCCCAGCAGCCTCCAGGCCCCCACCGGGTGCCGCTCCCAACTCTGGGCCCCACCTGCCCGAGAGGCCTGTTCTGACGCCTCGGAGGGGACAGTACATCTAGCTTCACAGGCCAAGGAAAAGCAGAAACACCTGCCTCCCTGCTGTAAGACCGTCCTGATTTGTCTCAAAATCACGCAGGGGCAGAGGGCGCCTAGATCTGTAATCACCCCGACGCATCACCAGTCTTGAGTATCACAGCCGGCCTGCCGTCCACCCAGGTCCCCCTGAAAAGACTGTGTCCTCCCACGGGCATCGGCACAAGGACAGGCTCCCTTCCCAGTGGCAGGGGTGGGGTGGGGTGGGGCTCAGCCCAGCCAGAGGGCTCTGGTTGCCATGGAAACGGGGTGGCTGGGAAGGCTGGCCCCGGGGCAGAGGCCCTGAGTCAGGCTGAGGCCTCCAGAGCCAGGTGTCCCTGGGCCCAGGCCGGGTCTGGCCCTCAGCCCCCTGCAGTGCAGGTGGGAGTGGGTCCCTTCCTGCGTCAGAACCCCCAGCGCAGATCAGACGACCCGGGCTCCTTCTGGCACAGCTTCGTCTGTGCCCCCAGGGCCTGCCAGCAGAGAGGTGAAGTGCAAAGCTGTGTTGGCTGCCTTTGGGCTTAGAGACCAGGGCAGCTGGGGCTGCTGGGGGGGGGGGGGCAGAGGGGGGCCCAGGACTTGGGGGTGAAAAAGCCCCCGGAGGCCTTGGCTTGGCCTGTTCCTTTCCTGGATGGGAGAGGTGGCCCTGGGGGAGGGGGGTGGGCAGTGTCCCCACAACCAGGCGTGAGCCCCAACTTCCTGCCGCTGCTTCTCTCTGACATGCGCAGCCCCTGAATCCTGGCCAAGCCTTCTGGTGCCTCGGCCTCCTCCCACCTCCTCCCCAGCAGGTGGGCTCCAGTCTGGCTGTGTCACCCTTGACACTGAGCAGTAGCCGAGGGGAGACCCATGTGTCCTGCTGTTGGTTCTTCTGTACAAACTGACCTTGCAGAACCACAGTAGCCTGCCATCGAAGGCAAGGCTGTGTTGCCGACCAAAACACCGTCCTCCCCGGTGTCACAATCCCATCTTTCTTAGGCCCGTCTGTCCCAAACCCACTTAGTTTGTGTGGTTTTGTGGGGCTGGGCACGCAAGGCCAGGCAGGCCCTTCTCTCCTGATGAAGTGGACCGATCGGGGATGGGCCTGCGTCCCAAGCTGAACCAGTGAAAATCACCTCTGAGATTTCCACTCCACGGTGACGGACGAGGCCCCTGGGTGTTTTGGGGGAGCTAGATTGGTTGGGGGTGAGGCTCGGAGGACCACGGCGGGGAGACATTGGCCACAGCGTCAGTTGAGTGCTGGATCCAGATGCAGCTAAGACGTCTGCTATGTCTAGAATTTTCCATTACAAGCCAGTGAGATAAGAATCAATCTCTCTCTCTCTTTTTTATACACACACACACGGAGGCCCCTTTTAAGGGACACCTGGCAAATAACTTCTGAAGAGCCTGAATGGCATATCGTGCTGGGAGAAGTGAGGGATTCCAGTGACTTCCTAGCAGGAGCCCCTGAGCCGGCGGAGGAAGGGAGCTCAAACCCTGGCTTCAGAGCAGTGACATTTGGCTGCCCATGAGAATCACGTGAGGGCTTGCTAATGGCAACAGTGGGGGCCCTGCCCCCTCCAATCACTGCACTTGAGGCAGGGCCTATTGACGGGTACGGTACAGAGCGAAGAAAAGGCAGCAGACCCACGACCTCCCTTCCTGCTCTGCCAGCCTCGGCTCCCAGATGCGACAGGCCGGGTGTCCACCTAGGGGGCCGGCTATGTTGGGTCGCGAACACCTGCCCGCCCTCGGCCCCATGCCGGGGGTCTGTTTGGGGATGCCAAGGGGCCATGTGGGATCTCTAAGCCTCCCGCGACCCTACGGGTGGCCTTCCACTGTACCCCACCCCCTCACCGAGCACCCACAGGCTTCTTGGGATGCTTCCTCCCGCTCCTGTCCCCAGAGCCAGGCCCCAAGCCTCTCAGGCTGTCACGGCACAAAAGGGACTCCCTACCCACGTATCCATCGTTCTTATTACAGAAAGGGACACGCGGCATCATCAGAGAGGAAAGCTTGTATTTGCTTTTGCCTCCAACACCAGCTTTGCAGGGTATAAATATGCCATCTCCCCTGACGCCCCAGCAGGAGACGCTCACTGACTCTCCCATCAAGTATACACCACCAGGGCCCTGGGGGGATCTGGGTGCCCTTAGAGACGCGTTCTCACCCGGGAGACACACGGGCGTCATCTGCAAGCATTTAAAAACTCACTTCAGATGTGCTCCACGCGGTTCGGGATGGGGCAGGCGATTCTGACACGCGGCCAGTGGGGAAACCCTGCTTCCCGCCGGCCCTCCCCCAACTGCCACGGGCACCTGATCGCCTGGGGATCTGGTTAGCATGCAGATTCCCCATCTAGCGGACCTGGCGGGGTGAGATCTCGCAGCTCCAACGAGCACACAGGTGATACCCACGCTGCTGGCCAGCTGACCGCACTTTGGACAGCTGGGGGCCGTTGGGCTCGGCTCCTCCGTGGCCCGTTACCAGTTCCCCGCTGAGAGCGGCTTGTCTGAATCTCTAGGGTGGATTCTAGAGACCATGCCTGGGATAGGCCTGGAGGGCAAAGGGAGGCTTGAGGGAGACCTCCTGCTTCCTCCCTTCCTGGCTTCACCAGTGGGGTCCACAGAGCTGACTGGCCTGCTGGCTGTGGGCAGGGGGAGAGGGGGGCCAGGGGGAGCAGGTCCAGTACCTTCTGCTTCCTGCCACCCTGCACGGGGTGAGCCTGGCCGGCCAGCATCCTGCCTCTGAGCAGTCAGACCCACGCAGCTCCCTTCCTCAAGGAGTGTGCCAGCGTCCCAGAAGGACAGCAGTGGTGGGTGTGCCATGGGGCGCAAGTCCGAAGTCCTCTCCTTACCAACAGTAACGACTCGGACCGTGACAGTTGCTGTGGTAGTTAGTGGTTTAAACACAGCGCACTGGGAACACTAAGCAGGACACTATTGACTTCAGTTGGGAAGAGAACTAAGCCTCAGGGAAGATCTACTAGCAACCTTGGTCCTGAAGGTGAGATTTCAGGGGGGGGTAGGTATGGGGATCAGGTCTGGGGGCCGCGAAGGAAGCGCAGGGGTGCAGAGGGCTCGCGAATGCTGAGGGGTCTGGTGTGTCCGGAACGAACGACACGGAAGGTGAGGCCAGACTGAATGCCAGTGGAACCCAGCAGCATAGAAGGGCCGGTGGGAATAAAGACAGATTTGAAGTCAGGCGAGGGACAGAGATCAACACTGCTTGTCCATCGCTCACAAGGTGTCACGACCCAGCCCCCGCCTCCCCTGGCCTGGTAAGGACAGCATGCACTCTGCCTTCGGTGCTGCGCACACATTATGTCACTCAGTCTCCATGGCAACCCCGGAGAGTGCCAACTGTTATTTTGCCTGATTTTCCAGATGAAGAAACCGAGGCTCCGTGAGTGTAAGTTGTTGCTGAAGGTCGGACGCCTTGTAATTGATGCAGCTGGGACCCAGCCTGGGGCTCTCGGCCTCCGAAGCCCCAGCTTCTCAGCCTCTCGGCCAGTTTGCCTCCTGTAAGGCCTCTCTGTTGAGCGCTCACCTGTCCTCTGTGCACACCTCCAGAGGCGGGGAGGTCATTACCGCTCCCCAGGGCCATGCATGCATCCCAACGGTGGCCGCGTCTCTCCTTCGCGGGGCGTCCACCTGTTGTCTCCCCATCCGCCCTGGGAGAACCCACAAGCAGACAAACCTTCACCCGGGACCCCTGGGGGCGGGCAGCTCCCCGAGGTGGGGCAGCGATCGCACAGGAAGGATGTCAGGGAAGAGAGCCCCCGCAGCAGCCCCTCCCTGGTGAGAGAGAGCGGAGTTCACCTGAGGGAGGGAGTCAGCGGAGCCAGGTGGGGGGGAGCAGGTCCCCCCAAACATGGGAGAGAACAAAGCCCAGAGCACCGGGCTGGGTGGGAGGTGAGGGATGAACGTATAATACAGAAACAGTCCTCCAACAATCAAGAGTTATGGGGCCTCATAAGAGTAGAATCCTAAGTGCTGTGCCTTTAATTTCCTGGCGCTTCTCCCTTAAAACTTATTCCGCAAAAATGTGTCTGTGCCATCCATCCTCCCAGATGGCTTTTTAAGTGAAGCTGTTTGTTAAGCGGGAGAAGAAAAGGGAGGGGCGGGGAGGAGACGTGGTGGGAACGAACAGCAGCACACTGGGGCTGGGGAGTGGGTTTCCCGGGACGGAGACCCCCCCTCCCCCCCGGCTCAGGCAGCCTGACAATGGGCCTGAGTTACAACCGCTGATGTTTTCTGAGCTCTCATCGTCGTGTTCTGGGCACTTTAGACACATTCGCCCAGTGAATCCCTACAACAGATGCAGGAACAACCAAGATACAACCAGAACAACCAAGATAGAGAAGCCGGGCCCAGAGGGGCTGGAATTTGGACGAGGTCACACAGCAAGTCACCGGATGAGGGTCTGGCTATGGCTGTCAGGAAGCCCAGGATGGATTCTGTCTGTCTCTGCATCTCAGGGCCTGCTTTTCTTCCCCCTCTCCCTCCTTCACGGGGATGGCCCAGCCCCTCCGGCCAAGCTGGGCCTTTGGCGGCCCTCCTGGTGCAGCAGATGGGCCCGTGGTCATTACCGCCTGTAGCTGGAGAACCAGAGGCCTTTCCACAGCCGCACAACACCCCCCCCCCCTCAGGCTGTGAAGTCCCACCTGCCCCTGTGGGTTTGGGAGCAGCACCTGCTCTGGGCCTCCCCCCCTGCCCCCGACGGGAAACCCAGGAGAGGACTGTCTGGACCCTTGCTGTGCGTCCTGGCAAGGGCATGCCTCTCTGGGGACAAGAACCTCCAAAGTTGTAGGATTGCCAACAAATACTGTCTACGCCGCGTGGATGTGAGCCGTTCCTCACGCCCTTTTCTAACAGGAACGGGAAGGAACACATCCCCTAAGTCCATGCCATGCACCAGCCACCTGAGGCCTCTGCCACCTGTTCTATTCCAAGTTATCTACTCTGGGACTGGGGAAAGGGCCACCGGATAGGCCCACAGCGCCAGTGGGCCTGCTTACAGCCAGACTCTAGCCAGGATGCCAGCGCGTGCCTGGATCCTACGGACCCCCACTCTGACAACTGAGTGCTGGGACACCCAACTGCGTCTCCAGATGCCCGTGTGAGCTCAGACCTTCTGCCCCATAGTCGTCCACCTGGCTGGTTATTGCCTTTCCCCAGTGCGTGGTCACCTGAATGAATAGCCATTGGTCCCTTTGGAGGAGGGGCTGGGGGAATCCTTATGGTATATGCTTGCCGTGCTGTTGAGGACCCTTCTTCCTGGGGCCGTGGCCGTCTCTACCTTCCGTCAGTGGGCCCCAGGCTGACCGCTGACTCAGGCGTGATGACCGAGCAAGCGATCGTTGTGTGTTATTTTACTGAGGGGCTGCCGCAGCCGCCGCCTCCGTTCCTGTCTTTTTTAACTTTTAATCTTATGATAATTATAGATTCTCACGAAGTCGCATCAGTAATACACGTAGCCTTCCGCCAGTTTCCCTCGGTGGTTACACCCACGTAATGACAGCACGAAGTCAAAACCAGGAGAAGGGGGCGCCTGGGTGCCTGTCGGTTAAGCGACCCGTTTTGGCTCAGGTCATGATCTCGCGGTTCACGTGTTCGAGTCCTACGTCGGGCTCTGCACTGACAGCACAGAGCCTGCCTGGGATTCTCTCTCTTGCCTCTGTCTCTGCCCCTCCCCAAATCTCTCTTTCTCGCTAAATAAATAAATAAACTTAAAAAAAGAAAACAACCAGGAGATTGACACCGGTGTGAGTTCTATGGTATTTGGTCACATGTGCAGAATCCATACGACACTTGAGACCGGAACCGCTTCGTCCCCGCAGAGCTCTCCCTCAGGCCACCTTCTGCAGTCACACCCACCCTCCTCCATGCCCACGTGATCTGTGTGATCTGTGTCTGCGCTGTCACCCCCTGCCACAGGACATCCTCCCCTGTGGCGATCTCCCAGCTAGCCACAGATAACATCTTTAACCACTGAGGCACCATTTTACGCCAAGCACTGTCTGTGCCTAACCTTCCCACCAGGATGGTGACCTCTACCCTGCACAGGGCCGTGAGCCAGCCCCACCACCGGTTTCCTTGGGCCACTCCCCCTCCCTCCTCGGACCACACTCTGTTAGTCAGAACCTTCCAAGAAACATGCGTGGAGATGGGATAATACCTGCAAGGGATGAGCAATGGTAAACCCTGTGAGGGCCAAGCGGGGAGGGAGCCCAGGGCCCAGCACCACCTTCAGCTGCCATGTGGCTCTGATCCTTGAGGAGCAGTGAGTAGAGAGAAGGGAGTAGCTGCAGAGAGTTTCCTCTTCATGGGAAGATGAGAGTTCACTCTTAACCAAGCACCCGCTCTGGGCCAGGCCCTCTAAACAGTGTCTATACAGCTCTCCAGGGCATCTTGTAAAGTGGATGAGTTCGCCTCCATTTTACAGAAGAGACAGGTGTTCAGAGAGCTCGCCCAGCTCTCACAGGGACGTGACTGGGGGCTGCAACCCAGGGGACTGATACCAAAAGCCATATGCTGTCCATGGTACCACACGGGGCCCAGGGAGCAACTTGGACGGGGGCCCAGGGAGCAACTTGGACGGAAGCCCAGGTAGTGACCTGTCGGTTGGAATGGGACCAGCACCTGAGACTCTTGCAGAGGGGTCCGGCCCCTGCTGCCTCTCATCCTTGTCCTGAGGCTTCCGGATACCCGGATATCTGAGGCTCCTGTGGCTGGGAAACAGGCGCCACAGGCCGGGGCTGTGGGTGGGGAGACACCACCTTCATGGGCTGATGGACTTGGGTGGGAGGTGATATCCAGGCAACTTTCAGGAAGGCAATTGGGTGACAAAGCCCCCGAGCCTGAGAAACATCGCTTTCCTCGATGTCCTGACTCCACCTGCAGGAACCGTGCTGAGGTCGGGGTCAGGGCCCCAAGGACACAGGGCCCAGAACAGCCATCACGGCCTGATGTGCACGAAGAAAGACCTCCATCCTCCACGCGCCTGATGGGTGATGATGGCAAGGTCATTGCTGGGGCATCTAAATCAGGTGCAATTATGAGGCTGTTAACATCATGCTTTTGAGGAACTTTCAGTGATGGGGGAAAATGCTGATGATGTATGGGGAGTTAAAAAAAAAAACCCTGAATAGCTGAATAAATTGTATGACTCCAATTACATAAAATTCAGTATGTGCAGAGGGAATGATAAGAAGGATGGGGGAGGAGGCGGGAAAGAGAAGGAGAGGAGGGAAGAGGCGGAAGAGGAGGGGGAAGGAGGAGAGGCCTCCCCTAGACCATTGGCCTTGATTGAGTGACACGTCCGATGTCACAAAGCTAAGACATTGAGCCAGGATTTGAACCCAGATCTGGCTGACTCAAGCCCTTCATATGCGCTGAACTGGGGGAGCTGAGTCTGGCCTGAGGCTGGGGCTTTTAGTCTCTGGGTTCAGGGTTATTCGTCTGGTTGTCAAGGGAGCCCCAAGAGCTTTGTAGGTCACCTCTCTGAGGTTGGTAACTGCATCAGTGCCATTGTACAGGTAAGAAGGCTGAGGCAGTCTTGGTAGGTATTCAAGGTAAATAGAGGAGGTAGAGCTTGGACCCAGGTGTGCCAGCTCTCTATCCACACTTGCCTCTTCTGTGAGCGGCTGGGATGAGTGGGGTAGGACAGCAGGCATGGACTTAGGCCATTGACCATCCCCCTGAAAAATCCTTCCTAAGGCCCTGAAGATTCTACATGCCTGCCTCTGGAGAGGACAGGAGACTCCTACCCCACTGCTGAGTGAACCCCATGAAGCGTTCCCCACCTGGGGCCAACCTGGGGCCAACCCGGGGCCAACCCGGGGCCCTCCTGCAGGAAGTCCCAGCGACTCCACTCCACTGGATCCTGCCCCAGTAAGAGTCTTCAGATCTATGTCTCCTAAAGCTGAAGCTACCTAGCCAAGGACACACAGCGAGAGGCTGCTAGGACCCCAGCCCATGCGCACTTGCCTGCTTCTGCCTCCAGCATCTGGGAAGGGCAAACACCAGGCAGGAGGAATGGCTCCTCAAAGACTCCTCGAATGCAGGGCCTCTCCTGACTCACCTGCCGTCCCTCTCTGGCCACCGGCACCAGCCCCTGCCCAGCCAGAGGCTCTCGGGCCCGTGTGCTTACTGGCACACTAGTGATGAACTGTGATGGGTCCCCATGCCCCCGGCTGGCCCTGGGCTTCATCCTGTCATCCATGGCTTATGCTGAGGGGACACGATGCTCTTCCCTGAATATGATGCATCAGCCCGAACAAGGGAGTGAGGCTTCCGGGAAAAAGGGAGTAGAACCCATCCCCCTATCTCTATCCCCTCCCTCTCTTGCCCCCTGTGCCTCCCTCTCCCCTCCATGGGTGACTTAAGCGGGAAGCTTTAATGGGGGCCGTGCTGCACTCTGGCCCTTGGAGTCTGGCTGCCTGGGCTCTTTCCCAGCAGAATTTCTGATACAATCCATACCATGTGCATTCATGGGGTAGATCGGAACGCTCTGAGAACGTTAATGAACTCCACGTGAGTGTGTGTGCGTGTGTGTAAAATCTTCTACAAACCACTTCTTTCCTATCCATTCTCCATAGCCCACAGAGGCTGAAGGAATTACTAGTCTCATTTTACGAATGTCATGGAGAAGGCACAGGGAGGCAAGCTGTCTCCTCCGAGTTTCCAGCAATCAGTGTGGCAGGTGGACTTGAACTTTAGGTTGGAGTGGTAAAAAAACAATCACGGCCTCCATCAGAGAGACAGAGGAGTCCAGAATCTCTGAGCACAGGAGGAGGAGGGGGGTCATGAGTGGGGAAGGCCCAAGGTCACAAGGACAAACATATTCTGACCCCCAGTCAACACCCACGTCTCTTCCATCTCCTTCCTTCATGGATCTTCTGGGGTCCTTCAAAACACTCCTGATGAGAGAGCAAAGCCCCCCTCCTCCTGAGGCTGCCCCCCACCAGGATCAGCTTGGTTTTAAAAATTCCTTCCAATAAGCTGAGTTTCCCTCCTTCGCTTCTTCATGTTTTCATCATTCATGTTAACGCATATAATGTGTCCACCCCAGGCCCAGGGACACAGCAGCGAACAAAGTGGATGTGCTTTCATGGAGCAGGCTTGGTTTTAAGACATATACATGGGGTCAGATGTGGGAAACAGCCATGGAAACTGGGGGAGAAAGGCATTGATGTTGGGCCACTTCTGGCGACCACTGGGGACTGTCCGCTCCTTTGGCTGACACATGGCTGCTCAACTCGCCTGCTCTGAGGGGTCTGTCCACCCCAGTCTCCCTGAGTCTCAGGAGTTCTTCTTGCCCTGAGGATGGGAGTGGCCTCCCTGCCGTGGCTGTGCTCCATGGACCTGCTTTGGCTGCCTGCTGTGGCCACCATAAAAGGCAGAGTTTGTAAAGCCAATCTAAGCGCTATCTTCCCTCCCTGTTGCCAAAATGCTAATTGGTTTTGCAATTAAAAACCGCAGAGAACAGGCCATGCAATCAATTTTAGGAAAATTTGTTCGGTAATGAAGTGTTTTCTTCCAACTGGGACACCGTGCCCACATGTCAATCTGGGCCTCTCACACAGCATGGCAAAGACAGCTCTCTCTGGCCTTATTTTTCACACTCCCTCCCGTGTTTTACACTCTGCGTCCTAGAAGGACTTTGAGGCACCATTTCGGTGTGGCTGCCCAGCTCTCATTTAGAGACAAGTATAATTGTCTCTGTCTTATAGACAAAGAGACAGAGAGGATCAGAGAGGTGCAGTGATTCACCCAAAATGCACAGTGAGGCTGGGGCAGAGGAGAGCATCCAGGCACGGGCAACTTTGGCTCCTGGCCCTACTGTTCTTCCTATCCCATGGCACATTGAGAAGACAGAAAAGTCTCTGGGCTCAAAGAGAGAATGGAAGTCCTTTCTCCAAACGAAGCAGCCTGGTGGGTGGATGCCACTCCACACGTGCCCTTGATTTACATCCTGCATTTGGCCCTTAGAGCAGCCTTATGTCCCCGGCCTACAGATGAGAAAACCAAGGGTCAGAGAAGCTCAGAAGCCTGACTGAGCCCACACAGCATATGTGACCTGACCAGCCTTTGTGGCAGCTTTGTTGCAACTGGGGGCAGGGAAGTGGGTGTCCGTGTATACTTGTGGGAAGAGCAAGGGCTCTGGGAGCCAACCATCATCCATCCATCCATTCATCACCCATCATCCATCATCCACCCATCCATCCAACCATCCATCCATTCATCATCCATCCACCCATCCATCCATCCAACCATCATCCATCATCCATCCATCCAACCATCCATCCATGCATCCATTCATCCACCCATCCATCCATCCACCCATCCATCCATCCAACCATCATCCATTCATCCATCCACCCTTCCATCCATCCAACCATCCAACCATCCATCCATCCAACCATCATCCACCATCCATCCAGCCATCCATCATCCATCATCCATCCATCCAACCATCCATCCATCCATCCATCCATCCATTCATCATCCATCCATCCATCCACTCATCACCCATCATCCACCCATCCATCCATCCATCCATTCATCTATCCAACCATCCTCCATCCTCCATCATCCATCCATCCATTCACCCATCCATCCATCCATTCATCATCCGTCATCATCCATCCAAATCATTCACTAGTTTAGTCACTCATTAAGCAGATATTGAGTGGGCATCTGCTATGTGTCATGCCCTGTGCTCAGGATCCTGCAATGAGCAACACAGACCAACCACACTTTCATGGGGTTTACAGTATGGGAAAAAGGGGGAGACAAACTCAGTGATATAAGCATGAAAATAAATGCAAAATAGCACCTGTGACAGGGCCGACAAAACAACACAGATGGAACCATGAGAGCCTGTGATGGAGCTCCCATCTAGTGGGGGAGGGCTTCCTGGAGAAAGTGACACTAGAGTATGATCTGAGGCTTCAAGGCCACACGTTGGAGCACTGGAGAGGGGATTTGCCTGTGGGTTGGGCACCTCAGCAAGCTGATAATTACAGTCCTGGAAATCCCAAGATTCCTTGATGTGACATGAAGTTCAGATTCTATGATTCTCACTCAATATTTTACACTGCAAAAAATCCATTAAAGTAAAAGATTTAAGACTTGAGAACCTAAGATTCTGGGATTCTGACTCATGCTTTTGTAGTTTTAAGATTCTATTAAGACTTGGGAATTTAAGACTGTGGGATTTGAAAGCTGTCATTCAGGTCCTTAGAGGCAGGCATTCCAGTGTGGTGGTCTTTGCTGCTGGGAAGCACCTGCCGGAACCTTCCATCCACTGGACGTGAGTTTCCCCCTGACTCACGAAGTGGATGTATATGTGGCTCTTTGTGGTGTGGAGAATGCCAGTTTTTGCTGCAGCTTCAGAGTCAGGCGCTGGCCTCATCTGCATGTTCCAGTTTCCAGAATAAATATTAGAAGACAAGTCTGCGGAGATTTTCTGTGTGTACATGAGTTAATTCCTCCAGCCAAGGGCTCATCCAGACACAGATTTTAACACAGGGTGCCAATCCCCCGCTCACTGCAAGGCAGGGCTGATGATGGGGCCGCCGCGAGCCCAGCAGAGGCAGAAGGGACCGAGAAGGGCCTTTGTGAGCCGAGGCGTCAGGCCGAGGTGGGAGGAGGCGGGAGGGAGGGCAACCCCCCCACCCCCCCCAGTTAGCCTTGGCCATGTGGGCGCAGGTGGGGCTGTTCTCTGCCCAGCATCTGGGGTCTCCCGTGGACCCCTGGGCCTGGGCTCACTCAGGCCGGTGCTCTAGGGCAGCCCCACCGTGGGTCAGACACAGCACTGGTCTCACGCACCAGCTCAGCCACGTGACCTTGAAGAAGCCACTTCACCTCCTTGGATTCAGCTTCTTCAACGGGAGGGATGGTCCTGACCACCCACCACCTAGAAGTTCTCAGGACAGGAGGAAGCCCCCGGGCATGGGGACCAGAAGGAGCATCAGTCCCAGCAAACACCCTCATGACAGCGTGGGCACCAGGAATCACCTGAAGTGCTTGACACGGGTTCATCCCCACCCCCAGCCAGGGAGGGGGGGCTCTCACGACCCCCTTCACAGATGAGGAAACTGAGGCACGGAGAGGTTGAGTATCTTGCCCAACATCAGGGAGTTGCTCTAAAAGCCTGCAGACAGGTTGTAAACCCTTTAAATTTCCCCCACAACCCCCCTCACTGGGTGCCAGGCATTGGCTACATGCCAGCACGGGCACCCTGGGATCCAGCCCTCATTCTGCTGCTGTGACCGATATGCTCGGGTTACAGCCGGGAGACGGAAATGCAGGTGATGGCCCCAGCCTTTGTTCATGCTGTTCCCCGGAACACCCTTCCCCTGCCTGTCCACCCGGGGCACTCCTGCTCACACTTCAAGGCCCAGGCATCGTGTTCTCCGTGGGCAGCCCCCACCCCACCCATCCCTGCACCCTCTGCGTCCTCCCTCATTGCCCATGGGGGCTGGGGGGCAGGATCCGACCTCAGGATCTGCTCCTTCTCTGCTCGCTCCTCCCTCCTTCTGGCACATCCACCAAGTTTGGCCCCCGCCCCAAGACCCACTTTCCAGGAGGGAAGAACAACCCTGTGTGACCTTGGTGTTGTTCCCCATCTTCGGAAAACTCCCACTCACGAAGGTTTCGTAATTTCCTGAGGCCACAGTCCCCGCTCGCAGGTGGCAGTCTGGGACCCCTGACCTTGCTCAGGGTCACCAAGATCACCTGGCGGGGTTAAAGGAGGCTGTAAGGTGCCCCCTCTTCTCTCCCAGGCCAGCCCCTCCTTCCTGCAGCCCTGAGGGCGGGAATCACACCTTCTTCATGTCACAAGCCACACCCCCGCCCTGTAGTCATGGTCACTAACCAGGAGCAGACCCCAAGAGCCTTACTTGAGATTTACAAGACGTGCACTCAGGGAGTGAACTCAAAACAAGTGATCATCAGCATGGACCCACTTGAATGCACTCACTGGCGGGTATCATTTCGGTTCTCTTACCCTTCACTTTGAGACTCACCAGGACCGGCTGCCCAGTTCCTATCGATTAGCAAACCGTTAAAAATTTATGACAAGTCGAAACTAATTGGCCACAGTGAGGGGTGAGTTTGACTCGGGCCAGGGTTCCGTGGCCCGGCCTTCGTGAGCCTGGAGCCGGGAAGACGCTAAAAAGGAAGCACCAGCCCCACAGACACCCGGGTCCTTGTCCTCCAAATGCTTCCATAGGTTCTGTTCCCGCAGGGGTTCAGGCTGCCGTCCTCTGCACCTGCATCATGGCCCCAGCCTCCCGTCTTGCTGCCCCAGACCGACAGCCTTAGCCTGGCCTTCAAGGCTCTTCATGATGCATCCAGCCTCTTCTACCTTGTGTCCCTCCACACACACGCCGTGCGCTGGGCCACACTGTACTATCCCCAGCACTGGATTGAACTAGGTTCTCTCAGGCCTCTGGGCCTTTGCACATGCTGATTCTCTCACCCTCCTTTCTTCCTCCCTTGGCCAGTGCCCGCCAGGCAACTCTGGGCCCTGGCTCTTTCCTTTCCCCCCATCCCTCTTCCCCAGAATTCAAGCACAGAGAGAGGCCCAGGCATTTGGGGGGCCCGGTCCCCTCCAAGTTCCTCCTGCCTGAGCCCCAGCTCCCAGAACATCCTTGGACCAGCAGCCCATACAGTCCCCACCCCCAGGGCAGGGCCTGGCAGCACTGTCAGTAATTATCTTTAAAAGAATGTTCTAGAATGAATCCTAGGGAAAACTCAAGTCAACAGTAATGAAGGAATCCTTCTGTGTTCTGGAAGCCGGTGACTGCGGGTTGGTCGTGCCAGCCCCAAGTTCTCTGAGCTCCTAACCGGGTCCCCCTCTGCCCGCTCTGCGTTTTCATGGAGGCCTGGCCGGCATCTTAAACCTTGCTGTCCCAAGCAGGACGGCGTTTCCTCCCCTGAGCCACTCCTCCCCAGCCGACAAGCCCCCGCCCTTTGGGCTCAGGCACCAACACCCCCCATGTCAAAGCCTTCGGGATGCCCTGGAGGTGTGGGTGTGTCCGGACAGTTCCTTTACTCAAATCTGCCCACTTACCTCGACTCCCATGGATGCTGCCCTGGACCAGGCGGTTGCTACAGCCCGCTGCCCACCCCCGCCTCCAGCCCTGCTCAGGCCTAGGCCCGGCTCCCCACGGCTGAGCTGGTCATGGCCACCTGGATCCGGCACCTCAGGCCCTGCTCCGTCAAGGTGCAGGGACGTTAGACAAGGCACACATTACTGGACTGCAGGCCTGACGAGGTCCTGAGGGTACAAAACTCTCCCACAGCTACAGAGAAAGTTCAAAGGAGAAACTAACGTTGATTCTCAAATTCCTTTCCTAAAAGAAAGTTTCCCTGCAAAAGAGTAAGAATGACATGATTTCATCGTAAAAGACAGACCCTTCCAAAAAAAAAAAAAAGTTGACAACTTTATAGCAACAGACAACATTGGCCGTTATCCCCCCTCGTTTTATCCAGTGCCTGGGACCATCTCACCCAGGGCCGCCATGACATTGGGTTCAAGTCTGTGCACTGGCTTCAATCAGGACTGTTCAGTCACTGTCCCCTCCAGAGCCCGAGGGGCCCCAGCGTGAGGTTTTCACCCCATGGGCTTAATTCCATCCCCTCCACCCAAGGCAACGGCTTTCCCCCAACCCCCGCTCCTCTGCTCCAGACTTGGGATTCACGTCCCCAGCCTGGGACCCGGTGGCTAAGGGAGCGGGGACAGCATCAGCCATGGGTCCGCAACACAAGTCCTGGTCCCTGCTCTGCCGGCCACTCACTGAGTGACCTGGGGTAGATCACATCCACACTCTGGGCCTCAGTTTCCCCAACTGTGCCATGAAGCGTCCGACTGAATGATCTCCTGGGGCCTCCTCCCCAGGGGTCCCCGAATCTGCTTCTGGGCAGGAAGGTCTTGCTCAGATGTTTGTGGGAAACGGCACAAGCCCTACCCTGACGGTCGTCTCTCCTCGGGGGATGACGAAGGACATTGTCCTTGTTTTGAACCGTGAACGCGTCACCAGAAACCGGAAGACCCCCCCAGTCACACGCCCTTCACGGTTGCCTGGCTGCAGGGAGCTTTCACCCCCAGCGGGGGCTGAGCAAGATAAAGCCCTGAGCAAACAAGGAACAAACGAACAAAAAATATGTCCCTCCCCAGAGATGGGGGTCTTAGGATGAACGGAGCCAGTGACAAGGAGTGAAGCCCCTCCTGGAGGACAGAGTCTTGGGGGAGACGGGCCAACGGCGGGTCAGGAGAGAAACCTGATGGCGGGAGAGGGGACACGGGACGGGACGGGGAGTGTCACCAGCAGCAGCGGCAAGGGCGGCAGAAGAACAGCCAAGAATTATAAGCCTGCTGGGCACCAGCATCCTCTGCAAAGCCGCAAGCCCAGGGCCCAGCCCACAGTAGGTGCCCGTGCGGGCTGCGCGGATGAATCCGGGGGCGGCCCGCGAGGTCTGTCTTTGATCCTTCTGAAACCACATCTCCTCTCATTTCTGATGTCTCAGGCCAGCTGTCGGGAACTACTACCAGTGAAATCTCTGAAAGACAAGTGAGCAGCTCTCTGGAAAGAGAAAGTGTGATTTGATCCAGGAAATACAGTCCCTACTATAGACAGCCTTGTTAGCCCATGAAGGAGGCGGACCTGGAAACAAAGGGGAAACAGCATGGTAGTTTTCTCTGCTATTAGTGCCCCCATTTTTTTTTTATTTTTTTTTTCAACGTTTATTTATTTTTGGGACAGAGAGAGACAGAGCATGAACGGGCGAGGGGCAGAGAGAGAGGGAGACACAGAATCGGAAACAGGCTCCAGGCTCCGAGCCATCAGCCCAGAGCCTGACGCGGGGCTCGAACTCACGAACCGCGAGATCGCGACCTGGCTGAAGTCGGATGCTTAACCGACTGCGCCACCCAGGCGCCCCTTAGTGCCCGCATTTTACATGGAGGAGATGGGATCCCAGGGAAGTCAAATGATTTGGCCAAATTCGCACAGCTCGGGATCGAGGAGCAGGTCCAAAGCCCAGGCGTCCACCACTAAGGTCCAGGCTCCTCCCCCTTGACCCTACCCTGCCCCACAGAACATGGGAGAGGAAGTAGGAAAGGAAGAGGGCAGCATGGGCTGGAGGCATCAGGGAAGGCTTCCTGGAGGAGGGGGAGCCCAGGCTGGGCCCTGAAGGACAGACCAGAGAAGAGCACATGGGGGGATGAAGCAGCTCCTAGTTTGCTGCCCCCAGTTCTTTAGGCCTCTGGGTCTGGAATTCTCCATGAGGAGGTTCAAGGTCTTCCTGGAGCAGGTGCCCCAGGAACCTCTCCCCAGAGCAGGTGGAGTTGAGTCCCGTCCAGGTTGGAGGCAGCTCCCAGGTAAAGGGTGGTGGGCAGGGCGGAGCAGGAGCTCCTGGGCATCTCTGTTCTCTTGGCTTCTGTCCCAGGTGCTGCTGAATGGGAGCGAGGAGGGCAGCGTCCTTGCCCGTCTGCAGTGCGGGGACAACGGTCTCACCCGCGTCCCGATGAGCCCATCAGACCACGTTCCGTCATCGTGTCATCCCCACACATTGTGCGGCCCCAGTCTCCTCACCGGGCACCTGCACCGCCTGGGACCCTGCCATTTCCCTTGCAAATCCTCCGAGGGAGCAGCACCCCACAGAGGTAAGAACCCCCCTCGTTATGTCCCCAGTCGGGGATAGGAGTCCCTTTCCCTCCCTGCTCTGCCCCTGAACCCCACTTCCCCGTAATGAGCCTATAGAAGTAAAACCCCACCAGGCAGGAAAACACACAGCAGGTGGATGCTCCAGGGGAGGGGCTGTGGGGACTCTGGGTGAGTGGGCGGAGCCAGAGAAGCAGCTATTTTGAGGGCAGATGCCTGTGTGTGTGGGCTGTGTCCCCTCCCTGCCCCCCCCCACCCCAACTTTCCAGACTGGACCGGAAGTTGAGTCAGCCAGTCTTCAAACCCCAAATCCCCCCTCCCCTCCTCCCTTCATCTTTTCCTTCAAAAGATATTTACGGATCCCAGTTAGGCGCAGACCAGGCCATTGGGATGACTGAGACAGGTTCCAGCCCTTTGTGGACAGCCTGCCTTGGTACCAGTACGGGGACAGAGAGAGTCTGCAGGGACAGTATTCATTTCTTTACTCAGCCGACTTGTGTGGCACCTGCTAGGGGACAGCCACTGTGTTAGGGAAACTGACAGTGAGCCAAACCACCCTGGTGGCTGCCCCATGGAGCTTACCCTCTAGAAGGGCAGATGAGGTTAATCCACAACCACACAATTAGGGGCGCCTGGCTGGCTCAGTTGGTGGAGCGTGGGACTTTGATCTTGGGGTGGTGAGTTCGAACCCCACTCTGGGTGTGGAGACTGCTTTACAAAAAAAAAAAAAAAAACAAAAACCAAACAATTAAATACAGTGACATGGGCCTAAAGAACAGGGTCCCCATGCCATAAGGGCATATAACGGAGGTTGGGGGTCAGGGAAGGCTGGACAACCCTTTCCTGAGGACGAGATGTCTCCTCTTCTGGGGGAAGAGGAGGAAATATCTGTCAGGGGAACGGGGCTACCTGACAGAACCGGCCCCGAACTCAGGCTTGGTTGCTCTCCGTCTGCTGGGAAATCAGCACTCAAAAGACAGACACTGGTGGGAAAGGAAAGGTTGCTTTGTTCAGGAAGATGGTGGACTGATGTCTCAAAGACCACCTACCCTGTCTAGGCGAAGCCAGCGAGTTTAAAAAAATTCTTTTAAGTTTATTCATTTTTGAGAAAGAGAGAGAGACAGAGAGAGACAGAGCGTGAGCGGGGGAGGGGCAGAGAGCGAAGGGAGACACAGAATCCGAAGCGGGCTCCAGGCTCTGAGCTGTCAGCACAGAGCCTGACTCGGGGCTCGAGCTCATGAATCGCGAGATCGCGACCTGAGCCGAAGTTGGACGCTCAACCGACTGAGCCACCCAGGCGCCCTGCGAAGCCAGGGAGTCTCAAGGGGACGGCACAGGAAAGAGGAGGGGCCTCCTTGCAGGAGAAGTGGGTACCCAGGTGGCTAGTCGTGTGTCGGCACGAACCCGAACAGGCTTGTTGGCATCTGTGGCTGCTGTTTCTGAACGGAGTCCGGCCTCATCTTAGCGGAAAGGTGAGTCCTTCCCTCCCCAAGGTCGGTGGTCTGTGAATCTCAAAGAAAGTAAGTGAGTTGAGGCAAGCGAACCCTTAAGAGTGGTTGGAGGGCTATTATAACAGCATGTGCAAAGGCCCTGAGGCCAGCCGGAGGTGGGTGGCCCTTGGAGACCACGAGGAGATTTAAGACCTGTGTGGCTGAAGGGCAGGCAGTGGGTGTGGGGGGGGGGGGTGTCTGGAGAAGGGGGACCCAGGCCAGACCACGTGTGGCCTCCAACACCAGGTTAAAGATTTGAGTCTTTATCCCGAGAATGGCGGGGCCCTCGGAGCATCGCAAGTAAAGGAGAGTTGCGGTTAGCTTTGTTACAGGCTTCCTCATCCACTGAACAAGTATGACCTTGGAGTGAGCCCTCTGACATGCTCTGCCCTGGTGTTCGTTCGCCCTCTTCCCCATGGTCACACCCATTCAGGCTCCTGCTCAGCTCAGGCGTGATCTCCTCGGGGGAAGCTGTCCCCCGCCTGCAGGATGAAGCCACGCACACACTCTTGTGCTCCCACAGCAGCCTGGGAGCATCCCTGGGGAGGCTTGGCTGGTGCCAGGCCCCCAGCACCACCCCGCCAGGGTCCTTTGAGGGAGGCCGACTTGGACCCCAGAGGTTGGCGGGAGGGGGTCATGTTTTAATCACCTCCCTGTCAGTTCCCCTCCAGACCAGAAGTTCCAGGAGGGCGGGCCAGGACTGTGGTCGTCTCAAGCACCGTTGTGTTCCTGGGGCCTCGTACAGTGGGGGACATACAGGAGGATCCGGGCTGGGGGGGGTGGCGGGGAGGGTAGGAAGAGAGGGACATAAAGGGACTTTGCCCCGTAAGCGCAGAGTGAGGACAGGAGGCAGAAAAGTGGCAGAAACTCGTAGGTTGTGAGAAGTGAGGAAGGCAAAACCGATGAAAGACTGAAAATGGGTCACACTGCGACCTGTAACATTTTAATCAAGTACAAATTGCTCCGGGCCTCCGTGGGGACGGGAGAACTGGTCAGAGTCTGCATCTCAGAAGAGCTTTCTGGAACGAGGCGTTTCTTATAAGGGTCATTTCACACTAGGCTGAGTGCGTCTGAGATGTCCAGGGCAGGAGAGAAATCCCAGCACCTCCGCCTGGAAGGGAGCAGACCCCCCCCCCCCGAGGCTGGCTTTGCATGTCTGGCCCACTCCTTCCAAGGCAGGGGTTTGGGGCTGAGGCCCCGGGAAGGAAAGGGACCTCCAGCCGTGCCCTCCTCAACACCGTGCCCACAGGTCATGAGCTCCTGGGACCCACCCCGTGTGACCCCTGCTTGTCCTTCCCAGACCCACCTTGCCCATCTATGGGTGAGATCTGAGCCAAGGCAGGCCGGGAAGTCCCAGGTTTCCCCAGCCGGAAGGTCCCTCCCAAAGCACCCAAGAAACACCCACTGAGGTGTCCTGCTCAATTCGGAGCCCTGCATACCCGGACGGATCTCGGCTGCCCTGACTGCCAGCTGTCAGCCTCCTCGTCTATAAAACAGGAGTATTTCGCTCATTCAACAAATATGTCCCGGGTGCCTGGAATGTGTGAGGCAGTGTCCCAGGTGCAGGGTGGTGGGGACGGGCCGGGTTCCTGCTTCCATGCTGTTCCACCTAGTGGGTAGTCCTCCGGGGCTCCAGGCTTGAGGGGATCAGGGTGACAGGCGTGGGGCATAGGACACACAGGAAAGCTGTGTGGGACGAAGGACAACAGCAGAGACGGACCCTGGGCTCCGAGCTTTCATAGGCGCTGACACCCCCTTGCCCTGGCCCTGAGGACGGCCCTGACTTCCCCACAGACACGAGGAAAGCAAGGCTCAGAGACGTCAAGTGCGTTGCTCGAGGGCACCCAGCTAGCCCAGGAGGGTGCAGATCAGATCCTGTCCCCATGTGCTTCCCATGACCCCAGCCTGCATTTCTGGCCCCAAAGACAGCTTCCGTGAGCCAAATTGATGCTTCCTGTTAGAGGCCTCTTCGTGTTGGGGGAGCGTGACCCACGACAGCTCACCAATAGAGCCTGAACGTAGCTGCCGGTCAGCACGCGTCATTCCCTCGTCCGTGCCCACAGGAGGCAGCAAGGAAGGATACATCGCGAGCCTTCCAGGGCGCTGCTCCTGAGAGAGCCGGAAGCACATAGGATGGCCATAGTCTCAGGATGGAGCCGGGGACGAAGACTCCCCTGCGATCTGAATCCCGGGGAGTCGGGGGAGGTGGAAATGAAGCCCCTCTCTCCGCAGACACGTCGACAAGATAAGGGACACTTGACTCGTCAGCGGCACCCACGACATTGGCGGCAGGCGAAGGGGCATGTTAAACAGCTCAGCCCCGTGGACTGTCACGATGTATCTCAATAAAATGCCAGGGTGACTTGTTTCTGTCCCTTCCCCTTGCTGCGAAATGCCCCAGGGAGTCGTGCAGTGAGCGGCTGAAGGATTGCCACGTGGGAAAAACCCACATGGAGATTTTTTTTTTTTATAAGGATCCATCTGCCACTCTCTGTGCTGAGCAGAGCTGAGCTGACCAGGGCGGGGGGGGGGGGGGGGGCTGAGACGGGCCAGCCTGAGCCGAGGGAGGCAGGGGTGGGGCTGAGCTGACGGAGGCAGGCATGGGGTGGGCACGGGTGGCTTCTGGAAACCCTGGGGATGAGGGGGATGGGGGAGGAAGGGGACCAACGTTTAAGGTAACCCACTTGTAGGCCCGGAGTGAGTCCCCAGGTTGGAGAGCCCTGCTCTGGCCCCACAGCTCCCTGCCCACACCCTGCCCTGCTGGTCCAGGCTCCTAGAGTTCCTGGCCTGAGAGCCCCAAACCCATTCTAGACCCCACGCAGGACACTTCCTCCAGTCGCTCCCCCAAGAGGGGAGCTGGGGGAAGTAAGAAGAGGGAGAGGGATGAGGCCTCCGTGCACCCAGGGCCCCTACCTTGAATCAGACCTCCCGCTTTCCCCGGCTGAGCCTTCTGGAAACCCAGGGGCAGACAGGACTCCCCCCACCCACCGCCCCCCGTAGATAGAGAAAGCAGAGCTCAATAGTCCAGGTGCCAGCCCGAGATCACACTCAGCTGGCGAGGGGCAGAGCCACGCTTAGAGCCCCATCTGGCTACACCCGGACCTAGTGGATGGCAGGGAGGTGGTTCGGCACAAGAGTCCGGAGCATGGTCGGGCACCAGGCTGCTTGGGTGTGACCCCCTTCTCTGCCCTTGCCGGCCGGGTGACCTCGCGCGAGGACCCGCCCACTGGCACCTCAGCCTTCTCGACGGTACCCTGGATGACGATTCGGGCTCACGGTGTGTCTTCGCCTGCCTGGGCCGTCAGGACGAAATAGACCGTCAAGTGGGTGGCTAGGACAGTTACTGCCCGTTGAAGTTCCGAAGGCTGAGAAGCCCAAGATCAAGGTGTCGGCAGCATGGTTCCTGCTGAGGGCTCGCTTCCTGGCTTGGAGACGGCCGCCGTCTCGCCGTGGGCTGACATGACCTCTTCTTGTGTAGCAAGGGGAGAGAACTCCGTTCTCTCTTCTTCTTCTCCTGAGGACACTAGTCCCATTACCCACCTTGATGACCTCGCTAAACCTAACTATCTCCCAAAGGCCCCACCTCCCAATGCCATCACATCAGGGGTTAGAACCTCAACATATGAATTGGTGGGGGGAGGAGGGCAGGGACACGAACCTTCAGTCCAGAGCACAATCCCTTACTGGACCCTGCAGTGACCCTCAATGTGTCCCCCATGCGTATGGGCACCCCCTTTCACCCTCCCCCATGGTGGCAGGAAGATCTCAGCAGGGCTTAATTTTCGATCCGATGTTTTGCTAAGATCTCCCTGTCTGCGTGGGCGAGGGTGGGACACGGGGGCAAACCTGGATGGGGGACACACTGGGGGCTACTGCAGGGTCCGGTGGAGTGTGATGGGGTTTGGTCCAAAGCGGAGGCAGTGGAGACGGAGTGGAGGCAGGACAACTGTGCAGGGTCCTGAATTCCCCGACCAGGGTGACAGGGGGTGAGGAACAGGACCCAGGCCGAGCCAGGGATGGGATGACAGGAGACCAGCAGGGCAGGGAGGGCCACACTGGGCAGGGACTTCCGGGGTGTAGGGAGGTAGGACAGGTTGGGGGGCAGGAATGGGAGCCAGGGGCCCCTTGGGATGTTGTTGAGCAGAGACATCAGGGAATCACACAGTCCTGCAGCTTCCTGAGGGGCCGTTAGGGCACGAGATGGGCCCATAATCCTCACCCTTTCCATCCTTCCAAAGGCCTTGTTGCCCCTGGTGTGTCAGTGCACGTGAGCGGGAGCGGGAGGCCACACTGGCACTCCGGCCTGTCAGCAGCGGCACTAATTAGACTCCTACAAAACAGGCACTAATTAGACTCCTACAAAACAGGCAATAATTAGACTCCTTCAAAAGTCCTCTTGTTTCTCCCTGGGCCACGAGCCCTTCAGAAAAAGGGATGTTTCCTGCCAGGTCGCCCCCGAAGACGCGTTTGTCACAGGCTATTGTGTAAATCCGTGTTTGGCCCATTGAAGAGATGTGATTTATCCACTTGACTGGCCTTAATGCTCCTCCAAACTCACAAAATGTGGCTGCTATTAAGAGTCCAGAGAGGAGCTATAAAACATGCGGGGGCCAGGCGCGCGAGCTGTGAGCCGCCTCGGGCTGCAGGGGAGAGTCGAGGGAGGGGCTAGGGGGTCACGCCGCTCTGGACAGGACAGGCGTCAGTCCCCAGGGAGAAAACATGTGCTGTCAGAGAAGGAAGGGCCAGCTCAGGTCCACTCCCACCACCAGGCTTACTGAGGCCCTACTACGTGTGGGCTTGTGTGGGGCCTGGGGCGCAGCAGTGAACGGAGAGGGCTGTGCCCCCAGGAGCCCGGAGTGGCGAGGCAGGAAGGACAGGAGAACAACGCGGGACAGGAGTGTGCTGGGCAAGAGAGGCGCGGGGAAGAAAGTGCGACAGGGTGATGTATGGAGTCTGTCTGTGATGACCTTGGACTGCCAAGAGAGGCCTCTCTGAGAAGGAGACCTTTGAGCCAAGTCCTAAAGGATGAAGTGACAGATATGGGGAGGGGGCAGGAATGATGGAGAGAGAGGCCCACCCCCAGGTCTACACCCAGGCCACCCTGTGCTGCCCTCTGTCCACCCCTTCTCTGCTGCACCCTCCCACCCACCCCCCTGTTCCCCTCCTCCTCCCCCAGGGCTCACTTGAAATGCTTCTTCCTCCAGGAAGCCTTCCTTGACTCCTCAAGCAGGTTTGGCAAGGTGGAGGGCGTTGTTCCGAGTTTTGACCCTCGTCCCTTTCTGCAACATTCAAGGTGAATGTCTTGTTCAACTTTTCTTCCTTCTAGACACCACCTACCTCCTGCTAGACTTCCAGACACTTCTTGCTAGATACTGGTGAGGGGACGGGGGCACAGCCGCGGCCCCGACACCCACCACAATCCTGGCTCACAATGGACACTCAGTAAGCGGTTTTTGAATGACTAAACAATTCCATCCAGTCCCACATAATTTTCTCCTGCCAGCTTCTAACTCCTCCTTTATTCATTACTATTCTTGTGGGATGATGTAATGTGGCTGCTCTGGGACGCTGAGCCACCGGTCAGTCCTTGGAGTAAGCAGCCTTTTAGATGCTCCCCCACGATCCTCCCTTCCTGGTATTCACACTTTTGTGTAACCCACTCCCCTTGGGGCGGGGGGACTAAGCGTACGGTTTCACTCCTGTCAGAACCTGCCAGGAAGGATGGGATTTGTTTCTAGTAGCAGGTTTGGGGGGGCTCATTCTCACTTTTTCTTTTACAAAAATTTTTTTTAGTTTTTTTTTTTTTATTTCGAGAGAGACAGAGAGAGGGAGGGAGGGAGGGGCAGTGAGGGGGGTGGAGAGAGAATCCCAAGCAGCCTCCCCGCTGTCAGCACAGAGTCCAATGCGGGGGCTCGATCCCATGCACTGTGAGCTCGTGACCTGAGCCGAAACCGAGAATCGGATGCTTAACCGACTCAGCCACCCAGGCACCAACGCCCACTGTTCTCACTCTGCCTTAGATTGCTAATCGTGGGGGGGAAACAGCTGCCATGTCGTAAGTGGAGACATCGGTGCACAAGAGTGAGTTTGGAAGCAGACCCTCCCCTCGGCGGCTCTGAGATGGGACAGCGCTGGCCAACGTCTGGCTTGCAGACACGTCAGAGACCTTGAGCTGGAGGCTGCCCGTCACCCGTGCCCAGATTCTTGCCCCACAGAAACTATGAGAGAATCGACGTTTGCCGTGTTAACCAGCCAGGTTTTGAGGTCTTTTGTTACACGGCAGTAGGTAGCTAATACAGCCATTCAGAGGCTCAAAATTCCCTCGTGGCTCCTCATTGCCTGCAAAATAATTTTCCGAATCTCTTTCCGTAGGACTGTCAGCAGCTTGAGGTCCCCATCTTGTTCCACTCTTACAGGTGCCTTCAACACCCAGCACAGAACCCGAATTATCACAGCTGTATGCTGTTTGTTTGGGGGACGAAAGAAGAAAGGAAGACTGAAATTCATGGGTTCTTTTTTTAAAGTTTATTTATTTTGAGAGAAAGAGAAAGGGAGCATGTGGGGGAGGGGCAGAGAGAGAGAGAGAGAGAGAGAGAGAAAACCTCAGGCAGGCTAGGCACTGTCAGCTCAGGGCTTGATGCAGGGCTCAGACCCACAAACCACAAGATCATGACGCGGGCTGAAATCAAGAGTTGGACGCTTAACCCACTGAGCCCCCCAGGCACCCCGTGAAATCCTCATTTTTAAATCCCCCATTGTGTGCAGCCGTGCAGGCTGGGTGGGACTGACCATCCTGAGGGACTGAGGTGGGACATGATTGAGCTGGGTCACTCAGGAATCACATTCTCCTTGCCACAACAGTTGATTCAGAGGTATTCAAATCAGTGTAAATCTTAGGATTTTCTTCCTGAGAATTATGGGACATGGATGTTCTCTGTCTTTTTGAATAGCTGGAATGGGAACATAAAAGTGAAACCTGATGTCGCCACCTTGTCACCATGAATGAAGCTAGCCTGAGGTCGAAATCAATATGTGAAGGTGGCTACAATGGAGAGGACTATTAAAAAAAAAAAAATTTAACCCGACACCATGATCAAACCACCCCTGAGGTCCTTATCCGGAACTTTTTAGTTCTGTGAGCCAGCCGACTCCCTCTCTTATTTTGGGAAGTCGGTGTTATTTTTTTTCTGTTTCTAGAAACTGAAAAGATTCCATGTGATACCAGTTCCTGTTTTTAAAATTCTCTTCCTCTTCTTCTATTCCTCTCAGTTGCCTAATGAGACTGTTACTCAATGCTTCTATATGCTACGCTCTTCTGCCTGTCCCACCAACAGACTTGAGCTAAGAACACAATGATAATGAACAGATAGCCCCTAACTTAAAGCAGCTCACTCTCTGTGTGGGAAGGAGTGGCAAACCAAAGACACGAGTCAAGACTCCCTATTTTCTGACAGGGGTGTTTGAAGCACGAAAGACAGAAGAGTTTGTTTTTCCTGGAGGGATCAGAGAAGGCTTCTGGAGGCAGGTGACGCCCAAGCTAGTCTTGGGTGAGGGCTGAGAATTTCACCAGGTGGGAAGGGAGGACCGGGACTGCAGAGATGGGAGACACTGGTGGAAGGTCCCAGAAGTGGGGAGGTGCCTCATGCATTAGGACAATTCATACTACAATCAGGGGGGAGGGTCTACACAGGACAGAGGCCAGAGGCAAGACTGGAGGTGCCCTGGGGATCGCAGCATGCGGCTGACCTCGAATGTGTGCTAAGGGCATCAGGAACGCTATCCAAACACAAGGCAGGCCCATCAGAAGTGTTTGAGCAGTCAACAAGGCATGGTCTCTGAAGGGCCAGACCCTATAAACATCCAGAGTCCCCTCCGGCTCTAAAATGAACCGGCAAAGCCAGCAACGGCCGTTGACTTTATTTGGCGAAAATTAACAGTCTTGTTTGAGTTGAAGTTATACAAAGAGGTGCATGAAGTCCTGGGGGAGGTTGGGAGCAGGTCACAGAGAGCAGAGCTGGTGGAGGAGATAGGAGCCCTAGTCACCAGGGCTCCCGCACATAGGGGTCCTGCGGAGAAGACACAGACCGTCCTCCTGGAGACATTGTCCCCGTCAGCTTTTTTTATCTGCCAGATGTACCAGCCGCAGCTGGACCTTCCACTGGTTCTGCTGGGAATTCTCACACAAACCTCTGGGGAACGGACTCCCTTGGGCCAGAACCCGCCCCCCCCCCTCCAAAGTGGCCCCAAATAAAATCAAACCTTTTTCCTGCTCTCTTAGATAGTTTCCAGTCCCATTTCTCCTTTGGGAGGGAGCTCATCTCATCAAATTGGTAGAAACCAGAGCGCCAGTTGATAGGGGACCTTTGAAGAAGAAAGTCAGGTCAATAAAACATCAAAGGCAGTTTGGCTCCCTGGGTAACAATGAAAAACGGTGACAGCGTCCCAATTCCCCCAGCAAGGCAGAGCTTTGGAGGGCCCCAGTGGAGGCGAAGAAACTGCTGTTCTTGAATATAATCAAGAAAAGCGTCCTCAGGTGACCCCATGTGATGGCTCCTGTCTCTGGGACAGACCAGGAAACCGGAGTGTGGTAAGCCAACCCCCTAACCTGAGGACTCCAGCCACACCTACCTCATCTCTCTGCTCACCTGGAGGGACACATACCAGCAGGATCTGGGAATGTCAGGATCTGGGAGACCTGAGCTTGAATTCTGGCTCATTCAAGGCCCTAGGAAAACGGGGATAGAAATAGGTCATGGTTTCATTGTCGGGGATTAAAGGGCAAATGTCCACCATATGTGGATCACAAGGTCTTGCCCATCAAGACATACCCTCAATGAATACTGCCCCCTTTCTTTCCTTCTCCTGCCTATAGATGAGGCAATAAAGCCCTGGGTATTATTTTTTTTAATTTTTTAACGTTTATTTATTTCTGAGACAGAGAGAGAGACAGAGCACGAGCAGGGGAGGGGAAGAGAGAGAGAGGGAGACACAGAATCTGAAACAGGCTCCAGGCTCTGAGCTGTCTGCACAGAGCCAGACCCGGGGCTCGAACTCACGGACCGCGAGATCATGACCTGAGCTGAAGTCGGACACTTAACCGACTGAGCCACCCAGGTGCCCCAAGCCCTGGGTATTATTAAGGACAATGTTTGCTGCTCTGAAAACCAAAGCCTAGCACATAAGGGTCCAACATGACACAAATTGATGTCTTTCTCATGTAAAGAATAAATCTCGCTGATTGGTGGGTGACTCTACCCCAGAGGGTGATCCTGGACCCAGGCCCCTGTCCTCTTATGGCTCTGCCATTTTCAGCACCTGGCTTTTGAAGCTGAGGCCTTCCTGCTTATCTGTGTCAGGCTGGCAGAAAGGTAAAAAGCTTGAACAAGGCTCTCAAGGACCTGGCATAGAAGCAGCACACATCTCTTTCACTCAAATTCTATTGGCTGGAAGGCAGTCACATGATCCCATCTCCCTGCAAAGGAGTCTGGGAGATGGAGTCTTGCCGTGTACCCAAGGAGAAGAAGAACGATGTTTGGTGAACAGGTGGACAGTCTCTTCCACCTCTGGAAAGGTGAAATGATGTCCTAGGAGACCCAGTGGATTAAGAGCCATCCTATATATCAAATATATAGGATGTTGCTTGTGATAGTTAACAACTGGGTATAAATTGCACAAGCTACCCCAGGAGTTAGGTGAAGTTATTTATGACACGTCCCTTCCGCAGACAACTAGGCAAGAATTCTGCAATTAGAAATGATTCTGCAGAAGATATGAGATGGGAAGGGAAGATGTTTATGATGCAGTGGCTACAAACAGAAGATTTTAGAACCAAAGATACAGGATGCTCTCCTTTTCATGGGAAAAACATATATACACCAGTGTTTGACAGAGGTTTGACAATACTTTGGTGAGAGGATTAAGAGTGTTTTTCTTTTTCCTTTGTATTTTCTACAATGGATGCTTATAATTTTTCTAAGAGGAAAAAAATGTACTCTTATGCTGAGAATCTCGGAGGTTTTCATTTCGGCGCCCCCAGGAATGTATGATTCCTAAGAATAAGGACTTTTCATTCAGTGACTTTAGGTCTTGGTAACCAGGAGTGTGTGAAATGAAGCCAAGTCTCCCAAGGGTATGGCCTGGACTTCTTTTGCCTTGGAGATCCTTAGGTGTTGGTTTGGTTTTGTTTTTGAATTTTGTAGAGTGTCGTTGATTTCGGCTTTCTAATGTATAATTCCGATCAAGTTCTGCCTTCCTGATTACATTTGAGCACATGTGAAGCTGTGCAGCAGCACTTCATTAGTCAGCTAGAGCCTGGTAACAAACAGCCCCAAATCTATGTGATGTTCTACAGCAAGCATGCATTTCTCACACGTCTGCCGGTTGACAGCTCTAACCAGCAGAGTGGGCGCAGGTCTGGTCTGCCCTCCTGGGACCAGTGGGCTGGACAGGGCATCAGCTTTCCATGGCAATGGCAGAGGCACAAGAGGGCACACAAGACCATGTGATCCTTCTTACGCCCTTGATTCAGAACCGACAACTGTCACTTCCACATTGACCAAAAGACGTGGGCTGACGCCAATGTCAAGAGGCCGAGGCTCGCTCTGCCTTCTGTAGGAGGAAACTTGTCATATGGAAAGTGCATGAATACAGAGTACAGGACTGGAACCAGTCCTCTAACCCAGCACCACACACCCACAAATGATCACTGAAGTCAGGTCATGGCAAGAGATGGGAGAACACACCTTGAACTCTTTAAAAATAACATAATTTCCCTGCTGACTCTGAAAGTAACACGTGCTGACACTGAACAAATATGAAGGGGAGAAATTAAGTTTGCTATAATTCCTTTTCCTTACATGGTCCCTGTTAGGATTTTGCTCCAATTTCCTTGCAGTAGGCACATCAATTTACACGCTCAAATAAACATATGCATATTTTTATATCTAACAACAGTGGTTCAGACTTGATTCGGTTTGGTACACGATCTTTTTCACTTTCATTTTATGAGTTTTGCCCTGTATGATTGAATATTATTTTTCAAACAGGTTTTTCCGTAGCTGTACAATATTTTAAACTGTCTGAGAAATTCTCTGTCCTGCGCTCTCTGATATGGTAGCCACTAGTCACAGGTGCCTGTTGGGCATCTGACACGTGGCTGGCCTGAACGGTAACGTGTGAGAGTAAAATATACGCGGGTTTTTTTGAACACCATGGTACCAAAACGAGAATGTTCTTGAGCAAATTGGAGCCCAACGAATGTTCAGTTGATGATGTGCATCATTGCTGCCCCCAGCCAGGACCTTGGAAGGGGCCCAGGCCGCATGGCAGGCTGCGAAGCTAAAGCTACATGTGAACCTGCTTCTAAGGGGAGGGGATTCAGAGGTGAGGGAAGGGCCTGACCACTCTGGCTGCTGTGCAGGGAATGGACTACAGGAGACAGAGGAGGCAGCTGGACCACAGCTGGGTTGTCCAGGTTGTCTCCTGCTTGAGGAGAGAGAGGGTGATGCATGGACGGTGGGGGAAGGGGGCAGGGGGAGGGGGGCGGGTTGGCCATGCAGATGGCAGAGGCAGAGAGATGTCAGGAACGCTGTGTATGTGCTGACTTGGGGGAGGAGAGTTGAAGCCTCAGGTTTGATGACGCAAGTACACAGATCTTCCTTGACTTACGACTGGGTCATGTCCCAATAAACCCATCGTAAGCTGAAAATATCGTTAGGTCGAAAATGCACTTAATAGCCTGACCTACCGAATGTCATGGCTTAGCCTGGCCGACCTTACACGTGCTCACGACACTCACACTGGCCGACAGTTGGGCAGCATCACCTCACAGCAAGCCTGTTTTAGAATAAAGTGCTTAATAATGCATATAGTTTGCCGGATGCTGCACTGAGAGGGAGAGACAGCAGGGGTGTGTGGGTGCAGGACGGAATTACAGTGCCGTCTGTCCACCCTCGTGATCGCTGGCTGCCGCCGCCCAGCTTCGGGAGGGTCCCACGCTGCAGACGGCCAGTGCCGGGAAGAAAGCCACACGCAAAACTCGAAGGACGGTTTCTACCAAACGCCCATCACTTTTGCAAGATCGTAAAGTTAAAAAAACTGCCCGTCAAACCATCATAAGTCAGGGACCATCCGCGCTAGAGTGTCTGTTACACTACAGTGCACACTGGACTGGTTGCTGGATTCTGGTCTTTCTTCCTGGGTTTTGGAAGCCAGTTCCACATCTTCCCTTTTGCTGCCTGGATTCATCACTAGTTACTGGAGGCGGTGCCTCACCTGGGAGAGAGGAGGAAGAGCCAATGGGGAGGCGGGGGCGGGCCCCGGGCCTGTGACGTAATCACACTCTGGAGAGATTGATTGGGTGCCCAGCCTTGAGAGCGGACTTGCTCCCTGGAAGGAAGGAAGGAAGGAAGGAAGGAAGGAAGGAAGGAACTGGAAGGAACTGAGTGACTGAGGATCCCTGAAGACAGAGAGGCCCTGAGGCTCAGAGAAGATATGGAGGCGGCGGACGGGGAGGCATGGCTGCCCCAGAGATCAAGAGACATGAGCAAACTCACAGCTGCCGGTCACCGCCCACACCAGCCGCAGACTCCCAGCTGGAAGTGGGCCCGCTGGTGGCAGAGAAATGGCATCTCTTACTGTCCCAGGGGATGGAGACATGTCCACTGGGCCGACCCGCCCCATTGTTGGCGGGAGGAACAAGAAGTGTGCAAAGTTAACCCGGTGGATGTGCTGACATCTTAGAGCTGGGACTCAGGGATGGATGGCAGCTTCGGTCGTGCTGCCTTCCCTCCTTGAGCCCCTCAGCCAGGAGCACTTGGGCCCTGTGCCCATCCCGCACGGTCCTCATCAGCTTGGCTGGGGTCCAGGTGGACACAGGCCCTGTAACAAGAGAAGCTCTGGGCTGCAAACCTTTGTCCTGAGCTCTCTGGACAATGAACTTCGGTCTGGTTCGTGACGGGGGAGGGGGGTGTGGAAACACACTGCAGAGATGAAAAAACAGGAGGAAATAATCTGCGTCTTCCATCAGACAAGGGGATGCTTTAGCTCCAACCTCCGCACTCTGCCGGGAGCCTGCAGTACTCTGAAGTCAGTGCAAGGGTGGGCTCAAAACAGGCTCTGACCTTGAGCAGGACCTGAGTGTCTCTGCACTCCCACGTGCATTCACTCCTTCATCTATTCCACAGATGTTAATGAGGGCCTACTGTGTAACAGGCTCGTCCTAGGCCCCGGTGATATCCAAAGACAAGACAGCTTTCCTGTCTCTTTGAGGCTTAAGTTCTAAGAGGGAAGGAAAGATCAGAAGCAAACATAATGAGGAAGTAAACGGTCTATAAGCACCAGATAAAAGGGGAAAGTAAAGCCAAGTCAAGGGGGTTGAGAATACACAGGCCGGGGGCGAGACGCAGTATTAAGTGATGTAGGCAATGTAGGCCTGACAAGAAGGTGACACAGAAGGAAAGACGTGAAAAGTTAAGGAAGTCAGCTGTACGGAGAGGGGACATGCCTTCCTGGGGACCAGGAAGAACTGGTGCCCAGGCCAGGGAAGAGCAGGGAGGCCCCATGGGTGAAGCGGAGGGAGCTGGGGAAGGGAGGGGAGGGGAGGGCGGAGGAGGGCAGAGATGCGCTAATGGTCCAGAGCGGACAGAGCCTCACAGGCCTGAGTGAGACAGGGTGTCCTTCCAGGGTTTCGATGAAGAGGGATGACATCGGGTGACTTATTTAGCAGGATCACCCTGCCTACTGCATTGGGGACAAAGGAGGAGGGAGACCAGTTTGACATCTCTTACAGGTATCTAGGCCAGAAGCGGTGATGGTGTGGACCACGGTGGTTGCAATGCAGGTGGAAGGTGACTGATCCCACACATGTGTTAAAACGGAGCCAGAAAGGTCCGTTGATGGGTTCGTTGTGGGATATGAGAGGAACACAGGAGTCAGGCGTGTCTTTCAAGTACTGGAAGGATTAAATCGTCATTCACTGAGATGTGGAGGCTAACTTCTGCATGTAAATATCCTCAAAAGGTTGGGCAGTGACCTTCTGTTAGGAACAGTTTGGGGTGGAGGTGTGGACAAGGGTCCTAGTGCCCCAGTTCAACACGGCAGAGGCAGTGGGTGAAAGAGACCTCAGGCTGGCAAGCCATGGGCGTGGTCCTCTGGTCTCCTGGACGCAAGCCAGATGGAGAGAGTGGGGGTGGACCGCTGGGTCACAGCACACAGAGAGCCTGTGACTTGCTGTGATTTGCCAAGAACCACGCTAAATTCTTGATCATTGAAACCCGAGAGGATGTCACATTTTGCCTTTGGCCAAAGAAGTGACATACTGGATGGGAGGATGTTTGAGATGACAAACCCAAATTGAAGCGAAGGGGCCTCTTCTAGTCCAACACAATAGGTCAACTCTTATTCAAAATGAGTGGGGGGGGGGGTGGTAAATGGGGGATGGGCATGAAGGAGGGCACTTGTAGGAATGAGCACTGGGTGTCCCACGTAAGTGACGAATCGCTAAATTCTACCCCCAAAACCATTATTCCACTCTTCGTTACCTACTTGGATTTAAATAAAATTTTTAAAAAAACTAAAAAGATTACTTAAAAAAAAAAAAAAAAGAATTACCCAAGATTCCGAAGAGAAGTTCAGATAAGCTAGGTTAACGAAACACAAAACACAACACTCAAAGAGCCAAGGGCTCCAAGAATAGCTACGATGAGAATTACAAACAGAGACAGTCGGAAAATGAGTGGGTTTACCTTAAGGAAGAGAGGGAGGGAATTGATGAAAACGGTGCAGAGATGAACGCCACAGAAATCAATAAAAATGAGTAAGCTTGAATGGGAATGCCATCAGGGACACAGAACATGAGCCTCAGGAAATCACTCAAAATGGAAGAGACCTCAGCTGTAGGAATGAATGTAGACGGTCCCCTCCCCCACCCGGCGGTGCCCAGGGACTTCCGGCGCATCCGTGTAGCAACGAGGTGACCGTGCTCAGGCCCTCACCTGTGTGACCTGTTCCAGCTCTGCAGCTTTGGCTTGGGTCACTTCCAGACACTTACGGCCCCTCACCCACTGACCTGAATATTTCATAGCTGGGGCACCTGGCTGACTCAGTCGGTGGGAGCATGCAACCCTTGATCTTGGGGTTGTGAGGTCAAGCCCCACATTGTGTGTAGCGATTACTTGGAAACAAAATCTTTTTATTTTTTTAATTTTTTTAACGTTTATTTATTTTTGAGACAGAAAGAGACAGAGCATGAACAGGGGAGGGTCAGAGAGAGGGAGACACAGAATCCGAAACAGGCTCCAGGCTCCGATCTGTCAGCACAGAGCCTGACACAGGGCTCGAACTCACGGACCTCGAGATCGTGACCTGAGCCGAAGTCAGCTGCTCAACCGACCGAGCCACCCAGGCGCCCCAGAAACAAAATCTTTTTAAAAGATTTTTATTTATTTATTTATTTTTTTTTTTAAGAATATTTCATAGCTACAGCAGCACTTGGTGGCAGGTTTACGTAAGGGTCACACGATGGGTAACAGAGTCTCCGTAGCTATGGAGGCATGGGACATGCACTTCACGGCTTTTTCTGTGGTTCTGGAATTTCCGTGCCTCGGTCTGGCTGCCAAACTAATGGAATTCTTAGAGGACATTTCAAAAGAAATGGGTAGGTTTGTTTGTTTGTTTTTTCAATTGATCTCTTTGTAAAAGCTTCTGGTCAAATTGCAGCCCACGTGTACCAGAAATCGAGCTAACAGCACGCCCATGACCCTCACTGCTTACCACTTAACCTGCAGCAAAGATGCTTGCCGTAAGAGGAAAGCATTTCCTAGGGGCACAGAGAAGTGATCAATCTTACCACTGCCTCAACCTGGGAGGTTCGAAGGTCCCAAGTAACTATGGGCAGTGGTCCTTAGGCAGATGTTCCAAATCCTTTACGGACAATATCATTTTCTCTGGACAATCTTTGGATGAAATAACCCTTGGGTCTTAAAGTCATCAAGAAAATATAGGTTTTTGGGTTTTATTAAAGTTTATTTGCTTTTTTTTTTTTTTGAGAGAGAGACAGAACATGCAAGCTGGGGAGGGACAGAGAGAGGGAGAGAAAGACAATCCCAAGCAGGCTCCACACTGTCAGCGCAGAGCCTGACTCGAGGCTCGAACTCACAAACTTTGAGATCATGACCTGAGCAGAAACCAAGAGTCGGATGCTTGACCCACTGAGCCACCCAGGTGTCCCAAGAAAATACAGGTTTTAAAGTTATTCTCATTGTTTTGGGGGCACCAGGGTGGCTGAGTCGGTTAAGCATTCGACTTTGACTCAGGCCATGATCTTGCAGTTCGTGGGTTCATGGGTTTGAGCCCCGTGTCGGGCTCTGTGCTGACAGCTCAGAACCGGGAGCCTGCTTTGGATTCTGTGTCTAACTTCTCTCTCTGCCCCTCCCGCATTCGCACTCTGACTCTCTCTCAAAAAATAAATATTAAAAAATTTTTTTAAAAAAGGGGAGAAATTCTAGAAAAGAGGTGAGGCAGGGATGGACCCCCGTTTGTTGTGGCATGTGTCAGACTCTGGGCTTGGCCTCGCGGTCACCCTGGCAGGTGGGTGGTATGGAGAAATGTGTGATCCTGGGGCTGAGCGCAACTTGCCCAAGGTCACACGACTGGCAAATGCTAAGACCAAGATCTGAAACCAGAGGATGCTGCCAAGTTCATCCTCTTCCTCCGTGAACGTGCCGCCTCCAGCCTCCCATCCCTTCTGTAAGGGAGACACTGGTGACGATAAGCCCTGGCTGTCTTGTCATAAGGGCTCTTACTGGGGTGGGGAGGGGACAGGACCCGTACTTGTGGGATGGGCGCAGGTGTATGAAAACTGTCAAGAGACGGTTTTCGAGCCCAGGAGGGGGGTTTGGAGGAACCGTGGGCTCATTCGTGGAGCAAACTCACACCAAGGCAAAGGCTATTTGCAGGTTGAACAAGGGAGCGTCTCTCACACCTCAGGCCGGGGAGCCAGGATGTGCCGAGAGACCGACCGGGACCACGGCACCGTGGGAGGGGGCAGCGGTGAGAGGGGACAAGAGCCGGAGAAGAGGGGGAGAGATAGGTCTACTGCGAGAAGGTTATTCTGAAGACCGTCGTGTGCTGACCAGAAGAGCCACGCAGGCTGCCGCCTCTGCCAGAAGTTGGCAGGAGGGGTCCGGGCCCTGGCTCAGACCATCTGTTGTAGCTGCAAGCACAGAGGAGATGGTACGGGAATGGCCGTGCTGGAGCTGTGGGTGGACGTGGAGATATAACACCTGACAGTTCTTTGAGTCCAGTGCTGCGACCCTGGAAGCTTGCCTAAGGTCTTTCTTTAAGGCTTCATATTAGGAAAGAAAGAAAGAAAGAAAGAAAGAAAGAAAGAAAGAAAGAAAAGGAAGGAAGAAAGAAAAGGAAGGAAGGAAGGAAGGAAGGAAGGAAGGAAGGAAGGAAAGAAAAGGAAGGAAGGAAGAAAAGGAAGGAAGGAAAGAGGAAAGAAAGAAAGAAAGAAAGAAAGAAAGAAAGAAAAGGAAGGAAGAAAGAAAAGGAAGGAAGGAAGGAAGGAAGGAAGGAAGGAAAGAAAAGGAAGGAAGGAAGAAAAGGAAGGAAGGAAAGAGGAAAGAAAGAAAGAAAGAAAGAAAGAAAGAAAGAAAGAAAAGGAAGGAAGAAAGAAAAGGAAGGAAGGAAGGAAGGAAGGAAGGAAGGAAAGAAAAGGAAGGAAGGAAGAAAAGGAAGGAAGGAAAGAGGAAAGAAAGAAAGAAAGAAAGAAAGAAAGAAAGAAAAGAAAGGAAGGAAGGGAGAAAGAAAGAAAGAAAGAGAAAAGGAGGGAAGGAAGGAAAGAAAGAAAGAAAGAAAGAAAGAAAAGAAGGAAGGAAGGAAGGAGGGAAGGAAGAAAGAAAAGGAAGGAAGGAAGAAAAGGAAGGAAGGAAAGAGGAAAGAAAGAAAGAAAGAAAGAAAGAAAGAAAGAAAAGAAAGGAAGGAAGGGAGAAAGAAAGAAAGAAAGAGAAAAGGAGGGAAGGAAAGAAAGAAAGAAAGAAAGAAAGAAAGAAAGAAAAGAAGGAAGGAAGGAAGGAGGGAAGGAAGAAAGAAAAGAAAGAAAGAAAAAGAAAGAGAAAAGGAAGGAAGGAAGAAGGAAGGAAGGAAAGAAAGAAAAGAAAGGAAGGAAGGGGGAAGAAAGAAATAAAGAAAAGGAAGGAGGAAAGAAAGAAAGAAAGAAAGAAAGAAAAGGAAGAAAGAAAAAAGAAAGAAAAAAAGAAAGAAAAGGGGGAAAGAAAGAAAGAAAAGAAAGAAAGAAAGAAAGAAAAGAAAGAAAGACAGAAAAGAAGGAAGGAAGAAAGAAAAGCATTTGATGTTGGTGTTGTCCTGGTCTGACTTGCTTCTGTGCCTGTGTCCTTGCCTGTGATCCTGACCTACGGGCTCCTAAGGGTCCTTGTCCACGTCCCTGAGGCCCAGACCTGCTAGAAGGTCAAGGAGAGGGACTACGGAACGCACCCGTCTTCATAGAAGAAGCAGTGATGGGAATGGAATAACAGAGACGGAGCGGACAGAGGGGGCCAGGCAGCACAGGGCTACAAAGGCCAGCGAGAGGGCTGGGAGCGGGGAGGGCCCAGGAACCAAGGGCCCAGGCAAGGATTTGCTGATGTGGCCTCGTCATGGGGAGAGTTGCAAGGGTGAGGTGGGCCAGGAGCCAGTGCGCAAAAGGTTAGGAAGCGGCTGGGGTTGCCAAGTGAGGTTTTTGGGGATCCCGGGCCCCGGAGTTCACGCGTCAGCCCTCGAAGCCCCACTGCGCATCTCGGAGCCCCTGTTCCAGGGGGGTCGACCCGTCCCCGCTCCCTTGCTCACCGGCCTTCCTTCTACCTCTGCGCTGGGCTTTCCTCCTGGGATATACTCCTCCCCTCCCACCACCGAACCCTGCCACGGTTTTATTTTTCAACACAGTAAGGAGGTTTGGCTAGGAGTTCACTGAAATTTCTCTATGCTCAGCTTACACTGAATATTGCCTGTCTCATGCTTTCCTTGTTTTTTGCCTCCTAAAAATGCCAAGGTGCTCTTTTTTTTAGACGCACTGCGTGGAGTAAAGGGGATTAGAGTATAATTTTGTGTTATTTAAAGGCCACTTGGAGAAAATAGGAGTAGAAACCCACTTGGAGTCCATCCACCCTCCCTTCTCCCTTCCCTCCCCCCGTCCCCCCCCCACCCCCGGCTCTGGCTCCCCTGCTCCTCTCCCCACCCCTCCAAGGGTCCCTGGAAGCCCCCCCTCCCACCCCGAACTGGAGGGTTGGCCTTCAGAAATCCTGCCAGCAAGTCTAGAATGGCCTGGGGGAGGTGGGCGTGACCTGGACGGAGTTGCAGCAACTGGGGGGGTAGAAGCCTCCAGAGAATAGGACACAGGGTGGGGGCTGCCCTCAGGCAGGCCCAGAGTACTTCCCTGCTCCTGACTCAGGGGCCTGAGGGAAGGTGCAAGGTCCCAGGAGAGGCTGGGCCTGACCACACCCCCTCCCCTGGATGGAGCAAAAAGGCCTCACCACCCCCCCTCCCCCCGACACACACACCCCAGGACCTTTGCATCAGAGCCAGGCAGAGGACCTCACTCATCCCCTGCCGGATCCAAGGCTGGAAGCCACAAGGGCTCATCTAATCCCACCTGCTAGCTCTTTGTCTGGGGCAGGAAACTGAGGCCAGAGAGGCCAGCGGGGGTGGGGGGGGGCTTCCTAGGCAACCCTGGTCACTCAGTCGGTTGGTAGACGAGAACACGGGGCTCAGCACCTGAACAGCGCTGTGTCCATCCTTCTTCTTTGACAGTTACTGGGAACTTTGATATTCATCCTGCACCTCAGCTCCGGGACAGACGGTTTACACTTTCCAAAGCAAGATGCCTCTTTCAATTGACGTAGACACGTTATTTCATCCCTCTCTCTGTTTCCCTCCTCCCACAAAAGCTGTGGTTCAACTGATGGGTGTCTCTGGATACGTGGCTTCTTAGGATAAAGCAAACAGGTAAACAGGTTGATGGTGGAGAGTGCATTATATCATTGCTTACATGTATATTCACTACCTCATTCATTCACTCATTCACCGATCCCTGCTGGACAATGGTGTTGCCAAGATGACAGCTGTGCACCTGCCTTTAAGGAGCTCACCATCTAGTGAGGGACATCAGTGTGCACTTCCTGCCCCCAGCTGTCTGTGTGGCCTTAGAACAAATCCCCTTTTTCCCTGTAGGGCTCAGGGACCATCTGTTGAATGAAGGCTGGACCCTCAGAGCCTTCCCCACACAGATCTGCTATCCGCCCAGCCACAGAGACACCTGCCCTGAAGCAGCGGGCTCTCTCCTCCCCTCTGGTTTTCTGGGAAGTTCCACTGCCCGGGGATCGGTTGTGAGACAAAACACTTGACTCTTCCTGCCCACTTTGCCCAGGAGAGGCCACTGCTATTCAAGGATGGCATTTTCTTTCTTTGAGGCTCGCCCCCCCCCCTCCCACAACTGCTGCCTCCTTAGCCACTTACACCGGGTACTGGATGGAAGGTTCCAGAACAGGAGCACCAGGTCACCCTCCCATGAGCCGCCTCCATGCAAATAACCAGGTGCCAACTCACTGCGAGTGGCCAAAAGGCCCTTCATAAGGAGCTTGCACATCACTGCCAGTATCTCTAACACCCTGTCGCCGACTTCCTCCTGCACCGCTCTGTGACACAGTCGAGACACTAAAAGACATCAATGTCCAGATCTGATCTGTGAGCCCAAGATCAAGATAGGCCAAGGGGCTGGGGCCACAATGCAAGGGGCTGGGGCCACAATGCAAGAGGGCAAGAGGCAATTCTGTGCCTCCATGGCAGACGGCTCTCCGAGTAACAGCAGATTTGTATTTCACGAGGACACTGTCGTCAAAAGATCAGTGACGCTCTCGGAACTGCTGTACGGGTCCACGGAAGTGGGCGAGCCTGGTAAGAAGCCTGGAAAGGTCTGACTAAAATTAGACAGCTGCCCGCAGAGGCAGGGTTCGCAATCACAGCGCATCGATCTCCAAAGTGATGTTAAAACCAAGTGACTTTAATTGGTCTCCTTGTTCTGTCTTTGGGAAGAGGGACCTTTTGTAATGAAGTGGTTCCTTCCCTGGGGAGATGGAATTATTTGAAGGCAGGCTCTGGATTTATTAAAGTGCAGGGTGGGTGGTGGGGCAGAGCATAGGACAGTCTGCTTTGCTGTTAGCGTGTGACCTTGGGCACAGTATTTCACTTCCGGGAGTCTTGTGTCCTCATCTGGAGAATTATTTCACATATGTATAATATATATTACCTATGACATAAAGTTTATTTCTGATAAATATCTATATCTATATCTATTTATCTCTCTCTCTCTCTCTCTCTCTATATATATATATATATATGACATAAAACCTGGCACATAGTAAGTAATCAATATATTTTTGAGCTATTCTTATAATAAGCTATAGAACCCTAGGGTGAAAGGAAGCACGATGCTAGCCCTTCTCTTAACAGAAGAAGAAACCGAGGCCCAGAGAGGTTAAGTGGCTTGACCAAGGTCACACAGCTTAGCAGGACTCAGGGCCCGGCAGGTCAAGGCCATTTCAAGTTCCATCCTCTCCACCAGGTCAGGAGGGTCTGTGGGGCCAGGTCCACATCTACAGATGCCTGCGGTGGGTCAGGAACTTGTCTGGACATTAGGACACTCGGGTTCCAGGCTCAAGTCTGCCAACAATTTGCTGTGTGACCTTGGTCAAGCCAAGCGTCTCAATGTCCAGCCCGGTTCCTCATAGCTGTGCCTTCACAGGGCCGGGGCACTAGCCTGCCAGTCTGGCTGAGCTTGTGCAATGCCCTCTGTGACTGTTCAGGGCAACTTCACTCCATGCTGCCTGCAGGCACCCCGGAGCCCCACGAGAAGGAAAGAACCAGCCCTGGGTTTCCCCTGCAGGGGGGCTGTTGGGGGGGTTCTGAGAGTCACAGGCTGGCTGGCAGAGAAGGGACCCCTGAGTAATCGGGGGAAGGCGGGGGCTGGTGGTGAGATGCAGAATACAACATGGGGAGCAAGTCCATGGCCACGGGGGCCTTGGAGCGGGAGAAAACAATGTGGAATATATTGTCGGAGCACAGGCTCCAATCCCATTTCATACACCCAAAGGCTGGGCACAGAGAGGTCATGTGGGCTTCCTTGGTCTCCCAGGCAGCACACTTCTTGTCACAGTTGCCTTTGCAGGTGACAAATATCAAGATGCCAGAGGAACAGGGACATCAGCACAGAGCAGACGCCCCGTGAAGGCATGAGCCTAGGTCCTGTGACATCTGGTTACGGATGTAGGAGACAGCTTTGTGCTGACTGCACCCGCCCGATGTCTTCCAGAGTGACTTCCCCGGGGACTGCTTTCTCCCGCTGTCCCCTGGCCTGGGAAGAGGCGGGGACCTGGGGGATCTCTTTCCACTCCTCCAAGAGCTGCACTGGGAACAGATGAGCAGCCAACATCAGTCCCTGGGGAGTCAGGTGGCCTGGTTAGGTGAGGCAGGGGTGATAAGGCTGCTGTCACTGTCTCTGCCACTGCCTGGGAATGCCAGGACGTGGCGCGGTGGGCACCATTTCTGGACCTGGCCCTCGATCTCAGACAGCGGAGTTCACAGAGGAGGAGAGCGCAGGTGAGGCAGCGTAGTCCCAACCTCCTTCAGCTTCCAGTGGACTCGATGGGCAGCAGCAGGTGACACGCGGGTGGGGACACAAGCCTGAGTTCTTGTGTTTCCTGCGCCCGCACACAGGTCTCCACAGGTCCTCTGCCCCTCCCTCCTCTCCACCTTCACACTCATCAACCTTGTCATCTGAAATGACGGCCAGCCGCCCGTCCTGTGTGGCTCTTATCAGTGAAATGCCTCCCCACGGTTGGGACTGCAGCGGCCCCCTACCCACCCCGCCCCTGTGCAGGTGTGCAACCCGGACCGGCCCCTCCCAGCCACCTCCCTGCTGCATCCTTACCACCCCCTTTCCCAGAAGAAAAAACTGAGGCTCAGAGGAACCGTAGATTGGGGAGGACCTGGGAGAACCGCCCTCCAAGCCCACAGCCATTTCACAGAGCGGGAAACTGAGGCTCAGAGGGCAGAGGCTTACTCACAGTGAACTGTCCGTCTGGTGCCACTCAAGAACACTGACTAAGGGCTGTTGTAAAGAAAACCACGGGCCCCAAATCAACAAACGGGGGTTTAATGCCTAATCTAATCGCACTTTCAACCTCCCTCACGAAAGCAGTCCTAACTCGTCAGTCACAAGCTCTCTGTCCCACGCGTCCTGCAGATCCCCACGGCGGCATCCGCCAAAGACCTCCCGCCTTTCTCCCCAAGGGAGAGTGACTTTGCCTGGAACAATTCTTTCTTTCCTTTTGCTAGTTTCTTTCCTGCCCCACCCTCCCGCCTCTAAAAACCCTTCCATTTTGTACACCTCGGAGCTGCTCTCCCCTTGCGGGATTGGGCGCGGCCCGATTCACGGATCACTTAATAGAGCCAATCAGATCTTCAAATGTACTCTGTAGAATTTTGCTTTTTATCGGGGCCAAACCACCCCTGGGGGTTGGGGCACAGAAATGAGTCAGACAGGGCCTCTGCCCTGGAGCAGTTCCCAGCTGTCGAGGAGGGGTTCTGCGATAAGTTATATTTGGATGCTTACCGGGGAAAGAGCAAAAAAGGAAAATGTGTGGAAGGCGCAGGCGATGAGGAGGAGGAAGGGGTGAGCTCCACGTAGGCTGGGGTAGTCAGGGAAGGCTTCTGGGAGAAGGCGGCGGCGTCGAGCCAGAGGTGGGATCCCCTCCCGCCCTATCCGTGGCTCTTTCTGCTTTTCTTCAACCACCACTAGGTTGGCAGGTGGTGGGACGGGGGGAGGCACACTTAGCATGCTTTTTCTAGAGTGAAGAGGCGGGGTTTGCCCCGCTGGTCTGAGAGCACGGCACCTGTTATCCCTGTCCCTCTGTCCTCTGCCAGGTCCGCCCTCCTCACACCCTGCCGTCCCCTCCTCCCCTTGAGTCTTTGCACGGGCACTGCCCCAGGATGTTGTGCATTTTGGGGACACACCCGGTGTGCCTTCACTCACTTATTCGTTTGTTCATCCCATACATACGAACTGTGCCAGGCAGCACGCCGGGCACACAACAGGGCAGTGAAGGAGGGCTTGGCCCCCGCGAAGTGAGAGCGACTGGTCTTACAGACCTGCACTAACATGCGTGCGATTTCATTTATGACCTGGGATGCTAGAGAGAACTCTGTGCAGCCATCAGGCACCCTCCCTATAGACGCAGGGAGTGGGCATAGAGGAGAAGTCAGGGAGGGCTTCCCAGGGGCAGCCACCTACAGGATGAGTAGGTCGCATGACCGGGGGAGGGGACCATCCAGGGCAGAGAGAGAGCATGTGCAAAGGTCCTGGGAAGGCAGAAGCAGGGCAAGGACAGGGAGCCGGAGCACAGCCAGAGGAACTGGAACGTCGAATGCAAGGGACAGGAAGGGACAGGACTCACAGGCTCCAGCCAGGCTGGCTGTGTCCATCCCAAGAGTAAGCGGGAGCCACGTGTGGCATGGCGTGGTCAGATCAGCCCTTCAGGTAGATCCCAGGGGAGCTGTATCTCCTCATAGGTGCCCCCTGCTTCCAGGTCGGGTCTTCCCTCTGTACCTGGGGGCACGGGGACGGGGAATGGGCAGAGCGCGTCCCAGCTGCTGCCGGGACGTGGACTTTCCGAGGTGTACTTTGGGGTGACGATATGCAAATGAACAAATACGAACTATGCAGACTGAAAGGTGTCGCGAGGGAAAATGAAACAGGGTACGAGGGATGGAGAGGGGTGTGGGGCTGTTACATTGGGCGTGGGGGTTGGGAAAGGCATCGGAGGGGGTCAGCAAGGTGGCCTCTGAGCAGGGATGTCCTGAGAGATTTGAAGACGGTGACGCGACATCCCCACATTCTGTTCAGTGACACCAGAGTCCTCTCTCATCAGGGGCAGGCCCACCGCCCCACCCCCAAGAGTGCCCAGAGGTTGGCTGAATCCCTCCCCAAGGTCGCAAGGAGGCGCCTTTCGGAACAGCCCCACCCCCACCCTCTCCCCCTGTCCCTGCCAGGCTTGGCACCTCCTCTCCACCCCTCCCCGCCACCCGCCTCCCCCCTTCTTTGCCAGCTTTATTTTCAGAACCTCGGAATCCTTCCCAACCCTCTGACATTTACTCTTTGGAATCAGAATATTTTCCATTTCTGTTTCCCAGAGCGGGGCTGCTGGGCAAAATTTCCCTGGGGTTCCTGCCTGTTTCCCCGGAGGGGAAGTGCCGGGGGGGGGGGGGGGGGGAGCTGGCTCATCAGCCCAGCACGGATTGTGTCAACCGGCAATTATTAGGCACCCGCCCTGCACCAGGCCCTCCTCACAAGCTGCCACACTCCGTGCACTTAAGAACCCTGCGGGGTTGGCCTTCCCATCTGCACATGCCAGGTGAATGGGGCAGGTGGGTAACAAGTCTAAGGTCACCCGGCCAGTGAGAGGTGGAGCAGGGTCTCAGGTCTGGGGGGATGAAGCCACACGTCTCAGATCTGGGGGACAGGGGGCGTGGCCGGGCAGCAGCGAGGGGGGCTGTACTTGGCACAGCAGTAGGGAGGGAAAGTGAAATGCCCAGTACAGTTCCCTCCGCCCCTCGGCTGGCGCTGCGGGAACCAGAGGTGGGTGCAGGGCAGTGGCTCGTGGATGACCACCGGCCCAGCTTCCGAAGCTGCCTCTGGGTTCATATCATTTTCTGGCACATCCTTCTCACTTCAGGCAAAAGGCAGCCGGGGCCTGGCCTCGAACACTCTGCCCGCTGTCCGCTCCCAGCAGCAGGCCCGGCTGCAGGGAGTGCGTCCCCGCGGGCTCACGCCAGTGCGTCAGGAGCACCTGAGGTTCCCACGGCCCAGCCCCGGAGGCCCAGCTGAGCCATGTCCTCCCCCACCCTGCCCCCGAGAGGAACAGGGCAGGGTAGGCGAGGCCTGGGACTCTCCGAGGGTCTGGCAGATGTCAAGGGCACAGCCCGCCTCCTCGGGGCCCAGACCAGCGGGCCACGCTCTCCACAGAGGACAACGGACCTTGTCAGAGAAGGAAACCAAGCTCGCGAGGCGTATGTCCTCCCGCCCGGTGGTTTGCGGGGTAAAAGCGGGGCCCGGCTCCAGGAGGCAGTGGAGATTCTGTCCAGGGCCAGTCTGCAGTGCGGTGGTGTGGGCCACTATCACCGCCCGTCCTCACTGTCCCGCAGGGATTCTGTTCCCGGGAACCCCACGGCCCTGACCCTCGATGGCCAACGAGGGCCACGGGCTGACAACGCCCTTCTCCTCAGTCCCACGGGGCTCTGAGGAAGGACTTGCCTTTCCCCATCATGCCTGGCTTGCCTTAGATCAAACCCCTCACCGGCTTTCATCTCCTCCAGCACCGCCGGGCAGGTGGCATCCTCCCTGCGTGATGCGGCCCCAGGATCCTTCCGCCTCACAACTCCCCCCGCCCCAAGGCCTCAGATGGCCCTGCTGCAGAGGGGACAGGGAGAAGCGCACCTGCTTCTTAATCACCTGGGCCAGGAAATGACACTCACATCACTTCTCCCAACGCACTGCTGAGAGCTGGTCACGGGTTCCGCCCGGACGCAAAGGGGGCTGGGAAACGTCCCATCTGGCGGACCCCCCAGCAACCTCCGCCAGCCCCTCGCACTCAGCACCCCTTTGTTGTCAGCATCATCAACCCCACATGCTTAACGACAGCACCCCCGCATTCGCCGCCACGGTCGCCTCTGCACATCGCCGCGAGGTCCTAGGGGAGCGGGGAGGGCGGTGAGGAGGCCGGGCAGTCGTGGGTTCCTATTCCGGCCTTGTTCCTTAGCGGCTGTGTGGATCAGGCAGGTCCCATCACCCCGAGTCTCAGGCTGTGTGTCTGTAAGTGGGGTCCTGAGGCCCAGCTCACGGGGCTGCCCTGAGGCTCTGTCGGGGCACCTGCTGGACAGTGGTCAGAGCGGGTCCTGGCCCTCAGTGACCTTCCACTAGTGGGAGCCGCTTTCCCCGGGGACATAGACCCGCCCACTGCGGGGAGGGGGCAAGAGGGGGCTGGGGAAGGGCGTGGGCTCAAATATGGCCTTTCCAGCTGGCCCGCCATGCTGCAAGTTTTAAAAGTTTTATTCAAAAACAAGCAGAAAGGCGCCACCGAGAGGGGAACATGTTAGGACAGGTGACGCGGGAGAGAACAGACCCTGTGCGTTCTGTAAAGACATGGTTTGCATCTGTCCCAGGAGGACGTCCCCTAATGAAAGCAGCCCCGACGCTCCCTGGGACGGTGGAGAGGAGGGAGCACCAGGTACCCGGGAGGAAAGATGCCAGCAGTGATGTGGCCGGTCTCTGTGAGTCCCAGCTGTCTGGGGACACCACCCAGGGAAGAGGGTCTCACAGTGATCACAGGGTGCCTGGAAGGAGCCAGAAGCCCCACTGACACCGACTTGCCGAGTGACCCAGGGGACGTCATTCAAGGACGCTGAGCCTCCTTCCTTACCTGCCTCCAGCAGCCACACTCATGCCCAAGCTCCCTTCCGGAGCAGAAGGTCAGGGGTCACCGGACAGCCATAGAGGAAGAAGGGGCACTGGGATTTAGCAACGTGGCGAGCACCTGGGAGGTGGCTGGATGTTTCACCTCTACAGGCATTAGCTACAGGTGCCCTGCGCCCCTGCGGGAGGCCCCAGGACCCAGAGCCCTCCTCCGACATCACCCCCTCCAGGAAGCCTTCCTCCAGGCGGTGACTCAGAGCCCAGGGAGGAGGGCGGCCCCTTCCCGCCTCTTCCGGTCAGGAGCCTCACTAGGCAGCCGAGAAATATTCGGCCCGCAGGGAATTTGCGGTCTCCTCTGGAGGCGCCCCCTTCTAGACAACAACCCAGGGAATTCCCCACCCCGCAACCTTAAAACAGGTCTGGGCCTCGAGGTTTGGGCACAAGTATCTGAAGAGCAGAGGAAAGGGAAGGAAGGCAAACTTTTGGTACCTCCGATGAGGGCAAGCTCAGCCCTCGGCACCAGCCTAGGGGGGTCATCAAATCCAACATTTAGAAAAGGGGGGCGTGGTGGGGGACTTTGGCGGACACTTGCCTGAAATGCAGTGGTAATAAAAGGAAAAAATGGACCCACTCGCTCCAGACATGCAGCACCAGAGAAGTAATTACATGGCTCCTTTCCTCAGCGAGGATGCCGGCGGCCGAGGCACCTGCCCAGGTAATTCATCATAATTCACCAGCCTCAGATTAATAGACTCCTCGAGAGCCGCCTGCACATGTCTCTGTCCAGGGTTCTGGGGACGCTTCTATTTAGATGACATCAAGACCCTTTTCTTCTCGGTCATCCCTGAGTGGGGAGGTGGGGCACCACACCGGGTGGCCCAATTGAATATTGATTTGCTGGCACTTAACCAGCAGAAAAGCGGTCCTTTCATGGGAGCCAGTTGTCTCCAACGGCTCAAGCCCTCCCCGGGGCCTCGGTTTCCCTCGGGGAGTTGCTGGCAGCACGTCAGGTGAGCAGAGAGTCCTGCTGTGCGCTCACTGCAAATAAGGCTTGATGGAATGGAAAGCGCGGCGAGCCTCAGTTTCCTCGTCTGGAAAATGGAAATTATGGTAATGGGAGCATGTAGACTGTCACTTTCTGGTATTTATATTCCTCTTAATTGTTGAGTTCTTTAAAATCAGCATACATTTCCCTTTAAGAGGAGAAAATAAAATGCAATGGAGATATAAATAAGTAAAATTAAGAAATATAAATAAATAAAGTTGGGCGCCTCACTGGGGTGCAGTGAGTGTGAGAGGAGATGAGGCAATGTCCCCAGCACACAGCTGAGCTTGTGTGGTGCACGCGATGCCTGTGGCTGCCGTGCTGCTCCAATCACTGTGGACGATGATGGCTGTGGCTGTCGGAAAGCAAGGTTTGGGTCCTGGACGGTTGCTGTGTGACTTTGGGGAAGGGTTTCTACCTCTCCGGTTTTGGCAAATTTAACGCTGACATTAGAATGTCAGGAAACTTCCTCAGCCTAGTAACGGACGTGATAAAGGAAAAACCCACAGCTGATGTCATCCTTAATGGGCAAGATTGAATGCTTCTCCCTTAACGTCAAGAACGAGACGAGGCTGTCCACTCTTTCCACTTCTATCCATCGCTGTCCCTCCCAGGGGTTTTAGCCAAGGCGATTAAGCAGGAAAAAGAAACAAAAGGCATCCATATGGGAAACAGAGAAGTAAAACCACCCGTTTTTACAAATCACATTATCTGGAATATAGAAGATCTTAAGGAATTCTCAGAAAAACACTATTAAAACTCATAAATGAGCTCGTCAAGATTTCAGGATAGAAGGAGAAAATGAAATCTGAAAGTGAAATTAAGAAAAAGATTCCAGGGGCGCCTGGGTGACTCAGGAAAGCGTCTGACTCTTGATTTCGGCTCAGGTCATGACCTCACAATCATGAGACTGAACCCCGAGCCGGGCTCATTGCCGAGCATGGAACCCGCTTGGGATTCTCTCTCTCCCTCTCTCGCTCTGCCGCTCCCCTGCTGTCTCTCTTTCTCTCTCTCTGTCTCTCAAAATAAGTAAATAAACTTTTTTTTAAGAAAAAGAAAAAGAATCGGGCTCTGGGCTGATGGCTCAGAGCCTGGAGCCTGTTTCCGATTCTGTGTCTCCCTCTCTCTCTGCCCCTCCCCCGTTCATGCTCTGTCTCTCTCTGTCCCAAAAATAAATAAACGTTGAAAAAAAATTTTTTTAAAAAAAGAAAAAGAAAAAGAAGGAAAAGTTTCCATTTACAACCACACCAAAAACAATAACATATCTACAAATCGTATCAAGTGGTTTCCACAGAAAACGGGGACAATTCAGTGGGCAAAGAATGGTCATGGCGACAAATGATACTGTTACAGCTGGATAAACACGAGAATGAAGTTGGACACTCACCTCACATCATGCACAAAATTTAACTCAAAATCAAGCATAGACCGAGTGGTCACCAGGGGCCGAGGAGGTAATGGGGAGTGGCTGCTACGGACACACGCTTTCTTTTGAGGCGAGGAAAATTCTGGAATTAGATAGCAGGGGTGGCCGTATGCCTCTATGGAAATGCTCGAAGCAACTGACATGTACCCGTTAAAAGAGTGAATTTTACGGTACTCAACTTCTGTCTCAATAAAGCTATTTTTAGAAGAGTCACAGTGGCACTGTCTTCCTGTCTAGAGGCGGAGGGATGGACTGAAAGACCTTTTCCTGCCATCTCCAGTCCCAGAAACGCCTTACTTGTGACGGCAGGCTTGGTGGCCTTTGATGTCAATGCTTCAGGAGGACGGGAGGTCCCGCGGTGGCCCCCTCACTCCTCCGTGGCCCCTCACCTGCTGTCATACGTTCATCCGTTCGGGTGCCCAGGAGCATTTATTTAGCACTTTACAAGCTGTGGCCCAGCCTCCAGGGAGCTCTAAGCCTGGTGGGTGAGGACCACGCAGGGACAGTGGGAGGGGCTGGCTGGGGCTGGGGACATGCAGGGTAGAGGGAGCTCTGAGCAGGGCTTGTCTGCATTGCCTGGGGAGGGCGGCAAGCTTCCCAGAAGAGGTGGCATGGAACTGAGAAGGGGGAGGAGGATTTTGTCAGGAGGGGATGGTGGGAGGGGCACTCCAGGCAGGGGGGAACAGCCTGTGCGGTGGCCCAGAGGCTGGAAGCATTTGGCTTGTTCACGGAAGAGCACCTAGCCTGGAACAGCTGGAGGATGGGTGCGTGTTCAAGGGGTAGAGCAAAAGGTGAGAGAGGAGGCGGGGAGCCCAGTGCCTGGGGTTCTTCTCCCTGTCCCCACGATTGACACTTATAGCACTGTTTTCCCCATGTGAATTACAACATAGATGATGCCCCTACTCTTCCCTCCATTGGGAGCCCAGGTCCCTGCTCTGTGGCAGAAATTCTACTGATCTTCCTCTACAGCCTCGTGAATCCCTGACCCCTTCCTTCCCCCAGCCATCAGGCAAGGTGGGCCCCTCCCTCCTCAGGGTGCCTATAGCCCCGATATACATCTCTGACTCATTCCCCAAGTCAACTAGGGGTTCCAAAATGGGGTAGGTGACCCAGAGAGTGGAGGGAGGTATCGGGTGCATGCCTGGTTGGCGGGGAACCAAGACTGAAAGGGTGCCGCTCACTCCTCGTTTGCCTTCTCTGTGTGCTTTCACAAGCTTTTTCCAACTCTTTTTATCATAGTTTCAGACCATCTTGTTGACATGTAACCTAAAAAACCATTTATCAGAAGTTACGTACTTTTGTGCAGTGTGTATGCTGATGGTGAGGGAGGCAGAGGAGATATTCCTTCCCCCACCCCCTGCTCCTCTCCGGACACCCCTCGAGTCTGCAATCTGGCTTCTAAGTGGATTTGGCAAGAGTGGGGAGGGGCTTGCCAAATTGCCCCTGTCCAAGCTCCCGAGGAGTTCTTTTAAAAAAGCCTCCTCTGTGAGTGAGCTGACAGGGTCAGTTTCCCTTTGGACACAGACGTTGCCTGATTCATTGTGTGCCCCCACAATGCCAAGCACAGCACCAGCGGGGATGGAGAAAATCTCCAGTTGAATTGGACGGAACTTGAAACAGAAATTGAACAAGCTCTCAAGGGTGGCCTCAGAACATGGAAAGAAACTGTTGGTAAACCCGACTCCTTCTGTTGGCCTCTGGAGAGCACTTCACTTCAAGGAAGCCCTTGGCAAATCCTTTGGTAAAGTGCAGAATTTCTTTGTTCTGCAAATAGTCCTTACTCTGGAAGTTGGATGCAGCTCTCGCAAATACCTCCCCCATTGCTGTCTCTCTCTCTCTCTCTCTGTCTGTCTTTCTGGACATCTACTTGTCTGTCTATCTATCTATCTATCTATCCATCCATCTATCATCTATTTATCCATCTGTCTATCAATCGATCGATCTGCCTGTCATCCTCATTATTCATGGACCCCATATTTGAAAATTTACCTACTAGCCAAAAGTTATTCACAATCGCAAAATCAATACTCAAGTTACTTTTGTAGTCCTTCCTGGACGTGCACAAAGCAGTGAAAACTTTGGGTGCCCCAGTGGATTGTGCTTTGGTATAAAGTCTAAGAACCATTCACTGAGCCTTGGGCCCCAAAGTTTGCTTCCATGTTTTTTTCCTACAACTCTTGTCATTTCATGTTTTACATTTAAGTCGATGCTCCATTTTTTTCAGATAATTTTGAGACTTGAGGTTGAGGTTCTTTCTTTTCTTTGTTTCTTTTTTTGGTTTATGGAGGTCCAATTGCTTTAGTATAATCCATTGAAAAGACTGTCTTTTCTCCATTGAATCACTTGTGTACCTCTGTCAAAAACCAGTTGGGCGTATACGCATGGGTCTATTTCTGGGTCCTCCCTTCTGTCCCGCTGATACAATGTCCATCTGTCTACCAATATCACACTGCTGTGATTAGTGTAGGTATATGGTAAGCTTTAATGTTAGGGAGAGTGTTTCCTCCTTCATTCTTTTTAAAACTTGTTTTACATACGCTGTGCCCCGTGCTTTTCCATACAAAGTTTGGAGTAAGCGTGCCTATGCCTACAAAAAGATTTCTTGGGATTTGATTTTATTATTTGTTTTCCTTCTTGAGAGTTTAATAAGAATTGCATTGAACCTATAGACCAATTTGAGGATAACTGACGTCTTGACTGTGTTGAATCTTATTTTGGTCTTTGATTTCTTTCAGCAGCAGCATCTTTCATGGTCAGGACACAGAGCATACACGTGTGTCGTTAACATTGCTACCTGAGAATTCGATTTCCTTTTGGGCAAGTGTAAGTTGTGTTGTGTTTTTAATTTTGGTTTCTACATTTTTGTCATCTGTATATAGAAATGTGATGGAGGTTTGTGCGTTGATCTTGTTTATATACTGTGACCTTGTTGAATTCCCTTATTAGCTACAGCAGTGTTTTTTAGAAAAAAAAAGCAACTTTATTTTTTAGAAAGGTTTTCTTTTTTTTTCTTTTTTTTTAATTTTAATGTTTATTTATTTTTGAGACAGAGAGAGACAGAGCATGAACAGGGGAGGGGCAGAGAGAGAGGGAGACACAGAATCCAAAACAGGCTCCAGGCTCTGAGCTGTCAGCACAGATCCCGACGCGGGGCTCAAACTCACGGACCGTGAGATCGTGACCTGAGCCGAATTCGGATGCTTAACCGACCGAGCCACCCAGGCACCCCAAGGTTTTAGATTCACAGCAAAACTGGGCAGAAGGCATACAGATTTCCCATATATTCCCTATCCGTACATGCACATAGTCTCCCCATGATCAACATCCCTCACCAGTGCAGTACATTTTTTACAACTGATGAGCCTGCTTTGACACATCATTATCACCCAGAGCCCCTTGTTGGTGTATCTGTTCACTCTTGGTCTCACACATCCGATAAGTTTGGACAAATGGTATCCACCATGACAATGTCACTGCTCCAAAAATCTTTTGTGTTCCCCTTATTCATCCTTCCTCTCCTCTACACCTTGGAAATCACCGGTCTTTTTACTATCTCCACAGTTTTACCCTTTCTGGAACGTCGTATAGCTGGACCCATATAGTACGTAGGCTTTTCACACGGACTTCTTTCACTCAGTAACATGGATTCAAGTTTGCTCCATGTCTTCTCATGGCTTGATAACTCATTTCTTCTCAGTGCTAAATAATAACACCACAGTTTATTTATCCGCTCACTTACTGAAGGATATCTTGGTTGCTTCCAAGTTTTGGCAATGGTGGATAACGCTGCTATAAACATCTGTGTGCAGGTTTTTATGTGGACATAAATTTTCAATTACTTTGGGTAAATACCAAGGAGTGTGGTCGTTGGATCACGTGGTAGGGGCATGTTGAGTTTCGCAGGAAACCGCAAACTGTCTTCCAAGGTGGCTGTACCATTTGCATTCCGCCAGCAGGGCACGAGAGTTCCTGTTGATCCACAGTCTCATCAGCATTTGGTGTTGTCAGTGTTCTGGATCTTGGCCACTCTAACAGGTATGTGGTGGTATCTCATTGCTATAATAGTATCTCATTATCTCCCTGATGGCATATGATGTGAAGGATCTTTTCACACACTTGCTCGCATCTATATATCTTCTTTGGTAAGGTCATTGGCCTATTTTTTCATCAGGTTATTTGTTTTCTTATTGTTGAATTTTTAAGAGCTGTTTCTAGATATTTGTCTAACAGTACCTTATCAAATATGCCTTTTGCAAATGTGTTGGCCAAGTCTATGGCCTGTATTCTCACTCTGTTAACAATGTCTTTCACAGATCAAAAAATTTTAATTTTAAAGAATTCTAGTTGGGGCTCCTGGGTGGCTCAGTCGGTTTAGCATCCTACTTTGGCTCAGGTCATGATCTCACGGTTCATGAGTTCGAGACCCACATCAAGTTCTCTTCTGTCAACCCAGAGCCTGTTTCAGATCATCTGTCCCCTCCCTACCTCTCCCCCACTGGTGCTCTCTCTCTCTCTCTCAAATATAAATAAACCAAAACAAAAGAAAAGAAGAAAGAAAGAAAGAAAGAAAGAAAGAAAGAAAGCTACCCAAAATGGTTAGCATTAAAAATAAATTCCAGTTTATTAGTTCTTTCTTTCATGAATCATGCCTTTGACATTGCATCTAAAAATCATCACCAAACCTAAGATTATCTAGATTTTCTTCTCTGTTGTCTTCTAGGAGTTTTACAGTTTTACACTTTACACTTAAGTCTGTGATTCATCTTGAGTTTATTTTGGTGAAGGGTGTAAGGTCTGTGTCTAGGTTCATCCTTCATCTTTCTGCATGTGGATGTACAGTTAGTTGTTCCAGCACCATATGTTGAAAAAACTATCTTTTCTCCATCATATTATCTTTGCTCCTTTGCCAAAGATCAATTGACTATATTTAGGGGGGGAAGTTTTCTCTGCATCTATTGATAGGATCATGTGATTTTTCTGCTTTGGGCTATTGACGTGATGGATTGCATTATTTGCTTTTTAAGTTGAACCAGTCTTGTGTGCCTGGGATAAATCCCACTTGGTCATGGCGTATGATTCTTTTTATATATCGTTGGATTCTATTTGTTTATATTTTGTTGAGGATTTTTGCATCTATGTTTGTGAAAGATATTGGTCTTTAGTTTAGTTTTGGGAGGAGTCTGCAAAGGAGATAGAGAGGGACGGCGAGAAGCAGGAGGGAAGCCAGGGAGTGTGGGAGTGGAGGGGGGAAAGGGTTTCAAGGAGGAGGCAGTGATGTCAGCTGAAAACTACACACCGATGTGACAGTCAGAGGTCACTGGTCACATCCCCAAGAGCAGCTACGGATGGAAGGGCGGGGAAGAAATCCAGATAGGAGTGTGTTAAGAGGAAATTGGAGGAGAGAAGTCATCTTTTTAAGGGGTTTCACTGTAAAAAAATAAAGCAAATAAATGTGTTTGTAGCAGGAGAATATTTTTTTTTATTTTAAATTATTTTTTAATGTTTATTTATTTTGACAGAGAGAGAGAGAGAGACAGAGACAGAGCATGAGCGAGGGAGGGGCAGAGAGAGAAGGAGACACAGAATCCGAAGCAGGCTCCAGGCTCTGAGCCATCAGCACAGAGCCCGACGCGGGGCTCGAACTCACAGATCGTGAGATCACAACCTGAGCCGAAGTCGGTAGCTCAACCCACTGAGCCACCCAGGCGCCCCAAGAATCTTGTTTTTTTAATTTACCGTATGTTTTATTCTTTGTAGTTGTAGAAACAGGTACGAGCATATTTGCACACCGACGTGAGCAATCCAGCGAAGAGAAGCACTTTACTAACGCAGGAGGGAAGGAAGGGTGGGGGGCGATGTTCTGGAGGATGAGATCTAGTGCACAAGTGACCTTGGAGAGGGACAGAGAGTCTCGGATTCATGATGAGCTTGCCCAAGGATTTCCCAACAAAAGTGCACATCTTTCCACACGTTTACCTGGGCGCAGACCAAGACGGAGAGAGTATTTTAGCAGCACTCTGCAGCTATATTTTAGCAACTTGTTTTCCTTTTTCAAAAAATACGTTGTAAAGATCCTCCCGTGTCAGGGCACAGAGACCAGACTCAATCTTTTTAATGGCTGCTTAGTATTCAGCAGTATGGATGTCCCATTATTTATTTAACCAATCTCCTACTGATGGACACTTAGGCTGTCTCCATGTTTTATTTGCTATTACAAATGGTGCTGTAAAGAACCCCCTTGCATAAATGCATATCCCTGAGCTGTTCAGAATCACCAACTTCTAGAAGGGAAATTGCTGGGTGAGAATCCGGGTGCCTTTTGAATTGTGTAGATGAGGTTCAAACGTCCCCCCCCCCAAAGGCTGCTTCAGAGAACACCCCACCAGTGGTGCAGGGAATGGGACAAGTCAATAGCAGGTTGGCTTTAACTAGGGTTTAACTTTAAAGTGTTGCCGGGACGGGGCGCCTGGGTGGCTCAGTCAGTTAAGCGTCCAACTTGGGCTCAGGTCATGATCTCGCGGTTAGTCGGTTCGAGCCCCACATCGGGCTCTGTGCTGCCAGCTCGGAGCCTGGAGCCCGCTTCGGATTCTGTGCCCCCTCTCTCTCCACCCCACCCCTACTTGTGCTCTGTCTCTCTCTCTCTCTCTCTCAAAATTAAATAAACACTCAAAAAGGGAAACACAGACAAAATTAACATTGACGTGACCCGATTAACTACACTCTCGATGTTACTCCGTTTTCACTAGATTTTTCCCTCAATGTCCTTTTGCTGTTGCAGACTCTCAGCCTGGATACATTACATTTAGTCCTCATACCCCCTGACCTCCACCCTCCTGCCCACCCTGGTCTCCTTGGGGCCCAGCGGAAGGCACCTGGCGCACAGGTTGTACCCACTGAGCACGTGGCAGGGATGCAGGTCACTCTGTGCCACGGGGTGGTCAACCAAGTGCCCGGGGCTGGTGGGCAGGAGGCTGAGCTGGAGCGCAGGAAGGAGCACAGAAAGCAGGGATGCTATTGTGCAAAGAGCCCTGAGCCCTGGGTCCCCCTGGGTCCCGAGTCCTCAACGCAGGCTCAGAGAGATCTGGGGCTTGGCTGGGGCTGCACAGGGGTGGCCACAGGTCTCACAGCCCTCCCGTGGTGGCACCCAGCTCTGCAGAGGAGTCCTGCACACACACACACGTAGCCGTGGCTGCTGATGGCCACGGGCCACCGGTGCACTCCCAGGCAGATGGGGCAGCTGTGCCCCCGAGTCATTGTCCCCGTGGGCAGTGGCTGCTGCACTGAAGCAATCGGGCCGCCACGCACTGTCATTCAGGAGGCCGGGCCCACCGTCACGGCCACCACCACCACGACCGTCCTGGCCCAGCCAGCCCACCGACATGTGGGGTTTTCTCAACAAATATATGCGCAGCCATGTAAATGTAGTTCCTCTTCCTTATGAGTTCCTTATCATTCTCTCCTCTCTAGCTTATTCTATTGTAAGAATACAGTGTATAACACACGTACAAAATACGTGGTTAATACACAGTTTCTGTTATCCGTAAGGCTTCCCGTCAGCAGTAGGCTATTGGGAGATGAGATTTGGGGGAGTCAAAATTATACATGGATTTTCAACTGCACGGGGCGTGGCACTCTTAACCCTGCATTGTTTGAAAGTCCACCGTATAAACTATTAGGAATGTTTCTGTAAGGAAGATCCGTCTCTTCTCCCCTATCCATTCATTCATTCATTCATTCATTGGTTTATATCAGTGTGGACTCATGGATATTTCTTTTATACTTTGGGTTACAGTCCAGCACTGCGTTATTTTGTTACTCAAATCGTTCTGTCTTTGGGAGCACTTTCAGACGCCCGAGTCCCTTTGCCATGGCCCCATGAGCCTGGTTTTTTTGAGCACTTTCTTGCTTTCTGGCCCTACGTGGTGCTCTAGGCCCATCGTGTACATTCCCTTCCTCGGCCCCAGAATCAGCCATTTCTCTAGGGGGGCTGTGGTTCCTTTTACTGGAGAAAAGCATTAGAAACCAAGATCTGGGCACTCGACCAAGGGACTTAGAAGGTGCTTCCAACTCTAAAATTATAGGATTCCGGGCTCAGGATAAAAGTAGTTCCAAAATCATTAGACACTGGGAGATTAAATGAAATCTGCCGTGTTCTGTAAGTATTAATGGGGCATTTTCTCCTCTTCTCTTTGGTTTCTAATTATATTTGTTTTTCTTGCCCCTACCCCTACCCCAGTTCAGAAGAAGACACCTGTGAAGTTTTGCCACTCAATCCATTGTGCCCTTTCACCTGTAAAATAATACCCAGGAATTCCTGTGTGGATCCCACTGCCCCAACACTCAAGCCATTATGCTTTGGACAGGGTTAACTCCACCCCTAGCTCGAGGAATGAACACTGATTGGCTTAAGCCGCTCAGCCCAGTCCACCCCTTTGGCCTCTGTGATTGGTGCAAGGACGGGGCTGTGCCTCTTAGAGCCAATGGCATTGGGTGTCCCGAAGCTGGTCCGGAGAGCGCTCTGAGCAGAGGGTTCCTTGCCGCACACGTTTGGGGAAAGCTGCAAACCACGTGGTTTTCTGCTGCAGGCCTTCTCAGAGCTTTTAATGCAGCTGGTAACTGAGGAGACAAAGCCCCGAGTCTGCCTGGCTTCTGGCCCCTCTCCCCTTCAGCAAGTTACCTAACCTCTGGGTGCCTCAGTTTTCTCCTCTGTAGAATGGGACAACGATGGAACCCACTCACAGGGCTGTTGGGCAGTGAAATGAGTTCGTTAGGAAGGAACAGTGCCTGACACTTAAGGAGACATCGGAGACATCTTGGCGCTATTCCCACGTCCATCTCCGTCATCACGACCCCCCTGCTGCGGAGCGGGGACGGGCTCCTGCCTCGCTCCTGAGACCAAACCCCTACAGCAGACTTCGCCTGGCACCGGGTGTCCCGGGCCCCAGCCTTGCTCCTGCAGGGTCCGATCCTGCCCTCACACCTCCGTCCCGGCCTCCCCAGAAGCAGACCCTGCGGCAAGAAACGGAGGGTGAGGCGCTTATTTGGAGGTCAAGATCAGCATCAGGAGGACCGGGGATGGGAAGGAAGCCCGTAAAAAGGGCCTTACTGAGCAGGTGACTGCTGTGGGTAGCAGGGCGCAGTCCCAGGGGCGCCATCTGCCAGGTGATGCAAAACCTGTCTCAGCGCTGCCCCCTCGGGGCTGAGGAAGAGGGAGCGTTCACCTCCAACCCTCCCCTTCTCCGGCGGAGGCGGGAGGCTGATCCTGGGCCTCGCTCCCTGGAGTCCCCCGGGCCCCCATGACGGATGGAGCAGCTCCTATCTACAAGGCACACCCGCGTCCTACCCATGGCTGGACACCCGGCCCGGCCCATGCAGCCAAGTGAGAACCTGTCACCAGATTCTGTAAATGCCGGGTTCGATTTCACATTCCCTCTGCCCGGGGCTTCCCCCCCCCCCAACCTCCCCAAACTTTCTGCGCGTTGTCCAGAACCTTGTTCTTCCAAATCTGGTCCATCTCAAGGTCTCCCCACCCTCCTGCTGTGGAGCGGAGCCCCCTTACGTGATCAGGGATGGACGGTGAGGGCTGGAAGCGGGGGCCCCGCATCACCCCACACCCAGCTCAGCGCATCATCTGTGTCCCCAACCCACATCGACATCCACTTCCTTCCCTGAGCACCTACTGTGCTCCTGCCCCGCTGAGAGTTTCCCTTCCCCAGTGACCCTCGCGGCCCCTATCAGGGCGGGCTCATCTTCTCTGCTTCTGGGTAGAGAAACTGAGATCTGAGAGGTTAAGTCACTGCCCCCAAGGTCACCCACCTGACCCTAAGGAACCCTGAGGGGGACCCACACACGTCCCCGCCCTCCCACTGTCCTGTCTGCGGGGCTGTGGTTTTCGGTGCCCTCCAGGCACCACCCCGCCCGGCGATCCCCTTCTTGCCCGTTTGCTTAGAAGCAGCCCATGAATACACGTCAGAGTATGGTTTCCCATGAGCCCGAGGCTGGTTGCCCAGCAGCAAAGACGGTGCATTGCAGCCCTGCTCTCTGATTATGACTTCCTTACGACAATAATTAGTTCATTATGTCCCAAGTACATCTTATTCCTCTCGAGGTTTTGCAATAATTACAGGGCGGCATGTGATTAAAAATGACTCGTGGAAATGAAGAGCTTCCGATGAAGATCTCGGTGGCAAGACTGCTGGGCGTTGAAGAACTGGCCGGAGCTCACAGGCTGGACCTGCACCCAGCACCTGCAGCCGACCCCAGCCCCCAGCCGTGACCTTCACACTCACGGCTGCTCCAGTCCTGGGCGTCTGTCTGTGGAGCTTTCAGAGCTCATGTTCACCGCCCTGCCCCCCCTCCCCACCCTCCTGTGACGGAAAGGCTGATGGCCTCACTCTTTCCTATCTACACATGAGGAAACTGAGGCCCAGAGAGGGGAGGCGACTTGCCCAAAGTCACACAGCATGGAAGCAAGGGAGCCCTGTGGGCCTGACTCCTCCTCTAGGGCTCCCTCCTCTACTCCCCCCACTCCCAGCCCTCCTCAGGGAAAGTGCAGAGATAAGACGGGGCCCCTCTTCCCCGCGAGAGGCAGCTTGTGCAACAGGGGAGCCTCCAGTCTTCAGCATGACCTGCCCCGACAGCCAGGCCCTTCTGGGTCCCCGCCCCACCTCCCTGCTTTCCCTCCAGAGAGGCCAAAGCTAGTCCTTCCTCATCCACCTGCTTTAATTATCACCTTCAAGGAGAGAACCCAGGTGAACACAGGAGCCTTGCCTCTGGTAGCTGAAAGTATCGTGTCTCCCTGGAAGGCAATAGGGGCCTCATGGCAGGCCCTGCACTAAACGCCATTAACCTCTGTCCCCTGTTTCCTGGGGGGCGGGCCTCCACCGTACCGTATGCTGGTTGATGTACAGACTCAGGAGATCGCTTTACATCGCGAGCCGCCCCTCCCTAGAAGTAAGACTTAAGGCGCCCAGCCTCCCTGGATCCCACTCCTTCACCTACAAGAAGGCAATGAGACTTAACCTTCTTCGGAACCCAGTTTTCCCCTCAAACAGCTAGAGGAATCAGTTCAATTATTTGTAGGCTTGGCAAGGACGCGGACGCTTGGCTGCTGTCTTCCTGGCACTTAGCAAGTCACAGGATGACCATAAACGTGCTAATGCCACCCACCCTCCTTCTTGCCCCCTGTGCCCTCCTGTCACTGGGTTCCAGTGGGGACTGGCTTCCAGGCAGGACTGACACCCTCTGCCCTGGGGCTGGGGACCACCCAGGAAGGGGGAGCGCATTGGGTGTTTCCTCTCCTATAAAATCGGTGGTGGGGGGCAGGCTGGATCACCTCCAAGTCCCCCCAGCTCCCCGTGCCCCCGGCCAGGCCCTTTTGCCTTCACAGAGCCCCCCGGGGACAGCAGGTGGAGGGGGGCATGCCATCCCAAGGCCACATGCCAGCACAAGCAGGATCCAAAGCCTCCTGACTCCCGGCCCAGGGCTTGGGGGTCCTCCACACCCAGGGCAAGTCAGACATGAGGGTTTCCCACAGGCCAACTCTCTTGGAAGGTCAGGTGGGTAAGCCTGTGTCAGGACGGCATGGGTTTCCTCACCTCCTGTCCCCACACAGGGAACGGACTTGGGTCCGAAAGCACCCAGAATCCACCGTGCGAATAAGAACACTGGGTCTCAGAGACATCGAGTCACGTCCCCAGAAAGCCCAGGATCCTGCAGGTAGGAAGTGACAGAGCGGGGATCAAACTCAGGTCTTGGTGGCCGTAGAGGCCAAGCTCTTGACAGTGGAGCCGGACTCTGGCCGTGGCCTGCTCCCTCCTAGATCTAGGGAGCCCTGGCAGGGCTTAGACATCTCTCTAGGAGCCTAGTCTGGATGGTGGGAGTGACTCACTGTCATTTCCCAAAGTCTCTGCCTTTTCTCACCAAGCCCAGCCCAAGGCCTCTGCAGCTGAGCAAACTCTGTCCCTGTAGTTTGGGACAACCTCCTGAGACTGCAGCTGACGCGAGCTTGGGACCCATCTGTGTTCCCTTAGGTACCTGCTGGGATCAGGCGCTGCGATTCTGGCCACACTGGTTAACCTCCTTAGCAGGTGCCTCACGCGGCTTCAAGGCCCTCAGCTCCTGAAACTCCCCTGAGAGGCAGGGACGGCCAGGCCAAGCTTCCCAGCACTCCTACTGGGCTGCCTTGTCAGAGGGCACAGAACGCCCAAGTCTACTAACAGGGACAGCTGGCCCCAAAGGCCAAGGCCCATGCAGAGCAGAGAGCAGAGGGTCAATGACCAGCACAGCTCAGAAGCCCCAGTGGCTCCACTCTCCCCCTGCAGAGAGGGGGCTGGGGTTGGCTGTGGCCAGAAGATCCACAGGGCCTGGCAACGGTGCGAGGGCACTTCTGTCTCTGGTGGGGGCTGCGCTGATATTGGTCATGGAGGGTGGGGCTTGCTGGCTCTGATCCCCGGGCGCTCCGGGCGCTGGAGGTCTTAGTGTGGCAGATGCCGTGGGTGCCCCGCCCATGTTCCTGGCTGGTCACCCGCACACACCAAGGAAGGCTGCCCACGGAGGACACCTGCGACTCTCCGTGCCCCCTGTTCCCTCCATCAGAGCACATCCAATGACATTCACAAAACAGCGTCCACTACGTGCCGGGAGCTGTTCCAGGTACCGGACAGAGAAAGCCCCATCCTCGTGGAGCTGACGTTGGGAGGGGTGACAGACATTAACCGACACAGCTGTATCTGGGTTGGGTGGTGATACGCGCTAAGGGGACACAAAGCAGGGTGAGGGGACAGAGGTGACGGCGTGCTGGTTGGAGGCTGACGTGGCCTCACTGCGTGCAGAAGGAGGGTGGGGACCAGGGCCCGTCCAGCCTGGATCTCCAGCCCAGTCGCAGAGCAGGACACGGGCTGGCCCTCAGCAAGCACCTGCTTACCGCACATCTAAGGGAACAGAGCCCCCTCCTGGGGCCCTTGTCCCGGAAGGGGTGGCGGGGGTGGGGGGCTGATCTCAATTCTCCCGTCTCCAGTGAGACGTCTCCACACGGCCACATCCTTAGAGGACTGGGCTTCCCCTCTTCCCGGTGTCTCCAGGGTTCATTCCCCAGCAGATAGATGGAGGAGGGATTGAGGAGAGAGTAAGACCCGTCCCCACCTCCGTTCTCCAGGCAAAGCCGGAACCCCCCACCCGAGGGGAGCGAGTGACTCAGACACCCCTCCCCCTGTGGGGGCAGAGCCGGGTGGGGACTGGATCAGAAAAAGCCGCCTCCTATGACTAAGAAAATGACCGGGGACATCACACTCCCCTGGGAAGAGCCTCACTCGGTCCCCTCCTCGCCTCCCGGGCCAGGAAACCCTCAGTTTCCTTGTAGCGCATGTTTCAATCACAATGTTTTCCCCTCTTGATGAAGTGTAATTGGTTTAAGGCTCTCTGACGGTTATTTCATGTCTCCAAAGCATACTTTTCACGGGCAGATCAATTGCAAGGAAACACCCAGAGCCTGTGGAAATTAAATCTATTAACAAGTGAGCAGTGGCCAGCGGCTCACAGAGAGGCCGCGACGAGGCGAGGAGACATGAGGCTGGCGCTCTGCCCGGGGCCCTGGGGTGGAATTCACGCAGGGGTTTTATGAGTCTTAACGTTTTGGTTTTCCCAGTGGCTGAAATGAAACTTCATTTCTGAGTCTGGAGAGGACGATCAAGGAAGAGTCAGAGAGCAAAACAGCCCCGTGTAGGGGACAGAGGGGCCCCTCACAGGTCACCCCCAGAGGGATCTCTGTTCCTTAAACCCCAGGAATCTCGGGGAAGAGCCTCTGGTTCCCACACCGCCCCCCCACATTTGGACACCGTGCACCGTCCCATGCGTGGGGGCCGTGGGAAGAGAGGACACCCGAAATGCCACCTCGACCCCACAGTCCATCAGGAAAGGGAAGCCAGGCAGGGACTCTGGACCAGCAGAGACCATTGCTGATGGCTGTGGGGGAGAGGGGTAAGAGGAGGGAGGGACGATCCCCTAATGCTAGAACATCTGCAAAAAGGGGTAATTTCCAAAGATCCTGTGTGCTGGGATGGGCCAAGTTCCAAAGCCTCAAATGACGCCAGAATCCCCGCAATAAAAATTATACATTGACCTTAGGAGTAAGACCAGCTCCCAGCCACTGGCAGCTTCTTATGAGCCTAGCTCTGGGCTAAACGCTTTCCATGTGTCACTTCACTCAAACCACATAACCCGATAACCTAATAATGTGGTAAATAACATTATTGTCCCCACTTTACAGAAGAAACTGAGTCTCAACCAAGTAACGTCATGTGCTTTGAAGTGCCCAAAGGCTGTCTTATGCTTCCAACCTAGGCTGTCCTCATATTATGCCTCCCGACAAGTAGTCATCCGACTCCTGCTTGCATACCCCCAAGGATGGGGAGCTCACCACCTATTGAGTAGCCCGTTTCACCTCCATCTTAGGACAGCTTTGGCCGGTGGACCGTCCTTCGGGCCACACTGAGGACACTAACTCCCTCTTCCACGCAGCAGCCCTTCCTGTATCAGAAGACAAGTCTTGTCTGCACAGGGATGTTCGTCTCCAGGTTCGACAGCCCCATTCCTTTCCAGCGTTCCTCATCATACATCCTTCAGGAAGCATGCTCCCCCAGTCGAGGTTGAGTTTCTAGTCTCCTTTTCCATTATCAGACAAGGCTGGATGCACTTCTCCAAGGAAGAACGCATGGCGGGGGTGGGGGTGGGCGAGAGAACGGTGCCAAGCTCATAATTGCAGAAATGATGGCGGTGAAATTAAACGCAGCATCGCACCTTTCAACACCTGAAGTTTGCAGCCACAGGGCTCGGTCAGAAGGTTCGGAGCCCACAGCCGTCTGAAAGAGCGGGTGCTCACAGCGAGGGGAACTCTCAGCCATCGGTGAACAGCGGGGGCCCCCTCTGCGAGGCGGGAACACCAGCTCTGAATCCGGCTGGGCCTGCCTCTCCGTGGGCAAGATGGGGAAGAGTTCGCGGCTCTTCATGTCTCCGGCCTTAGGGACAAATCAGGAAGCGACATTTTCCAGATGTCTGTAGTTAGCAGGAGGGTGAGCCGCGCTGTGGCCAGTGGGGAAACATGGTCCTTGGGGCCAGGAAGCCCTGGGTGTAAAACCCCTCGCTTATGAGCTGTGTAACCCTGGCCAGTGTCTTCAACATCTCTGGGGCCAGTTTCCTCCCCTGACACATGGTGCTAATAATGGCCTTCTCCAGGGATGGTTTTATTTTTAGAATCAAATGAGATCTTCCACCTGCTGGCTCCGACGCGCGCCCGGCCTATGTCCATTCCCTTGTCAATCAGTGCTGAAGATGAGGAGGCTCGGCTACGAGATGCGATGTCTGTAAATACGAATCGCTGCATTTTCCCCTCTTACCTGACCTTGGACCAAGCCTCTAGCTGAACTGGCCCTTTATACAGAACTCCCTGCGCTGTCTCCGCCTTCGGGACTGGACTGTCCCTGTAAGAAAGGCGGCTCTGCCCCTCTGCTTGCCGCCTGCCCAGACCTTCCCCAACAGCCAAATCCAGTTGGGTGCACCCGGAGCCCACTCGCCACCTGAGCACCCACGGTGTGCCGGAAACTTCCGTTCGGAGCACTGACTTGGCCCAGGGCTCACGGCTGGGATGTTCCTGGGACGTATGTAAATCAGGATCTGCCCAGCTCCTGAGCCTATGATTTGCTTCACGCTCCACGCTCCTTCTGTGACTTCAGAGAGATCTCTTCTTTCCACGGCTGGAATAAGGAATTACAGAATCCCAGAGGATAGAGTCAGGAGGGCTTTGAACACAGACCACCAGGAGGGAGAGGCCATGGGGCCGAGAGAGGAAACCTCCACCAGGGTCAGGCAGCTGGGTCACAGCTTCAGCGCGCCCACCCACACGCTGGTGACCTTGGGCCACCCCCTTAACTGCTCTGAGCCTCAATTTCCTCATCTGTAATCCTGGGCCCAAACCACCTGTCTCCCTGGGAGTCTCTGAGGGTGGCCTAAGTGTAACACACGTGGAAATGCCTAGCGCTGTGCTTAGTAAAGAGGGGCTGGACCCAAACCTTGCCCACTGCGCCGGGGACGAGACCCGGGACTAGACCCCAGTGTTCTGATGCCCCAACTCAGCCAGCCAAGCTTGTAGTAGAGGCTCAACCCAGTGTCCCTCCCCTGGGACCCAGCAAAGAGTCATATCACACATGGCACCTCCCTTAGCCACATACCCTTCGCCACATGCAAAGATGCCAGAATACGCGGGGCGCCCCTCCTGGGGCACGCCTCCCCCAGCTCCTGGCCAGCTTCTTCTCTCCCTCCTTCCGTGATTCCACACCCACCATCCACCGTCCACCCGACGATAGCTGAGCGCATCTGCAGACAGTCGCTAGCGACTGGTCGGTCCCTCCGCGGACACGGTGCGTTCCCTGTAATGACATCCATTAGTCTGTCTGACATCAACACTGTTCTCAGGTTAATATGTTTAACTTAATGAGGCATTATTTTCAGTGAGAAAACTCCTGAAGAAGCATGTTTCCTCCTGATGAGCTAAGCTGATGAGTAGATTAATCCTAGACTTGAACAAGCTGACTAAGAAAATGAAATCTAACCAGCTCCTTTTTCTTCTTTAGTTATGGGCTGAGCTTAAATTAATTTGCATAAAACTGTTCATTTCTTTGAGGAAGAAACAGGGAGACGATCTCCACTGGGCCCTGTGAGGTGCCCTCCATGTGCCGTTTGGTTCCCTCCCCCAGCCCCAGCCCCAGCTCCAAGGACATGAAAACACCAAGGACCAGTTTATGATGGAGGGGCGAGGGGGGGAGGTGCCTCACACTGAGCATCAGGAGGGGCCAGCGCTCGAAAGAGGAGCTCTCACATGGTGACCGAGATGCCAACCACAGTGGACAGAGCTGGGAGTCCATCTGGCTGGTCTCTATCGCTGTCAGCTCTGAGGGGCTCGCTGAGCCCAGCACTTAGTAGGCCCTCGATAGATGTTCGTTGAATGAGTGCCATCGGTGCTCAACAGATGGCTTCTCTTTATTCAAAGAATCACATGATCTCAAGAGAGAGAAGGCGCCTGATGTCCCAGATACATCTGGAGGGTGAGCCAGTGTTCATGACCACGAACCCAAAGACCCAAGACTTGACGAGCGGACATTCCCACGTCCCTCTCCCCATGGACACTCAAGGTCACTGCCAGCCGTGAGACGCTTCCTTTCTTTCACGACAATTCTCTGTCTGCCCCCGCTCCTAAGGTAGAGAACAGGAGCTGGGGCGGTGGGGGCGCGGGCAGCACATTCTGCCCCCATCATGCTTGCTCAGTGGCCAATCTTCTCTCTGAAATCAAGACTGGCCGAGTTTCATATGTACACAGGCACCGGCCGGGTGGGATTGATAGGCAGACAGAGCCGCAGAATCAGAGAGATCACTGGGGCCACTTGGCCACGACCCAGGGAGGAGACAACAGTGGGCACGTAAAGAAGCCTCCGCTCTGCAGGGCTGCCGTGAGTGTTTCTGGAAAGCACCGGGGACAGTGCCTGGCGCAGGCCAGGAGCTCGGGAGATGGTAACTATTATTAGTAGCTCGTGGGTAGAGCAGAGTATCCGAAACGGAATCCCTGGTTGCCCAGCCTCAGGTCTCCGGGCCCACGAACTGTGTCCAGTCTCTCCAAGGAGAGGAAAAAAGACTCCTAGGCTGCAAGGAAAATTTGTAGACGATAAGTTGCAAGAAGGAGTCTTTTGCGCAGGAGGTAAGTCCCTTGTGCCGGGATGTCCCTTGTGCGGGAGGGTAAGGATTTGGTAGCAATGGAGAGCGATAAGAGGGCCAGATTCGACAAGTGACGAACCCTCACATTTCACAGGGTCAGCGTGTGCCCACGGGACCCATACCCAGACCGTTTTGAAAAGGAAGGGTAACCTTCAAAGGTTCAAATGTCCTCTTTCTCCATTTCGATGAAGTATGTTTTAGGCAGCAAAGTGATGGAATTCTCCCAGGTCAAACCCTTTCCTCCCGCAATATATTCTCCAGATGGGATTCTCACTGGCTATAGTTACATCAATAGTATGCTATAGTCACATGTGTTTCTTCTGAAGTGAGACTTGCATCCACCCTAGAAACACGAACGTGGCTCTTGAGTGTGTATGTTTGGGGGACGGAGGCTCTAAACAGCAGAAGTGGCCCCAGGGCAAATCAGTCTCTGGCTTTTCAAAGGCGGACACTCCCCTTCCTTGGCTCTGTTCTCCAAGAGTGTTTCTGGCAGAATTCTCTGGATTCAGAGAGGAAGTCAGGCCCTGAGTGGGGGGTTGGGCCATCCTGCAGCCTACTGGGTGATCTGGAACCCGTTGATTTCCCCCTCTCTGGCCTCAGTTTCCCCAACATGTAAAACACAGCCATTGGGCCAACTGGCATCAAAGGATCCTTCTGGGTGGAATGTGACAGTAAGTCCGAGTGAGGCCCGGGTGTGCAGGAGGACCCTAAATGAGCAGGGAGTGGAGGATGCTGGGAAGGGTGGCCCCAAGGAACGTGCCGGTTTAAAGACATGCCTTGGGGCACCTGGGTGGCTCAGGGGATTAAGCGTCCAGCTTCGGCTCAGGTCATGATCTCACGCTTTGTGAGTTTGAGCCCCGCGTTGATGGCTTGGAGCCTGCTTGGGATTCTCTCTCTCCCTCTCTCTCTGTCCCTCCCCCGTTCATTCTCTCTCTCTCTCTCTCAAAATAAACTTAAAAAAATTACCCATCTTCTGCCATTCTGGTGGATAACTCTGGGCCCTGTGTGGTTGACACTGTCTTCTGTTCCCCATCTGATCTGGTCTTGAGCCCCACCATGATCACTGAATTGATAACGGCCTCATCGGAGGGCTTGCTCTCCCTGCCTCCCTTCCCCACTGCCCTCGGGTGTTTCCTTCTCCCCCAGCTGAATCACGGGTATCAAAGCCTTGTCGAAGGTTCTGACAACAGGGGACCCAAACTCAAACGATGCCTGAGACATGGCGACAGACCCAGGGGCACCCGGGGTGGGTGCTGGCACCAGGAGCTCAGCTATTGGGAGCTCTCGGTGCTCTGCTCAGCAGGCTTGTGCCTCCTTCCGTGTGTGTTTTAAGCTATCACGCCAGAATAAGAAGCGCCCCCCCCCCCAAAGAACAGGGCCTTTTCACTGTGATGCCCAGAGCATGCTGGTGGGAGAGGCAAGGTCGGAAGAACACCGGACAGACACCTGACACACAGACCACACCACCAGGGAAGTTGGTTTTGTCAGACGATGCGTGGATGAACGGGTCGAGTAGAAACCGCATGAGCTGGGGAGCAGACACACGAGTGAGCACGTTCAGGAACGAGTGAAGGAAGGAGCCAACAAGAGGCAGGTGAGGAGGAGGAAGGAGGCCCCTTGGGACCTTGAAGAGCTACGTGCACGGGCGGGCGGTGGAAAGAAGGAGGGACAGAGAGGGCACGTGGTGGCAGTCGGGAGGAGCGGACTGCAGAGCAAAGCAAGGAACAAATTAGCACAATACATGAATGAGAAAACCCTGAAAGGTGAGCGAAGGGATGAGCGATGGGAAATATAAGAAACGAGCAGATGAGGCGTCTGCGTGTGTCAGGGGACACAGGGCTCCAGGCGTCCCGGCTGCACGGGAGAGGGAGTGGTCTGGAGAGCAGAAAACCCCCTGCACTGAGGAAGGGGTGTCCACTCAGGCACTGGGGCCAGGGAAACCAGCGCGTTCCTCTTCCAGAAGCGTCCTAAAGTGACTTCGGTTTGGGTTTAATGAAAACATTATTAAGCCAGTATTATCGATGATGCCATGGGGCGGGCCACTCTCTGGGACTAAGTGGCTTCGGTGCCCAGGGCTAAATGCAAACTGCTACATTGTCCTCACAATGAGGTCACAGAGAAGTACCTATTATGTAGCAACCCCCCGGCATGACTTTAATAATCGCTGCTTAAATAACATTTTCACTGTCTCCTTACAAATTAACCTCCGGGAGGTGTCGTTAATGTCAGCGTGGGACTGCTGAACGGCCCGGGGATGAGGAGAGGCAGCGCCGTGACGGTCCCGAGGACCCCCGGGCCGGGTGATGCTGTGGACTCAGGTTTGGGGGGACCTGGGTCCAGGACGGCAGGCAAGTCACGCCCCCACCTGGGCCTCGCTCACCTGTCCCGTGAGGTGGAGAGGGTTCTCCAAATCCCCACCCTCCTGGGGGCCCGGGCGCTCTCACAGAGACCCGGGTCAGGGTCAGAGTCAGTCACCGCCCCCCCGGCGGGGGCTCGTCCTCAGCAGAGAAACGGGGGCTCCTCCTGACCTGCGCTTCACCCCCACCAGACGGAGGGCTGGACCCGTCTGCGCACAGCAGGTGCTCAGCACACAGCAGGTGCTCAGCAAACTCTGGTGGGAGGGCCGGCCGGATCCCACCGCACAGCGGCTTTACAAGCTGCCTGGAGTCCCTTTCAGGACAAGGAGGTTTGATAAGCAGACGGCCCCTCCCCGCTATCCTCAGGGAGCCTGTCTGAGTCTTTCCGGGTGTCACTGCTTCCCTTTACTTCTCCGCAGTCTCCCGTCTGGGCCCCTCTGCCCCACCCCGCACCCCTGTGCGCCCCCTCTCCTTCTAACATCCGGGGCCTGAGACGGAGGGACCGCACGGGACGACCGCGTGACTGTGCGGGACGCGAGCGCCAGGGCTCTGACCAGGGGCCCAGGGGCTCTGCCCTGAGGAAGAGCGCCCGAGGGGGCATCTCATCTCCTGTCTCCACTGTCCCGACCCGCCAGTGACCGGGGTCAGCTCGTGGGTCTGGAAGAACTGGACAGTGACTCCCGGCCAGAAGACTCACTTCGACCCTGCTGCTCCTGTGGCCTGAGGGCTGTCGGCACCTGTGAGCCGGGACTTTCTGCCTGCTTCCAGAAGTCTGCCTTCCTAAGTAGCCCAGCTCACTCGGGCTGTCTTCTCTCCGAAGCGTTGGAAACCACACCTAACTGGGTCCCACCTTCAGATGTAAAGGACAGCCCTTGTCTGTGTCTGACCCTCCGACCATTTGGGTGAGGCAACAGCCAACCCCCTCCTCCAATTAGCCATGGCGGGGAGCGGGGGGGAAGACCAGCCTAAGAGGGAGGTGGGAGCTGATCACAAAGGGCCTGAGCACCATGAAGATTGTGGACTCCATCCCCAAAGCACCAAGGAGCAGACACTAGAGCCCACAGTCAGTGCTGTGTAGCCAGGCTGAGTCGGCTTATCCAGGGGCTCAGGAACCCGGAGGTGACCCCTGGGGTGCCCAGAAAATCACATGACCATGAGTTAGCTTGGGGTCCATCACCGTAGGACCCTCCACCAGTTCTAGGACTTTCCTGCCTCCCATCTCAGTTGATGGTGTCGGGCAGGGAGATCCAGTGACCATCCCTGCTGGGCACCTGCCCGGCTCTGCCCGGCAGGACCAGCCTGGCTCAGACTCGTCTGCACCCCCTCTGCTCTCCCGGAGCAAGTCCAGACCCCCAGGGGGCAGCCCCAGCAGGGTCACCAGGAACTGGATCAAGGGATCCCTGCTCACCTTCCCAAGGCAGCCAAGGACACCCCCAAGGACACCAGCAACCAGACAGGCAGCTGCATGGTTTGCTTCTGGTTTGCTCCGTTCTTCAAATCGTCCCTAAGCATTAACGAACCACTCTTAGAGATCAAGGAAGAAGTTCTAAAACGAGAAGGAAAATAGAGGTGGCTCCTATGAAAAAGATCAATAATTAAACATGGACATTTTAAAATATCCTTTTCATGTGATGCATTAACCCCTGGTTAGAGCCAATCCTTCAATAGTTAAGTGAGTAGGGGGTTCTGAGTATTTAAGGAACAAAGAACAGGGCTTCAGAGTCAAGTAGACCTGGGTTTGAGTGTGAGCTCGGCCACATCCGTGGGTAGGTTGCACTTCACCTTCCAGACCTCCGACTCCCCATCTCTGGAGCGGGAGGGGGCGTCTCTCTCACAGGTATAAGTACAAGAACGTGGGTGCAACGTGGGGCCCTGGAAACATTCCAGACGTGTCGCCGCTGTCATCGACTGTGTGAGGAGCAGAGATAAAGCAGGGGGCGTCCTGGGAGAGACGCTTCTCGCCTCTTGGTCCCCTTGGAAATGTCCTCAGTGGACTGCTTCAGCCAGTGTGATAATCTCTTATTCTCCTGACAAAACAAAGCTTGACTGCAGAAAGCTTTATCACCAAAGAAGAAAAGAGGAAAAAAAAAAAAAAAAAGAAGAAGACGCTCACCCCTCATTGTCCGTAGAATCCGTTTCTTACACGAGGTCCCTGGTTGCAAAGCGGGGAGGGCCGTCACTCGTCCTCCATGCGTCGCCCCACAGTAAGGACCAGACGGGCGGTCTCGTTACGTCCCCACAGTGACTGTAGGGGGATGCTATCTCCCTGCTGGGCACACGGGGGAAATTGAGACTCAGAGCAGTGACACCGCTTCAACAGCCCAACGGATGTCACTGAGCACCAACCATGAGACCCAGCAATGAACAAAGTCCCTGACCCCATGGAGATGGTGACGGGCTGGGGAACACAGATCATAAGGGATGAAGATACAGAATGTGTCAGGCAGCGGTAAGTGGGAAAGGTAAGAATAGGGCTAGGTGTCAGGTGGCCTCCTTTGTCCTGAAGGAAGGCTTGTCTGTGTCTGTGGCCACAAGGCTTCGCAGAGCCGCTTCCTGTTGGGGAAACCCCTGGGCATGAAGAACATTCTTATGGGAATAACGGGAGTAGGACTCACAAATACTTCATTCATTCATTCATTCATTCATTCATTATTTGTTCATTCATTCATTCCCCAGGCCTGGCCCCAGATAGAAGTCAGTGAAACAGACAAGTCCTCCCTCCTGAAGCTCACGATCCAGCCCAGGACCCGATGTCTACAAGGTTCGCACAGATCGGTGAGGCCCTGCCAGCCCTTGGCCTGTCTAAGCCTCGGGCTCCTTGTCCGTATGACGCAGGCGATAACAGCACCCACTGGCCGGTCACCCAGTGGCGAGCATGGTGTCGAGGGCTCCCGTGCTTCATCCCTGCCAGCCTCACGACCCCGCTGTGCACCCACAATGCGCAGATCAGGAAATCAAGGCCCAGAAAGGCGAGGTCAGCTATGCAGAATCACAGTCCACCAGTGGCTTCAGGGTCAGAGGACCCGAGTTTGTGTCCAGGGTCGGCCGTTCCCAGCCGCGTGACCCCAGGAAGGTTCTCCCCGCTGAGCCTGTGTCCTCATCAGTAAAGTGACGATGGCAGTGACACCTGTCTCGAAGGCTGGGAGGGTGCCTGGCACAAAGGGCTGGGACAATGGTAACAGCAGCCCCCTCCCCCACGGGGCTCACTGTGCTGATCCCCCCGGAAGCCCCTCCATGGAATGCGCTAGAGAACCCGTTAGCAAACCGCCCTATTGTCTCCAGTTTGCAGATGAGGGAACCTCATCTGTAGATTCTTTCTGTCATATCTTTATTTTAAGCATGTTCGTATTAGAGTTTCCCCCTGGAATCATTCTATTACTTGAGGTTCTTGGAATTAATCTTTCTATTTTTGTCTGCTTCCTCTCATGTAGGATATTCCATCTCTTTTGGACTTTAGGTTTGCAAGCTCCTCTTCATCAGGGCCTTCTCTGCGGGAATCTCGTATAGCCTGAGCGGAGGATGTGGGCATACTGAATTATTCTGGATTGGCTTTTTCAGACACTCCAGAAGTACCATCAAGCTGGATCCAATCATGACTTAGTTCCTTGGCATCTCTTTCCAGAAATCAAACTTACAAGGTGAATTAAAACTATTACGACCAAGGAAGGTGCCGGCCCGTGTTTACAAATTCCCAGGAGAACTCTGTGTTATTATAGCTCTACCCGGAGTCCAGAGACAGACAAGATTCCTTTCCGTCCCCTACATCCTCCCAGTTGAATCTATGTTTCTAATACACTCTTTCACTGGAGACATAGCACTTCAAAAATCCCAGCTCTGTGTGGGGACTGAATACCCAACTCCTGGGGTCCCGTGGGCACAAGATCTCATCTGTCCCTGTTGAGAGGGGGAAGCCCGAGCCGTAGGGTCACCGAATCCACAGCCTCACTCCCAGCCCAGTTGGTCCTTGCTTATCACCCAGCTTGTCATTTCTTCTCCACTCCCTGAGGATGTCCCTGCTTGTTCAAATATGTGCTTGCCCCTGGCTTTGATCAAATATTTCTAGAGTTTGTAGGGAAAAGGCTTTCAGAAGCAGGAGTCAGAACCCAGCCTCTAGGTTGGGTCCGTCTCCTGCCCCACTCACCCCAGACCCATCTGGGCTCACTGAGTCTGAGGACCCCATGGGGCATCCAAGGGCAAGGGTCCAGGAGGCAGCTGGATATATGGATCGGGGCTCAGTACGTGGGCCTGGGGTGTGGACACAGATTTGGAGTACAATGAATGTGCTGGATGTGCTCACTAACCTCTTGCAAAACTCGCAAGTGTCCACAAGGATGTGTTGGAGCAGTTTCTTCCCACGTTCACATGTGCCTGGGCTTGTGTGGCAAAGCTGTGAACTTTCAGGCCGGAGGCCTGGATCAATGACAAATAGAGTGGGAATTCACGGGCACCATACCCTGCTGCTTTTAGGGGAGGAACCATCTGGATTCGCGTGAACCGAAAGTGGAAAGGAGGCAGCCTGGGGCTGTATCCGCAGCCTAGCGTTTGGGGTTAGCCAGACATGTGTCTCCACCTGGGCTCTGGCCCTTTCTAGATGTGTAACTTGGAGCAAGTCAGTTCTTCTCCCTGGGCCCTAGCTGGAAAATAGAGATAATAAAGCCCACCTTGAGGGTGATGTGAAGACTGAGATCACACAGGCTGGCGTGCTGAGCTGGGCACGTAGTACTGCCTGAGGAAGTGGGTCCAGAGCCTGTGTCCCATCCATGCTCAGTCAGGGCAGACAGACCTGGGCTCAAGGCGGGCCTCAGAGCATCCAATTTCCTCAGGTGGGAAATGGAGGGAAAGGTTCTCCAGGCAGGAGAGCTGGAGATGCGAAAGGGTATGGAATGTTCTGGGAGCAGTGAGTGGTTCCGGGTAGCTGGTATGATGGGGGAGAATGGAAGCGGCATAAAATCTGAGCATCACAAGGAAGACCCAAGGGAAAGAAACGGGTACAGAAATGTCCAAACGTCCCAGTGAGTCACCGCAGGCACAGCTGAGTACGGGTCGGAGACATGGGGCTTGACCATGGCAGCCAGGAGACGATGCACACGTCTGTCCTCAGAGGACGCAGACCTTCAGGGCTCGGGAAGCAATTCCTCCCCTACGCTCAGCATCGTGCCGTTTCTTTCAGTTGCCCTCATAAATGGGTGCTGCGGATCTGGACAGAGTCCCACAGGGATACAGCGACCATGGAAGGGGTCAGAGCCAATGGCCTGTGGTTGGATGGAGGGAAGAAGTTGGCCTAGTATATCTGTATGCAGCTGATATTGTGGTTACTATTATTTATGTGATAATAAGGGACTGATAATAACATCAGTATTTTGTTGATATGATTTTTATATGATTATTAATAATAATAATTAATATGCATTATAGTTAACATGTGTTAAGGGCCAGGCACTATTCTGAGAGTTGTGTGTATAAATACATATATGTGTTATATATATATATATATATACACACCCACATATCATATATATGTGATATATACATATATATGATATGTGGGTGTGTATATATATGACATATACATATATATGATGTGTATATAGGGCCAGGCACTATTCTGAGAGTTGTGTGTATAAATACATATATGTGTGTTATATATATATATATGTATATGTATATATATATAACACACATATGTATATATATATATACACACACACATCATATATATGTGATATATACATATATATGATATGTGTGTGTGTATATATGACATATACATATATATGATGTGCATATATACAGTATATACATCTATACGATGTCTACATCTATACATATCTGTACATCATATACATCATACACATATATATACATATACATCGTATAGATGTATGTATCAGCTTATTTCCTCCTCAAACGTCCTCATAAGGAGAGAGTTAGTGTTACCCCCAACTCACAGATGAGGAAACTCAAGCAAGAACGGTCGGGATCACTAGAGAAAGGGAGTCGGGGATGAGAGTCAGGCAGGTCAGAGTTCACATCACCTTCTGGCTCCTCACCAGCTGTGTGGCCTTGAGCAAGTGACTCCACCTTTCGGAGCCTCGGTTTCCTCTCTGTCAACTGGGGGATGGGCCGGGCACCCTGTCGGATCAAGGCCTGGCAGAAGCTGCAGGGACAGGAGTGTCCCCCTCTCCTGAAATTGCAGTCGGTACCAGGCATACGTGGGACTAGGACATCTACAGGAGAGGACAGTCCCATGGTGAGAGAAGAGCTGCTTCAGCCGCCTTCTGAGACCTTCCTGGGGGTCTGTGAGGACCAGAAAGCCCAGGGTATGAAATACCAGTGCCACCTCTGGGGTCCAGACCCCACCTGGCAGGGAGCAGGGACCCTCAAGGCCACCTCCGCAGCTGTGGGCAGAGGGGCTGAGCTCCGCACATGAGGCTGCACTCCCCAGGCAAGGCTGTTGTGATTACCTTTCTATGAAAAACAGGCTGAAATTATATTGTCAGCAGCTAATTATCACTTGTTAACCAAGTGTGTGTCCAGATTGCAGGTTTTATTTCCATAAAGGTTTGCAAAAACTTCCTTTCTGTTATTTATGAGGGCTCTCTGAGCTTTTTTTTTGTTTTAATGCAGATTTTAAAAATAAACAGGTTTCCTTGGCATCGAGTCAGGGTTCCTTGTAAGTAACAGGGAAACTGTCCGTTCACTTTAAGCAGAGAATAACAGGGGCGGGGACTGGCTCCAGGGGGTCCTTTGGAACTTAAGGAACTTGACCCTGACCTGGTTGCCCTGGCCACCCCCCTCTCTGTCAAGTTTCATCTTGGCTTCCCTGCTCTTGTGTCTCATGCTTCCTTCTGCGGCCAAATTCCTCAGCTTCTCCATTCATCTGGCAGATGTGGCCTTCCTGCCTGTCTTGAAATCTCACATCCTGGTGTGTGAGGCTGGCAAAGGTGGTGGCATCACTTCCTGGTCCGGCTGCCGGCCTGCTGGAGGCCTGGGCAAATCCTTAGCCTCGAAGACGGAAGATTCGTATCTGTCTCCGGGGCCGAGTCTTGCCTCGCAAGGTTACTGCGGGCGAAAGGTCATCACGGGAGCAGGTGCACAGTGCCGGTCACAGGGCGGGCTCTGCAAGGCGGTGTAGCTGTGCCTGTCGTTATGACAGTCACAGCCGTGGCAACAGCAATACCGTCCCCTGGGCGGAGCGGGAGCCCCATACAGGTAGGACGGACGTGGATGAGAAGGCTCGCTCTCTGCTCGACCCTCGCTGGGTGCCCACGAGACCCAGAACAGAGGAGGTGTGAACCTCAGCCCGAACCATGAGCCCGCTTCCTTGACTGTTGGAAGGGATCACTGGAGGGGTAAACTGAGATAATGGGGCTCGGTAAATACTGGTTCGCTTCTCACCACGGTGTCTTGACTACCGCGGCATTGGGTAAATGCCCAGTGAACGGAGGAAAAGAGAATATGTAAATGATATGTGGGGTGAATGCGTAAGGCACTTCTAATTTAAAGTACTCAATTCAGCATCTGGGACATACCGTGTTCTCAATAGACATTACGTATTATGATTATGAGCTTTCTAAGGTTCAGGGTGCAGCTCAGGGTCAGGTCAGGGAGGGGAGACTGCGGGATATGAGGCTGGAGGGAAGGAATGAGGCGGACAGCTGGGGAGAGGTGGGGCGGGCCCCTTGTTTGGACCCCCTTTGGCCCCAGGCCACCTCTTCTCCATCCCCAGCGGTAACTGACTTTAACAGTGTTCTAGGCTCCAATGACTTTTTTTTTTTTTTTTTTTTTTTTTTTTTTTTTTTTTTTTGCGATTTGCAAAATGGTTTCTTTGGTTCCTGTGAAAGAAGCCACATGGTCAGCTCTGCGGGGGTTTCTGCCCATCTTTCCCTGCAAATATTCATGAAAATGATGTTGTTGTAAATGTCGTCTCCTGTTAAGCAGAAAAGAAGAATAAGAGACAAGAAAAGCAGGGGCGCCTGGGTGGCTCAGTCGGTCGACCGACCGACTTCGGCTCCGGTCATGATCTCGCGGTTTGGGGGTTCGAGCCCCGCGTCAGGCTCTGTACTGACAGCTCGGAGCCTGGAGCCTGCCTCGGATTCCGTGTCTCCCTCCCTCTCTGCCCCTCCCCCGCTCACGCTCTGTCTCTCTCCGTCTCAAAAATAAATAAAACGTTAAAAAAAACTACAAAAAAAAAGGCAGGAAAAGTGTGAAGGGGGGAGGCAGGGAGAGGAAAGGAGGCAGAGGCAGACGTGCATGGGCGTGATTACAGGGAGATGAGATGAGAGTCATTTAGCCGAATTATTTTTTAGCTAACAGTTAGTTCGTAATGGACCATTTTCATTAACTTTCTGCTAGGAGAGCTTTTTCCGTAGTATTTTACCATCCAGCCCTGGGGCCCGAGGCCCCAAAGATATCTGTCTAGGAACAGGGGCCAAGAGCCCCCCCAAAAATCAGAGACCACTTAGTATAAAACCAGGGACGCTCAGAGGCACCTTCCATTCAGGCTGTGAGCAGAGATGCAAGTCATGGGCAGGCTGAGGTTGGAGCCAGACTGTCCCAGATGCTCTGGGAAAGGGCAGGAGACTGAGGTCACAGTGACTGCGCACTTTAACCAACAGAGCATCTGTGGGGGACGTTCCTAGTGGTCCAGTCGCCCTGCCATGTTAGCAGGGCTTGGGACCTGATTAGTCACAACTGTGCATGCCGGACCTTGTCCACGGAGATGTGGGGCTTCTGGCTCCATCCCCACCACCCAGGCAGCTGTGAGCAGAGCAGGGAGACCCTGCTGGCATCCCTTGGGGCCCGCGGGCCCAGGTCCCCTATCCTTATCACTCCCTTCCTCCACCCACAAGGTCCTCCTGCCTCCCGGGGCCCTGGACAGGCTGGAACCCCAGTACGCTCACGCTCCTGCCGTGTACCAAGTACGGAGCCAGGTTCCGGGGTGCGGGGTGACTGAGGCAGACACAGTCCGTGCCCTGTGGGGTCTCCAGTCATGAAGGACAGGCTGACGTGATAGCAGTAACTGTATAAATAATCAGCTACAACGTGATGAGGGCCACAGGGGACCCACCTTGTTGAGTGAGCTTCTCGGAGGAAGTGACACTTCTTTGCACAGACATGACCGCCACATAGGAGCCAACCAGGTGAGATGCCCTGGACGATGTTCCGGGCGGAGGGAACAGCATAGACAAAGGCTCAGAGGTTCGAGTGGCAGAAGAAAGGCCCATGTGGCTTGACCACCTTGAATGGGGGGAACGTGGCGGGCGGTGATGCTGTAGAGACGGGCGCAGCCAGACTGCCCTTGGCTTTCAGGCCAGGAAGGGACTTCCGGACACGTGCCACAGGACCCCAAGACACAGCATTGACTTATGCTTGTAGGGCGCCCTCTCGCGGCCGTATGGAGAAGGGGTGGTTGAGGGCAAGAGAGTGGGTTTGCAGGACCGCAAAGAGGCACCCCAAGGCGCAGGGGAGCAGTGACGGGGCCTGGCCTGGATGTGGCAGAGAAGCCCATGTCAACTGCAGAGTTGACATGACGTTGGTATAGACAGGCTGGGAAACAAAACGTTTACCGATGCAGCCCTTGTCCCACCAGCGGGGGACCAGACGCCTTCTAGTAGCTGCGCCACCAGGGGGCGCCCCTCGGGGTCCACACGGAGGCGCACTGCCCCTGCCCCCGCCCGCGCAGCTGCCTGCGTGCTTCTTAGGGTCTATGCAGGGGCTGGGCCCCTGGTAAGCAGACAGGCCGGAGTCCCTGGTGGGTGGTGAAGAGGAAGCTGGGGGCGGGGGGAGCTGGCCTGGAGAGGAGGGCGTGTCCCAGGCTGTCAAGGGGTGTCCTGGTCTCCTGTCTGTGCAGCCCCAGGGTGGACCCGCTAGGAGCCCAGAGGCAGCAGAGGGGTGTGGATGGACGGTCAGGAGATCGCGTCCCTCCCCATCAAACGAGCAGGTGTCCCCGCGGCGCCGGCTGCTCGACGGTCCCGTTCCTGGAACACTCCGGAACAGCATCCCACCTGCGTGCCGGCCCAGCCCTGGACCCTGGAGGCGCCCGGGACCCGACCCCACCCCCGAGCCCCGTGAAACCCGCAGTTCCCGAGCCAGGCCACCTGCTTCCCCCCTGCAGAACAGCCCTGTCACTAGCGGACGCTTCGGGGGCTGTTGGGAGAAGCAGGGGACAGCATCTCACACGGGGCAGCCTGGCTCGTGGGGCGCGGCCAGCGCTCCGACGTCCACGGGGCGGGCACTGTGGGCAGTACGTCCTGGGCAGCGGGGAGAAGCCCCGATTCGGGAAGGAGGAGCCTCACCAAGCATGAACGGTGAGCTGCAGAGAGTGAGAGTCGGGGTCAGAGCCGGAGGAAAAGCCAGCAGGGGAGGGTGCTAGAAGGTGCCGGAGGTACAGGGGTCGCAGTTGTAAACGGGGGTCAGGGAAGGGCCGTCAGAGCAGGTGACACCGGGGCAAAGACCTGAACAGACATTTCTCCAAAGAAGACATCCAGATGGCCAACGGACGCGTGAAAAAATGCTCAGCATCACTCTTCACCAGGGAAATGCAAATCAAAACACCTCACGCCCGTCTGAATGGCTAAAATCAACAACCCAAGAAGCAACAAGCGTTGAGAGGATGTGGAGAAAAGGGGACCCTCGTGCACTGTTGGTGGGAATGCAAACTGGGGCAGCCACTGTGGAAAACAGCACGGAGGTGCCTCAAAAATTAAAAATAGAACTACCCTGCGATCCATTAATCGCACCACTGGGTATTTACCCAAAAAACACAAAAACACTAACTCAAAGGGATACGCGCACCCCGATGTGTATGGCAGCATTATCTACAATAGCCAAACTATGGAAAGAGCCAAGTATCCGTCAACAGATGAATGGATAAAGAAAAGCGGTACGTATCATATACGCAATAGAACATTATTCGGCCATGAAAAAGAATGAAATCTTGCCGTTTGGAGCTAGAGAGTATGAGGCAAAACGAAATAAGTCAGTCGGAGCAAAACGAATACTATATGATTTCTCTCATATGTGGAATTTAAGAAACAAAACAAAAGAGCTAAGTTAAAAAAAAATTTTTAAAAAGGAGGCAAACCAAGAAACAGGCTCTTAACTTTACAGAACAACCTGATGTTACCAGAGGGGACGTGGGTGGGGGGGAATGGATTAAATAGGTGATGAGGATTAAGGCGGGCACTTATGACGATGAAAGTAATTAATTAAATCGATTAATTAATTTTTAAGAAGAATACATAATAAGACGGAAAACTGGTCAATCCGGAGTGTCGGGTGAGGACCCAAATCTGCACGTGCAGCGTGCAGAGGACGTGGCTGGGGTTCGCTGAGACTCAGTTGTCCTTCCGGCGCCCCCACAGGACAACCACAGGTCCCCATGCCCTGAGTGGCCCCGAGACCTGCTTTGGCCAAGAAATGAGAATAGAGGGGCGCCTGGGTGGCGCAGTCGGTTAAGCGTCCGACTTCAGCCAGGTCACGATCTCGCGGTCCGGGAGTTCGAGCCCCGCGTCAGGCTCTGGGCTGATGGCTCGGAGCCTGGAGCCTGTTTCGATTCTGTGTCTCCCTCTCTCTCTGCCCCTCCCCCATTCATGCTCTGTCTCTCTCTGTCCCAAAAATAAATAAACGTTGAAAAAAAAATTTAAAAAAAAAAAAAAAAAGAAATGAGAATAGAGGTGGGGAGAGACCCTTCCAGGAGGGAGCATGTAAGGGTCAGAGCTCAATGCTCCTACTTGTTTTTCCCCATCACCGTGTCCGAGAAGAACATGGGGACATTCTGACACCCTAGGACAGTGGCGCCCCGTCAGCCCGGTCCCCGGGTGTTTGTGGTGAGCAGAATCCTCTCCGCTGACCACAGTTGGACGTGTGACAGGAGCGAGAATTGGCCTTTATCGTTTTAGGAGAGGGAGGAAGTCACCCATCAGACACCAGCTCATCCTGACAGCCTGTGTTGTAAGCCCTCAGATTTCATGTGTTACCTTGACAACCCTGAACCTCACAGGACCTCAAAGGCCTGGTGGAGAGTTCCCCTGCTTCTGCCAGATATGCCCCCCAACCCAGCTGCCAACCCAACCCAAGGGACAAGGTGCCTTGTCCAGCTGGACCTCGGCTGAGGGGCTCCAGCCACCCTCCAGTGAGGAATTGTCCCCCACAAGCCACTTACACCCTCCCTCGAGAATCAGAGGCATCACCCTCTTGTTACTGCAAAGCCTGCCTCCACAGGCCCTGCTAGTCCCCTTGCTCGGAGTGCAGGCCTCCTGTGGCCCTGACTGGCAGGAGACAGGCTCCGCCCCCAGGCTGTGAGCAAATGTGACCAATACAACAGTCAGTCGCGTCTGGCCAGTGACAGGTGTTGTTTCATTCTGTCTAGGACCGGAGATCGGTCCCTCGTCAGTGACATGAACGGTAAGTGATCATAACGCAGTCCCACCAGTGGGAACTCAATTAGAAAAATATGCGCTTGTCTATAACTCGAAAATGAATAAAGAAAGGCATTAGCTACTATCTTTGCTGGTGAGAGGTCAGCGTTTTATATACATTTTGCATTTTCCCAGTGTTTTACAGTAAGTATTCATTACTTGTATTAAAAGAAAACTCATTGTCATTAAGGAGAGCAGGGCCACCGAGGCCAGGCTGCGGGCGCCTCTCCCTCACCCTTGGCTCCTGAGCCCCGAGCCTCTGTCCTGCCCAATTAGCCCTTCATCATAGATCGTTTCGTTCTCTAATCGTCCGCCCCGCATAATTTAGCACGGCGTCTACTGTCTCGTCCCCAGACGTTTCATCTCGTGTCCCTTGGCCTGGCTTTCTCATCTCTCGGTGCGGCGGTGGCAGGAAGGGAGCCCGTTAGGGGCCGCTCGGCGCCGCACTCCCTCGGGGCCCGGAGTGAGAAGAGCTAATTCCGCGTGCCAGGCGCTGTGTTGAGCGCTTTGCCTGCATTAACCCACTTGATTACTCCAACAGGCCTGCGGTGGAGACGCAGTGGCTATCCCCGCTTTTACAGATGCAGATACTGTAGCTCAGAGAGGTTCAGAAACTCGTCCAAGGGCACACAGCTCAGAAGTGGTGGAGCTGGGCCTTGAGCCCGGGCGGCCTGCTCCCCAGTCCCTGCTCTCCCTGCTTTATTGGTGTCTTTCTATGCCCGGGCCTGTGCCGGGGGCTCCGTGCCCAAAGACGGCACGGGGGCATTTCCCTGCCAGCTGAATAGGGACGGTGACGATAGTTGTGGTGACCACACCCTTTAACGCGCATCGGGGGCTCACCCGGCAGCGGACATTTACCGCACGTGAGGGCGTGGGGTCCGCACACCATCCTGCCACCAGGGACGGTCGCGGTCCCCGCGTGGCAGAGGAGGATCCGGGACACTGACCCCCTGGGTGCCCAGAGTGTCCCCCCGAGCGCTGCCCGCAGGCATCGCGCGAGCCCAGGAATCTGTCTCCAGTTGCTTTGTCAAATCCTTACAAGAATCAGACGTGTCGGTATAACGGTGCACATTTTACAGAGGGGAAAACTAAGGAGGCTCAGAGAGGTTAAGTAACTTGCCCTCCATCTCACGGGGAGGCAGTGGCAGAGCCCAGACCGGAAACTACAGTCATCCAGAGCCGGTGGCCTAACCACTGGGCCACATCACCTCCCTCCACCAGGCCCGGGGCTCAGGCCCATTCACACAGACTGAGCCTCCACTGTTGGGGTCTAGAATCTGAAGTCAACACCCTCAGGTGAGGCCCCAGCAGAGATGCTGTCCTGAGAGCAGGGAGGGGAGAGAGCAGGAGGCTCCAGTAGGGAAGGGAGAGGGAGCCTGGAACCCAAACAGCCAACGAACCCCCACCTGGTGGTGGGGGCTCTCTGCAGGGGCCCCCGTGACACAGGGCAGCACTGCTCCAGAGGGTCAGCGTCACTCTGTGACTGTGGAGGCCTGTCAGGCGGATGGGATGGTAGCCGCCTGGGCTCAGGAAACTCACTGTCAGTCCTAAATCCTGCGCTAGTTTATGGCCCGGCGTAATTGTTCTAATTGCCATTATCATGGCCAATAACATTTTGTGACAGCCATAATCTCAGAACGTCTGAAGTGGGCCCTGGAGAAGGGAACGGCTGAAGATGGCTTGGATGTGGATCAACGGGAAGCAGGAGGGCTCAGGGTGGGGGCCGGCTGTGCATGCCGGGGACAGAGTGGCTTTTCACAGATTCACGGAGGGCTGCACTCACAGAAGATTAGAATCAGAGCCTGTTAAGCAAAACTGGATAATGGAATGTTAAAATCATTGGAGATTACCAACGCAGAGCTCGACATCATCGTCACAAGCATAAAGGAAGGGTTACAGAACAAGACAGTCAGATGTCAGAGGGGGACGCTCCCGGACCCCCGGGCCCAGGGGGCAGCGTGGGAGCATCTCTGGCACAGAGGCGGCAGTGGTGACAGACGGAGCCCAGGGGAGAGGCCCGGTCTCAGTCTTACTGTGCTGCTCATCAGCTCTGGCATCGCTCATGTCAACTCAAAAGTCGGGAGACTGCAGGCTTCCATCATGGAGGTGAGTCCTAAATGGTGTGGTGGGTGAGTGGTGGAGAGCACAATGTGTACTATAACTGATAGGTGTGGGTACCGATGTAGACAGATAGATGAGAGAGGGTGGGGGTGAGAGATGATGGGGAGATAGATAGATAGATAGATAGATAAATAATAAATGATAGATAGATGGATAGATAGATGGATAGATAATAGAGAGAGATGATAGATAATGGATGGATGGATAGATAGATAGATAGATAATAGGTAGATAGATAATAGGTAGATAGATAGATAGATGATAGACAGGTAGATAGATGATAGATAATAGATGGATAGATAGATAGATAGATAGATAGATAATAGATAATAGGTAGATAGGTAGATAGAAAGAGAGAGAGATAAATAGATAATAGATGATAGATAATAGATGATAGATAATAAATGATAGACAGATAGATAATAGATAATAGGTAGATAGATAGATAGATAGATAATAGGTAGATAGATGATAGGTAGATAGATGATAGATAATAGATGGATAGATGAATAGATAGATAGATAGATAGATAGATAATACTAGATAGATAATAAATAATAGGGAGAGAGAGATATAGATAGATGATAGATAGATAATACGTAGGTAGATAGATACATAGATAGATAGATAGATAATAGATATTTAGACAGATAGATAACAGATAATAGATAGATGGATAGATAATAGACAGATAGACAGATAGATGATAAATAGATAATAGAGAGATGATAGATAGATGATAGATAAATGGATGGATGGATAGGTAGATGGATAGATAGATAATAGATAGATAGATAATAGATAGATAGATGATAGGTAGATAGATAATAGATAATAGGTAGATAGGGAGATAGAAAGAGAGAGATAAATAGATAATAGATAGATGATAGATAGATAGATAGATAGATAGATGATACTAGATAGATAATAGACAATAGATAGAGAGAGATAGATGATAGATAGATAATAGGTAGACAGATAGATAGATAACAGATAGATAATAGATAGATGGATAGATAATAGACAGATGATAGATAGATAATAGAGAGATGATAGATGATAGATAAATGGATGGATGGATAGGTAGATGGATAGATAGATAATAGATAGATAGATAATAGATAGATAGATGATAGGTAGATAGATAATAGATAATAGGTGATAGGGAGATAGAAAGAGAGAGATAAATAGATAGATAATAGATAGATGATAGATAGATAGATAGATGATACTAGATAGATAATAGATAATAGATAGAGAGAGATAGATGATAGATAGATAATAGGTAGACAGACAGATAGATAGATAGATAGATAGATAGATAACAGATAGATAATAGATAGATGGATAGATAATAGACAGACAGATGATAGATAGATAATAGATGATACATGATAGATAAATGGATGGATGGATAGGTAGATGGATAGATAGATAATAGATATAGATAGATAGATAGATAGATAGATAATAGATGATAGATAGCTAATAGATAATAGGTAGATAGAAAGAGAGATAGATAGATAATAGATAGATGATAGATAATAGATGATAGATAATAGATGATAGATAGATAGATAGATAGATAGACAGATAATAGGTAGACAGATAGATGATAGGTAGATAGATGATAGATAATAGATGGATAGATGAATAGATAGATAGATAGATAGATAGATAGATAGATGATACTAGATAGATAATAGATAATAGATATAGAGAGAGAGATGATAGATAGATAATAGGTAGATAGATAGATAGATAGATAACAGATAAATAATAGATAGATGGATAGATAATAGACAGATGATAGATAATAGAGAGATGATAGATGATAGATAAATGGATGGATGGATAGGTAGATGGATAGACAGATGATAGATAGATAGATAGATAGACAGATAATAGGTAGACAGATAGATGATAGGTAGATAGATGATAGATAATGGATAGATGGATAGATAGATAGATAGATAGATAGATAGATAGATGATACTAGATAGATAGATAGATAGATAATAGGTAGATAGATAGATAGATAGATAACAGATAGATAATAGATGGATAGATAATAGACAGACAGACAGATAGATGATAGATAGATAATAGAGAGATGATAGATAGATGATAGATAAATGGATGGATGGATAGGTAGATGGATAGATAGATAATAGATAGATAGATAGATAGATAGATAGATAATAGATGACAGTCTGCCTGTGGGAACCCCCTGGCGGCCCCAGGCCAGGTCTGGTGCCGCTACGCCCTCGGCCCCCAGGACTGCGCTTGGCTCAGAGTCCAGGCACAGTAAACACTGTTGAATATGCCTGAACAGATGCCTAAAGAACGAGGCTCCGGGCAGAGACAGGGCAGCTGAAATCCTCACCCTGGGACCTCTGGGCCCCCCGTCTCACCCTCTGTGACAGGGGTGGGGCCGGGGGGCTGCCGGCCTCGGGGAGGACTGAATCTGCGGTGAGCCGGCACGGGCCTGGTGCGGAGTGGCTCTGAAGTGAACCCTCTGTTTCATCTCCGCTGGTCCCCGCTGCCCTGTGCCCGGGGAAGGGGTGCCCATGGGGAGTGGAGGAGATGGCGGGGTGGGTGAGGCGAGGCAGGTCTGGGACCTGAAAGGGAGTGACCGCAGAGCCGAGAGGACTTGGGGCTCCTCCAGCGGGCTGTAGGGAGCCCCCGGGGCGTCTCTGAGCAGGATGGGCCTGGAGACCTGAACCTGCTCCCCGGACGTGCAGGAGCCGCAGACCCTAGGGCCGCGCGATGGGGACGCAGCTGGCTGACCTAGCCAGACCCCAGCCGCTCCAGGAAGGGCGCTTGCAGGTGATTCTGGAGGAGACCTCCTGGGGCCAACGTGCGAGAACTCTCTCCAGTGACACAGAGCTGCAGCCCGCCTTGCCCCTCATTCCCACCTCCTTTGACCCCCCACACCCCAAAACAGTGCTCTCTGCCCAGAGGCGGGAGCCACCCCTCACTCCTCCCCAGCACAGCTCATCTTTCCGGTCATTCCCTGTCCTCCCCTCTGTCCACACGGCTAGTCTCAGGCCCTCCCTCCGGAGCAGCCAGACCCCCGGGCAACCTAGGCACAGGCCCTGGGCAGCCAGAGACCCGGACGCTCATAGAGCCGGGGGTGGGGGCACCGGGCAGGCATCGGGAGGCCCCAGGGCCCCACTGAAGGGCCCAAAGCCCTGGCTTCCGATCCTGATCTTGACCCCGCTGGATGTGGGGCCTTCACGGAGTCCCTGTCCCTCCCTGAGCTGTACTTTCCTCATCGGTAAATAGAGCCACTGATCCTGCCCTGCACTCTGCGGGGGTCGAGGTGGATGCTAGGAAAGCCAGCCCTGCGCTGTGCCTCCCAAAGGACAGTGTCCCAAAGCACCGCGTGCCGGCCTTCCACTGGACACACGCTCTGACTCCTCTGTGTCTCCATCCCTGTGGCCACCTCTCACACCCCCCAGGCCTCCTGGCCGCGCCACGCGCTGCCTGGTCAAGCCGACATGCTTTCACCGAGGCCCCCGTGCGTGTGTGTGTCAGGGGTTGCATATGGCCCACTCGCGGCTGTCACTTGCAGACTGCCGAGACCCGGGGCAAGTCCCGCCTCACTCTGCTGCCTCCTCTGTGTCCTCCTCTGTAAGAGGGGGGTGAGGATAACAGTACCCACCCCTCTGTGGGGCTGAGATGGTAAAAGGAGCCCCCCCCGCCGTGTCCTCAAGCAAACGGGTGCCTTCAATGGCTGCCGCTAAGACTGTGGACACGTCACGAAGACATTGTGGTCGCAAATGACGGGAGCTCAGAGGTAAGCAGAAGCCTGAATTTGGAGGTTCAACTACCTGGGCAACGCAGGGGCGGCAGGGGCTGTCCGACCTCCCTCCCGCCTCCCGCCCTGCCCAGCTCTGGTTCAAGGTCCTGTCCGTGAATCCATTTCCTTCTAAAGAGCGGTGGGGCTGGGAGGGCGGGAAGGGAGGAGGCTGAGGGGCGCCTCTTAGTTTTTGCCCCCAGAAGGCAGAGAAAGCAGCTTTCTGTCGGTGCCAGAGCACACAATCCCAGGAAGAATTCCAGCAGGGCTTGGACGCCCAAGGTGCCCCCTCCAATCACTGAGCACCGCCCCCCGCCCCGGGGGCCACTGCAAGAGTGACTCAGGAGGAGAAGCTGGCATCGGGGGACAGTTCACACAAAGAAGGGGAGTCAGGGCGGGAGGGATGAGACGCCCACCCCGTGCGGCCCGTCCAGCTCATGGTCCAGGAGGGGAATCCTTACTGCCGTGGGGAAGAATGATGAACACCCAAGCTCCCCATTGTACAGATGGGGAAACTGAGGCTGGGGAGCCAAAGAAGGAAGGGTCAGCACCAGGACTGAACCTGGACGTGTCCGGGGTCCACCCTGCACTGCCTCTGCGTCTCTCAGCTCCTGGGACATCCCCCCATCGTCGCGCTGACCGCCCCTGAGGGGAGCCCTGGAGACAGGACCCTCCCTGTGTTTGTGCTCCCCTCGCCCTCAGCCCGGTACCTCGCGTGGGACCAAGAGCCATAAGTGTTTGCTGAACCCAAGAGTGGGGACAGGGATGCCCTCCCTGGGCAGGCTCGGTCCCCCACCCCACGTGCCTTTGCACACATTGTCCCGGGATGCCTGGTTCTGCCTCACCTTTTTCACTTCTGCACTGAGGTCACCTGCTTCCTGGACTCCCAGTCCCACTCTCTTCCACACTCATTCGAGGCCTCCTCACGATGCTCATCACCACCTGGCATTGTCCTCTGTGTCCCCCCCAGACAGCAGCAGCTGAGTCCCCCTAGTCTAGACCAGAGCCTGGGGCACGTCAGACACTCGGCATGCTGTTGGCTGGGAGAGGGAATGAGGGAATGGGCCTCAGTTTTTCCAGCTAGAAAAGAGGGAAGTCACCGTCTGTGGTCTTCAGGGTCTCTCCCAGGCCGATCCCCCACGGGCTCCGTGTCTCTGGGAAGCCGGGAGGACCGGAAGGCTGGAGAGGTGGCGACGGGCGCAGGCCCGAGTGCGTGCAGGGCTGGGCCGCACGTTTGTCCCACACCGGGCGCCCTGGCTCACGTCGTGGGGCTGGCCGGGAGCCTCCCGTGCAGTTATTAAATCGTGATGCGCCTGTAGGTGTATAACTGTCAGAGGCGGCTTTGCATATGTTGATAAATCTATAAACATGGAATATAATTATCCATCGTTAACATACGCTTATGTTCTGCATAAGCACATATTGTTTCCCCACGAAACACAGCCAATACCGTCGAAGATGATATATAGGAAAGAGGAAAAGACCCTGGCTGTTGGCGTCATTGACCATCTCACCAAACTCCTTCCAGACATCATTGTGTGCCCCATCATTGCATGTCTCAGTTGCGTGGACCATTTGTTGTTGGATTTTCCATCACTGGGTACCCAGCCCTTCCTCACTCATGGAAGCACTTGCTCTGTGCCCGGCTCACGTCTCTCACAACCCTCCACACACAGAGTCACGGCTATTTGCCTACACCTCTGTCTCCCATATCGGACCTGGATTGCCGAAGGTGAATGTTGTGTTTAATGTATTTGTGCCCCAGAGCTGTGCCTGGATCACAGCCCACAGGGAGCCCCAACGGCCAGGAGCTGAGGACCACGAGGGAGGAAAGGAGTAAATTAATGAGTAAATGCACCTAAGGGATGTAAAAGTGCATTGCAAACACAAAATAAGGTTCTGGCAGTTACATGGCGATGGGGGACGGAAGAGGGGCCGGGTGGGGAGCGGGGGGTCAGCAGAAAAGCGACATCGGGGGTGAGGCACCGCCATCCCCCCAGAAGCTCCCGGTCTCTCCGTCCTGTCGCACGGCACACGACACCGGGTCTGTGAATCCCCCTGCCTACCCGGTGCCCTGTCTTCCATCCCCCGGGCTGCTGGAGCCTCTGACAGCGAGCGCCCCTCCCCAGACAGACCCTGTGAGGCCGGCTTTGTGCTCTGTCATTGTCCCCCTAAAAACTGTCCCGAGGAACCAAACGGTCGTCGTCACCCCAGCTGTGCTCCTTTGCTGCGTTATCCCGTGAGAGCTGGAGGACGGGGCACCCAACGAGGAGGCGGTGGGGGAAAATGAGAACAAACCATTCACAGCAAACCGGCTTGGAAATTTCAGCTCCAAGGTCTGCAGGCAGACGGGATTAAAGAATCAAATCGAAATGAATTTTGCCATCAGAGTAAGAGATCCGCCTCCCCCCCCCCCCATGCTTTCCTTTGACAGTTGGCTTGAAGAGATGTGACAGAACTCGTTTTTCCAGCACCCAAGATCAAAGGGTGGGGTAAGACCCATTCTATCGCGAGAACTCTGTTAACCTCGGGACATAATTGTGGGTTATTCAGGGAGGATGTTTTTTTCTTTCTTTCTTTTTTTTTTTTTTTTTTTTTTTTGGCCCAAACTGATGAATCTTTTGTTGTGGTCGTTTGTTCCTACCGATGCCTCGTATTTCTGGGGCCTGGGGAAGGTCCTGTGCCAGAGGAGTCTGCAGGATGGGACGGACGCAGGCTGCGCACGGCCCTGGCGCCCCTGCTCCCCTCGGAGATGCAGTCAGCAAGAGGTGAATAGGGACGATATCTATCCTCCTTCGAACATACCCTTAAAAAGGTTGCAAACCAGGAGATTCAGCTCTAGCCTATTACCTCCACCTCCTAACCTTGTCGGTGGGCTTGTTGGTGACTTTCACCTCAACCGCAGGTGCCACGAGTCACACGTGCGAGCCCAGACGTCTCCTCCCCGCCTGCCTCACCCCCCAGGCCCCTGGGAGAGGGTCTGGGGCCCACTCCGGATCCACAGTGTGCAGAGATGCCCCTGGGATAGTCCTCAGTGACAGGCCGTCCCCAGACCCAAACGCTGTCATTTCTCTGTTGTCTTCAGAAGTGACAAGAATGACACATAGTGGCTCCATCTCTAAAAACAGCATGTCTGCAAATGTCAGATGCCCTGTCTCCCCACCGAGGGCGTGCATGTGCACACACACGTGCGTGTGCATGCATATGAGTGTGCAGGGGAAGGGCTGAATGCTCACAAGGTCTCCAAGGTGACCTTCTGATGCTGTCTCTAAGAGAGGGTCCTCACGGCCCCAGGGACAGGGGACAGATGGACAGACGATGAGAGCTTCTCTAACAGCCTCCAACTTGTGTCCTGGTTCCTGTCCCCTCGGCCTCACCTGCGGGACAAATGTGCTTTTTCCCGAGAAACTTGGTGAGTCGCACCTCACGCAGCTGTTGATAAAAGGGTACGTGTGCACAACGTAAACATTTAAGTTCTGTCCCAGTGTTTGTGACTCGATTTTGGTGTCTCTGATTTTTTTCCGTTTCCTGGGAGCCCCAAGGAAGCTGGGCTGCTCGGGGCTCTGGGAGGCTGGCGTTGGGTGGACGTGGGCCCAGGTCTTAATAGGACTTAACGTCAGGCCCCCACCCAGAGAGGCAAATCAAGGTGTGATGCGTTCAGCCAGGGTTGAGATGAAACGCGACCCTCAGGATGGGGGCAGGGATCGGGGCCACAGGTAGGGGTCCAGGGGCTTAGCCCAGGCTGAAGGGGGCTCTTAATTTAGAGCAGACATTCTGTTCCCGGCTTCACCTCCCATCACCTGTTGTGTGACCTTGGCAAGGTCACCTCACCTCCCTGAACCTCGGGGGTCCTCACCTGAGAAACAGGGAATAGAAAATGTTCTCTCGGGGAGTGGGGAATTTGAAGAAATAGGACCCGACCGAGCCCCATGCTGAGCCACCCGTGACTCCTCGGGGGTCAGCCCCACCCCTCGAATTTCTGACTAGGGGCAGGGAAGGGCCCTCATCCCACAGACGAAGACAGAGGGGCCTCCCCAAAGGTCCCACAGACCGAGGCCAGAGCCGGTGAAGAAAGCAGGGCTGGAGATAGAGAGCCACACACAGAGGTGTCCCCAGACCTGCCCACCCGCGTGCATGTCCCCGCCTAATGTCTGGCTATCGGCCTTCCTTGCGTTAAGTAACATGCCGCAAAGGAAGCACTCAGCTCAGAGCCTGGCACGAGGTATTCCCGGCAGCCTGTGTTCTTTTGGAAACCACTGCCTTTGGGAGAGAGTCAGAAGGACCTGAGTTCCCGTCCAGATTGACTGCCTGTCCCACGTCCTTGGCCTCGGGGTCCTCACAGCCTCACCAGTGGGATAGAGCCAGGGGAAGAATTGGAGGCTGAGGGGACAAATCAGACCCGAAAGGGCCAAGTCCAGGCGCTGCCCTGCCCTGGGACAACTGCAAGTTCCCTCCCCCTCCCCCCCTTGTCCTCCCCACTCCCTCTTCTGTCTCTGCTTTTTTTTTTTTTTGCCTCCTTGGAGTGGAATGAAGGGCGGGGCAGGGGAGGCGTGCAGAGTTCAAGTCCTGGTCACAGCCTCAGCCCGGCGCTTCGTGCCTCAGTTCCTGCAAAGCGTGGCCCAGGCTCTGGGGACCCCACTAGTGACGGGGAGCTCACCACCCCCTGCACGGGATGGAGAATCCCAGGGCTCACGGGAGAGGACGAGGCAGGGCAGCCCCGGGACAGGTGCCCTCAGCTCTGCAGGAGCCGTTTTCCCGGTACCTCCAGCTGCCACGGGAGACGGGGAATCTGTGTGTTAGAGACACAGCCGTAGAAGATGAATAAAAGTGATCAAGAAAAAGGCAATCTAAAATCTCCTGGGAAAGGACGGGACCCATTTGTCAACTTCTTTTTTGAACCATTTGAAAAACCGACGCTGTAGGCGCAGTGGCTCTTTGACTGTGGATTCAGGGAGCGGCAGAGCCATTAGCCACGGCCTGCAGGGCAAAGCCTGAAGAGTGGGGACCTCGACCCTGGCTGCGACGTCCAGGGGGCAGCAGGTAATGACGCAGAGGAAGGCTCCGCTCCGGGAGCTGCCTCCAGCTCTGCCCAAGCTCGCTGTGTGGCCGTGGGAAATCTCACTCCCTCTCTGGGCCTCTCTCTTCCTTGCCCCTTAGGGGTGCGTCCCTTTGGGACCGGGCAGGGGTGGAGAAGACACTGGACAAAAAAGCAGGAAGAAACCTCTTATACCTGGGAGGTCAGAAGGGAAAGACCACAGAGGCGTGACCTGGGTGACCATGACCTTCCTCCCAAACCTGGCTCCCCGGTCATGACCACAATGGAAGCTTCACCTCTATCAGGAACCCTGGGGTCACCCTCAACCCCAGTCACCCCCTCCAGGTTATTCTGTCCCTTCAAGTCTCCACGCAGCCTCAGAAAACCACCATTTGGGCCCTGAATTCACCACCTTCCCTCCTACCACAGGGCCTTTGCACATGCCATCCCTGTAACCATCCCCGCAGCCTGGAGCACCCCTCCTCCTCATCTCCTCAGAGATTCCCCTCCCTACCCCTCAAATCTCAGTGCAAGTGTCCTCTCCCCAGGGAAGCCCTCCTCACCTTCCTGACAAGGTCAAGACTTGGGAACCTTGTCCCCAGCTCACTGCTCACAAGGCAGCTTGCCAGTTGTTGGGTGAGTGTCTGTGCCCCCCACTGGCTGTGAGCTCCAAGCCAGAGAGGGTCGTCTGCGAGCCTCCCAGCCGTAGCCCCCAGAACAGCACCCGGTCCCCAGCCCACCACACTCTGCGTGCTCTGTGGCCTTTGCCCTGTGTCCCCTCTCCTGGAGGGCCCCTCCCCCACCTCTGCCCCTGAAACTCAAGTCCCCTTCCAGGCTCAGCTCACGTGTCACCTCCTCCAGGAGGCCCTCTCTGGTTCCTTTGGTGCCAGCTCTGCTTGTCCCTCTTCCATCCCCGGAAAACCCAGCTTCTGTTCCCTGACAGCACTCATTTCAGTGTCACCGCTGGAGCCTGAGCCACTGGGGGTGACTGGAGGTTTTCTTCCTCTCTCCCTGACGCCTGGCACTCGGCCTGGCACACAGCAGCTCGCAAAGAGAGCTGGATGGATGAGGTAGGGAGGGAGGGCGGGAGGGAGGGAGAGCATGGGCCACGACCAGCACTGGCCCCCGTTTATTCGGGACCCGCTGCGCGCCAGGCACCGCGCTGATGTGTCGTGTCATTTCACCCCCCCCACCCCCCTCATACTGGGCGCGGACGTGTGCCCATATTCCAGATGGGGACACGAGGCTCGGGAGGTCGGGACGCTCACCCGAGGCCCTGCGGGGAGAAAACTGAGGCAGGAGAACCCTTCCAGCCGCCTCCGTTCCATGCCTCTCGCTCTGCTCCTGGGCTAAGCCCACGCTTCATGGCCACGTCGGTGTCCCTGCCTATCCCGCCACTCACCGGGGACCCATGACGGCTGCTTTGGCGGAAAGTCAGGATCACGAACATCCAGGCTCAGTTCTAGAGCCACAAAGACCCTGCCTTTTCCCAGTGCTTGCACAGGGACAAGTCTGTCTGCCCCCAGGGCAGGCCCCTCCCAGGTCCATGGGACACCTGCAGGTCCCTCTCTGCCCCAGCGGTGTCATCGATTGATCGCGGGGACTTGGGCTGTAAAGTTGGGACCATCTGTGCCTCTTCAGTGAGCAGGGACCATGGGGTCATTCAAATCTTGGAGATTCTAAAAACGGGAGAAAAAATCTCAGACGAAAAGCAGAGGGGGTGAAGAGGAAATAGAATGTGCCAGAGAATTAATCCGCGGCTCAGACATGAAAGAAACACGTTCGATTATTTTTTATTGCATTTCGTTTGAATGTACACGTCGTACTTAGCTGCCTGCAAGCCTCAGATTACCCAGAGAGAAAGCTCAATGAAAGAAGACAGAATAAAAACATAGATTTTTAAAAAGTCCCGGAATTGAACCACTCAGAGAGCGAAAAAAAAGCCAGACGTGAGACAAAAGCAGCCACTTGGCAGTGAGGACCTCTCAGCACCGACACCGGGTCCCCGCAGCCCCGTGGCCCGGTACCGGCTGCCCACCAGCCCCGCAGTCCTGATCACCGGCATCGGAGAAAGTTCCAGACCAGAGTCAGGAGGCCCAGGCTGTCATCCTGAACCTGCTCGGACCTGCTGTGTGACTTTGGGCAGGTCACTGCCCCTCTCTGAGCCTCACTTCCCAGGGGAGAAATGAAATGTCTGGACCAGATGCGCTTAAAGAATACGGGGAGTGCAGAGCAAGAAGGGATCGCACAAGAGCCAGTGCAGGAGGAGGGAAACCCTGCAGACACCCCTGGGGGCCGTGATCCCCTCAGCAGAGCCTTTTGGTGACTCCGTGCCAAAGGGCACCTGATAAATCACTGTGGCCATGCGGGGGACAGTGAGAGAGGGAGGAAAGGGCATCTGGGGCTTCCCACTTCCCTTCCAGAACATTCTGTCGCCCCCTGCCCTCCAGCCCCTGTGCTCTCTGTCCCTCCCCCATCAAAACTGCCCCCAGGAAAGACCCCGAAACCCCCTCTCGCTGCAGAGCAATGGGCTGAGGAGGGGGAGGAGCAGGTGCCTGGTGCCCGCGGCAGCGTCTTCTGCTTCCCAAGAAATGAGCTCTAAGAGTCTCACGCAGCAAAGAGAGAGGATCGCGGTAGAAGGGGCCCTGGTGCCTCCTGGCTGCTGATTCTGCCCACACGCAAGGCCAGGAACCCCGGAGGATGCAAAGGACAGGCCGTTAGCCTCACGTCCAGCTGGGGGGCGGGGAGGGGGTGACAGCAAGAGGGGGCCAACACCCCAGTAATAGCACACAGGGCGGGGCAGCTCAGACACACTCCTTAAAGCCACTGAGCTGCCCAGCGCAGGGGTGAGGCTCCCAGGTGGGCTCAGGAGACCCAGCCCTGGGCCAGGGAAGGGCGGGCAGCAGGGCTGAGGTCCCACCCTTCTGTGTGCTTGGTAAAAACACACTGCTGTCCACTCGTATATTCACTCGGTGTTCCCTACCGAATGTTGGTGTCCTCCCGAGATTCGTACATCCAAACTCTACCCTCTAACGTGATGGTGTGAGGGGGGACTTCGGGAGGCGATTGGGTCGTAAGCGTGGGGCCCCCATCAATGGGATTACAGTGGCCTTAGAAAAGCCACCCAGAGAGCCCTCTCGTGTCTTTGCAGCAGGTGAGTCCAGAGCAGGAAGTCCAACCGTCCGCAGCCCGGAAGAGGGGCCTCACCAGGACGTGACCATGCTGGCCTCCTGATGCCAGACGTTCCGAGTCCAGAACCGGGAAGGAAATTTCTGTCGCGTATAAACTACCCGGTCTATGGTATTGGTTACGGCAGCCCCAACAGACTGAGGCGTTCAGCAACTATTTCCTGAGCACCTGCTAAGTGTCACTTGTTGAGCACTTACTGTGTGCCCAGTGCCTTGCTGAGGTAGGTTTTAACCCTGTCTTGGGGGAGGGAGGGTGGGTGGACCCCTCTGCCCTCCCCCCTGCCCTGCCTGGATGTGGCCGGCCAGGCCCAGGGTCTCCAGGTGCTGACTAAAGCCACACACACACACACACACACACACACACACACACGCTGCTCCCGAGAGGACCTGCGGGGGGGGCCCCAGCGGGAGCTGACCTTCCAGGAACCCCAAGGCCCTGGGGGCAGGACACCCGACCACTGGCTGAAGCCTGATTTCACCTTTGCTGCAGGAGCCACAGCTGTGCCCAGCCTGGGTTCCATCTCCTTCCCCACGCATAGTGGCTCTGACCCTGGACAAGGAAACTGTATCTCAGTTTCCCCATCGGTGAAGCAGGAATAATAACAGCACGTCCCTTACAGAGTGGGTAGAAGTTCTGAGTCAACACTGCCAGGACCTAGCACAGGGGGAGGCTCACAGTGGTGCCGGCAGCCTGCATGGGTCGCCGCCCGCACTCCCACCAGAGGCCAGGGCTCCTTTCGTCTCCCTGGGGTGCGACTCCGGCAAGTGGAGGCTGCCTCTGGACCCGCTCCACGCCCTGTAGCACAGCGCTGTGTCCCCGACTGGTGGCCCAGGGGGCCGGGACTCCTAATATTTACAACACAGTTACAAAAACAATGCAGAATTTGAAGTGGGGGAAAAAAAAACACTACATTGCAGAGAACCACAATTTCATCCCAAGGGAAAAGAAGACAGCGCTAAAACATCATTTTTTCGGAGACTGCATCATGTTTCGTTTGCATTCTCCAATTCTAACAGCGGTCTGTTGACTGCGGAGATCTGCGCTTCCGCACGGGACGGAGCGAACCCGAAAAGACGGTGGCCCGGAAGGTCAAGTCCGGTCTGTGCGCCCCCGGAGAGGGCTACCTGAAGAGAGAGGGACTCACACGCGCTCCAGTGGGACCCGCTTCTGCTCCGGGGTCTCCGCTCTGCGCCTGGGCGAGCACTAACTGAGCGGCCGGGCAGGCCAGTGCCTGAGTGTTTGGGCTTTGGGGGAACCCGCCAGGACTGAGTTCCAGTCACAGCTGCGTCACTTAGCAGCTGGGTGAGCGTGGGCACGAGACAGGACCACTCGGAACCTCAGTTTACTCATCTGTAAAATGGCCACCGTAACAGTGGCCCACACCGCAGTCCCCATGGGAGGATTAAATGAGGTCATGCCTGCAAGGCCCCGAGCGGGGGCCTGGTACATATTGGACGCTCCAAACACGTTACCTGTCAATTCTGTGCTTCCTTCAAGTTGTTTCCTTTTTTAATTATTATTTTTATGTTTCTAAAAAGTGGAATGTGCCGGGGCGCCTGGGTGGCTGGGCCGGTTAGGCATCCAACTTCAGCTCAGGTCATGATCTTGCAGTCCATGAGTTCCAGCCCCACGTCGGGCTCTGTGCTGACAGCTCGAAGCCTGGAGCCCGTTTTGGATTCTGTGTCTACCCTCTCTCTCTGCCCCTCCCCTGTTCATGCTTTGTCTCTCTGTCTCAAAAATAAATAAACGTTAAAAAAAAAAAATTTTTAAAGTGGAATGTGTCTCATAACAGAAGAGTATATTTAAAGTGTTCACGCCTCTTTGTTTATAATAAGAAAAAATTATTATGAAATTGACGGTGGGCCTCTAAACCCACAGCGTCTGAGACCTGGGGAGCTGTGATATTAATAAAGAAGTGCATTCCTGTGTGGGGCCCACGGGTGGACCGACTTGCAAGAACAGGTTGTCTGTGTTGCACCTGCCCTCCCCAGGCAAAGCCGGGTCTGGGCCAGAGACTAACAGAGGCCCGAGAGTCTTCTTTGTTTGGTCTTCGAACAGGAAAGAGCTGTCTGCCTTGCCCCTCTGTGGCGGCGGGAAAACCCACGTGCCAGACTTCCGTGTCCAGCCAGGGTCTGAACTTAACCTTCCTCCCTGAAGCGACTGACCAACCAACCAACCGAACAAACAAAAATATGAAACAAGAGTTTTCAAGAGCTTCAGGCAATGAGGAATCACGATCCCTGAGAGACAGGAAATGAGTGAGGTGAACCCATGGTTGCTCCAGCTTACGGGAGAGTTTCCAGCACGGGGAGGGTGACCTCGGGCGGAGCCGTGGACACCCTGAATTGAAGAGATGGGCCCTGAGTCCCGGGAGAACAAGGCCGCAGCCTACTGTGGAGGGGAGAGCTGCACAAGGAGCCCTGGAATATGCAAAGGGTCCTCCTCGAGTATTCAGCCGAATATAATCAGCACACATGTGTAAAGAGAGCACTTGAGTCCTGGGAAAGAATTGTCTGAGAGGACTGGAGGGAAAGTTGTCCGGTGCTCACACTGGCCTGGGAAGGTGGCTGCTCCCACCATCTAGACTGGGAAATAGATTGACTCACAGAGCACTGGCTAGTGAACTCAGAAGATTCTTACCTCAGTTGGGGGGGGGGGGAGGAAGAAGGGGGGGGAATTAGCCCTAAGCTAAACACGGCTCTGGTCCCACCAAAGGATGCTTAAAAGCAAGACCCAAAAGGATCAAACTCTTTCTAAGCAACTTAAGTAGGTCCCAGAACAAAGCTCAAGAATATGTATGAGGATACAAAAATATCCACCATCCTACAAGGCAAAATGAAGAATGTCTGGTATCCAATTAAAAATTACTAGGCATACAAAGTAGGAGTTTATGGCCCATAAAGAGGAGAAAATTGAGTAATTAAAACCTAAACTGAGAGAAATGTTAGAATTTGGAGGGGTGCCTAGATGGCTCAGTCAGTTGAACATCCAACTTCAGCTCAGGTCATGATCTCGCGGTCTGTGAGTTCGAGCCCTGCATCGGGCTCTGTGCTGACAGCTCAGAGCCTGGAACCTGCTTCGGATTCTGTGTCTTCCTCTCTCTCTGCCCCTCCCCTACTCACACTCTGTCTCTCTCTCTCTCTCTCTCTCTCTGTCAAAAATAAACATTAAAAAAATTTTAAAAAAAGAATTTGCAGACAAGTACGTTAAAACATTTATTATCACTATATTCTATATGTTCAAAAAGTTATTTAAGACATGGAGAAATATCTTTTAAAAGAGCCACATCAAAATTTTAGAGATGAGGACTACCATGAGATGAAAAGTTTACCAGATGGGATTAGTAGATTAGAAATTGCCAAAGAAAAGATGGGTGAACTTGAAGGCATAGCAATGGGAACTATCCAAAATGAAACACAAAGAGAAAAAAAAAATTACAAAAATAAAAAGAACATCCATGAGCTGTGAGACAACTATAGGGAAACGAATACAGTTCCAATCTGAGTCCCCAGAGGAGAGAGGAGAAAGGGCATGAGGGCAGAAAAATACTTGAAGAAATAATTTTTCTAAATTTGATAAAGTCTTTAAACCCAGAGATAAAGAATCTCAACAGGTGCCAAACACAAGAAACAAGAAGAAAAGCACACCAGAATCAAATGTCTTAAAGCCCATGATAAAGAGAAGTTCTTCAAAGGCAACAGAGGATAAAGAAACGTTTAAGTTCAAAGAAACAAAGAGAACAATGACACTGGATTTCTCTTCAGAAACAATGAGAGCAAGACAGTGAGGAACAGCCTTTAGGGACCGAAAGGAAGAAAACTGATCTGTGAACCTATAATTCTTTAAGCAGTGAAAATGTCTTTCAAAATGAAAGTAAAATAAAAACTTTTGCAGACGTATAAAGATCTTCAACACAAGAAACATTAAAGATAGACCTTCAGGCAGAAGGAAGATGATATCAGATGAACATTCATATCTACACAAAGGAATAAAGAGCATCAGAAATATAAGATTTTTTTATTATTTAAGTTTCTTTAAAAGATAATTGAAACACACATACACATGCACACACAAATGGTAAATCCATAATTCTACAGCCAATGAAAATGTATGAAAGCACAATACCATTTTACAATAGCCCCAAGAAAATTGCAATACCTAAGTACAAATATAACAAAATGTACAGCATCTGTATGCCAAAAACTACAAAATGCTGTTGAAAGAAATTTTAAAAAGACCTAAGTAAATGGAAAGATATACCATGTTCATGGATTGGAAGACTCAATAGGGTAAAGAGGTCAAAGCGATCTATTAATTTAATGTAATGCCAATCAAAGTCCAAACAGAATTTTCTTGTATACATAGAGAAGTTGACTCTAAAATTTCTATGAAAAGGCAAATGGACAGGAATAAACAACTTTGAACATGAAGAAGAATGTTGGAGGAAACACATACCTTGATTTTAAGACTATAAAGCTACAACAACCAAGACAATGTGGCTCAGACATGTGAACTAATGGGACAAAATAGCCCAGAAATAAGCTTACACAAATACAACCATTTCATATTTGACAAAAATGCAAAAGTAATTCAATGGTGGAAGGTGTCTTTTCAACAAATGGTGCTGTGACAATTGGTCATCCCTATACTCCCCCAAATACATAAGTAAAAATGTAAGTAAATAAATAAATAAACAACATAAACCCCAAAACAGAAAAATCTTGATCTAAACCTCACACTTTACACAAGATTAACTAAAAAGTAATGTAGATCATTTAGATAAAGATAGAAAACAAGGGACGCCTGGGTGGCTCAGTCGGCTAAGCATCCGGCTTCGACTCAGGTCATGACCTCGTGGTTTGTGAGTTTGAGCCCCGAGTCAGGTTCTGTGCTGACAGCTTGAAGCCTGGAGCCTGCTTCGCATTCTGTGTCTCCTCTCTCTGCCACTCCCCCACTCGTGCTCTCTCTCTCTCTCAAAAATAAAAAAGCTTAAAAAAGTTAAAAACAAAAGATAGAAAACAAAATGTAAAACTAAAATTTTGGGGAAAAAATATTCACAACCTGGGTTTAGATGAAGAGTTCTTACAAATGACACCAAAAGCAAAATCTTTAAAAGGCAATAACTTATACATTGGAATTCGTCAAAATTAAAACCGTTTACTCTTCAAAATGCTTCATTAAGAGGATGACAAGACCAACTACAAAACAGGAGACAATCTTTGCAAACCGCATATCCAACGAAGGGTAGTGTCTAGAATGCCTAAAGAATGTATGAAGATCTATAAACTCAACAGTAAAACAAACAACGCAATTAAAAGTGGGCAAAGACATGAAGAGACATTGTTATCAAAGGGCAGAGACAGATGGCAAATCGGTGCATGGAAAGTTGCTCAACATGAGGAGCCATTAGAAGGATGCAAATTACAACTACAATGCTACACCCCTGCCCACATGCCTATCAGAATGGCTAAAATAAAAAACCCAAGCTAGCAAGGAAGCAGATCAGCCAGAACTTTTTGGACACCGCTCGTGAAAATGCAAAACAGTAAAGCCACTCTGGAAAATGGTTTGACAGGTTCCTATGAAGTCCCCAAACATGTGGAAATTAGCTAACATACTCTTCAACAACCCCTGGGTCAAAGAAGGAATTGGTAGGGAAACTTGAAAGCATTTGGAGGTGAACAAAAATGAAAATACAACATATTAAAAATTGGAGGGGGGGAGGCTAAGAAGAGGGAAACGGTAACACTCCTCATCTGTTTGAAAGAACAAAGATTTCAGATTAATGATATCAGTTTCCATATGAAGAAACTTTTAAGTTTTTTAAAACGTTTTTTGAAAGTTTCTTCATTTTGAGAGACAGAGAGAGTGCAAATGGGAGAGGGGCAGAGAGAGAAGGTAAGAGACTCCCAAGCAGGTTCTGGCACTATCAGTGTGAGCCCGACGTGGGGCTCGATCTCACAACCCTTGAGATCATGAACTGAGCTGAAATAAATAGTCAGATGCTTAAAAAAAAAATTTTTATCTTTATTTATTTTTGTGGGAAAGACAGAGTGTGAGTAGGGGGCAGGGGGGCAGAGACAGGGGGAGACACAGGATCGAAAGCAGGCTCCAGGCTCTGAGCTGTCAGCACAGAACCCGACGTGGGGCTCATGAACGCGAGATCATGACCCGAGCAGAAGTCAGACACTCAACCGACTGAGCCACCCAGGCGCCCCAAGAAACTTTTTGTTAAAAACCATTACAGGGGCGCCTGGGTGGCGCAGTCGGTTAAGCGTCCGACTTCAGCCAGGTCACCATCTTGCGGTCCGTGAGTTCGAGCCCCGCGTCGGGCTCTGGGCTGATGGCTCAGAGCCTGGAGCCTGTTTCCGATTCTGTGTCTCCCTCTCTCTCTGCCCCTCCCCCGTTCATGCTCTGTCTCTCTCTGTCCCAAAAAATAAATAAATGTTGAAAAAAAAATTAAAAAAAAAAAAAAAAAAAAAAACCATTACAGGGGCGCCTGGGTGGCTCCAGTCGGTTAAGCGACCGACTTCGGCTCAGGTCATGATCTCGCGGTCCGTGAGTTCGAGCCCCGCGTCGCGCTCTGTGCTGACAGCTCAGAGCCTGAAGCCTGTTTCAGATTCTGTGTCTCCCTCTCTCTGACCCTCTCCCGTCCATGCTCTGCCTCTCTCTGTCTCAAAAATAAATAAACGTCAAAAAAAAAAAAATTTAAAAAGCCATTACACCCAAACTCAGAAGAAAGGAAGTAATAAGGAACAGAGAAGAAATCTACAAAATTGAAATCAGAAAAACAGTATAGGAAATCAAAACCAAAACCTTCTTTTTTCAGTCAATGTAATTCACCATATTAAATAACCAAAAAAGAAAAACCATATGATCATCACAACAGGTGCCAAAAATACGTTTGACAAAATCCTACCTGAATTTATAATATGAACGATCAGCAAACTGGGAACAAAAGGGAACTTTGTCAGCCTGACCAAGGGCATTTATGAAACACCTACAGCTAACAGCATTATTTTTTTCTTTTTTAAGTTTCTTTGTTTTGAGAGAGAGAGAGCAAGAGAGCATGTGAGACAGCAGCAGGGCGGGGGGCAGAGAGAAAGAGAGAGAGAATCCCACACTGACAGCACGGAGCCCCACACGGGACTCCATCTCATGAACCACTAACAGCATTCTTGCACTCTTAATAGCAAAATACTATCAAGATCAAGAACAAGACCAAAATACCTGCGCTCACCTCTTCTACACACGTTTTTATGGGAGGTTCTAGCTGGTACGATATTTCAAGAGAAGAAATAAAGGCAGAGGACTGGAAAGGAAAAAGTTAAACTGTCTTTATTCGTAGATGTCGTGATTGCCTATGTAGAAAATATAATGCGATTTACAATAAAAGCTGCTGGGACAAGTAAGTGAATTTCGCGAGGTTGTAAAATAAAAACATCAATATATGAAAATCAATTGTATTTCTATATACTAGCAATGAAAACCAGAAATAAGAATTTTAAAACCCCATTTACAATAGCATCAAAAACGTGAAATACTTATCAGAATAAATCTGACAAGAGACGCGCTCAACCCAAACTCTGAAAATTTCCAAACACGGCTGACAGGAATTGAGGAGGACCTAGCTAAACGGGGAGTAGCCCCATACTCTTGGTTGGAAGATGTCAGTTCTCCCCAGACTGATCAGTGCAATCGTTGATGAAATCCCAACAGCCTTTTTAGTAGAAATTGGAAAATTGATCCTAAAAATCACATAAACGTGCAAAGACCTACAATGGCCAAAAAGAAGAAAAAAAAGTCGAGGACTAACACTGCCCATCTTGAAGACTTATTGTAAGTCTTCAGAAAATAAGGGCATGTGATGTTGGTGGAGAGACAGTTTTCAGTCTAGACATCAGCCCATACATATATGGACAACTGACCTTTGACACAAGGCAAAGGCAATTCGGTGTAAAAAGGACGGTCTTTTCAACAATGATGCTAAAACGCGTAGCTGTCCGTAAGGAAAACAACAATGAACTCCTTCATTCACACCTTGTCCCATCTACAAAAACTAACTCAATATTCATGATAAACCTAAATCCAAAATCTATAGCTATAAAAACTTCTAGAAAAAGCACAGGAGAAAATATTTATGACCTGGAGTTTGGTGAAAATCTCTTTTTTTTTTTTAATCTTTTCATTGGTATATTTGGACCATTCATATTAAGGTGATTATTGGTTTTGGTGGGTTAATATTGACCATGTTTGCACCTGTTTTTTACTTATTGGATTTGTTATTTGATCCCACTACTGTCACCTCTTTTCAAGCATGCTTTAACTTGGGTTTTAATTGAGCATACTATATGCTACCATTTTATACCCTCTATTTGTGTATCAATTACTTAAACATTTGCCCTAGGGTTCCCAATAAGCATTTCTAACTAATTTAAATCTGCCTTCAAATAACAGTGTATATTTCATGCGTAGGGTAGGTACCTTACAACAAAATAACTTCCAATTCCCGTTTCTCTTCTCTTGGGACACTCTTAGATGCACCGAAAGAAGAAATTGACAAGTCAGACTCCATCGAAATGTACAACTTCTGCTCTTCAAAAAGAATAAATAAAATAATAATAATAATAATAAAGAGTGTAAAGATAGGTCAGAAACTGGGAGAACATAGTTGCAAACCATGCATTTAATAAAGGACTCGTAGACAAGATATACAAAAATTCACCTAATGAGGATGGTTAAAAGTAAAACGACTAAGCACATCAGGACTGGTAAGGATGTGGAGCTAGAACTTACATACTGATGTGCATACTGTGTGGAAGGCAATGTATTTGTCTCTTAAAACCTGAAACATACACCTACCACATTATCCAGCCATTCCGCTCTTCGGTATCTGTCGGGAAGAAGAGAAAGTCTATTCTCCATACACAGGCTCGTGCGTGAATGTTCATAACAATTGTATTTGGTAATAGCCCAAACCTGAGACAACTCAAATATCCCTCGACAGGCGAATGAATAAATCAATTATTGTATATCCATACAGTGACATACTACTCAGCCTTAAAATGAACCTACCACGGGGCGCCTGGGGGGCTCAGTTGGTTGAGCGGCTAACTCTTGATTTCGGCTCGGGTCTGAGATCAGCCTTGCGATGGGCTCCAAGCTGGGCACGGAGCCTGCTTGGAATTCTCTCTCTCTCTCTCTCTCTCTCTCTCTCTCTCTCTCTCTCTCTCTTCCCTCCCCCAATCCCACTCCGTCCCTCTCAGTAAATAAATAATTAAGTAAACAAAACAAGCTACCGAAACACACAACGTAGATGAATCTCAATAGAACTAAACTGAGTACGCATCCTGTATGATTCCACTGACATAAAATGGTGGAAAATGAAATTTAATCTATAGTCACAGCCAGCAGATCAGCAGAGGGGCCGTGGGGAGGGTGGGATGGTGAGATGACCAAGGCGCATGAGGAAAAGTGTTCGTTATCTTGACCGTGGGGATGGCACGTGTACAAACTTACCACAGGGCACATGTTTTCAGTTTTATTTAATGTTTTATTTTATTTCTGAGAGAGAGCGAGAGAGAGAGAGAGAGAGAGAGAGAGTGGGGGAGGGCCAGAGAGAACCAGAGACACAGAATCGGAAGCAGGCTCCAGGCTCCGAGCTGTCAGCACAGCACCCGACGCGGGACTTGAACCCACGAACCGTGAGATCGTGACCGGAGCCGAAGTCGGACGCTCAACCGACTGAGTCCCCCCGGGTCCCCCGCCGCCGCGACATGGCGTATTTTTAAAAGAGAATTTATTTTATGTCTGTTATGCCTCAACAAAGCTGTTAAGATAGACCAATAAAAATGGAAAGAGGGGAGGTAACACGAGCCACAAGCTAGTTTCGGTGACCCCATTCCGCCGTCCTCGGCCCAGCTGCACGGCCCGGGGCCGGGGCTCCCGCTGGCAGACGAGCACCCCCAGCCTCCCAGCTCGCATTCCGGGAAAAGTGCTCCACATTCCGCTGGCGTGACTGTGGAGAGGGACAGAGAAAATGAGCAAAGCCCTCAGAGGACACGGAGTCAGGCGGAGACGGTTCGTCCCCACTGGGGGCGCAGGTGGGTGATAAGTGTTCTCCTCCTGCTCACTGGCGCCCTATGATTTAATAGAGATTTGACATTTCTCCAGCTGGGTGAAGGCCAAGGATCTGGCTGCGTAAAATCGGGCGGATAAAAGCCCGAGAAAGAGCGCAGAGCCCTCGGCTTCCTGTCACTTTGCCACCTGCTCTGCCACAGCCCAGCTGGCGCGAAAACGGAGGGTGAGAGTGAGAAGAAAAAGGAAAAAGAGATCGAGAAATTCCGGAAACCGCGCCTTCTTGGAGAGTCACCTGCCTCTGCTTCGGTCCCTGGGGTAGGAGGGGGGGTCAGGGAGGCTGCATCTGGCTGCTCAGAGGAGACCCCTGCCCCCCCCCCCACCCCGCCACTGGCAGTGGCTTCCGAGCACCTGCTGTGTGCCCGGGCCAGCACAGGTCCCAGGGACACGGCCGTGACAGGCCAGGTGGGACCCCCGGACACGCATCACGACAATGATAACAGTAAATCCCAATCCTTCGTCCTCTCCAGGTGCCGGCTCTCTAAGAGATCTGGTCCAGTGGTTGTCCCCAGGGGATGTTTGACAATGTCCAGAGACATTTTTGGTTATCACACATGGGGGGGAGGGGGGATGTGCTGGTGGCATCTAGTGGGTAGAGACCAGCCACGCTGAACACACCCTACAATGCATAGGACAGCTCCGATGACAAGGGTTTATCTGGCCCAAACTGCAACGATGACAAAGTTGAGGACCCCCCCCCCCCGCTCACAACTGCCCTGGAGACTAGGATTACTATCATCCCCATTTCACAGAAGAGGAAACTGAGACCCAGGGAGGCTAAGCAAGCGGCCCACCATGTGGAGAGGCAGAATTAGAACCCAAACCAGGTGTGGATGTGCCCAGAGTCTACACCCTGACCCAACGCATGGAGCAGCACCCCTAGCTTACCCTACAGAATACCCAGAACCCTCCAGGAACCCAGGTCCCAAGTTCAAGTCCCTCCGAGCCCCTTGGAGCACTGGGTGAGTCACTGAACCTCCCCAAACCCAGCACTTTATTTTGAAAATTGGGTTCCTACTTCTGGACTGGGGAGCATGGGGTGAATGAAAACGCCCCCCAGGTACAAAAATGTTGGGGAAATAGAAGGGATCTCATATTCATTCATTTATTTACCAAATATCTGCTGGGCACTTACTACTTTCTCAGCACTGCACGAGGCACCGGGGATGAGCCTTGAAGGACCCACGGAGGTCCCCGTGCCTGCGCACTTGTCTGAGCATGGGCGGGGCCCAGAGTCCGGGTTTCGCTCTTGGCCAGCCACGTGGCCCCAGCACCAGGCCTCCGAGGTCCCCTTCCCATCTCCGTCAGGCCTGAGAGCACCTGCCACCCCTCATTTCTGCAATCAGTTCCCAGCTTCGATTTCAGACAGCCCAGTGGGCCCTCCTGACCAGAGAGCCCCAACTCCCTTCCCATCCGTGCTGGGGACAGCAGGAAACATGAGTCTGTCCCTGCCCATGCCAATTCCAGAGGTTCCAGTGAGCCTCGTTGATTACAGCTAGGAGTGCGGTTGGAGAAAAAAGGAGAAAAGAGAGAGAGGGTGGAAATTCCCTCGGAGGGGCTGAAGCAGATAGTCGAGAGAAGGGAGGATCGCTGTCCTCTGGATGCAGAGAGCACAACTCTCGAATTTAGTGGGCATTTTTTTCAAGATTTCCCGCAGTGCCTCAACTTGAGAAATTTTTAAACTATAATTAAAAGAGATCTTATGTGCGTAAATCCGGCCTTTTCCGATGCTCAGGTTTCAACCCCCACCTCACACACCTGCCTCCTCTCCCCCAGCTTGGAGGCCCTGACACTCCTGCCAGGTCCAGACGGGCCTGGGCAGACGGCCAGATGGTGCCCCTTGGTCTCCGTCCTCTGACACCCGAGGGCCTGAGCACCAAGCTGGGAGGGAAGAGAGCTCCGTGCAGGAGAGTGTCCGGACCGGTTCCCAGTTCAGAGCTGCCCTCGGGCCCCTCGAGCTCCGTGGGCCTCAGCATCCTCATCTATAAAATGGGGCCCATGACTTCGAAGGGTTGCGGCAGACGACGTGACCTGGTGGGAGGAAACGCATCGCCTGGCACAGAGCCGTCCCTCGCTCGTGCCCACAGCTCCACCCCGCGAAGACGGAGCAAGGCGCAAAATCGTCCGGCATATTTTTGGCTGCAAGTGGTGGAGAAGCCGACCACCTAGATCAACTGAAGCAGAAAGGGAATTATTTTGGTCCGAGGTGACTGAGCCCAGCTCAGACTCAGCACCTGCCTGGGCCAACAAGAGAGGACAGGAGAGTGGAACCTCCCGGTGCCCCTCACTGTGGGACTGGAAGCACAGCGTTCCGCTGGGCGGGGGGCGCTGAGCACAAATAGGAACACGGGTTTCCCCGGGCTGATGTCTCTGGACACCAGGAGGGACAGGAGGCACAGAAGCGAGCACTGGGGCGAGTGAGCTCCCGTGGCCCCCTTCCCAGGGGCTCTGAAGAGGGCCCACTGCCGACCCCGAGGGGCATAGTGAGCTAACGGGGATTTCGGGCACCACGGGGAGGCATTCTGGTGCCTGGAGCCTTCACCGTGTTTGCAGGTGCGCTCAGCCTGCCGGGAGAGCAGATTCTGCAGCTCAGAGAGGTAGAGCCGGAAGGGTCTCTGGGGGCAGAGGCCACCCTCAGGCTGGGCCTCTCCCTGGGCTCAGGGACCAACACCGTGGCTAGCGCGACGGGTCCCAGGCCTCCGTCCCTGCTCTGAAACCCTGAGCATGGCCACCTCTGCACCTGGTCCTAGCTTGATCCCTAGTGGGGCCCTTGCCGGGGACCGGGCCCTGCTCTGCTCCCACAGCCCCTCCCTCTGCCGGATCAGGGCCCCACTGCCCCTCCACCACGATTAGGGTATTGCCACCCGAACTGGCCCAGCATCCGCAGTACTTTGTCGCTACAGTAACAGCGTCAACACCACCGACAACAGCAATAATGACAGTGGAAACATTCAGTGAGTACTGACCATGTGCCGGCCCTATAATAAATCATTGTCACGCGTTATCTGTTTTTTGCTTTTCTTTTTTTTTTTTTTAACGTTTACTTATTTTTGAGAGAGAGAGAAAGCGCACAAGCAGGGGAGGGCCAGAGAGAGAGGGGGAGACACGGAATCTGAAACAGGCTCCAGGCTCTGAGCCGTCAGCACAGAGCCCGACACAGGGCTCCAACTCACGGACCGAGAGATCAGAACCTGAGCCGAAGTCAGATGCTTCACCGACTGGGCCACCCAGGCGCCCCCATGCATTATCTTATTTAACAGTCCTTTTGAAAAGTCCTAAGAAGAAGAGATTCTGGGTTAATTTATTAAAAATAAAAAAAATCCATTTATTAAATAGTCACTTCATCAAATGACCAATTTACCAGAAATCTATTTGCCCAGTGATCCGTGAGGTGCCCAGTGACGGGCAGATACATGAGCCCTGGTCTGGCCTTAGAAGCCAGGCCGCTGTTTTCACCAGGGAGGCAGAGACAGAGGCAGGGCTGTGGCTAGAAAGGCCCGGGATAGAAGTCTAAAAAACCCACATGTGCGGTATTGAAAGGCAAAGAAGCCCGCCTCTTTGCTGAATCGCTTTTCTGTGAGTGGCCCTCCTGAGATGAAGAAACAGAGAAGTCAGGTAACCAGCCCCAGGTCGCCCAGGCTGGAACTTAGCCCCCCTGCTGCAGGGGACCCCCCCAGGAAGTATGGCCCGGTTCTGCTCAGATACCCAGACCTCCGGGCCTCCCGTGAGGCATCCTCCCCTCCCAGGCCTCTGCGGGCCTCATCTTTCCCATCTGTGAAAAATGAGTCGGACTGGATTATCTCTAAGACTCTCCGGGGCTGACTTTTTAATGAATCCGAGGCTCAGAGACAGCTAGCCACCTGCCCAGAGCCACACAGCTGGTCAACTGGAGTTCAGCACTCCCCCCAGATTTCCTGCCTCTCTCCCTCCCGCTGCATCAGTCACCCACCCTCCTGGGACCCTGCTTGGGCATCAATCCCCTGGAATTTGTGTCATTGCATGAGGCAAAAAAATAAAAAATAAAAATACCACATCAAGAGGGGTGTAAAAAATTACACCGGTGAAGAATTCGTTCCAGATGTGACTTGACTCATTGCACCGTCTACATGCTCCGCTTTGAGAATCACCTCCACACGGGAAGGGGGTGGCGCCCCCTTGGATCTGCCATCCAGCGGGAGGGTCTGAGGTCACCGCACCCCAGCCCTGCCCTCAGGTCTGGAACCCCCTGGAGATCGGCGTCAGGAAGGGGCTCGTGATGGGGATGGGGTTGGGGGTGACATGAACGGGTGCCAGTGTGCGTGACCGTGACCGAGGAAGAACTTGTGGGGGCCGTGGCCGCAGCTCGTGTTTCAGGGACGTGCCAAGCTGAGTTCTCAAAGGAGGACGTGGGAGTGAGCGGTTTGTTTGGAAGTGACCCCAGGAAGCCCCAGCAAGGCAGGAAGGGAAGTTAAGAGATGGTGCTGGGACCAGAAGATGCTTGGAGCAGAGAATGCCCACCCTGCCCCCCACCACCCGCCTCTCCCAGTGCTGCCACAGGACCAGCCCAAAGCCAGACCTCTGAGCAGCTGAGGCCGGCCTCGTTCAGCCCTCTGTCTAGTCAGTATCTTGTCCAAACTGACACAGGATCGTGGGCTAACCCAGCTGAGATCCCCAGTGTCCAGCTAATACACTTCACTGCCTTCTGGCTGCCTGCGGCTCTGGGCCCAGCGTCTCACACTGCGTGTTGCCGCAGCCTCACGAGAAACCCATTTGACGGAGCTGGCAACTGAGGCAGAGAGAGAAGTACCCAGCGTGGTCCCTGTAACAATGGCGGGGCCTGTCACGCAGCGAGTACTCAGTAAATGCTAAGCCTGGAGACCAGCGTTCGTCGACGTGGGGTTTCCCGACCAGCAACATCAGCACCACCCGGAGACTTGTTAGAGATGCAAATTCTCGGCCTCCCCACCGGCTGGCTGGCTGGCGTGACCTTGGAGGGCCCGGACTCTGAAACCCCAGTGCCCAGGTTCGAACACTGGCTCTGACGCTCACCACTTCCATGGCTTCCGGCAAGTCATTCATTCCCGGTGCCTCAGTTTCCCCATATGTCAAATAGGAACGCTAACGCAATAGACCTCCCTGGGTCGTTAGGAGGATTCAATGAGTTACTACACGTGGGCCATTTAGAGCAGCGCTGAGCTGGCAAGACCAAGGGCTGCGTTTCCATCCACAGACCGGTGACATGGGGACTTTCAGGGGCCTCGGCCACCTAGCCAGGAGTGCTCTTTCTTCCCCCCTCACACCGATGCCCTGCCATCCAGATACCGGAGCCCGCCCCCATCTGGCCGCCCGCCACAGAGCCAAGGTCTACAGTCAGGAAGAAAGCCTCGCTTGGTGGCCACCAGGAGCTCTCAGCACCCACCGTTGGCACCCGGGTGGCTGGGCGTGGGAGCTGTTGGGACACGGAAACCTGGCCGTCCGCACCTACCTGGATCCATACCTGGGACTCAGAGAGCTCAGCGGCGTGTTTTACTCTCTTGGAGCAAACCAACTTTTCCACCACAACAAAAAAGTGTAAGCTGTGTCCAGAGAGCAGAGCCCGACGTGGGGGGTCGAACCCACGAACCGTGAGATCATGACCTGAGCGGAAGTCAGACGCTCAACCAACCGAGCCACCCAGGCTCCCCTCACAGCCCCCGTGGTTCCTCCCCCAGCTGGGTGGCTGTTTCTCTCTCTGGTTTCCTTTTCCAGTCTCCCTGCCTCCCTCCCAGCCCCCGCTCAATCTCTCCCTCCTCCTCCCTTGCTGGTTCTAATCTCTGTGAGCAGGAAAGCACAAATTCAGAATGGTGTTGTCTTTTATTCATTAGGATTTATTTCCTTTAGTGAAGCACTCTGGGATGGAGGTTTTCAAGAGACAAGAAAGGCACTAGGGGTGATTAATATTCCCCCGCTCTCTAGATAACAGGAATGATTCCAGGGTATGGATTTCTTTTTAAGGAACTTTAGCATGGGCTGTGCTGGGAGGCCAGCCCATGGATTAACAGATACCCCACCGGGCAAAGCAAGAATTCAGAGGAAAAGAGGGTCGCCAAGCTGAGAGACCAGAGGGCGAGCCTCGAGGAAGGATTAGGGAGACCCCAGGACAGGGGCTGGAGCCAGTGTGGCCCCCGCTACTACCAGGACGACTGGCTGCTCTAGACCTGGAGGGAGGGAAGGAGGTAGGTGGGAAAGGGGTGTCAAGGAGGGATACAGGGAGGGAGGGAAGGATCTGCCCAACAGCGGGACAGGTTTGCTTGTTGGGGGGTGAGCTCCCCATTCCCACAAGAATCCCAGTTATCACTCACAGGACAGTGAAGAGAGGGCATCCTGAATTACCAGCGTGGCGCTAGGTTAAGGTCGCTTCCGGTGCTAAGGTTCTGGTTCCAGGATGTCTATTTCAGCTTCACATGTGTCTGAATCATTCTGTATTCCTCAGGGCCAGGCACGCTGTGAGTGTGGTTACAAGTCTTTCTGAGCACTTCCTTAATTCTAAGATTCTTTGGGCCCGTGATTCTCTGAATGCATCTGTGATCCTATAATTCTAGGACTCTGTGAAAAGGATAAGACGTTCAGATTCTGCGATTCAGAGACTCCATTAAGGTAGCTTTGAGTCTATGAAAGACGCTCTAATTCCCAGCTCCGGTGCATCGCAGATGCCGTGAAAGGACGGGCAGATCGGAAGACCAAGGAAGCTCCCGTGCCCCTCTGCCCCCCTGCGTCAGCATCTGCAGTGACAGGACGCTGGGCCCCTGACTCCAAGCTCCTCTCAGAGCTCAGTGTCGGTCCCGGGGGGTCCCTGACTCCATGCACCCTATCTCCTCTGCCATCACCTGGCTCACCCCAGTCTCTCCCATCGAGGATCCAGGGTCCTAGGCGTGAGCCCAACGTCCCAGGAGAACCTCCCTTCCCAGTCTCCTCGACCCAACCTGAGCCTGGTTAACCTGCCAGCAGAAATGGGACACGTCCAGGAAGGCCTTGGTACTTGACCCCAGTCTGTGTCAAACTGCTTTTGGGTTCTTCCACTCATAACTCCCTGGGAACACCCCCAAAACGGGGCTGGGACCCCTCCTGGCTTCTCTCCTCCAGTCCCTCCGGGCCCCTGCCCCGGGGCAGCCGGTGTGGGTGCACTGGCTAGGAGCTCCTTGGCAGTGTTCTCTGCTGTAACTGTAGAGAACCCCGGGCTCTCTGAGTTCACGCCCACGGGCTGAGTGGGCTAAATGGGCCCAAAGCCCCAGGTGACAGAGCCCAGGGGGCCAGCACTTTGGTAGACATGCTCCCAGCCCCTCACATTTTTCCCCGGGATATTAATTACAAAGAGGATGTTGGGCACAGCCTTGGATGCTAGTGGACTTCCCTAGTGTAGCTCACTCAAGAAAAGACAAAGCAGTTCCGTTTCAGTTCTGTTTACGTTTCAGTCCTGTTTGTTTTTTTCTGATGCACTCGCCCTGCCCCACCGTGGAGGTCTTTCCCCGTTCACCGTTCATCCGGGGCACCCTCCGTGGGCTCCGAGCAGCGGCCGTCCTGCGGGTTCAGCTGGGTTTCCCGGGAAAGGAACAGGATCCGGGGGAGGGAAGAAATGGAGGCCAGGCAGGTGGGGCTGGAATCCTGGAAGAGGCCGGATCATGGTTGGTTCTCCAGGACGGCCCAGCCAGGGTCCCCCCGCGACGCACCAGACCTCAGCAGGAAAGCTAGGGTTCCCGGGCACCTGCGGCAGAGGGAACCCGGAGCCCGGAGCCCGGCAGACTTGGCCTCGGGGATTGGGACAAGCCACTCCCTGAGACCCAGGAGCCTCCCTGGAAATACACAGGGAGGTGGTCACCAGACCCAGAGGGAGCTGTGAGCTGGCCAAGGGACCACACACTGTGGGGCGGGGGAGGGCTAAGCACCACTGGACGGCTCGCCACACCCACACCAGCCAATGCAGGTGCAGCAGAGGCCAGAAAAAGCAAAAGGAACCCAGGCTGACCTGGGAGAAGCCCCTTCCCCAGCAGCGTCCCTCGGGCGCCCTCTACCGACAACGCATGACGTGGTGGTCTCTCCCTGGAGGAGTACTTGGGGTCTCTCCCCCTTCACTCAAGGGGGAGTTTGGGGCTGAGAGGCGATAAACTGAGGCCCGCGAAGGACCCCCACAGCTCACACCTGGCCCGTCACCTGTTTGGGTACGCTTCGTGAGTCAAGAATGGTTCTGACATTTTTAAATGCTGGAAAAATAATCAAGAGAAGAATATTTTATGACATCAAATTATATGAAATTCAAACCTCAGGGTCATAAGTAAGTTTTGAATTGTGTCAGTTAAGAAATTGTGGGGGTTTGGGGCACCAGGGTGGCTCAGTCGGTTAAGCGTCTGACTCTTGATTTCAGCTCAGGTCATGATCTCACGGTTCGTGAGTTAGAGCCCCACATTGGGCTCTGAGCTGATGGGGTGCCTGCTTGGGGTTCTCTCTTTCTCTCTGCTCCTCCCCGCATTCATGTGCGCGTGCTCTCTCTCCCTCTCTCTCAAAATAAATAAATAAACTTTTTTTTTTTTAATTGTGGGGGCGCTTGGGTGGCTCAGTCGGTTGAGCATCCGACTTTGGCTCAGGTCATGATCTCATGGTTCACGAGTTCAAGCCCCACATCGGGCTCTGTGCTGACAACCCAGAGCCTAGAGCCTGCTTTGGATTCTGTGTCTCCCTCTCTCTCTCTCTCTGCCCCTCCCCTGTTCTCTCTCTCTCTCTCTCTCTCTCAAAAATAAATGAAAACATTAAAAAACTTTGTGGGGGTTTGGGGGCGCCTGGGTGGCTCAGTCGGTTAAACATCTGACTTCGGCTCAGATCATGATCTCACAGTCCATGAGTTTGAGCCCCACGTCGGGCTCTGTGCTGACAGCTCAGAGCCTGGAGCCTGCTTCAGATGCTGCGTCTCCCTCTCTCTCTGCCCCTCTGCCACTTGTACTCTCTCTCTCCCTCTCTCTCTCTCTCTCAAAAATAAATAAAATGTAAAAAAAATTTTTTTTTTTTAATTTGCAGGGGTTTGTTTTCTGTCTGGTTACACAAATACCTACATCGTATCCTTGATTTGTCTCTTGGACCGTCAGTCCTAAAATACTTAATGTCTTGTCCTATATGGAAGTTTGACAACTCCTGGCGGTTGAACTGGGAACTGTCTAGGGCTCCCTTAGTCACCCTGAATTGTCCCCCATGCCACCTCCCACAGCTGTCAGATCTGGGCTGCCAGTCCCAGGCCTGGCAAAGCCTCTGGACATCACAGCCTGGAGATGGAAAAAGGCCCACTCGGGGACCCCCCCACAGACACCTTGGGGTAAGGGATCCACGAGGGGGGCCAGGTTGGAGGAGGGGTATAGTCCTCCTCCGAGGGAGAGAGGTCACTGCCCTCCTTGGGAGGCTTTGGGAGGAGGGGTTAAAGGGATCGAGTGACAGGGACAGAAGCAACTCCATGATGAGATCTGAGCCCTAGGCCTGGTGCCAGGGTCTGGAAGCCCCTTGTTTTTGGGCCACGCAGACCGACCCCTCCATGCCAGCCTCCTCCATGCCATTCCAGGCCACCTTTTTCAAAACATACCACCCCCAAGTCCAAGACGGCCTTCACACTCATCTTGTTCTATCTCTGGGACCCATTTCACAGACGGAGAAACCAAGACCCAGAAAGAGCTACCAGATGGCAGCAAAGAGGGAGAAGAAAGAGCAGAAACATTTGAGACGGGAGGCCTGGCTTCCAGTTCCAGCTTCAACTCGAGTGCCGAGGGCACAGCCTGCTGTCTCTGAGCCTCCTGGAGGCCTGCGACAGGCTCATCCCCTGCCCTTCTGCACCCAGCCCAGTGCCCCGCACACACCTGTCTACCTCCGGTCCTTTGCCTGTGAAATGATCTCTGTGAAGCTTAAGTTAAAAAATCCACGTAAAGCCCCTGGCACGGGGTAGGTGCCCAGGAAACAGTAGCTCCATAGAGAGCCAAGGTTGCTCTGACCCAAATCCCAGGTATTACCTCCCGGAACAGAGCAGCCCCTCCTCAGGCCAACACACCTGCCGACAACCAACAGGGCAGAACGTCTGGCCCCAGGCATTCTCCCACATTAATTGTATTCACATCTGGAAGCTTCTTCCCCCACCCCCCACCACCACCATCCGCCTGGTTGTCAAAGAGCTTTGATCCAGGAGATAACGGTGTAATTAAACAAGACAAATGCAGAGCAATCCTCTTAGACGGAACTCACTAGCCTACCCCCCCCCCCTTGTAAGATAGTAATGAACTATCTTTGCAGAGATTACACCCCTACCTGGGGCCCAGTTCGCCATGGGGCAGATTCCATTGTCATCCGAGACCTAAAGAGAGAAGGAAACATACTAATTGGCTTAGCTCTGTTTCCACAAAAATCAAAGAAATCTATATCATCTGCACAGTGGTGGGACATTTGCCAATAGACTGTGGCCGCCCTGGGAGACACTGGCTTTCCTCCTTTCTCCGGCTTGTTGATAGCCTTCTGTGAATCAAACTGATTGCTGAGATGGATGTGGAAGCCGAGTGGGGAGGGTTGAGGGGAGCACGTGGCCGGAGTCTGGGTGCGAGAGGGACCCTGCCACCTGCGAGGGACAGACGGCAGCTCTGCCCGTCTGGCCTCATTGTCCTTGGGAACCACCGCTCGGCCTTCTCCCCTCTCCCGAAGGAATCACTCCCGCAGCCCAGATTCCAGGGTGCGGGCGCGGCGCCCAGGCCCCCAGCTCTAGTGATGGCTTCTGGGATGGGTGGGTCGGAGATGGGGAGGCGGCTGAAGCCGGTGGGGATTCTTGGGCAGGTGATTTAAGGAGGGAGTAGCTCCGGGAGAACCTGAAAAGAAAAAGATGGGCGTTTGTTTCCAGTTTCGGGTTAACACACATGAAGCTGCCCCCAGACGCTTTCGTAACAGGCTTTTTGTGGATGTATGTTTTCATTCCTCCCGGGAAATCGCCGAGGTGGAACCAGTAAGTCATAGATGAGATGTAGACCTAACATGAGAAGACCCTTCCGAACTGTCTTCCAAAGCCGGGCGGCGGCCTGTGTTCCCACCAGCCCTGCCAGAGCCCCGGCGTCCCCGCAGCTTCGCCTGCACTTAGTAGGGTCGGTCCTACTAATTTTAGCCGTTTTAGTGGGAGTAGAGTATCTGTTGTGGTTTCTTTTGTGTTTCTCTGATGAGTAATGTGGTCCCCCTTTTCACAAGCGTCTTGGCCATCCTAAACGCACCGTGACGTGCCCTTTGGTGTATTTGGACCATTTTCATCACCATCTTTTTTTTTTTTTTTTTTTTACGTAAGCTCTACGCCCAACACGGGGCTTGAACTCACGACTCCAACATCAAGAGATGCACGTTCTACTGACTGAGCCAGCCAGGCGCCCCTTTGTTTCGTGCTGAACAGGAAAGGCTGATACTCTTTTTTTGGTTGAATCTCTTTGTACGTATTCCTGGGTTTTGTTATGACAGTAAATAGTATTTTTGTTTTATTGCAGGTTTTTTGGTTGCTAGTACAGAGAAACACAAGTGAGGTCTATATAGCACACTTGCACGCCCCTCAATTGGCAAATGAGCCTTTAGGAAACAAGCATCGATGTGAGCTCCCCGGGTCCACTTAGGCTTGGTGGTGCAGGGGAGGGGAGAAAGGGAGGGGGAGGTAGGCTAAGGGAGGATAATGCGAATAGCTGACATCATATAGCGCTTGGTATAGGTAAGGGGCTGTGTTCACTCATTTAATCTTTAGAAACACCTCTGTGAGGCAGGTGTTATCATTACTGGTTCCATCGTGCATGAGGAAACTGAGGCACGGAGAGCTTACGTGACTTAGTAAAGATCCACCCAGCCAGGGACGCCTGGGGTGGCTCAGTCGGTTAAGCATCCCACTTCGGCTCAGGTCATGATCTCACAGTCCGTGAGTTCGAGCCCCGCCTCGGGCTCTGTGCCGACAGCTCGGAGCCTGGAGCCTGCTTGGGATTCTGTGTCTCCCTCTCTCTCTGCCCCTCCCCCGTTCATGCTCTGCCTCTCTCTCTCTCTCAAAAATAAACAGTAAAAAAAAAAGAAAAAAAAGATCTACCCAGCCGGTGAATGCAGAGATGGATTCAAATCCAACAGGCCTGGCCCTGAAGCCCCCACGCTGTCCTATCTCCAATACCTCCTTGAAGACGATCTTGATGGGTAATTGATGGGTAATTGACATAGTCGTGTTAAAGGCTGAGCAGAGACCACAGCACACAGTCAGTGCTCAATAAATGCTGGCCGAGGTGTCCTGCAACACCCCGCATTCTGGGGAAGCAGTCGTGACTGAGCCAGACGCAGAGCCCCGAGGGGCTTCCGGTCCCCTGGCAGGGGCTGGAGGAGAGAACTGTAGCTTATAGCACAGAGCAGAGCCAGACTGGAGAAGCTTGGGGTGGGGGGAGGTGGACAGCGGGAGCCCAGGGAGGGAAGGTGGAGACAGAGGAGAGAACGGCCTGTGCAAAGGCCTGGTGGTGAGGAGGGCGTGGTGCCCCCCTCCGCCGGCCCCCGCACCCGTGGGGGACCCCCGGAGGAGTGGTAGGAGCCTTTGCAGCAAGAGCCGGGCAGGGATACAGGGCTTGTTCGGGGGAGTGCTAGGGCCGGATTGAGGGAGTGAGCTTGGTTGGCATCACTGGGGTGGCCAGTGTGCAGCAGCCAGGATGGGGCTGGTCTCACCCTGCTTTGTCCCATGAGCACGGGGGGTGGGGGGGGGGAGGCTTCACAGGGAGAGCTGCGGGTTCGGGCGAGAGCCCTCTTCTGCCCCTTAGTGAGCCACCCACACTGGCGGCGATTCTGTAGACAGACCCCAGGGCTAGCAGGCTCTGGGGTGACAGCACCCCCTCCCTCCCCCACTCATCTCCTCTCCCATCCCATCCCCTCTCTCTCTGAGGCTGTTCCGGTCCATTAAATGATGAAGCAGCCTCATTTTGGAAGCTTCCAGCTCATTAACTGGGAGGAGGGAAGGAGTCTGGGAGGACCCAGGAGAGAGCCCTCGCCCTGCGAGGGCTGGGGAGGGGACTCCCGCCTGCGCCTTCAGGAAACCCAGTGGAGCCGTGATAGGAGGAAAGGTGAGCCCCGTGAGGCTTCCTGCCTTGGGTCTCTTTGGTGCTTCAAGGTAGGACCATGAGATGCTGGCTCTGAGGGGGAGGACTCTGAGGACCCCAGGGCTGTGGGAACAGAAGAGGGTGGCTTGGGGTCAAGAAGGGCTTCCCCGCTGGTGCCACATGTCCCACTTCATCTGGGGCTCCTTTTCCCAGCCGGGCCCACCAGGGCCTCCCCGAGGGTGGACACAGAAGGGGCCTTGGCGGGGCCCGGAGGAGGCCGGTGGAGGGGTCTGCTGTGCTTGGGTCGTGGGGTGATAGCAGCCGGCTGCTGGCTCCGGGTTCTGTATCCCTTGCTCCCCCTTTCCCACAGCGGGAGAGAAGGGTCGAGACAGGAAACCTGAGGCAGCGCAGGGGTGCAGAGAACTACTCCTGGTCCCCGGCCAAGAATATGCTGGATGCGCTTGACCCCCGCCCCATCGCTGAGATATGGCATGGGCACATAATTCATCCTCCCAGGAGGACCAGGTGCCCTCTCCATCCCCCACCCCCTGGGGACCCCAGAGGGGACGTGGCTGACCCTGGGCATCCGAGTGGCAGGGGGAGAACTTTCCACCCTCATCCCCCTGCTGGGACCATCACTGTCATCATCCGCAGGAGGCAAGTGAGGCTAGGACCCTGGCCCACACTTGCAATGGCCATGGAGGCCTGGGAGGCACCGAGGCAGAGTGGCCAGAGATAAGCGAGGCAGCTTCCTGGTGGGTGGTGGGTGTGGCGGGGGAGCGGGGGGGGGGGGGGGGCAGGGGGGTCCGCTGGCTGCCAGCCCCTTCCCCGGGAGTCAGTTCCAGCCTGGGCATCAGGCCTGTGGACAAAGACTGCAGTGGGAAGCCAGAAACTCTGCAAAGAGCCCCAAGGGGGCATGATCCTGCCCAAGGTCACCCGGGGAGCCAGAGGCAGAGTCCACTCCACCCTCTGTCCACCTGGGCTCCTCACAGCTGCTGCCGGGCTGGTGCTGGAACTCAGGGCTGCCGGAAGCTGATAAGCAGGATCCAGAGGGAGGAGAGACCCAACTTTCCAGGGCTCCCTTCCTGAGCCTGGCCTGAGGTCGGTCACCTGCAGGAGAGAGCCTGGGGGTGTGGCCACTGGGAAGGCACGTGCGGTGGGGAAAGGGGTGGCCTGTCCAGGGCATTAAGCTTGACTTTTCCCTGCCCTGCTTCCACACATTTCCTTGACAAACATTTAAAACCATCATTGGTTGAGTGATTACTATGTGCCGGGAGGTTTATACACACACCATCGAATTATCGAGCACCTACTGTGTGCCGGGATCCATCAGAGAACGGGTCCTTCTTGGATCTGGAAACAGATTCTAGGTTCCTTTTCCCAGATGAGGAAACTGTAATTCAAGGACCTGCCCATGCCACTCGCCTGAGATGTGACAGGGCCTGGTTTGAACAGAGGCCCAGCTACAAAGTCCCTGCTCCTGAGGGCCGGGGATGGGAAGGGCCTCCCCAAGGAACAAGTCCTCGGCCTGGGAGTTGCTTCCTGCAGAGAGGGGAGGTGGAGCAGGAGACAGGACTGGCAAAGCTGGAGGGTGGGGGGCATGCAAAGTGCTGGTGCTCAGTTTTGTACACAGGATCCTGACAGCCACCGAGAGAAGCAGCACCGTGATCACTCCCGTGTTACTGATGCGGGGACCGAGGCTCAGAGAGGTCAAGGGACTTGTCAGAGGTCCCAGGAAGAGCCAGAGCTGGGGTTACCACCCAGGCCCCATCGGCCTCCTGATGCTACTGTTTTCTGCTTCTGTCTTCTCCTACTCTGCCAGCCTTCCGGAACATTCCCTGCACCTGTGCTTGTTCTCCCTCCTTACAGAGCAGGCTCAGGAGGCCCCAGGACAGCCCAGAGGATGGTGGGCGCTCACCTCCTCCTCCCTGAACCCTCCACCTGCATGGACGTCCTCCAGTGTCACCAAGCCCCCCTTCCCCCGGCAAGTCAGGGGGAGCCTCCAGCCGGGCTTTTACAGGAATCGCTGACAAGACAGGTCTCCCTCCCCCTCTACTTGAGCAGTTAATGTTCGGACTGAAATGCAGAACTTTTCCAAGTGTCCGTATTACGTCCCATCTGCTGCACGAATCTCGCCCTGAGTTCAGCTGGAGGCCAGCAGTGTCCCGTGTCCCTCCGGCTTCTGTCCTCTGTGGATCTGCTCGGTTGGTGGCTGTAGTTCTTCCCAGTGAACCAAGAGGCCTGGGCGGGGGACAGAGCCCTGTGGTACACCACGGAGACTGCCTTCTAGCGTGACCGGCTGTCCTCTGGCCACGGCCCTCTGTCTGCCCTCCCCGTGGTTTGCTGGCGTCTGCCTGTCCCTCCCTCTCTCTGCCCCCTTCCCCATCTCTCTCCTTGTCATTGTCCCTTTACTGTCTCTCCTTCCCCCCCTCCTCCTTCCCTTACCCTCCTAGCTCCCTTGCCCCCTCCTCACCTCCCTCTCCTTCCCTCCTTCTTCCTCCACCTTCTCTCTTTTATGGGCATTGGTCAAGGTCACAGCCACAGAGGCTTCTCCTCACCTGCCCCCAAAGGAGTCCTGTCTGGGCACCCCTTAGTTGAGTCAAGTTGACACATAAAAATCATCACATAATAGAACCGTAGCTTGATTCAGTTGTAGAAGGAAATCCGTGACCTTCTGAGAAACGTGAAAGACCAAGTCCCTGCTACCATGGCGTCCTGCCCACCCCCAGATCCAGGACCAGGGGAGGCAGGAGGACTTGGTGACAGCAGGGAAGAGAAGACCCCTCCTCCACCCAGCTCTCTGGGAAAGTTATTCCAGCTGCCAGGCCAGACCATTCTGGGTAATGGATGGCGTCTCTTGAATGCTCTCTGAGAGATGGGCCCCTCCCGAATCTGCTGCAGTGTCATTAAGAGGGAAAACGTTTGCTCTGTGGAGCTCCTGATGGCCTTTAGAAACTGCAAGTTAAACACCAACCAGGAAGGGCTGCTCAGGGCTTAACCCTCCCCTTCCCAGCCCAGGCCTCGCCGATGGGGCCACAGATCGCTGGCCTGGACTCTCAGGAGCCTCTCCTGGCTCTTCTCCGCCTGGAAGTGCATGGGTGTGTGTGGGGGCAGGGCGGGGGGGGGGGGCAGAGGGAGAAGAGGAACCTTTGAGGCTCTGGGCTCAGGTGTTTGTAGCCTGAGGCAGGTTGGAGAGCAGAGCACTGGGGGACCCACCTTGGGGGATGGGCAACTTGGGGCCACTCCCTTAACCTCTCTGTGCTGGCTTCCTACAGGGTGGAGGGGCTGGGTGGGCCTCCCAGGTCTAAGGTTCCAGGGTCCGTGTTCCACAGCAGGCAGGGCCTGGTGGTCTTTCCCAAGAGGCCTGATGCATCCATGTCTCCCAGGTCTGTGCACTGAAACTGGTCACCTCTGGCCCCAGTGGGGAGGCCAGCCCTGGGGACAGAGGAGAGCAGGTGACCTGGGTGAGCTGACAGAGGGGAGGGAGCCCCTGTTACCCAGCGTCCCCTGGAAGCCCAGCACTGTGCAGGGACAACCCCCAACACACACACACACACACACACACACACTACACTGCCCGGGGCCAACCTCACAAGACAGAGTGGTCTCAGCTTGACCGCCTGCCTCCCACCTCCCTGCCTGTGCACATGCAGTCTCCCCTCCTAGCCTGCCTTCCCCTCCTCCATCCATATCCTACACGGCCCAAGGCCCGCCTCCTCCAGGAAGTCTTCCTTGATGTCTCACAGCCAAACCCCTCATGGCTCCACTCAGCTGGCCCCCTGGTTGTTGCATTGCCCGACTCACTTTTAGATTTTGTGCCGTAAGACCCAGACCCAAACATGAGCTCATTTCACTATCTCACCGGGTTCGTGGAGATTTACCGGGTGCTGGCTTGCCAGGCACGTGGGTGCCACAGAGAGGATGAGAATAAACATCTGCCGAGCACCTGCGGATGCCCCCATGCTCAGTCCGCCCACCTGGGGTCCGGGCAGGCTCCTCGCCCTGTTGGGAGGGTGAGGACCCGAGATCCAGAGGCAGGAGGCAGGTGCTCAGGTCCCAGAGTGAGTCGGTGGCTGGGATTCGAACCCAGGCCAGACTCCAAGTCCCACCCCCGCCCCCGTTACCTGCCCCCAGAATTCTTCGACTCCCTGGGCTGGGCCAGGATTGATCCTGGGGCTGTGGGGTCCTATCAGGGGGGGGTCTCTGGTGGCCACAGTTATGCAGGAAAGGGAGCAGCAAGGCATGTCTCTTAGTGACATGTGGGGCCCTTAGGTGACCCCTCAGTGACACACAGAGCCTTTCGATCACCCCTCAGTGACAGGCAGGGCCCTCAGTGACAGGCAGGGCCCTCAGTGACAGGCAGGGCCTTAGGTCACCCCTCAGGGATAGGAGGGACTCCGTCACCCTCAGTGACACGCTCACCACCTCTGTTTGCTCCCAGCCTGGCCTCTGGGCTGTGCTCCTACCTGGGACTCAAGGCCCCTCGGGGAGCCCACGTTCCCCCAGACTGTCCCCAGGGCCCAGCTCTTGCTGACGAGCCACAGGCATCAGGGAATCCACGTTGGCCTCTGGCTCCAGCCACCCTTTCCTCTTCCTTCCTTCGCCAGCTGAAATCTCAGAGAAACACTCAGGGAACAGACGGTGAGCCCTGGGCCTGGCGCCGCGTGACAAATCCCACCCCTCGGAGCTGGGAGCCGAGTGTCCCGGGTGAGACGTGGGTGCGGGTGGCTGCCCGTGGGACTGGACTCCCGGCCCTCCCGGCCCGCGGCAGAGGCCTCGCCTGATGTGGGGCGTCCCCTCGGACTCTCCTGGGCTGCCCCCAACACGTACGTTCTCGGTCAGCCTCGATTTGAAAAAAGAGAAACAGAAAGTGCCAGAGGTCACACGGCCGGTCAGTGGCGAGCCAGGGCGGAGCCAGGGCTCCCGTGTGCCTGGGGGGCCCCGGTCAGATCGTGTCTGGGCGCCCGCGTCCGTGTGTCTGTGCGCGTACGCGTGCGTGTTAGGTGAGTACACGGCTGTCCTCAGCTGTCGTGACAGTCACTGTGCAGGGGCCAGCCCGACCCGCTGTCTGAGCCGGTGCCCCTTCTCAGGGAACCCTCTGGTCCCCGGCTGGTGGCAGGTGGGGAGAGCCGGAGGGGGCAGAGGACAGAAAGCCCACTCTATTCAGTTCTTAGATCATGGACCAAAAATGACGCTTAAACTCTTTGCAGGGAAGTAATTTTTCCTCATCACCCACCTGCCGCACAGTCTCCACAACTGGCTTACGTCTAATTAGATTAATTGCGTGGAGAGTGATTTCTTTTCTCTGAGAATATGAACCACAGAGAAGCGGCCGCTTGAGACCCGGGGACCCCCCGGCCCCCCAGCGAGCCCTCCCCGGCCTCCCTCTGACCTCCCCTCCCTGCTTCTCTCCTGTCACTTGTTCTCTCTGTCACCGAGTCCCTCTCAGTGTCTCCGTCTGCCCCTGTCCCCAGCTGGTCTGGGCTTCTGTGGCCCCAGGTGTGAGTCCTGACTGTGTGTGGGGGGTCCCTTTCCCCACGCCCCTTCTCTCTGCCGGGGGCTCAGCTGGGGGCTCCCCCACGTTCCCAACAGTGATGCTCACTCCGCATGAATAGGAGAGAAGACGCACAGTGGGACTTGATCGAGGTCACCGTCCCTGGCAGCCGGGGGCTGAGGGGCGGGGGTCACTGGACCCACCGTGGGCCTGAGCGCCCACAGAGGCGCTGGGCAGGCTGGGCCGCACCCGCTGCTGGGCTCAGGGAGGTTCTGGCTGTGAGAAAGGGGTCTGGGTGGTTGTGAGGGGAGGGGTGGGGCTGGCAGTGCTGGGGCGCAGGGTGACCAAAGGGTCTGGCTGCCTTGTCCTCCTGTGGCCCAAGCTGGGCACCTCCGCCCACAGGGGTCCCAAGCTCAGCACCTCCTTCCCTTCCATTGCCCCCACCACAAAGCTGGGGGTCCCCAGTATGCCTCCCTGCAGCCCCTAATCTGGGGGTCCCAGCCCTGCCTCCTTGCTGTCTCTCCCCAGCTCTGCCCCCTGTCCCCACCCAGTCCAGAGCATCATCTTCTCTCCCCAGACGCCACACAGCCACCTGGGGTCCTGACCCGGCTTCCAGTGCACCATCCCCAGCTCATATGAACATGCCAGGCCCCCTCTCAAACACCTGCCACAGCTCCCCTGCTCTGAGGACGAAAGTCCCAACAATTCCCGTGGACTACAGGGCCTCCTGAGCCTCCCCAGCCCCATCTCCCCCCACCCCTGCTCACACTCTGAACCCCCAGCCCCAGCTGCGCGTAGGTGCTGGCCCTCCTTCCCGGAAACCCTCTCCAGGCCTCTCCCGCCCAACACCAGCTTTCTTCACAGCCTTGCTCAGTGCTCGATACTAATGACTCGTGTGTATTGAGCAGTTACTACGCTCCAGGCTGTGGGCGTTGTATGATCATCTCATCTAATGCTCCAACGACCTTGGGGGATAATTATTATCCCCATTTTACAGAAGAGGAAACTGAGGTTCAAAGACATGAAGTTCTTGGCCGAGAGTGGTGGAGCTGGGATTTGAACCCAGGTCATTGCATGGTGTCATCTCTCCCCGTTTCGCCACCCCCTCCCAGGTTAGTGGCCCCTCCTGGACACTCCCATGTGTCCCCAGACAAGCATTTGCCTGACTGTTTCATGGTCTCCCTATCAGGTCTGGGCTGTGAGCTCCCCACAGCCACCCTGGGTCACACCTGCCTCTAATCCCCAGGCCCTGCACAAGGGCCAGGCCTGTGAAAGATGCCGGGCCAGGGTCTGCTGAGTAAGGAACTCCAGGGCCAATCCTCTGACTTCTGGGCCCCTCCCACTCAGAACCCTCAGTGTGCCTGCTGCCAATATCCTGACCCTCAAGGCCTTTAAACCAAATAGACTTTTACAGTTCACTTGAGTTCATTGCAGCTGCCCTTTCTGGAAACCTCCTCGGCAAATTGCCTGCAGAGAGGCAGGTGACCTGCTGGCAGCTCTTTCTCCCCAGACCTCACCAGGCCTAACGCCCCAAACCCCCAGGAGGGGGCAGAGGGCTGCAGGAGGACTGCCTGGGGAGCGTGGTCCCATCAGGCCCAGGACTCCATCAGAGCAGGAGGTTGTGACCCTTGTGGCCTCATGGGATTTGGGAGACAGAGAGGAGCCCCAGGATGAGTGTGAAGTCCCACTCACCTCTGGCGCCCTACCTTCCACTGGCATCCCCAGACCCAGGCTCCTTACAGTCCCCCTCCCACACTCAGCCTTTCTCCCCAAATCCCCTTCCTCCACTGTCACCTGTCTAATTCCAACTCACCCTTGAGCCTTCTGCTCTGTAGTACCTCCTTCAGGAAGCCTTTCCTGACTAGCAAGTGAGGCTAGGAGGCCCTCCTCAGGATCTTCACAACCTCTAGGCTTATCCCACTCTCAACTCTGGGTCTACCTGCTGTCCTGCTCCCCACTCCCCTACTCCTCTAGCCCAGGGGCTCCTCAAGGGCAGGGGTAGCCTGAGGCAGCCCAGAGCCCGGGCTGGAGGCTCCCACAGGAGGCACCTGGGTGCGGGATCACGGCTGCACCATCCCCAGCAGCGTGGCAGCGGGGCGGGAGCCAGGGAGGTGTAGGACCCCAAAGCTGGCCTGCGGAGCCATGAGCTGGCCTCCCAGATGAACTCTTACTCATCTCTCTTTCTAACTGTATGTCCTAAATCACTAGCTTTTACACCACCAAAAGGACGGTGGAGTTGGGGACAATTCCGGGAAACCTAAACTCTGGCCACGGAATTCAGAGATTCAGGAGGGACTGGCGCCTGGCCCTCTGCCCCAACTCATCCAAGGCATCTTAATGGATGAAGGTCGCCATCAGAGCCCATCGGACACTGCCCTCATAGCCTCAGCAAGCTGCCCCTCCCCCTCCCCACAGCTGAGGCCACTTGACCGCACTGGCAGGCTCACTGCCTGAGCCCTGGATCAGCCCTGACCTGTAGCAGCAGACTGGATGGCTCTGGCTCAACCCCTTAGACTCCTCACCAATGCCTGCACCTTAAGCTTTATCCTCTGTGCCAGAGCATCTTGTATTTGCTGTCATATTTGGAGCGTGATGGGTTCTGGGAGGGAAATAGGGTGGGGCATATAATGAAAGGGATGTCCTCTCTATTTGGTCAGCCACTGTCATTTCTCACCTGAACCTTCCAATGGCCTCCTCTATGGTCTCCTGGTCTCCAGCCTTGTCTCCATGTCAAGCCCCACTCAAAATTTGTCAATGACCCCACACAGCCTTCAGGAGAAAAATCAAAATCCTTCAACAAAGCTCCTAAGGCCCTGACCTTGCCCCTGCCCCCTTCCAGACTCACTCAGTGATAGCACTGGTGTTTAAGTCTACACTCCAGTCTTACAGGTTAGACAGAGAAGCATGTGAGTAGTCCCAGAGGTGAGTGATGTGTCCTGTGTCCGGAGAGCCGCAGGCACACGGGTGATATGAGAGGCAATGGATGACACTGGAGTAGATTCTGCAGGACCTTGTACACTGTGCCAAGACTTCTAGGCCTTACCTAATGTGCCCCTTGCCTGTCTTATCTTTCCACATTGACTGTAGCTCCTTGAGGGCAGGAGCTGTGCTTTCTCTTCTTTTAAATTCGGGGATGATATTGGGTTAGGAGAAAAGGCCAATAGAGACGTAGCCTCACTACAGTACTGCTGGTCCAGGACTCACCTGAGGCAGCTCAGGGGAAAAGGGATAACCTGATGTCAGGTTGGACCATGGGGTGTTACTTGGAGGAGGCAGAACCAAGAGGGTCAGGCTCCAGGAAGGCAAATGTGGAGATGAGCCAGAGAGGTACAGGGCCGCATTTCAGCACCACGGAGAACTCCGAGGCCTTTGGTCTTCAGGTGGAGTTCTCTGAGGGCTCAAGGCAATTTGCTCTTGCAAAGTATATGTTGTGATCAGAAATGGGGCCACAGATTCTGGAGTCAGACTACCTCCCCTTCGCTAGCTGTGTGAACTTGGACTTACCTCTTCACCTCTCTCTGTGCTTTGGCTGCTATCGGGCAAATGACGATAATAAGATCACTTACTGTATAGGGTTAACTGAAATGACGAGAACAAAAGAACTCAACACAGAGACCAGTACATGGTATGTGCTTTAAAACTTTGCTATTATTATTGTCATTATAACCCCCAAGAGCTTTTCTATGTACAGTAACGGGGAGGGGAAGGCATTCATGTCCCCAGGGCTCTGACAACATTGTTGGGGGATTGTGTATTTTTGAGGAGGGACACGGGGATAGGTCTTACTCAGCTCAGGCTGCTTTAACAATACCATTGACTGTGTGGCTTAAACAAGAACCATTTATTTCTCCCAATGCTGGAGGCTGGGAAATCCAAGATCAAGGCATTAGCAGATCTGGTGTCTGGTGAGAGCCCACTTCCCGGCTTGTGGCTGGCTGACTTCTCACTGGATCCTCATGTGGCAAAGAGCAGAGAAAGGAGGCAAGCTCTCTCCTGTACCATCTGGTAAGGACAGCAATCCCATCATGAGGCTCTACCCTCGATGATCCAATCACTTCACCATGCCTCACCTCCGAATACCATCGAATGAGGGCTAGGGTTTCAATATATGAATTTGAAAGGTACAGGGGGACAGAAACATTCAGTCCACAGCAAGATATTTGATGGAACAAGAAATGCCAAGCCAGGATACTGATATAAACTGGTTTCAATGAGCTATGTTACTCTAGACAAATATAGAACTGGAGACACCACTCCCCTATGAAAATAAGACTTCTTGTAAATACATGTGGTTAGAGGGGTGCCTGGGCAGCTCAGTCAGTTGGGCATCTGACTTTGACTCAGGTCATGATCTCACGGTTCATGAATTCAAGCCCCGCGTCCAGCTCTGAGCTGTCGGCACAGCCCACAATATTGGGCTAAACGAGAAAGGAGGCCTGTGGGAAGGCCAGGAGAGGCAGCTGTTGAAAGGAATTAGATGTCTTTGCTTTGGGCATGCCTAGTCTCTCAATCCAACATTGAACCTCCCAGCTTTTTCCAGTTTATGCTCAAGCTCCTTGGACCTTCTGAACTCATATATGAAGACAGTCATCACCTCCTACTTGCTCACCATGTTTCTGCCATGTTGGCATTCTTTCATAGACCTTGATTCTCCTGGGGGCCTTGTCACATGCTGCTCCCTTTGACAAGAACGTGCACTATCACATACGATTCTTTCCGTTGCAAAGGACAGAAACCTGACTCGATCTGATTTAAATAAATAAAAAGTGAAATATAAGCAGGAAGTGTGTGTGTGTGTGGGGGGGGAGTTCAACTGGTTCTGTCACTTGAAGAGTCTGATTCAGGTACAGCGGGATCCAGGGAGTCAAATGACATTGTCAGGACCTTCTCTTTCCCTCTCTTCACTGGGTTTCCTGTTGCTGCATTGGCTTCACTTTCAGCAGGGTTCTCCCCTCCAGGTGGGAGATGGCCACAGGTAGCTCCAAACTTATATCATGCAAGTTTTTTTTTCTTTTTCATTTTTTTTTAACGTTTATTTTTGAAGGAGGGAGAGACAGAGTGTGAGCGGGGTTGGGGCAGAGAGAGAGAGGGAGACACAGAATCCGAAGCAGGCTCCAGGCTCTGAGCCATCAGCACAGAGCCCGATGCGGGGCTCCAACCCAAGAACCGTGAGATCGTGACCTGGGCCGAAGTTGGACGCTTAACCGACTGAGCCACCCAGGTGCCCCTCATGCAGGTTTATCACACTTCTCTGTTGATAGTTCAAGCAAAAGTTTCTGGTATTTTCTCTTGCTGGCCTGGCTTGAATCATTTGCCCACCTCTGAACCAGGAATGACCAGGAGTGGAATTCACTAGTTAGCCAGGCGTGCATGGAGGGCTAACCGTGGAACAAGAGCTTGGGGTCAGCCCCACTTATGTGGACTGAAAGCAAAGGGGGGCAATTGTTGCCCTCCCCCCAAAATTAGGGGTGTGTTAAGTGAAGAAGAGACAAAAGATGCTGACAAGGGAGAGTAAAAGATAAAAAAAATAAGAAACTAGGTGCCCCCGGCTTTTATTCTCCATTCCTATGACTGATTTCTGCTCATTGCCTCAGGTCTCAGCTTACATGACACTTATTCATGGAGGACCTCTCTGACTTACGATCGAAACCAGGACCCTTCAATCTTTTTCTTTTCCATTTTAGGTCTTACTACAGTAATAGCTAACATACATTGAGCACTTGCTATGTATCAGCTACTGTTCTGGGTCTTTTGCATTTATTAACACATTTAATTTCAGGAGAATCCTAATGGGTAGTTACTTTATGAGCTCAGTTTTCTAGATGAGGAATTGAGGGCCAGTAAGGTCAGGCAATTTGCCCGAGGTGTCGCAGCCAGGATGTGGCCGGGCCAGGGTTGGAACCCGGGAGGCGCTTTTCAGAGCCCACCCTCTAAAGAGGCCACCCAACCTTCTTACCATAATCATGCAAGTATCACACAACAATCCCGCAGCTTACTTGTACTTACATTGGTGTGATCATTTGCCCAATGTCTTTGTCGTCATAATCATAGAAGCACCAAGCCAAGCCCGGCCAGCACCTCCTGTACCAGACTGTGAACACCACGGAAGCAGGTACCTTGTCCGTTTCAACCATTGCGAGGTCCCCAGTGCCCATGACAACGCACAGAATAGGACCCGGTGTCTTCACTTGTCCAATGGGAAGAATGAGGCTGCCCCACTCAGTCTCCCATGGGTGGGTGATTTGGAGAGCCAAATACAAAACATGGCCCCATATCCCCCTCCGCCCTGCCCTGTTTCCTTGCCCATCCCCTCCCACCTCCCTTCCTCCCTCTGTCTCTGTCCCTCCCTGACATCACTGCTCTCACTGTCTCCTGTTCTGCAGCCTGTGTCCCATGCTATCTCCTCTCTCCCCACCCCCACTCCCAGCTAATTAAATGATACCGTGGAACATGTTTCATTTGCATTTGGCTCAGAGGCCTTGGTGCCGCTGGCTGCATGTTCATTAAACGGCGCTGTGTAGAGGGATGTAATGAACCAGTTTTATTACAATCGTCATCTGCCCATCCTAGGAGGCGATTATGTATTCGTCGGGAAGAAAGAGAGCAACGAACCTCAGCTACTAGCGCCTGGGGTTTAGGGGTGAGTAGTGGGAGCGGAGCCCGGTTCTGATGCGGGGAGGCCGGTAGGGGAAGGGAAGGTGAGGCGGGTGCTGGCATTGTCCCCTTTATCACAAGCACCCCCTAAGTGGGAGTGTCAGAAATCCCACTGGCTTTGACCAGGGTCCAAAACTCCTGGGGGTGGTCATCGCAAGGGGTGCCCACATTCATCCATCCCTGTACCAGGAACCATCTGCAGACCAGCTCTGGCCTGGCACCCGAGGACCGCTATTCTATTACCTGGGATCGTGATGACAAAGAAATCCTTTGAAAAGCATCATGGGAAAGCATTCCAATGAGCGCCGGTCCATCGTGTCTCTCCTCACCGCGGTCACAGATGAGGGGTGTTATAGTAACAACAGCAGCATTAACCAGGCGGAGCCGGGCACCGGACTGGCTGTTTCACCTGGATTATTTCACTTACCCCTCGCAGCAACCGGATGAATCAGTTATTATCTCCGTTTTATATGTGAGAAAACTGAGGCCCAGAAAGCTGGCATTTCCAAGGCCACGCAGACGGGACTCAGCGGATTCAGAGCTTGAACCTGGGTCTGCCCACACCAAACCCTCCCTCCTGCTCTCTGCCACCTGCAGTTTAGAAGGACAGCCTGTGTAATACAGGAGGTCTGCGTTTTATTTCGGTGATGCTACAAAGTGACCCGAACGCTCGAATATCAGAGCGGTGATTGGCGGTTTCGGCCAAAGGCTGATCTTCCTCTCCAGGTTAACTTGGGTCGGGCTTTGAGAGCATCTGGGTTGAGGCAACGAGCGTGTGCCTGTGCATGAGGGTCGTGTGGGGCCAGGAGGCCACACACGTACGTGGGGGAGGGAGGAGCCAGTCTTGGGATCTGATCATCTCAGGCAAAGACCAGCTGGGCTGGAATCGACTTCAGCTTTTAGGCTCTGCCTAAAACTTGCCGAGGGACATTCAGGGATGTTAATGCACAGCAAATAGTTACTTAGCCCCTGCTACATGCCAGGCACTGCTCTGGGTTTGGGGATACAGCGGTGCCTAAAACCAACAAACGATCTCTCTCTCAGGTAAGTGACAGTCAGGGTGGACACAGGACGTGCTACACCTCCTTGGGCTCAGTTTATCCATCTGTACAGAGGGCAGGCTGGGGTCTCTGCAGCACAGTCACAAGCTCAGATACCGCCAGGGGCCGAGTAAGTGACACGTGTGACAGCGGGAATGATGAAGAGCCGGGTCCGTGACCAGGGGCTGCTGCACCAGTGACTGTCACTGGGTGAAACGCAGGCCCAGGATGTTGGCTTCTCTGATGTTATTTTTATGTGAAATCGTTAGATTCTTTACTTTTATAAGACAAATAAGAAAATAAAACCAACCTCGTAGGCAAAAGCCCCACCTGTCTGTGGGTGGGTGGGTCTGGCCTGCAATGATCATCCATCAGTGACAAACGTGGAGGGTCCTGCAGCAAACCTGGAGCACAGTAGAGAGTGATAGTCATAAGCCTACCCCACTTTAAGCGGCTCCAAATGGGGCTGATAGAGTCCAAGTTCCAGAAAAGATGGGGCAGGGGCAGCTTGGGGCAGGGAGGGGTGACACAGTCCGGGAGCCCCTTGCCCTGTGCCCAGGCTGCTGTGGGGGGTGGGGGGGACGGAGACGCAGGGAGAGGCCTCCTTGTACCTTGTCAATAGGAATGAACCAGAGGTGGCCCTCCACCCTTAAGTCAGGGGCCAGGAGAGGGGTGTGTGTGTGTGTGTGTGTGTGTTTGTATGAGAGATGGTGGTGTTGGGTCAGAAGTTGGAGCAGGAGGAGGGCAGGGCGGACCCAGAGGAAACCATGAGCTCTGTTAGCAGACCCCAGGGTCACAAAGGCTGCATGCAGAGGTCTGGAGGGGCCAGGAACAAACAACCGTAACGAAGCTGACCATCGGGGCCTCCTGGGCGGCGCCCCATTCTTGCCCGTTACCTGTGTTATCTCAGGGACCCCCCCCACGACCACCCTGTGAGGGAGCTACAGTTATCACCCCACTTCACAGATAGCAGATCAAGACACAGAAAGCTTAGGTTTCTTCTTCAAGTCGTGACACGGGTGCCACCTGGTCAGCGACAGAATCCAGCAGTCGGCTCCTGCGTCCACAGCTCGCACCTGACTTTCCTTCAAGCTTCGAAACCGTGGTTCCACATAGTCACAGCTGTCCTCTGCGGAGGACCCACTATGTGTCGGGCACTGTGAGGAGGCTTTAGTCTCCAGGCTGAGCCCTCGCCACAACCCGAATAAGGGAGGGACCACCGCTCCCACTTGACAAGTGAGAAGCCAGAGGCTCGGGGGACCCAAGGATTTGCTGCTGGGGTTGGTGCAGAGCCAGCCCTGGGTTTCAGATGCTCATGGGTTCTGGCAGGTTCTGGACTGCAGAGCCCTGTTTCTCCAGAACGGTCGTGCAGGGGCTGTTCCTCCGCTGCTGGTCAGGCTATGGAGGAAGCCATGGAGCTCACTGTGGTGCTCGGGCCCAGTCTCGACTCTTCCCACTCCCTCCCTGCAAGGTTCCGAGCCCAGCCCTGCCCCCCAACCCGCCCGATCCTGGGACAGCTGCCCAGCCAGAGCCCCTGCCGGTCCCTCCCACCTTCCCAGAAATCAGACACATTAAAGAATTCTGATGCCCCCTGAGATCAAGCAGAACGTTGGCCTCCAGAGACCCCTTTCCTGCCAGCTGCAGTGGAGGCTAAACCCACAAGAGACATGAGACCCACAACCCCTGGGAGCAGAAGTGCCGGTGAAGGGCAGAGGACTTGGAGGAAACCCAGGAGGGAGACCTAGAGGAGGTGAAACAGTCAGGGGAGACTCAACGGGGCCGGAGGGAAGAACTCACACTGGTTACCGTAACTGAATGGAAGGGTCCCTTTTCCGGGACTTCTCATCTAAGCCTCCTCACTTTGTAGAACAGATGTCACAGTTCCCATTTTGCAGATGAGGAAATCGAGGCCCACAGAGGTTAAATGATCTGCCAGAGGTCACCCAGTGTGTCCACAGTGGGGCAGGGATTCAAACCCGGTGACCCCTAAGTCCCTCTGCTTCCTCCAACCACCATCTAGGTCTGCTCTTCACTGCGTGGGGCTCCCCTTGGCTCCCCTACCTCTCTTGCCGTCTCAAAGCCACCGGGGCCGCCCCTGGGAGAGGGAAGCCTCAGTAAATCCCAGCCTCAGTGAGGAGGGGTGGAGAAGATCCTTCATGAGAAGCAAACACTTCCCGGCACAGTAAATCACCCGGCCCTGCAGCCACCCTCCCTCCCCAGGAAGTTTGTAAATCAAACCTTAGACCTGGATCTGCAGCCTGTGCTGCAGGGAAGTGAGGCAGGAAGCAGTGGGAGAATCGCAGGGAGAAGAGCAGAGCCCCTAGTCAGGCCCTGGGGGGGCTTGTGGGATGGAGGGGGGCACAGGGTGGCCAGTGAGGGACTACTGCCCCCACGTGTCCCCCAGGGGGATGGACCGGACCTTCCTGGGACCCCTGTCAGCCCCGACATTCTGCGGGTCCCTGGCCCCATGTCGGGAGCTGCTGGAGCAAAGGGTCTGGGCTCAGGGATGAGGCTGGGCAGGGGGCTTGGGGTCGGCAGCATCTCTGAGCTAAGCCCTGGGTGGGGACGATTGGTGGGGAAGAGGGGGCTGGGGGCCACAGGGGACACGCCCGGGGTGGGAGTGTCCGGCCGGGGTCCTGGGCCAGGGCAGCAGGGACGAAGCCAGAGGGACAGGACGCCACCCTGGGCTGGGAGGCAGAGCCTGGGTTGGTTCTGGTTCTGTAGCTCACCGGCTGTGTGACCTTGGGGAAGTCACAGGGCCTCTCTGGTCTCTCTCAGCTGCCTCATCTGCACAGTGGAGATGATTATTCCTGCTCTGGATGGGGCGCTGCTGGGAGGACTGAAGGGGGTCCAGCAGGGAAAAGCCAGTGGGGAAGGTCCCTCAGGAGCACAGGGGTGGGGCCTGGCCCTGCCCCACCTGCCTCTGCGCCCAGCCTCCTGGTGATTGGCCAGGCCCTGGCGTCCCCGCCCCTCAGAGCACAGCTGATTGCAGGAGGCGGAGCCTCTATGCAGATGAGGCAGCTCTCTCCCTGCCCCCCTTCTCCCCCAAGGCCACCGCTACTGGGCCTCAAGGGTACTGGCTTGTTTCCCCAGGAAAGGCTGCAGCCTGAAAAACATGGGCTTTACTGTCTAAAGGCAGGACCTCTCTGGCTGTGTGTCCCCAGGACCCATGCTGCTCCCCCAGCCCCACCACCACCTCTCCCTTCCTAATCCCTGTCCCCTCACCAGTCAGGTGACATCAGGCAAGACCTTCAAGTCTCTGAGCGTCGGTCCCCTCCTCTGCCGAAGGGGAGACGAATGCCCACCTCATGGATTTGTCCCGTGCGTTTACACATCCCTGTGTCCTTAAACAAACTTTTTCTGGGAGCATGCTGGGTGCCAGGCCCTGATCTGGGAGCTGAGGACAAGGAAGAGGCAGTGGGGACAAGGCCCTGCTCCTTCAGAGCTCCCTCGGATGGGTCATCAAGTTGCGCTGCACTGAGGACCTGCCTGGAAAGTTGTCAGTGAAGCTGCTGAGAGCCACGACAATGCAGCGTGGACAAGTGACTCCCTCGGGGGCACATGGAAGCACCTGGCCGGGGTGGACCCCCGACTGCAGGTGACTCCATCCTGCAATGGTCCTGCCATGCAGCCCTGCTGATTTCCATGCCCCACAGCCTGGTGAGCTCTCGTTCTCTGGGAACATCCAGCTCCCATGCCAAGCATCTCCTGGTCACAGGAGGTCCAGCCTTGCTGGCTCTTCTTGTCTCCATGGGGCCAGCCAAGGTGGCCCAACCAGATAAGGGTTGCCTCTCAGGTCCCCCATGTTCCCTTGGCTCCTTACCAGGAGCTTCTTGTCTGCCCCCACCCTCTCCCATCCTCGGAACGTGTCAGACACTCTGCTCCTATAGCCAGCAGTGAGTGCCTCCCTCTTGCCATTCTGATAACCAAATTTTTAATTATTATAATGATCACCTGAGGAATCGGGTTCCTGCGTAGACGATTGGAATGAGAGTCAGCTCTGCCTTGTCTGTCCTTGCAGCTTGAATCTGACGGTAAGTTGCATCACACACTTGCAAGCACGAGTTATAAGGAGACACTTGAGGGGCAAAAGGAGGCTGGTGGGTGAGGGATGAATTTGGATGTGACTGCATGTGTGGGATAAGGGCCCCACATGTGTGTGCGTGTGTGTGTGTGCGCACGCACCTGTGCGTGTACGTATATGAGCAGGTGTGCCTGCGGGTGTGCATGTGGACATGTGTGTGCCTGTGTCTGTGAATGTATGAATGCACCTGAGTGTGTGCATATAAGCATGTGCTTCCGAGTGTGCACAGCGAGGGAGAGGGGTAGGGTGACCAGATGCAAGCAGGACATGGGAGATGGGGTCTGGTGACTGATAGTGGTATAAGGCCACGTGGGGAGTAGGTAATGGGTACAGGTGCAGGTCTGTCCCTGGAGGTGTATCCGCAGGGGCCCTGGAGGCCAGCAGGTCCCCCACTTCCGGGTTGTCAGTTTCCCCTCTCCCGGCCTCATTATGCTCCCCTGCGAAAGGGGCACAATGATGGTTCCTCCTGCCCAGGACCATTAGCTGTCAGAATTAAGTGCAATGGGCCATGAGTTCAGCACACACAGCTCAGGAGGGTTAGTTGTTAGTATTCACCCAGGGTACCAGCATGGGGGACAGTGTGGTGACCAATCAGGTGATAGAGCATGACCGTGGGTGATGAGGACTCAGGTCCTGAGGCCCAGGTGGCAGGGCCCAGCCCTCAGGCCTCTGGTACTTGGCTTGGCTGGGGACCTGCTGTTTTCTGCAGACACCTGCCCATCCTCCAAAGGATGGACAGGAGGTCTCCATCTGGCCCCAGTGGTGCCATCATGAGATCAACCTGTGGAGTGAGAATTCACTGTGGGCGTCCACAAGGCTGCCTGGCTCCAGGCACCTGAACCAATCCTGAGCTGAGCCACCCTCCTATGGGATGGATAGGCAGTACTGGATGAGGCCGCAGGGAAACTCTGAGGGCCCTTATGAGCTGGGTGCAGAGAAACTTCCAGAGCAGGTCTGAGGTCGAAGGTACGAGGAGGAAAAGCACTCTGAGACCTATCAAGCTCCCATTCTGCACCCCACTCAGATCTAGCCAGGGGCCAGTCAGCTTCTCTCTAGTCTCCAGTGTCCCATAATGGGAGCTTAAGACCCCACAGGACTACCAGCATCCTCCTCAGATCATACCGAGGCCCTAGGGTGAGCCTTTACACCCCTCTTCTTCTCTAAGGGGTTGGGGATACGGAGAGATTGCAAGCATGGGAGGCAGCCCCTCCCTCCCACTTTGTGAGTCTAGGGATTCAATTTGCATTTTAGGTCAACCACTTGCAGGATGAGATTCTGGATTTGTTTCTTAGCAATCTCAGCCCTGTGGCCATAGGAGACAGTCTCTTTTAGGGCGACATAGAAGATTTCATGTCATTTATAAGGCACTTGAGCTGGGAATTAGAATCCCTGAGCTCATTCTTCTCTTTTCCCAACTTTGTCCAGTGACATTAGGTGCAACCATCCAATTTCATTATATTTCTTATTTTAATAAGACTGTTCAAATGTATCTTATACCTGGGCACTCAGACCCTTGCTTTTTGTAAGTGCTTGCCTGGGATTATCCAATGGTGATATTTTGCACATTTCTGTTGCCAGATCACACCATAGGGTATCAGTGCTCTCTTTAGGACTACAAACAGAGTCATTAGCATCTTCAATTAGATTAGAGAGCCCATTCCAGAAACCCCAAAATTAACTCAGAAAGTAATTCATCTTTAAGATTCTGTTCCTCTAGAACCACTCTCAATACCAACACATGGGTAGGCAGGGTTCTCTAGAGAAACAGAACCAGTGGGATGTGTTTATGTAGCAAGAAAGAGAATTGTTACAAGGAATTATGGAGACTGGCAAGTCAAATCTGCAGTGAGGGCCAACAGGCAAAGACCCAGGATATCCCATGGTGTAGGTGGAGTCTGAAAGCATATCTGCATAGATGTAAGAATATAAACCTATAGGAACAAACAGACAAAAAATATTGTTTTAAGTTTCAGAGGTTTTTTCTGGTTTTGTTTGTTTGTTTTTTGCTTTTTGTTTTTTTGGCAAACCCCAGGCACTCAGAGGAAAAAAAAACCAAGGATATTCCTGAGAAAGCATCGAAGAGGTGCGGGATAGGGAATGGATGCTTCCTACTGCAAAAACCCACCCAGACCAATTTCCTCCAAGGACCATAAGCCTGATTCTGCAGAGCAAAGAGAAACAAAACAGTTCCCACTGTAACTTCAGAAAGGAAGTAGGATAAAAATAAGTCCTAGCCATGGAGAGGGGCAGAAATGCATATTTAAAACAGGCCCAGGGTTACAGTTGGAAGCAGAAACACTTGTGAAGTCCACACCTGGAGACACAAGGGCATAGTACTTGCCTAAGACTGAAAATGAATCACATCATCATAAATATACCCTCTCACACTCCTCCCACACTGACTAGCAAGCACTGAGTAAAAATAACAATGGAATGTCTGGGGGAGCTTTAAAAGATCATCTGTATGGTGTGGCACAAAGGAAAGACCCAAAGTCAGGGACATGGGGAGCAGACACTGGAAACTAACCTTCTGAGAAACCACCCAAAACCCTAAACACAAGGTATCACTAAATGAACTTGAAGCCTAGGGCATACTGAGGATAACCATAGCAATCACATACCTCAAACTAAGCCCAACTCCTGACTAGATTAACACCGACTCCCACACAAAAGTCTAGCAAAAGAAAAGGTATGCATATCTCCAAACATGAAAAAGCATTTACCTCAGAATTTATCATCCTAAAAAAGATCTCCAGCATTCAATAAAAAGTTATGGGACAGATGAAAAGGCAAGGAAAAAAGAAAACTACAAAAAAAAAGACACAAAACAATCATCAAAACCAAACTTAGATATGACACAGATGTTGGAACTATCAGAGAATTTTAAATTACTATGATTAATGTATTGAAGGTTCTAATGAAACAGTCTGATGATATGTACGATCAAATGATTAGCTTCAGCAGAGAAGGAAACTCTAAGAAAGTATCAAATGGAAATGCTAAAAAGGCAAAAACACAGTAACAAAGATGAGGCATACCTCCCATGGACTCATCAGTAGACCTGAAATAGCTGAGAAAAGAATCAGTGACTCATAGGTAAATCAATGAATTATCCAACTGAAGCAAAAGAGATAACAAGGAAGGAAGGAAGGAAGGAAGGGAGGAAGGGGAGGCAAAAAACAGAACAAAGCATCCAAGAACTCTGGGGCAATATCAAATAGTATAATATGCAAGTAATTGTAATCCCAGAAGGACAATAGAGAGAAAAGATCAGAGAAATATTTGAAGAAATAATATTCAAGAATTTTCCAAAATGAATGACATATACCAAACTACAGGTCCAAGGAGCTCAGAGAACATCAAGCAGAATCAATTCCAAAAATTAAAATTCCAAACAGAATCAATTCCAAACCCCAAAATCATGGGCAAATGAATTCGAACTAATTGCTAAAAACCCAAAACGAAGAGAAATTCCTAAAGAGAGCCAAAGAAATAGGACCTATACACACAGAGGAAAAGAGAGAAGAATGACAGCAGACTTCTTGTCAGAAAACATGCAAACAAGAAGAAAATGGAAAGGTAACTTAAAAGTGCTGGAAAAATATAAAAAGGTCAACCCCAAATTTTATACCCAGTGAAAATATCTTTAGAAGTTATGGAGAAATAAACCTTTTCTAAGACAAACAAAAACTTAAGAAATTTATTTCTGGTAGACCTACTCTGATTAAGAAGTATTTAGGTAAGTTCTTCAGGTGAAAGGAATTTATCAGTATAAACTAAGAACTACACAAAGAAAGAGTATTATAAATGAAATTAACCAAGACATAAATTTTCTTTGTTATTTCAATTGTCCTGAAACATAAATAACTGTCTACATAAAAATAATAACAACATATTACGTGGTTATAGCATATGTGAAATTGAAATATATGATAAAAATAGTGCAAAGGATAAGAGGTAGGAATTGGGAATATACTGTTTTCCTGTCATTGCACTATTTATAAAGTGGTATATTATTGTAAGGTATTCTCAAACTAATTGAAACATATGTTATAAACACTATGGCAGCCACTAAATTTTTTTAAATAAGGTAATAGAAGAGATGAAGTGAAATTATCAAAAATGTTCACTTAACTCAAGAGAAGGCAGAAGAGGAAAAAAGAAACAAATAGCAGATGGAACAAATTAGGAAGTAGCTAACAAGATGATAGATTTCAAACCAGCCACATCAATAATCACCATAAAAGTTAAGGAACTAAGCACACAAGTTAAAATGTAGAGATTTTTCAGGTTGAATTTAAAAAGCAAGACTGAACCATATGTTGTCCACAATAAACTCTCTCTAAACATAAAGACATCAGGTGCTCCACAGTGAAAGGATGTAGCAAGATATATCTTGCAAACACTAACTAAAAGAAAGCTGGCGTGGCTATATTAATATCAGAAAAAATAGACTTCAGAACAAGAAATATCATCAGATATAAAGAGGAACATTACATAATGATATGTGGGACAATTCTCCAAGAAGACCTACCAATCCTAAATGTAGGGACCTAACAACAGAGCTTCAAAATATTTAAGGAAAAATCAGAACCGAAAGGAGAAATAGACAAGTTCACAGTGATAGTTGGAAATGTCAGCACTTCTCTGTCTATAACTGATAGATTGAAAATGTAGAAAATCTGCAAGGATGTGGATAACCTAAAGAACGTTATCAACCAAACTTACCTTGCTGACATATATAGACCCCTCCTCCCAGCAATAGCAGGATACATTCTCTAGTGCACATGGAAACTTTGTGAGTATAAATCGTATTCTAGACCATAAAACACACTGAAAAGAACAGCAATAATAAAAACTATATTCTCAAATGATAGTAGCATTAAACTAGAAATCAATCATGGAGATATAACTGGGAAATCACCCAATATCTGGAAATTAAAAAAATATGTAGGTCAGAAAGGAAATCTTAAGGGAAGTAGAAAAAAATTTTTTTGAATAAAGAGAAAATAAAAATAAGGCAGATCAAAATTTGGGGGGCAGAGCAGTATGTAGAGAGAAATTTATAGCACTAAACACATGTATTCATCTGCTCTGGCAGTCATAACAAAATACCACGACTGGGTGGCACAAACAACAGAAATCTATTTTCTTACAGTTCTGGAGGCTGGAAACCCAAGATCGAGATGTTGGCAGAGTTAGTTTCTTGTGAGGCTTTTATTCCTGACTTGTAGATGGCCACCTTCTTGCTGTGTCCTTATGTGGCCTCTTCTCTATGTTCACACACTCTTGGTGTCTCTCCCTCTCCTTATAAGGATACCAGTCCTATTGGAGAAGAACCCCATCCTTATGACTTCATTCCATGTTAATTACCTTCCTAAAGACCCTGTCTCCTAATATAGTCACTTTGGGGGTTAGAGCTACCACATATGGTCTTGGGAGGGCATATAATTCAGTATACAACATTTTAGTACAAAAGTAGAGAAAAATCAGCAAATTAAACTCAAACAAGCAGGAGGAAGGAAATGATAGAGGTAAATGATAGAGACCCATTGACTGGATATCAGAATCAAAAACATTGGAAAGAAAATCATAGACTGGTTACCATATGAACATAGATGCAAAAATCCTAAACAAATTTCTAAACAATGTTCGCAATTATATCTCATTGATCATATAAAAAAGGATAACACCTCAGGACCAAATAGGGTTAATCTAAGGACTGAAAGGTTGGTTTTAAAAAACAGAGGGGGAACCTGGGTCAGTTGAATTTTCAACTCTTGATTTCAGCTCAGGTCATGATCTCATGGTGATTGGGTCCCAAGTCTGGCTCCACACTGAGCACAGAGCCTGTAAGAGTCTCCCTCTGCCTCTCACCCCCACTCATGCTCGTGCTCTCTCTCTCTCTCTCTCTCTCTTTCAAATTAAAAAAAAATTGAAAATAAAGGAAACTGGGTAGGAAGTATATGGGAACTCTCCGTACTATTTTCACAAATTCTCTGTAATTCTAAAACTATTCTAAAATGAAGAGTTTATTCTTTAAAATGAGCTGCAACTTTAAAAACTGAATGAATTACTGATGCACACTACAATATGGATAAATCACATCATAATTATGCAGATTGAAAGAAACCAGACCAAAAAGAGGACATTCCGTATGGTTCTATTTACATATAATTCTATATAATCTACAGTAACAACAAGCAGATGAGTGGTTGCCTGGGGGTCCATGTGTGGGGAGGTTGGCATGAGGGAGCGTTACAAAGAGGTAGAAGGAAAGGAAGAGGGGGAGATGATGGTTAAATTCATGATCTTGATTGTGGTGATTATTTTATAGGTGTATAAATCTGTCAAAACCTATCCAACTGTATGCTTTTGTAGTCTGTTGTAAGTCAATTACACTTCAATAAAAATATGTTTTTTAAAAACTTATCTAGGGTGCCTGGGTGGCTCAACCAGTTGAGCGTCCAACTTTGGCTCAGGTCATGATCTTGTGGTTCACAAGTTCTAGCCCCATGTTGGGCTCTGTGATGACAGTTCGGAGCCTGGAGCCTGCTTTGGATTCTGTGTCTCCCTCTCTCTCTGCCCCTCCACCGCTTGTGCTCTGTCTCTCTCTCTCTCTCTCTCTCAAAAAATAAATAAGCATTTTAAAAAAAATTTTTAGGAGCACCTGGGTGGCTCAATCAGTTAAGACTCTTACTTCGGCTCAGGTCACGATCTCATGGTTTGTGGGTTTGAACCCCGCATCGAGCTCTGTGCTGACAGCTCGGAGCCTGGAGCCTGCTTCGGATTCTGTGTCTCTTTCTCTCTCTGCCCCTCTCCTGGCTCGTACTCTGTCTCTCTCCCTCTCTCTCAAAAATAAATAAACATTAAAAACTTTTTAATAAAGATAAAAACTTATCAATTTGTACACTTTAAATATGAGTGGTTTATTGTAAGTCAATCATACTTCAGTAAAGCAGATAAAAATCAGTAAATAAAACCTCCTCTGCAGTTTGTGTTTTTCCTCAGTAAGACCCACTCTGCCCCATCAGGTAATCTGGAGCAGGTGTGGCATTACTGTCACCACCCTGAGGATGTTAAACTTGGGTTTTTATGGAGATCGGTACCTTCAGCAATTTTCCAGTAACGCAGGTGTTTCCTATGAGATGCATATATTTGCAAGGTTGCTGTTGGGCCCATTGAAGCTAAACTCTCCCTTCACCTGTACCAAGGGCTCTGGGTGCTCTCAAGTTATGGTTGCCTTGGTGACCATGGACCCTGCCCTCTGCTGAACCCCTGCAAATGTTCATCACATTTCATCCACACAGCAACCCTACAACACTACTCCAATTTTACAGACAATGAAACGGAGGACCAAAGAGGCGAAGGAACACATCCGAGGTTCACAGCTGGGTCAAGGTAGAGGCAGGACCCCAACCTTGATTTCATCAAGGAGCAGTTTGCTGGAGTTTACACATCCCGTGATCTCTACCTCTATTTTAAGGTACCTCTACCTCTATCTCCATCTCTATTTTAAGAGTGAGCCCTGGCTTCCACCTGAGATGTGCCCCACTCAAAGCCCACTCCCCAGTGATTGAAGTCAGGGGTGCCCCGCTTCAAAGCCTAGGCTCCTCTCCAAATTGTCTTGGGCGTGGACTCCACAGGTGGAAAGCCAAGGATATGGTTCATGGAGGCTGGCTCTGGTGGCATCCCTGGATAATTTGAGAGTGGAGCTTGGGGAGGAGGGATGGCCCCATTGCTTCCAAGTGCCTTGAAGACCCAATCTCAGAACCAATGATTCGAGGGTGAGGGTTGGAGGCCATCTCTGAGGACAAGTGGTTGCCAACAACCTAGAGCATGCTCCACTCAAGACCTCTCTGAGCTATTCTCTTTGGCCTCTCCAAGGCAGCCACCCCTGTTGTCTCTCCTTATCAACACCTCTGGAAGGGCCCTGGCCCTTCTAGAGAACTCTGTCCCCATCCCTTCTCCACAGACCAGTGAGCAGGGAAATGCGGGGACACAGATCACCAGGCTCCCAGTCCTCACCCATGTCCTACTGGAGTGGGGGGTAGGGGAAGGGTGGGGAGGAGGCAGGGCAGGGTTTGCACCTTCAATTCACTGTAGGACACAGGTTACAAATGAGGCAAATTGCAGCTCATCAGACACCGAACACCCTTCATTTTGTTCAGCTGCGGTTTCTGCGCTGGCTGCACCTGGACGGTTATTTCAACGCCTCATCTTGTTCCCCTTGAACCGAGAGAAAGGCGAGATCTACATCCCGCTCTGATTGGATTCTAGCATCAGTGCAAACTCTGGCGTGAGCGTCACTGGTGGGAGCTGGATGTTCCTGGAAGTCACGTAAACTAGAGCAGCGAAAAAGCACAATCATTCCTATTTATGGAGCTCCACGTTACCCTGTACACCCACACGGGCTACCTCATCTAACCCTAACCCCCACAGTCCCACTTCTGGGACTTGCGTCCTGCTCCGCTGCCTCCTGCCTAGGAAACCCTGGGTGAGCCCCTCCCCTTCCCCGAGCCTCAGTTTCCTCTTCTGTGAAATGGGAATCACACATGAGAGCACTTCCCTCCGAGTCACGGTGGGGATTCGGCGAGACAATCCTCAGAGTGCCAGGCACAGAGCCCTTCAACCAACGTAGCAGGTGTGATCCGAGCTGGGGAGTCCGAGGGGACATTTTAGCCCGTGAAGTTCCGGATCCACGGGAGGGTTGTTATTCCCACAACTATCGTTCGCTCTGGGTGTCCTTTCCAGAATCCCACGTGGAGGTCCGTGGCTGTCCCTCTCCTGATCCCCTACCATCTTGTGTCTCTCTGTCCGGCATTTGACAAGGGCAGGTCTGGCCTCAACTCCGTCTGCAGAAATGGGCTCCCTCTGCTCATGAAAGCTGGGGATCATGGAAAATGATTTTTCTTTTCCACTTCATGGTGGGAGCACAGACCTGTCGGGGTCCTGCTTTGTACCTCTACGAACAATTCAGGCCGTGCACACCCTCCCCCACTCCCTCCCCACCAGCGAGGGCCTCGTGGCTGACAATTTGGGACAATGGAGCCAAGCCTTTAAGACACAGTATATAGAGGGGCGCCTGGGTGGCGCAGTCGGTTGAGCGTCCAACTTCAGCCAGGTCACGATCTCGCAGTCCGTGAGTTCGAGCCCCGCGTCAGGCTCTGGGCTGATGGCTCAGAGCCTGGAGCCTGCTTCTGATTCTGTGTCTCCCTCTCTCTCTGACCCTCCCCCGTTCATGCTCTGTCTCTCTCTGTCCCAAAAATAAATAAACGTTGAAAAAAAAATTTAAAAAAAAAAGACACAGTATATAGAAAGCGGTTCCCACTGTACAACTCATTACCTTTTCTTCCTCCTTCTCTTTAAACGACAAAGTCTCTCCTTCACTCTTCTGTCTTGGGAAAGACCCAGAAAGAACGATGAATCTATAAAATTCGCGAGCTCCCTGAAATCGGGGCCCTTCAAATCGAACTCATTTGCAAAATGAAATACCATCGAGTGTGTGTAAACTCAGGCAATCTCACGGTGCAGGTTAAACTGTTTTGCTGTAGGTCTGTCCGTCTGTACCTGCTTCTAACCGGTGCCCATGGCTTCCATTTCAAGCTCCAACGCTCAGGGTGCTGAGGCAGTTCTGGCCCCATCTGCCAGCCCTGCCTCTGCCCTTCAGGAAGCCCGGGAAGATGCCACCTGTGCCCCTTCACCTGTCTAGGTGGACTCAGGAGGAGGCAGGGGTTGGGGTGAGGCTCCACTTTGAACACCCCCCCTGAGCCCAGACCCCTTTTCTGGCTCACTATCTTCGAGTCTCCACGGTCCAGCTATGGTCCTATCTCTTGACCTTTGTGTGTGGCCTTGGCATTGAGCCTGTGGGTCTCACTTTCTTAATGGCTTGCTCCAGCCTCTTGTGTCCTTTCCATGGCAGAACCAGGAAGATGGCCTAGAAAGGGGGGGGGGGGGGGGGGGCGGGCGGCTACATTTCATCCCGTCCTCAGAGCTGGGCAAGACAGACCCCTGCCCTCAGCCCTGCACTTTAAAGGATTGCATTCTGGCCCACTCTGGCCCAGCCTCTTCCCATGAGATGTGGAATCTGCATGGCTATCTGAAACCTGGGTCTCTCTCTCTTGTTTTGGCTCACAGTTTGTGTACCTGGGACTCCAGAAGGCCCCGCTTTCTGAGCCAAGTGGGCCTCTTCCGTGGGTCTGTCCTCTTGAGGGTGGATGGCAGCATGCGGTGAGCACCCCAGGCCTGAGGGATGCCAAGGGGTGGCTTACAGAGGTCACGGGGAGGCTCTTGGATGCACCCACGTGCACGTGGGAAGATTCTGGCAGGGCCGGGTGGACTGGGGGTGGGAAGAGGAGGAACGGCCAAGGGCCAGTCTTCCCTGTGCCTTGGAGAGCGGGGTCCCCCAAGCTGGCGCTCAGTTCCAAAAACTCAGGGGGACAGGCCTTGTGGAAAAAGTAGGAAAACCTCCCAGTGAGTTTCTTCAGCTTTCTCTTTGGTCGTGGGAAGAGAAAGAAATTCGGGGTGGAGGTGGGGGGGGGGGGGGCGGAACTTGAGTGGGGGACCCAACCCCCACCACCGTGCCACTGGATTCTGGAAGAGTCACATGCCCCCGACGCTCTCAAGGGCTATGGTCTGTGCCAGGCTGCCTGGTGGGGTCCAGGCAGTACAAACGAGCGGCACAAAGGTGGAGGCCTTCGAATATCCCAGGACTGGGGAGGCGGGTATTTATCACGCAGGCAAATGACAGCGGGAACCAATCAGTAGCCGCTTCCAGTCAGCTGGGCCAATCAGATGAACTCATCTGTTGGGCCAATCACGTGTTGAGCGCCACCGTGAGCTCCTGTGAAGAGACGGGTGGGCTGGCCTGGGTGGTGCCTCTAGGTTCCCAAAGACCAAGGACCTCCTGGGGTCTCCCCCCCTCCCCCAGCAGGGGGCACGTCCTACCCTCCGCACTGAGGACAAAACAGCCCCTCCCCCACTGGGTGATCGCCTTTAAAGGCGTTGAGGGGCAGGGCTCTTGTCTGACACCCACCCAGAGCCCACGTTGTTAGCCTGGCATCTTCAGGCCCCTGGTGACGTCAAAATGTTGTGATCCTCCTGGGAGAAGTGATGAGTGGGTCCGAGTGGAATTAAATACTGGCCTGAGATGGGACGTGGTGGGTTCCTGAACGTGTCCCCGCAATGACTACAACCCCGCTGACCTCCCTCCTCACTCAAAGGGTCATGGGCATTTGGAGGAGAAGGCACCTGTCATGCCCTCCAGGGAACACTGCCTCCAGGTCTCTGTCTCGCTCCGCGGCCCTGCCTGAGGACCTTCAACTTCGTTGGTTCTTTCCCTCCCTCATTCAGTACCTTGGCGTGGGTTCGATTTTGTGCCAGGCACGGAGAACAGGAGGCTCCCTGCCCTCACGGGGCTTCTATTCTCGGAAGGGGGCAGAGGTAACTAGACAATCAAACAGATGATTACATCCATTGAAACCGGGGCACGCACAAATAAGGGAAAGAATGAGACAGTAGTCAAGAGAGAACCACAGGACCCGATTCCCTGAGGAAGCATTCGAACTGGGACCAGACAAGTCCGAAGAAGCCGGTCAGGCGCAAAGGAAGGGGAAGGGCTTTCCTGATGGCAGCAACTGCCTGTGCAAGTGGCCCTGAGGCAGAAAGGAGCTTGGGACATCCCAGGAATAGGCTGCCGCCGCACCCGGAGAAAGACGGAAAATCCACAAGGACCGGGTCACGTGGGACCATGCAGGCTGTCCCAAACCCTGGTGGTCTATCCGAGGCCAGTAGGGGCCATGGGACAGGCGTAAGCCGGGTCGTCCTGCCAAGGATTTGTGTTGTTAAAGGGGCTCCATCGGCACCGTGGACAGTGAGGGGAGGGGCAGGAAAGGAGAAGCATTCCAGGAAGAAGGAGCTGGTGGTCAAACCTGCAGGGGCAGGCCTGTTCCGGGAACCTCCAGGAGAGGGAGAGGCAGGTGGGAGGGGCGGGCTCCTGTCTAGACTGGCCGGAGGCAGGAGGCGATAGCTTGGAGAGTCAGGGGGCTAGACTGGGGGTTCAGTGGCCTCATGGGGCTGAAAATGCCGGGAAGATCCATCTGGGGACATTCAATCACCCACCCGTGCCTTCGTTCATTCATTTTACAGGCTCACTGGGAGTCGAGCTAGCTTCTAGGCCACGTTCAGGGCAGTTGATTGGGAAGGAGCGGAAGTCCGAGACTCCACGGCTGAACCTGGGGAAATTGTCGCCTTGGCCCCGGGTTCAGATTCTTGCCTGCAGGGAGATGGGAGGACAGGAGGTGGGCCAAGTAGGACCTGAGGGCGAGCAGGCAGGGGGAGGCAGCTCTCTGGTCCTCCCAGAAGAGGAATCCAGCATGGGTGAGGTTTGTCCTGAGTGCTTGGCCCAGGGGCTCAGGGCCCAGGCATTCGGGAGCTGGGGACTCCTGGGGACCCTGAGGCAGAGGCCCAGAGTATAGGGCCACACGCCAGGGGGTGAGACAGGCCCACGGAGCACTGCACCCAGGGCGGCACCTCCGTTTTCATCCTCCACCTGCGCAACGGTCTCTGGCAGCCAAGGTGTTCTCTACCCCGAGCTCAGAGCCTCCAGGTCAAGTGTCTGAAGGACATCTGTCACGTGGGGCACTTGTGAGCAGGACACTGGCATTAACTCTGCCAGGCCAATCCTGGAAGACGACCCGGAGGAAGTGGCATCCATCAGAGGTTAAGCAGGAAGTTTTCAGAGGTGGGAGGATGTTCTCATGAGAAGTAATGCCAGAAGCAGGAGGGGCTGCAGGAAAGAGCGCGGGCCTGACACATTACACCGTGGTTTTGGTTGCGGGTGGGCACGAGGCAGCACCTGCCCCGCTCGGGACCGCGGTCTGCCGTTCCGACGTTTTACAAAGAACATCTATACTTATCTTCGGCCCTTCGGGTTTCCAGGAGCAAAAACGCGGATTTGTTGCAGTGGTCCGGGTGTCCGGGGGTTGGCCGAGAGGCAAACCCAGAGAATGCTCTCCTTTGCCCGCGTCGCTGTTTCTCTCTGAGAAGCTTTGGCTTTTCTTGTTTTGTCCCCCCAGAGAAGCGCTCTCTGGGCCTCGGCCCACCCGCAAGAACAGGGCCGCCGTTGGCATACGAAAGGCATACGAAAGACAGAGAAGGGTCTGAACCTTTTCGCGTCCACCTCCAAAATCCCAGGACGGGGCTATTGGGCCAGCTTAGCTTGGGTCAGAGCCTACGTCCAGAGCGTGGGTCCCCGTTCACTCGATTCTGAGATTCCCAGGGGAACGGATGGGGGGAGAGGAGGACGAGAAAGGTTTCAGAAGCTGGTTAGGGGCCGCGGTTTGCTGCGGTCTGTCTTCCACGACCTGACTTCAAGAAGGGTAAGAGGGGTCAGAGGTTAGCTAATTTGCCGGAAGACCAAGGAGTAGTCAAATGATTACTGAGTCCTCGACCTAATAGAGTGCACGGGGGAAAGGTCCCTATTGTCCCTATCACCTGTCCCCCCGACTGATCTGATGATGCTGGACTGGGGGCAGGGTTCGGTTTCTAGAGGAATCTTCCCGACCCAGCAGTGCTAAAATTCCAGGCAAGAATACGAGCATGTCAGGGTGGGCTCTTCTCCATGGCCGCGCGGGGTCCTGCCCCTCACTCGGTGACCTTGTCACATGGAGGTGGGAAGGACAGGGTCGCTGAGCCCCGAGGAGCCAGGCTGTATGCCTTCCACAGCCAAACCGCAGGCCAGCTTTTCAGAGCAGGGAAGTGGTGGAAAAGGCTGTGTGCTCTCCGCACGTACGAGCTGTGTGCTCTCAGGCGAGTGGCCCAGCGTCTCCGAACCCCCTCCTTCGTTTGTGAAATGGGCTTCATCATACGGAATGACGCCCGAACACCGTCTACCCTATCACCCGGCACGTGACTCACTATGTGTGGTTCCCTTCCCTCGTTCTCAGACCCCGCGGGGCATCCGTTCTGGTCTCTGCCCTTCCCTGGGAACATACTACTAAAGCCCCCACTTTTGGTTCACAAAGGAATGAACCGGGTCCCTGCTGGGGTGTAACTCCCTGGGGGCGGCCGAGGCTGCCACGAGCCTTTCACAGTTGCCCCGGGAACCCTCGAGGATGCCCTTGGTGAGGGAGGCAGGGGCCAGAGCCACACGAATACAGGAGGTGCAGTCCCGTTGGGTGTGCCAGGGGCCCCAAAGAGCAGCACGTCGGGCTGCAGCAGGTAGTGGGGGTGGGGTGGAGTCGTTCGTCCAAGGAGAGGGCAGAGACGGGCAGGCAGCCAACATTCCTTTCTTAAATTATTCTTGAGTCTATTAATTTATTTTGAGAGAGGCTCGAACGCACAAGCTGGGAGATCAGGACCCGAGCCGAAGTCAAGAGCCAGACGCTTAACTGACTGAGCCACCTAGGCGCCCCCCCCCCTCCTTCCCCCACCCCTGCTTTTTAAAACTGATCCCAGTTTGGCCCTGGAGACAGAACCTGCCTTCTTGGAGAAGGTTCTCCGGGAACCAGCGTGACAGTTTCTCAGCTTTAAAGTAAGGGGCGCCTGGGTGGCTCAGTCAGTTGGGCGTCTGACTTTGGCTCAGGGACATGATGTCACGGTTTGTGAGTTCGAGACCCGCCTTGGGCTCTCTGCTGTCAGTGCAGAGCCTGCTTCGGATCCTCTGTCTCCCTCTCTCTCTGTACCTCCCCTGTTCTCTCTCGCTCTCTCTCGCACTCTCTCTCTCAAAAAATAAACTAAAAAAAATAAAATAAAATAAGGATGCTGTACAAGATGACCCCTAGACGGGGGGGGCGGGGGGGGGGGTCATCTTTTCCAGCCAGGACATTCCATGATCTAAGGGTATTACTCTGGAAAAATGTTTTTTACATTGTCTTGCTTTCTGGCCTTACAGACCCGGTTCCTGGTTATATGACTTTCCAGTCCATCAGGACTGCATGGAAGGTGCCCTCGCCCCAGCTGTCTGCACCCCTCGTTCCCGGCCGCCCTGTCCCCCAATCTCCTGGGCCTGGCACAAAGACACAGTGTTGGCCAACTCTGAAGAGTGGTCAGAGCCTCGGCTTCGGACAGCTGGACCGCACCTGCCTCCTGCGGGACGTGGGGGCTGATGTTACACCTGCCGCACCTCATTTGACATTGAATGTTGACCCCGCGGGCGCCCAGGGTGGCTGCACACGGTCAGTGCCCTGTCACCCCCTCTCCCGTCTCACTAACATTTATACACTGTACGTGTGACAGTCATCTGATCACGGCTGACCTTGCTTCCTGCTTGAACTGTTGGAATGAAACTTGCCTTGAGCTTTGCGGGATAAGAATCACAATCGCCAAGAGCATGTGAGTCCATAACTGTTCTCGACCCTCCTGTAATTGCTGTCGGGCAGATGCAAAGCTTTCCTGCTCTTACCTAGTCAATGTTAACTGCACTCCTCATGTACGACCGGGATCTCTCTCTCTCTCTCTCTCTCTCTCTCTCTCTCTCCCCGCTTGGGCAACTGCGTGTTTCCCCTCTAAGAAGGCATGCATTTGCCTTCCTGTCCTCTCCGTCAGCAGGACGGCTGTGGTAGCCTGAAGAAGCGTCCCTTTGTAGATTGACAGCCCCGACTCCCGCCTCACCCCTGCCACCGAGTCCTAAGATCCTCCCCAGGGCGGAGCGCGGTGCGAGCACCTTGCCAGCGCCAGCCCCACGAGAGAGGTGCCATTGTCAGTCCCGATTTGCAGATGTGAAAACCGAGGAATATCCCCCTACTCACGCAGCTAGCGAGCGATGGAGACGGCCTCTGATCTCAGATGTCTCCTAGGACCCACGCTTTTGACGTTTTGCACCAAAGCAAGAAGCCTATCCCTCCCCTCTCCTCTTCCCCCCTCCCTCCTCCTACCTGCCCTCCCCACAATGCTCCTCGCTCATAGCCCAACACCGCCAAGGCCCTTGGACTTGAAGGTTGAGATAGGAGACTCCGTCTGGCAGGTAGAAATGGTGAGGGGGGACCCGGCCTCAGGGACCCCCCCAGGGAGGCCCCTTCCCAATATTAGAACTTCCATCCTGGAGGGGAGTGACACTGTCCCCTTTACTCTGTCTAGCGCTCATATGTGGACCCAGCTCTCCCCTCCATACCTCCTGGCTCCAGGTGCGCAGGTGATGGTAACGCTGTTCCAGGCTCTACCTTCAGACAGCTGCCCCCAGGAGCTACTTCCGGAGCCCCCCTCACAGCACCCTGGGAGGCAGAGCATCATACCCACTTGAAAGACGTGGAGACCGAGACTGTTCTAGACTTTGGGGGCCAGAAGTTCCCTTAGAGATCGCGTCATTTTATAAAGAAGGGACAGACCAACCCAAAGTCACACAGCAAGGGAGCAGCAGAGCCGACACCAGATTCCAGCTTCCCTGCTTCCTGGGCCAGAGCCTCTTCTAGCTCAATGTCAGGCAGGACCCCGTGAACCAGTCCAGGATGGCTCTTGGATTTCAGCACGATTTGCACCCCCACCCCACCCCCACCCTTCAGAAAAACCAGGCGTGTCAGCATGCAGACGCCCATTCCCAGCTCCGCCAGCAACATGCAGCAAAGCTGGGGTCGCCCCCTCCCTTCTGCAGCCTTTGTCTCCCTGGAAAATGACTTGCGGGACAAGCGGGCCCCAGGCATTCTGGCTCAGAATGCTCTGTGCTCAGAGGGTTCCCTCCCCGCCAAGGAAGAAAAGCCTTTTGGCCCCTCTGGGCTTGGAAGCAGCCACTGCATTTCCGCAGCAACAATTTTAATTGTTCCTCTTGGAAACCTCCGAGGATCCCTTTGGGACGAATAAGCTGATCTGTTGAAACGATCATTCCTCCGTGCCCTTCTCATTGGCTGCAAATAGGTGGCTCTTCTGGGTGCTTCTGGATGAGACCTGAAGTCCGGCGGAGACATATCTATCCCTGTGAAGTGACATCTGCTGGGAATTATGTCAGATTCTAATAGCGTCTCACTGTGCTCCTCTCCCCTGTAGTTACCGGAGTTGAAAACTCCCCCTGGGAGCTTGAGGTTCCTAGGATTTCCCGGCAGGAGGATGCCCTGGGCTGTGCCCATGTCGCGGAGGGCCCAGTGCAGGGTAAAAGGTCTTCAGGACTGGGTGGGCCTTGTGACAGTTGGCCTGCTGTCCCCGGCCAGCTTTGGGAGGGCCACATTGCCCTCGGGGTTGGGCCAGAGGGCTCAGATTGCTGTGAGACTCATTTCTCATTCATTCATTCATTGAATTGTTCGAATTCTCACTCTGGTAAGAAACCCTTAATTAACCATCTGTCTTCCCCCAGGCACTGTGCTTGGTGACAGGAATGCAGGGATAACAAGAACCTGGGGCTGCTGGGTGGCTCAGTCGGTTAACCTTCCGACTTCGGCTCAGGTCATGATCTCGCAGTCCGTGAGTTCGAGCCCCGCGTCGGGCTCTGGGCCGACAGTGCAGAGCCTGCTTGGGATTCTCTCTCTCCCTCTCTCTCCCTGCCGGTCCCCTCAAAATAAATAAATGAATAAAAATAATTAAATAGTGGGGCTGCCGATAAGGAAAGAAGGCAGCGGCCAGCGGATAGGAGGAGAAGGGCCCGCTGTAAGTCCAAGGGTGGGGAAGGTTTGCAAGGCTTGTACACGGGGGAGCAAAGCGGTGAGCTGAGGACGCTGAGGACATGGGAAGAGAGAGGGGTGGTCGGGAGCCTCTGCAGGGGTGGAAGGAGCGAGATCTGGTAGAAGGTATAGGGTGTGGCCTCCCAGCAGGGGCCCCTGAGGTGAGTGAGGATAAGAGAGGAGGGGAACAGGAGTGAGCTCCCCGTGGCCTCTCATCCTCGGCCCTGAAGGGGCGAAGGGAACCGGCAGCTAGTGACGGGCCTGGGTTGGAAGCAGACCTTGAGAGGGGCAGAGATCTGGAATAGTCCTAGAGGGTAAGAGAGAGGGGGCAGGCCATGGGAAGGGCAGAGGAGGGCTGGGGGGCCACCAGTGACATCTGAGGTTGGCCTGTGAGCCCTGGCCGTGGCGCCAGGCCTCCCTGACATGAAATGTTTGCAGCCGCTGCTCCGTGCTCTGCACAGGGGTGGAGAAAGCAGCTGGTCCGTGGCTGGGTTCGGGCAGCGGTGGAAGAGGGGGACGCCCGGCTGAGCAGAACCAGGAGTCCTGGGGCGGGACCGTCATGCGTGTAACGTGACGAAGCCCGGTGCCTGACACACAGCAAGTGCTCAGGAAACACGGGCGGGGCGGTGATGGCTCGTAATCACGCTGTTGCCTGTGTCTGTTTCTCCGTCTCCTCCATCTGTCTCTGGGACCCGGCCATTCGCTGCCCTCAGAGCCGACACAAGCCTGGCTGGTGTGCACCAGACGGACACGGAGGGGGTGTGGGATGCCAGGTGACCCAGAGACTGTCTCCGAGAGGAAGAGATGTGCAGAGACGAGTCCCAAACCCTATCCCTGACACCCACAAGGCAGGCAGGGGCCAGACTGTGATCGGCTGACAGAGAATTTGTCCCCACGCTCTTGGAACACCAGTGCAGAGACCTTCCAGTGGGAGCAGAGAGCAGAGCAGCCCTTCTGACCTCAGCCCCGCACCTGCCTCTGCTCTGGGCAGATTTACCTGGGTCGCTCGTCAGGGCAGACCCGGCCTCGGGAGCTTTACGGCCACACCTCGGTGTGAGCAGTGGGTCCCCAGCAGCAGATGTCCCTCCGCTGCTCACACGTGGCCGTTATGCGCCTGGGCTCAGTCATCCCCGCTGCCCCCACGGGGTCCCCGGCCCACACGCTCTGCGGACCCCACACCTGCACGTGCCCTTCTGCCTCTGCTTATGTTTTCAAAGTTCTCCCGGACATTCGAGTCCCACAAAAAGCAGCTTGATTCAATACTCACCACGTCCTGCCCTGCAAGTCTGTCCCTCTCAGAGGGACAAGTCTGTCTCTGCTTCTCCGTACCTCCCTCTCTTCTCTCCCCACCGCCCACCGACAATATGTCAGGACAATCTGTCCCCTCACCGAGAGATCACCGAGCGACATCAAGCAATATTTCGACACAAGTGACCAGATTACCTGGCTCCCTTGCCTGTCTCAACACTTGTCCAAAAGCTCTGCATTCATTCTGTTCAACAAGGTCCCGTACCAATGGGCATTTTTTGCAGAAGGATGTGGCTGAGGGCGGGGGCCACACAGGCAGGCAGGGCTGCAGAAGGCGTGGCTGTGTATCGTGGCCTTTCCGCTCTCTGCCTCAGTTTCTTCCACCGGATCGTGACGGGCTCGGAAGTGGTCCCTGCTGTCGACGGGTGGGACTCTGCTGAGACCCGACGCCAGTCACACAAACAAACAGGAGCAGACGCCGTGCACAAATGACGTCATGAGCTCTGGAGTCAGGCGCTCCTAATTCCAGTCCCTGCCAGCTTGGTCCCTCAGTGGCTTCGTCTTGGGCAAACCATCTGGTTTCTCTGCGCCTCCGTTTCCTTAGCCATGAATTGGGTACGATCACAGTACTTAGTGAACGGAAGCCACCAAAGCTCTTCACGCTGTTGTCAGTGAGTGAGACCTGAGATGGCTTTTCCTGGTGACGAGGGCAACGATGGAAACCTCTGTCCCTGAGTTTCACCTGTTGCCAGATTCCCCACCCGATGTGGACACAGAGTTAGACCGGACCACGGGCATTATCTGTGCAACCCCTCTGTTTTATAGCCGGGGAAACTGAGGCTCAGGGATCACGCATCCAAGTAAGGGCAGGGGGTACTCTGCCTCAGCCCCAGTCCCGGTCTCTGCATCACCTCCAGTTGCCAGGCTCCCCCTTGCTCCCCGGGGGTGTCCCTGGCCCTTCCCAGACCGATCCAGTAGCCCTAGCCCTCGACTCTGGCCTGTCCCAAAGAACGCTGAGTCTGAGCCTTTACCATTAGGCTCAAATAACCCCGGAAGCACCCCAAGCACTTTCTGGGGCCGTGTGTCTGTTCTCTCTTCCCCATGATAAACAGGTTCAGAGTCATTAGTCTCTGCTCACAAGGAAACTGAGGCCCAGAGGGGCGGGACCTGCTCGAGGCCACACAGGGCTCCCTCCCACTTGTCCCTGCAGCATGATCGCACCTGCCAAGCCACCGTGAGCGTTTGAGACTCCGTTTCCCAGGGGGGCCGTGAAGTCAGGTTCACCTGTGCCTCACCCACACTCTGGCCCCGACTGTGGAGGCATCACAGGGTTTCTCTATGGCTCCCCAGCTTCCTCCTTCTGATCCCTTAAAATAAAAAGCTCACCGTTTTCAAGTGGTTCATTCTCGCTGCAAAAAAATGACACCAAAATACAAAGAATCTAACATCCCTACAAGACACTCAAGTAACACCGCTAACCCGGTCAGGAATATTCCATGCCTGGCGCTTCGCCGCACTAGTCCCCGTCCCTGACCCATTTCCACCCGCGCCGTCCTGCTCTGTGCCCGGAGGAAGCCCACCCCCATGCACTGCACTGGGGGGGGTTCCTGGCAGACGGGCTTTCTGGGTCTCGGACCAGCGGGAGGCCCCCAGGAGCCCGGGCGGGGGAAGGAGAGGGAGGGCAGGGTCTCTCCTCCCTGCTGCGGCCACAGCCTGAGTGCCCGCGCCCTCCCTGCGACCACCGCTCCTGGGGCGGCCCCTCCACGGCCCCAGCGCTCACGGGGCTTCAGGAACGGTGCTCCCTGTCCTCGTCTCCTCATCCGCGGGTGCTGACAGCTTCCCGGTGGCCCCGCTCTTGGGGTGCCTGCCCTCCCCGCTTGCTCCCTTCACCCCGCCATCACCTCCACAAGCAGCCCCGGCATGAAAGCCTCTGTGTTTGAACCGCCCAGAGCGAATGCGCTTCCCGCGGGGGGCTCTGACTGCTACGTCAGCCCTCAGCATAAATATCCATCACTGTGGTTTATCCAGATGAGATCCTGCTACCCCTCTTCCCGTGGTAAGAAATATTGATGTTCACCACCATTTTTTATGATAATTAAATGTATTGACTCATAGGGGCGCCTGGGTGGCTCAGGGAGCTGAGCGTCCGACTTCGGCTCAGGTCGTGATCTCGCGGTTCATGGGTTCGAGCCTCACATCAGGCCCCACGCTGTCGGTGCACAGCCTGCTTCAGACCCTCTGTCCCCCTCTCTCTTCCCCTCCCCCCACTCGTGCGTGTGCTCTCTCGCTCGCTCTCAAAAATAAATAAAGTTTTTTTTTTAAACATGTTGACTCATATAAGGCATTTAAAGAGAGCCTGAGGGTGCTGAGTAGCCCCTCCAGGACCACGAGAACTGAGTTTGGAGGACAGAGCGCTCCCCGGGAAAAGCCAAGATTCCGTTAGTGCAGAAGCAGAATAGAGGTCACAGGCACCAGCAGTAAATATCATTAAAGGCGAGGACAGCTGCACTGGGTTTTGACGGATGGAGAAAGGTTCACCAGATGGAGATGCGTTTGAACGTTCCCAGGAGAGGGAAGGGAATGGTGCAAAGCCAGTTAGCGGGAAGGGACTCGGAGTAAACTGTTCAGTATCATCCTCAGTGCAAGCCCGTGAGATCAGCTGAATTATTGCCCCCATGTTTCAGAGGGGGACACTGAGGCTCAGGGAGGTGAAACTTCGCATCCACCTTATACGGTAAGTGGCCGAGCCAGGGTTTGAAGCCCAGGCTGTGTCCTTTCCCGGCCTTGCTTCTTCTTCTGCCCCACCTGCTTCTGTCATTGTCACCAGTGGGGCTGATGATTCTCCGCCTGACTGAGGCCGCGTGGTGGACTCAGGCCTGTCTGCAACCTGGCCATGCGTGCTCTCCCGTGAGCCCCCGATGCAACTTGTTAATTAATTTTCCTGCCACAGACCATCGGGCCCCTGGCTGTCCCCTGGCCTGGCAGGGCTGCACTGTGATGACTTATCCCAGGTCCCCGAATCTCCTATTCTGTGGCCTGGCCTGGGGGATGAGACGGACCTGGGCTTTCAGCAGGACAGGATCTGGTGACCACTGCCTCAAGGCCAGGCCGAGTCCCTACCTACCCCCAGGTGAGCCCTGCTCTCCCTCCATCCCTTCCCCTGCTCACTGCCCTCTGCCTGGACCCCTCGGGCCACAGGAAAGGGCGTCACGGCGGCATCCTCCTCAGTTCTGTGCCCAGCGCCTACAGCACACAGCCCAGAGAATGAAGGAATTGCTGAATGAACATCCCTTCCGGGGCGCTGATATCCGGGCTCTCTGCCTCAACGGGACTTGCAGGCACCCGGGCCCCACAGCGGAGCTCCTGAGTCCTGGGTGCAAGTGTCAGCACTAAGTGATGCCCTGAGAAGGCTGCCCCACCCCGCCCCGAGGGCCAGAACCAACCCCAACTGCCCACTTGGCCTTGGCCGCTGCTTGGGCTCCACGTGCAGGAGGGACTGCCCCCCTCTCCTCACTCTCGGCCCCACCCTCCCCCTCACCTGGGGCCCCAGCCTTAGGAGAGTAGCTGTCCCCAACATCTCTGTCCTCGCCTCCTAGGTGGGCTGGGGTCCTACCTTCTGCTGCCAGACCTCCCAGACGGGGCCCATTTGCCCCTTACCCTCCACTCCTCACCATACCCATTCTGAAAAAGTGACGGAAGAGCCAGAACTCCATCTTTCGCTCCTCCTGACCCCAAAGGGTCCATGTCGTCTGAGAGGTCATTCACAGCCACATAGCTCACTGAGGCAAGGAAGCGGCCGGGGGTCACCCACCACGCAACGCTATTACAAGGCCCTCGACCTTATTCCCTCAGCCGTACCTCTCGTTAGGCTCTTCTACGTGCTTGACTTAACGCAACGCTCCAAAAACCTCGTCAGGGGCTGTTATTATCCCTATTTTATTCATGGGGAAACTGAGTCTCAGCGCCCCCCTCTCAGGACCCCGCAGGAAGCCACAGAACGGATTTGGCTGGTACAAAAGTCAAGTCTCGATGTGCTGGTCCTTCGTCCAGTCATCTCGGCTCTCTGCTCGGTGGCCACTGTCTGTGCGATGCCGGGCCCCCAAGTCACGTGTCCCTGCCTCCCTTGACTGCCGGTTCCAGCCAGGTTCGGACAATGAGAGGTGCTGGCCCAGGACCGGGAGGGCAGAGGTAAGGAATCTGTCCCTGCCTCTGTGGTCCTTTCAGCAGCGGCCTGTGGCTCCAGCAGCAGCAGGGACTCGGGGATCTCCGCGGCCGTGGCGCTCAGCTCCACCGGAGGCCACAGCAGGTGCAGGGTTCGTCCCGGGTTCCCCAGCCCCGGGCGGCAGCGTGCCGAGTCCCTAAGCCCTGGGGGCCCTTCCCTTCCCTTCCTGCTCCGTCGGCCCCGACAACCCTTCACGACCCGTGTCTCTGCGGACCGTCCTCTCTGTGTGGGCTGGTTGGAGATTCTGTTTTCCTGAAGGGACCTCGAATGGTGTAGCACTGAGCACTGGGGGTGTTTCTGAGAGATACACCCTCAGAGTTGGGATTCGGGGCTGGGCCCTCGGACTGATGAGGCTTGGACACAGGTGATGACTTCATTGCCAGGCCAATGAGATACCGCTGATCAATGGCACGTAGTGGCTTCATAACCACCTAAATTCTCACCTGTGACTGCCTGGGATGAAATGTCCGTTGAAGGCACAGCTTTAGGAGTCCAGGGGGCCGCTGCACTTGACCGTCGGTACTGACGCCGGTGACCAGAAGGGCGGGGCGTGATGGCCGCCTCTGACTGAGCTGCGGCGGGTACAGAAAGAAAATGACACACTTGGGGCTTACCCTCCATTCAAAGCCAAGCAAGAGAACCAGAGATGGCCTGTGACGGCTCTAAAGAAACGTTTTACCTCGTGCGGTCGCAGAAAGACACAGCTGGAAATCAAGGCCGAAAGGTAACCCCGTGGTTTGCACAACAACGGTGTAAGTTGCCCTGGAAACCTTGCCAAGTCTCGCTGAGACGAGGTAACGCGTGACATGCGCTCAGTTCTGTGCCTGGCTGGCCGACTGCTCTGTGAGGTCATCTGATCTGTGCTGGAGGACTTAGGGGTGTGACAGCCGGGGATAATGTGGGAGGTGGGGGGCGGGGACGTCGGTGGTCAGAGCTGCAGACAGGGTGTCAAGGGAATTGAGGGCTGACTTTGCTCTGATTTCATCCCCCAGAGGACAGACAGGCCCCACCCCAGCCTGTCTTTCTATAGGGTCCGTCTTTCTACCTTGGACCTGTCGGGACACGGACTGGGATCCCACCGCTTCGAGTGACCCACGTTTCTACGTGTCACTGAGTGCCCACACAGTGGCCCGGGCCCAAGGTCTCCATTATGTCACCCACCACCCTCTCTCGGCACCTTCCCCCCGCCCGCATCTAAGCGACCACCAGGGTGTCTCTGACGGGAAGCTTCTTCACCTCGATGTTCCCACAGCGGTGCAGGGAACCCTCACATCCAGCCTCGACTGACACGAGAGCCTCCTCGCTGGCCCAGGCTCCACCTGCTGCCCAGCCCCCCCTCCCCCCACATGCCCCTCACCCCACCCCCTAACCACCTGCTGCCCAGCCCACCCTCCCTACCCCCTGCCTCCCCAGTCCACCCTCCACATAACACCATTATGATTTTTCTAAAATGCACATGCCCACCTCACCATACAAATGACCACCCAGAATGACACGGCCCGTTTGTCCATCTACCTCCTCGCTCGCCCCTGCAGCCCCAGAAGCCGGCTTCAGGCCTGTCCCGGTCAGGGGCTCCAGTGCACCGGCAGGGGTGGAGAACATCAGGCTGTCAGAGGACAGGGGCACAACGTGTTCCAGAAGTTACACTGTGCATCTGACGCCAATCATCACTCATCAGTGCCTCCATCTGTGCAGCAGTGGCCGGGATCTCCTCTTCCTCACCTTCGGGGAGTGGTTTTGACTCAGTCAGCCGTGGGATCTCCTCTCCTTGGCCACCGATTTGTCCCGGAGTCACTACGCCCCACCCAATGAAACAGAAGCAAATCCCTCTTCAATGAGTTCTGGGGAAGACTTCTTTTCCTGAATAAAAGGGACAGACTCAGTTGGTAGAAATCCCCTACCCTTTTTGCCCAAACCCCTCATCCTGCCTACCGTCCGGACGTGACGTCCGGAGCTGCGGCAATCACTTTGTGACCACGAGGCTACAAATCCAGACCAGAGGCCACATGTGCTGAAGACGATAGAGCGGAAGGAAGCTGCGTCCCGTGCGCCATCATGGAAAGCTGAATGGGGCCAGCAGTCACCCACATCTGGACCTTATTTCAGGAGAAAAAAAATAAGCTGCTGTTTTTTCCAGCTGCTGCTAGCCAGGGTCTCTGTTACTGGCCAAATTGTAACGATACAGACAGATCTGGACTCGGGTCTCTTCTCTGCCACTGACTAGCCAGGTGACCTGATCAAGACAGCCTGTCCAACCTTTCCAAGGTTCTCGAGGTGCAGTATCGTCGCCTGTTAGAACAGAATTGACAGTCCCTGCCTTAAAGTTCTGCTCCATGAGAGGAGGGACTGAGTCTGTCTTGTTCAGCGAGGGGCCTCATACAATGGGAAAATTTTGCTACATTTATCAAGAGCCTACCCCGGGCTTAGCAGTTTGTAGGCACTGGCCCCCTCCATTTCTCTCACATTCCTGAAAGATAAATATTAACACGCTTCTTTGTGCAATGGAAAAACTGGGGCACAGAGAGGTTAAGTCACCTGCCATGGGACACACAGCTGGCAAGCGGAAGAAACGAGATGTGAACCCAGATGGTCGGATCCCAGGGCTCGGCATACAGTAGGTGCTCAGTAAATGCCTCTGTTGAACAGACGTAGGAACACATCGCGAGAGGCGCGAGAGGCATGTGGAGGCGAGTTCCTTCCATCGCTGCTGTGGCTTGTGAGGAGCCCCCGTGGAGCCCCTGGATCGAGTGGGCTGTGGCCGGAGCCTCTGAGTCTGTTCCCCACCCCCCCACACACACACCCGAAGCTGCATCGTCCCCCGGCTTCTGGGGTGTGTCCCTGGGCTCGTCTCATAACTCAGATACCTTCTTGGCTCTTTCTGTGATTGAGATAACACGTTTACTCTCAGGTTAACTTTTATTACTTATTGATTTTTTCTGCCCTGTCTCGGCCATGTCCATTTTTATCTGCTCAAAGTAGTAGGACCCATTCGGTAGGGGAGTGGAGCGTAAAATATTATGACCACAGACAAGGACCCACAGTAACGGTGCCATTATTTATGAAGAGGGCAGGAGAAAGGGCCCACCCATCACTCTGGCCAGAAGTGCTGGGCTGGGAGAGCCTGAGAAGGAGGCTGTCAGCTGATCCCCCATTGAGGGGGTGAGGGACTAAATGGAAGAAACCACTTGGTGAAGCCCCGGGTCTGGGTCTAGGATGGGAGCGTCATCTCGAATAGCTGGAAGCAGCTGGATGATGGCCCTGAGGGGAACCTCAGGGATGTGTCCAAGGTGGAGGTGGAGGTGAAGGGAAGGTTCAGGATGGAACCTCAGCTGTGGTCAGGCTAGGTGGTTGCTTACAGGGAAGGAAACAGGAGGTGAAGCCAGAGGCCAGGCCCCAGTGCAGGCAAGGACTCCCAGCTGAGTGCTCACAGCAGACTGGGGACATGCTGAGTGCCATCTCGTTCACCCACACGCCCAACCTGAGAAACTTCCCCAGGGCTCAGCCAGGCCAGGTGGAGCTGGGCTTTGAGCCCACAATCTGAGTCCCCATCCCCAACACTCCTCCTGAGGTGGTTGACCTTCGTGGACCCCCATAGGGAGGTCCCGGGAGGTCCATCATGGGGAAGGGAGATCTGTGCTGGCGTGTGGAGACCCGAATCCATCCGTTCTCTTTTTTGTTTTTTGGTTTTTTTTAGTTTATTTACTTATTTTGAGAAGGAGAGTGAGAGAGAGAGAGAGAGAGAATGAGAAGTGGAGGGGCAGAGAGAGACAGAATCCCAAGCGGGCCTCCTGCTGTCAGTGCGGAGCCCCCGACGCGGGGCTCCAACCCACAAACCCTGGGATCGTGACCTGAGCGGAGATCAACAGTCAGACCTTAACTGACTGAGCCACCCAGGTGCCCCAGCCCATCGCTTCTTCATAGGGACCCTGGCAAAGTCTCTCACATTCCCAAGTTGGCTCTCCTCTTTGGTGAGGGAAGACGAATAGTATCTGTCTCTGGGGTTGTTGGGAAGGCGGGTAATGAAGTCTTGCCACAAAGCTCTTCGCTGCACAAACCTGGCACCCAGCAGGGCTCAGTGGGGTGAGCTGTGATGGTGGTGGTGGTGGCAGTGATGGTGACCGTGAGGACAGCGGGGGCTGTGATGGAGGTGACGGTGGCGACGACAAGGACAACAATGCTGATAATACCAACGGCGATGGTGGCCGTGGTGACAATGGAGGGGAGGATGCAGGCAGAAAGTCAGCATCCTGACCCTCTGTCTCTCATCAGCAACCCCATAGCGCCATGACCCGTCCTCTGGAGCCCTGATCCCAGCTGCAGTCGCCCACGCTTCCGTGTTGTGTCGGGATCACGACCGCCATGGGCTATCGTTCCCAGGCCTGCGGGGACGGGGGCTGTTTCCTTTGCAGCTTTGCTGACCGCACCCAGCTCGGGGCCTGGCGCATAACAGGTGCACACTAAGCATCTGTCCAATGGCTCGAGGAGGAGGCAGAGAGGCCGGAAGGAGCTCCTCCTGGTCCCCACCCTTGTAGAGCCCCACACTGCCTCCACCTGGCATCCACATTCCTGGGTCTCAGGGGACCCCAAGAGGGCCTGCAAACTCAGGATTCAGGAGTCTCCTTGACGTTTGCCACTCAAGACCCCCGCCTCTCCGGGCTGGTGGCAACTCCTGTTCCAAGGCGGCCGCGGCCACTGGCTTTGTGGCGATATTGACATTTACCAGTGAAGAGGCATTATCTTTCCTGCTTCTCATAGAGCAAAGTACTGGGGACGAGGTCAGGGGCTTAGACGGGCTTCGGGCCCAAGGGGCCCTCTCCGGGGATGTCCAGCACGAGCTCTCACCGGGTGCCCTCCCGGAGCCCCTCAGAGGCTGGCACACTCTACCACCAATCTGGTGGGTGACGTGAGTCTCTAGAGGGAGGCTACAGGGTGGCAGGGCTGGGAACCTATTCCACTCTGCCCCCCACCCAGACCCCCTCCTCTGCCCTCTCCAGGATGGCTTTGGGCCCCATATCCCCAGCTACACTCTGTACCAGCCCCCAGTCCAGGCTCGAGCTTTGCGCTTGGCGAGTGTCAGGGGCACTCACGTCACTGGGGGCCCCGGTCGCTCTGCAGGAACCCCCGTCTCCCTGGCCCGCGGTCATTCCCAGGCCCAGGCAGGGAATAGGAGGCACTCTTGCTCTGCGGCACACCGGAGTGCCTTAGGAGTTCCCTTACCCCGTCGTAACCGACGGCTCTAAGTTAGGATGAGAGGAAGACGAGGGGTCACGTGTCGCCAGGCTCCTTTCTGAGGGAGAAGTGAAGTCGGCACTAGGGGGACACAGGGCCAACACACGGGCAGCTGTCTCTCAGTTTATTGATGAGGGAGCTCCAACCCAGAGAGGTGAAGCGACTGCCTGAGGTCGCACAACACATTGACAGAAGAGCCAGAAACAGAACTCTGCTCTCCCAAGTCCGTGCTCTTTCCAGGACACAGCGTTGCCCCCGGTATCCACATTCCGGGCAGGAACACGGAGAGAGGGAGGCCTGGGTGGGGTCCACTCAGTAGGAGCTGGGCAGTGGAAGGGGGCGTGGAAAATACCCGGCCACGTGAACTCCGTGAGGACGGGGCCTGGCTTCCCTGGTGTTCTGGTGTATGTGCAGGGCATGGCGCTCAATAGGCACTCAATAAATGTTTGCTCCCAGCAGAAGCCTGGGCCTTCCCCACTGGGCTGCAGGAGGCTGGTGAGGGCCGAGAAGGCACGGAGCCGGGCAGTCACGCCTGCAAAGCCCCTGACCTCACTCCGCTGCCCTCCCCACCCTAGCAGTCTCAGCAAGGACTTGAAAATCCATCCAAGGGCCAGTCAGTTAATATGTGGGTCAAACGCTGTTTATTTCCCTCCCGCTTCTCTGCTCTCCATCCCAGCAAGGCTCCCACTTTCCGGCTGCCTCCGATCTGCAGCCGCCGAGCATCCTCCCCCGGCCTCCCCCAGGACAGAAGGCCCACATCCTCTGGGAGGAGGAGGGATGAACAAGAGCCCATAACTGGAAAACTCCAGCTGCCTCCGGACTAGGCAGCCGAGGAGGATTAGCCGGCTGGGCTGCAGAACCACGCGGAGCTGGGGGACAGGCCCTCGCCGGGACCCGTGGATGCTGTGCATGCCACTCACTCGTGGTGACAGGGGCATCCTGGGTCCTGAGGGGGGCGCTCACCCACAGACCAGAATCCACGTGTGCTCAGGTCCTCCTCGGGGCTGTGTGGTCACCACCTTCCTGCTGGCCTGGGCTGTTCTCGACCCTGGGGACACAGCTCCTTGTGTGGGAGACACCCCAAGGCGGCTCTTCCGGGCCAGCGCTGTCCTGCTCACCCCTCCTGGTGCATGACCTTCCGGACGTGGCTGGCATCACCTCATGGGCCCGGTCCCCTCCCCTCTGACCATGCTGTGTGGCAAGTGCTGAAGGGGACACATCAAAGAGCTCGGCAGACCGCAAGTCAGGGTTGGGGTCTGAGCCTTGAGGCCTGATTCCACTTGGGGCCTCCCCGCCAGGTCCCGCCAGCTGTTCCCAAGAGCAGCCCTCCACCCCCCAGCTGTGAGACCTGAGCTCTGGGCCAGCTCTCAGGGCATGGAGGCGCCCCGCTCATCCCCAGGCTCCCTGGTGCAGACAGGTGGGTGGCCGTCTGCCTGCTCCGTTCCAGAATAGCCCGGCCTGGCTTGGCGGCTGCAGCCTGACATCGATGCTCCTCCCAGGTCCCTCCCACACCAACTCTGCAGCCCCCACTCCCCCCCACCCACCCCCAACCCTTCTCTCCCCACCCACCCCCAGCCCTGTCCTCCGCACCACCCCCAACCCTCTCCTCCACACCCCACCTCCTACCATATCCCCCACACAGCTCATCTCGAACGGGCACTTGGTAGAAATAACAGAATCGTAAACCCCACGTTGGAAGAGATCTCAGGAGATCACTCACATCCCCCAGGCCCTGCCATAACCCAGCTGGAGGCAGCTCAGTGTTTACTCTCCCCACTTTCCACAGACCCCCAACCAGCCCCGCCCTGGGGCAGCGCAGTGTCTATCACACAAGGAGATTCCCCCATCGGGGCTGATTGATGTCACCATGAACCACTCCCTGGCGACCATTGTCTAGAGGGGGAGAAGGACACATGGATGCACCCTAAGCAAGGGGGAGACTGATGCTTTCACAGAGGGACTCTGTCCCGGGATGGGGCTCTGGGAGCAGAGATCAGGGAAGGCTTCCCAGAGCAGGTGACACTTGGTGTGGCCCTTGAACCAAGAGCATACTTTCCCTGATGGAAACGCCGTGGGGCAGGTGGAGGCCACCCTGAGAAGAGGACACAGCAGGTGCATCATTGAAGCTCAGGGTCAGGAGCACAGGTGCCAGAGTCAGCAGTTGAGGTGACATCTGGTGGTCCGTGCTGGGTGACACCTCATCCGTAGACCCTGATGGCCCCGCCCAGAAGGTGCGTGGGGACTGAGGGAGTTAGCCCACTGTGTGCCCTTCCAGGTGCCCGGAGCCAGTGCTCGGTGACATTAGTGATCCGGGGGACAGAGCCCAGAGGCGGCGGGTAGGATGACAGCAGGTGCAGAGAGGGCGCAGGCTCTGAGCCCAGATGCCAGTGGCCCTGACTGGGCTCTAGTCCCTCTCGCTGGGCCCCAGCTTCCCATCTGTAAGTGGGGGGTGGGGGTCAGGCCCACCTTGCAGGGCTGCCGGAAGCATCGGTGACAAACCGGCAAAACACCGGAGCTCAGGGCAGGCGTCCACGTGACCGTTGTTGGAAGGCCTGGCAGCAGGCAGAGTCCTGGGTGTGAAGAGTCTGGGAATCAGCAACAGGAAAGTGATAATTGAAATCTCGAGAGTGGACGAGTCCCCTAGGAAAGAGTGTTAGAGGAGAAGAGATGAGGGGAAGTTTCACCAAGGGGAGCCCTGGAATCCTTGGCTGGATTCTGCCCACGGACTCCTCTGAAGTCAGAAGGAGGAACTGGACTGTGGCTGCAGCAGGAGAGTGAGCAGTTAGACACAGAGAAGAACTTTCTCACCCTGGAGGCAGTACATTGGTTAAGAAGGTGGGCGTGACTTACCATGTGACCTTGGGCAAGTGACTTAGCCTCTCTATGACTCCGTTTTCTTATCAAAATGAGGATGCAAGCTGTCCCCATCTCGTGGGATTGCCATGAGAACTAAGTGAAATGATCCATGTAAAGTGCTGTGCTCAGCACAGAACCCTTGGTTGAACCATAGTGATGATGGTGATGACGGTGGTGGTGACGATGGTCACTGTCTCATGATCGTCCCGTGGAGGGCGGGATCGAGCACATGTGTATACACAGACACAATTGGTTTGGATGTTGAGTCTAATGATGTCACACACACACCCACGGAAAGATTTATTACCCACATAAGGAGGGTTCTGGAGAGAGCGGGGCATGTACCCAAGCTGTCCGTCGTGTAAAGAGAGGAGTGAGCGGCTCTGGTTTTCACTGTGAGTAGGAGGGAGGCCAGGGTGAGAGTTTTCATGCCTGGGACGTGGTTTTCTTGATGTGAACTACTTGCCACGGTCAAAGGAGGGAACATGGGCCTTCCCACCAGTTTGTCCAGATGAGAGACAAAAAGGAGACAGAGGAGGCGTGAACCTCAAGCTGTCAGTGGTCCAACATACAAATTGGAGTCAAACTCTATTATAGTGCACATGATAATAATGATGGATACGAGGGTGGTGATGGTGGCGATGACGATGACGAAGACAGATCCTGTATCCAGGATCTCCCTAGCTCCCTCCTGCTTTGGCGAGAGATGCCTTCATGGGCCACCCTCCTATCCATCTCCAGGACTGAAAACCAAACCTTGTCTCCCTCACTGTATCACCAATGTTTATTTAGCGAACCTCCTTAGCTGAGGACCGTGGGGGGATCAAATTATGACATGCGAAGAGAGAGAACACAGATTTGTTCCTTACACTCAGAGATAAAAGGTGGGGAATGGGGAGGCTGAAGTTCAAGAGAGGCTGAGGACAACACGAACATCAGTCTCCTTGACCCTGAGGGGAGGAAGCACGTGGATGATATGGATAAACCTGAACGGTCACAGGCGACTGAAGGACAGGTGTGTGGAAGAAAGCCCTTGACCTCTTGGAGAATATGTCAAGGAAGTGGCCAGTTTCTCTCAGCTGCTCCAAAGCTTCTGTCCTGTGGATGCTATAAATAGAAACTTCAAGGCCCATGGGGCCCAGATCCTGAGTTTGCACACATGCATTGGCTCCTTCAAGGTGGGAGTTATTTCTATGTTTCAGATGAGCAATCTAAGGCTCAGAGCTTGACCTCTCCAAATTTGCCCCAGTCTAACCTGAAGCCACAGCTGGCACTATTCTCTGATGTGCAGTGATGCTCCACAAACAGGGCTGGTTTTATGTTTTTAATCTCATGGAATCTAGTCCCTTCCCTGCAGGAGAACCACTAGTGGAGGGACTGGTGAGAAATTGGGTATGGAGTTCTGTGTTGGGCAGAATTAAGTGGAATTTGATTATTGCCACTTTGCTCCTCTGAGCAACCTCAAAACATGGCATTATACATCAAAGTTTTAAGCTTCTGTGGACCAAAAAACAAGTAATAGAGTAAAAAGGTAATCCATGAAATGGGAAAAATATTTGCAAATCATATACCCAGTAAAGGGTTAATATCCAAACTATGTCATCAACAAGACTGTAAAATGGGCAAAGAACTTGAATAGGCATTCCTCCAAAAAAGACATGCAAATGGCCAATAAGAATTTGAAAAGGTCATTGACATGGCAAAAATCAGGGAAATGTAAATTAAAACCACATGTGAGAAACCACCCTCACCAATTAGGATGACTACTATTAAAGGGAGGAGAAGGAGGAGGAGGGGGATGAGAAGAAGAAGGAGGAGGAGGAGGAGAAGAAGAACATGAAGAAGAAGAAGAAGAAGAAGAAGAAGCAGCAGGAGGGGGAGGAGGAGGTGGAGGAGGAGGGGAGGGGTTGGGGAGGACGAGGAAGAGGAAGGAGGAAGAGAAGGAAAAGGAGGAGGAGGAAGAAGGAGCAGGGGGAGGAAGAGGAGGAGGAGAAGAAGAAAACTAGTCTTGGTGTGGATGCGGAAAAATCGGAATCTTTTTTTTTTATTATTTTTTTTTCAACGTTTTTTATTTATTTTTGGGACAGAGAGAGACAGAGCATGAACGGGGGAGGGGCAGAGAGAGAGGGAGACACAGAATCGGAAACGGGCTCCAGGCTCCGAGCCATCAGCCCAGAGCCCGACGCGGGGCTCGAACTCACGGACCGCGAGATCGTGACCTGGCTGAAGGCGGACGCTTAACCGACTGCGCCACCCAGGTGCCCCAAAAATCGGAATCTTATACGCTGCTACAGAAAACAGTATGATTCCTGCCAAACAGAAAATAGAATAGACCTACAATCCAACAAATCTAAACCTGAGTATTACCCGAAAGAATTGAAGGCAAAGTCTTGAAGAGAAAGCTGTGCACCCAGGTTCATAGCAGCATTCTTCACACTGGCTAAAGGGTAGAAGCAACCCAAGTGTCCATCCACGGATGAAAGGATGAACACAACGTGGTGTGTATACACAAGGGAATATTACACAACCTTCAAAAGGAAAGAAACTTTGACACCTGCTACAATATGAACGACTCTCGAAGGCATTACGCTAAGTGAAACAAGCCAGTCCCCAAGGGACAAATACTGTCAGATTCCATTTATATGAGGAACCTAGAAGAGTCCAATTCATAGAGGCAGAAGTACAATGGTGGCTGCTAGGGGCTGGGAGTGGGCGGAATGGGGACTTAGTGTTTCATGGGGACAGAATCAGTCTGGCAAGATGAATAGAGTTCTGGAGGCGGACGGTCGTGTCAGTTACACAACAGCGTCACTCTACTTAATGCCACCGAGCCACACACTTTATAAAGGTTAAGTTGGTCGCTTCTGTGGGATTTGTATTTCACAATTAGTAAATGAAAAAAAAAAAAAAAAACCACAGTAACACGGCAACAGATCCCTGGTCCTAAAGCCTCTAGAACCACAAGACTGTGTGAGTGAGACGGGCCTTGCCAAAGCCTCGGATGCCCCAGCCCTCCTGGGTTGTGCCGCTGATCCTCTACTCGGGTAAGAACACTGAAGCTCAGAGAGGTTGAGTGAGCTCCCTGAGGTTGCACAGCAGGTTAGAAGCAGAATCGGGCTCATTCCTTGCCTGTTTGGATTCTACACCAGTCCCCCAGCTACAGTCCCCAGCTGCTCCTAGGACGCATTTACCAGGAGCCACATTAATATTGATATTCGTGACTCCTGAACCAAGACCCGAGGTCTCCAAGCCAGCTCTGCTGGCTGGGCATTTGAGGCCACCTTCCCATAGGCCTCTGCGCACTCCCAGCACCTTCCCCTCCAGCCAGCCGCTGACAACGTGGGCCCCTCATTTCCCCTCCGTTTCCTGCCCAGACTTTGTTTTACATCCTGGGGCTTCCTCCCCATCTGTCACATGCTACAGCTCATTCAGCACACCCTGGGTCCCCGTAGCTGCCTGTGGGGAGGCAGGAGGCTGTGGGCTCCCAGCCAAGACCCCGCGGCGTGCGCAGCAAGCAAACACTCCGGGAGTGGCCTCCGCTGCCAGGTTCCCTGGAGGGGGCCGCCACCTTGCAAGTGATGCTGCCTCTTTTTGGTGGCTGTCTTCCCATGCCCCAGCCCCTCCTCCCCAGCGCAGGTAACAGCTTCCTCTCTGATGACCTTGACCTCACAAGGAGATCCTTTCCCAGGGTCTTCCTTTACCCCCCCCCCCAAAAGGTTGTAAAAAGATGCTGACCTTGGGGTCAAAGATGGAGTCCCCTCTCTGAACCCCAGTCTCCTCCGCTGCAACGCGGGGACCAGACGTGATGACTTCACAGTGCGTTGTGTATCATATTAGAACAGAAACATAAAGGCAAAGCCCCTGACTCCTAGGAAGGACTCAGTAAGCGTTCACGGTAAATGCGCCTCCCCCCCCCCCCCCCCCCCCGCCCCGGCCAACCCCCACCCCCGACTCCCATTCCAGGGACTGGAAAGAGTGTGGGTTTTGCCATCAGAAAGGCCCCCGGGGCCTTGCCGCTTTGCTCCACCCCCCTACCCGCTGTGTGAACTCGGATAAGTTGCTTAACGTCTCTGAACTTGTTTCCTCTTCTGTTAACACGAGCGCCCCCTCGCTGAGTTGTTTCAGTGAAGATTAAATGGCTAGCTGGACCCCCCCCTCCCCGCCGACCCCCTCCTCCAACGCCCCAGCTCCCTGCTTGCTCTGCACCCGCCAGCTGGGTCTACGCCAAGTAAAACACCACTTGGATCCCACTTGGCCTTTTCCTTCTGTGTCTCGGCTCCTGGCCACTCGGCGGAGTTCACCGCGGAAATGGCTGTTTTTGCAGCCATGGGTCGTGATGAGGTCTGAAAACAGTGATCCAGAGACGAAAAGCAGCAGCTGCGGACCAGGCACACGTGGGAATGGTGTCTCTCCGGGGGAGCCTCCTGGGATCTCAAGCGGAAAGAGGGTCTTCCCCGTCGTTGGGCGCCATGCCCTGAGGTCCCGATGGGGTCCCTGAAGCGGTGACCCTGTCGAGGGGTCATCTCCTGGGTCCCCCCAGGGGCGTGGACTCCGACAGACCTGGACTCCAGTTCCTCCTCCTCTACCTGCTCCCCGCGTGCCCTCACTCAGTCCCCTCCACTCAGGGGGTGCGGCTCCCCCCCTTTCAAATATGTGACACTAACCAGCCTCCTTCCCGGGTGGTGGGGTGAGACCCAGATGGCCCAGCCCGAAGTCGATGCCCAGGCCTGGCACCCCTCAGAATATGGATACACGGTGTTGTTGTTTAAACCCAGCAATCCCCCCATGATACATACGGTGATCACGGGTCATCCCTTATACCCGCTGAGCCTCTGTTTCACAATCTGTAAACGGGGATGAAAATCTGAGCCCTCAGGACAATGGGACCCAATTCTCCTTGTCCAAGGCCTAGCACACAGTAGGTGCTCAACCTACGTGCCGTCTGCCTCCTCCTCCTCCTCCTCCTCCTCTTCCTCCAGAGGCAGCCTACTAGATCCCTGGACACCTTTGGCTTGGAGAAAGTTCCAGAATTTTTCTTCATTGGTTCTTGGCCTCTGAAGTAGAAAGGAGACCAGGCAAGGAGCACTGAGTCACAGAAGCCTGGGGGAGACGGCTTTCCCAGCAGAGGGAGTGATCACTTGGGTCAATGTCAAGGAGAAGCCCAAGGCCACAAGGACAGAGCAGTGTGCACAAGATATAGGGATGTGCAGATTATTATAATGTTGACCGAGACCGACCAGGCGGCGGTGGGCAAGAAATGATGGAAGGGGGAGGAGCAGCCTCCCGTGCAGACAATTCATTCAAGGAGAAGGGGAAGAGGAAGCCAGAGAAAGCTGGAGGTGACGTGGGCCTTCCTGTTCCCTTTTGAATTAAATATGGGAGATGCTTGCTCACTGTGTTCGCCTCGTGGAGACGACATGGGACTGAGGAAAGGGGGGCTTGCAGGGGTGTGGGTGGCCTCCAGAGTGAAAGCAGGGGCCTCTGAAAGAGCAGAAATCTGTCCTCCGGGGCATCTGAGGGCTGATGAGACCCGAGTGGGCATCACCCAGAGGCCAGCGGGGGCTCGCTGCTCACAGGGTTTGGGGGGCGGAGACTGGGGGTAACTGGCTCAGGCCCAGCCAGCCCAGTCCAGGGAGCCAACCGCCTTTGACACTGTCCCACCCCAGGTCTGGATCTAGGACTGTCCACCTGCCTGGGCCTTTCTCCCCAGACCACGCCCAGTGCAAAGCTTAGCCCTTTCTCTCCTCCCCAACACCCCCCCCTCCCACCACCACGCATTTTGAATTTATTGGTGTTGGAGATCTGTGGGGTTGGAGGGAGAGATACTGACTCTCCAGCTCACTAGCTTTGTTCTCTCTGCTGCTCCCCCACTTCCCAGGAGGGAGCTGATCCTGTTTCGTGCAGAGCGTGCCTGCATCCTTCAGGACACCTTCCTACCAGCTCGTTCTGTGCCCTCAGGGTGTCAGCTTTCCGTCCCCGAGGACATCTTCCAGACAAATGCTTCCCTCTCCCAATGAATCGTCATGATCGAAACGTCTTCCTCGTGTTCAAGAGGGATTATCGTCACTACGTGACACGGGGGGGGGGGGGGGGGGGGGGAATAGAGGCTCGGAGAGGTTAAGTGACTTGGCTGCTGGCACACAGCCAGGGAGAGATCTGGCAGCGGAAGCTCCATCTGGGGTGTGGCAGCCCCGGATCCGCCCCCGGCTCTGCCACAGGACAGCTACTCAGTGCCCCTCCATCACGGGCCATCTGAGGACTAAATGAGGTGACACATCTCTGGGGCTAGAAGAGCCCAGGCACGTAGTAGGTGCTCAACTACAGCTACCGTTGTTCCCAGTGATGCGCTGGGCGCACCTGCAGGGTGCCCCTGCCCCAGGGGCCTGCACCCGGTCTCTCCTCTCCCCATTCCACGTCTGTTCCTTCTCTTCTTCCAAAATCACTCAGAAGTTCCCTCCATGAGGCTGTCCTCCCTGATCCACCCCCTCCCCCCACCATGAATCTTGCCAGGGCACCGTAGGGGGGTGAGGGAAGAAGGAGATCTTGAATGAGTCTGGGCTCAAGCCTCTCTTTTTTTCATCAGCGCCGGGGGGGGGGGGGGGGGCCTTTGGAGGGTCCCTCGCCAAGTCTCTGTGGCCTCGTCTCCTGCAATCGGGGGGGGGGGGGTCTCTCTGCAGTTTCCAGGCTTGTGACAGAGATCAGATAAAACAGCAGGTGTGAAGAAACTGCGCATGGAGGCTGGCTTGTCATTTTCCACCTGTCTTCCTTTGCTCTGTGTCCCCTCGGCAACCTGAATCTGATTTATGTTTTCCTTCCACGTTTCGTGATCTCCTTCCAAGCAGAAAGAACCGATCGGATGGCCTGGAGCGATGGGGTGAGCCCGCCACGTGTCAGTGTCCGGGCCGGCCTGGGGGACGCGACACAGACCCCAGTCGCCCCTGAGAGTCAGAGGGGCAAAGGAAACACCTGCTATGGCCCCCCGGGGAGGGATATGCCAGAGCCGGAAAGGACTTGAACCTCAGCCGTTTGGTACCAGTGTTCTGTGCACCGATAGGGAGACCCAGGCACAGTTGGGGGATGATGGAATTTTAGGCATCAAGGCAGCCGATGGGGCAACTGTTTTCCTGGCACTGTCTCAGCCCCATCCACCAGGTCCATCAAAGTTACCCAAAGATCCAATATATTTTTAGTTAAGATTCTGAGCCCAGGAGGGAAGCAGGGCCTTTGTGTACACAAAGGCACATTATTAATATTTACTCAGGGGCTTCTCCAAGGACCCCAAATAGCAAATCATGGCCAGAGAAGGGAATGGAAGATGAGCGTTGCCAGGTTGCTGGCTGCCTACAGATGGAGCGAAGGGGTCTGCTGAACATTCTGCAGGCGCGGCACCCGGCAGGGCCAGGGCTACCAGGGGCCTCACAGCTCTTTCTTTCCACCCCCTTGGAGGGCAGGGGACTTACCACGGTGACCTAGCAAGGTCCAGACAGAGGCAGAAACAGAATCTGGGAACACAGAGCGATGGAAGGAGCAGGGTCTCCATCTGCAAAATGAACCGACTCCTGCCCAGGCAGGTCTGCGGGCAGAGGTCAAAGGACCACCCACCGCATCCCGCCAAGAGCAGGTGCTCCACAAAGAGCATCAACGGTGAGCCGGTGAGCCGTGATGAGGACTGGATGTCAAGGCCAGTGCCTGCCCTGCCGTTGCCCCCCATCCCCCATTGCCCAGGGTGCTTTGCAATGTCCTCAGGCATCCCTTTCAGTGGGGGAGGTCTGCGTCCCCAGGCTGAGCTCCGGAAGACCAGGTAGAGAAAGTGTCAGTTACTCGGCACAGGAAATGGCCCCTCCTCAACTCCATTCGTAGCCTCCCTGCCCTGGAGCCAGACAGCAGCACTCTGGACCCTGCTTCTTCCCCCCAGAAGCCCTGCCCCCGGCCCCTTCCCAGGCTCGGCAACCACTTCTGCAGCCCTATATCTATGTCACTGCCAGGAGAAATGAGGTCCAGATGTCATTTTCTAAATGGCAGGCACCTGCTGACAGCTTCTGTCTCTTGGCGGCTATAATTGCAGCGCCCTCTCTCCCCTTTATGCCCCGTTCTGCACAAACTCCCTTCTGTCTCTGCCAGGGATTTTATTAAATAGTTTATTACATTTCTCTGCCTTTGCTTGCAAAGTGTCTCTTTTAGGGATCTAAAAAAAAAAAAAAAAAAAAAAGCTAAGACCCAAACAGGTAAGGTGAACTTCTCGAAGGCCATAGAGAAGCTAGTAAAGGCTGGGTCTTGGAGCTTGGGAGTTTGTAGCTCCAGTGTGGCCAGGACAGATACGTATGACTGAAAGCAGAGAGTCAGAACAGGGATCGAGGCAGTGTAGGAGCAGAAAGGAGGTTCAGAGGTCGGTGGGGACATCGGGGTCACGAGGCTTACTCCTTCATTCAACGAATGCTGATCGAACACATAGCACCTGTAAGAGGCGCTGGGGGTACAACTATGACTCACAGTCCCTGCCCTCCAGGAACCCATGGTCCAATGGGACTAGAGAGAGAGGTAGATACCCATTTTGCGGGGCCCTGGTGGGTAAAGTATAGGACCCTGTGGACACTCACAGAAGAGACACTTAATCTGGGCTTGGCAATCCAGGAAGGCTTCCTGGAGGAAGCGGTGCCTCATGGAAGACCTGAAATAAGCAGGACATAGGTGTGACACCTTGCCTCTTCGGAGAGAAGAGCTCTGTTGGTAATTAGAGGTGTCATGGGAGACTAAGACCAGGCTGGTTTCCATACCAGCCTCGACCCAGAGCAGCCGGCTCGCCAAGAGCTGAATTTGAGCTGCGTTGCTGGCTTCCGTGTTGCTCTATGAGGACAGTCAGTAAAATGCTGAAGACTTAGGCCCCTCTTCTCATAAAAAGTGTGTGTGTGTGTGTGTGTTTACATTTATAGCTCTACACACACGAACAGTTGGAGACGGAAATGTATTTGAGGACTGCTTAACTGAGGCTGAGTAAGGTGATGGGCCATAGGTGGTGTTGTGAGTAGACAGGAAACTGTCGTGGGAGACAGAGACAGGGAGAGGGCAGAGCCTGGGTTCTCGGGTCCCTCCTGGAGCCCCCTGCTCTCCCTGCAACGAAACTCTCCTTTCCCTGCAACTAACCAGATTCTGCTCCCCTCCTGATTCCAGCCATGAAGAGGGGCTTCCAGATGGTCAGGGGTCCAGAGCCAGGCAGCACCCAGGGCCCGAGGGTCCCTGCACACCCGGCCTGGTGTCCTCAGTGTCTCTCTCTCTCTCTCTCTCTCTCCCTCTCTCTCTCTCTCTCTCTCTCTCTCTCTCGATCCTGCTCTTCCCCCTGCTCCCTCTCTTCTTTGCTCCCCCCTCCCAACCCCCCCATCGGATCATTCACGCATCCCACCTTCTGTTGCCCACCTCTGCCTGTTCAGCCCCTGGGCTGAACACCTTCAGGGACACCGAAGGGGACGAGGCATGTCCCTGCCCTCAGGGAGCCCCCAGTCTGGCTGGGGACACACAGGAATCCATCACAACCCAGAGTGGTCAGTGCCGGGACAGATGCAGGAGGGCCAGGGAGCCTGGTGGGGGAGGGAACCCAGCCCTGGACAGGGGTGTCAGGGAGGACCTCTGGGAGGAGGGGATCATGCTGAGGCCTAAGGGAGAAGCAGGGAGCCAGAAGGAGGGGTCCATGGGGAGAGGTCAGTATAGGCAGAGGCAACCTGGCACCTGCGAAGGTCTGGCAGAGAGGGAGAGCCCCCCCCCCCGCCCTCCCCCCCCCCCCAGCAGCTGGCAGCTCTGCAGGGCTGGGGCCTGGGGTGTGGGGGTGCAGGTAGGGGGGCGGGGAGGTGGAGGAAGAGGAGGCTGGGGGTGCACTGCGGTCGGATCACGGAGGACTGGTGAGCTGGCTGTGAGGTTCCGGCTTCATCCTGAGGGTCCTGGGAGCCTTGGAGGGTCGGAGGGAAGTTAAGGGACAAAGCGCCCGCCCTGTAGACATGGGGGTGGGGAGCTCCAGGAGGACCCGGTTCCTCAAGCCCCTGAACAGGAAGAAGCCCCGGCCTCCCTCCCCTCCCCTCCCTAGCATTTTCTCTCCTTCCCTCCTCTGTTCCCCCAGCTTCTCCCTCCCTCCTCTCCTCCATTCCTTAGGCCCCTCCTCCCTACCTCCCTGCCCCGCCCCTCCGCTCCCTCCAGACCCCTCCCCAGCCCCAGGCTCCAGCGGCCCCAGGGCTGAGTGGCCCTCGCGACAGCCTGCAGCGCCACCTCGGGACCGGAGCCGGCAGCGCCGCGGGGTCGCCACACCCGGAGGCAGGCACGGGTCCCCTCCTCCGCCCCAGGGAGCAGGTGCGGCCAGCCCGCCGGGCCCAGGGCCCCTCCTCCGCCCGCAACCCGGGCTCCGCGGCTCTGGGGTGATGCTGGCGTGGACAGCAGTCCCGTCTCCGTCCCCCCTGACGACCCTCATGACCAGCTCAGCTCCTTTCGCCGAAGACCAGGCGCCAGAACTGAAGACAGTCCCTGCCCTTTCACCTCCCCCCGCGTGGGGCCGCCAGCCTGGGGACGCCAGGGCTCCTTGCGCTCCTGGGAGGTGGGCCCCACAGGGGCCGGCGCACCCATACTGCAGATGGGGAGACCGAGGCTCCGACAGGGGCAGTCGGCGCGGATGGCTCGGGACCTAGAACCCGGCACCGTGCCCTGTTCGGTAATCACACGCGATCACCCACGCTGTGCCAGGTGGAGCTCTGGGACCAGGGACACAGAAGAAAAGGCAGTGGAGGAAGCCCCTGCCTGGGGGGGGGGGGGGGGGGGCGGAGGATATGTAAGTGCAGGTTCTAGTGATTGGAGATTTGACCTGAACATATCAGAGAAGGTGCTGGCCACCCAGGGGGCTTCTGGGAGGGGTGGGGAGGGAGGTCTGAACTGGCTTCAGAGGGGAGATGGCTTCTGGGCTGTCTCCTCCAGGCAGAGTGAGAGTTTGCCAGGGGAGGATGATGGAAGGGCTTTCCAGGCTGGGGGAACAGCCTGCCGGAAGGCAAAGAGGCCAGAAAAAGCAGGAGGGGGGGGGGGGTCCTCTGTGACTGCAGTGATGGCTGGAAAGAGGTGCCAGACCAGGAAGAGGTTTGGGCCTCCTTCTGTAGGCATTAGGGAGACAAGGTATAATAGCAGTCGTGATCACAGTGCATATTAATAGCCCGAGCTAACACTTACTGAGGGCTTCCTGTTTGCCAGGCATGTTCTGAACACTTTAGACATTTCTTTCTTTCACTCCTCTTAGAAGGATTATTGCCACCTCTATTTTATAGACAGGAGAAGACACAGAAAGGTTAAGTCACTGCGCCTGGTCATTCAGCTAGTGGGTGGGAGATTCGACCCCAGCATCAGACTCCAGAGCCTGTGCCCTCAATGAGGACAAAGGTGGGGGGCGGGGGGAGTGCAGGGCTGGGGAGGGAGCAGATCCCAGAGCTCTCTAGGCGATACGGTGGCTGGGGCCACTGATTACCTGGAGGGGGAAGGCTGGAGGAGGCAGGATGACTCTGTCTTAGTCTGATGGTGCCATTCAGATTTCACTCATTCTGAGAATAAATTCTGCCCTCAGGTCTGCCTGGCCTTGGCCTCCGCCCTCAGGGAGCTGACATTTCAGGAGGCGAAGAGAAATAAACATAAACACAAGACTGAGCGAGACAGTCTCAGACAGTGATACTGACTTAGAGGAAAACTGGACCGAGAGAGGGATCCAGAGATAGGGGGCGGAGGATCCCTTACTTAGGGCCAACCTCCAGGGACACACCTTGTGGCCCTTCCCCTCCAAGGGCCCTCCCCCATGCCCCCGGGGCCCTGTGAAGGCTGCAAGAGGGAGGGGTCCCTGATGGCCCAGGTCTAGAAAAATGCCCCTGGAGACCCCTCTGTGCTTTCCGGGTCAGCCCCTTACTTCCTCCTGCATTGGCTCCCAACCGTCTCCCTTGGGAACACCTCAGCTTAATGGGCCTAAAACAGCAAAGTTTTTGGCTTCCCCTGCCTGCCTCCAGGGCCAAGGTCAAGGAGGGACATGTTAGACCTTCGGGAACAGAGCGATGACCTCTCTCTTCCAGAGGAAGTGAGGGAAAAAGTTCCCTACCACACGCTGTTTGGTTTTGAATAACCACCCCCCCCCCGCCCCGTGTTGCCTATAAAATATTAGACACAGAGAATCTTAGAGCAACAGAGTCTTAGATCCTTCGACTTTAGCATCACATTAGAGACTCTGTGAGAAATGGAACCCCTTGGGTTTCTGGCGTCATTCAATTTTGGATTTGTAGGATGAAAACACGAGATCAAAAGCCTAGGGTTTGGGGGTTCGGATTTGCAGGGAGCTTGGATGTCCCCTCGTGGTTCCATCCACCCCTCGCTAGCTGCTGTCTTTGGGCATTCACTTAACGTCTCTGTGCCTCAGTTTCCTTTCTTTTTGTTCAAAGCGGACGGAAATAGTTTGCACCCGGAAGGGCTCCTGCGCCGGTTCAATGAGCTGCTGCTACAGAAAACTTGGCCCAGTGCCAAGCTGGGTGAACTGCGAGCTATACTAATACTCTTCGAGCTAATGCAGTTCACCTCCCCTGTAATGCAGGGGTGGGTCAGACAGCTGCTGGTGCCTCTGCCCAGCCGGCCGCTGTGTAGATTCCCTAGACTAGATTCCCTCCTGAGGTGAAGTACCCACCTTCACAAGACGCAACCTTTGTCCTGCAGCGAGGGAACGCGTCCGAGCCCGTGGTTCTTCCGCCCTGAGTGTCCCAATCCTGTTCTCTGGTGCTGGAGACCCCCTCCTCCATGCCTACAAAGCCAAGGGTAGGGTGGGGGGTGGGGGGAGGAGCTAGGCCCACCCAGCACCTTCCCCAGGATGGCCTGGCGAGGTGGTACAATTTGTCCAGAGCCCTTCCCAAGCCAGCTGCCCGTTTCCTGGGTGCTCATTTGTCCCGCCTTGACAGGGAGAAAAGCCTCCATTCGTTCTCCCGAGGTCAGAGGAAACGTGTGCTGTATAAAGGACACTTGGATTAGTGACATTTAAGGGAAAGCCACAACTTGGAGAGGGTGGGTTCAAGCATCCCCTGGGGGGCTGCGGGACCAAAATGGGTGGGATCGGGAGGGAGCTTAGAGCACCAGCTACCCCGATCCAGGGGCTGGAGGCTTCTCCGGGCGCCCTGCCTTCCTCCCTGCCGCCCGCCGCCGAGTGCAGGACCACAGCCCGGATCACCTACCCATCTGCAGTCCCGGTGGCCTGCCGGTCCTCTGTCCCACGGCGTTAATTGGTTATCCGGCACCGGTAAATCCCTGCTTCGCCTCTAGGGGAGGAGCTGCGGTCAGGGAGCTGGGTGCTTGCTTGCAAGGCGCCCATCACCAGCCTGAGGGCTTTTTCTGGCTGGGCAGGAGAATGCGTGTAACTCCCAAATTAGGCTTTCAACGGCTGTCTCTCCCTAAAGGAGACACGTGGGCTCCTTTAGTGTTTCAGCTAAAACACTGAGAGGGAGCAAGAGAAGTAGAAATTGGCTTATTTCTAGAAATTCAGTGAAAACAGTCTGGACTGGTTTTGTGTTTTACATTTTTTATCTCCCCCCACCCCCACCCCTCCCTCCCCGGCCTCCCCCTCCCCCGCCCCACCCCACTCCACCTTGGCCTCTGATGCCAAAGCCACACGAGCAGACGTGGCTTCACAGGACCAGACATTCAGAGTCAAGCCGAGTCGAGTGGTCAGTGGGGAGAGCCGGTGGGCTTGGGGCCACCTGGCTCAGCTCTGTGATGAGGGTGGAGCCGGGCCTCGGTGATGGGGAAGAAGGTTCCAGAATGGGGAGAGGCTCAAGAAAGGAAAGAACACCTGTGCTCCCACCCGCCCCCAGCCATCCCCACCCCACTTTCTGCTGCAGGCGCAGTGAGGGGCCCAGGATCCTCAGGAAAACCAGGCCCCGCCAGGCACTGCTCCTTTGCACATGCTGTTCCCCCTGCCGGGAGTGCCCTGCTCTCTGCTGGAGAAGCCCCCGTGCAGCCTTCCAGCCGCGCGCCCCTCCTCGGCGAAGTCTCTGTCCTCCCCACCCGCCCCCAGCCATTGTGCTCTTATGACCTTTCAAGCCGCAGACCTTCTTACCTTTGGAGGATCCGTCTTCTATGAGATCACACATATTAGATCCCACATCGAATCAATGTATGTGTCACATGTGAGAGCCAAGTAGAGCAGAAAGTGACTCTTTGACACGTATCGATTTCTTTTTGCTTTTTAAGGGTATTTATTTGGAGAGAGAGAGAGAGAGGGTGTGCATGCGAAGGAGGGAAGAGAGAGAATCCCACGCAGGCTCTGCCCTGTCAGCACGCAGCCTGACCCGGGGCTTGATCCCACGAACCAGGAGACCACGACCTGAGCCGACATCCAGAGCGGACGCTCAACCGACTGAGCCACCCAGACTCCCCAGTACGTATCAATTTCAGCGGCGCAATTTCCTGTTCGTATTTTAACCGCATGACTCTCTCCGGACCTTAAACCTCCTCAGAGGCCCTCGAGAGCTCGGAGATCCTGGCGCTGTGGCTGGAGCGGAGCATCTGAGGGAGAAAACACTCCCCTTCCACCAGGTCCCCATCCTCGCAGAACCGGGGCCTTCCCACGGTATCCCATGGTGACGTCATCGTCGCGGTCTCCGCGGGACAAGGCAGGGGGCGCGGCCCGTCATTTCTAGATGCCACGTGGTCAGCCCAGGGCCAGGCACAGAAGGATCAGTAAAGCTGCTGAGAAAAAGTGAGCAAGCCAGTGAGACCTCCTGGCAGCACAGGTGTAGGAACAGCAGATGGGGACACGGGTGGCCTTCGCAGACCGTGCCTCCCAGCGCCCGCCTCGCCAGGGAACAGATTCCTCTCTCTCCGGCGGGGTGGGGGCCAGGCTTGTCTTCCCCAGGAGCTGTTGCCGGGATGGGGTGTCACCGAGGCTCTTCTAGGAGCCAGGTGGGTGTGACCGACAGTGTCTCCCTGCGTCCTCTCTCCAGCAGGGCCCAGAGGGTCCCGAGGGGAGAGTGTGGGGGCGCAGATGGGGACAACTCTGGACGGTCCCCCCCCTCCTCTGCAGGAGATGGACATTCTAGCAGCAACCTGGCTGGTTGGATCTGGGTCTGGATGTCCCCACTCACGTTCTGTGTGACCCTTTAGGGCGTGACATCCCCCACCGTCACCTCTCCCTGTCCCCCAAAGCTAATGTCCACAGGCCCCCCAGACCCTTCCACGCCCGTGTCACATCACGTTCCCCTCGCTCACTCCACCCAGCCCCACCGGCCTTCCCAGTGCCCCTTGAACACTCCAAGCACATGCCCACCACAGGGCCTTTGCACTAGCTGTTCCCTTTGCCTGGAAGGCTCTCCTTGCGGATATCTGCGTGCTTCATTCCCAACTCCATCGCACGTCACCTCCTCAGCAGGGTCTCCTCCTCCCCTGACCGCCCCACCTAACAGAGCCTCCTTCCTTCCTCTGGGGACCCACAGAGGGATCGGCTGAAGGTTCAGTGAAGGACTCTCGGCTTGGGAATCTCATGGGAAGAAAAGAGACGAGCATGTGCCGAGCACTTACTGTGTGCCCGGCCTTGGGTCAGAACCACCTCTGCGACCTTATTTGATCACAGGGGTCTTTCCAGGGAGGACCATGTCGTCTTCTCCTATTTGCAGGTGAGGAAAGAGGCTCAGAGAGGGGAACCGACCTGCCTGAGGCCTCACGGTTTGTAAGTGACAGAGCTGTCCCCAGCCCTCCACCCGCTGCCCTGGAGATGGAGGTGTGGGACCCTCGGCATCCGAGGGGACAGCCGACGCGGACAAGACCGTCCCGAGGGGGGTGTGATAAGGAGCACGATGATAGAAGTGATGTACGTGAGGAATAAGCTGGGAAGCCAGCAACGTGTGCAGAGAATAACCCATCAGAAAGGCGGGAGGGGAACTAAGGAGGGGGAAGAGTGATGTGCGGAGAGGTGAGCGGGACAGAAAATCAAGACGTGGGTGCCGCACGTGGTCAGTGGCGACAATGGCGGTCAGCAGTGACCCCTGGCAGTCAAAGGTGACCCATGGTGGTCAGCAGCAACCAGCGTGAGCACTGGTGGCCAGTGGCAGCTTGTGTTCGGTGGTCATCCACCACTGAGCGCTAATCTGCACTGGCCCACGGTGCTTGCCGTCAGGTGGTGGTCCCGTCTGGGGAGCACTGAGGCGTGCCCCTGCGGTGTCACCAGCCAGAGATCACTGGCGGCCTCTGTAAGAGCGGCTTGATGGGAGCCGCGTGGTGGGGCCAACAAGAGAGGGGACTGGCCGACAGCGGGAGGCGACGCAGTACAGGGCCCGATGATGACGCGTAGCATGAGGACCGAAGGAGAGAGAGGAAACTCATGTTGGGAGAGGGGAGCCCCGTCGTGCCTATGGGCACCTGCCAAGAGGGTGGGCACTTGGGACAGCCATGGGGATGGGGCAGGAGGAAGAGAAGACAAGGGGGAAGCCTCCCTGCTGTGAAGTAGCTAATGAGACACCCACCGCACCCCACCCCAACCTGGAGATATCAGCTGGCTTACATTAAGTGAGGCAGAGGGCCCTGGGGGGAAGGATCTGGAATTGGGGGTCAAGGCAACATGGTGGGAGTCCGGCTGCACCCCTCAGTAGCTGTGTGACCTTGCCCCCCTGGGCTTCGTTTCTGTCCTCCGGAAAATAGGATCCGGAAGGCCCAAGCTCACAGCCAAGTTCAGTAGCGTTCATGGTGAAGCGGCCAAGAACACGGGCTTTGGAATCAAGGTCACTCCCCGGGTTAGGTGACCTGGGGACGATAAAGAGCAGTAGCATAAACAGTTGGATTCCCTGCCCCCTCTTTTCTGGGTGGATTCTCTTCCTGCTGCTTTCTTCTTCCTCTGTGGGTGGGGGCTCAGTCTGATCTTGGTACACTGGGGTCTTAGAGGCAGCGGGGAGCCTGGAGATCGTCTCTCCGTTCCAGCTTTCCCGTGGAAAGACGAAGAGTCGGGGTCACAGAGAGAAGAACGTGCCTGAGGACCCACAGGAACTATGTGTGGAGCCCAGGTGGGGACGTATTTGATCATCACAGCTGTCCTAGAGGTAGTCGCCTGACTCCCAGACCAAGGCCACGTCCCCCACAGTGCACCGTGCAGGAACCGGGGCCAAGGACTTGGGGGCTTGCCTGCCCTCCACGGGAGACCTCGGAAATCAAACCAAACCAAAATAAGGAGGCAGCTGTTGTGTGACGAATGGCCGCTGTTTTCGCAGCCCTGGTCTGAGCGCGTCACGTGTCCTCTCCGGTTCCAGCCTCTCCACGCTTCGACGCGGCTCGGACCGTCAGTGTCTACTTCCCAGCACACAGCACGGGCCAGGTGCGTGGCCCAGCCAGGAGTCCGTCCCAGGCAGTTTGCTGCTAGAACGCACGAAGCCGCTCCCGTTCTGTGCACCTCGGCAGAAAAGGAGGGAAAAGGAGGCAAGGGAGGAAGGGCATCATGTCTGCGACACGGCGGCACGTTATAGGAGTTCATGTGTGCGGGTGGCCTGACCTCTGAGTTTGACGAGAGGGTGCGCCTTATCCCTGAGCAAACCCATCTGCCCTGGGGAGCTCCGGGGAGGGCAGGCTGCTCCCCTCAACTGAGTGGGCACAGTGCAGGCAGATGGGCCCAGGGGGAGAACAGTGCCAGGCACACTGGCCAGGTCCCCACACCACTAAGTCTAAGCTGCTCGGACATGAACAAAGCTCTCCCCTCCCCTCCCCTCCCCTCCTCTCCCGGAGCCTTGGGTCCACCTCTGCAAAAATGGACACAATGTAACCACCAGACTGTGGCATTGCTGTGGGATTGGAATGAAATCAGGGAGGAGGAAGTTGGTGCTCGGCGACACACTACTGGGCCCCAGGCTCACCCAGCCGGTGAGCTCAGAAGCCGGGACTCAGGCTTTGCTGCCTCTGTTCCCGTCCTCCGGCCCCATAGCCCAGTGGGAGGGGGCCAGCCAGCGGGTTTCCCTTCCAAGCCTTGATTTCCTCATCTGAGGAATGGAGGTAATGACACCCTCTGGCAGGTTCTTCTCCGAGGCTTGCAATCCCGTGTGTAAATTGCCTGGTGCCCGGGGACATCTGTGACCTGGTGTCACGATTTTGAGGTGACAGTGGAAATCGGGCTGAACTGAGCAGAGAAGGAGGAGGAAGACACTGTCCTTACCAGGAGAAGGGGTAGCGCTGAAGTCTCCGTGGGTGCCCCCACCTGTCCCTCACCACCTGCCTTGCAGGAGAGGCTCTGGAAGCTTCTGAGGAGGACTCTAGCGGAGGCGGCTGCCTCCCAGTCTGAACATCGGCTGCTCCCCTTCCTTCCAGAGATTCGTCAGTCCTGGAAGATGAGAGAAGGATCTGGGCCTGCACTCCCCTGGGGGCCGAGCTGGAGCCCCACGGGGTGGGCAGGGTGGGGTGGGTGCGGGCAGGGGCGGGTGCAGGAGGGGCTCCGCCTCTGCTTGTTTAGTGGGCGACCCCACAGCAGACCTGCCTCAGCCCAGGCTCTTTTCCTGATCTAATTAGCCTCACTGAGAATTAAACTACACAGCCCTGAAGTGAGCCTGCTCCCCTGAGAGCGTTCCAGAACTAATACTGATTAAATATGAAACAGTTCCTTCTTCAAGCCCGAGTTGAGGAGGCATGAGCCAGAGATGGGGGCTGTAATTACTCGTTCTGATTATGCAGCATGTTTAAGAAGAGGAGGAAAAGGGAGGGGAGGAGATGAGAGGGGAGAAGGAAGGAGAAGGGAAAGAGGGAAGGGGAGGGGAGATAAGAGGTGAGGGAGGGGATGGGAGAGAAAGGGAAGAGAGGAGAAAAGAAGGGATGGAAAGAGGACGGAGGGGAGGGGAGGAGAAGGGAAGGAAAGAGAAAGAAAGGGAGGGAGGGGAGGAGATAAGAAATGAGGAGGGGAGGGGAATAGAGGGGAGGAGAAGGGACAGGCCAGAGAGGGAAGGAAGGGGGGTGAGGGGAAGGGAGAAGAGGAGAGGGGAGGGCAGGAGAAGAGGGAAGGAGAGGGGAGGAGAGGAGGGGAGGGGAGAGGAGGGGGCCAAGCACCTGCCTGATTACAGGAAGCTACTATGAGGGAGGGTAATGAGGAAATCTGGAGCCTGTATTTACCTCCAGACCCGAAGGCGAAGGCGTTTGCACTCATTGCTTCCTCGGCCTGGACTGCCCTTCCTCAGATACCCACGTGGCTCCCTCCACCCCCTCCAAGGCTTTGGGAAAACATCAGCTCCCCGGGGAGGCCTTCCTGGGCCCCCCTCACACTACCCGTAACCCCCGGACTTTCGAAGGCCCCTTTCTGCTTTATTTTTCTCCTTGGCACTTGTCACCATGGAGCCCAGAGACCGGGAGGTCCCTCCGGAGCGCGCAGTGGGGGCATGGACCAGGGCCTTGGCTGGAGAGATGGCGACAAGGGACAGGAGAAGGAGAAATAAGGCTGAGGGTGGGTGGGGGGGTCACCCGGGGAGGCTCGGTGCTCGATGGGCTGGGAGGGGGTGGGAACGTGGGGTGGGGGGGTCGCGGGTGAAAGCTCCAGTTCTCAGTGATGGTGGCCCTCTGGAAAGCGAGGTAGCACAGTCTCCAGGGCACAGGGTGGGGGTTCAGGTTTAGGCAGAGGCTGCAGCGGGGGGGGGGGGGGGGGAGGGCTGTGGTCACGGGGCTCACACAGCAAGCCCAGTACAGCCGACAGGATGAAGACTGCACCAGAAAGGGGCGGGGGGGGGGGGGGAGGGAATGATGTGAACGATGCGTTGGAGCTCATAGGTTGAGAAAGGACAAGGACCCACCTCCCTGTCCTAAAACCTCCTTGATTTGCACCACCACCAAGCAGGGCTGTGGACGCCTGGGTCTGAATCCACCCCGACACATCCTCACCTGGTTATGGATTTCACAGCCCGGCTGACTCCCCCTGAGGCCCGGCTGTAACGATGGCCACCTCCTACCTGCTCCTCTGGGACAGGGGCGCATCCCCTGGATGGGAAAGCTGGCCCTCGGGCTGTCCCTTCCCACCGACCAGAGCGGGGCCAGGGGGTGGAGGGGTGGAGGGGTGGGGCTCAACCCAGCCAGGGGGCTCTGATTGCCATGGAAACGGGGTGGCGTAGTCTAAGGTTTCCACAGAGTGATTTTGGTGCCCAGATGAAGAGAATGATGGAGATGCGGAGGATCGTGGCGCCAGGTTGTGTGAAGCAGGCTCAGCATGTAGAAGCCATCCTGAGGCCCCGGGAAGCAGGGAGCGTGCTGGGCAGGGATCAGTGTCACTGTCCTGTGTGGAACAACCATTATCTGGAGGCCAGGGTATCGGTGCATAGCAGCTGGGAGCCAGAGAACCAGCGAGAACCAGACCAGTGGGCTGAACATCGAAGTTATAAATCAACTAACAAACCGTCAAATAAAATTAGTTTACCCTCCTACCTAACAAATTCTTGATCTCTGCACTAGAATGTGGGGAGCAGAGAAAGCTGACCCCCGGGGCCACGGGCTCCTGACCCCCGACCCAGCCCTCCCTCCACAGTCTCGCCCGCAGCATGCAGACACCCCGGCCGTCCGGCCCTGCACCCCCACACACGGCTGCACTCCGCGGCTCTCGATGGTGTGCACACAGGCCGCGTGGTTCCCCCTGGGGACAGCAGACCCAGGGATGGGGTCCACGCGGGCTCTGGTCGGTCAGGAAGGGAATCGGGGGGTGCGGGCGCCAGACCTTGTCCCCTGTGTCCTGACGGGAGAGGCGCCGCAGGAGGAGGGTGAGGGGAGCCCCCCTCGCTCAGGTCTCAGGGTCGCGGGGTGGATGGACGGAGGGGCAGCGGTGGGGCTGAGGGACCAGGGGGAGGGCATGGGGACATCTGGGCCAGAGATGACAGGGCCTGAGATGGGCTGGGCGGTGCAGCAGGGGGTGGAATCCAGAGGTTTGAAGACATAAAAATGGGTGGTCCCTGGGGTGTAGGGGGGGCAGGGGCAGGGGTGCCCCGTTGTCTCTGACTTGGGTGAGCAGGTGCCGCGGGGGCAACTCGGGGATGAGAACGGTGCGGGGGGAGCAGGTCTGACAGGAAGCTGAAGGGTGGAACTCGAGGGCGGGGGTGGTGGCCCCCCCGATGGCAGTGGCTGAGCCCCCGGACGGGAAGGGGCAGGAGGCGGGCGGCTTGTCTAGCTCGGCTCTGTATGTCCAGCACTTGGGACCTGCCGGGCACATAAGAGACCATCGATGTGGATCTCGGCCCAGGGCCTGGCAGGAGATAGAGCCCTGGGTGGGGTTGTAAGCGCCTGGACGGGGATGCGCCCACGGGTGTGGTGAGCCCACGCTGGGGGAGGGGAAAGACGGGGTGGGGGGTGAGGGGGAGAACCAGGGGTACTCACCCTGGCTTCACCGGCTGGGTCCACAGAGCTGAGTGGCCTCCTGGCCAGGACAGGGGGAGGGGAGGGGGCAGGGGGGAGCGGGTCCAGCGCCTTCTTCCCACGCGATGGCCCTGCCCTCTAGAGAGCGTGGCCAATAGCGTCCCGCCTCTGAGCAGTCAGATGCACGCAGCTTCCTTCCTCAAGAAGGGAGGTGGGTCTGCCATGGGGGGAGGGGTGGTGGGTTTGCCCAATAACGAGTCTGATAACTGCTGATCGTGATTTAAACAGAACCTGCACAAAACACAGAAGCAGAGGATTTCATTTCCCCTGGGAGGTGAGGAGAGCCTCATGGAAGGTCTGCCTTTGACTTTGGCCTTGAAGGTGGAGGAAGGTTTCAGAGGTAGGGTTTGATGGGAAGGGCGGGAGGGCAGGAGGCAGTATGCCCAGGATGCGTGTGCAATTCAGCAATGCTGCTGGGGGCCTGGCGAGCCTGAGCAAACAGAGCAGTGGGGAAGGGTGCAGATAGAAAAAGGGGTCCCCAGAGAAGCGGCAACAGGCCGGGGATAAAGATGGAGGGTGTGAAGTGAGGAAGGACAGAGATAAACGCTCCTGATGCAGCAGACAGCAGGCGGCCCGGACAAGACTCACCCGTGGAGGGATGGTTCTAGAATGGGAATCTGGGGATCACACAGCTCTTTGATTCCTAAGGAGCCCTAAATGAGAAAAATAACAAAATCATAATTTCTGAAAACCTTAGAGTCCTAGGGAATCTTATAATCTCAGGATAATTGAATTATTGGATCTCACAATCTCAGATGCCTACAAACTACAATACGGAACATTAGAATGTTCAAGGTGTCACAACCCAGCTCCTCCTTCCCTGCTAATGACAACGTGCACTCCGTGCACAGCGCTTTGCACACAGGATGTCCTTTTGTCTCCATGACAACCCCGGGGGAGTGCGAACTATTACTTGGCCTGATTTTTCCAGATGAAGAAACCGAGGTTCCGTGAGTGTAAGTAGTCGCTGAAGGTTGTCAGCACCCGGCCCAGAGCTCTTAGTCTCGGAAACCCAAGCTCTCAGCCTCTTGGCTAGTTTGTCCTCCTTCGAGGTCTCTGTGCTCACCTGTCCTCTGTGCACACCTCCAGAGACGGGGAGTTCATTACCGCTCCCCAGGGCCATCCATGCATCCCAACAGTGGACGCATCTCTCCTTCTCAGGGCCTCCACCTGTTGTCCCCTCAGAGGCACCTGTTGTGCCCTGGGAGACCCCACAAGTAGACAAACCTTCACCCGGGCCCCGTGCACAGTTCCCCAAGGTGGGGCAGCGATCACACAGGAAGGAAGAAGTCAGAAGTCAGGGAGGAAAGCCCCAGGGGCAGCCCCTCCCTGGTGAGAGAGCGGGGTTCACCTGAGGGAGGGAGTCAGCGGAGCCAGGCGGGGGGGAGCAGGTCCCCCCAAAGACTGGAGAGAACAAAGCCCAGAGCACCGGGCAGGGTGGGGGGTGAGGGATGGATGTATAATACAGAAACAATCCTCCAACAATCAGAGTTATGGGGCCTCATAAGAGTAGAATCCTAAGTGCTGTGCCTTTAATTTCTTGGCGCTTCTCCCTGAAAACTTATTCTGCAAAAATGTGTCTGTGCCATCCATCCTCCCAGATGGCTTTTTAAGTGAAGCTGTTTGTTAAGCAGAAGAAAAGGGAGGGGTGGGGAGGAGCGGGCGGAGCCTGTGCCGCCCCAGGAGAAGACAGAGTGGGGAGGGGGAGGGGGGCAGGGAGGACCCTGTGGTCCCAGAAAGGCTCAGAGCTCGGCTTCCCAGTGTGGGTGGGGCCACGGGCACAGCCCAGTGCACTTGGCCAGAGTCCCAGTGACAGTGGACCCTAGTGCCCACCCCCCCCCCCCACCGTGTGCCCAGCTCCTGGCTGAGCACTTTGGACTCATTGGTCCAATTCATCCTCACCCAACCTGTGCAGCAGGTCCTGTGAACCTCTCCATTCCACAGAGGAGGAGCTCAGGGAGGTGCAGGCACTTGCCCAAGGTCACACAGCTGATGAGAGGATTAGAGCCCCGAGTCTTAACCAGGCTATCACCCAGCCCCTCCCAGCCTCTCAGCTGGAAGATCAGACCCACCAGGCACTCAGGCCCCCAGTGCACTACACCCCCAGGGCACTCAGGCCCTCAGTTTCTCCATCTGTACCCTGAGGTGGAGGGTGTAGCTCCACGATTCTCAAGTCTGACTCCGCGTTGGAATCCTCCCGGGGCTTTTCAGCCTTGCTGAGGCCCCGGGCCCCACCTCAAGCAGACGGAGTCAGGGGAATGGGGCCCCTGTAGCTAGATTTGTTTTCAAATCCCACCCAGACAGTGCTAATTGCTGGAGAGGAAGCAGAGCCACAGGAATTCTCACTCACTGCCGGTGTGAAAACAAAGTGGCACAGGCACTTTGGAAGACGGTTTGGCAGTTTGTTACAAAACTGAACACAGTCTCCCCAGACGATCCAGCAGCCACGCCTCCAGGTAGTCACTCTGAACATGCACAAACACACCAAAACCTGCATGTGAGCACCTGCAGCAGCTTTGTTCATAATTGCTGAGCGCCGAGAGCGACCAAGATGTCCTCACATGGAATGGATAAGTAACCTGTGGTACGTCCATACAATGGAAAATTCGTCGGTGGTAAAAAAAAAAAAAAAAAAAAAAAATGAGCCATCGAGCTGTGCAGACACACGGATGAATCTTAAATGCTTATCGCTAAGGGAAAGAAGGCCACCTGAAAAGGTCACATTTATATGACCTTCTGGAAGCGGCAAAAACGACAGAGACAGTAAACGGAGCAGCGGTTGCAAGGGCTTCAGGAAATGGGGACTTGGGGAAGAGGTCCAGTACGGAAGATGTTTTTCAGGGCGGCAAAACGTCATGCATGCTACTAGAATGGTGGATAAGTGACACCGTGCGTTTGTCAAAAGCCGTCGAACTTTGCGGTAGAAGGCGTGAACGTTAGTTAGTGTATGCAGATTTCAAGACGTTCGTTGTCTAGGGGGCCAGGGGATCCCAGGATGGGATTCCGTTTGTGACAAAAGAACCAAGCCATGTTACAAATGTATCGAGCAACCTCCGAGAAGCAGGGTGGAGGTAAAAGGTGCTGATCTCTGCAGTTTGAAAATGAATGGAGCCTTGGGGCGCCTGGGTGGCTCAGTTGGTTAGGCATCCGGCTTCAGCTCAGGTCATGATCTCGCGGTCCGTGAGTTCAAGCCCCGCGTCGGGCTCTGTGCTGACAGCTCAGAGCCTGGAGCCTGTTTCAGATTCTGTGTCTCCCTCTCTCTCTGACCCTCCCCTGTTCATGCTGTGTCTCTCCCTGTCTCAAAAATAAATAAATGTTAAAAAAAAAAAAAAAAAAAAAGAAAATGAATGGAGCCTGTTAAGACCAAAAGCAGACAGAATGCACAGAAACCCTGGGCTCTGGTGGACAGAGTGGCTTCCCAGGCGGTGTGGGCTAACAATGCTGAAGTCGCTTATGCATATACACTGAGGAGGAACATGCTTAGTGTTTGGATAGGCAGAGGGTGGGAGCCAGGCTTCTCACGGCCGGGACAGGAGTTTCCAGGCAAACAAAGGGAGAAGGCTGGAATGATCCCTGTGGCCGTGGATTAGAGTTGGAAACCTCCACATGAACTCCTGTTTAGCTGAACGCAGATACAGATGTTTACATATATAAATATTTATGCGCGTGTGTAGAGGCATGAGTTAGCGTAGCTGTGCCTCCTTGCTCTGTGAGCTGACGGCCTCAAGGCAGTGACATCCCCTTAGCGACGAGAATGCTTAGCACCCAAATCTTGGTTTCTCATACAACTCTCCCCTAACAGAATCCAGGGCTCCTTGGAGAAAAGGATAATTCTAGAACTAGGGCAGGAAATGGACAAGATAAGCCTGGCATACCTTTCAGTGCCAGAAAGTAAGGCAGTGCTAAAAAATAAAAATAAAGAAATGTCACAATGATGAGCAGCTACCCAAGGGACACGAGAGCCAACGGAAAGAGCTCCCAGTCACCAGAGCTGGAACACTTTGAGCAACAAAATAAGTAAATTAGTATTGGGTTGTAGCCCAAAGTATAAAAGAAATACCTATGAGTCCAAACTGATGTGAATGAATGGATGAACGAATGAATGAACGAATAAATGAATGAAAAAAGACAGATCCCACTTGCAGAAGAAGTCTAGGTAATGTATGTAGAATCTATGCTGTCACCTCTCTAATTTCTGACATTGATAACTTGTGTCTCCCCTCTTTTGTGTCCTGATCAGTGTGGCTACAAGTTTATCAATTTTATTGATCTTCTCAAAGAACCAACTTCGGTTTCATTAATTTTCTCTATTGCTTTTCTCCCCTGATTTCTACCCCCATACTTATTTCCTCTCTGTTATCTACACGGGATTTAATTCGCTTTTCTGTTTCCAGTTTCTTAAAGTGGAAGCTGAGGTCGCAGATTCAAGACATTTCTCCTTTTCAAACGTAGGCGTTTCGTGCCATAAATTTCCCCTAAGAACGGCGTCAGCGGCCTCCCACGGATTTTGATACGTTGTGTTTTCATTTTCTTTCGGTGAAAAGCACTTTGCAATTCCCCTTTGGTTGACTCTTTAACACTGTGGGTTACGTCAAAGTATGCTATTGGGTTTGGAAATATTTGGAGATCTTTCGAGAACTCTTCCTGCTAAGTTACAGATTTCCAGTTGATTTCTTTTGTGGCCAGAGCACATGCTCTGCACAACTCGAGCCCCTTAAATTTGTGGAGGCTTGTTTTGTGACCCAGAGTATTGTCTACGTACCACATTTAGATACACACGGGGAAAAGAATGTGCGCTCTTGTTGCCTGGTGGAATATTCTATGTCACGTAGGTCAGATTGGTTGATGGTGTTAATCAAGTTCTCCGTATGGTATATGTAATTTTCTGTCGGGCTCCTCTTGGCAGTTACTGAACAAAGGGTGTTAAAGCCTCTCACTATCACTGTGCCTTCGTCTGTTTCTCCTTGCTGTTCTACCATTTTTGTCTCACATATTTTGAAGCGCCGTGAGACGCGTAAACATCGAGGATGCGTAGGTCCTCTGGGTGAATTCGTGATAGGATCATCACCTCTGGTAAAATCGTTTACTCTGAAACCTCCCTTTTCGACGTTACCGCGGTCACCCCAGGCGTCTTTCTGGACATTGTGGATGTTACCTCGCTGGGGGCTGGGTATGCTTTTATTCTGCCGTAAATATTCCTGAGCTTTGTTCTGGAACTTGAAACTCACGTGGCATCTTTAGGATCTTGCTTTGAGATTTTTCTTGGCTGGGACCGGAGTGGCTCTCAGTCGACAGCTGGGTTTTCCCCCTTCAAGCCCCTTCTGCACGCTCTCCAGACCTGTCTGCTCAGCTCTCTCCTCTCCGCGGCACCATGGTCTCCTAGAATCTCAGCTCCACCTCCTGGACTCTGGGACACCCCCCTCCCCCACCACTGGGCTCCACCTGGGTTCCTTCTTCCTGGCCCAGGGCCTGACAGCTCTCTCATGGCTAGAAACCAGGGCACTCGTGGGGCTCACTTCCTGGGTTTCCCCGCTCTTCTCCGTTGCCCGATGTCCAGGCTGTCGTAAGCCATTGTTCCGTAATTTTGTTTTTTGGTCGCTTCAGGCGGGAAGATAAATCCGGTCCCTGTCACCCCATCTTGCCTAGGAGAGATCCCCGCAGCTAGAGCTGAGGACCGCCGGGCTACTCCCATCATCACACTGTTCAGATGGAGAAACTAAGGCCGCGAGGTGTGGCACTTGCACAAGGCCGCGTAGCAGGTTGGAGGGTCTAGAACCCCAAGGTGATTGCTGATGGAGACAATCTGCTTCCCTGGCATGCATAAATGAATGAACGAATGAATGAATGAATGAATGAATAAGGATTTTGCTTCTGCTCCTTCCCCAGAGGCAGCAGTTCTCTGCCCAGGTCCTGAGGGTGACAGGTTCCTGCCCCAGTGAAGCGTTTTAAGGCTTAGCTTCACAGGAGGGAAGGATCTGGGTAATGGGAGGGTTTCTGTGCCTGGCAGCCGCACCCCCCCCCCCCCCCGCAGGTGACCGCCTCAGACCCCTGTCCCGCCCCCAGTCTCTGCTGAGCTCCCCAGGAAATGGCTTGTGAATGAATGTGAACGCCCCTTGCGTCTGGGGCTCGAAAGAATACTAAGCTGTCATGGGGTCCACGTTCAGCCTTTAAGAATCCATAAACCCGTTAGCTGTTTGTTCCTTACCTGACCTGATGGCAGCCCCGTCTCCCTGCTGGGCTCTGCTGAGGGGTGACGGTTTCTGCGTTCTGTCTCTCTTCGGAGGGTCCTGTTATCCTGTGGATTTCGGTTCACTTGGGTGCCTTGCAGCCCCAGCCCCCTGACGGGCTTAAGAAAAGTTATGCTTTTGTAGCCTCTCTGGCTTTTTTCTCGTTTTTCTCTCTTGTGTCTTTTCATATGCTTAAGGAGAAGCAGAAATTCATGAGAAGACCGAAAAAGTAAATAAAATGCTAGGATGCTTGCCGGAAGGTTAGAGGCGGCATAATGAGATGGCGAGATTTCTCTTTCGGAAAGGTCACCGTGGCAGTGCAGTCTTCGGCCAATATTTGCTGTGCTCATATTATGTGCCAGGCACTGTTCTGGCCACTGGATGAATCGGAGGCAGGGACACCAGCCGGAAGGCTATTGTAGGAGATTGATAAAGAAAGGCCCAGAGAGGGCAATATAAAATACTCAGGTCACACAGTGACTGAGGAGAGTCGGGGAACCCAGCTCCTTTGTCTCCCTGCCTGGGGCTACCCTGCGATAGGCTGCCTTGCATCATGACATTTGCCGGAAGCCCCCGAATATAATTTGATTGTCACCCTGCTGGGAGATAGAAGCCGCAGGCCAGGGCTCTGTGTCTCCAGGCGACAACGAAATAGAATTTGGGGTGCACGGAATTAGTGAAGAAGAAATAAAAAGAGAATAATCGATGCTGGTAAATGTGCGGTGAGACAGGGACTCGCACGCACGGCCGGAAAGCTTTCTGGAAGGCACTTACGGGACAGAGGTGTCGAGCCTGAGAAATGACCCCCCGGGAACTGGTCCTTAGGAAGTGGTCAGGGATTGGAGCGAGGATTATGTCTAGAGACGTGTATTACAGGTCGCTGGGAAGATGGAGAAACCGTAGCGCCCTATCTGTCGAGCCAGAAAGGGCAACAAATCAAATGACGGTGCATCTGGATGAGGGACTATTATGACGCTATTAACATCTTGCTGTCGAGGAAACTTCTAATGATGTGAGAAAACGCTCACGATACCGTGATCAGTCAAGAAAGAAAACTGGATGTACCGTAAGATCTCAACTGCGCGAACCATACTGTAGATAAATACCTATAGTACCTGCCTGTGGAAAGGCACTGATAATTCCAGGAAGAAGAAAAGCTTTTACGTGAGCCCTCCGTCTGTGCCGGGTACCGTGCCAAAGGCTTTAACCCCCCAACTGGACACAGATGGAAAGTGAGGCACAGAGATATTACGGACATAGTGGACATAATATGTCCATTGGATGTCCAATGGACATCAACAGCCCCAGATGGAAAGTGAGGCACAGAGATATTAAGTGGCATGTCTTACATCACCATAGCTGGGAGTCCCAGCTGGGATGTGAACTCTGGTTTGTTAGGCTCCCGCCTCTACGGTGAACCACTGAGACTCAGGGGGTGGGCGGCGGGGCAGGCCCAATCTGGGACCACCGTCCCCCTATCCCAAGGCCCTGGAAAATCCACGTGCTCTGCCAGGGAGGCTGCTGAGGCTCCGTGCCCTGCCCTGGTGACCTGAGCGGTCCAGAGCCCAGTCTGACCGCCGCCCGCCCCAAGCTGGTCCAGGCCCCTGCTTTCTGCTTGGCTGTATCCACCCGGCCCCCACCCCCCCAGTCCTTGGAGTAAATCAACATGTTTCTCCGATGGGCCTTGCTGACAGCTGAGAGATGCTAGAGACGGACAGCCTTGCGGATGTCTCGAGGGCCAGGCCCTGCTCATTAGAATTGCCTCACACCCATCACCTTCACCGAGAAGCAAAAACCCAGAACAGGCGGATCCGGGAACTATCCTTCAAGGTCTGCTCCAACAAGAAGGGGGGTTGGTTCCTGCCCTGATTTGTTGATAAATATTTTCTTTTAATGCATCAGTTTCTGGAGCCCCTGCCTGGGCTGGGCGGCCCGCATTTCTTCCCACCTAGCCTGGGGCTCTGGGGAAATATGGCCTGTCTCGGCCTGTCTGCTCACTCGCGAGGCCCTCCTAGACCGAGCCTCCCCTCCCGCAGACGTCGAGCAAACCCACCCCTGTCTCGTTCTAATGGATCTAGATGTTCTGATCTGAAATGTGGTGCAGCAGCCTGAGGAGGGGAGTGAGGCTTCCCGGAAAGCGGGGAGAGGAGGGAACAGCCCCTGGCCGCGCCCCGCCCTGCCATCCGCCTCTGCCACCTGCCCCTCCCTTCTGTGGGGACCCGGAAGGGTGGCCTGAGCAGTACATGTTGGTGTGTTGGCCTCGGGAGTCAGGCTTCTGAGAGCTCTTTCCCGGCAGGATCTCAGAACCAGCCTCCGAGGTAGCTCTCAGCCCAGCCCTTACCATAGGCACGGGTGCGAGCAGAGAGGTTTTTAATGGACTTAGCGTGTGTGCGCATGCCTGTATTTTCCTGGATCAGGAAGTCTATTTCCGACCCATTCCCTGCATTCCTGCAAGGCCAGGGGATTTATTAGCCCCATTTCGTAGATGAGAAAACTGAGGCACAGAGAGACAAGGTTATTTCCCACCCACTGGTCTCCCCCGCGTCACAACGTGGATCCTGGAGTTGGGCTGGAGGGGGGTGAGAGGCACGTATTAGGGTTCAACTGTGCAAGGCGTGGAGCGGGGGGAAGCAGGGCTGGTGGGAAGGACACCGAGCTGCGGTGCAGGTCTGACCACCTCTGCCAACCGGGTCCGGAGCGGGGAGAGAGTGGCGTGAGTGGCATCTGTCCGAGCTGGCTGGGCGCCTGTGCCTCACTCTGCCCTGAGCAGTTCCCCCCCCCCCCCACCCCCCCCCCCCCCGGGAAGACAGAAGGATAAGAAGTATGAACTGTCAGCGCCTCCGAGCGGCCTCTCCGTGTCGGCCACAGCTGTCATGGTTCTGTTCCTTCTCCATTCTCCCAATCCTCTAGCACGCTGGTGGCCGGCTCTCCCAGAGGGGGACGTGGAAGGAGGAGGTCAGTGGCACAAGTGCAAGTCCCCCCCCGCCACTGTCTTGGGGCTCAGGGCTGCGATGATGCTCACCACCCCTCCTCACTCTCTGCCCTAGACCCTCTCACGCCCTCACTCTGGTGGCTTATTTGATAACACGACCCTGAGCCTCCCGCCAGGGGCCTGAGCTTTGGTCACCTTCCTCTTCTCAGGCAGGGAAACCGCACCTGCCCACTGACAGACACGGTTTGTCAAGAGAGCATCAAGGGTGCCCTCCAGATCACTGGGGCTCCACACTTCCTCCTCCCCTCCCCGCTGCACAGCAGCATCCCTCCCTTCTGCGATCAAAGGTAATTGATCTGAGTCAATTACCCTTCTCAAGACAGTGCCCCGGCCACCCTCTTGCCGTCTAGTCCCTGGATACGAGGAACCCAAAGCAACTAAGCAGCCACCGTATAGGAAACAAACCAGAGACCCTTTCTGGGTTCTCTGACGCGTGTGGGTCCTGTGGGGGGCAGGACATCTAGCCCTGCAGAGCCCGGAGTTACAAGGATGGGAATCACCAAGTCCCCCCGGTGGCTCACTTGGAAGTGGCCATAAGTAGAGCCACTTTCACTCCGACCCGTTGTTTCTTCTCATTAGGGACACGGCCCCAAAGGGCACTTTAGCTGGACCTGCGGGCGACCATTCCAACACCCCGTGCGGTTGACAGTTTCTGGGTGGACAGCACGTGATACAAACTGGCCTGTGCCTGCACCTCTGTACAACAAAGCAAGCCATCCCCGGGTCTGGCACGCTTTTATGTGCGATCCCAGGCCAGCGGATCAAACGCTCTGTAAACCCCCCCAGACGGTGGGGCGGGCTGAGGCCCCACCCGCAGCACAGGCGAACCCCCACCAGGAAGACATGACTCCTCCTTGGAGAACAAACCACTGGGCCTTTTCACATGCAGGAGAACTCAATGTGGTCAACTTGCCGGGTGGTCTCCTCGAGGAATGGCATCGTTTCAGGGGCTCAGCCATGGTCTGTGCTGCTGGCAGGTTGGTTTCCAGAAGCAGCGGCACTATGTGATTCTTGGGTAGTGGAGTCCCGCCCATTGCGCCCATGTGTGGTCTCCATGTCTGTCAGAGCCACAGTGCAGTGGCCCACGGCTGGGGTTACCTGCTGGGTCACTCTGTGTACTCAGTCCCTTAGTGCCACTTCCTTAGCGGACGCTCTCTGGCGAGCATGACTTGCGTGATGCAAAAGCCTTGCGCGTTTATTGAGCACCTACTGTGTACTAGGTGCTGAGCTCCCATTTAGTGTCAGAACACTCACCATCCTTCGTTTACAACTGGGGAAACGGAGCCACAAAAGGCTCAAACAACTTGTCCAAGGCTACCCAGCTAGGGGTGTGGAAGGGCCAGGGTTTAAATGCGGGCCTCTGGCTCCCCAGCTGAGGCTCTGACCCACTGGACCACATGGCTTCTCTGAACACCCACTCAGATCCTGGCCCTGATCATTCCCCCTAAGGTGCCTCTTACCCAGCGACCCCCAGTACGGCGGGCACTGCACACCCACCCCCGTGTGGGCTCAGCCAGAGGTAAGGTGGCACCGATCCCGCCTCACGGAGCAGTTTCATTGCAGCTGGAGGTACAGCGTAGTCTCGTGGGATGTACTCATTGAGCATCTCCCGAGTGCCGGCCGCTGGGGTTTCATGAGCGAAGGACAGCAGACCCTCTCTTACTCTTCTGAGTTCACAGTAGGGGTAGGAGTCAAGTTCAAAATGGCACTCCTGGTGGGTCTCATAAGGCAAAGCCAATGGAGCCATGAGGGCCTATGATGGGGGCTCTGAACCAGTGCAAGTGGTCAAGGAGGGCTTCCTGGAGGAGGTGGTGCTGGGACAAGATGCGTTCACGCCAACATTGTGGGAGAGATTAGGATGCCAGGTGGGTGCCCGGGCAAGATGATGGTGCAGATCCTCGAAATCCTAAAACCCTGTGATTCTGACTGAATATTTTATAGGTTTAAGAGTCTATTCACCGAAGAGTCTAAGACTTCAGAAATTAAGACTCGGGAAGTCGAAGGCTGTTAGGTTCTAAGGAGCTAGGATCCCCACAAGGGAGCCTTGGCTCCTAGGGAAGCACCAGTCAAACCGTCCATGGGCCGGAAGCTGGCTTTCCCCCTTCCGAGGCCCCAGCCAGGCTCACAACATGGATATACATGTGGCTCTTGGTGGCTCCGAGAATGTAAATTTATTCTGTACTTCCAACAACATCAGGCACTCACCTTATCTGCATGTTCCAGTCACCAGAATAAATATTAGGAGACAAGTGTGTAGAGATTTTCCGTGTGTACACGAGTTAAATCCTCTAGCCAGTGGTTAATCCAGACAGGGATTTCAACAGAAATGCTATGCTTATATTAATTCAAGGAGGAGCTGGTAACTGGGCCTCTGTTACTATCTGAAGAAGGCCCCTGTCTCCCGCGGAATGGTCTGAGAGGGGCCTTTGTGTGCAGAGGCTTCAGGCCAAGGTCGGACGAAGCAAGGGGGAGAGCATCACCCAGCCGGTCTGAGCCATGTGTGCAAAGATGGGGACATTCTCCACCCAGCATCTGGGGTCTCCCGTGAACCCCTGGGTCCGGGCTCCCTCAGGCCGCTGCTGTAGGGCAGACCCATCATGGGTCAGACGTTGCGCTGGGCTCTGGGTGGGCTTGACACTCAGACAGAAGGGGGCAGATCGCAGCTCTCGCGCACCAACTCAGCCGTGTGACCTTGAAGAAGCCACTTCACCTCCCTGGGGTTCTGTTTCTTCAGTGGCACCCATGGTCCTGACCACCCTCCGTCCGGCGGTTCTCAGATTAGTAATTGAGCATCAGTCCCAGCAGACGCCCTCATGACACCTGCTGGGTGCCAGGCATGACTAGAGGTGCTTTACATCGGTTTATCCTCACCCCAGCCTGGGACAGGGAGCTGTCGTTGTCCCCACTTCACGGAGGAGGAAACTGAGGCACAGGGAGGTTTAGTAACTTGCCCAATATCACACAGGTAAAAAAATGGCAGAGGCCGGATTTGCAATCAGGCAGTTGGTTCCAAAACCCATGAACTTAAACACGACATTTAAGTGTTTCCAATAACCCTTCTAGCTGGTCTCCCAGGAATTGGCCCCATTTCAGCAAAGGCACCCTAGATCTGACTCTCATTCCTTCGCTATGACTGATGCCCTTGTTATAAGCAGGCAAGAGTGAAATACAGTTAATGCCTCCAGGCCTTTCCTGAAGCCGTGTCCTCTCCCCGGAACCCTTTCCCCTGCCTGTCCACCACCGTCCAGTGAATTTGGCCGCTGCCCTAAGACTCATTCAGGAAGAGAAGACCAACCCCGTGATGTCGGTATTATTACCCCATGTTAGAAAACTCCTACTTACAAAAGCTTCATAATTTCCTGAGGCCAGAGGCCCCACTAGAAGGTAGCAGTCTGGGACCTCTGACCCCATGCTAGGCTGCCAAGATCACCTTGGGAGGTTAACGGAGAAGCTGTTCCATTAGGTGCCCCCATGCCTCATCCATGTCAGTCCCTCCTTCCTACAGCCCCGAGCATGGGAGACACGCCTCCTTCTACACAAACCCGGCCACTGCTTGGTCATGTTAATTAAATATCGATCGTCACAACATTACTTGAGATTTAAAAGAGACACACTTAAGAGAATGATGGAGGAAGAACATACCAGAACTCCTGCTTTAACAAGTTTTTTAGAGCTGGCCTCACTAGGAAATTAGGAACTAAAATGAATTTTTGAACTTGTTGGTTACTGTCCTTTTCACCCATCCCCCCCAGTTCCAGAACATACACTCCATGTGGGTGGCAATTTTTGTTCATTTTTTTTTTCACTGCTGAATCCCAAGCAGTTAGAACATGTTGTGGCACGCAGTACCAGGATAATAAAAATTGCATAAATAAAAACTAAATAAAAATAAAAGAGATATATTTAGGACCCAGGTAATTAACTAAAAATTTTGTTAAAAAATTTGTAATTTTAAAAGCAAATCACTTGAGAAAAATCAATGAAACCAAAGCTAGTTCTTTGAAAATATCAATATGATCAAGTAGCCCCTAGCTAAGCTAAGAAAAGAAAAGAGAAGCCACAACTTATGAATACCAAAAATGAAACAGGGGACATCACTACAAAACCCATGGAAATTAAAAGGATAACAAAAGAATATTATAGACAATTGTATGCCTACACATTTAATAACCTCAAACCAATTCTTGGAAAAACACAATCTGCCAAAATCCACACAAGAAAAAGTAAATGCCCTGAATAGGCCTGTATCTATTAAAGAAATTGAATCAATAATTAATAACCTTCAAAAACAGAAAGCGCCAGGACCACACGGTTCACTGCTCAATTCTATCAAACATCTAAAGAAGAAATGACACCAGTCCTGTATAATCTCTTTCAGAGAACAGAAGAAGGATACTTCCTAACTTATCCCATGACACCAGCAATACCCTAATACCAAAAGCAGACAAAGACATTACGAGGAAAGAAAACGACAGATCAATATCTCTCATGAACACTGATGCAAAGTCTTCAGTAAAATATTAGCAAATTAAATTAAAAAAAAAAAAACATTAAAAGAACTATACACCACAGTCAAATTGGATTTATCCCAGGTGAGCAAGACTGATCCAACACTTGAAAATCAATGAATGTAATCCACCATTTCAACAAACAAAAAAAGAAAAATCACATGATTGTATCAATAAATGCAGGAAAAGCATTTGACAAAATCCAGCAACCTCTCATAATGAGATCTGAGTAAACTAGGAAAAGAGGGAACTTTCACAACTTGATAAAGACTATCTACCAAAAATCTACGGTTAACATTATTCTTTTTTTTTTTTTTTAAGATTTATTTATTTTTCAGAGAGAGAACACAAATGGGGAAGCGACAGAGAGATTCGAGGCAGGCTCTGCACCTTCAGCAGTGAGCTCGATGTGGGCCTCAAACTCATGAACTGTGAGACCATGACCTGAGCCAAAGTTGGACGCTTAACCGACTGAGCCACCCAGTGCCCCTACAGCTTGCATCATTCTTAATGGTGAGGAACTAGAAGTATTCCCACTAGGATCAGGTGCAAAACAAGGATGTCCCCTCTCACCACTACTTTTCAATATTGTACCAGAAGTCCATCCTAATGCAATAAGACAAGAAGAGGGAATAAAAGATAGATAGATACAGATATAGGGGCGCCTGGGTGGCACAGTCGGTTAAGCGTCCGACTTCAGCCAGGTCACGATCTTGCGGTCCGTGAGTTCGAGCCCCGCGTCGGGCTCTGGGCTGATGGCTCGGAGCCTGGAGCCTGTTTCTGATTCTGTGTCTCCCTCTCTCTCTGCCCTTCCCCCGTTCATGCTCTGTCTCTCTCTGTCCCAAAAATAAATAAACGTTGAAAAAAAAAAGATAGATATAGATATAGATGATATACATATAGATATATGAAAGAAAGACATAGCTGTCTTTGTTCACAAATGACATGACTAGGTAGAAAATTCAAAAGAATCAACAACAACAAAAAAAAACCCTCCTAGAACTAATGAGAGAGTAAAGCAAGATTGCAAGATATAAGGTTAATATATAAAAGTTAATTGCTTTCCTATATATCAACAATGAATAAGTAGAATTTGAAATGAAAAGCACAATACTATTTACATTAGCACCCCCAAAGTGAAATAGTTAGGGATAAATCTAATAAAATATTTATAATATCTATCTGAGGAAAACTATAAAACCCTGATGAACAAAATGAAAGAAGTAAATAAATGAAGAGATATTCCATGTTCATGGATAGGAAGACTCAATACTGCCAAGATGTCAATTCCTCCCATTGATCTATAGATTCAGTGCAACCCAGTCAAAACCCCAGCAAGTTACTTCATGGATATTGACAAACTAATTTGAAAGGTTATATGGAGAGGCAAAAAAACTAGAATAGCCAACACAATATTGAAGGACAACAAAATTGGAGGGTCAACACTCGACTTCAAGACTTACCACAAAGCTGAAGTACTCAAGACAGTGTGGTGTAGGTGAAACAACAGACAAATAGATCAATGCAACAGAATAAAAATCCCCAAAAGGGACATCCCCCATAAATATAGTCAGCTGATCTTTGACAAAGGAGCAAAAATAGTCTTTTCAACAAATGCTGCTGGAACAATCAATTGGACGTCCACATGCAAAAAAAAAAAAAAAAAATCTAGACTCACAAATATTAACCTGAAGAATTTTTAGACCCAAATGTAAAACACCTAAGTATAAAACTCGTAGAAGATAACATGAAAGGAAACCTAGATAATCCTGGGTATGGTGACACTTTCTCAAATACAACACAAAAGACACAATCCATGAAAGAAACAATTGATAGCTAGACTTCATTAAAGTTAAAAAATGTCTGCTCTGTGAAAGACAATGTCAAGAGAATTAGCTAAGCACAGAATGGGAGAAAATCTTTGCAAAAGACATCTGATAAAGCACTGTCATCCAAAATATACAAAGAACACTTAAAACTTCAACCTGGTTGAAAAGCAGACAAAAGACCTTAACAGACACGTCACCAAAGAAGATACAGATAGCAAACAAGCATATAAAAAAATGCTCCACATCATATGTCATCAGGGAAATGCAAATTTAAAAAAAATTTTTTTAATGTTTGTTTATTTTTGAGAGAGAGACAGAGTGCAAATGGGGGAGGGGCACAGAGAGAGAGGGAGATACAGAATCCACAGCAGACTCCAGGCTCTGAGCTGTCAGCACAGAGCCCCACACAGGGCTTGAACTCACAGACCACGAGGTGATGACCTGAGCCGAAGTTGACCCTCAACCAACTGAGCCACCCAGGCGCCCCAGGAAATGCACATTTTAAAATACCACTACACGCCTATTAGAATGGCCCAAACCCGGAACACTGACATCACCAAATGCTGACGAGGGTGCGGAGCAACAGGAACTCCCATACGTTGCTCATGGGGATGCAAAATGGGACAGCCGCTTTAGAAGTCAGCCCTGCACTTTCTTCCCAACCTAAACGCACTCTTACCATATGATCCATCATTCACACTCTTTGGTATTTATCCAAAGGAGCTGAAGATGTGTTTTTACACAAAACCCTGTACAGGAGTGTTGATGGCAGCTTTTTTCACAGTTGCCAAAACTCGGAAACAGCAAAGATGTCCTTTTGTAGGTGAGTGGGTAAATAAGCTGGAGTACGTGAATAATAATAAGTAAATAACACTAAAATAAAGTGTTATTCAGCATTAAAAATAAATGAGCGATCAAGCCATGAAAACACATGGAGGAAACTTCAATGCCTACCACTAAGTGAAAGAAACCAATCTGAAAAGGCTACATACTGTATGATTGATTCCAATTACATGACATTCTGGAAAAGACAAAGCTATGGAGACAGCACAGAGATCAGTGTTTGCTGGGTTGGGGGGGGTAGGGAGATGAACACCAGGGAGAGCACAGAGGATTTTAAAGGCAGTAAAAATACTTGGTATGATTTTATAATGAAAGATCTATATCATTATACGTTTGTCCAAGCCCATAGAATGTGTACCACCAAGAGTGAACCCTAAGGTAAACCATGGATTTGAGTGATTCTGGTGTACCAGTCTAGGTTCACCCTTGGCAAAAAATGTACCATCTGGTATGTAATGTTGATAATGATGGCAGGCTACACATGTGTGGGAGCACAGAGTACATGGGAAACCACTGGGCCTTCTTCTTGATCCTATTGTAAGCCTCAAAGTGCTCTAAAAAAAAAAATATATATATATATATATATATATATATATATTCCTTGAAAAAAACGCAGCAATAAATGCAGAACCCTATTAATTCAATAACCTGGCAGGCATTTTTAAATTATTTTTGCTCCTTCACTTGGAGCCTCATAGTGGCTGCTCAATTCTTGGCAATGAGCAAACCTTTACAAAGTGATGGCCAGTTGAAATTAATGAGCCACATTAAAGGGTGGGTTTGACCTAGGCCAAGAGCTCTCTGGTGTGGCCGGGGCGAGACAGGAATGGGGAAATCTCTATAAAGGAAGTACCAGCCACACGACGCCGGGGGCATCAGGTCCCCCAGTGGCTCTCATGGGGTCTCCATCCAGGCTGGGGTTCCGTGGTTGCTCACCTGCACCGTGGCCCCAGCCCGCCATCTTGCCAATGCCAATGCCGGCCCCCAGCCTAGTTCCAGGACCTCCTGCTTCACTGGGTCTCCAGGCTGTGTGTTGAGGGCACATGGAGGGGGCAGGATGTCTCATGTTCAGACTAGAAAGTGAAGACCGTGCACTTTCAGCCACTGCAGGGTTCCCACTTGCCTTAACTCAAACCATTCAGGGATCTATCCTGATCAGTCACCTAGTGTATGCTCGGCACCGAGCGGGGCACAATGGGGAATAAAGGGCATAAAGAGCATGCACCTCTGAGTTCTTACCCAAGTAGCTGTGGGCCAGTCACTTAATCTCCCGGAGCCTCAACTGTCTTATCTGTACAATGGGGATTTACACTCCCACTTCACAGAGATGGGCAGTTCAGATGGGACTGTCCGAGAAACGTCCAGGTGCGGGGCTCGCACACTAGCCTTCCCTGTCACTGCTGAATCCAAGAGGGCACCCAGGGAGGTGGCAGGAGGGGCGTGGGGAGCCCGGAGCACCTGAGCGCTTGCTGTGGAACAAGTGCATATTGTAGGAGTACCACAGGGAGGCCCTGGGCCAAGCCTCCACTTCCCCACCTGCTCAATGGGTAGATGGCATCCCCGTCCGGGGCTGTGGCAGAGATGGTGGGCGGGGAAAGGTGCGGGAGCATCACAGGCTGCGACTACAGCAGAGCCTCCACCCCGGGGTCCACGGTCAGGGAGACAAAGAGCCGGCTGCCCCACCCACCCAGCGAGAAGAGGAAACTGAGGCAGTGAGGGCGGTGCAGCCCCAGGGCTGGAAGCCGAGGGTTCGGGTTCCAACAGACCTGGGGCGGCACCACTTTCTCCTGACCCCACCTCTCGGCACCAGCTTCCTCATCTGTGAAATGGGGAGATTCGTGGCACTCCCCTCATAAGGCCGCTGTTTGGGATTCAACTCTAGAAATGCCTATGAATGCCCTGCACCGTGCCTGGCTCATAGCAGGTGGCTCGGGAAAGTTAGTTGAAAGGATGAGGAAAATAACAATTATTAATGGTATTTTGCTGAAGTGACTTGGCCTCCCTTGGGACCCTCGGCCTGTGTGTAGGGCCCACCTGACGCCCCAGGGTGACGGTACCACACGTTCATTTGCCTGTTTTCTGTCCCCGCCGTGGTTCTCAGAGAACGGGTGCCCCCACACTCGAGGACTGGGTCTCTGTCACTTAAAGAAATTGTGGTGTCGCTTTTTAAATTTAACTTTATCTTTTTTTTTTTAATATTTATTTATTTATTTTGAGAGAGAGGGCGCCCGAGTGGGGGAGGGGCAGACAGAGGGGGAGAGAAAGGATCCCAAGCAGGCTCCGCGCTGTCAGCGCAGAGCCCAACGCGGGGCTCGATCTCACGAACTGTGAGCTCATGACCTGAGCCGAAACCAAGAGTCGGACGCGCCACCGACTGAGCCACACAGGTGCGCCGGCTTGGCTTTTTTGGAACTGTTAATAAATCACAGATTCATCTTATAAGAGAGTCGATCTCCCTAAATAAGATAAACATTTTCAAAGGTTGGTCTGGAAAATCTCACAATTGGTGATGCTACTTCCTGCCCTCCATTGATTTGCACTTCCTCTGCCTGGGCCCTGCTCTCATGTGAGACACACGGCGCACAGTGGGGCTGCTGAGGTTCCTGCTCCTGTAGGCGGATCACACCTACATGGGGGGTGGGGCAGTAGAGGGGACAGAGACGAAGACGGAGGTTCAAGTGCAAAAGCCCGGAGGTGAGATGGATCATGGCTCGAAGGGGGAGCTGGGAGGACCGAAAGAGACCTGTATGGCCACGGAGGGTGACCACAGGGACCCAGTAAGGCCACATGTCACATGGCCCAGAGGGCCCCAATCAGGGTCCCATTCTTTATGCTGAACGGTGGGTAGCCACTGAAGAGAACTGCCCAAAGTCTAGACGACCCTACTCTTGGAGTTGGGAGTCAATTCTTATGGAAAACCAGGGGGGCAGTCCAGACCTCCCAGCAGTGACATGGCCACATAACTTTCCACTAAACCCAGACCAGAGCTGACAGCAACAGGCCCCGTCATGTCCCAGACAGGGACTCCAGGCACACCAGCAAGAGTCACCCTCCTGATGCCACCAGCACGTACTCCCGGCACCTATGATGTCATTTACGAGTGAGAAACCCTCTTAATGAAACAAGGCATGTCGACAAGCCAGGATTGGGGGTCTGTGGTGTTCCGGCTGGTGCTGGGACACCCCTCGGGGACTTCACTCTCCTTCCTGGATTCGGAGGTGGGGCTTCAGCTTCACCATGTGCCTCTGCAGGATGATTTATGACCCCAAATGGCAGAGCAATAGAGCAGACACCTGCCCATCCCTCCTCACACCATGTGCAGAGTCTCAGGAAAGCCCAGCCAACTCCATGAAGTTCATTGCTGAATCACACTGATTTTTAAATGCGCTTTAAAATTGGGGTCAGGAGAGTCACTGGGGAGGTGTTAATAGTTATACCTTTATACCAACAGACTACATTGACCTTTTTTTTTTCTTTTTTTGCTCATTTTGTTGAGAGCCTAGAACAATTTCATCCCAGGCCTCCATGACATCAGCTTCAAGTCTGTCCACTAGCTTCACTCAGGACTGTTCAATCACTGTTCCCTCCAGAGCCCGAGGGGCCCAGCGTGAGGCATTCACTCCATGGGCTTGATTTCACCCCCTCCATCCAAATCCACGCCTCTGGCACAGACTCCCCCTCCCTTGTCTGTTCAGTCTTGGGATTTGGGCCCAGCCAGCCCCAGGCATGGGATCCATGTAGCTAAGGCAGACAGAGCTTCGGCCCTGGGTCAGAAGTTCAGACCCTGGTCTCTGTCCCGTCACCAATTCACCATGTGACCTTGGGCAGGTGACCTCCCCAGTCTGGGCCTCGGTTGCCCAACTATACCATGAAGGACGTTTAACTAGATGATCTACCTAGTTCCTCTCCACCCTGGTGGTTCCAGAATCTACGATTCTGTGCCACAAGGGCTTGCCCAGATATTTGGAAACAAAGGGCACGGGATTTATTGATGATGGTTTCTGTCCGGGAGGTGAGAAGGAAAAGAACATCAGCCTGGTCATGAACCATAATCAGAAACCAAAAGATAGCCTCCCACTGGTCACCACTGACCTGACAGAGGGATATTTTTGTTCCCACAGTGAATGAACTCTGCTAAACCAAGACGATGTGCCATGAGTTCTGCCCAAACTCACATATATGGGGTTCAGGATTAACTGAGCCGGTAAAAAGAATGAGGCCCCTACTTGATATAAGAGCCTGGAGGGGGATGGTTCTGGCCAGGGAGGGGGGTGGGGGTCTGGCTTCTGATGACAAGGGCGATAGGCATGGGGGTGGGGAAGCATGTAAATAACAGTAATAATAACAGCAAGGATGTATCATGTGCCAGGCTCCTTCTCTGGGCCATTTGCAAAGCAGCAAGCCCAGGGCCCAGCATGCGGTAGGTGTCCACCCTGGCCGGACTGACTCATCCAGCAGCCACCAGTGAGGTCTATTTTTATTGCCGCTGAAAAAGTGCCTCCCTCCTCTCCTATCTGCCATGGCAGCCCAGCCCACAGTGAATTTCCAAGAAGGACGAGTTTACAGGAGAAAGAGGGCAAGGCCCCCACTTCCCCCAGACACGGTAGCATTCGCCAATGTCTACCCACTGTGAACACGAGGCTGCTCTTCCCACCGTCAAGGTCAGAAGGTGTCTTCACAACCTGAACATGGTCATAACACAAGTGCCTCTGGAAAGCCTGGAATAAATCCCGCCTGTGGGTCCCTGCCCTTCTCAGGCGCCTCTCGGGCCCCAGCGGCGACAACTACTTTGTTTCCATCAAGGTCCAGCTGTTTTAATGGAGGTTTTAAATAACCCCTTTGCTGCCAAGAAATTTATGTCCTGCGGAGACGTGTGTGGCGGCGAACAGACATTGCGGGAGGTTCAAGGCCCAGCGGCCGTGGGACTATGACCGTGACGTGCCCTCCGTGCCCTTCCGTCCTCTGGGATGTCAGTTTCCAATGACTCAGCGGATGTCACCGCCTAGCGCCAGGCCGTGTGCGGGACTCTGGGCACAGGGGGAAGGATCCGTCACGTCCCCGTGCTGGAGGAGGTCACGGTCAGGTGGGGGAGGCAGACCCGCCAGCGGCATGCACCATCCAGCCGGCAAAGCAGCAGACTCCTCAAAGGCGGCCGCTCTGTGAGCACCTCCTGTATACACCTCCGCCCCGTGAGTCCCTACTGTGTGCTGGGCCCAGGGGCTGTGCAACCCTGGAAACGACCCTCCCTGCTCCAAGGTCGTTAACCATTCCCATTTTAGAGATGAGGCCACTGCGGCTCAGGGAAGTTGAGGAACGCACTCAGGTCACGCAGCCAGGGAGGCTGGTCAAGTCGGCGTGTGCTCTGGGGACAGCCAGCTTCAGAGCTGCCCACTCCCGCCCCCGCAGAAGGAGGCCAGGTCGGCTGGGTGGGCCACAGGCAGGGTGGTCACCGGATCAGGTGGGCCGAGTCTGAAGGCAGGTGCAGGTGTCTCCCGATCGTGGAGCTTCCTCGAGGTCACCCCACATTGGCCCAGCTGAGTTGGGCTGTCCCAGGCCGGCCGCCAAGCAAGACGCAGGGTTTAACTTCACCTTATACGTTAAGCTTGTTTTCACCCGCTCAGGATCCAACCCCCCCCCCCGCCCAGCCTCCTCGATCTTGCCGTTCGTCCTTAAAACCACGCCCCCCTCCCATCATGCACACCGTGTCTTTGGCAGCCACGGAGCCCACCAAGAGGGAAGGGTGAACATGTGACTTGGGCTGGCCAATCAGGAACTTTTATTCCCCTGGACTTAGTGATTGGCTCAGAGATGGGCACGTGACCCACGTTAATCCAATCAGAGCTTGGCCTCGGCATAAAAAAGGCATTTCCTCAAGGGGCTGCTAAGCTGGTCGCAGGCGGGACTGCTGTCGCTGGTGGCTGTCACAAGAGCCTGTCCAGAAATGAAGGCAGCACAGGGAAACAACTCTCCGAAAGCTAGAGTGAAAGAGGAAAAGAGGGATGGCCCGGGAGAAGAGTGTGAGCCCCCGAAGGTGGATGCGTGTAGAGCCAGAGCGCTTCCCGTGTAGACGGCACACGAGTGCCCCGAGCCCCTGGATGGATGGACGCAGGCCCGAGGCCAGGAGCCCGCAGACATTACTGTGTCAGGAGCCCCGGGCATTTCATGTCTTGCCTCAACCAGTGTGTGATGTGTTTCTGTTACCACGCCCGATGAGTCCCAACCGGACTCCGTGGCCACCGCCCGGAAGTACAGTGCTTGCTTGGCGCATAATAGATGCCCAGTAAATGCTTGTGCAATATAGAAAAAACCACAGGAACCTGGCCATTTTCCCCTCTCTGCCTCCCTCAGCCTCCCCCCTCCTCCCCTCCCACTGGCCCTGGCCACAGACCAGCTACTGGGACCATCACTCCAGGGACTAAGAGGGATGCTTGAGAAACATTCAGCTGCTTCCTCCCCTCCCCTCCCCCCCCTCTCCCCCCCCCCCCCCCGCCCCATCCCTGCAGCAGTGCCTTGGAGGAGGGAATGGGGCTACAGAAGTGACCTGCCCCTGCCCCGAGAGTTGCAGAGAGTTGGGAAAAGCAGGGTCCAGGGTCAGGGCTCTCTGATTCCCGAGCCAGGGCTCCACACGTGGCATCCTGGGTGCTCGGGAGGAGGGTGACAAGGAGCTGCCTGCCATCTCCCTGAGGAGCAGGGACATTCTTCCAGCGAGTGGCAGCCTGAACAGGAGTCACTCAGATGGGCTCCGGGATGCCTAGAAGGGCTGGGCGCTCGCAGACCACCCTGAGGGCAGGTCCCAGGAGGGGAACTGGGCCCACAGTGGCCAGACTGTCATCCCCCACATTCCCACTGGACACTGAGTTTTAACAGAAGCATAACTAAATTTCCATCACCATAGAATGTGTGGATGCCTGGATGAATGAATGAATGAATGAATGAGTTCAAATACATCATTTTAAATGGAGTTCCAGAAAAGTCAAATGACGTGGCCAATGCCACACAGCTTGGGATGTCCGAGCAGGTCCAAAGCCCAGGCGTCCACCACTAAGGCCCAGGTTCCTCCCCCCACCCCACCCTGCCCCACAGAGCATGGGAAAGGAGATAGGAAAGGAAGAGGGCAGCATGGGTTGGAGGCATCAGGGAGGGCTTCCTGGTTGAGGGGGACCCCAGACTGGGCCCTGAAGGACAGACCAGAGAAGAGCACATGGGGGGATGAAGCAGCTCCTAGTTCGCTGCCCCCAGTTCTTTAGGCCTCTGGGTCTGGAATTCTCCATGAGGAGGTTCAAGGTCTTCCTGGAGCAGGTGCCCCAGGAGCCTCTCCCCAGAGCAGGTGGAGTTGAGTCCCGCCCAGGTTGAAGGCGGCTCCCAGGTAGGGGGTGGTGGGCAGGAGGGAGCAGGAGCTCCTGGGCACCTCTGTTCTCTTGGCTTCTGTCCCAGGTGCTGCTGAACGGGAGCGAGGAGGGCAGCGTCCTTGCCTGTCTGCAGTGAGGGGACAGCAGTCTCACCCGTGTCCCGATGAGGCCATCAGATCACATTCCATCAGCGCGTCAGCCCCACACACTGTGCGGCCCCAATCCCCGCAGCCTCTCCTCGAGGGGCACCTGCACCGCCTGGGGCCCTGCCATTTCCCTTGCAAATCTCCTTGAGGGAGCAGCATCCCAGGGAGGTAAGAACCCCCCTCATTATGTCCCCAGTCGGGGATAGGGGTCCCTTTCCCTCCCTGCTCTGCCCCTGAACCCCACTTCCTGGTAATGAGCCTATAGAAGTAAAACCCCACGCGGCAGGAAAACACAGCAGCTCGATGCTGGGGGTGGGGGTTGGGGGGTTGTTCTCGGTGAGCAGGCAGAGCTGGAGAAGTCGCGGCTATTTTGGGAGCAGATACCTCTGTGTGTGAGCTGTGTCCCCTCCCTGCCCCCCCCCCGCCCCCCTCCTGCCCCTCTCCTCCCTGGCTTTCCAGGCTGGGCCAGAAGCTGAGTCAGCGAGTTTTCAAACCTCAAATTCCACCCCCTCCCCCGCCTTTCTTTGACAAGCAGTTACTGATGCCAATCAGGTGAGGGCTGTGAGGGGCCACCTGGCTGTGGGGAGACAGACGCTCCCCTCCTGGGGTCTGCCTTTCTTGGGGAGACAAGTAGACTAAGGGAGGGAGGCCCCGCAGAGAATAACAGCCCTTGGATTGTCAGTGCTGATTCTTGGGCTGCCCCCCGTCCCCACCCCTACTCCCACCCCTCTGGGGTCTCAGGAGGGAGCCGGACTCTGGAGGACAGGCAGAGTCACCTCTCAAACTCCTGCTGTTGTCTTCCCTCAAACAGGAAGCCTCCCTGGACCCAGAACATTCCAGCGCTCGCAGCAGAAGCTCAGGAATACCGAATGGGAGGAAGACGAGGGGAACTAAGGGACCTCGCTTCAGAGGCACCAATGGAACCAGAGGCGGAGAAGCCAGTCGGAAATGAGCAGGGTGTGGAGTGAGGTCATCAGAAAAGATTCAACCTTGAAAATGGTCACACGGTGACCTATGGCGTTTGCTTGATCAGGAACAAATTACTCCGCGCCCCAGGAAGGTCTGAGACTTTCGGGTGCAGAACGTTACATTTCATGCTGAGCTGGACACGCCCCAGATTCCAGGAGCCAGAGAGAAGGCCAAGCATCTGGGCCTGGGGAAAAGCAGAGGCTCCCATGTGGGGTCCAAGCACCTGCCCTGTCCTCCCAGTGTGAATGTGGACAAATTCCTGTCTTGGGGACAGCCCTCCTGTGTCCCAGGCTTGGAAGGCTTGGGGTGACAGATGTAGGGCCCGGGATACAGGGGGAACTCAGGAAAGCTCTCGGGATGGAGGACAGCGGCAGAGATGGGCCCTGGGCTCCGAGCTTTTGGAGGCACTGACTCACCTCCTCTCCCTCACTCCTTGCCGGACGAGCCCTGAGGATTGGTGCTGCTTCACCACACACAGGAGAAAACAGGCTCAGAGAGGTCAAGTGCATTGCCCAAGGGCACACAGCTAGCCCAGGAGAGACCATGCTCTTCCCATGACCCCAGGCTGCATTTCTGGCTCCAAGGCACCTTCTTCAGTCCATGGGGTACCCCCGAGGGTGGAAAGGGCCTCCCAGGCCCTGACCCATTCCTGCTCCATGATCCCTGTCATTCCTTCCCTCCCCCACCTTCCCCCGTCTCTGGGGCTGCAGTGCCCTCCCCTGAAAAAAAGAGAGTAACAGCCCCCCAGGGTTGTGGTGCAGAGCAGAGAAGTCATTTGCATACCGGTGGCCTGCAAGGTGGGGGGGGGGCACGTCCTGTTGTCTCTGCAGGGAGCCTCTCCCGCCCCCGTTGCTCCCTCCCCCACCTCCCTCCCAGGGTCCTCCCCACAGCCTCCCCAGCTGGCATTTGCTGTCTTCCCGTCCTGGTTCTCTCCTTTGTAATATTTTGTGCTTCTCGCTTACTGGTGTTGTTTGGCCGTTTCCCCAGTAGCAGCCAAGAGCTCCCTGAGGGCAGGGGCCCCGGGGGTCTCGTTCACGGCTGCGTCCTGGTGCTCGGCGCCCAGCCCGGCACCCCCAGGAGCCTACGAGTGCCTGCCGGGTGAAGGGTTCAGACGGGGCGTGGGCTGGGTTGTATCCGTCGGGATGGGTGAGGTGCTGTGACACACAGTCCCGAGTCCCCATGGCTTCACCCAGGAAGAGCTGGTTTCCCTCCCACGTGAAGTCCAAGCAGGGGAGCTCCCTCGGGAAGCTGCTTCCTCCCAGCAGTGATGCGGGGATCCAGGCCCCCTCATCTGTGCTGACGTCATCGATACACTGAGCTTCCAGGCTCCCCAGGGAAGGGCAGTCAGTGAGGGGAAGGTCACCGGGTCATTAACCAGCTCAGCCCAGAGGGGACCGCGTCATCTCCACCCACGTTCCCCAGGTGCCACCCGGCCCCCCCTGGATGCCCGATCCCACGTGCTCTGTGAAAGAAGAGTGTGACCCAGTCGGCAGCAACTGTCCCCGGCCCTCCGCGGTGGCCATGGAGGACTCCCGTCGCTTGGGTCCTCTTCTGAGACCCCTGGGCGCTGAGCCCTGTCTCTGCCTCCGGCTGACGTGATACAGGGGTCAGAGGGCAGGAAGGGAGGGGTGGTTACCCGGGGAAGGGCTGCCTGCGCTGCTCCCCACACTTGGCTGGGGAGGGAAGAAGTTCTGGGCTGTTCTGAGCCGCCTGTGTTTGGAACCTTCTGCGTCTGCTGGGCTGCTAATTCCGGTGCCATCTGCCTGTGTTTCCAGCCCCAAAGCCCCGGGATGCAGAAATTTCCTTCTGTAGCTCTTAAGGAAAGTTTCAGCGGGGGTGGGGAGAGAGGAGGGAGGCCCCAGAATCATCTGGTCTGTAAAGAGGAGGCCCCGCCAAGGCAAGGGATTGAAGTGTAATTTGCATGGAGCTCTGAGCCTCCTAAGAACCACCCGAGGTTGCTGTGCTAGGCCCATTGTACAGATGAGAAACCTGAGCCCCAAAGAAATTAAAGCGTTTGCAGAAGGTCTGACCTTGACGGAACTGAGTGCCGGTGCCTTCGTCTGGAAGCACCTTGCCCCTCGCCTTTCCGATGGAGGGGCCTCCCCCACTTCAGAATTCTGGGCCAGAAAAGCTCAGAATCGAAAAGGAGGCTCAGAGGAGCAGCAGGCTTGCAGGAGGGGTCACACGGTGAGGTGAGGCTGGGGCGATACAGGGGTGTGGGAAGGGCACGGGTTTTGGAGAGGCGGAACCGGGCCAAGAGCTGGCTGTGAGGCCCTGCCCAGCCTTAAGCTCCCTGTGAAAGGTCTCCCTGCTCCGTGTGGAGGAGCGAGGACCACGTGACATTGGCACCTGCTACCGTGTCTCTTCACCTTCCACTCAGAGGGAAGGGTTTCACACCTGGGAAGGGAGGGAACCCTTCCACACGGGGAGGGGTCTCAACCATCACCTCCAGGGACAGAGCCACGGCCAGCAACGTCTTCCGGGAAATCTTCACTTGCCAAGTGCAAACGTCACTGTGACTCACGGGATAGAGATGGAACCTGCATCCCGGGTCTTAGTGGCCTCAGAAGTTTCTGGAGCAAAACTGACTTGGCTCTGACCCTCCCACCATGTGGCACGACGCTGGCCACTTCGCTCTGCTTAAGAGGGCTTATTCATAAAATGGGAGTAATGATGGAATCCCCCTCATATTTTATTTAGGAAAAACAACAACAACCAGGGGGTGGCTCGTTCAGTTAAGCGTCCAACTCTTGGCTTTGGCTCGGGTCATGATTGCACAGTTTGTGGGTTCAAGCCCTGCGTCGGGCTCTGCTCTGACCGCGCACAGCCTGCTCGCGTTTCTCTCTCTCCCTCTCTCTCTGCCCCTCCCCGGCTCATGCTCGCACCCTCTCTCTCAAAATAAATAAACTTAAAAAAAAAAAAAACCCAGAAAAGTGTAAAAGTTCTTAGTACTAGGCCACAGACAAAATAATGCAATAGCTAAGATCCTTTTTAACAGATTTCTTGAGGTATAATTAACACTCGATACACCGCACATATGTAAGCGTACCGTTGGATAAGTTTTGACATATCTGTGAAACCAACACCACAATCAGAACGATAAACATAGCCTTCACTCCCAGAAGTTTCCTTGTGGCCCTTGGTTATCCTGACCTACAGCCCGTGCTCACCCCGCTCGGTCCCCAGACAACCACCCAATCTGCTTCCTATCACTCCAGGTCAATTTGCATTTTCTAGAATTTCATGTAAATGGAACCAGGCCATATGGAATCTTTTTGTCTGGCTCCTTTCACTCAGCATAATTATTTGGAAATTTTATTCCTATCGTCACATGTATCAATAATTTGTTCTTTTTTGAGTATGAGTACTTTTCCCTTTAGCCACCGATGACCCTGTTGATGGACATTTAGCCTCCGGTTTAGAACTATTACAGACAAGACCACTCTGAACACTTGCGTACAATTTCCCTTTAATTTCTGTTTTTAGCAGCATCTCACAAATTTGTATAAGGTTGCATTTTCGTTTTCATTCACTTCAAGATACTTTCTACTTTCCCTTTGGATTTCTCCTTTGTATCATTTATTCAGAAATGTGGCACTTAGTTTCCAAATACTAGGGTATTTTCTAGACATCTTGTCTGGCGGATGTCTAATTGCATTCCACTGTGGTCAGAGAACATTCCAAGTACGACTTGTAACTTTTTCAAATTTTTGCAACTTGATTTTTACAACCCAGAATATCATCTGTCTTGCTGAATGTTCCGCGTGCCCTTGAAAAGGATGGGCACTATGCTGTTGCAGGGTAGAATGTTCTATAAGTGCCAATTAGGTGAAGTTTGTTGATGGCTCTGTTCAAGCCTTCTTTATCCTTACTAATTTTCTGCCTATTTGTGCTCTCAGTCACTGAGAGAGGGGTGTCGTGATCACTTTCCGGTAGAGATTTGTTTATTTATCTTTGCGGCTTTGTAACTTTCCCCTCGTGCATTTTGAAGCCCTGTTATTATACTCATAAACAGTAATGATGGGTACATCCTCTCGATGAATTGACATCTGTATCATTCTGAAATGACCCACTTTATCCCTGGTAATATTGTTTGCACCGGGTCTGCTGCTTGTTCTCCCCAGCTCCAGCTCTCTTCTGATTAGTGTTACATGGTATATAATTTTCCAGCCCTTACTTTTAACCTATTGCTGTCTTTATACTGAAAATGTGTTTTGCACAGGCTGCTCGTAGCTGGGTCTTGCTTGTGTATCCCATATGACAATCTCTGCCTTTTAATTAAATATATGTAATGTGATTACTGATACGGTTGGGTTTCACTCTGCCACCTTGCTTTTTATTTTCTGTTTCTCCCATCTGTCCTTTGTTCCTGTCTCCCTCCTTTCCTGCCTTCTTTTGGATTAAGTGGGTAATTTTTATGATTTGATTTTATTCCCTTTGTTGGCTTCTGAATTACAATTCTTCATTTTGTTATTTTGGTCTTTGCCTTAGGATGGATAGTATCTGTTTTTCACCTACCTTGGCCCGCTTACTTGCAAGCGACATTAAACAACTTCACATTCAGTGTAAGAATCTTACAACAGCCCCTCCCGGTCTTTGTGCCAAAGTGGTTACACATTTACTTCCACATAATAAATCGTGACCAGTTATCCTTTTTGTTTTTTTAACGTTTATCTTATTTTTCAGAGAGAGAGAGAGAGAGACAGAGCATGAGCAGGGAAGGGGCGGAGAGAGAGGGAGACACAGAATCCGAAGCAGGCTCCAGGCTCTGAGCTGTCAGCACAGAGCCCAATGCTGGGCTCGAACTCACGAACTGCGAGATCATGACCTGAGCCGAAGTCAGACACCTAGCCGACTGAGCCGCTCAGGCGCCCCGTGACCAGTCAATTATGTTTTAAAGAGATGTAAATAATGAGAAAAAAATGTCTTTTCTTTTTACCCCCATAGTTATACTTTTCAGAGCTTTCTCCCTAGATGCCCGGATTCCTATTTCCGTCTGTTACCATTTTCCTTCTGCCCGCCTGAAAGATTTCTTGTAGAGTATATAGCACCTGGTGATGAATTCTTTCAGCCTCTATATCTGAAACATTTTTTGCCTTTATTTGTGAAAAATATTTCCCCTGTCTATAGAATTCCAGAATGACTGTTTCGTTATTTTTTTTCCTTTTAGTGCTTCTAAGATACCGTGCCACCGTCATTGGCCTACATCATTTTCCATGAGAAGTCTGCTATTCTCCTTACTTTTGCCGTTTCGTAAGGAACAGGTCTTTTTCCTCTGGTTACTTTTTTTTTTTTTTTAATTTTTTTTTTCAACGTTTTTTATTTATTTTTGGGACAGAGAGAGAGCATGAACGGGGGAGGGGCAGAGAGAGAGGGAGACACAGCATCGGAAACAGGCTCCAGGCCCTGAGCCATCAGCCCAGAGCCCGACGCGGGGCTCGAACTCACGGACCGCGAGATCGTGACCTGGCTGAAGTCGGACGCTTAACCGACTGCGCCACCCAGGCACCCCTCCTCTGGTTACTTTTAAGATTTTCTCTTTATCACTGGTTTGGAGACATTTTATTATGATACGCCTTGGCGGAATTTTCTTCATTTTTTTTTTTTTTTTCTTAAAGTTAGTTGAGTTTCTTGGATCTCTAGATCAATAGCAGCCAACAAGTTTGGGGGGAAATTGGTCATTATTTCTTCAAGTATATTTCTGACCCGCTCAATTATGTATGTAATAGACAGCTGGAGGCCATCCCCCCAGCGCACTGATGATTTGTTCATTTCTTATATTATTCTTTTCCTCTGTGTGTTTTATTGCTGATAATTTGCATTTCTATGTCAAGTCAGCCAATCTCTTTTTCGGCAGGGTCTCACCTGCCGTTACAACCAGGTGTAGTTTTCATCCCACACACTGTGATTTTCAAAAACGAACTACAAGTTCAGTCTTGGTCTTTTGTGTATCGACCATGGCTCTACTCACCGTTTCCAGTCTTTCTCTTGTATTTCCAAACGTATGAAATGATGTTATAATAACTGGTTTTACCGTTCCTGTCTGCTAATTATGTCATTTGTGTCAGTGCTAAGTCAGTTTTGATTGATGGGTTTTTATATTCACTCTGAGTCCTACTTTTCTGCTTCTTGGCTTGCCTAGAAATTTTTTATCAAATGCTAGTCATTGTGCATTTGTCCTTTGGGGCCCTCGGTGTTTTGTGTTCTTAGAAATACTCTTAAACATCGTTCTGGGACACTGTGAAGTAACACGGACACATGCCTTTCAAGTCTTGCCTTTAGACTTGGCGAAATGTGAACGGAACAGCATTTAGTCTGAGGCCAGTTCCCCACTCCTGAAGCAAGACCCTTCTGAATACATTATCCAGTGCCCCTGCTTGACCTGGATTCCAGTCTGGTGGGAGCAGGAGTTGTTTGAGTTTCAGGATCAGGCCTCAGTTCCTTTGGGCTGTGTTTCCCCAGCCTCAGGCAGTTTCCTCACACCCCAGCCGTAAGCAAGCAGGCACTCTGCAAATCCCGATGCCTCTCCGTGCCACTCTCTCACCTCCAGCACCCTGCCTGCGAACCCTCCCTGGCTAGGGCTGCCCCATGGCCTCCCTCTCCTCTGCACCCAGCGCTTCCTGCCCCCGGTGCCCCAAATGGGTTATGCATAGGCTCCACTTTTCCAAGGGTCAGATGGCTGGTAACTCTCACATGGGGAGCAGCGCTGTCCCCCACTCCAGAGTGCTCGGAAAACGCTGCCACTTTCCCAGGGAGAAAGCACACCCGTGCTCCGTGACATCCATCCTCTCAGAGCGAGTACTCAGCAAAGTAGCTGTGACTGTCGCTGCTGCTGCTGCCGTTATTTATATTATTTTTATCACCAGAGCCATGACTCAACATGGTACACACTGGCAATTCCGGAAAATGCACACCATTTAAGAGCACCAAGGTGTCAGCTGCAAATCCCCATTCAGGCTCCCGCTCTGGGGAACTAGACCAGGACACGCTCCACTCTCCCAGGCCCCGCGTACTCATCAGCCCAGATGCTCTGGGCCTCCAAGGAATGAGGCTGTAATCTCGTTGCCAAAGCAGGCACGCCGTTCTCCCAAACGACTTTAAGGAAGAATAGAGACACGTGGGGAACATTTGTTATGTGGACTTTGGGGTCAGAGACACGTAAGCTCAAAGCCTGAGTCTTCCCGAGCTCTGTGACCGTGAGCCTCAGTTTCCCCGTTTACAAACAGAGAGTTGTAACAGCTGCCTTATAGGACTATAGTGACGGTTACACCAGATCATGGGCAGGGAAGGGCATAGCACAGGCCTGGACCAGTCCGTCCTGGTCAGCAGTGCTGCCGTGATCACCTGCTGGCCTAGTGACCTTGGGTAAGCGGTGGCACTTTTCTGAGCCTTGGTTTCTTGATCTGTAAAATGGGGGGCATGATAACAGTTCTCCTCGTCACTGAGTTGTAAGGAGGAGATGAGATAACCATCTCCCCCTGATTCCTACGTCACCCACCCCACCCCTTTGGTTTCACTGACCTCCAAGTGTCCTTTCTTAGTGCCACCACCCCTTGGGATCCCCATGCTCTGAGACATGGGGGAGCAGAGGCGAAGGCTGCCCATGCCTCTGTCTGAGAGCAGACTAGGCGGCCCCTGTAACTGGAGTTAGTTCATTGCTTTACTAACTTCTCATAAAGCCAAGTAGCCTGTTGAGGAAACGCCGATGTCATCACTAATTTCTCTGATGCTCCACTTAAACACAGCATTACCCGAAGGCTTCCAGGTATTTAGAGAAGCAACATAACACTATGGCTATTGCCTCATGTGCATGTGGAATTACGCTCTCCCCGGAGCCCTGTGCGTGCTGCACATATTGATTGGAAAACCAGGCGAGTCTCAGCTACAAGAGACAGAGAAGACTCAGCCCTGGAAGAACATCTGGATGGGCCGGAGCTGGCTACGGGCTCAAGAGCAGACATTCTGTGAGACTCGCGGAATGGCCTGGCAACAATATACTTCAAACGGTTGAAGATCACATCAGCGTCTCATCCAGTCCTGGGCATCAGGTGACATGGGCCGGAGCCCCAGTGTCAGCAGACACAGCAGTCAGCAACCACAAAAATCAGCCAATAGTTCCTGAGTACTTACCATGTTCCAGTCACTGTTCATTTTTCCCATTTAGCAGATGAGAAAACTGAGGCACAGACAAGTGAAATGACCCACCCAGGGCCCCACAGCTGGTAAATAGCAGAGCTGGGTTTTGAACACAAACCAGCGGGTTCCAGAGTCTCCAACAGAGTCTGTATAATGAAGTCCAGACCCCCTGACCGAGCACAGAAGGTATCTCCCTCCCCAAGCTGACTCCCTCTCGCATGTATCAGTTAGCTTTTGCTGTGTAACAAACCACCCTGAAACTTAGAGCTTCAAACATAAACATGTATATTTCCAATGGCTCTCTTGTCTGCAAGGCAGTTCTTCCAGGCCAGGCTGGCTTGGCTGGAGCTAGATGGTTTCGCGTGGCCCCGGTCCCCTGCACGGGCCCCAAGTGGAACTGCTGAGATGGCTGGGCCATCTGTCTACATAGTCTCGCATCCTCCAGAAAGCCAGCCTGAGCCTGTCCCGTTATGCCAGTCTCAGGTCTCCCGGAAGCAGGGAAGGGCTGGCCGCTCGCACAGCACTCTCTAGGTCTCTGCCTGTGTTAAGTTTCTCCTGTCATCTTAGCCAAAGCAAGTCGCCAGGCTAGGCTCAGACTCAAGGTGGACGGACCGGACAGACCTGGCTTCCCGACCGGGGAGCAGCAACACCCCACAGCGAAGGGCGCTCGTGGGGCGGGGACAAGTGTGTGGGCACGCACCATCCGCTTCACCTATTGCCCCCTCCCTCCACCTGTCTGCTGCTCCCGTCACAAGAATGTTCTGGACTCTCCCCCACATGCCGCTGCCTGTGCCCGGAATGCTGTTCCCTCAACTTGCCCTGGGAAGATCTTATGTATCTTGCAAACGCAGCAGCTCTGGGACAAAAGCCTTCCCTGACCACCCACCACAGACTGCTCTTCCCTCTCAAACGCACTCATCGCCCCACAGGGAGTGTCCTTCCCAGGAGGTTGAGAGCCCTGGGGTCAGGAGCAGCATCTGAGAACCCCCTGGGCCCTGCGGGGCCCCTGCGTAGGGCCTAGAATGAAGGATCAGCTCAGCGACTGCTTTGGGGCTGAGAGGAAGGGAGGGAGAGAGAGAGGGAGGGAGGGAGAGAGGGAAGGGGAGGGGGGGGAAGGTGATTAAATGAGCCTTTGGTGAAAGGCTCCAGGGGACCTAGGGTCAGATGTCAAGCCAGTGGCCAGACAGGGGCCAGGCCCGGCTCAGGTAGCAGCTGCCCAAAGACCCGCGACCGCTAGCATAAGAGAGCCTGAGCTCAGAGTAGGTGTCCTGGCAGATGCGTAAAACATTAGCAGCTAATGACAAAGTTCATTTCCGAGGGCAAGCGAGGAGAAGGGCAGCGTGCAGAGGTGGGTCACAAGGCTTGAGCTGGTCCCAGATAAGGTCAAGGAGTCTTTGTTAGGTCAGACAGTCTCTGTTGAGGTGACACGGTGACATCTGATCAGAGACTGGGGGGGTGCAAGGAGTTAAGCAGAGGGGGAGGTGCGGGGGCAGGAGGAACAGCAGGGACGTCCTCTCCAGAGGTGGGGGAAGCAGGGCTTGTCTGAGGAGCTGAAGCCCCCAGCTGCCTCTCAGGAAGGGAGGCAGGAAGCCTTGTGTGAGGCTGGGAGGGAGGCCAGAGCCAGGAGGAAATCCTGCACAGCTTGGAGGTATCTGGGAGCTAGGAGGAGGGGCTGGAGGGGCTGGGGTCTCAGGAGCCGGACCCAGGCAGCAGCTCAGGTGCCGAAATCCAGAACAACAAGGACGAGAGCAAATCCTCACGCACCATGTAAATAGCCAGGCCGGGGCAGCGTTCGGTGTCTACTCAGCGACCGCAAGTGGTCTTCTCATTCCCACTTAACAGATGAGAAAACTGAGGCATGGAGAGGTTACGTGCCTGGTCGTTAGACAGTCATTCGGCAAGCGTCCGTTAATCACCTAACATATGCAGATGCTGCCCTTGGTGCTAAGGATATGGCAGGGAACAAGAGAGACCTGGCCTGGGTCTCTTGGCGTCAGTGCTCCAGCTCGACAGAGAAGTACAGCAGCAGATGCTGGGTGGTCATCTAATGCAAAGAAAGCAGGGGCACGAGGCACTGGTGATGGTGGGACATGGGGGCAAAGTGGGTTGTGTGACCGGAGAGTCCCTAGGAGGAGGTGACATTAGTGCGGACACATCACTGCCATGAGACGATGGAGAAAAGCCTCCCAGAAAGAGGAAAGAGCAAGTGCAAAGGCCCTGAGGCAGGAATGAGAAATGGACAAGGGCCAGTGTGGTGGAAACAGAGTGAGTCGGGAGCAAAGGGCACGAGACAGGGTTTGGGGGGCGGGCAGGGACAGATCTGGTTGAGCCTTGGGGGCCATGTGTGCTGGGTCCTGTGTGCCCTCCAGACCCACCTCACCACCTCCCCTGCTCCCTGCAGAGGTGCAAGGACAGGGCCCTGTGCCCCCCTGGGCCCTGGCTTCTGGTGGGTCCTGGAGGCAGCAGAGGAGACCCAGGGCGGGAGGGCGAGGAGTGTTCACTCCCCGGCTCCCTCCCCTCAAGCCCCCGTTGGCCTTGGCTGCAGTCTCCTGTGGTCCCAGCTCCTCTGGAGGCCCCTGTCCCCGTGGCCACCGCGCTCTCAGGGGTCTGGTAACTGCTCCTTCCCCTGGCCCCTGCAGGCCTGGGATGGACAGGCTCCCCACTGTTGCCAGCCCCACCCCTCCCTGGGTGGCCCAGCAGCCCCTGCGGGTTTCCTGCATCCTGTCCCGCCTTGGTGATCCGGTGACCGTCCCTCCATTAAACTCCCTTCAGTTACCATCTCCCATTCATCCTCCGCTCTCTACAAAGACCACACTCCACTCTCTGCGATGAGAGGTCAGATTGCCCGTGAAGTGCAGGGCGGGGGAAGCCATCAGGGAGTTTAAGCAGGGAAGGGACTTTAATGATTCACCTTTCAGGAAGATCCCCCTGGCTGCCATGGAAACAGATGAGAAGAAGAGACAAGAGTGGATGGGGGACCCATTAGGGTCCAGGCGAGTTTAATGAAGTTGGTGCAAGGTGGAGGCAGAGAGACAGGACCAGTTATAACAGCTACTGAATCCGTGGCTCCCGAGTTTCTGGCCCAGGTCCTGAAGCCCCCAGTGAACAGGAACTCGAGGGCGCAGAAGCGAGAACCCCAAGGAGTCCGGGGCAGGGGGAGAGGAGCTCAGTGTGGAGGGAGGCCTCCCCTGGGAGCAGTGAGTTCTGTAGGAGTGAACCAGGAAGGACAGGGTTGGGTGCACCAGCGGGAGCCAGGAGCCGCCTTGGGTCTTGGGAAAGATCTGCCTCGTGCAAGGACGTCGGGAAGCCTGTGCAGTCCCGTGCAGCCTGCATCTGGACAAGGGACCAGTAAGGCACCAAACGACGGCCGTAAGTCTCTTCTTTCCACCTAATTGTTTCAGTCTATTAGTGGTGGCGGGAGGGGGCACAGCACCAGGCAGGGCAGTGCTGCAAAGGTCCTCCGTTGCCTCCTAATGGGCAGAACCCAGACATGCATCTCAGACCCCAACAAAGGTCCCCGCATCCTTCCCTCTGCCCTCCAGCCGTAGGGTCAGGAAGTGGGTGAGATTAGGGGATCTCTGGCGGGCGCAAACGCCAGGAGGTTGGGGTGTCTTTTCCCAGTGGGCCAGTTTCGTGTGGCGGAAGGATTAGCTGTGGGACGCTGGACAAGTCGCTCCCCCTGTCTGAGGCCTTGCTTTCCTCCTGTGGGAAATGGGCTCACACCTGCCTCACAGGACCGATGTGAGCCCTGAGGGAGACGACACCCACGGAGCCAGGTGCTGGGCCCAGGCCCCAGCAGGTGTCCACGTGGGTGAGCCCTGTCCACCCCGCAGAGAGCTTGGCATCGACAGCGCCCCTAGAAGCCAGCCCTGAGTCATTGTGCCTTCCCCCTAGCCGTCTCCGCTCCCCCATCCGACAGTCCAGGCGTTGGCCAGACGGCCACCAAGTCCCCTTCCAGCCTGACGGCGCGGGGGCCCTTATCTCCTTACTGAGCAGCAGCCTCAGCCCTAGCTCTCCCCACCGCACCCCAGCCTCGTGAGCATTCAGAGCCCCTGGGAGCCCCCCCTGCTCATCTCCTGGAGCTGCGGGAGGAGAGGGGACCGGCAGTGACCAAGGGCCCGCTGTGTGCGGGCCCTGGGCTCCCAGGGACAGACGCGCCCTGTGCCCTCTGAGTTCGCGTGTGGGCAGGAGGGCGGGAGGCAGAACCCCAGGACGGACACTGGACACGCCCCCCCCTCCCCCCCAAGGAGCAGGACACTTACCTGGGAGACCCGAAGACAGATGGCGCGGGGTGCACATGAGCGCGAGGGGAGGCCGCGCTGGCCCTCCGGCCCATCAGCAGTGGCAATACTTAGACTCCTACAAAACAGGCAATAATTAGACTCCTACAGAAGTCCTCTTGTTTCTCCCCGGGGCCATGAGCCCTTCAGAAGAAGGGATGTTTCCTGCCAGGTCGCCCCCGAAGACGCGTTTGTCACAGGCTATTGTGTAAATCCGTGTTTGGCCCATTGAAGAGATGTGATCTATCCTTTGACTGGCCTTAGCGCTCCTTCTCCAAACTCGCAAAATGTGGCTGCTATTAGGAGTCCAGAGAGGAGCTATAAAACATGCGGGGGCCAGGCACGCGAGCTCTGAGCCGCCTCGGGCTGCAGGGGAGAGTCGAGGGAGGGGCTAGGGGGTCACGCCGCTCCGGACAGGACAGGCGTCAGTCCCCAGGGAGAAAATGTGTGCTGTCAGAGAAGGAAGGGCCAGCTCAGGTCTGCTCCCACCACCAGGCTCACTGAGGCCCTACTGTGTGCAGGCTTGGGCGCAGTGGTGAGCGGGGAGCGCCCTGCCCCCAGGAGCCTGAGTCTGGTGCGGGGAGGCAGGAAGGCCAGGAGAATGATGTGGGACAGATGCGGGCCAGACGCGGGGAAGAAAGTACAACAGGGTGATGTCCGAAGTCTGGGCGGGTCGGCAATGCCCATGGTGGGGCCGGTGAGTGAGTCTTTCCCAGAAGCAAATCTTGAATCTTCCAGCTGAGGCCTCAGTAAGGAGACCAAGCAGTTAGTTCTGCCTGGGGCGGAGGGGAAGGGTTCCAGGGAGGAGGAGACACCTGATCCATGCCTGGCAGATGCTTAGAATCACACCAGGTGGGAGAGAGGAAGTGAATTCCAGACGGTGTAAAAGCCCCCCCACCCCAGCAGAGCAGTGCAGGTTTACAGCTCGTTGGGGGAATGTTTATTGTAGCCAGAAGTGGGGCTGCAAGTGACAGACCTGAAATCTGTGCTCAGGAGCTGGGCTGCTATATCCTAAGGCGAGGGACTCCAGAAATGTCAAAGCCGCAAGCAAGCCACACCTCTGAGGCCGATGCTCCTGACTTGTAACACCTCTTCCAGCTGGAAAGCTCCAGGAGCCAGACCTGCAGAGGCTGCTGACTTCAGTGGGGTGGAAATGGAACACGCATAGACATGCACTCAGACAGAAGTGAGTGGCACGAAATCCTGGGCTTCACGGAGACCAGGGCTGGTGGGGTGGGGGGAGAGCTGGACCTTGGTCGCCAAGGCCTCCTCTCGCAGGGTCCTCCCCACGAGGGACACAGCCAAGTGCAGAAATTTCCACCCTCCTCTGAACAGCGTCTCACTGGGCTCTGCCCACTCGCTGGAAGTGATCGCAGCTCCCGGACCTGCCACTGCTCCTGCCCTGAGCCCTGGCCCAGCGCCCTGGGGAGCAGCGCCCCCCCCCCCCCCCGAAAGCCAGCCCCAAACAAGCAGCCCCGAAGCAGCCTCCCTCTCCTATTTTAGATCAACCGGCCAGGCTTCCTTCTGGGAGCAGCAGACGCTCGTTTCTCTCCTGGGCTCACTAGATCGGTAGGACCCCGCGACTCTCCCAGCAGGCGACAGAGGGAAAAGTTTTCAGAATTCCAGGCCCTTTGATGGAGAAAGTCTGCCTAATAAATGATTGAGAAGAACCCCGGCTGCCTGAGAACTATCGCGAGCAGTGAGGGCGCCCCGTTCTCCCAGCAAAGCAGAGCCTCGGAGCGCTCCGGCGGAGTTGAGAAAAGCCTCTGCTTAAAGATGAGTCAGGAAAGGCAAGCCAGCTGGGGTGGGAAAAGCCTGGCCACGCCAGGGGAGGGCCGGTGCAGGGAGGGCGCCTGCTTCAGGTAGGGATGTAACCGGGCGGTTAGTGATTAGAAGCATACACTCCGACGGACCTGAGTAGGAGACCCTGGTCTGTGCCCATCACACAAGGTCACAAGCCCACGCTCATCCTTTCTTCCAAATGGCCAGACAGATGGAGAGGCCACGGCCAAAGGCAGCACCAGGTTTTCAGCGGCCCGTAGGAAACAGAGCCCTTCCCCTCCCAGCATCCAGTCATAAACCCCAGAGAAGGGCTCTGATTGGCCTGGCTTGAACCATGTGCCTACCCCTGCACCAATCACGGTAGCCACGTGGGTCACATGCTCACGCCTCCTGGGGAGCGTGGTCGTTGATTGGCACCCAGACAGGAAACAGGAAGTGGGGGCGGGGCAAACAAGAAAGGGCTTAAAGAGCTGGTAGCAGAAGGGTGGTGTGAGAAGGGGGCGGGGTGGGGGGGGTTGCTGTGCGGCCCCTTCCAGCCACACCCCTCCTGGACTCCATACTCTGGCCTTCCAGATTGTTTACAGGGCCTTGGTGCTGTGCTCTGTGTCGCCTTACCTCCCTGCCTTGCCCATGCGTTCAGTCTGCTTTGGATGACTTCCCCGAAGGGAAAGCACAGTCCCTTCTTTAAGTCTCGGGTGTCACCTCCGCTGCTGAGCCTTCAGTCCTGGCCCCAACATCCTGTGTTGCCCTCCCGCGGCAGCCTGGGAAACAGTGCTGATCGTGAGGATGACGGTGATCGTGACGATGATGAAGATGAACGCGTGACTTTTCCCATTGTTTCTCTTCTGTTCGCACCCCCACCCCTGCTCGAGAAGGGACATTTAATCTTATGCTGCCCTATTTCCCTACTGCCTCGAACATCACCAGGCACATGATAGCCATCAGTGGTTGTCTTTCAAATGAATCAGCGAATGAACCAGTTGAAGTTATTGGCAGAACTGGTCTGGGAAGGGCGGCTACTCTCCATGTGCTGGAACCAGGTGCTGGTTCAAGGGTCCTGGGGAGATCTCCCTGTCCCAGATGAGATTCCTCGTAGGCATCGTGGACAAGTCCCTTCCCCTCTCTGACCTCAGTTTCTTCATTTGTGAAATGGAGGGCTGGGCTCCCTGACCTGTAACCTGTTCCATCCTGTGAGTCATGGAGAGGACTGGCCTTGGGAAACACAGGGCCAACGTTGGGTCCCTGGACAGCCAGCAGGGAGGGGCCTGGGAAACTGAGCAGCACAGGGCAGGGGGCTGGGACAAGAGAAGTCAACAGATGTATAAAAGAGAAAATCTGCTGAATTTACCATTTGGCTAACATTAGGGGCGCCTGGGTGGCTCAGTCGGTTGAGCGTCGGACTTCAGCTCAGGTCATGATCTCGCAGTCTGAGTTCGAGCCCCGCGTCGGGCTCTGTGCTGACAGCTGGGAGCCTGGATCCTGCTTCGGATTCTGTGTCTCCCTCTCTCTCTGCCCCTCCCCAGCTCATGCTATGTCTCTCTCTGTCTGTCAAAAATAAATAAACGTTAAAAAAATCTTTTTAAACAATTTGGCTAACATTAGAATGCTGTCAGATACTCCCCAAAATTCTAGATAGGCGTTCTGAGCCTTGAATTCACGTTGCATCTCTATGTAGAAATTTCGACCTAACTCTGGAAGTACGAGAACATCTCGCTGACACAAACTGGTCATAATTCTGGGCACATCTGCATTAGCTAGGGGAAAAATGTTTCGCTAAATCAATTAATAATAAAAGCGGGACTGGAAGCGAGAGTATTTCCCCCGCTAAAATGAGCAAATCGTTTTCAAGCCTCTTACTCACAAATCTGTGAGTCTGGACAGGACCTGAAGATCCTCTGACATCTCTCTCATCCTGCTCATGTGCCCTGTGCCTGGATGAGCTGTCAGAAATAGGGAACAGTTACGAAACAACTCCCATGTGGTAACAACAGGGCTGAACCCTTCGAAGCCTTAAATATCCTCTCTTCCAGGAAGCCCTCCCTGATCATCCCATCAGTGGTTCCCTCCTCCTGTGCCACAGCATCTGCCCAGCCTAGCACAGTTTTACCTTCTTCATAGTCTTTGGCATGGCCTGAAATCAATCTACTCCCCCTCCAGAATGTCAACTCCTACAGGGAGGAACCCCTGTCTGTCTTTCTCAAAGTCGAATTCCCAGCGCCCAGAGCAGTGATCGGTGCACAGCTGGGGCTCCATAACCATGTGTTCAACACATCAATGAATGAATGTTTCAACGATTTCCATTTCCCCAAGCCCTAACCTCACCCATGGCGCTTTCCAATAAATGTTTATAACGGGTAAGAAACAAGGTAGCCCCATGTGGCGCAGAATATATCGTGAGCCAGGAGCGGGGTTTTATCTTTACCTCGTGGACAAGTTTTCCTGGGTCATTTGAATGTGTGAGGAGGCCACAGCCTCCCCCACAGCAGCCTCCTCTCCTGCACAGGGTCCTTGTGGAGGGGGGTAGGGGGGGTGCCAGGGTAGATCCTGGCCCACCTGCCTGCTGGAGAGCCAGGCTTTGGACCTACCTTCTCGCCTCACCTGATCGCATTCACACAGACGTGAAGAGGCACCAAATGCTGAATTCACTGAGATTTCTCCGTCCTGTGTTTTCTACTGAGAATGATGCCTCTCGCCTGTCTTTTTTTCCTCCTCCTAAAGTGTCAAGTAAGCCTTTTCTAGAAGCACTGAATGGAAATAAAGGGGATGAGCGGATCATTTTATTCCATTGAAAGGTAACCTGGAGCGAATGGAAGTAAACAGACCCATGAGGCAACCTCACCCCTGCCCCTTCGCCCTCCAGGCCCCTGCCCTCCTGCTCCCCTTCCCGCTCCTCAGGGGCGCCTGGGAGCTCCCCACACCGGGAGAAGTCTTGCATCCACCAAAGCCCCTGCTGAGGCCTGCTTTCCAGAAGCCTGCTTCCTACATTCACTGGCTGGAGGCCAGTTGCCAGGGAAAGGCTCTGATCTTCTGCGAAGGACAAGAGAGGAGTGCCCCAGAAAGAAGGCGGGAGCCCCTCAAGCCTCAGCTTGGGATGACTCTGCCGACGCTCCTGTCCTTGAACCCCCACATCACAGGGAACCTACACGAGGGGGTCTGCTCCGCTCTTTCCGGGATTCAAGTCACCTGCAACGGGGCGACTTTGCAGCCGGACAACTTTTGAGAGTTGATTCTGCAGTCCCAGCCTAGAGGCAAAGCTGAGCGTGAGGACAGGGTGGCAAAGGCAGTCTGGGTAGGGGGCCAACGTAGGCGATGGCACGGAGGTGTGCAAAGCAGGACGTGTGCAAGGAAGCAGGAAAGAGCTCCGTAGAGCCGGAGGGAGGGAGGGACATGGAAAGAAAGGTAGGGGCGGGCGGTGAGGCTGCAGGCTTTGACCAAGGACAGATTTGAAATGCCACACCTGGCACTCTGGAGACCAAAGATATTTTTCTGAGGTGTCTCCTCTCAAGTGGCTCAAGGATTGGGTTGCCAGATTTGGCAAATAGAAATGGAAGAGGGACTGCTAGTTACACTGAATGGCAAGCAATGAATACTTTTCTTTTTCCTGTTTATTTTTGAGAAAGAGCATGAGCAGGGAGGGGCAGAGAGAGAGGGGGAGAGAGAGAAGCCCAAGCAGGCTCCACACTCAGCACCGAGCCCGACACGGGGCTCGAACGCACGAACCATGAGGCCATGACCTGAGCCGAAGTCGGACGCTCAACCACTCAACTGCGCAACCAGCTGAGCCACCCAGGCTCCCAACCCTTTACTTATTCTGTCCGCCTCCATAAGGACAGTGTTGTTGGATTTTTTTTCTAGGGCCTGCAGACCTCGGGGAACCTTCCGCCTCATGCAAATAAATAGGTGCTAACTCACTGCCAGTTGCCACGGGCCCTCACCCCAGGGAACTTGCCCACAATTGGAGATATCTTCAACACCCTATTGATGGCTTTACCCCATTGCTCGGGGACATAGAGTATAAGGCACCGAGTTACCCGGGTTTGAGCTGTGAGGCCACGATCAAAGCGGGGAAGAGGCGGGAGGGAAACCGTGCAAGAAGGTGGGCTTTCCGATGAAATTATGGTTATTGTCCCCCCCGGTAGCATTTCTTCTGTGCCTCCATGGCAGACGGCTCTCCGAGTAGCAGCAGATGTGTATTTCACGAGGACACTGTCGTTAACAGATCAGTGATGCTCTCGGAACTGCTGTATGGGGCCACGGGGGTGGATGAGCCTGGTAGGAAGCCTGGAAAGGTCCGGCTACAATTAGACAGCTGCCCGCAGAGGCAGGGTTCGCAATCACAGCGCGTCGATCTCCAAAGCGATGCTCCAACCGAGGGAGTTTCCTGGGTCTCCGTGCTCAGCCCTTGTGGAGAGGGGCCTTCAGTCATGAAGTGGTTCCCTGTCTGGGGAAATGGAGCTTTTCAAAAGCAGACTGGGGGGGCGGGGGGTGGCCGATCAAAGGGGTGGGGGGAGGTGGAGGGTGTCAGTCTGTTCATGTTCCTTTAACCCAGAGCTTCGTTGTCAAGCTCTGAGGCTCCTAAGGAAAAGCAAAGGCCCACGTGTGGGGCGTCAGCCTCTCTGGCCTCCATTGTCCTCATCTGTAAAATGGGTCCCTCATCCACAGGTGCCACCCGATGGTCCCTCATCAGGGGGTGGTTCTGAGGATTTAATGACTGAGTTTGTGCGAAATGGTTGGCAGGGGGCCTGCACAAAGGGACCCCTCGCCATCTGAGGCCTTTGCTGATGTCTTTTACTAAACACCCTCAACATCACACACGGCACCGTGTACTGCCCTTACCTAACTTCGTAGCCACCTTAGGAGGCGTGGTTTCCCTTAAGCTCCTGAGGAAGGTGTTGAACGCGTTCCAAATCCGCTGGGAAGCGGCAGGTCCGGGTGCCAAGCCCAAGTCTGTCTGATCCTCGAATCCACGCGTCTGGGCTCACCCCGGCCACGTGAGCTTCTCCTCCTCTTCCTCCCACATCTGCATGCCCAGGTCAACTGCTCACAGCTTCTCCGTCCCCTGGGCCTTCCCATCTCCGTAGGGCACCGGCAGGCCCTTCCCTCCGTCTGGTTTCTGGGAGTCCTGTTGGGACGGGGCCCTTCCCCAGTTCTGGGGCTCACCCTCACCCACCGCACTGACTGTCCCTGCCTCAGCATCTCGCCCTGGCCTCCCTATGGCTTTGCTGCTCCTTCTCAGGGCACCACGGTTCTGGGAGAAGAGGACTGGGCTTTGGGCCAGGCGAACCTGGTTGCCCGTCCCAGCCCAGTGGCCTCCAAGCTCTGCGATCACCGTCAGTTCATTTAATTGCTGACGCTCAGTCTCTTGAGATAGTCACGTCCTCAAGTCCACTGGGATTGAATAGGAAGAAAATTAACAGAGTGACCTTGTTGAAACGTTACGCCCCCTGGGTGCAGGCAGGGTGGGCGGGGATGTGAAGAGGGAAATGAGGCTGAGTCATTACCCTTCCCGCCCCCAGGGCGTCTGGGGTAGTCATACATTTTGCCAAACATTTTCACATCTCCCCCTTACAGGCCCATGGTGTGACTCAGCTTTGTCCCTCTGTGGCTCAGTGGGACCAGGAGACTAGTTCCGCTCAATGAGTTGTGTGAGCAGAAGTGACGTGTGTCACTTCCTTGTTGAGCATTTAGTATCTGGTACAAAACCCCCTTGGAGCCGTTTTCACCTCCGGCATAGTAGCTAGTTTGTCACCCCGGGACCGTGGGTGGCCCCGATGAGCAGAACCACGCCCACCCACGCCACAACAGACATGTAGGATTAATAAGCAATAAATATATTTTTGTGTGTGGGGGGGGTGTTTAATGCACTGTGATTCGGGGCTGTTTGTTACAGAGCAGAGACTTGCCTGGGCTGACTGATACAGTGCTCAGCACGGACAAGGCATCAACCCAGCTGTCCTCCGTGAGTGGCTATTGAATTAAGCACAGTGCACGAGCTGGCCCACTGATGCTGCTCCGACAGGGCCAGGGACGGGACGGCAGTGACAACAGGCCTTGGTGTAGCCGTTGAGGAGAAGGGACAGGAGCACATATGTCCCCCGCTCCGCTCTGCAGCCCACCAGAGTCCCGGTGAAGACAGCGCTAAGTGACCCAAGGCACGTGGTCTTGGCGAGTCAAACTGTGGAGGCCGGAAAAATCCAGGCAAGAACAGTCACGCAGGCTGCACCCCCCACAGGGGCTCAGACCACCTGCCCTCAAAACAGCCAGAAAGTGACACGGGGCTTTGGGTCGCTGGTTTCCAACCACCAAACTCCAACATAAGTTTGTTCTCCCCCCTTCACCTCCCCTCCATGAAAGCCAGGCTCTGAGAATGCCACCTGCCCGGGAGTTCAGAACAGGGGGTCTGGAATAGGTCCTCTTGGCCCAGCAGCACCTAGCTGTGTGACGTTAGACAAGTCCCTTTGCCTCTCTGAGCTGTGTTGTCCTCGGCTGGAAAATGGAGATAACTACACCCAGCTCAGGGGTTTCTAGGAGGACTCAGGGAGTGGGCGGTAGGGGGCTTTGCGTAGGGCCAGCACAGCTAAGGGCTCAACGAGCCTGAGTCAGATGCCTCAGGGAGGCCCTGGGCTCAGGGAGGCAGGACCAGAGACAGTCCGACTTTTTCAAGTCATTTTGTTTTCTTGCTTACACGTCACCACAGTTCAACATGGGAAAAAGCGCAGAGAATGACAAGATGCCAAAGAGGCGCGTGTTCGAGTGCAGATATAGGAGCACGTGCCAGGCCGGGGTGCAAGGCCCAGCTCTGCCCCTGTCTCCCCATGTCGCTCTGGGCCAACCCCTCCGCCCTTCGCTCCCCTCCGAAATGGGGCTCACATCAGAGCCTTGATCGTGGGCGTGTCTGAAGGCCAGATAAGCGTCTCCACCAGGTGCTAGACGTGGGGCAGGAGCACAGACACCAGCTTTGTAAAATTGCAGACAGGCTTCGGAACGTATTAGACAGTGAACTGGACCCATTTTGACTGATGAGCTAGAGTGTGCCCGCAGGGCAGGAGGAGGGCGGGGAAGGGTTGCCCTGGCTTGTCCCACCGGGAACTTGGAGATTCAGCGGGTGGGAGCGAGGCCGTCCACAGCTAGCTGTCTGCCTGGCGGTCACAGGGGAGACACGCGAATATGTTCTATGGGCTCCGGGAGAAGAGTTCGCACAAAAGGGGTGGATGGGGCCGGGATTGAGCCTACGGCGTGGAGGAACTTTCTGAAGTCCTCCGTTGCTTCTCTGACTGCCATGCCCGAGCTCCCCAGCCTGGCTGCATCGGGCCCTGCCTCCTCTCTGAGCCAGCCCTTTGTTCTCCAGCCACTGGGAGGCCCCGCACTTCCCTCCCCTGCCTGCACCCCTGCCTTCACCCCTGCAGCCCCTCTCTTCTTGCCGGTTAGCTCTCACTGGTCCTCCAGGAACCTCCTCACAGCCCCTTCTCTCCAAGCCCACTTCCCAGTCACTGGAAGAGCTCCGGAAATGTTTGCTGCTATTTTTTTTTTTTTTAATTTTGTTTTAGTGTTTTCTTTATTTTGAGAGAGAGACAGAGTGCGAGCGGGGGAAGGGGCAGAGAGAGGGGGAGACACAGAATCCGAAGCAGGCTCCGGGCTCCGAGCCGTCAGCACGGAGCCCGACGCGGGGCTCGAACCCACGAACCGTGAGATCGTGACCTGAGCCGAAGTCAACCGACTAAGCCACCCAGGCGCCCGTGCTGCCATTTTTGTAATTATTATTATTTGTTTTTATTTGAGCGTGGGCGACACACAATGTGACATTAGCTTCAGGTGTACAACTTAGCGATCGGACGCGAAACATTATACCGTGCTCCCCACAAGTAGACCTACAGCATCGCTGTCCGGATTCTTCGTGCCGTGTCTTTGATCCCCGAGGCTTCCCCATTCCGTAACTGGAGGTCTGCCTCTCTCGCCCCTTCACCCATTTTGCCCATCCCCCCCATCCCCTCCTCTCCGCCACCAATAGTTTTGTTCTCCAAGTTTACAGGTACTGCTGTTACGATCTCTAATTGGTTAGTCCTAGGCTCACAGTTGGGTGAGGAACTCAACCCCCCCCGACACCCCATGTCCCAGGGCTATGGAGGGAGGAGTTATAGGAGAAGCATCTTGGTCAGGACTGGTTCCAGGTGTGGAGCTCTAGAACCTGCCAGCCGCGACCCAGCCCACCCCCTCACCCCCGCCACCATCAGGGCCTGAGGGACCCGTAGGGGGTGAGGCATTCATTTGCAAGAGAGACGGTTGGTTATTCCAGAAAGGGCACAGGGGAAGGCAAAATAAGTCACAGCCCTCCCACCTGACTGTGTAAGCATTATTGATTTGAGGCGGGAGTCACGGTGTTGCAGGTGTATTGATGGAACCAGGCGGGGTCTTTCCGGGTGCTGTGAGCTGCATACATAACTAGTTCTGCCCCTGCCCCCTCTCCCCCCACCCCGACCCCCGGCACATCAGCTATGGGATTCAAGGCGCCCAGAAGGCTTCAATGGGCATGGTCTCGGCCGCTGGCTGGGGGCGGGAGCAAAGCAGGTGTGTCCGGGAGTGTCAGTGGCACCCGAAGCAAAGACAGTGCTCAGCCTGATGTGCCCCCGTTTCCAAGAGGGATGCGGGTGCTGAGATCAGCAATGCAGGCAGAGGAGAAAGAACGCGAAGGAAACGGACAGAATTCCCCGCCCACACGGAGCTTCTGTTCTGTGTAGTACAGTGACTTTGCTCATTACCCAAGTGAATCTCCTCGCTCCGGAAGATGTACTCTTTGAGGTCAAGGTACAGATCCGCTTCCCTGGGATAGAGCTCTACGCTTGGCACATAGCAGGTGCCTACTGTTTTCATAAAGTCTCCTAGTTCCTTCCTTCCTGCCTGGGAGCATGCTCTCCGAAGGGGGCGGGGCCCAGAGTGGCCACCATCAAGCGCTCTCACCCCACCGGCCTGGTTACAGGGTCCCCACTTGGAGGAAGGGGAACCATGCCCTGCCTCCTTTCCCATCCCTCTGGATTTGTCACCATTTTGCACTCTGAACACCTGCCAATACAGATTGTCTACACTAAAAAAAAAACACCAAAAACCAACCACCCAACCAACCAACCAACAAAAAACTGCGCCTCCTGGAACATGCAGACTATAAATATCAGAGATGACATGGGAGCTTCTGAGGCCCAGGGAGGGAAAGCGACTTTCCCGAAGCAGCACAGCAAGGGTCCGGCCCATCCGAGACTGAAACCGGGTGGCTCTGCTGCTCAGTGCCGGGGGGGGGGGGGGGGGGAGTGGGGGGGAACTCTCTGCCGGCCTTGCTCTCATCCACCGGCACGTCCGAGGCTGCGGAACAGCGATTTTATTAGAGCGTAAAAACAATTTATTTTCCCCTAAAAATAACTGAAAAATAAATGACCGAAGAAGATACCCAAATGTTTATAAATGCGCTAAAACCGCGTTATCAGCACATCAAGTGCAGAGGCAGAAGCAGGAGAAGAAGCCTCCGGGCCCCCCAGGCAGCGCCGGGCCCATCCCGTACACTTAACAGAACAGGCGCCACAGGCACCCGCTAAACCCAGTGGGAAACCATGAGCCCGACCCCGGAAAGTGAGTTTCAGATGCCTTTGCTCTTCCAACTGCGCACAAAGAATAGAAGCCGGAGCCTACGACGTCTTGCACGCGTGCCAAACATTGCATCTTTCACAGACCATCACAAACAGCTTTTACTCTAAGGGCAAAAGCTTGGCCGCTTCTCGAGGAGAGCTGGACAGGTTCTGACCTGACCTAGAGAGAGAGAATGTGGTCTAGAACAAGGTGAAAAAGCATATAATTTATTGCAACGCGACCGCGTCTGACGCAGATTGGCGCTTTTACCTCCTGGTCTGAATCCACCCACAAACCACCCAAAGCCTAGCCCTGCGCCCGCTCCGCAAATGTCTGCTGAGATCAAACCCCCTCTGTTTAGCTGGACCTGTCCGATTCATCTGATGGCAGATCAGGGCCACTCTGCCTGGTGGCATCGATCAGCCAGGTGTGACAGCGTCTGTCTGAGCGGTTACCTGCTTGCCCAGCTCGGCATCCCCGGCGTTGCCTGCAGCCTGAGGAAGGAAGGAGCCACCCACCAGCCTTCTCCAGCAGGGGGCAGGCGTGTCCTAGGCTCAGAAGAGCGTGTCCTAGGGTATCAGAAGAGCAGGCACTGAGGGGCGCCTGGGTGGCTCAGTCAGTTAAGCCTCCGACTTCAGCTCAGGTCATGATCTTGCAGTTGGTGGGTTCGAGCCCCGCATCGGGCTCTGTGCTGATGGCTCAGAGCCTGGAGCCTGCTACGGATTCTGCGTCTCCCTCTCTCTCTGCCCCTCCCCCACTCGGGCCTGTCTCTCAAAACTAAAATAAACATTAAAAACATTTTTTTAACAACAGAAAAAAGAAAAGAAGAAGAAGAGAGAGCACTGAGCCTCTCACGGCGGGGGGGGGGGGGGGGGGCGGGTAAGAGGAATTGTGCCCCACCCCAGCGATGTCCCCACGCTACCCCCTGGCGCCTACGAGCGTGTCCTGGTCCGTGGCGAAGGGGACTTTGCAGATGTGATGAGGGTTATGGCCCTTGAGATGGGAGATCACCTCTAATTACAGCGGGAGAAAGGAGCAGAGAGACGAGAAGGAAGAGGGAGAGGTTCAAAGCGCAAGCAAGAACCCACGCACGGTGGCCGGATTCGCAGAGGAAGGGGCACAGGACTCAAGGGCGTGGGGGCTGCAGAAGCTGGGGACACCCTCAGCTGGCAGCCAGCCAGGAAACGGGGACCTCGGTCCAATAATCACCAGGAACTGAATTCTGCCAACCCCCTCCCCAGTGAGCCAGGAAACAGATCCTCTCCTAGAACCTCCAGCAATGAGAGTGTCACCCTGCCATTTCTTTATTGTAGCCCTCTGGGGACGGCATCCGACCTACCACCCGAGGGACTGTAAGATAGTAAAGTGTGTACTTTTGAGCTGCTGAGTTTGTGGCCATTCGTTACAGCAACAACAGAAAAACGAATACACCCTCTCCCGGGCCCAAATTCTCAATGCCAACTACCCCCCAGGCACAGGGTGTGTGCACCGTTCCCCAGACCTGCCCTGTCCTTAGTGGCTCTGTCCACGCAGGTGTCTCAGTGCTTTTCCTCTCCCTGGAGAACTCTTATTCACCCTGCAAAACCCATCCTACCATTCACCCACTCTCCGCAGGGCTCCGGTGCGGCCTGTGCGCGTTGGGCGAGTCCGGCTCAAGTGGCCAATGCCTGGCAGTATTTGACATTTACTTTTCCGTGTTCTTAGGGCCAAATTTCTCGGGCACCCCGGTCCTGCTTGGCCTGCTCGCGGGCTTGGCTGGCCCGCAGGGTCTGGGCCTGCTTTGCCCAAGTAGGCGAATTTATTCAGGGCTTGGGCAGCAACAGGCCGTTGGCCAGCCAACCTCAGCCACGTCCTCCAGCAGCAGCTTCAGCAGAAATAAAGGAGAGGTTTCGTTCTCCACCCGCCCCACTCCTGGGTCTTTCCTTCAACCAGTTCCTAACTCAGGAAGGGAGGAGGAGGGACGCGGGTGTTCTTTGTGCACTCTCTCAAACCCCAACAGTGGTGCCCGATTAGATGCAGGGAGAGAACCCTAGGTCCTCCCACTTCCTGCCATCTCCACCGCAGCCACCCTGCTCTCAAATGCACTGGAACCCACAAGCAGGCCCCTTAATGGGTCTCTTCGCTGTCAGCCCCCCTCCCTGCTTCCCCTGCGCTCAAGTACCCTCCCCTGGGCACCTGCGTCTGCGGAAACAGGAAATGCTGAGCCCCTGTGGCCAGGAGGATGACGGGCGAACCTCCACCTGGCGCTCCAGGCCCCTCCTGCTCTGACTCCCGCAGCCCCGAGCAGATGCTGTTTCCTCCTCCCCTGACCGCACAGCCTTCCCCTGCACCCGGGCCTCTGCAGGCCGGGCCCCTAGGGCTCAGGGTCCCCTCTTCTCTGGCGAATCTGCTCACCCTCTGGGACTTAGCCCAGAGGTGACCCCCGCAGAGCCGACCCGACCTCCCCATCCGGGAGAGGGTGTCCACTTTGCCCCAACAATAAACTCCACCTGTAATCGTTCCGGAGCCTCACGCCCATACACCGGGAGCAGGGCCAGACTTTCTCCTCCGGACCCCAGCTCCCCCTGCAAACCTGCCCCCTTTTGGCTGAACCAGGCCCTGAGGGCCGTCTACACCAGCAAGGCCTGCCAGCCCTCGGTTCTCAGACGCCGATGTTCAAGGGCACCTGCCCGCCAGCAGGTAGCACTTCTAAAGACCCTGCTAAAGTCAAAAGAGACACATAACCTGAGACCTCTTCACTGACCTCTTGGTGCCCGAGTCTAGACGCTTCTAAAGACCCTACTATGGGCAAGAGACACACATCAGCTGCACTGTGTGTCTGCACTGTGTGAGCCTGGGAGCATCCACACGGGCCTCAGGCAGGGGACAAAGCGCCCTGGTTGCAAATCCTCAGCGAACATGGCGGCCACATGTCAGAGGCCCCTTGTGCCCCTGCAGGCTCCTTTCTATGTGAAGGATGTGGAGAAGTTGGGGAAAAGCAGACAGGGTGAGCCCAAGCCTACGAGGCGGGCCCCAGGTGGAGGCCGAGGGAGCACAACCAAGGCCTGGACCACAGGTCCGTGGGCACCCCGGGCCGGGCAGGATTTTACCGCCGAGCCGTGCGGGACCATGAGACACGGAGGAGGGCAAGAAGCATCTTCGCCGGCTGTGACGAGGCCCACCGGTGGGCGCACACCGCCCGTTCCTGGGTGGCCTGTCGGGGGGCACCCGGTGCAGGGGCTGACAGGCCTGGGTTTGAATCCGGCTTGGCCATCTCCAGACGGGAGGCCTGGGAGAGTCCCGTGGCCTCTCTGAGCCTCAGTTTCCACGCTGGGGTCAGCGTGGGAGGGGCTGCAGGAGGCAGGGCAGGAGCTGGGCTCCCAGGGCCTTGCACACACGCAGGTGGGGTCTTTGCTTTAGGGGCAGCGGGGCTTCCGAGGGGCTCTGAGCAGCTGGAGGACAGGAGGCCCCTGCCTTTCGGACAAACCACTCGAGCCCTGTGGGCTGTGTGGACAAAAGGGTGAGACACTGTTGGAAGCTTAGACCCCGACAGCTCAGTGACCACCTGGAAATGGCAACAAATGTCAGGGGGCGGAGACGGCAGAGCCGGGCCGGACAGGCCAGTGGCTCAGATGTCCAGATGTCACCCGCCTCCCACCCATCAGAGCAGCACCAACCCCCCGCTCCGTGCCATGCAGGTGCGCAACCCGGACCCAGCCCCTCCCAGCCACCTCCCAGCTGCGTCCTTACCACCCCCTTTCACAGAAGGGGAAACTGAGGCTCAGGGGAACCATAGATTGGGAAGGACCTGGGAGAACCGCCCTCCAAGCCCACACCCATTTCACAGAGGGGGATACTGAGGCACAGAGATGGGCCATGGCTTGCAGAAAAGAACTGTCCTAATGCAACCCTAAATGGAATATCTCAGGCAAAACCCCTGGTGTGGGCCACGCATGTGCCCAAGTTTTCCCTCTGCTTCCCCGGCCCCTCCAGGGCCACCATGTCTGAGCTCTGGCTGGGGACCATCCTGAGCATCCTCAGGACGTAACTGGTTCGTGGATGGATGATGCCAGCAGTCAGTCCTCCCAGCTCCGTGTGTCCCCAGCCGTTTGGAGCCGGCAGCCTGCACCCCAGGTGTGGAGGGAGCCTCTGGAGGACTTCCGGCCTGGCCATCCTCCGCTGGCTCCCAACGCCCAGCTGGGTCCCCAGGCCTCTGAGGGCAGAAGCCGGGCTGGGTCCCCACCCCTCCCAGGACCCAGATCCCAGGGACCCGGGCGAGTGTTGGTCTCCGCTGGGGGGAGTGGGGACCAGCTGGGAGCGAGGAGGGCTTTCTGCTCCCAGGCCACACAGGGAACCAGAATTCCCACTGTCACTGGGGAATCTGGAGAAGGGAGCAGGGGTGGTGAGGGGCGAGGTCACGTAGGGCCAGGTTGGAGGGACAGCGGGAAGCAGGGATGCTCAGGAAGGGCTGCCGGGTGCTGCCCCGTGGGCCCCGGACACCGGCCAGGACTACAAGTGGGACTCAGAGAGGTCCAGCGTTAAGATTCCCTGGAGCCTCGAAGGCGTCGCCCTGCCCACACTCCGCTCAGCCGGCCCCTCGTCCCTGAAGAGGGCAGGTCGTCGTCTGCCCCCCAAGAATGCGCAGACACCTCACTCCTTTGTCACAGCACCTGGAGGGAGGAAGCCGTGGGAATCCTCTCTGCTGCTGCTGCTTCTCAGGTGCTCGACTGGGTGACAGATGACGATGTCCGGGTGAGTCGCAGGCCTGTGAGACGGGAACGCCCGCTGTCCCCTCCTCTGTGGCTAGGGTGTGTCACCAGAGGCTCCTCTGTGCCCGTCCTCCTTAGAAGCTGCCCCATGTGCCCCGGGCCCCATTTCACCTATTTCAGGGGCAGACCCCCCAGGTGGCCTCTTCTAGAAGGTTCCTAACTCCACTCCCATCAGGGCAGCCTGGATGCTGCCCCTCCAAGAGGCAGACCGGACCTGGGTCTAAAGGCAGCAGCCCTTACAGCCATCCGGTCCACCTTCCTTCCCCCCCGTTTTTCAGAGGGGAAACTGAGGCTCAAAAAGGAGAAGGGGTCTCTCAAGGTGCCCCTGCAGTTTGGGGACGAGATGTCTCTTTTTCTCTCCCTCTCACACCTCCTTCCTTCCCCCCACTTTTTCTTCTTGCTGTCTCGTATCTGGGTCTTGCCCCAGTCACACGGGGGACCCTACTGTGTGGTGATCACAAGGCCTTGGGAGTCGGGCAGACCTGGTTCCGATCCCAGCCCCGCCGCCTCCCGGCCTTGCCGTATGATGGGGTCTCTGAGCTTCTCGGAGACTCAGTCCCTCCTTGGGAAACGGGGCTAATCCAAAAGAGACAGAAAGACGGAAAAAGTGCCACTTGGGACACAACCGGAACCAGGCCTCCTGACCCCTCTTCCTCAGCTGCTGTGGTGACGAAGGACCTCCTGTGTTCTGGACCTTTCCTGGGTTGTGTTTAAAAGCCACGTGAAGGACACTGAGGGCATTTTGCTCATTTTAATACCTACAAAGGGGACAGTATGGGCTCGGTGGCTGCATGGCAGTGACAGAGTCATTTTTCAATCCACCCGGGGTAACAGCCCCCTCCCCTCGCCACTTGCCTCTCCCTGAGCTTCTGCTCATTTGGGAGCAGCAGGACCTTACCCAGATGCCCCCCCCCCCATACCAGTGGCCCCTGACAGCCGTCCTGGGACACAGGGGACGGGGAGGAAGGAAGAGGCCGATCTGGAATGGCCCGTCAGTTCTCTCGCTCCTCCCTGTCAGAAAGGTCCGACCCGACCAGCGCTTGTAAAGAGGCGGGAGGCAGCATCCCGTGTTCCGTGCTGCGTGGCTGGCCTTTCACTGGGAACGAATCCCTCTCCAGTGCCAGGCAGCTCGGGGATCCTCCAGCGGCCACAGTGACGCCCGACCCAGGGACGGCCACCCCGTGCCACTTCCTGGCAGAGTGACGGGGGTGAATGGTCTCGGGTGGTTAAGGAAGGCCTCCTGGAAGGACGCGACGTCGGAGCTGAGACAGTCAGAGAATCGCAAGGCTGATCCTCCGGCCCGGGGTCACCCCCTGGAACCTTCCCGAAGTCAAGGCGTGACTTGTTCAGCGGACAGGAACACAGCAGGGGACACGGCCTCGGCCTCAGAGCTGAGGGACCGTGGGGAGGAGTGAAGACGGAGCATAAGCTGAGAGCCGGAGTCCCATCTGGGGGCGGGAGGTGCCTGGCTCCAGCCGAGGGTCCAGGCCACAGCCGGCGCCGCCAGACCTCTTGATCTTTCAGGAGGACAGGAAATCAAATTTTTATGTGTGATATTCCAATGTTTAGACTCTTTTCCAGAAGACATTTTGAGGGAGAAACAGAGCCCACCCTCCAACCGGATACATCCTCCAGGCCACCCTTTTACAGCGCCTGCCCTACTCTGACATCCACACTTTACGCGAGGGAATGAATGGGGCTTTGCTGCCTCTGTCTCTCCGTCTCTCCCAGCCTTTGACACCCCATCTCCATCCCCCGCCTGGCTCTCCCCCTCCTCCCCCTCGGTCCCTGCCTCCTCCCCCCCTTCTATGCCGGGTTTATTTTCAGCACCTCGCAATCCTTCCCAAGCCTCTGACATTTACTCTTTGGAATCAGGAAATTTTCTATTTCTCTCTCCCAGGGTGGGGCTGGCGGAAAAGGTTTCCCCAGGGATCTTACCTGCCCCTCTGGAGATGAAGTGCCGGGGGCAGAGCTGGCTTATGTCAGCCCAGCACGGATTGTGTCAACCAGCAGTTATTAGGCACCCACTGTGCACCAGGCCCTTCTCGTGAGCTACGAGCCACTCAGTGCGTTCAAGAAGCCCGCAGGATTGGGTGAATGTCGGTTGAATGGGGCAGGCGGGTAACAAGTCTAAGGTCACCTGGCAAGTGAGAAGAGCAGGGATGAAACCACACCTCTCGGGCTCCAAAGTCCACTTCCTTTCTCTCTGCTCTGCCTTCAGGTGCTGGCGCCCTTGGGCAGAAGGAGAATTTGGAAGGGAGCCGTTCCAGAAAGGTAACTTCAAAAACAAAGGCACCAAGTTAGGAACAGTAGCGGAGGCTAGGGTAGGGGGGAAGGTCAAGTCCAGGAGCAGGAAGGGACCAGCTCAGCTGCAGAGGTGGACTTGGCCCCGGGCGGGTCAGGGCTCTTTGATCACGAGTGGCGGGAAAGCCAGCTCATCCTGGCTGAGTTTGAAGAGAAACACATTAGCTCCTCCGAGCGGGTGGTCCGAGGGTGACACCGGCAGGGGTGGGGGGAGAAGGGTCTGCTCCAGGTCTCTGTAGCTTCTGGGGGCTCCACACACTCCTTGGCTGGTCGATGGCCGTCTTCTCCCTGTGTCTGTGTCCAAATATCCCCTTGACACATGGACACCAGCCATATGAGATAGGGCACACCCCAACGATCTCGTTTTAACCTGATTGCACCTCTGGGATGACCCTACGTCCAAGTAAGGTTACGTTCTGAGAAGGGGGCGGGACTCAGGACCGGAACACATCACTTTTGAGGGACACCATTCAGTTCATGACTATCGTCGGCTCCAGGTTGTAGCACCACGTGGGCCAATCTCACCGTCCTCACCAGCCACATCGGGGCCTGGAGGAGGGTAGACTAGGTGGTTAAGGGCCTAGGCGTTGAGCCGGAGAAGCGAATTCAAGTCCTTCTTCCGAAGGGGCGGCCACCATGAGGAGGAGACAGCACCCAGGGCAGGGTGAGGGTGGGGGGAGTGGGGCAGGAGGTGCGGAGGGCGGGCTGTGCTCAGAAGAAGGCATTTCCAGCTGGTCTTGAAAGTTGCAGATTTCGAAATGCGACGCACAAAAAGAGAAGATGCTCCATTGAAATGGAGATGTGTTACGGTGGGCATAAAGGGAAGGAGCTAAAACTGCATTTCCTTTCAAGACATGTTTATGTCACTCCTAAAGCAAGTCCCCTAATGAAAGCAGCCCCGATGCTCACTGGGAACGGTGGGGAGGAGGGAGCACCGGGCTCCCGGGTGGAAAGATGCCAGCAGTGATGTGGCCGGTCGCTGGGGGTCCCAGCCGCTCGGGGACACCGCCCGGAGAGGAGGGGAGCCTGGAAGGAGCCAGGAGCCCCGCCGACACCAACTTGCCAAAGTGACCCTGGGGACATCACTCAAGGGCTGCGAGCCTCCTTCCTCACCCGCCTCCAGCAGCCACACTCATGCCCAACCTCCCTTCCGGAGCAGAAGGTCAGGGGTCACCGGACAGCCATAGAGGAAGAAGGGGCACTGGGATTTAGCAACGTGGCGAGCACCTGGGAGGTGGCTGGATGTTTCACCTCTACAGGCATTAGCTACAGGTGCCCTGAGCCCCTGCGGGAGGCCGCAGCACCCAGGGCTCTCCTCCGACATTGCCCCCTCCAGGAAGCCTTCCTCCAGGCGGTGACTCAGGGCCCAGGGAGGAGGGCGGCCCCTTCCCGCCTCTCAGGAGCTGGTGACCCCTACGCAGGACAAAGGGCGAGTCTGTGGGGTTGTTCAGTGGTGAAGTCGGGGAGGGGGGAGGGCAGGAGACTCACGGTTCAGCAGGGATCACCATTTCTCCATGCGGGGTCACTCATCGATCTCTCACAGCAAACCCACACCATCCCCATTCTGCAGATGAGGCAACTGAGGCTGGGGAGGGCCGCGGATGTCACACAGCAGGAGAGTGAGGACGCAGGGCTCAAACTCAGACCTCCCGGCTCCGAAGCTGGTGCCCGGTTCAGCCTCCCACTGAAGGTCCTGATAAGGGGGCATCTCCCCTCCAGCCTGTGTGTTCCGTTAGGACAACGGCTCCACTCCATGCACCTCTGGGTCCCTGTTGTGCTGGTTCCCAAGCTCCAGCCCCACGACCCCCTGCGCCAGCCTCCCCTGGGGATCTCTTTAAAGATTCAGGTTCCTGGGCCCCTCCCGCGGCTGCTGCGTCAGCGCCTCTGAGATGGGGGCCCTACATGCAGTTTTTAAAACCTTCCCAGGGGAGTTGGGTCCAAGCACCGGGGCCCTAAAACCCTAAACGCCACTCCGTCTGACTACGTCTTGGGGCCTGAGGGGCAAGCACGGTCCTGAGTGCATCTCAGGGGCAGGTGTGATCATGAACTTCTACATTCACACAGGCTACCTCCTCCGCCCAAGCTCGCTCAGCTGGTGCTTTTCGGAACAAAGACCTGAACCCAGGTTCTCCCCATCAAATCGCGGCCCCCTCTCGAGCCGCAGACCCCGCTGAATCTTTGCAGGTAAAAGAGAAGTGACGTTTCCTGAGCGCTTACTAAGTGCTAGGCGCACAGAGTTTCTCTCCGCGCTCGCCGAATCGTCGGCCCTCGAACGCGCCGTTGACGGGCTCACTTCCGTGCGCGGGCTCGTTTCAGGCTCAGCAAAAGGACACAAGTGGATCCAGCTCACATTCTACCGCGAGGGAGGCTGAGGCTCAGAGGGGTTAACAGAGGCAGCACCAGGGTTCAACAGGACCGGCGCGGGCTGCTTTGCAAGACACTGGCCAGAGTGGACCAGCCTCTCCCGGGCTCCCAGCCCGTGGAGTAGCAGCGAGGCCTGTATAGACAGAGAGACTTGATCCCATGGCTCAGAGCCTCAATGACCAGCAATGGCCCCCCTGGCTGTGCCAAGGCCCGAGGTCAGGAGCCACGACTGCCGGGAGCGGAAGGAGTCCGGCTGTGTCCGGAAAACCTGTTTTAATGCCTCCTGTGTGCTCCCAAGCTGCACCTTCGCTATTTGCTCCCATCATGGGTTCAAGGCCTGGAACGCCCCCAACCGGCCCGGTGGCCCCTTCCACTGGGGCCCAAGTCCCAGCCACAGCATGGCCCTCCGGGCCTCACGTGGCCGTGCCTCCCACACCCCTCGAAGGGGCACGACTGCTGCCTCGCGCTGGGTAGCTCACCTGATCAGATCGCCCTGCCTCCTGGAAGCTCCTCCTGAAAGTCCCAGCTCTGCAACAGGCAGCAACGCAGAATGAGCAGAATCACCCACCCAGGGGTCCTCAGACATCACCCACATCGGGAGCACCGGTAATAACAAGGGGCGGCATTTACGGAGTGCCCACCGCCTACCACGCCCCAAACAGCAGGATCCTCGGATCGCCTCCCTGAGCCTCAGAACCCCCTGGGAGGTAGGGCTGTTACTACCTGATTATGCGTATAGGGAAACTGAGGCTCCTAGAGTCAGAGGGTTTGCCCAAGAGCATGCCACACGAGTGCTCAATAAGCAGTAGCTGGTGGCACCCCCTTCTCCCTCGCCCCTCCCTCGGATCCAAGCTGACACCTTGCCGGGGTCCCTTTCTGCATCCTAAACTCCTGGGATGGCCCTGGGGCTTCGGAACCGACCGCACCCAGTCCTCACCCCTGCCTGGATTCTCATCACGTCCCGTGATGAATGTCATTCTTCCCCAAGCCATTTTGAGTGTGGTTTCATCGACTCGCAACCCGAGCGTCATCATAGATACGAGGCTCCTGATAATGCGCCGGAAATGTAACGTGATCGTCGCAAGAGATTATCGGTGAAGGAGGCCGGGAGCCGGGAGAAAATAGAAACGCCCCGTCGCCCCGTGTGGTAGGCAGCACCCGCCTCTCCGCCGCCCCGTCTGCTGTCCCCTCTCGCGGCTCTCCGGACGTGTGTTCTGGGTGCCACCCCCCCCCCCCCCCCCCCGCACAGGCGAGGAAACAGATGTTTTAGAGAGGTGAAGCCAGGGGACGACGATGCCCTGGCGAGTGGGGGGGGGGGGGGAAAGGGGGAGGGCAGAGCCCAGAAGCGGCCCCAGGTTGTCTGGCACTGAACCCCGCGAGTGTTCCCCGCATCAGGGAACGTCACTGAAAATCAAACCTAATCCAGCGGCGTGGGGTTACAGAACGACAACGGCCTTTGAATTCACTCATGAGACCGGTCCCTTCTCCTCCCTCGAACGAAAGCAAAGCGGAAGTGGAAGCCGAGGCAGGTGCTTCTGGACAGGGGGGCCGTAAGAGGTGGAGGGTGGGTCACGGGCGGTGGCACAGGTGAGCGGGTGGGTCCTACCTGAGCCCCTCGCCAGCCGCAAGCCCCCCCTCCCCCTCCACGCCCACCCCCACTGGGGAGAGCACACGGGAACACAGAACACAGGCGAAGGAGACGGCTGTGTGCCTGCTCCTGGGAGAGCCCACCCCCGCCTTCCTGGAACAGAGGTGAGCAGTTTCGCCAAAAGAGAAAATGCTTTGGCTCTTGGCGCCCCTGGAGGATTGATCTTTCTCTTTTCATGTGGAGGCTCAAAGGGCCACGTTTAAAACTTTTTTTTTTTAACGTTTATTTATTTTTGAGATAGAGAGAGAGACAGAGCATGAATGGGGGAGGGCCAGAGAGAGGGAGACACAGAATCCGAAACAGGCACCAGGCTCTGAGCTGTCAGCACAGAGCCCGACGCGGGGCTCGAACTCACGGACCGCGAGATCATGACCTGAGCCGAAGTCGGCCGCCCAACGGACTAAGCCACCCAGGCGCCCCACAAAGGGCCACATTTAATCCAGAGAAGGCTTTACACTCGGTTGTTGGCAAGAGGGAGGTCAGCAAGAGCTAATGGGGACTGTCTCTCCCTGTGCGCGTGGTCCCAGCGGCTGCCAAAAGAGGGTGTGAGCGGTGAGAGCCTGTTTGGTGCTTGACCCCGATACCAAGGATGGTGGGGGTAGAAGGGGGGGGCGGTCATAATGGCCCCTAACGCTTTGCTCTGGATTCTTTCTTCCCCCACGAGCTGTGGTGAATCTGGCTCTAACATGCCAGAAGTATGGCCCCCAGGGGTGTGGTCCCATCCAGAGGTGTGGGTCCCCGGGGAACAAAGTCGGTTGAGGACCGCAAAAGAATCCCAAAGGCCTCAGCTCTCTCTGGAAGGGGAGGCGGGTCTGGGAGACTGCCTAACTGTGAGCCCCAAATTCCTCGATTCAAATGCTTTCAAAGGCTTCCTGCAGCCCCGAATGGAGAGAGAGAACTTCTCAACACGGCCAACAAGGCCCTCCCCGGCCTGGACCCCACCTTGTTCCAGCCGCACTGCACCCCGCTCCCCTCCCTTTATCTGCTCCAGTCACACGTGCCTCCCGGTCAGGCTAACCTGCTCAATCCCAGGGCCTTTGCACATGCTGTTCCTTTTGCCTAGAATGCTTTCCTCTCCCCTCTTACTTGACAAAGTGTATCACTTCCTCAGGAAAGTCTTCCCTGACCACTCACTACAGCTGTAATTGTGCATGCATTAGACGGATTGACTTTTTTATATTGTCTGCCCTCACTGTGCAGTCTAAGGTCCAAGGGGGAGGAACCATACCCGATTCTCCTCTCTGTTGTATCCCCCACACCTAGCACAGGGTCTGTCACAGAGTGAGTACCCAATAAATATTGAATGAATGAATGAATGAATGAATGAATTTCAACAGCAGTCACCACATGTAAACATTAATTATCTAAATGTTCAGGCAGTCTCACTAGATTGAGGGATCCCAGAGCTAACGGGTGATCCAGAGAGCACTTTGGGAGATCCAAATTAAGGCAATAAGAGAACCACACATAGGGGCATCTGGGTGGCTCAGTCGGTTAAGCATCTGGCTTCAACTCAGGTCACGATCTCATGGTTCATGGGTTTGAGCCCTGCATCAGGCTCCGTGCTGTCAGCACAGAGCCTGCTTTGGATCCTCTGTCCCCTTCTCCTTCTGCCCCTGCTCTGCTCGTGTTCCCTCTCTTTCTCTCTCAAAAAAAAAAAAAAAAATCAGTATTTTTTAAAAAGAGAGAGAACCACATATCCGTGTCAGGGTGGAGGACAATGGAGGAGAAGGAGGGAAGGTGGAGAGGACAGGTGGCCCATCCCCTTCCCCCTCCCCCAGATTCCCAGAAACACCCCCCTCACCTACATTCCCGGGGGGCAGGGAATCTGCCCGCGCCCGGCCAGTAGATTCTCCCCGTCTTCCTTTAGTAATCGAACCTCAAATTTCAGCTTTGTACCTGGCTGCTCTGACCACATTCCCCAGGGCTGAGGAACCCTTCAGCCCACTCCCGCTCCCTCGAGTCGGGCACAGGTATCCACAGAGCAGGGGAAGGGGGAGGAAAACGTACGGCACCACTGATGGGGATGATGGTTACGAACAGCTGGCTGTCCAGCCACCACCCGTCACACCCACAGGAGAACCGTCGGGCAGGCGGCTCCAGGACGGAGTCCTCCTTACCATAGGGCACGCCCGGCCCTCGAAACCAGCCTAGTGGAGTCGTCAAATAAATCCAACATTTAGAAAAGGGGGGTTGGGTGGGGGACTTCAGCAGACACTTTCCTGAAATGTAACGGTAATAAAAGAGAAAAATGGTCCAGCTTGCTCCAGATCACCGGCGTCGGAGAAGTAATTATTCCACTCCGGTCCTCGGCGACGATGCCGGTGGCCGAGGCACCTGCCCAGGTAATTCATCAGCCTCAGATTTATGGACTCTTCGGAAGCCCCTGTATAAAGTCTCCCCTCCAGTTAACTCGAGACAATGCTATTTAGATTTTGTCAAGATTATGGCTCTTCTCTGCCATCCCTGAGCGGGGAGGCAGGCCCCACGGCGTGTGGCACAACTGAATACGGGTTTGCTGATGCTAACCTCCAGAAAAACATCCGCAAGGAAGCCCGTTGTTTCCAACTGCCCGCAACCCGCCCCCCCACCCCCACCCAGGGCCTTGCTTTCCCCCAGGAGTCGCTGACCTGCTGGTGCCACATCAGGCGAACAGAGAGCCCAGCCGCACGATCATAGACGAAAAGGCTGTGTCGTGTAGAAAGTACCCTGAGCCTCCGTTTCCTCGTCTATAAAATGGGTATCAGACCGTGGGATGCTTGGGGGCTCTTGTTTTCTCTATTGTTTGAAATCTTAAAATGAGTCTATGTTGCTTTTGAACGGAGGAAAGGAAGCACAGGGAAATATACATAAATAAAATGAAGGAAGCAGCCCACACCCCACCAGTCCGCAGCAAGGTCGAACTAGACGCTACTCGGGAAGCCCACGGCACACGGCTGGGCACAGGCTGAGCACACGATGCCTGTTGCTGCCAGGCTGCTCCAATCACTGTGGCTGATGATGGTTGTTGCTGCTGGAAATCTGGGCTCTTGGCAGGTGTTGACTGTGTGACTTTGAACAGAGAGGATGACCTCTCTGATTCATCTATAAAATGAGAAAGACACTGTCTTCCTGTCTAGAGGCAGAGGGATGGACTGAAAGACCTTTTCCTGCCATCGCCAGTCCCAGAAACCCCTTACTTGTGACGGCAGGCTTGGTGGCCTTTGATGTCAGCGCTTCAGGAGGACGGGAGGTCCCGCGGTGGCCCCCTCACTCCTCCGTGGCCCCGCACCTACACTCATACGTTCATCCGTTGGGGCACCCAGGAGCATTTATTTAGCACTTTACAAGCTGTGGCCCAGCCTCCCGGGAGCTCTAAGCCTGGTGGGTGAGGACCACGCAGGGACAGTGGGAAGGGCCGGCTGGGGCTGGGGACATGCAGGGTGGAGGGAGCTCTGAGCAGGGCTTGTCTGCATTGCCCGGGAGGGCGGCAAGCTTCCCAGAAGAGGTGGCATAGAACTGAGAAGGGGGAGGAGGATTTTGTCGGGAGGGGATGGTGGGAGGGGCACTCCAGGCAGGGGGAACAGCCTGCACAGTGGCCCAGAGGCTGGAAGAGTGGGTGGGTGTTCAAGGGGTAGAGCAAAAGGTGAGAGAGGAGGCGGGGAGCCCAGTGCATATGAAAGGGAAACTAAAGAACGCGGCGTGCACTCAGAACGAGGGCCCTTGCTGGGATTTGGGTCGGAGGGGGAGGTGTCCGGGAGGGCAGCCGAGGACGGGGCCGGGGAGGGGACGTCCACACGGGGTGACCAGTATGCGTGAGGGCCTTGGGGGAGGCAGACGGAGGCGTGTTTCGGGACACGGATTGGACCAGTGTGGCCAGAGCAGGTGAGTGAGGGACCAGGGGCTGAACTCAGGGGAGGGCAGGGTCTGAGTGGAGCTGAAGAGCATCTTGTGACCCTGGCTTGACACTGGAGCATTATCAAAGCCCTTGAGGATTCCCGCTGATGAGGCCCCACGATTGCTGGGTGGCTGCTGTGGTGAGTCTAACGGGACCTCTGGACACGGCCACGCCGGCCTGGCCGCTGGGTGAGGAGGCAGCTGCCCAGGGAAGAAGGCAGGACTCCTGCTGCGGGAAAGGGTGGGCTCTTCCTGGAACCCCTCCCTCCGGTTTGTCCCTGTCCCCCACTGCCCCCTCAGGGCCACTCCTTCAACAAGGAAGCACAGGGGCGTGGCTGAAAGCTCTAACTCTGGAGACACACTGATCCCGAATGCTAGCACTGCCTCTTGTGAGCAGTGAGGTTTCGGATGCTTCCGTCACCTCGTAGAGCCTCAGTTTCCCCACCTGTAAAATAAAGGCCGTAACAGTTTCTTCCTCACAGAGTGAAACGAGATAAAGCCTAACACTGTGCAAAGTATACGGTAGGCACTCAATAGTTGTTTGCCATTGTTGGTCTGACAGGAATCGAGCTCCACCTGAGCCCTCTCGGGCCCTCCCTCTGGCTGCCTCATCTCCCCACCCTGAGACCATTGCCTCCCCACCCATGAGGCGGGCTCATGACTTTGCCCCAGAGAAGCCGAGTGTCTCTAGCCCAGCCGCAGGCTTGGCAAAGCTCAGCACCGGGGACGTGGTGGGCACTCGATGCACGTGGGTGAATGGTCTTGTGGGAACAGCCTCCTCCTCCTGCTGCCCAGAGCTGCCTGTGCCTTAGCGGCCACCCTGTTGATCACCAACCCCTCCCTGTCCGAGGTTCCTGTCCCCGGTCTGCAGCTCTGCTCATGGTTCCTTCCCTGAGCCTCTGGCCTGAGCCTGAGGCCTGCTGCCTCCCAAAGATGCCTGCGATATGGACTGTCCATCTGGACAGCCAGGTGCTGCTTCCTGTGGATCCCACCTTCCTGGTTCTCCTGTCTGACGGGACAGCCTTGTCGTTTACCTGGAGCAAACTGTACATTTATCAGGGACAACTATACTGTGAGCTGCAACCAGCTGGTGTCTAGGTCTGAAGAAACCTTAGTCTTCCTAAAGCTAGCTCACGGGCAAAACGTGCCAGCGTCACTCTCCAGATTTCCTGGTTCTGCACGGCATCAGAACAAGGCCATTTCTAGGAAAAAAACAACCAAGGGAAGGAGGTAACAGCCAGACGTGGTGAAAATGAATCATAAACAAATGGCCGTTCACAATAGCATTTTTAATAAGAAAATATTTAGGAACAAATTTAACAAGGAAAAGGTAAGACTTGTGCTCTGAAAACCTTGCCGAGATCAATTAAAGAAGATCTAAAGAGGGTCCCTGGGTTGCTCAGTTGGTTAAGCGTCTGACTTCAACTCAGGTCATGATTTCACAGTCCGTGAGTTTGAGCTCCGTGTCAGGCTCTGTGCGGACAGCTCAGAGCCTGGAACTTGCTTCAGATTCTGTCTCCCTCTCTCTCTGACCCTCCCCTGCTCATGCTCTGTCTCTCTCAAAAATAACTAAAACATTTAAAAAAAAAAGATCTAAAGAAACAGGGAGACGTTTCATGTTCAAGGGCTAGAGGACTCCATATTGTCAAGTTGGCAACTCTCCCCAAATTGATCTACAGATTACATGCAATCCATGTCAATATCTCAACAAGGTTTCTTATAGAAAGTGACAAACTGACCCTATAAAATTCGTATGGAAATCCAAAGGACCAAGAATGCACCAATTTTGAAAAAGAACAAAGTTGGAGGACTTACCCTACCCAATTTTAAAACACACTATGAAGCTACAGGAATCAAGAGAGTGTGACGTTGGGGCAAAGACGGGCAAGTAAGTCAATGGAAGGAAACTGAGAGTCCTCAAATAAGCCATTAAATTCATGGTGAACTGATTTTCAACAAAGGTGCCAAGACAATCTTGGCAAGGACAATCTTGTCAACAAACGGTGTTATCCCCATGAACTCAAACATGCACCTCATGCCATACACAAAAATTAACACACAATGGATCAAAGTCTTAAACGCAAGAAGTAAAACTATAAAAGTTCCCGAAGAAAGCAAAAGAATAAATCTTTATGACCCTGGTTTCAGCAAAGAGTTCTTAGAGATGCTACCAGAAACATGATCCATTAAAAACAACAACAACAACAAAAAATCAGCAACTTTACCTTATCAAAATTCAAAACTTTTGTTTCAAAGGGCACCATTAAGACAATGAAAAAACAAGCCCTAGACTGAGAAAGAATGAAATCTGGCCTTTTGTAGCAACGTGGATGGAAGTGGAGAGTGTTATGCTAAGTGAAATAAGTCATACAGAGAAAGGCAGATTCCATATGTTTTCACTCTTATGTGGATCCTGAGAAACTTAACAGAAGACCATGGGGGAGAGGAAGAAAAAAAAAAGAGGTTAGAGAAGGAGGGATCCAAAACATAAGAGACTCTGAAAAACTGAGAACAAACTGAGGGCTGATGGGGGGTGGGAGGGAGGAGAGGGTGGGTGATGGGTATTGAGGAGGGCACCTTTTGGGATGAGCACTGGGTGTTGTATGGAAACCAATTTGACAATAAACTTCATATTAAAAAAAAAAAAAGAAGAAAAAACAAGCCCTAGACTGGGAGGAGACCTTTATAAACTGCATTCTGTGAAAGGTCTCGTATCCAGAGTATGTCAAGAACACTTATAATTTAATAAGACAAAGGGCCCAACTTAAAAAATGGGCCAAGACTTGGGTAGACATTTCATGAAATAAAATATTTTAATGGCTAATTAGGTAATAATTACATGCTCAAACGTTCGACTAATGACATTAGTTATTAGATAAATGCCAACTAAAGCCAGCAAGGAGGTCCCAATACACACCCATTTGAAGGTCTATAATTTTTTCTGAATGTCTGTAATTTTTTTTTTAAGACACAATACCATAAGGATGCAGAGAAACAGGCAATCTCATATCTAGATCTAGATCTGGGTAGGTAGGAGTGTAAGGTTCACATGGAGGAACCTCGAATCTATTATGCTAAGAAGTCAGATGCAGAAGACTCCATGCCCTAGGGCTCTCTTTATATGAGATGGCCACAGAAGACAAATTTATAAAAACAAGAATCAGACCAGTAGCCGTCTAGGACACCGTGTGAGTGTGTCGCAGGAAGAGGGGAGGGTAAAGGTGGGGCTTAGCTGCAAACACAAGGGCACTGGAGGGGTTGGAAATGTTCTTTTTTTTTAATTTTTTTTTTAATGTTTCTTTATTTTTGAGACAATGCGAGAGACAGAGTGCAAGCAGCGGAGGGGCAGACAGAGGGAGACAGAATCGGAAGCAGGCTCCAGGCTCCGAGCTGTCAGCCCAGAGCCCGATGTGGGGCTCGAACTCACGAACCGCGAGATCGTGACCTGAGCCGAAGTCGGACGCTCAACCGACTGAGCCACCCAGGCGCTGGAAATGTTCTAAAACAGGATTACAGTGATAATTGCACAACTCTGTAAGTTTCTGAAGAATCGTTGCCTTGTACTCTTCAGATGATTTAATTTTCTTGTAAATTATACCTCAGGAAAACAATTTACTTAAAAAATAACTTATGCGTAACTCAGCACCCCACAGAGATGGCTAAATGAAGAAGATGATAAGTAAGGAACACGATTCTCACTCTCCCTTCTCTTTCCCTGCTGGCTCTCATTTCCTTCTGAGAAAAGAGACAGGGGCCAGAGAGCAGCCTCAGGGGTTTGCCCCAGACTTAGCCTGAAGGCACAATGGCGGGACCGTCCCTCTCCTCCTTCAGCTCCCTCTTCTCCCACACCTGATTTCCACCCTAAACGCACTGGCCTTCTTTTGAGACTTCAGAGCGACAAGGTCCTTCCCACCTCAAGACCCCTGCCAGGGACACGTTTCTCTCCCTGTCTAGTTCTGCTCAACCTTCAAACCTCAGCTCAGTTGTCTCTTCCTTAGGAAGGTCTTCCCTGACTGCCCGAGCTGGGCCAGATCCTTCGATGTGTTAATATCATAGACCCGCTTATATCTTTCTCCTTTATATAACACAGGAGCAACTTGGCATTTAGCGGAGACCTCGTTTGGGTCATGTTAGTCCAGTCCCCGTGAAGACAGGGGCCACATCCGCTTTGCTCACCATGACGCCCGAGGGCTCAACACAGTGTTTGGCACATAGCGGATGTTCACTTCGTTGTTAAACGACTCGCTGAGAGTTAAAATTCTAAACTTCTTAAGGTCAAGAGATGGTAGCATTCAACACTTTTTGTCATTCTGAAATATGGTAACCCGTCGCATTAGGTAATTATTACGTTCCGGAACCATCTCGTGTGTGGGAGAGCAAAACAACTACAAAACACTCGCGAAACCTGAACCTGCAGTTTGCGTTTTTATCCTTTGATGGAGTTTTTTTCCCCCCTCGTTAGTCAGGCTAAACAAGGAAAAAGGAAAGAATATACAAATTGCCAATATCAGAATGACCATCGCTATTGGTCCCATTGACATAAAAAAGATGCCAAGGGAACCAGGGAAAAAGTAAATGCACAAACTGGATGATTTACATGAAATGGATTGATCTCTTGAAAGACAAACTACTAAAACCACGGAAAGACAAATAATCTGAATAGCGATGTATCTACTTAAGAAATTGAATCATGGGGCGCCTGGGTGGCGCAGTCGGTTAAGCGTCCGACTTCAGCCAGGTCACGATCTCGCGGTCCGGGAGTTCGAGCCCCGCGTCGGGCTCTGGGCTGATGGCTCAGAGCCTGGAGGCTGTTTCCGATTCTGTGTCTCCCTCTCTCTCTGCCCCTCTGTGTCTCCCTCTCTCTCTGCCCCTCGCCCGTTCATGCTCTGTCTCTCTCTGTCCCAAAAATAAATAAACGTTGAAAAAAAGAAATTGAATCAATAATTATTTCTAAATCCTCCCCCCACCCAAAGAAACCACCAAGCCCAGATGGCTTCACTGGTTAATTCTACTACATGTTTAAGGAAGACGTATTACCAATTCTTCCCAATCTCTTCCAAAAAATAGAAGCTGAAGGAATATGTCCAAACTCATCCTGTAAGGCCAATATTATCTTAATACCTAAAGCTGATAAAAACACTATAACAAAAGAAAACCTCAGACACAATCTGTATATACACAGATATAGACACAAGATGTATATTTGCATCTAAGATAGATGCAAAAGTATCAAGGAAATCCTATCAAATCAAATGTAACAATGTATAATAAGAATTATTGGGGCGCCTGGGTGGCGCAGTCGGTTAAGCGTCCGACTTCAGCCAGGTCACGATCTCGCGGTCCGTGGGTTCGAGCCCCGCGTCGGGCTCTGGGCTGATGGCTCAGAGCCTGGAGCCTGTTTCCGATTCTGTGTCTCCCTCTCTCTCTGCCCCTCCCCCGTTCATGCTCTGTCTCTCTCTGTCCCAAAAATAAAAATAAAAAACGTTGAAAGAATTATAAGGGGCAATCACGTGGGCTTTATTCTAGGTATGCAAGGATAGTTCAACATTTGAAAATCAGTATAATGCCTATTCACCATTACAAAAAAAAAAAAAAGAAGAAGAAGAAGAAGAGAAGAAGAAGAAAAAGGAAAAACGCTTAGCAAACTAGGAATTGAGGAAACTTCCTCGGCTCAATAAAGATCATCTACCAAAAATGCTATAGTTAACATCATACTTGATGCTGAGACTAACATCAAGAATAAGGCAAAGAAATCGTCTCTTACCACTCCTATTCAACATCATATCGGAAGTCATAGCTAGTGCAATGAGACAAGAAAAAGAAATAAAAAGTATATGCATCAGGAAGGAAGAAATGGAATAAAACTGTCTTTATTCATAGATGGCACGATTTTCCTTAGACAAGCCCCCAAGTTCTGCAAAACCCTATTAGAACTAATTAGTATAGAATTAGTCTAGCAGAACCATAGGATATAAGGTCAATATACAAAAGTATTGCTTTCCCATATACCATCAAGGAACAATCAACATTTGAAATATTTTTTATACACCATTGACAACAGCATCAAAAAAAAAATGAAGTCCTTAAGTATAAATCTAACAAAATATGTACAGGATCTTTGTCCAGAAAAGTTTTGAAATGATAAAAGAATTTCTTTAAATAAAAGAGATAGCCGATGTTTGTGGATTAAAAGCCCTGATACCGTTAAGATATCGATTCTTCTCGACTTGATATACAGGCTCAGTGCCAGACCAATGAAAATCCCAGTATGTTATTTTGTAGGTATTGGCAAACTGATTCTAAAATTCATATGGAAGGGCAAAGGACCTAGAATGGCCAGCACAATAGTGAAAAAGAACAAATTTGGAGGATTCACGCTGATTTCAAGACTCGCAATAAAGCGACAGTAACTAAGAGAGCGAAAATTAGACACATAGATCAGTGGAACAGAATGCAAAGCCCAGAAAGACCTACATAAATACAGTTGACTGAGTTTTACAAAGGAACAAAAACAAATCAATGGATAAAGAATAGTCTTTTAGGGGCGCCTGAGCGGCTCGGTCGGTGAAGCGGCCAACTTCAGCTCAGGTCATGATCTCACGAATCTTGAGTTCGAGCCCCGCGTCGGGCTCTGTGCTGACAGCTTAAAGCCTGGAACCTGCTTCGGATTCTGTGTCTCCCTCTTTCTCTGCTCCTCCCCCACTCACGCTCTGTCTCTGTCTCTCAAAAAAATAAATAAACATTAAAAAAAATTTTTTTAAAGAATAGACTTCTCAACAAATGGTTCTAGGACAATTGGACATCCATATGCAGGGAAAAAAAAAAAAGAACCCAGGTGCAGACTTTATATTATTCACAAAAATCGACTCAAAATGAGTCATAAACCTAAATATAAAATGCAAAACTATGAAACTTCTAGAACAAAACACAGGAGAAAAAACCAGGTAACCTTGGGTTTGGCTGCCAGTTTACAGATGCAATACCAAAGTCATCTTACGTGGAAAACAATTGACAAGTCGAATTGGATTAAAATGGAAAATGTTTGCTGTGAGGAAGGCACCGTCTTTAAAAAAATGAAAATATAAAGTAGACATGGGAAGAAAACACTTGCAAAACTCATACCTGGTAAAGGATTTGCATACAAAATACGCAAGAAACTCTTATAAGATGTGTTTTCTTTATTTTTTTTACACTTTATTTATTTTTGAGAGAGAGAGAGACAGAGCACAAGTGGGGGAGGGAGAGACAGAGACAGAATCCGAAGCAGGCTCCAGGCTCCGAGCTGTCAGCACAGAGCCCGACGCGGGGCTCGAACCCACAAACCGCGAGATCATGGCCTGAGCCAAAGTTGGATGCTTAACCGACTGAGCCACCCAGACGCCCCCACAAGAAACTGTTAAAACTCAGCAATAAGGAAATGAACAGGCCGAGGAAGAAAATGAGCAAAAGATCTGACCGGATACTCCACTAAGGAAGATATACAGGTGGCGAGTGGGCATATGAAGGAATGTTCATCGATTGCCACTGGAGAATTACAAACTAACACAACTGGAGATAATACTACATACCTATTTGAAAAGCTAACATTAAAAAGAAATTAAGGATGCCGATTGTTGGCAAAGGTATAGATTAACGGGAAGTCTCACTCATTGCTGGGGGGAATGCAAAATGGTACCACCTCTTGAGAAGGTGATTCGGCAGTTTTTCACAAAGCTGATCATAGTCCCACCTTATGATCCGATAGGCACACTTCTAGGTACTTCCCCAACTGATTTGAAAACGATAACCACACACACACACACACACACACACACACAAACACACACACACACACATTCATACAATATTTATAGCAACTTTATTCACAATTGCCCAAAACTTTAAGGAACCAAGATGTCCTTCAGTAGAGGAGCAGATAACCAGACGGGGCTACACCCAGAAGATGGGAAAGTTCTACAATGATGAAAATAAAGGTGCCATCAAGCCACAGCAAAATGTGAGTGAATTTTAAATACATATCGCTAAATGAAAAGGAGTTTGTCTGAAAAGGCTCCCCTCTGAATCCGTTTACATGACATTCTGGAGAAGCCAAAAACACAGACATGGTAAAGAGATCGGTTTCCTCCTCATACACGATTGCCCATCTCAGAGGCGCCTCAGACTCAGCAGGGCTCCCAGTGTCCCCTCCACGGCTGGGAACCTCCGTGCATGCACCTGCACTCACCCGTCCAGTTCCTGGACTAAAAAACCTAGGGGCCACCTCACCCCCAACACCCAGCCTCTCCCCAGGCCCCGATGATCCTGTCTCCTAAGTGTCTCCTAAGCTGCCTGCGTTACTGCTTTATCTCTGTGTTCACTTGCCCGAGTCCACCTCTGGCACCTCTTATCCACACGGCTGTGCCACAACTGGCGTCCCTGCTTTCTCTCTGGCCCACCCCGCCCCAACGCATTCCCCATCCGTCAGCTGTTGTGATGCTGGGAAAGGAGTTGTGATCACGGCATCCCTCCAATCAAGGATTCTCCCGTGGTATGGTGTTTCCCCCGAGTCAAAACACTCTCTTTGGGCTCTAAAGTCTCACAGGGTCCATCTCGCTTTGTCAACTCACAGCATGATCTCTCTCTCTCTCTCTCTCTCTCTCTCTCTCCCTTGGGCTCTGGCCTCACTGGCCTTCCTCAGATGTGTGTGATTTGAGTGGTGTTATCAACGTTTCTTGACAACGTCGTGCTCCATCCCACCACAGGGCCTTTGTACATGCAGTCGCCTCCTCCCTGACAGGTTCTTGATGGCCTCACCATCATCCATGTCAGCGGCACTCGGGGTTCAGTGACCCGAGCCCGTTCTCCTGCAGGAAAAAAAGAAAGAAAGAAAGAAAGGAAAAGAAAGCTACCGTTGCAACACTGGCCCAGGGACTCACAACCCGCAGACAGCAAAGGTAGCAACAGCTTCTAAAATAAGGAGGACAACTCGAGAGTGACATAAGGGCAGGGTATAAATCTGGTGGGTTCCTGAGAGCTCTAAATCGGCATTATTCACTCCTCACCTGCCTCCTCTGGGTGTCCCCGGGACTCGTTTTCATTAATGCCTTGCTGTGGTAGCTTCAAAGACTGTCACGTCAGTGTGTTATCTGATGTTTTTCAAGACGCTCCACTTTGGTGGAGGATGGCCAGTGGCGGCGGAAGGGGGCAGAGCAGCTGTCCCCCTCCGGTCCCTCGGCCACCCTTCTGTCTGTAGTCAAGCCCCTCCTGGCTGCCTCACCAGCCTGAGGGATGTCAGAGAGCAATGCAGCTGGCAACTCGTCACGGCGGCGAAAACAGAATTCACCCGGGAACTACTGCCCGTGGGGAAAGAGCTGAGCCACACTCAGACCTGCGCAGAGGTGACGGGGTGTTTTAAGGAGAGAATGGGGTGAGGGGGTTGGTGGGAGAAGCAGGGGCTCGAGCAGAGTCAGGGAAGTGGAAAGAAGGAAGGAAGGTGGGTCCCTGCGAACCCCGTCCGGGTGTGCTGAGTGCCATTTATCCAAGCTGGGCCTCTGCCCTCCCTCCGAGGCTGGGAGGCAGGCACCCTGTCGTCAGGTGTCGGCTGGGTCAAAAGTGACTTCCCTGGGCAGCCTTGAGTTTTCTCAGGCAGGCTCTTTGAGAAGGGCCAGGGTCATCCTAGGAATGTGGCCTTGAGCTCTTAGGAAACATGTCAGCGTTTATTCAAGTCTTTATAGGCTGAGGGTGAGGGCTGGTCGAGAGCGAGAGCGGGGCTCAGAGAACCCTGGCTGGTTTGGTCAAGCACAGAATCTTTTTTTAAAAAAATTTTGTTTTCAACATTTATTTATTTTTGGGACAGAGACAGAGCATGAACGGGGGAGGGGCAGAGAGAGAGGGAGACACAGAATCGGAAACAGGCTCCAGGCTCTGAGCCATCAGCCCAGAGCCCGACGCGGGGCTCGAACCCACAGACCGCGAGATCGTGACCTGGCTGAAGTCGGACGCTTAACCGACTGCGCCACCCAGGCGCCCCTATCAAGCACAGAATCTTTATCAGACACCAGGGGCCTTTCCTCGTTCTGAGCTGCCGCCTCGATGCGCTGATGATGCTTAGGACCTGGCTTCATGTCCTGCGGCGTCGGCTCCCCGGATGAAGTTCTTAAACGCCTCCTCTGGGAGTCGACGGTGCGTTTTCCTTGCAACATGGATCTTACGGTTGTTCCCCGACAGGGCCAAGCACGGTGTTCGGCTTTTCGTAGAAACTCGGGAAGAGACTGGCTGAATTGGACAGAACTGGAAACCGAAATGGCGCGTTTTTGAGGGTTGCGTCGGAGCGTGAAAGTAACGTGGTGATAAGTAAAAAATCCTTTACTGCGGGCCCCCGGAGAGCGCAGCCTTTCAAGAAAGGCTTTGGGCAAAGCGTTCCGCAGAAGTGTGGAATTGCCTTCTATTGTAAATAGTCTCTGCTTGTAAGGCTGGTTCACACACACGTGTAAATTATAGAGGTAATATATGATTTGGGTAGAATGAAAACAGGGGAGAGAGAAAGAGAGAAAGGAATAGGGGGTTGGATATACAAGCCTGGAGTTCAGAGAGATGTCCAGGCTGAGAGGTACATTTGGGACCATCAGCATGTGAGTGGCATAGAAAGGCCACAAGTCTGGTGAGGTCCCCAAGGGACCGAGGGAGGATAAGGAGGAGAGAACCAAGGGCAGAGGCCAGGGGACAGTACACAGTTTACAAGCGGAGGAACCAAAAAAAAGAGTCCGCCAAGGAGACATAGAAGGAGCAGCCGGGGAGGTGGCGGGAACCAGGAAAAGTGGGGTCCCAGGAGCAGAGAGAAGGGAGGGCGTCTGAGGGTAGTGAGCAGCTATGCCAAATACTGAAAGCGTCACTGAAAGTTGACAGTTGGGTTCATCGATGCCCAGGTAACCGGTGACCTGGTGACACTGAGCAGATCTGGTGGCGAGGGAGGGGCCGAAATCCAGTTCCAGAGGAATGAAGGAAGGAGGGGAACTGGGGGCTCTTGCTCTACCGTGGGGGGAAGCAAAGGTAGCAGAGAGCTGTGAGACTGACTTACTTGGATTACAGGGTTCGTGCTGGATTTGCACACCGACGGGAATGACCCAGGGGAGATGGGAACAGTGAAAATGCGGGCTACGGGGGCGGGGGGGGGGGGCTGGATCTCGGGCACAAACGGCCTTGGATGAGGCTGGAGAGCTCATGTGGTCAGAGGGTCTCAACACACGAGGAACTTCCCCGAGGCTCTGCCGATACAAGTGGACGTCCCTCCAGACAGTTGTCTGTGCACAAACCAAGATTATTAAAATCATTATCATGCCATTCGTATTTTTCAGCAACCTACTTTCTCTATCCCCAAACGTGCCCTGGCTATTCTCCAAAGTCGGAGCACAGAGGCCAAATTCAATCATTTTAATGGCTGTTTGGTATTCAATGGTATGGATACGCCATAGTTTAAGTAAACGATCTCCTCCTGATGGACAGCTAGATTTCTCCAATTTTTGTTATTACAAACAGCGTCGCCATGAAGATCCTTACGTGGCGTTGTGCTCTGGAGTATTTCAGAATGATCGACTCCTGGGAGTTAAGTGGCTGGGACAAAGGGTACGTGCGTTCTGAATTCTGATAGATGCCTGCTCAAACGTCATCCACGAAGGTTACCCCTGGGAGCGTCCCACCGGCAGGACGTGAGAGAGGGGGTGTCACACGGGCATGGGTGTGGACTTTCCATGGCAGTGGTTCAGCCTGAAGGTGGTGCCGGAACCGTAAGGGGTGAACCACCACAGCTCGGGTCACCTTCGGGCTGCGGGGACGCACCCACCAGGCTGCTCTGGGGCTGGAGGGACAGAGAACTGGATGGAGGGGAGAGAGCGGGGGAGCAGGGGCAGCAGCACAGAACTGGGGAGCGGTGGGTGCCCTGGGGCAGGGAGTCAGGGCTCTGACTGGCCCTGCGAACCTCTCCTGCGGGGCCCCCCCTGGCAAGGGGTTGGGCTCCCCCTGCGCAATCACAACAACCGAGCCCTGCAGGTGCAAGGAGGTAAGGGACGGGAAGATGAGGCCGTAGGTGCTGGGGCAGCGACAGCAGGCTGCCCGCTGACGGTCACCTCCCTCCTCTTCCCTACTGACAAATCCGCGTCTTGTTCATGGACAGAAATTTCCCAGCTTAAAAACCTAACACTCCCCCTCTGCCCGCCGCCAAACCCCACCAACCAGTCAGTCCTGTGACACAGCTCAGGGCCACCGGACAGGGCAGAAGTTGTCACATGGCATCAGCCAGGCTCACCGTGGCCCCCCCACTGCCCGTCCTGAAAGGGACCCCTCGGCCCAGGTGGAGCGGCCGTGCTGGGACCTCAGGGGCCATCCGCACGCGCCGAGGACTCTGAGGGGAAACCGAGGAGGAGGCCGGGCCCCGGGGCATCTTGGAGCTGCTGGGTCTTCCCCGGGGCCCCTGCCTCCTCAGGAAGAAAACCTGATTTGTTTACTCCTGTCGCTCAGGCCCCTCTTACTCTGCGGATTGCCATCCTAACTGTGCCAGTGGCCGTGTGCGGTGACAGGACACCAGACTGGCCTCCAGGAGAGCCGACCCCCCTCCTCTCCACCGCCCGCCAGCTGCGAGGGGCCCAGGGACCCAGCCTTCCCCCGTCGGTTCCCAGGGCAGCGCTCCCAGGACGCCAGCTGGGCGGGAACAAGGGAGGCCAACGTCCCAGAAACTCTTCAAAGGCTTCGGTCCTGGAAGGAGGAGGCGGGGCTGGTCCCAGCTCGGACTGGTCAGCAGCTGACCTTAGACGACCCGCAGCTGACCTCTGGCCCCCCACCGTCTCCTGTTACAGTAGAGAGTGGATGGATATGCCTTGCGAAAGGGCATGCTGTTCAGGGGAGAGGGGCTGTCAGTGCGGAAGTATGACTTCAGGATGGCTGACGGTCCCCCCCGGGGCCATGAGGACCACGGTTCGGGGCTGGTGCAGGCAGCAGGCAGGGGTGTGGTGGGAGAGCACTACCCTGGGAGCCGGGAGCTCTTCTGCTGCATCGCTCTGCCGGCCTTGGAATGCTCCTCCTCTCCTGAGCCTCGGTTTCCTCCCCCGTCACACGCAGGGTTTGGGCTGGATGACCGCGACCGGCCTTGCCATCTCTCGTACTCTGGGAGTTAACTTCGGTGCTTGCGCAGACCAGCAGGGAGGCAGGGCCCAGGTGGACACATCTGCTGAGGCTGCCCATGCAGGGCAGGGGGTGATGAGGGACCCCTTCCCTACTCACCCAGGGCAGGTGCGCTCTGGCCCATGCAGGCTGCCCTGTCTGGCTTGAGCGAGAGTGAAGCTTGCCTTCCAGAAAGTTCTCTGTAATGCAGCAACAGCTCTGAGCAGATAGACCCTCCCGGACGAGCTCTCTCTGGGAAGACCTAAGTCTTCTACTAATGAGCTACATGATCTTGAGATAGTCACTTAGCCTCTCTGGGTCTCCATTGCCTGATCTAGAAACTCGACGAGGGGCGCCTGGGTGGCTCAGTGGGTTAAGCGTCCAACTTTGGCTCCGGTCCATGAGTTGGAGCCCCAAAGCGGGCTCTCTGCTGTCAGCACAGAGCCCACTTCGGAAACGGACCCCCTCTCTCTCTCCCTCGCTCTCAAAAATAAATAAACATTAAAAATAAAACCGCGATGATGTCAGACCAGGTACGTTTCCAAGATCCTTCCAACACTAAAATACAGGATTCTAGACTCGGGGCCAGAACAGCTTTAGCGGATCATGGGAAAGGTGAAATGAGCCAGCCCCGCCCTGTGGATGGTAGGCTTTTCTCCCCCCGTGTTTCATACACTTGCTTTTCTTGTTTCCCACCCTAAGCCCGGCCCCTTTTACTAGTAGAGCTGTGCCTAGAACTTCCCCCTCCCCTAATTTCAGCCCATCCCAGGCTCAGGCTGGGTCAACCTTGCCCCCCCCCCCACCCCGATTGGATGAAACCAATCACCACATTCCCACTCGCTGACCTTCCAGACTGGCTCGGGGGTCGGGACGTGGCCCCTGGAACCAATGGGAGTCAGCTCAAGACTTTGGATCAGGGGTTGGGGACTCTGCCGGCCTCTAGTCTGGATGCAAAACCACCTGCCCCCCCAAGAAGAGGGCCTCAGTACGGCCTTGTGAAGGGGGGAGATGCTAAAACCCACAGAGAAGGCCCCAGCGGCATCATCTGAGCCTCCGAAGCAAGGTCTTGCTAAAGGCCCCTCCACCCATCCCTGAGCTTTTCTCAGTGACATAAAACCAGTTAGTCCCTTCTGAGCTTCAGCCAGGTTGCACTGAAGGTCCCGTCACAGGAAATGCAAGAGCCTGATGGCTGCCTCCCCTCCAGCACCCAAGTCTCCAAGCTGAGACCAGCACAAAACTTTTGCTGCCTCAGCTTCTTCCCCACCCCCGGGGGTGTGAGTTAAATTCCTCTCCTGCTGCCCCTTTTTCTCCATTTTCTCACCTCCCACGGAGGCAGCTGCAGAAACCACCCCGTAATGGCATCTCCAAGGGCGAGGGCACATTATCCCCAGACTCTAATGAACCGAGTAGCCCCGTCATGGCCAGGCCGGCCTCACGCAGTGACCGCGAGGGCTGCCACGTCAGCACCGGGGGTTCCTGGCACGGACGCGCCTTCCTCCGCCTTCCTCCGGCAGAGGCGGGTTTGAGCGAAGAGGCGGCGGGTCAGATTTAAAGCTGGGGGTGGGGTTGGGGGGGGAGAGGGCAGCCACACAGAGCCCCGGAGAGCCAAGGCTCAATCTGGCAGCCGTCTCAGAAACGACCTTGCTCTGCAGATGTGCAGGCCCAGACCTTGTGGGTGCCCTTCTTTGCCCTGAGTCAGGATCTCCCCCCTCCCGGCCCCCAGGGCGGGACATCCCTGCTCTGTCCTGATGCCGGAAGGCCCGGACGACCCTTCTGGCCTCCGGCACCTGCCCCCAGTCTCTCTAAATGCCGAGTCTTGTCTCCCAGCCCCTGTGGTTGGGCCTTTCCCCCGACCCTGAGGGAGAGCCTCGTCCAGATCCTGCGGCTACATCCCTGGTGCCCCCTCCATGTGCACCCATACTCCTGCGGCCAGGTGGTGCCCAGAGCCTCCTCTGATAGTGGGCGATGGGGCCGTGAGGGCTGGAAGCCAGGGCCCCACATCACCCCCCACCCAGCTCAGCACCTCATCTGTGCCCCCCACCCAAGTCACCGGCCACTTCCTTCCCTGAGCACCTACTGTGTGCCGGCCCCATTGGCAGCTTCCCTTCTCCTGTGGTCCTCGCAGCCCCTGTGCAGGAGGACTCATCAGCTCTGCCTTCCAATTGGGGAAACTGGGGATCTGAGAGGTTAAGTCATCACCCCAAGGTCACCCACCTGACCCTAGGGAACCCTGAAAAGCACTCACACACATCCCGGCCCTCCTACTGCCCTGTCTGCAGGGAGATGGTTTTGGGTAACTTCCGGGCACAAGGCCAAATAACAATGCCCTTCTTAAAACCTCCCTGCTGTTGTTCACCCGGAATCATCCGGCTGATCCAGCCAGTGAATGTCAGAGACCATCTCTGGCACCAGAGGTCGGGACCACGTGGCTGGCAGACACGTGTGAAAGCCCAGTCCCACTCCCAAGAGGACCGTAGGGAGGACCGTAAGCAATGGTCGCCTCGCTGTGTTCACAGAAGGCCACCCCACTCCGGACATCAAGGCCATCCTGGGAGGGACTTGCGATCAAAACTGGTTGGTGGAGGTCAGGAGGCTTTGGACGAAGATGTCGGCGGTGGGTGCTAGACTTGGGCAAAAATGCAAGGCCATCATTTAGCTGTTTGGATAAGACACAAAGCCGTCGTGAAATTTTCATTAAACGCTTGCTTGCATAGATAACTGAGCAGGAGACTCAAGGGCACAGACTTCCCCGGGTCTTCTCTGGAAGGAGAGTTGGGGCAGCCTCGGCTTCAGGTGCAGGAACCGTGCGGATCTGCAAACACTCCAGGGTCTGAGGGGCAAAGACGCGTCCCCACCCGTGCCAGCCCCAGGAGCTGCCCCATTATCTATCCTCTCAGGAGAGTCACTTTCTCCCCATCTTCTGCTCTGCTTGGCCCAGCAGGAAATGGCAGGTGAGAGAAGCAGGTGAGAGCAAGAGACAGGAAAGCAAGAGGGGTCGGGGGCTGGAGTCTGGAATCGCGCTGAACCTAAGGTATAAATCGTGAGTCTCCAGCTCGCTGGCTGCGTGATCTTTAGCAATTCACCGGACCTCTTACAGCTCCAATTTCCTGATTGGAAATACAAGGACTGTAATTCCTATATTTTTACAAACGTTGACTGGGGCGCCTGGGTGGCTCAGTCGACCAAGCGTCTGGCTCTTGATTTTGGCTCCTGTCATGATCTCACGGGGTTTGCGAGTTTGAGCCCCGCGTCCGGCTCTGTGCTGACGGTGAGGAGCCTGCTTGAGATTCTCTCTCGCTCTCTCTGCCCCCTCCCCCTCTCACACCCTCTTCTGCTCTCTCAAAATAGAGAAATAAACTTAAAAAAAAATGTTGAGGGGCGCCTGGGTGGCGCAGTCGGTTAAGCGTCCGACTTCAGCCAGGTCACGAATTCGCGGTCCGTGAGTTCGAGCCCCGCGTCAGGCTCTGGGCTGATGGCTCAGAGCCTGGAGCCTGCTTCCGATTCTGTGTCTCCCTCTCTCTCTGCCCCTCCCCCGTTCATGCTCTGTCTCCCTCTGTCCCAAAAATAAATAAAAACGTTGAAAAAAAATTTTTAAAAAATGTTGATTATGTTCTCCCAGTCCATCCCTCCGTGCTCCGCCCACAGCCCTGATAAGTTACTCCCCCACCCGCCCCCAACCTCCACCACCAACCCCTAGTCTGTTAACAGTATTGAGGTGGGCTCCTGGTCCACACTGGACATATTCTCAGGTTTTCTCTCCCTGGAATCTCAGTTTGGAACACGGAGACAGAGTCACTAAGCTACGGGAGCCAGCTGTAGGAGCACATAGCTGGGGGGGTAGAGGCCACCGTTTTGCCACAGCCATGGGAGGCTGGAAATGAACAGAGCCAGTAGACTACATTGAGGAAGAAGAAGATGGGCAGACAGAGCTAGAGATAGGTCATTCTCCAGATGCCGTCAGAGACACAGACAGAGAGACAGGAAGGGTCCGTGTCAGGTGAGCCCAGGCCCCAGAACCCCAGCTATTCTCTCTTCAGTTGGGGTCTGAGGGCGCCCCCGTGTCCTTTCCCTAAGCCATCTCTCCGTGTGAGCTCTTTGGTGGGGGTCTCTGAACCAGCGAGTCTTCTCTGCTCTACATGTCGGAAACCTCAACCCAAACCGGCTCAAACGAAGGAGAAGCCATTGATTCATGTCATGGAAACTCTCAGGGCCAGGGTTGATTTCAGAAATATCTTGAGGGGGGCCTCCAGCGATGTCATCAAGATCCGGCTTCTCTCCATTCTCCTTCACATCGTCTTCGTTCCTGGGCTACACCTAAAATGGCTGCAAGAGCTACAGGCCTTGAACTTCCAAGTTCCAAATTCACAGGTAAGGAGCAAGAGTCTCTTTCTCAGACCCCCCAATAAAAGCCCCATTACATCTCATTGGTTCTGTTGGGTCCTATGCCCTCCCTGAGCCACCCACTATGGCTAGAAAACTACTGCACAGGTTGCTTTGAGCCTTGGTCACATGGCCCACCCTGAGCTATGGGTGCAACCTCATCTACAGACTGAAGGTGGGGAAGGGACTCCACAGGCAAAGTCAGCACAAGTACCCCCAGAGGAGGACGACAAGCAAGCAGAGACGGGCCTTCAAAAGTGAGGCGAGTTCCCCGATGAAGCACATCTGTCTGATTTTCCCTCCTTTTTGCCCCCAAGTTGGTAGCTTTTCTGTACAGCACAGATGAGTACAAGCAAACACTGAGGAAATCTGTATCGATATCTGCTTGAAATGTTGTCCTATGGTTTTACAAAATAGCAAATACCATCGGGGGAAACCGGGTAACGGGTACATGGGATCTCTCTGTATTCTTTTTTATTATTATTAAAATGTTTAAATGAAACGTTAATAAAATCAATTCCCCCACAAGGATGACAAACGCGTGGGGGATCCGTGATGGGATCCCTCTTTCCCTTGTCACCTGGGTGACAAGGAGTCTGGGTGTCCTTGTTCAATGGGCGGGAGGTCTGAGATGCCCTGCCAGTGTGCTGTCCCTCCATTCCTGGGGCCCTTGGCCCATTTGCCGTCCACTCTTCAACATGCTCCTTTCGTTGTTTCTAATGTCATTCCCAGAGTTGATAGCCATACTGAGCGAAGAGGAGCAGGGAAAGACCTCTGTATTATTTCTTATAATTTCATATGGCTCTATAACACCCCCAAAATTAAAAAGTGAAATCAAAAAAAGAAAACAGGGGCGCCCGAATGGCTCAGTGGGTTAAGGGTCCAATTCTTGAATCTCGGCTCAGGTCATGATCTCGGGGTTTGTGGGATAGAGCCCCACGTCGGCCTCTATGCTGACAGCTCAGAACCTGCTTGGGATTTTCTCTCTCTCTCTCTCAAAAATAAATAAACAAACTTTAAAAAATAAAATAAACATATGGGAGAAAAAAGCAATAAAGTTAAATAATACCATCAATCTCATTCGATCGTTGCAGAAAGTAAATTGACATCTGCAAAGGACTTAGCCCATGCCTACCACGCAGGAGATGTGTACTCACTTCTTCTCCAGTTAGGAATGTTGTGTCCCTAAAGGCTTTTGGAACTAAGAGTGTATTTTTAAATATGGTCATTTATTCATTTTGAGAGAGACAGAGACAGAGAGTGGGGGAGGGGCTGAGAGAGAGCGGGAGAGAGAATCCCAAGCAGGTGCCCGGCTCTCAGCACGGCGGAGCCTGACGCAGGGCTCGATCCCACGAACCGTGAGATCATGACCTGAGCCAAAAGCAAGAGTCAGACGCTTCAACCAACTGAGCCGCCCAGGTGTCCCTAGAAAGGTAATTTTTTCATGAAACCCTGAATTTTCTTTTATAGACTGGAATAAATCAATCCAAAAGTCCTCATGGCTGCAGCTGCTGCTACTAACCATAATAACAGCCCTTCTTTGGGAAAATGTAGTCCAAACTCGAAACACCAGCAACACACCCTCCCATCCCTAGGCCACTCCCAAGAATGGGAACAACATTGTTTGGGTGCCCAAAGCAGAGCGAGGCGTGGTCCTACAGACACAGGGGATGGAGAGCCCGGGATGGTGAATGTGCCTCAGGGTCACATGCACTAGGACACGAGTGACGCCATCCACCGTGGGCTGGGGCTCACTGCGTGCCAGGCTCCACGGGTGCGTCATCTAAGTAATTCTCACAACCAATCTCTAAGGAAGGTACTGGTATTAACCCATTTTATAGGTGAGGGGACTGACACTTTGGGAGGTTAAGGAACCAAACCCCAGCCCCTGGCCTGACCCCTGAGCTTACCGTCCCTCTGCTCCCGGGTGTCTGTTCGAGCTGCTTTTAGGGCTCATCTCCTCAACCGCCCCAGGAGGCAGAAGCTGATCAGATCACTGTCCCCCATTGACAGATGAGGAAACTGAGGCTCAGAGGGAGGAGGCAAGTTGCCCGAAGTCGCACAGCAGGGAACTGAAGAGCCCGGCGTGCCTGAATCCTCTATGGTTCCTTCCTCTGCTCCCCGCTTCCTTCCCCACAACACGTCCCAGAGGAAGGCACAGAGCACCCCCTTCTCTCTGGGCGTGCGGGGCAGGGGCTCTCAGGCTCACAGAGAAGCCTCTAGGTGCAGTGCCTCCTGTCCTGGTGGCCAAGCCCCCCTTCCAGGTCTACACCACATCCTCTCTCCTCCTCCTCCCCTGAGCCCTGCGGCTGTTCCTTCTCTGATGTGTCTGCTTTAATTATTACCTTCAAGGAGAGAATCCAGGAGGCGAACACAAAAGACCTACCTCTGATAATTGAAGGTATCATGCCTCCCTTGGATGCAGACAGAGCCAGGGTGGCCCCTGCACTAACATGCCATTAGCCTCTGCCAGGGCGGAACAGCCACCCACACGTGGTGCAACCTCTGTGCCCGCAGAGCTGGGGCCTGTGTGGGGAAGAGGGAACCGTGCAGCCTCAGGGTGGAGGATTAAATTCAGGGCCCTGGGGCTGAGGAGTCAACACTCTGACCGGCAGCGGCTCCAGGTGGCCAGAGAGATGTGGGAGGTGTGGCCACCTTCAGCCCCGGAGACTCAGTCACGCCAGAGCCCGGCCTGGGCACTGCCAGACCCATCAAGGGACGCTACCGGGCATCTCTCAGGACCCCTGCTCCTGACCAGGCACCAGTCCCTCCTGACGTCCTCTGCCTTGGCTATGGGATTCAGTTTTCCTAGGCCTGGCCCTCCGCACCCCCTGGGAGTCCACTGAGGGACAGCCCTCCTGCCCAGTGCCACGCCCTGCTCTGGACCAGAACTGCCCTTCACTTGGCCCTGTGGGACACACCCCTGAGGCCAGCCGCGGACAGGTAGGTCCCAGCTGGCCTGTCCCCTCCCGTCTTGAGAAGAGTTCAGACAGTGAGGTGAGAGTCTGGGCCCCGCCTGCAGGCTCCCTCCAGGCAGTGCCCCCGGAGGGACAGCGGGGACTGCGCGTGGAGGCTTGGGCATCACGCTGCCTGGTGCACATCCTGCTCGATGCTTACTGTCTGTGTCACTCATTCAAGTGGCTAAGCTCTCTGCATCCCAGCTTCCCCATCTCCGAGTGGGAAAAATACCTCCTTTTCCGTCTGTGGACCTCAGTGTCCCCCCTCTCAACTCAAAACAAAGCCCACGTCCACTGGGCAAAATAAAGCCCATGTCACGCTGTCTGTGCTCCCAGCGGGCACGTGAGCTCCGCAGGGCAGGCCAGAGCCCATCCTGCTCAGCACCACGTCCCAGTGCCCCGCACACAGTAGGCTCTCCGTGAACACTTGGAACAGGAATGCACGAGCAAGATGACCTCTGACCGCCCTGCATCCTTCGCGAGGACTCCGTGGCCCAGACGCAGCGGCAGGATTCCCTGGGATTGGCCAGAAAAGCGCAGCGCGGGGACTCCCCTACCCACCCCCCAGCCCTTCTGGGTCACAGCTGTACCCACATGACCTCAGGGTCATGGCGCGTCAGCCTCCTCTCCCCGGCCATCCTCGCTGAGGTTCGTTGGTCAGATCACCTCCCCGAGCCCCTGCCTTCCCTTCTGGAAGCCAGCAGCTGCGCCCGCTTTCCCTGAGGACTGTCAGGAAGATTAAGTGGGTCGTGGACCCAGCGTGCCGGCTCCCGGGAGACACTTCGTAAGTGAGGCTCCGTCTCCTTCCCTCTCCGGTCCAGGCTCGGGCCACTGTAGGAAGTGCGGGAGCAGGAATTTATTCTGCAGCCCGGGCTAGGAACACAGCTGTCAGAGGAAGCCCTGGGCCCTGGTCCCCAGCTGAAACCATCCGCCCTTCTCTGGCAGGATGCGGGGACCTAGTCCTCACTGTGCAACTTGCCTGCGGCAAGTTGTGGCCCCGTCCAGAGCCCCCGCCCTGTGCCTCCCTGTGTGCCACCCTCTGGTTTTCCCTTCCATGGGGATGGTCTCCCCTTCCCTACTGCCAGGCTGCCCCCCCCCGACTCTTGTCCCAGCTGCCACCTGTACCCACTCCCCATTCCCTGCCTCCCCAGCAAGGCTAAGGTCCCAAGGCCCAGTGAGCTCTGTCAGGAAGGCCCATCCGGTTCTGATGCTCCAGGATCCGGAACGTTGGTCCCTTGTGGCTGTCTTCCGCCCTCAGCCACATGGGCCTCAAGCCACCCCTGCCTCTCCCCCGGGTCCCGAGTCTCATCTGCCCACTTGATTCTCCACTTGGAGGATGTTCCGTAAACCCACGCTGAGCAGAGAGCAGAGGGCGGACGACTGGGATGCGGCGCAGAGGCCCCCGCTGAGACCCGTCTCCACCTGCTTGGGGTGGGGGTGGGGCGGCTAGCCGTGGCCGTGCAGATCCGCGGGGCCTGGCCGCGGTGCGAGGGCACGTTTGTCTCTGGTGGCGGCTGCGCTGACATTGGTCATGGGAGGGTGGGGTTTTGCTGGCTCTGATCCGTGCTCCGTGCGCTCCAGGCTCTTCGTGATTGTTGCACACGCCCGTGGCCCCCGTTGGCCGCCCCCACACACTGTGAGAGGTGGGGGAGGGCCAGTAAAGTAGTCCCCAAACTGGGAAGGCATCTCGAGACCGGAGAACGAAGCAGGCGGCTCCATGCAGCTTCCACGGTTTTGTTCGGGGGAACTTACTGACTGGGAGGGTCGGGCGGAGGACAACCCGTGACAGCGGCACAGTTATTCTCCGCAAAATCCGGACCCTAGTGCACAGGTTTCACAGACCAAGGGGACAAGCGGAAGGGTTCCGCGGCGAGATCCAAGGGTCCACGCGCACCGCAAAGGGCTTGCCGTGCTCCTCGTTGACAGCTGGTGGCACCACCTGTGCATCAGGGAGGGAAAAGACTGTGTTCTCTCTACCGGATTCATGGGAGGCCAAAGCAAGTCTTTGGCGGGCAGTTCTAAGGTATGTATATTAATCTCCAAGGCGCCGGGAACATGGAGCCCCAAGAGAGGTCATCGAGGCAACACGAATCAGATGAGTCAGGATTGCCAGCCCTCTTCCACCCACGGAGGAAGGCTGCCCGGGAAGGACACCTGTGACGCTCTGTGCCTCCTGTTCCCTCCATTAGAGCACATCCCATGACATTCACAAAACAGGGTGCCCACTCTATGCCAGGAGCTGTTCCAGCTCCTGGGGACATAGCTCTGAGAGGGACAAAAAAAAAAGACCTATCGCCCTGCAGCTGATGTTCAGTGAGGAGACACACATTAACACTCTAGAGTCACGTGTTGACACGTGCTAAGGGGACACAAAGCAGGGTGAGGGGACAGAGGTGATGGCGTGCTGGTTGGAGGCTGACGTGGCCTCACTGCGTGCAGAGGGAGGGTGGGGACCAGGGCCCGTCCAGCCCGGATCGCCAGCCCAGGCACAGAGCCGGACACGGGCTGGCCCTCAGCAAGCACCTGCTTACCGCACATCTAAGGGAACAGAGCCCCCTCCTGGGGCCCTTGTCCGGGAAGGGGTGGCGGTGGGCAGGGGGGCTGATCTCAGTTCTCCCATCTCCTGTGAGACGTCGCCACACGGCCACATCCCTAGAGGACTGGGGTCCTTGCACCCCCTTTGCCCAATGTCTCCAGGGTTCATTCCCCAGCAGATGGGAAGTGGGAGGGATTGAGGAGAAAGCAGGACTGCCCCCCCCATATCCCTTCTCCAGGCAGAGCCAGCCCCCCCACCCCAGAAGGGAGAAAGCGACTCAGACACCCCCCATGGGGGCAGAGCCGGTGGAGGGTGGGGACCGGAGCGGAGCCATAAATGCTGCATCACAGAGCAGAGAGACTGATCCAGGGCCTACATTCCCCTCTTGAATGCAAATGCAGACATTTGAGGCGGGCAGAGTTCAGCCCCGCACAGGCTCCCGGGCCCTCTCCTGTCCTCCCCTTCATGATGCGAGGCAGCCCTTCATTTTCCTCGTAGTGCCTTTTTCAAGTGCATTGTTTTTCTCCCTTTGATAAAGTGTAATTCATTTAAGGCTCTCATGGCTATTTCATGTCTCCAAAGCATACTTTTCATGGGCAGATCAATTGCAAGGAAACACTTAAAGCTCGGGGAAGTTAGATCCATTAACAAGTGCTAAGTGGCCAATCGCTCACGGAGGGGGGCCTTTGACTAAGACCAAGAAATGATAACTCTGCCGGGAGACCTGGAACAAGGTTTTACGAGCCTTTTCTTTTTCCTCGGTCTGAAATCAAAGCTCGTTTTGGAGACCAAGGAAGACGATCACGAGAGCAGCCAGCCAGCCAACCCTGCGTGGGAGACAGAGAGGCACTGCCAGATCACTCCCCAGAAAGGGGTCTCTGCTCTCAAAGACTGTAAACACGTCTGCAAATCTGTGGCTCCGGGAGCCTTGCCTCATGTGAATCGGTCATGCCCACGCGCACGTGTGGACAGCGGGAACAAGGAAAGGTCACCTCGATGCCCAAGTTCAGTGGGAAGAGGAAGGCAGGTGGGGGGTGGGGGGGTTGTGAATCAGCGGAGACCATTTCTGGAAGAAGAGAAAGGGCCCGGGGGAGAGCAAGAAGGAGGGGCAGACCTCTGCATGTTGGGGTTGGCTCCACAGACTCAAGAGTGCTGCAAGGAGGTAACAGCTAACCCCTCATCTGATGACAGATCCCCTCAATAAAAAATGAAACCTAATGACACAAGCTTCTGGCCACTGGGGTCTTACATGTTCCTGACTCCATGTTAGTGCTTCATATGTATGTGTTGCTTCAGTTAAGTCTATTAATAACCTAGTGGATTAGGTGGTATTATGGCTCCATTTTACAGATGAGGACACTGAGGCTCAGAGAAGGGAAGTCCTTTGCCCTGAAACACACAAGGTGCCGTTCAAATCCAGGTCTGTCTGATGCCAAACCCTAAGCACTGAGCTATTATACCTCCCTCGAACTCCTGTTTGCACACATCCAAGGATGGGGAGCTCCCCACCTTACCCAGTAGCCCATTCTGTCTCTGGACAGCTTTGAATGTTGCAAAAGTCCTTCCTTCAGACTCCACTGAACGCAACTTCTTCCTCTTCCACTTGGCAGTCCGTGCTGTACTTGAAGACATGTTCCCTCCAGAGATGTTTTACCCCAAGGTTGACAAGCCCACTCCTTCAGCGTGCCTTGCCACACAGCCCCCTGACCAAGCCCTGGTTTCCTGTCACCCTTCCGTGCTGTCTGACAAATCTGGACGCAGTTCTCCAGGCAAGACCTGCCCCCACGATCCATCAGGGCCCCGGAACGAGGTTCTCACCCTTTCTGTTGACTCTTCCTGAATAAGGACACATGTGTGGAGATGTGTGGTCATGGACCAGCTAGGTGAATTCTCCTTCATTTCCAACCCTGTTCACCTGATTCTTGTCCGAAATCTACTCTCTGAACTGTAGCTGGAGATCTGGAAAATAAAAATTTTTGAAACCACTTTACCGAGGCATAATTGACATAAAATAAACTGCATTTACTTAAATGTACGATTTGATAGGTTTTGCCGTAAGTTTGCATCACCGCAATCAAGATATGGCAGCTACACTTGGGGTGAACACGGCGTAATGTATAAACTTGTCAAATCACTATGTGGCACACCTGAAACGAATATAACATTGTGTGTCAACTATTCTCAAAATTCTTTCATTATTAAAGGAAAAGGAAAAGACAATGAATTTATCCATCACCGCCGAAAGTTTCCACCTGCTGCTTTGCTTTTTTTAAACAATTTTTTTATTTTTAATTTTTAGAGAGAGCACGAGAGGGGGAGGGACACAGAAGGAGAGAGAGGACAAGCAGGATCCACGCTCAGTGTGGAACCCGACGCAGAGTTTAATCCCACCACCCTGGGATCATAACCTGAGCCAAAGTCAAGAGCTGGCCACTCAACTGACTGAATCACCCAGGTGCCCCCTAACATGCTGCTTTATAATCCCCCTCTCCTGCCTTCTCAGCTCCCCCCATCTCCATTCCCAGACAGCCATGCCTTTGCTTTCTGTCATTAGCGATTCGTTTGCATTTTCTAGAATTGTATGTAAACGGAATCATACGGCCACGTGGTCCTTTATGCCTGGCATCAGTATAATCATCGTGAGATTCATCCGTGCTCTCGCGTGTATCAGTAGCTATCTTATTGCTGAGTGGCATCTCATTATATGAATATGCCAAATTTGTTCATCCACTTACCTACTGATAGACACTGGGGTTTTTTTAGTTGGAGGCTATGATAGTTAAAGTTGCTATAAACGTTCATGTCCCCCTTGAATGAATAGCTAGGAGTGGAAGGGCTAGATCAACTGGCAGGTGTTTCACTTTGTAAGAAACCATCCCACTGTCCTCAAAATTGGTTGTGCCATTTTACATCCCCATCATCAGTATGTGAGCGTTCCAATTCTTCCATATCCTGGACAAAACCTGAGATGGCCCATCTTCTAAACATTAGCCACTCAAACACCCCAGGTCTGTAGAGAGACACTCCATGGTGGTTCTAACCCATGCTTTTCCAATCCCCTAATGACGTTCAACATCTTTCCATGTGCTTACGTATTTACCGTTCATGTGTCTTCTTGATGAAGGGTTCAAATCCTTTGCCTGCTTTTTATTGGTTGATTGTTTGGAGAGTTGAAGAGACACTTCCTCTCTGTCTACACCTCTTTCCCTGCCCTTTGAAATGTGACTCTGCTTCTCCTCTCATCAAGAGATGAGGTCTCTTGGGGCACTTGGGTGGCTCAGTTGGTTGAGTGTCTGACTTTGGCTCAGGTCATGATCTCATGGTGGGGAGTTCAAGCCCCACATTGGGCTCACCTGCTGCTGTCAGCACAGAGCCCACTTCAGATCCTCTGTCCCCTCTCTCTGCCCCTCCCCCCTCACTTTCTTTCTCAAAAATAAATAAACATTTTTTAAAAAGAGAGAAATGAGGCCTCTTTCCCCCAACTCTTTAATCTGGGCTGGCTCTGTGATTTGCTTTGGCTCATAAAATGTGTGTCAAAGTGATATTCCAGTGCCCAGCTATTTTAAAATGTACCCAGTTCAGGGGATTGGGTGGGGTGGGGGAGGGGGGTTGTAATCAGATGTAAGACATACAGACACAGAAATGATTGTCATTAAGAAAAAGGTTTATTTTCCCAAATCGATAGAAACAAGAGGCACAGTATGCCACACAGGGCCACCTGCAGAACCACCAGCATGGGTCAGAAGACAGAAGGAAAAGAGGGGAGATTATGGCTCTGAACCCTGATTTTTTTTTTTTTTTGGTAGAGGTAATGAGCGAGGCAAGACAGGTATGGTGAATGAGTTTAGGATTGGATAATTTGAGTAATTTTGGCAGCTCTGGGCTGTAGGGGTGGTCACCAGGTACACAGTACTAGACCCCTGGGTGATGTAGGGCAGGAGAAACAGTGACTTGGTATATGAGAGTTCAATGTGGTTGGGAGCCTGGGCTCTGGATTGGTTGGTTTTTATAAATGGCACACTTACAGCAAAATCATTTGCTATTTCCAGGAATTAACCCCAAGAGGAGCAGTCTTTCCAGAAGCAGCCTCCAATGCCAGAGAATAAAGAATACAGAAAATAAGAATATATGGTCAATATACCAGCCCAAGAACATATGGTCAAAACATCTTGTGTGCTTTTGCTCCCTCTTTTGAACTTTTCATCCATGAAGATAAGTCTGGGCTGGCCTGCTGTCAGATGAGACCACATGAAACAGAAAGGAGCCATCCCAGCTGAGGCCATGCTACACCAAGGAGCCCCCAACCAATCCACAAGCTGACTATAGGTGCAGGAGTGGGCCCAGATAGAATCAGTCAGATACCACCCCCCAACACGCCCAGATCAGCAGAAAGTGCCCAGTTACCTACACGCCTAGGAACTAAATAACTGCTTGTTATTTTAAGCCAGTAAGTTTTGGGGTGGTTTGTTACACAGCATTAGCTAACTCATACACCCAATCTCTCGCATTGCATAGCTGTTGGACTCAATAGCCTTGTAACATTTCATCTAGTGCCTCGGCTCTTCTCAGTCATCTCTACACCACCATCTTTGTTCCTAAAATTCCGCAAGTATTTCACCCTGAGTAAAGAAATGATAACTGAGTTGTTAGAACTCATCTGCCCCTTTCAGTGCATCTTTCATTCAACCAGTCAACAAATGTTTAAAGTGTGCCCACTGCATGTGCCAGGCACAGAAGAATAGACAGTAAATAAGATAGACATAAACCCTGCCACCGAAGAACTTATAGGAGATATGAAAATTAAATATATAATTGTGGAAATAATTATAGTGTGGCTAATTAGACATAGCATTTTACCCAGAATTGATGACATTTAGTCTGTAAAATACCTGACCCGCAATGCTCGGCCAGAATGTCCACAGCCCACCTTATGAAAGAACAGTTGCTCATGGTGAGGAGAACTCACAGCCACCAGTGATTAGCTGGGCTCCCTTTGCAAGGTGGGAACTCTGCAGCTCCGAATCAGAGGAGTCCCCACACAGCTGTAATTAAGGGATTACGAAGTCCTAGAGAATAGAGTCAGGAGGGCTTTGAAGACAGACCACTAGGAGGGAGAGGTCATGAGGCTGAGAGAGGAAACCTCCATTGGGGTCAGGAAGCCTCAGCACGCCCACCCACACTCTGGTGACCTTGGCCCAGCCCCTTAACTGCTCTGAGCCTCAATTTCCCCATCTGTAGTCCTAGGCCAAAACCACCTGTCTCCCTGGGAATCTGTGAGGGTGGCCTACGTGTAACACATGTGGAAATGCCTAACGCTGTGCTTAGTAAAGATGGGCTGGAACCAAACCTTGTCCACTGCGCCGGGGATGAGACCTGGGACTAGACCCCAGTGTTCTGATGCCCCAACTCCAGCCAGCCAAGCCTGTAGTAGAGGCTCAACCCAGTGTCCCTCCCCTGGGACCCAGCAAAGAGTCATGTCACACATGGCACCTCCCTTAGCCACATACCCTTCGCCACATGCGAAGATGCCAGAATTCACGAGGTGCCCCTCCTGGGGCACGCCTCCCCCAGCTCCTGGCCAGCTTCTTCTCTCCCTCCCCCCACACCCACCGTCCACCCGACAATAGCTGAGGGCATCTGCAGACAGTTGCTAGCGGCTGGTCGGTCCCTCCACGGACACTGTGCATTCCCTATAATGACATCCATTAGTCTGTCTGACATCAACACTGTTCTCAGGTTAATATGTTTAACTTAATGAGACATTATTTTTGGTTAGAAAACTCCTGAAGAAGCATGTTTTCTCCTGATGAGTTAAGCTGATGAGTAGATTAATACCAGGCTTGAAAAGCAGACCTAGAAATGGAGTCTAACCAGCTCCTTTTTCTCCTTTAGGTATGAACTGAGCTTGAATTAATTTAAATTAAACTTGTCATTTCTTAGGGGAAGAAACAGGGAGAAGATCCCCACTCAGCCTGTGATGTGCCCTCCATGTGCCGTTTGTTCCCCTCCCCCAGCCCCAGCTCCAAGGACATGAAAACACTGAGGACCAGTATATGATGGAGGGGCGAGGAGGGGAGGTGCCAGCGCTCGAAAGAGGAGCTCTCACATGGTGACCAAGATGCCAACCACAGTGGACAGAGCTGGGAGTCCATCTGGCTGGTCTCTATCGCTGCCAGCTCTGAGGGGCTCACTGAGCCCAGCACTTAGTAGGCCCTCGATAGATGTTCATTGAATGAGTGCCATCGATGCTCAACAGATGGCTTCTATTTATTCAAGGAATCACATGATCTCAGGAGAGAGAAGGTGCCTGATGTTCCAGATACATCTGGTGGGTGAGCCAGTGTTCATGACTCCTGGTCCTGGGGCCAAAGATGACCCAAAGATCCATGACTTGACCAGCAGACATTCCCACTTCCCTCTCCCCATGGGCACTCAAAGCCACTGCCAGCCGTGAGATGCCAGCCAGTGCACACTGCCCTTTCTCCCAGGAATGTGCTTCTAAGCCACCCCAATTCACTGCTGTGTCTACCCAAAGGTCAGACACAGGAAGAAACCCAGCACGCTTCCTGTACTCACCCTGCTTACTCACCCTGAACAAGTCAGCCCTGTTTCCACTGGACTCAAAGTCAAGAGTAGGGGTGTTTGCTATGAGAGTTTTATAGGCAGAAAGGGATTATTTAAACCTTGTATCTGCCACTCCCCAACTGAGAGAGCTTGAACAAGTCCCTCCTACCACTCTGAGGCTACACTTACTTGTAAAATGGCAATAATGCTACATTCTTCATCAGGTCACTAAAATGAATTAAAGGCAATCACACATATAAACATATTAACACAGTGAGTGCTCAGTGACCATGTGTAAAGACGGATTGAAGGAGCTGAGTATCATCGGGCACGCTGGGATTTTACCTTAAGTCTCCTCTAATCTATCTTCCCTGCTGCTGGTCTGTTCTCCAGCTCAGCTGATTCCACCCCTTGAGCTTGGGCCTTGGGGTTCTCCTGCCCTTTCTGACCCATCTCTTCCACATTCCTGCTCTCCCATCCTGTTGGCTATAGCTGCTCATTCAGGTCCTGACAGCCAGCCCATCTGAGGTTATTATTGAATAATAACCCAACCACAGCTTGAGAATGCTCCAAGAGTTGCCCTCCCCCCAATCATATGGCAATATCAAGGCTGATAGAGAGAGCTTGACTATGATATCCTTGTTGCTGGACCACCCAAGCCTTGCACAGACACAGCCTCAGCACCTTGTCAGTGAGAAAACAAAGCTAGCCCATCATTTATCATTGTTGTCCTGTCCCCAAAGGCACCTGTCATATGTGGTTTCCAAGGCTAAGGTAGAGAGGCCACCAGGATCTGGCACATGGAGAAGTGATGAGGTGGTAGACATGATGATTCCAAGGTGGATGAGGTGAGGTTCTGAAGCCAGCTGAGCCCTCCTCCCCTTTGTTGTGGATGTCTGGTGGCAAGGACTGGCCCTCACTCTCCTCTGGACCTTGGGCAGCAACCATGCTGTCTATACGGCCATGCTGCACCTTGGACAGCAGCCAAGCTTCTATATGGCTTTTATGATGCAAGGAATTGTACATTAATATAGTGGAAAGGAATCTCAAAGACCATCTTAATTTAACAGTCTCTCTTCTCCTTTTACAGGTGAAGAAATGCCAGAAGTGTTGAATTGAATTGTTGAACTTGATAAAATGGTCACTGGACTGAAAGGTCCCAGTCTTAGATCAGCTTTATGTCCCTTTGAGCAAAATAAATCCTTCTATGAGCCAGAGCACTCCTAAAGCCTATGATTCTGGGATGCCTAGTTGGAGACAAAATGCAGGTGATACCGCTGAGTTTCACAGCCCGAATTCTGTCCCCATATAGGGACAAGGGCCCAAGAAGCTTTGAGTCTGCTGACTGGCCCATCATATTTTTGTCCTCGAGGTATTTTATCCCTTCTCTTCTCTTAAGCAGAAGACTCTTGATGAATGGCTACTAAATGTGGCCATATTTGTAACACTAAACTCATTAAAAGTTTTTTTAGAAGACTTTCTTTATCAGAGATCTCATGGGACACTGAAGTGGTATTCAGGTCAAGAAAACTACTCCCAGATTCAAAGAATGTTCCAGCTGGAAGTGCCTTGGCAATTGTTCTATCCAACCCTCTGCATTTTATGGATGAGGACATTGAGAGCCAGAGAGATAAAAAGACCCTTGCCCAAAGTCCATCTGTGAGTTAGGGGCAGAGCTAAAACCAGAGCCAAGACCAGCTCTTGGTCCCCAGCCAACACCCATGTCCACATCCCTCTGCGGGTTCCGGGAAGTCAGCCCCGAACATTCTGATCACATGCCTGGGCTAAAGACCTTAAGATCAGCCCTGCTATGGTGATAGCTAACGGTAGCTGTGATGCCACCATCAACTAGACATCTCTATCTGTCGGCTGCTTTGCACTCATCATTCCACTGACTCCACAAAACTCAACGAAGTAATCCCCAGTATTGTTGTCATGCTACAGGTGAGGAAATTGAAGATCAAAGACAGTTAGCTGGTTGGTGTGGAATATGAGGTACATGACAGTGTCCTTAACTCTGTTCTTCATCTCTCAAGTGCCCTCCCATGCCAGCTCTAGCCTCCCCTTATTCTGTTGACCCCCAAACCTCACCCTACCTCACCTACCCCCAAATCTCTCTTCTCTAGTTGGCGGGGTCCCAAGCATAGCACTTCTTTGAACAATAAGCCAACCTTCCCAGAGTTATCAATATTACTCAAATATTTTATGGGAGATTATTTTAATCCAAGAAAATGCAAATATATAATGGAACTTTTTAAAGATAAGTAAGCTGTCTTTAAAATGTTCTGCCCTGCGGTAGGCTGTTCTGGCCGAGCCCTCAGAGTCCCAGAGCATTCACTACCTCTCTGGGCATTGCATGAAAACTTCTAGGAGCATTACCCTTAACACAAATCGGCATCCTAAAGATCATCCAAGTCCTCGCTGATCCCTAATCCCTAAAGGCCAAATGGACCATAAGACGTGTGACACCTGAGGGACGCCTGGGTGGCTCAGTTGATTAAGCTTCTGACTTCCGCTCAGATCATGATCTCATGGTTCGTGAGTTTGAGCCCCATGTTAGGGTCGGAGCCTGGGGCTAGCTTCAGATTCTGTGTCTCCCTCTCTGCCCCTCCACTGCTTGTGCTCTGTCTCTCTCTCTCTCTCTCTCTCTCTCTCTCAAAATAAATAAACATTAAAATATTTTAAAAAATAATTTTTAAGAAGTGTGACCCCTGAATGTGCCTGGGGAGAGCACTGCAGCCCACAGGAACCACAGCTCAGAGGTGGGGGTGTGCCCAGCGCACTGAGGGTCAGCAAGGAGGCCTGCGTGGCAGGGACTTAGTTGGTAGGTGGGCTAGTGGGGTGTTAAGTGGGGTGAGGTGACAGAGGTCACAGGGATCCTGGGGGCCAATGAAGGACTCCAGCTTTAATCTGAGGAAGATGGGAGCCATAGAGGGTATGAGCAGAGGAAGGATGTGGTTGCACGGGCACTTTTAAAGGCTCTCTCCTTCTCCATGGAGAAGAGACCAGAAAGAGCAAAAGTGGAATTAGAGAGAAGGTTGGGCACCTCCTACCATAATATTCTATGTTTATTAACTTGTCTTAAGAATTATGGGTCCTTTCTGTGCTATGACATCACCCTTGTTCCCCACGCTACCCCCTCCAGTGACTCAGATACCAGCCTCTACAGTCAGATGCCAGGTTCTGTCTGGAGCTCCCCTGTCCATTTCCTCCACTCACATCTGATTCCTTGTCTTTGACTCATAAGAAATGCCAGATCCTATCTCAGATGCTAGTCTGCAAATCCCGAGGAAGCAAGACTACACGTGGTTTATCAAAGACTCTGGGGCTCAGCAGAAGGCCTGACCCATTGGCCGGGTCCCCCAGGAGGTAGACTGGGGTGCATGGGAGGCCTTCCTCCCAACAAAGAGCCTGGGTGGGAAAAGCTGGGTTGGGCCCTGATGACATCACCCAGGGTGGCTTGAGGCTGTGTCTCTGGATGGAGCCAACAGCAAGACTAGGGGGAGGGAGCCCTGCACCGAAGCCCCAGGAAGGCAGCTCTTGGAAGGTAGAATGAGCTGGTGGCCCAGAGGGACCTGAGACCAATCAAGGGTGATGTGAGGTCATGGGGCAGGCAAGAGACTCGGGGACAAGTGTAGGAACAAAGGTGGGCCCCTCACACTGCTACTGGGAACCTAAACTGGCATAACCACGTTGGAAAACCGCAAAAGCCCAATATACGTATAGCTCATGAAATCCAGAAATTCTACTCCTTAAGCATCCACCCAGAAGCTCAGCCACATGTTCGCCAACAGGCGTGTGCAAGAACCTCACAGCAGCACCGGGTGTGACAGTCCCAGACTACTGAGCACCCGATATCATCTCGAGGTACATGGGTAGATATTCGTACCATATGCAAGCGCCAAACATCAATAAGAACGAACAGTGTGCAGCTTAACGCAGCCACACGGATAAACCACACAAACATAATGTTGAACAAAGTGGGAGGAAACAGGACACATAGGAGGACACAACCATGTGAATCCATCTGTATGAAGTTCCAGGACAGACACAGGTAATAGTGTTACAAGTCAAGATGCCGATGACCCGTCCCAACCTGGAGTTACAGTGGCAGGTAGGAGCCCAGGGGGCTCAGACGTACTGGGAACATTCTCTTGCTTGACCTGGTCCCTATCCCACAAGTACGTTTAGATTCAGAAAATTCTTCTAGCCATACACCTATTATTTGTGTACTTTGCTCTACGTAGATTTTACATTACATTTCCTATGACAAAAAGTTTGCTTTACAAAAAGGTAAACCCCAAGGCCTTTTTTAGTGAAATGCCTAGAATATGCCTGAAGGGTAGCAGGGCTGCAGTCGCTCCAGATGGACACGTCCAACATGTGCACGAACCCATCATTCGCTGTTGAATGATGAATGAATGGACGGACAACAGCATGAACCACTGAATAAATGAGCGAACCAAGGAAGAAGAAATGAATGAATGAATGAATGAACGGGATGAAAGAGCGCGTTCATGAGCGAAAGAACAAATGAGCCAATGAAATGAAGAGCAAACAAACGAAGAAATCGCCAGCTGACCGAGTGAGGGACCAAGTGCACAAAGGACCAAGGGAAGAAGAATGAACGAAAGTACAATCAAAACAACGGACCCAGGCACGGAGCAAGGACCAAACCAACATAGGAAGAGGGAAACGAAAGAAGCAATAGATGAATTGGGAAAAAAACCAGTGGAAGAAGCAGTCGAGTGGATATGAAAACCGATAAGCAAATGAATGGATGGATAAAGGATCCCACGTGTCCTGGCTTGCCCAGGGTGGGGAGTGATTTGTCAGAGCAGACATTTCGGGGAAGGTGTCCACTCAGACATCTGGGGCCAAGGGCTTGGCGATTAGCATGTTCCTCTCTGAGAAGGCTCCTAAAGTGACTTCAATTTAGATGTAATAAGAATATGGCTGCACCAATATCACTAAAGCCACTGAGTAGGCCCCTCCCTCCCTGGGATTAACTGTGGGCTCTGTGGGAACGGCTAAATAGAATTGACTACATTGTTTTTCCAATTATGTTCCAGATAATTACCTATTATGTAGCAAACCCCCAGCATGATTTTAATAATCATTATTTAAATAACACATTTTCACTGTCTCCTTACAAATTAACCTCTGGGAGGTGTAATTAATGTCAGCGTGGGAGAGTTTGCTGAGCGGCCCGGGGATGAGGAGAGGCAGAGCTGTGACGGTCCCGAGACCCCCGGGCCGGGTGATGCTGTGGACTCAGGTTTGGGGGGACCTGGGTCCAGGACGGCAGGCAGGCAAGTCACGCCCCCACCTGGGCCTCGCTCACCTGTCCCGTGAGGTGGAGAGGGTTCTCCAAATCCCCACCCTCCTGGGGGCCGGGGTGCTCTGACCGGAGACCCGGGTCAGGGTCAGAGTCAGTCACCCCCCCCCCCCCGACCGTCCTCAGCAGAGAAACAGGGGCTCCTCATGACCTGTGCTTCTCCCCCACCAGACAGAGGGCGGGACCGGTCTGCACACGGCAGGTGCTCAGCACACAGCAGGTGCTCAGCAAACGCTGGTGGGAGGGCCGGCCGGATCCCACCGCGCAGCGGCTTTTACAAGAGGCCTGGAGTCCCTTGCAGGACAAGGAGGTTTGATAAGCAGACAGCAGATAAGCTGATGTCCTCAGGGAGCCTGTCACTGTCGCCCACCGGTCTCTGAGGCTTCTACAGGTGTCACTGGTTCCCTTTACTCCTCTGCAGTCTCCTGTCTGGGTCCTTCTGCCACCTCCTTGCCCCGTGTGCCCCCTCTAACATCCGGGGCCTGAGACGGAGGGACCGCACGGGACGACCGCGTGACTGTGCGGGACGCCAGCGCCAGGGCTCTGACCAGGGGCCCAGGAACTCTGCCCTGAGGAAGAGCACCCGAGGGGGCATCTCGTCTCCTGTCTCCACTACTCTGACCCGCCAGTGACCGGGGTAAATCGTGGGCCTGACACCTGCCGAGTCCCCGCGGGCGCCCGGAAGAAGCTCGTGCCTGACAGTGGGCTCGATGCGTCCCTGCCGCTCCTGCGGACTGAGTGCTGCGGCTGCACCTGTGAGTCGGCGATTTCTGCCTCCTCCCAGAGGGGACAGTCGGAGAAGGACAGTCCAAGAGGGAGGCAAGGCTCCTGTCCCAAAGCTTACATTCGTCCAATAATCCTTGGTCGTCACAAATTGTCCTTAGAGGAAGAAGGTATAAAAAGAAGAGAAAGAAAGGTGGCTCCTTTGAAATGAGATCGGTTTTCCTTTTACAGGGTTGGTGGTGAACAATGAAAATGCCCTTGACCCAGGGGAGGCCGGGTCTTCAGTTATTAAGTGGCTGGAGGAGTCTGGCCATGCTGGTGGTGCAGGGACCTCGGCTTCCTAGACGTCTGTCCCCAGGAGAGTCTGCCCTTCACGGGCTAGGAAGCAAACCTTTGTCCTTTCCATGTCTGCCTCCTGAACGGGTGAGGGAGATCAGGATGGAATCCCCAGGGGGGCTCCAGAGATGACCAAAGGGGAAGAACTTCCTGCTCCCGCTGGAAAAATGAAGGTGGCATAATGATATTTGTATTACCATAAAATTAATTAATGAATACCATAACTGCCATGGGTTGAGAGACCGCTATGTACCAGTGTTCTGTGTATTCACTTACTCAGTCCTCACCACAAGCTCATGAGGTTACTACCACTATTATTCCCATTTTGCATACGAGAACACTGAGGCACGGCATCGAGTCGATGCGAGGAAAGGGAGGTGGGTAGGCTGAACGGCCTGGACCTGGGAGTTAGGCAGGTCAGAGCTCACAGCTGTCTCCGTTTTGCCCCTCACCACCCGAGTGGCCTTGAATAAGTGACTCCGTGCCTCTGAGCCCCAGCTTCCGCTTCTGTGAAATGGGGAGATAGGATATGACCCCTGTAGGGACTGGGGGTAGGGGCTGCAGACATGAGATGTCCATCTCCTTCCCTGAAGCTGTAGTCGATGCCAGGCACCCCATCTGTTGGCTCTGGGCACATTCAGGGCTGGACACGCCCAGAGGAGGATGCTGGTCCCTTCGAAAGAGACGGATTGGCTGAGCCATTCTGCAGGCTTCCCCCCAGGCCCATGGGGCACAGAAGTCCCGGGCACACGTAATCCCCGTGTCGTTTCGGAGCAGGGTCCCGTCCCAGCAAAGGCTAGTGGGCACGCCTGCATTCCAAACATCTTTTCAGCAGCGCAGCCGACTTCTCTCAGTCGAGCCGGGGTCTTGGGTGAATGGAAAGGCCAGATCATAAGGTCACCATTTTAAGAAACCACCAGACTCTGTCCCGCAGATACGGTAACATTCCACGTTTCCACCCGCGATGCGCGAGGGCTCAGTTCTTCCACGTCCTCACCAGTACTTGCTACTTTCAGTTTTTTTCATTTTAGCCATGCTAGGGGGTGTGTGATGCCATCTCATTGTGGCTTTAATTTGCATTTCCTTGATGACTAACGCTGTTGAGCATCTTTTCTTGTGCTTATTGGCCATTCATGTATCTTCTTCTTTGATTACTTTTTAATGAAAAACACATTTGCATCCACACTGAAATTATATTGTCAGCAGTTAATTATCACTTGTCATACAAGTGTGTGCCCAGATTGCGGGTTTAATTTCCATATAGGTTTGCAAATGCCTCGTTCCTCATATTTGACGAGGCCCTTATGAATGAGAGACAGTCAGTGCTGGGAATGATGCTTTTTTTTTTTTTTTTAAGCAGTTTTAAAAATAAATAGGTTCCCTTCGTGTCTGAGTCAGGGTTCCTTGCAACTAACAGAAAACCATTCAGTCTAGCTGAGGCAAAGAGAAATTGTGTGTAGGGGGGCATTTTACCAGGCTTGGGCCGAGCGGAGTATTTCATGAAACCTTACAGAAGACCCAGCCTCACCAGAGCCTGGAACCAGGGCCCGGAAGCCCCGCTGGGACCCTGCGCCCCACCCCCCCCACACACACCGTCTTGGCTTCTCTCTCTGCACCTGTTCATTCTTCTGTCTACAGCCAGCCTCCCTCTCTGTCCTCTTAATGCCCGTCCCTCGTCTCCTGAAATCACATATCCGCAGGTCGAGGGCCAGCAGAGACCGACCTCTGAAGTCAGAATCCATTCCTGACTGTGTTCCATCACCATCTCCTGTGATAGGATTTTTTTTTCTTTTTTTTTCTTTCCTTTTCCCCCCCGGGGCCCTCAGCCCCCAAAACCCCAATCGGGGGGAAAATGGGACCAACACCAGTAGAAAATTCGGAGGCTGCTCAGTGTAAAACCAGAGGCGTTCAGAAGACTATTCCATCCATGCTGGGAGCAGAGATACAGGTATGGGCTCTACAGGTCAAGGGGTGACCACTCATGTCTGACCCTCCCTGCCCAAGACCTTCTTCAGCCCCCCTGCCCCTGGTCAGCCTCCTCGGGAAGGGGGCAGACTGCTGGTCCCACGTGGGCTCCAAATCTCCAGCTAGCGTTTTCACGCACAAAATGCCCACAACGGTCATGGATGGGCACCTGGAAGTTGGTATGAACATTTTCCTCCAACCTGGGAAGAGCCTGGATCCATTAACATGTCCCCGAGATGCCACCAGTGAGCAGCAGGGTACCTGACAGAGGAGAGGCCTGGGCTGGACAGAAGACTGCCTCAACCCTGCCCCTGCCCCTGCCCCTGCCCCAGCCCTGCCCTGCCTCTGTCCCAGCCCTGCCCCAGCCCTACGCCAGCCCTGCCCCTGCTCCTGCCCTGGCCCTGCCCAGCCCCACCTGCATCCCCACCCCCGCCCTGGATGAGGGTCATCCAGGGAACAGGCAACCCAGCCCCTCACAGACCTGTCTCCCAGAGGGTGGCTAAGAGAGAGAACATCACAGCCCCGTTCTACAGCAGGGGCTCAGAGGTCCAAGAAGCAAGTGGCCCAATTCACATCACAGCGGGGCTGTGGGACAGCGCCTTTCCTGACCCCAGGGTGGAGGTGCTCCTTCCTTAGCCAGCAGAGCTTCTGTGAGGGACATTCCTGTGACCCCATTGGCCGGACCAGGAAAGAGGGCTGGTGACTTGATTACTCACCACCGCCCGGTAACCAGTGCACGCCGGGCCTTCCCCGCCGACGGCTGGGACTTCTGGCAGCTTCTGGTTGTCCGGGCAGCTGCGAGCAGGACAGGGAGGCCCTGTTCGCTTTCCTCAGGGCACGTGGGGTGCCCCACACTGGCCCTGTCATTGCCCCCCTCACCCTTCAGGGGCCGCTTGCCTGCCTGATGGGATGACAAGGAGAATGCTGTGGGCAGGTGCTAAGGCTCAGAAGAAAGACCAGTGTCACGGGACCACCTTGAATTGGGGGGGTGGGGGGAGGGATCAGAGGTGAGGAAAGCCAAACCTCCCTGGGCCTTGGAGGATGCATAAGGAATTCAGGACTCGAGCTTAAGTGCCACGGGAAGTCACCCTTGTGTTTTGTAACCTTCTATCCAGCTGCCTTGTGCTGAGAAGGGATGAGGTGGAGAGGTGAGACGGGGCCACCATCCGTGTGGACTGTGCCTGGTGCGGCGGGGGCCTGGGGCCGTGGAGCAGGACAGGGACGGCTCTGCCCTGAGTCTCCCGGTCACCTGGCTGCTTTGGGGAGAGTGACAAGAGCAGGGTCAGGGCAAGAGGCCCCTGCACCGGTCCAGGCAAGACGGTGGAGGGGCCGGGGGGTGGGGGGAGCCAGCAGAGCGAGAGAACGTCCCAGATCTGGGAGTAAGTGAACGGAACCTGAGGATTATTCCCTCCCCAAATATTAGCCGTTATCGGTTCTTCAAACGTCATGCTGTTTCACCCAACGTCTCACGGGAACCTCTTCTAACAAAATAGAAATTTAGAGGATGATGAAAGAAGGAAGAAATCCCTCGCCGTGTTACATATGCTAGAAAGAACGAAACCATCCAGACGTCGGTGGTGGGAGGTTGGTGGGGACATCAGTCCAATGGACTATTTCCAGGAATGGAAGAGACAGAAAAGCAGTCAGAGCGGAGTGTCGGGTGAGGACCCAAATCTGCGCGTGCAGCATGTGGAGGGAGGTCGCGGCCGGGGTTCGCTGAGACCCGCGTGTCCTTCCGGCGCCCCCACAGGACAACCCCACGTCCCCGTCGCCTGCGTGGCTGCGTGGCCGCGAGACCCGCATTGGCCAAGGAACAAGAATAGAGGCGGGGAGAGAACCTTCCAGGAGGGAGCATTTAAGGGTCAGGGCTCAATTCTCCTGTCCGTTCGTCCCTGTCACCAAGACCCGGAAGCACACGAGGACACGCTGACGCCCCAGGACAGTGGCGCCCCGGCAGCCTGGCCCCTGGGTGTTTGTGGTGAGCAGAGCCCTCCCGCCGACCACAGTGGACGTGTGACGGGAGCAAGAAGTGACCCCCGCTGTTCTGGAGGCTTGGGTGCTCCCGCCACACGTCCTAGCTCGCCTGAGGGACGGTGAAACCATGCACGTGGAGAAACAAAGAATAGAGAAAGACACCAATGATTTCATGGCCACCGTCTCTGGGAGGCAGGGGCATCAGGTGACCTACGCGCTCATATTCACCGCTTTGCACTTTCCAGAAGCCTCCCAGCACCTGTGCCTGACTTGCGTCGCCGGGAACGACGAGCATCCTTAAGGAGAACGCGGCCACCGAGGCCAGCCCTGCCCCCGGGGCTGTGGGCGCCTCTCCCTCACCCCTGGCTCCTGCGCCCCGAGCCTCTGTCCTGCCCGATTAGCCCTTCATCATAGACCGTTTCGTTCTCTAATCGTCTGCCCTGCATAAGTTAGCACGGCGTCCACTGTCTCGTCCCCAGACGTTTCATCTCGTGTCCCTTGGCCTGGCTTTCTCATCTCTCGGTGCGGCGGTGGCAGGAAGGGAGCCCGTTAGGGGCCGCTCGGCGCCGCACTCCCTCGGGACCCGGAGTGAGAAGAGCTAATTCCGCGTGCCAGGCGCTGTGTTGAGCGCTTTGCCTGCATTAACCCACTTGATTACTCCAACAGGCCTGCGGTGGAGACGCAGTGGCTATCCCCGCTTTTACAGATGCAGATACTGTAGCTCAGAGAGGTTCAGAAACTCGTCCAAGGGCACACAGCTCAGAAGTGGTGGAGCTGGGCCTTGAGCCCGGGCGGCCTGCTCCCCAGTCCCTGCTCTCCCTGCTTTATTGGTGTCTTTCTATGCCCGGGCCTGTGCCGGGGGCTCCGTGCCCAAAGACAGCACGGGGGCATTTCCCTGCCAGCTGAATAGGGACGGTGACGATAGTCATGGTGACCACGCCCTTTAACGCGCATCGGGGGCTCACCCGGCAGCGGACATTTACCGCACGCGAGGGCGTGGGGTCCGCACACCATCCTGCCACCAGGGACGGTCGCGGTCCCCGCGTGGCAGAGGAGCATCCGGGACACTGACCCCCTGGGTGCCCAGAGTGTCCCCCCGAGCACTGCCCGCAGGTGTCGCTCGAGCCCCAGAGTCTGTGTCCCGCTGAGGCGGCCTCATCCCGTCCTCACGGTAACCCCGTGTGGTCGGTATTACTGTGCCCGCTTCACAGCGGGGAGCCCGGTGAGGCTCGTGGAGGTTAAGCCACTGCCGAGTCGCATGACGAGTGACTGCTAGAGGCTGAGTCTGCATCCGGGCTGGGGGATCCGAGGCTGGTCTCCGCTCATGGCTCTGGGATGAGCAGCCCAGGCTGGGGGTGGGGGCGTCCTCCAGACGCGGGAGAAGCTGCGTCCCTGGGGCAGAAGACATCACAGCCCTGTCACCGCATGCCAGTCCTAGTGAGGGAGTCCCACACTGAGCGTGTCGCTGTGTGACCACATCTAAGTCTGGCCCCTGCCCCGTAAGATGGATGCTTTTCTTACCTTCAACTCACACACGAGGTGACCGGGCTCAGAGAGGTTAAATAACTTTCCCGAGATCCCACAGCAAGGAACCGGCAGAGCCCAGACTGGAAACCAGGGTCGGCCAAAGCCAGTGGCTTAGACGCTGGGCCACACTTCTTCCTTCCACCATGCGTGGGGACTGAACCTCCGCAATCGGGGTTTGGAGTCAAAATATAAGATCACAGGACAGCACTGCTTGAGACGGGGAGAGGGCCAAGGAAAGGAGCCTCAGAAGAGATCAGGATTCAGGTCTTTCTATCTTTCTATCATCTAAGTATCCATCACCTATAAACTCAGGGCTGGAAGGGATCCGAGGTCACCCACACCGGGGGTGTCATCTCAGGCTATCCATTTGAATCATCTGCTTTAGAACAAGCCTGATGCCTACACACCTTCACCCACCCATTGTACAGATGGGGAAACTGAGGCTGGGGAGCCGAAGAAGGAAGAGTCAGCACCAGGACGTGTCTGGGGTCCACCCTGCACTGCCTCTGCGTCTCTCAGCTCCTGGGACATCCCCCCATCGTCGCGCTGACCGCCCCTGAGGGGGGCCCTGGAGACAGGACCCTCCCTGTGTTTGTGCTCCCCTCGCCCTCAGCCCGGTACCTCGCGTGGGACCAAGAGCCATAAGTGTTTGCTGAACCCAACAGTGGGGACAGGGATGCCCTCCCTGGGCAGGCTCGGTCCCCCACCCCACGTGCCTTTGCACACATTGTCCCGGGATGCTTGGTTCTGCCTCACCTTTTTCACTTCTGCACTGAGGTCACCTGCTTCCTGGACTCCCAGTCCCACTCTCTCCCACACTCATTCGAGGCCTCTTCATGGTGTTCATCACCACCTGGCATTGTCCTCTGTGTCCCCCCCCAGACAGCAGCAGCTGAGTCCCCCTAGTCTAGACCAGAGCCTGGGGCACGTCAGACACTCGGCACGCTGTTGGCTGGGAGAGGGAATGAGGGAATGGGCCTGTTTCCCCAGCTGGAAAAGGGGGAAGTCACCGTCTGTGGTCTTCAGGGTCTCTCCCAGGCCGATCCCCCACGGGCTCCGTGTCTCTGGGAAGCCGGGAGGACCGGAAGGCTGGAGAGGTGGCAACGGGCGCAGGCCCGAGTGCGTGCAGGGCTGGGCCGCACGTTTGTCCCACACCGGGCGCCCCGGCTCACGTCGTGGGGCTGGCCGGCAGCCTCCAGTGCAGTTATTAAATCGTGATGCGCCTGTAGGTGTATAATTGTCAGAAGCGGCTTTGCATATGTTGGTAAATCTATAAACGTGGAGTATAATTATCCATCGTTAACATACGCTTACGTTCTGCGTAAGCACATATTGTTTCCCCACGAATGCAGGCTGCCAAGTCGCGACCCGGACACCGTGACACCAACCATCACTGATGTCACAGAAGGGGTCCATTCGTCGTCCTGGAGGGGAGGGGCAGCCGGGACGGTGGCAAATCTCCCACCAGGCGCCCCGGGGCCCTGGAGCTCCGGAGGGACAGAGGGCAGGGTAAGGAGATAGGTCCGGCCCCGCCACCAGCCTGGGACCCTGGTCACAGCCAGCCGGGTGGGGAGGGGTTCCTTGAGCACCTGCCTGTGCCGGCTCCACGGGGCCCTGCAGTGAGACAGGGCACGGTGGCTGGAACCTGACGATCCTGGAGCCCCGTTTGCCCTCCTTTGACCTGGGGTCACCCTCCCGAGCCTCAGTTTCCTCGGCTGTGAAATGGGGATGCAAACAGCGCCCTCTTCACAGGCGGCTGAGAGGATTAAGTGACCGAGGACGTGTGAAGGGCGCCCGGCACACACAGGAAGTGTTCACTCGTATGAACTCATCTTCCTGCCATTGTCACCCCCAGGACTGTCACAGAGGAGGCTCCCTGGGCCCATTTTGCAGATGGGGCTAATCACTGCAAAAACCCATTTAACAGCTGTTAACATCCCTTCACACCAGGCGCCTACACACACGACCCTTGTCCCCTTCACGACCTCCCTGCTGGGCAGGTGCCGTCACGGCCCCCACTCCACAGGGGAGGAGGCCGTGCCAAGGACTAGATGCCACAGCCCATGGAGGACAGAGACTCAGTGCAGGGCCTTCTGCCCCCAGGGCCTGGGCTTGGCCCCCACCCCAGACCCCACACTGCCCGGGACACTGAGTCACAGCACCGATGAGAAGGTGGTGCACACGGGTGGCCACCTGCCCAGCAGCCCGTCCCCCCTTCCTTCATTCACAGAGCCCTGGGCTTGTTCTGCAGCCACAGGCTCAGACCCGGTGGGCCTCCCCAGCCCAGGGTGAAGGCAAGCCTGAACACCCCCTCCTTGTCCAGACATGGTTTCAGGAGGGGCCTGTGACCCAGATCTGGACATTGAGGAGTGAGGGAAAATCTGCTGGTGCAGGGAGTGCCCCTGGGAAATATTCTGCCTCACTCTGCTCCCCTCTTCTAGACTTGAATGCTGTTGGGTGAGACGATGTTCGGAGCTGTGGCAGCCATCTTGCAACCCCGAGGTGGGAAGCTAAGGAAGAAGGCCACCACAGCTGAAGATGATAAATAGGAAAGAGGGAAAGACTCTGGCTCATTAGCATCACCGAGCGTCGGACCAACCCCGGAACTGCCTCCTTCCAGAATCTTTTTGTGCACAATCATTACATGTCTCAGTTGCGTGAGCCATTGTTGCTGGATCTTTCGTTACTTGGTGCCCAGCACTTCCTCACTGACAGAAGCGTCTGCTCTGTACCCGGCTCGTGTCTCTCACAGCCCTCCACACACAGAGTCACAGCTATTTGTCTACACTTCTGTCTCTGATTTCAGACCCTGGACCAACGGGGCCAGGGATGATGGCCAAAGAAGCGGGAGAAAGTGTCTAGGTCTTTGTTGACATCTCTGACCTTCTGCCCAACCCCAGAACCTCTCCAGACATCTGCTCCCTGGAGCTCCCTTCGTATCTCAATGGCTTGAGCCACTGTCGCTGAGTTTTTTTTATTACTTGGGGCTCAAAATATCCAAAGTGATGGCAGCACCCCACTATATGCCAAGCACTCAGCCGTTTCTCTACAACTGCACCCCCTTTCCCAGTTCCTGAACTCCTACCACAGAAGGGTTGTGTCTCGCTGACCCTGTACCTCTCCTGCCCCGGGGGACTAACAGGGCAACGGCACAAGGTCCACCCAGTTCCACAGGGTGAGTGCCAAGTACATAAGGAGCAAATGCACAAATGGATGAGAGAACAAATGAATGGATGAGCAACATGGATGTGAAAATGCTTTGCAAACTATAAAGGGCTGGACCCAAGTGCAGGATTCAGATCCGAAAGGTGGGTGGCGATGGGGGACGGAAGAGGGGCCGGGGCGGGGAGCAGGGGTCAGCAGAAAAGCGACATCGGGGGTGAGGCACCGCCATCCCCCCAGAAGCTCCCCGTCTCTCCGTCCTGCCGCACGGCACACGACACCGGGTCTGTAAATCCCCCTGCCTACTCGGTGCCCTGTCTTCCATCCCCCGGGCTGCTGGAGCCGCTGACAGCGAGCGCCCCTCCCCAGACAGACCCCGCGAGGCCCGCTTTGTGCTCTGTCATTTTCCCCTAAAAACTGTCCCGAGGAACCAAACGGTCGTCGTCACCCCAGCTGCGCTCCTTTGCTGCATTATCCCGTGAGACCTGGAGGACGGGGCACCCGACGAGGAGGCGGTGGGCCGTTGAGGTTGACGGGGAATAAGGACCAAACATCCAGGGTGCACAGGCTTGAAAATTTCAGCTCCCAGTTTTGCAGTGATTAAAGAATCATTTCAAATGAATTTTGCCATCAGAGTAAGAGATCTGTCTCCCCCAAAACGTTTTACTTCGACAGTTGGCTTCAAGGGGGTTGGCAGAACTCGTTTCGCGAGCAGACAAGATCAAAGAATGAAAGAAAACACAGGCCGCCCTGAGACCTCTGTTAGCCACTTGACATAATTGTGTTTCTTCCAGAGTTGGACTTTGGGCAAAACTGAGAGTCATTTTCTTGCCGCTGACGTCTGATATTTGTGGAGTCTGGAAAAGGTTCTGGGGGTGGCGGTCAGCAGGCAGGCAGAGGCCTCCCTCCTCTCCCCTCCTGCCCTCAGAGTCACCCAGGGGAAGCCAGCAAAGGAGAGCACTTCACAGTAAGAGGCCTGGGACCGACCTGTGTTTCCAGCCACAGCCTCCCCAGGGTCTGCCGCCCGAGTCCCCGATCCCTGTGTCAGAAGGCGCATTTGGAGCTGGACAGGGACCCTTCACCACCATTCTGTCTGCCTGATCAACAGCCCCTGTGATACATACACACACTTCCAGCATCACCCTGGCAGCTGGGTGTTCCGAGTGGGGCCCGAGCCCTGTCCCCACCCCCATCTCCCCACTGTGGCGCCTTCAGGTCCATTAAACAGGCAATTTATGGGCCTGACACGTAGATTTGTATGAGCTGCACCGAGATCAATTTTAATGCCTCCTCTGACTAAGATTATGCCCTTGAACAACTCCTTCCCCTTAGAGAGACCTGTGCGCTTGCCCCTTGTCAATTACCTGCCTGCCCCCCTCCTTGCCAACATACAGTGACTGTATATTCATTCATTCATTCATTCATTCACTCCTCAATTATTATGGGACGGACCAGATGAGTAAAATAAAACTGTCTTTGCCCTTTAGAGGTTTATAACCTGTTTCTCATTCTAAGGCAGCTGGTCTAAAGGTCAGGAGGGAGGAACTGGGCTGGACCTCAAGAACTTTGGGGGGAGGGGCCACAGGGTGCCGTGGCTACAGGCACAGGCTGCAGGTGACAGACCTGGGACTGAACCCCGGCTCCACGGTTCACCGGCTGTGTGTCCTCAGGCAAATAACTTCACCTCTCTGAGCTTCAGGCTCCTCACCGGAGCAGTGGTGGTGAAACAACCCACCGCCTAGGGCCTTGGGACAAGATGGGGGAGGAACCGGCGACGGAGGGGGTGAATCGGACCCTGGAGCGTCCCCCACCCACGTGGTACCTGCTGGTTCCCTCCGCCTGCAAGTCTATGAAGGGCGGGGGAGGCGTGCAGAGTTCAGGTCCTGGTCACGGCCCCAGCCCGGGGCTTCGTGCCTCAGTTCCTGCAAAGCGTGGCCCAGGCTCTGGCGACCCCGCTAGTGACGGGGAGCTCACCACCCCCTGCACGGGATGGAGAATCCCAGGGCTCACAGGAGAGGACGAGGCAGGGCAGCCCCGGGCCGCCTCCCGACAGGTGCCCTCAGCTCTGTAAGAGCCGCTTTCCCGGTACCTCCCGCTGCCACGGGAGACGGGGAATCTGTGTTACTGAAATAGCAAAATATTTTTGTAAGAAACCAATGATTTCATTTATCAACTTCTCTTTGAACCATCTTTCAAAAAATCTATAAACACAGTTGCCTTTTAATTTCTGATTCCAGGGGTGGTCCGGCTGTTGCGTGGGGCTCTCAGCCAGCCAGAGAGAGCGGCGACCTCAGCCACTCAGCGGTCATGTCTGGGCAACGCTGCGTGATGAGAAGACACCTGCTCTGGGATCCCCATCCATCTTGCTGTGTGGCCCTGGGAAATCAAGCTCCTTGTCTGGGCCTCTAAAAGATGTGATCGGCGTCTCACCGGTTCATGAGTTCGAGCCCCGAGTCGGGCTCTGTGCTGACAGCTCGGAGCCTGGAGCCTGCTTCAGAGTCTGTGTCTCCCGCTCCCTCTCTCTGCCCCTCCCCCACTCACACTCGACCGCTCTCAAAAATAAATAAATATTTTTTAAAATTAAAAAAAAAAAAGATGTGATCGGCAGACAACACAAAATTGTGTTGGGAGTGGCTATGGAAGGGGTGTTGTGTAGGGAGGGTGGAAAAGATACCAGAGGTAAAAAGGCAAGAAGAAACCTCTTGTACGTGGAAAGGTGAGGAAGGGAAAGACAGACGAGGCGCAGCCTCTGACCACAGCCTTCCGCCAGAACTGGCTCCCGGATCCTGACTGCCCTGGAGCCCCCGTCCTCCGCCAGGAACCCTAGGGGGTCATCCTTGTCCCCTCCCACTGCCTCCCTGCACCCAACAGCAAGCCCACACCCAGTCGCTGTGACCCAGACTCTCTCCGAGCCCACGGCCTCTTCCCATCCCAGCACCGCCCACTTGGACCTTTCTGCAGCCTCCCCCCTGAATCCCACACCCCCCCCCACCCCCCTCATACTGGGCGCGGACGTGTGCCCATATTCCAGATGGGGACACGAGGCTCGGGAGGTCGGGACGCTCACCCGAGGCCCCGCGGGGAGAAAACTGAGGCAGGAGAACCCTTCCCACCACCTCCGTTCCATGCCTCTCGCTCTGCTCCTGGGCTAAGCCCACGCTTCATGGCCACGTCGGTGTCCCTGCCTATCCCGCCACTCACCGGGGACCCACGACGGCTGCTTTGGTGGGAAGTCAGGATCACAAACATCCAGGCTCAGTTCTGGAACCCCAAAGAAGGATCCACCAAGAGGGTCTGCAAACGTGTGTCTAAGAAAGTCTCCGCGTCCACAGGAGGCCTTCCTGGTCACACTCGTGGCCCCGTGACTGTCCCCGGCATCAGTGGAGACCCCTCTCGAGCCCACACAGATGCTGACCGTTCCCTCTCCTCGGCCCCAGGGTGATCTATGGATCACAGGAACACGGATCTTTTGTGTGTCTGCATTGATCAGGGGCCACAGAGCCATTCAAATCCCAGAGGTTCCAGGGCGGGGGAGGAGAAATCTCAGAGAAAAGCTAAAGGGGGGAAAGGGGAAACAGGGATGTGTCGGGGAGATTAATCTGCGGCTCAGACATGAAAGAAATATGTTCAATTATATTTTGTTTCGTTTCATTGGGATGTACGCATCGTAGTTAGCTGTCTGCAAGCCTCAGATTACCCAGAGAGAAAGCACAATGAAAGGCAAGAGAATAAAAACACAGACGAAACAAGATCCTGAAATCGGAATGACGGAGAGAGAAATCAGAGAGCCCGGAAACAAAGGCACCCGGGCCCTCCCGGCACCGACACCAGGGCCCCGTGGCCACACTGCCCGCCAGCCCCGCGTCCCCATCACTGGCGGTGGGGAAAGTCCCTGCTCCGAGCCAGAGGCCAGATTTTATCTTTTATCTTCTCCGCAGGAGTCACTGCCCAGCCCAGCCCGAGTTCAAATCCAGCAACCCCTTACTCTGTGGCCTTAGACAAATTGCTCAACTTCTCCGACTCCAGGGTCCTCACTGTGAAATGGAACCAATGGTCCTGCATCAGAATGAGATTCTGGGAAGCTTTTCCGATGGGCCCGGCTTGGTCAGGGGTCATTCTCTCCTCTGTCGCCCCCCACTCCTCACCAGACTGTGAGCTCCGTGAAGACAGGGACTTTGTCTTACCCACCCTGGGGTCCCCAGACCCAGCCCAGAACCTGGCCCCCAACGCCAGCAGCCATCTACTAATTTCAGGACTTATCAGCAGCCATTCCCACAAGTAGTAAATGGCTGAGTGGGGATTGACACCTGAATTTAGGCTCCGAGGCCCTTCCCTGTAGTCTGGGGAGGCCAAGTAGCTGAAGCACTTAAACCTACCCTATGCGGACACCTGCAAAGCCAGACCTCTGAAGGTGGCCACCTAGGCCCAGGGTCCAAATGCACAATCCCTGCTTCTCATCGCCAAGCCGCACGGCACGGAGACACCCTCGTCCCCTCCCCCTCCCTGGTTAGCACGGGCTGATGTCTCCAGGAGACACAGGCAGGGTTCCTGCCTCGAACGTCACTGACTTCTTTGGAGCTGCTCCAGGTGTGAGGGCTCGGGTTTTAGGGCCGGTCCAAACGTTCTGATATCGCCCCAAACCGCACGGCAGACGCTCCTGCTAGCCCACCGAGAGAGAGAAAGATGCTGTCCCGGACCCGCGGCACAAGCAGGTGTGAGCAGCAGACCCCCACCCGCAGGGACGGGGAGCTCCGGGTGCAGGAGAGCCTCGGCCCTCTGCCCCCACCAGGGCTGTGCGGGGGTCGGGGCTGGGCACCCGCTCGCTTCGGGCGTTTTGCTTCGGTCCCGTGCTGGTTCCTCGTGACGCTGCCCCAGGAAGGGGGCGTCAGACTGGGGTGGCCGTCGGGGGCAGCCGGGGTCTCTGAGCTGGGCCCTGGTCTAAGGGCTCATTTGTATTCACCCATTAGAGCCTCACAATTACCCCCGCGAGGCTGAGGTGCATACTACCGCTATCCCCACCTGACAGGTGGGGAAACCGAGGCACGGGAAGGTGTAAGACCCGATCATCACCCAGTGAGCGGCAGGACCAGGTTTCAGGCTGAGAGGGTCCGGCCCCCTAAATGCTGTGGACGGGGACAGGGAACAGCAGCTGCAAAGGCTCAGAGGCAAGCGCGAGGGGCATGGCGGACTCAGGACCTGGAAGCGGTTCAGCCTATCCTGGAGCAACAGTGTGGGGAGCAGGGGGGCTGGCTCATGGGGGGCCACACGCCGAGTTAGGGAGCGTGGACCCACTGTCACTGCCCTGGGTGGAAGGACAGGGACAGAGGGGTGCCCGGCGTGTTGGGTGGGTGACCCTTCTGTACGTGTGACCCGCCCCTGGGGGCTGTGTCATTGTCATCCCCCCAGGCCCTGGCACAGGAGGGCACGAAGCCCGGGCTGAATGAAGGGCATCTGCTCTCCCCCTCCCCAGGCTCAGCCCCGGGCAGGCACCGCGGGGCCAAGACGTGATGCCCGGCCCTCGCTCTGGCTCTCGGGGAGGGGGTTAACTTCCTGCCCTTTGAAGGCAGATGTGGCCTGTCACTTGCTCTGGCCAAGGAGATGTGACAGGCAGTGTCCGTCACTTGGAGGGAACTTGGAGAGCCAGCGCCCAGGTGGCTAAGGCGGTCACAGAACCCTGTGTCAGCCCCAAGCGACCTTGCCGAGCAAAGCCCGCGACCTGCCCCCAGCGTGTCACCGTGGAGAGAGGACCCCCTCTCGTGTCGGGGGTGCTGCGGCCATGGCTGCACTGCAGCCCAGCCCAGGCCTCCCGGCTGATGTCACCGCTGGACGCATGTGACCACGAGGAGGGGGGAGCCCGGCGCTCCCCAGGCCCCACGGATGCTGGTCCCTGTGGGACGGGTCACTAGACGCCACCCCAGTCACAGGCGTGGGAGGTCCTGCCCGTATCTGGGAGGCCGACGGCCTCGGCTCTGACTTACCCAGACCTGGGCCAGACCGGCACGTTCCATGACAATGTGCAGATCACCCGAGAGCCTCTGGGCTCCCCGCTCCCCTCTGTTTACACATCTGCCCAACAAAGAACCCCTCAGGAGACTGAATCTGTGACCCACACAGACCCTGCCCCCCTGGAGCTCACGGACGAGTGTGGGTGGTGGTACCAGTGAACGCCCCAAGAAAAGAATTACAGATGATGCTGAGGGGGCCAAGGGGAACAACCAGGGGTTGGGGAGAGGATATCAGGGAAGGAAAACCAACCTGGCAGGTAGGGTGGGAGGGTCACATTTAAGGTGAGACCCAAAGATAAGAGGGAACAGCCAAGTGGAAAGAGGACAGGAAAAAGTATTCTAGGCAGTAAGAACTGCATATGCAAAGGTCCTGTGGCAGGAAGAGGCCTAGAGAGAAACAGCAGAGAGAAAGGGAGAGGGGAGGGAGTTGAGGTGCCGGCGGGGAGATAGGCAGGGGCCAGACCACACAGGCCTGCTGGCCTCGGAGAAGAGTCTGCACTTGATCTTGGCGTCACGGAGAAGCCTGAGAGTCCTCAGCTTCAGGAGTCAGGAGGAGAGGGAAATGACCAATTCATATTCAGAAGAACATCCTCTGGGCCCAGGGCTTAGCACAGGGCCTGGCATACAGTGGTGCTCAATAAATGCTTGCTAACAATGACACCACATGAAAGAAGTGGAGAGACTCTCTTCAGGACAATATTGACTCGTCCTGGTCAGTCTCTGTGCTCCCTACACCCAGTGAGGAGTATCCATCGAGGACGGGGAGTAGCTGGTGTTTGGGGAGAAGCTGCCACCTGCCTGGAGCCCCTGGCTTCTCACACGACCTCAACAAGGCCCCCACGAGAGTGTGCACCAACGTGCCCAGTGAGGAAGTGGGGCTGTTTTAATAATAAAACAGGTCCAAAATGAAACACTCTAAGTGTGGTGCCAGCACGGGTGAATCAGGAATCTCATTTAAAAGGGCATCAAGCAATATCTCAATATGGAAATCAATGGACACTCATGGAAGGAATTACTAGCTGAATAACGAGGAAGGACAAGTCAATGGAAGTAAGTAAAGGCAGAGGAAAAAAAGCCACAACTCACCCCTGATTATAGGAGAGGAGACACCAAATTGATAAAACCATGACATTGAATTATGAGAAAACAGGCAGCTTCTTAACAAAGGAGGCAGAAACCAGCTAATGTGATAACAAACCATGCTGAGGAGGGAACATCAGAGCCTGCGGCTGGGTCTGAGCATTTTCCAGCCAGTAAGTGATTTCCAGAAGCCCGGCCTGCATCCCCAAGCGGGCCCTGGGGCGGGACCCTTGGCCTGGCCCTGCCCTCCCTGTGCTCCCTGAGCTCAGCCTCCCCGACACCTTCTCTGGACTGCCGGCCAATATGTCCCACCCACCTCTTCACCTCCTCCAGGAAGTCTCCCCTGATTACTCTAGGCCCCAGCAACCCCCAGCTCTGACCTCAACCCATCTTCCACTTAAACAGCAGGTGAGGTCTCAGCAGTATGTCCTGAATCCTGTGCTGATGTTTAGTAATAAGGTAAAAAGTGGCACTTTCTGGCAGGTAAGAAGTTGGACTCCAGAGTTAGAGAGACCTGGATTCAAACCCTCTACCACTTCCTAGTTGCCTTTGATCAAGTCATTCTCCCTATTTGATCCTCAGTTTCCTCACCTGTAAATGGGGCAAACGACAAGATCTCCTCGTAGGATTATTGCAAAGCATGTAGAGTAGTGCCTGGCCTGTGAAAGTCCCTCAGTCGTGCCTGAGACCTTATCAGCCTTCCCATCTCACAGGTGAGGAAACCGAGGCGCTAAGAGGGGACATGACTTCCTGTGTCCTCACAGCCGGTGGCTGGGCCAGGATTCAGAAGGTTGTAACTTCTGAAGTATTGTAACTTCTCCAGTGGCAGGGAAGGGGGGGGAGGGGGGAGATGCTTTACCCCCAGCTTCATCCGTGCAGAATCCCTCCTCCTGCCCAGGCCACGCAGTGCTAAGCATAGACCATCATTCTATTCCCACTTCACAGAGGGGCGAACTGAGTCTCGGGGCGGGGGGGGGGGGGGGTGCTCAGGCACATAGTCCAGGATCGCACAGCTGATGGCCAACAGAGTCAGCTCTCTACCTGAGATCCGTCCCCCCGGGGGCACCATCCACTCCCCCACCCCGCACACCATCTCATTTCATCCCGCCGCCACGCTCAGAGGGAAGTCTCCTTGTCTCCCATTTCACAGGTGAGGAAACTGAGGCCCAGGGTGCTCACGGAGCTGGCCTGAGGCCCCACAGCCGGCGGGTGGAAGAAGCCTATGGAATTCAGATCCAGGGCTCCCTTTCTCAAACCCACCGTGAAGGTGGTTCCCTCCTCCTTTCCTTGTTCGGAGCCCGCAGCGACGGCCAAGGGGTCCGGCTGAGGGGAGGGGCTGCAGGACAGAGGATGGTGGGGGGGGCTGGGGGGAGGCGGACCGGACAGCCAGCCCCCAGGTCCCCAGAGATCACCGCTGAGTTCTGAAGTTGCTAGAATTTTGCAGGCCTCAATCCTCAGCAAAGCCAGAGGGCTTAAGGCAGAGGCAGTTCTCAGAGACCCTGGAGGGGAGGCAGCGAGTGGAGCTCATTTCCCGGGGTTTATGTCTTCTGTTCCTCTTGTCTGCGCCACTCGGAGAGCTGCGTGTCTGCCCCGAGCCACATCTCCAAGTGGCCAGTGATAAACCCTGTGAAGGAGGATTTATGATAAACTCATTATCTTGCCCTCCCCAGGGTCAGAGGTCACGTCAATAACTTCCTGCCCACTCTCTCCTGCAGCGCTGCGGCCAAAGGCTACAAACCTGGTTTGGGGGCTGTAAATCCAACCTCCGTTCCCCCTGGAAATCAATCGGAAACCCAGTGGCTAAATTAACCCTACCTGTAAAAGCTCTTAAGCCACAGGACTTATCTAGGCCAGGATGGGGCTACCTAAGGACGTGCCCCAAGGAGACGCCCTCCTCGAGTCAGACCCAGGTTCTATCCAGGGTCCGGGGGAACGGTGGGGACCCCCCGGGGCCAGGCCCAGTCAGGGTCACAGAGAGCAGACGGCGGTACAAAACCTCAGCTGGGTGGGGCTCTGTGCTCAGTGTCTCCCTCTCTTCCTACTCAGGGGCCCATTCCGGCTGCTAGTCTCTCTACCAAAGAGGGGAAGTTCAGTTCAGAAAGGGCAGGGGTCTCACCAGCGTCCATTGAGGGCCAGGCCGAGGGTGGGGACCATGCCTGACGGTTCCACCCAGCCTTCAGTCCCGGAGACAAGGCTTTCGGACCGCACTGAACATGGAGTCTCAAGTGCAGGCTTTTCCTGAGGATACTCTGGCTCTGAATTAAACCAAGGGGCATCATCTCCACAAGCTTCTCTTGCTGCTTTTGGAGAAGAGAAAGCTTCCGTGTGAACGCAGAGCGTTGACAGTCAGTCCTGTGTTCCCAGAAACGGGGTGGCGGCTCCCGGGAGAACTGCTGGGGCTCTAGTCTCCTCCTGTCGTCTTGGGTTCTAGAACAGAAGAGAACAAGGCATGTGTGTTTGCAGAGTGAAACGACTGACCGATTTGGGTGGGCCGGATCCACAGGGGGAGCCTGGGACTTAGGGGTCAGCTTTGAGCGGCTTGCCGCAACGACAATATTCTCCGTCGTCAACCGTGGCGATGTTCAAGCGAGATTCACAAATTCTTTGATTTCCCTTCCCACGAGTCTTTGCTGTACAATGGTGCGTGGTGAAAACCACAGGACCTCCAGCGCCGGATCCTAAAAGCTGCCGTGGGAGAAGTCCAACCACCCCCAAGGCGGCCATGCTGTGAGAAAGCCCAAGCCACATGGAGGGGCTCCGGTCAACATCCTCAGCTGAGTCCAGCCGTCGAACCCACCCCGGCTCAGCCGTCAGACACGTGCGTGCACAGCCCTCCAGACGCTGTCAGCACCCAGCTGCTCGGGTCTCTCCCAGACACTCAGACCTTTCCAGCCGAGGCCCCAGTCACGGTGCCACGGGCCCCGAACCATCCGCGCTCCTGCGCCTTGTCCAAATTCCTGAGCCATAAGCTCTGGTCGTTACTTCACAACATTCACCTCTGCGTGGTTCGTTAGGTAGCGGTAGGAAACCAGACCACCAGCCTGGGGTACCAAACAGTATTCAAAGTGGTCTGGCTCTGAGCCTTCCCCTTGCAGTGGTCACGAAGTTGATTTTCTCACCCTGGGAAAGACCCCCCCAAGGCTGAGTGTTTCAGCTAGCCTTTGCCGTGGAACAAAGCACCCAAACCTGAAAACCTTGAGACAACCACAAATGTATCGTTTCTCACAATCTGGAGGTTGGCTGGGTAGATTTGCTGCTGGTTTCACCTGGACCTAGTCCTGTGCTGCGTCCCATCCGGCCAGAAAAGCACAGCCTGGCCTCGCTCACTTGGCTAGTAGTTGGATGTTGGCCCGGGTGCCTCGGCTGTCCACATGCCCACCGGGCCAGCTTCCTTATGTGGCGGTCTCAGGACAGCAAAGCCCCGAAGCTGACTCTCAGGAGGCACAAGGCACCCTTCCACTGCATTTGTGGGTAAGAGCCCGCTGTGGGCCCGAGCAGATTCAAGGGGAGGGGAAGGAGAGTCCACCCCGGGAATGGGACAAATGACATAGTCACGCAGCAAAGGCACACACACGATGGGTGGGAGGAAGTGTGGCCATATTTTATAATCTAACCCCCCCACTGAAGAAGAGCCAGGCAGGCCAGTGGGAAGAGAATGTGCCTTCCTTGTGGAGACAGAGGATCAGGGTGTGCCTACAACCCCCAAGGGGCTTATTCAGTCCCACGGGACACCACTGTGACCCCAAGAAGAAAGCAGTCATGTGCTCTCTCCCCATGGGCTCCGTGACCTTCCAGCCAGTCCTGCCCCTGGCGTCAGGGAGCCGGGGGGAGGCGGGGCGGGAGTTACACACACACACAGAGACAGCGCCTGGTGAGTGTGGGTGGCAAGGAGGCCCGCAGTGGGGTCTGGCTGTCAGGCTGAGGGTGCCAGGCGGGTCTACCTCACGGAGGTGGGTGGCATCCAGTTCCCAGGGGTAACCCGGGAGGACAACGGAGAGGGAGATACAGTAAAACCTTGCTTTGCGAGCGTCATTCGTTCCGGAAACAAGCTTTGGGATCCACAGCACTCGTAGGTCAAAGCGAATCTCAAGAACAGTCGGGTCAGTTGAGATCACGTGACCTTCGGCACCGCGTCCTACTCGTATCGCCAGACATCACTCGTTGATCAAGTTCAAATTGATTCGAAATGTTTGCTCGTCTTGTGGGACACTCGCAGAACACGGTACTCGCAATCCAAGGTTTCACTGGTAAAAGCGAAAAGACAAGCTGGGGGCTGGGGTAGGGCTACAGCAGGTTGGGAAAGGGGGTGTCTGCAGCGTCCCTGGAAGCTGCTCGGTGGGGTGAGGTAGCCCCCTCCTCCACAGCGCCCACCCTGGGGATCCACCACTGCATGGAATGGGGGCCCAAGTCAGTCTTAACCCCCGTCTTGAAGGTCTGTGAGCTGGGGGACCAGGATCGGCCCCACTTTGGTCAGGCACCAAATCCAGACGAAATCACCGTGGCCAGGGGAAGGGACAAGGTCAAGCAAGACCTTGGGAGCCCCCGCGGCACCATATGGAAAGGGACGGGGCAGGTGCCCGAGGAGAACAGGGAAAGCTGCAATCCTCCTGAGGAAACAGGAGGAAACTGAGGCTCGGAGCACAGGAGCTTACCCGATGGCATCACAGAGGTCAAGCAGCAAAGTTGGAACCTGAACCCATGTCCTCTGGGCTCTGGCCTGTCTGCTGTAACCACGAGGCAGCAGAGCCCCAGGCTGCAGACTTAGGAGACCCTGCAAAAGCTGGAGTGGTTGCGGGGGCCCCAGGGACCCAGAATGAGAGCCCTGGGGGGGTAGGGGGGCGCCTGGGTGGCTCAGTCGGGTAAGCATCCAACGCGGGAGAGTTCAAGCCCGCGTTGGGCTCTGTGCTGACAGCTCAGATCTGCTTCGGATTCTGTGTTCCCCCTCTCTCTGCCCCTTTCCTGCTTTCTCTCTCTCTCTCGCTCTCAAATATAAAAAATAAAACATAAAACATTTTTTTAAAAAAGAGTCCTGAGTCCCAGGGCACCAGGGAAGGCTGGCACTCTGCCCTCGGTCCCCCCCACCCCACCCCTCTCAGAGGACTCAGCTTTGTGAGCACATCTTAGGGGGGAGTGGCTGAAATGGGGGCACATCTGGAAGCTTCCACTCCTCGAAACCAAAGCTGGTGTCAGTAAGTCACCCCCAAATAACGGGGCTGTTTGCTCAGGAAGCCAAGGAGGCAGTGAGCAGTTGCTGAAGTAATTAAACACAAACGCGGACGAGCCAGGCTTCTCCAGGCGGCCCAGCTGTTCCCACGGTAGCCTCCCCTCCGCCGGGTGAGACCAGACTCCTGGGCTGTCTGTCTGCTGAACTGAGAAACTGGGAGCCAGAGAATCAAAGAAAATCCAGAAAGAAGGAAGTAGAGGGTAGGGTGCCTTGGAAACCCCTGACTATAAACCCCTTGGTTTACAGATAGGGAAACTGAGGCCCAGAGAGGAGGACAGACCCGTCCAAGGACACACGGCAGACTAGAGGCAGAGGTAAGTCTGGAATGCTCCTAGCACGCCTGAGGTTAGGGTCAAGGTCATGGGGACAGGGTGGAATCTGACAGGTGGTAAAGAAGGAAACTGAGGCTCAGAGAGGGTAGGTAAGTAACCCAAGGAATCACCTGGGTCTGCCCGACAGGTTTGAATTGTGCCCTGCGGCCTTCCTGTCCACGGCTTCTGCATCAGGACTTAAAGGAGAGGGTGGGAGAGGCCAGGGAGAGCAGATTTCCAGGGGCAAGAGAGGGTACTCGGGCTGAGGGAATGAGCAAAGGCACGGAGGCAGGACGCTGTGTGATATATGAAGTGCCAATCCCTCGCTCACCCGGCCTTCAACAGTCGAGGGAATGCACGGGCTCATGTAACCGAGGAGGCCAGACAGAGCCAGAGCTAAGCCCGTGTATCTCCCGAGCGCCCATCGGATCCACCACATACTGCCCTGCACCCAGAAGGATGGCCTGTGTGGGTTACTATTCCTCTGGCTTCCAGAGGGCTCAGTGGTGAGCACCAAGGGGTGGAAGGAAAGAGTGTGGCCCGGATATTCGCTGCCTCTCTCCTACCGCCCGCACAGCGCCTACAGGGGGCCCTCTGCACACAGCCCTGTCTCCAGCTTCTCATAACTGCTCCCGTCCCCTCACCCTTTTCAGGCCCAGAAGAAGCGGCCCCTCTGTTACTTCCCCTGTGGTGATGAACTCTCCCTCATGGTGCCCCCCACCACTGCCCTCACTCTTATAATTGTCCACTTACTCAACTTCCTTCCAGTTTCCCAACTGTGTTTCCTCCTGAGGCCCGGACTCATAAAATTGGCTTCAGGTATGGCTTGATCCAGTGGCTCCAACGATGCCACCAGAGACCCAGGCTCTCTACATCTTCCGACTCCGCCCGCTGTGATACCAGTCTCATCCGCAAGCTCTGCAGGGTAGCACCCGCCTCCCTCCCCCCATCCTCCTCCCCACCCACTCTCACCTCGATGCCCCACGCTCTCCAAGTCTCACCTCCGTGTGTCACACGAGCCATGGGGAAGAGACAGCCTCCTTGGGTAGCTGAATGGAAAAAACCATTTGTTTCCCTGAAGCCAGAGCAAACATCTTCACATCTCATTGCTTCTGAATTGATTTGTTCCAATGGCTAACTGGCCAATGGCTAACTGACTCAAGCTAGTCAGGGCCCGCCCTGAAGCTGAGAGTGGGCCAGGCCTACCCAAACCACATGGTTGAGGACAGAAGAGGTGTCAACTCCAAAGAAGGGAATCCAGGAGAGCCTGGGGGTGCTGAGGTGGAGGGAGGGAGGTCAGGAGGCCATTTGCAAGGATCCAGGGCCTGGTGCGGGGCTGGAGGCAGCGAGAAAAAAGAAGTTTCAGGGATATATGTATCGACATCCGCTCCTGCTTTCTAAGGGCCCAGGTGAGGAACTGAACTCCAGAGAGGGTGTCTGGCCCTGTATGATTCAGGACCGGCCTCCCTGGCCTTCCCAGACCATGCCGATGGCTAAACAGCAGCTGTGGGGAGCCCAAGCACAGAGCCAGATCCCAGCAGCTACCCACACCCACAAGTCGTGGGGATCGGACCACAGATGCAGCACAATGAAGCATGTAGATGGGCCTGAGTCTCTCCTGGGGACAGACAGACAACCATGCAGGACAGGGGAAAGGCCTGGGCGCTGGAATCTCAGGCTCCTGGGTCCAAATCTCAACCCTGCTACTCACTTAGCGTGCAATCTTAGGCAAGTTCCTGATCCCTCAGAGTCCTGGATTTCTTATCTGCACAAAGAGGGGTTAGACCTAATTACAGGAACCCACCATTCAAGTCCCATCCTGGGAGCATGCGGACTGTGGCTCAAAGATGGACCCCTGAGACAGGGAAGGAGAAGGCCCTTGCCTAGACCACTACCCTCCCAACCTGACTCCATCTCCCCCCCACACACACCACACCCTACCCCCGAGCTACAGGCAGCACAATAGGGCATCTCAGGGCTGCTGCCCCTGCGACCTTCAAACCCAAGGCCCCTGGTTCATTCGAGTGTGGCTGCCGATTGGAGCTTCTCGCAAAGGGAGGTGAGCCCCACCTGCAGGTGCTCCTTGGGGATTTGGATGCCTTGCCCCCCCCGACCCAGCTGCCCCACTACACTCTGCTGGAGAAAGCGCTTCTGGTCTGCTATGGGGCACGTGTGGAGACTAAACACCAGACGCAGCCCCTCCAGGTAACACTGCACCCAGATATTCCCATCTCGGCTTGGGGCCACTCAGGTGCTGACCACGGTGTTGGAAAGGCACCGAGGTATCGGCTTGGGAAATAACAATGAAATATTCCAGAAGGAAGCAAGGGTGGTCCCACAGGCGTGTCCCCCAATACGAGAAGGCGTAACCTTCAGGGGCCGCTGTCCCTCTGTTCAGTCGGCCACAGGGGCACCCTTTGGCTACCTGGAGATACCAGCTCTGGTTCCAGGAAGCCCCTCAGGATGCTTGGGTTTGCTTTACTGACAGCTCAGCCAACCAGCAGCTGATGGTTCCACTGTGCAACTGTCCGGCCCTAACAACTCTAGAAGCCCAAACTGAAAGCCATCACCCTTGTCTGTGACACTACTCCTAAAGGCCAGACATGTTATAGTTTCACCAACTCTTGGGCTGTAGCTAATGGCTTAGATATCTGGTCAAGGACACAGGTGGTGGTTGACTGATATATTAGACACCCTTCTGTGGAACCATGAGCTCACCAGACTTGGGCACATCCCAAGAGGACAGGGGAGGTGGCTCCAAGCAGTTAATTTCAGCCCCACCATCCCAAAGAAGGGAAGTCTCTGGTGAGCTCCAGCAGAAAGTCCCAGAGAAGGCTCTGATTGGCCCATCACTGAGCCAATCACTGAGCCAATCACTGGGGCCCAGAGTGCAATACTCTGATTGGCCAAGCCTGGGTCACATGTCTACTCCCGGGCGGGAGGGGTGGGGGGGGGTGAAGTGAGGTTAAGGAATTGAGAGTTTTCAGAATCACCTGGGGCTGATGGGAAGTTCTCACAAAGAGAGAGATAGGGCGCCTGGGTGGCTCAGTCGCTTAAGCATCCGACTCTTTGTTTCAGCTCAGGTCATGATCTCACAGTTTTGCGAGTTCAATCCCCACATGGGGCTCTGTGCTGGCAGCTGGGAGCCTGCCGGAGATTCTCTCTCCCTCTCTCTGTGCCCTTCCCCCACTTGCACTGTCTCTCTCGCAAAATAAATAAATAAACCTAAAAATAATTAAAAAAAAAAAAAAAACCAAGGGCCTGTTGCTGGAAGATGGAGGGAGGATAAAAAAGTAAACTTTTTAGGGGTGCCTGGGTGGCTCAGTTGGTTGGGCATCTGACTTTGGCTCAGGTCATGATCTTATGGTTTGTGGGTTCGAGCCCCGCGTCGGGCTCTGTGCTCCAGAGCCTGGAGCCTGCTTCGGATTCTGTGTCTCCCTCTCTCTCTGCTCCTCCCCTGCTTGTGCTCTGTCTCTCTATATCTGAAAAATAAATAAACATTAAAAAAATTAAAAAGTAAACTTTTTATTCATCCCCCACACACTCTCAAACTCTGTTCCACCTGGTTAATTCCCACTCATCCTTTCGGACTCGGGCTCACCTTGGCCTCTGCCAGGAACCTCCCCTCACCACCTTCAGGCTCTGTCCAAAGCCCCGCTTATGTGGCCCCACAGCATCCCGCACCTACCACCATCACAGCCCTGACCAGCTGCTACAAGGGCATATGCCCCACCGGACATGACTCCTGGCGGAGGAGGGGGGCAGGGCCCAACCACTCTGACACAGGGGAGGCTTCAGAAACAGTTGTTGGTTGAATGATTTACCCACCTCCTCCTGACCTTTCCTAGGACTCACTAGTAACATAGACTGAAATCCTCCAAATACCTGGTCTGACCTGGATTGGTCAGTCCAAACGTCAGTACACGGAGGAAGAGAGAAGGAGGCGCATAGGGTACGGCGCTGGCTGCACAGGTGACCCACAGGGCTGTTCTGGCTTCGTGGCCAGGAGCTCTGTGTCACCAGGTGCTGTTGGAGGACTTGACCACGTAGAGCAAATTATGGTATACAAAAGAGATCTCCTCTCTCTGGCTGTTTGCGCAAAAAGCCACCTGGGACCTGCAACCCATGTCTTTCCCCAGCCTCGTGGAGTCTCAGACAAGATTTAGCCTGGCAAACCCCTCAACCAGGCAATTCTGCCGATTGCCACCAGAGAAAATCCCGCATACCAATGCTAGAGAAAAACTCCCGTGTGCACACAGTGAAGCACACACAAGGATATTTGTTGCAATAATTTGTACAGGGAGAACAAAAACTGGAAACAACCTGAATATCTAGAAAGGAATGATTTAGGAAGGAAGAGAAGGAGGGAGGGAAGAGATCCAAGCAATTGAACGTGACACATGCCTTGTGAAAGAAAAAAAAATGAGATAGCTCATCTTTTTGGAAAGATGGCAGTGATTTCCAACGATAGAAAGTCAAATACACAACAATATATATGCTGTGATACCTTTTATGCTCTTAAAACACACAGAGCAAGCATGAAGAGGCCAGCATACAATTAATTATATGTGCAGAAATGCATATTAAAAGGATCTGTGTAGGTTCTGCAGCACATTGACAACATGCACTATGGGGAAGAGATTGAAATATGGAGGTGATTATGAAAGAGGAGAGAACAAAGACCCTTTTCCTTTATCTGAATTCTTGAACGTAAGACAATGAGAACGTCTGCACGCAGCGCTTGCATAATTAAAAATAAGTTTAAGTGAATGGGGGAAATGGCAGGATACACTTACTGCAACATTTTTATACTAGCAGAAAAGCCAAAAACAACCTAAATATTCATCTATAGGGAACTAACTGAATAAATGATGGTGCCTATGGCAACATGATACCAGACAGCTAGTGAAGGAACGGAGCAGGGCCATGTGGGAAGATATTCTTAAATGAAAAGGCAACTCGAACACAGTGTGTGTGTATGATCCCATTTTGGGAAAAGAAAGAATATGTAAAATACATTGTTCCCCCCCCCACACACACCGCTATCCAAAAGTAGAGCGTTACTATGAAACCCCTCCTAAGCCCAAAGGGTGTAAAGTGAAGAAGTAATTACCGTTCATTTATATGGAAAAACGTTTGAATGTTTCCAGACCCCCAAAATAACCTCTCCTAGGCTTTGCTGATACCTCAGGACCCATCTTGCTGATGGATGCACAAAATAAATTAAGATAAAGCACAGATGCTCCCAGACACAGTTCAAAGCCATGGCGGCTGGATGCCGAGCGTAGCTCCAGGGGAACGAGCTTGGAGGGACCACTCTCGCTGCTCAGGGTGTGCACTGCTCGCTGCAGAATAAACACCAAATGCTAATTGCACTTTTCACCTTTTCTCATAAAAGTGAAAATCCTCTTGGATTTCTTTGGGTCAGCGAAAACAGGTGCTAATGTAGGTCTTTCGTAAAAGCCAAGTAGCATAACGGAAGGGCACTTATACTGAAGTATAACTGAAAGGCAATAAACTGAACGTATTTAAAGCGTAAAATTGCATACGTTTTGATATACAGACACGCCCACGAAACCATCACCGCAATCAAGATAATTAATAGATCACCTTCAATAGTTTCCTCTTGCCCCTTTGCAATCCATTCCTCCCAGTCCCCAGCTCCAAGCAACCAGTGATTTGCTTTCTGTCCCTATAGATTAGTTTGCATTTCCTAGAATTTAATATGAATGAATTCACACAATATGTGTACTTCTTTATCTACTCTTTCCTCTCAACATAATTATTTGGAGATTTAGCCATGACAATAAATGTATCAAGAGTTCATTCCTTTTTATTGATGAGCAGTATAACGTTGTCAGATTTATATAAATCTTTTGGTAGATTTATTCCCATGCATTTTGTATTTTTATGCCACTGTAAATAAGGTATTTTCATTTAAATTTCTGATTGCTCATTGCTATTGGAATAATCTTTTTTAATTGTTAGGTTACTGTGTTAATATGTTAATAATGTATTAATTATGTTACTATGTTAACATGTTAAAATGATGAGCTACATTTGTATTTCTATAATAGATGTAGGATTACTCGAGTGATCTATTTCTTCTTGAGTGAGTTTTGGTCATCTGTGTCCTTCAGGAAATTGGCCCATTCCATCTAACAAATCTGTGTGCATAGTTATTCATAGTGTTTCCTTATTATAATTGTCTATAGGCTCAATACTCCCAATATTGGTGATTTGTCCTCCCTCTCTCTCTCTCTCTCTCTCTCTCTCTCTCTCTCATTGGCCTGACTATAAATTTATCATTTTGTTTATCTTTCTCTTTTTTTAATGTTTATTTATTTTTGAGACAGAGAGAGACAGAGCATGAATGGGGGAGGGGCAGAGAGAGAGGGAGACACAGAATCGGAAGCAGGCTCCAGGCTCTGAGCCATCAGCCCAGAGCCTGACGCGGGGCTCGAACTCACGAACAGTGAGATCGTGACCTGAGCTGAAGTCGGACGCTCAACCGACTGAGCCCCCCAGGCGCCCCTGTTTATCTTTCTAACAATCATCTTTTGGTTTCGTTGAGTCTCTCTACTAGTTACCGGTTTTCAATTTCATTGATTTCAATTGCTATTATTTCCTTCCTTCTGCTTGCTTGTTTTAGGTTTAATTTGTTCTTCTTTTTCTAATTTCTTTTTTTTATTTTTTTAATGTTTATTTATTTTTGAGACAGAAAGAGACAGAGCATGAGCAGAGGAGGGGAGAGAGAAAGAGAGAGAGACAGAATCCAAAGCAGGCTCCAGGCTCTGAGCTGTCAGCACAGAGCCCGATGCGGGGCTCGAACTCACGAGCTGTGAGATCATGACCTGAGCCGAAGTCAGACGCTCAACCGACTGAGCCACCCAGGTGCCCCCTTCTTTTTCTAATTTCTTAAGGTAATTTTTAGAGCTTTCTTCTTTTCTGACATATATATTTAGTGCTATAAATTTGTCTCCTAAGCACTGTTTCAGTTGCATCTCACAAATTTCTCTATGTTCTATTTTCATTCTCATTTAGTTAAAAATAATTTTTAATTTTCCTTAAGATTTCCCCTTTTGATCTATGGGTTATTTACAAGTGTGTTGCTTAAGTTTCAAACATTCGGGGATTTTCTAGAAATCTTTCTGTTACTGATTTTTAGTTTAATTCTACTAAAGCCAAAGAACATACTTTGTATAATTTCTTTTTTTTTTAATTTGTAAAGATTTGTTTCATGGCCTTAGATATGGCCTATCTTGTAAATATTCCAGGTGTACTCGGGAACATATATTCTGCTGCTGTTGGGTGAAGTGTTCCATAAATGTCAATTCAATTAAGTTAGTTAATAGCATTGTTCAAGTCTTCTATATCTTTATGATTTGTGTCAATCATGGATCAGTTTCAATCGGTTGGTTTTTCTCCTCATTGTGGAACATATTTTCCTGTTTGTCTGTGTGCCAGGTAATTTTTGATTGGGCGCTAGACATCTTGAGGTACATTGTCTTGGGTGCTGGACACGTATGTATTCCTATGCATAGTTTTGTTCTTTGTTCTGGGATGCAGCTAAGTTGCTTTGAAGTCGTTTAATCCTTTCGGGTCTTGCTTAAGCTTTGCTAGGCAGGCCCAGAGAAATGTTCAGTCCAAGGATAATTATTCCCCATTCCACTTAGTGTCATGTGAGCCACGAGGTTTTCTAATCTGGGAAATAGCAGATGCTATTCCCAGCCTTGTGTGAGGGTGCGGCACTGTTATCTGGGTGATATTTGCCCCAAGCCACAGGCAGATTCTGCACATATTTATCTCGACTAGAACTCAGTTGAAGGTAGATCTTTGAAGATCTCTCTGTGTGTGTCTCTCTCTTCTCTCTGGAGCTCTGTTCTGTGGACCCCACCCCCATTGTTCTCCCCTGACTCTCAACTCCATCTTCTCAACTCAGGGAGTCCACTGACCTCTGTCCGGGTTCCCCTGCCCTGTACTATATACAGCTGAAAATTTCCCAAGGGAGTAAGCTAGTGCAATCATAAGGCTCACCTCATTTATCTCCCATCTCTTAGGGATCACGATCCTTCATTGCCTGATGTCCAGCACTTTGCAAACTGTTGTTTTATAGATCTTGCCCATTTTTTGGTTCTTTTGGATGGCAGGAAAAAGCCAGTCCCTGTTACCCCATCTTGGCCAGAAGCAAAGTCCCTCGCTTTTATGCTTTACACACTTTTATACCGTGTGAATGTTTGCGGTATGCCTGTATTATTTTCTAAATTTAAAAAAAGAAGGACATACCAATTAAAATGAAGATGAAGTAAAGGAATAACCCCAGCCCAGCAGTTGCCTGTGATGTGTCCTTTCTGCTGGGTTCTATATCCTTCCCTCACCCTGAACGGGGACCCTGGGGCCAAAGTGCCAGACATTGCTGGCTTCAACTTCTGGCGAAGGCACCTGTCCATCTCTACTCTCATCTCAAGAAAATTGCTTTCAATCCTGCAACAATGATTGTGGAAAAGTGGGCATGAAATGAGCCGTGTCCTTAGAGCACAGCGAGACAGGCTAAGATGCTCCTTCCCTGGCAAGGGCTAGGATGTGGGTGACAGGTGTCCTCTTACCGCTCACACATGCCTTGTGATCTCACACTGTTTTTGAAATTTCTCCAGCTGCGCAGTGGCTGGGGCTCCAGCCACATGAAATTGTGCAGATAAAAACTTAAGCAAAGGCACTGAGACCTTGGCTCCCTGACATTTTGCCGCTGGTTCTGCCAGAGCCCAGCTGACGCACTAGACCACGGGAGTCAGTAATGAGATGCTGCAGGGACTGACGTCAAGGGGAGAATAGGGAGAAAAATTGGAAGTCTAGAAAAAAAGGTTTCCCCTTCGAGAGTTGTACCGTTCTGTTGCTGTTGCTTTGGGCAGAAGGGGACATCAGGTAAGTTCTGGGAGGTTCCGTAGTTGTAGAGAGGAGACCCTAGGCGACGGACAGCATGACAGGGTGCTTGCTTCACAGAAATGCAGACCGCTGCTCTGTCGACCTTCGACATGCAGGACACAGGTCACTTTTAGGTTTTGCTTCATGTATTTTGAAACTCTGTCCTTCGGGGCAAAGAAGTTTAGGATTTTATGCCTCCTTGAAGAACTGACCACTCTAGGGTTTATAGGACACACATGTAGCTTCCCGCAGTCTACCTTCAAGTGAGATCACACCCCTTCATGTACAGCGTGAGGACCTTACGACAATATAACTTTCTCTTCTCTTTCTCTGGCCTCTGTGCTGTGTTTTCCCACATGCTTATGTCTCTATACGTTATCAAGCCCACAAGACGCTGTCATTACTTTTGCTTAAGACGCAGCCAATCTTCTTTTTTTAATCACGATTTAGTTAGTATTCCTCGAATCTTTTGGTTTATAAGTACTGAGGGATCTATAAAGTATACGTGAGTTCAATTCCTGATTTCTGCGATCAGGCACAAACACGGGTCCTGGTATCATATGTATTAGTAACTGACTGTTTTTCTATTGCTTTGAACCACCTTTTTTTAACTGAAGTATAACAGGCACACAACGTCACAGGAGTTTCAGGGGCACAACGTAGTGACTCAATAAGTCTAGATGTGACCCTGCGTTCAACCCCAGTGTAAATACCTATTTACGATACCACTGACATAGTCCCCATGCCGTACTTTTCGTCCCTGTGTGGAACCAGTCAATTATCTCTTAAAGAGATTGAAATAATAAGAAAAGAAAGTCTTTAATTATCACCCCCATGTAGTTATCATTTCCAGAGATTGCCTTCCTTTGTGTACATCCCTATTTCTGTGTGGGGTTGTTTTCTTTCTGCCTGAGGGGCTCCTTTTAAACATTTCTCACAGTGTGGGTTGGCTGGTGATAAATTTTTCCAAAACCGGGTTTTCAGAGCTTTGGTACCCAGCACTGCCTGTCTACCTGGGTGGAGGGCGGTGGGGGAGACAGCTGGATGGAAACACCACTGGCCACTAAAGTTCAGCCATGTAAGTTTCTCTTTGCAATTAACATCGATGGGTGGGGGGCCTTAGAGCTGATGTTCTGGAGACAGATGGGGAGAGTGGGGCTGCGCATGTGGAGCACCTACTATATTCCAGACGCTGTGTCACAGGTACCTTGTCGGGTCTGGAGAGGACAAAAGGAGCCCAGCACCTGGTACATACCAATCCTCCGAAAAGGTAGCTACTTTGATCATCTTCCTCCATCATTTTAACCACCTCCTGGTACAGGCATTTTATTAACAGAGTTAGAGATGAGTAAGCCAGGCTTAGACAAGGGAAAGGGGTGGGGGGATTCAAACCCAAATCTGCGTGACTCCAAAGCCCGGCTCCTACACCCCCTGCTCTGTCCCAGGCCTCCGGGGCCAGGAGCTGCCACGGGCAGGGCAAGACTGCCCTCCGTGGCCAGAGGAAGCGTGAAAAAGAACGTCCAAGAAACAGAGCTGCGTGGAGCCAGACTCAGCCCAGGAATCAATCCGAAGGGTCCAAGTAGGGGTGAAAAGAGGCCCCACCCAGCAACAGCAGGGGGAGGGGGCAGGTGGGAGCCAGCACCCGGGAGCACCGTGTCTGGGGCTGTTTGCACAAAACCCGCTGCACGCTGCCTATCCGGATTTGTACCCAGGACACGAAGAGTTCGGGAGTACATTTGATCTTTCTCTTTTAACAAATCAGTACGTTTTTGCCGCAGCCGAGCAGCGTGGAAAGAACAATGTGTGCAGGCATCAGGGGTAGAAACACAGAACTCCAATTCTGCTGGTTTTATTGGTCTCACGGCCCCCGGCTGCCACTCCCCACTGCCCCCACCCCGCCAGTGGTCACCCGGGGACTGGCTGCCTGCCCTCAAAGTCCTGTGCTTCCAACACCAAAACAAACAAAGAACATCTGTTTTCTCTCTTTTTTCTTTTTTTCTTTTTCTTCTCTCTTTCTCTCCTGTTTTCTTTCCCTCATCCTCCGGCCGCTGGTCATGTCTGAGGACAGGGAAAAGCATCTCAGAACGGTGTGGCCTTCCTTTACCCAGGACGTAATTCCTTTATCACGGAGCTCAGAGACAGAGGGTTGCAAGAAGACAAGGAAGGCGCTGGTGGTGATTAACATTTCCCTGCTCTCTGCAATGATTCCAGGGCGTGGATTTCTTTTTGAGGAGTTTTAGCACGTGAGATGCTGGGACGCCAGCCCCTGGATTAGCTGATACCCCATCAAGCAAAGCAAGAATTCAGAGGAAGGGAGGGTCACCACACCGAGACACAAGACGGTGAGCCTTGCAGCAAGGTTAGGGAGACCCCAGGACAGGGGCTGGAGCCAGCCTGCCCCCCCCCCATTACCAGGACAACGGGATGCTGGGGGAGGAGAGCATCTGGACCAATTCTGCCAAGTTTGCAAGACTATTCCAGTCTTAAAGCTGCCCCGATTTTCTTCCCTGCCACCTCCCATCACACTGAGTAGAAAGGTCCCCATCCCAGACGTGTTGAGAGAGGACCCGTGGTCCCAGTGGAGGATACTCTGGGGAGAATCGGTACCTGAGGCCAGATCAGGCAGACCCAGGGAGAAGCTGCTGTCATCCTCAGGGGAGAGACGTGGCCCAGAGGAAAGATGGAGACGGACTTGGTCCGGAGGCACAGATGGTCAGGGGGGCTTGGTGGCAGCAGCCGCGTGGAACAGAACTTAGTGAGAACCGTGCCTGAAATCTCACCGACTGAGTGGCAGGGCCACATCTAAACCCGGACTGGGCTGGGAGGATGCTGCTTCTGAGGCAGAAGTGGCCGTCTCCCCAGCGATGGCCCGGACATGGAAGGCAGGAGCGGAAGAGCAGAGAGGTCACTTCACATGTTACTTACCCTTCTCCTGCCGCACTTTCCAGCCTGGGCCACTTTGCGGCACGACTGGCCTGTCTCCTAAGGCTGGCCCAAAGTCCAGCGCTGGGCCCCTCGGCCCCTCTCTGGCTGGCGGCCTTGTCTCTGGGACTCACTTTCCTCGTCCACCGAGTGGGTTAATGCCCCCTTCCTCCCACACTGTTGGGGCTGCAGTGAAATCGTAAAGGAAGCCAGGAGTGGCCCAGGACCGAGGCGTCAGGATCGGCGCCTGGACCCATCTGCCGTGTGCCCTTACGTGATGTTGGGTTTTACCGGATCCAGCGCAAAGTAGGACCCTGATCAACAAGCGTTTCATGTGAACACCCTAGTTACTGGTTCGAATCCTTGCTTTGACGTTTAATAGTTGCATAACCACTCCCTGGATTCTGAGTGCAAAATCGTAGTAAAACAGACCCAGATTCAGGAAAGGAGCTGGGGGCTCAAAGACAGGAATACTTTCGAAAACACCGTCAGGGAGACACGGTGTGGAAGCACCAGCTTAGCCACGCGGAACCCTACATACTTGCTTTAATTCTCTGGGATCACCATCTTGAAATTCCTAATAATTTAATCCTGAGCTTGTGTTTCGTAAGTCAAGTCCAGCGGGACAGTGGAGTACAGGCTCATGAGCAGAGAGTTACGTGTGTCGCCCACCAGTTCTTCCCGCCCCACTCAGACAGAGAGCGTTGGCGTTACCCCGTGGGCTCCCAATTCCAGCCCACCCACCGTGCGTGTGACTTCGGCAAGACTCAAAGTGGGTGCGAGGACAGAGTGTCCACAGTGGAGTAAGCGGGGGTACTGACAGCCCCGAACGGCCAGCCTTCCCATTTGAGCCTGGACATTCTCCCAAGTGCAGACAGACATCAGTGGTATTAGTCGAAGAAACATACATGATCAAGGAAACTCATCAGATCCTTTCTTACCTGTGTCACTTTCCCGTTATTTGCCAACCCCTCGCCTTGAAAATGGGGACGGAGGAGAGGAAACAAATGAAGTAATTCTTGGTTCCCTTCGTTTCGGGCCCTCCTTGCTCACCAGTTAGCCGGACAGGGAGAGGAGTGGGAGCGTGGACACATAGCAGGAAGTGACACGGAGGCTGCAAAGCTGGTTTTGTGTAGTTCCCCCTCTTCCCGCAAGAACGAAATACGTCTGCATTTGCGCGCTGCGAAATACGAACTGTGTAATTTCTGCGACTCGAGATGCAAATTAAATGCCCTCGTATCTGCATTTAAAACTGGCATTGCACAATATAAAGACGAACGGGAAAGTTCATGCTAATAATTTTAAATTCTGATTTTTCTTTTCTTAGAGCCACATTAACTAGGAAATAAAATACACCACGAAAGATGAGGGAGAGACTGCGGCAGAAAGGAAAGAGCTTTATGTTTTTGTGTGTTTAACGGCGTTTTTTTCCCCAGCTTTTTGAACAAGAACACCACATACGCATTTTTCACCGAAACTGCAACTTATGTAGCTAGTCCCGCAGGGAGAAGCCAGGCGCCTACACGCTTCTCCTGGGCAGAGAGGCTGGGTTTCTGTTAGGTAGTTCCTCTGCCCACAAGACTGTTAATTAAACACGCAGCATCAGGAAGTGTGAGTCCTGAGGACGCTTTTTTCTCATTCGCTCTGAAGGTGGGGAGAAGCGGGAGGCGGGGAGCCCTGCAGAGGCTGGAAAGAAGGGAGGCGGGGAGGCGGGGAGGCAGGGGGAGGCAGGGAGGCAGGGGGAGGCGGGTGTCCACCACTGTGCCCGGTGCTCTCTGCACGTGTCCCATTTTGTACCACAGCGATCCTGGGAGACGAGGATTGTCATCCCCTTTCACGGATGAGGACACTGAGGCTCCGAGTGGTCAGGAGATGTCCGAGCCCCACGGCTAGCGAGCCGGGCGCAGAGCCATCTCTCCATGAGCTGACAGAGGCAGGGCCCTGCACCGCCCGCGGGGACCGAGACACCACCCTCACGGCCCCCCAGGCCCCCCGTCCCATGGGGGACAGTGGATGACCACACGGTGGGATCTGATGGGGATGCACAGGCCATGTGGGAGCCAGAGGGGGGTCCTCATCCAGCCTGTCTGCCCTGGGGCCTGGGGGCGAGCAGCAGGTACACCTCCCCCACGCAACATCAGCAGAAAGGCTGTCCTCCACATCACAGGCATCACTGCTCCAGGACCTGCTGTGGCTCCCGCTGACGGCTGCCTCAAGCCATCGTGACTCCCTGCTCGGCAGCTTTACCACCCACCACCTCTCCCGTCCCTGCCCCCCGGAAACTCCAGGCAAAGCGGGTCTTCACTGGGCTCCGAATGCCCTCACCCATCCCCACCCTGCCAGGGCTTTGTTCCTGCGGTGTCCCCTCCCTCCTTGCCCTCCCCCCTACTCGTCCTTCAAAACCCACAATTCATCTCTTTGGTGAAGGCTTTTTTCCAGACAGAACTAATCACTCTCAGCTCTGCCCCAGAGCAGCTGGTAGAGAACATGTTCTGAGCCCGTAACTCGTGCCAGGCTCTGTCCTCACCCATTCCGTGGGCCACCTCACTTAGTCCTCACCACCGCCCTGCGAGGCAGAGACCACGGTCACCTCTACTGTGCAGATGAGGAAACTGAGGCTCAGAGAGGTGATGTAACTTCCTGAGGCCACAGGGAACCCCTACCTTTCATGTTATGTCAATAAATATCTGTGTGATAGGTGGCTTGTAACATGGCCCCAACATATCCACCTTTGGCCTTCCCCAAATGCCTGGGCCTGCGATTCACAAGAAATTGCTCAGCCAAATTGAAACTTGACCCTCCTAACTCAGTCCCATTCGGATCAGTGACAAGTCCCACCACTGATGCCTGGAGTCCCAGCTCCCCTGAAGCACAGATCCCCGTGTTCCTCCTGCACAGGGTCAGGGAAAGAGCAGGGACTCAGGTCAGCCAGGCCTGGGCTCACACTTGCCACCAATGAGTCGAGTGACCTGGGACAAGGCAGTTCATCCCTCGGGGCCCCAAACTCCACACCTGGGGGACAGAGCGAGGGATGATGGAGTCCAGCATGTGCACGGCCCCGCACACAGTAGGTGCTCAGCAAATGTCAGCACCCCCCCCCCCCCCCGCCCCGCAAAGGTGGTCAAACCGTAAGCTGCATCCAATCAGAGCTTTTGAGTGAATCCTCTATCCAGCAAGCAGCCTCACCCCTCCCTCCGAGGCCCCAGCCCGGCCTCCAGCCACCCCTGCCCCCCTGCTCCCGGCATAATTTGTGCGCTTTCTGTGGGGTCGCTCCATTATTACACAGAACGAATCTTTCAGGATGTTTAAATTCCGATCTTTTTTCCTAATTCACCCGCACCGGAAGAGAAATGGCCGCGTTTGGCAAAGGTCGTGCGTAAAACACAGAAGGGGGGACAGGAAGCGGAGGCGAGGACCGGATTAAGGAGCAGGTACCATCCATTAGGGGGATCACGGCGCTGTCCTCCCCGGGAGCACGTGCTCTTCCGGGGCCGCGAAGCCGAGCAGCCGCTCTGAGCAGGAGCACTTCTCCCAGGAGTGACGTGAGTTCAGTGCATTGAGCACCCGCTTCAGGGTCCCCCCTCCCCGACACCCGCACGTCAGCCCCGCACGATTGCGTCCTCATCCCTGCTGCCCGGACAGAGTCACTGGGAGGCGAGGGTCCCGCCCAAGTCTGCACGTGGCAGCGAGAGGTGGTACCAGGATCCAACCCAGGCTGCTGGCTCCCAGGCCCCTGCTCCCCTCCCCACTCTCCTGCTCCCTGGGAAACCGGGGCAGGGGCAGGGGCAGGGGCGGGGGCTCAGTTACAGCAGGAGAGGCTAGCAGAAGAATCAGCCCAATCCAGGCGGACACCCACCGGGGTTTGGGTTCGGCCTTGGCTCCAGAGGCCCTAAGTACCGGCCGTAAAACAAAACCGAAACAAAACCCGTTGAGAAACGAGTGCCCCCAAGTGGGTGTTTGGAAGCGGGAGCCCCGGGAGCACAGTGACAGCAAGGGGTTCTGCAAGGAGCCACGTCAGTGCCCCCAGCAGCGCCCACCAGCCCGGGACCGGCCCCCGACCCTCTTCTGCTGCTGCGTCCTGGCCAGGGGACGACTCAAGGGGACAGACTTGAGTCTGTGTTCATCCCCCTCCGCACCTCCTTGCCTTCACCTGTGCTCTGTGTTCTGACGCCGTGAAACCAGCACCCCGAGTAGGTGTCTAGACCGCCTGCCCCCTTCAGGGTGTCCCAGCCGAGGCTGAGTGCCCCCCGGGGCGGGGACACATGAGGACGGACGGGAGGGTAGAACCGGGGCTGACCGAGCGAGCGCAGGGGTCCGGGATGGACGGTGGAGGGAGGGAGGCCACAGCAGCGAATGACCCGAGAAAGGATGACAGACCCAGAGGGCCTCCCGCGGCCTCCTTCCGTCGCTGTGACCGCCCTGTACGAGCTCCAAGTTCCACTTCACGTCCCGTGGGAGGATGTGGGGCCCAGAGAGGTTGGGTAGTTTGCCCCATGTCACACAGCTTCTGCGACGGAACTGAGGCCCCGGCACAGACGCTGGGCCACCCCCCCTGCGCCTCAGGCTGCTTTCTAGAATCTGCCCTGGGCGGGTGCTTTGGCCCAGAGTCCTCAGGAGACTTGGCCTCCTCGATTCCCCAGCTGACATCTGACTTGATCCAATCCAGCTCTTTATGTCAGGATAAAACCTTTCCAGATCCTTCTGACTTGCTCCAATGTTCTGGTGCTGGACTTCATCCCCAGATGGTTCCGCGCGGCGAGGGCCGGGTGCTGGCTGCGAGCGGAGCCTGTCTTTTCTGGTGATCGTTTCTGACACACTTTAGTTTGCCCGACTTCCCTGCCCCGCCTGGCCGATGGGGTCCCAGGCGGCCGGCAGCTGCCCTCTGTCCCCAGGCCGTGCCTGCAGCTTCACCCCACAAGAACCCCCCAACACCACAAGAACACCACGGGCCGCTCCCCAAATCCTCCTGACACGCTCACGGCTCCAGATTTTGCACAAGCTGCTTCCTTTACCGGGAGTCCTTTCCACGTCTTCTCCATCTGGAGAAATCCTGCGCATCCCCCAAGGCCAAAGCACCGGGGGAGGGAGGGAGCTCACCCATTCGGCCCGCCGGCCACGTGCCCAGGGCCATGCGGCGGGGTCGGGGGGCACTACTCTCAGTGAGTCCCCCTGCAGCCCGGGCGCCAATCACAGAGTGGGCCTCACTAGCCCATTTTACAGACGGGGAAACACTGAGTTACTTATTCAATGTCCCGCAGTGGTCAGCAACTCGGACCAAGTCGGCCGACACACAGACCAGCCCTGTCCACGCACCCCTGGCTCTGGGAGCCATCCTGACCCCTGAGAGGGGGCTCCTCTCCTCCTTCCCTCCGGCACCGGGCATCATCGAGCGCTCGAATTCTCCTTCCATCCCCGTGGTTCTCAGGCTCTTTCCCTCCCTGCCTTGGTGAAATGAGGTGGGTTGAGCGTCCCCGTGGCCCGGTGCCAGGCTCCGCCCTGGAGGAAGACAACCCTCAGCCCGAGGGCCGATCCCATCCCTGTGGCCAGGAGAAACAGCTTGCGCGATGATGTCAAGTTCACCAGTTTCCATATTTAGCTCCTGGTGGGGGCGGGATGGCCGGGAAGTGGGAGGCAAAAAGTGTGCAGGGTGGTGGGTGGGTCACGTGGGGGTACATTTAGGCTCAGTATCAGCAGAGGTGCTCAAAAATCTCCCGGCAGATTCCTCTGCCAGGTGGTGAGCTCCCTGTCCCTACAAGGGTTCAAGTTATTGCAGGACAGTGAAGGGAGAGCGTCCTGTGTAAGGAAGGGGGGAGTTACACCAGCATGGCTCTCTGGGCTAAGATTCTGATCTCAGGCTGTCCGTTTCTACTCCACGTGTCCCCCAGTGGTCGGGGGAGGGGGGGCGTTGGGGGAGGGGGGTTCCAGATCTCCTCCAGAGATTCCTTCATTCTCGGACCGTCAGGCCTGTGAGTCCACGGCTGATTCTGTGATTCTAGAATTCTAGGATTCTGTGAAAGGGACCAGATGCTCACATTCTGTGATTCAAAGGTTTTCCGAAAGCGCCTTGGAGTCTATGAAAGACACTGTGATTCCCACTCCTGTGCGTCACAAGTGCCGTGAAAGGACTGGCGGACGTGAAAATGGAAGAAGTTTCCGCGACCCTCCGCCCGCCCGCGTCCGCGTCTGCAGAGGGAGGACCCTGGGCCCCTGACCCGCAAGGTCCTCTCTGCGCTCAGTGTGGGTCCCCGGGGGCCCCTGACCCCACGTGCCCGTCTCCTCACCTGACTCTCCGCCCCCCCAGGTCCCCTCATGCCGAGAAGTTACAACGGGTCCTGAAGCCCCAGGTGACAGAGCCGGCGGAGCCAACACCTGGGCGGACGTGTTCACAGATGCACACATTGCTGTTCTCGTGTCATTTTCCTGCTGGGTTGATTATGAGGCACGCGGTGGGGACACAGCCTTTGCTAAGTGGAATTTTCTGGTGCGTCTCCTTCAGTACAAGCCGCTTGAGGATGGGAATCAGGAGCCCGCTTACGTTTCAGTCCTGTTTGTTTTTCCTGATGCACTCGCCCTGCTCTACCGTGGAGGTCTCTCCCCGTTCACTGTTCATCTGGGGGCGCTCTCCATGGGCTCTGAGCAGTGGCCGCCCTGAAGGTTCAGCTGGGTTTCTCAGGAAAGGAACAGGATCCGGGGAGGGAAGAAATGGAGACCAGGCAGGTGGGGCTGGAATCCTGGAGGAGGCCGGATCATGGTCCGTCCTCCAGGATGGCCCAGGGGCCCCTCCTCACCCACCAGGAAGGCTGGGGTCTCTGGGCACCTGCAGCAGATGGACCCCAGAGCTCAGAGCCCAGTAGACTTGGCCGTGGGGTTTGGGACAGTCCCCTCCCTGAGTCCCAGGAGCCTCCCTGGAAATATCCTGAGCTGGTGGGGAGCCTCTGTAGCCCTGAGACACTGATCTGGTGGAGGCTACTCTCCATCTGGACATTCCCCACCCACCCCCCTTTATTGTGGAACCCCTCCTGGCCCCGCAGGGCCCTGCTCAGATGCCCCCTCCAGGCAGACTTCCCTACTCTTGCAGGGGACACCACAGCAGCCTTTGCTCCTCTCCATAGATGCCTTCACACTTCCTAGTGCTGTGTGCTCAACACCGGTTTCTCTGCTCCGCTGGAGCACCGTGAAGGTAGGACTTTGGTTGTTTTGTTCAGCACCGTCTGCACCATGGCAGTTGTTGACATATAATAACTGGTCAACTGCCATTTGCTGGATGGATGGGTGGATGGATGGATGGACTGATGGATAGACGGATGGATGGATGGATGGATGGATGGACAGATGCACAGATGGATGGATGGATGGATGGATGGATAGATGGACTGATGATGGATGGATGGATGGATGGATGGGCTGATGGATGGACAGATGGACGGATGGATGGATGGATGGACAGATAGATGGACGGGTGGATGGATGGATGGACAGATGGACGGACAGATGGACGCACGGGTGGATGGATGGATGGATGGATGGATGGACGGATGGATGGACAGACGGACAGATGGACTGATGGACAGATGGATGGACGGACAGATGGATGGATGGATGGATGGATGGATGGATGGATGGACAGACAGACAGATGGACAGATGGACGGATGGACGGATGGATAGATGGATGGATGGACCAATGGATAGACGGATGGATGGATAGATGGATGGATGGACGGGTGGATGGATGGATGGACAGATGGACCGATGGATGGATGGATGGGTGGATGGATGGATGGATGGATGGACGGATGGACGGGTGGATGGATGGATGGATGGATGGACGGATGGACGGGTGGATGGATGGATGGATGGGCGGATGGACAGATGGATGGACGCACGGGTGGATGGATGGATGGATGGATGGATGGACAGATGGACAGACGGATGGATGGATGGACAGATGGACTGATGATGGATGGATGGATGGACAGATGGAGTGATGAAGGATGGATGGATGGACTGATGAAGGATGGATGGACGGACAGACGGATGGATGGACGAGCGTGTCAGGTACAATACATGTCATACTCAGAGCTGATTCAGATTCAGATGGTTCTCCAGATTTTACCAAACTGTGTCTGCCTGACCAGTAGATCTCCCCCCCGCCGTGAAGACAGAATCTCTCAGGAGATGAAGCCCTACTGCTCTGGGGTCTTGTACCTGCTTATTCTTGTTGTTCCTAACAGCCACACCCCTGTGAGGTAGGTCTCTTGGTGTCAGTCCACAACCAAGGACGTGGTGGCTCCAAGAGTCCATGTCGCCCCCCCCCTCGGCGGGTGGCCCGGCTGGACACACACTCAGACCTGCCTGAGGAGGGTGCCTCTGGTGGGGGCTGCTTGGGGGGGCGGGGGGGGGCGATGTTCATTGGGTGACAAGCCCTCTTCCTTGACGAAAGCCATCGGTCCCACACCAAAATGAGCTCCTGGTGATAACAGGGCTGCTAATGCTAACAATAATAAAAGCACCCGCGGCCACTGCCATAGCAGGGCGCTGACCCCACGGCAGGCTCCGGGCCAGCACTCCACCTTTCTCACCTCATTTACCCCTCTCCACAGCCCCGAGAGCTGCGTGGCATCCCGCGTGACAGAGGAGGTGAGTGGGACACACAGGGGAGCAGTGGCCTGTCCTCGATCCCTTAGCCACAGACAAGGCCAAGGTGGACCTCCAGGGATCTCACATGTGGCTCACGGGCCTCCAGTGTCTCCAAAGCTCCAAAGTTTCTCTGGCTTCTCCATGCTTTGACCGACTCCACCGTCCACCTCCCTTCAGATTGACTCGAAATAGGCTCCCTTTTCAATTTGTCCGCCGCTAAGCAGTCTTCCCACATCCATGGTCTCAGTCAGCCTTGGTCAACTGCACTCTGGAAGCCAGATGATCCTCCTTCCTTTCTTTTTTGTTAAGAGAATGTGAGCCGGGGAGAGGGACAGAGAGGGAGAGAGAGAGAGAGAGAGAGAGAGAGAGAGAGAGAGAGAGAAAGGGAGAAAGAGAAAGAGAAGAGAAAGAGAAAGAGAAAGAGAAAGAGAAAAAGAAAGAGAAAGAAAGAGAAAGAAAGAAAAAAAATCTTGAGCAGTCTCCACGATCAGTGCAGAGTCCAATTCAGGGCTCAATCCCACAACCCTGGGATTGTGACCCGAGCCAAAATCAAGAGTTGGATGCTCACCCGACTGAGCCACCCAGGCGCCCCTCAGATGGTCCTCTGATTCCTCAGATTCCGACGTATCGTCAGAAGGTCAATGGTAGCATACTTGAGGACAGTACAGTAAGATGCGTTATAATTGTTCTGGCTTACTATCAGTTATCGTTGCTAATTTCTTCTTGTGCTTACTTTGTAAATGTACGTTTATCATAGGTGTGTACATATAGGAAAAAACATAGTATATGTGGGGTTCAGTACTATTCACGGTTTCTGGCGTCCCCTGGCCGTCTTGGAACATATCCCCACAGGAAAGGGAGGAGGGCTCTAACCATGAAACCAAAGGTCCAGTGCACTACTGCCTGTGGGTTTTTTTTCCCCTAATGCTCATTAAAATAAACACACGACTGGTAAATATAAAACGTTCTTCCGGGCACCGCTTGTCCTCGTCGTCCTGTCTCTGACTCACCCAGAGCAGATGCCCCTCCCTGGGAGGCACCAGGAGGGGCGGGGAGGAGGTGGATCTGGGCGGGTAGACAGGGCGTGGCCTCCCCCAGCCCCGCCCAGGACCGCCGAGGAGTTTCTCCTTCTGCCCGGGAAGCCCCGCCCCTGCCTGCTGCCCTGGCCTGGGCCTCCCAAAGGGAGCCCCGTGGCGGCTGGAGGGGGCTCGGCTGACCAGGGCCCCATGAGGAAGGGATCAAAAGGCTGCAAAGGCCCCAGTGGCCCCTGAGAATGGGATGCACTTGGGGGTGCTCACCACATGTCCCTCCTCTCTTCTAAAGAAAGCCCCAGGCACCCAAAAGCAGAATCCCCAGCTCTGCGCCACCCCAGGGAGAGAAGCCAGGAGGTGCCTTCTGTTCATGTGCAAAGGGTCCTGCCAAAAATGAAGACAGGAAACTGCAAAGGAAAATTTGGCAACCAAAAAAAGGAAACAGAACCTTCTAGAAAGGCAGTCGCATCCCCAGCCCAACAAGGCAACTGTGATGGGTTGAAGAACAGACAGACAAGCCTCCAGGCTGGAGTGGGGGCTGCACGAGTTGGGGAAGCGAAGGAGGGCCATCTGCCCCGGGCCCCACCCCAGAGGGGTTGTGGTCAAGCCACAGGAAGTCCCGGTACACAGCACCAGCAGCACCCGCGGAAAGAGAAGCACCAGGGCTCGTGTAGGGCCAGCAGGCCTGGGTTCAAGCCCCAGCTCCTCTTTCCACTGCAACTCCCTTCCTCCTCCCTGAGCCTCGTTTTTCCCCACCTGTAAACTGGGAGGGACTAGAACCTATGTCCCCAAGTCATGGTGAAGAATAACAATGCTTAGCACACAGGAAGCACTCGATATGTGTCAGCGATCAGAAGTTTTCTGTTATTAAATATTTTATTTACTATTGGTTCAGCTGACGGTCTGTGGGTAGCAGAGGGAGCCGGTGTGTTATGTGTGGCCCCAGATATTACGAACTGATTTATTCACCAAGCGTGTTTACTGAGCACCTGTTTTGAGCCAGCTGGGTGCTGGCCATGGGTACAGAGCAGAGCTGGGAAGCAGAGTTGAGTTCAAACTGGGAAATAATTCACCTGCAGCCATACTCTCCCATGGGGCACCTTAGGGCAGATGATGGCACTGGAGGGTCAGGGACCTTCACACCGATGACGTGTCCACTGCGTGTCTAGCCCAGGCGGAGGCGCATCCTGTGACAGCCGGTCACGGAGCCATCCGTGGACACCTGGGGAGGCCAGAGGCCAACCCCCACCCCAGAGACAGACAGGGAGCCTCGGAGAAGGGGAGGGGCTGCCCCAGCGTCCCCCGTGCTGGCGCTGGAGCTGGTCTCGCACCCAGGCCTGGGCAGAGGCAGGGTGGCCTCTGGAACCTCCCGGGCTCAGCTTAAAATGCAGGTTCCAAGGCTCCCACCCATTTGCAGACTTAGGATCCCTGCACCCAGGTCCGGGAATCCCAGGGGGCTGGGGGACAGCCCACACTAGGGAGTCCCAGAGAGGGAGCAGCTGGGCACCGCCAGGGTCTTCTCCAACCTCGACCTTCCCGGAGTGTGAGATCCCGCACCTGCATGGAGCCAGGTCCCAGGCCCAGCACCGAGGACCGGCCACACGGGCTTCCGGGACAGTTGGCACTCTCCCACGTGCCACCCCCACGCTGCTCTCCCACCCCGTCTGGGGTGCTGGGGCATCCTTCCCGCCACCTGCCCTGCCTCCCTGATGCTCTCTACACCATTCCCCTGCAGATCCCACGCTCCCCGGCTCTGTCACTGAGGAGGGCAGCCACCCGCACTTTACAGGAGGGGACAGACAGGAAGGAGCCACTTCAGGCCCTGCTAACCTGAGGGGACCACGGGAGGGGACACGTTCCGACCTGTTGGGAGGTTTGCCACGAGGGAGGAGAGGACAGCTCTTGATCTGGAGGAGGTGCTGTCTCTTCCTCGAAGCCCCGGTGGGAGACCTGTGGCCGGGGGGTCACCTGGTCCCAAACCCTGGCAAAGATGGGGTTCCGTCCTGAGCCCCGACGACACCTCGTCCTGCCCCTGGTGTCTCATTTCAGGCTGCATGCCCCAGAGAGGTGGGAAACGTTCTCCCCATTTCCTAGGTGAGCAAACTGAGACCCAGAGGGGCAGTCAGGTGCCCCAAGTCACACAGCACATCAGGGAGGGTCCTGGGACTCACCCCCAGCTCCTTGGATTGTGGATTTCAAGTTCTCTTCATGGCACCTGTTTTGGGGGCCCCTCAGACACCTCTGCTTGGGTGTCTCATATCCTCCATCCCCCACCATGCGGTAGATCTTTTTGGCTCCAAAGCACTTATATCCTGATTTGGGGACAAAAGACTCAGCCATTTGCAAAGAGGAACAAGAAGGAAGGGGACAGGAAGATGCCCCTCAGTGCTCCTGCTCAGCCCCCAGGCCACTCCCAGCAGTCAGGTCTGGGCCGTGCCCTTGACCGGCAAAGCCTCTGAGCATAGCAAGGCCAGGACAAGCAGACGGGCCATCACACAGACATGCCAGAGTCAGGGACGCAGAGGGTGGCCCAGCGAGAGAAGGGAGGATGGTCTTTCCTGGGGAGACTGCAGACACATTTGCCCCCATGAGAGGTCACTGCCTCCCTGGGAGGCTTTGAAAGGAAGGGCTGAAGGGGTCAAGTGACAGGGACAAAACCAGCTGTCTGACCAGGTCTGAGCCCTACTCCCGGTGCTGGACGTGGATGCCCCTTGTCCCCATACCACAGAGGTCCCTGGTGCCAGACCCCTCAATACCAGCCTCAAGTCAGCCATTCCAGGCCCTCCCCAAAGCCTAAGACCACCTGTTCCAAAAACCCCACCCCAAAGCCTAAGACGGCCTGTGCACTCATCGTGTCCTGTCTCTGGGGCCCATTTCACAGATAGGGAAACTGAGGCCCAGAATGAGCTGCAAGATGGCAGCAAAGAGGGAGTGGACACAGCAGGAAATCTGGAGATAACAGGCCCGGCTTCCGATGCCAGCTCCAGCTCAGATGCCTTGGCAAACCCCGCACATCTCTGAGTCACCATGTGACACATCTGCAAATGTTCCCTGCTACCCCATTGCCTGTGCACATCTGTGAGACTCAGCTCCCCTCTGTCGGCACAGTGGGTCTGTAATACGATCGCTGTGAAGTTTGCTAGAAAATCCACGTAAAGCCCTAGCACATGTAGATGCCCAAGAAACAGTGGCTCAATAGAGGACCAAGGCTGCCCTGACCTAAATCCCCAGGGACTACATCCCGCCCGTCCAGTGAGCAGAGCGCTGGGCTCCAGTGGCGGGGTCTGTCCGCCAGGAGCGGCTCCCAAGAGGGGGGAGGCTTGTCCTCCTGGCACAGACGCCCCCTCCCGATGCCTGTCTTCTCCCACATCAATTGCATCTAGAACAGATGGGTGTCAGGATTTTCCCCTCGCTGTTCACAGAGCTCCGGGCCAGGACCTACCCGTGCAATCAAAAGAGGAGAAATGCGAAAACACCCTCTAGCAGGACTTCCGCCACCTTCCCTCCCTTGCAAATCCATCAGTGAACTGTAATTGCAAAGACAGACCCTTGATAGAAATCTCTTCCCCAATTCACTGTGGGACAAAGAGGCTCCTGACGCCTACAGAAAGAGAGAAGTGTATATTTGTTAGGTTAATTCTTTATCTATATACAAAGCAAGAAAACAAAAATATTGGCTAGAAAGCACCTTGACAGTAGACCGTGACGGCCCTGGGGACATGCTGGCTTTCTTTTTCCTGGGACTTGTTCCATTAATCAAAGTGAGATCTGAGAAGACGCGGGAATTACGTGGAGAGGGTGGGCTGCGGGGGGGACCTACAGCAGACGTGGGGAGAATTGGGAAGAGGTGGGGGCGGGAGTTGGGGTTTGGAAGTCCCCAAGATGCCGGCCCTCACCTTCCTCTGAGTGTGACGAGATGGTCCCTTTCGGACGCAGCCCTGCACAGGCAAGAACGTGGCGGGGGGCTCAGGGCAAGGCTGTTCCAGGCAGGGAGCCAGTGCAGGTGGGGATCCCTAGAAGCAGAGTGAGAGGGGGACCCACGGGCAAGTGGCTTCTGGGGGGTGACTCCTCAGGAGGGGGAGCAGGGGAGGGGTGTGGGTTCAGCTGGAGTCCAGCCTCCGTCTGAGCACACCGGGAGCCCTGAGCACGTCCGCCACCACGCGGCTGTGCCCCTCGGGGACTGAGCCGGCCCTTCTGTACCCTGCATCAGCCAGTCATTAGCTGGAGGTCACCAAGGGGGAGAGTGTGACCTCAGCCTTTTCAAGGTGAGTGGCACCGTCATCTGTCTTCAACTGAGGTCAGTGCTCATCGCTGCTGATGGTGTGCTGGCCCCGGAAAGAAGGACTGCGTGTGTACCAGCTTCTACACATGTGATGGGTGGAACTGTGTGCTCCAAAAATTCATATGTTGAAGTCATCCCCCCAGTACTTCAGAACGTGACTTCCTTTGGAGAGCGGGTCTTTACAGGGGTACCGAGTTACAAGGAGGTCATTAGGGTGGGTCCTAATTCCATACGACTAGTATCCCAATAAAAAGGGGGATTTGGGCACCGATATACCACCCAGGGGAAAAGGACACATAAAGATGAAGACAGAGATGGGGGTGATGCTTCTTTGCTCCAAGGGACACCAAAAATCGGCAGCAATCCGCCAGAAGCTAGGGCAGAGGCATGGAACAGATTCGTCCTCACAGTCCTCACAAGGACCCCAGTCCAGCTGACACCTTGACCTTGAAGTTCTAGCCTCTGGAACCAGGAGACAACAAACTTCTGTCGTCTAAGCCACCATCCACTTTGTTACGGCACATCATCAGTAACATCCAGTGATTCTGCTCACCCGGCATCCAGGCCTCACCTCTGATTATAGCCTCCTGATGCTCCTGGAGGGACCCCTGGGCAGCCCTCTGGTCCCTGGGGGTCCTGCAGAAATCACTCCACACCCAGGCCGAAGGGTGTCTGCATCCCCCGGCCACAGTGATCATTTCAGAAATGGGCATGTGACACAATCCAAGTCAATGGGGCTGAAACCTGGGACTTTCTGTGGACTTGGAGACACTATGGGGTGAGAGCATGGTCTCCACTGCGGAACCATCTAGAGGAGAGGGCCTACCAGAATGTGAGGCCATCCTAGCACAAACCAGAGCAAAGAAGAGATATAGATCTAATGACTTCATTTATTTAATTATTGGGCTTTGATTCGTCCCCACCTGTATATAGGTATATTGGTATATATCATCAAATATATAACTATAGTTATAACTATAACTATAATTTTTTTTTGTATAACTACAAAAAAAAATAAGTTGATTCAGACTACAGTCCAGAATGACCTTGAATTAGAAAGGGAGACTATGTTATTAAACAAAAATTATAGTGATCATTTATCAAAGGCAAATTATATACTCCGTGTGCCAGGCATTAATGCCTTTTTTCACATGTATTACCTTAAGCCTCAGAGCCAACCCTAGGACGTGGGGCCTGTTATATCTCCATTTTTTTTTTCCAGTTGAAGTTGAAATTTTTTTCAGTGTTACTTTCAACCAGCCACGCCTCTACTCTGAACAAAAAACTGGCAGCCCACAGAAAGAACATTACAGACCAATACCCCTTATTTCCTTCGCCTGCCTTCCTGCCGACTTCTTGAATATTTTCAGACTTCAATTTGTATTTAGCTGTATTGTGTGGGCATCGATCTCTTTGTATAGCTCCTTTAGTGTCTGTTCTGGGTGTTACGTTATAACCACATAACTTATCCATTCTCCTGATGTCATCATTTAACCACTTTGAGTGGAATAGAGAAAACTTACCTCCCTTTACCCTCCCCCACTTACAATATAAATGGCTTAACTATCTCTTCTATCGACATTTAGAACCACACCAGACAATGTGGTTCAACCATAAAACACAATTTAGAAAACTTAAGAGGGAAAGAAAAGTCTACTGTATTTACCCATCTCTTTGCTTATGTTTGTTCTTCTTCCTGATGTTTCGAGAATCCTTTATTGTTTCTTTGCCATTTAGACAATTTTTTAGCCATTCATTTAGGGCGGATCTTCTGACAACAAATTATCTTAGTTTTCCTTCATTTGAGAATGTTTTGGTTTCCTTTTCATGTGTGAAGGATATTTTCACTGAATACAGGATCGCTGTTGACAGTTCTTGTCTTTCAGCACGGAGATACGTTGTGCCACTTCCTTGCAGCCTCCATGGTTTCTGATGAGAAATAACCTGTCATCCTAATATTTCACCTTGTACACAAGGTGTTGATTCTCTCTCACTGCTTTCAAGATATTTTCTTCGTTTTTAATTTTTAGACCTTGTTTTTAACTTTTAGAAGCTTGACAATGACGTGTCTTGGTGTGTATTTCTTTGGATTTTCCTATTTCAGATTCACTCAGCTTCTGGAATCCATGGGTTTATGTCTTTTGCCAGATTGGGGGAGTTTTCGGCCATTGTTTCTTTGAGTTTTCCAGGTCCTCCCTTCTCTCCTCCTTCTGGGACTCTGATGACACAAATGTTAGATCTTTCATTATAGTCCCATATGTCCCTGAGGATTTGCTCTTTTTCTTCTACAAGTACATTATGTCTTTGCTGTTCAGATTGGGTAATGTTTGTTGTTCTGTCTTCAGGTTGATTGGCTCATTTCTCTGTGCCCTCTATTCAGCTGTTAAACACATCCACTGACTTGTTTATTTTGATTATTGTTGTTTGTGTCACAGGATATCAACTATCTTGGAGAATTTCCCATGAGCACTGAAAAACAAATGTGTGTTTTGGATAAAGCCTTCTGTAACTGTCAATTAGATCCTCTTGATTATGTCGTCCTGTTCTTCTATATCTTTACTGATTTTCTAATAGTTATATCAATCGCCGAGAAGTGTGGCCTTGAAGTTTTCCAGCTACAATTTTGGATTTGCCTATTTCTTCTTTCACCTTTATCCATTTTTGTTTCATGTGTTTTGAGGTTCTATTATTTGGTACATATATCTTTAAGACTCTTATGTCTTCTTGGTGGATTGACCCTTTAATTATTGTGTAATACCCCCCTTTCTTTCTAGTAATGCTTTTGTCTACTCTATCTGATATTACTATGGCTCTTCCTGCTTTTTAATTATCATTTTTTAATATATCTTTTAATTACAACCTATTTATGTTGTTGTATTCCAAGTGAGTTATTTGTGTACAACACATTGTTGGACAACACATCATGTGTTCTTCTGAGTTTTTGCTTGTTCTGTTTTGTTTTTGAGCCACTCTACCAATCTCTGTCTTTTCATTGATGTATTTAAACCATTTACATTTAATTACGGATAAGTTAGGGCTTAAGTCTGCCATTTTTATTTTGTTTTATTTGCTTCTCATTTCTTTGTATCTCTCTTCTTTTATTCCTCTGGGTTACCTGAACATATTTTCTGAATTCCATATTGATAATCATATAGTATTTTTGAATATCTCATTTTGTATAGTTTTCTTAGTTTAGCGTTAAGTATTCTACACACATAATTTATTGCACTCTACTGGTATTGATATTTACTGCAATATAAATATAGACACTGCAAGTTATATACAGACACCTTACTTCCATTTAGATCCCTCCACACTTTAAATTAGTCTTAAATACTTCAAGTTAAATATGGATGTCTTACTTCCATTTTAGATCCCTCCACATTTTAAGCTAGTCTTAAACACTTCCTTTACACACACTGGTTACCACATTTGATGGTTTTCAATTTTTGCTTCCACCACCAAATATGATTTTCTAAACTTATAAGAAAAGGGATTATCTATTCTATTTACCCCATCCATTCTAATAGTGTTCATTCCTTTCTAAAGTTCCAAGCCTTCTGTTATCATTTCCTTTCTATTTAGACTACTTCTTTTAGCCATTCTTTAAGGATACATTTGCTAGCAAAAAAACCAAATCTTTATTTTCACCTTAATTATTGAAGAATATTTTCACCACATACAGAATTCATGGTTGATATTTCTTTTTCCTCAGTACTTAAAAACTGTCATGCCATTTAACTGGAGCCTCAACAATTTCAAGAGTCATCCACTGACATTCAGACTGATGTACCTTATAAGTAACATGTAGTTTCTTCCCGGCTACCTTCAAGATTTTTGATTGTCTTTAACTTTTGAACATTTAATTATGATGTGACCTGGCATCAATTTCACATCATTTTCTTTGGGCTTATCCTATTTGGTGCTCACTCAGCTTCTTGAATCTGTAGGTATATGTCTTTCACTACATTTAGAAGTTTTTAGCCATAATTATATCTTCAAATACATTTTCAGTCCCACTCTCTCTCCTCTCCTTCTGAGATTCCAATGACATCACTGTTAGTTCTTTTGCTAATGTCTCATGGGTCTCTGAAACCCTGTTCATTTTTTTAGTCTGTTTTCTCTCTCTTGTTCAGATTGAGTAAATTCTATTGATCTACACTCGAGGTCGCTGAGTCTGTCATCTACCATGTCCATTCTACTGTTGAGCCATCTACTGAAGTTTTTGTGTGTTTTTTTTTTGTCATTTTATATTTTAGTACTATAATTTCCATTTGGTTATTTTTTATAACTTCTACTTTTTGCTGATGTGTTTTTTTCATTTGTTTTCAGACAATTTATAATTGCTTATTGAATCATTTTTATGATGGCTGCTTTAAAGTCCCTGTCAGATCATTCCAACATTTGATTCATCTCAGGGTTGCCACTTATTGATTTCCTTTCTCATACAGGTTGTGATTTCCCTGGTTCTTGGTATGATGAGTGATTCTTCTTTTATTGTATCCGAACATTTTATAAGACTCTGAATTCTATTTAATCTTTTTTTCTTCTTTTTTTTCTAGCAGTTTGTAGCAAGAGGCCAGATGGCTGTGTGTGCCCAGCTCCCCCCCCCCCCCCAGCATGCCTGCAAAAATAGGGCACCAACTCTACTTCCTTGTTTTTTCTGAATGGGGACATTAGACTCAGCTTCCCACTGTGCCCTACTGACACCAGGGATGGAGGAAGCTGAGGGCTGACTCACACTACTTTGTTACTACAGGGTGAAAATAGGAGTTGAGCTTCCCCACTGGACCCTGTTGACACTGGGTGGGGGCAGGGGGAGAAGAAGGTAGAGTGTCAACTAGCCCTGCTTCCTGCCACTTCATTCTGCCTCACTGCTGGCAGGCTGGCATAGAGACTCAGCTTCCCTCTAGGGCCTGCAGATACCAGTTGGATGTTGGACAGAAACATCAAATGTTAATAGCCCCACCTTCCATCACGAAGTAAGTCTCGTTGATGCCAGGTGGGAGTGGAGGCTTAGCTCATGGCTACACCCATCTGACCCCATCCTGGCAGGGGGACCAGGCCTGCTTACACATGGTGGGGGAGAGTGGAATAGAACATTAGCTCCCTGAAAATGCAGAGCAGGGAGACTGGGAGGAGAACAGGTTTTCTGTTGCTTTTTGGCTGGTAGAGGCAGATTTTGACAAAAAGGTTTTCTGTTATTAGGCCACACTTTACCTTATCCTTTGACTAGAATGAAAGGTTTTTCTTGGAGCAATTTTAATCTGTATCTGTTAGTGATTCTGGATTGCAGGCTTCAGCAGCACTCTGTCAGGATATATAGGAGGCAATAAGAAAACCCAGGGAACTCACCATCACATCATTCCTCAACTTCTGAACTCCCTAGACAGTCTATCTTCTTTCTGCCTTTTGGGGTCTTCCTGTACTTGGTGTTGCATTATGTCCAGGATTTTTTAGTCATAAATGGAAAGACCTGGGAGGACTGAGAATTCTCCCACTTGGAGGAAACAGAAGTCCCATCCTTTAGAGTTTTTAATGTTACTCTTAGAAACAGAGAAGTCCTCCCTAACTCACAGTAGGTCAGTCCCACCAACTCATTACCTATTTCCATGGCAACCTATGTGTTTCCTGGGTGGTACCATCAGTTGCATTTCTGTGTGTGTGTGTGTGAGTGTGTGTGTGTGTGTGTGTGTGTGTGTGTGAGAGAGAGAGAGAGAGACAGAGAGAGACAGAGAGACAGAGAGACAGACCCAGAGAGACAGAGAGAAAGTCATCAACTAATATCAGTTCCAATCCTTTCACTTTATCAATAGAGTCACAAGTGTCCAAGGACAGGGACAGGTCCTGCTCACTTCTGTGTCCTCCATAAATAACACAGAGCCTGAAAAGGAAGTGATGGGCTATACTAAGAACACAGGGATTGGTGCACAGAGGACTCCTTTAGATAGAAGTTCAGGAAAGCCCACTCTGAGGTGGTGACATTTAGGCTGAGACCAGAAAGACACAACAACAGAGCCAAGCAGGTGAAACTCCGAGCCCCCCTGGCACAGGGAGCATCGAGTGACACAGCCCTGTTGCGGGTGTGGGTGTGATGTATTCCCAGAGCAGCAAGGAGCCCAGTGACTGTGGAGGGAAGCAAGGAAATAGATCAGGTAGGTCTTTGTAGGCCAGTGGAGGAAGGTGAGAAGCCATTAAAGAGTTCAGTGGATGAGTAAGAGGTAGGATCTGACTTGAGTCATAGGGAGGTCTTCTCTGTCTACTATGATCTGCGGGGGTTGCAATGATGCCCAGGGCAGAGGCTATTGAAATGCTGGATGAGACATGGCATTGCATGGGGGTTGGGAGGCTGAGTTAGGTTAAGGGAGGAAGTTAAGGGGTGGTTGGATTTGGGAATGAATTACTCTATCTACAGAAGGGTATAGGGGGTAAATACGGGCAGGGTGTTTAAAGCATCAGAAAATAGTTTCTACCCTTCTCAGCTAGGATATTTCACCCCTCCCGAGGCCTCTGCAGAGCACAGGATCTGCACAGACAGCTAGAGCTCTATGGGAAATGCTGTCAGCTGGCTCCTGCAAAAGCAGTTGGGGGTTCCTGGGTGGCCCAGTCGGTTGAGTGTCCGACTCGGGCTCAGGTCATGATCACACAGTTCGTGGGTTCGAGCCCCGTGTCAGGCTCTGTGCTGACAGCTCAGAGCCTGGAGCCTGCTTGGGATTCTGTGTCTCCCTCTTCCTCTGCCCCTCCCCCATGCAAGCTCTGTCTCTCTGTCTCTCTCTCTCTCAAAAATAAATAACCATTAAAAAAATATTTTTTAAAGAACCAGATGGTGTTTGTGCGCCTACCACCTGTGACTTGTTGTGGCAGGTCTCACTTGGGGCCAAGTGCACTCCAACACTGGGAGTGTCTGCGGAAGTGTCTCCCCCAAAACCTTACCTGCTCAGTCCGGCCCACCTCACTCAGGCCACCCTGCCAGCCACTGCCTGCCAGATACCTTGCATGTCCTTCAGGGCCTGTCGATGAGATCGGGCTCCAATGTACAAGGGAGCCCATGATTTTTGAAGTGTGCTTCAACTCTGAAGCTCCGCAGAGAGTCGTGAAGGCCATGAGTTTTACACTGGAACCCTAGGCATCACCCACTCCAGGCCCTTAAACTTACAGATGGGGAAACTGAGGCTCACTAGGGCGAAGGTCCCGAGGCTTAGTTAAGGAGAGTACTTTGGGGCCAGAACAATCTTAGATTCACATCCTAACTCCTCCACCTCATCGCCGAGACCCTGGGCAAGTGACTTTCCTTTTCTCTCGGTTTCTTGGTCTGTAAAATGTGGACAGTACTAACAGCCAGTGCTTACACTGGGCCAGACATTGTTTTAAGCCCTTTCTGTATATTCATTCTCTAAATCCCTAGGGGCAGGGGCTGCCATTATTCACTTCACCCTACATGAGGAAGCTAAGGGGACAGAGAGCTCATCTAACTCCACAGACATTTACCCAAGCAGCAAATGCAGAACTGGGTTCAAATCCAGCAGGCTCGGCCTTCAAGTGGGTGCTCCCAGCCCCGATGCTGTCTCGTCCCCAGTATGTCCTTGACAATGACCTTGAAGGTTAACTGATACAGCTCTGTAGCGTAAGTGCTGAACAGAGTCCCTGGCACACAGTCAGCACTCAGTACATGCTGGCTGAGGTATTAGGCTGCACCTTGCATTTTGGGGAAACAGTGGTGACTGAGCCAGACGCAGAGGCCTGAGGGGCTTTCGGTCCCACGCAGGGGATGGAGAAGAGAACTGGGGCTTATAGCACGGAGTAGAGCCCGCCTGGAGAAACTGGAGGGGCAGCGGGAGCCCAGGGAGGGCAGTGGAGTCAAAGGAACAGCTGTGGGAAGGCCTGGTGGTGAGGAGACCATGGTCGCCCCTGGGGCCCAGACACGAGCAGCAGGAGAATCACTGGCCCCAGAGGGTCCAGCAAAGGACAGTGACACCGGCGGTGGTTTGGGGGTCAGTCTGGGGCAAGACAGGGATTCAATGGGGAGAGGTCAGCCTAAAAGTTGGGGAGCCAGTGAGCAGCTTCTGGGATGGGGCCCAGACGTATCTTCAGGTCCTACATTTCATGGGCAAGGGGACTTTCACAGTAGGTGGCGGAGCGTGGGGGGATGCCCCTCACTCCCCTTTGATGATCGCTCAGGACTGAGGCGACTGATTCTGGAAGCTGCCAGGCTGAAGGGGAGCCAGGCTCCCCTGTCTCCTCCCTCCTCCCCAACCCGTCCCTCCAAGTGCCTCCAAAGGCTGTTCCAGCACATTCGGTGATGGAGCGGCCTCATTAATGAAGCCTGAGGCTCATCAGCAGGCAGCTGGAGGGGCTGGGGGACCCCTGACGGAGCAGACACTGGACGGGCGGGGGCGGGAGGGGGAGCCGCGGAGACTGGCTAGGAATACACACTCAGCGCATCGCGCTGACTTTGGTGTTTGGATCCGCATCAGACATCCTGGGCTGTTTTTAATCACTCACAATCCCGTTTGATCTTCCCAGGGACCTGTGGTGCCGCTGTAGGAATGATCCTCATTTTGGGCTGTGGATAAGGGCGGGGGGGTCCGGGGGGGTGCATAGATGACTTCCTCAAGGTCAGGCAGCTGGAGACTGCACACTGGCCCTAATCACTGCAGCCCACGTTTATTGGGCTCCTCTGTGTGCTGGGACCTTGACCTGCAGTACAGGGTGCTTACAACAACCCCACGAGGGAGGGGCCGTTATTATCTCATTTTACGGACAAAGAAACCGAGGCACAGAGAGGTCAAGGGACTTTCCCAAAGTCACACAGCTCCCTTTTCTTACTCTCAGACCCCGTTCCTTCCCCACTGAGATAAAACTGGGGTCTTCTGGGGGAAAGGCCTAAGCCTTATAGGGGCCCCAAATAATGGCACCTTCCCCCCATTATATCACCCTCTCTAGGAGTTCTGGGGTCCATAAAGGGCCAGAGTGTGGAAATGACCATGCTGCTGAGGCTGGCTCAGGGCCCCAGTGAGCCCTTTAGAGGCAAGAGAGACGAGGTCCTCTTCCTAACCCAGAGCCCCTACCCAGGCCAACTCACCTTGCCCTCCCTCGTCCGCCCACTCAGGGCTCACCGTGTCTGAACAAGGACCTGTGTGATCCCGGGCACCTCCTCCGAGGCCATACGCATCTGATGGTGACTGTCACGACCCCATTAGCACATGTCCTGCCAGGAGATATGACTCGCCAGGCCCACCCGGAGGATCCTCCCCTATGGAAGCAGAGGGCTTTCTTCTTCCCGGCTTCTCTCTGGAGGGTTCTGCTCAGAGACACATTGGGATGGGCTTGCTTGAAGACTAAGACAGCTGGCCAGAAAGACCGTCTTGCCAACAGGACCCAGAACACGGCTCCTCCTCCCCTCCTTGGCCTCCTGCCAGGTAGAAGGTGCTGGAGGCAGGAGGGGCGTGGGAGAGCATAGGTGTGTATGGGGCGGCGTATGTGCAGGCCCACGTGGTGTGTGCAGGGGGTGGGGTGGCAACGTGTGAGCATGCGCCCGAGATTGGGGTGACCCAGGAAAGGGAGGAGTCGGGAAACCCAGCAACACCTCCCTTCTTTGACCGCTCTGGGAGCCTGTGAACAAAAGCCTGGCACACAGGAGAGGCCGAAGGCAATGGGGGAAGCAGAATGACATCAGTGGAAGGGCTGGGAGTTCCAGTCTCCAGAGGACCTTGCTCTGTGACCTCGGACATATCCCTACACCTCTCTGAGCTTCCCTCTCCTTATGCGTAATGGGGAGCACGCCAGATCAAGATGCTTTGTTCACAGCTAATGTTGGTTATTAACACCTCCTGGTGGGACGTGGGGCGGGAGCAGGGGGTGTTCGCAACAGGCTAGTGACAGGGACAAACCTGTGTGGCCCGAATCCCAGGGCGCTGGGGTGATTCTCCGCACAGCTTCGAGGCGCGAGAGAAACAGCTGGAGAGCCAGGAAAAGGCATTTCTCCTTCCCAGAGTGCAGCTGCCAGTATGGGTGTCACATGCCGAGACGTGACCGAGGCTGTGACTGGAAACACTTAAATTTGTCAGCGCCCATTTATTTACTCTCGGCTTTGTTCCGCAGAGGATTTGGAGGAGCTCACAGCAAAAGCCATTCAGTAAAGTGAGAAAAATAAATAGAAACACACAAATCGGGACCGGGAGACACAAATCAGAGGGAATACAGACGAGGGAACACAAATCGGCTGTCAGGACCCGGAGATGACAGGCTCAGAGTTGCAGACTCGAGCCCCAGAGCATCCTGGTGACCTGAGGGAAAAGGGCACAAGGTCAATCCCCTCCATCCCATCTCTAAGCTTTTCTCTTCTTCTCAGGCTCAAAAGCAAGTGTCACAGTTGTTGTGGCCGAACCTCTGAAGGGGCCCTGGTCATGTTTGCTCCAGAACTATGATAGGACGGAAGTGCCAAGGGATGGAAGGAAGGCCTGCCAAGTCCTTCCAGAAGGATTCTCAGAGACCCTGCACTTCTCCTCTGCAGGCCTCCCCACACCAGGCAGGCCCAGAATCAGGTGGTGGTAACACTTTGGGATAAAGAGACCAGACCTCCGAGAACCTCGGATTAAGTCCCCCTGTCAAGGACTGTGGACTTTATTGTAAAATTTCCTGGGGTCCAGGGATGGGTTTTAGGCAAGACAGGAGAGACGGGATCCAGGTTTATCTTTTATAAAAATAATATGTATAGAGTGAGAGACAGAACCATCGTTGACCCAGGTCTGTCTATCTCCAAACCCATGCCCAGCCACCTCCACACGCTGTCCTCTTCAGCCCACCCGACTCCCAAGCCAGCCTCTGTGACCTGCCACGGGGCCTGGACCCTCCCCTAGCTCCCGGGATGGATGACAGGAGACGTGCTGTGCGAGCTCCAGCCACTCTCTTGCCCTCGCTGGGCCTCAGCCTTCCACACTTCTCTCCTTCCCTTCCCCCCAGTCTGCAGGATTCCCTTGTGGAAGGCCGTTCATTGGGGTCCCTGCTGGCCGGGTGGTGTGGGGGCAGGTGAATGGAAAACCCCCGGATGTGCCTGGATGAGGCCTCAGGAGGGAGCTGGCTCTGGGGGGCCAGGGTCCCGGGACCGGCATTGGCCCTCTGCCCGTGGCCCCCTCTCTGGGCAGGGGCGGACCGTGACCCTCTGGGACTTGTCTTCCCCGCCCGCGAAGTGGGACAGACCCAAGCGATGCTTCGGGTGCCCAGAGGGGGTGGCCTGGCTCCTTCGATGGACCCCACGCTCAGGGGCAGTCTGGGTGAGGGAGGGCCGGCCTCCCCTTTGCCCCGGAGTCCGGCTGGAGCCCTCCACGCCTCCCCCTCCGCCAGCCACCGCTCCCTCCCAGGCACAGGTGTAGGCAGAGGGGCCTGCAGGTGTGAGTGGCACTGGGACCGAGGGGTGGGGCTGCAGGGGAGAGCCAGTCACCTGTGAGCATGTGAGGGCGTGTCTGTGCGTCAGAGGGAACGCATCTGTGCGTGAGTGTGTGTGTGACTGTGTCTGTGTGTCCTGTGAGTGCGTGTCGTGGTGCGTGTGTGAGTACGTGTGCACGAGGATGTCTACCTGTGTGTCTGTGTGAGTGCACGAGTGTGTCAGTGCTTGTGTCTGTGTGTATGCGTGAACACGTGTGTATCCACGTGAGCGCGTCTGTTTACGTGCGAGCGTGCACGTGCGTGTATTTCTCTCTGTGTCTGTGTGTGTGTGACTGTGTGTGACAGCTCTGCTTCCTGAGGCCCTTTCCCCACCTCCCCCTCACTCCAGCAGCAGGCTCGGGGAAGGTTCTGGAAGGGTCTGGGGTCTCGGTTTTTAGCGACCGAGCCCAGCCAGGCCTTGGGACAAGGGAGGTCCTTCTGACCTGCCCGGTCCCTGGCCAGCGCCCCCCTCGGCACAGAAAGCACCAGGCCCCTCCCTGCTGGCCGGGTGCCGCCCACCTTGTGGCAGGACCACGGGCCCAACTGTGCTGTTCTCTTTGCACGCTGCCAGGAGGGACCACTATGCCTACTCCTACTACCCGTAAGTAGCTCCGCCCCGCCCCCTGGGCCCCGCGTCTTCCTCCTCGGCCCTCCTCCCCCTCCTCCTCCCCCTCCTCGCCCCTCCTCCTCCTCCTCCACCCCCTCCTCCTCATCCCGCTCGTCCTCCTCCTCCCCCTCCTTCCCCTCCTCCTCCCCCTCCCCCTCCTCCTCCTCCCCCTCCCCCTCCTCCTCCTCCCCCTCCCCTCCCCCTCCCCCTCCTCCCATTCTTCCCTCTCCTCCCCTTCTTCCTCCTCCTCCTCCTCCTTCTTCTCCCCCTCCTCCCCTCCTCCCCCTCCTCCCCCTCCTCCTCTTTCTCCTCCCCCTCCTCCCACTGCTCCCCCTCCTCCCCCTTCTCCCCTTCTCCCTCCTCCTCCTCCCCCTCTTCCTCCTCCTTCCTCCTCCCCCTCCTCTCCCTCCTCCCCCTCCTCTCCCTCCTCCCCCTCCCCTCCCCTCCCTTCCCCCCACCTCCCCTCCCCCTCCTCCCCCTCCTCCTCCCCTTCCTCCTCCCCCCCCTCCTCCTCCCCCTCCTCCTCCCCCTCCTCCTCCCCCTCCTCCCCCCTCCTTCTCCTTCTTGTGTGGAGGTCCTCATGCAGATCCTCATTCAGGTCCACAGCCATGCACATGTGTGTGCCCACCCTGGCAGCTGTCCCCCACAGTGCACACAGCTGTCGGGTCGCCACGAGCTCATTCTCCAGCCAGGTAGCCCCAGGCTCTTCAGACCCACCGTTTCTGGGTGCTTCCTCTGGGCTCTGTCTGTACACAGGATCCTCACAGCCACCGAGAGAAGCAGCACCGTGATCACTCCCGTGTTACTGATGCGGGGACAGAAGCTCAGAGAGGTCAAGGGACTTGTCAGAGGTCCCAGGAAGAGCCAGAGCTGGGGTTACCACCCAGGCCCCATCGGCCTCCTGATGCTACTGTTTTCTGCCTCTGTCTTCTCCTACTCTGCCAGCCTTCCGGAACATTCCCTGCACCTGTGCTTGTTCTCCCTCCTTACAGAGCAGGCTCAGGAGGCCCCAGGACAGCCCAGAGGATGGTGGGCTCTCACCTCCTCCTCCCTGAACCCTCCTCCTGCATGGACGTCCTCCAGTGTCACCAAGCCCCCCTTCCCCCGGCAAGTCAGGGGGAGCCTCCAGCCGGGCTTTTACAGGAATCGCTGACAAGACAGGTCTCCCTCCCCCTCTACTTGTGCAGTTAATGTCCGAACAGAAATGCAGAACTTTTCCAAGTGTCCGTATTACGTCCCATCTGCTGCACGAATCTCGCCCTGAGATCAGCTGGAGGCCGGCAGTGTCCGTGTCCCTCCGGCTTCTGTCCTCTGTGGATCTGCTCGGTTGGTGGCTGTAGTTCTTCCCAGTGAACCAAGAGGCCTGGGTGGGGGACAGAGCCCTGTGGTACACCACGGAGACTGCCTTCTAGCGTGACCGGCTGTCCTCTGGCCACGGCCCTCTGTCTGCCCTCCTTGTGGTTTCCTGGCATCTGCCTGTCCCTCCCTCTCTCTGTCCCCTTCCCCATCTCTCTCCTTGTCATTGTCATTTTACTGTCTCTCCTCTTCCCCCTCCTCCTTCTCTTACCCTCCTGATTCCCTTGCCCTCTCCTCGGCTCCCTCTCCCTACCTCCTTCCTCCCTTACCTTCTCTTTTTTTTTTGATGTTCAAGGTCTTGCCACAGAGGCTTCTTTTCACCTGCCCCCAAAGGGGTCCTCAGCTCTGCCACTGGCCACAGTGAAGGTGATGCCCACAGCCTAGTGGTTGTGGCATTCAGGGGTCACCCTGTCTTCCCCTGCTTCAGACAGCTCTTAAGCCCAGGACAGACTGGTTGGAGTCTGCGTGTCTGGGAAAATCAACTCATTAGCTTCCTTGTCCCTATGGATGATCAGTGTCCCTGAGCCCACACATCCTGGGATCCCTTTCTCAGGTCTACCCCACATCCTTCATGCTATAGGGCTGAGCAGGGGAACAGCTGTCTCATATTGAGCCTTTCCTGTGATTGGGCCCCTGGTTCTAATGCTGTCTATTTGGGGTTCCATGTCATTTCCCCTTTGCTTATTGCTAAGTCTCTGATCATGGAGCCGTGCCCCCTGCCTCCCTGCTCCAGCCCTCTCACTCCTTCCTCCTGGCCCTGAGTTCCCTTCCCCCAGCCTCCTAAGTGAACAGGGTCAAGCCCTCTCATGGCCCTCTCCACATCAGATGAGCTCTGTAATACCCCTAATCAACACTGAAATAGCTATTGTGCTCTGGCTGGCTACCAGTACTGGCATTTGAAATATAGAGAAAGCACAGGTATTACCTCTGTACTGAAGGAGCTTTAGAACAATTGAGGACTTAGACACAGACCTGTACAGGGTTATGAAAGAAGTGAGGAATAGTTAACCCCCTCCTGGGCATTGCTCTGGTCCCACCTAATATGAAAAACAAGACCCAGCAGGATCAAACTGTTTCCAAGTAACTTAACCATGTCCCAGAGCAATGCTTAAGAATATTTATAGGAATACAAAAATTTCTGGCCTCCAACAAGGCAAAACAAACAATGTTTGTCATCCAATCAAAAATTACCAGACATGCAAAGAAGCAGAAAAATATGACCAATAATGAGGAGAAAAAGCATTCACTTGGAACTGATACCAGATAGAGAACATGGTCAAAGATAGTGTGGCTGGGAATTCAAGCTGGGTTCAGCACCTTTTGTGGTCCAGACACCACTACTGTCCTTTCTTCTCTGAGGAATAGATAACCTAACTCTGTGGTTTAGATATGAAACCGACATTAATTTTGACACTTCATCAGTATGCAAGTCATTAAAAATGGACTTATCAAGCACACTTAGCACCAAGATTTGGGTTCTCATACCATTTTCCAATAAAAAGAACCCAGGATCCTTGAAGAAATGGCTGATTCTAGGACTAGGTCAGAAAATATACAAGGTGAGCCTGGAGCACCTTGTAGTGCCAGAAACTAAGCAGGAGGTGCTGAACACATAAACATACAAAATGATGGGAAAATGTCAAAGAAACACAAGAGACATTGGCCATAGCTGGAAACAGTTGAGCAACCAAGTAAATAGTGTAGTATCAGATTATAACCCCAAGTATAAAATATATACTTGTGAGTCCAAATTGATTTAAATACATGATTGAATAAATCAGCAAATAGGGGAGAAGAGAAAAATCTCCCACACAGAAGAATTCGAAATAATTTAAGTTGGATGCTTAGCACTCAAAGAGGTGAGGCTTAACTGCTCCTTAAGTATGAGCTACACATAATGACTTCCTTCCAAAGTGCACAGTATGAAAAAGAGAAAAGAGTAACTTCATAGTGGAGAAATCTGACAAAAACTACTTTAGCCAGGTGGTCAAGGTTAATATTAACAGTGATAAGTCATGTTAATAGCACGTGTCATTGACATGATGTGACAAGAATGGCACTTTACCTCTGTGGTCTTCTGCCTAAAAAACTGTAACCCCAGTATAACCATAAGAAAAAAAAATCAGGCAAAACCCAGCCTGAGGTTCAATAAATGATACTGAGACTACTGGGTATCCACAGGCAAAAGAATGAATTTGGATCCTGTGATGTTGTTGTTTATGAGAAATATATATTTGGTCATTCAAATGACCAAAATATGCTTCTCATATACATATGATCTTCATCCACAGTTCCTCAGGGTTCACAGCTCCCAAAACACTTTGAATTTCCAAAAGTGTTGAGAGTGGCAAAGGTGCCTTTTGTTATATTATGTGAATGAGGTGACTTTTGGACCCACAGAAGGATACCAGAGAACCAACCCTGTGATCAGTGGGTTAGAACTTTTAGTCCACCTCCCTGACCTGTGGAGAGGGGAGAGGGACTTGAGGTTGAATCAGTCTCCAATGCCAATTTATAATCAATCATGACTATGTAATGAAGCTTTCCTTAAAAATGCAAAAGGGACAGGGTTCAGAGAGATCCCCAGTTAGCGAACATTTGGAAATGTGGGGAGAGTGGTGCTCCTGGAGAGGGCGTGGACATTTCATGTCCTTTCCCAACACCTTGCCCTATGCAGCTCTTCCTGAGTTCCATCCTTTCAAAATAAACTGTTAATCTAATAAGTAAAATATTTCTCTGAGTTCTGTGGAGCCACACTAGCAAGTTAATTAATTAACTCACAGAGAGTTCAGAGAACCTCTGATCTATAGCTGGTGGGCCAGAAATACAGGAAACAACCGGGACTTGAGACTGGAGCCTGAAAAGGACAGACTGTCTTGTGGGACTGAGCCCTTAACCTGTAGGATCTGATGCTCTCTCCATGTAGATAATGTCAGAATGTGTTGAACTGTAGGACACACGGCTGGTGTTCCAAGAACTGTTTATTGGTGTGGGGAACCAGTGTTGGAATTGGGTCCAGGAACCCCAACGAGACCCCTACCTCACACCATATATAAAACCAACTCAAAATGGATCCAAGTTCTAAATGCATGAACTAAAACCATAAAACTCATAAAAGAAAACTTAAGTGTAAATCTCCATGACCTTGGCTTAGGCAATTGTTTCTCACATATGACACCTAAAGCACAAGCAGCCAAAGGTGGGGGGGGGGGGGATAGGAAAATTGATTTCATAAAAATTAAAAGCTTTTATGACTCGAAGGACATTCTCAAGAAAGTGAGAAGACAACCCACAGAATAGGAGAAAATATTTGTAAGTCAGACATGATAAGGGCCTAATCTCCAGAATATATAAAGAACTCTTACAAGTCAACAATAAAAAGGCAATCTGACTTCTAAATGGAGAAAGGATTTGAAAAGACATTTCTCCAAAGAAGATACACAAATGGCCAATAAGCACATGAAGAAGATGAGCAACACCATTAGCCATGGAGAAAAATGTGCAAATCAGAAGCACAGTGAAACACCTCCCCACCCGCCTGGATAGTTATAATTTAAAAATGAATAATAACAAGTGTCATTAAGGATGTGGAGAAATCAGAATTCTCATATACTGCTGTGGGAACATAAAATGGTACAGCTGCTTTCAAAAACAGTTTGATGGTTCTTCAAAACATTAAACAAGAAATTTGAAAACATATATTCAAGCAAAACTTACACACAAATGTGCACATCAGCATTATTCATAATAGCCAAAAAGAGAAACAGCCCAAATGTCCATCAAGTCCATTAAGAAAACGGGATATATTCGTATCACACAGTTGAATATTATTCAGCCGTAAAAAGGAATGGAGTCTTCACATCCATTAGAATGGCCCCTAACAAAGCGAACAAACAAAAAAATAACAAGTGTTGGTGAGGATGGGGAGGAACTGGAATACTTTTGCACTGTTGGTAAGGATATAAAATGTGGCAGCTGCTACAGAAAATAGGGTGGCAGGTCCTCAAAAAATTAAAAATAGAATTACCATACGATCCAGCAATTTGGCTTCTGGATACTTACCCAAAAGAATTGAAGGCAGGATCTCCGAGAAATATCTATATACCCACATTCAGAGAGCATTATTCATAATAGTCAAGAGGTAGAAGCAACCCAGCGTTCACCCATTCAGGGATGAATGGGTAAACAAAATGTGGTCCATACATACCGTGGAAGGAGATTCTAAAAGATGATACAACATGGATAAACCTTGAAGGCATTATACTGAATACAATAGGCCAGTCCCCCACCCCACTCCCCCCAAAAAAAAGAAAAAAAGAAAAGATTCTGTACGATTCCATTGATGTGAAGTATCTAGAGAAACCAAATTCACAGAAACAGAAAGCAGAATGGTTGTGGCCATGGTCTCAGGGAAGGGGGAAGGGGGAATGGTTGTTTAATGTTTAATATCAGTGTCGCACGATGAAAAAGTTTTGGAAATTGATTGCACAACACTACTGAACCATGCACTGAAAAACGGTTAAGGTACATTTTATGCTATGTATATTTTACCACAATTAACAATTGTTTTTTAAACGAAGTCCTGGGGCGCCGGGTGGCTCAGTCAGTTAAGCGTCCAACTCTTGGTTTCGGTTCAGGTCATGAACTTGCAGTTCGGGAGATCGAGCCCCGTGTCACGCTCTGTGCTGACAGTGCAGAGCCTAACTTGGGATTCTCTCTCCCTCTGCCCTTCCCCCCACTCAAAATAAATAAATAAACGTATAAAATAAAATAAACATAAATGAAGTCCTGTACGTGCTACAACACGGATGAACCTTGGCGACAATATGCTGAGTGAAAGAAGTCAATCACAGAGGCAACATATTGCATGACCAGTTTTATACGAAATGTCCAGGAAGGGCAGATCCATAGAAACAGAAAGTAACTTAGCAGTTGCCAGGGGCTGGGGGAGGAGGGAATGGCAACTGACTTCTAGTGCATACTGGGATTCTTTCTGGGGTGATGAAAATGTTCTAGAATTGGCAGTGATGGTTTCACAACCTGCGAATATACTGAGAACCACCAAAATGTACACATTAAAAGGATGCATCTTACGGTATGTGAATTATATCTCAATTTTTCTTTATTTTATATCGCAATCCCACTTGAGAGACATCCTACACATTATCTGACCAGTAATCTTCAAAACCCTTAAGTTCAGGGGCACCTGGGTGGCTCAGTTGGTTAAGCGGCCAACTCTCAATCTCAGCTCAGGTCTTGATCTCAGGGTCATGAGTTCAAGCCCTGCCTTGGGCGCCACACTAGGCACAAAGCCTACTTTAAAATTTTTTTTTTTAATTAAGCTCATCAAAATGAGGAATGTCACAGCCAAGAGGAACCCAAGTAGCCATGGTAACTAAGTGTAATATGGTATCATCTGTGGGATCCTGGAACAGTAGAAAGGACACCAGGTAAAAATGAAGGAATAATAAAGTATAGACTTTAGTTAATAATAATGTATCCAGGGACACCTGTGTGGCTGTCAATTAAGCGTCTGACTTTGGTTCAGGTCATGAGCTTGCAGTCTGAGTTCGAGCCCCACGTCAGGCTCTGTGCTGACAGCTCAGAGCCTAGAGCCTGAGTTGGATTCTATGTCTCCCTCTCTCTCTCTCTGCCCCTCCCTTGCTCACGCTCTCTTTCTCTCTCAAAGATAAATAAACATTAAAGAAAATTTTTTTAAATAATAATGTATCCATATTGGTTCATTATTTGTAACAAATACACCATTTGGAAGAATGTTAATAATGGAGAATTGGGTCTGGAGTCATGGGAACTCTGTGCCCTCTGCAACTTTTCTGTAAATCTAAATCAACCGCAAAACTAAAAGTTTATCTATTTACAAAAGCGGTTTACCCTATCGGGCAGGTAGTGGCAGGCTGGCCGGAGGGGGCTTGCTGGAAACTTCCCACACTAACTTTGGAGCCCCACTGCCCCCAAAGCACTGCCTAGAAGAGCTCTCTGGGGTTCTCCTTCTGGGCCCCAACCATCCTGAGCTCTTGATTCGGACGGGTACCAGTGGGTTCCACCCAGACAGTTTGCCACAAAAGTGCCTGTTTCTTTCATTGCCACAAATGCTCCTTTATCAGGGAGCAGGACAAGGGAAACCTGATAGGCCACAGGACCCCACAGCGCCACCGTCCGGGGTGTGAATCCTGGTGCTGTGTCTCTTCTCTGTGTTGTTAGGGGAGAGAGCCCATCTTCCTGGGCTCGGGGTATGCAAGGCCAAGGGCAGCGTCATCCTGTACAGTCCTGGCCAGGCCGCTGGCTGTATTTGCATTTGTATTTGTATCTGCCGGCTTGTGTTGTCTTTGGACTCCGCCCGGAAGCTGCCCAGATTTGCTCTGGCCCCCTGACATTACCATGACCAGGTGGTGCTATTTGCTTATGCTCAGCGGCCCTGAGCTCGTGCTGGTCCAACGCTGAGAGCGGCCCACCCTCCAGGGGGCTCTCACACCTCCCCTTCCTCCACCTGGAGAGCTCTCCCTAGGGCTGTCAGCTCAGCTTCCATAAAGAGCATTCGTGATCCTTTGTCTCCGCAGCCCTGCTTTTGGAGGTCCTGAGCGTTCTCTGAGCAGGAAACAATTCTCTCCTGAAATCTGAGCGCACGTTTTACGTGTTGGCTACAGTCGCCTCTTCCGGATCCTCTCTCCACCGATGCTACCTTTCACATCCTGGTCCAAACCCTCACACGAAGACGGATGAAAGTCAGGTCAAGCCCCCCTCTTGCTGGCTTCCTCTTTCCTCAAGAAGCGGCCCCCAGCTTTCGGGACTCAGGGGATGTCTGACTTCTCAGTAGATTCTGTGGGCACTCACCATGTGCCAACAGTAAACGGGGCATTTCTCAGGCATCGTGCCATTTAATAATTACAAAATCTCTATTGGATAGTAAGGACTTTATCCCCTTTGGCATATGTGAAAACGGCGGTTCAGAAAGGGTGAGTACCCTTCCCAGGAGCAACACACTCCCATCCTCCTCATGGAGGTTCACAATGACATAAGCGTGTTCAAAGTCCTGAAATGTCCTGCAGAGAACAGACCTGTTTAATTTTGTTTCCATCAAAATCTCCCGAACTCACTTTTCAAAAAAACTGAACACATACATATTTTGTTTATGTCGTAGATGGACGACCCACCGCATCATCTTGTGTCAGTAGTGTTCTCCGGAAGAGACTTGGCGACACTACATTGGGCAAGTCACTTGTTTCCAAGCCTCCGTGGCGCTTCTGGCCATGATGGGGTGACAGGTGGCTTCCTTCCCACTGTCAGCAACGAAAAACAGCACAAAGTACATGAAAAACTGCTTTCAAATCTTGGCTAACAGGCAGCTCAGGACTGTGATCCCTGAGAAGAGAAACAACATAAACTGAGTCCCACGAATGCACAAGCAAGTGCCCTGAGTCGGGTGTCGGCCAAGTGAGTGCGGAGTGAATGGGGCACTTCACTCAGTCCCGCGACCTGATCTGGGGGACCATGGTGGGACGCGTGTCCTGGGGGAGGCTGACTGGGAGAGCAGGGAGTCGGTGGGCCTGGGGGGAGGGGATAGTTTTCCCTGGGTGTGTGTCTGTGTGCGTGTGTGTGTCGCTGTGAACCCCTCGACCTGTTCCCGGATTGGCTGAGGCCGCTGCACAAGCTGACAATGGAAATGCTTGCGCAGGAGAAACGCCTCTATTCAGGTGCCTCATGTCGATCTGCAGAAGGGGTAGCAGAGGCAGCTAATTTGGGGATTTGCTTGTCTTTGAATGGGGGTAATTACTGGGAGTTGCCAATTGTTCCAGATTGTTCCCTGGAAGAAGGGGAGGGGGGGGGGGTACTCTCCTGGGCTCTGCTGAGCGCTGCCCCCTGCAGGCAGTGTGGTGAGGTCACAGAGGGGTGGTCCGGGCTGGGGAGCCACAGGATGGAGTCAGGGGAGCCCAGGATCCCAGCAGGCGGGGCTGGGCCAATAGGGCCCTCCGAGGTCACGTGACCCAACCTGCTCATTTTACAGCCGGAAAAACCGAGGCAGAAGAGAAGGGACTTACTTGCCCAGGGGTGCGCCACGTGGGCCCAGCCAGGCTGCTCGGCCCCAGGGAACGGCCTCCATGTTGGCCATGCTCCCCCGCCCCTCCCCCATCCCCAAGTCTGTCTGGAACTCCCCAGCCCGGGGGCCGTGCGCGTCAGGAACCCCCTGTCCTTTTTCTGACTGCAGGAGACCAGCGCAGTGGTGGGGTCACTGAGGCCAGCAGCCTCCTGGGGGGCTCACCGCGGCGTCCGTGTGGCCGGAAGGGCTCGCCATATCACACGGGGCAGCTGCACCCCGCAGTGCGCGTGGCCGACCTCCTGCAGCACATCAACCAGATGAAGACGGCCGAGGGCTATGGCTTCAAGCAGGAGTACGAGGTGCAGGGCCCCAGGCCAGCCGGGCCCCCTCGCCAGGGCCTCGCCTGGCTCCCCCTCACTGTGGACCCTGACCCTGGTCTGACTTCAAATCCACTCTCATGATCGACCTACTTCCTTTTGGCCTTCACCCTGAACCCTCAACCCACCCCCCAAACTAACCCGGACTCTGGCTCTCATGCTCGGACTTGGATCCCAAACCAGTCTCCATAAGAATGTCGACCATGACCCCTAATTAGACGAATCTAAAGTGACCCTGACTTTACCTTCTGGACTTTGACCTGGAGCCTCATCCTAATACTTCCCTGGTTTTGACTCTAATCCTAAACCTGACCCTTATCTGATCCTTTCTCTGAACTTGACCTGCTTCCTAACCCCATCACTCCCCTCTCCCGCTCTCTGCCTTTGTTTTGAACGCTGGTTCCTTGCTGATTAAAGGTAAATGCAGTCATTCATGCCAAGCCTCAGCGTTGGCCCTGACCCAGCCTTCACCGTGACTCAGCCCTCCAGCTTGCCTACTTTATCCCACATTAGGGGCTAACCATCTTTTTCCTTCTTTATAGGGCTTCTTTGAAGGCTGGGATGCCATGAGGAAGAAACCGTCTCAGAGACCCATGCCTGAGAGTCCTGAGGGAGGGCCTGAAGCCTAGGGGAGCAGGGGTCTCCAGGGTTCTAGCTCAGCCCAGCCATGAAGAGCCATCAGACCAGATGATCTCTGGCATCCCTGAGGAAACTGATTCCAGAAGGAAGGGCAGAAGGCTCTGGAAACAGGGAGCTGGGTAGCCTGGACTTCTGAGGTCTCTCTCAGTGTGAGCTTTGCCAAGGCCTGTCTTTCTGGACCTTGATTTCTCCATCCATAAGACAAAGCTAATAACCCCAATGGGGCGCCCCTCATGAGGCTATTAAGAGACCATTGGCCTCATTCATCCCCCAAGTCCCAGGAGACGCTGAATTCGGTCATGCCAGCACTGGATGTGGAAAAGCAGCGTGGCCCTCTTCCCCAGAACCTCAACAAGGACCCAGCATCAATGTCCTGCCACCTGACCGCCACCAGCCCTCCCTTAGCTCCGCTGATGGGGAACCCCCCACATCTACCTCAACATGGCCCTGGTGGATGGGAGGGCTGCAGGCAAAGCACACCCTAGGGACCCCCAAACCCCACCCAGAAAAATGCCAGGGATGGAGAAAGGAGAGCTGGAGACTCTGGGAGACTCTGTGCCCACCTTCCTGGGGACCAGGTCTGTGGGATGATCCCCTCCCCTCTGGTGCTTTTCAGTTCAGAGACATCAAGGCCAGTGCTCCTCCTCTGTGTGCCCATCTGCACACTTGGGGGCCTGGAGCAGAGGCTCTCTGGGGGTCCTGCCAGCCCTGTGAGTCTCTGAGCTGGGAAGGGCCACGTTGGGGCTCCCCGGTGCTGTGTAGAGAAGCTGCTGGAGTGGCCCTGCCCCCTCCTGCGGTCCCTGACACCTGATCCCAGCCACAGGGGGTCAGCCCAGGAGCCAGAAGGCCCTGAATCTCAGACCACACTGAACTTGTCAGGATCTGTTTGGAGTGGCTGAGTCTGCAGAGAGCCCCATCGGGTGCACGAGCCTGAGTTTTATGGTGTGGCTGGGACTGGCCTCCAGCCGCTGTTAGTCAGGCTACATCTGAGGCTTCAGAAAGTCCCAGGGTGGGGGGCTGGTGGATCGGGGAGGGATGCCCTGTATCTCTGCCCTTCCCTTTGCAGGATTACAAAGGGCAAGTTCAGGTTTGGTCAGAGGGTAAATCAGGGGCAAGGCCAGAAGAAGCAAGACTAGTGCCAAGGCTCTAGGAGCCTGTGTTAGCCGCTGAGGTCAGGAAAAGAGTGGGGGTCAGGTCAGGGAACTGGGTTTTAGGAGAAAAGCATCAGGAGAGGGAGACGTGGCACAGGTGGAACAAGGCAGGACACCAGGAGGAGACTTGGGGCAGGGGCACCGATGGGGAGAAGACCAGGTACCAACACACCCGGCAGGTCAAGGTCAGGAGAGAGGAGCAGAGTCCGTGCCCATCACTGTCTGGGGAGCTAGGGTTGGGGTCTCAGACCCTCTCAGTCATGGAGTTGAAAGGAATTCAGAAACTTCCTTCGTGTATTTAAATGCAGTGTCGAACCCCTGCCATACACTGGGTGCTGGGGATACTGAAGGGACAATACAGGCAGAGAGCCCTACTCTCCTAGACCCTCCTTACACCGGGCATGAGCGATAATCAGGCAAGCGTGAGATGGAATGTCAGCAGCTGACCAGGGCTATGAAAAGCCATCAGGCAGGAGAAGTGGGTTGTGGGGCTCTCACTCACCAGCTGTGAGACCCCGAGCAAGTCAGCTGTCTGCTCTGGGCCTCAGTTCCCATCTGTAAAATGAAGATCATCCTGAAAGGATCAGAGGAGTCCATGATTAGGTGCCTCACTTGGTGCCAGATGTGCCTAAAGGGCTCCCGTCACAAACACACAGCAGAGACAGACGCACCCGGGCTGGGATGACCCAGGAGCGTGAGTGAGCCCAGCCCAGCCCCAGGCTCAGGATTCCACAAGGGGTAGAGTGGGGAAGGAGGGGGTCAGTAAGGGGTCCCAGTCACTCCTGGCTCTGTCAAAAACTTGCTGTGCCCCTGGGTAAGACACTTCCTGCTTCTGGGCCTTAGGTCTCTCCACATGAAAACGGACTGGGATATACTGACTCTGTTTGCACGCTGGCTCAATCTTGCTTCCTCAGTCTCTCCGGTGGCCAGAGGACACAGGCTATTCCAATGGCTTCACAGTCCAACGTCGTTTCATCTGAATTACGAACTCATGGAACAGCACTCCCCCCCCACCGACTCATGCTGTTGACACATCGCTTGGATCCTGGCCTGGCCCTCTGGGCTGGGCCTGGGGCTTTCTGGGAGAACATCTACTGAGGCGGCAGCTGCCTCCTGGGAGCTCTCGGTCCATCAGGGAGCCAGAGAACCACAGCACCACTCGCGGTCCCTCCACCGACAGTTTTGCGGATGACAGACTCTTGGAAGGAAAGCGTGTTGGACCAAAGGTGGGAGAGAAAATCTCCACGGGCCAGACCTGCAGACTGAGACTCACATGATGGGATTTCATATGCCCTAGTGAATTAAACATGCAGTGCAAAATAAATCAGCAGCTCAGGAACAGAGGAGGGAGACAGGCCTTGAGACGGGACTGACAGAGAGCTCAGTGTGAGCCCGTGAAGTGACATACCTCTCATGTCACCTGCCCCATCCAGCCCCGTCCCAACCAAGGCCCGGCCTGCGAGATGGAGGGAGGGCCCCCAAACCTGGTCAGTTTAGTAATAACAAGAACAGTAGTGATAGTCTCTGCTCCAAAGGCTTACTCTGTATTATGTACTCACGTTAGCTCTCTGTCCTCACAAGTTCACATGGTTGGTATTATTAGTACCATTTTATACAAAAGAAAACAGAAGCTCAGGAAAGCTAAGTAATAAAGAGCTGGTAAGTGGCAGAGCTGAGATTTGAACCTCATTCTATCTGACTCTAAAGGCAGCATTCCTCTGTGCACATCCTGCCACTTTTTAGGCCATGTAAATAGAGATACGGAATCTAGGAAAAGGGAGGAGAGAACTCTGTTCAACCGGGAGGCTCAGGCCCTTGAACCATCAGAGGCACACTTCAAGAGGCTCACGGATAAGCTGAGCATGGCCTAAAGGCAGGGCCTCCAAGCTGAGAAGGGCATGGGAGCAAGGTCATATTGATGAATCAATTAATCGAAGAAGTATTTATTAGAATCCTACTATGTATTAAGTGCTCTTCTAGGTGCTTGGAGGTGGAGAGGTGAAAAGGTGGACAAAATCCCTGCATTCCTGGAGCTTGCATTCTGGAAGGGAAGACAGATAATGGTCACACAACTGCATGTTAGAAAGCGATGAGCATGGAGAGACTAGAGAGGAGGGGCTGCACTGGAGCGGGTGGTCAGGGAAGGCCTCTCTGAGGAGGTGATACTCGAGCAGACACCCGAAGAAAGTGAGAGAGTGACTGTTGTGATCATTGTCGGGAGAATGAGCCAGTCACAGGGAGCAGCAGGTGCAAAGACCCTGCAGTAGAAGTGAGTGTGGTGGGTGCGAGGACAGTGGAGAGATCCATGTGCTGGGAGCACAGCAGGTGGGGGAGGGCGGGAGGAGACAGGTGTGAGGACTCAGCAGAAGGAGGACCCTTTGGGGTCTGCAGGCCAGGCGGAAGTTGGGGTTTCCTTTCAATGTTGAGGGGATTCATTGCAGAGTTTTGAGCAGGAGGGTGGTGTGGTCTGATTCGTGCTTTCAGATCGCCGTAGCTCTTGGGGAGTGGGGCCACTGAGGCTGTGGAGGAGGAGGGATCACGGAAGTTCGGGAGAACCAGGGTGGGGCCAAGCAGGGCATGAGAAACAAGGGGTCATTCACACATGGAGTAACTGAAGGAATGGAATGTACATCCAAAAAAAGAGGAGGCCCAGGAGGATACAAGATCCCACCTCCAACTTCAGACGGGCTTTCACGTGGACTTGAAGTTGGGCACGTTCTGCAGCCAAGTCAGAACCAGGACCAACGAGTGAGGCCACGGACAGCCGTCTCCACTGGCTGAAGATGGAGTGGCTCCTTGGCAGCCCCCCCCACACTGAAGGTGCACGGCAGAGGTCAGCTCTCAGAGCTGTGAGGTAGAATAGGCAGAGGTCAGCTTTCAGAATTGTAAAAACCTGATTTCAGATCATCCTGCCTTTTCTGCTGGTTATCTTTGCTGCCTTAGGCCACTTTTACCTCTCTGAGCTTCAGTTTCCTCATCCATAAGTTAGAACCAGCACCTATCACACCGGATTGTTCAATAGAGTATGTGAAATGCCAAACACTGTGCCTATGGGCCCTACCTCTTAGAAGGTACTCAGTAAGTGGCAGTGATGATGATGGTGAGGGTGGTGGTGATGTTGGAGATGATGATAATGGCGGTGGTGGTGCTAGTGATGATCATGGTGACAGAGGTGATGGAGATGATGATGGTGCAAAGGAGAACGGTAACGATGATAATGGTAATGCTGATGACAATGGTGGTAACAATGGTGATGGAGGTGACGGAGATGATGGTGGTGATGATGGTGATGATGATGGTGATGGAGGTGATTGAGATGATGATGGTGATGGAGGTGATTGAGATGATGATGGTGATGGAGGTGATTGAGATGATGGTGGTGATGATGGTAATGATGGTGATGGTGATGGTGGTGATTGAGATGATGGTGGTGATGACGGTAATGATGATGATGGTGATGAAAGTGACTGAGATGATGATGGTGATGGAGGTGATTGAGATGATGGTGGTGATGATGGTAATGATGATGATGGTGATGGAGGTCATTGAGATGATGATGGTGATGGAGGTGATTGAGATGATGATGATGATGATGGAGGTGATTGAGATGATGGTGGTGATGACAAAGAGAATGGTGATGATGATAATTTACCAGCATTAATGAAGGTTAAATTATTTCTATGGTTGGCAGTGGTTGTGTGGAAGGCATTCCACCACCAAGCAGACAAGAGAACTAGAAGGCCACTAAGTTCTCTTCAAATACTAAATTTTGATGAGAAAATGCACTACAAGGTAGCTCACTCCCTCCATTGACATCAGCGCCCCCTCTGTTGATTCTCCCACCATGGGAGAGTTAGACAGAGACAGCGCTATAGAGACAGTGGGTGGCAGACTCTTGTGTCACCAGGCACAGCCTCTGGACGGGGAAGCCCTGGCCCAGATGGGGGCTGACACTGTGCTTGCCCATGTTCTGGGTAACTACAGGAGTCAGGGAGGCAGTGTATGGTCAGCTTGGAGTAGGCTCTTAGTTCTGTCAGCATTTACAGACATAACTACCCACGCAGTTATAGTCAGTTGTCCTTGGATCAGAAAGAAACAGACATCTTCTCATTCAACTAACTCTTCTCATTTAACACAAGGGAAATTGAGGTCCTGGAGGAAAAGGGACAAGCTTAAGGTCACAGGTGAAGTCCAGGTATCCTGACTTCCAGTCTCACTCTTTCTACTTCAATAAGGTGGATCTGTTGTGCCAGTTATCAACTGATTGCCTCTCAGCTCCAAGTTCACCCTTCAGTATCTGATCTATAATAGTGGGTTGAATTCCTTTCAGCCTTTCTCCTTTACAGCAAGTATAACATTAAGCTTTCTCAGTGGAAAGTGCTGAAGGAACACAATGAGAGAAAGGGGCTTCCCCTTTCTGGTTCTAGCAGCTTCACAGTCAGCAGCATGGATCTGAGAACATCTGGCCATGCCTGGCCCCAGCTAGGTGCCCAGAACATGCATTCTTTGTGGCCTTGTAGCCCCACCCTGACCTGGTGATCACCCTGTGGTGACCTCCCCCACCAACACCAGCACCCAGATTCCCTCTGCATGGCTTCATACCCAGCCACCACCTGCAGCTGGCTGCACCAGATGGTTGCTTCCTGCTTGCCTGGTGACTGCAGACCAACTCTGGCCTGGACAAACCACCGAATGTCTCTGCCATCCAGTAAGCTACAACTCCACCTTTTCTATGAGGTTTAGACCATCCTTGAAGAGCGGGACCCCTTCCAAGCTTGTCCTTCCTTGGGTACTCTTCTTCAGTCCTAGGGTAGCACATGAAGTTTCTTTTATTGTGCAGTTACTCTTTTTTTAAATTTTTTTAATGTTTATTTATTTTTGAGAGAGAGAGAGAGAGAGAGACAGAGTCTGAGTGGGGGAGGGGCCAAGAGAGAGGGAGACACAGAATCCAAACAAAGCAGGCTCCAGGCTCTGAGCTGTCAGCACAGAGTCAGACACAGGGCTCGAACTCACGAACCACAACATCATGACCTGAGCCGAAGCCCAATGCTTAATCATGTCATACGGTTACTCTTTATCATAGTTTGATCGTGTTTTATATCACACTTGCCCTGCCTGAACCACCGTGTGGTTTCTATCTCCTGGTTAGACCCAAGTTAATACACTGTCAAAACTTGTGTTGGCACGAGTAATCGACAGCAATCCTCTTGCCTTCCCATGTGGGGCTGACCTACATTTACAAGTACCCATCTGGCTACAAAAGCCAGCTCCATCTAGCTCTTATTTTCTAGAATATTTTATTTAGAGGTCTCTGTTCACTTTATATCAGCCCTGTCCCGCTCTCCCTTGCACTAAGAGAAGTTGCTATTTTCTTACCAATTCCATTAAAGTTCCTCTGGATTATCTGGGGTGTTGCCAGATCTCAGCCATCCATTAGCCTGCCCCAGAGTATCTGTTAGAATACGCACTCATCTGCCAGAAACAAGGATCCAGAAAATAAGGTCTTAAAGCAATTATTTATTTTTCTCTCATATAAAAGAAGTCTGGATGTAGGAAGTCCACAGCTGCTACAGTAGTGTCAACCTTAAAAGTAAAACAGTCAGCTATTTTACTAACAAAGTGGGTTTATTCGGGAATAGCAGGGGAATTGCAATTCGGGACATGCAAGCTATAGCAAAGCAGAGCTCAAAGGAGAGGGAATTTACAGAGAAAAAGAGGAAGTTGGGAGGGGCTGCTTTAAATGACAGCCCATTGGAGGAAAGCAGAGTTCCGGGGTGATAACAATTTCTCATTGGCTAAATTGTATTTTCTTATTGGCTGAGCTTGTTGCTGGGCAAAGAGAAATTCTTCCTTCCTCCTGCTGGAGTAGTAAAGTAGGATTCTTCCTATTGGAAATGCAAAATACTTCTCTTCTCCTTGGTGTCTGTAATTAAGGACGAGTGGTATGGTGTGAGAGCTCTCCCTTCAGGGCTTCCCAACAACATTTTTTAAAAGGTTTTGTGTATTCAGTTTCACAATAGATACACAAAGCTGTCAAATCCCCAAGTTCCCTGTTTCTGTTCCACCATCCACAGTGGCACATGACTTTATCCTAAATGTTACCTCATGGTTACATGATGGCTGCTGAAATTCCAGCCCTTGAGAGCTGTTTTTTAGGCAGGGAAAAAGTGGGGGGGGGGGGGGAGGGTAGAGAAAGGGGAAAGAGCCTCCTTCCAGCTGAAAAAAAAAAAAAACTCCCAAAGAAGAATTTTCCTGGAAGCTGCCTCTACCACTTCCACTCATATTTCATTGGTCACTGCTATCTGCAAGGCAAAGCCACCCGAATGGCACTGGCCTCTTGTTACTAATAAATAAGGGAACACTGGATTCTGGGCAGATGACCAGCAGTCTCTTCCACAACCAGCAACCAGGAGATTAAACACAGAGGGAGCCTGAGATTAGAGCTCCAACCATAGAACTTCTTCCAGAAATCGCCTGAATGGGAGAAGAGAATCCCTTCTTCCTTACATCTGCTTTTAAAAATAGTTAAAAATAATAAAATAGCAATAGATATTCATTGCAGAACAATTTAAAAAAAAAAAAAAGCCAAGGAGTGCCTGGGTGGCTCAATTGGTTGAGCGTCGGACTTCAGCTCAGGTAATGATCTTGCGGTCTGTGAGTTTGAGCCCCGCGTCGGGCTCTGGGCTGAAGGCTGAGAGCCTGGAGCCTGCTTCCGATTCTGTGTCTCCCTCTCTCTCTCTGCCCCTCCCCCGTTCATGCTCTGTCTCTCTCTGTCTCAAAAATAAATAAATGTAAAAAAAAATTTTTTTTTAATCCCTCTTAATCCCACCATCACTGTGATATTGTGGTTTATAATAAATATATATATTTGTTCTTGCCCCACTGTTCCAGGCACAGAGTTTCTAAAACCCTTGTAATTTCCTATAGAAGAGCCTAAGGGGCAGCTTTTGTTACAATATTTAGTTTCCTTCTTAGTTCCTGAAATAGCTCCATAGCATAAAGGTGAAATAGGTGTCTTTTGTTATTCATAACCAGCCCCCTTTCAATGGCACCAGAGTTTATGTTAATGAGGTGACTTTCGCAAGGCCCCTAAGGATGGGGGCTGGTTGCCAGGGGAACCAACCACAAGATTAGAGGATAGGAACTTTTTCTTGAGTTTCTGTATTTATTTTTTTGAATTTTTTTAATGTTTATTTATTTTGAGAGCGAGACAGAGCGCAAGCAGGGGAGGGGCAGAGAGAGAGGGAGACACAGAATCGGAAGCAGGCTCCAGGCTCTGAGCTGTCGGCACAGAGCCTGATGTGGGGCTCGAACCCACAAGCTGTGAGATCATGACCTGAGCTGAAGTCTGGCGCTTAACAAACTGAGCCACCCAGGCGCCCCAGTTTCTTTATTTATTCTGAGGGAGAGCACGTGCAGGGGAGGGGCAGAGAGAGAGGAAGAGAGAGAATCCCAAGCAGCCTCCACACCACCTTGGCAGGAAGCCCAACTCGGGGCTTGATCTCATGAACCGTGAGATCATGACCTGAACAGACATCAAGAGTCGGACACTCAACCGACTGAGCCACCTCCTGGGAGGGGAGAAGGGCTAGAGATTGATTTGATCACTAATAGCCAAGAATTTAGTAAACCGTGCCTACAAAATGAAGCCTCCATAAAAATCCCGGAAGGGTTCTGAGAGCTTCCGGGTTGGTAAACAGAAATGCCACCAGGTGCTGGGAGGGTGGTGCATGCTAAAGTTCCCGGGGACAGAAGTTCCTGTGCTCTGCCTTCTGTATCTCTTCACCTGGCTCTTCGTTCATATCCTTTAATATCTTTGGTAATACACCAGTAATCTAATCTAATAAGTAAACTGTGTTTCTGGGGTTCCATGAGCTGCTCTAGCAAATTAATCAAACCCAAGGCAGCAGTTGTGGGAACCTCTGGATGTATGACTAGCATCTGAAGTAGGGGGACAGAATTGGTTGGACGCTGGGACTGAGGCTTTAACCTGTAAGATCTGACAATGTCTCCGGGTAGAGAGTGTCAGAATTGAGTTAAATTGCGGGACACCCCGCCGGCTGATGGTGAAGAATCGCTTGGTGTGGAAAAACCCACAATGCGGTGTCAGAAGTGAAAGAGTGCTACAGCAGAGGATTGAAGGCAGAGGAGCCTACTGGAGGGTGCTTTTCCTTTACATTAAAAATTGATTCAAAACTGTTGGTATTCTTGCACACTTCCTCCTGGGATTTCTTTTTCTCTGGGTATATTTAGAAAGTACTTTATATCCAGATCATCTATATGTTGGGTTTTTTTTTCCCCTCTCACCCCTATTTTATCAGTATCTCCCCCGCATGAATTTCTTTTTGACTGTCTCGTTTTTAATGGCTACAATTACATTCCATCACGTGGTTGTTCTGTAACGGATGTAGCTAATCCCCCATTGTCAGGCGTCTAGATAGGTTCTATCTGAATGTGTCTCTTAGCAGGGATGTTGGATGACTGACTCTTCACATAGATCTCTGCCTCCATCCGATTATTTCCTTATAACAGATTTGTGGACTTATCGGGGCAATAGGTATGGGTATTTTTCTTTCTTTTTTATTGAGGTATAATTGAAATACAGTATCGTATTAGTTTCAGGTGTACAACACAGTGATTCGATGTTTATATACATTGGAAAATGATCACCATGATAAATCTAGGTACCATCTGCCACCATACAAAGTTAATACAGTATTATTGGCTCTATTCCCCAGGCTATGCAATATATGCCCATGACTTATTTATTTTATAACAGAATTTTTCTAGGTGAGTCTTTTTAAGGCTTTGGGATTTTTTTTAATGTTTATTTATTTTGAGAGAGACAGACAGACAGACAGCGTGTGAGCAGGGGAGGGGCAGAGAGAGAGGGGGTGACAGAATCTGAAGCAGTCTCCAGGTTCTGAGTTGTCAGCACAGAGCCTTCTGCAGGACTCGAACCCATGGAACTGAGATCGTGACCTGTGCTAAAGTCAGACGTTTAACTGATTAAGCCAGCCAGGTGCCCCAAGCCTTTGGATTTGCTTTGCCAAATTGCTGGCCTGGGTTCTGCTCCCCATGCGGGGTTAGGAACGTCCTCAAATGGTTTCTGAGGCCCTCCTCACCTCCTCCCAACACCAGCCTCAGCCTCCTCTCCCCTGCTTCTCTAAGGAAACACAATGGAAAAGTTTATATTCTGAAATATTTAATCAGGTATTTATCTCTAAGTACTTTAAAAAGTCAACATAATTACTCTAGTCCCATTAAGTTTAATTTGTAGCAAATTAAGCATTTAGCATGAGGTTGGGGTTGCTTTGCTGGTTTCAGTGGAGCTAGGGTTTGGCTGTTGACAGCAGGAGCCGAGATGCCAGCACAGGCTGGGTGGGCAGTTTGGGGGGTGGCAGGGGGGACCCTCAGTGCCTTGGATACCCTGCCCCAAGTCTCCTGGGCCAGCTCGGCATCCACCTGCAGCAAAGAAATGCAGTAGTGGGTCGTTCCTGGCACACTCCCCACTCAGATCCTGCTTCCCGAAGCTTCTCTGCCTGGGGGATTCCCCAGTGCTTGGGGGTTTCTCTCCGTTGTCTAGGAGGGGCTTGGCCACCCAGGCACAGGGCAGCCTGGAAGTGCCAGGGACTTGACACCCCATGGCACCCCTCAACCAGTGAGGGATGGAAATGAACAGATAAATAACCCAGCTTCCCTTTGAGGGACAAGTCTAGGGCACATCCCACACACTTCCTTGGAGGTTCTCCAGCAGGACTGGGCCTGTGGTGGGACCTGCTCTCCAATTCAGGCTTTGGGGCTTTTCTCCCTGCAGGCCTCTGTCCCTTCCTCACTGTGCCTCTTGGGATCACCTCCCATATAAGCCACCCGCATTCTCAGAGGAACCCAAACCCAGATAGGGCTGGATCACTCCAGAAGGATGGAATGGAGGGTCGGAGAGGGCAAGACAGAAGAGCAGGACAGTGATGGGCAGAATGGGGCATGGTGAAACCAGACTTTTCCCCATTCGAGCCTTTTGACACCCTAAGCAGAGGAGGCAGCTAACCTGTGGCCAACCCCTGGTTCTAGGCACTGAACACCTGCCTTTTCCTGAGGGCGTATTATCCCTCCCAGCTAGTGTCTGAGGCTCTTCCTGTTTGCATGATCACAGTTCTTTTGCCTCTCCAGCCTCCATCTGGGGCCCAAAGCCTACTGGGAGGTCTGCTTAATGTCACCTTCCAGCCAGGTGGCTGGGGGTGACATTAGCCCCATCTCAACCATTCTACGGCCAGGCACCGGGTGCTCCTGGACAACTCTTTACCCCCTAGCCTGGTCTGACCTTCCTTCTCCTGCCTTTAAGACCCCTGCCCCACATATCCTACCATGATAGTTAATTTTATGTGTCAACTTGGAGGGTGATTTGGGTAAGAGTAATGTATAAAGCAGTAAACTTTGAGCAAGCAGATTGCCCTCCCAAGTATGGGTGGGCCTCATCCAATCAGTTGAAGGCCTGAACAGAATAGAAACACTGACCTCCCCAGGCAAGAAGCAATTCTCCATCAGACTGCCTGTCCAGGCTGCTGCTGGTCCCCATGGCAGATATTGAACTTCCCAGCTTCAATAATTGCAGGAGCTAATTATTTATAATGAATCTCTTTATACCTATGTATATGCAACCTATTGGTTCTGTTTCTTTGGAAAAGCCTGACTAATACATCTTCCCAGACCAAGAGCCCAGGGTTCCCAGGGCTGTTCTGATATTGAGCAGGTAGCCTCCCAAAGCCAGATGTCCTGGGTCCAGAGGCCACATCTTTGCTTGGCTCCCTCCCCTGCCCCAGAATTCTCCCCTCACCCCCTCTTCCCAGGGAGCCACTTTCTCAAGAATCCTCATCTCAGGCTCAGTTTCTAGGGAAGCCAACCCCAGTTGATTGGTAGTGGGTATGGTCCTAGGAAGACTCTAAGATGAAATTGTGCAGTGAGGACCCCATCACTGGGGTCACAAGGAGTAGCAGCAGCTCCTGACCTGTGGTAGCAGGTGCCATTAGTAAGACATCTCACTATAGGGAACAGGTGGAGGGGGGACACTGGCTGAGGGCAAGGTCTCTGGCACCAGAAAGTGTGAGAGGAGCATCATTCAAAGGAAATTGGAACTGTGAGCTATTGTTAAGTACCATTGATACATGAAGACCGAGAATTATAGACTCAGATTTATGAGTCTACAATTTGAAGCAAAATGTTCATCAGAAAACCTACTTGGCAACATATAAGAGACCCCAGCTCTGTAGCAGAGACCGGGCAAAGGATGTCTTTGTAACGGTTGCCGAGCTTTAAAGAAGGATGAACTCTCTGCCCAAGAAAGTCTTCTGATAGGCCAGGAGTAAGACGCTGAGACTTGGAGTGAGGTTATCTGGAGGGATGGACTCGAGAACCCAGATTCCCCTGCACCTCTGAGGCCTGCAAAGTGACCTGTTCTTCCTTTGCTGGAAGACTGTGCAGAGGCCTCAGGTGTAGGGGTACCATATGCCCTAACACAAGCCTTCTTCAGGATCTGCGCCCTACCTTTCCTTTGGCCACCAAACCCATAACTAGGCTCAAATCTGAGCATAAGCTATCTGCTGAAGTACTTGGCCTGCCAGGGGAGGAGAGAGATTATATATCCAAGCTGCTGCAGGACCTGGCTGCAAGGACCATCAGGAACCCAGGAAGTGAACTGGAAATGGGTTGTGGAGGTGTTGGATCAAGGAAGGCAGAATACAAAGCCAGACAGAACAGCATGTTGATATAGGACTGCCTTGTGACACCGGGTTTAACATTCTGGGGAGCACCTGTTCCAGAACAGGCAACTATAGGGATGATAGGACCCCACAATGGTAGATGCTATAACTGTATAGTGGACAGCAAGTTTGGATGACAGCCTCATGAAATTTAAAAACTGTTGAGCATTAAAACACACTGGTAGGAGATTGAAAAGACAAGCCACAGACTAGGAGCAAAGATCTGTAAATCATATATCTGATAAAGGACATGTTTCCAGAATATATAAAGAACTCTCTCAAATCAACAACAAAGAAGATAAACAACGTGATTTTAAAATGGGCAAAAGACTTGAACAGGTACGGATGGCCAATCCATACGTGAAAACACAAACGGAAACCACAGGGAGATATCACTGCACATGCGAAATGGTGACAGTCACAGACTGAGGATGTGGGGAACCACGGCTCCCCACGCGGCAGGTGGCAATGGAATACAATGCAAGCCCTTTGGAAACCAGTCTGGCTGTTTCTTAAAAAGTTAAGCATGCCTCCTACCACATGACCCAGCCATCCCACTCCTGGGTATTTACCCAAGAGAAATGAAAACATGAGCTCACTCAAAGACTCGTACTCAAATGTTCGTAGCAGTTTTATTCATTAACATCAAAAACCTGGTAATGACCTAAATGCCCATCACCGAGTGAAGGGATTAACAAACTGTGGTCTATCCATATATTGGATCACCATTTAGCAATAAAAAGGAGCGAACTATTGATTCACACAACCTCAGTGGATGAAGCTAAAAATAATTAGGCTGAGTGAGAGAAGCCAGGCTAAAAAGCACCTGTCCTAGGATTCTAGCTACATAAAACTCTGGAAGATGTAAACTACAGTGACAGAAAGCAGAGAAGGGGCGCAAAATGGGAAAAGGGAGAGGAAAGTAGATGGCTCTCAACTTGTGGTCCACTGGGGCTGGGAACTCTCTCTCATGTTGAGCTGAGCCCCTGCCTGTCTCAGTGTCTTTCTGGACTGTCCGCTCCTGGAGTGGGTGTCTGAGGAACCAGGCGAGATCTGACGGCAGGGATGAGAGAACCCCTCCTGCACTGAGGCAGCTCTCTGGGACAGTTACAGCTGCCGGCCCAGGGCCATCCTGGGTCATGAACAGTCTCTCCTATGTCAGCTGGGAGATGGGCCCCTCCCGAATCTGCTGCAGTGTCATTAAGACAGAAAACATTTGTTCCATGGGGCTCCTGATGGCCTTCAGAAACTGCAAGTTAAACACCAACCAAGAAGGGCTGCTCAGGGCTTAACCCTCCCCTTCCCAGCCCAGGCCTCGGCCGATGGGGCCACAGATCGCTGGCCTGGACTCTCAGGAGCCTCTCCCGGCTCTTCTCCGCCTGGAAGTGAATGGGTGGGTGTGGGGGCAGGGGGGTGCACAGGGAGAAGAGGAACCTTTGAGGCTCTGGGTTCAGGTGTTTGTAGCCTGAGGCCGGTTGGAGAGCAGAGCACTGGGGGACCCACCTTGGGGGCTGGGCAATTTGGAGCCACTCCCTTAACCTCTCTGTGCTGGCTTCCTACAGGGTGGAGGGGCCTCCCAGGTCTAAGTTTCCAGGGTCCGTGTTCCACAGCAGGTAGGAACCTGCTGGTAGGGCCTGGTGGTCTTCCCCGAGAGGCCTGATGCATCCATGTCCCCCAGGTCCATGAACTGAAGCCTGTCACCTGTGGCCCCAGTGGGGAGGCCAGCCCTGGGGACAGAGGAGAGCAGGTGACCTGGGTGAGCTGACAGAGGGGAGGGAGCCCCTGTTACCCAGCGTCCCCTGGAAGCCCAGCACTGTGCTGGGACACCCCCTAACACACACACACACACACACACACACACACACACTACACTGCCCCGGGGCCAGCCTCACAAGACAGAGTGGTCTCACCTCAATGCCTTACCTCCCACCTCCCTGTGTGTGCACATGCAGTCTCCCTTCCTAGCCTGCCTTCCTCTCCTCCATCCATATCCTACACAGCCCAAGGTCTGCCTCCTTCAGGAAGTCTTCCCTGATGTCTCACATCCAAACCCCTCATGTCTTCACCCAGCTGGCCCTCTGGTTGTTTCATTACACCACACAGTTTTGGATTTTGTGCCATGAGGCCCAGATCCAAACATGAGCTCATTTCATTATCTCACTGGGAGATTTCCTGGGTGCTAGCTTGGAGCCAGCCATGTGGCAGACACAGAGGGAATGAGAATAATCATCAACCAAGCACCTGCAGATGCCCCCGTGCCTGGTCAGCCCACGTGGGGTCCAGGCAGGCTCCTCGCCCTGTTGGGAGGGCGAGAACCTGAGATCCAGAGGCAGGAGGCAGGTGCTCAGGTCCCACAGTGAGTCGGTGGCTGGGATTTGAACCCAGGCCAGACTCCAAGTCCCACCCCCGCCCCCGTTACCTGCACCCAGAACTCTCTTTTTTAACTATTAATTTTTTTATTAATTTGTTATCCATTCATTACTTCCTTCATTTGGTCAACTAACATGTACAGAACAATATTACTGTCTGTATTCAATAAACTGCACATGAAATTTCTGGCTAGTTTGGTAACTCATCACAAGTCCATCACCCTAAACGTCGTCAATACTCTACCCCGACCCCCGACCCCTAGTAACCCCCATTGAAATCTCTGTTTTTATTCTTTCACGTGCTTGATTACTTTTACATTTCAAATATAAGTGAGATCATACAGTACTTGTCTTCCTCTGTCTGGCTTATCTCACTTCGCATAATGTGTTCGAGGTCCCTCCATGGTGTCAGAAATGGCAAAACAGCCTCCTTTCTCACGGTTGATGAATATCAACCCATTGTGTACGTGTACCACATCTTTTGTGGCCATTCGTCCATCGATGGGCAGGGGGGTTGCTTCCGTATCTTGGCTATTGTCAATAATGCAGCAGTAAACATGGGGCACATACATCTCATCAGATTCCTGTTTTCATCTCCTTTGGGTTCATTCCCAGAAGTGGAATTGCTGGATCAATATGTATGGTAGACCTATTTTTAATTTTTTTTGAGAAACTTCCATGTCGTTTTCCATAGTGGTTGGGCTGCTTTGCATTCCCACCGACAGTGCCCAAGGGCTCCCTTTCCCCCTCATCCTTGCCAACATTTGTTACTTCTTGTCTTTTTGATACTAGCCATTCAGAGACGTGAGGTGCTCTCTCACTGTGGCTTTGATTTTCCTTTCCTTCACTGATGATGAGTGACATTGAGCGTCTTCTCATGCGCCTTTTGACCCTTTGGATGTCCTTTTTGGGGAAATGCCCAGAACTCCTTAAACGCCCTCAGCTGGGGGAGGATTCGTCCTGGATCCTGGAGATGTCTGGTCATACAAGTGGGGCTCAGGTGGCCACAGCTGTGCAGGGGAGGGGAGAAACATGGAGCAGTAAAACAGGGTCCCTTGGTGGAACCAGGGCAGGGGGACAGAGGCAGCTAGGGAGAGTGCAAACTCTTTTTTTTTTAAGATTGTTTGTTTGTTTAAATGATTTTGTTTTATTTTGTTTTGTTTTATTTTGTTGGAGAAAGAGAGAGAGCACAAACACAGGAGGGGGAGAGAGAGAGAGAGAATCCCAAGCAGGGTTCCACTCTATCAGCGCAGAGCCCAATGCAGAGCTCGAACTCACAAACTGCTGAGATCATGGTCTGAGCCGAAATCAAAAGTCGGACACTGAACCGATTGAGCCGCCCAGGTGCCCAGAGAGTGCAAACTTCTACGGGGGCGCTCACTCTCTGGGCATGCAAAGGCCAGCCTGCGGCTCGCTGTCACCCTCTGTTGGCTCTCCAGTCTACGATCCACCAAGGACTCCAGGCCCCCGGCTGTATCCCTGCCTGTCCCCTTTCTCCAAACTGTCTCCGGGGCCTGTCTGTAACCACAGGACATGATTAATCTGTCTTTAGGCTTCTGGTTCCAGATCTTTTCTCTTGCCTTGCCGGCCTGGTCTCCCCTCACCAGTGAATTTCTCAGAGAAATTCTAAAGGAACAGATGGTGGTCGCTGATCCCAGGTGGTAGAAGGGCCAGGCCTGGCCCCAGGAATGGCTCTGGGTGATAAATCCCATCCCTTCGAGCTGGTAGTAACTTCTCCTGCAGATGTGGCTCAGCGTGAGAGCAGAGCGTGCCTGGGTGTCTGCGCGTGTGCATGCGGGGGCAGTAAACCCCTGCTTTTGCAGGCCCGGACTCCATCTCAGGCTCTGTCCTGGGGCTCCTAGTGTAAGTTCCCACTTTGTTAAGGAAGACTAATAATGACTGTCAGCTTGTGACCACACTCTGTGCTGCCCCTGGGTCAGAGAGAGACCGACAGACAAAAGAGAAAATTAAACCCCAAGATGCCACAGTCAGAAGGGTCCCCGAAAAACTGAGTCTAACTCTTGTTCAGATGAGGAAAGTGAAGCTCTGAGAAAGTGCCAGAAGTTTACACATCTGGGAAGTGCTGGGATTAGCACACAGGACCCTGAGTGTCGGTGCAAAGTGTGAGATGGTGTGTGTGTGTGTGCATGTGTGTGTGCGTGCGTGCGCACACACACACACACACCTGTCCTCTGGGTGTGTATTCAGGCTTCATTAGACATCTGTGTGTGACAGTCTTAAGTTGTGTATATGTGACAATGTCAAGGTACCCATGTGCAGGTCACAAGCACAGCTGTGTGCACTAATATCAGGGCATAGATACGTGTGAGCGTGATGTGGTGCAAGAGACAGGACAGTGGCTGTCCTTGAGGATGAGAGTGATGGTCTCAGGATAACGAGGCTCTTTCAGAGCATGTGGGTGCATGTGGGACCACACAGAGTGGGATTCAGTAAATATTTGCAGGATGCAGGGAAAGCTACGGGGGCTGGGGGCAGATCAGTGACAGTGTGCACAAGGTGCCCAGCACTGAGGCCGAAGCCCAGAGTCACCCCAGGGGTGAAAGTAACGCCCACCCTCTCCCACTACAGGTCAGGACCAATCCAGGGCTCAGACGTTGAGCCTACAAGTGGGGCCAAGTGGCCTCAACTATTGTGGGGTGGGAGGCCAGGCTGCCAAGCTCTGTGGGCAATGACTCACATGGCTCAGATGGTAACCAACATGCCTGGATGTAGGTTACAGATGCTCAGGATGAGTTGGGGTGGGCCCAAGCGTCCCCTCCAAGGGGTCCTTGGCCAGTGACCCCACAGCACTCTTGCACTTGCCCTGGCATTTTGCCTTCTCTGGTTTCCTAAGATCATTCCCCATCTTTGTTTATGGTGAAAGAGACTCCGTGATTTAGGACATAGATAGGACGCACCATCAGAGAGGGATGTGAGGAAAGGTTTGTCCAGGAGGCCAGCGCAGGGAGCAACACCCTGATCCCAGTTCCTGAGCCCCCCCCCCCGGGTCCCATGATGCTGGGGAAAGTACAGCCCACTGATGCCACACCCAGGAGGGAAGAAAAGGGCAGACGGCCCAGGTGAGACCAACAGTGTGATGGTTAAGAGTTCAGGTTCCAGAATCAGACAGACTGGGGTTCAATTTGCTTGTGGTATGACCTTGGGCAAGTCTCCCCACCACTCAAAAGACAGACAACTTATCTGAGCAAGCCCCACTCTGGGCTCTGGGACACTGGGGCTGTCTCTGAGACTCTTCATATTCCCAGAGAAAAGAAATTATTCTCCATCTAATTAATCTAATTAGAAGTAATCAAGTTGTGGAGACGTGCACAGCAGGGTGAGTGATTACAAAAAATCACCTCCATGCAAGCAGTTTAAGTGTAATTTTTTTGGTTCCTCAATCTAAAAACCAAATAAAGAAGAGTGCGCTCTCTGTCCCAAATCCCTCTGGCAGAGGGTTCTCTGAGGTGGGGGTACCAGCCCAGAGAGAGGGTGAGACTACTACCAGATCAGCAGGGGGCGTGGCCAACTTGTTTGAGACAGTCACCCACATGCTCTGGAAGAGATGCCCAAGAACACCCCCCACACATTTGCGGACAACCCCAGTCACACCCCGGGTCAGGCCTCTCTCTTACACACTCAGTCATGTTCATACACACTTTTATCCTGAGACAAATGACATGTCTGTCCTTGAGCTTCAAGGTGTTCTTATATTTACTTCAACAGACCTTCCCTCAAGAGAATGCAGAATTCTTGTGAGCCAGAGATGGTTATATCGTGTGTGTGTGTGTGTGTGTGTGTGTGTGCGTGTGTGTGTGCGTGTGCGTGTGTGTGTGTGTGTGTGTGTGTGTGTGTGTGTGCTGGAGGAGGAGTTGCACTAACATCACTGCACTAACTTCACTGTCTCTGTCGGGTTTGTCTTAGATGGAATGAGGTGGGTAGAGTGGATTACCAGTGACCTTCATCAGAAGAATCTGGGGAAAGCAGCCTGAGGGATGACAGTGGGTCACAGCAATGCTTAATCCAAAGGGATGAGTCCCTGATGGTGTGCAGTGCCTTTAAGAGTCCATTAATTCAGACTCCCTCCTTCTTCTTCACTAAGGAGAAAGCCCTCAGGTTACTTCAGGACTCAGGACCTCTTTACTGAGAGCAGTGCCCTGTTCAGGCCATCCATCACTTAGGAAACTAAGTGTCTTAGGCAGAGCCTAGAGACAGTTATGTTTACCCCTGCTGAGTCAGGTGGACTGGCCCTTCCATTCACACCTTTCTCATTTCTCCCTCAGTCTACCTGGGGCACCTCCTTGGGAGCAGAGAAACTAGGAAGAGAACCTTAGAAAAGGGTGGGAAGGAGGGGCTTCACTTGGCCAGTTGTCTGTTGGCAGGGAAAGGGAGACAACATTCTTCAGAGGAGCTGGAAGGATATCAGGATCTCCTCTTCCCTAGCATGTGCTTTTGGGTTTGAAGAATAATCTGATAGTACTCAGAACCATTAAGTCCAGAATGCAGTATCCAGAATTATATAACCCAGAATCAAGACTGTGGCATCCCAGACCCCAGAGGTACAGATTCTAAAACCCAGAACCACAGAACCTAGAGGTAGAGATCCCAGATTCACAGATTACTAAACCCAGAAATGTATAATCTAAATTCACAGAATCCAGAGCCATGTAATCCAGAATTACAGAGCCCAGGGTCCAGAATCATAGACCCTGGAGCACTAGAACTAGGATTTTATTCTGTCTAGAATGCTCTCTGCATCCTATACTATCTTAAATCCTTCAGTGCCCCACTCAAATACGCTTTCCCACAGGAAGCCTCCTTAGTGCCCTCAGCTTTGGCAGGGCCCTCCTTCCTCTGAGCTCTCCAGGCCTTTTTGGATCCTGTGCTACTGTCCATGCCTATCCTCTCCTGCCATTCAGATCTGATTCCCCTCTACATCCACTCCATCCTTGCATTGGATCTGACCCAGTTCCTTCCTCATGGTAGACACTCTAAGCATGTTTGTGGAGAGAGTGAATTCTTTTTTTTTTTTCAACATTTATTTATTTTTGGGACAGAGAGAGACAGAGCATGAACGGGGGAGGGGCAGAGAGAGAGGGAGACACAGAATCGGAAACAGGCTCCAGGCTCTGAGCCATCAGCCCAGAGCCTGAGGCGGGGCTCGAACTCCCGGACCGCGAGATCGTGACCTGGCTGAAGTCGGACGCTTAACCGACTGCGCCATCCAGGCGCCCCGAGAGAGTGAATTCTTGAACTCCCTATTGTTTTTGGAGGGAATGCCTGAAGCCCAGAGAGAGTATATTTTCCTGTGGTCATACAGTATATTTGGGAAATCCCAGGGAAGACCTTAGTTCTCTTCATTCTAAGCCTAGGACTCCTTCTGTTCCCCAGAGTAGGTATAAAGGACTGGAGCACTGACATGGAATTCTATCATATTTTATTGTTTTTTAGTGTCCCCATGTTGGTTTAACTCTCAAAAGCCTCCAAAGTTTAGGATAAACTTCTTAATCTGGGAAAGGTGGTGATGGTGGCAGGGATGACAGTAGGCTTCCTGGAGGAGGTAGCACCTGAGGTCAGCAACAATGTAGGAAGCTATGTCAGTCAAAGAGCAGTATGTGAAAAGGCCCAGTGGTAGGAGATGCATCCTATGTTCAGAGACTACAGGTGAAAAATAACCATAGAGACAAAAAGGTCTTATTAAAGGAGACCCTGTAGGGTTGTGTATGCCATCCTAGGATGTTTAAACCTTACTTAACATACATTTTACACTATATATATATATATATATATATATATATATATATATATGTATATATAATCCCTAGATTGCCTATAGCTCCTTGGGGGCAGGAACTATGTCTTCCTCCCTAAAGCCCAAGGACAAACACAGATTTGACCAAGAGAAAAAGCAAAAGGTGTTCTGGCTTGGGAATACTACTCATCTAAGTTTCAACTGGGGAAGTTTATAAGAAAAGGAATGAATGCCAAGTTAGACCAAGTGGGTGTAATCAAGAGTAGCCTGAACATGCTGGATGGTAGAAGATGAGTTGGAGGGCAAGAGAAGGTGGGTGAAGGTCAGGAGAGTGAACAGAAGGTGAAGAAGATTCCTGTATCTGTTAGTGTCCGTGGTTTCGGAACCATGGACAGCTCCCAAGACTGCTAGATGGCTTTTCTCTTCAGATTCCTGGGATCACTTACTTCCCTCCGTGTTTTAGATGGAATTATCTGGATTGTTACCAGGAATGAGGGAATGGGCCCTAGAGCCAGACTGCCTATAGTCAAATTCTGGCTCTGCTCCTTGCTAATTACACAACCTTGGACAATTTTCTTAACTTCTCTGGGCCATAGCTGACTTGTCTGCCAAATAAGGAGAATATTGGGACCCACCTCATAGGGTTGTGGTGAAGAATAAATTAAAAATTATGAACGTAATAGTTTAGCAATGTGGTTGAACATAGGTAGTGTTAAAAGGACATGTGAGCTATTATTGTTATTATTATCCTCAGACCTTTCTGTGCAAGACAGGACTTCTTGGACTCAGTTCCCTTTAAAATGATGCCATTTGTTTCATCTGTATCATTAGACTTTTTTACTATGTGTTTTTACATTACTTGGTCAGTTATTTAAAATAAAACAAAATAAAGAGACTGGACTAAGAAGCATTTGTGTTCCATAATTGTCCATTCAAAATGGTTCCTGGGTCTTTGATTCTGGACTTCCTGAGTGGATAAAGAGTTGGGCATGAGGCATAATGAGAGGTGAAGACTTTGGAACACATCATGGGGTACATCCATTGTAAAGAATTAGAAGTTCTTACTAATATGTTTAGCCTCTACATTGTTCCTCTTCACTTTCCTCAATGTATGCTCAGGTTTCTTGACACCTTTAGCTATGATATGCACATGTTCACCACTCATCCCTCACATACCACACTTCAGTCCCATTGGCATTCTTTGGATTTCTTGAATAGACCATAATCCTCTCCTCTGAGGCTTCTCATATGCTTTTTCCTTTGTCAGGAAGCTATGCAGTATATATAGGATTCTTTGCAAATGGCAAAACCATAATTCAAAACCCAATTCAACCTGGCTTAAACAAATTAATAAAAAAAATGGGGGGGGGGCAATCAATTGGTAAATTTCCTGAAAACTCCGGGAGTTGATGACTTCAGGCATAGCTGGATCCAGGAACTTAAGTGATGTCATCAGGACATCGTCTTTCTACCTTCTGCATTGGTGACATTCACAGTCATGCTCTCCACTCTAGCATTAGAACTGTTAGCATTAGGATTACAACACACTGATTAGCATCTCTCCTGATTAGCAAAAGTTCCGTATGATTCTCATTGGTCTGGTTTAGGTCATCTTCCCATGACTGAAATCATTATTACATCCAAGAGGTGAAATTAACTCAATGGCCAGCCTGGGTGGCTGGAGCCAGGAGATGTGTCAGTCACACCTGGATGGACTGAGAGTGGGTAAGAGTTGTTTTCAAAGCAAAATTGGGGAGTAGTCCTACCAGAAAAGGAATGAACTCTAGACAGGCACAGAAAAAAAAAAGAGCCCATTACAACATTATGACTTGGTCTCTCTTCTTCTTGACATGTAGATCACCTTTCAGATCTCAGCTTAAGACACATCTCTTCAGAAAAGACTGTCCTGACCCCTGAGCTAAACCACAGCCATCTAATCCTTTACTTTACTTTCTAGATCTTTTGTATTCAAATTTGGAATTTTTTTAAGCACTGTTAAAGAGAACCTGAGCCAGATGCTAGTTAAAGTGATACAGAGAGATTTTATTCAGAAACTACTGCAGTAGGGAAAAAGAGACTTCAGTATAGAACTGAGCACAATCTCAAAGACAACACAAACAAGTGGGGATTTATAGCCAAGGAGCAGGGTGACAATATCAGTGGAGACACCAACCTTAGGGGGATTTTTGCTACACTGCCCAAACAAAATTCTTACTGAAGGCATACCAGTGTGATCAGATATCAAAGATGAGAGAGTCTCTCTAAACTGACTAAGCAGGATTCTTGCTAAAATTGAACTTGGCAAGGATGGATATGCAAGCTCAAGGTCAAGGTCTGGTGAGAAGAAGGCTTAGAAGGGCCTGTCCAAAGTTCAGTCAAAGAGAATCTTTGCGGGGCGCCTGGGTGGCTCAGTCAGTTAAGCGGCCGACTTCGGCTCAGGTCATGATCTCACGGTCCGCGAGTTCGAGCCCCGTGTCGGGCTCTGTGCTGACAGCTCAGAGCCTGGAGCCCGTTTCAGATTCTGTGTCTCCCTCCCTCTCTTCCCCTCCCCTGTTCATGCTCTCTCTCTGTCTCAAAAATAAATAAACATTAAAAAAAAATTTTTTTTAAAAAGAGAATCTTTGTCATTAGTGAGTAAGCACCAAGCACTTTCTAAGTGATTGAGACATATTACCTAATTTAACCCTCTCAACTTCCCGATAGAATATGTAATTTAATCTCCATTTTGGAAATGAGGAAACTGAGGCCCAGAGAGGTTGAGTAACTTACTCAAGTTCCCAGAGTCAAAATGTGACAGGGCTGGGATTCAAATCCAGCCATTTGTTTCTCAGAACTAACTTCTTTAACTACCCTGCCACACTCCTTTTAAACATAATTGTGCAAATAATCACAAGCTCAATGGTACTTAGGTTTTCTTGATGTGATTACTTACTGAATGAATGCCTGTTTTATCCACTTAGACTGTGAACCTCACAGAGGCAGAGACATTATCCTCCTCGTCCATTATTGGATCTTGTCTGTCTTGTCCATCAGCTAACACTGTGTAGCACACAGGAGTACTTAGGTGTCTTCACTTTTCCAATGGGAATAATGAACCCACACAATGTTCTCCTCCCTACAAATGGGATTTGGAGAGTCAAATCCAAACTCAGACGCCATCTTGCCTTTCCCCCCTTCCTGGCTTACTCCTTTCCTTCCCTCACCTGCTTCCCTCCTTCTTGCCCTCCCTCATCCTCTCTGCCCTTCCCCTATACCTCTCTCCCACACCCTCAAGCTCTCCCCTTCCTCTGTCTTTATCCCATACTATCTGCTCCCAACTCTGGCCCCCAGCTAATTATATAACACTGTGGAAGTGTTTTATTTGCACTTGGCTCTGGGGCTGAGGAGGGTGGGCAACCATGTGTTCATTAAGCAGCTCTGTGCAGAGGAATTTAAAGAACCAGTCCATTGTCCCATCTTGGCTCATTCTATGAGACAATTACATATTCAAGGGCGGGGTGGGAAGAGAGAGAACCATGAGTGCTTAACACTTGAGAATGGGTGAGGGGAGGAAGGCCCAGCTCTGAATCCAGGAAGAATTCACCTGCTTGCGTGTCTGGGTGGGGGAAGGGTGCAGGGGAGGAAACGAAGCTGGACCCCGGATACTCCCAAACTCCTGTTATTGCAATGTCGCCATAACTAAGCACGTCAGAGATCCCCCTTGGCTTTGACTAGATCCAGGACAAAGTGTGGTTATCAAAGTCCTGGGGGTGGTTACTGCAGGAGTCTTCCAATCTATCTGTTGTATACCTAGCACCTAAGAGCACCAAGCACAGCACATACATGGAATATGTGCGTTAGCACACAACAATCCACTATTTTATTATACTAGGTGCTACTGCCATTATAGTGACGGAGAAATTCATCGAAAACACTTCTGAATTCCTGGTAGCTTTTGCCCATTCTGCGTTTCCCAGTCACTAGTATTGAATAATAGCAGTTGTAGCAGTGATAATAGCAGCCAGATTGAGCACTTAGTGAATACAGGCATTGAGCTTAGTGATGGAGTAGATTATTTGTTATTGTTATTGTTCCCCTTTTATGTGTAAGGGTTAAACTGAGGCTCAGGAGTAAAGTACTAAGACCAAGACAGTGAATATTAAACAACGGAAGTCAGTGATCCCTGAGAGATGGGGCACAAAGCAGTGAGAACAGTGAGTCCCCAACTTCTCATCTAGAGAGAATTCTAGGCCATGATGTAGGAGAAGGAGCCAGGTGGAGCTAGGTTAAAGAGACAGAGCTGAGAAAACAGGAAGAACAAGACAGAGTTTGTAGGACAGGGTAGCAAGAAGAGAGAGAGGAAAACAGAAAGAACTCTGAAGATGTGCATAGAGTCCCTTTTGAGTATTCAGCTGAGTACTGATGAATGCCTCCATTTCAGGAAACTGTCAAATACTGGGGAAAGAACCACCTTAAGGGATGACAGGTAAGAGTGCCAGCACTCCCATAGTGCTGGAAATAGTGCCTGTTCCCACTAGCCGGACTGGAAAACCTTATGGTTCACAGGGATTTGCATAAAGTGCACAGAAGGGTCTTTGCCTGGACAGTGGGAAGAAAATAGCCCTAGATTAAAGACTACTTCAGTTCCTCCTTGTTTTTAATTCTTAAAACCAATACCTGAAAAGATCAAACTGTTAACAAGTAACTTAACTACACCCCCAAAAATAGCTTAAGAAATTTTATAGAAATACAAAACTATCCAGCATCCAGCAAGGTAGGATTCACGATGCCTTGAATTCAAATGAAAATTAGCAGGCATTCAAAGAAGTGGGGAAATGTAACCCATAATGAGTAGATAAATGAATCAATCAAACCAACTCAGAAGTGACACAGATAATAGAATTCGCAGACAAGGACTTTAAAAGTTATTATAATTGTATTCCATATGTTTGCGAAATGAAGTAGAGACATGAGAAGATATTAAAAAGATCAAGTGGAACATTGAGAGGTGAAAACTACAATGTGTGAAATGAAATATACACTGGATGGAATTGATAGCAGATTAGAAATTGCAGAAGAAAAGATTAATGAACTTGACACCATAGTGGTAGAAACTGTTCAAACTGAAAAAGAGAGAAAAAAATAATTTTTTTTGAAATGAACAGAGCAGCAGTGAGTTGTGGGACAAATTCAAACTCTCTAATGTACACATAGAATTGGTTCCTGATGGGAGGGTGGGAAGGGGGCAAAATACTTGAAACAATAATAGCAGCAAATTTTCCAAATTTAATGAAAACTAAAATCCCACAGATCAAAGGAGCTCCAGGAAACAAAGTACAAGAATTATGAAGAAAGCTTTTTTGTAGAAATTGACAAATAGATTCTAAAATTCATATGGAAACAAAAAGGATCTACAGTAACTAAAACAACCTTGAAAGGAAAGAACAAAGTTAGAGGACTAACGCTTCTTGATGTCAAGACTTATAAAACTATGGTAATTAGGACAATGTGGTATTGGCATAAAATGAAACAAATAAGTAGGTCAGTGGAACAGAATTAAAAAGTCCAGAAATAGACTCACAAACATATAAAGACAATTGATTTTTAACAAAAGAGCAAAGGCAATTCATTGGAGAATGGTTAATCCTTCCATCAAATGGTGTTGGAACAATTCAATATCCACATGCAAAAAGTGAACTTCAATCCATACCTCATGCCATACGTAAAAAATTAACACCAGGGGTGCCTGGGTGGTTCAGTTGGTTAAGTGTCCAACTCTTGGTTTCAGCTCTGGTCATGATCTCACGGTGAGTGGGTTCGAGCCCCACACCAGGCTCTGTGCTGACAGTGAGGATCCTGCTTGGGATTCTCTCTCTCTCTCCCTTTCTCTCTACCCCTCCCCTGCTCATGCCCTCTCTAAATAAATAAATAAATAAATAAGCATTTAAAAAAAAATTAACTCTAAATGGATCATAGACCAACATGTAAAACCCGAAACTATACAACTTTCATAAGAAAACGTAGGAGAAAACTTCTGTGATCTTGGATTAGGCAAATATTTTTTAGAGACAACATCAAAAGCAAGATCCATCAAAGAACTAATTGATATGTTGAACATCAACATTATGCACTTCTGTTTTTCTAAAGACACTGGTAAGAGAATGAAAAGACAAGCCACTGACTGGGAGACAATATTTGTAAACCATAATCTGACAAAGACTTGTATCCAGAATCTATAAAGAACTCTTACAACTCAACAATAAAAAGACAAATAACCCAATTTATAAATGAGCAAAACATATGAATAGATGTTTCTCCAGTGATATACAAATGGCCAGTAAGTACAGGAAAAGATGCTCCACACCATTAATCATTAGGTAAATGGCAAATGCAGGTCAAAACCACAATGAGGCATCACCACACACCTATTAGGATAACAAAAAGTAAAAAGACTGACCGTTAACAAGTGTCTCAAGACTGTGGAGGAACTTGGGCTCTCATACTGCTGATGGAGTGTGAAATGGTGAAATGGTGCACGTACTTGGAAAAGTTTGGAGCATCTATTAAATATGTGACCTAGCCATTGGACTCCTAGGAATTTGCCAGGTGAAAGGAAAGCGTATGTCTATACAAAGACTTGCACACAGATGTTCACAGCAGCTTTATATGTTGCTACCCCAAACCAGGGAACAACCCAACTGCCCATCAACAGGTGATTGCATTAACAAGTTCTGGTATATCCCCATACAGTGGTAGTGTACCCCTCAGCAGTAAAAAGGAATGAACTACTGATAACAGGCAACAACTTGGAGGAATCTCAAGATTATTGTATTGAGTGAAAGAAGCCAGACAAAAACAGGTAAATACTATGTGTTTCCAGGTACATAAAAATTTGGGAAATTCAAATTAGCCTATAGTGACATCAAGCAGATCAGTTGTTGCTTGGGGACAGAGCAGGGGGTGTGAGGATAGGTTGGGAGGGAAAGATTATGAAGGGGCACAAGACAACTTTTAGGATGATGGGTATGTGCTTTATCCTGATTGTGATGATGATGATATACATATAAGTTAAGACTCATCAAAATACACATTTTAAGTACAGGTGACCCTTGGGCAACATGCTTTGAACAATGTGGGTCCACTTACACGTGGATGTTTTTTCAATATGTACAGTACAGGACTGTAATTGTATTTTCTCTTCCTTATGATTTTCTAAAGAATATTTTCTTTTCAGGGCGCCTAGGTGGCTCAGTCTGTTAAGCGTCTGACTTTGGCTCAGGTCACGATCTCGCGGTTCGTGAGTTCGAGCCCCGCATCAGGCTCTGTGCTGACAGCTCAGAGCCTGGAGCCTGCTTCTGATTCTGTGTCTCCCTCTCTCTGCCCCTTCCCCACTCATGCTCTGTCTCTCTCTGTCTCTCAAAAATGAATAAACGTTAAAAAAATTTTTTTAAAGAATATTTTCTTTTCTCTAGCTTACTTTATTATAAAAATTCAGTATATATTACATATAACTTACAAAATATGCATTACTCAATTGCTTATGTTATCAGTAAGGCTTCCCATCAACAGCAGGCTTTAGTAGTTAAGTTTTGGGGGCAGGGTATTGGCGTCCCTAACTCCTGTGATGTTCAAGGGTGAAACTGTACATGCAGTTTATTGTATGTCAACTATACTTCATTAAGGCTGTTTTGAAAAAATGAAAATAATAGGGGCGCCTGGGTGGCTCATTTGGTTAAGTGTTTGACTCTTGGTTCCGGCTCAGGTCATGATCTCACAGTTTGTGGGTTCGAGCCCCCCATATCAGACTCCGCATTGACAGCTCGGAGCCTGGAGCCTGCTTCGGATTCGGTGTCTCCCTCTCTCTCTGCTCCTCCCCATTCATGCACAAGCTCTCTCTCTCTCTCTCAAAAATTAAACATTAAAAAAAATGTGAACGATAATAATAAATTTTTTTTTTTTCAACGTTTATTTATTTTTCGGACAGAGAGAGACAGAGCATGAATGGGGGAGGGGCAGAGAGAGAGGCAGACACAGAATCGGAAACAGGCTCCAGGCTCTGAGCCATCAGCCCAGAGCCCGACGCGGGGCTCGAACTCACAGACCGCGAGATCGTGACCTGGCTGAAGTCGGACGCTCAACCGACTGCGCCACCCAGGCGCCCCGATAATAATAAAAGACAGTTCATAGCACATTAGATCCCATATTTCTTTGTTAATGATAAAAGAAAAAAATTTTAATGTGTATTTCTTTATTTTGAGAGAGAAAGCATGAGCAGGGGAGGGGCAGAGAGAGAATCCCAAGCAGGTTCCACACTGTCAGCATGAAGCCCGACACAGGGTTCGATCCCATGAACCGTGAGATCATGACCTGAGTGAAATCGAGAGTCAGACAGTCAACCAACTGAGCCACACAGGTGCCCCAATGATCAATTCGAAACAACTGTCCTCATACTCAAAATGCCCTGGTGATAAGTGATAATTTCTACAGAAGGCTCACCTCCCTCTCTGGGGTTAGCGTGGAATGAACTGTAAAGTATCTGAGTTGATTGAGGCAATAGACACGTTTGTGAATGCAAGGGGACATTTGGGGGTCAGGAACCCTGTCTTGGCATTTATAGGGAAATCAGCTAAAGCTGGGGAAGCTTCTGACCCGGGAGACATGGGTCTGAGCCCTGGCGGTACCTCAAACTCACTGAATGACAGCAAATTCAACACGTAACCAAAGCTTATTGGATACCTACCAGACCCTAGTCTAGACACAGCGGATACAGCAGCAGACACGGCTCAAGCAGTTCCCGTCCTGGAGAAGGTGACATTCCATGGCAGGCAAAAGACATTCCCTGGCCATACGTGGCCTCACTTTACCCATCTGTATAGGAACTGTGGATCTCAGTCACACGCTAAAATGTCATCAGGTACCAAGCAGGTAATGAGCATGACTTCACATAGGCTGGTGGGGACTCTGGAGACCCTGGGCCCCCAACTACAGGGGCATGTGCTCCCCAACTCCTGATGATTTGCTTTGCGAATGCCAACCCAGTGTCTACACTTCTGACTTCCCCGACGAGCTGGAAATCTGGATTTTTGTATGAAACCTGCAAACTGTTACCGATTAACAACTAGTTCAAAAATTTTTTTAAAGCCGCCATGAATCTCTTCTGGGCGCCCTTGGCTGTCAGTCCAACTTCAGTGAAAAACAGAGGGCGGCTCCAGGAGCTGTGGGAGGGGAGAACCGGTCCCACCCACCAATCCCCTGCTGTGACAGTGGGTGCCCTGGCTGGGCTAGGGAGAGGCCCCCTTGTACTTTGTCAGTAGAGATGAACCTGAAACAGTCCTGGGCCCCCTGAGTCAACGTCACACATACTTATTTGTTCCTCACCGTGACCTCATGTGGAACATGAAATATAGTATAAGATTATCCTATTTTGCAGATGAGGAAACTGAAGCACAGAGAGAGTAGGCTACTTCCCGAAATCCCAGCACTGGTCCAGGCCAGGCGGGGATTCGACCCAGCGGTTGGACCCCCGAGTCCACACCTGACCCAGTTGGATATGGTTGCACCATGATGGATATCCTCCGTGGAGGACCGACTGTATGTCAGATAACGTCTTTACTCACATTACTTAATCCGCACAGCCGAGTGAGGGAGGGATCCCTGCTCTCATTTCACAGCCCCCCCCCCCACTTCCTGACACTGTGCCCTGCCATCTGCAATAGCAACTTTGAGAGTGGAAGGGTGGTTTGGAGGTCCCCGGATACCCCTTCAGAGAGAGTGGAGCTGCCTTCCCACCCACGCCCTCCAGGGGTCCAACCCCAGCCCAGTTCAGACTCTGGGTCATCTGCCCCAGTGAGGCCAAGGCTACCACTCCCCTCTCCCTTATTAGAATTCAGACAGGCTAAAGGATTCTACTGACCCCCTAGATCAGCAGAACTTCGGGTCCCAGAGGCCCTTTACTCTGCCAAGGGCCCTTTGCAGACAAGATTTGTTAACTCATTAGCATGGAAGCAGCTACACTGCTAACAATCCCAGGACATGTGAACCATCTGTGCCTGGGGCCCTGGCACGGAGCCGGTGCAGTCCTACCAGCAGGACCATGTCCCTCTCTTTACTGAGATGCAGGGAGGCAGGAACTGCAAAACTGACAGGGTCTGCTCTCTCTGAGGGCAGATCCTGGTGTAGGGGGGACTTGGATGAAATCTAGATGGGTGACCCAGAGGAGGTGATCTGGGCAGGGAAAGGGATACCTCAAATGGGCTAGAGGGGAGAATTCAACTTTCCTGAGCACCTACTATGTGCCAGGCATTTATACATAGCCTCTCATCACCTTGGGGAGTAGATGTCACCAACCCTACTGTGTGTATGCCCATTTTGCAGACAAGAAAATTGAGGCCCAGAGAGATTCAGTGACCTGCCCATGGCACACAGCTTAACTGTGGAGAGATAGGCTCCTGGTGACCCCTAAGTCCCTCTGCTTCCCCCAACCACCATCTAGGTCTGCTCTTCACTGCGTGGGGCTCCCCTTGGCTCCCCTACCTCTGTTGCCTCCCCAAAGCCACCAGGCTGCCCCTGGGAGAGGGAAGCCTCAGTAAATCCCAGCCTTCAATGAGGAGGGGCCGAGAAGATCCTTCATGAGAGGCAAACACTTCCCGGCACAGTAAATCACCCGGCCCTGCAGCCACCCTCCCTCCCCAGGAAGTTTGTAAATCAAACCTTAGACCTGGATCTGCAGCCTGTGCTTCAGGGAAGTGAAGCAGGAAGCGGGGGAGAATCGCAGGGAGAAGAGCAGAGCCCTTAGTCAGGCCCTGGGGGGGCTTGTGGGATGGAGGGGGGCACAGGGTGGCCAGTGAGGGACTACTGCCCCCACGTGTCCCCCAGGGGGATGGACCGGACCTTCCTGGGACCCCTGTCAGCCCCGACATTCTGCGGGTCCCTGACCCCACGTCGGGAGCCGCTGGAGCAAAGGGTCTGGGCTCAGGGATGAGGCTGGGCAGGGGGCTTGGGGTCGGCAGCATCTCTGAGCTAAGCCCTGGGTGGGGGCAATTGGTGGGGAAGAGGGGGCTGGGGGCCACAGGGGACATGCCCGGGGTGGGGGTGTCCGGCCAGGGTCCTGGGCCAGGGACGAAGCCAGAGAGATAGGACGCCACCCTGGGCTGGGCTGGGAGGCAGAGCCTGGGTCGGTTCTGGTTCTGCAGCTTACCGGCTGTGTGACCTTGGGGAAGTTACAGGGCCTCTCTGGTCTCTCTCAGCTGCCTCATCTGCACAGTGGAGGTGATTATTCCTGCTCTGGATGGGGGGCTGCTGGGAGGACTGAAGGGGGTCCAGCAGGGAAAAGCCAGTGGGGAAGTTCCCTCAGGAGCACAGGGGTCGGGCCTGGCCCTGCCCCACGTGCCTCTGCGCCCAGCCCCCTGGTGATTGGCCAGGCCCTGGCGTCCCCGCCCCTCAGAGCCCAACTGATTGCAGGAGGCGGAGCCTCTATGCAGATGAGGCAGCTGTCTCCCTGCCCTCCCTTCTCCCCCAAGGCCACCGCTACTGGGCCTCAAGGGTACTGGCTTGTTTCCCCAGGAAAGGCTGCAGCCTGGAAAACATGGGCTTTACTGTCTAAAGGCAGGTCCTCTCTGGCTGTGTGTCCCCAGTACCCATGCTGCTCCCCCAGCCCCACCACCGCCCCTCCCTTCCTAATCCCTGTCCCCTCACCAGTCAGGTGACTTCAGGCAAGACCTTCAAGTCTCTGAGCGTCGGTCCCCTCCTCTGTCGAAGGGGAGACGAATGCCCACCTCATGGATTTGTCCCGTGCGTATACACATCCCCGTGTCCTTAAAAGTTTTCTGGGAGCCTGCTGGGTGCCAGGCCCTGATATGGGTGCTGGGGACACAGAGGGGGGCAGTGGGGACGAGGCCCTGCTCTCTCTCAGCTTCCATCGTGGTGGGCTGGAGGTGTCCACGGCAAGGAGCTGGCAGGGAAGGTTTCTGTAAGTGACCAAGAGGCAGGGCAATGCGGAGTGGGTGGGTGACACATCCAAAGTCACAAGGTGGGTCATCGGCAGAGCCCGGCCAGGCTCGTGACTCACCCCTGCTATGAGACCCACAGGGTAGACTTTCAGACCCACAAGCCAGTGAGGACGCCCCCTCGTGCCGGAATGTCCAAGTTCTAGGGCATCAGCTCCCCTTGGAGGCTGAGAGGCCTGGGTCCCCCTGTCTCCTCGGACCCAGATGCAGGCTCTCAGGCTGTGCAGGTGAGGGTCACCTGGCCATGTGCGTCCCCCTGGAAGAATGACCCACAGCTTCCCCTTCCTGAGCTGTCACCCTGTCCGGCAGCACAAGGATGTCCAGCAGGCTTACCCCGGGACTCCAGGAGGTTTGGGACTGCATCCTGTCAGCAGAACATTCTGCCAGATCGTCAAGCCACAGCTGGCTGTGCAGGCAGCACCTTCCTCCCCACCGATGACAACAGATTTTTTAATCGTTATAATTATCACTCGAGATATTGTTTTGCTGGCACTGACAAAATGAAATGGAATTTGGCTCCCCTGCCTCTCTCTCTCTTCATCTTTGAATCCGATGGCGAGTTTCATAACAGACCCAGAAACAGGAGTTGGAGGAGGAGGTTCCTGAGGGAACTTCATGCAGGAAGGAGTCTGGGTAAGTGCACGCGAATGTGGACGTAGAGACGCTTCTGGGCGCGAGGGTCTCTCATGCATGTGTGAGCATGCACGAGTGTGTGTGCACATGGGGTCGTGTGCTTGTGTGCACGTGTACTGACGGAGGGGGGCACAGGGGGCAGGCAGCACCTCCCTGGGGACAGGGCATGGCGGGTGGGGTCAGCTGAAGGTACCTGGGGAGTAGGTGATGGAGGGGTGACAGCCGGGGCCCTGGCGGCAGGTGGGCCCAGGTGCCTGAAGGCCATAGGACCATCAGCTCTCAGCATTAAGTGCAACGAGCCGTGAGCTCAGCACTCACAGGGTGAGTGGGGCAGTGTGGTGACCGCACAGGTGACAGGGCATGGCTGTGGGTGATGAGGGGTCAGGTCCCAGGATCCAGGCGGCAGGCCCCACTGCCTCCTCTAGAGAGACCTGTCCATCCTCCCAAGAGCTGGCTGGCGGGTACGGTGGTTTCCAGCCCAGCCTCTTCTGCCCCCAGCATCCCCCAGTGGGAGCTTAAGACCCCACAGAGGCAACCATGAGGCCCCCGTGCTGGCACCTGCCAGAGCCTCAGTCTCCAGCGGGGGATGGGAAGGTACAGCCACTCCTGAGCACCTGCTGTGTGCTAACCACCCGTGCCTGCCTCGGCCTCCATCCTCCCAACAAGCTGCCGCTGCCCCCGTTTTACAGAGGAGGAAACTGACGCTCAGAGCAGATGAGTGACTGGCCGAGGGCCACAAGCCACTGAGGGGCCGGGCAGGAACATGAGCCTGGGTCTGCCAGAGGACGGGACCCCACTACCCTCCCAGGGCCCCTCCGCTGACTACTCACCCGGGTGGAACCCTGAGCACCCTCTCCCTCTAGAGTTGGGAGAGTAGAGAGAACGTGAGGAGGGCAGATACCCCCTCCCAGCCCGGGGTGCAACTCTACCACGGGACTTTGCAGCGAGACCTTGGGCGGGTCCCTCCCCTCCTCTTAGCCTCCATTTTCTCACCTGTCCCACGAGGACAAGGAGCCCCACCCTGGGGGGCAGCGGGGTCTACACCTCGGGTGCAGAGCTTACACCCGACAGCCTGGGTTCAGCACCTGTGAGCTGCATGGCCTTGAGTAAATTGCTTAACCACACGATTTTCTTATCCACAAAGTAGAAGGGCCATAGTAAAAGCATCGGCGTCTTGTGGACGTGTCATGGGGATCAGATAATTCGGGAGCCTTAGGGAAGTTAGAGCAGTGTCAGGCACAAGGTCAAATCTCAATGAATGGGGGCCATTTTCATTCGCGGCTGGATGACGGTGAAGATTAAGCATAATGGTAACAGCGGACACGTATGCGGCATTTTGAAGAAAAGATACGATGCGGCGAGCATTTTATTCGGGACGAACTCAGCGAGTGTCGCTGTCCCCGTCGCTCCCTGCCCACCTCTGCTGACCTCTCCTGACCTTAGTGGGACGAGAGCTCAGGTTCTCTCTCAAGACAGAGCTCTTCAAACCACTCTGATGGGGATTAAAAGACTTGAAGGTTTGTTTAAAGGAGAACAAACAGATCACTCTGCTGCTACATGGGAAAGAGGATTAGGAAGGGAGGCCTCTAATGGCAGAGTGAGGACATTGGACTGGATTGTGTAGGCAATAGGGAGCCATGGATGGTTCTTGAGCAGGATAGTGACACAGTCAGATCTTGCTTTAGGGAGCTGTCTCTGGAAGCAGCATGAGGCACAATTAGAGATGACGAGTCTAGAGGCAGGGAGACTGGAGAAGAGCCTGGAACAGTGACTCAGGAGGGTAACGACGTGTGACCGTAGAATAATGATGTAACACTGGTGACCATATACTGAGCATCTGTGGATCCCAGGAACTTCACACACTCCATCTTGTTTAATCTTCAAAGCCATCCCGTTAATGATTCCACTTTTCAGGACCTGGAGCTCAGAGAGGTTAGGTTAGTCCCTGAGAGTCACACATCTATAAAGCAGCAGCACTCAGGCTTGAATCCAGCACTGCCCGCTCCCCCCAGGGCTGGCATTTCTGGGACCCTGGAGGTGGCTGTGGGGAGGAGGGACATTCGCACAGAGATTGGAGGGGACAAAGTGACAGGAGAGGGAGGTGGCAAGGTTGGGTGAGAGTTGGGAGAATCGGCCTGGAAGTTTGAGCTTTTGAAGGGATGTTGCGGTGGAGCCTGGGTTTGTGGAGCAGGTAGTGAACCCATTGGACAGTGTGTAGCATGAGGCAGGGACTACAAGGATCATTCCTCTCCCCACTCTCTCTCCCAGTGTCTTCTAATCTGAAGGGGTTTCAAATCAATCACTGATGGCTCCCAAAATGACACGAGCGCCTCTCTGAGTTCCAGACTCTCTGCCTTGTATCAGTCAGGCTAGGCGAGGCCCTGCTGTGTAATAAACATCCCCCAAATCTCAGGGGCTTGAAGCCACAGAGCCTTCTTCCTCATTCACTCTACCTGTCCTTCTTGTTGGCTGGGCCCCCTGATCCACATTATCCTCTCTCCCAGCTTCAGGCTGATGGGTCTGAATGGATCTGGTGGGTCCGGTCATTCGGGCACAGAGAAAAAGGAGCAAGGTGAATTGCGCACAGGTTCTTAAGCGCCACTCTGCACATGTGACTTCCACTCACATTCCACCGAGCAAAGCAAGCTACTTGCTTGATCCAAATTCAAGCGGGCAGAGAAGAGAAATCCACCACAGGTCTGGGAGGAAAAAATTTTGGTGCACAGTACAAGGGTCAACGGCACATTCAGTATCCCCAGTCGTGCACCCAAGGGGCAGCTGAAACTTAACATATCCAAAAGAGAACTTCGTTTTCCTCAAACTTACCTGCTCCGAGACTTTCCTGTGCCTACAAACGGCACCTCCATCTACCCGGTCAAATCATTCTGAGCATCTGAGAATCCTTCAGATTGACTCTCCCCTTTTCTCACCACCTACATCAAATCCATCACCAAGTTCCATTGATTCAGCCACTATGTTGTGTGTGTCGCTTTCCTGCTCAAAACCCTCTGGGGGCTCCTGCTGCTCCCAGAATAAACTCCAGAGTCCTCGCCATGGCCACGAGGTTGTGTGGGAACCAAGAGCCGTCTCCAGCTGCTTCCACGGCCTCCTCCTGTCCCACGGTCCCTCGGGTACCACGGCTCGGCCATCCGGCACTTTGGGACACTCCTGGATGGTGCCGACGTCTTCCTATTCACAGTGCCAGTACCTGGGACGACCATCTCATCCACATACCCCGGCCTGAAGCCAAAGCCTTCCCAGATCCCGTGGTGAAAGGGATCCCCCTTTCACCTTTTTAAGCATGGTCAGGGGCCGGTCCCGGCCCTTCCTGGTCTGTTCTAGGCTGGACGACACAGTGGGCATCTGTCTACATCACCCCTGAGCCCTGGTCCTCCTGACAAGGACCTTCCCCTGTATCCGAGGGGTTTGAGAACCAGCATGTGGCTTCCCTTCCACCTCCAGCTTCCTGCCTATACCCCGCCACAGAGCCAGCCTGACCACTGGGACTTCCACTGACTCCGCCCATTGCAGGCCTGTTAAGAGGCCTAAAGACAGGATGTCCAATGGAGGAGGCCTCAGGATGGTAAGGAGAAGGGCGGTCCTGACTTTAGGAGACCCCACTCTAGGGAGAAGACACACATCTGCTCTTAGGAGCCACCACCTTGGAGGAAGATTCAGAGAGTCACCAGTGTAACGAGGGAGACAGTCCCGCCTTCAGTGCTGCCCCAACATCCGGTCAGATGGGAGCATCCGAGTTCTGATTTCAGGGTCAAGAGCTCTCCTGCTAAGGAGACCCCAGTCCCTGCAGACTCACAGGGGCATGAGCTCATGTTGTATCATGTTGTATCGACATGTTGTATCGACACCATCGGCAAGGTGGTCCCCTCATACGTGCCCCCCTCCCTTCCTGAGGCAAAGAACAATCTGGGGGCAGATAGAGTCTGCCTTCCCCAGGTGAGTGGACCCTGGGCCAGAGCTGCCAACAGCATCTCTCTCCTGGGAGGCCAAACTTTCAGGTCCCCTGGCCTGGTGGAGGGAGGAGGGAGCCTGAACCCCAGCCCCACTGGGCCCCCGGCATCCTGTGTCATCATGGACAGGCCCCTGCCCCTCTCCAGGCCCCTCTCCTCATCTGTGACTTGGGGCTGGGCCGGGAGTGACCTGACGTTGTCCCCACCCCCACGCTGGAATCTCTCTCCTCCCCTTGTCTCAGGTCCCCCCGCCCCCACCCCTCTCGCCCCATCCCCCCCCCCCCCCCCCCCCCCGGTTCCTGTTCCTACACGTGGGAGGATCGCAATTTGGCTAATTTCTTGGGCCCAAAAATCACCCCATGGGGAGGCCAGGAGGGTGGCCCCGCTTCACTCCATCACCCACCCTAATGCGTCGTCTGACACTTTCAATTTATTTTTCAATTCCTTTACCATCAGAAATGACGATTAAATTTCCAGCGTAAATACCGCTTTACCAAACTGAATTAATCCCGGGTGAGGAGGGGCAGACAGGCTCCGGCAGCCATCAGAGCATCTCAGACATTAACCCTTGTGTCCTCACCGAGGCCCCTCGGGCAGGGCCGAGGCTCTGGGTGCCTCCCTGGAGGGGAGGGACCTCACCGGGGTCACCTGACCCGGACCCCTTTGCTCTCTTGCAGCCGTTGTCCTGTGGGGAGCCTGGGAGAAGTCTTGTCCAAGGTCACCTTCCCCATCAGGGCAGAGTCAGGGGACGCCCCATCTTTCATCCCCCAGGCTCCTTCCTGACCCTCCCCCAGCAGGGCCAGGATGGGGGCTGCGTGGTTGAGAGAGGACATGATGTGGGGAGTGTCCAGGGCTTGGGATCATCCAGGCCACCCGTGGGGCTGGGGCTCCTGCAGGCATGAGGGCAGGGACCCCAGATGATGGCAGAACCTGGGCCGACAGGGGTCGTGGAGGGACGGTGGGGGGGCAGGGGGCAGCTTGTGGTCCCCTCGTCCAAGACCTTCACCATCACCCCCCTCTGTCGTGGCTGCCGACGTCAGCCCAGCCAACAGCCGCATTGACATCTGTCTCTCCTCCCCCCCCCACCCAACCCCCCACCCCGTCCTCCACCCCCGGACCTGACCATGGCCTCCTCACTGGCCTCCCCACTTCCGCGCCTGTCCCCCCCCATTACTCGTTACTCCCATCCATCAGCAGAGTCATGGTCCCAAAGTGCAAACCTTGCCCCCGTCACTTCCTGACTCAGAACCTTTCAGCGCTTCCCTCTGCTTTCAGGCCACGTCCCCGCCCTCCGCGGCCACAAGGACTAGGGTGACCTGACTCCTTCCCCCTCAGGTGGTCCTTCCCTCTGAACGGCCCTCTCCCTTCCTGACATCAAATTAGATGTCATCACCCCAGATGACCATCTCTGACCGTCCTCCCCCAATCCAAATTAGTTTCTACCTCCTAAGATTCTTTCTTGAAATGTCTATTTCCTTTCCTTCAGGGCACTTAACACAAATGATAATTATGTATTTATTAGTAGGTTTATTTGTTTAACAGACCCTTCAGTGAAGGGGTTCTGCCTGGCTCACTCAATGCTGCAGCTGAAGCTCCAAGAACAAGACCTGGAAAGTAGCAGGTGCTTGGTGCAGACTTCTGAATGAATGAATGAATGAATAAATGAAGGTTAAATCCTTTCTGTTAGCAGGCTGGGCTCTGGAGGGAAGGACTGGACACAGCCTTGGCCATCACACCCCTCACAGCCTTACAGGATGTCAAATATGCAATGACAGCACAGCAGTCTGGGGCACAGGGGACGGCTGGGAGGGCCCGGGAGAGAGCAATCAGCCCTGGGGCCGTTGATGAGGGCTTCAAAGAGAACCTAAAACCTAGCTGGGCTCTGAGGGATGAGTAGGAGTTTGCTCAGCACTGAGGTCATGGAAGGACACTTCTGGTACAGGGAACAGAAGATGCAAATGACAGGATTGTTCGGAGAATGACAGGTTGAGTGAACCTGAACATTATGAGGTGTGGGGGTGGGGGGGGGAGGGGGCATGGAGGGTGGCCTCCATGATGCAATAGGGGCTGCAGCGGCCAGACCTAGAGGGACGTTGAGCACCAGGCTGAGGTCTGTGGATTATCCCCTGAGGGTGGTTGAAGGGGAAAAGTCCTTGGGAGAGTTGTCAGCTGGGAAACGCTCAGACGGCTGGGGTACAATGAGTGGTTGTGATATTCAAGACACAGATGCAAATGCCTGAAACAGTGCCTGGCAGAGCAGGGGGGTCGAGGAATAGTGGCTTCTTTACCATTATCACCACTAGATGACGGAGAAGAAACCATACTGGCAACTCTCAGTCTTTCAGATACACTCCCTCCTGCCGCAGGGCCTTTGCACAGACCGTTCGTTCCCTCTGCCTGGAATGCTCCTCCTCTCTCCCTATTACTTTGCTAATATCTCCGCATCTTTCAGGTCCCAGCTCACCCATCGCCTCCCCAGGAAAATCTTTCCTCGGTCCCAGCTGACACAGGCGTTAATGACCTGCCTGGTGGGCCGAACCCTGTAACCGAGCTCTGCGCGGGGAGAGCCAAAGTGACCCCCTTCCCCTCCTGGAGCCCCAGCCCTGGCTCAAAGCGCCACCTCCCCCACCCCACCCCGGGCCTCCCTGGACCAGGCTGTTTGTGTTTGCACACGAGCGGTCCCCGGGGAGGGGAGGTCACAGGCCCCAGGTAGAGCTGGGACAAGGGGCCCCTCCTCTGAGTCCTCCTGCGTCCGTCATCCCCACCCCCACCAGCCCCGCAGGTGGCTCTGATTACAGAATCCCTGAGCGCCACCCTGCAGGGTGCTCCCGCTGCCCGGCTCCCCAGTCTGCTTCTCAGACTGAACAGCTCATCCCCAGGCCCCAGCTCACGCACCCGCGCCCCCCGAGGCCAGTGGATTGAGGATTACAGAAGATCCCCCTAGGAGATGTCACCTCAGCAAAGCCCCTAGAGAGGGGACCTAAACTCACATCCCAGATGTCCTGTTCAGTAACTTTCATTAATTCATTCACACATACACACACCCACCCATCCCCACCCCGACCCTGCCGCCCTCCCCGCCTCCCCTCCGCCCGCCCTCCCATCACTGACGAGCAGCTGCTCCGGCCGGCACTGCTCCAGGCACAGGACAGGGAGGCAGAGGACAGAAGGCACCCGGCCCCTCCTCGCGGCCCACGCGGTAACGGGGAGAGGTGACAGACTCACCAACGACGGGCCAACTCTGTGACAGGCCAGCTGGTGAGGAGCATGTGAGGAGGACTCTGCCTCTGACAGGACAAGAGAAGGGCCCCGTGGACAGGACGGGGACACGGAACAGTGTGGGGGGCACTGGGTGACCAGAGGGGGCAGGGACCTCAGAGGGAGGTCAGGAGGGGCTGGGGGGGGGGGGGGGAAGAGACATGAGCTGGGATGTGACGTGAAGGAGCCCGGGGGCCAGAGGGGGGTCGTTATTAACAGAGCCCCTCACTGTCCCCAAGTGTCCCAGATGTGACATAAGTCAGGAGGTTCCCTTTGCCAAGAGAGCTAAACGAGCTCATGCACATATGTCTGAACCCAGTGTGGCGCTCAGGACACGAGAGCTGTGACGTCCTCCCCGCCGTCACCCCTGCACTTTGGTTACTTCTGTCTGGACCCAGGTGCCACCCGGTCACCTGCTGTTTCGAAGTCTCAGAAACCGGCAACGAGGGGCATTTGGGGTGAGCGCCGTCCCCCCCTTGGACAGAGCCGCCCCCTCTTGCCCCGGGGCTGTCGGGGGAGACTGAGACCTGAGCCCCCACGGGCGGGGGCGCACCCAGGTGCACGCAGTCAGCCTGTCCCCTGTCCCCAACCCCGCAGACCAGGCAGCTCCTGCTGACAGGCCGTCCTGTCAGGAACCTGGGGAAGTCTAATTAATTATGCTAATTGACACCTTCGCCAGATGTCTGCCGTGTGACGCCCGCTCCAGCAATACGACGTTCAGATAATTCTGTTTGAACAGCACTTTCCAAGCAATATGCTTTCCATTTGGCTCGCCCGGAAAATGATTTCTTTTCAAGGACACTGCCTGGGGTGGGCTGGCTGGCCACTTGCTCCCCTCCCGGAGGGGTCAGGGGGTGCCTGGGCATCAGATCTGTCTCACTCGGGCACAGAGAGGGCTGCTGGGAGAGCCACGTTCTCCCCAGGGACCTCAGGGCAGTTCAGCTTGATGACTCTCCCCTCTCCCCTCTGCCTGGTTCTTCTCATGGTTTGCAAAGTCACATACCTGTGCAGAGGACTTCACCAGCTTTCAATCCCCTTCCTCTGGCCCCTTGCCCCCCGTCACACAGATCTTCGTCTGTTTTGTTCCCGATGTGCCCCCCCCCAAGCTCCTGGAAGACTGCCTGGCACACAGTAGGTGCTCAATCAATGTGCACATCCTCAATCATGACAGCACACGCGCCGGAAGGCTCACTGGGTGCCCTCACGGGCTCTGATTCAATCCCCACCACAGTCCTCTAAGAATGAGCAATAACCAGAGTTCGCATCTGTTAGAGCTACGCGCTGGCACCATTTCAAGCCCTTCTAATGGATCGGCCACTTAATCCTCACCAAGCCCCACGGAGCGGGTACCGTTACCAGCTTCTATCTTACACGTGACTTAAGTCCCTTGACCAAAGCCACGTGGCTGCAGAGTGGCAGAGCTGAACCTTGACCCTGGGGGTCCTCTGGACGTGCCAGAGTCTGCCTCGGACCCGCGTGCTGTACTACCCCATTTTACAGATGGAATCCAGGACTCAGACAGGTGCTCTCATTCTCTATCACTATGCAACAAAACACTCTAAGACCGGGTGGCTGTAAATAGCCACCGTCATATTATATTTCGCTCACAAGTTTCCGAGTCAGGAAGTTGGGACACGGAGGACAGTGTGTGTCTGCTCCACGGTGATGGGCTTGGCGGGTGGCCCTCAGGACCGCCCATCACTGCAACGGCGCGACGGGGCCATTTGTCTGGGCCTCGGTTCTGGTTGTTGGCTGGCTCCTGGAGGCTTCTCCCGTCACGCCTGCTGGGGCCGGGACATCCCTCACACGCGTGCCACCTGGGCTGGCTCAGCCGCCACAGAGGGGGTCGGTGGGCACCTCTCTCTCCCTGTGGCTTCTTGGCTTCCTCACGGCCACAGTCCCACAGGTTACCCTGGCCTCCCCCCAGAGACAGGCAGACAAAGCCGCTGGTTGTTTGAGGCCCGCACCCAGGAACAAGCACAGCATCACTTCTGCCACAGTCTGTTGGTCCAAGCCAAAGACCACACCCCTCCAGGTCCAAGGAGCCAAGCCATACAGGACTGCAGCGTGAAAACATGCAGCCTGAAGCCCGTGCGAATTCTGAGGCACAGATGTTACCCAGAGGTAGGTCTCATGTGCCCTCGGGGCCTTGAACGCCCATGCTGTCCAATCTGCCTTTCCAATAAAGCCCTCTTCTTCCACCCCCCCCCCCCATGAGATTTCCACCCCTTCACCAGTCACCTGCCTTGGCCCTTGGTCCTCCAAGTCCGGCCCCGTGCCTGAGATGACACCTCGGGGTCCCCACAGTGTGGCTGACAGCCTCCTGGATGGGGGAGGGGCTTGTGAACATGCTGATCCCAGGACCTTCCCCGGACACCCCAGAACCGGGACCCCTAAGGGTGGGGTGCGGCCAGGGGATCCATATTTAACCTCCTCCCCGAGTGAGTCTGATGCTCTCCAAAGTCTGAGAGAGAGCACCTTGTCTGAGTCTGTCGCCTCCCCTCCCACCTCACCCCCGGACCCTCCCCATAGCTGCCCGCCTGGACTGACCACCCCCCCACACCCCACCACCACCACCCCCCCTCGCTGCCCCACGCCATCCACCCAGCAGCTCTGGGCCCAAACCGCCACCACCCTGCCACTTTCCGGTCCCTGCCCTTGGCTTCAACCCCATCACCCTAACCTTCCCCCTGGACCCCGACCCTCAGGCCGGAAGGCACAGACTGGTACAGCCCCTGGGGTGGGGGCGGGGCCTGGGTGAAGAGGCCCCGCCAACTCTCACGCCGGCTCCCCAGGAAGGACTGACTGGGGGGCTGGGCTTCGAGCCCCCAGGCCCAGACCTTCAGTCCTGCAGCAGCAGAACGAAATCCAGAAGCCCTCCGTGGGTCTGGAACTCAGCTGACCCCCGCAGTGATTCACCTGCTCGTCCACAGCCCCTCTCCGTCCACGCCAGGACCGGATCCAGCCGCGGGAGCCGCACCCCCAGCACCTGCCCGAACCCTCAGAGCCCGACCCGCGCCTCCTCCTTCCATTATTGCTCGCGGATCGCACCCGGCTCCAGGTGTGCGGTTCGGCGAGAGACAAAGTTAACCACCGCTATTTGCCTCCACACCGTCCATTACCAGGAGACTTGGGTCTGATGGAAAGTTCTGGAACCCCTCCGTTTAAGGTCCCCGAAAGCTTGTGCCAGGCTTCACCTGCCTCACCTCCCCCGACTGTCACAAGATCCACCGGGGTGTTGTTACTCGCCCATGGTGTGCATGGGGAAACTGAGGCAGGAGAGGCGTGGATCCCGGCCCACAGGCAGCAGGCAGTGGCCCCGAGCCCCCGCCCCCGGGGCGCTGTCCTGGCGCCACCCGCCGTGCAGGGCCTGGAGCCACCACGGCTCCTGGGCAGGGATCTCGGGGCTCCACCGCGAGCACCCCTGGGAACGAGCGGTCACGTGCAACCGCCCCCTGCGGACACGTCTGCACCGGGGATCCCGGCGCCGGAAGAGCTCGGGTGAAAGTCCCGTCCGACGGCGCCACCGACTCGGACCCACGAGCTCCGTTCCGACCCCGTGACTTGCTCCAGAGGCCGCGTGGGGCCCACGCTGTGCTCGGTAAATGTTGACGCGGCCTCTGGCCAAAAGCAATAAAAATCTGACCTAGAAAAGTGAACAGGACTTTGAAATCATGAGCCCCGAGCCCCGGCCTGACGTCTGGGGGAGGCAGCAGAAGGAAGAGAAGGAAAGCGACCGGCGATCTCCCCTCCCGCGTGCTCCCTCCAGGCCTCCATTAACCTCTGCGGGGCCAGAGCCCGGCCTGCCTGCGAATGGAGAGCGGAGGAGGCAGGGTGGTGTCAGGAGGGCGCCCGGCCCCCAGCACGGGGAGGCACCCTCGCAGGGTCACCTCGCCCTGGAGGACCCCCCCCCCCCCCCCGACCACCTGCAGCGGAACAGCCCAGAGAGAAAGAGCGAAAGGGCATCTGCCAACCCTGCCAAGGTCAGGACTGGTTCTAAATATTTGGGGGTCACAGAAATTTTTGGAATTTTTGACGGCCCCCTTGAAGGTGTCCCAACAATCCAGCCATGAGGCCAAGGCCACAGCAATGGCAGGATCCTGTCCACAATACCATGTTCTGCAATGTCCTTAGTCTCTCTTGCCCTCTGCTCTACATCCCTGCGTGCACCTTGTCCGCCGCCCCCCCCTCCGCACCCCCCCGACTGTGCCTTCTTCCATGCCGTGTATAGAAGTTTCTAGCCTAGGCTCAAAGCTTAGATGGGGCCTCCTATTCCGCTCCTACGTGAGTTCTGAGATTGGTTCACCTCTGGCTGACCATAAGGAGGAAAGACTTCCAAGAAGGGAAGCGGAGAGCCAGATGGCTGAGTTTGCAGTTTCTGGTCTCACTTACCCACCCAGTGGTTTTTCGGGCAAAGTGGGAAGGAAGAGGCAGGTCCTGTCTAAATCTCCTCACCACATGTCAGGGGCAGAAAGGTTAGGAGAAAGGCTATAGGGGCTCCAGCCTTGTGCCACAGTAACCCTGGTCCCAGTACCATGGCTCTGATAAATTAGATCGATAGCTCCTCCTCTGTTGTGGACTGGGGGTAACCAGGAAGGCAGAGGTGAGCTAGGCTAGAAACGAGAGAGAAGGTTCCCTACTGCCTCTGTCAGTCATACACCACAGACAGCCTTCCGCCAATGATGGGGAAGGACCCGGGAGGACCCTCACCCCGGCTTCCCTAGCCCCTTGGTGGCATAGCTGGGAGGAGTGTTCTAGAAAGTCTCCTGGCATTCCCCACTGGGATTGAGCCCCAGTTGCCCTCAGTGGTAACCATTCAAAAAACGTGCTTTGGGGCGCCTGGGTGGCGCAGTCGGTTGAGCGTCCGACTTCAGCCAGGTCCTGATCTCGCCGTCTGTGAGTTCGAGCCCCGCGTCGGGCTCTGGGCTGATGGCTCAGAGCCTGGAGCCTGTTTCCGATTCTGTGTCTCCCTCTCTCTCTGCCCCTCCCCGTTCACGCTCTGTCTCTCTCTGTCCCAAAAATAAATTTAAAAAAAAAAAGTTGAAAAAAAAAATTTAAAAAAAAAAATGTGCTTTGGGGGTGCCTGGGTGGCGCAGTCGGTTAAGCGTCCGACTTCAGCCAGGTCACGATCTCGTGGTCCGTGAGTTCGAGCCCCGTGTCAGGCTCTGGGCTGATGGCTCGGAGCCTGGAGCCTGTTTCCGATTCTGTGTCTCCCTCTCTCTCTGCCCCTCCCCCGTTCATGCTCTGTCTCTCTCTGTCCCAAAAATAAATAAACGTTGAAAAAAAAAATGTGCTTTGGCCTGCTGACTCTGAACCCTTCCTAGCTGTGTGGCCGTATGTCCCCTCAGACCCTGACTTCCATTTCCTCCTCTCGCCTGCAGCTTGCTGTGATTGGTGATGATGGGTGCCAAGTGCGGGAGGCAGCATCTAGGTGCAGGAGGTGCTCCATCCAGCAAGGGTACCCTCGTGGGCATCAGTTCTTTGCCTCCCCGGGATCCATGTCCTCTTATTTCAACAACAGCCCTTGATTTGGGGAAGGATCAAAGGTACCCTCCTTTGTCCACTCTTAGTCTGTGGTTCTGGGTGAGGCTTCACCCAGGCCCCGTCTAATCAGGGCATTCCATTAACTTGGCCATAGTTATTGGTTCAAAGATGGTCACACAGCCCAATAAGAGCCAACAAACTACACAGAAACACTGGCTGGGAAAGCTGGGACGGAGACATAGGCTCTTTGCCTCTGGGATTGAACCTAAGGGGACAAAAAGACTGCTGGTGGCATCTTGCCACCACACAGCATCTGAGGACGGAGCCAATGGGACAGAACCAAAGCAAAGAGAGAGAAAGACTCAGATCCAGTGACATTACTTAAGCTCCTTCCTGATCAAGCCATTCCTGAAGCCCCACTCTTTGACTTTTCAGTTACCCGTGCCAATAACATCCCCTTTGTGCTGAAGCCAGTTTGATGCGGATTTTCTTCTCATCCTCTGCAACTGAAAGCAGTGACAGAGATGCTTATTATCACTAACATTATTATTGTTGTTGTTGTTGTTGTTGTTATTTACCCTCGGGCCTCAGTTCCCCCATCTGTGTGAAAAGATTGAGCCTGCGGCCAGCTCTGACAGGCTGGGATTCTGCAGGACCTGAGGACCTGGCAAAGCTTGGAGCTCCCAGAGGCAGGGGTGGATTTTCCTTGCTCAGTCCACAGGGAGGACGGCAGACAGTGGGAGGGATATTGACAAAGACAAGTCAATCACAGCTCCCACTTATTCCCCTGCTAGGAGATTTGGCTCAAGAAAAATGGTGTCAGAGGAGGAACGAAGAACTTCTTCCTGGGTGCCAGGATTGCTAGAAAATAGGAGGAGGCCCTGGTGGTGGCAATGATCCCCCCAGCCTCATGATAATCTCCCTCTCCGCTCAGATCTATAAAACATATTCTTATCCATTTGAACCTTCTCACTGCACCAGAGCTCAGGAGGGAAAGGCAACTCAGAGAGGTTAAGTGGCTTGCCCAAGGTCGCACAGCCCTCGAAGAGCAAAGCCAGCACTTGAACCCACCTCCGCCTGTTTAGTCCTCAGTCTCCCCAGACTACCCCCTGGCTGGTCAAGCGTGTCCCCCGCTCAGGTGGCCACAGGCGGCTGGGCTGACAACAGACACTTCCGGCTGACCACCCACAACTGCTAGGCGGAATCTTCCTGCTGTAACATACGAGCTCCCAGGGGCTTGTTAGGTGGGAGGTGGGTGACGGGAGTGGCTGTTACACGCAGCAGGGTTGTGGCATCCTGGCTAAGAACATAGGCCCTGGAGCCACAGGGATCCTGGCTCCACCACTCAGCGCGGTGGGACCTGGGAGCAGTGACTTAACCTCTCTGTACTTCATTCTCCTCACCTGTAAAACCGGCACCAATAAGAGTCCCTACCTAACGAGCAGGTCATATAACATTTACAGTGCTGTTCAGTGTTGCCAGGCCCACAGTAGATGCCACATAAGGGTCCGTGAGTGACCTATTTGTAGAGAGAACCTGTTCCAGGACACATAAGTCCCCTCGTGTCTCCGACGTCATCTAAAATCTTGGCCCTGACTCTGAAACCCCCTCCCTGATCTCAAATACTCGGCACAGTCCAGATGGAAGGCAACCTTCTTTCCTCTTGGCCTTTGTACCTGAGCTCACCTTCGGCCCTCAGATCTGGCCTCCTTTGTCACCAACCCTCATCCCTTTGAACCTCTTCAGTGGGCCGATGAGTCTGCCTCTTTCAGGAAGCTCTCCCTGATTCACCCCTGAGCCTGCGTCCCTTTCTTCAGCTTCTCTCCCGCGTTCATGAGCTCCAAGGCCAGGGCTCCAGTCCTGCCTCCGCCACTAGACCCCCTCTCCCTCCAGTCAGGTCGGCTCCCCTCCCAGGGCCTCAGTTTCTTCACCTGACAAGTGGACATTATCATCCCTGCCTACTGCATCTTACAGGATTTGAATGAAGAGCAAATGAAAGAGTGGCTGGGTGGGAAAATGCCCTGAAATGCCAGAAACCCGTGTGGGGACCGTGGTTGCTATGAGCTCCTGTGGGCCAGAGGGTCTTGTTCTGGCCATGGGTCCTGGGAGTAGACACGCCCCACGGTCAAGGCTTGTGGGCCTCAGGCGGGTCTGGCTGGCGACCCGCTCTGGCGGGTCCAAGCTGTGAGATGCTGGGTGAGTCACACCCGCTGCCTCTGGGAAGTCATTCCTCATCTGTGCAAAGGGGAAGCGCTTTGCCCACCTCTCAGAGGAGGTGTGGTGTTGGGGGGGGGGGGCGGGAGGGGGGGTGATGAGGGGAAATCTGTACCAAACCCAGGGATGGTGACAGGGAAGGGCCTGGACCGAGCAGTGGAGCAAAGGCACGGGGAGCATTTGAGGTTTCTGCAGCTGGACCGGTTGGCTGTAGCCCACACTGTGGGAAGAGAAACGGAGCCAGAGAGGAAGGTTTAAGTCTGGTTACTCAAGGCTCTGAGTGCCAGGACAAGGCGTTGGGGCCTGGAGCAGGAAACGGGGAGCCTGGGAAGGCAGCTTTCTGGCACATTCAGCTCATACTCCGCCCTGCCCTCCCTCCCTCTCTAGGGCAGGGGGGGCAAAGCTGAGGTCAGGGCGTAACGCACTTCAAAGATTTTCATCAAGTTAGCCATCTTGTACCCGTGTCTGTGCAAAAGTGATGTGACTGCTGCGGAGGAGATCCTGGGAGGGCTGTGTGGAAATCGGCATGTACTTCTCAAGGCCTCCCCCCCCATCCCTGCTTCTCGGTGCAAGGCAGCCCCTTCCATCCGCTGTGGCCCGGGATGGAGGAGGGCCCAGGAGCCCGGCTGCCCTGCCCAGCTTTGCCTGGAAGCACCCAGGAGGGCATGGGGGCGCATCAGAAACTGCCTGGCCCCGCAGCACCTCGTGCCTGGGCTCCAGCTTCCTCTCTGGCCTCCCACCTCCCTCCTCCAGCAGGCGGCCAGGGTGATGTTTGAAAATGTAAATCAGATCACACCCATCCCCCACCCCAGCTCAAGACCCTGGGTGGCTTCTAGCTGCGCTTGGAAAAAACTCCCGGCGGCCTCCTGTCTGCCCACAGTCTGGAATGCCCTTCCCCCACTCTCCATGCCTCCAGCTTCCCCTCATCTTTGATGTCTCAGCTGAACACGAGTCAGCACCCACAGTGCCACCCGGATTTATGCGCCTGGAATCTGTCTCCCTGGCTCCCTGGGAGGACAGGGACTCTGTCCGTCTGTCCACCACTGAATCTCCAGTGGCCCCTGCAAGGCCTAGTGGGTGTTTGATAAAGGTTTATTTAGGGGCGCCTGGGTGGCTCAGTCGGTTGAACGTCCAACTTCTGCTGGGGTCATGATCTCATGGTTCATGAGTTCAAACCCCGGTTGGGCTCTGTGCTGCTGCCACCATGGAGCCTGCTTTCGGTCATCTGTCCCCCCTCTCTCTCTGCCCCTCCCCACTCATGCTCTGTCTCTGTCAAAAATAAATAAACATTTTTTAAAAAGTTTCATTTAACATGCAAATGAAGGACTGAGTCAAGTAATTAGTGCACTAGAGCAATACTGTTTTATGGAGAGGAAATTACTAGAGGTCACAGGAATAGGACTCAAATCCCTGACTCCCAGGCCAGGCTCCTACTTGCAGCCACTCCTAATTTCACTAGGAAAGCTGGGGACGGGGTGATGAGGAAGAGAAGGGCCAGAGGAGAGACACCAAATCCATTTCTCTCTTCCTAACTGAAGCTCACCCAGTCCAGCCTTCTCCAGTGTAAGAAGAGTTGGACGCTGCCAGACAGACAGGGAGTGGGAGACATGCTCGGGGTCTTGGTCTTTGATAACTAAGCCCACAGCCCCTGGAGCCAGACTGACCAGGTTCAAATCCCTCATTGTCCAGTTACTAGCTGTATGATCTGGGGCAAGTAACTCAACCTCTCTGTTGGGCTGAGAGCAAGAGGAACCCAGGGACGGGTTTCAGCAGGCAGGGGGCTGGCTGATACAACTGGCTTACAAAGGAACGGACTGGAAGGAGCCAAGTTGGATGTAAGGAGCCCAGTAGCCATTTGTAATAATAGTCCAGACCCAAATGGACCTGGAGTAAATTGCAGCTAAGTTGGAGTCCGTGAGTCCCGTCCCGAGTCCCACACCAGGGTGGCAAAGATGGAGATACTCAGACAGCATTGCACCCTGCCCTGTTCCTCCCCCCCAAAACAGTTGCTACCCACCCCAAAGGTGTCAACTCAGCTTTTCCTCCCTGCAGCCCTCTGATAGCATGCCGTATTTTCTGCAAAGATAGCCCCCAGCATCCCACTTTTGTCAAAATCCAGATTTGAGTTCATTGAGCAAGACGCTATCTGAGATCTGATGCCCCCGAAATAATTTAACTTAACCGTGAATTTTAATTTTGTAAAAATGAATTTTAGCTTTGTAAAAAATGGCAAATGTATAGTGTGAAATATTCAAGCAACACTGAATGTTACCAAGAAAAAGTTCAACTCATTCTAGGCACCTCTCCACGCACATATGTAGCCTAGAAGGAAAGACCCATGAGGAAAAATTATACAGGCTATTTTTAATTAAAAAGTGTTGGATGTAATTTTACTTAAATTTAATGGAAGGATTAAAAACTGAGGTGAAATAAAATAAATATTAATTTCAGATAAATGTTGCTTCACAAGAGAGTTCTTTCCTAAAAAAAAAAAAATACTGTTATAGTTAAGAAGAAAGCTTATAAAATATTAAGGTGTTGTGGTCATGCTTTTTAAAAAAAGCTGCATGTTTTTATTTTAGACCAAATGTATTGACTCCCTGGTAATAAGGTCAGGAAATTAGCACACTTACACCATTCCTTAAAACGTTATTATTACCTTGTCACTGTTCATAACATTTCACGCTGTTCTGGAAGCACATTCTCATGGCAATTTAGAGTGAGCTCTGTATTTAAGTCGAATCCATTCGCATGCCTCGCCCTTCCCTTCTTCTTTTTTAATCTTAATTTTTAACCCTATTTTTTACCTTTCCTTTGTTCTTTTTTATTGAAAAGTTTTATTAATAGAATTTTTTCCTCAAAGACACGTGAATGTTGTTTCCTGAGCTCTGCACACTTGTGAATGTCTCTTGCCTTATTACTTGACAGACAACTTGGCTGGGTATAAAACTCAGGGTTGTACTTTCTTTCCCTCGGATCTTTACAGACATTGTTCCACAGTCTTCTAGCATTACCACAGAAATATTTGTGTCAACAAATATTTCCCCCTACATTGTGATTTGAACTTTTTTGCCTGGAAAACCAAGTGAATTTTTTCTTTTTGAAGCTCAGCAATTTCATTCAGATTTGTCTTAGAGTTGATATTTCTCGGGCAATTTTTCCTGCAAGATTATGTGTACTTTACATCTACAAATTGACATCTTTGTATCAAGGCTTTTATTTTAGTGTGTCTTTGAATCTTATTATACCATTTGTCCCAGACAAGGTTGATTTGCTGGATAACCTTTGTCTTTCATGCCATGTCATTCTAATCTTTGACCAAAGAAAGTTCTTCTTCTCTTTGTAATGTATCACTTTCTCTAGCTTATCCACAATGTTTCTTATTTTAGTCATACTCATTTTATTTGTTGATGTTTCTAATATGGTTTTAATCTCTTCTGTTTCTCCTCTCTCTCTCTCTCTTTCTCTCTCTGTCTCTCTCCCCCACCCTCCCTCCCTCTTTTATTCCTAAGAGCTGCCAGCTTGATTTTCATCTCATGCTGTTATTTTATAATCACTTCTTTCAACCCTCTTATTTCTTATTCAAGTCTTTCTAAAGAGACACTGTGTCATTTGAAATTAAGACTGAAAAAAAGTATTTTTCCCTATTTGGGCAATTCCTTTCACAATGCATTTTCTCATCTGCCTTTGCTTATGTTCCCTTTCTCCCTTTTTGCAGCATCCATGCACAGTTCCTGTCTTAGCTTATTTTGGATGGGACCAGCTTGTGGAAGGATAGCATGGGACAGGGTGGGAGGGCAGCCTCCAGAAGCCTGCAACTTTCATCTGGGCTTGTCGTCTTAGACTCTCTCTCCCTCCACATCAGTTGTTGCCCGCACCGTGGAAATACAGCTCATTGTTTGGCACCCAGCAGTCAGTATGGCCCCAGCAAAGCCGCTGGGGGGGTTGTGTCTGGGTCTCAGTGCTCTAAGTCAAGGATTTCTGGATGAAGTTTTCAGGTCTGGAATACTTCCTTGGGGATATATCCCATAAAGCCTAAGCTTTCCAATCCACAAAACATATTGCGGATAGTTGGCACAGATTCTCAATCTCTTCTGTGTGCCGTTCTAGATTTCACAGCATTGGGGCAAAAAGTCTTCAGAGTTTGCGGTTTGGGGCTGTGGTCATTTCTGATTTCAATAAAAATTCAGAGGAAAAAAATTCCCCCTATATACCATTTGCTGTTGTTGGCGACTTTCATTGATTTTGAGAGGGGAATGGGATTCAGATGTCTTTATGCCCTCGTTTCTACCTGGAAATTAAATGCTTTTTAATTCATTCTGTCTCTCAATCCTGACACCAGCCCTAAGAGGTGAGCAATATTTTGTCATCCTGAACTGGATAGTGGTGGCAGCAGGGCTGAGAGCTAGAGGACCCAGGACTTGAACATAAAGCAAGCATGCATGGTCATTTTTGGTAAGAGCGGGTAGTACTCACAGTTACCCTGCTCTGCCTCTGTGACAAATCCTGATATGTTAGCCAAAATTCTCTCATATTCTGGGTTTTGGTAGACTCAAGACTTGCATGGTAAATGCATAGCACTCACTCTGCTGGTCCTGCATTCACCACTGATGGCAGACATCACTAATCAACCACAGTACTGTTTTTCGTTCCCCTGAATCTTTTCAACACTACATTGCAAGCAGACATTACCGAGTACAATGAAACCTATTTGCCACCTCAGTATTGGAGATTTTTCAGACACATCACACATTGACAGAGAAATCAGAAAGACCTGGGCTGTATATTAGCCCTGATGAAAGTGAACTACCCAAGGTGACCTCAAGCAAGACTTCACTTCTCTGAACCTCAAATTTTCCATCTGTAAAACAGAGATCCTGGTTATCACATGCAATTATTGAAAGGAATACATTAGCCATGGTAGCCATGGCTGCATTTAAAAAAAAAAAAACCTCTAAACTCTAACATCTTAACACAATAAGCACATATTTCTTAGCACAATAAGCACATAAGCACAGTTCATGAGTCTGCAACGTAGCCAAGGGATTCTTTTCATCTGGTCGGGCTTGGCTCATTTCACCTTACTCAAATGAATGACCATTATCTGGCTGTCATGTAGGGTAACGGGAGTGATTATGCCATGGGGTCTCCCATCTTCCATCATGCTAGCCCAGGCTTACACCCATAGCAGTGGTAGGATTCCAAGGGATCAGGTAGAAGGATGTGAGATCTCTTGGGACCCAGGCTCTGCACTGTCATATTACCATTTCCATCCTGTTCTACTGGACAAAAGAAGTCACAAAGCCATCCCAGGTATGGGTGGTAAGGGGCAGGGAACAGACTCCCTCACTTAATGAAAAGAGCTGCAAAGTCATATTGCAAAGGGTTTGACTATAAGAGGTGGGGAGGATTGTGGCCACTCTTGCAAATGAGTCTACCATGGCACGTCACACACGAACAGCCATGGCTGACACTCAGTAGTTGGCTTGAGGAAAAAATTAAAAGTTACAAATTGCCTACTTTTTCTCTTAGTTGGTGGAGCTTATAAAGACTAGGTATGGCAAATAGTTTTCATCTCATGAATTAACTCCAGTATTGAATGAGACTGCCAGGTCCACACTCGGTGGGAACAGTGCTAAATCAACCCACACCATCTGCCGTCAGTGGGTGACAGGGAGTGGCATGAACTGTGCCACCCTGTGCGTGCTGGGCAGTGAGACAAGAACATCAAGGAGCCAGACCCTGCCTCATCATGCCCTCCCCACTGCTTCTCACGGATCACACAGCATATGAAAAGAAGGGTCTCCTTTTGACGACATGGCATTTTTTGGTGGCCCTATGACAGTCTGGTTGCCCTCATCTTTTCACCAAGGCTGACAGGGACCAAGATTAATTCATGCAATGGGAATGTCACTGGGCATAGCATCAGAAAGCCTGTATTCTGGTCCCAGCTTCCCATGGAGCAGCTACGTGACATCAGGCAAACCTCTTCTTCCCTGAGGATGGCAGGTAGCAGAGAAGGGATGGTGAATGAGAAGGAACGTCGTCTGACCCAGGAAATGGAGTTCACCCAGAAGAACCCTGAGAGGTACAGAATCAGTTTGTTAAAGAGAAGCTGCCACCAAATTACCACACCCGGCCTTCACCCTGACTTCCACCCCCTTTCTGGTTTCCTAAACAAACCCTAGAAGGTCACCGTCTGCCCCCATGGAGTTAATGGGCGCAGACCTGCCTCCTAATTTCATGCAAATCCCAGCCCACCTTATCCTGCCGGGGTTTCGGCTCCTCTGTGTTTTCTTGGTGACACAATTCATCCTTGTCTCCAGCCGAGTCTCTAATCCCTGCAATTTCCATGGTGCTCGTAATTATGAAAAAAAAAATCTGAAGCACAGAAATTTTTCACCCTGTCTATGAGATTACACACTTTAATGGACTTTATTAAATTTATTTTGCAGTTACTGAGGAGATTAAACTCACTGTGCAGCTCCAGAGGGCAAAACAAGGACCAGTTGGCAGAATCTTCCAGGGGGTAGGCTCCAATTCAAAGGGAAAAAGAACTTTCTGATGTCAGAGCCAGGTGTCACCAAGTGCCTCCCCCAGAAGGCCAGGGACCAAGCCAGCAGGACAGAGGGCCTGGTGTGGTCACTGCAGGGGACAGTGAGGGACAACAGCTATAGATCATAGCTGGGTCCATTCCCTTCCCACCCTTCTCAGGGCTTTGTTTGGAAAAGTGAGTTAACTTTTCTAAGCCCCTGGCTCCCACTTTCCTCCCCTGTAACTAGCCTAGAACAATGCTCAGTGAGTAGTCATGCTATGATTTCGTTAGAAATGGAGGGTGTCTTCTCCCCACTCTAAAGTCTCTTGACTTTAGAAAGAGATCTCTAGTGGCTGGTCTAAGAGGTTAATCTAGAGACACAAAACTTGAGCCTGCTGATAGATTTTGAAGCAAGTGGCCGTCATCCAGTGGAGAGTGACACAGTGGCACTGGTCACATCTAGCTGTGGAGCATTTGCTTTGCACCAACTCTGGATGCACCTCAATGTGTCAAACTTCCATAGCGGCCTCAGACCAAATTACTACTGGGGAAACTGGCATGGGAAGCCCCCAAGCCAGTGGTCAGTGACAGATATGTCACAAGGGGCAAATGTGCTGCTCAGGACCGCTGTTGACAAAGACTCAGATTTAGGGCACATGGTAGAAAGGCCTATGTTGTAGGGTAGTGACATCAGGAGACAAAGCAGTGGGAACAGAACCATCAGGGACACCATCTGGAATAGATGGGCCCTGAAGTCTCCAGAGTGGGAAGAGAGAGAGAAACATTAGTTCTGCGTCACCTCAGTGACACCTGTTACTTCTGCTCAAAGCCCATTGGTCATAATGCGTCACGTGGTGTGGCCTCAGCCACAAGAGAGGCTGGGAGATGGAGGACAGCACATAGGCTATTTGGTGACTAATCTCCAAGCCACTGACTCCATTGAGATCATTCAAGTCACAGTCTTAAATCACCTGTCTGACGACTGCCATCAGCTCTCTTCTCATAGGTTGATAAGAAGGAATTTCCTCAAGAAAACATCCAGTCAACATCCTAAAGCCCTGAGTCTAGGAGCCCTGCAATGCCACACACAGCCCAGTGGATGCAAACAGTCCCACAGGACCAGGAAAGATTCCGGAGCCCAGAAAGGGCCAAACCAAAAAGGCAGCCCGTTGGAGAATGTCACTTCAGCAAGGCTTAGCGTTTCCTCTGGGTGACAGACACCTTGAACACCACCGTTCTCCTGGACGTGACAGGAAAGGGAAGAGAAACGAGTCTGGAGAGAGGTCTGGAGTCCCGAGAAGAGCCTCGTTAGTGGGAAGGATTGGGGGCGGAAGGGGTAGCTCCGGGTGGGGTTTCCGACGACAGTGACCGAGTGGCTGGGCTTGGAGCCTGCATGAAACGTCACAGCAAACAAACCAGGAGACGTGGCCCACTCACCACGTCTCCTCACCCGAGGGGTGTTAATCTTTCTGAGTGACCGGGGCTCCCTGCCTGGGAGGCTTCTGGAGCCGGGAAAGCAAAAGGCACCGAGTCAAGGGCCTGGCAGGGACCCCGGCACGGTGGCCAGTCCAGGCTCTGCATCCCAGCCATGGCCCCGGTTGGGCTGTGCTCCCACAGTCATCACCTCAAGAACCTACGTGGGGGAGGAGGGAGTTGGTGGCGGCGGAGTGAGGGGTGTGGCTAGCTCTTCTCCGCACACATCAGAAGCAAACATTGAGCCACAAAAAAGGGAGTGCCCGGTCTCAGGCCACACAGCTGGTGTGGAGAAGTGGGCTGCAGAAACCAGGCTCTGGGGCTTTCCCACTGCCAGTCCCCCCCCCCCCCCAACCGGGAGCCAGAGAAGCGACGAGGCCTGAAGTCAAACAGCAACAGCAATTCTGAGGTTGATACAGGGAAGAAAGCCTGAGGCCTGAGGGCATCAAACACAACTACCATACAGACACCACTGGGGAGAACGAGGAAAGGCTGGGCCCGCCCGTCACAGCCCACGGGCATCACACCAGTGCCCATCTACCAGGCTGGTGGCCTGTGGGGCCAGGCAGTTCTGAACACACTTGTTAATAAAGATCTGAAGAGAACGTGTGCACAGACAGGCCTGGGGACACCGCTAAAGCCAAGCGCCGGTGTGGAACCAAGGAAACAAGGGGGCTGGTCTAGGCTGGGCAGGAACCAGCAGGCAAGGTCCTCGGGGCCTCACTGGAACAGCCAGGGCAGTTGCTAAAAGGCGGAAATGTGCCCTTTCTGGTAGGGATTGGTTCCCGTACTGCCCAGCCCCTCTCTCTGGACCCTCCCACCTCCTCACTCTCCAGCCTATCAGGGGCCTCTGGGGCTCTGACTGCCTCTAACCTGATTGGTCAGTGCCCTTGGTCCACCGGTTGGTAAATATTTGCAGCCCTATCCCTGCTCCAGAGACTATTTTTACCTGAGTGGAACCCAGGCGGAGTTTCACTAGAATACTCTCTCCTCATTCTTTTTGAGGACCCACCACCACCACCTTCCCAGGTCCTCAGTGGTTTAGGTTCCAGAAGATGGGCTCATAACCTTGGCCTGGACGATTAGTAATTGGTAATATTGCACATAACCTCCAGCCATAGTAACTGGCTAGAAGATGGGCACATCACTCAGAACTGACCAGTGAAATTCTGTCCTGAGACTTTTTCTGGACTTCATGGGCTAATGAAGCTGTTCCTTCTGTTGGAATTTCTGGGGGCCTCCAAGACAAAAGAAGCTGTGTAGCAGAGAAGTGAGGAGAAAAGAATGAGATACGTTACAGGGAAAGAAGGATTCCTGGAGGCCTCATCTGATCGCCTGGATCCAGCCATACCTGAAATTCCCCTGGACTTTTCACTTAAGAAACTATATTTCCTCTTTTGCATTCCTTTCCCTTATAACAAAAAGGGTCCTGACTCACACAACTGTTAGCCCCATGAAATCCTATTCCCATAAAGTAAATCATCTTGTCCCACACCGGGTCAAGCACAGGATTCAACCCCAAATCCACTTGTCTCTAACGGCAAAGATCTCTGAGAAGAGCTTTAAGACCTGAGGCCAAGGGAAGCAAAGTAGTAAGCCTTGCTCAGGATGCAGTTTGCAGAGTCTGAAACCACTCAGCAAGGCAATCTAATTTGAGGGGGTCCAAATTGCAGGCAATCTTCACAATTTCCTGGAATCCTCGCCGCTCACCTCCCGGGGCCAGGCTGTCCGAGGACCATGACAATTCTGTTATCAAGCTTGGCAGGACACAAGCTGTTGCTGTGACTGCCGCTCCAAAGAGGTAGTGAGGTGCAGTAGAAGGTAATTTTCCTGCCTTTCACTTGCTGGGGAGCAGCTCCTCAGTGGCCATCAAGACAGTCTGGTGGGGGTGGCAGAATGTCTAGGAGGCCAACGGCTCAAATGAACCCTGACAGGTAATCATTCCCCTGAGGAGCAAGTGAATCCTGGTTAGCAGCCCTGACCAGAGAAAGAAGCGGCCTTGTCTCTGCCAACTCCCGGGGACTCCAGCCGGAAGTTGGTCGAACCAGTGCAGGGGAGGCCTCCAGGTGCTGTGGGATCCTCTTTCTGCTACGGGCCAGTACCCAGCCTTTCTAAATGGCTCTCTGCTTGTGGATCGGAGGCTAAAGGTCAGGGTGAAGCACAGACCACGATCCCTGAATGGTCCTAACATCTGTCTCTCCTTTCACACGGCGATCCCCTGGAGGATGGGAAGGGTCCCCTGCCACCCTTGGCTCGTCAAGCCCTCACACAGTGCTGGCCCCTTGGGCAGCTTTATTATTATATTTCTTGAGAGACTGAAGAAATGAAAACAATGAGTGAACTGAACTGAGTTTCACAGGTGGGGAAATCGAGGCCCACAGAGGACTCATAGCTCATCTGCGGTCTGGACATTGGAGCAGCCGCCACCAGCTACGAAACAAGTGAGTAGGGTAACCTTATGCCCCACTTTGCCCGGGGCACCACAGTCTATGCCTGTTTCTCTGGGGTGATCAATAATAGTGCATTCTCTCACTCTCAGAAGTGTCCCCACTTGGACGATTTCTCAGGTGGCCAGGGGGTGGTCTTTGGAGAGAATGGGGAAAGCCCCATTGACTGATAACCAACCAGCAATGACCGGGCTCACCCTCCTCCACTCAGTTGTCACAGCTAGTCTCCGTGCTACGTGGCTTTCCCCTACCATGAGCTTCCCACTGTCCATAGATGCTCTATGACAACGATGTCTTATGACCAAGTGAGTTTGGGAAAGCCTGAGTGGAAAAACAGGAAACTGGTTTCCTCGCCACAGCATTTCTCAGTGCCCTCGCTATGCTAATAAGAGTGGCAGGAAGGAAGAAAAGACTCCCCCCCCCCCCCACCATGACTCCGGGAAGGAGCTGGTGTGGGATAAATCTTTGTACTATTTCCCTCTGGTTTATTCCTTTGCCCAGACAGATAGATTACTGTGCTTCAGAGTGTTATTGAGTTAACAGGAAGGAAAAAACACACACACGTATTTTATGAAGCTAAAGAGAAGCTCAGAATAGATGCTTTTTGTTCAGTCAAGCAAGGCAAAGGCTTTTGATTATGCAAACATGAGCCCTAAGCTTAGTGTGGAGAGGAAGTGGAGAGGAGAGCAGACATAGGAAGGAGATGGACAAAATTCAGCAGGAAAAGGAAAGCGGAAGAAGCAATAATCAAGAGACCCTAAACCCTGGGGAATTTGTGGGCCTCTTAGGGAGTCCCCTGGACTTTGCACGGGGCATAGGATGGGGCTCCAGCCACTTTACAAGACACTAAAGGAGAGGGTGTCTCCAATCATCCGAGAGAATGGGGCCAATCCAGCTGGAGCTAACTGAGCTGTGGGTGTTCTATGACACCAATGGCAGGTTGGATTTTTGTTCCCAACCCTTCACTCCCTTTCTGCCTCTGCCATGCGGGCTTGCAGAGTACGGGAACAGGTAGACGGTGTCTGCCGGCCTCATTGATCTTGGGCTGGCCCGTATGACTTTCTTTGGCCAATGGAACATGGGTGGCAGAGAGAGTGGCAGTTCCAAACTGAGGCCCTAAGAAGTAAGGGGGCTCCTGGGATTCAGAGAGTATGGGAGAAAAAGCACAGGGAAAGAGGAGTTTGAGGCATTCCATAAAGCTGTATATGAAGTCCTGGACACACCCCCAAACTATGCATGTATGACAGTGGCCCCAAACAACATAATTGAGGCTTTGAGAACCGAATGACAATGTAGTGTATTGTGTCCTGGGGACACACACATGGGAAATATCCTAATAGGACTGCAAAGTCTTTGAAATTTTAACCGAAGTTGAAACCACAGCCCACAGAAGATGGACCTAACCAAGCGGACAGTCTGCTTAAAAAAAAAAAAAAAATTCTCTGCAGAATTTTAAAAGAACCTAAAGTCTCTAAATGTCCAGGATATAATCCAAAATTGCTCAATATACAGAGTTGAAAATCCCAACAACTTGCAAGAGAGTCAATAGATGCCAACTCCAGGGGCACCCGGGTGGTTCAGTTGGTTAAGCCTCCTACTTCGGCTCAGGTCATGATCTCATGGTTTGTGAGTTCAAGCCCCACGTCGGGGTCTGCACTGACAGCTCAGAGCCTGGAGCCTGCTTCGGATTCTGTGCCTCCCTCTCTCTCTCTGCCCTTCCCCCCTCGCACTCTGCCTCTCTCTCTCTCTCTCTCTCTCTCTCAAATAAACATTTTTTAAAAATTAAAAAAAAAAAAAGATGCCAATTCCAAGATGACAAAAATGTTGAAATTATCAAAGGTTTTTAAAGCAGCTATAACAATGTTTCATGAAATAAGAGAAAATCATCTTAAAACAAATGGAAAGACAGAATTCTCAGCAGAGAAATAGAAACTTAAAAAGAACCAAATTATGTTGGCCTTAAAAAGGAAGAAAATTCTGACATAGCTGCAACATGGAGAACCCTGAGGACTTATGCTAAGTGAAATAAACCAGTCACAAAGAGACAAATGTGATCAATTCGCTGAGATGAGGTACTTAGAGTAGTCATTAGCATAGAGACAGAAAGTAAAATGCTCGTTGCCAGGGGTTACAGGGAGGGAGAAATGAGCAATTATTACATCATGCAGAGTCTTACAGGATGAAAACAGTTATGGAGATGGGTGGTGGTGATGGCTGCACAACATTGTGAATGTATTTAGTTCCACTGATGCACATTTAAAAATGGTTAAGATGGTAAATATCACATTATGTGTACTATACAATAAGAAAAAACAGGGGGAAATAACCGAAGGGAAGTTTTAGGAAAAAGGGCACAAGATACAAATTACTGATATCATAAATGAAAGCAGGAGCTTTACTATTGGAATAAATAAATACCACAAACAACTCTATGCCCATAGATGAAATGGACCAATTTCTTAAAAGATACTACCTACCAAAGCTCACTCAAGAGGAAATTGACAACCTGAGTAGCCCTATATCTATTGAGAAACTAAATTTGTAGTTACAAAAGCTTCCAAAAAGAAAAATTCCAGGCACAGATGGTTTCACTGGCAAATTCTACCAACATTTAAGGCATAGAATAATACCTCTTCTACACAATCTCTTCCACAACACAGGAAAGGAGGGAACACACTTTATGAGGTTGAGATCACCATGGACAACAGATAAAGAGCCTATAAGAAAACAAAAGATTAATATTCCTTGTGAATAGAGATGCAACAATCCTCAGCAAATCGAATCCAAAAACATATAATAAAAATAATACATCATGGCCAGTTTTGTTTATTGCAGGGATGGAAGGACTGATTGAAATTTGAGAATCAATCAATGTAATCCACTATATCAACAGACTAAAGAAGAAGAAAAAATATGATCATATCAATAGATGCAGAAAAGACATTTCACAAAATTCAATATCTGCTCATGGTCAGAAAGAAAAACTGTCAACAAAGCAGCAATAAAAAGGAACTTCCGTAACCTGGCAAAAGGGCATCTACAGAAAATATGCAAACTGACATTATACTTGATGGTCAAACACTGGTGGCATTTCTCCTGAGACAGGGAACGAGGCAGGGATATCCACTCTCACGGGTCCTATTCGTCAGCGTACCGAAAGCCCTAGCCAGGGCAATAAGGAAAAGGAGAGACACACAGATTGCATAATTTCACAATGTATACATGTATCAAAACTTCAGGCAGTATTCTTTAAATTTCTGTTTGCCAATTATACCTCAATAAAGCTGGAAAAAAAAGAAAGAAAATCATCTCCACTCACAGGTGACATTACTGCCTATGTAGAAAATCCCAAGGAATCTAGAAAAACTGGTTCCTAGAACGAACAAGTTCTAGAAAGTCCATAGGATGTATCTTCAACATACACAAATCTCTACAAACTACCATAAACATCTAGAAATCAAAAATTTTTAAACAGTTAAAAACTGGGGCACCTGGGTGGCTCAGTCGGTTAAGTGTCCAACTCTTGATTTTGGCTCAGGTCATGATCTCCGGGTTCATGGGGTCAAGCTCCGTGTCCAGACTCCAAGCCCAACGTGCAGCCTGCTTGAGATTCTCTCCCTCCTTCTGTCTCTGCCCTTCCCCTATTCGTGTGTGTGCTCTCTCTCTCTCTCTCTCTCAAAATACATAAACATTTTTTAAAAACAGCAAAAAACAAAATTTATAACAACTCAAAAAATTTAAATATATAAGTATAAATGTAACAAAGTATGTACAAGATCTACATTGTGCAAACCACACACACACAAATAATGAAAGAAAACAAAGAAGACATAATGAAATGGAGAAGCATATACTCATGGATTGGAGTGCTCACTACTGTTAATATGTCAATTCTCCCCAAAGTAACCTATAGATTTAACACACCTACAATCAGAATTGTAACAAAATGTTTTGTCAGACATAAACAAGTCAATTCTAAAATTTACATGAAGAGACAAAGGAACTGGGTAGTCAAAACAATTTTAGAAGATAAGAACAAAATTCTTAAGGACCCAACTTGCTGATTTTAAGACTTACTATAACCAAGACTGTGTTCTCTGCCTCAGTGATAGGATAAGTATACAAATGAATGGAACAGAAACAGAGTCCAAAAATATACCCCTACAAATACGGTCAATTGATTTTTGACAAAAGTGCAAAGGCACCTCAGTGGATAAAGGATCGTCTTTTTTTAACAAATAATGCTGCAACAATTGGAAATCATGTGCAAAAAAAAAAAATCTTTAAAAGGTACCTCACACTTGACATGAAAATTAACTCAAAATGCATCACAGACCTACATGTAAAATGGCAAGCCTATAAACTTTAGAAGACAACAGAAGAGAAAATCTTTGTGAACTTGAATTAGGCAGAGTTCTTAGATGTAACATCAAAAGCACGGTCCTTCAAAGAAAAAGTTGATAAATTGGACTTCATCCAGATGAAAAACGTTTGCTCGGCGAAAGACATGGCTGAGAGAACTCATAATCGGAACAGGTAAAGAACTCTCCCAACACAGCAAGGTGAAAACACACAACCCAAAGAAGAAATGGGCAGAAGATTGGAACAGACACTTCACTGAGAGAGGCGTAGGAATGGAAAAGAGGCACATGAAAAGATGTACAACATCCTTAGTCCCTTATTGTAGTGTCATCAGGGAAATGTATCCTAAAACCACAATAAAATACCACTATTTTATTAGACTAAATATTATGTATTTATTCTAGTCTATTAGAATGGCTCTTCGTTTTTTAAATAGTGGTAATATTTGGGGCTGACCAGGATGTAGAGCAACTGAAAATCCCATACAATTCGAGTTGAGGTGCAAAGGGGAAAACGCGTTGTTTCTGGAAGTTGAGCATACGCTTAAACCACGTGCCCCAGCAATGCTATTCCTATGTAGTTACACTGGTGAAGTCAAAACTTGGTGGGGAAAAGAAAAGAATTTACGATTGTCCCAAAGTGGAAACAACCCAAATGTCCTTCAACAGGTGAGTGGGTAGAAACCCAGGCACATCCGGGCAGTGGAACGTGGCTCAGGAGGACCGGACTACCGACACTCATCATGGATAGATGGCAAACTCAGGTATGCGGAGGGGAAGAAGCCAGGATCAAAGGGACACCTGCTGTATGTTTCCATGTGAATGGCGCTCTGGAGAAGGCGCAGCTGTGGGCACAGACCACAGACCAGTGGCTGTCAGACTTGGAAGTGGGGAAAGAGTGTGACCACGAAGGGGTACACAAGGGAATTCGGGGGTGATGAGACTGTCCTGTGCTGATTGTGGTGGTAGTGACACGAATCAGCAGGTGTTACAACTCAGAGACCTGTGCTCCACCGGAAGATAGATTTCACTGTATGAAAATCTGAACAGATTTTTAAGACAAAGCGATGTTTAAAAGAAAGTCGCTGGGTGGCTCAGTCCATTAAGCGTCTGACTTCGGCTCAGGGCATGATCTCACAGTTCAGGAGTTCAAGCCCCGCGTCGGGCTCCGTACTCACAGCTCAGAGCTCGGAGCCTGGAGTCTGCTTCGGATTCTGTGTCTCCCCCTCTCTCTGCCCCTCCCCTGCTCGCACTCTGTCTCTCTCTCAAAAATAAATAAACTTTAAAAAAAATTAAAACAGAGTCGTTGAATGTTCCTCCTTAGCGCTCTTATGGTCTTGTCATCCATCGTGGAAGAGCGCACCCAGGAGAGCTGCTGGCTCCAGGAGAGACCTGAGGGCATACCCGGAGCCCATCCCCACCCCGAAGAAGAGCTCTCTCACCTGCCATGAGCAAGAAGAATACATTTGCTATTATAACCCGTTTTGAGTTTGAGCTTGAGATGACTATGTAGCAGCAAAGCGACTGATACAGTTATACAATCCGATCTGATTACAGAAAACACCTGTCAGCGTCTCTCGGCACACCCCGTCCCTCGGAGCTGCTGCTCTGGGAGGGGAGATTATTCTCCCGCAGTCAGAATGGCTCAGAGCAAGACATAAAGGGGCCTGGTTAACGTCAGACGACACTCCCTCTCCCACCCGAGGAGCACAGAACCTCGCTCCCTGCTAGGGTCTCCCCCCGATTATCTGTGAGCGACCAGGGGTGGGGGACTCATGCTCAGGCCTCCGTCCACCCTCAGCCGTCCACGCTGCCCTCTTCGTGGACTGCTGACCCCTCCGGGCCATCAGTGGGGCCCGTCACCCCTGCCACCGGTGCCGGGGTCCCCGGGAGCTGAGGACTGGGGTCTCTCCCTGTCGGATAGGCAGTGACCCCAGAAGGCACCGGGTGGTGCTGGGTCGGTGGCTCGCTCTGGGGAGAAGGACCCGTCCCCACACTGGATGTGGCCTGGGCCCCCACACAGCAGGGCTTGGGTTTGGGGCCTCAAGCGGCCTCTCATGACACAAACGGGCTCCGGTCCTCACCCCTCTGCCCAGGAAATCAGAACCCTGTCCCGGAGGCAGGGAAGGGAAAGAGCTTGATAAACACCCCCACGTCCCCCATCATCACTTCCCTCTTTCTGCCCAGGCGCCTGCCTCCTGAAATAAACTCCCTTCTCCTTTATTCCAACGCATTTAACTGAGACCAACACGTACTCAGGATGATGCCTAACTACCCACTAAAGAACAGGGACCCAGTTCCAATCCGCCCAGAACACCTCTGCCCATTTAGCAGATGGAGAAACTGATGCTCAGGGAGGTGCCACAAGTTGTCCAAGGCTGCGCAGGTGCTGAGGGATAAAGACGGGGTGGGGTGGGAGGGGGGAGTCCTGGCCCCATTCTTCTGAAGATCTTTTCCATGTGGAAAGCCCAGGAGGTGAAGCCAGGAGGTGGGGGCAGAGGCCAAGAAGTCAGGGGCAATTGGAAAGTCTTTTGAACTCAGGTGTTTATCTTTAAAATGCATGTGACTTCATGATCTATCTTGGTTTTAATAAAAAGTATATTTGCCACAGGGATAAGGTAGGGTTTCTATCTGCTTATTCATATTCCCCTGGCATGGCGCAGATCCTCAGGGGGACGTCTGCCCCAGTTGAGAATACCCAAAGTGCATACAATGCCAGACACTGCCACCCGCTCTGGGGATGGGGCAAAAGGTGCCAGGGGCAGAGGGCGGGCACGATTGTCCTGCGGCTAGAGGCTCCGGAGGATTGGGCTTTAGGGGGAAGGGGGATGGTCTGGCTGTCACCCGCCAGCACCAGACGCAGAGACCAGGATATTCAACCTAGAAAACCGAGGAGCGTATCCTGGATGCTGACGCCTCCGTTTAACAGATGGGGAAAGTGAGGCCCGAAAAGGGAGGGCGACCTGCTCAGTCACCCAGAGAAACGGCAGCCAAATCTGAGCCGGAATTGGGTCTCCTCGTGCCCAGTCCGGGAAGCCTGACTCCTCGGAGTCCAGAGTGTGGAGACCGCCCTCCCTCGTCCCCCAGTCCCAGCCCTCGGTGGCCTTGCTCGTATTGCTGTTGACCAGAGGTGAGCGGTTATGGGTTCTGTTCTCCAGGAGCCCGTGGGTCATCAGTGTGAGGAAGGAGAACGGGCCACCTCCCCGGGCCCTGCTCAGGCACCTCCAGGCTGTGTGACTTTGCACAGCAAACACGTCTCTGAGCCTGTGTCGCGTCAGCTCTGAAACGGGGACAATAATAGACGGGTAAGGTGAGGACCGAGTGAGATGGGTCAGAAGGGCACCGACCACGGAGCCCAGCAGAGTGACCGCTCTGCCTGGGTCACCCGTCACTTTCCTTATGACTTTGACTCTTGTCATCACGGTCATTCCTGGAGCCAGATTCAGGCTGCGGGAGGCTCTGGACAGAGCTTCAGAGCCAGGTGATCTCGCCTACTCAGGGCCCAGGGGGCAGCACATGAGTCAGGTCCCAGGGCCCTCGAGGCAGGGAGCAAAATCTCAGTGCCAAGGGTAGAGGGGCCCAGCGTGGGGGGAAGGCCCTGCTTTGAGCTTGGTCTGCAGGGCCAGACAACAGCCAAGGAACCAAGAGAGATGCTGATGTGACCTGATAAGGATATGGGTCCAGCACTTGTCACGTGTAGACCATGACCTCATTCCCTGCTCAGAGTAGCCCCGTGAGGCAAGCATCATGTATGGGGAAACTGCGGCCCAGAGAGGGGAAGTCCGTGTATAAAACTCGAGCTTGGGTCTGTTTGCCTGCAAATCTTGGCCCTCTCTCTGGTTAGCATCCGGGCTCTTTCCACTTGCCCAGAGATTTGCAAATCGGCAGCCTCAAGCAGAATCCTACTCCCAGATGGAATTTGTTTGACACCTACAGTGTAATAAAAATCTGGAAATTTCATAGAAAAAAAACCCTCTGATTTTTCTTGAAAAAGCAAGAAATTGGGACGCTGCATTCCAAAAGTCCCAGATGGCAACCATTACCAGGAGCCAAGCTCCTCTCCAAGAATAGCTCAGGCTTAGGAGCCAGAGGCCTGAGTGACCTTGGGCAAATAACATACACCTCTAAGCCCCCCATTACATCATCTGTATGATGGGTGTGCCCCTGGTGCCTACCTCGAGGGCCATAGCAAGCAATAAATGAGTTCAACACATGTAGCATACAGGTTCCAGCAGGGCTATCATTGGGCTCACTCTGGTTCTCTTCTGGAACCTGCCCTCTCCTGCTGTCCACGGTTTCTTCCTCTGCCCGTTATCTGGCCTGCCTTCACTCCCTCACTCATTTATGTGGCTGGCCTGCCCACCCTCTCCAGCCCTTAGAGCTTCTGACCTCTGCGCTCCAAGATTTGGGCTGAAAAAGGAACAGGACTCAGCTATGGGTCACAAGTATCCAGGCCAGAAAATGCTCAATGTGAGTTCCAACCTGGACTCTGGCCTCAGTCTGCATACGTGAGACTGCCTGCCTGCCTCCAGAGAACCCTCACCAGCCCACAGATTTATCCATGGGGTCATGGAGGCCCCCAGGGCAATGGGATACAGAGAATAGTCTGACAGGGGCAGAGACCCTGGAGGACCCACTAGTATCCTGCGGTGATGTCTACACAACCGTGAGGACAGGCGCGTCACCTCCCATGTTCGCCCACCCAGGGCCTCTCGGGCTCCTGGCTTCTGCCGCCAGGTGATAGCTCCCAGCAGGAGCTTCAGGCCGGTGGAGGAAGAGGACCCCCCCTGCTCCATGGTCCTGAAAAACACCTGTCATCACTGACAGGATGTGTGAACCGTCCATCAGCCCCCGTGGACACTGTCAACGGAGCCAAGCAGGGCACCTGGGTGAACTTGGAGGGAGAGAGCAAGATTGATTTTCAGATTATCTCCCAATCCATAGTTGTCAAGGAAGAAAAAAGACCTAAACAATCGTGAAATTAAATCAAATGAGTTTCTAGATGCTGAATGGTTTCTCTCTCCCGCCCACAGACTCCTTCTACGCGTCCCTAGGGAAGGGAGGATGAACGCGCTCCCTGCGTGTTTGTTCCCCCAGCAGTTCCTCTGACCATCCATGCATCTCTGCAGTCAGCAGGGACTTAGTGTGCGCCTACTGTGTGCTCCGCCCTGCATTTGGCGCCAAGAATCTGGAGGTGAATGGGCAAACACGACCTCTTCCTTGTGGAGCCACCGACCAGGGAGTAGTCAGACCCTCAAAGAGCAGTTACCACCCAGGACTAAGTGTTGTGTTGGGGTGAGCACAGGGCTCTGTGGGAACACCCTAATCCAGCAGGGTTGGGGGTGGGTGGAAAGGCAAGGAGGACTTCCTGGAGGAGGCTGAACTCTGCACTTTGAATAGCAGTGAGCCGGACCAAGGCAGGGACAGATAATAGGGGGGGAGCGGGGTGGCTCCAAGTAGCAATGTATGAAGACTTTGGACTCTGTTCCAAGGGCAGTGGAGGATCATGGAAGTTTTAAAGTGACACCTGAGCAGATTCATGTCAAATCTTCACTCTGGCAGCTGTGCGGAGAACGGACCGGAGGGGAGCCATGCAGGGGTGAGGAGCACAGACAGGAGGGTCTGCAGCCGAGAGGAGATGGAAGCCTGAGTTCACACTGCAGTGAGCATCACCAAGCAGCCAAAATCACTCCCTCTCCTCCTGCGAGCCTGTGGCCATCAGTCACCTGAGTGAGCCCACCCTGACCACCCCACTTAAGACTGCAGCCCCTCCCCCAGCTCTTCCAACCCCCCTTTATCTTGCTCTTGTCATCTTTGAACATACTTATTTATTAACTGCTCGTTGTCTGTAACACACACACACACACACACACACGAAGGAATATAAGCTCCAGGGCAACGAGGACATTGCCATGATTTCTTCTATGATGCATCACCTGCACCTACAATGGTGCCTCGCACAGAGCGGGTGCTGAGTAAATGTTTGCTGAATGAGTGAATGATCACCGACCTGGTCACCATTACCGTCACCCACCAGAACAATGACAGTCTTGAGACGAAGAGTGGGCGTCACCGTCCTCAGTTGCCACTGGGGGTCAGTGGTGGATGGCGTTTGCAGCTGCAGGGGGTAGGAGAGAGCTGGGGACGTGGTTCTAGGGCTAGTGATACAAGTGGGAAGGGATTCAGATGGGAGGTGGCGGGAGGTTCAGAGTGCACCCAAGGGAAGGGGTGGGAGAGTGTGTGGCCAAGCTGAGAACAGGGGTGTAGCTGATGGTGGCGGTGGGTTCAGAGAGGCCCTAGGTGTGAGCAAGGTCTGGGCTAGGAGGGGAGGAGCGAGGCTTGGGTCCAGCCCAGGGCAGGGATGAGGCCAGGAGGACCAGTAGAAATGCCCTGCCCCTCACTTAGCACTGCTCTGGCCACGAGAGCCATCCCCAGGGGGTCCATCCCCAGGCTTCAGCCCCCCAGATTGTTCAAGGCAGCCAGACGTCTGGGAAACCCTCGTCTACCCACCACTGCACCCACGGAAAACCCGAGGCCCAGAAACAGCGAGAAATACCATGGATTTCTTCCCTTTCTGCTTTTCCTGCCTCTGAAGAGCGGCAGGGCCCCGGCTGGGAGATCAGGAGGCCTAGACACTCCTCTTACTCCGCCTGCCCCCTGCCCAACTCCCGTGCCATTAGGCAAGTCATTACACTGGCCTCTATTTCTCCACCTGCAAATTGAAAGCAAGAGACAATACCTTATTCCTTTGAGCCTGCGCAAAGCTGCACTCTCCAACTTCTGCTCATTTAATACATCCTTTAAACCGAACAGAATAAACCTTCTGTTTGCCCTTTGCTGGAGAGGAGGGAAACCCAGATTCCCCGAGGAGCTCCTGCCTGCCAGATTCATCCCCATTATGTTCTCTTACCTGATACGACAGTCCTGCGATCGTTTGCATTTTACAGACAGGGAAACTGAGGCTCCGAGATATGAAGCAACTTACCCAGCAGCACGGAGCCAGTGGGACAGGCCCACCTCCTTACCTGTCTCCCCTCCACCCCCAGCCCCTTCTTGTCAGGCTCCCTCAGGCCCTGCTTGGCCAGCTCCATGGGCCCCTCACTGCGGGGAGCACTCCCTCCCTGTGAGGGAGTCCTCCAGGCCCGCGGATTCTTTACAAACAGAGCTCAGAAATCTGCAATTTGGAGTCAGCTTGCTCCACACTCTACCCTCTGTCTGAACAACACTGCTGAGGAGTGTCCTATTAAGGCGACACTAGGGCAGGGCAGGGACGTCGCAGCTGTTCAAGCCCCTGCTTCTGCTCTGGCCTGGCTCTCGGGTGGGGGTAGGGATGGTGATGGGGGGTTTCGTTCTGCCCTCCTGCTCACGGCGTCCTCTCATGTGGGGTGATGGCCCTGATATAGAACCAGCAGGGAAGGAGCTCCAATTTGAGAGTTCAAATCCTGCCTCCTTTTCTTACCTGTGAAATGGGGTTGGTGGTAGGAATTATGAGGCAGGGCTGGGGACAGGGTCATATGAGACACTGTAAAGGTTTCCAGCCTGCTTGTTTATTCACTCAGATATTCATTGAGCATTTACTCTGAGCCAGGTCCTGTCCGGGGCCCGGAGACATGGCCTCAGGCAAAACCAGCCTCGCGGGTCTCTGCGGAGAGACAAATGATGTCTGCCTGGCGCCTGCAGTGCTAGGTGCTATGACACGGTGACATGCGTGCCATGATGACACATGAAGCTGGGTGGAAGCAGGGGGTGACGATGGGGGCATAGTGACTTACACAAGGTGCTCAGAACAGCTTGCCTGAGGAGGTGACAGCTGAGCAAAGACCTGGAGGGCACCCAAACAGTGTAAGTGCCCATCGCCTCCACACCCCCCACTTGTCCTGCAGACGGCCGAGGCCCAGCTAGACCCCTCTGCCCTGGCACGTCCAGCAGAGGCCAGGGGCAGAAGGGCCCCTGCCATCCAGCAGGCCCCGGTTCCAGTCCTGGCTCCACCCCGACTGGCTCTGAGATCTTCAAGCCTCAGTTTCTTATCTGTGAATGGGGATAACTGTCCTCGTCTCAGACGATCCCAGAAGAATCTGTAAGAGCGTGTGCCCAGCAGGACAGGGGTAAGGAGCATGGAAAGCCCAGGATCAAGTAGCCCCCACTCAAGGGTCGGCAGACAGGGAGCACGTTCCCAGGGAAATCTGCCTCTTGGGTGCTTGGAACCATGCATGGCTATTCCTGTCCTTCCAAGGAACACACCTGCGGGGAGCTAGCTCTTCCACTCACACGCCTGGGCGAACCCCCCTCTGAATTGACACTCAGTCTCCCCATCTGAGGACTGGGGCCCAAACAGCGCCGGTCCCCAGGGCTGCCCAGGCCGCCCACCGCTGACCTCACATTGGCACCTTCACTACAGACCCAGGGCAGGGCCTGTCCTCTCGAGACGGGCTGGGCCCAGAGTCTCTCAAATAGGAACTGCTGCACAAGGTGAGGACCACAGGTGGGCCCAGGTGGGGGCTGGAGCGCAGTAGCTGGTGGAGGGAGCTGGTTAGAGGAGGTTTTGAAGAAAACAAGGAGAGGCGCTTGGGTGGCTCAGTCCGTTAAGCGTCCAACTTCGGCTCAGGTTATGATCTCACGGTTCATGGGTTCAAGCCCTGCATCGGGCTCTGTGCTGATGGCTCAGAGCCTGGAGCCCGCTTCGGATTCTGTGTCTCCCTCTCTCTCTGCCCCTCCCCCACTTCTCCCCTCTCTCTCTCTCTCTCTCAAAAATAAAACATTGAAAAACCCAAGGGACCAGAGAACAGGGTCTCCCCTAAATGAGCCACAGGCTAGGCCTTATTCACACAGCTGTCTTCCGGGCTGGATTAAGAATGAAGATTCCCCAACTAGGTCCCCAGAAGGCACCCCCAACCCAGAGCCGTGTCCCTGGGCCAGGGATCTCTGCTTCCTGTCTTCTCCCAAAGCGGAAATCCCCTGCTGTCATTGCTCTGATTACACCACACAGGCCAGCTCCACGTAAAACCAAACCCCTCACGGAGAGTCCAACGCTCAGGAGCTGGCCTCCCAGGCTCCAGCCTCTGAAATGGGGCAGCACAGAGACTAATATCTGGGTACCAGCATCAGTCAGTATGAGCATTTTTCGGTCTCCGTTGCCTAGTCTGCAAAATGGTATGATAATAATACCTCCCTTAAAAAGCCATTGAGAAGATTAAATGGCTTAGGATGCTTAGAACAAAGTACAGACAAGTTTGATACACATTAACTGTAAACAGTAAAAATAATTTAGTCTCTACAGAATGGAAGAAAGAAAAGAAAGTAAAATTCTCTCATGACCCTCCTGCCCGGGGATGCCTACTGTCACGTCTCCATTTGGGGACATATCTTGCCTTTTTTCTGTGCATAGAAATATACCGATTATCTATTTTTTTAATATAAAGGGGATGGCACAATAAATATGGCTTTGAAACCTGTCCTTTCCATCTCACAATATATAGATTTACATAATCTCCGTAACTGATGTCTTCTCCCACAATTTTAATTAAAGACCTATTGTGGGCCAGGCCCTCCACTAGGTGTGGGCTCTGCCCTGAAAGTGTTCATAGTCCTGTCTTGTCCGGCCGATGTTGTCTATAACGGGTATGGGTTCAAAACCGTGAGGAAATCCTCGTGTGTGTGTGTGTGACCACACCTGGGCCCTTCTTAACTGTTTCCATGGGATAAACCCACTCAATGGAATTGGATTTCTGGGCCAGTGGGTGGGCATATTTCTCAGGTTCTTGATCCGTGGAGTCAAATTGCCCTCCGAAGGCTCTGGCAAGTTACCCTTCCAAACACTGGGTGGAGTTTTAAAGGACCAGCTCAGCTTCAGGCTCACAGGGGCTCTGGGTGTGCAGAGGACACAGAGGAGCCGGTGCACAGGGTCGTAAGCCTTCACTGGAGCGTCTGCGCCATTGCTGACACTGGCTGGGATGACTCAGGCTCTGTGCTAAATGTAGGACCCCAATCACTAGGAACGCAAGGCAGACCTGTCAAGACTCGCCCTTCATGCCACAGACTGTCACTCTCCTGGCTCTAGTTCACAGCTGCTACCCCAGGACCAGACGGTTCTGGGCAAGATGGGGGCTCCGGCTTGAGGGGTCACATGGTACAGCACTTTCATGCTTGGGCTCGGAGCCAGCTAGACCTGCGTTCAAGTCACGGCTGTGCCCCTCGATACTCACAGATGAGTATTTTTTTACAGGATTTATTTTACACTATACAGTGACATTATTTTTTTTTTTTGGCACCCAGTTCTATAAAGTCTAGCACAGGCATAAATTTTTGTAACCATCCCCGCAATCGGGATACAAAACAATCCCTTAACCCCAGTGAAGTCCCTCCGTAGTCCCCAAACCCCAGAAACTGCTGATCTGTTCTCATCACTCTAGTTTCATCTTTTCAGGAATGTCACACAAGGAAGTCACACAGGCAAGTGATGTTTTGAAACTGGCTCTTTTACACAGCACAGTGCCTTTCAGATTCATCCTGATTGTCGCATGAATAAATAGTGCGTTCCTTTTCGCTGCTGGGCAGTATCCCATGGTGTGGACATACCTGCATTTGTTCATCCAAGCAGACATTTGAATGAAAGGATATCTGAGTTGTTCCAGTGGTTGGGGATTATGAATAGAGCCACTAGGAAGCATTCATGTGCAAGAGTGGGAACCCCGGATCCTATGATAAGCACGTGTCCAGTGTTCTAGAAAACTACCAGTGTTTGCCAGAGTGGCTGCACCATTTTGCGTTCCCACCAGCAAATGTGTGAGAGTCGTTACTACGCCTTGCCAGTTGTTCCGCATCCTCGTCAGCACTTGTCATTGTCAGGACTTTTATTTTAGCCATTCTGATGTGTATGTCGTGGTATCTCATTGTGGCTTTAGTTTGCATTTCCCCGGTGGCTAAGAGTAAGGAACATCTTTTCATGGGCTTATATACCCCCTGTATCTCCTCTCTGGGGTCTAGTCAAGTCTTTTGTCCATTTTCTAATTGTGTCTTCTTCCTATTGGATTTTGAGAGCTCTTTATATATTCTAGTTACGAATCTTCTGTTGAATATGTGATTTCAGACCTTGTCTTCCAGTCTGTGGCCTGTCTTTTCATCTTTTTACCAGTGCTTTCTGCAGGGCAAAAGTTTTTCATTCTGATTAAGTTTATTTATCAACCTTTTATTTTGTGGGTCATGCTTTTGCTGTCACATGTAAACCCTAAACCCTTGCCTAAACCCAAATTATGAACATTTTCTCCCATGTTTTCTTTTAACAATGTCATTGCTCATTTTCCATTGAGATCTATGGTTTACCTTGAGTTAATTTTGTATAAAGTGTGTCTTTTTTATTATTTTTTTAATGTTTATTCATTTTTGAGAGAGAGAGACACAGAGTAGGAGCAGGGAAGGGGCAGAGAGAGGGAGACACAGAATTGGAAGCAGGCTCCAGGCTCCGAGCTGTCAGCACAGAGCCTGATGCAGGGCTCGAACTCAGGAACCATGAGATCATGACCTGAGCCAAAGTCGGATGCTAACCCAACGGAGCCACCCGGGTGCCCCTAAAGTGTGATGTTTAGAGAGAAGTTTACTTCTTATATATGGACATCCACTTGGTCCAGCATCATTTGCTGAAATGACTCAGGCAAAGTGTTTAACCTCTCTGAGCCTCAGTCTCCCCATCTCTAAGATGGGGGGTTGGCAACCACAGAATCTGTTTCAGGGGCTCTTATGTCATAATCTTCCCCTATTCCCTCCTGATTTATAAAGTAACTAGGTGCTGGGCATGTTAGGATTTTTAGGCTTTTCACCAACTGTTTATTTCAGAGGAAGTCTGTAAAGAATAAAAGGATGATGTTTATCAAAAAGTTCCTGGTGTGCCGTAGGCACACAGCCCATAGGGAGTGGCTGCGGCCAGGCAACCCGGGTTCAAATCCCAGCTCGGCTACTCCCTGGCGGTGTGCCTTGGAGACACTATTTAACCTCTCTGGGCCTCAGTTTCCTCACCTGTAGAACAGGGATGAGGACAGTAGCACCTACGTCTGGGACAGAGCGTGGCATGTGATGTGTGTGACACGTGTTCACTATCACTTAGGGCTCTTGACCCTCCTGCCTGTGGCCAGTACCTTGAATGCCGACCTCATTTCCTGCACGTGTTGAAGGATGTGGGCAACTGCTTATGAAAAAAACAAGTTCAGGGGCACCTGGGTGGCTCAGTGGGTTAGACGGCCGACTCTTGATTTCAGCTCAGGTCATGATCTCATGGTTGGTGAGTTCAAGCCCTGAGTCAGGCTCTGTGCTGACAGTGCAGAGCCCGCTTGGGATTCTCTCTCTCCCTCTCTCTACCCCTCCCCTGCTCGTTCTCTCTCCCTCTCTCTCTCAAAATAAATAAACAACCTTAAAAAAAATAAAAAAAGACCGACCCCAGTAAAACACATACACGGGCAGGTACAGATGCACAGACACGTCAGCAGAAGCTGGAGAATAAGCAGCAGCATTCTGGCGAATGACCACCTGTGAGGATAAACCTCCCTTCAGCTGGTGGAGCAGCCCAGGTGGGAAGAGCGGACCACACATCAGTGCACCTGCCCCTGTGACGCATGACCGGAGGGGTCGGGAGGAGGGGTGTGTGTGGAGGGCCCACTGCATCCGACTGCAGATGGTGGGTCCTCCCAGGCTCAGCCCCACAGGCCCCTCCAGTTTCCATCACGCTGCCCAGTAGCTGTTAACTTCTTTTTTTTCTTTTTTTTAATTTTTATTTTTTTACATTTATTTATTTTTGAGACACAGAGCGAGACAAAGCGTGAGCGGGGGGAGGGGCAGAGAGAGAAGGAGACACAGAATCCGAAGCAGGCTCCAGGCTCTGAGCAAGAGGTCAGCACAGAGCCTGACGCGGGGCTCGAACCCGCAAACTGAGATCGTGACCTGAGCCCCAGTCGGAGGCTCAACTGACTGAGCCACCCAGGCACCCCCGGTTGCTGTTAACTTCTTTGAGGTGGTCCCTCTAAGCCCCGACCAGTGAATTTTGAAAAGACCTTGTTGCTTTTATTTTGTTTTTAATTTTTTTTTAACGTTTATTTATTTTTGAGAGAGAGAGGCAGACAGAGCATGAATGGGGGAGGGGCAGAGAGTGAGGGAGACACAGAATCCGAAACAGGTTCCAGGTTCTGAGCTGTCAGCACAGAGCCCGATGCGGGGCTCGAACTCGGGAACCACGAGTTCATGACCTGAGCCAAAGTTGGGTTGGATGCTCAACCGACTGAGCCACCCAGGCGCCCCAAGACTTCATTGCCTTTAAGTCAGACCATCCAAACGAAGCCTCCAGATTTGGTGAAAACCTTCAGGGCCATTTTCATCTGCTGGGATAACAGGCAGACAGAAATTTAATTTGATTTATAATAATATACATAAAAGGAAACTTGAAATATGCCACCATAACAACAGTGATCATCTCTGAGAAATGGGATGATGGGACACTGCTACTTTCTTCTTTATATTTTTTGGCGTTTTCCAGAAGAGCTATGCATTACTTTCAGAATCATCTCAAAGCAAACAGTACTAGCGAAAAGCCTGCTCTGTGATTTGTGTCTTCCCCCACCAAGCCGCGGGCTCTCCCCCCAGCTGTGTAACCATAAACAGGTGTCGTGCACATTCATCACTGTGGGGATGTCTGGACCGGTTGGTACCCAGGTCAGGAACTTTCCAGAAAGGCAGGTGTTACCTGCATCTTCGCAACCTCACTTCTGGCCCCTCTGCCCCTAAACTCCACCGATCCTGTCCAGTGGTCTCTGGGTGGCCCTGGAGGTAGTAGTAGCCAAGGCCACAATGGCTGTGACTGGCCAGCCTCCAGTAACCACCAGGGGCCTGGGCCCTCGACCGACATGATCCCACTGCACCCTACAACAACCCTGCAAAGTAGGCATGGCTAGACCCGTTTGGCAGACGAGGAAGTTAAGGATCAGAGAGGTAGGGTAACAGGGCTGAGGTTACACAGCTTGGACGAGGTAGAGCCAAGATTCCAACCAGCAGCCGCCACGGCCTGACGTAAAGCACAGAGTACCCTGACGATCTCCGTCATCGCCCCCAAGCCTTCTTAAATAAAATATTGCCAAAGATAAAGGTAGCTTTAAGACAACAGCTCCGGCTTCCCTGGGCCTGAGGTGCCCCCAAGCCCCATCCGTCACGAGAACCCTGGAGCAGCCCAGGGCTGGATCTCAGGACGCCCTGCTCCAAAGCCCAGGGGCCTCCCTCCTCTCCAGATGACCTCTCAGATTTAGCCTTCACGGGGGGCAGAGACCCCAGAGCCTGGCTGTGCGAGGTCTGTTCCAGCCTAGGTGGGAGTAGGGGGCAGGGACGGGCACGTGGGGCCTCCTGAATGCGTTGACGATGTGGAGGCTGAAGGAGGCAGGGGAGGGACGGGTGGTCTCTAGGACAGCGGGGAAGTCAGAGAGCCTACAGTGTGTCCAACCGTGGCCTTTCTGAACTGTTCCTTCTTTGCCCCCCTAACAACCATCGTGGGGAAACCGAGGCAGCCCGCCTCAGTCATCTCTCTTGTCACCAGCCCAGATCGCAGAGCTGGGGTTCAGGCACTTGTGGTGACCTCTGTCCCCATCCCTTCTCCAGGGCCAGTGAGCAGGCAAAGTGGGAACACAGACCACCAGGCTCCTGGTCCTCAAGGCCGGGGCCCACCTGCGGTGGGCTGGGGGAGGGGGAGGGGGGTTGGTGCTTGCATTGCATCGAGGGACACAAGGTTGAAAACGAAGCTAAGTGCAGCTCGCTCCCAAGCCGGGCGACCCTAGTAACATCAGAGGTCGCTGTTTCTTTTCCGTGGTTTCTTACCTTGGCTGTGCCTGGACGGTGTTTCAGCTCCCCATCCTGCTGTCCTTGACCAAGGAAGAGAGAGAAAGATCCCACCCTGACTCAACCCTGGCATCAGCAGAAACTCTGGAGTGAGAGTCACCTGTGGGTTTCAGATGCCCCTGGAGATTTTAAAAGTTAGAGTAGGGCGCCTGGGGGGCTCAGCCCTCTGAACGTCTGACTTAGCTCAGGTCATGATCTCATGGTTCATGGGTTTGAGCCCCACATCGGGCTCTCTGCTGTCAGCACAGAACCCACTTCAGATCCTCTGTTCCCCTCTCTCTCTGCCCTTCCCCCTGCTCATGCTGTCTCTCTCAAAAATGAATAAACATTTATTTTAAAAACACTAAAAAGAAAAAAAAAGTAGAGGAAGGGCATAATAGTCTATATTTATGGAGGGACAGGAGATTTATGTTACCTGTGTTTCTCTTACGTGCTGCCTCATTAAACCTCACCATAACCAGCGTGGGGTTATCTTATTGTCTTATTATCTCCATTTTAAGGATGAGGAAACTGAGGCCAAAAGCAGGCCTGACGTGGTCAGGTGACAGCAGGAGTGGCAGGGCCACCACTGGACCTCGGTCCAGAATGATTCCGGTGGCTGTCCTGTTCCCAGAGGACATCTGCCGCCACAGTCACTCTCATGCGTCCTGAGAGGTGGGTGGCATGGAAACCAGGGCCCCCATTCTACAGACAGGAAAACTGAGGCAAGGCAACATGGGTGACCTAAGGTTCTGTAACTTATTTGCAGCTGGGCTTACTCTAGAGCCCTGAACTCCAGCTTTTGGGCCAAATATGTATAATTAATTACATTGCAGACTTTGTCTCTGGCTCAGTCTTTATTTTTTTTTTAATGTTTATTCATTTTTGACGGAGAGAGAGAGAGACAGAGACAGAGCATGAGCGGGGGAGGGGCAGAGAGAGAGGGAGACCCAGAATCCGAAGTGGGTTCCAGGCTCTGATCTGTCAGCACAGAGCCCGACGCGGGGCTCAAACTCATGAGCTGTGAGATCATGACTTGAGCCGAAGTCAGACGCTTAACAGACTGAGCCACCTAGGCGCCCCTAAAAAAAAATTTTTTTAATAAAATAAAATAGAATGCACACTCCCAGTCCCCGCCCAGAGACTCTACTTTAGTAAAGGTGGGAATGGGGCCAGGGAGCCTGTATTTACACCGAGCCTACCCCCTCATGTAGGTACTTGGAGCAGATCCCGTATGTGCTTACCACCCTCAGAGAAACATTGGCGCGGGTGTTCCAGGCCCCACGCTCAGTTCTATGCGGACATTTTTAGAGCCCACTGCTTAAGATCAAAGATTCCAGATCCATCCAGTCCACACTCCAGATCCAGCTCTTCCGCCCCCAGCTTGAACCCACGGGAACTGACCTGACCACTCTGGGTCCAGTGTCCCCCGATGAAAGTGGGGATAATAGCCCCTCCCTCGTGAGGTCTTTGCAAGGAACTTTGGGTGAATACAAACAAAGCAGAACAGGGCCTGCACAGAGAGAGGCTTAATGACAGTCCTCCGGGCGCCTGAGGGGCTCAGTCAGTTAAGCTCCAGACTTTGGCTCAGGTCATGACCTCGCACTGACAGCTCAGAGCCTGGATCCTGCTTCTGATTCTGTGTCTCCCTCTCCCTCTGCCCCTTCCCCACTCGTGTTCTCTCTCTCTCTCTCTCTCTCTCTCAAAAACAAATAAAAACATAAAAAAACTTTTTTAAAGAAATTATGACAATTCTCAAAACAGCCCTACTACGAAGAGACTCGAGCCCCGCTCCAGACGAGGAAATGTGGGTGCATAGATCAAGTCACCCGTGCGAGGACACACAGCTGGTGGGTGACGGAGCGGGGGCCCAAACGCTCCCCCCATCCGTGCGGACCACAGGATTCCCACACACACGAGGCTGCGGGGCCTCAACAGCGCGAGCTCCCTGACCCCGCCCTTGGCACCTGCACCCACAGGCTAGTGCCACACAGGAAGGGGTCAGAAAAGGCCGCCTCAAGCTTCAGGTGCCGATCCACAACGGAGTCCTGGAGACCTACACCACGGTTCCATCACATGTGGGAGAGTCTGTGTTGTGTGCATGGAGGGCTCGCTTCTTGGATTCCCCACGAAAGGTTTACTTGAGGATCCGCGCTGAAATAGAAACAGCCAGAAGGAAAGTAGCCAGCACACAGCAGGCCACTGAGGACAGTGCACTCTCAAGAAGGCAGAGCAGGCAGGCCCAGAGGTGGCAACTACCCTGAGGTTACAGGGGTCCTTTCTTTTTATGTGAGGAGTGGGGTGTCTTGGGTCATGGACGGAGTGGTCCCTAAAGGAGGCGGCTTCCAATCGTTTGGGGGCCGCCTTCCACAGGTTAGGAGGGAGAGTCTTTGATCCTACAAGGTTTGTACTGGGGCTAAAACCACACTGCAAATGTATTATAATGAGTCTAGGGGTTACCCCAGAGCAGAGGTGGAAGAGGAGAGCCATGTTCTGTACTGATGGCTCACTATTAGCCCCAGGGTCTTGGGGGCCCCAAGGCCAAGATGTTGAAGGGTCTTAGAAGCCTACAAAGTCAAGATGTGATGTCCCCAGCCTTCTAATGTGTGATGTTGTGTCCCTGGGCTTCTACCGTGCAACCTTTTTATCACTGTCCTTACCTCCAGCTCATGTCTAACTGTCTACTCTATCGGGTCTCCAACTGGTGCTGGCCACAGGCTCCAAATAACATTCCTCTTGCCACAGATTCTTTAAGTATCATTGGGTCCGTTGTATCGCAAAGCCGAAGGGACGGAGCAGTTCACACTCGGCCTGGAAGTCCTGCAGACTTCCTCGGTTCCCCGAAGGAAATTCCTCGGTTCCTGGCTGCGGTATGCATGACCCTGTCGTTGGGTGGAACTGGGCCAGCGTGATGTTCTGTGGAAAGTCAAGACAGCCGAAACTACATCAAGAGCGATGCAGGACATTCAGCGTGCCCCTTAGGTAAGATTCTGACCGTATACAGCTGGCCCTGCCAGGTCACAGAAAAACAACTTCTGGTGGTCCCTACAAAATTGGTTTAGAGGAAAAGGCACCAGCAAGGTCCAGCTGCCAGGGGCCGTGTTGATTTGCTCTGGGGACACAGCTGGGGACACATCTGCAAGCAGAGTAACCACCTGACCGTTGACAAGAATCCAGTCAGTTCTCCAAGATCCATCTGACTTCTGAACCAAGCTCATCAGGTTCGTTAACGCGCCCATTTAGAAGCACCCTTGTGTCTCTCCAGTTTGGACGCTGGCATTCATCCTTATAATCCACCCCCCACACACACACACACACGCAAACATACACTTACAAGGAATCATTATCACATTGGGTTTACCGCCTTTCTAGGAAGGGCAAGTTCCGGGGACTTCTACTTCGCCCTTCCTGGGCCAGAGAGACAAAGTGGGAACTCTACCTGCTGCCATACATGCCCAATCCAGTTGTACGTTCAGAACTAGGGAGATCACAGACCTGGTTCACTGCTAGATGAACTTGAAATCAGATTCCATCTATCACCTGCAGAGCCCCACTTTGGTGGGCCACAGTGGCATGTTGGGTCCCCAGGATTTTGTATCAATTCGTAGCCAGCATCTGGTCACCTCTAAAAAGTCTGGGTCTGGGGCACTTGGGTGGCTCAGTCGGTCAAGCGTCCGACTTCAGCTCAGCTCATGATCTCACGGCTGGTGGGTTCGAGCCCCACGTCGGGCTCTGTGCCGACAGCTCAAAGCCTGGAGCCTGCTTCGGATTCTGTGACTCCCTCTCTCTCTGCCCCTCCCCTGCTCGCGCGCTCTCTCAATCTCTCTCTCGCTCTCTCTCGCTCTCTCCTTCAAAAATAAATAAACATAAAAAAATTGTTTTTGAAGGGCTGGGTCTGCCCTCTTCTCCAGCAGACAGTCACTCTGGTACAGGGATTGGCAAGCTGTAACCTGCGAGCCAAGTCTAGCCCGTGGCCTATCTTTGTATGACCCACCAGCTAAAAGTGGTTTTTAGATTTTTAAAGGTTGTTACAAAGAAAATACCATCTCTGCTGGCCTATATCCTGGGACCAGTTCCAGGACCAATTCTGTATCACTCAGGATCTAGACAGAAAATAGGATCACACAGTAACTTTATCAGGAAAGGATGACATAAAGAACGATCGGCTGGGGGCGCCTCGGTGGCTCAATTTAAAAATAAAATAAAATATAATGAATGATCAGCTGGTAATGGGATGCGCTGCTAAGAAGTAAAAAGAAGTCTGGATTAAACAGAATTAGCTAATATATGGAGTTGAGGTGGCTGTCTCCAGGAACCAACAATTTTGAAAAAGCCACCGCCCCCCCCCCCCTGCGATTCAGACCTCAGGGGAGAGGGGTGTGGCTAGAGCCACTGAATGGGGAAGAAGTCTGCTGAGGTCCCCACAAGCTGAGAAAGCAGGAGACAGCCCGCTGGAGAGCGAAACCTACTGGCCAGGCCTCTCCTCTCTCCACCTCCTGTGTAAAATGGAGATGTGATTCAACAGCTCGGCACATATGAAAGTCCTGAAGCAAGTGGGGGTTTTGTAAGTGTGCTCAAGTGTAGGTAAGCCCTCAGTAAACATTAGCTGTCTCATCATGACCGTCATCATGGTCCATCATCATCATCATCATCATTACCGTTATCACTATATTCCCCATGGGGAGAAAACTGACCTTGGAGAAGTGACCTGCCTGAGGCCACCCCAGGACACAGCAATCCTGGACTCCAAGCCCCAGCCCAGCTGGTGCCAGAGACCATGATCTTGGACGCCAAGCAAGAAACCCAGTCTCTGCATTAGATACGTGGAGAAACTGAGGATCAGACAGTAGAAGGGCCAGAGTCAGGGCATAAGCCTCGTCCGCCACCACCCCACCACCCCACCCCCCCCACCCCCCCGCACCCGCCACCCCACCCCCTCCTGTTGACCAGAGGCAACAGGAACTCTGGTCACCTGTGCAAACGTAGCATTTCCTGCACCTCCTGGCCTCCCTCCTCCTTCCCTTCCTCTTCCTCCCGGCCTCCTGTCTGACGCTGATTTAACCTGTGGTTTTATGGTTAATCATCTCATAGTAAATCTCTGTCTTAATCTCCCATGGGCCACCCAGGCTGTCTTTTTATTAGGAAATAAATAGCGCGGGCACTCTGTGCCACGCTGCGGCCAACACAGGGAGCTTGGCGGTGGGAGGAGAGGCTGAACGAGTCTGGAGGAGTCTTGAGGCCCTGGAGACAAAGCGAATATGAGAATAATTACAAGACGATAGGTGTCTGGGCATTGTTGGTGCAAGACACAAAAGCTGTAATAAAATCGGCTTTTGCTCCAAAGCTCGAGGTGAGATTTTGAATGAAAGGATCAGGTCAGGGATGCTGCTGGCTACGCTTGGAGACAAGAGTCCTTGACTTAAGTCCCTGTAAGGCTGGTTCCGTGCTGTGTCACCTGAGGCCAGCCAGGCCCCTCCTCTGGGCTTCAACCTCATTGTCACGGGAAGGAGGGGGGAGGGGGGGTGCAATCTTCCCACCCAGCTGGACAGGCCCCAGCTCAGAAGGAAGCTGTGCGCACAAATCCCTGGGCTGATGGCCTCTGAGGAGCCCTGTGGGTCAGCCCTGCCCTACTCAGCTTCCTCTCCATGACTCTGAAGGACGAGAACATGGACAAGAATCAAGAAACCTGGGGCCTTGGCCCAGCCTGGACAACCATTTGCTGTATGACCTTGGACAAGGGTCTTCCTCTCTTGGGGACCAAGATACTGTGACTGATAAGAACTATATTTTTGGTCTTTATCCACTGTTTCTGGCACAGCAAGGCAGAAACCTTTGGAATTTCCTCTGTCGAAAGCAACCAGGGTTTTTGTTGTGTTAATGAGACGACTTTCAGAAAGCCCCTAGGTTAACCTCAGGACAGGGCTGGTTGCCAGGAGAACCAATCTTGTGATTAGAGGGTTGGAACTTTCAGTCCTTTTTCTGCGAACCTCCAGGGAGGGGAGAAGGGCCTGGAGAAGTCAGTTCCATGGCCCAGGGCCAACGATTTCAGACGTTGCCACTAGGTAATGACACCTCTGCCCACATACCTTGCCCTAGGCCTCCCTCCCCTCTGGCCAGGTCCTAAGTCATATCCTTTCATATAACAAACCAGCAATCTAATAAGGAAAATGTTTCTCTGAGTTCTGTGGGTGGCTCCGGCAAATCATTCAAACCCGAGGAGGGGGTCTTGGGAACCTCTGATCTGCAGCCAGTCGGCCAGAAGCACAGGTAACCACCCAGACTTGCACTTGGCATCTGAAGGGGGGCACCGGGGGGTCTAGGGGGACTGAGCCCTTAACCTGTGTGATCTGACATCATCTCCAGGTAGACGGTGCCAGAACTGAGTTACTTTGGTGACATAGGAAAACCCCACATATCGGAGGGCCTCATCTGTGAAAGAGGGACATGCTGGACATTAATGTTCTTTCCAGTATCCCAGGTTCTGAGATCTGCCCCAGGATGGTCCACTCAATGGGAGGAAGGTGTGGGGGGGCGGGCCGTACGGGGCCTCTCTGCCCAGCCGCCCGCTACCTCTCCCCTGCCACTGTGGTTCCCGGGCGCCCGTCCGCCTCCTTGTCTTATCTCTGGGGGCCCCATATGGCACCGTCCTCACTCCCTGCTCCCCAGATGCTGGTGGAAATATTTCAGTGTCTCAGTCGGATGCAAAGAACTGAGTCTCTCCCTCCAGATGGTGATGTCCTCTCCTGCTCCAAGCCCTAAACTTAGCCGTGTTAAAGATGAAAACCAGAGGCTCTAACTCCTCCTTGCCATAGCTGTCATCCTACAACCTGTGCTTCCGAAAGCAGTGCCACAAAAGAACCGAAAGCGGGGTTCTGGAAGAGATATCTGCACTCACATGTTCAGAGTCGCGTTGTTCGCAAGAGCTACGGAGGAGTGGATAAGCAAGATGTGGGGTACACACACAATGGAGTATTCCTCAGCCTTAGAAGGAAGGAAATCCTGACAGGCGACACATGCCGCAACACAAGAGGAGAATGGGGGTTGCCAGGGGCCGGAGGGAGGGGGGAACAGAGAGATGTTGTGTAATGGGGATCGAGTGTCTGTCTAATGGTTTACCGGATGGTGGTGATGGTTGCACAACATTAAGAATGTATTTACCGCCACCGAACTGTGCGCTTAAAAATGATCGAGAAGGCAAACGTATGTGTTGTAGGGGAGGAAAGCTTTTCCCTTCTTCCCTTCTAGGTTCTTGCCTTGGCTGGTCTGATAACCAAATGGAGGTAAGACAGATTAACAGGGGCCCCTGGGTGGCTCAGTCAGTTAAGCATCTGACTCTTGATTTCAGCTCAGATTTTGGCCCAGGTCATGATCTCATGGTTTGTGAGTTCAAGCCCCATGTCGGGCTCTGTGCTGACAGCGAGGAGCCTGCTTGGGATTCTCTCTCTCCCTCTCTCTCTGCCCCTCCCCTGCTTGCGCTCTCTCTCTCTCTCTCTCTCAAAATAGGTAAATAAACTTCTTTTTAAAAGTTTTTTAAAAAGACAGATTAACAGGAGAAACACATTTAATTTTGTACACACTGGAGCCTGTAAAAATACGAAGCTTGGGGCATCTGGGTGGCTCAGTCGGTTAAGCGTCTGCCTTCGGCTCAGGTCGTGATCTCGTGGTTCGTGGGTTCGAGCCCTGCATCGGGCTTGCTGCTGTCAGCATGGAGCTGGCTTTGGATCCTCTGTCCCCCTCTCTCCTTGCCCCTCCCCTGCTCGTGCTGTCTCTTTCAAAAATAAATCAACATTTTATATATATATATATATATGTGTGTGTGTGTGTGTGTGTGTGTGTATATATATATATATATATATATATATAATGGCTCAAAGAAGTGACCCAACAGCACTTTGTACACTTTTTAGACCAAGAAACAATAATTTGTGAAGATTGGCCAAGGCAAAAAGGTTTGGGTCTGGGGGAGCAAATTAGTAAGGAAATAACAAGGTTAGTTTATACATCCCTCTCGGCCTTAAATCCCCTATCTCTGGTGCTAAGGACGCCCCGTACCCTCCTGTGCAGGGAGGGCGGGCACCTTTCACACGGGAGATTTATTTCCTGCCTTCGAGGGGACGGAGGAGGTCAGAGAGTCCTTCTTGCACGGGCTGTTTCTTAAGTAACTTTAATTCAAAACAACCAATATGCCAAATCGGCATATTTGGGGATGACACATGCTGCTCCCCTTCAGTATTTTACCACAATTTCAAAAACTGAAAAAAAAAAAAAAAAAGCAGCGCCCAATAATAACATCTACTCCTCTGCTGATGAGTGAACGCTTACCACCTCAATACGAGGCACAGCGTTAAATGATTTACATGCAGGAATTCATCCACTGCTCATAACAAGCCTCCCAGAAACTCTTATCTCGTTTTGCAGATGGGGAAACTGAGGCACGGAGAAACCAAGTAACTTGTCCAAGGTCACACAGCTGGTAACGGCTAAGCCAGACCCAGACGAGACACACTGGCCCTTGAGTCCCCGATACTGTCACCCAAAACTGGGTCTGCCCCTTGGTGGGTGTCGAGCCAAGAGACACAACCAAGCCAAGGACGAAGCAAAGGAGGGTTTTTACTTGAAACAAGCAATGGAGAACTCGGGGGATGTTTCCCAAAGCAGCGTCTCCTCCAACAACAAAGCTGGCAAGGTTGGAAGCCAGGGGCACACGCGTATTCATAAAGGGGCAGCAGGACGGAGTCCCCGATACTGTCACCCAAAACTGGGTCTGCACCTTGGTGGGTGTCGAGCCAAGAGACACAACCAAGCCAAGGACGAGGCAAAGGAGGGTTTTTACTTGCAACAAGCAATGGAGAACTCGGGGGATGTTTCCCAAAGCAGCGTCTCCTCCAACAACAAAGCTGGCGAGGTTGGAAGCCAGGGGCACACGCGTATTCATAAAGGGGCGGCAGGACGGAGAATTCAGCATGGCACTGGGGCAAAAGTCACCTTAAAGTGACAGAGTCCGGGTCCAAGTCACGAGGGCGGCAAGGGTAGGCATCGTCAATTCTCTGGCTTCAGTTGGTCCCGTATCTGGGTGCTCAGAGGGGTTTAGATCCCACAAAGATAACTCAGCAATGTGAGGCCAGTCAGTCTTCACTTTTTAGATCAGCGTTGGGAGTTTTCCACCGATGTAATTAGACTATCTCCTGGCCCGAAAGATCTCCCATCTTTCCTAAGATGCCCCGGGGCCTAAAATGACTTCTCTTATGTCAAGAAAACCATGTCTTTCTTTTTCTGGGGCCCCCTAACTCTCTCTGCTTCCAGTAATGACCTATGTGAGAGGCCTTATTAGGCCCAATTCCCTTTTGATGGACTTGTCCAATGAGACCCCGGGGGAAGGCTCTGGGAAAAGTGGGGTCAATGGAGAGTTCCACTTGGAGGACGAGGACTGTCGGCCATCAGCCCCTTCCCCGCAGTCCCAGAGCAGCCACCAGGCCATCCCTATGGAGAATGAACCACACTCAGCCCTCCAGGAGCCTCCAGGCCTGAGGCGGTGAGTACTGGGCTCAGCCACGGACGTAGGGGTGGGTCCTGCATCATGTGGGGCCAGACCAGGAGCAGCCTGAAGACTCCATGACCCCTTGTTACGGAACCAGGCCCTTGGGCTCTCAAGCAATAGACGTTGACAGGAGGTTGAACGGGAGGTTCGGGCAAGGCTTTACTGGGGCTTACGCTTGAGCACAAGGGAGGCAGCCCAAGAGAAAGAATCCTCAAGCTGACTCCCTGAGTAGAGGTCGGGCGAGTTTCTGAAAGAAACTTGGGTGGGAGGGGGGCGCCTGGGTGGCTCAGTCGGTTCAGCATCCGACTTCGGGTCTGGTCATGATCTTGCGGTCCGAGGGTTCGAGCCCCGGGTCGGGCTCTGTGCTGACAGCTCAGAGCCTGGAGCCTGCTTCGGAGTCTGTGTCTCCCTCTCTCTCTGTGCCCCTCCCCCGTTCATGCTCTGTCTCTCTCTCTCTCTCTCTCAAAATAAATAAACATTAAAAAAAATAGAGAAACTTGGGTGGGAAAAGGGTGCCATCCAAGCCTGCAGGGGCAGGGATGTGTTAGCATCTGTGCACTTACAAATCATGCTTCTTCATGCGTTGTGTGCCTGATTGATAATTAAATCTCCACCCCTGGGCATGATTCTTAGTGGTATATTGAGGGGGAACGCGGCCAAGGGTCAGCACTGGGGTCCATCTCGGCACAAACTGGTTTCGTCTCTGCCAGGCTCTGTAGTCCAGTCCCTCCTGTCGGTAAGCGTGCTGCCCCCACGCTCCTGCGTGTTTCAGTTTTGGGGTTTTTTTTTATTTCTCATGGAGGCAGTCAAAAAACGCTAGCTTTTGCGATCAGGGTTGCGGGGACCTGTGTCCAAACCCTGTTCCGTCTCACTCCGAGGAGGAGAATCACTGAGAGGCCCAGAGGGTTCCTGCTCTCGGTAAAGGGAGCCGCCAGGGCTGTCTGGGTAAGAGAAAGGTCAGGCCTTTGATCACCCTCCAGGAGGCTGGAAGCAGCTATGGCTGAGCCCTAGGAAGTCAGGGGTCAGCTCTGGTTATCTTGTCTTTCCTCCTCTGGAGGTCATGACCCTGGTACTGGTCACGATCACCTTCAGGAAGTGACCACGGCAGGGACTGGCTTCCTTCCCCGCCCCTGGCCGGTCCCCCGGGGGCCTCACCAGCTTGCTTCGCAAATTAACACTGTCTTTAAAAATCAAAAAATACAGAGCTGATCCCAGATCTGTCAAGGGCTAGAGGGGAAAGAGGAAGGGCTGGGGAACAGACAAGTCTGGGGCACTTACTGGTGCAATGAACTTGTGCCCTCGAACAATTCGCAAGCCACCCCTGATCCTCAGCCCTGTTGGCAGTAAATGGGGACAGTGACCTGAACTCACAGGCCTTGGGAAGATTAAATATGATGACGTTGGTGGGGTCTGACGCTCACAACTGTTTCATCACCTCTTTGCTCTTGATGGAATGTCTTTTCTCTCTGTCCTTGATGGAGCGTCTTTTCTCTTTGCTCTTGATGGAACGTCTTTTCGTGACCTGGGAAGGGAGGGAGGTAGCAGCCAGTGAAAGGGAACAAGAAAACATCTAAAAGTAAAACATTTTGCCTGCCTAAGCTTTGAAAATCAAACCTTCCCTCCAGGCTCAAGCCCAGACCCTCCTGCTGGGCCCGGCTCTGAGCCCCACACTCAGGGGCTCCAATGTGGCTTCTGTGCCTGGGCCAGAGGGAAACTGACACCTAGAGCCAAGCCAGCGGCTGAGCTGCGGGCCAGACAAGGGCCCAGCACCCAGGCAGAGGGAAGGAGCTGGAAGAGAGGCCAGAAGCCAGTGGAGAAGAGAGAGGGGGAAGGAGGAGGACAGGAGGGAGAGAGAGAAGGAGAGTCAGAGACAGGAAGGAGGGAGAATGACAGACAAGAAAGAGAAACAGGGAGAAAGAGAGACAAGGCAAGTGATCTGTGTGAATCCCTTTTGCTCAGGGCCCTTTCCTCCTCCCTGTCCCCTCCCTGCCCTGTCCCCCGCTGCACTCACCCCCACCTCCTCTATAATACTGCTCTTCTCCTGTAAAAGCAGACTAATCACAGCCAGCCTCTGGGGGCCCAGTGAGCCACCACAGCAGGTGTCCTGGGAAAGGTGACTCTTACGTTTGTTCCCCCTTCTCAGGAAGGCACGTGGGCTATGCCCAGTGGGGCCTGAGGGAAGCATCCAGGGGAATCAGGGTGGAATGGGGGCAGGAGTCACCGGCTCACGGCACAGGGAGGCAAAGTGAAGTCACCTCAACACATATAAACACACACATTAGCTGGAGCTGGGATGATAGTGCAGACTTTTCAAAGCACCCAGTAGGTACACAACAAAGATGTGTTGAATGAATGAAGCACATCCCATTCACAGATATGACTTGGTTCCCAGATGCCCCTGTGGATTGAAGAGGGTGATTGCCATGATCTCATCTTTCTAGACAAAGAAGGAAAGGCCCAGAGAGGTCAAGCAACCTGCCCAAGGACCCACAGCGGCAGCTGGTACTCCCGACACCTGGGGACCACTGAGTCCAGATCTCCTTTGACAGATCGGGGGCTCAGGCTCGGGGAACTGCAGAGTGATGGACCCAAGGGCACCAGCCAGGGTGGTACCACGACTGGCCGGGACTTGAACCCAGGACTTCTCTGACCACAGGTTAGGTGCCTGGATCTACGCTGTCTTTCCCTTGGGCCCTTCGGCACTGCCTCTTCCTTCCCCTCCCAACCCAGAGGTGTGACAGCCCTGGTCCCAGCCCCACCCTGACCTCAGCCTTGGGAGGCCGGATGCCTGGAACTCGCCAGGAAAATGGAGCTGTGTGGTCCCTTCAGCTCTCTGTGGCCTCCTCCAAGATGTTCTCCTGGGCTCTTTCCCCACCAGAAGGGCCCAGGAGAACATGAGCACTCCTGTAGATGCTCTACCTTACCCTAGAAGTGAGCCAGCAACCCCCCCCCTCCACTGCCAGCCCCCGACACAGTCTAGGACTCTAGATTGCCAAGTCCAACACCTGAAAGACACTGAATACAATACACCAAAATATCTCTTAGGACGTCGTCCCCAGGCCTTACTATCAGGCCTCTGCTTACACGCCTTCTGTGATAGGGAACTCACTCCCCCAAGTCACCCACCACACGGAGACAGCCCTGACTGTTAGAAAGCCTTTCCTTAGACTAAACGGAAAGCTGTAACCTGTGGCCTTACCGCTCTGTCCTAGACACAACTCCCAGGGCTACGTAAGCTAAATCCCTTTTTCCCAAGGTAACTGTTCAAATATTTGAAAGAATAATCATGGTCATCTATTCATTTCTGAAATATTTACTTGAAGACAACCACCGTAGCTCTTTTCATCCATTCATTCATCTTCCTGGCTCCCAGGTCCTGGGCTGGCTTCTGGGGATGCGACTCCACCGTCTCAGCTCTCAGAATGTCCCCAGTGTCCTGGGGGAGACAGATGCTTGGGCCAGCCGTTACACGCAAGGTCCCAGTGCTGTGATGGGGGGGGGGGGGGAGGTGGGGGGGGCGGCCCAGCTGACTGTGAGAGCCCAGAGAAGTGGGGGGGGGGGTGCCTGGGGAAGCAGAAGAAACAAGTTCCAGACAGAGAAGCAGGAAGGTCCGAAAGACCCCTGGCCCCAGGGGCAGTGAAAATGGAAGGATGATGGCTGCAGGGGAGAATGGGGGGGGAGAACAGACCCACTCTGGTCCCACCTGCATCCTGGACCACGCAGGCCAGAGACCCACCTCGCTCTGATGTTCAGGCAAATGTAAAGTCCAAGCCCATGGGAGCCAAGAGCAAAGGAGAGAAAAGGGCTGTGAGGGAGCGGAGAGCCCAGGCCCAGGGTGAGGGCCAGGCCCTGGCTGGGCTTCCCACGCGCAGTGGGGAATTGTCCTCACTGCAGTCCTGCAGAGGGACCCTTATCCAACTGCCAGACGAGCTGGTGGGGCACATTCAGTCACAGTGGGTGACCCTGTCGAGAGGGGGGCCCCCGGCCCTGTGTGCGGGCTCAGTAGCTCATCTAGGCTCAGGCTGGTCTCTGACCCCAGAGCTCAGCCCGTGTCCAGGACTGCCCTGGGGCAGTGGACAAGGAGGCCAGGGTAGGAGTGACTGGGTAGCCCAGCCCACAGAAAGGCCCAGTGGCCAAACAAGGGCCAGCTTTGCATGACCTTGGGCTCAGGCTCAGGCCTGTCCAGCCCTATCTTGGACTCACTCCCTGGGAGCTGGGGTCAGTGGGGTTAAGGGCTCTGCTCTGGTTCAGACAGACCAGGATTTCAGTCCTACCTCTGGGCTTCACCAGCTGGTCCCCCACCAGCCTATGGGCTCCAGGAGTCAGGAGAGGGTCACTGGCGAGAGGCCTGGAGGGGTGGACAGGAGTGCAGGCTCTAGAGTCAGAGGTCAGAGCTCAAATCTTGGTTCTGACCCTGAACAGCCATGCCCTGGACAAGCCACATAACCTCTTAAGCCTCAGTGCCCTCATCTGGAAAATGGGCTGATAACAGTAATCCCCACCTCCCCAGACACACGGGCTGGTTGTGAGGGGTCCGTTGCCCATGGGGTGGAGCATTCAACATGCAGTCAGAGCTCTACTGAGGTTACACATAATTATCTTCACCTCTTGGTTCCTGGACAGAGTCCTGGGCTGGTGAATCGGACAGAGGCATTCACTCTCCTCCCTCCCTGAGCATCCCTTTCACAGGGTTGTGATGAGGCTAAACCAAGCCCCGCCCCCACCCAGTGCCTGGCACCAATCAGGACCCAGTGTATGGGGTTCCACCCCTTTCCCCTTGAACTTGCCCCAGGACTTGCCCTTGGTGGGTTGGCTGGTTAATCATCCTGGAGCTGGGCCGCCTGGGTGGCTCAGTCTGTTGAGCTTCCAACCTGGGCTCAGGTCATGATCTCGGCAGTTTGCGAGTTTGAGCCCCACATCAGACTCTGTGCTGTCAGAGCCCACGGCGGATCCTCTGTCCCCCTTCTCTCTGCCCCTCCCCCTCCGCCTCCCCATCCCCTGCTTGTGCTCCCTGTCAAAAATAAAAATAAACATTTAAAAAAGATTCCTTTAAGCTGACACTTGTGATGAGCGAAATGCTCACAGCTGTCATCCCCCTGAGTCCTCCCAAAGGCCCCAAGCAGGCAGGCGCTGACCACCCCATGGAGTGAACTGAACAGCTCGGAGGTGAGCAGGGACTTGCACAAGGCCCCACAAGTGACAAACTGGGGAGCCCAGTTGGAACTCAGCCCCCAACTCAGCCACTCTCTCCGCCACCCACCCTCCCTGCCAGCGATGACAGGATGAATAACTAGGAGGTGACAGTCCCAGCTGTGAGGATGAGGCTTGAAGGGACAGAGCCCTCTGATTCCCAGTGACAGACCCGGTGACTCAGCAGGAGGGGGGCTCACTACCTGGCCTTGCCCACTGAGTCACTGTCTACGCAGACATGTCCGGGACACCCGCTCCTGATGTTTTTTATCTGTTGACCTGAGCAAGCCTGAGGGACAGAAGGTGAGCGCGGCTACGGCATTGCTAACATTCCTCCAAGATGGGGGTGGGGGGAGGGTTGGGAGGGAGGGAGTCTGCCCCACAGCCAACACGAGATGTTGAGGACACCTATCCTGTCCCCTCCTGTGGTGGCCTCCCTGACTCCTTGGCAACTCAATGACCTTGTTCCTTCTCCCCCTCATACTCTACTCCCAGGAACAGATAGCTCTCAATGTGAACATGGACAGAGGGAGATGACCACTGTTCGTGGACACAGAGGGTTCCATCCCAGCAGGGGAGGGGGCAGCTGGTGACAAAAGGGACGAGCTTTGAGGTCAAGTCACTTAACCTTTCTGGGATCAGTTTTCTCATCCATAAAATGGGATGATAAATCCATGCCTTGGGAAGAGTATAAGAACTCTTATGAGGGCCCAGTGCTGGGCAAGCCCACCGCGGGTAATCAGTAAGCACTGGCTATTACTGCTATTATTAAAATAAAGACCATCTAGTCCAAGTCCCCTTCATTGTACAGAGAGAGAAACTGAGGCCCGGAGAGAGCAAGAGGTGGAATGCACGCCCCAAAGTTGTGAACAGGGGGCTGGAAGGAAGACTTAAGGTCTTTTGAGCCTACAGCCCTGAACCTGATGGGTCTCAGCCCCACTGGGGATCTTCTGAGCCAGGTAACCCCCACCCTCCAAGGGTAATTTCTTCACTTGATCTTAGCCAAAAGGCCGAGAAGCGATAAGGGTAATTTCTTAAGAGAGGAAACACTCCCTGTCTCTGATCTCAAACCCGGAGTCATGTCAGTGCCCTAAAGGGGGTCTCTGGAATGGGGAGAGGTCTGGGGAGAACCCAATAGGGGCTTCGCAGACACCCCTTTAGGAGCCCACCCACCCGTTTAGTACCTACTGCATGCGGGACGTGGTGCCTGGTGCTTCAAATCAGACAAGGCTGTGCTCAGATCCCAGCTCTGCTGCTGACTTACTACGGCCTCGGACAAGTCCTCCAACCTCTCTGAGCCGCTGGGTTCTCATCTGTGAAATGGGAATATACTCTCCACCTTACAGGAGGGCTGGGAGGAATGCATATAGTAATTTGTATGGGGCACCTGCAGCCTAGTGGGAGCCCACACACTCTAGCTCTCTTCCCCTCAGCCCTAACGAGCCTGGTGCACTGGATAAGCTTGGGCTCCCTGGTTCCAGCCCTTCCTCCAAGAGAACTGGCCTCGGGACTTCCATACTCCTCCCCCAACCCAGGTTCATCCTGGGGGCCCGGCTGCAGGCAGGGCAGGTAGGGGTGGGTACAACGGTAAAGAAGAGGGAGAGGCCACTCTTTGAGAAAGAGTGGGGGGTGGGGAGGCTGGGGACAAAGAGAGTCTACTCTTCGCTGATTCAAGACTGATGATGAGGGGGAGGGTGATAATGGTAGTTGGGGGGCGGGATGGTGATGATGGTGATGATGATGATAGTGGTGATGGTGGTGGTGACAGTGACAGTGACACTGTTGTGCAGACAGCAGCCAGGATGACTGTGTCAGACAGTGACACGGTACCTGCCCTGTGCCAGGCAGTGTTTGAAGCACTCTACAAAGGCGTTCACCCTTCCCAACCACTCTAAAAAGTCAGTATCGATATTATACCCATTTTGTAGATGAGAAAACCAAGGCGTGGAGAGGTTAGGCAACCTGTCCAAGGTCATCCGGCTGGTAAGTGACGATGTTGGGATCCCAACCAATCTGGCTCGAGTCTACCTGTTTACCCTCAGTGCTATGATAATAACGAGAGTAAAATAATGGCGATAGCAAGAGCTCCCAACATCTATTAAATGTTGACAGTGTGCCAGGAGCTGTTCTCAGCACTTAGTATCGTCTCATTTAGTTTTCGCTAGATTCCTATGACAGAGGTACTATACCCCTGCCCCCGCCATTCTACAGATGGGAAACTGAGGCTCAGAGAGGCAGGGTAACTGGTCCAGTGGCTCAGTGATGGAGCTGGGATTTGTATGAGGCACCTTTCAGACTCCAGAGCCTGTGTTTTTCACAGCTGTAGATGGCACAGGGTACAGTCGGTTGTCCCTCCCTGGAGCTGGGACTCGGGATCAGGCTCAGCTTTGCTCTTCACTCACTTTGTGACCTTGGGCAAGCTGCTTGCCCTCTCTGATCCCCATCAGCCCTCAGAGTCCAACCCATCCCTCCCAACTGGCACTCTCCCACTTACAGCTGCCTTGTGGATCCTCTCCCCTTGCCTTCCCCCCATACGTCCCATGTCCCTTGAACCCACCCATCCAAAGCCAACTCCCCAGACACTTACCCCTGCCCTCTCTCCAGGATTCTGCCCACCTGAGGCCACAACTCCTGGGTCCTCGGGTCTTGTGAAACTTCCAGGCTCCCTTCCAGTAGCCAGCATACTGGTACCAAGCCTGCCTTTTTCTCCCGCGTTCCTCCCCACCCCTGCCCCCACATACACAATCATTGAGCCAATTCTTCCCCAGGAGCCCAGAGATCAGAAGCACAGGCGCTGGACAGTAGCAGGCCCAGTGTTGAGAATCTCGGCTCTGCTGCTTTCTGTGCGATCTCCGGCAAGTTTCTTTACCTCTCCGAGCCTCAGAAATACGCCTGCCGGTTGTGGATAGCAATACTACCTACCTGGTGGGGTGATTGTAAGGATTAAATATGAGAATGTAGTATAAAGTGCCTGAGTGGTAGAAACTCTCGGCCCACGGTAGCTGCAGTCTCATAATTGTCTGCCCCTCCTCCACATTCAGCCGCCCCCACCCTGGTTCAGGTTCCCATCTCATCTCTGTCCTTGCCTAATGAAATGCCTCCTCCCCAGGTCCCCTGCCTGAGGTCCTCCCTCCCACCCCACCCTAGCCTCCTCTATCTTGCTTAGTGCTCACCTTCTTCTGCTTCAAGACCTCCCGGGCTCCCACCGCAAGGTCTTAACCTGGCATTTGAGGCTCTGCCTCTTCGCCCCACCAGCCCCCGACCTGTGTTGCAGACACAGCTCTGACCATTCCCCTTCCGGGCCAGTGTCCTAAGTGACCATGGCCCCCGGATCCCCCTCTGGGCTTCCCCACCGCCAGTCCTTTGCGGAGACTGTTTCCTAGGCTGAGAATGCTCTGGTGCTTCTCTCCACATCCCATCTAAATTTCAAGACCCAGCTTGAGTCTCCTCTGGGAAGTCTGCTCTGATCTCCTCCAGTACTCCTGGGCCCTACCACATTCTCACTGAATAAGAGTTCTCCCTCTGTCCATCCCCACGTCCAGAACAGTTCTCTGGTCTGTGCTCATTGATAGCACTTACGCAGCCTATTCAAATGTTTACACACACACTGTATTCTCCGCTTCGCATGTCTTGCCAGCAAGAAGGGGGCACTGTGTTCCCTCCCCTGGAATGTGGAGGCTGTCCCTGCTTCCACCGTGGAGTATGGCAGAGGTGATGCCAGGCCGGTTTAGAGCCTACCCTGTAAAGGGTCTAGCAGCTTCTGCATTGGTCTCTTGGAGCCCTGAGCCTCTGCCTGAGACCCCATCCTTCCAGATGCCGCCATCCTGGAGGAAGCCCAGGCATGTGGACAGGTTCTGGAGGAGAAGGTGCCGTGGGAGAGAGAAAGAGAGCCAAGGGCACCAGGAGGCCAGCCATCTGGGGCATAGATGCCGTCTTGGAAGGGATCCTCCCTCCCAGCTGACACCAAGTGGCCCGGATGAGCCTTTCTCAAATCCCTGACCCACAAAATGGCAAGCAAAAGAAAATGGTTGTTTTAAGCCACTAAGCTTTATGGTAGTTTACTCTCCTCCCCAGCTGAGAAGAGCTCAGCTCCTTCTCATCCTTCATGCTCTCGCCTCCAACATCACCTCCTCAGGGAAGCCCACCTTGACTTCTGGATGAGGTCAGATCCACACGCCCCCATCAAGACGTGCGGTCACCCATGTGCCCTGTGTGTGTCTGAACCACCCCCGGCGCCCCCTCTAGACTGAGCGGCCCTGCTGTACGGCCTGGTGAGCAGCCTGGTGAACCAGCCCGGGACCTATCAGGGCTCAATAAATACTTGTGAAGTGAATGAACCTGTCTGTCTGAGAGGTGGTGCTGTCTGTCCCAGCCCCACATGCAGGGTGTGGGCAGGATAATGGGCCCAGCCCTGCCTCCCAGTTTCCTCCTAATGATGAGATTCAAGGGGCTCAGTCACTCAAGGGGCTTGGTCACTCTGCCAGCCCGAAGGCTGTACCTCTGTGGAATCTTGGGGGTGGCCTTCCGTAGGAAGGGCGCCGGGAGTACTGGGGTGCCAGGACAAATAAGGGGCTTCAACCTCCCATTGCCCTCCCTGCCAGCACCTGCCATCTCCACACCACCTTCTGGAAGCCTCCAAGACTCCTCCAGGACCCCCAGCGGTTCCTCCATCCGGCGTCCACCTGAAGGCCTCTGGCCACACTTTGTGGCCTGTGGGTTTTGCCTCATCCTCCATTTATTGCCCCCCACCCCCCCGCCCACGCTGTGCACAGGCTTCCAGTCCTACAGCAATTAACTTTGTTTAATCTTTACAACAGTCCTGTTTTACTGAGGAAACAGAGGGTCAGAGAGGTTGAGTGGCTCACCCAAAGCCACACAGGAAGTTGAAAAGGCAGGACTGGGCCTTGATCCTCGGGCTCTGGGTGCAGTGTTTCTTCCACGAAACCAGGTGAGATGACAGGCGCCCCCTCAGCTTTGCAATAGGTCCTGTCCCCGAGGATCAGCTAGGAGCTGCCTCCCTGCCAAGAAACTGATTTATCCTTCCTCAGAACTTGGGGCCCTCAGATCTGAGCCTCCCAGATCCCCGTGTTGCTATCAGCAGCAAATACAGGGTTGGCGGGGGGGGTGGGGAATGAGCAAGTTTGAGAAGTAAAGACGGAGACATCAAGCCAGCCTTTATGAACACAGAGACATCACGTGCACACACACACACACACACACACACACACGCACACATACACTCACACATACAAGGTGAAAGGCGGGGGCTTGGCGATGAGATAATAGAAAGAGAAAGGAGAGGAAAGAAAAAAGAGGGAAAAGTAGATTCACCCAGAGAAGGAAAAACAAAGAATAAGAAATACCCAGAGGAAGATAAAGACAAAAATACAGCAACAGACTGAAAGATACAAAAAACATGCACATATACACAGTTAGACACACCTATGAAAAGAGCCACTGTGACAGGATGTGAAATTCAGAAAGAGAGAGGCTCAGGGAGAGAGTTAGAGGCGCACACCCAGGAGATAGGAGAGGCCACCATGAGACAGAAGAGGGATGAGGGAGGGGATAATAGAGAGACAGAGAGAGAGAGAGCAAGAGAGGGGCAAGAGCCAGCAGCCCAATCATCAGAGCCTGGAGCTCACACATTTCTCCCCCTACCCCCACCATCACATCCCCTCCCCACTGCCACCTCCTGACCTGGCTCACGAGAGCCCGAAACGTCGGCCCCAGGTGACAGGTGAATTCTCCCAAGCCCAGCGGCCCAGCCCCCATCTGCCTTAAGCCAGAGTGCCCTTGACACAGAGAGTGTTAAGGAGTCCTCTGCACGGAGCAAGGACTTCTCCATCTTCACTTTGAACCCAATGCCCTGATGGAAGGAGAGAGACCTGCCCCTCTCTGCTCACCAGGCCCAGGCCTCAGAGTCACTTGGTTCTCCCTGCTGACTTCTGAGCCACGGGGGCCGGAGGCGGGTGCAACCTGCAAACCCCAGCGGGCCTCTGCCGGGCGCCCACCGTGGGCAAGACTCAGCCCCCGCCCCGGGGAGCCTCCACCTGAGAGGCGGGCACCCGGGCTCCAATGCCCCTTCTTGAGTACGACTATGGTGAGTCACCTGACCTCTCTAAGCCTCAACACCCACCTTCGTGAAATGGGGACAATCCTGCCGACCTCACAGATTGATGAGAAAATAAAAAGTGGGTGCTAGTAAACCCCTTACACAAAATCTGGCATATAGTAAGTGCTCAATAAACACTGGCTTCCTCTCATCGGGAAAGCCTGGAAAATACAGAGATAAAGGCAGAAAGTGAGACAGAGCCAACAGGAGTTGGGGGTCCTGGGAAGGGACAGGTCATTCTGTCCTAAGGGCACACTTTGGAGGCCAGGTCTTGGAGCCCAGGGAGTGTTTAGAAGTCAGAGACGGAGCTCTCTGTCATCTCAGTGATGAATAAATGTTTAAAAATTTTTTAATAAAATAAAAAAAAAGGAAGTGAGAGACAGAGATGGGTGGCGGGGTTAAGCACTCCTGGCAGTGAGAATGGCAAGCACAGAGGCAGGAAGGCAGGGACTGTCTGCAGAGCAGAGACCTGCTCTCTTTGGCCGCAGTGTAGGACAGATGTGGGACATGGGAGGATAACTTAGGACAGTACTCACATCTCACAGATGGGGAAACCGAGGCCTACCAAGGTTAAGTGACTTCTCTAGGCTCACTCAGCTGGCGAGTGGCAGACCCAGCCTGCAAACCCAGGCCTGGGTCACTCGGCTCTTCTCCCTGTGCCAAGCGGCAGGTCAGCCCTGCACAGGTGAGAGCAGAGATGCAGCGGAGGGGATCTCAGGGCTTCAGAAGTTTGGTGTTTGTCTACCAGCGGAGGTCCCCGAATCCAAGCTCAGGGAGGAGAGTAGGTTCCTGACGGCAAGGGTCGATGTCTGCCGGAGAAGCAGATAGAGCGCATCCTGGAAAGCCCACTGCAGCCGCAGGTGCCCCTCGGGTGGAATAAGGGGGTCCGTCAGGCCCGAGGACTTGAAGGTGGGGCTCAGCCTGGGACTGGGAAATCCTCTCGGGGTCCTGCATCAGGCACGTGGGAGGCCGGGAATCATCTGCCCTTAGGCGAGAGCTGGGGCTGTTAACCTGTGGCTTGTGAATCGGAGGGTGAGGTTCAGGAGATCAAAACTCCCTGAAATTTGGTCAAGCTTGATAGTACAAACACAGGCACGGACAACTCCAAATTCTGTAGTGCTAATTGTGTTCCCGCATGCCGTCTAAGGAGGGTGGATGCTGCTAAAAGCAGCCGTCCTTTCTCCTGACTGCCTGGCTGGGTTTGGACCCACACAGGTGGGGCAGGAGCAAGGAGCTGTGTTGCTCTGAATGAAGAGGAGAGAACCTGGGGCTCACAGAGGCCACCAGTGAAGGGGAAGCAGGGGAAAAGAGGGGCGACCGGAGGGGAAGGCCGCCATTGCCGCAAATCAGGTCACAGAGTACACAATGGGCAGTGACCTGAGCCAATCATTTCTAGAGCTGAGGGAGAAAAAGGGACCCTGGAAAGGGGCCCTGTAATCTTATGATTATACAAATGTATATTTTCCTAAGGAGAAGATCATAGTTTTTATCAGATTCTCAAAGGGGTCTGTATTTGTCAGGACAGGGTAGCATTATTCTGAGTAACAAACATCCCCAAGTCTCTCTGGCTAGCAGTTTCTCCGTCTCTTTATCTCTCACAAACTGCACTGAGGGCCGGGGGACTCAGGCACTGCTGACTCCCATTGTGTTGACCCACTGATCCAGGCCGCTCGGAGCCTAGGTCTCATCCATCTCGACAGGCTGCCTCCATGATCTCTGACAAAGAAGAAAGAGCTGGAAAACCTTGCAGGAGCTCTTTACTGCTGTGGCCTGCAAGTGACCCACATCATTTCTACTCACTGGTCACTAGCCACAAACAGGTGCAGGGTGCACCAAACTGCAAGGGAAGCTGGGAACACTTCCAAGTGCCCAGAACGGCGAGGAGAACGGGACATGAGCTATGTTGGGGAACACCCAAAGTGCTAGCACCATTAGGATTAGAGCAGTGAGTCCCAAACTCTGACTTATAGACCACCTTTATCCGCTTTCTCCTGAAAGCTTTCAGGAAATGTAGATCCCAGGCCACTACCTTAGTTATACTCTAGGGTCCCAGAATCTGTATTTTTAACAAGTTTCACAGGTACAGAACAGGTTTGGCCACGCCTGGGATAGAGGATCCTCTGATCACAGGGCTAGCAGCTGCCTCAGAGGTCATCCTAGGTTAAAAATAAATAAATAAAACCCTCCAACTTGCTTGGTCTCTTTTCTCAACATCCTTCGCCCTGCCATGGAAATGCAATGTGAAATTCCAAAGTTCTCTGCAAGGATGATGCCAGGTGTCACTCAAAATTCCGGAACCTAGGCCTGTGTTCCTCCTACCAGCACTAAGATTAGGCCCATTTTACTGGTGGGACAACTGAGGAACAGAATGCTGTACTAGACCTGGGATTGCTGACTCCCATCCACGTCTGGGCTAAGGAAGAAGCAAACCTCTTACCCCACAGTCCATCCCCCAGAGATCCACTTACCTGGTATTTTCCAGGGCAGTGGGCCTTTAAGACACAGGGTGCTCAGAAGTGCTCAGATATCCCCATTCTGGCCAGTTCTCTCTCTGCTGCTGTTGTTTAATTCCTCTGGAGAACGAGATTGGAAAGACAGTGCTAATTTAATTTCCCAGAATGAATAAAGATAAGACAGTATCGGAGGGTGATGAAGAGCGGGGAGCACGTAATTCGCATCCCAAAACCAGACTCCCCGCATCACGACGGCCCTCCCCACGCTGGAGCTGATTAAGCCGAACGATGCCAGTTAATTATCTTCCTCTGTCTCAGAGGAAGGCTGGCTTCCCGGGCCAGGCGGTGGGCGTGAGGGGGTTTGTAACTGGGCAAACGAGGTTAAGGGAAGGAGGGAGCCAGGGTTTGCAGACCCCTCCAGGGCTCACAGGTCGCCATTGAGGCAGGGGTGTGGGACGGGTTAGGGGGGTGGGCACAGGTTCATTAGCAAGTGATTCACCAATGAACCTCCCAGGGTTTGGAGTCCAGTATTCCTGGAAGCTGTTTATGGGTCTCCCTAAAAGGGGACCCTCCAAGAGGCAGTCAGGCTGGGCTGGATCCGGAGTACGGAACATCAGCTGTGTTCACGGGACAGCATCACTGTGCACATGGGGGCATTCATCCCCACGCACAGGAGGTTTTCATCCCTGCGCACAGGGATGTTGCGCATCAGCAAAGCGAGGAGTCTTTTCATGGAACCTGCTGGAGTGCGCATCGGCGGGAGGGCATGTGGGGATACATAGGGGCTGGTTTAGCTCCATGCACATGGGTGTGATGTCGTCAGAAGCACCCATGTTCAGACAGCCCTGGGGGTAATTCCTTGCCCCACTGCTAACTAGTTGGGTGACCTTGGCAAAGTTTCTTCCCTAAGCCTTGGTGTCCTCATCTGAGGACTGGCACTGGGAACAGCACCCCCTTTACACAGTTCTGGCGAGGACTGAAATGTGGTGCCTGGAGGGAGCCCCGCTCAGCACCCGGCCCACAGGAGGGGCTCCATGATCATGAGTTACCATCAGTGTCATTACCGTGAGGATCACACGGCTCCTTCCCGGGCGAACGGAGGGTATGTGTTTATCTGTGAACGCCGTGAGCGGGCCCGCCATGCCGGTTATCATCGCGGTGGCATCTGTGGCCATAGAACCTTTCTGTCACATGCAAGGCTCCCTTCCACCTCTCTCTGTGGCCCAGATGAGGACTGGGGCAGGGCGGGGGGGGGGGGGGGGGGTGGAGTGGGAAAGAAGGTGGAGAGCTATTCCTCCAGGGTCAGAGACTGGACTTTTTCCAAAACCGGACACCAACTTTGGCAGAGCCGAAAACGGTTTGCAACCCAAAAGGAGGCAGCGAGAGCAGGAGCCCCGGTGGTGACGGGGACTGATGGCGACAGAGTGATTTACATGCAGCCACAGCCGCAGCACACCTGCCAGGGACCGGCTGCCATTCTCATGGAATGAAGAAAAGGATCTGCTGGTTGGGGAGGAAAGCAAATCCCCACAGTCCCCAGACTCCGTGGCTGGGTTTTAATGTCCTTTTTCTTGGAGTCTAAAATGAAGACAGCTCGAGTTGGCGGCCTGGAATAGGGCGATCTTGGGCTCTGGGTCAGATGGGGCTGGAATTTTTCTGGGGATAAGGGAGAGGATGGAGTCACAAAGATGAAAGGGGTTCAGGGTTAGAAAGGCTGGGGGGCTCAGTCGGTTGAGCGTCTGACTTCGGCTCAGGTCACGATCTCGCGGTTCACGGGTTCGAGCCCTGCATCGGGCTCTGTGCTGACAGCTCGGAGCCTGGAGCCTGTTCGAATTCTGTGTCTCCTCCTCTCTCTGCCCTTCCCCTGCTCGCGCTCTGTCTCTGTCTCTCAAAAATAAAATAAACATTAAAAAAAAATTTTTTTTAAAAAGGCTAGACCAGGCCTGGGTTCAAGGAGTGATCTTGGCTGTGAGTGTGGGGTTTCAGGGAGCAGGTGGGATTGAGGAGGGTCAGGTAGTGCAGAGTAAATAGCTGAGGATCGGACTGTGAACAGGGGAGAGTGGGGTGGGGCCCAACAGCTTAAAAGAACAGGAGCCTGGCTCTTAGCCCCTCACCCCAACCCAGATCACTGTCAGGCTCCACCACCCCTCCGAAGTCTGGGCAGTCCTGGATTGAGGAAACGGAATGAAACCCTGCCATCTCAGGGTCACAGAGAATCACAGAGAGTTAGGGATGAGAAAGCTCTTGAAACTAGCCAGCCCATAAGTAGATTTAAGGATTGCCAGGTCTAGAGATGGGAGTGATATGCCCAATACCTCTCTAACCATCTGGATCCTTTTCAGCAAATATTCCCGGCCCTCATTCCTGAGCCACAGTGTAGTTCTCCACCCTGCTGATGTAAAGCTTGGCCACGGGGCTGATTCCGGCCCAAGGCCATGTGCGTGGACATGACGTTGCCGATTGTGAGTCAAGTCCTTAAGAAGACGTCCAGTGTTTCTGTTTACAATCTTATGTTTGTGCCGTTGTTGACGAGAAGAGCACGTCTCAGGAGCCACTGAGTCACGGAGGATGAGAAACCCACGGAGCAGACCGGAACCCAACCCGTGTCCAAATCATGCGCCAGGACAGGCTGCTCCACGGTCCACAGACCCACGGACAGGACAGACAGATGCCTAATGCTATAAGCGACTGCACTTTAGGTGGTGTTTCTTTACACATCATCACAATGGCGATGGCTGTGTGATATTTTTTTAAATGTTTATTTTTAAGAGAGCGAATGCGAACATGCATGGGGGAGGGACAGAGAGAGAGGGACAGAGGATCCGAAGCAGGCTCTGCGCCGACAGCAGTGAGCCCGATGCGGGGCTCGAACTCACGAACCGTGAGATCATGACCTGAGCCGAAGGTGGACACTCAACCTCAACCAACCGAGCCACCCCAGCCGTGTGATATTTTGATGTATAATGAATATATATTTGGTCTTCACCTCCGTGCCTGGCACAGAACTCCTAAAACTCTTGGAATTTCGTAAGTGCAGAGAGAGATACCTGTGACTTTTGTTACGCTAAAGGTGACTCTGGGAACACATCTAAGGATGGGGGCTGGCAGCCAGGAGAAACAGCCATGTGATCGGAGAGCTGGCAGTTTCAGACTCACACTCCACCCCTCCGCCCTGCCCTCTGACCTCCGGGAGGAGGGAGCGTCTGAAGGTGAAGTCAGCCACCCATGATTTATTCAAGCATGCCTATATAAGGAAGCCTCCAGAAAAACCCAAAAGAACAGGATTTGGAGAGCTTCCTGGTGGGTGAACACTCTGAGACTGGGGACGGGGCACGGAAGTCCCAAGCCCTTCCCACGTGCCTTGCCCTATGGCTGCTCTTGACGTACATAAAGTGCTCGGATACTAGGCCGGCGCTCTAGTGAGTAAAAAGTTTCTGTGGATTCTGAGGGCCACTCTAGCAAACTGGTTGAACCTGAGGAGGGGGTCACGCGAACCTCTGATCTCCAGCCGTTGGGTCAGAAGCTCAGGGGACAACCTTTACTCGAGATTAGCATCCGAGGTGGGGAAGCCGGCGTCGTTCTTGACGTCACCTCCAGATAAGGTTGAGCCGCAGGACATCCAACTGCTATTGGACTTTGCTTAAAGTGGGGAAAACGCCACACGTGTCAGACGTGGGAGAAGTATAAGCGGACAGCCACACAGTGAGTCAGGGCTGAGCCGGACCCAAGCCCAGGCCGCCCGCAGAGAGCGAGGGACACCCTCTGGGGCCTCCATCCCACCGGGGCATCAGCCTCTGACAACATCACAGCTCAGGTCTCCCTCTGAGGAGTCGCTCCCGCCGGGTGTGCCGTCTCAGGAGGCCCCTGCCAGCGGCTCCCTGCTCCCCGGAAGGGCTGTGCCGGCCCCTCCCCGTCAGCCCCCAGCGGTCCGTCTGGGACCAGGCAGTGACGCTGCGTGACCGGGGCGGGGTCAGCAGGCAGCGCGAGGCCCAGCGAGCCTGGGAGGAGGGGGGGCCCGAGGGAGACAGGTGCAGGTGCCAGGTGGACGCCACACCCCAGGGACTGCTCTTCCGCAGGGACGAGCCGGGTGTGGGGCGAGCGGTCTGCCCCACGCACACTCCTCTGTGCCCCGGGCCGGCTGTCTCATTGCTCTGAGCCAGGGAAGGGGATAACGACACCGGCCCCCGATGACCGCCGTCCCAGGACCCAGTGATGTGCCTTGAAATACGCACCATGCCCGGCCCAGAGCCTCGCATGTGAAGGTCCCAGAGAGACGGGGCTCCCTCCCGGCCACCCCCCGGGGCAGGAATGTGTGCTCCATGGTCACACTTCTGGGACTTGTGTCCTGCTCCACTGCCTCCTGGTTGTGGGACCTCCAGGCAAGCCCCTCCCCTTCCCCGGGCCTCAGTTTCCTCATCTGCAAAATGGGAACCATGACAGCACCTCCCTCCAAGTCATGGTGAGGACTCAGTGAGATAATCCTCGCAGAGTCCCTGGCACAGGGCTGGGCACAGAAGACGCACGGATCAAAGGCAGCAGGTGTCCCCTCGAGCTGGGGCTCTGCGGGGCCCTTTTACTCGGTGAACTCCTAGACCCACAGGACGGTTGTTATCCCCACAGCTACCGTTCACCCCGGGGTGTCCCCTCCAGAATTTCACACGGGGTCTGTGGCTGTCCCTCTCCTGCCCCTGACACCTTCCCTCTCCCACCCCATCCCGCTTTGACCCTGTGGGCCTAGCCCTATGTGAAAACGGATTCTCTGTTCACATGAAAATGTCACGCAAAACAGTAATTTCTTCTACCTAACTAATGACAAGAGCAAAAAAATTTCAGTGCTCTTCCATTGTGCCTTTATGAGCACAGAAGCCGTCCCTGTATATGAGGCTCATTAAAAACCATCTGGCAGCACGTGGCTCCTCCTTTTAAGCCACATTATGTTAAAAGCGTTTCCTCTCCACTACCTGTTACCTTTTGCCTTTCTTTTCTTTTGAATGAGAGAAGAGAGACACCTGGCTTTCCTCAGGGGTAAAGGCTCTGTCCTTTTGCATGCTGGGCTGCTAACATCTATTCTCCCCACTGACACACACACACACACACACCCATGCACGTCTATGGCACAGATTTGGCTGCAGCCCTCAGAAGTCCTGCGGGGGGAGATACAGGAAACAAGATGGCGCCCTGGAAGCAAGGAGCTGGAAGTTGGGCCATCAGGCTAAGAATCTCGGTGAACTGGGTCCTCTATCCCTCTGAGAAGCAGGTGCTGAAATACCGGAGACTGTTGTCTGGTGGTCAGGCTCCGACCAGGGCCGTGGAGTTAATTGCATCTGAGAAGCACTAGCTCCTTCCCACTCCCTTGAGATCTGACATCTCAAAATTTATGGAATCACAGCATCTCAGGGCTGCAGGGACTTCCGTAGGCACTTACTGATAACCTGCCGTGGCAGCAACAGGATTTATGGTCACGTTCGTGTTTGCAACCATTTTCTCACACACACACACACACACACACACACACGAGAATTTTATCTTTCCCCGCCCAAGCTTCCCCGCTTCGCCTGCCCTCCAAACAAGAATGTGATCTGTGCAAGATGGTTTCTGATGTGCGTGTACGCATGCTCGTGGTGCCAGATCAGGAGAATCGGTGACGGAGAGAGAAACAAAGGCGAAACCAAGAAGACCGCAGTGATCGTTCCCTTTAATGAAATGAGGGGGTAAAGGGGAGCGAAGAGAACACACAGCTCGGCAACCCTGCGGTCTGGGGAGACTTGCGAGCTTCAGCTTGTGAGAGGCTCTACGGCTCCCCGACGTGAGGAGCGGGGCCTGGAGAAAGGTGTGGTGCAGGCACACCTCGCATCTCCGTTAGTTCTCTTCAGGAAATGGAAGCCAAGTGGGAATTCCTTTCCAAGCGATTGTTGGTTACTGGACTGTCGGTTGGGCTACAGGACTGAGTGGAGACTGGGTCTCACAGGAGCCCAGTTATCAGGTCACGCCATCATGAAGGATGCAGAGGTGGGGTTGAAGGTGTCACCCGGCCTGTGGGGGGAGACGCTTAGAAAATAGTTGCTGACTTTCAACAATAGCCAGATTATGGAAAGAGCCTAAATGTCCATCAACTGATGAGTGGATAAAGAAATTGTGGTTTATATACACAATGGAGTACTACGTGGCAATGAGAAAGAATGAAATATGACCCTTTGTAGCAACATGGGTGGAACTGGAGAGTGTTATGCTAAGTGAAATAAGCCATACAGAGAAAGGCAGATACCATATGTTTTCACGCTTATGTGGATCCTGAGAAACTTAACAGAAGACCATGGGGGAGGGGAAGGGGAAAAAAAAGTTAGAGAGGGAGGGAGGGAGGGAGGTGAACCATAAGAGACTCTTAAAAACTGAGAATAAACTGAGGGTTGATGGGGGAGGGGGGGATGGAGGGGGGAGGGGGTGATGGGCATGGAGGAGGGCACCTGTTGGGATGAGCACTGGGTGTTGTATGGAAACCAATTTGACAATAAATTTCATATTAAAAAAATAATAATAAAATAAAATAATCTGAATATTAAAAGAAAAAGAAAGAAAATAGTTGCTGAGCAAACAGAGAAAGAGGAACAAAGGAGAGTCTACTTTTAGGAGTTCATTTGATAGAGAGTTTGTGGAAGAACAGTAATGAATACAAGACTGTCCTGAGGGGAGTAATCGAGTTAACACTTACCAGGTGCCATACTGAGAGCCCGGCTGTACGAGGACTTCAACTCCCTCCATCTTGATCTCAAACTTTCTAAGTGATTAAGTTCTTTCCAGCTTACCTCTTAACTCAGGCAAAAGGCCCAGCAGGCAAAGCATCCCCTGATGGGAACAGAAACTACCGCCTCAAGCAATAAGGGCCACCCTGAGCCAGCGAGACGCCGCGTGACTCACCCCAAGACGACGGTCGACCCGACCTTCACGGTCACCTGCAAGGATGCACACGACCTGTGTCCCTCATTTGCCTTATGTGAACCTGGAAGCGTCCAGACAGTCTTTGGGACACTCCCAGTGCTGGCCTCACGGAAATAAATTCCTTTCTCGTATCACCGCCACGCTCTTCTCTGCCTTTGGATTTCTTCAGCAGCGAGTGGCCGAACCTGGTCTGTCTGGGACCCCGGAGCCAGGTGCTTGAGCCCCCCCCCCCACCTTGGGCCACAGTTACATGGCTGGTCAGTGAGTGTCACCTCCCCACCCCACAAATGAAAAATAGACTCAGTGAGGGGCAGAGACTCACCCAAAGTTACGCAGCCAGGCAGGCTAGAGCTGGGTGCAAACTCTGCCTGCTTCTGCAGCCATACTCTCTCCACCCATACCCCAGGGAGCAGAGGAGGGAGAGGCAATCTACAGCTATGGGTGGGGGGGGGAGGTTCTGGGCAGGCTTGGGGGGAAAGTCACATGAGCTGAACTTCCACGGAAGCTAAGGATTGTGACAGGCAGAGGTGTTAGGACTCAGGTCGTAGTAGAGGGAAGGCCATTACAGGTGGAAGAAGCCACAGGAGGAACAGCCAGGAAATCAGGAAGCCTAGAACGTCTTGGGGGAATAGAGACAAGTGGACTTTGAACCCCCCTTCTAGCACTTGACCTTTGTGTGAGACCCGGAGCAAGTTATTTCGCCGCCCCGCAGAGCCTTGGTTTCTTCATTTACAAAATAGGGAGTGACAATCTCGCTGAGCTCTTTTGAGGATCCCTCGGACAAGTGGGTCGGTGCCTGAATTGTAGTAACTACTTAGCAAACGGTGGCCTCCGTTATTCTCAGTGTTGTTTTATTTTTTTTATTTTTTTTTAATGTTTTTATTTATTTTTGAGACAGAGACAGAGCATGAGCAGGGGAGGGGCAGAGAGAGAGGGAGACACAGAATCCGAAACAGGCTCCAGGCTCTGAGCTGACAGCACAGAGCCTGATGCGGGGCTTGAACTCATGAACCGCGAGATCATGACCTGAGCCGAAGTCAGATGCTTAACCGACGGAGCCACCCAGGAGCCCCAAACCGCTGTTACTTTTAACCCAGGGTCCCAATCTTGAATGCCAGCAGAGGCCAGGCAGGAAATGTGTGTGAGTGCCCCGGGGCAGGTGTAAGTGCAAACATACACATTTCATGAGTGGAACAGGCTGGGGGGGGCCTGGGGGGCCCAACCCCCATCACATCTACAGCCCACTCTGAGTCCAAATCTTCCGAGTTTTCAGGACATAAAATATATCTAGGTTTGTTTGTTTTTGTTTTTTGCTTTCTCTTTTATTTCTTTTTTGTTGTTGTTGAATAATTCCCTTTCTTAAAACTGGAATATTTTTTTAAAAATTTTTTTAATGTTGGGGCGCCTGGGTGGCTCGGTTGGTTGAGCGTCCAACTTCAGCTCAGGTCATCATCTCCCAGTTCGTGAGTTCGAGCCCCGCGTCGGGCTCTGTGCTGACAGCTCAGAGCCTGGAGCCTGCTTCAGATTCTGTGTCTCCCTCTCTCTCTGCCCCTTTATAACTCACACTCTGTCTCTTTCTCTCAAAAATAAACACTGAAAAAAAAAATTTTTTAATAAAAAAAAAATTTTTTTTAATGTTTATTTATCTTTGAGAGAGAGAGAGAGCACAAACGGGGGAGGAGCAGGGAGAGAGGGAGACACAGAATCTGAAACAGGCTCCAGGCTCTGAGCTGTCAGCACAGAGCCCGACGCGGGGCTCGAACTCATGGACTGCGAGATCATGACCTGAGCCGAAGCCAGACGCTCAACTGACGGAGCCACCCAGGCGCGCCAAAACTGGAATATTTTTAAAAATAATGATGATAGGGGAAACTAGGTGCGGGGTTCATGGGAACTCTCTAGACCATCTTTGCAAAAAACCCCACGAGGGCCAAAAGAAATAGACGTGAGCTGGATCAGTGCAGTGGGCAGCCGTTTGCAAACTCTGTTCCTGAAAGCACTAAAACTAAGCACTGCACACACATCAATGTGCACAGTCCCAGCCCTCACTCACTCCCACTTCCTGCTCAGGCTGGGTGGGGGGAGACGGGGAGGGTCCCCCGGAGCCACAGGGGTGAAAAGCAGAGTAGAGCAGAAGTGGGGTGCTGTGAAGCTGGGGAGTTCTGGGCAGAGATGTTAGGTTGTCAGGCCAATGGGTTGTGAGAAAAGGGAACCCTCGTGCACTACAGGTAGGAGCGTAAGTTGGTTCAGCCATTATTGAGAACAATAAGGTGTTTCTTCAACAACTTAAAAATAGAGCTACCCTGGGGCACCTGGGTGGCTCAGTCAGTTAAGCATCCAACCCTTGATTTCAGCTCAGGTCACGATCTCACAGTTGCTGAGATGGAACCCAGCATCGAGCCCCCGCATCAGGCTCCGTGATAACAGCATGGGGCCTTCTTGGGATTCTCTCCCTCTCTGCCCCTGTCTACCCTCGCCCCAAAATAAATAAATAAACTTAAGAAAAAAATACAGCTACCCTACGATCCAGCAATCCTACTTCTGGGTGTATATCTAAAGGAAATAAAATCGCTATCTTGAAGAGGTATCTGCACCCTCATGTTCATCACAGAATTCTTCACAAATAGCCAAGACATGAAAACCACCTAAGTGTCCATGAAGGGATGTATGGATAAATAAAATGTGATATATAGGGGTGCCTGGGTGGCTCAGTTGGTTAAGCATCCAACTTCGGCTCAGGTCATGATCTCAGGGTTCGTGGGTTTGAGCCCTGCATCAGGCTCTGTGCTGACAGTGCAGAGCCTGGAGCCTGCTTCAGATTCTCCCTCTTTCTCTCTCTCTCTCTCTGCCCCTCCCCCACTCACACACACACTCTCTCTCCCTCTCAAAAATAAATAAATGTTAAAAAAAGATTAAAGGAAACGTGGTATATATATCACATTGTGTATAATGAATATTATTCAGCCATGAAAATTTTACCAAAAAAAAGGAAATCCTGCCATTTGCAATAACATGGATGGACCGTGAGGACATCATGCTAAGTGAAATAAGTCAGGCGCAAATCCTGTAAGATCTCATTTATATGTTGAATCTCAAGGAAAAAAAATCCAAACTCATAGAAACAGAGAGGAGAATCGGGGTTTCCAGGGGGCATGGGGGTGCAGCCATGGAGAGATGTTGGTCAAAACGTACAGACTTCCATGGGGACTCCTGGGTGGCTCAGTCAGTTAAGCATCTGACTCTTGATTTCAGCTCAGGTCATGATCTCACGATCCGTGAGTTCGAGCCCTGCATTGGGCCTCACACTGACAGCACGGAGCCTGCTTGGGATTCTCTGCCTCCCTCTCTCTCTCTCTGCCCCTCCCCTTCTATCTCTCTGTCTCAAAAATAAATAAATAAACATTATTTTTTTAAAAAGTACAGACTTCCAGTTAGAAGACAAGTTCTAGGGATCTAAGGTACCACCTGGTGACTATAGTTAATGATATACCTGAACGTTGGTAGGAGAGTCGATTCTAAATGCTCTCAGTGCACATGCAAAAAAAAACAAAAACAAAACCCTGTAATTATGTGAGGTGATGGATGTGTTAACTAACATTATTGTGGTAATCGTTTTGAAATACATATGTGTATCAAACCATCACATTGGACACCTCAAGCCTACACAAGGTTGTACGTCAATCACATCTCCGTAAAGCTGGGGGCGGGGGCAGAAAGTTGAGAAGTATCAGGCACCCAAGGGGAGAAGCACAGCAGGCAGGTGGGGTCTGAGCCAAGCCCATCTTGGAGAGGCATCATCTTGGGAGTCGCCAGTGTGGAGGCGGTGTGTCTGCGGAACTGGATGGTCTCCCTTTGGGGGACACATCGCTGGAGGGGAGGAAAGGGCGAAGCACTGAGCCTTGGCCCTCTGTTAGCGACAGGACAAGAAGACAGGAAGGGTCCAGCTAAAGGAGACCAAGAAGGACCCAATGGAGGGGTAGGAGGGAAGCCCCGGATGTGTGTCCTGCACACAAGTGTGATGGGTGGGGACCATACGAGACTTGGCCATCTCAAGACCCTCTTCGATCGGGGTGAGAACGAATTCTGAGCTTGTTCTCCGAGTCTCTGACTCCAGCAGTGCAGAGCAAGGTCAAAGGCCTTGAGCTTTAGAGTCTGACACATCCTACCTCGACCCCTTACTAGCCGTGTGACTTCAGGAAAATCACTTCCCCTCTTCAGAGCTCACTTTCCTGATCTGCGAGGTCACAATCACTTTGCCTCATCTCACGGGCCCCAGAATCTCTCTGATCCACGTCACGTCAGGAGACAGGGCACACGGCGTCTCTCCCTCTGACAGCCCCGCTGATGGCCAGCCGCCCTCACCGGTGACACTCCCCACGTTGCTGACAGCTTGGCTCCGGGGCTTCTCTGCTTCTCTGCTCCGGGCCTGGCTTCCCTTCCGGAGTTTGGTTTTGCCTCTTGATTGCAGCTTGTTTGTAGGTAGAACCTTTTCTTGCAAGGCGGCAGAACATAAAAGCCAAAGCAAAAGGTATATTGAGTTCTTGGCCCACGTGACTGATGGAAATACAGGGGTGGAGCTGGCTTCAGGGAGGGCCAGAGGCAGGGGCTCAAACCATCCCCCCAGGGCTCTTTTCCCCCATTCCTTTTAGCTCTGCTTCCCTCTGCTGCTGGCTTTTTCCTCCCTGGGGGGAAGGCAAGCCACCAGTAACCTCAGGCTTCGATAATCCTCACAGCCTGTGATCCCACAGAAAGGCCTGTCTCCCTCCCGGTGCCCATCTGTCAAATCAGAAGATCGTATTAATGAAAGAGGGGTGGAGGGTCTGGACAAACACCTCCAAAGTCCTGTAGATGACCTGATGCCCCCTTTACCGCCTAGGACCCTGAGGGCCCAAGGGTATGTCTCCCTGGGTCCACGGGGTCAGCAAAGGCAGGGGTCGGAAGACCCACTTAGTGGAAAATGCAAGAAAGCAGGAATCTGCCCCCTGGGTCATCTGATTGGAAGCACAAGGGAAGACTGGAAGGACCGGAAGCCAGGACTGGACCCCTTACCACAGTCCCCAGAGGCCCCAAGGCCCCATTAGAGGCAACGTCCCAGCTGTTCTCGGAGGCTCTGGGCCGGGCCGGGGTGCCTCCTGCAACCGGGGGCAGAGCGAATAAACAACACGAAGGCGGATGCCTTAGAATAACCCAGGATTGCAGAGAACGGTATTTCTCAAGCAAGCAAACCACAAGAAGACCCAAGGAGCTGGGCCAATCAGCAGGGACCCCAGTCAGCAGGACCAATGAGATGGACTCATCTGTTCGGCCAATCACATGCTGGGCGCTGCGTTGGGCTCCTGGGGGGGGGGGGGGGCAGGCATCGGTGAGGCCTCCCACTTCGCAATGACCTAGGACTTCCCGGGGCCTCCCCACCTCCCCCAGGAGGGGGCGCGTCGTACCCACCCCACGCAAAGGACAAAACGGCCTCCCCTGGGGTGGCAGCCTTTAGAGACGGGCGGGGAGGGGGCCCCTTGCCTGACATTCGGCGGCGCGTCGCTACCCTGGCATCTCCAGGCTCCTGAACGTGTCAAAATGTTGTGATTTTCCTGGGAGAAGTGATGAGTGGAACCAGGTGGGACTAAATATAAGCCTGACTGGAGAGGTGGGCTGCTAAGTGGGTAGCCATGGTAACGGCATCCCTACCAAAAGGGACACCAGCAGTTGGAGGCGGAGGGGCCTGTCGGGTCCTCCTGGGGAGCCCACTCCCCAGTCCAGTCTCATTCGGGAGACTGAACGAACTTTGCTCATTAATTCCCTGACTCGTTCCATATATTTACCTAGGCTCCGTTTGCCTTTGAACAGCAGGGAATGTCCCCTGTCCTCAGAAAGCGTGTGGTCTAGGGGAGGAGGGAGACATAAATATTATACATCATATACAGACATGAATATTCAACAATTGAATATTACCTGGAGTCAGGATCAGTTCTTGTGAAAGCGAGAGAATAAAACAACGTGAGGGAGAAGGAAAAAAGGACATGCCTCGGGGGTCCAGGGAGGTTCCCCTGAGGAATCATCTGAACTGCGACCAGAAGCCTCAGGAGCCGGTCCGGCAAAAAGGCCTGTGCAGAGGCCCTGAGGCAGGAAGAAGCCCGTGGCATCCCGGGATCAGAGGCCACCGGCGTGGCTGGAGGGCAGCTAGAAACCGACAAAGAGGTGGGACCACGCGGCTGGGCCAGGGTCTAGTGGCTTATCCCAGGACAGTAGGGGCCACAGGAGAGGTGTAAGTGGGTTGTGAGGTCACTGGCACGTTTTTAAAGCTCTTTCGTGGGGCGCCTGGGTGGCTCAGTCGGTTAAGCGTCCGACTTCAACTCAGGTCATGATCTCGCGGTCCGTGAGTTTGAGCCTCGCGTCGAGCTCTGTGCTGACAGCTAAGAGCCTGGAGCCTGCTTCAGATTCTGTGTCTCCCTCTCTCTGCCCCTCCCCTGTTCATGCTCTCTCTCTGTCTCAAAAACAAATAAAACATTAAAAAAAAATTTTTTTTTTGAAAGCTCTGTGTGTACACTGTGGGGAATGGACTGGGGGAGGGGCAGGAAGGGACAAGAATGTTCTAGGAAAAGGCAGGGCAGACCTGAAGGAGCAGGACGTGTTCTAGGAACTGCCAGAAATGGGTGGCAGGCAGCATGGAGGGAGGGGAAGATGCTTGAGATGAGGGTAGGCATTTGGGGCATTATGGCCCCAGCTCTGTCCTTCCCAGCTGTGTGGCTTTGGGTGAGTTCCTGAACCTCTCTGAGCCTCAGAGGTCCAGAGAAGGGAAGCGACTCTCCCAAGTGTGGCAGATGGCAGTGGTGGGCAGCACCTGGGAGACTGAGAGCTGAGGATGCTGGGCATTAGTGTTGGTGCCCTCTGAAACCCCGTGGACGTGGGTTCAAATCCCATCTCCTGCTCACCAGCTGGGTGCCTTGCTCAGGCAGCCTCACCTCTCTGGGCCTCAATCACCGTATCTGTAAAACAGAGTCATCTTCACACTGCCTCCCTCAAGGGGTCGCTGTAGGAACTGCAGCGGGTGGTGCGGGGGCAGCCACAAAGTTTCCAGCACCTTCATTCCAGGTTCAGTACATGGTGATCGTGGCGCTGGAATCTGGCGCTTTCCCGGCCAGGCAGCAGGTTCAGAGTGACCGAGGCCACCCCACACGTGGCTCCTGGGACAGGACAGATGCTGCTTAATGAACTGACCAAAGAGAAGAACAGCAGGTCAACATGGTGAGGCACGGCCTGTGGAGGAGAATCGCTCTCTCCTGGGGAGCAGTCACCCCAAGCCTTTTACATTTCAGCTTCTCTTCTCCCAGTTGGACCTGCCCGATCTGCTGTCGTTTCTGCACAGAGGTAACAGTAACAACGATGAGAATAATCCCAATTCTCAGGTCCTTCCCGTCAGCTGAGCTTTGCCAGCATCAGCGGCACCCACACACCTCCCCAGAGAGAGAGGTGCTCTCTCTGAGCAGGTCCTTTCCCATTCTGGGCCTCAGTTTCCCCATCTGCACAACACAGGCATTGAACTAGGTACTTATAGAGAAGGGAGGAGTCCCTCACTTGAAGCCACTAAGTTCGGAGGATGTTCAGGGAGTGTGTGTGTGTGTGTGTGTCCGCCCCTCTGACTTTATCCCCTTCTCTGCCCAACTCACACAGCAACAACCACAGTGACCTGCCATCCTCAAACAGGCTGTGCACATCCCCAGCCTCAGGGCCTTTGCACTTGCTGTTCCCGCTGCTTCTGCTTCTCTCTGCTCTAACCAGGTTTTTCCTGTCATTTCATTCAAGTGTCAGCTGAGACATCCTCCGAGTATTACCCACCCCAGCGTATCACTCTCTGACCCCCTGAATCTGCCCCCCCAAAATTCGCGTGTTGAAACCCTTAACCCCCAGTATCTAAGAAAGTGACTACATTTGGAGATGGCAGCTTCAAAGAGGTAAGAAAATTCAAATGAGGCAGTTAGGCAGCCCTAACCCAATCTGACTGGTGTCCTCTTAAGAAGAGGAGATTAGGACACAGAGAGATGACACGGGTGTGTGCACACAGCGAAAAGTCCATGTGAGGACACAGCAAGACGGTCGTCTCTGCAAGCCAAGGAGAGAGGCCTCAAAGAAACCGAATCTGCCAACACTTTGATCTTGGATTTCTAGCCTCCGGAACTGTGAGAAGTATTTCTGTGGCTTAAGCCACGACTGTGGTATTTTGTTTTGGCAGCCTGAGCAAACTGATATGCCCACTGAGCCTGCTTTGTTTTTCTGTACAGCACTTATCAGCCCTGACATGCTCGACACATGTATTTGTTTATTGTTTGTCCCCCTCCCCACCCCCTACACTACAACAGGAGCTCCGTGAGCCCAGGACTTAGCCTCTGTTCCCCAGACCACAGGACAGCCCCTGGTACTTAGTAGATCCTCAGTAAATGAGGAAGTTGGAGCCAGACATCCCTGAGCTCAGGGCTTTGATCCGTAGAACAGATCCAGTAATCGTGCCAGACTCAGAAGGGGGTGGGAAGCTACGGTGAATAACTACAGGCAAATTGCCCAGCGCAGTGCCTAGTACACGGGGTACGCTCCAAAAATAAGACCTGCAATTGTGGCCGTTGTTATCTTAACAGTAGTCAGGTCATTCATTCATTCGTTCCCTCCACAAACACACACTGACACCTCTTCCGCTGCCGGGTGCTGGGGACACGGAAAATCAGACTCGGCTTCTGACCTGGAGATGCTTAAGGTTTAGTTTACTAAACCTGACTTAGTTACTGACCAGGGGGCCAGTAACTAAGGGCCGTGGGCAGAGATATAAATAGGCTCAGTCAGGAGGGCTCCACAGGAAAAGGGATGTTGTCTGGTGTGTACCTGGCTAATGTCCATGCCTCCGCGTGGCCGGTGCAGGGCTAAATAATTTGGATCATGATATAAGGACGCTGTGAAGCCTGAGAAGGGTTTCCAGGGAAAAGGTGAGGGTGGGGGGACCCAATCGGCTTTGTGCTCCTGAGGATTGCTCTGGGGCAGAGTGGCGCGTGGGCTAAAAGGGACTGGCTTTAAAACAGAGGTGTTGGTGCATAGAGCTGGGGCACCGGGGGGCTCGGCCAGAGGACCAGGGCAGGACCCAGTGGTCAGGTTGAGCCCCAGGTCAGCTTAGAAGAAGCAGCCAGGTCAGTGGGCTTGACGTGGAAATGTCTGGGCTTCGCAATAGGTTTCCCCCATCAGGCAGAGCAGGGCTGACAGGCAGGGCTTGGTGGCTGTGGGGTGAGAGAGCTGAGGAGGGTCAATCAATGCATCATTTTCACAATTCACAGTGATGTCAGGAAGGAACATTCTGTCAACCAGAACCAGGGCAGAAAACCTGACGGGACTAGAGAAGTTTCCTCCCACCAGAAAGCCAAAGGGAAACACATTTGTTTCCATGACACTTATGTTTTCAGGAGACCATGTGATTGTTTTTGCACTGAAAAGCCGTGAATGGAAAATTCCACCTGCCGTTCTTTCTCCAGGCACTAAACAATAGAGGAAGTTTCTGTCCCCGGTTTACTGGTGCCTGAAATTCTACCATTGGAGCGTCATTCCTAAGGCTTGAGGCTTTGTCCTTTACTAAAATGCAAACAACTGCGCCGAAGTCATGTCTTCAACACAGACTTATTTTCATTAATTCAACAAATATTTATTGACTTCCTGGTCTAAGCCAGACAGTACCTAGAGGCTGGAAATGAGATTAATTAAGACTTGTCCTGTTTTTTACCTTTGTTTTAAAAAATGGCTGAAAAGAAGACAATGTAGGTGATACAAACTTTATTTAACACTTCATGAAGCAAACAGTCTGCGGCCAAGGGTCCAAAGAATTGCAAAATTGGGTGGAAGGCAGGAAGCTTTTATAGGATAAAGAACAAAGGAATGAGAAAAAGGAAAAAACAGAAAATGAATAAGGAACAAGAAAATGAGCACAGAGCCCAGAGCTGGCTTAGCATGCGAGGCTTGACTGCCTGGACATACTACATTTCCCATGGAGGGAAGCACTTACAAACACAGGAAAGTTAGATTCTGGGTTTCCTGAGCTTTGGTTTACTGACCTGGAACCCTAGTCTAGAGCAGCTTCATCTTGGGCCTAGAAATTTATTTCAACACCTTCAAGGAGCTGGCAAACTCTGTGTGTATTGGGGGCAGCGTGGGGGATGATAGTCACGCTGACCATAATGGAGCATCAAATTGGGAGTGAGGTGCTGTGGGAGCCCCCAGCAGAGGTGACCCATTTCGCAGTTGCAAAAGCTGGAGCTTGAGCCTCAATCTATAGGATAAAAGGCGGGGGCGGGGGGGGGGGGGTGGTGATGGTTGAGAATCCCAGTGGAAGGGCACAGCCAGGGCAAATCAATAGGGTCATTAGCCAGTATGGCGACACATGGGGACGACATAGCACTCAGCAGGCTAGGGTTTAAGGCAGGATATGCCATGTGGGACTGCAGCTGCAGGGAGGACCTCTCATTAATTGGACGCTACCTGTCATCGCAGGAGGTGGCCTCTGTCACAAAGCTTTCCTGCCTCCCCAGCTTCCCCCTCACCTCCTCCCACAAAGCCCACCAGACTCTCCTTTGGGGACTGCCCTGTGCCTCTCTCAGTCATGTGGTCTGAATGACTCACCCTCAGCTCCAGGGGTGGGGCCTGGTTAGTTTAAGTAGTCTGGCCCCGCCCATCCTGCTGATATCTAATTGGTTCAGGAAAGGGCACATGACCCAGCTCAGACCAATGAAAGGCCAGATGTTTGCCAGGGGTTCTGGGAAAGGGCTCCTCCCCTCTCCTCCAAGGGAGCTCCCAGATACACCTGCCCTTTTTTTCTGACTCCAGGGAGGGAGGGTGGTGGAGGCCAGGGGTGAAGACGACATGGGGAGGAGGCAGAGAGGAGAGAATATTGGAGAAATGGGGTCTGGGTAGACCTACCCCTGCTGTTCTCAGCTGAGCCAGAAAATTTTTTTGCTCAGCCTGTTTGTTGTGACTTTCAGGTGAAACTTTCCTCACTGATGCCAGGCATTTCTGGAGGACAGCATTGGGTGGAGCTGGAAAAGGAACGGCCCGCGGGTGCCTGGACCTGGATGGGGCGGGGTTGGCCAAATCCTTTCCTTTGGATTCCACCTCCAGGTACAGTTCTTATCATGAGTGAAGCTCTTTCCCCAGGAAACATCTCCTGACCCCTAACACTGGCAGGGCGCTGGGATGGCAAGTCCTGGTCAGACAGGCCAGCATCAGCAGTCCTGGGTTCTATTCTAACCCATCCTCTGTCGGACTGTAAGGCCCAGTGGAATCACACACCCTCTCTGGGCCTCCATTGGTGATTCATCCGCCAGCCCCAAGACTGAGCTCCCCAAGGAGCCCACCCAAGGGGTGATGTCCAAGCCAGCCCTGCGGCCCTAGAGCAGGTGTCAGTGGGGCTGTTGACCAATTGGTGTGGGAACTATAACTTCCTGCTCTAACTTCTCATGGTCAGGACCATGTATGATGCTGACAGGGACCAGCTATTGTTCTTCTATCCACCCCAAGGAGCTTCCTGGAGACCCCAGCCCCAAGGTAGAGTAGATGGAAGAGATTTAGCATTCAGCGTGTAGGCTGGAGGCCTCGGCTTACACAGAATCTCTAGTGCTATTGAAGGCTCACTGAGCCACAATTATACTGCAGGGTAAGAAAAAAAAAATCCCCCGAAAGCTCAACTCTTTGCTTTCCAACTGCAGCTTATCTGAACAGTCATGCTCTCCTCAGTCTACTCATTGCAATCAATGATGAAGAGCCCATGCCTGGAGGTAAGACTCAAAGAATAAAATAAATCAATGGGGGCCAGCCTTGGTTTACTACTTAAAAACAGCAAAGCCACTGCCCTGCTTTCTGCTGGATGGTATGGGCTTCATCTCAGAGTGCAGGACACATGTCTGCAATCACAGGCAGGATCAGGGAAGGCAGTGGTGGAGGGACTCACTTCTCTCATGGAAAAATAATACAACCTGAGAACACTGAATCCAGGGCCCAAAGGATCCTATGTATGTGTGGGATGTGTGTATGTCGTGTGTAGTTCTTGTGTTAGATGTGAGGGTGGATCAGGGGTGAAAGTGGGGGAAGAAAAGGAGGAAATGGTGGATAATTATACAAATTCCAAGCTAAATATCTGAACTTCACCGTGTAGGCAGTGTACCCCCCCCCCAACACACACACACACACACACACACACACACACACACACACACGCTTGCATGCACGCCAAAGGAATATTGGCCATGTGCCCAGCAGTACAAGAAGCCATAGGATAGGCATAGAGCATCCTTCCTCTGTGCCAATTTTACTCCAGAAACATGGAAAATGTCCATTATTTTGTATTTTATGTTGAAACAATTGTGGGTATGATAGAGGGCAAAATATGCATAGATTTGAAATCTTCAGTTGGAGGATTCAAAGAACCTGTGAGCCTGTGATCAGTCTAGATGAAGGACTGTCCGATGCTTCTTTAGGTAACTTGGGTGTCCTCATGTCCTGATGCCATTAGCAGGAAGCTTCCCCTTTTTCCTTCCTAAACTTGTCAAAATGGAACTGGAGGCTCTTCCAAAAGTGGGGGTGCTCTGTCCATGGTACTGAAACAGTATGAAATCATTTCAGCAGGTGAGTTCAGACCTCAATGTTTCTATTGTGTCTCCATTTCTTGGAAGGGGATGAAAGAGATGGGCTGAGAAAAAACCCCAAGAAGTTGAGCACCCCAGAGAGCCAAGACTAAATATCCCTTATTATTTGTTCTTCAGTTTAGGGGACAGAAACTTCAGGGCAAGAGAGAGCTAGGGGGTAGGAAGGGATGCTGGAGGAACAAGATTACAATTATGTATGGCATTCACAGGTTCCAGAAAAAATACTTTCTTGAGTTTGGAGACTTTTTCTGCTTCTTAAGAACCATTCAATGGGGTGCCTGGGTGGCTCAGTCGGTTAAGTGGCTGACTTAAGCTCAGGTCATGATCTCACGGTTTGTGAGTTCAAGCCCCGTGTTGGGCTCTGTGCTGACAGCTCGGAGCCCGGACCCTGCTTCGGATTCTGTGTCTCCCTCTCCCTCTACCCCTCCATCACTCACGCGCGGTCTCTGTCAAAAAATGAATAAACATTTTTTTTAATTTAAAAAAAAGAACGATTCAAGGTTCTTGCAGAAGGAAAATAGCCTCAAAAGATATTTGTGCATGCACGTGCACATGTACACGTGTGTGTGTGTGTGTGTGTGTGTGTGTGTGTCTGACTATTCAGGCAATAGATTCTGTGACTGATACTACGTCGCTCATACTTAAAAAACTGGCATCTCATAATTCAATTACTCAAGAGAGAAAATCTAGGACAAATATTTAGCTGGCATTTTATCCCAGTTCAAAACTGTGTGCATCCTAAGTTGTTTCATCTCCACTCACATCTTTGTGGTCATAGCCACCTGGGCATAACTGCTAAGAAGACAAAGCTCTGGCATCCATGTGAAGTGGGTGTGCCCCTACTGATGGTTACTGAGGGGACAGCTTGCAAGGATTTCATAATTCTAGGAAGCTGGAAAGCCCATAACTTGGCACATCCATCCATCTGGCCTTGTAGTCATGGTCCCTGGTTATGTTTCCTGTGCAGACCATCAGGACTGCAGGGAAGGTTTCCTCACCCCAGCTATCTACACTCCTCAGTTTATGGCTGCTCTGTCTCCCAATATTGCTGGGCTAGAAAGGTCTGGTAAGGACTAGTCCAAAGACATGGTGTTGACCAACTTTGATGACTGGTCAGAGCCTCAGCTTCAGATGGCTGGGTTGGAGTCTGGGCTCCAGTCACCTGCTGAGGGATTTGGGGGATGTTGTTTCACGTACTGCATCCCATTTGATATCAAGTGCCAACCCCAGTGAGTGCTCCAGGGTGGCTGCATACAGTCAGTGCCTTCATTCCCTCTTCCATCTCTCTGATGTCACACTCATTTCTTATACACATAACAGTCATTTGATCAGGGTTCTCCATTAACATTTTTTTGCAATTGATCTAGTGACATGAGCTTTGCCATATTATTGTAATCAGTTTAGCCAGCATTAGCACATGAATTGTTGTCCTCACTAACATAATTGCTGTTAGCCACATAAGAATAATTTCTACTATAATCAACACAATAAAAATTTGCTAACTGTGTTCTTTTGTGAGATCTAAGTTTTCGTGCCTCTCCAGGCTTCTTTCAACTTGGACAAACCCACCTTCTCCTCTACATGAACAAGCCCTCTTGTGTTCCTGCATCCAGTCAGTGGGATGGATTCTACAGCCAGTCCCTGAAGAACACACTAATTTATAGATTTACAGCTACTTGCCCTGCATGCACTCTAGCTACTGTGTTCTGAGAACTTTGGCTAGGCATGGTGTCAAGCACTTTGCCAAGACTAACCCTAAGAAAGAGGCATCATGGATGTGCTCTGAGCACCCAGTTCCCCCAGGGGTCTCAAAGCCAGACGTGGTCTACACCACTGCTTGGCTTGGCACAATGCTCCACTTCCCCAGCAACGATTTTAATTCCTCCTGCTGGAAACTTGGCTCTATGCATTTGGGCTGAATAAGTTGATGTGTAGAAATTACCCTTTCCTGGGGCTGTTCACATCAGAAGCAGCAGGTGGGTGCTCTGAGTGCTTCTGAATGCGCCCCGGAGTCCAGCTGGGACAAATCTATCCCTCCAAAGCGACATCTGCTGGAAGGTGGCATTGAATTATGTCACATTATAATAGCATCTCACTCAGTTCCAGTAACCTTTATTTAACCGGCGTCAGAATCTCCCCTCGAGAGGCGCGCGTCCTTGTCTGGGACTTCTTCTGGCAGGAGGGGTCCTGGGAGCCCACTGTGTTACAGAGGACGGAACCTGTGATGCTGGCAGGGTGAGGGGCCACGGAGCCTGGCAGGGGGGCAAGGGAGAGGCCTGATGGGGAGGAGAGGCTGGTTGAAAGGGCCACACTGATGGGATGACTAACTCTGCAGGGTCTGTCACCCTGGATGGGCGCCCTGGAGACTGTCGTTCATCCATTCACTTTCTCACGCACTCACTCAACAAACACTTGTGGTCAGGGATGGCCGAGGAATGTGCAGGTGAAGGGGGACACAGAGGTGAGTAAGAGCTGTTCTTTACCCTTGAAGGGCTCAGGGTCTATCGCAAAAGATAGACTCTGCCTCAAGAAATACAATAATAGACACCAGGGAGCAGGAGAAGAAGCATGAACTCCCTTGGGGGTCAGGTGGGACAGGGGTGGGACAGGTGGGGCAGGTGGGTGGCAGGTGTGGGGCAGATATGGGGCAGGTGTGGGGTAAGTGTGGGGCAGGTATGGGGCAGGGGGTTCAGGTGTGGGCCAGGTGGGGCAGGTATGGGGCAGGGGTGGGGCAGGGGTGGAGCAGGTATGCGGCAGGTGGGGCTGGTGTGGGGCAGGTATGGCAGGCAGGAGTCTGAGGATGGGTGCCCAAAAGCAGACCCTGAAACAGGGGCTCTGGTGTCAATAGTTTATCTGGGAGATGAGCCCAGGTGAAGGATTGGAGAGACTGATCATGGAAGAGAGAAAAGCCAATCACACATGGATCAATGAGTGAGTCACAGCGATGGGCACCTGAGACTCAGTCCTGCTGGGGATGCTCTGAGGATCATGTGGAAGATGATTCAGAGCAATCCTCCTGGAGCAAGGGAAATGGCATTTATCCACTGACTCTCAGGGCCTTAACTCCTCCTGCCCCCTGTACTTCTAGGTGGGACCTACTACACACACCTGTCACACCAAAAAACAAGTTCTCCAGGTGCCAGAGAAAGAAGACAAGGCATTCAAGCATTTGAGGCGGGGCACTGTCAGCATACCCAGAGTTGCCTTAGTTGCCTGTAGAACTCAGAAAGTTGAGGGCAGATGAGGTGGGACATTAAAGCATCTGCTATGGCATCTCAGAAAAGCTAACATTTGAGTTGGGTTGAAGAATGAGTAGGAGTTTTGTAGCCAGAATGGGCATAGGGAGTGGCTAATCCAGGCAGCTGAAACAGTATGTGGATGAGAGGGGAAGAAGTGAAGGTGGCTCAAAGGGCCTGAGGATTTCAAGAAAAGAATTTATTTTAGAATTAATTAGGGGGGAGATTTGAGCAGACTCTACACAGGGAAACCTTAGGTGGTGGAATTGGAGGAGCTGACAAGTGGAAGAGCGATTAAGAGAGAGAAAGAGAAAGAGAGTACTCATTAGGGACAGCCTCCTGCACAGGCAGAAATGAACGGATCCAGAGGACAAGAAGAAATTGGCCTTCCACCAGGAGAGAAAATTTCTGTTCCTGAGCTGGTTGACAATAGGTTTAACTGTAGGAGAAAAGGGAGTACTCTCGGAAGTCAGTTACCTCTTGAGAGTGAAGGAGACGACAGTTGGTGGGAGCGGGCTTGGGGAGGGTGGAGGACTTGAATAGTCCTTGAAGGTGAAGGGAGAGGGAGCAGACTGCAGGAAGGTCAGAGGAAGGATGGACGGTGGTAGAGCCAGCTTACGTTGGCACTTACTCCTTGGCAATGCTGCCAGGACTCACTGAGCACAGTGTTCTCAGCGGCTTCCCAGCAGCTCAGAACGGGAGTTGAGAAAGCAGATGGTTGCATTGAGAAATGACTGGGGTTTGGCAGGGCAGGGGTGGCAAGAGGAGAATGCCATCCACCTATAGGCACAGTATTTCTGGGGAAAGACCTCACTGGCTTCCCCCTCTCTTTTCCTATCCTTGCACCAGGGAGAAGAATGAGTGAGGGTAAGAGTTGAAAAGACCCCAGCTCAGAGTTAGGGGACCTGGGCTGTCACCCAAGCTCTGCCACTCACTTTCTGTGTAAACCTGGGCAAGTCACTTCTCCTCTCTAAACCTATTAATTCAGGACTGCTGAGGCTCAGCACTGTTCATACTGGGAGCCAGATAATTCCTTATTGTGGGGAGCTGTCCTGTGTGGTATAGGATATTCAGCAGTATCCCTGCCCTCTACTCACTAAATGCCAGTAGCACACAGGACACGCCCACTGTGACAACAAGATGACCCCTGACAAGCAAAACTGCTCCAAGTTGAGAGCCATTATGTTAATTGGAAGAAGAAGAAGAAGAAGAAGAAGAAGAAGAAGAAGAAGAAGAGGACGAGGAGGAGGAGGAGGAGGAGGAGGAGGAAGAGGAGGAGGAGGAGGAGGAAGAAGAAGAAGAAGAAGAAGAAGAAGAAGAAGAAGAAGACGACGACGACCTATCTGGCCAACCCATGAGAAAAGGGTTCTCATGAGGAACACATAAAAAAATGGGAACTAAGGCAGAGGGGACCCTTGACAGCTGATTAGAGCAGCTTGGAGGTGAGTAGTTATTTACTACAACTTCTCTTCCATTTTCCCACCTGTAAAACACATGGGTCAGTGACTGAGCTGGGTCTAGAATCCAGGCACCCTGCTCCCAAGGTGCAGGCTCTTACCACTCTACCAGCTTTGTGAAATCTCACCTTTTTGCAAAGCATCCTGAGAGGATGCCACATCCTTGTCTGTGCACAGTAACTGGGTTGTTCTTAAAAGATGGATCTGAAAGAGCAGAGGTGAGGAGAAAGGTTGAGATGAGAAGAACAAGAGGGAGCCCAAATCTTCCAAGGACAGGGATGGAGGCAGCAAAGGAGACTAGATATCAGGATAGAGAGTATTTGAGCCAGGGTCCACTCAGAAACAGAGAGCACACCAGTAAGTTGAACATGGACATTTTAATGCAAAGAAGTGATCATTAATAAAAGGGGGTTAATCACTAGAAGGAATAAAAGATGACTCTAAAACACACAGGAATAGCAAATGTAGAGAAAACTTACTACCCCTCACCACGACTAAGGCTGTGGCTGAAGCTGGCCTGTAAAAGTGACCACTATTAGTGAGGAGAGCATAGCCTGAGGGCACAGTGGAGCTGGTTCCTGATGGCCACTGCTCTGAATGTTACTGGACAGCTCCCAAACCAGATGAAAGAAAACAGAAGGAGGTCCAACACAGGAAGAAGGGAAAAAAAGGTGCCTCCCAACATTATCATCTTGCAATATCCCCCCAGTGCCCTCTGTTAACAGATACTAACACTGCACCAGCTCGTGAAGAAGAAATGTTAATAGGGTCCAGCTTCAGTATCACAATGCAGGGCGAAGAAGGGTAGACTCAGAGCTGAGAGACAATAAAGTGATAGCTGCTGTAGTCCTCGTTTTTGGCTAATCAGCTTCTACATATACCTTCTACACACTTTTGAGCTTTTTTTAAAAATTTTTTTTTAACATTTATTTATTTTTGAGACAGAGAGAGACAGAGCATGAATGGGGGGAGGGCCAGAGAGAGAGGGAGACACAGAATCTGAAGCACGCTCCAGGCTCTGAGCAGTCAGCACAGAGCCCGATGCGGGGCTCGAACCCACGGACAGTGAGATCGTGACCTGAGCGAAGTCGGACGCTCAACCGACTGAGCCACCCAGGCGCCCCTACACTTTTGAGCTTCTATTCACAACACAGCAACTCTATATTTCCACCTAACAAGATACAGTTGTCGGGGCACCTGGGTGGCTCAGTCGGTTGAGCATCAGACTTCAGCTCAGGTCATGATCTCACAATTCGTTAGTCGAGCCCCGTGTTGGGCTCTGTACTGACAGCTCAGGGCCTGGAGTCTGCTTTGGATTCTGTGTCTCCCTCTCTCTCTCTGCTCCTCCCCTGCTCACGCTGTCTCTCTCTCAAAAATAAATAAAGATTAAAAAAAAATTTTAATAAAAAAACAAAAAAACAAGACACAGTTGTCCTTGGTACAAATAAGGAAGGTCTTGCACTTGCCCCAAAATGAAATACATAGTTGCAACACCACTGTATTCATCACCAGCTATATGAATGACTCCTCAAATTCAGCACAGTCACACTGACTATTTTGTTTATAAAGTTAACCTCTAATAGCCTGCATATAAATAATAATGGAAATAAGGAAAGAAGAAAATGGTTAACATAAATACATATTTGAAAATATAACAATAGCGGAGAAAATATGCAAAGCGACAATAGTCCTCATTTCTGTAATCGGTCACAAAGCTATTATTTATATACATGGCTTCCTTCTTCCACTCCCCATTCCACGTTTTCCCCACCCTCTACCAGAGCCTCAGTTAGTTGGGTTGTTTTTTTTTTTTACCGGGAAGAGTGCAGTTAGTTGGGGTTTTTTTACCGGGAGGAGTGAGCCAAAACTGTGTTCCTGAGTCACAGGAGTCTTCAACTATCCTGCTTTGTTGGGTTGCTGAAGTGTTCCACGAATCTTTACAATTGAACATGGAAGTCCTAAGACATGTCCCAGAGAATCCAAAGTTCCAAACAAAGTCCTCCAGGCCCCCATTGCTTAGCAGCAGCCCTTGGCAATCAGGATCAGTCATTCCACCGAGTACAGTAACCCTTTTTGTAGCTTCAATGTCTGTTCGTGACACAAGGGCCTTAAATGACTAGATAGCAGTCTCACCCTTCCCTTCACTGGAACCATTGTTGCATCCTCTCGTATGCCCCTCTTGGGAACAAAGGTCTCCAAGCCAGCAGAGCTCCAATTTGCTGAGACAAGAAGCAAAACTTCTGCAAGTGGGTGATGAAGAACAATAGTGAAAGGGGCGTGCGCCAGTTGTCATTTCTGGCTTCTCAGCTCTAAGTCCACCCTTCGGAGCCTGCTTGTGGTACTAGAACCTTTTTCCCTTGAAAGCATGATGTTAATCTTTGTCAATAGGTGGCACTGGTAGACCCTCTTTCTGAGTCCAGCATACTTTTTCTTGTTCCTGAAGCATTAGATGTGTGCAGTGCACTCAATGGAGCACATTCCTAGTGGTATCGGCATCACTCCCACCGCTGGCTTCCCAAAGGCAAGATTGTTGGGATCCCTGGCTCACTTCCAAGCATTTTCCCAATGGTGTTCCCTATTCTTGGCCCTCCCCCCAACTCAGTGAGAAACTTATTGAAGCCAGTACCCCAGCTGGCTTCCCAGCAAGTTCAACAGCAACCTCCATGGGCAACTTCTAGATTGAATCAGCACCTCAGCAATTCTCTGCCCATTAACCTTGACCATCTCTGGCCTGGACAACCTAGTGACCTTTTCTGCCAGTCAATGGGCTGCACCCACATCCTTTCCAGTGTTCTGTATCTCAGCCATGGGGAGGATCCTCCCTCCCTTCCATGTTTGATTCATTGCATACTCTCCTTCAATTCGTGGTATGCTTTAGAGTTCTCTCTTATTCCCCTCTAGTTAATTTGGTGTGGTTTCTGTCTCCTGGTTAGACCTTGACTAACACAGAACCACTTCCGTTTCCACGCCTTGATTACTGGACTCATGTATTCTAACAATAAAGGAAACAGCACTATATAATGGCACCTGCATCAAAGCATATATTGTCAAAATATGGGTTTGTCTCTCTACTGGCACCATACTTGAGCCTTCAGTAAGCCTTTCCACTTTAAAATAGCCATTCATTTCCAGATGATGACGTATGTGGTAAAACCAGTTAATTCCATAACAATGAGCTCACCCCTGCATTTCTTTTGTTTTGAAATGAGTTCTTTGAGAAGAGGCAATTCTAGGTAGAATACCATAATGGTGAGTGAGGCATTCTGTAAATACATGGATGGTGGTATGGACAAAAGCGTTAGTCAGGATTAGCAAATCCATATCCCGAAGATGATTCTATTCCATAAAGGAAGAATTTCTGCCCCCTACATGATAGAAGAGGTACAATGAAATCAGTCTGCCGTCAGGTAGATGTCTTGTCCATCCGGGGAATGGAGCCATATTGTAGGTTCATGTTGATCTCTTCTCTTGGAAGACTGAGGACCCAGCAATGGTGGTGTCCAAGGCAGCTCTTGATAAGGGGAAGTTCATGTTATTGAGCCTATGCATATCCTCCATTCTTGCCACTATGGCCACTTCATTCATGGGACCATTGGATAAGCACAGGGACAGCTGGCTAAAGAGGCTAACTGATAACCACAAAACATGTCATATTGTTCACCTGATTATTGAAAGCCTGCACTGCACTTGACTCCCTTTAGTGAGCATTCACATGGAACACAAATCTTCACAGTCTATGCCCATTCGGAAGAGTCCATCCATCTACCTTTCCCCCCAGAATTCCTTGTCACCAATCTTCTAATTATGTTTCCTCCAAGTCCCTAACAATCCAGCCAAACCATACCATGAACAATTGCTCATAAATAAACAGAGATCCATACTTCTAGCCATCTCTAATTCTAAAACAGACAACCAAAAATTCTGCTTAAAGTTTTGCCCACTGAATAGATCTTTCTTTGCCATTGTCCTTCAGGGTCACCCCTGATGGGGTTGTAATGCTGCAGTCTTCTATTTTGGGTGGTACTAGTCTATCCTGCAGCATCATTTGTAAACCAGGCTTGGATTTTTATTTCTCAGTCCCCTGGTCATAAGGAACTCCTCATGAAGCCATAGGCATGATTTGAGAAATAGGAGGCAGTGAAGCAGAAATCTGAACCACTGACTCATACAATTTACTCATACTTTCCAGACTTGCCCAAGCATGGTCTCTTTTATACCCCTCCCACCTGATGATAGATTGCTGCTGCACAAAGCTAAATTTATGGCTAGCTGTGTCAAGGGACTCTTAAATGAAAATCTCAGGCTGTGTGGCCACCTGATGTCCTATAGTTAGGCATTCAGCCTCTACGACAGTTTAATAGCAAACTAGAAGCTGTTTCTCAGGGGGGAAAAAAGTATTGTCTGCATAAAAAATAATATATTTACTCTAAAATCCTAGAGGTCTGCACTGTGGTTCCCCTTTGGGGCCTTGCCCAAGACTCTATGCACCATCCCTATTTGCTATGAAACCTTTGAGAATCATTGGATCTACTGAATTATAAGTACCAAATGGTAGAAGGAGTTGTACTGAAGCCTTTACTTGCTGTAGAGCCTTCTTGTGCTATGGTCCCCACTCAAAACTAACAGTTTTGTGGAGATTTTGCCATTGGGTCAAAGTAGCACACACCCAAATGTCAAGTTTCCTCCAAAATCCAAAAAGCTTACCCAAGTGTTTTGATTCTTTGTTTTCAAGGTTGGTAGTATAAGGTGCAGCAACTTGACTTTCACCTTGGAAGGGATATCTCAACACATTCCACACCTTTGAACCCTCAGAAACTTCACCAAGGTAAGAGACCTCTGAAATTTGTGGGATTTATTTCCCACTACCTTGTTCACATATGTTGTAGTTGCTACTTCCTATTCATCAGATGCAGTCAGCTTGTCGTCAGTGGAGCACACCAGTGTGGTGCTTTGTAGAATGTCAAGATGATCACATCATCTGTAGACTACACAATGGCAGAAAACAAGACAATTGATTTAGCTCTGAAGCAAGACTGTGAAGGTATACTGTTAGTCCTTCCAGGTAAAAGCAAACTGTTTTTTGGTGATCTTCCCCAATTGGTGTGGAAAAATGGCAGTAGCTAGGTCAGTGGCTACATATCAAGTGCTATACTAAGTTGCTTTGCTAAGGACACCATGCCTGGGACAGCAGCTTCAATGGATGTCATCACCCAGTGGAGCATACAGTAATCTAATCATTCTCCAAAACCCATCCAACCTCTGCACAGGCCAAACAGGCAAGCTAAATGAGAATGGGGTAGGAATCACCAATTCTGTGATTCCAGCCTTCAACAATATCTGAAATTTCCCAAGATAGAGAAGTGCTTTCAGTTTACTATCATGGTAGACAGAAGAAGTTTCAGGAACTTCCATTTAATGTTTCCTTCTGTAATTGTCTTCACTTCATGAGTCAGAGATGCAAAATGGGGATTCTTCGGTTTGCCAAGTATGTCTACTTCAATTATGTGCTCAGAAACTGGGGGAATGATCCACTGGACGCACTTGGGTTAAATATCTACCACCTGAATACCTAAGTTGTTACTTTCACTGGTAGGCCACAGTGTTATTTTGCATTCCCAAGAATTATCATAAATTCAGAGCAGGGTCTAGTAATCTCCAAAGTTTGGGTACCTTCTTTTACCAAGTGTGGTCACTCTAGTAAATGGCCACAGGTCCTTTGGTGAAAGCTTAGAGGAAGAATTTGTGATATATACTTATAGCACTGCTGCAGGAGACTTCTTCAAGAGGCCTGCCTGCCTCTTCAAGGGGGTCTGATATGTGAATTGGCATAGGTCTGGAAACTGATGAGAGGTCATAACTCTCCAATATGGTGATTCAAGTCACATTTTGGCCACCAGTCCCAGACGTTGGTTGGTTGGTCGGTTGGTCAGTTGGTTGCTATATAGATCAAGCAATTCTCTAGTAGGCTATCCATCTATTTCCTTCCTAGAAACACACTGACCAATTAGTCATCACCAAAGATCCCTATGGGCAAAGGCATTCTGATTGCTGGTACATCCCTGCTGCCCTTTTTGATAAATGCACTAACTTTGTCTTTGGCTATTAGGTACCGCCGCTTAGCCTCTACCACTCCAGGATCCTATCATCCCCTTATAATCAGGAAGCCGATCTTAATAACAACATGCCCCTGGAAATACCTGGGCTACAAAGCTGAACATTTACAGAATATGTTAAGGATGTAGATTCTCATCTCACGAATATGTTTCTCAATACCTTACTAGGAAAGTGTCTTCTGAGAATTTTCATGGAACATAGTTTGGGGGTGGCTGTGCAGGTCACACATGATAAATCCACTCCAACACCCTATATCCTTAAGTCTTTGGGTTCCCTCTTCCACTTTATTCCACAAAAGTTCTGGCATCTCCACTCATTAAACAAAAGGCATCTTTAAGTTCAAGTTTCAGTCAACCAACCAAGTAAACTGTTGGATCCACCTTCAGGTGCACAAGCTAACACATTAAATCCCAAGTCCACAACCATGAATTCAAAATTATTTAGTGTTATGTTCCACCTTTAGGATCAACTTCCATATATATTTCCCAGGAATATATCAAATCCTGCCATTAGCCAAAATGTTGCCATTCTTCTGTTCTGTAAACTATCTCCTCCTAGATCATGATAGTGCCCACCTGACCTCTTGTAGCATGTTGAGATTTGACCTTCATCACGGATCTAACAGTAACAAAGGGTGCATGTCTTGGGGAGAATGGTCATCCCCTCTCAAGGCATCTGCCACAGGTGAAGTTTTCAAAGGGTTTTCAAACAAAAGAAAACTACTCTCCTCAGATACAAGAGGATAAAGTCTTCCTGTTGGTAAAAGGAGGCTCAGAGTGATTTTTTATTTCATCTGAGTCCAACCAGATATCTCTATTCCAAGTTTCAAGATCCCATTCTTTCCTAATTTGTGCCAAAACTCTCATCTGAAAAAACTGGTGACGCTGTAAACTTAACTGATGTTTAAATTCTGCAACCCACACAATTAAAATTTATGTTTGATTTTCAGCAATATCAGATCTGTGGCTACATGACGTAAGAGATTCTGGTAAGGATACCACGGAAGCTCTGTGGTTCTCAAACCATGATTTGAGCTTAGAATTAAATAACATGAACTTATCATTTTCTTTCTAGTAAATGCTCCAGTGCATTCAAGAATCCATCCCACACCACAGTCCTCACAGTCATAATTACTGATGTGGTGGTCAAGTGCAGTAGTCACCTGGGCTCCAAAGACACTTGCTTCAGTTGTCATTGAATCAAAATCCATCACAGGGGATAATATAATTATGATGACACTATGCTGTGGATTACTAGCATCCCATGTCCAAGTGACAAGGAGTTCAGCACCATGCTCAAGGCCCAGGGCACAACAAAACCAAGCAAAATCCTACATTTGAGGGTCTGCCTCCTGGGACTACCCCTGCTTCCAATTCTATATCAATTATGACCCAGTCAAGAGACAAAGTTCATAACCCATACGTTGAACATGGAAATTTTAATATAAATAATTGTTGACTAGTAAAGGGTTAAAAGAGGATTCTAAGGGACCCCAGAGTAGCAAGAAAGAAGCATCCAGAAGAAAGGATGTTCTGGGAGGGGTGGGGAGGAGCTACTATGTCCAGGCTGAGGGAGAGTGAATAACAAATGAACTGAAGATTGAAAAGAAGGTCTCCCCCAAAACCAAAATTCAGACCTGGGGTGCCTGCGTGGCTCAGTCTGTTAAATGTCCAACTTTGGCTCAGGTCTTTATCTCACGGTTTGTGATTTCAAGCCTCACATCAGGCTCTGTGCTGACAGTGCAGAGCCTGCTTAGGATTCTCTGTCCCCTCTCTCGCTCTCTGCCCCTCCCCCACTCTATCTCTCAAAAATAAATAAACCTAAAAAAAAAAAAAACTGAGATTCAGACCTTTTCAGTGAGGGAGTGGTGACCACAAGAACATTCAGCCTCTAAGTGCCTAAGAAACTTGCCAGAGAGTGTGGGCTAGCACTGGTCTGAAGAAATGGAGAGTGGGGCCTGAGGGTATATCTGGGGCTAGTCCACAAGGGCCACTAAGGTCTTGGCTCCTGCACTGAGTTTTTGTTTTTGTTTTTGTTTTAATTTTAGAGACAGAGAGCATGAGCAAGGGAGAGGGACAGAGCAGAGGGGGAAAGAGAGAGAGACAGAGAGAGAGAGAGAGAGAGAGAGAGAGAGAGAGAGAGAATCGTAAGCAGGCCCCACACTTAGCACTGAGTCCAACACGGGGCTTGATCCCACGACCCTGGGATTATGACCTGAGCCAAAATCAAGAGTCTGTTGCTCAATTGACTGAGCCACCCAGGTGCCTCTTTTTTTTTTTTTTCTTTTAAAGGAAAGAGGCCCAGAACTTGGAAGGGAGGTGCCTTGTTGCTGTTGTCACCTTACAGTGTCCCTCCAGCACCCTCTACTGATACAGTCCTAATATCGCTCCAGCTGGCAAGAGAGACCTGTTTACAGGGTCCGGCTCCAGTATCCCAAAGCAGGGCAAAGAAGGGTGTATTTGGAGCTCTGAGACAATAAAGCAATAATCACCATGGGGAGCAAAGGCAGACACGAAAAGGAGCAAAGGGTTTGTTAGGGAAAGAAGCTAGAGGAGCGAGGCTTTCTCGCCTTTTGTGGGGGTGGGGAGCAGGCATGGACTGGAGCCCTGGAAAGAGCACTCTGTCCTCAGCTGTCTTCAGAAAGAGAATGCAGTCACATAAATAAACACAGCTGAAGAAAGCCACATTGTTCGGCTTTTGAATGAACAGAAAATAAAATTCCTGGACAGGTTCCCCCTTCCCACCTCTGGGAATAAGTAGGAAGTGAGTGGAGAGGCATTTCATTTTTCTTGAAGAGGCTTTCTCAGCTCAGCGGCTCCTGCTGACTCAGGCCACCCCCACCATCTACAGATTCAACAGACACTTGAACACTCACTCAATGGCGTTTTCTGCACACCTACTAGGTGCCTGCCGCTAAGTCTGGGAGGCTGTTTGCCTGTGGGCCTCAGCTAAGGCTGTCTACAGCTGTCAGTGGCTGAGCTGGGCTTCGGTGTTGAGAAAGCAGACTGATTCCCGGACAAGATAAATTGCAGCAGTTGATGTGGTTCAGGTTCAGATTTGCCAGTATTTCTGTGATGATTAAGGAGCAAAGGTTTTGGAGTCCAGTGAAATGGGTTCTAATCTTGTCTTGGCTCTTCTCTAGCTGTGTGACCTTAAGCAATTTGTCTCGCCTCTCTGAGCCTCTTTGCTCATATCAAACGGTTTTGGTGATATCTACCTTTCAAAATTGCTGGGAAGATTAGGGACAATGTCTACATGAAGTATAATGCAGGGACCTGCCAGCACAGGTGTCCAGACCCATCAGACCAAAGCCCAAACCACACCCAAGGTTTCACCAGACTCAGAAAGTAGATGCTTAAGCCAGTAGCCTGGCACCACTGAGTCATGTCAGCTCCAATGTCACTGATGTTGGACTGATGGTGCCCTACCTGGAATGGGCTCCTAGAGAGAACCTAGTCCCTCCTCCTCACTGGACAGATCAGAAGACTCAGCCCCAGAGAGGGCAGGTGTTTGTTCAAGGCCACACAGCATAGTGAAGGCTGAGCCTGACTTCGTGGCATTGAACCATTTGACCATCTGGAAGACTAAAGAGTATGCATCTTTCATTCATTCAACAAATAGTCCTCGAGCGCCTGGCATGTGCCAGGCACTGGGCTCAGGGCAGGGGACACAGGGGACCAGATCCACATGGCCCCGGCCCTCTCACAGTCTGGTGGGGGAGGCAGTCAAAACCAATCAACGGAAAGCCAGCGAGTCACCCACTGTGAGAGGGCAACAAGGGACAAACATTCAGGGAGGGACCATCTGAGCTGGACCTACACACCAAGAAGGACCAGCCAGGCAGAGGCTGGAGAAGGGCATCCAGACAAAGAGCTCGGATTGATGAGGTGACAGCAGGCAGGAGGGACATGGGCAGACACAGGGCAGAGGCCACGTCGGGCAGGGCCTTGGAGGTCACGGCCAGGAGCTCAGCCTTTACTTACAGAGCGCTAGGAGGTCCCTGGAGGGTCCGAGCCCGCAAGTGATGTGACCTGGCGTATTCCTTTCAGTCACTGTGGCTGCTGCAGTGTGTGTGGTACCTGGGGGCTCTGTGACGTTGGGCAAGTCACTTATGCTCCCTGAGCCTTGATCTCTCCATCTATAAAATGGGGATAACAGTGCCTACCTCTCAAGCTTCACAGAGCAGACACGTGACAGTCCACACAGAGCTCTTGGCAATATGCCCCGGCACCGTTAAGTGCCCAGTAAGGCTTCCCTCGTTCAGATCCCCACGTCCCCAGCCCTCGTCTTCCACCGACAGGACGCAGCTTGGCCTGCACCTGTTGAAACCATAGGTCCCCGCAACCCATCCCACCAGCCAGCCTCCCCTGCCCCGGGGGCGCCACCACGCCTTGCCTTTTTCTCCTGTCACATCTCAGATGTGGCACTGAGGCTCGCGGAAGGTCAGGACTCCTCGGCGCCCCCGCGAGGACGAGGCCCTTGGACAGAGGCCTGACACCACGGTCCCCGCTCTCTCCACCGCATGGCAAAGTAGGTTCTGTCTACGCAACGGCCCCGTCATTTCTGCGCGGCCCTCGGCCATGGGGTGTCTATTAAGCTCCTCTCCATCAGAGGTCGGCGGGGGGAGGGGCGGGGGCAGAGGCCCAGTGACAGGCCCCGCTCTCAATTAGGGCCTCGCAAGCGGCTTTCGCATCCATCAAAGCCACGGCTCCGTCCTCTGGGTGCCCGGGATGTATAACATGTCCCACTCAGGGGCCGGCAGAGAGGTCGTGAGAAGTAATCGTTGCCTGGGCCGGCTCCCACGGCCAGATTGATTAGGACATAAAAAAGCAAACTCAGCTTCTGGTAGTACTAGGCAGCCGGCCCGTCTGCACTTCTAGAAACCCTTTCTGCGGGGATCTGGGTGGGCGGGAGCTCCTACCCCACACCTGCAAGGCCTGCAGCCCTGGGGCAGAGCCAGGCCGGACCTTCCGTCCTCTCGTGCTACAGGCTGCCTTGTCCGAGAGGCCCCCACCTCAGACACATTTCAGAGCACGGGAAATTCAGCGCCCAGGCCACACATTGGCCATTTGGTGTTGCATCAGGGGATCCCCCGGCTTTCCACGCCACCCAGACCGGCCACAGAGCAGAGCGTCAGAGGCCCGGGTTTTTGGAGTCAGCACAGCACGGGTTCCCAAGTTGTTGTACGGATTAAGTAGGAGATAATGCTGGCCGGCTTTTACCAGTCAGGGACCTTGGTTTATTTATTATGAAGCCGGCGCTCCTCCTAATATACAACCTGTCCTCCCTGTTCCTCTGAAAAGCCACTGGTCAAACAGGCACTTACTCCTTCCTTCCCTCTGTCACACCAACATTTCTAGAGCGCCAGCTAGAAGACCAGCCCTTTGCGGGGCAATGGATGTTAACAGAAAGAATGCAGAAACACTTCAAGCTGCCATCTACCCTGCCCAGAACACATACGTATCAGTTAGCTTTTGCTGCATTAACAATCCTCACACTCTGGCTTAAAAGAAAGGACAATTTATGTTATCTTTTCCAGTTCTGGGGGTTGGTTGGACAGTTTCTGCCCAGGTTAGTCATGTGGCAATACTCACCTGAGAGGTCAGCCAGGCTGGAAGGCCCAAGATGGCCCCATCCGCAGGTCTCGTAGTTGGTACTGGCCATTCATGGGATGTGTTCTGTTGGTTCCTTTCCATGTGCCCTCAAACCTTCCAGGAGGCTAGGCAGGCTTCCTTACATGGCAGAGTTCCAAGAGGGCAAAAGCAAAAGCTGCAGTCGCCCCTTGAGGCTTGAGACCCAGAACTCACTTGCCATCACTTCTGCCATATTCTATTGGTCAAAGCAAGTCACATTCTATTGCTTGGCCAGTATCTGACATGCGTTTGTCAGTACATTTGTCATTCATCAGGTAAGGCTTAGCAGTCAGTTCAGAATGAGTGTGGGGAGTGGGGGGAAGGGGGGGGCATGTACCCTAGCTAAGGGGGATCATAATAAATTCTTAGTTCAGATGAAGAGATGTTGGGTCCTGGAGCCATTGGTATAGGTTGTATTCTCTGGCCAATGGAGAAACTGAGGCAGAGAGAGTAAGCCAGTGTGAAAACGGAATCAGTACATCATAGAACCAGTTTCCATATGAAGATACTGAGGTCCAGGAACATGAAATGTCTTGCCCAAGCTGACACAAGTTTATGACAGAGCCAGGAGTGACTGGGATCCCTACCAGCTAGCCCACTCCTCCTCCACTCCCCTCCCCCTCTAGCAGAAGCCCAAGGCTGGGAATGCCTGGGATGATCATCATTAAACAGGGTGCATCTGCCCCTCTTGTGTGTTTGAAATCAGAGCCCTTTCAGCACCCATGGCACCATGCAAGGCACTTAATCATGACTTCTGATCTTATCGGCATCATTCCCATTTTACAGATGGGAACCAAGGCCCAGGGAGGGCAACTGACTTAGCCACGGTCTTGCAGCTGGTGAAGCCCATCCACCTGATACCAAAGCCTGAGCCTCCCATGATGCCTTCAAAAGAGCTCAACCCCAGATCCAGCCCCCAGAGGTGAGAGGCAGCTCTGTGGCCCTCAGGGGTCTCGGGATAAAGCCCACTGCCTAAGGAGCTGCTTCAGAGGCCTGAAGCAATAGTCAAGAGCTCTCTGGAACCTGCCCCTACAAGTAGAAGACCCTTGAGCGATGCTCTGGTCCACACCCCCACCATTTGATGAATGGAAAAATCAGGGCCTGACCGGACCCAAGCCTCTGCCTCCCAGCCCAGAGCCCTCCCACTGTACTAGGAGGCTGGGGGCAGGCGAGCAGGCCCCACTCAGGGTGGCCAGACACACACAAGGCTCCTCTGTGGCATTCAGAGAGCACATTTATTTACAAAGCGCTTTACAAACATCAGCTTATGCCTCCCCACAGCCCCCTGCGAGGTAGGTCAGTAGTCATATCTACAGTTTACAGATGGGGAAATTGAGGCACGGAATGGGGGTGTGGCCTGCCCCATTTTAAAGAGATTTTTCCCACCCACCCATCAAAAAATAATGAAATTAACAAGAAAGAATCGCTCCTTCATCGCAAAATACACCTTCTTCCTCTGAACCGTAGACGCTGCAAGCACCCCTGATCTAGCAGTGACCTGTCCCCAGTGGGCAGCCTCACCAGGGGCCACAGAGACCTCAACCCTAAGGGCTGTCGTTCAACCTTGCAGATTATCATGGCCTAGGCTGAGGAGTTCCCGCCAGTGAGGCTTGAAAGTTACAGGAAGAAGGACTGAGGTGCCTTCATTCTGCAGGCATTGGGTCAGGCAGGGAAGGGGCCCCACAGGGAACAGGGTAAGGATGGGCAGATCTCGGTTCGAGGAAGCTCAGAGCACACGTCAAAGAAGTAATAGTGGGAGGGATCATGAGCAAAACAGCCCCGGGGCTGTAGGGGGGGCAGCAGGGTGGAGGAGGGGGCTATTGTCCCCTCCAGAGAGGACCAGTCTGATGTGCCCAGTCTACCCAGGACCCTCAGGGGCCAGGCCAGATGGGAGTCCAGATGCCAAGCCCCAGTGAACTCTCCATCCATATCCAGAGGAACCCACGCCGGGTGGAAACTTTGGCCACGCACAGACCCCACAGGGCCTTACTCATCTCTGCCAAGGGCTGGGACAGAGTCAAGGGGCTTGAGCCTGGAGTCGAGGGGCTTGAGCCTGGGTCCTCCCGAGCTGGCAACTCTGAGCGCCTGTCACTCTACCAGGCAGTGCCAGATACACGGCGCAGACCTGCAGGAACCTACGGAGGTAGGCCGGGCTGCAGTCTCGCTAAGCCTCTCCTTGGCCCCCAGCCTGCCCATCGGACATGGTGAGAGGCCCCGGGCACCGTGGAAGGGGCACCGAGATGGCCCAGCGCCCACTCTAGTGCCGTCCCCCGGGGGAGCTGTAGCGGCGCAGAGTTAGGGGTCCAGGTCTTCCTCATCAGTGCTGGGCCTGGCTCTGAGTGCACAGTGGGTGCCCCAGGCCAGGGGCCCCGCTATCTTGACTCCAGCCCCTCCAGGTACTCCAGGGCCACATCATAGCAAAAGTGGTACTGATCCTGGGGAGAGGGAGAGAAGGAATCATGAGCCTGGCCCCTCTCTGGTACTGGGGAAGGGGGGAGTGGGAGACAAGAGGGCGAGCACGAGCCCTGGCCCATCTCAGGAGAAGAGGGGGGCAAATGTGGATCCCTGTTTTGGCACCACCAGATCAGGACCCACAGCCCGGTCGCGGGAACCACACAGAGGGCAGTGGGTACAGAGGGACCTAGCTTGGCATGGACCGGGAAGTTGGAAGCGGTTGGACAGGGAGACACGGCCTCTCACCAGGGTTTCCACCATATTGGGCTTGTAGTTCCTAAGCGTTTTGGCAGCAAAGAAAACGTCCACCAGGTTGTGGCAGCGGATCATCTCCAGGACTGTGGCGCAGGCGCAGAAGGTGCCACTGCGGCCACCCCCGTTCCTAAATGAGACACACGAAAGGTTTGGGGGTGGGGCTTAAGAGAGGGAGGCCTGAGGCTGGAAAACCAAGCGACTGGCAGAACCGGGGAACCAAAAGGGAGGAGGGTCAGGGCCTGGGAGCCCAGAGGTGACCGATGGAGCCAGGGAACCCAGGAGGGAGGGCCCAGGGAACCCGGAGGTGAGGGGTGGAGCCCAGGAGGGAGGAGCCAGGGGGCCCAAAGGTAAGGGGCGGGGCTTAGGGAACCCAGGAAGTAGGGGTCTGGGAGCTCAGAGGGGCAAAGTCAGAGGCTAAAACTGGCATCCAAATCCCGTGGGCAGTTAAGGAGACAGCCTCCTGGAGAAAGACAGCAGATTCTGAGGGAAAGGAGGCTAGACACGCTCCAGGAGAAATCCACCGAGACAAAGACAGCGACAGTGGACGGCCGCAGAGCGACAAGCAAAACCCGGAGAGCAGGATGGAAAATGAACACCGAGAACACCAGTCACCCCCAGCAACACAGACGCGAGGTGAAAACACACACACACACACACACACACACACACACACACACACGTACACAGCCACACTCCGGGGCTAAGAGAGACACTTCCTATCCCCTGTGCTCTCCCTCCTCTGCCCCCTGTGACCTCGGGGTGTAGGGCTCCCCTTGGGAGATGGGGGATAAACTAGGCCCTCAGCCGCCATCTCAAGGGGTCTCTCCCACTAGAACCTCCCTGAGGACCGGCCCTGCCTGACTCGGGTCCCTATCCCTATCTAATATGCCTAGGCTGGCCCTAAAAGGGTAAAAAAGCTAAAAGCAGGAGGGAGTGGCGGTCAAAGGAGTGAGCGTACCCAGACACGCGTAGGAGAATTTATGAATGGGGGCATGTGAAGGAATGAATGAAAAAGTTGCACGTGTGCATGCGCGGACAAAGACTGGAAATTCTTTGGCTTCGAGGGTGCTACTGTCTCACGCAGTGAACAGTTCTGACAGGACTCTAATTAAACTGGCAAAGTCATGCATCACACGGAGAGTGCCGGGCCGTTGTTCGGCGTTGAGTCTACACCCTGGAAACCGAGCAGAGTCTTCCAGGGAAGACAGGGCCATCCTCGCACGGCCACGCAGAGTGCAGGCCACAGCCGCCTTCCCTGCCCGGGGGGGTTTAGTGCCAGCCGTGAGGCCCTCTCTCAGACTGGGCCTCAGGCCCCCACCCCTCCTCCCATCCCGCAGCAGGGCCCACACTCACAGGCAGTGCACGACCGTGCGCCCGTCCCCACGCTCCGCCTGCCACTTGTCCACCTCGGCCAGCAGGTGCAGGAAGGCCTTCTTGGAGTCAGGCGTGTCCCGGTAGGCGGACCAGCGCAGGAACTGGAAGTGTCGCACCAGCAGGTGCCCTTCCTGCAGCTGGGGGCACGGGCGGCCAAGCAGGGGGTGTGAGCACAGGGGTCACGAGACCCTGTGGTGACCTCACGAGGGTCTGACGAGGCTGCCCTGGCAACCCCTCGGGTCCTCGCCGCAGGGCTCCCGGCTCACTCACCCGAGACATGTTCTGCACCCGGAAGACACGGGCCACCAAGTCTTCATCCACTGAGCCCGACACGAACTCCACCTCCATGAGGCCATACTGCTGTCGGCCGGGCTCCGGCCAGTACTGCAGGCAAGGCTAAGAGCATGGACGGACAGGGAGGGCTGAGCAGAGGGGGCCAGGGCGGCCGCCGCCGCTCATACCCAGCCCAGACCTCCACACTTGCCCTGGGGCTCCCGCACACCCTGACCCACTCACTCGCTCCCAACTCCCCTGCAAAGTCCCCCCCCCCCCCCCCCGGTCTCCGCCACTCACCCATCAGAGCACAGTGCACACCGGCCCCCAACGCCTTCTGCACAGAGACAAACCCTTCCTAGGTGGGCACTAACAATCCCTGCTGTGCAGCTACACAGCTATACCTAACACGCTCACGCACACACACATCCCCACGTGAGGCTGCCTCCTTCTAGGGCCAGGCCTCGGGTCACCCCCACCCACCCCATCACCCCTGCCCCCAGCCGTCTCTCTTGCTACCTCGCTCCCCAGCATCAGCTCACAGAGCTGGGGTGTCCCTGGGGTTGCAACACAGCTCAGGACCCCCACTCCTTCCCTAGGGCCCCACCATAGCCTCAGGGCCCTAAATGCCCCCTCCTCTCCAGGCTAGACTGGAGACAGCAGAGGGGTGAAGGAGGTGTATCCCCCCCCCCCAACACACAGACAGACACAGGTCCTCCGGGCCAGCAGGTCCAGAGCCCCAGCTTCTAGGCTCAGCTCTGCCTAGAGCCCAGGCAAGGCTCTTCCTTCCTCTGGGCCCCCATTTCCCTGTTTGTGAAACAGTCCTCAAGCTCCTCCCAGAGGACTCCCGGCTCCGCCTGCTTCCCTCTCTGGACACGCCCACAAAGAGAGGACCCTAGCTTCCTCTCTTCACCCGGGGTCCTGGCCACTCCTTAGTACAGGCCCTTACACATGGTGCTCCCCCCTCTCCATGGATCACTCACCGGCCCTGTCTTCACCTAGTTAACTCTAACCTTCCTACACGTCTCAGCTCAGGTATCACCTCCTCCAGAAGCCTTCCCTGATACATGATCCCCCCAGGCTTCTCCACGTCCCAGGACCAGCTCCACGGCAGCCCCTTCCCTCTGTGCTGTCACTGTTGGTTTTTGTGCCCCGCTCCCCACAGGACCATGATATCTGAGGGGGGGCTGTATGTTCTTCTATTTCCCTACTGCCTGCTGCAGGGCCTGGCAGGCAGTGGCCAGTGGGAAAAGGTGGCTGAATGCATGAGCAAATGGTGAACACTGAGTGACGTCTGTGTGAGCCTCCCTCCGGGTCCTTCCCCTCCACCTCAGCAAGGGCAGATTCTTCTCACACCGGATTCCCTCCAGACCCCTGCCCCGGGGCAAGAACCCACCACCCGGAAGTCCTAGGTCATTTATACCAAGTGCCCAACTCAAAAAGAGCTCAGTTAGCGAGGCTTCTCAGCCTTCAAGAGACCATCATGCTCATTTTACAGGACAGGGAGATGAAGAGAGGCCCAGGGATGGAGGGGACAGGGCCAGGCGTGGCTGGCAGGCTGAACATCTGCACTTCCTGGAAGTGCCAGCCAGCCTTGGGAGCCCCAGAAGGAAACTGGGGCAGCCCCCAGGCTGAGGCCACCGGGCCAGTGTCTGGACCAACCTCAGCAGCAACTGCAACATCTCTATCCCTGCCATGTACGTAGCACCTACTGTGTGCCAGGCAGAAAAGAAACTGGGGCTCAAAGAGCCAATCAACTTACCCTAGATCAAACAGTCAAAAAGTAAGGAGGCTGGAATTTTACTCTGCCTTAAAGGCCCCCACCACGGGCAGTTAGTTCCACAGGCTCCGGAAGAAGGCAGCCTGGGGTAGGGGCACAGCTCTGCGACCTTGGAGAAGTCACTTCACCTCTCTAGGTCTTGATCTTCTCACCTGAAGCCCGTAAGTGTGAAGCAGAGTCCCTGGCATACAGCAGGTACTCAATAAAAAGCAGCTATTTCCCTCCCATCCGAAAGCCTCACTCTACAGAAGAGGACACCAAGGCTCTGGGAGGGAGCAAGACCCATCTGAGGTCACTCAACAAATAGGTGGTACATCTGGGATCCGACCCTGGGCTTTTGGGACACGCCCTTGAGCACAGCGAGGCCCTGGGCAGCAGAGGCCTCACCCAGGCAGTGTTGGACTGGTGCAGCTGGTTGAGCATGACAATGGAGGTGCACCCGTAATCGTAGACCAGCCGCCAGAAGTCAGGCGTGGTGCTCTGTAGCGGATGCAAGGTCACGATGAAGGCTGCGCTCCGTGTGTAGCTCTGCAGGGAAACCGGGACTCAACGGGGCCTGCTCGCCACCCCTGACAGGGCCTGAGCACCCCCACAGGCTGTCCTCCCACTCTGCCCACCCTGGGCTGAACAGCCCTCCCCTCGGGGCCAGGCTGCCTCCAGTGGCCCATTTTAGAGGCTGGCTGGCACACTGAGGCCTGAGTTCATAGGGTGAGCTCCCAGGCCTCTGGTGCCCAAGCCCACGGCCCTTGGAACTAAACATAAAAGGTTCTCACATTTGTGGCAATGGGAACTTGGGCATGGTAGTTAGAGGCTGGCCAAGCTTGCTCCCTGCCTCAGGGCCTAGGCATGTGCTATTCCTATTGCCTAGAACAAATTTCCAAATATTGACATGGTTCTCTCCCTCCCTTCTTTGTGCTCTTTGCTTAACGGTCACCTCCACAAAGAGGCCCTCCTTACCACCTCATCAAAAATCGCCATATACACACACTCCAAACCCCACACTACACATTTCTTCTGCCTGGTTGCTTTTTGTAGGAATTACCAGTGTATATTTGCTTACTGGCTGTGCCAACCCATCACCCAAATACAAGTTTCAGGAAAGCAGAGATTTAGGGGCATGGTCTTTGCCCGGCACGTGGTAGGAGTTCAATAAATATTTTTGAATAAATAAATCTCTACGTCCCTTCCGACTCCATGGGTGAAGGGTCTGAGACCCCAGCTGAGGGCCCCAGACCAGTCACAGGCACTGACGCCACCCCTTGCCCTGACCTCATCCCGACCAGAGCCCTCGGCCCTTCCCCCTTGGCTCCCGAACCTTCCCAGATACTTCCCAGTGCGGGAATCCCAGAGCCCACCCCACCCCCCCAAGCCCTCACATCAGTCAGGGCAGCGTTGATGTAGTTGTTAGGGTCCCCGTCGGTGGAGATGAGGAAGGGCAGGCAGCGGTCGGGCGGCAGGACATCCATGCTGCGGTTCTTGTCTCGGTTCCGGGGCAGCAAGGCGATGCTGCACTCTTCCACGTCCAGGGGTGGTGTGACCGAGTTCAGCGTCTAAAGGAGTGGAAGGGGCAACAGGGTGGGGCGTGGGTGAGTATAGACATCCAGTGTTTGCTGGGCCTCCTCACAGCTCCCGCCGAAGGACACTGAGCTGGGCTACTAACCCCATTTTATGGTTGGAGACCTGAGGCCCGGACAGAAGGGAGAGAGGGCAGGGACCCCAAGCTCCCAGCCTCCAGACCGCGCAGGCTCTGAATAGAGCTCCGGAGACTCGAGTCTGCCTCCTTGCTCCCTGCATCACCTTAGACAAGCTGTCCTACTTCTCAGCACTGCTTTTCTCAGCCGTAAAGTGGGATAATAATATGCCTGCCGCGAGGGGCTATCGGAAAGATAAAGAGATGACGCCAAGGACCAAGCACGGCACCAGGCACATGCAAGGCTCCAGACGTGCGAGGCGCAGTGAGGACCGTTACGAGCTTCTCAGGAGCTTTCAAGAAGACAAGCCCGGAAGCCCCACGTCTTCTGCAAAGCGGACTCCGGGGGCCTGGCAGAGATGGTCAGCCCCGTCTGAACAAAACGCAAGTCCGAGGCACCTGTGCTGCCACAAGCCTGGGACTCCAGGTTATCTCCTCCACCTCGTGCCTCATATAGCCTGATCGATGGGGTCTCGGCTTCTTTCTCTTGTCCTTGGGGGTCCCTAATGGGGAGCCCCAGTCTCTCATGATCCCCAGAGCCCAACAGGCCCCAAGAATCACAGGCAGCATTTCCTATGACACCAGCCTACGCTGGCTGGACGGCATCAGGTATCCAGAAGGTGCCACCCCACGGAACCCTCGCGGGAACCTGGAGTGCAGCGGACATGTGGGGTCTCTGCCTGCCCACTGAGAACCAGCCCTCCCCCATCTCAGTCACATGACATGCTGAGAGTGGCTCCACCCCCAGAACCCCTCCTGGGCCCATCAATGTGTTCCATCTTCCTGGCCCCAGTGACTCGCTCCGGGAAGGCACCGAAGAGGCTGGTCTAAGACTTCTGTTCAGGCTGTTGGGAGTCCTTTCTCCAGTCTCCTGACATGAGCCTGGCACTGCTGGGGGCGGCCAGGGTGTGGGTCCGAGAAGCCGAAAACAAAGAAAGCAGAACTAAAAATGGGCAGAGGCTAAGTGTTGGCATCATCTGAGCCCCTGGATCCAGCCATAACTGAAGCTGCACCATCTTCAGACTTGTTCGTTACAAAAGTCATGCAGTTAGATTTTTGTCAGCAACCAAAGTTGCAGATCCTGAGAGTACAAACACTGCAGGGGCAATATTGACTTTCTTTCCGGGATAAGAAAACCAAAACTTGGAGAAGTAATGTGAGTGTTCAAGGCCAGTCTCTAAGTCCTTCCCAGTAGCCCCATTCGGTCCCTCTTTCTTGGCTCTCAATGACGCCTATAGCACTGAGGACTTCCCAATACACACACACACACAGAGTCACAAGCCACATCCACACTCCTATACACACACTCATGCCCCACCTGGAACTCTTCCCGCAGCTGGGAGGAATTACTCTGGGGGTCAATGCGGATCATCTCCTTGTAGGTGGCCTTGAACTCGCTGACAGGGATAGTGGTCTCCCCACATAGGCAGGCCTCCAGGATTGCATCATGAATGAAGATGTACTGCTCCTGGAACAGGAGGAGAGAATATAAGGAACCAGGAAGGGACCAGGACCTAGAGATTTGGGGGTGATGGCAGGGGGAAGCGAGCCCAAGGTTGAGGCAGGGGTGCTGGAGCCCAACCACGTGTTACTACAGGTTGGACCAACCCTGCTGGAAACAACTTTCATGGGTACGTTCGCTCATCTCATATTCATCTCTATAATAACCCTGTGAGGAGCTCTGGAGGTGAGGGCAGAGCAAACATGAGTGGATCGTGACTGTAGAACCTGACCCTGGCCCACCGCTGTTTGACCTCACCCGAATGAACACAGTGGTGCGGACTCTGGGAAGACGCTAAGAGGCTGGCGGGCCAAGTTCAGGCATCTCAGCCCCAAGGACACCCCTCTGACACATTCCACCAGCTCTGAGTTCCGCCACGAGGGACCCAAGTCCTGGAGAGGGGAGGGGAGGAGGGCTGCGTCCCCTACTTCTGTCTGGATCATGTTGACGCGCCGGGAGCAGAGGGCCTTCACACAGTTGTAAATGTCCACAACGCCCTCACACTCCGCCATGTCCAGCATCACATCCAGAACGATGTAGCAGCCTGTGCGGCCGGTGCCCGCGCTGGGGAGAGAGCAGCCAGGGGCCCCGTCAGAGCCTGGGGAGGGAGCCCGGGACCAAGAAGGGAAGAGGGGTTCTGGGGTGCCTGGCCATGCCTACGCCACACAGGGACTGGGGGACAGAGACAGACACCCCACTGCACCAGCAAGGAGGAGCCAGGGAGGAGTCTGCAGCAGGAGTCGTGGTGAAAGGTGACACAGACAGAGCTGGGGACGGGCCTCAGGAGGGGAGAGGGGGAAGGGTAGCAACTTAGCTGGGGAGAGGACAAAGGTGATGCTCAGAGCTTCATCCAAGAATGTTCTTGCCTCCTGGGTAGCCCCAGATCTACACACCCTTCAAAGCCCCACACGTTCACAGCCGCTCGCATACTCAATGGAGCCTCCCCAACCCTTCCCCAGACATCATTCCTCTGAGCTCCGAGAGTAATTCGGGCAGGCTCTTATCAAACCCTCTTCCTGCTACGCGGTCGTCGTTTTTGTGGCTGTCTCCCTGACCCGACTGGGAGCTCCTCGAGAGCTGGGCTGGGTCAGACCCATCTCTGGGATGCTCATGGTCAGAAAGAGCTGAGCAGAGTTGAGGGGCAGAGCGAGAGGACAAAAATGACACCAAGCTGTCAGGCTCGAAATGGTGGCATCGGAGCATTGGCAGGAACGCACAGCAGTGGGTCTTCCACACGCCCCTGCCGGGGGCTGAAATCAGTACCACCACTTTGGGAAGCGGTTTGGCAGTATCTACTTAAAAGCGGAATGTTTACATGGCAGCAATTCTACCCCACTTACGTACCCCCCAGAAATGCACGCATCTGCCAGCCCAAACACAGGCAATAGAATGTCCTTAGTGGCTCTATTCATAATAGCTCAAAGCTGGAAACCACCCAAATTCCTATCAATAGCAGAATGGATGAACACACTGTGGGTGAGTCACCCAGTAGCCTGTGATCCGACAGGGATGAATCTTACGTACATAAGGTTCAGACACCAAAGAGTGCACACCGTAGGATTCCATTTATGCAAATTCAGAAACACAAAATGAATTTACGCTTGAGATGGCAGGATACTGATTGCTCCAGGAGCGAGCAGGTGGGTACAGACGGGAAGGCGGCTCAAGGGGGCTTCTGGATGCTGTTAACGTTCTAGTTCTTGATCTGAACAGTGCTGGTGATTTCACGGGTGTGTTCAATTTATGGAAAATTGATAAAGGTATACACTTATTACGTGTTCACTTTGCTTTAAGTATGTTATACCTCAGTGAAGTCTTATTTTAAAGATGGTATCTTAAAGAAGCCTAAAGACACCAAATGGAAATAGTCTGTGGGTGGCAGGGCAGGGAGGGACTGAGTCTGCCATGTGGTATTTGGGAAGCTGAGCGGAATCCAAGCAGAGGAGCCAGGACAGATACAGAGGCCAAGGACCTTTGGGTCGGGGAATCGGTAAAACCACAGGGTTAGAGGCTAAGCTCCCCAGGAGGGGAGTGGGGGCAGGAACCAGACAGGACACTGAAGAGGCAAGAGAAAGATGTGGAGCCAGAGAGGAAGCAGAGCAGAGGAAGGGCCGCCGGGGTCACAGGAGCCGAGCAAGGCAGGACCGGGGACAGATAGGAGTGAGGGCCAGGAGTTGCACAGGGTGTGAAAGCCAAGCAGTGAGAAGAGCCCGTGGGACTTGGAGAAGAGAAAGCAAAGCCCCCCCCTCCCCCCGCCCCAGCACCTGGGCCAAACCTAGCACGCAGGTGTGCAATGCACACTTGCTGAACAGAAGCAGATAGAACTCAGCCTGCCTGGTGCCTCACCAAGCCCCAGCCCCCTCTGTCTCCGGCGCCTCCTTAGCCTCTAGGCCCAGGGCCTCTGCAGGTCCTGGGAAGCATATGAGGGTGCCGACCTCAGAGCCAAAGCTCAAGGGGCCCTTGGGGGTCAGTCTCTCCTCCGTCTCTAAGCAGGATGAACCTAAGCCTAGTCTCCCTCTGGGACCTTGAACACCACCACGCCCAGTCCTCTTCTGGGGATCCCGGTGCCTCACCTGCAGTGGATGACGACGGGCCCGGCGTCAGGTGGGGTAGAGGCCTTCACGCGCCGGATGAAGGCTAGCAGTCCTGTGGCGTGGTAGGGGACGCCGTGCTCCGGCCATGCTGTGAAGTGGAACTGTCGGACCTCGTGCCGGGCAGAGTAGCCTCTCTGGGGAGACAGGCAGAGTCACTGCTGGCATCCGTTAGACACCTGCCGGGTAAGCATCTCACCCCAGGATCTCAATTAATCCCAGTGATAAACTTACGAATGGGTACTGATGACTCATCGTACCAGCGAGAAAACCAGGGCCCAGAGAGAAGAAACTGCTTGCCCGAGGTTAGACAAGACGAGCACGACACAGGAAAGGGGTCAGGGCCTGCCTGACGCCTAAACCTGTCTGCCAATCGCCCACCTCTGCCACCGCGTTGCCGTGCAACCCCCAAGAGGTCACTTTGACTCTCTGGTCTTAGTCTAAAGGGGGAAAGTGTCTCCTTTGAGGATTTACAGAGGATCAAATGGGATCACAGACGGGAGGGCTCGGCCAGTAACTGGCCACGTGGCCTCCTGAGTGATGCAATGACCCCACCTCATTGTCTTTATTTGTACAATGGGACTAATGGAAACACCTCATTCCAGGGTTTTCAGAGTGGAACCAACACATGTCACAGCTCAGCACGATGCTCAGTGCAGAGAAGGACCAACACCTGGCAGCTGTCATCATCTCCAATTCCTCTTGGAGTCATCAGTAAAGGGCAGTCCCCTTCCTGTTCTCCCACAATGCTCCCAGTAATGCTCCTCTTCCTGTCCTCCTGTAGTGCTCCCCTTCCTGTGCTCCATCAATGCTCCCTGGAGTGCTCCCCTTCTTGTCCTCCAACACTGCTCCCTGCAGTGCTCCCCTTCCTGTCCTCCAGCAGTGCTCCCCAGTTACAGAGCGACTGCCTTGCCAAGGAAGACAGCGGAGCCCTCCTCACCTCTCCTGCTTCTGCGCTGGCAGGTGGGAGGTGGACTCTGCCCCACCTCTGCAAGCACCCCTGGAGGGACCACGTGACAGGAGACTCACCCGCTCCAGGGCAAAGGTGCGCACGACATACTCGGCCAGAGTCTCCGTCTTCACCAGCGTGATCTTGATGTCCCCGTACATGTCCGAGTCCTCCGGCCAGTACCGTGAGCACTTCACCTGGAGTCCCACGGGAAGGCTCAGTAGGCTCTTCGCTGCCCCCCTTGGCCCGCCTTACCCCCTCACCCCAAGGCCCTGCTTACCCTGCCCACCTCCACCAGCTTGGTGATCATGACAATGCTGGAACAGTGCTCCTGCCACACCATGCGCCAGAAGTCGTAGACCATCTCGGGCTTCGGCCCTGGGGCGCAGAGGGTGCTAGTCCCTGAGGCAAGGTCTCCACCCAGGGCCAGCACACCTGCTGCCCGGCACCACCACCCCAGGCCAGGAGTCTCCCGAGCCCCATGGAGGGCTTCGTGCTCATTCTACGCCCACCCCACCCAATGCCAATTTGTGCCTGGAGGGCCCTGAGAGCATCCGAGAGGGCCTGGCTGGAGACCCCAATCATCCTGAGTGAAACCCAGGGGGGCAGAGCTGGAGGGCTAGATCCTTGGTCTATAGTGCAAGTCTCCCGGAGGGATGGACAAGTAAATGGTTGGCGGGGGCGGGGGGAAGACAGCCAGCGGGTCCCAGGAACCGCCCACCCCCCCCACCCCCCACCGAAAGGCACAATCCACACTCGTCAGGACTGAGCCTGGCTCCCCCCTTCTGCATGCACCACCTCAAAGACAGACAGATGGACAGACATGCGCTGAGCATGTAGGGGAGACACAAACACAAAGAGGGGCAGAGACTGGTGGCCGGATTCCAGAAGACCCAACCAGACAGTGGGGCTCAGACACTAGAGAGACAGCAGGGAGCAGACGGGGAGTCAAGCAGATCAGAGCGAAGGCAGAAAGGCGGCAGAGGGCATTCAGCACACGGGGGCACACGGGCAGAGGTGCAGGTACCTTGAGTGGCTATGAAGTGGTTTGACCTGTGGTAACCCTGGAACAGGAGAAGAGGGTGCGGTGAGACCCTAGGGAGCAGCCCCGCACTCCTTCAGATCTCACCCCCTCTGCCCTCCTGTCCCAGAAACAGCACACACACCCATAGGCAACTGTCCACCCTCTTCCCTAGGCCCTCCAAACCGGGGTGGCCCTGCCCTCCCGGCCCCTCAGCGAGGGAAGAGCAGCTGCGACACCAGTGTCTTGGGTCCAAACCCATCTCTGCCTCTCTGCAGTGTGACACCACAGAGGACACGACTCCTTTATGGGCCTAAAAGGTCTCTCCACCCACAAACTGGGGGGAATTACCCACAATCAGCTTACAGCCCAGCTGTTTGGATACAAATAAAGACCATGGTGACCCTGCTCAAGTTACCAGGGTGTCCCCAAAGCCCCGGGGGCCTAATCAACCCCAGACCCCAGGCTGGGTCTAATCAGCCACCCCAGTCCCCTCGTGGCAACGACATGGGCAGTGCCTCCTCCCCGCGACATGTCATCCAGAGTTTGGGGAACCCAGAGACCCAGATGAAGGCTTCAGGCTGGAAGCAGATGGGCACATGGGTTACTCATGGCCCTCAGACAAAATGTTTTTTGAATCTTTAAAATCAATAATAATTTTTTGAGACCCTATTATGATCACATACTGTGCTAAGCACTTTACCTACACTATCTCCCACAAAAGAGAGGGCAAGAGCTACTGTATCATCCATCCCGGAGCCCTCAGGCTGCAAAGGGGAGCCAGCCCCAACTCCCACCCCGAAGCCACAGCCAAACCCCGAGGTCCTGCCCTCACGTGACTGACACCCAGGGCATCAATGCAGTCAACATGGGAACAATCAAGCTCGGCTGCTCACCTCAAGTTCACGGCCACAACCCAGCTCCCCCCCGACCCCTTACTCTGGCGCAGAGGGAACCCTGGAGTCAGGCTGCCAGAGTTCAAATCCCAGCTCTAACTCTTGCTAGCCGTGTGCCCTCAGGCAAATCCTATCATTTCACTATGCCTCGATTTTCACATCTACAAAATGGGAATTACAGTATTTCCCTCCTAGGGCTGTTGCGAGGAGTAAACAAAGTAACGTAGGTCAGGGGTTTGGTGTAGGTCAAGGTCAGTACTTAATCAATAGCAACCATTAGCACCTGCTACTACTTTAAAGTTCAAAAAGCGTAACCCTGAAGATTCAAATAGTACGGATGTCAATAATTCCTAGGGCAGATGGCTTACTACGGGGGTTAAGAATCCGAGTTCGGGGGTGCCTGGGTGGCTCAGTGGGTTAAGCGCCTGACTCTTGACTTCGGCTCAGGTCACAATCTCACGGTTCGTGAGTTCGAGCCCTGCATCAGACTCCGCACTGGCAGTTTGGAGCCTGCTTGGGATTCTCTCTCTCCCCCTTCCCTGCTTGTTCTCTCTCTCTCTCTCTCTCTTAAAATAAACGTTAAAAAAAAAAAAAAAAAAAGAATCTGAGTGTGGAGAGTCAAGTTGACCTGGGTTCCTAGCTCGGCTCTACAGAACAGGCATGTGGCTCTGGGCACTAAAAAGGCACTTCTCAGCCTTTAACGTGGACAGGAATCTCCTGCAGATCTTGTTGAAAGGGAGATTCAGATTCGGAAGGTCTGGGGTGGGGCCCAGGATTGTGCAATCCAAACCAGCTCCCAGGTGGTACCAGTACCGGATCTCAAGACACACTGGAGTAGCCGGCCCCTCAGACTCTCGGAGCCTCTGGTCCCTTCTGCAGCATGGGGATAACAGTGAGACCCCGACCCCAGAGATGCTGCTCTACAGCTACACACCATGCCCAAAACACAGTTCAAGTTACCCACAGTGAAGAGCGCCCCAGAGCCACTCCGCCCTCACTAGAGGAACCGCTCTGGATATACGCTAATTCCCCAGCCACTGCCTCTGCCTCAAGTCCTCGGCTGAGCTGCTGGGCAACCGGGGTCCCAGGGGAAGGCCCAGCAAAGGCGCTCCCAGGGCTGCCCTCCCACTTCCAGCACCGGTCAAGCTGGGAAGAAGCTACTCCCCCTAAAAGCAGTGTGCCTGAGACTCCCACACGAGAGCAAGCATCTCTTCTGATTCACCCATCTCTGCCCCTCCCTCCGGTGCCCGGCACAGTGCCAGCACCCAAGCTAGTCAGCCGATACAGTACATAGCTGAACAAGTTTTAAACAGATCATCCTCAGTGTCTGCACATTAACTTTTCCATTGCACATGTGCGTTCCTGCACAATTATATTACACAGAGAACGCTACAGTGGGAAGTGTAAAACGATCAGGTGTTAAACAGATCACTTGGAGCACACCCACTTGAGAAACCAGCATCTGAAAGCACACTGGTCCTCGCACCCTGGGCATCAGCGTGACCTGGGCGCCTACTCCTGGGGCACACACCCCCGGCTGCCTGGAGCCTCTCGTTGGGTGGTTCCGGGGGACTGACCACTTGCATCACGGACAAGAACCCCAGGGCATCTGGACGCTCCTCACCGGGAGAGAACCACAGTCTAGTAGGAGGGTGGAGGGCTCCTGCTGGGCTTGAGGTCCAGCTCCGTGTGGCCATGAACAAGTCACTGAACTTTTCTAAGGCTCCATTTGCTCATCCACCAACTGCTAGTCCCTCCCTCTCAGAGTACGGTAAAGAGGAAATGATGGGCCTGAGGGTGCCGGCACAGAGCCAGGTGCCCAGCCGATGACACTCTTTTTGACTAGCACGTGAAGGTGTATTAAACCAAGTCTCCTCAGGGCACCGAAGGGCGACAACAAGGAACCAAAAGGGTGGGACTATGTGTTGTATGGAGATTCAGATATAAAGAAATGTACCTAGGGGCTTCTGGGTGGCTCAGTTGGTTTAGCCTCAGACTTCAGCTCAGGTCATGATCTCATGGCTCAGGAGTTCGAGCCCCCCCCCCCCCCCCCCCCCCCCGTGTCAGGCTCTGTGCCAACAGCTCAGAGCCTGGAGCCTGCTTTGGATTCTGTGTCTCCCTCTCTCTCTGCCCTTCCCCCACTTGTACTCTCTCTCTCTCTCTCAAAAATAAATAAAATCATTTAAAAAAAAAAAAGAACTGTACCAACTGTACCTATATTCACCACCTCCTAAAGGGGGCGCTAGGGCTGAGTATATCCACTGCATTTCATGGGCCTAATGTTCCATTTAAATTTGGGACCTTTACAAACTGTTTAAGCACACTCCAAATGGGGGGCAGGGGATGTCTGGGACCAGCTGCTCGTCCTCCAGCAGCTGTCACCACATGGACCTTTCACTTCATATATACAGAGATGTGTATATTTCTGTACTGTCTGAAATATGATAATGAACTATATTTTTACAATCTTAAAAAAAATAAGAAATATTTTTTAAAAGAAAATTTTTTAAAAGAAAAAAGGAGGTAAAATAGAAAGGTACCCACAAAATAGCAAACAATCCCATCAGGTTATCAAATATTATTTTAAAAAAATAATATACAGTTGACCCTTGAACCAGTAAAGGGGTTAGGGGTGCTGACCCCTGGGGCAGTTGAAAATCCACACATAACTTTTGACCCCTCAAAAACTTTACTAATAGCCTAGTTGACTGGAAGCCTTACTGATAATATAAACAGTCAAGTAACACATATTTTCGTATGATATATGGTACTATACACTATATTCTTAAATAAACTACAAAAAAGAAAATATTATTAAGAAAATCAAAAGGAAAAAAAAAGAAAATCAAAAGGAAGAGAAAATACATTTGCAATACTGTACTGTATTTATTTTTAGAAAAAAGTAAGAAAGTGGACTAGCACAGTTCAAACCTATGCTATTCAAGGGTTGAATGTATATTAAAAGCCAAATTAAAGGATTACTAGACGAATAGGATTTTTTAAAAATATTCCTGGAAGGTCCAGAGATGACCTAAGTTTTAAAAACAGAATACCCAAACTGCACCCCCAAAATACAACATTCCAAGTAGGGATAAATTGGCAGCAAAGTGGTTAGGTCTGAGTTTCAAGCAAACTGACCACAAAGGGATTTGAACACCCAGAGAAACTAGTTTTAAGGGGACCAGCAGGACCATTCTTACTTCCTTGAAGACCCTGCCCCCCAAGCAGCAGAAATGGGGCACCCAGAGCGGCATCCCCCGCCCACCCCTCCCAGGGCCCCGCAGAAGGTACAGCTAGTGAGACTCATCGGGCATGGGGATCTGGGGGACGAAGGTGACAGAAGGTGGTGGCTGGTGAATGGGGCCTGTGGAAGCACCCCAACCCTGATGCCCCATCTCCAGGCAGTGGTGGAGGGGAAGGAATTGCTTACAACAGGGGTAGTCAAATCTGCAGCCCCGAGTGGCCCCTGGCCAGGCTGCTGAAACGGACGGTTGGCATTGGGCACACGAGTGGAGGGGAAGGAGGATAGAGACAGGGACAGAGAGAAAGAGAGACAGCTAGAGACCATGAGAGAGTCTGAGATACAGCTGGTGAGACAGACAGACAGGAGGAAGAGGAGGAGGAGGAGGAGGAGACGGGGAGAGAGATACTTACTTCACGGTTTATCCGAATCTTAATGATTCCAGTGAGGGAACAGTACAAAGCAAAAGAGACAGATATTAGGCCAGAGGCAGATGGAGATGGACGGAGCACAGGAGTGGCCAGGATGGGCGATGTGAGCAGGGGAGGCAGAGCAGAGATGGGGGCCGGGCTGGGCTGGAGAGCGGGGGCCGGGCTGGGCCGGAGAGCAGGAAGTGGCCTGAGCCTCCCGGGGCCCAAGGGAAGCCACCTGGGACACTGAGAAGGCCCAGAAGAGGCTCCTGTTGCCCAAGTCTAAGAGGCCAGGCCCGGCCCGTACCCCAGTCAAGGGAGAGCATGGGAGGTGGGGGAGAAGGCAAGGAATTCTGGAAAACATGGGGCAGCATATTTTCTGGCCCCCAGGAGGTGAAGAAGAGGGAGAGGCCTCCAGAGTCCCTGACTGTCCTGCCTCCCACGTACACACCTTCCTCCTCCTTCGCTCCTGCTGCCCCCCATTCCCGCCCTTTCCTCTCTGGCCACCCAAAGCCAGTTCAAACCCCCGCCTCCATGCAGCCTGCTGTGGCTAACTCTGGCCCTACCACTGACTCGCTGTGTGACTGGTCATTCCTCTTTTCTGGCCTGTGCTTTCCCAGCTAATCTGAGGTTATTTCACTTGTCTGTATGTTTACAGGTCTCCCTCACTAGCACCTACACATTCCAGGAGAGCAGGGACGCTGTCTATCTTGTTCACTGCTGTATCTCTGGTGTCCAGCACAAGGCCTGGCACATAGCGGCCGCTCAAAATACATCCGATAAGTGAAGAAACGATTCTCTCCCAAACTTGGCCTGCTGTCAGGACAGGGGAGTCTGACCAGGGTCCCTGGGCCCTGTTCCACCTCACCCTCATTTACACCTGGGGAGCAGATTCATCACCCAAACCCAGGCGTCCTCGCTGCCTGCCCTGTCCCTAGCCCCTTCCTCTGGTCTAGCCAGACCCAGCTGCTACACTGGACGCTAGGACAGCCTGATGGTTAGCAGCAAAGGCTTTGGAGACACAGGCTGAGATGTGAGTCCCTGTTTGCCCACTCCCTCGCTATGCGACCTTGGACAAGCAGCTCCACCTCTCTAAGCCTGTCTCCTCACCTGTAAAGTGAGGCCATCATGCTAACTACCGCGTAGCATGATTGTAGGGATGATAGAAAATGACATCTTCCGTATAAAGCGCTTAGCACAGTGCTTGGCACACAGTACATGCTGGATAAACATGAGTTGTTATTCTTAAAGTACCACTCTGATCACAGAACACCTTTAGCAACACCCTGGTACCCCAGGCGAAAGGCCAGACTCCTAAACCTGCCATCTGAGGCCTGCACAGTCCAGCCCCTGCCTACCTGCAGCCTTACTCTGTGTCATGCGAACCCTACTTGGCCTGTCACTGAGAGGGGCTCCTTCCTCAACTCCAGGCCTAGCTGTCTGCCCACTTGCCTTCATTCTGCTTCCCTCAAGCCCCCCATCTGTCTGCCCTGGGGGAAGCTTTCCTGATGGCTTTCTTCTGTCCTCCCCTCCTCTGAGCTCCCTGGAGCTGACTGCGGGAGGTGGGGGCAAACCCCCATGTATTCCCTGCCAGGTTTCTGCCCACCCCTCCCCCTCCCCGCCCTGGGCAGTGTGCCTGGAGTGGGCAGGGCCAGGCCAGCAGGGATGACGGCGAGGCACTCACGTCTATGTAGTTGGCGTTAATGTAGTCGGCATCCGGGCCTCCCAGCATCGGGGGCAGTTTCACTCGGTGCCGATCATCTGGAAACACAAAGCAGGTGGCCATGGGGTGGGTTGGGGAGGCAGAGCTAGGGAAATGAAGGAAGGCTTCCTGGAGGCCTGAGGTGTGGCACAGGCAGGACAGCCAGGGGACCCAGAGGCTCGGGGCTGACCAGGAGGCTCTCGGCACCAGAGAAGGCAGGACAGGCCAGTGGTTAGAATCTGGACTGTGGTACCAAGGAGGCCCAACCAAGGTCATGTGCTACTCAGCAAGTATTAGCTGTGTGACCTGGAGCAGGGGGCTTACCCTCCCAAGCCTCAGTTTACTTATCTGTAAAGTGGGGGTTATAATATGTCCCATGTCACTGGGTTATTAAGAGTAGCAAGTAAAATTATGCGTGTAATAATCAGCACGTGGCTTGGCATGTAGGAGGCCCTCAATAAGTGGTTCACTCTGGCCGCTCTCGCCCTCCCTGCTCCCTCCCATCACTGTCCCAGTTCCAGGCCCTTCCCTAGGACTCACAGGCAGGCGAAGGCTCTGGCCGGCTGCCCTTGACCTTGTCTTTCTTCTTTGTGGCATCCCAGCCTTCAAAGAAGCTCTGCCAGAAGGGAAAGTAAAGTGGTTGTCAATGGGGCAGAGAAACCCCCTCCCTTGTAAGACCCCATCCCCTCAACAGGATACAGGTGGGACCACAGATAAGGGCCAGAGGCAGGGTTCAACTTGGAGCCTGAGACAGTCACTGTATATCCCTTTATCGGCAAAGGACTAAGAGCAAAAGCAAGGGGAGGAAAGGGTCAGAGTTTACAGACACGTTAGAATGAGGGTCAGGTTTAGGGTAAATCCAGGTTTGAGTTGGGAAGAAGATAAAGGCGAAAGGCAAACTGAGATCAGAATAAGGTGCTGTCACAGCCTAGATGGAGGGAGGACAGGCTTCAAATTAGAGTTCAAATGGAACTTAGGATGAGTCAGGGTCAAAGTCGGACTGGGCGTTAGGTTAGAGGTCAGGGTCGGTATTGGTGGTCAGAGTCATATCGGGGAGAGGATAGAGATCATGATCAGGGTCCAGATGGAGACTACGAGAAGATTCAAGGTCAGATTTCAAGCGAGGGTTAGGATGAGTGTGAGAAACCAGGTCAGTCTGAGGTGGGGATCAAGGTAAAAAGAAAAAAATTAGGTCGAGTTAGGGACTGTCAGAGCAAAGGTCCATCCCGGGCTAGGCTGAGGGTTGCCCAGGGTCAGGGTCCACAGTGAGGGGGAGCCAGGTGAGGCCCTGGCGAGGGGGCCCGGCTGGCCTGGGGCCCTGCACCTCGTACTCCTGCTTGAAGCCATAGCCCTCGGCCGTCTTCATCTGGTTGATGTGCTGCAGGAGGTCGGCCACGCGCACTGCGGGGTGCAGCTGCCCCGTGTGATATGGGGAGCCCTTCCGGCCACACGGACGCCGCGGTGAGCCCCCCAGGAGGCTGCTGGCCTCAGTGACCCCACCACTGCGCTGGTCTCCTGCAGTCAGAGAAAGGACAGGGGGTTCCTGACACGCACGGCCCCCAGGCTGGGGAGTTCCAGACAGACTTGGGGATGGGGGAGGGGCGGGGGAGCATGGCCAACATGGAGGCCGTTCCCTGGGGCCGAGCAGCCTGGCTGGGCCCACGTGGCGCACCCCTGGGCAAGTAAGTCCCTTCCCTTCTGCCTCGGTTTTTCCGGCTGTAAAATGAGCAGGTTGGGTCACGTGACCTCGGAGGGCCCTATTGGCCCAGCCCCGCCTGCTGGGATCCTGGGCTCCCCTGACTCCATCCTGTGGCTCCCCAGCCCGGACCACCCCTCTGTGACCTCACCACACTGCCTGCAGGGGGCAGCGCTCAGCAGAGCCCAGGAGAGTACCCCCCCTCCCCTTCTTCCAGGGAACAATCTGGAACAATTGGCAACTCCCAGTAATTACCCCCATTCAAAGACAAGCAAATCCCCAAATTAGCTGCCGCTGCCACCCCCTCCATAGATTAATGCGAGGCACCTGAATAGAAGCATTTCTCCTGCGCAAGCATTTCCATTGTCAGCCTGTGCAGCGGCCTCAGCCAATCCGGGAACAGGTCGAAGGGGTTCACAGCGACACACACACACACACACACACACACACCCAGGGAAAACTCTCCCCTCCCCCCAGGCCCACCGACTCCCCGCTCTCCCAGTCAGCCTCCCCCAGGACATCCCACCATGGTCCCCCAGATCAGGTCGCGGGACTGAGTGAAGTGCCCCACTCTGGACACTCCTTCTCACACACTCACCACTCATTTCCCTCCACTTGTCCTGGGTACCATGCAGGGGCTTAGTCAAGGCCAGCCCTCCGTGCTGCTCATGGCTGTTCTCTGCCCAGGTCTGAGCTGGACGGGGCAGGTGAGGAACTCCCAGGAGGGCCTAGATGCCAGCACCCTCCCTTGTCACCACCTCCAACACCCTTCCCCTCCTGTTCCTGCCTGGTGAACTCACATCCATCCTTCAGATCTTAGCCAACAAGAGTCTTCCTAGGGAACCTTCAGTGCTGGGCCTCTGCTTCCTACTCATGATTGACTCATGATTGAAGGCATGACACCAGGATAGACTCCTGTGCTGCTCAACTCCCCCAAACTCCAAGTCCCTTCTCTTCGAATCAGGGGGACTGCCCTGCCCTGCTTGGGTCCCTCAGTCCTGTGCCTCCGTTTGAAAACTGCCTCCAAGCAGACAGGCAATGTGATGGCATGGCCCACCTCATTTATTTCTCTTCTCTTGGGAATCAGTCCTGAGCTGCCTGCCACCCAAGGTCTGAAAACAATCACTTCACATTTTATCCAGATTTTCTAGTTACTTACAGCTGGAAGGCAAGTCATGTGCCAGTGACACCACTGTGGTCAGATACCCCAAGCCCTTAATTCTTCAGATGGAGAAGCTGAGGTCCAAAGAAGAGAGACTTGCCTAACACAGTGCTTGCTAAAGTGCATTCCAGAAAATACTGACCATGGTAGATGACTAAGTGTTACTCCATTAAAAAGAAGCAGACGAGGGGGTGGGGCTGCCTGGGTGGCTCAGTCGGTAAAGGGTCCAACTCTTGATTTCAACTCAGGTCATAATCTCATGGGTTCACGGGACCCAGCCCTGCATTGGGCTCTGCGCTGACAGTGTGGAGCCTGCTTGGGATTCTCTCTCTCCCTCTCTCTCTCTCTCTCTCTCTCTTTCTCTCTCTCTCTCTGCTCCTCCCCCACTCACATGTACACGTGCATGCGTTCTCTCTCAAAATAAATAAATAAACATTTAAAAAGAAGAATAAGAAGAGAAGGAAGGTGACGAGGGGCTCTCTGTTTTAAAAGACTCCATGAGGGGCTCCTGGATGGCTCAGTGGGTTAAGCCTCTGACTTTGGCTCAGGTCATGATCTCGCAGCTCGTGGGTTCAAGCACTACGTCGGGCTCTGTGCTGATGGCTCAGAGCATGGAGCCTGCTTCGGATTCCGTGTCTCCCTCTCCATCTGTCCTCCCTCTGCTTGTGCTCTCTCTCTCTCAAAAATAAATGAACATTAAAAAAAATTAAAGGAATCTATGAAATTCCAGTTGAAACAAAAGTAAATATGTCTTTTTCCCTGTAAGACCTCTCAGGGCCTCTACATATTAGTGTGCATTTTAAATCTCCAAGAGATGGGGTGCCTGGGTGGCTCAGTCTGTTGAGCGTCCGACTTTGGCTCAGGTCATGATCTCGCGGTCCGTGAGTTCAAGCCCCGCATCGGGCTCTGCGCTGACAGCTCAGAGCCCGGAGCCTGCTTCCGATTCTGTATCTCCCTCTCTCTCTGCCCCTCCCCCGCTCATGCTCTGTCTCTCTCTCTCTCTGTCAAAAATACATAAATGTTAAAAAAAAAAAAATCTCCAAGAGATGAGTAGAAATAGCAATGTTTCACCACAGAGAGCTTTTTGTTTGTTTGTTTCATGAAACATCCTCAGGGGATACAGTGTAACGTGGTGATTAAGAGACAGGCTCTGGAGCCAAATAGACCTGAGATCAAATCCCATCTCCGCACGTCACCTTGGTGATGGTACTTCCTCTCCCTCAGTTTCCCTCGTCACACGTCAAATGAAGACAAAAACTGTTACTCTCCAATACGATTAGATAAATATTAAGCAAGATAATGCATATAAAGCACCCAGTCCGGTGCCTGGCACAGAGTGAGCACCTGTAGTTGGGGCTGTTGACATAATTAGTCCCAGAAAGCCAGGGCAGCTGGCTGGCCAAGCGCGGGCCTTCCTTCCTTGGTCCTTCTCCACTGGAGGACCCCAGCCGGCTGCTTCACGGCCAGCCTGCCACCACTGACTTAGCGTGAGAGGTCCCCATGGTAAAGTTCGCAGACTAAGCAGGCATCAAAATCATCGCGGCTTTCTGTTCCACACCACAAAACTCTGGCCTCCTCTGTTTGGAAAGCCAAGAAGGAGGTGGAGGCTGGACCAGGGCGGGGCGTGGAGAGAGACAAAAGGAGTTGACACATGGCCCCCGCCTCCCGAAGACACCTGGCCTTCACGCCTTCTCCCTGCCCTACGCCGTGCCCCGGGGCCCACTCCCCCTCTCACCGTCAGCCACGTCTCGTCCAGCCCCAGCCCAAACTCTGACCACTGCTGCCCGAAGGTACATCTTTTCAAAACTCTGGCGGCACTAATCGTTCCCACTGTGTCCACATGGCAATGAGCCTGGGCCCGACTTCCCTAGGCCACGTCTCCCCAGCTGTCAGTGAGCTGGTGGGGGGGCAGAGCCCACGCACCCTGCCTCTCTGGATCTCTCAACAAGATTCAGCAGCAAGGCATGTGCCCACACCGCCCCCACCTCCCACTCTCCACGATGCCCACTTGAGTTTCCCCACCCATTCACACCTCTCCATGGTTTCCTCACATGCTCACCTCCATGCATCTGCACATGCTGTTCCCTCACCCTATGCCCTTCCTTTCCTATCTCTGCTGTCCAAATCCTGCCTGTGCTTCGGGGCCTAGCACGAGATAGTAGAAACAGCTCTTTGCAACTCAGAAAGACCTGCATTTAAATCTTGGCTCTGGAGGCGCCTGGGTGGCTCAGTCGGTTGAGCATCTGACTCTTGGTTTCGGCTCGGGTCGTGATCTCGTGGTTCATGGGTTTGAGCCCCGCATCAGACTCTGCCCTGACAGCGTGAAGCCTGCTCACTCTCTCTTTGCCCCTCCCCAGCACGTGCTCTGTCTCAAAAATGAATAAACATTAAAAACTAAATAAATTTTAAACATAATATTAATAAATAAATCCTGGCTCTGCCACTTTCTGGCTGTTTGACAAGTGAAGTCCCCTCTCTGAGCGTCTCTGTTTCCTCATTTGTAAGATGAGTCATAATAGCTACCGTGCAGGGCTGGGGTGAAAATTTAATGAGGGAGATCACAAAGAGAACTCAACAAATAAGTGCATGTCAGTGAATTTGAAGACTTAAATGAAATGGACAAATTCCTGGGCAAATAAGACTTACTACAAGTGGCTTGGAAAAAAATAGGTTTCAACAGTCCTTTGCTCCTTTAGACAGAATTAAAAGTTTAAAATTTTTCCATAAAGGGGGCACCTAGGTGGCTCAGTCAGTTAGGTGTCCAACTCTTGATTTGGGCTCAGGTCATGATCTCACAATTCATGAGATCAAGCCTCACATCAGGCTCTGCACTTGGTACGGAACCTGCTTGGGATTCTCTCCCCCTCTCCCCGTCCCTCTTGCACACATGCACGGTCTCTCAATAAATAAATTAACTAAATATTTCTGTAAAGAAAACAACAGAAAAGGATTGTGTTATAGATGAATTCCACCAAGCTTTCGAGGTGTCAATTATTCCAGCCTTTCCTAACAAGGAAAAAAGAGAAGAGACCTCAGTGCATTTTACAAGACAAACGGAATCTCGATACCAAAAACCAGACAAGGATAGCACAAAAAATAAAAATCACGGGCCAATCCCACTCTGGAATGCAGCTTTGAAATCTTGAACAATACTATAACTATACTGAATCCAACAAGGCGTAAAAAATGCAATGCATCATGACCAAGCTGAATTTATCCCAGGCATGGAAAGTTATTTTAATTTTATAAAATCGAAAAATACCACACACCTCATTAACAAAATAAAAAAATATACATAGGACAGTAAGTACAGAAAAAGCAGTTGGTAAGTTTAATGCCCATTTAAATAAAACCTGCTAGCAAACCAGAAACTGAAGAGCATTTTGTTAATCTGATAAAACATTTCTACCAAACACTGTAGCAAACTTCATTCTCAGTGTTTCGTGTTAGAAGCATTCCTTTTGAAATCAGGAAAACAAGACAAGGATTCGTGCTATAACCACTTCCATTCGACACGGTGCTGGAGGCCCCAGCCAGTGCCACACAGAAAGACAAGGGGAAAAAAAAAAGGAGAAATGAAAGAAGGAACAGAACTGGCAGTATTTACAGATCCTTTGAACATACTCAGAAAACCTGAAAGATTCTATAGATAAATGAGAATTAATAAATAAGGTTATCAGGGAGTATGGATATAAGATCAATATACACACATAAAAAATCAACTCTATTTCTCTATAGGAGCAACTATTAGAAATGTGATATTTTAAAAGTGTACTATTTGTGCTGGGGAAGACTGGACATCCACATGCAAAAGAATGAAGTTGGATCCCTACCTCACACCAGATACAAAAATCAACTCAAAATGAATCAAAGACCTCAATGTAAGAGGTAAAACTATAAAACTCTTAGAAGAAAACACAGGGTTGGGGTGCCTGGGTGGCTCAGTCGGCAAAGCATCTGACTTCAGCTCAGGTCATGATCTCATGGCTCATGAGTTCAAGCCCTGAATCAGGCTCTCTGCTGTCAGCATGGAGCCCGCTGAGGTTCCTGTCTCCCTCTCTCTCTGCCCCTCCCCAGCTTGTGCTTTCTGTCTCAAAAATAAACAAAAATATTTTTTTTTAATTTGTTTAAATAAAGGAGAAAGTACGGGCAAAAGCTTCATAACACTGGATTTGGCAATAATTTCTTGGCTATGACACCAAAAGCACAGGCAACAAGAAACAAAAAATAGGCAAATTGGACCTCATGAAAATTTTTAAAAATTTGTGCCTTCAAAGACACAATCCACAGAGTAAAAAGGCAACCCACAGGATAGGAGAAAACATTTGCAAATCATATATCTGATAAGGGCTTAAAATCTAACATACAGAGAGAACTCCTAAAACCCTAGGACAAAAAAAACCAAACAACCCAATTCAAAAATGGGCAAAGTTGCCTGAATAGATATTTATCCAAAGAAGATACGCAAATGGCACATGCCCAACATGACATGGTGCATCATTAGGCAACTGCAGATCAGAACTACAATGACATAAGACCTCACACCCACTAGAATGGCTGCTGGCAAGAAAAACACAGAAAATCACAAGTGTTACAAGGATGTGGAGAAACTGGAGCCCTCGTACACTACGGCTGCTGTGGAATATTACTCAACCCTAAAAAGGGGGAAATTCTGAAAGATGCTAGAAGATGAAAGAAGCTTGAAAAACAAGCTAAGTGACACAGACCAGGCATAAAAAGACAGATGCCGTGTGACTCCACATCTATGAGATAATTAAGCAAATTCACAGAAACCAAATAGAATGGGGGTTGCCAGGGACTGGGAAGAGGCAGGAATGGGGAGTTAATGCTTCATGGGAACAGAGTTTCAGTTTTATGAGATGAACAGAGCTGTAGTGTTGGGTGATCGTGATGGTTCCCAACATTATGAACGTATTTAATATCAGCAAACTGCACACTGGAGAATGGTCAAGGTGGTAAATTCTATGTTATGTGGATTTTGCCACACACACCCACACAATGTACCATTTGCAATGGAAAATCAAAAATACAAGGGATCAGGGGTGCCTGGGTGGCTCAGTCGGCCGAGCGTCCAACCTCGGCTCAGATCATGATCTCGTGGCTCCTGAGTTTGACCCCGACATCGGGCTTGCTGTTGTCAGTGAGGAGCCCACTGCAGATCCTCTGTCCCCCCATATCTCTGGCCCTCCCTGGCTTGCACTCTCTCAAAAAAAAAAAAAAAACCCAAAACTAACTAAATAAAATGTAGCCCTTAAAAAAAAAGAAAATCCTTAATTCATATCACACACAAAAATTAATCACAGAGGGGTAAAGATTTAAATGTTCAGCACAAAATATAAAAAGGGGCTTAGAAAAAAAATATTTTATGACCCTGCGAGGGAGGAACTCTTGAAGAAAACACAAAAAGTCGAAATCAGAAAGGGAAAGATTGATGAACTTGACTAAGTTAAAATAAAAACTTGTTCCTCCACAGACTATAAATAACCTGAGAAGATGAGCCGCAAATTGGGAGAAGGTATTTGCAATTCATAAGTGAAAAGTGATTATCATCCTAAATATGTAAAGAACTCCTAAAAACCACTAAGAAAGCAACAGAAAACCTAATAGAAAATTAGGTAAAAGGCATGAACAGGCATTTCATAGAAGAAGAAAGCTGAATGGCCAATAATGATTTGAAACTATGCTCAACCTCATTAGTAATCAGAGAAATGCAAATTGAGACTATAGAGAATTCCCATTTTATACAAACCAGTTTGGCAAAAGTGAAGAAGCCTGGCAAACTCCGAGCTTGCCGGAGAGCAGCAGAATTTCTCACTCGCTGCTGCCGGGCGTGAGCACGGGCAAAGCCACTCCGGGACACAAGTCGGCAGTGCCTTCTAGAGAGCAGCAAGCACACGCTCTGTGAGCCGGCTGCTCTGCTTCTCGAATCTCCTGCGCAGGTGCATCTGGAGACCCATTTAAGCACATTCAGAGCAGCCTCGTTTGTAATAACAAGAAAACGGGAAGCAAATCAGATGTGGCTGCATGGCAGAATGGAGAAATGAATTGCGATACGTTCATACAATGGAAAACTACACATCAGAGAAAATCAAAGAAATGACAGCGAAATATCCACCTGGGTAGACATTAGAAACACAATGTTGAGTCGAAACACAGTGTGATTGCATTTTTTATAAAGCTCAGAAACAAGCGAAGTTACACAATGCACTGTTTTGGGGATGCGTGTCCACATGGAAAAACTGCTCCCCAAAAGGTAAGGAAATTATAAACACAAATTTATAGGGGGATGTTTATGTCTAAGAGGGATGTAGGGCATATACTCAGGGAGGGACACCCAGACGATGTTCTTTTTTTATTATTATTATTTGCTTTAACGTTTACTTATTTTTGCAAGAGAGACAGAGTGCAAGCCAGGGAGGGGCAGAGAGAGAGGGAGACATGGAATCTGAAGCAGGCTCCAGGCTCTGAGCTGGCAGCACAGAGCCCGATGCAGGGCTCGAACCCACGAACCGTGAGATTATGACCGCAGCCGAAGTCGGATGCTTCATAGACAGAGCCCCCCGGGCGTCCCCCAGATGATGTTCTAATACACCAGTGTGGTTCACCAGTGTTTGTGGTATTATCACTGCATGACTTTCACAAACATTGCGTATTTTCATTGGTACAAATCAACACTAACTAGAAGAAACAGACGTGTGAGATGATTTATGACAAGCTCCTAGCACGTGTGGCTAATTCACCCTATTCTTCCTGCAAGCCGGGAACAGCACTAAACAATGTACACATAATAGCTAACTTAGTCTTCCAGCAGATCTACCAGCAGAGATGATCTTTAGCTCCACTCTGTACATGAGGAAGCAGACATCCAGAGAGATTAAGTGACTTTCCCCGGATCACACAGCTAGGGGATGTGAGATGCAAATGCAGGTCTATCGGGAGTCCAGAGCAATCCTTCTTAGCCACTGGTCCCCTGTCTGTCACACAGCAGGTGCTCAATGGCCGTGAGACTGCTCTGGTCCCCTCTGATCACACTGAGCCCCCAGAGCACTTCCCCCAATCAACATGTGACCTCGCATTCCTTCCAGATGAGCCTGTGTCTAAGTCCTCCATCTTCCTAAAGCTCTCCCGGGGCAAAAGCAATACCTGTGCCTTCTCTGCTTTGCCAGCACCTGCACCGGTACCCCACAGGAGAACAACAGATGCTTCAGTTTGGGTTCAAGGTGTTACAGAACTCATCAGAGGGGCCCAGTCCTACTAGTTCAAGTGTGGAGCCCAGAGCCACGAGGAAGGGGCGGGAGGGCCAGGCACTCACCCCGGGGGCTGTAGCCATGGGCGTCCATGAAGGAGAGGCCCAGTCGCTCATCCTCCTGCAAGGTGCTCTGGTCCGTGAAGCTCCGGTCCACGGCACTCATCATGTGGGTCTTCTCCTGGCGGTAATTGACGGTGGCTTTGGTCATGTTCACGGGCTTTCTGCAGAGAGAGGTTGACAAGAGACAGGGGTGCTGAGCTGGGCAGAACGACACCCAGAGATGGATGGGGAGGCCCAAGAGTCAGGGGGCCTTGAGGCCAGAAGTCATTCTAGAAGCATCTCTGAATACCAAGAGGGCTCCGTCTCTATCTTTTGCTCACCATACCCAGAGAGATGCTACCTCCAAAAAAAGGGACCGAGCAGAGTCCTCATCTTGGGGACCACTGTTGAGGACAAGGAATGAAGCAGCAGTGGCCTCTGGCTGGGACCTGGCTCCTGTCACTGGCCTCAAGGGCTCAGGAAATGGGAAGAATAGTCACCCTGGGACTATTCTGGTGTCACAGCTGTCATGCCATCCAAGCTAGGAAGATGGCTTCCCCAGCTCCAACCCCAGCATGCCCCAGAGCCACCCTCGTCTCCCCATCCTCACCAAACATGTGCCCTAAGAACTTTTTTGCCTACGAAGGGGATGGTGCTCCTCCTTCACGGCAGAGTCTGGCCACTGCTCAGCCAATGCTCAGGAGTCTCCCTCTGGGCATGGGATGAACTCCAACTGGCTTCTTCCTATCCCCCACCAACCCCTGAGTGGCCCCACCATGGACCACATTACACTTGTAAAGACATTAGGCTGTAAAGAGATTCCTGTCACTGGCAAGCAGTCCATCCAGCCACCGGAAGCAGCGGAGGGAGAAGGCAAGAGGCCCCAGTCCCCCCCGAGAGGCCTTGTGAAGAGGGCCCTAGACAAAGGACCTGCCCAGGCTTCTAGCCCAGCCTTACAGATGAGGATGGCCGTCTGTGACTCTAGAGGACTTGGAGGAAAGTGGGAAGAAGAACAGGGGCCACAGACCCATGACTGAGGGGCTGAGCAAAAGGGAAAGAGGAAATGACTTGGGGCCGGTGTTGAGACTGGAAGAGTCAGGGGCCCAATCACAGGAAGGGCTAAAGACAAGAGAGCCATTTATACTGCAGGGACCTGCAGCATGCAGGATGTGGGGTAGACCTAAGGAAGGACTTCCAGGTTAAGAGGGCTCAGGACCCCTGACCATCAGTGGAGATGAAGAGGCCAATAAAGGGATCTTCCCAAACAGGCAAATTCTGATCAGTTTGTCCTAGCTCAAGAGCTGTCTGGGGCAGGGAAGACAGGGTGATTCCTGGATGCCCCAACCACAAAGCTCTGGGCATCACCCTCACTTTGGCCCAGAGCACAGCCAAGGACCCCTCTGTGGACAGATGAAAAGCCTCTGGGACTGTGACCTTGATCACTGGCATAAAAGAGAAGTTGAAAAAGAAGGGGGAGCGGGCGGGGGGGAGTGGGCAAGGGAATCAGAAGAATAAGAGAAGGAAAAGAGGGAAGAGGAGAGAAGGTAAAGGGACAATGACAAGGAGAGAGAGGGAGGGACAGGCAGACGCCAGCAAACCACAGGGAGGGCAGACAGAGGGCCATGGCCAGAGGACAGCCGGTCACGCTAGAAGGCAGTCTCCGTGGTGTACCACAGGGCTCTGTCCCCCGCCCAGGCCTCTTGGTTCACTGGGAAGAACTACAGCCACCAACCGAGCAGATCCAGAGGACAGAAGCCGGAGGGACACGGACACTGCCGGCCTCCAGCTGATCTCAGGGCGAGATTCGTGCAGCAGATGGGACGTAATACGGACACTTGGAAAAGTTCTGCATTTCTGTTCGGACATTAACTGCACAAGTAGAGGGGGAGGGAGACCTGTCTTGTCAGCGATTCCTGTAAAAGCCCGGCTGGAGGCTCCCCCTGACTTGCCGGGGGAAGGGGGGCTTGGTGACACTGGAGGACGTCCATGCAGGAGGAGGGTTCAGGGAGGAGGAGGTGAGAGCCCACCATCCTCTGGGCTGTCCTGGGGCCTCCTGAGCCTGCTCTGTAAGGAGGGAGAACAAGCACAGGTGCAGGGAATGTTCCGGAAGGCTGGCAGAGTAGGAGAAGACAGAGGCAGAAAACAGTAGCATCAGGAGGCCGATGGGGCCTGGGTGGTAACCCCAGCTCTGGCTCTTCCTGGGACCTCTGACAAGTCCCTTGACCTCTCTGAGCCTCGGTCCCCGCGTCAGTAACACGGGAGTGATCACGGTGCTGCTTCTCTCGGTGGCTGTGAGGATCCTGTGTACAGACAGAGCCCAGAGGAAGCACCCAGAAACGGTGGGTCTGAAGAGCCTGGGGCTACCTGGCTGGAGAACGAGCTCGTGGTGACCCGACAGCTGTGTGCACTGTGGGGGACAGCTGTCAGGGTGGGCACACACATGTGCATGGCTGTGGACCTGAATGAGGATCTGCATGAGGACCTCCACACAAGAAGGAGAAGGAGGGGGGAGGAGGGGGAGGAGGAGGGGGAGGAGGAGGGGGGGGAGGAGGAAGGGGAGGAGGAGGGGGAGGAGGGGGAGGGGAGGTGGGGGGAAGGGAGGGGAGGGGAGGGGGAGGAGGGAGAGGAGGGGGAGGAGGGAGAGGAGGGGGAGGAGGAAGGAGGAGGAAGAGGGGGAGGAGGAGGAGGGAGAAGGGGAGAAGGGGGAGGAGGGGGAGCAGTGGGAGGAGGGGGAGGAGAAAGAGGAGGAGGGGGAGGAGTGGGAGGAGGGGAGGAGGGGGAGAAGAAGGAGGAGGAGGAGGAGGAAGAAGGGGAGGAGAGGGAAGAATGGGAGGAGGGGGAGGGGGAGGGGAGGGGGAGGGGGAGGAGGAGGAGGGGGAGGGGGAGGAGGAGGAGAAGGAGAAGGAGGAGGAGGAGAAGGAGAAGGAGGGGAAGGAGGGGGAGGAGGAGGACGAGCGGGATGAGGAGGAGGGGGTGGAGGAGGAGGAGGAGGGGCGAGGAGGGGGAGGAGGAGGGGGAGGAGGGACGAGGAGGAAGACAAGGGGCCCAGGGGGGCGGGGCGGAGCTACTTACGGGTAGTAGGAGTAGGCATAGTGGTCCCTCCTGGCAGCGTGCAAAGAGAACAGCACAGTTGGGCCCGTGGTCCTGCCACAAGGTGGGCGGCACCCGGCCAGCAGGGAGGGGCCTGGTGCTTTCTGTGCCGAGGGGGGCGCTGGCCAGGGACCGGGCAGGTCAGAAGGACCTCCCTTGTCCCAAGGCCTGGCTGGGCTCGGTCGCTAAAAACCGAGACCCCAGACCCTTCCAGAACCTTCCCCGAGCCTGCTGCTGGAGTGAGGGGGAGGTGGGGAAAGGGCCTCAGGAAGCAGAGCTGTCACACACAGTCACACACACACAGACACAGAGAGAAATACACGCACGTGCACGCTCGCACGTAAACAGACGCGCTCACGTGGATACACACGTGTTCACGCATACACACAGACACAAGCACTGACACACTCGTGCACTCACACAGACACACAGGTAGACATCCTCGTGCACACGTACTCACACACGCACCACGACACGCACTCACAGGACACACAGACACAGTCACACACACACTCACGCACAGATGCGTTCCCTCTGACGCACAGACACGCCCTCACATGCTCACAGGTGACTGGCTCTCCCCTGCAGCCCCACCCCTCGGTCCCAGTGCCACTCACACCTGCAGGCCCCTCTGCCTACACCTGTGCCTGGGAGGGAGCGGTGGCTGGCGGAGGGGGAGGCGTGGAGGGCTCCAGCCGGACTCCGGGGCAAAGGGGAGGCCGGCCCTCCCTCACCCAGACTGCCCCTGAGCGTGGGGTCCATCGAAGGAGCCAGGCCACCCACTCTGGGCACCCGAAGCATCGCTTGGGTCTGTCCCACTTCGCGGGCGGGGAAGACAAGTCCCAGAGGGTCACGGTCCGCCCCTGCCCAGAGAGGGGGCCACGGGCAGAGGGCCAATGCCGTCCCGGGACCCTGGCCCCCCAGAGCCAGCTCCCTCCTGAGGCCTCATCCAGGCACATCCGGGGGTTTTCCATTCACCTGCCCCCACACCACCCGGCCAGCAGGGACCCCAATGAACGGCCTTCCACAAGGGAATCCTGCAGACTGGGGGGAAGGGAAGGAGAGAAGTGTGGAAGGCTGAGGCCCAGCGAGGGCAAGAGAGTGGCTGGAGCTCGCACAGCACGTCTCCTGTCATCCATCCCGGGAGCTAGGGGAGGGTCCAGGCCCTGTGGCAGGTCACAGGGGCCCCAAAAAGGGTGGGGAATGGGTGAAGAAACGGCGTTCCTCTGTCCTCAGCTGAAATGTCAATGACTTTTCAAGGGCCTTCCCCAAAGACCCCCGTAATCACCAACTCTATTATGTCACCTTTACCCTCTCTCCATCCCCCACCCGGGCACACTGTTCTTTTCACAATTGACATTTGTGCTTTTTCTAGTTTAACGCCAGACTCCACACTCGCTGCAAAGCACAGCAGGGCAGCCTCCTTATCTCTTTTGCCCACTGCTGGGTCCCGGGACCCAGGACAGTGCCCAGGACATTACAACCCTCCAATAAATGTTTCATTGAATCGAGTACTCAATAAAGAGAGAAATTAAATAAAACAACTCCATCTCTATGAGCATCCATATCCTCCTCGAAACGAATGAGGTTAATAATGACCACCCCCCACACACACCCAGGGGCCACTGTCAGCCTCACCCTTCCCTGCCTCACTCCACCTGCTGTCTTGGGAGCTAGGGGTTCAAGAGGACCCCCTTCCACTGGACCAGACCCTGGGGATGCACAGCCAACAAGACAAATTTCTCTGCCCTCATGGGGCTCTCAGCCCAGCAGGGAAGAAAAATAAACAAGGCACTACAAGTAAGGAAAAGTGCAGGGAGAAGAAAGTACTGGAAAAGAGAAGGATGGGATTCTGGAAACAGAAGAAGGCATGTGACCCCGCCTGGTGAGTTCCCCAAGCGCGGATGCATCCAGGCTCACTATCTACCGAGACAGGGCAGGATGGGGAACCCGACCTCCCCCTCGCTGCCCCCAGCCCCCACTGTCTCCCAGAACCACCCCTGCTCCAAGCCGCCTCCTTCCTCCCATGACGATGAGCAGGGGGGTTGCAACTGGGTGTCAGCCCTCCCTCAGCAACCTCCTACCCAGTCCATTACATTTAATGTGAACACCTCCATCCCTGCCAGACCTGCTCTGGCCCCTGACACCCCACAAGGCAGACTGGGGGAGCCCTGAGGAGCAAAGTGCACCCTGAAGGCAAGGGTAGGATTTGGGAGGATGCAGTGAGGTGCTATAGAAGTGGGCCAAATGGAAGGAAGGAAGGAAGGAAGGAAGGGAATCTGGGGGGATCCTAGGGGTTCTGGGTAGCCTGGAAAGGTTTATGGAATAGCAGGTGTATGAAGTGCGGGGTTTCCCAGTGAGGCCCCAGCAGCGTCTCTGACTGATCCTCTCCTGGGTGACACCCCGCTCTCCTCGAGTGTAGATTTCTAAGGCCTCAAATACTATCTGCAAGCCCCCCAAATCTGATCACTCCCTTACAGCCTTCTCCAGGGCTCCAGACCCAGAACTGACTTCCAGGTCAGGGGAGGACAGGAACTTACTAATTCTGGGCACTGACTGTGTGCAAGCCATGGTGAGGCCCTTCACGTCCACGGCCATAAGGAGCACGGGCTTTGCAGTCAGGACTGGGTTCAGACCAGGCCCCTCCACTTACCAGCCGAGTGACAAGGTCAAGTTGCTGGATTACGGTTCCCTGATCTGTGAAAAAGGGCTCTGACCTGCTTCATGGGTCAGGATCCAAGAAGGAAATGTTCTCTGATGTATGCTGAGCGCCAGAACAGTGCCTGGCACACAGTAGGTGCTCGGTAGCTAACGGATGGTATACGTAAAGGCCTTGGCACACAGTAATAGTCATCAAATGATGGTTTAAAATATTTTGCCTCAAGTAGCTGTGTAGGGACTAGGGAAGGGAGGAATGAGCTTAATGCCCTGGACAGGCCAACCCCACCTAGCTGGCACACCCTACCTCCAGACTCTCTGGAACTCTCTCTCTGCTGCCGCCTGCCTCAGGCAAGGGAGCCCTGGCCAGTTCTCCTTCATCCCCCCCCAATCCTACATGGCAGCTCCCGGCAGCCCTGAGATCCAGCACAAGCCCAGCAGCAGCTGTGAGGAGCCCAGGTGGGCAGAGAGTGGAACGGGCTCTGCCTCTGGCTCCCGTGTGACCTTGGACAGGTCCATGCCTCCTTGGGGCCTCAGTATCTCCAGCCTTCAATTGAGGTGCTCGAAAGCGTCCTGGGGCTGTCTGGTGGGGAATGAAGTGGGGGGATGGGGTGGGGGGGACCAGAGTGGTCTCTGGAGCCTCCAGCCCAGCTCCAACCAGAGGCTCAGCCTTCGTCTGCTCCACGTACTGGCTGTTTATTTGGCGTTTTGAAGACGGGTTCTGTCGCTTTAAAAAGATTTAAAAACCACTAGACTAGATGTCCTTGAACTACCAGGCAGCTCTCTCCTTCTGGGCTCTGAGCCTCTACAATTCTAACTTTTGAGATTCTTCGAATCCCCAATCCGGGATTTCTGAAACTCTGAATTTCTAAGTTCCGGTTTCTCAGATGTGCCAGGATCCATGGTGCCCACTGCAAAAGGCACTAGGAAAGGCATCCCTTGGAAACACACCGGACCTTGGAGGCCTGGGGGATGGGAGGGGCAGGCTCGGGGTCCAGGAAGACTCCACAAGAATCAACAGTACCAGGGTCCGGGGCGAGCTGAGCCCAAGGGAGGGTGGGGCCCAGGAAGAACCATGGCTCAGTGTTCTTGGTTTGAAGGGGAGTGAGCACCCCCCCACCCGCCACCACTGCTCAGAGTCAACACCACGACCCCAAGTTGGTCTGCAGGAGGCCAGAGATTCAAAGTCGGGTGACCTCCACACCCTCCCCGCGGGAACAGCCCAGCAGGCACAGCAGGGCGGCACCCACTTCCAGCACCGCTCCTTGGCAGCTGGCGCGGAGCACCCTTCCCTAGATAGCGGCACCCGGCACCAGCCAGACCTGGGCTCCAGCCAAGCCGCTACAGGGCAGCTTCATTTGCAGAGGCTCTGGCTTCCCGTTGCCTGGCTCGGGCCTGTCCTCAGGCCTGATGCCCAGGCTGGCGGCCTTCCACGCTCACCAGGCGGCTGCCCCTCCCGGGCCCCGGCCACCGCTCCTCTCTGCCCACCAGTCACCGCTCCTCACTCACCCCTTACGGATGATGATAATGATGGCCCCCAGGAGAAGGATGAGCACGGCAAGTCCCCCCGCACAGATGCCCAGGATGAGCCCCATCTCCTCCGATCTCTGGGACACCTCCAGGGGTCGCTTGCTTTCCTTGCAGGCAGCTGGGGAGAATAAAGCAGACCAAGGGTCAGAGGGGAGATAGGAACCACCTACCGATTGCCGGCAGGGGCCTGAGCCCCAAGGAATAAACGAACACATGCGCTTCGCCCTCAGCTTACGTCCAGCCTTTCAGTCAGATCTTCCCCCTCACCATCTACACCCGCTGCACCCCTGTGTACCCCATCAGGAAGAGCTCCTCTTTCCTCTCTACTTTCTCAAATCCTGCCTTCAGTGGATGGAGGATGAAGGATGCCTGGGGCCACCCGCTTGCCCCCCAAGAGGCAGTGGGGGGTAAGAATTACCCCCTGGGTACCTGGGTGTGTTCAGGGCATCTCAGGATGAAAGCCAACCCCATTCCCTGTCTACACCGCAGGGTCCACCTCCCCTCCACCACAGCAAAGGGGGCAGACACAGAACCTTGAACCAGTGCCCAGTGCCATCACCCCCGTGGCCCAACCATAAGGCTCCCCGTCCCCGTTCCAGGCCAAAGCCACTTCTGTGACCGTGATCGAGAAGAGGGAGGTTAGCCCCGCTGCCCGGTATGGGAGAAGGAACCCTACAGGTGGGGCAAATGGGGGCCAGGAAGGGAAAAGCTTCCTGACCCCAGGTCTGACAGACCACCCTCCTCTGCTCCCATAGCCCTGGGTGATCAGGGCCTAAGCCTCCCAGAGCCCAGAGGAGAGGAACTCGGTGCTGAAGGCCAGAAGGAACCCAGGGGGGCCTTACCTTTCCTGGCAATGCGGATGCAATTCAGCCGGGTCTCCTGGAGGCAAAGATGGGGGGGGGGGGGGTCTCAGCACTGCCGAAGCCTGGACCTGACCCTCCCCATAGGGATCCTTGAGCAGCTTGTCTTGGGCCTGGTCGGGGCTTGTCTGGAAGTGACTGAAACTAAAGACACCCCTCCCGGTAGCAAGGCCCGGGGTGGGGGTGGGGTACCAGGGAAGGGAGGGAATGGCGTGCAAAGAGGGCAATGGCTTAGGAAAGGGGAATGAGTTCAGGGGGAGCAGGGAAAGAAACAGCATGGAAAGGGGGCGTCCTCAGTGATGAGGGCCAGGAGCCAGTTAGGAGGGGAAGCCTGAGGAGGAGAGAGCCAGGGAGGGAGGAGGCAGGAGAAGGGCAGGGCTTCAGGGAGGAGGTGGCTGGTGGACCTCAAGGTCTGGGGAAAGCAGGACCAGGAGACGGACCCCTCCCAGGAGACAGGAGCTTGAGACAGAGACCAGGGCCTCAGGGACGGGGCGGGGATAGACTGGGGTCTTAGACATAAGAGTCTGGGGGTAAAGTCTCCGGAAGGGAATATGCTCTAAGAGAAGGAGCCTGAGGTCAGAAGGCTCAGGGGACGGGGGCAGGGTTCCAGAGAGGGAGTGGGGCTGGGGGAGGGTCTCTGGCCTCCGTAGGGGACTGTTCCGATGGCTCCAAGGGGTCCCCAGCCCGCCCCATCACCACCCCTGCGGGTCCCTCACCCCCTTCAGGTGGCTTGTTGCCTGGAAGTAGATGAGGTAGGCCTTCCTGGGCTCCAGCGGTGGGTTCCAGAAGCCGCGATAGGTCTGGTTGTCACCCACCGTGAAGGGCATGGCTTCTGGCAGACTGCTGGCCGCCAGTTCAGCCCCGAAGTAGTGCACCAGGCCCCGGGCCAGCGCAGCGTCAAAAGTCAAGGGTACTGGGAAGCAGTCCTGGCTGCCCGGCTCCCGTCGCAGCCTCCGCGGCCGCTCCTCCTCCACAATCACCTGGTACACGCTGCACAGGGGAGGGGACAGGGCAGTGGTCCCAGGCACGGGGAGAGCCATCCGGTGGCTAAGGACATGGGCTTTGGGGTCGGGCCCAGCCAGGGACTAATCTTGGCCCTGCCTCTTCTCACTCACTGGGCAACGCACTTATCCTCCCTGGGCCTCAGTTGCCTCCCTCTGTAAGACGAGCGTGATCACAGGGCAGTCCCATGAGCTAAATTACTTTCACTAAGGCAGAAAGAAGCGGGCCCTGCTCCATGGCACCAAGCCCTACAGCCCCACCCTGAGTCCTCGGTGAGTGCTCCAGTACCACAGGACCTGGGCCACCACCGCCCCCCCCCCCCCCGGCCGCCAGCCCCCGCAAAGCCTCAGGCTCCACCACCATTACCGATGGTTCCTTTTGGGTCTCCGGAAACAAGAGTCTGACACAGTCCATTTATTCGTTCAGAAAGTATGCTAGGTGGGCCCTTGGGGACCTAGGCTTCCTGCAACTGACCTCCAGTTGGGGAGACAGTCACTGAGCAAGCAAAGAAAGCCACACGAATCCTGCATCACGAGTACCCTCCCAACCTGGAGGCAGCCTCGGGTCTGCAACTCTGGGCCTGTCACGTCCGGGTCCTGACAGCTGATTTGTGTTCCCTTGTCTGTATTCCCTCTGATTTGTGTCCCCTGGTCCCGACCGGTGGGTTTCTATTTATTTTTATCAGTTTACTGAATGGCCTTTTGCTGTGAGCTCCTCCAAATCCTCCGCGGAACAAAGCCGAGAGCAAATAAATGAGCACTGACAAATTTAAGTATTTCCAGTCACAGCCTCGGCCACGTCTCGGCGTGTGACACCCATACCGGCAGCTGCACTCTGGGAAGGAGAAATGCCTTTTCCTGGCTCTCCAGCTGTTTCTTTCCAGCTTTGAAGCTGTAAGGGAATCACCCCAGCACCCCAGGATTTGGGTCACACAGTTTCGTTCTTTGTCACTAGCGCATTGCAAACACAAACCTGGGCCCCTCTCAGCCCCCATTTCCCTGAACCTCCCAGGTCAGGCCTCCCCCGGCCCCACATCCCACCAGGAGGTGATAACAATCAACACTGAACAAAGCATCTTGACTGGGATGATCCCCATCGTGCAGACAGGGAAAGGAAGGCTCAGAGAGGTAAAGGGAGAGGCCTAAGGTCACACAGCCCCTATGCCTCTCCCCTCTCACCATGTTCCACTCCCCCCTCCCCACCCCACCTTGTCTCTGTCATCCCGGAGGGACACTGGACAAGCCCGCTCACAGGATCTCTCAAGAAGACCAGGAAAAGAGAAGGCGCTGCTGGGTTTCCCAGCTCCCAGACTCAGCCACACAAGGGCCCCGAGACTCCTACAAATGCACCATGCCCCTCAAACACCCTGACTTTTTCCTGAGTCTGGGAATCAGCCCAGGACAGGCTCTGCAGGAGCAAATGCAGGGGAGGCAGAGCAGGAGAAAGGGGGGAGAGGAGGCGAGGGGGGATTAAGGGCACCTGGGCAACCCACTACCTCCTCAGAGGCTCAGCAGGCCTCTCCCAGTGCACGCTTCTTTGTGGAAGAAGGGGGAGGACCGCAGGGGCAGGGAGGCTCTGTGACTTCAAGAAAAGGCATAGGCTGTGCAGACAGACCCGGGTTCCAAACCCCAGCGCTATCACGTACCAGCTGTGTGACCCGGGGGGCAAGCTACTTAAGGTCGCTGAGCCTGTCTACTGAAGTGTAAAATAAGGGTAACAATACCGACTCCACAGGCCGCCATGAGGACAAAATGGCGGGTGCGGGTAAAGTGGCAAACACAGCGTCCGGCTGACAGGAAGCACGTGTGCACATCCCACAAACACCCTCACGCTCTCTCACATACACACACTCACACCTCCACACCACACATCACACACACACACTGCGTGTCTTTATCACATACACGCGCCATCTTGTCTCCAGCACCTTCTCTCCAGCAGAGGCAGCCTCAGCTTTCTCAGTGGAGAAGAAACTGAAGACAAGCTCTTAGCCACTCCAGAGCGATGGCCCTATCTTGCTGGCTGCCCTAGCCTTCTAGAACGCCCATCCCTGTGTCTCCTGGGAAAAGCTGGGAAGAAAGAAGGCCCCAAGAGTTTCACTTCTCCGAGATGTCTGAAGGAAGGCCTGCAGGAGAGGCCCGGACAGTCACCTTTCCAGGCTGGACGCTATCCGAAGATCTCATGACAGTCTCCATCAGATACCCATGGGAGTGGCTGTGGGCTTTCCACCTGCCCAGGATCACAGAATGTCCTCCTCTGGACACTTTGGGTCCTAAGTGGGAAACTGAGGGAGGACAGCTGACCTGGCCTATATGGGGGGGCTCTGGGGCAGAGGATGAGCTTCTTCCCTATGGCCCTGACCTCCCACCCCTCCGTCTAGGCTCTCCCACCTGATGGGCGCACCGCGGCCCTGTGCCGGCCTCAGCAGAACGGTGATGGTGTTCTCAGACTCGCCCAGGGGTGATGGCATGTCGGCATAATCAAAGCTGGGAGCTGGGGAAGGAGACACAGACGTAAGCACGGAGACTGGCTGCTAGACCGGGAAGGCTGAGTCTCTAGCCTCCTGAACTCCCGTCCTCAGATCTCTTCCCCTTCAGCCTTGTTCCCTCTGGCCTGAGATTCCCTGACTTCTGACCCCTGAACTCAGCCCTCAGATTCCAGTCTCCTCACCCCTCTGACTTAATCCTCCCTGCCCCTGAACTTAATTCCTAAATGGTACATTCATCTCAGTGGGGGCCCTCCATAAACACTCCCAGGACACCGCCCCTCCTCCCTCTGCCCACGGAATCCTGGGATTCTGGGTGTCCTCTAAAGGGGCCAGGCTGGGGTCGGGCGGGCTCACCTGAGATGTTGGTGGTGATCTCAGTGAGTGCCGCCTGGCCAAAGCCTTTGCCCGTGCGGGCCCGCACAGAGAACAGGTAGGTGGTGCCCGGGTGCAGGTTGGAGAAGACGTGGTAAGTCTCATTGCGGAGCTTGGAGATAGTACGTCGTGGGCCTGGCACATTCACCGCCGGGTCTGATGACTCAATGCTCTGATAGCTGATCTAGAGTCAGGACGGGCAGGTAAGTGGGCACAGGGATGGGGAAGGTCATCACTGGCCCCATAGCCTCCCACCCATCATAGTTCAGGTGAGCTAAGGAGAAGGCTGGGCAAAGGGGGACTGTGGATACCCATTAGCCCAGGCCCTGGACACCTTCACCTCTATTCTCTCAGGGTTCCTGTGCCCATAACCCACAGGGCACAGACTTTGACCAGTGGAAGGAACCTCAGTGATCACCTCTGTCCCCTACCCTGCACCTCCCTCTCCAAGCTGTGTGCCCACCTTCCACCAGCGACCTCCACTATAATGAGGTCCAAACTCACCTCATACTGAGTGATGAGGCCATTGGGTTCCTGGGGCTCCTCCCACTTGAGGAAGATCATGTCCTCCAGTGGAGTGAAGGTCAGGGACTCGGCTGCAATCCCACCAGGCACTGCGAGGGAAAGTGGCACAGAGCAGGGGAAAGCCGGCTTTGGAGCAGATACCTGAATTCAAATTCCCGCCTTCCTATTTCTTGGCTGGTATGCTCAGGCATCTCAACTCTGAACCTCAGTTTCCTCATCTGCGAAATGGAGATGAAAATAACCCCTCCCTCACCAGGATTAAGTGATGTGATGTACAGAAAGCCCCAAGGTAAATATCAGGAATTTCACATGGTTCAACCCAGTCCCAAGGACTCAAAGAGGGTAGCTGGCATTCTCATTACTGTGCAGGTGGCATTCAGCAGAGAACATCTGAATGTTCCAATTCTGTTCCAGTTGAATGGTTTTCAGAAAACACAGACCTTCGCCAGAGAAATGGAAACAATTGCATTAGACTGGCAGGATTATGGGTAGAGATGTTTTCTTGTCTAAAAATTTCTGATTACACAAAAACTATGCTCAGTGTAGAAAATCAAAATGAGTATAAAGAAATTCAGTGGCACCTACAATTCTGTCACCTGGAGACACCATTTACATTTTAGCACAAACCCTTTCAGGTCTGGCTTTGCTTGTTTTTGTTCTAATGGGTCATGTCACCTTAACAGCAGCCACAGGGAATTTCTTCTAGGAAGAGAATGGTCTTTGGGGAGACAAACTGATACACCAGTGTGGGGAAGCAGAAATCCTGAGGCAAGCAGAACTCAATGAACAATCACCGAAGCTAAAATGTTCTGGTTAAAACGAACAGTCAACAAGGCAGTCCGTCCACCAAAATGATCAAATGAAAAAGACAATCCCAAGTGTTGGTAAGGATGCAGGCAACTGAAATTTCCACACTGCATGTAAACTGATACAAGACCTTGGGAAAGCTGTCTGGAGAGATCTACGTATTATGAGCACAGATCCTATAACCTAGCCGTCCTAGGCATTAACCAATCAGAAATGTGGGTATCTATACCACTCCTCCACACACACACACACACACATACCCAAAAGAATCTGCAAGTATTTTCCTTTACAGCACAACTTAAGTAGGATAAATGAATGTGGTACATTCACATAATGTAATAAGAAAGAATTCTCTGGAACCCTATACACAACATGCCTGGCTCTCTCAAGCATAAAGTCTAGAGAGAGAAGCCAGTCGTAAAAAGAATACACGCCATAATGATCTCCACTGATAGAAAGTTCAAACCAAGCAAAAATTAATCTGTTGGATTATAGGTCAAGGTAATGGTTACCCTCAGGAGGCTGGAAGTGGGAACATAAAGGGAGGGCTTCTGGTGAACTGCTAATGCTATTTCTATTTAAGTCTATTTCTTTTAGAGAGAGAGCACAAGCAGGAGAGGGGCAGAGAGAGAGAGAGAATCCCAAGCACGCTCCACACTGTCAGCACAGAGTCCCACGTGGGGCTCGATCTCACAGACTGTGAGATCTGACCTGAGCCAAAATCAAGAGTCGGATGCTTAACTGACTGAGCCACGCAGGTGCCCCTGTTAATGCTATTTCTTGATCCTTGTGTGGGTTATCCTGATGTGTCCAGTTTGTGAGAACTCACGGAGTTTACCTTAGTAAGTACATTTCCTAAAACTATTATACTAATACCTAAGTGAAAAGGAAAAAAAAAATATTAAGTAATAGGCAGTTATTGGAGGGAAGGAGGAAAGGGACAGAGAAAGAAGAAATAAAGCCACGCAGTCCAAGTGAGGCCTGGTTGGAAGGGAGTGAAGCAGACACAACAACATACCTCAGGGGGGAGACAGGTCAACAGACTTTAACAACGAAGGAGTCAGATGTTGAACTTGAGGTTAATTGTGAAGGGTAGTAGAATATGCCACCGCAAAATATACCACCTTCGCATAAAGATTATTTTGAGCTGAATCAAGAAGCAGCAAGCAGACCCAAGAAAAGTTCTCTGCTCTCCCTGTTTGCCTAAAAGCAGGACATAAATATATAAAGGTGCTCCCATCCCCTCGCTACCAGGAAGGAAAGAGGTTAATCACTGAGACAACCCCAGACCTTTATCAGATCAGAAGAATCTACATGAACTTTACTAAACTTTATTAACTAGCCCTTATCTACCACTGGCTTCCCCAAATATTTGCCTTCACATAATCTGCTGTGCCTGAACTCTCAAAAATCCTTTTCCTCTGTCTTGTCATTTCCCTACAAATTCATTGTTCTTCTGTTAAGACACTACGTAAGCCCAAGCTCTAACCACTCCTTTGCATAACTCATCAGAGAGGACTCCCATTTGTGTGTGTGTGTGTGTGTGTGTGTGTGTGTGTGTGTGTGTGTGTGAAATGCACAGGGTAATAAACTCCTATTTGGTTTTCTCTTGTTAATGTCTTTTCTCAGTGTAATTTGTGTGGCCCCAACCAATGAACCAAAGACAACTAGAAGGAAGAAGTGAAGTTTTTCCTTCTCTGCATTTGCAATGCTTCAGGGTAAACCCTGCCCCCAGATCTCACTCCCACCCCCAGAAAATCCTCAGCACATCAGCACAGGGCACAGGGCATACACTCTGTCTTAGGTAAGTGGGACTTTGTAGAAATCAAGGAAGGAGCTGAATTTTGTGTCTGGGCCCTTGCTATATAAAACAGAAAATTCCACATGTAGGGAGTCAAGAAAAATTATCCACAAAGGAGCTTAGGTAGGGTACCTAAAGATTTGCAGATATCTGTGGGAAGGCTTTGGACCTATGCTAGCATAACAGCATTGCTGTTAAGAATGAAACTCTGGAGTGCCTGGGTGGCTCAGTCGGTTAAGCCTCTGACTCTTGATTTCAGCTCAGGTCATGATCTCACAGTTTGTGAGATCAAACCCTGCATAGGCCTCTGTGCTGAGTATGGAACCTGCTTGAGATTCTCTCTCTCCTTCTGCCCCTCCCCACTCATGTTTGCTCTCTCTCCTCTCTCTTTCTCTCTCTCTTCCTAAAAAATAAAAGAAAAAAGAAAAAAGAATGAAACCTCTGCAGCAGATAGCCAGGTTTGAAATCCAATTTCTGCTACCTATCTTCTAGTTATGTGACCTCACCTGTAAAATCAGGATAGTAAACAGTCATCTACCACCCAGTTGTCATGGGGATTATATGCACTAATAGTATATAAAAAACATTCAAAATAGCGCTTGATGTGTAGTAAGTGCTTAATAAGTATTAGTTTGACATAAATAGAACACTGCACCCAATATTGACAGATTGCACAATTTTTTTTCAGGTACACGTGAAATATTTATCAAAATTTAACAATATGCTGGGCAATAAAGCAAATATCAAATTTCAAAAGACCAAAATTAGAGTATGTACTCTGACCACAGAGGAATTAAGCTAGAAACCAATCACAGATAATTATGGAAATCTTAAAAATTTAGCAATGTAATTCTAACTCTTGAATCAAAGAGGAAATCACAACAGATATCAGAAAATATTTTGAACTGAATAATAACAAAGAACATATCAAAACTCATGGGATGCAGCTAAAGCAGGGCTTTGAGGGAAATTTATAGCTTTAAATGCATATATTAGAAATGAAAAAAAATCTCAAAATCAATGACCTAATAAGCTTCCATCTCAAAAAGCTAAAAGAAGAGCTGATCAAATCTAAAGAAAGTATAAAGGAGGAAATACAGGGGCACCTGGGTGGCTCAGTCAGTTAAGCATCTGACTCTTGATTTCGGCTCAGGTCATTATCTCATGGGTCATGAGCCCAAGTCGGGCTCTGTGGTTGGGATTCTCTCTCTCTCTCTCTCTCTCTCTCTCTCTCTCTGTCCACCTCTCCCCCACTCACATTCTCCCTCCCTCTCTCTCTCTCTCTCCCCCCTCGCCCCAATAAATAAATAAATAGATAAATAAATAAATAAATAAACAAACTTTAAATAGGAAATACTAGAAAATAAATATACAATAAAGCAAATCAACTAAGCCAAAAGCTGGCTCTTTGGAAAGATAAAAAACGGATACACCCCTAGCAAGAGTGAACAAGAAAATAAAGAGAAGACACAAATTACCAAACTCAGGAAAGAAAAAAAGGGACATAAGCCATTGATCCTTCAGACATCAAATAAATATAATTAGAGATTATAACCAACTTTATGTCAAGAAATATGATGATTTAGGTGAAATAAATTCCTTAAAGCCCAGTACACCAAATAGATACAATTATAGAAAATCTTAATGTTCATGAAGCTCCTGGGTGGCTCAGTCAGTTAAGTGTCCAACTCTTAGTTGGACAGTGGTCATGATCTCACAGTTTGTGAGTTCAAGCCCTGAGTCCAGCTCTGTGCTGCTAGTGCAGAGCCTGCTTGGAATTCTCTGTGTCCCTCAATCTCTCTCTGTCCTTTCCCCATGTGCACATTCTTTTTCTCTCCAAACAAATAAACGTTTTAAAAAAATCTTAACACTCTACTACCTATTTTAGAAAGTAAAACTATTGGGGCGCCTGGGTGACTCAGTGGGTTAAGCATCCAACTCTTGATCTTGGCTCAAGTCATGATCTTGTGGTTTGTGGGATTGAGCCCTGAGTTGGGCTCTGTGTTGACAGTGTAGAGATTGCTTGGGATTCTCTCTCTCCCCCTCTCTCTGCCCCTCCCTCACTCTCTATCTCTCAAAATACATAAACTTTAAAAAGAAGAAGAAGAAGAAGAAGAAGAAGAAGAAGAAAATAAAACTGTTAGTAATTACATTGCCACAAAGAAAATTCCAGGCCCAGGGGCACCTGGGTGGCTCAGTTGGTTGAGCATCTGACTCTGGCCTAGGTCATAATCTCACTGTTCCGGAGTTCGAGCTCCACGTCGGGTTCTATGCTGACAGCTCAGAGCCTGAAGCCTGTTTCGGATTCTGTGTCTCCCTCTCTCTCTCTGCCCCTCCCCTGCTCACGCTCTGTCTCTCTCTCTCAAAAATAAATAAACATTAAAAAAAACTTTCTTTAATTAAAAAAAAGAAAGAAAACTCCAGGCCCAGATGGCTTCGTTGCTAAATTCTTCCAAACATTTAAGGAAGAAATTATACCAATCTAGCCCAAGTCTTTCAGAGAATAAATATTAGCCATCATTACTTTGTTGTTCTTCAGCAAAAAATTTTCTATGAAAATTTCAGTCTCACAGTGGGTGCCTGCGGGAGGCACTGAGTATCCTGGGAACCAGGGCTGGGACTCTTACCATCCTCGTCTGTCTGGAAGGTGACCTCCTTGCCCTCCTTGCGTCCCTCGGGGTTCGTGAGGATGAGCCGCACGTGAACGTTCCGGTAGGGGGGCAGGTTCTTGATGGTGTAGCGGCTGACGCCCCGCTCCATCTTCACACACTCCCGGATGGTCTGGTTGTGGCTGCTGCCCAGCGTGTAGTGATAGCACAGGGACACCGTGTACGTGTGGCAACGTGTCACATTGTAGCCCAGAGGTTCCCACTGCAGCATCAGCTGGCGGGCCTGGATCTCAGCGAAAGCCAGGCCTTTGGGGGCCCTCATGGGTTCTGGGGAACCCGGGAAGCAGAGAGGAGAAGGTAGAGGAAGTGGGAAGAGAAGTGGGGCAGGAGAGAAAATATCAGTCAGCTGCTGAGATCATCCTTCTTTTGCCCTCAAGAGTTCAAGAGACCATCTAGAACAGGGAGTCAGTGTGTGTGTGGTGGAGACAGGTGGGGCCACATCTGAATCCTAGCTCTGCCCTGTGCACCTGGCAACATTGGCTGAGTCCCTTCACCTCTCTGAGCCTTAGTTTCCTCACCCACAAAAGGGGTTAATATGCCCTACCTCACAGGACGGTTGTAAAGTTTAAGGTAATGTGTGTAAAGCATGTGTGACAATGGCCACAAAAATGTTAGCGATAATTTTTTTTTAATTTTTTTAACGTTTATTTATTTTTGAGACAGAGACAGAGCGTGAATGGGGGAGGATCAGAGAAAGAGGGAGACACAGAATCTGAAACAGGCTCCAGGCTCTGAGCTGTCAGCACAAAGCCCGACGTGGGGCTCAAACCCACGGACCGCGAGATCATGACCTGAGCTGAAGTCGGACACTTAACCGACTGAGCCACCCAGGTGCCCCCAATTTTTTTTTTAATAACACAGTTCACCTCCTAGTTCAAGGTCATCCTGGAAGACATCAGGACAGTCCGAATCAACCAAATGCTGTATTTTTCTTAATTTATTAATTCCAAGCTTGTTCTAAAAAAGCTTATAGTAGGGGCGCCTGAGTGGCTTAGTTGGCTGAGCGTCCAACTTCAGCTCAGGTCATGATCTCACAGTCTGTGAGTTTGAGCCCCACGTTGGGCTCTGTGCTGACAGCTCAGAGCCTGGAGCCTGCTTCAGACTGTCTCTCTCTCTCTCTCTCTCTCTCTCTCTCTCTCTCTCTCAAAAATAAATAAACATTAAAAAAAATTTTTTAAATAAAAAGGCTTATAGTGATACATACAATGCAATAATATATAGAAATCAGGATGATGGGGGAAATGAGAGTCAAATAATTAAATAATGCCAGAGAATGTTAGGAAAACAGAAATTCATGCCACGGGGTCCCATGCAGGTCCAAAGATAAGGTTCAAATTGAGTGGTGACTTCCCTGATTGCCAAAGCAAAAAGGGAAATACAATCTGTCACATAAGGGCAATAAGAACAATGACAGTTAACATTTACTGGGGGGGCTTTGTATGTGCCAGGCCTTGCTCCAGAGGCTTTAAAACACTTTATCTCATTTAATCTTCTCGGCAATCCAATAGACGGGTGCCATTATTAGCCCTGTCATATAGCCATGGAAATGGAGGCACAGAGGGATTAGGTAACTTGCCCACAGTCAGTCCCACAGATGGTTAAGCGGTGAAGCTGGGATGCAAATTTGGACAGGCTGACTCCAGAATCCATACTCTTCACCACCACTACCTGCCTCTCCATGAGGAATTCACGGTCAACAACAACATCACACCAATGCCACAGGAGGTACAGCTCCCCCAACACAAGGGGGAGCATGTCACTGTGCTTTGTAGCCTCTTGATCAATCCATGAAGCCACTTATAAAATGGTAAAAGCACACAAACAAACAAACAAACAAACAAACAAACAGAAACACGAGGCTTCTGGAGCAAAGCGAGGATGGAGCCCAGGTGCTCAGCCCCTGGTTCTACATCTGCGTTGACCAGCTGTGTGATCTTAAATCTCCGGGCCTCAATTTCCTCATCTAGAAAATGATGGAGGAAGCCAAGATTACTGACGAACCTTCTCTTTTCTGGCGCCCTAACTCCGTGAGATGCAGTTTCATTACCCTCAAGTTCCGCGAGCACCTGCAAAGCGTCCCCAGTTAGAGACTCTCAGCACATGCCTCAGATGAGGAAATGCTGCCACTTGGCCTCTTGAGATGATTAAGTATGACCCTATGACCATGTCCCTGTGACTCATTTGCTCAGAATGCTTTTCCACAGGAGCCGCAAAGGGAAACACCAGCCCAGGCTGCTCTTTAGTCGGGAGGCCAGAAGTAGCACAGCGTTTGATGCTGGCCCAAGGACAGCACAATCCAAACTTCTATTTCCACCAGAGCTGTCCTTTCTTCCCTGGGCCACGGCCAAGTGGCAGGCTCCAGTCACAGATCAGGCCATCAAAGACGTATTTCAGCGCCTGCTAGGAGCAAGGCCCGCCTCTTGACTTCTTACAGAGTCTGGCTTCCTTCTCCCCCCACGAGCAAGGCAGACTCAATCCCTACCCGACGGAGACATTAAGGGGCTGATTCCACTGCTCGCCGCACCCCAGGGGCTGCTGGCTGAAGCCCACTTACCACACTTATGTTTCCTCTCCCTTTCCTGGCCCACAGAACTTTTCCTAATGTTTTATATACACAGAGAGAGAGAGAGAGAGAGATTATTTATTTTTGCAAGAGAGAGACAGAGAGCAGGGGAGGGGCAGAAACAGGGGAAGGGAGAGAGAGAATCCCAGGCAGGTTCCATGCTGAGCGCAGAGCCCAACGCAGGGCTTGAACCCACAAACCACGAGATTGTAATCTGAGCCGAAACCAAGAGTAGGACACTTAACCAACTGAGCCACCCAGGCGCCCCCCGCCCCGCCCCCACCAATGTTTTTCTATCCGGTTTCATTTTAACCCACGTTCTTAGCTGTTCAGAGTACAGGGGGCGGGTTTTGGGTGTGTCCACTCTGCCACCTTGTTCAGAGACCTTTGCTTTATTCCCTGACTTCCAGGCCCTGGTCCTGGCTGCCCCATGGGTACTGTGTGTCCCAAGGTGTCCATGGGAGTCAAAGCACCACTGCTTTATTTGTTCCCTGCATCCCTGCTCACATCCCTGCCCCCGGGGGACACCTGCCCCACATGCCTTTCCACCCTTGCAGGTTTGGCCAATGTGCACTGCTTCCTTCACCCTCCTGCAGCAGTTAGACAAAGGCACAAAAAGTTACATGTAAACCGGTGACACAGGCTGGGTCCGTACTATGACAAACAGGACAGTAAGTGTTCCATCCAAAAGGGACAGCTGTTTCTCAGCTCCAGACAATGTTCCCATGTAGGACTACAGACTCAGGGTGGCGAGATCCTCCCCCTTTAAAAAAAAAAAAAAAAAAAGATTCTATTTTTAAATAAATATACTCAATGTAGGGCTCAAACCCACAACCCCGAGATCAAGAGTCACACACTCCACCGACTAAGCCAGCCAAGGGCCCCAAGATCCTCCCATTTTTTTAAGAGAAGCCAGAATTTCATATTTTTATGTGAAATCTCCAGGTTTTTAACTATTGGCAACCCAGGGTGCCTGGGTGGCTCCGTCGATGGAGTGTCTGACTCTCGATTTGGGCTCAAGTCATGATCTCAATGGGATCAAGCCCCACATTGGGCTCTGCACTGAGCATGGGGCCCACTTACGATTCCCTCTCTCTCCACCTACCCCTCTCCCCTACTCACATGCTTGCTAGATAAAGAGAGCCAGCCAGCCAGCCAGCCAGGTGGATAAATCCTGGCAACCTACTCAGGTTTTTGTAAAAACCACTTTGTAGGTCACTAAATAACTAACCGCCCACCTGGAGGAAGAAACTTCCACCCTCATGCCTCACTCTCCAGACGCTGTGTTAGCCGCCACCCCCCACCCCCCACCCCCCCCCCCCCCCCGGTCCACCTCACTGGATTGAGGGAGTCTTCGAAAAGAAAGCTCACTCTCCTCACCCCACCCTGATCAAATCTGGGCGGACCCAGGAGCTCAAATCATTTGTTGACTACAGACGGATATGTTGATTGAGGGGTGTGAATTCACGAGTCGCTGTTTCCAAAAACCATTTGGCACCCACACATTCTCTCTTCAGCTGCCAGCACAGGCTGGCAAACAGCCCTTGGGGACCTCAAAGCCCCAGCCCTCTAAACTCCACCACACTGCAGGCCACTCAGAGATCAGAGGTCAGACGCACAAGAAAATAAGGAGGCTCACAGCGAATACCTGTTAAATCACGACACACAGTGCTGATTTTAATAATGCGAAGGAGGATGCAATAACCCTGAAACTTTCAACTGTTTCTCGCAGGAGGGGCTTTGAAGCAGGGCGGGTGCTCCAAAGCGCAAATCCTATCTCCACCTCTCATTGGTTCTGTGACTTCAGGCAAGTTGCTTTGTTCCCTCTGAACCTGGACTGAAAAATGGAGATAGTAACGCCTGCTTTGAAGAGCAAGTGGCAGAGTCACGGGCAAGGATGTGAGCCAGACTGCCCGGCCTCTCGTAATTAATAAACATGTGCGTGCTAAGATGAGGTAACGGTAGAAATAGAAATTAGTACAACCAGTTTTTAAAGCAATATACGTCGAAGCCCTTTCTTAAGCCACTCCTGACTATTTATCCTACAGAAATTACTCAGGGGGGGCGGGGGGAAACACTATAAGCACCAAGTTTTTCAATGCAGTATTATTTATGATAACCAGGATCTGGAAACAAAATCGTCCAGCAATATGGAGACACTCCATGGACCTCTATAAGCCAATAAACATAATTATAAACAACACAACACATGGTACACCCCAAAGAGAAGGAAGCAGGATACAGAATGCCTTCTACATCCCAATGACAGGGGTGTAAAACTGTGTACCGTAGGCATATGGGCAGAGATTTGAAGAAGACAGAAAAACTGGGCTAGGATAGTGAGGTGTAGAGTGATTTTTGTTAAATGTCTCTTCCTGACATTATATTATTGCTTTTACACTAAATCATATTGTAGGAGGGGAGTTTCAGGGAGATGGGGTGGGGAGGATAACACAGCGGACCAACAGCAAAACAATTGCTGGTCAAGATGCCTAAGTGGGACGAGGGGTGAGTCGGGGGGCGGGGGTGGGGCAGAACATCAATGAAGGAAGCAAGTCGTTAAGACGGGCAGGATGAGTTGCTTGGGTTCTGTGCGTCTGGTCCCTGCCCCAGCTTCCATCCTCACCAGCCTGTGTGAAAAGTTCAGCAGTGCCTGGCACAATGTGGGGACTCAGCCCACGACAGCAATCGCTGTCACCGTGGCTGCTGCTGTTGTTTCAAACGCTTCCCTAGAAATCGGGATATTCTCACTTTGGCTCTGACTCTGCTATGGACTCACTGGGTAGATCTGGGCAAGGGACTAACTCTCCAAATCTCAGTTTACTCATCTGCAAAATGGGAATTAGCTACCACTCTCGCCATGAAACCCGGGGTCCTGACCCCAGCCCCCTCTCTGGGTTTCAGTACCCCCCCACCGTACACTAAAGGGGAGTAGAACAGAGATCAACTTCGGATCCCCTGGCTCTGATTTTTCTTTTGAATACCTGACCAGAACTGGCTTTGAAGAGTTAAAAACACCGTAATGATAACAACTGTCATTTGCTGAGTACTTACCATATGAGACGCCATCGTCACACGTATTTAGTGCATTTACAGGCGATTATTTGCAGTTAACCTGAAACACTGGGAGGCCCGAGGGTGCAGGCCTCACATCTCCTCTCTTTGCCATCTACACTTATTCCCTAAAATCTAAGCACTAAATCAGGGGTCCTCAACCTTGGCACCACTGACATTTGGGACTAGAGAATTCTCTGTTGTGGGAGCTGTTTGTGCACCGGAGGACTTCAGCAGTTCCCCTGGCTTCCCGTACCCTTCAGATGCCATTATCACTCCACCCCCGGCTGTAATAACCAATGTCTCCAGACACTGCAAATGTCTCCCGGGAGACAAAATCACCCCCGGTTGAGAACCACCAGGGTAAAAGATCCCAGCCAGTCTCCTGGCTTTAAACACCATCTCTGTCTACACTGATGACTTCCAAATTTATGTCCGCAGCCTGAACCTCTTCCCTGAACTGCACACTCGTAAATCCATCTGCCTGACGGATATCTCCGCTTGAACGTCTAATAGGCATCTCAAAGTCAACATTTCCAACACAGAACTCTTGATCTACGGCACCCCATCACACCTGCCCCTCTGCAGTCTGCTCGTTTCCAGCAAATGACAACTCCATCCTTGCAGCTGCTCGAGCAAAACACCTTGGAGCCATCCTTGACTTCTCTTCTCCTCTCTCTTATTGCATAGCCCGCCCATCAGCAAACGCAGTCAGCTCGACCTTCACAATAAACCCCGGAGCTAACCGCTTCCCACCACCGCCGCGACCTCTCGGCTGCACTGTTACAGCAGCCTCCTCACTGGTCTCCCCTCCGGTCCTCGCCCTCCTAGAATCTACTCTTCACAAAAGGGCCAAAGTCATCCTTTTATACAAAGTAGGTGATGTCACCCCTGCTCTCCAAATCCTGCCATGGTGGCGCCCAGTTCACTCAGTGTCAAGTGACTCTGCATCCCACATCCCCAGAGTGACTTGGCCGTCCTCTCGGGCCATCTCCTCCCTCAGTCACTAGGCCACAGTTACACTGGTCTCCTTCCTGCTTCTCCGTGTGCCAAGCATCCCCCAGCCTCCAGGTCCTTGAGCCCTACTGTTCCATCTGCCAGGCTTGCTCCTTCCTCCAGCAATTTCTCCAGCTTCTATGTGGCTCAGTGGCTCGCCTCCCTCAGGTCTTGCTCATAAGTCACCTTCTCAGTAAAATGGTCCCTTGAGCCTTTTAAAAATAACAATCGTCCTACCCCCCCCCCCCCACCCTGCTTTATTCTTCACGGCACTTATCATCATCAAACTATAAATCTCACCTGTTTTACTGTCTTCTCCTGCTACAATGTGAGTTCCGTGCCCGAAGGAGGCACTCACATGCTAATAGCCTTGCTTGGCTCTGTCATAGTCCCACATCCCTAGCAACTACCATAGTGCCCGATGCATAACAGGCACTCAATAAACATTTGTTGAATGAACCCTGACACCGACTCCTGTGTGGTAAAGATTCTTATTCTTCTCATGCTGTAAAACAAGGGCATGAAAGCTCTAAGGTTAAGTAACCTGACCTAGATCCCTCAGTGAGAAAGTGATTCCCATGGGAACACTCTGCATTCTGATGCACCACTCAAGAGTTTCTTCAAATGTGGCACTCAACTGGATTTTTAGGTGGCTCCCCAGATCAGCTCTGAAAAACACTTAAGAACACAGGCTGTCAAAAGATGAAAACCTCGTCTCTTAACCAAGAATTAACTCAAAGTGGATCACGGACTCAAATGTAAAACGTAAAACTGTAACTCTTAGGAAAAAAAACCGGAGCAAATCCTTGAGATCGAAGGCGAGGCATGGAGGTCTTAACCTTGACGCCAAAAGCACAACTCATAAAAGGAACTTTTGATAAACTGGCCCTCATGGAAATTAAAAATGGGTGGGGCGCCTGGGTGGCTCCGTTGGTTCAGCATCCGACTCTTGATTTCACCTCAGGTTGTGACCTCACAGTCGTGGGATCAAGCCCCACGTGGGGCTCTACTGACAGCTCGGAGCCTGCTTGAAACTCTCTCTCTCCCTCTTTCTCTGTCCCTCCCCCACTCGTGAGCACATGCGCTCTCTCTCTCTCTCTCTCTCTCTCTCTCTCTCTCTCAAAATTAATAGATACATAAACATTACAAAAAAAAATGGTTGCTCTGTAAAAGCCCAGGTGAAGAGTATGAAAAGGCAAGCTAAAAGCAGGGAGAAAATATTTATACACTATATACCCAACAAAGACTAGTATCTACAGTGTGTAAAGAACTCTCAAAACCCAAAAGGAATGAATGAATAACCCAATTACAAAATGGGCAAAGACATGAACAATTCACCAAAGAGGATACACAGACGTCAAAGAGCACATGGAAAGATGTTCAATAACATTAGGCATTCAGGAAGCGCCACTTAAGACCAGGATGGGCGATCACTACACATCCCTCAGAATGGTTAAGAGAAATGATGACAATACCAAATGCTGGCAAGGGCGCAGGAAACTGGATCACACATACATTGCTGGTGAGAATGTAAAACAATACAGCCATTCTGGCAGTTTCTGATCAAAACAAAATACGCGATTATCATGGGGACCCATCAGTTGCACCTGTGGGCATTTATCCCAGAAAAAATGAAGACTCGTGTTCGTGCAAAACTCTGTACACAAATGTTCACAGCAGCTTTACTTGTAACAGCCCAAAATAGGAAATAGTCCAGATGTCCCTGAACAGGTGAATAACCATTCACCTGTTAAACAAATTGCCGTGTGTCTACACCATGGAATACTACTCAGCAATAAAAAAGAATGAACTACCAATATACACAACTTGGATGAGTCTCCAGGGAATTATGCTGATCAAAATAGCCACTCTTTTTTTTTTTTTTACATTTATTTTTTTTTTGAGAGACATAAAGAGAGCACAAGTTGGGGAGGGGCAGAGAGAGAAGGAGACACAGAATCCAAAGCAGGCTCCAGGCTCCGAGCTGTCAGTACAGAGCCCAACACGGGGCTTGAACTCACAAACCATGAGATCGTGACCTGAGCCGAAGTCGGATGCTTAACCAACTGAGCCACCCAGGCGCCCCAAATAAGCCACTCTTACTGCCAAGACAATTCAATGTGAAAAGAATACTCTTTCCAACAAATGGTGCTGGGACAACCAGACATCCACAAGCAGAAGAATGAAGCTGGTCCCCTACCTCACACCATGTGCAAAAACAAACTCAAAATGGATCATGGACCTAAATGCAAGAATTCAAACTATAAGAGTCTTAGAAAAAATAGGGGTAAATCTTTGTGACTTTGGATTAGGCAATGGTTTCTTAATATGATATCAAATGCACAAACAACAAAAGAAAAAACAGATAACCTGGACTCCCCCAAAATGAAAAACTGTTGTGCTCCAAAGGATACCATTAAGAAAATTATAAAACAACCCATAGAATCAAAGAAAATATTTGTAAGGGTCCAGGACCCAGAATACATTAAGAATTCTTACAAGTCAGTAATACAAAGACAAATAACTTTGAGTGCCTGGGTGGCTCAGTCAGTTAAGCACCCAATTACAGCTCAGGTCATGATCTCACAGTCTGTGGGTTTGAGCCCTGCATCAGGCTCTGTGGTGACAGCTCAGAGCCTGGAGCCTGCTTCGGATTCTATGCTCCCTCTCTCTCTCTCTGCCTCTCCTCAGCTTGCACTCTGTCTCTTTCTCTCTCTCAAAAATAAATATTAAAAACATTTTTTTTTAAAAAAAGACAACCCAACTTAAAAATGTGTAAAAAATCTGAATGGACATTTCTACAGAGAAGACATACAAATGTCCAATGAGCACATGAAAAATTGCTCAATATCATTAACCATCAGTGAAACTCCAATCAAAACCCCACTGAGATACCATTTCACACCCACTATGAGGGTGATTATCAAAAGACAGATAATAACCAGGGTTGGTGGGAACGTAGAGAAACTGGAAACTTCACACACTGCTGACGGGAATGTAAAAATGACAGCTGCATACAATGCAATATTGTTTGGCAATAAAAAAGGATAAAGTAAATATGTGCTACCACCTGGATAAACCTTGAAAACATTATGCTAAGTCGCAAAGACTACATATTGTATGATCCCATTTATATGAAATGTCCACCAAGAGGCAAATCTACAGAGACAGAAAGCAGTTTTAATGGGTGCCTAGGGCTGGAGATGATAGAAGGAAATGTGGGGAGGGATAGACTACTAAAGAGTGCAAGGTTTCTGGGGTGCCCAAGTGCCTCAGTCTGTTAAGTGTCCAACTCTTGATTTCAGCTCAGGTCATGAACTCGCTGTACTGACTGTGGAGCCTGCTTGGGATTCTCTCTCTCCCTCTCTCTCTCTCTCGTGCGCACTCTCTCTCTCTCTCTCTCTCTCTCTCTCTCTCTTTCAAAATAAACAGAAAAAAAGAGTACAAGGTTTCCTTTTGGGGTGATGAAAGTGCTCGAAAACTTACTGTGGTGATGGATGCACCCCTCTGAATATACTATAAACCACTGGACTGTGTACTCTAATGAGTGAATTTATGAGATGTGAATTAAATCTCAATAAACCTGTTCCCAAATTTTTAAAAGTCAATTTCAAAAGGTTATATGCTATATGATTTCATGATTTATGTAACATTTTTGAAATGGCAAATTTTTTTTCAGTTTATTTTGAGAGACAGAGAATGCCAGCATGGGAGGGACAGAAAGAGAGGGAGAGAGAATCCCAAGCAGGCCCCACACCGCACAGTGCTGGACGAGGTACTCGATCCCACAAGTCATGAGATCATGACCTGAGCTGAAATCAAGAGTTGGACGCTTAACCCACTGAGCCATCCAGGTGCTCCTGAAATGGCAAAATTTTAGAAATGATGGACAGATTAGTGTTTTCCGGGGGCTGGGGTTGGAGGAAGGGAGGCAGGTGAGTATAGATAAAAAGGGCCATACAAACTGACTGAACCATCCAACATCTTGACTGTGGTGATAAGCACACAAGCCTGTACATGTGATAAGTTGTATAGCACTAACTACATGCACACACACAAACAGGGACAAGGGAAACTGGGCAAGTCTGAGTAAGATCTGTGGATTACATAAATGTCAATACCCTGACTGTGATATTATCCTACAGGTCTGCAAAATGTTACCTTTTCAGGAAACAGGGTAAAGTGCATCGGGAATCTCTGTAGCTTTTCTTTTCTTCTTTTTTTTTTTTTTTTTTTTTAAGTAATCTCTATACCCGATATGCGGCTCAAACTCACAACCTGGAGATCATGTACCGACTGAGCCAGCCAGGCACGCTGGCAGTTTTTCTTACGGCTGCGTATGAATCTACAATTATCTCAATAAAACTTCAATTATAATATACTGCAATCTGTCCTGTTCTATTCTCAATTTCTCTTCAGATTAAACAATGTCCTCCGGTGCATGAGTGCCACAGCTCCTAACAGCTGCTTATACCCTTTTTAAGGAGAAGGAGCAGACCTCAGGTTCAGATGCCCCCACAAGAGACTCTAGCTGAAATTTAATAACGCACTTTTTTTTTTCAGTTGTTTATCTAGATGGTATGATGTGGAATTAAGAACACAAATTCTGGAGCCAGCCAGTCAGGGATCCCAATGCCAGCTCTGCCACTCACTAGCCAGTCACTTAACATCTCTGTACCTCAGACACCTCATCTGTAGAATGGGTATGACAAGAGTACCTAGATCAGTGTTGTGAGTTTTAAATCACTGTGCGCGTGTGTGCGTCTGACTCTGTGTGTGTGTGTGTGTGTGTGTGTGTGTGTGTGTGTGTGTGTGTGTTCATAGACATACGTATAGCGTCAGGCACAAACTCTTAGCTATCATTATCTTTACCAAAACAAGGACTAGGGGGAAATAACCTTTTAGAAAGTTTTAGAAGCACAGGTGCTGACCATATTACCTCTCAGAATGTATCCCCTTGGTCCCTCCCACGGTAGCCCTGAGCCCATACCCGGGTGTCCGGAGGTAGGAGTTGGGCCGGGAGGCACCCACCTGCGCACTTGGTGCGGCTGATGAGGGGTGGCCCAGGGCGGCCGGTGCCGCCATCACCTGGGCGCGTGAGCAGCACACTGATCTCGTACTCCGTGTCGGGGTCAAGGTGCCACAGCTTGTAGGTCTGCAGGCTGACGGCGTGCACCTCCGCCCATGGGCCGCGGGACATGCGGTACTCAATCTCCTTGCGCACGATCGGCCCGTCGCCAATGATGGAGTTGGTGTTGAGCTGGATGATGAGGTAGGTGGGACCCGCGCGCAGCAGCTGCGGCGGCGCGATGGGGGTGGGGGGCTCTGCGAGGACGTGAGGAAGAGGTGGAGCCGAACGATGCGCTGTGAGACCCTGCCCTCAACTCGGGATCCCAGCACACCCAAGTCCCCAGTGACCTTCCCTGTCTTCCCAGGGGCCCTGATCAAACGCCCAGACCCTCGACTAGACTTCCTCGCTCGTGCCCACTAAATCCCCAGGCCTTAAGGGGTGTCCGCTCCAAAGGCTGTCCCCGCCCTCATCCTTAAGCCTACACCCTGTCCCTCACTCCCCTCTGAATCCCCAAAGACTAGCGTTCAGGAGCTGACCGCACCCCCGTCGGATCAACCCCGGATCCCCACAGCCTGACCCGCCTGCGTGGCTCACGTCTGGCCTGGCTCTCCCCGCCTGCCTGTTTCTCAGTCACACCCCGCCCCCTGGAGCGGACCTCCTCCCTGGAGAGAAACTGCCCCCCTCCACAGACCCGACTCCCAGTCTTCCCCCCACGGCCCCACCTTTCTACAGGCCACGCCCCTAGACCAGACCCCGCCCCCTCGCCTGGCCCCGCCCTGCAGATGGTGCAGGTCCCACCCCCAACCCCACCCCGGGAGAGCGCCCGCACGCGCTGACCCTTGACGATGAGCTCTGCGAAGTTCGAGACGCCCGCGCCGCGCGGGGCCTGGGACACGCAACGATACAGGTCCTGCTCCGAGCGGCTCACGGAGGCCAGCAGGAAGGTCGCCAGGAAGCGCCGGTGGCTGATGTGCCGCACGCTGGCCGCGGGCACCAACGCCCCGCTCTGCCGCTGCACAGGGGTAAGGTCGACAATGTCAGGAGCGCTGGGGAGGGAGGGTCCCAATCTCGCTCTGACCCGGGCGAGGGGAGTAGTACATGTCCTGGCCCCATTTAGCCGTCCCTAGTACACAGGGGACTTATGGGGTTCCTGGAATCAGCTCCATCACAGGAAGGCGCGGGATGAGAAGCTGATTAAGGGAACGTGGTCTCTACCTCCGATGGAGAGTGGTTGGGGGATCCTGGAGTCACCCTCTATCCTGGGGGTATAAGAGGACCCAAGAGGGCAGAGCAGAGCCTAGGTGAGAGCAGGGATGCATGAAAAGGAAGGAACGACTCCACACCCTGCAAGGGACCCAGGCCCCAGAAGAAGTTTCCCCCCACCCTGGCTAAGGTCCCTGCACCCTCTCACCTGCAGGAGAAAGCGCTCTGCCTCTGCTGCTCTGCCCGCTGCCATGCACTGGAAGGAGGCGTTCTGGCCAGCGTTGACCTCCACATCGCCCAGTCGGGAGAAGTGCGGGGCCTTCGCTGCGGGAATAGAGCCACAGTGTGAGCTGGGCCGATGCCCGCCACAGTCAGGAGCCGTGGCCACCCGCACCCCTCACCCTGCACCCCAGTGGGCTGGGACTCACCGCAGGGGTAGCTGAGAAGCAGGATGTCATCTAGGCCCATGTAGCCCCTGCGGTCTGGGGAGATGAGGGCCTCAAACAGCACCTGGGGGAGGCGGGAGGTTCCCTGTCATATCCCTCCAGCCCTACCTGGGGAGGTGCCCACAAGAGACCCCTTTTAGCTCTGCTCCGGTCCCATGCTCCTCAACCAGCAGAGGTCAGCCCAACTCACAACGGCCTTCCCTACCAAGCCAGCTAGTTGTGGGAAGGTGTGTCAGCAGCCAGAGCTAACAAGGTCAAGGCCAGAGGTTCTCTCCCAGTTCTGGACAGTTACCTTCAAGCAGGAAAACTTTTCCCAGCAGACAGGGTTTCTAGGTCAGCACTGTTCCAACTCACCCTTGACCCCAGCCACAGACCATTTCTGTTGACAATGATCTCTGATGCTGAACCCAAACCATAGCAGCCCTGAATAGCCTGATGCTGACCACAGACTGACCCCTGACCTTGACCACATATTGACTCCTGATGCTGAACACAGACTAATTCCAACCTCGGTCACTTGCTTACTCTGACCTCGGGCTGACACCTCTCTACCGGCTCCCCTAAGCACAGGCTGACCACAGACCAAACCCAGCCTACCTGATATTCATTGGGCCAGAAGGTGCTGACAGCCAGCTCAGCCTGGTGCCACTGACGACCATGCGATCCAGTCATATTCCAGACGGCACTGCCCAGGGGACCCCCATTGACACGCACGTAGATGCCCAAGGTGCCCGGGCTGTGCCCATCCCGGCTGTACAGAAAGTAGCTGAACTGCACACAGTGGGTATCATTCTCACTCAGGCTCTGGAAGATGACATGGGCCCGTTGGCCTGGGGCATGCTGGGAAGCATTGACCATCAAGTAGGAGCCTAGAAAGGGAAGAGGCAGGAGCTGAGGAGGCTTGGGGAGGACCAAGGTCAGGTGGGCAAAGGAGGGGGACAGAAACAAAGGAGTTCAGGCATTTGGACCCACTAGGAATCAAGGGTTTTGAGTTCTGGTCCCAGCTCTGACTCACTACGCTGAGTCCCTTCACCTCCCTGCATCTGTTTCCCAGAGGAGAGAGCAAAAAACACACAAAACTGACTCTCTCCAAACCCTTTATGGTCCCTCACCACCTACGATCACAGTCCAAGCTCGTGCTGATCTATGACTTTCCCCATGTGCTGAGCTGCCCTTGGAGGCAGGGACTAACTAACTAGGTCATTCATCTAGGAGTCAAGAGTCTGGCACATGACAGGCCTTCAAAGGTTACCTTTTCTGAAGTCTTCCCTCCCTGTCCCTCTATAGGCTTCTCTCCTGGCCCTTGGATCATTAATAAAGTGTCTGTCTCCCCACCAGCCTGTGATGCCTCGGAGGCTCCACTGTGTCTCCAGCATAGGGCTGAACCCAAGCTGAATGAGTGTGTAGAACAGAGATTGAATAAAAGGACTCTAACTTCCCTTCCAGCCCCCACCCTGGGTCTAAACGCCTGGGATACAAATCTCTTCCAACCTGGAGACAGGCAGCAATCTCCTTCCCCAGATCTGGGCTGTGTACTGGCAGGGGGTGGAGGGGGCCTGGCAGGGTGGGAGGGACTGGACTCCTTCGGGATCCAGCTAGGGGATTATGGCTTTCCTTTTGTGGGGAGAAGGCCCCAGCAGCTGCCAAGGGGGTGCCCACAGCCACCCAGCACCGCCTCCTCCCGGGCTTGGCTGCCAGCCAAAACAAGCTCATTCAGATCCCAAACCACGAGGCTCCCTGCTCTGGGAGGGCTCCCCAGGGACTCCACTGGAGGGGATCTCATTCATCTCTGCAAGCCAGGGGCCTGTGAAGGCGGCTCCTGGATCAGTCCCGGTGGGATAGTAAACAGAACTCCCAAGTCCCCGTCCGCACCCAGAAAGGGGCACATCCTGGCCCCCAACAGTGCCTCTTGGCCCACTCCTCTGCCCCTCTCTCTCCTCTCTTCTTCCCTAGTTTTTCCCCACTCTGCACCCCTCTCCTTCTTCATTTCCTCCCTTCATTCCTGTGGCTCTTCCTTCCCCTGTCTCTGAATCTCCCTCCTTCCTTCTCCCTCCACCCCCAACTCCCTTCCCTAGAATGTGTGCCCTGAGAGGGCAGATACGGTGGCCCTCTCGCTGACCACTGCGGCCTCAGGATCCAGCACAAGGCCCACGCGAAATGCTAAATGTCTCTCTCCCCTTTCTCACTGGGCATGTCCCTACGGGTGTGAGAGAGAGAGGCAGGGCCCGCACTGGGTCCCTGCCGTGGTGGGCACCTTGACAGATCACAGTCACACAGGTCAGACTCTGATACCCACTAGCACAGAGGTCAAACCAAGAGCTGAGAGCCGTTCCTGCAAAGGAGAGAGGAATGCCCCAGGGAGGGTGCTGTGTGAGCAAAGGCACAGAAAGGGGAGGCAGGGAGGCCTCCAGGGGGCAAGGTGAGCAGGAGGAGACGGGGCTGAACGGCCGCCCATGCCAGGTTGCGGAAGGCCTCTCTGGCAGCTTCAAGTTCTGGCCTCACCACTGAGACCCTTTGCTGCACCTACCCGAACTCTCGAGGGCCAGTGCAATTGCAGCCATGTTGTGAGTGGAGTAGCAAAGGGCCTGGTCCGCTACTATGACAGGGCAAAGGGGAGTCCTTAGGCTGTCTACTTCTGGAGTTCCCTCAGCAAGCCCATCTCGTTCTCACCCTATGCTATGTCTTCTAACCCAGCTTTTATCACTAATAAAGTTCATAGGCTGGCCTCCACCTCTCTTATCCTGTTCTGAATTCCCAGTTAATTCTGTACGCCGTGCAGAGGGCCCCCTCAAATACCTCCAACAATAGCAACTAACCACTCACTGAACCCCTACATACCACTCCCATGCTATATACCTTGTAGGCATTATCTAATAACCCTGTGAAATGGATTATTGTGCTCTCCACTTCACAGTTAAGAAGACGGAAGCTCAGAGACGTTAAGCGACTCGCCCAAAGTCACACAGCTGGTAAAGTGATGAGGCCAGGATTTGAAGCCCAGTCTTCATGATTCTGGAACCAGGATAGCAGGGGCCCTCATCAGAGTAGGAGGCCAGCACTACAATCCATGTAATTAGTCTCCTGACCCCCAGTCCAGTGCCCACGATGCCATAAATGCCTCATCCTGAAATGGGGCAGAGCCAGGTAGAAGCTGGGAAGGATCTGGGACTTCCAGGAAGAAGGGGGCAGAGGAAGGAAGGTCTTGTAACCTCCAGCCCCCAGTGTTACTGCTCCATCAGCATCAACATCTTCAAGTCTTGGGAGACCAGGATTCAGAGGCTCCCAGGGAGGAGAGGGCCTCCCTGGCGGTGGAAGACTTAGGACAACCTGATGGGAGCCAAGCTGCAGGGGGAGTAATGGGAAGTGGGTTTTAACTTAGCACCTATAAGGGTCTTTGATTGCTTGAACCTGCACCCATCTTACAGGTAAAACTACCCGATACACACAATTGGACAGCATGCACAGAGCGCCACATGCACGGTCCTGCGTATGTCCTTACAGATGCAAAAGCAAACGAGGCCCAGAGAGGTTAGGGAATGTGCCCACGGTCGCACAGCGGGTGGCTAGAACTAGAAGGAGACCAGGGGGAATGGGAGTTGAGAGTAGGCTCACCGTGTGGCAGGTCTGCAGGAGCCCGGGTACCAGGGTGGATCTGCACTTGGTCCCACTGGAAGTCGTCGTACTGGGCCTGGCTGTACTCGCAGGGCACTGCTGGGTCGCTCGCCTCTTCGAAGGTGCAGCCGGCTGTGAGGGCAGGGCCTGGTTAGCCCTGGCTAGGGCACCACTACTGGCCAGGAAGGCTCCTGGGGCTCCCCTCCAGGTGCCCCTCACTGCCCTGCCCACCCAGGCCCACCCTCCTCCCCTCCCTCTCCTAGGCCTCCCCTCACTGCTCCCTCCTCCAACCTTTTCCCTCTTTTCACTGTCACCACCCAATACTGGGACGTCCCCACACTGCCCACTCCCAGGACCACACACTGCACAACCACCCACCAAAGATCCTCCTCAGGGAAAACTAGTTAACATTATCACTACAACATTAGAGCCTCACAGCTCATGAGGTCAGGTCTAGAATTATCCCTATTTTACAGATGAGGAAACTAAGGCCTTCCTTAAGGCCACACAGCCAGGTAGTAACAGAGCTGGGGTCTGAACGGAGATCTCCTCTCCTAACTCCTACTCAGTGTCCCACTCCCTGCCCGCCCCATCTTCACGTAAAGGACAGACAGTGGGTCCCAGGACTGGCGGGCTCATGAATGCACTAAGCCAGCCCTGACGGTATCTCCTTAAAAATAACAATGGCCACTGATCATCTCAGGCAAGCCCGGTGCAGTGCTAACGGCTCTCAGGGTGGCATCTCCTTTAGGCCTCGCCTCCTGAGACCGGGACCCCTATTGTTCCTGCTTGACATGTGAGTTTAGGGGATTCGGTCATTGCTCAGTCGCCCCGCTCCGGTCTCTGCCTGCAGGCCTGGGACACGCGAAGTCACAGTCATGTGTGGACGGGGCACACGCATGACTAGAGAAGCAAGTTCCCGTGATTCGGACCCAATATTTACAGTTTGCACGAGGAGAAGAGGAAGGAGGGAAGAAGGCGGGGTAGAAACAGATGTGAGTCCTTTGCCTGGTAATGAGGTCCACGTATCTCAGTAGCTCATCGGAGCCCTGAGCCGGGCACCGAATAAATGTGAGAACACCACCAGTTGGAGAAGTTAACAGCAAACTGGTTCCTGCAGTCACTCCCAGAGCTGGTTGCTTGCGGCCCCGTCACAGGCCGTCCAAGGCATTGGGGAGCCAGGAAAATGCGTGGGCAAGTGGTGAGGCCAGACCCTGTGTGGGTTACGTACCAGCCGCTGGTACTTCTCCCCACCTGACGGATGAGGTGACCGAGGCCCCGGGGGATGAAGGGCTCCATCCACAGTACAACACGGTGGTTATGTGGGTGGGCTTTGGCATTAGACAGATGTGGGATTGAATCTTGACTCTGTAATTTGTCAAGCTGTGCGACCATGGGCAAGTCACTTCTTTCTGAGCCTCAGGTTCCGCATCTGCGTGTGTGGTTGTTGAGGATGCAATGCGGGAGTCCACTGACCACGACGCCTAGCGCGTGCAAGCGCTCAGGAAATGGTGGCCCTTCACGGGTGCCACTTGAGCCTACACGAGCAACAGACAGAAGCGGGACTTGAACCCGTGGCAGTCAGATAGCAGAGCCCACGTTTCCTTTACTATGAGAAGGAGCACAGCCGGGTTCTTCCCAGGCTCAAGAAGAGGAAGGAAGAGAAACTAGGGGGTGAGGGCCATGTGCCAGGCACGGCGGGCATCTGCCCCACAGGAGTGACTCCACTCTCGGGGGCTCTGCTGTTTCACCTGCTGCAGGGGACTTCTCTAGGTTGGCACACAGATCACGTGCAGTAGCATTTGGAAACATGCCCGGCAGAGCTGGGCACAAAGGGGGCTCGCACCTTGTTGGGGGTCCCCCGTTCCTCTTCTTGCACCCCATCGGAGTGCAAAACAATGAGATGTGGGCATGAGGCTGGCACTGAGTGGAGGGGATGAAATTACAGAAGCCTCTCTCCAGAGCTAGTGCAGGACCCTTCCAAATGCTCTTTGCCTCTTTGTGCGAAAAGCTCTGGTCAGCATCATGCCCTGTGGCCCGTGGGAGGTAAGTTTTAACCCAATCTGTGCTGAGAAGGCCTCAACTCTCCCTCGAGAAAATGACCCATGGCACAGCACAGAGGGAGGCCATGGACAGTAGGGTTGGTCAAAGAGGGCTTCCTGAAGGAGGGGAGAGCTGACTTCATTCAGCCTGAGCTGAGTCTACAGTCTGCTCCTGAGGTTCTTAGCCAAGGCCTCCCTAAGGCAGAGGGATGGCCAGAAAGGGAAGCCCAGGATCTAGAGCCTGGATGGAGCTCAGGCCCTTCCTATTCCTTTATAAGGCAGCTGCCCAAGGATATCTCATCCATGGCCCTGAGGCAAGCCTGGGAGTGCCGGCTCCTTGGCGCCCCCCCACCCCCATCCCCGGTCCATCCCAAGCCAGGCCACATGAGCTGTCAGGACTCCCAGACTGACCAACCTAGTCAGATGGACCCTCAAGACCATGTAACCTTAGCCAGAGTAACTCCCAGACTGACCCAGGTCAGTGACCCCCCCACCCCAGACAGAACGACCTCAGCCAGAGTGACCCCAACACCATCCAGACCATCTGACTTTATCCAGAATGACCACCAGATTGTCTGACTGACCCCAGACCAGCTAACGCCGCTGGCCAGAGTGTCCCCTGACCTCTGCCAAATGACTCCTACAATTGGCCTCAGGCAGGGAGGTCACCCTAGCTGACCTTCCCCCTCCACAGTGTCCCCTTAGGCAGAATGACTCACTGTCCCTGGTCCAGGTCCACCCCCCCCCCCAACGCGGTGCCTCTGGGGCCAGGCCAATTCCAACAATGGCACTTACAGGATAACATCTCTGGGTCCAGGCTCCTCAATGACAGCCACATCCTCACATTCTCCCCGGCTCCCCCTGGGGTGGGAACAATCAGGCCTCCCAGGTCCTAAGGAAAAACCTATCACCTCCAGTCTGGATGGTTCAAGGGCCCCAGAGCTAAGTCCCAGCTGCTGCTAGAGAAAGATCCAACTTCGGCTGGAGGCTACTGGCCTGGGGTGGGGTGGGGGGAGAAAAACTAGATCAGACTTTGGGTTCAGAGCAAGAATGGTAGCAGAGAATCCCTCTTGACTCCATCAACACAGACAGCGGCCACAGACGTGCACACACACACACGAACACCACCGTGAGGGGACTGCCACGTTCCGCCATGGCCACCTACACCCATGAAACTTCATAGGAATTCATAAGGAGGTACTATTATTATTCCTGCTTTACAGATGGAAACTGAGACTCAGAGAGATGAGGTGGCCATTCTAAGGCCACATTCTAAGTCCCAGAAGCTAGGCTTTAAGCCACTTACTTATTCAAGGAGACTAGGTCCAGACAAAATAAGGCCCTGGTATTCCGCTGGCCACATGTGTTAATTCGGTTCCATTCACAGGAAATTTGTTCACTGACAGTATAAAGCAGGTCTCAGCCTGACACTAGTAGAGGCATAAGGATAATTAAGATCCTGCCCTGGCTTCAGGGACCTCCCAGTCTGAGTGGGGCTGACGGAATAAGACAAAGCAGAGGAGGGTCAAGGCCACGAAGGGGATCCAGGGGAAAGATTTGCTGGAGGCGGGTGCATCTGAGCAGAGCGTGGAAAGATGGGTGTCATTCTGGCCGGTAGACATGGTGGGTAGAAGGGCCTATGAGGCGAAGGAGGGCAGGGAGTAAACACACAGTCCGGAGCATAAAGGGGAGCACAGACTGGCCAAAGCGATGGGAAAGGAGGCTGGAAAAAGGAAGACTGAGGCCAGATCAGGGAGGCAGGGCCTTAGGCGTCTGGGCAAGAAGTTGAAATTGGGAAGCCAGAATAGGTGTTTGAGCAGGCTTCGGATGAGACAGTGACAAATCCTCTAAACCAGGAGGGTGGGTGGGTTCTCCAGAGGGCACCACAAAATCAGGAGGGACAAGCCACAGTCAGATGTCAGGAACTGAGGTCCCCATCCTAGATGCAAACAGCACATACTCTAGTCACACCCAGAGAGATACACAATACACACACACACACACACACACACACACACACACACAGCCCCATACTCCCCCCTCCCCACCCCTAGTGCAAGCCTCGGGGACACAGTCTCAGCCAGGCTGGGGTAGGGAGAAAACCAGACCCCACAAGGGGGAACCCATCTCTGCCCTGGCCTCCCAGAGAGGGTGGGCTAAATCAACCCAGGACCCCCACCGGTTCCCCCAGCCTCAGCTCAAACTGGCCCAGCTACATTCCTCAGCTAATCTCCCCAATCTGGCAGGCGGTTGCCTCAGCAACCGTCAGCCACAATTTGGGAAGGCAGGAGGATGGCTTATCCACATCCGGCTGGGCTATGGATGGGGCGATGGAAGGGGCAACACAACCTCTGCAGAAAGTCAGGGTGTGGGAAGGGGGTCTCCCCGGCATGAGGGCCTCCTCGTCTCTGTTTGCATGTGTCTCCATATGCAGACGTGTGTGTGCGCGCGCGTGTGTGCGTGTGTGCGTGTGTGTGTGTGTGTGTGTGTGTGGCTGTGAGAGTGACAGCCTGGTACTGACTTGTGAGCACGCAGCTGGGAGGCAGGAGACCTGGATCTAATAGCTGCTGAGCGTCTAATTCCCTGTGTGACCTGTGGCAGGTGACTTGCCCCCTCTGAACCTCGGCTTCCTCACTTACAAAATGAGAATGGGGACCCAGGTGACCTCTAAGGCCACATCGACCTCTAGAATGCTGGTCTCATTTGTGTGAGTATGCCTGTGAGCAAGAATAATTTGAGGGCAGAGAGAGACTGTGGGGCAGAGGTATGTGAGTGAGGGTAAGCATGAGTCTCCCAAGTGTGGGTCCCCCAGGCGGCATGCTGTGAAGGTGTGGGTGTGTGGGTGTACATTCGCGTGCGGAGATATACGACCACACTCGGGGATAAGCATGGACCTACAGAGGAGGTGAATATATGTGGTGGGGTAGAGGGGAGTTGTGCACATGTGTGCATGTGTGTGTGCATGTGTGAGCACCAGACTTTTCTCCCCACCAGACAGGGAATGGTGCTCTGTGCCAACTGTGGCTGCCAGCCACAGTATTTTCTGAAGGACCCTAGGTAAATAGAGTTTGTTTGCCATGAGATTTTTGTTCTCTGATTTGTCAATAGAACATCCAGTTCCCAAGGGTGGCCCCAGGAGAAACAGAACCTCCCCCAGCAGACTAGAAGTTTAGGGGCTGGGATCATACCCAACCACAGGCATAGCCCCAACCTTGGCCTGGGGAAACCAGATACAACCCCAATAACAGCACTGTTCTATTTCACCATCCGAAGCCACATCTCTATTTTAGGTAGCCTAACCCAACCCTGCGACCGACACTGGCCTCACCCCTGGACATTCTTGCCCAACCTGGCCCTGTCCTATGTTCTCCACCCCAACTACAGCTCCATGTCAGGCCCATTTAACTACCCCCCCTCCTCCTTCCCTAGGGCCAGAGACTGTCTCTTACACCTTCGAACCCCACCGCCCAAACTCCTGTGTATAGCAGATGGCCAACAGTGGCTGGACTTATTGACCCCATGATCCCAACTAGTCTCACCCCAACCAACCCCACCCAGGCTCAAGGACCATGACTTCATCTCAGAGACCCAGTCCAGCCCATTTCACTGCTTTACCTGCCCAGATCAACACACCCAGACTTCAGCCCGGGGTTCCCTGGAGCTGTTCTCCAGAGCCCTGAATAACTGATGAGTAATTAATTAAGGGCAGGGGTGACTACCTTCTAATCACCCAGGATTCAGCATGGCTGGAACTAGGAAGATCACCCTGGACAGGACCAAAGAGAGAAAAGACTGAGCTGGTACCCCACCCCCCACAGGAGCCAACACAGACCCCAGCAAGGCCAACATCCTTCCACTTCCACTGAGGATAGAAGGAAGCCAACTAGACCAGGGAAACTTAGGCCAGAAGCACTCCCCATCTCCTGGACCAATATGCACCACAAATCCTGAGGAGAATGGTAAGGCTGTCATGTTGGTGCTCTAAGGGGAAGGCACAGGGCTTGGCCCAACTCCAGACAGAGGCCAAGGGCTGAATGAGGGGCTGTGCTATGCAGGGGGATGGTGGGCAAAGAGTACACAGACCCCCTGCCGTGTGGACACTCTGTGTCACATAAAACACAGTGCAGCAGAGCAGGGAGGCAGAGGGCCATGCACAAACCCGTGCCGTGTAAAAATCTGTACTTTATAAAGGTCCGTGGAGACAGAGGGCTACGGAGTGCCACAGTGTGATGTGTTGAGAGCTCAATGCAGCAGCTCCACACTGTACAGAGGCAGAATACAGTTACACAACACGGGGGAGCAGAGCCCACGGTGAGCATAGACCCCAGTGCTGACACCCAGCACAGCGTGGCAGAGCTGACCAGGGCCACAATGCAGCACAGAGGTGCCACAACCCAACGCGGGCACGACCCAGGACTGCACGGAGGCCCGGCACACCAGCGCAGCACCTCTAGGGGTACCCTGGGCTGGCGCTCGGTGCTACACGACAGGGGCACGGAGGAATGCCAAGGTGCCAAGTTCAAGCCTTACTGGTTCAGGGGGCACCTGGGTGGCTCTGTCGGTTAAGCGTCCGACTTCGGCTCAGGGCATGATCTCACGGTTCAGGAGCTCAAGCGCCGCATCCGGCTCCGGGCTCACAGCTTGGAGCCTGAAGCCTGCTTGGGATTCTGTGTCTCCCTCTCTCTCTCTGCCCCTCCCCTGCTTGCACCCTGTCTCTGTCTCTCTCTCTCAAAAATTAACACTGGAGCACCTGGATGGCTCAGTCGGTTAAGCGTCCGACGTCAGCTCAGCTCATGATCTCCCGGTTCGTGAGTTCGAGCCCCGCGTCGGGCTCTGTGCTGATAGCTCAGAGCCTGGAGCCTGCTTCGGATTCTGTGTCTCCTCCTCTCTCTGCCCCTCCCCTGCTCATGCTCTGTCTCTCAATAATAATAAATAAGCATTAAACAATTTATTTTTTTTAACGTTTTATTTTTGAGACAGAGAGAGACAGAGCATGAACGGGGGAGGGACAGAGAGAGAGGGAGACACAGAATCGGAAGCAGGCTCCAAGCTCTGAGCCGTCAGCCCAGAGCCCGACGCGGGGCTCGAACTCACTGACAGCGAGATCATGACCTGAGCTGAAGTCGGACGCTTAACCAACTGAGCCACCCAGGCGCCCCTAAACAATTTTTTTAAATAAGATAAAATAAATAAACATTAAAAAAAAACTTAAAAAAAAAAAAAAAAAGCTTTACTGGTTCTTCTGCCTCTCCAGACACTAGCACGGGGCCAGGTACATAGCTGGTGCTCCATGACTTCTCGCTGAAAGCATGTGTCCAGCATCAGCATACACAACAGTACAGAGACACGGGGATGCGGAGGGTGTGGTGGGGCGCAGAAGGAACTGCCGGGCACGCAAGCCCAATCCAGAATACAAGCCGGATGTAGTCCTGAGGAGCAGGATAGGGATAGACTCAAGGGCAGGGGTGGAAAGAGGCGCAAAAACGGAGTGCCGTGAAGATGCTGTGCGGAACGGCGAACTCAACGCAAGGATCCTGGGGTCCTGAAATCCGGCAGAGTTCACATGACGTAACAGCGAGCACCTGTAGTGCAGGCAGAGGCTCAGGGCAGTAACCCTGTGCAGTATGCGGGGTCCTGGGCAAAGGTGCCAACCCGCAAAAACCCAAGCCGGTCCCAAAGCCCAACAAAGCGGCTCCAAGCTGCAGTGTGAGTCCAGACTCCCCGAGCAGTGTGCGGGGTGGGACAGAGGCCCGCACACAGGGGGGACGCCCGAGGCAAGGATGTTGCTCAACCGGGCCTGCCCACAGAAACCTGGGGGAAAGGCCGCCAGCAGACTCCTCAGCAGTAACACCAAGAGAGGCTGGGATGCCGTGAGGGGCGGCGTTCGGGCAGCAACGGCACGGTAGGCACACATGGCCGGAAGGCACGTATCCAGAGCCGCGATGTAGTGCAGTTGTTAGTGTAAGTTGAAGATGCGACACACGACCAAAGTGTTATAGAGAGGTCGCGTGTGCTGTGATGCCCTAGAGAACATGAACGTGCCGACTCCTGGAAAACCCTGTGCCTCTAGCTCCGCCAGCCTGGGCTGTCTGAATCATGGTTTGGGGACTGAGGCCCCGTCTGCCCTGTGGGCTTCCCTCCACCCTGCCCCCCCATGCCCACATCTTCCACCCCAGTGACTCTCCAAGGGCACAGGATGAAGCCATCGCTCTCCAGGGGACAGGCAGCCAGAACTGAGCACATTGTCCAGGTATTCGTATCTGAGCAGGCCCCAGCCTGCTGGCAGGCAAACAATGAATTCAGATTCTGCTGAAAAGCCTTTGGGCAATTAAAGCATATCGCCTGGCCCCCAGCCCAGGGCAGGACAGTGTGGGGCAGGGCAGGGCAGAGACAGAGAGGGAGACCTATTGGACCGGGCTCTGGTGGCAGGATGATCCGAAAGTGGGATGAACAGCGGGGAGGATGTCAGAGAGGAGCCAGATCTAACCCCCCTGGCTGGTCGCTCCCGCCCTCCCCTACCGCCAATACCTCTGGACTTCATCAGAAGCCAGGAACAAACTTTTCTGAGCATGCAGGATGCCTGCACACACACACACACACACACACACACACACACACACACACACGTGCTTAATAATCGTTATCACTTCCACCGTGCTTACTATGTGACAGGCCCTGTTCTAACTATATACCTACGTCGATAAAATAGATCCTCATGGCAACTCCATGCGGCATGTTCTATAATTATCCCGATCTCACTAAACGCCCAGAAAGGTCAAGCAACTTGCCCAAGTATTACACAGTTAGTGACGGCGGGAGCTGGGATCAGAACCCAGAACCCGTGCTCTTAACCACACTCTAGGTAAAACACATACTTATGCGCGTGCACGACACGTACATACACGTAAACACATGTACATGCATTCTGAGCCACGTACCTCCACTCAGCTAAGACCCACCTATCCTTGTCCACACAGGTTTCTTTTTTTTTTCTAAGTTTTATTTTTTTATTTTTGAGAGAGAGAGAGAGAGAGAGAGAGCAGGGAAGAGGATCAGAGACAGAGAGAGGGAGACAGAGAATCCCAAGCAGGCTCCTCACTGTCAGCACAGAGCCTGACACAGGGCTTGAACTCACAAACCATAAGATCATGACCTGAGCCGAAATCAAGGGTCAGATGCTTAACCGACTGAGCCACCCAGGTGCCCCTACACAGGTTTCTGACACCTCGCAGTGGTCACCTCTTATCCCCCAACTGTCCCATGCCCTCCTGTTCTCTCTGTCTTCCATCTGTCCCTCAACTCTCAGCTGTCCCCCTACCACCTGTTCCCTCAGCCCCAGCTGTCCCCAGCCCCCAGATACATCTTCGCGGATAGCCATCTTCCCTCCCCATTGTCCCAGCTGTCACTCTGCCCTCAACTGTGATCTTGGCCGTCAAATATCCCCAACTGCACCCTTCCCCCAATTTCCCCAACCCAGTCCTTCCACCCAGCTTCTGTACTCCACTCCATAGTCTCAGGAACCCTCTGAGTCCCATTCTCCACATCCCTTCTGATTCACCACTAGGTTGTGGGATCCGCACCCTGGGAATGTGCCCAAGACTTCCGGAGTCAGCCAGCAACAGCCTCTTCTGGGCTGTCCACCTCATGAGTCCTCCCCCAGCCATTCTGCAGGCAGTGGCCTGGGGCAAGCCAAGAGGGCACACTGGCCCCCATCCATGGCTGCCCTCAGGAGCCCCAGCTCCACACTCCACCCGCTCCAAGCCTTCCCTGCACACCCAAGGTTTCACAGTGCAAACACTGAGTGGGCACCAGCCACATACAAAGTCCTGGGGACAAAAAATGACAAAGACCCAGCCCAGCCCTCAGGGGGCTTCTGGCCTGGTAGGCAAAGAAGATGGAGAACAACTCAGCGTGTGGTCATACGTGCATTAAGGGAGAAATCTGAAAAACTGTGCAGAGGGATAGGGTCCGGGAAGGCTTCACTGGGGGAGTGACAGAGCTGGGCTCTGAGGCTGAGCAAGTCAGCAGGCCCCCACGAGGTGAGAAGGGCACAGGGGGGCATTTCCTGCAGGAGGCACAGCTTGTGCAAAGGCAGAGGGCTGTGAAAGGGCCCGGCAGGTTCTGGGATCAGCACTGGCCTGGTGATCCTGGATCGTAAGGGGACAAGGAGAAATGTGGTCAGCGGAGGAGAGGCATAAACACGAAACTATTCCAGAAAGTAGGGTCTGCATCATATAGATTTGGGTTTTGTCCCCTGGACAAAGGCTGGAGACCCTTCAGCTTGGGGCAAGGGAGTGGCAGCATCCTATGTCTGCCTGCTAGAGATCATTCAGGTCACAGGCGCCGGCAGCACTGGGGAGTTGATGGCAGAATGGAGACCAAGAAGGGGGCTACTTCAACAGTCCAGCACGAAATGATGGGCTGGGAGGAAGCAAACACGGATTCAACAAAACCTTCTGCAATGGCTGCTGAGTGGTGGTTCGGCCAGACCAATTCCACTCCCTGAGGTGGCCAGGCCTCACACCTCCAGGACAGCACTGTCCATAGAACTTTCTGCTCTGATAGAAATGTTCACTATCTGCACCCACCGAGCCGGTGGCCACGCAAAACGCAAGATTCTTGAGAATGTGAGATCTGCCAAGTGTGGCCGAGGGATGGGTTTTCTATTTTCGTGAATTTTAGCCACTTTAACTTTAATAACCACGTGCCAAGAAGCGGCCGCCGTATTGGAAAGTGCGGGTAGAAAACATTTCCATCACTGTCAGAAGTTCTATTGTAGGAAGTTCTCTGGAAAGTCAGCTGTAGACTGACTAACGATGAAGAAGCAGAGCCTTCTCCAGAGGCTCCTGGCCTTGGGGTCTGAAGGGAGATTGGGAGGCAAGCCTCAGTCCCTGATCACAGCCGCAGTCACCAGGACACTCCCTACCCAACACATGCACACCCCTTTCCTGGAAACAGACACACCTAAACGTACAGACACGCCTACGACAGGGCACCCCACACCCAGACTCACAAACACCTAGATACTCCAATGCATGGGTACCCTGTTCCTGGGCACAGATACCCCCACATGTTGACCTCCAGATACTCAGGAACCCAACACTCAGACGCCCACGTACTGAGACAGCCCCCCAACCCCAACACAGAGGTAGGTGCCCCCTTCCTTGAACACCCATTAACCTGAGGACTCCCAGACACCCGGATATACCCACCTTTGGATGCAGAGACACTGGGACATCCTTAGGTTGGCACGCTCTGAGCCTCCCACACGCTGGTATTGGGATACCCACACCTAGATAGTGAGATACCACCCACCCAAAGAGGTCTGCACCCAAACTCCAGGAATCTGACACTTAGATACCAAGACCCCCTAGCAGCAGGCTCCCCAGGGATCCAAATAGCTGGTCACCTCCCTATTCCAAAGTCAGATCCTGCCACACAGGATAACCAGATGGCTAGACAGCCTGACAAGCCACACATATGTTCTGTGCCCCAGGCTACAATTATACAATCACACACACACACACACACACACACACACACACACACACACACACCCCTCACCCCACTCTGACTGCCCAGATGCCAGGATCACATCTGCACACACCTGGGCCAGCCTCCCACAACCCCACCTGCAGGGGTTACCACCAGGAGTAGCCCTCCTCCCTTCTCTGGAGCTCACCAACAGCCAAGACACCGGCTGTGACCCCATCTGCCCACTCCTAGATCTGGGACAGAGAACTGAGGGAGTCTCCCCCCTCCTGATGCGGGGCCTGCCCTCCCTCCTCCAGAGACGGTCAGCTCAAACTGACGGTTGGGACCCCAAGCTTCTCACCACCTGCCGAGGCCTCCGGCACAAAGGCTGAGCCTGGGGGCTGGACAGGCCCAGCCAGCTGCTGGGGGGGAGGGTGGGTTTGGAGACTGGGCTGGAAGTTGGGGGGAGGGGCTGGCAGGCAGGAGACCGCTCCCTTCAGTCTCTGCCAGGGCCTCAACCTCCCCAACTCACAGCTCCCAGAGGACTCTCTACGTGGCCTTTTCACACACAACACCATCCCCCGGCAGAATTTTCCAGATTCCTGGAGGGAAAACCTAGTTCTTTAATCTCTACTTTCAATGGAGTCAGTGCGCCCCCGTCTGGCTTCTCCAGCTCAGAACTTGACCCACTGGACCTCACTCATTCTTTCTTACAACATAGATTTATTCATTCAGCAACAGTGGGCCAGGACTTGTACCTGGCACTAAGGATTCTAAATACTAAATACCCAGTCTCCGTCCTCACAGAGCTCACAGTCTGTAAGAGACAAAGGACCAATAAACTGTAATTACAATAATTACAATGCTTTGAAACAATCGAATCAACCCCCACTCTCCCTTCCCGGGCTAGAACAGGGAGTAACCAAGGAAGGCTTCAGGGAGGAGATGATATCTAAGCTGAGACCTGAAGGAAAGGCAGGAGTTCACCAGGAGAAGAGGTGGAATTAGAGAATTCTGGGGAGGAAGTACAGCTTAGAGGACAGAAGGGGACTGAGGGGGGGGGGGGACACAAGGCACCCCTAGCAACTCTAGCTAAGCCGCCCCTGCATGAAATGGCCACCTAGCTTAGCAGATGACAGCATGGAAGGATGGCGGCATGCCTCAAGCAAGCAGGTGCCGACCCTGAGTTTTCACTGACACTTGATCTGGGCAGGGGGCAGCCAAGGAGCCCAGCACCCCCACTCTGGCCACACTCACCACCTCCTGACGAGTCTCCTCCCCCCACCCCAGGGAGAAGGGCCAGCTGCTCAGACAAGCCTTTATTGCCTAACCTGAAACCACCGGGCAGCCTCTCCCTCATTCCTGCTGTCCACAACCCCAGCAACCAAAAGGACAAAATGAGCTAGAACACAGAGGAATAAATTATTGCCAGATTTGCATGACTGGGAGACATCACACACCCACCCTCGGTGGGGCAAGGGACTCAGGAGGCATTCAGGGAGCTGGGCTGACTTTACCTAGGTGGGGGGCAAGGGCAGATCTACCAAGTACCGTTATTATTATGCCCAGAAGGCAGATGAGGAAACAGACTCCCCAAATGGAAGTAACTTGCTCAAGGTCTCACTCCCATCCCAAACTTCAGTTCTTGACCACCCCCAACCCCCTGCTGGCAGGAGGTAAGGCACAGGAGGGTTCTTGGAATCAAGGCGAAGTGGTAGGGGGTGGGGGAGCCGGTAGTATCCCTCTGGTTTGATCTCAGGGTGGGGGAGGGGGTGAGGGGGTAGAGGAAGCCAGGCCCCAGCTCGGAGGGAGCCAAAGGCAAGAGCGACTGCGGGAGCCAAAAGAGCTCCGCCGGAGAGGCCCGAACTCGATCCCGGGGAGACCAGTTCTCGGAGGCCTGAGGCCAGGAGGAGTCTCCCTGGGGCCGAGGTGGCCTGGCACGTGCCTTGGCTCTGATCTCTGCTGGGGCGTCTCCCCGTTACTCAGCGCCCTGGGTACCGGGCTGGAGCCACCCAAACGGTGGCTGACAGGATGAGGCCGCGGGAAAGGGATGCCCCAGGGGACGTGTCGGGCACAACTCCGCGGGAGAGGGCCACAGTCTGGAATCCCGGGCCCCAGGGAGGGATATGGAGGCGCGCGGTGGGGGGGCGGGGGGGGGGGGGAGAGGTAGTCAGACACACGCACACAGCCGACACACCATCCACACGGTCCACAGCACACGCGGACACACACACACAAGCCCCGGATACACACATTCAGAGACGCGAACACACACACATACACTCACACACACACGCCCAGAGACCCCCGCGACCACACAGCAGTTAGAAGCACGGAGACACACGCTCACACACGTACACACACACACACACACACACACACACACACACACCGCGGGCCCGGCCCGCGAGGAGGCCGCACAAAGTTGCGGAGTCGACCCGGGGAGTGTCCCGAGAGACCCCGGTGTCCGCGGCGCCTCCCGCGCGCCACGGGAGGGGGCGCCGTCCCGCGGCCGAGGGCCAGGCCCTGCCCGCGCCGGGACGTCGCAGCCCCGCCCGGCCACAGCGGCCGCCGCGCGCCGCCCCCTCCACGGCCGGCCCGGTGCGGCCGCGGCGGAGCCCCGCAGGAGCGCCCGCCCGCCGGCCCCGGCGCGCCCCGCGGCCCCGGGCGACGGCCTCCAGCGCCCGGCCCTTCAGCGCCACCGGCCGGGGCGCCCCGCGGCCCCGGAGCCGCCTCGGAGCAGCCTGGCCGCCAGCGCCGCGCAGAACTTGCGAAACAACAAACAGCCCGACATGTCGGAGTCGGCGGCCGCGGGGCCCCCTTCCTCCCTCGCGAGCCTCAGGCCCGGCCCGACCCCGGGGCGGAGGGGGCGCAGCCGCGACAACTTGTTCGGGGCCCGCACGCCACACACGCGCGCGCACGCACACACACACACACACACACACACACACACACACATCCTGACACCGCCCCCTCGAGCGGCCCCGGGCACACACTCGGCCACCGCCCAGGCGCGCACCACACTCGCAACATTCCTGGACACGCAGCCAGCACGCACGGACACACACACACTCACATCCGCTCCAGACCCGCTCCTACACGCGCATTCCCGGCACACTTGGCATTCACTCGGACCCACGCAACCCCCGGTGGCGCACACCACCAACCCCAGACACTCCCACACGTACACATCGCGCACACAGCGCACGGACACACACGTTCCGGACCCGTTCCCACGCCTTCACACACGTACACGGACCTCACAAGCACACACACCACACACGCGTTCCCTGATCCACACGCGGGCAGGATCTACAGAGCACCCCCGGTCACACGCACAACACACACAACACATTCGTGGACATACGAGAGGCAGCACTCTCTGCCAAGGCACACGAAATGCAAACAAATGCAACACATTCGCAGATACAACTCCGGCCACACAACCAAACTCAGACACACACACACACAACCTACTTGGCCGCACAAACACTACACACTGGCAGGCACACAAGACACTCAGCGCACACCCAATGCCTCGATGCACACAACATTCTCCCGAACACACTCGTAGACGCACAACACACACAGCACCTTCGCGTGCACACATAACTCACGGACACACAACATTCGCAGGCACACAAGACCCTGAGCAGCCGATCGCACATCCAACACTCAGACACACACAACGAGCAGGCTCGGGAACGTTCGGTCACCCAACACTTACACTTTCTTGAGAGCTACGCCACGGGCCCCGGGGGCTCCGCGGGGCAAGCTTGGTCGGACGGACGAGCGCTTACCTGCCGGAGTCTCGGTCTCGGGCGCGCAGAGCTGGAAGGTGAGCGCCAGGACGAGAGCCTGGGCGCGGGCCATGGTGCCCCGCCGCTTGCCCCGGGGCCCGGCACGGGGTTGCCGCCGCCGGAGCCCGAGCCGAGCCCAGCCCGAGGCGAGCCGGAGCCCGAGCGAAGCGGCGCGGCGCGGAGCGGGACTGGCGCCGAGTCCAGAGCGGGAGCCCAAACAAGCGGGGCGCTGACGTCAGGCCCCGCCGCGGGTTCCGCGGTCTCGCGGCGCCCCCTGCTGGCAGCCGCGTGCGCAGCCGGTCAGGTCTCCCGCGGCCCGGACGCACCCCTCCCCCACGCCGGCGCCCCCTTTAGGAGGTCCGGAACGTGGAGGACCACCCCGCCTCTACACCCACAGCACCGACATTCTCAAGCCAGCACGCTCGCTGCCCACACTTTGCTCTGGCACAGCTCTCTCCGGGACAGAAACCTAAAGACACCCTGCTTCTCTGTCCCCTCCGACGCTTGAATCCTCTCCTTACCTACACCCCTCCAAATGCACACTCACGCATACCTCCAAGGACAGGGTGCTCGTCACCGACCAAAAACAGGTGGTTGGGTCTTTGGAAACGTTGGCTTTTAAAGCTGTTCATAACATTCCTTTATTATCTTTTTAATGTCCATGGGATCTGTAGTGATGTCCCCTCTTTCATTTCTATTAGTAATTTATGTCCTCTCTCTTCTTAGCCTGATTAGAGGTTTATTGATTTATTGATCTTTTCAAAGAACCAACTTCTCTTTTGATCTCCTGTTTTCAAGGCAACTGATTTCTGCTCTAATTTTTTTTTTCTTCTGCTTCTTTTGGATTTAATTTGCTTTTTTCTTTTTTTCCTATTTCCTAAGGTGGAAGTTTAGGTGAATGATTTTAGATCTTTCTTCCTTTCTATAGATGCATTCAGTGCTATAAATTTCCCTCTAAGCACTGCATTTGCTGCATCCCATAAATTTTTAGAAGTTGTGTTTTCAACTTCATCAAGTCTAAAATGTGTTGTTGTTGTTGTTTCTCGACATTTCTCCTTTGATCCATGTGTTATTTAATCTCCAAGGTGTTTGGATTTTTCAAGCTACCTTTCTGTTATCGATTTCTAGTTTAATTCCACCACACTCTGAGGGCGGACATTGTATGAATCCTAGTCTTTTAAAGTTAAGATATGTTTCATGGCCCAGAATGTGGTCTATTTTGGTGAATATCCCATGTGAGATTGAGAGGAATGTGTATTCTGCTGTTGTTGGATGGCATAGTCTATGGATGTCCATTATATCCACTTGATTGATGGTGTTGAGCTCAACTATGTCCTCACTGATTTTCTGCCTGCTGGTTCTGTCCATTTCTGATGGAGGGGTGTTGAAATCTCTAATTATGGAAGGGAATTCATCTATTTCTCCTTACAATGCTGGCTTTTAGAAAGTTTTTACTTTTCATGACACGAAGTCCACCTTCTCACTAATTCTCCTTGGTCCCAATCTACCTCTGGCTACAAAGGTTAAGTATATTTGCGCCTCTACCCAGTACAGGCCCTGTACAATGACCACAAACTAGTTGTCCATTATTATGTAAGACCATGCACCTTCTATATGCCTTACCCACAGAGGGTCACTTAATTCTCCCCACTGTTGTTTATTATTCCCATTATATAGTTGAGGAAATTGAGTTACAGAGAGGTGACTTTTCCAAGGTTGTGCATTATTATGTAGTGGCACCGGGAACTGAATCAAGGCCATCTGGTTTAACTTGAATGGAGGCTGAGATCTGCCTCACATCTGGAGCAAATTAACAAACACCAGGTAGTGATTTGTTTGTTCAACAATTCCTATAAGCCAAGGTGGAAATATAAAACAGACAAAAATTCCTACCCTCATAGAGCTTGCATTCCAGTAGGAAAACAAGAAAAATAAACAGCCAAACGAGCAAGTGCTCTGGTACATGAGACAGTGATAAACTATTACTCCTGGTATGAGACAGAGATATGCCAGACAAGTGGAGGGAAAAACAGTGGGGGGTGGGGGGTCTGACATGTAGTTGATGTTCAAAACATACTGACGCTCAAAAAATACTGAATGGATAAACGAATGAATACAGACATGGTCTTTGCCCTCATGAAACTCACACTCTCAGGGAAAAGACCAACAGCAAACATGCAAATAAATACGTAATTACAATCTGAGATGTGCACTCTAAAGAAAGTGGGAGGAATGTTGTGATAAATAATTAGGGGGGATCCTACTTGAGTTAAGGGGATCCCCTGGGGAAACAATGTAGTGATATTTGAGCGGGGACCTGAAGTAAGGGAAGAAGCCAGCAAGTCAGTAGGGGAGGAATAGCACAGCCAGAGGGGACAGCCTACAGGAGCTGGTGTGTTTGAGGAACAGCCAGGCCAGGGTGGCTGGAATGGAGTGGGGAGGGAAGGGGAGCGAGATGCAACTAGAGAGGCCAGCAGGATCTGAAGATCATGCAAGAAACTATGGGGCTTTGGATTAAACCCTAAGAGCAGTAAGAAGCTACTGGAGCATTAAATAGAAAAATAAAAGGTCCTGAGCTTGCTTGCTTTTTTTTTTAAGTCTTCCAATGAGCCAAGTGGAGACAGAGGAACCCATAGGCAGGTAGATCTAACTAGTGGGCAGTGACCCAGGCCAGAGCCTAGGAGTCCAAAGTCTATCTAGGCCCTACCTGTGCCCTGCCTCCACTGCAGGCTGGCTCCTCAATGAGCTTGGAACAAAGGAGGTTGCCTGGAGGAGGCAGGGCACAGGGCTTGTGCACTCTTAGCCCTCTCTCTTGTGAGCCCTGATGAGCTCCATGCTGAGCTAGGGAAGGGGCCAAGGAGAAAGGTGAGAGAATTAAGCAGAGAGAGAATCACAGGGAGAAAGACAGAAGCAAGAAAAAGGCAATGGAGAAGAAACAGAGAGATCCTGGAGAGGGGAGAGGCAGGAAGGTCCAGCCAGAGCAAGAAACTCAAGGAGAGAAATCCAGTGAATAGAAGAAACAACCAAGGATGATGCTATTTTCAGAGGACTCCTGTGAGAGCCTCATGACAGGAGTTTGCCATTGATTCCTTTTTTTTTTTTTTTGTATGTTGTCACTGAGGTTCAAAAAGTATAAGGCATCTGTCCAAAATCACCAAGCCAGGAAATAGTGGGCCCAGGACTCAAGCCTAGACTTAACCAATTCCACATCCATCTTCTCTTTGTGCAGGAGAAGAACGTAGAGCAGAGACTATCGTGGAGGGAGGAGGAGAGCACAAGCAACAGGTGGACAGATAAAAAGAGAACATTCTGCTTCACTTGAAAAAGATCACAGACTTCTAAAACCCACAAGTGGCCTGGAGTGACCTGCCCAAATCTAGGGGAAAAGGAGACAGCACCGCAGACAGGGCCAGGCGGTGAAGAAATTCAATGACTTTCAACTCATGGAATATTTATGACACCTACACTGGGCCAGGCCCCATATTGGGTGCTGGTGTCATGGAGATGCACCAGTCATGACCCCCTGTTGGCCAGAGGGGTAAGTGGACATGTAAATAAACAACCAACTGTGTCCTAAAGGCCATAACACCAGTTCAGAGAAAACGCAAAGGTAGCAGAGGTTGACGCAGCCTAGGGAGTTGGAAAACAACATCCAAGAAATGATATCTGACCCTGTAGTTTCCCAGGTCGCCAAGGCCAGGAAGAGCATTTCAGGCAGAAGAAGCAACCTGAATAAAGGCACAAGACATGGGATTGCTAGGAACGGTGGGTATCGGGTGCTCTTGGATCATTGGCTATGCATGGTCTTATAGCAAGAGATAAAAACAGTGTTGGACTCAGAGTGCAAAGGGTATTGAATACAGGGCCATGAAAACTGGACTTGAACCCCTCAATCAGTGGTTCTCCAACTATGCCCCTGGCGAAACCCAAGTGTTCCTCAAGGCAAGCTGAGGGGTTCTGCCACTGAATTAAAACTATAGTCATCTTTTTCCAATTTGCAAGAAGGTAACTTAATTACAATGAATAGAATTTTCTTTGTTTTAAGGTGCTTTTCCTCCATACACTTTTCTAAAGACTTTAGCACATGTCAGTTGTGCGAGAGAATGAGAGAGTTAGTGTAGAATCACAGTTTCATTTTGTTTTGGTTTTTTACAGTTTTTCGTTTAACATATCCATAGTTTGTGGTGTTCTACAAAGAACTGTGACTTCTGGATCTACCTAACTATTGAGGAGTCATAGAAGGACTTTAACCAAGGGAAAGACAAAGTCTGATCTTTCTGTTTAAAAAAAAATCATTCTGGGGTGCCTGGGTGGCTCAGTCGGTTGAGCGTCCAACTTGAGCTCAGGTCATGATCTCTCGGTTGGTGAGTTCGAGCCCTGAGTCGAGCTCTGTGCTGACAGCTCAGAGCCTGGAGCCTGTTTCAGATTCTGTGTCTCCCTCTCTCTCTGCCCCTCCCCCACTCATGCTCTGTCTCTCTCTCTCTCTCTCTCTCTCTCTCTCTCTCTGTCAAAAATAAATAAACATTAAAATTTTTTTAATTAAAAAATAAAAATAAATCATTCTGGAGGTGCCTGGCTGACTCAGTCAGTAGAGCATGCAACTCTTGATCTCAGGGTTGTAAGTTCAAGCCCCACATTGGGTGTAGAGATTACTTGAAAATAAAATCATTTAAAAAAATCATTCTGGAGGCCTGAGAAAGAAGGAAAGGGGAGGGAAAGAGAAGGGGGAGGATATCAGTCAGGAAGAAGGCTGTTTACAAAATTCAAGTTAAAATTGATGTCCTGGACTGAAAGTGGGGGCTATTGGGTTGGAGAGGGGGACTAAATCCAGCCTCCGAGAGGAAAACCTGCTGTGATTCTCCAGACTTTCCAGTCAGGCTGCCCAGGGAAGTCACAGGAGCCAATTTGGTAGAGAAGATAATGTCAACAGCTCACTGTCACCTAGAGAGTCTTCAACAGAAGTAGACCTCTGTGTCTCAATGAAAACAGAAGGTAAGCAAAACTGGGTAATGTGTGTGTGTGTGTGTGTGTGTGTGTGTGTGTGCATGTACGTGCACATGAGCACTCCCATACAACTGTGGGACCAAGTCTTTCCCCCATCACGGGACATCTATTTTCTCTAATAATAAAAACAGATTTAAACATTTTTAAGTACATAGTTTGAGCCAGATCCTAGTCTGGGTATTTTACCCAGCTAATTTTCACAATAACCTAATAACATTTTTCAAATGCTTTCATGTGCCAAGTATTGTGCTACATGCTTCAAGTGAATAATATCTCACTTGATCTTCACAATAGCCTTGAAACTGATACTATTATTTCCTTCACTTTAAGGATAAGGAAATGAGTACACAGAGAGGCCAAGTGACTTGTCCCAAATCAAATGGCTGGAAAATGGCACAGCCAAAACTCAAAGCCAGTTTTGCCAGAATCCAACCACCTGCAGCTTTCAACGCAGCACTTTGCTCTCTTCTCTTCCTCGGAGAAAAGGCTTTTGAGCTGGTAAGCTTTGGGTCAATAAAACCTAGAGAAAGGAGCTCTTCCTTATCCTTCAAAGCCTGGGCTCAGTGTTTGTCTAAGCCAGTTTCCTGGCCCACCTACATCAGAATATTCTTTGAAAGCTTGGAGGAATTGTAGATTCCTGGACTTGTCCCCAAAATTCTAATTCAGTAGGCTTGAGATAGGACCTTCGGGTGATTTTTGTGCACATTGAAGATTTTGAGTGGGACAGACTCCAATACTGCCTCTTGCAAGAGCCCTCATCCCCACCCTGGCTCCTTCCAGAGTACCTTTCTCCTTCAGACTCCAACAGTGCCCTCCTTCCTACTATTCCAACTTAGGTTTTAGTTATGTTCACGTCTCACCTCCACTACAAATATGATCTAGTGTCTTTACTGGGCTACATCTTCTTACAAGGCACTTCCATTGTCCCACTAAATCCCTTCTACACTGTGAGCATTTTGAGAGAGGGCCTCCTCCTTGTGATCCCTCCTTTCTATCTGAACACACTTAGCATTTTACAATGTGTTCTGCCGTTCACTTAGCATTTTACAATGTGTTCTGCCGTTCACAACGTCATCCTCTTGTTTCATCCAATCCTCACTACAATCTTGAAGGAGGTATATTGTCCCCCACTGTACCCACGAGAAAAGAGACTGGGAGCTTTTGACACTAGCCCAAGGTGGCCAAGCTAAGAAGGCGGCAGGACTAGGAGTTGAACCTAAATCTTCTAGCTCCGAGCCCAATTCTCTTGCCTCCACACCAACTTACGTCTACCCTACTCAGTGGTAGGAAAGTAAACATTGCTTCGCTATGCTGTTACAAGGTAGCAAAAATAAATCGGATGATGCCTTAAAAGATCTGGCACAGCGAGCACACAATAAACGGTGGGGAGAAGGAAAAACTGAGGTCAGGGAAGGGTAAATGACTTTCCTCAAATCAAATACCAAATCGCAGACTGTGGACACAGCTTCAGGCTGGCATCAGACGCTGCTAGTTGGGAGAACAACTTTGACGGGCCCTGAGTCTCCGCGAATCTCTTCCGTACCTCCACCACGCATCCCACGCAACCCGTGCAGTTTCCCGGAGCGCCACCGCGCGGGCAGCGGAGGAATGGGTCAGCCTTTTTTTTAAAATATGAGCAAGGGGCGTGGTCACGCGGCGGGGCGGGGCGGGGCGCAGGCGCGCGGACGCAGGCAGATGACGTAGGCGCGCTGTTCGGCTCAGAGTTGACTGAGGGGCCATGTGGGCTTGCGGCGCGCTGTTGGGGGCGCGAACCAGATCACGGCTTTGGCGTGAGGTGCTCGTCGCTTGGGGCCGCCGCTGGTCTGCCGCCGCCCCCTACTCCGCATCTGCCGAGCCCTCCCGGGTCCGGGCGCTGGTCTATGGGCACCACGGGGACCCAGCCAAGGTCGTCGAGTAAGAGACGGCGCCGAAACGGGGCAAGGGGACAGGGGCTCCTGGAGGGGGTTAAGACGCGCCGTGGAGAGGGGGGACTGAGAAAGGAGGGACCGGGTCTGAGGAAGAAGGCAGAGAATAACGGGACCCAAACCGAAGCCCGGGGCGCGATGGGTAGCTCGGAAAGTCGATGCGTCCAGGTAATTGAAGGCCAGAGAGGCACCATTGATTATGACGGCGATAGTGGCTAACTTTTTTTTTTTGAGGTGCAGTTGACATACAGTATTAGATTAGATTTAGGTGTACAACGTAATGATTCGATATTTGTAGGTATTACGAAACGATTGCCCATTAAATCCAGTTAACATGTCACCTTACATAAAGACAGAATTTTTTTTCCTTGTGATGAGAACTTTCAAGATCTAGTCTCTTAGCACCTGTCCAACATGCAGTATTACTAACCGCGTTGGCAAGCTATACATCACATCCCCATGACTTATTTTATAACAGGAAGTTGGTACCTTTTGACTCCGTTCACCCATTTGGCTCCTACACACCACACATTCACACATGCACGCACACACACACACATCCCTGAGCACCAGTCTGTTCTCCGTTCACCCATTTGGCTCCTACACACCACACACACACACACACACACACACACACACACACACACACCCCTGAGCACCAGTCTGTTCTCCGTTCACCCATTTGGCTCCTACACACCACACACACACACACACACACACACACACACACACACACACACCCCTGAGCACCAGTCTGTTCTCCGTGTCTATGAGGTTGGTGTTCGTTTGTTTAGATTCCACGTGGAAGTGAGATCATACAGTAATGGTCTTTCTCTGTCTTATTTCATTTAGCATAATGCCCCCAGCATCCATGTTGTGTCATGTGGCAAGATTTCATTCTTTTTTATGGCTAAATAGTATTCCATTATTTTGTATATCTAATATGTCACATTATTATATAGCTATTAGCCCACTACTTTATATATATATATATATATATATATATATATATATATACACACACACATATATATATGTATATATACATATATATAGGCCATTACATTTTCTTTATCCCTCAATAACTTTTACTGATCGAGTATTATATGTCAAGCACATAATGGATGTGTCCACACGGATGCTCTCATTTAGTCATCACTTTTGGGGTAGGTACTTGATTTAGTTCCATTTGCCAGTGAGAAAACTGAGGTGTAAGAGAGGTAAAAATCACTTGCCCAAGGTCACACAGCCAGTAAGTGGCAGAGCTGAAATTTAAACCCATGTCTTACTGACTGATTTACCTGAGTTCCTAGGCTCTTATTTTTTTTTGGAGAGTATTTTTTGGATGCTTTTATGTCCATTCTAATCTTCCACTTCCCAAAAGGTAGGTGAGAGACATCATGTTCAGTTTACAGAAGGCAGGGGACTTGTCCAAACTGAAATAGCTAATAAGGATTGAAACAGGGACAGGAACCCACAGCTTCTGACTCCTATCTCGTGTGATTTCCTCCCTGTTGCACTATGCATATGCCTTTAGCCAGTTAAAAAGAGCTCCTGTTTTGGAGCCTTACAGACCCTAAGGTTAAATATAGACTCCACCTCTTTATTAGCTGTTTGATCTTAGACGAATCACCCAGCCCCTGCGAGCCCTCGCTCCTTTTATGATTATGTTCTCCTAAAATTTTGTTGCCTCTTAATCCATGATTTTTGCATGTGGGTGATAAAAACAGCATGTGACTTGTCAACCACTGTAAATATGCTCATAAGTCACTATACCATCCAAAAGGGCTGGTGGGGTCACTGTAGGGGAGCTAAGAGAAAAGCACTGGTCTGGGAATCAGACCTGGAGTCCAATCCTTACCCCATCCTGTGTGTTTGGGCAGGTTACTGAAGTTCTGTGAGCCTCAGTTTCATCCTCTTGAAAACTGGAGACAATACAGGTAGAGCTACGTAGCTGAGGTCAAGCTAATGCTGCCCACCAAAAAGCGCCCGCACACTTTCCTAAGGCCCCTTGTTTACAGCTCTCTGAGTCCCAGCACATGGTTTGATTGTTTTCCAAAGAGTAGGCAAACACGGAATTATTATTATTATGGCTAAAATACAAGCTAGAGTGCTCACTTCAGCACGTATGCTACCAACAGAACGACACAGAGAAGATTAGCATGGTTCCTGCTCAAGGGTGACATATGCAAATTCATGAAGCATTCCAAATTTTTACTCAAAAAAAAAAAAAATCCAAGCCAGATGTTTTGACAACTGGAGGAGATAAGCCTCAGTTAAATTCAAGGTCATGCACTCAGCCTAGCCACATCCACCATTAGAATATTGAGGAGACACCTCAGTCAGTAAACCTCAACTTGTATGTTGATCACAAGTAATGATCACCGTGTCAGGAAGACTTGTCCCTGGGGACTGTGCTGTAATGAGTTGGTAAAGCTCTGATGAACATTAGTTTTCCAGGAATGCATCCCAAATGGGAGTGATGTGCCTCTCGCACAGGCTTGTAATTTCTGTTGTCTGGTACACGAGCTGCCACAAAACAAGTGCTCCAAAAACGTTAGTTAATTATGAATCTAATTTCTGTAAGAAATGTAATTTTTTGTTGTTGTATTTCAGTGTTTATTTCTAAAAGAAAGTACACGCAAGAGAGAGCAAGGGAGGGGCCAGAGTATCTGAAGCAGGCTCTATGCTGACAGCAGAGAGCCTGACGTGGGGCTCAAACCCACAAACCGTGAGATCATGAGTGGAGCTGAAGTCAGACGCTTAACCAACTGAGCCACCCAGGCACCCCAAGAAGTCTATTTTTGTAGAGTTCTGTGGTGATGAGGATGGGACCCTTTGGAAAGGCCTGGGAAAGTTAGGCAGCTGGGTGCAGTTGCCTCCTGATTGAGTCCCTCCTCTTAGAGAGCCAGCGAACTGGAACAGACTGGTCTGGTGGCAGCTGCCACTTAGGGAAGAAAGAGCTCTCTTGTCTCCTTGTGTGGAACCCTAATAACTTCCCAGAAGTTCAAAACGAGATAGTTTGATGAAGCGTTACTCGGCCTTGGCTTCACACCTCGCTCCCCTGTGGCACTTTGAGTCCATATTCCCAGGAGCCTACCCTGAGGTATTTAGTGGGTCTAGGACGGCACTGAACATCTGTGTTTTTTAAAGCTCCCCAAGTGATCCTGGTACCCCGGCCAGGGTTGAGAACCATTGCCCTTGTGGATACAGACTCTCGGGCAGTAATTCTCCATCTGCCCCAGAAAAGTGGCTTTCCCTTCTGACCCAGATTCGGGCAACTTGACTTGTTCGTGTATGGACTGAGGCCAGAGACTGGGATTCTCTTCTTTGTAGTCCTGTCTTTGGAGGTTTAAGGTAACCACCCTGTCACAGAAAGAATCAGGTGTCCTTTAAATATTCCGCTGACTGGGTGTGTGGGTCAGGTTACACCAGGCAGGGTCATGGAACCACCCAGAGTCCAGGCAGAGTGTTCCCCAAACTGGTGTAGTTTGTGATGCTTGGTATGCTTGCACCGTGAGCCAGAGCTCTGGGAGCAACAGGGAGGGAATGGAGAACAGGCTTCTTGGGTCGGAGGGGTTGCAGAATTCCTCAGAATGAGACCTGCAGGGATCTCTGAATCTAAATGCCCTTTTCATTCCTGTTGGCCCCCAGACATTCCATCTGGTCTCTCTACTAAACCTTGTTCCTCTGTCTCCTAGAGGTTTTTTTCCTCTCCCCCAGAATGGCCTCCCCTAAATAAGCACTTGGGCCTTTTTCATTGGGAGGATCAAATGATGTAAAGTAAGACCGCAGGAGAAAATGACAAACTTGGGAGAATTACAGACTCTAGAAATTTCAGAGGTCCCCCACGGCCATCGCCCCTTGTGCAGAGTTCTGGATTCTCCATCGATAGTTCCCGGAACCTCCAATGTCCTCTTTCCTTTTGGTCCTGAAAGTCCCCTTTCAGAGCTTTGCCGTTCTCTGGGTCTTATGTTAAAAACATCTTTCATTTACTGTGTACCTACTATGTGGCAGGTATTGGGCTAAGTTCTCCACATATATTATGGAAATAAAAAGTCACAGAAATCCAGTTTGGTCATTATTATCCCCATTTTACACATAAGGGAACTGAGCTCAAGAAGCATAAAAGTCACATGCCCAAGATCACACAACTAGGATGTCCCTTCTTTAATAAGAGTCCTTGATATAGGACCTGAAAAAACAATGACAGTCATCTCCAACGTTTTTTGAGAATGAGATATAAAACTGGGGAAAAGATAGGTCAGAAGAGAAGATGAAGTTACTCGGCTGACCCCAAGTCTCCACCCTTCATAGGAAGGGCAGCCCCAACCTAGGGAAGATGGTAGGAACGTTATTCTCTGTCTGCCCTCCTTTTGAAGATCCTGAAGCGTTCATAAAAATAGCATCCTGGTTGGCGCAGCTTTCTCCCCTGCCTGTTGCTAGCACAAAATCAAATGTAGCTGTGAAACCTGGACAAACCCATTCAGTGTTAGCCATATGGGATTTGGGGAAACAGGTGGTGACGACCCAGTCTGTATGGGTGGTGAGTTCTCATGGTAGGACACTGTTTACCTTCGGATTTCTTTTTACAATTGATGTCAGTGTGTGCAACCAAATGTCTATGCAGGTGACTTGGTTTTTAAACCAGAATTACACTACTTTGAAAAAAGATTCGCACTTTGGTTTGGCATTCTATTGAGAACTGGGATTTTATTTGTCTGTCTCCTGGAGACTTTTACTGCGGTCATGAATGAAGGAGGAGGGAATCGAACTCATTGATGTAGTAAGTTAGGCAGGAGTTATTCTCTGAGGGCCTGCTACCTGTGCGGCAGGACTGGGGATGCAAAGACGAATAATCTGTGGTCTTTGCCCTTAAGGAAGTCACGCTCTAGTCCAGGAGATGGGTGACCATAGGCCAGTGCAGCAATGCTATATCAGGTTATGTGTAGACTGCTGTGGACACCCAGAAGAGAGGTACCTGGCCCCCTCAGAATAGTCAGAGAATGCTTTCTCTAAGGACACGGAGTCTAGGTTGAATGCCCCCAGAAGATCGGGTGGGCAGTATATGAGGAAAAATGTAGAAATGTTCCAAACAGAGAACCCTGCATGTGTAAAAGCCCAGAGGGAAGAGAAAACCTGTTATGTCTGACTGACGAATATTTATGGAGCGCCTGCCGTGCACTCAGTATGTGGTCCTCGAGGGAGGTGTCTCCTGCCCCAGGCTCAGAGGGGACTAGCTTGAGATCACGGGACTCAAACGCAAGCTGGATGCCACATCCTAAAGCGCTTGTACGTTGCCTTCCTTCTGGACTTCACCCTAGGCTGGAGTTGAGGGCCAAAACCCTGAGGGTGGAACGTGGCGGGCAGAGCTCTGAGGTACTGCACAGCAGGTAGGAGATCCCCCTGTGTCCAAAGTGTGGGAGGAAAGCTACCCACCCCCCCCCAGTGCAACCCCAAGTTATTACGGTTGTCTGGCCCTCCCAGTGGCTGCTGCAGCTCTCTGGGGTGGTTCCAGGCCTCTCCCACTCTGGATGGGGTGGGAAGGATCAGCATTTTAGAGAAGGGAAAGCAAAGATGCCATGAGGTTTATCTGTGGCTCAGGATGTGTTGTTGGGGACCCACCCACAAGGGCACTGGCCTGGGTTCTAGTCCCCACTCCGCCACTCATGGTTAGGGTGAGGAAATCATTCCAGTCTCCTTTTTTTTTTTTTTTTTCAGTTATTCTTTGATAAAATAAAGGGGTTGACCAAGGGCAGCCATGGTAAAGACGGGCATGCATGCGGTCTCTTCCTCCCCCCACACCTTCTATGCCAGTGACAAACCTTCACAGCTCCGTTTTCCATATACCTCGGAACGTATACACCTCTTTACCCTGTTCTCCCCAAACAACACTTTTTTCTTCTAAGACAAGGGGAGGCCTTAACATCCTTCTCGATATAATACTGTAGCCTCGGAAATGGTTATGAGACCAAATCCTCTTTGTCCAGCTCGGACAACTCTGTGAAACCGGTGGACGCTGGACTGCCTGCTCCCCAGTGGTGGTTCTAGCAGACTCCAGGGAGCAGTGCTGTGGCTGGAAATCGGGGGTCCTAGGTACAAAATTTCACCAAGGCCCTGTTTGCTCTTGACTGGTATCGTAATCAGCAGCCCTCCAGGCAGGGGCTGCATGGTCATTGTTGTTCCTGTCAGAGAGACTAAAGCAGCTGCAGACAGGGACCCGGTCCCCTGCTGTGGCCCAGTCTTATTCTCTGGATCGATAAGGTTAGGCCCCCGCAAGCTAAGCAACAGACTCTAGCTCCCTTCAAGCAAGTTTCCTGATGTCAGCAGCTGTAGAACATTCTAGGGCTTACCAGCTTACTGGTAATCTTAGTTGAGAGAAAGTAGGGGACTGAGAAAGTAGTGAGAGGGTTTCTTTGCCAGCTCTGGGTAGAAACTTCCAGAAGCTCCCCCCCCCTAAGTCTCTAATGCCTTTCTATTCAAAATGACTGTCCTGAAGTGCAAGTGGTCCTGAATGGTGGGAGGGCAAGATGACTTTGAGGCAGGAAAGCCAGAAGAGGCACAGGGAGCAAGCGGGCGTGCCTAGCACACCGACGAAGTGTGCGAGCTAGGCTCAGGAAAAGGAGCTTTCACTGAGAGCCCAGGACTCCTTTATAGAACCCACCAACGGAGGCCGCCAACCACCCCTGCTGCAAGGCGAGCCAAAGAACTTCATTCTTCCACAATCCCCAGTGTGTCTTATTAATTATTAATCAAATCTCTGAGCAATGTACCCAGCACAGCATTTCAGCAGATCACATGGGGATTGCAGACAGACTGGAGAGAGCCACATAAGATGTGGGTAACCTTTACCCAGTGCCACATTCTTAGCTCTCTGCAGTGAGCACATGAGAAAGTCTCTGGCCCATGACAGTCTCTCCCTGCCTGTTCTTCCTGCTCAAAATGATATTGACCAGTTTGAGGTGACTGAGTGGAAGATGTGCAAATGGTTGCTAATTACATGCGGAAGGCGGGAAAGATATCTTCGCCGAGCTGGCCAGTGCCTGCCTTACACAGCAAATATAAGTGAGCCGGTCCCCAGAGTACTGGCCTCTTTTTCCCCCATCTCAAAAGGCTCTTTCTTCTGCCTGCTTTTGTCTCCCTTGTAGTTCATATGGCATCACAGGTGTACAGCCGGGGCCTCAAAGGAGCCATTGTGACCTTATCCAGTCTGGGATCTGTCCAGTGAAGACAGTGGCATCCCTCCGAGTTGCATGGCGCCATGACACTCACGGGGGAAGGCCGTGAACACTCCTGGGGAAGTGACTTGAGATCTAGCCAGGCTGTGTTTGGGTGCCTCCTTTGCACTCTACAACACAGCCACTGGTTCCTCTGGCGAGTTAAAAAAAAAAAAAAGAAAGAAAGAAAGAAAAAGAAAACAAGGAAGAAATTGCTATCATGACACCAGAGGTCCAACTCCTGGAATCCAGACTTGGCCCCCGTTTTCCTTCCTGTCTCGGCAGAATGGTATCCTTGACGACGACGCTAGGACTGTGTGCAGGGACAGCAGTGTCTGTGGTGCTAATGGCATTCCATGGGGCAGGCAGGGGCCGGTCTCCCTGGTGAGATGCAGCTGACCCACACACCTCCTGCCGGGCTGGCAGCGCAGCCCCTCCCTCAGCCACCTGTGTTCGCAGCTTCAACTCTGCAGCCCCTAGACCCTCATCCCTGCCCCGCTCTCCTTCCTTCCCGCTTCTGTGACTTTCAGCCAGCACAGAGCGGCGAGGCTACCCAGAAGACAGAGAAGTGGGAGCGGGTTGTAGCCCCGTGCGGCACTTCTCAAACTGCTGTCTGGGGGCAGGCAGTTACTCGGTGTGCTGTGAAAACAGTGTCCCCAGCTGAGTTACCTCTGGAGGCTCTGGATGACACAAAGTCCCCTGGGTTTTTTCCCTGGGTGCCTTCTCCCAGCCTTTGTGACGCTGGGGCACCTTCTGAGTCCTATAAAGGGCGTTTACTGGGCAGCATTTCTCAGACGTTTCCTACACCCCGGGAGTGCCTAATACTGTCTCTCAGGATGGAAATTCCACACAGTGTAAAGGATGCTGGCTTAGTGTTCAGCGGTCTGAGCTTCGGAGTCAACCTTTAGGGCAATTTTTGCCACTTAATCAGAGTTTTACCTTAGACAAGTTCCTTCCTCTGAGCTTCAGTTTCCTGTTCGTGAATTGGGGAGATAACACCCTCCTGATAGGTGTTTCGAGGACTAACCAGCCTCACGTGTATAAAATGCTGAGCACAATGCCCGGAGCTTAGGAAACTGTCAGCATTAGTTTCTCTTCATTGTTCAGCCAGATCGCCCAGAGCAAGATGATCTGCCTGCCTCGACTCCCACTACATCCAGCTGACTCACAGCTCTGTACGTCTAGCCTGGAGTGCCCTCTCCCCATACCACACGGCTTCAAGCTCCAAATATAACACCTCCCTCCCCACTCCAAACCACTCTCCCTTCCTCTCTGTGTCAATATCCAGTTGTCCACGCCAGAAGCCCAGGAGCCATCAGAGATTTCCCACTCCGTGTGGAGGGAGTGACATCAATACCACTTCTTATTTAAGAGATCCCAGGTTATCAAATCCTCTCCATTCCCCTGGCTCCTGTCCAGATTGCACCTACTGCCTGGCCAACTATCAAGTCAGATTCTTTGCCATTCCTTTCTTTTGCAAGAAAGGAAAGTAAAGTGTGGTAAGGAAAGTAAGTGAGTAAACTCTCACTTATCCTTCAAACCCCAACTAAGTACCATTTCTTCGAAAGCCCAGTGGCTAACCCTGCATTTCCTCCCTCCGGGCGCAGTCTGGGATTAGGACTGCAAGCCTGCCTCTGGGGTGCCTGCCTCTGGGGGTGCCTCTCGCAGTGACTGCACGTGTGAGAGTCCCCGTGCCATCAAGCTCCCAGGCAGGAGAATTTTTTTTTTTTATCCTTAAGCCTCTTGGCTCAGTACCTGACACTGAGTAGGACTGTCAGTAAAATATTTGCTGAGTTAAATTTACTTGAGTTTTCCAAAAAGTCGCCGTCTTTCAGTGATTCAGTGATTCTCTTCAGAGGGATAGCCAACTAATTGTTTCAGAGGCTTCCTTGGATATTCCTGCCACTGCTAACAGCTGCCATCTCTTCAGCATCTACTGTGTATCAGGTACTCTAGCAAATTATTTACATTAACTCATTTACTCCTATGAGCTAGTTTCTAAGTGTTCTCCCCATTTCACAGATGAGTATTTTGAGGTTATCTAGCTGGTAAATGACCAAGGCAGGATTCAAACCCAGGACTGCCTGTTCACTTCAAACCCATGCTCCTCCCTTCATCTGTGAACTGAGATCCACCTGTATTCCCATCTCGACCATGGCCATCTAGATTTTTAAAGCACGATTTACTGCAAACCTCACCTGCACTTTCCTGTGAGGAAGAGAGCCATGGGTTTTTGCTTAGACCAAACTCTCTGAGGGACAATCTCCATTCTCATTTGTACCCATCCTTCAGGGTTATTTTCCTAAATAGCCCAGAACCAGGAAGAGCAAGTATAAGCCTCAGTAGCTAAATCCCTGTGCCTTGAGCCTCTCCCCTGATTCCCCAAAAATGGCTGACACCTTTATGTCACATTTTCTCAATAGGGAGGAAAGTCGCGTAATTTCATTAGGAAGCATTCTTGAGCACTGCTTTGGTCCCAGGCACTGTGCTAAACACGGAGGTAAGACTAAGAATTCTCTGCTGTCTGGGAGCTCACAGCCAAGTGGGGAGACAACAGACATGCACATTCCGGCTGTAAAACTAAGGGATAGGTAAAAAGAGTCCTGAACCAAGTCCGAAAGACCTGGATCCAGATCCAAATTGGAATCTACAACGACAAAGTCAGAACGTTCTGTCAGCTGACAGTTCTGTTTTGATTTCTGTTGTTTTACAACTCATTTGGAGGGAAGACCTCATCTTGTGTGAAGTTTTTACATTTATTTTATATATTCATATATATGTGTTTATTCATCCCGCTTAGAGTGAATATTCATACATTTTGCTGCAGAAACAGTGTTTCTGATCACATAGTGCTGCCTCAACCCCCACAGGGGGTGTAGATAATAACATGGTTCTGAACTCTGGCATACATACATCTCCCCCACGGAGTTTGGGGAAAGGAATGTGAATGTAGGCCTGTTGTGATCAATTGAAAAGAAATATATGGAAAGACTTGATAAACTAAAAAGCAATAAACTCATGTAAGATGGTCTTAAAATGGTGTCACCCCTTCTGTGTAATGAAAACACTGAGGATGGAGCAAGTGATTTTTTTTCAGGACCAAGAAGAGGGTCAAAAGAAGTCTTAAAGGGTGAATTGAACTTCTTGCTCTGTGGAGAAGCAGTGGAAAAGAAATTCTGGGCTGAGGGAAGAGCATGTAAAAAATGGGCAGAAAAAAATGTCTTTAAGTAGCTTGAGTACATGGACTTTGTTGGCTTACAGAAAAACTCTGGTTTCTGCGAAACGTACGAGAGAAGCAGTACAGATAATATAGAGAGGCAGCCAATCTGCAATCCATTTGCTCTGGCCGGGATTTTTCTCAGAATGCAGGCTTACGCATCTGTTCTCTGTGTGTTCGTAGAGAAGCATCACTGTCCGGCTGATGGTCCCTGTTCTGCCTGCTGCTAACCCCTCCCCGTCTCCCCAGGCAGGTCCAGCAAGGACCAGGCCTCTACACCATGCTGCCCTCTGCTTGGTCTGCTTAGCCCCTTACCATCTGGCTTCTCTAGCATCAGACCACCAGGTTCAAATCAGATCAGCCACTTACTTACTACTTTTGGTGGCCTTGAATAAGTTATTTACTTCTTTTGTGCCTTTGTTCCTCAGCCATAAAATCAGAATAATGGTAGAAAGCTGGCATTGAAAGCACTTAGCCTAGTGTCTCTCTCATTGATAAGCACTCAAACAGTACTTATTATGATGATGATTATTATAAGGACTCCCCCCTCCTCCAGCTGTGTATAAATACATACATTCCTTAATAAGCACCTAAACAAAAAGAGCCCTTTCTTTTTTCTCCCTGCCTTGGTCCTAACTCCTTCCTAGTTAACTATTTTCTATAGAGTGTCTCTAATCCAGTTTTTTGCAGCTGTTTCTTAGTCATGGTAAGGCACGGTCTGTCTTACTTTGGTCATGGTCCGGGACAGGGATTCCCAGATTGAGCCCCTTAGGTCGCTAGGGGTCCTTGCAGGCAATCAGGGGCGTTCCCAGGCTATTTTCAGGATTCTAATAATAGAGCACAGTAATTTGGAGTGCCAACTTGGGAAGTAGGGGAGCCCTGCCACTGACCGGTTATCTCCCCCTGTGTAAGTTTCATAATCTCCAGGAGCCTGCATTTCCTACTTGACCAAATGGGACTATTCATACTTTCCTCACAAGGGAATTGAATCTTAGATCAGATCATGTATTTAAATCCCTTAGCACAGGACCTGATATATTACAAATACCACATAAATACCTGCCACCATTATTGCTACTATTAATACAAGGCATTTCTTGAAAATCACACTTTTACCTCCAATGGAGCCTCAGGTATAATTAAAAGGTCAGATTTCTGCCAGAAGTGGATAGGGGTATATCAGCCTAGTTCAGTAACACTGTTGCCTAATGCTACGAACCTCTGTGTGGCAGTTATATGTGCCTTCGGTAACTAAAAATGAGAATTATTACAAGTACATTGGGTAGGGGATAGGGTGCCTGGGTGGCTCAGTCGATGAAGCGTCTGACTTGAGTTTGGCTCAGGTCATGATCTCAGGTCTCATAAGATCGAGGCCCATCAGGCTCCACACGCTGACAGCACGGAATCTGCTTGGGATTCTCTCCCTCTCTCTCAAAATAAACCACCAAAAAAGTACATCTGGGTAAAGGAAAACATTGCGAACATGAAGTCTTGGTGTGGAGAAATAAAGGAGTCCCTGGTAATTAAAAAGTCACCAAGACCCACTGGTCTTGTACACTGATCAGTGCTTTCTGGGTGGAAGGTCTCCTATTTTTTTTTTCTTTTTTTAACTTGCAAGAGCATGCGCAGGGGAGGGGTGGGGCAGGGGCGGGGGAAGGTGGGGAGAGAATCTTAAGCAGGCTCCTCGCTCAGCCCCAGAAGGTCTCCTTTTATAAAAAATAAAAATAAGGGGCACCTGGGTGGCTCAGCCAGTTGAGCGTCTAACTTCAGTCATGATCTCACCGTTTGTGAGTTTGAGCCCCGCATCAGGCAATGAGCCTGGAGCCTGCAGCCTGCTTCAGATTCTGTGTCTCCCTCTCTCTCCTGCCCTCCCCTGCTCACACTGTCCCTCTCAAAAATAAATAAACATTTTTAAAAAACATTTAAAATAAATAAAAATAATACATGGACATTGCCACCAGCCCTTTAGCAGGTTTAACCCATTAACCAAAGCTCTAATGCATAAAGACATTAGTCCCATGGTGCCTAGGGCCCACCGTGAACAGAGTGTTACCACCTAGAAATCCCACCTGTAATGGGAGAGGCTCTTGGCAGTGCTATGGCTCAGCTCTCCTTTCAGCATCCTTTCTGACCAGGATTCGGGCCCAAAGGGACATCACTCCAGGGGGTGGATCACAGTCACCCAGGGAGTTCTTCCTGAATTACAAAGGGCATCTCTCTGTTTCACCTGCTCTGCAACTAACAGAAATGTGTGAAAGAGAAAGAAAGAAAGAAAGAAAGAAAGAAAGAAAGAAAGAAAGAAAAGAAAGAAAGAAAGAAAGCAGAGAACAAATAAGCTAGCCCACTGTTTCTCAGTTATGGCTGTCTATAAGACCCACTTGGGGCATCCCTTATCTTGAGATTCTGGTTCAGTAGGTCAGAGCTGGGGCCTGAGAATCTACATTATGCGTAAGCACACCAGGTGATTCTGATAAGCAAGTTTGGGAAAACACAAGGCTAATCCAGGCCAGCAGAAGGTCTCACTGCTTTCTGTCCCAGCGGGCAGTGGGATTGAGAGGGCGCTAGAGATTTTCCATTTGCAGTTAGTGAGAGAGTTAACCTGTAGCCTGTGCTAATTCCTTACAGCACCTTTCTCTCTTCTAACAACCTTAATTCCTGGCCACACAATGGCAGCTCAAAAATCTGGCCACCCTGACCTACTTTGGGGAGATGATTTGAGCAAAAGACGCCCTGTCTATCCTGGGTGACATTAACATCTCTCTCTTTGGCTTTGTGCTTAGACTGAAGGACCTGGAGCTAGCTGCTGTGGGCGGATCAGACGTCCATGTGAGGATGCTGGCGGCCCCTATCAATCCATCTGACATAAATATGATCCAAGGTAACCTTGGTTTCTGTGGCTTATGTTAATTGGCTTTTTTGCTTAGCCCGCCACCTCCTCGATTCCATTCTTCCTCAGGTGCGGGTGTGAAATTCCTGTGATTAGCAGCAGCTGTTCTCCAGATGAGCCATCTGCAGACTGCAAGCCCTCTCTGGCCTCCCCTCTCTGGAATGTGAGGCTTTTCGAGAGTTAGGAAGATTGCAGTGGGGAGTAAACCAACCACTGTGAGGTGCCTGCGATACGCTGGGCTCATTTCATACATTAGCTAATCCCCATAATAACCACGAATGCTGAAAAGTATTTCCCCTTTACAGATGAAAAGGCTGAGGCTCAGAGAGGCTGGTTAGTTACACAGCAGGCCAAAGGCAGACCCCAGATCAGGCTCAGATCCAACTCTAAAGTTCATGCTCTTTCACTGCCCGAGCTTCACCAGGTGACCCTCTGCTCTTCTCCCTTAGGAAATTATGGCCTCCTTCCCAAGCTGCCTGCTGTTGGAGGGAATGAAGGTGTTGGACAGGTGGTGGCAGTGGGCAGCAGTGTGACTGGGGTGAAGCCAGGAGACTGGGTGATTCCAGCAAATGCCGGTTTGGGTAAGTTTCTCCAGGTGTCTGCAGCCTTTCGTTGTTCCGGATTGTATTTCACCCACACTGGAAATGTTTGCACATTGGCTCAGTGTAACTGAGCAATGCGGGATTTATTATTGAGTCCGTGTACCCACTGCCAGTAGGGATGGGAGCTGGACAAGGAGAGCAGAAAGTCTGTTTCATCTGCTCTGGGGGTGATGACCTGTTCTCTCATCTCCTTGGGCCCGTATTGATCAGAGCGGTGATTCTCTGAATCCCTGCATCCCTAAATCCCTGCTAGATGGTACAATGGGAAATCCAAATAAGACAGCCCCTGCCCTGCAGGAGGTTAAATTTTAATTGAAGAAATCTCCAAACTAGTAACTTCAATAAAGGGTGTGTTACATGTTACAAGTTTACAGGAAGCCGAGGACACTTCTGGCTCCTCTGTGTGCCCGCGAATGTGTGTGTGTGTGTGAAAGAGAGAGAGAGAGAGTCTTAAGGAAGGATTGGGGCTTCACAGAGGAGGCTTCTCTGGAATGGACATTTGACGGGTGAATTATGTGAGGTGGAAATGAGCCAGAAATCATTGCATTTGGAGGGAGCAAAATGAGCAGACCCAAAGGTCGGTTTGGAAAATAGTGAGACATTCAATGTAGCCTTGGCAGAGGATTTGCGCACAGAAGTCTGCTTAAGTGATAAAGAAGGTCACACAGGTAGTGGGGCCACATGGGGGAAGCCCTGCAAAAGCCAAGCTAAGAAGTTGGGGTTTTCTTTGATATATGGTGAGTCGTTGGTGAGTTTTGTTCTTTAACACTTCACACTTTTTGAGGCACAGACATTATATACAGGATCGTGACAGCAATCACGAGAGGGAAGCAGGGAAGACACTAACCACCCCATTGGACATATAAGGAACTGAAGCTAAGGGGGCACCTGGGTGGCTCAGCCAGTTAAGCAGCCGACTTCGGCTCAGGTCATGATCTCATGGTCCGTGAGTTCGAGCCCTGCGTCGGGCGCTGTGCTGACAGCTCGGAGCCTGGAGCCTGCTTCGGATTCTGTGTCTCCCTCTCTCTGCCCCTCCCCCACTCTCACGCGCACGCGCTCTTTCTCTCTCTCAAAAATAAATGAACATTAAAAAAAGAAGAAGAAGAACTGAAACTTGGGAAGAAGCCCTTGTCCAAAGAGCAAACTGAAAGAGAACCCACCAAACTCTTATTCCCACTCAGTTTCTGCTAAACTACAGTGTTAGGACCCTTTGGGTTATAACTTACAGTCAACGCAAACTTGCTCTGCAAAAAAAAGAAGTTAATTGATTTCTGGAACAGGGACGGGCAAGAGATGGAAAGCTGGATCCAGGAACCCCAGTGATGCCAGAGCTCATTGTGTTTTCTTGCTAGTTCTCAGATAGGATCTCCCCACCTAGTGATATAGTAGCATTAACAAATATTTGTTGTCTACTCCCTTTGCACCAGGCCCTGTTCTAAGCACTTTACATGTATGGACTCAGTTATTCCCACAACAGAAGGTAGATATGAGATAAATATTAAATATTAAGCAACTTGCCCAAGATCGCCTAGCCAGTAAGTGGTGCAGCTGAGATTCAAACCGACCTTTCATAGATGGCCACCAGCATCTTGAGGTTTGCATCAAACTGGGAACAAATGAACATGGCCTCCACAATCTGTCCAGTGCAACCACATCCCTCCACCAGCAGGGCTCTGACCGACACTGCCTGGGTCTTTGCCCATCCATGAACCCCTTCATACTCAGTAGTTTCACACTATCTAAACTGCAAGTTTTTTCACAGCATAACTGACTGGCCGCAGGCAATTTTGCTGTAGGAGACAAAATTGTGAAAAATAAAAGAGGGACATTCACTAAAAAGGACATCATCAAACACAAAATGAGTAATGAAAAGACTACTGCAAAATACAAACTATTTCAGTACATTCAAAATGTATAGTGTAGATTCATGGCAATACACACAAATAACTGATTTTATTCTGTGGGTCCACAAAATGTACCTAAGCACTTGTCTTCAGAGTCTTTTGTTCCTAGTATCACACGGTTTTTTGGTGCTTGTTGACTCGTCTCCTCAATCAGTATGGCACTTTTGTTGTTGCTGTTGTTGCTAAAATGTCTTCCTTGATCAGATTCCAAATACTAGGATGCGCATTTGTAACTGGGTTTTGTATCGGGTTGTGAAAGCCTTTCACACTGTTGTCTGGTTTTGGCATATTGTCACATTTCCACTGATAGACGTTCCAAAGTTCTCTGGGAAATGTGGGTTCAAAACTCTATGCTACTTTTTAGACTGTTACAAGGGCTAAAGTTGATATAATATGAAATAGGAGGACTGTGTCAATGGAGAAATGAAACCAAACTGTCAACCAGCAGATGAAACCAACAAACTGTCAACCAGTTTTTGTTTTGTTTTGTTTTGTTTTGTTTTGTTTTGTTTTACAGCAACATTGCCTTACGTAATTAGTTATATGGCAAAAATACTTGTGGTAAAGATACTTATGGCCTAGAACCACACCAGGAGTATGGGGTTGGGTCATTCCAGTTGCCTCAATGGAGCGTCTTGCCCACCTCTGTGGTTTAAAGGGTGGGGCCTTGTGGTTGACAGCCTCAGAGGTGAGGAGGGAGCATTTCTAGAAAGAAAAAGGTACCAGGCAGGAAAAAAACAGTAACAGAAGTCTATTAGAAGCTCTTTTCTTTGAGATCAGATTTGCTGCCAAGAATGGCCCCACTCTCTCCTGCAGCCCCACCTGGCCGTGAAAGAGCCACGCCATCTGAGCAAACTGAGAGCTGCAGGATTCACTATCGATGCCGTCGGACTGGTGCTTTGAGGCCGCCCCCGTCAGACACAGCCTCTGCCCTCAAAGTGTTCTTGGCTGGGGGTGGGGAACTCGAGAATGGAAAAACAACACGTAATAGCTAACAGTCTAGTTAGCGCTATAACGAGAGGATGGACACGAAGGCGAGAGCCCCCATCTCGGGGAGCATTCGGAGCGACTTCCCAAAGAAGTGGTGCTTGAACTCCGTCTGGAAGACTGAGTAGAAGCGTAGCCAGTGGGCTAGGTGAGGAAGCGCTGACAAGCAGTGCAGCACGTGCAAAGGTACGGCGGCAGGAGAAGGCTCGGCACTGTCGGAGCTGCTATAGCCTGGTGCGGCTGTGTCCCTGCGGGGACGTAGGAGAAGCGAGATGAGGCTATAGAGGTAGGCGGGGACCCGGTCATGGAGGGCTGACATCTATGGTCAGGGAGAGCCCAAAGAAGAGTTAAGAATGAGTGGGGGCGCCTGGGTGGCTCAGTCTTGGTTAAGCATCGGACTCTTGACTTTGGCTCAGGTCATGATCTCCAGTTTGTGAGTTTGAGCCCCACGTCGGGGTCTGCACCGGCAGCTCCTCTCTCTGCCCCCTCGCTTTCTCTTCTCTCAAGATAAGTACACTTAAAAAAGAAGAAGAAGAAGAAGAGGACCAGACTTGGGCAGCACAGAGCATGCTCTGGAGAGGCAGAGGGTAGAGCCAGGAAGCCAGTAAGGAGGTGGCTAAACAGTTGGGGCTTCAGTTGATAAGGGTCTGAACGAGGCAGTGCCACGGGGCTGGGAAGACAGGTTGGAGTTAGGAGCTAGAGGAACAGAACTCGGTCAGTAGATTTGGAGAGAAGAAGGGACGTCTGCCAGGGGTGTAGGGAATAGCACCTGTAGAGGTGGGTGTCAGCCAGAACGGGGATTTCTCCCCAGAGAAAAGGGGAATCTTCCCCACCAGGTGCCAGTCAAAGAGCAAGAGGATTTTATAATGACCGGGACTCTAGCTCCGTTTATTTAGTAAACATTTTGTGAGCCTCTGCAGTGTGCTGGGCTCTGGCATATAGCAGTGAACAGACATGGCCTTTCTTCTAGTGAAGACTGCAGTTTGGTAAGAGTGGCAGCCATTAAACAAATACGTCCTCAACTGGCCAGACCTTGGTCATCCTTCATGTTACTGAGTTGTGCCCATAGCCAGCTTTTTCCCACATGTCGCCAGTCCCCAGGGAGACTGGGCCAGAGAACGTGCAGACTGACTTTCTCATTGGAAACCCTCAAAACCCTCACGAGGCAGCACGGGGCAGCAGCGAGAGCACCTGCTTGGGAATCTTCTTTCACCCTCTTGGGTGACCTTGTTTAAGTCACAGCTACTTTGAGCCTCAGTTTCCGCATCTCTAAAGTGGAGCTAACCATTGTTGCTGGCATATCTCAACTAATTCATGCAGCTCAGCTGAAGCATACGTACAACCATTTTTGCGAATTAAATTTCTATACACATTAGATCAGGGTCAGCAAACTTTTTTTTAAAGGACCAGTTCATGAGGTGCCTGGGTGGCTCAGTCGGTTAAGCATCTGACTATAGCTCAGCTCATGATCTCATGGTTTGTGGGTTTGAGCCCCACATCATGCTCTGTGCTGACAGCTCAGAGCTTGGAGCCTGCCTCGGATGCTGTGTCTCCCCCTCTCTCTGCCCTTCCGTCACTTGTGCGCTCTCTCTCTCTCTCTCTCTCTCTGGCCTTCTTTCTCTCTCTCAAAAATAAATAAATAGACTTAAGAAATTGTAAAGGACCAATTTGTAAATATTTTAGGCTTTGCAGGCCAACTGCCTACACTCAACTCTGCCATCGTAAACCATCATGGACAATACATAAAAAGTGATCGTGACTATGTTCCAATAAAACTTGGCTTACAAAATCAGGTGGTGAGCCAGGTTTGGCCCACGACCGCAGTTTGCCGACCCCTGCGTTAGATAGTGGAGATGGTTAAGGGTCAGTTGCACAGGAGCAAGGAACAGGAATCCTGAGAACTAGAGCATGGGACTTAGGACCAGAAAAGGAAACCAAGAGACATTACACACCTACTATGTACTAGGCACGGTGATAGTCTGTACAAATGTCATATTTAATCTTCACACAATGACATTAGTGTCAAAGAAGGTAAAATGAGAATTCTAAATCACACAAATCAGAAATGGCAAAGCTGGGAGTTTTAAGCAGGTCCCCCACTCCAGGGTCTAAGGATTTTTACTTTAAAACCCTGAAAGCCCTCAGGGCTGACTGTGGGCGCTGCCCCCATCCCACCCAGGTTTTGTGTCAAGCTCTGAATTTCCATTGTTGTGCCTTTAAGGGAAATTAGAAAACACCCCTAATTTCATGCATAGAAAACCCTACACTAGGTGATTGGCCAGAGTAGACACGGCACATGTTGGCCAAGAGAAGTAGGGGCCATGATGACAAAGGTGACCGTGAAGATTTGAAAACCAGTCTGGGTGAAGCCCAGAAAAATGCCAGGATACAGCCTAGATTCCAAAGGAACCCGTCAGTTTTTCAGTGTCTTATTTTCTCAGCCACAGATCTACCAGTGCAGCTCTTAATAGAATGTGTCCCTGCCTCTTGTCTATACTACCTGGTCCCTAAAGCCCACATTGTCTCTCTCCACTTACGGCGCAAGTAGTAGTCACCTAGGCTGTCCCCTCCACCCCACCCCTGACCGTGTGGAGCCAGGGTACCATTAGAATCCCAGCAACTGGGCAGGTGCACACGCTCCAGAGCAGCCCCTAAGGGACCACAGCCACCAGATTCCAAGCCAGTAACAGTTTCCCTAAGGCGACCTAGCGAGTGCACGGTCCACGAGCCAAGGCTTGAATCACGTCTGTTTGTCTCCAAGTCTGTTCTCCTCACCTCTGCTTTACACAGGATCCTGCCCGCATGGGTGAGCACCTGTCAGATGCAGGTTGTGACCCATCAGTGAAATTGATCCAATGGGTTGCAAACGGCACTTTTTTCCCCTAAAATCAGTCACAGTAGAATAGAAAATAACAGGATATCATACACAGTAGGGTAAATATTGTCCCATGAGCCTTTGATTTCTGTTGCATGTAGGGGTACGTATTTATATATGTGAATGTACTGAGGGACAGCGTAGCTCACGGTTACCGTGGGTCAGGATCATGAGAGTCTGGGGGACGTTCCTGTGGTCCAAGCCACTTCAGCCATGGCCCGAGCCTGCCTTCCCATCACTCTCTGCCCCGCAGCGTGTATCCTCCTAGGTCCATCTTCTGTCTGTCCTGCCTCAGAGCCTCTCCATATGCTTTTTCCTCTCCTAGACCATTCTTGGTGTACTCCGTGAGTGACATTCTTGGCCTCAATACCCTTTAACTCTTAGCCTGCATCTCCTCAGAGAAGCTGTCCCTGACCCCCATCTCAAGGAATTCTCCCCACTGCAATTGTCTGTTTCTCGCCTGATTTCCCCTGGAATGAAACTCTGTGAAAGGACGGAACGCGTCTACACTGTCCGAGCACGTGGTGCACACTAAGTATCTGTAGGTGGGGCGCCCAGATTAGTCGGGTGACTTTGGGCAAGTCACTTTAAATGTTAAGTGAGGAGGTTAAACTCGATGCTCTAAGGGCCTTCTCAACACAGACATTTTACAATTCTTTTGTCTGCAGCTAGAACGTGGCCTGGAGGTTAATGGTCACTTCTCTCCAGTTTACAGGAGTTTGTCATTGCCCTTGTGTCATTTGATTTGTGCAGCAGCTCTTGGAGGAGGCCAGTATCATTTACATATGAGGGTAACCAAAACGCAGTAACTTGCGCAAACCAGCAGACCAGCAAAACCAGGTCCCGAAGCTAGGCCTTTGACTTCTACTTTCGTGCTTTTTTCCGTAATACCGCCCAAGTCAACGTGCCCTACGTAAGGAGAATGAGGACCGAATAGGGAAAGGGAGGCTTTCGCAGCGTCTCTTGCCCTGGTTGTGATGTTACCCAGAATCCAGTAGCTTCAGATCCTTAGCTACATCTGATGGAACCAATGTGCTAATAACAAAATCGCTATCATGAGGACTCAGAGATTCAAAAGGATTTCAAGATCTTTTTTCCCTGAGTCTTACTTGAATTGAAGGCTGATGTCTTAGGCGCCCATTTACTGAGGAGGGTGTCTTGGGGCCAGTTGTGGAGAGAGAGCCTTTCTCACGACCCCGGCCTCATCCCCTGACTCAGGAACCTGGCGGACTGAGGCTGTGTTCAGCGAGGAAGCACTGATCGGAGTTCCAAGTGACATCCCTCTTCAGAGCGCCGCCACCCTGAGTGTCAATCCCTGCACAGCCTACCGGATGTTGATGGACTTTGAGCAGCTGCAGCCAGGTAGGAACCGCCAGGCGCGGGGAGCAGGGGGAGCAGGCCGGGATCTCCTGACTGGGTGTGACCCACATCCTGACCCCGAGGCCCTGGCAGCTCAGCAGTAAGGGGCCGAGAGGAAGACGGGCCCCTAACCTGGGCAAGTGTGTGGTTGCTGCTTTTGTTTTGTTAGCTTAGTTCCTAGAAAGTGTGCTGGAACCCCATGAGGAGAACACTCTGGAAAACCGCTGAGGGATCACATTCCCTAGAGCTTGGGATGGGATTCTGCCATTCAGCAGAAACGTATGGCGCTGTGCTAAGGTCTGTGACACAACAAAGCCAGACAAGATAGACGGTGCCTGTGTTCTCAGTAAAATGCTGAACTGAGTAATTCCACTCAGCATTTCTATGGCACTTTCCAGGTCACATAAGTGCCTTTCCATGCGTTACCCCAGTGACTGCATTAAATCTTCAAAGCAGTGTGGTGAGGTTGGTATCATTGGTTGAGAGTTCAGGCCCCAGGCAGACAACCTCAGTCTGAATACCAGCCTCACCTTCCGCTATGAACTGACCTCTCAGATCATCAGATTTTTCACCTATAAAACGGACAATAAGGGGTTTTGATGGTTAGCTGGAACACTGCGATGTAACAGCGCGGGGCCTGGCACACAGCGCAGTAATTAAGCGCTGCTTTTATTATTCTTCCTTTTCATAAAGGAGGAGACTGAGGTCCAGAGAAGTAAACTACTTGGGCGAGATCACTCAGCAAGGAAATGACAAAGCTGGATGTTCTATTTGGGGTTCCCTAAAAGCAGAGCCTGAGGCAAGGACTGAGTGAGGGTGGACAGTTTGCTGGGGGGGGTGATCCCAGGAAGCAGGAGTGAAGGATTGGGAGAGGGAGCCAGGGAAAGGAGGAAAAGCCAGTGAAGGCTGATTACTGCTGTGGGCGAGCAGGGCTCAGTCTTGCTGGGAGGAGGCCTCCAAAGATCCTCATAGAACCCACCTCAGCATTGGCCTCCCATTGTTGGAAGGTCACCCTTCACACTATGCATGTCCACGGGCTATAGAAGTCACCTAGTCTAGCTCTGCCACGCCAGTGAGGAAACTGAGGCAGAGATGTTGGAACGCGATAAGCTTAGATTGCCACTAATGCTTGTAGCTGGCTGAAAACCAGTCCCAGCTTCCTGCAAAGAGAAAGGCAGGTTCTCCCAGCTGTGCCAGGGCGATCCCGGGAGGCTTTGGTGGAGAAAACCAGTCCTGGTTAAGGAGACATTTTGGTCGCCTGCGTCTCATCCCCTCCGGCCACCTCTAATTTGGGCCACAGTTGTGATGGACATCAGGGTATTCTGACACCACCCCACCTCAGTTGCCCGTGGCATCTCTCCACCTGCCTGCCTGAGGGCAGGTGTGGTCTGGGCTAGATCAGTGTTAAACTAAATTGTCATACTGACCCATAGTAAGAATTACATTTTACACTGTAATCCAGTACATAGATATATGTATGAGTATATATATAACAGAAACCAAAGTTTTATGGAGCAGTATTTGCCCTTACTATGTGTGATGCAGTGTGTTCTTCTTAATTCTCTGTTCCTCAATCTTAACTGAAAAAAAAAAATGTTGCTTACAACCCACTAGCTTGATTTCATAACCCACTGATGACAATCTGTGAGCTGACTCCTGCCTACAGAGAATAGGCATTCTTCTTCCAGGAGATCCCCTGTCTGTAGCACCAGATCCCTGCATTTCAGATCATATTTCAGGGGTGACAGAGCACCTTCCTGGACACAGTGGCATTCGACTAATCCGGAGCATCCTGATTGGCACTCCCAGGATTCCTGTTTTATGCGGAGGAAACAGAGGTCATGACCTCTCTCATGTCATTCAGTTATAGCCAGTGGGAAGCCAGGACTCACACCAGATCGATCTGATTTCAGAGCCCACGTTTTCCCCAGCATGCCACGCTGCCTCCCCCATTGGCTAGTTCCAAACCCTCGGCTTTGACCACAGACTATCTGTAGGATGCTGTTTCTGGAGCTCTGGGTTTCTCCAGCATTGATCCCATTTCAAGGCAGTGTGCCCTTACTGAGCAGCACAAAGGGGGAATAAGGCATGGCCATGTCTTCAGGAAGCTGCAGGCTCTTGCTAGAAATGGGCATGTCCACAACCAAGTATAAGACGGGGCACACCATGTGCGGAGAGAGAGCCAGAGGAGCACACAGAAGGAAGATGGGAAGGGGGCCGCGCTTGAGCTGTGCTTCAAGGAGTATATGGGATTTCAAAACGAAGGAAGAGAGAAGGAGGGAAACATTGCAAACCATGGAAATAATCTAAGAGATTTGAGGGCATAAAAATCGAGAGGATGATGAACAATATAAAATCGTTTACACAGTGGGATCTAAATTACATATAGTATGGACTCTTAATTGCCAAGCCCTGGGAGGCACCATGGGTGTCATGGAATTTGGAGGTGGGGGGGGTCACTGGGAAAAGAGTAAGCAACACTCCAAGATCTGAGAAGACTCAGCAGCCAGGTCCTGGGTCATTCTGAGTCTGAGCACTCCCATCTCTTGCCCTACAATAGTATCCCAGACAGGAAGCACTTGACCTGTTTACAGGTCTTCAGGACTTGACTTGGGTCTCTTCCTGGCTCTACAGGAGACAGTGTCATCCAGAATGCGTCCAACAGTGGAGTGGGGCAAGCAGTCATTCAGATCGCCGCAGCCCTGGGCCTCAGGACCGTCAATGTGGTCCGAGACAGGTGCGTGGGGGGGGCCTGATCCCAGTGCACAAGACTTAGGCCTTTCCACCCAGCATCCCTGCAAGCGCCCCTGTGTCCACCAGATGGCGCCCGTGCATAAGCAGCCCGCAGACAGATCCTTCAGCCGCCAGAAAGGAGACCCACTTGGCCTCTGGCTGTTGGATGAGTGAATATCCCAAATGTAAAAGGAGAGCAGGAAGGAGCTGAAGCCGGCCCTTGCTGAGCCGCTGAGAGTTTTCGCGTCTGTGATAACCTCGTGATTTCAAGGCCACGCTTCATATTTGGGAATCTGTTAAGCTGTGTTTGTTATTCCTTCGGTAAACTGTCTGACCCGGGGCCCTTTCTCCCCTTGCATCTGTGTGGCACTTGAGCTGTACTAAATATGGATGTGAAGGAGATGGGGCAGGCTTGTCATCTGTGTTACAGTGAGGAAACAAGGTTCAGAGAAAGGAAGCCATTTGCTCAGGAAGACCCAGCAAGTCAGTAATAGACTTAGTTCCCTGCCTTGTTCTCTTTCCATCGTGCCATCCAGTTTCCTTAAGCCTCACTGTCAACAAACGCGGCTGTATCTGTGGTGGAAGTCCAGCCTCTGGGGGAGAATTGACACTCGCTTCCCTTCCCTGTTCCCTCAGTTGTGCTAACAAAAATCAGTCTGTTTGCCCTGGCCAAAGAGGCCCAGAGCCACCCCTGGGCTGGAGTATGTTTGCACAACACCCTGAAGAGCCCCTTGAAAAGAGGAGGAGAAAGGAAATGAAGTTTGTCGTTTCAGTAGACAAAATCAGGAAGTGAAATGACTTCTCCCTGGGCCAGATGGTTTCTAGCACCTTTGAGCTGGCAAGGACTGTGGAAATCACCCTGTATTGCCAGTGAGGAAACCGAGGCCAAGAGGTGTTGGAGTGTGATGAAATCCGGTAGCCAGCCAGCCCCTGCGTAGGGCCTGGCTTACCCTCAATCCCAGCTTCCCACAAAGAGAAACTCATGTTCTCACAGCCATAGCAGAGGAGTCCTAGGAGCCTCTGGGAGAGAAAGGCAGCAGGAGTGACTAAGGGCTGTGGATTGTGCTTGGTTTCTAGGCCTGACATCCAGAAGCTGACTGACAGACTGAAGAGTCTAGGGGCCGAGCATGTTCTCACAGAAGAGGAGCTAAGGAAGCATGAAATGAAAAATTTCTTTAAGGTATGTAGGCTGAGGGGCATTGTGCCTTCATTCCATGCTCATCTCCCTGGTGGAAAAAGTTGACCTGATAGAAAAGCTGGGACTGGCCCCGTCACTTCTCTCCAAATCCTCCCTTCATCTCTTTGTGGAAGGACAAAACCCATTCCCTCAGCCAGGGGACGGCATGCATCAAGTGCCCAGATGCTGTGAGGGAGGCGGTAGAGACAGACGAAGTCCAAGAAACCCTGGATTATTTGTACTTTTGAATATTTTTAGCAGGCCACATCAGCCCATACAGTTAGTGTGAGTCTCAGAGCTGGGAGAGGACCTGAGGAAACTGAGCCACAGAGAAGGAAGAGAAAGGAAAGAAGTACGTCTCTGAAGCCCTTTCTTTGTATTGTATCTGATAATCCCCACAAAAGGTCAACAAAGCAGGTGCTGTCTCTTTTCTGGATGAGAAAACCAAGTCTCCAAAGAGATAAAGGATTTCACCAAAGCCACACAGTTATAAGTGGAGTCAGGGCTGGCCCCAGGTCTCTCTGAACTCACAGCCTCTTAACCTTCTAGAACCTCCACCCCCAGCATACCTAACAGGTAACCAAACTTCAGCCTCTTTCTCCTGAACCCAGGAGTGACCAAACACACACACCCCCTCGAGAACACCTGCCTCTTAAGAACATTTCCCGAGCAGCAGATCAGCACCTCTAACTCAAACTGAGCTGTGAGCACAGAGAAGAAGTACACTTGGGGGACCTAGAGTCCTTCAAAAAGGAATGTACGTGCCCTCAGTCTGTCCTTTCCTCGAGAGGAGTTTTGAACAAAATTCCAAAACGTAACAGGATTAAGCTGATAAAGCAAAGGTCCTTGCAGAGCAGAGTGTGAAGGCAGCACTATCCCATTTTCCTTCACTGCCCCCCACCCCCTGACACAGCACCTGTGGAAAGGAAGTGCTGTCTGTGGCAAGCTTTAGACCCCACGAGTAAGGGGGCACCTGCCGGGTTCTGTCGGTAGAGCATGCAACTCTCAGTCTCAGGGTCGTGAGCTCAAGCCCCACACTAGGCATGGAGTCTACTTAAAAAAAAGAAAGAAAGAGGGGCGCCTGGGTGGCTCAGTCAGTTGAGTGACCGACTTCTGCTCAGGTCATGATCTCGCGGTTTGTGAGTTCGAGCCCCGCGTCGGGCTCTGTGCTGACAGCTCGGAGCCTGGAGCCTGCTTCCGATTCTGTGTCTCCCACTCTCTCTGCCCCTCCCCCACTCATGCTCTGTCTCCCTCTGTCTCAGAAATAAATAAACATAAAAAAAAAAAGTTTTTTTAAAGAAAGAAATCCCACACATACAGTGGTAGTTACCTCACTACAGGTTCCTTATTTTCCAGGACATGCCCCAGCCCCGACTTGCTCTCAACTGCGTTGGCGGGAAAAGCTCCACAGAGCTGCTGCGACACTTAGCGTAAGTCCCTTGGCCCTGCAAGTCTTGTTGGCCCAAGCTCTCTGGGCTTGTAGCTGGGAGGACTGGCAAGTGACCCAATCCCAGTGGGCAACGCAAGCCAAGCCAGGTCAGCATAACCCTGGGTAGGAAATGGATCACCATCATTTCCTGGTTATCCAGGCACTTCCTTTCTCAGCCTGTTCCTTTATAGGTGACCGACAGACCCAGCCTCTTTGTTTTTCCAAGGGACCCCAGAAGTAGATGGCTAAGCTTTCTGTGATAGGGGAACAGTTAAGGATTCATAACCTAGGGGCCTCTTCAAATGTCACTTAGTCCTAGCTTGTTAGCTTTTAAATTTTTTATTAGCTTTTAAAAATAGATTCTAATTTTAGAGGTAACGTTATTGCTATTACAAAGCATTTTGAAAGCATGTAAAAGTACAAAGGAAGGGGCACACCTGGCTGGCTCAGTCGGTGGAGGGTGCAATTCTTGATCTCAAGGTTGTGAGTTTGAGCCCCATGTGGGGTGTGGAGATTACTTAAAAAATAAAATCTTCCCCCAAAAAGGACAAAGGAAAAATTAAGCAGGAAAGTTAGCTATCATCCCACCACCAAGGGGGATAAGCATTGTTGACAGTATTAACAGTGGGTGTCCTTCCATTCTTTTTGCCATTAATATAAAGTTCCTGGGGCGCCCGGGTGGCTCAGTCGGTTAAGCATCTGACTTTAGCTCAGGTCATGATCTCAAGGTCTGTGAGTTCCAGCCCCCTCCGAGCTGTCAGCACGGAGCCTGGAGCCTGCTTCGGATTCTGTGTCTCCGTCTCTCTCTGCCCCTCCCCCGCTCGTGCTCTGCCTCTCTCTCTCTCTCTTTCTCTCAAAAATAAATAAACATTTAAAATATATATATAAAGTTCCTGAGCTGAGGAACTTTCCAACTAAAGCAGGAATCCCCTCAGCAACATTGGTTGACACATTCTTGCTAGCACTCACTAGCTAAGAGACACAGAGATGGCTCAGACACTGAAGGAACTCTCTAGAACTCCTAGGCTAGATGGGGAGATGGGTCATGTGGTCAGAGAGCTGTGATAGTGATCGCTGAGTATTCGCCTGTGCACCAGACTCTGTGCAGAGTGCTTGACTTACCCCACCCCCCTCCGCAACCACCAAAGTGGGGGATACTCTGCCCATCCCCATTGATACAAGGCCCAGAGAGGGTAATTACCTTGCCCAAAGTCTAGGAAGTGGAAGAGCCAGGCTTAACCCCAAGTTCTCGTGACTCCTGCGTCCACCCCTCCCGCCCTACTTCGGCAGCCTCAAGGGCAGCCCGTGACCCCCGCGGCACTCGCTGTAGGAGGAAGCCTTGAGCAGTAGTTACAGATGTAGGCGCTGGAGTCAGAAAGTCCCAGCTCTGCTACTTACGAGCTGTGGGCCTGTGAAAAGTTAGGCAATACGTAAAAGATCCAGGCCTCAGTCTCCTCGCATGTACAGTGAGGGGATAGAAACCCTTTCTGCCTCAGAAGGGTCGTCTAAAGACACTGAGGTGATGCACAACTCGCCATACAGACAGAGGTGGGCTTCATTTTCCCCGCTGTAAAATGAGAGCAATGAAAGTGCTCCCTGGGGGTCCCAGGGACGACTCTCCACATCAGTGCACATGGAAATGCTCAGACCTGGCCCCGGCACCTAAAAAACGCCCAGTAAACGTCAGCTATTCAGATTAGAACAAGTGCAGAGGCTGTGGGGAGTTGGGAGGGGGAGGGCTTGATCCCAGAAAGGAGCTACTTTCTGGGACAAGTGTCAGGCGAAGGGAACTTAAGACCAAACTGCCCACAGACCTCATGGACAAAGAGTTACGTGCCTCACACGGCAACAGCTTCCACTTTGTAGTTCACAAAGCACCACGTCCACACCCACCATCATCCTTGACCAGCAGACTCCTAAAAGCCAGGGAGTGGGGAAGGGAACACAGGTTAAATGGAGCACAGAAGTCCGAGCTTATTAGTCTTTAAAAATCATTTGAGCCTCTCCCCTGTTGGACTGCTGGGGCGGGTGTGGGTGTCAGACAGCAGGTCCTGGCAAGACCCCTCCTGCAGCGACGGCAATTGCCCACTGCCCTCCCTCTCCCCACCCACACTGTTCCTTATCTGTATGGCCATCTCACCTCACGGATCCTCAGGTGAGTCCGGACAGACGGAGGGCAGAGGTCTGCACTGCACCAGTGTCTGTGCACTGCCCAAGGCCACACATCTAGGAGTGGAGGGGAGCCAGGTCTTGAGCTCTTCTCAATAGAGCGTGCTTCTTTGTAACACTTCATCCAAGCCCGGCTGTGTGGTTAGATCGGTGGGTTCCCAACCCTGGTTAAACATCACGTCATCTGGCAACGTGTTTGTTGGTTGACTTTAATACAGGTTCTTGCTTCCTGATACATTAGGTCTGGGTCGAGCCTGGGAATCTGTAGTTTTTGAAACATTCCCAAGGATTCTGAGATCAAGGTTCAGAAACCAGGCTTGGAGGGGCGCCTGGGTGGCTCAGTCAGTTAAGCATCTGACTTCGGCTCAGGTCATGATCTCACAGTTCGTGAGCTCAGGCCCCGTGTCGGGCTGTGTGCTGACGGCTCACAACCTGGAACCTGCTTTGGATTCTGTGTCTCCCTCTTTCCCTGCCCCTCCCTCCCTCTCTCTCTTCCCACCCTCTCATTTTCTTTTTTTCTCTCTCAAAAATAAATATTAAAAAAAAATTTTTTTTTTTAACAAAACCAGGGTGGGAATAGAAGTGTTCTGGCAGGTTTGAGAAGAGCTCTATCTCTGTCTCTACCCACTCTGTTCTCTCTGGTCTCTTCAGGCCTGGGGGGACCATGGTGACCTACGGGGGAATGGCCAAGCAGCCTGTCATAGCCTCTGTGGTAAGCTGGTGAGGGAGGCAGACCTGGACACCACAGTTGTCCAAACCCACATGGTGCCCTTGTCCTTGGGCAGGAGGGTGGGGGTGGGCGGGTCTGTACCTTAGGCATCACCCGAAGTGCTTGCCCTCAGAGCCCAGTACGTCCTTGTTGTGTCCACAGAGCCAGCTCATTTTTAAGGATCTCAAACTTCGAGGCTTTTGGTTATCCCAGTGGAAGAAGGACCACAGTCCAGGTGAGTGGATGATGGCCCCATTGCGAACGGTCACGCGAGAGGGCAGTGCCTACTGCAGAAGTGACCAGCCGTTCTGAGCTCTGGAGAGGTGGTTGGCTCCCCAGCACCACGGCAGTTTAAAGGAAAATATTCTCTAGCCACAGCCGCAGCCAGCAAATAGGTATTGGGGGAAAGTGGGCTAGTCCTGGGGGGTGGCGGCACTGAGCAAGGCAGACACTGTCCCCGTCCTGAGCAGCTGCCAGTGGGGAAAACTGCCATGGAAGACAGCCACGTAAAGGGAGTAAATTCTGGAGCCGGCCCACCTGGGTTCAAATCCTGCTCCCACCATTTCTAGTGATAGGTTCTGCCCGGCCTAACCCTGGGGTCTGCACAAGTTATTTCCATCTCAGTTTGGATATCATAGTTGCCTAGACGTCGTTAGCCCTGTGTGGTAGAGGAGAAAACTGAGGTTCAAAGTGGTTAGGTAGCTTGTCCAGTCGCCCCACCTAGGGAGTGGTGCAGCCACGGTGTGAACTACTCTCTTCGAGTCCAGAACCTGAGCCAGTACACTACTCTTCCTCTTCTGGAGGGCTGGCTGCCCAGAAGGTGACCCCTCGAGCTGAGACTGAAGAATCACATGGAGTCGCCCCGATGAAGGGGAGGAGAGTGGTGGCGTCAGTGGCGTACTTCAGGCCGGAAAAGTAGCCCATGCAAAAGCCCATTGCGGAGGGTGGGAGCCTGGCCAGACAGGTTGCGACCAGATTATGACAGGCCTTGCAAACCTTAAGGAGCTCAGACTCTACCTGAAAGGCAAGTGAAGACCCACCGAAGCGCTTTCAACAGGGGGCGTGATTAGAGTTGAATGTTGCATGATTTGATGTCTATGAAAAAACATTTGTCAGCCTAAGCCAAGACCATATTGCCACTTCCCCATCTTCCTGGACCATATCGGGGGCAGGCCCTAAGGGGGGATGTTCGGGACCTCTCACCTCGTAGGGTTCTAAGGGAGCCCTGGGCTCTCAGGGAAAGCTCCTTTCCCTGAGCAAAGCCCGTCTGTTCCACTCCAGCTGGCCCGCCAGGCACACCCACCCCTCCCTGTGCCTCTTCTAGCTGCCTCTTCTAGCTGACTCAAAGTAATCCTGCCCCTCCTGCCATTCAGGACTCCCAGTCACGTCCCAGTCAGGTTCTGTGGGTCTGCGCCCTCGTAGCCACCACTCTGCCTGCCCATCAGCTCCTGGGGCCGCTCCCCGTCTCCTCTGTCCTACCCCGCCGGGGACCGGTTTGCCTCCACAGCCTCCCTATCCATGGCCAAGCCTGGGCTCTCGGGCTTTCCTGGAGTTCAGCGCCAGCTCCTGCCACTGGGGGCGGCCCATGGTCTGTCTTGCCGCTGTTCCCACGTCTGACTTCCTCCAACCTCCCACAGCCCAGTTCAAGGAGCTGATCCTCACACTGTGCAGTCTCATCAGCCGAGGCCAGCTCACGGCCCCTGCCTGCTCCGAGGTCCCACTGCAGGACTACCAGCGTGCCTTGGAAGCCTCAGTGCAGCCCTTCGTGTCTTCAAAGCAGATTCTGACCATGTGCTAATCGCATAGGAGCCAGAGTGAGGTGGGAGGGAAGACGGATCGGTAGGACTGGTTTCGGGCCCCTCGGTCAGGGCCCTCAGCTTTCCCCAGGCTGCCCTCTGACCAGGGGGGTTGTGAAGCCAGCCAGGGCCAGCCCCTGGGTATCTAATAAAGTCTGAACTTCCTAAGAACAGACACACAAAACCAACAGAAGTCATCCCTGTCGAGAAGAACCCTCAGTTGTGCACCTGCCATTCCAGCATTAAGAAGCCCCCTTGCCCATCCTCCAACTTGTCCTCCAGCGATGATTTCCTGACCACCCTGAAAGCAAAGTGAGGGTGGGGACTGGCAGGTACAAAAGCCAGTAGGATGCAGTCTCCACCCCCAGGCTGTCCCAGAGGAATAGAAAGGAAGGTTTGACTCATTCTGGGTGGTGCGGGGCTCCGTGTGGGACGGGAGGAGGATCAGCTACCTGAGAGGGTGAATGCCAGGCTAAGGAGCCAAGGAGTCGGGGTCTCAGGTGGCTGGACCACCTTCCTGGAATGTCTGTCCTAACTGGGGAAATAGTTGTTACACCAGTGCTTCTCAACCTGAAGTCATTTTACCCCCAAGGACGTTTGACAGTGTCTGGAGACGTTTTCAGTCATAATTGACAGGGTGCGATCGGCATCTAGTGGGTAGAGATCAGTGATGCTGCTCAGATAGCATCTGGTGCACAGAACAGCCTTCCTCAACAGAATGATCCAGCCCAAGATGTCCATAGTGCCACTGTTGAGAAACCCTGAATTAAGCTAACAGTCCCACAATCACTGCCCTGGTGATTCAAGTGCTAAAGAAGATGCATGCGAAGTGCTATGATGGCATAACTGAGGTCTTGTCCTAGGCCTGGAGTCAGGGGGGCTTTCCTGACATGAAAGTGGGTTCTGAAAATGAGTAGCTTTATTCAGAGAAAGAGAAGAGTTTGACATCATGTGACTTTTTGTGTTTCCCTTATGATCCACTCACCCTGACGGAAAAAAACTAGAGACTCGGGAATGTTCCCTGGTCACCGGGCCTACTTTCTCTTAGCTCAAGAGCCTCTTTCAAGGAGTATTTGCTAGATACCCAGTGTGTGCCTGAGGCCAGGGATGCCTGTGAGGGGGCGGAGGCGGGGGCTGGCCCTCTGGCTGCTTAGCCTAGTGCAGGGGACCAACCTTCCCAGCATACTAATGAGGCCTCTGACAGAGGTGTCCAGAGGGCCCTGGAGACACGGCAACTCTGCCTGAGGGTTGAAGGAAGGCTTCGTGGAAGAAGTGTCGTCCACAGCATATGGTGAAGGCCAAGCAAGAAAACGTGCATCCAGCAGAACCAGCAGCACATGCACAAGCCTGCTTCTGCTGCCTGAGGTTGGAGAGTGTGAGGGCTGAGGTGGGAGCTGTGGGTACAGGTCAGAGCAGGAAGGTTCGAGAATTCAGGACTTACCCTTCAGACTGGCGAGGCACAGAGGGGTTTTCAGCAGCAGGGTGATATGGGAAAACTGGCTCAGAAGACCAGAGGGCACCCAGGCTTATCACAGACACGTACGTAGGCCCCTGACCTAATGCTCTTGCCTTTGGGAGCATCTTGTGTGTCCTCTGGAGAAAAGGACTTGGCTTCAGCCCAGAGCTGGGGAAGGTCTGCACGTGTCCTCTTGATAAGAGTTGCTACCTTGTGCACGTAGGCTCAGGATCAGCCCCAGCTTGCCCAAGTCCCTCCCGTCCCCTGTCTTCTGTCCTTGAAAAAAACGCCTGAGAGGGTGGAGGAGGCTGCCCAAAGGCTACAGGAATGAATGGTTAGAATTAGGTTCTTCAGGAGGAGTCCACAGTGTTGGGTTAGGGGAATGATGAGCCTGCAGCCATGGAGAGGGGGCAGCCCCTGGTACAGACTCAGAGGAGATAGACACGATGGAGGAAGGTTCCTAACACTATGGTTAGAGACCCTGTGGAGGGCCGTGCAAAACATCCTAAGAACAGTACCTCTAGGGGTCTGGAGGTGACATTTGGTTGTGCTTTATTTTCTTTATTTTTATTTTTTTTAATGTTTCTTTTTGAGAGAAAGAGCACAAGCAGGGGAAGGGCAGAGAGAGAGACACACACACAGAATCTGAAGCAGGCCCCAGGCTCTAAGCTGTCAGCACAGAGCCTGACGCGGGGCTCGAGCTCACGAACTGCAAGATCATGACCTGAGCCAAAGTCAGACACTTAACCGACTGAGCCACCTAGCTTCTCAGAGAAGGGAGACATGCCTTCTAGACTAAGGGACCAGATTAAGCAAAATATATTATGGAGGCAGGGCATTTATGTTAGAATCTTGTCATTTCCCCCCAAATATCCATTCTCTTCCTAAGAACACATGATTTTTACATAGACACATGGTAGCCTGGAATAAATAGTTTTCCTGCCTTCCTTGCAGCAGACAAGATCCATCCCTTGTGATGCAAGCAGAAGTGGTAGGTGTTGATTTCTTAAGAACCTCTTTAACATATAGCCGGCATCCAGCCTGTACCTGTTTCTTCCCCTTCCATCTTCCTCCTGGCTGGCACACAGACCTGATTCCTGGAATTTGTACAGCCATCTTTGATCATGTTAAGAATGGGTCAGTGACAAGATCCAAGAAGCCTGGGTTCCTGGCACCCAGAAGCCCCAGCTGCCCACCTCAGGATTTGTTTTACATGAGAAGCAAGCCTCTGTGTTATTTAATTTTGTAGAATTTGGGCTGTCTCTGAAGCTAACCATAAGTGATACATATTCTGTGATTCAATTTATATTGGAATCAATCAAGCTGAAGCTGAAAAACTGAATTGCGGCTGTCTGTGATTCCCCACTAAGGAATTTGAACTTTAGCCTGTGGGCAATAGGGAACAAAAGATTTCTGAGCCAGAAGATGAGAACTGTGCTTTGGGAAAACAATTCCTCTGGCAGCAGTTTGGGGGACAGTTGGGAGAAGGGAGGCGCTAAACGAAGAGATAAAGTCAGAAATTCCCAGGCTTCTGAATTTCAGACAAGTAAAATCCGCAGAAATTTCAAAGGCCGGCATGAGGAGTACCAACATCTAGGAGGCCAGCAGAGAAAGGAGACTGTGACAAGACCGTGGCAAAAGAGGGTCTGACTTCAACTGGATCATCTCTTCCATATTCTACAAGTATAGGAGGCTGTTTTTCATTTTCATGCTGTGGAGTTGGGACAGCTCTGTTGGCCCACTAAATAAACAAAATCCTTTCTAAATGGCTAGGGGAGGAACCTTTGGCTCCAGGAGACTGAAAGAAGACGAACAGGCATTACCTCCTAAACCAAAAAGCTTGGGCACACCTGACGCCCTGAGGCTTCATGACTGTGGTGCTCCCTGCTTGTTGTCTTCTGGGAGCATCCACCCTGCCACCACCTACAGCCACTGACATAATATTGACTGCTTTGTGTCTTGGGAGATGAGATAGATAAGCCTGCTTTCCTCAGGGAAAGACGTGAGGCCCAGAAGGAAAAGGTTCTTGCATTCATCTGAGTGTCGCAGGCACGCATGTCCTTGCCCCTGAAAGCTCCTGGCTGCATCTGCCAGCCTCATGCTTCTTGGTAGGCACCATGCCCTGGGTAAGACACTGGGCCCATCCAGAGCAGCTGGAAATGGTAGAGAAGAGAGACTTAGGCCTGGCACAATATCCGCCTGCATTTGCAGGCAGGAAAATCCAGGAACATGGCAGAGGTAAGGGGATGTTCGCACTCCCTGAAAGAAAAGAAAGCTTTCCCTGTGCCCTTAACCCTTTGCAGTGTATAAACCCTTTCACCCACATCTCCATTTGATTTTTGCAACTTCCCTCTATCATTGAGATTTTAGTATCATAACTTTACAGAAGAGGAAGACGCCAAGCGAGGTGAAGTGAATTGCTCGAGGTCACACAGCAGGCAGCAGATCTGACACTAGGAGCCAGGTCCCCTGATCCTGTCTGGTCCCTCTACCAGTCCTGATTTTTTTGGCTCCAGTGATCATTAACATGTCAATCGGAAGAGAGTTCAAATTTCCCTGAGTCTGTATCTCACGGAGAGGCAGGAAAAAAGGGGAATCAGGAGGCTGTTAAAGTAGTTCAGGTAAGAGATCATTCATTTGTTCATTTAGTAACTATTTTGAATGCCCATATGTGAAAAGCACTGTCATGGGTGCTAGGGATACAGTAGGAGAGAGACAAAGAACTTGGCCCTGGATACCAGGGAGCTTACATCCTAGTGGAGAAAGACCATGAACAAGTGAATAAACAAGGTAATTGCAGAGTCTGGTAGGTGCTGTGAAAAAATCAAATAAAATACAGTGGTATCCTAGTGATGGGATACTTGAGATAAGGTGGGCTGGGAAGGTCTGAGACCTGAATAAGGTGTCAACCATATTGCAGGCAGAAGTAACAGCCCAGTTAAAAACCCTGATGTGTGAACAGTATGACAGGGCCTGAACTAGCTAGCCAGTGGGAGTTAAGTAGATGCATCTGGCAACATTTAGAAGGAAGAATCAACACGATAGACTAGGTGTGGTGGTTGGAGGTTGAACTTTATTTAGCACTTTGCTGGATGGAGGGTGTCACTGCCTGAGTTAGGGAACTCTGGAGGAGGAAGAGGGTTTAGAGCCTGGCATTTTCCCTCTGCTAGGGCTGTCTTTCCCATCTGTATTAACAGGCTGATCAGACTATAAGACCACCAAGGTTAGTACCAGTTCTTAAGAATATTATGATCCTTACACAACTAGATTCCAAATGGATCAAAGATTTCAATATAAGTCTTGAAAATAGCATAATAAACCATGAGAGGTTGTTTTTGTTTTTGTTTTAAACCTGAGTGAGAAAAACCACCACACAAAATCCAGAATCAAAGAAAAATAAAGGATGGATAAATTGCCTCCATAAATATCTTCTGTTTCTGCATAGCAGAAGACACTCTTGGGCAAAGTCAAAAGTCAAACTCGGAAAAAATATTTCCAATTCATCTAACAAAGAGCTGATTTCCCTAATACATAGTGAGCTCTTATGAATCCATAAATAAAAAGGGGGAGAAATGTAAGCAGACACAGAAAGGAAAGTCTAAGTGTCTCTTAAAGATATGAAATGAGGCTCACTCCACTCAAGATAACTGCAAATTACACTACCCCGACATAGTGTTTTTCAGCTATCAGATTGACAAAGATCATAAAATTTGATAACATGGTGTTGATGATGAGATGGAGAAACAGGTACTTATGGAAGAGAATTGAGCAATATCTATCAAAACTACACTTGCCCACACCCTTTGACCCAACTGTCATACTTCTAGGAATACATCCTACCTATGTGTATATACAAAGTTACTCATTACGGCAGGTGTAAATAACAAATGGTTTGAACCTATCTCAAAATCCTTCATTGCTGCACCTATTCAGTCAATTACTGTGTATAATGGCATTTTATAAGCCATAAAAACGGTCCCGAGGAAGCTCCTTTTGTACTGATGGAATGATTTTCAAAATATAGTTAAGTGCAAAACTGTACATATAGTACACTACTATTGCTTTATTTGTGTGAAGTACCTCCCAAAGAACGTTTAGGAAACTGATTACATTGTTTGCTTCGGGGGTGGGAAACTAGGCGGCCAGAGGACGGAGATGATAAGACTTCTCGCCGTATTACTTGAACCAGTTAATGAATTATCCTTTCAAAATACAATTTTACAAATAAATAAAAACAGCAAACAAAACTTCTTTGTGGTTCTAGGGAAATTGGGTTCGTGAGAAGGGAACCGATATTTATTGGTTCCTACCACGTTCCAGATACTGTCCCAAGCAGTACACTCTTCCCTATATACTGCCGGATTTAGTTACCCAGGTCGTCCAATTGAAATGGGATAAATTAATTTTACAATAGAAAATAAGTTAAATTGGCCAAGTAACTTAGTGTCAAGCCTAATTTAGCTCCAAAACTCCAGCCTTCTCCGCTTTCCACACTGCTCTTTAAATTGTCCTATTTTTAAAAAATAATAGTGGTATTATTTATTGGGCACTTGCGATGTGCTGGGAACAGTACGAAGTGCTTGACGTATTCTCATGTATAACTCTCTAGTCAACTCTGGAAGGTTGGAATTGCTATTCCCTTTGCAGGGAGAAGACCAACGAGACTCAGAGAAGTGGCGCGTAACCGGCCCAAGGTCACGGACACAAAGACGGTTAGAAGCCGGACTTAACTCCAAAGCTCCTGCTCAGAAGTCGAAACCACTCCCGGTTCAAAGGACAAAAGCAGGAACGCTTGCAGGGCGGGAGGAGCCTCAGGCACTTCCGGGGGAGAAGCGAAGCCACCCGGCTGCGGAAGGCGGCGCAGGCTCAGCCACAGCGAGCTCGCGAGAGGACGTGCCGGGAGGCGGGCACCGTCCGCCCCGCCTGCGCCGCCTGTCGATCATCTGGCCCTGCCTCACGCTGGAGCGCCCATGGGCAAGCCCCGCCCCCACTCCTGGCCGGGCGGGAAGCGAACGCGTGCTCCCTCCCGTTACCCTCCGCCTGCGGGGAGGGCGGGGAAGGCGGGAGGCGCGCGCTCGCGTGCTGCGTGCTCGCGTACGTCGCTAGGGTTCGGCTGCGTCCGTCCCGCCGCTCGCCCGTTGCCGCCGCCGCCGCCGTCGCCGTCGCCGCGCTCTCGCTTCGCCGGCCGCCGCCTAAGGGGGGCTGGGGCCGGGCCAAGCTGCCGCCACTGTTGCCGGAATGCCGCGGGTGTACATCGGCCGCCTGAGCTACCAGGCCCGGGAGCGCGATGTGGAGCGCTTCTTTAAGGGCTACGGGAAGATCCTGGAGGTGGATCTGAAGAACGGGTGAGGAGGGCAGAAGAGGGATCGGCCGGGTGGGCACGGGGCCCCGGCGGTGGCGGGGAGGCGGCGGGGACGGGAGAGCGACGCCTGCCCGGCGCGGAGCTACTACCGGCCTGCTCCGGCTCCGCCATAGTCGCGGCGCCTCGGGGGCGCGGGTAGGCCCTGGTTCCCACTGCGCCTGCGCGGGTGGGGGTGGTGGAGGGATAATGGGAATGATGGTGAGGATCTGAGTGGGACGGGGAGAAGGAAAACCCGAGTGGGACTGGGACTCCAGGAGGGAGGGTACGGCTCCAAGGCCCCGAGGAGGCCTGGGTTTTTCCTTCCCGGGCCCCGCCAGCGGGGCCTGGTTCGTCTCGGTTTAGAGACCGACCTTTCCCGCTCTCAGAGCTGCTGGAAATAAACAAACAGGATTTCCTGCTCCCTTTTCACCTCTTGCCCAGTGTAGTGGATCAGACGGTCACCACGCATCTTTCCCGGGGACAGGAGCTCTGGAGGGAGGCCCCTTTTTTGACTTGCATGTGTCACACTTTTTTGGGCGGGAGACTCGGGTTTGAGTGAGTAGTCTAGTGACAGTTTCGAAAGTATCGTCTTGCCTTACTGAAAGCCTTGGCGATCTCTCTACAAGAGTAAATTAAAGTCGTAATTCGTTATCTTTAAAACTCCGTACAGAGTTTCCATGGTGTGGTTTCCGTTCCACAACTTGCCAAAAAAAAAAAAAAAAAACTTTGTCGTTGTAGAATTTGATAGAGAATCGTGGCCACCCTGGCTAGTATCTGCGTCAACTAGTTAATGAGACAGATTCACAGCTCGAAATTGCTAACTGACTGCCTCCCCGGGTATGGTCTGTTCTTTTCCCGTTCTACTTCTGCAAAGCAGGGCCCGCAGGGGCTACACGTTTCAGGGAAAACAGATGAGTCCTGCTTGGAGAAGATGTTGAAAGAGGAAAACTATGAGAACGAGGGAACGTTAGGTAGGACTTGAAAGCCATGGATATAAAAATTAAAAGGAGTAGGGGGAGCATTTTAGGGCTAAACCTTGAGTTTTGAAGGAACTTTTGGCTTGTTAAAAAATAAAAGACCTTTGCAACAGGTCTGGTATGGCTACAGGTTACTCCCCATTGTAATACTAGCAGCTCACACTTAAGTTATGAAAAATACCTAAGTATGAGTTGCGCATTTGAGACAAATTGGTAGCTTCCATATACTCATATTGTTGATTAGGTTTTAAAAGTATTTTCAGAATGATGCTTTGGAAGAATCATCATCTTACTAAAGAGAATGTCCTGGATGAAAGTGTTTATTATGGGGTCGCCTGGCCGGCTCAGCCCCTGGAGTATACGACTGTAAAAGGCTTAGGAAATTACTCATTTGGGACCTAGAGAAATTTGTTTCTTAAGAAATTTACTAAGTAAAGTGAGTTTTTGTTGTTACTATGATACATATGTGAAAGATCAAGTTAAAATGCCCAGTTTTCTTCAAAAACCAACTAAGTTGACAGAGTAACCAAATTTTGTGGGGAAAGCATGGTTTTTGAAGCCAGGCAGACTTGGGTCAAATCCTAGCTTCACCACTTAACTATCTGTGGGCAGGTTACTTCCATGACTCTAAATTTTCCCATCCACACAGAAAAGGAACATTAGAGATAATTGTAATGCGTTTGGCTTGTAGCTGTAAACAGTAACTGTAATCAAATGGATTTGACTGTGAGCGTTTGGAGACAGGTTAAGTGTTTGATAATGTGAAGCGCATTTGGTGAGATCTATTTTCTAAAGTCACTCAAGTGATAGCAGGAAATTATGTTGATGTTAATGGTAAAGTGGTTAATGGAACAAATCCGTTGATAACCCACCAACAAGATACCTGCTGCTGTGCTAAATGGATTGGAGAGAAAGCAGAAAAATACCTCTGCTCCCAAGTAAATTGTTGATGGTTATGGCATGTACACTTTGAGTTAAGAAATGCTTGCTCTCACTTTAAACTCAAGTAAAACTTGCGATGGTGTGTTTGAAGAGATTTGTTTGAAATAGTCTTTGAAGAATGAATTGAGTGGGGCTTCAAATAAAGTGGGAATAATGTATGTCATAACCAGTGGTGAGGAGGTTGTCCTATTAGGAACACTTGAGAAATAATGAGTAACCAAGCTTGGATTGAGTCTCATGAAGGATGTAGAAATTTTAACGACATAAACCAGAAACATCAACCACAAAATTTTACGCTGAGCATCCAAAATCCTGGATAGGAATTGAACGGCTCTGGAGGGAGTAATTGAGCAATCTGTGAAATGGTAAGATACAAGAAAGGACAGATCCTTGCAGAACTCTAAATACCTGGATCTCTTTTGGGGAACTGTTCCCTTTTTACGGTTCTGCTAAACCATGATCTGTGTGAAACCTGTGATGGAAAGTGAAGGTTGAGGAACGGGAAATCATTTCAGGGATTCAAAGGCAGGTATGACAAACGGGCTCACCTGGAAGCATTCGGGGACTCCCTTCAGAGGAAAGCGACTGCTGAGCAAAGGACCAAGGGTGTGGATGTATTTCAAGCAAGAACTGACTGGACTAGATTGCAAAAGCACACAGGAGTCTAAAAGGAACAAAAAGAAAGATGGCATAATTTAGCAACATGCGTAAGCCTATGGTTCTGGACGCTAAGGTAGCAGGTCTCCCTGAGTAGCAGTTTTTAACATACATGGATTGTAATTATTAGTAATTGAAATGCTAAAGCAGATTTTGGCAGGATAGGCTTTTGATAAATTGCTGAGGAGTTCAAATTTGTAGAAGTGAGATATATCAATAGACAGGTAAGTTCAGAATTAAACAGGCATAAAGTACTGGCATATGAGGAACCAGATGAGCTCTCCAAAGGAAACTCAGTGACCAGGAGAGGATTTTATGGATCCTCATGGAATTTTAAGAAGTATGTATGCAAGGGGTGCCTGGGTGGTTCAGTCGGTTGAGCGTCCGACTTCAGCTCAGGTCATGATCTCACCATTAGTGAGTTTGAGCCCCGAGTTGGGCTGGCTCTGTGCTGACAGCTCAGAGCCCGGAGCCTGTTTCTGATTCCGTGTCTCCCTCTCTGCCCCTCCCTTGCTCATGCTCGCTCGCGCTCTCTCTCTCTCTCTCTCTCTGTCATTCTCTCTCTCAAAAATTGAAAAGAACATTTTAAAAAAAGGTATATATACAATAGTTCATGGCCCACCTTTTTATTATTCCAGGCAACTGTAATCTAGATTGCCTTTATTTTAGAGAACTCCTAGAAAAGTGGTTCAGTTTGCCAACCACAAACGTGATGTAGATCTCCAGGACCATATAGACCACTCCAGATCCCCTAGGGGTCTCCTACATTCGTACCTGCCACACCAACTCCAGCAAGAGCCACTGTGGGACCAAGGGTCAAGAAAGCAACAATGTTAGCACTACCTGTCTGTAGCCTTCCACCTCTGGCAACTTTTTGCTGCCTCTGATTATTTGTGAATTCTGTGGGCTTTCTTTTTTATTAATCGCTTCATGTAAAGTGTAGAAGATTTTTTAATACAGTCGTTTCTCTTGCTACAATATCTTGTGGTTTCAGTCATAGATTTTTAGATCTTAATTTTTCCATATCTTAGTTAATAAATTTAACTTGTCACACCCTAAGATTATTTTACTTGCCTAATAACTGGACAGGTAAACCTCCAAATCATTGAGGGTTTTCATTTTGTTTGTTTTATTTTTAGGTGGCTAAAGGAATGAATTAAAACCCTCCAGAAAAACTTGGCTATAATAAATTTCACACCTGTGCTTCATATTACGGTGAAATTGTGAATCGCCGGAATTTTTAGGGGATGTCTTGGTCCGTTTAATAGAAATTTCACAGTATATTAAATATTACCAGGAAGTTTTTGTTTTCTTCCTCCTTGAAAATTCCTTTAAGTAGAAGGTACCTTGCTTAATTTTTGTAATATGTTAAGACTCTTTCAGTGAGTCAAATCCTTGTGTTTGTCCCTGATCACTGTAGAGCATTGTTAGATTTTAGATATGGAAATGAATCCCTGCCAACCCCAGAATGTACGCAGGGATTTTCTCCCAGCCCTTGATGGGAGCTCGTTTTGTTTGGTTTCTTGTCTTTTCTTTTAAAAGGGCAATAGCAGAAATATATTAGGTTAATGTTCCAGGTATGGTTTCTGGTTAATTGAACTGTGGGAAATTATCTTCACCTGCCATCAAATAGCAGGTGCCATCAAATGCTTTATCATTTTTGTGATAACAGTACAACTTGTGGGTGCCGGGAGTGACAAAGAAAAAGCAGGCACTCTCCCTTTAAGGACCCACCACCTTTTTGTCCTCAGGCAGTTCTGCCCTCAAAAATGATGGCACATTTGAGGGGCACCTGGGTGGTGCAGTCAGTTAAGTGGCTGACTCTTGATTTCCACTCAGGTCATGATCTCATGGTTCACGGATCTGACAGTGTGGAGCCTACTTGGGATTCTCTCTCTCTCCCTCTCCTTCTGACCTTCCCCTGCTTGTTCTCTCTCTCTCTAAAAATAAATAACATTTAAAAAAATTTTTAATAAATAGTGGCACATTTGAGACAACCTCTATCAGGTTAAGATAATTATCTTGTTTCATTTGTACCAAAAGTTTCTTATTACTTATAAATGAGTGTTGGATTTTGTCAGATTCTGCATCTAAGATCATTGTTTTATGTTTTCCTTTTAACCTGTTAATAATGGTATATTAAATTTCCAGAATTTTTTGATGCTGAACCATCCTGGAATTCTTGAGATAAACCCGACTGATTATGATGTATAATTTTTTTATGATAGTAGTTTAATCAATTAATCTTTTATTCAGGATTTTTGCATCCATTTTAAATAATTCTATGGGTGACATACCCTAAAAGCACATGGTTAAAGTGTAAATAATAATAATAATGGCACATTTGAACTCTTATGGTCCAAGGCTTTGAACCTTTCTGTTAAGAAAATTAAGGCATTTGGGATGCCTGGGTGGCTCAGTTGGTTAAGCGTCTGGCTCTTGATTCCAGTTCAGGTCATGCATGATTTCACGGTTCGTGGGATCAAGCCCTGCATTGGGCCCTGTGCTGACATCACAGAGCCTGCTTTGGATTCATTGTCTGTCTGTCTGTCTGTCTCTCTCTCTCTCTCTCTCTCTCTCTGTCTCCCTGTCTCCCCCCCCCCCCCCAAGAAAAAAAGAAAGAAAAGTAAGGCATTTGGTTCTAAATTAATTTTATGACTAAGAAGAGATTAAAACAGTTTTGTTTAAAGGAGCGCTTGAAAACTTTGTTTATACTTAGTTAAAATTAAAGACCCATTCTTAACTCTTAAAACATTTCAAAATAGCATGTATTTATTTCTGATTATGAAATGTTTATGTATTTATTGTAATTTTTTTTTAATACAGAGGACAAAAATAATCATCCAAAGATGACACTGTGTCCATTTTGAGACTTTGCTTTTTGTGACCCACACATGCATTTCTTTTGCTTCCCCATCTTTGTTACAAAGTCGGGGTCATACTATACATCCTATTTTGTAACCTTTCTGTTTCTACTTAATAGCCTGATCCTTTACCTTTGTCATTAAGTGTTCTCCTACAACTGCATTCTTAAGGGGTTCATAGTGTTCCCACATAAATGTTATTTAACGTACATAATTAAAACCATGTTGCAAGACATTTAGGTTGTCTTCAGTTTTTTGTTAATTTTATGCGTTATAGCACTGTGCTGAATATCCTTTATATAAATCTTGGGGTAGATTCCTGAGTGGACTTTGGGAGTCTGAGTGTTTACACATCTTTAAGATTTTTGCTACCTATTGGGTTCCATTACTCTCTAGACAAAGAGTGTTTGTATTTTCACCTGCTGTGTTGAGGAGTTCCTGTTTTTCTGATTTCTCAGCTACCCTTCATTATAAATTTTTTAGTATTAGGATTTTTTAATTAGAATGTTTAAAATTGTATATGAGGAAGTTATCTTGCAGCCTTTAAGCCTCATCCATTTAGCCTACCAAGCATAACAGATTCGAGAACTTTTTAAAAAATTTTTTTGACTGGTTAGAAATTAAATACAAAATCCTTTTAACATAAGGTCATATGTGCACTTTTATGTTCCACTTTTTCTGCCTAATTTATCTCATGTTATTTTTTCTGTTACATAAAAATCTTACATCATTTTAATGGCTGCAGAAAATTCATTGTATGGCTGAATCATGATTTACCCAACCATTCCTCTTAGGTCATCTCTAAATTCTGGTTGTTAAAAATAACGCTGTGATGGGTATCATGTGCATAAAACCTTGTATTTTTATCGTTCCTTGGGACAGATTCTATGAGATAAAATTCATGTGTCACAAAAGGAAAGAATGTTTTCAGGGCTCTCAATGCATATGATGCCAAATAACTTTCAGAAGAGCTGTGTACCAGTTACCCTTGAACCAGCAGTGTATGGCGCCTGTCACGGCAGCCTCACCAGCATTGGGCACACGTGTTGTGTAAAATCCTTGCGAATTTAACAGGTACGAGTGGTCTCGTGTCTTAACCGAGAACTTTTTTCCTTAAGCCAGAAATCATGAGAAATGGGACTATGGATTAAGCAGCGTTCTTTATTAGTAGTTATAACCATTGCAAATGTGACCACGTTGTTTTTATACTGAGGTCTCTTACGGAAGTCTGCCTACGTCCAGAACTTAAGTATGCTATCTTTTATTTCTCCTAAGACTTGGGTAATTTTTTAATTTCTATCATTTTGAAAAATCAGTGCCAAAGGATAATACCATACTGCAATATTGACCAAATGCTGCTAGCCTCATTTCTCTGGCTTGAGACTTCCACCCTATGGTCCTGGTTTCCCAGTCAGTTTGTGATAAGAATAAACATTACTTTTATTATTTGGTCAAGTCATTTTAAGCCCCTGTTCCTCACTTTAATGCCTTGGTCCTCCCTTCCTCATTGAGGTATCATAGGAATAAAAGGGCCATGTGAAGTATTTGTCCCTTTTTTAAAAATAAGCATAGGAGGGACGCCTGGGTGGCTCAGTCAGTTAAGCGTCCGACTTTGGCTCAGGTCACGATCTCACAGTTCACCCGAGTTCAAGCCCCGCGACGGGCTTTGTGCCGACAGCTCAGAGCCTGGAGCCTGTTTCAGATTCTGTGTCTCCCTCTCTCTCTCTGCCCTTCCCCCCACTCACGCTCTGTCTCCATCTCTCTCTCTCTCTCAAAAATAAATAAACGTTTGGGGCACCTGTGTGGCTCAGTCGATTGAGCGTCTGGCTTTGGCTCAGGTCATGATCTCGCAGTTTGTAGGTTCGAGTCCTGCATCAGTCTCTGTGCTGACAGCTCAGAGCCTGGAGCCTGCTTCGGATTCTTTGTCTCCCTCTCTCTCTTCCCCTCCCCTGTTCACTCTCTGTCTCTCAAAAATAAATGTTAAAAATGTTTTTTAATAAAAAATAAATGTTTAAAAATAATAATAAAATTTAAAATAATAAGCATAGGATGTAGACTAGATAAAATGTGTTTTGGGTTCCCAATATTTCTAGATGTTTCCAAGTAACTTAAACAAAATTGTACTTTGAGCTTCTCTAAGAAACGTGCTCCTGGTATCTGAGAGGATACTATTGGAGGTGGTATTTATAAATTTGTAAGCTAACAGTAAAATTTCAAAACTTTAAAAAACAGCAGCAGCATGCGCTTGTGTGATTTATTTTTCAACTGCATATATCAAAGCACCTTACAAACAAGTGTTGTCTCTAGTTTGTACTGATGGGGAAACGGAGGCATGGGGCAACTAAGTGACTGGCTCAAGGTTACAGAATGAGTTATTGACAACTGTGGAAACTGAAGCTCTTTCTTATTCCCATGCCAGATACAGCATGAGCAGTGTCAGCCAAAGCTTCTCGTGCTGTTTCCTTCCAGATGGTTCAATCCTATTGTTCTGGCACTTGCTTGCGCTCAAGGTTGAGAAGGTGGTTTAGGTTCCACAGCCTGTTCAGTCTTCAGTCTTTCATCAGAGTCTTCAACAAGCTAAAAAGTTACTGCCAAAAATGAGACAGGTAGTACTGTTTTTTGACATTGGCCCTGGACAGAAACTGCTAGTGATAGGCTGCTCTTTGAAGAGCTGTAAGGTGATGTCAGCTTTGTCATGGCTGACTGGGGTAGGATTTGTGCAAGGAGACGCAGTTAAATGATCTCTGTCACAGTATCATTAGGGCTGTCTGATCTTGGAGGCACCTGAAGGCGAAGGATCCGGCTGTGCTCTGGATTTGTATGCCCATATTTTGAGGAAATGCCCTACATGACCCTTCCTGCGTGTTGAGATCAAAGTTTGGAGGTCTCGGGAACCACAAATGATACCTGAAGAAGCACCCAAACGACACTTGTTATCCCTGCATCAAGTCCCCCAGCCACGTCTGTAGGCCTGGATGCCAGGAGGGGGGGGCGGGGCATTCGTAAACAGACCTCACAAACCCAGACGAAGCCGGGAGACCAAAGGAGGGAGGTGTGAATCCGGCCTTCAGGAATGGGAGAGGTGACCAGGAAGCTCGGGCACAAGAGTCAGGCACCACAGAGCAGAAGCACTGACTTTGAGAAAAGTTATTTCATGTGTATGAAAAGAAGTTGTTGATGATCCATTAATGTTAAAAGAACTTGAGAATTTTGTTAAAATACTAAATGAATTAAATGCCTGATTTCAAGGAAAGGGCATCCCTGAAAAATAGCATAGGAAGTGGCATCTTTAACCAAAAAGGAAAAGAAACTGGCTGCAACCCAGGGACTGTGGAGTGGTTATGAGGGATATGGGGACAGCCAAGATGGCCCCGGAGGTATAACCTCTAAGAGGCTTTAACACCTGTTACCCACTCATAGTGCCATTTAGAGGTAAGTATGAACTGGGTTTTTTTGTAGCTTTTGTGTGGAATCAAGTAGCACTGTCTGCTGGTTGTAAATCTCTGTTTCATTTAGGAATGAATAACATACAGTAATCTTTTAAGTCCCAGGAGTTTTTTTCTAAATTGCTAATACGACGTTCATCTCTTGAAGGTTTAGGGGGTTTTTTGGGGGGTTTTTTTTTGTTTTTTTTTATGTTTTTTTAATCTGTGATTGTCTTCATGAACGTCAGTGTGTCACCAGGGAATATTTGACCCCTTTTCTTGTGGGATCTTTTCATTTCATTTACTCTTAGTAGTGAGTGTCAGAAAATTGAAAAGGACACGGGTGTGATTGCCCCGTCCCCTTTGAAGAAAGTAGCCATGTTGAGTTAAATACATTTTGTTATGACAAGGGTTATGGTTGTAATAGTTTGACCCACAAACTGTTCACAAGTGTGTTACTTTCTAGGAGTACTCTCGTTTTATAGGGTAGAAATACAGTGGTGGCCTCATAAAAGTGAAATCGCTTAACAACCTTTGATTCATTTTGAAACAGTTTTTGGATAGTTGAAAGGAATTGGCTTTCGAAAGGCTCATAGAGTAGTTACGAAGTAAGACTAAATTTGAACTTGATACAGATTCCTCTCTACCTTCTCTTCTGGAGGAATTTTGTTTTATGCTTGGTATTTAGGATATTGAATGTTCCTATTATGTTTTCTTCACCCCAATACATAAATATTTCTTTAGAGATGGCCTGGCCATAATGATGTTACCTTTCTCTGTTTTCCTAAACTTTGATAGACTATAGAATTTGGTAATTTTGCTAGGTGTTGTTCACTAGTAACTTAGATTATAAATGTTCACAACTTACTGCTATCAATACCTATCAGATGCAGAAATGCTATTTCTTACCGTTTAATATTTGTCATAAGATGCTGATATTCATGTGGGCATTTGTCAAACTGTGTCTGCTCTTTGGACCGCATCTTTCCGTTGGTGTATGGGAGGCAGTAACACATGTTATGAATGTTGACTTTAGGGTAGGAAAGACTCCAGGTGTTGGGTAGCCTCGGCAAGGTACTTACCTGCGTGGAGTCTTAGTGTCCTCTGTGAGCTGACAGTAAACCTTAGAGTTGTGAAAATTATTACAAAGGAATTTGAAGAAGGAAAATTCTGGTGGGCTGGAGTAGTCCTGTTAATAGTAGTTTGGAGTTAAACAAAAGTAAGTCCAATCTTAGCTGCCTGCCATCTGCGAAGTACTTTCCTGGTCGCTGCTATAATCCTGATGTAGTTGGAAGTCTGTATACCATACAGTATTCTTTGATTTCTGGTCCATTTTTTTCCATACCATTCATGCTTATATTTATATTTTTTGGTCCCAGTCACCATTTCTTACAAAACTAATTAAATGCATCCTTCTTAAATACATAATCTTGTCAGTATCCATTCACATCTACCACCTCTGGGCCTGACCCTCTGTCATCTCTATGCTGGTCTAATTTTTGCCGAGCCTTAAAACCAAAGACAGATTCCGGGGGTTGTTGTGGGACCTCCAGAATGGGGATTGCACAGAATAATCTTATTTTTCCTCTATTCTTCTAGTCTGTTATGTTCTGAACCCACACATGTTTTCCGAAGGACCAGATGGCTGACACTGGCTAATGGGAACCAAAAGACAAGAGTGAAAGTAACCCGGTTGTCACATACCCCAAGTTTAGAGGTGCCTCACCCTGCCCCAAGATCAATTTCTCTTTTCTCTGGAGACTTTACCCCACTTATCAAAAAACTTGAATACAGCCTGGCTTATCTGAGGTTAGATTATCAAGTCAAGCAGCAGCATTTGTTAAATGAAAAGGGTTTACTCAGGACTGGGGGAGAGAAGAAGCATTTGCTTTTACAAAGGCAGGGTAACCTTGTAGTTAAGAGCTTGAGTCTGGAGTCAGATGGATCTGGGTTCCAATCCAGCCACACCGTTGATGAGCTCCTTGACAATGCACAGTAGCTTAGCCTCTCCAAGCCTCAGTCTTCTCAGGTGTAAAATGGGAATAATTATAATGATCATAGTACATTCTTCACAGATGAAGAATGAATAGAATAGAAGAGATGAATTATTTACCCTGTGCCAAGTACTACACTAAATATTAGTCTTTGTCATTAAGGAGCACGGAATCAAATGAGAGGATCAGCACAAAGAAAAAAGAACAAGTCCTTGAAAGGCCACGGAAACAGCATGTAAAACACAAAATAGAATAGAGCCAAAGAAGGTGCTCAGATGATTAGTCAGGCAAGGGTGTGAGACCTGAGTCTGTGGAAGAAGATCGGTTTGCTTCCCCTTGTGTAATCGAGGCATTCAGGTTTGGAGACCGGTCTAAACAAAGATATTTAGGAGTCATGGTAGGCCTCTGAGCAAAGGGATGCTGTAGGAGCTGGCTTTCCCTGCTACACGGAGAGACAGGTTGACTAAGAATAGCCACATTCATGTGGAATTAAGTAAGCTGATGAGACATGAAGAAGATGGCCTCAGGGGCCCAGCAGATGAGAAACCTGTAGAACTAGGCAGCAGACTGAATGGGCAACCGGAGAGGAATGGTTAGAGGTGATTATGAGTCCCGGGAGTGAATTAGATGGTCAGGGGCTCCAGCAGAGAGAAGTCATGAGGTAGGTTTTCTTCTTTGAAGGTGGGGAAAGACCAAGTGCAGACTGAGCTGTGGCCAGCGTTTGCAGACCAGGAATCCACACTAGCTCTAATCAGAGAGCTCTTGGTGTGCGGGAACTGCCAGTTTGCCGACGTGAAAAGAGCCCCAGACTGGGTACTGGTGAGCCCTGAAGTCGCACCCCAGCTCTGCCACTCAGTGAGCACGGGTAAGTCATCCACCTTCTCCGGGCGGCCTCGATGGCCCTCCCTCCTCTGAGGCTAAAGAAAGGGGAGGCCAGAATGCCCAGAGCAGCCTCCTTCCCGTCTCAGGATAGGAAAGGATCTCCGGAACCTACTTGATGTGGTAGGAGCTCCTGGTTGGCGGGTCATAAACAACCCACCGTTACCAGGAAAGTCAGATTGCAACCATATTCAGTGACCCAGAGCAGTGAAGGTGACAGTGGTTAGCTCTACTCTGAGGGCCTGACCACTGCTTCCCTGGAATGTTGCAGACCTTTGGAGTGGGGGCAGTTACGGTTCTCACGCACAAGCTTCTCTCTGAGTTGGCCTCAGCCGAGCGCTAGAGAAGGGCCGCAGAAGTGTCTGTCTGCCATTTCCCGAGCGCTTAACGCAGACAGCAAGGATTACTGTTTTAATTACTATCCTGTCAGTGTGTCCTGACTTTTTTCACCTCGTAAGCACCAAGTTGACTGAAGCGTAGGACCGACACTGAGTACTTTGAAAGAAAGCTGTTTGATTCCTGTTCACTGAATGCCATTTCTTTCAGGGTAGATTTAAGGGCCTTGCCCTTAAAGAACAGTGCCATTGACCCTAGTTTGAGGGTTCAAGCCACCCCATGGGTTAACTTCAACAGATGAAAATTTTTCCTTGGCTACAGCAACATCCCTAATCCCGACCAGCCATGGAGAGGTTCGGTTCTTACAAGGAAAATGAGTGAATGTGGGAATGGCTCACCACATTGGGAAAACAAAACTCACATCCTGCTGATGGTTGGCTGAGGACTGTCATGTCCACATACAAAGAAAAGCATGTGGCACAGTTGTAGGACAAAGGTGAGCAGAGATCTACTGTGGAAAGGGGCAAATGTTTCTTATAGAGAGAACAACCAAGGCGTGCCCCTCGGTAAGCAGCACTGGTGGGTGATCGCAGGCACACGCATGGAGGCTCGCTTTCCCTCGCTCCTCTCGTCCACTCCCCGCCAGCTGGCCGATAGCGGGCACCCCGTTAGTCACGCCCTGCCCGTTAGCTTGACGGCATGCCTCCAGAGAAGTCCTGCTCCTCGTTTTTCAGACAGGACTCTTCCCCGGCCTCCCTATTCAGTGAAGACATCTGGAAGACAGAGAGGACCCTACCCGTTCTGAAAGAGGGGGGATAGAAGGGCACATGCTCTCCAGGGGAGCGTGCAGAGTGGTGTCGGGGGCCGTTGGTGTAGATTGTTAGGACCAGGGGAAGCCTATTTAGCAGTAGCACGGGCTCGGATGATCATTCTCGGGTGGAAAAGTGTGATTAACATTTCTGAAAAGTGAAGTCTTGGAGTGCTTTCGTTTGAAAGCCGTGCGATTCCAGTTCCAGTGTTGCAGAGCTCTGATAGCCTGGGCAGGACACCTGCTGTTGGGGACCAGAGCACTGGCAGTGGTAGAAGCCTGGACTGAAGTGGACAGCAGCCCACATAACTCGGGGTGGCTTTTCTTGTGGCGTCCAGATACCTGTCCATACTGGGTAACAGTCAGGGTCCCCAGTTTTTAGGGAGAAAACGACAGGCACTCCCATCGTTGTTTGTTTGTTTGTTTGTTTGTTTGTTTGTTTGTTTTGGCTAAATTTGTCAGCACAAAACACGACCCAGAGGAAAAGAGGGAAAAGGCAGGAGCAGAGAAATGTTGAAGAAAGGTTTTCTCCTAATTGAAAAATAGTGTGCATTTAATAGGCCATACTTTTTCTTTCATACAGGCATGGGGCGGGGCGGGGGGTGGGGCGTGCGGTGAGAGACGAGACATCCAGGAGTAAAGCAAGAAGAGGCACATTGGAAGGGTTTTGTTTGTTTTTATTTTTAGCAAGCCCTGCCATGGAGGGATTTTTAAGTTTGTTCTTAGATTCATTCTCCTGAATTCCTTCATTTTCTTTATTCTCATACTGCATTATTGAAAAATGGTAGGTTTTAACCGAGGAGAAGGGGAAGGGTGTCCACAGCTAGAGAGAAATCTGTTGGTGGTGTCCGTGAGCTTACAGGTCACACCGGAGGTGGCGTGCATCTATACACGCATGCCGATGCGTACTGTGCGTTTACATGCATGTGCGTATTTTGTGTCCCTCCTTATTTTGACAAAAGGGTTCAAAAGCAGAGTGCTTTGGGGGAGATTAGTTTCCTGTTACTTGCTACAAAGCACAAAGGGATGTTCCCATCAGTTTAGAAAGATCCTCTGATGTCATTTATCAGGGAGAGCTTTATGATCTTGAAGGCAGTAAAATTTAGTTGAGATATTAAAACCTAAAACTAAAATTGGGACCCATACAAATAGTTTTAAAAGGTACTCCAGATGATAAAAATTAAATTTATCGCTGTCCATCTGCCGCTGTTGTATTCCTCTGATGCTACCATATTGGCTAAAATTATGCCATTATAACATTTACCTCTCATACCTTTGATGTTAGGAGAGGTCTTAGGGAAGTGTAGTATAGCTCCCTCGTTTCACAGATGAACTAAGATCCAGGAGAATAAAATGATTTAGAGCTGGGTGGTAGCAGAACCAAGATTAGAACCCAGGCCAGTTCTTGCCACTCCAGTCTTTGTAGTTAGGAGTTTGCCCTTTGGAGTCCTACCACAGGCTTTGAACGCCAGCTCTGCTGTTTTATTATGCAAGTTCTTCAACACTGTGTGTCTCTGTTTCCTCATCGGTAAAATGGGGATAGTAGTACCTGGCTCTTGGGTACTGTGAATATAAGATAACATTGTCTAGTCTATAGAGATTACTTAATAAATGTTAAGTAACATTTTGTTGTTACCATTTAGTCGTCCTGCCTTATCTGGGGAACCCATTCACTGCATATTGAATGAAACAGTCATTCTTTCAGTAAAGCAGACCTAAATAAACAATAATGTGGTAAAGCAACCACACTGATCTGGTCTTTACTTTGCTCTCAAAACAGGAGTCCTGTCAGGTGTGGCTTGTGATGCAAGAGGACATTTGATTTAATCTTCCAAACCCACCCAGCATGCCCTTGGCCAAGAGCAGTGACAGTCACATGCCCAATATAATCCTTGGACTGGACTTTGACATTTAAAATGTCCCAAATGAGGGTGACCGGCTGGCTCAGGCAGTAGAGTGTGCAACTCTTGATCTCGGGGTCATGAGTTTGAGCCCGTGTCAGGCATAGAGTTCACTAAAAAATAATAATGAAAATTAAGAATTTCCCAAATCAGTTTTGTGGAGTAGTAGCCAAACTTTTTGTGCAAAATAAATTTGATTTCAAGGTGGCTATTTTAAGTGATTTGGATAACCCAGAAATGTGTCTACGAAGTGACCCACTTAAGAAGCAAATATTAAGGAAGGACCGATTTGTAAGGGCTGTTTTCCTCTCATAACACAAATTTGTCCCTCCAACTCAGGGAGGAATTTTATTGGCAAGGTATGCCTTGCTTCAGCCTCGGCTGCAAAGAAAGATTGGCCTGTCTGAGCACTGATTGCTGTTTTTAGATAATTGTGCCTCCGTTTAACAGATTGCCGTTACTTCCCCGTCCAGGTCAGAATGGGTTCTGCATGTAAGCCGTGGGGTAGAGTGAGCATTCACAGGACGGCCTTTGAGTCTGGGAGGGTGCATTTCCCCAGAGGTCTGACAGAAGCATCGCTTGTTGTTAACAGAAGTTGGGCTTGCTGTTTCAGATGATTGGCAGAGCTTAGGGGCTTGCATATTCTCTGACCCTCGAGTCGCTGTAAATCCTAATTATCTTGAAGAAGACTGTTTGGATGTATCTGTGATTTGTTCAGTCTTTGGGAGTTGTTGATGTCCTTCTGACATCACATTTGATGAGTCAGGGTCAGTGAATGGTGCTGAGCCAGCAGGCCACTCCTGGAGGGGCACCGGGGGGCACTTCATCACGCCCGGGGCTGAAGGTTTTCTCGCATCGCTCGTTACTTAGCATCAGGCTCTTGCCCATATGATGCCAAGATCAGTGATGCTGTGGGCAAAACAGACCTATGACCAGTCTTGACGGCTAAATGAAGGAAGGGACTTTTGGGGGCAGGGGAATGTTTTATGATTCATTGAGAAATAAAGCTAAGTAGAAAGTTTGATTTTTTAATTTGTTTTTTTGTTTAATTTTTTGTCCCTAAAAATGACAGTGCAGCTTTCCTATTCTTTCCACTTTTAGGAAGGGAAGAAGCAGCTACAATTATATTATCGATTACAGATTTTCAGTGACTGTAAGGCACTTAACGTAGTTAAGTCAGTGATTGAGAGAGGCTTTGCTTTTGTCAAATAATGACCTTGTGTAGCATGACTCTCAACTAAGCTGCACGGCAGTTCCAGCCTTATGGAAGCATAAAACCATGTTTTAGATTTCATAGCCCATAAACTGAGCCAGGTGGCTTCTGAATTGTGTTACTGCGAAACATTTCCAAAACATTTCCCATTGAACAACTGGATGTGTCTGTGACTTGAAGTTTGAATGCCACTCCTAGACATTTCAGCATAAAGAACCCACCAAAGTTGTCAGCTGTATGTTGTCACCTTGGGAGACTTGTTTGAAAGGAACTCTTCAGTAAAGGGAAAATTCCGCAATTCCAGGTTTCTCTCACTCACTTACCATGTTGCTGAGTACAGCATTACATGCTAAGGAAACTGGAATAATTTTGGTCAGGCTGGATGAACCTGTGGCAAGCCTTGTAACCTGTTCTTTGTTCCAGTGTGTTTAGACACAGCAGAACACTAGTCAGTGTTTGCCTGCGGACACAGCTTTGTTAAAGACATTGCTTGTAACTTTCCTTGGTGACTAAGTATAATCATTAACATGGTTTTGGTTTTTAAGTATAGGTAGTGGTCACAAAGCTAGACTTCACAGCCGTGGTGTTAGACCACACTGAAAGTGTACTGATAATATAGTTTATAGGGTGTTTGTTTAACCTTACTTAGAAATATCTGACACATTTGCTGTTGAGTATTGTAAGTTGTGTTCTTTACCAGGCGTTAGTAGGATTCAGGGGGGGAGGGTGTCTTCTTCGGGAAATGTGTTAAACTACCAAACCTCTTTGTCGGAACATTCCTAGCAGTACTATGTAAAGAAGTTTGTAGTCATACATAGATTTTAGAGAATTCCAGCCTACCTAAAACCTCATGAAAATGAATTTGCAAAACATGAGGAAGTGAATAGATCTGAATTTTTTTTTCACTGATAATTTCTGGAACAAGTTAATTCACTTGTGACTCATTTGTTTAGGTAGAAGAACAGGAACTTGAAAACTTTTTTCTTTCACTGAGATTTGAGGTGCTGTGGATTGTTTACTCGGAACCTTATTCCAAGCACGACCTAATAGCTAGGGCACAGCGCCTGCACGCGGGTCTAGCTGTTCTCTAAGCTCTCACTTGGGGGCGAAAGCTACCAAAGAGGAGTTTTTATGTGACTTGAAAGAGCCGACACTCAGCCTTGTAGGGTTCCGTATTTTGATACCTGATACCAGGCGTCCCCTGTGGGGGTCTGTGCAGTTGTCACCAGAACTGCTTGGGGAACGAAAGAAGTGGTGTCTGTGTGTTTTAGCCCGCCTCCTACTAGAAAGACAGGAGTCTACCTTGAGCAGCCTCCCCATCCTCTGGCGGGGCCTGTTGGCACAAAGCAAGGCGGTTTCAGCCACAGGGAAGAGAAAGCCGATCCTTAGTTTGCAGAACCCACCTAACCTTTGCTAAGCATGAGCCTCGTTGCTTTCTCTTTAACGGTAGCGAAGCTGGGCGTCAGAGCGGTGCCAACCGGGACTTCGTTTGCTCTCTTCTAGATATGGGTTTGTGGAGTTTGATGATCTGCGTGATGCAGATGATGCTGTTTATGAACTAAACGGCAAAGACCTTTGTGGTGAGCGAGTAATTGTTGAGCATGCCCGCGGCCCACGTCGAGACGGCAGTTACGGTTCTGGACGCAGTAAGCATTTAAAAGGGCATTTGTATCGATGACATACATGCCTTTGTTGTTCAATGTGAATTTTTTAAAGTAATTGATTAATTAATGTTACACTGAAATGTATTGATATTTAAGCCATTTGTTTTATAAATTATGTATCTTTTTAAATGTAAAATTGCAAATAAACATCTTTGATACTGTTTAATTTTAATTTAATTAATGACATAAAGTTCTTGTTTTAATACTTTTTAAAATATGTTTAATGATGTGTGTTTGTGTTGTTGTTTTTTTTCTCTGTAATGCAATTGTTTAACATAGATTTAACAAAGACCTCAATGTTTTAATTAAAAGAATCCTTTGAGGCTAAGATGACTGCCTGTTCCATTTGCTGACCTTGGGTTACCTTTCCATGCGTGGCTCTTTGAACCATTGTGGCCCTTGGCTGACCAAAACAGGAAGCCATGTGACGACCGCAACCTTTCCCCATTAGACCTGGGTGGTGAGGATCCCAAGGGTTAGACACAGATGAGATTAAACTGAAATAGGTGCCTGAAAATCTTTTTTTCGTATAAAATATTCACAAAAACTTTAATCACTGTGAGTAACACCAGTAACTGATTTAGTAATTTGGTTACTTATTTCTAAATTGTTAAATTGTTAATAGTTTTAATTTATGCATGTTAATTTTAAATATAATATTAATGAATATATATACTTACCACTTCGTAAATTAAATTAAATTTCATGTTTAGTTGATTGCTTTTTTAAAAAAAAATCTAGTTTAGAATTAAGGGGTGGGGATAGAACTAAAATATATGTGCTGTGTTGTGGGGTGGGGGTAAATGGTACACTTCAGGGGAATATGTGCTGGGTCACTTTTTCCTTTTCCTCCACTGAAGTCATGTTATCTATTTGAACCTTCCAAAGGTGGATATGGTTACAGAAGAAGTGGCCGAGATAAGTACGGCCCTCCTACCCGCACAGAGTACAGACTTATCGTGGAGAATTTGTCAAGTCGGTGCAGCTGGCAAGACCTAAAGGTTTGGGCCTCATTAACCTTCTGGGATAAGGTTGGGCGGAGTTATGGTTGGGAAAGAGGTGTTTGTATGCAGGCCTAGACAAACAATGTAATGGGATTACATGTTTGAAAGTTTTCCCATTTGGGAATTCTTGAAAGGGTCCCAGGCACCTGGCCGGCTCAGTCGGTGGAGCCGCACGACTCTTGATCTCGGGGTTCTAGGTTCAGGCCCCATGTTGGGTACAGAGATTGCTTATTAAAAATAAAATCTTCTAAAAACGTAAAAATAAAAATATTTTTTACAAGTTCTGTAGTAGTACAAAAGACATCGGAATCTCATTACTGTATGTTAGGGGACCATGGCTGTAAAGACAACCTGTGTTGGAGATTGTTCTGTCCACTGTGCAGAGCTTGTTGTAGAGAGACGCCGTTGTAGTTTCTCAGCAGAAGAAAAAGTTGCAAGCGTTTCCTGTAACATTAGCTGTGATCATGCAGCTTTGTGTCAGCTTCCAGTGTAGCTCTTCATTGGTGAGAACGACTGTCAAATTTTGTGTTCTTTCGTGTTTTTAATTTTTCATGGAATATTCATCCTGAAAGAGTCTTAAAGATTAAGGTCCAGTGCTGTGTTGATCCAGCATACTGATCCCAGCTTGTTTTTTGAGAACAGTGCTTTTAAGCTCAATAGGGAAGAAATTAGTATCTTAACCTGGATAGTTTTAGAAGGACAGATGTAAAGGATATTCATTCACACTTCTGTGTCTTGCTTCTCACTTTTAGTCCCATCATTAAACAAGTCCTGTCTAGTGAAATCAGTGAGTATGTTTAGGGTCAGCAAAAAGTAGTTAGGAATCTTACATTCACAGTTTTAGCTCGTCAGAGCAATTAAAAAAATTTTTTGACTTTATTTTTTGAGAGAGATTGAGAGAATCCCAAGCAGGCTGCACACTGTCAGCACAGAACCTGATGTGGGGCTCGAACTCACGGACCGTGAGACCATGACCTGAGCTGAAACTAACTGAGCCACCCAGGTGCCCCTCATCAAAGCAGTTTTATATCCCCCCCCCCCTTTTTTAATTTGTTCCCAACAGTCTTTAGATAAGAAAGGATGAGATCCAGAAAAGGTTAATTCACACATTTGGTCTTAGCAGAAGAGCCTGGACCAGTACCTGAGCCAGTGTTTCTTCTAGTGCATGGTGCTGGTTGTGGACGAGGCCCTCACTGAGTGTCTCCCAGCAGGACTGTGCTCACAGGAAGAGCACCCCAGTGTTCTGAGAGTGAAAGTTGAGTGTTTGGGTAGAAACTGGAAAGGCTTTCAGACTTTTGGTTAAAATGGAGCCTAGCCAGTGTCTTCAGTTGATTTTATACGTCTGTACCTTTGGTAGTTTCACTCTTTGGAAAGGAGAGCACTGGAGCGGACTTCCTTGTAAGTCAAAGCAGACTTAAGAACAGGGTTCTGGAGCCCACCTGTCTGGGGTGCATCCCAGCTCTGCCACTTGTCCGTTATTTTAGTTCAGCAAGTTACTTTCCTCTTGTGCCTCATGGTTTTCAACTATAAAAATGAGATTAATACTCATTTTTAACTCAAAAGTTATTGTGAGAATTGAATGCCACTCAGTATAAAAAGTCCAAGAATAGTTCCTGGCACAATAAGTGCTAGCAGTTAATCAAGAAAATGCAAAAATAAATTGAAGGGCTATTGTCTCTTAAATGTGTAACTTCATAACACCCTGTGATGATGGTGTTGAGATGAAATTCCTCTAGTAGTCTACCTCCAGGGACCTGGAGATTTGGCAGTTTCACCCATCCGTTGGGGCAGGTAGTGTTAATTCAGGTTCTCAAGTCTGGCTGCTTGTGTTCAGGCCTCAGCTCATTCACTTACTGCCTGAATGATGGCAAACAGTTTACTTAGTCTGTGTATTCTTCTACTTCTCTGTTCTGCAAAATGGGGGGAATAATTGTATCTTCTTCATGTGGTTATAGTTAGGGCTTTAGTTAAATCATCCCTGTCCATACAATAGACGTTTAACAGTTAGCTGTTATTAGTAGTAGTCTGGAAGTATGGCGGTATAAAACAAAAGTAGTTTTTTAAACTACTAGTAAAACGCCCTTTTACTAGAGTTCTCCTAGGTCTTGACCTGTTCAAGACAGTCCCAGCCTTGGTATAACTTAGTAGCATCCTCACTCAGTCTCAAATGTGTCCAAATTTGGATGGTATTATATGGAATCCCTGTTTTCTACCCAGAACCCCCATTCCTGCAAATAATTCAGTTGAAGAAATTTTCTATAAAGTCATTCCTGGGCTATGAATAATAGCAAGTGATTATATATAACCTAAAGGTCCCAACAATTGGGAAATCCTCAAATAGTAATGAGCCACCCTAGTTATGAAGATTGTATATGTTAAGACACGTAACTGTTTTATGCAGTGAGCAAAGAAGGTACCTGATGGCATGTGTTCAGTGTTTGTAAAATACAGAGAGGAAAGCAATAACAAAAATAAATTTCTGTGGAATATGTCCGCAGTCCACAAATGTTATGTGTAGACTACATGCCAAGAAATAGAGGAAAATTAGCCAGAAATCCTTAAGTGTTAAATTTCTCTAAATCTCATAGTCTTTTCAAACACTAATCCGATCTCATCTTGTTTATACTTCCCTTTAGTGTTTATCTAGCATGTCGTATTCTCCCACTGGATTATGTTAAGTCCTCAAAAAGAATGAGGAAAGAGGCTTGTAGTGAAGGAACATGGGTAGTCATTGATCATTGAACCTTTGAAGCCCGAGCTTGACAGAACTATTTTGTTGCCTTTGTTTCGAAGAGATAGTATATAGCAATTTCATTTTTTTTTATTTTTTTTAAGTTTTATTTAAGAGATCTCTACACCCAGCGTGGGGCTTGAACTCACCACCCTGAGATCAAGAGTCACATGTTCTTCCTACTGAGCCAGCCAAGCACCCCTACCAGCAATTTTAAATAAAACTGAGATGCTAATCTCGTAATCCCTTTATGGATTGTATTTATATGTTACCCTGGATATTTTTCAGCATTTGTACGTTTTCAAACAAGGATTTACGGTGAAATGTAAAAGACCTAACTTTCACATTTACTCATGTGGTGACATGAGCCTCCAAAGGTGCTATAAACAAAAAGCTTGCCAGTATAAAATTCAGAAAATTATAGTTAAACACTTTCGTATTCACACATCACGAAAGAAACAGTTAAATATTTATTGTGTCTACCTCTCACCTGATACTTTAAAGAACCTCAGGGGCACCTGGGTGGTTTAGTCACCTGAGCATCCGACTCTTGATTTGGTCACGATCCCAGGGTCATGGGATTGAGCCCCGCGTCAGACTGCACTGAGTGTGGAGCCTGCTTCAGTCTGTCTGTCTGTCTCTCTCCTTCCTCCCTCCCCCCCCCCCCCCCCCCCCGGCTCGTGCTCTTTCTCACTGTCTAAAATAAAAAGAGAGAAAGAGAAAGAAAAAGGAAGAAAGAAAAAGAACGAACCTTAGTTAGGGGCGCCTGGGTGGCTCAGTCAATTGAGCGTCCAATTCTTGATTTGGGCTCTGGTCATGATCCCAGGGTCGTGGGATCGAGCTCCCCTCCTGCTTAAAATTCTCTCTCTCCCTCTGCCCCGCCGCCCCCCCCCCCCCCCCCCGCTTGCTTGCGTGCACATGCTCGCTCGTTCTCTTTTGAGAAAGAAAAGAACCTTAATAAATGGGTTGGTATGTAGATGGAAATATTTTAAGAGTAAACTTCGTTTTGTTTTGTTTAAGAGTAAACTTCATTCAAAAAAAAGAAACGAGCTTTTCTTCCCAAAGGAAAGGGAAAACTTTAATTATAATCGCATTAGATATCTTCACAAAACGTATCATGACCTTGTTTGGGGTGTTTTGTTTCTTTAGGATTATATGCGTCAGGCGGGAGAAGTGACCTATGCAGATGCTCACAAGGGCCGTAAAAATGAAGGGGTGATTGAATTTGTGTCTTACTCCGACATGAAAAGAGCTTTGGAAAAGTTAGATGGAACTGAAGTCAATGGCAGAAAAATCAGATTAGTCGAAGACAAGCCCGGTTCCAGACGCCGCAGGTCCTATTCCAGGAGCCGGAGTCACTCCAGGTACCGTGGTTGATCATTGATATGTGTGCGTCGGAGCTTTTGCTGTAGATTCATTCGTGAGCACACAGACGGACAGTCCCTTTCCCATCTCCTGTCCTCCTCAGGAACATGGTTCTGTCTGGTTCAGTGACGCCACTTCACACCAAGCATTTATCTGTGAGACTCTTGAACTCTTACATCCTGGGTAGAGATCGAAGTGCTTTTCCTGAGGCAGGTGTCCGTGACCTGTTTTCGCATTTCTTCTTGGGTGCCCCGCTTCATACCCGTATTGGGAGCAAACGTGGCCAAGGGTCCTTTGTTACTTTCTCAGGAACTCCAGCTACTCACGAGTGGGGACTTTTTATTCAGCAGCCGCTCGGCACTAGGCCAGGCACTTGTGAATAAAACAGACGTGGTCCGTGCCCTCCTGAAGCTCAGCCTAGTGGAGGAAACGGGCATTGAGCCAATAATGACCAGCGTGATAAGTGTGCGTCAAAAGGAAACGTACACAGCACGAGTTTGGAGAACTGGCAGAGGCTTCTCTAAGGGCGGGCACGTCATAAAGGCTGGGCCCTAGAGGAGAAGCTGGAGGGGCGGGCAGAGAAAGGGGTGAGGGCCCTTCTAGCGGAGGGCAGCGGGAGCAGAGCGACCGGAGATGAGGCAGAAAAGGGCCAGAGCCCGCCGAGCCACGGACCAGGGTAAGGATTTAAGAGCAGTAGGAAGTCACCAGAGACTTCTAAGCTTTCCAGGTTTGGTTCTGTTTTTTAACTTTTTCTTATGGAAAATTTCAAATACATAAAGCATTAGAGAAAATAGCGTAAGGAGCCCTGAATTCCCTTATTCCTGTCACCCATCCAGCTGTATTACTTTTTATTTTTCCAGTCTTTTTCACTACCCCGCTCCCTGCCTCATTGTGGACAAGTCTGGGCATCCTGTCATTTCACCTGTAATGTAATTATTTCACTGTGTACATCTAACTAAAATCTAAAATCATGGGGCCATACCACAGCCAGCAAATATGTATTCACATTTTCCCAGTTGTCTCAAATATGTATTTTGGCAGTTGGTTAGTTCATATTAGGGTCCCAACTGGATCTGCACGCTGCCGTGAGGTGGCGTGTCTCTTAATTCTCTTAATCACAGGTATGTCCTCCTTGGTCCTGTTTTTATTCTCCATGCATTTAGTTGAAGAAACAGTTGGCCTGTTTGAATACGTTCTCATAGCTGAGATTTCTCTTTGCATCCTTGTGGTGATATTTCCCATGTTTCCTGTGAACTCATAGTTAGGCCTCGAGGCTTTTGGAGGAAAGTCGGTATTTTATTAGCACATGTACTTTGTAAGTGTAATGCCTTATGCTTCTTGTTGCATCACTTGTACGGTGCTTGGATGTTCCACTTCAAATGACGAGGGATAGCATGCATCATTGCGTCCAAAGTCGTGAGCCTGAGCCATCTGTTTTAAAGTTCCACGTCCACAGTCCACCTGATAGTTTTAGCATCTACTGATCCATCATTCCCTAGAGCCACCAGTTGTCATTGCCAAGGGATAACTTTCCAGTTTCCTCATTCTTTCTGCATTTAAAGGCTGTAATTCTATCATGGATGATTTCCACTCTTTGTTACTCTCAGGTATAATTTTTATAGGAAATGCAAAATAAAAGTTTGACACCTTTATTTACCACCTTTTAGAATTTTAAAGGTGCTCTAGGATTCCCCAAAGGTAATGATGCGGTTGGTGATTTAATATCATTTTGAATGAATTCTTGGATGATAATGTATATATTTAATAACATTTCATTTACTGCAGTCCTCATGTTTTATGCTCAAATTTTTGACCCTTGGGAGCCCTTCAGGTTGGCTTCTGTGTCTTCGGTTGTCTTGGTTTTGTTTGGTTTTCATGTGGATGTGCTTTCCTAAATATTTTCTCAAATTGTTTATTGCAGTCATTTTCAAACATAAAAGTGGAAAGAATAGTTCACGAACACCCGCATACTCTCCTCCTGGCTTCAACAGTCGTTAGTAGTTCGTGTTCTTCTGTCTCTTTCTCTGTGTATATATTTATGCACACACCCCGTACGTTTGCATTTTAAGGGAAGTTGAAGACAGGACGCTTCACCCCTAAATACTTCAGCGTGTGTCTCCCAAAGTGAGGATGACCACATTTATATTCTCTTACCTAAGAACCTTAACAGTGATTCCGTAAAGTCATCTTCTATCCAGGCCAGCTTCAGATTTCTCCAGTGGTTGCATGGGTGTCTTTATACCTGCATTTCTCTGCTGATCGGGACCCAGTCCAGTCCTGTATTGCAAGAGCTTGTTAGGTCTCTTCAGTCTGAAGCAGGCCCCTCCCCCCCCCCCCCCCGCCCCCCATCCTGACACTGACTTTTGTTTTTAATAGTATCCCATATTTGCATTCATCTGTTTCCTCGTCATATTGTTGTACTTGTACTTTATCCCCACTTCCCAGTAAATTGGAAGTTATGTCTTGAGAGGTGTGACTGGGGAACACGTTCAGTGTTTTTGGCAAAAGTCCTTTCACAGATGGTGGAGCCCAGCGGTCTTTGAACATTTCCTCTTTCTGCCATGATGAGATGTTCTAGGCCCATCTCGTGCATTCTCTGCCCTACACTTGGAATAGTCGATTCCCCTGAGGAGCCCTGCTTACTGTGGTAGAAAATAAGCAGAGTTCACAGTCTTGGCTTATTGACGATTTTTTTTAAAGCTTGGAGTGTGTTTTTTAAAACGCTCTCTGGGGGCGCCTGGGTGGCTCAGTTGGCTAAGCGTCCGACTTCGGCTCAGGTCACGATCTCACAGCCCGTGAGTTCGAGCCCCGCGTCAGGCTCTGGGCTGATGGCTCAGAGCCTGGAGCCTGCTTCCGATTCTGTGTCTCCCTCTCTCTCTGCCCTTCCCCCGTTCATGCTCTGTCTCTCTGTGTCTCAAAAATAAATAAACGTTAAAAAAAAAAAAAAAGACATAAAACGCTCTCTGGTCCCAGTGAGTGAATTGATGGCCAAAGGGCAAAAGTGTTTGCAGGAAGGCTAATGAGGAGGCTGTTGAGGGACCAAGAGAGACGGTAGTGGCTTGGTGGGGGGGCCAGCAGCAGAGGTGGGTAGACTGGAGGCAAAGAGGCAGAATCAGGAGTATGTGTGGATGAGGGGGGAGAGAAGAGACCGGGGTGGCTACAGTTCGTGGTACGAGGAACTGGCTAAAGAACCGTGGCACCCGTGGAAATAAGGAACCCAGCAGAAAGAGCGGGTCTGGGGAGACGTGGGGTCTGAATCAGAGGTTCTGAGGTTCAGGGGAGCCATGCAGGTACCAGATCTGTGAGCCCAGAACCCTGGAGAGGGTTCTTTTCCAACACCGAGCCTGGACACAGCCAGTGCCGTACGTATTTTTCAATTGAAAAAGGTCTCGGTGTTCAGCTAGCCTTCCGTCCTATTCTCTCCTGCTAGGTCTCGTTCCCGGAGCAGACATTCTCGTAAGAGCAGAAGCCGAAGCGGCAGCAGCAAAAGCAGTCATTCGAAGAGCAGATCTCGGTCCAGGTGGGTCTTCCTTGGCGTGAGCAGAGGAGGTCCGCGGGGCACGCCCGTCCCGCTTCCCACTTGGGTTTTAACCACCTTACCAGTCTTCCCTCAGCCCGGGTTTTCCAGCTCAGGATGGGAATCGGGGTTCAGAAAGCGGTCCTTGGCCACCGCAAGCCGTACGCTTCGCATTAGTCTCCTGTTGTCACAAGCGGCGTGAGGCATGAGGTCGCCCGTGTCTCCTCAGGTCGGGCTCCCGTTCCCGGAGCAAGAGCCGCAGCCGCAGCCAGAGCCGCAGCCGCAGCAAGAAGGAGAAAAGCCGGAGCCCCAGCAAGGACAAGAGCCGCAGCCGCAGCCGCAGCGCGGACAAGCGCCGCAGCAAGAGTAAAGACCAGGCCGAAGAGAAGATCCAGAACAGCGACAACGCCGGCAAGTCCAAGAGCCGGAGTCCCAGTCGGCACAAAAGCAAGAGTAAAAGTCGGAGCAGGAGTCAGGAGAGGCGAGCGGAGGAGAAGCGGGCGAGCGTGAGCAGAAGCAGAAGCAAGGAGAAGAGCCGGAGCCAGGAGAAGGGCCTGCACAAGAGCCGCAGCCGCAGCCGCAGCAAAGGAGGCAGCCGCAGCCGCAGCCGCAGCAAAAGCAAGGACAAGAGGAAGGGGAGGAAGAGGAGCAGGGAGGAGAGCCGCAGCCGGAGCCGCAGCCACAGCAAGAGCGAGAGGAGCAGAAAGCGGGGCGGCAAGCGAGACAGCAAGTCGGGCAGCGGCAAGAAGAAGAAGAAGGAGGACGCCGAGCGCTCCCAGTCCAGGTCGCGCTCCCGCTCCGCCTCCAAGGAGCGCGAGCACGCGAAGGCCGAGTCCGGCCCGAGGGAGGGCCGAGGGGAGAGCGCGGATGCCGGCGCCCATCAGGAGACCCGGTCCCGGTCGAGGTCCAATTCCAAGTCCAAACCGAACCCTCCGTCAGAATCACGCTCCAGATCAAAGTCCGCTTCAAAAACCCGGTCTCGGTCCAAGTCCAGATCCAGGTCTGCGTCCAGATCGCCCTCTCGGTCTAGATCCAGGTCCCACTCGCGGTCCTAACTGGCTACGACCACAGCTGGAACTCCCCGAGAAGTCTTTTGTACATGTTTGGTAGCCGTAGCACAAGTGATCGAAGTAGAACATACGTCACTGCTGTACATTTTTAACTCCCCTAATGGTGTGTCTACAATTGTTAAATCTAAGTGCTTCCTCTCCGTAAAGCCTCCTGGCGCCAGGCCTTCCTGCTCGACTGAAAACAATCTTCTCTTTGAAAACCCCCTTTACTCCTGGCCCACAGTAGAATATCCAAAACGCCTCGGCTCTCAGGCCTGGCCTTTCCCACAGGGAGCTCAGTACCTGGATGGCTTTCAGGCTGGAACGGTGACATAGGTAGGTACGGTGAGTTCGGCCATTTTTGCCCTCGAATTGATGCCCTTTGATGTTTGCCATTTAGTGAAAGTGCTAAGTCTTAAGTTTCCTACCACTTTGGTTTCATACTTTTGGACTTAACAAAGTTGTGAATAGCACAGTCGAGGAAAATTGATACCTGCAGTAACCCATAGGAAATAAACTGTAGAGTTCCATATTCTGGTATTGTGATTATATTGTTTTATATTAAAAAAGAAAAGAAAAGAATTTTTTTTAATTTTATTTTTCCCCGTCTTGCAAAGTATAGTGACCCCTGTTTCCATTAAATTTGAATAAAGACTATTTTTGCTTGACAAGATTTCATGGTGTTTGAATCCGAGTTGCATTTCCTGAGTTATCTTGCTAATTTCTTTTCTCAGCATAAAAAGTTCGTGTCATGGCTGTTTTGTTCCTGGAGGTCACCCATGCGTGGGTAGGGAGCCGCCCTTTGTTCCTAAAAGGATTTTTCTCACCCAACAGAATAAAGGCAGATTTCTTAGGAATTTACAGTCCTTCCTCTCAAGCAGCTTATTTATGGCCAGGCTGATGAGAGACGGGTCAGGTAGGGAACTCAGAGCATCACCAGATGGTTTCTTCACAAACAGCGCTCTCCTCTAGACTGTTCGTTGCACTTCTCACCGTGAATGTGACGCGACATACCTCATCGCCTTAGGATTTGGACTGACCAAAAGCCAGGAAGAAAAACGATACTGGATTACCTTTGTTCCCCTCGTCCTCTGCATTACTTGTCTGGCCTGGCCCTGAAGAAAGGACCAGAGGCACGGTGCTTTCCAATCTGGTCTCGGCCCCTAAAGGACTACTGAGGCATCCGAGCAAAGCGGGCACTTGGGGGAGGGAGTTGTAACTTCATCTCGGTTCAGAGATCTCTTGAGCTAGCACTTAGGCTGAACCTCTAGAGAGGTGGGGGTGGAGGGCATTCCTGTAAAAAAAAAACAAAAAACAAAACATCTGTGCACCAAGCCACGGAGTTGGGAAAGCACAGGGCAAGGTGCCCAGGGAACGTGGGGTGTGATGATCGGGAATAAGAAGCAAGTTTGGCAGATGGATTGGGTCACGGTGCTTTCGATACCAGGAGGAGGAATTTGGCCTTTGTCCTATAAACATTGGGAACAAAGGAAATATTTAAACAGGAGGGTAAGGGTTGTACAGCTAGGTGCTGCAAGGGTGGTCTGACGTGCATTCTGGGAGCCCAAATGCATGGACACCAGCAATCCGAGAGGCAATACAGTTGACCCTTGAGCAGCATGGCTGAGAACTGTGCAGGCCCATGCATACCTGGGTTTTGATACAGTACTCTGTGTTTTCCTTGTGATTTTCTTAACATTTCTGTGGCTTGCTTTACTGTGTGAATTCAGTATATAACACATATACAAGATACGGGTTTGCTGACTTCCCGTCAACAGTAGACTATTAGTAGTTAGGGGAGAGTCAAGTTATATGCAGATTTTTTACTGTAAAGGGGACACTGCCCCTAATCCCTGCATTAAGGGTCAACGTAATTGCAGGTGATGTGGGGCCTGAACAAGGCAGGAGGCGACAGAGAAGGGTTCAGTAGGTGACCTGGGGAAAGGAGTGTCAGGTGTTCATGAGGCCTGAGAAATGGGAAAGACGAAGTTGAGCGAGTTCAGTTTGGGAAACGTGTGGAACTTCAGGGACTGGAACCTCAAACCCCCTGGAGCTTTGCCTCCATTCTTGCGTCATCATGACAAGATGGTAGCTCCCAATCAGAATTCCCACGGCCTCAGACCTCATGTTGGTCTCCAGTAGGTGAGGAGAATCCAACATTCATTCCCTAATATAAAGACGGGGACATTTCTTTGGGCTTTTTTTCTTTCACAAGTTAAAAAAATTTTAAGCCCAATTTTTAAAAAGTCAATTTTACTATCCCTAACAGCAGCTCTTTCCAAATTCCCTTCCAGGCTTTTTCCTGTTCATCCATATTCTAAACATAGTTCCGTCACGTTTGTATAATTTCACCCTGTCATTTACACGAGCATTGGGAAGCACTCACTCAAATGTCGCGGGCACATTAGTTCTAACCAAATGAATTTATTAGCACATGGAAAGAGTGTAAAGGATGGAAATCCCGTTTGCACATAGAAGGGATTGGCATTTGTTTTTCCCCCAGCAGTTTTAAATTCATTTATATTAAAAAGTTAAAAATCAAGAGACAGATGGAAACTCATCTGTTGGGTTCCAGGCATGCACCAGAGATGAATACTTTCACAAACCTGTTTCATCTTGTTCTCACACCACCCTGGGGTCAGTATTGTGAGGTTCAGTTGCAGGTGAACTTGTCCTGCCCCCGGCAGTGTTTGGATAATATCAGAGTGTGTGCCTTCTGTATGCCAGGCACTGGGAATAGTGTATGAAAGGATTGAGAAGGCCCCTCTTACAGAACATGTTTATAGACTAGGATCCCAGGGCTTGCCTCATGATGGTATCAGTACTAAGTGCCTTCTGTGGACCAGATACTGGGCCAGCGTTCAAGGCAAAGCACCCTTGCCACCCCTTAGAAAAGGTCAACCGGAGACCACAATAACATTTGAGGGTAATGTTGCATAGTGTTTGCCTTTTCTCCCTGACCTCATCTACCATGGCCCAAGGGAAGAATGATCTTGGGGAGCTGAAAGAGGAAGGCCCTGAATTTGATTCATTTGTCGACCTGCACCTGCTGTGAGCTAGGTGCTTTTATGTACGTTCGTACGTAATCCCATTTTAAAAGGTGAAGACAAAAACTCAAGAAACGTGCAGTGATTTGCCCAATGTATAGCTAGTGACAAAGCTAGGCTTAATTTTTCGATTTCTCGGGTTCTCCTTCCTTGTAAAATTTCATCACTTGTGGTATAATTACAGGAAGATTTGAAGTTAACAACAGCTAGGATTTGAATTTAGGTTAAGTCACGCAGGATTTCTACAAGACCATCTGCTTTCCTGGAACAATTTCTAAGTTGCTGCAGGACAATGCCACTGGCCCGCTTCTGTGAATTTTAACTGTCCCATCGTTTGATCAAGGCCTGCCTGGGGGCACCCATTTGTCTAAGCCCAGGTCATCATCCCACATTCTAGATGCCAAGGAGTCAAGAGAAGGATGGCTCATTTTAGCTCCTACAGTGGGAAATGTGCATTGATGCCTGGAATAAATGCAGTCAGTAAGAAATTTCCCCAAAGTAGGAAGCAGCCAAAGAAATACAAAGCTCCTCTATAACCTCTTTGGATGCTCAAAGTCCACACATACCTTTTTTCCGTACTTAATCTCCTCTTGTCCCTCTCCCACCCCAAAAAAATGGAAGACAAAAATGTAACAAAACAAGGATAAGTAGAAAGTAGCAACAAATGTGGTAGATTATAAATTATATCAATAATTCGTTCATCCCAGGTGAATTCTACCAAACATTGAGATTTTTCTCAAGCTATCTGCAAAAAATACAAGAGGAAGGAAAACTTCCAAATTCATTTTATAAGACCAGTATCATCCTGGCACCAAAACCAGATAGACACTGCAAAAAGGAACTGCAGGCCAATGTCTCATGAATATTGAAGCAAAAATCCTCAACAAAATTTTAGCAAACTAAATCCAACAATATTAAGAGTTACATACAACCAACCAGTGGCATTTATTCCCAGGATGCAAGTGGTTCGATATTTGCAAATCGGTTGTGATTGCTTATCAAGAGGATAAAAACCATATGTTGATTTCAACAGATGTAGAGAAAGCATTTACAAAGTACAGCATCTATTCGTGATAAGAAAAAAAATAACCCTCTGCACAGTAGGTGTGGAGGGAATATACCTCAACATAAAAAGCCTTATATGAAAAACCCATAACCAACATCATACTCATTGACGAAAAAACAGCTTTCCTCTAAGGTCAGTAACAAGAGAATGATACCCATTCTCACTTTTATCAACATAGTATTGGAAATCCTAGCCACAGCAATTAGACAACACAAATCAAAGGCAGGGTGCCTGGGTGGCTCAGTCGGTTGAGCGTCCAACTTCGGCTCAGGTCATGATCTCAATAGTTCGTGGATTCGAGCCCGGCATCAGGCTCTATACTGACAGCTCAGAGCCTCGTGCCTGCTTCGGATGCTTCGGCTTCTGTGTGTGTGTGTGTGTCAAAAATAAACACTAAGAAAAAAATTTTTAAAGAAATAAAAGGCATCCAAATTGGTAAGGAAGGAGTAAAATATTTACAGATGACATGATAACAATATAGAGAAAGCCCTAAAGACTCCACCAAAGAACTACAAGAGCTGACAGGTGAATTCAGTAAAGTCACAGGATCCAAAGTTGATCACAGAAATCTATTGGATTTCTATACGCTAATAATGAAGCAGCAGAAAGTGAAATTAAGAAAACAATCCCATTTACAATTACACCAAAAAATAGACCCAACTGCTCAATCGAACAGAATGTAAAACCCAGAAATAAACCCACAATTGTATGGTCAGTTAATCTTCAACAAAGGAATAAATGGATATACAATGGGAAGAAGTCTTTAAAGCAAATAGTATTGGGAAAACTGAACAGCCACAGGTAAAAGTCTGAAACTAGACCACTTTCCTACGCTATACGCAAATACAAACTCAAAATGGATGAAAGGCCTAAATGTGAGATGTGAAACCATAAAAATCCTTGAAGAGAGCACAGGCAGTAGTAATCTGACATCAGCTGTAGTAACATCTTTCTAAATGTCTCCTCAGGCATGGGAAATAAAAGCAAAAACTATTGAGGCTACATATAAAATAAAGTTTCTGTACAGCAAAGGAAACCATTGACAAAAGGTGACCTACTGAATGCAAGAATATATTTGCAAACAACCTATTCAATAAAGGGTTAGTATCCAAAATACATAAAGAACTGGTACAACTCACTACCCCAAAACCAAATAATCCAATTAAAAATGAACAGGAAACATGAACAGACATATCTCCAAAGAAGACCTCCATATGGTCAACAGACACATGAAAGGATGTTTCATCACTCATCAGGAAAATGCAAATCAAAACTACAATGACCTATCACCTCAAACCTGTCAAAATGGCTAAAATCAAAAACACAAGAAACAAGCGTTGGCAAGGATGTGGAGAAAAAGGAACCCTTGTGCACTATTGCTGAGGATACAAACTGGTGCAGCCACTGTGGAAAACAGTGTGGAAGTTCCTCAAAAAGTTAAAAATAGAACTGCCCTATGATCCAATAATCACACTACTGGGTATTTACCCAAAAAATACAAAAACACTAGGGATACATGCACCCCGATGTTTATTGCAGTATTATTTACAATAGCCAAGCTATGGAAGCAGTTCAAGTATCCGTTGATGTATGAATGGATACAGATGTGACGTGCGCGTGAGCGCACGCGCACACACACACACACACGAATATCCGGCCATAAAAAAAAAGAATGAAATCTTGCCATTTGCAACGATGTGGATGGAGCTAGAGTGTAATGCTAAGCAAAGAAAGTCAGAGAAAGACAAACATATGATCTCACACATAGGTGGAATTTAAAAAACAAAGGAAAACGGAGAGAGAGACAAACCAAGAAATAGACTCTTAACTATAGAAAATAAACTGATGTTTATCAGAGGGGAGGTGGGTGGGGAAGAGATGGGAGAAGTAGGGGATGGGGATTAAGGAGTACACTTACAATGAAAAATAAAATGATTTTTTTTTAAGTTTTCTTAACGTTTATTTTTGAGAGAGAGACAGAGTGCGAGTGGGGGAGAGGCAGGGCGGGAGACACAGAGTCCGAAACAGGCTCCAGGCTCTGAGCTGTCAGTACAGAGCCCGATGCGGGACTCAAACTCAGAAACGGCAAGATCGTGACCTGAGCCAAAGTTGGACGTTTAACCAACTGAGCCACCCAAGTGCCCCAAAAATAAAATGATTTTTAAACAAAACAACCCCCCCTTACTGGAAAAAAATAAAAAATAATCAGATATCAATGATTAAATAAAAGACAATAAAGAAGTCACTTCTCTAAGAAGATGTAAAAATCCTTCATGTATACGCACCTAACAAAGCATCAAATACATGGGGTAAAAAGTCCCTAGAACTGCAAGAAGAAAGAGACAAATCCAACTATCACAGCTGAAGACTTCAACATCCCTCTCAATAAGTGACAGACCCAGCAGGCAGAAAATCAGTAAGGACATAGTTGAACTAAGCAGTGTCATCAATGAACTCAATCTAATTGACAAAATACTTCAACTCAAAATACAGAATACACATTCTTCTCAAGCTTACATGCAACATTCACCATAATAGACCACATTCTGGGCCATAAAACAAACCTTAACAAATTTAAAAGAGGGGCACCTGGGTGGCTCAGTAAGTTAAGTGTCCAACTCTTGGTTTCAGCTCAGGTCATGATCTCATAGTTCATGAGTTTGGGCCCCATGTCAGGCCCTGCACTGATAGCACAGAGCCTGCTTGGGATCCTCTCTCTGCCTCCCCTACAAAATGCTTTTTTTTTTTTTTTTAATGAAAAGAATGATATCATGTTAAATATGTTCTCAGACCACAATGGAATTAAATTGGAAATCAATAACAGAAAGATAGCTGGGAAGTCTCCCAAATACCTGGAGACTAAACAACACAGTTCTGAATAACACATGAGTCAAAGAAGTCTCAAGAGAAAGATTTTGAATGAAATGAAAATAAAACCTAAGATTTGTGGGATGCAGCAAAAGCAGTCCTTAGAGGAAAACTTAGAGCATTAAATGCACCTATTAGAAAAGAAGAGGAGTCCCTGTCTGGCTCAGTTGGTGAAGCATATGACTCTTGATCTCAGGGTCATGGGTTCGATCCCCATATTGGGCATGGAGCCTACAGGAAAGGAGAGGAGAGGGGAGGGGAGGGGAGGGGAGGGGAGGGGAGGGGAAGAAAAGAAAGGCCTAAAATCAATAAAGCTTCTGCCTTAGGAAACTAGAAAAAGAACAAATTAAATCCCAAGTAAGCAGAAGGATTAGAGCAGAAATCAATGAAATTGAAAACAAAATCAGTAGAGAAAAAAAAAATCAAAGAATGATTTTTTTTTTTATTATAAACTTCTAGCCAGGCTAACCAATAAAAGATACAAATTATTACTATCAGAAATGAAAGAGGCCATCGCTACAATCCTGGGACATTAAAAGGATAATAAAAGAATATTATGAACAACTATCTCCACAAATCTGATAATCTAGAGGAGACGGAACAATTCCTTGAAAAACAATCTACCAAAACTGACATAGAAATAATCTGAATAGGCCTATATCTATTAAAGAAATCAAATCAATTATTAATAGCCTTCCAAAACAGAAAGCACCAGGCCCAGATGGTTCGCTGGGGGATTCTATTAAACATTTAAGAAAAGAAATACCAGTTCTCAATCTCTTCCAGAAAATAGATGCTCAGGAAATGCTTCCTAACTCATTTTATGAGACCAAAATTACCCCAATACCAAAACCAGACAAAGACATTGCAAGATAGGGAAACTACAGACCAATATTTATGAACATAGATACAAAAATCCTCAACAAAATTGTAGCAAATAGAATCCAATATTGCATTAAAAGAATTATATACCACAAACAGCTATTCCATGTATGCAAGACTAATATTCAAAATTCAATTAAAATAATCCATCACATGACAGGCTAAAGAAGAAAAATGACATGAGCATACCAATAGGTGCAGAAAAGGCATTTAAGAAATCTAATATTCATTCATGACAAAAACTCACAGTCAACTAGGAATAGAAGATTCCCGGGGCACCTGGGTGGCTCAGTCAGTTAAGCATCTGACTCTTGGTTTCTGCTCAGGTCATGATCTCACATTTCGTGAGTTTGAGCCCTGTAACCGGCTCCATGCTGACAGTGCAGAACCTGCTTGGGATTCTCTCTTTCTCCCTCTCTCTCTGCCCCTCCCCTGTTTGTGCTCTCTTCCTCTCTCTTTCTCTCAAAATAAATAAACTTTAAAAAAAAAAAAAAAGAATGGAAGAGTACCTCCTCAACTTGATAAATCTACGAATAGACCTACAGCTAACCTCATACTTAATGGTGAGAAACTAGATGCTTTCCCCCAAGATCAGCAACAAGGCAAGGCTATCCCCTCTCACCACTCCTAGTCAATATGATACTGGAAGTCCTAAGTAATACAATAAGACAATAAAAGGAAATAAAAGGTACAGATTGAGAAGGAAGAAATAAAACTGTATTTATTCACAAATGATATGATCTTTGTAAAAAGTCCTAAAGAATTCACAGAAAAACTCCTGCCACTAAATCAAGCTGTTTTTAGGATACAAGATTAATACACAAAAGTCAATTGCAATGAACAATTTGAAATTAAAAAAAAAAAAACTTACATTAGGACCCCCCCCCCAATGGAATACTTATGTATATAAATCTAACTGAATATGTACAAGATCTCCAGTGGAAGAAGTCAAAGATCTAAATAAATGGAGAGATATTCCATGTTCATGGATAGAAGGACTCAATATTATTAAAGTGTCAGTTCAACCAAATCAAAATCCTAGCAAGTTATTTTGAGGATATCAACAAACTGATTTTAAAATTTATGTGGAGGGGTGCCTGGGTGGCTCAGTCGGTTGGACGTCCGACTTCGGCTCAGGTCATGATCTTGCGGTCCGTGAGTTCGAGCCCCGCATCGGGCTCTGGGCTGACAGCTCAGAGCCTGGAGCCTGTTTCGGATTCTGTGTCTCCCACTCTCTCTGACCCTCCCCTGCTCATGCTCTGTCTCTCTCTGTCTCAAAAATAAATAAATGTAAAAAAAAAATAAAAATAAAAAATAAAATTTATGTGGAAAGAAGCAAGGGGAGAGCAAGAATAGTCAACGCAATATTGAGGGAGAAGAACAAAGTCAGAGGACTGATTCTAACTAACTTCAAGGCTGACTATAAGTTTTAGTGATCAAGACAGAGTTGTACTGGCTAAAGAAACTAACAAACAAAACAAAACAAAAAAAACCATAAAATACATCAGTGGAATAGAGAGCCTAGAAACAGACCCACACAAATTTCGTCAACTGATATTTGGCAAAGAGCAAAGGCAATTCAATACAGAAAGGATGCCCTTTTCAACAGATGGTGCTGGAACAAATGCATATCTACATGGACAAAAATGAACCTGGACACAGATCTTACACTTTTCACAAAAACAATTAACTCAAAATGGATTATAGACCTGAATATGGAACACAAAGCTGCTACAAGATAGGGAAAAAAATCTAGGTGACCTTGCATTTGGCAATGACTTTTTGTTTATTTTCATTTAAGTAATCTTTACACCCAACATGGTGCTCAAACACAACCCCGATATTGAGTCACATGCTCCACCTGCTTATCCAGTCAGGTGCCCCTTGGCAATAACTTTTTAGATACAACACTAATAGCACAACTCACAAAAAAAACTGGCAAACTAGGCCTTATTAATAGTAACTTAAAAAAACTTCTGCTCTGTGAAAGGCACTGCTGAAAGAGTAGAAAGACAAGTGACAAACTAGAAGAAAATATTTGCAAACTACACACGTATCCAACATGGGACTTGTATCCAACACACACAACTCTTAAAACAGTAAGAAAACAAACACCCAATTAAAAAGGAAGCAAAAGATCTGAACAGACACTTCACCAAAGAAGACATACAGATGGCAAAGGAACCAATGACAGGATGTTCAACCTCATATGTCACCAAGGAAATGCAAAGTAAAGCAATACTGAGATACCAATACATGCCTATCAGAATGGCCAAGATCCAAAACACTGACAACACCAAACGCTGACAAGGATATAGAACAACAGGAACTCACTGCTGAAGGGAATGCAAAATGGTACCACCACTTTGGCAGTTTCCCACAAACTTAAATGTACTCATAATTACCAGCCAGCAATCATGCTCCTACTTACCCAAATGAGTTGAAAACATATGTCCACACAAAAACCTGCACGTGAATGTTTATAGCAGCTCTACGCATAATTGTCAAAACTGGAAGAAACCAAGATATCCTTCAATGGGTGGAAAAACAGATAAATGGTGGTACCACCTACAATGGGGTGTCACTCAATGCCAGGAAATGAGCCATCAAGCCACTGAAAGACATGGAAGAGCCTTAAGTGTTATTATCACTAAGTGAAAGAAGCTGATCTGAAAGCCCATAGACTGAGAGATTCCAACTATATGATATTTGGAGAAGGCAACACTGTAGAGGCAGTAAAGAGATTAGTGGTTGCCAGGGGTTCAGGGATAAGGGAAGGAGGGACTCAGGGGGCCCAGGGCATTTCTAGGGCAGTGAAACTATTCTGTAGGATACTGTAGCGATGAATATGTGACATGACGCATTTATCAAAACCCATCGAGTGTACAACATAGCAAACCCTAATGTAAAGTATGGATTCTGGTTAATAATACTGCATCATTATTGGTTCACCAACCATAACAAATGTACCACACCAATGCAAGATGTTAACAAGAGGGGGGGAAGGGGGAGGCATATATGGGAATTCTACTTTTTCTCAAACCTAAAAAGTCTGCTAATTTTTATTTTAAGTCCAGGGAGTCAACCTACTATCTCCCCAGTATCTACAAAACCCCTCAGGTAATTTACACATTTCTAGTTCTGTTAGTTACCCCTTGTTTGTATCCTGCAGCCTATGGACTAAAGTAAGGTCAGTGAAACACAGGATATGCCTAAACCCAGCCTACTGCCTATTTTTAATAGGGCCCTTGAGCTAAGAATGAATTTTACATTTTTTTAATGTTTATTTTTGAGGTAGGGGGAGGAGCGGAGAGAGAGGGGGCCAGAGGATCCAAAGCAGGCTCTGTGCTGTCAGCACAGAGCTCTATAGGGGGCTTGAACTCACAAACTGTGAGATCATGACCAGAGCCAAAGTCTCAGACATTTAACCAACTGAGCCACCCAGGTGCCCCTAAATTTTACATTTTTAAATGGTTGAAAAAAATAAAATATTTCATGATGCACGGAAGTTCTACAAATTTGAGCCGCACTGGCCACCGCTGGTGCCCAGCCATGTTCGTACGTGAACGGTCTGTGGGCAGCAGAGGCAAATCATTGTAACAAACATTTAATAGCTCTCAGATTCTAAAAAACTGACTCATGGCTCATTTGGGGGTAAGGGGGACAGGGTGTTTATAATTTTGTGGTCTCCTTATAGAAAATTTGCTGACCCCCATACTAAATGGTAAATTTAACCAGAGCCTATATACGATAATGAGGAAAAGGGGAAAGAAAACTATTTAAAATATATAAATGGATACATGATGTATCTAACAATACAGATATAAATATTGGTATAGTCTTATTATAACCAGTCAGAAGGCCTTGGCTGACCTTACCGTTCCTTCCCTCCTTCACGGGTGAATTTTAATGACCTAAATAATACCTCATTGAAGCTGATATTTTAAAAGATGGCTCCGCAGGCCACCTATCATTAAGCTACAGGACAACCATCATGTCCCAAGTGTAACCAAACCGAAGTTCATTTGCCTGATAACAGCAAAGCCAATCACTGAGACAGGGAGTGTGCAGCAAGGAAAGGGTTTAAGCGAGAGGCAGCCCAACGGAAGAGACCAGAGGGCAAGGTTCCACTCTGCCTCCCTGGAGGAGGAGGGAGGGGTATTTAAGGGCAAACAGAAAGGTCTTGGTAAAGGGTTGCACCTATGCTTATTAATGCTGTTGGTTACGGGTTTCAATCCCCACTGTCTTTTGATCATCCCTCACTCATGCGGGAATTGGGACAATGACCACTCTAGTTACTTCCAGCTGAAATGGGGTTAGATCAGGGTTAGAGGAACAGAAACTTTATGTATTTAGAAATATCCTTTGATTTCTTGGGACCAGCTCCCCAAAATAGTAGTTTCAGTTCCATCACTAGTCCAAGCAGGATCCTTTTTGATGTTCTCCTTGACAGGGTGCCGGGAAACTGTGGATTCTTGTGGAACCAGCTCAATGTGGTGGTAAATCCACTTAATTCTCCTTAAGCTCACTGAAGAATGGGGGGTCAACAGCACCTCATAAGAGGTCCCGTCCAGTGAGGTTGGATTGGTATTCCAGGTGCCCACTCTCTCAGGTGTTCAGTGACACCAGTCTCTAGCATGTTCAGGCAGTATAAGGGCACATCTGGGACAGGGGGGTACATCAACCTGCCAGAAGCAAACTTAGAGTATTTCCCAATGGTTGAATGTACCTGATAGGATCCGATTTCCTAATGCGAGCCCCATCAGGAACTCCTAAGTCATGAAAAGAGTATAGAAAGTGTCTTCCATATAATATTTTATAACAGGCTTACACCATACTTACTTCTAGAGGTTATTCTTACCCAAAGCAGGGCAACCAGCAAAGCTCTTTCCCAAGTGGTTTCTGGGCAAATTTTTGCCAAAGTCGTTTATTTTTTTTTTTAATTTTTTTTAAGTTTACTTATTTGAGAGAGACAGAATAGCACGAGCGGGGGAGGGAGACAGAGAATCTCAAGCAGGCTCCATGCTGTCAGCCCGGAGCCCGACGTGGGCCTCGAACTCACCAAACTACGAGATCATGACCTGAGCTGAAACCAAGAGTTGAATGCTTAACCGACTGAGCCATCCAGGCTCCCCTTGCCAAAGTTTGTTTAAGTACAGGGTTCATTTTTTCCAGGGAGCATGTGATTTCCACTGAATGGCTAAGGCATTGGACACTTAGTGTGACTTTCACCATACATGCCACTCCCTTGTCACTCTGAATTGTTAGTGGCAATCCAAATGTAGGAATTATTTCATTTAAAAGTGTTTTGACAGCTTCCGAGGCCTCCTCTGGATGCATAGAGAAGCTTCAAACCAACCTGTAAAGGTGTCTATAGGAATTAGCAAATAGGTCTCAACACGGGCCGTTGTGACAGTTTCTCTGGAGTTTACCTCAAGTCGTCCGGCTTCAGTCTGCAGGGCTTCAGGAAAAAGGGCAGTTTCAGTTCCCAGTGATGCCAAGTCAAGAGAATGGAAGAAGACTGGACACCTCAGTTTGGAGAGTCACAGACAGATATTCGAGGAAACCAGAATTCAGAGTCCAGCCCAGCTTTATAGGCAAACAACACTCAGTTGATCGAACATCTACAAAGGTATGTTACTGACGCATAATTTCTCTAAAATCACCCTCATTTCCAAAGATAGGCAAATTAAGACGAATTTATTTTGTCCAGCTTTACCAAAGTTGGCCTAATTATTTACATAAGGGTGGCGAGAATGTGACTGGCCATATCGGGGGTTTTTGTCTTTTATTTTGTTTTCCTCTGCTTGGCTGGAACTTTTCAGCCTCTTTTCAGCTTTGCTGGAACTTAACAGCCTCTCAAGGCCAAACAGCCAAGCCAAATACTTGCCCTCAGAGTCTGCCTGCAATGCCTATAGTTTCGGATGAAGTCCTCTCTTCTGCAGGTTCCCAAAGTGTCCTGAGGTCCCCGTACCTACTAAGAAGTGACCTTCTTTACTCACCTGATAAGGCTACCAGCAACCCTGTAAGCAAAAGCTACCCGGCCAATTTTTCCAAAGGGTTCATTGGTGCCATCAAGTCACCCTTAGTTCCTGAGAGCTGCCTGTCATATGTGAGTCTCCGCATGTCTGTCTCAAATAGGACATTCCAGCCAAAGTCTTGGTAATCTAACGTTTCCAATTGTCTTGTCAGAAGGAGAACAGGGCCTTATTGAACTTATGTAAATACTTATGTTGCCATGAGAATATAAGAATATGCACTGAGAGTTTCTGAATTTTGGAGGGATGGAGTAGGGAGGAAAATATTTATATTTTATGTTTGTTTACAAAGGAATATTTTACCAATTTCTGTAAGTCATAGATAGCTTAAAACAAAAATTTTTTCTTAAATATGGAAGAGCAAACATTAGAGAACCAGCAATGTTTCAAACAAGAATCATAAAAAATCAACACCTTTCCCTATTACATTACTTTTGGGGTATCATCTTCCAGAAGTTGGGGGGGCGCTTATTTTTTTCCAATTCTTCAATAATTAATTCTTTTTAGCACCTCCCAGGAGGTCCTAGCTTGGAGTCCTTTTACACGGTGTACCAGTTTGACGGTGGTAAACCTTTGGCCTTTTTTTTTTTTAAGTTTTTTTTTTAATTTATTTATTTTGAGAGAGAGAGAGGGAGGGAGAGTGAGGGAAGGGCAGAGAGAGAACCCCAAGCAGGCTCTGCAGTGCTGGCATAGAACCTGATGTAGACAAATCAGAGACTCCAGCTGCCTCGTAGTGACTGGTGAGCCATCTAACCACTGGCTCTGTTTCCAGAGCTCAAGGTAAAAGTCTTGAGGAATTCGAGCAGCATCTGGGGATCGCCTCAGACGGACATACCGCAGAGCATAGCCAGTGTACCTTCTCCACAGCTGGTGGGGGATTGTATCCAGTGTTCCTCCAGGAACCACCTTTAATCTTCCTGATAATGTTGTATCAGAAGCCACTTCAAGGGGGCGCCCGGGTGGCTCAGTCTCTTGAGCATCTGACTTCCACTCAGGTCATGATCTTGGTTGGGTTGAAGCCCTGTGTCCTGCTCTGCGCTGACAGCGAGGAACCTGCTTCTGATTTTGCCTCCCTCTCTCTGCGCCCCTTCCCTGCTCGCTCACATTCTCTCTCTCTCTCAAGAATAAATAAACATTAAAATAAAAAAAAAAAAAGAAAGAATGAATGAATGAAACCCCTTCAAGTACAGAAGTATTTGAATCTGGACCATTCAAATGACCATGGTTCTCTGCTTTCCAGCTCTTAGCATAGTAAATCACACGTTCAGACAGTAAATGGGCATGTTTCTCACTTCTAGTGTAACAACAGAAAGACCAAGTCAAATGTGGACTGCAAGGCTCTCTCCCTTTTTAAATCCTCAGATATTGGGGCGCCTGGGTGACTGAGTCGGGTAAGCATCCAACTCTTGGTTTCGGCTTAGGTCATGATCTCACAGTTCGTGAGATCAAGGCCCACATCAGCCTCTGCGCTGACAAGTGCGGAGCCTGCTTGGGATTCTCTTCTCCCTCTTTCTCTCTGCCCCACCCTCACTCACGATCTCTCTCGAGAAAATAAATAAACTTAATTTTAAAAATTCTCAGAGGCTGTTTGTCTTTATTTATTTATTTTTTTTTCAACGTTTATTTATTTTTGGGACAGAGAGAGACAGAGCATGAACGGGGAAGGGGCAGACAGAGAGGGAGACACAGAATCGGAAACAGGCTCCAGGCTCTGAGCCATCAGCCCAGAGCCTGACGCGGGGCTCGAACTCCCGGACCGCGAGATCGTGACCTGGCTGAAGTCGGACGCTTAACCGACTGCGCCACCCAGGCGCCCCTCGAGGAAACTCTACACCCGGCGTGGGGCTTGAACTCACGACCCCGAGATCCAGAGTCGCATGCTTTTCCGACCGAGCCAGCCAGGCACCCTCCAGCCAGACTTGCAGCAGAATCCTGGAAGTTCTGGCAGGGAGGCTACAAACCACACCTGCCTCCACACCTTGCTGCTCCATAATCTAACAAGGTTTCATGTTGATTACCTATCTTGTCAAATTCATCTATTCCACAAATACGTTGATCGCCAAACACCAGGGCACCAGCTTCCAAAGCAACATCTCCAGAATAACTAGCTGTTCAAAGAGTTACAGTCAAACACACCGCATGGAGTAATGCCGAGTACTGCCTATAGCACTGGGCACTTTCCCAAGCCTGGATCTCCAGCAACAAGGACACATGGGTCTCTTCAAATGGGCATTCTGTTTTTGTCATCTGCATGTTTTTGGCTGCCCCCAAAGGGTGCTAATGCCAAACCTGTTTAACAAGTTCATGAGCAAAAAGGACATGGCGAAGCAAGCTGACAATGAGTTTAAACAGGTTTTTAGCTTCAGTCTCTTGGATGGCAAATGCTCCATGCTGACACCCATCCTTGGAAGCCTTTGTTTTCTGTCTTTCGCTCTTGCTAACAAAATCTTCTCCAATGTACAAAAGGAACATGCATTTGTCATTATTTCAAGAACCTTCTTAGCATTTGAGACTTTTGATCAACTCACCTTCCTCAGTTCACCCAGTCCCCTCTTATTATTCTGTTCGAATGCAGTCTTCCCACTAGTTCCAGAAATTGTCAGAGAGCTGTATTTGTCAAGAGTCCTCTCTATGAATCTCCTTAAAGCTGAAACACTTTTGCGAGCATCAGAGCCAAAAAACGACCACAAATGACAAAGGACTCAACCCTGAGGAAGGTGGCTAAAGATCTGGTTAGAGTTCATTATGATGCGAATGATAAGGAAATTTGGGTACTTCTGTGACACACAACACTTTAATCATTAGAATTACAAGTGATGACGTTAAACCAGGGCATATCAAAACCTTAGAATTTCTGGAACAGTTAGAGCATTCACCCATGCAATATCACCTCTGAAGGTCTATCATCACTTATTTGACGATGCTGCCCATATAATTTGACATACCAAATAAGCCTAATTAGTAAAGAAAATGAGACACTTCATTTAGAAGTTAAATTTTAGGAAATCTGTCAGAAATCTCAGAATGTTGTAAAGCACAGGACTGAATAGGATTACGGATCATTACAAAACTTAATAATCTTAATTATCTATTTAGCTAAAGTGGCATTAAGAGATTCAAAGGCAAACACAGAGAGTTATATAGTTGTTAGCAAAACTTAGCTCTTTTAATATTGAGAAGATTCAGCTTTAAGTAATCAAAGACCCTAGGGCAAAACACGGAAAACTTTTTCTAGGAAGATTACGTTAAAAGTAAAGAGAAACCTTTGTTTACGATTTCTTATTATGAGTAGACCAATAGCTAAGAAAAATATCATTTTTTTGAAAGATTTTATTTTTAAGTAATCTCTACACCCAATGTGAGCCTTGAACTCATGACCCTGAGATCAAGAGTCTCATGTCCCACTGACTGAGCCAGCCAGGTGCCCCAAAAACTATCATTTTAACAGAGAAAGAGAAAAAAAATTCCAGTCTTATCCTGGTGTATTTCTGATATTAAACCTCATCCATTCCAACAAGATGAATTTTTTAAAAATATGTTTGTTTTAAAGTAAACTCTAAGTAAACGTGGGGCTCAAACTCACGACCCTGAGATCAAGAATCTCGTGCTCCACCAACTGAGCCAGCCAGGCACCTCCAACAATAAGATGAAGCTTTAAAAAATGTATGCAGTCCCTCCTTTTTCCTACCCTGTCACCCCCCATGTTGATATATGCTTACTGGGACTAGGATACACAGGGCGCTGTGTGGATCTGAGTTGTGCGTGTTGGGACATGCTGACCAGAATCTCCACCAGGAACGAAGGGCTTTCAGCTGTGGGAACGCGGCCAGCAATCTCAGCAGTCAGGCGCCATCAGGGATGGACTTGACTGAAGAAAGCTGCCTTGCCAAGGTCATGTCCTCTTCTTCGGTGGTCACATCCAATGACTATCCAATAGGAGAGTATAAAATTCCAGCTCTTTGCCCCCATTTAAGATGGTTCTGAAGGAGAATCCAACTTTTGGATCCAATTTCAGGGAATCAGCTGAAGCTTCTGCTGGTGTATCACCTCTCAACGTCTACCTGGTGCTGCTTTCTTCCTCACCTTTCCCTTCCCTGGGGGCTGATCACTCCTTAATAAGCTTTATAGGCTCCATAACCTTTCTCAGTCCCAACCGCAACAACATTCTTCAGAGACGCCCTTCTCACAAACCTTTTACAACTGTGCTTTTGACATTCAGATTTTGTCCTAAGCCTTCCCTCTTGAAATAACCGATCTCACTTTCCTTTTTCTTCTTGTTTTAATGTTATTTTTGAGAGAGAGAGAGAGAGAGAGAGAGAGAGAGAGAGATACAGAATGCAAGTAGGGGAGGGGCAGAGAGAGAGGGAGACACAGAATCCGAAGCAGGCTCCAGGCTCTGAGCCATCAGCACAGAGCCTGATGCTGGGCTTGAACTTATGAACCATGAGATCATAACCTGAGCTGAAGTCGGATGCTTAACCGACTGAGCCACCCAGGCACCCTGAGTTGTTTCCCTTATTATTTCTGTAATCATGATTATATCTATTCTTAACTCTTAAAAACCTTAGTTTCTAGTGAAAAGTAGTCATTGTGAACTGTTTGTTGTTATAGGTTTTCTGTAACAGGAGCAAGAAGCAGATAAACCTGTTTAGTAATTATTTACATCTGTTTATTTGTTCTCAGTAATCATGTTTGGATTACCCCTAAGACTTTAAGGAGGCATCAAAGTTGTAAGGTTCTTTTCCCCTTTTTCTAACAAATTTGGCAATAGAGATAACCTGAACCTGCCTGACTTGCAGTAAACACAGTAGAACAGAAGTTCTGCATCTAGTGCTAACTCTAAAAAGATGTTTTCATTAAACCAACAATCCTAAATTAGCTCTAATGTCAAATATTTCCCCAAATCATGTGAACTTGAGTCTTAGAATACCCAGTTCTTACAAGCACTTGCCTTTATTTTTTTTTTTTTTAAGTTTGTTTACTTACTTTGAGAGAGAGTACACAAGAAGGGGCAGAGAGAGAGAGAATCCCAAGCAGGCTCCGCACTGTCAGCACAGAGCCCAATCCAGGGCTCGAAACCACGCACTGTGAAATCATGACCTGAGCCCAAATCAGGAGTCGGATGCTTAACTGACTGAGCCACCCAGGTGCCCCTAACAAGCACTTGCCTTTAAATCAACTAAATAGAGCTCTTTTACAAATTAATTTTAACAACACCACCCAGAGGTAGAGAAGACAGCTCACATTTACAGCATACATGGATACAAATACACAAGATCCAAATAAAAATTTAAACGCCAAATTTTCTTTTCTTTTTTCAAGTTTATTCACTTATTATTTCTGAGAGAGCGAGAGAGAGCACAAGCGCGCACAAGCCGGGGCAGGGCAGAGAGGGAGACACAGAATCCGAAGCAGGCTCCAGGCTCTGAGCTGTCAGCACAGGGCCCGATGAGGGGCTCAAACTCACAAACTTCGAGATCATGACCTGAGCCGAAGTCGGACGCTCAACCGACTGAGCCACCCAGGCGCCCCTAAAGGCCAAATTTTCAAATATCATAGTCTATGGATCCACTCATCGGTCATTTTTCTCTAAAATCTAACAAACACTGTGGCCAAGAAGTGCTGCAAAAGGAGACTGCCCAGTGTTGGAGAACACAGCCCGGAAGGGCTGCATTCGGGAATCAAACTTCATTTCCCACTTCCCAACGAGAACACAGCCGGTTGTATCCAAAGATACCAACAGCCGCAGCAACGGACAAACCACATGAAGCCCAGGGTGCCTCTGCGAATGTTGGTTCCTCCCCAGAAGTCGGGACCTCACCAACTGAACCGAAAGGCCTTCTAGTCAGTATTTTCTCAAGCGAAGAAGGTTAAGGGACCGAAAACCCCCTAATTACAGGCAACCAAAGGGGAGGAAGAAATAAGCTCAGGGGCCGTCACACAAGAAGTGCTCACCAAGGGATGTCTGTCCACGCCGAAACCACAAACTGTGTCCCTAGGTGCTGCAGGGTGGTGGCTCCTGCATCGGGGCAGAGCCCTGGGGACAGCCCCAGGACAGAGCGTAGGTGGCTGCTTGGACTGTCACTGCACTCCCCTTGGTTCTCCTCCCAGAGGCCTCCCTGAAGGCCAAGGCAGGGGCGTCTGAGGGCAGGTGGGAAAGGTCAGGACAAAAAGTTGCAGCTGCGCTTACTTGGCCCATGAACCCAGCGATTACTGGTTTCACTTGTGCGTGGGGTGTCCTTTCAGTCTCTGTGGGAGCTGGAGGACCTGTCCGGACAGCAGGCCAGAGTCCAGGCCACTCAAGAGGGCCGGGCAGCAAACTCCCAGGGCGGTAGAGGGAGGACTTCACTCCCTCAGCTTCAGCGAAGGGAGCACGGCGCTGCCTCCCCGCCAAGATGCCCTACGGCCCAACTGAGGAGCACCCCCATCCCGGGCCCCAAGTAGACTAGAGAGGCAGGGAGGAAGGCGGCCAAACACTGACAAATTCCTCCCACACATTTGCAAAATCCTCCTCACGTCTTGGGGAGGATTCGAAGGTGAACCAGAGATGAACCAGACAGGGAAGAGTCTTCAAGAGGCTAGAACCCACGAACAGCAAGATCATGACCTGAGCCAAAGTCGGATGCTTAACCAACTGAGCCACCCAGGTGCCCCGATGTAATCAAATTTAAAAATCATTCAAAGCTGTTCCTCTTCCCACCAAAGGTGCTTATTTTCCAATAGTAGAAAAAATTCACTTTCTTAAAGTTTTTTTAGTTAACTTTTATTACTGTTATCACTATTTATTTATTTTTGAGAGAGAGAGCCCAAGCAGGGAAGGGGCAGAGAAGGAGGGACAGAATCCAAAGCAGGCTCCACACCATCAGCACAGAGCCCGATGTGGGGCTCCAACTCATGAACTATAAGATCGTGACTTCAACTGAGATCAAGACCAACTAAGCTACCCAGGTGCCCCTCAACTGTAGCTGTTTTAAAAAACGAAATTGGGGCCTCAGTGGCTCAGTTGGCTAAGTGTCCTGACTTTGGCTCAGATCATGATCTCAGGGTTCGTGGGTTCAGGCCCCGTGTGGGGCTCTGTGCTGACAGCTCAGAGCCTGGAGCCTGCTTTGGATTCTGTTTTCCCCTGTCTGCCCCTTCCCTGCTCGTGCTCACTCGCGCTCTCTCTCAAAAATAAATAAATAAACATTAAAAGAAACAAAGAAACTAAACCTATCCTAGGTTGTGTGTGCTTTTGGCCAAAGAGAAAGGGCCACTGGGCCTTCTGGGCCTGCTGGCAGTGTTCTGTTTCTTGACTGGTGGAGATTAAATGGGAGTCCATTTCCTGCAAGTTTACTGAGCTGGCCATTGGTTTCCTGCCCCTTCCCAGAGGTGTATTAGATTCTCAGTGAGTTTCACCAAAAGGCAAGTGGAGATTTAATCAGATTGTATCAGAACCAAAATTCCTTTCTTCCTGTGATAGAACACTTATCCTTAATTCACACTTTCCAGGAACCCCTGGTGTTTCTGAGAGTCTGTCCAGAAACTCAGGGACACTGCTAAAGAAATGCAAATGAGGAACTCCCCCCAACCCCCACTAAGCTTTTGCATTACACCTGGCATCCAATATGGAACCTGTGGGCCAATGACACAGGGAGGGAGGCACCCGCCCTGGAGGTCCCCCTGCGGTCAGCTACCTCCTTGGTCAGTTCCCTAACATGAGCTGATACAAACACCACTGGTCTGGCTGCCCTCTACATCTCCAGCATCCCAAGTGGAGGGCGGAGAGGGCACTTGTGAGGGAGCTCCCTGGGCCTCTGGTCCCCTTGCAGTGGTGAAATGGTCATCACACAACATCCCAGGTTTGTGGCCGGTGATATAAAGGCAAACTTCTCCAGGCCTGGGCTGGATGCCCAAGCTAGGGGCTGGGCTAGGCAAGCTTGGGGTGCGGAGGGCACAGCAGAGCCTGGGCAAGTAATCCAGGGCCAGAGTTTGGGTTTAGATCAGGCAGTCCTGGGGTCCAGCTCAGCTCTGTCGCTTACCATTTTGGGTCTCTGTGCCTCAGTTTCCTGTGCTGCGGCTACAGGAGCCCGCGTTTCAGCAGCGCCTGGAAGGGGCTCCCACGCCGCTGGGTAAACATGACTCCACCTTCCACCCCCACCCCTCACTGGGTTTTGTCCCTACAGCTCTGCCACAGTTTTGTGTCGTCTCTTCCCACGCAGCACGGCTTCCCCAGGGCCGAGTCCTTTTTTTTTTTTTTTTTTTTTTTTTTTGAGAGAGAGAGAGGAAACACAAGCAGGGGAGGGGCAGAGAAAATCCCTAGCAGGCTCCGCACAGCGCAGAACCGGACCTGGGGCTCAAACCCATTACCCGTGAGATCAGGATCTGAGCCGAAGCTGACGCTTCACCAATTTAGCCACCCAAGGCCGAGTCCTTTCTATCGGAGGCAACCTACGGTTTGCAAGGAAGCTCATCCTTGAGGCCGGAGGCCGGTGACCCGGGTTCCGGATGAGGCCCCGGGAGGACACGTGCGCCCCCAGGATCTCCCGGAGGGGAGTCGGCTCTCCGCCGGGACCTGCCCCGCTTCTCCGCCGCAAACTCTGCGGCTCTCTGCACCGGCGAGGCGGGCGGGCGCAGGTGCGGAACTTAGCCACCAGGTGGCGCCATCGCCGGCCACGGCCCTCACCCTGCCCGCGGCACCCCGGGCTTCTCGGAGTGCGCTCCTGTCCACTAGCGCCCCGGCTCCTTTGCTGAGTGTCTGGCTGACTTCCCGCCGCGCTCCTGCCCTGGGTCTGGGTACCAAGCCCTAGAACTGCAGTCCTGGCTTCCCGAGATGGGGGAGGGCGAACTGGGGTGACTTGACACATCATCAAGCCGGGTGACCATGGGCATGTCACTCACCCCCTCGGGCCTTCTTCCTTCGTCTTTACAGTTTACAAAGCTCTTTATTCAAGATCTGGAAGCTGGCATTGGACTTCATGGTACCGACAGAACCTGGTCCAGCCCAGGGTTGCAGTGTGGGGGTGAGAGAAACGACCATATGGTCTGAGAGCCTGAGAGTCGCTCTCTGCAGGCCTGGGGGACTGACTGGGAGATGGAGAGAGAGCCCCTGTGGGGTTGCTCTGGGCACAATCAAGGGGCGGGAGGTAGCTGGCCAGCATGCTGCCAACTCCTTGGCCCAAGCAAGGGACCTGCCCTGGAGGATTCTCACCTTGAATCCCGGGCTCCGGGGGGAGGGGGGAGGGGGGCGGAGGGCAGCCTCTGCCTCCCCACCCCACAGCTGGTGGTGTGCGGCTTACTGCATCAGCAATGCGACTTGTCACCAAATGGAGGCGCCACATCCCCGTGGTATCTTAGTATCTTAGCAAGGACTGCTAGTTGTCTCCCAATACCATTTCCCAGCCTCCCTTGGGGCTGGGTGTGGCCCACAACCTCCTTCTGAGGAATGGGAAAGGAACATTCTGGATGTGCACATCCGGTGTTGTGCCTTTAAGGGGGGAGCACAGCCCCCTTTCCCAGCCCCATTCTCCCTGGCTGGTCCCCAGACTCAGGGAGGGGGACTAGTGAGCATCTTCAACCACGGAGACCAGGTGGCTGCCGCGCCTTCCGGATGGCAGAGCAACCAGATGGAAGGAGCCTGGGTCCTTAACTCTGGGGTCTTCCTGTTGATGCTACACAGCTCATGCTCCAGCGAGAAAGCGAAGGAGAAATACATTTCTATCTTGCTTACAGTCACCTGAAGTTCTTTAATTCTCCTGTGGCAGCATCAGCTAGGTCCACTGTTCTGTCTCGGAGCAAACAGTCCCAGGACTAGCTACTACTGAGCTGGTGCTTCCTATATGCCAGGCGTGTTAGTCTCTACCCCGCTGTCTCTGCTGCTGTGACCGACCACTCCGATCTCTGCAGCTTACCGCACACACAGACTTTTTTTTTTAATTTTTTTTTTTAACATTTACTTATTATTGAGAGAGAGAGACACAGAGCATGAGAGAGAGAGACACAGAGCAGGGGAGGGGCAGAGAGAGGGGGAGACACAGAATTCGAAGCAGGCCCCAGGCTCCGAGCTGTCAGCACAGAGCCCGACGCGGGGCTCGAACTCCCAAACCGTGAGATCATGACCTGAGCCGAAGTCGGTTGCTCAACCGAGTCACCCAGGAGCCCCATGCACAGACTTCTTGTTGGCGGTAGTGACCGGCTGCTGCCCTACTGTACTCCAAGGCACGTCTCTATCCACGTGGGGCTGTTAGCCTAACTTACGGGGGAGGGGGAAACACGGGATGTAATTTTCTCAGTTGTGAAAATATTCTGTGTTTCCTGCTGTGACCTGTCTGCTGTGAGCACTTCCAGAAGAATGAGGGGGAAGCAGATTTTCACAGGTAACGCCCAGCTTCAGTGTTTCTTGCTGGACACCCATGTCGTGGCTAAGTCTATGGGTGGCAGGCATGTGCCCCAGTCACATTTCTGGCCAGCAGCGGTACTGTAAGCTCCTGGTAGATCACCCAGCTCCCAAGGTCCTAGTCCCACCCCCTAAGTCTGGCAGGCACTTGTAGGGACCTGTCACCCTCTCCAGGGTATCTGAGAGAATCTAAATTTCTGGCCCCTGCCCCTCTGGAATGCCTGACCCTGGCTTCTCCCTCCAGCTCCAGCTGTTTGGATCAGGGAGAGCCACCTGACCCCAGCTGAGCCAATCAGAATATTCAAGAAATCGAAAAAGAACACAGAGATAAGCAAAACATCAGAGCTAAGTTAATAGCAGTATAAAAAACAATGACAACTGGGGCGCCTGGGTGGCGCAGTCGGTTGAGCGTCCGACTTCAGCCGGGTCACGATCTCGCGGTCCGTGAGTTTGAGCCCCGCGTCAGGCTCTGGGCTGATGGTTCGGAGCCTGGAGCCTGTTTCCGATTCTGTGTCTCCCTCTCTCTCTGCCCCTCCCCCGTTCATGCTCTGTCTCTCTCTGTCCCAAAAATAAATTTTAAAAAACGTTGAAAAAAAATTTTTTTTAAATAATAAAAAAAAAAACAATGACAACAAACGGTTCACCGGGCACTTCTGGGCCGGTTCTGGGAGCTCTTGGCAAGAACGAAACCCTCACAGCCCTGTGAGACAGGCAATTGGCATGTAGTCAGATGAAGAAACTGAGGCTCAGAGAGGTGAAGTGACTACCCTGAGGTTATGTGGGCATGTGTCTTTAGAAATTAACCCCTTGAGGGGTGACTGGGTGGCTCAGTTGGTTAAGTGTCCAACTCTTGGTTTCCGCTCAGGTCATGATCTCCCAGTTCGTGAGTTCAAGCCCCCCATCTGGCTCTGCACTGATGGCATGGAGCCTGCTTGGGATTCTCTCTCTCCCTCTTTCTCTGCCCCTCCCCTGCTCGCACTCTCTCTCAAAATAAATAAAACAAAACTTAAAAAAAAAAAAGAAATTAGGGGCGCCTGGGTGGCGCAGTCGGTTAAGCCTCCGACTTCAGCCAGGTCATGATCTCGCGGTCCGTGAGTTCGAGCCCCGCGTCGGGCTCTGGGCTGATGGCCCAGAGCCTGGAGCCTGTTTCTGATTCTGTGTCTCCCTCTCTCTCTGACCCTCCCCTGTTCATGCTCTGTCTCTCTCTGTCCCAAAAATAAATAAACGTTGAAAAAAAAAAATTTAAAAAAAAAAAAAAAAGAAATTAACCCCTTGAATGAGGCATTCAGTCCTCTCCTGCCCCCTCCCCTCCCCTCCCCACTGACCTTCCTGCAAATGACTCATAATTCCTTCTCTTCACCCCTCCTGCATCTGCCCATGCAGCAACTTCTGCCTGATATTCCTCCCAAGCCCTCACTCAAATGGCCCCTCTTCCAGGAAGCTTCACTATTCCTCCTCCACGGGTGCCCTGGGCCCCCAGCACGTGGACACGTTCCAGAGACCACATGTGGTTTCCCCTCTTCCGTGGGGATCGGCCTCACTAGGGTACGACCAGCTTCAGGTGGGAACCCCGGAGTCTATGCTGGGCCTTCTCACACGCTAGCTCGCTTCACGTTCCCAAAACTTCTTGGAGTGGGGCTCTTACAGCAGCTCCCCATTCTACAGAGCATGAAAAGGAAGGCTCAGGAAGACAGAGTGATCTTCACTGGGTCGCACAGCCAATAAGTGGCCAGGCCACAAGTCAAGCATCAGTCAGTCACGGACTCCTAAGTAGGGGCTCTTCTCGAAATCACTGCCTTCCATTCCTGCCACAGGGGTCCCAGAGGATGGGAATGGAGTAAAGCAAGGGAGCTGGGAAGGGTCAGGGGTGGGAGGGAGCTGGCTGCCTTCAGGGACAGAACCAGAGGACCTGGGAGGCAGTGGGCTGCCGCTTTTTCCCATGGCCACCAGGTGCCTTCTCCCCTTCTGCGGCTTTAACCTTCCCTGGCCCCATACCTGCTCCTGTGTCGGCCTGGGGCTCCACATCACGCATCTCTTGTTGCCCTTGGAGAAACTATTCCAGATGCCACATTAAGAGTTTGTAAAGTCCGTCCCCAGGTGTGTATGGATCAGGCTACTCCCCTGCTTTAAAACGTCCCATGGCTCCCAGTGCCAGAGGGCTGAGCCCTGGATCTTGAGCCTGATGTTTGAGGTGCTCTGCAATCAGGCCCCGACCCCCTTCATCCCATCCCCTGCTCCTTCTCCAGCACCTGACCCTGCCCATGCTTCCAGGCTGTGTGCATGCTGTCCCTGCAGCCTGGAATATCCTCCCCCTCTGCAGCCCGCAGGGCTCTTCTGAAACCCAGCGGGAATGCCCCCTTCCTCCTCCATGAAGTCCTCCATGCTGCCTGGCCCCCACATGGAGTCGGCTGTTGCTTCCTCAGCTTTTGGTGGATGGTCTATTCACTCCACCCCCTGAAGCATCTGGATGGGGCCCAGGGCTGGCTCCTCTCTGGTCCCCAGAGGAGGTGGCTGTAGAGATACAATCAATAGCCTGACTTTCACATTTTATAGGAGAGGAAACTGATGGGAAAGAACCCGCTGAAGGTCAGAACTCTAGGGCCACCATATACAGTCTCCTGTGGAGTGCCGTCCTCATCACAGGCCCCTGCAGTCGTCGCTACCATTGTCCCTGTTTTGCAGAGGAGACATAAGGCCAAGCTGACTTGGCCACGGTCACAGGGCTGGTGGGAGGTAGTGTAGCATTGCATGTGTGACAAGGGGTGAGAGTGTCACCTCTCTCTCAGGCTTGTCTTGCACACTTAAGGAGGTAACAGCTATGAAGGAGCTGGTAGCCAGGGGGAGCGTGATAAGATGGTGACTTCCTACTGTCATCCCTCACCCTATGGACTCTGGCAGGAGGCTGGCTTTGCCCTGTCTCCCAGGTCTCATCTCCTTGGCCTTCCCAGTGTCGCCCAGGTTCTCTGTTCCTTCTCTTCCCTGGGCTTTGGAGAGCAATGGAGATGGGGAGCTCATTCTTCCTAAGAGCTTTGCCAGCGGCACAGAGACACCAGGGGAGAAACCCACCGCCCAGCTCAGAGCCTTGGGTGGGGAGATGGACTGAGTTTTCACAACCCAGCACGCCCTGAAGAGCCCTGGGTGGGACCCTGTAACTGTGGGGCCTGAAGCCCAGCCCTGCCATTCACTGGCTGGGTTGCCCTGGTCAAGTCACTGTGCCTCTCTGGGCATTGGTTTCTGCCCCGGTAAAATGGGGCATTGGGAGTGGGGTTCTGGATTCTATTTGCCAAACATTTCTTATTGAATCTCCCACCAGTTCTTCCTGGGAAGGACCGGTTACAGAGGCAGAGGGAGGGAGTCCTGGCATGTTCCCAAAGTCACACAGTGAAAGACCAGTAGAATCAAAACTGGGTCCCAGAGTCTGCTCTCTCCTCTGCCCGGGTTCGGGATTCTTAGCTGAGGCTGTGGTCTTGCTGGGAGCCACACAGTCACTCAGCTGTGTCCTCTAAGTGCTCCTGGGGCAGCTCAGAGACAAAGATGCATTTAGAAACCCCTGGGGCTCAGGCAGGAAATCCGGGTCGTCCTGGACGCAGCCAGCCTGGCTGTTCCTAAACTGGAGATGAGGGAGATTAATTCCCAGGCCCTGCTGTTCTGTGGCCCCGGGGTGGGGCTGTGACATGCAGGCGATGACAGCTGTTCCCTCCCCACAGTGGCTTTCGGAGAGAACACGGAGTCTCAAGTAGGCAGGGACCTCAGGGTCCCTGTGTCTGGTTCAGAAGGAAAGGAGTCCTGGTCACACAGGAGCCAGGGCAGATCCAGGAGGGGACTGATGTCCCAATAATAAGGCCACTGGCTGCCCACACATCTGAACGTCCATCCGGCCAAGCAGGCCCATGGACATCCCTCTGTGGAGGGGAAGAGCACTTACCGGCCCGGCTGTGTGTCTGCCAGCAGCTCTTGGCCTCTCTGAGACAGTTTCCTCTTCTGCGAACTGGGCATATCACTGACCTCGCTGAGCTCTCAAGGGAATCGAATGGGGTTATATCTAGGAAAAGAGGGGGCGCCTGGATGGCTCAGTCGGTTAAGCGTCCGACTTCAGCTCAGGTCATGATCTCACAGTGCGTGAGTTCAAGCCCCGTATCGGGCTTTGTGCTGACAGCTCGGAGCCCGGATCCTGCTTCGGATTCTGTGTCTCCCTTTCTCTCTCTGCTCCTCCCCTGCTCAAGCTCTACCTTTCTCTCTCAAAAATAAACAAACAAACTAGCAAATAAATAAATAAGCATTAAAAAAAATAATATCTAGGAAAAGAGGACCCCTTTTTCACCACCACCCCAAATGATGCCAGGGAAGGTTCCTACAACTCCCAAACACTGTCTTCTGTGCCCCAAACCCCAGGGTCAGAGGAGGGATCAGCTGTTTGGTGGCATCCACTTTGTGCCAGATGCTGAACATGTGTGCTCCTATTTAGTCTTCAAAACAACACTAGGAAGTAGTGTTCCCCCCTTTTTGTGTAGATGAGGAAACTGGGACTCAGAGAGCAGAGTCCTTTCCTGCTGTCTGGGCGGTGTGGATTAGGAGGGACCCCCGGGCGGGGGAGAAACAAGCCAGTGGAGGGCCAAGACAGACCCAGGTCTCCCCTCGGAGCTCACCACCAGGGGGACATAAGACATAGGCTCAAATCCCAAACACAGATCTCAGTTCTCCTGTGCAGTGCTGCTGAGGGGAGGCCCGGTGAGGGTGTGGAAGGCAGGGGTCTGGAAGGGGCGGGGCTGACCTACTCTGGGGTCACAGAGGTGCAAAGAAGGTCTGAAGGAGAAGGAGCCAAGGGGATGATCAGAGCAGTGGGATTTCATGGCAGGAGGCAAGGCCCGGGTCACACCCCAAGGCCAGAGCACAGATGTGGGGATGGGAGAAAGTTCAGCTATGGGGGAGGGAGGGTGTGAGGGGGCAGGACCCAGTTTGTGGAGATGAGAAGGGGTTTTGAACTCCATTTAGACATCACCGGGGAGCCACTGAGGGTTTTAAGCAAGAGTGAGTGATTGGTTTAGATCCAGGGTAGAAAGATGGCTGGTGACCCTGCACAGAACAGTGGCCCTGGGGTAGGGAGAAGGCAGCTAATTGGGGATCCCAAGCGGAGGGTCCACAGGACTGGAAGGATTGGGGAGAAGGCAGAGAGGAGCGAGCCTAAGGTGACTGCTGGTGGAGATGGCCTTGGGGTGAGCAGGGGGGCCCTTTACAGAAGGGGGAACAGGAGGAGTAGGAATGGACCATGATCACCGGGAGCAGGGACATTTCTGGGGAGGTGTCTGGTTGCCGAAGGTGATGGGCTTGTGGGCTCAGGCTGGAGGAGCCCCAACAAGGGAGGGGGGCGGGGGGAGGACAGAGGGGCCCGGAGGAAGAAGAGCCAGGAGAGGCAGCAGGAAGAGCACGTGTAACCGCCAGGGCAGGTGGAGCGGCAAGGACAAGAACGGGACACTGAGCTTTAGCCTGGAGTTGGTGTCCCCAGGAAGAGCAGCGAGGCGGGCGGGGGAATGGCGGGGACGGTGTAGGGTGGGGTGGGGACCTGAGCCGCAGGAGGGGTTGCCGGAGGGCCGGGGTGGCGGCGAGGAGCACTCGGTGTGCGGGAATGGACTGAGTGCAGGGTCCACGGGGGTCTCGAGCAAAGGGGGTGGCCGGAGGAGGCAGGAAGGAGGCCACTGCCTCAGTGGAGCGCAAACAACAGCCCGGCGCAGGGCGCAGGGAATTCTCTTCGGAGCTCTGGCCGCAGGAGCCTTCAGTCTCACGCGGCGGCGGGAAGGCGACCCCGGCTGGCTCTCCGACCCCATTTGACCCCAGCTTGGCCCTACCCGCTCCGCAGGAGGCCGGCATCCGCGTTTCCCCGAGGAGGCTTTGGTCGCTCCCAGGGATGCCTGTCCACGAACGCTGGGAGAGAAACTCCCAGGGCGCTGAGGCCACCCCCAGTCTCCTCAGTCGGGCCAGAGGGCCGGGGCCTGGGTTCGAGGCCTAGCTGCGCTGAGTGGCGCCCTGCGAGGGGGCGGGGATGGCCCAGGCCGGCGACTTCCTCAAGCTCCCCCTCCCCGCCCCGGGCGCACAGCCGGGTCTCATTACCGCCCCTCCCCCTCCCCCTCCCCCGCGCCCCGCGGGCCGGGGGGTCTCGGCGGCCGGGGGATGGGAGGGTTATAATCAATCCCAGGCCGGAAATTCCTCCCGAGGGGCCCGGCCGGGCAGCGGGGGCCAGGGGGGGCCCGGCTCGGAGCCTGGCCGGCCGCCCGCGCCTCCCCCCCACTTCTCCTCCGAGCCCGCCCCCCGCATCATGGAAACTGGGCCGCCAGCCGACCCCCTCGCTCCGCTCCGCATTCCAGCCTCGGGGGGCGGGCTGGGCGAGAGCTGCGCGGCCCCGTCGGGCCAGCGGCTGGGGGCGCTCCCAGTGCCTCCGGAGCGGGGACCAGCGCCGCCTCCCCACTCCAAATGGGGCGCGTCCTCTCAGTGTTAGGGAGGCCGGCGGGACCCGTGACACTCCGTTAGACTCCCTCAGCTCTGGGAGAGGGCTCAGCCCCACCGCCCCCACCCCTGCCCCGGGCTGCTATTCACTGAGCGCTCGCGGGGTTACCCGGGGCTGTGCCCCGTGTCGAGTGCCCACCCCCGACGCTGGATTTTCGCCTCTCCGCATCTTGCGAGGCGGACACCTTGAAGCCCATTTTTCAGGTGAAGGCAGTGAGGTTCACGGACGGGAAGGGCTGGGGCGCGGGCGGGGCAGGAACCGGACCGCCTCCTCCGGGGAGCTCCCCGGACGGCGCGGGGCAGCAGCGGGCTCTCACACACCTCCGGGTCCTCTCCCCGGCGCTTAGAATGAAGGGCTGAGAGGCGCGGGAGGGGGCGTGCGGGCTTCGAGTCCTCAGTCTGCGCGCTCGCTACGGAGCCCGGCAGGGTTCTCCAGGTTTCCCCACGTGGGATGAGGGGGCCTTCCCAGGCCTCTGCGAACGACAGAAGCCGGGGACTCGGACCCCCGGGTCCTCCGAGCCACCAGGCCAGCACACAGCGCTTACCTGCGACCCTCAGACCTGAGCGGCTGCCTTCTTCCCGCGGTGGGGCCTGGCGGGGTGCTAGCCAGCCAGTCCCCCGGGCTCCTGGGGGGCGGGGCCTAGGCGGCGCTGGGCGGAGCCCGAGTAGGGGGCGGGGCCGGGGGGGGCCAAGATTCGGTGGAGACGGCGGCAGTGCCGCGCGACCCGCGGCGCGCTGACTCGGACCGGGACCCTCCTGGGCGCGGCGGCACCAGGTGAGCAGAACTAGGGTCCGGGGTTCGCCTCCCACTTTCCTCAACTTTTTGTTTCCCCTCCCTCCAGAAAGGCCCTGGGCGGCGGGAGTCCGGTCCTCCCTTTACCCCGGGCAGAATGTGGACGCTGGCTGAGTGCAAGGGACCCGGCCCGGAGCAACTTCCCGCGGCCTGAGACCTTCCGACTGTGGCTCCAAGTTTCTGTCCCCCTGGGGTCCCCAGCGTGGACTCACGCTCTCCAGAGTCTCGGGGTCTCAAGGCATGTGGCCATCTCTCCGCACGCCTTCGCCCTCCTCCACGCAGAGACGCGCGGGGTCTCCGGGCGACCTTTTCGGGGTTGGGCCCGGGGCACCAGCTCTGGCCTGGGGCGGGGTGGTCACTTCTGAGGTTTCGGGCTGGGGAAAAGGCTCCACACTCAGAGACGACGGGGAACGGCCCTTGCCTCCTCCCACGACGCTCCCGTGGCTGTGCACAGCATTGGCCGGGGTCGGGAGGCCTGGCCTCGGGTCCCGGTAGAGCCCCTCCTCGTGTGACCCCGGCAGTCTCCTCCGCCTCTCTGGGCCGCAGTTTCCATCTGTGAAAATTAGGCTTTGGACGCGGCAGACTGCGGCTCAGTGCTAGGCCCCGGGCCTTAGGCACTCCTGTTGGAGGCAGGGATGGGGTGTCGTGTCTTGAGCTTCGGGGGTGCGGATGGGGAGTGAGTGGGGTAGCAAGGCCTCCTTCCTGGGGCTTCGGCTACAGGTCCCAGCACTGAAGCTGTTTAGAAACCATACTGGGGAAGTGAAGACGCACCACCGGACAGCGAGGTCCTAACTCTACCCCTGGCGGGCCAGGGCTCCTGGGCGGGGGCCCGGTTTCCTCCCACACCCTCCCTCCCATGGGGGCCACACCACACACAACCCAGCTACTCCTTACCCGGCCCCGGCTCCAGTCCTCAGGCCACAGGCCGGGAAGGGCTTAAGCCGGGCGGCCCAGGCTGGGGCGGCCTGAGGTGCTGGGGCGGTGCTGCTCCGTCCGGGACGCGGGCCACAGAGGCCTCGGGTGGAGGAGGCCGGAAAGGAGGACAGGCGGCGGGAAAGGGGGATGATTCATCCCGAGGAGCTCGAATTGGAAACGCTGCAACCTGGGAACAGCCTTGCCCAGGCCGACGGGAGAGCCGGAGGGGAGCTCTACCGGCAGGGCCCCGCGCCCAGCACCTGCAGCCCCCTGCGCCCTGCCGTGGCCACTGCCCGGCCGCTGGGGGAGGAGAGGCCTCGTCTACGCGGAGTTTAAAGCAATCCCGGGCAAAGTCTGCCGCTGGTCTTGATCGGAACGGTCTTCCTGGAGTCTAGCTCAAGTCTCTCCTGCTGCAGCTTCAGTGCAGACTGAGGAGGTCTGAAAGGAGGGGGCGGGCAGGAAGAGGCTGGAGTCAGTGACACCCCCTCCTTCCTACGCTGCGGTATGTAAAGCGCAGTAGGGGGGAGGTGGGGCCCGCGAGCGACCCCAGCGGACCCGGGCGGTCTGTGCGCCCCCTCCCTCCTTTACGGTGCACCCACGTGCGGGGGTGAGGTCGATCCCGGGCGGGACTTACCCTGGAGACGCCACTGCCGGGGGGCCCGCACACCTCCTGAGGCCCGGGGCCGGCGGGCTGGCGAAGAGGGCTCTGGAGGCCGGAGCCCCGCAGCCAAGGATGCGCCAGGTAGCAGCCCGCGCCCCCCCTCCCTCCTCTCCGCCCGCGGGCCCGGCCAACTCCGGCTTCTGCCGCGCGTCCCTGGCTCCGAGCTCCGCTGCGGAAAACCCGAGCGGGGGCGGCTCCCCGCCTCGCGGCCCGGGAAAATCCGGGGGTGGCCGCCAGGGATCTCCAAGCGGCCTGGGCGAGGCAGCCTGAGCTTGCCTCCCGGATTTGGGCCCCCCACCTGGCGCTCCGACCCTAGTAGGCCCGTCGGTTCAGTCCCTGCCTCCCATCTCTCTGCAGAGCGCCTAGACGACGGCGAGATGACGGCTGGGAGCCCTGGAGACTGCGGGGAGGTGCGCAGGAGCCCCGAGGGCCGCGTCTCTCGCCTGGGCCGCCGCCTGGGCCGCCGCCGGCGCCCGCGCTCCCCGCCCGAACCTCTGCGGGTGCGGGCACGGCTGCGGCTGCGCTCGCCGTCGGGGGCGTTCGCGGCGCTGGGGGCGCTCGTGGTACTGGTCGGCATGGGCATCGCAGTGGCCGGCTACTGGCCGCACCGCGCCGGCGCCCCAGGGCCGCGCGCTGCCAATGCCAGCGCGCCCCTCCTCAGCGAGCTGCGACGCGAGGGTCGCGGCGCCGGCCGGGCCCACGGCCCGCACGAGCGGCTGCGGCTCCTCGGGCCGGTGGTCATGGGCGTCGGCCTGTTCGTGTTCATCTGCGCCAACACGCTACTCTACGAGAACCGCGACTTGGAGACGCGACGGCTTCGCCAGGGGGTGCTGCGGGCCCAGGCGCTCCGCCCTCCTGACGGCGCCGGCTGGGACTGCGCCCTCCTCCCCAGCCCCGGACCCAGGACTCCCCGAGCCATAGGCCGCGCAGAGCCAGAAAGTTGGGACCTGTCCCCGCGTCGGGGCACCTCACCCGTCCCGTCAGTGCGGAGTCTGCGTTCAGAGCCTGCTAATCCTCGCTTGGGGTTACCTGCCCTGCTCAACAGTTACCCTCTGAAGGGCCCAGGGCTGCCCCCACCCTGGGGTCCACGGACCCAGACTGGCCATGTGATTATCACCGTGCAGCCCTCTGGTTCCTGCATCGAACATTCCAAGTCTCTGGATCTGGGCCTTGGGGAGCTCCTACTTGGGGCCCCGGCAGCTCGAGACTGCGCTCACCGGAGCTGGCCACGGCTGGACCGCCTCAGTCTGGGGGGTTATGCCAAGTTGGGAGGAGGAGGGGACTTGGGAGCCCGGGTTTGAGGAGCAGGGGACAGCCTTCTAGGCGGCTGCAGCATGGACATTGGTAACAGGACCAGAAGTCCTAATATCTAGTAGAAGCATCAGTCACATCCCAGACTGGAGGTGGATGCTCTGGCCCCATCAGCTGCTAAGGCATCCTGAGTTGCATGTCGGCAGACAAATGCCAACTGCACAGGGTTCAATAAGCTGGAGACAATGAGCTTTAATGTGGAGTCTGGAGACCAGCATGACTCGGCCTTGGGATCTCTTTTAAGCCTCCAAAAGTGGCCTTACTTAGCCTCGGACAGGTACCTGAGGGGGCTGGAGGTCCAGGTCAGGGTGACTGGGAGAAACCTGGTGTCTTGGCAAACCCCAAGTGGTGAGCAAGGACCCTTAAGACTCAGAAGGTAGGTTGGGATATTACAGGCTGGGATGGGCTCCCTCCAAGGTGGTGCCAGTTGCGGGGTCGGGGAAGACAGGCAATGGGGTAGAGCAGAGACCCTCCACTGCCATCTGGGATGGGGCCTGAGGCTTTATCTCCCACCACCTCAGCCCCTGTCTCCCCTCAGCCATGCGGGGTACACCCCACTAGGGCTACACTACTGCCAAAGTCTTCCTACCGAGGGTCTGGCCCCTCCCTAAACAGGTCTGAGAAGCCCCCTTCTCTCCTCTGTCATGGCCTGTGCTGCAAAATCTCCCTCCAGCAGGCAAAAAGCATTTGTCAGATCTCCTTTTATACAACGTTGAAGCCACATTTTGGCCAATGTTGGGTAGCTTACTTTAGAAAATGGCTTGAATTTGGGTCTCCCTTACCCATGTTTAATTTTTCCCAGATTGCTGGTAGGAAAAGAGAACTTTAAAAGTTGATCAATTCTCACAGATTCAGTCTTTTTTTTTTTTGTAAGTTTATTGAAAAATGCAATACAAGAAGCAAGACCAAACACGAATCTAAGCACTACACCACTTCTCTTACTACAAAAGGCCAAAACAGCAGACCTAATTATTGCCTTTTTACTCTAGAGATTTTGCCAATTTGATTCTGCTGCCATAGTTCCTATTTGTCAAGAAATGTAAACAACTACTTGATATGATTCATAATTTTAAAAAAATTTACAAAGCTCCTTCATTTTTGTCACCAAAATAATACATTTGAGAGAGATCTGTAAAAACAGCCAGCCGGGGGCTGAGATCCTGGGCGGGTATTTCCATGAGCAGTGGGCATTCTGTGGTGTTGGTCAGGCCATAGCTCTGGCTCCACTTCCCAGGGCAGACGGTTGTCCCCTCCCCCCCCTCCACCACCCTGCAGAACATGCGATGGGGAGGCCTGGGCCGGAGGGCAAAGAGGCCCTGAAAGGTCCCTGTGGCCAGGTTCTTCGGGCCCTCGGCTTGGAAATTTAGGTCCTGCTTGGTGGGTGGGTGGGTGGTGGGTGGGTGACAGAGACCTCATGTGGCTTGGAGGAAGTCTTTACTTCTCAAGTGAAATAAAAATAAAACTGCAGCGAGAATTGTTACTGTGGTGTGTCTGAGTCACTTTAGGGAAATTGCTGCCAAGTCTCTGACCCTGGAAATGAAACTCTCCCCTCCCCTCTTCACCATTTCCACCTGGACAGAATCTGCTTTTCTTCACACACACACACACACACAAATGCACACACAACTGCAGGAAGAAATAAAATCCAAACAACTGTCGAACCCTCAGATCTGTTACCAGAGAGGCAGGATAGGGAGAGAGGCTTGGAAGGACACCTTCTGCCTAGCTTGTCCAAATCATGGCTTCTCAGTGCTGGAAGGGCATTCGCGATCTTCTGGTCCAATTTATAGTTAAGGAAGCGGGAGGAGAAGCACTGTGAGCGGGTGACAGAGCCGAGGGGAAGCGTGGGCCCCTGTCATAGGTCCTGTGCGGTGAAAGCTGCCGCATCAGTGCAGGCAGTGGAGAACCCGGCATGCCAGGCCGCTGATGCTCACCCTGTGCCCTCTTCCTTACCCCGACCCTCTTCATTCCACAGCTGGCAGCCTGGGAAGCTGGCAGCTCTTTCAACAGGACAGCTGGCCACGGGCAAGGGAGCTCACGTTACACGCCTTCTGATGTGAGCTGGATTCCTAACCTCACCACCACTCCTGGCGACGCAGCCTGGGCATGGGTACCACCAAGAGAGCCCCATCGTTTCAGACCCTGTGCCCACGGGCTGGAAGTCTGCTCCTGAGACAGGACAGTCCTGTCTCCGCAGGCCTGTCATATACCCTACCTGAGCTCTTCATCCCTCTCCAGAGAGAGCTGCCTCTCGGCTAGTAATATTCTCACATAAGTACTAAAGGAAAATGCACACGTCTGCAATCAGTTCAAACCAGCTGCGTTTGTCTAAAACAAGACTCGGCCAGAAGAGGCTTTGGACACAGGTGGCTGCCTCCCACAGTGGGGAGCAGGGGTTTTCGACATCTCTCACTGCTCCGGAGCCCCCCGAGACTGCTGACTGTGATCCGCTGTCTATCTCATGAGGTTCACTTCTGTCCCAGAATAAGATTCCAAGAACTTCCGGGCAGATGTGTTTGTGGGAGCAAGCTGGAAGATTCGAGAAGTGCTATTAAATAAAAATGCCCCCAGACGTACCAGGAATGGTGGAATTGGGCACATCAGTCAGTCCCATTTTCAAAACCAAACGAACAGCAACAACAACAAGAAAGTAAAAGTAAAATAAACCCACAACCCACCACAAAAATCAAGCCTATAAAACCTGACAGACCTCAGATGGCGAGTGGGAACAAGCAGGGCTGGTGTTTGTACCCCTTGTCGTGCAGGGTTTTGTGGGAAGGATGGCCCCTAAAAGTCAATTCCCTTGCTCCAGAAGGGTATCTGCAGGCAGGTACCAGTCAGGAGAAGAAAGGACAAGGGACAAGACCTCCTCTCTGAGTCACATTCCCTGTCATCCCAGGATTAAAGAAAGAGGCCCAGGGTTGGTCACCTGGAAATACTTCTTAGCAAGATCTGACTGAGGTAAACCCCACCATTCCCCTGTGTGAAGTGCACATTCCCAGAACTAGAAAACCTTTCTTAAAATCTCATTAACTTTCTCCTTGCCTAAATCACCACTAAAAATGTGCCATTGGAGCTTCTGGCCAAAAGTGCCTATTTTTCTGTGAGTTTTGGTCTCCTGAGATGGGAAGTGGGGGGAGCACTTAGCAGAGCCACTGCTTCTGATGAGGTAAAAGGGGAGGGAGGGCAGGAAGGTGAAGGCCACGGATATGTTCAAACATTCACAGTATCAGATAGATATGAAACAACTTCTCATGTCTTTGATCTAAAGAAGCTCCAAAAAGAAAGAATAGGAGGAAAGAAGGAAAAACAATACTACATTCTTAGCAGAGATCTCTGCCTCACTGAAACCACCCTCAACAAAGGGACAGGGACGTTTTCCTGGGGCCTGTGGATCAGGACAGCTGCCCTGCCTCACATGGTAAAGTCACATCATTGGCTCTGAGAAAGGGCTGGTGAATGAAGTTTCTGCTGACATCCAAAGGGTATAAAACTAGGGGATGAGCAGGAAAGCCCCATTAAGCTGGCTTTGGCCCCCAACACAGCTGACAGAATCTTTGGAGGATTTCCCCAAGAATTCTGTGGACCTGTCAGGATCTGGGTTGGAAATAAATGGAGAGAGGCTAGGTTAAAGGGGTTACAAACCACCCCATAAAAAAACCAAAAAGCTCTTTAAAAACAGTCCATAGAGTGAAAAGTTGAACAATTTCTGGTATCACAATGTAGAAAAAGTATTAAAAGAACCAGTGATGTCTAGAAGACTCTCTTGGTATAAATTCCAAATAGAAAGTGAAATCTTCTGGTGGTTTGGAGTAATTTTCAAAGTCTGATGTCGGACTATTGCAGGAAAGCTTCTTTATCATTTTGCTGGTTTTCTCTTGGATGGGAGACAGGCGGGGAGTTGGGGTAGGATAGTTCCTAGAGGAGAGAAAGCACACTTTTTAAATCCAGCAAAGGAAAACAGCCACCCAGCCCCACTGCCAGTTCTGTGGCCCCAAGTCACAAGCAGGGCCTGAGCAGTTTTACAGAGCCCAGTCCTACCTGTGATCGATGGCTTCTTCGAGTTGTTTGTAAACTACTTTTAGGCATAAATTTATCTGGATCCCTGGGCTCTCTGAAAGCTGCTATGCTGCTTTCAACTTTCTAGTCTGGCCTGGCCCCCTTGTCCCCTAGCCCCCAAGCCCACATTTCCGGACAGGCAGGTCCTGCTTTTCTTGGTTTTGTTCTCCTCTGGCTCTCTGAGGTTTAAACTCAGAGATCCCTGTGACGGCAGAGAGCAGATCGCAGACAGAAGAGAGAGGGAAGGCTAAATGAAGAAGCAGGAGGAAACGGGAAGATTCAGGAAGTGAGTGGGGGTTTCCATCCAGGCCTAGGGTGTGTCCTCCAGCCTATCACTGCTGGCCTGATAAAGGCAGGAGGACCCAAGGAGGCTAGCTGCTCTCATTGGAGCCAAATCCTTAGTAACTTCTCTGTCTCCCTCATCAGCCTCTCCTTTGCCTTTGCTTTATTAAGTCCCAGTGTGGACACCTCTGGGGGATGTTCCTGCTCAGTGTTCTCTGAGGGGGGGGACAGTGGACCCCCTCCACCCCACCAAGAACAGCCCATACCTGAGCTCATTCCTCAGAGATTTCGGTCTCCTGATGGACGACCACCTTGGTCACTGACATGTCTGGGTGCTGCTCCTTTGCCTCCTTGATGGCCTGTACGAGGACCTGAGAAAGACAGAAACAATGTTCGTCAGGCAGAAAGCAGGCTGGCTGGTAAAGGAAGGCAGGGGTCTCAGGACATGGTTTCTCTGGCAAATTCAATCTTTCCGTCTGTAGTACCGGGGCAGCATTTAGGCTAAGCCAAGCTGATAATAGCCTTACCTCCCCTATTCTGCATAGGGAGGCTCCTGGAATGAAAACACAGAGACAGGGAAGGCTAGAGCTGTCGTCAAGGAATCATAAAGGGACTTTAGGGGTGACAGCTGTACCTGCTGGGTGGGTCTGGGAGGATTCACTCAAGAAGTGAGTGAAAAATCTGTATTCACTATAGGGTAGCCGGGAAGTTCAGAACAGAAGAGGAAAATATAGAAGCATGCTACAAAAAGGAAGAGGTATCTTCGGCTAATGGAGAGGAAAGAAAGTAAGGAAGAGTGGGAGGGCCTATTAGATGCCATGCATTGGCCTAAGCACATTATTATTATTATGTACTTAATCTTCAGGATGGCTCAATGAAATTAGGGTAGCATCATTGTTTCCACTTCATTTTAAAATTTTTACTTTGTAATGTTTATTTTGAGAGAGAGGGAGGGAGAGAGAGACAAAGCATGAATTGGGGGAGGGGCAGAGAGAGAGGGAGACACAGAATCCGAAGCAGGCTCCAGACTCTGAGCTGTCAGCACAGAGTCCGACGGGCTTGAACCCACGAACCATGAGATCATGACCTGAGCTGAAGTTGAACACTTAACTAACTGAGCCACCCAGGCACCCCATGTTTCCACTTTGTTTTGAAGTAAGCTCTGTGCCCAACGTGGGGCTCAAACTCACAACCCCAAGATCAAGAGTTGCTTGCTCTTCCAGCTGAGTCAGTCAGGCGCCCCTCATTGTTTCTATTTTACAGACAAAGAAACCGAGGTTCAGTGGTTAAATAAAGTGGTTAATGTTTCCCAGCTAGTAAGTAATGCAGCAGGGATTTTAACTTAAATCTATAAGGCTTTCTTCTTCACTACACTGTCATTTAGTTTCAGGGAGACCCTGTGTTAGCATCTGAAGGAATTCTGATCATTTTAGAAAAACTAAATGAAAACAGAGGGAAAGTCAGGGAAATTATACCACTACTCTTCCTGGGTAGCAAGTCTCTGAGCCTCAAGCTCACAGCACCCAAGGTGCTTTGGGGAACGGTGATCTGGGGATTCTCAAGAGACAGGCCCTCCCTATTAAAAAGGACACTAGGGGAGCCTGGATGGCTCAGTTGGTTAAGCATCTGAATCTTGGTTTCAGCTCAGGTCATGATCTCACGGTTCGTGAGTTTGAGCGCTACATCAGACTCTGCTGACAGCATGGAGCCTGCTTGGGATTCTCTCTCTCTCCTTCTGCCCCTACACTGCTTTCTCTCTCTCTTTCTCTCAAAATAAATAAATAAATCAACTTAAAAAAATTTTTTTTAAAAGGGGTGCCTGGGTGGCTCAGTTGGTTAAGTGTCCAACTTTGGCTCAGGTCATGATCTCATGGTTGGTGGGTTTGAGGCCTATGCTGGGCTCTGTGCTGACAGCTCAGAGTCTGGAGCCTGCTTCAGATTCTCTGTCTCCTCTTGCCCCTCTCCTGCTTGCACTCTATCGTTCTCTCTCAAAAATAAATAAACGTTAAAAAAAATGTTTAATAAATAATAATAAAAAAAAAGGATTCTAGCTAGATCTGAACACTTGACTATTGAACCTGGCTCTTAAGAACTATCTCTAGGAGGGATGAGGGAAGAGGGGAAGTTCCTCTTTTGGTCTTCTGACTCCATGAAACTGGAACCTCTATAGGCCCCTGCTCATTTTCCCTGATCTTTTTTTTCCCAACCCACCTGCTCATGTGTCAAGGCCCAGCCCAAACCATCTCTTCGGTTACTCTGGCTGACACCTGTCTCTCCAGGAAAGCCTGCAACACACTACTTCTTGCTTTAATTGCCTCCCCACCCATCCAGAATACACCATATCTCATCCCTTCCGTGCATCCCTCATACCTAGCAGAACTGAGGGACAAAGGAGCATCTCTCTGAGATCTCAAGTATGTTTCTAACAATCCTGAAAGAAATCTAGGATCATCTTTCTTTTACAGATGGCAAAATTACAGCTCAGAGAAGTAAAATAACTTGCTCAAGGACACACAACTAGTAAGTTGCAGAATCAAGAGTCAACTCAGTGCTGTCTCACTCCAAACCCAAAACACCTTCCCGTCCTCCTGCTCTTGCTGTCTAACACAGACTGAGCACATAGCAGGGGCTCAAATCAACCGGACCAAGTAGGTGGGTGCAGGCAGGTAACAGTGGGATCCACCAAGCAGAGGCGAACAGGCTGCAGGGCCTCCCACTTGGACTCGGCAGCCATTCTCAGCTGGGAGTCTCAGCCCTGCTACCAAGGGAGCTGCCCGTGGTGCAGCTCAGGTTTTCTTTTTCTTTTTCTTTCTTTTTTTTTAAGGCACTCAAGATATCAGCATAAAGGCCACAGAATGATTGTTCCAGCACTGCTGTCAATGATTCCAGAAGCATTTGCATGCAGTCCCTTCCACCCCCTCTTCTCTGCAGCTTTACTGTTCTCACCTCACTCAGCAGAGAGCTAGGAGCATCAATCCTGACCTTATTATTTGTTAATTGCTTGCAGCACAATTAGCATCTAATTAATATAGAAACATAGATTTTTAGCACTCAGAAGAGCCCAGAAATGATCTAGATCAACCTATTCTCTTTTAGGAGACAAAAAAGAATCAGAGGTAGTATGGTTTGCCCAAGGTCAAACAGTAAGTCAGTGACAGATCTAGGACAGAATTGAAGTCAAGGCTCCTGATTCTCAGTCTACCTCCTCCTGCTTCCCCTCATCTCCTCTGCCACTAAGCCCTCTGAGGGCAAGGATCACACTTTCCTTTTGTCTTACTATCTTGTTCTGTCTCCAGTACACGTTTAGGGACACGCTGTCCCCTGAACAGCAACAGCTCTGTTCACCCGGAGCCCACCATGTACCTCATGGGGGACATCCCCCATCTCATCTGATTCTCACAACCACTTCGAGAGGAAGATGCCATAATGCCCATCCTAAAGATGGGGAAATGGAGGCCTAGGAAGCTAAGAGCTACAATATGGAGAGATCCAGGATTTGAACACAAGCTTTTTGAGTCTAAAAAGCTTTCTATTCCTTCTATTCCACTTCATGCTCCCCCCACCTGCAGCCCCCATCCCATAGGCCTCCGCGGTCTGATTCCCTTTGCCCTTCCCATTTAAGCACTAGAGTGGTCCAGGGGGTTCCTCAGGATGAAGCTGGCAGAGGCGTCTTTTGAAAGCCAACTCCTATATCCATCAATCTTCCCTCCCAGAGACCTCTTCCATGCCCATAATCTCTTCCGTGTTCCCACCTGATCATGGTCAATATCGGCATCTCCTGTGATCACAATTCTCTTCTCAATCCGCGTCTCTGAAATCCCACCTTTTACAGTCTGAAACCAAAGCGAGGTGGTCATATGAGAAAGAAAGGAAAGAAGAAAAGGGGAAAAAAACCAGCAATAGTAAAAGATTAATCTGAAAGCTCTACTTCAAATTTTAATCTGCTGCTGGGTACTGTCTAGAATAGCTTTCTTACCCACTTGCCCAAACCCTCGGCTGCACCTACTAAAATGAGCACATCTCTATTCCCTTGGATTGCTAAGATCTTTAATAAGCAAAACAGAAAATCACAATTTGCTATTTACTTTTCCCTTTTTCTTCCTTCTAAATACCATAGATATTCAGTGAGTAAATAAAAACAGATAGGTTTTTCTTTTTGCTCTTTTCTGTATATTTTGATTATTTTCAAGGGGAAAAATCAGAAGACTGTGAACAAAAATGTCATGGAGCTTGAAATTAGGCTCTTTATTCTCAAGCATTTTCGTATTATTAATATCAAAAGATCCTCAAATAACCCCCTCAGAGTGGGTAGGTTTCCTTAAATAACAGATGAGGAAAACTAAGGTCTAGACACAGTAAGTAACTAACTTCTAGTCATCTGTGTATTGATACTAGAGCTTGGTCAGAAATCTAGATTTCTTACTTATAAGAAAATACATTTTCCTCTAGTGCTACAGCAAACACGGACTGTCTGATTTTCAGGGAGTAGTTCTGATTTTAGATAATTTGTGCTGTTTGTCCCCATAAACAATGTTCTAATAATTCCAATATTTCAGTGGACAAACTATAGTTCCCATGGCCTTGACGCTGGACATGATATAAAAACTCTCTGTTGGGCCCTGAGTTCTGATTTTTTACTTGGAAAACATAGCTGCATAATAATACCAATGACGCCTGTCCTTAAACTGACTTTTTCAACTTATGTCCAGACAGGGTAGTGATCAGTGAGACGCACGTGTAAAGACAACAAGCACATATGACTTTACGAGACTACTCACTAGACTAGGACACCCTCAGGGTCTCCCTAGGTTTACCACCAGGGAAAGAAGCACGGCCTTTCCATCTGTGACAGTTGGAACAATTTGGCTCAGTAGGGATGGAGCTGGAAATCCTGCTTACGGACCAGGGTCCTTCCTACAGAGGCACCACGCTTGGCATGCCACTGACTTCCAGAAGGAAGTTCTAACTGGTCTGTTACCTTGGTAATCTGAGTTGTGGTTGTACTGCTTGTGGTCTCAGATGTGATGGTCTGAGCTGTTAGCAAGACTCCTGGGTCCAAGTCTCCGTTGCTATCATCAGTCTGCAGGAAAAAAACCACAGCTCATCAACATGCCTCTCAGGAAGCCTTGTGGGCAAATGTGGCAGGAAGCAGTTTTGCTCTTTGGCTGTACATTCTAAAGCAAAAACCTAGTTCCCTTACAGCGACCTCTTAATAAAGAAAACAATCCCCTGGCAACAAGCCTCCTTCTAAAAACATTGGATGGTCAGTTTCCTTAGCACTGGGTCAGTGACAGGAGTGGATCAGAGAGAAGGCAGGAAAACAGCCAATAAGAGTGACAATGACCACACATGTGTATACGGCATTTTAGAGTTCACAAATGGCTTTCAAAACATTGTCTTTTAGGGGAGCCTGGGTGGCTCGGTCGGTTTTGCGTCCAACTTCAGCTCAGGTCATGATCTCATGATTTGTTGAGTTCAAGCCCCCTATCAGGCTCGCTGCTGTCAGCACAGAGCCTGCTTTGGATTCTCTGTCCCCCTCTCTGCCTCTCCCCTACTCGCTCACACTCTCTCTCAAAAATAAATAAACCTTAAAAAACCTTTGTCTTTTTTGATGCCCACACAAGCCCTGTGAAATCAACAGAAAGGGCAGAGACTGATTAGCATTCCCAGGTAAGAAAATGCAGGCCCAGAGAAGGCGAATGATTTGCTCAAGCACTCAAAACTTGTATGTGGCAGCTGTCCTCTCTAAAAACCTGAAGCTCTTCACACACCATCTAAGGCAGGAGAAGTGTAAACTCTTGGGTGCTAAGGCATGGGTAGGTTCTGAATCATAGGGCAGAACTTTCCAGAAAGGACTGGGAAAGGTCCTTGCCAGGGCTTAAGGAGCCAAGGAATCTCAGGCTATCTTCTTTGAAAACTGAGATGGGAGACTGGAGCAAATAAGGTAGGAAATATCCCTTTAAGACACCACGGGAAGAAACCTACAAAATACCTTAATGACCCTTCTGACAACAAAACTAGTATTGAAATGGACCATCCTTATTAGGAAGGGTTTAAAAGTATTTAGAATGCCAGGCTATGAAACTAATCTACACAGAGAACAAGGGCTGCGGCTACTTCTTGTTTCTCTAGAGCTCACCACATTATGACCAAAACCAATGTATTATGATCAGGTTGGGAAATGACACTAGCAAAAAGGAAGAGAGGTGGTTATCAGTGGCCGTGGGGTGGTAGCAGGACTCAGAACTGCTGACAGCCCTGTGATTGGGATGGAAACAGAGGAGACTAGAAGGGTGGAGGCTGCTCAGAGCCAACACGCTGTCCAGAAAACAATGACCAGTAGGTTCTGGTATCGTACACGGGCTCAGAGGAGATTTAGAGAATTGCAATCATTCTCATAAAGAACCTGCGGTAAAAAAAAAAAAAAAAAAAAAAAAGTGTTACATTACTATGTTTTTCTGCCTCTTTATTTATGTAAGTCATTTGTATTATAAGCAGAGGCCTCCAGCCTTTTTATGAGCAGGACCACATTTCATTGAGGCAAAACTTTGAGATATGGGGGGTGGGGAGACAGGAGGAGCAGATGAGAATTAGGAAGAAGAGTTTCTGGCTGGAGTTGCCTTGCAGGTAAGAATCTAGACAAAAAAAAAAGAGAGGGGACATGCCTGTGACACCTACATCTCACATAATCATAAATCATGCACATACATGCCAGCACCATGCTAGGTATATTGCTGGCTCGTTCGCTAACACTTTCTTCAGCCCAGACCCACTTATCTACCTTAGATTCGAACTAAACTATTATTTATTGTACTACTATGTGCCAAGCACACAATGCAACTGTTAACTTAGTTAGTTGGGCCAGAGAAGTTCAATAATTTGTCAAGGTTCTATAGGCAATAAACGTTTGCACTACAAGTTAGGGCCAGAAAACTTTTGGTCTGAAGACTGAGGTTTGGGTCCCAGCTCAGACCTAACTAGCTATGGGATCTCGGGCAAGTCCTTCTCTCTTCTCTGAGCTTTAGTTTTCTCGTCTATAACAGGCAATACTGTAAGATGGGCTCTGCCCCCACCATGGCATTATTGTGCAGATCTAAAGAGATCATAGAAGTACTTTATACATGATTATAAGAATATAAATTTGGGTGTGCTTGTTGATGCCTCAGTCTTAAGGTTAAGCCTCTGACCCTTGATTTTGGCTCAGGTCATGATCTCACGGTCTGGGAGATCAAGCCCCACATCAGATTCCTTACTGAGAGCAGAGAGCCTTCTTTGGGACTCTCTCTCCCTCTCTCTGCCCTTCCTCCCTCCCTCCCTCCCTCCCTCCCTCTCTCTCTCTCTCCAAATAAATACATTTTTTAAAAAAGAATATAAATTTGTGTGTCAGGAGGGCTAAACCTTTTTGAGAGCTCCACCTCTACTAAATCTGTGACTCTATCGTATTTTTCTACTTCCCACCGACTGCCTCCCTGCTTTCTGTCTCTGAAGAATTGGAAGATGGAGGAGACTTTGTTATGATTTCTGACTTATACTCTTCCCACAAGTGGTCTCTTTCCTTTGACCCTTTAACCAATGTTTCCTTAAAATGGTATGGTGGCTTTGACAGCCGTTTATAAAGTTAAACATCCATTTATCCTATGACCTAGCAATTCCACTTAGGTGTTTACCCAAGATAAGTGAAGACATATGTCTACACAAAGACCTGCACATGAGTGTTTACAGTATCTTTATTCACATTTGCTCCAAACTGGCGTCAACTCAAATGTCCATCAACAAAGGAAAGGATAAACAAATTGTGGTACACTCAAACAATGGGATACTATTCAACAATAAAAAAGAGCAAACTACAGACTCATATAACTTTGATGAACCAACCAACCAACCAAACAAACAAACAAACAAACAAAACCCATGTTCGGACACAAAAGTGTACTACTGTATACTTCCATTTATATGGAATCCAAGAACAGGTAAAATTAAGCTAAGGTGATAGAAATCAAAGCAGTAGCTGCCTAGAGGGGTAGGAAGCAACTAGAAGAGTTGAAGAGGGTTTCAGGAGTAATGGAAATGTTCTGTATCCTAAATGTGTCTGGTCATACAGGAATATACATCTGTGGAAATCAATCAAATTGAACACTTAAAATCTGTGCATTTCCCTGTACCTAAGTTTTTTTTTTTTTTTAATGTTTATTTATTTTGAGAGAGAGACAGTAAGACAGTGTGTGCAGGAGTGGGGAAGGGGCAGAGAGAGCCTGACACAGGGCTCAAACCCACAAACCGTGAGATCATGACCTGAGCCAAAGTCAGATACTTAACCAACTGAGCCAACCAGGCACCCCAGTGACAACTTAACTTGAAGTGCACATTAACTTGTTCCTTGCAACAACCCTATGAGGTGGAACTATTATTAGCTCCATTTTACAAATGAGGAAACTGAGGCACAGAGTGATTAACTTGATTGCACACTAGTAAGGGATGGAGCAGGTTTAAACCCAGGAAATTTGATTCTAAAGTCAGTACTTTCCCCACTCTACTCTGCTGTCTAGCATGAGTAATGAGAAGTGATTTGTATTTTGGCCGACTGTCTTAAGCCTCATTAAAATGAAATAAAGGTAGATATATAACAATATAATATAGGAATAGCTACCATTTTTTAATACCTACTATACGCCAGGCAAATATTATCTTTACCTTAATAACCTTATAAATATATTTTTCAGACGAGAAAGCTAAGACTCAAAAAGTTTAAGTGACTTACCAAAGGTCACAGAACCAGCAAGTGCTGGAATTAAGATCCAAGTCTAACTCCAAAGCCCACACGCTTTCTCTAGCACATGATGCTGCCTCTGTATTTCTCCTACATGTGAATATATTTTAAAATGACTGCTTCCTGGGGCACCTGGGTAGCTCCGTTGGTTAAGTGTCCCAACTCTTGATTTCAGCTCAGGTCATGATCCCGGGGTCATGGGATTGAGCCCTGCATCAAGCTTTACCCTGACAGCTTGAGATTCTCTTTCCCACTCTCCTTGCCCCTCTCCCACTTGCATGCACACACATACACTCTCTCAAAAACAAAAACAAAAACAAAAGCAAAAAACAAAAACCTAAAATGACTGCTTCCTTTTCCTTTTTTTACAGGGCTACACTCACGTGGGCTTCTGTGTGCAGGTTGGCCCTAACAACTTTCATGCATATGCTACAAAATTCACTTCAAAATGGAACAGGATGAAATGTCAATCTCCTCCCACTCCTGACCACAGTCCTGTAGTCCCAGATCCTTCATCAAGGCCACGACTGCTTTTTGGGTTTTTTTTTTTTTTTTGAGTACTCACTCATTCAGAGATAATATATTCATACATGAGCCTCCTCTTTCCCTCCTATAAACAGCATATTATTTATACCACATTCCACTATGCTTTTTAATCTATTAACTTATTACACAGATTATTTCCATCAGAAGCTTTTTTTAATAGCTGTGCCGAATTATATTAATTGGATATATCATAATTTATTTAACCTGTTCCCTACTGGTGGATAGTTAGGTTGTTTCCATGGCAATGACAATTTAAAGAGTTTCCTACCATATGAAAGTAATTCTTACATCCTCTGGTTAATAACATGCACAATCTTAAAGTAATTTCCTATTCCTTCCTTTTTCAACCCCCTGCACTGCCAAGTCCTATTCATTCATTTCTGTCTCTCTTGACACAGTTCTTTCTTCTCATTTCCTCCAGCTACACTTCAGTTCTTTATAAGCATCTCCCCAGACTAGCTCTAGTCATATTCCTGTCTCCAGGCATCCCCCGACTTTAAAATATTCAGCACACAGCTTTAGGAATCATCTTCCAAAAATCATGCTTCAATGATGTTGCTTTACCACCACTGCTCAAACACTTTAAGCAGCCTTTCATTATTTATCAAACTTGAATTCCACACTCTAGACCACAAGAGAGAAGAGGGAAGCATACAAACATTAACTGAACATCCACGAATGTGCCAAACACTGTGCAGACATCATTTCACTTAATCCTCCCTCAAATCTTGCAATGGAATGTGATATTAGCCCCATTTTACAGCCAAGAAAACAGAGGGTTAGAGAGATTAGCGACTTGTTTAAAGTTATCCAGCTAGTATGTGGTTGAGCTAGGATACAATTTCTGTTTGTCTAATTGCAAAGCACATGCTTTTAATCGGCAAGTGACACTGTTTGCTAAAAGGGATATCTTCATCCAGTTTATAGTGTGAGAATTAACCATAAGGATTTAGGTGAAATCACTCAGCCAGAGCTTCGCACAGCTGCCTCGTTCCTGTCATGCAGGCTTCAACCAAAATGTGGCCTCCTCAGACAGGATTTTCCTGACTATGCTAGCCCCACAGGAACAACCTTTCATACAATCTCAGATTGTCTAATTCTTTTTTTTTTTTAGTTTATTTATTTTATTTTCAGAAAGAGAGTGTGTGCAAGTAAGGGAGGAGCAGAGAGAGAAAGAGAATCCCAAGCAGGCTCCCCACTGTCAGTGGAGAGCATTATTCGAGGCTTGATCTTAAAAACTGTGAGATCATGGGGCACCTGGGTGGCTCAGTTGGTTGAGCTTCTGACTTTGGCTCAGGTCATGATCTCGTGGTCTGTGAGTTCAAGCCCCGCGTCGGGCTCTGTGCTGACAGCTCAGAGCCTGGAGCCTCCTTCGGATTCTGTGTCTCCCTCTCTGTCTGCCCCTCCCCGTTCATGCTCTGTCTCCCTCTCTCTCTGTCAAAAATAAATAAACGTTAAAAAAAAAATTTTAGGGGCACCTGAATGGCTCAGTCAGTTGAGCGCCCGACTTTGGCTCAGGCCATGATCTCACAGTCCGTGAGTTCGAACCCCATGTCGGGCTCTGTGCTGACCGCTCAGAGCCTGGAGCCTGCTTCAGATTCTGTGTCTCCCTCTCTCTCTCTGCCCCTCCCTCTGTTCGCACTCTGTCTCTCTCTCAAAATAAAGACACAAAAATTTAAAAAAAATTTTTTTTTTAAAAAAACAAACAAAAAACCAACCGTGATATCATGACCTGAGCAAGACCACAAGTCGGATGTTTAACTGGCTGACCCACCCAGGTGCCCCTCGTATTGTCTAACTCTTTATCCTATTTTAGTTTCTTTATAGCATTTACCATGTCTGAAATTTATACACTTGTTTATGTGTTTTGTTGTCTGTTTCTGACAACTATAACCAAAGTTCCAGACAGTAGATCCTCTGTCTACCTTGTAGACTGCTTTGACCTAATACACAAATGCTCAACAAATATCTGCTTATATTTGCTTATCAGTTTATAGAGGGAAAACTTTTTCTAACTTTTGGCTTCTGTGAATTTAAAAAAAAAAAAAAAGGGAAAAAACCTGATTCAACATAAAGCAACTCTTAGCTCATTCAAATTACCAACAATGAAGGAGAAATTTTGCTAAAAGTATACAAAATTTCTATTTAAATAAAAATTGTAAATACTTAAATTCTTGTGCGAGACCCTGAGATCAAGACCTGAGCTGAGATCAAGATTTAGGCGCTTAACTGACTGAGTCACTCAGGTACCCCAATTCTTGTGTGGTTTTAAATTTAATTGGAATAAATGATAATCATCATAGCTGTTACTTATTTACACTTGCAGGCATGATGCTCAAGTCAAGTTCATACAGTATGTATCTTATATAATCTTCATAATAAAATCATGAGGCAGATATTAACATCATGGGCGGGGTGGGAGAAGAAGGGGAGGGGCCAATCAAGGCTCAGAGACATTCAATCACTTGCAGTAACTGAAGTGGAGAAGCTCCACTTTGTTTGATCCAAAGCCCATGTTCTTAACCATTACACAGACTGCCTTCCCTAACTGAATTGGGTGGATATAAGCAAACAGACGCAAGACAACTTTGCTTTTAATGAAGTACTTTGGGATATCCTTAGATCAGTAATCTCTTCTAAAACGAATTACCCCAGAAAAGCCCAGCATTATTTGCAGCAAATAATTAGAGACTCTGTAAAGAAAGAAGGTTATTTATTGTGCTTACTTCAGTCTTGGCTTCTGAAACATCACACCATGTCCTACCTGGGCAGCCTCATAAGTGATGGTCTTGGTCTCAGTGTGAACAATAGGGACATCTTTGGTTGGGATTTCGCTTTTCAAAGCACTGGCAGTATCTGAGATGGTGACAGTCTGAGTCTTCACCAGGGGAGGCTGTGAAGCAGTAAAGAAACAGAGTTACCAGAGTCTTCTGAAGGCTACAGAGAACTAATCTTCTGACATTGATCTGATCAAAGTGGTAGCTGTAATCAAGCAAAGGGCTAGCTCAGTCTCTGCCCGAGACTTGGACACTATTCCAAAGTAGCCTTGACAAGGTGTCAAATCATGAGGGATATTAAAAAACAGCATTACTGTAATCATTTTCATATGCTTAATGGAAAGCTGTAAGATCAGACAGTTATGATCGGTGATATAAAACACTTTAGACTGACCTTCAGAATTTGAATATAAAACTGTTTGCCAAACAGCAGTCACTTTTGTTTGTCCTTGTGACCGTGCCATTATAATTAAGAAAATCGGTCGCATTTCCTCCACTAACTACAAATGGTACATGAAACAGCAGTGGCATTGGAGTGCATTATCCTGGAATTCATCAACTTCTTTCAAATCAATGTCAGACATTCACTTTGGAGTTCTTGAGAAGAAAAACAGTATTTGGAAAACTGGAAAGAAAATAATCACTTCTACCACCACCTGGTGATTAATCTCAGAATTTCAGAAGAATGAACATTAGTAGAATATCAAAGGCTTCTTGTCCATCAGCTCCCCTTCCAAAGTCTATGAATCACCCTAAAACTACCACTTGATTGTGATAAAGGTAAGTGGCCATCCACCTTAGCATAGGAGATTAGTGCCTATGAGCACGGAAGTCCTTGTGAGTGGGGTCAGTGGGAGTGGTGGGCTATACTATGCAGCTGCGATGCATAAATCATTATTTGGGGTCTGAAAGCACATAAACAAAAATCAGTTGCTTCTTTTAATTAAGAGTATTTGAATCTTTTGAGCATGGCCTCCGAACACTTAATGGCTCTTCATCATGGAAGTCTCAGAAATTTACCTCTTTATATAGCCCATACTTGAACAAGGAAAAGAGGAAGCCACTTACACCAGCTTCATAAAGATAAACAGCTGGAATTCACCCCCAAGAATTTTGTTACGTCATCAGGGGAGAAAGCATTTCTAGCCACGGAGTTAGTCCCTCTGAATACATTTATCTGTAGTAATCGAGGGCTTTAATTTTATTCTGTGATTCTGAAGAAAGCAGAGAGGCCACTGCCCTCATCATCACCACCACCACCACCTCCTCCACACAGCAGATTCTGGCCCTCTCCCAAAGTGAGTCGTTAGACCTGCATCATTGAAATGGTTACTACCTGGAAACTTCGAATGAGGGTGGGGAACTGGTGACCCACACGAGAGTCAAGAAATGATCCATTGTGCTTTCCAAGTGGCTCTCCTGGTGTAACATGTTCTTCACTACTCTCTGCCTTTTTTTCACCAAGTTGCAGCTGAGAGGAAGCTGGTGATACTGAGAACTGTAAGACACCGGCCTGTTCCTCCACTCCTATACATTCCCCACTTGAGCCTCCCGGCATTTCCTTAATATCAAGATAGCCAGCTGCTCCCTGCTCCTTCTCTTCTGTCTCCTTGCTGCTTATGGAGAGGGAGCCAAACTCAAAGCTTTGTGGAGACTCCGACGGGGTGGTCATTTGGCTCTTACTAGGAATTAGTGAATGCTTGGGACCATCCCATTCAGAGTCAGGGCTGGTAGATGGCCCCTTTGTCACGGCAGCCACCTCCTCTGTGCGAATGCCGTTTATATTCTACAAATGAATGAACACATACAAAAGCAAGAAGATTAGGAATAAGTGGGGAATATTGTGAACTCTGAGAATCAACAATGATTTTTAAGAGGTCTTAAAAAATATTACCACTGATACAAACTGAGGTAGCCAAAAGGAAAAACTGCTGTTCACGAAACATATCCATGGCTTAAGCAGTTCCAACCTCATTTTGGTCGTATTTCTATAACACTGGTAACCCGTGAAATAATTGCGATGTGCCTCACAGAGTACCGAGCACTTTGTATTACTGTGATCTTCACTGTATAACACATACTCTTCATACTTAAAAGAGTTACTTTGCTATTCCTAAATACCTAACTCATTACTATGCACAGGGAACTATGCAATTTATGAGCCAATCAAAAGATACTCTCCAGTAGCCTGATCAGGTTGAAAAATGCCTCATATCTTCCAGCCGTAAATATCATCATATTAGCCCCTGAGGGAGAAGCTAACATCTTGACTTTAGACTAAAAGGTTCAATACATCCAGAACGAACTTAATGTAACCACTGTCATGACAGTAAATATCAAAAATAGTGAAGTGTTTCTTCACTGTAAACAGTGACCCAGCAGCTGAGATATATTTCTTCATAGATGAATGACATATCTCCAACCCCTAGGAGAAGTAAGTCCTGGAAACAGTTCCCTCCTGGGCTAAATGCCTCACACCACAGGAAAAAGATCTAAAATAAGTACTTCCAAGAGAACGTGGATGACAAGATAACATCACCGTGGATGCACATAATCCTAAAGTTTAAAGAAAGTTTCTGTGGGTAGAAAGGAAGGAATTCACATCAGTAAAAAACGAATATGAGTCATTTGAAAAACGAAGAGTCTGACAGAAGCCAAATGTCATAAAAGTAAACATCTGCGTGTGCTCACCAGAAAGCCACTTAGGCCTGAAATTTTGGTTCAGATCAACTTACCATATTCCATACCACCTAGCAACTTAATAACTGAAAAGGACTCTTTTAAAAACGTATTCCTGGAGTAAATGACACATGCCTCGTTCAGCTTACACATTTTCGTACTCAAATCATGTTACATATATCATATATTTTTTAAAAAACCACTGCTAGTCCTTAACTTGTAAACCAACCTACATTGTGATGAATACAAACCAGTGCCCTATTAAGGCAAGAAAAGATGCACTGCTCAAGAACCTCAGGCCAACTTCACTTCTAAGCCATCTTGAAACAGTCAACTCAAGAGCATCTCAGAGTGGTACAAGTTGAATTTCAATTAGGCAGGTCTTTTGTGGACTGATTTGAATATTACTTAGGGCATGAAAAACAGGACTGAGAGATAACAACAGAAACTGCCTCTGTCTGCAGATGAATCAGAGATACACAAAATCTTGCCAAGGGTATTTGAATTCCCTCCTATTTAAAATGAGAATAACACCTGGTTTGACTCATGGGGTCTGAAAATCAAATACGGTAATAAATGTGAAAGCCCTTGGTAAATTCTTTTTTTTTTTTTCAATTTTTAATGTTTATTTATTTTTTTTTTAATTTTTTTTTTCAACGTTTATTTATTTTTGGGACAGAGAGAGACAGAGCATGAACGGGGGAGGGGCAGAGAGAGAGGGAGACACAGAATCGGAAACAGGCTCCAGGCTCTGAGCCATCAGCCCAGAGCCCGACGCGGGGCTCGAACTCAATGGACCGCGGGATCGTGACCTGGCTGAAGTCGGACGCTCAACTGACTGCGCCACCCAGGCGCCCCGATGTTTATTTATTTTTGAGAGAGAGAGAGACACACGGACAGACAGTTTGTGAGCAGGGGAGGGGCAGAGAGAGAGGGAGACAGAATCTGAAGCAGGCTCCAGGCTCTGAGCCGTCAGCACAGAACGCAATGCAGGGCTCGAACTCACGAACCACAAGATCATGACCTGAGCTGAAGTCAGAAGCTTAACCGACTGAGCCACCCAGGTGCCCCTAGCACTTGGTAAATTCTAAAGTACCAGATAGATTCACTTAATTCAACCAACATTCTAAGCTCCTATAATAGTAAGGTCTGAGGACACTAAAACAAATTTGTTATTATTTACACACTGTATTACTTTCTAGGGCATTTATCTCACCATTTCTTTGGAGTCAGACAAGCTGTTAGAGCTGTCCAAAAATAGATCAACTGCTAATAAACAAATAGGCTTTCTCAAATTGCTATATGCTACCTCTAGCACTGTGAAGAGCATATCCAAACCCACTCACATGGAGAAAACTTCATGGCTTTTCCAAACAAATTTGTCACAACTGAGGAAGACTTATAACCAGGAAAATACCTAAGATAAACAAGTAAGAGCCTATTTTATACCAATAGGTATAAGTGACACGTGGTGGTCTGTCATCAAGAAGCCATTTGTGAATAAACATTGTTAGGCCAGCAACACCTGGTCCAAAGCTGCCTGTTGTTGAGTAAAATTAGAGCAGTCAGTTTTTTCAAAGCATGTATGCAGTGGACCACAGCTAAAAGCTGCAGCCATAGTAATAACAACAAATATTCACTGATCACTTAATAAGTGTTAGTCACTGGAAATAAAAGGAAAATTGATAACAGGTTATATCACTAATTAGAGCATTTTTACATATGGTCAGATCAACCTCCCAGTTGGCTCTGTTGTCCAGATCTCTTGGACACAGCCAACTACTTACTGGACATGCTCCCAGCCATATGGAATGCAATATGCCCCAATCTAAACTCATCTCTGCTGCTGCCTGGACCTGCCACCCCCACTTCTTTCATCATTTCTATTATATTGGTAAACGGCACCACCATCCATCCAGTCTTCCATGCCAGAATCCTGAAATCATCTTCAATGCCTTTCGTACACACATCCACCAACCCCCAGAGATTACTCAATCAAGTCATTTCCATTCCATTTTAATATCGCCCTTATCTATGTGCTTGTTTCTATTCCCACCTTTACTACCTTCATTCAGGCTCTTGTAATGCCACACCTACCTTACTGCTAATGCCATGAACAGTTTTTCTTCTTTGCTTTTTTCCTTCCTTCTTTCTCATCTCAAACCTTCCTTGAACACATCCTCTATTTTGCTGCTAAAGTGTTTATTTCTAAAATGAAACATTGCAAACTCTATTCTGCAGCTTAAACCCCTTCAAATGAAATGAAATGAAATGAAATGAAATGAAATGAAATGAAATAAAATAAAACAAAATAAAATAAAATAAAACAACAAACAAAAATCCTTCAGTGGTTCTTCACTGCCTTCTGGTTAAAGCTCAGACCCTTTAGTAAGACATAGAAAATACTTTATTTAACCAAGAGTCAGATGCTTAACCAACTGAGCCACCCAGGTGCCCCAACATAAAAAATACTTTAAAATATGACTCCTGCCTCTCTTTCCAGCTTCACCGTGCTGCACCTTCACAGACATCCTTCTTTCCATTAATTCAAAACTACTTGCAGTTCCTAGTACAGGGCATGCTTGCTTTTGCCTCCCTGCCCTTGCAAATATTGTCAATATTTTTCCTTTTGCCTGGAAGTCCATGCTCAGCTTAAGTATCAGTTCTTCTGGAAGTCTCCCCACTGGCTGCTTAAAGTATGGTTAGATATTATTCCTCTTTTGTTCCTATTGCAACTTGTCATTACTGGTTTAGTAATCTATTTTTCCCATTAGACTGTGAGTTCCTTGGGTGTGTTGAGGGAGACAAGGACTTCCTATGTTACTTAGTTCTGTATCTCTTCTGTTCAGTTTTTGTCACATAACAGATATTCAGTAAAACTTGTCAAAAGTATATTCAATAAATCCAGGTGACTTGAGAACTTCTGTCTGGTCTTGTGCTATTCAAAAACTGAAAAAGTGTGTTCAGAAAGAACATAAAAAGTGGCTAACTTGACCAGACCCACTGTCTAGTCCAGCATTTTATCTCCTATACCAGTAAAATAAGAGGAAAGTGTTATTCATGTTCATCACATGCCAGGTATTGCACTAGTCACTTTAAAGTTTATTTATTTTGAGAGAGAGAGAGAGCAGGAGAACGGCAGAGACAGAGGGAGAGAAAGAATCCCAAGTAGGTTCCTCACTGTCAGCACAGAGCCCGACGCAGGGCTCAAATTAATGAACCCGGAGATCATGACCTGAGCAGAAATCAAGAGTCAGATGCCTAACTGACTGAACCACCCAGGCACCCCTGAGCTAGTCACTTTAACATGTTTTCTCACTTAATTTTCAACAACCTCACTATGAAGTAGTCACTATCTCTATTTTATAGATGAAGAAATGGAGAGGTTAAACAACTCAGAGCTAGTTAAGTGACAGAGCTAGGGTTTAAACTCAAGTTGGTTTCTGGTTCAAAAGCCCATTTCTTCCCCTGGCAACAAAGTATTTACTTGAAGTAGGACCAGAGGACACATCCTATTATGTTCAAAAGAATATACACCAAACCTGACTATACTCTTAAGAAGTACAAAGACTGTCCAAAGTCCCCTTAGCAGGGCCTGATTTTAGTGGCCAACACTACACTTTTATTTTAATTTTTTCTTTAAGTTTACTTATTTGAGAGAGAGACAGAGCAAGAGCAAGAAAGCAGGGGAGGGGCAGAGAGTGAGGGAGAGAGAGAATCCCAAGTAGGCTCCACACTGTCAGCATGGAGCCCCATGCCAGGCTCGAACCCATGAACCATGAGATCATGACCTGAGCCAAAATCAAGAGTCAGACGCTTAACCAACTGAGCCACCCAGGCACCTCTAATACTTTTAAAAATAAGGATAAGTTGGAAAAGCCAGAATAGATTGAGGCAAAAAGAAGACATAAAATCTCCATGACATAATATTCCCAAACTTTGACATATAACCTAAGTGAGGAATTTTAACTGATAGTGTTGTGCCTTTAGCTATGACCATCAGCAAAGGCCACTGGATTATATAAGACTACACAACTACATATACCAAATGGGCCTGGAAACTTAAAAGGAAATTTTTTTAAGATGTTTATTCATTTTTGAAAGACAGAGAGAGATAGAGCACAAGCAGGGGTGGGGTGCAGAGAGAGGGGGACACAGAATCTGAAGCAGTAAATGGGCCTGGAAACTTTAAAGGAATCTTCTCAGGGTATGAACAAATATAGGACTTTGTGTGAACATCCCACAGTAACTGACAAAATTGAGACTTAATTGTGATCCAAAGGTGTTCATGCAGATGCTGTTTATCTGGACTGCTGGGAGATCTAGAAGGAGAGAGATGCTACAATAGGAAGACCAGTTGCCTGTACAAAGTACTGTTGGGCAATGTAACTGGTTTCAAGAATATGAGGAGGAAGAATGTTAGAGAAATATTTAATTGAGAACACTATTTGAAAATTTTCAATTTTATTTGAAAAGTGAATGGTTCCTGCTAAGTATGAGAATTGACTATTTTATTTGGGGGGAAGAAAAGGGTTTTTTCCAAAAGGGTTTCTCTTGAAAAGTTTTTTTTTCAGAAGGATTATGTCTCAGGATCATCGAACCTTTGTAGGCGTGTGCCCTTGTGAGTTCTAAATGACGTCTCCCTTGACTTAGAGCAAGATATGGGTGCCCCAGGTGTTTTCCTGCCACCCCATTAAATGCAACCCAGTCTTTTTCTTTTCAGTTATTATTATTTTTTTTTTTACATTTTACTTATTTTGAGAGAGAGAGAGGGAGAGAGCACAAGTCGGGGAGAGGCAGAGAAAGAGGGAGACACAGAATCCGAAGCAGGCTCCAGGCTCTGAGCTGTCAGCACAGAGCCCAATACGGGGCTCAAACTCACAAACCGTGAGATCATGACCTGAGCCAAAGTCAGACACTTAACTGACTGAACCACCCAGGCGCCCCATCTTTTCAGTTATTTTTGAATTAGACCAATGAAAGAACCACAGTTGTGCTTATAAAACTATCTTATCCTATAAGCCTCACAGGGAAAATAAATCCAAAAAATCTTCCTAAAACTTGGCCACATAAGAAAAAAAAAAGCATATTAAGTTTTCTCTGGAGGGTCCAGGCTTTTCCCACACACATTTGTTTCCTGTCTCAGTGAAGACCAATTTTACCTTTGGGCGGGCAAAGGAAAAACACTTCATTTCTGTATTAAAAGGAAGAAAAGAACCTGCTGTTGTCTCATTTTATCTTTCTATATATTAAAATCCTGGGTACACAGATAAGGACCATCACTGCCAACCTTGCCATGTGATTTCAGGGGACTACTTTCACGTCAGGACCATGATTAGATATTGGAATGAAGATGAAACTCTCCCCTTAAATAAAAAATAAAAATTATATTTTCCTATGTGTATAACTAAACATATGAAAAAAACTTCAAGGGATATTCAATATCAGTAGCAGTAGAACTGCAAATAATTTTTTTTTTAATTTTTTTAATGTTTATTAAGTTTTGAGAGAGAGTCAGAGAGAGAGAGAACAGGGGAGGAGCAGAGAGAGAGGGAGACAGAATCCAAAGCAGGCTCCAGGCTCTGAGCTGTCAGCACAGAGCCCAACGTGGGGCTCGAACTCACAAGCCACGGGATCATAACCTGAGCTGAAGTAGGACGCTTAACAGACTGAGCCACCCAGGCGCCCCAATTTTTTTTTTAAAGTAAGCTCTGTGCCCAATGTGGAGGTTGAACTAACAACCTCGAGATCGAGTTGACTGCTCTACCGACTAAGCCAGCCAGGTGCCCCAAGAATCGCAAATAACTTAATTTCTCTCTTTGTGTTTTTTCATACTTCCTAACCTTTCTAAAATGATATGCATTACTTTTATTATAAAAAATGTTACTAAATTATTTTCTTATGCAACCTTTTGTATTTGGCTCCATAATGACATGATCTGCAAAACGTGGAGTCTGGTAATCAATTTATGAAGTGCTGATAAATCCTTAATGTCCTCCAACCCTTTAAAAACAACTAAAAATAAACCGTAACAGTTTCCCAAAAGAAAAAGTCATTAATGGAAAGAATGATAATGTAAGCAACTGGTAACTAATATAAACCTTTTCTTTTATAAGGAGAATATAATATAAAACCTTAGTAATTTAGCAAGTGGATTTTGAAAGTCAGTCAATGACTGTGGACTTAATGTATCTGGGTGGAAAAGAAATAGTTCAAATTTAAGGTGTAGCTTCATTATATTTTGTTTAATGTTTTCTGATTTAAGGATGACAGGGATATTCTCAGGAATGTGAATGAAAATATGGTCATGTCTGTGATTTAATTCCTTAGTACATTTTCTTATTAGATAACCTGCCTCTGAAACCAGTAAAGACATGCAAAAAAATGATCATTCTCTTGCCAGTCATGATAGCAACTGGGAATATAAAATATTAAAAATCAAAGAATCCTAAAACTTGATCTGAACAGTAACTCTAGATTAGTGACATATACTACAAATCAACACTATGATTATTCATATCAGAATGATCTATATTTTTCTTTTTTTGTCTAAGGGCCCTGCACTTCAAGCTTAAATCTTGTTTTACTGAAATCAAGTAGAAGACATCAGAATGACTGAACAAATTCAATAAGCAGTTGTTTAATTGCCATCTCAGAAGAGAAAACACTTTTAGGTGATTTGCGGATAAATGAAAGAAAGAAGTGATCCAATCTCTAGGGTATTTAGATTTACTTGAATGAAGATACTGACAATGATATGTATGGATGGCAGTCAAATATATTTATATAAGATAATATGTCTTATGGTGGTGGCAATGGTGGAACCCTGGGGAGAAGGCAAACTTTTATCAGAGCTGGTCTCAAGCTTAATTACAGTGTTTTAATTTTTTGGTGCATTCTTAGATATTATAATATTACACTAAGCACCAAAATAAGCCAGTCAGTAATGTTATTGAGCCCACATAAACAGAATTAGATAGTTGGCAGAAAATTTTTGAAAGAAAGAAGAAAATAGTCATGTCAGTTATAAAGCTAACTTCTAATGAGAGCCTTGGAATCAATACATGTTTAATTTTAAGTCTGCAAAAAAATGCTTTTCCGTAATATTCTATTCAATGTTTCCAAAGATTTATCCTTAGAATACCTGTGAAAATTTTATCTTCATATATATGCATGTTCAAATAGACAGCATAGACTAATAAATATGGGTGTTCTTACTTACTAAAATTATACAAGACAGATTTTAAGAGAGGGCCATTAACATGCCGAGGTGACATTTTACTTTATTGAATCGACTAAATTGTAAGTAGGAAACACAAATAATAACTTCAAAAAATTCTTCATAGTCCAGCCACACCAAAATACAAATTCTGTCACTAAATTGCATAAATACCCTGGTTAATACACTTTACCAACACCATCTTAAACAATCTCAAACACTACAAATCAGTAAGAGTTTCACACTGACATAAATATACTTAGGGACTCGAGTACAGAGTACCAAAAATATTGGTACTTTTTTTTTTGATGAAGAACAAATAATCACTAGAGTCACAAAATGTCATTTGGTTTGACAATGAAGTGTTTTTCGTTTGTTTGCTTCTGGATACCAATCTAGTTTTCTTCTGATCTTCCACAAAAGTTTTGATTTAATTAATGGAACTTTAAGCTATTGATCTATCTAAACATTCCCAGTATATATGTAAAGGAAGCTACTAATTATTTTCTTCTAAAAAGTTTAATTCTTGGGGGTGCTTGGGTGGCTCAGTCGGTTAAGCATCCGATTCTATCTCGGCTCAGGTTGTGATCTCACAGTTCTTGGGATCAAACTCCATGTTGGGCTCTGCACTGACAGCGCAGAGCCTTTTTGGGATTCTCTCTCTCCCTCTCTCTCTCTGCCTCTCCCTTGTGCCTGCTTGCTCTCTCTCTCTCTCCCTCTCTCTCTGCCTCTCCTTTGTGCCTGCTTGCTCTCTCTCTCTCAAAAATAAACAAACTTTAAAAGTTTAATTCTTTTTATTGAATGATTTTAATATCAGAAATCAGATTATCCCCAGGGCCAAATAAAGCCCTGAGATCCTGGTCTCAACAATAGGCAAGGCCTCACTTCTCATCCTTATCTTTTGTTTCATATAGACTGAGAGAGATCCTGTTTCAGGTTCTGGGATATTCTGCAGGACTCAATCCAGGGGATTTAACTTAAGATAAATGGAATCCAGCAGTAATAAATAAATTCATTAGTGGCTTAAGGATCTTAGAGAACCATTTCCTTTTTTGCGAACCATTTTTTTAACTTATTTTTTTTTTATTTTGAGAGAGAGAAAGAGCAGAGGAAGGGCAGAGAGCGAAGGAGAGAGAGAATCCCAAGCAGCTCACAGTGCAGAGCCCAACGTGAGAGCAGAAATCAAGAACTGAACGCCTAACCAACTGAGCCACCCACATGCCCCAAGAACAATTTTTAATACTCAGTTTTATAAATCATCAAGGTCTCACAAGTCCCAATCTTCTCCTTAATTCACTCTCTGTAACTTTTACCACATTTTCATTTGGGGACTGAGTGACTTAGGAGACAGCTGTGGCACGACAGAATGTCACTGGACTATAACAGCGAAGACCTGGGTTCTAGCTCTTTCTTTCGCTCACAAACTGCTTGTTCTTGGGCAGATCTCTCAACCTCTGAGACTCAGTTTCATCTTGCGAAGCAAGAACATCACTGTTATGGTTACTATGAAGGTTCACTGTACAGGTGTTCAAAATGAAGTGATAGGCAAATACTAGATACTATTTGTCTTTGTACTATATTTCTTAAAACAGTACTTTTTGCAAAGAAACATGAACCAGAGCAATAAAGACACCTAGTGCTTACATGGAAGTGTTTCTTGAGCACCTGAGTGGGCCAACCCTATAGATTTAACTAAGGCTGGTCTTCTTTCCGCTTACCAAGTTCTCAGCCTGGTTCTCCTAATACTTTAGAGAACATCACCAGATAGAATTTTGCAGAAAGAAATTGTGATAGAATATAAGAATTAAAATGAGAATACTTAATAAATATTCCTGAGCCAAGGTCCTCATGAAGAACACTAGATAGGCCACTTTTAATAGTTTTGACATATATACTGTTAAGAAAGAAAATTAGGAAAAACATTTCTGAGTAGTCACAAAATTTATAACCATTTTAAAGCTTCACAGACTTACTTTGTTTCTAAGGCGAAATCGTATCTATGTTACCACCCACAGATTTTGCTTCCTGAAATCATTAAATTTTTTGTATAAAGAGTCTAAGATTTAGCATACTATCTCCATAGTCATTTTACACAATGGAATCCTAAATCCACCACATCTATTAACTTACTTTTGGTTTTCACATTCTCTTCATTGGTTTGTGTTTTTGTTTTTTGTTTTTTAATTTTTTAAGTAATCTCTACACCTAAGGTGGGGATCCAACTCACAACCCCGAGATCAAGAGTTGCATGCGCCACAGACTTAGCCAGCCAGAGGCCCCTCTATTTTACCATTCCATCAAGTAAACAGAGTTATGGGACTGGCCCTGTATATACTACTTAATGATATGACCAGTTCTGTAATGTTACCATCTTTGCAGTGACTTTGTGGCCTGTTCAAATGCAAATACCTCGGGGAAAGTTAATACATTAAACTTTTATTAGTGTTTCTGTACAGAAAAAGGGGATTTGGATATTTGTTAGACTTTTTAATAAGATTTATATAATTAAAAAAATAAATTTGTTAAGAAAAAGGGAGTGAGCAGAAGGTGGCAGTAGGAATGAAGGAGAGAGTTGTGCACAGACACACATACACCCACACAGCACATTACCCTTGCTTTGCAAACCCAGTAAGAAATGCTTTGCACTGCAAATGCCCACAGAACCAGCAGGAATCGAGGTTATCTTGCTAAGCACAGAAGGAAGATACCCAGCAGTAGAGTCCAGCTCCTGGTTCTTTACTAAAGTAAACAATAAATATTACAGTCACTTAATGTATCAACAGTCTATTTAAATAATGCCCCCAAATGGTCTGCAACATGCAAACTAAAAAATGTAGAATCCAACCCTGATAAGATCAGTTAATTGCGAGTGCTTTGTTTCTACATTCTTCTCTTTAACAAAACATGGCAAGTTTATGTTTCAGCAAAGAATGCTTTAAATGCCTTGGGGAAAAGCACTAAAAAACAAAACATATATCTTTATACATTAATTTTGTATCAATATTTGTAATCTTATTCCTTTTTTGAAAATTAATAATATCAGTCTTTCCTATGGTTGTATAATAATCAGTTGGAACATCAACCTGGTGATTAAAAAAAATTTTTTAAAACAAATGCTTTTATATGGGCACTTGCAATAAGAGATAAATCAGATGTGGTAATAGCTTCTTTTGTAAAAGCCATGTGTAAACAGCACATAAAGATGACAAGTCAAGCAGCAATAGCCCATTCTTCAGCCAAAAAAGGAAACAAATGAAGAAAGAACAAAATTCACCAAAAAGAAAATCATCTGCTGCCTCCCCAACCCCCCAAAAGCCTCATAAATAATAGTTTTGGTACATTTTCAGTGGAAAATTTCAGGCCAACTGATAGTTTGAAAAAGGACATTAGAATCACAAACACTCAGGATGGGGATAAACTAACAACAGAGTAACCATGTGACTAGCAAAAGATGATTTAAAAATTCTATCTTTCCTCCCTAGTGTGCCATTCTTTATCTTGCAATACATTTCTCTTCATTCTAAATTTTCTCTCTTGGCTATATCCACCCCCACTTTTTTTTTTTTTAAATAAGGTTTGTATGCTATTGGTCCCTAGCTAGAAATACATCCTTGTAGTGCTCACTAGCTTCTCCACAAAATTTGAGTCATTTTCATGGTCCATTGCTATTCTCTGGCATATAAAGATTATATCTGGATAAAGGAGCTTACTTAGGAGAAGTTGGCCTTTATTAAATTACAGTTGGTAAAACTGCTTATTATAAGAAAATCACTCCGTAACGCAGCCTCTCACAAATGCCAGCAAATGAAACTGCCAATAACAATGATCCTTCAAACATAGTTTTTATTATTTCCTTAATAGTGCTGTTATTAGATTATCCCCAGAAAAGGTGACTGTAAAAGCAAACAGCTTCAAAATCAATGCCTGATGCAAAATTTTAACTATTAGGTAATAGAAAATTTTGCCTTAACACTGCACTCACCAGCAAGGACTCCACAGATCAAATGAGTGTTCTCAAACCTGAATAGAGCTATAGAAGTCAAAGTTTTCAGCAAGTATTAAAAATTATACTAAACATGTCTAGGAGACCAGAAGCCTTTGGTTGGTTAATTTTATTTCATTATACTAAGAAGGGCTGAGATAGAGAAATGGAGATGAAGAGGAAGAAGTTAAAACCAGTACAAAAACTCTGATCATTTAGTATGGAACACAATTAAATATATTTGGCAGGATTTCTCAGAAGTCCCAATTCCAAAAATTATTAAAGGCATGATAAACACTTAAGAAACACATTATGCTCCAATTTAACATCTAGAAAACAGCATCTTGATTCCACAGAACTAAGTACAACAGAAAACTCTAATTAGATATTAACTAGCTGTGCTTTCTCTCCCTGAAAAATCCTATAATAATGAAAACGACTTTCCATGTTAACATTTTCAACAAATTCCTAAAAAGAACATGGCTTTGAAGAAACACTTCGAAATTTTTATACTACTCAAACATGGCCACAAGCACATACTTCAAGCTGGTAAACAGACCACTTCAAAATGTGGAGTGTTGGTTTTCAGTAATCACCTGGATAATACAGTAGAATCTAGGACTGAGAGTAACATAAGAGATAAGGTTTACCCAAGGTGAAGTGAAAGACAAAGCGGTATACCTTCTGTCAATTCCACATCACAGGAGCAAGCTCTCCGCACACCCACATATCCATTCCCACTCCATTCTCCGCCCTTCACTAGGATCACAGTGGCAGTACTGGATGGTTAATAACCACTAATTTGTAGAGTGCTTTTTGAAAAAACAAAAGACAAACTCAGCATATTAAAAATGCTTCTAACAGACGCGACAATTACATGTGTTGTAGTGACTGATTAAGACGGTTAAAAAAAGTTATTTTTAAAACTTGGTATAAATAAGTCAAATGAGTTCCAAGTTGATTTAAAACATTAATATTCTGAGAACTGAACACATGCCAAGGTTATCTCTGCTTTAGGACTGAGCAAAATACAATTCCTGGGACACAGAGAAGAGTGAAAATACAGAAAAACAAGGGAACTTTTCTAGAAAGACTGGCTGACAGTATTTCTTGCAGATCCCCTAAAACAGAGGTTCTTTTTCCTTTTCTTTTTTTCTTTTTTTTTTTTTTTTTTTTTTTTTGGTAGTGGGACTATGTCCTGCCTTGCTGGCTCCTATTTCCTTAATGACTACTATCACCCAGAATCAGATTTTCAATAAGATTTATTCATGATAAATTTACATACTAAGAGCAAATAACGTGAGAAAAATATCAAAGAAAACGTTCCAAAAGAGAAGTTCTTAGCAGATTTCTTTAGGCTTAAATATCCTGCTGAACTGCTAATGGATAGACTATTTAGCCTAGTATCACAGCTAATGCATCCTGGACCAGGAACTGAAGGGAACATAAGTGCACCGATTTATTAGAAAGCACCTCCCAAAGCTAACCACAGAATAAGCAATCTTTGACACAATCATGTCCATGTCAACTAGGAAGCAAAGACATTTCCAAAAGAATATAAATTAATTTTATTCTCATTTACTGGTAAATACTGCCCAAATAGATCCTGAATTGGGGGATTCCTCTTAGAGAAATCTCTTTATTTAGAAAGAGGAACCCTTCTAAAATGTTTTCCTTAAATTCCCAATGTTAAATTTATACCACTGCTTGAAACACTAAGGCGTACCAAAACTCCAGAGTGAAAAATCATTTCACTTTCTTTACCATGTTTGTTAGATATCTCTAAAACCTGTCTAAAGAGAAGATGAATTTGGGAATTGTTTCTTTATCTCTTAGAGGAAAATGAAGGCAGACCCTTAAAAACCAAGCCAAACAAAGGGGTTAGCTGGATTCATCACTAAATATATTAGGAGCACAGTTGACATTGAACAATCTGGAAAACTGAGAAAGGCAGAGGTGTTGTGGGGGTTACAGATATGTTTGATTACAGTTCTGGTGCATCCCGACTACCCAATAAATAGGAACAGATGCCTTGCCTTTTGTTTTCCATTTCCAGTCACAAAAAAGACCAAAAGTATTTCAATACTGAATGAAGACACTAAGAGCGCATCTACAGCTCTTCAAACAGTACAAAGGCAGAAAGAATAAATTAATCAGTTCTCTGGTTCTCTAGACCAATATCAGGGGTCAGTAAACTACACCCAACAGTCCAAATCCAGCCCTCTCCTTGTTTTTATATTGCTGTGAGCAAAGAATGGTTTTATATTTTTAAATGGCTTGGAAAACATAGAATGATACTTAGTGACACATAAAACTCGTATGAAATTCAAATTTCAGCGTCCATACGTAAAGTCTGATTGGAACACATTTACATTCATTTGTTTATTGTTTATGCTGCTTTCACTGTACAATGGCAAAGGTGAGTAGTTATGACAGTGACTATATGGCCTACAAAGCCTAAAATATTTATTATCTGACCTTTATAGAAAAAGTTTGTCAACTCCTGGTCTACCTGATATAAAAAACCCTTGAGATCACAAGAGTTTGATACATTCGGTGTTTTTATACCATGGAAAACACAAGAAAAATGTGTCAAATTGTTCTCTGCAAAGCATTTTAGATAAACACAAATTGTCAACAGGTTCCCTTTATGGTATCACACTCCAATATGAATTTATACATACAAACAAGCACCCAGTCTCAATGATACCTTTTATAGGGAAAATTTATTACCTTTGGTAAATGGATAAGAGCTTTTAATTGAACCAAGTTACAAGACATTAACAAGAGAGACTGATACCTACAATAGAGGTAAATGTAGATTCTTTGCATAAACCACAGACCACACTATAGGATTAATAAGAGAGATAGTGGATTTTGGACCAAATATGGTTTTTGGGGGGGCTACCTGCATATACTAATTAGGAATATGGTGATTAATTTGGCACAAATTTGTGTCCCAATATAAGAAATTCTAAATGAAAAGTTAAAGCTTATCCATTACCATTTGTGACTAATCATTTAATTCAATTTAATACATTTTAATTATTTGCTATGTATCTTGAGACACAAAGGTGGTAGATTGGCAAACAAAGATGAATAAAACAAGGCCTCTCACCTTTGAGAATCTCACAGTTTTAAGGGGACAGGGACAAGCTAAAAGAGATGAATTAACAAAATTTCAAATTTTTCATACCACTTTTTCTGGTGGGGATCTAAGCCATGATCAGAATGCTAAACAGAAAGTAAGTTTCCATAAGTTTATTATGTCACACTGGTATAAATCAAAACACATGGGGGTGACAAAGTATGTAAAGATTAGTCAGGCTGTCAGAGAAGGCAAACAAACTTACGATGTAGGCGGTATGCTTCTTCGAAACAGAATAGTGATTCTGTCTTGTCAGTAGAGACTGGGCTACAAGACGTTTCCAAAGCTACAAAACTATCATACCCTCGCTCTTTTATCTAAAAAAAATTTTTTTAAATCCCACGTGCCTGTATCATCTGTGAAGCTGGGATTTCTAGGAAATTTCAAAATGTTCTTTTTAAGAGAGATGGCAAGTCAATGGGTAAGAACCTAAGATGAATAAACCACAGGGGAGTAACCTATGGGCAATGGACCAGAAAGCAAAAAGAGCTGAGAAAACAAGGGCAGCGAGAACAAGAAAGGATAAAGGAGGATAAATGTTAGGAGGAATATTGGGGCAGATCTGGATATCAGATGGTAAGTTATCTGAGGGCAAGAACTATGATTAATCTCCTACATGAGAGTCTTAACTACGTGAAGAGCTTATAATGTGGAAGATGGAAAATTCTTCAGGATGCCTCCATTCAGGGCCAAGAAATGAAAGCTATAGGGAAATGGATTTTGAGTTAATATAAGAATGACTTATATGCAAAAATCAGATTAGGTCCAAAGATGTAGTATGCTATGTCTTAGGAGACACTGAATGACAGGCTAGTGACCACTTGGCCTATAAAGGGTCTTTAAATCCCTAAGTGATATTGTACAGAAGAGTCAAGCATTGGGGTGGAGAGGAGTTGCATTAGGGGCTTATCCAACCCCAAAATTCTGATAACTCTGCCTCTTTGCATCTGTGCCATACATTGTCCTACTGTGCAAAGAATAAATGCATAGCAGTAACCATGTTTTCCCCTTAATTCTTATTCTCTGTGTTTTACTGAGATAGGATCCTGTACATATGGAGACTCTTCTTTAAGAGACAGTAGAGGGGAAAATGAGAGACTCAACTGCACCCTTTAATAATTTGTGTGTGTGGGGGGGGGACCTGAGAGATGGTTGGGACTCATGCTTTTCTCCTGCCCTTTAATCTTTGGCATGTTAGATTTATTCTAATTACTGCAAATAGGATTATGACTATGATAAAGGGGAAGGCTATGCTCTAGGATATCAATCACAAAAGATTAGAAAAGCGTTCCTAAAGCATACACTTCCTCAACGATCTGTCACCCATACATTTAGTTAGGCTATGTTTAAAGTTATTTAGCTTTTAGCTTGTATTTCTGACCTGTGGGAGTAATAAATGACTTTCTCTTCTTTTTGTCTTTCAAGTTCTAGTATGATAAGAATTTCATTTATGAAGTGAAATCCTCCATGAATTTGTAATTGTTGATCACAGCCACCCCTGCTCCCCTTTTGGACTAACCTTACGTGGCTTCCTTGCTCTAACAGCCATACCTTCTTAACCGTTTCCAGTGCCCCATCCCAGGTCCACACCAATGTTTGTTTGTATCATGCTCTGCTGCAGTAAAGAAGGATATCCTAAGGCATGAGGGGTAACAGAAACAAGAAGCGAGAGCAGACTCACTAATCCACTATCCACTACAATGTACAGGAGGCAGATACGGTTATCCCATGTGCCATGCATAACAGAGAATAAGAACTCGTTTCCATTTCTAGTACCAAAGTTACAAACAACAAGGTTAGTTTGAGTGCAATGAAAACAAGCAAGATTTCTTCCTCAGTGTGGTAGAGAATGCTGTAAAGAAGTTTGGATTTTATAATTTCTATGAAGAATACAGGGAAACTGTAGAGAAGTTCTACATATCTTTTTTCAAAAAAAGTTTTTAATGTTTATTCATTTTTGAGAGACAGAGACAGAGCACAAGCAGGGGTGGGGCAGAGAAAGGGAGACACAGAATCCAAAGCAGGCTCCAGGCTCTGAGCTGTCAGCACAGAGCCCGACGCGGGGCTCGAACTCACGAACTGTGAGATCATGACCTGAGCTGAAGTCAGACGCTTAACTGACTGAGCCACCCAGGCGCCCCTCTATATATCTTTACAATACTCAATACTCTTGGCCAAAAAACAAAACAAAAAGACAGCAACAATGAGAAAGTGTCTAATTATTTTTGAATTTTCTGTCTTCCTTTTGTAAATACGTGATCACTAGGTAAAGCCCACATATAAATTTTGCTCGGTAATGCCATCTAAAAAATAACCAGACCTCAAATGCCTAGAAAGAAATATACTAGGACCTAGGATGACAAATGGAAATCTAATCCACAGAAGATCCCTAGTCTAATATTAGCCAACAGAGTCAATATCTTCTCCCTTCAAAACTTTTACCAAAGATGTAAACATGCTGTAAAATTGACCCATGCAAACCGAATCTCCTTTGTATTCTAAGTGTTAGCACAAGAAAATGGCTAAAAGATAGGTCCAAAAGATTGATGCAGGGTTTATTTTCCAGTTTGGTCCACTGTAAGAATACCATAATGATAAGATGAATTGCTTAAGAGTATGATGAATTTGAAAAGACATTTTTACCTTTAATAGTTTTAATGCTTGGTCAAATATCAGTAGAAAGTAGATGGAAATCAACACAGCTATTTAGCTGCTTGCTTTCATATGAAAAATTCCAAAAAGTTAATGTCTGTTTGTTTTTAAGTTTCTATCTTGCCAATCCACAAAAGATCAAGAAATGAACAATAACCAGAGCTTTTGGTTCCTGGAACATATTACAGATTCATTCTCATGAGGTAGGTTTGTCTCTATGTTACAAGGTGGAAATCTGGGCACCGAGTAGTTAAGTGAACTTCTCAGAGTCACCCGAGAAATGATTAAAACCAAAACCAAGGCAAAAAACAAAAACAACAAAAGAAAAAAGAAAAAACAAAAAACAATGAAGATTTTTTTACTGGTTTGCATTGATGCCTTTAGTCCAAATTGTTTGTTGGGTTGTTTTTTTTTTAAAGTTTTTTATTTATTTTTGAGAAAGAAAGAGAGCATGCATGAGTGAGCAGGGAAGGGGCAGAGAGAGAGGGAGAGAGAATCTCAAGCAGACTCTGCACTGTCAGGGCAGAGCCCGACACAGGGCTCGATCTCACGAACTGTGAGATTATGACCTGAGCCGAAATCAAGAGTTGGACGCTTAACTGACTCAGCCACCCAGGCGCCCCCCTTCCCCCGCCCAGAATTGTTTTTCATTTATCAACCAGCCATTAAGAAGCTGACCCAGGATAAAACCAATACACAGTTATTTGTATCTGTCTCTGGTATTGAGAATGGAATGAGATGTGAGAAGGAAAGAAAGACTAGTCTTACACAGCTTTGTTACAAATTTCAACAGTATTAATGTTAGTTAACACAAAGCTGTAATGTCTACTATTTTTCCTTTGATAACTGTGATCGATACATCTTTTGAACCTGCACTGACCAGCTTAATCCAATACAAAGGCTTGGCCCTTCTCCTCCCAACCATTCTTATCCTATTAATAAAAGAAAGGGCCTCTCTTTTATCTATCAGTAAGAATCTCTGAGGATTCCCGCTGCACTTCAGGAAACTGAAAAATACTATTGGCTTACACTAGACTTTGAATGGATTTGGAACAGCTCTAAAACAAAGGGAAAGAAAATCCAAGGTGAAGTTTACAATAATAATTAATAAAAAACTGTGTACCAGGATGAAAACTGGAAATATAATCTTAAACAGTTATAAAAGTATCAATAAAATCCTGATTATTTCCTTTTCAGTTCCTCGAAAAAATTTTAAAAGACTCTATCCAATGTTATAGTTTTGTTATTTCATCAGGAAAGCTCTTATATTTCTATTTCACAGATAAAGGGGGGTACTTATGATTATCACTTTCTGTGTTCGAGGATAGTTGTGCAATGTGTCAGGCTGATTTGAAGTCTCTCTTTTCTTATGAGTGAATCAAGAAATATGCTTAGTTCCAAAATATTTGTTATAAACAGACATAGCCTGTGACATGAAAGATACACACCCATAACACATTTTAAAATTTAACCTGCTCCTTACTTCTTTTCCCATTTGGGGGGGAAGGCCTGTAACGATAGAATTGCAGTTTTTAGGAAAATACCAGAGAATTATTTCTACATGTCTCCAGAGAAAATAGAATAGTGGTGGGTGTTGAAGGACAAAAGATTCTTGGCATTAGTGTTCTCTCTTTTTTTGCTCTAAGAAGACATCATCTTAAAAACAGAAAGTCTTGTTTAGAAGTTTCATCAATTAAAAAGTGTTGAGAAGTATAAACAAAGTGCAAAAATCTCAGTTTGATAACCTCATGAACTCAGATTTCAAAACAAAGATTTGTGACAACATGAATCAAATTATCCATATTGGTACATTCAAGTGCCATAAAAAGTAAGCTACATGCAAGAAGATATCATTAATACGGAGGCAAAAAATAACAGGTTAGGTATCCGAGCTATGTTGTGAAGACAGAGCACACTCATATTTACTTCAGGGAAGCCTTGAAGATCAACATGCAAACAGAGGACACATACTTGTCACGATAGAATTTTAGCTCACAAGGCCATCAATTAAAAACAGTTGATTTCAACACAAATGTAGGAATAAACAGGTCTGAGGTCTATCAGGAAAACGGAATATATCAATATATATTTTAAACTTACTATAATGGCTAAGTATTGCTTCTAGCAATATAATTACTTAAGTTGTAAAGAAGTAACACAACATTTTAATTCAGAGAAAGGTATATTTATGTACAGATCTTGAATAAATCTGTATCCCAGGACTTTTAAAGATGGGTAGAGTGGTCTGGAAATTCAGCCCTGGCTGGAGGCTAAGGGGCACCAGCACCATTTTCCTTAAACCATCAACATTCTACTTGTGAAAAGCTGGCGTTTAACCTTTGCAGATACCTTCTATACACCAGGCAGGATAGAGTTGTTTTTCTCTGTACATCTCAGAAATACACACAAGAAGGCCACAGAAGTCAAAAGCCCTTTTCCAAAAAGGGCCTTTGTATATACTGGTTTGATATCTCAAGAAAAGGAGTGGTTATGGATTCATAGGTTAAAATGTATCATTTTAAGGCTTTTGAAAAATTAGCAAGTTGAATTTTTTCCTTAAACTACAGAGGCCATGCCACATAAATGACTATAGAAGATTAGGAAATATTCCATCCAATGTTTCTACAGAGTATCCTGCTTTGCGTGAAACACTGAAGAGGAGGACAGCAACAGTAAACAATAAGAACATGCAGGATAAGAGTTAAAGCTTTGGGGGAAAGTACCAACTGTCATATGCTTAAATCTGATTTGTCTAAACTTGTTAAATATCAGTGAGGAAAGCTGGCTTGGGCAATCCATTGCTACTCCTTTGTGCTCCACAATACATATTCTACAAAGAGTAGTAACATTTTATTGACAGAAAAATGATCACAAAGAGCTCCCCTAGGACAGTGAACTATCAAGATCAGAGGGCATCATACAGGAGACAACACAGTAGAAGCAAACAACAAAAGTTCAGTGGTTTTAGTCTTGACATTTCAGATGAGCACCCTGTCTTCCGATCACAGAAAGACCAACCACCAAACAGCCAACGCAAGAATCACGAGAAAAGACATCATGAAAGGAATACGAGGTGATGGGAAAGTACTAGAGTAGAGGCGGCACTTTTTGAGAGGCTTGTGATCCTCAGGGATTGGAATAGAAACCTTGGGAAGAATTTCTTCATTTTCTTGCTGGGGCAAGGCTCTCTCAGTAGATCTCTCTTGCCTTTTAATTTTCTCTTCATCCTGCACTAACAGAGCACGTTCCTGTGTCTGCTTTCACGGTAGAAGATCAAGAAAGACAGAGAAAGATGAACAAAATGACAGATGGAAAAATGCTCAAAAATGATACTTGGGGATGTGCAAAGGATTTGGGAAAATCTTATGGACACTCTTTATTTCACTTTACTTGGGCAATTTATCCCAGCAAAGTTTCCAGAACACAGGAGAGTACTCCATAGATCATTTTTTGAATGAATGCACATTAAAAGTCCTGAGAGTTCAAGGAATTACTTGACTTACTTAGTTATAGTATTTGTTCCTTGAGGCTTCAAGGATACTCATAGGAATTTTGGGTCATTTTGCATTGTTTTAGTGCTGCCAGTTTTTCTTAGATCAATTGGGCAAAGCCAATAATGAAGCATTCTTTTCGCCATCAGAAAAGTTACTTTTATTACAAATAGAATGGCAGAATATAAAAAGTTATCCTCATACCTCTTCACACAGACTTAAAAAGCTCTAACAGTTCATTCAGCGTGGCGATTAGCTTTTGCTCAAAGCAATAAAAATCTTAATCCCATACATTTTAAAGATTGCAAAAGAAAAACAAAAGTATAAAAGTTTATATGTGCCTCCAAGGTCTACCAAAAACAAATACCCCCCCCCCCACAAATCTCAACAACTATAAACTCCCTCCCCCTCTTGCAGAATCATGATTAAAAATAACAGTGATAACAATCATCGTGAAGGTTTATACATCACATTAAGCAAGTACTTTTGACACTTTTAAGGTAAGTTGTCTTTTCCAACTATCCAATTAAGAAGTTTTCTCCCCCCCACAATTTCTGTGCTCTGCCATCTACTCAAGACAGATATTATCTATGAAAGAAAAAACTTGGCTCTAAGCTCTCTCAGTTGGGCCAGCCTCCTCTGGTCAGTTTGGAATTTCGACACAGGTTCTTTGCACACCCCTAAGTGATATGTATCAGGGAGAAAGTAGCTGGGGGACTGGTCAGCAAAAAAGAAAAAAGGAAAAGAAAGGATGCAAAATTATAATGATTTTCCAAAGAAAATAAAGAGGGAGAAGAAAGACAACATAAAAAGAATAGGGTACAATTAAATTCATTTTTTCTCCGAATACATATTTACATCTTCATGCAGCTTTTCAACCAGCCATGCGCCGAAATAAGCAAATTGAAAGCTGCAAAAGCTGCAGCCGTGGAAATGTTATGTGTTAGGTCAAACGGCAGTGGGGGTGTGAATTTACTAGTAGAGCCAAAAGAAAAAAAATTACTCAGCAACTGCTGTTCAGTTCTGGGGATTATCTGCTTAGTGCCATGACAAGAGCAAATTCGGATTAAGAAGCACAAGTCATAACAGCAGCTTTACCTCTGGCCCACCAACCTTTCTTTCCGAGGGAAGGACAGAGATTTTCTTCACCTGGTCATACACAAATTACATAAAATTCAGTAGCCTTGCAATGCAACAACAATGCTGCCAAAGACGGAAGAGGTATCCCCAGAGAACAGAAATATCGCCCTAATTATTAAAGAAAAAGTAAGATATGCCAGAAAGTGGAGTTATCCTATATAAAAGGTTATCATAGTACAGTTCTTATTTATTCTGTTATTCATTTAGAGGAGTAATATACATAAGAGCTAAAGTGGCTCAAATACTCCCCACTAATCTAACTTATAAAAAGTCCTTTCTTTAAATCCACAGAATGAATCCATTTCCAACCAGCCCTGAGGTGATTTCTGGAGGGTTTTATTAAGATATAAGATGTTTTCTGGAAATGGAGACTGATTCAAATTTACCAAACTTAATCCAAGAGAGTAGTAAGTTACTTTTCTGAAGTAATTGAGCATCTTTTATTATTTCCACAGAGTCAAAAAGAAAACTTCTAGAAAATATGCAGTTATGGTTTACAGAGAGGGTTAACCAGGCATGATAGCAACAAGACATTTCTCCTGGTATCTAGGTTTGTAGAAAGCAGAGTCATTGTCTTAGTTCAGGGTACATTATCTAGATTTAGGATACAAAACGGATGTCCATTTATAGCAGGGAATGGAGGCAGAGAGACAATGAATAAGGGCAACGGCATCCTGTCACCCCCAGTAACCAGCTACCCATATTCGGGAATTCTCCAGTCTTGGTGAATTGTTAGCCAATTCCAATCGCATTTTGAAAAATATAAAAAGTACCCTTCGTGAGACAATTTTTATCATCTTCTCCAGTTCCAGAAACTAGACAAACGTGGATAGTTTACCATGAATTCTGAATATAAAAACAAGGTGTTTTTTTTTTTAAGGTATTAAGACATCACTACCTTTAACTAGAATTGCTACTGCTTTTGGCAAAAAGAAAGCATATAATTTAAAAAATCATCATAACCACTCATTAAGTCATTGTGACTATTTATATAAATATTAACCTGAATAGGCTAAAGATTAAGTAGAGAATTTTTAAATACATGCTTAAGGTAACTTTTAAGATATTCCATTTCACAGATTTATTTAGTCAAGTGTAGGATTTCTAAGATAGGTAATGACAACAATAACACAAAAAGAACAGCCTCCCAAAGGTGTCTCTGACTTCTTCTACTTGTGATTATCTTATAAAACAATGTGTTAAAAGTTTGATGTGACTCATAAAGATAAAATAAATCGTCAACGGTTTTTCTAAAATTGAAATACAATCACTAATATGTGGTATTCTGCATTCTCTGGCTTAGGGGCCTCCTTGGTTTATTATATAATTGTGGTCAACCATTCCAGACATTTTTAAGTTGTGCAAATGTTCAAATAAAGTTTTAAAAAAATGTTTATCCTGTTCCAATTTTGACCTTACTAAATTTAGTAAACTCTCTGGTCCTTGGAGGCACAGTTTGAACATAAAGTTCCACTGGCTTATGGTCAATTTGTAAACACACACTAGCCAGAAGGAGGGAGTTCTCAAGAGTCTGATCATCTAATGGTAGTTCTAATGGCTCCTATAATTCCACTGGGTAGCCCACAGGACTTAAAAAACAAGTGTTTGATTATGCATGCCTTAAAGCTGCAATGAACTGGTAAAGAATCAAAACCAAATTTCAGCTCTAAACTTACTTTCAGATACAGAACATTAATACACAAAAACATTTATTTCATTCATTCTCACAAGTGGTCACATGGACAAAGTACTCACTCCTTCTCCTGTGGGAAGCTGCCCATTGATGTTAAGTGTTCGGAATGGGGAGTGAGTGGATAAGCGTTTATCCCATTCACTAGGCCGTGGTTCTGGTACAGATTCCATAAAGTTCTTTTTCAGCTCACTGATGCTGGCATGATGTTTTTTTATCTCTTCTTGACTTTTGTCTAAATCCTATAGTTGAAAGGACAAAGATGCAAAACAATAAATACTCAAGAGAAAAAGAACACATCAAAGGAAGCCCATCAGACTGCGGGCACTGGTAGAAAACACACCACATCCAGGGCAGATGTTATGAATCCATAAATTGCATTCAAATTTTAAATATGCAACATGGTATATTGGCTTGCCTTTTTTTTTTTTTTTTTTTTTTTTTTTAATGAGGTGCTTTTCTTGGAAGCAGTAAAGCCTCATAACCCACAGCTTTTAGCAGTTATGTAACCCATGGACCTCACTCCTTAATTTTACAATTTTTCTTCCCATTATGACACAGTGTTTGATCTCCAACTCCTCATCCCAAGAAGGTAATCTCACAGCTCAATTAGTCTCAGCTTGATAGGAACTGATTGAGGCTCAGCTTAGGCAGGATGGAGATAGCAATAAATAAGGAGCAACTAGTTAAACAAAGGACATAATAGAAGACGCAACTGCCACCATTGGCTGCTTTGCTTTGGTGAGTTGCAAACATATAGCATCCCTCTATTTCTACCTGGAGATCGTTTTGCTTCCCTTTTACTAGGTGGCTATTGCTGGTTTTCATAAACAAGAAAAGCCCTTTCTTGTTGTAAGAATTTATTACTTGAATTCCTGGCTCAAGCCTCGAGAGCAAATTGTTACTGCCTCTAAAAAATCACTTGGGTATGTAACATAATGACTTTTTTTCTTTACCAATACTATTCACACAAACTAAAAGTTTTATGCCTTCCAGCTTCTGAGAGCTTTACTTCATCTCTTAGTATAATTCAAAGTAGGGACCTTCTTCCAGTAATTTTCAACAGATTGGAAGTGATTTAACAAGAATTCATCAAATACCTTATATATCTCCTTGACAATTTAAAATATCTCAACTGTTCCAACAGAATTGAATACTGGACAACTAGGTTCAAGCTTTTAATGGGATATTCCAGAGACAAAGGATCAAAACTAAGGTTAATAAAGGTAGAAATAATATTCAGGTTTATGTAACAGGAGGCATATAAAATTTCCACAAGGTAGACTTGACAAGAAAAAAAAATGAGAAATACTACTTGGAAGACAAAAACTCAAATGTTTTTTGCCCAACATACTTCTCCAAAAAGAGTCAGGAGATCTATGCTTGAGATCAAAATATGTGGGAGCCTGTCACTTGATGACTGCTAAAAATTCTGTGTTTATTATATATCACAGCAGCTCTGTATCCAAGAAAAGCATAATATTAAATATATCTTTTAATATGCTCTGTGAATTTGGGGACTAGTTGTTCCTTTTTTGGGAAAAAAAAACTGGAACTCATTTAAATAAAAATTTGTTTGAATAATTTTTCTGGAGCAATGTATGTTTCACCTAAATAAAATTTTTTCAAAGGCAACGTCCAAGGGAAAATAGCATAGGAGAAAGAACTGGCGAGGCACACGACATAATTTTGATTCTGGAAATATATATTCAGAAAATTCCTTTAAGTCTATACTTTTAATTTTTGCAACACTAAACCATCTATATTTGCTTTGAGATCAAAGAGAAAACTAACCCAAAAAGGGCAATCCTGTAGCTTCCCCATAAAAGTACCTCTTGCTTGTTGGGATGAAATGAGTATAGCCCACGAATATGGGCTTTACCATGGGGAAACAACAGTGTGCCCTTTTATTCTAGCTGAAAGCAAGAAAAGCATGTTTACTAGCTAAAGAAAAGCATGAACAAGCTTGGTCAAAGACTCAGTAATAGGCTGAGCAACTGAGACCCACAAGGCATGTAAGGCCCTGTGACCCAGCTCCTAACTGGAAATTACATCTGCTTGGTTGAAGAACAATTGAACACATCTGGGAGAGTTACAAGTATGAATGGAGGAAAACAAAAATGAGTGAGAGATGCTATGGTAAAACTGTAACTCTCGAGGCTAGCCTCTTAATATGAGAGTGGGGATTTGTTGTTCTTCTTGCCTAGCTTTGGATTGGCTTGGAACCTGAGAAAATAAATGTTGCAATAAAATCAGCAGCTTCTGAAGGAGCTTTCTCCATCCTTCTTAGCTGGCTCTGTTAGAAACCTGTGGGGGCACAGAATAAAATTAAGATCTCAAAGGGACCTGTTCCAAATAGAATTTGTCATAGACACTTGCTACAGGTTCTCTCTGGGAGATGGAGGAGGAGGCGGTAGATCTAAAAATGAACTCGACCTTATTTGGCCAGAACAAAGCATTAGTGGGGGTGGGGGAGGAGTAGGGGGAAGAGAGATGCTTTAGGAAAAAAAAAAAAAAAACAAAACCCTGCTAGAGTGACAGATAACTTGGGAGAACCTCCTTGGCGGGGTGGGGGAGACGAAAAAACTTTTTACCATAACTAGAGAATGATGGTTAGCCAAATTACTTGGGCTGTTTTTAGGCTAGACACTTTTTGATGCTTATCATCTTATAATTTTAGCAGCAGCCAAACCAAACCATTAAATATAAAATGTTCTCAAAAAGTAGTTAGTAGTTTTAATTTTCAAACACACACTTATTTAGAAATCCCCTCTTGTGGCTGTCAGTGAAATGCTGGGGGAAAAAAACACACCACACACAGAGATTCTGTGAGTCTCAGAAGCCATAACACACCTCATTGAACAAATGACAAATATATGATTGGCACTGCAGGTTCCAGTCAAGAGGAAGCACTAAAGACGGACCCGTGAAGGAAAAGGCATGTTTGAGATTGGGAGAGGTTACCTTGCCAAGAACAAGGACATCAACGGACATATGCCATTCTTCCTAATTTCAGAAGCAGAACCGTTTAGGTCTAGTTTCAGTGATGGGCTAAAGCAAAGAGATCTAGTTGCCAAATATCCATGAGATTTAAAAATCTCATGTTACATGAGGTAAATGTATGTAAAACGCTTGGTATTGTGCCCATCACGCAGTACGTGATTACTGAAGGCTGGCCATAATTTTTATTTTTTATATTAAAGTACCTTATACATACATAGCTAGCACTCAAAAATACATGTTTTGACAAAAAATAAGACAAGGTTAAGTAACTATTAGAAGCCATTATATTAAACCAGAGATCTATCTAAAAAAGCTTCTCCAAATTTCCAGTTTAATAATATTTACCACATTTCATATATATTCATCTTTCAGGTCTCAGCTAATATGTTTTCTTTTCAGAGAGAACCTTCCCATCTATCTTATTCAGAGTAGATCTCCTTCCTTAGCACAGCATACAGTTTATTTTCTTCACAGCTTCTGTAACAACTTGAAGTCATTTTATCTCTATTTGTTTACTTGTGTATTGTTTCTCTCCTCCCTACTTCCACACATTGTTAAGCTTCTTGAAGGCAGGGACCAACTTCCTTTATCATCTTCCAATATATTTATATTTCCTTCAAATTGAGGTTCAATCCCCAATGTCAGAGTTATACTCATTTCTTTTGGCTCTGTCTTGAGCAAAATTGTAAGATAATCTGGTCAACTATAAGAGTCTTTGTGATGTGTAAACTAATGTAAACTCAGTTTTTTCTACACATTATTATTGTTCCTCACTTTTTCCACGTCCCTACACATTATCCATGTTCCTCACTTTTTCCTCAGAGTTCCTCTGATCTTCTAATTAGTTTTATATTTCCCTATCTAATGTGGAGGCCCAAACTAGGTAAGTTTACTAACATAAGTCTGGTAAAAATCTCATCACTGTTGAATGTAACGAGAAAATGACCTTACAATTCCTATAGTACACAGTATGTTGCTATCTCTATATGGAAAAAGTATAGTTTAATAGAAATAGATAGACCCTTAACTCAAATCCTAGCTTTACCAATTTATTAGCTTTGTGACCACAGGGAAATTAATTTCTCTAAGCCTTAGTTTTCTTATCTTTAAAATAATAATCTTATGCCCACAGACCTGTTTTTGTAATTAAACTACCATATATCATAGTAACTACTTATTAAATACGAGGTCCCCTCCTTCCTTCCTATATCTTTTTCTTTTCCCTGACTTTCCTGTCATTTTCTGGTATCCCCAATATTTTAAGTCCATTTTGAATTGTGATCATTTTCCTATTTTTCCACATTCTCTCAGTTCAGAAGATGAAAAAAATTGTTAAAAATTTGATGCTTGGGACATATGGGAGTTTATACTCTTGGAAAATTCAAGGAACTTCTAACAGCGATGTAGACTTTTCTACAAGTGGGTAAAACAATGGAACCGCAAGAGGCAGAGGTAGTCCCAATCATATATTTTTTAGAGAAGTATGACAGATGGAAACTAAAAAGAGTCAGAAGGAGAGATGGTTGCATATCTTCATGTTTACCAACATGCAAAAGCATTTAAACCTAAAATTCTTTCATGCAATGGCATGCAAAACCAAACACAGCATAAAGAAAGGAAATCAGCGAAGAATGCAGAAGGCTACAGGCAACCAACTGAAATAAGCTTCAAGTTCATACAAACCTCCAACATTAAATTGCTATGTCTGATATAAATGTTTTCACCATCTAGTCTCTCTCTCTTTTTCTGTGAAAATGAAAGAGGGAAAAACAGAAAAGCATAAAAAATTAAAATGTTGTTCTTGCGGGAAAAAACTGCAAACTGGCAAACCAAAAAAATATTTAAAATTAAATGTCCACAGCGAAGCATATGCCAACATGAAATGGTCACAAAACTACAAGGACACACACAGAACACATTACCACTAGAAAACGGATGACCCTGTCCATGAATGATGGAAGAATATGATGGTGTTATTTAAATAGACAGTGCTCCTAGCTTCATTGGCTTCTTACATAATAAGCTGTTTTATGTTCATTTTTGAAATTGAGCTGTTTGAGGGGTATCTTAAAATACATGACTTTAAGAAGCTTTGAAGTTCCATGGCACAGAGAAATACTTTAAAACATTATTTACCTTTTTTGGACATATTTCATACTTAGTAATACCACAGTATGTATTCCTCTAATACCTCTCATTAGAAATTCTAAGGGCACTTTATACATGATTGGTCAATATTCCATTCCGTACGAACTGATATATCCAACTCTATACTTGGGAAGAAAAGACACAAAGCAGCAAAACACATAGCTAATAACAATACCAGGAGGTGCTGCTATGATGATTTCCATAGTAAATATGCATCAAATATTGTCAATGATTCTAAGAATATGGTGCCACTGTGAAATACTTCTTAGAACGTTTAAAGGACGGGTTTGGTCTTTAGTAATTGTCTCATTGTGCTTAAAAAGATATTTTCCTACTGGAAAGTTTATTTTAATGAAAAATTTCAACAAATAGTATAGGGTAATAATTTGGTATACATATGTAGGTGAATATATGCAAACACATACACATATACATACACAAATATATACTATTTGTAAGTAACTTCTGATTAAGAGAAATCAATGAAAAGAATGGATCACTGTCTTTTTAATGCACTGTAGAAGTCAGCATGGGTGATGGTAATGTAGTTGTGTGAAAGTGAAAAATGGCTGACCTTCCTCATTCTTATCAGATCTTCCGTTTTTTCTGCAAGCTTCTGTTTTGCCATTATTAAAAAAAAAAAAGAAAAATGATAAAATATTGGCCCACTGAAGTTTGTTTGAACCTTTATTTCATAGTATTTTTTTAAGGAAAGGGAGTTGGGGGGAAGAAAAAATTGAGGAGGGAGGAGAAAAGGAACAAGTGGCCTGTTGGCACAAACCTGTGTTTGGTCACCATTTGAGGTAGGTACTGTGACCTCGATGTGGGTTTTTTCCACCTACATTTAAGAAATAAAGTGGCAAAAACATTTTAGGTTAGTAGGTGTCTATGAATCGCATTATTTACAAATAAGCCGCATCTTTAAGCTGGTTGCAAAATAAACTGGTATGTAATCAACATGATGCAGTCTTCTGGGGGTGTTACAGGGAAGGACATTACTCTCAATAGTAGTCTATTAGTTCACCATCATATTTTCAAGGCTGAAAAAATAATATGGACAGCCAAATGATCATAAAAGAAAATTAAGATAATTATTCTGTTGATGAAGAAAACATTTTTATACTTATTTACAAAAAAGTATTTATACAAAGAATAATTTGTGCTTAAATACGGCATGTGGCCTCTTTTTGCTTCTTTTTATGATCTAGAAGTATTTTAACATTTAAAAACAAATTTACAAACGAAGATATCAAGGTATGACATACATGACAGAAACAAAAAGAAAATCTTTACAGTTAAAGCACACATATAATAAACCACATATGACACAAAGCAGGTAAATACAAAAAAATTTGTTAGTCGATCAATATATTTAAGGAGGCAGTTTCACCCTTGAGTTTATTAGATAACAAAACATCAAAATAAACTCAATCCAAATTGTTACTGATGCATGCAATTACTTCCAAGGCTGATTTATAAATAAGCACACAGAGGGCTCAGCTGCAACATTCAGTGCTCTGTAATCTCCTCTCCAGGGAGCCAGAGCCCATGTGTTTGCTGGATGGACAAGATTCATCCTTCGTAATAGGAAGAGAATAACTAAGTCCTCCTGTCTACCTCTGAAATACCTTCAGTAATAGTCATTTTATATACCCCAAATGGAATAAGTATAAACTTAAAAAACCCAGACTATTAAGAGGAAGTATTTTAGAGTGGGCAATGCCTAAAGCAGTAGATATTTCAAAATTAGAAAACTTTTTATTAAGGGTCAAATCAATCACTTTGTATCATTACCTTCTTTACAGAACCTCACCAATCTGTGGTTTTGACACACGCTTTTTGATCACACTTGGCAGCATTACCTTGGAGTACAATGTCATTGTGATATTTTCCCTAGGACAGAGGGTAGACCAGAGAACACCAACCTTTGTGACACTGTCAAGTCGTAAGCACATCCAGCTACAGTACTTCTAACTACCAGGATAACTGACAATTTGGGTCATTTCTACTATGAGTCCCATCATATTTGTTGTGTGGTCATTAGGAAGTTATTAAACCTCTCTGAGTTTGTTTTTTATTGATAAAGTGGAGATAATATCTCCATAGAGTTGTAAATGTTTAACAAATGATAATTTTAAGTTATTTTGTAAAGCTTAAATTATTTGTTTCAATGAATAATGATTTTTTTTGCTTTGGGTCCTTAGCAATCCAACAGCAAGAAACTGAGAACCTCTACTTCAGTCTAAGAGTGGAGGGCAAATAACAAAGGTAGCTATACCCCTTGGGAGAATATTAAATGAGATAAAAGTGTACATAGGGAGAAGTACTATTCCACACCAGTAGGTCTTGCCAAATGACTCAAGATGCCAAAAAGCTACCTCCATCTGGCACCAAATTCATGTTAGATAAAGAAATTTATAGAGTCACAAGGTTATTTTATTACTACAATTGCTTTACATAATAACTATGGCTTCAGGTAAATTTCATACTTATTTTCTATTACTATGATAAAATCAACTGAGAGCCACCCTTAATTCTGTCACCACTATTACAGTAATGGAAGTTTATTAGAGATGGTTTTCAGTCTGATCTCTACACAAGTATCTCAAAACATATATGTATACAGAATTAATTGGCAAGAAAATCACCTAGTGGCACTTAAAATGGGAAGCATATACCAGGAAGTGATGTTGCCACTCTGCCAAGGTCCCAAGAGCAAAGGGAACCTATTTTTGAAGATACATGTGTCTAATTTATAGGCTAAAGAACAAGTAAGTTAGCAGAATACCAAAGGAATCTTAACCACTCAAAAGGATTCCTTTGCCAACTCTAGTAATCCAACACTTCCCAGTTGGTATAACAAATGGAGAGATAGTAAAAAGCGCCAGATGAGATATCCTAACAGTAAAAACTGAGGTAGTCTAGGGGTGCCTGGGTGGCTCCATTGGTTAAGCATCCAATTCTTGGTTTCAGCTCAGGTCATGATCTCACAGTTTGTGAGTTCAAGTCCCATATTGGGTCCTCTGACAGTGTGGAGCCTGCTTTGGATTCTCTCTCTCTCCCCCTCTCTCTCTGTTCCTCCCCTACTTCTGCTCTCTCTCTCTCTCTCTCTCTCTCTCTCTCTCTCTCTCTCAAAATAAATAAATAAACTTAAAAAAAACCCTGAGGTAGTCTAATGTTAAAATGGCACTGTTGATACTGAACCTGATGGCCAATGTCATGCACATTTGGCTAGGTAAAAAAATGCAAATATGCACCATTCACTCAATTTTTTTCTCTCTCTGGACTCAAGTTAGTCTCAGAGGACAGTAAAAATGGCATGTCATGTTGAACAGTTTTTGTTTTTTAATACAGTCAAAACAGAGCCAGATTGTCCAATGCTCTACAGATAAACTAGATATTGAACTGACTCCAAAAGAACAGGGTTAATCCATCTGCCAAGGTGAGAGCACTTAACTAAGGTAAGTGCTTAAATTTCTTAATAAATATAAAATGTAATTTTTCTTACAAAAATTGCCTCTCGGAGGGGTTGTAGGAGGGGGGATGGGCAAAATGGGTAAGGAGCATTAAGGAAATCTACCCCTGAAATCATTGTTGCAGTATATGCTAACTAACTTGGATGTAAATTTTTAAAACTGCCTTTATTAACTCCTGTTGTCAATAGTGATACTTGTATTTATGTCAATAAATCTGAACACCTCAACTCCATCACTGCTTAAATGTGTTTAAAAAGCTTACCAACACATAAAAGATCAGTCCATTTACGGTTAGTACTGGGAAATCTGCTAATTGGTGATTTTTAAACAAGATCAGTGACTGTGAGTACAATCAACTCAGAAACTGTAAGCAACTCAGTGGCATAACCTCTCCTACATAAGAATCTTCCCCTTTTTGTAAGCAATTTGATTTGAACAACCATATAGATATGCTTTAGGCAATACTAGGATATTCTCTGGGTATGTTGCACACATATTCCTCTTAGGGAATCAAGTTATATTTTAATCCTATTAGAGCATACTCTTTTTTTTTTTTTTTAATTTACATCCAATTTAGTTAGAATATAGTCCAATAATGATTTCAGGAGTAGATTCCAGTGATTCATCCCCTATGTATAACACCCAGCGTTCATCCCAACAAGTGTCCTCCCTTCCCCTTTTAGCCTCCCCCCTCCCCACCCCTCCAGCAAACCTCAATTTGTCCTAGCAGAACTTACTCTTAAAAAAGAATGTGAAGATTCTTTCTGGATGAGTAAAAATTATTTTTAAAAGCAGATGATCACAGTGCTGATGTGCTTTCTAGATGCGTTTTGTTGTTGTTTTGTTTTGTTTTAGATATAAGTTAGGTGTAGGTAGGTCACCTGAAAACTTCTCGGATGGCTTAGTTTTCATGACATCATTCTATGAAAATATTTTACAGGTTCATGGGGAATACTTTTTTTCCAGAAAGAGTAAAGAAGAAATCACTTTGTTAGAATTGTACAAGAATCGGTGCTTTGAAAACCTTCCTGGTCAAGGAGTTAATCCGTCTGAATCAGAAAGTGAATGAGCTGGATATTTAGGACTTATGACATACCTTCCACACTTCTGTGGGCTCTGGCTCAGCTTGCTCCGGTGGCTCTTCTTCCTTTTTCACTTCGAACTTCACTGTTTCCTTCTGTGCTTTAGAGACCACTGTTTTTTTGACAGATGCATCTGGAACACTGCCTTCTGTGACCTGACTCTGAGCAATGGCTGGTGCAGAAGTGGGCCGAGGACTTCTGTCTGAATCAACAGCCGCTGCTATGTGAGAAAGGAAAAAGGAAAGAATCAGTGAAGGCAAGAGTCACTGTACTACTTCAAAGTCACCAGGTAAAATAATTGTGAATCGAGGACACAGTGTCCAGTGGGCTATCATACAGAAGGTATAAAATAAATCATCAGTGCTCTGCCGGGTAACTGATGGCAATAAAAAAGCAAAAACAGAAAAGCTAAACTGTGCTATCATGGCCCATAAGGCGGTATCAAAATAAGAAAATTAAAAACTCTCTTTGTTAAAAAGTTAGCAAGATTAACCTTGTTAAGCAAAGGGTTAATTAAGCCTGACTCCTTTCATGAAGACTTTTTGAAATAAAGATCCATTTATTTAGGGGTGCCTGGGTGTCTCAGTTGGTTAAGTGTCCAACTTCAGCTCAGGTCATGATCTTAAGGCTTGTGAGTTCTGGGGTGCCTGGGTGGCGCAGTCGGTTAAGCGTCCGACTTCAGCCAGGTCACGATCTCGCGGTCCGTGAGTTCGAGCCCCGCGTCAGGCTCTGGGCTTATGGCTCAGAGCCTGGAGCCTGTTTCCGATTCTGTGTCTCCCTCTCTCTCTGCCCCTCCCCCGTTCATGCTCTGTCTCTCTCTGTCCCAAAAATAAATAAACGTTGAAAAAAAAAATTAAAAAAAAAAAAAAGGCTTGTGAGTTCAAGCCCTGCGTTGGGCTCTGTGCTGACAGCTCCGAAGCTGGAACCTACTTCAGAATCTGTGTGTGTCTCTCTCTCTGCCCCTCCCCAACTCACGCTCTGTCTCACTCGCTATCAAAAATAAACACACATTCAAAAAAAAAAAAAAAAAAAAAAAGAAATGTCTTTTAAAAGATACATTTATTTACAAGTGATTTTAGAAACCTAAAATACATATTCCAAGAAAGAAGGATCAAGTCTGATTTCTTCTCTAAATCCTGCTTGGAATGCATACAAAATAACCTGATAAACTGATCTTCTGGTAAGACATGCACACTTTTTGATGCTTGTTTAAGGGCAAATCTTCGAACCAGACACTTTCCTTTTTAATAAGTCACTTGATTAAAATAGTATGAATTCAAAACCTTTGGCCTTTAGTCCTTAAAAAAATAAAAATCAACCTTTTGAGTTCTGTCCTACCCTCTCTCAGAATCTTATCAATTTGTATTATAGTTTCTCTTCTCTAATATATCCAGGGCAGTGGTTCTCAACCAGGGGTGATTTTGTCCCCCAGAGAATATTTGGGAACATCTGGAGACATTTTTGATTGTCACAACTGGGGAGAGAGGTAGTAGGGGGTCCCTGGTAGTGTGTACAGGCCAAGGTTGCTGAGGGTAAGAAACCTTGACTTAGGGAAAAGGCCATATATAGACTCTTTTAGAGAGTATATGCAATACAGGCTTATGACAAAAGCTTGAGCTTTCCAGAGTTAATAGTTGTTCTGGTTTGGACTATTAGTATCTAAGTTTCCGATCACTTACTTCAAAAACATCTACTCATACTCTTTTTATGATTTTTTTATCTTCATTCTTTCAGGAACTAAAGGAAACCTATACATACTTTGTAGTAAACCTCATTTATCTGGCAGTGTCTAGGAATGAATTGTGTTTCCACAGGATTTAATATTTCTGATGACAGATCATTATCCTTTATGTACTGAGACTTTTGAATTTTAATTATTTTGCATGGATTCCTTACAATTAAAAAAAATTTTTTAATGTTCAGTCACCCTTGAGAGAAAGAGTGCATGCATGCATGCGTACGTGTGTACACACACACACACACACACACACACACACACACCCCACAAGTGGGGGAGGGGCAGAGAGAGAGGGAGACAGGGGATATGAAGCAGATTGCGCTGACAGCGGAGAGCCTGAAATGGGACTCAAATTCTCGAACCGTGAGATCATGACCTGAGCCAGAGTCAAACACCTGACTGAGCTACCAAGGTGCCCCAGAAATACTTAAAATTTTTATTGTACACTTTCTTCTGCTTTCTTAAACTGAATATACTGAATTTATCGTGATAACCTTAGATTGATAGGCAGTATATATTAGCCAAAACAAAGGAATTCCGTGAATCAGAACAGATAAAAAACTGGAATTCACAACTACCTTACACATACAACACCAAGAAAAAAAATGCTTGTTACCCTGTAATGATCTCCAGTGAAAGAAATCATTCCTCAGATAATACGTAGGAAAAACAGTAGAAATGTGAGAATCATCTGTCTTCCTTCCAGTGAAAACCCTGTGGCCTCTTTCAAGTCCTTGCTACTCATGGGTGCTCTAAACTACTCAATGCAAGAATGGCAGATGGCAGACCAAATCTAACAACACAGGGGAATGTGACAAAATATTTTGCTCACAGTTGTGTTAAACTATCATTATACATGTGTATTCACACCTCCTCTCAAAGAATTAATTCAACTCTGCCTGGCATCATAGAAACATAGCCCATGCTTTCACCATGTGTTATTTTGCCACTTGCATTTGGTTTTAATCCAATACTAATACTGCAGAGCCAAATGATTTATGTCTTCAGTATTCCTAGCCCTGGCAATCTGTACCGTCTATGGAAAAGTAGGTATAAGTGTGGAAACTGGCAGTTAGAAACAGAGGCATAAAGTTTCATCATTTGTAAAATGTGGAAGATATTAACTCTATAGGACAGTTAGGGAAGGCATACTCAACGGACATAAAAAATACTTTCAAACTGCTAAATATCAATAACTTTTAATGTCATATCTCTAAGTCCTTATATTTCTTTGTCGTGGGTTAATATTTCAACAGTATGTAGGGCAAAAATTAATTATGCACACACTGATAGGAAATTCAAGTGGAAGATATCACCTGGGAGCCCTGGAGAGAGGCAAATTTCTTTCCTTTTCTCAATAAGAAGGCTACAGGGGCACCTGGGTGGCTCAGTCGGTTAAAGTGTCTGACTTTGGCTCAGGTCACAAGCTCATGGTTCATGAGTTTGAGCCCCGCATCGGGCTCTGTGCTGACAGCTCAGAGCCTGCTGGCTGCTTCAGATTCTGTGTCTGCCTCTCTCTCTGCCCCTCCCCCGCTCAGGCTGTCTCTCAAAAAATAAATAAATAAATAAACAAACAAACAAACATTCTTTAAAAGGCTACAAAGTATGGATTGCAACTGAGAATCATGGTAGTGACTCTGGTTGTTGTTTTTTTTAAACATCTTTATTGAGATACACTTCACATACCATATAATTCATCCATTCAGTTGTACAATCCAATACTTTTTACTATATCTACATTATTGGGGGTAGTGATTACTTTTTAAGATGTTTTGGCTCTTCAGTTTTGTGGATTCATTTGTTAGCTATTTTAAGATTTAGGTGCATATATAGAGAACACTTAACTTTAAAAATTCAATTACTTTCCATTTCTAAATGTCTAGACAAAGAAGAGTGTTGTGATAATCTTATGGACCCATTAATTCTAGTATTATATTGTTCTTGTTTAAAAACAACAGAAACTTATGGACAGTTATATATTAGAATAGTGAAAAGTAAAACTCAAAACTATCATATCGAATAAAAGGAAACTTAAATTTTAGATCTAGCTCTGTTACTAGCACAATTTCTGTTAGTATGGTATAGGCACAATAGGTATGGAGTGGATCAGTGGTTTCATTATCAGAGGGCCCACATAAATCAGCTGCAGATCTTGAAAAACAAAAAAATGCAGCTGGGGGTACATGGGTGGCTCAGTTGCTTAAGCATCAGACTCTTGATTTTGGCTCAAGTCATGATCTTGAGGTCTGTGGGATTGAGCGCTGTGAGATCAACGTGGAGCCTGCTTGGGATTCTCTCCCCCCCCCCCCCCCCCGTCTGCCCCTTCCCCTGCACGCGCACACACACACACACACACACACACACTCTTTCTACATCTCAAAATACATAAACATTAAAAAAAACCCCAAACAAACAGTTGATGCTCAAGTCCACCACAGACAGATGAGGGATCTCAAAGTAAGGCCTGGGCACTTGTTTTGCTTTAAAGCTCTAAAGATGATACCGGTGTACCCCCTGGCAAGAATCACTGCAACCACGACCCACTGAATGGATGAACTACCTAGTTAAACGACCCTAGCAAGTTATAACCTTTTCTGTGCCCAGTTTCCTCATGATTAAACCAAGAATTCCTAAATGCTTCTTGTTCATTAGGTTGTTGGTACTAATTAGGATATATGGAAATGGTGTGAAAAGCAAAAGGTGGAACAAAAATATAAGCTGAATGCCTTGTTATCATTATTAGCTATTCTTATGACTTACTATTCTAACATATAAACTGGGATCTGAACCAATTTTAGCTCTTCAGCTGGTGAAGCAGATGCTCTGAACACCAGATATAACAGAAAAGGGAGTGTTCATTCATATCATTAGAGTGAGGTCCCTTATAAAACAATTCTTGTAAAAGTTTCCATCTCTAGCTTAGAGGCATATATATACATATATATGGAGGGGTCTAACAGGGAAAATCTCTCTCCTAAGATTCCCAGAAGGATCTAGGAAAAAGAGGGAAAATTAGTTTCCATAGACCTGTTCCTAATTCTTGTACTGAGAAGACAGCACACAGAGGAAAAAAAAAAAGACATTTGGAAACAAAACTAAAAAAAAATTGTCTTATTTGGTTTATATGTAATTCAGAGGCTTAAAAGATACTACCATATGTAAAATATTTAGAACAGTGCCTGGAACATACTAAGCACTCAATGATTATTACTATTTTTTATTCTCTTTCTTTTTCTTTTTTTTTTTATTTTTTATTTATTTATTTTTTTTATGAAATTTATTGACAAATTGGTTTCCATACAACACCCAGTGCTCATCCCAAAAGGTGCCCTCCTCAATACCCATCACCCACCCTCTCCTCCCTCCCACCCCCCATCAACCCTCAGTTTGTTCTCAGTTTTTAACAGTCTCTTATGCTTTGGCTCTCTCCCATTCTAACCTCTTTTTTTTTTTTTTTCTTCCCCTCCCCCATGGGTTCCTGTTAAGTTTCTCAGGAAAGGCACAAGATATTCTCTTTCTTCTAAAAAAAAAAAAAAAGCTGTCATGGTGAAGAGTAAAAACATGGGTCTGGGAGAACACTCCTAGACTCTACTAATTTCGTTGCTATGTGACCTTAGGCAAGTCACTTAAATTCTAAGGTTAGGTTGTAAGAAATAATGAACAGCAAAGGGTATCCATTTCAAGAAATGAAAAACAACAGTTCAATAAGATAGAAAGAAAATAATGAAGATATTAACTGGCATAAATTAAATTAGAATATTTATAGTATAAAAAAACCCAAAAGTTAGTTTTTTGAAGAGATTTAGGAGGCCAGCATAAACTTGATACTAAAACCTGACAATATCACGAAAAAAGAAAATGACAGGCTTCTCTCTCTTACAAAAATAGTTACAAAAAATTCTAAAATAATATAGTAAGAAAAACATAATCAAATTGCATTCACTCCAAGAATGTAAAGTTGGTTTAATGACTGAAAATTAATCAGTGTAATCTACCACTTAATACAGAGAGGGAGAAAAATCATATTATTACAGCTGACCCTTGAACAACATAGGTGTTAGAGACACCAACCCCTCCATGCAGTTAAAAATCTGTATATAACTTTTAATTCCCCCAAAACTTAATTACTATAGTCTACTGTTGACTGGAAGCCTTACTGATAACACAAACAGTTGATTAACACATATTTTATATGTTACAAATATTATAGATTGTATTCTTACAATAAAGTAAGCTAGAGAAAAGAATACTATTAAGATAATCATGAGGATGAGAAAATACATTGATAGCACTATGTTATATTTATCAAAAAAATCTGCCTGTAGGTAGACCCATGCAGTTCAAAATCAAGTTTTTCAAAGGTCAAATGTACATTAACCAATGAATTAAAAGTCACCATTTGTTTATGATAAAAACTCTCAGGAAACTAGGAATAAAAGAAAACTTCCTTATCAGATAACGGGTAGCTAACATAACTTAATTATGAAATACTGATGCTTTCTCCCTGAGATTGGGAGTGAGACATGGATTAAGAACTCCTATAAACTAGTAAGACAGCACAATAAAAATATGAGCAAAAAATTTGAACAGGCACTCCAGAAACAATGATATACAAATGACCTATAAACTATGAAAAGGTATTTAACTTCATTAGTCATCAGGATTTGAGTGAAGGTTTGAAAAATAAAACAACAACAATACTTTTCTCCCAAGTGGAAAAAATTAAAGAGAGGGACAACAGTTGTAATAGGATATTCTAATGCACTTAAAACATCAAATAGAAAGTAGAGCATAAAATTCTGCTCACATTCAACTCAACAGGAAAAATTCACAATCTTATTTTCAACATTCATTTATTAAGCACTTACAATGTAACAAGAATTGTGATAATTATCAAGACCAGTCATCTTGATGATTTAAGATGTAGTTGTGCATCTTAAAAAAAAATTCTCAGGATGTAAAGATACAAAGAAAGCATCATGGGATATATGAAGGTAAAAAGGGACTGACCAGAAAATGTACAGGATTCTATTCTAAGTTTGTACTTAGGATACATGTACTTTGGAGAAATTACTTTTTAGGCTCGCTTCTATAAAATTAGGTGGCTGGAATAAATTATTTCCAAAAATTGTTTCCCAGTCCCAAAACTCTGTGATACTAATGGTCAGGCCACCAAAGCTATCTTCCTTTAGAATTGTCTTACCTGCTTTAGTTTTGGAGTCTCAACCAGTACTACAGCATTTTGAAGACATAGTTTTTGAGAGTTACCCCCCTAAAAACATAGAGTATAATTTAATAAGAACTAGCTAATGTTAGTCAATAGAGACATCAAGATTTTTTAAAGTCTTGAACTGTGACGTCTCTATAGCTAGAAAAAAAACAGAGACAGGATGTGATTTCTAAAAGTAACATAAATCTCTCTATAAGTAAAGCTTTCTAAATTGTTCAAGATACCAAAACTCATGAATACTTGAATCTTTGGTTATTTTTGCTATTACAAAGAGAGGACACATCAGACATAGTATCTAAACAACGAAGAATTTCTATTTGGTGGAAAAAGCCATGGGATACGGTATCAGACAAACACAGGTTTTTGTCCTAGCTTTGCAACTTATTATCTGTGAGACACTACACGAGTCACTCTAACTTTCCAACCTCAGTGTTTTCACTGAAAATTAGGGATAAAAACAAACAAACAAAAATAATAGCTCCCCAAATTCAAGGTAAACTGGAGGTAGGATACTTTACTCGACAAAGAAGGAGATGCCTGATGGTGTTATATAAATATGGCAGACATAAGGATTGAGTGATCATATTTAAAACTTAACATGCCTAAAACAGAAGTTTTGATTTTCCATATCCCCAACTGTGCTTCTCTCTCAGACTTTCCCATTGTACTAAATGATCAAACCTAGGAATAAATCTTGATTTTCTTTTCCTTGCCATTTCCAACACTTAATTTATCAGTAATTCTGTCAGGCGTACCTCCAAAATGTATCTCTGACCACTTTTCCCCTTCTTCATTGCCAATACTTAAGCCCCAGCTGTCATCATCTCTCACCCAGATCCTGCAACAGACTTCACCATGCTTCTGCTTTACTGCCCCTTCGATGGAGCATTCACCCAGCAGTCAAAATGGTCTTTTAAAAATGGAAAATCAGATCACATCATGCCCTCTAATAGCTTTCTATTGTAACTAAAATAAAATCTAAACTCTTTAATGGCCTATAAGGCCTTAGACAATCTGGCCCCTTCCACTTACTTCTCTGACCTCATTATTTTTTTTCTAAAGTAGGGTCCACACCCAGCACTGAGCCCAACTCATGACCCTGAGGTCAAGACCTGACCCCGAGGGACACCTGGGTGGCTCAGTCAGTTAAGCATCAACTCTCACAGTTTGTGGCTTCCTAACCCATGTGGGGCTCTGCGCTGACAGTGTGGAGCCTGCTTGGGATTCTCTATCTCCCTCTCTCTCTGCCCCTCCCGCCACGTACATATGAGCATGCTCACTCTCTCTCTCACAAAATAAATTAAAAAAAAAAAAAAAAAGACTTGACCCTGAGATCAAAACCTTGATCCCTGAGATCAGACCTGAGCTGAGATCAAGAGTTGGACACTTAACTGACTGAGCCGCCCAGGCACCCCTGACCTTACTTACTGTTTTTACTCCTTTCCCTTCCATTTACTAGGATCTAGACCTGTGCTGTCTAATATGGGAGCCACTAGCCACATATGGCTATTTAAATGTAAACTGAATTAAAATTCAGTTCCTTAGTAACTTAGCCACATTTCAAGTTCACAATTGGCCATATGTGGCCATAGGTTACTAAACTGGACATCACCAAACAGATTTCCATCGGTACACAAAGTTCTATGGGACAGCACTGATCTAGACCCATGCCAAGCTCATTCCTACCTGCAGATCTTTGTACTTGTTACTCCCTCTTTGAGAATGTTCTTCCCCTGGGTTTTGGGATGACGGGCTCCTTCTCATAATTCAAGTCTCAGTTCAAATGAAGCTCCTCAGAGTAACCTTCTAAATTTACATTTAGATACAAACCACTCAATCTCAAACAGCCTTCCAGTGTCTCCTATCCTCAGGCACTCTTTATCCCATCACTCTCTTTTATTTTCTTCATAGCACTTATCACTATCTGATACTGTTTTATCTTTGTTTCTACCCAGAGAATGTAAGCCGTGTGAGGGCAGAGACCATGTTTGTATGTTCACAGCTTTATCTCCATTGATTAGAACAATACCTGACACATAGGAAATGTAAAATAAGTTACTGAACAAAGGAATAAGTGAGTAAGTATCTGAAAGAACATGGGTTTTGGAGTCAAACCAGTATGTACCCCAATCCACTTATTAGCTATCCTATCTTAAGAAAAGTTATTTAATTTTTGAGCCAGATTCCAACTGTTGCCATGATGACTGAAGAAGACAAAGCCTGCAATCTGCCTTGTTCTGTTACTATTAAAACAGCCCCTTCAAACTCAGGACAGTAGAGAAACATCAGAAAGAAAGAAGTATGACTTGCACTGTGGAAGCATAAAAGTTCTGCTTGGGTCATCTCTTTTCCAAGTGTGACACTCTTAAACTGAGCAAGGTGTCTCTGATATATGTTCCCATCGTGCAATAAATCAAAATATGGCAGCATAATTTTGGATGATATAAAACAAAGTAATAATGCTGTGGCCAGAAAATTAACAATATCTTAATGATACCTAATATTTTGTGGTCACTTATTAAGTGCCAGCCATTGTGCTAAGCACCATATATACATCATCTGATTTATTCTTCATGAAAACTCTTTGAGGTACAATTATATTATTGTCATGCCCATTTTATAAATGGGAAACCCAAGGCATGGAGATTAAGTAACTTGACCCAGAAGATAGATCATAAATGCAGGGGTTGAGCTTGGAACCAGGGCTATCTGATTCCAGAACCCAAACCTTTAACTTCTGTAACATGCACCTTGCTTTTACAGCAGGTATCACAGAGCTGGGTCTTGGTGAGTCCTTAATAAATATAATCTATAATACTCTATTTTGGTTATTGCCTTCTGAAATTTTTATTAGCCACATACTGAATATGACTTATAACTTTATTTCAGTAATACTCTCAATCCTTGAGACTAAGAAAAATTCAGAAAGATCTTCTGTTTTATATACAATCATGAAACTTATCTATTTCCTGTTTAAACAAAATTTAGAGACTCCAATAACACAACTGCTCTTTCTATCTCTAACTGCCACATGACAAATGATCTAAACTTTTTACATGACCGCTCTAGTGAGTGAGATGCTTTTCCTCTTTCCTACTTGAAAAAATAACTATTTCAAAACATTCAAGAGGGTTTTAGTTCAGTATACTACATTAGGTGTTCACTCTGTGGTAAATATTCTGAATCCTAATTCTAATGGTGTTTATCCACTACTACCTAGCAGTGGAACCTTGATCTAGTTACTACTCTCTCTGAACTATGGTTCTACTTTTCTTAAGATGAGCCCACTGAAACAGACAATTAGTAAGATCCATTTCACTTACCACTGAGATTCTTTCATTTGGCTCCCTTACAGACAACTGTACTTCTTTTATCTCTCCCTAATGAGTTAGGATCATAGGAAATCATTAATATTCAATACCAACCTCCATCAAGGCTCCGGGATGCCCGTTTGCTTGCTGTACGCTCAAAGTGTGGAGCAGGCCTGTCAATCAGAGCACTAGCTTGCCTGGTCTGAGCCTGAGTCCGGCCACTGTATCGAAATTTGGATCCCAGGGCAAGAAATTTGCTTTTAGGAATGGTGTCTGTAGATGTCAGTCTAGAGAGGGAGAAAAACATAATTATACATATTATTTCTCTCTAATGAGACTGTGAGATTAAAGAAATCATGAATTAATCTCATAGTTTCCTTACAGTTACTAAGACGGAGTTCTAATCAAGCAATCATTATTTTAATTCTACATCATTTCTCAAAGCAACATGTATAATTTAACTGAGGCCTATATTAATAATATCATCATATATCCCTATAGATAGGGCTTTATGGTTTTCAAAATGCTTTTATAGCACTGTAATATTTTCACCACTTTACAGATACAAGAAACTGAACTTTCAAAAAGAAGTTACTGTTTTAAGATCACATAGCTATTAAGAGGTTGGGCAGCAACGGGGTCCAAGCCCAGAGTACTTCTTCCATTCTATTAAAATAATAATTTTGTCAGGGTACCTGGGTGGCTCAGTTGGTTAAGCATCTGACTCTTGACTTGGGCTCAGTTCATGATCTCATGGTTCATGGGTTTGAGCCCCGCATCAGTGCAAAGCCTGCTTGGGATGCTCTCTCTCCGCTTCTCTGCCCCTCCCCTCCTCAATAAATAAATACACTTTAAAAACTGTTGAAAAATACAAAATAATAATTTTGTCAAAGGCACTCCGAACTCAGTTAGTGCCTATGAACCCATTAAATAGGTTATTTGGTGCATTTAACACAGTTAGGAACCCCATCTTCTTTCTACGTTATACCCCTATAATCTCTTTTGCCAGGACATTTACTACACTGAACTGAAACAATCTATTTATGTGCTGGTCTCCACTACAAGGCTCTGGGCTCTCTATGGGTAAAGGAGAAAGACTATGATTTATTTACCTTTGTGTTTTCACTCCTGGCATAGTGCCTGGCATGAATTTGCCACTCAATAAATGTTTGCTGAATAAATACATAAATTGTTACATCAAATACTACCAAAAAGAGAGTACTTCTTCCCTTTGGGATAGTTTAATTCAGCAAATATTTATTTCCTTTTGTTTGCTGAGGCATCACATATTAATATATTCTCTTATTTTGATAAAACAGATCTAAATATGCTGTCCTACAAGTAAACACTTTGGCTCTAGCTGAAGTCTATACCATAAATATGAAACATTCAAAAAACTCCTTTTCACCCTTACCCTTTTTAAAACCTCTATTTTCTTGGTTTGATTTTAAAGAAGAGGATGATAAGAACATAGGGAAATATTTCAATGCCAATAATTAAAATTCCTTAATTGGTTATGAAGTGAATCTTTATGTTTATCCTGCACTGAGAATTAAAATGTTCTTTTCCCTGATTTTTCTTCCTGTCCAGTGTGCTATGGTGCTAAGTATGATATGAACATACAAATAGAAGTAGAAGATATCATGGTCATCTCTCTTAAAAGCCATTCATAAAGAGCCAGCTGACATAAAATCTGGGATTTGGTTCAAAATACTCTGGAAGGGAGTGGGAAGGAATGGGTAGGGGGATATAGATGACACAAGAATGGCCTTGAGGTGATAATATTTAGGCTGGGTGATAGATCCAAAGGTAGGTACAAGGGCAGTTCATTATACCACTTTCTTTACTATGTATGCAGTTTCACATAATAACATTTTCTTTAAAAGGCAAAGGGACAAAACTAGCTGGCTCTCCTTTCTTTCTTTCTTTTTGTAAGTTTATTTATTTATTTTTGAGACACACAGGGTGAGAGGGGGAGAAGGGGAGCGGGGGAAGGGCAGAGAGAGAGAGTGAGTGAAAGAATCCCGTGCTGATAGCACACAGAGCCTGACTCGGGGCTCAGTCTCACAAATTGTGAGATCATGACCGGAGCCAAAATCCAGAGTCAGATGTTTAACCGACTGAGCCACCCAGGCACCCCTAGCTGACTCTCCTTTCAATGCAGGTAAATACTTGTCTAAGGTCTGTCTTCTCTGCTAGACTGTTCCCTCAGGACAGGGACTAGAACTATCTTGTGGTATATTCTCAATGCCTACTACAGTGCCTATACAAAGGGTAAGCACACAGAAAATGTTTGGTAAATGACTACAAGGGGTTAATGATGTAGCCTCTTGAAGAGTAGAGCAGATTAAACTTTCTCCCATCTTCTGATTATCTGATACAACTGGGCTTTAAAGATGGTTCTCTGTACTTCTTTTCTGGGGTTGATTAGAGCCAAGATAATGATCAGCTTCCTACCTTTCACCTTCTAATAGAACAGCCCCACAGAAAGTAGTTAAGCATTGCTTAAAGAAATTCCATGTGGAGGTAGGTCAGGGTACTTCTTCCTGACAGACTGAATTTAGTTTAGCTCCAGTTAAGACGATCACAGAGCCCCTAATAAATACAGATTCCTTTTTCTCACTTCTTTTCTCCTTCCATCATACACAGAAAGGTGCTTTGGGAATGTTGAGGCATGTTTTTCAACCCAAGGGAAGAGAAGTGGATTTATTTTGTCTCGCTTAAGATGATCTCACCTGAGCTAAATAAAAGAATGCCAGACATACAAAGAAGGGAATTTCAATAGCAGGTTTAAAATAGAAACATGCATAACTTATCCTTGAAAAATACTTAAGTGAGAACAATACCTGAAAAATGTGTGATGCTCTACACAGACTTTCCATAATTTCTTAGCTGCTCGGTAACTGGGAAGTTTGAATCCAATGGTACTTTCATATTGCTCTTGCTATAAAAACATGAATAAACATGAAACATGATTATTTTACTAAAGTGATACAATATCAGAAATATGGTGTTACAGAAGAGGACATTGTGAATAAAAGAATGTTACTGGTTTCAAAACATAAAGTATCATTTCAAAATTTTTTCTACTTACCAACAAAAATGTACTCAGGGCTTTTTCAACAGCAGGGAAGCCAGGGAATGCATCTTATATAATTTATGCATCTTATTTTATTCAGCACCCATTCCCCCCACAGACACAGACACACACACACACAGACACACACAGACACACACAGACACACACACACACTGTACATTTTTCTGAGACGTAATTAAGTCACCTTTTGATTGTCCAGACTACTTATTCTTCCTTAGTCACTATCTGCATGTGGGATACTTCTACTATATGACCAGGGAATGGGATAGCAGATGATTTCTCCAATCAACCAATATTATTATGCAATTATTATTAGTAATAGAAGCTTAAGATTTTGGCTCAAACCAGATTCCTGAATTATTAAATGTCTTCTTTTTCCTTTGATTGACCACTAGTTTATCTGAATACTTCTTTGAAGCAAACCATAGCCTGCCAAGGATACTAGAAACACTGTCCTGCTAGTCTTTTGCCTCTTTGTTTCTATCTTAAGCATACTTTACAAGATGGAAAAGAAACTGACATTTTTAGTGCCTATTATTGCCAATAACACTATGATTAAATAGTGTCATCTATATTTTTACACATGAAGAAACTAAGATCAGAGAAGTTATTTGTTCAGTCTCATAGCTATAAGTGCCAGAACCAGGTTTTCCTGGTTTCTACTATACCATGTTATTGCTAGGTCATCTACTGTAGACATAATACTATACTTCTCAAAATCCTACTCTTGTTCCTAAATGCTTTCTTAAGAATCCTGTGTTTTATGGGGCGCCTGGGTGGCTCAGTCAGTTAAGCGTCCGACTTTGGCTCAGGTCATGATCTCACGGTCTGAGTTCAAGCCCCCTGTCGGGCTCTGTGTTGACAGCTCAGAGCCTGGAGCCTGCTTCGGATTCTGTGTCTCCCTCTCTCTCTGCCCCTCCCCTGCTCATGTTCTGTCTCTCTCTGTCTCAAAAATAATAAAATACTTTAATAAAAAAAAAAAGAATCCTGTGTTTTAGTATGTATTATACAGGTGTTATTTAAAAAAAACCCAAGTATTTCCTTTATCATATTTGTGTGTGTGTGTGTGTAAAGTTTTTGCCCTCCCACATTAAATGTAAGACAGATGGGGTGCCTGGGTAGCTCAGTCAGTTAAGCGTCCAACTTCGGGTCAGGTCATGATCTCACAGTTGGTGGGTTCCAGCCCCGCATCGGGCTCTGTGCTCACAGCTCAGAGCCTGGAGCCTGCTTCGGATTCTGTGTCTCCCTCTCTCTCTGGCCCTCCCCCCGTTTGTGTTCTGTCTCTGTCTCTCAAAAAAATGAATAAACGTTACAAAAAAAGAGATTAAAATGTAAGATTGGTTAGGGATGAACTCTTTTATTCACTATTATATTCCTAGACCCTAGAATAGTGCCTGGCCTAAAGAAAGCCCTCAATAAATATTTGGTGACTGAATGACTCTTAGATTTGAAATTTTTGAGGGAAGACACTGATTGTTCTTTGTTAGGTACAGGTAAATAATTATGGTATTAAATAAATGCTTCATTGAGCTTATCCAAGATTTTTAATGCCGTACATCCAGTATTCCCCAGCTAAAATAATGAGCCATTTTTCACCAGCAGATGGTGATACACACACAAAAACACGCCATATTACATTAGTGCACTGCTTTCTTATTTCGAGCTTTTATAGCTGTCATCTCATGTGATCTTCAAGTCAAGAGAGAGAAGGTATTATCCCGCTCGAATGATAAGGAAGCTGAGCCATAGACTTGTCCTGGTTATTTTGTTTAGTAGGTGGTAGAGGCAGAGTAGGAGCTAGAACTTTATAAAATTTAATTCCTACTTAAACAATTTTCTACTGTGCCATGATAGCTCTTTAATGTAAAAGTTAAGTTTGGCCAGCATTAGTATATCCTGAATCTTGAACACCAACTAATAACTGAGTTGTCTGGTATAAAGTTGAACATCCAACTCTATTAAAAATCTAGAACTTGAGAGGTGCCTGAGTTGCTCAGTCCGTTAAGCATCTGACTTCGGCTCAGGGCATGATCTCATGGTTCGTGGGTTCAAGCACTGCATCTGGCTCTGTGCTGACAGCTCAGAGCCTGGAGCCTACTTCAGATTCTATGTTTCTGTCTCTCTCTGCCCCTCCCCTGCTTTCACTCGGTCTCTCTCTCTCTCTCTCTCTCTCTCTCAAAAATAAACATTAAAAAAAATTTTTTAATCTATAACTTGACGTAGAATACATTCTCAGTAACCACTAGAAGCTACACATACAAATAAATCTTAATTACATCAGGTAAGGTGTTGGTGGTGCAAAACATGAGTATCTTAACCCCACCATTTAAAAATCTCCTGCTACTTAATTTATAAATATTTATAAATATTTTTCCATCAAGATTTTACCTGGAGTAAACAAGAAACAAGTTTATCAATCCAAGATTAACTTTTGGCCATGGTATATTTACTTCCATAAAGAGAAACCAGAAGATCCAGGAGAAACCAGAAGATCAGTAGTGAGGAAGACAAGAAGCTTCATGGGGCTGATTAATTTAGAAAATAGAATTAATCAGCTCCTGAATAGTTAGCTACAGAGAGACTGCTTATTTACTTATTTTATTTAGAGAGAGAGTGAGTGGGGGAGAGCCAGAGAGAGAAAGAGAGGGAGAGAGAGACAGAGAGGGAGAATCTTAAGCAGGATCCACACTTAGCATGGAGCCCAATGCCAGGCTCAATCCCACATCCCTGGGCTCATGACCTGAGCCAATATCAAGAGACAGACACTCAACCTACTGAGCCACCCCAGTATCCCAAGAGATCTCTTTGATGACATAACAAGGAAAACAGGAATGAAAAGGTATTTTCAACATGGTCTATGTTTGATTCAGGAGGAAAGAAGCATGAATTATGTACCTCTCCAGGTCGAATCTTGATGAAAAAGCTGCTACGTTTGTAAGAAATCTTCAGCACTTTGGGCCAGGGAAAGCGGTTAATTCTCAGCTTATCTTTATAAACCAGAAGGCCACTAGAGCAGACACCTAGGATGATATCCACTCCCTCCAAGTCCTGAAAAACAAAAGTGTTAGCAGCTCAGTGTTCAGCAAAGTACTCAACACATTGCTGACTCTTATTTGATATATCAATAACCAAAAACACAAAGCATACATTAAAAAGTAAAGCTCAACCTAACAATCATAATCTACAGGACTGTTCAGTCCATATAAAAATGTTACTATATGTTACTAAAAATGTTACTATACGACCATGAGTGAACATCCGCTCTTCTCAGGTCCAAGAAATACTGACATGCACACATCTTACCCACTGAAGGAACTAACTACTCTAAGGGGCAATATAACCACCACCGCCACTCCCCAAAGCCATTGTGAAATGTCATTGGGCTTGCACCTCATCTAACTTTATAACACTTCTCCCATAAAACTGAGCCTCTGTATCTTCCAAAAAGGTGTTCCTTAATAATCCAAAAAGAGACACTAATCTACTTTTACCATGCCTTTCTGCATATGAGAATTCTAGGGTAAACATTCATGTTCTCATTTTGGTCTCCCAGTTCTAAAATACTCAAACATGGGGCGCCTGGGTGGCGCAGTCGGTTAAGCGTCCGACTTCAGCCAGGTCACGATCTCGCGGTCCGGGAGTTCGAGCCCCGCGTCGGGCTCTGGGCTGATGATGGCTCAGAGCCTGGAGCCTGTTTCCGATTCTGTGTCTCCCTCTCTCTCTGCCCCTCCCCCGTTCATGCTCTGTCTCTCTCTGTCCCAAAAATAAATAAACTTTGAAAAAAATTAAAAAAAAAAAATACTCAAACTTGCCACTATCATAATCAGTAAATAATAACTATGGTAGCTACGGTAGCTACCTATGTCCTATACATGTATGTTTAAGTCAGTAGACCACATGACTTCTAGAGGCTAGGGCTGAGGGCTATGTCTACTACCAAATATGCATGCACAATTATAATTCTTGTTCTTTTTATGATAATGTGGCCACTCATCCAAAAATCATGGTAAGTAAAGGAGTTCTCTTCCTATATAAACTCAGTATGGAGAATCTCAGACTTTTGTAATTACTGATGTTTAGTATATTTAATTATAAATATCATCCCAAAGTCAAGAAGGAACAGCGAGATAAGATAAAGACATATTTATACGCCTCTTTAGTAATTTTTTTAAATTAAATACATATTAATCATCCCTGTCTAATAAGGAATAAATTTCACCTGAATAAATCTCTACAGACAACTATTTATATAGGTAATCAAAACCCAGAATCAAATGTTTCTTGACTACTCCCTTCCCCAAAATGAGTATAGAGAAACATGTTAATGGCATATGTGTTATGTACAAAAAAACCCGAGAAGTAAAAATTATAAACTCAATGACTATATAACTGAGAATTTCCCAGAAGATGCCCTCTTAAATTCTTAAAGCCTGTGGGTACAACTACATCTCTCTCTTAATTATGTTTTGGAGAAACAATTTGCTTTACAACATTTGGGAAAGGAACATGCTGCCTGACTTCTTCATCTATTCCTGATAATTACAGCAACGATATCAGCCTGCAGCAAGAATTGAGAAGCAAAACCAAACAATTTCAATTCTGATTTTTCTGCCATCTACTTTACAGATTCACAGAAGTACCCAGCCCCAAACAATCCAGAGCAACATTTTAAGAAAAACCACTAACATGTAATGAAATTTTATTAGAATTAATGGACTCTAATAAGGAAGGAAAAATTTTCACATATCAGATTTTCAGGGTGGGAGAAGCATGAAAGGTCATGTTAGTCCAATCACACACCAGATATTTGAATGTCCTTTTCTAAATTCCTACCAAGCGATTATTGTACCGATTCTGGAATATCTCCAGCGACAGAACACTCGCTGTGGAATGAGGTAACCCATTCCATCTTAGAATAGCTCTGTTAAGCAATTTGTCAAACCGAGCTGAATAGTATTTCCCTGTAATTTCCATTTTACCAGCTCTAGCTTTATATTTGGAGGCATAGTGAAATGTCTACTTCACACAGTTATCCTTCAAACACACAAAGACAGGTGTTACATCTTCCCTAAATTTTCTCTTCTGTGGGCTAAGTATCTGTATTCCTTTGCTTTCTCATTGGACATGGTTTTGAGTCCCCTCATGATGCATCTTAGTTATTAAGTTCCTCTAAATGAACTTCATATTGGGGCACATGGGTGGCTCAGTCGGTTAAGCGTCCAACTTCGGCTCAGGTCATGATCTCACATCTTGTGAGTTCAAACCTCACATAGGGCTCTGTGCTGACAGCTTAGAGCCTGCAGCCTGCTTCGGATTCTGTGTCTCCATCTTTCTCTCCCTTCCCCCACTCGTGCTCTCGCACTCTCTCTCTCTCTCTCTCTCTCTCAAAAAAAAAAAAACCATTAAAAAAAGTTTTTCTAATTGTAAAAATAAAAATTAAAAAATGAGCTTCATATTATCTCTTGAGCCCATTCCCTCACAAACTCCTCACACACACACCCTCACCACTCCCAGCCATTTCAGTAGCTGAAGACGAGAGAAGTCAAGGAACTTCCCTTAAGCATTTATTTGTTAGGTTATATGAGGCAGAACAACCATTAAAGCCCAAGTTTACAATTCTTAACCCAGTAGTTTCCAAATGAACCCTGTGGTTCATCCCACGTGCACTAGAATCACCTGGAGAGCTTATAGAAAGAGCTTATAGACAGAGATTGCTGGGCTCCACGTGTAGCATTTCTGATTCAGTAAGTCTGGGATGGGGCCTGAAATGTGCCTCACAAGTTCCCAGATGATGCTAAATGTTGGTTATGAGGCCATCCTTTGAGAACCATTACCTTAAGTCAATGGTTCTCAGGTGTGATTCAGGTGTGAATGAGCGTAATTTGAGATGTTTAGTAAACTTGGAGATCTAGCATTTTGTTCAAAGCAATTCAGTAAATCTGGGAGGAGCTTGAGACTCTGTATACTTAATAAATGTTCCAGGTGATTCTGATGTAAGTGATGTTGGCTGCTATCTCTATATTTTCAAATATTTAGGAAAATATCACTTCTGTGCTGTATCTTTGATCCTTAGAGGGGCTTAGATGTGAAGTGGCATTCTGACGGTGGAATTGCAAAGGGGCAATTCAAATTATACACTTAAAGTTCTAACAAGAACTATCTTTTTTCAATGTTTTATAGTACCCCAGATGCAAGTTGGTAACAAGTATTATATGACCCAGGTCTGATACACGCTCAGTAACAAAGGCCAAAATTATCATTACCTTTGCTTTATGAAGGTCAACACCATACATAGACAACTTTTTGGCATTCTCAAGAAATTCCAGGTCAGCTTGAGCTGGAGTCATGGACCTTTGGTAGAATAAAAATTGAAAATAGAGCATCACAGTGCCAACATTTACAATAATAACACTCATATATTAGTTGTACTTCATATAAACACACAAACATATACATATATATATATATATATACCAAGATGTACATGGATATATTTCATAGTCCTGAAAGCAGAATATTAGGGAAAAGGATTCTTATCACTACCTGTGTCTAAATCATTGAAATATGCCTTAGTAAAAGAGATCTCAGAGAAAAACAAAGTCACCAAAAAGCTATTAGAAAAAAAAGGTTTTAAAACAAATCTTGCTTAACAGTTTCCTTAAAGCTTCCACCATCCATTCTACCCTCCCTCTCCTCAGCCTTTTTCTCTAACACACACAAGATCCTCCCACTAATTTCTCTTGCCAAGGAGGCGACCAAACTAAATCCTCTGAGGGCATGGTACAATTTACAATATCCTCTTAGCTGCCTTTTTCTCTGTGTACTCCTGAATTATTATGGAAATTAAACAGGAGGGCAGCTGAAGTTACTTAACTGGCGACTCTTAATGGGGACAGGCTTGATGAAAAGAAAATTTCTGGTAACAGATGGTGTCCTGCCCACTGATCTAAACAAAATAAATTGGTTAATAGAAGCATGTAGATAATGGGGCTGCTTTCTCTGTTATTAAGATGTCTTCATTACTAGGCATATAATGAATTAGATCTGTTTGAAAACAATCAGTCTCACTGTCTAAATGGTCACTGTGATGGTCTTTCCTTCTCCTTTATAACCTTCCCCTCTTTTGAAAAGTGCTCATGAGCTGTTATGTTGAGCTTTGAAGAAAAAGACATCACTCCTAGTGCTGCACAATTCAGGCCAATCAAATATGACTTCACACTGACAATAATGCCGCCACACCTCCAAAGAAAAACCAAGTAAATGCCTGCTTCCAGGAGGACTGCCTTAAACTATACAAAGCAGCAGTAGCCTATTCATTTAATGGAAAAAATTCTCTTCTAAATCCATCTGTCCTTAGTCTCATTGAAAAGAACAAAGGGTTCCTTGGAACAACCACCAAAATCTCAGGAGAGAGGATGCAGCTCTGTTAATGACTCAGCCTCCCCAAATAAACTTTTTTTCACAAGCACTAAATCATCACACCTGAATTCTATTTACTAATAGATCTAAAACTTGAACACACACACAAAAAGGAGAGTGGGAAAATTAACACATGTGCAAGTCTGTATATTCACGTCACTAAAAACAGCTCAGGAAAATTTTACAGGGTTGTTCCTCCCGCCCACCCCCCCTCCCCCATATAAGTTATATACTTTTCTAGTTAAGGTTACTCCTAATCATTTTATAGTTTTCGTTATTGTTGTTATCGATGGCTTGAATTTTTGGGTTTTGAAGCTGGATTGGAGCTTGAAGATTATAGAGTCCAACAGTTTGATTTTGTGATGAAGAAATAGGCCCTGAGGGATAACATAGCCACAGGCAAGTTGTGACTTTAAGGCAGAAGGCTTTAGGCAGGATTCAAGTCGCATTACTCAAGCTGGAATCATGCGTCCTGCACTTGAGAGTGGTGACCTGGCGTCTCCCTCAATCTTCTAACTATAAAGGAAGATTCATAATAATACCTAATTCCAGAGACTAGGATAGGCAATGAATTTTTTATTTTATTGAATGAATGAATGTGATTAGTAGGATAAAATGAGATAATGGTTGTGAAACTGCTCTGCAAAATATTAATGTTTATTATTATTGCAACTTTAGGTTTCTGATGATGGTACAGTGGAACATTTATACATAATTCATAAAAGAGAAATAACTGATCACTTGAACTTGAAGGCAAATTTTAAAACATTAAATGAGGCAATCATGATAAAATCTTCTCTATCTTTATTCCTCCAACTCTAAGGGACATTAATAGGGTCAATTTAAATATAGATTGAAGTTTCAGACTATGTGGTTAAAGGCTTTTCTAAGTAAGTATGCTTTAAAATTATATTAAGGACAGAGGCACCTGGTTGGCTCAGTTGGAAGAGCATGTGACTCTTGATCTTGGGGTCGTGAGTTCCAGCCCCCTGTTGTGTGTAGAGATTACTTAAATAATAATATATTTTTTTTAATATAAATAAATAAATTATATTAAGGACAAGTAGTAAGAAGAGATCTTTAAAGCTATGAATTTCTTTGTTAGTTGAAAATAATACTTATATTTGAAATTTGGCTGATGTTTGCATGAAAAATTTTTAATATAATTTAAACATTTTTGAAACACACTTAAACTTAAAAGTTACCTACAGTGCAAATAATATTTTCCTGAACTATCTGAGAGCAAACTGTCAACCTGATCACCCATCTCTCCCAACACTTTAACGTGTAATTCCTACAAACAAGGACATTTTTCTACGTAACCTCAATACAACCATCAAAAGCAGGAATAACTCTTTTTTTTTTAATGTTTTTATTTATTTTTGAGACACAGAGAGACAGAGCATGAGCAGGGGAGGGGCAGAGCGAGAGGAAGACACAGAATCTGAAGCAGGCTCCAGGCTCTGAGCTGTCAGCACAGAGCCCGATGTGGGGCTCGAACTCACAGCCCGTGAGATCATGACCTGAGCCGAAGTCAAATGCTTAACTGACTGAGCCACCCAGGTGCCCCGAAATAAATTTTAATACATTACTGCTATCTAATCCTCAGACCCCACTCAAGTTTAGTCATTTGTTTAAAAAATGGTCTGTACAGGGATGCCTGAGTGGCTCAGTTGGTTAAGCATCTGACTCTTGGTTTCGGCTCAGGTCATGATCTCAGGGTTTGTGAGTTCAAGCCCTGCATTGGGCTGTGCACTGACAGTGTGGAGCCTGCTTGGGATTCTCTCTCTCTCTTCCTCTCTCTGCCCCTCCCCTGCTCGCACTCTCCTCCGTCTCAAAATAAATAAGCTTAAAAAAAATTATGTTCTGTACAGCAGAAAGGCCCAGCTTAGTGAGTACAGGAGTGTCACTGAGTTCATGTCTCTGGTCTTCTTCAGTCTGGAACAGTTCCTTAATCTCTCCCTGACTTTCATAATCTTGACCTTGTGAGGATCACAGGCCAGTTATTCTACAGAATGACCCTCAATTTGGGCCTGATGTTTCTCCATCAGTTGATTCAGGTTTTGCATCTTTGACAAGAATAGCACAGAAATGGCTCTGCGTTCTCACTGCATCCTATCAGGTGGTAAGTACACAATTTCAACTTGTCCCCTAGTGGATGATGTTCTTTTTCATCATTGATGTTGCCAGGCTTCTCCGCTGTGAAATTCCTATTTATCTCTTTGCAATTAATAACCATTTTGTGGGAATATAGTTTGAAACCTTTGAATATCCTATTCCTTATTAAGCTTTCAACTTATTCCTTTATATCAGTATGGACTCGGAGATTCTCATTTTATTCAATGCAATATAATCAATTATTTTCCTTATTTATTTTAGTGCTTAAATTGGACCAGATTTGGCCAGTGGGAGCCTCCCCAAGCTGGATTCTGTACCCTTCTGATCATTTCTGGCATTTTTAAAGTACCTCCTTCTAGAACAATGTAGACTTAGAGTATGTTAGTGTGTGTGTGTGTGTGTGTGTGTGTGTGTGTGCGCGCGCGCGCGCCTATTTTCACATCTATCTATCAGAAATCATGAATTAGCACTGACACCTCCAGTTTTAATGCAATACCACAGGGTTTCTCCCTCTCCATACTGTGTATCACCCTTTATTGACAGTAAGAAATCTGACTCCCATTATCATTAATATACTAATTTGATCAACTCCTTGTACATAACCAATCTCTTATTGCTACCACTGACTCCTCCCCTACATGGATGCCCTTTTCACCTTGACTGGACTCTAAACCCCCCATGCTGGGTTGTTCCCCACACAGGGATGCCCTCATTACCTCACTCAGGTTCTGACTTCTAGTGGTAGGCTATCCCTTCCATGGACATCTTCTTCACCCTGCCCAGGCTTCAACACCTTGTATCAGGTACCACCCCATGTGGATGGCCTCCACCCAATGCAGGCCTTACCCCCACATGGATGCCCTTCTCAATCTGCTCTGCCTCTCATAACTACCACCACGTGCCCACTTCATACTGTTTGAGCTCTGGCTCTTCATGCCAGGCTGGCCCCCTATCCATGAATAACTCTCTCCACCCTGCTTAGACCCCAATATCCCCAGCCAGATGGCCTCTCTGCATGGATGACTATCTTCCTCTATGCTACCTAATGGCAAAACAAAATTGTTTCAGGAAGCTATTTATGATTATAAAAATCATACACATTCATTGTATAAGAACATGGGGGGAAATAAAATCTCTCATAATCCCACTACTCACAGAACTGTACATGTAAATACAACACATTTATTTTACAAATTTAATATCACAAATTAAATTTAAATTATTTTCACCTTAAAATTTTAAAGATCATGGTTTCTCCTAAATTTTTCTTGGAAAATTTAGTTCTGTAGTTCTCTAAACCCAGATTCACAGACTCTTGAAGTATAATAAACTAGCTGGGAAGAGGTTAGATACCTCTAAACCATTGTGAATTTATTCAGTACCACCTCATAATTTACTACTTGAACGGACTGCAAACTTACAAAAGCATCTAACCAGAGAGCTTTGGCACTGGTTAAGTCCTGCTCATTAAAAAGAGAAACTAAAACAAAGTTTCTCTGTATTTATTTTGAGCAAGTGTGGTCCAGATATAGAGCCATTCAGTGAATTCCAATGTTATGTGACAGCCTTTTAATAATGTTTGTTGCATCTCCTAATTAAGGACTGAGATTTCAAATAATTAAGTGGGGGGCAACTGACAAGTTTACATACTTTCCTAGTACCCATACACGGACGGCAATTCATTTTAAAGCTTGATTTGCTAGTATAAATTTAAAGTTAATTATAGCTTCAAAGTCTCCGTCTGGGCAAAGGGCCACTAACTAAGGGTTCCATGTACGTAGGCAGTCTTCTGTTTATCTGAGAACAGGGTGGTATTTGCTTGTACTTTTCAATGCATAGTAAAATGTTTCTGCTTCAGCAGAAGTTTCTCTGGATTATTTAAAGTGCCATGTTGTTGGACATAATTAAATTCTCCATTTGGCTTTCTGTTTGTAAAGAGTGCCAATCTTTCCAAAAAGGAGCAATTCCAAGATGACTTACCTCTAAATTTTCTAGTCATGGAGATCTATTACTGCTTAATTTCTATCCATATACCTCACAGAATATCAAACTGGACCATATCCACCTATCTCTTGAGATCATTTCGCTTATTTGGGCTTAAATTCAGTTAAGTTACAAACAGTAGTTCCCTAAACCCAGATTCACAGCCATCACTTGTAAAATGGGGTTAGGAATTATTAGGCTAAAAAATACTCTCACTATATACTAGTCACTATGCTAACCACTTCATATTTTTAACAATCACAAAATTCCTATCACTATCCTTATTTTTCAGATGAGAAAACTGAACCTCAGAGGGCTTATGTAATTTACAAGAGTCATAAAGCTAATAAGGAACAGAGTCTCACTCAAAGTGAGACAGGCTGATTCTAGAGCCCATGCTTCCATCTCATCACCTAGCTCAGTGGTTCTTAAACTTTGACCTTAGGATCCCTTCACTCTCAACACTTATTGAGGGCTCCAAACAGCTTTTCTTTATGTGGGTTATATCTATCAATATTTACTACATTAGAAATTAAAACTAAGAAAAATGTTAAATTTTTATTAAATCTTTAAAGAATAATAAACTCATATTTTAACATTCATAACTTTTTCGTGTGTGAAAAATAACAGTATTTTCCCAAAATGTAGTAACACAAAAAAGTGACATTATTTCACATATTTACAAATTTTTTAAATGTCTGGCTTAGAAGATAGCTGGATTCTCCTAACTCACACTAACATAACTCAGGGTACTGACTCAAGGCCAAGATCAGACATTCATGTTAATAAGCTAAGGCAGGCTGTAAAATTTAGCTACAGAAGTCACTTAAATAACAATGGGACATACAGAGAAAGAAACACAAATTATTCCGGCACTTTAATATTAGCTAACATCAGGGTGCTTGGGTGGCATCGGGGTGCTTCTGACTCTCAGCTTTGGCTCAGGTCATGACCTCATGGTTCATGAGTTCGAGCCCTGCAATGGGTTCTGTGCTGACAGTGTGGAGCCTGCCTGGGATTCTCTCTCTCCCTCTCTCTCTGCCCTTACCTTGCTCACTCTCTCTGTCTCTCTCAAAATAAATAAATTAATTTTTAAAAATATTAACTAACATTTACTGAATTTTGACAATGCGTAAGACACTATATTAAGTTTTTCCACACAGTATCTTTTCTAATCCTAGCCATCGCCCTATTTACTCTGAGGTAATAATCTCCATCAGACGTTAAAGGAACCTGAGGCTCAGGGCGCCTGGGTGGTTCAGTCGATTACGCTGCCAACTCTTGATTTCAACTCAGGTCATGATGTCACAGTTCGTGACTTGGAGCCCCACATCAGGCTCTGTTCTCACAGTGTGGAGCCTATTTAGGATTCTCTGTCTCCCTCTTCCTATCCCTCCCCTGCTTGCTCATTCTCTCTGTCTCTCTCTCTCAAAAATATATAAACATTAAAAAAAATTTTTTTTTTTTTAAAAAGGAACCTGAGACTCAGAGAGGTTAAGTGAATAACTTGGGGTCACAAGGCCAGGACCAAGCAGAGCCAAGATTTCAACCCAGCTCAGTCTGACTATAAGTCCTTGCTTTTGATCACTGTGTGATGATACCTCCCAACATTACCAACAATCTCCATGAAAAAAAGCATTGAATTCAATCAAGACTTTTAAAAATACCTTCAGGGGGTTCATGGGTCCTCTGAAGTTTATCCATGTACAGATAGCCTAAGAACCCTGCTTTAATGATCTTAAAGTATCTAATATATAGCATAATAATTTTAAAATCTGAAAAAAGGTAAGATAACAATAGCTAACATTTATTGAGCACCTACTATGTGCCAGACACAGTGCTTAGTGCTTTCCATATATTGCCTCATTTAGTTTTCATCCGACAATGCAACACCTATCACCCTGATGAGAAAACAGGAGATTCCAAGGACTTAAATGACCTGCTCAAAGTCAAACAGTGGAGGGGATCGAGCTGACTCTTTCTACAGCACCACATTCCCTCCAAGACAAACACCAAATCAAACCAGGTCAAGAGTTTAAACTTATTGCCAAAGCAAACACAGAAAAAACCCTGGAAACATACTTACCTGTATGACTTATGCAGTTCCATGACCTTCTCTTCAAGTTCCTTGGTCTGATTTGGGGCCAGTTTAAAATCACTAACATAATCCGCACCATGAAGTTCTGGGTCATAGTCTCCCAGCTCAGACTGGATGGTATAAGAACCTAATAACGCTAAGGTTGCAAAGGAACAGGGCAGACGTCCTGCAACTATGTCCTGTCGAAGCTGGAGGCATAAATAATACCTACAGCCAAAAGAGAAAAAACGTTACTATGTCAGTAACAACAAAAACAAAATATAGAGAAAGAGGAAGAAAGGGGGAATGAGACAGAGATATGGAGGGAGAAAAACAAGAGAGATTAAGTAAGTATGAGGTAATGCTAATAATTGTTTAACCTAGGTAGTGGGTACATGGTTGTTCATCATACTATTATTTTTTCCTTTCTGCATGTTTAAAATTTTTCCACATAAAAACTCAAAAAAAAAAAAAAACCTTTAACTATGTTGGGCTCATGTCTGGAAGGCAATTTAAAAAGAAAAGAAGTTGCTAAGAGAGTAGATCTTAAAAGTTCTCATCACCAGAAAAAAACATTTTTGTAATTATGTGTGGTGATGGATGTGAACTAGACCTATTGTGATCATTTCATAATATATGCAAATATTGAATCATTATGTTGCACACCAGAAACTAATATAACACTATATGTCAATTATATCTCAATAACAAAAAAGAAAGAAAAGAGGAGAAACTGGGAAAAGTCTGAAGGAGGTAAAGAAATTAATATTTTATTGAGCACATTAAGTACCATATACACATAAATCATCTCATCTAATCTTCACAAAAAAACGTGTTTGGTGGGTATCATCACCAAATTACAGATAGAAAGGCAGTTTCAAAGACTAAGCTTGCTCAATGTCATATAGTAATAAAGGCTGTTTGGCTACAAAACTGGACTCCTTCTATCAAACTGCTTTGCCAAATGTGTAGATACTGTCCTTCACATAAAAAGATGACATTACTGACACAATTTTAGTAGGATATGAACATTTTCAGCTGTTTTCTCTTCAAGATGGGCTAAGCCTTCCATTCACTCTCGTCTTATAGGACTGATGCCACCAGTGTGCTACATTGTTGGGAATTCATACTGGGGTTAAAACTGTTCAATAGAACAAACCAACCATGTGCCCCTACATGTTAGGCATTCATCTCCATCAGTATAATGTTTACACCTGTGATCCTGACCTGCTTAGCACTTTTTCTGAGTTGACCAATACAGACTGTTTGACCAAACAGGAAAGCTGGGAGATATGATTCAATTGAAAATTCCTGTATTAATTAGAATTATATCCTTGCTTTGACCATAATAAGGTGTTGAATAATGTAGATATCAACAATCGTTTTGCTATCTATAATTTGTCACTACACATGTTTTAATTTTTTTATTTTTATTTTATTTTGATTTTTTTTAATGTTTATTTATGAGACAGAGAGAGACAGAGCACGAGTGGGGGAGGGGCAGAGAGAGAAGGAAATACAGAATCAGAGGCAGGATCCAGGCTCTGAGCTGTCAAAACAGAGCCTGACGCGGGGCTCAAACTCACAGACCGCGTGATCATGACCTGAGCGGAAGTCGGTCACTCAACCGACTGAGCCACCCAGGCGCCCCTACATACGTTTTTAAAAAAAGAGGAATGCCAACCAAATCACAAGAATCTTAATCTCCTCTAAAATGTGGGTAATTAGCAAAAAATTTCAGGGATTTGTATTGTTTTATACATAACCTCAAGGAAGATGAATAAGAAGCAACTTTAAGAGACAAATATTACATGTGAAAATGAAATAACCAAAACAATTTTTTCAGGCCAGAGATGACATCTCAACTTCAAGAATGTACTAAGGATTATCTAGACAAAGAATAATTTTTTAAAACTTTCACAGTACAATAAAACCTTGGATTGTGAGTAACTTGTTCTGTGAGTGAGCAAACATTCTAATAAATTTTAACTTGATAAACGAGCGAGGTCTTGCAATATGAATAGTACATGATGCCAAAAGTCACATGATCACAACTGAGTCAATGGTTCTTTCTCTCGCTGTGGGATTGTGGGTGATCATCTCCCATGCTCTGATGCTCGGTCTCAGGCGATGGTATCTGGTAGGAATCAGTGATTTTTCAGAATGTTGGAAGGCACCCACAACTGGCACTAGTGCATTTTTTTAACTTCAAAGCACCTATGGACAGTCCGTTGCTTTTCCGTACAAGAGTAAGCTTAGGAATGCTTTGCTTCATTCTAGGTCACGGCTGCCTGCAGATATAGACCCTTTCCCCTGCTGCCTTATTGCCAGTTATATTAAATAGAGTATATATATAACAAGAGTTTATTAATACTGTAGTCAACATCTTTGCAAGCGTATACAATAGCCCCGTGCAGAAAAAGGTTGAAAAGAAGGTGGTAAGAAGAAGGAGATGATTACAGTGGAAGTTAAAAAGGAAATCATCAAGAAGTATGAACAAGTTATGCAAGTGGCCGAAATTGCAAGCTTTTATAAGAAGTCTATGTCTGCATCTCGTCTGGAGAAGAGGAAGAGGAGAAAAAAAGCAGAAGAATCCCTCACTTCAAATGAGATTAGGGAGATGTATAAAATGGGGGAAACAGTGCAAAATTTTGTAGAAAAGCACCACCCAAATAAGACTGAGGCAGTCTGAGCAATAAATCTGTTTAATGACAATGCATTGTCAATTTCCACGAAATCCTCAAAAGGAGGCAAAAGCAAGTGTCATTGGATAGTGTCCTTGTTAAAGTTGCACGAAAAGAAAAAGATTTCATTGAGCCAATAGAAGTGATTCCGTTAGTGATAGTGAAAGTCATCCTACACAATAACCCTACTCTCTCATCTCCCTCACACCAGCCACAAAGGTTTTCAAAGTTAAGTGCAAGTTAATTTGTTAATTTTTCTTTATATTTTGTATTTTCTTTGTTATTTTGTATTATATTATAGTATTGTAGTCATTATTATATGGAACGAATCATCTGAGTTTCCATTATTTCTTATGGGGAAATTCTCTTTGATATACAAGTGCTTTGAATTACAAGTATGTTTCCAGAATGAATTATGCTCACAAACCAAGGTTTTACTGTACTTAACAATCAGAGTTGGAGTTTACTTAGGCTATTCCCTTATTTGAGCGATATGAAAACTGGGGTATAGAAACTGTATACTTGTCAGATAGTTGACAACAAAATCAGATTAGAAAGTCATTTCTCAGTAACCAACAGTTCAATTTAACAAACATTTGCCAAGCACCTAATATGTATAAGGATGTTATGGATATAAATAAATATGTATAATAGTATTCTTTACAATATGCTGGTTTTCAATTTTCTTTTTTAATATTAATATTTATATAGAATCCAATAAAGGTCACTTTCCTAAAAGAAATCAGTAAGTTGTTTTCAAAGAGTACAAGATTTATTTCATAAATCAAGTGGGCTCAAAAATTACTGAAAAAGATTCAGCTCATGAGGATTATGTACCTAATCACACACTTTAAAAAAAAATTTTTTTTTTTTTTACATTTTCATTTATTTTTGAGAGACAGACCACACATGAGGGAGGAGGGGCAGAGAGAGAATGAGACAGAGAATCTGAAGCAGGCTCCAGGCTCTGAGCTGTCAGCACAGAGCCCGATGCGGGGCTTGAACTCACAAACTGCCTAATCACATACTTTAAAAGGGAGATAAGAAAAAACAATAGTAACACAGGCTTCAGCTTTTCTGATCCCTGTAAAGAAAACACAGTGGGGAAGCAGTATCAAAGGGAAAAAGTAGAAGAGCTATTTTACCACTATATTTGCATCTTGCCCTGTGGAGGGCATGTGGTTTATAGGCGTCCTGTACACAACTTGTCATAATACCCATTAGAAGCAAGGGTAATTCCCCTGCCAATTTCCTCTAGGCACATCACAGATAAATGAGAATTTAAGGCTCACTTATTTGCAAACCTGTCTTGAAGTGACCAGAAACTTCCCATTTTAATAGCACAGAATTTTTCTTCAGTTCTGAATAGGGAAATTCCCAGAGCTTATGAAAATGAGAATTACTAATTCTATATTTAACTATTAATAAATTATTTACCTTGTTATATCTTCTGTTAACTGTGCTGGGTCAGGTGGATAAAACTTGACATTAAAGGTGAAATTCCAGGGGACACCTGTAAAGGTAAACACAAAAGAATTGTATGCTTATGCCTAAGTTTCTGATTGTTAGAGCACCAAAAATATTCAAAATTTTCTTTTCCTGAGTTTTTTTTAATATTCTCATGCTTTGTGGAAAGATTTGATATTTATTTAAGAAAGAAAGTTGTTTAGAACCACTTAAGAGTTTGAAAGTGTGATTTTTTTTTCTCTTTGAGCTCTGTATTAGGTTAATTGATATAAAATACTTGATAACACCTATCGTTGGTGTGGAAAATAAACACAATTATCTATTGCTGATATGAGTATAAATTGGTACACTATGGAGGACAATTTGACAAGATCTTTCTAAACATAAAATGCATATATCCTTTCACCTTGCAATTCTATCTCCATAAATGCATTTATACATATGCTTAAATGAGGTCAGAATGGTATATGTGTAAGATATTGTTTGTAATAGAAAATGTCTGAAAACAACCTAAATATATATTCATTTAGCAAGAGAAGATATATCTCCAAGATACAGCGTTAGGTGAGAACATACTAAGGTCAAGAATAGCATACATACAGAAAGCAACCATGAATGTTGAGGGTAGAAAGAAGTCTATGTTACAGGTATGATTACACATGCACAGGCAATCCCTATAAGGATATATAATAAACCAGTTATAGTAGTTGGTAAACTAGGAAGGGGAACTCCAGGAGACGAAAACTGATAAGATAGGGGAAATATATAGGAGGAAGACCTATTTTCACTGTGTGCTCTTTTATACCATTTGAATTTTATACATGTACTACTTATTAAATATAAACATTTACCTTCTTTAAAGGATAATCTTTAAATGCAAATTACTGGGGCTAAGAACTTTTGCTATTTTATTTGGTGCATATCCCTAGGATTCAAAACAGTGCCTGGTAGAACATTGATGATCAAGAAATATTTGTTGAGTGAATGAAGGAAATAAAGGAACTAATCTCACAGCATTGTTGTGAAGGTCATATGAGGATGCTACAGCTTCAGAAAAAAAAAGAGGTACTAATATATTAAAATTGTCCAGTAATCCAGATCCACCAATGACTTTATGTTGTTAGATGTAATCAAATGAAAACAAAAGCAAACACCTGTATTCCGGTTGCATTTTTCTCTCCATTCAACCCCAAACAAGAAAGTTTAACTGTATTAGAAATAACCATATCTAAACATAAATGTCTCAAGTACTAACTCTTTTACTTTTCTTAACAGCAATCGTAAGAAGAGAAACTCAAATTTTCAGTTCCCATTCTTCTCTATGTATGAGATGCAAGTTTGGGATATTGCTAATGAAGATATTCAGGTTTACTGTGAGCTAGCTCAGGGTTAAATGCAGTAAAGAGTCTAAAAAAAGTCACTTGGAATTAAAAAAAAATATATTAAGCTTAAGCTTTAGTTAGTGACTGTTTCTGGAATATGATTCATAAAATTAGTAATATCTTATGGAGAATATTTAGTAGGGGAAAAAAAGGTGGCTGGAACAGCTCTAAAAAATGTTAACATTAAAATTCATGCCTTCTAACTCAACAACACTTCAACAACATTCTCACCAAAGTGCATAAACTGAAGATTCATGTACTATGAAGAAATATCAAACACACTCAAAGTGACCAATTATTGAAATAACTAGCCTAGACTCTTCAAAATATCAATGTTATAAAATACTTCAAAGACTCAGGAACTGCTCCAGCTCAAAAAATCTAAAGAGATGTGCCAACTAAAGCAAAATGTCACCATAGACTTTATTTTGCTATAAAGAATATTATTGGGACAACTGATAAATAAGGTCTGTGGGTTGCAGTATTGCTTCAATGTTAATTTCCTGCTTTTAATAACTATTATAGTTACATGAGAAAATTCCTAGGTTTTAGGATATTTTAGGGGTAGAGAGATATCATAACTGCAACTTACTCTCTTTTTTACTGAGGTGAAATTCACATAATATTAACCATTTTTAAGTATACAATTCAGTACATTTCGTGTACAATTCAGTGGCATTTAGTACATTCACAACGTTGCACAACCATCATCACCATCTAGTTTCAAAATCTTTCACCACTTCCAAAGGAGACTCTATCCATTAAGCAGTCACTCACTCACTGACCCCCACCTCCACCCCTGACAACCACTAATCTGTTTTGTTTCTATGGATCTATTGTGGCCACAATATGTGGTCATTAATATTTGTACACACACACACACACACACACATCACATTCTGTTTAACCATTATCTATTGACGGACACTAGATTGTTTCTCCCTTTTGTCTATTGTGAAAGTGCTGTCAAGATACAACATTAACATGGCTCAGGAAAAAAATAAATAAAATTTAAAAAATAAAATATTAACATTTGAGGAATCTGGGGAAAAGGTATCCAGGAATTCTTTGCAGCTTCTTTCAACTTTCTGTTAGGCCTGAAGTTACATCAAAAATATTTTAAATTAACGATTGAAAAAAATTCCTGCCTTCTGAGGACACAGGAAACTAGAAATTCTCATACTACTGGTGGGGAGGTAAACTGTTACAACCATTGTAAAGGAGAGCAATTTGGCAATATCTGGTAAAACTAAAACATACTCTATAATCTAGCAGTTCCACTTTCAGGCATACATCCTAAATCAAGTGTTTTTTGTTTTTTGTTTTTTGTTTTTTTTTTTAATTTTTTTTTTAACGTTTTATTTATTTTTGAGACAGAGAGAGACAGAGCATGAACAGGGGAGGGGCAGAGAGAGAGGGAGACACAGAATCGGAAGCAGGCTGCAGGCTCTGAGCCATCAGCCCAGAGCCCGACGCGGGGCTCGAACTCACGGACCGCGAGATTGTGACCTGAGCTGAAGTCGGCCGCTTAACCGACTGAGCCACCCAGGCGCCCCAATCAAGTGTTTTTTTAAAACTGTGGATCATGATCCATTGTGAAATCAGTTTAGTAGGTCAAAATCAGCAGTTTTAGAAATGAAACAGAATGCAAACAAAAAAAAATCAGGATATCCTTCATAATAAAGATTAAGAATTCTTTTGTGAAATTTTGTTTTCACCTGAGATGAATTTCAAAACTCATGCTGAATAAGAAAAGCAAGTTACAAATTATTAACTATTATATAATTCAATTTACATGATGTTCGAAAAGGTAAACCATATTTTTAGGTATACATTCATAGGGAATAAAAACCATTAAAAAATACAATGAAATCATTAACACAAAATTCAGGACAGTTGTGACCTCTGCAGGAAAAGGAGAGGAAGATTCATTTGCAAGGGCACAGCTGGACTACAGAATTTTTTAAACATAATTTGGGTAAGTTATAGATCTGTATTTTTCAGTATATATACAAGGTATGTGGATTTCTTGCTTTTGCTGTGCACTATTCCAGAAAGGGGTAGAGGTGGATAGCCACACTCAGTAGGGGGAATCTCTCTTATTCAGAACCAAGGGAATGCAGCTGGGAGGAGAAAGAGAGATACTGACAAGCCTCAGAAAAAGGTTCAAATGGATCATGTTTGTCTGAGGGAAATTAAAAAAAACAACAAACACAGACAAAGCAATATTATCCATACTATATAGATATGGGATATATAAGATAAAATATAAAAACATGGATTTAAACACCCCAAACTTATGAAAATAGTTTTCTACGGATAGGGAGAGAAGGGGATAGGACTAAGAGGAAAACAAAAAAGATAAAACTTATGTGCACTATTCTGTTCTATTATAAATTTAAAATGTTAACAAATGTTAATTCTGGGTGATGTGTACATGGATATTTCTTACGTTAACCTCCATTCTTTTCTATATCTTTTTAATATGGAAAAAATATTGCTGGTGAGTATCTATTTCAATTTTAGATATTCATATTTTTATTCTACTTCTAGGAACTTATCTACAGAAACATGTAAGTATGTGTGTTTATATATATAACGTTCACTACAACCTTGTTTGTAATAGCAAGCTACTGAGAGTAAACCAAAATGTCCATCAACAGGACTGCCTGTATACACACACACACATACACACACGTGTGTGTGTATGTGTGTGTGTGTGGTGTGTGTGTGTGTGTGTGTATGGTGCTACAAATACATAATCATTAAAAAATTTTTAAACAGGGTGCCTGGCTGGATCAGTCAGTAGAACATATGACTCTTGATCTCAGGGTTGTGAGTTCAAGCCCCACATTGGGCATAGGGCTTCCTTTAAAAAAAAAAAAAAAAAAAGGAGAGAGAGAGAGAAAGAATTTATAAAAAAAAATAATAAATTTAAATTTAAAAAAGAAAAATTTTAAACAAAGTGAATTTATATATGTTGATATGAAGAATATTCCAAATTATGGGGCACTTGGGTGGCTCAGTTGGTTAGGCATCCAACTCTTGATTTCAACTCAGGTGATGATCCCAGGGTCATGGGATCAAGCCCCATGTTGGGTTCTGTGCTGAGTGTAGTACCTGCTTAGGATTCTCTCTCTCTTTCTCTCACTCTGCCCCTCTCCCCCACAGGGAGGCTCTCTCTCTCGAATAAAAATAAAAAATAAAATTTTAAAAGAATACTCCAAATTATGTTAAATAAAAAATATTGGTTGCATATTTATATTAAATACATATGAAACATACCTACCAAATACATATTTATGTAACATATGCATATTAAATATAACATTTCTTTAAAACACATATGTATTAAACAAAAATTATATTAAATATTTTTATAAATATACATATATTAAAACTTAATATAAATATGCATCTATTTACATTAAAATATTTGTATGTACATCTCTGCAAAGAACACAAAGAGTTAAAGCACAGGGTTAGAAGGGCAATTTACTTTGCATTAGATTCATTTGTATCTTTTCATTTTACTCCACATATTTCTACCACCTATTTAAACAAATTTTAAAACTATATATAGCCTACTACATAATGCATACATAATATAATGCAATACATAATACATAACAATGTATAGTAGTCCCCCCTTATCTGTGGTTTCACCTTTCCATGAACAGCCACAACCTGGAAGCAGATGATCTCCTAATGTGTGGTCACAAGATCAACAGTAGCCTATGACTAGGTCACAGTGCCTAAATCATTCACCTCGCTTCATCTTATCACATAGGCATTTTATCATGTTACATTATCATAAGAAGGATGAGTATAGGATAATAAGATGTTTTGAAAGAGATCACATTCACATAACTTTTTTATAGTATATTATTATAATTATTCTATTATTACCTATTGTTAATCTCTTACTGTGCCTAATTTAAAAATTAAACTTTATCATAGACATATATGTTTAGGAAAAAACACATTATATATAGGGTTTGGTACTATCTGCAATTTCAGCCATCCACCGGGGGACCTAGAACGCATCTCTTGTGGACACGGGGGACAAGAATACTGTATAGCATAACTGTATTTTTGAAAGGCAAAAACTTCCATATGCCTAGAAAAAATCCTGTAGCTTATACCAACTTAACAGTGATTGCATCTGGAGGAGAGAATTTAGGGGCCTTTTACTTTCCCCATGATGTATTTCCATAATGTTTCAATTTTTCACAATGAGTACATATTACCTGTGTGATGCAAAATATTCAAAAATAAAAAAAATCTTTGCGATAGATAAATGCCAATCTTCTCTTTGGCTTAATAAAATATTTACCTTTTGATTCCCTATTTAAGTTTCTATCATAAACATGGTTTTTCTTTACAATGTTAAAGGAAGGATTTTTGTTATGTTGCAGGGTTTTTTTAAGTATTTACTTTTGAGAGAAAGAGAGAAGGAGAGAGAGGGAGTGCAAGTGGGGGAAGGGAAGGTAGAGAGGGAGATGGAGGACCCACAGCGGGCTCCTCTTTGTGAGCACAGAGCCTGACTCAGGGCTCGAACTCCTGAACTGTGAGATCATGACCTGAGCCAAAGTTGGATGCTTAACCGACTGAGCCACCCAGGTGCCCTGTTGTGTGTGTGTGTGTGTGTGTGTGTGTGTGTGTGTGTGTGTGTGTGTTAATGACAAACAAGGGTTCTTTTTCTTAGCAAGAGATTTTTTTTCAATAGCCAGGAAGATAATCAACTAGATATTCTTCTCTACTCATCATAAATTCTGTTTTAACTTTTCTTCCTAACTACTCTTCTTATGTAATCATTTGTTCCTGAGTAATACCGCATATTAAAAGAATTTTCATTGAGGGGTGCCTGGGTGGCTCAGTCGGTTGAGCATCCAACTCTTGATTTTGGCTCAGATTATAATCCAAGAATTGTGGGATCAAGCCTGGTATGTGGCTCCTCACTGAACGTGGAACCTGCTTAAGATCCTCTCCCCCTCTCTCTCACACACTCTCTCTCTAAAATTAAAAAAAAATTTTTAAGAATTTTCACTGAGAGGGACTTGGAGTTATGTTTTTCTCATCATATCTCAAATATTCTGAAAATTTTTTGCTCTGACTATATTTAAAACAACATTTTATAGTCAAGGAACAAATAGGGAGAGTTGCCAGTCCAAAGACGTATTTTGTTTTTCTATCTTGAGAAATATAGATTATAAATAGGGTCTAAAGGAAAACATATCACCATAGCAAAGTTTTTCTTTTAAGAAACAAATGAGGGGCGCCTGGGTGGCTCAGTCGGTTAAGCGGCCGACTTCGGCTCAGGTCACGATCTCGCGGTCCGTGAGTTCGAGCCCCGCGTCGGGCTCTGTGCTGACAGCTCAGAGCCTGGAGCCTGTTTCAGATTCTGTGTCTCCCTCTCTCTGCCCCTCCCCCGTTCATGCTCTGTCTCTCTCTGTCTCAAAAATAAATAAACGTTAAAAAAAAAAATTAAAAAAAAAAACAAATGAAAAAATTTGTTTTCAGGTGACAGAGTTAAAACTTACTAACTTACTAAACCTCTGCAGTTTCTAGAAGTTTCCTTAAAAATAAAGTAAACTAGGGGCGCCCAGGTGGCTCAGTCGGTTAGGCATTTGACTTCACCTCAGGTCATGATCTCTCAGTTCATGAGTTAGAGCCCCACATAAGGCTCTGGGCTGACAGCTCAGAGCCTGGAGCCTGCTTCAGATTCTGTGTCTCCCTCTCTTTCTGCCCCTCCCTCTGCTCGCACTCTGTCTCAAAAATAAACATTAAAAACATTAAAAAAAAATAAAGTAAACTAAAAGTACATTTAGTCATAAACAGTAAGAATAAAGTCTCTACCCGTTAGCTCACTGGGCCTGGAGCTACAAACTACTAATCTATGCTTTCTTCGACCTAGACATATTTATCTCAGGACAGCATCTGAGCAGAGGGTGCAACAGTAATATATACTAGTGAGCTTGGAGCTAAGAGAAAGCCACAATGTCTGAAGGCCACTGGCAAGGAATTCTTGTTCTTCTACTAACAGAAGAACTGTTTGGAAGAAGATTGTTGAAAACAGACAAAAAGAACCACAGAGAGGAAAACATGAAGAAGGTTAGAATGTAACAGTCCAGAACAATTTAAAAGGAAGAGGACAAGGTAGCAAACTCCTTTGAGAATGGACTCCCATATCCTTTTTCTTTCCTTATCTTTGTTCTTTTCTAACTTGTTTTTCTCAACTGTTCCAATCTTGCCCAACTGTGCCTAGTTGTAAAAAAAAAATCAAGATCTGACCTACATCTCAATAGTGTCCACCTCTGCTGTATCTTTCTATTATGGAATCTCCTCCTTCCAGGGGAAGGCTTTATCTCAATTCCAGAGCCATCTGCCATAGTCAGGATTCTAAAGTGACTCAGAGCCAGAAAATGGTTGAAACTCCTCTGACCTACTAAAAGAAAGAAAGAACTATAAAAAGGACTATATTCACTTACCACGAACCTGCTTTTTTATTTCTTTGGCAGAATCCAGCCATGTCTGTAAAAAGAAGAAAAGTCATTCACAAAGAGCTCCAAAAACACATAAACCACAGAGTACCAGAGCAGGGTTACTGACTGTCATCGAACAGAGTCTCCAGGTCAACCTACATGTCTGATATTAACTTCACACAGGATAGTAAATCTGAGCAGAGAAATAGGGAGCCAGACAGTTAGGCCTGAATCCTAGCTCCACTATTAGCTAGCTGAGTGATTTGAGGCATCTATTCATCTCAGTTTCCTCACCTACTAGAGGAAATTTAGATGAGATACCAGAAGTAGAGCCTATCTCAGAGACATATGATGAAGATTAAATGAGTTCATGTATATAAAGCCTTAAGTAAACAAGAAATGCTAAATGAGCACTTGTTATTTTATCATTCTATAAAGAGTAGTAGGGATCTATAACCAAGACTAGTTAACATCACCCACATCTTATTTTTCCCTCCAGTTCTGACCTCCAATCTCATTTAAGTTTTCTTTTAAAAAAATTTTTTTTTAATGTTTATTTTTGAGAGAGAGAGACAGAGACAGAGCACGAGCTGGGGAAGGGTAGGGAGAGAGGGAAACATACAATCTGAAGCAGGCTCCAGGTTCTGAGCTGTCAGCACAGAGCCTGATTTGGGGCTTAAACTCATAAACTGAGATCATGACCTGAGCCGAAATCAGATGCTTAACCAACTGACCCACCCCAGGCACCCATCTCATTTAAGGTTTCTATGTCAGCACAGCTTCTGGTACATGGTTCATGCTCAGTTAATATTTACTGGATGAATCGTTATGTTGTTTTCTCTGACTACTCTTGCCCACACTAATCTCTCCTTTTACTGTTCTCCAAGTCCACTTACGGTCTACACACCATGTGGGCAAGGTTCTTCCACTTGTGGTGGACCGTGCAAAATAATGGCACTTGGAAAGAGCCTCACCATTAACATCTTCCATAGGCTCCTTGGAAATGTTTAAAGAGAAACTTCTAAATTAAATTGTTTAAAATATTTTTATTGATATGAAACATACAAAAAAGTACCTAAAACATAAGTGTATAAATCAATAAATTCTCAAAATGAACACATAAGCTCAACATTATTAGTACCCAGGAGCCCCTCTCATGACTCCTCCCAATCCCTCCCCATTCTCTCCTCCAAAAGACTTAAAACTGAATTTCAGTGATATTTAGAAAAGAAGAGTAAAAGTGTCCCCTCCTCACCCTCGATCCACAAAGACAAAAGGCACAAGAAATGGCCCTACCCAAGAAATGAACTTGAAAACCAGTCTTATATTTGATTATATACTACTTTAACTGTTAAATAAAGATAGTTATCACAACAGACAATAAGCACAAGAGTGAGGATTAATTTCCTTTTCTTTCCCCTTCTCCCACAATTAACATAGAAAATTAAGAAATATGTGTTAAAAATATACCACTTAACGGGCACCTGGGTGGCTCAGTCGGTTGAGCGTCCAACTTTGGCCCAGGTCAGATCTCATGGCTCGTGAGTTTGAGCCCCACATCGGGCTCTGTGCTGGCAGCACAGAGCCTAGACCCTGCTTTGGATTCTGTGTCTCTGTCTCTCTTTGCCCCTCCTCTGCAAACACTCTCTCTCTCTCTCTCTCTCTCTCTCTCTCTCTCAAAAATAAACATGAAAAAAAATTTTTAAATACCACTTAATATACAACTTTTCCTTAGAATAAAAACTAGATACATACTTGTTTAAGCCCTGTCAGAAAAGCAGTAACCCTCATCTCTCATTATGATTAAAGAACTTTAAAGTTGTTGTAGGTCCAAAAGCAAAGGAAAACTGTAAAAGCACCATTTAGGAAGTTTTGTGGAAGCTCTGGGAATCATTTTTAAATTTTTTTTTTACATTTATTTCTTTTTGAGAGACAGAGAGAAACAGAGCACAAGCAGGGGAGGGGCAGAGAGAGAGGGAAACAGAATCTGAAACAGGCTCCAGGCTCTGAGCGTCAACACAGAGCCCGATGCGGGGCTCGAACTCACAAACCGTGAGATCATGACCTGAGCCGAAGTTGGACTCCCAACCAACTGAGCCACCCAGGTACCCCCAGAGAATCATTTTTTTAAATGTTTATTTATTTATTTTGAGAGAGAGAGAAAGGGGGAGCAATCACAGAGAAGGAGCGGAGAGTGAGGGAGAAAGAAAATCCCAAGTAGGCTACTCACTACTTGGAGAGAGCCCTATGCAGCACTTGATCTCACAAACCATGAGATCATGACCTGAGCCAAAGTTAAAAGTCAGATGCTTAACCAACTGAGCTATCCAGGTGCCCCAAGAATCATCATTTATACCATGCAATCCAGAACTCTTAACAAAGACTACTTTTTACCACTTTGGAACGAACATCTCCCACCATTATGAGGCAACTCTATATTTTCCACTATTTTTCAGAGAAATCTCCCAAGGTAACCTGAAGATGCCAAGTTTCTTACAGAGACTGTACAGTCATTCTAGAACTCTGGAGCTAGAATTCCCACCAATTTGACATAAAGAGGGCAAACCCAGATTTGTGTCAATCACATATGACTCCAAGTAAATGACCTTATAGAATAAACCATCGCTTCAGTATCTAGACGTCCAAATCAAAATCAAAAACAATGTGTACAAAATAATAAAAATCAATGTATATAAGAATTGGCACTTTTATGTTCAATTTAAATGATTCCATTCACAGCATTTTATTTAGCCAACAAATACCTGAGGAATGCCCCCATGTGCTAGCCACTGTAGTTTCAAAAAAAGGATTTAAAAATAGCTCTTGTCCTCACAGAGCTAGTCTAACGGAAGAGGTGAATAGCAAACAATTGATTCGTTTGTTCTAGGTGTGAAAATGACTATGACAGAAATGTGTGAGAGTGCTATGAGAGAGCATAGAGTGTTCTAGGAGCACAGAGGAGGTGCACCAAGATGAACTGGGGTAAGAGGCAGGAAACGTTTCTCAAAGGAGTACTTGGGAGTACTAAACTGTATCTTAAGGGACAAACAAGAATTAGCCAGGCAAAATAGAAGATGAAGTAAATAAAAAGGCACAGGGTATAAGAGAACAGGATACATTTGAGTTGCTACATGCAGTCGAGCATAGCTAGAACACAGAGGTGAGGAAGGGAGATACACAATGCAAGAGAATGGTTAAGGGTCAGATCATGGGGGGCGCAGTATTCCACAGTAAGAAACTTGGACTTTATCAAGTGCCAGGCAAAGGGGAGCCATTGAAGGATTTAAAGTAAAGGAGAGACATAAATTAGAGGAAGCATGACTGTAGACAGGGAGACCAAACAAGAGGTGGTTTCTGAGAATGATAATTGTGGTACAGAAGAGAATAATGATCATGGGTACTGGCTTTGAAGTCAGACAGTCTTGAGTTCTAATCCTGTCGCAACCTATCATTTATTTACTAGCTATGTAACCTTATCTAAGATCATCTAAATCTCAATTTTCTCATACACAAAATTGGGATAAAACTACCCTCCTGACAGAGTTATTATGGATTAAATTATTTGATGTATTTAAAAAGCACATAACCAGCACTCAATAAAGTGTGCTGATATTGACAATCAAAAGGGTTTGATAGGATGACTATGGGTCAGAGAAAAAAGATGTTTAGGAGCTTGAATGTATGAGAAGGTGGGGTACAGGGGGAATGATTAGAGTTGGTAAGTTATAAAGTTAAAGGATAATTCCCAAGTTGCCACCTTAGGGAACTGGGAGGAGTAGTACTATTCACTGAAATAGGAAATGTAGGATATAAAAGAGAAATCGATTTTCTTGAAGAAGAAGAAAAAAACAGCAAAAAAAAAAAAAAAACTGGAAACAACTCAAATGCCCATCAATAGTGGAATAAATAAATTGTGGTATATTTTGTAGATATATTTTTGAGGCATCTTTGGAAATCCACATGAAATATTTCAATAGACAGCTGGATAAACAGGTCCTGACACTCAGTAGAGAGATTTGGGCCAGAAATATAAATCTGGGCACTTTTCCCATATAGGTGATAGATAAAACCATGAAAGAAGACAAAAATCACAGAGGAGTGAAAAGAAAGACACTAAGGACAGACCTTTGGGGAACACTTGCATTTAAGGGATGGAGAAAGGGCAAAGAGCTGAGAAATAAACTGAGAAGGGGTGAGCAAAGTGGCAGGAGGAAAACAGGAGAGACTGGTATCATAGAATCTAAAGGAATAGAAAGCTTCAAGGATGGGCGGACAAGATCATCCATGCTACAAAATGGACAGGAAACATAAGGATGAAAAACTCAGATTTATCTTGGCGAGAGTAGTTTCAGCTGAGTGATAAGAGTAGAAATCCAAATGCAGTACCTCATACTAAGTGCAGGTGAGGATGTGGCACAGCTGGAACTCATTCAGTGCTCGTAGAGTGTCAACTGGTAACACCACTTTGGAAAACTGTCTGATACTATCCACTAAAGCTGAACATATGCGTTCTTTATAACCCAGCAATTCCACTTTAGGAATACACCCAACAGAAATGTATGTGACAAGATGTGCACTAACACACATGTACAAGAATGCTCCTAGCAGCAGTATTCTTGAAAGCTCAAACTATATACAAGCCAAACATCCATCAACGGTAGAATACAAAGTGTGGTACAAACGATGAACTTTTATACAGAAATGAGAATGAATGAGCTACTGCTACTCACAACATGGATGAATCTCAAAAACACAATACCGAACAAAATAAAATAAATCAGACCTAAGAGAACACATGTATGATTTCATTTATGCAACACAGTTTAAAAACAGGCAAAACTAACTCATGGTGATGGATGTTAGGAAGACACCTGTTACTTTTAATGGGGGGTATGGTAGGGGTAATGATTGTTAGGGGATGGAGGTAGTGACTTAGAGGGGGACGAAAAGGGATTCTGGAGTCTGGTAATCTAGGGGTGTTTATCCAAATGTGTTCCCTTTGTAAAAATTCTTTGAAATATGCATGCGTGATTTATGCACCTCCCTGTATTATGTTAGACTAATAGGCAGTGAGGAACTAGAGATAGTTATATGTAAACTAATTTCTCAAGAGCATGGTTGTGCAGGACAGGCAAAAGGATTATAACTAGCGAAAAGAGACAGAAATTAACTGATAAAACAACAAAATGTTGAGAGGACAAAAGAACTGTATCTTATTAGGGATCTTAAGATGCCCTCTCAAACAGCACTTCTGATGATCTTCTGGTTTCTATTTGAATACTTTCAGTTACAAGGGTTCCCTTTAATTTTTTTTTTTTAAGAATTCCCTTTTGGGGCGCCTGGGTGGCTCAGTCGGTTAAGCGTCCGACTTAGGCTCAGCTCATGATCTCACGGTCTGTGGGTTCGAGCCCCGCGTCGGGCTCTGTGCTGACAGCTCAGAGCCTGGAGCCTACTTCGGATTCTGTGTCTCCCTCTCTCTCTGCTCCATCCCCACTCATGCTCTGTCTCTCTCTGTCTTAAAAATAAATAAAATATTAAAAAAAATTTTTTTTCAATATATGAGTTTATTGTCAAATTGGTTTCCATACAACACCCAGTGCTCATCCCAAAAGGTGCCCTCCTCAATACCCCATCACCCACCCTCCCCTCCCTCCCACCCCCCATCAACCCTCAGTTTGTTCTCAGTTCTTAAGAGTCTCTTATGCTTTGGCTCTCTCCCACTGTAACCTCCTTTTTTTTTCCCCTTCCCCTCCCCCATGGGCTTAAAAATATGGAACGCTTCACGAATCTGCGTGTCATCCTTGCGCAGGGGCCATGCTAATCTTCTCTGTATCGGTCCAATTTTAGTATACGTGCTGCCGAAGCGAGCACTAAAAAAATTTTTTTTAAAGAATTCCCTTTTAAGGGTCCATTTTGCCAATCATATCGTGTGAGTTAAATAAATTAACATTTCAAACAGAATTTAAGTTTGTGATTCAAAAAGAATCACATTCCTTCTTGTGCTTAAAAAAAAAGTTTCAAAACAGCAGAGATGAACAACAGCAGTAGCCTGATACAGATCTTCATTCATTCAACTGAAGAATTACAGGTCTCGCTTGTGCTCTCCTACTTCAAAACACCTCACGTGTTGTCCCTTTCACTTTGAATTCTCTATCCCAATTTCTTCATCTAGAAGATTCCTGACCATCTCTTGTAAGTCAGATCTTATGTTACTTCCTGCAGGAAACCCTTTCTATGTGGGTGCCCATCTTACTACTGCCCCCTTCCCCCACCCCCGTCAGTCTGGGAGCTCCCTGAGGAACGAGACTACCTATGTGTTTTATAGCTCTGCCCGGCACAACACAAATGTTGTCTACTCGATAAATGTTTGATGAATAAACGAATGAAAAATGCTCCCAAAATAAGCCAGGATAGAGGTGATAAGGTTTAAACTAAGGCAATGGGATTTAATGAAGTAAAATTAATAGGAACTTTTCATATCTTTTGCAGCAATTATAACCTTAGGTCATAAAGTTTTAAGAAAGAACATGCCCTGAGTTGGTCATGATCTACCCTTATCTGGAGGTCCTAAAACCCCACACATACATGTAAGTGATCTATACAAATCCTTGTCTCTTGAGGTAAAAGATTTATCTATACACTCCACAATCTGTCTTCCTTAATCTGAGGAATAACGATTGTTTATGCTACTGTTAGTATGTTTACTTCAAATCACTGCTCCAATAAGTTTACAGAAACTCTCTAACATAGTAATTCTAAATCTGACTCTTCACATGTTAAAAAAGCCACATTTAAATCCACTAGAGACGTCAAATCAAATCTTCCTAGCAAGAGCCAAGATCCTGAATACAGCCTCCCTACTCTACAAGTATGTTTACAAAATTCATTTTAGTCTTTCTTATTTACTAGACAATAAAGATATAATCATTACTGGTACTTGCCTTCAAAGCTAGCCAATAATCAATGGAAAACAATCCATCCTTTCAAATGACTATAAATGAAATGCCTCACACTATTGATTTAATATTCACTCCAGTGGTGTTTACTATTTGCCTTTGCAAGGTGAAAGAAAGACCCTCTTGGCTGTAACTGATTATTCAGAGTTGAAAATCTGACTCCTAAAGTAAGAAAATTCATCCACACAGAAAATGGAAGAAAGGAGAAAGACCATATACTATTGAAATGAATGAACTCCTCATTTAAAATTCTCATTATTGGGGCCCCTGGATGGCTCAGTCGGTTGAGCATCCGACTTCGGCTCAGGTCATGATCTCGCAGTCTGTGAGTTCGAGCCCCGCGTCGGGCTCTGTGCTGACAGCTCAGAGCCTGGAGCCTGCTTCGGATTCCGTGTCTCCCTCTCTCTCTGCCCCTCCCCCACTCATGCTCTCTCTCTCTCTCTCTCTCTCTCTCTCTCTCTGTTAAAAATAAACATTAAAAAAATGTTTTTTAATTAAAAATAAATAAATAAAATTCTCATTATTTACCAAAAGAGCTCACGATTTTTGCTTAGAGAAGGAATTTGGAGTAGGGGGTAGGAATTAATGTGGATGATATTTCTCCAAGGGAAAAAAAAAATCCTTGATTCATTCATAAACAACTAAGCAGGAATAAAATGTAGGAAACAACTGCTTAACTCCTGTAATTTTGATTCATAGTGGTAATAAATCTCTCATACGGCTATAGAAGTTTGCTTCTGACTGCTTTTCCTCTTCTCTAGCCAGACTCAATCTGGCAATAGGTCTGTTATTATGCAGTTAGTAGAGAAAGAGAGCAAGCAAGCCATTCCACATGAGGAAAAGTCAATTCAATTAACTTTCCTCCCTGCTAAAGGTATCCAACTGTCTACAAACAAAACACAAAGATCCAGAAGCTCTTTAGGAGAGAAGTTAATATACAACAGACAAATCTTTACACACAAAAAAGAAGACAACAGGCTGGGAATGGAAAGAGGATATTCATCTCCATTTGTATTATGGTTCACATTTCTTCCCACAATTCGAGAACCATTAAAAAGAAAACCATGGGCCCAAAATGGAGTCACTTAGGTTAAGGCCCCAAGTCAGTAAACCAAGACTTAATACTGCAGAAATGTTAACTAGTCAATATGGGAATTTCCTGGTCAGCACTAGGAAATTTACTAACAGACCCTTTCTGTTTCCCTTAGGAGGATGACTTTGCCTAAAACAGTAGATTCTTTGCTAATAATTTCCTTTTTTCCATTCCCTCTCTACCTTAAAAAACCTTTCCTTTCATGTAGCCCTTTAGGGCTCCCCTCCACTCCTAGGTGGGATACTGCTCTATTCATGAAGTGATTATTAAAGCCAATTATTAGATCTTTAAAATTTACTTGGTTGAATTTTTATAATTTAACAGGAACTAATTCTGTAGATGGGAAACAAGCAGAGAAACAAAGACAAAATGTAAAAATCAAAGACAGAGGAATAAAAAGTTCTTGAAGAAGAAAATCATTTAGGACGGAGCAGGAGGCAAGGAATTTCAGGAGTAAACAGGCTGTACAGCTGGGAGGAAACCATTCTGCCTTCATATGCTTCAGTTTTCTCATCTCTAAAAGGAGGGGACTGAACCCCAGGAGCTTCCACAGCTCTGGTATCCGTTGTGTTTTCAGAATGACAGAAACTGTGGATAAATGACTAACAAACATTAATGGTTTTACAGATGTAATCATTTCATGAATCTCTATATATTTCTAAAGAGAGTATCTGGAAATCTGGCTTACTGACAGTAGATACACATAGGTAATGGTAACTAAAATGAAACTGAATAGCGTGCCAGGCAGTGCAGCTCCACCGTGTCCGAGGGCAGCTCAGCAGCTGCAGCAGCCACTACCAGAGGGGGCCTTCTGTAGGTCTCCCCTGTCCCCTCCAGGCCGGGGATGAAATTCCGCAACAAGAAGGAAGCAGTTACGTAGCATCAGTGGACGAAAACTAAACCAAGATCCAGGCCCTATAGCTCTGTCCCCACCAGCCTGATAATCACCAGTGTCGCCTACCTCCCTCTGGGTTCCTGGGCCAACAAGATGCTGGAATGAGACACAAAGATGAGGAGTCAGCCCGGGGACCCTGATTCCCTTCCCACTGGCAAGGAACCAGGAACCAAGGGAGGAGCTCCCCACCAGGGCTCACCGCAGAAGTCCAGCCAGTTGGTCCCAGGGCCTGCCACTTCTGCAGGGGCACCTTCCAGGCCCCTCTGGCAGCCCCACCCCAGCACCCACACTGCTGCTGCGACTATGACAAGGCTTTCTCTTACCAGTCCAAGCTGGCCCTATACCGGCTGGCACACAGCACAGCCCACCCCCATCTGTGCCCCAATTGCCCCAAGGCCCTCTCTTACCTTCAACCTGGCAGCCCACCACCTCACGCACAGCGAGTACCTGCCCATACCCGTGCCTACACTGCCCAAAGGCCTTTGGCCATAGCTCCAAGCTGGCAGCCCACTTCTGGGCACATATGCCAGCCCCCACCAGTGCCCTCACGGCCCCAGGTCCTTCTGCTACCCCTCCAAACTTGCACCTCACTGCCACACACACCATGCCACCGATGGCCAACCCTATCCTCGTTGGCAGTGCCCTATGGACTTTTTCATTCCCCTCCAAACTGGCCACTCAAAGCTTGTGTCATGTACTCCCCCACCTCGTCCCCCCACGGCACTAGGCAGCAAGCCCATGGCCCAGACATCACTACTCCAGCTGTGAGCAGGCCTTTGGCCAAAGACGCTTCCTGCTCTGTCTCCAAAGCAGCCAATACCAGACTGAGAGCCAGGTGGAGTGAGAGTGAGCTCTTTCCCCTTGGCTCACGGTACCCTCTGCCACCAACCTGGGTCAATAAAGAGGTGGCATTTCTAAGCTGGTCTGTATGGACTTTTCTCTTCCAGATAGCTGGCAAGGAGACTGGCTCCACACTGGGCTCAAACTTACAAGGCGGAGGAACCCTTTCCTCACCTGTTTTGGGCAGGGGAAGGTGTGAGCCAAAACCATGGACTTGGAGCTGTGGTTCGAAAGCAAGCCCTGGATTTGGTTTTTCCGTTCTATTCAGATTGCAAAAGTAAAAAATCTCCTAGCATCGTGGGTTGGTGAGAGTGTGGGGAAACAGGGTCTCTCCCTATTGTTGTAAATTAAATTGGTACCTCCATTTTGGCCGTTTGACTGTATCTGTAAAAAAATTTTAAATGCAAAAATAAAATGAAATCAAATAATATGGCTAGATATAGCAATTAAGTAAAGAGTATGCTGTTCTCCAGGTAGATTATTTAACCCAAGAAAGATCAGGTAGATTACTGAGCTTGAACAATGCTCCAGAATACACCTCTAGATTATGACATACAAATCTAATTTTTTAAAGCAAAAACATTGTTTAGTTGGTAATTTTATTTTAAAATAATACTATCAAAATAATAATGATAATACCTACTTTTTATTGACTGCTTTCTACATGCCATGTACCATTCTACATGTTTTTATGTAAATTATTTCATTATCATTCGCATTTTACCAATGAGAAAAAAAGAAGTAACTTACCTATCTCACAAGTATTAAGTGACAAATCTGTTCTCTAAAACTTAATAATACGTCTCACTCTTAAACATTTATGGAATGCATACCACAAGGTAGATAGAGAGAGAGGGGGAGGGAAGGAGGGAAGATAGAGAGAGGAAGAAAGGGAAGGAAAGGGAAGGAAAGGAAAGGAGAGGAGAGGGGAGGGGAGGTGGAAGGGGAAGGGAAAGGGGAAAGGGAAGGAAGGGGAAGGAAAGGAAAGGAAAGGAAAGGAAAGACAAGAAAATAAGATTCTACTAGCTTAATTCTACAAAGGGAAAGTCATACAGAAGATCAAGAATCAGAATGGCTTTGGCCTTCTTAATAGCAACACTGGAAGCTAGAAGACAATGGAGCAATGCCTTCAAAATTATGATGGTTCAAGTATAAAATTATATACCCAACCAAACTAACAACGAAATGTGAAGGTAGAGTAGACCTTTTTCAGACATATAATGTCTCAACAAGATTATGTCTCATGTGCTCCTTCTTTCTCAGAAGAAGCACTCTATCAAAACACAAGAAAAAGCTGAGACAAAGGAAATAGGAGAAACATCACAGGAGAAAGGCAAATCAAATCCCCAGGATGGGGGCACCTGTGTGGCTTAGTCAGTTGAGCATCCGACCCTTGATTTCAGCTCAGGTCATGATCCCAGGGTCGTGGGATGGAGTCCCACGTTGGGCTCCATGCTGAGTGTGGAGCCTGCCTGGGATTTTTGCTCTCTCTCCTCTCCCCAACTCACTCACTCACTCACTCTCTCTCTCTCTCTCTCTCTCTCTCTCTCTCTCAAAATAAAAATAAATTTCAGGGGCGCCTGGGTGGCACAGTCGGTTAAGCGTCTGACTTCAGCCAGGTCACGATCTCGCAGTCCGTGAGTTCGAGCCCCGCGTCAGGCTCTGGGCTGATGGCTCGGAGCCTGGAGCCTGTTCCCGATTCTGTGTCTCCCTCTCTCCCTGCCCCTCCCCCGTTCATGCTCTGTCTCTCTCTGTCCCAAAAATAAATAAACGTTGAAAAAAAAAATTTCAAAAAACATCCCCAGGATGATGGTGATGGTAAATACCAGGGACAACTATGTATTAAGACAGACAGAGCAACTCATCCACACTAAAGAAGTGTGACTCAAGAGATAGTATATTGAAGAAGGATGGTCATTACCAAGGTGGCTTTTGTTACTGTACTGGCCCTTTCACCTGACAGTGCTAAGGTAAGTCTTCCCAAAATTAATTTTTGTACAAGATTTGCTTGGCAAGTTCCTGCTTTCCCTTCTATGCCCTACTTCCTGGATCAGCCTAAAGACTCGCATTTTAACCCAAAAAAACCCTCTGCTTTGACCCATTTCTGAGAGCTGAAGTTTGACCACAATGAATTTAGAAGCAGAAAATATAGAAAAGTTCATTGCCTCTGACCACGTTCCTGTTGGATATCCTGTAAGAACCTGGACCCTGCTATAGACCTGTCAAATGCTCTGAATATGATAAGCCCTATGTTTCCCAGGATTCACTTACCCACTGACTTCCCCCTAAGCGGCTCTTATAAACTATCAGGGAAGTTGAAACTAGATTATGATTCTGAGACAAAAGCCTTTCTCTTCTAGAAATATTTTATCTAAAAGGGATAACAATGCCCTTTTTTTACACAGCCAGGTTTATACTTTGCTATTCAGCTTTTATATTAGCCACTTTTTAAAAAAATGTTTATTTATGAGAGAACGAGAGCATGGGAGGGGCAGAGAGAGAAGGAGAGAGAGAATCCCAAGCAGGCTCTGCATTACTAGTGCAGAGCCTGACACGGGGCTTGATCCTATGAATCATGAGATCATGGCCTGAGCCGAAATCAAGAGTCAGATGCTCAACTGACAGAGCCACCCAGGTACCCCTATATTAGCCATTTTTAAAATCACTTTACACACACACACACACACACACACACACACACACACACAAATATAAATAATATAAATAATATGAATAAAGCAATTTAATATTTGCTTATTAAGATTTTGAAAAGTATAAGGAAAATAAAACTTGCTGACAGGACAAATATGGATGGGACCATCAATGGTGAAAAGTTTTCACTGCAACTGAAAGTTTTTGTACCAATGTGGGCCCTAAAAACTCAACTACAAGTGGAAAAGAATTTCCTCTGCTGAATGTCTTTAGATAAGCTAGCTTCTCAAAATTTAATTATGCATGGTTCATAGAAAAAATATTTTCAGTTATATTAAACAAGTAAGTACTCAGTGACTTTATTTACATGCCAAATTCAAGCATTCTCAATTATTCTCAGATGAATCTTGGGTTTTTTTCTTTTTGTACCCACAATGTAAAAACATTGAACTTTACCTCACTGAGCTTGTATAACATAAAATACTTTTCTGAGTATTTTCCTTGATTCGTGGAAGAATTTTCTAGCCCACAGCTGCTGAATGTTTTTCACTGTAGTTTTGGGGTATTGTTTTTTTAATTACCTTCAATCTTCCCATATCAATCGAACTTAGAGGTTTCAGTACAAGTTGGTTTGAGCCTTTAAGGGCAAAGATTAAGTCCTTAAAGAATAATATTAACCTAGTGCTGGCAGACATAGTTCTTCTGTTTGAATAAACAGTCACTCACATAGAAAGACAAACTGTTGCAAACTACTAATTAACTACTAGTACATTCAACAAATAGATTTTATTTAGGCAAAGGGGAATTTCCATGTCTTCTAGTCTGCATTATCTAGCTCAAAATAATCGAACTATAGAGTCTGCAGCTGTTAAAGGCTGCTGCCCCTCAACTTTTCTTTTTTTCTTATAGAATTTAATGTTTATTTATTTTTGAGAGAGAGAAAGAGAGAGAGAGAGAGAGAGACAGAACGTGAGTGGGGGAGAAGAAGAGAGAGGGAGGCACAGAATCTGAAGCAGGCTCCAGGCTCTGAGCTGTCAGCACAGAGCCTGACACAGGGCTTGAACCTGTGAACCACAAGATCACAACCTGAGCTAAAGTTGGACGCGTAACCAACCAAGCCACCCAGCCACACCTCAACTTTTCTTAATAAATATAAATTATCTTGGAGAAAGAATCAACTAAAATGTTTTTTTCTTGGTTTTGTTTTGTTGTTTGTTTTTATAGTTTTAGAGAAAGAATGAACGAGCAGGGCAGAGGGAGAAAGAGAGAATCCTAAGCAGGTTCCACACTCAGCACAGAGCCTGAGGCAGGGCTCGATCCCATGAAACTGGGATCATGACCCGAGCTGAAACCAAGAGTTGGATGCTCAACCAACTGAATCACTCAGGCGCCCTTGAAATGGCTTTAAATATATTGTATACAGGGGCACCTGGGTGGCACAGTTGGTTAAGCATCCAACTTCGGCTCAGGTCATGATCTCACAGTTCGTGAGTTCAAGCCCCGCATTGGGCTCTGTGCTCATAGCTCAGAGCCTGGAGCCTGCTTCAGATTCTGTGTCTCCCTCTCTCTCTGCCCCATCCCCACTCATGCTCTGTCTCTCTCTGTCTTAAAAATAAATAAAACATTAAAAAAATTTTTTTTTAACATATTGTATACAAAACTCTCTCACCATGGCCTGGCTGCTGTGTAGCTCACCAGATTCACCTATTACTCTATTCCTCACTCCCTATGTTTAGCCAGGCTCCTACTTTCTCAAATGCCACTCTCAATTCTAGGCCTTTATACAAGCCATTCTCTCCCCACTTCACTTGCCCGCTTCATCCTTTAGTTCTCAGCTCAGGCATCACTTCCCCAGAGAAGACTTCCCTGGCCATACCCTTTCATGACATCTTGTTTTTCCTTTTGTGTAACACTCATCCACTAAACCACAAGCACCAGAGGGAAGAGACCATGTCTATCTTATTCACAGCCATATCCACATCATCTTGTAAAGCACCTGCAAAGACTTGTTAAACTGTACTAAAGTTTTCATCACTAAATATAAGCTAAGTATTTGTAATTTTCAGTAAATTGGGCTAGGAAATAATTCAAGTTTTCTGAAGTAAATACCTGACTTTTAACCTTTCCTCCCCTCTCTGTGTTCTCACACTTTCTTTTACTTCTTCCAAAAGTTAACTACTGGTTTCATTTGGTCTGGAAGAAAATGTCAGATTCGTTGTAGGACTATTTTGATAATATTGGGACTTTATTCTCTTTTATAAAATTACTCTCAAATTATAAATATATGTCATAATTATCCTATAATTATAATATTGGTAGATCATCCATTCAATAAGTATTTATTACGAACCTATTAAATACATACTAACTGCATAATATATGAAGTTATTGGTATCTACTTACTAATCAGGACATCATAGCCCTGTACCTCCCCTGTTTTTTAAAAATATAGTACAGGGGCACCTGGGTGGTTCAGTTGGTTAAGCATCTGACTTTGGCTCATGTCACGATCTTGTGGTTTGTCATTTGGAGCCCCAAGTCGGGCTCTGTGCCGACAGCTCAGAGCCTGGAGCCTGCTTCAGAATCTGTCTCCCTCTCTCTGCCCCTCCCCTGTTCGTGCTCTGTCTCTCTCTCAAAAATAAATAAACATTAATAAAAAATAAAAATACAGAACAGTAGATCCTTTCTCTCAATGATGAAAGAACACACCAGCAATGATCTTTTTTTTTTTTAATTTTTTTTTTTAAGTTTGTTCATTTCTTTTTGAGAGAGAGCAAGCAGGGTAGGGGCAGAGAGGTGGGGGGGAGAGAAAGAATCCCAAGCAGGTTCCACGCTGTCAGCACAGAGCCCAATGTGGGGCTCAAACCCATGAACCACAAGATCATGACCTGAGCTGAAATCAAGAGTTGGATGCTTAACCGACTGAGCCACCCAGGTGCCCCAGCAATGATCTTTTCTTTAAGATGTTTGTTCTAGAGGGAAAATCTGAGAAATAAGAAGAGGCAAGAATAACTCTTAAGTGCACTGTGTCTTGGAGAGGCAGGCATAAATACATCTTTAACAACAATATAAGATTAAAACAAATTTGAATAAACAGTCTAAGGTGACAAGCAGTCTCCTCACCTTAGAGGTTGCATTATCCCAAACGGCTAGTCCGAAGTAGTCCTCTTCCAAAAGATTGAGGTGCTCACACACTCGTTTAAGCAAATCCTGTCCCTTAGCATGTTTCTGCAAAGACATATATATTATGAGGTTTCCTCTTATTCTTGTATTTATCACCAAATAAAATAAAATGTCACTTTACCGTTTCCTCTTTTACCCTTGGTTACCACTACTTTCAGATGGTTATAAAGCGTAAGTAGAACAATGGTGGGTTATAAAAATCTTGTTTCTTAATTTGTCAGCTTAAATATGCAACACACTTAGTGGCCTGGAACTAGTGCTAGAATTCAAAGCAATATTTTACCTTTCTTTCATCAACCATTCCCTACCTCCAACCCAAACATCACATTCTTTATTTTTGGTGTAGTATTTCCTGAAGCTTGCTATGGTCTGCTGTCATCACGACCACCTAAATTCACTGAATCTGCTGTCGACGTTGACAATTAATAATGGCTATGCTATGGAAATCATTAGGCTTTCTACCATTCTCAGACCAAATGTCCCAAGAGAATAGGTTGCTGAAAAACACACAAAGTCTAAAATTCTAGATACCGTACAGACATTACCTGTTGCAGTGGCTTTTTCAGGTGTGCTACAAATCATTTTCTTAATGTTTCTTTACGTAGGAAATCATACCACTGCCAAATTTGGGTACTAATACTCCTACTTAGCCTAACTTAGAGGCTAAGATGTACAGTCAAAAAGTCCTGGCTCCTCCATTTACAAGCTAAACAACCTGGATTAATTCTATTAATATTTCTGAACATTAGCTTTCTCATATGTAAAATGGTAAGAATATTTATACCTATAATGTCTATTTACTGGAATTGTTGAAAAAAATCAAACATGCTAACAATTGCTGAGAAATGTATTTTTTAAAAATACTTCAAAAAAATTAGAATATTTTTTGACACACATACACATGTCCTTCTCTCAATGAGCAGAGTTGCTTTTAATGACTGTTAGTAATTTACATAGATGTTCATTCATTTTCAGACTTAACCCATCTATATTACATCATTTTCTTCATTTTTTTCCCTCTTATGTTTTCATTCCAAATGACAGAAATGATTAGGGAATTCTTCATGTATAGGCCCCTACTCCTTTATTTATAATTCCAAAATCCAAAAGCTCTAAAAAGTAAAATTTTAGGCCTTTTTTTTCCCCAGGGGGAGGGTGTCCAAAGTTCATTTGAAGGCAAATTCTGTCCTGAACTGTTATGAGGCTATTTATGATCTTTATTTACCCATCTTAGAATGAATCTTGGTACTGCCACACACCCTAGTGGGTGTGTTATGAAATATGCAGCATAAGTCAATACTGTCTTTCTAAAGTCCAAAATACTCTGAATTCTGAGACACATCTGCCCCCAAATGCTTCAGATATAAAGGACCCATATCTGGACCTTAGTCTGAATGGGAAGATTGAGTGTGGAATAGCTTTTCCCATCTCTCAACTAGCTAATGATGAGAAGCAGAAAGAGCAGACCATAGGTCTCTAGTTACCAAGTGTAGTGACTATTTTCAAAGTACAGTAGTGTATTTTTCTAGATTTCTTTTTTAAAACCTGGAAAAGGAATGTTTATTAATAGAGTATAATATTTTAGACTATTAGAGCTTTGATATATTTGCATACAGATTATTCAAGTCAGACATATTTATTACATACCTAAGATACAAGTATATGTGAATTATATGTCTTATCAATAAAGGCTATTATTAGTAATATTCATAACAACTGCTTTATATCAAGCGTATAACTGATAATTACTGCTCTAGTTAAAAAAAACAGTTACTAGATTTTTAAGGATTTTAATTTGTCTTGAAGGAGCAAAAGAGTAACCACATAATTGACATTTTCATTAAATCCCAACTCAATTACTTATTCTTTCAGAAAATAATAGAGTATTTTAAGAAATGGCATTACTTGATTTAAATTTCTTATATCCTATTTCATGGGGCTCAAGAAATACATCGAATAAACCAAAGCTTATTAAGGTTTAGATCTGGGACAGCAGAAATGAACACATAGCAATTTTTGACAAATACAGTTATGGGGATAACTAGACCTAATATCAGAAATTGAGGTTACCTGGAAAATCTAATCATGCTAGGTCACTCTATAAATAACAAACCAATTGCTTTTAAAGAAAATTGTTTTGGATTCTAAAAGTAACACGTGCTTAATTCACAAGATTTGACAGATACAGAAAAAAACTGGAGAAGAAAATAAGACTCGCTCATAATCCTTCCACACCTCCACTTCCAGAAAATTACTATTAAAATTTCAGTCCATAGAAATAGTCACTGACACTACTTACTCAACCCTACAGGAAACAATCTGTAAGAGTTCTGACTAGGAAATTAAAATGCACTCACCTCCACAACACATTCGTAAACTGTGTCATCCAACAAAGAAACCTTGCAATGCATGTTTCTGTGTCTTCTGATTGATTTCTGGGAAGTTTTTAATTCTCTTTCTGCTTTTGATTCAGGACTTTCTTCTTTCACTTCTATTTTACAGCACTCTTCAAGTCCTCCTCCTTCTTTAGTTTCAAAATCTGGGTCTTCTCTGTGTTCTTCCTGGGCAGGCTACATATCCGTGACATCAAGTCAGTAATAAAAACATTTCACAAAATATGCTCTATACAGTTTTACCTATAATGATGCTACCAATAAATGCACTGAAGAAGAAAAAAATGTTAAGACAAATTTAAGTGATATTAAGATTAAATAATTATTTATCTATAAAAGATATTATAATATCCCACAAGATCTACACACTATGCTATCTTCAAAACTTCTCAGGTAGAATCCTATCTTTCAAATCAATACATGAAGGTTTCTGATAAACTAGAGGACACCAATCTATTGCGCTCAGCATACACATTCTTCCTGGCTATGCCATTATGTATTATTAAAGTTTATTAAAACCTTACCATCTCTGCCCCATGCTCCTCAATTTTATTTATTTTTTTAATGTTTACTTTTGTTTATTTTGAGAGAGAGCAAGAGCACCACCGAAGTGGGGGAGGGGCAGAGAGAGAATCCCAAGCAAGCTCTGCACTGTCTGCACTATCAGTGCAGAGCCTGACACGGGGCTCAGTCTCACCAACCATGAGATCATGACCTGAACCGAAATCAAGAGTCAGATACTTAACTGACTGAGCCACCCAGATGCCCTATAGGCTCCTCAATTTTACTTTATTTTTTAAAACTTTTTTTTAAGTTTTATTTATTTATTTTTGAGAGAGAGACAGAGAGAGTGAGTGGGGGAGGGCCAGAGAGAAAGGGAGAGAGACAGAATCCCAAGCAGGCTCTGCGCTGTCAGCACAGAGCCCGATGCAGGGCTCGAACTCACACATCGTGAGATCATGACCTGAGCCAAAACCAAGAGTTGGACTCTTAACCAACTGAGCCACCCAGGCACCCCAACTTTTTTTTTTTATTTTTTAACGTTTGTTTATTTTTGAAAGATAGAGATAGAGAATGAGTGGGGGAGGGACAGAGAAAGAGGGAGACACAGAATCTGAAGCGGGCTCCAGGCTCTGAGTTGTTAGCATAGAGCCTGATGTGGGGTTCAACTCACCAACCACCGTGAGATTGTGACCTGAGCCGAATTTGGATGTTTAACCAACTGAGCCACCCAGTTGCCCCTAAGCTCCTCAATTTTAGCAAGGTAGCCTTATGAATTGCAAAATGAGATGTGATTTATCACATATTCTAAATCTTATGAATGGCTAACAGGGATTCCTGGGACCAATTTTAGAGCATAAAGCAACATTATAAACTAGGCTAACAACTGTAATACCAGTTAACTTCTTTCTACCACTTACCAATCATGCTAATTGTGAAGCAGACTCTAAGAAGCAAGGGACAAATTGAAAACCTAGGGTTATCATGAAGTCATCCCAAAGTTACACAGGTAAGTGAAATAACATTTTGGCACATACTTTCTTAATTCCAGCATAATAAAACTGCTGAAAGGTTCTTAACTATTCTTAACTAAATCTCGCTGATTCGTTTCTTTCAGAAGAATCCATGATTGACATTTAGGAAAAAGTATTTAATTATTTGGCTTCTGCATTAGATATTGGAGGTGGTCTAAAAGGCTCCTTCCCATCCTTCATGACCCTTTTAAATGCGACCTCTTCAGAGAGGCCTTCAATTGGCAATCATATCTATCCTATCCCCCACTCTGCTATTCATGTCAGTACCCCGTATATTGCCTTTATAACATTTATTATAATAAATGTTTTATATTCACTCATTTTTTTGTCTCTTCCATTAGACTAGAAAGTCATCAAGAATAAGGATTACGTTTTATAACAACAACAACAACGCTACATACATAACAATTAAAATGGACCAGTTACGGGGTGCCTGGGTGGCTCAGTCGGTTGGGCGTCCGACTTCAGCTCAGGTCATGATCTCATGGTATGTGGGTTCGGGCCCCGCATCAGGCTCTATGCTGACAGCTCTAAGCCTGGAGCCTGCTTCGGATTCTGTGTCTCCCTTTCTCTCTGCCCCTCCCCTGCTCACACTCTGTCTCTCTCTCTCAAAAATAAATAATAAACATTTAAAAAAAAATTTTTTTAATGGACCAGTTAACTATTCTAAAAGCTTTACTTAAATGAACCTGCTTTATCCTCATAATAACCCTGTGGGGAGAGGACTATTTGACAGATAAGAAACAAAGGCCAGAACCATAGCAACATTTTTCTAGATGTCTCCTGAGGCAAAGGAAACAAAAGCAAAAATAAACTACTGGGACTATGGTAGGATCCCCTCCTTAAGGAAAGAAAAAAAACCTCAAGGCAACCTGGCTATAAGTGACAACATCCCTCACGACCTTGTAACATGAGACCACTTAATTAGACTGCATGCTTGTGTGTTACCATATATGGGAGACAAAGAAGTAAAAAAATATATAAAAAACTGCCACGTGGCATTCGGGGTACAAACCCAACTGAGCCATGCTGGTACGAATAAAGTTGCTTCCTGGAAAGAAAAACCTCGGTGTTACAACTCTCTGTGTGAGAATCCTGCTACAGGAATACATCAAAATAAAAACCTTCTTCACAGCAAAGGAAACAACCAACAAAACTAAAAGATAACCTACTGAATGGGAGAAGATATTTGCAAATGATATATCCGATAAAAGGTTAGTATCCAAGATGTATTTTAAAACTTACATAATACAAAAAACCACATATAATCTAATTTAAAAATGAGCAGAAGACATGAACAGACATTTCTCCAAAGAATACATACAGATGGCCAACAGACACATGAAAAGATGCTCAACATCACTCATCATCAGGGAAATGCAAATCAAAACCACAATGAAATTTCACCCCACACCTATCAGAATGGCTAAAAACACAGGCGCCTGGCTGGCTCAGTCAGTGGAGCATGTGACTCTTAATCTTGGAGTCATGAGCTCCAGCCCCACATTGGTGTAGAGATTACTTACAAATAAAATCTTTAAAATCAAAAACACAAGAAGCAAGTGTTGACGAGGATGTGGAGAAAAAGGAACCCTCGTGCAGTGTTGGTAGAAAAGCAAATTGGTGCAGCCACTGTGGAAAACAGTATGGAGACTCCTCAAAAAGTTAAAAATAGAACTACACTACAATCCAGTAATTGCACTACTGGGTATTTACCCAAAGAACACAAAGACACTAATTTGAAAAGATACATGTACCCCTATGTTTACTGCAGCATTATTTAAAATAGCCAAATTATGAAAGCAGCCCAAGTATCCATCAATAGATGAATAGATAATATTATTCAGCCATAAAAAAGAACGAAACCCTGCTATTTGCAACAATATGGATAGATCCAGAGAATACAATGCTATACAAAATAAGCCAGTCAGAGCAAAACAAATACCATATGATTTCACTCATACACAGAATTTAAGAAACAAAATAAACAAAGAGGAAAAAAAGAGAGAGACAAACCTAAAAACCAGACTCTTAACTATAGAGAACAAAGAGATGGTTGAGGGAGGAAAGGGGAAAATAATAGGTGAAGAGGATTAAGGGCACACTTATCTTGATGAGCACTAAGTAATATACAGAATTGCTAAATCACTATATTGTACACCTGGAACTAATATAACACTACATGTTAACTACACTGGAATTAAAATAAAATTTTAAAAAAGAAATTAAGTTTATGATATGAAAAAAATTAAAATGAAAATAACCTAACTGCAAGAAAAAAAAATTAGATGAAGGAGATCAAGAACACTTATCATAATGAGCACTGAGTAATGTACAGAATTGTCAATTCACTATATTGTACATCTAAAACTGATATAACACTGTACTTAACTATACTGGGATTAAAATTAAGAAAGAAAGAAAGAAAGAAAGAAAGAAAGAAAGAAAGAAAAGAAAAGAAAAGAAAAGAAAAGAAAAGAAAAGAAAAGAAAAGAAAAGAAAAGAAAAGAAAAGAAAAGAAAAACTGTAGCCTGAGAAGCTAAAGTAACTTGCTTAGGATCATTCAGTTAATAAGTGACCAGTCTGGCTCCAGATTTTATGATCTTAAACCTATGTCATATCATAGTTTTCATTTACCAATGATATCCAGCTTAAGGCCTGGCACATATAGTAGGTTTTCAATAAATATTTGGGGGGGTTTGTAGTACTTTTTTTTTAAGTTTATTTTTATTCATTTTGAGAGAAAAATAGAGAGCAAGTATGGGAGGGGCAGAGAGAGAAGAAGACAGAATCCCAAGCAGGGTCAGCTCTGTGAGCACAGAGCCTGATGCAGGACTCAAACTCACAAACCATGAGATCATGACCTGAGCTGAAATCAAGAGTTGGATGCTGAACAGACTGAGCTGCTCAGGCACCCCTAAATAAAAATTTGTTTAGTGAATAAATAAACATTAAAAACTTACATATGGCTTCCAAAAAACCCAAGGTATCCTAGACGAAGACTAGGTTTTTAAAAAACCTGGATAGAGGGGCGCCTGGGTGGCGCAGTCGGTTAAGCGTCCGACTTCAGCCAGGTCACGATCTCGCGGTCCGGGAGTTCGAGCCCCGCGTCAGGCTCTGGGCTGATGGCTCAGAGCCTGGAGCCTGTTTCCGATTCTGTGTCTCCCTCTCTCTCTGCCCCTCCCCCATTCATGCTCTGTCTCTCTCTGTCCCAAAAATAAATAAACGTTGAAAAAAAAATTTTTTTTAAAAACCTGGATAGAAAAGGACCACTCAAATGAAACTCTACCACATATACAGAAATATGGTTAAGCAAATAAACTTTTGCCCACAAGGTTCTGATCTAGAAGGTTTTGATTATAAATACTAGCTTCTAAAAAGCCCAAAATAGTTTTCTCCTTTAATCAATATCTCCTTGAAATTTATTAACAGTACTAATATATTTTCTTTTTCTTTATATATAAACACCTGCATACAATTTATCACAATTCTGATTTAATAAAGTTTCAATGAATGAGACTTTAGTTAAATCTAAAATTAACTTTGTCCGTCATCTGTTTTAACTTCAGTACAAATGCTATGATCTTTAGATAAAATAGACTAGCCTTCATTCAAATGCTAACTAAAACAAAATATGGATTTTTCCCTACATAAAAAGCAGAGGAGAAAAAAGCAGTTAAAAACCTCTTCAAAGTATAAGGCTTCCTGGAAGATAATGTAATTTAACTCCTTTGGTATTTCTAAAAGTAAATTAAATTAATAATATTAAGATATGTAGGGTTTCTTTGCCTTTTCTGTTCATATTTATTAACTGAGTAATAATAATAAACATTTAATGGGTACCAGACAATGTCTTAAGAGCCTTCTGTGTTTATCTCGTTTAATCCTCATAATAGCCAGAGGTGGTGAATGTTATCCCCATTGCACAGAGGAGGAAACTGATTAAGCAAATGTGCCACTCGGCTATGATTTCTTAGACTGATTCTATAGCCTGCATTCTTAACTTACACTATATAGTAAATCTTCTTTTCAACCTTGTTGCACTAACAGCAAGTACGTAATTACAACTTTATCCTAAATTTTACTCTTAGCACTTTTAATATACAAGTAACATTTTTAGAAATACATATATATTTTTTTAATGTTTATTTTATTTTTGAGAGAGAGACAGAGACAGAGCACGAGCGGGGGAGGGGCAGAGAGAGAGAGGGAGACACAGAATCCAAGCAGGCTCCAGGCTCTGAGCTGTCAGCACAGAGCCTGACGCGGGGCTCGAACTCACAGACCCCGAGATCATGACCTGAGCCAAAGTAGAACGCTCAACTGACTGAGCCACCCAGGCGCCCCTGGAAATACATATATTTTTTTAAAAATCTAATAAAATTGTTTATTCCAAACCTGAGTCCTATAATAAAAACATAGGATTTATACTTTTAACAATGCAAATAGTGCTCACATACTTCAGAAATAAAAGTAGTGGGTTTTTTGATGTTTATTCATTTTTGAGAGACAGAGTGCAAGATGGGGAGGGGCAGAGAGAGAGGGAGACACAGAATCCAAAGCATGCTCCAGGCTCTGAGCTGTCAGCACAGAGCCCGACGAGGGGCTCAAACCCACGAACCGTGAGATCATAACCTGAGCTGAAGTCGGCCGCCCAACCGACTGAACCACCCAGGTGCCCCTAAAATAGCTTTTAATTTGTAGTTAGTAAGGCTAAAAGCAAATAGGATTCCTACACAATAGTTTGCATTATGGTACTAATACTTTCTAATATTTTTGGATACCAGACAAAAAAATAAACACATAAACAAATTCACAACTCATGTTTAGTACATTCTATATATGTACTTGTTAAATTTTAATGTGCATCGAATCAGCTAGCAATCTTGTTAAAATACAGATTCTGATTCAGCAAGTCTGGAATGGAGTCTGAGATTCTGCATTTCTAACAAGCTCCCAGATGTTGCCAATGCTGCTGGCCCAATAGCCACTCTTTGAGTAGCAACGCGTAACTGTGACACAATTAAGTTCCCAAACTAGTGTATATTACAAAGGTGATATAAACAGCTAGCCTTCCTTATCTATAACTTACACACTGGTAACATAATCTAGTTGGAGAAAACAATAAAAATAAGGCAGGCATGGCTCAAACCTAGCACATACCTCTGGATGGCTTGAATCTATTACATTGCTTTTTTGAGGGAGGTTTTTCATAGAAGGACCATGTTTGTAAATAAACTGTCCCATTCCTAATAATTCCAACAAAATGAACTCTAAACCATCTCACTTTTTCCCCCCTCTCATTAAAAAATCTTGGACTTGTTCTATTATTACAGCCAAATGATATATAGGCTAAATAAACTCATCTAATAAATACTTTTCTTTCATTTTGTTTTGACTTATAAAATGTAAATATAAAAGTACAGAGTATATCTTTTAAAAAGACAAGTTTTCAGGGGCGCCTGGGTGGCTCAGTCAGTTAAGCATCTGACTTCGGCCCAGGTCATGATCTCATAGTTCGTGAGTTCGGGGCCCCGTGTCAGGCTCTGTGCTGACAGCTCAGAGCCTGGAGCCTGCTTCGGATTCTGCGTCTCCCTCTCTCTCTGCCCCTCCCTAGCTCATGCCCGCTCTCTCTCTCTCTCGCTCTCTCTGTCAAAAATAAATAAACTTCAAAAAAAATTTAAAAAGACAAGTTTCCATTGACTATAACAATTTCCTTACACAGAAATTCCAAAGTTTCATGTTAAACTCGTTACTATCAATGCCTAGGTCAACTGGTCAGTAAGAAATAAAACCAAATGTTTTTAAGTGAAAAACAAAGTATATAAATGATCTTCATTGCGCACCTCTCACACATTTGCACATCCTTACCTGTGTTTCTGCACTGCTTAATGAATGAAGATCCAAGGATGGGTCTGTTTTGAGTTCAGGTTCAGGAGCTGCAATTGGGGCCTTTAAAATGATCTCTTCATCAAGGCCAGTTCCAAATTCTATCTCCTTCTGACCTCCTTCACATTTCTCTTTAGCTGACTCTACTTCTTTGCCTTCTTCCTCAGACACCTGAGACTTAGGCCTTTTGAGAAACGAGGAGAACAGCCGTGATAAGCCCCTGTTTTCTGATGTCCGTTCCTTGTTCTTGGTTAAGTCTTCATGTGTAGGAGTATCTCCATTAGATGTTTTCAGCTTCTGTTCACACTGATTATCTCCTTCAGCTGCCTCTTGAGAAGGCTCCTCCAGCTGAGTTTCTTGTTGGCCGGAATTTGTGGCTCCCTCACCTTCTTCCTTCTGTTGTTGGTGCTGTGAATTTTCAGCCTCAGCCACTAAACTCTTCTCTGTTGTCATAATGTTGCTATTAAAAAGACAGAAAAGGGGAACTCTTATAATCAAAAAGATTACTGTAGGCAAAACCCTAAATCATGTCAAGTGTGCCAAAATTAATATATTTAGATATTTAATCACCCACAGACAGTACTCCAGTCATTAAGCATGAGACTTTGCATTAAAGTACAAAAAAATACCTTACCTATACATCCTGAATAAATTATTAATGCTGTGACTTGCTAAATATGTGCACATGGAGAAATTACCTTGCCCCTGAGGCCACCTCAGAGAAATGCATATTTTTAATTCAATGCTCAGAACTGTATATAGCAAATACCATTTTATCCTTCCTAAAAAAGGATCTTATTTGTATACTATGCTTATTTGTATACCATCAATCTAATAAAAGTGCAAAGTTTACAGGAATTATCCTTTCCAAAATTCTCTACACCCCAATAAACGGTGAGATTAAAAAGTCCCCAACTCTTTATTGTTCTTTTTCTATGTATTCCTTAGAATGCATTGACTTCTCTAATAAGAACACCAAATGCTGAATTCTGATCAATTATTAGACTTGACAACAGCAATGACAAGTATATGATTAAAATAATCACCAAAAAAATCCTTAAATTTTCATGTTACATTACTAAATTACAGGCTCTTACAAAAGTATCCTGCTATAAGTTCTTTAAGATATTTTTTCTTCTGAAAAATATGATTCTGAATACTTAGTGTATAAGAGTAGACAGTGAAGCTATTACAATAGAGAAAAATAGAAAATAACAGAAAAATAAAGGAGCAAAATAGAGAAGACAGATTTAGAAAGCAAATGCTGAGAGCAAAGGAAAGAAAAGAAGGCAGGCTATAGACCTCACATATTTGAAACTTGTTGGTTTCTAGCCTCTTAATCTCAAAAATCCCAGTATTATTAGTCAGGTCTCATAATAATAGACAAAAAACATCGTCACATCTACTTTACTAAAGAATAACCAACATACAAGGGAACTTTTGTGACACCAGGAAATAAAGTTGACTATTGATGATCTTACATGTTGATTCACTACTAAGAAGTACTCAGGGGCGCCTGGGTGGCTCAGTCGGTTGAGCGACTGACGTCGGCTCAGGTCATGATCTCACGGTTTGTGAGTTCGAGCCCCGCATCAGGCTCTGTGCTCACAGCCCAGAGCCTGGAGACTGCTTCTGATGCTGTGTCTCCCTCTCTCTCTGCCCCTCCCCAACTCATGTTCTCTCTGTCACAGAAATAAATAAACATTAAAAAAAAAAATTTTTTTTAAGTACTCCATTTAAAAAGTGGCATCTACCATGTCTTCACATCTGCTTCACACTGTTTAAACGAAGTAATTTTATTTGAATGTTCACAATCCAAATTAATAAACTATATTTAGCTCATTCCCTCCTCAGGCCCTTTGCACTTGCAGTTCTTTCTACCTATGATGTATTTCTCCTGGCAATTATTTTAAGCATTAAAAATATTTTAAATGATAAAAAATTTACCAAAGCACATTTTCTACTCTCATTTACTAAGTCATAAAAGTTTACTCTGTGCTACTAAAATATGCAATTCAGTCTTATAAGCTACTTAAAACATTTACTGACCAATATACATTCTTCATTTGTTACCTTTGAGTGAGGTACATTTGTACTTAAATAAAATAAAATTGTCTTCAATTTCTCCTATTAGGAGTAGGCAATTGATTTTTCCAAAATTCTTTTTTTTTAATCTCTAAGTAATCAAACGACCAAAAAGAAAACCTGGACATCAAACTACTATTTATTCTAAAAGACTAATGATTTGATTTGAGAGCACCAGTTTATTTCATACTTCCTTTGCAAAAATAGAGGATGGGATGAGAATTTAGCATTATTTCCCATGAGTTTCATATATGACTTTATCATTCACCCTACTAAAAAGGTACCAAAACCACTGCTACATTAAAATTTTCCCATACAACAGACTATAGCAAGGTCTCTCATAAAGGTCTATTTTAAAAAATTACAAATCTTTTGTGAAAGTTTTAGCAGATGTGAAAATCACTTAAGCCCCACTTCTAACAGTATTTTACCTACATCTTACTGTAAATAAAGAGTATGTATTTATTCCCATGTTTTATATTTTTTTTCATATAGTTTTAAAAATAGAAAATATTTTGTAAGGATATTTTTATAATTGCTTTCACATGAAAGGGAGTCTTTAAGAAAGTAACTGAATGAGTAAAAGTACTCAATTGTTTAAAAAAAAACACACAGATGGTAACAATCCATATGCTATATATGTACTTGTTAAATTTTAATGTGCACTGAATCACCTAGAAATCTTGTTAAAATACAGATTCTGATTCAGCAAGTCTGGAATGGAGCCTGAGATTCTGCATTTCTAACAAGCTCCCAGATGTTGCCAATGCTGCTGGCCCAATGGCCACTCTTTGAGTAGCAAGGCATTTAAAAAAAAGATTATTACTTTTGGACCATACTCAAAATGCCTAAGAAATAAAGATGGCAAAAAGCTACATTTAGAAAGTAGAACAGTGAAAAATACTTGACACAATAAATGCTCAACAAATGCTCACTGAGATAATGAATGAAGCAAAGAATGCAACATATTGTTAAATGTAGAAGCTGAACGATTAACGTTTTTCAGAATTCTTTTTGTTACTTAATCAAAAGTTAATTGAAAATTTTATCCATAGAGCTATGGTAATTCCAAATTGTCCAAGTAGTCATACTCGGCAAGTCATACTTTCCCAAAATCAGTGCTCTTGGTATCTCCACTGGTATGACCTCTTTGATACATTTAGGAATGAATGATCAAGACATATGTATAAAGTGATTCAACAACTTTATACATTATGCTGTGTTCACCACAAGTGTAGCTACCATCTGTCCCAATACATCGCTATTACGGTATCATTGACTATATCCCTTATGCTATATCTTTTAATCCTGTGCCTTACTTTATTCCATAACTGGAAGCCTGTATCTCCTACTCCCCTTCACCCATTTTACCCAACCCTCTACCCTCCTCCCCCAGCAACCATTAGTTTGTTCTCTGTATTTAAAAATCTGATTCTGTCTTTGTTTATTCATTTGTTGTTGCTTTTGTTATTGTTTTAGAGTCCACTTACGAGTGAAATAATATATTTGCCTTTCTCAGTCTTATTTCACATAGCATAATACCCTCCAAGTCCATCCATGTTGTCTCAAATGGCATGATCTCATCCTTTTTATGGCTGTGTAATATTCCATCACACACGCGCGCACGCACACACACACACACATATTAACCACATCTTCTTTATCCATTTCTCTATTGATAGACACTTAAGTCACTTCCATATCATGGCTATTATATATAATGCTGCATTAAACATAGGGGTGCATGTATCTTTTCAAATTAGTGTTTTTATTTCCTTTGGATAAACAATCACGGAATTATTATTATATAAATTCTGTGTCAACTGTACTCACATTTAAAAAAAATTAGCCACCAAGACACTATCAACTCACCTTGTTTTAACTACCTGCATGGCACTTATTGTCTAAAATTACCTTGCTTATTTGCTTTCCTTTTTTCCTTTTTTTTTTTTTTTTGAACTGTCTGCCCTCCCCAACAGAATGTACAGCACCTATGAGGGCAGTGTCTCTGTCTTGTTTAGCAGAAACTCACAAGTATGTCAAAATGTCTGATAAATAGAAAGTGCTCAATAAATACCTTTAAATAAAAAAAGATATATGAATAAAGAATTAGAGAATAACATCAATCAGTGCAAAACAGATACATCTGCCATATAATTGGACATATTGTAAAAAGCAATGTAAGTAAAGAACAGGTAAGAGCCCAATATAAAGAAAAGGCATACAAGCAGAAGGGCAAAAGAATTCTATTGGACATACTAAAACCAACTTCAGGTAATATCATACATTAAATGCAGGAAAACAACCAGGAAATCAGATAATGTAGTTAGTATTCAGCAGAGATGTTATAATTCAGCGCATGCGAGGAAAAATAAAAATAAATTAAAGATAGTTTTCATGCATGTTCTTTCCAGCCATGCATACATGAGTAGCAACACTATTAGTAAGAGCCACAAAACCATAGGGGATTGAGAGTAGGAAGAGAATATTAAATGAAAACAATAAACCAGGCAAGAATCTCCAGTTAGCTGAGGCTGATCAGGATTAAACAAAAACTAAATAGCAGAAAGAAAACATCCTATGGACCATTTACTAAAAGCTCAAATAAGCTCATCCTTACAAATCTGTTATACATGCAGCCAAGTTCTTCAGGTTACAAATGATAAGATGGGTAACCAGAGGAAAAGACACAAAGAAATCAAGCAGCAAACACAGGGTAAATGCTCTACAAACAGGCCCTTCCTGTTTGTAGTAAATGATACTCCTTTCATGCTTGATACAAGACCCAAAAGAAGGTATCTATTTACTTAATGTCAGAAAGAGGTCTTTCGATTAAAAAAAAAAAAAAAAAAAAAAAAACCAGCAATGAAGACAAAGCAGTGAGTTCCCATTCCATCTCAAACTTAATCCTCCAAACCCTTGGAATTATACCCCATCTGGTATAAAACAAGATACACTTGTTTTAACAGGGTGCATCTGTTGACTTCAGGCAAATCAGATTTTTAAATAACTGATACTGAGCAGATTTGCAAGGGCTGGACAATATCTTTCACCTTTTCTGTATCTCTTTCTAACATTAGTATAGTCCATACTCCATTAATGTTTCCTAGGTGGAAAACTTAGTAAAAACACTACAGTTTGGCACCACTCAGAAAATTCCTTATGATCACCATTTATGGATGAAGTATAATGATTTAGGTATTGGTAACACTCTTCAAATTAGCTCTGTGTACTAATCTATCAAGCTTTTCTGAGTGCTAATCATGTGTAAGGTTTGGGCTTAGCAACTGAAAGGGACCCAAAAAGAACTGAAAGGGACCCAAAAAGAGACAAGACATACAGGTATCCCCCACTTTTTGAAAGTTTGAGTGATGCCACTTTGCTTTCAAGAAAAACATACATTAGCACAGATCTTCCTCCACTTATGATCCAGTTATGTCCTGATAAAACCACAGTAAATTGAAAATATTATAAGTTGTAAGTACATTTAATACACCTAACTCACAGAACATCAGAGCTTAGCCTCGCCTACCTTAAACATAATTTACATTAGTCTACAGTTAGGCAACATCATCTAACAAACTCTACTGAATTATAATGTGTTGGGTAATGCATGTAATTTATTGAATACTGTACTGACAGTGAAAAACTGGTTGCGGTATGGTTGTAAGTGTATTGGTTGTTTACCCTCATAATTGCGTGGCTGTGAGCTCTGGCTCACTGCTGCTCTCACCACTGCTACCGCCCAGCATCACAAAAGAGTATGATATTGCATATCACTATCCCAGGAAAATATCAAAATTCAAAACTCAAAGCATAGTTTCTCGTGAATGTGTAATAGCTTTTGTACTAATGTAAAATCAGAAAATTGCAAGCTAAGCCATCATAAATTGGGAACCATCTATGCCTGTTTTTACTAACTGAAAGAAATCTGAAGAGGATTTGAACTTTTCCAAAAAAAGAAAAAGAAAAGAGCATTCAGCATTTGTTCTGCAGCAAGCCATTATAGAGACAGAGTACACCCTGAGCAGCGACAGGATAGCACCACCAAGCTCCTTCCAGGAACTACACTCAGTATCTCAGCATCAAGCCTACCATAGCTTTGAACGGTGTCTATGAGTATCTTTGCTTTATCTAGACTTACTTTGTGCATCTATTAGCAAGATGTGTCCAAAGGTATCAGAAAAGCTTTAAGAGAGGTTATTTTTTTGGATCCGGGAACGCCCCCAAATTTTTCCATATAATTGAATGGGTAATTGCTTCTTTGCATTTGGCTTTCCATTTTGGCTTACAAAAGGTTTCATAGGAATACTCTACTTTCAGAAAGCAGGGGCATCCAGTATATATAAATAACTAAAACACCAGGTACTACCTGGTGCTTAATCAGACAAAGCCTCAAGAGTGGAACCAATTAAGCATTAGAGAAGTATAAAGTAAGAACTTTCAATTAGAGTGATCACAAAAGGCCATATGGAAAAGGTGGTTTTTAAGTTACAGTTTGAAGAGTGAGTGTAAGATGTTAATAGAAATTTGAAGTGCAAAGGCCAAATGGAAATGCAGACAAGAGAACAGACATTACTAAGAATATTGTAGCTATTCAGGAACTAGTAAGTAGTCCATACTTGTTAGAAAAGGGCTACAAAAGGGAAGTAGAAGGAAGTAAGGTTAGAATAGAGTTACCACTGAAAATTAATTCTAACTAAAATAATAATAGTAGATACCGTTTACTGAGTACTTACTAAATACCACCGATTATTCTACTTTACCATGTTCTCTTACAACTACTCTATAAGGTAGGTGTTTTTGTTTCCCAGATAAACAAACAGGTTCTAGGAGGTTTAAAAATTTGCCTCAGATCACAGACCTAAACCATGCTTTATTGAAACAGGGTTGTATTCTATTGTAAATATTGTAGAATATTATAGAATATTGTAAATAGGGTGGAATTCTATTGTAAATTCCCAGAATAGTATCTTTCTAAAACTTGGTCCATCACATGCTTCTACCTCACTGTTCTCTGCCAAATAAGCCCCTGTTAAGAATTTACAGACAAGCTATTCAATCTGGCCAAGACCACCTCCATGCCCACGAGTTTCAAATCCCCTGCTCATGTACATACTTCTTCCATACGGTGTAAGGAAACAGATAAGCAAAGAAGACAGATTATGAAAGGACTTGGCTAACATGCTTAATAGTTCAGACTTTATCCTAAAGGCAGTGGAGAACCACTGAAGGTTTTTAAGCAGGGAAGTAGGTAAACAAAGTAGAGGCAGGAGAGGCTAGAGGCAGAGAGAAACTCAACAAATGATTGGGTAAATTCAGGTTATCAGTGAAAAAAATTCACAATAGGGATCCCTAGGGAAGCTGAAACCAATACGGGAGGGAGAAACTTGAAAAGCCTTGCAACCAAAGCTTAAGAACTACTGTCCTCCTTAGTCTCTCGAGCTTATTTCATTAGCATGCTTCTCATTAACCCAGGCAGTTTCGTGTCTGAGTCTGAGGTCTTTTTATAATACACCTTCCTTGACCCACTGATAAATGGCTTAATAAAAGAACTATAGCAATAGAACCAAAACAGAAGAGAGAGGTGGCTATCTCATGAGCGTCTCAATACAACACATCCAAAATTAAACTCTTGATTCTTTCTTTTTCCTATCCCAGCAAACAGCTCAGTCCTACCATTCCGTAGCTCAAACCAGAAACTTAAGCTCCAGCCTTGTCTCAGTCTTCTCCATTTCCCTTCCCAATCAAATCCATCTGTTGGTCCCACAGAGTCTATATTTAGAATCGATCCATTTTTCTCCTTCTATACGGCTACCATGTTTGTGCAAGCCTCCTTCATTTCACCTGAACTATATAGCTCCTTGAATGATCTCAACAACCTCGCTTTGTTCCACTTTCCTCTTGGCCTCTATATTCTAATCATACTAGCCAAGTGCTTTCCTCACTTAAGACATTCATCGTGCATGCCATTTCCTTAGACTGGAATACACCCTACCTCCTGCAAAAAGTCTGGTGTCTTCTTATACTTCAAGTTTCAGCTTGAATAATCCCTCCTCCAAACAAGCTTCCTTGATTGTCCTAATATTTACAAAGTCTCCCCCATAAGTCCCTTCTCTAGTTCTCTATCCCAGAGCCTACTTATTTCCTTCATAGCACTTCTCTCAATGTATAAGAACATACTGAACATTTACTGTTTAATATCTGTCCTCCCCACTATACCACTTCCAACTACACTGTAATACCCATGACAGAAGGGCTGTTTTCCCTTCCACAGTATACCTAGTACCTAACACAGAACTTGTGTGCTAGGTTTAGCACAGAACACAGTAGGTACTCAGTATTTGTTCAGTAAATGAATATAAAAAAGGATAAATGAATAACTTAGGCTTAACCATATATTATACATATACAAGATGGAGGTTAGCCAATTTGACAACAGTTCATAAGAAAAGGATATTAAGGAGCACCTGGGTGGCTCATTCAGTTATGCGTTCAGCTCTTGATTTCAGCCTCAGGTCAGGATCTCACAGTTTCGTGGGCTCAAGCCCCAAGTCGCACTCTGTGCTAGTGGTGTGGAGCCTGCTTGGGATTCTCCCTCTCTCTCTCTGCCCCTCCCCAGCTTGGGCGCTCGTGCATGCTTGCTCTCTCTCTCTTTCTCTCTCAAAATAAAATTTTTTTTAATTTTTAAAAAGAAAAATAATGGGGAAAAAACAGAAAAATAAAGGAGAAAAGGCTCTTTCGCTTCTCTACTCAGACAACAGAATTCAGGGGCATTCTTTTAGATGGAAAGAAAAAATGTTCAAATATTGAAGTTTCAAAAAATATGCAGAAAATAGTTTCCCAATAAAAGCAATCCCTCAAAACCACAGGAAAGTGTCTTTCCTTGATAACTCAATTTAAGTACACCAATTAGCACTTCTAGAAAAATAGGATAACCACCTATGGGGTTTTCAGATAAAAATGGTAGTTTAAAATACACAAAAAAATTCCTTCATGATTCTCCATCCTCCCAAAATTATTTTGACCTTAAACTACTCCTAGACTTTTTTTAAAAAAATTTTTTAACGTTTATTTCCTTTTGAGAGAGACAGAGAGAGGGACAGAGCATGAGCAGGGAAGGGGCAGAGAGAGGGAGACACAGAATCCGAAGCAGGCTCCAGGCTGTCTGCACAGAGCCCAACGTGAGGCTCGAACCCACAAACCATGAGGTCACAACCTGAGCCAAAGTCGGATGCTCAACCAACTGAGCCACCCAAGTGCCCCAAACTACTCCTAGACTTTTAAAGAATACTTGCCATAATGAGCGAATCAGAAATGTCACTCAGCATGAACATGCTGTTTTCAACAACTTGATTTTTAATTTAAGACATTTCTGGGTGACTAACACCATTGAATCAACTCATTCAAAGATATTTTCAAATAAACAAACTTATCTCCTTCTAAGAAGACCAAAAAATAAAAATAAAAAAATGCTCTTCACTTCTCTATAGAATTCAAGCTTGCACTAAGACAATGTCTGGACATATTCTAAAATTATACCACCTAGGCTCTCCCAAAAGGACACACTAACCCCCATGAATACTAGGCATCACTGAAGAATTGGTGAAACCAAAAAAATTCGTTTTCCAAAGAATTGAGTTTTACTCCTTTTTGGTGTCAAAATGTGTCAGGTTAGCCGTTCAGAATGGAAATCTTTTATAGAATGGATATGCTTCCTGTTTCATCTAAATAACCTGCAGAACATAATTAAACTTTTACTGATTTAGTTACCATCATGAACCTCAATTACTATGTAGTGCCAATGTCCTCAAGGGCTATTAAGGTCTGTGGGGATGCTGAGCTCTGCCACAGGAATACATGAGCATTGGGTTTTTTATTTTTTGTATCTGCCTTTAATAGTTTTCCTATTTGTTTATTTGCAGAAATTAACTCAAATTGCTTGCAGATGTCAAGGTGGCCTGCCAATAAGTAGCTTCCAACATCTCTTCTTCTGCTATTTGCTAATCTACCATTGACTCGCAAACTAAATAGCCAAGAGTATTAAGTCATGTCTAAAATAAGAAGAATAAGACTAATGCTTCATGTTAATGGAATAACCTCAACACGTGTATCTTATGAAACATACTCTGGACCTTCAAATACCATGTAAGCCTACAATGAAGTTCCCATTATATCATGACTAGCAATTAGAGGCTGTGAATAAGCTACATCAATATAAAGACATTCTCTTTCTTTATAAGTAGAGATCAAAAGTCTTTAGTGCTGTTATTTATATAAGGAGTTGTATTCATATAAACTCTTCCGGAAAACAAAGAACAATGTAATAGTGTAGTCTGAAAGTGTAACAGAAAGGAAGTACTTCTTAAAAGCTCAAAAATCTCAAGGCAAATACATACAAAAACCTGAAAATTTCTAACAGCAAAGTAGTTTTCCCCAAGACTACTAAATTTTTCTTACATCTGATTTTCCTTCTATTATCTTAGAGCCAATTCAATCTAGCAATACCTACTAATTTCTAAACTCAAAAAGTTCTCTCAGATTTATTATATGGGTAAAATTTCACTACAGTAAATAAAGTGAACATCAAATACCATCTGACTAGGGTACAAGTATGAATCAGAAACTTGCACTGGACAGTGACTTGTTTAAGGAAACATTCTAAAGATTCTAAAGACTGGAACAGAGGTTATGGTTGCCTTCCACCACTGATAATGTGAAAAATATACTACAGACTACCAGAAGATAAAATGCTTCCTTACACAGTTTTAACCCTGACACAGAGAAAATATCTACCAACAGTAAGTATTTCAGGAGGTGAGTGGGGGGAGGGGTTAAATTGGTGATGGGGATTAAGTAGTGCATTTGTTGTGATGAGCACTGGGTGATGTATGTAAGTGTTGAATCACTATTTTGTACACCTGAAACTAACATCACACTGAATGTTAACCAACTGGAATTTACATAAAAACTTAAAATTTTTTTTGCATTAAGTTATAAATAAATAGATAGATAGATAGATAGATAGATAGATTCTATAGCTGTAAATCCGAGGAGGTTATGATTTGTTGTCCAATGAAGAATAAATGTCTTCTGTCCAAACAACAGCAACACAACAGAAGTTTTCATAATAACAAATAAAAGTCCAATAAACTCCTTCACTCTTAAAAGAATAATGGTATATTTCAGATAACCCACTATTTGCTAACAGAATTCAAGTATTGACTAAGCTTGATGACATTTTTCTCTCAAAAGGGAGGGGGCTGGGGCACCTGGATGGCTCAGTTAGTTAAGCATCTGACTTCCGCTCAGGTCATGATCTCAGAGTTCACGGGTTTGAGCCCCACATCAGGCTCTGTGCTGACAGCTTAGAGCCTGGAGCCTGCTTCGGATTCTGTGTCTCCCTCTTTCTTCCCCTCCCCCACTCTCACTCCATCTCTCTCTCTCTTTCTCTCTCATAAATAAATAAACATTAAGAAGGGAGAGGGGCCCTATTAATTCCAAGCAATAAAGAATAATTGGTTGGTAACATGATCATATCAGGGAACTTGGCAGAAAATAACAATTTCACAAAGTTTTTATACTGAGAAAAGAGGTCAGTCAAATTTGTAAGCTTATTACAAACAATTTTTTAAATTTTAGGGGGGAGGCAGGGGGGAGAGAGAGAGAGAAAGGGGGGGGGGGGAGAATCCTAAGCAGGCTCCACGCTCAGCACAGAGTCCAACACAGTGCTAGATTCCATGACCCTGGGATCATGACCTGAGCCAAAATCCAGAGTTAGACTTTCAACCAACTTAGTCACCCAGGTGACCCATAAACAAATTCTGAAAACACATGAAAGAAAAGGCATGATTACATGGCCCAGGATTGTACAAAAATATAGAACTCGTAAGGACAAGGTAATTCTGGAAAGTAAAGTTCATTCATTACAGGTCACAGATTAGATATTAAGTACCAGGTTCTTTTCTAGGCCCTGGGGATATGGCAGTGAAATTGTCTTTACACAATCAGAAATTTTTAGAAAAACATGAAGAAATTATTAAAGACACAGTCATGAACAGCAGGAAGATTAAAAATAGCATTGCAAAGGAATACTTATAAAAATAATGGCCAAAAGGCTAAGGCCACTAAAGGATAGAGCTTTAAAAAAAAAACAAAAAAAAAGAAAAGAAAAGAAAAACAAAAAACCTTCTAAAAATGTCAAGAAAGAGTGGGAAAGCAGGAGAAAGAAAAGAAGGTCAAAGCCAGACTACAGCTTGAAAAAAAACAGAACACTGTTAACAAGTGTCAGAGACCAAATCACCTATGTTCTTTAAAATGAAACAATAAATGAAACTGAGCCTGGGTGACTCAGTTGCAAGTGTCTGCCTCTTGATCTCACCTCAGGTCATGATCTCACAGTTGTGAGATTGAGCCCGACTTTAGGCTCTGCACTGACAGCATGGAGCCTGGTTGGGATTCCCTCTTTCTTCTCTCCCTCTGCCCCTCCCCCTCTCCCTCTTTTGCTCTCTCAAAAATAAATAAATAAACATTAAGAAGAAAACAACATAAAAGAAGAATTTATAGTCAAAGATAGTTCAGGCTAGTATAAGTAATCTTACACATTAAAATGTGTTTTGTTCTTCACTTCCAGAAAAATTGTATTTCAATGTAACTTGCAAATTTGATCTCTGATTCATTAATATACCATCGTCCTTAGCAAATTTGCAGCTGTATGATTGGATCATAGTTCAAAAATATCTCAAGCTGGAAAGACAGATAAAAATAATCAAGGTGGCATTTAAAAGAAAAGTAAGGTTTCTGCATTGAAGTTTGAAAAATAATTACAAAGAAAAAAAAGTGGAAATAAATATTAATCAGAGAACAGATGAAAAAATTAACTATGAATTAAGAGGACAGAAATTACAGCAGTGAAAATGAACTAGAACTACACATATCAACATAGATGAATCTCATGTGCTGTCAGCACAGAGCCTGAAGCGGGGCTCGAATCCACGAACTGTGAGATTATACCTGAACAGAAATACAGAGTCAAATGATTAACAGACTGAGACACCCAGGCACTCCACAAGCAATACAATTATATGTCACATATATGTGCATATATATATATATATATATATATATATATATATATATGGCCTAGAAATACATATTTAACAAAAGTATAAAGAAATGTATAATCTCAAAATTTAGAATAGTGGTTACCTCCAGAAACAGGGAAGGAAATGAGATTGGAGAGGTACCAAAAGGACTCTCAGTAATGTTCAATTTTGTAAATTGGGTAATGTTTGTCTTTTTCTGTTCCTTAAATATTTTACAATAAATTTTATAGAATTACATAATCATATTATGAAAACAACTCGGTAACATTATTTTTCAAAGGTTCATGTGAACCAAAAATGCAATGTGGTTCCTAAAAAGATTAACATAATCTTGATAGAAGTGTGGTATCCAGATTATAGGAATAAAGGAGCCACTGTATTCTTTCTAGTTAACCACAGAATATTGTTTCATTCTGAGCACCACATTCTAACCAGGACATTAATAAAACAGGGTATATTCAATGACCAGAATGATGAGGAATCTAGAGACCATGACCTCAGATAATCAATCAAAAGAAGTGAGGATAATAAGGATAGAAGGATAATAAGACTAAAGGGAGAAACTATATAGTTATCTAAATATAAAAGCAAGAGTAAGATGAGGGGATTAAAATGTGGCATATACATGCAATGGGATATATTCAGCCTTTAAAAACATTGAAATTCTGATACATTCTATAACATAGATGAATCTTTTTTTTTTTTTTAAGTTTATTTTTGACAGAGAGAGACAGAGCATGAGTGGGGGAGGGGCAGAGAGAGGGAGACACAGAATCCGAAGCAGGCTCCAGGCTCTGAGCTGTCAGCACAGAGCCCGACATGGGGTTCAAACCCATGAACTGTGCGATCATGACCTGAGCCAAAGTCGGACACTCAACCGACTGAGCCACCCAGGCGCCCCTAACACAGATGAATCTTAAAAACATTATGCTGAGTGAAAGCATTATGCTAAGGCAGACACCAAAGGACAAATACTGTGTGATTCCACTCACATGTGATACCTAGAAGAGTCAAATTCATAGAGACAGCAAACAGAATGGTAGTAAGTAGTTCGCAGTGGTATGGGGGGCTGGGAGAAGTGGGGAATAGGGAGTTATTGTTTAATGGGGGAAGTTTCAGTTTGGGATGATAAGAAAGTTCTAGACATGCATAGTTGGAATGGTTGCATGACAATGTGGATATACTTAATGTCACTGAACCATATACTTAAACATGAAGACAATATATTTTATGTTATGTATGTTACCACAAGTTTTTTTTTAATTTTTTTAATGTTTATTTATTTCTGAGACAGAGAGACAGAGCATGAGTGGGGGAGGGGCAGAGAGAGAGGGAGACACAGAATCAGAAGCATGATCCAGGCTCTGAGCTGTCAGCACAGAGCCCAACATGGGGCTCGAACTCACAGACCGCAAGATCATGACCTGAGCCGAAGTCGGATGCTCAACCAACCCAACCAACCAACCCAACTGAGACACCGAGGCGCCCCATCCACAAGTTTTTTTAAAAAAGGAAAGAGTAAGTTTTCTCTGAAATTCCAAATCCTAAGTATCTCTCCTGTGTACCCCTCTAGTTATGGTATTTTCATATTTGTTACATTGTACTTTACTATAATTGCTTGCTTAAAATGTTCCAAAGGCAACAACTCAGTCTTTATATCCTTTGCATTTACTACAATGATTGACACTCAAGTATTTGATGAATAAATAAAAACATTTTCTAGATACTGCAGGGGATACAAAAATGAGTAAAACGTAAGTCATGCCTTCAAAGAGCTTAAAATTCTGTATAGAAATAATTTTTTGTTTTCTGATTGGTAACCCACTGTTAAAATGGCTATCCCTTCATTCTAGTTTGGTATCACTGTTAAAATCATGTAAATCTACAACTGAAAAAGCCCTTAGCTATCAACTATCTAATTCATTCAAATATGAGGTCACTAAGGTTCAGAGAAGATAAGTAAAGTCATTTACCTAAGATCACTCAGCTAATGGTGACCTTAATAACTAATAACCTAAGAACTATTAATTTAGCTAATAACTAAGCCAGCATGGTAGGAATACAGGCATTATGACCCTTGGGCCATTGCTATTTCCATTACAACATCATAAATCCTTATCTTTATGTAACAAATCAGCATCCCAGTGGAGCTAGGTAACAGTGCATAAGACAGAGTTAAGGAAGATGAGTTTCCTTTTACCTACAGTGATCTCAAACTAATACCAAATGGCATAAAAGATGCCTCTGATTCAAAAGCCACAGTCCATCCAAATGAAATGGGAAACTCCAGCCATAGGTGTCATCCTTTTAAATGTCCCACTAATACAATTCTCCAAGCACCATCCAGTTAATTATTACAGCCATAGTTGGGCTGTCAAGTATCCTATATATAACAATGGTCCTCTGCAACTTATTCTGCTGAAATGAAAGCTTTTAATACATAATTGTCTATATTTGAAAGGAAAATTGCGAGTGGGTGTATGTCTATAATAAGATATTTATAACACTCTAGTCTAACATCCTGACAGTTGGCATCATATAAATCAGTTCTAATCCCAAGAACTTAGAATCCTGGAAACAAGCATTTTCCACTAAGCATGCATGCATATGCATGTGCACAAACACACAACAACCAATTGACATTTCAACATGATCTCCAAACATCTTCTTTCTCCCTTCCCAATAAGGCACTACATGGGAACCTGGCAACACAAAAAAGCTGAAGATATAAAGACTCACTCCGACAATGGCTGTTCAAAATTATTAGAATTTGCTTTCTGCCAAGCAACTTACAGGACTCATAAGGATTTCCCACCATAGAACTTTAGGAAGTATGTAAATGACTTCCACAGAATCTTCATAGTTCTAAAATACAAGTTTATGTTAGAAAAATCTACTCTGGGGGCTCCTGGGTGGCTCAGTCAGTTAAGCATCTGACTTCAGCTCAGGTGATGATCTCACAATTCATGAGTTTGAGCCCCACGTCAGCTCTGCGCTGACAGCTCAGAGCCTGGAGCCTGCTTCAGATTATGTGCCTCCCTCTTTCTCTGTCCCTCCCCTGCTGTGCTCTCTCTTTCTCTCAAAGTAAATAAATAAACATTTTTAAAAATTAAAAAAAAGGAAAAATGTACTCTGAGTTCTTTGAATTATATCCCTTAGTCATGAGGAGTTTCATTTGACATGGTTATATCCCCCATTTATCAACTTCCAATGTATTCATTATATTGCCCAGACACAATTTTCCACACCAATGTCTCCAAATTAGTTTGTATAAACAGAAAGAGATGACTTAATCCTTATTCTAGAAATACATAATAAGTCCATATTTCCTACATCATGGAATATGGGTGAAATAGAAATTATCAAGTTTATTTCTAAAGATGCAGATCTATCCACCAAGTCCAACACTGAAACACAGCTAAGAAATAAAACATGACCCCACATTTCAGCATGTCTAAAAACATCCTATTCCTTTTAGGGGAGGAACAAAAAAATCTTTCCATTCCTTTTTTCTCTACGTGCTTTAAATACAATTCTTCCTGCAGATACTGTTTTTTCTAGCACAGCATCATGAAATTCCAGACCAACATAGTGACCTAGTATTTCTCTAGTAGCTATCATTAGGAAGGAATATAAGTTATAATGCTGCTTATATTAAAAATACAAGAAAACACAGTTTTCAAGTATAGAAATAAGAACACTGGGAAACAATAGATAATGTGGTATGAGAAAGATATATTTGAAAACCAAGGACCTAAAATTGTCTATCAATGTAATTCAACCACCTAAAAAAGAGCTCATTGTGCAGATAAAGATCACATACTATAAAAATCAGGTTCAAACCATTTCTAATTGTTTACAAACAGAAACAAAAGCATTTGTGTTTAAAATAACAATTTTCCTACAATAATTGGAACAGCTCTTTACGGAATTAAGAAGAAATAGCTAAATAATTTTTTTTATCAAATATCCATTATACCTTCAATTTATAGCAACACAGGGGAGAAGCAACTCTCCAAAAAAATTACTCCTTCAGTGAAAAAACAAAAAAAGAATACCTTTGAGTTAAAAATCTCTCAGTCCTGGGGCACCTGGGTGACTCAGTCAGTTGAGTGTCTGACTGTGGCTCAGGTCATGATCCCACAATTCATGAGTTCAAGCCCCACACTGGGCTAGCTGCTATCAGCACAGAGCCCGCTCTGTCCCCCTCTCTCTGTCCCTCCCTCACTTGTGCTCTCTCAAAAATAAAATAAAACATTAAAAAAACCCAAACCTCTCAATCCTTCTCATGACAATGAGTAAAAAGCTTCATTTTTGCTCATATTACATGAAGATAATAGACTCAACATGGAAAGGACTTTAATAAGTTATCTAACTGCTCACTCAGCACAGGAATCCTTTCTGACCTATTGCCAACCAGAGGTAAGCAATCTAGCTCTCATTTAAACACTTCTGATGGCAAGGATGCTGACTTTACATACTCCACTGTTAGGTACTCACTCTAGAAAGATCTTCCCTTACATTGAACCCAAATCTGCCTGTCTACAATTTGCATACACTAGTCCTAATTTGAGCCACTAGATTATCCAAAATAAACCTACTTATTCTTCCCCTCCAGATTTTCAAATCTTTGAAGACAGTATTAATTTGAACCAGATGAATTGTCAATATTCTACTTTTTTTACCTTAAAAACAAACAGCAATTTCATATGGGTCAACCTAATATTACTGTTTTTTACCTTTCACACTGCTCTCCTCTATTTTGGTCTTCTCTTTCTAAGGCTAATTATCCCCGGATCCTTAATCTGTTCCTCATATCCATATATAGGGATATTTAGTTCCTCATTGTCCTAGTCAACTTCCTCCAAATAGTTTCCAGAGTATCAGTATCTTTCTTTCAAATGTGGTACTCAAACTAAACTGGTTTTTCTAAATGATTGAAATCAGAAAAGTTCTAATATGATTTTTATTTTAAAACCTGATGCTGAACTGAAAACTGAACAGCAAATTCTCAATAGAGGAGCTAGAATGATCCCGCTAAAATTTATTTTTTGTTTTTTTTTCTAATAAAATCTGTTTTTATTTTTAAATTTTTTTTTCAACGTTTTTATTTATTTTTGGGACAGAGAGACACAGAGCATGAACGGGGGAGGGGCAGAGAGAGAGGGAGACACAGAATCGGAAACAGGCTCCAGGCTCCGAGCCATCAGCCCAGAGCCTGACGCGGGGCTCGAACTCATGGACCGCGAGATCGTGACCTGGTTGAAGTCAGATGTTTAACCAACTGCGCCACCCAGGCGCCCCTGTTTTTATTTTTAAATTAAACTCTACACCCAACGTAGGGCTCACACTCATGACCCCAAGATCAAGAGTCCTATGCCCTACTAAGTGAGCCAGGTACCCCAATTCTGCAAAAATCCACTGCCCAAACCCCTCCAGTGACAGTTCATTCATTGAGAATAAAAGCCAAAGTCTTTTCCACCATCTCCCCTGCTCCAGCCAAATCAGTCTCTTCATTGTTCTTTAAACATGCTAAGCACACTCTTATCTGGGCCTTCATATCTGCGGTTTCCTCTGCCTGGAAAGTGGTTTCCCAGATAGCCACAAGGCTTACTCCCTTTGAGTCTTTACTGACGTTTTACTCAGCCCCCCTACCTGAAATTGGAGATCCCACTACACTTCGTTTCCTGCTTTAGTTTTCTCTGTACTTATTACTCCTTGGTGACATACTATTTCATACTATTCAGTGACTAATTTTTACTTGTTTTATCATCTCTTTACCCCACTAGAATATAAATTCCATTGGAGTATTTTACTTGTTTTGTTCATTGCTACATCCCTAGTACTTACAAGTCTGCACCAGTAAATATCATTTGAACAAATAAATGAGCAAATAAATGAAAGAAACTGATCTTGATATGCACAAAGGCCAAAAATGATTTTCCTCAAGATAAAAGATGTATGCAAGTCATTTGGTGGACGAAGAAACAAACAGACTCCAGACATATTCAAGAATACAAAAGGCCTGGGGCACCTGGATGGCTCGGTCGGTTGGACATCGGACTTCAGCTCAGATCATGATCTTGTGGTTTTTGAGTTCGAGCCCCAGGTCGGGCTCTGTGCTGGCAGCTCAGGGCCTGGAGACTGCTTCAGATTCTGTGTCTCCCCCTCTCTCTGCCCCTCCCATACTCATGCTAAGTCTCTGTCTCTCAGTAATAAAGCATTAAAAAAATTTTTTTAATATTTTTTTTACATGTATTTATTTATTTTTGAGAGACAGAGAGAGACAGCACAAGCAGGGGAGGGGCAGAGAGAGGGAGACACAGAATCCGAGGCAGGTTCCAGGCTCCAAGCTGTCAGCACAGAGCCCGACACAGGGCTCGAACCCACGAACCATGAGGTGATCATGACCTGAGCCGGTCAGATGCTTAATCAACTGAACCACCCAGGTGCCCCCAAACAAATTTTTTTAAAGAATACAAAAGGCTTGGGGCGCCTGGGTGGCGCAGTCGGTTAAGCGTCCGACTTCAGCCAGGTCACGATCTCGCGGTCCGGGAGTTCGAGACCCGCGTCAGGCTCTGGGCTGATGGCTCAGAGCCTGGAGCCTGTTTCCGATTCTGTGTCTCCCTCTCTCTCTGCCCCTCCCCCGTTCATGCTCTGTCTCTCTCTGTCCCAAAAAAATAAATAAACGTTGAAAAAAAATTTAAAAAAAAGAATACAAAAGGCTTATTTACATATCCAAGGTACTCAAATACGTCAGGTGTGGAGAACCTGACTCCTTTTAGAATAAATTGATGATGGGTAATAATATCAGAAACTTTGTATTATGATTCTAAAGACTTTTTTTAACCTACACAGTAAATACTATTCTAAAGAAAACATTCACTCATAGAAGAATGCTTTTGCAATTTAATTACAAAACAATTAGCTAATTATTGTGTTCCCTACCAGCAAAGGAAATTAAAATGCCAAGACCTTGAAAATGCTTGTTTATTCCAAATATTTTCTCGTGTAGTCTAGATAGTCTCTAACAAAGGTAACACCGAAAGGAAATCAGAGTAATGAGCATCAATGCAAGTCGCAATGACCTCAGATTCCCTAAGAGTACACAGTTCTGGGTCAGCTCCCAGGAGTCTGAGTCCAGAGAGAAGCTGGCCGAGTCATTACTACCTAACCTCTAGGTCATTCTTCATTTATATGCACTCTGAAATCATGAGGTTTTGTTTCAGTGCTACTGAGAGGATCATGAAGCAAACTAGATATCTGGAAATGTCTTTAACTCATTCTGTATCCACATCTGATTCATTCATCCTCCTTCTCTTTGACACAGGCTCCGACTGACTAACGCTTATTCTTTTAAGTAATATTACCCTACAAGAAACCCTATCAGGAAATAACTTTCAAAAAAATTCTTAGAAAATAATTATAAAATGCTTTCCCAGTTTAGGTTCTATGAAAAATTTTAAACAATGTAATAAAATTCTCATTAAAGGCCAATAGGAATTACAATATCAAAAAAAGGTTTTTTTCATGTTTAAACAACTACATATTTTTCTTTTTTCTCCTTTGAGGAAAAATAAAATTAAAGCTTTACCATAATTACAAGTAATATTTTAAAAATTCACTAGTTCAAATAAACCTATGCACTAATTCAATAAACACTTACTGAACAAATCCTAATATTCTAGGCACCATGCTGATAGCCAAGATGTGACCTCTACCCTCAAAAAGTACACATTCCGGGGCGCCTGGGTGGCGCAGTCGGTTAAGCATCCGACTTCAGCCAGGTCACGATCTCGCGGTCCGTGAGTTCGAGCCCCGCATCGGGCTCTGGGTTGTTGGCTCAGAGCCTGGAGCCTGTTTCGGATTCTGTGTCTCCCTCTCTCTCTGCCCCTCCCCCGTTCATGCTCTGTCTCTCTCTGTCCCCAAAATAAATAAACGTTGAAAAAAAAATTAAAAACAATTAAAAAAAAAAAAGTACACATTCCATTAAAAATACTGGCAAGAGCAAGCAATAATGTAGTAATATATGCAGAAAGTAAGCCAAGCACAGAGAAAAAACATTTAAACCAGCCATCAGGAAAGTGCTTTTGCAGACAACCTGAGCTAAGTTTTAAAGGATAAGTAGGAGTGAAGTTAGATGAATAAAAAAAAGGAAAGAGCATAATCACCTGGATAAGTAGTAAGAAAGAGTCTGAACACCTGAATGGGAAAGGACAAGCAGTTCCCTACAGCTAGAGTATAAAATACAGGAGGACAGAGAATATATAAAGAAGACAGGCTTGGGCCTGGGTAAAGGTAGATTAAGGAAGACCTACCTTTGCAACATTCAAAAATTTATACCTTAGCCTCTGTAAAATAAGGAGCCATTAAGAGATTTTAAATATGGAATTTTTAGCAGAGTAAAATCTGTTTTAAGAGAATTTTCTTTGGTGGGTGGGGGTAAGAGATGGTAGGATATGAAAACAAAGAGACTAGTAGGAAGCTCTCATAATAGGCTTGATAAAGACCATTGGAGCCTGAACCACAGTTGTTAAGATACAAAAAAAGGATTGAATTCAAAAACTACTGAGGAAAGACAGTATAACAGAGTGGATTATACAACGTCAGCTTTAGGGTAAGAAAAACCACTTACTGGCAATAGGACTTTTGGCAAGTTCCTTTACTTTTGCAAGCCTCAGTTTCTCCATATGTAAAATCTTCCCTATTTCCCAAGGTTCGGGAAGAATTAAACGAGAAAATGTAAATCATTTAGGTCGCTAATTGGCACTTGATAAATATTCATTTTATGGTAGCAATTATTATTCATAAGGTAAAGTGACCAGGCTTTAGTGACTGAATATAAGTCATGAAGAAAGGAAATCAGGATTGAGATGCACGTTTTTACTGAAGTGATAAATGGATAAGTGCAAATTTAAAAGAAGAAAGAGGTTTAAAGTGGAAGGTGATTTTTTGTTTTTTGACGGGTTAATAGCAAAATCAATGTGTATATCCATGAAGATGTGTAAAAACTATTTCAAATGTGTTTGAACTTCCCCTGCATAGTCTCCCTCATAGGAAAGGCTTTTACTATATAGTGTGGTTCCACCCTGTCAAAACCAGATGGCAGATGTAAGCTGTACCCATAGGATATACTGCCTATACCAACCAAATCTGTAATGCAAAAGCCTCCAAATAGGGCTGACTTACTGCAGATTCAACCACACTCCTATCCATTCTTCACATTACATACAATCTCATCTTTTTAAACAGTGCTTTCTTCGTGTCTGGCCTATAGAATTCTTGCCGCTTTTTCAAGGCCAAGCTCAAGTTGCAGCCCTTCCAGGAAGCTTTCCCTAACTCTAGCCCTTAGTAATCTCTCTTCCTCTCCTTGGAATTTAGAGAGCTTGTTTACACATTATCCATTAAATTCTACTTTGTCTTCTATTTCTTCTTTTTTACTTTTCTAAGTAGGCTCCATGCCCAGCATGGAACTCAACTCAGGACTTGAACTCATGATCCTGAGATCAAGACCTGAGCTGAGATCAAAAGTTGGACGCTTAACTAACTGAGCCACCCAGGCACCCGTCTTCTATTATTTCACATGTACTACTAGAGTGCAAGGTCCTTAAAGGCAGGGCTTATATCCTAAATGTCTATATATCCTACAATACCTATTTAGAGGAACTGAATAGTAGGTGCTCAATAAATAATATTTTTAGATGATTCTTACTGTGAAATATCTTATAGTCATGTTAATGTTAAACCTTTGAACATAATTCTCCAATGCTGGAATTCCTAAAGTTTATTTGTGGTTATGTGTTATCTAAATGCAATACTGGTGATACTGATCACAACCTAGCACAAAGACTAATTTGCCAAGCCAACTTCCTAGAGACAAATAGCTTAATCTGTGACTGTTCTCCAGTTTCAAGAAAAAGTTCCTGTTCTTAGAGACCTTATAGTGTAGACAGATCTGCTGAATGAGCCAGCAGTTATTTACTTTCAATTCTTCAAAACTAATTTTTCCATACAGCTGTGTTTACTCACACCATGTCTCATTTATGCGAGAGGTGTAAAATAGCAAAGCCCAGATCTCTCCCTCTCTCCTCTTTATATTTTGTCTTGCCTTTGTTATTTGCCTTTCTGCAGCTTGCTAGCCAAAGCTGTAATTAGTACCCCACGGGGATCTATACTTTTCTAATAAAGAACAGCCTACAGCACAATGACATGTATACACACACAGCCATGTGTGTTCCTAACAAATTAGGAATATTTTACACATGCAAGCCTTCAACAGCTAAATGAAAGCACTTTACATAGCAGCTGAAGCTGATTCACAACACTGACTGCAGATTGATTCATCCCTTTCTCTTACTGCACACAGACCTAATTTCAAGGAGGGAAACAATCCAAGACTGAGTAAAATTATTAATAAAAGTCCTAAAGCAAACTTTAACAAGTAAACCACAATTGTTAAGGAGTTATTTTTCTCAAATGACACAAAAGTTGTAGTGTTTGTTAGGTAACAGTTTACTGTGATCTTTCTGTAAAGTCAGTTTTTCAGTCAAACTGATTAATTAGTGTTTAAGACAGTTAAAATGGATAACATATATATATGCAGGCTCTGGAGCCTGTTCTACGTTCCTTCACCATCCAGTCTCCCATCCAGCATCACCTTTCACTCAGTCTTCTCCACTGCTCGTCATTAACCTTGTCAAGTTCCCACCCACATCCATTCAGTAAAAGGAGAAGAGTCACGTAGAAGAATAAATCATCATACTGTAAAAATAAAACCGGGGCACCTGGGTGGCTCAGTCGGTTAAGTGTCCAACTTTGGCTCAGGTCATGATATCAGGTTCTGTGACCTCTCTGCCCCTCTCCTGCTCTCTATCTCTCTTAAAAATAAACAATTAAAAAATAAATGAATAAAGATAAAACCAAGAACTCACTCCTTAAACGTTTAATTGACAAGTATAATTCAAACACAAAGAAAAGATTTGCCCCTTCATCCTTGTACAAATATACACTGGAAACTGTAACTGGTCCATGTACTTGCATTAGCAAATGTTATTACTAGTAACAAAAATAACCAACTTACCTCACTGAAAGTTAAGGCCATGAACCCTTGAAAATTTTGGAATTTAAAACACGGGGTTCAAAAAGCTACGTGCACCAATATCGTCTATAGAGTAAATAATAGCTCTCATATATACTACTATTTTTTAAAAGTATATAAATGCTGTTATGATTAATAAAATCAAAATGCATTTAAAAGATGTATTGAGGGGCGCCTGGGTGGCGCAGTTGGTTAAGCGTCTGACTTCAGCCAGGTCACGATCTCACGGTCCGTGAGTTCGAGCCCCGCGTCAGGCTCTGGGCTGATGGCTCAGAGCCTGGAGCCTGTTTCCGATTCTGTGTCTCCCTCTCTCTCTGACCCTCCCCTGTTCATGCTCTGTCTCTCTCTGTCCCAAAAATAAATAAACGTTGAAAAAAAAATTTTAAAAATAAATAAATAAATAAATAAATAAATAAATAAATAAATAAATAAAAGATGTATTGATTTATAAGTTTTGTCATGTATTTTGTTAATCAAGAATTACTAAAATTATAGTTACTCTTACATGAAAATCTACTAAAATGTTTTACCTAAGAAGAAGTCTATATAATTAATGGTTATTAACTGATGTTGACAATGAAGGTTGAAAATCACTTCATGAGGCTGGACCCCTTGAATTGGGACTGTGTATTTTTGTTGCCAGTGGCACATAGGAGTTCTTTAATAAATGCGCTTAACACACAGACTCTGAGTCACCCTTTTGCATGTTTCTGTCAAGTTGATAAAAGACTTTTTTAAGTTTATTTTATTTACTTTGAGAGAGAGAGAGAGCACAAGCAGAGAAGAGGCAGAGAGAGAGAGAAAGAATCCCAAGCAGGCTCAGTACTGTCAGCACAGAGCCTGATGCAGGGCTCGATCTCACAAACCATAAGATCATGACCTGAGCCAAAATCAAGAGTCAAATGCTTAACCGACTGAGCCACCCAGGTGCCCCAGTAAAAGATTTTTAAACCCTAAAACTAGAAGATCTATTAGGTACAAAATAGAAATATTTATATATTGCATGAAGAACCTTTCCTTAGAAAATGTTACTCAAGAGCTAAAAATTTCTTACCACACTAACTAGCATGTCTAACCTGTAAGAATCTACTGTAAATGTAATTGAAATGTCATCATTCATCACTGGCTCACACAACACATTGTTTAATGAAAAGTTCAAAGATCTAATGTTAATCAAGGGGCTTCTCTCTGCTTCGAGGTCCTTTGGACCAAACTATTTTTAATCTCCCTTTGGGAAATATTAATAATCTTAAAATAGCAGATATGTTTTTGCAGCAAGAGCATTAATACTGATTTATTGAAAACAGGTGCCAACAGCTCTTTGCTGGTTAGCACTTTACTTTGCCTTCTACAATGATAATAAATAGCACAGTATAAACAACGAATCTCCGTAATCATTTGCCTCTTTTATAATATAAAAAGTTTGTAACATTTTAAAATGTAAATTGAATGCACATTTCTTGGAAAACAATAGAAAATATGGAGGTACAAACTATAAATAATTACAGCAGTCGTTCTCAATCTGGGGTGCACGTCCGAATTGTTGTGAAATGTTAAAAAAATACAGATGCCCAGGTCTAATAAGCCTGGCATCGTCAAGAGTGGTTGTTGTTTTTAAGCTCTAAAGGTGGTTCTAATGCAGCCCTTGGTTGAACTTGAGCATCTAAGAGGTTCTCAAAGTGTGGTCCCCTGACCAGTATTATCAATGTCATCTGGTAACTTGTTAGAAATGCAAATTCTCACACTCCACCCTGACAAACTGAATCAGAAACTCTGGGGATGATGCCCAGCAATTTGTTTTCACAATACCTCCAAGTGATTCTGATCATGCTAAAGTTTGAGAACCTCTGCTTTAGACCATGGTGTCCATCCATTCTTCACTAACTGTTTAAGATGAAAATGAGATCTAAATAATATAAATATACTTAAAGGCATTTTTTTCCAACTGATTTTTTTTGTTTTGTCTTACCAAATCATTAAATTAACAAAATTAACATTAATGTGACCTATATTGAAAAAGGTTCAATTAATCAAGTTCTTGGATCAGGCTTCCTTTTTAAACACATATGTGCCCAGCATTAGACAAGAGATCCAAAGTTAGCATGCCATTTGGTCTATTAATCTGGTCCCTGGGCAGCAGGAGTTTCTCAAGTCATTTGATTAATTGCAACACTTGAGATGGAAAAAAAAAAACCCACATGGTTTTTCCTTCTTGATTTTGAGAGTAATTGATGTCTAGATGTAACTATCAATTTACGAGAAATACAAATAACAAAGAAACCTGTTAAGCCCTACCATGGAATTGGAGTTGGCAAAATCCAGACTGAGTAGAAATTCTACAGGATTAAAAAAAAGGAAATTCTACAGGATAAATCACCCAATTTCTTTAAACACACACACACACACGAAGAAAGAAAGAAATACACAGGAACTACAGATTAAAGAAACTTAAGAGACATATCAATCCCCTTCAATGCATTCTAACTCAAACAAATTATTAAAAAATTATATTTCAGACAATGGGAAATTTGAACACTAGGTGGGTATTTTATGTTAAATAATATATTCCTCATTTTTAGGTATGGTTATTTTTTAAAGTTTTTTTTTGTTTTGTTTTTTTATTTTTGAGAGAGAGCATGAGTGGGGCAGGGACAGAGAGAGAGGGAGAGAATCCAAGGCAGGCTCCAGGCTGTCAGCATAAAGACCAATGCGGGGCTCGAACCCACACACTGTGAGATCATGACCTGAGCCAAAGGTGGAAGCTCAACCAACTGAGCCACCCAGGCACCCTTTTTTTTAAGTGTACTTATCTTTAAAAAAATACCAATTTTCACAGGTAAAATGATATGTCTTAATGATTTGCTTCAAAATAACACAGGAGGAAGAAAAGAAGATAGATGATAGAGATGAAACAAGAGTTGGCCATGTGCTGATAATTGCTGAAGATGGGTGATGGGTACCCGGGGTTCGTTATAGTATACTGTCAACTATTTTATTATATATGTCTAAAATCATCCTAATTTTCTTAGTTTTAAACTAAACAGAGTTAAAAGAGATTGGCAGGGCACATAGGTGGCTCAGTCAGTTGGGCATCTGACTCTTGATCTTGGCTCAGGTCTTGATCTTATGGTTTGTAAGATCGAGCCCCATGTCAGGCTCAGCACTGACAGCTCAGAGCCTACTTGGGATTCTCTCTTTCCCTCTTTGTGCCTTCCCCACTCACATGCACATGTACATCTCTCTCTCAAAATAAATAAACATTAAAAAAGAGAAGAGAGATTGACAAAGCTGTGACAGTAACATTTGTCCCATGCATTACCTGAAGTACTGAAATCAAGAAAAGATTCAAAATAAGTCTACTTAGGACTTTTAGAGCTTACATACACAAATCTAAACACTGTACTTTGCAATTTAAGGAACAAGATGCCTAAAGTACATTCTTGTGAGCTGCTCAGTTTTCCTACGTTTTTGAAACTCTCTAGGAAAACGGGGGCGCCTGGGTGGCTCAGTCAATTAAGCGTCCGACTTCGGTTCAGGTCATGATCTCACAGTTTGTGAGTTCGAGCCCCATGTCGGGCTCTGTGCTGACAGCTCGGAGCCTGGAGCCTGCTTTGGATTCTGTGTCTCCTTCTCTCTCTGCCCCTCCCCAACTTGTGCTCTCTCTATGTCTCTCAAAAACTAAATAAATGTAAAAGAAAAAAATTTTTTTTTTTTAATTCTCTAGGAAAACAACTATCTGACCAGTATTTTACCATCCCAGTGGCTAGGTCCATACAGATAATTATGTTGATGACCTTGGCTGCCCAAGGCATTATTAAATGGTTATAGAGTGTATACATATGCTCATTCTTCCCTTGGGCCAATATCAACTTCTTCCTAAATGGGGTAATGGAGAAACCACAGCTGCGGTCCTGCATGAAATCTGTCACACTGTTTCCAGAAAAGACAAGTTAAAATTTTTATCTTCATCCTAATGTACACAAGGAGTTTACAACAACAACAAAAATTTTAATTAAAAAAAAAGAAAATGGGCAGAAGAAGAGAAAAACTTCTACAGAGCAGCCCTTGTCTGGAAATATTTATCTTCCAAAATTTATATAATATACATAATTGACAATCTAACACCATCATTATGGATACAGTATGTTTAAAAATATACTACTGAAGAAATACGCCAAAGATAATAGAAGTTTCTTCCTCTGGAGGGATGTTTTCCTTTCCCCTTTCCTGTATTTTCCAGATTTACTACAATGAGTATGTATCACTTGGATAACCAGGGGGTGGAAAAAGTGTCCCTCCACTGCAGGGACAGAAGAAAATTTATTGTACCCCATTATGTAGTAAATTATAAATCCCATTACACAATTCAATTTGGCCCAATTTAACACAGGCTATATTTTTTTCTTCTAGCACTACCCTTGCTCGCATCCCCCATATGAAATAAACATCTTTTTCCCAGTCCTCTTCCTGAGTGAGGAGATAATCCCCTCTGTTTGTTTCTCCATAAGTTGACTTCACAGATAGATAACACTGATCAAGCCACTTTCTAGTCTCTTAAGTATAATACCCTCTAGATCTCCTGATTTCAAGAAATATTCATAAACTATTATCTTCTTCCTAGATGACTTCTGTCATCTTAGGCCAAATTCCCTTAGTAGCAATCCCCTTATTTCAAGTCTTTTCTAAATAATTTGGTTTTGCTCTAGTATTAAACTCCTTTCAGTCTCCTGCTTCATTTCCTCCAACATAAACCAAATGACTTCCTTTTTTGATATCTTTTTTATTCAATTCCTGCCCTACTTCCAAGCACCAATACATTGAGATAATGTAAGAATAAAGTAAAATTACATATGGTCCAACCTAATGTTCAACCTGATTATTAATCACATGTCAAGATAGGTTTTCACAAACACATTTTCTCTATAATTGAAACAAACAACTATAATACTACCCTTAGTAAATTGAAGAGGGTTGTATTTATTTACTTGGCCTTGATATATATGTGCAGAAACTGCTAGGTGCCTATCCAAGATCTCTTTTTCTTATTAACAAAATCCCCATACAGCCTCTTGATTTCACCTAAGGTCATGGTCTTATGGTTCATGAATCCCAGCCCCATGTCAGGCTCTGCACCCACAGTCAAGAGCCTGCTTGAGATTCTCTCTCTCTCATTCTCTCTCTCTCTCTCTCCTCTGTCTCTCCCTGCCTCTCTCTCTCTCTCTCTCCCAAAATAAATAAACCTAAAAAAAATCCCCATATAATTAGGAGCAGAATGAACCCAACTAAAACGCTACATTTCCCAGCTCCCCTTAGAGATAGAGGCAACCACTAAGAAGATATAAATGGAAGTCATTGCCCTTTGGCCTTCTACCCTTCCCCCTACTCTGCCTTCCTGCCTAGATCACAGATGGCTGAATGGGGTATAAGCAGGCATCTTATGACCTTCAGAAGAAAAGCCATATGCTAAGGTTGGCTGAGCATAAATTTAGGAGACTAGGTCCCAACATCATGAGACCAAGAAAGTTTTTATTGATATAAACATAGATTTTACTCTCTGAAATAGATCTTAACTTAAACATTCACACTAAAAAGCATCTTAGTTATACTATATCTGAAACCTAGTTAGGGACACTTACCAGAGAGTGGTAAAACACTTTACTGATTAGGAGTCTGGTTCAAGTTAGACAAACATGGGTCTGAACTTGTTCAGCTACTTGCTACCTGTGTGGCTTCTTAGACACCTCTAAACCAATTTCTTTATTAAATTGTCAATAACGGTGGGTTGTTCTAATTATTAAATTAAATATGAATGCTTAGTACCATGCCTGGTATTATCTTGTAAGGCTGAACATGTACATTCTATGACCTAGCAATTCTACTCCTAAGTATCTACTCTAGAAAAACTTTGAGGTGGTTTTACACGTCTACACAACTAACACACACATACATACAAGTAGACATATACAAGAATGTTCACTGCAGCATTCTGAACTCTGTAACCAGAGAAATGCACAGATTAATTGTGGAATAGTGACTCAGTGGAATAGTATACCCCAGTAAATCAATTACAACTACATAAAGTAACAAATGAATTTCTTAAAAATGTAGAACAGAAAGAGCAAATAGCAGAAGAATTCAAAATATTCCACTTTCATAAAGCTCAAAAACAAAAGTAAATATTATATTTTTAAGGATATATATATACACACACAGATGTATCTTTTAAATAAATGTAAACTACAAAATGCAAAGCAGCAGTTATCTCTGAGGGAAGGCAGGAGAAAGGAGAGGGGAACACTGGTAGATTTAACACTACTGGTAATGTTCTAGTTGTTTTGTTGTTTGTTTGTTTGTTTGTTTGTTTTATGTAGGCTCCACACCCAGCTTGGAACCCATCACAGGGCTTGAACTCACAACCCTGAGATCAAGGCCTGGGCTGAGATCAAGAGCCAGGCACTTAACCAACTAAGCCACCCAGGTTCCCCAGTGTTCCAGTTTTTTTTTTTGTTTTTTTTAATTTTTTTTTTCAACGTTTATTTATTTTTGGGACAGAGAGAGACAGAGCATGAATGGGGGAGGGGCAGAGAGAGAGGGAGACACAGAATCGGAAACAGGCTCCAGGCTCTGAGCCATCAGCCCAGAGCCTGACGCGGGGCTCGAACTCACGGACCGCGAGATCGTGACCTGGCTGAAGTCGGACGCTTAACCGACTGCGCCACCCAGGCGCCCCCCAGTGTTCCAGTTTTTAAGTTGGATAGTAGGTTTATAGCTATTCTTGTTATTATTACATACATTTTATGTTTCACTTATTCTTTTAATATATCAAATGCCACATGATATGCATATAAAAACAGCATGAAAGGATATGAAGTGTTGATTTAAATCATTAAAAGACATTCCATTCTTGTTGCACTTAAATAGTTGCAGCTTCAGAGTTGCAATAACCAATCTCACCACTGAGCACAAATAAATAAAGTACTGTCCTTAGCAGTTTTCTAAGAACTGCTGATTTGTTTTCTCTCAGAGTATGTGTCAAATTTCTCTTGAAGAAACAAAATTTCCACACGATTTGAGATATATAAAATAAAATTTCTACAGTATGAATAGTATAAAGACTAAGATGTGATTATTTCCACAAGTATTTTTATAACAAATCAAAGGAATGTTTTATGAAAAACCACACATGTAATTACTAAATAACTTCAATTGTAGCAAATCAAACTGCATTCTAATCAGTGTACTAAAATAATTGAAATAATTTAGCTAGTTAAAATTAATATGAAATATTGTAGCATTAAATATTAAGGTGTCCAACCTATTCTGTGGCATATCTAAAATACCTGTATTTTTAATGGCATCCAAACACTGGAAGAGTCCCTAGCTGTATCTAACAAAAAGAAATCCATTCACCCTTGAGGGATTAAGAGGCCTATTTAAGATTCATAATTAAGCAAAGAATTTAAAGTTACACTTACCCATTAATCTGGCCTTCCCATGTGCACACGCCCACAGCTGCTCCATTCCCATTCCTGAATAATTATGTACTCTCCCTTGTCTCACATTTTGTCCTACCACACTCTGCAGAGTCTCTCCATATACAGGATCTTTCCTTTCCTTTCAACAGTGATGTAGACTTCTCCACCTCTCCTTTTGTATGGGTTTACTAATCATTCCACATTAAAAACATAAAGCGCTTGAAGGAGTCACTACACTCTGGCCTTGTAAATGCTTTTAACACATCAAAGAGCATGAAGTAGGCCAGTGAACCCTAGGACAGCCCTTTGAGATTTAAATCAGCTAGCCATCTTCCTCATTACTTGACTTTTATTGGTCAAAGTTATGATAATTGGAGAGAGGAGAAAGTATGGGCATGAAACAAAATGTAGTTGCTACCTTAAGGAAAAATGGACTCACTACTGCAAGTAAAATTCTAATCAAGTATTTATTCGTCAAGTTGCAATTATTTACACATTACACAAATCCCAAATTTTTATGTAGTGGAAATCAACAAGCCAAAATTAAAAGTGGGCTCTAAAATATCAAATATCTAAAATTTTCACACCAAGCCTAGTTATCCTGAATTGTTTATGTCCCTATTTTGCCAAGTTCCACTTCAACTGGCTATGGATAAGCAGACGAAATTGCTGCTTTGAATAAGAAGTTAAAATAAATTTTAAGGTTCTTTTCAATCATAAAAGTATTACATCTATTGATAAAAAAAAAAAAAAACATTTACTTAAGGAATAAAATCTTACACATTACCAACAACCCAAATCTGTGTCAGCAACATATTTATTCTGACATTTAATTCATAATACTTATCTGAAAGACATAAACTCATCTTCGAAGATAGATATTCCATACACCATATGATGTCCATTCTCCTGTCACAGTCAGGACATTCTAACTGATTCACAAGTATAACAGCAGCCTGAGGCCACCTTTCAAAATTAGGTTACATTAAGTACAATAATATCTCTGGCAAGTCTTGACTAATTTTAGTTGTCAATCTAATTCAGCCAGCCCAACAAGATTTGTATCTTTGAAAGTAAATTTATTTTCTAATTGCATTGCCAAATCTATTTAAAGAACCCCACTAAGACAGACAATTATTAAAATGGGTGATACTCCCCTGTTAACACATAGTATTCTAATGATAACCTCACAATGCACATCAATCCAATACTTTTAGCCCATTTTCTAACTTAAGGAAAATAAAGGAAAAAAAGAACATTAAATATACATTCTACTGGTCCACAATACCCTTCTTCTTTCAGAGTTATGAAAGTCCTTTTTTTCCTTTAAAGTTATGGTATGGCTTAGATCTACTCTTGTTAACAATATTTTGGGTTGGAGATATAGCCCCTTTAAAAATCATCAGTTTAAAAATTCTAAATGTCAAACACCAAGTAATCATTATCATACACAAACATTAATTGAATGCCTATCATGTGACAGGCACATCCATAAAGAGACATGTACTCCAACTTGATCAATATGATTTTAAAATTAAATTTTAAATTTTAAAAAGGGGACTTATGTCCCAGGTGCAGTTCTCTTCCGGAACACATTATTATCCAAGAATTGTCTCAATGTGATCATCACAATATAATTCACCAAGTAACTAGAGGGACAGTGTAGTCATTAAGTCAATTACAGTGTAATCAGACCCAATTTAATTCATATCATCACTAGCAAGAACTATTTTTTATTACCAACAAATTTATAGATTTATAAATAAAGTTGTATCCTGGTTTTTCAAATTAGTTTTGAAATCCTGATTTTCTTAGACGCAAAGAAATTTTATTATCAAAAGCTTTTACCAAACTAATGTCAGATTTCATTTGCTTTTTTATCCCAATGATGAAGGTTAAAACCTATACTCCTAGTATTTAAGTAGGACAGGAACTTTTTCTTTTCTCTTTTCTTCCAATAAACTGAGTTAATTTCCTATTATCTAGTTCCTATTAGAACTAGAAAACAAAGTAAAATATCCCAATAAAATCACAGGGAAGGTTTGGAGCTATAAAATCCATAAAGCTCCATATATTACTTAATCAAATGAAAAATATAAAAGGTCAGAGAGAAATACCAGCAAAATGTTTATGGTATTATCATTTTTTAATAAGATTATGGGTAATTATTAATTTTGTCTTTATACTTTTCCAAATTTTCTAAAACTCCACAATTATTACTTCTAAAATCAGGAAGAAAGGCATTTTAAATCATTTATTTCTAGGGGTGCCTGGGTGGCTCCATCGGTTGGGTGTCCAACTTCAGCTCAGGTCATGATCTCACAGCTCATGGGTTCGAGGCCCGCATCAGGCTCTGTGCTGACGGCTCCGAGCCTGGAGCCTGCTTCGGATTCTGTCTCCCTGACCCTCCCCTGCTCATACTCGATCTCTCTTTCAAAAAATAAAATGTTAAAAAAATTTTATTTCTATGAATCTTCTTTGCAGAAAAACCACTGATAATTAATACCACAACTTAGGTAATTTTTGACAACTACTTCTTATAACTCAGTATAGGCTCATTAAAAACAGTTCCTCAAAGAACACTCATCTAATAAAATCTGGCTATAATCACCTACAACTCATTCTTCCTCATCATTTGACTCCACACTAAATGATATGATAATCTGGTCAAAAACTGCAAAAACACATTCTGAAAGCCAAAATCCGCATCTAGTGATTTTCTATGTGCTCTTCATATCCCATACCTCAGGGTAGTAGGTAATTGATTAAGACTTGCAGACATGAAAAGTCCAGAGTAAGAAAAGTAAAAGTCATGCTTTCATTTTCTTATCAACCAACACACTGAATATCCTAACACATATTTCTTGGCATAACACATGTCAGACAGTTGTAAACATTTTCTTTTGGTTACACAACATGCAGCCAATCTCTAGATATTTTGGTTTCCCTACTTAAGACTAGAATAACTCATCTCAAAATTAAACGTAATTGTTTAGGTTAGAAATTTCCCCAGTAGACTTGATTTTCCAAAAAATACTAATCTTTGAACCAAACATAACATCAAAACCAGTTATTTCAATCATTTCCCAAGAAACATTTTACTATCTGATTTCAGGTGATATATATTTTTTGAAGTTTATTTGTTTTGAGAGAGAGAATGAGTGGGGGAGGGGCAGAAGGAGATGGGGCCGGAGGATCCAAAGTAGGCTCTGTGTTGACAGCAGAGAGCCTGCTGCAGGGCTTGAATTCACAAACCATGAGATCATGACCTGAGCTGAAATCGGATGCTTAACAGACTGAGCCACTAGGCGCCCCTCAGGTGATATATTTCACTGTCTGTTACCTAAGTTTCATCAGGTGCTTCCAATAATTACTCTGACAGTTACACCCAAAGCAGAAAAGAGCAGTTTAAATTCAAGACTAACGTTCTCTACCCAATTTAACATTTGTTAACAGCTGTGGTAATTGGGCTACAAGACAGCCACTAACAACTCCTATAAAATGTTAAAGTCTTCGGAGAGCTTAGGTGGTTCAGTCAGTGAAGCACCCAACTCTTGGTTTTTTGGCTCAGGTCGTGATATCACGGTTTTGTGAATTCCAGCCCCACATGGGGTTCTGTGCTGGCAGCATGGAGCCCACTTGGGATTCTCTCTGTCCCTCCCCTGCTCATGCACTCACATGCGCTCTCTCTCTCTCAAATAAACTTAAAAAAAAAAAATACTTTCAGATGAATGGAAATAAAAACAAAACATACTTATGGAATGCAGAGAAAGCAAAGCACAGAGGGAAATTTATAGACATAAACATCTACACTGAAGAAGAAAGATATTAATCAACAAGCTAAACTTCCACTTTAAGAAATTTTCAGAAAGAAGGGCACCTGGGTGACTCAATCAGTTAAGCTTCCAACTTCAGCTCAGGTCACGATCTCACAGTTCATGGGTTCAAGCCCTGCACCAGGCTCCACGATAATTTTCAGAGCCTGCTTGAGATTCTCTCTCTCCCTCTCTCTCTCTGCCCCTCCCCAACTTGTGTTTTCTCTCTCAAAAATAAGTAAACTTAAAAAAAGACTCTTAAAAAAAATTAGAAAAAGAGTAAATTAAACCCAAAGAAAGAAGAGAAAGAAAAAAATTGATAACAGTGGAAATAAGATAGAAAAAAACATTTAAATAGAAAAAAATTTTAAATTGGTTCTTCATAAAGATCAACAATTGGGGTGCCTGGGTGGCTCAGTCAGTTAAGCATCCGACTTTGGCTCAGGTCATGATCTCGAGGTTTGTGGGTTCGAGCCCTGTGTCAGGCTCTGTGCTGACAACTCAAAGCCTGGAGCCTGCTTTGGATTGTGTCTCCTTATCTCTCTGCCCCTCCGTGCTCACACTCTCTCTCTCTCTCTCAAAAATAATAAATAAACATTAAAAATAATAATAATTTTTAAAAAAATATCAACAAGATTGACAAGCCTTTGGCTAGACTAACCAAGATTAAAAAAAAGAGAGAGAAAATTGAAATTACAGAAATAAGGAATGAAAAAAAAGAGACATTATGACCAACTTTACAGAAAAAAAAAAGAATTATAAGAGAATACTATAAACAACTGTATGCCAACAAATGAGATAATCAAGACAAAATAGAAAATTCCTAGATACTAACTACCAAAACTGACTCAAGAGTAAAACAGAGAATCTGAGTAGACCTGTAACAAGTAAAGACATTAAGTTAGTATTAAAAATCCCTCCCACAAAGAAAAGTCCAGGATCACATGGTTTTACTAGTTAATTCTTCCAAATGTTTAAAAAATTAACACCAATCCTTCATAAACTCTTTGCAAATAAATAAATAAGTATGAGAAGGCAACATTTCCTAACTCGTTCTATAAGGCCAGTATTACTCTGATACCAAAACCAGACAAAAACAATATCCCTTATAAATATAGACAGAAAACTCCTCAACAAAATACCAGCAAGCCAACTTTAGTATATAAAAAGGACTATTAACCATGACAAAGGGGGATTTATCCCAGGAATGCAAGGTTGGATCAACATAGAAAAGCCAATGTAATACACCATCTATAAAGACAAATTCTTCATGATGTAGAAAAAGCTTTTGACAAAATCCAACATGCTTTCATGATAAAAACTCAACAAATGAGGAACAGGAGGAAATTTCCTCCACCTGATAAACAGAACCTATGAAGACCCTAGAGCTAACATCAATATGTCCCATAAAATAGAGAAAAAGATTGAAAGTTTTTTTTTTTAACGTTTTATTTATTTTTGAGACAGGGAGAGACAGAGCATAAACAGGGGAGGGTCAGAGAGAGGGAGACACAGAATCTGAAACAGGCTCCAGGCTCTGAGCTGTCAGCACAGAGCCTGATGCGGGGCTCGAACTCACAGACTGCGAGATCATGACCTGAGCCAAAGTCAGCCACCCAACCAACTGAGCCACCCAGGCGCCCCTGAAAGTTTTCCCTCTAAAATCAGGGGGAAAAAACTAGGATGTCTGCTCTTACCACTTCTATTCAATACTGTAGAGGAGGTTATAACCAGCACAATTAAGCAAGAAAAAGAAATAAAAAGCATCCAGATTAGAAGGGAAGAAGTAAAATTATCTCAATTTTCAGATGACATGATCTTGTATATAGAAAATTGTAAGCAATCCACAAAAAAAACCTACTACAACTAATAAGCAAGTTAGCAAGGTTACAGGATGTAAGTTCAACATTCAAAATTCAATTGTATTGGGGCACCTGGCTGGCTCAGTCGATAAAGCATGCGACTATGGATCTCAGGGTTGTGAGTTCAAGCCCCACACTGGGCATAGAGCTTACTTAAAAAAAATTCAATTGTATTTCTATAATGCAGTAATAAAAAATCTGAAAATTAAATTAGGAAAACAATTCCATTTATAATAGCATCAGAAAGAATAAAATACTTAGGGGGTACCTGGGTGACTCAGTCAGTTAAGTGTTTGACTCTTGATTTCCACTCAGGTCATAATTTCACAGTTTGTGAGATCTAGCCATGCATCAGGCTCTGCACTGACAGCATGGAGCTTGCTTGGGATTCTCTCTCTCCTCTCTCTCTCTCTCTCTCTCTCTCTCTCTCTCTCTGCCCAACTCCCTTCCCCTGTTCACACTCTCTCAAAATAAATAAGCTTAAAAAAAAAGAAGAAGAAAATACTTAGGAATAAATTTCACAAAAAAAGTATAAGACTTATACTAAAAACTACAACACATCAATGAAAGAAATTAGAGACCTAAATAAATGGAAAGGCATCCCATGTCCATGGATTGCAAGACTTGATAGTGTTAATATGGCAAGATTCTCTAAAATGATCTACAGATTCAATGCAGGTGCTATCAAAATCCTAACTGCCTTTATGCAGAAATGGACAAGCTGATCCTGAAATTCATATGGAAATGCAAGGGATAACCAAAACAATCTTGAAAAGTAAGACCACAATTGGAGGACTCACACTTAACTGATTTCACAGCTTACTACAAAGATACAGTAATCAAGACACTGTGGTACTGGCATAAAGACAGATTTGTAGGTGAGTGTAATAGAATGCAGAGTCCGTAAATAAACCCACACATCTATACCTAATCGGTTTTCAACAAGGGTGCCAAGACAATACAGTGAAGGAAAGAAAAATCTTTTCAACAAATGATGCTGAGACAATCAGAAAGCCACATGCAAAAGAATGAATTTGGACTTCTGCCTCATACCATATAAAAAATTAACTCAAAATGGATCAAAGATATGAATATAAGAGCTAAAACTATAAAACTCTTAGAAGAAATCATAAGTATAAATATTCATGATCTTGGATTAGGCAACAGTTCTTAGATATGACACCAAAAGCATAAGCAACCCAAAAATTTTTTGATAAATCGAACTTCACCAAAATTAAAAACTTTTGTGCTTCCTAGACACCATCAAGTAAGTAAAAAGACAACTCACAGAATGGGAGAAAATATTTGCAAATCATATATGTGATAAGGATCTGGTCTACAGAACATATAAGGAACTCTTATAACTCAATGATAAAAACACAATCCAATTTTAAAATAGGCAAAGGACTTGAATAGAAATTTCAACAGAGAAGGTATACAAATAGCTAATAAGTATACTAGAAGATGTTTGACATCAGTATTCATTAGGAAAATGCAAATCAAAGCCACAATGATATAATGATGTACCATTTCACACCCACTAGGATGGCTTTAATTTTTTTTTTTTAAGGAAAATCACAACTGTTTGTGAATATGTAAAGAAATTGCTACCCTCAATTGGTGGTAGAAATGGAAAATGGTGCAGTCACTGTGGAAAACAGTGTAGCAATTCCTCAAAAAGTTCAACATAGAATTACCATGTGAAACAGCAATTCCATTCCTAGGTGTATACTCAAGAGAACTGAAAACAGGTATTCAAACAAAAACTTGTACATCAATGTTCATAGCATTCACAATAGTCACAAAGTAAAAACAAGACAATATCCATCAACTAATGAATGGATAAACAAAATGTGGTACACCCATACAGTGGAATATTACATAGCAGTAAAAAGGAATGGAGTACTGATACATGCTACCACATGGATGAACCCTGAAAGCATTATGCTAAGTAAAAGAAGCCAAACACAAAAGCCACATACTATATGATTCCACTTATATGAAGCATCCAGAATATACAAATCCATAGAGATAGGAAGTAGAATAATGGTTGTCAAAGGCTGGGGGGAGGGGGAAATGGGAGTGACTACTAACATGTAAGGGTTTTCTTGTTAGGGTAATGAAAATGTTCTGGGATTGAAAAATAATGATATGAATACTAAAATCCACTAAATTATATATTTTTTGAATTATACATTTTAAAATGGTAAATTTTATGGTATGTAAATTATACCTCAATTTTTTACAACAGGCTACAGGGTTGGGGGGGGCAGTTGCACATGGTGAAAAGAATACTGTACAAAGTGAGAGAAAGCCAAGGATCAAGTTCTGCCTCAGCCATGACATACTCCATGTGCTCCAGGTTTAGGGGCCACACTTTCCTTATCTCTAAATGAGGAAATGAGCCAAATGATTTCTGGAGTTTCTTCTGTAGATTTGACTTCTAATTTTGACTATTAAGTATCAAATAATATGATAAACATGTAAGTCTAACCATTCAAAAAACTAAAAAACCCAAAGATAAGAATACGGAAAGTGGGAATTAGCTTTGCAATGTTAGAGAAAAAAAAGCAAATTGTGCCAAGATTGGAACAGCATAAGAAGGAAATGAAAGATGAATCATTTAATAATGAGAGAAGTAAGTTAGATAAGGCCATGAAAGATAAACTAAGGATATCTGATCAGAGAAGCAGTACTTTGCTACAGTAACTCTTAAGGAGAGAAACTACCTATGCCCTGGAAGCTCTATTAAAGGAAGATAAGGGGCACCTGGGTGGCTCAGTTGGTTAAGCGTCTGACTCTTGATCTTAGCTCAGGTCATGATCTCACAGTTCGTGAGTTTGAGGCCTGCATCAGGCTCTGCACTGGCAGTGCGGAGCCTGCTTGGGATTCTCCCTCTCTCTCTTTCTCTGTCTCTGCCCCTCCCCTGCTCATTCATTCGCTAAACAAACAAACAAACAAACTTTAAGAAAAAATAAAGGAAGATGAATATGGCAGGATACACTGGAAGGAAAAAGACTAAAGGCAAGAAGATCAACTAAACAGTTAATATACACATACTGGTTCTAATACTACTCTCCAATAAAAGGAACCAGGGCTCCTTGGAAAAATGACTGATTCTACAACTGGGGCAGGAGCGGCACCTGGGTGGCTTAGTCGGTTAAGCATCCAAATTTGGCTCAGGTCATGATCTCACAGTTTGTCAGTTTGAGCCCCGCATCCGGCTCTGTGCTGACAGCTCAGAGCCTGGAGCCTGCTTGGGATTCTGTGTCTCCCTCTCTCTCTCTCTCTGCCCCTCCCCTGCTTGCACTCTGTCCCTTTCTTTCTCTAAAATAAATAAACATTTAAAAATAAAAATAAAAACCAGTGAAACAGGAAAAGTGAGGCTGGCCTTAGAAATGACTACTGAACATCTCCCCTTAAGCCTCCCCTCCTTGTTTTCCAAAAAGGAATACTTTTTCAATTAGAATCAATTCTCCCTGTATTCATCTTTTTAAATTTTTGGATTTTCATAAGTTGAGCTTTCCTAAATAGATTCAGTATGTTTATAATGCAATTTACATAAAAATCAGAATAGTGGTTGCTCCTGAAAGGGTTGAGTAGGCAGGAATTAAACTGGGAAAGGATGTGAGGAAACTCAGTGAGATTAAGATAATGTTCTAATCAGTGATTCTCAAATCCCCAGACTAGCATCATTGGCATCACTGGCATCATTGGGGACTTGTTAGAAATGCAAATTCTCAGGCCCCACTTAAGATCTACTAAATTAGACACTCTGGGGATAAGGGCCAGTAATTGGTTTTAAAAAAGGCCTCCAAAAATAGAAAATCACCATTAGAACTCCATAGTAATAACTACTGCAGGCAAGATCCCTGGCAAAGATAAAAATCAACCCATGACACTTTAAGAAACATGATATTTGCATAGCTTCAAAGTATCTCCCCCAAAATATTTATTAGTTATTGTGGTGGTTTTAACATATATCCATAAATTCTTGCATACCCTCCCTCCAGGAGATAGGGTTTGATTCCCTCCACAATGAATGTAGACTAGACTTAATAACTTGCTTCTTAGAATATGGAAAGCAAAAAAATAGTAACTTTACAGTGGAGCAACCTAGCAGATACTACCTTAACCAGTAATAATTTATATAACCAGTAATAACAATTATTGATATCATATATCCCCTAATATGTGATAAGGACATATCGCCTCTGTAGTATTCTTCCCAAAATGCACAACCTACCTACCTAATCATGAGAAAAATCAAACATGGTGAGTCTGTTATTGCTGGGGACATGCCTGGGCTTGGCCTGGTAAGTGGACTTAAGGCCACCAGAGCCCTGTGTCCAGCCTCCTGCTCTTGTCCCACTCTCCTTGGGGGTCCCACCCCTGCCCACCTGGCTCAGCATCCAATCCCTGGACTTGTGGCTTGTTTTTCTGCCTTGACCCCAAAACAGGAACAGCCCAACTTTTTTTTTTTTTTAGCTTGTTTCTTATAACTCATTTTTCCTTTGTACGAGTAGCATGCCCTGATCACTCAACTGGAGTTGAGATTAAGGTTTGGGAACAAGTCACCCATTTCTTAAGAAACAGTGATTCAGGGTCACTGGGTGGCTGAGTTGGTTAAGAATTTGACTTTGGCTCAGGTCATGATCTGACAGTTTGTGAGTTTGAGCCCTCTGTGCTGACAGCTCAGAGCCTGGAACCTGCTTCAATTCTGAGTCTCCCTCTTTCTCTGCCATTCCCCACTCATGCTCTCTCTGTCTCTCAAAAATAAATATACATTAAGAGAGAGAGAGAGAGAGGGATGGTGATTCAGCCAAACTTTATTAAATGCCTACTACATATGGAAGCTTTCCAGTTTTTATAACCTGTTATTTCCAGTCTGCTGTGCATTTGTCTTAGACAAGTTTGCCCTACCCTCACCCCATAAATGCCTAATGGCAATATCTGCAACTTTTAAAGAATTCATTATGATCTCAAGGCAATGAGCATTAATGACAATATCAAAGTTTGAAGGATTTCTCATTTTAATCAATGTGCATGCACTACGAATTTAAAGTACATTCCTAAGTTATAGATTGCATTTTAGTACTATAAAGAAACAAAAGTGTAGCACTTATGTTCACCTGAAGCTAACCATCTGTAGTTTTTAAACCAAGCAAAGAGCGATATATTGGTGTCCCAGGAAAAATAAATATTAGAAATAACCATAAAACCAACTTACTAGTTTTATTCTCCCCAATCATTTCTTTAGAAATAACCTATTTCAGGGGCACCTGAGTGGCTCGGTTGGACGTTGCTCTTTAGCTCAGGTCCTGATCTCCCCATCCGTGAGTTCAAGCCCCAGCTCAGGCTCTATGCTGAAAGCTCAGAGCCTGGAACCTGCTTTGGAATCTGTGTCTCCCTTTCTCTCTGCCCCTTCCCCGCTTGTGTTCTCTCTCTCTCTCTCAAAAATAAATAAACATTTTTTCAGGGCGCCTGGGTGGCTCAGTCGGTTGGGCATCTGACTTCAGTTCAGGTCATGATCTCTCACGGTTCATGGGTTCAAGCCCCGCATTGGGCTCTGTGCTGACAGCTCAGAGCCTGGAGCCTCCTTCAGATTCTGTGTCTCCCTCTCTCTCTGTCCCTCCCTGCTTGCACTCTGTCTCTCTCTCAAAAATAAATAAACATTTAAAAAAATGTTTTTAAATAAATAAATAAACTTTTTTTTCAAAAAAAGAAAAAGGAATAACCCGTTTCAGGTGCCTGGGTGGCTCAATCAGTTAAACAACTGACTCCTGACTGTGGCTGAGGTCATGATCTCATGGTTTGTGGTTTCACCCCCACACTGGGCTCTGTGCTGTCAGCGTGGAGCCTACTTGGGATTCTTTCCCTGTCTCTCTGCCCTCCCCTGCTCTCTTGCTCTCTCAAAATAAATAAATAAATAAATAAATATTAAAAAAAAAAAAGAAATAACCTATTTCATTTGAATAACAAGACTGACACTTTAAATTAGAATTTCCTTTCATTTTTCACAATTTTTAAGGTATTTAGAAAATAGTTATTCATCTTCAGGAGTAACAGAATTCTAGAAGGGACACTGAATATCCTCTAATTTGGACCATTTTTTTATGACAGTAATTTTTGAATTATACTCTACTGGTAACTCATCCTGAATTGAAGTTAATGAAAGATTTGTTACAATAAAGTGAATATCAATTATTAAATGTTCTTTTCCCCAAAAAGAGTCATTTATTTTACTAATATGGTATTTTGCTTATGTAATATTTTATTATCTTTTTTAATTTTTTTAATGTTTATTTTTGAGAGAGAGAAAGAGACAGAGCACGAGTGGGGGAGGGGCAGAGAGAGAGGGAAACACAGAATCTGAAGCAGGCTCCCAGGCTCCGAGCTGTCAGCAGAGAGCCCGACACAGGGCTTGAACTCCTGAACGGTGATATTATGACCTGAGCTGAAGTGGGACACTTAACCGACTGAGCCACCCAGGCGCCCCTTGTTTATGATCTCAGTAAATGTACTGAATTTACCCTTTTAAATAAACTGCTCTTATATCTTAAGGAAAAAAAAAAAAGGCAAGAAAACAATCAGACAAACTCAAACTGCAAGACATTCTACAAAATACCTGGCCAGTACTTTTTAAAAGTATCAAGGCCAAAGGGTGCCTGACTGCCCCAGTAGGTAGAGAATGCAACTCTTGATCTTGGGGTTATGAGTTCGAGCCCTATGTTGGGTGCAGAGTTTACTTAAAAAATAACTAAAACCTTTAAAAAAAATATATATATATATATATATTATATATATATATATATAATATATATATATATATATCAAGGCCATGAAAGGTGGAGACTGAAAAACCATCACATAAGGAAGACATGACCACTAAATGCAATGTGGTATCCATAGACTGACTCCTGGAAGAAAAGACAACAGTGGAAAAACTGGTGAAACTGAAATAAAGACTATAGTTGTTAATAGTATCGTACCAATGTTGATTTCTTACTTTTGGTAAATGTGCCAAGGTTATGAAGGATGTTAACATTATAGGAAGCTGGGTAATAGGAATGAAAATTTGTACTACCTCTGCAAGGCTTCTGTAGCAATGATTCTAATGTAAACTCAAGTTTGAGAACAACTGCGTCCTATATCTTTTTTTTTTTTTAAAGTAATCTCGACACCCAATGTGGGCCTCAAACTCATGATCTCAAGATCAAAGAGTTGCATGCTCCACTGACTGGGCCAGCCTGGTGCCCCCATGCCCCACCTAGATCTTGATAAGGATGTGGGTTACACAAGTATATGCACTTGTCAAAACTCACTGTTCACGTTGAGATTTCTGTATTTCACCATATGTAATTTATACCTCAAAATTAGGTAACTGTAAAAATCCAATCACAAGTGTTTCCCTTCCCTGCCCCAACACACAATTTTGAGAACCAAACTGCTACATAATAATCAAAACAGGTAAAAGAATGCAAAACAGGCAAAGGAATGCACATAGACACTTAAATGAGTCAAGTATTTTACCAAGCAAAACATACTAATTCATGTAGGAGGCAGCTCTATATTAAGTATTTCATAATTAGGATAAGATTGACTATGAAAATTCTATTCATCCTCAAAAGTAAACCAATAATGAAAAGCTCAATGAAAAGTATTCAAAGCACAGTCTGGCACATAGTAGATAATACTTCGGCTCTTGGCTCTTCCTTCACTGTAAGATTGCATCTACTTCTCTAGTGTACATAACACAAAGTACCAATGCCTGGCAATATCAGAGAAAAGTTATCAACAGACTTTCTGTGTCATCCTTACCAAACATTATGAAAAAAAGAGATGTCTTATCTGTCTGTTCTATACCTGGACTCTCACCCTTCCCTCTCTATCATCTTAAAATGGAGACAACTGTTCTCTCATTTAGCAGGGCCTTAAGACTCAAAGTATGGCCCAGACCAGCAGAATAGGCATCTTCTAGAACACATTAGATGGCAGAATCCCAGGACCAATCCCAGGTATCTACTGCATCAAAATCTACATTTTAACAAGATCCTCAGGTGATTTACATGCACATTAAGCTTTAAGAAATATTGAAATAGGGCATAATTAATTTAGTATGATTTCACCCAAAATATTTTGCCTAAGAACACCATTGTAAAATTTCAATATAGATTACAATAAATTATGATTTCTGAAAATCTGAATAGAATGAAATGAAAGTTGGCCACTGCCCATCCATAGTAGAAGGAACTACCAAATCTAATCACCACGTTATAGAACACTTTTGGATCAGCTAAACCTGGATTTGTTTTACCATTTGGTTATTAGTTGCATGAACTTCAGACAAGTTTCTTCACCTCCCCTAGCCTCAGTTTACTTACTTATAAAAGGAAAATACCACTACCTGACTCATGAGACTGCTGTAAGAATACTAAGTGAAGTACTCAGCACAAGGATACCCAATAAATCTTACTTCTTTCCTTCTTCCCCCCTTTCCTGTTTTTTTGAGCAGAGTAAGATAGACTCAAAGACAAATGTTACCATCTATTCAACATCAAAATACAATGAATATAGCAAATATGTTTTGATCCCAAATGCTTTTCTGATGTTGCTTTTTATTAATTCAAGTTCAAATATAAAAAATATATCAATGAAAGACAAAAATTCAAATATTCATGGGGACACATTATCAGACACTTTTCAATGGGATTTGGAAATCATTTTCTTCTTTGAAATATTTAAGTGAATGTTTTAAATATGGTATATTATGTAAAATAATGCACTAAGAAGTAAATTACCTGACGTAAAATTAAATTTGGATTAGAATACGTAATGGTGCAGGGCGGCCCAGTTGGTTAAGTGTCCAACTCCTGACTTCACCTCAAGTCATGATCTCACAGTTCACAAGATTGAGCCCTGCACTGGGCTCTATGCTGACAGTACAGAGTCTGCGTGGGGATTCTCTCTCCCTCTTTCTCTGCCCCTCCAGCTTGTGCTCTCTTACTCTCCACCTCTCTCTCTCAAAATCAATAAACTTAAAAAAAAAAAAAAGATGTAATGGCGCTTCAAAACTAAAATAAATAAATACACAACTATATACAAACTATACAAAATATACTGAGCTCAAAATCTAACTGTATTGGTCTCTCAATATGTATTTATTTATTTTTAAATGTTTATTTATTTCTGAGAGAGCAAGAGAGCACGCATACAAGCTAGGGAGGGGAGGAGAGAGAGAAGGAGACACAGTATCCGAAGCAGGCTCAAGGCTCTGAACTGTCAGCACAGATCCTAACACAGGGCTCAAACTCACAGACTGTGAGATCATGACCTGAGCCGAAATCAGATGCTTAACCGACTGAGCCACCCAGGCGCCCCTGTGCTCTTAATATTTATTTTTTATTGAATTATAATTGACATACAATATCTTATTAGTTTCAGGTGTGCAACACAATGATTTGATATCTTTATACATTATAAAATGATCTCCACAATAAGTCTAGTTACCATCTATCACCATACAAAGGTATTACAATAATATTGAGTATGTGCTCTCCCTATTTAAATTGTCAACTGAGATATTTAAAAATCTAACAAAATGTTTAGACTTTTATGTACAAAACAAAGTATGTGCCTTGGAAAAAAAGCATTAGTTCTTCTACTATACTAGCTTCTCATATTTTTCTGTCCTATTTATAAACCACTGACCTCCAGAAAGTCATACTATCATGAAGCAAGTTTACTTCTAAATGACTTGCAGAGTATATAGTCTTTTAATACTGTACTTGATCTACACTAATAGCAAAAAAAGAGATAAACAGGATTAAAACTGACATGAAAGAATAAATGTACTGAGAGCCTGAACAAATAGACTATTTAGTCTGAAACTAAACAGAAGAGACATCTCAGGCTGAAAATTATATGGCTATATCAAACTCTGGCTTGGACTGTTTTTTATCCCCACACTAATACTACAAACTATTTGGGAAAGAAAGATACCTGCATTTGAAGTAAGGGGAAGGTGTTAAAAAAAAAAAAGGCTTTTGCAATTAAGGGTAATTAATACTGCACATTCCTGATAGAAAGATAAAGAAATGTATACAAATAAATGTATAATTGAATATTAAGTCCAAAAAATAATTATTCACAGGATGTAATTTATACTAAACAATTCCAATCACTGACTAGAACACAGAAAAAGGCATATTTCAACGTTTTGGTTAATATCTTAAGATTACTTAGTATGCAGAGAGACATTTACTATAAAACTAAAGAAGCTTAAGTTTCAGGGCCCTCATTTAAAATGGTCCCTACCAAGACCAAGTGATACTACAAAGCCATAATATGAAAATCTCTAGAAGAATATAAACCCGGAAAGTATAGGAAAAAATTTAATTAAAAATTTTTATGCTATTTTCTGAATTTCATGATGGTTGTGCTCTTTTTCAGCTTTTAAAAATATGTTATTTGAGGCACCTGGGTGGCTCAGTCATTAAGCATCTGACTTTGGCTCAGGTCCTGATCTCACGATTCATGAGTCCCATATCAGGTGAGCTCGAGCCCTGCTTTGGGCAAAAACAGGAGCCTCACTTCACATGAGCCCTGCTTCTGCCCCTCACAGGACACACTCTCTCTCTCTCTCTGTCCCTCACTCACTTGCCTTGTGCCCTCTCTCCTCTCTCTCTCTCTCAAAAAAAAAAAAAAAAAAGTAATTTGTTGGGGCACCTGGGTAGCTCAGTTGTTTGAGCAACCAACTTGATTTCAGCTCAGGTCATGATCCCAGGGTTGTGGAATCAAGCCCCCCATCCAGCTCTGCCTGAACATGGAACCTGCTTAAGATTCTCTCTCTCTCCCTCCCCTCCTCTGCCTCTCTCCCCTACTCTCTCTCTCTATATATAGAATAAAATTTTTAACAAACATAATTAGTGGATTTATTTTCTCATTCCAAATATTTATTTTCACCTCTAATTATGTACCCATAATCTTATATTCTTTTTCTTTATCTTTTTTTTTTTTTTAAAGTAAGCCTGACTTAGTTCAACCTTGTGGAACTTTCTGTACTTCTATTTTTTAAAATTTTGTTTTAATGTTTATTTATTTATTTTTGAGACAGAGAGAGACAGAGCATGAACAGGGGAGGGTCAGAGAGAGGGAGACACAGAATCTGAAACAGGCTCCAGGCTCTGAGCTGTCAGCACAAAGCCCGACGCGGGGCTCGAACTCACGGACTGTGAGATCATGACCTGAGCCGAAGTCGGGCGCTTAACCGACTGAGCTACCCAGGCGCCCCTATATTCTTCTTCTTTAAAAAGCCGCTGTTGTTAAGCATCTCAAGTACTGATGGAATAATTTAGCCTGCCTCATACTTTTAGTATCACTGTATTAAAGATCTATTTAAAGATCTCTCTTCTCAGGGCACCTGGGTGGCTCAGTCAGTTGAGGTTCCTACTCGATTTTGGCTCAGGTCATGATCTCACAGTTCATGGGATGGAGCCCCATCTGACAGTGCAAACCCTGCTTGGAATTCTCTCTCTCCCTCTCTTTCTGCCCCTCCTCCACTCATTCTCTCTAAATAAATCAGTAAATAAATAAATAAATAAATAAATAACTCTCCTCTCATCACAGATTTTGAGTTTTCACCACCAGGTATACCATAACAAGGCATGGGTCCAATTTCAGTGGAATTTTACTTAGAACATTTATTTCTTAAAACCATTTTTACCCAGAGGGAAAAAAAAACGGTAAAAAAAACCTGATGAAATGGAAAAGAACGTTGCATGGATAGGTGTTACATATATAGAAAAATAGAGATTCATTTGCAATGACATTATCTGTTTAAGCAAGATGGGGTACAGGTAAACAGTAAGAATGTAATCAAAAATAGTTCCCCAAGAACTACTGGTGAAGATGGTTGATAGAAAACAGGAGAACATGAAATCAAAGAGAAGAAAATAGGGCACCTAGGTGGCTCAGTCGATTAAGCATCTGACGCTTGATTTCGGCTCAGGTCATGAACTCACATTTTGTGAGTTCGAGCCCCGCGTCGGGCTCTGCACTGATAGTGTGGAGCCTGCTTGGGATTCTCTCTCTCCCTCCTCTCTGCCCCTCCACCACATACATGCTCTCTCACTCTCTCTCAAAAATAAATAAATAAACATTAAAAGAGAGAGAGAGAAATGGTTAAAAAACAGCCAAAAGCAATCCTTCAAAATGTTAACATAGAAGTAAGTACCATATAACCAGCAATTTCACTCCTAGGTATATACCCAGGAAAAATGAAGACACATGTTCACACAGCATTATTCGTAATTGTCAAAAAATGAAAGCCACCCAAATGCCTATCAGTTGATGAATGGATAAATAAAAGGTGTGTGTGGGGGGGGGGGTGGGGAGGTGCAACAGATAGAGATTAAGAGATATAAACTTTCAGTTATAAAATAGTCACGAAAAGTACAGTACAAGGAAGCAATAATACTGTAATAATGATGTATGATGACAAATGATTACACTCATCATCGTGAGCAATACTGTATAGAACTGTTGAATAAATACATTGCATGCCTGAAATTAATATAACGTTATATGTTAATTATACTTAAACTGTTTTAAATTGGATAAATCAATAAAAATAGAATGTGGTATATTCATATTCATACAATGGAATATTATTCAGCAATAAAGAGGAATGAGCTATTCATACACACTACCATGTGGATAAATCCTGAATATTCTAGGCTAAGTGAAAGAAGCCAGTCACAAAAGACCATATATTGTATGACTGTATTTATTTGAAATGTCCAGAATAAGTCAAACAATAGAAACACAAAGCAGTCAGTGGTTGCCTAGCACTGGAGTTGCAGAGTAGGGAATGGGAATTGACTGCTAATGGGTTTGGAGTTTCTTTATGGGTTGACAAAAGTGTTCTAAAATTAGATTGAGATGATGGCTACAAAACCTTATGAACATACTAGAAAACACTGAGTTGTATAGTGTAAATGGGTAAATTGTATGGTATGTTCATTATATCTCAATAAAGCTGTCAAAAAAAAAAAAAGCCAAGGTCAGAACATATATAAGTCAAAGTACAAGCTAGATTTTAAGGGAATGTCACTTAAAATAATAATGATAATTAGTTTCTACTTGTTAAGTGTCCACTACCTGTGAGGCACTATGTTAAGCATATTACATTTTACCATTGACTCTTGAGCAACACGATTTTGAACTGCACAGATCCACTTATATGTGGATTTTTTTTGTATAAACACAGTACTATAAGTATTTTCCCTTCCTTATGATTTTCTTGATAACATTTTCTTTTCTCTAGCTTACTTTATTATAAGAATTCATCTGTAATATATATGCCATACAAAATATATGTTAATCGACTATTTATCAGTAAGGCTTTTTTGGTCAACAGTAGGCTAGTAGCAGTTAAGTTTGGGGGAGTCAAAAGTTACATATGGATTTTTTACTGCGCAGGGGTCAGTGTCCCTAACCCCGAAGTTTGTTTAAGAGTCAATTATTTCTAATCTTTTCAGTAGTTCTAAAAGGTAACTTATAATGTTAAATGTTGTATAAATTAAACAGATGAAGGAACTGAGAAACAAGAAGGATAACATGCCCAATTACACACAGCTAATCAGTACCAGAGCCAGGATACCAAACCAGGCCTGTGACTCCAAAGGTCTTTGACCCTAATACTCTTTGGCTATCTTAGAAATAAGCCCATGAACCTTGTATCAATAACCTAGTTCCATATCCTCTTGCACAATTAATAGTCTGTGATACAAAGGACACCTCCTTTAACATTTAAACTCAAAAAAAAAAAAAAAAAAAAAAAACATTTAAACTCAAGCCTGCTCAGGGCACCAGGTGTTCCATTCTGATCGCACCAGCTATGTTCATCACCACTGTTCTCAGCCAAACTTTGGACCTAATTAAGTACTAGAATCTCCTCAACCAAAACTCTGAGATCAAAATTACAATAAACTAAAGGGTAGCTCCTCAGGTATCACATGGTGTTAAGAATCAAAGAATGGGAAGGGAATATTTATTCAGAGCTATTTTGTGCCAAATTACTAAACTATGATCAGAGATATTATGATCTGGGGTAAATGGTTAAAATGAAACTCCCCTCCCACCTCTACCCCAAATCCCCTCTACTGTTTGTGTTTCTCTTCAGTGAATAGTAATTTGATATTCTATGAGTAACCGTGGTCTCCCCTAAGAGTTGTAGAGACCTGGTATTGATCACCAGCAAGGAATGGGTCTTCTCTCATATATAACCATATGCTGGCAAGATAAAGAATCCCTATGTCCTCTGAGCCTCCTCCCCTGGGTTGAGAGCAATCTGGATATGCTGCTGGAGGCACTCCAGGTAGAAGAGTTAGAGACGGCTTCTGCCACTGAAAGGCAGGTATATGTGTTAGGGTCAAGAAGGGAGGTATTCCGATAGAAGAGCACAAATTGAAAAGGAGTTTTATCTTGTAAACCAGATTATATCAAAGTGTACCTCTGTGTTTATTTCCTTTTGGTATCTCCTCGCCTCTAGTAAAGTACTAAATGTTCCAGCCTGGTCTCAGCTGTGTACTACAGGAGTATTAAGAGAAGACTTCACCTTTGGGACAGAAAATTAAAGAGAAAGGAACAGTCCCTGAGGTCAGCAAGGCATTTCTCAAGAGAAATCTTGAATCTTTGGGAACAAAAGTCCCTACTGTGAGCTCCAATTATTCCACCACATGTGCAGAATGTCCTTCTAAAGCCAACTCTGGAGGTTCTGGGCTTTTATTTATTATAAAAGAAAGGTTTTTTCCTATCAGAAACAATCTTACTGTAAACCCAGGTCTATCTGATTCCAAAACCCCTCTCTTTATTGACCGCTACATCACACTGCCTCTGAAACGCTATTAATAGAAAACTGTTCAGCAAGAGTATGAGAGAGAATCATTTAAGAAAGGAAGAGGAAGGAAGAAAGGGAGGGTATAAGAAGGAAGAAGAAAACGGGAAAGAGGAAGGGATTTCACCAAAGCAATAAAAACTCATTATGAATTGAATGTCAAAGATGGATTTATAATTAATATATGCACCGAGTTAGCATATATGGAGAGTATTACCTGGTATATAGCTAGCGTTTGATTATGTGTTAATTCCCTTCCTTAGGAACAAAGACAAGAGCCAACTAGAAAAGTACTGTCTTAAGTTTTGACTTTTGAATAAGTTCAAGTATAATGATATTAGAACAGACATCAATAACAATAACAATAACAATAACAAAGAAGTCTGTACTTTCTCACTGAAAAATTATTCCAGGTAAAAAGAACCCAGAATTGAATTGGAGTGACTATAAAGTTATACATCAGTTTGCTGTTCAAATGAAAAGAGGAACACACTCTCTCACTTCTCCAATATGTTTAAATGCAAAAATATATGCAAATTCATGAGTTGGTTAAACTTCACAATCATTTGCTTTTTTATTTACTTTAACCCATTAATGTATATCTTATTGTATCTGCTAAAAGTCGCAAAGATTCAAGGCAGTTCAGATTTCAGGTGGCTTGTGTGCAAGCTCCCCTGCAAAAATACCCTCTCAACGAAAATCAGCCAAACCCCTTCCTGTTTTTCAACCTCGTATGTTTACTTTCACATCTGCTGCAAAAGATAAAAGCAACAATGGGGACATCAACCACATGATCACGTCCTACCAACCCGGAAATGAAGCTATGAAGCCAGAGTTGCTGTGAAATGGGTCTTTAGAAAACTCACACTTAGGCTTAAAAATTTTATAGAAGTCTGAATCAAATGCAAAGATCACCACTAGACACACATAAAATCCTGTAGAGCTAAATTACATTTATTTTTATATAATAATCATAGATGCATGTAGATACCCAATTTAAGTAGAAAAAAGATATGGATCAAGAAGCAAAAATTATTCTCCTTAACTATAGATTATTTCCCATCTCTATGAGGCCATATTTTATCGAGGGGAAAAGGAACTAACACTATCTGTAGGCACACAATAATGTTTGTTTTTCTTTGTTATTACTATGTAATGTGAGTATCATCCTCACTTTACAGAAGAGGAATCTAAGGCATGGAAAAGTACTTTCACAAGAGCATAATCATTAAATCATTACCTTTGACAGAAGGCCTGTATCCAGATCTCTTTCCCTGCTTGCTCATGCATATACTGAGTAAGCAAAGGTGCAGCAGTAAAGAATGTGGCTTTGAAGACCATTTTCACTTGCTAATCGTCTAACTTTGTACAAGCTACTTAACTTTTTAACCTGCTCCTTGAAATGTAAAATGGGATTATAATCATACCTGCTGCATAGGGGATGTGGTAAGGTTTAAATGAAAAAATAATGGCTAGCATTTATCTGGTGCCAATGTTCTAACTACATATATTAACTCATTTAATCATAATAATCTGTGAAAGGTACAGATATTTTTATCATCCCCATGTTATATAATGAGTATTGAGGTGGGGCGCCTGGGTGGCTCAGTCGGTTGAGTGTCCGACTTCACTCAGGTCATGATCTCATGGCTCATGAGTTCAAGCCCTGCGTCTGGCTCTGTGCTGATAGCTCAGAGCCTGGAGCCTGCTTCCAATTCTGTCTCCCTCTCTGCCCCTAACCCACTGGCATTCTGTCTGGGTCTCTCTCAAAAATAAATAAACATTAAAAAAAAAATTTAATGAGTATTGAGGTACCAAAATTAAGTAACTTGCCCACGGTCACCAAGCAAAGAGTGACACAACTAGAATTTAAAACCAGGCATCCAAGTGCTGGAGCTCACTCTTCAACAACACCTATGTCATATCTATAAAGCACACAACACAGAGCTCACTCAGTTCATACAGGTCATCAACAAACACTAGCATTATTTTATCTCACATATAATACCACTTAGTAAATAGTTGCTTGAAATGTATGAAATCAAGTAGAAGAGCGAGAATCTTCAACGTTTTTTATTTTTTTATTTTTGGGACAGAGAGAGACAGAGCATGAACGGGGGAGGGGCAGAGAGAGAGGGAGACACAGAATCGGAAACAGGCTCCAGGCTCTGAGCCATCAGCCCAGAGCCTGACGCGGGGCTCGAACTCACGGACTGTGAGATCGTGACCTGGCTGAAGTCGGACGCTTAAACGACTGTGCCACCCAGGCGCCCCAGAAGAGCGAGAATCTTAATCCAGGTTTTACTCTGTGCTTTTCCCATAACTACATGTCTTTCCATGACACAGTGCCACTATTCTTAAGTTTTTTGTACATGTCCAGTCATTTCTACTAACACTAGATCATTAAACTTCCTTAAGACAAGAGTCACGTCTTCTACATTTTTGTGATCACATTACACCCACAGGGTCCTGCTCATTGTGCATAATCAGTTAATATGCATTAAATGATCATGCCATTTCTCTGCTCAAAATCCTCCCGCGAATTCCCATCTCAGAAAAAAACGCAAAGCCTATAGCATAGCCAACAAGGTACTACATGCACATCCCTTCTCCTACCTACAAGCTTTCTGAACTAAATTCCTACTATTTTCTCCAAATCATTTTGATCCTGCCCCACTGGCTTACTTAACATTTCTCAAACACACCAAACATGCATAACCTTTGTACCTATTGTTCTTCTGCCTGGAATGCTCTTCTCTAGATATCATTCTACTGCTCAAAAGTCACCTTACCAGACAGGTCACCTCTGACCACTCTCTCTACTATCTAAAATAGCCACCCCAGGGATGCCTAGGTGGGTTAAGGGACCACTCTGTCTACTATCTAAAATAGCCACCCCAGGGATGCCTAGTCAGTTAAGCATCTGACTCTTGATCTCAGGGTCATGAGTTCTAACCCCACGTTGAACTTGTGACCCCACACCCAGCGTGGAGCCTACTTTAAAATATAAAATAAAATAAAATATCCACCCCATCTCCCTCACTCTTTATCCCCTTAGCCTGCTTTCCCTGATCCTCACGAAAATCTTCTACTTTACCCCTGATTTGTATACTTATTATTTGTTCTCTCCCACTAAAAGGTAAGCTCCAAAAGAAAAGACATTTCTACTTTATTCACTGCATGTCCCAATGCAATTAGGACAGTGCCTGGTAAATAGCAGATGACCAATAAAAATGTATTAAATTAATAAATGGTAGATGTATTAGTATCTATTGTACAACAAATTACCCCCAAAACCGGGCACCTGGCAGGCTCCATCAGTGGAACATGTGGCTCTTGATCTTGGGATTATGAGTTCAAGCTCCACATTGGTTGTAAAGATTACTTAAAAATAAAATCTTAAAAAAAATTACCCCCAAAACTTGGTGGCTTAAGACAACAAACTTTTGTCTGTTTATTTTTAAATGTGTATTTTTAAGAAAGCGTGAGCACACACACAAAAGTGGGGGAGGGGCAGAGAGAGAGGGGAACAGAGGATCTGAAGGGTGCTCTGTGTGCTGACGGCAGAAGAAACTGACTCAGGGCTCAAACTCATGAACCATGAGATCACGGCCTGAGCTGAAGTTGGACACTTAACAGAGAGAGAGAGAGCCATCCAGGTGCCCCCAAACAACAAACATTTATTATTTTAGTTTATATGGATCAAGAATCCAAGCACGGCTTAGCTAGGTGCCTTTGGCTCAGGGTCTCTCACGACACTGCAGTCAAGTGTCAACCATGTTTGCATTCCTCTCAAGGCTCAACTCCCGCCTGAAGAATCTGCTTCCAAGCTCACTCACATGGCTGTTATCAGGCCTCAGAAGATCTGTCTCCAGGGGCGCCTGGGTGGCTCAATCAGTTAACCATCCTGTTAAGCATCCGACTCTTGATTTCAGCTCAGGAGCCTGCTTGGATTCTCTCTCCTTTTTTCTGCCCCTCCCTGGCTCTCTCACTCTCAGTCTCTCAAAATAAATAAATAAACATTTTTTTTTAAGTTCCCTTTAAAAAAAAAAAAGGAAGATCTGCTTCCAAGCTCACTTACATTGTTGCTGACAGACTTGGTTTCTCACCATGTGGGCTTCTCTACAGGCTGCCTGTACATCTTAGGATATGGCAGCTGGTGATCCAAATGACAGGAAGAGAGCCAGAAAGTGCCCAAGATGAGAGGTCCCAAGACAAAAGCCAAAGCCTTTCTCAACCTAATTTTGGAGGTGACATCCCACCACTTGTGCTATATTCTATTCATTAGAAGTTAAGTCACCAGGTCCAGGCCACATTCAAGAGGAAGGGATTACACAAGGGCATGAATACCAGGAGGCAGAAATCACTGGACGCCATCTTAGAGCCTGCCTACCACCGTAGGCATAAGAAAAGTCTAAAAACCAAACAAAACAGAAACACCTTGCCCTTTGGCCACCTGATATATTCTATAGTATATTTATTTATAGATGATGTTATGATTATTGCAATCATTCACCCCAATGCTAGTCTTTTCAATTACATAAAACATCAAAGGGAGTACTTAATTACTGAATATTTCTTGTTAAGCAGTGTTCATTATGGTCATATTAGAGACAATACAACTAGCAAGAATAAGTCAACAGAAATAGTATCTGGAAAAAAGGAATCATTGGATGAATCTTGCTAAGAAGATGACATTGGATTTGATATTGGTTGATATTATAGAAAGATTGTTAATTTTCTTAGGTATAATAATAGCATTATAATTATGTAGGATAATATCTTTATTCCTAGGCTATGCATACCAAAGTGTTTAGGAGTAAAGGGTCATGATATCTGTAACTTACTTTCCAAGAAAATATGACACACACACACACACACACACACACACACACACACACACAGAAAGGCAATCAGAAGCAGTCAGAATTACAACCCAAGTCTTAAATCTTAATTACCCTGGGAATTCACATTCTCACTACACCTCTATACGTCTAGCGTGTCCCCTATGTTATGTCTCTAGCTACTGTACTATGCAATATCTGTGTTTGAGGTGATGAGGATGAAATGACAGGATACTGACACTCTGTCCCTCAGAACCTGGCAATCTCATTGGGGAATAGCAGTTTTATATACAATATAAAACAAAACACAACAAATCTGATACATAACAAATAAACGCTGCACAAGTTTAGAAAAGGATACCAATAAGCCTTCAGAGAATAAAATATCTTTGAAACCTCTTTCTTCTAGCAGGTTTCTTATTCTTGGCATCCCTTCCGTTAAGTACTTCTCCTTTATTTTATCTACTTGGCAACAACCAACTGATTATTTCCTACATTTTAACAAAATTATCTGGAGACCATCTAAAAATAAAATACATGTTTGCCTGTTTAGAACACAGGACATAATTTTTAAAATAAAATGCTATTTACATTTTCACTGGAAAAAAACACTAACTACACTATGTGGATTTTCTTGCCTTCAAAAGCAACTATGTTATTTCAAGAGTTGAGGATGCCAGAAAGCTTGAAGATTTAAAAATAACCTCACAAAGAGCTCATTTCCAACAGCAGATGGAAAGAAATTACTCTAAAGACACACATGTGGGAGGGCATATATACAACATCATATGACACCATGCAAAAGGTTTATATAATTACATAATACCATCAAGATTATCAGGACTCACAGGTAGTAAGTTAGCAACACTGTCAATTCTCTGAATCATTAAAAAAAATTGATAAAAGGGCAAGAAATGGCAAGTGGGGAGGGGGGGGAAGTGCCTTCCCTTTTAAGATCCCTTCCATGAGTCCCTATTGCATACTGAAATAGTTGGCAGGTAAAATTTGAGGGCTTAAATTGTTGGAGCTCTTGACAGTTCTGCCTGTGTCTATATGGTCAAAATTAGAGGGAAACATGAAATTCAACAACCTGTGCCAAGTGTATTATTAAAGTAAAAAACTTCTCACTTGAATATACATAGAAGTTCAAATTGGTAAATTAAAATACTTGATAAGGGCACCTGGGTGGCTCAGCCAGTTAAGCATCCAACTCTTGATATTGGCTCAGGTCAGGATCTCTCAGTCGTCAGATCAAGTCCAGCCCCTGTCAAGTTCTAACGCTGAGTTTGGAGCCTGCTTAGGATTCTCTCTCTCTCAAAATAAATACACAAACATTAAAAAAAAATACTTGACATACAAATTAAAATGGCAATTCTTGGGGCGCCTGGGTAGCTCAGATGGTTAAGTGTCCCACTTTGGCTCAGGTCATGATCTGGCCATCGGAATTCGAGCTCCATGTGGGGCTCTACGCTGACAGCTCAGAGCCTGGAGCCTGCTTCAGATTTTGCACCTCCCTCTCTCTCTGCCCCTCCGCTACTCACACTCTGTCTCTCTCCCTCAAAAGTAAATCAACATTAAAAAAAAATTTAATGGCAATTCTTTATAAGATAATATACTCAAAGATTACTGTTAAGCTCTCACTACGTTAAAATGATTCTAATAGGGGCGCCTGGGTGGCTCAGTCAGTTAAGCGTCCGGCTTCGTCTCAGGTCATGATCTTGCGGTTGGTGAGTTCAAGCCCCTCATCTGGCTCTGTGCTGACAGCTCAGAGCCTGGAGCTTGCTTCAGATTCTGTGTCTCCTCCTCTCTCTGCCCCTCTCCTGCTCATGCTCTGTCTCTATCTCTCAAGAATAATAAATAAACTTTAAATTTTTTAGAAAAATAAAAAATAAAAAAATAAAATGATTCTAATAGAGCTATTTAATTTATATCAGCATTAAGTAATAGCTGAATAGCAATCACAACTCAACCTTGACATAGTACTATATATATTCATAAATTACCCAAAGTATGCATTTCTATTTCACTTGTGGGTCACAGGCTTAAATTTAACCAATTCAAAATAACCCTATGCTTTCTTTTTTTTGTTTGTTTATTTATTTATTTTAAGAGAGATGGAGAGAGCACTAGCGGGAGAGGGGCACAGAGAAAGAGAATCCCAAGCAGACTCTGCACCAGCAGCCCAGAGTCCAATGTGGGGCTCGAACCCACAAAACTGTGAGATCACGACCCTAGCGGAAACCAAGAGTCCAACATTCAACCAAACGAGCCACCCGGGCACCCCAAAATAACTCTATGCCTTAATGCTGTTAAATCACTGAGAATTATCCAAAACTTTTATAATTTTTTTATGACTTAATGCAGATATTATCAAAATAGAATATAAAAGTTTTCTGTATGAATATTAATGTAGAAAGTATCTCAACCTCTATGTTGTATCCAGTCCACAATTCAGACGTATAGAGAGCCTACCAAAAGTCGGTTTAGGGGCGCCTGGGTGGCGCAGTCGGTTAAGCGTCCGACTTCAACCAGGTCACGATCTCGCGGTCCGGGAGTTCGAGCCCCGCGTCGGGCTCTGGGCTGATGGCTCAGAGCCTGGAGCCTGTTTCCGATTCTGTGTCTCCCTCTCTCTCTGCCCCTCCCCCGTTCATGCTCTGTCTCTCTCTGTCCCAAAAATAAAAAAAAAAAATAAAAATAAAACGTTGAAAAAAAAAGTCGGTTTAGATAAGGACACTTTTTATATTTTAATTTTTTTTTAATGTGTATTTATTTTTTAGAGATAGACAGATTGTGAGCAGGAGAGGGGCAGAGGGGGAGACACAGAATCCGAAGCAGGCTCCAGTGTCTGAGCTGTCAGCACAGAGCCCGACGCGGGGCTCAAACTCACCAACTATGAGATCATGACCTGAGTGGAAGTTGGACGCCCAACTGACTGAGCCACCCAGGCACCCCTGGATAAGGACACTTTTTGTAGACGATGGAAGGTGCAAGAAACAGGCAGTCTGCATTTATAAATCAAAATTAACTTCAAGAGTATACATTATACGCTATTTTATCTTAGTATTTCCAACTACTTCCAAAAAGAAACAGGTGTTCCTGTCCCTATTAATAGATAGTATTATTAGATAATAGAATTTTACAGAAACATTGAATATAGAATAGAATTAGATAATATTAATAGAGCTGCTGCTTCTACTGCTTCTTCCAATCTTATTTACCAACATAAATAGTCATTGTTCCTATCTATTCCTCAGATAATCTTGCCTTTTCCTACCCACTCTGCCAAGATTACTTTAACCCTACCCAAGGCTCCACTCCACATAGCTCAGAAACAATTTTAATTTCTACAGAGATTTCCCCAAGAGTTGAGAATGATAGAAGAGGGCCTAGATTAATTTGGTGGCAGTGACCCAAAGAACCCTCAGCCATGAAAGGGAGAGAGTCATAAACAATCACAGTTTAATCCATATGGATTTATTCTGGAGATAATTAAGAGATAACTGCAATATGAGAACTGGTCTTAATAAGTGCAATAACAAAATAATAAATAATAAAATAAACATGATGCCAGAATGGCTCTGGAATTTTCATATATAGGGGACTTTTAGGGATAGCATATTTACTTAGGGCAACTTTGAAGGATGCTGATAAAGATTAGGGGGTAGGGTATATTAAAGTGTCTCCAAGTCATTCATTGAATTGTACTGGCCACACACTATATTGGGATTTTGCTTTTCTTTAAAGTCCAAAGAGCTACCCAGTTTATTTTCAATACTTCAAGGTGAATACAATCCCATTTAACAAAAATAATTAACAAAAATAAGTACAAACAGACTTTCATCATAGTCAGATTCTCTCATTAAACTTTCCTAAAACCAACATGTGAAGTAGCGTCAGTGAGGCAGCTAATTCTAAATAAGATCAGCACTCAAAATAAAATATCAAAGTTCTCCTTTCTAACGCCTCCAGTTTCTAAATACTGTTCATTGCTATAGCTTCTTTAATCTTTCTCACTGTGTATTCATTTTTTGGCCCCAGAGTAAATCAAAATACTAATTTAACCCAGTGTGTACAACAGATTATTTGTTATACTGCATTTTACTGAACATACCATAAATCCACTCATAAAAAGGACATAATGACATACTTTCAACAAACTTAAATAAAAAGCAAAAATTAACAAATATATTTGGAATCTGGCTTTTCGCCAACTAAATGCTATTTTAAATATTATGAATCAATTACCTTCTAATAATTCTAGATTCTCTACATAAATAAGACCCAAACCTGATAAATTCAGAGGCCTCTTTTAAATGTTTTTAAGTTTCATCATTGGGAGTGTTTGAGAAAAAAGCAAAGATGTCATTAGAAAAAAGCTCTTAAAATTATTGCTTAGCTCACAAAATAAGGTGATTCCATTCTCAAGCAATAGAGGAAAAAATAAGTTCTTTAGAAGTAGAGATGAATCTGAATCTGAATTTGCCATGTGACCAATCACAAATTTGATAAGGCTCTTGGAAAAATACACTGGCAGCACTTGGGCTGGACAGCTTCTTAGATAACAGGGAAACAGATTGTGGCCTAACCGTATGCTCCTCTTGATTTCAGAACAAAATTCGGCGGCCATGGCCACTGATACACCAAAGTTATAAAATCAGATCACCAATATTAAATTGGATTTGGACATTCAGAAAACAATATATGCAAGCCCTATCACTCACATCACAAATTATAGACCTATGTCTTATTTAGATACATTTTTTAGTGTTTATTCATTTATTTTTGAGCAGAGAGACAAAGTACGTGCACCAGCAGGGGAGGGCCAGAGAGAGAGAGGGAGACACAGAATCTGAAGCAGGCTTCAGGCTCTGAGCTGTCAACACAGAGCCCAACGCGGGGCTCAAACCCATGAACCATGAGATCGTGACCTGAGCCTAACCAATTGAGCCACCCAGGTGCCCCTAGACCATATATTTTAAATTACAATCTATGGGTACACATATCAAAGTACCTGCAAAGAATTCAAGAATCCTGTGACTTTTAGGCAACACTTCTGATGGACTTAACTGTGAAGCTTTCTTAGCAAAAGTAGGCAGTAAACACTATAAGCACACCATGTCCCATATTATTATGAATTTGTTTAAAATTAAGACCATAAAAACTGAAGAATGGGACAGAAGGCTAGTTCTGTAATTTCCAAAAATGTTAAACTCAAGCTGCACAAGAGAAAACATCACACTGGTGAACTTTAAGTGTAGGGCACAAACCCAACAAAAGAGAGTAACAGGAAAAAATATATAGGTCATACCTCAACAAATACCACAACCATTTTTTTCAGAGGAGACAGGAATCATTTAAAATCATTTGTTAATTTAGATATTAGCTTAGAAGTGTTTCATAAGGAAAAAAAAGGGATAAGATGAAAGCACTTTTAAATATGCAAAGAGGAAAATTTGTGTATTATTTTGCTAACATCATATAAATTGTTATGTTATTTCATATTTTATTTTGAGGATAAGCCTACTTTAAAAAATAGGTTTGTTCAACATATCTTCTACTTGAACACCACAATTATGATTTAAGTGCTTAACAAACATTAAGGAAATGCTGACCGTTAGACCACCAAGAAAGAGAAGAGAGAGATGCATAAAGCAAGCAGAGACCTACCTAAAAGATGGGTCTATTAGCTTAGATTAGCTTAGTCTATTTATAGTAGCTTAGTCTATTTGCTGACAGCCAGAATTTCCAAGCATTAAACTTAAACTTACCAACTGGCAGGGTTCTTAGCTGTGAGTAGAATGGAAGCCTAAGTAGTTTTCCCAATCCATCATCGGCCATCATCTATTTACTAGTAAGGGCTGAACATATCAATGGGACACTTAGGACCTAAATCCTTTTAACAAACACCAGTTAAAGCAAACTCCATCAAGTTCCTTCCATATATGGAACTTTTCCCCCGTACTTCAAATTACTAAGATATGGAGCATTTTTAAGGTAAAAGACTTTGAAAACAGTCAGGAAGAATATATATGACAAGCATAGATGGAACCGCATGGCCAAAGGGAAAGCACGAGTTATTACTGAACAGTTCTTCTTGGTTGAAAAATACAAGTAATAAGGAGAATAAAGGTGGAAAGGTAGATTGGGGACTCATCTATGAGATATTTGGTATAAATGTTGGGAGAATTTTGGCAAGGCCTAAAAATTAAAAACATTATTTCTAAGCCTGAATTCAATTATAGAAGGGAAGAAAGTGTAGAAGAGAGAGAAATCAGAAGGTTAGCACGCTGAGCTTGGGTCTGTCGGTGAGCTCACTTTTAACAGTGGCAAAGATATACCCTTCTTTGGCTTCCCCAGAGATATGAATAACTCCTGCACTTTACTTTAATTATAACTTCCTTGTAGAAAGCAATCTGAATTTGTACCTTGATGCCAAGCAATCTGATGTTCAGTTGTATCCACTTTTTTATCTGTCATTTATTGAGTGCTGACTGCCAGCACCGCTATGTACTCTACGTGGATTATAACACCCCAAGAAACTATTTTACAAAGCCAAAAATTGTACAGCTGGCAAAGAACTTACGATGTTTCCAATTTACAGAAAAGGGAAATGAAGAGTACATCAAGTTTCCATGAAAAGTAAGGGGGACTATAATAATCTGCTTGATTAAAAGCATAAGCAAACTAAATTTTTTGCCAGGATTGAGAATACAGAAAACAGTAGTGAGTAACAGCACATATAGTATATCCTCAAGAGGAGCATAAATCTCTCTATAATAAAATCCAAGACACAAGACATAACCATTTCTTGCAATTTTCCCTAAAAACAGCAAGAACAAAATAGCAGCTGTGAAATCACCCAGACTACTAAAAAAAGGCTCAGCATCTCTTAAAACACACACAAGACACGCACACACACACACACACACAAACCCCTATCTCCTAATCAGCAGTACATGCCAAAAACGACAAGTCCCCACAGACTAGACATTTCTGGTAGGGCACAGTTAGGGGAACAACAGGATGACAGTGGCTATCATGTGGCCAGAAACGAATCCGTCAGCAATTTGCTGCACGTGAGATCACTTTCTCTCCAGAGAACGCCGGTTCCTGGGGACGAAGAGGAACCCGGTCGGGCAGGCCCCCCACCCGGAACAATCGCCGGGTGGTGCAGCTCGGAGGGCGAGCCTACATCCAGCCTCCCCACAGGTAGAAGCAGCCCAGCAAGCAGGAGGAAATATTTCCAAGTCGACAGATGCAGGAACTGAAAAAGGAGGTCACGATGCTGAGAGAATAGATTTAACCCTTTGGTTCCCTGGGAACCGCGAAGACTACGGGGAGCGAGCGCGGCAGAGCCCCCTGGGGTCGGGGGATTCTTTGAACGAGGCGGGTGTCTCCGGCGGGAAGGTCTCCCAGTCCTCGCGGGGCTCCCTCCAGCCCTCAGATCGTGCCAGACTTCTCCAGACAGCCCAGCCACCCCGTCACGAAGAAACTGCTCTGCGGCTGCACCCAACACCTTCACCACCCGGAACCCGCAATCCTCCTCCATTTGGTTTCCTTCCAAGGCTCCTGCCCGCGGACAGTGATTGGCAGACCTCGTCAAAAACGGACCCCAAGCCCAACTTTGCAACGCTCCCTCCGCGCAGCCCCCGCCTCCTTCTCCTCAGGCCGGCCGCGTCTGGGCTCCAGCCCCTCAGCCTCTGGCGCGCGGAGGCCCCGGAGCCCGCGCCCCCGGCCCGGGGCCTGCGGGGGGCTGCAGACAAAGAGGCTGCGGCGCCGCCGCGGCCGCCCGGACCGTCCCCTCGGGGACGGTTCCGCGCCCCCCAACCCCGCTCTCGCGCCGCCGCCGCCTCGCCTCACCGGTGGCCCGGGGGCCCGGGCTCCCGAGCCCGCCGCTGCAGCCGCCCGACGAACAATAGCAGGAGAAGGCGCCGGCGCCGAGACTCGGGCCCTCTGCGGCTCGCGGGCCCGCCGGCTGCTGGCGGACTGACTGACTGACTAACCCACCGGCGGAGGGAGGGAGCGAGCGAGCGAGTGAACGAGCAGGCGGCCCCGGCGCGCGCCCTCCCGCCTTCCCTCCGTGAGGCGAGGCCGCCCGGCCCGCAGCCAGCCAGCCCGCGCGCGCCCCTCCCCCTCTGTTCGCCACAACATTGTAGTAAATTTCTATTGGTCGGCAACTGAGGGAGGGAGGGGGCCGGGCCCGCGGCCCGTCAGCCCATTGGCTGAGGCCAAGTTCTTGGCTCCTCTAGTTTCCCCCCTCCTCAAGGCCGGTAAGGGCAGGGGAGGGGAGGAAAAAGAGTGGGGGAAAGGCAAGGAGCTGGCCGCGTGTGCGCAAGCGCAAATCGAACTCGCTCTGGAGTCCCGGTGTTCCTGGCTCCTGCAGCACCCACGTGGGGAATGAGGTAGGTAGCGACCGGGACCCAGGTGAGGCCCTTTCCACCCGGAGGAGGCTCAGGTAAGAGTCCGAGATTTGAAAGCCTCAAGGAAAAGCCGAGGCTGCTGTCAGGCTGCAGCAGCTGACTGCCTACTAACGCACCTCATGACCTTGGGTAAGTCACTCAGCTTTTCTGGGGCTCAGTTTACCCATCTACTAATTCGATGATCTCTAGGCGCCATTCCAAACCTGACATTCGTGGAAGCTTCACCTCTCCTGACAGCTGTGTAAGGCCTGAAACGGACGCCGAATGTTGTGGCCATGCCAAGATTTCACCTGTCTTTTGCATTTAAGGGTCTCCTAATTCCACCCTGGCACCCTCAAAATCATAAAAACCTAGCTTCCGAGATCTGGGCTCCAGCTGAACTTAGGGTTGCTCTGACAATTGCCTGATGTGCCTTTATTTCCCTTCGGAAGTTTCAGAGGCCGCTTGACCCTTCACACTCCCTGCCAGGCTGGTCTCTGAACAGGCTGGGACCCCACAGAGTAGAATGAAGGCTCATGTTTTAAGCACAGTCCCTAGATGGTAAGATAGGTTCTGGTATTCCCATTTTAGAGATGAAGAAACTGAAGCAGAGAGGCTTAGACCTGCCAGGATAAGAAGCTGGGCAATCTGACATCAGAACCTTCCTATGCCAGCTTCACCGTCTCCTGGTATCTGATCACAAGCCCCTCCCATCCCAGCTCAGCCTCTAGAAACAGACACCTGCTGGGTTCAATTCTCAGCCTCCAGCCCTCCCTCATTGTTTGGACTTCTATGTGTCAGTTTCTAACCCCATAAAAGGGGATAATCAGTTCCTACCTCATAAGAGTTATTATAAGAATTAAATCAGTTAAAATATGTAAAGGGCTTAGAATAATGCCCAGCTCATTGTAAGATCTACATAAGCGTTAATTATTACTGCTATTTGGAGACTAAAATATGGACTGAGAGGTGTAGAGCGGGCTGACATAATACTATGTTTGTTAAGCTCTCAATTGTTGTCAACACTGAGCTGAGCGCATTACATGAATTATCTGTCTTAAACATCCTAAGTGAACCACTTGAGGACTACCTGACTACCCTATCTAAACCAGCCTCCACCCACACACCCTTGCCCTGATTTTTAACAAGAGTTTCTTTTTAAGTAATCTCTACACCCAACATGGGGTTCAAACTCACAACCCCAAGATCAAGAGTCACATGCGCCACCAACGGAGCCAGCCAGGCGCCCCCCGCTTTTTTTTTAAGATTTTATTTTTCACCTTGCCCTGCTTTAATTTGCTTCATAGCCTTTACTTCTTCCTGACTTTCTATATATTTAATTTTTTATTGCTCCTCTCAATAAATGGTTGCAGTTGAGATCCACTAAACGGCAAGCTCCAAGAGGACAGGGATTTTGTCCCTCTTATTCATCTCCCAGAACAGTGCATACTCAATAAATGTTTGATGAACAAGTGAACAGATTATCCCCATTTTATATATAAGGAAGCCGAAGCTTAGTAAGGTCAAGTGAGTTGGCCAAGTTCATTCTGTGGACAAGAGGTGAAGCACCTATTTTTGAATATTCTGGTCCCCTGCCTCAGGTTCTCAGGTTAAGCCATACTTTTGATTCAAGGAGCTCTAGCCCTACCATGTCTGTGCCTCAGAGGCTTCCTTCATATGGACCTGGAAATCTGGTACCTGAAGATCAATCACCAGATGGCTCGCCATGACCACTATGTTATCCAGCAAATTCAGATTCATCAAAACCAATATTCTCTATGCCATGAAGTGCTAGCCAATGATACATCATATTTAAGGAACCTTGTTTGGGTGAATGGAGTGTGTAGTATTTAGTAATCGTCACCCTGAAAAAAAAAAGTAGGAGTTTCAGGCTAGGAAAAAACAGCTACACTAAGGCAGGTGTAAACCACTCTTATATTCAGAGTGCTGTGCAAAACCCCAAAAAAACTGTTGGCACAGGCTTTAGAATATAAAAGACCAGGAGCGCCTGAGTGGCTCAGTGGGTTAATTTCAGCTCAGGTCACGATCTCACAGTTCATGAATTCGAGCCCCACATGGCTGAGCCTGCTTGGGATTCTCTGTCTCCCTCTCTCTCTGCCCTCTCTCTCTGCCCTTTCCCTTCTCCTTCCCTCTCCCTCCCCCCCCCCCCCCCAGCCATCTCAAAAATAAACGTCTGGGAAAAAAAAAAGAGTATCAGAGACCTGAATTCCAGTCTTCCTTTTTAATTCTCAGCCTGGACATGAAAGGACTTTGTAAAGTACTATGCATGCATGACTGGTTTTGTTATTAATTAGGTTATACACCATCACCTATTAGGCAAAGTGCTCAATTCCTGAGTATAGCTGGGCCCCCCACATAGTAGGTAGTGGGGGGCTAAGTAATGCCCAATCTGAAGGCAGAGAAACTACCCATACCCATATGCCCATCTGCCCTCTAAAAAGACTCCTCCACAAACCAGACATCTAGTGCTAGTTCACCCTGCAGAGGCAACCCCTGGGTTCCAAGGGTAAAGGTCCCAAGCACCATCCCTGAGTCTAATTTTCTAGGCAGCAACTCAGCTCCCTCCCTGCCTGCTCCATGCTCACATCTGGATGGCGGCTGTACCATGCTCCAAGCCCCAGGTTGGGGTCTCCAGGGGCCATCTCTATCCCGCCTGCCAGCTGAGCCCGCCGCTGCCTCCTCCACCACCCCTCCTGTTCCTTCCTAGGGAATACAGGCCCTGCTAGCTGCCTGTCAGCCCTGGAGCGGTCAAGGGCACTAAGAAAAAAGAGAAAAAGATGGCATGAAAGGGTCTTAATCCTTTCCCACTGCAAACTGGGCTCAAACACCAGCTGCACGGGAAAGGGTGAAATTAGATGGTGAAATTAGGTGGTGACCAGCGGGGAAGGCCAGGGAGGGTTATATGGGGCCTCCGATGACCTGGAAGAGATGAGATTGGGAGAGAGTGGGGGTAGCGTGGGGGAACAGTTGGAGTCCGAACCATTCCCAAATCTGGGACGTGGGCGGATTAGGGACACAGCTGGCCTCACGCCCCAGTGATAGGGCTCATGGAAAATATGTGTCTGTTGTGGGGGGTGGCTTAAGATGAAGAGGGCTTTTTGAAAAGCTGGGCCCACCAGGAAAGTGTTCTCATCAGTCACTATTGAATAAAAACCAATCCTTGTAACAAAAGTACATGAAGAATAGTTGTCTTTCCGTTCTGCCCATGGTCATAACTTTGCAGTTATTTAGACCTTTTAAATACAAATGGTAAACAAGCTATGATAAGGCAGGAAAATTACTATTCATACAATGGTATGACTTTGTAGGCAATTATTTTTAGTAGTAGTATTTGAATTGGTCATAGAAAATATAGTTAAATAAGAGGCACCTGGCTGGCTCAGTCAGTGGAGTGTGAGACTCTCAATCTTAGGAGAGTCCCATGACTCAGTCAGTGGAGTGTGAGACTCTCAATCTGAGTTCGAGTCCCATGGTGGGTGTAGAGATTTAGTAAAAATAAAGGCTTCAAAAAAAAAAAAAAAGGAAAAAAATATAGTCCAACAAAAAGAAAAAATTAAATAATCATAAACCATCAATCAGAAATAACCACCATCGGGATGCCTGGGTGGCCCAGCTGGTTAAGCATCTGAATCTTGATTTCAGTTCAGGTCAGGATCTCACAGTTTGTGGGTTTGAGCCCTACCGCAGGCTCTGGATTGAAGCCTGGAGACTGCTTGGGATTCTCTCCTCTCTCTCTGCGCCTACCTCCACTTCTGTGCACACACACTCTCTCTCAAATATAAATAAATAAACATTAAAAAAAAAAAAAAAACAAGGGCACCTGGGTGGCTCAGTTGGTTAACATCTGACTTCAGCTCAGATCATGATCTCACGTCTGTGAGTTTGAGCCCTGTGTCGGGCTCCGTGCTGGCAGCTCAGAGCCTGGAGCCTGCTTTGGGTTCTGTGTCTCCCTCTCTCTCTGCCCCTCCCCGACTAGCATACTCGTGAGCACACACTCTCTCTCTCTCTCTCTCTCTCTCTCAAAAATAAACATTTAAAAAAATTTTTTTACTTAAAAAAAAAAAAAAGAAAGAACACCATCAATATTTTGGTGGGGGACTTCCCTTCTAGTACCTTTTGTTATACATATACTTTTTTATGTGTATTAAATTAAATCATATGAAATTGCTGATTTTATAAGTTAAAAATGATCAAATAGCAGCCATAGCGTATAGGTCAACCTAATGTGGTTTTTTGTGGGGTTTTTTTTTTTTTTTTTGGTTTTTTGTTTGTTTGGTTTAGAGCATACTGTTTTGGAACTGACTTTTTCACCTAATAATATACTGTATTGTGACATTTAACAGTGCTCTCAAGTGGATATACCACAACTTAGTTAAATCTAAATGTTGGGCATTTAGGTTATTTCCCATTTTAATCTTTTATACTCAATAAACATCCTTTTATCTAACCATACTCATGATTATTTTTTTTTAGGCTGCATTGACTGCAACATATTTTTTTTTTTTAACTATAGCACACAGGTCTGCCTGTTCTGGTCATTTTTTGAGATAAAGGCAAAGGAAATCAGCATATGCAGTAATTTTATACAATATCTTATCTTTTGTATTTGAGCAGGCTTTGACCTCTTTGACACAACCACTTTGCTTACAATAATTGCATTAAGCTCAGTCCTAACACAATAAGAACAAAAAATGTGATTGAAATACATACATTGGAGTTGGCAAGTTATGTCCTTTTTGCTGTGGAGACACTCCAAGACACAAGAGCAGAAGGAAAGGAAGTTGAAAAGGTAAAAGAGGACCCAGTAGACGGTAGCTAAGAGACTCCTCTAGGCCTCTAGATTCACAGAATCTTAGAACTGGATAGGCCCTTAGAGACCATCAAGCCCAAGCTGCTAACTTTTAAACAGATTGGGAAATGGGTACAGAAACTGGAAAGCACTTGTCCAAGGTCACACAGCAAAGAGTGGCAGAGCCCAAACTTGAATGCAAGGCTTCTGACCCTGGATTCTGTGGTTCCCTGCCTGCTTCTGAGCCCACCTACTTTTCCCTTCCAAAGCTGCAATCCAGGCTAAATTCTACAGCCATAAAAACCTAGGAATGTCTGAGCTGGAAAGGCCCTTAGAGATCATTTATTTTTTTATTAAAAATAATTTTTTTTAATGTTTATTTATTTTTGAGAGAGAGACAGATGGAGCGTGAGCCAGGGAGGGTCAGAGAGAGAGGGAGACACAGAATCTGAAGCAGGCTCCAGGCTCTGAAATGTCAGCACAGAGCCCAATGCAGGGCTGGAACCCAGGAACCGTGAGATCACGACCTGAGCTGAAGTTGGACGCTTAACCAACTGAGCCACCCAGGCACCCCTAGAAATAATTTATTAATAAAACTAATGATAACAGTATTTATTAGGTATTTACCATGCGCCAGGCACATAGTAAGTACTTTATATGCATTTATTGCATTAAGACTCACCGCAATCCTACAAAGTAATATCACCCTCAATTGCAGTTGAAAAAAACTACAGCCTAGAAATGTGAGGTGATTTTCACAACCTCACACGGCTTAAACTAGGTCCGTGTGATGCCACTGTCCTCTGCTGTGCGCTGCTTTCATATCACTCTCAGAAGAGCAGTTTGGAAATGATATAAACGAGCAATACCAACATCTGTCCCAGGACTCCAAGGAAAGGCTGTTGTGACTACTTCTGACTACAGCCCTGGGACATTCAAGGAGGGACTCAAGGATCTGGCCTCCAGTGACCCTCCCCAAACCCCTTCTCTTGCCAGCTGGAATGAGTCTAATGGCCCTGATCCAGCAAAGCCTCCGGCTCACTCAAGCTTAACCCATTAATTCTCTCTCCCCCGGACCAGGTATCTTCTAGGTCTAGAGGGTTTCCCAAGAAACATGGGGAAAGTCTCCGTGCCACCAGCTAGCCTGGCCCCTTCTAAACCTGTTAAAGTCAGCCTGGTGCAACCCTCACCTAGGAGAGGACAAAGGAGGAGTTACAGGGAAGCAGGCAGAACTGAGCACCCCCTTCGTGTAGTCACTGGGGATCACGGAATAAATGAGATGGGTCCCCTGACAATAAGAACAATCGTCATTATCATCATCCCATAAATGGGTGATGGTAAGAAGTTAGAAGGCAGACAGACCTGCGTTCAAATCAAAGTTCCACCACTGAGATGCTACATGAGTCTAAGCAAGTCACTTCTGCCCTCTTCCTCATCTATAATATGGGGGAAACGTGTGCCAAACGCTGTGTACTAAGTACTTTTTATTGCAATATGTCACTGAACTGTCACAACAGTTCCTTGAAGAAAGCATGACTGTAATTTCCATTTTACACGTGAGAAAGCAAAAAACTTACCCATGATCACCCAGCTAATAAGTGTCCAAGTTGAGATTCAGATCCACCTCTGCCTGGCTTTACTGCTAGTATGCTTCTTACAGTTTACAGATTGCCTGCATTTCCACAGTGGTCATTGTACTAATGCCAGCAAAGATATACGGCTCACTCACTAGGTGCCTATGTACCTTACCCGCATTCTCTTAGTTGAGAATTTCCAGCTTTGGAAACTGAAGTCAGAGCGATGAGGCACTTTGCCCAATGTCATGTAGTTAGGGAGGGCTTTGGTTGGGAAGCCAAGTTTGTCTGACTCCAGAACCCTATCCTTTGCCCACCACACTATCCCGCCTCTCTTTCCAGTGAGGCCAGGTAGATGTCTTTATCTCTGACAGATGAGAAAGCTGAGGCCTAGCAAGAGGTAGTGACATGCCTGTAGTGACCCAACAATCAAGCAGCTAAGCAGGGACTTGAACGCAGGCTCCGGAGTGTTAAACCCAGGATTATTTCCTCCACCCATAATACTGTATCCTGACCATCAGAAAATGCCCCTGTCCACTGGATATTTAGAAACCTTATACCGAGCTTCCCCAGAGGCAACGGGGAACCCCTGCTATACCAGGCCAGGCATAGAGAGCTAAGGGTGTGGAGGAGAAACTTTCAGGATACTACCTGCGGAAGACAGTGGTTGAGCTGGTAGCCCAGATGCCCCTAGCTTTGGACACCTCGGTCTTGGTCTGCCTAAGGGATGGACCCATAGCTGGGAAGGGGGGAGTTACAGAGGAAGCTGCCTGAGGCCTGGGCTTCCCTGACTGGCATAGCTTTCTGCTGTGATTTCTGCTGAAAAACAAAAAGCTCAATCCTCTGGGCCTATGTGCTAATTACCAATAATGACATAATAACCATTGTGGGCCCAACAGCCAAACAGCCCCAACTAGAAATTCTGCATAGCTCAGGCTCCGGAACAAAAGATTTGGGTACTCCAAATGAAACTGATGCCCTGGCAGAAAATGTCAGAAGCAAAGGGCTTTAGGGTTGACCCAGACAAAGTATTATCTGGCAAATGGAGAGGATGATGGCCACTGAATACAATTATTTACTGAGAATTATTTATCTGCATAGCATGGTGCCAGACCCAGAGAGAAGAGGCTTCATGTTTTCATTAATTCACTCCACAAATATTTATTTAGCATCTACTATGAGCCAAACACTTTTCTAGGTACACGGGAATAACACTGAACAAGACAGACAAAAATCACTGTCATCACTGAGCTTACCATTCCAATGCAGGGGACGGGGGGTGGGGTTGGGGGACAAACAATAAACAAATATTCCATAAAATATAGTATGTCAAAGGATGATAAGTGCTATGGAGAGAAAAAAGTAGGCCTGGAGGGAAGATAGAGAATGTTCGTGTTGTGGTAGGAAAGGGTGTTACCATTTTAAATACAATAGGAAGGTCCTTTCTAAGAAGGTGACATTTAAACCTTCTTAAAGGGGCAAAAAAATTAAAGGGGCACCTGGGTGGCTCAGTCGGTTGAGCGCCGACTTCAGCTCAGATCATGATCTCACAGTTCGTTGAGGTCAAGCCCCACGTCCAGCTTGCTGCTGACAGCATGGAGCCCACTTCGGATCCTCTCTTCCCTCTCTCTTTGCCCCTCTCCCACTCATGCTTTCTCAAAAGTAAATAAACATTTAAAAAGATAAAAATAAACAAAAAAATTAAGGACATGAGAGAGCAAGTCATGAAAGTATTTGGAGGTAGAGAGTTCCAGACTGAGTGAATAGCAAGTGCAAAGGCCCTGGGGTGGAAGTGTGCCTCGTATATTCAAGGACTTGCCTGAGATCATAGATCCAGTCATTAACAGGGCTGGGAGAAGACAGGAACCATACACAGACTAATCACCCACTGTGTACCTGAACTCTCTTAAGCCTTAGGACAACTCTGGAGGTAAAGATCACCATCTCACAGATGCGGGAGTGAGACCCAAAGAAGAGAAGTAACTGATCCACATCCCACAGCTAGAATAGGCAGGTCTGTTTGGCCCCAGCCTGTTGGTGCCTCCCTGCTTCTCTTCTCTATGTCTTGCCCATGTAAATCCTAAGTATTTGTCGAGTTAATTAAAGAATGAACAAATTAATTTCTCAAGCCATGCCCTTCCAATGAACTGCTTGCTGACTGGCCTCTTGTCTCTGCTAATCATAGAATAACAACAACAATAATTCCAATGTGCTAGCTGTGAACTGAGTATTTTACCTGAATTACCTAATTCAGCCCCCCTTAGGTAATCTTTAGAGAAGGTGCTAATATTTTTCTCATTTTATTAGTAAGAAAACTAAAGCTCAGTGAGGTAGAACTCACTAGAGGTCCCACAGCTGGTAAGTGGTGAAGCTGGGATTTAAACCGAGGTCTGTCTGCTCCCAAATCCCTTCTTTTAATCCTATAATATTAGTAGAAACCTCTGACATCAATCCATCCCCTTCCTTTTATAAACCAGAAAACGGAGGCTCAGCAAGGGCAGGTGAAGAGCTAGGGAGGGGCGCAGCCCTCCAGCCACCCCCCCCCCCGCCCCCCCATCTGGCCTCCTTCCTACTCCACCACATGGGGGCTGTGGACCAGGTTTTCTTTCCTGTGCCTGCCTGTTTCCCTGCCTCTGCAGAAGTCTTGTTGTCCTAGCTCCCTGAGGACGGTTGCAGGGAGCTTACACTCCACCTCTGCCCCCTCAGCCTTGGCCTGGGTAATGCAGGACCCTTCCTACTCTGCCTTCCCAAAGTGCTTGCAGTGGCATTAACCAGTGGCGGCTGCAGAAAGGAAACTGTCCCCGTGCGGCTCCTGGAAGAGAGACAGTGCAGGCTTGGCGCCAAGAGGGCAGAGGTGGGCTGGGGGCAGGGGCCAAAATCAGGCCGAGGGTGAGGCTAGAGTGTTCCAGCCAACCAGAAGAGGGGGGAACGGGGGAGGAGGGTAAAAGATCCTGAGCCTCTGGCTTTGAAACCAATTTACTGGGTGTCATTTGTTCAACCAGAAACTGTGTCAAATACTTCAAGTCCCTAGACTGGGAAGAAACAGGACAGAAGAAGGTTCTGGACAGCATTAATAACAGCATTAATACTTCGTACCGACCACTGAAGCCTCATAGTGCTCAGGGCTGAACTGAGTGCTTTATCTACATTGTTGTTAATCCTCACAGTAAAATCAGCCCCCTTTTACAGCAGAGGAAACTGAGGCTCAGACAGGTGAAGTGACAGCCAAGGTCACCCCATCACACTCATTCATAGGGTAGTGCCACAAGGGCCCGGAGACCTGGGTTCCTGCTGTGTGACCCTGCACCATCTACCACCCTCTCTGATTTGAGGCTCTTGCATGTATACCAAAAAGGACTTGCTCAGAAGCCTTTATTATAAAATGCAGGAGGCTCAGGGATCCAGTTCTGCCCAGACTATGGGGCCTTCCACAGATACAGGACATCACACTTACTCTCCTTCCCATCACCCCCCAAAAAAAGGGCCTGGGGATCATCTTCCAGGGGGAAAAAATAAAGCCACAGATTTTCAAAATATTTGTCCCTGTTTCAAGGCTACTGCTGGCTTTGGCCTCCAGCCAGGAAGGGGCCCCTGAGATGGGGAGTTGGGGGGAGCCCAGGCCTCAAGACTGAGAGTCCTTGGGCCTGGGGCCAAGGGGGGCGAGGGGCAGGAGGGGGCGAGCTCGGCAGTGGGCCAGGACCCCTCAAGAGATTTGGGCTTGTTTCTTAATCCTTTCCTCCCTTTGTTGGCCACAGCCAGCTGCCAGGAAAGTAGGGGGGGTGGGGGGGAGGGAACCAAGTGGGCAGGACCAAGGAGATTGAGGAATCCAAATAATGATGGCTGAACTGGAGCTCCTTTTCATGGGTGCCCAATACAGGGAGACTGTGCAAGGCCATTGGTGAGGATTTTCTCATTGAAACCACTGCCTGTCCACGTGAGGAGGGCCTGCTGTCCCTTTTACTGAGGTGAAAACTGAGGTGCAGAGAGGGCAGGTGACTGAAGGTCGGCCATACAGCTCATAAGCGGCAGAGCTGGCAGGGAACCCAGGTTGTTGACTCCCATGAGAGGCAGCCACTGGGATTGACTGGGGTGGGGGTGAGGTGGGGGCATAGGGGGAGCAGGGTGGAAAGGGCCCTAGCAGTCTCAGGAGAGCCGGCAGTTACGAGGGTGATCACCTCCAAAGTGACTGTCCCCAAAGCCCTGTATGATCTGGGCCCTGCTCCCCTGCCCAGCCTCAACTCCTGTCACAGCATCGCCTCTCCCTTTCTGTTCCGGCCATACCAAACTACGGTACAAATGTGCCCTGAGCACATTACGTGGCTTTAAGCCCTCACAGATGATGTTCCCTATGCTTACAAAATTGTTCTCTCCACTGCCCGCCTAGAGAGCTCTTGCTTACCCTTCAAATCCCAGCTCAACTACCCAATGCCTAGAAGGAGTTAACCACCCACTCACCTGAGCTCACGCAGAAGTGCTTCAAGCACCCAGAGTGGCAGGAACCCCACCTGAGTCACCTTTGTGCCCCTAAGAACCCTGCACACAGTCAGTGCTCAGTAAGTGTTTGTTGTCTCTAAGTGCGTTTTATCACTGAATCTTTGAGGCAGGCAAAACAGGTTTTCTTGTCCTCTCTCTCAAGGCTCAGAAAAGGAGGGCAAGAGAGAGGGAGTGACTTCCAGAGGTCACGCAGACATTTAGTGACGTGACACTGGTAGAGCCGGAAGCCAGGCCTTCTCTGCACCACACAGGTCCCTGCCTGGCCCCCACCCCAAAGAGCTCCCTCATCCCTGCCAGACCAGCCAGGGTCACCACAAGGGGCCCCAAGGCAGGAGTGGGGGACATGGGCCCTGGTGGCCAGAGGTCTTGCCCGAGTGTCCAGCTAAGACATAACTGCTGCCTGCGGGAACCGACGCAGAGGGTGACAAAAAGCAGACAAGTGGCTTTATCCCCCAACCCCTCTCGGACTCGTCTTCCTGGGTATGTCCCTTAGCCAGAGACCCCAGCAGGCCCCATCCGCCCCACAGACCCCACCTCCTTCCTCTCCTGCTTGCCCACTGCAGTCTGTTATCACATCCTGCTGGCTCGGCCTCCTAAACAGACGTGCTCCCCATCCCATAGCTCAGTCCCAGGCCCCATTTCAGCGTCCCTCATCTGGAGAGTTGCCCCTGCCTCTCCTCTCCCACTAGTCCTCCAAATCAAGCGACCCTCCCCAAATATGAGCCTGATCATGTTGTTCCCCGGCTTCATATCTGATGGCTCCCCACTGCCTCTGGGACAAATTCCCCCTAACTCTCCTGAGCCTGTCCATCTAGCTGCATTCCCACAAGGGCAGGTCATGACTCTGTACCTTGGCAAAACAGTTCCTTCCACTAGGAATGCCCTTTCTCCTGGTCTTTGCCTGAAAAGATATTCACGGTTCACATTTCGGTGCATCAGTCAAAGGTGGGGTTGGTAGTTCTGTGTCTTTCTCCCCAGCTAGACTCTGAGCTAGGACAGGGCGAGGAGGCAGAGACCACACAGATTGATCTCTGTGCCCCATGCCCGGCACAGGGCCTGGCACAAAGTGCATACGAATGAAAGCAGACGGGTAGGAAAGAGAGGTGTGTCCTTACTTCCAAGAGGCCTCTTCCCTCCCTTCACCCACTGGTGTCTTTCAGAACCTGTCAGACTAGGTTGCTACCTGCCTGTCCCCAGCAGGCCCCTCCCAGACCTCATCTCCACTATCCCAAGAGGGATATCTTTGTAATCCTAAAATAACACCCAAAGCTATAACTATAATAATAATTACATTGCTCAGCATGTACCTCATTGCATTATTTAATCCTCACAAGGACTCTAGGAGGTACACAGGTTCTTTTATTATCCCCATTTTATAGATAAGGAAACTGAGATTCCAAGAGGTTAAATGTCTTGCTCAAGGTCACACTGGTAAGCAATAGATGTGGAATGCAAAGCCAGATCTGTTTGACTCTCAACCACTATGCTATCTGGCCTTCTCCTGCTTTCTGGTGTCTCCTCTCTTCAAAACTCTTACAGCACCGGCCTGGGTGGGGTACACTGTGTGTGCATGTGCTTGTGCATTCGGCAAACAGTCCTGTAGCCCTCACCAGCCCTGTGCTGAGCACTGGAGATAGAGAAGAATCAGGCACAGTCCCTGCCCCCTTAAGAATTTGGGTCTTGGGTTGAGCAGACTTGGGTCTGAGCTCCAGGTTTACCCCTAAATAACTATGTGAGTCCGGGTAACTCACTTGATTTACTCAGTACCGGTTCCCACATCTGCAAAGCAGGGACCATAATGCCTGGATTGCCAGGAGGACCAGATGAGATAATGCATCTGAAATAGCATATAACAACCCACCTAGCATATGAGAAACATCTGAAGGCAATAATACATATGATGACTAGAGACTCCCAGGATCCCAAGGCCAAGATGGGATGTAACTCTCCAGGGCCCTCCCTTGGAGCCTCCTCAGCCCGACCCAAAAGTAATAGTGATAATAATGCCTGATCCACCCATTCGCTCATTAAATAATTCTTCCAGGGAAGTGTTCTTTATTAACCTTCTTTTGTAGGTGAGGCAACCAAGGCCCAGAGAAGGTAGGTTACTGAATCAAGTCACACAGCAAAAGAATGGGACCTACTTTCACACTGGGTAGAGCCCAGCCCTTAGCCCAGGCCCTGGCCAGACTGCTTGAGAGTCTGGGGCTCCTGACTCCTAGATTCTAGTCCTGGCTGGGTGAGAAGTTAAAATAGTAGAATGGAGGTAAATAAAGGTATACTTTACTTAGCCCCCTCCCAGAAAGAGCTCAGGACTGGGTGGAAACCAATAATTACCAAACAGGGCCCTGTACTGGGCACTTCTCACCGGCTCCTTCCCACACCCATGTGGGGGAAGTGTTATGATATGCATGTTGCAGACGAGGTCTCCAAGACAAAGAAGTCAATGGCTTGTCCACTGTCACACAGCAAGGTTAGTGGCAGTACTGGGGGGCAGAGTCCCTCCTCACCCCTCCCTCCTTCAGCCCCAGTCCTTCCCAGCTGCCCCTCTCTTCTGATGACACCTAGAGGTTCTGTCCCTCTCTCCCCAGTTCTAAGCAGAGGCCCTGCGAAGACCCTCTCTCTGCTGATTAAAGGCCCCACCCTCAATTCAGAGGACCCAGAGCTCACTTAACCGAGCCCTGGCCCTGAAGGAACTCACAGTCTAGTGAGCAAAGACAGAACACATTTCACTGAGCCCCTTTGATGTTGGTCATTTTATATCCATTAGCCATTTAATCCAATACAAAGCACATTGATGGGGCATAGTGACAGTGAATGAATAAATATGCTCATTCGTTCAGAAATATTCATTGAGTACATACTACATGCCATTATACCCTGGATGCTGGAGATATAACAGTGAATAGATAAACAAAAATCCCTGCCCTCAGGGGTCTTACATAAAGAAAAGAACAAACATACCATGTCAGGTAGACACAGAGATTCCCATTTTACAGACATGAAACTGACATGCAAAGAGCCACCCAGCTACCAGGTGCAGAATGAGGATTCTATTCCTGACCAGTCTGGCCCCTAAGACCTTTGCATTGTGTTACGTGTCTCAAAAATCAGCCGGTGTGTTAAGCATCTGGAGAGAAGTCAGCTGGTTGTGGTAGGACCCAAACTTCACAGAATGCCCTCCCTCAGTTCCTCCACCCCTACTGCTGGGCTCCCTTTATACCTCCCAGTGGCCTGGGAGCTACAGGACATGTATTAGAATCAAGCCCCAGAAGCAGTCATTTAGCCAAACCAGTACTCACCCAGCAGCAGCCGGTCGGGGTCATACAGCCCGTCAGGGAGAAGTCGTGGAGCCATCACCGCAGGGGCACATGGAAGCAAAGGACAGAAATGAGACACAGGCACAACCACCCAATAAGCTCTTTGGGGCCCCTCTTCATCCTGAGCAGGGGGAGATCCTGCCTCTGCCTCTGTATCTGCCTCTGGGGTTCTGCTAGGGCAGGTACCCTGTTAGTCAGCAATCTGATAATCTGATATTGCACCCAGAGCTCCTCCTAGGACCCAGCCCACTGGAGGCAGCAAGATCCCTCTAGACAAATATTAACTCAACACCTAGGTGTTGGGGATACAGGATGAAAACAGACATGGCTGCTGCCCTCATGGAGCCTATGGTTCAGTGAGAAGGAGATCATGTACTTTATGAATGGATTACAACTGTGTGAGTGCTTCAAGGAGGAAATTTAAGAACCCAGGCTGGGGGGCACCTGGGGGGCTCAGTCAGTTAAGCATCTGACTTCAGGTCATGATCTCACGGTTTGTGAGTTCAAGCCCCACACCAGGCTCTCTGGATCCTCTGTCTCCCTTTCCCTCTCTCTCTCTACCCCTCCCCCACTTGCACTTGCTCTGTCTCCCTCAAAGTAAATAAATAAACTTAAAAAAGAACCCCTGGTTCAAACCCTGGCCCTCACTCACTAACTTTGTGATATGAGGGTTCAGCTTCTCTGTGCCTCAATTTTTTCTCTGTAAAATGGGGATTGATTGCATTAGTGCCCACCTCCAGGGCAGTTGTAAGGATTAAATGACTTAATATATAAAAAACACTTTGCACAATGCTTGGCACACAGTACACTGTTCATAACTGTTAGCTACTGTCATTACAGGGAGCTGGAGGCATGGGTTTTGGAGGGACCTAGTGTGGGCCAGACCACCACCTACCTGACAACATACAGATTAAAAGAGACAATAGAGGTGAAGCTCTGGGCCCAGTGCCTGGCACATGGTAACCAGACGATAAATGGTGGTGGTATTCTTAGGGCTGTTCTCTAGCACATCCCCAGGGTACAGCATCTCAGCAGAGGCTGTCAGAAGTGCCCTCTCCCCACAAACGCAACCCAGAACTGCAACTCTGGACTGAAAAATAACCAGCATTCTCACCTAATGCTACAAATACCTCATCTCCTTTGACCTTCACAATGACCCAGGAAGTGGACCAAGGCAAAATTATTCCTATTCCCATTTTACAGATGAGGACAATGAAGGGAAGGTACTCCTCTCTCTTGGGTGTGTCACTTCATATCTCCAAACCTAGGTAAGTGGTCGAACCAGGATTCCAACAGGCATCTGCCTGGATTTTGTTCTCCAGGTCGCCCCTTGTGTTTTCCCCCCAGTGCACAGCCCCACACAAGACTTGGAACCTCTCCTGCATCAGTCCCTTCATCTGAAATACTTACAAATAGCCCAGGATCCAAGCTGTTCCTGACCCCAACTCTTCTTCCACAGGCTCAGCCGCTGCTACTCTGACCCTGCCTCTAACCTTTTACCCCATCACCAACTCCAGCCACAAACCCATGGGCCAAGGAATGTCTGCACTCAACTACTAAAATCCATGTTTTACAGATGGAGAAACGGAAGTCCAAAGGTGGGCCACATATCCAAGGTAGCCTTTCGGTGCCCAGCTCTTATACCTTGGCAGTAGTCGGGTGCGGCTGGCCCTCTGAGGAAACCTTGGGTAGGGTCCTGACCTGCAGGTTGCACCCTCTGCTCTTCTCCCCCCGACACTGGGCCTGGTGGGCACCTGCACAGCCTGGCCCCCAGTTCCCCAGCCTAAATATCCCAGAGCTCTGAGCACACCCAGAAAGAGTCAGACAGGTTCCAGAGGTAAAGTCTAGGCATCATGTGAGCTTTGGTACCTTCCAGGTGGTGGCCTCCCCTTTCAGTTGAGTCTGGGCTTTGGAGTCAGACAACCTAGATTTAAATCCCAGGCCAGCCACTTCCCAGCTGTGTGACTCTGGTTAAGTAGATTCACCTCCTTAAACTCCTAAGAAATAGGAATAATACCTATTCCCTCATGGGGTTGTAAGGATATTAGCTAATGCTGCATATTAAAGGCTTAGCACAGAGTGCTGTGGATAGTAAATGTGGCTCTAATTATGATTAGAGAACACAGGCCAAGAACAGGACATGAAGGCCCATCACACTCTACCTTGCCTTTGCCCCATTCTTTTGCCTCCGCCTCCTGTGGGGTGGACTAAGCCCCAAAGCATGTCCTGGAGGCTATAATAATGGGTGCTGCAAGACCCTTTGAGGCTCTAAGCTCATCTCCCCTTCTCATTTCACACAAAGAGAAACTGAGACCCAGGGAGAAAAAATGGGCCCACAGACTATATAGGAATAGAATCCTGCCCCCTCTAATAAACAACAGAATCCCAGGACCCAAGAAAAATCTGAAAGCCCCACCCTCACCAGGGAACGATCATAAAGACCCATTCTGCAAGCCCCCAACAAATCTCAGGCCACCATGACCTTTGTGGCGAGCTTTGTGGGTATCCTGTTTAGCTCTGTGGCTAGCAGACCCATATGTGGTGCTCAGGAAGGGCTTAGGGACAAACCCACGCAGTTCCTCTTCAGTTCCACAGAGAAATTCTGCTCAGGCTCCCCCTCCAGAGGTGTCTCCTTGCATCTCCCTTCCTCACTCCCACCCTGGCCTCTGTCTCACCCTGCAGCCCGGGTCCCATCAGCTGGGCGCAACCCCAGCCAGCAGAGCTCTGGGCCTCCAGAGGCCTGTACAGCGTCAGCATCTTCCCAGCCAGACTGGGATGTTCCTGCCCAGCACAGCCAGCCAGGCTCCTGGCCAGGGTCCACTCTGCAGAGGGGGTGCTGGCCCTGGCCTGCCAGGGGCCCCACCCCCACTGGCCTAGCAGGTGGGGCAGCCTGGGAGCCCTGGGAGCTTCTCTTGGCACCTGCAACCTACAAGAGGGAGGCCAGCCTAGTCTAGGCAGTGCAAGGATGGGCTGATCAAGAGACAGATGGGTGTGGTGCCTCTTCGCCCCACAAGCAGGTGCTCCACCTGCACCGCACATTGCTGGGCCTGGGCAGGCCCTGCCTCCTAATACACAGAGGAAACCTCAGGACCTCCCCACTCCACTCTTAAAACACCCCACTGGCCGACTCCCAGACCAGCTATCGTTCTGGTCACTGCACACTTATTATCTCAGTTGATTCTGCTGCTAATGCCTGTAAGGTCTGGATTATTGGAGAAGGAAGAACCTGGGACTCAGAGAAGTGAAGTGATTCATGCAAGGTCACACAGCAAAGTGGCAGGGCCAAGATTTAAACGCAGTTCTGCTGCATGCAAAGCCTACAGGGCACCAGATGTCACCTTTCCTTCCACCTCTCTGCTCCCTAAAGCTTCTGGATCCCCGTCTTCCCAAACCTTCCACCTCTCTCTGCAAAGTCTCTCCCTCCACAGTGCTAGTCAGAATTAATCATTTCCCACCTCATGGCTGCTCTAGCACCTTGTTTACACAACAGCAGCAGGGTACAGGAGTTATTTCTGAGGTGTCTGCCTCACTGGCACTCAGAAGGGCCTTGAAGGCAGGGGGTGAACCCAGTACATGCTCCTCAGACCTGAGAGTCTGTCACCCCAAACTCCACCCTTTCCCTACCCCCATGCAAAAGTCCTCTGACCTCCTCCTGTTGATCCCCTCCCCACCCCTAGCCTCCTGCCCAAGCCTGTAACTGGGGTGAAGGTAGGGAGCTTGCTAAAACCTCAGGGGCTCTGTGCCAGTGCTCTGGCCCCTCCCTCTCCCCTTCAGTAGCTGAAGGTGTGACCCAGACCTGACACCAGCCGGTTCTCACAGGGACTCCCAGCTGCCCTCAGCACCAAACCCGGCCAGACATTCCCCAAACCTTCTCCTTCTGGAGAAAAAGGCTCTAGAAGCAGAGAAAGGGCTGCCTTCAGCCCTAGTCCGGGAACTTGAGGGGTCACATTCAGCCACTCCCACGCCAGGGGACACTGTGGGCCTTGAAATAACCCCCCCCCCAACCCTACCGGAATAGTCCTACCCTTCCCCCCTTCTGGGGCAAGCTAGGGCTGAGGTCGGTCTGGACAAGTCCCCGCCTCCAATTTGCCAGAGGGGAGAACTCTTGTTTTACCCCCAAAGAAGTGGGGTCTGCCGGAAAGTATAGGTTAGGACGAGAAAACTCCCGGGGAAAGACTGAGAACAGGGACAGGAACACAGACAGAGAAGAGATGAGGGACACAATGAATCGGGGGATGAGAGCAAGCAGGAATCTGAGAGCGATAGAGAGACTGGGGAGACCAGAGACAGAGGAAAGTCCCCGAGACCAAGCCTGGAAGGGAGCGTGTGGGCCGGGGCGGTGACGGGAGGGCCACCGTGGTAGGCAGAGCAGGCGCCCCAGCTCTCGGGTCCCTCAGTCCGGAAACCCGAAGTCAGTTACGTAAGGGGCCGGGCGCGGGGCTCCAGGCCCTGGGGGCCCCCTCCCGCTGCGCGCCGCCAGCCCTCCCGCTCCGGCCAGCGCTGCGGCGGGCCCGGCAGGAGCATGCGGGCCGGACAGGGCGGGGCTTGGGGGGGGCACCTGGGGCCGCAGCAGTCTGCAGACACCCGCCAGCGCGGACCTAAGCCGGGACCCCCGCGCCAGAGAGGCCGGCACTGCCTGGGACCGCCAGCGGCAAGCGTCCACCCCCGGACCCCCCTCTCTTCTCGCCCGCGCCCCTCCCCGCACCCTGAACTTGGAGACTTCCAGACCCCTGTGGACCCCCAGTTCGGCCCTTGTAAGCCAGGACTCCTAGAGACCCTCTCCCCTGACCCTTAGACCCTAGTCTCGCCCCTACCGGGGCGTCCCAGGCCCTTGGGAGTGGGTTCATCTGTCCGTCACCCCGTCCCTCCCGGGGACCCAGGATCGTTCCCAGACGGTCCAGGCTCACCTGGGCCGGACGGGGCGGGGACCTGGCCGGGCCGGGCCGGGCCGCGTTCTCGCTCTCCGCCGCTCTCGCCCTTTAAGAGGTTCCTGCCACTTTGCCCCGCCGGGGGCCTCCACCTGCACTGACAGGGCAACTCTGGAGTGAGGCCCCGCCCCCGACCCGGGAGACCTTCTGATTGGCTCAAGCAACTGCCAATCGGCGGGGCGGCGGAGCGGACGGTGCCGAGAAGTAGGAGCGTCGTCTCAACCGGGAAAGGGCTGGGGCTGCAGGTGCGGCCTGACCCGGACGCCGAGCTCTTGAGCGGCCCCGGGTTGATCCGAAGGCTCAGGGGAGGACTGAGTAGGGAGCTTCTGGATTGGGTGGTGTGGTGTCTGATGTCATACGGCAGAAGTATGATGCAATTTGTCACGTGATGCTGCTCCTAACCTAAGGGCTGGAAGGGTGGTAGGAAGGGAGTTGGTGGTAGGAAACCTAGGGAAGTGACCCTGGGGAGTCTCACCTCGATCACCTGTCCCACCATTTAGCCCTGTGTGACCTTGAGCAAGTCACTTCTCTGAATCTGAGTTTCCTCAACTATAAATCTTACAATACTTTTCTGAGCATTGGCGGTATACGTTAAGTGCCAAGCACACGTTTGGCACAGAATAGGTGCCATATATATATGGGGTTTCCTGTTCCTTTCATCCTTTCATCTTTCCACTCTTGTCAGAGACTTTCGCCCTCCTTATGTTCCATCCCATCAGCACTGGGAGGGGCTTACGTGGTCACTGGTCCACGTCCCCTGTCCCCTCGCTACCTCATTTTTGGGCAAATGGGCAAAACTGAGGCCAAGTGGCTTCCTGGGAGTTAAGTAGTCCTCGTATTAGATGAGCGCTGGAAGCAAACTGCCTTGTCTCAATCCACAGCGCTGCCCTTACTTTGGGCAAGCTACTAACCCTCTCCACGCCAGTTTCCTCCTCTGTAAAATAAAAGTATTTTCCTCAAGGGTTGTTGTGAGAATTAAATGAAATGATCCATGTAAAGTATTGCCAGTCTCATAAGCATCCAAAAAGTGTTAGCATTTATTATGATTACTGATGTTAATATTATATCAAGGTCATAAATTAATGTATTGCCCTGGCCAAATTCACTGCAGCTTCCGAGTCCGGTCTTGTTTTAGGCATCAGGGCCCTGGTCCCTGCCTTCAAGAAGCTCACAGTCTAGCAGGGGGTCTGACTGAGCCCCTAGATCTAGGGGATGCTTTCTGAAATCGGTGGGTAGGCTCCAAAGCACCAGAGAAGCTTTAGTTACTTTAACCAGAAATCTGGACACTTGAGACCTTTTCAGTCCCTGGCCCTGTAGACTGCATGGGGAAAGCTGACATGCACATGCAGGCTCCCAAGCGTGTTGACAAACCTTTCACTTGCCCACATTTTCACCTGCCCACTAGGTAGTAGTGATGCCCAGTGGTTAAGAGCTTGGGTTTTGGAAGCATTTGAGTCTGGGCTCAGCGATTCACCACTTTTGTGCCTTTGGGCAAGTCACTTTCCTTCGGGGATAAAATGGGATAAATAATAGCCCAAACTTTGTATAGAGCTGTTGCGAAAATTAAAAAAGAGAATGTGAAAGTACATATGCAAATACCCAATAATGCATCCAGTATTGTTTTTTAATTGATCCCACATGTATTCAGACGACCCAGGAGAGAGCAGGCTGTGAACGCCTAGGTTCAGCCACTGCAAAAGGGGTTTCCTCTCTCCCTCCCCGCATTCTGACGCTCCGCCTCAGTCGAGGGGGCGGGGCGAGGAGGATCCCCGCAGGGCCGCAGGAGCTATTCCGAGGATCTGCCGCAGGCCCCGCCCCCCCGCCCCTCCCCGATTGGGGCGGGCTCGCGGCTCCGGCTTCTGGGGCCGAGCTGTGCGTGGGTGACTCAGCAGCGCCCGCGCCTGCCCCGGCCTGATAAGTGTGTGTGCGGTGAATGTGTGTGTTGGGGTGGCCAGGGAGGGCTCTGTGTTAACGAGTTTGTGCGTGGGGAGTACATGTGGGGCTGTGTTTGTGATCTTGATCTTGTGTGTGGCTCTCTGTGCACTTAGGTGTGTGTGGAGGGGTGCATCTGTGTCACGGTGTGTCCCTGTTGTGAGTTTGCATAAAGGGTGTGACTCTGTTTGTGTTTCCCTCCCTGTGTCTTATAAACATGTGTGCCCCCCTTACCCCGCTCCCAGGCCCTGGGGACCTAGAGAGCCACTGCCGGGTGGGGGTCTCTCTACCTAGGCAGCCTCTGTGTGTTTCTTGTTGAGATGATTTATGAACTTGTGTGGGTGAACGTGGGCTTGTCGATCACTGGGAGGAGGAGGAGGGTTGGGGTGCTGTCACTGCCTGGACTTCAGGCCCTCCTGCCCCAGTACCTCTGCCTATAAAGCCTCCACCTCCCTTCCCAGACTGTAGAGAGCAATTTGGGGAGACCTCCAGAGGAGATAACTCACATTTAGTAATCTCTGTTATTTTACATGCATTTTCTCATTTGATCTGTCTGAGTCCTCACAGCCACAAGTGTTCTAAAGAGGGTCTGAGACTTGAGAGAGTGGAAATGACAACCCAAGGTCGTGCAGTTTAAGAGCAATGGAGGCCGTCAAGGTAACAGAGGGCAGATCTCCTCCTAAGCTGAGCACCCAGTTTGCCTGGAGCCTGTGGGGTGCTGATAAGCTTGTGAGGCAAGGGAAAGAACCTGTTTGTGTCCCCCCTCCTCCTCTGAGTTTCCTGGGCCTCCAGCCAACTCCTTATCCTGCCAGAGCCTGAGCACTGCCACCAACTTGGATTGGGTGATTGGGTCTTGAGCTGAGTGATTAAAAAAAAAAAAAACAAAACAGGGGACAAGCTGGGGGCTAGGGAGAGGGGCCAGGGCCAATGTAGAAGCATCTGTTACTTCAAAAAGACTTTATTGAGCACGTTATTAAAACCTGGCCAATACCCTGCTCTGTCTAGGAAGGGAAGAGAGTCACAAGACCAAGCCACAAGGAATGGTGGAGTGGGCAAGCTCAGGCCTGAGGCAGGGGGTGTGGCTGGGATCTGTTGCTGGTTTCAGTCCTACCTGACTCCACCATTTAAGGGAGGCCCTGAGACCTGGCCAGTCATATTTCTCTGTTAGCCTGTCTCCCTGTCAGTCAAATGAGGTAATGGCGCTAACCCTGCCTGCCTTCCCGCACTCCAAGATGCTAGGAGGGAAATACATTTATAAACAGTTGTTCTCCAAACATAATGGGCGGTCCTGTTGTGACTCATGGCCTCCTATGAGAAAGGCCTTAAGGAAACTGTATACCAGTCAGAGCCCAGAGAGGGGAAAGGGTCCCAATGGAGGGACTAGGGAAGGCTGCCTGGAGGAGGTGACCTACTAGCCAGGTTTTTAAGGATGAATTTAGTATATGGAAATAGAAGAGGGTGTCCCAGTACATAAAGAAATAGAAGAGGGTGTTCCAGCCTACATAAAGGCCTGGAAGTAGAACAGTGAAGTTGTATGTTGGGAACAAAAACTGGTTTGGTATATTTGGCACAGAGTGAATGCCAGGTTTAGACTGGAGCAGGTGAGGGGCCGGAGGGAAGCAGATGTGGGGACAGCCAGGAGGTCTTTGGTCCTGTCTGGCTGGGGTGTGGCAGTCCTTTGGGGAGGGCAGAGAGGAGAGGGAGAATGGGCAGGCATCGGTTCAAGGACCCCCTTCCCCAGAACAATCCATTTGCAGCCTGGGGCAGATCCCCAGGATGACATCAAGGTGGGCACAAGGCTGCGGAGCTCCCTCCAAAAGAAGGATGGAGAAAAAGACAAGTCAGATGCCCTGGTCCAGGGAACGATCCAGACATGGGCACAGAGGGTGCCCACAAATGAACATTTAAGGGGTCTGGAAGGCCCCGTTGCCAAGGAGTTCCTCTGGGTTTGCTCCAGTGTGGGGAGGGAGTCATTCCCACCGGGAGCACTCCTTTCCAGGGAAGGCAGCCTCTCCAGAAGCCCCTGTTGAAACAGCAATGGTTGGTAATGATTGATTAGCCTATTATGTATCTGCCAGGTACTTTGCTAACCTGTTCCCATGAGGTACCCCTGGTATACGGATGAGTAAAAGGGGGCTGAGAGGCGAACTGTTCTGTTCTCCATCACACAGCCAATCAGTGGCGAGGCCAGGACTCCCCGTTTCCTGAGATGTCAGGAAGGAGCTGATGGAGGTGTTTGTGAACGGCTGAGATTCTGTGGGGCAGGAAACTGGAGGAACCCTCGCCAGGGAGAAGGAAACGTGGTGTCTGCTGCCACCTCGTGGTCACAGAGCCACTTGGGGCAGAGGCGCAGAGCTGAGCTCCCCAGGCTTCTCTAAGAGGGTGGCTGCTTTGGGTGCAAGGTGTCAGCAAGGGTAGTGAAAGGGAGGGCACGCAGGTGGGACTGCGTCCTGGATTGTGAGACCCCAGGCATGCCTCTTTTCCTTGCTCCTCAGTTCTCGGTTCCTTCAAGAGGACTCAAAGAGATCATCTTTACTCCTGGGAAGATCTTTCACAGCCTTTGCTCTGTCTTTGCAGCTGGGAAAACTGGGGACCCGGTGGATCCAGGATTGTGGGACCTAAAGCTTATCTGGGGGGCCCCCTTTAAAAAGAATGAAGGGATGCCTGGCTGACTCAGTAGATCAAGCAGCTCCTTTTTTTTTTTTTTTAATTTTTTTATAACGTTTTTAATTTATTTTGTGAGAGACAGAGTGTGAGCGGGGGAGGGGCAGAGAGAAAGGAAGTCACAGGATCTGAAGCAGGCTCCAGGTCCTGAGCTGCCAGCACAGAGCCGGAGGTGGGGCTCGAACTCACGAACCGCGAGATCATGACCTGAGCCGAAGTCAGATGCTTAACCAATTGAGCCACCCAGGTGCCCCCATTACAAGCAACTCTTGATCTCAGTGTTGTGAATTCAAGCCCCAGGTTGAGCATGAAACCTATTTAAAAAGAAAAAGAAAAAGCTAGAAATGCCTGGGGCACCTGGGTGGCTCAGCCGGTTAAGGGTTAAACTTCTGACTCTTGATTGATGATATCAGCTCAGGTTATGATCTGCTGTCATCCCATGGTTGGGGTCTGAGGACTGAGCATAGAGCCTGCTTGGAATTCTTTCTTCTTCTCCTTCTGCCCCTCCCCCTCATGCACGTCCTTGATCTCTCTCTCTCTCTCTCTCTCTCTCTCCCTCTCTCTCCTTCTCTCTCTTTCTCTCTCTCTCTCTCTCAAAATAAATAAACATTTTTAAAGAAAAGAATACAAAATACCTGTAGCCACTCAAGACTATAGGACACAAATTGGAGGGAAGGGAAGTCAGAGTGGAAAGACCTTAGCCAACTCAAATTAATATATTTTACTTTTGCAAATTTTACAGAAATATATGACTTTGTGAACACAAGACCAGTGTTCCTTTAGGGCCAATGCTAGTATGAAGTCTTGACTGATACATAAGCCTCACAGTGAGCCAAGCATGAGGTCCCCCATGGGAGATTTGGGGATTCTGAAGCCAGAGCAGGATCCAGATTCATGTCTCCCACCTCCCACCCCCTCCAGGCAGGCTTTCACCTAGATTTTCCAGAGCTTTTACCTGGAAGTGAGTCCACTCTCACCCCACCTTGTGTGTGGCCACATCCTAACAGTTGGATTTCTCCAGCCAGGACTCCTCAGGGATCCTCTGTTCCATCCGGTTGAACCCTCCTTTGCTTTCTAGGCATGGAGGTCCAACCGCATAAGCCCCGGGAAGCCTTCTCTGCCCGCCCTTGCCTCCTCTGGTGGGGCCAGCACCGTGTGTGGCTTGGAGGTCTGTGGTCAGTACAGAGCTGTTGGCTGAGTCCCTGCAGGGCTATCAGTCTAATGTCACCCACATGTGGGCAGTCTGCATGGACACATCCTGAGCCCCTCCTCTTGTAGCCACGCCTACAGAATTGGGGTTGAGAGACAGAGAGAGGACTCAGACCCAGTGTCAGCCCTCCTCCAGCTCATAGTCTGGTGACCAAGTAAGGCATGGACTGAGTCTTAACACTTTTAGACCTGAGAATAACTTAGAGATCAACTAACCCAAGTGATTGTCTAACTCATTTAGCCACAGAAGCCCAACATGGGAAACAGAGGGAAGCGGAGCTATTCGGAGTGAAGCAGTGGGTGTGTAACAGGTGTGGGGGTGCCATTTTCTGGGCTTCCCCCCAACCTCCCCCAGCCCTTCTAAGGAACCACGAGTTGGAACAAATGTTGAAGTTCAATGTCCTTTGCTTTAACTGAGGCCCAGCAAGAGTAAGAGATTTGAGGGGCATCTGGGTCAGTTGGTTGATCATCTGACTCTTGATTTCAGCTCAGGTTGTGATCTCATGGTTCATGGGATCAAGCCCTGTGGTTGGGCTCTGCGCTGATGTGCAGAGCCTGTTTGGGAGTCTCTCTCTCCCTCTGCCTCTGCTCCTCCCCTGCTCACATGCACAGCTTGCTCACTCTCTCTCTCTCTCCCTCTCTCTCTCAAAATAAATTAAAAAAAAATATTTTTAAGTAAGAGATTTCACTGAGGTCACAAAACAAGTTCATGGCTAAGGCTCGATTCAGACCTAGGTCTGCCTGACTGCAGGTTTGAGGCTCTCTTTGCTCAACCTCAATCCTGGACATTTGGGGTGGAACCATCCCTTCTGACCCACATCTCCCTGCTGTCACTCTGGATCCCCATCCACTCAGCACAGCCAGCAAAGAGAAGTTCAGAGGGGTCCCAGGGAACCCATGGGGGTGGGGCAAAAAGCAAGGAGCCCTTTTGGAGCTGCTGTGCTGGAATGAGGGCAGAAACTAGACTTCCGTCTGTTTGTTCACTGCTCATCCTCAGTCTGAGCACAGAGCCTGCTACACTGTACATAAATATTAGTTGAATGAATGAATTTGAAGCCATAACTCAGGGCAGGGGAACATTGCTGGGAGGAGAAACTATCCCGCCAGTGCCTCATCCACCTCTGGGCACTTCTCCTCTGCGGGTGGGATCTGAGCTGAGTCTCCACAGCTTAGTAAAGATTTTCAGCTTTGCTGCATTTTCCTTTTCTTTCTCTTCAGAGCAACACCTTGACTGTCGGAGCTGTTGTGTGACTTTGGGCATTTGCCCTGTCTGAACCCCCATCTCCTCATTTGTTAAAAATATCCTACATTAGGGGCGCCTGGGTGGCTCAGTCGGTTGAGCATCTGACGTCGGCTCAGGTCATGATCTCACAGTTCGTGAGTTCAAGCCCCTCATCGGGCTCACTGCTGTCAGTGCAGAGCCTGCTTCAAATCCTCTGTCCCCCGTCTCTCTCTGCCTCTCCCCCACTCTCACACTTTCTCTCCCAAAAATAAATAAAACATTTTTAAAAAAACTTACATTGGGGCGCGTGGGTGGCTCAGTCGTTAAGCATCTGACTTCAGCTCAGGTCATTCATGATCTCATGGTTCGTGGGTTTGAGCCCCATGTCAGGCTCTGTGCTGACAGCTCAGAGCCTGGAGCCTGTTTCGGATTCCGTGTGTGTGTCTCTCTCTCTGCCCCTCCCCCTCGCTCACGCTCTGTGTCTCTTTTCCTCAAAAATAAATAAACGTTAAAAAATAGAGAAAGGAAAAGGAAAGAAAGCAAAGAAAGGGGTAAAATAAGGTTGCTGATGCCAGGCATGGCCAGTAGGTGGCAGCAGCGTCTGTGACATGAGCTCGTCCTGCCTCCTTTCCTCAATTTCTTCGAAGACCAGCTGTTCGGCTGTCTTCTCATGCGAGAACATAGATCTATAAAGGAGTGTGTGCCCCAGTGGGAGGTGTGTGTACAAAGAAGTGTGTGTGCATGCCTGTGGTATGAACGCACGTGTGCATGTGTGTGTGAGCAACATGTATACAAGTGCCAGGAGTGAGTCTGTGTGAGAGAAGAGAATGTAGCCAGTGGTGAGAAGCAGTGTGTGCATGAGGAGGATGTTTGTGCACAATCAGGTGTGTGTGTGTGTGTGTGTGTGGCCTCCAGGTCTGTGGGTCTATTTGCATGTGACTGTGTTGTGTGTATGGACCACCACCTCCCACCCCCCCACCCCCCCTACCCCCCCTCCACTCGTGAAACACCTCTTAACTTTTCAGTCCTGGGCCCCCGGAACATCTAGCGAATCCTGCAGCCAGGCACACAGTAGCGCACACCGCACACGCCCTTGCAGAGGGCTCTGGGATCACCTGGGAGCCGCTGGGGTTTCCCCTGGGGAAGGAAGAACACTCATATGTTAATTAATAGGATGGGGAACCATGGGTGATGTTTTTTACCTCTTCTTTTTCTTATCAGGTTTCTCAGTTTTTCTAACGAGCATCCTGTAATAATCATAAACACTGGGGGGAGAAAACCCACCTGTGTACCTTTTCATGGGTCTTTCCTTTTCCCTTAGGGGGTGGCAGGGTTCGCATATGTCTGGCAATGCGGGCCAGCGGCTTGCACGAGGGGGCCCTGATAGCAGCTGTGGCGGGATCTAACCAGGGCAAAGGATCGGTACAGAGCAATCAGAGAAGGCTTCCTGGAAGCAGAGGGAAGCGGAGCGGACCTGGAAGGGTGACGAAGCTGGCACATGACAGTAGTCTGTCCTGCCTGCTGCACTTTCTCAGAACTGCCTGCCCTTGGGCTGGGCCTCCGCCGTTCTCTTCCCGAAGTGCGTCCTCATCTCCTTCTGAGGGAGTTTGAGGTTGCAGGCAGGCAAGACTGAAGTTAGATTCCTAGAATCCCCCATTGGGAAGGGGCATGAGAGGTCATCTGGGTTTTTCAGGCAACTGGGAGCTATTGAAGGTTAAAGGCAGACTGTGCCCCCCAATCAATAATTCTGTGCCCCGCTTACCACGTACAGCTGTTGGGTCACTGGGTCTTCCGGAGAGTCCTGGTACGTTAGGTATAATAATTATGCTATTTTACAAAAGAGAAAGTGATGCTCAGAGTGGTCATGCAGATGTGCTTCTCCTCAGGCCATACACAAAGGTGAATAAAAACCTCCACACCATGTACTGGGGCACCTGGGTGGCTCAGTCAGTTAAGTGTCTGACTTTGGCTCAGGTCATGAGCTAGAGGTTCATGAGTTCGAGCCCTGCATTGGGCTCTGTGCTGACAGCTCGGAGCCTGGAGCCTGCTTCGGATTCTGTGTCTCCCTCTCTGTCCCTCCCCTGCTTGCACTCTGTCTCTCTCAAAAATAAACAGTTTTTTTAAAAATCTCCACCGTGCACAAACACTAAGGTGCTCTCACACATGCTGTGCAATCTCCCTCTCTCTCTCTCTCTCTCTCTTTCACACACACACACACACACACACACACACCCTTCAGAGCAGTTCTTCCTGGCCTCAGTGGGAGCTCTGGGCAGAGGTGCCAGACCTCTGTGAAGTCTTCCGCACCTGAGTCCCTGTCTGTGAGCCCCTTCCCCATGCTGGGCAGTCCGCAGCCCTGCCCGTGCCCCTGCCCAAACAGCCTGCAGCTGTGCGGGGGTGAGATCCCAGTCTGGGTCAAGGCCGCCCACCTGCATTGGTGCTCATCACCTTGACACAGCAGGCCCCAGGGTGGGCAGCCCCCGCTGAGGCTATGGGTCTCTGAAGGGAGGTTGCCTCAGCAGGGGAAGGGGGAGTCCGGGCTCTGGCGCCCTCTTGAGGACCTGATCACACCTGGTGGGGAGACGGATCCTGGAGCAGGAATTTCCCTTCTAGAGAATTACTTATTAACCATCAGCAACCATTTGAGGCGGGGAACATTGAGGAGGTAGAGGTCTCCTGGGACATCAAACCCCATGCCCAGGGCTTCTCTGAATGCACCCAGAGGAGGTTTGGGGCTTCTATGGCCAAAAGGAGGGCCAACAGGACAAGAGAATGGAACGGAGGTGGGAGTAGGGTGGAGAGAAAAGGAGGGGGAGCTAGTGGGAACCCCAAGAGGCACGTGAGGTGGGCAGGACTCTGGAGGACAAGGGACTTAGATTAGGGGGTGGGCCACAGAGAAGAAGGAGGAGCCAATCTGGAGGGTTGGGGGAGAGGGGGCTCCTGGAAGCCTGCTTTGGTTTGGGGCATGCTCTAGGAAGTAGCTACAGCTACCTTGTGTATGTCTCTCTCCCATCAGATGGTTTTGTTTTGTTTTGTTTTGTTTTTTAGATTTTATTTTTAAGCAACCTCTATACCCAACACGAGGCTTGAACTTACAGCCTGAGAACAAGAGTTGCATGCTCTACCAACAGCCAGCCAGGCCCCCAGATGGGGTTCTTAGGGACAGTATTGCAGCTCCCTCCGAGATAGTCCTGAGCATAGGACTATTCACTCATTGTGAGCAACCAGGTCTGTGTCACACACACACACACACACACACACACACACACACACACACCACCCCCCCAGACTAGCCGCCCCCCCCATGAGGGGACCACAGAAGGTCAGCAAAGAAACAGCCAGAGATGTGGACACCGAGAATAGTGCTTTTCTTTATTGGGAAAACAGAAGGTTGGTCCTTGGTACCATGATAGGACCTAGGATAGGCAAAAAGCCAGGTGTATGAGTCAAGCTTCATTTTGACATGCCTGCCTCCCTCATCCCCAAAGCAGGGCAGCTCCAACTACAAACACCAGACCCCCAGTCATCCTTTCCTCCGCCTTGGACAAACGCCCAGTGGTTTTTACCAGCAGATGTCTGTTTCTGGGATCAAGGAACAGAAGGGAAAGGTCTCTGTTCTCTCCCAGCATGTCAGAGCCCTCAGAACCCATCAACTCCTACCTCTGTCCCTCCATTGTATGAGGCCCAGAGAGGGACAGAGGCCTGCCCAAATATACATAGGAGGAAGTGGAGGACAGAGTCAAACCCACGTTCCCTGTCTCCTGGCTTGGGACTTATTCCAAGAGGAGATCCTGGAAGATGAGCCCCATCAGGTGGATGTCACCTGCATGGACACCTGCCAAGGGGCTCCATCCCCATGACTCAAGCGTTCTGGCCAGAAGGCCCAGGCCGGTGCCACCTAGGGATCTTTCATTCCTCCCAGACTGTGCCTCCCTCTTAGGTGCCGGAGAGGGCAGTCTTGGTGAAGACAAAAGGGGACAGCTACGTATAAAGCACTTGGGGAGAAGACGTCCTCTTGAAAATTGCCTCTCCAATGCATGCTGTCCCATCTCCTGAAACTCGAGGAGACGGTTAAAAGAGAAAGTCCTTTGCTCCTGACCCACCTACAGCATTAAGAGATGTGGGTCAGAGCAGGTATAACCTAAAATGTTAGATCACATTAAAAGCTCCACTGTTGAGCATTTACTCTGCATCAGATGCTTCATTCATCCACTCAGGAGAATACTGTGTGCCGGTTACAGGCAACATTTGTGCGACTGAAACAGACAGGCCTTTTTGTAAATCTTCACAACTTCTTGTGTTGTCATCCACGACTGAGGAAAGGGGCTCCAAGGGTGAAGTGACTTGCCCAAGGTCATACAGCAAAGTCATAGCAGGCAGCTGAAAAATCATAGAACAAGCAAGCCTTCCAAGACAGAGAGGGAATGGATGGACAGAGGGACCTGCCAAGGTCAAGGCAGTTTCTTGGGAAACTGGGAAACTATGACTACCTCATCACCTGCCCAGGTGATGAGACACAGAACCCAGCACCGGGAAGGCTCAGTCTGTGACTATGAGCTGGACACCCGTCCAGTGCCCTCTGCGTAATCAGTTTCCTCGTGGGAGGAAGGCGGGGAAAAGCAGAGGAAGTGAACTTGACCGATCTAAGATGGGATCCTAGCTGGCGCAGCCATGAGCAAGCCATGTGGCCTTGGGCAGGCCACTCCCCTCACTGAGCCTCAGTTTCCTCATCCGTAACGTAGGGGTAATCATTGTAATAGTGCCTACCTCATAGTCATGCTGTGAAGATGAAATAAATTACCCATGTAAAGAGCTTGGAACAGAGACGGGGGCTGTGTATCGCACACTATTCTTGCTCTACTGGCCTCTCACTGAGGTGGGTGGGAGAGCACTCTGCACCAGGTGGGGGGCTCATGGCCGGCACTGCTGATGGGGCCAGAACCCGCGCAGTACCCAGCCCAGCGCTCTACCACGTCAGGATAAACGAAGGCTCTCACCAGCCCCTCTAGGCCCCATTTTCAACTCCCAAGCTGCCTGCTGCCAGAACCCCACAGCGGGCTGTGCTAGTCCCCAGTCTCCTCCGGTCCCCCAACATCTGTAAGCTCGGAGTTGGGGTCGGGCCCAGGCCCTCTCTCCCCACACTCCCCGGAGCCGGCAGCACTATGTGCTCAGTGCCCAGGAATTAAAAAATAATAATGAATAAATAAATGACAAGAGAAAGTTGTGTGTAGTGCTGTGTGTGAGTGCTGGGACCATGTTCTGGAGGTGGGGGTGGGAGTGGGGTCACTCCCTAGGGGTTTGGAGCCTCTGAGCTGGTTCCCGGCCTGGATCTGCAGTAGGTCCAGGCAGAGAAGGTGGCCAGAGGCCAGGCTAAGGATCCACTGCTGAAAACAGAGAGGCTGGCCTTTGGGCAGAGGCCTGGTGGGGGCTCAGTCTGGACGGTGCTCCTCCAAGTCCTCTCGGGGCCCTGGGGGCTTCCTCCACCTTGAGGAGCATTTCAAATTCCAAGCTAAGCAAACCTCCTTAGACAGCTGCCTCTGGCTCCCCACTATTGTCACAGAATAATTCTGTATTGGGGGCCTACTATGTGCCAGGCACTTTGGCAGGCACCTCCCTCACCACATCCCTAGTCTTCAGATGGGGCTCGTGGAAGTGAAGTTACCTGCCTAAGATCATACTGCTGGCAAGCGGCCAAGAATCCAACAAAACCAGGACTCTTATTAGAGACTGAACATCATACTAGAGACTCATCCATTCCCTCGTCTTAGAGCTAAGAGAAAACATAAACTCAGAGAGGGCAAATCCCTTGCCTAGGTCACACAGCCAGTTAGCTTCAGAGCTTTGAATCCAGATTTAGGCCTTCCCAAGCCACGTAGGAAACTCAACTTGAAGGCTCTCATTTATTCCCATCACCCTCCTGCCCTCCCCACCTCCAATCTGTCTTCTATGACACCTGACATTATCCATCATTCCCTCCCCCCCGGGAACGCCCTCCTCCTCCAGTTTCCATGGCAACACATTCTCCCCATCCTCCTCCTGCTTCTCAGGCAGCTTCTCACTCTCCACTGTGGTTCCTGAGCCTAGAAAGCAGGGGGATCCCCAGGGTGGGTCCCCCATCTCTTTTCTCTTCATTGCTGTCCCTGAAAGCTCATCAACTTTTCCCTCTAGGTCTCCAGCTCTGACCTTGTGCTGCAGCTCCACTTCTAGGTAATAAGAGCTACTTACCATGTGCTAAGAGCTTACCTGTGCTCTGGACCCCATCTATACATTAACTCATTAAATCCTCACGACAACCTTGTAAAGGAAGTCCATTCTGCAGAGCAGGAAACTGAGGCACAGAGAGGGAAAGCCAAAGTCTGACTCCAGCTTTCACCACTACTTCTATTACAAGAAAATATACAAAATTGTAGGGCATTTTGAAGCCAGAAGCAAAAACTTGCTTCTACCTCCTGAAGAGAGAGGAATGGAAACCTTGGGGGAAATCAGACCTACTTCACTTTTGAGAGCCCTGTGATGATCTAGAATTACACTGTCAATTTGGAGCTTTAAAATGCATCATGCACGGTACATTTTGAAATGTGAAGATTTGGAGAGCTTCAGGAGGAACAAAAGTTCATGGAAAATTGCCCTTTTCCTTCAGATTTTTCCATTTGGTTTGAAGTCTTCGAAAATCCTCATCCCAGGGTTCCAGCAATTAAGGCTCTTCTATTTCAATGATGCCTGGGCTTCACCAGAACCTTGGACCGTGGAGTCCTACTGACCTGAGTTCTGCCACCACTAACAGGCTCTGTGACGGAGGGGTGAGCGGATTGACCTCTCTGAGCCTCTTGTGTAAACTGGGCTCTCACGAGGATCGGATGGGATAATGTTCATAAAGTGCTTGGCTCAGAGCCTGGCACTCGGAAGGGCTCGGTTAAGCCCCATGCTTCAAATGCACACAGCTTTTCTCAGGTTTACCAAGCACCGGAACATTTCCATGCTTTTGCACATGCTGTTCCCTCTTCTTGGTAGCCAACTCCTACTCTTCCTTTAAGATCCTTTGACTGACTCTTTTCTCTTCTAGAATTGTTATGAATGTGTTTTAGTATAAAGCTAGGAAAGGCACTTCCCTACAACACTCTCCCTGGGGCTTGCAGTCACTGCATGCATCACACTGAGATGCAATGATCTGTTCATGCCTTGTCTCCCAGCATGGGCTTGAACTTTCTGAGGGCAGGGCTGTATCTGACTTATTTCCAAGTCCCAGCGCCCAGTGTGCACAGCCCCTGGCGTGATGTCGATTTCAGTATGTTTGCTTTACCCTAGATGCACCTGGCCTGGACGCAGCCTCTGCTGACCCCAGGACAAATTTGGACAAATTTATGTATGAGAAGTAGTAAAGAGCAGCCAGATCTGTTACAGCCATAGGAAATGGCAGTGAGCAGACCCAGAGCAGCCTTGAGAGCGAGCGGAAGGGGACACAGTCCTTGCAGAGAGAATCAACAGCCCTGACTCCAATGTCACCTTCTTCAGAAGTGTTCCCCAGTTCCTAAATTGTCCCCTCTCTGTGACATCTCTCAAAGGCATTAGTAAGAGGAGTCCCATGTGATGAGGAGCGCCCCACCTTGCTGATACACCCCCAACCCCCATTCAGACACAGAAGTCTCTATGGTCACTGGGCACTGTCCTACATCTTCCCGAGTGCTACTGGAGCCATTTGCTGGAGGAAGAAAATTCCCAGGTCTGGAGCTTCTGGGGCCTCACCCTGAGAAGGGGGCTGTGCTTTGTCAACTAAGGGCATCCCTATCCCTGATGTGCAAAGCTCAACCTGGTGCCTAAGCCCGCAACCTCCTGAATGTCAGTTCAGCCCCTGCTGGAGTGACAGTCAGCCAGACAAGGGAAAGGCTTTTGTTCCTAGGAAATGACTGTCAAAGAGAAAGAGAAAAGAAGTATCTTGTTTCCTTTTTTTTTTTTTTTTTTTTTTATGGTTTGAGACAAAGACGTCAATTTCTCTCCATCTGTCCCAAAAAGGGAAGAAAGTTAATTTGTTTCTACAAGGATGTCAGCTCACTGCTTCAATAGGGAGTCAGGGGTGTGTGCGCCTGTGGGGGGAGGGGGCGGGGAGAGGCGATGGAAGCACGGGGGAGGCTCAGGGAACAAGGACAGACCCCCATATTCAGGAAAGCAAAGATCTGGGAATGCCTGAATAAAATGCCAAACACATGAAGAGAAAAACCTCTATGCCTTGCTCGGGGTGGACTCGCCCTCCGCAGCTTGAAGGGGGCAGCTGGGATAAGCGGGGCGGGGGGGTGGGGGGGGGTGGCTGGGGAGCACACAGCATTGGAAACACTGGACACACTGGGCGCAGCCAGGGGTTGGGAGAAGGGAGAGGATTTCTCCTGGAGGTCCTTACCAGACACCCAAGACTGGGAGGAGAAAAATCCACATTGGTGCTTCAGATGCCCCTATCCAGTCCCAGGGTCCATGGAGCTCTAACTAGCGCGGTCCTCCGTCCTCCGGTACCTGGGCAGAGAAGTCAGGCCCCTGGGACACCCCCACCCCCCACCCCCCACCCCCCACCCCCGACAAGCGTCTGTCCTCCGGTTTGAGGACCTAATGTCACAGCGGAAGTTCCCCAGCCTCGCCTCTGCCCGCCCACCGCCCTTGGCTCAGAGGCTGACTTGTAGCTCTGGTGTTGGAGCTGCAGGACCTCCTTCTTAGCCCCACAGAGCTCAGGGCTGGAGACCCTACCCCAACTGAGGCCCTGCCTGAAGCCGCTAGCCCTGCTCCACTGTCATGTCCCAGGGCCCACTGGCACAAAGTGCTGGGGACACTACGTCGCTGCTGAAGCCATTCCAAGAAAATGGCTGTCAAGGACAGAAAAGGTATATTCTCTCTCCCTCTCTGTTTTATTTTCTCTTTATTTATAAAGTCCAGTTGGACCTAGGGCTCGGCAAGCCCCGCCTCTTGCTAGAACTCAGGGCTTGGGACTCTACCCCAAGGTTAAGGCGCCCACCCCCTGCACACAGGCCCTATCCTATCTCATGACCCAATCTTGAGCCGCAGGCCGCCTCACTGTCCTGTCCGTCCCCCTCGCCCCCAGAAGAGGCCCGGCCCCCCCACACAGAGACCCACTCTTGCAGCCCCTTTGTCAAGCCTCCAACTCTACCACTGCTCCCTGGGTCCCGGGCCCAGTTCTTCATGGCCCAGGCCAGCAAGCCTGCTCTGGCCAGAACCGGAAGCTGGCTCACCGCAGAGGCCCCGTTTAAGCCGCCGAGTCCCAGAGCCACAGGCCCTGCTCCACCAGGGTCGCCAGCTCTTCGCACCCAACACCAAGCCGACCGCGCCCCCACCCAGCCCGGAGGCACCGCGCCACCGCCTTGCCCGGTGCCCCGTGCCCCGTCCGGCACCCGAGGTCCACCCCTCCCCCTCCCCCTCGCAGGGACTCCAGTCTCTCGGCCCCTGCCTCCCCTCCAGCACGGCCCCCTTCTCCAAAACAGGGGCCCTGTTCGGCCCCACTCCGCGTCGCGACCCCGCCCCCTGCGAGCCCAGGGAGTCGGCCAGGTCACCCCGGGGAGTGGGAGGCCGGCGGCGGGGCGGGCCGGCGCGGTCACGCGGCCGCCCCCCCGCCGGGACCGTCGGACGGGGTGCAGGCGGTGACCCGTTCGCGGGCCGTGGTTTCGCGGGCGCGGCTAAAGCTGCTCCGTTCCGGGCGGCCGCAGGGCAAGCGGCAGAGCTGGCGGAAGCAGCGCTTGAAGTTCTCGTCGAGGAAGGCGTAGAGCACGGGGTTGAGGCTGCTGTTGGCGTAGCCGAGAGCGATGCACAGGTGCAGCGCGGCCACCACAAGCGGGTCGCGGCGGTCGATGTCCACCAGCGTCCAGACGATGACGAAGATGTGGATGGGCGCCCAGCACACCACGAAGGCGCCCACCACCACGAGCACCATGCGCGTGATGCGCCGCAAGCTTCGGTCCTTCTCCTTGGAGCCCGAGAGTAGGCGCACGCTGCGCAGGCGCAGCAGCATCAGGCCGTAGCACACGGTGATGATGAGGATGGGCACAACGAAGGCGAAGAGGAACACGCAGATCTTGGTCACCGTATCCCAGTACCAGCTGGGGCTGGGGAACTGGAGGGTGCATACCACTGCCCCGTCTGCCGGGGAAACAAGGAGAGACAGACAGGAGGTGAGGGTTGTGTGGGCCTGAGCATACCCTGCCTGCTTGCCACCCTTCTTGGTTTGGTCAGGTCCCACGCCTCCTCCTGGCCTTTGCTCAAGGTAATTCTTCTGTCTGGAATGTCCTCTTACACTTCTGTACTTGATGAACTCCTACTCATCCTTAAAGACCCCAGCGGGATTGGCCCTAATCTAGGAGGTCTCTTCTCTATATTTTCTTCCAGGCCCTTCCAAAGCCTCTACATCCATGGCCAGCAGTAATCATATAGTTTAGCCCAAAGCCACCAAATGTCAGTCGTTGTGAGAACTCAAAACATCCTACCCATTTCCAGACTAGCCGCAATGGGGACAATACTGCTATGATTGACCTAGAGAGCATGAATTAAGAGAACTCAGGCCTTACTAAACCTGTGGTGTGAACCTGGGCAAACTATTCAGCCTCTAGGAGAGCTTCCACAAAGTAGGACTGATAACAGTACTTAAACCTCACAGGGTTGTTGCAAGGATTCAATAGGCTACGGCATGTGAAACATTAGTACAAGGTGGTTCAAGCTCTTGGTGTAGTCACAGGGCAGAGGGGCAGATACATATAGGAGTCCAGAAGTCAGGGCTAGGTCAGGGAGGCAGATCTCAGCTTAATGGCAAGAAGAGCTGACTGCTAGATTTGTCCCGAGGTGTACCCAGGGAGGAATGAGCTCCCTGTTCCTGGAGTGTGGGTGTGGGCTGGATGAGCACCTTAGTGGATGTTTTGGGATTCAGAAACAGGCCTGAGACTCTCCTGGGGAGCTCCCAAGATCTCTTGGAACTCTGGGATTTGAGGAGCCATGCTGTGGACTTGGATCCTGAGAGTTGTAGAAAGGGTGCTGGGGATCCACAGAGGGGGTCCACCGGACAACAGCATGGCAGGACCCCCAGGGATGACTGAGTCCAAGGACTTCATTGTGCAGATGGCAGAACAAGGCTCAGAGAGGAACAGCACTTGTCCAAGGTCACACAGCAAGCTGCATACAGAACCAAGTGCTGAGTGGGGAGGATGTGCAGGGGATGGAGTGCGGAGAGAGGAGGCCCATCTGGTCTGACCCCTAGCAGGGCTACAGTTAATGGCCCATAAACTGAAGGCTGGCAGTGAGCAATGGGGCCCAGCTGCTGAGTCAAGACCAATTACAGGGAAGCTGTATGTGATGGTTAAGGTGGTCAAAAGGCCTCCCACCAAACCTATTCCCCTTCCACCCACAGCACGACCCTCTGCAAACCTCCAACTCAGGGGGCAATAGGAGTAACAGATATAAGGGCAGGAGCCTTGGGTGCTAGGCCAAGTTCCATCAAATGCCTAGCCACGTGACCCTAAGTAAGCCACCTGACCTCTCTGATTCTGGATGCATCCCTGCCTTGTCCTGAATATTTTACACATAGAGCCTCATTTAATCCTCTCAACACCCCATGATACAGTGTGGCTCAGATAGGTTAGTGACCAAGGTCTTTAACATGGTTAAAACTACTTTCTGTCCCACTTCCTTATGTCAAGCAGGAGCCACATAACCAGCTATCACTAGGAGGAGATGGGCCATAACGTCTAAATGTTGGTCATACTGGGGCGCCTGGGTGGCGCAGTCGGTTGAGCGTCCGACTTCGGCCAGGTCACGATCTCGCGGTCCGGGAGTTCGAGCCCCGCGTCGGGCTCTGGGCTGATGGCTCAGAGCCTGGAGCCTGTTTCTGATTCTGTGTCTCCCTCTCTCTCTGCCCCTCCCCCGTTCCTGCTCTGTCTCTCTCTGTCCCAAAAATAAATAAAAAACGTTGAAAAAAAAAAAATGTTGGCCATACTTTATCACTCCTCCATATTCATCTGCTGGCCAAATGCCAGCAGGATTCCAAAACCATCTTTAGGAGCCTGGGTTCCTGAAGAACTGTGGAATAAGAGCTCCTCCTCCTCTGATTCACATTAGACTGTGACATGAGCGAGAAATAAACTATACTGTTAAGCACTGAGCTTTGGGGATTGCTTGTTACAGCTGCCACCCTGACTGATACAAGTAGTTACTAAACTAGTTACCATTTTTACTCTGAGGAAATGTACCTGTTATTCTCTAACGGCCATTCTCTAGGGCTTGCTTTGGTCATCTGGGCCAGTGGTTTTCAAACTGAGGTGGAAGGGCATTTGGGATGAGACTGTAGATCTTATGGCCTCCGCTGCTCCCTGGTCAGTGACACCCTCACCCAATTGGCCACCCATCTCCCTTTAAGCCAGTCATCCACACACTCCTGGCCAGCTGCTACATCCCCATAGATCAACCCTCCACCATCCCATTCATAAATTTCCGTTGGCCAGCAACCCATCTGACCACTGACCAGTCATCCATTGTCACAATAGTCAACCATTCATGTCCAATTGGTTGACTACGCACCCTCTCAGTAGCCAGCCACCCACACTTTGATCAGCAATCCACACCTCTACTGGTATGGAGCTAACTACATCCACTCTAGTAAGTGGCCTGCATACCCACAGGGGCCCCCATGCTGCCTTCTGTGGTCAGTGGCTGTACCAAAGCTTCCTCACTCACTCACCCCGGGGGCGGGTCACGGCCATGACCATGATGGGTACACCAACACCTGAGGCCAGGACCCAGATGCAGATGTTGATCAGCTTGGCCTTGGCAGGTGTGCGGAAGTCCAGGGCCTTGACAGGGTGGCAGACAGCAATATAGCGGTCGACACTCATCATGGTGAGTGTGAAGATGCTGGTGAACATGTTGTAGTAGTCAATGGAGAGCACAACCTTGCAGAGCAGTTCTCCAAAGGGCCATGTCTCCATCAGGTACTTGGCACTCTGGAAGGGCAGTGTGCTGGTGGCCAGTGCATCTGCCAGGGCCAGGTTGAAGATATAGATGTTGGTGGCTGTCTTCATCTTAGTGTACCTTAAAAGGAAGTGCGTGTGTAATTGTCCCCATTTCACAGATTTCAGTTGCACATGAGACTCAGAGGAAATGATTTGCCCAAAGTCACACACAGAAGGTCAGTGGCAGAGGTGGGACTAGAACCCTAAACACTCTGACTCAGCATCACTCCTTCTCACTATAACAGATGCAAAAGGATTTCTCTGGCTGTGGGTGACTTTGGCAGAAAGTATTTTAGGAAAAAATCCTTTGTCATCTGAGGGGTACTAAGCAACGTGGTTAAAAACAAAACTGGGCTCCAGAGGAAAACAGGTCTAGGTTCTAACCCTGCTTCTACTAGTTATTAACAGAGGGACTCTGGGCTGGTAATTTGAACTCTCTAAGCCTCAGAGTCTGTAAATTGTAAAAAGGGAGTGATGCTTTTACCAACCTCATAGAGTTCATAGATCATACAGCACGTATCCCTGAGCCCAAAGCATGCAAGGGCTCACTATATGATAGTTATTATTCTTCATATGTGAACAATGAAGCTGGGGACTATACCAGAGTGACCTGACCCTCTGGCTTCTTCCACTGACCTTTTGGAAATATGACTGCCCAGCTCTGAGGAAGGGACTCTGCCTAGCAGACTGGCTGGGGCCTTGGACCTCCTGGGATGCCCTGTATGGTGGACCAGGGCTCCCAGTCCTTCCTGTGGTTCCTTCCAGACCTTCTTATCCCCATGCAGCTGGACTCACCCATACATCCAACCCAAGGCATGGTGTCCAAGCCAGATGTCTGCAGCTTGGCCCTGGTGTCCAAGCCAGATGTCTGCAACTAAGCCTTCCTGCACCTGAAACATCCCTCCATGATCTACGCTGCCATGCAGCTGCCTGCACCACAGCTGCCCGCTTGTTTGGCCTACATTTCCATCATGGCCCTCTCTGTACCAGGGCCTGTGCTGGGCACAGGACATCCTGGCGGGGGAGGGGGAGCGGGGGCTGCATACACTGAAATACTGTCCCAGTGCGATGTGATCGGCGCAGAAACACACAGGTACACCGAGGCAGGGAATAGGACTTCTTTCATGCCCCTAGAGTAATCTGAGAAACCCAGAGAAGGGTTGCACGAATGACTCCTCAAATTTCAGAATAGGAAGAGCCCTTGAGAGATTGAGGGAAAGTGATTTTATGTAAGTATGGTCCAAGGACTCCCTTCAGAATTCCTAGAAGTACAGACTTGGACCCCACCTCAGACCTACTAAACCTGAATCTATGGCACCCAGGCCTAGCAATCTTCATCTGTTTTTTTGTTTTTGTTTTTGTTTTTTAAGTAAGCTCTAGGCCCAATGTGGGGCTTGAACTCACAACCCTGATATCAAAAGTCACATCACATGCTCTACCATGTGAGCCAGCCAGGTGTCCCAGAAATCTTTAACAAGCACCACCCGCAAGTGATTCTTATGGGCTCTAAAGTTTGAGAAACACCACGTGGCCTAAAGCCCATCTTGAGAAAAGACAGGGAAACTGAAGCCCAGGGAGGGGTCATGGCTCACCCAAGATCACACAGCCACAGTGGCAGAGCCAAGGTGAGAACTTAGACCTCCTGACTCCCAGACCAGTGCTCTCTTTCCACTCTGCCCCAAAGGTGGAACCACACTGCCTGCCTCCACCCCTCTAGAAACCCCCTCTACCACGCTGGCCCTGGGTACCCAGGACACTGTTGTGACAACTGTGAGAACGTGCAATGAATGCACACTGAGTGCCCCCAATGTGTTTTAAATGACTGAATTAATTCGTATTAGCGAAATCTCTTCCTTCATGAAGGGACTGATTTCTTTCAGTTAAAAAAAAAAAAATGGACTCTCTCATTGTCCTCCAGGGCCAGCATCTGTCTCACTCCCTCCCCGAATAGCAGTCATTTGCCCCAGGGCTGGAGAAGCAGAAAGTTTTGCTCAGAGACAGCAGAATTGCAAGTCTCGGGAAGCCTGTCTTCAGCGGGGTGCAGGATCACAGCTGTGTGGGAGGCGGTCTCAACCCCACAGCTGACTCGTCTAATTTCGCTTCTTTTACGCAGAACAATTAGCGGCTGTTCTTTGCCTGCTATTTTGATTTGTGAGGATCCTTCAATTCCCAGAGGGGGCTGGGATGCTGGGAAGTGGGTGATGAAGCTGCTGTAGCTGGTCCAGGCAGGGCTGAGTGGCACCGCACTGACTGCTGGGCAGAGCCTCAGAGGCTCCCGTCCTAACCAGTGCCCCCACATCCTCCTCAACTAACCCGACTGCCAAGCCTGGCCCTACTGGCCTCCTGGGACAAATCATGCCGTTCTCCCGCTCTCAACCCCCCCCCAGGAGCTCCCTGGGGTTCTCTTCGTATTCCATGAACTGGTTCCTACCACCTCTCAGGGCCTTGGCTCCCAGAACTTTCCCCTTGCCAGATGTGCCCCGCCCCCACCCCATTGGCCTCTCTGCGGTTCCTTGGGGCACAGCAAACCCATTCCCACCTCAGGTCCTCTGGACTGCTCTTCCTTCGGCCTGGAACCCCACATTTTGCATGACTTGCTCCTTCCCTTAATTCAGGACTCTATTTGAATGTCACCTCCACAGAGAGGCCACGCCTGGCCGCCCTGTCTAAATACCCCTCTCCCCACCAACTCTCTGTCTCCTTAAACTGCTTCATTTTTCTTTATAGCACGAGCCACCACCTGACTTATACTTCTTTTCTCTCCGTTTGCCTCTCTCACCCATGTAATCTCCCCGAAAGGCTGGGGACTTTGTCCATTTTGTTCCCTGCTGCATGGCTGGGCATACCAATAGCACCTGGCAAACAGCAGGCCCTTGATAGACATTTGTTTGCGTGCAGGTCTTAGTCCAGGCTCTCACGGAGACCATGCAGCCTCCTCCCTCCCCCACAATTCATCATCCAGGTAAGTCAGGGTGCTCACTACAAAAGTAGATTTGCTCAGAATACTCTACGGCTTATTACTCTTCCACGACTCTCCATTGCCATCTGGATGAAAATCAGACCCCTCAGACTGCATTCCAATGGGGTAGACTCCTTCCCCATAGTGCCTTCCATGTCCAACCAGATCTGTAGTTCCTCAGATGCCCAGTCTAGCATGTCCTTCCTGCTAAGGAAAGCCACTGTAATGGTTTGGTGGGAATCCTTCCAACACACACACACACACACACACACACACACACACACACACACAGATTTTTATAAAATTTTATCTTTGCCAATGTAATGCAATTACAAATTACTTTGTGTAAAAAAGTCATATAGTACTATAAATGAAAACAGGTTCCTAACTCCTCTTTCCTGCTCCCCAGAGGCAACATTTTTAATATGTTTAATTATTCTTCTAGTGATTATCTCCATAATTCTAAGTAATATGCATAGTTGGCTATTTCTTAATTTATCAGTTTTAGACAGTATGGGTTGAAGTTTGTATCAGTTAAGCCAGGCTACACAGCAGTAACAAATATTTCAGTGGCTTCACACAATAAAAGTTTATTTCTTATCCTTTCAGAGTCCATGCAGTGTCTCCAGGACAGCTATATTCCATAAGGCAATGCCAGTTCATTTCAGACTTGTGGCTCTGCCATCTTAACCCAAGTCCTCCTTGATTAACACAGAGGAAAAGAAACAGCTGCAGGTGACTGACCAGAACTAGTCACGTGGCCCCACCCAATGACAAGGGGTTGAGAAGTACAGTCTTCTATGTGCCCAGAAGCAAGGAAAACCAGATATTAGTGAATACTAGTAATGTCCTCCACAACCCCTAATACACTAGATGAGTATTAATTCTCTTACACTACCTAGCTCCATTTCCTGTCTCCATCCATTCAATATAGTTTTATCACACCTTCTAAATTTTTAGTTAAATTAAAATCTGGGGTATAATATCTCTTTTTAGGGGTTTACATTCTTACTACTTTATAGATATTGCCCATTGCTGAACCAAATGGTATACTATAATTAAGTTTATTTCTCTGTACATATTTTTGGTTTTCCTGGAGTTGACAATTGCCTATTTTTTCCTCATTTGCTTAGTTCTACGTGCATATTGTGAAATCTCCTCAAACATTCCAGCAGACTTATAAAATGCTTTTTCTACACAGTCACATAATCTATCAGTTCCTTTTGTTTTGCTAGTGACTCACCTCCTGGAATCTTCCTCCTCCCTTTTAATTTGGGACTAGTTGCTTTCTAGGCCAGCTGCATAGCTGTCCTCCTGTGCTGAAGAGCCTGATTCCTGGTTTGCAAGTCTTTTCTATCTTGGATTATGCCCTCATTTTAGTGAAACACCTCTTCTAGTCACTTCCTAAGAAAGGACACATAGGAAGTAAAATTTTATACCCTTTTTATACCCATTTACACATGTCTGAGAATGTCTTTATTCTATCCTCACTTCTGATTTGACTGTATATGGAACAGTAAGTTGGAAATAGTTTTCCACCAGAATTTTGAAGGCATGGCTCCCTCATCTTCTAGCTTCAAGTGTTGCCACTGAGGTATCTGAAACCATTCTGATTCTTGGTGATGTGTATATAATCTGTTCTCTCCACCTTCAAAACATTTAGGGTCTTCTCTTTATCCCTGGTATTCTGATATTTTGTAATGAAATGCCTTAGGGTGGTTGTTTTTCATTTGTATTGGTCCCTCTCATTCTGAAGATTCATGTCCTTCAATACGAAATATCCTCACTTCATATCTTTGATAATTAACTCCCTTCTGCTTTCCCTGGAATCCCTAGAAAATTGTCAGTCAGATATTGGGCCTCTTGATTGATCCTTTAATTTTCTTATCTTTCCTATTTTCCATCTCTTTGTCTTTTTGGTACATCCTCTGGGAAATTTACTTTTCATTACCTCTCAACCTTTCTATTGACTTTTTTATTTTATTTTGGCTCTCATGTTTTATTTTCCCAGTGTCATTTCTCTTTCTTTTATTATTTCTTTTTTATATAGCATTTATAGCATCCTATTTCATGGATACAATATCTTCTCTTATCTCTCTGAGGATACTAATAATTTCTGTTTTGTATTTTCTTCTGCTCACTGCACTATTTGCTTCAAACATTTCTATTTATTTGTCTACTTTGGCCTCCCTCTTTTATCCTGGAGACTTCCTTCAAATATCTAGTGATATGTGACTAAGGTTGATCTTTGAGTAAAGCACTAAGTAACTAATTGGCAGCTGTGTGTGTGTGTGTGTGTGTGTGTGTGTGTGCACATGTGCACATGTGTGCATGTGTGCATCAGTGTGGGGCTCCTGTCAACTGCTGCGCCTCACTGTAGGGGGACTAAGCAGAAACCAAGCTTTTATATTGGGAAACATCTAAATATCAATGTCAGCATGTCTCTTCTCTGAGACCTTGAGAAAAAGTCTTCTAACCTCCTGCCTGGGGAGCATACTTCTGGCTGTCAGGATTATGGTAGCAGAGCTGGAGAGGAAGTCTGTGGATCCCCCCACTTTCCATTTGGTACCTCACTCTGATCCTTTCTGTGTCTGCTGGGCCCAAGTTCAGAGTTCCTCCAGCTTAACTTGAGGCAAAAACCCTTAACCTCATGCAGAGTGGAGCATTAGTCACCTGACTGTGCAGGGTACAAGAGTGGGGGGCCTAAGGGTCTCAATGCTCCCTCTATAGATAATCCATCCCCTGCACCTGTTTTCAGCCATATACCTCACCCCTGCTCAGCCTGGCACTACCCTTCGAATTGCTCTGCATCATCCAAATATGTGTTGACATCTCTTCAGGAACATAAACTGAGGCACAAGAGATGAAGTGACTTGCCCACAGTCACATGACCAGTAAGGAGTAGAGCTGGTATTTAATTCATGCAGTCTAGTGCCAACATGTGGTAATGACTTTTCTATACTGCCCTTTAGTGCATGTTACCTTCCTTCCTGCCCTGCTCCCCTGCCCAGAGTTAGTGAAAAAGTCAAGGAATGTGAACTCACTACAGGTTGAGGTTTGTTCACTCTTCCAACAGGTAGATTATTGATTAATAATCAAGCATCTGGTATGTTCCAGGCACTGAATAAGGAATACAGGAGTGAGGATGACAGTCTAGTTTCTTGAAATTTATGGTCTCAGGGAGGAGACAGACATTAAACAAATTGCTGCACTGATTAATGTACAGTTACTCACTATTATGGCTCTACCATGAAGAATAAGAACAGGGTATGGTCATGGACACTACCCAGAGGGAGTGTGAGGGGGGTTTGTGGAAGGAATCTGGCTTCGATTGGAAGGTCAACAGTGGCTTCTCTGAGAATGTGTGCTATGAACTGAATTATAAGAGACACTTGAGAGCTTGCTCCTCTCTCCCTCTCCTTCCCCTGCCCTCTCTTCTTGCCAAATGAGGACACAGCAAGAAAGTGGCCACCTAGAAGCCAGAAAAAGAGCTCTCATCAGAAACTAACCATGCTGGCACCTTCATCTTCCATTTTCAGTTTCCTGAACTGTGAGAAAATAAATTTCTGTTGTTTAGGCCAACCAGTCTATGGTATTTTGTTATGGCAGTTTGAGCTGATTAAGACAAGGTGACATTTCTACCAGGTTGGAAAGAATAAGGAGTCAGCCATGTGAAGATAAGGAGGTAGGTTGTTTTAGGCAGAAAGAACAGCATGTGTAAAGGCCCTGTGGCAGCAAAAAGCTCAATGAGCTGCAGAAAAGATCAGAAATTAAGTGTGACTAAATGGCAGTAAGCCCAAGAGGAAGCAACAGAAGATGTAGCGGGAAGTCAGCAGGGGTCAAGTCATGCACAGCAGGAAGTTTGGATTTTATTCTGAGTGCAACAGGAAGCCATTGGAGATTTTAAGCAAGAGAGTGATGTGGTTTGATTTGTGCGTGTTTCTTAAAAGATCACTTCGACTACTGTGTGGAGGCTAGATGAAGGGAAGAGCAAGACTGGGTGAGAGACTGAACTTTCTAGAAAGATAAATCATTTACTGCCCCACCCCTCAAAACCCTACTTTGGTCTCTAATTATTTTTCCTATTTCAAAAAGCTGTAGATACGACATTAGATCCTTACCTTATGCCATATAAAAAATTAACTCAATGGATGAAAGACTGGGCACCTGGGTGGCTCAGTTGGTTAAGCATCCAACTGTTGATTTCAGCTCAGGTCATGATCGCATGGTTCATGAATTTGGGCCCCGCATCAGGCTCTGCTCTAATAGTGCAGAGCCTGCTTGGTATTCTCCCCCCCCCCCCCCCTCTCTCTCTGCCCCTTCCCTGCTCATGTATGCATTCTCTCTCTCCCTCTCTAAATAAATAAATAAGTAAATAAGTAAATAAATAAATAAATAAATAAACTAACTAAAAAAATGGATGAAAGACTTAAATGTAAGAGCTAAAACTATAAAGCTCTTAGAAGAAAATATAGGAGGAAAAGCTACATGATGCTGGCTTTGGCAATGATTTCTTGGATATGACACCAAAATCACAGGCAATAAAAGAAAAACAGGTAAACTGGACTGCATTCAAATTAAACAACTTGGTGCATCAAAGGATGCCATCAACAGAATGAAAAGGTTCCACACAGACTGAGAGAAAATATTTGTAAATCACATACCTGATAAGGGCTTAATATGCAACATATATAAAGAACTTCTACAACTCAATCCTTTAAAAAAAAAAAAAGCAAACAACTGGTTTAAAAATTGGGCAAAAAACTTGCAAAAAATGCAAAAACTTGCAAAAAAACAACTGGATTAAAAACTTGGGCAAAAATAGACATTTCTCTAAAGATATCAAAATGACCAATAAGCACATGAAAAGATGCCCAAAATCATTAATCACCAGGAAAATGCAAATCAAAACCACAATAAGATACCACTTGATACCTATTAGGATGACTACTATTAAAAAAAAACAAACAAACAGAAACAAAAACAGAGGGATGTCTGGGTGGGTCAGTCAGTTAAGAGTCCGACTTTGGCTCAGGTCAGGATCTCACAGTTTGTGAGTTCAAGCCCTGAGGCGGGCTCTCTGCTGTCAGCACAGAGACCACTTCAGATCCTCTGGCCCTCTCTCTCTGCCCCTCCTCAAAAATAAACATTAAAAAAAAATGTCAAGTGTTGACAAGGATGTGGAAAAATTGGTACACTGTTCGTGGGAATATAAAATGGTGTAGCCACTGTGGGAAAACAGCAATAGCGATTCCTTAAAAAACCTGAAAACAGAATTGCCATATGGTCCAGCAATTCCACTTCTGGGTACATACCCAAAGCATTAAAACAGGGTCTCCAAGAGGTATCTATATACATTCAAAGTAGCACATTCATAATAGCCAAAAGGTGGAAACAACCCAAGTATCTATTGACAAATGAATGGATAAACAAGATGTGGTCTATACATACAACAGAACATTCCTTTTTTTTTTTTTTTTTTAAATTTTTTTTTTTTTTCAACGTCTATTTATTTTTGGGACAGAGAGAGACAGAGCATGAACGGGGGAGGGGCAGAGAGAGAGGGAGACACAGAATCGGAAACAGGCTCCAGGCTCTGAGCCATCAGCCCAGAGCCCGACGCGGGGCTCGAACTCACAGACCGCGAGATCGTGACCTGGCTGAAGTCAGACGCTTAACCGACTGCGCCACCCAGGCGCCCCAGAACATTCCTTTTTAAGGAAGAAAATTCTGACACATGCTACAACATGCATGAACCTTGAGGACACTGTACCGAGTGAAATAAGCCAGTGACAAAAGGGCAAAAACCTCTGTGACTCCACTCATAATGAGGCACTTAGAGTAGTCAGATTCATAGAGGCAGAAAGTGGTTATCAGGAGGCTGGCGGGGGGCGGGGGGGGTCTTATTTAATGGGTAGGGAGTTTCAGTTTGGGAAGATGAAAAAGTTCTGGAGACGGATGGTGGAAATGGCTGCACAACAATGTGAATGTACTTAACGTACTTACAATTCGTTAAAATGGTGAATTTTATGTTACTTGTATTTGACCATAATTTTAAAAAAAGTGAATCATAAAGTGCTGTTATTGTGTCTGTTTTCTAAGTTTAAGAGTGTGGTGTGGGAATCCTTTAGAACTTGGTTCCTCAACATACTTATTACTTCGCCTCTCTGAACCTGTGTCCTTGTTGGCAATTTCAGCGTAACTGGCTTTTTAGGAGCAACACATGGGAAAGTATCTAGCTTACTGGCCGGCGTGTAGACAAGAACTGACAGCCCTTGGGGTTCTTTTTCCCCTGATACTATTCTGCTTTTTTCTCATAAGGTTCCCACTGGGTCCACCTCTGGGGGTGAGGATAGTAAGCCTGGCAAACCTCTACTGACTGTAAGATGCCCTGGGAAATCCTTTGCTTTCCTTCTAAGTCAAAACCCTCCATTAGGTCATCTTGAATTACACAGCTGCTAGGGGAGTTTGCTCTCTACAAAGAAGGATAATGATCTTGTTTCTCAGTCCTCAGTGAAGCCCCCTTTTCTACGAAGGCCGGAGTGACCGGCCACGTTCATTCCACAGCCTTAAACCCATTCCATCATCTGTCGGACAAGCCCCATTGGCAGGGAAGATCATCACCACCTCAACGTGATGGAGACCGGGTGTGCTCTGTGCCTGAAGCACATTGTCCACACATGCTCCTGCGCCTCTGGAGAGCTGCACTTCTCAGCTGACAAACCCCTAGTAAGAATTTTCACCCCCGGGGAAAGCCACGCACTTGGTTAGAGCGGCTGCTATCTTAGTGCCTGGTGCTCAGAAGGTTAAAACGCTCCCTCCTTCGTGCAAGGCCTGCATGGGACGGGTCTGACAGCTTTGGGTCGGTTGTTTGTGTTCTTTAAGCAATATTCTCTGTGTGTCTTTTCCTTCATGGGCCAGGCACCATGCCAAACCAGTGACTGCATGACTTCATTTCCTTCTCACTGCAGCCCTGAGTGCTAATTCCGTCCTCACTCCACAGATGAGCTAAGTTGGACAGCTCGCCCAAAGTCATGCAGCTCAAAAGTGCCAGCAATGGGATGCAGCCTTAGATCTGGTCTCTGCACTTTGCTGTTCACTGTTCCCCAGCCTCCCTGCCACCTGCACTAGCTCATCAAACAGTAGCCAGGGAGAGGGGCCCAGCCTGGAGGCCAAGACCAAGTGGAGTAAACATCTGGACATGGGCTAGCTCCACAGCGTCCTGTTTTTCACACATTCCTGCACCCTGCTATGGTCTGGGAGTGTGGAGACAATCTGCTCACAGTCCGGGTCGGGTTGGGAGAGACAGACCCACAAACCTCAGAACAATGTCACGGGCACAATGGCGACACATGAGGAAGAGAGGTCAATTCAGAACTAAACCTACACCTCTGGTCACAAGGGGGTGGCAACCAGCATTTACAGACAAGCACAATGTGCCGGGTCTTTCCCAGGCATGATTTTACATACTCTGTACACCTGAGTTTTGTTTCTTTTTCTTTTTTTTTAATCTTTATTTTTGAGAGACAGACAGACAGATTGAGAGCAGGGGAGGGACAGAGAGAGAGACCCAGAATGTGAAGCAAGCTCCAGGCTCCAAGCTGTCAGCACTGAGCCCGACGCAGGGCTCAAACTCACGAACCTTGAGTTTATGACCTGAGCCAAAGTTGGGCACTTAACCAACTGAGCCACCCAGGTGCCCCCCTCTTTTTTTTTTTTTTTTACTAGATAATAAACATTTATTGGACACAGAAGATGTGCCAGGCATGGGGAAAACATTTTCCATCATTTAGTCCTCCCAACACCCCCACAGGGTAGAAAGTATTTATTATTCTCAATTAACAGAGGGCAGTAAAGGAGCAAGGTTGCAGAGTCAGAAAGAGACTGAGTAGAGATTCAAATGGAGTGCTTTTCCCTGAAAATCCGGCACCTTCATTTTAACTTTGGTTTCAGCTTCTCTCCCATGGACCCAAAATACTCTGTGCCCCCCTCACATACTCTTGTTGACAATTAAAATATAAGCTCTCTAAAGGCATGGTGTTTCTCTTGCTCACCACTATGTATCTAGAACCTACAGCAGTTCCTAGTACAAATAATAATGTGCGCAAAACCCATTTGTCAATGAAATAAATGTCATTGTGTGTCTTCCACACTAGACTGGGGCATCCTTCAGGCAGGAACTGTGTCCCCTCCATGCTGTATCCCAGGTCTCAGCACAGGGCCAGGTCAGAGGAGACACAGGGTTTACTGGAGGAGGCCCAGTGGGACGGAGGAGTCCAGGTGCCTAATCCTTGAAAGGAACCAGCCACAGACTGAAGAGCTCACACTGAGCCAATTCTTCCTCCCCACCTCCTCCTCACTTCTATCCTCAACCCAGACCAACCCAGGTTCCCTGAAGGACACCTGAGCCTGACCCTGTTTGCCCTGAATCTGAAGTGACTCAGATCTGCCGTGGCAAAGGGAAATGTCAGATCATTTACCCAAAGCAGCTAATTTGTTTCTAACTAAACGGAGGGGTATTTTCTCCACTTAAGACACCACAGCCCATGGGGATCAAAGTGGGGGCAAGAGACCTGGAAAGAAAAACAGTAACGGCAACAAGGTAGGAGCACCATCCTCAGTCCGATCCAACCTTGGGGACAAATCAAACAAAATGGCTTCAGCCTAGATCAAAACACATTTGGTTCCAAACAACATGGTTTGCTGGAGTATTTAGAATCAATTTTGTTCCAAATGCTTTTTGAGATCTCAAAAATAATAGCTGCTCACTATAAAATGTTCAAATAATACAGAAATCATTTAATAAAGAAAATTTAAAACCACTATTAACATTACAGACCATTGTTACAGATAACTTGCAAACACTCATACCCTGTTTTATATAAATGGGATCTTGCTCTAATACTGTTACATAACCTGTTTCTTTCTCTCAAAAGTATGCTGTGACCATCTCTCTATATCCATAGATACAAATTAATATAATTTTTGATGACGGACTGTTATTCTAACCCAGAGGTCAACAGACTTTTTCTGTAAAGGGCCAGAGGGTAAATATTTTAGGCTTTCAGGCCACATAAGATCTCTGTTGCATATTCTTGTTTTGTTCTTTTACAATCCTTTCAAAGCATAAAAACTGTTTTTAGCTCAAGGACCGCAGAAAAACAGACTGCAGGCTGGGTCTAGTCTCACTTATGGACACTGAAGCTCCTGCATGAAATAATTTAATGAATTCCCTATTGAAAGATATGGACGTTGTTTCCACTTTTTTGTTATTATAAATAATGTTATGATAAACACCTTTGTGCACTCAGATATCTGTTGGTCTCCTTGGGAAAAAGATTCCTAGAATCTCAGAGCTGCAAGGAACCTTTACAGTGACACGGGCATTCCTTCTAAGGCACTCCAGACAAATGGCCTTGCAATTTCTGCTTGAGTATGCCCAGAGAGGGGGAACTCACCACCTGCAGGCACAGTCCAGCCCACTGTTGGGACGACTCACAGGGTAAGCAAGTTCCCTCTCTCTTTGTTGGAACTAAAGGCTGCCTCTTTTTCACCCAGTACTATTTTCCCTCTTTTTCTGCTCATGGAATCACAGACTCTAAAACTAACCCTTCTCCCTTCTGACTGTTGGAAAATAGGAGGTATTAACAGTACACATCTCAATTGTGGCTCCGTCGGTTAAGCATCTGACTTCGGCTCAGGTCATGATCTCACAGTTCGTGAGTTTGAGCCCCATGTTGGGCCCCCCTGGGGCCTGCTTCAGATTCTGCCCCCTCTCAGAGATTCTCTCCCTCTCTCTGCCCCTCCCCTGCTCATTCTCTCTCCTGTCTCTCTCAAAAACAAATAAACATTAAAAAAATTAAAAAGAAAAAGAAAAACCAGTACACACCTCATCCAGCTGTGGTGAGATCAGAGTTAATACAAGTAAGTGCTCAGTCCAAGTGAGCTGTTATGGCCAGTTGGTTAGCTGCCTTCTCAGCATCACAGGGCCATACCTGGAGCCCTCAGGTACTCCCTCAGGTTACTCCTATCTGAGTAAATAGGATACCCTCCTCTTGGGTTAACGGAGGGCCAGAGATGATGCAGGTAAGCCACATGGCCGGCACACAGATGGTGCTCAGGCCTGGCCTCCTCCCATCTCTCTAAGCAAGTAAGTGAGGCCAAATCCATTTTCTGTGGGATCTAAAACCTCAAATCCATTAATGTGGACATATGCCGCAGCAAGCAGGGCTGGCCTCTGCGGACAGGTGTCCAGGTTTCTGCCTCGTGACTGGCTGCATTCTGCCCATACCCAGATGAGGTTTCCAGTGTTTCCTACCTCACCCATCACTGCTGGTGGGGCATCAGCTTAGGCTGCACCCCCTGTCACACAGGCCCCCAGGTGGGTCTCCTCAGCTCACAACTCTGTTCATCTCCTTCTCCTTCTGAACCGCTCCAGAAATTCCCTGCCCCCTGCACATCCGCACTGTGGGCCAGGGGCTCAGCAGAGATACTGTCACCACCAAGCCTTTAATAACTGTGGTGGGTGGAATGGTGGCCCCGAGAAAGACACTTCCATGTCCCAACCCTTAGGGCCTGTGAATGTACTGAATTTACTTGGAAAAGGAGTCTTTGCAGACATCATTAAGGATCTGGAGATGAGACCATCCTGGATTCTCTGGGTGGGCTATAACGCCAGTGACAGGTGTCCTTGTAAAGGTGCAGACAGAAGCAGAGGCTGGGGTGATGCAGCCACAAGGCAGGCCTGGAGCCACCAGAAGCTGGAGGAGGAGGCAAGCAAGGACTCTTCCCAAGCGCCTTCAGAGGAAGCACCGCCCTGCAGACACCTTGTGGACTCTTGGCCTCTAGAACTGTGACAGAATACATTTCTGTTGTTTTAAGTCCATGTTAATTTGTTAGGGCAGCCCTAGAAAACTAAGGGAGTAAAGGTGCAGCCCAGAGAGAAGCATGGCTTTTGGCACCAGGTACACCTAGATTTAAGCCTCAGCCCTGTCTCTAACTAACTGTACAACCTTGGGCAAGTTCTAACTTGTCCCGAGCCTCAGTCTGCTCCTCTGCGAACTGGGAATAATGATCCTTCCTCAGGAGGGTGTGGTGAGTACCAAATGAGTTCATGCTTATGATGTCCCTAGCACACTGCTTGGCACACGCATATCATAGTGGCTTCTCTTGTCCAGACAGGGGAAAAGGGCCCAGAATGATACCTGCTGACCTGCCCTGGGGGTCCTGGGCTCCCTCCTGGCTCCTGTGCTGGCCTTTGGTAACCTGTCACCATTTTGGTGAGACACAGAGCCCTGTGCTGGAACTTCAGCACTGGAAGAGGCTCTGATCTATAACACTGAGTTCTTTTTTTTTTTTTTTTTTAATTTTTTTTTCAACGTTTATTTATTTTTGGGACAGAGAGAGACAGAGCACGAACGGGGGAGGGGCAGAGAGAGAGGGAGACACAGAATCGGAAACAGGCTCCAGGCTCTGAGCCATCAGCCCAGAGCCCGACGCGGGGCTCGAACTCACGGACCGCGAGATCGTGACCTGGCTGAAGTCGGACGCTTAACCGACTGCGCCACCCAGGCGCCCCTATAACACTGAGTTCTAACCTCCTCTCCCACTTTACAAATTGGGAAACTGAGGCCAGGAGAGGCAAAGACAGTTACACGAGGTTACGCAGAGTGTCAATTCTCCTGACTCCCGAGAGGCCAAGTTCTTTCTTCTCTACCAAGCTGTCCTCCTAGCAGCTAACTCTCAGATGAAGGGTTCAGGTGGCTGAGGCCAAAGGGAAAGGGGCACTCCCGTCCAAGGCTTCAGCATTCCTGATGAAGGCCTGGGCTCTTACTAGATGCCCACATTCTAGGTCCCTGTGTCCAATGATTAGCCAATATCAGGGAGGTCGGTGGATGGAACCATCCCCCTCCCCATCATCATTTTCACCATCTCTATCACAGCAGCTACGCTGACTCAGTGCTTACACGGGCTTGACATAGTCTATAGAATTCTATCGTGACATTTACATAGATTACCTTGTTCCATTGCTCCAACAACCCTATGCAATTGCTACCATTATCATCCTTACACACAGGAGGAAAATGAGACTCGGGGAGTGTACTGGGTTGAATAGGTCCCCCCCCCCAAATTCATGTCCACCTGGAACTTCAGATGTGACATTATCTGGAAATAGGGTCTTTGCAAATGTCACTAAAATGAAGTCATACTAGATCAGCATGGGCCCTAAATCCAATGTGACTGGTGTCCCTATAAGAGGAAGCACAGAGACATACACGGAAGGAACATAGCCATGTGAAAACAGACGCAACCACTGCAGAGATGCAGCACAAGCCTAAGCGATGCCAAAGATTGCCAGCAACCACCCGAAGCTAGGTAAGGGGGAATCCTTCCCGAGAGCCTTTGGAGGGAGCATGCCATGCCTGATTTCACACTTCTGGCCTCCTGAACTGTGAAGGATACATTTCTATTGTTTTAAGCCACCCAGTTTATGGTCATTTGTTACGGCACCCCTAAGAAATGAATACAGAGGGCTTAATCGTCTTGCCAGCCGTGGCCTCAAACACAGAAGCAATCAATGTCTGTTAAAATGGCTCCACTCCCCAGTTCTCCCAACAAAGGGACTCTTTTTTCCCTCCCATCAGGAATATAGAATGTTAGCACTGAAAGGAAAGGTGGCTGGTGAGAGTATTTACTGAGCACTAACTATGTGCTGGTTGTCCTAAGTAAGTGCCACAAGTGTGTTCCTATCCCACTGAATCTGCACAGGAGGTGAGCATTATCCCCATTCCACAGGTGAGGAACGTTGAGGCTCGGGGAGTGAAGAAACCCACCAGAAGTCCCATAGCTAGGAGTGGCGGAATTCGGCCTTGGCTCCCACTGACTCCAGAACCCACTAGCTTAACCTCTACCCCATCTTCTTCTCCCAGTTTGTCAAGGTCAATCCCTCTGCTTTACAAATGAGAAAACCGAGGCACAGCCACAGCAGTGATCACAAAGGCTCGGCCCACTGTGGGGAATAAATAGCTTAAATAAAGCATCTGCCAGCCAGCCTGGGTCCAGTTGGGGCTCCCTGTGTTTGTAGACAAAGGGCGGTTGCTCTTCCCGCTGACAAAACAAGCCAGGCTGGGCAGCAAGGGCTGCAAGCTGTGTCCCTGCCCACCATTTAACAGGAGTGGCAAGTCGCCAGAAATTAATTAGCTGTCTCAGTTTTGGCAAAGCCTAAGGAAGGAAAGTGGTTAATTATAACAAGGCATGTCACAGGAGATGATTAAAGGCTGGAACATGGAAATAAAGGGCCCTGAGTTGAACATGAGTTGGGGGGCAGGGAGGTCAGGTCAAGCTCAGCAATAAACAGAGCAGACACCTTGTGCAGTTCATGCTCATGTAAGCCAGGGAAGAGAAGCTCCTCTCCATCAGCCCAGCTCTGCTTCTGGCTTAACGATGGCTGGACCAAGGAATGGGGCAGCCAGACACAACAGAGGCCCCAAGAAAGCAGAGTTCCTCAAGTGTGGCATGTCAGCCCATGGGTCTCTGGAAATAGGACACATCCCTCCCACAAACACCTACGGACATGCTGCCTGAGGGTCAGACCCTAGGTTGGGGCTCCAGCTCTGAACAAAGGCTACTCCCCCTGCCCCACACCTGCTCATCTGAAGAGGGAGAGATGAGCAGTCAAGTGTTTGGAAAAATATGTGCGGACGGGGGACACAGGACACTGTGGGAACACAGAGGAGGGGGTCTGTTGGCCTGGGGGCAGCAGAGAAGGCTCCCTGGAGGAGAGATTTACTAAGCTGAGAGGCAAAGTGTTAATCTAGAGAGAAAAGAGGTCTGAGGCTCCCACACATCTTCCCTCTTGTCTTGTAGTTGGAGGATTTTTATTATAGATCCCAACTACTCCATAGAGAGAAGCTCATTAACAAAGTGTCAACTAGATATTTAGGAAACAGAGATGTCTCTTTAGGACCAGGGACTGAACTAGGAAATAGGATAGAAGATGAACGGGGCACAGTTCCCACCCTCCAGGAGCCACCAGTGTAAAATGGAAAGCAAACACCACATTACAACTAGAAAACACTGTGTCATGACCACGTGTGTCTCCCCTCATTCTATGTGACAGGCACGGACAAAGGCACTTGATTTACATCATTGCATTTCACCCTCACAACAAATGACTGTGGTGAGCACTATCGCTGCATTTGGCAGACTAGTGGACTGAGGCTCAGAAAGGCAGAGAAATTTGCCCAAGGTCACACTGCCTTTAGGTTGTAGTACCAGGACTTAAGCCAGGGTCTGTCTGATTCTATGATGATTAGTTTTATGTGTCAACTTGGCTGGACTATAGTACCCAATTATTTAATCAAAACGAATTTAGGTGCTGCTGTGAAGGTATTTTGTAGATGTGGTTAATATCTGCAATCAGCTGACTATAAGGAAATTATCCTTGGTAACGAGGTCAACCTTAAGAGCAAAACTGAGCTTTCCCAGGGGAAGAAGAAATTCTGCCTGTTGATTGCAGCATCAGCTGTTGCCAGAGAGTTTCCAGCCGGCCACCCTATCCTACAAATTTCAGACTTGCCTTGCCAGACCCCACACTGCATAAGCCAATTGCTTGAGATAGATGCTACTGGTTCTTTTTTCTGGCGGGACTATGTCTGATACAGACCTGAAAGCCCAAACTCTAGGCTGAGATTGATGCTGGGAGCCACACACTCTCCTCACGAGAAAAGGGAAATGACACCAGCCACCATGCAAGCGTTGTAGAGGCTGAGATTTCACAAGGTCCCCTGTATGCAGCCTTATATCATTACCAAAGCACATGCTCATTTTTGCCATAGTTGTATATGATGGATCCTTGAATTAATCTGAGTCCTTCCATTGCTAAGTACATGTCCCACAATTCCATGTAAAAATATTACACACCAGTTTGTCATTCTTAGTGACCACTCTGTGGGTGATACAGGGATGGTTCAGTTTGCCTAACCTGTCCCTGGCCCCCAAGGGATATGCTTTGAGGACAAGGGGCAAGGCAGGCCCTGTGCAGAGGACTTCACATCCATTCTCTCCTTTGACCCACACATATATTCCCACTTTGTTCATGGAAAGAAACTGACCCACAGAGGAGAGGTGCTTATCTAGGAGTTCAGAGTGCACAGAACCAGGATCCAAAGTCAGATATACCAAAAAGCCCAGGTTTTCCACCTCTAGGCCTCAGACCATGCTGTACATTACTTAGGACATATCCCTCTATGGGAATGAGGGAATTCCCTCTATGGGAATTCACACGGAATTTCACCTGTATTTTATTTATCAACAATTTATCATTTTAATGACTCTACAACTCAGTCTACCCTGCTCCGTGGCCTCTCCTAAACGCCAGCAATATACAAAAGTCATTTTCCACAGTTGGAATCAGAGAGTGTCATGAATTTGACCTTCTTCTCAGCCATTGCTTCACGGTCTCTTTGCACACGCAGGCTCTGGGAGTTATGGGGGCCTCAGTTCAAAGGCTGACTGCCATTTATTAACTGTGGCCCTGGGCAAGTGAATTATCATCTCTGAGCCTCAGTGCCCTCCTCTGTCAAATGGAGAGAAACATGGTGCCAACCTCATAGAGTCGGGAGGATTAAATGAGATAATATACAGGAGGCACTCAGCACAGAGGTGGCCACCTTGTCAGCATTCAAGAAAGGTCAGCAGTGCTATTTCTGGTGTGAAGCCCTGTGGAGTCAATATGCCATGCTTTGCCATTGAACCCTCTCTTATCTGGGATGACAGGACTGAGCAGGTGAGGAGAGTGTCTTAGGACTACTTGCCCCTCCCAGCAGCATAGCCCTGTGGCCATGTGCTGGCCTCCACTTCCTGCCCTGCCTCTCCCAAGGAGGAATGGAAAATCACTAGATGTGGGGCTTTCCCAGCACTCCAGGAGGATGAGTTTTTGTAACCAAGGGAAACAGATCATCTCCATCTGTACTGCAGGGGCATCTGGGCCAGGCGAAGCAGGTTTTCTCCCTCAGCTTAATCCCTGTCCCAGGTTCCCAAGAGCTGGGAAACCAGCCAGAAGACATCATTATTACCAACAACTTCCTGTTCCGGGCCAGGCCCTGAGCTAGGGCCATACATCATCTCCATTAACCTTCACTGTTCCCTCTGCCCAAAACACTTCCACCCAGGGACAGGCCTCTGCTTAGTTGTCTCCTCCTCCCCAACCTCACTAGACACAACTGCAGCCCCGCCATTCTCCCTCCCCAGTGCTGTCTTAGTTGGCTTCATTGCCTATAGCCTTGGCCTTACACCAACTTATGTATTGCCTATCTTTTCCCCCACTAGAACGTCAGCTTCATAAGGCAGGGACTGTGTCTTGATCGCTGTTACATGCCCAGCCCCTAGAACCATGCCCAGTAGGAGGAGGGACTGCTGGATGTATGCCTGCCACAACCCCACGATGCACGTGATGGTCTTTCATCCCCATTTTACAGATGAGAAAACAGGCTCAGTGAGGTGAGCCCAAGGGTGGATGGCCAGCAAGAAGCAGACCTAGGTTTGAACCTCAGTCTGTCTGCCCCTGACGGATGTGGCCACCTTGCCAGGTGCTAGCTCTGCCCCAGGAATCTTGGACTTCTCTGGGCCTGTGAGATGTTGTCAGTGGTCCCCAGGCCAGGCTGCCCTGAGCAGGAACCCACTGCCCTTGCTCCTGGGTACAGCTATTTCTAGATACCCTTTGGCTCGCCCTTAGCCCAGTTAATCCCAGGTGTGGAAAGAGATGCAATAAGGGATAAGGGGTTAGGAAAGGCAAGTTCCAGTCCTGCCTTGACCACTAACTCAAGAGACACTGAACCTCTCAAGCCTCTGTTCCTTCATTTTTGTTTTTATTTTTTTAAGTATTTTTCAAATGTTTATTTTGAGAGAAAGAGGGGGCGGGGGAGAGAACATGAAACGGGGAGGGACAGAGAAAGGGGGAAAGAGAATCCCAAGCAATCTTTGCACTATCAGCGCAGAGCCCAATGTGGGGCTTGATCTCACCAACCATGAGATCATGACCTGAGCCAAAATCAAGAGTCACTTGCTTAACTGGCTGAGCCACCTCGGCACCCTGTTTCCCTCATTTTTAAATCAGAGGGGCTGAACTTGACATACAGGTGGCAGAAGATAGGGTAATGGTTAAGAGTATGGGCTCTGAGATCAGAATGACCCAATTTCAATCTGACTCTGGGCCTTTGAGCAGGTTGCAGAATTTCTCTGTGCCTCAAGTTTCCTCATCTATAAATGTGGGCAACAAACTCACCTCATATGGGTCTGGGAGATTAAACTGGGATACTGTATATGCATCTCTAAGCAGACTGCCTGGCACAAAATAAGTAAAGAGAATCATCATCCATGATTCAAAGCTCTAAGCCTTGGTGAAAAGGTTACCTCTGCAGGGGAGAAGGGGGTGCCGTCTCCACCTCTCCCTGTGTTGTGTTTATTAGATGGGGCTTTTTGACCTCACAGGACTTTGAAGTTTGAGTTCTTTCAATTTATCAAGACTCAGAAAGCTACAGAAGACAAGACTCTTTCTGTACACACCCGCCCTGGCCAGAGACAAAGCTGTTGATTTCTGCAGCTGCACTGGGAGCTATAAATCAATAGAACCCAAGCCAGACACCCCATCCCACCCCATATCCCCCAGCTGGTAACAGGGCTGCTGCAGCCTGCATGATGGTAAATTGCTAATTTAAGCCAGGCTTTCTGCTCAAGCCCACGATTATCCCTCTTCCTGTGCATGTTATGATGTTCTGGGTAGCCAATTGGATTTAAAGGTCCCAGGACTCGGAGGTTAATGAAATCATGCCTTGCCCTTGCACAGCTTCCAGGCATCATCTGCCAGGAAGGGGAGAAGGGAAATCTGAGATCACAGCATCTCTGAATTTCAGATTTGGGAAGAGGAGCCTAAAATTACGTTTATCTTTTCTCCACCCAAATCCCCAGTGCCATGCCTCCACCCAGTGGTTTTCCAGTGTCCTCTTGCATACCTTCAGAGATGGGAAGCTCCCTACATTACACAGCAGCCCGTACCTTCTTGGAGAGCTTTGACTGTTAGAAAATTCCTTGTAAAAATAATAAGAGGTGTGCACAAATGTAAGTGTTCAAGAATCTTCACAGATGCATTGTTTAGATTGACATAATATTGGGAATAACAGAAGTCCCCCCCAAATAGAACACATTTATACAATGCAGCCATCAAAAAATTATGTTTTCAAATAGTGTTGATAACTTGACAACATGCTTATGATATAATGTCAAGTGAAAAGACAGCTTACAAACTACTGTATATAACATGATCACTATTCCAATACTGTGATCCTGATATTATTAAAACACACCGACACAGAAGCAGAGAGAGAGAAAGGGACGGAGAGAGAGGGAGAGATGGGAAGGAAATACACCAAAATAACAAAGCTTTTCTCCTTTAGTGAGATTAGGGGTAATGACTGTCTCTACTTAAACTTCTCCATATTTTCTGCAATAACTACTATGTTACCTCTACAGCAAAAGAAAATTTTTAATATTGAGCTAATAAAACTTCCCTGTAAGATCTACCCAATAATTCTAGTTCCTCTGGGGCTCAATAAATGTTGGTCGAATGAATGAGAAGCAAGCCTTTGAAATAGACACGATAGAAAATGTTCACTGAAAACTTGCCAAACGCCTAGTTCTGTACTGAAGTCCTTCACATCACGCCTCATAAACTTCTCAAAACCACCCTATGAAGGTCTAATGCTACTCCCATTTCACAGATGAGAAAACTGAGGCTCAGAGAGGTTGTGCATGTATTGCCTACGCTCACTCGCTTAGGAAACGGCACAGCTGGGCCATGATCCCAGGTCAGTCTTGCTCTGATGTCAGGGCTGTCGACTGCTGTCAGCCCACACAGAGGCCTCGGAGATTTGCAGACAGCAATCTGCCAGTTCCTCCCTTGCTCTACCTAGACGTTGCCAGCTCTCGCTCCATGTGTCTCATGGACAGTGGTGGCAGAGTGGACATGGAGTGCGTTTGGAGTCAGAAAGGCCTGGGTTTGCACCTTTCGGGCTGTGAGAGCCACCTGCTCCCTCTGAGTCTCCTGGTCCTCATGTGTAAATAAGAATCTACAGCCCCCATTGCAGGGCTGCAGAAACCTCTGGCACATAGCAGGGCTCAGGAGAGGCTTCTTGGTACCCTTGGTGACTCTGGGCCCACCCCAGTGGATCTGTGAGTTACATGCTCCCCAGGGAACAAACCCGAGAGCTGGAAAAGTGTCAGGCTGGGGGCAAGGCCAGGAGAAGCAGTGGAACACGGGCCAGGGCAGCCGCTTGACTTCCCCGAGGTCTCACCAGGGCTCACCTGGCCCAGCCTCCGGCCTTCTTGACAGTCTGACAGCATTCCATTTTAGAAAGGGGACAACTGAGGCCAGGGTTTGATGACCCATTCGAGGTCCCACAGCTCTCTCCTGTCACCCTGAGCCAGCCTCTCGGGTTTCCCTGCACTGAGGCCCTCCGCCTCCATCCTGCCCCGTGCCCATCCACACCCAGTTCATCATCCTCTTGAACACCATTCCGCACAGATCACTCTGAAGTCCTCTTCACCATGACCTGTGACTCAAAGCTCCCACATTTCCCACTATGGTCCCCTTCCCGTGGAACCTGAGAACCCATCCAGCCTCAGCTCCCACTGTCCAGACCTGCAGCCTCTGGCCCCTAACCCAATCATGCCGGCCTGTCTCCAGGCCTCTCCTCAGATGCACCTCATCCTCCCCACCAGAGCAACTCCCTCCAATTACCTGGGGCTGGGCCATGTTGCTCTTTGAACATTCCTCTAACACTGGGAATTGTGGAAGGCAGAGACCAGCCTGGGTGGATGCATCACTGGCTCCAGGGCCTAGCCATGCTGAGGACATCTACTTGCAAGGCATATGTTGCTTTTGTCCCTGAAGCCTCTCTGCTTTCACAGCCCCCTGAGCCCCTGATACTCAGCTCAACCACTGTGACATTCCCTGCCCTCAGCAGCTCTCCGTCATCCTGCAAACCTCTCTTTGCTCTTGCTGTTCCCTCTGCCTGGAATGCTCCACCCCCACCTCTCCAAGTAGCCAACTGCCATTGCTGCTTCGCGACTCAGCACCACTCAGCACGCGCAGTACCTCCTCTGGCCAGGTCAGGGCCTTGCCCTGGACTCCCCACAGCTCCCAGAAGATTCGATTGTCCCTGGAGCTGTAACTAAGGGGCGGGGGGTGAGGGATGCTGGGGAACATGGCTGTGTTAGAAGCCAGAGGCCAGGCTGAAGCTTAAGCTGAGGGTCTGGGCCATGGGACCTAAGGCTGGATAGGCCCGGAAGGGGTCAGCATCAGCTGATGCTTGCTGTATGAGTAAATGGGCAGACGATTCAGGAAGCAGGAAAGAGCCCAATATGGAAAATGTAAATAATCAGGTCCCACAGTCATGCTCTGCCCGCCTAGAGCAGCTGCAGGGGTGCTGGTTAATCATAGCACCTGACACACACTGAGGGCCTACTATGTGCCAGGTGCTGTGCTGTGGCCTTTACATGCATGAGCTCATCTAATCATCCCCAAACTTATCCTGATCACCCCAGTTTCACAAATGCAGAAATGAGGCTCAGAGAGGGTAAGCTGTTTGCCCAAAGCCACACCACTAGGACACAGTCGGGCTGGGATGGAGACCTGGCAATACCTGATCCCCAGATGTGACCTCTACCACTGCACCATGTCACCTCAGTGGAATCTCTCCTGGCCTAGGGACCCTGGGTCCACAGACCCCAACCCAGGCAAGAGAGGGGAGGGAGACAAGAAGTTAATGGCCTCCAAAAACAAGATGGGGACTCAGAGCTCCCAATCCTGCAAAGTTGACACTTTAACACCTATCCCAGCAACCCCTGGCACCTCAGTAGTAGAAAGAGGGGACACCCATGGGGCGCCTGGGTGGCGCAGTCGGTTGAGCGTCCGACTTCAGCCAGGTCACGATCTCGCGGTCCAGGAGTTCGAGCCCCGCGTCAGGCTCTGGGCTGATGGCTTGGAGCCTGGAGCCTGTTTCCGATTCTGTGTCTCCCTCTCTCTCTGCCCCTCCCCCGTTCATGCTCTGTCTCTCTCTGTCCCAAAAATAAATAAAAAACGTTGAAAAAAAATTTAAAAAAAAAAAGAAAGAAAGAAAGAAAGAGGGGACACCCAGAACCCATTCACCTGTCACAACCCTGCCCCAGTCCATGCTGTCTGGCCCACCCTCCTTTCCCTGCTCTGCACTGCAGTTAGGATGGGAGGGAAAACATGATGCTTCACCAATATCAGCATGTCATCTTTAGGAAAAAGGTGTTTATGAGTCAGATACTATGATCCACATTTTGCAAATGAAGAAATTGAGGTGCAGTGTGGCAATCCAATTCATTAAAGAACTTAGTAGGTGGCAGAGCCCGCACTTGATACAGGAGTCGTCAGAAGAGACAGGGGCCGAGGGCGAGACCAAGTGGCAGAAAAGCACATGGCCTAAAACAGTCACGAAGAGGCAGGCTGGGCTAGTTACATGCAGCGGGCAGGGTGGGAGAGGTAGGGATGGTCAAAGACACACAGCAGGGTTCAAACCCCCTGAAACCAGGATCTGGGAGAGGTGCAGGCAGGGAATCAGGGCAGGCTGTGGAACAGACAGGAGGCCATGTGGAAAAGCATCAACTCCATTCTCCTGCCTGGATTCTGGGGCCGATGAACCAGGAAGTCCTGGGTCATGCAGAGGGAGGATAGACAGGGTCACCTGTCAGAGATGGGGACCTGCTAAGCCCTTCACACTCTGCCCTACCCAGTAAGCCACCAGTGGGAACTCCTGGATTCCAGCCCTGCTCAGGACACTGACCACCCAGAAAGAGGGGCTGTTGGGAGACTGCTCTGAGGACCCACAGGGCCACCATACTGGCTGAACTCACACTGCAGGACTAAGGGGCGATGCTCTGCCTGGGGACTAGATGTCCCCCCAAATCCTGCTCATATTCACAGAAGCCGCGGAAGCCACAGGTCATTGGCTGGATGTGTTAAGAGCTCCATGTGTTAAGAGCACAATTCCCAGACACCCCTCTCATGTCTCTGGAAGGATGAGTGGGTTTCTCAAATGGATGTGTGATGTAGGGAGAGGGCCAGAGTGTGGGGGAGGCAGGACTGGAGGGTGCTTCGTGATGTGGGATTCCAAGAGTCTTTTTTCTCAGCCCCTCATCCATGTCAAGCTTCTCATCAGGGGCTCCTCTCTTTGTTTCTTTTTTTTTTTTTTTTAATGTTTTATTTTTTGAGAGAGAGAGAGAGTAAGCAAGTGGAGTGCACGACTGGGGGAGGGGCAGAGAGAAAGGGGGACAGAGGATCCGAAGCAGACTCTGTGCTGACAGGCTGACAGAAGAGAGCTCATCTCAGGGCTCCAACTCACAAAGTGTGAGACCATGACCTGAGCCAAAGTTGGACGCTCAGCCGACTGAGCCACCCAGGAACCCCTCTCTGTTTCTTATTACCCCCTCCTCATCCTTCAGCTCCTCAGAGACACACATCAGGGGCTCCCAAAGCCCCCCCCCCCGCTCCCCCCCGCACTGTCTCATCGGCTGCTACAATTACAAGTCTGTTAGATGACTAGCGGATGATTGTCATTTCTCCCACCGTGAGGGCAGGGATGGTGTACTTTCCTCACCATTGTATCTCAGCATCTAGCACAGTGTACCATAGAATTTTCTTGAATGAGTTAATTCTTTTCATTCCTTTGCATACAGACGATTCCTTTCTCAAAAGCAGTAAATGGCTCAGCTACAACATGTTAATCCTCACCACAGCCCCGGACACATTGTTCTTATTCCCACTTTACAAGGGAAGAAATGAGCTCCAGAAAGGTAAAGTCAGTAGCCCAAACACACAGCAGGTAAATGGCTTTGAACTCAGGATTCCAACTTAGATATGTCTGGCTTCAGAGCCCCACCTCTGCCACTGTACCAACCCGCTCTCCCACCCTAAGGGTTTCCCTTTGGAAACCTACCCCTGCCCTCAACTGCTGGAGCTCAGGACTGGCACGCAGAATCCATTCCTTCAACCATTCATTCATTCAACCAATCAGCTAACTCACTTTTTGGTTGTGCCAAGCCCTGCATGGGGTGGCAGGAAACCAGACAGATTAGGGGCCTCTCTTCAGCCTGGGCTCCCTTCTCTCCACTGCTCTCAGGACTTTGCCAGCAGAAGCAGAGCCCCAGGCAGCTGCCCTACCATTAGTCTCTCCATCAGTGGGGGAAGAATTAAGTGCCAGCGCCATCATCACCCCTCCCTCCAAGGACAGCACCCTAAACTACACAGGCCAAAGAATGTGTAGGATCACAATCTTTTTGTCTCCATTGTTCTCTGATGATTCTAGGACAAGAGGAGGAACAGAATTCTGCCCCCTTCTTCCGTGAAATTCTTTGACTGTCCTCTACCCCAGACAGCTCTGGAAAAAGTTCTAGACTTGGAGTCACAAGACCAGGGTTTTCGCTCCAGGTCTGGAGCTAGCTGTAGGACCTTAAGTCATCCTGTGTCTCTGAACCACAGATTCTACATCTGTAAAAATGGAGGCATCATATTGAGGATCTGATGCTTATCCCACAGGCTTATAGGTGAGGATTAAATCATTCAGACCCAGAGATAGCTATCACATAGATGATTGGCCCAGGAAATGTCTTAGCAACATGGGGACCTATGGGGGCCAGCTATATGGCTTGCAAGAGGCATTTGATGATGGGATTTGGGGAAGGTTGGTTGGAGCAGCCCTAGCAAGCTGAGCCCAGAGCATACGCTGAGGGGACCCTCAGAAGTGAGAGGCCTTCCCCTGGCTCACAGGTAGTGGGGGAGATGTGCTCATCGGCCCAACATCCAGAGCCCCTAGAGAAGAGGCCGGGAATGGCACTGAGCACATTGACAGGGCTCTTCCCAGACTCCAGCACCTAGAGTTCCCCAGAGAGCATACGTGCCAGGAACCTGGAACTCAGAATTTTAGCTGCCCTCAGGCCCACTTAGGACAAGTACCTCCTTCTTTAAAAGGCACTAGATTCCGAGGCATCTGGAAAATTCCTCCTCTTCATCACACAGACAGCTTCCATTTATCGGATCCAGGCACCAGGCCAGCTGCATTTTATATGTTTGCTCACTGACACTTCACAAAAACTCTGTTGAAGAAGGTTCTATTATTACCCCATTCAAAAATGAAGAAACTGAGACTCAAAGCGGTTAAGTAATTTCCCCAAGTCACAGAGCCATTTCGTGGCAGAGCTGGGATTAATACTCAGGTTGGCCCCACTCTAAAGCCTGTACTACCTCCAAAGACAAGGTGAGGAGAATGATGAACAAAAATGCACAGCAAAGATCAATCCTGCTGTGCTCGGGGGAATTTTCCCAGGGTAGCTGGTAATGAGTCATTGAAAGCACAGGAGATTCTTGTGCCCTCCGCTCTTCCTGGGGGAGCAAAGATTCCCCCAGAGATAATTGATGCCAAAGCTCCTTCAACACCCACACACCCATCCGATGCTCCAACGCATGTGGCCCTCCCCTGCAGAGACCCCATACTCTGCAATTCAGACTCCAGAGATCGGGTCTCCATTCTTCAGACAGGGAAAATGAGACAGATGGGGCAGATGGTGTGGGACAAGGGGACTGGGGTGCCCTCTGTGATGGGCACCAGTGACTGGACTGAGACCACAGTTCACGTTCCCAACCTCTGAGTCCACAATTTGCCCTCTGCCCTGCTTGGTGGCACCACAGCCCAGAGAGGTTTAGGGCTGTGCCCTTGGTCAACCAGCATGGATGACCCATTTCCACCTAACAGTAAATACAAGGGCATCTTTGTTGTTATAAGGATAGGAGATTCCTTTCTATCCTTTTTTGCCCATGTCTGAAATAGCAGAACTGGGTCAGGAGGCTGCTGCTTCCAGGCAAGCCGATGATGTTTTAGATTCTCTGAGAAAGTCCCAGCACGCTAAATAGACACCAAGAAGAGAACTTCTCTTCCGGAGGCAAAAGCTCAGCTCCACTCCCACCCAAATAAAACACCGTTGCCTCTAGCAGAAAGAAAAGCCTGTTAGAGAAGAGGAGAGAATGAAACAGGGCATTTGTGAGGAGCTGAAGCCTCGCTGAATCGCATCCAGACCTGGAGACCAGATGGCCACTGAGGAGGGAAGCAGATTACTGCCTGGCTGGCCCACAGCTGCTGCCCCCTGCACCCAGGAACCACAGGCCCTCCATCAGCAAATGCACACACAGGGGAACAAACACAAAGATCCGAAGCCACTCCGGATGCTCTCCTCCCCCTTGGGTTTCAAAGATTTGACAAGAAACAACACAGTCACGGGCTCATATAGAGAGAATCACCAACTGACAGTGTGGGACAAGCACACACCAACACAGGAACCCCAAGAGACGGGCATCAATGGGATTTGGTAAGTGCCCCCACTGAATGGTGCAGATACACAAGCACTCCCCTGTCCCCCGACCAGCACAGACAGCTGTCTCCCCAGAAGCCCGCCCCCAGGACGTTTTTAGAGGTCCAAACATTCAATACATTTGTACCGTCACAAACACAGAATCACCCACTCATATACTGACAGACCACTAACTGTCGCCAAACTATCCCACATAGCCTAATGCAGAAGCAAGGGGGGCGGGGGCGCGAACAAATGATCAAATGTTATTTAGACACACACATACACACACACACACACACACACACACACACACACTCACTCACTCACTCTCGGTGTCCGTCTCTCAATGGAAGCGGTCTCCTAACTTGCCCCCGGGCTCCCCCTGCAGGAAGTGCGGGGGCGGGGGGCCCGGGGAGCCCCGGGCCCGAGGTCAAGGGGGCCGGTCCCCGGTCCCCACCGTCACCCCGGGGTGCCAGCCCGCAGTGGACTCACCGGACGATGCCAAACATGACAAGAATGTTGCCCAGAAGCCCCACGGCACACACGGCCGAGTAGAGCGCGGTGATGGCGATAGCCAGGGCGAGGGACGAGGCGCTCCGGGCGCCCGGCGGCCCCGACGCATTGGCGCCGGCGCTGGGGAAGGCGCTGGGGAAGGCGTCTGAAGAGTTGGCTAGGAGCGGGGGCTGCAGCTCGGCGTCCGCAGAGGGGGACGGCTCCATGGCGGCCGGTGCCGCGTCCCTCCCCGCCGTGCGCCCTGGGCGCAGAACCCCGGTGCGAGGGACGCGCCGAGGGCCAAGGCCGGGGCCCCGACGCCGCGGGCTGCAGCGCCCGGGCCGCCGGGCTGGCCCCGCGCCCCCTCCGTGCGCCTGGCTCCCCGCCCGCCCGCTCTCCTCGCCCGGAGCGCTCTGAGCGGGAGCCGCTGCGGGCTCCTTGGACGCGCCCGCCGCGCGCACCACGTGGCCCGGAGGCGGCCGCCAGACTGCGCCCGCGACCGGGGGCGGGCGCTGCACCACCGGTTTAGAGCTGGGCCGGGGAAGCTTCCCACTCCTCCCTAGGGATGCTCCGCGGGTTCGGGTGCACCCCTACCCTGGACGGGGTCACCTCCTCACCCTTTGCCGCTTTGGAGTCAGAAGGACCTGGATGTGAATCCCACCTCCGTACACTAGCGAAAAGTGACCTTGAGCTAGTCACTTAAGCTCTCTCAACCTCATTTTCCTCGTCTGTAAAAAGAGGATCATCGGACCACCTCTCTCAGAGGGTTGTGGTGGAGATTGAGAGGACTGGAGTAATGAGTGCCAGGCACAGAGTAAGTGTTTCATAAACAACATTATTAGCCATGATATTCTTGCACCCCATTCATTTGTTCAACAGTTATTTTGGGGTTCCGAATATAAGAACCGGGTGCTATTGGGGATCTATCCATTAGAGCACAAAAACAGATGTGAAGCCTACCTCCTAGGGTTTACAGCTCATTGGCGAATCAATCCTAAGATTATACTACTGAAGACAAAGTGAAGCAAAGCAAGACATTCCTGTGGCAGGACCAGCAAAACCCACAGGTAAGCACAGTTTCCCCGAGGAAATGACAACTCAAGCCAGATGTGAAGTTTGGGAAGAAACTAACTTAGGGAAGAAACAAGTAAAGGGAATTCCAGACAAAGGGACCACAGGTACAAAGGCCCTGTGGTCAGAGGAACTAAAAGGAGGCCAGGAAGAAGAGAAGGCACAGAGCAAGTGTGTGGAGAATGGGATGATGCAGTAGGCAGGGTCTCAAAGACTACCTTAAGGATCACTCTGGCTGCTGTAGGAGCACAGGGAAGGGGGAGCACTTCCTATACCCTTGCCCTAACCTGACCAGCCCAGACCCAGAACCATCCTCCTTATTGGGGCTCCTGTCCTTCCCAGAACATTCTCTCTACCAACCATTACTGTGTTCCAGGCACTGTGATAAGCACTTTATCTATGCATCAACACTTTGGAGTAGATTCTATTACTAGGGTGCCCATTTTACAGATGAGAAGTCTAGGCTCGGTACTAAATTATCCCATAGGGCAATTATTTCTATCTGAGCTTGTTTCCTCCTTGGGAAGACCAGGCCTGATCAATTCCCACACCCAGTAGAGGGCTGGGGTCACAGTGGGTGCTCAGGAAATGCTGGTTGGATGAATAAGAGTCTGAAGGAGGAATGGAATGGGCTAATGTTGAGGTTCCTAAGCTCTAGGCTCTAGGGAGATGCTCTTGGCTTTGTAAGTGGCTGGGCAAGGACCCCTCACTCATACCACTCTCCAACCTGAGTCACCCATTTATGTGCAAGCCTTTTACCTTTACCCAGAAAGAACAAAGCCGAAATTCCCAAGTTCACCCTCCTCTTCATTCTCTTTGCCTCTCCAAGCTGCTGTCCACCCCCCTCTACCAGCTACAGCAGACTCCTATCCAAGGTTTTCCCACTCAACCATCTAAGGACTCATCAACTAAGCAAAAATTTTAAGGTTACTTTATTTTTTTCTTAAGTAAACTCTACACCCAACGTGGGGCTTAAACTTATGACCCCAAGATCAAGAGTCACATACCCTACCAAGTGAGCCAGGCAAGCACCCCTAGATAGGCAATTTTTGCTCTGTAGTCACAAGGGCTGCCAAAACTCTCCCTTGTCCCAAAGGGCCTGGTACTCTGGTGGCAAGGGAGAGAAACTGGGATAGAAGGAGGAGGGCTACTTTAAAAAAAAAATGCAATATTTAAGCTGAAACTTGAAGGATGAATAGCATTTAGCCTGGAGAATTGGCTGAGCCTTGCAAGTAGAAGAAATAGTGTGTAAAGGTCCTGAGGTAGGAAAAAATTTGGCTTGTTGGAGAAATAGGGACTGGGGCAGAACTCTAATAATGTTTATTTTTGAGAGAGAGAGAGAGAGAGGGTGTAAGTGGGGGAGGAGCAGAGAGAGAGAGAGGAAGACACAGAATCCAAAGCAGGCTCTAGGTTCTGAGCTGTCAGCACAGAGCTTGATGAGGGGCTCAGACTCACAGACTGTGAGATCATGACCTGAGCTGAAGTTGGACGCTTAACCGACTGAGCCGCCTTAAATATTACTTCTTCCATGAAACCTTCACTGACTGTTACCCCCAACTAGAGCAGGTGCCCTTGTTATTTGTTCCCATTGCATCATGGGCCTCTTCTTTACAGAAGTTCCCACATATTTATTTGTGTAATCATTGGATTTTTGTGCATCACCTTTACAACAGGTCTTGTGAACTTCTGTACCCCTGCCTTAACAGTCCCTGGTGCTCAATGAGTAATTAAAGTAGGAAATTCAATTCCAACTTTGGCGAACTCCCATTTTGATGAGGAAGAAAGATATAGCATAACATAGGAGTTAGGAATCCTTTTAAGCAACTAAATCGCGTTGCATAAATTCTGCAACTACATCTTATTTGGAACTGAAATACTAGTTTCCAGTTCCATCCCTCCTCTCATTGGCTGGCTAGCACCAAGCAAGTCTATCTAACTCCTTAGCATTGCGTTTGGGGCCCTCCCAAGTCTGATCCCAACCAGGGTTTATCGCTGCCCTCTTCTGACTCCTTCCCTATACTGGGCTGAAGGGAATTTTTTTTTTTTCAACGTTTATTTATTTTTGGGACAGAGAGAAACAGAGCATGAACGGGGGAGGGGCAGAGAGAGAGGGAGACACAGAATCTGAAACAGGCTCCAGGCTCTGAGCCATCAGCCCAGAGCCTGACGCGGGGCTCGAACTCACGGACCGCGAGATCGTGACCTGGCTGAAGTCAGACGCTTAACCGACTGCGCCACCCAGGCGCCCCGAGAAGGGAATTTTTAAAAACTGCATTCCACAATGTTTTTTGAGTTCCTCCTGGGTACAGAAATGCTATGGTGCCACGGCTATGGTGGAGGCAAAAGACAGAAAAATAATCCCCTTAACTTCTCTGAGCCTTAGTTTTCTCATCGATAAAGCAAAGAGGTGCAGAATTGGGATGAGGATTTGGTGAAACAGCAGATGCTCTGCCAACCAAGAAAGGCTACATGAGCATAAGACCATTGCTGTCTTAAAGGAGCTCACAATCAAGAAGCCAGGAAAGATATGTAACTGGCCAAGTACATGAACAAAATAATTTGTAGGGAAACATACATGCTGTTATGGACTGTGCCTTTTAAGAGTTTGCTTGCTGTCTCTGCTGTCTTGTGTGAGAATACAAGTCAGCAGTCTGCAACCCAGGAGAAATTTCTAACCAGAACCCAACCATGCTGGCGCCCTGATCTCTGACTGCCAGCCTCCAGAACTGTAAGAAATAAATTCCTGTTGTTTATAAGCCATTCTGTCCATGGGACTTTGTTGTAGCGGCCCAAACTGACTAAGACATATGCCAAGTGAGTATGAATTGCCCCCAATGAGGACACCAGAAGAACACATGGAAACTTGAAAGACATCTAAAGGGGTTTCCCCTATGGCCTCCCCAAGTGGGTACTTTGAAGAGATCAACTCTTACTTGAATGTGAGCATTCTAGTCTATTTATCTTTAAAAGGCAGTCTCATTTCTGTGGTCACAACTCATAGATAATCCTACTGTCTACCACTTATAGAGAGCTTGCTACGTGCCAGGCACTGGGCCAAGTGCTTTGTGGATTATCTCATTTAATCTTAACAGCCCTATAGGTGTGAGGTTACTACTATTACTATTCCATTTTACAGAGACTAGGTTAGCTGCCCAAGCCGGATCTGGGATGCCCAGCCAGGTCTGTGTGACTCCGAAAGCCAATCTCCTGACTACCACTCAACACTGCCTCTCAGAGCGAAAACTAGAAAGTCCCCCCACCAAAATATAAGAACCCATCACTTCTGTCTCTGCTCAGCAGAATTTCCCCACTATGGAGGATGATGAGTCACTTGGAGCTCAGGAGATTCTTGAGTCTGACTCTGCTCTTGGAGCAGATTAGACACAGCCCTCCACCCCTAGGTTACCAAAAGGGTTTGGCTCTGCATGGGGCTCCTCCCCATTCTTGATTTCAAGGGAAAACAAAAACAAAAACAAAAATGGATGGGAAATCCTGAGCCAATCTAGGCATCAGCAGGCAGGCGTCAGCAGTAGAGAAGCAGAAATCATTGAAGGAGTCAGAGCAGAAAGGAACTCCCTGGGGAAGCTATTAACAATTTAGTGTGTGGGAATGTGGCTCCCACCTGCCAAAGAGACAGATCTGCCTGATGGAAAATACTGTGAGTGAGCGGGCAGCTCCCCTGGGCTGCCTTTCAGTCTGGCTTTATCTGCAAGCCCCAGGAGGGCGATGACCTTAACCATCACCATAAAATAATAACCACTTGCATTTGCAAAGCACTTTTGACTTTCCAAAGCACTTCCAGATTGATTACTTCATCTTATCTTGACACCATCCATTCGCATGGGGAGGTCAGGTTTCATTATCTTCAGTTTCTAGCTAGGAAGACAGACATCTAGAGAGCCTGGGTGAGATGCCCAAAGATACACAGCAGATTGGTGAAGGAAATAGGGTTGGCACCATCCATCTGGCTGCCCAAGCCAGAAACCTGTGAATCATTCTTGACTCCTCTCTCTCTTCCCCCTCACCAACCCCCACTTCTAAGCAATCACCAAGTCCTGACCATTCTTCCTAGATAACCCATGCAACCATGCTGCCACTGTGCTTAATTCTTACTAGCATCTTCCCAGTTGGACGTACCACCACGTCTCACCGAAGCTACTGAAATCGCCCCTGAAGCAGCCTCACTGTACCCAGGCTTTGCTGCATTTGAGCAGAACTATGGCTGCAGGTGCTCCGTCCCTTCACTCTCCCTACCTCGCTAGCCCCTTATCTCACCTTCCCCTTCACATGCTGTGCTCCGGCCAAAATAAGCTGCTTGCGGTTTTCCAAATAACCTGCTTCTCCCACCTCCAGTTTCATCCAAATAGTTAAGGGGACAGCGGGTGGTTTGGAGTCAGACTGGTTGAAATCCCAGCTCAGCCACTTACAAGTTGTATGACCTTGGGTGAGTCATTTAACTTCTTCCATAAGCTTCATAAAACGGGGACAACAGAAGCACCTGCTTTACAGCATCCAGCATGCAGGCAGTGTTGAATGTGTGTGAGCTACTGCCGTGGTGACGGTTCCTCCACCTGAAGCACTCTACTGCAGGCTCCCAGCCTCTTGTCACCTAACCCACTCCTACACCCCCTTCACGTCTCAGCTGAGATGTTGTTCCTGTCCCTGCTCCCCCAGATTAGTTTATGGCACACACAGTCTGTTCCCTTGAGGCACATCTCCCTCCTGGAAGCATAGTCAGGTCCTGGTTTTCTAGAAGACCATCCCACCCAGATGTTGCCAGGGAGGTCTAGGTCTGTCCAGAGGAAGTGGGAGTGGAGTGGATGAGGGAGGGTGACTCCCTGAGGAGAGGATGGAGGATGTTGTAGGTTTCTTGAGTGAGGGCTTTGATGGGTAGTAAGTAAGAGCCTGGAAAAGGTCTGCAACAAGTTCAGGGTCAGGGGAGGAGAGATAATGGCTCCTGCTCTCAAGTGGACCCCTAGGTCATAGACAAAAGCACCTTAGAGGTGACCTTGATGGACAGAATGCCAAAGGCCTCATGTTTCCTGGATCATGCAAACCTCAACGAAGGAGAATGCCTAATCCATACCCCTGCCACGCCCTCTAATGTCTGACACAAGATTTTCCCACAACCCTGTTAGATGGGAACAGGGGTGGAGCTTGTTTTGTTTGTTTGTTTAAAGATTATTTATCTTGAGAGGGAGAGTGAGAGAGCAGGAGCAGGGGAGGAGCAGAGTGAGAGGGAGAGAGAGAATCTCAAGCAGGCTCTGCACTGTCAGTGTGGAGCCCGATGGGGGGCTCGAACCTACAAAACATGAATCATGACCTGAGCCAAAACCAAGAGTCGGACACTTAACTGACTGAGCCACCCGACACCCCTATTTATTTATTTTTAAAATTGTTTCTGTAGCACTGAATGTCAAAGAGGAAAAGTATATACCTGTTAGAGGAACCATCATGAGGCCCTGACCACGCATGGACCCAAAGACAGACGAAAATCACTGTCTTCAGAAGAGAGAAAGTGATAGGGAGACATCCAAGCTGCAAAATGTCCCATCCCCTCCTCGCACCTGGGATTAACCCCCTGTCTAGACACTATCAGCCACCTGCCCAACAACCATGTCTTCCCCTTATTCTGTGCAGCTGAACTCTGACCAGGGGTAGGTGTGTGTTCCCTTGATTTTGGGGAAGAGAGCTCCTTCCCTGCCTCAGGGGTGAACCGGTCCAAATACATCACAGTAATCTGTAGTAGATTGCAAAATGGTCGTGATTCTTCATTCCTCTCCATGTCTAGGCCCTTTGCAATGTGACTTTACAATTCTTCCCGTCAAGCAGTGAAGTCTATTTCCTACCGCTGTACTTGGGCCAGCTTTGTGACTTGCTTTGCCCAAAAGATGGGATGGAAATGACAGCACACCAGTTCAGAGTCTGGGATCTGAAGTCCAGAGGCCTGTATGTCTTCCAGCCAACCTCTTGGAACTCTACCCCCACCATGAAAACAAGCTTGGGCCGGCTTGCTGGATGAGAGACTCACCATCCATCACCCCATTTGACAACCAGCCAACACCAGGCATATGAGTACATAAGGCCATCCTAGACCAGGCAAACCCTAACCCACCCAACAGCTGACCACAGGCACACAAGGAAGACCAACCAAGATCCGCCAGGTCTGACCCCGATCACAGAACTACTTAGCTAGCTATTGGCAGACAGCTGATGGGTAATAAATGGTTGTGGTTTCAAGCCACTATATTTGGGGATGGTTTGTGAAGCAGGAGCCACCATAATACATACTTTCCTAGATCATCCTGCATCCTAGGGGTGGATATGTAACCAATGAGATGTAAAAACAAATCTGCTGATGGGCTTTCCGTATCTAGGATAAAAACCAAAGTCCTGTCAGAAGAAAACTGTTTGTCCAAACCCTTGGGATGCTGATATGATGCCTGGAACTATAGCAGTCATCCTGCAATCATGAAGCAATAAACATGACAATGAAAAGCCAATATGGCAAGGTTGGCAGTGGGAAGACAGGACAAGCCTGGGTTTTCTGTGATGTCGTTGAGCTCTAAGTACACCAGCTCTGGACTGCCTGCATCAAGAAATCTTGTGTAGGGGCACCTGGGTGGCTCAGTCACTTAGGCATCTAGCTTCAACTCAGGTCATGAGATCTCACAGTGAGTTTGAGCCCTGTGTCAGGCTCTGTGCTGACAGCTCAGAGCCTGGAGCCTGCTTCAGATTCTGTGTCTCCCTCTCTCTCTGTTCCTCCCACACTCACGCTGTGTCTGTCTGTCTCTCAAAAATAAATAAACATTAAAAAAATAGTATGGATTTTGGGGTGGCTCAGTCAGTTGGGGTGGCTCAGTCTGTTGAGTGTCCAACTCTTGATCTCAGCTCAGGTCTTGATCTCAGGGTCATGAGTTCAAGCCCTGTGTTGGGCTCCATGCTGAGTGGGGAGCCTACTTGAAAAAAAAAAAAAGAGTATGAACTCTGGGTTTGAACACTGGGTCTGCCACATGCTAGTTATGTGACTTTGGGTAAAGTTACCAACTTTACCAAGCCTCCATTTTCTCCTCTATTAAGAGGAAATGATAGGGGTGTCTGGGTGGCTCTGTGGGTTAAACATCGAACTTTTGGTTTCAGCTTACATCATGATCTCACAGTTCATGGGTTTGAGCCCTCCTTTGGGCTCTGCACTGACAGCGTGGACAGAACCTGCTTGGGATTTTCTCTCTCTCCCTCTCTCTATGTTCCTCCCCCACTCATTCTCTCCCTCTCAAAATAAATTAAAAAAAAAAAGAGGAAATGATCATAACACATATTTTATAGGATTATAAAGGAGATAAATGGGGGAATGCAAATATGGAGCTGGTTACCATGCCTGACACACTGGAAACATTTGATAATTTCCTATCTTGGCTAGTAGTAGTATTACAATAACCATGTTTATATCAACCTTCCTTTCTCAATGTGAGGCAAAGTGATCCCACACTGAGATGGATCCCTCCCTGGGATATGGCCATTGTCGGGTACACGTACTGAATAGTGTGCTGGGTCCTGCCTGGACTTAACTTGCACGCGTCAAATTGCAGGATTTGTTTCTTTAGAATGGGGGGTGCTGAGGCGAGGCGTAGAAGGGACTTGAGTGAGCAGCAGGGAAGGGACCCTGGCTGGGAGGGGAGTATGAGACGGGCTGAATTCCCCAGGCCCGTGCCAACTAGAGATGCATGAATAGAGGCCTCGGTGTTACAGAGGGGAGGCAATGGGCCTCTGAGGCATGGGGCTCCAGCAACCCAGGCAATGGAGTGTGACGCGGTGGGGAGAAGGGCCTTCTGGAGACTTCTACTAGGAGAACATGCACAGTGCCTCGGCTGCCTGCCTCCTGGGGGGAGTGGGGGGGAGCTGCCTGAGGGAAGCACATGATGGCAGAATGAACATGCTCTGTCTCCCATTTTTTCTATCAAGCTGTCATTTTCCTTAGACAAAAAATCAGTTCTCACCTTGCCTTTCTCTGCTTTTTCTTCTCTGCTCCTTCCCTTCAGCTTCTCTCCCTATCCCAAACCCCTTCCTACCTCCATTTGGAGTTCCCACTCCCTCCACTGGAATCACCCCCTGCCTTCCCTCCTCCTCCTTTGTACTCAATAATTACCCTCTGGACCACGGAAGCTGCCCATCTCTCATCTGCACGTTCTGATGCTGAGGGTATTAATAACTGCTTTCACCTGACCTTGTCAGATGGGTACTCACTACTGGGAAGTCCCAGTCTCTTTCTTCCAAAGTATCCCCATCCTCCCCAGCCTCTCCCCACAAAGCCTAGGCAACACCCTGAACCAGAAAGGGGTGCCGGGCAGCCAGACGAGTGCCCACAGCCCCAGCCCTCATGGTAAGTTCCTACCCTCAGAGGCATCTCTCTCTCCTAAAATGGCCCTCAGGCTCAGGGAGCTGGCCTTCTGGCTGGGCCCCAGGGCCATTCTGGTAGCAAGACAGGGTGGTGTGGTAAAGCAATGACAGCTTAGGGTCCCTGGGGTTAGCATTCTGTCACCAGATGCACAGAATTGTAGAACTGGAAAAAAAGCTTAGGCATCGTTTAGTCCAACCCTCCTTTGGTTTATAGATAAAGATGCTGAGGTCCAAAGCAGTAAAGGGATTTACACACAGCAAGTCAGAGTCAAGATCAGAACCCATGTCTCCTGAATTTGGTAACAATGCCCCTTCTCCTACACTGGGCAAGGTGACCTTGGGCAACTGCATCATTCACATGGCAGGCACTTTGTAATTTTATGTACATGGTTTGACTTAATCATTCATCTAACTCTTTCAAGAGAAGATGGCCATGATCCCTAGTTTACAGATGAGGAATCCAGGGATCAGAGCAGTTCAAAAGCTTAACGTCGTGGGAGCGCCTGGGTGGCTCAGTTAGGTATCCGACTTCGGCTCAGGACATGATCTCAAAGTTTGCAAGTTCGAGCCCCACATCAGGCTCTGTGCTTACAGCTCAGAGCCAGGAGACTGCTTCAGATTCTGTCTCCCTCTCTCTCTGCCCCTCCCCCACCCATTCTCTCTCTCTTTCTCTCAAAAATAAATAAACTTTTTTTTTTTTTTTTTTTTTTTGTAAAGAGCTTACTCAATGTCATACAGGGGCTGGATTGGAACCCAGGTCTCAGTCCATAGAGCTTCCTGGTCCAGGTACAAAATCTCTCTGTGGAACTCTAAGCACACTGGCCTTGGTTTCCTCACCTGTGAAATGGAGCAATTGGACTCGATGGGCCCAAGACCCACCTGTGAGGCACTGAAAGAAATTTTGAGGAGAGGCAGACTGCCAGTTGCCCACATTAGTGAGAAAATTTCTCTGTTTTCCCCATTTGCTTCAAAACAGCTCGCCCCCAGGTTTACACTGAGAGGAGCCTGGGGAAGGTGCCATGGCAACCACAGAGGCTCCTAAGAGCCAAATTTGCCTGACTCGGCCAGACTGGTAAACTGAGTGACCTGAAGCCTGTAGTGCCCAAGGAGGTCAGCAGGACCAGCCCAGAGGGCATGAATCAGACCCCAGAGGGTCTGGGAGAGGGATGAACAGTCTGCACTCTGCCCCTGATATCCTGGCTGGGCAGACAGAACATGGGTTTGCAGCCTGAAAACAAGGCTCTGTGGTCAGATATGTGACATACAAATTTGGGGATCCTGGGCAAATCACTTACTCTCTCTGAGCCTCAAGGTATTTTTTTGGTCACCTAGCACATAGAATGTACTTAAAATAAATAGAAGCTGCTATCATTATTACTAATATCCAAATTTTGAAGAGTTGTATGCCCATCAGATAATGAACTTGAAAATGCTCTCTAAACTGTAGCACCACACAAATGCAAGAGATTATCATTACCCAATAAGAATATCCGCATTCCCCTGGCTGTGTAGAACCCCTTGCTTGCACATAATAATTGAACGGAGCACTTTCTATACAAAAGACAGGGTAGATACTATGTTTGGGGAGAAGTACAAAGATGAATCATACTTGAATTTTTATAGCCTAGAAGGTGACATGTGAGATAGAGGGGAGGGGTCTAAGTGCTACGAGAGAGGGTCAGAGGAAGTTGCTGGGAGTTGACAGAGACCATCAGAAACCCACTGCAGGTAACTTAATCCAACAGAGATTCATTTTTTAAAATCTTTATTCTTTTAATGTTTATTTCTTTTGAGAGAGACAGGGAGCATGCACGTGAGCAGAGGAGGGTCAGAGAGAGGAGAGAGAAGGAATCCCAAGCAGGTTCTGCACTGTCAGCACAGAGTCCTATGGGGGTTGGAACCCACACACCGTGAGATCACGACCTGAGCTGAAGTCGGGGCTTAACCAACTGAGCCACCCAGACGCCCCAAAGGAGATTCATTTTAAGGCAACAGGGGTGTCTGGGATGTAGATTACTTCTGGGAAGACCCTGTGATCCAGCACTCTGTGCTTCCCCATTCTCTGTCTGCACATGGCCCTCCTCTGCGGCTGCAGCCACAGTGACAGTTCTGACCACCTCCCCCAGCTCCTAAATTCTCAGGTTTAACACTCAGCCTGGTACAGAGCAGACATGGTGACCAACTTTCCGGGCTTGCCTGCGACTCTCCTAGTTTTACCATAGAAACCTCTCAGTCGTGTAAAAATCGGCACGGTTGGTCAGCCTAACAACAACTGCCAGGGGGCAGTTCTACAGAGTTAATGAATGTTCTAGTGCCAGGACCCATTCAGCGGTCCTGAGAGAGGGAAACCTGATTGGTCCTGTTGAAGCCAAGTGATCCCCCTGGTCCAATCAGCCATGGCCGCAGGATGGGCTCACACACCACAAACATGGCTGCCAGGGGTCAGCAGCCCTGGAAGGTAAAAGAGTCCCTGGGGAAAGTAGAGGGGAGGGTCATTGATTCATGGTTCAGGTACATACCGCAAAAGGTGACAGCTATAATTTCTGCCTCCCCGCCAAAATAATGAACTCTTTAGGACAAAGGACCGTGCCCTATGCATCTTCATGTGCACAAAACCTAGCACATGCCTGACAAGTATGCGGTACAGTTTGTTTGGAGTTTTTTCCTCTGTTCTTCTAACAAATCAAGCCTGCTCTGCCCTACACCTTGGCACTTGCTGTCCCCTCTACCTAAAACGTTCTTCCCCCAGTCCCCAGGTGGCTGGGGGGGTCTCCTCAAACACCAGCTTTGAGTTCATCTCTCCCCCACCCTAGCACTATCTTTCAGCTTGTTGCAACCTGTTATTACTTCCTGGCTTTCTTCCCAGTGCTAATCACCACCTGGAATCATCTTGTTCATTTACAGCTTGAGTTGTGTCTGTTTTCCCAGTACTAGAATGTGAGTTCTGGAAGGGCCGGCACCTTATCTCTCTCGTTCATCACTGTATGACCAGTGCAAAGATAGTACCTGCCCCCTTAGGTGTTTACGAAATATTTATTGAATGAATGAATAAATAAATGGATGAAATATAGGGGGAGGTGCATTCTAGGTGTGGTAACAGTACCAGATGAAACAGGAAGAGGGAAATTAATTGCAGGGTCTGCACAGGGAGCAGGAAGTAGCTTAGTTTGGCTGGAAAGTAAAGAGCACAAAGGGAAGTGGGCAACAATGTACTGGGCAGGTTAGTGAGTTAGGGCCAGATCTTTGCACCACAGTGCCTAGCTCATTGCTGATTCATGTGGCAGGAGATTTTAGGAAAGGCTCTCCCTTTAGTAAAATAATTTTTTAGTTGCTTCAGGTAACACAGGTGAAAATTTGTATCAAAAGGCCTACTTTGTAATAATTCTAAACAGGAGTGTTTTGTAATGACGCGAGATGTGAGCATAAAACTTTGTGGAATGTCAAGAGCTTGCAGGAGAAAGTAGGAACCATACAAGTCTGGTTCTGGTCACTGTTCAGAAAAGCCGTGTGGTGGGGTGGTGAGAACAGCTGCCTGCCTCAAGTTCAGAAGACCTGCACCTACTTAGGGGCACCTGGGTGGTGCAGTTGTTAAGTGTCCGACTCTTGATCTCAGCTTAGGTCATGATCTCGCAGTCTCTGGGTTTAAATCCCACATCAGGCTCTGTGCTGATGGTATGGAGCCTGCCTGGGATTCTGTCTCTCCTTCTCTCTGTCCCTTCCCTCGCTTTTGTGCATTCTCTCCCTCTCTCCCTCTCTCTCTCCAAACAAACAAACAAACAAACAAATATAAAAAAGCAAAAAAAGAAGACTTGCACCTACTTTTTGCCAGCTGTGTGACCCAGGCAGGACTCTCACCCTCCTAAAGCTCATTCATTCATCTATTTATTTATTCAGCCACTCATTCAACAAAATAGTTAACATGTGCCTTTGTGATGGTTAATTTTATGTGTCAGCTTGACTGGGCCACACTGCAAAGTTATTTGGCCAAACATTACTCAGTGTGTTTCTGTGAGGGCATTTTGGATGAGTTAATATTTCAATTGTTGGACTTTGGGTAAAGCAGATTGCCCTCCATAAGGGAGGTGGGCCTCATCCAATCAGTTAAAGAGTCGAATAGAACAAAAGACTTGACCTCCCCCGAGCAAGAGGGAATTCTCCAGGGTGACAACCTTCAGACTTGAACTGCAACATCAAGTCTTCCCTGTGTGTCTAGCCTGCCAGCCCACCCTACAGACCCTGGACTTGCCAACCTCCATAATCTCATGAGCTAATTCCTTAAAATAAGTCTTTCTCTCTATATATATTTATACACACCTCTTCGTGCCTCTGTGTCTTTGGAGAACCCTGAATAATACAGTTTACTAAGTGATTAATTCCAAAAACGGAGCAGTGAGCAAAACAGATCCAGTCTGTGACCTCACTGAGTTTACATTCTAGTGGGAGGAGTAAACAATAAATAAGAAACATGAAGCATGCCATTTTGAGCTGTTTGCAAGTGTGTAGAACCCAGGGAACAGATCTGACTGGCTGGGAGACCTAGACAGGTAAAGATCTGGGCAGATCTTAGGCAAAGGCCGAGGCTTCATTTCAGCTCCTCTTCTGTAAAATGGAGAAAAGAAGATCAGCTCTGTTGTCATAGAGAATGTTTAGAATGAGCTCATTTTTGTTTAAAAAAAAAAAAAAAAAGACAAGTCTAGCAGGATGGAAGGAATTATCGCCTTAGCAGATGGCAGCAGACTCCTTAGAGAAAGAATTGTCTCCCTTTAGGATAACACTTTGATAAACCACTTGAAGGGAGAAGCGCTATGCACCCAAGAGCATTAGCTCTCAGTCAGATCAGCTTAAAAGGTGCACTAGAAACAGTATGCTCTTGGGCAGGACCTGCAAGGAGGAGAGGAAGGGAAGGAGGGCAGCAGGGCAGGCCCTGTCAGAGGGCCCAAGGGCTTTTCCCAACAGCAGGTCAACCTCAGTTTTATTTATTTCTCTTTATTTAAAGTTTTATTTATTAACGTAATCTCTACACCCAACATGGGGCTCAAACTCACAACCCCAAGATCAAAAGTCTCCCACTCTACCCAGCAAGCCAGCCAGGTGCCCCAAGTCAACCTCAATTTTAAATGGTGTGTATTTCTGCAGTGTAACCTCACTCTCTGTCCCTCTGACCTTAAGAAAGTTTGAAATACTTATGTGGCTTCTTGTGAATGGGAATTTTTCTGGAAATGGAAGAAAGGTGCTAAAATTCCTGGTCTCAGCTACTACCAGACCTTGTTGTCCTAGAAGTTAGACACCAGGACAGCCAAAAGGATGCAGAGACAAAGAATTAAGTGGTTACGGGTGCTGCAGTGGCTCAGTTGGTTGAGCATCCCCCTCTTGATTTCGGCTCAGGTTATGATCCCAGGGTCATGGGATGGAGCCCCAAGTCAGACTCCATGCTGAGCATGGTGCCTCCTTAAGATTCTCTCTCTCTCTCTCTCTCTCTCTCTCTCTCTCTCTCTCTCTTTCCCTCTGCCCCCCCCCACTCATGCTCTCTCTCTCTTTCTCTGTCTAAAATAAATAAAATGGAAAAAATTCACGGACTTCAAGCTGTTTTACAAAGCTGTAATCATCAAGACATTATGGTACTGACGCAAGAACAGATGCTCAGATCAATGGAACAGAATAGAGAACCTGGAAATAGGCCCACAAACATATAGCCAACTAATCTTTGACAAAGCGGGAAAGAATATCCAATGGAATAAAGACAGTCTCTTCAGCAAGTGGTGCTGGGAAAACTGGACAGCGACATGCAGAAGAATGAAACTGGACCCACTTTCTTACACCATACACAAAAATAAACTCAAAATGGATGAAAGACCTAAATGTAAGAGAGGAATCCATCAGAATCCTCGAGGAGAAAGCATGCAAAAACCTCTTTGACCTTGGCCACAGCAACTTCTTACTCAACACGTCTGCAGAGGCAAGGGAAACAAAAGCAAAAATGAATTATTGGGACCTTCTCAAAATAGCAAGCTTCTGCACAGTGAAGGAAACAATCAGCAAAACTAAAAGACAACCGACAGAATGGGAGAAGATATTTGCAAACAACATATCAGATAAAGGATTAGCATTCAAAATCTATAAAGAACTTATCAAGCTCAACACCCAAAAAACAAATAATCCAATGAAGAAATGGGCAAAAGACATGAATAGACATTTCTCCAAAGAAGACATCCAGATGGCCAACTGACACATGAAAAAATGCTCAACATCACTCATCATCAGGGAAACATAAATCAAAACCACAATGAGATACCACCTTATACCTGTCAGAATGGCTAACATTAACAGCTCAGGCAACAACAGATGTTGGCGAGGATGCAGAGAAAGAGGATCTCTTTTGCATTGTTGGTGGGAATGCAAGCTGGTGCAACCACTCTGGAAAACAGTATGGAGGTTCCTCAAAAAATTAAAACTAGAACTACCCTACAACCCAGCAATTGCACTACTAGGTATTTATCCAAGGGAGACAGGTGTACTGTTTCGAAGGGACACATGACCCCAAAGTTTATAGCAGCACTATGAACAATAGCCAAAGTATGGAAAGAGCCCAAATGTCCATCGACAGATGAATGGATAAAGAAGATGTATATATACACAATGGAGTATTAGTCGGCAATCAAAAAGAATGAAATCTTGCCATTCACAACTACGTGGATGGAACTAGAGGGTATTATGCTAAATGAAATTAGTCGGTCACAGAAAGACAAATGTCATATGACTTCACTCATATGAGGACTTTAAGATACAAAACAGATGAACATAAGGGATGGGAAGCAAAAATAATATAAAAACAGGGAGGAGGACAAAACATAAGAGATTCTTAAATATGGAGAACAAACAGGGGCGCCTGGATGGCTCAGTCAGTTGGGCGTCCGACTTCAGCTCAGGTCATGATCTCACAGTCTGTGAGTTCGAGCCCCGCATCAGGCTCTGGGCTGACAGCTCAGAGCCTGGAGCCTGTTTTGGATTCTGTGTTTCCCTCTCTCTCTGACCCTCCCCTGCTCATGCTCTGTCTCTCTCTGTCTCAAAAATAAACAAATGTTAAAAAAATAAATAAATAAAAATATGGAGAAGAAACAGAGGGTTCCTGGAGGGGTTGTGGGAGGGGGGGATGGGCTAAATGGGTAAGGGGCATTAAGGAATCTACTCCTGAAATCATTGTTGCACCATATGGTAACTTAGATGCAAATAAAAAAATAAATAAAAATTTTTAAAAAGAAGGTACACAACTGGAAAAAAAAGAGTTTTAGAATTCTAAAAAAAAGAAAAAAAAGAAAAAAATTTGGCAGTTAATAAATAGGAGCCACAGGTGACACACCCAATTATGCTCAAAAAGCTGTTTTGAAGAGAGAGTGGAATTTCCACTGGGTACAGAATAAAGAGTTCAAGCCCATTTTATCTCATTCCTTTTTTTTTAACCTCAGTCTTTAAAAAATTTTTGGGGGCGCCTGGGTGGGTCAGTCGGTTGGGCATCCGACTTCGGCTCAGGTCATGGTCTTGCAGTCTGTGAGTTCGAGCCCCGTGTCGGGCTCTGTGCTGACAGCTCAGAGCCTGGAGCCTGCTTCGGATTCTGTGTCTCCCTCTCTCTCTGCCCCTCCCCCACTTGTGCTCTGTCTCTCTCTGTCTCAAAAATAAATAAATGTTAAAATTTTTTTAAAAATAAATAAATAAATAAAAATAAATAAAAAATTTTTGAATATTTAAATTTTTTTAATAAAATTTTTTTTGAATATTTATTTTTGAGAGACAGAGACAGACGGAGAACGAGTAGGGGGAGGGGCAGAGAGAGAGAGGGAGACACAGAATCCCAAGCAGGCTCCAGGCTGCTCAGAGCCTGACGTGGGGCTCAAACCCACAAACCGCGAGATCATGACCTGACCCAAAGTCAAACGCTTAACAGACTGAGCCACCCAGGTGCCCCCCCCATCTTATCTCAGTCTTAAGAGCCCAGCCGACTTCTGGGTCATGAATGCATAAGAAAACATGCATAAAAGAAAACAAAGTGTGGAAAACTTGACACCAAATGCTAACAGGGTCTATCTCTGGATGATGGAATGACAGGATTTTGTTATATATGTGCAACACCCTAAACCTTTTACAATAAGCAGAGAATATCCAAATCTATCCTTATTTTTCTACAAATTAATAAATGTCCTCCTGTCCTCCTGCCAACCCTGCCCAAGTGGCCGAGACATCAGGTCTCTCCACACCAGGAGGGGACACAGGGAGAAGCTGGGTCTCCTTCCTCCATTGCATTTGGAAACATGACCCATCCCACTCAGTCAGGCTTCTTTCTATGAAAGTGAAGAGAGCTCCCAGAGAGACTTGCAAACTGCCCGTCTCTCTCTCTCTCTCTCCTCCCTTTCCACAGTGACAATGAGAGGAACCTGTCCTGCTCTTCTCCCTGGACAGCTAATTCCCGGCCATTTGACGGCCAGGCACACCTGCCTCCCACTAGCCCTCAAGGCCAGACAAGTTATCAGGTGGGATTTTGTTCCCATTACTTTTCCTCCCAGTTCCATAGTCAGGCCTGGGATCTAGAGATCTCCAGCACCCTCCTGAAGCCCCCAGCACTTTGTGGCCCACAGACCTTGATGTCAGAGGGAGCCACAGGCCTCAGAGGAAGCCAGGCCTACCTTCTACTTCCCTTCTGCCTGACCCTGGCAGCATTTCCTTTTTTTCCACAGCCCAAGTTACGTAAGATTCCTCCTCACCTGCCTCCACAGGACCAGCCTCCTCCTCAAATTACGGTTCAGGTAAAATTTGGTTGCAAATGGCATTTGGAGAGAGGCACCTGGCTGGCTCAGGTGGTAAAGCACACATTGTTTGATGTTGGGGTCATGAGTTCAAGCCCCACATTGGGCATAGAGCCTACTGAATAATAATTAAAAGAAAAAAGACATCTTAAGGTCCCTCCGCCTCCCTCCCCACCCCCACTCCCTGCACGTTAGTGGGGACTTCTCAGCTCAGATCAAAGCCCTCTGTCCCTGCCCTTTCTTCTCAGTGTCCAAACTCATTTCCTGGGTCCTCCAAGGAAGAAAAAAAGGACAGCATTTATAACCAAACAGAAGCAACAATCTAACAACCTTCCCGCCCTTTATCTCATGGTGCACTCGTGTTCAGTTATTTCTTTTGGTCTCAGCTTCACTTCTCCCTGCACATTCATTCCAAAACTTGCTTTGCGTAACTGAAAGGCCAAGTAGGTATGTTGTCCCAAAAAAGGCAGTCTTTCACCAAGATGAAGTCTGGCTTAGTATAGAAAATGCTGTCAGGCAGCACTTTTTTTTCGTAGTTAAATATACATAACATAAAATTTACCATTCCAGGCAGCTTTTTAAAATAGAATTTTTCCTCTTCCCTGCTATGTTATGAATAAAATGGGCAAATGAAGTCTGAGAAGAATGTGAATGATGGGCGGGGGGGATATCATTTTGCCCAGCAAGTGGCCCCAGGTGCCCAGCAGGTGGCATGCACTTCTCCCAGGTACCCCCTGAGTTACTGCCTACCTACCCGGTAGCCTTGCTGCTAAGAGTGGCCAATGAGGAGACTGCAAAGTTGTATTGAAGCTCTGTTGTGGAGGCATGAAATGTTACTTTTTTAATCCATTGGGAGCCATTGAAAGTTCCTGAGCATTATCAGAGCTACACTTTACTAAGATTCATCTAGTATGAGGGTAAAGAATAGCATGAGAGGCTGGGGGCGGAGGGGGGCTGGATGGTTTAGTCGGTAGAGTATATGACTCTTGATATCAGGGTCATGAGTTCAAGCTCCACATTGGGCAGAGATTATAGAAAGAAATGAAAGAAAGAAAGAAAGAAAGAAAGAAAGAAAGAAAGAAAGAAAGAGGGAGGGAGGAAGGAAGGAAAGAAAAGGAAAAAGAAAAGAAGAGAAAAGAAAGAAAGGCAGGGGAAGATTTTCAGGGTGGGGAGATGAGTCAGGAGATGGCAAAGGGGCAGGTGAGTCCGGGTTCTAGCGGTAAGTGATAGAACTGAAACCCTCATGTGAACCAGGACCCTCAAAGGACAGTGCCGTCAGTGAAAAAGATGAAGGAAATTCTCCGCTGGCACAGGGAAACAAAAAAATTTACATGGCGAAGCCTGAGTGGGAGTGTGAGGGTGGGTATTTCCTGGGGAATTTACAATCCAAGCTCAGGTTTGGAGTTCGACTTTACACTACTCACATGTCTGGGAATCACAACTGAAGAATTAACCTAACACATGTCCTGGTCCATAAGCCTGCTCCAGAGAAACTCGTGTTCAACCCAGGCTTGTATAGCCCATGGGCAGTGCTCAAACTCTCCTCAGAGATGGAGGGATCCCTAGGGGGACTTCCAAGCAGCAGAAGGCTGGCTCAACACCTTCTGTCTGGGTCGTTCCTCGTCTTCGTGCTTTCGTGCCAGCCTTGCCCCTGGGGCTGGGACTACACTCAGCACCCTCCCCAGGTTGAGAGGCAGAGCTAGGTGGATAACCCTGGACTCCTGACCTACATGACGCAGCCTTATGCAGAGCCCTGGACTAGGTTCTGGAAGAGATGCCAAGGACAATGAGCTATTGCTCTCATTGGAAGACACCAAACGAGGAATTCTAAATCACCTGTGAAATATGCGCTACAACGGAATGCATGCAAACCACGGGGCTACAAAATAAACCAGTGAAAGTGCTTCTCAGAAGAGACATGTCTACGCCAAGTTGGAGAGAAGGGCCCTGGGTGGGGCAGATGAGACGGACTTTTGCTATTGGCTCTGCCTCCTCCTGGCTGTGTCCTTGGCAAGTCCCTTCCTTTCCCGCAAGCCTCTGCTTTCCCATCTAAGGTCTCCTCCGATGCTAAGATTCTATGTCCGACTGAGGGAACAGACGGGAGGAGAGAGTTCCAGAGAAAAAGCTCAGCTCTTAGGCAGGGAGTAACTGAGGAAGGGAATGGGAAGCCCAGAAGCGGCCAAGGGCAGTAACAGGCCAGGTCAGGAGGTAGAGAGCTTGAACTGGAGCCCTTTGTTCTCATCCTCCTGCAACTCCACATCCTCGGCACCCACTGAGTCCTTGGCTCTCTGCAAACCAGGCTGGCCCCAGCACACTCCTGAAACTTCTTTCTTCCTCCTTCCCAGTGACCCAGGCCCAGAGCCGTTTCTTGGTCCTCCTCCTCAGTCTCTCAGGAGCAGTTGACACTGGTGCTTACTGTTAGCTGGCTTTGGTCCCAGCTTCCTGCTCCACACGGTCCTCTGCTGGGTACCAGGTTATTCTTCCTAAATTACGAATAGAAAATCTCATTCCCTTGCTCAAAAACCTCCAGTGGGTCCTTTCGCCCACCAGTCTAAGTACAAACTCATCACCCAGGCATGCAAAGCTCTCCACAATACCTCAACCTGCCCTCCCAGCTTTTCCTCTCCCTGTTCCCTTGCATGAGTTGTGTACCCCAAGCTCCTCCTCACCATCCTCTCCTACCTCCCTACCTTGGGCGTGCAGTGACTCCCACCTGGAATCTCCTTTCTCTGCTGGTCAAATTACCTTTCATCATCCCTGTCCGTGCCACTGCCTCCTGGAAAATCTGCCTTTTCTTTTCTAATGGAGGTCTTTTTTTAAGGTTTTTTATTTGTTGTTGTTGTTAAATATTTTCCTTATTTTTGAGAGAGAGAGAAGGGGGGGCAGAGAGAAAGGGGGACAGAGGATCCAAAGCACACTCTGCCCTGACAGCAGTGATCCTGATGCAGAGCTTGAACTCGCGAACCACAAGATCATGACCTGAGCCAAAATCTGACACTCAACCGACAAAGCCACCCGGGTGCCCCAAGGTTTATTTTGTGCGTTTGGTTTGTTTTGTTTTGTTTAATAGTCTCTGCACGCAACACAGGACTCAAACTCACAACGCTGAGATGGAGAGTTGCATGCTCTTCTAGCTAAGCCAGCCAGGCACCCCTGGAAAACCTGTCTTGATGGTTTCCAAATGTAACTGTATTAGCTAGGCTGCTGAAACAAACACCCTAAAATACACGGGTTTGAGTAAGCCCTCCCTGATTCCTGCCTGTTCTCTGACCCTCATTCTCCAGTTTTTCTTTTGTTTCTGTGAGCTATTTGATAACCTTCTAATAAACTCCTTCTCTGCTTAAGCTATTCAGAATTGGTTTCTGTTGCTTGCAATCAATAACCATGACTGATACCCCTGCCTCCCTCCTAGATTGCTATCGAGTGAGATGCTGTGTGCACAGGTGCTTTGTGAAGAGTGAAGCCCAGCAGAAATGTGATTTATCATTCCACTCTCTATTCCCCATCCATGGCCTCCCATCATCCCGCTGCCTCTGACAGAAGAGAACCAGCAAAACAACTAGCAATCACATTAGCCAAAGGGAATGAAGGGCCAGAAGAGCTAGCGATGAAGCCCAAAATAGAACACTCATGTTACACTTGATAATTACCTCCCTGAATATGACTTTTGCAATTATATAATCCTAAACTTTTTTTTTTTGCATTGTAAACAGATAGCAAATAATCTCCAAAACCACTTACTGATGATTCCTGACTCCATTAAGGTAAGTTTAAGTGCTTTGTTTAGATCCCTTGTTATTGAGCCACCAAGAGAGAGAAACTGGCTATTTCCCCCCTGCAGTTCCTCTCCAGGCCATGCAGCCTTCACTGTCCACTTACGCTAGAAGAAATCACTCCCTTTTCTAAACTCCTCTGACACAATTTTCTTCCAAATATCATTTACATACAGTAAAGTGCACAAATCTTAACTGGACCTTTGGTTAAATATTTACATATTTTGCATATGCCCAGGATTCCACTACTCAGATGAAGACACGGAACATTTCCAGAAGGTTCCTTCATGCTTTCTCCCAGCCAGTACCCTAATATGAACCTCTGACCTCTATCACCATAGATTGTTTTGCCAGTTCTAGAACTTCATAAAAATGGAATCATGTAGGAGTACCTGTGTGGCTCAATCAGTTGAGTGCTCAACTTTGGCTCAGGTCAGGATCTCACTGTTCCTGAGTTCGAGCCCTGCATCAGGCTCTGTGCTGGCAGCTCAGAGCCTGGAGCCTGTTTCAGATTCTGTGTCTCTCTCCCTCTCTCTCTCTCTCTCTCTCTCTCTCTCTCTCTCTCTTTGCCCCTCCCCTGCTCACGCTCTCTCTCTCAAAAATAAATAAACATTAAAAAATTTTTTTCTTTAATGGAATCATGTAATATATGCTCTTACTTCTAGCTTTTTTCATTCAATAAGTGTTTTAGTCTCCTGGCTTTTTTTTTTTTAATAAAATTTATCACCTTGCACATGAAATCTTCCTCACTTATAGACATGTTTTCTCTCTTCTACTAGACCTGGGAGTGGGGTCTGTGTCAGATGGCAGTCCCTTCAGAAGCCCCTGCAAATTAGATGATAAACAGTCCCCAGATGATTTCACCAGTGAAGATCAGAACTGTGGACACCATTTCTCTGTCCCCCTTACCATCTCTGTCATGATGCTGTGCACATGTATTGGGTACTTACCATGTGCCAGGCTCTGGGCTGAGTCCTTCATACACATTAACTTCATATAAGTGCCCACCATACCCCCAGATGCAGGTATGACTTTGTCCCCATTTTCTACATGAGGAAACTGAGACTAAGATGTTATAATACTTCCCCCATGGCCAACTTCCTAAGAAGTGACAGAGCCAAGCTCAGACCCTGCTGTCTCTGACCCAGTACCCAGACTGCTAACCACTATCCCACACTGCCTTGTGGTTGGGAAAAAAGCTAACATGAATGGTCTGCCTGTCCTTTGTGACAGTTTGTGAACCCCTCCCATCAGCCCAGCAATGTGCATATTATTATGCCCATCTTCACAGGTAGGAAGGCTGAGGGTCAGAAAGGTTGAATGACCTGTTCATATAAGCAAGTAGCCATGGCTGAAGACCAGAATCCCTCTCAGGGTAGACCTGTGCTCTTTGAAATTCATGAGCCTCCTTTCTGTGGGACAAGCTAACAGAATGAAAGGGCCTTAGCAGCACATCTCTGTGTGGGCTGGGTATTTGTTTTCTTGACTCAGGGAGATGTCAGGATCAATAGTCTCCTTTAAAGCACAGCATTCGGAACTGACTGGCTGACTTGACTGTGCACGGCTGACTAGGGTGACTGTGTCTATGGCAACATTTAAGATATACTCAAATATGGAAAAAAAAGTTTTCAATGTTTATTTATTTTTGAGAGAGAGTGGAGGAAGGGCAGAGAGAAAGGAAGGCAGAGGATCTGAAGCAGGTTCTGTGCTGACAGCAGAGAGCCCAACGCGGGGCTCAAACTCAAGAACCGTGAGATCATAACCTGAGCCAAAGTTGGACGCTTAACTGACTGAGCCACCCAGGTGCCCTATCCTCAAATATTTTTAAAAAGCAGATCCAAATGAAGGGAAGCCTGGGTAGCTCAGTTCGTTAAGTGTCCGACTCTTGATTTCATGGCTCAAGTCATGATCTCATAGTTCATGAGTTCGAGCCCCGTGTCAGGCTCTGCACTATCAGTGCAGAGCCTGCTTGGGATCCTCTCTCTCCCTCTCTCTCTGCCCATCCCCTGCCCATCTCTCTCCCTCTCCCTCTCTCAAAAATAAATAAATAAACTTAAAAAGAAAAGAAAAGGAAAGAAAAGAAAAGAAAAGAAAAGAGCAGATCCAAATGAAAAGGACATGTGCTTTCATTCAAGCCTTATGTACTGAGTTCATGATAAGAGCTCAGCATAGTTCCAGGTACTGGTGAACATGGAAGGCCTGGTTTTCAGTCTCTTGGGGCCTCTGGTCCCGAAGGGGAAACAGACATGAGTAATGAAGGGCAAGTTCAGGACTGTGGCAATCCACAATAGGCATTCCTAACTAAGCCTGAGTTAAGGAAAGCTTCAGAGAGGAAATGACATTTAATTTTGGTCTGAATGATGAACTGGAGCTAGAGGCTAAGGCAGTAAAGTGTGTATGTTGGAGAAGAGAGTTCAGGCAGAGGGAGCCACATGTGAGAAGAGCCTGAAGCAGGAAGAGAAAACACCAGATACTTCATGAGAATGAAGTCTTTCTCCTTGTTCACAATGGTTCACACACTATTGGCATAAATTAGGCACTATAAATTCCTGGTTACCGGAATGAATTAATGAATGGATGGGTGGGTGGATGGATGAATGAATGAATGAATGAATGAATGAATGAAATTCAAACTGGCTGGAGCTGAGAACGGAGCAGCAGGAGATGGAGGCTGAGAGGTGGTCCAGATCATACAAGGTCTTGAAGGTCATGGTTAAAGGGCTTGGATTTTATATAAGGGAAATGGGAGAGTATTTGAAGAATTTTGAGACATGATCTTATTTGAATTTCTAAAAAGTCACCTTGGCTACTGAGAAGAGAATGGCCCCCAGAGGGGGCAGCTCGAGATAATGGCAGTGGTGGGGATGGAGAGCAGTAGAAGGACTCAGGAGTTATCGAGGGGGTGGGACGATCAGGATTTGAGTCAAGGATGACTCACACAGGCTTCTGGCTGCAGTGACAGCTGTGTGATGCGACCATGCACCATGATAGGGACCCTGGAGGGGGAGCAGGTGGGGAAGATGAGGAGTTTTTATACATGTTGAGATTCAGATGCCTAAGAAACACCCAAGTGAAAAAGTCAAGTGGGCTGGCTGTTAGATGTGTGGGCTGGTGCTCAGAGAGAGAGCTCCGGAGAGAGCTCTGAGGACTGTTGATATCTGAATAGTAATTGAAACCTCAGGAAGAATTAGCCCAGGAAGAGAATAAAGCAGAGGAAGCTAGGGCCCAGAACTCAACCTTTAATGGCTACAGACAGGAACTGGAGAAGCTGGCAGATGAAACCAAGACGAGAGACACAGGTGGTAAACTGGAGAGCACAAGGGTCACACAGGTGGGAAGAAGGTTTGGAGAAAGATGCAGACTGAAGTGTTTCCAGTGGATTTAGCAATATGGAAGCGATGGATAACATCAGCTATAAAATATAACTAATGATTACTGCTATCTAGTCCTAAGGAAGGAGACTGTGTTCTAGGGACAGGACTTGAAAATCCTCTATAAGACTCTGGATGCCAGGTTATTGGAACTCGGACTCCCCCTTGGGGTCAGGATTTCTTGTCTTTGGTGGAAAGAAAAGCTGCCTGTGAAGAGCTTTGGACACAGAAGGAAAGATTCTTGGAAAACCTGCTCTTAAAACATCAGTAAGGACATGTGATTTAGCAAAGAAACCACCTGAAGTTCCATGATTCATTCCCTCAACAACACGTTTATCCAGCCTCTACTATTTACCTGATATGTAAATCTCAACCCATTGACTATTTCTTGAGCCCTTACTGTATGCATTAATCAATCTATAAGTCTTTTGTTATTTAATCAAAAATGTAAACTCTTGGGGCACCTGACTGGCTCAATTGGTAGAGTGTGTGACTCTTGATCTCGGGGTCATGATTTTGAGCTCCATGGTGGGCATAGAGTTGACTTAAAAGAAAAAAGTAAACTCTCAGAGCAGAACTTTTTCTTTACCCTTTTATCTCCCAACAAATGGGGAAAACCCAGCAATCCTTGTCAATTCGCCATTCTCCCAATTTCCCGGGAGTCTATTCCCTCTACCTAGAATGTCCTCCAACTGCGTAAATCCTCATTTTGAAGGCCCAGTTTGGATGTCACTTCCTCTGTGAACTTCCCCAAAATGCCTCAAACAAATTTAAAAGGTTTTTCTCAGGGGTCCTAAGGGTCAGAAAAGCACTTGTCTTCCTATGCAGTGTTGATCTCTGTGTGGGGCTTCTATTTCCCTGTTCCAGCTGTGCCTCTTCACAATCCCTGCTGCCTAGCAGAGCACTTAAATTTGTCAAAAATCAACTACCCTCTTCCTTGGTCAAAATAGGGCTGTGTTCCAGACTGAAAGGCTCAGGCTCAGCCAGCAACTCAGAAAACACTCCTCCAGCGCCACCTCCTGGCTAGATGGGGTATGATAGCTCCTGATTCCAGGCTTTCTCTCCTTGTTCTTGGTGCCCTCTCCTTCAGCTTTTATTCTTCCATTCACTCTTTTGTTCATTCTATGCCAGGCTCTGAGTGTACTAGTGAGCAAGACAAAGTCAGTTCCTGAGCTCAGGGAGTTCCAAATCTAGTGCAGAAGTCTCCTAACTGGAGCGTGCTACTACAATCTGTGATCCTGAATGTTTTGAGGTGGCAGGAAAGGGGCTGTTTTGCCTGTCCCTGAGGCTGCCATCCCCAGAGGCCATGACTAGAGCATGACCCGAAACAGGACATGGCCCTCCTGTGGCTACCTGAGCTCTCACTTGGGAAGTATATCTGTGCCAGGCAGGTTCTCCACACTCCACTCCTCCACACACTCCACATTCCACACACTCCTCCACACACTCCTTTTTTTTTTTTTTTTTTTTTTAGCTTATTGATCACAACAAAGAAAAACAGTATACCACACCACAGAACATTCTAGTATCTCTCTTGGTGCCTCTGAATGGCTAGGCCCTGGGATCCATGTCTCGTATTCTTTTTTCCTTTTTTTCTTTTTTTTTTTTTAATGTTTATTTATTTGAGAGAGTAAGGGGGGAGGGGCAGAGAGAGGGGGATACAGAGGATCCGAAGCAGGCTCTGCACAGAGCCCAACGTGGGGCTCAAACTCACGGACTGTGAGACAATGACCTGAGCCGAAGTCGGACCCTTAACCGACTGAGCCACCCAGGCACCCTTCCATGTCTTACATTCTTGAAGCCCTAAGATTAGAACCACAGTGTTAGAGCTGGAAGAGACCTTCATTCTTTCTTCCATTATTTCTGTAAATACTTACTGAGTACTAGTAGGTGCCAGACATGGTTTTAAGTGCTGAGGATATAAAAATGAACAAGGAAAGTCATGGTATACACTCTCATAACATTTATATTCTCTTTAAGGAGATAGGAAACAGAGAAAGTACACAACTTTTAAATATTTACTGATTTTTAATAGGTGGTACTTTATGTGATTCAAAATACAAAAAGATGCACAGTGAAAAGCCCCCCACCCCTCCCCTAGCCACCTAGTCCCCTCCATAGAGGCAAGCAATGTTACCAATTTCTTCTGTACCAATCCAGAGATAACATATGTATATACAAGTAAATGTATTTTCCCCCCACCCTTATTATACAAATGGTGGTATGCTATACACTCTGTACTGCACTTTGGGGGTTTTTTTTCCACTTAACAGTTTATCTTAAGACATCATTCTATATCAACACATAGATTCCTATCTTTTTTACAGTGGCATGGTATCCCACTGTGTGTTGCATGACTGAAAATAATGTTACATTGTGATCAATGTTATGATGCAAACAGAAAGTAAGTAGTGAGCTGAATTTTAAAATAACAAGGGAGATCTGGCTTTAGATAAGGTGGTCAGGAAAGGAAGTTTGCACTTAGGAAATGACACTGAAACCAAGTCCTAAAATATAAGAGGGAATCCACCAGGGGAACACAAGGAGGAAGAACATGCACGCAAAACAAAGGATTGCCAAGGCAGGACTGAGCTTGGCATACTGGAGGGGCTGGAACTATGGCTGGAACCAGATGGGAGAGAGGAAGCACAGAACCAGATGGTGAGAGGCCTTGTAGGCCAGAGGGCGAAGCACGGGGGAGATTCCAAGTGCAACAGGAAGCCAGTGGAGGGTTCAAGAGAGAAATGGGCATTTATATTTGTAAAAACACTTTACTTGGGCAGCTATGTGAAAGGTGGAATAAAGGACGGAAGTGAACTGGGGAGGCCAGTAAGGAGCTGAGGCAGTAGCCCAAACAGGAGAGAACAACAGCACGGAGAGAGGGTGATGGCAGGGGGATGAGAATCACTGACAGCGCTGGGTGGATTCTGGAAGTAGAGTTGACAGGATTGGAGGTGAGTGAACCTCATAGGTCACTGGGCCCAGCTCCTGCCCTTCCCAAGCTCACCAAGCCTAATGACTGGCTTGCCACAGGTCACAGAGCTGCTTAGTGACAGATCCAGGCCTAGTTTCCAAGGTTTCCCAGCAGTGCTCTATCACTCTAGGAAAGCAGGAGTTGGAATTTAAGGTTAGAAATCGTTTTGTTTTGTTTTGTTTTTTAATTGTTAACCAGAAATTTCGGATTCGACTTTTAAAACTTTTAAACTTGCTTGACAACTTTTTATTAGCTTCCTGGTCTCCCTGCCTCAGAGTAGAAAGAGACAGATCCGGGGTGGGTGCAATTTCAGGTCCACTGCTGGCTATGGCGACACAGGGTGTGAGATGGGGACAGTGAATGTAAACAGGGTAGTCAGAAGAGACCTCGCTGATAAAGACAACCCTGCTGAAAAACCGGAAGGACATGAAGGAGTGGGCCTCGAAGATATATGAAGAAAGGTATTCCAGGTGGCAGACACAGCTGAGCAAAGACCCTCTGACAGGAACCTGGCATGTTTGACGGTCTCGGGGAGGCCAAGGTGAGTGGAACACTTGAGAGCAGTACACAAATAAGCATGGAGAAGAGTGGGATGAAATGTGGGAATGCAGGGTCAGATGCCATAAGGCCTTGTGAGCCATGGAAGGCTTTGGCCTTTATTCTGAGTGAGATGGGAGCCATGAGAGGGTGTAGGCTGAGAAGTGGCATGATATGACATGCATGTTCACAGGAGCTCCGTGCTGCCATATGGAGGACAGACTGTAGGAAGCAAAAGTAGAAGTGAAAACCCACTACGAGATTGTGGCAGTCATCAAAGTAAGAGAGGAGAGTGACTTGGCCCATAGGATGTGGCAACAAGTGGTCAGTCAATAAGATCTGCTGACAAATATGATGCAATATGTGAGAAAGGGAGTCAAACATTACTCCCAGGAGAAATGGGAGAGATGAATTTGTTACCAAACGAGATGGGGTAGGGGCACTGGGGTGTTCAGTCGGTTAAGTGTCTGACTTTTGATCTCGGCTCAGGTCATGATCTCACAATTCATGAGATGGAGCCCTGAGTCTGGCTCTGCACTGACAGTGCGGATCATGCTTGGGATTCTCTCTCTTCTGCTCTCTCTCTCTCTGCCCCTCCCCCACTCATGCATGCTCACTCGCTCTCTCTCAAAATAAAATAAACAAACATTAAATCAGATAGGGCAGATGAGGAAGGAAGGGGTTTGGGTTTCAGAGTGTTAGGTTTGAACTGTTGGTAAGTCATCCAGTGGAGTGGCTAGGTTAGCAGCCGAACATACCAGAGTTCAGGAGACACATTTAAACTGGTTCTAGGGCACCTGGTTAAGCATATGACTCTTGGTTTCAGCTCAGGTCATGATCTCACAGTTTTGTGGGTTCAAGCCCCACATCAGGCTCTGCGCTGACAGCATGGAGGCTGCTTGGGATTCTCTCTCTTCCCCTCTCTCTGCCCCTCTGCAACTTGCACTGTCTCTGTCTCTCTCAAAATAAATAAATAAACTTAATTTTTTTTTTATTTAAATAAAAAATAAACTAGTTCTACTTGGGAGGTATTGGCACATGGATGGTGTTTAAAGTCACAGGACTGGATGAAATCCAGTGAGTGTACAGGGTCAAGGACTGAGCCCTGGGTCACTCTGGTATCAAGAGGACAAAAAAGCAGAGGAGGAACCAGCCAAGGAGACTAAGTAGGGACAACCAGTGAAACCAGATGAAAATCAGAGGAGGTATGCTGTGCTAGAATCCAAAGGAAGAAAGTTTACTAAGGAGGAAACAGCAACAATGCCACATGCTGTTTATAGGTCGAATAAGATGACTGAAAATTAACAATGTGAGGTCCCTCATGACCTTGACAAGACCAGTTCCACTGGGATGAAGAGGATGAAAGCCTGACTCGAGTGGGTTAGAAAGAATGGAAGGAGAAATAGAGCCAGAGAGTAACAGCTTCCTCTTTGGGGGGTTGCTGCAAATAGAGAAATGGGTGGTAACTGGCAGGAAGAAAGGGGGGAAACAACAGCATGTTTGCATGCTGGTAGGAATGATCTGATAGAAACAAGTAAAATTGGGATGTGGAAGAAGGGAGATGTGGTGGAACCATGTTGAGTTGGTGAGAAACTGGGGTCTAGTGCACAGCCAGAGGGATTTTCTAGGCAGAAACATGCATAGCCCAAGGGCATTGCTTCTCAAACTAGAAGGTTCATTAGAATCACCTGGAGCACTTATTAAAGCACAGCTTGCTGGACCCCACCCCCTGAACTTCTGATTCTGTAGGTCTAGGGTCCAATAATTTGTCCTCTGACAAGTTCCCTAATGGTGCTGATGCTGCTGGCCTGGAGACCAGGCTTCAAGAAACATTGATCTACAGTGATGTAAGTGAGTAGATGTAGTGGAGGGAGTCTGTGGTGTTTCATTTTGATTGCTTCAGCTTCCTCAGTCAAGTAGGAAGTAAAAACAGTAACTGAGAGTAAAAGTGGGATCTGAGGTGCTGAAGGTTTGAGAAAAGGGAGAAGGTATGAAATGGTTGTCTCGTGAGTAGGAAAGTGAATACAGGAGAAAATGTCAGTGATTCCCCTTCTGAAACTGATAATCAAGAAATTAAAATAGGACACTGCTTGCATGTTTTTCTCCAACCAGTCTAAATGGCACAGGTACAGGTAGTGAAGAGTTGTATGTAACATAGATTGTAGTTTGTCAGTTAAAATCAATGAAGTGAGAGGTGCCTGGGTGGCTCAGTCAGTTAAGCATCCGACTTCCGCTGAGGTCATGATCTCACGGTTTGTGAGTTCGAGCCCCACATTAGGTTGTCTGCTGTCAGCACAGAGCCTGCTTCGGATCCTGTCTCCCTCCTCTCTGCCCCTCCCTTGCATGCACTTTCTCTCTTCCTCAAAAATAAACATTAAAAATAAAAATGGGAGGGGCGCCTGGGTGGCTCAGTCAGTTGGGCGTCCGACTTCGGCTCAGGTCATGATCTCACGGTTCCTGAGTTCGAGCCCCGCATCGGGCTCTGTGCTGACAGCTTAGAGCCTGGAGCCTGCTTCAGATTCTGTGTCTCCCTCTCCCTCTGCCCCTCCCCTGCTCATGCTCTTTCTCTGTCTCTCAATAATAAATAAATGTTAAAAAAATTTTTTTTGTAAAAAGTGGGAGTGCCTCACTCTTCAAGTTGAAAGGCTTTGGGGAATAAGAAATTCGGAAAAATTTGGATTCCAATGCTTCAGAGGATTAGAAGGACAGGCTTCTGCCAAGTTGCTTTTGATGACAGAGACCTAGGCCCTTGGAGTGCTGCTCACCCCAGGATGCTAGAAGACCATCCATATTAGATCGTCATAGAAGACATGTGTCCTTCTTTAGCAAACCAATATAAAAAATTCATGGAATTGTGACTGGGAGTGGTGAGGGAGGAGGACCCTGCAGATGGTTTGGTGTTGTTCTATTTTTGTAAAATAACTTATGTGGGTTACATATATTTAGGAATACACACATGCTATATGTATACACTGATTTTGTATGTGTCATAAAGCAAAAAAAAAAATTTAAGTTTAGAAAGATATATAGAAAACTGCTATATCAAGATATACACCTTTTTATTCTATATATGTAACTGTCTGAACTGGTTATTTCATTTCTTTCATCAGAAAGGCACTCCTAGTTAAAATGAATTTAAATCTCTCAAAAATCATACATCAACGAGCTTCAGAGGTCATTTCCTTTTTCCAGTGAGGAAACGTGTGCAGAGCAATTCCCTGACTTGCCAAACATCACACAGCGCCTTCATCATGGAGCAGAGTGCCTAGGACTGAGCTGAAGCTGTGGAGGAGGATGAAGAGGCAAGGGGCGCATGCGGTCTCCGCTGAGTGAAAAAAGGCGAGGAAGGAAAATCCAACACAGAAAAGGCTATCTTCTGGATAGATGCCCCTCTTCTCTTCTCACAGCATCCTGTATCTCCCCCAGCATCAAACGGTATTACAGAGGAATCCTTAAACTGAAGTCTGAGAGGACGGGAACCTCCTACTTCCCTCTCTCCGGTGCCCAACAATAGCACCCACAGGGGCTCACAAAATACAGGCCAAATAGACGGGTAAACCAGGAGTACACTCACACGGCAAACTGGACAAACAGCAAAACTGAGAGTTTCTTCAAGGAGCTTCCCCTTAAAGGGCAATTTTTAAGTAACTTTTTCTTTTTTGAGCACACGAACTGCTCCTGTGGCCAGCAGGTGGGTTCAGGGTAACAGCTTTCCAAGCTTCCGCTAGCCAGCCACATATTTGAGCATTATTTTAAACTTAAAAATTTTTTATGTTTATTCTTTTTTTTTTTTTTTTTCTTTTGAGAGAGAGAGAGAACGAGAGCGGGCGCGAGCAGGGGAGGGGCAGAGAGAGAGAGGGAGACACAGAATCTGAAGCGGGATCCAGGCTCGGAGCTGTCAGCACAGAGCCCGCGGCAAGGCTCCAACCCACTAACCGCTAGCTCAGGACCTGAGCCTAAGTCCCGCTGAGACAGCCAGGCGCCCCATGAGCATTATTTGAAAAGGTATTAGAAAGCAATAAACCATGCATGACACTAATGACATCTCTGCCCCGTTAGCAAGTTAGTGCGAAATCCCATTTGCCCGTCCCTCAGGCTACCTGGCTTACCTGTGAAGGTAAGGGGTTTGGCACAGGGGGAGAGACCCCATCTTGAACCCAGTTTCTGTAGGTAAAATAGCCATTCCGTCAGGGCAGGGGAAAGGCATACAAAAACGAAGGTATGCAGAACAGCCCCTTAGGCTGCGGCGGCCTACTGCAAGCCAGGTCGCAGTAATATGGAGAATCAGGTTAGCAGGACGCAGGCTCGCCCGACCGCGGGTGACGGAGCTGCGCACGCGCCGTCCAGGGTCCTAACCCGGCGGCTGGGCAGGGCGGGGCGGAAGGTCCGCCCTAAGCTCCCCCCGCAGGGGGGCTGCAGAGCCAGTCCCGGAAACGTGAAGGCAGGGCCCTGCAGGTTTGTGAGACCTTCTCCAATTCAGTTAATCTCGCTGTGGTATCTTACCCCACAATGACGTCAGCGTTCCACACGCAAGCCCAGCAGCTACTGTAACATAACGGTTCTAAAGGAAGGCTTCTCAGAAGTAAGGAGTGTCACCAGCTGCCTAGAAACCACTAAAGATGAATGACAGTTTTAAGTGGCATTACTTTCCACGGCAAAAAAAAAAAAAAAAAAAAAAAAAAAAAATCAGAATCCTAGGGACACTATTACTCTTTATCAGAAGGGTCCTACATTCATGACACAAACATTTCAAATACACATCTTCCTCAACTTCTGATGGGGTTAGATCCTCCTGATAAATCCATCAAGTTGAAAATATCCTGAAGTTAAAAGTACATTTAATACGCTTAACCTATGACAGTTTTGCCTAGCATACCTTAAATGTGCTGAGAACACTTCCATTAGCCTATAGTTGAGCAAAATCATCTAACATAAAGCCTATCTTAAAGTGTTGGATACCTCATATAATTTATTGAATACTTTACAGAAAATGAAAAACAAAACGGTTGTGTGGGCACTAAATGGTTTAAGTGTATCAGTTGTTTACCCTCCTGATCATGTGATGGGACTGGCAGTCACACCAGCTGTGCTGCCCAGCACCAGGAGAAAGTATCTTTCTTCTGGCATAATGCTAGCCTGGGAAAATATCAAAATTCAAAGTATGATTTCTACTGAATGCCTATCACTTGTGCATCAGTGTAAAGTTGAAAATCTTAAGTCAAGGGGCGCCTGGGTGGCGCAGTCGGTTAAGCGTCCGACTTCAGCCAGGTCACGATCTCGCGGTCCGTGAGTTCGAGCCCCGCGTCGGGCTCTGGGCTGATGGCTCGGAGCCTGGAGCCTGTTTCCGATTCTGTGTCTCCCTCTCTCTCTCTGCCCCTCCCCCGTTCATGCTCTGTCTCTCTGTGTCCCAAAAATAAATAAACGTTGAAAAAAAAAAAAATTAAAAAAAAAAATCACCTAAAGTAGATTAGATTAGGTGATTTCTTTAAAAAAAAAAAAAAAAAAAAAAAATCTTAAGTCAAAACATCCTAAGTCAAGGACTGTCTATATATCATTTTTCAAACAACAGTCAAAAGAATTGGCAGTATCCAAGTGCCATATTAACTCATGAAATACAGAAAATTTTAGTACTCATTTATTTTCATGCAGGTAGAAAAATCTCTGAAAAGTAAGTTAGGTGGGGTGGAAAATAGTTCTTCCAACATTTGGGGTCTCTATTTACAAGGCCAAAAGTAAAAATTATGTAAGGGCACAAACCAACCCACATTTACTGGGCCTCACTCTGGGTGAACCATGATGCCAAGTGAAAGTTCTCTCCGTAACTCCAGAAGATTTATACGTTGCTATGAAAAGGACAGAAAAGGGGCACCTGGATGGCTCAGTCGGTTAAGCATCCCACTCTTGATCTGGGCTCAGGTCATGATCTCATGATTTATGAGATTGAGCCCAGCATCACACTCTGCACTGACAGTGCAGAGCCCGCTTGGGATGCTTTCTCCCTCTCTCTGCCCCTTCCCTGCTTGCATGCATGCTGTCTTCAAAATAAATATTTAAAAAATAATAAAGGAGCTCCCAATTGCCAAAGCTGGGACAATTTGTGCAACAGACTAAATGACAGCACTGACCCATGGAATTAAATATCCCTGAGTCCACACTGATACAATTTTTAAAAAATGGGGAAGACAGCTCCTCCTTATAGGATTCTAGTTGGTATAAATGTAAAATACACATAGTGAATAAACATGTGGCAAATGCCACAGTAATACAGGCAGTAACAATCCAGATGTCAAAATCAGTGAACCCAAGACTGATTTTGAGTATACTCAAGTTACTTATTAATTACAAAGGGGAAATCAGTAACTACAGTGGAACAGTATGGCAGACACTACCTTAAACACCAAGTGATCAAAGTCAACAGTAGTAAGACATATGGACATCATGTTTGTTAATACAATGCAGTGAGAAGGGCACAGAACTCTTTTGGTATTCTTGCTCAAAAAACCCTCAATCTAATAGTGAGAAAATATCAGACAAATCCAATGCAAGGGGCATTCTATAAAATACTTGGCCAGTTCTCTCCAGTGTCAATCATAAAAGGTAAGATTGAAGAACTCACAGGCTAGAGGCCTAAAGACAACTAATGTAATATGGAATCATGGACTGGATGCTGAGCCAGAGAAAAAGGGACATTCCTTGGACAACTGGCACAATCCATAGGTTAATAGTACTCTATCAGTATTTAGTTTTTTGATAATTGTACTATGGTTATGTAAAACATTGACAGTTTGGGGAAAGTCGAGTGAAGAGTGTATGAGAACTCTTGGTACTATTTTCACAAAAGTCTAAAATTATTCCAAAGTAAGTGTTTTTTTTTTTAATGGAATTATGTTAGGGGAAAGTAGCCAATCAAATGTGACTAAGATTAAATTGAATGAATTTAAGATTTATGCATTTTGTTCATCTTAAAAGTCAGAATGCTTTGAATCAACACTGGCATGTGTGGTAAGACTGTTCAGTTCCCGGGGCACCTGGGTGGCTCAGTCGGTTAAGTGTCCAACTTCGGCTCAGGTCATGATCTCGCAGTAAGTACGTAAGTCTGAGCCCCATTTTGGGCTCGGTGCTGACAGCTCAGAGCTTGGAGCCCACTTCAGATTCTGTGTCTCTCTGCCCTTCCCCCGCTCACATACTGCGTACCTCTCTCTTTCCCTCTCAAAAATAAATAAACATAAAAAAAAAAAAAGACTGTTCAGTTCCCCCTCAACAAAGGAGAAACAACATAGCTATCCAAAATCTTACATTCACAAATGACAGAACAAAATAAAGCACTGAGGGCAAATTATCAACAGTCAACAATTTCCACTGGCAAAGTGGTCATTGGCAAGTAAGAGAATTCATTTTAGCTGCACTGGGGGTTCTTCATCAAACCAACTTTTGGACCAAACTTAGAGTGAACATAATCTCATTTTTTATACTACAAAAGAAAGCCTGTGTGTGTGTGTGTGTGTGTGTGTGGTTTTTAAAATACACAAATCCAACATCTGGACCTTCTCAACCCTCAGGGAGAGCTAGGTGAGCAGCCTTTAGAGAGGCTCCAAATTCCTTTCAGTTTGCCCCCAAAATCATTCCAGTATTTCCTATGATGTGAAAAGAAAAACTGGGAAGCACTGGCTTAAACTTACATTTCAAACTGCAAAAACAACATCCTGAATGATCTCATATCCAACTTGAACACAAGGTAGAAAAATGAAAGTAAAATTGCTTTTGAATTTGCTTTTCTCAGGATATTTTCCCTTTTGAAGGTGAAATACTGGACAATTAAGCCCATGGTAGTGCTCTACATGTCACAGCAGTTTGAACTAAAACTGTAAACAATGAATGTTAAATTTCTAAATTCAGAAATTGGGCATCTTCAAACTGAGCAAAGGACTCCCCAATTTTGGGTGAAATGTATTTTAGAAAAAGTTTGGCAAACAGGAATACCTACGTATACTGTACTGTGCCTCAAGCAGAGAAAAGTTCTCAACTCGAAGTGACAACTATAATGCTAGTCGCTAATTAGCATTATTACTTTTATCACATCCTATATTTAGTAGCCTGGGCTGTGTAGATTGCCAAATGAATAAGTCATTTGAGGACAAAACACTGTCCAACATCATTAAAACCCATTTTCAGTACCTTTTCTTATTACATGAGTTTTCACACATTTAACACACATTTAGCACAACTGGGACATCTTAAGAACTAAAAATCTTTTACTTATTTATTTCATTTTTTAAAGTAATTTCTACACCCAACGTAGAGCTCAAACTCACGACCTGGAGATCAAGAGTCCCATGTTCTACCAACTGAGCCAGCCAGGCACCCCAAAGGGCTTAAACTCTTTAAGGCAGAGAAGCCCCAAACCTTGGGAAATAAACAAAGATGAACCAAATACCATTATGTTTTTATGGTTCACAAAGACCCAAGCCTTACTGGGATTTATGCTTGGACCTGCATCCACATGAATTACTCTTTAGATAAGCCACATTTCAAATTAAACACTTACATCCTTGATACTGGACTCTACCTACTTTGCAAATAAAATTACAAGCTATCTGGCCAGATTTCTACAGGGTTAGACAAGTGCCTGGCACCTAATAAGCACTCACAAATATTTGCTGAATGATTTCCCAGTGGCTCTACCTTCTTTGGGAAGCATTATGAATCCTGGCCCATCTTTTTCTTTACAGAGGTCCCGGATACAAAAGCAAACCTGAACTGTTTCATTTCAGCAAACTTTCTAAACATAGTTGCCATCTCACCTCTTAAAAGTCCTTACATTCCAAATCTTTCATTAAAGATAGTAGACTCAAATCATACTAATAAATGGTACTAGAAGTGATGCTCAACAGGATCTCACGTTTATTGAGAAGTGATTAATGGTAAAAAGAAAGGCAATGCCCTTTCCTCATTGGCTGAACAAGAAACTGAAGAAACATTCACTACACGTTTTACAATATTTTTCTCTTCCAAAATGCATTTCTGTAAACAAATTTTTACCACTGTTCTTAGCTTTGAAATCAAATTAATCCTGACTTAATCAGTATAATGTACAAGAACAGAAAATTTCTTAGGACTCCTAGTAGTTTACTTTGAGTAACAAAGGGTCAGAGAAAATGAACCACCCTTAAAGACACAACCTTGGGTAACACTGTTAAATTCTCCAAGACAAAAATTCTTCATAAAAATGTTCTTCCAGTTCGGAAGGGGAAAAACCAAATTCCCACTTTCTGGGGTGGAGGCCCAAAATCTTCGAAACTCAAGTGTTCTCCAAGTGCAAATGTCAAAATGGGGAGAGGAAAGGGTTTAAAAATTAGAGAAAACTGTATGCACTTACGGACTTTAAAATCCGAAAAACATAGTAAAAAGACAAAAAAACAAAGCATTATGCTCTGAAATCACAACCAAAGCCAAAATAAAAGGGACATTTTTCACCTAAACTACCTAGAGGGATTTTTTGTTTAGTTTTTTCTTTTTCTTTTTTTTTTCATTTTCCAGTTAAGTCCTATGTCTTTTGTGAAATTCCAATACTTAAACTGCAGGTCTGCAATCGTCTCTGAAGTCAATGAGATTAAGAAAAAAGTCCTAATTCTCTTGAAGGTCATTTTTTTCCTCTTAGGATATGCAGATGCAACCGTTGCTGCAGTCTGTGGAGAACTGCCTTTTATTTGCCACGACCTTGACGTTCCTACAGAGGTTAAAAAAAAATTGAAATCATTAGTTAAAACTTATCTGAACATGCTTAAAAATTAGAACTTTATAAACAACTCAATAGAAATTTAGTTATTTGTGCTAGATAGAATACTCCTTACAAATAAAAACTTTTACTTCCTGTATTTTAAACCAAAGTAGTAACACTCAATCACACCAATTAATAAAAAAAAATGTTTTTGACTTTAAAATTTCTTACATGACTGAACAGATTTATTTTCCAACTATAGTTGGTTTAGGCTAATACTTGTCAGTCCCCCAAAATATGAACCCTTGGAAGTAATTCAAACATAATCAAAAGCCCAAAGAAGGAAAGCAGCATATAAGGAATACTAAAAACAAACAAACAAACAAACAAACAAACAAACAAACCAAAGAACACCTAACAAGGCTCTAGGCATATTCACAGGTTTCAATTTCCTTCTTTTATGAAATGAGGATACATATCTCACAAGACTGTGGAAGAATTAATGGACTGACATACAGAAAGCTCTTAGTCCATAACAAGAAAGAAAATTATCCTCTTAACCCCTAGGGACAGTTTAAAATCCACTTAGAGACAGAATTTTGAAAATTGACTGTAATACTTAAGTTTTCCCTGAAAAAAATCTACATGCTTATTTCTTAGTAAAAATCATTCTTTATGTGCCTTTCATAAATTTATCCTAAACAGCCTCCTATTTCACACACTACCTCATGTATTAGAATTTTTTAAACTATAATTCAATCCATGTGCCTTTTAAAAGCAAAAACATTAAGAAGCACAAGGCCTGAACTTATTACTTGATTCATCAATCTGTTGGAGTAGAATCAAGCATCTGCTCCCATTTACCCCATGGTAAATACGATTCCTACTAAGAACAGCAACTACCACTTATGGGATTCCATGTTCCAGACACTGTACGTAATAATGATCTTCATAACCACCCTGTAAAGACTATTATTCCTGTGATAAGAAAACTAAAGTTCAAAAAATTTACTTGACCAGGATTACCTAATAAGAACCAAGATTCAAACCTAGGGCTATATATGACTATATAGGCTCTTTCTCTACACCAAGTTATTACAAATATTTATATAAAAATCAACAAAGTGAAGCTTTGTGATGAACAGACTACCCCCACCACTAAATTAATCCATAGATATAAAAACAGTATTAAGAGCAGTTATCTTTTTCTTTAAATAGACTCCCAGCATAGAGCCCAATGCAGGACTTGAACTCACAATGCTGAGATCAAGACCTGAGCAGAGATCATGAGTTGGACACTTAACCCACTGAGCCACCCAGGTACCAAGTTACCTATTTCTGATGTTCCATTTCACATATCTGGAATTCAGGGATAAACTCACCAACATACCAAGATGTGGGATGGATGGATGGAGATTATATAAGTTTTATTTATTTATTTTGAGAGACAGAGTGCGCAGGGTAGGGTAGGGCAGGGGCAGAGAGAGAATACCAACCAGGCTGTCACTGTCAGTGCAGAGCCTCATGCGGGGCTCAAACTCACAAACTGTGAGATTATGAACTGAGTCAAAGTCAGAGGTTTAACTGACTGAACCACGTGCTCCTGGGATATTATTTAAGTCATTGTAACATTTCAAATTTAATAAAATAACTCACCCATACACTCTTATCTCTTGAAATTAAACCCAATTCAAGAATAAGAAATTCAGTCCAACACAAAAAAGACCTCAAAAGTTTTGATTCCCGTCATTTTTTTGCCCTTCCTGTATAATCTTCCAAAGTTTTGGTAATAAACATACTGGTTATAATAGGAAATTGCAATTAAAAAAAATCTCTGCAGTTGACCAAAGTCAAGCTTTATTGTTTATTTATTTTTGACACACAGAGAGAGAGAGAGAGAGACAGAGCATAAGCAGGGGAGGGGCAGAGAGAGAGGGAGATACAGAATCCGAAGCAGGCTCCAGGCTCCGAGCTGTCAGCACAGAGCCTGACGCAGGGCTCAAAGTCACGGACTGTGAGATCATGAACTGAGCCCAAGTTGGACGCTCAACTGACTGAGCCACCCAAGCGCCCCCTAAGTCAAACTTTAAACAGCACTTCACTTCTCATTAATTTTAAGCTCATCTACCTGGTTTTATCCTTCATAATTTGGATGGATACGATTTACCTAACCTGTCTTCTATTATGGACCAAAATCTACCCTTGGGCTTCAGAAAATCTGGATTTTTCTTTTGTTTTTTAATGTTTATTTTAGAGAGAGAGAGAGAGAGAGAGACAGAGATACTGCACACGATCAGGGGAGGGGCAGAGGGAGACACAGAATCTGAAGCAGGCTCCAGGTTCCAAGCTGTCAGCACAGAGCCCGACGTGGGGCTTGAACCCACAAACCAGGGCTTGAACCCACGAACCCCTTCCTTCCTTGATACTTAACTACCACAGTTTGTACTATCCTTATAAAATCTGCACCCACAATTAAAAAATTAAATTGCAGGGGCGCCTGGGTGGCGCAGTCGGTTGGGCGTCCGACTTCAGCCAGGTCACGCTCTCGCGGTCCGTGAGTTCGAGCCCTGCGTCAGGCTCTAGGCTGATGGTTCAGAGCCTGGAGCCTGTTCCCGATTCTGTGTCTCCCTCTCTCTCTGCCCCTCCCCCGTTCATGCTCTGTCTCTCTCTGTCCCAAAAATAAATAAACGTTGGGAAAAAAAATTTTTTTTTTAAATTAAATTAAATTGCATTATTGTTTTATGTAAAATTAGTCCCAACTCAATCAAGAGCTCCTACAAAGCAAATAATAGGTCTTCAACTAACCTCACTCACAAACTACTTATGAATTTAGCAATAGGTAACAGGCTACAGCTGACATTTATTTATTTTTAATATTTATTCATTTTTGAGAGAGAAAAACAGAGCATGAGCCTGGGGGGGGGGGGGGGGGAGGGTGGCAGAGAGAGAAGGAGACACGGGATCTGAAACAGGCTCCAGCTCTGAACTGACTCAGCACAGAGCCCAAGGCGGGGCTCGAACCCAGGAACCATGAGATCATAACCTGAGCCAAAGTCCAATGCTTAACTGACAGAGCCACCCAAGCACCTTCCCTACAGATGACTTTTAAATAAAATTCTGGTGCTCATCACAAGAAAACAAATCATTAACTATGCCAAGTGACAGATGTTATTGTGGCAATCATTTATATTTAACCATTACACTGTATACCTTTAAACTAATACAATGTTATGTCAATTACATCTCAATAAAACCAGGAAAAAAATTCTGCCTACTATCTCTTATTTTAATATAATGTAACCCCTAGGAATACAAATAAACGTATGTATCCCAAACTGCACTGCTAAATTAGAAAAACTAGAATTTGCTAAGAATGCAAACTGGTGCAACCACTTTGGAAAACAGTAGGAAGGTTCCTCAAAAAATTAAAAATAGAACTACCCTATGAGCCAGCAATTACACTGCTAGGTATTTATCCAAAGGATACAGAAGTGCTGTTTGGAAGGGGCACATGCACCCCAATATTTATAGCAGCACGACTGACAATAACCAAACTATGGAAAGAACCCAAATGTCCAGCGACGAATGAATGAATGGATAAAGATATGGTACATATACACAATGAAACATTACTTGGTGATCAAAAGGAATGAAATCTTGACATTTGCAACAACATGGATGGAGCTAGGGTGTATCATGCTAAGCGAAATAAGTCAGTCAGAAAAAGACAAATATCATATGATTTCACTCTTGTGCAATTTAAGATACAGAATGGATAAATATAAAGGAAAGGAAGCAAAAATAATATAAAAACAGGGGGAGACAAAGCATAAGAGACTCAAATACAGAGAACATACTGAAGGTTGCTGAAGGGGTACTGGGTGGGGGTATGGGCTAAATGGGTAAGGGACATAAGGAGGACACTTGCTGGGATGAGCACTGGGTGTTATAAGTGATGAATCACTAAATTCTATTCCTGAAATCATTATTACACTATACGTTAACTAACTTGGACTTAAACAACAACAAAAAAAGATATATATATTTATGTGTGTATACATATCATGTAATCATCAAAAAAAAAAAAAACCTAGACATCGCTAAATTTGTTTTTTCCTAATACAGTTATATGTAAGTTTATGAGCATGCTTAGTAACAGCATTTACAGTATTTAGTCAGAAGAAACTCAAACCAGCATTTTGCAATTGCACTTACTGCATCATCAGATTTTTAAAACTAAGTCTTTTCTTCTTCATAATGTGCTAAGTCCCACAAATATCTATGCTCAGTTTTGCCCCAAATACAATATAAAACTATTCCTGAATCTTAACTACACAATGATACCAAGAAGGCAAGTACAAACTTCTGTCCTAACGTAAACCTGTATGCCAGGTTTATTTTAAATTACACAAATTACATCCAAATACATGACATTAGTGGTCTTAATCTCCTGATCAACATCAAGAAAACATCACACTGATACAATTCAGCAAGCTGAATTAACTGGTGTTCTACTTCCAAATACAGCTTTGATGTATACACAAAAATTAAGCTTATATATTTACAAATAATAAAGATAACATCCATCTTCTCAGAGATTATAAAGATATTTAAGCATTCACATCACACTACCTTGAAAAGTAAAATAAATTTAGCACCAATAAAAAAGCAATTCACAGGATTTTAAATACTAGATTTTAAAAATACTTTCATTAGGGTGCCTTGCTGGCTCAGTATACAGAGTATGCAACTTTGCAACTTTTGATCTTGGGGTTGTTGAGTTTGAGCCCCATGCTGGGTGTAGAGATTACTTAAAAATAAAAAAAATAATAATAAATCAAAATTAAATATTTTCATTAAAAAATTATAGATTGGAAACAGAAGCAGTGGAATCTTGCTTGAAGGGCTTCCCACTGCCCAAATCTGTGACAATTAGAGCATTACATAACCTTTTTTTTTTTTTTAATTTTTTTTTTCAACGTTTATTTATTTTTGGGACAGAGAGAGACAGAGCATGAACGGGGGAGGGGCAGAGAGAGAGGGAGACACAGAATCCGAAACAGGCTCCAAGCTCTGAGCCATCAGCCCAGAGCCCGACGCGGGGCTCGAACTCACGGACCGCGAGATCGTGACCTGGCTGAAGTCGGACGCTTAACCGACTGCGCCACCCAGGCGCCCCGACATAACCTTAATATAATAAGTAAACTATCATAGTAATATCTGAATTAGGCAACAATCAGCAATGGATGCTAAAACTAAAGGGTGAAAATTTGATGAGGAATAAGATGTTTACAATCTCAAACTATTTTCCCAATTAAAAGAAAAATAGCTTTATCCTCGAGAACTTGATGACATTTTAAATAAGTGATCAAAATTAACATTCCCAGTAATGGAATAAACTGTCTTCTAATGTGAGGCACTGAGGACACGAAATCACTTCTGTAATTCCTGGCAGAAGCACAATCAGAATGTCCATAATGAGGAAACCTTAGACAAACTGAAGGACATCCTGCAAAAATAAACACCATAGGGGCACCTGGGTGGCTCAGTCAGTTAAGCGTCTGACTTCAGCTCAGGTCATAATCTCACCTCAGGTCACGATCTCACGGTTTGTTGGGTTCAAGCCCCGCGTCAGGCTCCGTGCTGACAACTCAGAGCCTGGAGCCTGCTTCGGATTCTGTGTCTCTCTCTCTCTCTCTGACCCTCCCCCATTCATGCTCTGTCTCTGTCTCAAAAATAAACGTTAAAAAAAAAATTTTTTTTAATAATAATAAAAAAAAGACCAAAAAGACATGAAAACTAGAAGATTCTGGACTGGAATCTGGACCACTAAAAAATGGCTATCAAGGACATTAAGATTTACTGGTAAAATATAAGTAAGATCTGTAGATAACGGTATTGTGTGTCAATGTTAAACTTCCTGATGTTGATAACTGTGCTGCGGTTTTAAGTGCATGTTGTTTTTAGGAATTAAACAGCAAAATATTCAGAAGAAATGGATCTAGCTGCAATTTACTCTCAAATGGTCAGAAAATTACACATGTATCTCCAAAGAGAATGATAAAGTAAATGGGGCAAAACAATACACTGGCAAATCTGGGTGAAGAGTATACAGGCATTTGTGTACTATTCTTGAAATTTCTCGAAGTTTGAAATTCTTTCAAAATAAAGTTAATAAAAATGGGAAGAAAATGACAGTTTTCATTTATTCTTCTACAAAGAGTGACTACCCTAAAAGTTATGTTTAATAATTCATAAAACTTTGAAATGAGTTTTTCCTGAGACCTACACTTAAAGTCATTAAACACAGGGTATTTTAGCAAAAATTAAAATAGGGGTGTCTGGCTGGCTCAGTCAATAGAGCATGTAACTCTTGATCTCAGGGTTGTGAATTCAAGCCCCACACTGGGTGTAGAAATCACTTAAAAATAATAATAATAATTTTTTAAAAAGAGTATAAAAAACCAAAAAGTTTACACCTAGCAGCTTTTTACAAGTCTTTTAGAATGAGAAAAGAAGACAGAGAAGGTTCTAACACAAAGACCATCATATTTCTATACACTTTTGGACATTAAAACCTTTTAGGCTTCAGGGCACCTGGGCAGCTCAGTTGATTAAGTGTCTGACTCTTGATTTCAGCTCAGGTCATGATCTCGTGGTTTCTGAGTTCCAGCCCCACGTCGAGCTCTGCAGTGACAGTGCACTGTCTTGGGAGCCTGCTTGGGATATTCTCTTTCTCTACCTGCCCCCTTCCCTGCACTCTCTCTCAAAATAAACAAATAAAATAAACTTTAAAAAATAAAAATAAATAAAATAAAACCCTTTAGGTTTCTATAGAAGACTTCTCTTTTACTCTCCGGGGCACCTGGGTGGCTCAGTTTGTTAAGCTTCCAACTTCAGCTCAGGTCATGATCTCCACAGCTTGTGAGTTCAAGCCCCACATTGGGCTCTGTGCTGACAGCTCAGAGCCTGGAGCTTGCTTCAGAGTGTGTGTCTCCCTCTCTCTCTGCCCCTCCTCCACTTGTGCTCTGCCTCTCTCAAAAATAAGTAAACATTAAAAACACAAGACTTCTCTTACAGCAGCTTTCACTTTTATGACTATTTCCTATTACCACTGAGAACAATTCCACTAAATGCTTTGACAATTTATGGTAAAAGGGCTTCACTTGTAAGTCAGCTGTATTTATTGACATTTCTAATCAACCAATCCTACCCTAGTAAAAATAAAAAGCAAAGGATGGGGGAACTAGGGAAGTGATGGTGGATATATAATAAAAGGAAGAGAGAAGAGCACATAAAAGCAAAAGGGTCCAACTCCCAGCCAGAACTGCCATGAGCAAAACATACATTTGTCTTGTTGGAACACTCAAGCTTTTAACATAAAGATACTACTGACTCACTGCAGCAGGGAAAGTGGTATGTCAAGTTGTTTTTCACCCATGGTACTGTCATGTGGAACCTGCCTACCCCTTTTTTTAACCTACTGCTCCTAGAGCCACAGGCTAGACAGTTACAAGGATATCCGTGTTAAGAACAGGCTGAAGCGGTCAATCGAGGTTAAGCTCTTGCCATGGATTTGCTGTCCACCGAGAGGTAAAGCTAAGATCCTCAAGCACAAACACAAAATTAATTATAAAGTCCCAGTTAAACCAGAAAACAGCCCAAATGCTAGAAGGGCAGATACATGCATTCCTAGGGCTTTAGGATATTATGCTGCTAATAAACAAAGAATACAGGAAAATCGTAGAGCAAGATCTTACTGAATTCACACCCATCCCCAAAATCTCCATTAGGACATTCATTCTAATCTCTGAATCAATCCACCATCTCAACAAGAACAATGAAGAGACTAAAGAAACAGTCTTAAGAAATAAATTTAAATATAGTAAGAAAGTGTAAACCAAGGGAAGAAGTTTCTAGCCCTCAGTATCTGGCCTGCCACTTAAATAGAGGTAACCACGCATCCCTCCTGAGCCCCTCCCCATTTTACATCTACTATTGTAAAACACAAAATTTCCTAAAAATATCCTAAAAGCCACAAGGTGGCAATGTTACTTAAAATCTGCACATTTGAAAACTCTTCCTAGAATACATATAGATCTCATTTTTCCTCCATTTAGCTTAATACCCTTCTCTCATGTTTCTACCACCCACTCCCTACACTTTTAAGCCATGAAACACAACTGAGGCATATATTTATTTGTTGGCTATGATTTTATTAACTTTAAAATCTGATGTTCACCCCCCAAATTAAATTTACTTATAAGCCCTCAACTAACCTTCCTATGTCCCCAGGGGCCTTGATAGAACAGAAATTTCAGTGTCTCTGGCTGAAAATTTAAAAAATGCTGAGATAGACTAACATGAAAAAAATGTGACTGTACTAGAATGACTTTTTAAAAAAATTTTTAATGTTTATTTTTGAGACAGAGAGAGAGAGAGTGTGTGCATGTGGGGGAGGGACAGAAAGAGAGAGAGATACAGAATTCAAAGCAGGCTCCAGGCTCTGAGCTGTCAGCACAGAGCCCGATGAGGGGCTCGAACTCACTAAACTGCGAGATCGTGACCTGAGCCAAAGTCAGATGCTTAATGACTGGGCCACCTAGGTGCCTCTATACTAAAATCACTTTTACAGAGACATATACCATATGATTTATTCACTTGTATGTAAAATCTAAAAAAACAAAACAAATGAATAAAAAGACAAAAAGCAGAAACAGACCCATAAATACAGACAACAAACTGATGGTTGCCAGAGGGGAGGTGGGAGGAGTAGGCAAATAAGTGAAGGAGACTGATAGTCTTCCAGTTATGGAATGAGTAAGAGGATAAAATGTATGGCAAAAGGAATACAGTCAAATGGTACTATAATAGTCTTGTATGGTGACAGTTGGTAGCCACATTTGTGGTGAGCAGAATGTAACATATAGACTTGTCTAGTCAAATCACTATGTTGCACTAATGTAACACTGTGTGTCAATTAGACCTAAATTTAAAAAATTTGATAAGAAAACAAAAAGTTAAAAAAAATCACTTTCACGGCTTTATGTGGCTTATGAAATCAACCTTTGTAGTCTGTGGTGCTGTGAATGAGTTAAACGAGCCTAATGACAGTTATATACAATATTCCACCATCTATAGGTGGAGGGAATAAAAATATTTTCCATCAATTTTCCAATTTAAAGCTGAGCTATAGTATTTTATTAAGAATATTTTCTACTGGGCACTGCTGGATGGTTCAGTTGGTAGAGCATGAGACTCTTGATCTCAGGGTTGTAAGTCTGAGCCCCACATTGGGTGTAGACATCACTTAAAAATAAAGTCTTTAAAAAACGTATGGGGGCGCCTGGGTGGCGCAGTCGGCTAAGCGTCCGACTCAGACTTCAGCCAGGTCACGATCTCGCGGTCCGTGAGTTTGAGCCCCGCGTCAGGCTCTGGGCTGATGGCTCAGGGCCTGGAGCCTGTTTCCGATTCTGTGTCTCCCTCTCTCTCTGCCCCTCCCCCGTTCATGCTCTGTCTCTCTCTGTCCCAAAAATAAATAAACGTTGAAAAAAAAATTTAAAAAAAATATGTATTTTTAAAGATAAGACAGATAAATCTTAATCTTCTACCAAAAATATTTACCTTCTACCTTCTCAACCCCTGTTAAGTTTTTACAGGTACAGAAATGTATACTTATTTGGAATGAATTTCTGGGAAATGAGCAACAAGATGAAGTTAATGTATTAACTAATAACATTTCCTACTATCAAATTTTTTCAAGACTGCTAATTAGAAGCTGAACTCCTATCCACATTTTACCAAAAGGGTTGGAAGTAAAAAGCCTAGATAATCCACTATATTCAGTACCTGAATAATAAAGCTGACTAATAACAGAACAAAGGGTAAAAGAAATGATACATTAACATTTTTTAGCTTAACTGAAAGTAAAATTAGCAAACACTAGCTCCAAATCAAATGAAATCGTTTGACAGGCTTGATACTCTCTGAATCACTCCTTGGCTTTCCAGTAAAAACTATATTTGAACCGAAACTAATTTCACAATAAAACCAATTTCTCAAAACACTTCAGAATTAAACAAATAAGTTTTCAATAGCTTGTCAAATCCCCTCTATTCCCAGTACAAGTATATTTTGCATTCGACAGATAAATTCAGAATGAAGTAGTCATTAGAATATGCTTCCAGCATTCTGATGATATTCCCCAGCTCCACCTCCAAAAATTTCCTGTAACCATCCTCAACACCTCCATTAATACCTCTCTAGTCCAAGCTATGGTCATCTCTCACCTGGAATTTGCCAAACTCTTAACTGACCTCCCTTTTACTCTCATGCCTTCTTCATGTATTTTAAGGGTTGGACCCTAAAATAGAAACTCAGTAGCACTATTAAGTACCATGCCAAAAGTTGTTGAAGAATTTAATGAATGATTGAAAATAAACAAAGTATGTGCATATATACATATATGTGTATATGCCTAATACCACAAATCACAATCATTCATAGAAGACCTATATGCAAACAATTCATATATAATTTAATCCTAACAACACAATAATATTGTGGTGTTTTTCTGATTTTTAAAAAATACTAAGACTCAGAGTTTACTTGCTCTAATCATAGTGGTAGATAGGTATCAGATCTTCTTCTAGAGTCCTTAGCCTTTCTGCTACTATACATTTGATACATTAACAAGACCACAGAATCTAGGGTTCATGCTCTCTATAAATAGTATCAACCTAGTATACACACCTAAATAATTTAAGGCCCACAATATGTAACATACTTTATAGAATCCCTTCCCCCATCTGAAGAAAAAAACTGATCACCTTTAAAAATCAGCCTTGAAACATCTTACTTTGGGCAACTTCAAGATGGCTGGTGGCCACAAAATCTTGTAGTTAAATCTTATCTAACAACTCTCTAAAAAATTAATGTGCCAGGGCACCTAGGTAGCTCAGTAGGTTGAGTGTCTAACTCTTGATTTTGGCCAGAGTCATGATCACACGGTTAGTGAGTCTGGCCCTGAGTTGGGCTCCCCTGCTCTCTTGGCTCTCAAAATAAATATATAAACAAACATTAAAAAAAAAAAAAAGTTTCAGGGCGCCTAGGTGGCTCAGTCAGTTGAGCATCCAACTACTCTTAGTTTCAACTCAGGTCATGATCTTGCAGTTTGTGAGATCGAGTGCAAAGCCTGCTTGGGATTCTCTCCCTCTCTCGCTGTCCTACCACTTGCGCTCACTCCCAAAATAAACTTTTAAAAAAAAGTTTCATTAAAAAAAAGTTAATGCCCCTTAGAGCCGTAACGCCTCTAAAAAGTGGATTATAGCATCAAGTTACAGATGTAGGATATTAAGCCAAAGAGACTGCCACCTTTTAATGAACAAAAAAATATAGGCAACTCACTAGAGACTCATAATATTGATAGCTGATTTAAAAAGGGCAGGGATAGGGGCACCTGGGTGGCTCAGTTGGTTGAGCATCCGACTTTAGCTCAGGGCATGATCTCGTGGTTCACAAGTTCAAGCCCGGTTGTCGGGCTCTGTGCTGACAGCTCAGAGCCTGGAGCCTGCTTTGGATTCTGTGTCTCCCTCTCTCTCTGCCCTTCCCCTGCTGAATCTCTCTCTCTCTCTAAAATAAATAAAACTTAAAAAAAAAATTAAAAATGGGCAGGGGTGACTGGGTGGCTCAGTTGGTTAAGCACTGACAGCACAGAGCCTGCTTCGGATTCTCTCTCTTCCTCTACACTCACACACATAGGCTCTCTCTCAAAGTAAATAAACTTTAATAAAAAAAAAAAAAAAAAAAGGAAAGCAAACTGGGGTGCCTGAGTGGCTCAGTCAGTTGAGTGACTCTTATTTCAGCTCAGGTCATGATCCCAGAGTCATGGGATCAAGCCCTATATTGGGCTCTGTGCTGAGCATGGAGCCTGCTTAAGATTCTCTCTCTCCCTCTGAACCTCTCCCCAGCTCTCACAGGCTCTCAAAAAAAAAAAAAAAAAAAAAAAAAAAATTCAATTAAAAAAAAATGGGCAAACTGCTCAAAAGATCATCCTTTCAGCCTTAAGACAGACCCCAACCCCAGTACTGAAAGGCACAGCCAGGCTTATCAGACACAGGTGAATTCTAACATTGCTTTTAAAGATAAAGTCTTGGGGGCGCCTGGGTGGCGCAGTCGGTTAAGCGTCCGACTTCAGCCAGGTCACGATCTCGTGGTCCGGGAGTTCGAGCCCCGCGTCAGGCTCTGGGCTGATGGCTCAGAGCCTGGAGCCTGTTTCCGATTCTGTGTCTCCCTCTCTCTCTGCCCCTCCCCCGTTCATGCTCTGTCTCTCTCTGTCCCAAAAATAAATAAACGTTGAAAAAAAAAAAAATTTTAAAAAAAAAAGATAAAGTCTTGAGACAGAGACTTTTGAGGGGGAAGACAGGACTACAATACAAAGAAACTTTAGAAACCAAACTTGGTAGAAAAAAATGCATGAGGAACTTGAGGTAAGAAGCACACAAACCACTGACTAATGATATACATAATCTACAAGTTCTCAAACTTTAAAAATATGAGTCACCTACAGAACTGGTAAAATGCAGATTCCAAGGCCTTGGCTCCAAAGATGCTTATTGAGTAGGTAAGAGAGAACAGGAATCTGCAGTTTAAGTATTCACAGATGGTAATTTATGTAAATTGAGAAACTTCTCTTCCATCAACTTTTAATCCCATAAAAAATGCCCGGGAAGCTTACTAAATTAAATTTCTACTTTAGTAAGTCCGGGTGCAGAGCCCAGTTATCAGTATTTTTACAAATACTTTCCAGATGACTCAAATTTGACTGTAAGTAATTATTACCATCTTTGTGTGTATTCTCTGAAGCACTCACATAGGTCCACCCTGCTCCCCTCCTCAACCTTCTACAGGCTTATGGATTCCAAGTAAAGTAACATTTATCATTAATGACTTGAATTACCCAAGAACTTGTCTAGGTGCTTGTTCTGCCTCTCCCACTAAACAGAAGTAATCCTGTGGCACCTCAGTGGCTCAGTCATTTGTCCAACTTTGGCTCAAGGTCATGATCTCACAGTTCGTGGGCTTTGTGCACTGACAGCTCAGAGCATGCTTCAGATTCTGTCTCACTCAGCCCCTCCCACTCATGCTTTCTCTCTCAAAAATAGAGATAATCTTGCAAGTTCATGTACAAAATAAAGAGTGGGGTAGAACAAAACCTTCCGATTCAACTTTATAACCTTTTCAGTGTACATTATAGTCAGAGCTACTTGTGTTCCTCCTTATTCCCGATGCCTGTCATTAGCAGCAACTTAAACAAGGTTAGAGTAGATCTAATTAGCTCCATTTTGATGCTAGTGATCAGGGAAGTACAGCCTGAGTGCTTAAACAAAGGTTTAAGTTTCAATTGATTATGCTCGCCTCATATACCCACAGAGAGGTGAATGGCATCAGTAGGTAACAGAACATCCTTGTTAGCTGTTTTAAATGATAAATGTGGGGGCACCTGGCTGGCTCAGTTGGTAGAGCATGCAACTCTTGATCTCAGGGTTGTGAGTTGGAACCCCATATTAAAAAAAAAAGACAAATGAAGGAGTGCCTGAGTGGCTCAGTCTGTTAAGCGTCTGGCTTTGGTTCAAGTCATGATCTTATGGTTTGGTTCCTGTGTTCAAACCCCACATTGCGCTCTCTGCTGTCAGTGCAGAACCTGCTTTGGATACTCTGAATCCCTCTATCTGCCCCCCCCCCCCCCCCCCCCCCCCGTGCACACCCATGCGCAAGCATGCGCTCTCTCATTCTCTCAAAAATAAACAGAGGGACCTGGGTAGCTCAGTCAGTTAAGCCTCAGACTTCAGGTCGTGATCTTGCAGTCTGTGGATTTGAGCCCAGCGCTGGGCTCTGCACTGACTGCTTGGAACCTGCTTCGAATTCTGTGTCTCCCTCTCTGTCTGACCCTCCCCCCGCCACTTGCACTCTCTCTCTCAAAAATAAAAAAAATTTAAAAAAATTTTAATATCTAAAAATAAAAAATAAACAAAAAATGATAAATGTAAAGATGCAGCAAAGCAGAAGAACAATAAAAGCGCTGGGGCAAAATAAATTCTAGCTCATCTACAACTTAGCTGGTGATCCTGAGGAACTTACACCTTCCCTTTTTTTTTTTTTTTTAAGACACTTCTTTTTAAGTAATCTCTACCCAACGTGGGGGTTGGACCGACAACCCCTACTAGGTCAAGACCTGATCTACTGAATAAGCCAGCCAGGTGCCCAGGAAGTTATACCTTCTAAATTACAAGTTCCCTAACTGTAAAATGAAGATAATCTTATAAAGATTATTAGAAGGGATCAGAGACAAGATATGAAAAGTGCCTAATACACAGATGTCTAAAATATGGCTAAATATGGGTATATACCTACTAAAGTATTAAGAGGAAAAGGCAAGACAAAATACTATACAGAACATGATTATTATTGTATAAACCACTTGAATAAAATAAAGACAAGGAAAAATGTCAAAACAATAAGTGGTTTCATCAGAGTAAAGAAATCACAGGTGACTTTTTCCATTTTCTATACGTTTTATAATTTGGTTCTATTTTACAAGAGATAAATGTAAAGGCAAAATTTGCGATTATTAATATAAAACTTGCACACTGCAAATTTTTCACATACAAACATTTTAAAAGTTCTATATGCTACCCATACTGTTTACCAAAAAAGTTCACATAAAGTCAAAAAACTTATTAGTAAATCTAATGTGTATTACATAAGTGATATGGTCAAATTTTTAACTTTGACATATATAGTACAAAAGTAAACATCTCATAAGAACCATCAGACCTTATAATAGCAGTGCAAAGGAGTTGGAAAGATTAACTGCCTGCCTCTTCCCTTTCACCACCTACCTTATATAACAGCTGAAACTTGGGGTTTAGACATTTTCTTCCTTCGTTTTTCCACTATCTTTCCTATCCATTCTTCACACCCAACTCAAATCCAGTGTTCCATTAATATGTCTTGACTCTAGCCCTAACTAGTCTTGTTATTCTTCTCTTCTACATTTGGTCTCATATTGTAAAATTAACTTTTTAATATACATTGTCCTACAGTGCTTCTTTTCTTCTCCCTATGGCTAACTGGAGTTAAATCAGTTCAATTAGGAACTATTTATTCAACAACAGATGAAAAACATTAGGGCACTATTTACTGAACTAGTTATGTTATAGAGAGAAGATGTTGGTCCACAGGAGGTGGCAGCAGCAAGCAAATTTAAACTGAATTACTTGCTTCTGTGGAGAAAGGCAGGAGAGATGATCTGAGTTGATACACTCAAGGCTTTTCTCCTTGCTCATGTGCAGACTTGCAGGATTCAATAGTGAAGAAAAGGATCACTTTTGTTTGCCCTAATTCAGGGTATAGAGCTTTTTCCTCCTCTTCTGCATGAAACTCCTGAACAGTCTGCAGGTAACAGGGTAGTCATTCTAGGGCAGTCAAAACCAATGCTGCAGGCTACTCACTTCTTAGGAGATGTAGTCTTCCTCATATCTCCCTCCCCCCAGACTAAACAAACCAACACACCTAAATGATGCTGAAGCTGCAGAAATTTACATTTCTTCAATTTCAAAACAGATCCACCCCAACTTCCATGTACCATCCCTTCATTTAAAAGAATTCATATCAGCCAATAGGTTCCAAATTATGCTTCATAGGGGAGATGTTTTGGAGATCTCCAGGGGCGAGGGGTGGGGGAGCACCAAAAGTTAGCAATTCATGGGGTTTTGAGTAAGGTTTTGTTTGGGAGGAAAAGAAAAATTCACAGCTAAAAAGGTTAAAAATTGTTATGGGACTAATCTTTACTCCTGGCAGGTAAGCACAAAGGCTTGCATCTGAGTAATTCTTGGTTTACACTATTCAAAGTAGATAGTAAATGATTCTAGAGTTGCTAACTAACCTTATCCCAAAATGGTGATGTTTGGAAAAACAACAGTCCCCTCTGGATCAATCTTTAGCCATATCAAAAAACAAACAAAAACCAGAATACTATCATTTTTAATACCTAATTGAATTTGAGACATTTTTATATGGTCTAATTTATCATAAGAGCCCATACTAACTATATAAAAACCGGTCTTGGGGCACCCGGTGGCTCAGTCAGTTAAGCGTCCAACTTTGGCTCAGGTCATGATCTCACAGTCTGCAAGTTCCAGCCCCACGTCAGTCTCTTTGCTGGCAGTGCAGAGCCTGCTTGGGATTCTCTCCCTGTGCTCCTCCGCGACTTGTGCACATACTCTCTCAAAATAAATAAATAAACTAAAAAAAAAAAAAAAAAAGGTCTTACTTCCAGCAGCTCAAACTTCACTAAATCTCTTTAAGGCTTGGAACACTTTGTGGGTGGAAAGGAAACAATACAGAAAAAAACAAATACAAAGTCTGTTGAATGATATATAGACACCAAAACCTTGAAACACCTAACAACAAAGAGCTCTCATGTTACTGTTATTCAAGAGAGCCATTGGCATTCCCAATCATCAGTTACCTCTCTGCACTCTCTGAATAAGTTGATTATACTCCACTGCTCTATTTAACCCATCCTGCAAACTGGGTTATGGGGGTTCTTTCTCTGGCCCTCTTCTCTTACTGTGTGTTGGCTCTAGAACCAGACTGCAGAAACAAGTACAACAGCTCTGCTTTCTCAGCTTACCTGACTTCACAAAGTTATTCTTAATATTATTTTTCTTTTTAATGTTTATTTTTGAGAGAGAGAGCATGTGCACAAGCAGGGGAGGAGCAAAGAGACAAAAGAATCTGAAGCAGGCTCCAGGCTCTGAGCTGTCAGCACAGAGCCCGATGCAGGGCTCAAACCCACAAACCATGAGACCATGACCTGGGCTGAAGTCAGACGGTTAACCAATTGAGCCACCCAGGTGTCTCCAAAGTTATTCTTTTTTGTGCTTCAGTGTCTTTATCTGCAGAATCAGATAGCTGTACCTACCTCATAATAATTAAATGAAAACTTACAAATATGTAAATTAATCAGGACAGATGTATGCTTGATATTGTATAGTGTTCAATTTCAGCCATTGTTTTTATTACCAATATTCTTAAATAATCTTAAACTCTTTCATGCCTTTAGCTATACTGAGGTCTATAAATACAAATTTCCATCAACAGTTTTCTCTCCTGAGCTCCAGACCCTACCATTACCTTACTGCCCCCCACATGTACCCCAAACACTATTTCCAACAACCAACACATCTCCAAACCCTAACCTTAACCTGGTGTTCATCCTATATTCTCTATTTTTTTTTTTTTTTTTTTTTGCAGTAACTACTCAGCAAACAGGTCAACATTCTTCAAATCCACCTTTCCATCCTTATTGGGTCTTCTTCTTCCAAACTATTATAAAAGCCTCTGATTTGGTCTTTGAGTCACCTACACCTATCATATAATAGATGAGTTCACATAAGGTCTAAACTAAGTTTCCATTTCTCTATTTGTACATACAGGATATTGCCTCCCAGGGTTGGCATGAGCATTAGAAGACTATGAAAGTGGCTAACAAAGGCAGTGCTCAATAAGTAGTTCACCCTTCTGATCATCCAAACTAACTCCACATTAACTATCATCCCTTACAATCCAACTAACTATAAAATAAAAATCCAAAGCCCTTCCAATATACTATTGGGCTCAACCAACCTCTCCAGCTTTATCACTTATCATTCTTTTCCACATTAGACTTCTCATTACTCTGAGAACATAAACTAAGCATTCATGAGATCATGTTTATAAACACGATGTCTCCTCTTCCTAGAATGTCTTTCTTCCTACTTCTCTACCTGGCAAACTCCATATACCACATAATGGTCATGGTCTTTGGAGGATAGAGGCTTCTGTGTCTATTCAAGTGTAGTTCCAACATTTTCATTTATCATTTATTAAGACAAAAATGAAACAAAAACAGGGGTGCCTGGGCAGCTCAGTCAGTTAAGCATCCAACTTCAGCTCAGGTCATGATCTCACGGTTTGTGAGTTCGAGCCCCACATCAGGCTCTGTGCTGACAGCTCAGAGCCTGGAGCCTGCTTCAATTTCTGTGTCTCCTTCTCTTTCTGCCCCTCCCTCACTCATGCTCTCTCAAAAATGAACATTAAAAAGAAAAAAAATGAAACAAAAACATGTCAGAACTTCACAAGTTCATCAATGATTTGAGTAACTTCTCTGCCAAACTGGATAATTTTCAAATTCTGGAAGAGTATTTCCTCAAATTCTTTGTGTTATTCAAAATATGTCAGAGCTACAGACATGACATGCTTAATTTAATCTGCATTCGTATTTTCTCTATCACTGTAAGGCTAGACAACTTAAAAAAAACAAGCCCTGATATGTATATATAGCATTTCCCAATTTCCATGGTGTAAGTAATATGGCATATTTCAAGCTACCAATGTTGACACCCCTGAATGTGGGGTTGAGATGTGCAATTGCACAGTATCATATATTGATACAACAGATGTAAATAACCTCAAGAATGATAGATTTGAGTATTAGTTTGAATAGTAACAGTGGCATTCTAAGTTTATGTTGTTTAATTTTAATTTTTATTATAAACCAGTTTATAATGCATTTAATGTAAATACAAAGGCATTTAGGGGCGCCTGGGTGGCTCAGTCGGTTAAGCATCTGACTCCTACTCAGGTCATGATCTCACGTCTCGTGAGTTCGAGCCCCGCGTCGGGCTCTATGCTGACAGCTCAGAGCTTGGAGCCTGCTTCGGATTCTGTGTCTCCCTCTCTCTCTCTGCCCCTTCCCTGATTGTGCTCGCTCACTCTCTCTCTCTCTCTTTCAAAAATAAACATTAAGGGGCGCCTGGGTGGCTCAGTTGGTTGAGCGTCTGACTTCAGCTCAGGTTATGATCTCACGGCTCGTGAGTTCAACCCCCACGTTGGGCTCTGTGCTGACAGCTCAGAGCCTGGAACCTGCTTCGGATTCTGTGCCTCCCTCTCTCTCTGCCCCAACCCACTCACACTCTCTCTCAAAAATAAACATTAAAAAATTTTTTTTAATACAAAGGCATTTAATCTTTTAATATAATGTATTTAAAATTTTATGTCATTTAATAACGACTTTGTTTTTTTTAATGTTTATTTATTTTTGAGAGAGACAGCACATGAGTGGGGGAGAGGCAGAGAGAGGGAGGAACAGAAGATTCGAAGCGGGCTCCACACTGATAGCACAGAGCCCGATGTGGGGCTCGAACTCGCGCACCGTGAGATCGCGACCTGAGCCGGAGTCAGACGCTTAGCTGACTGAGCCACCCAGGCGCCCCAATAATGACTTTTTAAAAACTAATGTTTAACAGCCAGCTTACAAAAATTCTTGAAAGCTAAATTTAACTTACAATTAGCCAGCCCCAGCACATCACTGACCTAACTGAAATATCAATTCCACCATTTATTAAGCTATGAGACCTTACATAAATAACCTCTTTGAGCCTCTTCCTCATCTAAAATGACAATATACTAAACTTTTATGTGCACTATGTGCCAAGAACTGTGCTATCATCTGAGTGCTTATTACTCATTCTATTTGACATGGTTCAAATGCTATTTCCAAACACCTGGGTGGCTCAGTTAAGCATCCAACTCTTGATTTCGGCTCAAGTCATGATCTCACATTTGTGAGATAAAGCCCCACGTTGAGTTCTGCACTGGGCATGGAGCTGCTTGAGATTCTCTCCCCCTCTGCCCCACTCCCCCACTCATACTCTATCATGCTCTATCTAAAATAAAAAGTTATTTTCTCTATGAAGCCTTCCTTAATTTCCCTCATTTATCACTCTCTTCAGAAAGCTATTTTTTCATTCCTCTACTATAGCTAATATCCCATATTTTATCCATTCTGTTGTCCTCCTAACAACACTGCCTGGTCCTAAAGCAAAGATGGTGCCTTGTTTATCAATTAACACAAATATTTGCTCAAAGAGATCCAAATTCAGTGTCATCTATTCTCTTCTAGTGCTCCTCTAAGAAAGCTGCGGAAAGGCATTTTATCTATCCACAAAGTAAGGAAGGTGATGAGTAACACAAACAGAATTTCTTCAACCCTTTCGGCAAAGACAGATAAACTTATCTGCAAAACAGAAGTAGACATAAATGGCCTTAGAATTTTACAAAAAGTTCAGGTTTGCTACCCCATTAAAACAGGGTGCCTGGCATCTGAAGAGGCGATTTAAGCCAGTGGTGGAGCAGGGAAATACTAAATGGAAAAGACCAATACACCATGGGTATTTATTCATATTTATTTAATACGAAAACGTATTTGGCTAAAGTGGTATTTTCTTTCTTTTATGTCACAAGTTTTACTTACATATTTTAAATTTTTTTCTAAAGTTAAAAATGGAGGGGCGCCTGGGTGGCTCAGTCGCTTAAGCATATGACTTCAGCTCAGGTCACACATGACCTCTTGGGTTCGGGAGTTCAAGTCCCATGGCGGGCTCTATGCTGACAGATAGCTCAGAGCATGGAGCCTGTTTCTGATTCAGTGCCTCCCTTTCCCTTTGTCCCTCCCCCACTTGTGCACGCGCGCGTGCTCTCTCTCACAAAAATAAACATTTAAATAAATAATAATAAAATAAAGTTAAAAATGGAGCAGGGCGTCTGGCTGGCTCAGTAGGTGGAGCACATGACTCTTGATCTCGGGGTCATGAGTCTGAGTCCCACGTGGGGTGCAGAGATTACTAAAAAAAAAACAACTTTAAAAAAAATTTTTTTTAAATAAAAAGAAAAGAATATGGAGCCAAGGTTGCTTGCTTCAAATATTTCCCAAGGGATTAAATGCCCAAATCAAAGAATTAGGGAGGAAAAAGATGGCCACAAAGAAAAAAAAAAAAAAACTTCCTTATAAAGACAAGCATTACTTGCACCAACACCACAGGAAAACTACTTTTAAGAAAAAGGAAACAGGGCCATCTGAGTGGCTCAGTTGGTTGAACGACCAACTTCGGCTCAGGTCATGATCTCATGGTTCACGGGTTTGAGCCCCACATCAGGCTCGCTGCTGTCGGCCTGTCAGCACAGAGCCCACTTCTGTCTCCCTCTCTCTGCCCCTCCCCTGCTTGCACCCTTCAAAAAATAATATTAAAAAAAAAAAAAAAGAAAGAAATATGTCTCTTAAACAATCACTTCTATATTTTTTTAGTAAGTCTTCAGTATGTGGGCGCCTGGGTGACTCAGTAGGCTAAGCATCCGATTCTTGATTTCAGCTTAGGTCACGATTTCACGGTTGTGGGTTCGAGCCCCACTTGGGGCTCTGCACTGTGTGTGAGGCCTGATTAGGATTCTCTCACTCCCTTTCTCTCTGCTCCTCCCCAGCACATACACACTCTCTCTCAAAAAAGTAAAAATAAACTTAAAATTGAAAAAAAAAAAAAAGGGGCTTTAGTATGTTTTAGGGGCACCTGGGTGGCTCTGTCGGTTAAGTGTCCCACTCTTGATTTCGGTTCATGGTGGTGAGATCGAGCCCCATGTTCCCACTCTGGGCGTGGAGCCTCTTTAAGATTCCCTCTCCCTCTCTGACTGCCCCTCCCCCTCACACACACATATGAACACTCTAAAAAAACCCAAAAACTTAAAAAAAAAAAAAAAAAAAAAAGTCCTGGAGTGCCTGGGCGGTTCAATCGATTAAGTGTCTGCGTTAGGCTCAAGTCATCTCACCGTGGTTCATGGGTTTAAGCCCCTCATCAGGCTCTGCTGACAGTGCAGAGCATGCTTCTGATGCTGCCTCCCTCTTTCTCTCTGCCCCTCCCTCACTCTCTCTAAAAAACAAACATTAGGGGCGCCTGGATAGGTCAGTAAGTTAAGTGTCAAACCTCAGCTCAGGTCATGATCTCGTGGTTCATGAGTTCTCGCCCTGCGCTGGGCTCTGTGCTAACAGCTCAGAGCCTGGAGCCTGCTTCAGATTCTGTCTCCCCCTCTCTCCCTGCCCCTCCCCTGCTCGTGCGGTCTCTCTCTCTCTCTCTCTCTCTCTCAAAATTAAACATAAAAAAAATTTAATAAAAAAAATAAACATTAAAAAAAGTTTATAAAAAATAAACCTTTAGTATTGTTTTAGATAACTTTTTCATTAATACTAATACAGTAACTATATTAAAAGACAACCACCCACATACCTTATCTGTGCTAAGATTTACTGGAAATCTGCCAATCTTTTCTGTCATTCATGTCCTTCTAGCCTTAAGACCTTTATTCTTTTTATAAGTAATAAGTTATTTAGGTCAAAAATTATAGAACAGAAATAACCTTCCTAAAAAGACCTGTTTAGGAGCATCAATTCCTCTCCGTGAATTTCACACGTTATCTTGGGCTGGCTAACCTTACCCTGGGTTTATCTGGTTAGACTATTCCACATATAAACTTTCTTTACAATGTATCTAATTAAAGTTCTTTTGGTCTCTTCTTGAAACCCTCTTGTGACTAAGAACTCCATTTTTAGAAAGTTCTCCCTTTTATTTACACAACTCTTCCTATAACCTCTATCCATTGGTTCTGGTGCTGTTTTCTGGCTTGGAGAATAAACCTACAAAGTTGTTGTGGGATTTTGTTTGTCTGTTTGTTTGTTTGTTTAAGTAAGCAACATAAGGCTTGAACTCATGACCCTGAGATGAGGAGTCACATGCTCTACCAACTGAGCCAGGCACCCCTAAACCTACTTGTCTTAAAAGTATTTGATTACACTTATCATATTCCCCTTCCAAATCATCTCTTCTAAGCACACTAAGGCATCTGATGAGAAATACGATAATGTGTATGAAACACATCACTGGAAAAAGTAAGCTGCTAGTATTTAGTAATGGCATCTATTACCATATACTCATTCACCTTTACTTCTACAAGCTCCCCATTGCCTTCCATGCAAAGCTAACATCAAGGAGAGCATGGGCTGGTATATGGAATTGTTGCATCACTATGCTGTACACCTGAAACTAATACAACACTGTACATGACCTGGAATTAAAATAAAAACTTAAGAAAAAAGTAACATCAATGAGTTTCTGATTGAAATTAGGTCTTATTCTTTCTTTTAAACTCTAGAATTTAAGCCAACTTTGTACCTGACTCAGTAAGTTCCTTCTATATCAAACTAACTGCATAAACATTTCATTCAACTTCCTTTTCCTCATCTCCAACAAACTTCCATTGTAGGGAAACCCACTCCACAAATACCAATTAGACTAGCTCTTGGACTGTACAGGACTTCTTGTTCCAAGTTATTATCTATACAGTGTCACAGACGTGAGCTGTCCTGAATCTGTGTTCATTCTTCCCCAAACATCTCTGGCAACCTTCTATACATCTTTGAAGGCTCAGCTCAAAAGTCACCTCTTCCAGGATTCTTCTGGGACCAATCCACCTATATACCCCAGGCTGGGTTAGACAATCGTCAAGCTTCCAAATTGGCATTCTGCGCATATCTTGAGAAAAATACTGTTTTGTACAGTTACCTGTCATGAGTATAAGGCTCCCTGACAACACACTCCTGCTTTCTCAGTAATATCTAGCACAGAGTAAAAAATTGTTCAAAGAAAAGGCAAATAGCTTCATCTCAATTCTTAAGCAGCATAATGAATCTTAAATATATCCAAACACATTCCAAGTCACTATTTTTAGGTCTTCTGCTTGAAAATAGGAATAACTCTAGAGGTATTTAAGAAATCCTACTATTTTTATTTAATAACAATGAAATTTTTAAAAATACATACCTTGAGCCATCGTCACTATAATCACATCTTCTCTAGATCTATTTCTCTCCCATTAGCTTTCCAATTATTCAGAAAAATCATTTACCCAAGTGCCTGATTAAATCTCACACGAGGCCAGGCTTTAAAACTTTTTTTTTTAAGTTTATTTTTTTTTTTTTTTTCAACGTTTATTTATTTTTGGGACAGAGAGAGACAAAGCATGAACGGGGGAGGGGCAGAGAGAGAGGGAGACACAGAATCGGAAACAGGCTCCAGGCTCTGAGCCATCAGCCCAGAGCCCCACGCGGGGCTCGAACTCATGGACCGCGAGATCGTGACCTGGCTGAAGTCGGACGCTTAACCGACTGCGCCACCCAGGTGCCCCAGTTTATTTATTTTCGAGACAAAACGAAGACAGAGAATCCCAAGCAGGCTCCGTGCTATCAGCACAGAGCTTGATACTGGGCTTGAACTCAAGAACTGTAAGATTATGACCTGAGCTGAAATCAAGAGTCAGACGCTTAACAGACTGAGCCACCTAGGCACCCCAGGCGCTAGGCTTTAAGAAAATTATGCAGTCCTTGTTCCCCTCTACTCTTCCTACTTTTACCTACAGTTGAAAGACTAAACATACAAGACAAATATTAAACTATTATGAAGCTTATAAAAAAACATTATCGCTTATGCAAGGAGTAACTCTCCCTTTATGCCAGACTATTCTAAAGTTGAAATAAAGAAGTTAACTCACTGTTGTCTTCTTTTGACAGTGATTCTTTCAAAATTTTCAAAAAGAAAAAGCCCCATACAGCAATATACAGCACAGCCAAGACCTTCAAAGAGCATACACCCTTTGACCCAACAATAACACTAAAGGACAGGTGTAAATCAGTATTTATATCATGGATGTTCACTGCAGTGTTATTTCAGCTGGAAAAAAATATAAAGACGCTGACAAATCTAACAATTAAAGATTGGAAAATTATAATACACCTATGATAGAATATTATGAAGCCATCAAAAGTGATGTCACAGAAGAATATTAAACAATTAAGGAAAAGTTCTAAATAACTGCAGAAAGCAGGTTACAAAATAGTATCTGAAGTATACAAAATAAACAACACATGGAAAATGTCACTAAAAGCTGCTCAAGTTTCAAGCCATAGATCCAGTGCTTGAAGTTTCTATGATACTACTGAAGTAGATCATGGAACAGAACAAGTCAGTAATACTAGGCAAAAATGGCTATAGTTCTGCTTCAGTGTGTTCTGCCAAGATACATGCCCAATCATGGAACTTTAGAATAGCTGTGACATCATCTTCAGGATGAAGCTTAAGTATTTCTCTACTTATTGAGTTACCATGCCCATCTGGCACGATTTTTTGCAATCTTGTAAATAACACAAAGGTGCACAAACACCCTAACTAAAGGAGTCTACTGCCTCAATGAGCTATCAGTTTCACTCTCATGAAACTTGTTTTGTATTGGAAGCCTAATAAAGACTGGCTTTAGAGTCAGTTATGTAAGGATGTTAAGGATAACGGCAGGCAAGAGAAGGCAATACTGACTGAAATGGTAACTGGGTTTAGAAGCAATCATAGGGACCTTCCTGAAACCCCAGCAATCTCTTCTCACAAAAGGTAAACTAAAAAGTAATCTCACACAAGTATAATCGAAGCTTTTTTTTGTTTGTTTTTACTTTTGGTGGTTTGTTCACTAGCCTGAGAACAATTAGTATACTCATTCATCAAAAGTCTTTATGGAATAGCTTTAAGACTGATCCATTAATCGGCTAAACAAAGACGCTAAACCTTGATTATTATTACTCACTGTGAAAACACCCCAACACTGGTCAATTCCAATTTGTGAATCTTACACCTCCTTATGAAGTTCAATTATTATTCACTGAACCACTCAAGTGAATTTAATACAAATACAAACCTGATTGAAAGGTTACATAAATTAACAGCCCTTAAATTTGTTACTTCATTTTTATTTTTTTTAATGTTTAAGAAAGAAAAAGCATGCGCAAGCAAGGAGAGGGGCAAAGAGAGGGAGAGAGAGAATGCCAAGCAGGCTCCACACGATCAGTGCAGAGCGTGACCTGGGGCTCAATACCACCCCCACAAACCTCAAGATCATGACTTGAGTCAGATGCTCAACTGACTGGGGTCACCCAGGCACCCCTGCTACTTCATTTTTAAACCCAAGCTTCTCCACTAGTTCTAACACCTACAGGTTGATCTTATTATCTATGCTGTACATTCCTGAAAACATTGAAATCTTTGCTTTCCTACTTTTTAAAATATTTTTTGAGAGAGAGCATACACATGAGTGTGGGGGGGGGGGGCAGAGCGCAAGGGGGACAGAGGATCTGAAGCGGGCTCTCTGCTGACAGTGGAGAGCCTGATGTGGGGCTCTCTCACAAACCGTGAGATATCCTGACCTGAAGTTGGACACTTAACCGACTGAGCCACATAGGTGCCTCTGCCTTCCTATTTTTAATCACAAGATGTAGACAGAACGTGCAGATATATGCAAGCAGATTTATAATACGGGATTGATATTATGCATGTTTTGAGTGGTTAAACTAAGCACCTGAATGGCCCTCACATACAATAATCTGCTGTGTCAATACATGATGCTTAAAAGGCCTCCCCTTCCTTGTTCCTCTAGATTCAGAAGTCAGTTCAAACATCTTTTGAGCCTTTCACATGTCTAGCAAAACTAATCAGTAAACTATCTTTCTACAAGATGAGGGCAGGTTTTAAGTTACACTGTTAAAGTTTGGGGAAGGGAAGAGAATTTAAAGGACAAAAAAAGGAGTGGGTTTTTTTCTGACAGGCAACTTTTCAGTAATGTGGCTCTATATCCCCAATACTTTTAGCATCACTGACAAGCATATCTCCATTTTTTATTCAACTGCACACACTAGAATGGCAACCATCCTACTTCAGTTGAACAACCATGCCCCTGATTCTTAGGTGTTATGGAGAAGGAGAATCTAACCAAAGAGCCATCCTCCCAGTGCTCAAAAGTTTTTACAGAGATATAACAAGTACCTCAGATCCTAGATCAAATATATAAAATCCCTAGGAATTCATCACAAACATAAAAAAATATATTTACATAAGTTTATTAGGTTTTATTTTACATTTGAACCTGACCACTTAGAATTCTCCCAATCATTAATAATCTTTAAAAAGAAACTTCTCTTTACCCACAATAATCTTTTCACCTACTTCCAACATTTAAATATGTCTAAATCCTAGATAACGTGTGCTCTGCCCCAACCAGTACTTTATCATTCTCTACCATCTTAAAGTTTACATTTACTCAAAACACACAGACCAAGCATTACCAACACTTTCCAGTAAATTCCAACATTTTAGTTTGGACCTATTCTCCATGATTCTGCCCAAGACTCACTTGTTACAGAGAAACAAGAGAAGATTACTCCTCAGGAATACAGGAGAATTTTAAGAGCAGAAGACCAGCTTTTTCTAATCATGTTTTCAAAGTTTTATATAATAAACATTACTTTTCCAATGGGAAAAAGGTTTGGGAAAAAACAATTAAGTAGAACACTAAGGATAGGAATAAGGAAGAAAGTTCTGAAAAATACACTAATACTGCCAATTGTCAAAGGCAAGCAGAAAGTGATGTCAGGGCTGGTGACACACTAACTCTGATTTAACCACTGTACCCAAGTTAGGCCAAAAGTTAATTACAACATAACTTTTACCTTTTCTCTGCCATATTACAGCCTCAATCTTTTCCTACTTTCATTTCCATGGTTCTATCACTTCAATTATGCTCTCTGCATTTCTTTTGGCCTTATTCACCTCTTTTGCATCATTTAAATTCAGTTTCTCTACAGTTTCTGCTTTCCATTAATTTAAGCCCACATTTCTATACACTGTCAAACAGTAACACCAATTATACTTCCACAAAGGCTTGAACTGTTAAGTGATACGCTTGTTACTTACAGAGCTTTTATTAACCATTCAGTATAATAACTCTCCTGTTCCCTCTTGTACATTTTTCCTTCTCTAAAAGTCTTAATAATGGTAAACCGGTTACCTTTTTAACACTTTCTTCTTCCTCTTGGCGTTTCTCATAGTGTGAGAAGTCATCAAAAATCGAAGTGGTGTGCTTGTAGCTGGCTATGATTTTCAACACCTGCTTAGCCTTTTCCAGAGGCACTTCCTGAGTGTCCCTGGAGTTGGTCACTGGTTTATTCTCGTTGTTCTCTAGGCGAATGTGTCGCAGTTGGCTATTGGGAACGTCCTTCACAAAAATCCACCTGACGTCAAAACGACCCTTCCATTTGTCCTGGGACCACACACCTGCACATGTGTTGTAGTCCACAGCAGATTTCATTTCTGCAACGCCACAGAAGTGTCCACTGCCGTTGACACTGAAAAGTAAGTAAACGGGGCCTTTCCCGTTCATGGAGCGATAAGCAGCATCCAGTCTCTTGTTACCGTGCTCTGTGCTGCACCAGATATTATACTTAATGGAACGGTGGATATCGTCCTCAGAGTAGCTCTTAATGATGAAAACCCGGCCATGTTTCAGATTCCAGTCAAAATCCTTGGGGTTATAGTTATTAATAGACCGCAGCTTCTCCAACACTGGGTGAGGTTCTGAAGGAGTAGATCCAGATCCGGCCTGAGACGGTCCTACTCCATTACCATCCACCCCATTATGACCGAACCCACTGCCACGGTTCCGAGGTGCTACCCAGCGGGTTGGCTGAGTTGCTTGTTGCTGGACTGAGAGCTGGGCAGGCTGAGGTGGAGGTGGGGGCAATGGCTGTGTCTGTTGCCCAACTGATGCCTGAGCCACTGGTGGGCTATTGTTAGCCTGCTGACCTACAGGCTGGGGAGACCCCTGGGTTGGCTGTTGACCTAAATTCTGAACCAAAGCCTGTGAGGGGGCTTTTGCCACAGGACCCTTGTTATCCCAAGTTCCAATATCCATGTTATGCTTTATTGGGGGTGGTGGAAGACTTGACCCTGCAATGCCATTCTTGGTCTTCAACTTAGGCTGCTGTTTCGCAGGCTTGCTAGCAATATCAGCCCAAGACGCTGGTTTTGGAGGAGCAATAGTAGCTGGAGGCAAACTATTGGAAGCCACGATGTTACCAGTAATGGACCCACTACCAACTGCAGAGCCTACAACTTTTGGAACATTGCTTGCAACTTCTGTGCTACCCAACTTCAGCGCTGCCATCCCTTGGTCTATAGTATTCATGCCAGGAGCCTTATTGAGGGTCTCACTGGCAAAAGCTGACTGTCCATCAATCATGGCTCCACCTAAGGAGCTAGGTGCATAAGCATAATTGCTACTATATCCAGAGCTTTGAGTAGACTGTCCCTGAGAACTGTTATTTCCCCAAGCTGAGAAGTCAATCCCACTGGGAAAGAAATTAAAACCATGTTGACCAAGAAATGGAGTGCTACCTAGGGCTCCTGGTTGTCCAAACATTGCATCTGGTAGGAAGTGAGGCTCTCCGTTGCTCAGCTGTCCATAAGAAGTTAGATAGGGCATGGCTGTATCACCCCCAGTAGACCAAGCAGCTTCACCCAATGAATAGGAGAAGCCAATGGAGGGACTGTAGTAACTGGGTAAGTAGGAATCTGACATGGCAGTATATGCATTATTCTGTGGAAGGAAAAAAACAAAACAAACAGGCAAATCACAACTAAACACAAAAATTAATAAAACAACAATCAAGACATTTCCTCTCCCAATTATTCATACAACTCAAATTCAACTAAAAAACCAAATGACCACCTCAGGTGGTCTCTTCCCACAAACTTGCTGGAATTTTTACACTGTAAGAGATTTTGGTTTAACAAGTGAAATGTTTAAACACTTCAAGTTAAAGTGACATACAGTGATGTGGACCTTAACTTAAGCACTATCATTCAGTGAAGGGAAAACCCAGCATCTCATCAACAGTATTAATGACAGTATTAATAACAGTTCTACAGAACTGTTGAGATGATGCTTCTACTAAAAACCGTTATCTCTGGATTTCAGGAGTGGGAATTTTGACACATCAGGAGTGTTCCTAAGAGTTTTCTATCAAAACCATACAATAGATAAAACAACACAAAAAGAACTGGAAATTACAGGTTCTATCCCAAAAATCTGTGTTGCCATTCCTCAACCATAATCCAAGGTTCATTACGCCTAGTTTACATTGCCAGCCTCTTGGCAAACCATTTGGGAACATCAACAAATGCCACTATTTAATTATAACCTGGAAAGGAAATGTACAGTGAATTCCAGAGTTTAAAACTAGAAAAACCTTGCTACCTGTTGTACTTCACCTATAAAATTATTGGCTGTAAGCTCAAATGCACACCTAACTTTTCCATTAAAAACAGAATTCCAAAAACATGGTAAAGTTCGACTCTTTAAAAAAAAGAATTATCCTAAAGAATTTCCCAGAAATATGAACTTATATTCAACTAGTCTCCACACTGGAAGACAGATTACACTGTAAAAACATCATTCTTGATCTTACTTTAGTTTATGAACAGTATCTTAACTTTTCTATAAATGCTAGAATTCACAGACTAGTCCTGTGAGAAGCTGGAGATACAAAAAATTGGTCTCTGTAAATATAGATACAGCTCAATTCAAAATAGAGTACTTTAGCCTAACTTGAAAATAACTCTAGTACAAGAGTACACTTATCTTGATGAGCACGGAGAAATTTATAAAATTGTCGAACCACTGTATTATATACCTGATACTAATATAACACTGTATGTTAACTACACTAGAATTAAAATAATAGCTCTGGTACATAAGAATCCATTAACTAGTGAATAGAGAATTTTACTCTCAAGAGACTTGGATTACCATAACTATGTTAGGCCTTAAGTTTCTATTCCCAAAGCCAAAAGTACTTCTCCTAGCCAAACGTATCTCTTTAAAATTAAATGTTTCGACTAATGCGGCCTGATAAAATGGTGCTTTTCTCTGCCAAAATTTTCCTTAAAAAAAAAAAAAAAAAAAAAGGAAAGGAAGCTAAGCCTTTTCACACATACCCTCAAGTTTAAGAGAAGTCTATTTTTCTCGAAGACAGTATTAAAATTTAACAGACTCAAATCCATTATGAGTAAGAAATTCAGTCTATAACCAATGGATTAAGCCTGAAGGATTATTCCAACATTAAGGCGATGAATAATGGTTAAAAAGCAGATGAATTACTCTTGACGATTAACTACAAAGGACAAAGATTCTCAGGTTATCCATCTATTTAACTATGATTTCTATTCCCCTCCCCCCAAAAATTGTTTTAAGACATTTAAGCTTTAGCTTACTTGAGAAATAAAAAGCATACACTTAATATCACAGGTTATGCCATTATATAGCTGAATGCCTACACCTGAACTGGCAGGTTCCCACATGTCCCTGAGCTCAAAAATCTGAACTACACATTATTTCACAAGAACTACCTAGAATTATGTTTCCAAATGCTCCCACTCTCCCTGTTATAATGATTATGTAAGGAAACTACTTCAATAGCAGGAATCTATTAATAGTTCATTCCTCTACTTCCTTTCCCATTTTTCCTGATTAACTGGTTGATTTCTGAAAACTTTTCCCAATCCCTTGCTTAAGTGGTTTCTACACTCTCAATGCAGAAAATTTTACATAAGAGATCTAAAAGTTTTATGTAAGAATTAGGCCCAAATACAGGCATGCACCAATATTTCAAGTTACTCAAGACTTGTATCTATCGTACAGCATCTGTTAAATGCCCCATAAGCTTTTTCATCTTTTAGGGTATTTTAGATGGGTTACTGTCAGTTTTCCTTTTGGCTTATTAATTTGTGGATTTATAGACATTAGCTACAACCCAAAATACTAATTTAGAAGAACTGATAAATCAAAGCAGTTTCTATATGCACAAGTCTTGTCAATGTATGAACTTACATGGAGCTAGAAGACATAAAAACAGATTACATCTAAAACATCAGAAGACAGATAACATGTCAAAAACCTTAATCATTCTCGATCTTCATTTGTGTGTGCCGAAGTGTTTTATCTTCCTTTAACTCCATTTTAGAAATCCTATAGCTCCCATAAGCGAGAAACCAGCGGTGTACAAAGTTGATCTCTACAGATACATTTCAACTTGAAAAACGAATACCTAAGTCTAAAAGTTAGGATAATCTAAGAACCCACTAACTAGTGACCAGATGAAAGGGAAGAGACCAGTTCTGCAGCACTGAATAAAGTTCAGGTGATTTTACATTAGTTTTTCCCATCACATATGAATCCAGTTTTCCTAAAAGAAAAAGGTTTTGGGGGTAAAAAGTCAGAATATTTAAACTGGAAAGTATTCTTCAGTTTTCCACTGTTACATTTTTGGTAAGGAGAACTACTAACAGTGCTGTCAGTATACCGTGAAGTGTTATCAGTCAGTCTCAGAATGTTTGCTGGCAACAGAAATGAGAATCTTAACACGGTCTGCAACATTTGTAATAACTCTTCTTACAACACATTGAGTGGTATTAAGAAAGCCAACCCCTGAAAATCATATTTACTGACAGGGCAGAGAAAGAATATGGTTTACTACACCCTTTGATCAGGCATGTAAATGGTTAACTACTCACGGGCCTTGCCTGTGGACTCAAGTAAGGTTCAAAATCATCATCATTTAATCCATCCTTTTGATGTACAGATCCATTTTGTACTAAAGGGAAAAAAATTCAAATAAATTACAGAAATGTCTTAGTCGTACCACCTACCTCCCAAATTAGTCAAATATATTCTAACCAGAGAAAAACCTTACTAAACAGAGCAAGTAAGTGTGAATTTCAAACGGATAAAGACGAAAGTGACTGCTGAGCAATAATAATCAATGAAAATGTCTCCCTCCACCCAGAGCAAGTTGATCTAAAAAGGTCATTTTATTGGCTCCTCTGGATTTCAATTCCCTCCCGCTTCCCCTCCCCCACCACATGTGAGTACTTCCAGAGTGTGATCCACGAGGATGAAAAACAAAGGCCTTCTAAGACCTACAGGAAACTAAGGACCTGGGACATTTCAAAACCGAATCCACCCCCACCCTTAATGAATTACTCCTTGTTCACTGAGAAGCTGTTCGCCAGCTGCAAGAACACACCGAAAGGGTCAAATACTTAAGTGTGAGGCACCTGCGAACTAAGCGGCTTCCGAAAGGTCCTCTCCCTGGGGCGCCTCCCGGAGACCCCGCCCCCACTGCTCAGCGTCCCCCCCCCCCCACCCCTTACCCCCCACCCCCCCACCCCCACCCCCCAGCCCAGAGCTACCGGCAGAGCTGGGCTCACCTTTGTTTCCTTGACCTTTTGGTCTCTGCGGGCGAAGGAAACGTCGCCGAGCAGCAAGTCGTCCGAGGAAGAAATGGAAAAGAAAAGACAAATTAAAGCCGGGCCCGAGAAGGGAATAAAGGAGCAGGCCTGAGGGGAGGCGTCAAGAATGGTGGTGAGGGGGAGGCTGAAAATGGGAGGCGGGGAAAAGCGCAGGCCGGCGGGGCCCGCTGAGAGAAAGCGGGGGACGCGCCAGAAACAACGCGAGCAGACTAGGGCTTCAAGGAAGGGGAAGGAAACAAGAAAAGAGGCCTGCTGAGAAGAGGGAAGGCGGCGCGGCCGGTGGGCTCCGAGGCCCAGGGAGAAGCGGGAGAAGCGGGGAGTACGGACTGAGGGCGAGGCGCTGGGTGCGGCCGGCCTGAGAGGCCCGAAACCCGGCCCGCGAGAGGCGCCGCCTCTGCTCGGCCCGACCGGGGGCGGCGGGCCCGGGCCTAGTCGGACTACCTCTCGCCTCACACAATGGCCGAGGCATGCGGGCCGGGCCTGTACCTGCTCCAAGAGGCTGCTGGCCGACATGGCTCTCGGATCCTCACGGGTGGCGACAGCTGTGGACTCTCGTCAGGGCGGCGGCGGCGGCGGATGAGCCCTGGCGGCGGGAGCAGGCGGCGCGGCGGCGGCTTTTGTCCCTGACACTCGGGGGCCTCGGCAGACGCAGCGGAGACACAGCGCGCGGCTCGGGCTCCGGCTCCGACTCGGCGACGCTCTAGCCCGAGAACTCAACGCCCGTCTCTATGCCTTTACGCGCGCGCCCGCCCCTCGCAGCCGAAATAAGAGCGCCGAGCGGCGGAGGCGAACGGCGCGCGCGGCGCGACGCTGACTCTCACATTCACTCACCCACGCGGAAGGGGCCCGGCGCGAAGCACCCCGGGAAGGAAGAGGCGGGGTGCAGCGCCCCCTGGTGGTCTGGAGGAGCGGAAGCGGCGAGTGCGGCCTCCCCGCCCCCACCGCCTCAGGATTGGGGCCTGTAGGAAGGTGGGGGCTGCCAGGGTCGTGCCGCGAGGTTTTGACTAACACCTGGATAGAGTAGTTTTTAGCTTGAGAAAACCCACAAAAGCCTGTTTTCTCAAAAAGCAACCCCCGGAGCGCCAGAGACCTCAAAATAAACCAGCCTCCCAGCTGCAAATGGCACCCCACCCCCATGTGGGAGGGAACCCTGAGAGGGGTCACAGCCCCCAGGGAAACTTAATGGGGGCCCTGCCCAGAGAAAGACACGCCGCCACCACTACCACCAGGGACCTGATTATCCTCCTCTGTTGGACTTCAAAAAGAGTGCCCAAAGACTAAAACATCCACAAAAAAAATCTGGTCCCCTGCAAAGGATATTTGGCATTGCAGAGATCATCTACATTGCTAGATCATCTAGCTCTTTTTTAGGGAAGTCATTGGCCCGCCAGGATACTCTGTTAAAGAGTGGCTTTATTTTCAGGAAAAGCAGACCTCACTCATCTACACAAAATTTTCCATGTATGTTCAACAAGTCCAGAGAATCTATAAAACTATGGACTTCCAAGAGAGAATGTCCTTACTATGGGAAAGGAGGGAGATTAATTCTAACTGAATACCTGCTGTAGGTTAGGTATTGTTGATAGGTTCTTTAAAACATTTAAAAGCTAGCAGCAGCTTCAAAATAGTTGTCAGTCTGTTTTACAACTGGAGAAACAGAGAGGTTAAGTAATGTGCCCAAGGTCACAAAGCTATTAAATAATCATGTGTATCTGACACTAAGAGAAACACAATAGTGTACTTCCACCCTCAAAAGAAATCCTGTTTTCAGGAATCATAATCCAGAGGAGATCCAAAATATGGGCAAAGACATTTTTAATCAGCAGCAAACCTAATTCATGTAGGGATATTTGATCCTAGGGCACCCATCTCCTAATAGCTTTTGTTATTGCAAATAGTAGTAAACAGATAAATAATGCACTATTCCGTGTCAACTTGATACCATCCACTCTCTGGAAATAGGAGGCTTTGGTGGACTCAGTAGTAAAATAAATGATAACACAGCACCTTGGATTTTGCATTATAATTTTGCTCAAAGTGCTCAAAGCATTTTTTCTGCACATCATCACATTTATGGTTGGAATGAATAAGGCCAGGCATCAATATGTGATGGACTTCTGACAGAAACCATAAAATGTCAAGTCTCAGAGCATAGATCCCACCAAGGAAATAAGAGAAACCTAGTAATCCTTTTTTTTTTTCCTTTTTTAAGATATTCAGCCAGTTAACCTCATAGCCCAGACTTTTGTATAAATTGTAAGCAGTTGCCTATACTTGAAAGCAGCACGATATGATCAATAGAGGATTGACCAAAAGCCACGTCCTGGGAAGGGGAAGCTTCACCACCAGATTTGCAATATTAGGTAAATTACTAGAACTTTCAGAGATTCCCTCATTTGATAAAGGGGATAATAACATCTACCTAACAGGTTTGTTGTGAAGATAAAGTTTAAAACACACACACATACAGAGAAGCAAATCTGGTACATTGAAGATTCCTTTCCTATAATACGATTAAGGGATAATAGTGAAAATTCCCTCCTTCCAATGACTTTTGTGGTGCCTGAAATTTTTCTTACAGTAGTTCTCCCTTATCTGAGGTTTCACTTTCCACCGTTTCAGTTACCCACGGTCCACTGTGGTCCAGACCAGATGATTCTTTTGACATGTGTCAGAAGATCAATAATAGGCTAATGCTAGGTCACAATGCCTACATCTTTTACCTCACATCATCTCATCATGCAGGCATTTTATCATCTCACATCATCACAAGAAGGGTGAGTATATTGTAATAAGAATGGGGGGGGGGAGGTGCTACTTATTTATGACAAATATCCCACGTCCTTCATCCTCTCCAGTCAGAAATTCTTTGAAATGATGCTGTGGATCTTGGCCAGTCAGAGGATGGAGTCATCTGACTCACCCATCCTGCAAATGGCCCCACAGATAGCAAAGGTTTCAAACTGACCATTGAGGGGATGCCTGTGTGGCTCAGTTAAGCATCCAACTCGACCTCAGCTCAGGTCATGATTTCACAGTACGGGGGATCGAGCCCCACTTCAGGCTCTGTGCTGACAATGCAGAGTCTGCTTGGGATTGTCTCCCCCCCTCACTCTCTTCCCCACCCCTGCTTACACTTGTGCATGCTCTCTCTCTCTAACTAAATAAATAAACTTAAAAAAAATAAACACACCATTGAACTTACCTGTCACCTTGTCAGTCTTGGCTATGTTCATCTGGATGGACCTGTGGTCCTTGGCACTGATGATGTGGTTGCTTGCAGAGCATTTCTGCTGCACATACAGGTCCATGAACTTGCCAGCATTGTTATACATGTCAAGGGCACCCTTGCTGCCACTGCCACAAGCACGAATGCAAAAAGCTACAATAAGATATTTTTTGGTTTTTGTTTTTTAAGTATTTAGTTACTCGTTTTGAGTGGGGGAGGGGTGGAGAGAGAGGAAAAGAGAATCCCAAGCAGGGTTTGCACTCTCAGCACAGAGCCTGCCACAGGGCTTGATCTCGCAAACCATGAGATCATGACCTGAGGCAAAATCCAGAGTCAGACACTTAACTGACTGAGCCACCTAGGCACCTCCAGCTACAATAAGATATTCTTAAGAGACCACATCCACATAACTTTTATTACAGTATATTGTTACAATTGTTTTATTATTATCGTTAATCTCTTGTGCCTAATTTGTAAATTAAACTTTATCATAGGTGTGTATATATAGAAAAAAAAAAACAGTATATATAGGGTTCGATACTATCTGCAGTTTCAGACACCCATAGGGAGGTCTTGGAACATATCCCCTGTGGATAAAAGGGGACTTCTGTAGTTCCTTTGGGGTTATTTTCTGTCCTCCAGGATTTCCCAGTTAAAATGCAAATATCCTTGAAAGAAGGGTAAACTCTAAACCTGGATTAGTTCACCAAATTGGCTATAACTGGCCCCTGAACAGAAGAGGGATAATTTAATCACTGGGAAAGGAAGAGGAAGTCTGGAGAGTGGAGTATCATCTTACAGGGACAGACCCTTCATGGTTTGAGAAAAGAATACTGTACTGGAAATGGATTTAGGTTCTAATTCCAGTTCTGCCATTGGGTGGAGGGGCAGGGGGAGAGGGAGAGAGAGAATCTTAAGCAGGCTCCCTGCCCTGCACAGAGCCCAGCGCAGGACTCAATCTAACAATGAGCTGAAATCAAGAGTTGGATGCTTGGGGCACCTGGGTGTTTCAGTCGGTTAAGCCGGTCCGACTCAGTCGGTTAAGTCGGTCTGACTTCGGCTTAGGTCATGATCTCGCAGTTTATGAGTGTGGGCCCCGTGTCAGGCTCTGTGCTGACAGCTCAGAGCCTGGAGCCTGCTTCGGATTCTGTGTCTCCTTCTCTCTCTGCCCCTCCCTCACTTGTGCTCTGTCTCTCTCTATCAAAAATAAATAAATGTAAAAAAAAAAATTTTTTTTAAAGAGTTGGATGCTTAACTGACTGAGCCACCCAGGCGCCCCTCAATCCCTCTTCTAGCAAGTATTTATTGAGGCCCAGACAATGTGCTGGAGAGAGAGTCTTAAGAGTTCACTTACCTCTGGAGCTTATATGTCAGGGGAGATGACAGGGAGCAAATAGTTATTCAGTTACAGTTGTGCAAAGTGCAATGAGAAGGCACAGATGGATCTAGCCTAGTCAAGGAGCTAAGGAACTTTTCCCTGAGCTCATAAGCTTCAGCTAAAACCTGAAGGGTGACCAGAAATTGACCACACAAGGAGGGAAGGGAAGTTGGGAACAGTATGTGCAAAGACCCTATGTGGGGAAGGAGCTTAGCACTGGTGAGGAACTGAAAGAAGGCCAGCATGCCTGGCACATAATGAGAGCGAGGGTGGCACCAGATGAGACTGGAGAAAGGAGAAAAACAGGGACTTTAGTCATTAGCTGCAAATAATGATCAGTGTGAGTTTTGTGTTTGAAGAAGTTCCTTCTGGTTGCAGTGTGGAACATAAACCTAGGGAGAAGAGAGTAAATTAGGAGTTAGAAGAAGATTGTAGTAAGTCCGGGCAAAAGATAATGGTCTAACATAGTGGCAATGAAGACAGAAATGGACTAAATGAACATTTTAGGAGGTAAAATGAGAGGTCTTGGTGATGGATTAGATTGGGGGAAGGGCACTAAAGGTGAAGGAGTTATCAAAGATGATACCTGATTTTATTTGAGTAGTTGGATGGATGAGGTGGCATTTTTTAAGCCTATTTATTTATTTTGACACAGAGAGTGTGTGTGTGAGCAGGGGAGGGGCAGAGAGAGAGGGTGAGAATCTCAAGCAGGCTCCATGTGCAGTCAGTGCAGAGCCCAACTCGGGGTTTGATCCTACGAACCATGAGATCATGACCCAAGCTGAAATCAAGAGTCAGATGCTTAACCGACTAAGCCACCCAGGCACCCAGAGGTGCCATTTTTTAATGTGGGGACATTTGTGGGAGTGGAGAAAGATCACAAGTTTATCTTTGGACATAGTTTTCAGGAGAACATAAAACATCAGATAGAGATGTTCTGTAAACAAAGGGCAGAGGACATAGAGAAACATAGCTGGGAATACAAATCTTGGAATCTTTGGTGTAGAGATGTTAGTGGAAGTCAAAGGAATCCATGCAATTTCCTCAGAAGAGAGAGCGAGAATAGCAAATGGCCCAGTACCCTACCAGAGAGACAGAAGGGGAGACGAGGAGAGTAAATCATTCCCTCACTTGGAATCTACTTCCAAGGCTATAAAATAAGGAAGTTGGATCAAAATAAATTCTAAGGTCCCTTCTGGTTCCACCACTTTAGATGTCTAGAAGGTAGAAACCTAAGCAATCCTTCCTCATATTTGAAGTGAAGAGTGGGGATAAGACAGAAAAAAAAGTGAAAAAGAGGACAGATTGTACATACTCCAGAATTTTGCCATGGGCTGGGGCTGGGTCCTAGAGCTCTAGTTCTCAAAACTTTCTAGCCTTCAGGAGCGGTAGACCTCACTGCCCAAGTCACCCCCTTAGTAAGGCAGGAATAGAGAAATGTTTACACACAACTGACAGTGTAAGAGCTTATTTTTGAAGATTTCTGCTGGTTTTCTATAGTCTACTCAACGTGTACAAAGCTTGCCGCTCTCTGGCTCTGTGTATTTCTCACTGTGTACTTATGCCCCAGCCACACTGAACTTTTTCTCAAATACACTTTTTTTTTTCCTGGAACCCACAATTCTGCACATGCAGTTTTTCCTGCCTCAAATACCCTTGTCATCTCCCCTACCCAGCTCCTGTCTTTCAAGACCCTCATCAAATGATGCCTTATTTCTTCCCCCAAGGAGAAGGGTGTTCTATTCTTTGTTCACCCATAATATTAGTCATATTTCCTTACTGTAACATTTTAGTGTATTAAAACTTACTTCATTAAGTAATACACTTCATTTTAGTGTATTAAAGCTTACTTCAAAATTTATTTTTCTTTTGGAAGTCTTGGATTCAGTTGAGACTCTAATGAGAATAATGAATTTTCTCCTTAGGAAAAGGTACATGCACCCAAATTTTTGCCAACAATCTCATTAAGCAGTCCCATCCCCAAGCCATCTATCCCATGGACCCCAGGTTAAGAGAACCAACCCCTAGCTTGCATATTGTTTCTTCAATAAACCTATGACTTCTTATAGGACAAGGACTATTGTTATTATTGATCTTTATATTCCAAAGCTAAGTAAATATTTGTTGAATTAATTTGTTATTTTCAAAATTCTCCCTAGTAATGTCAATCCCCATTTTATCAATAAAAGTCTGGTGGGACCAACATATGTTAAAAAGTGAAATGTGCAGGGGTGCCTGGCTGGCTCAGTCAGAAGAGCATATGACTCTTGATCTCTGGGTTGTGAGTTTGAGCCCCACACTGGGTGTAGAGATTACTAAAAAAAAATACTAATAAATAAACTTTAAAAATAAGTTAAATGTACAGACTTAACTAGCTCAATTGAATGTTAAAAGAAAGGCACTTTGGAAATCCCAAGGTAAGTGGATGATTGGCTTTGTTATGTGCAGGTGTGTGTTATGACTGGCTGGCTGGAAGCATGGAAAGAGCAATGTGAGAACGTGGCTAAAGGAAGAAAAGACCTGCAGCTGGGCCAGGTGGCCTTCGGACACTATTCACAGCTGTGTATATCCAAAGGAAGCTGTTAGAGACATCAAGGGCAGAAAAGAACAAGCACCAAGAAAGAGCCAGCAGTAAAAACGCCTTGAAAATTCAATTCGGAGTCTAGAGGAAATTTTCACCAGTCCTCCAGGAAGAAAAGTAATGATCATGTGATGAGTTTTTCATAAAGCTAAATGTATTCAATGCAGAGGACTGTTCCTTATTCTGAGATTATTTCTCTTTTTGATGTAAAAATGCCGTTTTCAAATTATGCCAATAAGAGTTGGCCATTTACCTTTCTTTTTCTTCTTTCTTTCTTTCTTTCTTTCTTTCTTTCTTTCTTTCTTTCTTTCTTTCTTTCTTTCTTTCTTTCTTTCTTTCTTTCTTTCTTTCTTTCTTTCTTTCTTTCTTTCTTTCTTTCTTTCTTTCTTTCTTTCTTTCTTTCTTTCTTGTAATTCTAAGTTGAATTATGCTGAGTCAGTATACCTTTTGAAATGTTCGGCCGGGGGGACGGGGGCACCTGGGTGGCTCAGTCAGTTAAGCGTCCGACTTTAGCTCGTGATCTCACAGGTCACGATCTCACATTCTGTGGGTTCGAGCCCCACATCGTGCTCTGTGCTGACAGCTCAGAGCCTGGAGCCTGCTTCAGATTCTGTGTCTCCCTCTCTCTCCCTGCCCCTCCCCTGCTCATGCTCTGTCTCAAAAATAAAAATAACAACATTAAAAAAAAATAAAAAATAAAATGTGGAGACAAGGAGCACTTGGGTGGCTCAATGGGTTAAGCATCTGACATCAGTTTAGGTCATGATCTCATGGTTCATGAGTCTGATCCCTGCATGGGGCTCTCTGCTATCGGTGCAGAACCTGCTTTGGATCCTCTGCCTCCCTCTCTCTGGTCCTCCCTCCCCTCAAAAAACAAATAAAAATATTTTTTAAAATTAAAAAAAAAAAGCATGTATTAAAAAATAAAATAAGGGGCACCTGGGTGGCTCATCCAGTTAAGTGTCAAACTTCAGCTCAGGTCATGATCTCACTATTTGCGATTTCGAGCCCTGCAATGGGCTCTGTGCAGACAGCGTGGAGTCTGGAGCCTGCTTCAGATTCTGTGTCTCCCTCTCTTTCTGCCCCTCCCCTGCTCATACTCTGTATGTGTCTCTCTCTCTGAAAAATAAACATTAAAAATTTTTTTTAAATAAAAAAAAATTTTTTTTAATAAATAAAAAATTTAAAAAAATGTGGACACAAAGGATATATTTTTAAGTTTTTTATTTTATTAAATCCCTAAAATAAGGATTTTTTAAAGGGGCTCCTGGGTGGCTTGGTTGGTTAAACATCTGACTCTTGATATAGGCTCAGGTCACAATCTCAGGGTTTGTGAGTTTAAGCCCCACATCAGGCTCTGTGCTGAGGGTGCAGAGCCTGCTTGGGATTCTCATTCTCCTCCCTCTTCCCCTCCCCTGCTCTCTCTCTCTCTCTCTCTCTCTCTCTCTCTCTCTCAAAATTAATAAATAAACTTAAAAAAAAATCTTTAGGGGCGCCTGGGTGGCTCAGTCGGTTGAGTGTCCGACTTCGGCTCAGGTCATGATCTCGCGGTCTGTGAGTTCGAGCCCCGCATCGGGCTCTGTGCTGACGGCTCAGAGCCTGGAGCCTGCTTCGGATTCTGTGTCTCCCTTTCTCTCTGACCCTCCCCTGCTCATGCTCTGTCTCTCTCTCTCTCTGTCAAAAATAAATAAAACATTTAAAAAAATTAAAAAAAAACTTTATTTGGTAAAATGTAATGTCGTGAACTCCAGGTTGGTTCCTAAGACTTTTTTCTCTCTCTTTTTATTTTGAGAGTGAGAGAGAGAGAGAGAGAGAAAGAGAGAGAGAATCCAAAGCAGGCTCCGCTCTCAGCAAAGAGCCCAATGCAGAGCTTGATCTTATGACTGTGAGATCATGACCTGAGCAGAAATCAAGAGTCAGTCGCTTAGCCAACTGAGCCACCCAGGAGCCCCATTTTTTCCCCTCTTTTATTGATACATAAGACCTAAAAGTCTGAGTAGCAGTGTACCAGGGAACAGCTACAGTCTCAATCTGATAATCAGAGAGAAAAATGGAGGGCAAATGAGATTTCTGGAGATAATGCCAAGGGGAAATGAAGCCAGGGAGGGCTGGTTCAATTTTAAGTTTGTGCCAAGAAAAAATAATTAAACCAATGACTGTGTCTGAACTATTTGTGACAATGTTTACAGATAAATCCTTCCTTGGTCCTTGGGTGGGAACTACAGAGAATTTAAACAAGGCAAGAATATGAGTCCAGTTTGCTCAGAAAGGCTAACCAGAGTGTCTCAGTCAAAAGCAGTGTGAACCTAGCATTTCTGTGGCATAAAAGTTCCATTTTGTTCCTGGACCAAGGGAATATTTGCTTTTTGCTCAGTTAGCAAAGGCTTTACAGTGCTATCGATGTTCTATGGAGTAGGGATCCTATGTAACAACTGGCACAAGGGGTTGGGCTCCACAGAGGAGGACCTTAACAAAGAAAGAAAGGAGTTCTAAGCAGGGACCCTGACACGGGCAACATCTCAAACAGGGCCATTAACAAAGTGATAAGTCAGAGGCACCTGGTTGGCTCAGTCAATAGAGTGTGCAACTACATCTTCAGGTCATGAGTTTGAGCCCCATATTGGGCATAGAGATTACACAGATACATAGAAATGTAAGTGTGATAAGTCAGTACTTCCTGTGACTGACAGATGATCTGGGTTCTAAAATCCTTCATTAAGTGAACTTTCCCTCCCACCAGTACTTCCTCTCTGGAACTCTGGAGAGACGGCACAGGGGACTTGCTGCCTAGCACAGATCACAAAATCTTATCAGCTACCACTGCCCCAGATCTCTGCAATCCTAGCCAAGCTGCAGCCTGATCAAGACTCAGTCCTACAACTGAAAATTTTAACTTTGGTAGTAACTAAACATGTCTTCAAATAAAACACCATTATTATAAAATGATTCATTGAAGGGCTCCTTTTAGGTATTAAGTTCTGTAGGACATTTAAAGACTCTGTTTAATAAATTTCATGAGTTACAATGCTTCCAATGTATCTATTGTTTAGAGTAGAATGTAAATATGTTTCTTCATTGTAAAATGAAGTAAATAATGTTATCTACCACATAGGATTGTTGTGAGGACCAAATGGGTTAACAAATGTAAAGTGCTTAGAACAATGCTTGGTACATAGTTCCCCTTCAATGACTATTGGCTATTTAGTATTCATGCATCAAATATCTATTCAGCTTCTACCACATGCCAGGCACTGTTCCAGGGACTGTAGAAACAGCAGTGAGTAAGAGACCGGAAAGATCCCCTGCTCTCATGGAGCTTCCATTCTAGTTTGGGGAGGGGAAAAAAAAAAAAAAAAGTATGTCAGATAAGTAAAATGGAGGAAAATAAAATAGGGTAAAGAAAACTAGAAAGCATAGTGCAGGGGAAGTTGCCATTTTTTAATAGGGTGGGTGGTCAAGGAAGTCCTCTCTGATAAGGTAACATGTGACCAGAGACTTGAAGGAAGTGAGGAAATAAGCTTTGCAATTATCTGGGGGAAGAGTGTCCTAAGAGATTACTGAATCAAAAAAACAGGCTACCAAATAAGAAAGTCTAGGTCCATAATAGGAACAGGGTCACATGGTGAAGAAACCATGCCCCACCAGAGACAGGAATCAGTTCCAGTCAAGTGTTGCTGTGAGGAAATATGGACCCAGTGTTGTCAGTTCTTCTGTTTTTTTTTTTTTATTATTATATTTTTTGTTTTTGTTTTTTAAAGAGGTGTATCTTGAATTTTGAATTTTACATGTGAACTGGCCTAATGTTTGAAAGACTATGTAGGCATAAATGCATATATATGTTCATCAAAACTCATGTACAAGAATGTTCAGAGGCATTATCTATAATACCCCCAAACTGGAAACTACCCAAGCACCCATCATTAGAATGGATCAGCTATGGCACAGTTAGTTTCTACAGAGCAATGAGAAGGAACCAATTACAACTTCACACAACATCAAGGGTGAATCTTACAACATCATGCTGAGTGAGAAAACACCAGTCACAAAACAATTCAAAAACAGGTAAAACTGAGCTGTGGTATTGAGAGCTAGGTGTTGGTTATCCTGGCTGGGTAAGATGCTGGTAACTTTTTTGTTTTTTTTTTCCTTCTTGATTTAGTAGCTGATTTCATGGGTGTGTGTAGTTTAACCTTTTCAAATTGTACAGTCATTTGTGCACTTTCCTATATGCATTTATATTTCACAAAAAGTTAAAACAAAAATGTGGACCAAACAAAGTCTCAGGCTGAATCAGGGCTCTGGGCTTCCAGTCTGCTCTATAATACATAGATTTCTTTAAAGAAAACAGCAGAGAAATTTTTAAAAAACAAACTTATACTTCAAAATGCAAGTAACCCTCTCTGTATGCTTTCTTTAGAAGCTCCTACAAAGCCTGTTAAGGAATTTGTCTTTCCTCTGGGTCATTACCCAGCTTCATGTTTATCCTTAGATGTGATTCAATACTATTGTTCATTTTTGTTCTCAAAACTAGAAAAATAAATCCATATATACCATATTATAAGCCATAACTATCAGTAAAGAATACAGAATTGGAAACCACAGATGCAAGAGGAGAACCCAGAGGCAATTTCAAAGCAGGTTGTAGTCTACTTTTAGGCTGAGAGGCTCGTAAAACATAACAGAAATTTCAAGTAGTTGTGAAGAGGCAGTAGGAATCATACTTGGCTGAAATAATCTATCCAGGAAACAGGCATGTCTTAGCCTGGACCATGAGCCATAGATACAGAATCAATTGGGTATAAAAGATAGGTTTTAGGGGCACCTGGCTGGCTGAGTGGGTGGAGCATGTGACTCCTGATGTTGAGGTTGTGGGTTCAAGACCCATGTTGGGTATAGAGATTACTAAGAAATAAAACCTTTTAAAAAAATAAACACAGGTTTTAGAATCTATGTGTTCTGGAGAACTTACCTATAGTCACTGCATAAGAACATCCCAAAGGTGCTTCAATTCAGGTGGCTGATTGAGTCAGGGAAGCTGTTTTAAGTAGAGAAGACCCAGACTATGAATTGTATATACTGAGGTTTGGCTCTTGGAGGTACCTTGACAAAAACGATGGTCTCAAGTTGAATTACTGACATGGCAGAATTTAGGAACTAAATCACCTTTGGCTCCCAAAAGCAAAGGCCAGGGAAGTAGTAGTATGGGAATGGAAGTTAGAGGAAAATAGAACCTTCTAGAGGAAGTTAAATTGTATACATCAGGACTAAGTTGTTCCAGGATTGGGAGGGAATCCTAGAAAGGTCTCAATTAGGGCTGCCGAAGAGAAATTCCAGGGGCAAAGAGTCCAAATCTAGCAGAATTGATTGTCTCGGGTAACAACCTTGGTTGTTATTGTAATACATTACAAACTAGGTAAGAATTTCCCCAAGAGGTATCCTAGGGGTGAGGGAATCCGTAATCAACTATACTAGGGAAGTGGTCTGAAAATGCAGGCTAGCCTAGCATCCGACTTTCTTCTCAGAGAGGACTATTTCCTCAGGAGTATTGCCCAAAGTGAATCACAACCTCATGCCTATTTTCAGAATTCAGCCTTTTCTTTATCCTTTCCACCTTCTTAATAGTCCTAAAACCTGGACCAGTTATAATTCAGTGAACTGGTAATTCTGTATCTCATGCTTGATTATACTATCTTTATAATCAGATGTTACCAATACTAGTATTTCCCACCACACAGACTTACCATAGGGCCTTTCATGAAACGGGATAAAATGCCACCACCACAGTGGCAGACCACCTGAACTGAGTACCAATTTCCAAGATAATTGTATTAACATTAGTCTTCCTTCCTTAATGTGGACAGAAGCGTGCAAGAAACTTCATGTGAAGTGGCTTTGAATCTTGATTATTCAAGTATATTGTCCATTTTTTTACTTCAGAATAACTGGGAGTTGTTTTGTTTTGGGGGTGGGAATAGGGAAGGAGCCTAGCAATTGAAAGGAGAAGAATGAGGGAGGGACATAACTAAGGTATGACCGTTGTACAGTTGACTCCAAGGCCTTTGTGGAAACCACATGGCAGGAAGGTTTGGGACATTCACCTTCTACCAGCTAACCTCCAGTCCGGCACTGGATTCCTCTGATGGAAATTCTGAGAAGCTGACGCATGACTCGGCTTTTCCCAGTGGGATGCTCTCAGGAGACAGCCCATGCTGCTGATTCTGCCTAGCTCTGGAGGCAGAGGCAGCAAAAGACTAAGGATTTTTTCCCCCTCTTGTATAAATAAGACCAACTACTTGAAATAGAGTACAAAAAAAGAAAAAAAACACCTAGCCAAAAATGGTCTCTGCTAAATTAGTTTAGGTATACACCTTCTCCAGGAAGTACTCCCATATTTGCTGACCCCTATCCCTAAGCTGGGTCAGGTCCCTGATCCTTTCTTCTCAGCTCCCAGCCAGTAGCTCTATCACTGCACTTACCCCAATATGATGATGTTTCAGTATCTCACTAGAAAAGGCTTAACTTTGTTGTGCCTCTCGTAGTCTGTCGAAACCTATGGGCTAATTTGCAGAACAATGTTTTTCAGTGCATGGAATAAAATACATAGGATTACAAAAGAAACCAATTAAATTGAAATATAGTTCTTAACTCCAGACAACCTCCGAAGTATGAAGTCCTTGAGTGCAGGAACTCTGTCTTCATCTCTGTACTGCCAGTGCCTAGCACAAAGCCTGGCACGTAGATGGTACTTATAAATGTTTATTTAATGAATGAACAGAAATATAGATGGCTACTGCCAAGTCAGCCTGAGGAATGATTCATTGCAACTGCTTGTGCACATACCAATGGCTTGCATATTTCTCACGCTGTCTGAGATCATTTAGACCAGGGCTCTGAGGAAACCCCCACACAACAGGTGCCACAGCAGCTAGCAATAATGACAGGCTATTGGAAGACCAGGAAAACAACAAAGCTTGTGTATTTCCACCAGCCGGAATATTCAGATAGTGCAAGTAAACAGGCTCTGTCTTTAGGAGGAAAAGATCTCTTGACTTTGGAAGCATGATGCTCACACTGCTTTAAAACACTACCAACAACAGCTGACAGAAGAAAGAAAGGAACCTGAGCTAGTGTGTGGGTGTTCTCCAGGGCTCCCCCTCTGTCCTGAATCGGACCTTGCATTTCTGGGAAAGAGAAAAGTGTCCCTAAAAACCACGATAGGGGTGACATGTGCCTTCCTAGGGTCAAGTAGCAGTTTTAGGCTTAAACTGAAATTTTGGTTTTGTTTATGTACCATCAGAACACCTAAAGAAGCAATAATAAAAGCCACTTCCCTCGCTAAAGGGCCAAAGGTTTGTTTTAAGCTGATTGCTACATCTATTGAACATTTTGAAGAGAAAAGTAAAACCCCAGACAATTTTAAAGCTGAAAGCCACAATTATATGGGGTTAAGAAATCTCACCCTTAAGGCTTTTAAGATTGCCCTCCCAAGTTAGAGGGCTTCTTTAGCTATTAAAGCCATCAGAAAGACGGCAGAATGCAGTCTTCACTTGCATGACAACAAGGTTTCCAACATCTGTTGGAAGAAACATGGCTTCAAGTGGGTGCCCTCTTAAAAAAAAAAAAGAAAACTATAAGCCAAAGTTTTGCTTTTAATTAAAAAAACAAAAAAACAAAAAAACCTCCCACTCCTAAGGTGTGTGCTTTCTTTTTGACCTGTTTTTCCTTTAAATTGTCTGCAGTTTCCCTATATTTTATCTAGTGCAGTAAACAATGCAATCAAAGAAATAAAAACCAGGGTCCACTCTTGCCCCAAACACTGAAAATGGTCAAAGAGCAGGAATCACAGCACAGAAAATGGCCCAGCTCTAAACATACAAACAACATAAAAAAAAATAATAATAACAACACCCCCCAAAGATATTATTATTGACATTCCTGGTACATTTCCTATAATATAATGTTGCAGACAATGCTTCTTTCCCAGGGAGTCCAGCTCGCTCAGGAGGAGACATCTACTTGTTGCCTCAGGATAGGCTGGGGCTGTTGAGTCTTCTCTGCCAAGCCTAAGGTGTTTTTTTTGTTTTGTTTTGTTTTGTTTTTTTTTAAGAGCTCAATATCTCACAGAAACATCTGTGGTATAAATGAATCTAAAAGAGGATGAAGGCAGGCAGACACCTGTCACTGTTCTCCAAATCAGCCAAAAAGCTGAAGAGCGTGGGATCCAGGAGACAGATGCCATTAACAGTTGAGGGATGGAAGGGAGAACAAGAGGAAGCACCAAATGAGTGGCTGCTTTTGGTTCCAAAGCCAAAAAAGGGCCCCACCAAAAAGGGCAGCTGGTCTGGATGAGGAACTACCCTGCACCCGGAGTCATGCAATAAAAACTATGGCCTTGGAGCCCCACCTCCATGACAGCCACAGTCCAGGAACCAGAGAAATTTACACCACATCACATAGTTTGCAAATGAATGGATTGATCCTAGTTTAGGGGGGTTAAGTGCTTTGACAAAATTGGGGAAGGAGGGGAAAGTGAGCTTGAAACCCAGATTTCTATTTCTGCAAAGTTACAGGCCCCAGGCCCCTGATGCCACTTGCTCCACGGAGATGTGCCCTTCCACTTATTACTGGCCTCTCCTCAAAATGGCACCCATGGTAGTAACCCCTTAGAGATATCAAAAGGCATCAGTTGCACTTCTGGAAGTAAGATAATTTCCTTGCCCCATCCTGACCAAAGCACTTCCCTTTTCAAGCTGCTGCTGGTATGCCACCTTCCCCTCCCAGCACAGTTCAACTTGCTTTTGTTTCAGAGTTTTGCACTAGCCTCTGAGGGCCCTTTCCAGGATACAAAATAAAGTATCCTCTGCATCCATGTGCAGGTGGGTTGCCTTCCAGTGTCAGATTTGCGTCCCAGAGTTTGGCCAATGCATCTTTACAAAAATAAAACCGCACGTGTACAAAGACAGACTAGCCTGGAAAGGGCTTTCCGGACAGGGTTTCTGGTTGTCTTGATGCCTCCCCTAAAAGAACTAACTTTCTTTGCGTAAAAGGATTTAGACATTGAGTGACCTACTCTCAACTTCCGGAAGGACAGCTTGTTTTTGTCCGTTTTTCAATGAGGGGGAGGGAGGGACCCAACATTTTCAGTTAGAACAATGAGATTTTGTTTTAAAAAAAGGATCCTATGTGGAAATGAGTGGGACAATGATAAAAATAAACAAATAATTAAAATTCCAAACCAAAGCATATCTCCTGGCCCTGAGATCCCCAGTTAATCCTCTAAGACCACAATCTCCACATTGTGGACTTGATGCTGGTGGTCTTCCATCTCAGCCACAACTTTCTCCTCAGTCCTCAGCTCTGTCTCCAAAATAACTGCTTTGCCCTCAGTATCCTCAGCCTCTGGGTCTGGGGCTGGGTCAATCTCAATGATGGTCTGCCCATCTTCCGAGGTGCTTTCAACAGCCTGGATTGCCGAGGTCAAGCCGGACTCCATGGCCACCAGCTCCACGGGGCTCACCATGGTGGTCATGTTGCCCAGGGTACTCCCATCCTGCATGGCAGTGGAGCTTAGCAGTGCTAAGCTAGATGAAGGATGGATGGTCACTGTGTCTGGTGAGCTGCTCTTGGCAGAGGAGACCACTGTGGCATAGCGGAAGAGCTGAGGGCCAGAAGGCAGTGTGTGAACAGTCACAGGACTGGAGCCCTGGCTGAGGGTGGCCACTGGAATATTGCCCATGGAAAATGACTGGCCCACTGGGGTGATGGTGATGGGTGAGATGACTGTGAACTGAGGCTGCTGGACCGGAGGAGAAGGGCTCAGGACTGTGGTAGAAGCTGGCCGCTGGAGCCGGGGCCTTTTTGGAGGCTTAGGAGTGCTCACAGGCATCAGTACCACATTTTGAACGGTCTGGGATTTCAGCCTGTGATCCTGAGCTTGCTTCTTCTGCTCTTCCAACTGGCGTTCCAACTCTGTGGAAAAAAAGACAGACTTTGTATGGAGAGAAGTATAGTCTTGGAGAGAGTAAACGGAGTCAGGAAACCTGAGGTCTTGTTCTGGTTTTGCCACTGTGTAGCTTCATTGTTCTCAAAAGAAGAAACCAAACTGGATGATTTAAAAAATCCTTGCAGCCATTGCATTTCATTGCTTGATTATAGGCAGGGCAACGATTCAGAATCTTTCTCAGGCTGTGATCCTACTATAGCTCAACCTTAGAAGCACCTGTGGCATTTTGTCACCTGTCACCAAAATGCAAAACAAGCCTCCAGTTGATTTTACAGCTTATAGATACCCACCTTGGGTCTACAGGTAAAAATAAGGAGTATCTGCACAATCCCTTTGGAACTAACATGGGCCTACAGAGGAGCTACAATGGCTGCTCCCCCCCTACTCAAAAAACAAAACAAAACAAAGCAAAACAAAACAAAACAATGATTCCTAAACTGTTTTTCAAGACAGGATCATCTTTCTGGTAATCTTAGTCTACCAATGGTCTTAGTCTACCATTAGCACCCAGAGAAGTATACAGAAAGTTATAGAAGTCTCTAGGAATTACAGAACTAAAAAGAGGTCTTAGAGTTTATTTTTTTAATGTTTATTTGAGAGAGAGAGAGAGAGAGAGAGAGAGAGAGACAGAGAGAGAGAGAAAGCGGGCGATGGGTCACAGAGAGAGACAGGGACAGAGGATCAGAAATGGGCTCTGTGCTGACAGCAGTAAGTCCAATACAGGGCTTGAACTCATGAGCCATGAAATCATGACCTGAGCTTAAGTTGGACACTTAATCAACTGAGCCAACCAGGCACCCCTCTAACACATTAATTTTAACAGGGATCCATAGGGGTAAAGTGACTTAAGGTCTCAGAACTTGGGCCAAGGCAAAAGTCTTCTGATGACCAACCACAGAAGTGGTGGGTGTGCTTTCCCACCACAATATGTCTATCACTATCCCTCTCCCAATGTACAATCCAACCTGGTGACCACTGGTGAGTCTGGTTCTATACCAGAACTTCCTCTATTGCTTAGTACCTGAGAAGCATTCAACAAATAATCAGTTACAACTGTAGGGCACTTTGTTCCCTTTGGAACACCAAGAGCAAGTTAATTCCTTGCTTGGAATAAAGGAGTAAGTAGGAATCAAGAACATTCAAAAAATTTTAAATACTGCCTTATAAGTTACAAAATACTGCATTGTTTCCATTGTCAGTAGTAAGCAAGAACAACTACATCTATAATTTTTTAAAAAGTTAAATCAGAGAATATTTTAAGTAACAGCATCCAATGTTTGTGTGCTCAAAATGGTGACATAAGTTGGTATAATCTTGGAAATTTGGCAACAGGTCACAAAAATGCATAAAAAAAATTTTAATACCATTTAAAAAAATTTTTTTTAATGTTTATTTATTTTTGAGAGAGAAAGAGACAGGGCACGAGTGGGGGAGGGGCAGAGAGAGAGGGAAACACAGACTCCGATGCAGGCTCCAGGCTCTGAGCTGTCAGCACAGAGCCCGACGCGGGGCTCAAACTCACAGACCGTGAGATCATGACCTGAGCCCAAGTTGGACACTTAGCTGACTGACCCACCCAGGTGCCCGATTTTTTTTTTAACTTTTTTTTTAATGTTTATTTATTTTTGAGAGAGAGAGAGAGAGAGAGAGAGAGAGACAGTTAATACCATTTAACCTGAAGCTTAGTCCTGGGAAGTAGTTTAAAAAAAATTTTTTTTAATTTTTTTAATGTTTATTTATTTTTGAGAGAGAGAGAGACAGAGTGTGAGCAGGGGGAGGGGCAGAGAGACAGGGAGACACAGGATATGAAGCAGGCTCCAGGCTCTGAACTGTCAGCACAGAGCCCGACATGGGGCTCGAACCCAAGAACCGTGAGATCATGACCTGAGCCAAAGTCGGAAGCTTAACCTACTGAGCCACCCAGGTGCCCCTAAAAAAATTTTTTTTATGTTTATTCACTTTTGAGAGGTGGGGGAGGGGCAGAGAGAAAGGGAGACACAGAATCCAAAGCCGGTTCCAGGCTCCAGGCTGCCAGCACAGAGCTGGAACCCATGAACCATGAGATCATGACCTGAGCCAAAGTCAGTCGTTTAACCAAGCCACACAGGCACCCCAATCCTGGGAAGTAGTTTAAAAGAGCATAAAAAAGAGGCACCTGGGTGGCTCAGTCCATTAAGCGTCCAAATCTTGATTTCGGATTAGGTGATGATCTCATGGTTCATGGGTTCAAGCCCCACATCTAGCTCTACACTAAGCCTGTGGAGCCTGCTTAGGATTCTCTCTCTCCACCCCTCCTTCGCTGCCCCTTCCCTACGCATGCGCACGCACACGCTCGTTCTCTCTCTCCCTCTCTCAAAATAAATGAACTTTAAAATATTTAACGTATATTTTATAATATAAAAATAAATTTAAGACAACATAAATTGTTCTTCTCTTGCTGAATAATCTTTTGCCTTTTGGCTTCATGACTGTAATATATCTTACATCATTCAAAGGGTGATAATCCATACCTCTGACTTGTTTTATATTTTTCACCTGCCTTACCTCCCCAAAACCTTTTCTTAATTCTCTCCAGGTATAAGTGACAGCTCCCTTTCTTCTTCTACCATACCCACTATATGCCTCAGTTACTACTGATAATTCCTTGAATTACTTAAAGACCATGTGGAGAGTGGGGCTGTCTCAGTCAACATGATATTTCTAAAACCTAGTCTGGCACTAGCACAAATTAATTACTTGATAAAAAGAGTTAAATTATTTATGTGTTCATAAGTTCTGATTACTGCAAATAATGGAGAAGGTGCTAAATTTATATTTATCAAAAGATGCAGTATCAATAATGTAACAAAGACAAAGGCCAATTTGTTTCTTCTGCCACTAATGTTATTGGATTAATGGAGCAATTGAGCAGACATCTTAATCCTCCAAAAGATACAGAAGGAGGAAGAAAGAAAAGAAGCCAGTCCCAACAGAAGTCCAAAAAGAGATGGCAAGACTCAAGGATATTAGTATAATATCATCTAAGAAGAGACAGAAGTTATACACACCTGTCAGAGTGTAGAGAAACTGCTCTTCTCCCTGCTCTACTTGGTTCCTCCTGTTGTCCAAAACCTTCTTTACTGTGTCCATCAGGCCAAATGTATGTGCTACATTGTTGAGAACAGCAGCATCTATTTAAAACAAAGACATGCCTGTCAAGTTAAAACACAAGTGTTCCCCCAGCTTTCTGTTGTTCTGCTTATAAATATGAAACAACCCAGAAATGATGGGACTATTCTAATTGCATTTCTAAAAAAAATTAGCCAAGATTTATCACATGTATAATTAACTTTGATTTAATTGTTACAAATTTATACATATTTCCATATAAATAAATACAAAAATAAGAAAAAAATCCTGTATCTGGCTGTAAGTTATGACTTTTGGTTTAGAAAACACGGTGACTGTGCTAGATAGAACTAAGTTTGAATCTTGGGTTTACAATTTCTTCCTATCTGTATGAACTTGGATAAGTCATTTCAGTCCTTAGTTTTCTCATCAGAAACAAAGGGGATTAATAATACTTACTTGGCAAGACAGATACGAAGATTAGAAATATCATATTTTAAGGGTGGAGTGGGAACTAGTATGCAAGGTTATTCATAATATTATCTCTGTTCCTTTTTATACAAAACTTCTTGAAAGAGTTGTCACTAGTTGTGGTCATTACTTCCTTAACTCAGATCACTTCTCCACCTACAACTCTTTTCCACAGTCATCTCATCCAGTTCCATGCTTTTAAATAACACATGCATGCTGAGAACTCCCACATGCAGGTCTCTAGCCCTGACTTCTTTCCTGCATACCAGATTCATAATTCCATCTAGCTCAGTGACATCTCCATTTGAAGGCCTCATAAGCATTTAGCAAGTCAAAATTCATTTTTTTCTTTCTTTTTTTTTTAAGTAAGTTCTATGCTTAACATGGGGCTTGAACTCATGACCCTGAGATCACAAGTCACATGCTCTGACTGAGCCAGCCAGATGTCTCAACTCAAAACTAATTTTGAGGGGCACCTGGGTGGCTCAGTTGGTTAAGTGTCTGACTCTTGATTTCAGTTCAGGACATCATCTCACAGTTCGTGGGATCAAGCCCTGCGTTGGGTACCACACTGACAGTGCAGAGCCTGCTTGGGATTCTTTCTCTCCCTCTCTCTCTGCCCGTCTTTCTGTCTCTCTCAAAATAGATAAACTTAAAAAGTTTTAAAAACAAACAAACTAATTTTGAAGGGCACCCGGCTGGCTCAGCTGGAAAAGAATGTAACTCCCGATCTTAGGGTCACGAGCTCAAGCCCCACAATGGGCATGGAGCCTAACTGAAAAAAAAAAAAAAAAAAAAAAAGCAGGGGTGCCTGAGTGACTCAGTTGGTTAAGCATCTGACTTTGACTCAGGTCATAATCTCACAGTTCATGAGTTCAAGCCCCATATCAGTCTCTGTGCTGACAGCTCAGAGCCTGAAGCCTGCCACAGACTCTGTCCCCTTCTCTCTCTGTCCCTCCCCCACACTCGCTTGCTCTCACTCTCTCTCTCTCAAAATAAACATTTAAAAACAAAAAAACTTGATGTCCTCTCCCACTGATCTTCATCTCAGGAAATGGTATCATCATTCATGGCTCAGGCCAAAAATGTATGAGTCCTCCTGGATTTCTTTCTTTCTCTTTTACCCTATATCCAATCCATCAGCAAGACCTGTCAGTTCCACATTCAAAATATATCTCCGATATGATTACTTCTTGCCAGATCTACCACTATTCACCCTAATCCATGCCACCATAATCTCTTGTCTGGATCAATTCCTTCAGAAGTCTCCCAAATGATTTCTTGCTCCATACAGTTTGTTCTCCATATAGCAACCAAAGTGATCTTTTAAAAATCTAAAATATATAAATATATAAAAAATTATAAAGAGGGGCACCTGGGTGGCTCAGGCAGTTAAGCATCTGTCTTCAGCTCAGGTCATGACCTCACAGTTTGTAGGTTCAAGCTCTGCATCAAGCTCTGGGCTGACAGCTCAAAGCCTGGAGCCTGCTTCAGATTCTGTGTCTCCCTCTTTTTGCCCCTCCCCCGCTTGCACACACTCTCTCTCTCTCTCAAAAATAAACATTAAAAAAATTTATATTTGTAAATTGTATATTTGTAAATTTATATATGTAAATAAATAAATAAATCTGGTGCACCTGGGTGGCTCAGTCAGTTAAGTGTGTGACTTTTTTTTTTAAATTTTTTTAAACGTTTATTTATTTTTGAGAGAGAGAGAGACAGAGAGAGAAAGGCAGAGTGTGAGCAGGGGAGGGGCACAAAGCGAGGGAGACACAGAATCCAAAGCAGGCTCCAGGCTCCAAGCTGTCAGCACAGAGCGCAACACGGGGCTTCAACCCACAAAGCGTGAGATCACGACCTGAGCCAAACTCGGATGCTTAACCGACTGAGCCACCAAGGTGCCCCAAGTGTGTGACTCTTGATCTTACTTCAGGTCTTGATCTCAAGGTTGTGAGTCAAGCCCCATGTTGGGCTCTGCGCTGGGCATGAAGCCTACTTAAAAAATAAAAAATAGGGGCACCTGGGTGGCTCAGTCGGTTAAGTGTCCAGCTTTTGATCTCAACTTAGGTTATCTCACAGTTTGTGGAATCCAGTCCTGGGTAGAGCTCTGTGCTGACATTGTGGAGCCTACTTGGGTCTCTCTCTCTTCCTCTCTCTGTCCCTCCCCTGCTCCCATTCTCTCTCCCTCTCTCTCAAAATAATTAAATAAACATTAAAAAATACTAATAAAAATTTAAGAATATAAATCTTATTACATCACTCTCCTGCTCAAAATCAGTATGATGGCTTAGCATCACCTTAAAATAAAACCAAAGTTCTAACAAAGCTTATCTAAACTTTGCTCCCTATTCCTCTCCAGCCTCATCACCTATCACTTTTGTATCTTATTCCACTGTGGTGGAATCAGAGCTTCTATAATGCTTTAAACGTATCAGGCCTATTGCAACTTCGAAGTCTTTGTTCCTTCTGCCTAGAATGTTCCTTCTCCCAGCTCATCACATGAGACCTTCCTTGACCACCCTATCTAAAAGAGTCATCCCTGCTTTCTATATTACTTGTCTTTTTTTTTTTACACTCCAAGCACATAAAGTTTTACTGTAAAGTTTAAGTGTATTTATATAATGTATGAATTATAAAGACACAATAAGATAATAATAAGACACAACTAACAACTTTAAGATCTCACTGACACACAAGGTTATGAGATATCATTATGACCCCCCTCTCTTTTAAGTAAACTCTACCCCCAATGTAGGGCTCAAACCCAAGGCCCCGAGATTAAGAGTCACATGCTCCACTGACTGAGCCAGCCAGGTGCCCCATCATCATGACCCTTTTGTATCAGATGATTAGAACATCCTTTTACATTATGCACAGCAGCAAGAACCCTATGGGTATTCAGAAACAGCTATTAAGTGAACACAATAGTTCTGGAAACCTTAAACTAATAGAAGATGAGACTTGTCTAAAACCAGATAGATTTTTCCCAATTTTTAGACTGACTCACATTCTCCCTCTCTCTCTCTCCCTCCATATATATATATATATATATATATATATATATATATATATATATGTAATAGCATGCTTTCTGGCACCATTTATAAAGGCAAAAATTACCTATGGAAAAAGCATGACCAGACTTGAGTTCAAAACCTCATTATGAACTATGGACAAACAACCTTTATGAGCCTTAGTTTCCTAATCTGTAAAATTAGGATCATAATGCCTATATGCCAGTGTTTTCATGAGGCTAACAAGATCTGTCTACAGTTGTTAACATTTAATAAAATGATCACTACTGCTAGAATTGGTGTACTTACCTGTTACCTGGAAGGGAGCCTGAATGAGCCGCTGCTGAACTCCCCTGAGTAGCTCCTCTATTTCCTTCTGTATATTGCAGACAACCTCTTCCATCAGTCCTACATCAGCTATTCCTTTCCAGAACATCAAAGTGTCCTCTGACACAAGAGGGATAAGACAGAGGGTAAACAAGGGATGCTACATACACCTAGGCACATGTCTACAAGTTAAACTCGAAATTACTTCAATTTGAAATAATTTCTTGTTGGGCCATTTCTCGGAAAAGGGAAGAAGCTTTTAGGGTACCGGCTGCCTCCTTGAGTTGGCACCCAGTTATTTGGCCTCTTTGGCAACATAGGGACTTGAGATAATTGTCTCAATTTGTCATGGCTCTGGCTATAGGGGGCAGGTATCTTCCTCTAATAAAGACATTACATTAAACAAATATTAAATATTATTTACTTAAATAATTTAAAATTAAATAGTATTTAATATCTTAAAAGTTAAACAATAAAGATATTAAATTAAAGATATACAGTTAAGCCTTGTACAAGTCGGTTTGAACTGTGAGCGTTCACTCATATACGGATTTTTTTTAATAATACAGTACAAGTGATGTAAATTTATTTTTCTTATGATTTTCTTAATAACATTTTCTTTTCTCTATCTTACTTTATTGTAAGACTATAGTATATAATACATATAACATATGCTAATTGACTATGTTTTCAGGAAGGCTTGTAAAGTTTTTGGGGGAGGGGTCAAAATTTACACACAGATTTTCAACTGCACAGCGGGTTGGTGCCCCTAACTGCCACATTGCTCAAAGGTCAACTATACTCCCTCTAGTACTATATTTGCAAAAATAAAATGAGACAGCTGAATAGGGGGGATTATAAACTCCCTGAGGGCAGAGGCTATGCCTTTTCATCTATGTTGGCAACAGTGTCAACTGAAAATAGGCAGCAATAAATACTGTTTAAGTGAATTAACGAATGGAGGATGATATGAAACATCTCCTGGTCCCCTGTAAGTGAATCATCATTAATCATCATCCTCTATACCACCTGCTACCTAATTTTTTCTTCTAACATCTTGCTACTTGGTTTATCTAAGAAACGTTCCAAAGTTGGAGGCTGACAGGATGAAAAGCATTGGACTACAGAGTCAAACAGCTGAATTCAGCTCTGACACTACTGGTGGTGTGACAGGTCTTAGGCAAGCTGCTGAACCCTTCTGAATCTCAATTTCTTCCTATGTAAAATGTGACTGTGCAGGGCTGTTGTTGCATGCATTAAAATACAATTTGTGCAGCTATAATTAGTATTAATATGCATGAGAAAAACCAGAAAAAGTAATTAAGAGGCCTTCTGTGTCCATAATCATAATGGTGAGAAGGGGCACAAAACCCTGCAAGATATCTCAGCCTCGTAGTAAAGTACCTGAAATTTCCTCTGAGTCTTTCTTCACACCCTCCTCTGTAGCCATGGTGACAGCAGCAGTGAGAGCTGAGTTCCATTCCAGCCCTGCCTCTTCCATGCTCTCTTCCGAGATGGCAATCTGTGTGATGCTACCTAAAAGCAGTCCATTAGAGGTAAAGTCAGTGAATTTCATGAAAAAGTCATAGCTATCCTTTATCTCATATAGCTAAAAAAAAAAAAAAACAAAAAAACAACCTGTTATTTTAACATTCTGGCCTTTTGCCTGTAGGTCCATATATTAAAAACTAGAATTGTAAGCAAGGATGAATATTGGATTTTTTTCTTTACCGTTTATTTATTTTTGAGAGAGAGGGAGAGAATGCGTGCACATGTGCAAGCAGGGGAGGGGCTGAGAGAGAGAAAGACAGAGTATCTGAAGCAGGTTCTGCACTAAGAGCAGAGAGTCTGATGCGGGGCTCAAACTCATGAACCCGTGAGACCATGACCTGAGCCAAAGTCAGACACTTAAAACAACTGAGCCATCCAGGCGCCCCAAATGCTGAATTTTCTAAAGAAAACCTGCCTTGCAAAAGAGAATGCTTTCTTCTTACTCTGAATAGAAAGTGAAAGATAACTTACAAAATCACAAAAGAGCAATTTGCTCCCTGAGCAGGTATATTTTTGAAAGACTGAAAGAGAGCACGATTGCCAGGCTGGCTCCCCCAGACTTAGTGAGGATAAGAAGAATCTAAAATGATTTAAGAGAAAAGTATGGTGCTTAGCCAAGAGCCCTACTACAAGCATGTTTGATACTAACCATCTAGAATATCAAAAATTGCTGTCGTTTATTTATCAGGCTATATAAGAGAAAGCAAGAGAAATGAGACCAAAACAAATCAGAGAAGAAGAGATCCATGAATACCAGATTCACAGATAAAAATAAATTTTGCTATTAATATTTATAATAACATTTTATTTTTTAATGTTTATTTTCGAGAGAGAGTGGGGGAGGGGAGAGAGACAGAGAGAGAGAGAGACAAAGAATTCGAAGTAGGCTCTGTGCTGACAGCAGAGAACCCAACATGGGGCTTGAACTCATGAACTGTGAGATCATGACCTGAGCCTGGGTCAGAGGCTGAGTTAACCAACTGAGCCACCCAGGTGTCCCTATTATTTATTTATTTATTTATTTATTTATTTATTTATTTATTTAACATTTACTTATTTTTTTTTAATTTTTTTTTAATGTTTTTTATTTGTTTTTGAGACAGAGAGAGACAGAGCATGAACAGGGGAGGGGCAGAGAGAGAGAGGGAGACACAGAATCCGAAACAGGCTCCAGGCTCTGAGCTGTCACACAGAGCCCAGCGTGGGGCTCAAACTCACAGACCATGAGATCATGACCTGAGCCGAAGCCGGACACTTAACCAACTGAGCCACCCAGGCGCCCCTTATTTTTTTATTTTTTATTTTTTTAAGCAATCTCTCCACCCAACATGGGGCTCAAACTCACAACCCCAAGATCAGGAGTTGCATGCTCTACCAACTGAGCCAGCCAGGCACCCCTCATATATTAGGATTTTAAACAAAGACAATTGAGAAAAATCAAACTGATCCAGGTAGATATATGGACAAGTATGGACTCCCCATGCTGGAGGATATCAGTAATGAAGCCAAAAAGTAATATTGATATGGACAATCAAAACTAAAGGAATTTTTGCCAAATAAAAAGGAAGTAAATAATTTCATCGTTTTTACTTTCCAAGTGGAAGAATCACATGACCAAAAATTCAAACAGCTAGACATTTTATACTTTCCTAAAGGGAACTTAAGTTCCAAGAGATTTGGCTTCTACTCACCCAGTGGTTACTCACAGAATATTAGAGCTGACCACAAGAAACCTTGAGAGGTCATTTTTAAAAAATGTACTTCCCTTATATCCATTAGTGTCCTTGTGACTCTGTGAAACACATATGTAAGTCTTCTGGAAGTAGCTGAGACAGTCTAAGAATCTTAGCTGTGCTAAGTCTTCAGATGGACTAACTGAATCCTTTTTTTCCCCCTAAATTTGTTTGTTTAAGTAATCTCTACACCCAGCGTGGGGCTCGAACTCATGACCCTGAGATTAAGAGTTGTGCACTCTTCCAACTGAGCCAGCCAGGTGTCCTGGAACTAACTGAATCCCTAATAATTATCTCACATGAGTCCATCTTCCCTGGAGATAGAGAGCTCTAATCCCAAGGTCAGTGATACCAAAGTTAAGTGTACGCCCATCCTGCCTCATTTGTGAGGAAGCCTCAACATGATTATCTGGATCCCTTCCAGGCAGAGCTCTTTGATCCTTATATCAGAGTCTCTAGAGTCCAGTCCAGCCAACCATACATTATCTTTGATACATCTCAGCTCAACAGTTGAAAACCATTCACTATTTTAATCCACCTTCCTGCCTTGACCACTAGTAGAGCAAAGGATTTTCAAAACAATCTAATTTCAAAGATCCGCCAAGTGGCACCAAAGTGAAACCACTGAATAAGCATAATAACCACTGAACCATCTTTCTAATGTTCACCATGCATTATAGGAAAGAAACACGGAAGGAGGTCTGGCCAACAGGAATCATCTAGGAGAAAACAGATCTATTTCTAAAGCATGAAAGTGTACCCAAGATTAGCATACTTTACAAGGACAACAATGCTCATGAGAATTGAAATTAGGAAACACAAAAGAGAAATAAGGGGAAAGTGTTACTAAAAAACACAGTGGGTTTTCAGGTGGTTTCCTACCCCCTACCATCGGCCGAAGTGGGTGTCTGCACCACACTTGTCTGCTGTCCTGGCACCGGAGCTCTTGCACTGCTGATAAGAAGATCAAATTTGGTGCTTCTGCAGGTATTGGAGCAAACCTTGTCATGTTGGTAAAAATCAATCTGTCCGGAGTCCATCATTTTCCTGTGCAAAGGGAGACAAGAAGTATCAGTTCAGCCTGCACTTCATCTAGATGGAACTAGGCCTCTGGGACAAAGAGAGACAAAGTTGCTGAGTCTACTCTATAGATTAGCATTAAGTCATTAGGTTGCAAAAATTCTAACTGGGATTATAATTTTCATTGGTCCCACCCACATTCCTAGTCTGCTCATTATGAGTATTCTCTCATTTCCCGTTATCACCAAGCTTTAGGTCCACACTCCTGACAACAGCTGAGTTTCCCCATAGAATCTCATTGAAACCAAACCCAAAAGGGAAAAGACTAGTTCATATCCCAGCACAACTGAGAAATGCTACAGGGGAATAAGAATTTTGTGATGAGATTCTGATGTATTAGTATTCCTAGACCAGCAAGATCTGTTGTCACTTTTGGAGACATAAAACTTCAGCAATTTCTTTCCTTAAAAAAAAGGTAGCAACTCTCCTATAAACACAGAGCAAAGATGGATAGCAACTCTCCTATAAATACAGAGCAAAGTTGATTATACTAAACCCTACTATAAATCGCCCTTATAACTGGATTCACAAGAGATTGTTATTATAGGCTATGAACAAACCCATGGGGTATTTTAATTATAGTATACTCTATGTTATAACATGACTTGGCTTTCACTAAAGATCTTTCAAGCATTCTAACTCCTGTTTACATTTGGGGAAAGTTGGCATGTGCTTGTTTTTTTTGGGCAAAAAAGAACCGGCCAAGAACAACAAAAATAAAAGTTAAAAGTATTCCTTCCCAATTTCCTTCAACCACTGATTTCTGCATACAAATCATCTGTAATGAAAAATTTTTTAATGTGTCTCTATTAAAATAATATTTGAAGAAAAAAATTAACATTTTTCTGTGGAAAATACAGAAAACTATAAAGAAAACAACTGCCATTTAAAGAATCCGACAACACAGAGATAACTAACATTTTGGCATATTTTCTTCTACTAAAGTTTACATACATAGGTGTCTAGGTTTTTTTGTTTTTGTTTTTATTGACAGAGAGAGTAAGCATGCATGTGAGCAGGGAAAGGGTAGAGAGGGAGAGAGAGAACCTCAAGCAGTCTCCATGCTGTCAGCAGGGAGCCCCACCTGGGGCTTGATCCCATGAACTGAGATCATGACCTGAGCCGAAATCAAGAGTCAGACATTTGACCGACTGAGCGTCCCCATACGTGTGTTTTTTAACACAACTAAAATCACATTAATTGTGATTAAACACACATATGTGTCATCTCATTGTTTAATCAATTCCGTGTGTGTGTAGACACACACATACACACACACACACACACACACACACACACTTTTTTTTTTTTTTTAATTTTTTTTTCAACGTTTTTTATTTATTTTTGGGACAGAGAGAGACAGAGCATGAACGGGGGAGGGGCAGAGAGAGAGGGAGACACAGAATCAGAAACAGGGTCCAGGCTCCGAGCCATCAGCCCAGAGCCTGATGCGGGGCTCGAACTCACGGACCGCGAGATCGTGACCTGGCTGAAGTCGGACGCTTAACCGACTGCGCCACCCAGGCGCCCCCACACACACTTTTTTAAGTAATCTCTACACCCAGTATGGGGCTTGAACTCACAACCCTGAGATCAAGAGTCACAGGTTCCACTGACTGAGCCAGCCAGGTGCCCCCAATGTTATGTTTTGTTTTCTTTCTTTCATTACAGCATAATCAGTTTTCCATGTAAAAACTCTTCAGAAATATTTTAATGACCCAGGGGCACCTGGGTCAGTGGAGCATGAAACTCTTGATATTGGGGGTTGTGAGTTGGAGCCCCAGGTTGGGTGCGGAGATTACTTAAAAGTAAAATCTTAATTAAGAGGTGCCTGGGGGGCGCCTGGGTGGCTCAGTCGGTTAAACATCTGACTTTGGCTCAGGTCATGATCTCATAGTTTGTGGGTTCAAGCCCCACGTCAGGCTCTGTGTTAACAGCTTGGAGCCTGGAGCCTGGAGTCTGCTTTGGAGTCTGTGTCTCCCTCTCTCTCTCTGCTCCTCCCCCACTAATACTCTCTCTCTCTCTCTCTCAAAAATAAATAAATATTAAAAAAAAAAAATTAAGAGGTGCCTGGGTGGCTCAGTTGGTTGAGTGGCGGACTCTTGATTTTGGCTCATGGGGATGGAGCCCCGCACTGGGTTCTGCACTGAGCGCAGAGCCTACTTGGGATTCTCTCTACCTCTGCCCCTTCCCCCAACCCCACTTGCTCACTTGCTCTCAAAAAAAAAAAAAAAAAAAAAAAAAAAAAATTTAGGGGCACCTGGGTGGCTCAGTTGGTTAAGTGTCCAACTTTGGCTCAGGTCATGATCTCACAGTTCATGAGTTCAAGCCGCACATCAGGCTCTGTGCTGACAGCTCAGAACCTGGAGCCTGCTTTGGATTCTGTGTCTCCCTCTCTCTCTGCCCCTCCCCTGCGAACTCTGTCTCTCTCTCAAAAATAAAGGTTAAAAAAATTTTTTTAATTAAATTAAATTAAAAAATAAATACAATTTTGGGGCACCTGGATGGCTCAGTTGGTTAAGTGCCTGACTTCAGCTCAGGCCATGATTTCATGCTTCGTGAGTTCAAGTCCCACATTGGGCTCTATGCTGACAGTGCAAAGCCTGCTTGGGATTCTCTTTCTCCCTTTCCCTCTGCCCCTCCCCCACTCACTCTCTCAAAATAAATAATAAACTTAAAAATAAATAAATAAATAAAGTAAAATCTTTTAAAAAATGACCTCAGGGTGCCTGGCTGGCTCAGTTGGTTAAGCGACTGACTTCGGCTCAAGTCATGATCTCGCAGTTCATGGGTTCGAGCCCTGCATCGGGCTCTGTGCTGACAAATCAGAGCCTGGAACCTGCTTCAGATTCTGCGTCTCCCTCTCTCTCTCTCTCTCTGCCCCTCCCCCACTCGTGTTCTCAGAAATGAACATTAAAAAAAATTTTTTTTAATTACCTCATTTTTTAATGACATCATAATATCTCATAGTATATACTCATATATATTTAGATGAGCCACAAGTTTACTTTAGATATACCTTGAATATATATTAAAGCAGACTATAATTTTCAACATAATAAATAATGTTGCAATGAACATTTTTTTTTTAATATTTTTGACCTTTATTTATTTTTAGTGACAGAGAAAGACAGAGCATGAGCAGGAGAGGGGCAGACAGAAGGAGACACAGAATACAAAGCAGGCTCCAGGCTCTGAGCTGTCAGCACAGAGCCCAATGCAGGGCTCGAACCCACAAAGTGTGAGATATGACCTGAGCTGAAGTCGGATGCTCAACCAACTGAGTCACCCATGGGCCCCTGCAATGAACATTTTTATGCCTGAATCTCTACAAGCAGTATAGATTTTTCTTAGGACAGATTCCTTAAAAAGAATTAAAGACAGGGGCACCTGGATGGCCCAGTCAGTTGAGTGACCAACTTCACCTCAGGTCATGATCTCATGGTTCATGAGTTCAAGCTCCGCATTGGGCTCTCTGCTTGTCAGCATAGAGCCCACCCCACTTTGCTTTGGATCCTCTGTCTGTCACACTATCTGCCCCTCCTCCACTCAAGCTCTCTCTCTCAAAAATAAATAAACATTAATTAAAAAAAAAAATTAAAGATAAAGAGTAAGATGTTCTCAAAGCTGTTGATACATGTTCTGTGGGGCACTTTCCATTCTTGACCACAATTTAAAATTTTCTATCAGTAAGTGAGTGCTCAAGAATTACCAAATAATGTTAATCTTCACGGGGGGCGGGGGGATTACAATAATATATTTGCTGTATAAAGAGATAGGAGTGATGGTATTACACATCCTTTTTTTGTTTTTTACTTTTTTTAAATGTTTACTTATTTATTTTGAGAGAGAGGGAGGAGAGACAGAGAGAGCACGCACACGGGGGAGGGGCAGAGAGTAAAGGAGAGAATCCCAAGCAGGCTCCATGCCGTCAGCACAGAGCCCAACAAGGGGCTCAAACTCATGAACTGTGAGATCATGACCTGAGCCAAGATCAAGAGTCCGATGCTTAACTGACTGAGCCACCCAGGTGCTCCTAGTTTTATTTTCATGTTTATTTATTTATTTTGAGAGAGAAAAAGAGCCTGAATGGGGGAGAGGTAGAGAGAGATAGAGAGAGATTTCAGAAATCTCAAGCAGGCTCTGTGCTGTCAGCGCAGAGCCCAATGTGGGGCTTGAGCTCACCAACCATGAGATCCTGATCTGAGCTCAAATCAAGAGTCAGACACTCAAGTGACTCAGCCGCACAGGTGCCCCATTTTTAAAAATGAGGCTTAGGGGCGCCTGGGTGGTGCAGTCGGTTAAGCGTCCGACTTCAGCCAGGTCACGATCTCGCGGTCCGTGAGTTCGAGCCCCGCGTCAGGCTCTGGGCTGATGGCTCAGAGCCTGGAGCCTGTTTCTGATTCTGTGTCTCCCTCTCTCTCTGCCCCTCCCCCGTTCATGCTCTGTCTCTCTCTGTCCCAAAAATAAATAAACATTGAAAAAAAAATTTTTTTTTAAATAAAAAAAAAAAAAAAATGAGGCTTCATGCCCAGCATGGAGCCCAACATGGGGAGTGAACTCACACACTAAGATCAAGACCTGAGCAGAGATCAAGAATCGGACGCTTAACTGACTGGGCCACCCCGGCATCTCAAGGGCATTACACAGTCTCAAGTTTATTTCTGTGGTTCAATGATGGCAAAGATTGCATTCACTAAGCATGACTGTTACTTATCAACAGCACCCTCCATTATACCATATTATCCCAGAACTTGTCAGCCTATACTTTTCCATGGTCATCATGCTTCCTCAGCACCAGGCTTAGCTCTGCCTGCCCTTGGTGATCTCAAGTAGGACTGTCATCTACTCCCAAACTTCTCTGTCCAGAAAGGATCCTAACATCCTGACATTAGAAAAAATTTGCCTTAAATGCTGGGAAGAATTAATTTAATTCAATCTTCCTTTTCTTACAGGGATTTTAAGAACAAGCTGGGGTGCCTGGGTGGCTTAGTCGATTGAGCATCCAACTGTTGGTTTCAGTTCAGGTCATTATCTCATGGTTCATGGGTTCAAGCCCCATATCAGGCTTTGTGCTGACAGTGCAGAACCTGCTTAGGATTCTCTCTCTCTTTTGCTCTCTGCCCCTCCCCTGCTTGTACTCTCTCTGTTTCAAAATACATAAATAAACTTAAAAAAAATGAAGAACAAACTGATGAAAGTCAATACATGGGTTGCTCAAGCCAATTCTTCAGAGGGAATAAAAATTTCAAACTGAAGAGAAAATATGGAATTATCTATATTCTACCATAATTAAGTGCCCCAAAGTCAGTTGAAAGGTATGTGCTTATTTTTTTAAATTTTTTAATTTTTTAAAGTAATCTAGTAAATTGAAAAAACAAACAAACAAAAAGTAATCTCTGTACTCAACGTGAAGCTCTGAGATCAAGAGGTGCACACTCTTCTGACTAAGCCTGCCAGGCACCCTGGTATGTGCTGGTTAAAAGCTCACCTGAGCATGATTCCACCCAGACGAATGGCTCTCTTCCAGTCCTTTAGGGTAGACTTGCCAGCCAGATGAACAAAATGCTTGGGGCTGATCAACTGATCATTGAACTAAAGGAAAAGGAAAAAATCCAAAATAAATCAAGGTCAACTGACGCAGGCCAAGAGGGAAAGAAAGGTAACTCTACTTGTTACATACGAAAAGTGCCCAGATGGCATCTTAAGTCATAGCCTTGTATCTTCCAGCCTTCTGCCCTGTTGTGCCAGAGAAGATGACCCTTCCCTGGGCATAGTGCCCTGTCTTGGTACAAAGCTACAGAAGACACGAGGATGATCAGAGATTAATATACTGATTAACATCTGAAATCCATTTATGCCCTAAATCAGGTACTTGGGTTCAATGTTGCAAAGGCTGTTTAAATAAACTGAAATAACCTACCTAGCCCTAATGACAAGATTCAAGATATGGTGGAAAGACTAGCATAGAAACCATTATCACTGCAGAGCTTCAAAATTCTGCAATCCTTCATGATTCTAGGATGATACCAAAGGTGGTGACTACTATCTACGGGGACCGTCGTGACTACCACTGGAGACAGAATAAGCAATTATTTCCACATTGTGCTCTCCTGAAAATTTATTTTTATCAGTGATAAATTTCAATAACCTCTACCATAATGCACACTTGTGTAAGGCATTTTACACATATTATCTCATTTCATGTGCTAGCAACCTTATAGTATGTGTGTGTGTTGTGCATATGATTATTCGTATTTTAACATACGAGCCTCTATGGGGCACCTGGGTGGCTCAGTCGGTTAGGCGGCCGACTTCGGCTCAGGTCATGATCTCACGGTCTGTGAGTTTGAGCCCCGCGTCGGGCTCTGTGCTGACAGCTCAGAGCCTGGAGCCTGTTTCGGATTCTGTGTCTCCCTCTCTCTGACCCTCCCCCATTCATGCTCTGTCTCTCTGTCTCAAAAATAAATAAACGTGGGGCGCCTGGGTGGCGCAGTCGGTTAAGCGTCCGACTTCAGCCAGGTCACGATCTTGCAGTCTGCAAGTTCGAGCCCCGCGTCAGGCTCTGGGCTGATGGCTCAGAGCCTGGAGCCTGTTTCCGATTCTGTGTCTCCCTCTCTCTCTGCCCCTCCCCTGTTCATGCTCTGTCTCTCTCTGTCCCAAAAATAAATAAACTTTGAAAAAAAAAATGTTTTTTAATAAATAAATAAATAAATAAATAAATGTTAAAAAAAATTAAAAAAAAAAAAACAACATACGAGCCTCTGAAATATTAAATAACTTATTCAAGGTCACCTAGCTAGTCAGTCATAGATATGGGACTTCATTCATTCATTCATTCAACAAATATTTATTGATAAATATACCAAACATCATTCTAGGTGCTAGGGATACACTGATAAACAAGACAAACAAGTTCTCAGCTCTTATAGATCTTGTACTCTGCGTGGAACTTGAATCCAGGTCAATTTCCCTCCAAAGTCCTTAATTTTTTCTACCGTGACAGCACGGGACCAGCCACAAAACTGAAAACACTGATATGGTAGACGAGAGAGAAGAGGTACTGAAACTATACTCTTTGAAAACAAGGGGCCCCAAAACAGGCCCCAGCAAGGAGAAAAGACAATTACCTTGACACATTTCACATTTATTCCTGGACATACAAACTTCTTCCAGAGGAGAATGGCTTTGCTCTCCCCACAAGTTATGGGGTAAGCAATTTCCATATCCTCATTTGCTTCTATAGTGCTTGCATCTGAAAACAGAAAAAAATATCAATTATTTATTGTACACTTTTCCCCCAAAAGCTTAATTCAAAATCTCTAGTTTCCTGGTTCCTCTAAGGAGCTAACAGTTCACATTGGCTGGTATTGTTTAGGAATCTTCTGCAAGAAGTTTGGCACACCAGGTTTCTTACCAAGCTCACACTATGTGTCAGACACTGTCCTATATGCTTCCACATGCTTAATCTTATTTAGTTCTTACAACAATCCTGTGAGGCAGTGATTGTTTCCTATGTAGGCATGTGGGACTTGGAAAGGTGAAGTGACTTTCCCAAGGACACACAGCTAAGAAGTGAGAAAACAGGATTTAAAATCTGGTTTGCCTAATTTCAAAATTTGTTTGTTTTTTCAGTTTCTTTCCACTGATTGCCTTCCAATCAACACCTGATAAGTCCTCATCAGCAACTTCTCTAATGACAGGATCAACCTTGAGGCTCCAATTTCTTTGTGGAATTTTTGTAGATAAAAAAATCTTTTCAGCATCCTAGCAAATTGATGTTAAACAATCAACTGACAGCTCTAGCATCTCAGTGGTGTCTCTAGATGCGCCATCAAATCGATGGCTGCGGCATTGGTGGGGCATACTGGGTATGGGAGGGGGGACATAAGGCATAAAAGGCAACAAATTTCAAGCAAGGAAGCTAGGGTCAAAGGCGAGAAAGTAATGAAAGACTTACCAATCCCTTCTTCAATTTTGTGAATCGTGTGAGTTTCTACTGCCACGACTGCCGTGTTGTTCTCGGACCCAGGTTCATAAATCCTGTTGTAAAAGTGTCCATCGATAAACAAACTACATAAATCATGAAAAAATTAATATTCACAGCATGGAGTTAAGAAATTTCTTATAATCTATCTCAAAAGGAATAAAATAAATACACTTTACAACACTATGTTAGTGCTTTGACTAGTTCCCCACTGTATTTACATTCCAAGCTGCCGAGGACAGCTTAGCAGCCGCTACCATGCACAAGAATCAACAACTTTCCTCACCTCAAAGCCAAGTTCCTCTTGCTACTGTCCTTACACCAGACTTTTCCCTTCCTAAATTTAAACACTTCTGACATAAAATGTTGCTTCAACTATAAGACTAAGTCATATTATAGAATTATCCTAGCAAGATTCAAAAGTAATACTGTTGGACAGTTCAAGACAGGAAGAACCCATTGACCACACAAGTTGATGTCCTTTGTTGGAATCTAGACACTTCAGTCTTTTTTAGCACTTCTGCATTTTTCAAAGACTCGTAACCAAACTATTGACATGAGCAGAGCCTAGTTAAAAACTATGCCCAGGGGCGCCTGGGTGGCGCAGTCGGTTAAGCGTCCGACTTCAGCCAGGTCACGATCTCGCGGTCTGTGAGTTCGAGCCCCGCGTCGGGCTCTGGGCTGATGGCTCAGAGCCTGGAGCCTGCTTCCGATTCTGTGTCTCCCTCTCTCTCTGCCCCTCCCCCATTCATGCTCTGTCTCTCTCTGTCCCAAAAATAAATAAACGTTAAAAAAAAAAAAAAAAAAAAAAAACTATGCCCAAAGTAACTAGCATTAATTAGAGATACCACCTCAGGGAAAGTCTCTAAATGTCTCTACCTTCTAAGAAATGTGCTCAAATAACCTAATAAAATATGCTGATGACCTCTGTTTAATTTTTATAATAAACTTAATGCATTAACTATTGCATCTTGTTTGAAAGCACTGCCTGAATAATATCCCTTCTTTCAGTGATCACCCACCCCATGGTGACACCTTTAGCACAGACCTCTCCTCTAAATTTCACACCAGGATACAATTAACTGCTAAATGAATAAATACATTTGGATGTACCGCAGGACTTTGTGGAATTCATTATGTCTAAAATAACCAAGTTCTCTTCCCTCTCCCAAAACACTCTTCTATTCTCTATCTTTCTTAATGGCACCTCCTAGCATTCTATAGCCTAAGACAGAAGCCTGGGAATTTCATCAGATTTCTCCCTCCTCCTCCTCCTCACCTCCCACATACTCAGCCACCAAATCCTACCAGATGTATCTCCTTAACACCAGCCAGCCTCCCTGTCTCTTTTTCCACTGCTACTGCCTTAATTTAGGCTGCATCATCTCTAGTCTGAACTAGTCTCCTTGCATCCACCTGATCTTCTATATTCCTACCAGAGTGATCACAGAAATCCCTTCGGAAATCCCTTCAAGAACCCTCTACTTGCTGTTATAATAAAGCCCCAAATCCTTAATAGGATATTTAAGTTGCTCTAAGATCTGGCCCCTGGTTTCAGCTCTCCCTAAACCTCACCTTATAATCCAAGCCCCACTCATACCAAATTATTTGTGGTTTTCAGAACTGTCATGTTCTTTTATACCTTCTTTGTTCTTATTTCCCGCTTTCCCCAGAACATGCTTCCCCATCTATTTGTGTATTTGTGGGGTTTTAAAAAAGATTTTATTTATTTATTTATTATTTTAAATTTTATTTATTGTGAGAGATAAGGAGAGCACACATGAGTGGGGAAAGGGGTAGAGAAAATCCCAAGTAGGCTACATGCTGTCACCACAGAGCCAACACAGGGCTCGATCCCGTGAGCTGTGAGATCATGACTTGAGCCGAAATCAAGAGTCAGAAGCTCAACTGACTGAGCCACCTAGGTGCCCCAAGACTTTATTTTTAAGTAATCTCTACACCCAACATGGGGCTTGAACTTACAACTCTAAGATCAAGAATTGCATGTTCTACTCACTGAGCCTGCAAGGTGCCCGTCTATTTGCTTTGTAGTCAGTAGCCTCTATGATGCTTTTCCTTCCATATCAGTCCCTCCAGTATAATCACCTACTTCCTTCTTTTGACCCAACTGTACTTTATGCCTTTGTTACAACACATATGACACTTCATATTATATGTTTGTTTACCTGTCTGCCTTCCCTTGGGCATGGTCTAAGAGGTCCCTGAGAGCAGAGATTATGTCTTATTTACTTATTCAATTTTGTATGTCTACTGTGTCAAATACTAACTGGAACACGACAAAGCACCCAATAAGTGGTTGGTTGGTGAATGAGGATTATGATAAACATGAATAATCAGTGCTTCAAATAAGTTCAGTAAACTCACTCTAAATTGACCAATATGTGCAAAAATCCTTTTTTTTTTCCTTAGGGTGAAATTCTTGGGGCGCCTGAGTAGCTCAGTCAGTTAAGTGGCTGACTCTTGATTTCGGCTCAGGTCATGATTTCATGGTTCACGATTTGGACACCCACATCAGGCTCTGCACTGATGGCATGGAGCCTGCTTGGGATTGTCACTCTCTCCCTCTCTCTGCTTCTTCCCTGCCATGCTCTCTCTCTCTCTCTCAAAATAAATAAACTTAAAAAAAAAATTCTTATTTATACATAATTTCAACAACCAGTGAATTGCACTTGTAGTGGGAAGTAGGGGCACAGTCTATACTTTTATGAGTAAACAAGGTTTTATTGAGAAAAATTTCTAGGGCACCTGAGTGGCTCAGTTGGTTAAATGTCTAACTCTTGATTTTGGCTCAGGTCATGATTTCACAGTGTGTGAGATTGAGCCCCACATCAGGCTTTGTGCTGACAGCATGGAGCCTGCTTGGGATTCTCTCTCTCTCTCTGTCCCTCCCCATCTTGCTCGCGTGCATACACGCTCTCTCTCTCAAAATAAACTTTAAAAAAAAAAGAAAAAGAAAAAATTTCCTAAAGCAACTCAGAATAGTAATGGATTTAGCTTAATTCTCTATATCTACTACAACTATAGTAAAAAATCATAAAATATGTTGAAATGTTAAGGGACTGTAAGATAGTGACATGCCTTGTGAATCACCAAAGGAAGGTAAAATTATGTTTACTAGAGCTTTAAAATTAAGTCTGCATCATTGTATTCTAATTCTCTGAAAACCCACATATAGTTAAGTTCTTTTTTTTTTAATTTTTTAAATGTTTATTTATTTTTGAGAGACAGACAGAGCACAGGCGGGGGAAGGGCAGAGAGAGAGAGAGGGAGACACAGAATCCAAAGCAGGCTCCAGGCTCCGAGCTGTAAGCACAGAGCACAATGTGGAACTCGAATCCACAAACTGTGAAATCATGACCTGTGCCAGTCAGATGCTTAACCAATGGAGCCATGCAGGCGCCCCTATAGTTAAGTTCTTTTTATCCAGAATGTTAAGGGAAGAAATTCTGATTAACTGAACGTTAGATTAAGATTATTACATAAACTAAGTGGTACCTTACTGATTTGAAAGAGCTTATACTATAGGCTTTAAACTTTCTGCTAGAGAGGGAGAGAGGGATCTGAGCATGAAAGGGAAAGTAGGGCCAATACTCTTCAAACTGAACTATTCCAATACATTTGGATTGAATGTCCTCTACAGGAGAAAAAAAAAGCTAGTCAGGACGCTCAGTAAATTTACGTACTACACTAAAATCACCAGTCCCTGGTGATGTTAAAAACTATTATGAATCCATACAAAACAGATGAACATAAGGGAAGGGAAGCAAAAATAATATAAAAACAGGGAGTGGGACAAAACATAAAAGACTCTTAAATATGGAGAACAAACTGAGGGTTACTGGAGAGGTTGTGGGAGGGGGGATGGGCTAAATGGGTAAGGGGCACTAAGGACTCTACTCCTGAAATCACTGTTGCACTATATGCTAACTTGGATGTAAATTAAAAAATTAAATTAAATTAAAAAAAAAACTATTATGAATCCACAATGAATTGGACAGCCAAGAACAATGAAGGAATCATAGTACCTTCACTCCCCTTGATAACTTTTTTTTTTAAACTAAGCTCTATGCCCAACGTGGGGCTTGAACTCACAACCCTGAGACCAAGAACTATGTGCCCTACCAACTGTGCCAGCCAGGTACCCCCTGCTCCCACAACTTTTTGAGTATTAGAAATTATATTTGAAAAAGTTAATAGCCATTTTATTTTTTTTAGAGAAAGCACATGCTGAACAAATCTTCTATGCTGAAAATCTCCTAGGATTAAAAGCCTTCTAGATACCTTAGTATCTATATTAAAAAAATAATAATAGAGTTAAATGTGGACATATTTTAAAGCCAATCTAGTGTTATTATGAAAGTGTCATAAAAAAAAAAGTGTCATCTTATTCAGTATGTCAGATTCTATGTATTTATATCAAGAGAACATTACCAGACACACTACTTTTGCTTGATAATGTATTCCTGGAAACATGTATATAATGCACACTTGAAAAAGTATAAAATATCATATATGTAAAAGTTAAAAAAGACATACAAGAAGAGTTCTATATATTGAAATCTAAAAATATTTATAGAGGGGTGCCTGGGTGGCTCAGTCAATTAGGTAACCAACTTTGGCTCAGGTCATGATCTTGCAGTTCGAAAGTTCGAGCCCTGCATTGGGCTCTGTGCTGACAGCTCAGAGCTCAGAGCCTGTCTGAGATTCTGTGTCTCCCTCTCTCTCTACCCTTCCCCAGCTTGTGCTCTGCCTCTCTCTCTCAAAAATAAACAGTAAAAAACATTTATAGAAAATCTCTATTTTTTGCCTTTTGAATATCTTTTCCAATTTATTCCCAGCAATGCATACATGTTCTTTGATCGTTTCTTTCCCTCATGCTTGAATCTGTAGCCAATCAGGTTACGTGTGACTGAGGCTAAAGACCTCATGATTTCTATCTTTGTCTCAACAGTATTAAATTGATGAGGCCTATACCTTTTTTTTGGGTGGGGAGTATAGTTGACATATAGTATTACATTAGTTTCACTGTGTACAACAAAATGGATTCGACAAATTTATACATTATGCTGCCTGCCACAAATGTAGCTACCATCTGTCCGTATACATCCCTATTACAATTATCACTGACTATATTCCTTAATGCGGTCCCTTTTATGATGTGACTTATTTATTCCATAAGTGGAAACCTCTATTTCACACCTGCACTGCTTATCACTAGTATCAATATTTCTGTTCTCTGCTAAAATGCAACAAAATATCCAAATAATTAAAAAATACAGGGCCCCTGGCTGACTCAATCAGTAGAACCTAGGACTCTCAATCTTGGGGTTGTGAGTTCAAGCCCCACATTGGGCTCAGAGATTACTTAAAAATAAATTAATTTTAAAAAAATATAACTAGAGAAATCAATTAAACATTGATTGGCAGGCATCTCAAAATGCAGAACCTGAAAATGTATCACTAGCTTATATGGTAAATTCAGTGTAAACAGTAGGTTGGAGGGGGGGGCGCCTGGGTGGCTCAGTTGGTTGAGCATCCGACCAACTTCAGCTCAGTTCATGATCTCGCAGCTTCTGAGTTCGAGCCCCGCGTCAGGCTCTGTGTTGACAGCTCGGAGCCTGGAGCCTGCTTCAGATTCTGTGCCTCCCTCTCTCTCTGCCCCAACCCACTCGCATTCTGTCTCTGTCTGTCTCAAAAAAAAATAAACATTTTTTAAAAATTAAAACAAAAAAAACAAAAAAAAAAAAAAAAACAGTAGGTTGGGGAGTCCATATGTAGTACAAAGATGTCTAATCAGGCAACGAGAATTTTCCCGAAAAGACAATGCCATTTGGAAAATTAAAAAAGACATATACACACACAAAGTAAGTGGAACTAATCTTCAAAATAATTAAGTCTCTAAGTAGTTGAGAAGCGTTTTCTGTCTCCAGAAGGGATAGGAAAGCGACAACTGGAGCACTTTAGAAAAGATAGAAGAAACAATGATTCCAGGAGAAAATAAAGCTGCCATGCACAAAAGAATCTTCCTCATGTTACCCTTCCTCAAAGGGTAACAACTACAAGTACGTGTGTGTATGTAACAAATGAAATCCCAAACAAGTGATTTTGAATAAGTATGCATAATCTTTTGGTGCCACTTAATTGATTAAAATTTTTAATCACTTTATCCATTATATGTCAATACTTATTTTATTTTTTTTTAAGTAAGCTCTACTCCCAAAGTGGGGCTTGTACTCACAACCCTGACATAAAGAGTCACATGCTCCATTTACTAAGCCAGCCAGGTGCCCCTGTCAGTATTTATATCAACTTTCCCTTACAGATCTTAGAATATTTCCTTCAATATTCAGAAATGTCAGCAAATTATGGATATATATATATATATATATATATATATATATATTTAAATGTTTATTTTTGAAAGAGAGAGAGAGGGAAAGAGAGAGAGTGCATGCTAGTGGGGGAGGGGCAGAGAGAGAGGGAAACAGAGGATCCAAAGCAGGCTGTTTGCTGACAGCAGAAAGCCCAATGCAGGACTAGAACTCATGAACCTCAAGACTATGACCTGAGCCTAAGCCAGACACTTAACTGACTGAGTCACCCAGGCACCTGATTAAATTTCTTACACTAAAAAGTTTTTTATGTTACCAAGAGAGAGGTTAACTATCTTTCTCCAGAAGTGTTTAAGACAAGGTACATTACTTAGTAGATTGGGATTGGATTATGTGTTTGCCCAAGAACATTTCTTTTTCTTTTTGTAAGTAATCTCTACACCCAACATTGGGCTTGAACTCAAGACCCTGAGATCAAGAGTGGCACACGCCACTGACTGAGCTGGCTAGGCACCCCAAGAACATTTCTAATCCTATGAAGAATGTTTTATACATTCCTCAAGATAAAATAACTCTCTCTCCCTTCTCTCTGTAGATCTAATTCTTATTTAACCTTCAAGACCATTTAAAAATCTTATCTCTTCTTTCTTTTTTTTTTAAATTTTTTTTTCAACGTTTATTTATTTTTGGGACAGAGAGAGACAGAGCATGAACGGGGGAAGGTCAGAGAGAGAGGGAGACACAGAATCGGAAACTGGCTCCAGGCTCTGAGCCATCAGGCCAGAGCCTGACGCGGGGCTCGAACTCCCGGACCGGGAGATCGTGACCTGGCTGAAGTCGGACGCTTAACCGACTGCGCCACCCAGGCGCCCCTCTTCTTTCAAATTCATAGTGATCCTCTTAATTCAAGCTACTTTCTAACCATGACACTCAGCACTTCTTAGATTTTGCCATCTAAGTGACCTCTTTATTTACATATATGTATTTTTGGTTTGTACAACTAGACTGCAAGCTCCATGATGGTGGGAACCATGTGCTGTATTTCTTCCAACACTTTGTAATATACTTCCAACACTTTGTAACACTTTGTAATTATTTGATTAACTAAGCTTGATTAATTTGTCCATCCTTTAGGGTCCAGATCCCTTCTGGTAGGAAAAGTTTTGCAGTTGCCTTGCCTAATCTCCTCTGACTCTAACTACACTGTCTTTCGGTAAACATGTATCAAGTCCCTATGCTAAACTGTGTGGATAAATAAGAAGAGGGAGCTATGTAACTTACCCTCAAAGAGCTTACAGTAAAGAGGGAGAGAGACAAAGACACAGTTCACTGTTGTAATAAGTATTAAAATAACAAATAGAGCACACGATACATTATAAATATGTTCTGAAAGATTGGTGCTAAATGTTCCACTGTGCTAAGCAACCACAAAGCTAAAATTTCCCCGCTCTTTAAACCTCCCAAATTTTTCAGACTACCCAAATCTTTGGTTACTTACCCTTGCTGCACAGGCTGTAACTGCAAGATCACTTGGGTTTTAGTGTCTTCAGGGTTCTCCCCTTCATTTCCTTCAGTGGGAACCACAACCACATCCCCCACTGGAACACTTACTTCTGCATTAGCCATCTTTCACATGAAGTCAGATAGCTGGGCTGTTGTCAGAGACAAGAAGCATCAGTGACTGTCTGGTTTTGAAAAGATAGCAACCCTAGGAAAGGAACATCAGGATAATTAAGACTACCCATTCTAAGATCACGGTCCTCTGAAAAGGATGGGAACTGTGAGAAGGGACTGACAGGCTCTGATCTTTCCAGACGTGCTTTCGTACTCACTTACTGATTTAGGTTTTCTTAGTATATGTGATTCACCCAGTGCTGTGCTGGTGCCTGCTCCTGAGAACCAATTGTGCACATCTCTTCCCAAATCTGAGTTTAGTGACAGCAAGTTGGTAGCTTGAAATCAGTGATGCTGGGAGTACATACACCACAGAAATTGGCAAGCACTACAAATCAGGGTATTTTTTTTTTCTGGAGAACTGATTTATAGCACACCACTAGTTCCAACCCCATCAGTAAACTCCTAGAAAGTAAGAATCACCTCTTTTCTTTGCAACCAGCCATTATGCTTCACCAAGCACTCTGTACTTTGTGAGCACTTCATAAGTATCTGCTAACTGAAACTGTACAGGAAGAAAAATGATTTGCATTGTGTGGTTGTTTAATAAATACTGAATCCAACTGTATGACCTCTAGACGTTTCTTACTACCTCTTTGCCTCAGACTGAATGGAGAGATGATCTTGCCTGACATCTCCCTTGCAGACTTGTTGGGGAAACCAGTGTCCAACACCATGTGCTCCTCGACTCTAACATAACTCAAAGCATCATCCCCATTTTTTTAAAGTTTATTTATTTTTGAGATAGAGAAAGTAGGGGAGGGGCAGAGAGGAAGAGAGAAAGAATCTTAAACAGGCTCCTCAATGTCAGCACGATGTGGAGCTCAATCTCACAAACTGTGAGATCATGACCTGTGCAGACCATGACCTGAGCCAAAAATCAAGGGACAGCCGCTTAACCGACCGAGCCACCCAGGTGTCCCAGCATCATCCCAATTTTAATGAAAACTCAGAGGGCCCCAGAATATTCTGAAGTAGTTAGTCCTCACAGTTGCAAAGAAGGGAGTCACTAAAAAGAGTACAGGTAAGAGCACTGTGTTTACTTTCACGTGTAGGGACACGGTGGACACACATTTGAATATGTGACTGATAATCAGACAACTGAATCCACATCGTGGCTCATATTTGCCTACAATATGCATACTTAAGCACAGCAAGCAAAGTCTCCCTCATTTGGCCCCAAAATATTTTTCCCGTTTTATCTGCAACTGTAATTCCCTGAGAATCTGAAGTGCCAGCCAACCCAGCCTCTGCCCGTGCTCTGAACAGACAATATGTACCTTCAGGTTTTTAGACCTTTGTTATTCCTTAAGCCCAAACTCTCTTCTCCCTCATCTCAGTCTCCCTTCAAGGCCCAGTTCAAAGCCCGCTCCTCCACAGAGGCCCTGCCAAGCCATTTTCTTTTCTACAATCCCCCAACACTTCACATGTAGCTTTCCTCTAGTGGTTATCACACTGTGCTCTGTATTGTCATTAGTTGAACAGACCTCTATCTCCATAACTGCACTATACTCTCTATAAGGGCAGGTGCTGCTTCTCTAAAAAGCTGGTCTCCACAGCCCTGATCATCATGGCACTGACATGTTGGTTCAATCAATTTTTGTTTGTATATAATCTAGTTAAAATTGCTCGTAGCAGACTTACGCTTCTGCCTTTTGTGATTCTCACATTCAAACCTCTTTCCTGAATTCTCTACCACCTTTACCCAAAAGCCTCTTATAATTTATCTTGTAAGCACCTTAAACTGAACTCACGTTCTCTCACAAACCTGCTCTTGTTTCCCTCCTCAGTAAATGGCACTATCCTCCACCCATTTTCTCAAGCCAGAAACTAAGGAGTTACTTTTCATTCTTCTCTTTATAAAATCTAATCAACTACCAAATCCTATCCATTCTATCATCTATATTTCTCTTTTAACCATCCCCCATTCTCCATCTGTGCTGCCACCATATTCTGAGCCACACACTACCACTTGAATTTTTCCAGCTGCTTCGCATCAGTATCCTTATCTCTGATCTTGCTCTCCACTCCATGATCTACAGAGGAGACAAAGTGATCTTACTAAAGGCCACAAGCCATTTCCCCATTTCAGAATCCTTCAGAGGATTCCCTTTGCTATTAAAGTGCAAGCATCTTAACAGTGCTTATAGAATCCTCCAAATCTGTCCCATCTACGCTGCTAACCTCATTTCTCGTAGTTCTTCCTCTCACATTGTGGTCTCCTGTCATTGAATTTTTTTTTTTTTAATGTTTATTTGTTTTTGAGAGAGAGAGACAGAGTGCAAGTGGGGGAGAGGAAGACACAGAATCCAAAGCAGGCTCCAGGCTCTGAGCTGTTTGCTAGCACAGAGCCCGACGCGGGGCTCGAACCCATGAACTGCAAGATCATGACCTGGGCCGAAGTTGAACACTCAACTGACTGAGCAGATGCCCCCCCCACACACACTTTTTTTTTTTCAATTTCTCAAACATGCCATATTTCCTCACCTGAGCCTTCACGCTTGTTTCCTCTACCTAGAATTCTCTTTTCCTTCCTTTTTGGCTAGTCACTGCTAAACTTTTATAACTTATTTAAAACATTACTTCCTGGGGCACCTGGCTAGCTCAGTTGCTAGAACAAGAGACTCCGGATGTCAGAATCATGAGTTCAAGCCCCACATTGAGTTTACTTTAAATAAATAAATAACTTCCTTAGGGAGGCCTGTGACTTCCTTAACTAGATGTGAGATTGTGTTCTTAGTACCTACAGCACCCCTGTCATAAACATCATCCCACTTTGTCAGCCTCTCCCCACCAGACTATATCCTGGGAGAGCAAGGATTGCCTTTCTTTTTCAATGGCTCCCCTACCCTTAGCTCACTACTCATGACACAGGAGTACAATAACCAGTTTTCAAATATCAGACTACTATTTACAAAACTGTCTGTCTACTTTGGATATGAAAAGGGAGAGTAGCTGCTCTTCAGGAACTAAACAAGGGAAAGAGATGCATACTAGAGAAAAAAATTAATTGTAAGATATTACAGTACACTATCTGAACTTCTATAATTTAAAGGTTTAAAACTAGGGATAAAAAACAGAATCAACGAGGGGCGCCTGGGTGGCTCAGTTGGTTAGGCGCCCCACTTCGGTTCAGGTCATGATCTTGCAGTTCGTGGGTTCGAGTCCCGCATCAGGTTCTGTGCTGACAGCTCAGAGCCTGGAGCCTGTTTCAGATTCTGTATCTCCCTCTCTCTCTGCCTCTCCCCTGCTCACACTCTGTCTCTCTCTGTCTCAAAAATAAATAAACATTAAAAAAACTGCTTTAAAACAAAATCAACGGACTGGTTCAGCTGGCTGCCAACAGTAGAATCAAAACAATTAGGACCTTAGAGTCTAGAAAAAGACAAAAAGGGATACAATGAGGCATAACAAATGCTATCAAATCCTACAATAATTGAACCAATAGGTATCTTCAAATTTTGAACCATTAAAATGTAGCTTGGGAGTGCCTGGGTAGCTCAGTCAGTTGAACATCCGACTCTTGATTTTGACTCAGGTCATGATCCCAGGGTCTTGGGATCAAGCTTGGAGCTTGATCTGCAACAGCGCAGAGCCTCCTTAAGATTCTCTGTCTCCCTCTGCTTCTCCCTCTAAATAAGTAAGTAAATAAATAAATAAATAAATAAAGCTTGAATTAAAATAATCACAGCTAACATTTGTTGGACATTTATTGTCAAGCACTATTCTGTTATTATTACATATTTAATGAATTTAAAAGATATAATACTTTAGCATGTAACAAACTTGTGAAATTATTATTCTAAAACAGTGTTTTAGGGGTGCCTGGGTGGCTCATTCAGTTGACCGTCCAACTTCAGCTCAGGTCATAGTCTCGCAGTTCGTGGGTTCAAGCCCCGCGTCGGGCTCTGTACTAACAAACAGCTCAGAGACTGGAGCCTGTTTCGGATTCTGTGTCTCCCTCTCTCTCTCTCCCCCTCCCCTGCTCATGCTCTGCGTCTCTCTGTCTCTCAAAAATAAATAAATGTTAAAAAAAAAAATTAAAACAGTGGTTTAAAAATTTTTAAGTAGCTTAAGTAAATAAATGGGTTAGAGGAGGAGAATTAGAAGGATGCTTCTAGTTTTAACCTTCTACCCTAAGGTTGAGTCCTCTCTACAATACTCTGAATAAGTGGTTAACTAACTACTTTATTAATACTTTTCAATAGGAACTCATATTTTACTCCTTAGCCCTCCTACTCCTTAGAACCCAAGAGGAACGTTCTCTATCTAACCTTCTGAATTTATCCAAGAAGATTACAATCATCCACAATATGTCTCTCAGTGTCAGTAAGAGACACAGGTCTGATGCAACATGGCAACTCTTACATTCTTTAGAGAAGCAAGTTTAGGTTGAATATATCTCATTACCCTAAATACCACTTTCTTAACAAGTAACCTGAAACCAGACTCTACAGACTACACTGGCTAACTGAAAGGTCATCTCTTTGAGGTGAGTATGAACTGAAAAGTGGCTCTTGTTTATAGCAACAAAGACTCCTGAGGCGAGGTGACTAAGCTGCTCCTTTGGGTATTTCATGGAAGGGGCCTTAGAGTATTCACTGTGTAATCACACAACACTGTAATTCTAGGGGAACACACATAAAGGAAAGATGTCACATCCACGTGAAAAGAATTATTTCGTAGTTCTTTTCAAAGACAAAAAAGACACCTTGATCAAGAGTAAGCACATGACCATTGACATTAACTATTGGAAAACTAAACAAATGACATCTGACCTACTCGAGATTAAATTCATTTTTTGTGTTCTGAAAACAAAGGTTTCTTTTCTTTTTTTTTTTTTTTTTAAGTAATCTCTATACCCAACACAGGGCTCAACCTCATGACCCCGAGACCAAGAGCTCCACGCTCCATCGACTAAGCCAGCCAGGCACCCCTGAAAACTAACGTTTAGAACGTGGCAAAATCATGAGTGTCACATGATTGCAGGGACATCGGAGTTGATAGTGGAAAAGGTAAAAGAAATAGATACCCTGAAACTTTCTAACCCCAGCATGTATTTATTCCATACTGTATTATAATTTTTGTAGATTGTGTAGTCTGTTACGAAATTCCCAAGTTATAATAAATTATATAATCATCAATATCATCAATAAAATTAAAACTTTATTACTTGAGGCCAAAACTTGATTTTTTCCTTCTTTATTCCTTCTCATGCATTCAGTAGGTGATCCAGGGTGCTATCAAATGTAATAAAGCCAACAAGAAGGCTACACAGGACCACTGTGAGGGACAGAGCCAAAGCAAATGAAGTTTGGGACAGGTCACATATTGAAGACTACTATCTAGGTGTTTGGGGAAGCGATGGGATAAAGGGTTCTTTGAAGCGTCATCACACTAGACTCTAGGGGACTTCTGCCTAGGACAAGAGCAATTTAGGGCCCAAGCTAACCCAATGAAGTTGAGTACAAATTAGCTACTTAATGTATGTCCGTTGAAGTAAATATGAATGGTTGACTCATGACTAATGAAAAAAGTCATCAAGTCAGTATGTACTAAGTATATATTAAATATCCATAATTGATAAAAGGCTTACGAATTAGGGAAGACAGTCCAAACATTTAATGAAAAGGTCCTCCAAAAGCACTTTGGTAGCATTACCAGAGGCAAGGGAGAAGAATCCCTCTGAGAGTCTAGAACGATCTGATCCTCCCTTTCCCCAATCCCTAGGTTGAGGAAACCCAGTTCTTGGTTCTCCTAAATAGACACCAAACAAGGCCCTTTCTGTGCCTGTTAGGAAGTACTTTTGAGATTTCTCTCATCTTAAGAGAATTCAGACCTCCTCCTGTTCCTTGGACGGTCAAGCCCTGCACCGCCCCCGCCCCCCATCCCTACTAGGTCAAGGCTTGACACGCCTTAGTCTGGTCTGGTGGATCACTCTCCAGGACTCTCAGGTAAGATTCTGCTCTCACCGTTCCTGCCCCTCAATTAGGAGACAGCTGGCCAATTCCCCTGTCATTTCTGAAAGCAGAAATGTCATTTCTTCCCCTCAATTATCTTCTCTCCGGTCCTCCAAAACACGGGTTTTCCCACCCCCTGACATACCACACTGTTCCGTTCTCTACCTATATACTTCAGAAGATCCTCCGTCTCTCATTCCCTCACAGGTTTGGACCCTTCCCCTTCCTACTTGAGGAGGCTGAGGCGTCTTCCTACCGCCCCCTCATCTCCGGGAAGGCAGGGGCCTGTTCACTTTCCCCTGGAGCTCTTCTTCCTCGTCCCCTGCTCACACTACCCATACTGTCACCACGCCTTCGGAACAGCACCTGCCTCTTTTCCCCTGGACTGAAAGGCCGAGGCCTCTAATGCGCCCCTCGGGTGAAACTCGGGCCTCCTTCCCTCCGCAGAACCCACTCTCCGCTCTTTCTCCCCCGCCAAGCTTCCAAGGGTCTCCTCCCGGGCGGGCGTGCAGGCTTCCTTCACCTTTCGTACCCACCCCCTACTTCCCCCCACCTCCCCCACCCCACCCCCGGCCAAGCGCGACCCAGGCCCCTCCCAAGCTCTGTATCCAAGGGCCAGCTGCTCCCCGGGCCCCGCCTCTAGGGATACCCCGGGATCCCCGGACCCCTCGTCGGGGTCCTGGGCGTCCGGGCCTCTCAGTCCGGAGTCGCTCCGGCCCCTCTGGGCCCCTCAGCCTAGGACTTCCGGGGCCCTCGGTCCGGGGGCGCTGGGCCCCCCCAGCGCCCCGCTCGCCGGCGCCCGCCGCCCTCGGCCAGGGGCCGAGCCCGGGCGGCGCGGCCGGCCGCGCTGGGGGCGGCCCGGCTGCTCGGGCGGACCCAGCGGCAGCGTCCCCCCACCCCCCCGCGGCGCCGCGACGTCCGCTCGCTCCCCGGCGGCGGCGGCGGCACGCACAGGGCGTGGGGAGGCGCCCGCGGAGGCAGCAGCCCCCCGCCCCCTGCGCGCCCGCCCGCCCTCGCCGGCCGCCGCGCGGCCCCCGCGCCCGCCCCCCCGCCCCCACCCCACCCCGCGCCCGCGCCCGCGCGCCCACCCCTCCCCCTCCTCACCGTCTCCGTCGGGCGGGCGGGCGGCGAGCGGCCAGGGCGGGCGGGCGACGGAGCATGCGCAGAGGCCGCCACGGCCGCTACTGCCACCGCCGCCGCCAGGCCGAGCTTCAACACTTCCGGCCGCCGCCGCCGGCGAGCTGGCGCCTTAAAGGGGACGCGTCCTTATTGCGGGCCCCGCGGAGGATGAATCTCAGCCGGAGGAATTTGAATGAACCTTTACCTGAGAAGGGGTCTTTTGCTCTGGAGAGTCAGTATTGGGAAGGGCTCTGGGGACCCTAATAACTCTTCTTCCCCAACTTCAAGGTGAGGAAAAGGAGGTCTAAATTAAAGGTTCATCTCATCCGCAATCAGGGGCAAAGGCAGGTCTCTCGACTCCTCTGGAGGACTGCCCATTTCACCTCCCCAAATCCAGTTTTATTACAGACCTTCAGAAGTAATGCCCCACTATCAATCCGGAATCAAAGATCTGGTTGAGTATAGAGTCAGTAACTGGTCACGAGTCCTTGAGCAAGCTGCTTGCATTCTCTGACCCACGCATTTGCCAAGCCTTGCCTGGTAGTGAGGTTATGGATTCAAGTCTTAACTTCTTTAGGGGTATTATTAACAGCTCCAAACCTGCATTTCGTGTAAGGTATAAGGTTGTCGTGAGTGTTAAGAGGTGATACTTGAAAAGTGCTTAGGAAATTTCTAGGAGCCAGTAACAGTAATTAGCAAGTATTAAAACCTTTCTATATGGCCAAGCGTTGGGGAAGATGCTTTTGTCTCCTATAATATTCCCAGCGACCCTACTAAGTAGCTTCTTTTCACTCCCGTTTTACAGGTAAAACAAAACAGGGGGGTAAGAGAATTAGTTAATTCCTCAAGGTCACATAACCTTAAATGGCATAGGCAGGGTCTCAATTCAGGCCCTTCCTTCTCCAGAGTTCATGGTTGTAACCGCTGAGATGGTTCCTCTTATTAGGAACAAATGAGGTGGTGGTATAGGCACTTTTTTTTAAGGGGGTAGGAGAATTGATTCCTCCGTCTTGCCTCCTCCTGTCATGTCCCCTCCACCACCAGGAAGAGGTGACAGGAAGTCTTACAAGTTCTTGATTCAAGGACAGGTAAGAATGCCCAGGGGTCAACGATAGAACTGAATTTGGGGGCTCAGGGATGTTGACCAAGTCTCACCTCTTTTTTAAAAAAATGTTTATTTATTTATTTTGAGAGAGAGAGAAAGAGAGCCTGAGTGGGGGAGGGGCAGAGAGGGAGAGAGAGAATCTGTCAGTGCAGAGCCCCACTCAGGGCTCAGTCTCACCAATGGTGAGATCATGACCTGAGCCAAATCAAGAGTCAGATGCTCAACCCACTAAGCCACCCAGGCGCCCCAAGTCTCACCTCTCTTAAGCCTTGGTTTACTCTTCTGTAAAATAGAGATGATTTTCCCACTGTGCCAACCTCTCAGGGCTGTTTCCAGTATCAAAATAAGGAGACTTAGTGCCCACATTGGTACCTGTTCTTATGATCAAGGACTTAAACATTATCAGATGATTTTGAATATAATGGGGGCTGGTCATGACTGGAGTCTGGACCTATGTGAACTATTCCATAGTGGGACCATCTATATCTTTTGATCATGCATTGAACACCCACTGAACACTCACTGAACTGTCCTTACCTTCCAGAAGCTCTTGTTCACCTTCAGAGACAGAATTGTAAACATACAAGACAGTACAGTGTGTTAGATGTTATCCTAGAGATACAAACTAGGCATTGAAAAAGTTCAAAGAGCTCTCCCTGGAAAATTCCTGAACAGCTTTAGAGAGGAGGGGGTATTTGAGCCTGGCCTCAGGAATGACTAGTCCATCAAAGGGAAAGTGAGGAAGAGCATTCCAAAAAGTACAGCAGGTGCAAACACAAGAAATGATGGGAGCTGGGCTGAAGAGGGAGGCTAGAACCAGATGTTTGTCATAAGAAGTATGAAGCCAGCCTGCAGGTATTTGGGACCCAAAGAAGGCTTATGTTCTCTCCAACTGCACTGCTAACACCCAACCCAGCCCACAGGGCTTGACGAGGCCACTGCAGTCTCAGCCACACTGTCCACCTCAACCCCAGATGCACTCCACCTTATGTACCTAGAGGGAGTAATCTTTTGAAGAGACAAAGTCAAATGTGACTTCCTTGCCAAAAACTCTTTAATAGCCTCCCATTCCACTTAGAATAAAACCCAGTCCCCTAACCAGGGCCCCCAGGCATGATCTTCCTGCCCTCCTCCTTCCACCCCTCACTGTGCCCCAGACCAGACATCCTGGGCTCCTTTGTGTGCTGGGAACTCTCTCAGGGCCTTGTCACTAGCTCTTCCCTCTACCTGGAAAGTGCCTCTTTCAGGTCTCCAGAGCTCATTCTCATCCTTCATTCCTCACAGGCCTTTCCTGGCTCCCAACCTGAAGTTGTGTCCCAGCCACATTCTTCTCTATCATCGCTGCCCCCGGTTCCATCAGGACAACTGTCATGTTGATCTGGGGGGACTATTCCAGGGCAAAGACCACCTCTGAGAGAACTCCCCTCCCCATGCCCTACTTTCTCTCAATCCCCCTGCTTACTTTTGTAGCAGTCCCATAATTTGAAATCCCCTAGAGGGGTGCCTGGCTGGCTCATTCAGCAGAGCACGTGACTCTTGATCTTGGGGTTGTAAGTTTGAGCCCCATGTTGGGTATGGAGATTACTTTAAAAAAATAAAATCTTTTGTGGTTTTAGGCACTTTGGTGGCTTGTGATTTTAGGCACTTTGAGGCACTTTGGTGGCTCAGTCAGTTGTGTCCAACTCTTTTTTTTTTTTTTAATTTTTTTTTTAATATTTATTTTTGAGACAGAGAGAGACAGAGCATCCGAAGAGACAGAGAATCCGAAGCAGGCTCCAGGCTCTGAGCTGTCAGCACAGAGCCCGACGCGGGGCTCGAACTCACGGACCGCAAGATCATGACCTGAGTCGAAGTCGGATGCTTAAACCGACCGAGCCACCCAGGCGCCCCAAGTTGTGTCCAACTTGATTTCAGCTCAGGTCATGATCTTGCGGTTGTGGGATCAAGCCCCATGTAGGGCTCAAGCTGGGCATGGAGACCTCTTGGGATTCTCTCTCACCGTCTCCCTCCACTCCTCCCTCTGCTTGCGCTCTCTCTCTCCAAAAAATAAATAAATAACAAAATAAATAAAATCTTTAAAGAAGAAAGAGAGAAATCCCCTAGATTATTTACCTATTTTGGGTCAATCTGTATGATTTACCCCTCATAGTATTTGGAGCAGAGTTTGTGCATAGCCAATGTTTGTTGACTGACTGAAGGAATGAATAATCAGAAAAATTATAAGGTATGGACTGGGGAGGAGAAAGATCAGGAAATTGAAGCTATGTCAGGGAAACTACTATGATCCAGGCAGGATCCAGGGCCTCCTGCAGGGCAGAGGAAAACATATCAGCAGGGAGCTGATGGGTTCCAGACACAGTTTCAAATTGGAACCAACAGGTATTAGTGACCAACTAGACATGGGGAGAATGAGGGAAAGAATGAGACAATGATGACTTCCAGGGAAGGAAAGCAGGAAGAGTTGGTTGGGGTTGAGGGAAAGTAGAAATGATGAGTCGGTTTGGACTTGTTCAGTGTGAGTTGTTTGAGGGACATCCAAATGAAGGTGTTCAGAAGGAATTTGGATTGACTTACCTGAGGTAAGAGGCGAGGGCTGGGATATAGGAGCTGTCATGTAAATGGGATCATACAGGCCAAGAGTGGATGAGGCCACCCAAGAAGAGTGTGCAGAGAGGTAGGGGGCTAGATGTCCAAACCTAGGGAACATTAAGCTGAGAGGAATCTGCAGGGACCAACCAGAAGTGGTCAGAAAATTAGGTCCATGGACAAAGGGGAGAAAGGAAGCCCAGATGGCAGGCAGGGAGCTTACAGAAAGGGGACAGCACCAATCCTGTCTGATACTGCACAAAGCTCTGGCAAAGAAAAAGGAAAAGCCCCTGGATTTGGCAATTAAGAGTTCATTGCTGATCCTTCCAGGGTGGAGTCACCTCCAGAGTTAAGGAGGAGGCCAGATTGTAGTGGATCAAGTAGTCAGTGGGAGAAATGAAAGAACCAGCCAGTGGAGACCATTCTTTAAAATTTTTCGATAGAGGGGGTGCCTAGCTGGCTCAGTTGGTAAGAGTGTGTGACTCTTGATCTTGGAATTGTGAGTTCAAGCCCCACATTGGATGTAGAGATTACTTTTAAAAAGATTTAAGGGGCGCCTGGGTGGCGCAGTCGGTTAAGCGTCCGACTTCAGCCAGGTCACGATCTCGCGGTCCGGGAGTTCGAGCCCCGCGTCAGGCTCCGGGCTGATGGCTCAGAGCCTGGAGCCTGTTTCCGATTCTGTGTCTCCCTCTCTCTCTGCCCCTCCCCCGTTCATGCTCTGTCTCTCTCTGTCCCAAAATAAATAAAAAACGTTGAAAAAAAATTTTTTTTTAAATAAAAAGATTTAAAATCTTTTAAAAATAAGTAAAATTTAAGAAAATTAAAAATTTTTGATAGGAGGAACTAAGACATAAGGCAATTAGAAGATTAAGAGGAAAGAAAGGGTGCCTGGGTGGCTTAGTTGGTTAAGTGTCCAACTCTTGGTTTCAGCCATGGTTCGTGAGTTCAAGTGCTGCGTTGGGCTCTGTGCTGACAGTGTGGAGCCTGCTTGGGATTCTGTCTCTCCCTCTCTCTCTCTCTGCCCCACCCACACTCATGCTGTCTCTCTCTCTCTCAAAATAAATAAATAATTTTTTTTTTTAAGAGGAAAGGAAGTCGGGGTGCCTGGGTGGCGCAGTCGGTTAAGCGTCCGACTTCAGCCAGGTCACGATCTCGCAGTCCGGGAGTTCGAGCCCCGCGTCGGGCTCTGGGCTGATGGCTCAGAGCCTGGAGCCTGTTTCCGATTCTGTGTCTCCCTCTCTCTCTGCCCCTCCCCCGTTCATGCTCTGTCTCTCTGTGTCCCAAAAATAAATAAACGTTGAAAAAAAAAAAAAATTAAAAAAAAAAAAAGAGGAAAGGAAGTCATGTGAAGGCTTTCCTTTTTTATTTTTTCACTTAGTTGTTTTTCCTATGAAGTACACATTCACTGTACAAAATTGTAACGTGCATAAGAGGATGGAGAAGCAGAGAAAAAAGTGTTTCTTTAGCATCTAGCATATTTCCTTTCAATCTTTTTCTATGTATTTTTTTTTCCTTACCTGGATGAATTATCTTCAATGTACAGTTCCGTGTTGTGCTTTTGTCCCCTACTAAGCATTGTTTCCTAAACATTGATGGCGGTTTTTCTTCTTCTTCTTATTCTTTAATATGAGACACTTGAATGGCCACTCAGCTCTGCCCTCCCATCTAGCATCCTTGGGGGGGGTCTCTCTGATTTTTCAGCAGACAATTTTGTTTGGGGGATAATTCTGTTAATTTGGGGGGGAATAAAAAAGGCTGAACAATAGAAGGGACAAAAATAAACATAATTTGGCAGGGGGAGGGGCAACTAACAGGGTTAGGAGAGGGATGTTCAAGGTATCCAGGCCCGGGTGGGGAGACCATGAGTGTGAGCTGGACGTAGGCCTGCGGTGTTTGCAGTCATTTTGGAAATAGCAGGGCAACTGAGGAGTGCTGATGTCCAGGCCTGCCAAGGGCTTGCTAGCTGCCACACATTGCTCTAAGCACTTAAGGTCTATACAACCTCCCAGGTCCTTTTATTAACCCAGTTTAACATGAGAGGTTAAGAACTTGCCCACATTTATACATCTATTTAATGGCTTGGTTGGATTTGAACATAGGCAATTGTGCTGCAGAGCCCATGCTCTTAATTATCTCTCTACTGTAGAGCTCCTATTCTTGGCTGCACGTAGAATCACTTGTGGAGATTTTATAAAATACCCATACCAGGGCCCCACCCCACATGAATTCAGATGAGATCTCCGAGGATAGAGGCCAGATATGAATATTTTTTATTTAAAAAATGTTTTTTGAGTTTATTATTTTTGAGAGAAAGAGAGAGCACGAGCTGGGGAGGGACAGAGAGGGAGAGGGAGGCACAGAATCCCAAGCAGGCTCCAGGCTCCGAGCCGTCATCACAGAGCCCAACGTGTGGCTTGAACCCATGAACTGTGAAGTCATGACCTGAGCCAAAGTCGGACAGACGCTCAACCTACTGAGCCACCCAGGTGCCCCCAAATATTTTTTTAAATGTCCCTAGAAGACTCTAATGGCCATCCAGGTGTAAGAACCAATCTAATCCTTGCTGATTGCCATGCCATTTTAAACACTTTGTATTAACTTATTTAATTCCCAGAAGGTAGGTAAGAGTAGTGTCCCCATCTTACAAATAAGACAACTAAGGTTGCATAGTTGGTAAGTGGTAGAGCCAGAATCTGGACTTTTGTTTTTCTTTAATGTTTATTTATTTATTTTCGAGAGAGAGAGAGCTGGGGGAGGACAGAGAGAGAGAGAGAATCCTAAGCAGACTCCACGCTGTCAGCACAGAGCCCAGCATGGGTCTGGAACCCACCAACTGCAAGATCATATCTGAGCTGAAATCAAAAGGCAGATGCTTAATGGACTGAGCCACTCAGCATCTCCAGAATCTGGACTTTTTACCTCAGCCTATGCTATGACCCAGCCATTCTGATTTCCTGAGACTAGTTGCTCATCAGATTGAAACGAGCAAACACTGCTTGAGACCCTTCTCTGTGTCTGCCAATGTGCTAGGAGCTTTCCCAGAGATGAAATTCTAGCTAGCGAGTGTTAGCCCCATGTTTCGGAAGAGGCAAGACAGGCTCAGTGAAATTAGGTGGCATTGCGAGGCTGAGACACAGGAAAGCTGCCACTTCCAATGAATCCATCCAGAGTCCAGGCTTTGTGCCAGGACAACTTTTTCCCCTTCTCTGGTGTCACCTCCTACCCATACCAGAGGTTGAAATCAGTGCCACCAGGACCAGACGTTGAGCAGGCCTGCTGGGGTTGGACCAGCTGGAGAGTTTGTGCCTGATCTGGAGGGGCAGCAGCTCCTCTACCAGTCTGCCGTGGAACCAGAATGTGGGCCCAGTGTGGCTTGCCCAATTTGGAAGAGGAGGTAGAAACCCTAAGTTTTATTTGATGTCTCTGGATATGTAAGTGTCAATAACCAATTTCAAAAAAAATGAAAACAAAACCAAATGTCAGACCTCTTATGGGCTCTGCATTGTCCATCTGTAAAGAGGTGTGGCCTGTGGGTCCCAGGTAGCAGTGTCTGGTCTCGCCTACCAGGCATCCACTTCCAGCCTGGAACAGTGCCTCCAGCTGCCTGACTGCAAAGTCAGCATGTCCACCTTGACTCATTTCTACCCTATCTCACCTTAGATCCTCCCTTCCCCCACCTCTTACCTCCTCCACCTCAGAGAATGATACTTCCATCACTCAGTCGCCTCCCAGAGAGCCCTCTGATACCACCTCCTCTCTGAACCCCACCTGGTCCACACCACCATCATCACCTGCCTCTGCTGCCTTACAGCCAGAACCTCCTGACTGGTCTCCCCACTTCCTGCCATGCTGCCTCCCAGCCTTCACTGTTTACTACTCCAATGGCCTCTCTTCCCCTTAGAATTAACCTTGAACTCCTCATCATGGTCTACAAGACCATTCATGAACTGGCTCTGGGATCTCCGCTTGACTCCTTTTCTCTCTGTCACCCTGCTCCAGCTTCATTGGCCTTCCTCAAGTGCCTCTGACACATGGGTTTCGTAACCTTTGCCCGTGCTGTTTCCCCACAGAATCCTATAATGCTCTTCTCCCACATCTTCAGCTGGCTCCTTTCTGTGCTCCAGGTCTCATCTCAGCTGAGCCAGGCCTGCCCTGTCCTCACTGTCTCCAGTTGTGTCTGCTCCCCAGTCACTCTCTCTCACATCCCCTTTATAGCCCTTACTGACACCAGGCACATCTTCCTTGTCTGTATCCACTCTCCTTCCCCTCTCTCACTTCCTTTTCTACCCTATCCCCCTCTCTAGCCCTAACCTGTCACTCACATGCATATAAACCCTGTAATGGAATCTCCTTGAGGGCGGAGACAAAGTCTGTTTTATTCAGCCTCTAGAACATTGCCTGGTACCAGATAGCTCTCAAAACATATTTGTTGGGGCCCCTGGGTGACTCAGTCGGTTAAGCATCCAACTTTGGCTCAGGTCATGATCTGGAGGTTTGTGAGTTCGAGCCCCACATCTGTGCTGACAGCTCAGATCCTGGAGCATGCATCTGTATCTGTCTGCCTGTGTCTCTCTCCTCTCTCTCAAAAATAAATAAACATTAAAAAAATTTTTTTAAATATTTGTTTATTAAGGACTGCCTACCCTTTTGTATCTACCTCCCCTCCCCCACAGCTTACCCTATCTTCTGCATCACATTTGCAGAAGCCAGAACCCACTAACAGATGGGGAGTGAATCAGAAAAAGAGGCAAAGAGAGAAAAGGAGGAAGTCCTGCCAGTGGGTGCAAAAAAGAAAGAAAAAGAAACCAGAAAAAAAAATCTGGGTTGAAACTAGATTTGGTCAAGTGAGTCACCTACTCCCCCACCCCAGAAACCCCTTCAGCCACTGTCCACCACCAGTACCAAACCAAAAGGCTGGGTTTCTGTTTTTGGAGTCAGAGTGGACAAGATTCAAGGTATGCTGGCTCTGTGAACTTGGATCGGTCTCTGTCTCAGCGTCAGATTCTTCATCTGAAAAAGGGAGATAGTAATGGGACCTCACTCACAGAGGAGTTGTGAAGAGTAAATGAAGAATCCATACTCACAAAAGACTAAGAATAACGTCTGGAATGTAGTAAGTACTCAAGAAATACCAGCTAGTATTACTATTAATATTCCAACTGGCACCACCTCCCTGCCTTACAGAACTCAGAGTCCTGTCAGCTGCCTCCATTGGCTACAGGACCTCTCTGGGCCTCAGTCTTCTCATTTGTGATGGGGACCATTAGTAGCTACACTTATGAGCACGTGCTGTGTACCAGGCACTTGGCATACACACAGTTTTGCCGACTTAGGGCAACCTCCCTGAGCTGATGACCAGCTTCCAGTCCCAGTGCTGGAGATACCTTAGGCACACCCAAAACCTTGCTCTTCACCATCTTCTCTTTTCTTTAAAATTTTATAATCTTAATTTTGTAATTTTTAATTTTTAACATTATGATAGGAGCGCCTGGCTAGCTCAGTTGGTAAAGCACATGATTCTTGGTCTCGGGGTTGTAAGTTCAAGCCCGACATTGGGTGTGGAGATTACTGAAAAATAAAATATTTAAGATAATAATAATAATAAAATTAAATTTACATTAAAAAATAAATTGTGGCAAAATAGATATAACAGAAAAATGTAGCATTTTAACCACTTTCAGTGTGCACCTGAATGGCACTAATCACATTGACATGGTTGTGCAACCATCACCACTGTCCATCTCCAGAACTTTGTCATCATCCTCAGCTGGAACTCAATGCCCACTACACAGTAACTTCCCATACCACCCCCCTTCAGTGCCTAGTAACCACTCTCCTATTTTATGAATCTGACCATTCTAGGTATCAACAAATAGTATTTGTCCTTGTGTGAGTCTGCCTTATTTCCCTTAGCAGAATGTCCTCAAGGTTCATCCACGTTCTAACATGTATCAGTACTTCATTCTTTTTAATGGCCAAGTAATGTTCCATGACATGGATATTTATTCATTTTGCTCTTCCATTTATCCTCTGATGGGCATTTGGATTGTTTCTACTTTTTGGCTATTGTGAATAATGCTGCTATGAATATGGGTGCACAAAATTATCTTCGAAACTCTGCTTTCAGGGGCACCTGGGTGGCTCAGTTGGTTAAGCATCTGACATCAGCCAGGTCATGATCTCATGGTCTGTGAGTTTGAGCCCCACATTGGGCTCTGTGCTGACCGCTCAGAGCCTGGAGCCTGCTTCCGATTCTGTGTCTCTCTCTCTCTGCCCCTCCCCTGCTCATGCTCTGTCTCTCTCTCTCTCTCTCAAAACTAAAATAAACATTAAAAAAATGTTTTTAATTGTTTAATACCAGGATTTGATACAAGGATTCTCTATTCTTTTCCACTGGACTATATGTCTGTCTTTATATCAATACCACACTGTTTTACTTCCTATAGCTTTGTAGGAAGTTTTGAAATCAGGAAGTGTATTCTTCCAACTTTGTTCTTTTACAAACAGTATTTTGTAAAAGATAAAAAAGATACAAAAGATACAAAATGCAAAAACATTTTGACTATTAGGGGTCTCGAGATTCCATCTGAATTTTAGGATGGGTTTTCTATTTCTGCAGAAAACGTGTTAGGATTTTTATAGGGATTGTATTGAATCCACAGATCGGTTTGGCTAGTATTGACATCTCAACAATAATATTAAGTCTTCCAGCCCATGAACATGGGATGTGTTTCCATTTATTTATGTCTTCTTTAATTTCTCTCAGCAGTGTTTTGTAGTTTTCAGTGTACAAGTTACACTCATCCTTGGTTTAGTTTTACCTCCTTGGTTAATGTTATTCCTAAGTATTTTATTTTTTGATGTTATTATAAATTGAATTGCTTTCTTAATTTCCTTTTTGGATTAGTAGTGTATAGAAACACAATTTTTATGTGACCATCGTTTCTTTTCAGTGGTCACTTATCCCAACCTAGGGGAGCTCAGGGACCTTTTTGGCTGTTTTTGGTTTTGTTTTTTTAAGTAAGCTCTGTGCCCAACATGAGACTTAAACTCATGACCCTGAGATCAAGAGTGGCATGCTCTACCAACTGAGCCAGCCAGGCGCCCCCAGATTTGGTCAGTTTTGAGAGAGGAGCCATACTTCTATCTGCCTACCTGAAGGTTAGAAACTTCCTCTTATCTTCTGACAAATTGACACTCTCTTCCCCACCACCCTTAAAATGCCAAAGCTTCATGGCGCCTCGAAATCAATTTCCCTGAACCACCTCCCCTGCCCCCCCCCCACCCTCTGGAGTAAACCCATCCTGTTGGGAGTCTATGACCTGAGTAGGAGTTCCATTTTAGTTACAGAAGGCAACTTCCTTACAAGTTGTGTAAACTTAAGACTACCTATAAATGGGAAGACTGTTGTCCTACTTCTGAGAATGGACAGGAGCACACTGTCTTGCTACACCCATATGCTTGGACATAGCAGGTGCTTAATAAATAGCAGCAATGGGGCACCTGGATGGCTCAGTCTGTTGGCCGTCCGACTCCGGCTCAGGTCATGATCTCGTGGTCCGTGAGTTCGAGCCCCGCGTCGGGCTCTGTGCTGACAGCTCAGGGCCTGGAGCCTGTTTCAGATTCTGTGTCTCCCTCTCTCTCTGACCTTCCCCCATTCATGCCTGTCTCTCTCTGTGTCAAAAATGAATAAACGTTAAAAAAAAATTTTTTAATAAAAAAAATAGCAAATGTATGTGCATAAGTACTTCATGACATATGAAGAGCTCTACAAATGTACTGAATGCCTACTAAGTGCCAGGTACTACATCAGACACCCAAGGATGCAAGTGATATATAAGACACAGGTTCCATGCCCTCACCCAGGTGACATTCTGGCTGGGGAATATAAATATTGAGCAACTAACTTTACATCAAGTGTAAATGCATTAATAACAACTATGATGATGTTCTGCTGCGACGTAGATGGTGCCATGAAAGAGTGTAACAGAGTGTGAGGGAGCTAACCTAGTGAGGGGTGGGGAGGTCAAGGAAGGCCTCCCTGAGGAAGTAACATTAGAGATGAGATGTAAAGAATGAAGAAGAAGTAGCCATGATGGGAAAGGGGGAGAACCTGTTGAGAAAGAACATTTCCAGCTAGAAGGAAGAACTTTCTGGAGGCCCTGAGGCGAGGAGAGAGTAGTGGCCTCAGAGATACACAGAGAAGACCAGTGTGGCTGGAGCCCTGAGAACGAAGAGGATGGTGAGTCACAGAGACTTACAGGATGTTAAACCAAACTAGTTAGGCGCCACGGAAGGGTCTTAAATGAGGGGGGTAGTGACATAATCAGCTAACACACAGAAACTCAGCATGCAGGAAATCCACTAAGGTCAAGTTTCTAAATTAGAGAACTTATTCCATAAACTGATTACAGCTCAGGCTCCTAGCTGTGTATATTCTCTTTTTAGCCCTTGAATTTTTTTTTTTTAACATCCTTATTCAAGTATAATTTACATACCACAAAACTTACCCATTTTAAATGTACAACTCAATGATTTTTAATAAATTTATAGAAGTGTACGACTGTGACCATAATGTATTTTTAGGACATTTTCTTCACCCCCAAAAGATCTCTCATGCCCATTTGTCGGGCATGCCCACGCTTCCCACCCACCATGGCCCAGCCACCGGTGTAAATGCCCACACCCACACTGAGCTCAGGTCCACTTTGGGGGAGGGCCCAAGTGGGGCCATGCCTTTGTCCATACTCTTGCCCTGGACCCTGCACTTTGACCTAGGCTGGGAGCTAGAGGACCCTCTACCTGGTCCTGCTGGCTCTGTGGGAACTGGCAGTCCCTGTCCCAGGGGGTCTCTCTGGTGACATTCACTTGGGGCCCTGATGCACTCACTGAGACCCCCCTGTACCTCCCACAGACCCCAAGGTGGGGGAATGGCAGGGGTCTGGCTGGGGTCCCCTTCCTATGCCCAAGGGTTTGGGGTCCAGCCCAGCCAGCTGCCAAGTGACCTTGTCCCAGCTCCCCCTCCCCAGGCTGGTGTGAGTGTGTGTGTTCGCACCCAGCTTCTATTTCATATTGCAAATGTAAATAAATAAAGGTCCTCCCACCCCCAGCTCCAGGCAGCCACTAACCTGCTTTCTTCTGCTTTCTGTCTCTATAGATTTGCCTTGTCTGGACATTTTACATAAAAGGAATCATATAAAATGTGGTCTTCTGGGACTGATTTTGTCATCATTTGTATTCCAGTGACTATGTGTCTCCATTATCTAACTTTTTCATATATCCCATATTTTCATAGAAAATAGGGAAAAAATGGGGGTGCCTGGCTGGCCCAGTCAGAAGAGTGTGTTACTCTTGATATTGGGGTCATGAGTTTGAGCCCCACATTGGGTGTAGAGATTATTTAAATAAATAAAACTAAAAAAAAAAAAAAGAAAAGAAAAGAAAAGAGGGAAATATGGATGAGCAAAATGAAAAAGCTTCACTTTCCCAATAAGTCTTTCCTAACAGATTCCACTATAGTTGACTTTCTCCTGGGGCCTTCTGGGCAGTCAGAGACCTGATTCCTGTCAGAAGACCTGGGCTCACCTTTTGACTCTGCTATTTTCTCACTATGTGATCTGGGACTCTTGGAGTTTCTGTTTTCTAATCTGTAAAGTGAGCAAAATAATACTACCTACATCATTGGCTTCTATGATGAGTAATAGGAGCTAATGCATGCTAAGTGCTTAATATAGGGACTGGCACGCGATAAGGACACCATAGAGGTGAACCATTATCATAAATATTCCTATGCAACATTTTATTTTTATTATTATTCATTATTTTTTAAGTAAGCTCCACGCCCAACATGGGGCTTGAACTTGTGACCCCAAGATCAACGGTCACATGCTCTGTTGACAAGCTAGTCAGGTGCCCCTCTATGCAACATTTTAATGAGTAAATGGTATTCAGTTTGTGGCTATCCCTTAGTCGGTTTGAATTCTTACTGCTCTTGAATATGTAGGCCAGGGGCCAGTGAACTACAGCTCAAAGAATGGTTTTCACATGAGATGCCTGGGTGGCTCAGTTGGTTAAGCCGTCCAGCTTCAGCTCAGGTTATGATCTCCCGAGTCAGTTCGTGAGTTTGAGCCCTAGGTCTGGCTCTGTGCTGACAGCTTGGAGCCTGGAACCTGCTTTGTATTCTGTTTCTCCCTCTCTCTCTGCCCCTCCCCTACTCACACTCTGCCTCTCTCTCTCTCTCAAAAATAAACATTAAAGAAAAAAAGAATGGTTTTCACACTATTTATTTTTAAAATATTTATTTATTTTTGAGAGAACGTATACAGGTGAGGAACATAGAAAGAGGGGACAGAGGAGCCGAAGCAGACTCTGTGCTGACAGCAGCGAGCCCAATTCAGGGCTCAAACTCACCAACCATTGAGATCATGACCTGAGCAGAAGAAGTCAGACGCTTAACCAATTGAGCCACCCAGGCACCCCTGGTTTTCACATTTTTTTTAATCATTTTTTTTTAACGTTTATTTATTTTTGAGAGACAGAGCACAAGCAGGGGAGGGGCAGAGAGAGAGAATCCAAAGCAGGTTCCAGGCTCTGAACTGTCAGCACAGAGCCCGATGCGGGGCTCGAACTCATGAACCATGAGATCATGACCTGAGCCGAGGTCGGATGATCAACCGACTGAGCCACCCAGGCACCCCTGGTTTTCACATTTTTAAATGGCTCGCAGGATTTTAAAAATAAATCAAAATAATATTATTTCATGACATGCGAAAATTATATGAAATTGCAATTTCAGTGTCTGTAGGTAAAACTTTATTGGAACACAACTACACTCCCTTGTTTGTATATTGTCTCTTACTGTTTTGCAACAGCAGAGTTGAGTGGCTAGTAGATACCATATGACCACAAAACCTAAAATATACACCATCTGGCCTCTTTACAGAAAAAGTGTGCTGATACATGGTGGAGATAACTCTTCATCCCTTATGCTTTATAAAAAAAAAAAAAAAAAAAGTACTGCAAAGGAACATCCAAGGCCTGTGAGACCAGAAGTCAGTGGCCTCTTCAGGCTGCCACCCGGCTGGTTTCATACTGGCCTTTCTGGTCTTTCAGCTCTTGGTCTGTCTGCGGCACATTGGCTCCACCCTCAAGACTTTGCCTCTGCCTAAACAGCCCTTCCCCCCCCCACAACTTTGTGTGGGGTCTTCTATTGCTTCTTCAGGTTTCAGTTACAAAGTCTTTGCTTCAGGAAAGCTTTTCCAGATCTCCTCCTCCCAGCCAAATTCAGCACAGTAGTACTCAGTTTGCTATTCTCTCCCCTCACTAAGCCTTGTCAAGTCAGGCACTGGATCTATCACTACTACAGTTGACCTTGAACATTGCAGAGCTTAAGGGTGCCACCTCCCACCATTTACCCACTGTAAAAAAAAAAAAAAAAAAAAAAAAAAAATAGTATAACTCCTCACCCAGTATAACTTTTGACTCCCCCCAAGTTGCCTTCTGTTGACAAGAAGCTTTACTATAAAACAGTTGACTAACATGTCTTTTGTATTAGATGTATCATATACTGCATTTTTTTTTTTAATGTTTATTTCTGAGAGACAGAGACAGAGAGAGTGTGAACAGGGGAGGGGCAGAGAGAGAGGGAGACACAGAATCAAAGCAGGCTCCACGCTCTGAGCTGTCAGCACAGAACCTGACACGGGGCCTAAACGTACTGCAAGATCATGACCTGAGCTGAAGTCCGGACGCTTAACCGACTGAGCCACCCAGCAGCCCTAACTCAGCTTTAGAAAGGCATAGATATATGCATACATATCATATAGTCCTGGTTAAGGGGGAACATTTTTTTAGAAAATCAGTTATGTGTGATGATTCAATCACCCCTGTAGACAGGTACCTAGGTGGAAGCCCGATATTCTCACTGAGTAATTGAGAGTACTCTTAAGTAAACTTGTAACTTGTTTGGCTTAAGCCTCAATTCCTTAACCTGTGATACAGAAAACAGCCACTCTTCCTACGTCAGCAATCACCTGAGCAGCTTTTCCACAACCAACACTGCTGTGAATACGCCCTGGCGATCACAACTCCTTGACGTTTTTCAATAACTGACTACCTAGAAAAAGACCTGCGTAGACATTTTTTTCCAGTTACCATTTCGCATACTTGCACCTAACCCCCAAAAATAGACAATAAACAGCCCTGGATGACATCGCCATAAAACCAAAAGCCGGACTTAAAATTCTTTCTTAACGCACTCCTTCAAACAGGGGCGCCGGGACCAACGATCACCAGCTGCCCGGGTACCAAAAAATTATGCTTCCGAAATCTCTTGATGTCGATTCCGCACGCAGAGCAATGGAGCTGCCCTACGTGTGCCACTCACGACAGAAGCCCTTTTTGCCTTAGCAAGAACCAAGGCAGGGTGGCAGCGTTGGCGAATCCCTCTTTTGCTAAAGGTGAAAACAAAGCTGAAGCAATTTCCTATTTCTTGTTTCTCAGGGTGAGAGGAGGAACTGCAAGACATTGTGGCCCGGAGGGCAATCTTCACAAAAAGACTTATGATTTGTCCTTTTGGTTTTTATATAGTAGTAAAGGCAAGGAGGTAAATTGATATGCAAATTTGAGCGGTGCTTGCTGGGAAGGGGCTGGCCGAGGCGCAGAGGGAGTGGCAGGGAAGAGCGTTTGTAGGAGAGGGCGGGAGAAGCTGTCGCCAGCTGCAGTAGGCATGGGGTGGCACCTGTTGTATGCTGCGCGGGAGACCCGCTTCTGGGCGGCTCTGGGTACCTGTCTGCGGAAGACACGAATCCCACCCTATTAAAATTGAAAACGCACAAACTTGTGCCACCCCTAGCCATCGACCCGGATGGGGCCCCACCAGGCGAGCACTGGAGGCAGAGCTTGCTATTAAGAGAAAAATTCGGAGGAACCTCCTCTTCTGCTAACGGATTAGCAGAGCGTTGTGTGTTCATAAAGTGGAACGCCATCTGCTGCGCTGCCAGGAGTGAATTAGACACCAAAAAGCATTGAGTGACAAGAGTTGCAGAATAAGGCACAGCATGACGACCATTAACATGAAGGGGGAAAAAAATCAATACTACATTTGGATTGATTGAAGTAGATCTTTATCAACAGATATAAAAAAATGAGTGAAGGTGTTGAATAGGGTACCACATTAAATGATCAGTGTAACAAAGAGCATACACGTGTGCACATAAAAACCCAGTGCTATATATTTTCTGACGCCACATACTTTATTAACTTTCTAAAAAAGATTTGCAAGAACATACATCAGTGATTACCTCTGGGAAGGAGGGAAGGATGAGACTCATGACACACAAGACTTTAGATTTGTCTGTAATATTCTAATTATTTTAAAAAGCATAATGAGCTATTTTATTACTTGTATAATTGAAATTACTTTTAAAATTGTTCTTGCTTTTGAGGGCACCTAGGTGGCTCAGTCAAACATCTGACTCTTGGTTCCAGCTCAGGTTATGGTCTCATGGCTCATGGGATGGAATCTCAGCTCTGTGCTGACAACATGGAACCTACTTGGGATTCTCTCTCCTTCTCTCTGTGCCCCACCACCACCTCGTGTTCTGTCTCTGTTTCTGTCTCTCTCTCAAAATAAATAAATTATTTAAAAAATTGTCCTTGGGGCATCTGGGTGGCTTAGGTGGTTAAGCGCCCAACTTTGACTCGGGTCGTGATCTCAAGGCTCGTGAGTTCGAGCCCCGCATCGGGCTCTGTGCTAACAGCTCAGATCCTGGAGCCTGTTTCAGATTCTGTGTCTCCCTCTCTCTCTGACCCTCCCCCGTTCATGCTCTGTCTCTCTCAGTCTCAAAAATAAACGTTAAAAAAAATTTTTTTTTTAAATTGTCCTTGCTTTCTATATTTTCTCCCTATATTTCATTTTCTAAAGTCAGGTTTGTTGACATGTAATTTATATATAAATATACCTTGTTTATCATATGGTTTAACAAACTCATATAGACATGTATCTGGTACCAAGGTCAATCAAATATCAAACATTTCTATCACCCCCAAAAGCTCCTTTGTCTCCTTTTGTAGTCACCTCCCGTAATCCCAATCCTGGTAAGTAGTGCTCTTCTCTGGTCCTGTAGTTTTGCCTTTTCCAGAATGGCATAAAAATGGAATCAATCACACATCAGTTTTAATATAAAAACAGTATGTGCTAATTGTAAAAATGCTGAAACAGTACAGAAATGTGAGAATGTTTTCCCCAAACTACTATGAACAGTTTAGTGTTTCTCTTGCCAGACTGTTTCCTATGTACATACACATAGATTTTTTTTTTTAGTGTTTTATTCTTTTTTTTTTTAATTTTTTTTTCAACGTTTATTTATTTTTGGGACAGAGAGAGACAGAGCATGAACGGGGGAGGGGCAGAGAGAGAGGGAGACACAGAATCGGAAACAGGCTCCAGGCTCTGAGCCATCAGCCCAGAGCCCGACGCGGGGCTCGAACTCACGGACCGCGAGATCGTGACCTGGCTGAAGTCGGACGCTTAACCGACTGCGCCACCCAGGCGCCCCTTTTAGTGTTTTATTCTTGAGAGAGAGACAGAGCATGAGTGAGAAAGGGGCAGAGTGAGAGAGGGACACAGAATCCGAAGCAGGCTCCAGGCTCCGAGCTGTCAGCACAGAGCCCGATGTGGGGCTCGAACTCACAAGATGTGAGATCACGACCTGAGCCAAAGTTGGATACTCAACTGACTGAGCCACCCAGGCGCCCCTACACAGATTTTTTTTTTTAATTTTTAACTTTTTTTTAGAGAGAGTGTGTGAATGCTCGAGTGGGGTGGGGGGAGGGAAAGAGAGAGAGAGAGAGACAGAAAGAGAATCAGAATCTCCAGTAGGGGCTCAATCTCACGACCCTGGGGTCATGACCTGAGCCGAAATCAAGAGTCCAATACTTAACTGACTGAGCCACGCGGGCTCCCCTACATTTTAAAACAAAAATGTAGACTGTCAGGCATTTTACTCTCCTTAAAATATTTTATTTTTAATTTAAATTTTAGTAAGTTAATATGCAGTGTAATATTGGTTTCAGAAGCAGAATTCAGTGATCAAATTCAGTGAAAAATATGCAATGCTTCACAAATTTGCGTATCATCCTTGTGCAGAGAACATGCTAATCTTCTCCGTGTCGTTCCAATTTTAGTGTATGTGCTGCTGAAGTGAGCACCTTAATATATGTTAATAATATATAGAGGTACCTGACCTCTACAATTTAGAAGCTGCAAGAGAAGGAAGTCACCTAAAAAGTTCCTACACAATAATAGGAAGCAGACCTGTAGTGTAAACTGGTCGAAGCCTAGATACGGGCACTGTCAGTTGTGTTTGTTGGGGGCTTCTCCTATAATCAATCTGCTAGTCCTCTCTTAAAAACAAATCATTATTTGGGGCACCTGGGTGGCTCAGTCAGTTGAGCGTCCGACTTCAGCTCAGGTCATTATCTCACAGTTTGTGGGTCGAGCCCTAAACCTGGCTTTGCACTGACAGCGAGGGCCCGCTTCGGATTTTCTGTATCCCTCTCTCTGCCCCTAACCCCCACCTCTCAAAAATAAACATTCATTTTTTAATTTTTAAATTTTTTAATGTTTATTTATTTTTGAGAGACAGAGAGAGAGACAAAGTGTGAGCGGAGGAGGTACAGAGAGAGAGGGAGACACAGAATCCAAAGCAGGCTCCAGGCTCTGAGCCGTCAGCACGGAGCCCGATGCCGGGCTCGAACCCACGGACCGTGACATCATGACCTGAGCCAAAGTTGGATGCTCAAGCGACTGAGCCACCCAGGCGCCCCCAAAATAAACAAACATTTAAAAAATTAAATCACTATTTCACTCCCCCTTTCAACACTCCAATGGCTTCCCATTGCACAATAAATAAAACCTCATGTCCTCACCATAGCCTACAAAGTCCTGCCTGAGCTGAGCCCTGCTTGCCTCTCCCAACTCTACCCGCCACTCTATCACTTATTAAATTCCAGCCACCTTGGCCATCTTGGTCCTTGAATAAGCTTCCTTAGCTCAGGGCTTTTGGTCACCCAGCTAGTTAAATCTGATATTCTCTCTTACACTTTTGTGTACTTTCTGATGGTCTGTTTCCCACTGCAGATTGTAAACTCTCAGAACAAGGATATTTATTATCTGTCGTATCTACTAGCATATATACCCAGGACCTAGCAAAAAGCTTGGCACACAACGAGCACTGTTTGCTGAATGAGTGAATGTACATTTAAACTGGTCTTAAAAAGATGGAGTGGGAGGGAAAAAAGTGTGCCAGATCCTTAGGAGAATGAAGAGAGCTGTAGCAGGGAAATTAGGCTAAGGAAGGCCATTTGAAGCCTAATGGTGAGGGGGCCTTGAATCTAAGAATTTGCATCTGGTGGCAATGCAGGTGATTGGGAGTTTGGTGGGCCAAGGATGAGAAGATGTAAAGATGAGGGCACCTGGCTGGCTCAAAGAGCCTGTGACTCTCGATCTAGGGGTTGAGTTTGAGCCCCGTGCTGGATGTAGAGATTGATAAAAAATAAACTTAAAATATAGGTGGGGGACACCTCTTCCTGATTTCTGCAGGCAGTTACTATGGCTCACTTTGGGCTGTCATGGCCCTTTGTATATTCGTTTGTGTCTGCAGGTTCTTCATTTTAGTGTGAACATCACATTGGTTGGGACTGGGTCTTACATGCCTAGCACCTGGCATAAGGTAAAAAATGTTATCCCAAAGTGATGTAAAAACTAAAACCATCAGTTTAATGGTTACACACAGGACAGGATTAGGCTTTAAGTGAGAGTTCAAGTTGAGACTGCACTTATTAGAACCTTACTTAATCTCTCAGGGATTTTATTTTAAAGTTTTGTTTTTTTTTTAAATTTTATTTTGAGAGAGAGAGGGAGAGAGAGCAAGCAAGGGGCGGAGAGAGGGAGAGACAATCCCAAGCAGGCTCCATGTTATCAGTAGCGAGGAGCCCCACGTGGGGTCTGTAACTCACCAAACGGAGATCAAAACCAGAGATCAAGAGTCCCACACTTAACTCACTAGGCCACTAGGGCACCCCTCTCAGGGGTTTTCTTTAAATGATTACGTAATATAGGGGCACCTGGGTGGCTCAGTCGATTGAGCATCTGTCTTGATATTGGTTCAAGTCCTGATTTGGGGGTGGTGGGATCAAGCCCAGCGTCAGGCTTCATGTGGAGTCTGCTTGGGATTCTCTCTCTCCCTCTCTGCCCCTCCCCCATTTCAAAGTAAATAATTTTTTAAAAGATTAAATGATGTATCGGAGTTAAGAGGCTTAGCAAAGTTCCTTGATGACAGTAAGTGCTCAATTAAAACTATTTGCCAATCCATAGGTACAACCCGTCTCTCGTCTCTACGCTCTTGTGCTGCCAATTCCCTTGTTAGAGTTCAACGGGATTATCCACGGGGTGCTTCGGTCCCAAGTGGTATCTCTGTCTAGATAACGACCATAAAGGCAACTAAATCAACTAAAAATGGCGACCTTTAAGACCTCCAAGGGCGTCAATTATCGGCTGTGCTAGCGTATACGATACGCGGAGACTGAAAGAAACAGCAAGAGCAGGGACCGCAACGCCAGGGTAGAAGGCAACGAGTTCGCCCACGCTGCCACCCAACCACAAGCAAGAAAAACCCCAACCGCGGGAGCCGAGAAACAGCCTAGGACCGCGACCACGTGTCAGAGAGCAGTCTGCGCATGCGTAAGCGAGGCGCGCGCCCGCCGGCCGGAAGAGCCGCGCGTTTCCGGGTTGGAGGCGGGGAGCGGTGCCGGAAGTACTCGGGGAGGGCCGAGCAGTCGGACCGGCTGCTGAGACGAACGCTTCACTGGGGCAGTCTCCGCATATCATGGGGAGATAGACGCTGCTGCCTGTGAGTCTTGGGCCCTGGCAGTTGAGGAAGAAGAGCGGGAGGAGGGAGTCAGGACCCAGACCCACAGTGGGTCAGTGTTTGAAGAACTATGTTGTGGAGGATACCGGGTTGTGCGAGGAATCAGGCTGTTGGGACGGGACTAAGGGGCTCCGGGCTCGGAGAAGACGCGGCTGTGGGGACCGGGGCTATAGACGGGACTTAGGGAACCGGGACGAATGTGAGTTCTCCGGCACCTGAGGGAAAGCGATGTGAGGGGAACAGGATTGTGAGGACCCGTACTCTTAAGAGGAGAGGGTCGGAATGGAAAGGGGCGTGAAGACACGGGCTCCTGAAAGGTAAAAGCGGAGCTATGAGGACTTGGGCTCCTAAGAGACAGAAGCGGGACAGTCAAGACCCAGGCTCCTAAGAATTCAGAAACAGATTAGCGAAGACTTAGGTTCTTGAGGGGCAGGAGCGCTCAGAGACCACTTGGGTTTGGAAGGAACGGCAGCGGGCAGTGAAGACGGGCTTCTGTGGGGACGGGATCAGGGCTTGGAGACTCCGAAGTACCTGAAGGAACAGGGCTGTGAGAACCCGAGCTCTCCAAAGCGGAGAGTATAAGGGGCCATGGCTGCAGGGAGATCAGCCTCCAAAGGAAAGGGAGAGTTTGGAAAAGATGTAGTGATCCATTTTTTTCCTCATATTCTCTGAATCCAGAGTGGTAAAGGATGTATTCAGGGGAAGACGACCCTTCCTTCGCGCTGCCTGCTTGGCATTTGGCAGGCTTTTCTTGTGTCAGATACTTTTATCTAGGAAAGCCCACATGCAAGCATCTTCGTTTTCTGCTTCATTCTTACAAAGCTCTGATGTGAAGTTGAAGCCGTTTGAACTCAGTTATATACTTGATAAGTGCTTTAAATACCATTCCACCGAACCCTGATTGAGCACAGATCTCTGCATCTCAAATAAAAGAATGTTGGAGATAGGGGGACAGGATGGCCCAGAAAGATAATCTTTGTAAAACTCCTGTTTTATAGGTAAAGAGGCTGAGGTCCAAAGAAGGCTTAGGATCACATGAAGCAGTGATTGATTCGATCATAATTTTGATATAGTACCCTGCTGTGCCTAGCAAATAGGAGATCTTGGCTAATAATATCCTTGAAAACACGCTTCTAGAATCTTTGCTTTAACGTCAAACTCAAGAAGGAAATTTTTACAAATTTAGTACTTTATTTCAAGTCTTGTGGCTGTATTGACATCAATACAGTGAATGTCACCAGTTAGGGAACCTTTAAAGGAACGCTTCTCCTCCCCCTCCCCCAACCCCAATATAGTAAGCCATTTAGAAAGTTGCAGATAAATAAGTTATATCCTATATTTTTAGTATCAGGATTTATTGGAGATGGCTGCTTTTAGATAAGAATGTCAGGGATACCTGGACCAGTTACTTCCCTTCAATAACATCTTTTACTGAAACCTACACAGATTAATCAGGCACTATCGTAAGCACTTTCTTTTTTTTATATTAATTTTTTTAACGTTTATTTATTTTTGAGACAGAGAGAGAGAGAGACAGAGCATGAACGGGGGAGGGTCAGAGAGAGGGAGACACAGAATCTGAATCAGGCTCCAGGCTCTGAGCTGTCAGCACAGAGCCCGATGCGGGGCTCGAACTCACGGACCGGGAGACCATGACCTGAGCCAAAGTCGGCCGCTTAACCGACTGAGCCACCCACGCGCCCCCCGTAAGCACTTTCAAGTGTTATATTATTTAATTCTCACAACTCCACAAGTTAGATATTGTCAGTCCCATTGTCCAGATAAGGAAATTGGTTCAGAGAGGTTAAGTACCTTGCCTGAAAACACATGGAAATAAGTGGCCCATCCCCAGTCAAACCTTGTATGTGTTTGACTAATTTTGTCTACTTTTCTAAGTGAATTCCTTTCCATGTCTCAGTTTGCCCATCAACAAAATAGAAGTAACAGTTAAACAAAACATATTGAATGAAAGCACCTCCTCCTCCTTAAGATTTCTATTAATACCAAGTACTATAACTTGCTAGGGTACTTATATAGTGTAGTATTTGAGAGCTAAATTTCTTTGTTTTTAAATAAGCATAGATATTCAAGATCTAAAAATGGGACCTGATTAGAACTTTTCCTTACAATGGAGAAAGATATATTTAATTTTAAATTTAGGAGGCCACAAAAGACCAATTTGAAGAACAAGGACTTAAATTGGATTAACTTTACAATTAATTGCAACATGAACTAGATGATTAGGGAAATTGGGCTAACTTAGTTGAAACTACTGTTTTTTTTTCCCCAAAGGGTTAGCTTATACTATTTTCAAGTGCCTCTACTATATACAAGTGATCAAAACTTACCCCAAATTATGAAGTAAAGCATTCCCATGACACCATTTCAAAATACTTGGTTTAATTAATGACAATTTATTCTTGAGTTAACATTCTCATCTACATTTGCAAAAGGTACTTATTTCACTCATATGTAGCTCTAGCATTGAATTATCATAATAGTGTTTCAAAGTACCTGATCAGAAAATCATTGTGTTAGAGAAGATCTGAACATGGAACGTATTACTTTTGATCTAAGGTCTTCATGGAAAGCCCCAAAATACTTTGGAGACTATACACAACCAGTGTTTATCAGTCTGTATTGTGAAATAGGTGTGCCAGTGGCAGAAGACAAACTGAAATCTGTACTTATGGACTTAATCTAAAATCTTACATTAATTGTTAGAGGTGTAAGGACTTAAGAATTCGGATCCCACTCTTAATTATAGATGTAGAAAATTTGGTCAAAGGGAGCTCCTATAACTCTGTGGCAGAAGTAGTATGATACCCAACCCTCCTGACTTGGGCCTTCCCTGTGCCATAGGACCCCTCATCAGCCTCCTTTTGACCATTTACCACGACCATTTTTTTGCAGTCACTTTTTTTTTTGGTATTGTTTTTTAAGTTTTTTTTTTTTCAAAGCTTACTTATTTATTTTGAGAGAAAATCCCATCCCAAGCAGGCTCTGCAGTGTCAGCACAGATCCCAATGTGGGGCAGGAACTCCCAAACCTTGAGACCATGACCCTAGCCAGAATCAAGAGTCTGATGCTTAACTGACTGATCACCCAGGCACCCCACTTTTTTTTTTTTTTAATATCTGAAGTCATAAAAATGGTTATAGGATGCCACCAACACATACTACAATGGTTGAAAACCTTTAGCTTTAATGCACTGATTTTTATAACTAAGATTTAGAAGAGAGGAGCATATATATTATAATATTAGCAAACATGTTTATTTGTACTTTTCATGTGCCAGGCACTCTTCTAAGTGCTTTCTATACATAAATTCAATGTACTGTTACAACAGTCCCATGAGATATATAAAATGTGAATGCATTTTTCACATGAGGAAACTGAGGTATAAAGAGATTGGAATAACTTGCTCAAGGACGTAAAGCTGATTAATAAGTGGCAGAGTTGGTATTTGAACCCAGACATTGCCACCAGAGTCTGTCCCTTGACCACTGTACTGTATTGCCTTTCTGTTAAGCCAAGACCACCTAAACAGAATCAAACTAGTCAAAAAAACTAATGGAAAGAAATGTTCCTCTCAAGTTTTACAGAATGCAATTAATGGATTTTTTTTTAAGGCTGGGAAATTTGAGCTCATTTAGATACATCTAGAAGCCAATGAGAAAAGAAACAGATAGAAAACCCAGTCATTTAAGTCCTGTACCACAGTGATAGGGCTTGTATGCCATCAGCCTGGTAGTCCCCTTTACTCCACTATTTGGTTTAAATAATTCCTAAACATTTCAGAAGTGAAAGGGTTTTAAAGACAATCTGTTCTTCTATTCCCCTATTCTCTTCACTTAAAAAAATATATATATACATATATGTATATATATTTTGGACTGGTTCAGTCCAAAGAACATGTGACTCTTGATCTCAGGGTTGTAAATTTGAGCCCCAATGTTGGGTGTAGAGATTACTTAAACTATTTTTTAAAACTTTTTTTTAAAGTTTATTTTCTGGGGCGCCTGGATGGCTCAGTCGGTTGAGCTTCCGACTTCGTCTCAGGTCATGATCTCACAGTCTGTGAGTTCCAGCCCCGTGTCGGGCTCTGTGCTCAGAGCCTGGAGCCTGCTTCAGATTCTGTGTCTCCCTCTCTCTCTGCCCCTCCCCCATTCATGCTCTGTCTCTCTCTGTCTCAAAAATAAATAAACATTAAACAAAATTTAAAAAAATAAAGTTTCTTTTCAGAGAAGGAGAGAGAGAGAGAACAGGGGAGGAACAGGGAGAGAAAGAACGAATTCCAAGTAGGCTCCGCACTGTCAGCTCAGATTCCAGCGTGGGGCTGGAACCCACAAACCGTGAGATCATGACCTGAGCTGAAATCAAAAGTCGGATGCTGTACTGACTGAGCCACCCAGGCACCCCTTGTGAAAACTTTTTTTTCTTTTTAAGTTTTTTTTTTTTTTAAGTTTTTTTTTTTCAACGTTTATTTATTTTTGGGACAGAGAGAGACAGAGCATGAACGGGGGAGGGGCAGAGAGAGAGGGAGACACAGAATCGGAAACAGGCTCCAGGCTCCGAGCCATCAGCCCAGAGCCTGACGCGGGGCTCGAACTCACGGACTGCGAGATCGCGACCTGGCTGAAGTCGGACGCTTAACCGACTGCGCCACCCAGGCGCCCCTTAAGTTTTTTTTAAGTAATCTCTACACTCCAGGTGGGGTCGAACTCACAACCCCAACATCGAGTTTCATGCTCTTCTAACTGGGCCAGCCAGGTGCCCCCCAAAATAAAATATAAAAAAATATCTGTTGGGGTGCCTGGGTGGTGCAGTCTTTTAGTGTCTGACTTGATCGCAGCTCAGGTCTTGATCTCAGGGTCATGAGTTCAAGCTCCGTGTTGGACTCTGTGCTGAGCATGAAGCCTACTTAAAAAAAAAATTGCTAATGAAACAGATGTCTAGAAAAGGCCATGGTCTTATAATTACTACAAGGTGTGACCCCCTCCCCCCATCTCCTAACCCTCTGAAAAATCAGAACCTCATAGTACAATGATAGGGTTGCAACTGGATTTCTGTTTGAGGTACAAGCTGTTAAAAGGAAAAGCAGCTAGGGCTGTTATCCTCAGCCTGTCACCCATAGTTTAAATGTAACTGGTGAGGAGGAGGGAGGATAGACTTGGTATTTAATTGAACTCCCAGCCACACAATCTTGTTTTGATAAAATTATGAAGTAAGTTTTACTGTAGATTACTGGGGCATGGACTCTCTCGACATAATTTCGTAAATCCCGTAGCGTGTGATTTCCACATAGTAGGTGCTAGTAAGGGTTTACTGTTACAATTGTTCTCTCAAACTGTCCCACAATTAATGCCTCTGTTTCTACACAGTAGTACTTCCCTATTTCTTGGCATTCCAAGTAAGTGAGAGTTAGAAATTTGAGTAGCCCAAAGGCAACCATGGTATATTACATAACAGAATTTAGGTTATTTACAGTCACTTCATGGCATTGTGCTTGGTCAGTATCATCCACAATTGGACTTGATGAAAGTTGTCAGTAAACAGGTGATTTGGAAATGGAGTCATTGACCATTTCAGAATGGTTATGATGTTTTGTTTTTAAATTTACATGCCAAAAAACCCACCCTTTTGGGAGTGCAGTTCTATGAGTTGTGACAATGCACACTTTCATGTAAGCACCATAACACTGCTCCCTAAAAGTTCCACCATCCCCAGAATTTTCTTCGTGCTGCTCCTTTGTAGTCAAACCCTAACCCACTCCAAGCCACTGGCAACCACTAATCTGTTCTCTCCATCCATATAGCTTTGCCTTTTCCAGAGTGTCATATAAATGGAATCATATAGTAAGTAGCCTTTTGTCTTGCCACTTTCACTTAGCATATGCATTTGATTATCCATGTTGTTGCATGTGTCCGTAGTTCTTCTTACTATTGCTGAGTAGTACTCCGTTATATAGATATATATTTATAGTTTATCCATTTACCAGTTGAAGGACAATCTATTTTTCCAGTTTTGGACAGTTATTAATAACGTTGCTGTAAACATTCACACACCAATTTTTGTGTGAATAGAAGTTTTCATTTCTTTAGTAAATACCTTAGGAGTGGGATTTCTGGGTCATATGATAAATATATACTTCACTTTATAAGAAACTGCAAACTGTTTTCTAAAGAGATTGCACCATTTTACATTCACATAGAAATGTATGATGATTTCAGTTGCTCAACATCCTCTCCAGCACTTGTCTATTTTTAAAATTTTTAAATTATTCTAATAGTATTTAATGGTTATTCATTTCCCTCATTGCATTCCCCAGATGACTAATGATATTGAATATCTTTTCATGTGTTTGTCATCTGCATATCTTCTTAGGCATAGGGTCTGTTCAGATCTTTTGTCCATTTTTTAATTGCATTGTTACTTGTTGAATTTTGAGAGTTCTTTATATAACTTGTTGAATTTTGAGAGTTCTTTATATAATTTTTGAGAGTTCTTTATATAAGTTCTTTATATGACAAGTTATTTGTCAGATATGTGATTTTTAATATTTTCTCTTCATGTATGACATGTCTTTATTTTCTTTTATGGAGCAGGAGTTTACATTTTGGTGAAGTTCACTTTATCAATTTCTTTCTTTTTTTTTTCACAAAGTTTATTTATTTTGAGAGAGAGAGAGAGAGTAGGGAGAGGCAGAGAAAGAGGGAGAGAGAGAATCCCAAGCAGGCTCCGCACTATTAGTGCAGAGTCCAACGCGGGGCTGGAACTCACAAATCATGAGATCACAACCTGAGCCGAAGTCATACGCTTAAACGACTGAGCCACCAGGCACTCCTCAATTTCTTTCTTTTGTGGATTATGCTTTTGGTGTTACATGTAAGAACTCTGTCCTGACCCAAAGTTATGAAGATTTTTTTTTCCATATATATTTTCTTCTAAAAGTTTTGTAGTTTTACATTTTTAATTTTAAGTGTATGATCAGTTTTGAGTTTGCTTTTTTATAAGGTATGAGATATAGGTTAAATTCTTTTTTGTTGCTACTGCTGTATATTTTGTTATATTTTAAAAAGTTGTCAGAACTACCTATTTTTTCAGAGGAAACAAACCAAATACTACTTTAATTCTTTTTTTCGTAGGTAGCATATACACATGGTACAGAATTTAGGGTATATGATGAAAAGTAAATCTTCTCCCACCTTGGTCCTATAGGCACCCAGATACTACTGTTCCCTTCCCTACCAAGATAACTGCTGTTATCAGTTTCTTATTTATCTTTCCAGGAATAATTTATGCATTTACAGTTATATGTCTTTTAATAAATGATAACAAGTTATTCTCACTATTCTGTACCTTGGATTTTCAATGAACAGTGTATTTTAGAGGTCCTTTCATGAGTTTTTTCATTTTTTAAAAACAGCTTTATTGAGATGTCATTGACATTATCATACAATTCACCATTATCAGATGTACAGTTCAATGGCTTTTTTATACATTCAGGGTTATGCAACCAACCATCACCATAATCTAATTTCAGATTATTTTGTCCCTTCCTAAAATAAACCCTTTACCATTAGCAGTCAATCCCTATTCTTCTCCCTTACGCTTCAGCCCTGGCAACCACTAATCCACTTTCTTGTCTTGATAGGTGTGTCTGTTCTGGACATTTCATATAAATGGAATGATACAACATGTCTTTTGTGACAGGATTCTTTCTTTTATTTATTTTGTTTAATTTTTAAAAAGTTTTATTTAAGTAATTTCTACACCCAACATGGGGCTCGAACCCATGACCCTGAGATTAAGAGTTACAGCTCTTCCAGCTCAGACCTCGGAGAGTGATCTCCTCTGAGCCCCTCTGGTGTAAAATAAACCTCCTGCCTTCCAAAAAAACAAAAACAAAAACAAAACAAAACAAAAAGGGTTACAGCTCTTCCAATTGAGCCAGCCAGGTACCTCTGGATTCTTTCATTTAGCTTAATATTTTCATGAGTCTTATTCTTTTTCAGTGTATTTCATTGTGGTTATACCCTGATTTATTTAACTGTATCACTTTTGATGGACATTTAGGCTGATATTCCTTGTATGTACAGTATTACTTTTACATAGAAGTTCAACTGTAATATAAATTGCTAACATGGAACAGTGGGGTCAAAACAATATATGTTTTTCTAATTTTGGTAGATACTGCTAAGTAGCCCTGTATAGAGACCTCTAACAAATTTATATTCCCCCCACTCCAACAACAGATGAAATGACTATCCATAAAATTTTCAGAGTACATGTAAAACTTTTTCATCATTGCCAGAGGAGGAATAAATAGTTTTAATCTGTGTTTTTATTATGAATGAGAATAAAGGTAATTTCATTACTTTAAGAACTATTTGAATTCTTGTGCTGTGTTTTTTCGGGGTTTGTTTTGTTTTGTTTTTTGCAATTTTTCTTTTGGGTGGTTGGGTGCCTATTGATGTCTAAGTATTTTTTATATGTAAAAGAAATTAGTTCTTTGTCTTTGATATATATATATTGCATATATTTTTGCTAGTTTGTCTTTTTGTCCTTTATTATGTTTGTTGCCATGCAGACATTTTATTTTTGTTTTTTTTTTAATTTTATTTATTTGTCAGACATTTTTATTTTTATGTAATTGAACATGTCAAGTATTTTATGGCTCCTAAGCTTTGGGTCATCTTTATTTCATTTATTTATTTTAAAATGTTTATTTATTTTTCAAAGAGAGAGCAGGTGCAAGCAGGGGAGGGGCAGAGAGAGAGGGTGACAGAGGATCAGAAGCAGGCTCCATGCTGACAGCAGAGAGCCCAATGTGGGAATGGAACTTGTGATCCTGGAGCTCATGACCTGAGCTGATGTCAGACACTTAACTGACTGAGCCACTCAGGCGCCCCCTTTGGGCCATCTTTAGAAGGGCTTTTCATTTACTGCTGAGAATTTTTTTTCCCCAATTTTAAAAATTGAGATAATTGTAGATTTATTTGTAGTTATAAGAAATAATACAGAGTGGAACACCTGGGTGGCTAAGTGGGCTAAGTGTCAGACTTTGGCTCAGGTCATGATCTCTTGGTTTGTGAGTTTCAGCCTTGTGTTGAGCTCTGTGCTGGGATTTTCTTTCTCCCCGTCTCTCTGTCCCTTCCCCACTCTCTCTCTCTCTCTCTCTCAAAATAAATAAATAATTTTTTAATTAAAAAAAATAACATACAGAGATCTCTTGTATACTTTGCCTAGTTTTCTCCAGTGGTAACATTTTGCAAAACTGTTGTGCAATATGACAATCAGGATATTGACCCTGATATAATCCACCAGTCTCATTCAGATTTACCCAGTTTTACTTGTATTTGTTGACTTGTATTCATTTGTGGATGTATGTGGATTAAGTCCTATACAATTTAGTCACTTTCATAGGTTCTTTTTTTTTTTTTTTAGTGTTTATTTATTTATTTTGAGAGAGAGAGAGAGAGAGAGAGAGAGAGAGTAAGCAGGGGAGGGGCAGAGAGACAGAAAATCCCAAGCAGGCTCCACACTGTTAGCAAAGAGCCCATTGTGGGGCTTGAACCCACGAACCACGAGATCATGACCTGAGACAAAAATCAAGAGTTGGTCATTGGTTGGTCATTGGTCACCTCACTGACTGAGTCACCCAGGAGCCCCTAAAGGTTCTTTTATCTGTCATCACAGTCAAGACCCTGAATGATTCCATCACAAAGGTCCCTCATATTGCCCTTTTGTAACCACATCTGCTTCCCTGCCACTCAGTGCCTAACAACCTCACGAATCTCTTTCCTGTTCCTAAAATTTTGTCATTTCAAAGATGTTATATAAATACATTTTTGTATTGTCTTTTGCTCAACGTAATTCTCTGGAGGTTCATGTAAGTCGTGTGTATCAAGTTTTTTTCTTTTTATTGATAAGTAATTTTCCATGATCTGGATATACCAGTTTGTTTAACCATTCACTTCTTGAGAGACACCTGAGCTGATTGCAGTTTTTGACTATTACAAATAAGGCTACTATGAATATTCATGTAAAGGTTTTGGTGTGAACATAAGTTCTCATTTCTCTAGGATAAATGCCTAGGACTTCAATTGTTGGGTCGGGTCGTGTAATAGTTGCATATTAAGAGTTTTTTGTTTTTTTTTTCTGAGCCGACTTTATTGAGGTATAATTTGTGTACAATAAAATGCACATTGTAAGTATTTAGTTTGATGGGTTTTCAGAAATGTATGCAACTGTGTAAGCATCACCCCCCTCAAGATATAGAGCATTTATATCTACCTCACAAACTTCCCCCATATCCCTGTTCAGTCTCTGCCCCATCTATTTATTGCTAGAGTTTAGTTTTTAGATCATTAGAGATTAGAATTTCATATAAACGGAATCAGGGGTGCCTGGGTGGTGCAGTCAGTTAAACGTTGGACTCTCTTGATTTTGGCTCAGATCATAATCTCATGGTTCATGGAATTGAGCCCCAAGTTGAGAGATTCTCTCTCCTCCCATTCTCTCTGCAGCCCCCCTCAAAATGAATAAACTTTAAAAATGAAATACAAATACGGGGTGCCTGGGTGGCTTAGTCAATTGAGCGTCCGACTTCAGCTCAGGTCATGATCTCACAGTTCGTGAGTGCTAGCTAGCCCTGTGTTGGGCTCTGTGCTGACAGCTCAGAGCCTGGAGCCTGCTTCAGATTCTGTGTCTCCCTCTCTGTCTGCTCCTCCCCCTCTCATGCTCTGTTTCTCTCTCCTTCAAAAATAAAAATATAAAAAAAATTTTTTTAATGAAATACAAATTTAAAAATTAAATAAATGGAATCATAGAGTATTTCTTTTGAGACTGGATTTTTTTTTTTTGCTTAAATATTTTTTGAGATTCATCCCTGTTGTTTTGTGTATTAATGGTTTGTTCTTTTTTCTTTTTAGAGTAGGCTCGACACCCAATGTAGGACTTGAACTCCGTCCCTGAGATTAAGAGTCGCATGCTCTACCTGCTGAGCCAGCCAGGCACCCCCTCCCCCCTTTTTTTTTCTAATTTTTTTTTACTTTATTTTTTTAAATGATTATTTATTTTGAGAGAGAAAGACACACACATACTCACACATACACACGTGCATGCACAAGAGCAGGAGAGGGGTACAGAGAGAGGGATTGAAAGAATCCCAAGCAAGCTTTGCAACGTCAACACAGACCCCATCTCAGGGCTTCATCTCATGAACCATGAGATCATGACCTGAGCTGAGATATAGAGTCGGATGCTTACCTGACTGAGCCACCCAGGCACCCCTAGTTTTTTAATAAACTATTTCTTAGAACAGTTTTAGGGGCACCTGGCTGGCTCAGTGGGGTAAGCATCCGACTTTGGCTCAGGTCATAATCTCGTGGTTCATGAGTTTGAGCCCTCGTCGGGCTCTGTGCTGACAGCTCAGAGCCTGGAACCTGCTTCGGATCCTGTGTCTCCTTTTTTCTCTGTGCTCCTCCCCCACTTGTGCTCTGTCTCTCAAAAATGAATAAACGTTAAGAAAAAATTTAGAACAGTTGAGATTTACAGAAAAATTGGGAAGGTAATAGGGTTTCCATACACCCAGTTTCTCCATAGCAATATCTTACATTAGTATGGTGCATTTGTTAAAACTAATGAGCCAATATTAATACAGTATTATTAACTGAAGTCCATCATTTATTCAGATCTTAGTTTTTCCATTTGTCTTCATGTCTCTTTAGGCTTCTCTGTGACAGTATATCCTTAGATTTTTTTAAGAAACTGCAAACTGTTTTAGAGTGGCTGTACTGTTTACATTCCCACTTGCAATGTGCTAGTGATCCATTTTCTCTGCATCCTTGTCAGTATTTGGTGCTATCACTATTTTTTATTTTAGGCATACTTCTAGGTGTGTAGTTTCATCTTACTGCAGTTTTAATTTGCCTTTAATGACTAATGACGTTGAATACCTTTTCTTGTGCTTCGTTTGCCATCTGTATGACTTTGGTGAAATATCTGGTCAGATCTTCTGTGCATTTTGTAATTGAATTAGTTAAAAAAAAAAAAAAGACGTGTTGAGTTTTGAGAATTCTTTATACTTTATAGATACTAGTCTTTTGTTGGATATGTAGTTTGTAAATACTTTCTCCTCGTCTGTAGCTCGTCTTTTCATCCTTTCTACATAGGCTTTCACATAGGAAACATTTTTAATTTGATGAAGGCCAATTTATCAATATTTCCTTTTATTGATTGCATTTAGTGTCAAGTCTAAGAACTCTTGTCTAGCTAGAGCCCAAAGATTTTCTCTTGTTTTTTCTAAAAGTATTATAGTTGTACATTTGATATTATTAAAGTATATGATCCATTTTGGGTTAGTTTTTTTTAATAAAGTGAGAGGGTTATATTTCTGAATATTTTTTAAATCTCCTATATTCTAGTATTTTATATTTAACATTTAAGATAATTCATTTTATATTTAAGATTTAAATATTTGATCCATCTGCAATAAAAGAGTGTATGAAGGGAGGAATATATATATACCCCCCTCATTCCAGATGGGTCAAATATTTAAATTTTAAACATGAAACCAGATGTTTTCCAGATGTACTCATATACCACCATGTATTCAATAATCTATCTTTTCCTTATTGATATATGCTATGAACATGAGAATATAGGTTTGTGTGGGAACACAAGTTTTTATTTTTCTGGGATAAATGCCTAAGAGTGCAATCCTTTATTTATTTGGGTGGGGGTTGGGTGATTTGGTTTCCTGTCCTTAATAGTGGTATAATTTGTATATACAATAAAATGCACAGATCTTAAATATTCAGTGTGATGACTTTGACATTGTGTAAATCCATGTAATCATCACCCATCCAAATATGGTGTTTTAAATCCAACCAAATAAAGGAATAGTCTAGGAAACTATGGGCAGTGTCAGTCTGGTAATGAGTGGTTATCATCTGCTTTGTTTTGTTTTGTTTTGTTTTAATGGAAGAAATAGCTCACTTAACAGAATTATTGAAAATGCAGAAGTAATGTTTGCTTCTCAACAAAACAATACAGTAAATTGCAGTCTAGTTTATTAGGGAGAAACTTTGATGTTTCTTATATTGTATGGATTCCCCTTATTTCATTAAAACAACTTATTTCATTAATAGTCATTGGAGCTATTCCTTAATGTTAATTCCAAACTTGACATATGATTATTCATATTTGGTGCTGTGTAGATTGTGTTCTTGTCTACAGGTCTTATTATAGAAATTCCCATTATGCAGAAATCTCTATTACAAAAAAAGTCTTCTACTTATTTTGAGCAATAGCCAGTACTCTTTGGGAAGTCCCTTGAAGGTTATGGGAATGTTATTTGAAGGGTATAATATGTTCAGTGTGGTGAAGTCTCTTTCATAAAACTTGCTGTGGGTAAATAGTTTGTTTTTATAACATTACAGAACAACTATTAACCACATTCTCAGTCTTTCCCTCTCCTGATTCTCCATTTGTGGGTAAGGGAGAAGGAGGCATGGACTGCATACGGTTAAAAAACAAACAAGTGATCTTGATGCTCTGCTGTCCCCCTCAGCTGACTCTTGGCCAAGTTTCTCTTGGTCATTTAACCAGTGCATAGTTAGTTGCTTTTCTTAAGGGTAAACCAGGAAAGGTGATTTCTCGTGTTAGAAAGTTAGACAGTTTGTTGGGGAGGAACTCAGCAACTGGGGCAAGAGTTCACACGTATAGATGCTCATTTAGGTTGCTAAGCTTCACCACGTTCTGATAACCACTGCCATGATTCCTGCAAGTTCAAGTTTCACAATTTGGCCAATGAAGTTTCCATATGCTGCTAGTTTATCCCTAACGCTAGGACATCCGTTTCATTAGAAGAGAATTTATATTACTATAATCTTCATTAATTTTAAAAGCTGCGTATGAAAGAGATGGAGATATTTCTCTTGGTAATGAGTAAGAATAAGGAGACAGGAATATGGATGCGTTTCTCCACATCCAGTTTGCTTGGATTCTGGCCCGTGAAGATGTGCCAGCCACGCAACTGAAATGGTTCTGTGGCAAGAGTGGTGCTTGATGCCAGTTGTTCATTTACAGGTAGCTTTTGAAAATGGCTGCCTCTCAGTTCACCGGGCTCACAGCTGTTGCTGATGTAATTAAAGATCTAGACACTCAGATAGCTGTAAGTAAGCTCGTTGAGGCCGCTGTTGACGGAATTTGGTAAATGTGCTTCTGATCTTGATGACACCACAGCTGCTGTCCACAGAGTCTACCTCATGGCTTTAAAATTTAGGAGTCTTGGCTACTCCAGGCTAGGGACTCTGCATGTACTTAAAGATTGCTAACACTCAGAGAAAATTTGCTCTTGATGACAAAGAACAGCTTACTTTTAACAGTTGCTAAAAATCGTGTTGATTAGACATAGCCCTGACATAGATTTAAGCATGTTTTGAAGTGCCAAAATGAACTAATCTGTTTTCTGAAGTTTTGTGACTGGTTTTAAGTATGTGATTGTGCCATGATTTATTTGAATTTAACATTATTTGCTGTTGAAAAATAACACATTTAGTACTTAACCAAGTATTCTATTTTTACGAAGTCTTCAAAAATGTCTTACTCATTCTAGTTTATTTTTGTACATAAGATTTCTCATTTCATTTACTTATTTAATTTTGTGGACTATTTCATTTAGATTTTAGAGAAAAGATAGTTTCTAAATATGAGGTGAGAGCAATGAACATTCCTCATTCCGTCCATTTTTAATGCGCAGGTATCACATGGTCACTATCCCAGAAATCCTAAAGACCCTTCAAGTCCAAGAGACTTTATATAAGTTTACTTTCAAAACTTACCCTTTATTAAAGATGTTTCTGGAGTTAATTCTCTTGTTTTCCTTCTACAGTTGATTGGCCTTGGTCCTCACAGCTCCAAAAAGAAACAGGATCTTGATAAGCTCTATGAGCTGAAGTCCAAAGCTCGGCAGATTATGAACCAGTTTGGCCCCTCAGCCCTAATCAACCTCTCCAATTTCTCATCCATAAAACCGGAACCAGCCAGCACTCCTCCACAAGGCTCCATGGCCAATAGCACTACAGTGGTAAAGATACCAGGCACTCCTGGGACTGGAGGGCGTCTCAGCCCTGAAAATAATCAGGTATCGTTTCTTATTTTTGGTTCTTTATAGGTACCTCTTATCTGTTATTTGAACCAGTAATGCTTTGGGAGATGTCTGTCTATCTCAGATGCTGCTTCTTCCTTTTAGCTGGAAAAGATCTTTTCCCTCCTTTGGACTTCTTTATTTTTTTTATTTTCTAATTTTGTTGTTGTTGTTTATTTATTGTTGAGAGAGAGAGTGTGTGAGCAGGGAAGGGGCAGAGAGAGAGAGAGAGGGAGACACAGAATGTGAAGCAGGCTCCAGTGTCTGAACTGTCAGCACAGAGCCCGACATGGGACTCAAACTCACAAGCTGTGAGATCATGACCTGAGCCGAAGTCAGACGCTTAACCCACTGAGCCACCCAGTCGCCCTATTTTTTTTAAATAGGTTTCTTGGGGGGGCGCCTGGGTATCTCAGTGGGTTGAGCGTACAAATTTGGCTCAGGTCGTGATCTTGCCATTCATCAGAGCCCTGCATCGGGATAGCTGCTGTCAGCACAGAGCCCGCTTTGGATCCTCTGTCTCCCTCTCTGTCTGTGCCTCCCTTGCTCACACTCTCTCTCTGAAAAATAAAATTTAAATTTAAAAGAAATTTAAAGAGTTTTACTATTTATTTATTTATTTATTTATTTATTTATTTATCTTTAGTTTATTTTGAGAGAGAGTGAGAGAGCAGAGGAGGGGCAGAGAGAGAGAGCAAGAATCCCAAACAGGCTTAGGCTTGAACTCACAAACCATGAGATCATGACCTGAGCCAAAACCAAGAGTCAGACACTTAACCATCTGAGCCACCCAGACGCCCCTGTCCTTTGGACTTCTGAAGTTCTTTATGAAATTATCATGTACAATGTTTATCAGTGTTTATAGTGTTTATGTGTGTGATGTATATTTACATACATCCATATACACACACTAACACAACATGTTGCCTATGATAGCTTTTTATATTTTTATGTATAAATATATATATGCTTTATAATTGGTAAATAAAATAGTTAAATAAAATAACTAATGCATTCATTATTCATTATTCCTGTAATTAAGTACCATTGCCTCCAGTCTTTTCTCCTTCTAGTTCATTCAGCTGCTGCCATTAATTTTCTGCAGTACTTCTAAAATCTGCCCCCTACTTTCTGCCCATGATTCTGATTCTGCTCTGCAGACCCACAAGAGATAAGAAATAAGTATTATCTCTTAACTTGAACCTTGTAGGCTGGAATAGGAGGGAGAGACATTTCAAGAAAATAGGGGGAGGGACCAGTAAAGGTGAATGGGGAAGGTTGGGCAGATAGTTGGGAAGCCAGCTTGTGTTGAATGTGTAGTCTGTTGGAGAAGAGCAGGAGGTAAGACAGTTTAGGCTGGATTATGGCAGAATAAACTGAGCATATACTAGTCAGTTTCCTTTGGAACTTTTAGTCATTAGACAATCTTTGCAAATATTTAATAGAAGAGTAAGTAACATAATAAAAGTAGTATATCGTAGGAGGATTAACTTGGTAGTAAGTGGACAAGAAAGGTAGGAAAGGGGGCAGACTGAGAGGAAGACCAGGTCTAAGACTTCTGTAGTAAATCAAGATGTGCAGTAAAGGCTTGATGTAGTGGTAATGTTAGAATGGAGAATGGATAGATCTGAGAAATCATGAACAAATATGTATTTTAAAAATTGGTTTCTTTTTTCTTTATTTCCAAGATTATATATGCTTATCACAGAAACTTTAGAAATACAAGAATAAATAGCCCATAATTTTACCATCACCCCAAAATAACTATGGTTAACATTTTTTTTTAATATGAAGTTTATTGTCATATTGGTTTCCATACAACACCCAGTGCTCATCCCAACAGGTGCCCTCCTCGATGCCCATCACCCACTTTCCCCTCCCTCCCACTTCCCATCAACCCTCAGTTTATTCTCAGTTTATGGTTAGCATTTTAATGTATGTCTTTTGATTATTGTTTAATGGTATATATATGTAACATTACATTTCCTCTCTGAAAAAGGGATCACAGTTGTACGCACTTATACAAATATTATATGGAGATGAACACATGGTCCCTGCCCTCAGGGAGCTTTCAGCCTACTAAGTCTGAAACAGGCAAGTTTATGGGGTGCCTGGGTGGCTCAGTCAGTTGAGCAGCCGACTTCGGCTCAGGTCATGATCTTGGGGTCCATGAGTTTGAGCCCCATGTTGGGCTCTGTGCTGACAGCTCAGAACCTGGGCCTGCTTTGGATTCTGTGTCTCCCTCTCTCTCTCTGCCCCTTCCCTGCTCACACTCTGTCTCTGTCAAAAATAAATAAACATTAAAAAAAAAAGAAAGAAAGAAACAGGCAAGTTTACAACTACATACAATGATAGAAGGGTGCACAGAGTCTAGTAGAGGCCAAAGGAGGAAGTGGTTCCTTTTACCTGGGTGGGCTAGGAAAAGCAGAAAGAAGGCACCATAGACTGAGCAGATAGGAGGAAGGGTAGAAGAGCACGTCCAAAAGCAACAGAGGCACATACAAGTTGTGATGGTCAGAAAATTGCGAATTATTTAATGTAGAGGGAAGGTAAGGCATAGTGAGAAAGAGATGAAGCAGAAATAAACTGAAGATGTTGGCCTCTCGGCCACACTGCTCTTGTGGCCTTTCCCTGGGCTACTTCTGTCTTGAGAGTACAGTTTTGTAGAATACAAGTCTTGTAGGCCAGACTGCTGACTTTTGGAAAGTAGAAACTAAACCCAACACAGTGACAGCCTTTCTTCATTACAGGGTAATAAGGGGTTTTTCTCCCTTAATACTTACTGAAAAAATCTTCTCCCAATTAACTTTAGGTATTGACCAAGAAGAAATTACAAGACTTAGTCAGAGAAGTGGATCCTAATGAGCAATTGGATGAAGATGTGGAGGAGGTAAGGTGGGGTTGGGAACCCCAGAATCTGTGTCCCTGAGAGCTAATACAGAATATTGGCTCTTTAGAGGCAGACAAATCTGAATTTGAATGTTGGCTCTGCCACTTACCAGTTCTGTAGCTGTGGACAAGTCACGTACGCTTTTTGACTCAGTTTCCTCTTGTGTTGGCAGGGTATGGTATTATTTACCCACAGGGTTATTGTGAGGGTTCCCTGGCATAACTTGTACAAATCACTTAGGAGAATGCCTAGCACTTTCTACCTAGCAGCTGCTGCTGCTTTTGCTTGGTGAAAAAGGCTTCGTTTGTTGTTCACAGGCAATCACTTTCAACAGTTTTAGTTGTTTCTATAATATTCCTCCATATTTTTAAGTAATATACTGAAACAGATATTCTTTGATTTCTGTCTGTTGACAGAATTTTGTTAAACCACTCACATCCATACATGCTTCCCTTTCCCTCATTTTTCCAATATAGTTTTGTCACAACTTTTAGATAACTCAGAAATCAGTATTTACATTATTCTGACCAAGTAAATATTGTTCACCATTGAACCAAGTCCTGTTTTGTACTACTTACAAAGTTGATAATTGACTCATTTTTATTTAGGTTTTTTTTGTGCCTTTTTTATTCGACTTCTGCTATCACCTCTGGTGTACACTTTATCAACAGTGTTTTCCAAATGGAAAAATAATCTGCAGATTTTAGTCTCTCCCCCGCCCGCTTTCCTGACTCGGAGATTTCACTCCCAGAATCCTCCATCGTCTTCTGGTCTGATTAATTTTAGGTCACTTGAACAAACCTCTCCTGGGTCTTACTTTTGCTTTTTTTTTTTTTTTCTCTTTGGATCTCTTGTTTCCTAGATCCTATATCCTCTTCTTACTTTATTCCCTCTTTTTGTTAGAGCACATTTTTATTACTGTCTAAGAAGGATAGATGAGAAGTAAATGTGTGAAAATATCTACATTCTAACTTCACACTTAATTTTTGGTTTGAAAGAGTTTAGAATTTGATTATGGAAATCATTTTTTTCCTTTCAGTTGTAAAGGCATTGCTCCATTGTCTTTGAAAATCTATTAAGAAATCTTATGCAGGGTGCTTCATGCAACTCTTGATCTCAGGGTCGTGAGTTCAAGCCCCATGTTCGGCATGGAGCCTACTTGAGAAAAAAAAAGAAAAACAGAAAGGTCTTATGCCATTCTGATCCCAATTTTGGTTTTTTAGAGTCTTTTTTCTTTTCCCCCCCTTTTTTTTTAAATATTTTCTTTTTTAAGTAATCTCTATACCCAACCTGAGGCTTGAACTCAACCCTGAGATCAAGAGTTGCATGCTCTACCAACTGAGCCAGCCAGGTGCCCCTAGAGTGTTACTTTTTTTCTATTCTGAATTTTCATATGAGCTTTAGTGCTATCTTTTTTCATTTGTTGTGCTGGGTTCCTGGAACCTTCTTTTATTTTAGGGACTTGAGTGCCTCAATTCTGGGATGATTTTGTATATTTTGGGGTTTGGAGTTTTTTGTTATTTGTTTTGCCTTTGCTGAAGAGTATGTAATGACAAGGAAAGGAAATACAAATTATAAAAAAAAAAGTATAATTCCATTTTTATTTTTTTATTTTTTATTTTTTATTTATTTTTTTAAATTTTTAACGTTTATTTTTGAGACAGAGAGAGACAGAGCATGAACGGGGGAGGGTCAGAGAGAGAGGGAGACACAGAATATGAAACAGGCCCCAGGCTCTGAGCTGTCAGCACAGAGCCTGACGCGGGGCTCGAACTCACAGACTGTGAGATCATGACCCAAGCTGAGGTCGGACACTCAACCGACTGAGCCACCCAGGCGCCCCATCCATTTTTATTTTTTTTAACCAGAGGGAAAAATACTTGCTCTCTTTGTGTGTGGGGAGGATGGGGGAGTGGTTGAGGGGGTAGCAGCTTTATTGAGATATAATTCATATACCATAAAATTCACTCATTTGAAATCTACAGTTCAGTGGTTGTTAGTCTCTTCACAGAATTATACAACTCTCAACACTGTCATTTTTAGAACATTTTCATCACCCCTAAAAGAAACCCCTACCTATTAGTCACTCCCATTTTTTTTCCAACCCCCACAGCCCTTAAGCAACTAACTAATCTACTTTCTGTCTTTATAGATTTGCCTGTTCTGGACATTTCAGATAAATGGGGTCATATAATATGTGGTGTCTGTGACTGGCTTATTTCACTTAGTGTAATGTTTTTAAAGTTCATTAAAGTTCTGTAACAGATATGAGTACCTCTTTTCTTTTTAGGGCAGAATACTATTCTGTTGTATGGACATACCATTGTTTATCCATTCATCAGTTGATGGGTTGTATCCACTTTTTGGTTATTATGAATGTTGCATGAACATTCATGTGCAAATTTTGTTTTTTTCCTTTTTTTTAAACTCGTGCATAAGTTTTATGTGGAAATATGTTTTCATTTTTCTTGATAATATACTTAGGAGTGAAGTTGCAGAGTCATGTGGTAATTGTTTTTCCAAAGTGCTACATACACCCTTTAACATTCATACCAGCAGTGTGTGCGACTTTCATTTTCTTATATTAATTTTTTGATAATTTCTTCTCTGTTTTTGCTCTTTCATTCTGTAATGACAATTGGTTGGATATTGAATCTTCTGCATTGGTCCTCTTAGGGTTTTTTGTCTTTGATTTCCTATTTTTCATTTCTTTATAATTCTAAGTTCCACTTGCTAGGGAGATTTTTCTTAGTTTATCTTCTAAACTTTGTAAGTTTTATGGTTTTTTTGCTATAAAAATTAGAATTCTCATGAGGTTTTCTTGTTGTTTGTTTGTTTGTTTCTTAAAAATTTTATTTGGGGGCACCTGAGTGGCTCAGTTGGTTAAGCATCCAACTTCAGCTCAGGTCATGGTCTCGCGGTTCATGAGTTCAAGCCCCAAGTCGGGCTCTGTGCTGACATCTTGGAGCCCGGAGCCTGCTTTGGATTCTGTGTCTCCCTTTCTCTCCGTCCCTCCCCAACTTGTGCATGCTCTCTCTCTCTCTCAAAAATAAAATTAAAAAAAAAAAAAAAAGGAAAGATTTTATTTTGTAAGTAATCTCTACACCCAAGGTGGGGCTTGCAGAATCCTGACATCAAGAGTCATAGTCTTCCACCAGCTGAGCCAGCCAGGCACTTCTAATTGGTCCTTTTTTTCCCCAAGCCACTCTGTTCTTATTTTATGGTTGTAATATCTTCTCTTACCTTTCTTTCCAAGGAATTCCATTTTTTGACATTTTCTTCTTTTCCCTGCATTGTCTTAGTGTCCCCTGGGCCCTTTTTTTCTCCTTGGTTTGCTTATTTTCTTTTTAGTATTGGAGATTTCCTTCACGTATTTGGTGTTCTTGACGATCTGTTCTTAAAGACTGAGCCACTAAAAAGCTGATGTGAAGCAGAATTTACTGATTGGCTTCATCTAGTAACGTACTGTTAATGTTTAGCAACGAATTTGGTGGAGGAAAAGGCCCTAATTTTTAGCGTTTCCTAATTTCTGTGGTGTAAATATTCCCAATATACCCTATTTTAAGCTATCAACATGTTGCTGAATGCAAGATTGTGAAGAAATGCATGTAATTAATTGACTTTTATGAGCTCCTCTCAGCTGGCTTTAGCAAACCACTGGCTTCACTCCAGAATAATTTGTCCACAAGTCAGCCTTCTTATTGGAGGATCTCTACATCTCAGCATCTGTAAGTCTATTCTCTGGAGTCATTTGGTATCTCCAGAAAAGAATCCTCCAGGCTCCTATCTGGAGGATTTATCTCTAGCTTCTGACATCCTGAAAGCAAGGCAAGAGAAAGAGGCTGTATCTCTCCCCTGCCATCACTGTGTCTGATGTATTCTAATCCAGAGCCATGGCTATTCAGTGTTCTAGGGAATAAACCTGCTGAGTTCTGGTATGTGTGGGGAGGAGTCACTTGGCTGCTTTTGGAGTGTGGAGGGAATGGGGACTAGTCTGTATATAGACTTGTAATACTTTCTCAGATTTTAGTTCCGTGCCTCAGCCCAATCTTTTATGTATATAGCACTTCCAGAAGCTGGATCTTTTGGGGGCTGCAAGGGGCAAATCAGTTTAATTCTCATTGGTGTCCCCTTTATGGGCACTTATGTTGTACATTCCATCTGCAGGTCAGATCCCACTTTTCCTCTGTTATCTCCTTGGCAAAAGTTTACTTTAAAAGTTTGTTGGAGGGGTGCCCGAGTGGCTCAGTTGATTAAGCATCTGACTTTGTCTCAGGTCATGATCTTGTGGTTTGTAAATTCAAGCCCCACATTGGGCTGTCTGCTGTTAGCACAGAGCCTGCTTCAGATCCTTTGTTCCCCTCCCTCTCTGCCCTCCCTCGCTCATGCACTCTCTCTCTCTCTCTCAAAAAATAAACAAATAAAAGTTTATTGGAATCTCATGTCTATTAAATTTTTCTCTCCTGTTGTCTTTGTGGATTTATATGTCTTTTTTCCCTTTATTGTTATTTTAGTGGATTTAGGGAAGGAGAGGAGGTCATTTTTGGATTTGATTTGCCATGTTTAATCAGAAATCTCTCTGTTAGGAGGTGCCTGGCTGGCTCATTTAGTAGAGTATTTGACTCTTGGTCTCAGGGTGGTGAGTTCAAAGCCCCATGTTGGGCGTAAAGCTTACTTTAAAAAAAAGAGAGAGAAAAGGGTGCTTGGGTGGCTCAGTTAGTCATCTCTTTTCTTCAGCTCAGGTCATGATCTCATGGATTGTGAGTTCAAGCCCCATGTTGGGCCCTGTGCTGACAGTGTGGAGCCTGCTTGGGATTCTCTCTCTCTCTCCCTCTCTCTCTGCCCTTCCCTCACTCTCTGTGCATCTCTGTGGATGGTATCCATTTGGTTTCATAGAAAAGATAACAATGCAATAATAGTCTAACAGAATAAGGTATACCTGTCTATGATTGTAGTTCATTTTATTTTTGGTCAGCAGAGGAGGCCAAGGTATTGACTGATGAAAACTCCAATTTTTAGCTTCAAATTCTGATTTTACTCTTCACATAGTCCAGGATAAATGATAATGAAGTGGAAAGAACCCAGGATTTGGACATGGAATCTGGAAGTTGAATCCTGCTTCTGGTGTTTAGCAGTTGCATGGCCATGAGTCAGCATCCTTCTGTATAGAAGGAGGATAAAATCCATGCCCCATTTTTTTCACAGGATTAATATAAGGACTAGGTGAGATAATGGAAATAAAAATGCTTTAGGAGACTGTGAGTGAGGAAGTATAAAGATTCACTTTTGTTTTCCCATCTAATTCAGAAGAAAATATGAGAGTGAGGGATTGGCCTGATTGATTCCTGCCAGGTAGGAAGTACAGAAAGTAACATCCCTCAGAAAGGTGTGAGTTGTGCTCAACCTGGTTAATGAGTTGATGTGTTTTTAGTGTTGTTCTCACTCCTCTTCCTCCTCACCTTAGCCCAAATGCTGATTCCATGGCTTCTAATAGAAAGCCTGACTAAATATGTGATTCAAGCAGACACAGTTGTCCCAGCAACAGGAGCCTACTCTGCCAGTGTCATGGTTACTCTCCCCCACTTTTGTCTTCCCCAGATGCTGCTGCAGATTGCTGATGATTTTATCGAGAGTGTGGTGACAGCAGCCTGCCAGCTTGCTCGGCATCGCAAGTCCAGCACCCTGGAGGTGAAAGATGTCCAGCTGCATCTAGGTATGTGGTCTTGTTTCTCCCTGAGGCATTCACACTGTTACTCCTTTAGGACCACCAGAAAGATCTAGTCAGAGGAACCTTCATGTCAGAATTAGGCTATTGGGCTCTGGGATGTATGTATTCATTCCATAGCAGATTTACATAGAGAAGGGAAACCCATCCATGGTAAGGAGAATGAGCCAAGGCATTGGGTTTGCCATTTCTGTCTGTATCACCTTGTCCTTCCTACCAACTTTCTCTTAGAGCCTGTTTCCTCATTTGTAAAGTGGAGATCATAATATCATCCCTGTAGAGTGATCATGAGAATTACGGGTTATGTTTGTCAAGTGACTGCCACAGGACCTGGCACAAAGTAGAGTTTTATAAATGTAGCAATTATGTCTCCACCATTTAAATAATGGTGTTTTTCTTCCAGTTTTTAGCCTATTTATGAATTTCCCCCCTCCCCCAAATTGTAATCATAATATACATATAATTTTGTGTTCTGTTTTTCTACACTAAATTCAAGCTTGGGTTTTTCTGAGATAACATTGATAACCATAATTACTTGGGAAATAAACAAGCCCCACTCTGCATTGGTTACAATGCAGTTCAGAAGAAGGTGAACAGTCTTGTGAGTACAGAGATAGTCAAGCCAACTGAATGAGACAGATTGAGGGATTCGGTATAGATCAGCCCATGACTGATTACTGAAAAAGGCTTCCTTCCCAGTGTCAGGAAGGTATAGCTTAGGGAGACGCTGGTAGTCTTGGTGGAGTAAATAACACACTTCTGGTTAACGTTGCTGGTATTAGTAATAGAGGACAGATATTCCAGTTATGTGTTATTGGGTAACAAACTGCTCCAAGACAGTGGCTTAAAACAATAACAATGGTTTATTTTGTTCATAAGTCAGGGGGTGACTGGGCTTAGCCAGGCAGTTTTGCTAAGGGGTTTCTCACGTAATTAAAGTCAGGTGGTGGTCGGGGCTGAGATTGTTTTGAAGGAAGATGTATTAGTCTCCTAGGGCTGTCGTAACAAAGTACCATAAACTAGGTAGCTTTAAAAAACAAAATTTATTCTCTCACAGTTCTGGCGGCCAGAAATCTAAAATCAAGGTATCAGCAGGGCCATGATCTCTCCAGTGTTAACTGTGGAAGAATCTTTCCATGCCTTTTCCTAGCTTCTGGTGGTGGCTAGGAATCCTAGCCTGCATATAGCTGCATCACTCCGTCTATGCCTCTGAGTGACCTTCTCTCCTGTGTGTGTCTCTTGGTCTGCCTCTTCTGCTCTTCAGGATGCTAGTTATACTGGATTAAGGGCCCACCCTACTCCTGTATGACCTTATCTTAATTAGTTACATCTGCAGTGACCCTATTACCAATATATTCTGAGGTGCTGGGGGTTAGGACTTAAACATGTCTTTTTCTTTTTGAGGGACACAATTCAACCCATAACAGGGTTTCATCATGTCCAAGTCTGATACCTGGGCTAGATGCTCTCAAAAAGCTGGGACTCCACAGGTCTTCCTTTGTCTGCAGTCTCCCTACATGATCTCATCCCGTGCAGTCCCGGGATGGCTAGACTTCTTTTTTTTTTTTTAATTGTTTTTTAATGTTTATTTATTCTTGAGAAAGGGAGAGAGACAGAGTGCAAGTGAGGGAGGGGCAGAGAGAGAGGGAGACACAGAATCCGCAGCAGAATCTAGGCTCTGAGCTGTCAGCACAGGACCTGATGTGGGGCTTGAACTCCTAAACCGTGAGATCATGACCTGAGCTGAAATCGGACGCTTAATTGACTGAGCCATCCAAGCGCCCCTGGCTGGACTTCTTACATGGTGGTATAGGCTCCCAGGATGAGTATCCTATAACCACCTGGCAGAAAGTGCACGGCTTTCACTGACCCAGTGTCTGAAGTCCCTCAGTGTCACTCCACTGAATTCTGTTCTTTGAGGCAATCTCCACTCCTTAACAGGAGGCATGTAAAGGAATTTGCAGACATGTTTTAAAACCACCATAATGCAAATGGATAGAAAGTAGAATGGTGATGATGAGGGGCCATGGGAGGGGGGAGATGGGCACTGCTTTAATGTGTACAGAGCATTAGTTTGACATGATGAAAACGTTTTGGAAATGAGTAGTGATAATGGTTGTACAACAAGGTGAATGCGCTTAATGCCGCAGAACTGTATGCCTAAAAATGGTTATGGGGCGCCTGGGTGGCTCAGTCGTTTGGGCGACCGACTTCGGCTCAGGTCATGATCTCACGGTCCGTGAGTTTGAGCCTGCATCGGGCTCTGTGCTGACAGCTCAGAGCCTGGAGCCTGTTTCAGATTCTGTGTCTCCCTCTCTCTCTGATCTTCCCCCATTCATGCTCTGTTGTTCTCTGTCTCTAAAATGAATAAACATTAAAAAAAATAAAATAAAATAAAAATGGTTAAAATGGTAATTTTTATGTATATTTTGCCACAACCCTCCCCCACACAACAGATTATATTTGAGAGTTTAGCATTCCTATTTTTAAATTTTTTTAAGTTTATTTATTTATTTATTTGAGAGAGCATGTATAAGTGGGGGAGGGGGCAGAGAGCAGAGGGAGCAGAGAGAGAGAGAGGAAGAGAGAGAATCCCAAGCAGCCTCCATGCTGTCAGTGCAGAGCTGATACTGGGCTCACTCAGTCTCACAAACTATGAGATCTTGACCTGAGCCGAAATCAAGAGTCAGATGCTTAACTGACTGAGCCACCAAAGCACCCCAAAATATTTTGTATTTTAATTATTAGAAATAGCATTGGAATGTTAGTTTATTATGGGTGAGAAGTAATTGTCACAAAGATAGGAATACTCACAAGTCTGCATTGCCAGAACAGCTTCTGTAGCAGGCCTAGGTGGAGACCGATGCATAATCAGATCGCTTGGGGGGCATGGGATCGGAGCAAGGGGAATTGAGGAACCTGGTATTGAATGGCACCTGACCACCCAGGTCTGCTGCACACCACCCCCAACAAAGATAGACTTGCAGATGGGGATGTGAAATCTGGACATCTCCTTTCTTCTGACCGACTGGGATGGGTGCTGCCAGGTTTGCTTCTCACCTGATTTTCTGTACTTGCGTAGTTAAATAACCTCCCTTTCTGACAGACAGAGTCTTTAGAAATGTGGAAGTTTAGGAGCACCTGGGTGGCTTAGTTGGTTAAATGTCCATCTCTTGATTTCGGCTAAGGTTATGATCTCACGGTTCGTGGGTTTGAGCCCTGCATGGGGCTCTGTGCTGACGACTTGGAGCCTGGTTGGGATTATCTCTCTCTCACTCCCTCCCTCTCCTTTTGCCTCTCTCCCTGCTCATGCTCTTTCTCAAAATAAATAAACTTAAAAAAAAAAGTAATGTGGGAGTTCAATGAGATAATGTACATGGAATGCTTTGTACAGTGCTGCTTTATTTTTATATTTTTAAATGTTTTTTAATTTATTTTAGAGAGAGAGAGAGACAGAATGCAAGCAGGGGAGGGGCAGAGAGAGAGGGAGACACAGAATCCAAAGCAGGCTCCAGGCTCCGAGCTGTCAGTGCAGAGGCTGACTCAGGGCTCAAACTCATGAACTGTGAGATCATGACCTGACCCAAAGTTAGACACCTAACCAACTGAGCCACCCAGGTGCCCCTACAGTGCTGCTTTATACCACACATTTTACTATACCTTTTAGTCACTAAATGATTGTTGTTGCTGTTACATTAATGTAATACAAAATATAAATATATGCATATTTAAAATTTTTAAATTTTCATTTATTTCTGAGAGAGAGAGAGCAAGCTGGGGAGGGACAGAGAGAGAAACAGAGGATCCAAAGCAGACTCTGCACTGAGACTGGAGAGCCGATGTGGGGTTCAAACTCACAAGCTGTGATCATCACCTGAATCGAAGTCAGACACCCAACTGAGTCACCCAGGCGCCCCTAAATATATACATATTTACATATATTGCTACACATACTTAACATGTGTGCATTCTTGCCTGGTAGCTACTATCTTTTTTTTTTTTTAAGGTTTTTTTTTTTTTTTTTTTTTTAAGTAATCTCTACAGTGTGGAGCTCAGACTCTCAATCCCGAGATCAAGAGTTGCATCCCCTACCAACTGAGCCAGCCAGCCTGGCTGTTCTCTTTCTTTAAAGACACTTTACATATCCATATCCTGACCCACTTTTATTGATTGTAAAGTTTAATTCCCAGAGAATAATCTTTTTTAAAGGCTCATTTTTTTTTTTAAGTTTATTATTTTTGAGAGAGAGACATAGCGTGAAGTGGAAGAGGGACTGAGAGAGAGGGAGACCCAGAAGTTGGCTCCAGGCTCCAAGCTGTCAGCACAGAGCCCAATGTGGGGCTTGAACTCGGGAACTTCGAGATCATGATCTAAGCTGAAGTTGGACACTTAACCAACTGAGCCACCCAGGCACCCCGGGAATAATCTTAGTTACACTTTCTTTTTTTTTTTTTTTTTTTTAACGTTTATTTATTTTTGAGACAGAGAGAGACAGAAAGAGACAGAGCATGAACAGGGGAGGGGCAGAGAGAGAGGGAGACACAGAATCTGAAACGGGCTCCAGGCTCTGAGCTGTCAGCACAGAGCCCGATGCGGGGCTCGAACTCACGGACCGTGAGATCATGACCTGAGCCGAAGTCGGACGCTTAACCGACTGAGCCACCCAGGCGCCCCATTAGTTCCACTTTCAAGGACTGACAACAAATATTATTTGCAGAAGGCTTCAGATATTTTTATTTTCAAATAAATATTGGAAGAGAGCTGTATATAAAATTATTCTAGAACCAAACATAAATCATTTATTCACCCAATAGTTACTGTACAGTAGACACAAAGTATAACTGTAAAATCACTAATACTCAATTTGATTTAAGTACGTGGCTGCCTGGGGCAAAACAGATTTGCAAAACAAATGTTTTCAGTGCTTTAGGGCATATGATAAAGTATCTTACTCCTTTTGAATAGGCTTATTCCCTAAATAATCTTGTGTAGGTATAATTTTTTTATATTGGGTATACTTAAAGTGCCCCGCACTTTTATTCATGGGTTTGGGCGTCCGTGTAGCTATGCCAATTACTGACATACTCTAATAAACAAAATCTCTTTGCCCTCTTGGAACCTCTAGGGACACTCTTACAGGGATGACCATATCCAGTGGCACCAGAACACAGGGCTGTGCTATGGACATACCTATGTCTATATCCATATCTCTGTGCATTTATCCCAGGCTCTGGGATTGCATTATGTCATTGAATGCTTTCAATCACCCTATGACATGGTTATTACTGTTGTTACTACCATGTAAAAGATGAAGAAACTGAGACCCAGCGTCATACAGCTCTACAGTGAAGCAGCAGAACTGGGACTTGGCTCTTAACTCCAGAATGCTCAAAATGCCTTTCTCCTCCTTCTCTTCCTTTGGGTTTGAGAGGAGTGACTTTGAACGTAGGAATAAGACAACTGAAGGTGCCTGGCTGGCTCAATGGGGAGAGCATGTGACTCTTGATCTCAGGATCCTGAGTTCAAGCCCCATGTTAAGTGTGGAGCCTACTTTAAAAAAAAAAAAAAAAGACAACTGAAGAAACAAATGACTTTTCTGTTCTCTTGAGCTGCATGGAAACCTTAGGGCTCATAACTCACAGCCTGGACTCATTTCCCTCTTTTGTCTTTGCATGTAGGTCGATGGTGTCATTTCAAACCTTGGAGGCACCACATGTGATTCCCCCATTTGTATTCCATAGAATCCCTCTGCAGGGTTACTGATAATTAATATAGCTGATTGCTCAGATTAGTGCTCCCTGACCCTTGTCCAAGGGTCCCCCTGCACTTTGATGCTGCCTTCCCTGTCCCCTTATCTCTGTGCTGGCCTCTTCCTTGCAGAACGCCAGTGGAACATGTGGATCCCTGGATTTGGCTCTGAAGAAATCCGACCCTACAAAAAGGCTTGCACCACAGAGGCTCACAAACAGGTGAGGAGCTGTCAGAAACCCAGGGGAGTCACAGCTGATCCTTGAGCTGTGTCTCCAAGGGAGCAAGACAGCACACACAGCTACTATCACTGCAGTTGTCACTTCCCTCACACAGTAAGCTCCACTCCCTGGACCAGAGATCAGAGAGGGCAAGAAGCACAGGGCTCCATGGGAGAACAGTGAGATACATCTGTGGTACTTTGCTGTTCCCACATGTGGCCTCAGTTTTTTCTCTCAGTCCTGATGGGCGCCACTTAAAGCTGTTGATTGTAGATTCTTCTAATAGGGACAGAACTCGCCCCTCCATGTCTCCCTAATGAAATCCTCCTGCACTGTTGCTGTCAGAACATCATATGTGGCCCTCTGGGTAGAGGGCAGTTTAAAGAAAGGAGAGATAAGCCATACTTGTGCAGGAGGGTCGTGCCCAGACTGCTGTGCTAGGCATTCTGGCCTCTGTCCCAGCTTCACCTTTGTTCTCTGCCCCTCTGACTGCAGAACTGAGGGGTCAGTATGAGAACTAACTCCACTTCTGCTGTGAACAAGTTGTCTCTGTCATTGGTTAATCTGATAGCAGTGATGGCTTCCTCTTGACAACATCTTAATTTAGCTGGTGCTCTGATTTCAAAAGTGAGTTCTTTCCAAGCTTAATGGGCATAGTTGGGTGGTTGTAGCTGACTGTCCCTTGCTTCTTGGGATCTCCGGAGTGTGTGTGTTTACAAAGCTCACAGAGGAAGCCCTACACGGAAGCCACTGATAGCCTGAATCAAAAGATCACAGTGTCCTCAGAAGGCAGTCCTTCAGACAAGGGATGGTCATTTTGGCTCTGTTCCCAAATTATCCACTTTTCAGCCCTATCTCCCTCCCCGTCCCCCTCTCTCAGCAAGTATCATAATATTAGGACAATCTCTTGGTCAAAGAGTAAGCAAAGCCAATCAGTAATTTGGCCAGTGGCTGGAAATAGTAAAATTTGAAACCTGTGACCTGAATGTTTCCCTGATGGGTTGTGGTGGAAATTGTTAGTGTCAGTTTCCTTCACTATAGGTCATCAAGAGTGAAATATCAGCTTCCTTTATGTGTGGCAACAGTCTTGAAACCGTCCCCTTCCCTATTTTCTTCATCCTCAGAGAGATTGGACTCTAGAATCCTCAGAGATTAGGAGTCTAGAAAACATATGCTTTGATGACCTATCCCCTAAGTCCCCAAAAGGCAAGAGCTGTCACCTTCTGTTTTTAACTTTCTTGCCATCCTGCTAACCTACAGTAGTTTGGGTCTTTTGGTCAACAGAATGGACCTACTGGCCTGTCCAAACATCTCTTGGGGTCCTGAAGACTGCTCTTAGGCTCAAAGGAGCCTGCTGAGCTGCGCTGTGCATGTAGGTTCCCAAGGGCTCCAGCTTGTGGTATAGACCATGCCACACATGGGTGACTAGGACAGTTCCTGACTCTAACCTGTGTTATTGGTTATTTCACTCTCCTTTCAGAGAATGGCATTGATCCGGAAAACAACCAAGAAATAACACATGGAAAGGTCAGGGAATGGACAACAATGTATTTGGAGATACTTGAGCTGAGACCTCAGCCATCTCATCCTTGGATTTTTTTTTTAATGCTTTACAGAGAAGCATATATTTTTTATTAACAGTACAGCAATATCTATAATGACTGAGAGGATCTGCCAAAAGAATAAAGCCTCCTATCCCAACTTCCAGTCCCTTTTCCCTGCCGTCTCAGAGAGGAACAATGTATCTTCCAGAGAAGACTTTATTTGTGGTTTATTATATAAGTGATTGAATATGGAACAAAGCATTATGGTCTTGTTTGGTGAGACAGTATTAGCAGGATTTGTAGAGGTTTTTGTTTCCTTTTCCCTTCCCCTTTTCCCTGTACTTTGTAATGTCAGTGTTTATATGAATATGACTTTCATTTGCTTTTCCAGAATAAAGAAGTTATTAATCGAAGAACACAGGGTATACATGGCTTATAGCCTTTGAAAGGCCTTAGAGAGTTCAGAGGACAAGCAAGGCTGGATGTAGCTCTCTGTCAGCAGGTGGCAGCACCACTATTCATTCTGTGAGGAGAAAAAAAACCCAGAAATTTTTCTATTATTTTACTCCAAGGAAGGCCATACCGTCAGTAGGAGTTTGAGTCCAGTTTCTCTGCCATAAGAACGGGACAGGGTGACTCTCATGAGCCCCAATCTCAAGAGTTTTGGCAAAGTCTTTTTTGACCTGCTCTTCTAGAACTCCTGATGTTCATCCTTGGCCCCAAGAAAGGATGGCAGTAGCTTGGGGAAAGGCCCATCTGTGCAGGTGCCTGTCTGTTCTTAGTTGTTGATGTCCCTGATCCCTGTATTTTCAACGTTTATTTATTTTTGGGACAGAGAGAGACAGAGCATGAACGGGGGAGGGGCAGAGAGAGAGGGAGACACAGAATCGGAAGCAGGCTCCAGGCTCTGAGCCATCAGCCCAGAGCCCGACGCGGGGCTCGAACTCACGGACCGCGAGATCGTGACCTGGCGGAAGTCGGACGCCCAACCGACTGCGCCACCCCAGATCCCTGTATTTTCAACATCATGCAGAGGAAACCAGGCACCTTAAGAACTCAGGGTCATGACCTTCAGTGGTACCTAGCGTCAGTCTGTCCTGAGCCCAGTGTAGCCCTTGTGGATTGTGAGGGTTCCTTGGGCCTCAGGGGGCGTGGGTGTTCCATCCAGAGATCACCAGCATGGGTATACCCACCTTGTCCTGCTTTTCTCCTCTGCCTTGAATCTTGGCCTGAGATGGGACCCTGCTTTTCATTCCCTCCCACTTGGAATTTGGCCCCATAACCCCTCTCTTAAGTGAGCAGCCCAAAGGCTGTGCTGATGTTCCTGTTGCTCTTGGCCAAGGTCTCAACATGGCGAGCACCCAAAGAAGCAGCCAGCTTCTCTTCCTCCAACGTCACCTGTTGCTTGGGCACCAGGTCACTTCTGCGGCCTACCACCAGGAAGAGGATGTTGAAGAGTTTCACTTTTTCCAGAACCTCCTGATACCACTGGGTGACATTCTCAAAGGATGTTCTGTTGGTGATATCAGACAGCAAAAGGCCTCTCGCTGAGTTCCGATAGTAGGAGCGAGTCACTGACCTTGACAACCAAGAAGGAACCCAGAATTAGTTTTGAAACCTTCATTAAGGACAGAAAGGGACAAAAGAATTGGGCAGTTTAATGGAAAGAGCTGGGGTAGAGTCAAAAGATCTCAATTCTTGATCAGCTGTGTGACAGGTAAGTGGCTTCATCCATCTTGAGCCTTGTCCTATCTGTATTTGGAGGGGCTTGTTCATTCAGCAAGTATTTATAAGCTGGACCTGGGCCTGTGTTGGTGAACAAAAACATGGAGCCGTCCTGCCATAGAGTGGGTGTAAAACTGCCTCTGTGCCTAGGGCAGCAAAGGAGAGGTTCACAGGACTGGGGGCAGCGGTCTGACCAACTGAGTTGAGTGACTCAGGTGAAGGCTTGGAGATCTCTTTGAGGGAGAGAGAACTGCATGGAAGCCAGCCCCGAGGCAGTGTAGTGAGGTGAGTCAGGCCAGGTCATGCAGTGCCTCGTAGGCCCCAGCAAGAGTGCACTTTACCCAAAAGGTAACAGGGACCACTAGGGGATTTTCATCAGGTTTGCAGTTGTTTTTGTTTTAACAGAATGCCAAGATTTTATTTATTTTTTCTTTTTCTTTTTTTTTTTTTTTTAAACGTTTTTATTTATTTTTGGGACAGAGAGAGACAGAGCATGAACGGGGGAGGGGCAGAGAGAGAGGGAGACACAGAATCGGAAACAGGCTCCAGGCTCCGAGCCATCAGCCCAGAGCCTGACGCGGGGCTCGAACTCACGGACTGCGAGATCGCGACCTGGCTGAAGTCGGACGCTTAACCGACTGCGCCACCCAGGCGCCCCTCTTTTTTTTTTATATTAAATATAATTTATTGTCAGGTTTGCAGTTTTAAAACATCATCCTGGCCAGGCAGTGGAGTACAAATAGCCAGGAGGGGGGAAGGGAGAGGGCAGGTGTGGAAGCAGAGAGATTCATTAGAAGGCTGTTGCCTGGATGGAGGTGGTGGTAGTGAAGTGGAGGGCAGGGGGAATTCTGAAAGATGGTTACACGGCGCACTCACAGGCTTTGACGACTGTGTGTAGGAGTACAGGACAGGGGCACCACCGAGTGATCTATGAGGCATCTTCTGACTTGGTGTGGCCATCCTTAGTGCAGCTCACCCGCACCCTGGGTTCAAGGCCCTCTTCCTCATTGACTGAGAACCATAGCCAGATTCCCAGAGCCTAGCCCAGTGCTGAGGAGCTCAGGGACAACAGGGCTGATGGACTCCAGCATCCTTGTAGAGGATCTTGTAGAGTGCTTACAGGTGCCTCATGCTGTGCTAAGTGCCTTCCATAGATAAGTGCATTGTGTTTTCCCAGCAAGTCTGAAGAAGGAAGAATGTGCTTGGCCTGTGTCACACAGTGTAATTGTAGTATCTTATCTAATCCCATGTTCCCAGCAGGAAACTGAGAGTTAAAAGTTTAACTTACTCAAAATCACACAGCTTGTGTTGGTGCCGAGGCTTCAGCCAAGTCCATCTGACTTCCGGAGCCTGCCTCTGCCCTGTCTCCCTAAGTCTTATGGAGACAAGATGGGGGTGACTAAGAACAGCATATGCAAAGGCCCAGAGGTGTAAAGAGGTCAGTGCATCATGTGGCTCAAGCACAAGGTGTAACACTGGGAGGCGATGTCCAGAGATGAGCAGCAAGTAAACTTGAGAGGTGGACAGCTTGCAGGCAATAGCGTCAAAGTCTTCAGAGGCTGCTCTGTGTGTGTGTGTGTGTGTGTGTGTGTGTGTGTGTGTGTGTGTCTGTCTTGCAGGAATGGGAGGGTGTAGTGTTGGTGGCCCAGAAGGCTGGCCTTGGGCTTCCCACCCCTCTTCAGCCTGAGCAATACCTTTTCCTAATTGGGGGACATTTTTAGGACTAAAAGATAAGAGGATTCTGATGCTAAAAATAAGCATATAAACAAAAAGTTTGAAAACTACTGTCCAGGTGATGGGGAGCCAGTGGAGGTTTAGGGGGAGGACTAATGTGATTGTGTTTCCATGTTAAAAGCCTTGCTCTGGCTGCCAGTGTGGAGAATGGAGTTGGAGGCGGGTGGGAGGGGTACAGCCAGGAAGTTGCTGCAGTTAATTTGAACTAAAAGTAAAGGGATATGGCATGTGAGGTTTTCCTAGGAAAGTATTAACCAAAAGATAGAGGTAGGGTGTGGCTGCAACAACAGGAGTGAGTTTTGAGGACACAAAAGGAAGCATCTGGTACCAGAAAGTCATCCTGGAAAGTCCCGTGTGCCTGAATGAGGGGAAGCAGGGAGGAGGAGGCCAGAGGTGGACTGAAGCCTCACAGTTACCTATAGTTAAAAAAAGGCCCCAACATCACCCAGTGCTGCCCTTTATTTTACTGGTAAGAACATTAAGGTCTGGAGAGGTCATTATGACCTGTCTGAGGTCACTGGGCAGGCTAGGACTCAGACCTGTGCTCTTGGCCCATTGTCTTTCCTTCTCATGGAAACCGTGGCCTTGAAATGCTAGAGTCTAGTGGGGCAAAATGATAAGAGACAGCAGAGCCTGAAATCTCAAAGAAGGGAGCCACTCAGGTGCCCTAAAGGCTCAGAGAAGGAACTGATACATTAGGTTGGGCCAAACCTTGAAGGATGAACAGAGTTTTGACATAGATGGAGAAAGGACATTCCAGACAAGGGATGGGCACATGAAAGACCCAAAGGGAGCTTGTTAACAGAAGGAAGTTAACACTCATTGGGCACTTAACACATGCCATCATATTTAATCCTCTAACAAACCTGTGACGTAGGAATTGTTCTCATTTTACCATAAAGACTGAGGCTCAGAGGTAGAGAGATTAGACTCCCACCCCCAATATCTTCAGTTCCAGCCTCATGTGTGGAGAGCAGGATGTGTCTTCCCTCTTTACCCACTAGGTTTCAGTGGCTCCCAGGGCAGGCTGGATCTTTAGAAAGGGCCTACAGGTAGCAGACTTTGGCTCTGTGCCTTCTAAAGGGCAAAAAGCATGGATCCAGGCCTGGGAGCTTGACCATGCGGAAGCTGCTATGGCCAGAGAGGGTTTAGCCAGGGTGCTGCTTTGGAGAGGGAGTTTTGTGTGCTCAGACTAGCCTAGGGATAGCCCCGAAGGGACGATTCTGGAATCTCACCCTTAATAAGAAAGCAGAGCCCAGTTCACATCTCCGGGTCTGGAGGCAGGGAGCAGGGTGGGGGTGCGGTCAAGATCTTTTAAGATCTTTGGTAGAGTCTGGAATCCTTGTTATTTCCCCAGTGTTTACTTTGGTAGTCTCTGTTCCCTTACAGTGATTAGGAGCAAAACCCTCAGGGGAAGAAGGGGACATCCATTTTGTGAATTCCTACTATGTGGCCAGCACTGCCTTAAATTTCTCATCTAATCTTTTCTTAAGAAAGAAAATTTCTTTTTAATCTTTATTTATTTTTGAGAGAGAGAGAGAGAGAGACAGAGCATGAGTGGGGACGGGGCAGAGAGAGGGGAGACACAGAATCCGAAGCAGACTCCAAGCTCTGAGCTGTCAGCATAGAGCTTGATGTGGGGGTCAAACCCACAAACTGCAAAATCATGACCTGAACCGAAGTCACACACTTTAACCAACTGAGCCACCCAGGAGCCCCTCATCTAATCCTTTCTAAAACCCTGTGAGTTAGGTATTGCTATCCTCTTTTTCCAGAGGAGTCCACTGTGGCTTGCAGAGATGAAGTGAGTTCCCCAGGGTCCCACAGTTACACAGTGGAGCTGAGAGTCAAACTTGACTGCAAAGCTTACCCTACTTTTGGCAGCTAGGATGATACTATGGGTAAGAGGTGATCCTTGAGGTGCCTGAATAGCTCAAGTTGGTTAAGCATCTGACTCTTGATATCATCTGACTCTCAAACTTTAAAAATAGTAGTAAAAGAGGAGGCAGTGCACAGCGAGACCCACCCTGGCCCATCCCCTATGGGGAAGAAGCTAAGAAACCCACCTAGACTAGAAACCTTCCAAGAGCCCTTGGAAGAAGGGATTATCAGTCACATGATACTGAAGAGGAATCTGAGACTGAGTAAGTCCCCAGGTCACAGTGAATTAAATGGTTTTGCTCTTTTGCTGTGGCAACTGTCCATGCCCTTCCTGTGCCCACTGGCACAATGACACCTCTCCTATACCTGCAGATTCTTCTTCTTCTTCTTTTTTTTTTTTTATTTTGAGAGAGGGAGAGAGACAGAGAAAACGTGAGAGTGGGGGAGAGGAAGAGAGAATCCTAAGGAGGCTCCCGGCTGCGAGCACAGAACCTGATGCCATGCTGGGCTCAAACTCATGAACCCTGAGATCATGACCTGAGCCGAAATCAAGAGTTGGATGCTTTATTGAGCCACCCACGTGCCCTACACCTGCTGAGATTCTTACCAACATAAACACCTCTCCAGGAAGCCTTCCCAGATTGCCCCAAGACATTTTCTGCCTAGCAGTTCCTGTTCTCCAGGAGGCAATTTCTGAGATGAGGATTAGTGAGCAGATATGGATTAGGGTATTCTGGAGAGCAATATCTGCGTGGGGGGGCGGGGGGAGGAGGTGCCACTAAGCAGAGGGAGAAGAGCTGTGATGTTGTAAGAACAATGGCCTCAATTTGCCCCATGAAGACTGACAAAGCTGGGTTTGACCTTCTGAGTTGGGGCAAAGAAAGCCAGGCTTTTAAACACTCCTCCCAGCCCCAGTGGATTCAATAGATTAACATTGGATGTGGGCAGTTTCCAGAGGGTGCTGTGAACCCACCGACAACACCATCGCTGCCCTCCCAGGGACAAATGGGTGGGGGTAGGAGGCTGTGGGTTCTTCAGCCCCAAAGGAACAACTTGGTGGCTAATCAGAGTGTCCACTGTGTGCCTAACCTAGGAGCTGGCCCCTCGTGTTCATCCCTGCCTTCCAGATCCAGATCAGGCACCTGGCCTTGGAGTAGGGGCTCTGAGCAGCAACCCTGAGTTTCAGGGCACGCATTTAAGACTCATCCAAGCCTGAGGACCTAAGGAGGCTCCGAGGTAGGCTTGCCCTGAAATTTCCTGCCCACTCCTTGCCTGTGCAGCAGCTTCCAGACGCGGTGCGTCTCAGCATCTGAGCTCAGAAACACTGCCAGAACTGTCCAAGATTGGAAAGAGTGATGAGGACAGTTGTTATTCAGTTCTTACCGGATGGCTGGCTCTGGGCTGAGCATGTCCCCGCATTCATTGTCTCATTCATGCCCACACACTCCCACCCCCCCCACACCCCCACCCCCTGCCCTGATGTGGGTCTTTAATGAGCCCCACTGACAACTGAGGAAACAGGCTGAAGGACAGGAAGCCGCTGTACATGTGACTTCTCAGAGCTTGCTGGAAGAAAATCTTTCTGGAAGAAAGTCCCTGAGACCCCAAGAGTGACTGCTAAGATACTGTTTATGTTAACCCTTTGGATACATCCTGCCATTTGATCTCCAGAAAGATCCTGCCACTCCCCATTCCAGCAGCACTTCTGAGGTTGACAGAGGTTTAACCCTTTCCCTCCCAGAGTCAACACTGACATGGGCCTGGGGGCTGCTTCCTGTGGGGGGACCTGGGAACTTGGGCCTTGTGGATGAGCCGGACACCCCCCCAGTCCTCCTCCAGCTTGATGTCCCCCTGCTCCAGAGCCTGCTGGATGGCGTCAGCAAGGGTGTTGAAGGCCAGGTCCACATTGCAGTTCTTTTTGGCCGAGGTCTCCATGAAGGCCATGCCCAGGGAGGCAGCCAGCTCCTCTGCCTCCTGGGCTGAGACAACACGGGTGCTCTGCAGATCACTCTTGTGGCCAACCAGTAAGAAGATCACCTTGTTTGGGCCCTGAGTGGCCATGGCCTCCTGGTGCCAGTCGCAGATATGTTCAAAGGACTTCCTGTTTGTCACATCAAAGACCAGTAGGACACCTACCACATTCCGGTAAAAGGACCTGGTGATGCACCTGAAGGAGGGGGAGTGAGCTGGGCGAGGTTTATGCCTTCAAGACCCCCCACCCCCCAAAGACAGGGCTTCCCTCACGGGCACCGACTGCCCCACAGGCCCCATAGCTCATTTCACACTGCTCCGTACTTCTCTGCTCCTGGCATTCCGTGTCTCCCAAGAGAGTGCCTGCGCCCCTCAGCTAGGGAGCAAGTTCCAGTCATACCCTCTGGGCCATTCCTCCATTCCTGGAGGAAGCCTGATGTTTTCCTGATTGCAGCTTTTTGCTTCCCGTTTTCTGGCAAATTCCTATGCATCCTTCCAGGCCCACCCAAATCTCTCGTCCTTTCACGGCTCCCTGACACTTCCAGCTCTGCTCCGTGGGCTCTCTCAGCAGCCAGGTCACCCATCCCTCTAGCTTTCCAGAGCAGGGCCCTTCTGCCCTCCCAGCATCAGGGTCTCAGGCCACTGGCTGCATTTGTGTAAGGACTCCGAGTGAAGGGCTAGAGACCAGGGCATTCCCCAGACCTGTACCTGGGCCACTGAGGCCGACCCCGCTGGGGGGTAGCCGTGGAGGCCGGGGACACTGACCACCCCGAAGTCTCTCTCCCCGCCCTCCCCGCACCTGTAGCGTTCGTGGCCCGCGGTGTCCCAAAGCTGCAGCTTGACGCGCGGCCCGGCCGGCAGCTGCAGCTTGCGGCTGTAGAACTCGACGCCCACTGTGGGCGCCCACTCGGGCTCGGGCTCGGGTTTGGGCTCCGGGGCCCCGGGCGCTCCTGCCACGTAGCGCCGCAGCAGCGACGTCTTGCCCACGGCCGCGTCCCCCAGCAGCGCGATCCGGAACTGGTAGTGGCAGTCCGGTGCCTCCATGGCCCCCTTCTCGCCGCCCCGCCGGAGGCCAGCGGTCCGGCCTCGCCCCGCCCCGCCCCGCGGCCCTCAGGCTGGCGCCGCCCTCTGGGCCCCAGCGCCGAGACACGGGACCGCGGGCCGGGGGCGCGTTGTGCTAGTGACCCACCCCGGAGACCTGGCGGCCGAGACACCTGGGCACGTGCTCGCCTCTCTGAACCCCAGTTTCGTCTTCCAAAATGGGGATAATAACCCCCTACTTCTTAGGATGAGAGATGAAAGAAGGCAATGTGGGTTGGAGGAAGAGCGAGGAACGAGAACGAGACAGGCACTGGCCCGAAACTAACACAGCCAGAGTGTCCACCTCATTCAATCGCCGCTGCTGCTGTGCTGGCTTCTCTCTCCAGCCCCGCTCTCCAGGCAGTTCCCCGGTTGGGCCCCTGCTGCTGGACCTGGAGATGCCACTCTAGAAAGTTGATGGTTTATAGATGCCACTTCCCTGCCCAGGTGCTCCTTTCCAGGAGCCCCATTGGCCCTGGCCTAGGGCCTCCTGTTCCGTAGTCAGGTTCAATGTTTAACAACCCCATTGCATCCTTAGCACCTACCTGGGCTGGGCCTCAGGGCCCAGAGAGAGACTTGGACAGGGCTAGTAGAAGAGGCAGGATAGACAAATGTGATTCCAGAGGGAGTGCAGTTGGTCTGGGGCCTTGACAGTTAACATTTATGAGGCCAGATGGTCAGTTCTTCACATTCTGTGGGCAACAATTTTGAGAGGGCCACTGTGTGCCCATTTTAGAGCTGAGGAGACTGAGGCTTGTCTCAGGTCACAGAGCACAGCTGAGACTCACATCTCAGTTTGTCTCCATCTTCGTTATCCCCTCGATGCCACGAAAGGGGACTGCAAATCAAGTACCAAGAGTTTCCAGGGCACAGTGGCCAGGTCTCACTTGGGTTAGTGGCAAGGGTAAGGCGGGGACAGCTGCTTCCAAGATCTACTCTATTCTCCCCAGTGAGGCCTTCTGGAAACCCAAGGTATCAAGGCTGAGGTGCTGGCTGGTCTCACACAGTTTGTCTATTGGTTTAATCCCACTGTCCAATGTGGGTGGATTTTACCAGTTTAATTTGTTGTGGCACATTGGTGGTGAGGGGAGATCCTCACTGTTGCAAACAATCATGTCATATTTCCTTCTCACCTTGTGAGTTTTAGGTGTTGTTCTGCTCATTTCCACAGATGAGGAAATTGAGGCTCAGAGAGATTAAATAATCCAAGATCACTCAGCAAGGAATACATTCTAGCTGCCAAGTTTACCCAAGGGCAAAGCCTTGTTTGGTATTTCTGTTTCTGGCAGGATCTAGGAAGGCCCAATTTTCTTCTAACTAACTCTTTTTTTTTAAAGTGTATGTGTGTATGTATGTATGTATGTATGTAAGTAAGTAATCTCTACATCCAGCATGAGACTTGAACTCACAACCCTGAGATCAAGAGTCACATGCTCTACGAACTGAGCCAGCCAGGTGCCCCTCTTCTGGCTAACTCCTAACAAATCAGTAAGAAGCCACTCTGAGGGTCTCCGTGTAATCTCAGTCATTGGTCACCTGCATGGTAGAGCCTGAAGGGGCCCATGTCTCTGCTCCTTCCCTACCTCTAGGAGTAGGAGAGAGGAAGAGAAATCCTTCCTACCAGGTTTCCCCAAATTAAGAGTCTGCATCACTCCCACCTGCCCCACTGATTCCTCCATCGAGATATTCTCCCCACCTCTGTTCAGAAGGAAAATTATTTTTGTGTCAGATCTCTATGGATGCACCAGCCTCCTCCTCCTCCCCCTCCTCCCTCTCCTCCCACTCCTCTTCTCTCCTCTTCTCTCTCTTCCTCCTTTTTTAAAGTTTATTTTGACACACAGAGAGTGCCCCCCACCACATACATGCTTGCACATGTGCTTGAGAGGGTGGGAGAGGGGCAGAGAGAAAGAGGGAGAATCCCAAGTAGGCTCTGTGCTGACCGTGCGGAACCTGGACCACAAACCTGGACCAGGAACCATAAGATCATCACCTGAGCTGAAACCAAGAGTCTGACAATTAACCAACTGAGTCACCCAGGCACCCCAGCCCTTAAGCCCCTTCTTTACCCACCACTGGTACTCTGAGCTCCAGCCATACTGAACATCTTTCCTCTTCTCAACCCTCTGCCAGGAACACACTCTCTCTCTTCAAAGGGCTAACTCCTACTTCATACCTTAGATTAGATCCCTGTCCTCAAGAAGCCTCTCACCACCTGGCCAATGAGGTCACTTGCCCTTTTGTCCACTGTGCTGTCTCCCTCCTAGGTTACTTGAAGGCAGTGATCTATGATTGTATCCTCAGTGCTTGGCACAAAACAGGAACTCAGTAAATATTTATGGCTTAATGAATGAATAAAAGCAGGTAAGTGCTATTTATTCATTAATTCAGTCAGTCAAATCCCACAGTAGGGCTGGGCTCAGGGAGCTACAGGCTCAGAGAAGACGTCATGCAGGAGGTGATGCTGAAGTTGAGTCCCCAAGGACAAGTAGGAGCTGGGGAGGTCAAAGAGGAAGGGCACTCCAGGCAGGGGCATCTGGGCAAAGGCAAAGAGGCATGAAACAGCTTGAAATGCAGTTTGAACCCAACATTGCCAGAAGGCTTTGTGGTTAGCACACATGGGCAGTGCACTGTCAGCATTGGACTCTTTGAACTTCCTCTCCTGGACACTCCTGCTGTGGGATGGGGTCATGTGCCTGACCTCTGCACCTAGCACCAGAGTCCAGATGTCAGCTGACCTTGCCATAGACTATGTGATTAGGGGTGAGGAAAGTGATTCCCCATCCCCTGCTTCCCCTTCTGCTAAGTAAGGCAAATCACGGTGCCCACCTCATGAAGTAGTCACGGAGGAACTGTATAACATAGCAGGTAAGTTATGCACATTTACATGAGATAGATCTAGGTTTTAGTTCCAACTGCCACTTACTAGCTATGTGGCCTTGGCCAAGTTTCATTAATTAATTCATTCATTTACTTACTAATTGTTTCAATAAGTGCTGTCTCTTATATACCAGGCACTTATATAGCAGTGAAGATAAAAAGACACAATTCCTGTTATTGGCAGCTCACATTGTAATGGGGAAGACAGAAAATAAACCCATGTATAATGTGATGTCAAGAGGCAATAAGTGCCATAAATAACAATCAAGCAGAACAATAGCTTAAAGGGTGGCAGGGTAGCTATATCAAAATAGGGTGTCCTGAGGAGGTTACATAAAGTGAAGGAATGAGTAGTGTGGTTGTCTCTGATATCCAGAGAGGATAGTTCCAGGCAAGAAGAACAGCAAGAGCAAAGGCCCTGAGGTGAGATCAGGCAATGATGCTACAAGCAGAGCAGAGAGGCTGAGAAAAGCGAGCAGAATGAATGAGGGAGCAAGTGGTGGGTGATGAGGGCAGAGAGGAGGAGGAGCCAAATCATGTGGCTTCAGAGGCCATTATGGGACTTCAGCTTTTATTCCAAATGTGTTGCAAAATCAGTGGAGATTTTTGAGCAGGTGAATAATAGGACGTAAATTTTTTCTTGGTTATGGTTTTTATTTTTACATCTTTATTGAGGCATAATTTGCACACAGTAAACTGTACATATTATAGTGTACAATGTGATGAGTTTTGATGCACATGTACATCCATGAAACCATTACCACAACCATGTATCATGCCAAAAAGTTTCCCCATGTCCGTTTTTAATTCTCTCCTAACTGTCCCCCCGCCTGAGAGTTACTTTTTTGAAATTTTTAAATGTCTACTTTTTTAAGGGGTGGGGGGAGGAGCAGAGAGAGAACAAGACGGAGAATCTGAAGCAGGCTCCACGCTGTCAGCACAGAGGCTGATGTGGGGCTCAAACCCATGAACCATGAGATCATGACCTGAGCCAAAGTCAGACACTCAACCAACTGAGCCACTCAGGTGGCCCCCCTGCTGAGAGTTTTAATTTTGATGAAATGTAACTTATTAATTCAATATTGTACTGGAGGTCCTAGCCAATATTAAAAGGCAAGAAAAAGAAAGAAAAGATATCCAGGTTGGAAAAGGAAGAAGTAAACCTGTCTTTTTATTCACAGACTTGTGAAAAATCTTAAGGAACTTACAAAAGAGGTGCCAAAACTAATACAGGAGTTTAGCAAGGATATAAGTTAATATGCAAAAATTAATTCTATATATACTAGCAATGACCATTTAGAATTTGAAATTGACAAAAATGCCGGCATCAGAAATATGAAAGACTTAGGGATAAATTTGACAAAAGATACATAAGATCTGTACACTGAAAATTAAAAAACACTGTTGAGAGGGGCGCCTGGGTGGCGCAGTCAGTTAAGCGTCCGACTTCAGCCAGGTCACGATCTCGCGGTCCGGGAGTTCGAGCCCCGCGTCAGGCTCTGGGCTGATGGCTCAGAGCCTGGAGCCTGTTTCCGATTCTGTGTCTCCCTCTCTCTCTGCCCCTCCCCCGTTCATGCTCTGTCTCTCTCTGTCCCCCCAAAAAAATTTAAAAAAACAAAACAAAACAAAACAAAAAAAAAACACTGTTGAGAAAAATTAAAGATGACTTAAATAAATGGAGAGGTATACCATACTCATGGATGAGAGGACTCAAGATTGTTGTCAGGGGCACCTGAATGGCTCAGTCAGTTGAGCGTCCAACTTCAGGTCATTGTTCTTGAGTCAAGCCCCACATGGGGCTCGCTGCTGTCAGCCTGTCAGCACAGAGTCCACTTTGGATCTTCTGTCCCCCTCTTCTGCCCCTCCCTTGCTTGCACTTTCCCAAAAATAAATAAATATAAAAAAAAAAAAGATTGTTGTCAGTTCTCCCCAAATTAAGTCTACAGATTCAATGCAATTCCAACCAAATCCCAGTAGGCTTTTATTTTTTATTTTTATATTTTAGAGAGCATGGAAGAGGAGGAGAGGGCAGAGGGAGGGAGGGAGAAAGGGAGAGAGAAAGAGAGAGAGAGAGAGAGAGAGAGAGAGAATCTTAGGCTCCACACTCAGCACAGAGCCTGATTTGGGGCTTGATCTCATGACCCTGGGATCATGACCTGAGCCAAAATCAAGGGTCCAATGCTCAACGGCCTGAGCCATCCAGGCACCCTCCAGCCAGTAGGGTTTTTAAAAAATACAAATTAGGGGCTCGAGTCATGATCTGTTCAAGCCCCGCATTGCACTCTCTGCTGTCAGTACAGAGGTCACTTCAGATCTTCTGTCTCCCTCTCTCTCTGCCCCTCTCCCATGTATGCAAGCACGCTCTCTGAAAAATAAACATTAGAAAAAATACAAAATTAGCTGATACTAAAATTTACATGGAAATGCAAAGACTGAACAGCTGAAACAATTTTGAAAAAGAACAAAGTTGCATGACTTATAGTACCCTATTTCAAAACTTATTAAAAAGCTACAGTAATCCGGACAGTGTAGTATTGAGTACAGAAACAGACCTACACATACGGTTAACTGATTTTTACAAAGGTGTCAAACCAATTAGATGGATAATCTTTTTCAACAAATGAAGATGGAACAACTGGAGAGCCATATGCAGTAAATAAGCAAACTTTGACTCTTACACCATACACAAAAAATTAACTAAAAAATGAATCCTAGATCTAACTGTAAGAGCTAAGACTCTTAAACTTCCAGATGAAAACAGAGGGGAAAATCTTTAACACTTTTTTTTTTTAATTTTTTTTTTTTTAACGTTTATTTATTTTGGGACAGAGAGAGACAGAGCATGAACGGGGGAGGGGCAGAGAGAGAGGGAGACACAGAATCGGAAACAGGCTCCAGGCTCTGAGCCATCAGCCCAGAGCCTGACGCGGGGCTTGAACTCCCGGACCGCGAGATCGTGACCTGGCTGAAGTCGGACGCTTAACCGACTGCGCCACCCAGGCGCCCCTTTAACACTTTTAAGTTAGGCAAAGAGTTTTAAAATAGGACACAGAAAGCACAAAGCATAAAAGAAAGCAAATGGACATGCTAGACTTCATCAAAATGAAAACCTTGTGTTCTTTACACACCATTGGCTGGTTGTTGAGACCAGACTATAGGGGAGAATGGTAGAATCAGGGAGACTAATTAGGAGGCTACTGTGATTGTCAGCCGGCAATGATAGCATCAGTGGAGGTGGTAAGAAATGGTCAGATTCCTGTCACATCTCAAAGGTGGAGAATGTAGGATTTGCTGATGGATTGTAAGTGGGATGATAGAGAAAGAGGAGTCCAGGATCACTCCAAGGATTTGCTGAGATTGGGAAGAGCAGGTGTGGAGGAGGAAAGGCTATGTTCTGAGAAGCCTATTTATTAGATAGCCAAGTGTAGAAGTTCGGGGACGCTGCAGGATATAAGGTCTGGAGCTCAGAAAAGTAAGGCTGGAGAAACTCATTTGGAAGTCACCAGGAAGTTTCTTGCCCCCTTACAGTCTGTTGTTTTCTCTATTAAATGAGAACAATAGTAGTACCTCCTTTTTAATGAGTATATTAAGGATAAAAATTAACGAATAAAGTAAGCACAGAACACGTATTTAATTCTTGACAACTTCTTGTTTTTACATTGACGTTTATTCATTCCATGGACAAAACATGTACATGGCACAGCGATTCTGAGCGTGGTCTCTGCCGTGGACTCGTGGATTCAGGCCCTTCCCTCGTTAGTTACCTGGGTGATGCATCCCTCAGTTTTCTGATCTGTAAAAAGGGCATAACTACAAACCTACACACAGGGTTGTTGGGGAAACTAGTTGAGATAATCTGTGTAAGTGCTCGGCAAAGTTACTTATCTATTAGCGGAAAATGAACAAATAATGCATTCATCTTCTGAGTAAATCGGTCGCGTCTTCCTTGCTGAGAAACCCTCCCAAAAAGCCTCGCCCCCAGAAGAGCTCGCCGAGCGCCTCTCCACACCCATCCGGTGGCTGCTCCTCGGTCGGCCCGCCGCGGTCGGAGCCGAGCCCTGACGCAGCTCACCGCGTCATTTCCCGACTTTGGATGTCTGAGCTCCAGCGGGAATAGCGAGTCGGCTTCATTTGTGAGCCCAGGGCGGAGTCCCAGACGTTCAGCCAGTGCGGAACACGGGCGGAAGGCTGCTCTCTTCCCCCGGCAAGAAGGCAGCGACTCCGCACGCGCTTAGAACTCAGAGCCTGACGCGCCTCCCGGTGCCTGAGGGCAGACGGACTACAACTCCCAGAGGTCTGCGCGGGCGCGTTGCCGCAGTGGTCGGGCGCGGCCGCCAAGGGCGAGGCCTATAAAAGCCCTCTCCCAACGCTCCGACGTCCCTTTTCCCAGCCGCCGTGCGGGAGTAGTCGTGTGTCGCTGTCTCCGACCTGCTGCAAGTCACGCACATTCTTCCACTTACCCTACTGTAGCTTGGCCGCCACCGGCCCCTCACTCGCCCGGGCTGCCTCCCGAGGCTGAGGGATGTTAAGCGCGGCTCTCAATTGCCGGGCCTCCCGGCCTGCTGGGACCGAGGTCCAGAAGGCCTGGTCGGCCGCATGCGCGATGAGAGGGGCCGGACCCCGAGAGGGCCGCGCCTGCTCCCGCCTCGGCCCGCGCTGTGACGGGTGAGTAACGCGGCCAGGCAGCGGGGTGCGGGGCAGTCTTGGGCCTGTAGTGGCCTAACTAGGGAGACGCCGCGTGGTGGTGTCAGCGGGATCGGAAACGGCCCATTACAGCTACTTATTGGGCGACCTTGGGGAAGTGACTTTACCTGTTATCTGGCTGCAGGACATGTTAAGGAATTCATGCAGGTGGATAAAAAGGGATTTTTGGAGTTCGAGTCCTTAGAACCTATTTTAAATTCCAGTTGTGTGGCTTTTCTACACTGATTGGCGACTTTCAGTAAATAGCTTAATTTAAACCTGTCCGTAAAACGGATGATAAAATGGTCCTGTAAAGATTAAATGAGACAAAACACTGGTACATAACAAAAATGAAGAGGAAGTTGGGACCTGGTAGTAGGATATCTGTTCTCTTATTTGGTCTCCAGCATGTCTCAGTAGGTGAATTTCAGTTATGCAATAGTGTACAGGATTTAGGGGAGTCTGAGGGTTGGACAGGATTTGTGGCGGTCCTGAGACCTAAATTGCCCTGTGGCCCTTATCGAAGCTGCAGCTGCTTCCACATAGCTGCTGTGGTCAAAAAGGAGCCCAGAGTGACAGTTTTCCTTGACGGTCGCCGTTCTGTTTGCTGTAACTGATCTGCAACATATCAGGAAAAGACAATTCCCATCGTACCTGCCATTTCTCCGGTATAGGTGGAATCCTTTACTACAATAGACAGGTTTCCAGAGGCCAACAGAAATGCTCTGTTGATGGGTCTTGCATAGAGTTGCTAGAATAAAACTTCTGAGAAGTAGATTGCTGAGATGAAGAGCAAGTATGGAGGGGCAGGCAGTGGGAATGGGTTGGACATGTGTGCTGGGAAAATCCAGTGGCAAGTGGCACAGATCTTAACAGTGCTTTGGGTCACTGCCCTGAAAAGCTTAAGGCATAAGTACCAGGGTCAAAAGCCAAACATTTTGATTGTCAAGACCAGAAGGGAACAATGTCATTCAGGACAACTGTGTTCTTGTCTTAGTTGTGCCAGATGAAGATTCCAGGAGGACTCTGAGGTTGAGCTTTCTGGTGAGGATTCTGTGGTCATGACTGTGATGGAACACCACCATCTCAGGACCCGGTAGGTTTCTGGGAACTGCCTGGCGGGTCAGTACAGCATGTTTCCAAGGGCTGTGGCCGGTTGTGGCCATGGGATCTCCAACTGCATGCGAGAGCAACCTGGAGAGACTTTGACAGCACAGGTCAACATAATACCTGCAGCTGCCACTCGCCTTTCCTATAAACGGCTTGGGACCTGGGCTGGAAGCCTTCTAAGTGAGTCCGGGTGTTTTCCATAAACTACCACGTAGATGGTAGATGGGTGTTTCGATCAACTTTTTCGTTTAGAGCTTTCACCCTTTTTTCTGCAGGTTGCTCCCCAAGTGTCCTGGCAGTATCTGCTACTGAAGAATCTGAAGTTACCAGGTTGTTGCTGTGCTTTAGATAAGGTAAAGTTAGATGTTGAAGACATCCTGACCCTCCGGTTCCCTTTCCCATCGGATCTGAACACTGGTCTTGGTGGTCGTAAAAGGAGGAAAAAGAACACTGAAACTAGCCTCCCAGTGCTTATCGTCTGGTATATAGATTGGAGGCTAGTTTCAAACAAGATTTGAATTCTCTTTGATCTCCTCCCCTGTAAAATGGGATAATCTTAGGCTTAAAGGGAGGATGTAAGTGAAGGTCTGGGCAGTTGTAGTGATGGCTGACTTAATACTTCTGAATTTGATCAACATGAATGTCCTTCTTGCCTCTTGGTTGAGAGTGTCCTGTCTTTTGTTTTTTTTTTAAGATCTGTTACCAGTAAAGCTGTCCTTATCTGTGATTATGGATCTATAGTTGGGTAAGTTGGCTACCTAAACTTCACTGTAGCTTCCTTGCAGCGCCAAGCAGTGGAGTGTTGTAAACCCTTAGTGTAGTGAATCATGAGGCAGCCTAGGCCTGTATGAAAGAAAGTCTTAGCTTTTTAATACTACATCACTTACACCTATTAGCTGTTCATGGCCAGAAGAGAAAAATGTTTGGTGTGATTTGGTCTGTTAGATTTGCCTATCCTGTTGGAAGGCCAGGAAGAGCACAACGTGCTGTGAGTAGAAAGTAAGTACCAGATGCCAAAGCCCTGCACCTTCAGCAGCAGAGGCTGATTGCGTTGAATGTGCAGTCGTGGTTTGAGCTCCTGCTCTGAGGTTTGGGGAAACCTCAAACCATGGGAACGTACTGGCCCCTTTCCTGGAAGTGTGGGAGATGGGTTGGGCAGAAACAAGTAGTTCATCTAGTTCAGGGTATGTTTTGTTAGGCTGACTGGTCCAGGATGAAACCTAATCTGAGTGGACATCTATGGATGATAAATGCGGATATGGGACTGAGACCAGTTTGGGGAAAATGTCTGGGTGGCATTAATTAATTGGGGGAATAGTAACACACTGGCATACACTTCCTTTTCAGGAGACAGACCTTATGGGAAGAGGCAAGCTAAAAGACAACAGGTTATTTTCAGTGGAAAACCATGACCTCTGTATTTCTGCTTATGCTGGCATGTGGTATGTAAGTGACCAATAAAAGACTTAAAGTATGCTTGTGTCCATATTCTTGATGTCCCTCAAGCTGCTGGTTATTCCCCATTACAGCGTTAAACTCTTTATTTTTTATCCTTTTTTTTAATTAAAGGATAATATGATGAGTTCTGTAACTTCCCATTTATATAAATGTCTCCTTCAGTAAGCCTGAAAATTCAGGCTGAGCCTAAGACTGGTGTTCCCTAAAAAAATGTTTATTAGAGGGAGAGAATCTTAGGCTCCACGGAGCCCAGTGCAGGGCTCAGGGCTCGATCCCATGAGTCAAAACCAAGAGTTAGACTTTCAAACCAAAACCAACTGAGCCACTAACAGAAAAGTAGGAATAAAATGGGAGATTTTTAGTATAAAACCAGACTTCCACATGGGTGCTGGAGATCTGTGTAAGAGGACTCACATCTGTTAAATGAAATTAAGGTAAAGAAACAGGCCAGGTGGATGTAAATTATTAAAAATATATAGAAAGTTAAAAAAAAGGAACCAGCTAGGCACACAGATGTCAGTAATGTTCAACCATGGCTTAAACCTCAAAGTCAGACCTGCCCTTGGAGCATGCCCTAACTCTTGAGCCTTTTAGTCTAGATGTAGCTGGCTCCATGACTTCCTACCACACAGGCCACACAGCTTCTTTCCCAGCTGGAATGTCTAAGGAACTTCAATCTGCCCTAGCCACGAAACTTAAGCGTGGGGGATGGGGACAAAGGGTACTTGAAATGGAAGATCAACGTTGCCCATCATTTGGCATAACAGCAGGTAATTCATGCATTCTGACTTCACAGGGGGTAAGGATATAGTGTCACCGGAAAAAGGCTCCTGGGTTGAATAAATCCTACGCTCCACTTCATTAATGACTCCAAATTCTTCCCTCCAAGAGTGTACATAACCCTACCTGGAACAATTGTTCAAAGACAAATTGGAAAACCTTGTTTAACGGCACCTTGGTTTTCAAACTCAAAAGGCTGTCGAAGGGAGTGGTGGTGCAAGAAGAGTCATAATCAGAATAGTTGGTTACTAAAATCTTACAAAACGTTTCCAAAAAGGTAAAAGTTCTTCCAATACTTTCGTTAAAAAGGAGTCTCTTATCTCCATCACAGTCCGTTTCTGTTTGTCCTTTGTCCTGACTACATCATGGCAGGGATCTCTGAAGAGACTGTGTCCAGGGGCTGCCAGTGACAGTCCATGAGTGCATCATACAGCTCCTCACTCTGCTCCATGAACTCCTTGTTGGCCTCCGTCACATCCAACTGCGGCATGGGGTCTGCAAGAAAAGCAAGGGTGGGTTCCGAGCGCCAAGAGAAGCTCTGGGAGACTTGGACTCTGTTCCCAACTGCCAGGACTTCCTCCTTCCTCAGGAAGTTCCCTACCCTCGGTCAGAGTCCCTCATGCCTCACAGGGGTGGATACCACTGTCTTGCAGGCTTCCTCTGAGGATGAAAATAGAACCTACTTAGAGAATGGAACATGTAGTCAGTACTCCGATAATGGCGGCTGTTATTCCTCCTCATCTCTGGCCTTCCTGTGCGCTGGCTTTCCTGGAGTGGTCTTTCAATTTTGGGTTCTGGAAATCTGATCAAAATTACTAAATCCAAAGCACTGTTGTTAAAAGGGAACATTACACAGCCGTGAAAATGAACCTCAGCTGCATACAACTTGATTGGATCTCACAAACGGTGACTCTGTTATACATTTACAACAATGAGCACTGAGGATTGTACAGAATTGTTGAAATCACTACACAGTACACCTGAAACTAATAACACTGCTAACCATACTGGAATTTCATTAAAAAAGGCGAGGGGTGTCTCGGTGGCTCAGTCGGTTAAAGCATCTGACTTTTTAATTTTTTTTAATTAAAAAAAAAATTTAAACTTAACAGGAACCCATGGGGGAGGGGAAGGAAAAAAAAAAGAGGTTAGAGTGGGAGAGAGCCAAAGCATAAGAGACTCTTAAAAACTGAGAACTGAGGGCTGATGGGGGGTGGGAGGGAGGGGAGGGTGGGTGATGGGTATTGAGGAGGGCACCTTTTGGGATGAGCATTGGGTGTTGTATGGAAACCAATTTGACAATAAACTTCATATATTAAAAAAAAAAAAAAAATTATGAGAAAGCGTGTGCGGGGGAGGGGCAGAGAGAAAGGGGAGACAGAATCTGAAGCAGGCTCCGGACTCAGCTGTCAGCACTCGAGAACTGTGAGATCATGACCTGAGCTGAAGTCATACTCAACTGACTGAGCACCCAAGCACCCCAAGCATCTGACTCTTGATATCAGTTCATGTCATGATCTCACAGTTCATGGGCTTAAGCCCCGTGTCGGGCTCTGTGCTGACAGTGTGGAGCCTGCTTAGGATTCTCTCTTTCCTCCTCTCTCTGTGCCCCTCCCCAGGCTCATGCTTTTTCTCTCAAAATAATAAACATTAAAAAATAAAGTTTATGGGGTGGCTGGATGGCTCAGTTGGTTGAGTGTCCAACTCCTGATTTTGGCTCAGGGCATGATCTCATGGTTTGTGGATTTGGGCCCTGCATTGCACTCTCTGCTGGCAGTGGGGAGCCTGTTTGGGGGTTCTCCCTCTTTCTCTACCCCTCCCCCACTCACACTCTCTCAAAATAAACTTTAAAAAGGTTTAAATTGTCAAAAAAAATAGTGTTGAATGAAAAAAGCAAGACGCATCTATAGTACAGCTGCATTACATGAAGTTAAAAACAGGCAAAACTTGGGGGGCCTGGTGGCGCAGTCGGTTAAGCGTCCGGCTTCAGCCAGGTCACGATCTCGCGGTCTGTGAGTTCGAGCCCCGCGTCAGGCTCTGGGCTGATGGCTCAGAGCCTGGAGCCTGTTTCTGATTCTGTGTCTCCCTCTCTCTCTGCCCTTCCCCCGTTCATGCTCTGTCTCTCTCTATCCCAAAAATAAATAAACGTTGAAAAAAAAAATTAAAAAAAAAAAAAAAAAACAGGCAAAACTAAACCATATTATTTAAGGATGCATATCTAGGTGATTACAAAGAGAAAATCAATACAGTAGTTTCCCCTAGCAGGGTTGTGATTAGGGGAAGGATAGTTTCTGGAGGCTGGCAATGTTTTATTGCCCTGAATAAAGGTTTCACAAGCAATTGCTTTATAATTACATATTAAACTATATGCTTGTTTTACATACTTTTCTGTAATAAAAGAAGTTACAAAAAATTCCTTAATCACTATGACTGGTAACATTTTATACTTTTCCTTGCCATCTTGTGTTGGTTTAAAAGGCGCACACACACACACACACACACACACAAATACAATAAAATGCACATACACAAACACACATTCATTACGACACTTATTTTACAATTAGAGACATTAAAGAAGACCTAAGTAAATAGACATCCCATGTACTTGGACTGGGACACAATATTGTTTTTAGACAGCAATACTCCCCAAATTGTTCAGTGTAATCCCTATAAAAATCAGCTGCCTTGTTTTGCAGACATTGAGAGGCTCATAAAATGTAGATGGAAATGCAAAGGAGGCACACTTGGGTGGCTCAGTCAGTTAAGCGTCCGACTTCGACTCAAGTCATGATCTCACAGTTCATGAGTTCAAGCCCCATGGTCAGAATCTGTGCTGACAGCTGGAGCCTGGAGCCAGCTTTGGATTCTGTGTCTCCCTCTCTCACTGTCCCTCCCCGACTCATGCTCTTTCTCTCAAAAATAAACATTACAAAATTTTTTAATTAAAAAAAAATGCAAAGGATCTAGAATAGCCAAAACCATCTTGAAAAAGAAAGTTCAAGGACTTTGCCACTTCAAAACTTACTACAAAGTAACAGTAAAAAAAAAAAAACAAAACTGTGGAAGTGGCTGAAAGATAAGCATATAGATCAATGGAATAAGATTTGAGAGTCCAAATGCAACCTGTACATTTATAGTGAATTCGTCTTCTAAAAGGGTAGCAGACCACTGAATGGTAAAGAATAGTTTTTCAACACATGGTGCTGGGACAACTGGATAACCAGACAAAAGAATAAAGCTAGACTCTTAAGAATTAAGAACTTACTTAAACAAGAATTAACTAAACACGGATCAAAGACCTAAATATAAGAGCTGAAACTATAAACTCTTAGAAGAAAACAGGTGTAAACAAACAATGCCTTTTATATAACAGCACTTAAGCACAAACAAAAAAAATAATAAATTGAACTTCATGGAAATTAACTTTTGTGCTTCCAAGGACATTATCAAGAAAGTAGAGACAGTCATGGAATGGGATAATTTGCAAATCTTAAGTCTGACAAGGAACTGGAATCCAGAACAGAATATGAAAAACTCTGGCACGGCTACATACAAAGACAACCCAACTTAAAAATGGACAAAGGACTTGTCTAGATATTTCTCCAAAGATCTACACACACACAGTCAATAAGCATACAAAGATGCACAAAGCATTAGCCATTAGGAAAGTGCAAACCAAAACCACAAAGAGATATCACTTGAAACTCACCAGTGTGGCTGTAATGAAAAAGAGTAACAATCACTGGTGAGGATGTGGAGAAACTGGAAGCCTCATAAGCTGTTGGTGAGAACAGAAAATGCTGCAGCCTTTTCAGAAAAGTTTGGCAGTTCCTCCAATGATTAAATACAGAGTTTGCCGTATGATCCAGCAATTTCATCCCTAGGTAATTAAAACTTTTCTCTGTCCATACAAAAACTTATACATGAATGTTCTTTAGTAGTATATTCATAATACTAAAAGTGGAAAGAACCCAAATGTCTATCAACAAAACGAATGGGTATCTACACAATGGAATATTATTTGGCTATAAAAAATGAAATAATGGCACATGCTACAACATGGACAAACCTTGAAAACACTATGCTAAGTGAAAGAAGCCATTCACAAAGGCCCACACATTATACATAATTCCATTTATTTAAAATGTGCTGGCACAGTGGGTACAGCACATCTCTCTTAATCTCAGGGTTGTGAGTTCAAGCCCCACACTGGGCATGAAGCCCAATTAAAAAAAGGGGGGGGGCACCTGGGTGGCTTAGTCTGTTAAGCGTCTGACTTCAGCTCAGGTCATGATCTCTCAGTTTGTGGGTTCGAGCCCCGCATCGGGCTCTGTGCTGACGGCTCAGAGCCTGGAGCCTGGTTCAGATTCTATATCTCCCTCTCCCTCTGCCCCTCCCCTGTTCATGCTCTCTCTCTCAAAAATGAATCAACATTTAAAAAAATTTGGACTTCTGTGAATGGTTTGAGAAAGTGGTCTAGTTTCAATCTTCTGCATGTTGCTGTCCAGTTCTCCCAGCACCATTTGTTAAAGAGGATGTGGAGAAACGGGAACCCTCTTGCACTGCTGGTGGGAATGCAAATTGGTGCAGCCACTCTAGAAAACAGTGTGGAGGTTCCTCAAAAAATTAAAAATAGACCTACCCTATGACCCAGCAATAGCACTGCTAGGAATTTACCCAAGGGATACAGGAGTGCTGATGCACAGGGGCACTTGTACCCCAATGTTTATAGCAGCACTCTCAATAATAGCCAAATTATGGAAAGAGCCTAAATGTCCATCAACTGATGAATGGATAAAGAAATTGTGGTTTATATACACAATGGAGTACTACGTGGCAATGAGAAAGAATGAAATATGGCCCTTTGTAGCAACATGGATGGAACTGGAGAGCGTTATGCTAAGTGAAATAAGCCATACAGAGAAAGGCAGATACCATGTTTTCACTCTTACGTGAATCCTGAGAAACTTAACAGAAACCCATGGGGGAGGGGAAGGAAAAAAAAAAGAGGTTAGAGTGGGAGAGAGCCAAAGCATAAGAGACTCTTAAAAACAGAACAAACTGAAGGTTGATGGGGGGTGGGAGGGAGGGGAGGGTGGGTGATGGGTATTGAGGAGGGCACCTTTTGGGATGAGCACTGGGTGTTGTATGGAAACCAATTGGACAATAAGTTTCATATATTGAAAAAAAAAAACCTACAGTCTATTACATAAAAAAATAAATAAAAATAAAAAATAAAAAATTTCGGAGTTCAAGCTGTATTACAAAGCTGTAATCATCAAGACAGTATGGTACTGGCACAAGAAGAGACACTCAGATCAGTGGAACAGAATAGAGAACCCAGAAATGGACCCACAAACGTATGGCCAACTAATCTTTGACAAAGCAGGAAAGAATATCCAACGGAATAAAGACGGCCTCTTCAGCAAGTAGGAAGCTGGGAAAACTGGACAGCAACATGCAGAAAAATGAACCTGGACCACTTTCTCACCCCATACACAAAAATAAACTCAAAATGGATGAAAGACCTAAATGTAAGACAGGAATCCATCAGAATCCTCGAGGAGAAAGCAGGCAAAAACCTCTTTGATCTTAGCTGAAGCAACTTCTTACTCAACACATCTCCAGAGGCCAGGGAAACAAAAGCAAAAATGAACTACTGGGACCTCCTCAAAATAAAAAGCTTCTGTACAGCAAAGGAAACAACCAGCAAAACTAAAAGGCAACTGACAGAATGGGAGAAGATATTTGCAAACAACATATCGGATAAAGGGTTAGTATCCAAAATCTATAAAGAACTTATCAAACTCAACACCCAAAAAACAAATAATCCAGTGAAGAAATAGGCAAAAGACATGAATAGACACTTCTCCAAAGAAGACATCCAGATGGCCAACCGACACATGAAAAAATGCTAAACATCACTCCTCATCAGGGAAATACAAATCAAAACCACAATGAGATACCACCTCACACCTGTCAGAATGGCTAACATGAACAACTCAGGCAACAACAGATGTTGGCGAGGATGCGGAGAGAGAGGATCTCTTTTGCACTGCTGGTGGGAATGCAAACTGGTGTAGCCACTCTGGAAAACAGTATGGAGGTTCCTCAAAAAATTAAAAATAGAACTACCCTACAACTCAGGAATTGTACTACTAGGTATTTATCCAAAGGATACAGGTATGCTGTTTTGAAGGGACACATGCACCCCGATGTTTATAGCAGCACTCTCAACAATAGCCAAAGTATGGAAAGAGCCCTAATGTCCATCGATGGATGAACGGATAAAGATGTGGTATATATATACAATGGAGTATCACTCGGCAATCAAAAAGAATGAAATCTTGCCATTCAGAACTACGTGGATGGAACTAGACAGTACTATGCTAAGCAAAATTAGAGAAAGACATATATCACATGACTTCACTCATATGAAGACTTTAAGACACAGAACAGATGAACACAAGGGAATGGAAGCAAAAATAATATAAAAATGGGAGTGGGGGGGCACCTGGGTGGCTCAGTCGGTTGGGCGTTCGGCTTCGGCTCAGGCCATGATCTCACAGTCCGTGAGTTCAAGCCCCACATTAGGCTCTGTGCTGACAGCTCACAGCCTGAAGCCTGCTTCGGATTCTGTCTCCTTCTCTCTCTGCCCCTTCCCCACTCACACTGTGTCTCTCTCTCAAAATAAAATAAAAACATGAAAAAAAAATTAAAAACAGGGAGGGGAACAAAATATAAGGGACCCTAAATATGGAGAACAAACAGAGGGTTACTGGAGGGGTTGTGGGAGGGGGGATGGGCTAAATGGATAAGGGGCACTAAGGACTCTACTCCTGAAATCACTGTTGCACTATATGCTGACTTGGATGTAAATTTAAAAAATTAAATTTATTTAAATTAAAAAAATTAAAACAACAACAACAACAACAAAACCCAGAATAGGTAAATCCAGACAGACAGAAAGTAGATGAGTGGCTGGCAGGGACTGGAGGGGGCCGGCACATGGAGAGTGACTGCTAATGGCCGCAGAGTTTCTTTTGGAATTAGTGGTGACGATAGCACAACTTTGTGACTACTGCCCACCCCAACCCCCACTTGTGCTTTAAGTAAACAAATACAACTTTAAAAAAACTATATTGGACTGTATACTTTTTTTTTTAACATTCATTTATTTTTGAGAGACAGAGAGAAACAGAGTATGAGCTCAAACCTGGAAACTGCAAGATCATGACCTGAGCAGAAGTTGGACGCTTAACCAACTGAGCCACCCAGAAGAGTTTTACTTCTTTAAAACTCAACATCTGTCTAGGGGTGCCTGGGTGGCTCAGTCGGTGTTCTCTCGTGGCTTCGTATTCTCTGTCTCTCCCTCTCTCTCTGCTCCTCCCCCACTCGAACTGTGTCTGTCTCTCTCAAAATAAATAAATAGTATATGTGCTGCTGAAGCGAGCACTCAAAATAAATAAATAAACTTAAAAAAAAAACCCAAAAAACCTTAACATCTGTTCAGAAACATGTTGAAAAACTTTTTTTCATAACTTTTTCAAGCCTTAGAGAATCCTTTAATTACTAATATTTCCCTTGAAAAGTTTTGCAGGTTAGCAATTCCTTCAGTTTTACTTTCCTTTTTCTTGTTAAATTCAGTAAAAATTACAATAAATGCTTTTTTTTAATGTTTATTAATTTTTGAGAGAAAGAGTGTGAACAGGGGAGGGACAGTGAGAGAGGGAGACACAGAATCCGAAGCAGGCTCCAAGCTCTGAGCCGTCAGCACAGAGTGCGATGCAGGGCTTGAACCCGGGAGCCATGACGAGATCATGACCCGAGCCGAAGTCATGCTTAAGTGACTGAGACACCCAGGTGCCCCAATAAATGCTTTTAATTAAAAAATAATAATGGCTATTACTATGTCGCAAATGGGGGTGATTTTCAGTTTCTTCATCAATATGTTACTATAGTTTCCAAATTTTCAATGGTAAGTAACTATTACTTGAAAATGAGAGGGGTGCCTTGTGGGTCAGTCAGTGGAGTGTGCAACTCCTGATCACAGGGTCGTGAGTTCGAGCCCCATGTTGGGGGTAGAGATTATGTAAATAAATAAATAAACTTAAAAAAAAAATGAGGAAAAAATGTAATGTGAAATATATAGAAAAATTAAAACATGAAATAAAAAGTGAATTTTACAAATTATCAAACAAATACAAGGCAATAGTTTTGCTGGAGAACTGCATCTGGGGACCGAATGGCCCACGTCTAGGGAGTGACCAGCTCTCTCTCCTGTTGAGCTGTTCCCTCCAGGCTCTCTGGGACCTGCACAGACACCGCTGGGGGACACACTCAGTTCTTACTCTAATTACGCAAGCACTAGTTCTCTCACTAAAAGTCAGTCTCCTCAAGAGCACACTCCACATCGCACTCCTCAGCATCTAGCTACAGGCACAGTGTCAGCCACAGGGCGGTCACCTGGCAACAGCTGACAGAGGACAGAGGAAGGGGTGAGCAAACTCCTTTCTTACCTTCCAATGCGTCGTCCCCGACTTCTTCGTATGTCTGCCAAGAGACCAGAGAGGGGATGAGAAGCAGCGTGAACTCCTGGCCCAAGGCCAGGAGGCCTTTTTTTTTTTTTCTTTAACATTTATTTATTTATTTTTGAGACAGAGAGAGACAGAGCACAAGTGGGGAGGGGCAGAGAGAGGAGACACAGAATCTGAAGCAGGCTCCAGGCTCCGAGCTGTCAGCACAGAGCCCAACGTGGGGCTCAAACTCACAAACCGTGAGATCATGACCTGAGCCAAAGTCGGACGCTCAACCGACTGAGCCACCCAGGCGCCCCTGGGAGGCCTTATTTTTAACAAGAGGAACTCGGTTGCTGCCTCTTTCCCATATTTTCTAAAGTCCAAGCTGCCACCCTTACCGATCCCTGGAGGACAACATACCCAAGAGGACCAGGTCTGCTGAACCATAGTTACCTGCATGGTGCTCTGTGTGTAGCCATACTGGGGGTAGCTGTAGCTGTAGCTGCCTGTGTTCTGGTCATAGCCCCACTGGGCGTAGTAGTTCTGGTACTGCTGGTAATACTGGTTGTAGCTGTAACTGTACATCTGACTATATTCCACTGGCTTCACGCGGCTCCTTAAATGAAGAAAGAAGCCGAAAGAAACAAATGTAGACAAACGTTTCCATAACTCTTACTACGTGGCCAGGGGCTGTTCTAAGTGCTTTCTGCAGATCAACTCATTCAAAACCCACGACAACCTTATGTAAGAACAATACATTATTCCTATTTTAGATGAGGAAATTGAGGTACATACAGGCCACATCATTTGTCCAAAGCCACATAGCTAATAGGAGATCCACACCCCAGCACTCTGGCTTCAGAGCCCAGGCTTTATAGTCAGGAGTTTTGTTTTTGCTTTTAATTTTTTTTTTTTAAGTTTATTTATTTATTTTGAGAGAGAGAGAGAGAGCGAGCGAGCACGAGTCGGGCAGGGACAGAGAGAGAGGGAAAAGAGAGAATCCCAAGCAGGCTCCACACTGCCAGCACAGAGCCTGACAGGGGGACTCGAACTTATGAAACTGTGACATCAAAAACTGAGCTCAAACCAAGAATCAAACCTTAACCGACTGAGCCACCCAGGTGCCCCTACAGTCAGGAGTTTTAATGGTTAGGTTTGTCTCTCTTATCAAATCTTGTCAGTACTGACTTGTCCTCTTACCAAGATCTTGGGGGGCTGGTTTTTTTGCCACCCACAAAGGCTCAGGTGAACAAGGCCTGGAAAATCTGGATTTAGGATGATCCAAGAAGCTTGTCAACTACAAAATGCTAATCACCTCTCCTCCACACACACACAAAACAAGTGTTCCAGAAGGTCCAGTAGGCTTAGCGGCACCACTGCAGTCACAGCTACCATTACGGAGTAGGTACTCAGGATGTGGGCCCATTGTTTTTCATATACAGTCTCCTATCTTAAGTCTCACACAACCCTTTGGCAGAGCTATTATGTATTTTTCCCATTATACAGATGAGAATACTGAGCCTCTAAAAGATTAAGTGATTTACCCAAGGCCACACCTAGGACTGGAGCCAAATTCAGCTCCAAGGCTCATGCTCTGAACACCACACTGTTACCTACAGTACCTGTTCTGACAGATGTAAGACATCTTGCCAGGCTCCTATATCCTGCACTCACAAATCAGGGCTGAGGCCCAGGCTCAGTGGGCAGCTTTCTTCTCCTGCTTGCATGGCTACCCTAGCCACTGCTAACCAAAGACAGAATGTCAAGCTTGACAAGGATCCACTGCTCTCAAAAATATACACAATCATGTGTGAGTAGGCTTAGGAGACAGGCCTGGGGTATGACCAGCAGTCCGAGGTGGGAGGAATCAAAAGAACAACATGGCAATGTGCTTCCAGAGTCATCACACTCCTGAGAGCCAGACTCATAAGTGCACACCAAATACGCAGGGGGCAGAGGCCCACACCACCCGCTGGCTGGCTTATAAGGAGAACTGTAACTGCCACGTGGCGTGGAATGCACTCACGTCCTCATGATTAGGGTATTGTATCTCCACAGTGAAGCCAGAGAGGAAACCAAGTCATAAGCAGGAGGTGAACTACCACGGCAATCCTGTCACAGGAACCACAAGTGCTCAAAGTCTGAATGAGCGCGAGTTGTTTTCGAGTGCAACATCTGCTTGGTGAGCAGGACTCGGCTAGAGCAGTTAGACAACTCCATGTCTGACCACCTTAGCATCACCTCCTGATGGGGTGGCCGGATGAAGTCTAGTGGCAGAGACTTCCTCTCCCTGCCCGGCGTGAGGCTGGAAACTGCTAATGCTCCCCTCCGTGACTACCCTGACACGTTTCCAAGGAGTCTGCCACCCTCCTGATATATTCACATAATTGAAGGTCATCTCCCTGGCCTGGGTCTGTACACTTGTGCTCTGTTTCTCCACACTCAGCTCTTACAGATGAATTCTCAAAGAGAACCCTTACCACCCTCAATTCCCAGTGCTTGATGGCGCCTCCCTAGAGGCAGGCCCCAAACTCTGACAATAATCAGCCAGGAAATGGAACAGAACATAACCTCCTTGCAGAAGGCACTTTCTTTTTCTTGTTTATAGCTACAACTCCAAAGTCTAGGTCAGGGCCCGCAGAGTTGTAGGAACTCGTTATTGTTGACTGAATAAATGGTAACACGTCAGAAACAACCAACAACGTCAACATCTGAGGAACCTTGAGGCAGAATATATGGTCAAGATACCCTGAAGCTATTAAAAATATTATGGTGAGGGGGCGCCTGGGTGGCTCAGTTGGTTGAGCGTCCGACTTCAGCTCAGGGCACGATCTCACGGTTCGTGAGTTCGAGCCCGGCATCAGGCTCTGGGCTGATGGCTCAGAGCCTGGAGCCTGCTTCCGATTCTGTGTCTCCCTCTCTCTCTGCCCCTCCCCCATTCATGCTCTGTCTCTCTGTCTCAAAAATAAATAAACATTAAAAAAAAAATTTTTTTTTTTAAATAAAAAAAAATATTATGGTGAGGATTGTAGAGCTATGTCGGAAAGGGAATGTGTATATGAGGGAAACTGGGGGAAAAAGAATGAGCACTGTTACTGTAATTAAAAATGAATAAAGAGGGGTGACTGCATGGCTCAGTTGGTTAAGCATCTGACTCTTGATCTCAACTCAGGTCATGATCTGATGGTTGTGAGATCAAGTCCCATGTCAGGCTCCAAGCTGGGCATGGAGCCAGCTTAAGATCCTCTCTCTCTCCCTCTGCCCCTCCCCCCACTGCCTCGTGGGCATGCACATACTCTCTCTCTCTCTCTCTCTCTCAAAATAAATAAATAAATAAATATTTTTAAAAAATGAATAAACACTGGGTGCCTGGGTGGCTCAGTTCGTTAAGCATCCAACTCTTGGTTTCGGCTCAGGTCATGGGCCGTGGTTCTTGGGCTTGAGCCCTTCATCCGGCTCTACAATGGTGGCTCAGAGCCTGCTTGGAATTCTCTCTTTCTCTCTCTCTGCCCCTCCCTCGCAAGAGCTCTCTTTCTCTCTCAAAATAAATAAGTAAACTTTGGAAGTCAGAAATCATAATTAGTCATTTTAGGATAATGAGGAAATTTCTTTTAAATATTTTCTGTAATGTTTTATATAGTATAGAATAACATTTTGAGGGGAAATTACTCAAACTGATCTTCCATGTATTAAATACAGTTAAGCTACAAAGAACCTCCAAATCTTTTGCTGCTTTGAAAAACCTTGCCATTTAGGGGCACCCTGGTGGCTCGGTCGGTTAGTGCTCAACTTTGGCTCAGGTCATGATCTCATGGTTCATGAGTTCAAGCCTCACATGGAGTCACTGCTGTCAGCACAGAGCCCCTTCAGATCCTGTCTCTCACTCTCCGCCCCTCCCCAACTTAGGCTTTCTCAAAAATAAATAAAACATTAAAAAAAAAAAAGAAAAGAAAGAAAGAGAGAAGGGCACCTGGGTGGCTCAGTCGGTTAGGCGTCTGACTTCGGTTCACATCATGATCGCCTGTTCATGAGTTCAAACCCTGCGTCAGGCTCTATGCTGATAGCTCAGAGCCTGGAGCCTACTTAGAGTCTGTCTCCGTCTCTGCTCCTCCCTGCCTCACACTCTGTCTCTGTCTCTCTCAAAAGTAAATAAACATTAAAAAGAAAGAAAGAAAGAAAGAAAGAAAGAAAGAAAGAAAGAAAGAAAGGAAGGGAGGAAGGGAGGAAGGGAGGAAGGAAGGAAGAAAAACTGGCAGCCTAGGACTAGAACCCAATGGAAAAAAAAAAAAAAAAAAGACAGAAAAACCTGGCCATTTGGAAGTTCTGCCCCAAGAATGTAGCCATTCTGCCACTCATGGCATAGAGTTCCTCAGCCTTCACATTATTGACTTGGGGGCAAGGCAGACAAGTCTTTCGGGTGGGGCCGGCCTGTGCATTGTGCGACATTTAGTAGCATCCCGGGCCTCCACTCATTAGATGTCCTCCCCGACAAGTTGTGACAACCAAAATTGTCTCCAGGTGTTGCCAATGTCCCGCTGTGGGATGAAATTGTCCCCAGTTGAGAACCACTGCTTTGGCCAAAGGATAGAAGATTCTATGCAGAGAGCAGTTGTCTTCTGAGTGAAAAACCTGCTTGGAGTTGTAAGGGAAGAAGGGCTCTCTGACTGGCATGACAGGTATGATAGTGATGTACATAATATTCTGTAGTGTTTAGGATCATTCCCTCTTAGCTATTCCCATAGTTAAAATTGGGTATAATATCTTTCCTTCTGCTCAATTCTCTTCAGTTCTGTGGATAAATCTCTAATGGTGACACTACGGGGCAAAGAGCAAGCACATGGGAGAATGCAGAGCCCAACTGCTTTCCCAGCACTGCTACCGGCCATGTCTGAATGTATGTGCCTTCACCAGTCAGAGCTCTCTCCCAACTGTAAGCTTCTGGAGGGGCAGGGTTATGTCCCTTCATCTCCAATGCCCAGAACACAGCCTAGCAAGTAACAGGCACTCATTATCTGTGACCTAAACCATGCCTCCCTGCAGTCTCACGTCCAGCATGCAGAAGCTCCCATCATCACCAAGCAGATGAGGAGCGTCCAGGCTGGCATCAGTCCAGAGGCTCTCTACCTTCCCGCCAGTGCACGACTCACGCTTTGGGGATTGCCACACTCAGCCGAACTGGTTTAGACCCTAAGCCGACTGCTCCCTGGCACTCAGTCAGAGCTCGCTTCTGTTCCAGTTCATCTGTGAATTTCACAAAACCATAGCCCCTGTAGGAAACAAAAGCAGACACACTATTTAGATCACAAATGTGATGAAGGTAAAGTTTAAAAACAGAAAAGAGAGAGAGTCCCTCAAACTCTGTAGGAAGGGATGAGATCCCCATCAGTGGAGGCATGCTGTAGGTAGAACAATTCAAGATTCCAGCGCTGGAGGATCCTGAGATCTGGGGGAATCCCTACTTTAGCTCACCGTTCCCCTCCACGCCTTCACTGATGGGGCTCCTTCCCAAACAGAGGCCTCCCACCCAATCTACTGGAAATACTATTATCATCAGTATGGTAGTAGTAACAGCCGTAGAAGTTCACTGAGCAAATACTTCCTGCGTCTGCCCCGTTGGCCAGGTACGGTGTTAGGCACTGGGGCTCAGCAGTCCTAAGCAGACAAGGTTCTTGCTGTGCTGGACTCATATTCTACTTGGGGGATCAATGAATGATAGTGAACATTTCATGAGCACTTTTTATTTCCCAGCACCTTGCTGAGCGTCTCATCAAACGGCCCAACGATTAGATAATGGTGGTATCTGCATTTTACTGAGGAGGGAACTGAGGTCAGAGGGGTTCATAACTTACCTGACATCACTGGAGAATCAGGATTCAGATCTAGGTCCCAAGCTTGTAACTCAACCTCATGCTTATAACTATTACTCTGATCAAGAATAAGCCTTTCTTGAGGTTTTTCCACTTTTGAAGTAACACTAATAAATAAAATGGCAAACACCTACAAAGCCTATCCTATTGCTTTATTTATATCACATTATGTAACTCTGACATCAGCCCTATGAACAGATACTATCAATCAGCATCTGTTTCACAGATGAGGAAACAGGGTCAGAGCTTCGGTGACTTGTTTACCACATTATCCCCAGCCAGTATTGGAGTGAGGGTTCACACCAGAACGTCCAGCTCCAGAGCCTATGCTCTTAACCACCATGCTCCACGGCCTTGCTCTAACATTTCCATCCAAAACACAAATGCTGGAACGGGGTAGGCATCAGTAACCAATGAGGTCTTACTTAGACACGCCTGTCTGGTCCAAAACCACCTTGCCTCCCCGACAGGAGGGGTAGACTTTGACGAAGAATTCATACAGCATGCCGTCATCCACGTCTGGGGTCAGGTCCCCCACAAACAGGGAGTACTCAGGGCTGAGAGGAGAGAACAAGATTCAGAGACAATCACCAAAACCTTTGTTCTAACAAGCTCTTTTGGCCCATTCTAGGAAAACCTCCCGGGCCTTCTGAGGGAACAGCACATCTGATGGGCCCTTAACCAGGTCTGAATTTGTTGCATTTGGCAGCCCTGGCAGAAGAGTTATGGAAGCAGCCCCCTGTCCCAAGTCCCTTACTCACTGAACAAAGCCTGTTTGGCTTTGAGTGCAGATGGGGAGACCCGGTCAGAGGATCTCAAAGGAGAAATCTACACATTCTGTATTCACTGCATTTTTGTAAAGTAATTTCTTTGCAAAAAAAATTTTTTTAATGTTTTTATTTATTTTTGAGACAATGCAAGAGACAGAGTGCAAGCAGCGGAGGGGCAGACAGGGGGAGACACAGAATCCAAAGCAGGCTCCAGGCTCCGAGCTGTCAGCCCAGAGCCCAACGTGGGGCTTGAACTCACGAACTGTGAGATCATGACCTGAGCCGAAGTCAGACGCTTAACCGACTGAGCCACTCAGGCTCCCCTTTTTAAGTAATTTCTATGCCCAACATGGGGTTCGAATTCATGACCCCAAGATCAAAAACTGTGTGCTCTAGGTGCCCCTCACTGCATATTTTTAGTTGAAATAGTGAAAGAGAATGAGAACTGGACCTTATGTCCTAAAGCCTGAAACCCCAGCTAGGATGAAATCCCCTAACTTTTAGAATGTGTGTCAGCAAATTTTTCCTGTAAAGTGCCAGACAATAAAAGTTTTAAGCTTGGTGGGGCACCTATGGTCTCTGTTGCTTTTTCTGTTTTCACAATCCTTTAGAAGTATAAAAACCATTTTTAGCTTGCAGGTGACACAAGTCAGGCCACATCTTGTCAACCTCTTATTTTAAATATATATATTTTAAGTTTATTTATTTTGAGGGGGGGTGGTGTGCAAGCGTAGGGGAGGGGCAGAGAGAGAGAGAAAGAGAATCCCAAGCAAGTTCTAAGCCTAGAGTCCAGCATGGGGCTTGATCTCACAAACAGATCATGACCTGAGCCAAAACCAAGAGTTGGGCCCTTAACCAGCTGAGCCATCCAGATGCCTTTATTTTATTCTTTTTTTTAATAGTCATTCCTTTTTTTTTTTTTTTAATTTACATCCAAATTAGTTAGCATATAGTGCAACGATTTCAGGAGTAGATTCCTTAGTGCCCCTTACCCATTTAGCCCATCCCCCCTCCCACAACCCCTCCAGTAACCCTCAGTTTGTTCGCCATATTTATGAGTCTCTTCTGTTTTGTCCCCCTCCCTGTTCTTATATTATTTTTGTTTTCCTTCCCTTATGTTCATCTGTTTTGTCTCTTAAAGCCCTCATATGAGTGAAGCCATATGATTTTTGTCTTTCTCTGACTAATTTCGCTTAGCATAATACCCTCCAGTTCCATCCACATAGTTGCAAATAGCAAGACTGCATTCTTTTTGATCGCCGAGTAATACTCTATTGTGTGTGTGTGTGTGTGTGTGTGTGTGTGTGTGTGTATGTGTATATATATATATATATATATATATATATATATATATACACCACATTTTCCTTACCCATTCATCCATCGATGGACATTTGGGCTCTTTCCATACTTTGGCTATTATTGATAGTGCTGCTATAAACTACTCTATTCTATTCTAGTCTAGTCTAGTCTAGAGAGAGCACAAACGGGAGAGGGGGGAAGGAGAAAGGGGGAGAGAGGGAGAGAGAGACAATCCCAAGTAGGTTCCACACTCAGCATGGAGCCCGATGTTGGGGCTCAATCCCACGACCTAGGGATCATGACCTGAGTCAAAATCAAGAGCTGGACGCTCCACCGAGTGAGCCACCCTAGGCCCCCCGTTCTAGAAAAATTATTAAAAGAAAAAATCAGGGGCACCTGCCTGGATCAGTCAGTGGAGCATATGACTCTTGATCTCTGGGCTATGAGTTTAAGTTCAGATTACTTAAAAATAAAATCTTAAAAAAAGAAAAAATCAAACGTAAACTCATTATTATTTTCTTAGTTCAAGCATGATATATATTCCTTCTTTAAAATCAGAATATACAACGGGCAGCTCGGTGGCTCAGTAGGTTGGGCATCTAACCTCAGCTCAGGTCATGATATCAGTTCATGAGTTCAAGCCCTGAGTCAGGCTCTGTGCTGACAGCTTGGGGCCTGGAGCCTGCTTCAGATTCGGTGTCTCCCTTGCTCTCTGCCCCTCCCCCTCTCGCACTCTGTCTCTCTCTCTCTCTCTCAAAAATAAATAAATATTAAGAAATAAAAAAATAAAATTAGAATACACAAAAGGACAAAAGAAAAATAAAATTACCAACAACCCAGCCACTCAAAAGTAATCACTATGAACACTGTTATATTTTTGTCTCTTTTTTTTCCCTTGGGCTTCTTGTTTTGAATTTACAAAACTTGGGTATAACTCATTTTGTTTCCAGCATTTTTTCACTTTTAACATATCACCAACGTCTTGACATGTCCTATTTTGCTACAATGACTTATTAATGGATACACAGTATTCCAATTAATAAACATATTGTCACGTAAACCACTTCTCAATTATTAGATTATCTGGGGTTTCTCCAATTTTTCCCATTATATGTAATATTTCAATGAACACTTTTGAGGCTAATCTTTGCATACATCCATGAATAAATTCTGAAAAGTAGAATTACAGGGTCAGTGGGTGCATATCTTTTTTAAACTCTTGATACATTGTTTTATTTTTTTTATTTTTTTTTTTATTTTTATTTTTTTTTTCAACGTTTATTTATTTTTGGGACAGAGAGAGACAGAGCATGAACGGGGGAGGGGCAGAGAGAGAGGGAGTCACAGAATCGGAAACAGGCTCCAGGCTCTGAGCCATCAACCCAGAGCCCGACGCGGGGCTCGAACTCACGGACCGCGAGATCGTGACCTGGCTGAAGTCGGATGCTTAACCGACTGCGCCACCCAGGCGCCCCGATACATTGTTTTAAAGCTTTTGAACAGCACCCTGAAAAGTTGAAGCTGAACGGATTTATGTTGCTACAACAGGTCAATTCTTACTATGGGTAACAGGGAGGAAGGCTAGAGGTGGGCCCAAAGAGAATACATGGGTCTTGACAAGAAGCCCCAGTGGGGAAGGGGAAGGAGTCATCCTTCAGGAGGAAGGCAAAGTGGACCAAACTTGGCTCCTCAACCGTCTCTTTGGTAGAGCCCAACACAGTGATGCGTCTTGTCTCTATCTAGACATTTCCTGGGGCTTGAGGCTATCTTGGGGTTACCCTATGCTTACCTGTTATCTGGTTGTTTCCCATAAGTGGCATAGTTCAGTTTAAAACGTTTTGCCTAGAAATTTAAAAACAAACAAACTAAAACAGAGAAGGGCATTTCAAGAGCCAAACAATATTTGAAAAAAACTGAAATAAATTACCTTGGCCAAAACATCTCCCCCTCTCTAAGCCTCAGCTTTTTCTCCTGTATAAAATGGGGGGGTTGCACGGATGATCGCTAAGGGCACTGCCAGCTCCATGGTTCTATGAGCCCAGGTGTGCCAGCTTGGTGCAGCTGTAAGCTAAGTAACTGTGGGAAGAGCAGAATGTAACTGTCTTGAAATGTGTCCTCACTACCGCCAGCCTGTTCTAGTTTCTCAGTCAGGCAGAGGTCTAGGGTTTCAAGTCTTCCGTTAAGGGAGGCAGAGGTGCACAGCGCAAAGGGCATGGATTTTAGAGGCAACCAATCTTCAGTTTGCATCCTGGCTCTGTACTTACTACCTGTGTTGCCTTGGGGCAAGTTATTTCACTTCCCTGAGCTTCAGTTTCCTGGTCTGTCAAAGATAACAATGCCTACTGTTCAGGGTTTTTATAGGATTAAATTAAATAATGTAAGTATACAGTAGGGATTCAATAAATGATAGTTATCGATGACAATAAAAATGGCAACATCATCATTATCTAAGTGTCCTTACAGGTGTGGCTCCGGGAAGGGGTTTCCCATTAATTTTATGCAAACACTTCTCGGCTGTGGCCAAATCTGCGAATTCTACAAAACAGTAGCCAGCTGGGATTCTGGAAAGAAAGCAAACAAGAGAAAGAGAATGGTTAAGGGTGGTATTCTCAGATGAAACTAAGCCCTGGCCTGAGGGGAAGGAAAAATGTTTTTCTAACCAGAGCCTGTACTGTTTTTTGTTCCCTCTTATATTCTAGTTCAAAACTAATTTACAAACCTGAATGTAAGGATTGCCGATCTGGGCCAGTCCCACACTCATCTATCTAGTAAACATTTACTTATGTACTATATCACCTATGAAGTATTTTTGTCAAGAATATTTAATATAATACGGGGCACCTGGTTGGCTCAGTTGAATGCCTGAGTTTGGCTCCAGTCATGATCTCATGGTTCATGAGTTTGAGTCCCACATCGGGCTCGCTGCTGTCAGTGCAGAGCCTGCTTTGGATCCTCTGTCCTCCTCTGCCCATCCCCCACTTGCACTCACTCTCTTTCTCTCTCAAAAATAAACAAAATATATAAATACAATCCAATCAAACTCTTAGCTCTAATGTCCAGTTTACAGGAAATATTAGGGACAGAACAAGTAAAACACCACCAAAAGGAAGCAAATAAGTCCAGAAAGTTAAACTGGATTCCAGAATGTAGAACCTTATGTAAGACAATTGGTCTTACCTCTTTAAAAAGTCAGTGTTACGAAAAAAGATAAGAGGTGAGCATTTTTTTTTCTTTTTTTTTTTTAATGTTTACTTATTCTGGGGGGAGAGAGAGCGCACGAGCACAAGTGGGGGAGGGAGAGAGAAAGGGAAACACAGTCTGTGCTGACAGCTCAGAGCCTGGAGCCTGTTTCAGATTCTGTGTCTCCCTTTCTCTGCCCCCCCCCCCAGGCTTGCACACTCTGTCTCTCTCTCAAATATAAATAACATTAAAAAATAAATAAATAGGGGCGCCTGGGTGGCTTGGTCAGTTAAGCGTCTGACTTCGGCTCAGGTCATGATCTCACAGTCCGTGAGTTCGAGCCCCACGTCGGGCTCTGTGCTGACCGCTCAGAGCCTGCAGCCTGTTTCAGATTCTGTGTCTCCCTCTCTCTCTGTCCCTCCCCTGTTCATGCTCTGTCTCTGTCTCAAAAATAAATAAACGTTAAAAAAATTTTTTTAAATAAATAAATAAATGAGACAGGAGATGATCCTTTAGTTCATTAAGTGTGATGACTGAGTGTTCATACTTTTGTGATATGTACCTTCCTCAAACCCTGTTACAACCTTAGCACACTACTCATCTGACTTGGGGAAAAAAAAATTTTTTTTTAAAGCTATAAAAAGCTATTCTTGGGGCAAATATAAAAATTTAAATGTAGACGGGCCACTATATGGGAGTTCTTTGGATATCGTTTGATGGGTATCAGGGAATCACTGTTAATGCTGTTAGTATGATAGAAGCATTGTGGTTATGTCCAGTTTTTGGCAATGTATGCTTAAATATGTTGTGGTAAACTGTCACAACATCTGTGACTTACTTTCATATGATTTAGCAAAAAGAAACATGTATCTACATCTATCCAGTTAGAGAGATAAGGAAAATATGGCAACATGTTAACAAAATTCAGTGGTGACTATATTAGTGTTCACTGTACCATTCTTTGTAGTTTTACTTGAAAATTTTCATAATTTAAAGTGTTTTTTTTTTTTCTTGATCACCTACCACAGGTCAGGCTGATACAGAGCTGAAGAACAAGATTCCTGTCCTCAAGAAACTTACAATCTGGCTGGCTGGACAAAGTAAACCCATGGACCCTAATTGCGAGATGTCTAGGAGATCCCCCATATTCTATTTTTTAAAGAGACGGAAGTAGGAGGATATGGCTATATCCTCTGACATCCCTTCTACTATAAGATTTATACTGAAAACAGTTAATTTTCCTTAACATCATCCTCACAGGTATCACCGGTGAAATAATCCTAACTTTTCTGGAAATATTACTCAAGATCCTTAGTTCCAATAAACATATGGACACAAAGCCAAGAAGGTATGGGTAATAGCAGTGCTTGTGCCCAAGGATCACAGAACAGGATCTATGAGCTCCATGTTTGTTGATGCTAAGAAGAATGAAGGGCCAAATCTGTGTCTTCTATGTGCGAGAATCTTGAGGCTCACAGATGTGAAGACCACCATTAGTAAGAGCTACCCACTACTGGGGCACCTGGGTGGCTCGGTCAGTAAAGCAACTAACTCTTGATTTCCGCTAGTCAGGATCCCAGGGTTGGGGTTATTACGGAGGATGACGAGATTATACACAATGTGGGCTAGCTAAAATGTAACACAGATTTCTGGTGGGCTGCAGTTAAGCTTGGAAGGGGCGTGGGTTTCTTGGAATGCCAGAGGCCTGAATGCATTATGCCCTAGCCTGGAGGCCAGACCTTCCAGGTGTTTCTGCAGTCCTTGGGGAACTCCCTTATCTATACATTGCATACAAAGTTTAGCAAAATAATAGGACACATAGCCACTTGCCATATTTCTCTGATTTGATTAGTCTCTTGTGATTATTCACCTTTTAGTCAGGCACCCTTTGTTTTTGCTTGCCTGAAATGTTATATGCCCTTTGAACATAAATGAGAGTATAAGTGAGGCAAACGGGGTCTTAGTCTGTGAACCCTGACCCGGTGCCTTCTCCTCTCTTTCTTAGCAAAGAGTGGAGTAATCTTTCATCCATCAGGGCAGGGTTTGCTGGCCATTCCCAGCAGGATCAAGCCCAAACTCGGACTCCCCACTGAATGTGGAGCCTGCTTAAGATTCTCTCTCTCTCTCTCTCTCTCTCTCTCTCTCTCTCTCTCTCTCTCCCTTTGCCCCTCTCCCTGCTCTCATGGTCTCTCTAAAAAATTAAAAAAAAAAAAATTCAATCATGGACTTGAAAAAAAAAAAAAAGAGCTGAAGACTACAAAGCACTCACTATGGGCCGGGTTCTGTGTTGGCCATTTCACATGCACCATCTCTCACTGACTGAATCGTCACACTAACTCTGCGAGGTGAATGAAACCATTACTCCCATTTAGAAGGAGACACGGAGACCTAGCAGGATTCTACAGTAGGCCTTAACCCACACAGCTGGGATGTGCCACAGGTTTGAGTTGAATTCTGACTACATTCTTTCCTCAACATTTTATTGTAAAAAATTCCAAACATAAAAATGAAAAGAATTGGGGGCACCTGGCTGGCTCAGTCAGAAGAGCATGCAACTCTTGGTCTCAGGTCATGAGTTTGAGCCCCACATTGGATGAAGAGATTACTAAAAGAAAAAGAAAAAACTTAAAAAAAAAGAAGAACTGTATAGCAAACACCTACATATCCACCACCTATAATTAACCCTTTATTATACTTATTTTGTTACACAATTATCCATCTATCCATCCCTCTACCCACTTATCATCCTTATTTTCTGATACATTCCAAAATTAGGTTTTAGATATTGGTATGCTTCCCTCAATTACTTCAACATGCATATTATTCAATTATTGTTTACAGGTTTTTTTTTTGTTTTTTTGTTTTACAAGCAGTGACATATACACACAGAGAACTGCACAAATCTTTTAGACACTGAGTTATTTTTACCATACATCAATTTTGTATATTCTACAAGTTTAAATAAATGGAACCATACAGTAAGGCTTTTTTCATTTAGCATAATGCCTTTTTTTTTCTTCAGGTAAACTCCACACCCAAGGTGGGGCTCAAATTCATGACCCCCAAGATCAGGAATCACATGCTCCACCAACTGAGTCAGCCAGGCACCCCTTCATTCAGCCTAATGATGGAGATTCATTCACGCTGTTACTATATAAGTAGTTTGTTCTTTTTTATTGCTGAGTGGGATTCTATTGTATGAAAACACCAATATGTATCTGTTTACCTATCTGTGGATATCTGGACTGCTTGCAGTTTTCAGCCATTGTCCTGAAGCTGTTATGAACACTCTTTTCAATTCCTATTTTTGGTGGATAGATGTTTTCATTTCTCTTGGGTAAATACCTAGACTAGACTTGCTCAGTCATAAGGCAGATGTATATAAGAAACTGCCAGACTCAGGGCTCAATCCCACGAACGAAGAGATCATGACCTGAGCTGAAATCAAGAGTCAGACACTTAACTGACTGAGCCACCCAGACACCCCCCACTCAACTGCATTCTTAATGATTCTTTTAATGTTTATTCATTTTTGAGAGAGAGAGAGAGAGAGAGAGAACGAGCAGGGGAGGGGCACAGAGAGAGGGGGAGACAGAGAATCCCAAGCAGGCTCTGTGCTTCACACTGAGCCCCACTGAGGGCTTGATCTCACAACCATGAGATCATGACCTGAGGCGAAATCAAGTTAGTCACTCAGCTGACTGAGCCACCCAGGCACCTCTGGTCTTCTTTTTTAAATTTGCATTTACTCATTTTACAGTATTCTTATAAGCCTCTTCAAAGTCTTTTATCAAGTGAGGCTGAATAAAAATGCAATGTGTCTTTAAGTATCAGCGTAAGAAACAGCTAGAGTTTAGTAACGGATAGGAAGATACAGTTCCAAATCTCATTTCAGTAAAGTAGAAAGTACTACAGAATGTTTGTTTTCATACCAGTAGCTGATTATCTGGGGCCTTCTGTCTACAAGAGTGAAAAAGAAAAATATTTAGGCTAGCACAACGTACCAGTCAGAAAATCCTAGGTATGAAGCGTCTCAGCCCCTCTGGCCAACCTAGTAGTATTTAAATTCTAACAAGCACCCTTATCCCATGTGATTGACTAACTAAACCTTTCTTTGTACATTTACAGATCATGCATCCTTTCCTAGAAAGAACAGAGCTCTTCTCTCCTGTACCACCCTGGGCACCAAGGAACCAAACTCCACCACCACCACCAAGGAACCAGCCCCTTTGGCAATACCTCTGAGCCCTGTGACAACATCTGTCGCTGGCACCACTGAGCCTGTGTGTAATCAAGAACTGTCATAGAGGGGTGCCTGGGTGATTCAAGAGGTTAAGCAACCAACTCCTGATTTCAGCTCAGGTCATGAACTCACAGTTTGAGTTCAAGCCCCACATCGGGCTCTGCACTGTCAGAGTGGGGATTCTCTCTCTCTGCCCCTCCCATACTCTCTCTCTCTCAAAATAAGTAAAATAAACTTAAAAATTAAAAAAACCAAAAAACAAAAAAACAAACAATTGTCATAGACCACTGCACTTCCTTAATTAATTGCCCTAAATTACTTTTAAAATCTCTGGGCCAGGAGAAACCTTGGAGTGGGCGTGTGTGTGTTGTTTTATTTATTTTTATTTATTTTAAAAAATTTGAATGTTTAGCTATCTTTGAGAGAGAGACAGAGAATGAGTGGGGGGAAGGGCAGAGAGAGAGAGGGAGACAGAGAATCTGAAAACAGGCTCCAGGCTCTGAGCTGTCAGCAGAGCCCGATGAGGGGCTCGAACTCAGGAACGGTGAGATCAAGGCCTAGGCTGAAGTCAGATGCTTAACCAACTGAGCCACCCAGGCACCCCTGGAGTAGGCTTTTGGACAAGAGTCTGCCTTCTCCTCAGGTGGCTGACCTCCTGAATAAAGCTCCTATTCTTTCAAATTAAAACTCCTCTCTTGGGGGTGGGAGGGTGAGAAGAAAAAACAACTCATCTCTAGAGTATTGGCCTTTCCAACTATAGGCAACCAAACCTGGGTTTCAGTACAGGTATTGAGACTCTGAATACACAAAGTACCTGTCAACCAAATAGCAAAAACTGACTGCAGTTCATACCTCTCATCTGTATTTTTCAACCATGTGATGTTTTATTTAAAAAAAATTTATTTATTTATTTTTTTTTTTTAATTTTTTTTTTCAACATTTATTTATTTTTGGGACAGAGAGAGACAGAGCATGAACGGGGGAGGGGCAGAGAGAGAGGGAGACACAGAATGGGAAACAGGCTCCAGGCTCTGAGCCATCAGCCCAGAGCCTGACGCGGGGCTCGAACTCACGGACCGCAAGATCGTGACCTGGCTGAAGTCGGACGCTTAACCGACTGCGCCACCCAGGCGCCCCTAAAAAAAATTTTTTTTAATGTTTATTTATTTTTGAGAGAGAGGCAGAGCCTGAGTGGGGGAGGGGCAGAGAGAGAGGGAGACACAGAATCCGAAGCAGGCTCCAGGCTCTGAGCTGTCAGCACAGAGCCCGATGCGGGGCTCGAACTCACAAACCGTAAGATCATGACCTGGGCCGAAGTCGGATGCCCAACCGACTGAGCCACCCAGGCACCCCCAGCCATGTGATGTTTTAGCAAGCTACTTTAGTAGAGTATGTGGCAGAGTAGCTGCTCAGTAAATACTGACAGTTGATAAAAGAACCCTCCCTTTCCAACTAGAACCCTAAGGAAAACTAAGACCCCCTCCTCCCAAGAGAAGGAAGAATCTGGAGGCAATATAGCACCACTATCTCAAAATATTCTCTGCATTTTGTTGTTTCCATATTTACTGTTTCATCTCCCTATTAGAATGTAGTAAACTGCATGAGAGGAAGGACTATGGTTTGTTTCGGCCTCCTATCCAGGGAACCCAGAACAACAGCACATAGTATTATTTCTATAAATAACTTTTTAAGTGAATGACACACGACAGTTAAGAGCACTCATGGCTTTAAGAACAGACCTGAGTCCTGGCTTGTCATTTAATAGCTCTGTAAACTTTAAGACAGTTATGAAGCTTCTCTAATAATAGTACTTAGCTCAGACGTTATTTGTCTGACTTTAGGGGCACCTGGCTGGCTCAGTCGGTGGAGCATGCGACTCTTTATGTCAGGGTTGTGAATGCAAGCCTCATGTTGGGTGTAGAGATTACTTAAAAATAAAATCTATTAAAAAAGTGATTTTAAAGCGTTTATTACTGTGGCACCTGTGTGGCCCAGTAGGTTGGGTGTTGGACTTTGGCTCAGGGCATGATCTCATAGTTCATGGGTTTCAGCCCCGCATTGGGCTTTGAGCTAACAGAGCAGAACCAGCTTCAGATTCTCTATCTCCCTCTCTCTCAGCCCTTCCCCCGCTCTCTTTCTCTCTCAAAAATAAACAAACAAAAAAAGTGCTTATCACTAAGCATACTGTAATCTGTTTATATTTATTGAGCATATACCATATGCCAGACACTGTTCTAAATGATGAACGTGAATTAACTCATTTAATCCTCACCATAACTCTTTGAGGGCGATGCTGTTATCACCTCCACTTTCATAGTTGTGTCAGGAGATGGAGAGGTTAAGTAATTTGCGGAAGGTCACAATAGTAGACACAACTTTCAGTCTGGTTCCAGAGTCCAGTCCTCAAGCAATATGCTACACTTCCTCTCAATAAGCCCCCAAAATGTTAGCGTTTCTAACGTTATATTAACTATTATTAGGGGTGAGAAGCCCTGACTTTGTGATGTTTACACTCTCAGAATGACACTTGCAGCACGGTCTATTAACGGAGAATTGAGAAGATCGAAGGAGAAAATGTACCCAGTGAGGCGGTTTCGGATAATTTTGACGCTCATTACGGTCTCCCCCATGGTGGCAAAGGCTCTGGAGATGAAATTCTCATCCATGTAGGGCTCCAGCTGCGTAAATACAAGAGCAGAGCGATTCAGGCCAGCCAGCAAGCAGGCTCCTCAGTCTGGGTTCCAGAGCCCACGCGGGTTTGGCCACGCGATGCTGGTGGGGGCGGGGTGAGGGAGGGGAGATTTTCATCTACAGAGTGGCCTGATCCCCACCTTTCAATCCCTTGCCTCCTTCCCCTCAAACTTGCTCCCTTTAGGGGGCCTCCCTTCTGGATCTAGTAATCCCTCCAGTCCTAGAGCCACAGCGCCCTTCAACCTTGGGATTCTGCCATGCTCTCCCCCTAAAGAACCTCCCTTTCCCTTCCATGAACCCAGGTGAAAGGCCAGAAACCCCCACCTTCAGACTCGGTCCCTTCTTCTAAATGCTGGGACCCTCCTGTGTCACCCAAAGAACTCCCCTCCCCATTCACTTCCACCCTTTTGGGATTCCAAGAGCCTTCCGCCTCAGACTCTTCCTCCCCCGTGACACTAAGAGTCGTCCTCCTCGGACCCGCGCAGCCGCCCTCACTCACATCGCCCATCCACAGGCTGGCCGCCATGTCCGCAGCCGGCCCGGAATTCCGTGGGCCAGGGAGGCCAGCGCGGTAGCCAGACCGCGGGGTCCGGGACCGCCAAGGAGCATGCGCCTCGGACGCCTTCTGCGCAAGCTCTGAAACTCCAGCGCCCAGGGCCGCGCCCGGATTTGCCACTCCGGGTTTTTCCGACGATTCGGCTGGGCGCAGAGTTCCTGGATCCCTGGGGGCGGAGCTACGCCGGAGTCGGCGGGATGGGGCGGAGCAGACGTCACTGCCGGCACGCTGTTGCTCCAGTAATGGGGTTTCTCGGGTTTCTCTCTGTGTTCAAATACAAACGTACTATAAAATTTTGCTTATTGTGAAAAACAAAAACAAAAACACACTGCAAATATAAGCACACTTTTTAGAAAACGGAAAAGTGCCCTTTGGGAGCCAGGACGACTCAGTTCCACTACGTGGCCTTGGACAAACCACAGGTCGGCCCCAGCCACCCCTTCACCATTTCCCAATTTGCAAGACGTGAGATTTTTGTTGAAGCTGGATGGGATCCTGCGGTGGAAAGGGGGGCAGGGGTTATAGGGCGTGTAAATTGGAGTAACAGTCATCTCAACCAAATAATCCCCAAGTCGTGTCATTTTACTTTCCTGAGTCCCATATCCACTACCCTAACTAACCCAAACCGCCAGCTCTCACTTGTCCCAGAATGATGACCTGCCCATAGAATGCCCTCAGTAAACAGGATTTTCAGTGACTAGATAATCCCGATAAAACTCTCCTAGTCCGGAAACGTCCCAGGTCAAAGCCTCACATTGGCGGCTATTGCTCAGGGAGCTTCTGTAAGTGACTATCTCTAACAATGAAGCTCACTTTGCGGATCTCTTTTTGGGGCTCCCTCTGGGCTGATGTAACACTAACGCCCTCCTTTACCAGTTTATATTCCTATACCAGTTTATTCATTTTTTATTTTTTTTAACATTTATTTATTTTTGAGACAGAGAGAGAGAGAGAGCATGAACAGGGGAGGGCCAGAGGAAGAGGGAGACATAGAATCTGAAACAGGCTCCAGGCTCTGAGCTGTCAGCAGAGCCTGATGCGGGGCTCGAACCCACAGACCGTGAGATCATGACCTGAGCGGAAGTCAGACGCTTAACCGACTGAGCCACCCAGGCGTCCCAATTCCTATACCACTTTATACGCAACCTGGGCGTTGCGTGTCAAAGCCAAGCGCTCATCGATCTGAAAACTTGAGATCCAACCACCAGCTGCCACATTTCCAGCTTTATCCTACTTACTGTAATAGCAGGGTACCGGCTAGGTGCTTTGACTATCAATTCCAACAAATGAAACATCAATCGCAGCCCCCTCTCACTAATTATTTTGGCAAGTTATTTAACCTGAGACTAATGTGGGTAATAGTCCTTACCACATAGGGTGATGTGAGGAGAAAATGAGAAGTTGGGAAAGTACTTGGCCCAATGCCTGGCATCCAGGAAATTCTCCATGGCATTTGGAGGCATTCAAATTATAACCGATAGCTGTTTATTTAGTACTATTTGCCAGGGCCTCTGCTGTGCTCTTTGCTTACTACACGTGGAAGATTTATTTATTTTCAGGTTGGAGATTTTTAAATGTTTATATATTAAGTTGTTTTCTTTCTTTCTCTTTCTTTTTGAGACTATGCGATTGGGGTAGGGGGAGGGTTGGGTAGGGAGAGAGAGAGAATCCCACGCAGGCTCTGCACTGTCAGCACAGAGCCTGATGCGGGGCTGGAACCCACCAACAGTGAGATCATACTTGAGCAGAAACCAAGAGTCCAACGCTTTACCGACTGAGCCACCCAGGTGCCCCTTAAATATTTATTTTTAATTTAGAGTATAAGTTTCATGAGACAGGGATTCTTGCCTCTTTTGTTTCTAATCAAATTCCTACAACAATGTCCGGGATATGATAGGCACTGAGAAAATATTTGCTGACTTTATGAAATAAACAATGAACAGCACAGTCCCTCACCCTATCTATCCCTACCCCGAAATTCCATTCCCTTGGGGCAAATTTTTCCAAATCTTCTTCCTAGAATCTTTCTGCACATTTCTAAATGACATATGTTCTCTTCATTTGTAGTTTCAGATATTTTAGCAACTGCTCTTCATTCACATATATACACGTCCAACTTCTCATAATTTCTGTCAGAGCACGGGTACCTGGCTGGCTCAGTCAATAGAGCATGCAACTCTTGATCTGGGGGTGGTGAGTTCAAGCCCTACATTTGGCCAAAAAAAATAAAATTTCTGTCAAAACAATACTGAACATCTACAATTCTGTAAATCTTATTTGTAGCTAAGCCACATAGGGTGCTATGATTACCTTTGTTTTGGGGTAATCAATCCAGGTTGGAGAAGGATGGGGGAAAAGATAAAACAGAGTAGATGTGTTTGAACAAAGGGAAATTTACATCTGGCACTAAATTAATACTTACACCAGAAAACTATGCATGTGAAAAACAAGGCAATTATTAACTACAGGGAACAATAAAAAAAGTACAATTGCCAAAACAGCAAAAACTAATATTTACTTTGTGCCTGGCACTATTCTAACATATGTGAAGCACCTGCAGAAAGCTTCATAATGCTTGCTTGCAATACAAGGAAAAGGAATTGAAGTTCTAGGTTCAGGTAGCGGCTAATTTTTTTTTTTTTTAATGTTTATTTTTGAGAGAGAGAGAGACAGGCGTGAGCAGGGGAGGGCAGAGAGGGACAAACAGAATCCAATGCAGGCTCCAGGCTCTGAGCTGTCAGCACAGAGCCTGGCGCGGGGCTCTAACTCACGAATGGTGAGATCATGACCTGAGCGAAGTTGGCGGCTCAACCAACTGAGCCACACAGGCCCCCCTGAGGCTGATTTTGATTCCAGCCTAGTTTGTGCCCTTGGTAAGTAGCTTTTTTTGTTTGTTTGTTTATTCATTTTTTGAGAGGGGGATGGAGGGTCGGGGAGAGACACAGAACCTGAAGTAGGCTCCAACCTCTGAGCTGTCACCACAGAGCTGGATGCGGGGGTTGATTTATGAGCTCTGAGCCAAAGTCTGACACTTAACTGAGCCACCCAAAGACCCCTGGTAGGTAGCTTCTTGACCTTAAAACGTCAACTCTATGGACTGTTTCCCAAAAGACAATGCTGACTTTGCAGGACTGATGTAAGGATCAGAAGAGCTATTATTGCATGTAGAGTCTAGCACAATGCCTGGCCCATTTTAAGCCCCAATACAGAACAGCTGCTATTAAGAAGAGGGAATTTTCAACATGCTGTCAAGAAGGGAAACTCCAGTAAATCTAGTCCAAATGGACTTTTGTAGGGAAGAGTAGCAGACATACAAGTGCTTCTTTACAAAGAAAATATTATAATCAAAAGTGTGATTTCCCTTCTAAGAAGTCAGTTTCTAAGCAGTATAGTGCCTGTATCAAAACTAAAACTTCAGGGTGCCTGGGTGGCTCAGTTGGTTAAGTGTCCAACTTCAGCTCAGGTTATGATCTCACCGTCTGTGGGTTTGAGCCCCGCATGTCAGGCTTTGTGCTGACAGCTCAGAGTCTGGAGCCTGCTTCAGACTCTGTGTCCCCCTCTCTCTCTGCCCCTCCTCCACTTGCACTCTGTCTCTCTCTCAAAAATAAGTAAACATTAAAAAAATGTATTAAAAAAAACCCAACAAAACTTCAGGGGTGCCTGGGTGGCTCAGTTGGTTAAGTGTCCGGTTCTTGATTTGGGCTCAGGTCACCATCTCGTGGTTTGTGGGATTGAGCCCTGCCTCAGGCTCTGTGCTGATAATGCAGAGCCTGCTTGGGATTCTTTCTGCCCCAGCTCCATTCGGGTGTGCACCTGTGCTCTCTCTAAACATTAAAAAAAAAAAAAAAAAAAAAAAAAAGCCCTAAAACTTCAAGGGGGAAAAAAAAATCACAGAATACATTTTATTTTACATCATATTCATTTTTCAAGTTACTAACATCCAAAAAGAATCCTTCTGGCAATAATAAAAATTTCCTGTTATACATATAACAGACCTTCTATATCAGCATTGTTCATTATAAAAATGTTCTGTTTGCATAGGCCAATACTAGCCATATAGGACTACTGAGGACTTGAAATGTGGCTAGTGCAACCAAGGAATTTTAAATTTTTTTTTTTTTTTTTTTTTTTTTTTAGGAATTTTAAATTTTTACAACTTTTGATTTAAATGTAAATAGCCACATGTAGCTAGTGACTACCATATTAGGTCAGCTGTATGATTTGGTTGCTTAAATACCTGGGAAAATCTACATTAATACATACAAGTTGTCTTAAGAGTTATTGTGCAGTTAATCATGTTTAATCAATGACGTCAGCTGTTAAAAATGATACAACAGCAAGCTTTAGCATAAGTATCTATAGGTATGCACTGTACTCAAATCTTGGTTTGGGATTAGGATATTAAAAGATCCATTCCACGTCTCTTACATTATGCAGCATAATTTTTTAAAAATCCAGTGATTCCTGAAACATAAATACCTAAGCAAAAATCAATCACCTTTTTTTCTTTTTTGATTTGTATGAAACAGCCACACCAACAGCTGACTGGCATATTCTAGGACATCATGATGTCACTTAAGTCCTAGCCTTGACCAGGTGCTTAGGTGTGGGTTTATTCTGCTCTTCCCAACACAGGTGCTCCCTTAAAAAAAGCAGGGAGTATGTAGAAAACAAGTGGCCTGTTTTATAAAACTCTAAATTTATTCAAAGTGTTAAAAGAGTTCACTCTCCCCTCCAAAATACTTTACATTAAAAAAAAAAATCAAAACTGTTTTCTGTTTCCTCAGCCACTGTACAAGCTGCTGCTTCCCTTTCTGGGCACAAGCCTCTGCCCCCTTTCCCCTCCCTCCCTTCACTCTCAGTATTGCTTTAAATTTGTTTATAAAACCCTCCTTCCCCACTCCCCCCATGTCCTGCCCTGCAGATGTAGCTTCCTTTCCAGATTTCAGGCCCTTGGCTGCAGGTAAGGCATGTTGGATGGCCAGAATTCTCAGGCAATGCCTGAAGGGCAGAATGTTTTGTGCTTCTGGGAGAAAGGCTGATTGGCTTTTTTCTTGACCAAGTGAAGGATCATTGTTTTTTTCTTCCCCGTGGACCTCTGTTGAGGGCCAAATATTTGGCTTGGAGTTGCCCATGGCTGGGCAGCCCTGCCCAGTCTCCAGTTTCCCCCAGGCATAAGTCCATGACAGCTGGGTCTGACCACCATACCATTTGTCTGCCTGTGGATTGTGAAGGACAGAGGGTGGCACATGGCTACAGTAGGGCTTGATGAGCCCCCAACCTCTCAGAATGTGGGCACCAAATCCCCAGGGGAGGAATTTTTGGTTTTTGGCAGGCAAAACCAGGGTCAGCCAGGACCATGGGAGGTAGGGACGAGGGGGAAAGGTCTAACCACATAACTCTGGGGCGAGCAATGTTCCAGCTGCCAAAACCCCTCCCCTTTTTCATTTCCCCCCTCCCCCTTCATCCTGTAGACTGTAGGATGACTCAGGAAAGGAGGACAGAAAAGAGGGAAAGGATTCTGTTCTGCTGATAGGAAAAAGGCAGATGACAGAGTACTCAGGGCTGGGGGAGGCCTGCTGGAATCTATAGTCATAGCTTCCCAGTTCCAGGAGGGGGGGTGGGTGGCGGGAGCCAGGCCCGCAGAGGCTTCATCAGCTCTGTTCCTTGTCCTTGACTAGTAAGACTGTGTGCTGGCCACCACTGGACACAGATAAGACCACACGGTTCTCCAGCTGTTTGCCTGTCATCTCCACAGGGCTCCAGGCATCCTCTTCCTGCCCCGTGCCCAGCTGGTAGTTGGTGCCCATGCCCCAGGCAAAAACACGACCTACAAGGGAGAGAAATGGGGGCAGCTGTCTCCAGGATTCCTAGCCCCACCTTTCTGTAGTGTGAGAAGCCTGGAACATGAGGGTGAATTTTGGCTTTGGCCTGTAGCAGCCTAGCAAGGTCCCAGCCTCTAGTAGTTCAGGGAAGCTGAGAGAAGCCAAGGAGATCTTGGATTTAAAAAACAGCTTTGTCAACCAGAGACCACATTGCCAAAGACTTCTCCCTGCTCCTAGGAATGGCATTCAAGGTCCTACATGACTGGCCACTCCCCAACCCCTATACCACCCTCCATTCCAAGGACCTGTGGGACTGCTCTAGATGCTCCTGCATTTCAGATGCCCTCCATGGCTTATCATAAAGGACTGAACCTTTAAGGTGTAGTACAAGCTCCACTTCCTCAGGAACTCTTCCCAGATAATCCCAGGTCAAGCGCTTCTATCAGCTGCAGCCTTCTCAAGGTGCCCATTGCTGTCCCCCTCAGGCTTTGGTGACCACCTGGTTCACACTCTCCTCTGCTGTGCCTGCTATGACCCCAATGACTAAGCCTTCTTTCTCCTAGTAAAATTCTAAGTACAACTCTCTGGTTGTAAATAAAGAGGTCACCTTGGTGGAAAATGTAAGGAGAAGCCTGAGTTAGGAGTCTGGAGACCTGGATTCAAGTCCTACTGCCTATCTGGGCCTCAGTGACATATCCCCTTCCACTATTTTTCTATGCTACAAAACAAATCACCCGTATTAAAATAATTTGTTTACTCATTTTATGTCCATCAAAGTCAGAACTTCAGACAATCAGGAGAAAAGCAACGTCATCACAAACAGTGCTCTGTGTATCTCAGCTCTATTCAATGATGGACATCAGAGGCTGACGAACAGTTTGGTAAGAATCATGACCCCCAAGCCCCAACCACACCGAATGTGGGCAGCCCCACTCACCATCCTTGGTCACGGCATACCCTACGGAGGCCCCACAAGCTACTGAGGAAACAGCAGGGAGCCTGGAGATGAGGGTGGGTATGCTCTTCTCCTCAGCACCCTCCCCAAGGCCCAGCCGCCCATACTCAGCGCGACCCAGGCTGTATGCTTTTCCTGTGGGAGGAGGGGAGAGATAAAGAGTACCAGAGGGCTTGTTCCAGGTAGGCCAGTTGAGTTCCCGTATCTGTGGGAGCTGGTCCCCACTCCCAGGATGGTAAAAATGTCTGCAGTATATTCCAGTTCTGGGGAGTCCTGATAGAGCCCCCATAGGACCCCACTGAACTCATTCATACCTGGAGGGGTGCCAGGACTCTGAGGGATGGGGGTGGCCCTCATGGACCCACATCTGATCCAACCCATGGAGCAGGCCCAGGTTCCATATCTTACTGGGCTTATGCCCAAGGAACACTCCACCCTCAGCCCAGAGGTCCCACCTTCTGAATCCATGCAGACTGTATGATGCTGGCCACCAGAGAAGCCCACCCAGGACTTGGTAGAGTTCTTGAAGGATGTCAAGTTTTGGGGTACAAAGCAAGATTCTGTGCCTGGGGTTCCTGGGAGGAAAAGGCCAGGATAGAGCTGTCAAGGGTGAAGCTGTCCAAGGAGCTGTCCTTCTTCATTTCCTCACGCAGTGAGGTCGCCTCCCCCCGCAACAAACATGAAGATATGGATATTTTCACTTTACAGTGACAAAAATATGGCTCTGAGGGGTTAGCTGACCCCATCAAGAGCGAGCAATCAATGAGTGAAGCCAGGATTGGAACCCAAGTCACTCTGGGGTATGCTAGATGCTAGGCTTGGGACTCACCAAGCTGATGATAGTTGGAGAGGCCAAATCCATATACATGACCCTCGCAGGAGATGGCAAAAGTGAAGTAGGCACCACAGAAGGCATCCTGGAATCTCACGTGACCCCGGCTTCCTCTGGATTTCAGCATCACACACTTGGGGACCAAGAGTCGTTCTGTAGGCAGAGAGGCAAGGGTCAGTGGCAGACACACACAGCTTCTCTGTCTGCCCTGTGCTTTTTCCCCATTACTATAGCCCTTGGAGGGAGACTAAGCAGGCATTCTTCTCCCTATTAAGCAGAAGAGGAAACTCAGGCCATGAGAGTACAAGTGCCTCACTCAGTCTCCCAGAGCCTTAAGAGGTTAACATTTACATGGAACTTACCACGTGCCAAACATTCTTCTATGTTAGCTCATTTAACTTCACCACAACCCAATGAAGTAGGTTTAGAGATGAGGAAACTATGTCCAGAGTCCCACAGCCAATAGGCAGCAGAACCACAATTCAAATCCAGGGTAGTACGGCTCTAGAGTCAGAGTTCTTAACTACCAGGTTAAGGTCTATCTGATGCAAGCCTAAAGACCGTTAGGGAATCGCTCTTGCCTCTGACCTTCACCAGGGGGTGGCTTGCCAAGTTGCCCCGCCAGAGGGACCTAAGCCACCTACCAAGGCCCTGCCGGCCACCACGGTTGGCAAATAATTCAGGCACACGGCCCAGCTGGCCCTGCTCCCCGCAGCCCAAAGTGTAGAGGTCACCATCAGCTGTCAGCATCACCAAGTGGTCATTTCCTGAGGGGGGAGAGGAAGGCAGAGGATGCAGGGTTTGTCTGTAGGGCCCAGGGCTAGGCCAGCCACGGAACAAGGTTCTCCAACTCCTGCCTAGAGCGAGTACCCCCAGACTCACCTGAGGCCACCTTCACTACAGGCATTGTCAGCTGCACTTGCACAGGTACCATGCTCTTCTTCATGGGCTCCAAGAGTCCAATCACACCATTATTGTCCTGGAAGGTAGGGCAGAGCACTTACCAGCCAGTCGTGCCTGCCCCATACCAGTCAGGTCCAGGCTTGCAGGCAACCACAGAGCTGTCTGGTGAAGGACACTGGTGCCAGATGGGGATGAAGAGGAGGGCAGGAGCCGGGACAAATAATGAAATACTTAATGAATGAAATAGTATGTGGCTTGGGATTTGCATTAAAATAACAAAGGATTGGGGTGGTGGGGTGGATGGGAGTAGAGAGGAAACAAGTTTGGCCACAAATTGATGACTATAGAGGCGAGTAGATGGGTGTTCAATGTTATTTTTCTGATCACTTTTATGTGTTTGAAATTCTCCATAAAAATTTTTAAAAACAGTCCTGATGAAGAAATACCTTATCAGATTCCTTTATTTTTAACACTTCAAAATAAACACCAAAGTACCAAAACAACTTTAACGCTGACTTTGTGTAAACTGCACTCCCTTGCCTTCAAAATTCTGAGATGTGACAATCTTTCCCATGCACCCCAAAACCCCTGACAGATGTAGGAGATGGCTGGGGAGGAGAGAGGTTGAAGGAGAAGGGTGAGGAGAGTAAGCTTCCTGGAGTAGCCTCAGCTTAAAGGCATCCTTGATCCACCCTTTCCCAAGATACACATTTCATAATGTAGATTCAAGGTAAATGTGGACAGGCCTGGATGAAAAGACATGGGTCTGGGCCCAAGCTCTGCCTCTGGGCCTTGATTTCCCCACCATTACATACAAGAGGGAGGTAGAGATGGATTATCACTGGGGCCTCACCAGTTAATTCAGCCAGCCAACCCCCATGCAGTTCTCCAGACCCAGTCTTACCCTGAAGGAGCCCCAGAGGAAAACTCGGCCATCCTCAGTGAGGGCTGCTGTGTGACTGTCTCCTGCCGACACCTGTACCACTTTCTCTTGTAGTTCCACTTTCCCGGGAACCATCTCTGAGCCCTCTACTGATGTGTCCCTTCCCAGGGCACCCTCATCATTGCAGCCGAAGGAGTAGACCTGTGGCCAAGAAGCCTTCATTAGTGCAAGGTCTGGCCTCAGTCCATTCTCGTTTAGGCCACTCCCTGCTCAGCTAGCCAGCACCATTGCCACAGAGTAACTTTTGTGGCTCAAGGTTCCTTCTCCAAACCCCCAAGCCCAGGCCCTGTCCAACCCTGTGCCACCCACCCCAACCTACCTGGCCGCTTTTGCTTAGACACACGGTATGCATGCCCCCAGCCTCAGCCTGCACAATGTCCTCCGGAATGGGCACCAGGGCTGGCTTCTTCCTTTCCATCACATTCTCGCCCAGCCCCAGCTGGCCCACATCGCCCTGGCCCAGTGTCAGCACCATGCCTGGTTCTGTGCTGTGGGACCTATGTGAGACTGAGGGGTGAAGAAGACAGCCCTTGAGTGTGCAAGATGACAGCAGAAAGGAGGAGTCATTCTTTCTCCACTGCATGGGCTCTGGGATCACAAAAACCTGGGTTCAAGTCCCTGCGCTGCCACAGACCAGTAATATGACTTTTCTAATAAGCCTAAATTTCCTCATTTCTGATATGTGAATAGCAAAAATAACTATGTCACAGGGTTTTTGTGAAAATTAAAAACTGAGCACATTATTAATATGAGGGAGGAAATGTTAACAAGACACTCAATATTGTGAAATGAATCTTGGTGGGGAAGAGAAGAATGAGGATACAGATAGTCTTCCCAAATAGCTCCAAGTTCTCAGTTAGGAGTCACTGTGCCAACGAGGATTCACATAATGTCTACCCTTTCCTGATTGCTTACTCTACTAATGTGAAATTGCTTTGTAGTCCCCTAAATTATGCTACAGACCTTCCATATTAGGATCCTTTTTTATAGGAAAGGAAACAGAGACTCAGAGAGGTTAAATACCTTCCCAGTGTCACAAATCTAATGAATAGTAAAGTCTGCACTGAAACCAAGGGAAACTACATGGGTCAGAGCATCGTTCCTAGCCTCCATGTTCTGGCTGCGACTAACTCCCACACATATTCACACCCAACCCTTCCGCGCCTATCTGGGAACAAACAGGCAGCAGAAGAGGAAGGGGCGGGAGTAAGACATAAGACAGACATTTGCAAAAAGGTACAAGCCAACCAGCGGGCAGCAATGGGCCATCTGCTGCCCAATGACGACCGCCCACGGCCCCGGACAACCTATGGCGTCCAGACCCTCCCTCTGGGGGTGTGGCCACAGCTGCCAGGGCCGATATGGCTGCGCAGAGGGTGCCCTGGGCAGGGAGCCACCTGGTCGGGTTTTCTGGTCAGGAGGGCTCGGCCCGTGGGCACCTGGAACACGACGGGAGGCAGCGGACCTCACTGCCTGGTTACGAGGGTCTGCAAAAGACAGACACTGTCTAAGTGTGGGTCCACACTATCCCCTCCCGGATTGGGGTTGGATTGCTCTCCTCACTGTCTCTCTCCAGGGTCCCAGGAAAGGAAACCACAACTACCTTCCTCAAATGCTACCAGGACATTATCTCATTTTCCTCTTAACAGCCCAGCGAGATTGGTGCTGAGCTGTTGTATGAATCAGCTAATTCAAGCTCAGCGATGTTAAGTGACTCAACCAAAGCTACACGACTGCAAAGTGGCAGAGCCTGGACTTGAACCTACTTCTGGAAGTCAATGGTCCTAGCCCTGGTGCATTACTGCCGGGAGCAAAGTGCTAGGGTCTCACACCCCCCCCCCCCCCACCTCCCAGTACTACCTGAGTGCTTGTAGACAAGTCTCTGCTGCTTTAGGAGTCTCAGAGGGTGGGATTCAGTAAGCTACAAGAGACTCCAGCTGGGTGGAGTTCTTGGGCTTCCAGGTCCCTCAGCTCCAGAGGTCAGGGAGGAAGGAGCCCAGTCCCAGAATATGGGGGCTCCAAGAGGCCACCCATTCAGAGATAGAGGCCAAAGCCAACTTACCCTTCACCTTCTTGCTTTTGGGGAGAGCATCCTCTGGAGGTGACCTTCTCTTAGCTATACGCTTGGGTGGCATCCTTTCCTGAAAAACCCAGGCAAATACTCCATTTCATTCATGGCAATCATTTACCTGCTCTCACTAGGTAACCCTAAAAAAGGTAAGAGGGATTCCAGCCATTCCACTTCTCAGAATTTATCTGAGAAGAATGGTAACAGAATAATGGATACATCCCAAGATTAAGTTCCATAAATATTCTCTACTGTATTTGTCATAACATTAAAAAGGAAAATGGAGCAACACATGTACTCAATAGTAGGAGCTGGAAAGTACGTGGTATATTTATAATAGAATGGTATGAAGCCATTAAAAGTGATGCTTTCAGAGATTTATTTATTGAATCGGAAGATGCTCACCATTGCCAAATAATATAAGTAGACTGAAAAAACACTTCATCATCCCATTAAAAAATGTATACATGTGTAAAAATATGTGTAGAAAACTGTGTGGAAAGAAGTACGTTCATTATTAACAATGGTAACCTCTGGAAAATGGGATTATAGACACATAATTTTTTTCTTTTTGTACCTTCCTATATTATCTAAGATATCTAACAACATTACATGTATTTTTTTTATTTTTTTATTACAAAAAATTAAAACCTTTAAGAACATCAAACAAAGTATCTCTCATAGCTCTCCCTCAACCTTGAGATACCACTAGTAACTCTGGCGAAGCACTACTGTTATCAGACCCTCCCATCCACAAAAAAGCACGATTCTCATTAAATAAAACCAAACCAGACCATTTGTGCCCTTTGATCCAAAAGTCCCATTCCTGCAAGGAACGTGGCCTTCCTAAACAGTCCAATAATAAATAAACACTGTGTACATGCTCACCAGGTATTAGAGAAAGGGGAAAGGAAACCACTTATAAGTTACGAGAAAGGTTCCATCCAGGGCAGCTAAGGTTCCATCCAGGGCAGCTACGAGCCTCAGCCCCAAACCCCTCCTGCCTTTAGCTGCTGCTGTCCTGCAATGTTCTCCCTGTCTTCCTCAAGGCTGCTGAGAACAGAGACATTTTCCCCAGCTCTCTCAATTCCAATCCAGCCTAAATGGTGTCCAAAGCCTCCTTCCTCCACACACCCAGCCCCGGAAATAAATCTTCATTGAGCCCTGGTCTTTAAGCTTGTGAAAAGAAGTCAAATTGTCTAAGCCTGGAGCTCCTGAAACCAGAATTGTAAACCCTCTGGCAGGGGCCAGGGCACTTTAGAGCTATCCTGATGTAGAAATAATATAGCTTGTGCCAATTAAGAATCTCAGGGCCAGAATCTGGGCTCAGCTACTTTCTAGCTGCTTGACCTTAGGCAAAATTACTTAATCTCTTCATGAATCAGTTTCTTCCTCAGTAAAACAGGGATAATAATAGTACCTACATCTTTGTTACATAGGATTAAATGAGCTAATATTGTAAATGTAATAAATTAGTATCAGTATTACAACATTCAGGGCCTGTCCCAGGTAATGCCTGAGAATAGCTCTAAGCTAATCTAACCCACCTCTCTTCCATTTTGTATATAAGGGATGAGACTCTACCCAACACTAAAAATGGAATGAGAACTCCAGAGTCCTTCTCAGGCTCAGCTGTGGCCCTAACCAGCACCCTGCACCTCCCTTCCCCCCCCACCCCAATGTCTTTCTTCCAGTAGGTCCTAGAGCCTCAGCCCCTCCAGCTCCCTATTGCAGAGTAATGAACACAAGGCCAGTGGCCTCTTGAATTTCCAGGCACTTTCCTGGTAACTATCCTGGGGCAGAACAAAGGACTGAAGATGAGGAAGTAGCCAAAGGTTTAGAATTCTCCAAGCCAGTGTAGGCTGAGCCTCGGCAGGCTGAGCTGCTTCTACAGGTTGTGACTGGCCCAGTTCTGACTCTGATGAGGTGGCAGTTCTGAGCGTCACCCAACTTTTATTCCCTTGGGGTGTGATTCCCCCTCTTGGGGTGGGACTCCTCCTCTCCAACCCACCTCTTTGAGACCCCTCTTACCATGCTAAAAATGCACATTCTCGGGGATTAGAGGGAATTGGATTCACCTGCCAGGGCTGTGGCTTGTTCACCCCAGCTTTTGTGGCCATGGTTAGCCAGCAGCCTTGACCTCTCTGAGCTGTACCCTCATCTGTCAAGGGGAATGCAATGACTTCTCAGGGCTGCCCTCAAAACTGAATGAAATATCTGTTTTCAGTGCTAAGCACACAGTAAGTACTCAATACATGGCAGCGTTTATTCACTTGTTCCACAAATATTCATTAAGTGCCTATCACCACTGTTTGGTTTTGGGTCAGGTGTAGCAAGGAAAAGGGGACTACCCCTCTCCCTGTTCCCATGAAGCTTACACTGCAGTATGGAAGACACATTACAGATGATGCTGAGTGAAGGATAAGGAGATACAGTAAGAGATCACTTGGGGGGACACAACAATGTGAGTGTACTTAACACTGAGCTATATGCTTAAAAATGGTTAAAATGGTAAATTTTATGTTTGTGTTACCACACTAAAAAAATAAAATGCCTTGGGGTAGGGGAATAGAGTGGTCGGAGGGGATGACATTTAAGCTAAGACCTGAAATATGAGAGAAAGACAGTAGGGCAAGACCACGACGAAAGTGGTGTGCTAAATGGCATGTTTGGGAGCGTGGGGAGACCAGTGCAGCTTCAGCTGGAGAGCAACTGGTCAGACGACATGAGGAGAGCAGGGGCTGGATCATGCAACACCTTGTAGGGAACACAGAAAAATTTTAAGAAAGTCTTCATCAGATTTACATTCTTAAATGGCTGTTCTGGCTACTGGAAAGAAAATGGAATGGACTGGAAGAGGAGGCTATTGCAGGCATCCAAAGGAGAGACGATGGTGACTTGATTTGGTCTGTCTGAGGTAATAGAGAAAAAGGAGACAAAACTGATCAACTTAGGAGACAAATTCGATGTGTGGATTAGATGTGCAGAGTGAGGGAGAGGGAGAGATCCAGAATGACCTTCTTCATCCCCCAAAAAATCCAGAGGATCCCAGGCAGGCCTCCCCAGAATCTCCCTATAAGCTTGGCCAAACACAAGGACTCCTAGGCATTGGGTTAAATGACTAGGAGGCCGGTATGGGGCGCCTGGCTGGCTCAGTCAGTGCAGTGTGTGACTCCTGATCCCGGGGTTTATGAGTTGGAGCTCCACACTGGGTATAGAGATTACTTAAAAATAAGATCTTAAAAGAAAATGACTAGGAGGATGGTAGACTTCTATTAGTGAGATAGAGAACACTGGGGGACAAACAGGAGAGAAGAGACTGAGAAGACCATTTCTCCAGGTGTTTTCCTGAAGCTTGAAGTCGTTGGGAGCCAACGAGAGATGTGAAGTATGCAGAGCTGGGTGGGTGAAGGGGTGTGGGATAGAACAGGTATCCCTTGTTTCAGGTAGATAACTTGGATCCCTGGCCAAGCCGGCAGCCAGTTGAGTGTGTCCAGGGCTCTATCCTGCTAAAGGCAAATCTCTCATCAGTTCATCAAAATGACTTGTAGAGGTCAGCCGTGCCACAGATGGAGACCGTGTAACAGGATGGAAGAGTACTCACAACAAGAAGTGAAGTGAAAGCACAGGGAAGAGAATTATGTCAGCATACTGGTGCTGACGCTGGGCTGACCTGTAGGCAAGGCCTGAAGTGCAGACAGAAAAATAAATGAGGTGGTTGGTATCATGGGGGCACTAACAAAAAACATGTGTTACTGTGGGTTGGAACCCAGTGAACATCTCCTTAGACACCTGTGTTTTGGCTAAAATTGTGGGGCATCTCACTGCAAGCTATGAACATTGATCCTATTTTACAGACGAGGAAGCTGAGGCTCAGAAAGGTAAAGTATCTCACCCAAGACTGGAAGAGGAAGTGAACGTCTCAACCAAGTTGGTCAGATTCCAAAGCTGGTGTCCTTGCCAACTTCCTCCCCAATGTTCCCCAGTCTCTCAGCCTGCCTGGGAACTATCTCTCATACCTTCTCCCCAAGAAAAGACAGCAACTTGGCTCTGGTCTTCCTGATACCTACCCCATCCCATTCCAGAAGTCATTCATGATCTTTCTAAACCTCAAACCTGAAACAAGGTGCTTCTTTGCTCAGACTCCCCACTGGCTGCTTCTGCCTGGAAGATAAAGCCCACAATTTCTAGCCTGGTACGGAAGGCTCCAGACTCTGGTACTGACATAACTTTTGGCCTATCCCTTTTCTGTCACAATCTCCTTACTCTTCCCACACAATCTTAGACTGCTTATTGTTCTCTCTGTCCATTTGCATCTCTATACCTTCCCACCCCTTATCCTACTAGAAGAATGTCTACTCAGTCCCAAAGTCACCTCCACTGGTAAATCTTCCAGATCTCTCCCCTCATCCCAAAGGAATCATTCTCTCCCAGAGAAACGGGACAGACTTTTGGATCTGGATTGTAATTACTCTAATTTACATGTCTGTCCATCATACCAACCTACTCCTTAAAACGTGAGCCACTCTGGGGCACTGGCCGCTCCTATCGTCTGTATGCCAACAATCTTTTACTCCTCACAAGATGAGGAAGGACTATCACTTCTAATTCAGTTGCTGCACCTGAGGCTCAGAGAAATAAATTTACTTGCCTAAATTCATACAGTCAGTAAAAGAGAGTCAGGAATAGAACTCAGGTATATATGACTGATTAAAAAAACCCACAAAAACAAACAAAAAAACACATCAGCCAAAGGCAGACCATGATCCAGGCAAGGTTGGAGGCAGCCCAGGCAGGCCTCCCCAGGATCCCCCCATGAGCTTGGCCAAACACAATGAATGAGGGCTGAAGCTACCTAAGAGGGAGAGGACAGTGAGGTAAGAGAGGAGACACTGAAGCAGCTTGGGTCTGACGGGGTGGGCCAGGTGGGTGCTGGACCCACTGAAAAATGCGGGGAAGGACAGACCTGGGTTCTCTCTGAGCCTAAGAATTTCTGCCTCTCAGATGGAGGTCTCTAGGTATAGCAGAATGCTGTCGTGAGCAATCCCGGAAGCAGGGCAGGGGATGAAAGAGCACCTTCTAAAAGGTGGAGCCCTGGGGGCACCTGGCTGGCTCAGTGTGAGGAGCATGCAATTCTTGATCTCGGGGTCACGAGTTCAAGCCCCATATTGGGCCTAGAGCTTAAAGAAATAAGTAAACAGGGGTGCCTGGGTGGCTTAGTCGGTTGAGCGTCCGACTTCAGCTCAGGTCACGATCTTACAGCTCGTGAGTTCGAGCCCCACGTCGGGGTCTGTGCTGACAGCTTGGAGCCTTGAGTCTGCTTCAGATTCTGTGTCTCCTTCTCTCTCTGCTCCTCCCCCATTCATGCTCTATCTCAAAAATAAATAAATGTTAAAAAATTAAAAAAAATAAGTAAACAAACAAGCAATAAACTTTTTTCAAGGTGGAGTCCTTCACATCCTCTACTACACAAATCAGTTCTTTGTATGGACACCCTCTCTAACTGCTCTGGGTATGTTTTCTTAATCACACAGTAAGTGTCTCGACTAGGAATAAGTAGCAATCTTTTGTCCCCACCCTAAACCCCCCCTAACAAACACAGCTTCCATCCTTAGCAGCTTACAGTCGGGGAGAAGAGTGAGACACAGTCACAAAAGAGTAAGGTCAGATATAGAGTCAACTTCCACTAATAGGCATCTATGATGCCTGGAATGCTCACACCTGCCCTCTGAGGTAAGTGTGATCACCCTGGTTTTACAGAGAAAAAAGTTGTGCCCCAGGCCACACAGGTGGGGTGAGATCCCAGGTCTCCTGACCACTTGCCATCAGCACCAGAGCATCCCCCTTCCTCCTCTTCCTCTTTCTCCCTGGGCTTCAGTTTCCTCAGGTGGTGAACGAAGGTATACCAGACTAGACAGTCTACCAGGGGCCTGGTGTTCCTGCTGTGACCTTCTATGACCCCTCCACAGCCTGGTTTCTGCAAAGAAAGATAGAGCCCTCTCTGACCACAGCAGCTGTCCCTGCCACCACCCCTACTTCCTCACTTGCCTGCCAGACTCAGAAGCTTAAGAATCTCTTTGTAAGAAAGGTCCCCAGGAAGAAAGGGAGGAGAGAGTCTCATCTGTCAACAAACATTTGCTGAGCTCCTGCTATGTGCCAGCCGCAGAGCTGATACACTTCACTCCAGGAGTTCACCAGAGGAGCCCCCTTGCATGCAGAGGTATCCTGGGGAAAAGGGACCTCAGCTTCCACCGGATGTTAGAATCACTGCTTTATGAAAAATACAGGATATAAGTAATTCTCACCATACACCTCTTACCTTCATTTTACAGATAAGGAAACTAATGCCCAAGGAGACTGGGGGGGGGGGGGGGGTGGGGGGTAGGGGGGGGTGGCCCAAGGGTACCTAACCAATAAGCTACAAAGCTGAACAGTATTCCTGCTCTTGGGATGTCTTTGTGACAAAAGCATGGTGAACTCCTAATTCCATCTTTCCAGACCCATTCTGATGCCCTTCTTGGGTGACCCCCTCCCTGCCTCCTCCACCCTCACCCAGTGTTTCCTGGTCTTGCATGCCACACCTCTCGATACCCGGTCCTTGCCGTATTATCTTGTTACTCCTTTCTTTGTACCCCACACTTAAACATCTATGGTATTTCTGACCCCAACACTCACCTTTACCTTCGTGCCTCTCCATGCCCCTGGCTGGATGGCACTAACCCCTCCACCTCTGTGGGCTGAATAACTCCACTGTCCTTGAAAACCCCATCCAAGAGTCATCTCACCCGGAAAGCCATCCGGACCTTCCTGGGCAGGGTTGGGTGACCCCCTCAAGAGTTTCCATACCACTCCATACGTTCGACTTCTGCCAGGACACACAAGTTACACTTGGTTGGAGCACCTCAATTACCATCTGATGAATGAATGACTTGCCAGCAGCAGCGCCGCTGGGTCCACGGACATACGTGGGTGACACACTGGACCTTAACCGAGGCCCCCACAGGGGTCTCCCCAAGGAGACCAGGGGCCACACGGGGCCCTTCTCACCATTGTTCCTCAGCCCTGCCAGCGCGGCACGAAGTAGACAGTAAAAATCAGTTGACAGCTGAGTTGATGCGGGGTTCACAGCACACCTCTCCAAGGCTCAACAGTCTTCCTCTGGGTGCCTGGTGACGCTGACTTCTTGCCCTGCAGAAGACCCTCGCCAGCCTATACCTCGAGCTCCTAAGGCACACACTCTCCGGGCAGGGTCCCCCCCGCGCCCCGCTGCTCTGCCAATCGCATCCTTGGGACGAATGCTGGACAAAACCACTTTCCCCTCTCCGGAAGCGCAGCCGGGGCTGCCGGTCCCGGGCCGCGAGGCGCGCGGGTCTGCGCCCTGCGGGGTCACGGCGGCCGCGCGCACCCGGCCGGCCGCGCTCGGGCCGTTTGAATCTCCCGCCCGCGCGGGCGCCGCGGGCGGACGAGAGAGGCGCGGCGGCAGAGGGGCCGCGCGGCCCTCGCTCGAGCCAGGCGGGGCCGGGCCGGCTCCAGGGCGCCCCGCGGGGCCGGGGACCCGCGCGCCTGCTCCCGCGCCTTCCTGCCGCCCGGCTTCACGTGGGGCCGGCGCCGCCGACACGAGCGCGCGGGCGACGGCCCCGGCCTGCCAGGGCTCCGGCTGTGGCCGTCCGGGGTGCAACCTTCCGCCCGGACCCTCCGCCCCGACCCTCCGCCCGTGACGGGTGCGACCTACCTCGCTGCAGGTCCGCCACAAGCAACTCCTCCACCCGCCTGCCCGGCCGCGAACTGCCCCAGAGCATGCGCTCTGCAGGCCTCCGGCCCCGACCCCGGGCCAGAAAGAAAAACAAAGAGCCCGGCGGCCCCTGGCGGCCGCTCCGGGAAGTGCAAGTGGCGCGCTCGGACTGGAGCGCTCCCGACCAGGCTCTCTCCGCCCTGGCCCCGGTACAATGGGTGTGTATTTTGGAGATTCCAAATCCGGACCGGTGGACTGACAACCAGAAACTACTTGAAACCGGGGTTTCAAGTTTGGGAAGATCTTGTGGGGCAGAGACTGCACGGAGAAGATACTGATACTGCTTTCAAAAGGGACTCCGTCAGAGAAAGATGAGAAGAAATCAGACCATCAACAACTACACAGGGCCATGACGTGGGTATGCACAGGGGCATCTGGCTCAGCCTGGGGCTTAAGAAAGGCTTTCCAAGGTAAGGCTAAGAGGGCAGAGCATCTAGGACGCATCCCTTGCGAAGACAGGGAGTGATGAGAGAGTAGAGTGGTTGTGGGAAACTGCCAAGGTGTGACTGGGGCAGAGGGTGCCTATGGGAGTGAGCAGAGAACACTAGAGAGCAAGGGTCAGATCATGATGCAGGGCCTAGTGTATCCAAGGAGTACAGCTTCTATCCTGAGGCAGTGAAGAACTAGGGAAGGGATTTGAGCATGGGAGTGACACGAGCAGAATTTGTTTTAGAGCAAAATGGAGAATGGACTTGGCAGAAGGAGAAACGGAGAGTGGGGGGAGCAAGAGAAGTGAGGGAGACCAGCGAAGAAAGAATGTGGGGCCATGAATTGGGGTTGGGAGCTGGAGATGGAAAATAGGCACCAAGCTGACTATGCTCTCTTAATACACTCCTTCTTCAGTGGATACAAACAGTTCAAGATTCCAGATGTTCCCTAAGGTGACTTCTCAGGCCATTTGATTGTGTCTGGAGGGTTTCTGAGGTCAGGACAGGGACCTCTGCAGAAGGGTATTTTCTCCATTTCGTGTTGATTCTGACTCTGAAAGTCATTCAATCATACCTGAACTCTAGATGGATACTTTTGGTGAGTATTTACCAACTGAATTTCTCCTACTATGCAGAGCCCATCCCAAAGGACTCCCCATATTCAGGGTCTCTTACCTCTCCAAATTTACCTCTGCCTCCATCATGGACTCCTCTTTTAGATGATATACTGTGCGATTTCTCCAAGTTTTAACCCTGGATGTTTGATCTCTCTCTGCTTTCTTCTTCCAAGATCTTACTCATTCCCATGGCTTAATGTAATTATAAAAATGATTATTATCACCCATTTTGTAAAACTGTTTACTTTGTTAATTACAGAAACACATCCACCCATGTCCATGAGCTCATTTGTTCCTTACAAAACCTCACGGTAGTTGGAAAATGAGAAAAATGAGGTTCAAAGGTGAGGCATGTTCTCTGGGGTCAGCACACAAGTGGTAAAGGGGACCAGAGCTCTTGTTCAGCCTGGAGCCATCATCTTTTAACTGAGAGGGCAGTCCATTTGGTCTGGTTCTGACCTCCACCCTAAGTTTCAGCTATCTCTTCCCAGAAGACCCCACACCTAAAATAAAACATGTTATGTACGCATCTAGACCTCTCCCCCCGCCCCCCCACTTCATCCTTACAGCCAAGAGTAAGGTTCTCTGAGAAGTAAAGATTCAATCCTTATTTTCTGATTCTTCCCTCTTCTCTCCTCTTCATGTTTCGGTTGCTGCCCCTCTGGTCTAAAGCACCACCCTCCTGGCCTCTGCTCCTGCCTCACATCCCTTCCCCTCCATTTTGTTCCACCTAGATCCCCATTAGTCACCCTAAATCATGGCTCTGAGAACTTGCCCTGCATACAAATCTTTAAAGACTCGGGTATTTCTTCAGTGCTATACTCAGAGCACCAGGCAGCAATTGCCCCAAGCTGTTGACTTCCCACTCTCTCCTTAGCCTCTGCACTGTACTCTGAAGGTGCCCATGTTCATTCTACCTTCTCACCTTTATTGGGGCTGTTTCCCCTACCAAGTGTCTTTCTTCCTGCCTTGCTGAGCTCTTGATATAACTTAAGGCTCAGTTCAGGCCCCATCTCTGTGAGGACTTCCTTGACCCCACTTATCTTTTCCTATTCTGAGCCGAAATATTAATTTTAATTATTTTTTACATTCTATCATTTATTTCACTTATTGCACACAAACCATAATAAGAACAATCAATTGAAGCTGGCCCAGAACTGGCTCAAATGATAGAAGTGAAGGACACTGAAAGTTATTATAACTGTATTCCATATGCATAAAAGTTAAGTAGAGATATGGAAGATATAAAAAGACCCAAAGTGAATTTCTTGACAATATCTAAGATTGTAAATACACTGGATGTGATTAACAATAGATTAGATATTGTGGAAACAACGATTAGTACACGTTAGGGCACAGCAATAGAAATTATCCAAAATGAGACACAGAGAAAAAAGAATTTAAAAAAATTGAAAATAGCATTAGTGAGGTATGGAATAACTTTAAGTGGCCAAATATACAGGAAAGCAAGGAGGATCTGGGGACAGAAAATATATGAAGAAATGACAGCTTAAAAATGTATAAACTATGAACCTACAGATCTGTGATAGTTATTTTTTTTTAATGTTTATTTATTTTGAGAGAGTGAGCACACAAGGGAGGGGCAGAGAGAGACAGAGAAAGAGAATCCCAAGTGAGATCATGACCTGAGCCAAAATCAAGAGTTGGAGGCTTAACTGACTCAGCCACCCAAACGCCCCATGATAGTTAGTTGTATATGTCAACTTGGCTAGGCTATGGTGCCCAGCTGTTTAGTTAAATGCCAGTCTAGATGTTGTTGTGATGGTATTTTAAAGAGATGATAACCTTTAAATCAGTAGACTTTAAGGAAAGCAGATTACCTCCTATAATGTGGATGTGCTTCATCCAATCAGTTGAAGGCCTTATGAGAAGGAATTCTGCCAAGACTGCATGTAGGCTCAAGACTACAACACCAACTCTTGCTGGAATTTCTAGCCTGCCAAAGTGCCCTACAGATCTCAGACTTGGCACTCCCCACAACTACGTGTGCCAGTTCTTTAAAATAAATCTCTATCTATCCATTTACACACACATACATCCAGTTGGTTCTGTTTCTCTGGAGAACTGTAACCAACACAAAATCCAAGAAGCTCAAGTAACTCCAAGCACAAGAAACAAGATACATCAAAATCAAATTGCTTAAAACCAATGATAGAAAATCGTAAAAGCAGTCAGAAAAAAGACATGTTATATACAGAGAAATGAGGCAAGGATATAATGCAACATGTTATGTGCAGAGGAACAAAGACAAAGATACAATGCAAACAAGGGGACAATGGAGCAACATCTCTAAAGCACTCCAGCCTGGATGGCTCAGTCTGTTAAGCGTCCAACTCTTGGTATGGGTTTAGGTCGTGATCTCACAATCTGTGGGTTCAAGACTCCCTTGAGGCCCCCACCCCCCTCCATCAAGACCCCCCCTTCCCCCATTAAGCACCCCCCCGCAGGTGAGCCCTGCTTAGGATTCTCTCTCTCTCTGCTCCCTTCGGCTCTCTCTCTCCCCCATCTCTCTCAAAATAAATAAATAAACTTAAAAAAAAAAAGATAAAGTTTTTTTTTAATAAAAATTAAAAAAGTACTCCAGCAAAATTATATCTCATAAGGTATATCCAGCGCAAACATCTTTCAAAAATGAAGGTGAAAATAAGGTATTTTCAGACATATGAAAGCTGAAAGAATTCATCACCAGTAGAACTATTGTAAAAGAAATGTTAAAATAAGAACTTTGGGGATGACTGGGTGGTTTAGTTGGTTAAACATCTCAAAATAAGTAAATAAACTTAAAAAAAAAAAAAAAAGACCTTTGGGCAGAAGGAAAGTGATACCAGATGAGAATCTGCATCTACACAAAGGAATGAAGAGCACTGGAAAATACCTTATTTCACCTTCATTTTTTAAAAAAAATTTTAGGGGCGCCTGGGTGGCTCAGTCGGTTAAGCGTCCGACTTCAGCTCAGGTCACGATCTCATACTCCGTGAGTTTGAACCCCGCGTCGGGCTCTGGGCTGACGGCTCAGAGCCTGGAGCCTGCTTCCGATTCTGTGTCTCCCTCTCTCTCTCTGACCCTCCCCCATTCATGCTCTGTCTCAAAATTTTTTAATGTTTATTTATTTCTGAGATAGAGAGAGACAGAGTATGAGTGGGGGAAGGGCAGAGAGAGAGGGAGACACAGAATCGGAAGCAGGCTCCAGGCCCTGAGCTGTCAGCACAGAGCCTGATGTGGGGCTTGAACCCACAAACCATGAGATCGTGACCTGAGCTGAAGTCAAACATTTAACTGAGCCATTTAGGCGCCCCCAAACTTTAAAAAAGATGAGGGCACCTGGGTGGCTCAGCTGGCTCAGCATCCAACTTCAGCTCAGGTCATGATCTCTCAGCTCGTGGGATCGAGTCCCAGGTCGTGCTCTGTGCTGACAGCTCAGAGCCTGGAGCCTGCTTCGGATTCTGTGTCTCCCTCCCTCTCTGCCCTTCCCCCGTTCACTCTTCTGTCCCCTCTCTGTCTCTTTCTCCTTCAAAAATAAATATAAACATTAAAAAAAAAAACTTTAAAAAAGATAGTTTCCTGTTTAGACAAAAAAAAATGTATTGTGGGTTTTATAACACATATAAAAACATATATAAAAGCGATATACATGACAACAATAACAAAGACTGTGGGGTGACAACATAAAGTTCTTTTACTGTCATAAGTGAATAAATGATATGATATATGATATACTATCATAAGTGAATGAATTGATACAATATCAATTGAATGTAGAATCTGATAATCTGAAGATGTATACTGTAAACTCTAGAGCAACCACAAAAATAATAAAACAAAGTTATAGCCAGTAAGCCAACAAAGAAGGTAAGATGGAATCAGAAAAAGTTACTCATTTTTTAAAAGGGAGAATAAGAGCGGCACCTGGGGGGCTCAGTTGGTTGACTGACTTCTGCTCAGGTCATGAGCCCATGCTTTGTGGGTTATAGCACTGCATCAGGCTTTGTGCTGACAATGCAGTTTCCCTTTCTCTCTGCCCCACTCCCCCAAAAGAAACAAACAAAAAAGAATCCTTAGTTGATTCTTTTTTTAAAAAAAGGTAGATTGGGGCGCCTGGGTGGCTCAGTCGGTTGAGTGTCCGACTTCAGCTCAGGTCACGATCTCACAGTTCGTGAGTTCGAGCCCCACGTCAGGCTCTGGGCTGATGGCTCAGAGCCTGGAGCCTGCTTCCGATTCTGTGTCTCCCTCTCTCTCTGCCCCTCCCCCATTCATGCTCTGTCTCTCTCTGTCTCAAAAATAAATAAACATTAAAAAAAAATTTTTAAAAAATAAAAAAAGGTAGATTAAGAAGGAACAAAGAATAGATAAGTCGAAAACATATTTAAGATGATAAGACTCAAACCTAAACGTTAATCATATAAAAATATGGTCTAAGCACTACAATTAAAAGGCAGAGATTATCCTAATAAATTAAAAAAGGCAAGACCCAATTATGCACCGCCTACAAGAAATAGTTTGTTTTTTTAAATGTTTATTTGTTTTGAGAGAGACAGTGGGGGAGGGGCAGAGAGAGGGCAAGAGACAGAGAATTCCAAGCAGGCTCCACACTGTCAGCACAGAGCCCAGTGCAGGGCTGGAACTCACGAACCATGAGATCCTAACCCAGCTGAAATCAAGAGTCAGACACTTAACCATCTCAGCTACCCAGGCACCCCAAGAAATATGTTAAAAATATAAATACACAAATAGTTTAAAGGTAAAAGGATAGAAAAGACATCCTCTGTCACACTAGTCAAAAGAAAGCCGGAGCAGTTAAATTAATAACAAAGTAGATTTCAGAGCAAAGAATATTATTGAAATAAAGTAATTTCATAAATGATAAAGGAGTCAATTATTCAAAATACATAATCCTGAACATATATGCAACTAATAACAGAGCTTCAATATGTGAACCAAAAACTGATAGAACTTATGGAAGAAATAGACAACTCCACAAATATAGGTGAAGATTTTGATAACTCACTCTCAATAATTGATAGAAAAAGTAGAAAACCAGTGAGGATACAGGAGACTTGAACAACTCTTGTAACCAACTTGAACCGATTGATATTTATCGAATGCTTCACCTTTCTTCACATTCCACCTTGCTTTCTTCAAACAAAGTAAAATACATATTCAAGTGCACATGAAACATTTATCAAGATAGACCATGGTCTAGGTCATAGAACAAGTCTTGGTAAATTTAAAAGGATTCAAGTCATACAAAGTATATTCTTAGACGACACTGACATTAAAGTAGAAACTAGTAACAGAAAGATCTTTGGAAAACCCCCAAATATTTAAAAATGAATATACTTTTAAATAGCCTATAGATCAAAGAAATCAAAAGGGAATTTGAAAGTATTTTGAACTAAATTAAAATGAAAACGCAACACACCAGAAGTTGTGGGATATTGTTAAAGCAATATTTGGGGGAAACTAACAGCACTAAATGCCTGTATGAAAAAAAAGAAATCTCTCAAATGAGTGACATCAGCTTCTACCTTAAGAAACAAGGAAAAGCAAACTACACCTAATCAAAAGAAAACAATAAAGATAAAAGCAGAAGTCAATGGAACAGAACATAGAAAAACAACAAAGTTATCAACTAGTGTTTGCTATTGCCAGGCATAGTATAGGAACTGAGCTTACAAATATGGTTCCGTTCTTGAGGATCCAACTGTTGGGTTAGACGGACATCAGTTTGAAAAATAATCACATCAGAATGCTAATTATCATGATGGAATGCTCAAGGTGCTAATGCTTATGAGAAGGGGAAGTGAAGACAGTGGTTAAGAGTTCAGGTTCTAGGGGTGTCTGGGTGGCTCAGTCAGTTGGGCATAAGACTTGATAGTCACTCATGTCGTGATCTCGAAGTTGTAGAATTGAGCACTGAGCTGGAAGCCTACTTGGGGCTCTCTTGCCCCCCCCACCCCTCCTTCATGTGTGCTCATCCTCTCTCAAAATAAACTTAAGAGCTCAGGTTCTAGAGACAAAGACCTTCAAGTTTCACTCCGTGTGGCCTTGGGCAAATGATATAACCTTGATCTTGATCGTCTTGTTTTTCTATAACATGGATCTAATAAGATTCCCTGCATTGCATAGGGCTCTTGTAAGGATGAAAAAATGCCTAGTGCATGGCAAATCCTACTCAAATGTCAGGTACTATCATTAAGATGTGGGTCCCATCCATTAGAGGGAAAGACATACACAAAGATAGAAGAAATGGGGGTGAGGGAGAGGCACGGTTGAGGAAGGACTTTCACTCCCCAAAAAACTACTCATTTCCACTTTATTTTCCAGTGTTGAGTAAAACCAGGCACATGGTATATAATTAATTACAACTGAAACTGAGGTTTTAGGGTGTAGTGGTTACATTAGCTTAATACCAAAAAGTGGTTTAAACCAGGTGGAAATAGTATTTTTTGAGGCATGATATAATATAGGTTGAGAATAGGTTCTGCAGTCAGTTGCCTTGCTCAGATGCATGCTCTGCCACTTACTGGCTGTATAACGTGGGCAAATTCCACATATCCTCCAACTTCAGTTGTCCTCATCTGCAAAATGGGCACAGAGTACCTTCTTTATAGAGGTATGTGGAGTATTAAATTACGTATGGACATCACTACACTGTCTTGTTTAAAGCTAGTAACATAATAGCTTATATTATGGTTTAGGGAGTTAGGTTCGAATCCTGATTCTGTTCCTTACTACTTAGATGATCTCGAGCAAGTTTCTAATCCCTTAATCTCTCCTGGAAAGATAGGGTTGGTTCTGAGGTAAGCCTGGTTGAATAGTGATGGTAGACTTTATTCATTCAACAAGATTTATTGGATACGATATCCCAGGTTGTTTGCTAATACTTAACAAGCTCATTGTACTTTTATGAGACTGTAAGCTTTTTACAAATATTAACTCATTTAAATCTCACTAAAACCCCAAGAGGTAGGTACTTTTATCATCTATGGATGAGAAAATTGAGGCAGAGAGGTTAAATTGTTTGCCCAAGGTCGCGTGAGCAGCAATTGGTGGTATTAGGATTCAAACCCAGACTGTCTCGGGACTCCCAAGTTTGCTAGGAATGCCTACTTGCAGAAAAAGCCCGCAGGCAGGTAGGTTACAAGAAGTTTGGCAGAAAGGGTGGGGCCTAGAAAACTTGCCAACAGCTTTGCTTCAGCTACACTTTGGACATAAAGAGAAAAAAATGCACGTATTTCCTGCCCAGCAGGTTACCCGGCCCTATGCTGAGAATTTGTACTAAAAACTGTAAATCCCCAGGTTAGCTGTAGGAGAAAAAGAACGCTTTTCATTTTACTGAGCACCTCCTGCACAGACTGCAGATGTGACAATGATACCAAAGAGGAGACTTTTGGCTATGCAGGCTCCCTCCCAGCAAGTGTGCAAGAGGGGGGTAGTTGCAGAGGCTGCTTCCTACTTGTGGGCTTAAGCAATCACCCTGTTAGACTAATACCTCAGAATTGTGATGAATACATGCCAAAATGCTTAGAACAGTGCCTGGCAGAGGTAAGCATTGCAAGAACCCTTGTTCAAGATGACCTTTTAAGTTGGTACTCCTTAAAAATAAACCCATCAAGAGGCATCTGGGTGGCTCAGTGTCCGACTTCAGCTCAGGTTATGATCTGTTTGAGCCTGAGTCAAGGCTCTGTGCTGACAGCTCAGAGCCTGGAGCCTGCTTTGCATTCCGTATCTCCCTCTGCCCCTCTCCTGCACTCTCAAAAATAAGCATTAAAAAATTTAGTAAGCCCAGCAAGCTCTCCCAGATTCTCCACAATCATGGTTTAACTACCTCCAATTCTATCATCTGGGGCTCAAAGGAGTGAAGCAGTCTGCCTCGACATTCCAAAAATTTGGGCTAGGACTCAATCATCTCTAATCTCCTCAATCACCTTGATGGCTTCTAAATGGGCAGGAGGCTGTTACAGTCCCCCTCCCCACTGTATGTTCATTTAGTCCCACCCAGGAACTAGACTCTACCTTTTAGATGGTTCCCATCCTTCAGGGCCTGGACTAGTTTCCAACGCTGGCAGTCAGTGCCTGTGCTTGACAAGATTTCCATTGTGACTCAGCCTCACATCATAAGCAGGATGACAATTCTCTCAGGCTGAAGTACACTACTTGGAACAATGGCAGTAGAGGCTAACTAGCTAACAGTGGTGGGATTTTGCCGTTTATGTCCAATCAGGTATTTGCTAAGGTTAACTTGCCTGTACTACACTGTGGGGAAACTGAAGATTAGGCTTGGTCTATCAGTAACCCAGATCTCCTGTCTAGTGGCCAAGTGTAGGTTGGTCTCTCACCTAATTCCTTAGGTGTCCTAAGCATTACCCACCTTTGAATGCAACCAGGAAGCTCTTCCCTGCACACTAGGGAACTGGTAGGAACCAACACATTTTCCCAAGTAAACAAGTGCCAGCATATACAAGACAAGCTCAGGGCCTTGTCAGTCATGTTTCCACATAACAAGGAGCCACACAAATATGCAGTCATCTTTATTGTAATCCATAAGTACATCAGAAACACATGGATCAGGGTGCCGGGTGGCTCAGTCAGACTCTTGATTTCTGCTCAGGTCATGATCTCAGTTGAGGCTCCATGCTGATAGGGTAGAGCCTGTTTGGGATTCTCTCCCCCTCTGCCCCTCCCACATACTTGCTCTCTCTTAAATTAAGCTTAAAAACCTACTGTTCCCCCTTGAGTTTCTCTTAAGGGCAGTTTTAAAAAGGGGTCAAATGTGCTCAAGCTTCTAAACCTCCAGGCTTAGCTTACAAAAACATTTATCACCCACTTCACCAACTGTCCCTGCCAAGTAGATAAAGTACCCCAAAGCATAAAGTGTCGACTGCCAATGTAAGGTGAGGCTCCTCTTCAATCCTAAATGAAAGCAAACAAAAAAGAGGATCAGACTCCTATTGAAGACCTCACTAAAAACTTTCCTTTTAGTTTTCATTAGATGTTTCCTGCATGGTTTGTCTCCTCAGTCATCGTCCACAGGACTCTGAGAAGCTGTAGGAATATGCAGGCGCAGACTCAAGGCCCGGCTTCATCTCCAACGTCGTGGAAAGGGACTGTACGTCACGGGGCAGAGCCCTATGCTCCCCTACGCCACCTGGACAGAGCCCGGGGAGAGTGACCTCCCGGGAGTATCCACGTTGGAATGACCAATTAAACAGCACCACCCTCAAAGCATTTAAGAGATTTCATTTCCCTCCATCCCTTATTACACAAGTGAATTTGAAGTAAGCCTGTTTAAAAACCAGTCATTACTACTACCTTTTCCAAGGTTTATCTTACTCACTGACCTAGGAATATTCAGGCGCATATGCCCCCCTTCATCTCCATTGTCATGCAAAGGGTCCGTACCAGAGAATAAATCCTTGGCTCCCATGGACAGACTTTGGTTAAGCCACCCAAACGCAATTTTTCCATTAGCAAAGCAGAAGTTTCTACCCCATCACACAACTAAAGATATGAAAATAATTTTTACTGGCTATAAAAGGCTATCTTCCCAGACATGAGCATAAATCTATGAAACTGCTGACATGCCAGCAAAAACGTCAAAGTTACTATCTGGATGTATTAAATGGCAAGAGCACATTCATGAAAAGGAACCCGGCTGGAATGATTAAATGTCGACAGGCAAACACTGGCAAGTCAGAAACAATTCTTACCCCAAATCCTTTGGTTTACTTACCCCAAATCAAATTATCTGGAATCCTGAGCAACCGCTGCAAAACAAGGTAAGTAAGAGCTTAATCCAGTAGAACAGCAGCTGATTAAGAGCAGAATTTTCTTTCATTTCCAATCAATCTAGCTCCAGATAGGGGGTGCTCTAAGAGCTGTTTCCTGCATGGTTTGTCTCCTCAGTCATCGTCCACAGGACTCTGAGAAGCTGTAGGAATATGCAGGCGCAGACTCAAGGCCCGGCTTCATCTCCAACGTCGTGGAAAGGGACTGTACGTCACGGGGCAGAGCCCTATGCTCCCCTACGCCACCTGGACAGAGCCCGGGGAGAGTGACCTCCCGGGAGTATCCACGTTGGTCACTGTAATTTACTTAACTTGCAGACTACTGAGCTAGAAACAAGTTTCAACCAGCTGACGACTTCCCCAATTCCCCAGGTGAAACCTTAATTCCAAACTGGCAACGAAATTCGAGTTATCAGCAGTCTCATGCCAGTAATCTAAATGAACTGCCAACCAGATACCCCAAACCTATCTATAAATCCCAACAGGCGATTAGCACTACTGCCAGAAAAATGCAGAGCCGAGACCACACTTATGCCTCGTTATGTATAAACCGATCTACAGTCGTGAAACCACCCTACATCACGAATCAACTAGCAGCAGGATTAAGATCCGTCCGTTTCGAAATAAATTCTGGAACTCCGATGGGGGTCAGAAATAAAATGTCTTCCGTGCAACTCCACCGCCTCCTAGGAGACAAGTTAATAAACCGGCGATGGTCAATAGCGAGAGGGCGGGCCGCGCATTTAGCGTCCCGACGCGGGAGGTAACAGCCCTGGAGGTTTCGGCGCTCGCGCTCCTCCGCTATGGGTAAGACCCGCGCGCGGCTCGCAAGGCCTCCGCGGCCTACATCCGGCCCAGCCCCGCTGCACAAATAAGTGTAGTTAGCACAGACACCGCTGAGAAGAATCCTTCTAAATAGTACGATGTCCACAGGAAAAGCTGGTTGGCTGGCCTGAGAGACTAGACGTAGAGCTAACGAATCGAGCGGGTAAAAACACTCACCAACTCCAACACAATGCCGCTTGCTTTCTCGAAAGGACCGAACAACCCCCAAGGCATCCGTATTTATACCTTCTGAAGCGCGCGTAAGTCAAGGTATCTCTATTGCGCCTGCGCCGTACCATGCGCAGTAAGGGAATCGGAAATTCGCTAAGGGTGCTGGGAATCCATTGCAACTGAAGCCTCCCCTCGCCCCCCACCTGGCTCGGCGGTTTCTCGCGATAATAGGCCATTCGCGCTCGGGGAGCTTGCTGGGGAATGTAAATTACAGAAACTGAGTTTAGAAGTATGTAGCCCGGTAAGTATGTGCTGAGTAGTAAATTTAATTGTCTGCAGTCAACTAACGTAGTCTGGAGAATGTACAGTTAAAGAAACTCGCCAATAAAAACACCCCACTTAGCCGTAATTGTATGCGAAATTGAAAAAGCCGTGTAGAGAAATGCAGAATCTCAAAAGTGATTGAATCTCCCCTGTCGCATCTGAAATAAACATTTGATAAATGCGCAGGTAAATAAGACAAATGCTTCTACAGGAATTGGCTAAAGTTAAAAGCCTCCTATACACAACAATGGATGTATTTAATACTGCTGAACTGTACACCTAAAAATCATTAAAAAGGTAAATTTTACATTAAGTAAGTATATTTTAACACTCGCTCACCTAATATAAAGAAGTAGGCAAGTAAAGAATCCTGAAGATACATATTACATATGAAATATTGCAAACGTGATAGATTTTTTTTTTTTTTTTCAAGAGAGATAGTGCAAGAGTGGGGTTGTGTAGCAGAGGGAGAGGGAGACAAAATCCTAAGTAGGTTCCACACAGTAGGAGCCGACTGGGGGCTCCACCCCATGATGCTGGGATCAAGACCTGAGCTGAAATCAAGGGTCAGTCTCTGAACCCACGGAGCCACCCAGGCACCCCTGTGATAGAATTTTGAATGTGATATTAAGCAAATAGATATTAGGTAAATTAACATGGAGCTATCACAGCCGGGCTACAATGAGTGGAAACATTTATAGTGTTCTTCCTTTAAGATTTTGTTCTGAATACCTTACGTGCATTACTTACTATCACAGCAATTCTAGGACATTGGTATTATTACCTAGATTTTAAGATGTGAAACATGCCCAGGGAGATGGTTCTCAAAGCAAAGTTGTCACACCCAGGGGTCCCTGAGACTCTTCTGGGGGGGGGGGGGTTCCATGAGGTCAAAACTATCTCATAGTAATACTTAGGCTTTCTTTGCCTTTTTCACTGTGTTGACTCTGTACCATAAAGTGAAATGGATAAAACTGCTAGTCCGTTATTATGTTTTCAGGCCCTGTCACCAAACTGTAGTGGTATTGTATTCTTTATCATCACAAATTTACAGTTTAAAAAGAAGTCAGTTTAGGGGCACCTGGTGGCTCAGTCGGTTGAGCACGTGACTTCGGCTCAGGTCATGATCTCACGGTTTGTGAGTTCGAGCCTCCATTGGGCTCTGTGATGACAGCTCAGAGCCTGGAGCCTGCTTCAGATTCTGTGTCTCCCTCTCTCTCTGCCCCTCCCCCGCTCACACTGTCTCTCTCACACACACACAAATAAATAAACATTAAAAAACTTTTTTTTAAAAGTCAGTTTCTGATTCTTAGAAAATAGAGAGGTGGTTGCCAGGGACTTGGGGTATGTGGAAAGGGGGAGGTGTTATTTAACAGGTACAGAATTTCAATTTGGCAAGATGAAAAAGTACTGCAAATCTGTTATACATCAGTGTGCATATAGTGACTACTGAACTGTATACTTAAAAGTGGTTTAAAAAAGGCCCACTTTATGTTTTTTTTAAAGTTTATTTATTTTTTTACTAATCTCGATCCCCAACATGGGGCTTGAACTCACAACCCCAAGATCAAGAATCACGAGCTCTACTGCCTGAGCCAGACAGTGCCTCCCCTGTCACCCCCGTCACCCCACCCCACCCCTACAAAGGCACATTTTATGCTCTGTGTTTTTCTACCACAATAATAAATCGTATCTATAGCAAATTAAAAATAGCTTCCTCTAAGAATGCTGTTGATGAAGAAATAAAAGTCATTAATTTCATTAATTCTCAACCTTTGACTATGCATCTTTTTAATATTAAAAAATTTTTTTTTAAATGTTTGTTTTTGAGACAGAGCATGAGTGGGGGGGAGGGGCAGTGAGAGAGACACACACACAGAATCCAGAGCAGGCTCCAGGCTCTGAGCTGTCAGCACAGAGCCCGACGTGGGGTTCAAACCCATGAACTGTGAAATCATGACCTGAGCCGAAGTCAGACATTTAACCAACTGAGCCACCCAAGTGCCCCTCTTTTTAATATTTTGTGTGATAAAGTGAGAAGTACACATAAAGTACTTTTGTGGTCTGCAAAAGTACAGCATTTGTCTCCAGGAAAAGTACTTCTATGATTGTTTTGAAATGGCCACATCTTTTTCCTGAAATACCATTTTACTTGAAAGAATGGCTGACATCTTTACCAACTATATATCTGTGTGGGATTGGATTTTCTTCATTTACTCCAACCAAAACAATATATAGCAACAGATTGAATACACGAGGAGATATGAGAATTGAGCTGTCTTCTATTAAATCAGACATTAAAGGGGCGCCTGGGTGGCTCAGTCGGTTAAGTGTCCCACTTTGGCTCAGGTCATGATCTCATGGTTCGTGGGTTCGAGCCCCGCGTCGGGCTCTGTGCTGACAGCTCAGAGCCTGGAGCCTGCTTCGGATTCTGTGTCTCCCCCTCTCTCTGACCCTCCCCCGTTCATGCTCTGTCTCTCTCTGTCTCAAAAATCAATAAACATTAAAAAAAATTTTTTTAAAAAATCAGAATTAAGATTTGTAAAAAAATGTAGAACAGTGTCACTCTTCTCCCTGATTATTTCTGGAAAAGTTATTTTTCATAAAAATACATTATTAATGTTAACATGTAATGGGTTATTATTTTGCAATGTATTATATTTCATTATATTATAATTAATTATATAAGTTATATGTTTAAAAATTTTCCCAGTTTTAATTGTAGTACAGTAAGTATCAATAGAAGTCACACACAGATACAAAAGTTCTTGGGGGTTCTGAATAATTTTTAAAAATTTCCAAAACCAAAATGTTTGAGAACCAGTAGTTTACATTTTTTTTTTAACGTTTATTCATTTTTTTGAGAGACAGAGACAGAGCATGAGTGGGGGAGGGGCAGAGAGAGAGAGGGAGACACAGAATCGGAAGCAGGCTCCAGGCTCTGAGTTATCAGCAAAGAACCCTATGCGGGGTTTGAACCCATGAGCCATGAGATCGTGACCTGAGCTGAAGTGGGATGTTTAACAGACCAAGCCACCTAGGTGCCCCAAAGAGAACCAGTACTTTAAAAGAAAGAAGAGGGGCGCCTGGGTGGTGCAGTCGGTTAAGCGTCCGACTTCAGCCAGGTCACGATCTCGCGGTCCGTGAGTTCGAGCCCCGCGTCGGGCTCTGGGCTGATGGCTCAGAGCCTGGAGCCTGTTTCCGATTCTGTGTCTCCCTCTCTCTCTGCCCCTCCCCTGTTCATGCTCTGTCTCTCTCTGTCCCAAAAATAAACGTTGAAAAAAAAAAATTTAAAAAAAAAAAAAAAAAGAAAGAAGACACGTCGGGCTCTGGGCTGATGGCTTGGAGCCTGGAGCCTGCTTCCGATTCTGTGTCTCCCTCTCTCTCTGCCCCTCCCCCATTCATGCTCTGTCTCTCTCTGTCTGAAAAATAAATAAACGTTGAAAAAAAAATTTTTTTTAAAGAAAGAAGACAAATAATTCTGCTCCTGCTCCTTCCCCGGCCATATTACCAGTATTCAGCTCCTTTTTCAATCCCTCGTTCAACATTTATTTAGTGGATATGATTTATCTGCTAGGCATTGTGCTAGACAATGATGACTCTGATATGAAACTTTTTTTTAAAACATTTTATTTTATTTTTTAAAGTATTTATTTTGATAGAGAGAGAGAGAGAGAGCGAGCACACAGGAGAGGAGCAGAGAGAGAGAATCCCAGGCAGGCTCTGCACTTGTCAGCGGGGAGTGTGACATGGGGCTCGATCCCACAATCCTGGGATCGTGACCTGAGCTGAAACCAAGAGTCGATGCTCCAGGGACTGAGCCACCCAGGTGCCCCAAGATTTTATTTTTAAGTAATCCTTACACCCAAGTGCAGCTCAAACTTAAAACCCCTGAGATCAAGAGTTGCAGGCTCTACCAACTGTGAGCCAGCCAGGTACTGACTCGACATGAAACACTTCTGTCTGCGAGAGCCCCCAGTAGGAGAAATAGACATGCCAGCGAATTATACTATCACTTGATGAATGCTGTATTCTGAGAACACAGAGGACAGAGCAACTGAACAATCTGCTCAAGGCTAAAGGAACTTTCCTAGGAGTTGAAATTTGACCTCAAACTTGAAGGGGTGGAGTAAAGGAGTGGAGTATGGATGATGACAGCATTGCAGGCTGAGGCACTAGCAGGACTACGGTCTCCTGGGAAGGGAAAGAAGTCAGCTTGATGAGGTCCACTGAAGGGAGAAGGTGCCTGCACTTTTCACGAGACCAGCAAGTAGGCAAAGGCTGAATTATAAAATATGTTGCAGTCCAGGCCAAAGAGTTTAAATTTTATCTTGCAGGCAGCTAGAGATCAATAAGTTTTGAAGTAAAGGATTGCTGTGACCAGCTTTGCATTTTAGAAAGGTAACTCTAGGGGCGCCTGGGTGGCGCAGTCGGTTAAGCGTCCGACTTCAGCCAGGTCACGATCTCGCGGTCCGTGAGTTCGAGCCCCACGTCGGGCTCTGGGCTGATGGCTCGGAGCCTGGAGCCTGTTTCCGATTCTGTGTCTCCCTCTCTCTCTGCCCCTCCCCCGTTCATGCTCTGTCTCTCTCTGTCCCCAAAAAAATAAATAAACGTTGAAAAAAAAATTAAAAAAAAAAAATCTAGAAAGGTAACTCTAAGCAGTGACAGAGCACGCAGCAGGTGGTGAGGACATGCGCGCCCTTCCTCCTTCCTCTTTCTAGACTCCATCTTCGTGGTTGCAGCTGCAGTGGCCATAGTTCAGTCACCTATGTGCAGCTCTTTGTCCGAGCCCAGGAGCTACACACCCTCAAGGTGACCGGCCAGGAGACGGTCGCCCAGATCAAGGCTCATGTAGCCTCTCTGGAGGGCATCACTCCAGAAGGTCAAGTCGTGGCTCCTGGCAGGCACGCCCCTAGAGGATGAGGCTACCCTGGGTCAGTGTGGAGCGGAGGCTCTGACCACTCTGGAAGTAGCCGCATGCTTGGATGGAAAGTCCGTGGTTCCCTGGCCCATGCTTGGAAAGTAAGAGGGCAGACTCCTAAGGTGGCCAAACAGGAGAAGAAGAAGAAGACAGGTCGAGCCAAGCGGTGGATGCATACAACTGGCCAACCGGCGTTTTGTCAATGTTGTGCCCACCTTTGGAAAGAAGAAGGGCCCAATGCCGACTCCTAAGTCTGTTGTAATCCTGGCTTTCCCCAATAAAGCCACTTAGTCCAGAAAAAAAAAAAAAATAGAAAGGTAACTCTAGTGGCAATATTGGAGGATAAATTAGAGAGATCAGAGGTCATAAAGTCCCATTAAATTCTGTTGGCTTTGAACTTGGATGGTAGACAAGGCAAGAGGAGATACAGGAATCGAGACATTTCAGAGGCAGAGAATGCACAGAACTTACTGTCCCACTGGACCTGCAAAGAGGGGAACTTGCAGATAATAACAAAGTATCAGGCTTAGGAGAGTAAACATGTGGTGGTCGCTAACCCTGATGATTGAGAAAGCACGCTGTGAAGGTAGACAGTAAGGTCCATGTTGGAAGTACACAGAAGTTACCTTGGGGACATTTGGGTGTATAGATGTCCAAAGGGCAACTGGATGTAGGGTTGGAGTCCAGCACAAAATCTGAGTTGCAAAGATTTAGAAGTTGTCAGAATAAGAGTGGTGGCTGATGTCACCTTGGGAGAACAGGGAATGAGAAGACACGAAAACCCATTTGAATGGCATGCTGGGAAGGAGCCAGCAGGGCAGAGAAAGCATGGTCAGAGAACTGAGAAACAGCAGTGTCTGAGAAGCCAAGGAAGAAGTTTGGAGGACTTAGGACATGGCCAAAGCCTCAAAAGCTGCAGACTAGTCAAATACATTAAGAGCTGAAAACAGAGTTTGGATGTGGCCGTTAACTGAGAAGTTGCTGGTGGCCTCAGGCAAAGCCATTGTAGTTTGGATTTAGTTTAGATTTTAACGAGTTGAGTGACTATGGCTGTAGAAATGGAAAACCAGGTATACGGACCAGAGGTTACAAGCCAATGTCGAGAAGCCTATTCAGTTTACATCACTTCTTTTTTTCTGCACCTGTCACTCATTTAGCTCAACTGCTTGGACTGTACAGGGAATGCGAGGTGCTTAACATTAGAATAGATTATGTGGAGGGAGTGTAGGAAAAGCTGGAGGTAGGGCAATAGGTTTAAGAGAAAAGAGATAAGGGAAGATTGTTTTTTCCACAGGTGGTGGATAGGAAGGAGATAAACACTGACTGACTGAATGAGTGAATGAATGAATGGTGGTGCGTGTGTGCCTCTTCAGTACCAGATGGAGGAAAACTGAGGGTGTTTGTCCCTGTCCAATGGCCTCTGTGCTTTCTTGGGGGAAGAAATTAATGGTATCCACACAAGAGACCGATGGAACAAGTGGCCCAGATTGCTGGTGGTTCCTGCTCTACCCTAGAGCCTCCTGGAGCTGAAATTGGTGGTTCAGGCTGGGTTTTGGTTTCAGGGCTTGGCTTTCCTTTGTGGAACGTTCTTATCTCTCAACGGTACGCTTCCTACCCCATCTCCTCCTATTCAATATCCACTGCGTTTGCCCTTTCTGAAAGTGGGTTTTCAAACTTTTGTTTCCAGCTGCGGTCCCCCCTCTCCTGGGCACACTAATCGAAATCTACAAGGACCGTAAATTCATTCATCGTTTCAGCACTGAGCAACATGCACCTTCAAAACACCCTTCTGTAGACAATGCTTAACCTCAAAAGAGCGATGGCAATTTGAGACCTCTTCGGAGCTCGGTGGGGTTTGGTCTTTGGAGGGCAAGAGAAGGAAAACCTGGGAGCTGGTGGAACCCAATGACACGGGCAGTTGTGACTCATGGTTTCTTTGAACTCTTGGTAAAGGGTGGTGTACTAATCAAAGCCAGTCTCTGAAGTGACAAGAGGAAAGTGAGTCATTTGGTGAGGCTACAGGGATTGAAACTGGGCTGCTTGCCAGAGGAGTACATGAGGTAGGAGCTGTCCTGCTATGCTGTCAGCCTCAAGTCTATTTCCATGGGGTCCACACACAGTAAGTCCTTGGAGGGACAATCACTGGGATGCAATTGCCTGTCCCTGAATATACGCAGTGAATACATAATTTGCTTTGACCTTTGGGAAGCAACTTCACCTCCCAGGTTCTTTTTCCCCTTACCTCCCAAATTAGGGGTGGGATAAATAGGATAAAGGACCCGGTGCTATACCACAGGGGCGGGTGGTGGTGGTGGTCACAGTTGACTTTTTGTCATATGTGTGCACAGACACAACATGACTGACCTTACCTCTGGCTACACTTAATAATGTTAGTATTATTTCTCCCCCTCATATATTTCTTTTAGGGCATCTAGTAGTATTTTACGTACCATTTATAAGCTAGCTTAAATCTTTTGGAATAAGGTAGAACGTCAAAAACAAACAAACAAACAAACAAACAAACACTTCAGGGGCACCTGGGTGGCTCAGTTGGTTAAGTGTCCAACTTTGGCTCAGGTTATGATCTTGCAGTTTGAGCCCTGCGTCAGGCTTTGTGCTGACAGCTCAGAGCCTGGAGCCTGCTTCCGATTCTATTTCCCTCACTCTGTCCCCCTCCCCCACTCACACTCTGTCTCTCTCCCTCTCAATAAATAAATAAATAAAAAATAAATAAAGCACTTCATACCAGAATAGTATACTTTGTCTTTTTTTAATTCTAAAATACTTTATAATTAATATTGATAGGAAGACTGATATACAATGCAATTATTTACTTTACAAGGAGATTCTGTACATCAGGGAAGCATCTTAAAGTACAATACATCAGACTTTTATTTCTTCTTTACATTATGATTACGAATTGTTACTTACATAAAAAGGGAACACAAAATCCATTTTATATATATATATATACATATATATATGTATATATGTATATATATATATATATATATATATATATATAAACACCTGAAAGGACTTGACCCCCAAAGTATCTTGTTTCAAAAAAACGTGAATGAGATGAAAGATGAACCAGAGTCCTTTGTGGCACACAGAAAGCAGACAAGTAGCTCAGGAAATCCAATTCTGTTTCACACTTGGCACATTAAGGGAAAGCGAGGCAGCAGCAGAGGGTTTGGAAATGTCACCGTAACCACAGAGAATGCTAGCATAAGTCAGTCTCCAAAGCAACAGAGAGCTTCGGAGAAGTCATGTGTGTGACCGCCTTATATTCAGACCTCTCACAACAGTGTACAACTGTCACTCCTCTTCCTGCAGTCATACCAAATTGTAATGAGCTTCAAGGAGCTGTGGACCCTCTCTAGCTCCATAGCCGCAAAGCATCGGGCAGTAACGGAGTAATCGGAGTGCTTCCCGATTCCCCATACAGAGAGAAGACACTACCTTTTTAAGGTCACCTCAGCTCTTTTGTTTTGACCTCATGGGTTCTCACTGTTCAGCAAATCTTATATGGACATATTAGGAGAAAACGAGTAAGAATCTAGTGAACAATTACAACAGGGACTGCAGAAGAAATCGGCGAAACAGCCACAATTTTCTGAACATTAAAGGAAAAAGGCCACATTCATCAGTTAAATAGGGACACATTTTTTTCTTCCGCTTAGTCTGGATAGGAATTAGAGGGAAATGGTGAGGCAGTATGGTTTTCCAAATAAAAAAGAAAGCAAATCAATTTTCTGTTTTAGGAACATTTCATATTAATATACATTACAAATACAAAAAGGGGTGGGGGCCGAGCCAAGGCCCAGGCACCAACGACACTGGCTCCTGCTTGGCAGAGGAGGGGTACGTGAGGTGGAAGGAGCCAGAGAGGCTCAGCAGGGGGACGGGTACCTGGAGGGGAGAGGGTGAGTACAGCAGGGAAGGGCAAACAGCACTGAGCAGGAGGGAGGAACAGCGGGTCCTGACTGTGCTCCTCCTACTTCCGCCTCCAAAGTCCTCTTCTGGTCCGCACCCCACTTCCCTAGGACCTTGCAGTGACTCCGGCTGGAAGCGTGGGGGCCCACAGCAGGCGGCTGGCTCCCACAGAGTTGCCACAACTCTGTTTTCCGGAGGAGAACACATCTATTGGTCAGAATGATTTAGAATATCATTTGGTGCGACAAATGTACAACAGCTTATAAAATTTAAGCCATGGGTTAGTTTTGTGCCAAAATGCCATTAACAGAGAGGCCTTTTTTGGTTTTGTTTTTGTATACAGAAAACACATATGCTTTCTCACTGTCTTAACTTGGAATCTAATTGCAGCTCAGATTGTTTAATAGGCAGGAAAAACACAAGTTTCCAGCACTTCTTCAAGATCATTTTTTTTTTTTAAATTTAAAAAATAAAAATCAGGATGACTTGTGCCAGAAAGGAACATGTCAGATCCTGAGCTCCCCTCAGGCCGCGCTGCCCGAAGAGGACTTTATTGCTGTGTGACAAGAGGTATAGTGCGCTGCTTTCCACTGACGTTCCGATGTGGTGTGGAGGTGTCCCCGGGAGGTGGGGGCCCCTCTGCCAGAAGGCTGGGGGCCTCCAGAAGGTTTTTCCCACCACCAATTGGATTTGATGGCTGGGGCCACACAAGGGGCACCCACGACCAGGACAGGGCAGGTAAGGCGAATGGTGCGAACTGTGCCCCAGCACAGGCGTCATCTTGGGGCGACGGTGTGGGTGGCCACTAACACTCGGAACCGGCAAGGGGCCCAGAGCGTGGGTGGGTGCTGAGGCAGACCCCTCAAGTATGATGCAATGTTAAAAGGTTCAAAAGCACGGATGAAGTGTTCAGTTTTGCCCAAAGCAGCACATGACCACCCATTCCAGTGAAATGCTACATTCAGAGAAGTGCTGTTCACCCCAGAGCTACATCCCCGAGGACTCAATCCTGGCTGTGCTGCGAAGGGCAGAAGTTCCTTCCACATCACTCTGGAGACCGAAGCAGCCAAGCAGCCCTGTTTTGGGGGGGCTGTTTAGCTCCTCTCTCAGACTTCAGCATCATGGACGATGGTAGCTAAAAGAGATGAGCAAAAAGGGCTGAGTTACCAGGTATAGTAGCTTGTTTTGCTGTGATTATATGAATAGTCATGAAATGTTACGCTCTAATTTTTTTTTTTTAACTTTTATTTATTTTTGAGACAGAGAGAGACAGAGCATGAATGGCAGAGGGTCAGAGAGAGAGGGAGACACAGAATCCAAAACAGGCTCCAGGCTCTGAGCTGTCAGCACAAACTCAGACTGCGAGTTCATGACCTGAGCAGAAGTCGGACACTCAACCGACTGAGCCACCCAGGTGCCCCTAGGCTCTAATTTTTAAAAACTGCCTCTCTGCTACTCTAATTCTACCTAACTTTTCTTCTTCTTCTTCTTCTCTCTCTCTCTCTCTCTCTCTCTCTCTCTCTCTTTTTTCAAGTAATCTCCACACCCAATGTGCGGCTTGAACTCATGACCTCGAGATCAAGAGTCACTCAAGGACTGAGCCAGCAAGGAGCCCTATTTTCCCTAGAGCGCTTTTCTGGTTCATTTTCCACAAACAATTTTCCCCTTAAGAGCCACTCATGATTTTATATTTTGAGGCTTTGCTTCCCTCCCTGGGCTCTCAGCCTGAAGATCCAACTGTCTTCTAGGCATCTCCACCTCAGTGTGTCACAAGTTTGTCAAGCTCAACATACACAATGTGTTTTCCAGTTTGTTTACCGTCTGCCTTCTGCTTTTAGAAGAAAAGCTCCTTGAGGACAGGGACTTTATCTTGTTCTATGTTCTATTCTAAGCACCTCCTTAGTACTGTTATCTACCAGGTAGCAGGTGTGTGATAAATATTTGCTGAATAAATGTCCTGAAGTGTTCACCTCAACTCCTCATTGACTTCGCAGACATCAAAAATGACAAGTTTGAGATCTAAGAGTCCCTTGACTACTTTCTTTAATTCATCCCTGGAATCAAGAGATTGCCCAACCTGGTCCTGTGCTTGAAATGGTGTCCAAATCCATCTCTCTCGCATTCTCACAATCGCTTCCCTGGTTAGCTACCAGTGTGCTCCCTGTGACTATTTTAGTTACATACATACATACATTTATTTATTTAAAGTTTTTTATTTTTATTTTTATTTTTTAGTAATATCTACACCCAGTGTGGGGCTCAAATGCACAATCCCAAATCTAGAGTCGCACGCTCTTCTGACTGAGCCAGCCAAGCGTCCCTAGTTTATTTACTTCCTGCCTGGTTTCCTTGCTGCTAGTTTCTTTGTCCTACTACATCACCTTCCATCGATCCACCAGAGCTCCACCTGAAACGCTCAGAACTCCAGTGGTTCCAGTGTCCTAGCATAACAGTCAAGGCTCTTCAGGGTGTGACCCTAACCCATTGCGTTGGTCTCCTCTTCACCACACTGCTCCCATGTGTCCCCTGCTCCGTGACATTTTCCATAACCCAGAGATAGTGTGCACTTGGCTCACCTCCCGTAGCCTTGTTAATGCTGGTCCCTCTGCTTACAATGCTGCTTGGTAATGCTGGTTCCTTCCTTCTTGTTCAAATAAATTCTTTCACGTGCTTTAAGATCCAGCCTAAGTGGCATCATCTCTATGACTCTTTCTTTTATTGTTGCTCGCTATAGTACTTTATTATTATTGTAACAACAATGAGAATGGCTAACACTGACATAGCCAGAAAACGGTGGAGTTGGGATACGAAATCTGGCCGATTTAGGACTTAGAATGACTGGGGCATTTATCATATTGATTGCACTATATATTTAGTAGTGCACAGGTCGTTTTCCAGATTAGAGCACAGTCTTCTTGCTGGCAAATTTGGCTTGTTATTTGAGTTCGTATTACATTGCCCTGAATAGGGTTACTGGCTGTTCAAAAAATGTGCCTTCTCTCCCACACTGAGCGTAGAGCCTGCTTAAGATTCTCTCTCTCTCCCTCTGCCCCCCACTCACTCACTCGTGCTCTGTCTCTCTCAAACAAAATTTGCCTTCTCTACTATCTCAGTTCGGTACAAAAAAATTCTGTAATTAAAAGAACCATTTGCCTGGATTGTGATGGAAAAACGTTTAACAATTATTTTATTTTCCAACTTTGCTTGCTTGCTTCTTTTTATAGCAAACTGTAATTGTCATTGTATTTTCCTTCATTTAACCTCTTTAAAAAAAAAAAAAAAGTTTATTTACTTAGAGAGAAAGCATGCAAGCAGGGGAGGGGCAGAGAATTCCAAGCAGGCTCTGCACTGTCAGTGCAGAGCCCAACATGGGGCTCAATCTCATGAACCATGAGATCATGACCTGAGCCAAAACCAAGAGTCAGAGGCTTAACCAACTGAGTCACCCAGGCACCCCACCTTTTTTTTTTTTTAAGTTTACTTTTAGTAATTTCTACAACCAACGTGGGGCTTGAACTCATGACCCCAAGATCAAGAGTCGCATGCTCTTCTGACTGAGCAAGCCAGGTGCTCCTAGCCTCTCTTTATACATGTTCTGAGAGTCACCTACATACTTTCATTGATTCCATTTGTAGCCAGCTGATTCTTTAGGTGGGTCCTTAATCACAATAGTAATTCCACACCAAAATACTTCTTGGCTTGTTTCATGAAGACAGGGAACTAAAATGAAGTTTATATACTAAATTGGTAAGATCAGCAGTGCTAGAAATAACCGAAACCAGAGAGGGCGAGATACTGTCTAACTTAGCAACAATTTCCTTATACAACACCTGGGACACTGAGGCACAGGAAGAGAGCACCCAGGGGCTTTCCACCAGTCATTCCTTTTTCCACTCCTGGTTCTGCAACTTACTTAACCTTTTTGGGACTGTTTCGTTTTGTTTCTTCTCTCTTCTCTTCTCTTTTCTTGTTTTAGATAAGCTCCACACCCAATGTGGGGCTTGAACTTATGACCCTGAGATCAAGAGTCACACTCAACCGACTGAGCCAGTCAGGTGCTCCTGGGCCTGTTTCTTCATCAACAAAATGGGGATATTAAGAAAGCCTGTGGGGTTATCGCAAGGATTAAATAATATACGTAAAATGCCACACTCAGTATAGGCATTTCCTACTGCCTCTTAGTTGTCATCCCTGTCTCTGAATGTAGTCTTCTTGCAGTCAACATGCTGTCTGCTTCTTTTAATGATGGCATTAAGAGTCCTTCCCATCTGGACAACTCTGTTGTGTCTGTTTTGTGGTAGAGCTCTACTTAGCTCACAGTATTTGGCGCTTACCGTGTAAAATGTTTGCTCTCTTCATGAACCTCCATCTCTGAGCTTTTAAATTCATTTAATTCTTTTCTTATGGCAGCCTGTGGAGTAGAAACAAAAATGTTTTAGCATCTTCTGTCGGCCATAGTACATATAGCAGTGTCATTTGCCATTTATTCTCGCTTGTGCTTATTAACTTCATGAGTCACTGCAACCCATAGCAGGCAACCCGGAGCGAGCAAAGGAGCCAGGTCCACACGCCGAGCCTGGTACATGTCGCCTTTCTTAATACTATTTATCTCATTATAAACCGAATCTCTCTAGTTACATCAGAACACCTAGAGAGCTAAAAAGAGATAGTGTAACTTTTATATACTTTTTTTATAGTTTTATAGTTTTACAGCATGTAAAAATGCTTTTCCTATTATACAAGTGAAATACAGGTCATTACTAAAACAGACCACCCAAACTCCCTCCAACAGAAATAACCACCATTAAAATGTGTTTTATTTCCTTCCAGATTTGTGGACTCTGTGATGTAGCACGGATTTTCTTTCTTTCTTTTTTTTTTTTTTTTGGTTGTGGTGATGGTGGTGGTGATGGAGTCATTAGTATAAAGTTTTGGTTCGTACATCTTGGCATTTTATATCTTGATTAGAAATTTAACATATCAAAAAGTAAAAATATTATGTTTTCCCCTTCTAGTTAGTGTATTACATTCTTCAAATAGACACACACACACACACACACACACACACACACACACACACAGAAACAGGCACCTTGTCAGCAGGGGTCAGTTTGGTCCAAGGTTTGTCAGCTCGCCGGTCATAATCTTGAGCATCTGTTACCTCCACATATTCATTAAATCTCAGAATCTTCCTGGCAAGTAGTTCAGCCACAGTCGGCCTCTGACTGAGCTGAAAGAAATGGAGCCTCTTAATTCATTATGCCAGGGATGAGGCATCAATCATGCATTCAAACCGCCTCTAACCCAGCGCTTCAACCTTACTGCACACTGGAATTGCCTGGGGACCTTTAAACATGACTGATCCCTGGGTCCATTCCCAAAGATTCTGGGTATTGGGAGGTTTTGTTTAAAAACATTTTTTTTTTTGTTTATTTATTTTTGACACAGAGACAGACAGAGCATGAGCAAGGGAGAGGCAGAGAGAGAGGAGGAAGACACAGAATCCGAAGCAGGCTCCAGGCTCTGAGCTGTCAGCACAGAGCCCGACACGGGGCTCAAACTCATCAACCATGAGATCGTGACCTGAGCCGAAGTCTGATGCTCAACCGACTGAGCCACCCAGAGGCCCCTTGTTTTGTTTTTTTTTTAAAGCTCCTGAATGCCACAGCTAACATTGAGAACCATAGCTATAAACCAGTATAACCAGTATACCCGGTGTTTCTCAAACTTTAATATGCATACAAAGCATTTGGGGATCTGGTTACAATGTAGATTTTGATTAAGGTCTGAGGTGCGGCCTGAGATTCCGCATCTCTACAAGCTCCCAGGTGATGCCAATGCTGCTGGTCTGTGGACTACATTTTGGGGAACAAAAGGATCAGAGCTAGACACTAACATATAATACATTAGGAAGCGAATACCTTTAATATGAAAGCAAGGTCTAGTGGGTAATATAAAGGGTGAATTTCCTTTTATTATGAATAATGCCAAGATCTGGTAACGAATCAGGATTTAAGGTTGCATAGTCAGGTAACCTGCTCAATCTGAAGGCATTGAGTCCAGCTCTGGCCTCTAGACTGAGCTCCCCTCAATCTAACAAGGATAATTCCTCTGTTCCTGGGGAAGGGGAAAAGTGGGAGAAATCAGGAAGAAACCGTCTAGATCCTTTGCTCTTCTGGGGATTCTTGTAAGTTTTAAGAAATATCGGGGCGCCTGGGTGGTGCAGTCGGTTAAGCGTCCGACTTCAGCCAGGTCACGATCTCGCGGTCCGTGAGTTCGAGCCCCGCGTCGGGCTCTGGGCTGATGGCTCAGAGCCTGGAGCCTGTTTCTGATTCTGTGTCTCCCTCTCTTTCTGCCCCTCCCCCATTCATGCTCTGTCTCTCTCTGTCCCCAAAAAAATAAACGTTGGAAAAAAAAAAACAAAAAAAAAAAAGAAATATCTAGAGAGTTCAGGCCAAATCAGAATCTACAGGAGGCAATTACAAACTATTATTGTGGGAAGGAAAGGAAAAAGCTTAAAAGCCAACACAGGTCTAGGACAGAAAAGATTCTACCCCATTCGATCTGGGACCAAGAACAAATCCCAGTTGGTGTTTTTATACTTCTGGTTTATATACTTCTGGTATCACTAAGGGTCAGTTCAGTTCTTTCTGATTAGAAAACACCAGTGTGCCTTGCAAAATTGAATGCTACACACTCCTTCTGTTACCGTCTCTATTACTTCAACAGGTTTTAGAGTCTACATCAAATTCCAGGTTTGCCAAATAAAAGGTCAGAATTTATGCAAACATTAATGGAGCACCTTGTGCCAGGCATTCTTTAAATAGTAAAAATGGGATAAAAGTGCTTTTCAAAAAAAAATTTTTTTTAATGTTTATTTTTGAGAGAGAGAGGACAGAAAGTGAGTGGGCGGGGGGGGGGGGGGAGGCAGAGAGAGAGAGGGAGACACAGAATCTGAAGCAGGCTCCAGGTTCTGATCTGTCAGCACAGAGCCTGACATGGGGCTTGAACCCACGAACTGTGAGATCATGACCTGAGCCAAAGTCAGATACTTAACTGATTGAGCCACCCAGGTGCCCCAAAAGTGCTTTTTTTTTTTAAAATGTTTATTTTTCAGAGAGAGAGAAAGAAAGAGAGAGAGAGAGAGAGAGAGAGAGAGAGAGCATGAGAAGGGCAAGGGTATAGAGAGGGAGACAGAGGATCTCAAGTGGGCTGTGTTGACAGCACAGAACCGGATGCAGGGCTCGAAGTCATCAACTGTGAGATCATGACTTGAGCTGAAGTCAGACATTTAACAGTCTGAGCCACCCAGGCACGCCCCAAAAATGCTCTTGATAATGTTGTGTTGTTTTCAGTATCTGCATCATGTATTACATTTTCATAGCAACCTATGGCAATTCAAGTCAAACGTTTCTTTCTAACCAAATAGGTCATTCAAATACAAGATACGTGGTCAGTAGACAGACTGAAACCGAACAGCTGGGCTACATACCTTTCTAGTAAGACGACGTTTAATCTCTCGTTTTTCTGCCTGCCGATCAGCTTCATTTTTAGCTACAGTCAATAGTCCAAAACAAAGAATATTACTTCAAAATGGCCATTTGCATATCAAAGTATTCAGTAATCACACGGCAGATATTTCTTATAGGCTCCAAGTCAGAATAAAATACGAACTTTGGGGATGGCCAATCAAGATAATTTTCTTGTCAACTGGTAGAGTCAAATACTTAGGAGCGTCAGCAGCACTACGGTACCAAATCCAGCCAGCTGCCTGTATTTTTACTGTCCATGAGCTATTAATGATCTTTACATTTTTTAACTATTTATTTTACGTGAGAGAATAAATAATAATAATATAATATATAATATATAATAATAAATAAATATTTTGAGAGAGTGCCTGCACCTGTGCGCAGGCAGAGGGGGAGAGGGGGAGAGAGAGAATCTCAAGCAGGCTCCACGCTGTCAGCACAGAGCCCAATATATAGGGCTTGATCTCACAAACCATGAGACCATGACCTGGGCTGAAATCAAGAGTTGGAAACTTAACTGACTGAGCCACCCAGGCGCCCCTGGATCTTTACATTTTTAAGTGATTATATTTACTATGTGCCCTTTAGAAAAACTCTGCAGATTCTTGCTCAAGAGCAACCCCCAAGAATGAAGAATGGAGATCACACTAAATTTCATGTGATATGTCTACAAAGGTTTCTAAGTTTAAAATTCACTTAGTGACTAAGCTGTATATATCCACATAGTGATGAGGGAACAGGGGGGATGGACTGGGCAGACTGAGCATGCCCACAAGTAACTCTATGAAGCCTAATCCTCTCAGTGTGGTGGATTTTAAGGGCAAAACTCATCCTATAATCTGGAAAACTAAATCAAATGTATATCAGATTGAATGTTATTTTAGGAAGGTAATTATGCACATAGAAAGTAAATGAAACACATGGTCTTATTTTGTGACTTTAGATGTACCAAAGTCTTAAAAAATGAAAAAGACAGGAAGGCTCCTGCATCTGGGCCTCGCTTTGGGCCCTAGCCCTCAAAGTCCACTAGGAATAGGAAGGTGCACAGCCACAACCTCACTTCCCTGAGGAGGAAAGTTGGGCAGTATCTGCCACATGCTGTCAAATCCTCCCACATGGTCAAAGCAGGTCTCAGGATACTGTGAGAATATCAGAACAAAATTTTCTGGAGGTTCCCAGTACACTAAGCAATACTATACTGATATCTTGTAAAGGAAGCTTGGGGGAGTTCTGTTCCTTCCGGAGAAAAGATATGAATAGTCCTTCCTGGGCCGAACACCCTCTCCTTGGCCCTTGCAGAAAATGCTTCTCTTCTCTACTCTAGTATGTGCCTTAAAGTCAGAAATCTACAAAGAAAAGCTGCACAACTTTATGCCCAGAGCCGGACTCACGTTGTAGTATATTCCGCTGTTCTAGTTCTTCTGCTGTCGGTCTTTGACTCAGTCGTCTAAAAAGGAGATAAATAAGGGTATTGCCCATGTTAAACCTCCCAATTCCACTTATTCAGAATTGCTTTGCTCTCCGTTTATATTAGCCCCTACATTAGCACGAAAGCAATACATTTTCAAACTGTTTTGGTATTTCATTTGTTTATCTGATTGTTTATGAAACGATTTTCATGTTGAAAGTGTTAACATGGATATTATAACATAAAAAGAAACCGTACATGCAAACAGGAGGAAAAGATTCCAATGCTAGCTCTGATATTAACGAGCCCTGTCACCACAAAAGAGCTCAGTCAGATCCTGGGTGTACTCATCTGTGAAGTGAAGGTTTGCACTGGACTGGAAGCTCCCAAACAGACCTGCGGAAGGAGCACAGGCCCTCAAGACACGTAACAGAAATTCTAACCCAGAAAACCAGAATGAGGACTGAGATTTTAATAGATATATATTTTTACAATCCTTCTCACGACTCTGATATCTTTCTTTTGATTTTTAAACCAGTGATTTCGCAACTACTGGAATTTAAAGTTGTCTCTCTCTCTTTCTCTCTCTTTTTTTAAATCTGAATCTGAAGCAGGCTCCAGGCCCTGAGCTGTCAGCACAGAACCTGATACGGGGCTTGACCTCATGAACCGTTAGATCATGACCTAAGCCAAAATCAAGAGTGGGATGATGAACGAACTAAGCCACCCAGAGACCCCTCATTTCCATTTTATAATTTCAATCTCCCTGCCCCCCGCAAATAAACCTGCTTTATGTACCTATAGTTTTCAATTTCTAAAATTTTATATATGGAGCACCTGGGTGGCTTAGTCGGTTAAGTGTCTGACTTAAGCTCAGGTCACGATCTCACAGTTGTGAGTTCGAGCCCCACGTCGGCCTCTGTGCTGACAGCTCAGAACCTGGAGCCTGCTTCGGATTCTGTGTCTCCCTCTCTCTGTCACCCTCCACCACTCGTGTTCTCTCTCTCTCTCTCTCAAAAATAAATAAAACATTAAAAAAATAAAAAAAATTTTTTTTAAATGTTTTATTTATTTTTGAGAGAGAGAGAGAGAGAGAGAGAGAAACAGAGACAGAGACAGAGCACGAGTGGGGGAGGAGCAGAGAGAGAGGGAGACAGAATCCGAAACAGGCTCCAGGCTCTGAGCTGTCAGCACAGAGCCTGACACGGGGCTTGAACTCACAAACCGTGAGATCGTGACCTGAACTGAAGCTGGACGCTCAACCGACTGAGCCACCCAGGCGCCCCTAAAAAAATTTTATATAAAACAATATAGTATGTGCTTTTTTTTTTTTTTTTTTTTTTTTTGGTCAACCCTCTTGCAGCATAATTACTGAGCTCTATCTGAGTTGTAGCATCATAAACTGTTGCTTTTTTTTTCCCTGTGCAGTATTCCACTGAATGATCACGCCACAATTTGTTCATCCATTTGCCCTGTGATGGATATTTATGTTGTTTCTATTTTTTTTAGGGTGGCTATTAGAAATAATAGCTAATGGAATAGCTGGATCATACATTTGATTTTTTAAAAGAAATTTACAAATTGTTTCCTAAAATAGTTCTACTATTTTACACTGCTACCACCACCGGTGTATGAGAATCCAGCTGCTCCTTATCCTTAGCAACTCTTGGTATTATTAGTCTTTTAAATTGTACAATTTTAGCCAACCTACTGGGCTTGGAGTGGTTTCTCACTGTGGTTTTAATCTGCATTTCCCTAATGACTAAGGATGTTGAGCATCTTTCCATATGCTTATTTGCCATCTGTGTATCTTCTTTGAAATCTTCTCCCCACCTTTTAAGAATTGGGTTGTTGTTTTCTTATTAAGTTTGGTGAGTTCTTCCTAGATATAAGACCTTTGTCAGATGCATGATTCACAAATATTTTCTGCCAGTTTGTGGCTTGTTTTTTACCTTCTCTTCAGTGTCTTTCAAAGAACAAAAATGTTTTATTTAGATGAAGTGCAGTTCATCAATGTTTTTCACTTAAGAATCATGCTTTTGAGATCATGGCTGAGAAATCTAACTTCTAGAAGTTTTGTAGCTTTAGCTCTCATATTTAAATGCAGGATTCATTTTGAGTTAATTTTTTGTATATGATGCAAGGCAAGGACTGAAGTAATTTTTATGCACCATTTGTTGAAAAAACCATCCTTTCTTCATGAAATTATCTTTGTACCTCTTTCAAAAATGGGCTGTACATATACGGGTGGGTGGATTTCTGGGCTCTCTTTTCCGTGCAGTTTATCTATCTTCATGTCAACGCCACACTGATTAGGTTACTTTAGCTTTATAATCTTCTTAAAAAAATTTTTTTAAAGTTTATTTGAGACAGAGTGCATGAGTGAGCGTGGGAGAGGGGCAGAGGGAGAGGGAGAGGGAGAGAGGGAGAGAGAGAGAGAGAGAGAGAGCGAGAGCACCCCAAGCGGGCTCTGCACTACCAGTGCAGAGCCCGATACAGGGCTTGAACTCACGAATCATAAGATCATGACCTGAGCAGAAGTTGGACACCAAGTGAACAACCCAGGTGCCCTATATCCTTTTTTTTTTTTTTTTAAAGTTTATTTTTGAGACAGAGAGCAAGTGGGGGAGGGGCAGAGAGAGATGGGGACAGAGTATATGAAATAGACTCTGCACTGACATTAGAGAGCCCGATGCAGGGCTCAAACCCACAAACTGTGGGATCATGACCTGACCTGAAGTTGGACGCTTACCTAAATGAGCCACCCATGCACCCCTATAATCTGTCTTAATCATATTGTGTTAGTCCTCTAACCCTGTTCTTTTTCATAGTTGCTTTGGTTATTCTAGTGTATTTTATATATCCATAAGAATTTTATTTTATTTTATTTATTTTTAAAAAATGTTTACTTATTTTTGAGAGAGAGACAGAGCATGAGCGGGGGAGGGGCAGAGAGAGAGGGAAACACAGAATCCTTAGCAGGCTCCAGGCTGAGCTGTTAGCACAGAGACCAATGCAGGGCTCAAACTCATGAACTGTGAGATCATGACCTGAGTAGAAGTCGGATGCTCAACCGACTGAACCAACCAGGCGCCCCTCCATAAGAATTTTTAAATCAGTTTGCCAATTAAAAAAAAAGCCTTCTGGGGGTTAGTTTGATTGGAATTGTATGTATTGTTATCTTACAGTACTTGAGACCTCTGACCCATGAATATGGTATTTCTCTCCATTTATTTAATTCTTCTTTACTTTCTTCGGCAGGATTTTATTATATCCTGCTATGTAACAGGTCTTACACAATCTTTTGTCAGATTTACCTGTAAATATTTAAATATTTTTTAATGTTTATTTTTGAGAGAGAGAGAAAGAGAGAGACAGAGAGAGAGAGAGAGAGAGAGAGAGAGAGAGAGGCAGAAAGCGAGGAAGACACAGAATCTGAAGCAGGCTCCAGGCTGTGAACTGTCAGCACAGAGCCCGATGAAGGGCTCGAACTCACAAACTGCGAGATCATGACCTAAGCTGAAGTAGGACGCTTAACCAACTGAGCCACCCAGGCGCCCTGGAAAAAGTAATCTGTTGTCAAAGATTCTCATTCTAAACTAATTCCTATTGTTGATAGTCTCTTGCTGACACCCAGAGAGCCACAGTTCTGCATTAAGATTGCTATCCTGGCCAATAGCAAAGCCAGGTGTCTGAGGCAGGAAAGAATAGATCTCAATTAATGAACACCCTAAGTTAATTATTTTGTTAACAATATGCCAAGAGTTCCACTTCCTTTTCCTCACTCTACCAAGAGAAACATCTGAGTTGGTCCAACAGCTATCTATATACCTGGACTTTGTGTACATTACATGTGCAGGAAGCTGGCCTGCATTCAGTTTCTCTATGCTTTTGGTTCCACCTGACTTGAAAAATATACTAACACTTTGAAATTTCAAAGGCAGATACGTGGAACATGTGAAATAGATACAATGAAAAATATGGGTGTGATCTTTAATTGGGTTGACACCTCATAGCTGAGTAACTGGATACATGACAGAGGAGTCTTGCTGGCCTGGGAACCACGTGAATTACTTAAAATTTTTTTTTAAGTAAGGTCCATGCTCAATATGGGGCTTGAACTCAGGAGCCCCAGATCAACAGTCACATACTCTACTGACTGAGACAGATTCTCTAGAAACTTTTATTTTTTTATGTTTATTTATTTTTGAGAGAGAGAGACAAAGAGAGACAGAGAGAGAGGGAGAGGGAGAGTGTGAGTACAGGCAGTGGGGGAGGGACAGAGAGAGAAGGGGACAGAGGATCCAAAGTAGGCTATGCAGAGAGCAGAGAGCTCGATGCAGGGCTCAGACTGACAAACCGTGAGATCATGACCTGAGCCGAAGTCAGACACTTAACTGACTGAGCCACCCAGGCGCCCCTAGAAAATTTAAAAGCCGTATTTATGTCTATCTCATGGTTTAAAGCTCCAAGAGCCATTTGGTTCCTTAATTTTCAAGTTCCAAGAGGATATCCAAGTGTGTACAATGTGTATTTTTAAAAATTACGCTGTTTTTAAAATCAAAAAAGAAAAAAAGGTAAGTGAATGCACCACAAAGTAAGTATCTAACACACCTACTGGCCAAATCAAATAAAATCCATGTATTCTAAGCAAAGAACTACCGGATCAGTGTGTTCCCAATCTGGTGCCGTATTTCATTCCACTCCTCTTTGCTTTTCCGAGGCCAGGAATTCATGTTCAGCTCTGGTTCACTGGGTCTGTGGTTCAGCTTCATTGCCAGTGTGTCCTTCCTCTTCACTTTGTTGGCCAGAGCACCTTTGCACAAGGGGAAGAAAAAAAAGTAGACACTAAGGCTCAACCAACCTCACCTGGAACTAGGCAAGGGTCTGAACAAACAGTATCGCAACTCTCAGCTTTCTACTTGGCCTCCAGGTAACTCAGCTAATGTAGAGGTGGGGGGTAAAGCTGAAGACCTCTAAAAATCTAATTAGCCAGATGGATTCAGTTGGGCTAAAGATACCTTCTGTCTTCTACATTTCTCTACGTTCCTTCTAAAGAAGGTTGCTAGAAGAACAAGAATCTAAACATGGGATAGCCCTCAGAATTACAACACAAAGGCATTTGCATTAACACACCTAAGATTCCCATTTTTTTTTTTTTTTTAAAGTAAGCTCTACATCCAAAATGGGGCTTGAACTCATGACCTTGAGATCAACAGTCATATGCTCCCCGGGCTGAGCCAGCCTGGCACCCCAAGATTCCTATTCTTTTTAAGTTTTTTTTAATGCTTATTTAAAGCATTAAAAGTAGGGGACGGGCAGAGAGAGAAGGAGACACAGTATCCAAAGCAGGCTCCAGGCTCTGAGCTGTCAGCACAGAGCCTGATGCAGGGCTCAAACCTATGAACCGTGAGATCATGACCTGAGCCAAAGTCAAATGTCTGAGGAGTCACCCAGGCACCCCCAAGATTCCTATTCTTAAAGCTGGCTTCTCATTTTTAGGAATCAGGATTCCATTATCTGCAGATTTGCGTACATGAACATGGATTTTTTTCTTTGCCCCATGGACACAGTAAGTTCATGAGACTAAAGCAGAGGATCACTATGTCTTTTCAATGCAGCTCAAATACCAACTTTCTTCTGCTAATTCTTTAATACCATCAAGGTAAATAATTTTTCAATCACAAACAAATAAAAACCTGCATGACTCAATCTACTTGGCTCCCTCTCACTGCCTTGTTAGAACAGTGGGAACAGCAGGGACAAGGCTCCTTCACAATGGCCTCCAGTATCAGTTACCAGATGACCTGATGGGAGAGAGTGCCTATTTCCATTCGTCTTATATTTGCTAAGAGCAGCTTTATCGGTAAAATAATTCTCTCCTGTGATTTTCCCTTTCTTACTATGATGGCTCTCCTCTTCATCCTCTTCATCTCGGTACTGAATGGGACCTTCTGAATCAGAGTCACTCTCCTTCTCTTCCTCCTCTTCCTGCAGACACCGTGGCAGTTTGGGAACAACTGAGGTAGATGCCACATCTTCAGTGAATGCAGATGGGGGGGTCTGCTCCTCCTCCTCTTCATCGTCTGGACTAACAAATGAATATAATTATGTTTTCCTTTCAGAAACATAACAGGTAACTGATTTGCATGGCAAAGTACTGAATAACTATGGAAAACTCCACAAATGAAAAAAATTTATTCCTTCCCTTAACTTTAACCATCTTGCTAAGAAACTTTTTAGCAGCTATTAATCTAAAAGGCTCTGGGTTTAAATCCTAGCTCTACAACTTATTCATAGCTTGTAAGTTATTTAGCTTTTCTGTAAATGTGAATGATACTTACCTCCGAGGCTTGTTGTGACAAACAGATAAATTCTAGACTGTATTAGTGTTTGGCACACAGGGCCCTAATGATCTACATGTGAGATTCAAGTCTGTTTTGGGCTGATTAAGTGAGAAGACCACAGAGCATCTAACACTGTATCTGGCTCATGGAAGATATGCAATAAAGACATTAACCCATTTATTTCCCTTAGTTTAACAATGGAGTGGGACAAGATGATAATCTAATCCAAAGAAGCAAAGATGAAAACTAACTTCTCTCCTTTCTATTGTGTAGGCATAAAACTGACTTAGTCTATCTTGAACTCCTAAACGGTCTCTTTCCAGGAAGTAAAAAAATTATACCCGCAGGTACAAAGATTATGGCAAAGCAACTAATTAGCAGTATGCCGCAACAGCTCTGTGACAATTCTTTTAGCTAGCAAGGCAAATCTCCAAATGGCGAAAAAGTGTTAACCTTTAGTCACACATCGTTGGAATTTTAAAAAGGCAAGGTGTCGGGGACAGATGAGGGAAAGAATACAATGGCCAGGTCCAGTCTATGAGGCTGGAACACTGAGCTATCTTTCAGAGCTCCCTTCTTTTTTTTTTTTCAATTTTTTTTTTCAACGTTTATTTATTTTTGGGACAGAGAGAGACAGAGCATGAACGGGGGAGGGGCAGAGAGAGAGGGAGACACAGAATCGGAAACAGGCTCCAGGCTCTGAGCCATCAGCCCAGAGCCTGACGCGGGGCTCGAACTCACGCACCGCGAGATCGTGACCTGGCTGAAGTCGGACGCTTAACCGACTGCGCCACCCAGGCGCCCCCAGAGCTCCCTTCTTTTTCTCCAGACTGCTCTGTCCCGCTCCACCGAGTTCAGGTGCCAGGTCCCAGACTTTCAGATTTGTCGAATTTCATCCTCACAAGCCTATGGGTGGGGATTACTCCGTTTATGGGTAGACAGCTCAAGAGCAGAAAAGTTAAGGAACGTACACTACTACAAGCCAGGAAGAGGTGGAGGTGGGATTTGAACCCAGAGCTATTTTACTCCAACATCAATGCTCCTTAAGTACCCTGTTACACTGCCTCCCTTGTATCATGTACAAAAAATAAAGTGATTTTAATTTTCAAGTACAGATGTTTGTGACTGCTGTGGAAACAATGTTATAGAAATCAGCAGAGTAACTAATGTCCAAACTTTAGAACATGTCTTATTTGTTGAGTATTCTTACTTTAAATTTATTCACATTTTCTTTTTATAAGTAATTTTCCCCAAGAAGGGCTATCTAGAGTAAAGAAGAGGAAACAAAAGGCAAGCTTTAAAGGCACTCACACTTTCAGCATTTCAATAGTGATGGGAAGTGACCTGGTCCGACCTAGGGTGCTGCTGTCCTCAGAAAAGTTGTCACTGTACTCAAAGAGCAAGGAGTGAGCTCTGTGAGAGCCCTCCAAGGGAGGAGTCATGGGAAGTGGGCTGGTCAGGGCCTGCTGGATTCGGATATGCAGTGGGAGTGGAGGCAGCCTACAGGGTACATGGGGCTCTCCAAAGCTGTGGTCCAACATTCTCTTAGGCACTTCCTTTTTCTGATCTTCCTGCTGGGAAACCTCCTGGGGTAGGTCTAAGGACGGTGGTAACTCAATTTCTGGCACAACTTGAAAAGTCTTAGCAGGGAATGGAGGGGACCGTGGGGGTTCAGGAGGTGTATGAGTAGGCAGCGGTGGGGACGGAGAGAGAGGTGGGATCATCAACAGTGGTTCAGAGCCCACAGAGCATGTGCTCTTTTCTCTCTGATCAGATGGTGCTTTTGTGGCGGTGGCGGTGGCAGGAGACTCCAAGGTGGGTACCAAGGCTGACGGAATGCCTCTCTTTGGTGGTAAAGGTGGGGATGGTTTTGATAACAATGTACCGCTGTTTATTGCCTGGGACAGTTCAGCTGGAAAAGAGAGAATAACACCTCAATTTAAGATGGCTTCACAATGAGGGGCCAGCCTAAGGCCTAGATTAGAACTGAGCTTACTCTCAGCTTTTAGGCAAACCAATCCATTTCTTGACTTTGCCACATCCTAGATATCGCGTGCCGAAATGAAATTTGTATTTAGGTATCTAGGAAGCCTAATAAATGTATAGGCATGCAGGAAGACCACTACCTTAATACTCTGGTGAAAAGTAATTCTTACTTCTTTGCTCTAACATGACAACTTTTTATGACTTGAGGTAGATAAAGTTAATATAAAGAGATAAAGAATGTGGGTAAGTTTTTTTGTCTAACAGAATGCCATTAAAAAATTTAGACATGAAGGTAGCCCTAAAAAAAAAAAAAACAAAGGGGCGCCTGGGTGGCGCAGTCGGTTAAGCGTCCGACTTCAGCCAGGTCACGATCTCGCGGTGCGTGAGTTCGAGCCCCGCGTCAGGCTCTGGGCTGATGGCTCAGAGCCTGGAGCCTGTTTCCGATTCTGTGTCTCCCTCTCTCTCTGCCCCTCCCCCGTTCATGCTCTGTCTCTCTCTGTCCCAAAAATAAATAAAAAAAAAAAACATCGAAAAAAAAAAAAAAAAACAAAAACCCCAAACACTATCAGGCATTGTTACCACAGCTTGCTAAATAATAACATCTAGATATCCCAGCTCTGCATTATAAAATCAGCAGTAATGACATCCTGACTTTTTATAGCAAATACAAAGGTCTTTGAGAAAATCAAAGTGCTCTGCTATCCTTAACTTCAGATTCTCCTTACATGGGAGATTATCTTTCCCATTTTACAGAAGGAAAAGCTGAAGCCACAGGAATTAGGTGACCTGCCAAGATCAGACAACACACAGGCAGGGGCTCAGCTAGTTCCCAGGTCTTATCATTAGACTCCATCCTCTAGATCCCACTGTCTTTGTGATTCTTTTTTTTTTTTTAAAAAAATTTTTTTTTTCAACGTTTATTTATTTTTGGGACAGAGAGAGACAGAGCATGAACGGGGGAGGGGCAGAGAGAGAGGGAGACACAGAATCGGAAACAGGCTCCAGGCTCTGAGCCATCAGCCCAGAGCCTGACGCAGGGCTCGAACTCACGGACCGCGAGATCGTGACCTGGCTGAAGTCGGACGCTTAACCGACTGCGCCACCCAGGCGCCCCTCTTTGTGATTCTTATTACTGTCCATACCTCTTATCCTTTACACCCAAACCTTCATCTGCACTCCCCACTCTACTATAGGTTCCTTGTTTCCATCAGCATATCCACAGAGGTGGGCATAGTGCTTGGCACACAGTGGATCCTCGATATACGTTTATGAGATTAGAGGCTCCTACCTTGTATCAGGTCAGTATGCACCCACCCCTATGTGATTCCCCCAAGCCCACAATGACTGAGGTTTTGAGTCAGCAAAGTCCCTTTGGAGGGCTCCAAATGGCCTTTAAGAAATGGATCATCATATCACGCAGGAGCTAATCCTGCAAAGTAATTAAATAGTAGGTCTCTTGATCACCAACCCCTCATCCTTCACTCAAAACCCTAATTTTGGTCACACCACTTGTTTTCAAATGGTTCCAGATGTCTTACCTAGAGAGCAACACCTCAAGTCCCCTGAAATAAAAATTTACTTGCCCTAAGTCCCACTCTACTGGTAGCATTTAAAGTAAAAAGCTAGCTAATTTGATAATGTTTTAATGTCATTTATCATAAGTAATTTTTTTTTCAGTTTTAACCATATATACATTTTATTAGGCATACCTACTTGCCCATAGGCTAAATTATGAAAATAATTTAAATATGTGAGATAATCATAATTTATTGTGAATAAATTAGCTTTATATTATTAAAAAAAAATTTTTTTTTCTTAATGTTTATTCATCTTTGAGAGACAGAGAGAGACAGAGCATGAGAGGGGAAAGGGGAAAGAGAGGGAGACACAGAATCCGAAGTAGGCTCCAGGCTCCGAGCTGTCAGCACAGAGCCCGACGCAGGGCTCGAACCCATGAACTGTGAGATCATGACCTGAGCCGAAGTCAGATGCCCAACTGACTGAGCCACCCAGGCGCCCCTGGCTTTATATTATTTTAACAACCTTTAGCTTTTTATATATTATAAATGCCCAAATGCACTTAAAAATTTAATTCCAGTATAAATAACATACAGTGTTATATATCTTAAGTAAATTAAAAAAAAAAATGTTTATTTATTTTTGAGAGAGAGGGATTAGAGTCCCAAGCAGGCTCCACACTGTCAGTGTGGAGAATGACATGGGGCTCAAAAACAAGAACCGTGAGATCATGACCTGAGTGGAAACCAAAAATTGGACGCTTAACCGACTGAGCTACCCAGGCATCCCTTAAATTTTTAAAAGACTTTCTAGAAAAACATTGCATACACACACACACAAAATATTACTTTTAAATATTAAAATTTAAAAAAATATTAATTTTAGCTTCAATGAAAGAGATTATTTTTGGGTAGACTGGACTTTTGTTGCCTCTCTAAAAATAGCAGTTATAAATTCCATTTGCAACAAAATCTACACCCGACGGGACCAAATTTGATTATTTTACTGTTTGAATTGATAAGGTAAATTATCTTTGGTGATTTAAGGAATATATATATATATATATATATATATATATATATATATATACTCACACATACCTCAAAATGTTAAGGAAGTGAACTGTCTTATATTTATCCTTGCAAGGACACTTGGTTGTAGTTTTGAGGGGAAGATGCCAGAATGCTCATTGGAGGGGTTACAAATTCCCTTCATCTGTTCAGCTATTTATGATGGTCCTCCCTCTGTCCTAATTAGTTCTTAGTCCTAACACTGTTATGCCTGTCAGTAGACATAGCAATGTCTAAAGCAGTAGTTTCCAAATGTTTGGATCTCATGAACCAATAAAACTAAAATGAAAATCTCAACCAACCTCAGGTTGTCAATTTTTAATATTTCCAAGACTTAATACTAAGCAAACCATTTGTGAACAGAATCCTTTCATGAAAGAAATGGCTTTTTAACATCAAAGAATTAGGAAGGTCATAATTTCAGAATAAAGGGTAATCCTTTAAATCATAGCTATTTAGCCTTAATAAAAACTTATAAAAACTCTCCTATTTTTCTCCTTCTGCTGAGGACCACTCAGGACTGATGCTGATCCCCTAGTCACAAGGCCTATTGCTTTGGGCTATTCACCTTAGGCCAAGCATGGCCTCTAAGGTTCAGCCCAGGTTACAGTACACATATTATTATTTTTTATAATTGTCTTACCCCGAAAAGAGTGAAGTATTACTGCTTTAGAGCAGTAGTTCTCAATGTGTGGTCCCCATATATGTAGCATCAGCATCATCTGGGAACTTATTAGAAACGCAAATTCTCAGGCCCACCCTAGACTTACTGATTCAGAAACTCTAAGGGCAGGGCCCAGCAATCTGTGTTTCACAAGTCCTCTACGTTGATTGAGAAGAGAGCTTGTCTAGACAGCAGTTTGAGAATATCGGTGTACAGGACAGAAGTCTGGGCTCAAGAGCTGAAAAGCCTATGTTTGGTTTCTATTTCTCATTAACTGCAACCCTGAATGAGTCACAAGTTCTTCATGTTATAATTGCCCTAACCATATAATAGATAAAATCGGCTTCCTACTTCACAAGGAGGCTCTGACAGCCAAGTATATGAAAGCAGCTCAAGTTCCTCAGAGATAAGTCAACACAGACTGTCAATCTAGGTTGGTGATAACAATAATAACCACCGTCCTTTCTGTAATCAAGCTACTCCAACCTGTCATACTCACAATGAATTCTAAGCCTGTTTTTCAGGGTTCTTGTCAACCCACACAAGTTGGCGGTATTAACTGTTTAACGAGCGTACTTTATTCCTCCCTTCAATCACGAACAAGAACTTCAAGCAGTACTAAGCCTTGTATTATTTTTCCTGAAAAACTACCTCTTTCCTCTCCTCCCCTTCTCATAATTTCCTCTAAGAAGGTCCGCAATTATGTACAGAAAAGCAGACCTAAACAGGACTTCAGGTAAATATAAAAAAATGTACTAAATTGGGGCACCTGCGTGGCTCAGTACTCTCGATTTCGGCTCAGGTCTTGATCTCACAATTTAGGAGACTGAGCCTCGTTTTGGGCTCTGTACTGACAGCACGGAGCCTGCTTGGGATCGTTTCTCCCTCTTTCTCTGCCCCTCTCCAGCTCTTTCTCTCTCAAAATAAATAATAAACTTAAAAAAAAAAATTTACTAAACTGATAAGTGTGCTGGTTATCTTCCAAGTTTTCTTTCTTCTGCCACTTATTTTACTAAGAGTAGCATTCTTGACTCTTCCCAAGATAAAAACATGATTTTATCAAGACACTTTGAATAATATCTTTTGCAGTTTGCATGAAGGTATCATGCCAGACACTGAATCATAAGTTACACAGGCATCTATACAATCACCTTTTTATCTGTTGGGCTCATGCTAAAGGCAGATGCTGGTGGTTTAAAGTAGGTTAAAAAAAAAAATCAAAAACAACCCTTTTCTCCACGCAGGTCAGAACCTGTTGTGGTGCTCACATCCAGTCCCCCAACTATCAACCGTATTTCAGAAATACTGTTTTAGGAAAATAGATACTCCCCACCACTCCTGACCAAACTGGAGCTTAGTTTTAGTGATATCTGCTCCCTGTCTGTTTTCATTCCTAGTTATCTGCCTCATTTTCAAGACTTTTCTCCATATCGAGGGCATCCAAAGGGACATGACATGGAGAACTCTCTCATAGACCAAATCAATATTATACCAGTTTTCCAATAAAACAACCATCCAAAATCAAACCAAACCAAACCCGAGCAATGGAAACCTCAAGACTTACTTACCAATGACAGGGTTGCTATTTCTGTGAGCTGGTTTAGGGGGAGGGATAGGGGGCTGCTTGGCAGGGACCGTATGAGTGAGGCTCGGGGTGGCAGTAGTGTTAGTGCTGGCAGGAGTGGCAGGCAGAGTCCTGGGCGCTGGGGAGGGGGGGACAGAGGAACTAACAGTTTTTGCTGGGTTGGTGGCAGGAGTGGTGGCGGCAGGTGCTGAGGTGGAGGCGGCAGTGGAGGTGGAGGAGATGGACCTTGCCGCGCCGCCAGAGGAAGTGGCATCCTTTGCTTGTCCTTCGTTTGCTTCGTGAGAAGAGGACAAGGGTCTTTTAGGGGGAAGTAAAGGCTGTTTGGGTACATTCTCAGGAACGGACTCTGCTTCGGAATTAGTCTGGCTTCCAGTCGAGCCTGTGTAATAATGACAGATATGATTTAAAAGAGAAAAAAGAATAACAAGATAGACTGAAAAAAGCTAACACATCTATAGACTTGTAGTCAACTTCCTTCATTATTTAACGTGTAGATTCGTTTACAGGCAAAGTTCCCCAACCTCAACATACTTAAAGTATAGGACACTTTCTCTCAGTCACAATCTCAAAGTAAGAGAGGCCCGTATGGGACTGATTCTTCACACAAGGGCCGGGCAACTGGAGGAGGCACAGAATCCCACAGGTGGGAGAGGAGGAATGTATAGCGCAAAAAAGTCCTACGGGTATCTGACACTTAACATTCTCTTCCGTCCTTGAGAATTACAAATTAGGTATTTTGTGAATGCAAGAATGAGAAAGGGAAAATTCCACTTACAGTTGCAACTAGCTGAGGAACTGCTAAAGGAGAAAAGAATTCCCTCTGGATTTTACCTCCCCCCTGGCTCTAGCAAAACCCTGAGTTAAACAAAAATGATTGATCCATGGCTCTTACACTCAAAAATTGAGTTTCTTACCTAGTCGCTTCTTTGGGTCCTCTTCTGGAACAGGTTTCCTAAGACTTGTGATTCTTCCTGACTCTTCACCTGCTTGGACTGAACTAGAAGATGTGGTACTCCCTATGGGGGTGGTATGGCCATTCTTTAACATGGCATGGCTCAATTTCCCTGGATCCTCACCACCTGCAAGGTCAAAAAGAAAAGAGCAAGACTGATGGACTGGTGTGATCAGACAGGGAGAAGAGCTGGTGATTTCTAACGTTTCCTATCTCTTTTCTCCCCTTTCCTGTTTGAGTGTGATTCAGATCTAGATTATTTGGATTTTTATAGTAGTAATAGAAATAAGTTCTCAGAGACTAGTCTCCTTCACCCAACCCACCACTTTCTACTAGACTAAACAGAACCATTATCTATGCAGTGTCAGTAAGAGGTAGAGCTTGGGCTGAAAGTAGTGAAGAGTCTACAGCAAATGAGTGCTAAATGAAAATATATTTCTCAAGCTAAAGTATTCTGACAACTATTTTAAAACAGGCAAGGTAGCAGGGTGCCTGGGTGGCTCAGTCGGTTAAGTATTTGACTTTGGCTCAGGTCATGATCTCACCGTTCTTGAGTTTGAGCCCCACGTCGGGCTCTGTGCTGACAGCTTAGAGCCTGAAGCCTGCTTCATATCTTGTGTCTCCCTCTCTCTCGGCCCCTCCCCTGTTCGCACTCTCTCTCTCAAAAATAAATAAACATTAAAAAATAAAAAAATAAAACAGGCAAGGTAGCAAGATGACAACTACACAAATGCAGTAAATTGCCACTATGTTAATACAGCCCAGCCTTAACAAAAATAGGATTTCTAGATTATAAACCAAGGACTCATTTCAAAGCCAAAAAAGACTGCTACTTTTGAAAACCATACAGTGAAAGGTTAAGATACATTATTAATTGGTTTCTACTCAGCATGTGCTAGGAAAATATATGCAAAAGTGGTCAGTTATCTCTCAAGTTATTTATTTAGGATTGTCTACTTTAAATTTCATTCATTCATTCATTCAGAGGACACAAATGAGTGAGGGGCAGAGAGACAGAGAGAACCTGACAAGGTGTAGAGGGGGAGAGAGGGAGAAAGAGAGAGAGAGAGAGAGAGAGAGAGAGAGAAGCAGGGCTCAGCCCAAGCGTGACTTGTGGGTTCAGCGGAAGCAGGGCAGGGGCTCACCCCAAGTGGGACTTGAATTCATGAATCATGAGATCATGACCTGAGCCAAAATCAGATACTTAACCGACTGAGCCACCCAGGCACCCCTCTTTTATTTAAAAAAAAATTTTTTTTTTTCAACGTTTATTTATTTTTGGGACAGAGAGAGACAGAGCATGAACGGGGGAGGGGCAGAGAGAGAGGGAGACACAGAATCGGAAACAGGCTCCAGGCTCCGAGCCATCAGCCCAGAGCCCGACGCGGGGCTCGAACTCCCGGACCGCGAGATCGTGACCTGGCTGAAGTCGGACGCTTAACCGACTGCGCCACCCAGGCGCCCCTCTCTTTTATTTTTTAAATAAATACACTTATTTTTGAGAGTTAGAAAGAGAGGGCACACTGTGAGTGAGGGAGGAGCAGAGAGAGGGGGCAGAGGATGTGAGGTGGGCTCTGTGCTGACAGCAAAGAGCCCAACGTGGGTTGGTCGAACTTATGTGAGAACTGTGAGATCATGACCTGAGCCAAAGTCGGATGGATGCTCAACCCACTCAGCCATCCAGGCGCCCCTGAAAGTTCTTTAAAAAAATTTTTTTAATGTATTTTTAAATTCAAGTTGAATAACATCCAGTGTTAGTTTCATGTGTACAATATAATGACTCAACAATTCTATACTCTACTCATCGTGATAAGTGTATTCTTTAAGCCCCATCACCTATTTCACTGACCCAACCCCCTACCTCCCCTCTGGCAACCACCAATTTATTCTCTATATTTAAGAATCTGTTTTTGGTGTGTCTTTTTCCTTTGTTCATTTGTTTCTTAAATTCCACATAGGAGTGAGATCATATGGTATGTCTTTCTCTAACTTATTTCACTTAGCATTATATCCTTAGCTCCATCCACATTGCTGCAAATGGCAGGATTTCATTTGTTTTTAATGGCTAATACTCCATTGTATGTGTGTGTATACTTTATTCATTCATTAATGGGTGGACATTTGTTTCTATACCTTGGCTATTATAAATAACGCTGCAATAGATATGGAGGTGCATATGTATCTTTCTGAAATGGTGTTTTCGTTTTCTTTGGGTAAATACCTAGTAGACGAATTACTGGGTCATATGGTAATTCTATCTTTATTTTTTTGAGGAACATCCATACTGTATTCCGTAGTGGCTGCACCAGTTTATATTCCCACCAACAGTGTATGAGAGTTCCTTTTCCTCCACATCGTTGCCAACACCTGTTATTTCTTGTTTTTGATTCTAGCTATTCTGATAGGTATGCCGTGGTATCTATTTCATTGTGGTTTTGATTTGCATTTCCCTGATGATTAGTGATGCTGAGTATCTTCTTGTATCTGTTGGCCATCTGTATGTCTTCTTTGGAAAAATGTCTATACATGTCTTCTGCCTATTTTTTAACTGGGTTATTTGTTTTTTTGGTGTTGAGTTGTAGAAGTTTTTTACATATTTCATCGGATATTGACCCTTTACTGAATATATCATTTGCAAATATCTTCTCCCATTTGGCGTGTTATCTTTTTGTTTTGTTGACGGTTTCCTTTAACATGCAAAAGCTTTTTATTTTTGTGGAGTACCGATAGTTTAATTTTGCTTTTGTTTCCCTTGCCAAAGGAGACATATCTAGAAAAATATTTCTATAGGAGATGCCAAAGAGATTACTGCCTATATTCCCTTCTAGGAATTTTATGGTTACAGGTCTCACATTTAGGTCTTTATTCCATTTTTTTTATTTAACTTTTTTTTCTAATTTTTTTAAATTTAGAGACAAAGGGTGAGCACATGAGCAGGAAGAGGAGCAGAGGGAGAGAGAATCCCAAGTAAGCTCCACACTCACTGCAAGGCCTGACATGGGGCTTGATCCCACAAAGCTGGGATTATGACCTGAGCTGAAATCAAGAGCTGGATGTTCAACTGACTGAGCCACCCAGGCGCCCCCTGGTCTTTGATCCATTTTGAATTTATTTTTATGTATAGTGTAAGGAAGTGGTCCAGTTTCTGTAGCTATCCAGCTTTCATGTAGCTGTCCAGTTTTCCCAACACCATTTGTTGAAGAAACCATCTTTTCTTCTATTGGATATTCTTTTTTTTTTAATGTTTATCCATTTTGAGAGAGAGGAAGCACAAGCAGGGGAGGGGCAGAAAGAGGGGGACAGAGAGAGAATCTCAAGCAGGCTCTGCCCTGTCAGCACAAAGCCCAACACAGGGCTCAATCTCAGGTATCATGAGATCATGACCTAAGCTGAAATCAAGAGTCAGACACTTAACCGACTGAGCCACCCAGGCGCCCCCACAAATTGTTTTTATGTTTTATTATCAGTAGACATTTGGATTCTTTCCAATTTTGTTCTATTGTTAGTAAATATTGCTGCTACAAGCATATTTGTATGTATATGTCTCCTGATACCCATGTATACATGTTTTTGTTGAGTATATACCAAGTTCTGGACATGCTGGCACATAGGTATGCATACCTCCAGGTTTCACGGATAGGTAGTTTAGGCTAAACTATTAAAAAAATTTTTTTAAGTAATCTCTATGCTCAACATGAGGGTGGAACTCGATCCTGAGATCATGAGTTGCATGCTCCACCGACTGAGGCAGCCAGGTGCCCCCATTTCTATGTATTCTTTAGCGAACTGTCCAGTGCTTCTGGAGATTCTTTCACTGAGTTGTTTTTTCTCTTTTTATAGAAATTAAAAAAAAAAATTCCAGATGCATGAACAGTTTTAAAGAATCTCTTCTCCCTCCCAACAATATCAATAACAAAAGAAAATTCAAATACCTAGTCAGGATCAAACAACAAGTGTACAGAGACAGACATATGTAGTTTATTTACAAACTCACCCTGCTCAGAGTCTTCCAAAAGAACCCCTCTTTTAACCAGCTCTTCTCTCGGTTTTCGCATAGATATTTTCCGCTCTAAAACTAACATTAAATTGGAAAACACTCAGCAATGTGGCAGTTAAAGGTGAACGTTAAGCATTCTAACTTGACAGACACAAGAATAATGTGGTTCAATTTTCTATCTTCTGGAAAGAAAGAACAGGAAAACTAACTTCAAATTTAAACTTAATTTATTTCATATCCTGTGTTATTGGGAAAGCAGCATTTCCAAAAGGAACTATCCTTATTCATCACTTGATAAACTTTAAGCCATTAAAATAGCAATCTGGGGATGAGGCTACAGTATATAAGGCTTAGTGAGTGACCGCTGGGTTTTATTTCTAAAAGCTTGAATTCCTTCTTCAAATAGGGGGTTTTAATAGCTTGGGGAGAGAATGAAAAAGTTAGGTACTTCTAAAATAAGAAACTCTTTAACTCAGAACATATATTTAAATCTTATAATATCTCACCTTCTGATGTCTCTTTGAATTTATCACTACTTTTTTTTTTCCGCCATTTCCAGGGCTTGAAGATTTTGCCAAAGCCTGAGAACTTGCTCTTCCTTTTGGTGGGAGGCGTCATGTCTCCTGCTTCCACACTGTCCATGACCATGCCTGGGTCTGCGGTGGGCTGGCCTGCTTCTTCTGTGATACGATGAAAGGCACACAGGGAAAGGAACAGCCAATTTATTATTTCAGGATAATCTCTATAAGGTCCCTTCCCCTCTCTTCCTGTGGTAGTTGGAAAAGATCAGAGCAATGATAAACAATCATGCAGACAGATTCCTGGACATCATCACATGGACACCAAACATCAAAATCCGTAACAGATAAATAACTAACAGGGAAAAACAACCAAACCAAGCTGACATCATTTTAGGACAAAAATTCAATGAGATGATCATAACCAGCTCAAAACCTCCAAAGGCGTACGTACTCACACATGCGTGCGCACACACACACAAACACACAAATGTGGATGTCTTTTCAATATGCATGAGATCTGGCCCCAGCGCGGCCTATTGCTGTTGCCATTGTCATCCTCTTGGCGTGGGGGAGGCCCTCCCCAGCTAACATTACTGCCTCCCGTGTCACTGAAGCAGGGGGTTCCATCTTTAGTGAGGGAGTCATCATTCTCTACTTCTACTAAACACTTCACTCCCTCTGCCCTCCTCTCTCAGGACATTAACAGTTCAGAGGGGGTAACACAGTAAGTGTTAACACCTTACTTGTATCTGTTTTTCAGATTATTTTCTTCCTTCACAAGACCCTAGGTTTGGAGCGCTGGACGGGGCCTGGAGCATTACAGAGAGAGTGCTTGAAAATGAAATCTTTTTGGGGGTACTTGGGTGGCTCAGTTGGTTAAGCCTCCGACTCCTGATTTCGGCTTAGGTCATGATTTTACAGTTTGAGGGGTTGAGCGCCGCATTGGGCTCCACACCGAAAGCATGGGGCCTGCTTGGGATTCTCTCTTTCCCTTTCTCTCTCTGCACCCCTCTCAAAATAAATGAACATGAAAAAAAAAGAAAAGAAAAAAGAAATATCTTGGGGCTCCTGGGTGGCTCAGTCAGTTAAGTGTCCAACTCTTGGTTTCAGCTCAGGTCACGATCTCACAGTTTGTGAGCTCGAGTCCGACACTAGGCTCCGCACTGACAGTTTGGAGCCTGCTTGGAATCTTCTCCCTTTCTCTCTGTCCCTGCCCTGCTCGTGCTTGTGCTCTCTCTCTCTTTCTCTCTCTCTCTCAAAATAAATAAATAAACTTAAAAAAAATTCTTTTTAAATGAAATCTTTTTGGAAATCAGAGGTGAGATTCCAGTTTGCCTATGACAATATTGCTTTAGGGACAATCCTGATCTTAAGGATATGACAAGAAACATAACTGACATGGTGTATGTGCAGGACTGAAACGAATGGCCATGAGTTTCTCATAATGACCACACATGCAGGGTTTTAGTTAGTTAGCTTTAGTGGCAGAAAAAGGAGCAGCCAAGACTGGGCCAAGAATAATAATAATAATATAAAAAAATAAAAGCAGGAAAGCAACAAAAAAAGCAGGAAGGCAACACAATACAGCTTTGCACTCCACCTACTGTCCCAGGGTTCTCTGGAGAAGTCTAGAGGAGAAGAAAAAAAGAGTCATGTGGAATAACCATCCTGAAATTAAAGTGGAACCTTTACTTTACAGAAATACATCAAGGACCACACAGTATATTATCACATGTAATAAGTTAACATGTTTATTGTACACAATTTCACATCTGAAGCAAATAACGCTCTTCTTGGGGAGGATAAACGGGCATAACATATGCACTTCAAAAATTATTTCCTTTAATACTGTAGATATTTTTTCATAAAAGAAAATACATAATCAACAAGCACTAATTTTTTGTTAAGAAACACTTGCAAAATTCAATCTTTTTTGGTTGATAAACGGGAGTCTTAGGGAAGCCTGCTGATGAAAGTCAGACTTTACACAATTGTCATGTTTAGAGTGCAGCAGTGACTGCTAGATGCATTATTTGACTGTGTATTGATGACAGGCAAAACAGGGTCCTGGTTACTGAAGTGCAGCAGATTGAGAGGAGAGGACAGAGCCTCTTTTCTTCAGGTACAGGATTTACTCGAACACATCCTGAGTCTCTACTACTTTAATTACTTCCATGATATGCAAGAGAATCTCATTGTTCTAACGCTGGACCATATTTTTATAAGTTTACTTGCCACGGACATCAGAACATCTCCTGTGACAGAAATTCCTCCAGTGGTGCCTGGGATGGAGCCCCAGAGGTGGCACATGGGCAAATACATGTGTTGCTTGCTTGCTTATTTATTTATTTATAAAAGTGCTTATTTATTTCTGAGAGTGTGAGCGGGGGAGGGGCAGAGAGAGAGAGGGAGACACAGAATCTGAAGCAGGCTTCAGGCTCTGAGCTGTCAGCACAGAGCCCGATGCGGGACTCGAACCCACAAATGGTGACATCATGACCTGAGCCAAAGTGGGACACTTAACCAACTGAGCCACCCAGGCGCCTCTAGTGTTGCTTCTTTAATGTTTTTTTTTTTGAGAGAGTGAGAGAGCGAGAGACAGAGCACGAGTGGGGAAGGTGCAGAGAAAGAGGTACATACAGAATCCGAAGCAGGCTCCAGGCTCTGAACTATCAGCACAGAGCCCAACGTGGGATTCAAACCCACGAACCGTGAGATTGTGACCCGAGCCAAAGCTGGACGCTTAACTGACTGAGACACCCAGGCACCCCACGTGGTGATGCTTTGAAGAGCCAATGCTTTAAGACCGTATTCTCCCAATCATGAGATGTCAATGAGACCTCAAGACATTTCAGATACACCATACAATATAATATTTAACATATGTTAATGATAACACTTTCAGAAATGGAGCTAAGTACCATAAGCTGTTCATAGTCTCCTTACTTGCTAGAGGCAAGGAGAGACTGAAACTTGAAATGTCCTGCTGACCCACCTACTGAATGAACTTCACTCAGCTCCAAATGACACACAGGAAAATGCTTGTTTGATTAAAAGCACTAAGGAAGATAATATAAAAACTCAAAAAACAAAACAACTAACAATATGAAAGAAGACGTGAGTGCTAGGTGCTATTTTTTACAAGGAAAAGCAGCCAGAAATCTTCAGGAAAATTTTAGGTGAGAGTGGATTCACAGACAAAGTCCTTGAATGAAACAGCCAATCTGGCTTACTGTCTATCTTGCCAGGTGTCTAACCACTTTCAGAGGTAGAACTTAGTTCATCCCTTTGAATTCTTCCTTATATACAATGGATTTATGTGTCCCCTTTCTCTTATATATTCGAAACAGTAAAATCAGGATATCTTCCAACATAGTCATGTCTGCTGGCCATATGAACTCAAGACAAGTTCAGTTTATATTCAAAAGTACAGTGTGTGTGGAAAATACCAATAGCTATAATAAAAACAAATATGTCTGCCATCACATCTACTGCTAAGAATAGCCCTCCTCTTTTTTTGTGTAAAGAAAGTTACCGAATATGGTCACTGAATATGAACAGCAGAGAAAGGGGCACCTGGTTGGCTCAGTTGGTTAAGTGTCTGACTCTTGATTTCAGCTCAGGTCATGATCTCATGGTTCATGAGTTTGAGCCCTGCATTGGGCCTGCTTGGGATTCTCTCTCCCTCTCTCTCTGCCCCTCCCCTGCTTGTACTCTCTCTCAAAATAAACAAACATTCAATTGTTTTTTCAAATAAAAAAATAAATTAAAAAATGAGAGAGAACAGCTCTTTTTCTTTGATATTTTATACAAATGTGCTTGCTTTTCATGTCTATAAAACTTTTAGAAGCATATATGCCTCTTGCCTTATGCAGTGGGGGGGTTCAGCCACTGAACCACCCAGCCCTGACCTAATTATTATCCCAAATTCATTCATTCTTATAACATTTTCATATATTCTTATATTCTCCACACTCCTCCCCTCCATATGACAAGTACAGCATCATTACAGTAACTTCTAAATCCATTCAAATACTTGGTATCAGCCCAGTTACCTTTTCAAAACACAGAATCTCCAGGTGGTGGAACCCAGAAATCTATTTTTAAAAAATCTTCACAGGTGATTCCTATGATCAGCCAGGTTTGTTAAACCCAATCCCAGATTATTATCTGGAAATGGTATGCATGTTCAAAGAGACAGGCAGACCTGCTCTGTATGTAACCTAATTCTTTGTTGAAGAAAAACAAAGTAGAAAATCCTAACATCATTCAGTGTTTCCTACTTAAGCATAAGTATTCCTACAGAAGAACTGTAAGGGTCTTTCCTTTGCGTCTTAGTTTCAGATATAGTTTAAATTAAAAATAAACAATGAAAAAGTTTGCAGTTTTTTTTTTCCAGATTTATATTGTGTTCCATGTGCACTTTGGAAACATGGTATCTTATGCAGTTGAGCGTAGTGTTTTATGTATGCCATTAAGTCAAGTTGTTTAATCACGTTATCTAAATCATTAATATCCTTTCTGATTTGTCAGCTTGTTCCAAAAATTACTGGGACAGGAATGTTAACATCTCTACTTAGGAAAATGGATTTGTCTCTTTCACTTTCTAGTTCTATTAATTTTTTTTTTCATATACATATATGTTAATATTTTACTTCTGAGGCGCCTGGATGGCTCAGTCAGTTAAGCATCCAACTTTGGCTCGGGTCATTATCTTACGGTTCGTGAGTTCGAGCCCTGTCAGGCTCTGTGTTGACAGCTTGGAGCGTTGAGCCTGCTTTGGATTCTGTGTCTCCCTCTCTCTCTTCCCCTCTCCTATTCACACACTGTCTCTTTAAGATAAACATTTAAAAACAATTAAAAAACATAAATTAAAAATATGATTTTATTTTTAAGTAATCTCTATGCCCAATGTGGGGCTAGAAGTAACAACCCCGAGATTAAGAGTCACATGTTCCTCTGACTGAGCCAGCCAGGTGCCCTTGTTTTATAAAATTTTTATTTATTTATATTCTTAAATGTTTATTTATTTTGAAAGCAAGAGCGGGGGAGGGGCAGAGAGCCCGATGCAGGGCTTGAACTCACAAAACTGTGAGATCATGACCTGAGCTGAAGTCGGATACTCAAATGACTGAGCCACCCAGGAGCCCCTATACTTTATTTTAATTTTTTTAACGTTTATTTTTGACACAGAGAGACAGAGCGCAAGTGGGGGATGGGCAGAGAGAGGGAGACAGAATCTGAAGCATGCTCCAGGCCCCAAGCTGTCAGCAAAGAGCCCTGATGCAGGGCTTGAACCCACAAACCGCAAGATTGTGACCTGAGCCAAAATAACGGAACCAACTGAGCCACCCAGGCACCCTGAGCCCCTATACTTTAAAGCCATGTTATTGGATATATAGAAATTTAGAGTTATATCTTTCTATTAAAATACCCTTTTATCATTATGAAATTCCCTGTGTCAATCTAATAAAACTTTTGCCTTGATTTTGTTTTTCTATCTAGTTTGACAATTGTTGTCCTTTAGAGTGTTTAGTCCATTTATATTTAATGCGCTTTTTAAATGTTTTTAAATTTATTTTGAGAGAGAGCATGAGCGAGCAGAGGGGCAGAGAAAAAGGGAGACAGAGGGATCCCAAGTAGGCTCTGCACTGATAGTGTGGAGCCAGATGTGAGGCTCCATCCCACAAACTGTGAGATCATGGCTAGAGTCAAAATCAAGTCCAGCATATACATAAGTACACAAAAGAAAACAATTCTCCCTAAACCTATGTTCCTATAAAAATGCATTATTTCCCACATGAAAATCAGTCTGAAACTACTCAAGGATATATTTCCTCGATATTTGGAGCAGTAATACATGTGAAAGTGAGTGGATTTGGATTACCCAAACAATACCTTCTACTCCCATATTCTTTAAAAAAAAATTTTTTTTTAATGTTGATTTATTTTTGAGAGAGAGAGAGAGAGAGAGAGACAGAGACAGAGACAGAGACAGAGCACGAGCAGGGGAGGAGCAGAGAGAGACAGGAAGACACAGAATCTGAAACAGGCTCCAGGCTCTGAGCTGTCAGCACAGAGCCGGATGCAGGGCTCGAACTCACAAACCGTGAGATCATGACCTGAGCCGAAGCCAGATGCTCAACCGACTGAGCCACCCAGGCGCCCCTACTCCCATATTCTTTGAAGCATACCACCCACCCCTGTTTGCCATGAGTAAAACCTTGTGCAAAATGAGTTACAGACCAAATTTAATGATGACCTAAATTCATCAGATGTAAATTTTTCAGGTGTAGAATGTATGCATAAATCTGTGATGTCTGCAGCTGACAGATCTAATGAAGCCACTACTCTCTGTAGCATTCTTGGATTCAGTGATTCAGGTTTCTTACTATGACAGGAAGAAAATTCAATTGCATTGTTTACAAAACTGCAATAGAAAGAGAAACTGACAGATGAAAAAAAATCATACAAAAAAAAGTATATTCAAGAATCTAGAAATCATCCCTTTAGAATTTTTTAATGATGAAAATGTAATGATGAAAAAAAAGCCTGGGTGGTTTAGTCAGCTAAGCATCGGACTGTGCGGAGCCTGCTTGGGATTCTCACTCTTTCCTGTCTCTGCCCTCCCCCACTTGCACTTTCTTTCTCTCTCTCTCCCTCAAAATAAATAAATTAAGAAATACAGACTTGGAGTCACATTTGTGTACTCCATTGTTTCTGTTTAAACTAGTTATGGAATTAAAAATGGCCTTATGGCTCCATTCTGTTTTCCATGAGAGCCCAAACAAGGTAGTTTCCCTTTGTTTGCCAGAACACTGGGTATAGGTTGCTGGTTATAGTTTTATGATTGTGTGTCCTAAAGAAAATACCTTTTTCTTTGAGTCATGTAGCCCACTAGGAAAGTATGTCAGAGTTGGAGATCTTGGTGTTTTTTGGAGGTAGTGGAGGTTGGGAGAGGAAGATAACCAATCAAATTAGTTTGGAATTTCTTCCATTAATTTGGAATGGTTTCAGGAGTACCCTGACACTATGCCCTGGTATTTAAACTACCTGCTCCCTCACTCAAGCCGTAGCACATCATACTTCATAGGCTTCTTCTTCCTTTTTTTAAATGTTTATTTATTTATTTTGAGGGGGGAGGGGCAGAGAGAGGGAAAGAGAGAATCCCAAGCAGGCTTCATGTTGTCTGCACAGAGTCCAATGAAGGGGTCAGTCTCATAAACCATGAGATCATGACCTGAGCAGAAACCGAGAGTTGGGCTCAAATGACTGAGCCACCCAGACACCCCTAGACTTGTTCCTTATGCCATGTATTATGCAGAGTTCTATTACTTTCTTTCTTCAACCCTCAGATTTTTCCTGATCGATATTAATTCAGGTTTTTTAGTTCCAGTTTAGTCGTTCCAGACGAATTTCTGGGGTGATTTTTTAATAAACATGTAATATTTTTTTTAAGTTTATTTTTTATTTTGAGAGAGAGAGAGAGAGAGAGAGAGAGAGAGAGAGAGAGAGAGGATTCCAAGCAGGTTCCTCGCTGTCAGCATGGAGCCCAACACAGGGCTCGAACTCAACGAAGTGTGAGATCATTACCTGGGCTGAACTCAAGAGTTGGACGCTTAACTGATTGAGCCACCCAGGTACCCCCAAATGTATATTATTATTAAAAATTACTTAACACTTTTCATCTTCAGATAAAGTATTCATTAACTATTAGCTGTAGTTATACATTACACCTACATTACTTGCTAAAGATAAGGATAAAACAGGGTTAAACAAAAAGCCATAGGTCAAAGATAATGTTCGTTATCAGAAATCTGAATCTGATTTATAACCAATTCTTTTTTTTTTTTTTTTTAAGAGAGAGAGAGAACGCTAGCAGGTGAAATGGTCAGAGAGAGAATCTTTTTTTAAATTAAAAAAAGATGTTTATTTACTTACTTAGAGAATGAGCAAGCAGAGGAGGGGCAGAGAGAGAGAGGGAGAGGAAGAATCCCAAGCAGGCTCTGTGCTGACAGCACAGAGCCCGATGTCGGGCTCAATCTCACAAATTGTAAGATCATGACCAGAGCCTAAATCAAGAGTTGGACACTTAACCAACTGAGCCACCCAGGTGTTCTGAGAGAGACAGAGAGAATCTTAGGCAGGTTCCATGTTTAGGAGCCCAACATAGGTCCTGGGATCGTGACCTGAGCCTAAATCAAGAGTCAGATGCTCTACCAACTGAGCCACTCAGGTGCCCCTGACTTATAACCAAATTTTTTAAAGTTTATTTATTTTTGAGAGAGAGAGAGAGAGAGAGAGAGAGAGAGAGATATTGGCAGAGAGAGGGAGACTGAGAATCGCAAGCAAGCTCTGCACTATCAGTGCAGAGCCCAATGAGGGGCTCGAACTCATGTACCGTGAAATCATGACCTGAGCCAAAATCAAGTCTGATGCTCAACCTACTGAGCCACCCAGGCACCCCTATAACCAATTCTGAATTACCCATGTTGAAAGGTAAAGTAAGGCACAGGCAACTGGAGTCAGTAGAAAACTTAGTTTTCAATACAGCCTTCACTACCCTCTCCCCTTCATTAGGCTTGTTTATAGTAAGTAACAAAATTATTGGGTCTTAGTTCCACCTCTATTTCTTGTACCTTATTAAGTTTTAAAATGTTTAGATTTAAAGTGTATAAAGTTTTCCCACTTTACCCATAAATCCTTTATAATAACCAGCTTTTTGTCAAAAATTTAAAAATCTATAGTTTTATGCAACAAGATACACACTCCATTATCAAGAAGTATCAATTATGGGTGCCTGGGTGGCTCAGTCAGTTAAGCATCTGACTTTAGCTCAGGCCATGATCTCACGGTTTGTGAGTTCAAGTCCTGCATCAGGTGGGCATGAGCCCTGCTTCCAGTGAGCCCCAGTTTTCTCTCTCCCTCCCTCTTTCTCCCTGCCCCTTGTGGGATTCTCTCTCTGCCCCTCATTCACTTACACCATCTCTCAAAAAAAAAAAAAAAGTGTTAATTATCCTTTTTTAAGTTTAAGCATGACTTGCATGACTTGCCTTACATATATTGTGATCAGTTATTTTTATAATCTAATAGTTCTGGGATTTTTTTTTTTTTTTAATGCTCATTGAGTTTGAAACAGATCTTGTAGTTTATACAAGCATTTTAACAGCATCAAAACCTTGTAAATGGAGAACATTAATTTATGGTACTTACACTACTGCACTTACTCATTTTTGCCTTCTAAAAGAGGATTATTATTGGATTTAAAGAACTGTTTTAGAAAACTACAACAAAATTACAGAAAGCAAAATCTGCCACTACTGAACAAAGCAGGCTTTGTCTAGAGCAGGCCCATAACTTCCCTTGGAAATACTGCAAGGTTCTGACCTTCAGGAAATAGAATTGGGCAAAGCACTGGAGAAGATAGGGAGAAAGTCTCTCTCTGCACCTGCAGGTACAGTTAGGTCTGGGATTCCAACTCTGGTAAAATAGTTTTCTGGCCATGACTGAATCAAAATGTGTACACTTTTTGATAAAAATTCCAAGTTGAGAGTAAGGTTTTATAGTGAGGTGCCAGAAAATATAGATTCTCTCATGGAAAAAAGGCTTAAACTTTCCCAAGTTTTCCTGCAAGGAGAAAAAGGGGCTGTTGAGAAAATCCACTGGAGCAGAGAGAAGGGTCAATAATTTGTGGTTGGCAGGCCACATTCGATAACAGAAAACCCTATTATAAGGAGTCCATGTCAGACTCCTATTCTACTGCTTCCTCCTCATTCCTGACTACATGTGGAAAGTGTGCCTGTTCCTTCTTTCCCGGAGGAAACCATTTATTGTTACACCTTGGTAAGTATGAAAAAATGTCTCTGATAACTCTCATGACCAAATAATGCCAAGTTTTTCTTCAAAGGGTTACGAAGTAGTTTATTCTTAATTAACCCATCTATTATTTATTCCTATGTTAATATTGTTATATACCTACATTAAATTTTATCCATCCAACATTCTCCTTACTGATTTTACCCTATATTTCTAAATCACCTTGCCCCAAATTACTCCATCATCATGGGCTTGAGAACCCGTAATTATGAATTTTAGAGCAAAATGAATCAAAAGGTGATGGAAAACGAATGTAGGATAGAGGAAAATATTATAATACGGTACCTTTTAAAGCAATATATTCCTATGTAAAAGTTAAAAAAAAAGAGGCTAATTTTTGAATGAAAAATATATGAAGGGTCAAAAAGGAAAAAACAAAAACACAAACCTAGAGATAAGAGAATGGAAAGGCAGAGAGAAAGAAAATTCCAGACTAAATGGTAGAGTACAGTTTATTAAAATTATTTGGTCCCTTACCCAAGGGATACAGGAGTGCTGATGCACAGGGGCACTTGTACCCCAATGTTTATAGCAGCACTCTCAACAATAGCCAAATTATGGAAAGAGCCTAAATGTCCATCAACTGATGAATGGATAAAAAAATTGTGGTTTATATACACAATGGAGTACTACGTGGCAATGAGAAAGAATGAAATATGGCCCTTTGTAGCAACATGGATGGAACTGGAGACTGTTATGCTAAGTGAAATAAGCCATACAGAGAAAGACAGATACCATATGGTTTCACTCTTATGTGGATCCTGAGAAACTTAACAGAAACCCATGGGGGAGGGGAAGGAAAAAAAAAAAGGAAAAAGAAGAAGAAGAAAAAAAAAGAGGTTAGAGTGGGAGAGAGCCAAAGCATAAGAGACTCTTAAAAACTGAGAACAAACTGAGGGTTGATGGGGGGTGGGAGGGAGGGGAGGGTGGGTGATGGGTATTGAGGAGGGCACCTTTTGGGACGAGCACTGGGTGTTGTATGGAAACCAATTTGACAATAAACTTCATATATTGAAAAAAAAATAAAATTATTTGGTCTTGTGCCTAATTTAAGGACATGTGCTAATAATTAGCTGGCTGCTTTAATCTGATACACAGTAAAGGATTTTAGTGAAGACAGAAAGACCTTTTACATTGATCAAGAACTACAAAGTATTACTACTTGAACATTTTCTCTGAGTAAATATACAGGCTTCTCCTATGGACATATTTCACTTGAGGAAAAAAAATTTTATACGAACTACTGAGGATAATTGTTTATTCCCCTGAATGGACACTACAGCATAAACTCCTACTCTGGATTTAAATAATTGATTAACTCACCAATTATTAGAGAGGTCCTATGGTAAAACTCTAGATGGATACTGACATAACATCTTATCTACGTGCATATGATTCCCCATGCAAAGGTTATTTATTTGAAAGCAGACTCTTCTTAATTAACAGCTCTGGACATCCAACATAAGCTACGGTCAACTAAGAAAGAAATACATCTTATCTGTTTTTTTGTTTTGTTTTTATTTAAAGATTTTATTTTTAAGTAATCTCTATACCCAACATGGGGCTCAAACCAACAACCCAAAGACCAAGAGTTGCATGTTCCACTGACTGAGCTAGCTAGATGCCCTAAGAATACACATTATCTTAAATTTATAAATATCTTGGATTTTTTCTTTTAATATTTAAATTCTCAGCTAGAAAGTAAACTTCTCAAGGGCATAGACATGATTTATATCTATCAGCATCCACTAAAACATTTACAGTGCCTTAAATAATAAGAAATATATTCAATATACCCAGTAATTAATTTTGTTTCACTTAGCTTGCTAAACTTAGAACCATCAGTTTTATTAATTTTTTTAAGTAAACTCTACCCCCAACATGGGGCTCAAACTCATGACCCCAAGATCAAGAGTTGCCTACTCTACCAACTGAGCCAGCCAGGTGCCCCAATACCATCAATTTTAAAGCTTAAAACGAATTACTATATTATAGGCCTAGAACTGTAAACAAATGATTTAAATCTTAATTTACTTTGTACATTTATCCTTCCAAAGAATCTGATAAGACTTTCCACACACTCATCCACTGAAATGCCTCTTAAATTTCATGAAGAAACAGTTATGTTTGGTAAAAGCCTTTAAAGCTAAGGTGTAGTGGGGCATCCAGGTGGCTTGAGCATTCAACTCTTGATTTTGGCTCAGGTCATGACCCCATGGTCTTGAGATCAAGCCCTGCCTCCGGCTCCGTGCTGAGCATGGAGCCTGCCTAAGATTTTGCTCTTTCAAAAATAAAAAATAAAATTCTCTCTCTCTCTGTATCTCTGCCCCACTCTCTTGCTCATGCGTGCACTCTCTCTCTAAAAATAAAATAAATCTAGGGGCACCTAGGTGGCTCAGTCGGTTAAGCGTCTGACTTCAGCTCAGGTCATGATCTCACAGTTCGTGAGTTTGAGCCCTGCATCGGGCCCTGTGCTGACAGCTCAGAGCATGGAGCCTGCTTCAGATTCTGTGTCTCCCTCTTTCTCACTGCTCCCCACAACCCCCCCCAACCCCCCACCCCGCTCATGCTCTGTCTCTCTCTCTCAAAAGTAAATAAACATTAGAAAAATAATAATAATAAATCTTGGGGCGCCTAAGTGGCTCAGTTGGTTAAGCGTCTGACTCTTGGTTTGGCTCAGGTCATGATCTAGCAGTTTTGTGATCTCTGGCAGTGTGGACCCTGCTTGGGATTCTCTGTCTCCTCTTCTCTCTGCCCCTACCTCACTTGCACTGTCTCTGTCTCTCTCAAAATAAATAAATAAACTTTTTAAAAAAGTGCAAAAAAATAAATTTAATAAAAGAAATCTTGGGGCGTCTGGGTGGTCAGTTGATTGTCTGATGTTGGCTCAGATCATGATCTTGCAGTTCATGAGTTCCAGCCCCACGTCGGTCTCTCTGCTGTCAGCGCAGAGCCCACTTTAGATCCTCTGTCTGTCTGTCTGTCTCTCTCTCTGCACCTGCCCCTCGTGCTTTCTCTAAAAAATAAACATTAAAAAAAAATAAATAAAAGGGGCGCAGTCAGTTAAGCATCCGACTCGATCTCAGCTCACAGTTTGTGAGTTTGAGTCCCACATTGGGCTCTGTGCTGATGGCACGGAGCTTGCTTGGGATTCTGTCTCTCCTTCTCTCTGCCTCTCCCCTGCTTGTGCTCTTTCTCTCTCTTGCAAAATAAACAAATAAACTTAAAAATTTTTAAATAAATAAAATAAATCTGAAAAAAAATAATTCTTAAAAAATAAAGTAAACTAAACTAAACTAAACTAAAATAAAGCAATGGCGTAGTTCTCAAAGGTGTCAATGTTGACCCTTCATGACCTGGCCCTGATTTACTCAAATAGAATAAATCCTGAATTATAAGAAATATACTATAGTCTCCATTAAAATAGCTTACAGCCACCTATGAATTATCTAGGAAATAGAAAATAAAACCCAGAAATTAAATCTAGAGAGAACAGGGGCACCTGAGTGGCTTAGTTGAACACCTGACTCCTGATTTCAGCTCAGGACATGATCCCATGATCTCTGCTTGAGATTCTCTCTCTCTTCCTCTGTCCCTCTGCCCTGCTTGTGCTCACTCTCTTAAAAAAAAAAAAAAAAAATCTAGAGAGAATATAAAAATCTTAGGTGCCTGAGTGATTTCTAGTTCTGCTTTTAGGACTATTGGTAGACAGAAAAATTGATGAATTTGAGGCTCACTTTTTATCAAACAAAATATCAAACTTTATCTACTTAGATGAAATATTTTTGTATATAGATGTTAGATGGGCATTCTTCCTAAGTAAGTTATGTCCTATCAGTAATTTATATCTCTTTGCCTATTTCTTGGTTTTCAAATACCATTCATTTCCATCTCATAGATAAATGCCTAGCATTGTTTAGATCCTTGTCCTTATTAATGAAGAACTACAGGAGAAGTTAGTGACCCAAAAGTGAATTTATCAATTTCAGGAGAGTGGTTACCTCTGGGACCAAAGAAACAAAATGTCATCACAAGGGAATGCGGGCATGGGCATAGAGAGAGGGGTGGAGCGGGATATCTCTGTTTTTAATTTCATTTCTTAAGCTGGGCAGTGGCCCAAAGGATCCTTTATATTTCTGTGTATTTTTGTCTATGCTTTTTTCTATTTATGAAAAATTTCACTAAAAATAAAAGAAAGTTTTAAAAATTGCTCATGATCAAGGTGAAGTGAATTAAGTCCTGACTTTGGTCCTAAAAATCTGTTGCTCTGTGATTCACTTTGTGATCCATGTGCTTCAGTTTCAGTAAAACATGAAAAATACTTTGTAGGAACTTCATCTGGCAAGATCTCAGGGGGGAAACACACTTTTAGAAACTAAATAATATTAAATCACGAGATATTTGGGAATGCTACCTGTGTTCCCACACTTTAAATGTTTTCTTTAAAGTCATCAACATTTTTCATTTCTGAAAAAAGAGCAGCCTAGGACTGAACATGTTTTCTGCTACCTCCTAAATCAAAGAGAAGGTATAAATCATTTTTTTAAGAGTGTAATATCAAGAAATGATTCATAGGCTTTCCCCCACTTTGCTTACATTTTCAACCCTTTAACAAATACCCACTTAAAACTATTTATTCCCACCTTTCCATCTTCATCTTATACAAAACTCCACACGGTTGGGAAAATGAGTCTTCAGTGACAATGGACTTCCACTTCACTTACAAGCCTTGAAACTCTAAGCTACACTTGTAATTACCAGCTTGCTCTCTAGCTATCTCTAAGACAAAAACACTTCAAATATAAAGCACTGACTTGAGAAATGTTTATATCAAAGAACTGCCTTATGAGAAATGGAAACACCAGCACAATGGGAAAAGCCTGAGACTTATCTGGAGGATGTATATATAACTGAGTCTAAGAAATTATGTCAATTCTTGAGAAAAGTCCTATTTATAGAAATCAGCTGTGCTACCTCTATACCATATACACACCAAGTCCTGCAACACGCTAGTAAAACATTGAATTCTAAATATGAGTTCCTGTAGCATTTATCTTCTGCAAGGGCAAGAAATTAATAGATAGTTTCCCTACACTATTATATAAAAAAAACTCTGAAGGGCTCAAGTAAAACAAAACTATGAGTGGCAAATTAATATAACTGAATGAAAAACAACTTACAACGTTTCATTCATTCTTCACAAAGTTGTACACATCCTAAAGTTATAAACAACAAAATCCTCCTGGTCAACTCCCTATAAAATATTCAATTTCACATCTTCATCTGCCTTGCCTCTGTCAAAATTTCTTTGCCTTCTATTACTCACCAACTGCATCTGGATTTACCGGTCTGGAGACGTCAGCTTGCCCCATGATTAAATTGTCTGATGTGTCTCACGACAACAAACTGTCCCGGACCAAAGAAAACTTAAAAAGATAAATCCACATAAAGAAGAGACATGCACTCCTCTCTCAGTGTCACTGCCAAACGTCGGGAAAAAGCATGAGGTGAGTTCATTTGCTGGAGTTTCTGTTCCCTGTATCCCAGCCTGGGCACTTGTGGTTCTTACAAATATGTCTTCACGCTGGCTCTCTTCACACAGGAATGCCTGTCATTCCAGAGCGCACACTGTGAAGAGCTCAAGTGCAGGAAGGGGAGGAGACTGCCAACTACATTCGGGCTGCTGTGTGGCCCGCCCCGAAAGGCCACACCTACTTCTCCTGCCGTTGAGCTTTTTTATAACTCTCCAGATTCACAGCTATAGAAGATTGGGAGCCTACTCCAGAGTAGAACTTGTAGACGTAATCATGCACAAAACGTCAGGGTTGTGCATTACACACTGATGGGAAAGGAGGTAGACTCAAAGATATGTCTTCAAGACAGGCTTGCCTCAAAAGTACCGACTGTTCTCACATTTCACGGCTTGCTCTAAAACTGTAGTATTTCCTACCTATAAGTGGCAGATCCAAAGCAGGATGAGATCTATACACAGGGGGAATTAACAACATTAGGAGTAATAGTTTAGGACTGAATATACCTTCCCTAAAAATAAATAGTTCTGAAAATTTTGCTTACTAAAATAATAAATTTGAAATAAATGTTTGACAGTATTTCTCTTCCTGCTCAAGCTCAATAACCACTAAATGACCTTGGGGATTACAAAATGATAGGTAATGACCCCACATGTTGTGCTGCATATAATACATGAAAATATCAGCTAACCACATGTCCCAACTGAAGGTGCAACTTGCATACTGATTTTTCTTTTTTAATGATATAACTAACTTACATATAGTCGAAGTACTTAAATATTAAGGATACAGCTTGATGAATTTTTATCCACAGACATACCTGTGTATGCTAACACTTAATTTGGTAAATGCAAAAAGCCATATCTAACACAAACTGCAGTGTTTAGCCACATACGCTGGATTATTTCATTAACACCTGAAGGTAAAAATGGTAAACTAACACTTCTGAGCACTACATTATGGAGGTTGACATTGGTTACTGGATTTAATCACTGCCACAACTAACCATGCATTGTGAAGAGCATATTATTTAACCTATTATCAGATTAGGAAACTAAGGTTAGTAAGGTCAAATACTGTGACTTATGTCACCAAGTTTGTAAGTGCCAAAGCCCTAATATTCCTTCAATAAATGACGGCTGCGAAAAACAAAACAAACAACAACAAAACCCCAAAGCTTTTAGTTTAAATCTTAGTATTCCAAACCAAGCTCACAGAAGAATTTCTAGTATCTGGAATTTCCTTTTACCTTTCCTTAGTACCTTCTCCTTTCCCCCCGTTATTTTATCCCCTTTATCTGCTTTTGATACGGAAAAAAAAAATAGCAAAGATAACAAATAAGAAAATGATAAAGCCAAAGCAATGGTAAGAAAAAAAAGTGTAGAAAACCTCAGGCAACATTTTAATTGTTAATACTGGTAGCAGTCAGAAAAACATTATTACGTTGACCATTAAAATAGGAAAGAGAGGGGCGCCTGGGTGGCTCAGTCGGTTAAGCGTCCGACTTCGGCTCAGGTCATGATCTCACGGTCCATGGGTTCGAGCTCCGCGTCGGGCTCTGTGCTGACAGCTCAGAGCCTGGAGCCTGTTTCAGATTCTGTGTCTCCCTCTTTCTCTGGCCCTCCCCTGTTCATGCTCTCTCTCTCTCTGTCTCAAAAATAAATAAACGTTTAAAAATAAAATAAAATAAAATAGGAAAGAGAGTAAAAGGAAAAACATACTGAAAGAATGCTCTAATGCAAGAATATCCAATACCTTCAAACTCTGGCACTCATTAGCCTAAAAGCAGAGCATGTGTAACAGCTGTTTCCACACTGTAAAATGGGAGGCAAAAGGTGGCACCTGCTGCCCAGCACCCAGTAGGTGCTCAACATATTGTAGTAACCATCATCATCACCATCATCTTCTTCATCATGGATGTAACACAGCATATGTTTAAGAGGATGAGCTTTGGGAGTGCCTGGGTGGCTCAGTCGGTTGAGCGTCTGACTTCGGCTCAGGTCATGATCTCACAGTCCGTGAGTCCCAGCCCCACGTCACGTACCGTGGTGACAGTTCTTACTTCTTTGGATTCTGCGTGTGTCTCTCTCTCTGCCCCTCCCCTGCTCATGCTCTGTCTCTCTCTCTCAAAAATAAATATTAAAACAAAATTATTTTATTTTATATATAAAAAAGAGGATGTGCTTTGGAGGCAACTGAAATTTTAATTCCAGATCTATCACTAGGTGTTAACACTAGGCAAGTTCTTTTACCTCTCTGTGTCTCGATTTTCCATTCTGTAAAATGAGCATAACCATACTTAGCAGTACGAGGCAGTTGTGAGGATTAAATGACACGAACATAAATAGAGCCCTCTGCAATGTGCCCGGCACACAGAAAACTCTCAATAAATGCAAGCAATAATTATCACAGTTGCTATAGTAAAAGAAAACAAGTCCAGAAAGGAAAAGCCAAGTCAGGAGTAGCCAGACAATGGTACATGGCAAAAAAAAGTCATTACAAAGAGGTTAGTCAGAAACGGAAGAGGATGACATTTCTGTATCATGAATCCAGGGAGCATATTGGAAGAAGCAGGCCAAGGAGGAAGTCTGAACACAATCAGGTTTGGTACACAAAAACAGCAAGCAGATGGAACAGCCCAGGCAAAACGATTACTGTGAATAAGTTTAAACCAGGCACATCACACACACTCACAGCCCAGAAACAGTACTGGAGAATTTAGTTTATGTTGATAGGACCATACCAGAGTACAACAGATAGATTTATGGATCCTGGTATAGCTGCTGTTTACCACCTGGCAAATTTAAAGTTTATTTATGTACTTTGAGAAAGAGAGAGAAGAGAGTGCACAAGTGGGGGGGTGGGAAAGGCAGAGAGAGAGGGAGGGAGAGAGAAAGAATCCCAAGCAGGCTTTCCATGCTCATGGAGCAGAGCCCGACGTGCAGCTGGAGCTTATGAACCGTGAGATCATGACCTGAGCCGAAATCAAGAGTCAGACGCTCAACTGAATGAACCATTCAGGTGCCTTGGCATTGGTTTCTTTCTGTGGCTGGTTTGTTAGATGCAAAAGCAAACATACCTGCTTCCTATGCTACATCAAATACTGTAATTCTTGTTCCCTGCTACCCCAACTTCCAGAAGGCAACACGGTTTGCCAGTGGAAGAGAGCAGAGGCCCTGGAGGCCTGGAACAGAGGCCCTACATAAAATTTCAGCTTTCCCGTTTACTGATTAGGCAACTCTGAACAAATTACTTTTAACTTACATGAGCCTCAGTTTCCACACCTGCAAAATGGAGAGAATTACTCACAGAGTTGTGAGGATTAAGAGAATTTTTAAAGAGCATGATGGTTGAAGTTGCTTAAAATATCTGGCACCCTTTAGCCCCACCTAGATTCTTTATATAAATGACCCCCCCCCCCCAACGTTTAAATTTAAACACCACTGTTCTTTAGGAAAAACTGGGGATGTTCTGATAATGCTTTTCTGTCACTGAGGCTATATGTATGGCAGGCATGAAGTCATGCATGTTTACAAGCCTGCAATATGCTGGCCTATGTTAATGGGAGGAAAAAACTGAAGTTACACCGCCGGACTGCTTTCAGCTCCATGGAATGAAAGACCTCAGGCTAAAAAACTGGTGTTACACACATTCTGCCTTTTTGCTTTTTCTTCAAGTTTGTGTTTTGAAGACAATAAGTTCTTTTTTTAAAATTTTATTTATTTTTTAACTTACATCCAAGTTAGTTAGCATATAGTGCAATAATGATTTCAGTAGTAGATTTCAGTGATTCATACCCTATGTACAACACCCAGTGCTCATCCCAACAAGTGTCTTAATACCCCTTCCCCATTTAGCCCATCCCCCCAACCACACCCCCTCCAGCAACCCTCAGTCTGTTCTATTTAAGAGTCTCTTATGTTTTGTCCTCCTCCTTGTTTCACATTATTTTTGCTTCCCTTCCCTTATGTTCACCTGTTTTGTATCTTAAATTCCACATATGAGTGAAGTCATATGATATTTGTCTTTCTCTGACTGGCTAATTTCACTTAGCATAATACCCCCTAAGTTCCATCCACGTAGCTGCAAATGGCAAGATTTCATTCTTTTTGATGGCCAAGTAATACTCCATTGTATGTATGTATGTATGTATATGTGTGTGTGTGTGTGTGTACACACACGTGCGCGCATGCACACACACACACACACACCACATCTTCTTTATCCATTCATCTGTCAATGAACATCTGGGCTCTTTCCATACTTTGGCTATTGTTGATAGTGCATCTAGAAACACGGGGGTGCATGTGTCCCTTTGAAACAGCACACCTCTATCGCCTGGATAAATGCCTAGTAGTACAATTCCTGGGTCATAGGGTAGTTCTATTTTTAACTTTTTGAGGAATCTCCATAGTGTTTTCCAGAGTGGCTGCACCAGTTTGCATTCCACCAGCAGTGCAAAAGAGATCCTCTTTCTCCACATCCTTGCCAATATCTGGTTTTGCCTGAGTTGTTCATTTTAGCCATTCTGACTGGTGTGAGGTTGTATCTCATTGTGGTTTTAATTTGTTCTTCCCTGATGATGAGTGATGAGCATTTTTTCATGTGTCTGTTAGCCATCTGGATGTCTTCTTTGGAAAAGTGTCTGTTCATGTCTTTTGCCCATTTTGAAGACAGTAAGTTCTTAAGGATGCCCACAGGATCAGGACATGCTTCTAGAACCGAGGAGAGAGTTGTAAGAAATGATATTAAACAGGAAAGTTTCAGGTAAGAAAGATGGAAGGGTTTTTCCAGGGCTGGGTTAAGGATTTACAGAGTCACTTAGAATGCAGTAGAGGCAGTGGGAAAGGTAGGCCCAGCTGGAAACGAGAGTTAGCTGAATGGAGATGAGAAAGGGTGGGAAAAACAGCCGAGCCAAAAGATTCACAGGTTGTGAGGACAAGGGAAAGAGGGAGGTGAGAAGAGGTTATCAATGACACTGATGGAACTTCAGGCAACTATGTGACATCAGGTGGCTGAATCAAATTATTGCCAAGCTCCCTTTTGGTTCTGAAATTCTATAGCAGAATCAAACCAACGACTTAACCAATTCAATGTTCTGTTTCAAATAATGCCTCCAAAAAGTGTTTTATTATGGAAAAGAGCAGTGGCCATAGTGTACTTTATATAATGAATCTAGCTCAGTGCTTGCCATATATTGCAAAATACCCACTTAATGAATTGGATTATTATTATTGGGAAACCACAAGCCTTATATATTCATACCACAATTATTTCCTGAGCACCTCTAAAGTATCAGGTATTGTCCCAGGTGTTGGGGACATGGTAGTGAATACAGTGCGGAAAAACCTCATGCCTTCTTTCTAGTACGTTAGATGGTGATAAGTACCGTAGAGAAAAATTATTCAGGAAAGGGAAGCAGGGTGGGCTGAGAGAGAGAGTGCTAAATTACAAATTGTGTGAGAAGGGCCTCATTGGGAAGATAACATATAAAGACTTGAAGTAAAGAAATGCCTCAATTAACTTTCTCTGTCATCTTCCTCACTTAGACATACTTCATATTATTGTGCTTCACAGATACTGCATTTTTAACAAATTGAAGGTCTGAGACAACCCTGTGTCAAGCAAGTCTACTGTCACTAGTTTTCCAATAGCATTTGCTCACTTTGTGTCTCTTTGTCACATTTCAGTAATTCTTGCAATATTTCAAACTTTTCACTATTATAATATTTGTTATAGTGATCTGTGATCGGTGATCTTTGATTTTACTATTGTAAATGTTTTGGGGAACCATGAACCAGGCCCACATGAGATTGTGAACTTAATCGATAGATGTGTGTGTTCTGACTGCTCCACTGACTAGCTATTCCTCTATCTCTCTCCCTCTCCTCAAGCTTAGCTAGTCCCTGACACAGAACAATATGGAGATGAGGTCCATTAATAACTCTACAATGGCCTCTAAGTGTTCAAGTGAAAGGAACAGTCACAGCTTTAAATCAAAAGCTAGAAATTATTAAGTTTAGTGATGAAGGCATGTGGAAAGCCAAGATGGCCAGAAGATAGGCCTCTTGGTCCAGTTAGCCAAGCTGTGAATGCAAAGGAAAAGTTCTTGAAAGAAATTAAAAGTGCTACTCCAGTGAACACATGAATGATAAGAAAGTGAAATAGCCTTATTGCACATATGGAGAAAGTTTGAGTAGTCGAGAGAGAAGATCAAACTAGCCCCAACACTCCCTTAAGCCAAACCTAATCCAGAGCAAGGCCCTAACTCTCTTTAATTGTGTGAAGGCTGAGAGAGGGGAGGAAACTGCAGAAGAAAAGTCTGAAGCTAAGAGAGTTCAGTTCGTGAGGTTTAAGGAAAGACGCTATCTCCAAAAAAATACAAGATGAAACAGCACATGGCAATGTGGGGGCTGCAACAAGTTCTCCAGAAGATCTAGTCAAGATAATTTATGAAGGTGCCTACACTAAACAACAGGTTTTCAATGTAGATGAAAACAGCTTTAAAATACAAGATTCCATCTAGGAATTTCATAGTTAGAGAGGAAAAAATCAATGCTGGCTTCAAAACTTCAAAGGACAGGCTGACTCTCCTGTCAAGGGCTAATAGAGATGGTGACTTTAAGTAGAAGCCAATGCTCACTGACCATACCAAAAATCCTAGGGCCTTTAAGGACTATGCTAAATCTACTCTGCCTGTACTCTACAAATGGAACAGATGACAGCACATCGGTTTATAACATGGTTTACTAAATTTTTTAAGCCACTCTTGAGACCTACTGCCCAGAAAGAAAGATTCCTACTGCTCAGTGACAATGCACCTGGTCACCCAAGAGCTCAGATGGAGATGTACAGTGAGATTAATTTTGTTTTCACGCCTGCTAACACAATAGCCATTCCATGGATCAAGTAGTAATTTTTTGTAAGTTTATTTATTATTTTGAGAGAGAGCAAGAGAGAGCAGGGGAGGGGCAGAGAGAGAGAATCCCAAGAGTCTCTTGAGAATCTGCACTGGTGATACAGAGCCTGATGCAGGGCTCAAACTCATGAACTGTGAGATTGAAATCAAGAGTCAGACACTTAATTGACTGAGCCATCCAGGCACCCCTCAAGGGGTGGTTTTGACCTTCAAGTCTTATTATTTAAGGAATTAATTTTGCACAGCTGTAGCTGTCATAGATAGCAATTCCTCTGATGGATCTGGGCAAAGTAAATTGAAAATCTTCAGGAAAGTAAATGATCCACCAAACTGCATGCCATTAAGAACACTTGTGATTCACGAGGAGAGGTCAAAATATCAACATTTATGGGTGTTTGGAAGAAGTTGATTCCCACATGGATGACTGTGTGTGTGTGGGGGGGGTGTTCAAGACTTCAATGGAAGAAGTACCTGCAGATGGGGTAGAGACAGCAAGAGAACTAGAACGAGAAGTGGAGCCTGAAGATGGGAGTGAATGGCTGTGATCCCATGATACAACTTGAACAGATGAGGAGTTGCTTCTTATGGATGAGCAAGGAGAGTGGTTTCTTGAGATGGAATCTCCTCCTGGTGAAGATGCTGCGAAGAATGTTGAAATGACAACAAGGCATTTAAAATATCAAATAAACTTAGTTGATAAAGCAGCAAGGTATGAGAGGATTGACTTGAATTATTATTATTATTATTATTATTATTATTATTATTATTATATTTTAATGTTTTATTTATTCTTAAGAGAGAGAGAGAGAGAGAGACAGAGCATGAGCGGGTGAGGGGCAGAGCGAGAGGGACACAGAATCCGAAGCAGGCTCCAGGCTCTGAGCTGTCAGCACAGAGCCCAATGTGGGGCTCAAACCCACAAGCTGTGAGATCATGACCTGAGCCGAGGTCAGACGCTCAACTGACTGAACCACCCAGGCGCCCCAACTTGAATTATTTTTTAAGGCTTATTTATTTTTGAGAGAGAGAGATGGACAGGCAGACAGACAGAGGGAGAAGGAGACAGAGGATCCAAAGCAGGCTCTGCCCTGACAGAAGAGAGCCCAATGAAGGGCTCGAATTCATGAACTGTGAGATCATGACCTGAGCCGAAGTTGGACACTTAAACTGACTGGGCCACTCAGGAGCCCCAGATTGACTCTAATTTTGAAAGGAGTTCTGCTGTGGGTAAAATATGTTATCAAACAGCATCACATGTTATGATGCTGAAAGGAAAAGTCAACCGATGTGGCAAACATCATTGTCTTATATTAAGAACTTGCCCCAGCCTTCAGCACCCACCACCCTGATCAGTCAGCAGCCATCCACATCAAGGCCAGACCCTCTTATCAGCAAAAAGATTACAACTCACTGAAAGCTCAGATGATGGTTAGTGTTTTTTTAGTAATCAAGTATTTTTCTTAAGTAAGCTCTACATTCAGCGTGGAGCTTGGCCTCATGACCCTGAGATCAAGAATCACATGCTCTTCTGACTGAGCCACCCAGGTGCTCCAGAAATAAAGTACAGTAAAACCTTAGTTTGTGAGCATAGTTCATTCTGGCAACATGCTTATAATCCAAAGCACCTGTATATCAAAGTGAATTTCTCCATAATAAATAATGGAAACTCGGATGATTTGTTCCACAACCCAAAAATATTCATATAAAAATGATCACAATATTGTAACATAATAGAAAATAATAAAGAAAATACAAAATATAAAGAAAAATAAACAAGTTAACCTACACTTACCTTTGAAAGCCTTCATGGCTGGTGTGAGAGAGAGAAGAGAGAGGAGGATTATGGTGTAGGACCACTTTCATTATCACTAACGGATGTTGATTACAGTACAGTATTAATAAACTTGTCATCTACTGTATTTAATGTAACTGGCAATAAGGCAGCAGAGGAAAGGGTCTATATCTGCAGGCAGCCTGACCTAGAATGAAGCAAAGCATTCCTAAGCTTACTCTTGTATGAAAAAGCAAAGGTCTGTCTATAGGTGCTTTGAAGTGACAAAAAAGTGTACTAGTGGCAGTGTGGGCACCTTCCAACGTTCTGAAAAATCACTGATTTCTGCCAAACACTGCGGCCTGAGACAGAGCATCCGAGCATGGGAGACGATCACCCACAATCCCATAGCGAGGAAGAGAGAGACACACAGAGAGGGAGAAAGAGAGAAGAACCATGGGCTAAATGGTGATCATGGGACATCTGGCACCACGTACTACTCGTATTGCAAGACACTGCTTGTTTATCAAGTTAAAATTTATTAGAAATGTTTGTTCATCTGGTGGAACACTCAGAGAACACGTTACTCTGTTACAATGCAAGGTTTTACTCGTATTTGTATTTTAAGTATTTTTAAAATAAGGTGTGTACATGGATTTTTTAAAACATAATGCTACTGTGCACTTAGTAAACTGCAATATAGTATAAACACAACTTTTACATGCACTGGCAAACATTCATTTGGCTTGCTTTATTGCAAAATCTGCCTTACTGCAGTGGTCTGGAACTGAACCCACAGTATCTCTGAGGTATGCCTATACTATAGTTCCATCAGTTCTAAGAGAAGCAAAATAAAAGGCGACACTTTCAAAGGTACTACAAATGAATACTGCTTACTCTGGAGTATATTTTAATGATTGGTCGCTGAACTAACAGTTATCAAATATGCTATTCAGTTCTCAAATACCTACAGATGGACTGTCCAATACTATCGTCACCAGCTGCATATGATTATTTGAATTTATATTCAATCTGTTTATATTATATACAATTTGCAATTCAGTTTTTCATTTGTACTGGCCAAATTTCAGATGCCCAATAGCCACACATGGCTACCACGATGGATGGTGCAGATATAGAACATTTCCATCACTGCAGGAAGTTCTATTGGACATAATGCACCTGAAGCCTTTTTCAAGTCCACTAAAGTCTTTTAGTAATAACAAAACAGCACTAACTGTACCTTTCAGTGTGTGGTGTCTACCTTCCAAGGCACTAACCTACTAAAGGCACTATACTATGAGGGAACCCTGACAAGTTTAAGAAAAAAAAAAAAAGTTTCTTTTTATACAGCACTAACTACTAAGCTATTAACACTCTTTTTTTTTTTATGTTTATTTTATTTTTGAGAAAGCAAGAGAGACAAAGCATGAGTGGGGGAGGAGCAGAGAGAGAGGGAGATACAATCTGAAGCAGGCTCCAAGCTCTGAGCTGTCAGCACAGAGCCTGACTCAGGGCTCGAACCCACAAACCGTGAGATCATGACGTGAGCCAAAGTCAGACACTCAACCGACTGAGCCACCCAGGTGCCCGTAACACTCTTCCTTTAGTAACTGAATTACTACTTCTTTTTCTAGTTAAAGTCTTTGACTATTAATACTAATTCAAAGTCTAAGGAAGGGGAATGATTTAAAATTTTTTTTTAATATTTATTTATTTTGAGAGAGAGCACACATACAAGCAGGAGAGGGGCAGAGAGAGAGAGAGAGAGAGAGAGAGAGAGAATGCCAAGCAGGTTTCCTGCTGTTGGCACAGAGCCCAACGCAGGGCTCAATGCCATGAACTGTGAGATCATGACCTGAACCAAAATCAAGAGTTGGATGCTTAACTGACTGAGCCATCCAGGCATCCCAAGAATGGCTTTATTTTAAAGTTTTACTAAGAATTATATCCATTTGTTATCAATTGAAAATTAACAACCTCGGGTCACCTGGGTGGCTCAGCCGGTTGAGCGACTGACTTCGGCTCAGGTCATGATCTCACGGTTCCTGAGTTTGGGCCCCTCATCGGGCTCTGTGCTGACAGCTCAGAGCCGGGGAGCCTGCTTCAGATTCTATGTCTCCCTCTCTCTCTGCCCCTCCCCCACCCGCGCTCTGTCTTTCTCTGCCTCTCAGAAATAAAGAAAATTAAAAAAAATTTTTAAAGAAAATTAACAACCTCTATCTTATTGGCCATCCATTTATTATTTCTATTTCTCCAAACAGTACTTTTTCATGCGCTGAAGGTAGATTTTATGAGTTACAGTGAAAGTGACTGAGGAGTTTTAAAGAAAAAAAGTACTTTATAAAACATGATATTCACAAAAACTAAGTCCCTAGTGGCCTCTATTAAGAAACCACAAGGTATCAATGATGTGTAGAAACTAACCAGTCAGAAATCAAAGGGCTGCCCATCCCAGGGTTTTGAAACGAGTTAAATGTTCCCCAGTAAAGTGGCATTCACTGCTGATGACTCAGAGATGACTATTAGCCACTGCCAGTTCTCTCCTTCCTTCCTTCCTTCTCTTTCATAACTCTAACTCATCTGGCCCTCAATCCTTTAAGTGAGAAAGAAATCTAAACATTACCAAGGAATATTCTGAGCCACATATTCAGTAAGAATACAATCAATGTCGGATAATAGCTACAATGTTTGTAAAAGTTATTCAAAAATGTCTAACAAGGAATCTCCTTAAACATTCTTTTTTAAAATGTGTAGGAGAATAAAGGGTTCATCGTCTACTAAATAAAAATTCTGAGTAATGAACACCTGGTTACCCCATGAGTCAACAGTAATTCCTGTAATAGGAACCAAGGATGATTATATCAGTGGTGTTTCTATAAAACTTACTCCAGCTATTATTAACTCAAATGAACTTTATTCTTTGATTTCCATGTATGAAGTATCCACCTCTTTTGTAGCATTCTCTTCTCTCAAAACCCTCAATCTTGCACAATCACAAATTCTGGGAGATGAAGCACAGGGGCAAAAAAAAAAAAAAAGCTATGCATATAATTTCTAAATTCAAATTCAAAGAAACATTATGTTCTGGATTATACCAAACTGTCCTTCTAAATCTTGTTTTAAAAAAAGTAACATGGTGGGAATGCAAGCTGGTGCAGCCACTCTGGAAAACAGTATGGAGGTTCCTCAAAAACCTAAAAATAGAACTACCCTACGAACCAGCATTTGCAGTACTAGGCACTTATCCACGGGATACAGGTGTTTATAGCAGCACTATCAACAATAGCCAAAGTATGAAAAGAGCCCAAATGTCCATCGATGGATGAATGGATAAAGAAAATGTGGTGTATGTGTATATATATATATATTATAATACTCTATTGTGTGTGTGTATATATACTCAGAAATCAAAAAGAATGAAATCTTGCCATTTGCGACTACATGGATGGAACTGGAGGGTGTTATGCTAAGTGAAATTAGTCAGAGAAAGACAAAAATCATGACTTGACTCATATGAGGACTTTAAGAGACAAAACAGATGAACATAAGGGAAGGGAAACAAAAAGAATATAAAAACAGGGAGGGGATCAAAACAGAAGAGACTCATAAATATGGAGAACAAACTGAGGGTTACTGGAGGGGTTGTGGGAGGGGGGATGGGCTAAATGGGTAAGGGCACTAAGGAATCTACTCCTGAAATCATTGTTGCACTATATGCTAACTAATTTGGATACAAATTTTAAAAAATAAAAAATAAAATAAAAAAAAAAAAAGCAACATGGGGCACCTGGCTGACTCAGTAGAGCATGCAGCTCTTGGTCTTGGGGTTGTGAGTTCAAGCCCCGTGTTGGGTGTGGAGATTACTTAAAAATATAATCTTCAAAATAAAAAGGGGTACCTGGGTGGATCAGTCGGTTAAGCATCCGACTGGTGATTTTGGCTCAGGTCATGATTCCAGGGTCATGGATTGAGCCCTGCATTGGGCTCCGTGAACATGGGGTCCACTTAAGATCCTCTCTCTTACCCTCTGCCCCTCTCCCCTGCTCACCGTCTGTCATTAGGGAAAAAAAAAAAAAAAAAAGGAACAGTGAAATACATTAACACTTTAGGACAACAATCTGGTGACGTCAGAAAAAATACGGACAATTGTGTGATTTTGCTCACCTGTCTATACTAAAGCAACTAGCCTAATTCTAGTCTAACTTTTCGGAAAAGATAATCTTTATTAGTACTGATGAGGCTGTAAAAATGTTATCACCAAATAAAATCTTTCAAGATGCAAATTTGATTACTGTGTTTTCAGCCTAAAAATAATTTCTTTTACTGAAAAAGCCCGAAATTACACAGCATCCAGTTAGCTGTTAAACACTGTACTAACACTCATCTGGTTGCCGGGCCTATGCACCAAGGGCCTTCAGGATACCACCTGACCTAAAATCCAGGGAGGAGCTGACAACCAGTTTGTTGTGCTGAGTTGTAGTAAAGGAAAATAAAAAAGATAAAGGGCTGAAAGAACTCTTCTGAGATTCATTCACTTAGGGCAAAAAGTCTTCTGTATCTTTAAACAATTTTACAAATCTCCCCAGTCTGACATAGTCTGTGGAGTACAGCTTTCAGTTTTGACATCCTCCTCTGTGTGCCTGGGGCAGTAATAGTTTACTGCTTCCTGCTTCCAGTTTGATTCCTCTCTAATCTATCCTCAACAGTGGGGCCGCAGTGATGTTTACAACAGCACAAATTTAACAGTGTTCTTTACGGCTCACAAAAAAAGTCTTTCAAGCCCTGATCTAAGCCCACCTTTCTAACGAGCCTCTTCTCTACCTCCTCTCCCGTACTTACTTGTCTTCAGTCCTGCTGCACCTCGTGGAGTTCCTAAACTATGACATGCTCTCCCGGGTCTATCTACTGAGGCATCTGCTGTTCTAGCTTCCTGGAAAGTCGTCTCCCTCCCCACATCCCCTCATCTGGCTAAGTCCTGCTCCTTCAAATTCGTTTATGTGTCACTTCCTCCTTGAAGCCGCCTTTGAACATCTACCTTTTGACACTTAAGACTGAATCAGGTATACCTCTTCTGTGCTCCCAAGTCACCCTGAGTCTACCTCTACATACAGGGGTACACATCACTTTTGTTCTAATTATCTATTTACTTACTTGTCTCTCCTACATGTATCCTCAGCAAGTAACATACTGCTCAGCACATAGTAGGCATTCAATAAATATTTGAAAACAAGGGAGACAGGCAAAGGGAGAACAGGATCTTTCACTAGTTTAGACTGCAAGTATCCTTTTCAGGTTATGAAGTATTTAAGTTGGGGAAAGTGCCAGGCTGGTAGGTAATGAACTTAGAATAAGTCACTTAACAATTTCATGACAAAAAGGAAAGAAAAAGACAGGCATAATTGAGATTATCTTGAAAGCTACAGATTAAATGTTATTACAAATTCACTGCCATCTATGCTTACAGCAACACAATCTTTGAATTACAGTTGGTTTTAGATTTATAAAAAAAGTGATTGAAAAAAACCCCAGCTCTGCTTTTCTTCTAGTTTCTAGGAGAAATGGTTACGAGGATTAAAATAGCACCACCAGTTTTTAATCACTTAAAGGTGATTTCTTTTCTCCCCTTCATTCTTGTTTCCCAATCATTTCATTAAATGATAATGTTTCTACCAGAAAAATCAGAACACAAGAGATAAAATAATACTAAATATCGATTTTGTTACATATGAACATCTTTAACAAAAGAGCTGATGAAAAAGAGCTAAATCTTAGAAAGAATAAACTAAGTTCAATTTCCCATGCATTCTTTCCCCTCGTTTTCTATGAATAAGCTAACACTAACTGAGCCTATATTATAACTCCAGGGACTATTCTAAGTGTTCTACATGTGTTAATTAATCTAATTCTCACAACAAGGACATCAAAAGGATTCCATTTATTATCCTACTTAACAGATGAGTCACACAGGGGTAAACTTGTCCAGTGAGTTCAAAGCCGACAAATGGCAAAATTGGGGCTCATATCTAAGTACTCTGGACGTGAATCTCTACTCCTACTAACATACTGTATACCTAAACATAAATTGAATTCACACAACTTATTTTTAACCTTAGAAACACTGTTGGAGGTATTACTGTAACAAAAGTAAAATTCAGGCACAGAGCAGTTATACAAATTGTCCAAAATGACAATGTTAAAATTAAAAAAATAGTTGTTCTCTTAGGCCATCCCTGATATTTCCAGTATGACCATCACCAAGAATGATGCTTCCTATCATAAAACCAATCTTTAAAGGAAATTCTTAGGGGCGCCTGGGTGGCTCAGTCGGTTAAGCATCCAACTTCGGCTCAGGTCATGATCTCACGGTCCGTGAGTTCGAGCCCCGTGTCGGGCTCTGTGATGACAGCTCAGAGCCTGGAGCCTGTTTCAGATTCTGTGTCTCCCTCTCTCTCTGCCCCTCCCCTGTTCATGCTCTGTCTCTCTCTGTCTCAAAAATAAATAAACGTTAAAAAAAAAAAATTTTTTTTTAAGTTAAAAAAAATAAAGGAAATTCTTAGAAAATAAATGAAAGGTCTAAAATCAAGAGAGGTTGGCTATTTGGGTCAGAGACATTTCTACCACTCCTCAAACTAAACCTGTAACAAAAATACCCCAGCCCCAGTGTTTCATGAGAAGCACCTTTAACCCACACCGGGGGCATTATTAGCCATATAAAACAGTATGTTTCATCATCATATACTGTGTGTCTGTATCTTTAAGGTTATTAGGTAATTAGGAAGCCCCTAGATTTTACTATTTCCCCATGTTCTCCAAATTCTCTTGATACAAGACAAATACAATAAAAAAAAACTCTCCTTAAAGAAATCACCACTAAGTTGTTCAAAGAATGCAAAGAAAGGAAATATATATCTATACAAGCAAATTTGGTTTTAATAATTTCCATACGTACAAGTCATGCTCAATAACATGGCATGAAATTCCAATAATGCAACTCTTTTCATATGTATAAAAACATTTATTCACTCTGCCTCACATTGACAGTTCTTAATCTCCTCTTTGAGAGCTAAAACTGTATCTTATTTTTTTCCCTTCATGGCAACTAGGGCAGTGTACCAACAAAATTTATTGAATGAATTAATGAATCAGTCTGCCAGCCAATCATCCATTCATCCACCTTTTCACCTTTTGGTTGGAGTGAGTATACAGTGAGTATGAAAATAAATTATCAAGCAAAACTACCTGAACTTCATTGTAACCAACGTTAAGCCATTGGCCTTGGATGTACTATGAGATTAAAACCAGAACTAAACAAGCACACACCTTTAGTACTGGCAAAGCTCCACCTGAGTGCCACTTCTTTCTTTCATTAGTTAAGACATGATTCTTAAGGGTTCTTGCTATTCAAGCCCTTTGATTATTGAGCTCTAAGCTGAAAAGGGGAAAGACTGACCTCTGGGGCAAAATGGACAAAATAAAGCAGCCAGACCCACCTGTTTTATAGCATTTAAATTATCTGGGGGAGATCAAAGAAGAAAAACAGAAGATAAAGAATCACCAAATAAATTTAAAAATATTTAAATAGTCAAGACAAATGCAGTTATTATTATTGTTTTTTTTTTTTGTATTATTTAATCTTTTTATGCAGTGGAAAAAAAGGAAAGCTGTAGCTACAGACTACAGTTTGACCTAATGTCATTCTGGCTACCAACAGAAAAACACTGATTTGATGAGGAAAAACCAATACAATCTTCAATTAGGAACTGAAGACCATCAGCACCATTTCACAAATAATCCATTATTATACTGCTATCACCTTCTTTTAATGAAACCTTCCATTATGGGTGTGTATGTGTGTGCATGCGCACACGTATTCTGGACTCCACTGATGTTTCAAATAACAATCTTGTAAAAACGGTGTCTTTTGAGTCAAGGCAAAGCTCTACCATGAAAGGTCATTTCTTTAAAGTAAACTCTGCCTCCAATGTGAGGCTCAAACTCACGACCAAGATTAAGAGTCACATGCTTTAATGACTGAGCCAGCCAGGCGCTCCACAAAAGGTCATTTTTAACATGACAGAACTCTGAACAGGCACAAGAAGATAACCACTGATGTTGTTTTGAAATTAATGGTTTCCTGCCTAATGGAAAATGTTTATACTAGTCTCATTATCAACTTTTAAATCCCATTGACCATAATGTGAATTTGAAACAAAGGTGAGGAAACATTTTTTAAATTAAAGATATTTACTTATCACTTAATAGAAAAACATAAAAATTTCAAAAACTTTAAAGACTTTTTTGTTTAATAAAAATTATACACTTTTAAATGGGAATATGCCATAAACACTGTGCTGTGTGCATTGTTCTTTATCAAAGTTATTTCTCTAGGTAAATAACCAAGAAAAGTTTGAAAAAGTAGAATAATGAAGGGTATTGTTTTAGACCTTAAAATATAAGACTATAATAATAATAAGGAGGTGCATGGGTGGCTCAGTCTTAAGGTTAAGTGTCCAACTTTTGATCTCAGCGCAGGTCTTGATCTCAGGGTCATGAGCTCAAGCCCCGTGCTGGGCTCTGCGCTGGGCCATGAAGCCTGCTTAAGAAAAGATAATAATAACAAACAATGTACAACTGGTGTAAAAACTGACAGGTGGTTCAATAGAACAGAATGCACAGTCCAAAAATATACTTGAGATCTTACAAACCTTAGCTTGCTGCAATAGCGTCATAAATCAGCAAAAAAGGAGCAGTTAATTACTTAACTTTTTTTTCTAACTTATATTTTATACACTTTGTCAAATACCAAAAGCAAATATAAATTAAATTAACTTCAATTGGGGCACCTGGGTGGCTCAGTTGGTTAAGCATCCAACTTCAGCTCAGGTCATGATCTCGCGGTTCGTGGGTTTGAGCCCTAGGTCGGGCTCTGTGCTACCAGCTCAGGGCCTGGAGCCTACTTCAGATTCTGTGTCTCCCTCTCTCTGTGCCATTCCCCAGTTCATGCTCTGTTTCTCTCAAAAATAAAATAAAAAAAACATTAAAAAATTTAAAAATAAATTAACTTCAATTATTAGAACTGCATTAAATCTATACAGTAAATTTAGTAATACATGGCGCTAATTTTCCCACTGCTTGACACAATGCCTCTATTCCCTCCTCTATAGCAAATTTCCAGTTGTATCATAGAGCTTATGGACTTCTTGTTACAATCATTCCTAGGTATCTCATAATTTGGGTTGTGCATGTAAAGGGCTTTTAATTCCTTTAGTCTTTTGGGATAATTTATTATATGTACATTTAAAACGATTCATTTTTGAACAATTATTTTGCATTTAGTCAGCCATTTTACTGAACTCTTTTTCAGTTGATTCTCTTGGGAGTATTTTTATGAAGAGGAAATAATATTGGCCAACAAATATATAATTAACTTTTTCATTATTGGAACTTCTGATTAGTGTTTGCCTTATTACACTAAGAACTCCCAAAATAATGTTAAATAAGGTAACAGTGGGCATTCCTGTCTTGTTCTTATTCTAGTGGACATTTCTTCAATATCTCACTGGTAAGGGTGGCTTTCAGAGAGCCATTTTTTTTTTTAAATATTTATTTATTTTTGAGAAAGAGAGAGGGAGAGAGCACAAGCAGGGGTAGGGCAGAGAGAGAGGGAGACAGAAGATCTGAAGGAGCTCTGCATGACGTGAGCAGACGTCAGAGCTTAACCAACTGAGCCAACCAGGCGCCCCAGAGAGTCATTCTTTATAATGTTTAAGCTGTATGTAAACATACTGCAATAGAAAAAAAAAAGAACTAAAAGGATATATACAACATTCATGCTGTGGGTTGTCACTGAGCGGCAGAGGTAGGCAAAAGAAATTGTATCTAACTTTTATAAAATGTGTCTTAATGTTACCAATTTTTAAATCAATTTAGTAGGACTGTGTAGGTGCTTTTCATTTAAAAATAAACCATCAGATTCTTAATATAAGTTTTTAGCTGGAATAGTTGAATTTTATAAAAAAAAAAAATTTGTCATCAGAACACCTGGGTGGCTCAGTCAGTTAAGCGTCCAATTCCTGATTTTGGCTCAGATCATGGGTTGGAGCCCCAAGTCGGGCTTGACACTGACCATGCGGAGCCTGCTTGAGATTCTCTCCCTCTCTCTCTGCCTCTCCCACTCACACTCACTCTCTCTCCCCCACCAAAATAAATAAACTTAAAAAAAAAATCCTTTAAAAAAATAAAAATTAAAAAAATAAAATAAAAAATTTTTGTCATCTCCAGAAATGAGCATATCATTTTCCTCCTGTTTTCTGATGTACTAATATGTTATTATTTATAGATTCCTCAATATCTTTAGATCCTAAAAGAAATCCTCTTGATCATATTCCTTTAATATACTGAGAGATGTGACATATCAAATGGGGAAAAAAGCAGTTCTAAGTCAGTTTGCTAAAAATGTATAATGATACAGTTAATTGCTCTGGAAAAGATCATGGAAGCAGATACATCAGAATGGTATCAATAAATCAGTAGTTATCACTGGGCATAAAAGTTTTTCTTTATGTCACTTTGTATTTTCTAGTTTTTCTGGAAGAAATATGTGTGGTTTTTGTAATCAGAAAAAAAATGCAATAATCATTTGTTGGATTTAATCTGCAAGTACTTTATATAAAATCTCTATAACTATATACACTGAGATGAGAGAAATGCCACTTTTATTTTTGTACTATCTTTGTCAGCTTTTAGTTATCAAGTATCCAGTTATCAAGATCTTGTTAACTTTATAATAGATGGGTGTATTTTTCTATCTTTTTTTCTGTTCTCCTGTGGTTGATAGAGCATTATAATTGTTTCTTCACACTATGAATGAAATTACCATTAAACCCACTGAGCTTAGACACATTTTAACATTACTTACATGACTATTAGTCTATATGGGATTTTTGTATCTTTAAATTTTTTTTTTTCCAACGTTTATTTATTTTTCGGACAGAGAGAGACAGAGCATGAACGGGGGAGGGGCAGAGAGAGAGGGAGACACAGAATCGGAAACAGGCTCCAGGCTCTGAGCCATCAGCCCAGAGCCTGACGCGGGGCTCAAACTCACGGACCGCGAGATCGTGACCTGGCTGAAGTCGGACGCTTAACCGACTGTGCCACCCAGGCGCCCTTGGGATTTTTATATCTTGAATCACTTTGGTAAATTATATTTTTCTAGAAAATTGCTCAAGTTATCAGGTATTCAACAAAAGTGCTAAAGTAATTTAGCAGACAACAGAGAACATTTTCAGCTTTGCACCACATCCAAAAATTAATTCAAAAAGAGTCACTGGCCTAAATGGAAAACCTAGAACTGTAAGCCATCTGGAAGAAAAAACAGAGAAATCTCTGCGACACTGGGTTAAGCAAAGATTTCTTAGAAGACAAAGAGCATTAACCATAAAAGAAAAAAACTGGATTTCATCAAATTAAAAACTTGCTAATCAGATAAGCCACAGGCTGGGAGAAAACACATGTATCACACATATATCGTACAGAACTTGCATGTGAACCATGTAAAGAATTCTTCCAACTCATTAATAAGTCAATTTTTAAAAAGAGGGAGAAATCTTAATAGATAATTCACCAAAGATATGGATGGCACATAAACACATGACAAGTTACTCAGTTGGTCATGAGGGAACTGCATATTAAAGCCATAATGAGAAACCACTATTAGAATTACCAAAATCCCAAACATGGACAACACTGAAGGATGGTGAGGACGTGGGGCAACAGGAAGGCTCATTCACTGCTGATGGGAATGCAAACTAGGACAGCCACTTTGGAACACAATCTGGCAGTTTCTTATAAAACTAAACATACTTTTACCGTACATTCCAAAAACTGTACTCCTTGGCATCTACCTAAATGACTGAAAATGTATGTCCACACAGGAACTGCACACACGTTTATAGCAGCTTTATTCATAACTGCCATAACTTGGAAGCAACCAAGAGGCCCTTCAGTAGATGAATGGATAAACCGTGGTAGGTTCAAATTATGGAATAGTATTCAGCGCTAAAAAGAAAGGAGCTATCAGGCTATGAAAAGACATGGAGGAACCTTAAATGCCTATCACTAAGTGAAAAAAGTAAATCTTAAAAGGCAATGAATCCAAATATATGACACTCCGGAAAAGGTATGAAAGGAATGAACTACTGATATACTTCATAGCATGTATGAATCTCAACAGCATTATGCTAAGTGGAAAAAAACAGAAAAGGCTATGTGTCATACAATTCTGTTTATATAACATTATGGAAAAAGGGACAGAACTCAGATCTAAGTGGTTGCCAGGGGCTAAGAGTGGAGGGACGAGATTGAGATTATTTAAAAAGGTAAGCAGGGAGGGGCAGCTGGTTGGCACAGTTAAGCGGCCAACTGCTGGCTCAGGTCATGATCTCATGGTTCCTGGGTTCGAACCCCGCATTGGAGTCTGTGTGGACAGCACAGAGGCTGCTTGGGTTTCTCTCTTGCTCTCTCTGCCCCTCCCCCACGCATACACTCTCTCAAAAATAAATAAACCTTTTTAAAAAGGTGCACAAGGAAGTTCTGCGGCGAAAGAAATACTGATTGTGATAGTGGTTATACCAACCTACATGTTTTTCAAAAACACAGGAATATATACCTAAAAAGGGTAAATTTTATTGTATGTAAATTATATCTCAATTAACCAGACATAAGTTAAAGAAAGAAGTCGGGGGGGGGGGGGGGAGGGGGGGAGGGGAATCCTAAACAGCACCTTGTAACTGCTTAACCCAGACTGAAAGCTCCATAAGAACAGGGACCAGGGGTGCTTGGTTGGCTCAGCTGGAAGAGCATGTGACTCTTGATACTGGGTCGTGAGTTTGAACCCCACATTGGGAGTAGAGATTACTTTAAAAACAAAAAAAAAAAAACAGGGATCATGTCTTATTCACGTTTATACCCTTAGTGGCTTAGATATTACAGCTATTATAGATTTACTATGTGTTTGGCATCATGTTACAAACATTACAAGCATTATTTCATTTAATAATTTTAGTGTTTTTTTTTTAAACATTTATTTATTTTTGAGACAGAGAGAGACAGAGCATGAATGGGGGAGGGTCAGAGAGAGAGGGAGACACAGAATCCGAAACAGGCTCCAGGCTCTGAGCCGTCAGCACAGAGCCCGATGCGGGGCTCGAACTCAAAGACTTCGAGATCATGACCTGAGCCGAAGTCGGACGTTTAACCTACTGAGCCACCCAGGCGCCCCTAATAATTTTAGTTTTTTAAGTATATTTAATTATCTTGAGAGGGAGAGAGAAGCCCAAGATGGCTCTGTACTGTCAGCACAGAGCCCGATGTGGAGCTCAAACCCAGGAACTGTGAGATCATGACCTGAGCCAAAGTCAGACACTTAACCGACTGAGCCACCCAGGTGCTCCTAATTCATTTAATTCTTATAGCAACTTTGTGGAAAAGGCAAAATCCATATTCTTATTTTACAGATAAATTAAAGATCAAAGGGTAACTGTATTGCCAAAGGACATAGCCAAGAAATGGCAGAACTGGGATCTGAACTCAAGTTTGTCTGATTCCAAAGCCAAGGGCTTAATTGTTAGGACATGCTGCCTTGCTGATTTTGCTCAGTATTTACTGAACAAATGAATGGATGAGGACCAAGTCAATGGTGCTGGAGTTTGATAGGATAGGCTGAATCTAGTTCATGAGAAGAATAAAATGTCTTGTATTTTAAAAGGCCACATTGTTAACATGGTTATTTTAGGCACAACAGTTAAACTGTGCATGTAAAATGACCATTATAGTATTTAATCCCCATTAACAAAACCTTTCTACTATCTTTTACCTCCTTTAAGAAATTACTTTTATAGGGGTGCCTGGGTGGCTCAGTCAGTTAAGCATCCGACTTATGGTTTTGGTTCAGATCATGATCTCACGATTTGTGAGATCGAGCCCAGAGTCAAGCTCTGCACTATCAGTGCACAGTCCGCTTGGGATTCTCTCTCTCCCTCTCTTTCTATCCCTTCCCCGCTTGTGTGCATGTGCAGGCTCCTTCTAAATAAATAAGTAAATAAATAAATAAATATTTAAAAAATTAGTCTTATACACTTTAACACTGAGAAATATAAAGAAGAAACAAAAATGTCCTTAAAACTACAATGCAGATAAAATCCTTGTTTATGTTTTGAAAAATAAAAGTAATACAGGGGCACGTGGGCGGCTCACTTGGTCAAGCATTCAACTCTCAATTTCGACTCAGGTCACGATCTCATGATTTGTGAGTTGGAGCTCTATATCAGGTTCTACACTATTAGTGTGGAGCCTGCTTGGGATTCTCTTCCTCTCTCTCTCTCTCTCTCTCTCTCTCTCTCTCTCTCTCTCTCTCTGCCATTCCCCCACTCACACACTCTCTCATTCTCAAATCTTAAAAAAAATAAATAAAAGTAATATCGGTACATAGTTAAAAGACGCGAAGCATACAGTAAGATACAAAATGGTAAGTGAAAGCCATCCTTCTCTCCTATTATTTCCTTTTAATTTTAATTTTAATTATTTTTTATATGAGAGAGTGTGCCAGCACAGGGGAGAGGCAGGGGAGGAGAAAGAGAGAGAATTAAAAAAAAATTGTTTTTAAATGTTTGTTTATTTTTGAGAGAGAGAGTGCAAGCAGGGGAGGAGCAGAGAGAGAGGGAGACACAATCTGAAACAGGTTCCAGGCTCTGAGCTGTCAGCACAGAGTCTGATGGGGGGGCTCGAACTCACGGACCGTGAGATCATCAGACGCTCAACTGACTGAGCCACCCAGATGCCCCGGAAAGAGAAAGAATCTTAAGTAGGCTCTACTCTCAGCACAGAGCAAAATGCAGGGCTAAATCCCATGACCCTGGGATCATGACCTAAGCTGAAATCAAGAGTCAGAAGCTCAATCCACTGAGCCACCCTGGCATCCCTGAATTTTTATACTCATGGCCTATGCTATGTTCATTGCACATTGATAAGGGCTCAGTATGCAGAAGTAAATTCAGATGGAAATCAGTCTTCACATTTAGTCAACTCATCACACCTGTTATGATGTAGGGACCACGGAGTAGTCAGAAGGGTTGAAAAGTAGAGAAAGTATATGGGAAATAGTCCAGAATGTCAGCATTACTACTTTTCAGGCTTGCATTTCCACTATGGCTCATCTTTTTGTGGTACAGACAGAAAAAAAATAATTACATGATATCAGTGCTATTAAAGTTTACAGAAGCTGGTGTTTTGTGCTATTTCCCTGATAATTGGTTATTCTACCTTACGCAGAAAATTTAAAATCACTATAAGAAATACATACAAATATGTATTGTGTGCTTACTCTTGGGTAGTGGAACAACAGAAAGATCTCGCTCTCCTTAAGTTTACAGTCCTATCAGAAAAGGAAGATATTTAATATATATTTATAATAATGCTTTTTAAATGTTCCATTCAAAACTACAGAAAAAAAATAGAACTAATATCATTTTTGGCATAGTTTAATTCCAAAGGAATTTATCTCCTACTCCCTAAGGATCTCAAAACTAATTAAGTTCATATTTTGGTCTTCATTCTTAAGGAGGAGGGAGGAGGGTACGTGTTATTAACACATTTAGAGCTTCAAGTGGTAACAACATGACAGCATCACAAAAATGTTTTCCCATGAACTTTGGTGATTTTTATTTTTTTTTAAAGTAGGCTTCACCCCTAGCATGGAGCCCAACACAGGGCTTGAACTCAAGACCTCAAGATCAAGAACTGAGCTGAGATTGAGTCGGAGGCTTAACTGACTGAGCCAACCAGAAGCCCTATTTTTTTTAAGGTTTTATTTATTTATTTTTATTTATTTACTTTTGATAGAGAGCACAAGTGGGGGGGAAGGACAGAGAAAGAGACTGAGGGAGACCCAGAATCATAAGCAGGCTCCAGGCTCTGAGATGTCAGTGCAGAGTCTGATGCCAGGCTCGAACTCACAAACCACAAGATCATGACCTGAGCTGAAGTCAGACACTTAACCAACCGAGCCACCCAGGTGCCCCAAGATTTTATTCATTTTTTACTTTAGCAATCTCTACACCCAGTGTGGGGTTTGAACTCACAACCCCAAAATCAAGAGTCACACACTCCACTGACCCAGCCAGCCAAGCAACCTGTTTTCCCATGAACCTTGAAGTTAAGTGCATTAGCTGTGAGCATGACTCCTTAACAAATGTCCTTGAATAGCTAGGAAAAATCCCTTTATAACATAATAGTTATTTTATAAATTCAGATACAGAAGAGGAGAAAATAAATTAATTTTATTTGTTTAGATATAGCTTTTGTTCTACTTCAACACACTGCTTCTCATATTCCCAATGTGATACAAATTTTAACCTAAAACAGATATTACCTTGTAAAACTGTTCCCAGAATACCATGCATATGAATAAAGCCTTTGCAACCAATTTCAAACTTAGGATTCATACTAACAATCTATCTCATTAAATAATTATTTCATCAAGCACATGCCAAAAGAAATATTTTCAACAAATCGTGTTTACTTCTATATAAGAAAGGGTATACAGAAACTTAATAAAGTCAGAAGATTTGGGGAAGGCAATTTAGTATACAGATCCTCTCCTACCTAAAAAAACCTTTAGGAGCTTCATATGACAGAGTTTCAGTCCCTTTTCTTTTGGCATGCTATGGGGACAGTGGCTGGTAACCCATGAACAGTTGATGAGAGAGAAAGAAAGAAAGCAAAAAACAGTAACGGGCCGTTTTTAAAAGCAGTAGGGGACGAGATATCACATAGCATAAACTGTATACACATCTTTTTTGGACCCTTCCTTCCTCTCGCACTGAATGTACAGTGTAGCCATTACTACCCCCCCCAGTAAAAATTATTAATATACAGTAATAATACTTTCATTGAATTCTACCAGGTCCCTTTGAAACTGGAGGTGAAAGGGAAAGAAATAAAATAAAGAGAATCAGGGTAAAAGCTGTTTGATTCCTTTATCACCTTCCCCATTCCATGACTTTAAATGTCTGTTCCCACACCAACACTGGCCGAATTCAAGAGGTCTGTTTCTTTTTTTTTTTAATTTTTTTTTAATGTTTATTTATTTTTGAGAGAGAGAGAGAGAGACAGAGCATGAGCACGGGAGGGGCAGAGAGAGAGAGAGGGAGACACAGAATCCGAAGCAGGCTCCAGGCTCTGAGCTGTCAGTACAGAGCCTGACGCGGGGCTTGAACTCACAGACTGAGATTATGACCTGAGCTGAGGTCGGATGCTCAACCGACTGAGCCACCCAGGTGCCCCTCAAGAGGTGTGATTCTAGGAAGAGATTAAACAACTGGTTTTTGAACTGAGGACACAAAAGGCAGTTGACAATGGGAAGACGGTACTAAAACCTGAGGGGAATTAGGTGACCATGTGCACAACAATGCTGAATGGAGCAAACCCCTCTGCCCTGCCCAATCCCCCTCACCCCTTACCATCTGGAAATCTAGTCAGTAACAAGAAGACTCTTCTCCTACTGGTGTGGGGATTTTCCTCAACAAGAGGGACAAGAAGCTCACCCTACAGAAAGGCCCAAAGGTAATCAGCCTATGCGTTTAAAGCTTCTAATTTAAAGCTTCCCACTCTTAATCAGAAGCAGACAGCTAATTATTATGAGACATCAGAGGAAAACTCTAACATAAAACAGATCAAAACAAAGAGAGAAAAGCAACTTTAGGGGAAAAGAAACTATGCAAGGCAAAGAAAATTTGTTGAAACAAACAAACAAACAAAAATACTATGAAAGAAACATTCCACGAATAAAAAAAAAAGATCTCCTAGGAAATCAAAACATAATAGTAGAGAAGAAAATTTTAATTGAAGGTAAAGATGAAGAAGTCTTCTAGGAGGCAGAACTAAAGGAAAAAGAGGTGAAAATCAGGAAACTATTCTAGGAAGCCAAGCATTGAGAAGCAACTGGCAATCAAGAAAGAAGAAGACATGGGGTTTACTAAACAAAGGAGCCAACACAGGAGAGAAGCAGAGTCCCCAAGTGAGCAGGGTTACCCAGGATGACAGCTGTATACCACACCTAGAGAGACATCTGCCCAGATTGAAACAGTATGACTCAAGAGGCAGACTGAAGGTTGTCAGCACCACGATCTCTGCTGCAATTTATCCTCTTTCAATAAAAGAACGTTTATCTTGACTAATACAATGTAACAACGTTTATCTTGACAATATCTCAGTTTATCTTGACTAAATGCTGATGAATTTCTACTCAAAATACTTGGCTGCCTAACGAGCTCAGAACACTCATTTCATCCCAGAGAAGTGTTCTTTAACCAAGTCCTGAAAGCTGTAGGTGGGTCATGGTCAACTTAGAAGAAATCACAGAACTGCCCACTCCCTCTGACCGTCTTTCTGCCACCTGTCCAAGACTAGGTCCACACTGGAGCCCTGCCCAGTATAACCTCCAGCACAAGTCTTGACTTTGCCCAAAGTTGCTTTTCTTCCATAGAATAGACTCCTTAAGCCTCAGGAAACTGAAGAAAGGATGGTCCATTGATGCCTGGGGATCCCTGAAATCCTTCCAGCAGTCTAAGAGGTACAGCTATAGACTTAGTAATACTAAAGGATTATTTGCCTTTTTCTGGTGTTGACACTTATCCTGATGGTACAAAAACAATGGTGAGCAAAACTGCTGATACCTTAACACAAATCAAGGCAGTGGCACCAAACTGTTAATAGAACTCATGGTCTTTCTTCACCACTACATTACTGCAGTTGAAGAACAATGCCAATTTTAAGAATGTCTTTGATAAAGCAGTAAAAGTTATTAGTTTTAATAAAAACTAAATCCTTCAGTACATATCCTTCTATTATTCTGTATGAGGAAATGGGAAGTACGCATAAAACATATACTTACGTACAACAGTTACCTTTAGGAAAAGCACTTGTGTGACTGAGTTGCCAGCTGAACTAGCCAGGTGTTTTTCTTTCTTTCTTTTCTTTTTCCATAAAATACCAATTTTACTTGAAGGATTGAATGACAAACTATATTATTCAAGCTTAGATATTTGACAGGTATTTTCTCAAAATTGAATGAAAGTGAGCCTATCACTACAAAGAAAACTGACAGTACTTGTTGCCAGTGATGTAAGTCAGGCTTTCAAAAGAGAATGGTAATTTTGGAAGACATATCCAGAGTGAGTGTGACAGCTTCTCAATATTTAAGACTTTTACAGTGAGACCAGTGATAGTATTAACAAAGGTGATTTTAAAATATTATATAATGAAATGTGTAAATATCTGTCCACGTAGGGAAGGTCCCAGAGGCGTTAGGTCTGCTGACTGTAACTTGATGGGTCAACATCCCTCACTTTTGTTTTCAGAATACAACAAATAATTCTTTTTCAGTGCATTTGTATAACTGTTAGCTAACCTAATTATCACAAAATTCTCACCCTATCTTATAAGGACTCTACCATCTTCGAAACACACTTACTTTACATTCAGAACTCTTTTCTTTGTCAAATGGCACGGAGCAGATCATAACCCAGCAAGCATTACCATATGTATGTTTTGTAAGCAAATAAGAAAATTCCATTTTTCTTTAGAATCCACATTATGAATATAAATGCTAATCAGGTTATGATTCCAAGATTTAAAGTAGAAGAGGAAAAATCTCACTAGCTCAGAACACCACCTTCCTTTTTCTCATGTTGGTGATCAAAAGCACATTAATTAGATGCGATTAAATTTTATTTATTTATTTATTTATTTATTTTTTTCAACGTTTATTTATTTTTGGGACAGAGAGAGACAGAGCATAAACGGGGGAGGGGCAGAGAGAGAGGGAGACACAGAATCAGAAACAGGCTCCAGGCTCTGAGCCATCAGCCCAGAGCCCGACGTGGGGCTCGAACTCACAGACTGCGAGATCGTGACCTGGCTGAAGTCGGACGCTTAACCGACTGCGCCACCCAGGCGCCCCAGATGCGATTAAATTTAAGTTATGCTTAAGATAGGTGAGGTAAGGGGGTTATAGAGAAAAATTGTTTCCAGTAAACATTCTTGGAGTTGTCAAAAGTTACTCTAGTTTGTCACATGTACATGTTCTATACGATTTGTCACTAAGCAACCAAAATCAACTAGATTTACTAAACCGTTCATAAGGAATCACCACCAGAATTAACTTAATAATAAAACTACAAATTTATCACTAAAGTACTGACTGCCCTCTAGTGTTCAAACTAAGGATTATGTTGATGAACTTGATGTAAGAGCCCCTCAGGGGGCCAAGGTCCTAAAAAAGCAGTTACGGACATTAAAAGGAGAGAAGCAGGGCACCTGGGTGGCTCAGTCGGTTAAGCTTCCGACTTCGGCTCAGGTCATGATCTCACCGCTTGGGAGTTCGAGCCCCGCATCCAGCTCTGTGCTGACAGCTCAGAGCCTGGGGCCTCTTTTCGGATTCTGTGTCTTTCTCTCTCTCTCTGCCCCTCCCCCGCTCACACTCTGTCTCTCTCTCTCTCAAAAATAAATAAACATTAAAAAAATTTTTTTTTAAAAAGCAGAAGAAATTTGGATCTGGCAAAGTTCTCAAAGCAAGACAATAGCTATTAACCTGAACTACTTATTACTTGTACCAGTAGCCCAAGCGCTGATCTCAGTCATCTAGGGTAACTGGGCACGAGTAGAATATAAAGTTGGTAATATTTTTCTTATACTTCAAGTTACATTGGCATAAGAGGAGATTCAGATTTCTTCACATTTAGCAAAGAATCACAAAATGCCTGAATCAAAATCTTACTCCAGCATGCTCAGGTTAACAGTTTAAGGAAAACAGTCTCTGGTCCCTTTTTTTTTGCATATTTTAAACTCCTATTTTAAATTTTAAGTTCTTCCTAACTAGTCTTCCTAATCTGTAATATGATTTGGGGGGAGGAAGGGGTGGATACCCTAGACTATATCTCTCTTTGGAATTAGAATCAATAGGAAAACAGTAACTTACTTTTTAGTCAGAAAGGTAGATACTAAACCTTTGTGTATCTAGATTTACATTCCCTTAACCATGCTGTTAGATAAAATATCACATACATACAAACTTCACTAGAAATAGTGAACATCCTTGCCATTATGATTACTTCCATGGTATCTTTCATTGGCCAAGTACTAATGAAGAACTTCAAAGCACACTTGTTTGGAAATAGTAGCAGAACTAAACTTCCAACCAAACAGAAGAATTCATAGTTCCTAAGTGTTCAAGATCGAGAATTTTAAACTTCTTATTTTAACTTGCCAAATGGTTCTTTGTTTTATTTGAAGTAAGTAGCATTCTAGATCAGCAGGTCTCAAAGTACAATGTAGGAAACACTGGGGATCCCTGAATAGCAAGGTTAGAATTATTTTTTAAAAATAAGACAAAGATGTTATTTGCCTTTTCACTCTCATAATCTCTCAATTGTATAGTCAATTTTCCAGAGACTATATGGTATGTGATACAGAACAGACTGCAGGAGCAGCTATGTGAATCCAGGTGTCTTCTGTTAAGTCAGACATTAAAGAGACTCGCAAAAAAAGCAAAACAATCCCTCCCCTGTTGCTTTTTTTTCCCCCTTGTTTTGGGAGTTAGTTTTCATTAACAATGTTATTAATGAAGCTTATGAATTTATTAAAGCGGTTATAAATGAAACAATATTTTAAAAATTTGTACAACATGGTAAATATCAACAGTAACATATTTCACAGTAACACAGTAAATATCAATAAATATAAGTCATGCCAACAAAGCTCTCTTGGGCCTTCAATTATATTTACAGTATAAAGGGATCCTGAGACCAAAAAGCCTGAGAGCCATTAAGCTACAGAGCAGCATACTGAACATGAAAAAAATTAATTTACAGAGGTTTAATGGAGGTGAGGATAAAACACAAATATCATTTACTAAGAAAAATGTTAAGTGATACTCACCAAATGGATCTTCCATGCCACTATTAACCAGTTTAGGGAGGTGAGGTATAGTTTCTAAAGAGAGAAAAAGGTAAATGATATACTTTAAAACATAAAATCCACCACCTTTTATGTGTTTTTTTTTTTTTAACACCCAATTCAGTAACAGTGATTATAGTTTAAAAGTGGAACATTATAGGAGTGCCTTGGTGGCTCAGTCAGTTAAGCGTCCAATTCTTGATTTTGGCTCAGTCATGATCTCACAGTTGGTGGGATTGAGCCCCGCTGGCGTCAGGCTCTGCACTGAGAGCACCGAGGCTGCTTGGAATTTTCTTTCTCTGCCCCTTTTCTGTGCCCACATGCACGCACATGCACTCTCTCTCTCTCAAAATAAAATAAACATTAAGGCTGGAACATTATAGAAATGTATAATGTATTAAGTGAGAACATTACCAACTGGGGTTTATTTTAAGACAGCTGAGATACAGATATATAGTATAAAAATATCATAAAGCATTTAAGGCTAATTTAAGTTTATTTATTCATTTTGAGAGACACAGAGACAGAGACACAGTGCACGTGAGTGCGTGCACAAGTGGGGGAGGGGTGGAGACAGGGAGAGAGAATCCGAAGTAGGCTCTGCATGATCAGCGTGGAGACCAATGCAGGGCTCAAACTCACAAACCATAAGATCATGACTTGAGCTGAAGTTGATGCTTAACCAACTGAGCCACCCAGATGCCCCTAATTTTCATTTTAAAATATATTATTCTCAGTTTACTCAAGTAAGTTACCTTTCCAGCCCCCATCTTGAATTTACTACAGTGTAAGGAAAAAGGATAGTTCATATGTAAAAACACATACCCCCCCACCCCGCCCCAGACACCCGAGAAAACTCACATAAACATCTGAGAAAGGGTATCCATGGTATCTTAGAAAGAAGTGATTTTGCCTAAAGAAAGTACGAGTTATTTCAAATGCAGTAAGTTTTAAGTTTAGGATGTTCAAGTATGAAAATAAAACAATGTTTTGAAAGAAATTTGACTGAGTATAGATACCCAATCTCCTTTACCTTTAATTAAGACAAGGATCAATCTGCCCAATCTCACTTCCTATCTCTTTTGTGGTTTTGATCCCAAGGGTATTCCCTAATAAACAGTCTGAATGAATACTAAACTCCCAATTTAGAGTCGGCTTTTCAGAGAACACAACCTACCAACAGCTGGTGTCGGAGTGACCTGAGAAAACTGGGAGTATGAAAGGGTTTTGGAGCTGAATTGCTCACAGCCTAGATGGCAGTGAGGACCCCACTGCTGGTGGTAGGTCTAACACAGATAATCCCTGGTAAAAGGTGCTGGTCCAATTCTTAAGCTTTCACCAGTGGTAAACAGTGGTGGTCTATCTGTGGAGGGAATGCTCTAGCTGACTGAATGTATCAGGCATTTGAACAGCAAAGGGAAAACAATAACTATAATGACAACTGAATTGAATGGCTATTGCTAAACTCAGTAATAACAAAAAACGAAGAGTGAATTAACAGTCAGTTGAAAGTCAAATACGAAAGCCACAAGCCTTATTGGTAAACTCTACTCTGTGGCAGCAGGACAGAAAAAGCTGAAGACCCGTGGCAGGAGTTAATCAGAATAGGCCAGCTCTGAAGGTTAATGTTCAGCCAAGAGAGGTATGTTATGCCAAGGTCAGGTCCCTGATTGGGAAAAAATGAGACCCTAATACATGGGAGGGAGATAACTGGATTAATGTCCCTTCCAAAATCTCAAATGTCCAAATACACCGTAACCTCCTGAGACTACAAAAGTGGCCCAACCTCCCCACAAGAACCAGCATTCACCTCCCACTTGAAAATAATGCAGAGCTCTCCACATCTTGCTCAGTAAAACAATGCCCCCCTCAGGATCTGCCACCTCCTGGCTAGTGTAAGTCACAACATAACCGAGCCCACAAGTGCTATTTCTGATAGATCAGAAAGGAATTATAACCAAAGGTAGTTGCAAGACTTAGCAAAGCATGTATGGCAGGGGCCAGGGGAGTAAAACAGTGACTGAATTCTGAGGATGCCTGAACATGAGGATCAGAACATAAGACTGACAAGGAAGAGGTTATCTATTACTCTCTGGAAATATGGGATTTACCACCCTGGCAAAAACCTCAGGATATGATGTGAACTTACCACCAGGAAGGTTGCTAAAACTGGAAATGTGATGGCCCATGCTGAGTACCAACACCAAAACTACAACGGCAGACAGTGGAGGAAGGAATCAAAGGTTCAAGGAAGTAGGCATGCTGAAGTAGGTCAGAAAACCCATCAAATTATTATGTTCCTTGGAATGGCCAGGAGGATGCCATAAAGAATGTGCTGGTGAGATGGGCTCCAGTGTCATTAGGAAGTTTAATAGCTGGTCTCTTGCACAGGAGAGGTTGTTAACAAAACTAACCCCACTGATAGCAATGGTGATGGCAGGAGCTTAAAACAAAGGAACCCAGACCCTGGTACTTAACTGTTAAAAGCCAGAGGGACACAATTACCATACAGACCAGCAAAGTCAGAGTGGCAGTCAAAGGGTCCTGACTCAGATTTATGGAGATAGTTAATGGAACATGATGTCACTAGAAGCAAAATAGACAAACTGCCAATAAGAGCACTTCTCTATTTGAAACATCAAAAGAAATTAAGGATGGAAGGTCAGGATGCTGAGGGTAGTTACCCCACTAAAAAATCAGAATCCCTGGGGCTCCTGGGCAGCACAATCAGCTAAGCATCTGACTCTTGATTTCAGCTCAGGTCATGATCTCACAGTTCATGAGATGGAGCCCCACATCAGGCTAACAGCACGGAGCCTGCTTGGGATTCTCTCTCTCTCCCTCTTTCTCTGCCCCTCCCCAACTGGTTCTGTGTGTCTCTCTCTCTCAAAATCAATAAGTACACTTTAAAAGAATAATCAGAGGGGCACCTGAGTGGCTCAGTTGGTTAAACAACCAACCCTTGGTTTCAGCTCAGGTCATGATCTCATGGTTCATGGGATCAAGCCCCACGTAGGGCTCTGTGCTGACAGTGCAGAGCCTGATTGGGATTCTCACTTAAAGGACTATGTCAATTTTCCCCTCTCTTGCATAATATAGTCCTAAGAGACATAGATCATCCGGACTTCTTGCAGGACATCACAGTGACCACTATATTAATAACATCTTGCTAACTGGGCCAGATGAGCAAGAGGTAGATAGCACACTGATGGCCTAGTCAGGAAATATGCATTCCAGACAAGTGAGAGATAAATATCTCAAAGGTTCAGGAACCCATTACATCAGTAAAATCTTTAGTAGTCAGGACTTGACAAGACATGCCATTCAAGTAAAGTCATCCAAGTAAATAATTGCATCTTGCATCGCCCGCCAGTAAGAGGGAAGCACAACACCTGAGAATACTGCTCTGGCTTCTAAACCAGGTGACACAAAAAGGCGCATTTGGAGAATAGCTCAAAACAGGAGAGGACTGCACGCCTGGGTGGTGATACAAACAACCTGGCCGATCCTATGGTATTACAGCAAGCCCCAGTGGGAGAATCACTACACAGACCACTGGGGTTCTGGAGCAAGCCCATGCCACTTGTAGGAGAAAATCATATGCCTTCTGCACAACTCCTAGCATGATATACTATGTCCTAGTAGATATGGAGCACCTGACCATGGGACACCAAGTGACCGTTTACTTAGAAGCATCCATCATGACCTAGGTTCTATGAAACACACCAAGCTGTAACGTTGGGTGTACCCAGTAACAATACAGCATAAGATGAAAGTGATACAACCAAGAGCAAGCACAAATAGGACCCACAAGCTTGAGCAGAGAGCCCAAATCATCATATCATCCACCACTGTTGTACAAGAATATCCCTCAGCATATACCTTTCTGGACATATAGGAGGCCCTATAGCCAGCTGACAGAGAAAAAAAACTTCACATTTTTCATAGATAGCTGTATGCGGATACGAGTCAAAAATGAACAGGCACAGCCCCACTCCGGGGGTGGCACGGAAAGTCAGTGGTAAAGGAAAACCCTCCCAATGGACAGAGCTTTAAGCAGTACACTTGACTGTCTACTTTGTGTAGACAAAGAAGTGGTGTGATAGTTCACAGGAAAGTGTCCTAACATGCTGGTCAGGGGGCATAAAAGTGGAAAGACTAGCATATTGGGGCAAGGAGGTCTTAGGGTAGAGGCATGCAGGAGGGCACAGGAGTGGATACAACATGTTAAGACCTTTGTACAACATGTTAACATTCATCAGAGAACATCTGCCATGGAAGAAGCACTAAACAACCAAACAGACAATGACTCAACTAATTTGTCAGCCATCTTTTGTCATGGCCTCCCAAGTGCTGACAAAATGAGCACATGAAAGAAAGTGGACATAGTGGCAGAGATACATACCATGCATGGACAACAGAATGAACTCCCAGTTATGCTCCAGTTACTGATGCTGCAAAAAGTCCAAATGGCCAGCCACAGAGGCAAACACTAAGCTCCAATATGGCACCACCTTTTAAGGAAACCAATAGGCCACATGATGGCAAGTTGACTGACTATATTTGGCCCCTTCCACCATGAAAAGGTGAGCATTTATTCCAAAAGGAATAAGGACATATTCTGGGTAGAGGTTTGCCTTTCCTGCCCAAAGGAACATCACTACCTGAGAGTTCAGGAAAATTGTAATCTATCAGTAAGCATCATCCCACACAATATCATGTCATCACATTAAGTGCAGGATAGGGCCCAGGACCATGAGATCCACTGGCGGTATCATACAATAGCATCATCTAAAAGCTCCTACCTTAAAGACCACTGAAATGGCCTGAAGGCAAAGCTGAAGATCAACTCAATGTAATATGTTATGAGATCAAAGTGCCACCCTCCAGGATGCAACATATGCACCAAGTCAAAGACCTTTACATGCTATGTCTTCAACAGGAAAAATACATGGATACGGGAAAATGGTAGGTAGAAACAAGATACCCTGTTTGTCACCAAATCCCAAAGGCCCACCTGGAGAATGTGTGCGTCCTATCCCTGCAACTCTAAAGATATTCATCATCAAAAAAGAACACTTCCATAGGAGACAAAAGAATCCCAAGACTATTAGCTATGGGTGCCACCTGGGCATTTTGGAGTTCTTATATCTAGGGATAGTAGGCAAAGAAGAGGAATTACCACCTTGGCAGGGATAACTGATCCTTATTATCAGAAAGAAGTAGGGCTGCTGTTCCACAAGGGGACAGTGACAATATATCTGAAACCCAGATGATCCACTTGGGTGCCTACTGGTACTCGCTTTCCCAATTCTGAATGCACAGTAAACAGACAAATTGGATACTCTGGCCTAAGAAACGCATGGTAGCTAGTTGTTCAGATCCTTCAGGAATGAAGGTCTGGGTCACACTACCAAGCAAGACATCCAGACTGGTGAGATGGCAGCAGAAGACAAGGGGAATCTGAAATGGAGAGTGGAGGGAGGTAATAATTACCAGTTGTAATGTTGAGACCAGTTGCAGCAGCAGGAGATATAGTTCACCACACCAACTTCCCTCTTCTAAGCATCCCCCAGATAGAAGAGAGCCCACCAGTATTCTGGAGGAGCTATTCTCTCAACATGTATAAACAAGTAGATGACAGGAACAAAAACGAAGACACAAAATTCCAAAACTTACCAGATGCAGCTAAAGGAGTGCTTAGAAGGAAATGTATAGCTATAAACACCTACAATAAAAAGGGAAGAAAGAGGGTTGCCTGGGTGGCTCAGTCGATTAAGTGTCCGGCTTTGGCTCAGGTTATCATCTGGCAGTTCATGGGTTCGTGCCCCGGGTTGGGCTATGTGTTGATGGCAAGGAGCGTATTTGGGATTCTCTCTCTCTCTCTCTCTCTCTCTCTCTCAAATAAATAAACATTTAAAAAATGTTAAAAAAGTAAAATTAAGAAGAAAGATCTCTAATCAACAACCTAACCTTTTACCATAAGACACTGGGAAAAAAGTAAACAATATGGATTAGAGCAGAAATTAGAGAAATAGAAAACACAAAAATTAAGTCAAAATAAATTGAAGACCGGGGCGCCTGGGTGGTGCACTCGGTTAAACGTCCGACTTCAGCCAGGTCACGATCTCGCGGTTCGTGAGTTCGAGCCCCACGTCGGGCTCTGGGCTGATGGCTCAGAGCCTGGAGCCTGTTTCCGATACTGTGTCTCCCTCTCTCTCTGCCCCTCCCCCATTCATGCTCTGTCTCTCTCTGTCCCAAAAATAAATAAACGTTGAAAATAAATTAAAGACCTAAATGTAAGAGCTAAAACTATAAAACTCTTAGGAGAAAAGATAGGTCTAAGCTTACGACCTTTAGTTAGGCAATTAAGTTTCTTAGATACGATACCAGAACCACAAGCAACAAAAGAAAAAGTAGATAAACTTTACGTCGTCAAAATTAAAAACAGAAAATAAGTGTCAAGAGGATTTGGAGAATTATGTATTGTAACACAAAATGGTGCGGCCATTGTGAAAACGGTATGGCAGTTCCTAAAAAATTTTTCAAAAAAAAATTATCACATGATCCTGCAATTCTACTACTGAGTATACACCCTGAAGAATTGAAAGCAGGGACTCAAACAGATACTTATACACCCATGTTCACACTAGCATTACTAACAACAGCCAAAAGGTAGAAACAACCAAAATATTCATCAACAGATGAATGAATAAATAAAATGTGGTATATATTATTCAGCCTTAATAAGGAATGGAAGTCTGACATGCATTACAACACAGATGAGTCTTTAAAATTTTTTTTAAACGTTTATTTTTATTTTTATTTTCAACGTTTTTTATTTATTTTTGGGACAGAGCATGAACGGGGCAGGGGCAGAGAGAGAGGGAGACACAGAATCGGAAACAGGCTCCAGGCTCTGAGCCATCAGCCCAGAGCCTGACGCGGGGCTCGAACTCCCGGACCGCGAGATCGTGATCTGGCTGAAGTCGGACGCTTAACCGACTGCGCCACCCAGGCGCCCCAAACGTTTATTTATTTTTGAAAGACAGAGAGACAATGTGAGTGGGAGAGGGGCAGAGAGAGAAAGAGACACAGAATCTGAAGCAGGCTCCAGGCTCAGAGCAGTCAGCACAGAGCCTGACACAGGCTTTGAACCCACAAACCGTAAGATCATGATCTGAGCCGAAGTCCAATGCTTAATGGACTGAGCCACCCAGCCTCCCCACAACATAGATGAATCTTGAGACATTATGCTAAATGAAATAAGCCAAATCCAAAAGGAAGACATTGTAGGATCCCACTTTACCTAGAGCCGTCAAATTCAGAGACAGAAAGTCAGATGGTGTTTCCAGGGGCTGGCAGGAGGGGAGAATGAGGAATTATCATTAATGGATATAGAGTTTCAGTTTGGTAAGATGAAAAATTTCTGAAGATAGAGGGTGGTAATGGTTGTAGAACAATATGTCACTGACAATACTCTCAAGAAATGCTTAAATGGTAAACATCGTAGCGTATATTTTACTGCAATTAAAAAAAAAACCCAAAAAAGAGGGACGCCCAGGTGGCTCAGTCAGTAAAGCATTCAACTAACCAACTCTTGATTTCGGCTCAGGTTATGATCTCACACTTCATGAGATCAAGCCCTGCATCTACTGTGGGCGCAGAGTTTGCTTGGGATTATCTGTCTCCCTCTCTCTCTGCCTCTTTCCTGCTTGAGTGCTCTCTCTCTCTCTCCCTCCCTCCCTCAAAATAAATAAACATTAAGGAAAGGTTAAAAAACAAAACAAACAAAAAACAAAACTAGCTGAACCTTGGTAAGTTCCAGTGATCATTAAGATGGCATTTCAACTGACTTTCATTTCCCTCTCTTCAGGTTTGTGTTAGCCTTGAAAATGAAGAACTCCATAACTACAGTAGCTATGAAAACCACAGCCTAGCAGCTACTGGAAAAGATACAACAAATGTGGAGCTCCCTCAAAGCCCCATCCTCAGAGAGCTGTTAGTATGCGATCAGACTAACAGCACCAAGAAAAGTCCAAGCTCCTTATCTTTATTTGACCTCACTCAGAGCTTGCTCCAAGTGAACAGCCCTATCCTGAGGGCATTTTTCAAAACCCTTCAGTGACAGTGGTTTAACATCCCAACAGCCTAAGGCAGTGATACCAGCTGGAGGCTAACACTGAACAAAAAACCCATAAATGTTCAGGAATGACATGTCTATAAGGGACTCTGGAAAGCTCTGACATATTCCTGGGTATCTAGAAGGGCACATGCATTTACAGGCTGTGCACAAACCCAGGAAAGGCATGAGAGGAGGCCCTGATCTCTTACCTGCGGTTGACCTTGAAATTCTGTGCAAGCAGGAAGTGATGGCTAAGGGAAGGTTGTAAACTACCTGCAGGGAGTATTGAAGGTATACTCCAACATACAGACACAGCACCTTTGGCAAAGGGTGGGTAATTTATTGGTTCAAGACACTTAAGGAAATCTCTGTCTAATCATTGGCTAACTACTAAACCAACTAAGCAGAGACTGCAAAGGCCATACCCAATAAAGCATACAGACTCTATACATACTTAGTCCAGGAAAGTCACTAAATAAACAGCAATAAGAAACCCACAGGAGGGAGGGGAGAATCTGATTTTCAAACTTGCCACATTATTTTAAATAGCTCAGTTTTCAGAAAAAATTATGAGTCACCCAAACAGGAAAGTATGGTCTGTATACAGGGGAAAAAAAGCAGTCAACAAAACTACCTGAAGAGGCCTAGGTGTTGAGAGAGAGTGTGCGCGGGCAAGCCAGCGGGGGGAGGAGTAGAGAGAGAGGGAGACACAGAATCCGAAGCAGGCTCCAGGCTCTGAGCAGTCGGCACAGAGCCTGACACTGGCCTTGAACCCACGAACCATGAGATCATGACCTGAGCTGAAGTCGGACACGCAACCGAGCCACCCAGGCACCCCTAGACTGTTTTAAAGTAACATGTGAATTATAATCCCCAGAGCAACCACTGAAAAAAGACTAGCTAGGAAGTCAAATTAGTTGAGTATTAATCTTCCAATAACAAGTATAAAAGGAATTAGAGAGAATAAGGGATTAATACTGGCTACAGTCATTAGAAGCCTGAATGCAGTGTGTTCATTTGTGTAAACAAAGCTCCATTCAAACCCTCATGCTAACAGACCTGAGGTCAGCACTTTGTTTCAGATGTATGTGGCACTGAATAAATGTCTGATACATAAGTGGAATGGCAATAATAACCAAGAATCAAAAATCTGAAAATGCTTAGTAAATACAACAGGATTTGCTGACAGATTGAGAAGACAGGATTCATACTATCTCAACTGTTAAACACGTTATCACTAGATGATCAGGGTGATGATCCTGGGTTACCTAACAGAAAGTTTCAATTAACAAAACACCTCTGTCCTTAGAGAGTCACAAACAGAAGGGTATCTTGCTAAAAGAATCCTGAGTAGTCTTCGTAGAAGAGACTGCTTTGTGTCTCCACCTAACTGGACGCTTGTGCTACAAATATTCCCGTGGCTTCTATAACCACCCATAGGCAGATGATGCCCACACCTATACATATGCTCAGTCCAGATCTCTCTCAAAAGCTCAGGTAAAAGCCAAAACACTTTCAACAGTTTATAAGACCCTATGACCATGCTCGCATGACCCCATCATGTTCAACTCCTCTCTCCCTCCCTCATTAAGCTTCAGGCCGGTGAGCCTCCTTACTGTTTCTTGAACCTGCCAGGCATGCTCAGGGCCTTTGCACTTGCTCTCCCTGGAATGCTCGTCCTCCAGATATTCATTCCGCAATTCTTTTAGATCTCTACTAAAATGCTGCCTTCTTAGTGAAGCCTTCATTACCCTACTTTAAATCGAGATCATCAGCATCACCCTACCCCTCCCTTGTCTCTATTCTCAGCTTTGTATTTTTCAAGAGTACTTATCTTCTACCATATGCTATAAATGTACTTTTATTGTGTTTATCATCTCCTCTCATTAAATTATGAGTTCTTTCAGGACACATATTTTACCTATTTTTGTTCATTGCTCACTCTAACACTGTTCACTCTAACATCTAGGAAGTTGCCTGGAAAATAACAAGTATATAATAACAACTATTTTTTAAATGAATGAGCTCCAGGGGTGCCTGGGTGGCTCAGTCAGTTAAGGGGCCAACTTCAGCTCAGGTCATGATCTCACCGTTCATGGGTTTGAGCCCTGAGTCGGGCCCTGTGCTGCCAGCTTAGAGCCTGGAGCCTGCTTCGGATTCTGTGTTTCCCTCTCTCTCGGCCCCTCCCCTGCTCGCACTCTCTCTCTCTCTCAAAAATAAATAAACATTAAAAAAATTTTTTGGGGGGGCACCTGGGTGGCGCAGTCGGTTAAGCGTCCGACTTCAGCCAGGTCACGATCTCACGGTCCGTGGGTTCGAGCCCCGCGTCAGGCTCTGGGCTGATGGCTCAGAGCCTGGAGCCTGTTTCCGATTCTGTGTCTCCCTCTCTCTCTGCCCCTCCCCTGTTCATGCTCTGTCTCTCTCTGTCCCAAAAATAAATAAAAACTTTGAGAAAAAAAAAAAAATTAAAAAAAAAATTTTTTTTTATCAGCTCCAAATTCACATGTCCAACTCACTGAACATCTCCAACTTAGATATCCACGAACCTCCATTCAACATACACAAAACAATTCATTATCTACCTCATTCATCCTTACTCCGTACTCTTCGTGCAAGTTTCCTAGCTCACCGCCTACTTGCTCAAACCAGAAATCTCATCCTCCAAATCACGAGTCATTTCCAAAACATATCTCACATCCAACCCTCTCTTCATCGCCTGAAGACACAATAGAATCCAAAATATTCTCGCTGCCTCTCACAGCCCCAGTAATTGTTAAGTGTTTTCTAAACTGGGGTCTATGGAATTCTTAAGAGTCTTTGTTTCCCCTCCTACTTCAACTGAGGTAGTCCCTGCAGGAACCTCCTCCCTTCTTCCTCTATGTGTTGCCGAGTCCTAAGATCTGGCCCTTGAATCTTGTCTCTTCCCAATCTTCACTCTCTCCCTCCCTGGAACATCATCAGCATTTTGGCCGGGTCAGTTCCTTAGTGAGTACTGTTCTACACTCTGCAGGACATTTAGCAACCCTCACTTAGTATCCCTTACCCCAGCCCCCCACATTAAATGCCCACAGCCTCCCCAATTATGACATGCAAAACCAGCCCCCTATAATTCTAAACGCTCCTGGAGGAGTAACACCCCAAATATGAACCCCGACTAATCATCTCATCCAGTTCTATAGTTTAAAATACAATATATACACTGATAACTTCCAAATTCATATTTCCAGACTGAATCTCTCTCCTGAACTTCAAACTGGCATATCCACAGCCCATATAATATCTTTATTTGGAAATCTAAGAAGTTTCGCAAACACAGTATATTAAAAAAACAACAAGAAAAAAAACCCTCTTGATTGCCCACTCCCAGCTTGCTCTTCCTCCAGTGTCCCCTATTCAATAGTAGAGCAACAGATGTAGAACACTCACCAAAAAAAACAACAACAACAACAACAACAACAAACCCAAACCCAAAAAACAAAATAGAGTTGGCAAGTGTGTTAGCTGCTATTTTGGATCATCATTTCAGTAAAGAGGCAACTAAAGTTTTCCAGTGGCTCAGGACAAAAACTTTAGTGTCATGACTGACTCTTCTCTTTCTCTTACACCCACACCTAAATCATCACCAAATTTTATGCCTCTGCCTCCAAAATACATCCATAATCTAAACACTTCATACCACCCAACACCAAGCTATGGCCACATCTTGCCTAGACTCGTGTGTCAACTCCCTAATCAACCTTTTTTCTTCCACTCAGTCTCCTATATTGTATTGTCCTCAGAGTGGTCCGGGTGATTCTTTAAAAAAATAAAGTTGGGGGGAGGGGGGCGCCTGGGTGGGTGAATCAGTCGTGTGAGCATCTGACTCTTGATTTTGGCTCAGGTCATGATCCCAGGGTTGTGCAATCAAGCCCCGAGTTGGGCTCCACGCTGAGTGTGGAACCTGTTTAAGATTCTCTCTCTCCTGGGGCACCTGGGTGGCTCAGTCGGTTGGGCATCTGACTTTGGCTCAGGTCATGATCTCACAGTCCGTGAGTTCGAGCCCCGCGTTCGGCTCTGTGCTGACAGCTCAGAGCCTGGAGCCTGCTTCCGATTCTGTGTCTCCCTCTCTCTCTGCTCCTCCCCTGCTCATGCTGTCTCTCTCTGTCTCAAAAATAAATAAAAACATTAAAAAAAAAAAAAAAAAGATTCTGTCTCTCCCTCTGCTCTCTTAAAAAAAAAAAAAAAGGAGATCGTGTCTCCTTACGGCATCTGAAGTTATTTCCAAATTTCTTGCCATGGCCTTTGAGATCCTACATAACCTAATCCATTTACATACGCATAGACTTCACTTCCTATCACTCTCTTGCTTGCTCTGTTCCTGCCACACTAACCCTGTGAGTAACTGAACAAGCACATTCTTATCCCAGGGCTTTGCAGGTACGGTTCAAACAGCCTGGAATGCTCCTTTCTCACAAACTGCATGATTTACTCCTTTATTTCACGTGACAACTCATATATGACTCGCTCAGGGGGGGCTTTTCTCGGACTACCCTGTCTAAAATACCATATCCCTGTCCATCACATCCTATCCCTTCATCCCATTTTATTTCTATTTTTAACTTATTGCTACGTTAATCTGTATAAAACCTGAGCTAAGCCAGATATTTTCTTATACCTTCTTTTTAACATTAAAAAATTTTACCTTTCACATTTTGGTCATCCATGCTACTAGAATTGATTTTTGTGTACGGTATTAGATAGACAACCATTTTGTTTTTTTATGAGTAACAAATGATCTCAGTCCATTACTGAATAATTTATCCGCTGATCTGTAATGCCACCTTTGTCACATATCCCTTTCCCGATATTCATAGGTCTCTCTCCCAGCACTCTATACTATTCTACCCGTCTATTTTATGATCCCAGGGCCAAAACCACTCTAATAATCAGTTTGACGATAAGTCTTGTAATCAAGTAGGACAAGTTTCCCCATCTTATCTGCAGAAGTGTGCTAGCTGTTCCATATACATTTTATTTATTTACTTGTTTTAAAGTTTCTTTATTTATTTTGAGAGACAGAGACAGTACAAGAGACAGGAGCAGAGAGAGAGGAGGGGAGAAAGAGAATCCCAAGCAGGCTCAGTGCTGCCAGCGCAGAGCCCGACATGGAGCTCGAACCCATGAAACCACGAAATAAGACCCTAGCCAAAACCAAGAGCCCAACCAACTCAGCCACCAAGGCGCCCCTGCTCCATATACATTTTAGAATCCGCTTGTCAAATTCCGTGAAAAAAACTTACTGGAATTTTGATTAGAATTACATTTAATCTAAAACTCAAACTGGAGAGAACTGTCCTCTTTATAATACAAAGTTTTCCAAACATGAATATTTTATGTCTCTCCATTTAGGCCTCCTTTATTACGGTCTCTGTTTGGACCATCTTTGTCTTTTAAACAGAGTTTTTGGGGAAAACGATCTAATTTATTTCTTTGTGATTAAGAGATATTTGTGTTCCTTTTTACCACCCTACTTTCTTTTTTTCACTTGTTCAACTTTTCAGGTTTTTTCTCCTTTTTTGCCCTCTGCTGTATCATTTTTTTCTTATTCCTTTTCCTCATTTCTGTTTATTTGTATTCTTTCTATTTCTATTCTTTCATTTTTACCTCTTAAAGACTGACATGAATATTTTATCTGAAGTCTAAAGTTAGTTAGTATCTTTACTCTCCTTCCTAATTATACAGGAACTCTTGGAATGCTTTGACTTCAAGCCCCCTCCCTATTTATATTTGTTTGAGTACTTTCCATTGCTATACCCACAAATAAGATGTTACTTTTTCAAGTCAGTCCTCAAGATTTTCCTTAATGTCCGTGTGTTCTTTGCTCATCATTCCCCTTTGCATCTTAGACCCTTGAGTCCAAGAGGCAGATTTCCTTCATAAGTTCCTCTGGGGAGGTTCCATGGGAACACGTTCTTTCAGTTCCTTTGTTTGAAATTTTTTCTTTGAAAGTTACTTTTGACATATTATTTTACTGAGTATACAATTCTCAGTTGACAGATGTTTTCTTATACAATTTTGAAAATATTGTTCTGCTGCCTTTTTACTTCTAGTATTGGCTCAACCAGCATACCAAACAATACCTCAAAAAGTATATACCTTGTTAGGAAAAATTGTGTATTCTTGGTAGACTCATTTATATCTGTATTTACAACTTGAGCCTATCCTGGACACTCAAAATGAAACAAGGAATAAAAGCTATTAATGATTGACACAGAAAAAATATTTCTGTCTTTAAAAGTCTGTCCAGAGGCACTTGGCTGACTTAGTCGGACGAGTGTGTGACTCTGATCTTGGGGTTATGAGTTTGGGCCCCACATTAGGTGGAGAAATAACTTAAAAGTAAAAAATTTTTTTTAAGTTTATTTATTTTGAAAGAAAGAGTGTGAGCTGGGGAGAGGGGAAGAGAGAGGAGGAGAGACAGAGAATCCCAAGCAGGCTCTGTGCTGTCAGTGTGGAGCCTAACACAGGGCTCAATCCCAGAACGGTGAGATCATGAGCCAAAACCAAGAATCTGATGCTTAACCAACCGAGCCACTCAGGTACCCCAGAAACAAAATCTTAAAAAAATAAAATAAAAAGTCTGTTCCAAAAAAGTTACACTGGGGTGCCTGGGTGGATCAGTCAGTTAAGCATCTGACTTTGGCTCAGGTCAGCTCAGAGGCTTCTTTCAGATTCTGTGCTTCCTTCTCTCTCTGCCACTCTCCCACTCATTCTCTCTCTCTCAAAAATAAATAAACATTTAAAAATTTAAAAAAAAAGTTACACTTAGGAAAAGGTTATTTTTAAGTACAAATAACCAACATCTAACATATTAAGAGTAAAGACTTAAAAATGGGACTAACCCCCCCCCACACACACCCCAGCTTCAAGAAAAACTAACCTCCTCCTCCTAATTAAACACGGTCTTTTCTGTTACCACTAAGAGGCATGAATCAGCTCTTTAAAATAGAGGTGTGGTTCACTGATAATCAAAAGTACTCTCAGGAAATATCATTAGGGAATTATGACAAATGACACTGTTTTCAGGAAAAATACAGATCTCAGCAAGGGTGATCTTACTTTTAAGATATGCATAATTAATCATATTATTACTTCTGAAATAAATGGGACTAAATTCAAACTTCAGACAATTAAAGTTTCTTAAAAAAAAAATTTTTTTTTTTAAGTTTATCTATTTATTTTGAGGGAGAGAGCAAGCAGGGTAAGGACAAAGAGAGAGGGAGACAGAGAATCCCAAGAAGGCTCCACACTGTCAGTGCAGAGCCTGATATGGGGCTGGGTCTCATGAACCATGAGATCATGACCTGAGCTGAAATCAAGAGTCGGATGCTCAACCGACTGCGCCACCCAGGCACCCCAAAGTTTCTTTTTAATTGATGAAGTTTGGTTACATATATCTGTATGGTGTTAGAAATCTAGTAAAACTTATCTGCAGAAAGACTTAAATGGACTTAAAACAGTTTCAGTACGTCTGGATCATAGTGATACCAAGTATAAATATCTCCTCATGAAATAATATTTGGGCTCATTATTTACAGGAATTTAATATGGCTGTGTACAGCCATACCACCCTGATCTCGAAGCTAAACAAGGTCTTGCCTGATTAGTACTTGGATGGGAGGAATTTAATATGGCCTAATTGATGTTTAGGAGGCTAACCCTTTTAAATCTCTTGTAGTTAAAAGGAAGAAGTTGCTCAACAACTGTTCTTTAATATCTTCCTTGCTTTTCTGCCCTACAAACTCACTAGCACGTACCAAAATATTTTATTTACCAAATCCCCTAAACCTTTATTTTTAATTCCTTAACAAGAATGCCCTAAAAATAGTTAAATGCTTGCTTTTCTACTTCATCCGAATGATGTCTTTCCTCCAGAGAGTTAGGAGGTTACAGGAGGGCTTCTCATTGCTACAAAATATTTTCTTCTTTCTGTAAGCACAAAGAGGAGATAGTTTTAAAAATACAAAGAAGTCAGACACAAAAAAGACAAATATTAAATGATTCCACTTACATGAGACATCTAAAATAGGCAAATTAATACAGACACAAAATAGGATTGAGGTTACCAGGGGCTGAGAGGAGAGGCAATGGGAGTTATTATTTATTGGGTAGAGTTTCGGTTTGGGATGATGGAAAGTTTTAGAAACGGCTAGCAGTGATGGCTGCACCGTGTGGTGAATGTTCTTAACGCCACTGAGTTGAACACTTAAAAAGGTTAAAATGGTGATTTTACCACAATTAAAAACACAAAGTGTGCAATGATTACTCCAGTTGCAGACTTATCTCATGCCACAGACCGCAAAGACACATTCATTTAACAGAATGGCTCTTACTGGCCCGTGGCTTTAGTGCAAGGGTGAAGCCCCTCTCCCAATTACATAAAGATGCTGTTCCAGAAGCCACTTATCTCTTACCTAATTTTATGTAAGCATTAGAGTATGCAAAAGACTATTAGAAAAATGCCCAGTCTCACTGGTATCACCAACAGGCAAGAGGCATTGTGTCATCTTTTAATACATAAAGCAGAGACACACCCATATTCTGAATCTTCATGCTCTCCCTCAAATTTAAATTTAGAGGAAGGGACGGGAGGCAAAGTAGTAGGGTGTGTGCAAGTAAAAGAAAATGGAAAATACTCTTCACGCCCAGTGACTTGGTTCTATATTCTTTGGTATTGACTGGCAGCATTTTTATTATTTTTTTAATGTTGATTTATTTTTGAGAGAGAGAGACCGTCAGACAGAGCGTGACCGGGGGAGGGGCAGGGAGAGAGGGAGGCACAGAATCCAAAGCAGGGTCCAGGCTCCGAGCTGCCAGCACAGAGCCCAGGCTCAAACTCACAAACTCACAAACCGAAAGATCATGACCTTGCTGAAATCAGACACTTCACCAACTGAGCCACCCAGGTGCCTTGAAGGACAGCATTTAAAAAAGGGATTTATCCATTGGGGACCTTGGTGGCTCAGTTGGTGAAGTTGCTGACTTCAGCTCAGGTTTTATCTTCTGTTCTGGTTCGCGGGTTCAGGCTGCATGGGGGGCTCTCTGTTGAGGCACTCTGCTGTCGGCCAGGGCCTGCCCTAGATTATTTTCCTCTCTCTCTCTCTCTCTCTCTCTCTCCCCCTCTCTCTAAAATAAATAAATAAACATTTAAAACATACATAAAAGGGATTTGTCCATGAGAGAAGGGAAGAAGAGCTATGTCTCCCTTAGAAATTCTCCCTCTTTCTACTCGTCACTCACTGGAGGGGGAGGGGGAAACGTTTCAGGGCTCCACTTTTTTTCCCCTTAAGATTTTATTTTTAAGTAATCTCTACACTCAATGTGAGGCTTAAAGTCACAACCCCAAGGTCAAGTGTCATATGCTCTACTGATTGATTCTGCCACTCCGGAATAAAGATTTTAAATTTCTAATGACCTAGGTGGACATTACTAGCTGAAGATTAATAACACTTTGAGGGACGCCTGGGTGGCTCAGTCGCTTAAGGATCAGACTCTTTTTTTTTTTTTTTTAATTTTTTTTTTCAACGTTTTATTTTATTTTTGGGACAGAGAGAGACAGAGCATGAACGGGGGAGGGGCAGAGAGAGAGGGAGACACAGAATCGGAAACAGGCTCCAGGCTCTGAGCCGTCAGCCCAGAGCCCGACGCGGGGCTCGAACTCACGGACCGCGAGATCGTGACCTGGCTGAAGTCGGACGCTTAACCGACTGCGCCACCCAGGCGCCCCAAGGATCAGACTCTTGATTTCCACTCAGGTCATGATCTCACAGTCCTGAAAGCCAGCCCCACGTCAGCCTCCACACTGAGCTGCCTGGAATTCTCTCTCTCTCTCTGCCCCTCTCCCTTGCACTCTCTCTCTCTCAGAATAAATAAACATTAAAAAAAAAAAAAAAAAGAAGAAAAAAAGAACACTTTTAGTGTCTTCCGAAACTCCAAATGTCGTCACAAAACAAATGCTACCAGGAATAATAGTTAACTGTGAAAAAAATTAACTTGGAATAACATCTTTATCCCACACATCAAAATTGATTTTTCTGGGGCACCAGGCTGGCTCAGTCAGGAGAACATGCGACTCTTGATCTCGGGGTTTTGAGTCAGTACCCCACACTGGGTGTAGAGATTACTTAAAAATAAAATAGAACTACCCTCCGACCTAGCAATTGCACTTCTCGGTATTTACCCAAAGGCTACAAAAACGCTGATTCAAAGGGGCACATGCGCCCCAATGTTTACAGCAGCGCTATCAACAATAGCCATATTATGGAAAGAGCCCAAATGCCCATCAACTGATGAATGGATAAAGATGTGCCTAGGTGGTTCACTGGGTGGTGAACTATATAAATGTTCATTTAGTAATTTTATTTTATTTTAGCAATATTATTTTAGTGATTTCATTTTAAAGAAAAAAGTTACACATGCAATACCTATGTAATAGTTAAACAAGTTGAAACCCACAACATACGATTCTTTAATTCCGTTTATTTCCATGAACAGTAGTAACTGTTTAGTAGGGGAGAATAAAGAGGTAAACTAAATAGAGAAAAGTGCCCTGCAGAGATATGGTCAAAGTGCTCTGGGATCACTCAAGTTAAGGAGGAATCATTAATCTTCAACACCAATTTTTGACACTGTATTTCCTATCAAAATGCAAAGGAAAGAGTAAGCAGCTGGGTAGAGAGAATTAAGTACGCTGGTAAAAACTTAGATGGCATGTGCAGGGTAAAGGTGGGGAAAGGGGAGTTCTCTGTAAGAGATTAAAATGTAGAGTTCCAACAAAATCAGCCCCAGAGAGGAAACAAACCAAGCGATGCATTTAAGTTGTCAGACAATCATAAGATTGTTATCTAGTCTTAAATAAAATAGTCAAAATCTATCTAAAAAATAATCTTGGAGGGGCACCTGAGTGGCTCAGCTGTTAAGCGCCCAACTTGGGCTCAGATAATGATCTCATGGTTCATGAGTTCGAGCCCCACATCAGGCTCTGCACTCACAGTGTGGAGCCTGGAGCCTGCTTAGGAGGAGTCTGTCTCTCTCTCCCTCTGCACTTCCCCCTGCTTTAGTACACTCTTGCATGCATGCGCACTCTCTCTCTCTCTCAAAAATAAACATTAAAAAATATATATATTTAAAAAATACTCCTGGAAATGTGCCTAACAAGCTCACATTTGAAAGAATAAATGTAGAGAATTTTAACAATGGAGTTTTTTTGTCAGATTTGATTCAAGATTAGATTTGATTTGAAATGTATACCTGACAGAAACACCCAGCAACATCATATACCACAAATCAACTTCTAAATCAATACACTGACAGCTCACATCCTGACAGACTTCCCTTGCCACTCAGGACACCTGAACAGAAGGAGGCACTTGAAACCAGTGCTTCCTCTCTCCTACCGCACTGATCACAGTACTACCTTTTTAAAAAAAAAATTTTTTTTTAATGTTTATTTATTTTTGAAGGAGACAGAATGTGAGCCGGAGAGGGACAGAGAGAGAGGGAGACTCAGAATCTGAAGCAGCCTCTAGGCTCTGAGCTGTCAGCACAGAGCCCGACACGGGGCTCGAACTCACTATCTGTGAGATCATGACCTGAGTGAAGTCGGTCGCCCAACCCACTGAGCCGGTCGCCCAACCGACTGAGCCACCCAGGCATCCCAGTACTACCTTTCTCCTTTGCCAGAAATAGTATCTTTTTTCATATTTATTAAACACTATACAATCTATAAAGACCTGACACAAATCTTATCTCATCTAAAACCCCATGAAGAAATGGTTATCCCTATCTTATAGACGAAGAAACTAAAGTTTAAGGTTAGCTGACTTGGATATTCACAGCTACAACGTGATATAGCTGGAACTAGAACCAGGTCTTCAGACTCCAAAGGTAGGAACTGCATTATATTGAGTAAATAGGTCAGAACTTTCAGATTGTCAAAACCAACACCTGGTGCTTTCAACGTAATAGAGAAGTTAAACGGAAAACTAAGCTTGAATCTGAAAGATGTATGGTTTCAACCACCTCTTCCCTAAAAATCAAACACATACTAAACACACTTCCTCTCCTAAAATTCCCTGGAATGTTTTTGGTTGTAAGTCATAAAAACCATAGAATTTAAGAGACCAACTAATCCACTCTTCAAGAGATGAGAAAACTGTGGCACAAGGCTTGTGATCTGCTCAGAGATGGTGGCACCAAAGCCTTCTATTACAATATAGTGTGTTTTTTTCAAAGGCCGACATCAACAATATTCAAGAGATGCTGCTTTACTGAGAATGTAGGAGACAGAACATGTGGACTAGCAGAAATTTCGTGTCTGACCTCCAGCTAGGTCCTAATTACTGTTCAATAGCCCTTTTGCTCATCTTTGGTTGGCCCCCTTGCCTTTTCCACAACTGCCATTGCAAAACTTTTAACACTTTCTGAAGTCATCTAGCCCACTCTAGCCTTTTATTGTTCTGCAGATAATTTAACCCATTCCATTGGAAAGGGAGACAAAAAAGAGGTCACATTAGACATTAACCAACCTTATAAGGCAGAAATTATGATCCCAAGCTTTGCAGTCAAAATATATCTGGACCCCAGGCTTCTTCCGTTACTTATATGGTGCCTTTGGGAAATGAAGTTAATCTCGCTGAGCCATAATTTCTTCAACTGTCAAATGAGAATGCTCACTCACTCTACAGAATTTTGTAAAATTAAATAACACATTTGAAAGTACCTACGTGGCTGGTACCTACTCCAATTTCAATTCCCATCTCCATCACTTCCAAATACATCTTCCTCCATCCTTTTTTCGTGTTTCCCTTTCAAGGCTCACCTCTCCAGGGCTCCTTTATCATCTCCCTTTTCTCTTGTGCAGATCTTCAGTAACTGCCACTCTGCTGGCTCCTTCTCCTTTACCTCAAAATATTTCAAATCTCTTCCATCTTTTAAAATCAAATCAAACAAAAAAGGCCCTGAAATCCAACTCTTCTTAGCTTTTACTCTATCTCTCCTAAACCCTTTAACCTACCCAAAGACAGCAAGCAATTACCTTTCAAAAACAGATCAGATTATGTCAACTACCTGCTTTAAAAACCTTTGATGGTTGGGGCGCCTGGGTGGCTCAGTCGGTTGAGCGTCTGACTTTGGCTCAGGTCATGTTCTCACACTCCGTGAGTTGGAGCACCACGTTGGGCTCTGTGCTGACAGCTCAGAGCCTGGAGCCTGTTTTGGATTCTGTGTTTCCCTCTCTTTCTGACCCTCACCCATTCATGCATGTTCTGTCTCTCTGTCTCAAAAATAATAAAATAGAACATTAAAAAAAAAACTTTTTAAAGCCTTTGATGGTTTAAAAATTCCCTAATCATAAAGCCTAAACTCTTTGGTGAAAAGTTTTGAACCCTTCTCAGCACTTGGCCATCAACCTTTCCTTTCACCAGTCACTATACTCTTCAATTGCTCAACCCCAGATGTCCAGAGACCCCACCCCCACCCCACTAAGTATTCCACAACCTTCTAAAACTATATACATTTGCTTATGTGCAATTGTCTGGGGTGACAAACCATTGTTCTTATCAAATTTCCTAGAGGGGGCATCTGAACCAAAACATAAAAACCAATGGCAAAACCCAGGGCTCCAGGGTGGCTCAGTTGGTTAGGCGTCTGTCCTCGGCTCAGGTCATGATCTCACAGTTCGTGGGTTTGAGCCCCATATCAATCTCTGTGCTGACAGCTCAGAGCCTGGAGCCTGCTTCAGATTCTGTCTCCATCTCTCTTTGCCCCTCCCCCCTTGCACGCGCGCGCTCTCTCTCTCTCTCTCTCTCTCAAAAATAAACAATAAAAAAAAAAATTAAAGAAAAAAAAATCCCAACTGTAAAACCCTCTTGGCTATACCAGAGTACTCACTCTTTTCCAGACACACACCTTATACTTTTTCACCTCCATTCCTATGTCCAAACTGCTTCCTCTGGCTGATTAGGGGTGGTAGTGGTTGGGGGAATCAAGCTGAATAACCTTAATAGTAATGGGTCTACTGGGTGAATTCTTATTCATCCCTCAAGAACAAGCTCCAAAATCACTTCCTCTGTAATGTCTTCCTTCACAGTTTACAAAACAGAATCATTCAGTCCCTTTCCTAGGTTGTACACAGCTCTCCCGAACTTAGTACTCAACACCACAATTAGGTGTTGCAATGTTGCAAGCTTTTCAAGGAAGAGGCTCAATACCTTTACATCTATCTCCAGAACATAACCCAGATCCTAGCATGCAATGAGCAAAATAAAAATCTGAATAAAAGAAACATACTTGGCGTTGCATTTTTGTTCTTGTATTCTCCACGACTGCCCCTGCCCACTTTTGTTATTAATTCACTCATTCAACAAATATTTATAAAATTCCAAAGAAATATTTGGAGCTATGTGCTAAGCAGTAAGGAAATAGACTAGGACATACATAGTCCTTGCCGTTAAGACAGTTAACTGTGACAATACAGAATACAAAGGTCTTATAGGAGGGGTGTAGGGGTGGCTCAGTGGGTTGTGTTGGATTGGACTCAGGTCATGATCTAACTATCTTGAGATCAAGCCCCTCGTGTGGCTCAGCACAGAGCCTGTAGCTTACTCAGGATTCTCTCTCTCTGTCTGCCCCTCCCCCGATTTTTCTCTCTAAATAAATAATAAACTAAAGAAAAAAAGTCTTATTTGATGAGAGCTACATGAAGACGTGACTAACAGTCACAGAACGTTTTTTACAATGAGACATCGGACTGTCTTAGACCAGAGAATCCATCCATTCTCTTTGTCTCTTTCTTTATAAACAACCTTCTTCCAATGCTCCTTTTCCTTTTCTAAAGGGTATAATGCAACCAAATACCCTCTGACTTCTGGAAATAATTCCACAAGGTAGATGGAGCAGGAATGATTATCTCCATGTTGAAGATGAGACAACTAACCTTCAAAGACGTTACTGCTCAAGGTTGCACATTAATGAGAGAGGATTTTATTTAGTACTTGCTGTCTGACTTGTCCAACTACTCTACCTCTAATCAGTGTATAAGCCCCAAAAAGAAAAAAGACTTGGTTTTCACTGCTTTGTCCTCAGGACCTGATTCCTGGGTTTCTAGGAATCTGATCCAGTGTCTAGAACACAACAGGCCTCCAATAAGTGTATGTTGACTAGATGAATGAATGAAATGATCTGGAAATAAAGTAGACCAACAGCAAAACACACAAGGAAAAAAGTTCCTTCTCATTATGATGGCATAATAAAAGAGATTTAAAACAGGCTTCTACTAGTTAGAAAGGCTAGACCAATTGTATTGACTCAATTCCATTGGCATGTTAATGCATTTTACCTAAGAAGAATTTAAGTAAAGGAGGTGAAGTAAGTTTCTATTTCTGATGTCACATTCATGGCATGCACTGACATAAAGCCAAGATTTAACTGCAGGTTTGAAACTAATTAAAAGTTTTTACCAAAAGCAAACACCAAAGAAAGCATTTTCTTGAGTCTTGACTTTGGCTAGAAAAGAATCTGAAGTTCAGTTCTTTCTTCAATGTTATTTCCAGCAGCCAAAAGTGCTGTATAGATGTTCTCCAACATATTTCTTTAAAAACCTTTAAGGAAAGATTAATCAAAACTTGCTAGTAATGATTAGACAAAACCACAGCCCAGTAACTCACCACTCTTCCACCTCCACTGGGCCTAAGCACAAGGCAATCACAACGTACCACCAAACAAGGTGATGGGACCAACGTTCAGAATGATTTATGGCTTAGTATGACATCATTTGATGTTCTAAAAACTCCAGTTCCAGTTCCGGGGCGCCTGGGTGGCTCAGTCAGTTGAGCGTCCGACTTCGGCTCAGGTCATGACCTCACGGTTCACGGGTTCGAGCCCCACATTGGGCTCTGTGCTGACAGCTCAGAACCTGGAGTCTGCTTCGGATTCTGTGTCTCCCTCTCTGCCCCTCCCCTACTTGTTCTGTCTCTCAAAAATGAATAAACGTTAAAAAATTTTTTTTTAATTCTTTAAATAGAAAAATAAAAACTCCAGTTCATTTTAAGTCACTTTTCTCTGCTTAGAAAATATTTCCAAAAAAAAAAATATATATATATAGGGGCGCCTGGGTGGCTCAGTCGGTTAAGCGTCCGACTTCAGCTCAGGTCATGATCTCACCATCCGTGAGTTCGAGCCCCGCCTCAGGCTCTGGGCTGATGGCTCAGAGCCTGGAGCCTGCTTCCGATTCTGTGTCTCCCTCTCTCTCTGCCCCTCCCCCATTCATGCTCTGTCTCTCTCTGTCTCAAAAATAAATAAACATTAAAAAAAATTAAAGACATGGAGAAAATATCTTTAAAAAAATATATATATATTTCCATTATTTTTCTCCAATATTCAAATGTCAATAAATCATAAGCTGTTCATGGTGGTATAATGAATAATTGCAACAGGTGTGAAGTAATGGAAAGAGCACTGGACTGAAGTATGGTTTACTATTTCCTATCTAGGTTAACTGTGTGACTTTAGGCAAGTCACTTAACATTTTAGAGGCTGTGAATTGAACATTTATCACCAATAAAATGAGAACCACCACCTCAGAGAACTGCAGTAAGAAATTACATAATATATATGATGAGCTGTTTTCAAAAAATAACACTAATAGCAATGTCATATTTGAACAGATAACAGCCAGTCATTAGTAACTGATGTTCCTTTTTTTTTTTTTAATGTTTATTTTGAGAGAGCGAGCGAGCAAGCTGGGGAGGGGCAGAGACAGAGAGAAATCCCAAGCAGACTCCATCCACACTGTCAGCACAGAGCCCAACATGGGGCTCAGATTCACAAACCCTGAGATCATGACCTGAGTTGAAACCAAGAGTCTGATACTTAAGGGAATGATCCACCCAGGTGCCCCTGTTCCTTGGATTATTTTTAAAACTTCCAGAGCAATTCTATGGACACTTCTTCAAAACACAATCAGGAAAACAACCAATCCCTACTCATGACTGGATTAAAACCTGAAGGGAACAATTGCATTAAAGACCTCGATCCCTGCACAATATTACTAACACAATCTGGATTCCCAGAGTTAATCACTTCCATTATGAGAGATCAAAATAATAAAGTACAATAGGCTTTATTTTGCATACTTGACTAGGGAGGGAATTTAACCTATATAACTTTAATATCATTCCCTGATTCATGTAAAAAGGGTCCTGGTTATCCTCATTTCAGAGACCTGAAATACTAATCATTTTTCAATAGGAGCCACTGCCGCGGCGTTTATAAAGCTTTACCTTATGCTGAATCTCGCAATGCAGTCTTCCAACGGAACGTGGATGAAATTACCACTAACAAAATTTGATTAAATCCACACAATTCACTGGTTTCAGTAAGGATCTACTACTATCCTCCCTCAAACTGGCTTCATTTCTATTACTTGGTGAACTAGTAGTCTCTTTGTTGCTTTCTTGAAGCTACTAGGTTTCTGGTTTCGCTATAACGCAGATCCTTCTATTAATGGACGTTTCTTCCAACTTTGTTTCAAGCAGAAGAAATAAAAGGATCGCGGGTCCGAAGGGAGACGAACTGGGCGCCTGGATGAAGTCCAGTAACTTTTTTCTGCATGCAATGAATGAAAAGCCTGCTCGCTGCCCTATAAATCACTTTCTCTTCTCCGAGATTCAAGACGTATGTGAACTACCATTCTGCTCAACCGCACTGGTTCTTTGGTTCCCCGATCACAACTGCAACCTATACAGACACGGCAGCAAATTAGGTCCCTTCCCAGTATCCCGGGGAGGGGGCTCACTTCTTTTCCGCAGGCCCATCCCCCTACCGAGAAAAATGCCTGGAGATTCGTGTCCCAAAGCCGCGCGGGGCTACATTTCAGAGTTAGACAATAACCTCAAGGGTTTTCAACAGAAACTCCGTCTGCCACTGCCTGGCTCCTAGCCTCCGCTCTGCCCAGCCGGGATGCAGAGGTCCGACCCATGACGGGTTTTTAAAATGGACTTTGACCTGATCCAGTTACCGTAACCGGATCCCCTGGGACGGGCCCCCATCAAGGACCGGCCCGGAGGGCTCCCCGGAGGAGGCGACCCCATGCACTGGCACAAAGGGGCAGCCCAGACAAAAGGGCCCCGCCAAGTCGCGGGAGGAGGGGAGGGCCAGCCTTCGCGGAACACACTGCAGGCGGAGAAACCACGGCGGGACCGTTGTGGGAGGGCGGAGGAGGAGGCGGTGGCCCCGGCCCAGCCCGCCCCGCCCTGCCCTGGACCGACAAGTTCGCGGTTCGGGCCGTTACCCCCGCCCAGACCGCGACCTCATTGCGGAGCTTAGAACGCGGCGCGAGCCTAAGAGGCGCCCGCAACCAGACCCAGTGTACTTCTCGCTCACTTTCCCTTGCTCACCGAAATCACCCGGGTGGCCGCCGCCGCCTCCTCAGCCTCCAACAGTAGCTTCCCCCGGAAATCCTACCTGGCCCGCCCGCCGCCAGGCTGCAGCCAGAGCCTTCGGCCCCGGGGAGGGGGGAGCCGAGGCTGGCCGGACAGTGAGGGGTAGGAAGTGCCCCCGCGGAGGCTCACGGGATTCGTAGTCTCCAGCCAGAGCCAGCTGCTTTGCGGGCTGGACAAGATGGCGGGAACGTCTCCGCCTTATGCTCCGGGTCTGTAGGCCTCACACGGCCTCTCTGGGCATGCGCCACCCGCTGCTGGCAACCTTGGTATGAAAACTTGGACTGCTTAACTAGTGCCCGCGGGCAAAGGTCTTTGGACTTAGGAGCACAGAAACAAGTTCAGCTGCAGGCAGTGTCTAGGGAGGAGCTGACGTACGTGTGCTGTTTTAGAAAATCGTGTCCAGCCCCTATCTGGTCAAATTTCAAATATAGTTTCTGCAAAAGAAAACACTATGGGGCACCTGGGTGGCTCAGTATTAAGCGTCTGACTCTGGATTTTGGCTCAGGTCATGATCTCATGGTTTATGAGTTTGAGCCCTGCATCTGGCTCTGTGCTGACAGCGAGGAGCCTGCTTAGGATAGTCTCTCTCCTATCTGCCCCTCCCAAGCTCGTTCGCTCTCTCTCAAAGTACATAAATAAACTAAAAAAAACCCAAAACAAAACAAAACAAACTATTGAGGGCCAGTTTAAAATACAAAAACTTAGAAGTAAGTTATCCTCAAGGTGTCTGGAGGGCTCAGTCAGTAGAGTATGCTACTCTTGATCTCAGGGTTGTAAGTTCCAGGCCCTCTAAGGTATAGAGATCACTTAAAAATAAAATCTTAAAAAGAAGGTGGAGGAGGAGGAGGGGAGGAGGAGGAGGAGGAGGTGGTGGTGGTGGAAGTTGTTATCCTCAATCTAGTGTATAAAGAAGCAACCCCGGGAATCATTCTTGGCACCTTCTTCAGCCCACTAAGTCCAGTCAATCTATATCCCATAGACCTCACCATTCCATTTCCTCTATCACCATTAACTAGAGCAAGCAACTGTCCTCTCTCGCTAGTCTCACTAGTTTCAGGCCTCTGGGCTCTTTTCCTCCAAACACCATCCTTGCTGCCGCCAGATGATCTTGCTAAATGCCAACCCCATTGTGTCACAGTCCAAATTAGAGCTAAGTGTATAACCTAAAGCTGCTAGAGGAAAATGAGGGAAGAAATCTATACGACCTGCAAACACACAGTCATAAAAGAAAAAATTGATAAATCGTAAGTCATTAAAGTTAAAAATGTTGCTCTTTAGGACACTTATGAAAATGAAAAGGCAAGCCACCCACTGGGATGAAATAGCCGCAAAACCTACATGCAACAAGGGACTAATATCTAAAACAATTTCAACTCATTAAGGCAAACAACCCAGCTTAAAAAATGATTTGAACAGATGTTTCACAAACGAAGATAAACCTGTGGCAAATAAACCATGAAAGATGCTTGGGATATGCAAATTAAAACCACAATGAGATAATCTACACACCATGACTTGTAATATCAAGTGATCAAGTGTTAACAAGAATGTAGAGCCACAAGAATTCTCATTCACTGTTGGTGGCATTGTAAAATGATACAACCACTTTGGAAAGCAGTATTGGAGTTTGTTTGAAAATTAAATATACACTTGGGCACCTGGGTGGCTCAGTCAGTTAAGTGTCCAACTTCAGCTCACGTCATGATCTTGTGGTTTGTGAGTTTGAGCCCCAAGTTGGGCACTGTGCTAACGTCTCAGAGCCTGCAGCCTGCTTTGGATTCTGTGTCTCCCTCTTTCTCTGTCCCTCCCCCGCTTGCACTCTGTCTCTCTCAAAAATAAACATTAAATTTTTTTTAATTAAAGAAGTTAAATATACACCTACTATATGGTCTAACCATTACACTGTAGGTATTTACCCAAGACAAACTGAAAGCATACATCTACACAAAGACTTGATTGAACATGAATGTTCATAGCAGCTTTATTTGTAATAGCTTAAGATTGGAAACAATTCAAATGTCCTTCATACTTATACAATGGATACTCTTTAACAATAAGAAGGAATGAACTATTGATTCACACAACATGATGAATCTTAAAATTATTGTGCTGAATAAAAGAAGCCAGACATAAAGGAGTACATTCTGTATGACTCCATTTGTATAAAACCCTAGGAAAACCAAACTCTAATGAAAAAAGATCAGTGGTCACCTGGGGAACCAAGAAGGCAGACGTATGGCAGCCAGAGATAATAAAGGGGATAAGGAAACTTTTGGGGGTGATTGGTATATTAATTATCTTGATCATGGTTATGTTTTCAAGGCTGTATAATGAGTTTTAAGTATATCAAAACTTATCAAATTGCACACTTTAAATATGTGAGGTTTATTGTTCATCATTATACTTCACTAAACCTGAAAAATAGGATAGTCGATAAACTGTTGGGGGGGTACCTGGGTGGCTCAGTCAATTAAGCAGTCAACTCTTGATTTTGGCTCAGGTCACGATCTCGCTGAGTTCAAGACCTGCGTGGGGCTCTGCTCTGACAGACAGTATGGAGCCTGCTTGGGATTCTCTCTCTTCCTCTCTCTCTGCCTTCCTCCGTGTGTGCACATGCTCTCTCTCTCAAAATAAATAAACTTAAAAAAAAATGTTGGGGCACCTGGGTGGCTCCGTCGCTGAGCGTTGGGCTCTTGATTTCAGCTCAGGTGATGATCTCGCAATTGTGGGACTGAGCTCCACATTGGGCTCCTCGCTGAGTGTGGAGCCTGCTTGAGATTCTCCCTCTCTCTCTCTCTCTTTCTGCCCCTCCCTCCTCTCAAGATAAATAAATGAACATTAAAAAAAAAAAACTGAAAGAAAGAAAGTAAGAAAATCCTTCAGTGGCTTCCTGGTACTCTTGGGCAAAAAAAAAAAAAAAAAAAAAGTTACCATAGAAGCTGTAATTGTGGAGTTTCAATACCATTCATGGGGAAGGGGATGGATAGGGACAGCAATTATGAAATCCCAGGTAAGTAATGATGGTGGTAACAGTAGTGTTAATAGCAGTAATAATAAAAACTCCTATTTTTCCTTGAGCATCTATCATGTACCAGGTATTTTACATATGCCTTGCATTAGGATTCCCCCCAAAAAGCATAACTAGAGACAAATACTAGTTTCAGGTAATTTACTTGGAAAGTGATCCCAGGGACTTACTGTGAGAGCCTACAGTGAAACAGGGAAGAAGGAGCCAACACAAGGGTGCATTGCTCACTTGGCAATCCTACCAAAACCATGTGAGGATTGTCTACAATGCCTCTCAGCATTGTCTACCCAAGGACTGCTCTGAGAAGCATTTGTCCATTGGCTCCCATCCCCCATGGTAAATCCCATGGGATTGCCCCAGGGAGTATCAACTCCTGTTGCATTTGGAACAGGGTCCCACCAGAGTCCTATATCTTGGTTTAGGAAAAGCTCCAGGACAGAATGCAGAAAGATGGAAGGAGAAGTGAAGCCCTTACTAAACTGTTTTCTGCAGCTTCAGCTAAAAGCTAAGGTAGCTCTGTGAGGACGTGAGATAAGGCAATGGGGGTGCCAGACCATCCCTTGCAATGCTCAGGTTTGTCCATTTTCTACATTAGATCTAATTTATCACCCTGTCTTCAAGGTAATGGCCTGTGACAACCTTGACAAAAGATTTGGTGGCACTCATCACTCTTTGCAAAATGCTTTATGTTGCCCCACATGCCTTTTGTGCCTTGTAATACACGACACCCAAACATATGGATGCTTCTCACAAATGATATTAAGTGAAAGAAGCTAGACCGAAGGAGTATATGCTGTATGGTTTCACAAATATACAATAAAAAACAGGCAAAAATATTCTGCTGAAAGTCAGGCTAGCAGCCACCCTTCAGGGTGGAAGAGCAGTGTCTGGAAGAAGGTGAGAGGGGGTTTTCGGGAGGCTCATAATGTCGCTTTTTGATCTGGACCTGGGTGCTCGGTCCATGGGTGTCTTCAATTTGTAAAAATTCATTCATGGGATATAGATACTCTTCTGCCTGTATATTATACTCAATTTTTAAAATGGGAAGTGGTCTGCACCAGGCCTCTTGTCTTCTGAGAGACCAGTTAGCAGTAAACACTCTTTCTAACCATTAATATTTCTGGATTTGGGGCTCATGGGCACTATTGGTGTATAATGTTAAGAGCATAAGCTCTGGCAATAAAAAACTGTTCTGCCACTTCCTGTGTGCTACTGCCCAAGTTATTGAAACTGGTTAACGTTCAGTTCCCTCACTGTACAATGGGAAATACAATAGTACTTATTATGTAAATTGATGTGATAATTAAATAAAGTAACATACATAAAGTAGCCAGCACTGTACCTGATATATGTTAAGTACTCAATAAACAATTACTATTACGAGTAATATGTTTTTGTCTTTCTGTTTTTATTAAGTTTCCAATTTTTCAACAATGAACGTGGATACAGGCTATAAGTACAAGGATATTCATTGTAGTACTGTTTGAAATCTCAAACAAAATATTGGAGATAAATTAAATATGCATCTACTGGAGAATGCGCAAATCAACTGTGATATATTCATGATATAGAATAGCACAAATCAGTTAAAGTGAATAAATGAAAACTGGAGGGATCAACAGGGACAAAACAAAATGTTAAGGGAAAAAAACTAAGTTGTAGGAGGTTACATATGGCCTGATACCATGTATATAAAATTTTAAAACATCCCAAACAATACTATATACTGTTTAAGGATTTATCTATACATAGCAAAAATATAAAATCATGTGTGGAAATAAAATATTCAGGCAAATGATTACTTCTTGGGGAGAGGAGAAAAGAATGGGTAAAAGGAGGAATATATCAGGACTTAAAGCATATCTGATATTTTATTTCTTGAAAGCAATTTTAAGAAAAAAATGATAAAACATTAAGATTTGACAAAGTTGTGACAGGGACTTGGGTGTTTGTTATATAAATGTCTATTTTTCCATATGCTTGAAATAGTTCTCTATTAAAAAATTTTTTTTAACGTTTTACTTTATTTTTTGAGAGACAGAGAGAGACAGAGTGCAAGCAAGGGAGGGGCAGAGAGAGAGGGGGACACAAAATCCAAAGCAGGCTCCAGGCTCTAAGCTGTCAGCACAGAGTCCGATGCGGGGGTCCAACCAATGAATGCAAGATCATGACCTGAGCGGAAGTTGGACTCAACTCACTATGGCGCCCCAGTTCTCTATTAAAAAAAAAAAAGCATGGAGCAGAGCAGTGTGCAAAATATTGTACCCTTTTTGGGGAGTGGAAAAGCAAGAGTTTGATGCTTAACAGACTGAGCCACCCAGGCACACTGAGAATTTTTTTTTTTTTTAATTTTTTTTCAACGTTTATTTATTTTTGGGACAGAGAGAGACAGAGCATGAACGGGGGAGGGGCAGAGAGAGAGGGAGACACAGAATCGGAAACAGGCTCCAGGCTCTGAGCCATCAGCCCAGAGCCCGACGTGGGGCTCGAACTCCCGGACCGCGAGATCGTGACCTGGCTGAAATCGGACGCTTAACCGACTGCGCCACCCAGGCGCCCCGAGAATTTTTTTTTTAAGTTTAATTTTTATAGTTTTATTTATTTTGAGAGAGAGAGAACAAGTAGGGGAGGGGCAGAGAGAGAAGGAGAGAGAATCCCAAGCAGGCTCCAAGCTGTCAGCACAAAGCCCGAGGCAGTACTCCAACTCCGAAACTGTGAGATCATGATCTAAGCTGAAATCAAGAGTCACACTTAACCTACTGAGCCACCCAGATGCCCCCATAATTTGTTTTTTTTTTAGGCTAAAAAAGTGTTGGAGAATCAATGAAACAAGTTTCCAGCTATCACATCTTAAAATCACGGCCTGGTTGTTGGACCCGATGACTTCACCATGGTTTCAAATTCTGAGAGCTCTTTCACAGACGCGAATGGCTCTAGGAACCTGGCTGTTCTCCCCGGGCTGAGAACCAAGGCCAATTAACTGGCAAAAATGAATCAGACCAATCAGAGAGCAATATGCAAATGAGCAACTCTGACTGTATATAGCTTCCTTGCTATAGCACTGAACATTGCAGAATTTAGAGACTGCCACCTGCAGGCCAAATCTCTCAATAGACGGTTCATGGAAATAATCTAGGGGGATTCTTCTCTCAATTGAGTCCTCTGTGGGGCTCTGTATTGGAGACGTACATAAATTTTTCCCTCTCCCCTGCAGCCCACTACTCTGCCACAGCCCCAAACTGGTGATAGTAATTCCTAAAATTAGACACTATGGCATCAGATTGTCTGGCTTTACCTTGGGTAAATCAGATACCTCTTCTATACCTCAGTTTTCTCATCTATTAAATGGTGATGATAACAATAGCTCCTCTGTACAGACATTGTGAAGATTGAATCAGACCATGTAAACTGCTTAGCACAATGGCTGGCACATAGTGAGCACAAATATTAACAGTTGTTGTTAGGCAGAGCTTCAGAAGCTTCTCCCATTCAATAACTGACAAATTGTACCTTGGCACACAAGAGCGCAGTGGAAAGACCTTTAGTACCTGGCTCTCCCACTTAGGGCTTGTGACCTTTGGCAAGTCTTTTAACCTCTTTGAACCTTACTCGATCTCACAGGTGGTTTTGGATATTACATGACATCATCTATATAAAGCACCAATCACAGTGCCTGGCATAGAGTGGACAGTTAAATGGAGTGACAATGGAGTGATGATTAATACGGGAAAAGATACCAAGTATAGGCAAAGGTTGAACAGCTCAGGTTGCAAACAGGCAGGCCACAGGTGCTCACTAACCTACAGATATTTTGGTTTGGCCCTCAGTATTTTATAATTTTTAAATTACTTTCTAGCTTTGAACATTGAAATTCTACCTTTAAGGTCAGATTTTCAATTTCTTTTAAAATGTGAAGGTTTAACAATGTATTGTATAAGACCTACAAGGAAGATGGCATATAACAGGGAAATTTAATTTCTTCCAAGGGAGCCAAGTAATGCTCCCTGAAGAGGTGATGTTAAAGCTGAGACATTAAAGTTAAGTAGAGGTTAGCCTGAGAAAGACAGAGGGGGCAATGCTCCAAGCAGAGGGACTGCCATGTCCAAAGGTCTTGAGCCTTCTTAGGCTCAGAGCCTTCTTAGGCTACTGGCTCCAGGAAGCTTCAGGAAAGCTCAGTGACTGGAGCACAGTGAGCAAGGGGAAGGTGAGAAGAAAATAAGGCTCTAGTTGGCTCCCTAAGGATTTTGGACTTTACTGTGAGGAACAGTATAGTTCAAGGCTGGACGCTGGGAGGTAGCCAATTGGTGTAACGAACTAAGGGGCTAGGCAGTCAGGATGGAGAAAGGTCAGGGGTCAACAATTAGCAGCAGAGGAAAGAGAGGAATGCTAGCGCAGTATAGGATCTATATCTAGAAACTCCGGGACAGGACAGCCTGTCTTGTCTGGCAAAGGGCAGACTTATAGGAACCAAGTTAAGTTGGACACCAGGGTGAACATCTTACGTTCATTTTAATAGTGGGGAAATGGGAAGAATAAAGATTTGGCCAAGGACATATAACAAAGAAGATACAGAGCTAGATTCACAACACCTATCTGTAATTTGTTGCTCCTCTTACCACACTAGTTTTCTCAAGGTGAATAAACACAGCACCAATACTGTGTTGCTAATAATATCCTATTTATTGAGAGCTTGCTAAGTGTTAGGCTCTATGTATATGTGCATTATTATCTCATTAGTTCACTCAGTTAACAAATTTAGTCCACCCAGGGCACCTGGGTGGCTCAGTCAGTTGAGTGTTCAACTTAGGCTCAGGTCATGATCTTACAGTTCATGGGTTTGAGCCCCATGTTGGGGCTTGCTGCTGTCAGCATGGAGCCTGCTTCGGATCCTCTGCCCCCCTCTCTCTCTGTCCCTCCCCTGCTCAGACTCTCTCTCTTCTCCCAAAAGTAAATAAACATTAAAAACAAAACAAAACAAAACAGGGTGACTGGGTGACTCAGTTGGTTAAGAGTCCAACTTTGGATCGGGTCATGATCTTGCAGTCTGTGAGGTCAAGCCCTGTGCTGGCCTCTGTGCTGACAGCTCAGAGCCTGGAACCTGCTTCCGATTGTGTCTCTCCTTCCCTCTCTATCCCTCCCCTCCTCTCACTCTGTCCTCTCTCTCTCAAAAATAAATAAACTTAAAAAAATGTTTTTAACCAAATATCGTCTATCCAAAATATTATGTACCAAGGGACTGTTAGGCACTGGACACACAGGAATTAAGGAGACAGACACCATCCCTATCCTATTGGAGTTCACAATCCAGAAAGGAAGTGAGTAGTTGAAGTAATTATAGAGAGTAATTGGCAGGTACTTTAGGGAGAGTGTAACAGTGAACCCAGCCTACTATGGGCGGCAGGTAAGGCTTTCTGGAAGAAGTGACAGTCAAGCTGAAAAAGCAGGAGTAAAACATGAGGAGACACTATTCCAGGAAAAGAAGAGGTACTGTATGGAAAGCACTATCCTCACCGTAACTTGATGAGATAGGTGTTATGATTATCCCCTCTTCACAGATGAGAAAACTGATGTTCTCAGAGATTAAGTAACGGACCCACTAGGCAGTGCTAGAGCCCGGATTGTAAGCCTGGATCTATCTAGACCAAAGCTCATCCTCTTAGCTGCTAAGTTAGATATTTCTGTTAGCTTGTCCTTTCCTTCGAATGGTCAGGTGAGGGGAATGGAATATTAATTGAGATGTCTGCAATGCAGGAAGTTGAAATCATGGCTTACAAACCATTTAAGCATGTCTGTGTCAGGGTCGGCTGTCAATTTTGGAATGACAGCTATCTAGTGACACAGCTCCTGTGCTAATGCCTGAATAGATGTTTAGCTCAACTAAATATGATTCAACAGCTAGGTACTGAGTGCCTACTTTGTGCCAGGAAAGGTCTCAGAGCATGTAGATAAAAGGGCTCGAGTTCAAACCTAGGTCCACCTGACTCTAAAACTTGGGCTCTAGACCATTGCACTGCACTATCTCTGCCAGGATAATCAGCTTATAAAAACCCAGGGGAATGTGGGATGATCCACAAGGCCAAATACACATCCAGGAAGGGGAAATAAATGTCAGTGCTTTTAAATTTTTTTTTTCAACGTTTATTTATTTTTGGGACAGAGAGAGACAGAGCATGAACGGGGGAGGGGCAGAGAGAGAGGGAGACACAGAATCGGAAACAGGCTCCAGGCTCTGAGCCATCAGCCCAGAGCCCGACGCGGGGCTCGAACTCACGGACCGCGAGATCGTGACCTGGCTGAAGTCGGACGCTTAACCGACTGCGCCACCCAGGCGCCCCGAAATGTCAGTGCTTTTAAAACCTTCCAGGGAAGTAGAGAAACAGGAAAAAAACAACAAATAAACAAACAAAAAACAATGTGTCTAGTAATTAGACACTAGTTAATCCCTAAAACAGAGAACTTACCCCAAATATTTATAAATGGTTCTTTTCTATCATTTAATTCAGCTTAAATTTGCCTCAAGACTTACCTTTAAATTTAATCAGTAACTAAAGTTCAGAATTTTTGGTATCCAGATACATTTCCTTTAATTCTTACTTTATATCAGTGCGAGAAAAAAAATCTATTTCACAAAAATCAGTGTCAAGCAAAAAAAGTGATCCCATTCAGTATGGGTACAAGCTGTTTGCTTAGCAAACTGGGAGAAAAGAAATCCTCTGCAGGAGGTGGCCACCAGCCCTGAGCTATGCGAACATTCTGTCTGTGGGCAGGGAAGTGTGCAGCCTCGTTCCAGATGCTCAGATGTGACCAGAGGTGAAACCTGTATGGCTAAAGAAGTGGCCAGAATTGGTTCGGTGACACACGGATTGGAAAGATCACGGCTATGTTCAAACATACGGTGTTTGCGGTTCCATCTGCTTATTTACCCTCCGTCTGAACAAAAAAAAAGGCAAGAAAAGAAACCAATATTTACCAAGTGCCACTTTGTATAGGGTATATTTTTGCCTCAACAATTCATCTAGTACTGTAGAAATGAGTTCAGAGAAAGAGGTAGAACCTCTCTCATAGCAACTATAAAAACTTACTTATTATAGTTTAGCCTGTTACTAAAACAGTAACAATAGCTTCCATTTACTGAGTGCATACTATGTGCCAGGCACTGTGATGTACACTTCTCCTACACTATTTCATTGAATGACAACCTTACGGTATAGGGACCATTACCCACTTTACAGAAAAACAACAACAACAACAACAACAACAACAACAACAACAGATGTTCAGGAAATTAAGCAACTTCCCAAGGCCACATGGGAGCAAGTGGCATCTGTTCACATGTCCATCTCCCCACCACACCAATCACTGTAAATTAAAAAAAAAATTTTTTTAAGTTTATTTATTTATTTTTAGAGAGAGAGAGCATGAGCAGGGGCAAAGAGGGAGACAGAATCCCAAGCAGACCCTGCGCTGTCAAGCGCAGAGCCCGACATGGGGCTCGAACCCACAAATCGTGAAATCGTGCCCCCCCAAGCCGAAACCAAGAGTCAGACATCCAACTGACTGAGCCACCCAGGCACCCCTGTAAATTTCTGTCTTATTCATCTTTGTATTCCTTGTCTTTAACATTGTGCCTGGCACAGAGTAGGCAGAATCCAGTAAATATTTTTGAATAAATAAAAAACAAACAAAATTTCTCAAGATAAATGGTAGAGCCACCATCAGGATTTTAGGTCTTCTGTCTTCCAGTCTAGTGTGCTTTCTTTCCATAATTAAATATTGCCTACCTAAATCTGGATCCTGATTAATCATTCACATGCTTCTTTCACTCTGGAAATTCCTATTAGACACCTTCCATATGAGTATGATAGAGTGATTCCACTTCTCAGTCTTTATCTTACAGAAATACTAGCACATGTGTTTGACAATGTATTACTAGGGTATCTGCTACTGGTATTTCAAAAAAAAACTGAAAAATAAATATCCGTCAATAGAGATATGATGAAACGGTACATCTATAGAATATCATACAACTTTAAAAAGGGTAAGGTAAGTTAGAGAAAGACAAATATCATATGATTTCACTCATATATGGAATTTAAAAAACAAAACAAACAAAGGGGGAGAAAAAGAGACAGAGACAAATCAAGAAACAGTTAATTATTGAAAACAAACTGATGGTTACCAGAGGGGTGGAGGGAGAGGTTAAAGAGGTGATGGAGATTAAGGAGTACACTTGTGATGAGTACTGGATGATGTACGGAAGTGTTGGATCACTATATTGTACACCTGAAACTGATCAGTGTGGAGCCCAACACAGGGCTTAAACTCATGACTCAGAGATCAAGACCTGAGCTGAGATCAAGAGTTGGATGCTTAACCTACTGAGCTACCCAGGTGCCCCTGCATCCCAAAGATTCTAATAGGGTGGGTTGGGAAGATTTGGATAATCATTAGGTTTAGCCAATGCTTTTTTTTTTTTAAGTCTATTTATTTATTTTGAGAGAGAAAGAGAGCACGAGCAGGAAAGGGACAGAGAGGGAGAGAGAATTCCAAGCAGCCTCACGCCATCAGTGCAGAGCCCTATGGGGAGCTTGATCCCAGGTACCAAACCGTGAGATCATGTCCTGAGCTGAAATCAAGAGACGGATGCTTAACCAACTGAGCCACTCAGGTGCCCCAGCCAATGCTATTTTTGAAACACTTTATCCACCTAATGTTACTTTTATATTCTCTTTATTGGATTATTCATTTTATTTTTTTGTTTCTTCAAGTGCCATTTATTTGCATTCCTTCAGTATTTGCATTTCAGGTGATTCATGTCCTTAAGGGGTCGGCAAGTGCCGCCCAAACTCTTTTTGTTTAGAGTAGGACTGACTGTAAGTTCTTATCACCTGCACTTCCTTGGGCCTCAAGGAATAAATCATTCCCATGCTCCCAACTGCTATCTTATCTGGCTAAATGATAGAGTCCTTGGAGTTATCTCCTAAAAATCTAGATATAGACAAGGAGTGTCCATCACACCCACCTGCTCCTACTTTGGCCACCAGTGTCCACTGTCCAAGGAGCCTCTTAGGATTCTTGGCCAGGGTTGGGACTTCACTAACCCTGATGACCTTGCCAGTTTGTGTCCACCTCAAAATAATGGAGCAATTCCTCAAAATTCACACTGTAACAAAATGGAATATACTTCAAAAATGGTGGAAGAGACCATTCTCCTCTACCTTTCCACATTCTGTCACCTGGGCTCCAGAGTAGCACTGCTGGAGACTTGGAATGAAATAGGAAGACAGGAGCTACTGGGTGGCTCAGTTGGTTAAGCATCTGACTTCGGCCCAGGTCACCATCTGACTCACTCTGTGAGTTCGAGTCCTGCATCTGGCTTGCTGCTGTCAGCACAGAGCCCACTTGAAATCCTCTGTCTCCCTTCCTCTCTGCCCCTTCTCCACTAGTGTTCACAAATGTGTTCTCTCTCTCTCTCAAAAATAAATAAACAGCAAAAAAAAAAAAAAAAAAAAAAAAAAGGAAATAGGAAAACAGTTTTAATTTGTAGTTCCTCTCTACAGAACTCAGATACAAGAGCCCCCTTGAGGACCTGTTGGGCAGTGGACATCAAGCTGTCTTCCCCATGCAAGCTTTTCTCTTCCTGCCCATCATTATAAGCCAGCCGAAAAAACTTATGCAAACGGTGGGAGCACTACGGCGCAGCACTGAGTCTTGAAAAGCTATGTCTGAAGGCAGCCTAGGTTAAAATCCAGTACTGCCTCTCACGGCTGTGACTGTGGCGTGTTTCTCCATAAGCCTTGTTTTCTCACCAGTAAAATGAAGACAGCGATATCTATCTCAAAAGATTGTTGTAAGAGTTTAAAAGACGGCAGTTTTTGTTTTGAGCACAGTGCCTAGAACATAGTAAGTGCTTCATAAATGGCAATGATGATTATTACCTGTAGACCACCTACCTCTTCAGGCACATCTAATAAAGACTGAATTTCAGAAGTGGCCCCAATCTATAGCCAGTCTGGGGCCCACCACAGCATTTTGAGTCATTTCTTAAAAACAGGACACACCTTATACTGACAAATGAATATTGTTTACTTCAAAGTTGTCATCACCTTGGAGGCAGCGCACTTATTCCAGAGATGTTTCCACTTTCCGAACCATGATTGGGGTGCCCAATTCAGAAACATCTACAGGGTCTATGACACACCCTCACTGGTGGCAAATCTTCACCTTCTATAAAGATAAATTCAAGTTTTGAAATAATTAGAGGGCACCTGGGTGGCTCAGTCGGTTAAACATCTGGCTTCATCTCAGGTCATGATCTTGCGGTCCGCGAGTTCGAGCCCCACATCGGGCTCTGTGTTGACAACTTGGAGCCTGGAACCTGCTTCAGATTCTGTGTCTCCCTCTCTCTCTGCCCCTCCCCTGCTTGCATTCTGTCTCTGTCTCTCTCAAAAGTAAATAAAGATTAAAAAATTTTTTTAATGAAATAATTAGAAGTGAATAAATAGGGTACAGAAGAAAATGAAGTAGGACTGATTTTCTTATATGGATCTCACATAGATTATATCCTTTTAAAATAAATTAATATTTTAGAGATAACAGCAATAAAGTCCATTTAGATTAAAACAAAAAAGAAAACTACCCACAAGCCTAGGGGTTCTTTAATACAACCATTATCATTTTGGTGTGTTTTGTTTATCTTTCCTTAATACACAGTTTTAAAAATAGTAATAGTAATAATCTACATATATAATGTGTAATGTGCTAATCTAACTTAAAAATATTACTTAAACATTATTTAATATTCTATAATAAGCATAAAATGGCTATAGAATCCTCATAAGAATAATTAGAAAAATTTTTTAATGTTTTTTTATTTTTGAGAGAGAGACAGAGTGTGAGTAGGGGAGGGGCAGGAAGAGAGGGAGACACAGAATCTGAAGCAGGCTCCAGTTGCTGTCAGCACAGAGTCCAATGGGGGGCTTCAACTCATGAACTGTGAGATCATGATCTGAGCTAAAGTGGGACACTCAACTGACTGAGCCACCCAGGTGCCCTCTTCATAATAATAATTTTAAAGGCTGCATAATATTTCATCAAATGGATATGCCAGAATTACTTAATTGCTTCTCTTTTGCTAAACATTTAGATTGTTTCAAGTTTTTGGTTTTTTAAAAAATTTTTTAACTTTTATTTATTACTGAGAGACAGAGAGAGACAGTGCATGAGCATGGGAGGGGCAGAGAGAGGGGGCAACAGAATCTGAAGCAGGCTCCAGGCTCTGAGCTGTCAGCACAGAGCCCGATGTGGGGCTCGAACTCACAAACTGTGAGATCATGACCTGAGCCGAGGTCAGTCGCTTTACAGACTGAGCTGCTCAGGTGCCCCTGGTTTTTTTTTTTTTTTGAAAGAGAGAGAGAGAGTGTGTGTGTGTGAGCAAGTAGGGGAGGGGCAGAGGGAAAGGGAGAGATGAGGATCCAAAGGGGGTTCCACACTGACAGCATAGAGCCCGACATGGGGCTTGAACCCAGGAGCTCTGAGATCATGACTTGGGCCAAAGTCTGATGCTTAATCGACAGAGCCACTCAGGCGCCCCTCAAGTTTTGTTTTTTTTTTTTTTAATTATTGTAATATATATAGCTTTCTCTGTGATTTTGCTTATTCTCTCAGCCTGGGTTATCAGAAGTGGGACTGTTGGATCAAAGGGTATGAGGTATTGATGGTTCTTGATATTTACTTCCAAATTGCTTTCCAGTAGGTTTTTATTAATTTATAATGCCACTAGAAACACTTGAATAATACCCATTTCACTGCGTCTTAAAAAAGGACTTAGTATTGGGGCATCTGGGTGGCTCAGTCAGTTGAGCATCCAACTCTTGATTTTTTTTTTTTTTTATAAATTTTTTTTTTTCAACCTTTATTTATTTTTGGGACAGAGAGAGACAGAGCATGAACAGGGGAGGGGCAGAGAGAGAGGGAGACACAGAATCAGAAACAGGCTCCAGGCTCTGAGCCATCAGCCCAGAGCCCGACGCGGGGCTCAAACTCGCTGACCGCGAGATCGTGACCTGGCTGAAGCCGGACGCTTAACCGACTGCGCCACCCAGGCGCCCCATCCAACTCTTGATTTTGACTAGGTCATGATCCTAAGGTTGTAGGATGGAGCCCCGAGTAGGGCTCTGCACTGAGCATGGCATCTGCTTAAGATTCTCTCTCCCTCCCTCTCTGCCCCTCTCTCCTGCTTGTGCTTTCTCTCTCTAAAATAAAAAGAAAGGAAGAAAGAAAGAAAGAAAGGAAGGAAGGAAGGAAGGAAGGAAGGAAGGAAGAAAGGAAGAAAGAAAAGAACTCAGTATCACAATTTTAATAAATTAGGAGCTGGAAAAACATTTCACCCAAACCAATTTTGAGGTCAATTGCTTTGACTTCCCCCTTCGCCCCACAAAAAAATCCAAAAAAATTACATGAACAATAGCAAAAATTTGTAAGTAACTGTGTAGTTTCTCCAAATGAGACCTTTGAAGGGAGCTGAGCCACTTATTTAGATGTTCATCTTCTGGTATACTTGTGTTTTTTTTGTTTGTTTTTTTAAATTAGTCTCATCACTTCACAGTCACACCTCCAAGGAAAACATGGTAACAATTATAGTCAACTTGACAAAATAACAGTGTGGTGACTCATATCCTGTTCCCCTCTAGAGTTCAGTGTTGGTTCTATACTGTCAGCCCCACTATGCTAAGAACTTGCCACTGTCTAAGGGCATTCTGGACTGTGGGTCCATCTCTCCTTTGAGAAGAGGGGAGACTATCTTTTAAACACCAGACACACCAGCTAACGAGAAGGGCACAGACAGGGTGGAAAATGCCAGTCACTCCCACTCCCCTACTGAAGAAATGATCTTTTCCTGTTCGGTTTTCTTTAAAAATTATTATTATTTTTAGGTTTACATTTATCATTTAAAAAAAGGGAAAACACTAAAAAGTACAGCATTATTTCTAACAGCAAGCAATAACTGTTAACATTTTGAAGTATTTCATACCATTTTCCCGATATATATGTTTTGTAAGTAATAGCATACCATACACATTGTTTTTAAATTTTACTTCACATAGAAATAATTACAGCTTATATCTATAAATGTTTACTATGGGACAGGTACAATCCAAGTATTCTTACATATAACTAATTTAAGCCATAAGGAAGGCAATATTAATATTCCCATTTACTGATAAGGAGACTGAGGCAGACAAGTAATTTGCCTAACGTGACAAAGTTAATAAGTTAACTATCTGGAATATTTTTCCATATCATTAAACTCATTACTACAAATTTTTTTTGAAGGGCTGCAAGGTATCTCATTTATGAATAAAGTTTCATTTAATTATCCCATCTCCTTTTACGTGACATCTAGATTATTTCCATTGTTTGCTGCTATACACATCACCAAGATGACCAGCCTTAAACTACACCTTTGTGCACACCCGTAATTATTTCCTTAGGGTAAATGCCTCAAGGACAGTTGCATCGGATGTATATCTTCAAAAAGGTGTTCCTTTCTCTATGTTCTCCATGACATTGAATGTTGTAAATTTTACTTTTGTCTACAGCAATGTTTTAAAATTCATTTTACCAGTTCTGAGAAATAAGTTCAAGCATTAAAGCATGAATGATTTCCCTAGAGTAAAAAAAAAAAAAAAAAAAAAAAGCCAGGGTCTCAAACCTCCCCCTTTCCATAATCTCCTCCTGCTTTTTACAGATGCTGAATCTCATGGCTTACACACTAACTCATCATAAAGGAATGAGGAGTGTTAACCTGGGACAGACCAGCTCACAGAAGCAAGATTCTTGTGGCGTACAACTCAGCATTCACTCACTAATCCACTCACTCACTTATTCGATAAATATTTGGAAGGTTATTATATGAGTAGTACTAAGGGAGGCAGGGGTTATGGAGTTCACAGAAATAAAATAGAACATTGCTAAATAAAGCATGTAGCACATTACCTGGCACATAATAATTGGTCAATAAATAATATTTATGCCAGGCACTGCACTAAATGCTTGGTGAGTGGATTATTTCATTTAATCCCTACAATAGCTTCTAGAAACTGGGTTCTTTCATTATTCCCATTTTGCGGATAAGAAAACTAAGGCCTAGAGAGGTCTACCCAGCTTGAGCAACATACTTGTGGTGGAGTTCACATTTGAACTCAAGACTCCAGAGTCTTAACCATTATGCCATACTATAAAACACAATCCTTCCCTGTAAAAAAGCATATTAATAAGACTGAAACAGAAAACAGCTATCAAGTATTAAGCACTTAAATGCCAAGCAGCACTCTGCTAGGTCTTTATACATATTGGTCATTTAATTCATAGGACAATTCTGTGAAGAGGTATTATTATATGCCTACTTACAGATAAGAATACAGACATTCTGAGAATTTAAATAACTTGTCTAAGACACACACGGCTATTAAATGGTAGTATGAGAAGCCAAGGTCTATAAAGGATAACTATACAGAGAACACAATGAAAAGTGAAACAAATGATGCCACTTAGCTGCCATAAAATGTCAGAAGTCAGGGAAAAAGAGACTTTGTGCCCTTCTTGTGGTCTGGGAATGATTGCAGGACAGAAAGGGAAAATTCTGGTAACTGTCACCTGTGTCGAAAGCCTTTATACAGGTTAGTTCATCGGATCCTCTATGCAATGAAGGAAGGTATCCTCAGTTTCACAGATGAGGAAATGGATTCTCTGGGAGGTGATGCAGTATGTGCAAGGTCACATGGCTCGTAAATGGCACGGCTAGAATTGGAACCTATTTGTCTCTCAAGCCTGAGCTCTTAACCACTGTTACATGCTTTCCATTGTTTGATCCTTTTTGATTATGTAAAAGTCACACAGAGATGAGTGGGAGAGGCAGAGGAAAAGGTGTTAAGAAAGATAATACAGGGGCACCTGGATGGCTCAGTCGGTTGAGTGTCTGACGATTTCAGCTCAGGTCATGATCTCACGGTTCGTGGGTTCAAGCCCCGCATTGACCTCTGTGTTGACAGTGTGGAGCCTGCTTGGGGTTCTCTCTCTCTCTCTCTCTCTCTCTCTCTCTCTCTCTCTCTCTCTGCCCCTCTCCCACTTGTGCTCTCTCCCTCCCTCTCTCAAAATAAATAAATAAACTTATTTAAAAAAAAAGAAAAGAAAGATAATACATACACAAGTGTGTTGAGGTGTATAAGGAAAAGGAAGCAGACCTGCTTGGTCATTCATTTGGGGAAGGAGACCTTTGTTCACATACCTTTTATGACTATACAAACTGTATAAATGTCTGTTTCTGCCATTATAATGGGAGTTATTAAAGACAGGAACTGTATCTTAGCCATTGCTGTAACCCAGCACTGAGCATAGTGCTTAGCTTGTAGTTCTAGCAGAGAGGTTGGAAAAATAGGGAGTAGTCACTTTGCATAGATCTCCGAATGACAATTAAGGTAGTCCACAATTGAAATATCCTAAACAAAATAACAGGTACTCAAACCCAACAGGGTTTTTAAAAGATAATATCATGATGCAATGGAGTGATGCCAGGAATGCAAGGATGGCCCAATAGCAGAAAGTCTGTCAATATAATTCACCACCTGAATTGACCAAAGGGTAAAAATCACATGATTTTTTTCTTCCAAATGTTTACTAAATTCTAGTTAGTTAACATACAGTGTAATCTTGGTTTCGGGAGAATGTAGTGATTCATCAGTTACATGTAACACCCAGTGCTCATCATGACAAGTGCTCTCCGTAATACCCATCACCCATTTAGCAACCCCCCCTCCATTAACCCTTAGTTTGTTCTCAATTATTAGACTCTCTTATGGTTTGCTTCCCTCTCACTCTTTTATTTTTTTCCTTCCCATATGTTCATCTGTTTTGTTTCTTAAATTCCACTTATGAGTGAAATCATATGGTATTTGTCTTTCGCTTATTCCACTTGACATAATTGCACTCTAGCTCCATCCGCATGGTTGCAAATGGCAAGATGGCATTTTTTGATGGCTGAGTAATACTCCATATATATACCACATCTTCTTCACCCATTCATCAGTTGATGGACATTTGGGCTCTTTCCATAGTTTGGCTATTGTTGATAATGACATGATTTTCCATCATACGTGAAGCAATAGCATCAAGATTAGGACTAAGTCGTGGGTGTGCATTATTACCAGTAGTGTTAGCTCAAGTATTGGAGAGTCTGGCCAATTCCTTTAGACAAGAAAAACGTGAAAGAGGTATGTACTCTCTCTGCTTGCCACTCTTGCCAATGATATGATAGTCTATTATGGAAAACACAACATAATCATCAGGCAAATTATCAGAACTATAAAAGCGTTATCGATCAAGTTTGTAAGAATAGAAATCATTTTACAAAACCCAATAGTCTTCTATAACAGGAATATTCACCTTAAAATGTAATAAAAAGATAACACAATCTACAATAGCAACTAAACTATAGTCTATAGCAAGGATCAACAAACTTTCTGTAAAGGGCTAGACAGTAAATAATTTCTGCTTTATGTGATCTCTGTTGTGGCCACTAAACTCTGGCATTGTAGTACAAAAGCGGTCATAGAAATATTTAAATAAATGTGGATATTCCAATAAAACTTTGTTTACAAAACCAGACAGCAGGCTGACCTATACAAGTGCAGTTTGCTGACTTATGGTCTACAGAAATTAGCCTAAAAGCAATACCTAAGAAGTTTATTAATTTTTTTTTTCCAACTTGGGGCAGCTGGGTGGCTTAGTTGGTCGAGAGTGCAACTTCAGCTCAGGTCATGATCTTATGGTTCATGAATTCGAGCCCTGCATCAGGCTCTGTGCTGTCAGTGTGGCATGCACTTGGGATTCTCTGTCCCCCTCTCTCTTTGCCCCTCTCCTGCTCGCTCACTCTCTCTCTAAAATAAATAAATATCAAAAAAATTTTTTTCAACTCTATTTGGGGACATAAGAAAACCTGAATAAATGTCATAATTGGGATAACCTCAGCAGTATAAAGATTTTATTCATTTTTTAACATTCAGAGTGACTACCAAAGGTCAGATATTGGGACATTCCTCATGAATCTTACATTCTAGAAGAGAAGCAGTAAATAAATAATCTGAAGTTGGTTAGTAATAGATGCTATGAAAAAAATTAAATAAGATAAACAGAGAGTGATGGGAATGAGTGGGCTGGTTAGGATGGTCAGGGAAGGCGCTTTTTTTTTTTTTTTTTTTTTTTTTGACATTTTAGCAGGATCTGAAAGAAGTGGAGTGTTCCATGCAAAGAGGTCAGTTCTCCCCCCAGATTGATCTATATATACTCAATGAAGTTCCAATAAAAATTCTAGCAATAATGGTGAGAAACCGAAACTTATTCTACAATGAGTATGGAAGCTAAGTCGATTTTGAGAGGGAAATAAAAATAGGTCACCTGCCCTACTGGTAGAACTGGCTCCACCACAAAGCCTCAGTAATAAAAACATCGTGTTGCTGGTACTGAAAGGAAGGAACAGACCAATGGAATAGAATGCAGAGTTTAGAAAGAATGCATATACATGGGAACTTAGTATGTGATAAATGTGGCACCACAACGCATTCGAAAGATTGCTCACTGTATGGAGAAAAAAAATCTGGATTTTTACATGAAACTATGTTAAGTGTGGACTCGAGATGAGAGACCTAAATGTAAGAAATGAAAACTATAAAGCTAATAAAGGAAAAACTGTTACCTCTGGGTAAATAAAGGCTTCCTAAAGAAGATTCCAAATCCTAAGGTCAAAATTTAGGACATCTGCTGAATTAACAACATCACATCACAGAAAAGCTTAACAGGGAGGTGACTGACAGACCGGGAGAAGGATCTGCAATGTTTAAAGCAAACAAGGAATGTCTAGAATATACCCATTAACTCCTACCAACTAACAGGATAGGAAACCGAATAGAAAAATATGCAAAGGGTATATAGATACTTTAGTGTCACAAACTAAGAAGTCTGTATAATTTCATATACAAAAAAGGTGTATTAAAAAAAAGGCTTAAAAAAAGCTCAGATTGATTATGACCAGAGAAATGCAAATCAAGACAACCAAAAGCTGCCACTTGACATCCTTCAAACTAGCACAAAGTACAAAGAGGAGGCGGATAGGAGTTCTTGTGCACTGGTGATAGCAATGTCAAAGAGCACAGCCATTCTGAAAAGATATCTGGAATATCTGGAAAACTTGAGCATGCTCATAGGTATACGGTTCAGAGGAATATTCCACATCAATTCACAAATTTGCTTATTTTAGCACTTTTTATGGTAATAAGAGAGTGAATGACAATCTAGATTCCCATCCTCAAGGGACTGAAGGAGTAAAATACAGTGTATTGCACAGTTATGTGCCTGGATTCTGGAGCTACGCGGAGTTGAAATTCAGGTTCCACCATTTACTAATTCTGACTTTGAACACTGGAAGAAGAAAATTTGAGCAAATTCTCTGTATCTCACTCTCATCTATAAAATGGGAGTTACAAGGTCTACCTCAGAGGGTTATTGTGAGAAACACGTGAGTTAAAACATTTAAAGCACCTGCCAGGGGCACCTGGGTGGCTCAGGTGGTTCAGTGTCTCACTCTTGATTTCAGCTCAGGTCGTAATATCAGTTCATGGGATTGAGCCCTGTATTGAGCCCCACATTGGGAGTGTGGAGCCTGCTTAAGATTCTCTTTCCCTTGGGGCGCCTGGGTGGCTCAGTCAGTTAAGCCTCCAATTTCGGCTCAGGTCATGATCTCACTGTCTGTGAGTTCGAGCCAGTCAGGCTCTGTGCTGTCAGCTAAGAGCCTGGAGCCTGCTTCAGATTCTCTGCCTCCCTCTCTCTCTGCCCCTCCCCTGCTCATGCTCTGTCTCTGTCTCGCTCTCAAAAATAAATAAAGATTAAAAAAGAAAAAAGATCCTCTCTCCCTCTCTTTCTGCCCCTGTCCTGCACATGCATTCTCTCTCCCTGTCTCTCTCAAAATAAATAAATAAACTTAAAAAAAAAAAAAAAGAATATGCAAGCTGGAAGTTAGGAGGTAGGTTTATATATAGCAACAAGAGCATATCACAAAAGCAATGTTAATTTTTAAAAATAAAAAAATGTTTATAGCACAGTATCGTTTGTGTGAATTGAATATGGTCACATAACTCTACATATTGCAAGACAAGCATCACAGACATACATCAAACATATCAGAATGGGTGCCTATAGGATAGAGGGAAGGAAAATAGAGTTTAGGAATAAAGGGGAAGAGTACAAAACAAGAAAAGGGGACTTGCCTGAATCATTATGCTAATATGCTGTGAAGAAAGGAACAGGATTTACCCACTTTTGCAATCTGTAACTGAGGGGGTGGGGGAAACTATCTTGAAAACATTCAGGGGAAAGCCAAGAACAGGATTCCAGAGCCAGAGAAATAACTAGCTACCCAACTTGGAAGCTGCCCCATCTTAGAACTTATCATTTCATGAGATAATGCCATCCTTACTGTTTAAGGTAGCTTTGGATAGGTTTTCTGTTACTTGTAGTCTAAAGCATCCTAACAGAATATTCATATAATATTTCAAGTAACTGAGATCCAAAGAGAATTATGATTTGTCCAATGTAGCTCAACTGTGGTGTGATCTAAGTGAAGGTTCCAGAAAAAAATGAACATTTTGAATAACCTACAATTTTTAGCAAGCCAAACTCTCTCCAGTGTATTAAAAAAAAAACTCTACAAGTATTAAAATGAGCAACACATTTATCCCACTAAGAACTGTGACTTAAAAAAAGAAAAAATTAAATACAAATGATAAATGGGGAAAATTTTTATAAAAGCTCTTTATAAATGACTAGATAAGATGAACAATCAATGAAAAGGCAAGTCACGTAAGAAAAAAATGTCCAGTAAACATAAAAAATTTTAATCTCACTGGTGACTATTTTAAAAAGAAAACTAAAACTAGTTACCATTTATCATCAAATGGGGAAAACAAGTTTTCACAGTCACACCCAGTTTTGGCAACATTTTTGGGAACCTCATCTACCGCTGGTGGGAGTGAAAACTGGGACATTTCTGGAAGGCATTTGGCAATGCATGGCAGAAGTCTTAAAATAGTGCATACTCTTTGACTCCACAGTTCCCTAGGATTTATCCTTAAGAATAGTCAGAGATGTCAATGATGATGTCAACAATGAAAAACACTAGCATTACAGGATTATTTATAAAAGCCAAAAATTGGGATCAAACTAAAAATCCCAAAGTATGGGAATCAATTAAGTTATGAAAAATCCATAAGGGATACAGATAGCAATTATAAATATCAATATTTACACACCAACTAATTAATAGCTGTATAGCCCAGAGAAAGCTGACTAATCTCTACCTTGGTTTCCCTGTTTAAATGAAGTTTTTTGTTTGTTTTTACAGAAGGACACTATAGTCTAATGTCCAGGAAAGATGTTAATGATAAACAGAAAAAGGAGGGTATAAACCAGTATATATATATTTTTTAATGTTTATTTTTCAGAGAATGCACATAGAGAGTGCACACGAAGGGCATAGAGAGAGGGAGACAGAGGATCTGAAGTGGGCTCTGTGATTACAGCAATAAGCCCAATGTAGGAACTGAACTCATGAACTGTGAGTTCATGACCTGAGCTGAAGTCGGACGTTTAATTGACTGAGCCACCCAGGTGCCCCAGAGTAATTTTATAAAATAAATATACCTTGGGGTGCCAGGGTGGTTCAGTCAGTTAAGCATCCAACTCTTGATTTTGGTTCAGGTTATGAGATCAAGCCCTATTTCAGGCTCCGTGCTGAGCCTGGACCTTGCTTGGGATTCTCTCTCTCCCTCCCTGTCTGCCCCTCCCCCACTCATGCTTTTTTTTCCTCTCTCTCAAAATAAACATTAAAAAATATATCTCATATATATAAATTTATAAAAGACTAGAAGGATATATACCAGAATAGAAATAGGTTATCTCTTTGAATAATAGGATTATAGGTTATTTTCTTATTTTTGTTTGTATTTAAAATTTTTTCAATAAATGTGCCACTTTGGTTAAAGGTAAAAACTACCACCTCTATCAAAAAATTTTAACATTTTTTTTAAGTTTATTTGTTTGTTTACCTATTTATTTTGAGAGACAGAGAGAGACAGAACAAGAGCAGGGGAGGGGCAGAGAGAGAAGGAGACACAGAATTCAAAGGAGGCTCCAGGCTCTGAGCTGTCAGCACAAAGCCTCACACGGGGCTCAAACTCATGAACTGTGAGATCATGACCTGAGCCAAAGTTGGACACTTAACTGACTGAGCCACCCAGGTGCTCCTGTTTATTTATTTAGAGAGAGACAGAAATAGTGTGGGCAGGGGAGGGGCAGAGAGAGAGGGAGAAGAGAGAAAACCCCAAGCAGGCTCTGCACCACCAGCACAGAGCGTGATGCAAGGCTTGAACTCACAAAACCGTGAGATCATGGCCTGAGCTGAAACCGAGAGTCAGACGCTTAGCCAACTGGCACCCCCAGGCACCCCTCACCTCTACCAAACTTAAAACTAAAAACTTCCAGGCACCTGAGAGGCTCAGTTGGTTAACTGGTGGACTCTTGATTTTAGTTTAGGTCATGATCTCACAGTTCACAAGATCAAGTCCCACATTGGGTTCCACGCTGATGGTATGTGGAGCTTCTTCTGATTCTCTCTCTCCCTCTCCCTGTCCTTCCTCCTCTCACACTTGCTCTCTCTCAAAATAAATAAACTTAAAAAAGAACATTAAAAAAATAAAAATAAAAAAATAATAAAACTAAAAACTGCCTTTTTTTTGTTGTTGCTGTTCCAACTGGTAGTTAATCCACCCCAAATCAGCAGGGTAACAAAGAATCAAAATCACAGATGTTTTTCTTCATAGGCTTTATTACCAACTAATACAAGCTCACAGCCTCTACTTTACAAATCTGATACACAAATAGCAAAAAGAAATTCAAAAGATTTTTCTTTCTAAAAGCTAATTTATTCTGGTTTTCCATCTTTATACAGAGGAATTGGATCGATTCTTCAGGTTATCCTGAGCCTTTAATCCGGAAAGCCTGTCACAAGTTTGCCACATGAGGAAAACTGTGCAAAGAACCAACTAAGTTCTCACTGTCCTCCTTTCTGAGGGAAGAATGCCTGGCTGGCAGTGGTGAAAAGGGGAATTTACTACATTTTCTTTTTTGTAACAGGTGAGGGCAGGCCCCAGTGGCAGACAGACTGTCTTAGTCACATGAGCCTTTTGGGGTCTATTTTCTCTAGGTGAACCAGAGGTTTCAGCTGCTCAGCAAAGTTCCTCATGTCATCAGAGACCATGTCCTGCCCAGCTGGTGCGACAACACTTAGTTCCACGAGATAAGAAAGTGACAAGGCCTCAGTGCTGTCTGTGTTTCCTGGCACCAGGATGCGGAAGATCTTGTACACCATAATCTTCATGATACCCTTACGAAATAAGTGACCCTTGGCGACAAACTCATGGTCCATGCGGAAGCCCATTTCCATTAAGAAGTCAGTGAGGTTCTCAGATGTTGCAATGTCCACACAATTTCGCACCAGGGCATGGCGGTTCTTGTCTCCCATTTCTGGCTGTCCCAGGTAGCGCAGATGCCAGGGTGCCCCTCCCCTATCCATAGAACGCCGGGCCCTTAGAACAAACGGACTGGCCTGCTGGCCCTTAAGGAGGAATACCATCTCATGGTCAAGGAAAGTCTCGGGTTCCATGTTGTCGCACAAACCACGAAGGCGGTGGATGAGGCTTTCCAAACTGTGATCTAAAACGCTTCCTGAAGAAGGAAAGAGCATTGTTGAGTCCCATCTTTAATTTAGGGTACTGGGATTAGTAAAAGATTGAAAAAACTTCAATGAAAAACCAAAACAGTTTACTGCAGTGTTCTGTAAAGTACTGGTCCAATATATGAGATTTTTGAGGGATTATACTGCCAAAGTATTGGACAACATTATGATAAAGTTAATTCCCTTTCAGTGTTTTGCATTGTCTCATCTGGTAGTACTAGAAAATCCTTGGGCCTTCTCTAAATGCTAATCTCCAGCAGGCTTTGGGTTCAGGGTCTTTAACAGCAAGAGCATCTATCTAGAATAATAACAACACTCTTTTGTTGCCATTTATTTAAAAAAAGTATCTTCTATTTCCAGCAAACACAAGTTTTCCATCTATAGATTATAACACTTCTTTTTTACATACTATATTGAAGTAAGACAACCAAATGCTCCATAGAAATACACTAATCTTTGTTCTCTTATTCATCCTCCTAGCAGCATTTTGGTAAGATTATTAGATTATACCCACTTTAAAATCTATCTTCTCTTGGCCTCTGGGACACAACTCTTAGTTCTTCACCTAATTCACTGACCATTCCTTTTAAGTCTACTTTGCTGGGTCTTTCTCATCTTCCCTAATTACTAGAGGATCCTAGGACTCAATCCTGGTCCTCTTTATCAACAATCTCTTCCTCCCTAGGTGACCTCATTTAATGCTATGGCTTTAAATATCATCTATGGCCTGAGGACTCCCATATTTATATCTCATGAACCACAGACTCATATATCCAACTGTCTACTCACCTTCTCCACTTTGATACCTAACAGACATCTTCACCTTCATATGTTCAGTATCCAGCTGTGGGATTTCCTCCAGAATCCTATTCCTTCTGCAGTCTTCTCCATCATAATCAATGGAAACTCTCTGCCTCCACTTGCCCAGGCTCCAAACCACAGAATCATCTGGAGTCCTCACTTTCCCCCACACCTACATCCAATCCATATGTTTAAAATACATGCAGAATCCAACCACTTCTCACTCCCTCATTCATTTCCATCTGGTCCAAGTTTCCTTCATATCTTGCCTGTTTTTTCCAATAGCTACTTCTACCCTCGCCTGCTTCTTCTCCACACAACAGCTAAATGTTCTTTTTAGAATAGAAGGCAGATAATGACACTCTTCTGCTCAGAACCCTCCAATGGCTTCCTGTGTCATTCAAAATAAATCCCAAAGTCTTTACTATCATCTACAAGGCCCTATACATTGTGGTCTCTACCAGTCCAGCATTATTTCCTTCACTATCCCCCTACATCACTCTCTCCAGCCACAGTGATCTTCCTGCTACTCCCTGAAAATGCCAAGTATTTGATAAAGTATTGCTCTTCAGAGCCCCTTCCCTTATTCCCTACACGTAGAACTTTTTTCTCACCAGTATTTGCATGCCTCATCCCATCACTTTCTTTCAGTCTTTGCTCAAGTATCACTTTATCAGAGACATCTTTTCTAATCACCCTAAATGAACACTGCAGGTCTCCCTCCAATCACTTTCCACCTCCCTGCTTTAGTTTCTTTTAGCATTATTACTTCAATTCTTTTGTCATCTTTCAATATATCAATTGTGTATTGATACTTTTTTTTAATTTTTAATTTTTTTTTTTTTTTACATTTTTTATTTTTGAGAGACAGAAAGAAACAGAGCACGAGCAGGGGAGGGGCAGAGAGAGAGGGAGACACAGAATCAGAAGCAGGCTCCAGGCTCCCAGCTGTCAGCACAGAGCCCGTCGCAGGGCTTGAACCCATGAACCATGAGATCTTGACCTGAGCCGAAATTGGACACATAACTGACTGAGCCACCCAGACTCCCCTGTGCATTGATACTTTATTCATCTTTCTTCCTCCACTGCTAGGAACATATTCAAATATTTATTGAATAAATCTGTTAAAGTAAGAGTATATACTGTTATCGTGGTAAACATTGATAATGGGACTCAAAGGAATGAATTTTTGGCAATGGACAGTGTTGTAGGAAAAGCAATAACAGATTAAATACAGGATGGAAGATCATGGGAGCAGGGAACAGGTCCTACATTCAATACATTGTACCCTATATTCGGGACAGTATCAGACGTGTTTGTTCATTCCTCAAACATTAGAGCTTTTTAAGTGTTTAAGTTCATTCAACCTATACTTCTTTTTTTTTTTAAATAATGTTTATTTATTTTTGAGAGAGAGAGAGAGTGGGGGAGAGGCAGAGAGGGAGGGAGAGAGGATCCGAAGTGGGCCACAAGCTGACAGCAGTGGGCCCGATGTGGGGCTCGAACTCATGAACTGGAGATCATGACCTGAGGAGAAGTCAGACGCTCAACTGACTGAGCCACCCAGGTGCCCCCTCAACCTATACTTGAATTCCAGGCACTATGCTAGGAAGTAGAGGTCTATGTCCTCATGGAGATTAGAATTTAGTGGGGGAGGGGCGCCTGGGTGGCTCAGTCGGTTAAGCGTCCGACTTCAGCTTGGGTCACGATCTTGCGGTCCGTGAGTTCGAGCCCCGTGTCGGGCTCTGGGCTGATGGCTCAGAGCCTGGAGCCTGCTTCCGATTCTGTGTCTCCCTCTCTCTCTGCCCCTCCCCCGTTCATGCTCTGTCGCTCTCTGTCTCAAAAATAAATAAAACATTAAAAAAAAATTAAAAAAAAAAAAGAATTTAGTGGGGGAAACAAAAAATAAATAAGTATGTGAAGAGAAATACAAGGAAATAAAAGGGGGGTGGGATAGAGAGCAATTGGTGGGGGTGGAGAAAAGACCTGAGGGGTGGAAGTCAGAGAAGGTCTCCCTAAGGGGCTATAACAGAGCTGAGACCTGAGGATGAAAATGAGATGGTTATTTGAAGAGCTGGAGAAAACTACTGAGGCAGAGAGATCATTAAGCTCTATGGCACAGAGGCAGGAAAGGAGCTGGGGAATTCAAGAAAATGAAAAGGTATCAGTGTGCCTGAAGTGCAGTGAGTGAGAAGGAAGACATCAGTGAAAGGGGGATGTGGCCTGGGCCACAGTGTGTAGGCCTTACACACAGTCTCTGGTGAGGGTGGTATTTTACCCTAAGGTCACCAGGGCAGCTATGAGCTCCACACTTTATTTTCAACAAAACAGGGAAAGACATGATCGATTTATACTATAAAAGAATCATTCCAGGAAAACTGGTATGGACTCTTCAACAAGACACGGTCATGAAGAAAAAAAGTGTGAATGAGGGGAGACTGATCCAAATTAAAAGAGACTTAAGAGACACAATTATCAAATCTAATGCATAAAACCTGATTGCATCCTGGTTCCAAAACACATTTTGGGGACAACTGGGGGGAAACTTTTGAATATGGATTAGATGTTAGATGATATTGAAATATATTATTAATTTTCTTAAGATAACAATAATGGCATTAGGGCTATGAAGAAAATTATCCTTTGGGGCATCTGGGGTGGCTCAGTTGGTTAAGCGTCCGACTTTGGCTCAGGTTATGATCTCACGGTTTGTGAGTTTGAGCCCCGCATCTGGCTCTCCGCTGTCAGTGTGGAATCTGCTTTGGACCCTGTCTCCCTCTCTCTGCTCCTCTCCCACTTGCATGTGTACTCCCTCTCTCAAAAATAAATACACATTTTTTTTTAAAGAAAAATATCCTTGTTTTTTAGAGATGCAGACTGAAGAGTTTAGGGGTAAAATGTTATAACGTCAGAGATTTTCTTTAAGAATAGCAAAAAAGGGGTGCCTAGCTGGCATATTCAGTAAAGCATGCGACTCTTGATCTCAGTGTTAAGTTTGAGCCCCATGTTGGGTGTAGAGATTAAAAATAAAATCTTAAAAAAGGAAAAAAAATAGCAAAAAAAAAAAAAAAAGAGGCAAATATGGCAAAATGTGGCAGTGTGCAGAGTCTGCTTGAGATTCTCTCTCTCTCTTCTCTCTCTCTCTCCCTCTCTCTATGCCCCTCCCCCACTCACTCTCTCTCAAAAATAAATAAACATTTTTTTAATCAAAAAAAAAAAAAAAAAAAAAAAAAAGACCCAGGCTGAGATCAAGAATCAGATGCTTAACCGAATAAGCCACCCACGTGCCCCAATAAGACAATTTTTTAAAAAGATGGACTATCTGTTATTTGGAAAGAGACAGATAATCAAAAGTGGAAGCAATGTGGTGAGTAAAAGGTTATGAAAGTAGGTCAGAAGAGCGATGATAAGCCAGGATGTGGTCCTACAGGTACAGAAAATACATATTTAAAATATATTTTGGGGGGCGTCTGGGTGGCTCAGTCAGTTAAACGTCTGACTCTTGATCTTGGCTCAGGTCATGATCTCACAGTTTGTGGGTTGAAGCCCTGCATTGGGCTCTGAACTGACAGTGCGGAGTCTGCTTGGGACTCTCTCTCCCTCTGTCTCTGCCCCTCCCCTGCTTGTGCTCTCTTTCTCTCTCTCAAAACAAATAAATAAACATTAAAACAATTTAAATATACTTTGGAAGTAAAATGAGTAAGACTTAGAGATGGGCTAGCTATGGGAGTAAAGTGAAAAACAGAGACTGACTCCTAAATGTTTCGTTCTTTTTTTATTTTTTTTATTTTTTTATTTTTTATTTTTTATTTTTTTTTTCAACGTTTATTTATTTTTGGGACAGAGAGAGACAGAGCATGAACGGGGGGGAGGGGCAGAGAGAGAGGGAGACACAGAATCGGAAACAGGCTCCAGGCTCTGAGCCATCAGCCCAGAGCCTGACGCGGGGCTCGAACTCACGGACCGCGAGATCGTGACCTGGCTGAAGTCGGACGCCCAACCGACTGCGCCACCCAGGCGCCCCATAAATGTTTCGTTCTTGCAACTGGTGAATGACAGTGGCACTGACTGAGTTGGGAAGGACTGAATGAGAGGTAGCCTGAGGAATGAGAATAACCTTATGTTGTTCATACTAAGTTATTACAAGAATAATCTGAATTAAAGACTAAACGCTTCCACTAAACATTATATGACCTCCTGAAAATCACTACCCTCTCTGGAGTTTTCTCATCTGGGAAAACTGCTTTACCTATTTCCTGATCTATAAGATGGAGCTAATAACAGTATCAGGGAATCACCATATGATCCAATAATCCCACTTCTGTGCACATATTGAGAATTCAAAGCAGGATCTTGAAGAGAGATTTGCACACCCGTGTTTGCTGTAGCATTATTCACGATAACCAAGAGGTGAAAGCAACCCAAATGACAGATGCATGGGTAAAGAAAACGTATTTACACACAATAAAATGTTATTCGGCCTTAAAAAGGGGGAATCCTGTCACACGCTACAATAGGGATAAACCTTAAGGACATTAATGCCAAGTAAAATAAGCCAGTCAAAAAGACACTGTATGATTCCACTCATATGATGTATCTGAAGTAGTCAATATCAGAAACAAAGTAGAAAGGTGGTTACCAAGGGCTGAGGGGAGGGGAAAGGAGCAATTAGTGTTTAACTGGTACGGAGTTTAAGTTCTGCAAGATAAAACAATTCTAGAGATCAGCTATACAACAATGCGAATACACTTAACACTACTGGACTGTACACTTAATTTAATGTTACGTGTTTGTGACCATAATTAACATTTAAACTTTATTTTTTTTTAAATATTTTTTTTTTCAACGTTTATTTATTTTGGGGACAGAGAGAGACAGAGCATGAACGGGGGAGGGGCAGAGAGAGAGGGAGACACAGAATTGGAAACAGGCTCCAGGCTCCGAGCCATCAGCCCAGAGCCTGATGCGGGGCTCGAACTCCCGGACCGCGAGATCGTGACCTGGCTGAAGTCGGACGCTTAACCGACTGCGCCACCCAGGCGCCCCTTAAATATTTTTTTTAACGTTTATTTATTTTTGAGACAGAGAGAGACAAAGCATGAATGGGGGAGGGGCAGAGAGAGAGGGAGACACAGAATCGGAAGCAGCCTCCAGGCTCCCAGCCGTCAGCCCAGAGCCCGACGCGGGGATCGAACTCACGGACCGCGAGATCGTGACCTGAGCTGAAGTCGGACGCTTAACCGACTGAGCCACCCGGGAGCCCCAACATTTAAACTTTAAAAAGTTGTTGTCTACTGGGTGCCAGAAATTATGCAGGCTGCCTTTAACAGCCTCTCACCTCCACAGATGCTGAACAGAAAGAGGAAAACAGGCCATCCAAGTTGCCTTGTTCACTTACCTTGCAGCAGGTACTCCATCATATTAATGGTGCCTCCAGTGACAGGCATCATGGTGACTGGAGGTGCCTCCATGGTCTCCGATTAAATTGAAAACAACAGAACTGATTTCGGAGTCCCCAGTCAAGTAAAGCACAAGAAACACCTGAAGAAGAGTTACACTGTTAGTACATCAGAAGGATGGAGAGACAACAGATCTGCTCGAGTCATTGGCCTTGACATCAAAAGATTCATTTACCCATTCAAACTTTTTGAGTATCTGGTATAGGCCCGTTTCAGGAACTGATGATACAGAAATATACAAAGGAGACTTGGTCATGGAGTTACAGCATAATCTTCTAGTCTCAAAGTCTGAAATCTCTAAAAGTTTTCTGTGCAATCTTGAAGAAGTCATCAATCCTCTCACCCTGGAACTCAAGGTCTTACCTATAAAATGGGGCCAACTGTATTTCACCTCCAAGACTGTGACTCGGGCATGCGATAACATTCAGACCCGAAAAGTGACTTAAGAGACTTTGTCTACTCTTTAATTTATAGATGAAAATATTGTGTCTTTGGGAGAGGGGCCCAAGGACACAGGAAGTAGGTGGCAGAGGTTGGATCAGACTAAAATCTAGGCGTTCCGCCTCCCTGAAAACGCCTTTCAAAGCCAGCGAGGCGGAAAGTGTTTTTAAGAGGATGGTTTAGGCCCCTTAAGTCAGCATCAAAGACACGTGCCCACTTACACTAGAAACACACCTCCGAGCGCGCTGTAGTCTCTACTCGCAAAATGGGTAATATATTCACCCCAGCACCTCGGAGCCTTTAAACGACAATTAGCCCCCAGCCCTAAAGTTAAAGCCCTCTGGGTGTTGCAACACCTCTTCTTCGTCTTTCCATTTCCGGCAAGAGGCGGTCGTCGCGTAAAACTCCACACCGACGTAAGGGTGCCGAGAAGGGATAAAAAGCTCCTCTTTTCTGGCTCGCAAGCAGAAGCGCATGCGCAAGATGCCTTGCTGCTGTATGGGAGATGGCGGCTTCTTTTGAAGCGTTCCTCTGGGATTTACCGGTGTCGTTGATGTCATAGGCCACCCTGTAGGAAAATATTTTTTCAAGTTCGACGACCTGGAAAGTTTTGCCTTAGGAAAAACTTTAGCAAGTTTTGCTCTTGACGGGCAAAAGAGAGCCTGGGGAAGGGAGCTGCAGAAAGCAGAGGAGAGAGGGTGAAAAGACACCCTTTACTGCGAAGTATAATGTTGTGAACAATTGGGGAGCTTAGCAAAACACTTACTATTTGTTCACTTTACTGTATATATTTTACTTCAAGTTGAAAATATAGGGAGATAAGTAAATTCAACGAATGTTTGTTGAACGTTGATTTGTGTTGAGTGTATAAGGTGCGGACAAAGTGAGGACTAGAGTGAAGTGGATGAGGCACTCTCCTGGAATGAAAGAATCAAAGGGACACCAGAAATTCAGTGGCTGTTAAGGACAGCCGAAATAGGACAAGAGAAGTGACAGCCAGAGGTTGAGAGGGGCCAGAGAATCATAAAAGTAGGCATAGATTTGCCACCTCTTTGTAACATAATGGTTCCTAACAAAACCTTGGATCAAAAAGATTAATTTGGTTTGTAATGTTTCATTAATGTTTATAATGTTGAAAGAGAGCAGGAAAGTGGGTAAATAAAAATGTTGGTGCCAAAAAAGAAAGACAGTGGCTAAGATAAATAATATTTTAATGCAATATTTTACACATTTAATGCAAACAATACCGAACAGAATATCAAAATTTAATATTTGACCGTCACAGCAGCCCTATGAGCCACGTACAATCATTACTGTAATTTCACTGATGGGGAAACCCAGGCAACGAGTTGTTAGCATACAAAGGAGTGGAGAGACTGCGATACAAACGTAAGATGGTTGACTTCAGAGCCCTCTCTCTTAATTACTTTACTGTACTGTACTTGCACTTCTAGCTCTGGGTCCCCTGCTGTTACCTACACCACCTCCCATTCATTTTTTTTAATTGAACATTTCTTGAAAGTCTAGACTGTTCCAGACTTTCTGTTAGCTGTCGACTCCATCTGTACCCTCAAAAGAGTTTATAGGCAAGTTGTGGGAATCAGAGGGTCAAACTAAGGAGCCTGTACCATGTGATTTGACTCAATAGAAAAATGAGGTATCAACAGCTCAGCTGCTTTGGAAGCAAGCAGGACACTTGATCCATCGTGGGGGCATCAATGAAGGATTCCTGGAAAAGGTCATCAAAGCCCAGAGTATTCTGAAGGATCAATGGGTGTTAGATAAAGAAGGGAGGAAAGGGAGTTTCAGGTGAGGGGAATAGCATGTACAAAAGGACACAGAGTTAAGTAGAATTAGGATATAGAATCTGAGGTTAGGGGCCAAAATAAATGAGTCCAGGGAAGGAGTAAGGCCCCAAATCCGGAAGAATTTGCATGCCGGTCTAAAGAACATTTGTGAGCTTTAAAAAGATCACCCGGGGGACCCCTGAGTGGCCCATTTGGTTAAGTGTCGGAATTTGGCTCAGGTCATGATCTCACAGTTCTTGAGTTCGAGTGTGCATCAGTCTCTGCACTGAGGAGCCTGCTTGGAATTCTCTCTCTCCCCCTTTGTCTGCTCCTTCCACTCACTCTCTCAAAATAAATAATACAAAATAAGAAGATCACCCTGGTTGCAATGTGGAGAAAAGCTTGAGAAAGGAGAGCTTGGAGAAAGAAGACCAGTGAGGAGCTTTGACGCAACTCCAGCTGAGAAGTAATTGCAAGAAAAAAGAGATTTTAAAAATACAGAATGATTTGATGACTAACCAGAGCTAAAGATAGAAGGAGTCACAGGTGTCTAAATTTCTACCTTGGGTGGCCACGGTAGTGCTTTTTTTCTGAGCTAGGAAACACAAAGCAGTGTGGGTGAGGCAGGAAAGGTGAGTTCATATGTAGATACATTGAGCATGAGGTGTTTATGAAACACACAAGTGTTAGTGCCCAGCCAGAGTTAGAAGAGAGAGAGCTGGGCTGGAGGTGGTCATTTCAGAGTCAGAGCCTCATAGATGGTAGCTGAAGGCATGAGAATAATTGAGATCACCCTGAAAGAGTGTAGAACAGGAAGACAAGATGGCTAAGAAACTGGACCTTGCACAGGACTCTGATAGTTATTAAGGCTGCATATACCCCAGGGCTTAGGATGTGCCTCCTGATCTGCCTGGTGATTCACAATGTTGGGCAGAATGACAAGCTCTCAGCGCTCTAATGACTGGAGAAGGTTGCAAAATTGCTGGCCCTCTTTTTTTCGTATACAGACACCAACTTTGGAAAGTCCAGTGAATTATGGGTCCTTTGAGGCACCATAGTATTTATCCAAATTTTAGCTGGCATTTCAAGGTAGGGTTAAATTAAAAAAGAAAAAGATGGACAGGAAATCTGTGAACAAAATGGTAAAACTTGGACAAAGTCTAGGAGTTACAGGGATGGATTTTTCTGACGAAGCTGTGAGGCCTGGAGCCTAGGATGGGCCTCACTACTGTCCTCTGCCACTACCCAGCTGTGCTACCTTGGGCAACTCACTTCCCCTCTCTGGGCCTCAGCTTCCTTCCTTGTGAAACAGAGATAAAAATAGTACTTTTTAAGGTGGAATTTGCAAAAATAAAATGAGATGTTCATGAAACACTTAGCGCAGTGGCTGGCTTATTGTAAGCAATCAATAAGTGGTTGTAACTGTTATTGGTTTTATATCTTGTATCTCATTTGTGCAAGCACATTCTGTCTTATTGAATATATTTTGTGCATGTTTCATCTCCCTGGTACAGATTATGAACATCCTGAAGGGAAGAATCATTATTTTCTTCACATAATGTGTGTCTTAGCTGGAGCTGCCATACCAAAATGCCATCAAATGGGTGAGTTATAAACAATAGAAATTTATTCTTCACAGTTCTGGAGTCTAGAAGTATGACATTAGGGTACCAGCAGGGTTGGGTTCATTGAGATCCCACTTCTGGGCTGCTGTTGCTGACTTCCTGTATCCTCACATGGTGAAGAGCAGAGTAAAGCAAACTTCTCAGGACTTTTATAAGAGGACTTTTTATAAGACCACCAATTCTATTCACGGGGGCATTTCCATCATGACCCCATCTAATCCTAATCACCTCCCAAAGGCCCCACCTCCTAGTACTGTTACATTGGAGGGTAGGGGCTCAACGTACGAATTTGGGGGGAGACACAACATTCAGTTCATAATAATGTGCTTTGTGTGTAGTAGGTGTTCAAAAATTTTGTTGAAAACATCACAATTACTACCGATTATTGAACTGTTGCTCTACACCAATAACTTGTCACTATATGTGTGTAGATATGCCAAATACTGCTAAAATGTACATATTACCATCTCGATGTTACAGAAGAGGAAAAAGAGGTTTAGAGAGGTAAGGTGACTTACCCAAAGCCAAATGCCAGCAAATGGCAGAACTCATTCACAAGTTCAGTTCTTTCTGACACCAAGCTTGTCTCTTTATCATGCTTCCTTCTGAATTCCTGGGCTCTTTCTCCACAGTGACTTTCCCCAGTTACTACAGTTAGTGCCAGCAAAGGAGGAGAAAAGTTTATACATTAATGCTTCCCAGCCAGTCACCAGACTGGGCTCAAAGAGTTAGTTAGGACCAGTTTTTAAGCAGTCTTCATTGGGACAGCAGACCATCAGTATGAATTTCCAGACACATGTACCTATACACAGTTTCTTCATCAGCTCTCAAGAGTGGCCTGATGGGAATTAAGATAGATCTACACCACCATTATATGCAATGCTAGACCCTCACTCTTAGTGTTACAAGCTAATATTTCCCCAGGAATGACCTGACATTTATTGGCTGATTCCTATATGTGTAGTCCTATGGAAAAGGTATAACCATTGCTTTTCAACCTAATTAACCCCAGCATCCTCATCAGTCATGTTATCCCTCCAGAGCAAAATCCAAAGCCCTCCTTATGCCTACGTGACCTGCCCCCATCACATGTTACCTTTTTGACCATATTCTCACCATCCCCATCTGTGCCTGCTCCCCACAACCCAGCTCTAGCCACGTTCTTCTCATTGCTCTTACTTGAACATGTTAAAGATAACTCTCATCTTAAGTCTTTTGCAATTATAGGAAGTGTGCCTCCCTCATTTCCTGCTCTATTTTTCTTCATAGCACGTTTGACTAGGCGACATACTGCTTACTTACTGAATTGTTTATCCACCCCACCCCATTAAAGTCATAAGCAAGCTCCGTGAAAGCAGGGCCTTTGTTTTGTTCACTGCAGTATCCCCAGCTCCTGGAATAATGCCTGGCACGGTGCAGGCACTTGATAAATATTGTTTTTGTTGGCAGAATGATTAGTAGAAAACAGAGGTTAGCAGAAGGATTATTAAATGATTTTCTTGGTCTCCTATATTTAGCCAGCACTGGATTTGGGGGTGGGAAACCTAAGTCCTTAGATTCCAGGCCAGGGACACTGCAATTTTGCTCTAGTATGTGCTATCCAGTGTGGCAGCCACAAACCACGTGTGGTTACTAACCACTTGAAATCTGGCTAGTTCAAATTGAGATCTGCTATGGCTGTAAGATATACATGGGGTTATGAAGACTTACTATGATAAAAATAATGTGAAGTCGTGTCATACTTTAAATTTTTTTAAGTTTATTTATTTTGAGACAGAGAGCAAGCAGGGGAGGGGCAGAGAGAGAGAGAGAGAGGGAGAGAGAGAATCCCAAGCAGGCTGTACGCTGTCAGAGTGGAGCCCAATGTGGGTCTTGAACTCATGAACCATGAGATCACGACCTGAGCCGAAACCAAGAGTCAGATGCTTAACCGACTGAACCCCCCAGGAATCCTGCATAATTCTCTTTAAATTGATCACATGTTGAACTGATATTTGGGGTATTTGGAATTTAATACAATATATCATTAAGTTTAATTTTTCCCTTTTTTATTACTTTTTAAAATATAACTACTAGATTACTTTGAATTACATATATGGCTAGCATTTTATTGCAATTGTACAGCACTACTATAGGATCTAGATTTGAAGATGTAGCTTTAGAGCAAGACAGATCTAGGCTTGAATCCCAGACACTGGTTATGTGGCCTCAGGCAAGTTATTTAACTTGTTAGGCCTTTGGCAGTGCATGACACATACTGTGTGTTGTAGGTATGTAATGAATCAGAGTTACTATTAGGGGAATGGTTTAGGAACTGGGGAGTGTTCAATTTGGAAAAGACTTGAGAAGGGTGGAATATAACATCTGTCTTCAAGTATATGAAATTATGATGAAATCAGCAATGAGAGGGTGGAGAAGAGGAAGGAAGTATCTGACATTTATTGAACATCAGGTATCAGAGACTTTATACATATTAATCTCATTTCAATCTCATAGCACTTTAACCCACTTGACAGGTGAGGGAGAAGTTAAGTTGCTTGCTAATAACTGGTAGAGTCAGTATTAAAACTCAGATCTGTCTGCCTCCAGAGATTTTGCTTACTATCCTAAGATTCTCTGATTCTAAGAAAAATTTGACTTCTTTTGTGTAGTTCCAAAGGACAGGATTAGAAATGCTGGGTGGAAATTATAGGGAGACAGATTTCAGCTTTATATGAAGAACACATATAGGGACCCCAGTGCTGGTGTCTAGGAGTGAAAATGACTGTCTGGATGAGAAGTAAACTCCCTTTCAGTAGAAGTATTGAGGCAAAGATTATGGTAGGAGGAATTCTTGCCTGGAGTGGGAGATTGATCTATTCTATCACCTTGATTCTTAGACACTATTCACTCTAAGTCACAGCTTTTACGTAATAACCGAATTTCAGGCAATTGAGAAACAGCTCCATCTACAAGTACTATTATAAGACAAAGCCTGATAAACATAGACGCAAAGTACATCTTCAAGTTGAAAAAATATGGTAGTTGAACCTTTATGACTTCAAAATTCACAGAGACATCTAGCCTTAGTAATTCTTTACCTTTGGATTTTTTTTTTCATATTATGGAAACAACGGCATCATTATTAATAGTAACTACCAACAGCAAACACCCAATGACAAATAATAAATGATACAATTCTTGCTCTTAAGGAGTTTGGTTTGCTGAGAGTCCGGTAAAACATCCCAGGTTATTTTGTGCCCGGTAATATTCACTGGCTGCTGACTCAAGAGTTCATCTCCCTACCCCACCCCTTGTATGACAGGCAGCATCAGCCATTTCATCCTCTTAATCTCAAGGCAAGGACCTAAGAAAGTCTGTTGCAGAAGGGTAATTGGCCTATTTACCTGCTCCTTTCCACTTAGCCCAGCCAACCTAACCCCCGCCTCTGGTTGACCAGGTGTTGAGGTGCCTCGAGGGGATAGGCTATAATAGTTAATGTGTTACATGTATCCATAAAAGATTAAAGATTAGCCCTATTTTAGCTGAACTGTAACTGTCTGTTTGGGTTTTCCCCTCTCAGGTCTGTCTGGGGAAGTCAGTGTGGTTTCTGCCTGAGGATAATTAACCCACTGGGTCTCAAATTCCCTAGATGGAGGCCCTTTGACAGCTCCCTTCTAGTGCATGCTTACTGGGTACCATACCAGGCTCTGTTGGAAGCACTTTTTGTGAGTCTGGATCCCTCATTTACTCCTCATACCAGCCTTCTGGAGCAGGTGGTGGTCTTCCAGTCTCAGAGCTGGAAGCATTGTGAGTCTGCCATGTGCTGTCTTTAGAAGGAAGAGGGTTTGCTTTTGGTCCCCTAAGATTTCATCATCATTAACCCCTTCCTTGGGTCAGAGAGTCATATGCTATTATCTGCATTATCAACTCAAACATTTCCTGCAGGAGACTCTGGGTCCAGCCCAGAGGGTAGAAAGGAGCCCAAGGAGACTCCATGGAGAAGCAGAAAGGTGTGGGTTAACACACTCTTGCTTAGGGTTTAAGATGGGCCCTGGAGTCAGGCTGTTTGGGTTAAAATTCTCTCACTGTCAGGGTGCCTGGCTAGCTCAGTTGGTAGAACATATGACTCTTGATCTTAGAGTTGTGAGTTCGAGATCCACGTTGGAGGTAGAATTTACTTAAAAATTTTTTCTTAATGTTTATTTATTTATTTTTGAAAGACAGAGAGAGACAGAGCATGTGCGGGGGAGGGGCAGAGAGAGAGGGAGACACAGAATCAGAAGCGGGCTCCAGGCTCCCAGCTGTCAGCACAGAGCCTGACATGGGGCTCAAACTCACGAACCACGAGATCATGACCTGAGCAGAAGTCAGACGCTCAAGCGACTGAGCCACCCAGGTGCCCCTAAATTTTTTTTTTTTCATTTAAAGTTTATCACTGTCTAAGCCATGTAAACTTGGGCAAGTTACTTTGCCTCTGCAAACCTCATGCCCTCATCTCTCCAGTGGAGAGAATACTAGTAATTTCCTCTAAGGTTGTTATAAGGATTGACTGATACACTTGGCAGGTGACAAGTATCAATTAAAATTTTAACTATTCCCAATATCATTGTGGGATTTGTACTCTGTTAAACATGGATTAACAAACAAGCAAACGCAGGTCACATCTGGACCCAGGTATGTACTGGTGTGTGGCCTTGAGCTGGTACTTGATTTCTCTGAATCTGTTTTCTTTCTTTCTTTCTTTCTTTCTTTCTTTCTTTCTTCTTTCTTTCTTTTTCTTTCTTTCTTTCTTTCTCTTTCTTTCCTTCTTTCTTTCTTTGCTTCTTTCTTTTTCTTTCTTTCTCTTTCTTTCTTTCTTCTTTCTTTCTTTTTCTTTCTTTCCTTCTTTCTTTTTCTTTCTCTTTCTTTCTTTCTTTCTCTTTCTTTCCTTCTTTCTTTTTCTTTCTCTTTCTTTCTTTCTCTTTCTTTCTTTCTTTCTTCTTTCTTTCTTTCTCTTTCTTTCCTTCTTTCTTTTTCTTTTTCTTTCTTTCTTTCTTTCTTTCTTTTTCTTTCTTTCTTTCTCTTTCTTTCCTTCTTTCTTTCTTTCCTTCTTTCTCTTTCTTTCTTTCTTTCTTTCTTTCTTTCTTTCTTTCTTTCCTTCTTAAGTAGGCTCCACACCCAACATGAGACTTGAGCTCACAACCCTGAGATCAAGAGTCATATGCTGTACCAACTGAGCTAGCCAGGCACCTCTCTCTGAGTCTTTCTTGAGAGCTTGTTTGGAGGTTCTAGCAGGGGAGCACTCTGAGTCTTTCTTAACCTGTAAAACAAGGAGATTACCTGCTTGAAAATATTGCTATGAAGATAGATGATAGATAGAACATAGATGATATATACCCGTAGAGATATATGGTACTGGTGCTTAGCATGTAATAGGTGTTTTCAGACACTGCCTTTAAGTAGCCTGGCTGAGGGGGCAGGGAATAAGCATTAAAAAGAGAACTAATGTAAAGAAAATTTTAAGGAAAGTTGGTATGTCCCTGTATGGACATAGCAAGCACACTGTGACATATCGTTCAGTCAGCACTTAACTGTGTGCCTGTTGTAGGCCAAGCATTGTTCTGGGCTCTTGGAATATAAGAATAAGCAGAACAGGCAGTGCTTTCTACCCCCCCCCCCACAAAAAAAAAAAAAAAAAAGAAAAAACAGGACAGCCTCAATCCCTCCCCTGACAGAGCCTACATTTTAGTGGAAAGAAGTGATAAAGAATTGTGTTTGACTGGCTTTTCTGCTTGCTCATAGGGTTCTTTCTTCCCATTTCCTTGGGTGCAAGAGTGAGAATGTGGCAATGGCAACAATCATCATGGCAGAGAAAAGCTGCCAATAAACAAAGGAGGAAGTGGGCACAGGGTCCTTCATAAGGACCCGTCCACCAGGGAGCTAATTCTCAATATCGTTGTCCTTCCTGCTTGTTAATTGCTGCCATTTGTTTATAGTGAATGGAATTATCTCCATTGGCAACTATGCACCAAAAACCCATAGAAGGTCCCACCTTCGTGCTATCTGCAGATGCAAGAATGGTTGAGGCCTCAGATCCCAGCTCCTACTACAGTGAGAAAAAGAGAACTAATGGTAGCCCTTAATGGTGCACATGAGCATAGCAATCCCCAGTTCACCAAGTGCTTTTAATTCGTTTCAGTCCATTCTCCCACCATCAGTAGTAAGAGATAGGAAGAAGGGCAGTGTGGCAAAGGACAAAGAAGCAGACCCACGTCACCTAGGCTGAGATGCCAACTCCACCTTTGTAAGCTGGGTGACCTCAAGCAGTGACATCGTCTCGTCCAGCCATTATGAAGATAAAAGGAAATGTACATGACACATCTCGAAGGGTGGTATGTGCGGTGACTGGGTTGCTGGTATAGTGGCCGTCCCAGTTCTACGGATATGGACATGGCTCAATGGAAGTCATGAAAAAACTGTAAGCAAGAGCTGAGACTTTCTGAGAGATCTCCAGGTTAGAAGAATTCATCACTGTTGTCTATTCTTCCCCCAAAAGAGGCAAAAATGGGCTGTGCAGGAAATGGAGACCATACCAAAGGGGTGACTTAGGGAAAGAACTTCTCAGGTGAAACCTTAGGCCCATAGACTTAAAAGTGAGCTTTCAGGCCCAGTTCAGCTCCTCCCCCCAACCTGATAGAGCACATGGGGAAATCAAGGTCCAAGGAGCAGAAGGGACTTGCCTAAATGACTCAGCATAGAATGGGAAGCCCAAAAACTGGCTAGACTTTCCTCTTGCTATTTCCTTCTGAACCCAAGCTCTTTAGTTGTACAGACTTGCGGTCAGTTGTTTTTTTTTTTTTTTTTTTTTTGGGTCAGTTCTTGACCTTTCACTAGCTAGCTGTGTGATAGAACATCTCTAATGTTCAGCATCTGCATTTGTGAAATGAAATAATAGCATCTACTTCACTGGTTTGCTGTAAATATTAAATTATATGGTGCATGTTGAATGTACAATAATTTAAATATTTATACATTTTCGGGGCTCCTGTCTGGCTCAGTTGGAGGAGTGTGCAACTCTTGAGTTTAAGCTCCACACTGGGTGTAGAGATTACATAAAAAATGAAATCTTTTAAAAAAATGCATACATTTCCCATTTTACAGGTGAGGAACTGAGGCTTGTTGAAACTTCCCTTGGTTCTCTCTGGTCAAAGAGAGAGCCTAGAAGAATCGAAGAAACCTCTGGCTGAATATTGGTCGGGCATAGGGTGAGCCAAGATCTCCTTATACATGGTACTGGGAGCCACCTTTCTGTCCAGGAGCTAAAGAAGACACTAGCCACCCAGAGTGACCTTCCTTGTTCCTGCTGCTTCAATGCACAAACAGGTTGTGAAACATCTGGGCGGTGACTCAGCCTGGGGGCCTGTTCTGCTGGTCAGCTCAGACGGGCTAGGGCTGTTTGGTTGAGCCTCGAAAGGACATCCTGTCTAACAAACACATTGCCTGTCAAAGCCCTGACAGGGGGTGCCAAGCACAAACTGTGAACTCTAGCCCCTGAGGCGTCACAGATGATTGAACTGGGGTGCCTGAGTTGTATACAACATCTCCTTGTTGTTATTCTGACCTAATAACCAACCAGGGTCAATGTCAGGAAGAGGGAAATGTATTAGAGGCTGGGGAGCTCCTATTTCTCAAGAGGCAGTTTGAAATTGATAGCCAGGTCCTGGGCTTTTGGTGTCCCCGTTAGGCAGACCTGAGTTCAGATCCTAGCTCTGCTGTTTATTGTCCTTGTGAGCTTGGACAGGTGGTTTACTCTTGGTGGATTTCAATTTCCTTATTCTATAAAATGCCCATTTTTTCAAAATTATCTTTTAGAAATAAAAGATGTAAATTTCTTGAAACATAGGAAATTCCCCATAAATTGTTACTAGGATCCTGTGCCAAGGTCTTCCTCTTCCTCTACTCCAAACCAAAATTTTCCCTTCTGAACTGAAAGGATTTATATTGAAGAGGCACTCAGGCAGAAGTGGTAAGATAGCAACCAGATATACTCCAAGCCAGGTTTTTTCATTGCTATTCCATTGGTTAATGGATTTATTTCCTAATATTAGAATCAAGGAGTCTGGTAGACTGAAAATTGGTTCCCCAAAATATTCAGATCCTAATCTGGAACTGGTCAATGTTACCTTATATGGCAAAAGTGACTTCGTAGAAGTGATTAAGGATGTTAAGATTATCTGGGTGTGCCCTAAATGTAAGCACAGGAATCTGTAAGCGGGAATGAGCGGGGGAGGGGCAGAGAGAGAGACAGAGACACAGAATCCAAAGCAGGCTCCAGGCTCTAAGCTGTCAGCACAGAGCCCGGTGCTGGGCTGAAACTCACAAACCACGAGATCATGACCTGAGCCAAGGTCAGATGCTTAAAGGACTGAGACACCCAGGTGCCCCAGCACAGGAATCTTTATAAGAAGGAAGGAGAAGAGGGGCGCCTGGTGGCTCGGTGGGTTAAGCTAGAGGATGCTTGGTTTCAGCTCAGGTCATGATCTCACGGGTTTGTGAGTTTGAACCCTATGTCAGGCTCTGCACTGATAACACAGAACCTACTTGGGATTTTCTCTCTGCCTCTCTCTCTCAAAATAAATAAACTCAAGAAAATAAATAAATAAATAAATAAATAAAATAAAAATAAATAATGCTACATTATGCTACATGAAAGAAGCCAGTCACAAAAGGACTTCTTATTGTGTGGTTCCATTTATATAAAATGAACAAAATACACAAATCTAGAGGGACAGAAAATATATCAGTGGTTGCCTAGCGTTGGGGGACGTCAGGATTGGGGGGTGATGGCTAAGACGTATAGGGTTTCTTGCGGGGGTAATGAAAATGTTCTAAAATTGATCATGGTGATGATCGCACAACTCTGTGACTATACCAAATTATGTAACGTTATTTATGTATGTAAGCTGTATCTCAATAAAGTTGTTAAAAATAACACCAAGAGCTAACATTTAGTGAATACTTACCAGACACTGCTGTTTTTTTTTTTTTTTTTTAATTTTTTTTCAACGTTTTTATTTATTTTTGGGACAGAGAGAGACAGAGCATGAACGGGGGAGGGGCAGAGAGAGAGGGAGACACAGAATCGGAAACAGGCTCCAGGCTCTGAGCCATCAGCCCAGAGCCTGACGCAGGGCTCGAACTCACGGACCGTGAGATCGTGACCTGGCTGAAGTCGGACGCTTAACCGACTGTGCCACCCAGGCGCCCCCAGACACTGCTGTTGTTTAAGGGCCTTCTTATTTAATTCTGGAGTAATAACAATGTAATAACAACTAAACTTAGCATTTGCTACATGTCAGGCACTATTTTATTTTATTATTATTATTTTTTTGTTTTCGAGAGAGGGGAGGGGTAGATGGAGAGAGAGAGAGAGAGAGAGAGAGAGAGAGAGAGAGAGAACTTCAAACAGTCTCCATGCTCAGCATAGAGCCTGATGTGGGCTTGATCCCACGAACTATGAGATCATGACTTGAGCTGAAACCAAGAGTCAGATGCTCAACTGACTGAGCTGCCCAGGCTCCCTGTCAGGCACTATTTTAAAGCATTTTACGTGCATTAACCCCTCAACCCAATAATGTAGATATTCTATAGCTCCGTTTTAAGATAAGAAAACTGAGTTGGGGCGCCTGGGTGGCTCAGTTGGTTAAGCTTCCGACTTCGGCTGAGGTCATGATCTCACAGTTTGTGAGTTTGAGCCCCACGTTGGGCTGTGTGCTGACAGCTCAGAGCCTGGAGCCTGCTTTGGATTCTGTGTCTCCTTCTCTCTCTGCCCCTCCCCCACTTGTGCTCTGTCTTTCTCTCTGTCCATCAAAAATAAATAAATGTAAAAAAAATTTTTTTTTAAAAATCCTGGGCCCTGTGTTCAAATTATGCCTCCACCATTTTTTATTAGCTCCGTGTCCTAGGATAGATTATGTTTCCTGTCTGACTCAGCTTTTACTTGACTTATAGATGTGTTATGAGAAACAAATGATATTATGCATATAAATGTCTACGTTTAGTGCCTGGTACATTGTAAGGACTTCATAAATATTAGTATGATTACAGAAAATTTAGAAAATATAGGTAATCAAAATGAAGAAAATACTTGACATAACCATTAATTCTACCACCATTAACACTTGCATCAATTTCAATATCTTTAGCTGCAAGTGAAATAAAAAAACAACCACAAGGAGGTACCCCTTCAAGTGTCGTGGGATCAAACCCCACATTGGGTTCTACACTGACAGCATGGAGCCTGCTTGGGATTCTCTGTCTCTCCCCCTCTCTCTCTCTATCCCCCTCCCACTCAGGCTCATGCTCTCTCTCTCTTAAAATAAATTAGTAAGCATTAAAAAAAAAAAAGGGAAAATAAGTGTTGGTGAGGATGTAGAGAAGTTGGAAACCCTCATACGTTGCCAGTGGGACTACAATATGGTTTACCCTCTGAGGAAAACAATTTGGCAGTTCCCCAAAAAGTTAAACATAGAAATACCCTATGCCCCTGAAATTCCACTGCTAGCTATATACCCAAAATAATTGAAAACAAGCACTTAAACACGTGCACACCTGTCCATAGCAGCACTAGTCACAATAGCCAACAGGTAGAAACAGTTCAAATGATCATCAATGGATGACTGAACAAACAAATTGTGGTATATACATATAATAACATTTTAAAAATGTTTTTATTAATTTATTTTTGAGACAGAGAGAGACAGAGCATGAGCAGGGGAGGGACAGAGAGAGAGGGAGACACAGAATCTGAAGCAGGCTCCAGGCTCTGAGCTGTCAACACAGAGCCCGACGCGGGGCTCGAACCCACGGAGTGTGAGATCATGACCTGAGCTGAAGTCGGACACTCAACCAACTGAGCCACCCAGGTGCCCCAATAACATTTTATTCAGTCATAAAAATGCATGAAGTATTGACACATGCTACAACATAGATGAACCTCAAAACACGTTATGCTAAGTGAAAGAAGCCACACACAATGGGGCACATGGTTGGTTCAGTTGCTTAGGCGACTGACTTCGGCTCAGGTCACGATCTCACAGTTCATGAGTTCGAGCTTCGCGTCAGGCTCTGTGCTGACAGCTCAGAGCCTGGAGCCTACTTCAGATTCTGTGTCTCCCCGTCTCTCTACCCCTCTCCTGCTCACGCTCTGTGTCTCTCTGTCTCTCAATAGTTAATAAACATTAAAAAGGCCATATATTGTATGATTCCATTTATATGAAACACTCAGAACGCAGAATGATGGTTCCAAGGGGCTAAGGCAAGAGGAGACGGGAGAAACTACTTAATGAGGAAGGGGTTTTACCCTGAAGTGACTAGGAAATATTTTGGAATTAGAGGAATGTTTGCACAACATTGTGAATGTACTAAATGCCCCTGAACTATGGCATTTAGAGTGGTTGATTTTATGTTATGTGAATTTCATCTCAATAAGCTATTTAAAAAACAAAAAGCTCTCAGATTTAAGCGAAATTAAGAAAAGGGCACCTGGGTGGCTCAGGTGGTTGAGCGTCCAACTTCGGCTCAGGTCATGATCTTGTGGTTCCTGAGTTCGATCCCCACATCCGGCTCGCTGTTCTCAAGCGCGTCAGCACAGAGTCCACTTCAGATCCTCTGTCCTCCTCTCTCTGCTCCTCTCCCACTTGTGCTCTCCCCCCAAAAGAGAAATATATTTTTTGAAAAAGAGAGAGAAATTAAGAGGACTTCTGGTATTATTAAGTCCTGATATAGAATGGCTCTAGAATTGTGTATTTCAGTACCTCAAAGATTTCATCAAGGACCAAATTTCCTTCTAGCCCTGTTTTTCCACTCTCAGTTTGTTGGCATTCCCCTCTCTTCCATACTTGAAAGATGGTTGCCACAGTTCCAAGTACCGCATGCAGATGTAACATCCAGCTCCCTTAGATTGCAATGGAATAAAGGATACCTATTCCTGTAAGTGGCTCTCTCTCTTTTTAAGATAGCTCAATAAAAAGCTTTATTGAGATATATTTCACATAGCATACAATTCACCCAGGTAAAATATACAACTCAACGACTTGAAAGACACCCACAGATTTGTGTAATCATCACCACAATCAATTTAGAACATTTTTTCACCTCAGGAAGAAATTTAGTAACCGTTAGCCTTCGCTCTCCATTTCCCCCAACATATTTGCCACCCTCAACTCTAAGCAACAACGAATCTATTTTCTGTCCCCATAGATTTGTCTGTTCTGGATGTTTCGTGTAAATGGAATCACACAATACGTGGTCTTCTGTGACTGACTTATTTCACTTAGTATAATGTCTTCAAGGTTGATTCATGTTGTAAAATGTATCAGTTCTTCATCCCTTTCTAACAATGAACAATCTTCCATTACATGGATTTTCTTTATCCATTCATCAGTTGATGGACATTTGGGTTGCTCCCACTTTTTAGTTATTACACATTATGAAATTACATCAATTACACAAACATTTGTGGATAAGTTTTTGTGTAGACAGATGTTTTCACTTCTCTTAGGTGTATACCTGAGAACAGAATTGCTGGGCCATATGGTGACTCTGTATTTTACTTTTTCTAGGAACTGCCATATTGTTTTCCAAAGTGGCCGCACCATTTTATATTCCCACTAGCACTGTATGAGGATTCCAATTTCCACATTCTTCTCCATAAGTTTTTTTTTGTTTTTTTTTTTTTTAACTAGTAAGAAACCTTTCCTGGAAGCCCTCCAGCAGACTCTCCTTTCTGTCTCATTGGCCAGAATAATAATTCTGTTTTGGCTGCCCTGAAAACAATTACTAGCATTTCCATGTTGGACTTAAGAGTTAAGTCTTCAGCTAAGCTCTGGATATGGACACCTGAACAAACTTGAGGTTCAATGTACAAAGAAGAAAAACAAAGGAGGTTTGGGGTAGGTAACCATATTCTGCTGTAATGTTTTTCAGGCCTGCTCCTTACAAACATATGAATATATTTTTAAACAAACAAAAAAAGATTATACTATATATATATATATATATATCTACATATATATATATAATTTTGTAACTTGACTTTATTATTTGATGACATACTAGATATGTCTTCTATAACAATACATATTCATTTGTAACATGATTTTAATGGCTGAATGACATTTGTGAGTGCTTTAAATTTTGTAACTTACAGAAGCCGTTCTAAGTTTGTCTTGGCACACTTAAATTTTTTTTAATGTTTATTTTTTATTTATTTATTTATTTTTTTAAAAATTTTTTTTTCAACGTTTATTTATTTTTGGGACAGAGAGAGACAGAGCATGAACAGGGGAGAGGCAGAGAGAGAGGGAGACACAGAATCGGAAACAGGCTCCGGGCTCTGAGCCATCAGCCCAGAGCCCGACGCGGGGCTCGAACTCACGGACCGCGAGATCGTGACCTGGCTGAAGTCGGACGCTTAACCGACTGCGCCACCCAGGCGCCCCTTTAATGTTTATTTTTGAGAGAGAGAGAGAGAGAGAGACAGACAGACAGAGAGACAGAGCATGAGCAGGGGAAGGGCAGAGAAAGGGAGACACAGAATCTGAAGCAGGCTCCAGGTTCTGAGGTGTCAGCACAGACCCCGACATGGGGCTCGACCTCACGGCCTGCGAGATCATGACCTGAGCTGAAGTCGGATGTTTAATTGACTGAGCCACCCAGACGCCCCTGTCTTGGCACACTTAACATCAGAGTCATAGAAGAATTTAAGTGTTGGTTCCAAGAAAAGGAGACGGATGATGGCAGAGACCAGTTTCTTGAATCTTCTGTCTCTTTAACTCAAAAAGTCAGGAGCCCTCTCCCCCTCTCTCCAGGAGGCACTCCCTCTGCCTTCCCACACTCTTGCTTTAATCTTCTTCACCCCCTAGGGAGCTTGCTTCAGTAATTGTCAAAACTTCTTCCTTTCCCTTCTCCCTGGCTGTTTCCCTCCTTTTCATGTCTCTAGAGCCTGTGGAGAACTCCTTACAATGACATTTGAGACCCTGCATAATTGTATCAGTCAGAAATCTTCTGGTTGCAAGTGACAAAAAAGCCAATTTCATGTAACTAAAGAGGATGGGTGAAAACTTCAGGCATATCTGGATCCAGAGATTTAAAAACGATCAGTCATAAAGTATTAGTCTCTCTCTCTCTCTCTCTAACTCACTGTCTCTCTGTCTCACTCTCTCTTCAGTCTATAAATTTGATTTTCCTTTCTCCTAGTTTCCTTGGTGAAACAGAGCTTCTTTGTCCCTCAAGAGTTCCAACACAGGTGGTGGGGAGAATCTTCATTGACCCAACTTCAGTTACATGTCCATCCTGTACCAGTCACCGTTGCGTTCTAATTGGCTAGACCAGACTCGATCCTGTACCCACATCTGGAGGTATAAAGGTGAGGTCAGGTCAACCAGAACTATATAGAATGAGAGCAGGGTAAGTGGGTCTCCAGAGCAAAACAGGAGCATTCTGTTCCCAAAAGATATAAAGGAGTCTGGGTAAGCAAATGGTGACATCCTTTCTAGGATCTTCAGCCTGGTATTCCGTTTGTCCCTACCTGCATGGCCAAGGGGGCTGTTTAAAACTCAGTATCCATTCTGATCAGTGGCTACCTATGCCCTTCTGGTTTTCAGCTATTTGGAACATTACCCCTGCCATTTCCACCAGCCTTGCTTTAAGTTATTAACTTTCTCAACCAGATCATCTGTCCCTGCCCCCATAGGCACACATCCTATGGCCCAACCCAGTGGTCACCCTTCTAAGGACCCTACTCTGAAGGAAGAGTCTGACTGTCTACTTCCAAGCCTACCCATCTTCAAAGACCATCAGTTTAAGTACCATTTATTTCCTCCATGAAGCCTTCTTGTTTGCCCCCACCTGGAACCAACCTTCGATCTGCCCTACCCCCCCGAAATGTTCTTTATTAGCACCTCTTTCATTGTCTCTTTACTTGGAATGAGACTTGTACCATCTTCACCTCCCCTCTGAGACTCTAAATTTGTTGAAAACAAGGGCCACATCTTATTCATCTTTCTATTTCCCAAAAGTCTGTTAAAAATTTCCCCTGCCGGGGCGCCTGGGTGGCTCAGTCGGTTAAGTGTCCGACTTAGGTTCAGGTCATGATCTCGCGGTCCGTGGGTTTGAGCCCCGCGTCGGGCTCTGTGCTGACAGCTCAGAGCCTGGAGCCTGTTTCAGATTCTGTGTCTCCCTCTTTCTCTGACCCTCCCCTGTTCATGCTCTCTCTCTGTCTCAAAAATAAATAAATGTTAAAAAAAAATTTAAAAAAAATGTTCCCCTGCCATTTAATTAGTCCTGGGACACTGGGAAAAGCCTCTTTGGTCCTTGGTTTATTCTTTTATAAAATGGGATAATAGCAGCCCTTGCCTCACAGTGTTTTTGTGAGAACTGACATACACACATAAATAATTTAGTGAGCATATACTATGTGTATTGGAGTCATGAGATGCCTTATAAAGGGCAAATACTTAGTGCTGGCACACCTGGGGATCAAACATCCTTTTCTAAATAGACTATGCTCCTAACTACTATTCCTAGTGACCTCCCACATAGGAGAGGGACAGTGCCTGCCACTATTCCAAATGACCTCCCATATAGGAGAAGGACAGTGCCTAGCACACATAGAAGTACAATGAATGTTGCTAAATGTTTCACTCTGTTGAACTGAATCAAATTCCCTTGGCTGCACTTTCCCCTGGACTGTGGTTTGTCCCTTTCCAGTTCATCCTTTCTGTGCCATCAGACCACGTGACCCCCCCCCCCACCTCGGGGTGGGGGGGTGCACTTAATTCCTGCTGACCTAGAATGTGTTTTCCCAGCACTTCTGTAAACTGGGAGGAGCCCATGGGTTGTAAATCCTGGATCTGGGACAGCCCAAAGGTCTTTGTTTGCACTAACCCAGACAACAGCTGGGACTCCAGCCTAGGGAGACGCAGCCTGGTGGGGGAGGTGAATGTGTGAGTTTGCCCGTCCTCCCTACACAGAGGAGTCCAAGGTCCAAGGCTGCAGGTCTCCTGTCTTGAACATATTGTTCACCCTTTGTGAATTTCTGGTGGTAAAACCACTCACCTCACAACAGCCTTATGGCTAGATATTTGGGAAAAGGACAGTGGGGATCTGGATCCACTGAACTTCTATTCCTGCTCCTGGGAACATTTTTCGCCCCAAGTTATTTGTTGTTCGTTTACCAAGCAGTTGATATGTGCCAAGTGTTGTATTGAACATGTCATGTGCATTATTTAATTCAGGATTTTTCAACCTCAGGGCTATTAACAGCTTGGCTGGAAAATTCTTTGTTGTGAGAGACTGTTTTGTGCACTGTAGGATGGTTAGCAGCATCCCTGGCCTCTACCCACTGGATGCTGGTAGCACCCACCCGTTTGTGACAGCCAAAAAATGTCTCCAGAATTTGCCAAATGTCCTGTGGGGCAAATCATTCCAGGGTGAGAACCACTATGGAGTATACTGTGGAGGGGAAAACAGATTGTAAAACAGACTGTTTAATATACTGCCATTTTGTTAGCATATTTAAGCACAGGAGGAAGATCTAGAAGATAAATTCTACAAAAAAAAAATAACAGTAATACTCTCCAGGCATGGATTATTAGCAACTTTCATTTTACTATTTCTGCTTATTTGTATTTTCTTTCTTTTTTAAATGTTTTTTATTTATTTATTTTGGGAGAGAGAGAAAGCATGCGAGAAGGGGAGGGTCAGAGCGAGAGGGAGAGAGAGAGAAAGAATTCCAATGCAGGCTCCACACTGCCAGCACAGAACCTGACGTGGGGCTCAAACCCACAAACCGTGAGAACATGACCTGAGCTGAAATCAAGAGTTGGACACTTAACCGAATGAGCCACCCAGGAGCCCCTACTTATCTGTATTTTCTGATTTTTCTATAATGAACAGAAAACATCTTTTTTTTTTCTTGTATGTTTCCACAAAGAAATAGAGTTTACTTACATGAAATACATGTAATAAAACAGTGAATGATACATTAAAAAATTTAAATACCAGGGCCAGGGTAGACATATAAATCAGTGGAACAAATTGAAAAAAATCAGAAATAGACTCACATATGTTTATTCAATTGATTTTTAAAAATTTTGTAATGTTTATTTATTCTTTTTTTTAATTTTAATTTTTTTTTAATTTTCTTTTTTTTTTTTTCAACGTTTATTTATTTTTGGGACAGAGAGAGACAGAGCATGAACGTGGGAGGGGCAGAGAGAGAGGGAGACACAGAATCGGAAACAGGCTCCAGGCTCTGAGCCATCAGCCCAGAGCCCGACACAGGGCTCGAACTCACGGACCGCGAGATCGTGACCTGGCTGAAGTCGGACGCTTAACCCACTGCGCCACCCAGGCGCCCCCAATGTTTATTTATTCTTGAGAGAGAGAGACAGACTGAGCACGAGCAGGGGCGGGGCACAGAGAGAGGGAGGCACAGAATTCAAAGCAGGCTCCAGGCTTCGAGCTGTCAACACAGAACTGACGTGGGGCTTGAACCCACGAACCACGAGATCATGACCTGAGCCAAAGTCGAACGCTCAGTGGAGTGAGCCACTCAGGCGCCCTTCAATTGATTTTTTTTAAATGTTTATTTATTTTTGACAGACAGAGAGACAGAGCGTAAGCAGGGGAGGATCAGAGAGAGACAGAGACGCAGAATCCAAAGCAGGATCCATGCTCTGAGCTGTCAGCACAGAGGCCAATATGGGGCTCCACCTCACGGACCTCGAGCTCATGACCTGAGCCGAAGTGGGACACTTAACTGACTGAGCCACCCAGGCATCCCTCAATTGATTTTCAACAGAGGTTAAAAAAAAAAAAAAAAGAACAAAGAAAAAAAAGTAAATGGAGAAAAGATAGGCTTTAGCAAATAGTGCTGGAATAATGATATTTGAGGGGAGAAAATGAACCTCTACAGTAACCTCATAGCATACACAAAAATGGACACGAAATGAATCATAGATCTAAAAGTTAAAGACAAAATTTCTGGATGAAAAAACCATAGGAGAATATCAGTGTCACCTTGGGTTAGGCAAAGATTCCTAGATGAAGCACAAAAGGTCTGAACCATAAAGGAAAAATAATTGATATATTGCACTTCATCAAAATTACAATCTTCTCCTCTTCTAGAGAATGAAAAGGCAAGCCACAACATGGGAAAAAATATTTACAGTTCATATACCTGACAAAATATAAATCCAGAATATCTAGAATATATAAAGAACGTGTGTTTACTTAATAATAAGAAAAAAAAAACAACTCAATAAACAAAATCAGCAAAGTTTTATTAAAAAGACATTAGACAGATATGCAAGATCTACATATAACCAATAAGTACATGAAAAGATGCTCAATGTCATTAGTCATCACAGAAATACAAATTAAAAGTTATGAGCTACTGGGCTGCCTAGCTGGCTCAGTTGGAAGAACATGGGACTCTTGATCTTGTGGTCTTGAGTTTGAGTCCCACACTGGGTGCCGAGATGACTTAAATAACTAAAACTTAAAATAAAAATAAAAATTATGAGCTACTATTACATACCCGTGAGAATGGCTGAAGTTACAAAGCGCTGACAATACCAAGGGCTGACAAGGAGGCTGGGCCATGGGCACTCTTATGTGTTGCTACAAAATGAAACAGCTATTTTGGAAAATGATTCGGCAATTTCTTATAAAATTAAATATGCACTTGACACATATCCTAACAATTTCACCCCCATGTTTTCACCCAAGAGAAATGAAAACCTGTCACAGCTTTATTCATAGTAGCCCAAATTGCAAAAAAAAAAGTCCTATGTCCATCAACTGGTGAAGGAACAAACAAATTAGGATATAGCTGTACAGTAGAAATCTACTTGGCAATAAAAAGGAATGAATTACTCATACAACATGAATACACACAAAAACATGATGAACATCAAAAGCAATATGCTAACTGAAAGAAGCCAACCACAAAAGATTACACAATGAATACTTCTATTTATAGAAAATTCTAGAAAAGTCGAAACTATAGTGACAAAGCAGAGCAGTGATTGCTAGGGGAGGGGGTTGAGGGGAAGGAACTGATGTTAAAGGGGTCTGAAATTTTGAATACAAAACATGTTATATCATCAAACATTAAAAAAAAAAATTAAATGGGAAGCCTGGGGGGCTCAGTTGGTTAAGCATCTGACTCTTGATTTTGGCTCAGGTCATGATCTCATGGTGTGTGAGATTGAGCTCTGCACTGACAGCACTGAACCTGCTTGGGATTTTCTCTCTCTCTCTCTCTCTCTCTCTGTCTGTCTGCCCCTCCCCTGCTTGGGCATGTGCTCTCTCTCAAAATAAATAAACATTTAAAAAATTTTTTTAAATATTTTATATCATGACGGTGATGGTTACATGACTGCACACATGGTCAAAACTCAATGAGTCATACACTTAACAAAGGCAAATTTTACTGTATGCAAATTACACCTCAATAAGACTCACTGTAACAATCCTGTTGCTATGATAAACCTATCAAAATGGCTAAAATAAAAAAGAGATTGACTATACCTAGTGTTGAAGAGGTTGTGGAACAGCTGGTACTCTTGAACATTGTGGCGGAGAGTGTAAAATGGTAGAACCACTTTAGAAAACAGTTTGGCATTTTTTTTTTTGTGACGTTAAACATACATTTACCACACAACACAACAATTCCACTTCTAGGGATTTACCCAAGAGAAACAAATATATGCCACAAAAAGACTTACGACTGAGTATTCATAGCAGCTTAACTCAAATAATTGGCACAAGCCAAATATTCACTAACTGGTGAAGAGGAATGTGGCATGGTCATACAATGAAATAGTACTCAGCTCTAAAAAGGAATAACCTAGGGGCGCCTGGGTGGCTCAGTTTAGCGTGAGACTCTTGATTTCGGTTTAGGTCATTATCTCATGGTTGTGAGACAAAGCCCCACGTCAGACTCAGGGCTGGGTGTGGAGCATGCTTGGGGTTCTCTCTCTCCTCTCCTTCTGCCCCTCCCCCGTGCACATATAGTTGCACACAAACACACACACACACACACACACACACACACACACTCACTCTCTCTCTAAAATAAAATTTTTAAAATGAGGTGCCTGGGTGGCTCAGTCGATTAAGCATCTGACTTCAACTCAGGTCATGATCTCACGGTTAGTGAGTTCAAGACCCCCATCGGGCTCTGTGCTGACAGCTCAGAGCCTGGAGCCTGCTTCAGATTCTGTGTCTCCCTCTCTCTCTGCCCCTCCCCCGTTCATTCCCTGTCTCTCTCTCAAAACTGAACATTAAAAAAAGTAAAATTAAATTAAAAATTTTAAATGAAAGAACGACTTACTGTTATAAAAAACTCATGAATGGACTTTAAAGACATTATGCCGAGCCAAATAAACCGTACATAAAAAGCACATACTGTGTAATTCCACTTGTGTGAAATTATAGAACAGGCTAAACTAATCTGTACTTGAATGCAAAACTAAAAGGAATGCCAAGATAAATCCGTTGAAGATAGTCTGGACACATACAAGGCTATGTTTTGGGAGATGACTTAAAACTTGTTTGATAGAATCAGAACAATGAGAAGACAATGTAGTTTTCTTTTTCATATAATTTGTTGATTTTTTTTTGTCTTAAAAAGTGTTAAAAAAAAAGAGTTGCTATAATTTAGCCCAATAACATGGCCCAGGTATTAATATTTAACATTAACTATCCTAAATTTAGAGGAAACACTTCTGCTTATCTACTGTTTCTTTGTTTGATATAATGATTATGTTCCTATTCAACAAGAGACCCCAAAAGAGAACCTTATCATTTTTCCTCATTTCTTTTTTTTTTTAATGTTTTATTATTTTTGAGAGAGAGAGAGAGAGAAAGGGGGGGAGCAGAGAGAGATCGGGACAGAGGATCCTTAGCAGGCTCTGCACTGACAGCAGAGAGCCCAATGTGGGGCTCGAACTCGCAAACCAAACTCATAAAACATGAGCTCGTGGCCTGAGCCAAAGTCACACTCAACCAACTGAACCACCCAGGCGCCCCTAATTTTCCTCACTTCTTCCTTAAGTCGACATCTGTTTGGAATTTCAGAATCATTCTTAACTTGTGTATCATCAAATTAAAGGAAGCGTGTAGAATAAAATGGATAATGACTATTTATCTCCAATGCTTTCTTTTAAAATGCTTTCTCTTTAGAAATATTTAAAGTAAAAACACTGCTTTATATATAAGTCATCATCTATCCAGAAGCCAACAGGTTATCCATGTTCTCTTGTAATTTTCTAGGTAGAATTGATTTTTTTGCTTTGTTTGGTTTGGATTTTTAAAATGTTTATTTATTTAAAAAAAAATTTTTAATGCTTATTTATTTTTAGAGAGAGAGAGACAGAGCATAAGTGAGAGAGGGGCAGAGAGAGAGACACACACACAGAATCGGAAGCAGGCTCCAGGCTCCGAGCTGTCAGCACAGAGCCCAATGCGGGGCTCGAACTCACAAACCATGAGATCATGACCCTAGCTGAAGTCCGATGCTTAACCTACTGAACCACCCAGGCGTTCCTGTAGGTAGAGTTTTTATCAACAAACTCTTTTCTCTAAATGGGCAAATTATGATTATTATTAATTCTTGTCACCAATTAGCTGTCGTCAATTTATCTAGCGACTGTTGGCAAATGCCCTGAAGGAAAATACTCTCTTAAGCCTAGTGAAGTAATACATTTTGTTCCACTTATGTTTTTGTTTTAATGTTTGCATGCAGAACTTTGTGAATTGCTAATGAAGACATGAGTGATTAAGAAAGCTACTCTGTAGTGACAGAAAGTGGAGAGTGGTTTTCCGGGGGACACAAGAAAGGGAGTTGGGGATTTGCTGCAAAGGGCCACACAGGAATCTGATTTGGGCGATGGTTGCATAGGTGTGTGCTTTTGTCAAAACTCACAGAACTGTATGCATTTGAAACGTGCATTTTAGGGGTGCCTGGGTGATTCAGCTGATTAAGCCTCTGACTCTGGCTCAGGTCATGATCTCTCGGCTTGTGAGTTCGAGCCCCACATAGGGCTCTGTGCTGACAGCTCAGAGACTGGAGCCTGCTTTAGATTCTGTGCCTCCCTCTCACTCTGCCCCTCCCACTGCTCGTGCTCTGCCTTTCTCTCTCTCTCAAGAATAAATAAACATTTAAAAAATTTTATTTGGTCGCCTGGGTGGCTCAGTCGGTTGGGCGTCTGGCTTCAGCTCAGGTCATGATCTCACAGTGAGTTCGAGCCTGGCGTGGGGTTCGAGCCCGGCATGGGGCTCTGTGCTGACAGCTCAGAGCCTGGAGCCTGCTTTGGATTCTGTGTCTCCCTCTCTCTGCCCTTCCCCCGCTCACACCTCTGTCTTTCTCTCTCTCAAAAAGTAAGTAAACGTTACAAAAAAATTAAAAATAAAATAAAATAAAAAATTTTATTAAAAAATGTGCATTTCATTGTATGCAAATTATACTTCCATAAGTTTTATTTGAAAGGAAAAACAAATCAGGGTAGGGAAGAGCATATTCAGGGAGAATATCTACCAGAGGAGGAAGACGGTAAAAGTCAGAGAGGCTGGAGGTTCCTGCTTTGGTTGGTCTGTGGCTTTGGCTCTGAGCTTTGCTTCTCCAAAATCTTACCTCTCTTTAAGGCCTAGCCGAAATGCCACTGGTTCTAGGAAACTACTCTGCCTTCTCCAGCCCATGCTGATTCATCTTTGAAGTCAATGTTGATTCTGCATATTAATATAACAAAATCTTCCATGATTTTGGAAGCACTATTAATATAGCGCTTTTGGTTTATTCAATGCTTTCAACCCATTATCTCAGCTGATTCTCACCTTAACCACCGTTCAGGGCAAGGATTATTCTTCCCATTTAGAGTTGGGGAAACTAACCTAATTACCTAAATCTTACAGCCACAAGTTAAAACAGAACCTGAACTAGAACCTGGGTCTCTAGTGCTCCTTTTCCTGGAAAGCAGTGGAGGGTTGGGTGGAAAGAACACTGCTCAGAGGGTCTAGAACTCCACTAATTTACTTGGGAAATTCCCGGGAAATATTAATATTGCTAGACCTCAGCTTCCACAGCTGTCAAATGGGTGAAATCCCTGCCCTTGCTCTTTCCTGGGTTTGTGGTTAGGGTTGCCTTGAATAGTCCTTGACTGACAACCAAGTGGCCAATAAATATTTAATGCAATTAACCAGTATTTACCAAGCACTTACTCAGGTACTCTGGTAGACAGTGGGGATAAAGCAGTGAACAGGGAGACGGGTGACAAAGAATATTATGAAAGGTGCTGACGAGAAAAGAGATGGGGGTGGGGTGGGGCAAGGTTTAGAAACAGGAATCAGGTCAGAAGTCTGATGAGGTGATATTAAAGGTGAGAACGGAAGGTTTAGAAGGAGCTAGCCCCAGACAAATCTGGAGAAGAGCATTCCAGGCCCGGAATTCTATATTATCTTGCATTTCGCAACTCCCCTCTCACAGATGAGGAAACGGAAGCTGTTAGTTAAACGAATGGCATGGAACCAATCCCTGTCTTCTGCTGAAGGGACTAAACGGGGCAACTCTACCAACATTTCCTCATTGGATCCCAATACCAATAATTTTCTGCAGTAATGTTCCCATTTCATAGATGAGGAAATTAAAGTTATCGAATCTCATATAGGCACTTGGTTCTGTTTATTTATACCACTCTGCTTTGTTCCAGATGGACGTGCACTCAGATGTGCGCCTCATCTGTCCGGTTCCAAAGTCCAAGCTCTTTCCCCAACATCAGACTGACGCAGGGTGTCTGAGCTGGCGATGTAACAACCAGCCAGGCAGAGGCAGCCAGAGCAGACCCCACAACAGGGGGAGGCTCTTTGTTTCTGGACCACTGCAGCCCCAGACCCTGCACTAGATGAGGTCTCCAGGTGGATAGAGATCTATTATTCCAAATATTTTCTTTATTCGGCCACTACTACCTGTAAGGTCTCGCACTGGGCTCCAGAGATAAAGCCGTGAACACTCTAGACAAAAACTTCTGCCTCCATGGGGTTTGCAATCAAATGGGGTCACATGAAAGATGATACTACTAGACAGGAAAAAAAAATGCCTTGGAGAAACAGACGGACTTGGTAAGATTAGATCAAAGAAGGAAGATGTATAGTCAGGGTAGAGATGGGGAGCCAGAAAAATCTTTCCGGATGAGGGGAATTTTGAGTCTAGGTTCAGTTATGCCCATCTGTAAAATGGAGCTAATAATGGGCTCTATTGTACAGGGCTGTCGTGAGGATGAAAGAAGTTCATGCCAGGAGTGCCTGGCACATGGAAGGTCCGAAATACATCCTACTACCTTCTCTATTCCTTCTTCTAATAAATACTATCTATGGTCTTAGCACAACTGCTCAACCTTAGACGGAGTGGCTTGAACAGCACAAATTTATTTCTCATGCTTCCGGAGTCTGGGAAGCCAAAGATCAAAGTACCAGCCAATTTGGTTCCTGATGAGAGCCCTTGGCCAGGTCATATACCCTCATAGACTGGGGTGGGAAGCAAGCTCTCTCTTGTCTCTTATTAGGGCACTAATCCCATCACGAAGGCCCCAGGCTCATGACCTAATTACCTCCCTAGTCCCCATCTCCAAATACCATCACGTTGAGGGTTAGGGTTTCAACACACGAATCTGAGGGGGGACACAAACATTCGGTCCATAGCATCCATTTTGTAGTACACAACAAAATCTCCTTTGAAGACTTCCCATGGCCCACAGGATGAAATCCAAAATTTTAACGTGCCCTGTAAGGCTGTGACAGATCTGCCCCTGGCTTCCTTCTTAGCCTTGCCCTTCCTCATGTCCTCCCTGTGTCCTCTGTCCCTACGAGGCTGCCTTCTTTGTACTCTCCCAGGTCTTCCCCCAGACTGCTTCCTCTGCCAGAAATCTTTGTGCCACACTCCCGTCTCCCCTCCTCTCCTTGGTCAGTCCTTTCTAATCCGCCGGGTCCAGGCTACTTCTCTGGGAACTGCCACAAGTGTGGGGGGTTCGCTGCTGTGCTCTCTCATAGCTCTCTGTGTTTTTAATTCCCTCAGGACTCGTCACAAGTCTTCGTGTGATGTTTGTCTTTTCCACCGGACTTAGAGGCTCATGGGGGCCAGGACTGCACCTGTCTTGTTCACTAAGGTACTGCCAGCATCCAGCAGTGTCTGGAACAAAGTGAGTGCTCGATAATGTGGGCATGAACAAAGGCGCTCCTCCTTGAAGAGTGAGTTTAGATACCCAGAACTGGGACAGAAGCTCAAGACCCCACCCCCCACCCCCAGCAGGTACCAGCAGGGAGGTCAGAGGTGATTCAGACTTGAGGGGAAGGGAACTCTGTTTCTAGCACCAACAGGGCCATGGCTTTTCTTGGGAGCAGGGCCATCACACCCAGGCCGACTTGGGAGAAGATGGCACACTCAGACAGGGTACTTAACCTTCTCCCCAGTCAGGAAGTGACTGGCCCAAGGTCTCCAGCCATGGGAGTGAACATCGAGTCTGGCCCTTTCACACTGCAGCTATTGCCTCCAACCTCAGGAAGAAAAGGTCAAGACAGGAAGTTGTAGGACTGACACAGGGTGGTGACAAACTATGACGAGGATCTGAAGGTTCAGGTTTGTGAGACCTTGAGCAAATCGTCTCCCCTCTCCGCTCTTTATTTTCACCATCTGTAAGCAGACTCTGAGGTAGACATTTGCATACGGGAGGTTTACTGGGGACCAAAACCATAGGGCAGAGGGCAGCGAGACAGGGCTGTGCACGCCTGCAGCATCGGCCTCATGAAGGGACCCCTAGAAGTGGGCCGTCCTTCAGAGCCATTGCCGATGGAGGCATGTGGCCAGGCCTTGTATCCACCTCTCCCATCCGCTAGTTGTTGAAGGCAGACTAGAATGGCTGGAGGCGGCATAACCGACAGCCAGAGGTGGCTCCCTTCAGTCCAGGGCAGTTCCCAGAGAGGGACTCTGCTGAGGTCCCACAGCTACCTACACTCCCAATGGGGTTGGGGGGCGGGATGAAATGAGGGCCGCAGTGTGGGTTGCCCAAGACGGCATCCATTACGGAGGAATGCAGATGAGTTTTCTAACTCTTCCGTGGAGCTCCCAGCTCCCAAGAAGGTACAGTGGGTAAGAAACTCTTCTTGGGTGTGTTTTAGTTTCTGCAAAGGTCCAACATATTTCCTCGGAAGAAAAAGCCCAGCTGCCAGTTTGTAAATGCTCCTGTAGCACCTCCTGGTTCTCCTTTAAGGTCCTGATCATACTTATAATTTAAGTAATTAGTTGTACTGATTTCCTGATCGGTCTCTCCCACTAGACAATAAATCCCCAAAGGGCAGGAACCAGTCCTGTCTTGTCCACTGTTCTGTGTCCAGTGAATGTACCCAGTAGATGCACATTATGTTAGATGAAATCCGGCCCTCTGCAGCGGGACACCAGGAGAGTTGCTCAAGATGCGAATTTCTCAGCTCTCCCTCCAAACACCGGTCCTCTCAGAGGTTCCAAGGCACAAAAAGTTCGAGAACCACTTCATTCCCCTTGTCCCAGGGCTCTGGTGAATGTTTGCAACCTGCTGGAGGAGACTCACCCGGATCCCGTCTCTACCTACTCTCTCAGTCTTCCAAAGCCAAACAACGAGTCAAGCCATTGGCAACCGTGGACAAACTCCAACCTGGGTAGATGTGCCCAGGTCCTGGATTGCAGGATGTAGAAGTCTAAAACAGATTCATTAGATCCAATCTGGAGCCCAGCGTTTTCAATTGCACATGCAAATTAACTTGAGGATTTAAAAAAATTTTTTTTAATGTTTATTTATTTTGAGTTTTCAATTGCACATGCAAATTAACTTGAGTAGGATTTATTTATTTTTATTTTTTTTTCAACGTTTATTTATTTTTGGGACAGAGACAGAGCATGAACGGGCGAGGGGCAGAGAGAGAGGGAGACACAGAATCGGAAACAGGCTCCAGGCTCTGAGCCATCAGCCCAGAGCCCGACGCGGGGCTCGAACTCACGGACCGTGAGATCGTGACCTGGCTGAAGTCGGACGCTTAACCGACTGCGCCACCCAGGCGCCCCAAGTAGGATTTAAAAAAATTTTTTTTAATGTTTATTTATTTATTTTGAGAGAGAGAGAGAATGGGGGGTAGGGGCAGAGAGAGAAGGAAAGAATCCCAAGCAGGCTCCATGCTGTCAGCACAGAGCCCAACGTGGAGCTTGAGCCCATGAACCATGAAATCATGACCTGAGCAGAAACCAAGAGTTGGACACTTAGCCAACTGAGCCACCCAGGTGCTCCAACTTGAGTAGGGTTTCTCAAAATGCAGATTGAGGGCCTCGGAAGTTTGGGGACAGAGCAATGATCTGGAATCAAAGTGACAACGGTTCAAATCCTAAGTTGGGTGATGTTGGGCAGATATCTAAATACTGAATGGCTCACTAGGGCTGGTTGCCAGGCACCTGAACTGTGCTAGGTATTTTGCATGCATTGTCTGATCCACACCACCCTCCTGTGCCCATAAGGTATTGAGAATTGAATTTGCTTGTGGTTGAGATAGATATTAAATATGAAAGTTGGAACCTGGGTGTAACTGTTGGGTTGGTGTTTCATAGACTCTGACTTGAGGTTCCTTTTCCACATCTGTAAAATGGGAACACCACTCCTTGCTCACAGGGTTGTGAAGCTTGAGATAGTAAATTTGAAAACATTTGACAAAAGTCATTCAATAATGCTACCTGAGAAAGAACTGAAAACGTTTTGCCTGTTTTTAGGGCAGAGAAAACTTGAGGCCCAATGAAATTAATCAACTCTCCCCCAACCTGGGGATGATAAGTGACCAAGTCAAGACCAGAATCCAAGTTTCGTATTCCACATCTGATTTGTTCTCTCACTACCCTCCTAGATGACTTAGAAGGAAGGACAAGTATATAGAATGCCACAAAAATGAAGAGGGTCAAGGGAAAATGAAACACGGAATTAATCAGGAGAGGCTTCTTGGAGGACACCGAGTTTTCATTTTATGACAGCAGTGTTTAGAGGAAGTGGGAGGCCAACAGAAGAGGTGTTAGTTCTTAGTCATGATGTGCTCTCCCTGATAAGCTTACTAGAGTTCCTGGTGCCCAGAGAAGCTAAGAAGCGCGACCAAGATCACACAGCGACTAAACGGCCCTGGCACAATGTGGAGGTCACATCTAACTAACATCTGTTTCTGTCTCCTTGGTGCTGAAGTGAGGAGAAGCAGATAAACATACGGTTGGGCAGGGGACAAGGGGTCCCCAGAGATGCTCACACAACCTCCCTCTTGCTACAGTGGGGAGACCCAGAGTGGGAAAAGCAGCAAGGTGAAATGCTGAGGCCTTAGGGTCAACCAGACTCTGGCTGGAATCCTAGATCCACTATGGACTACCTATGTGGTAGGTACACTTTACCTCTGGGTCTAAATTTTCTCGCAGATTCAGAAAAATGGCCTCCAAGTCCAGGCCAGGGTTAGTGAGAAAAATAACATGGCCATTATTATTCCACAATGCCAGGCCAGCCACAGATGGGAGGCAGGGCTGGGCACCCAAGGGACAGAACAGACTTTTAATGCCAACCACCCCCAACCCTGCAGTCACTGGGCACAAGTGCCGGGCAGCGTAGGGACGAGCAGGTCAGTCCCATGATGCAATCACAGCTCCCTGCTTATGCTGAGATGAACCATGACCCTTGGAAATAGAAAAACAGCCCATTAACAAGAAGTACAAAACAAAACCTCGGTGAACTTTTATTTCTCAGCATACAGAACTGGTAGCAAAGCCAAAGATTTCTGCATTTGAACGCTAGATACCCCTCCCGACCCACCCAGGGGACATTTACAGAGTCATGACGTCCCTTCTAGAAGCCGAACCCCAATGCTGGGGCCTCTTCCCTCCTGCTCAGCTTCATTGCACAGAGGGCCTGAGGCCTGAAGGGGGTGCCAGCCGCTTCCCCATGCCTGCACGGGTATGAAATGTGGCACGCTGAACGGGCTCCTCTTCTGTCCCTCTTCAGAGAGGAGGGTCAGAAGCAGCAGCATCATGACCCTTGCCTTTCTTCAGTCACCAAACTGGTCAGAGAGCAGGCACATCGTGCCAGAAGAAAGGCAAGGGACGTCATAATTCACAGCTTATTTGCTACAGAAAGTGCCTGGGATCGGTCCTTGGCTGCTTCTGCCTCCGAGCAATCCACTTAAATCGAGGAGGGGACAGAAACTGGGATGGGGGGTGGGGTGGGAGGGAGGTGTCCTTGGAAGGTGGCCAGGAGAGACTGACTGCCAGGGCGGGGCGTCCCTAGAGGCCTTTGAGATTCTGCAAGATTTGCAGTTCGCTGCTGGCAGGTTGGCCTGAGAAGCCCAGAGGAGACTCAGACATCACATACAGTCTCAGCCTTCAGTCTGCGACTGTAAAAACGGAGGTCAAAGATGTTTGGCAACATAGCCCTGGTCACCTGACCAGTTTGGGCAGGACCCAAACAAGACCCTAGGGTCTCCTGACTCTCCCCCTGAGCCCATTCCTCCTAAGCTACCTAGGAAGGCTCACTCGTTGGGAAATGTCTGTGGCACAGCCGTGGGAGATAGGAGGGTGGGGTGCTGGCCTCTGTAGGGCAGGTACAGTCCCGGGCAGAACAGATTTCTCCTTGTCCTTCTCCTCAGGCATTGACTGTGGCTAGAGAAGTGAGGCCCCCAAGAACCTCACCCATAAAGAACCAAAAATACAGAAAATTTATAATACTCCCTCCTCTTCAGAAGTCAGAGGGAGCCACAGACACCCCAAGCTCTCTAGAGACAATCTACTTTTTTGACGTGCTTGATCTCTCTTCTGGGGCCTCACACCATCAGGCATGGGAAAAAAAGAGTCAGAGGGTGAAGGAAGTCAAAGGTGCTAAACTAGGATCAGGGCAACTAGGGAACAGGGGGCCTTCAGGCTGCCCAACAGAACAGGCTTCTGGGGAGCCGAACACACAGACCAGCTGTGACACTGACTTTCACATTGATGGGTGAATGGCAGGTGGGAGGTAATGAACTCTGGGAGTGAGGGAGGAGGAGGAGGAGAAAGGGCACAACTGCCTGGAGTGTCAGTCCCTGCAGGTGTCTGCCCCTCTCCTTCAGGGGCAGGCAGGGACTTCCCAGTCCAGGAAGGCCACAGTACTTGTGATGCCTGCGGCTCAGCCTGCTGGCAGGAGAGTCTGAGCTCAGCTCATTTCCTTCCGGTGCCCTCCGCCTCTGGGGTCAGGGGCAGGAAGAGGGGCATGGTCCCTTGCGATCTGCTAGTCCTCCTCTTCCAGCTCCCGAGGGCAGAGCTGAGATCTCTGCAGAGATCTCTGCTGAGGTCAATGCAATGATCCTGTCCGTTCTGGTGAGAAAAAAGGAGGGTACGGCTCAGGGGCTACAAGTCACACACAAGCCCACCTCCGGAGTAGGGGAGGGGGGGCTGGGACAGAAAAGGATCGGGGTCTGTCTCCAGAAAGAGAAGTCCTTGCAGGGAGGAGGATGCCCCCAGGGTCAGCTGCTCCGGGCCCAGATCCTGCTCGCAGTCAGGTCATGTAGCGGGTGATGGCACGGAGGGCGTAGAGAAGGGCAGCCTGCATGCGGGCCTCCAGGAGCAGCAAGTTCACGTGGACCTGGGGCACAGACAAGGGCTTGTTGGCAACTGGTGTCACTCCTCTCCATCCCCATCCCCCCAGACTGCCACTTCCCCTGACCAGTCACCACTCACCTCATCCATCTCTCCCATAAAGATGCCCTGACCTTTCTGAAGGCTCGGAGCAGTTGGGGACAACGACTGCTGAAGAATTTCTAGCACATTTATCCTTATCCCCACTGATCTCTCTATCCTCCAAAGCTAAAAACAAGCGCCACCCCCGGGCATTCACTTTCTCGTTTCATCCCCCCCCCCCCCCCCCCCGCCAGCGACCTTGAAATGTGGGCACATTTGCTCTCACTGTAAAGAGAACAAGCTCAGAGGGGCAAAGTGACTTGCCCAAGGTCACAATGCTGAGTGACAATGTTAGGATTTGAACCTAGGTCCTCCTGGCTGCCACTGAGGACCCCGTGAAGCACGTTCCCATTTTATAGGTGAGTAAATGTGAAAATCACACACTATAGTAGGACTTGAACCCAGGTGTCCCAACTGGCAGAAGACTCCATCTGGGATACCTCGTTGGGTGCTGACTCCCCCTTCCCCCGTGGGCTGTACCTTCTCTGAATGGCGGAAGTGCCTCCAGAAGAGGTTGTACATTCTTCGGGTGGTCTTCTCTGGGTAGCAGGCCACCGTCTTGATATAGACCTTGAGGTTCCGTTCCAGGAGCTGGTTCACCTCCCCGTAGTCATAGTCATCATATCTGGATGGAAAGACCCCAACAGCATCACCCATCCTCTGCTCCCAGAAGTTGACTCTTGTCCCCTAACCCCACCCTTCAGAAGGAGGAACAGCGTGTGGCAAGAAAAGGCAGAATGCAGGAAGCGGGTAGAAGTTTGGTTCCTCTTAGAAAAGTAGCTGATGTCCCACATCTCAGGCCACTGCTAGACTGGCAGGGGACCACTCCAAAGATTGCAGAGAATTAGCCATGAGCTGCATGAACATGTGCTCACGGAATCCTCAAAACTACTATATATGCTGTCTACCGAACTATTACATATAATACGCCAGATTCATCAGCCCCATTTTACAGCTGAAATGGAGATTCAGGCAAGTGAAGTCACTTGTCCTGGGAATGGAATTCAAACCCATCTCTGCCTGGCTCCAAGGTCACTATAGTAAAGGCCATGGAAGAAGGGGCAGGAGGCCTGTACAAATATTTTCCCTGGAGAAGGAAGAGGCAAAGCGAAAAAGAAATGGTATTCTTTTTTACAGATGGGCAAACTAAGCCTGGAGAAGCCAATCAACGTGTTCAAAGAGCAAGTTGGTGACCTGTCTAGAAGCCACTTTGTCACTCCCTAGTCCAGGGAGCCAGTTAGTCATCACAGACTGGTGTGGATGGGGAAGACTGGTTGAGAACCGGAGGACAGACTCAGTAGACAAAGGTATAGGAGCAAGGACCCTGTTGGAGAATGGGGGAGCCCGGATGTGGGAGCTGGACAGGAATTAGTCTGTGCCACACTCAAAGATGTCTGTCTCGGGGCGCCTGGGTGGCTCAGTCGGTTAAGCGGCCGACTTCGGCTCAGGTCATGATCTCACTGTCCGTGAGTTCGAGCCCTGCATCGGGCTCTGTGCTGACAGCTCAGAGCCTGAAGCCTGTTTCGGATTCTGTGTCTCCCTCTCTCTCTGACCCTCCCCTGTTCATGCTCTCTCTCTGTCTCAAAAATAAATAAATGTTAAAAAAAAAAAATTAAAAAAAAAAGATGTCTGTCTCTCCTCTACCTCCCCTGAACTGGAAGTCTGTCAATGACCGGCAAGAGGATGCCCATGTAAGTACAACTCAATCCACTCAATCAAATATGATTTAAACTAGCAACATGCATTTTCTACAGGGAACACGTGCCTTTTTAAAAATTTGGGGATTTTTTTTTTTTGTTGATGTGATGCTTGGAATACACCATTAAATGAGAAAAGCAAGATCGTGTGTTCACTAAAATATGCACACATTTGATTGAGTAAAATCAGTGAAGTGAGTAGGAAGAAAATCTTATGTTTGTAGAATGATATGTTTTGGTTATTTGTGGGTGGGAAGACAGAAAAGAAATACTTGACAATAATAAGAGCAGGTGGGATCGTGGATGATCTTTATTTTCTCCTTTTTGTTATCTCTGTTTTTTTTTTTTTTTTAAATGTTTATTTATTTTTGAGACAGAGAGAGACAGAGCATGAACGGGGGAGGGTCAGAGAGAGGGAGACACAGAATCCGAAACAGGCTCCAGGCTCTGAGCTGTCAGCACAGAGCCCGACGCGGGGCTCGAACTCACGGACCATGAGATCACGACCTGAGCCGAAGTCGGGCGCTTAACCGACTGAGCCACCCAGGCGCCCCTGTTATCTCTGTTTCCTAAATTTACTCTAAATCCAGTTGTTTCTCCTTACAAACATCAAACACATATTTGAAAAAATATAATAACCATTATAATTCCAATTACACAAAAGCAACTATATTAGAAAGAAGAAAAACAATGGAGAAAGAATGTCACAGGATGTGAATGTGGGTTGTGGAGTAGTTGAATTTGGGGAAATTGGTTTTTTTCCCTCAATTCTTTGAATTTCCCACAATGTTATCAGAGTGAGATTAAAAAAAAAAAATTGGGGGCACCTGGGTGGCTCAGTCAGTTAAGCGTCAGACTTCAGCTCAAGTCATGATCTTGTGATTTGTGGGTTTGAGCCCCCATGGGGCTCTTTCTTGTCTGCCTCTTTCTCTGCCCCTCCCCTGCTCACTCTCTCAAAAATAAATACACATTAAAAAAAAATTGATCTGTGTACATCCTTGACAGGTAATTTCATACCTACGGCTCACCCGCAAGGACTTAGGTATAAGGCTAGTCAGTGCACGTGGTGTTTGCAATAGTGAAAAACTGTAACCTATCTACACATCCAACAATAGGGAAATGATTGAATTATGCTACATCCATAACAAAATACCATGCAGTGGTGAAAAAGCATAAATAAAAGACCCATTCATACTGACAAGGAAGGCAGTTAACAATAAATTACTGAGTGAAAAAATATCAAGCATGATTCTATCAATTAAAAAAAAAAAAATCTACTTTTAATCAGAGGGGCGCCTGAGTGGCTCAGTCAGTTAGGCATCTGACTGTGGATTTTGGCTCAGGTCATGATCTCACAGTTCGTGAGTCTGAGCCCCACATTGGGCTCTATACTGACAGCGCAGAGCCTACTTGGAATTCTCTCCCTCTCCCTCTCTCTGCCCCTCCGGTGCTCTCTCTCTCTTTCTCTCTCCCCCAAAATAAATAAACTTAAAATTTTTTTCTTAATCAGAAAATACTTAGGTAACAAGATGAAATGTAATTAATCACATACGATGCAGAGACAACCATTATTAATTCACATTTTAGTGTATAACCTTCCACACACTTCCCATGCATGCACATATTTTTAGTAAAAAAAAAAAAAAAAAAAAAAGAGGGGGCACAAAAAGATTCTGGTTGGTAACCAGCTTTCTCTTTTCTCAATACATTTTGAATAATTTCCCATAGCAATATAAAGAGGTCATTATAATTTGTAATACCTGCAGACTTTTTCACTGGGTGGATATAACGTTATTTAGAGTCCCACACTGATGGGCATTTATGTTGTCCTTATTTATTGCTAAGAGAAGAACTCCTACTTGGAATGGAAATACACACAGTCTCTCTCTATATCTCCATAGTTATCTCTAGGAGGTGGGATTAAAGAGTTTTGTTTATAAGGTTCAAACAGTGAGCATACTATCTTTTATAATCAGCAATGAAATAAATTTGTGTTGAAAAAATAGTATAGGCAGGAAGAAGGGAAAAGAAACAAAGAGAAAAGGAAACAGCTGTGAGCTCAGATTGAGGACTTGTAGTGCACATAGGCCTGGATGAGGGAATATATTGCTCACCTGATACCAAAGACACAGTGGATGTAATTCCAGATGGCCCTCCGGAGCATGGAGGTGTCTACTCCACTGTGCATGGCAATGGTGTTGTAGGTGAGGCTATAAGCTGCCTGGAACTTCTCATCCAACAGCTGCCCACCCTCAGGGTAGAGCCGTTGGATCAGTGAATAGCCATGGTCTTCCCAGGTATAATCCTGAGAAACATGGTAAGGGGTCAGTGAGTAGAATCTTTGGGGCCCAAGACTGGCCATAGGGGCCCCATTCGCTGGAGCACAACTTCACTCTCTATAATGTCTCCTTCCCACCCCACAAATCTAACCTGCTGCTTGGTCTGGGCCTAAGAAGCCAAGGAAGATGCACCTTGGTGATGACCTTCTCCCTAGAATCAGGATCCCCTGAGCTTAGGGCACAGACATGTCCTGTCATGATCTAGGGTCTCCCATTTCCCTCATCAAATCTTGAAGGAGCAGGTGCCCGACTCTCTAAGCACTCACACCATCTACCCCTTGCTTATTTGTAAATCCAGAGCAATGCCAAGAATAGTGTGGAGAGCCTACCTGGGCACGGAAGGTGGGGGGTGCCTGAGCCCCTCGCCGGGTGAAGTCCTCATATCCAAAAGTGGGGTCCTCCACAAAGCACAGCATGTCTGGGTGTGGAGAGGGCTCCAGGATGTCAGCTAAGTACATCAGAAAGAGGTCAAAGTGAGGCCCAGGCACGGAGTACAGGGGCATCTACTGATTCATCAGTAGGTGGCCGGTGAATGCAGAGTGGAGGGCCAGAGAAAGCCCCTCGCTACGGCAGGAGGTGAGTCAGGCCCAGGGACCTGGGGGATAAGGCCCCCAGTAAGAATACTAGCGATCCTAACAATAGTAGTCATTTGTGGAGCCACCCACTCTGTGCTAAGAGCTTTGCTTCTGTTGTCCCATTTACCCTACAAACCAATCCTTCACATGGGAGGAGACTGAGGCCCTGAGACAGGAAGTGACTTCTCAGTGGTCACACTGCCGGAAGGGCTGACAGGTCACGATTCAAATCCAGGTCTGACCCTAAAGTCCACTCTCAGAACCTCTTAGAAGGAGTGGTTGAGATGTGGCCTCCAAACACAAGAGGTGCTATGCAGAGTTGCCTACTCCCCAGGAGAGATGGTGTCAGAAGGGGGCAGCCCCTGGGGCCTGGAGGCCTATGGTCCTCTACCTGAGGGAGCCACCAGAAGGCTCTCTGACTTCTCCAGCTCAAAGCGGCTCTCCATCTCCTCCTGGGATGCTCCCTCATCCCGTAACAGGCTCTCCTGCAGCTGCCTCATGCGCTCCATCAACGCTTCCACGTCTCGGGCAGCCTCGAAGCCCTGGAGGAGGGACCCAGTGGTGACCATTTACTCCCCGGCCCCAGGAAACTCCACACCCCTTTCCCACAAGCCAGGCCTTCCTGAGTGATGGCGAAGGCCTCCCGCGGCGGCTGCGGTGCTGGGCGGCTCGCATGCTCTGTGCTTCCCAAAGTGAAGTTTAAGAAGCTACAGGACAGACATGTCTTCTCTGAGCATCAACTGCCCTCACAGGAAAGGGATGGTTAAAGTATCTGTAATTTTATATTAAAACACACAAGGCCCCCTTCTAAATAAGAAGCAAGCTTTGTGTTTGTAAAGTGCTAACACCCGGGAGGCTTTAAGTCTGTGAGGCTGCATGCTGAGAGACCCCACACGGTTGTTTCATTTAATCCTCACAACTGCCATGAAGTAGAGATATTTAGCCCCATGTCACAGATGAGAAAATGGGAGTTTCAAAGTCAACTAACTTTTCTGAGGCCTCTCGGTGTGAGATAGGGAAGTGGTGGCTTCCATCCAAGGACCGGAGGCCATGACAGCTTCCTCTCCCAGCAAGACCCAGCCGCACGACTTACCCCAGAGTTGTTCATTGGGTCCCTGCTGGGGGGGCTGCTCTGCTCACTGGGAGGTGAAGGTGCCTGGGGGGCAGGGCTGCCCTCTGGGTCCCCCTCAGGGAGGATGCCGCAGCCAAACACAAAGGAGGCCAGCGAGTGGCAGTGGGTGAGCAGGACCAGGGCCTGGATGAGCTCCGCCAGAGACCAGCTGTGCTCGCCCGTCTTCAGCAAGGCCTGGAGAGGAAAGGAGGCCAGACTCGCTCAGTGCCTGACCCCGGGCTGACTGCCTGACATGTCCCGGCCCAGCCCCCGTGCTCCCTCCGGGACCTGCCTCTCTGCCCACCGCACCTGGATGTGCTCCTTGGTGATGAGCCACGGCCGGTGTGCCAGCAACTTGTTGATCTCGCTGAGCTTGCGCAGCTTCTCGGGGGCATGATGGAGACCGAGCAGCCACTCAGGGTCACCACCAGTCTGCAGAAACTCAGCCATGTGGGACCCCACCAGGTAGGAACACTGGTGGCGGGCGGCAGCCTATGGAGGGGGTGGACAGAACCTGGCTTGTGGATGGAGACATCACAGGCCTCACTGTTGCCTGAGAGGCGGGAAACTTAGGTTCTAACCATAGTTCCACTAGTTTGCTGTCCTACCTTAGGCAGGTCACCTGACTCCTTCGTGCCTCAGTTTGCTAGTTCGTAAAGCAGGCACTAAAAATGCCTCTCTTCGGGGCACCTGGGTGGCTTAGTTGGTTGAGCATCCAACTTTGGCTCAGGTCACGATCTCATGGCCTGTGGGCTCGAGCCCTGCACTGTTGGTGTGGAACCTACTTAGGATTCTCGCTCTCTCCTCTGTCTCTCAGACCCTGCCCCAGTCGTGCTTTCTCTCTCTTTCAAAATAAATGAATAAAAAAAAAAATTAAAAAATAAATAAAAATGCCAGTCTTCAAAATCCAAAATTTTGTGGATAATCAGATAAAACTAGGGCTTTCCTCTGCTCAGGGCTGCCTCTCTCCTGTCCCATGAAATGAGTTCAGGAAGCACCCAGCAAAGAAATCAAAAGACCAAGTCCCCCCACGTGGCCACCCGTACAAGAGTTGGGCTCAGACAGGCTCACCATGATGGCAATGTAGTGGCGCCACGAGCTGGCCAGGGGCCCATCTGTGTGCAGCAGGAGGTAGTGTAGACGCCAAAAGCTGCTAAGGTAGTCAGGGTGCAGGCCCATCACCACCGCCAGGTTGTCCACTCGCCCCAAGGACATCAATGCCTCCAGCCTCAGATGTTGCTCCAGGCTCTCTGCTCCCTCCCGAAGGACCTGCCAAGCAAAGGTGACCAGAGGGTGGGTTCCCCTCCTGCCCTCAACACCGAAGAGACCCAACACATTCACTGTGTTGGGACTGAGAAAACTAAAAATGACCACCATGTCCAAAAAAAGGAACACAGGGGAGGAAGAGATAATTCACTAAGTGATTTCCTTTCTCAAGGTTACAGATCTAGTAAATGACAGAACGTGGACTGAAGTCCAGATTAGCAACAAAACCTATTTCTTTTCTCATCATAAAGAAGGACTGGTTATTGGGGCACCTGGCTGGCTCAGTCGGGGGGAGAGTGCAGCTCTTGGGGTTGGGGTTCAAGCCCCACATAGAGTGTAGAGATGACTTACGTAAATAAAACTTAAAAAAATGAAAGAGGACTGGTTATTTACAGATGAAAAAATAAAATACAAGAACAATACTTGAGTTTAAAATTCTGGGCTAGACATAAATAATCAGCAGGTGGCTGTTTGCTTTCCATTTACAAAGGGTGGAGAGGGAAGGGGGGGGGTGGTTAGATATTTGCCAACTTAGGAAAGCAAAGAGGACGACGAAAGAAAACATTTGTTTTGTCCACTGAAGACCAAAGAAATAGGAGGAAACTTATTTTCACATTTTGCTGTGCAAGCGTTTGGAGGATTACCCCACTGCCACCAGCAGCCCCACACCAGAATGTCAGCTACAAGATGGCAAGGATTTTTGTCTGTCTTGGCCTCTGCTGTACCCTCAGCACCTACAACAGTGCCTGACATTTAGTCATTCAATAGATACCTGTTAAAAAAATGAATGAATGAGGAGCACCTGGGTGGTTCAGTCAGTTAAGTGTCCAACTCTTGGTTTCGGCTCAGGTCATAATCTCAGGGTTTGTGAATTTGAGACCCTCGTCTGGCCCTGCACTGGCAGTGTGGATGGAGCCTGCTTGGATCCTCTCTCTGCTCCCCACCTGCTCGTGCACATGCTCTCTTTCTCAATATAAATAAATCGGCTTTTAAAAATAAAAAAAATTAATGAGCGATCTGACTCCGTGGATTAAAGAAGTCTCTGTTGTAGTAAGTGAAAAAAAATAAGGAACGTGACAATAACCTTGCCCCCACACCAAAGGATGTAAAGTATGACCTTGGTTCTATATGGGAAAAAAAAAAAAAAAAAAGGCCCAGAAAACGGTGATAAATGGTTAAGTAACAGTGATTATCTTTTTGGGAGATGGGATTACGGAGACCAAAGCTTTCTGAAACATAAAAAGGCTTTCTGTAAGGAACAAGATAATACTTTTGAAGTTGAAAAAAAAGTAATATATGTGTAGTCAAGGAAGAGCAGTTAGCATAGACAGTTCTAGCTTCTTAAGGCAAAAAGTCCTTTTCCTGGGAATCAAAAGTTTATTACCTAGCAGTGTCATTATCACTTTATCTCTTTGAGCCTGTTTCTTCCTAGCAACATGGGGTTGTGATATGCATGCTCCATAGAGTTCTTTGTGGGTTAAATGAGTCAGGAACCTGAAAGGGTAGTTTCAAAGCTGCTATTTCAAGAGCCTGGCAAAGATACCCCCCTACCCCCCACCCCCACACACAAGGTCCCATGTCCGTTCTTCCCAGGGATCAAGAATTCCCAACCCCTTCCAAACTTACCTCCTCCACTGGGATGAAGGCGCTGGGCCCTCGGGGACCTCGCCGAGTCCGACTTCCCCTCTGCTCCTAGAAGGAAATACATCATGGCTGTTGGAGGTAAAAGAGAGGACTAGGAGCATAGTTCACTCTCCATCTTTTTCTTCCTACCCAAGAAGCCACACTGAGCTTTTCAAACCACCCTTTTGGTGCACCCTACACAGAGGACTCAGGTGGGAGATGCACACCTGTTGGCAGGTGGAGAAAGGGTAAGCAAAAAAGAGGGCTCGCCCCACAGGGTGACTTCTTCAGGAACTGGGCAGGGACCCAGGAGCCCCAGTATTGGCTGGGAGGTGCGTGGGGAATGGAGATATATAGCCACCATGGTGCACATCTCTAGGAGGCCACCTTTTTAGCAGCCTTGGAGATTCCATACAAGAAACCCCCTCATTTGCATCCTGAAGCCGGATCACCAAGTACCTTAGATTCCCTATGATGCAGACTCAGTTATTCTCAAATGCTCCCTTCTCATCCTTCCCACCATCACCACTTCATAGACTACAACCATCTCTTGTCTGGATCACCACCCACAGCCTCACGGATGGTCTCCCTGCCTCTGTGGCCCTGCCCTCTCCTACCCATCCTCTACCAAATTAACAAAGGGAACGAATAAAGAAAACATCTTCCCTGAACTATACCTCTGGAACTAGGAGCACATTGAACGAGTCCACGACATGGTGGTTTCCAGGAGGGCGAACCTTCCGCAGCCAAAGGAAATTTTCCTAAGTGCAAATCTCATCAGTTGGCTTAAAACCCTGACTCCAGCTCCCATTAGCCTTCCAGATAAATTAGTGGTTTAGGTCCCCTGCTCTCCCACTGGTCACTCCTTTTGCACAACCAAGAGTCTTCCAGGTCTGGGAACCTTCTGATGACCCTTATCTGTGACCCCACCATTCCTAGTGCTTTTGGTTCTGAAACCATTGTCTTCTAATTGTCTGATTCAGGTCTCCCTGATACCAGATCACATTCTGCGGAAGGCAGGGCCAGGTCATTCATACTAATCTGTGAAGGAAGAAAACAGAGAAAGCAGAGAGGCATGGAGGGAATCCAGGCAGGGCATAGAAAGCTGACGGTAGCAGCTATTCTGACCTCATGTACTGGAGACTCTTTAGAAACCATAGGAGTCATATACTCACTAAATCTGCTCCTAGTCTGAGAGGTGGGGTTCAGAGAGGATGTTTTATTTACTCATTTGTTTTGATAACTGGGAGGGAGGCTCTTCTCGGTACCGGCCTTGGAAACAGTTTACCCAAACCAGAGTCATGCCCTCACTGGACAGAGAGGGCGTCCCCCTAACTCCCCCTCCTCATTGGAAACCGGACTTAATATCAATCCCCAGGTGTCCAGGGCCTAAAGATTATAATTGAAACTTCCTCCTCAGATGGTCAAAAGCCTCTTGAAGCAGAACTCTGGGGCTCTGAAAGCCCACACAGAAAGAACAGTGGGATCTGGAAGTCCCAGGTCGGAGTACCAGTTCTGTTACTAACTTGCTGTGTGACTCTGAGAAGGTGACTTAGACTCTCTGGGCCTTAATCTTGGACAAAAAAGGTAGTTGGGCTAATGTCTCGGGGCCCTTTCAGCCCACACTTCTGGGAGATACCAGGCGAGGCTGGTCCAAGTCCAGTACAGAAAATCACCACAATCTCCAAGTACTCACTTTTAATCTCCCTCCTCCCTCACCAAAGGAAAAAAGCCTAACAGCTCGGTCTAGGAGATAAGGACTGCTGACTCCACAATCTGGGCCTCCCCCTCAGGGGACCAGAGGGCAGATAGAAAACCATAGGTGGGGGGACCTGGAGGGCTTCCCCCCAGCCTCCCCTGGGGAGGAACAGCCTTAGGAACCCTTTCTCTCTCTAAAATCTGCCCCAGGAGCTGTCAAGGGAAGGAACTGATACCTTTAGGTGATAGGTCTGGACCCACCAATATTTTCATTCCTAATTATGATGATGGTGACACCATGATGATAATTATAGAGTACAGTTAAACGATAGGGGCTCTTGACCCAAACTGCCTGGGATCATATGACAACTCCACCACCTATTATCTATCTGCTAGCAGTGTGAGCCTCAGTTTCCTCACCAAATAATGGAGATAATAGTACCCACTTTCACTGGGTAGTCGTGAGGATTTAATGAGACAATACCTCTACAGCCCTTACCCCTTACCTCAGTAAGTACCTCTATGGCACTAAGCACTTAATAAAAGTCAGCTACCGTTAATCCCATTGTAATTTCAAGCAAGGGCTTCTCAACCCAAGCAGTATAAAATCCCGTTTAAAAAGATGCCAATGTCAAGGTCCCACCTCCGATTCTAATTTAATTGGGTGGGGCCCAGCATAATTTACAGCTGGGGTGGAAGGCCATTGGTTCACACCATTTATTGATCATTTTCTCAAGTATAAGGCACTGTGCTAAATGCTTTCCAGGTGGAATCAGAGTTAATCTGTTCACTCGACAAATATTTCTGATGACTACAATGCAGGCAACAAGAGAACAGGGGTGAAAAGACAGTCTCAGCCTTCACAGAATTCATGATCTAAAGGAGAATGACAAACAGTGAACAGGCTTTCAAATCGCAGATTATACAAAGTAAATGAAAAAGATCAATGAGGGAGTGTATGATGGGGTGGGAGTATGCAATATATTAGTTTAAGGAGACAGGGAGAGCTACTGAAGAGGGAACCTTTGAGTTGCTATCTAAATATCAAATATCTAAATGAGTTGATGAGAAGGCAGCAGGGCCCATAAAGATCTAGGGGATCAGCATTCCATCCAAAGGGAACAGAAAATACAAAGTCCTGAAGGCAAGCCCAAGTAGATTCCAGTCCAGAGCTCCAATACCCTGAAAGTTTCTCTGACCTTGACACCCAGAACTTCAGGGGAAGCAGACAGGGCAGGGTCCTCCTGCCAAGAGATGATGCCTCCAAATCAGCCCTCCCCTATTTCCTGGGGTAGGAAATCAATAAGGATGGTAGTAACACCACTGATTTTACCATCAGCTAAGCGTTTTACGTGCATTTAGGGTAGGATCTACTACTACTCTGAGGGTTCGCATTTTACAGACACGGAAACAGGCTCAGAGAGGTCAAGTCAGGGTTTGCACCCGGGGTTCACCAGAAGCTTCTCCTCCCTGCCCACATTCCGAGGGATCCACTTTTCCCAGTCACAGCACCTGTCACACTGTGTTGTTTCTTACTTTGAGGGCACACACTAGATCCGGCTCCCTGTTACCCCAGTGACACTGAAGTCCCTCTGGGTGGCCCCTGAACAGGCAGGCAAATTGTGAAGAGGATCACCCCGCCCAGCTCAATGGCTGGCTCCTAATTTAAGCACTCACTAAATGTTAATTTTTATAGTAGCTCAGGCATTTGCACACAGGTACTATATAATCTTCATCAGTTTTGGGGGTGGAGGTCTCTACGTTGCCCACAAAGAAAGATCAAGGTTCCAAAGGTTAAGCACCGGCTGACGAGTGGCCAGCCTAGGATGTGTGCTCAGTTCACTTTGGCTTCTAAGGGTTCTGTCCATCACCCACATCAGCCTCTTGGAGTAGGCCCAGCCTTATTCTTGGTCTTCTATCCAGAGCCTGCAACCCCCAGGACTCAGCTACAGATACCTATGAAGTCACTCTACCAGCTGGGAAGGGAAGAGATTCGCCCCCAACAACACCCCATGGGCAGCTGCCTGCAGAACTCGGATCCTTGTCTGGATTTACACATGGGAGGGAGACCAAGAGCTCAAGCAGCTTCTTGCCTCCAGCCTTGGAAGGAGGCTGGTGTGAGTGGCGCCATGGGCTGGGCACTAGGCTAAGTGCTTTATACATCTGATCTGGCTGATTTCTCACCACTACCCTGAGGGAAATAGGTCTTATTATTCCTTCTTCAGAGACAGCTCATTGAGGCTCTTTCTGAGTCCTGTTCCAGACGGGCTCAGATCTGGCTTCAAAGCATGCACAGCTCTCAAGTGTCAGCGGAGCCAACAAGGGGCAAAGAGTTACAAGTGCTTCTCAGGTGCTAAGAACAGTGCTAGGGATGTGACCTACAGAGTGTCTCTAGTCCAGCAAAGTTGACACACAAAACGCCCGATTACAGGACTGTTACATTATGGATAGCATTAAAGCTCCAACAACAGAGAAGCAGGCCTGAAGGAGGGCATGCAGAAGGGACTTATGGGGGGTGGGGGGAGGGAAAGCTTCCCAGAGGAAGTGATGTTTGAGGAAGTGATTCTAGAGCCCAAGAGGGTTCTGAAAACACACTACCAGTCCTAGAGTGAAGTCCTAGAGTCTGTAGACCTTGACCCCTTTAGGTTAAGGGCATGTGGTGAAAAGATGAGCGTCGAGGGGACTGTACATGTGGGTCTTCCCTTGGGCCCAGGGCACCAGGCTCTGTAAGTCCAGCCGCCCTGCTGTCTTCTAAGGATTCTGCTTAAAGTAGACATCTTCCCAAGGTCTTCTTTTCTTGAGAGAGAGAAAAAAAGTGTGTGTGGAAAGGGTTCAGATATCAACATCTTTCTCCTGCTGCTGACAGTGGCTTCCATCTAAAGGCCACTCCCTCAGAGCCTGCCCAGACCACCCGAGGCACTCTCTTCTCCCCAGGCCACTTCCCAGGCACTCAGAGAGGGATGGGCCGGCTCTCACCTCAGGCAGGAGGGACAGGTTCAGGCACCCCATTGTGACACACTCTGGGGAAAGGGAAATGACCACATTCTAACAATACCAAGCATATCTGACTCAGTTCCAGGCACTGTGCTTCAGCCTTTGCTTGTATTCTGTCATTTCTCCCAACAATCCTCAGTGATACTATCAAATTTCCATGGGAAGAAGTTGCAGATCAGAGTTGTGATCACTTGGCTATGGTCACACAGCCAGCAATGGGAACGCCGGGACTGGAACCCAGCACCCCGCTAGTGGCTAGATGCTCTCAATAATAACAAGAAATCCAGCTCCCACCCTCCAAGAAAGAAATGGACCGAGGGTAAAGTAACTCGGCCAAAGCCACTCACAGCAGAGAAGGGACAGGCATGCGTTTCATTCCTGCACATTGGGGCTCCTAAACTCTGGTGGGGAAGGATAAACAAGCCCACAGAAAACCCAGGACGCAAACCATCCACTGCTGGAGGTGGGACCCCTAGAAACCATGCTGCTCAGAGAAGGGCAACGATTTCTCCAGGGTCACACAGGACTGGCACTTGTCAAGACTCCCAGCCCCAGCAATACACTTGCACCACACTCCAGGCCTGGAAATAAAACCAAGCAAAACTATGTAGTGGCAAGCACACTAGGGAATCCTAGAGGCGCCCAGGCCAAAGAATGAGCTACTTGGTGGCGGCGAGTGAAGGGAAGTCTCTCTGTAGCCCTTCCTGGACCTCAATTTCCTCATCCTGGAAAATGGGGCTACAGTGTAGCTCATATTTTGCTAGTTTAGTCCTGAGGACTCGGAGAAAAGGCAAAACCTGGAGACCAGAATCTAGTAGGGGTTTAAGAAATGATTAGATGTCCATTGTCGTCGGGGGTGGTGGTGATGGGTGTGGGGAGGGAGCAGGGGGTGTGTCAGGTTAGGCCCAGGCTATTCCTAGCTTCGCCGCAAAGAGTCCCGGCCAAGCAAACTTCTGGGACCCGAGACCAGTCAGCAGGGCGCAGGCTAATCGCCGCCCGCCTTCGGGAGCCGCGTCCAGGGTTTCTCCCCTTCTCCCCCAGCTTTGGCCGCCGCCGCCGCGTACCCGGCAGCTGGCCAAGGCCCTGGAGCGCCCGCTCTCCCCCGCTTCCTATCGGGGGTGCAGGTGTGGACGGGGGACGAGGTCGACCTCCGTTGGCAAGTCCCAGGTGCCCCAATCCCCGCACTGGGAGACTGGCACTGGGACGTATCCTAGAAAGAGTCCTCCGCCCGTCAGCCCCAGCCCAGAGGAAGGGAATCTGCGGAAGGGGGCGGGGAGGAGGAGTGGTCGGTCGAGCCGCGGCGGCCGGGATTTGCCTGGACTTGAAGATTCTCCGGTCGAGAGCCCAAACCCGAGATAACCTCGAGAAGGCTCCCCTCTCATTGGCCAGGAGTCCTAGGGAGCCAGGGAAGGTTCCACAACCCGGGGGGGAGGGAGCGGAGGGGGCCGAGACTGCCAGTTGATGCAACCCCATTCGTAGGTTACGCGCCTCCACTCCCCCTCCCCGAGCCGGGGCGGGGGGAAGGGGGCAAGCACAGACTCAGCCCGGGACAGCCCGAAGCCCCGCCGCGGCTCAAGGGAAGAGTGGCGTCGCTCGAGCGCTGCTTACCTCTCCGGCCCCGGGGCCGCCGCCGCCGCCGCCGCCCGGGGAGAATGGCAGGTAGCCCTTCAGCTGCGCGCCGCACTCGGAGTCTGCAACGATCATGCTGTGTGCCAGGATCCGGCCACGGCTCGCCGGCGACCGGTGCACCCAAGGGGGTTTTGTACAGACGCACGCAGGAAGCCGGGACTGGGGGCCGCTGGGGAGGTTCTAGAGCCCCGGGATGTCTCTCGGGGTTCCAGAACGCTCCGAAAGCCCAGAATCAGGGAACAGCCGCTGCTCCGCTGGACTCTCGCCCCGGCCGGCTTCAGGAGCGGTGAATGGCCTCAGGAACCTGGGATTGGCAGCGGCCCAGGGGTTTTTACGGCCCGGAGTACCTCGGAAGTCCGCAGTGGCCACGGCTGCTCGCCAGCCCAGCGCTCCTCAGCATCCCCGCCGCGGAACTGCCAACGCTCGCCGGGCTCTGACACCAGCAGCGCCGCTCAGCCTGCTGCGGTCCTCGGGGGAGGGCGGGGACACAAAAGCCCGCGCCGCGGCCAATCAGATGCCTGTTTCCCGGGGAGGCGGGGACGACACCTCCCCTTGGAGCCGACTGCTCGGCCAATCGGCACCGGGAAGCGCCGGGGAACTCTGGGAGCTGTAGTCAACCCGGGATGAATGCTGCAAACTTTCGCAAAAGGGTTTAATCAGATCGTTGGCAATTTCAGACGAGAGTGACTGCCAAGAGAGTCATTAGAGCTGTGTGATGAAACGGGACTTCACCGGGCTGGGCCGGAGAGTCGGGTGTGAAGTCCCTCCCAAGTATGTTCCTTAGTTTTTCAGTTCCTGCAGGGACTGGTTACGGTTAGGAGAGGTGGTGCTAATTACAGAGCCAAACCCCAAATCTTTGGAGATTAGAACAGAGCCCTGTCCCCCTGGCCTCCGGGAGAGCTCCACCGTAAAATGTACCAGGCACGGGAATGCATCGTATTTGTGGGGTCCCTGGAAAAGCCTTCATTCATTGAAAGGTCCTTGGTAACCTCATGTCTAACCTCAGTCCCTATTGCTGCAGTTTCCTCTCTTCTGCTTCCTCGGGGCCTCCAGTCCTGTCTTCCATTCCGGCCACTCCCTTTCTAGAAACTTTGAGGTAAGGTGTTCTACTGGGTCTCTTCTCACATCTCTCTCTCTGGCCACTCCTTCTCTGACTCCTCTTTTTCCTTCCACCCCCTGGAACGTGGGTGTTCCCCGGTTTCTGTTTTTATCCCTCCTCTCTCCAGACACACTCTTTCTGATCTCATCCATTTCCTGGACTGCAATGCTCCATTTGGGAATAAGTTGCTTCTACCAGCACTTCAGCACCTCAAAGGTGAATTCATCTCCTGTTCCTTCCCACAGCCTCTTCCTTGACAGTTTTTCTTTAGAACTCCATTTTTTGTTTCCATCTTGAAGTCATTGTTTATTCTGGATAGAGAATCCTGGCAGGAGCAGGAGCGAGGGTGGACTAAATGACCTCCAAGGTCCCCTCTGAGACCTTATGAGAGTAGGCTTACCACTCCAAGGATGACTCTCTAATTTGGTCTCCTGCCTCCAGCCTCTTGGAATAAGGAAATGAATTTCACCCTCTGCTGAGCAACCAAGGAGGCACTTGGACCGGGGCTCTATTATAACACTTACCCCACTCTACCTTGTATTGTAATTTTCTGTGTACGTGTCTTTTTATTAATGTTTATTTATTTATTTTTGAGACAGAGAAAGAGAGAGAGGGACAGGCAGAGATAGAGGAAAAGAGAGAATCCCAAGCAGGCTCCACGCTGTCAGTGAAGAGCCCCATGAAGGACTCCAACTCACGAACCCTGAGATCATGATCTGAGCTGAAATCTAGAGATGGAGGTTTAAGGACTGAGCCACCCAGGCACCACTACATGCATGTCTTATCTGACCTTTTTGATTATAAACTCTTTGAGGGCAGGGCCCATGTCTTGAAATCTTTGTCTCTGCCTTGTGCCACCTGTCCTGCCAATAATATGCCCTTGGTGACTGAATCTTTCTTTGAATTGAATTCCCCTGTAAATTCCCATATGTCAGATTCAGTTTCATTTTTATTTTTTTAATGTTTGTTTGTTTATGTATTTTGAGAGAGAGAGAGAGAGAGAGAGAGAGAGGCAGAGAGAGAGGGAGAGAAAGAATCCCAAGCAGGCTTCACGCTCAGCTTGCGGAGCCCAATGCAGGGTTCGATCTCACAAACCATGAGATCATGACCTGCCCCAAATCAAGAGTCCTGCACTCAACCAACTGAGCCACCCAGGTGCCCCTCAGCTTTCATTTTTAAATTCTACTCTGTAGTTCGTGTCAGTGTTTAGATCAAAAAATGTTACTGGTATGTCATCAACTAAGAATAAAGGTCAAACCTCTAGACTGACAGTATCTGCCAAGATCTGCCTCATTCTACCTTTCCAGTCTTATCACCTACCACATCCATATTTCTTGTTTGGCCTTCAAACCTTTCTTCCAGTGGTTCTGTCTGCAAATCTCTGCCCACTGAAATCCTACCCAACATGCAATGCTTTCATGTGTGTTTGTGGCCTGAATGAAGCCTTCAAAAATGCCACTTCCTACAGAAAGGGTTGCTTTTTCAGCTCAGCTGAAAATAATCTCTTCCACTCCTCCACTCCTCAACACATTGTTTCTACCTCTTTATACCACTGATCTTTATTTATTTAAAAAAAATTTTTTTTTCAACGTTTATTTATTTTTGGGACAGAGAGAGACAGAGCATGAACGGGGGAGGGGCAGAGAGAGAGGGAGACACAGAATCGGAAACAGGCTCTGAGCCATCAGCCCAGAGCCTGACGCGGGGCTCAAACTCCAGGACCGCGAGATTGTGGCCTGGCTGAAGTCGGACACTTAACCGACTGCGCCACCCAGGCGCCCCTACACCACTGATCTTTAAATGTGATACAGCCTTGTTATCATCTCTGCTTATCTTACCCATTCCTTTCAGCTAACAATGGAATATGTGATTGATCACTTCTGCAAAGTGAGGAAACTTGAGCTCAGAAGGTAAAATTTCATGTCATGGTCATACAGTATCTTCTTTTGACTGCACCAGGCTGTCGAAGAGCTCCTTTGAGGCAGTGTCTAATTGCCTTTGTATCCCCCACCAACATGTAGTAGGTCCTCAGCAAACATTTTTGAATCAATAAATATGAGTTACCCTCCTGTAAAATAATCCCTTAGGATCTTCAAGGAAACGACTAAATTATTCGCAAGGCTTCACTGGCAAAGTTAGTAATTTTGTGAAAAGAAAAAGCAAAAGATACAAATATTCTCAATTTGATGAGCTTTTGTGACTCAGTCTCTGAGGAAGGAAAGCTGAGGAGAGACACAGCTACTGCCATTTACTGAGCTCAAACAATAGTCCAGGATACGTCTATTATTTCATGTAACTCTGACTACAACCTGGTGAGGTATGGATTATGCCCCCATTTGGCAGATGAGGTAACTGAGGCTCAAGAGGTTTGTTGGCCAAGATAGCTTAGTAATGTGTTGAGTAAGGATTTCAAACCCAGGGAGGAATGACTCCAAAGCAGAAACTACATACACCATGGATGAGAGAAGGGCATGAATTGTAAGAAGCAGTCTGGCATAAGGAAGTAATGCGTAGAGTAGAATTATAATATATTAATTGGGAGTGAGGAATATAATTGTCAAGTGGCCTGTAATTGGTGGGCCAGCACATCCCTCTTTATAGGACAGCCTCCGTGAAAAGCCAAGTTGTCATTTGAAGGTGGCTAGGGCAGTTGAAGTCTAAGCAAAAGAAACCAGTGAAAGATGAATTGTTGAACCAGCTCCACTCAGATCAAACCTGCTGGTCAGGGCTCCCACTTCTTCCCTCTCTCTTTTATTTAGTAAATATTTATTAACCATTTAGTGTGTACCAAGCACTATCCTGGGCTCTGAAAAATCCAGCAGTGAAGCCTCTTGCCCAGCACGGCATGGCCTGGTGACACAGGCTGGGCTTATTCCTCCCCACCCCCACACCTTGTATTTTCGGTTCGGTAAAGATCTCCACCTCCTGTTGCCATACTCACTCGACTCTTGCATCAGCTATGTTGAGGCCACTGATTGGCCAAAGCTTTTTTTATTCTTCAATCACATTCCAGCCCTGAAGATACATCTAGATTGGATTTGAAATGTTTTTGAGGTTTCTTTAGCTTCAGACCCTCTCACAGATTTTAACCCTAATGGGATTCTCTTCTGTTCTGTATTCATTCTTTCTGAATTAATTTTCTCATCCCAAATTCTGGAATCACTCTGCTATAACAACCTTGTACCCTGACCATTATCTGGGGCTGTGATTTATCACCCCAGAGGTACTTTTCTGTGCTCTTTTTATTATTTTCATGCACACCCCCTCCCAGCTCAGAATACAATTCCTGCCTTGGGGGAGCTTTTAGGGAAGAAACCTAACTCTAACCGATTTGATAAAACCAAAAGCAGACCCACCCTCCAAGGCTTATTCACACATTCGTCCATTTAATTACTCATTAAGCAGGCATTGTGCTAGGTGCCCGGGAAGAACCTTCTGGCTCACAGGTCGTGAGCTGCCAAGCCTTACAGCAAAATTGAAGTTGTGCCCTGGAGTTGTGCTTTAGGGGCAGGACAACCATAGACTCTAAGAAACAAAGCCAACTATCTCCTAAGACCACTGCCCAGGAGTCAGGCACCTGGATGCTAGCTTTTAGCCATGTGACCCAAAGTGATTTTTTTTTTTTTTTTTTTTTTAGCTTTTAGGATTTGTTTCTTTATCTGTAAAACAAAGGAACTGAAATGAGCTCTAAACCTTCAGAGCCGCCGTATAGGGATTTGGGCAAGGCGTATAGTTCAGTTTCGTCAATTGTATACTGCGGACAGAAACGTCCAGGTTTCAAAAGCCTCACCCCTCTTAGTAAATAAAATACAAAAACTGACCAGCTGGGTTCTTTTGGATAATTCATTAAGAATTTCAGTTTGGTTTTGTCGGCTGAGCGAGCCCTCAGCGCCCCCTGCAGGCAAGACTCTGCTACAGTTCAGAAAGGACGGAGGGAAGAAAGGGTGGATTGAGGGCCACCTCTGAACCATTTTGAGTTTACAGGATTGTCCAGTCCCATGTCACCGCCTGAAGGTCCCGAAAAGAGTCCAGGCAACAGCTAAAGATTGTGTGGTTGCTGAGGATTCTCCGATGCCAGCATGGACCATACTCCCCAAGACCTCCCTACCTGAATGTACTTCCCCCTGTTTTGGCTTACTCTTTCATCTTACAGACAGGAAGCCTGCGGGCCCACAGAAAGTTGGTCACAGAGCAGAGACTAGGACCTTAGTTCAGGCCCCCACTGCAGGGTCACTTGCATCATTGTAGGCTGCCCTGGGCGCCTCACATTTCCAGGAAAACAACTGGCTTTTCTCTGTTCTCTTCCCCCTCCCTCTTTCCACTCCTAGAAGCTCTACACATCCCATTGTCCATTTTCAGTCACCCCGAGGCCTGTGCTTGGAGTAATGTTTCCAGCATCTTGCCACCATCCCGTCCCATCTCTTCCTACTGAAAGAGTCTGTACCCATTCCCTCCCCAAAATCAGTTGGACGTGGACTCAGGATATCGGAGTTCAAGTTTCCAGTTCTAACCCTTTCCAGCTGTGTGAACCTAGGCAAGTCACGTCATTTCTCTGAAACTCAGTTTCCTGCTGTGTAAAATGGGGCAATCAAGTTTACCTCCACAGGGGCTGCTGTGGGGACGTGAGCTAATGCATACAAATTCCTTAACAAGGCTTGATGCGGACCAAGCACTCAACAAACTGTAATTATTATTTATTTTGTTACTGTTCTTATTTTAATATATCTGACTCAGTGACTGACAGATAGTGGGTGTTCAAGAAAGGTGGTTTAACCATTAACATTTAGAATTTTGGAGCACGGAGACTGGCACTTAGCAGGAAGTGAATAAATGTGGTTAGTATCATTGCTTTTTTGACCCAAAGGCACCCAAGACGGTTACAGTCCTAATGTCTCACCCTAGAAAAAGCTACAGCACTTCTTTTCACTCAGCAACAGGCTCCTCTTTCGTAAACCGCGGCAGCCAATGAGCAGGAAGATGGGCGCGGTTATATGGCAGCCAATACCAGCTGCGCAACTGCGCACTGGTTAGGCCCAGGCGGGTTTCCAGGCTGGTTTAGGAAATCAAGCCCGGAGGCGGTTTGTGGGGCGGGGAGTAGCTCCAAATTTCCTGACTCTACCTATCAACCGAGCTCTGATTGGTGCAGGCCCTGCCTGCCCGCCCCTCCCTCCGCCTGGCTCCGCCTTCGCGGAAGGGGGCGGGGACTACTCTGTTGGCTTTCCGTTTCTTTTCCTTTTCTTCTTTTTAATGAACATTTGATTTTGGTTTATGTGTTTCCCGTCCAAGTTATAAATGACATATATTATTGGAGAAAATTTAGAAAATACAGGGAAGTACAAAGGTAAAAAAGAAATAACACGAAATGATATCTATCCCATTTTGTGTTTTCTACTGTTTTTCAGGCTTTCTGCCCTAAGCTGGTATTCCTCCTGTTAGGTGTTCTGTTGTTGCAAAAGTGTCAAAGTGGAAGCGCTCAAAATACCCATCAAAGGCGATTGGTTAAAGTAAGAAACAGATTCACCCACACAATGGAACATCTTGCTGCAAAGAAACGGAGGCAGCTCTGTGTGAAATGAAAAGGTGTGCAGGTTTTAATGTTAAAACAAAAAACAAGTTGCAAATGATATATATAGAATAAGCTCATAGATATCACATGATTACACAGAGGCAACAACTGTCTGGAAAGATAAACAGTTTGAAACAAACTGTTAGCATCCAGTTACCTCTGGCGTGGAGGCAGGATAGAGAAATTATAAGATTCTTTATACAGTTCTTTAAATTTTTTTTAATAATGACAAGATGTATTATGTTTGTAACTAAAAAAAAAAATCCCGTAGAGAGCGGAGGTGCGACTGGTGGCTCTGTTGGTTAAGCATCTGACTCTTGATTTCCTCTCAGGTCATGATCTCATGGTTCATGAGTTCGAGTCCTACATCAGCTCTGCACTGACTGTGGACTCTGCTTGGCATTCTTTTTCCGTGTCTCTTTCCCGCTTCGCCACTCGTGTGCTCACTCTCTCTCTCAAAATAAATAAACATTAAAAAAAATAAAAATTAGGAGATTTAAAAATAATTTTAAAATTTCAGAATAAAAATAAAAAGTAAGAGATTTTATGTAAAATCTCCCAATTTGTGAATTATCTTCGAAAACATGTAAGATGTGTTAACACTGGGCCTGCATTCCTGGTGCTATCAGCAGGTCTAAGTAGCTGGGCATGTCTCTTCCAGTTCTCAGTTTCCATAATAATAACACATAGACCACTTGACTCACATAAGAGGTCTAGCCTCTGTAGGAACCTGCCTTTGAAACCTCTGGACAAGGTCAAGATTCTTTAACATGGTATTCAAAGCCCTATGATGGTTCTGTGCCTTCCCTTTCACCTTCACTTGCTTCTATTCTTGTTCACTCTTGCTCAAACACACCCTTGCTCAAGGTCAAAGTGTAAGGTAGTGGCAGAGTGGGAATTAGAGCCAGGGTTTCTCGTCTTACTCTCCAGGCTCTTGTAACTACCTCATTTAGTTCTGTGCCCATTAACTTTGGGTGTTTGGTTTTTTTAATAAGACCAGGCCAAAGTGAGCCCATTTTTATAAAACCAAATGGAATGTAAGAAACAACAACAACAACAACAACAAATGCTATGTTCAGAGGTGGAAATTTTGCTACCAGATGTGCAATATCACCGGTTTCTCACTCCCCTCACTTAATCTGCTCCAGCTGTACAGCTACTTTGCTTTGACCATGGTTTTTTTTTTTTTTTTTTACATTTATTTATTTTTGAGAAACAGAGTGAGACAAAGCGTGAACGGTGGAGGGGCAGAGAGAGAAGAAGACACAGAATCTGAAGCAGGCTCCAGGCTCTGAGCAAGAGGTCAGCACAGAGTCTGATGCGGGGCTCGAACCCACGAACTGTGAGATCATGACCTGAGCCAAAGTTGGACATTCAACCGACTGAGCCACCCAGGGGTCCCTGCTTTGACCATGTTAAGCCACTATTGTCTCAAAGCCTTTGCCTTTGCTGTTAGACTTCAGCTTTGCTCTGTATCTTCATAGCTTATTTTTTTCATAAATTATTTATTTTTTTAAACATTTTTTAAATGTTTATTTTTGAGAGAGAGAGAGAGGGAGAGAATGAGTGGGGGAGGAGCAGAGAGAGAGGGAGACAGATGATCAGGAGCAGGCTCTGTGCTGACAGGAGAGAGCCTGATGCGGGGCTTGAACCCATGAACTGTGAGATCATGACCTGAGCCAAAGTCAGATGCTCAACCAACTGAGCCACCCAGGCACCCCTATTTATTTTTTTAAGTAATCTCCATGCCCAGTATGGGGCTTGAAATCATTGTGAGGTCAAGAGTTGCAGGCTCTACCAACTAAGCCAGCCAGGTGCCCCTGTTTTTATATTCTTCTTTAGTCCTATCTCTTATCAGGTCACAGGTGACTCCATAAGGTGACAAACTTATCTGATCGCACTATATAAAATAATTAAATTTCAGCCATTTTATATCCCTTTACCCTGCTTTACTTTTCTTCCACTTAACATATGAACTTGTTTAACTTTTGCCTTTCTTACATTATGGCAACTCCATGAAGGCGGACCTTGTCTGGTTTTCTGTTGTATTTTGGCACCTAGCACAGTGCCTGGAACATAGTAAACATTCAGTAAATAATTTGTATACTCCTAGAAGAATCTTACTGTTTCACAGAGCAGGTGATTTTCAATTCATTACATCCGTCTCCCAAGAACTAAATAACTTTTGTTTTTTGGGTGACAGATGTGGAGAATGGAATGAGAAACTTGGAGGCATCAACCAGAGGAACATTTCCGAAATCAGAAAAATGATGGTGGGGCACATGGGTGGCTCAGTCAGTTGAGCGTCCAACTCTTGATTTTGGCTCAGGTCATGATCCCAAGCTGTGGGATTGAGCCCTGTGTTGAGCTCCACCCTGAGGATGGAGCCTGCTTGAGATTCTCTCTCTCACCCTTTCTCTCTCTCTCTCCCTCTGCCCCTCTCCCTTGCTTGTGCTCTCTCTCTCTCTAAAAAAGAAAAAAAGAGGAGTGCCTGGGTGGCTCAGTCGGTTAAGCGTCTGACTTTGGCTCAGGTCATGATCTTGTGGTTCATGAGTTCAAGCCCTGCATCGGGCTCTGTGCTGACAGCTCAGAGCCGGGAGCCTGCTTTGGATTCTGTATCTCCCTCTCTCTGCCCCTCCCCACTCACTCTCTGTCTCTGTCTCTCTCTCAAAAATAAACATTAAAAAAAGAAAACTGTTGACAATGCCAGAATCTTCTGGAGGAAGATACACTAGGCATAAGAGCATAGTGATTAAGTTGACAAAGAAACATTCAGAGTAGATTTCATCAGGGTCTTTGAGTTAATGACTGAAGCAGACAACTCTTGAGATATCTGCCTGGCTCGCAATTCCACCTATGGCAACTATCCCATACACACAACAGTGGGCCATAATCATACTCTCCTGGCCTTGGCCTTTTAGACTAAATGGGATTGTCTGACTCAAGCTGGGTCTGAGTGTTTTCCAAGAATTGGAAATTTGCAAAGTAGACTCTTGTTAGATCTGAGTCATAGCCCAGATCAATAGCTGTGTTAAAATGCAGATTACTGGGGGCGCCCAGGTGGCTCAGTTGGTTAAGCGTCTCTTGGTTTTGGCTCAGGTCATGATCCTCACGTTTCATGAGTTTGAGCCCTGACAGCACGGAGCCTGCTTGGGATTCTCTCTCTCCCTCTCTCTCTCTCTGCCCCTCCCCTGTTCATGTGCTTGCTCTCTCTCAAAATAAATAAATAAACTTTGAAAAAAAATATGCAGATTACTGGACCTTTCCTCAATATTCTAATTCATGATGTCTAGGGTAGAAGTTAGAATTTTTCCATTTTTTAAAAAAGTTTATTTATTTTGAGAGAGAGAGAGAGAGCATGAGCAGGGGAGGGACAGAGAGAGGGGGAGAGAGAGAGTCCCAGGCAGGCTCCTCCACACTGTTAGCACAGAGCGCGATGGGGGGCTTGAACTCACAAATCATGAAATCACAACCTGAGCCACCAAGATACCCCAGAATTATCCATTTTTAAAAAGCATCTCAATGATCAAAAATGGTAGAGTTGGGAGCAAGAGGAATTGTTCTGTCCACTGAAACAGCCACTAAGCTGGCAGAGATGGTCAGAATAAACTTTTTTGGAATGCTGGAATCTAACAAGCCATATACAATAATCAGGGGACTGCTTACCAAAGAAAGAGGCTGTTTAAATTTCAGTGTTTAAAGAAATCTTTGGGGCACCTTCGTGGCTCAGTTTGTTAAGTGTCCAACTCTTGATTTTGGCTCAGGTCGCGTTCTCACAGTTTGTGAGATTGAGCCCTATGTTGGGCTCTGCATTGGCAACATAGAGCCTACTTGGGATTCTCTCTTCCCCTCTTGATGCCCCTCCTCCCCTCAAAATAAATAAATAAACATTAAAAAAAAAAAAGAAATCTTGGGGCACCTGGATGGCTTAGTTAAGCGTCTGACTTTGGCTCAGGTCATGATCTCATGGTTCATGGGTTTAAGCCCCACATCAGGCTCTCTACTGTCAGCACAGAGCCTGCTTCAGATCCTCTGTCCCCACCTCTCTCTGCCCCTTCCCCTCCTCTCAAAAATAAATAAACATTTAAAAAGTAAAAGAAAGAGAAATCTTTGTTAGGTCACTGGCTGATTGCTGAGATAACGGAATAGATATGTCAGGGACCACCATGACAAGGAATGCAGTTATTGCAAAGACAGCTTGGAGAAGTCACCAAACAAGCAGAGCACTACAGGCCGCACAGGCAATTATAGCTTAGCAAGGGAGGTGTGATGGTTAATTTTAGGTTTCAACTTGTCCGGGTGGCTGGACATTTGGTGAAACATTATTCTGGATGTGTCTGTGAAGGTGTTTCTGGATAAGATTAATATTGAATAGGTAGAGCAGTATTGTTGAGGGCCTGAATAAAACAAAATAGTTGATCTTCCCACAAATAAGAGGGCATTTTCTCCTGCCTAGGTGCCTTGAGCTGGAATAGCAGTTTTTCCTGCCTTTGGACTTGGACTGAAACTATACCATCTCGGGTCTCCAGCTTGCGACTGCAGACACTGGGGCTTGCCAGCCTCCATAATTGATCCTATTGGTTCTGTTCCTTTGGAGAACCCTGACTGATACAGATTTTGGTACTGAGAGTGGTTCTAGAAGAACAGAAATGTAAGGAGGAGTTTCAGAATTGATTCTGGGGGCTCTGGAATTGGCTCTTCTACTCTTATTAGACTTAAAAGACACTAATGGCTCTATTTCTGGTAGTAAAGATAGCACTGATAGTCTATGGTATGATCTGGCAATAAAGATATTAAAAATGCCAGTATCAGGTACTTTTTAAAATATTTTATGTTATTTTTTTTAAGTTCATTTATTTATTTTGAGAGAGGGAGAGAGTGTGTGCATGCATGCAAACAGGAGAGAGGCAGAGAGAGAAGGAGACAGAGAATCCCAAGCAGGCTCTACACTGACAGCATGGAGCCCAACGTGGGGATCGAACTCAAACTGTGAGATCATGACCTGAGCCCAAATCAAGAGTTGGACACTTAACTGACTGAACCACCCAGGCACCCCAAGATTTTAAGTATTCTCTACACTCAACACGGGGCTTGAACCCACAACCCTGAGATCAAGAGCTGTGTGCTCCAGCCAGGTGCTCTCACCATCAGATATTCTTAATAAACTACTTGTAAGAAGCAATGATCTAGTGACAGTATGTATGATACTTTTGGACATTCTTGTCAAACTAAGAAATGTAGTGAGCTTGGCTAATTGCTGCTGCTTCTTCTTCTTCTTCTTCTTCTTCTTCTTCTTCTTCGGCTAATTGCTTCTAATGTCACTTTCCCTACAATGTGGGGTAAGAAAAGGATGAACATGGGGATACAAATGAACACATTCCCTGTTATCTGGTATGGAGCTATGGAGCTGGCAAATGCTTTTCTCTTCATACCTGTCGATAAGGACCACAAGAAACAGTTTGCTTTCAGCTGGTGTGGTGGCTAATTTAATGGGTCAATTGGACTGGACCATAGGGCACCCAGATATTTGGCTAAATGTTATTTCCAGGTGAGTCTGTAAGGGTGTTTCTAGAGGAGATTAGCTTTTACTCCGTAGACTGAGTCAAGCAGATTGCCCTTCCCCATGTGGATGGACACCATCTAATCCACTGAGGTCCCAAATAAAACAAAAAGGCAGAGGAAAGGAGAATTTTTTCTCATTGTCCTGACTACTTGAGGTGGGACACAGGTCTTCTGCCCTTGCACTAAAACTTACTCTGTTGGTTTTCTTGATTCTCAGGTCTTTGATCTTGGACGAGAATATACCACTGGCTTTTTCTGGGTCTCCAGTTTGCAGATGGCAGATCATGGGACTTCTCAGCCACCATAATCTCTGAATCACTTCTATATAGCCTATACATGCTGTCGGTCCTGTTTCTCTGGAGAATCCTGAGGCCAGCAATATACCCTCACTGTTCTGCCTCAGGAATATATCCATTCTTCAACTCTATGTCAAAATTTGGTTCACAGGACAATTGATCACTGTCTTAGCCCATTGAGGCTGCTGTAACAAAGTACCATAACTGGGTGGCTTATAAAAAACAGAAATTTATTTCTCACAGTTCTGGGGGCTAGAAGTCCAAGATCAGATTGCCAGCATGAGTAGGTTCTGATGAGATCCCTCTTCTGGGTTGCTGACTGGCAGACTTCTCATAATATCCTCACATGGCAGAGAGTGAAAGATCCGGTCACTTTTTTTTTTTTTTTTTAAATAGGCTTCATGCCCAGTGCAGAGCCCAATGTGGGGCTTGAGCTCACATCTGGGGTCACTTTTATAAGGGCACCAATCCCATTCATGAGGGCTCCATCCTCATGACCTAATCATGTCCCAAAGGCCCCACCACCTAATACCATCACATTAGGGAGTCTGATTTCAACATATGAATTTTGGGGGACACAGACATTCAGACCATTACGATCACCTTTCCCTTCCACAAGACATCACCCTGGTCCATGACATTGATGACATCGTGCTAATGGGCCCTAGTGAGCAAGAAGTAGCAACTACTCTAGACTTATTGGTAAGACATCTGTGTGTCAGAGGGTGGAAAATAATTCTGACAAAAATTCTGGGGCCTTCTATCTTTGTGAAATCTCTAGGGATCCAATGATGTGTGGCATGTTGTGCTATCCCTTCTAAGATGAAGGATAAGTTGTTTCATCTGTCCCCTCCTACGATGAGGAAAGAGGCGTAACACCTAGTGGAACTCTGATGGAGTTTGGAGGCAACACTCCTCATTTGAGTGTATTACTCCAACCCATTTATTGAAAAACCTGAAAAGCTGCTACTTATGTGTGGGGATAAGAGCAAGAGAGAAGGCCAGGCTGCCATGCAGGCTGCTCTGCCACTTGGGTCATATTCGATGGGCAGATTGGGCAGATTCGATTGGGCAGATTCGATGGTGCCCGGGCCAGTGGCATATGGGAGGCTGTTTGGAGTCTTGTCAAAGTGTCCTGACCAGTGTCATTCCTCCAGCATTCTGCACACACTCCCATTAGAACACTTCTCATATTGTTTAACCACTTGTTTTTCCCAACAGGCTGTGGGTTCCATAAAGACAGGAGCTTTGGGGTGTCTGCCTGGCTCAGTCAGCACAACATGTGGCACTTGATCTCCAGGTCAGTGAATTGAGTGCTATGTTGGGCGTACAGCTTATCAAAAAAAAAAAAAAAAAAAAAAAAAAAAAAAGACAGGAGCTGTGATTATTTTGTAGCTGTGTACCCCATGTATGCCAAGTGTCCACCATGTAGCAGATGCTAAATATAATTTTTAATGAATACATTTTTCAAAGGGGTACTTGTTTTTTAATGTTTTATTTTTGAGAGGAAGAGAGAGAGAGAGAGAGAGAGAGAGAGAGAGAGAGAGTGTGAGCACGGGAGGGGCGGAGAGGGAGACACAGAATCTGAAGCAGGCTCCAGGCTCCGAGCTGTCAGCACAGAGCCTGAGACAGGGCTTGAACTCAGAACCCATGAGATCATGACCTGAGCTGAAGTTGGATGTTCAACTGACTGAGCCACCCAGACACTCCTGAATACACTTTTTAAAATCTGAAAATGGCATATGTAGAATATACAGCAATGCACATTCAAGAATAGTGGAATGACCCAGGGTCCTCTTTGTGGGAATTAGTTAAAAGGTGACTCTTTCAGAATAGATGCCACCTGTAACCGAGAGGACACTGCTTGGTGAGCAGGGTGTGGGCTGAATTTTAGTCTTCCTTGGTCCCTTCAGTTAGGTGTCCTTATCCAGTGAACAATCTGCCCAACCATACCACCAGATCTGCAGGATCCTTTATACCAGTGGTTCTTAACTGTGGCCACATATTGGAAAAAAGGGGAATTTTGAAAATATCCAAGCTCACACCCCCATCTCAGATATTTGGATTTAATTGGTTCTGAGACTTTGACTTAATTTTAAAGCTCTCAGGTATTTCAATGTGCTGCCCAGGTTGGGAATTACAACTTTAGACTTACTGATGTGAAAATCTCAAACTAGACTCTATTGCAAACGTGTGTTTGTGTCATATAGGCACGCACTGACATACTGATGGGATTCAAGATACAGCCCAAATGTTAATGTCAATGCCAACGCCAACCACTGGCACTTCTACATTTACTTCCAGGAGCCTTCACCTTAACCAACCATTCCCACATATCCAGGCACTCCCCCAACCTGTCCCACACTGAGGGGGTAACTAACTTAACAGGCAGTTGAACCACCACACTGGGACTACAGCTTAAGTTCATGGGAGCAGGTGCTCTGAAGGAAAGTCCTTGCTCAGCAGAAACCTGGCTGTGTGGCTTGGAGAAACTTCACGATTCCCTGCTTTGGTTACTTTGCTTATAAAAGTAAACTAATGGCATGGGTCTATTTCCCAGAAATATCACAAGATTTAATGAACAAATAATTGTGAAGTGCTCATAAATATAAACTGTTGTGCTATTGTTAAAGAACTTCATTGTACAAAATTCCATAGAAATCTCAAAAAGAAAAAAAGGCACTGACACAGATGGTGAGGAAGCTGCTTCGATAGATCTGCTCCTGCAGTTCTGAGTTTCTCTGGTCCCTGCCTTTCCTGAGTTTCGTTTGTTTAAGGTTTGTTGTGATTCTGAGACAATAGCCCCTGTTCTTTAAAAAAAAAAAAATCACTCTTTTTTTTTCTCCTCCTTAAGCCAGCTTGTGTTGGTTTTCTGTTACTTGTAAACAAAAGTGATTTTATTCCAGGGAGTGCTATGCTCTAAAAATGTCAACATGTTTTGTACAAGAATAATTTTAACATATCTTTATTTTTATCCTGAAACAGGATTCATATGAAGATCTGTATTTGATATATGTAGTTATACTTAGTAATCTGCCTTTATAAAAATGTCCTATGCCCAAGAATGCCAGCAAATATCATGAGAAGCTACTTGTACAGTGGCCCTCAAACTTCAGTGCACATTACAATCACTTGGGAAGCTTGTTGAACAGATTTTTAGGTCCTACCCTCAGTGTAGCAGGTCTGTGAAGGGGCCTGAGAACTTGCATTTCTTATAAGCTCTCAGGTGATGCTGATGCTGGCCTGCAAGCACTTTAAGAACCCCTGCTGGAGTATTTTCCAAATTCTAAGAAACATCTGGGGTACTTCTGGGGAATCTTATGACCTGTGCTACATGTCTATGGTTACTGGTTCATATCATATAAATTATCTGAGGATTTTAACAAAGATATATTTAATTTTTTTAACATTTATTTATTTTTGAGAGAGAGAGAGAGAGAGAGAGAGAGACAGGGTACAAGCAGGGGAGGGGCAGAGAGAGAGGGAGACACAAAATCTGAAGCAGGCTCCAGGCTCTGAGCTGTCAGCACAGAGCCTGATGTGGGGCTCGAACTCGTCAGAGGTGAGATCATGACCGGAGCTGAAGTCGGCCACTTAACCGACTGCGCCACCCAGGCGCCCCAACAAATATATATTTAAACAAATATATTTAAGCTTTCTAAGTTAGTGGTGGAACGTGGAAAAGCTGTGCCTATGAAGCAGTAAACCAGCACCTCTGTTTGCTTGTTTGCTTTGCCCATAGTTCAACCGCTCCAAACCCACACACTAAGGACCCTGAATCTGTCCACCCCCAGCGAAGCGAGACATTCTGGCTGGGTCCCCCCGATTTGGGCCGATTTCGCGCCTCCAAACAACCTTGGCATGATGTCTTATCTTAAGCAACCGCCTTATGCAGTCAACGGACTGAGTCTGATCACTTTGGGCATGTTCTTGCTGCGCCCCTCGGTGAGCTACCCGGGTATGGCTTACGAATCGAAGAGCTAAGTGCCGCCAACAGCAGCAGCAGCAGCAGCAGCAGCAGCAGCAGCAACAGAATGGAGATCAAAACAAAGTGACACCTGCAAAAAAGAAGACCTCTCCAGCTCGGGAGGTAAGTTCAGAGAGTGGAATGAGTGGCCAGTTTGCTCTCCCCTCTAGCACCTCAGTCCCGGCCATTTCCAGCAGCAGTGCTCCCGTGTCTATCTGGAGCCCAGCTTCCATCTCCCCACTGTCAGATCCCTTGTCCACTTCCTCTTCCTGCATGCAGAGGTCCTGTCCCATGACCTATACTCAGGCTTTGGGTTATAGTCAAGGATATGCTGGCTCAGCTTCCTACTTTGGGGACATGGACTGTGGATCTTATTTGACCCCTATATACATCACCAGCTTCCTGGACCAGGGGCCACACTCAACCCCTGGTACCAATGCGGTCAACAGCCATCTCAATCAGTCCCCAGCTTCTCTTTCCACCCAGGAATATGGAGCTTCAAGCTTGGATTTTAACTCAACCACTGATTGTTTGGATCATAAGGACCAAACTGCCTCCTGGAAGCTTAACTTCAATGCTGACTGCTTGGAATATAAAGATCAGACATCCCCGTGGAAATACCAGGTTTTGTAAAGATCCGTAGAACCTTTTTGTGGGCGATTTTTAAATATGCTGGGCTGGACATTCCAGGTTTAGCCAGGCATTGGTTAAAAGAGTTAGATAGGATGATGCTCAGACTCATCTTCTAATCAATGTTCAGGGAGGCCTAGAAGGAAAAATGAAGGGCCTTAGAGGGGCCACCAGCAACCAGCAACCTGAAATGGACAAACCAGTCTACTTAAGATCCTGTCATAGTTTTAGGTCATTTGTTTTCCTGATTTGCAAAGTGACCAAAAGCATTCTAGCCATGTGCAACCAAACACCACCAAAAATAAACAAAACTAAATTGTGAGGGAAAGGAGGGAAGGACATAGCCTTCTTAAGCAGAGGGGTTCCAATGTTTTAGCCAATCCGTGGTTGAATCTTAGGAATGAAGTGTCTCAAGCTCACTCACGTTTCATGACCAATTGGTAGTTGGCACTGAAAAACTTTTCAGGGCTGTGTGAATTGTGCGACTGATTGTCCCAGATGCACTACTTTGTTTTAAAAATAATGTTCATAAGGAGTCAATATGTAGTTTAGGAGACAGTGTGTGTCTTATATAAATGGTGCATCTGTGGTTTTTAATCTGTACTAAACTTCAAAACTGGGATCTCCTGTTATTGTATGCAACCTTGAACTCCACCTCTACAGATGTTCCTCTGTGATTAAGTAGGTTATAATTATAAGCAAATTCAGAGCAATTGAGTACTTACCTAAAAAGATTGCCTTTGGCTGGAGGTGAGCTGCACTGAAACTTTACAACAAAATATCTCTGGACAAGGAGAGTGAGAGAAGAGAAACAGGACATTAATTCATCTGTAATTTACTGCTGGTAAGTCTAGCAGTATGGAGACATTGGTCAATTGCTCTGACCCTGATGAATTTATAGACTGTGATCATTGTCATTTATGCTTGCAGATGTTAACTGGAAAAGTTATATATGCATAAACTTTTTCTTCCTGGATTTGGCAGATATATATAATTACGTTAAAATGGTTCTAGCACAAAAAAAATAAATGTATTCAAAATGTATTTTTTAAATGTATTTTAAACAATATTTATCTTACTTTTTTATAGCATGATAGAAAAATTAACCAAAGATATGTCGCAACAAAAAGACCATGAGTTACCATTTTCATATAGTTCAGGTACTTTTAAATTAAGCTGCTCCAAAAATTATTCATTTTATCTTTCTAAGAATTCGAGCTTGCTTTTCATCTTCACTTCAAAGTTTCAACTTTTTGCTTGTTTTATCCAATCATTAGAGTGACTTTAATTTAAAATAGAAATAAATGTGGAGGCACCTGGGTGGCTCATTTGGTTAAGCATCTGACTCTTAATTTTAGCTCAGGTGATGATCTCACGGTTTTGTGGGTTCGATCCCCATGTTGGGCTCTGAGCTGATGGCGCGGAGCCTGCTTGGGATTCTCTGTCTCCCTCTCTCTCAAAAATAAATAAAAATAAATGTCAAGAGCAGATGGTACACTCACTAAGTGAGTGTAGATGGAACATCACTCCCAATAAGGCAATTATTGATCAGAAGTCACAAAAGCACTATCATCTATGAACTTAGGGGATTTCATAAGCCTGGGCTGGGGGAGAGGGTCATAAAGTGCAAAATGGAAGATGTTACTTTTTCCTCAACTAATTTTTTTTTAACTTTTCAAATTTTGTAGTGTTGTAAAGTTAAAAAAAAAAAGCATGTGACTTATGATCATTTTTTGCACTGCATCTTTGAGGTAATTTTATTGCTGGCCAATTGAATCTCAGCATTCACATCTCAGGAGTGTCTATAAACTTGTCACCAGCAGTAGCAATGGACATGCGTTTTGGAAACAGACATCTAGTGACTTTTCTTCAAGGGCAGGGTCAAGGACTAGTCCAAACTTACCATTCAATGGCTTAAAGCCTTTTTTTGTAATAGAGTCTTGCAACAAAAGACTCATCACAATTCTGGGGCAAATGATCTATTAAACTCGCGAATTGGAAAGGTGTTGATATTGGCTCCAAATGTTATTCTTCTGGCCTGGAAGAGTCGCACCACTCGTTTGTATAATAATTTAAACAAGACTTACAGTCAAATCTGAATCAAGAGCCCACTCAGCAAAGCAAAATATAACCTAAGAAATAATTCTGCTTCTCTGCTATTAACTTGGAAACCTCAACTCCACAATACTGAGCGACTGTAGGCAAAACATAATTTCTAATTCCAGTTATTTCAATTTGTACAAGGCTAATTAGAACAAGAGGTAACTAGCTCATATGAAGAGTTCTCTAATTTTTATTTTTTTTTGAGAGACAGTGCAAGTGAGTGAGGGGCAGAGAGGGGGAGGGAGGAAGGGAAAGAGAGAGAAGTGGGGCTCACCTGAAGCGGGGCTTGAACTCACCTGATGCAGGACTCGAACTCACATGAGATCATGACCTGAGCTGAAGTCAGATGCTTAACCAACCGACCCACTCAGGTGCCTTTTAATTTTTATTTTTAGTAAGCTCTACACCCAACATGGGGGTTGAACTTATGACCCTGAGATCAAGAATAGCACATTCTACCGACTGAGCCAGCGAGGTACCCCTTTCAAATCATTTTATAAATGCAAAATGGACTGATGGTGCCTTGAATGATATCCTATCATTCCTGTTTTCCAGGCTGCTCTTAACCTCAGGTCTTGGATTAGGGTTTGCTTCTCAAGAGGCTTTCTCTGAACACCTCTGACTAGTACCAGAAAGGAAGAGGGAATTTCCTTGTGTCACAGCCCCCTGCCCCATAAATTGCATAGCACTTATCACACTGTGCTCTTTGAGTTCCCTATTGCAGGTACCCTGTCTGATTCATTTTAGCAGTCCAGTAGTATGTCCCTCTTACCCCTTTCCAGACAGTGGAAGAAGGCATTTGACACAATTCACTGATGATAATTTATTATAATCTGTTGGCAGCACACAGATATTTAATAAAACCAGGACTATGTTTACATAGAAGTGAGCAACAATACATAGCCATTCTATGGGAACTGTGTGCATTTAATCATCTTCCTCCTCATCACGTTTGAGATGTTTAATCTTCTTCTTGTGCCGCTCAATTTCTTTCTGCAGACGCTCAATCTCCTTTATATGATGACTGATCTCATCTTCATGGTGTTTCTTCAAGGCTGCTAGTTGTTCTCTAGTGCGTGCTCTACAAGGACACAGTGGCTGTGTTTAATCCCAATCCTTCATCCCGCAGAGATCTCTAAGCATAACCCACAATACCTAAGGCAAAGAACAGCAGTCCCAATCCCATGGGAGTCTGGCTGGTCACCCTCTTCTATCCTAAACCCCACCAGTGATAGAATACTCCATCTCGGGATATATCCATCTTTAGGAGATGACCAAATGATTCCATTATCCTGGTGCCAGTGCCTGAAATTCCATCGTTTGTGAGTTATTCCTTTCAGATTTCTCTTTAACTGATTTAACTGATTTAACTGATTTGGAGATTTCTAAAACTCCAGAGTGGTGTGACATTAAGTCCCCAACACCTTACGACAGGAACCACCCAGAGACCAGAATCCCTTTTTTGTGGAAAAAAAGAGCAAAAGGAGGGATGTATGGACAAAGGGGTATTGTTAAAGGACAAATACCCATGTCTTATCTCAATTTATCTAGGGGGCTTTCTTTGCATAGGGAAACGCATGGCTCACTGAAAAGGCCAAAATGAAGGGTAAAGAAAAAAAAGTATTGGCAGCTCAATTTAGGTCTCAAGAAGGGACATTCAAATGTTGCTTTGGCTACATTTGGGCCTCGGTTTTTCTTCACGTAAAATGTGGAGGCCCAATTAGATGGTCCCTAAGGGCTTTGCCTTGGCTCTCTGGTTTGGCATGGTGATAATTTTTTTTTTTTAACATTTATTCATTTATGAGACACAGAGAGCACAAGCAGGGTAAGGAGAGAGAGAGAGAGAGGGAGATACAGAATTGAAGCAGGCTCCAAGCTCCGAGCTGTCAGCACAGAGCCCAACGCGGGGCTTAAACTTACAAGCCGTGAGATCATGACCTGAGCTGAAGTGGGACGCTTAACCGACTGAGCCACCCAGGTGCCCCGGTGATAATTTTTTTCTAAGTTTATTTATTTTCAGAAAGAGAAAGAGATAGGATCCCAAGCAGGCTCCACACTGTCAGTGCGCAGCCGGATGCCAGGCTTGAACCCACAAACTGGGGGATCATGACCTGAGCCAAAAACCAAGAGTCTGATGCTTACTTAACTGAGCCACCAAGTGCTCCAATGGTGATAATTCTTAAGAGTGAGTAAGAAAGGGCAGAAGTGAAAAGATAGACCAAAGGACAAACAGAAGATTAGTTCCAAGCTGCTCCCCACTGGGGGTAGAAGTCAGAAAAGGATAACTAAGGGGTGGGAAAGACTTGCTAGGTTCAGCCTGTTCTCCACTCTTATGCAGGAGAGAAATCTATCCAGCCCAGACGCTGGGCTGGGCTGGGCTGGGCTAGGCTAGGCAGGGCAAAAGTCTCCAAGAAGTGCGGGAGGAGGATTCCAACCAAAAGCAGCTGCCACCAGCTCCTGTGACCCACTCACTCTGGCCGAAATGGAGACGCATGAGGGTCTAGAAATGGCTGAGGGTCTGAAGAGTCAGGGAGTTCATCCATGTGGAGGAGAAAAATGAATTTAGAGGGGTTAAGGAGTGGGTGAGGACCACGGAAAGCAGGCTCAGAAGGTCTGCAAATATTGGGCAGTGGGATCTAGACACTCTTGGAAGAATCTGGAAGCCACTTCGCACGGCCAGGGGAGAATTCCCTGGGTGGGCATGGTAAATGATTCAGGAAGAGTTGAGCCACGGTTTGAGAATTCTGGAGACACGAGGATGGAAATGGCATTAGGCCCCCAAAAGGGCCTCTGGACTATTTGGCAGGGGAGCGCCCTATATATAAGTGGCGACAGTCGTGACCTCAAGTGTGAGGGGTAACTAAGTACAGGTCCTGCGAGTTCCATTGGGGGATGGGCGCCCCTAGGGCGCCAGGGAGGGAAGGGTAGGGGGACTGGAAGTTTAAGTAGGATCCGAAGGCCCTGAGAGATCTCGGACTGGATTCGGGGTTCCGTGGGCCTCACCGGAAGTATCGTTCCTCTTCAGCTTGTTCTCTCTTTCCGAAGGCCCCACCGGCCTCCCGGATCGAACCCGCGCGGGAGTCCTCTGACTGCGGAGAGAGACGAGAACATCGGTAAAGGTGCGAAGAGATGGGATCCGCGCTCAGGGATGGGACAACGGATACTCCTGCCAGCGTACCCGTTCGGAGCTGAAGCCTCGGGCCTGCAAGGCCCTAACGCCCCACACGCCTAGCCGCACTCGCGCAGCAAAAGCCGTGACAGCCATTGTTGTCAGAACCGCACCTCTCCAAGTCCCTGGCGGCGCAGACTCTCAGCAGGCGCTAACGACGCTGGGAGCCACGCAGCCAATCTTTTCCATGGAGAGGCGGGACTTACCTAGGAGTAGCAAATAATGAGGTGGAGGGGGAGGGGTTCCTGCAGTTCGCGGCGAATCCTGAGCGAGAGGCGGGCCTATTCTTAGCCAATCTCTGGCAAGGGCTTTGGGGCCAAAGGACAAGAATAATAATGGAGGAGGAACTCAGTCAGAAGTCGGATTTTGAGCTCTTGGACCTATCAGACTGAATTGTGGCATCCACCCCATACCGCGATTCCAATCCTGAAGTTATTAAACACACAAAGAAAGCCTTCCCTTTCCTGGGCTACTAGCATCAAAAAGATGGCTAATGTAGGGGTTGGGGGGCTATGTCCAGGATGCTCCGACTTAGGGTTGTGGGGAAAAAATTTTTATAAGTATATGTATATGTGTGTATATATATATGTAGTCTCTTAAGAGATGCCAGTGTTCTTTTCTTGTATTGACATTTCACTCAAGTTGCAGCTTAAATGTCACCTTCTCAGAAACCTTCCCTGACCTCATTAGTCATTTTATTACAGCTCTGTTTTGTTCTTTCTCTCTCTGTCTTTGCACTTGTCATCATTTAAAGTTATCAGGGCCTGATCAAGTAGGCACTGAATTTAATATTTGTAAAATGCATTAATATGCAATCAAATAGGCTTGATAGCTGGACTTTTGGTAATGTGAAGTAATGAAGTGGAAAAGACCATAAGTAGGAGTCTAGGGAAGACTTTGCCTTGACCTTCCTAAAGCCATCTAACAAGTGTGAACAAGACCGTAGTAGTTATAGCCTTTTCCTAAGTCATTTTCTCTCTCTGAGTTCAGTTTTTTTCCTCCTTTTAGAGGAGAGGGTTGGGCCAAATTATCTTGTTCGTAATTATAAAAATACCTTCATTACTTTCCCTGAAGTTGTGGAACTGTTTTATTGATCATCTTTTGGTTGGAGAAATACCAACCCTGGTTTGTATGACTTAAATGAGAGGAAATAACCTGCAGGGCACATTTTCAAATGTTGATAGCATAAAACTTGGAAAAACACAAAAGCAGAAGGATAGAAATAATAATCACTTATAAGATCACTATGTAGTGGTAATAATTTGCTGTGTTTCTAGATGATATTTAAGTGCCATTCTAGTTTCAGAAATTCTGTTTCTAGTTCTCCGATACTGTTGTTTCTTGATTATGTCCTAGGCTGGGCATCCAATGGAGGGTCTTACTGAACTTGTGCAAAGGATAGTCTAGGTACTATGATGGCTGTAATTTAAAAAAAAAAAAGGAAAATAACAAGTGTTGGTGAGGATGTGGAGGAAGGGTAATGCTTGTACATTGCTGGTGGGTTCAGCCACTGGGGGAAATAGCTTGGCAGTTGCTCAAAAAGTTAAATACAGAATTACCATAAGACTCAGCAATTTCATTTCTGGGTGTGTACCCTCCCCCGTTGAAACTGAAAACTAGTATTCAAATACATGTACACACATATTCGTAGAAGCACCATTTCAGTATAGCTAGGAGATGGAAACAATCCAAATGTTTATCCCTTGATGAGTGAAAATAAATTGGTATATTTACACAGCAGAGTATCATTCAGCCATAAAAAGTAATGAAATAGTGATTCATGCTATACCTTGGATGAATCTTGGGAACACTATGCTAAGTGAAGAAGGCAGATACAAAAGGTCACACATTGTATGATTGCATTTATATAAGATGTCCAGGATAGGTAAATCCATAGAGTCAGAACACTGACTGGTTGATGTAAGGGGTTGAATAGAAAAGGGAATGGGGAGGAACTGCTTTATAGGTGCTAAGTATCCTTCTGGGGTGATGAAAGTGTTTTGGGAGTAGATAGAGGTTGGTGGTTGCACAACACTGTGAGTGTAAAGAGGCACTGAACTGTTCATTTTGATTATATGTTATGTGTATCTCACCTCAATTAAAAAGAGTCTATTTAGGTTAGAGGTTTCTGTCTTGGGAGCCAGCCCTTTAAGAGTCACAAGGAAGGGGGCGGAGCTAGGGAGGCGGGCCTGTAAGAATCACAGAAGGCTGCGCCTGCGCGGGAGAGTCACGTGGTTGCTGGGCCGGGGAAATGGCGGCTCCAGGAGAGAGCGGGGCTTCGGCTGGCGGAGGGAGCACTGAGGAAGCATTTATGACCTTCTACAGTGAGGTGAACACCGAGTGAGGAGTAGTGGCACCGGGGCGACCCCACTCGGTCCTACTTTCCCAGCGGGCAAAGGCAGTGGTCTTCCTGGCCTGGACCGTTGGGCGGTTCCTCCTGTCTGGCCTTCGGGCAGGCAGGGGGGCTGGGGGTGTGTGTGCGCATCTCTGCCTTGTAGCTGCTGAGGGAATCCCTTGGGCATCGAAAAAGGGGCCAGGGTCCGACGTCTGCGGGTAGACGACGATTGAGGCCAACGAAGTGCCTGGGCGCGTGCAGAGGGCCCCAAGTCCGCGGAGTCCGAGGCTGACAGGGGCTGGCAGAGTCCGGCCTTCTTGGGGGCGACTTAACTTTGCTGGGCCTCATTTTTATTCTGAACGGAAGCACTGTCTACCCTTAGTCCTCTGTAATGAGTTGTATTACTGGTTATTTCTGCCATTCGTGGGCGCCAGGCACTATGCATCATGCCAGGGAGGCATTATCTTTGTTTTACAGATGACAAACCTGAGGTTTAGGGAAGCGAAATAATTTGTTCTGGGTCTTACAGCAGATATCAGCTTGGTATCATGTTAGGATTGGGGGTCAGTTTGGTGTGAGCCTCACTTATTGTCGCATTTCCAGCACGTACGTCATAGTAATTGCTTGGTAAATATTTGTTGAATAAATGAATGAATAAATGAAAAGCATGCCATTTGGAGTCAGAGGACCTTGGATTGGATTTTTGCAAGGCAGTTGGACTGTGTTTTAATTCTTTCAAAACATTGATTTTGCAGATCTTAGGTTTTTACCTCTGTAAAGCCAGAGTTAATATTAAAACAAGAGTTTTTATGAACGCTAAAGGAGTTAAGATATAAGAAAAGGTGTCATAACATATAAAGCAGAAAGAAGCATCTTTCTAAGAGTTAAAGCTGAATGGCATGGATTTGAGGAATGGAGTTGCTCCTGTCTAGGCTGTGAGCTGCTCAGAGTTCAGCACCATGTCACATTCATCTTTTATCGTTGGTATTTGTAACAGTGCTTGTTACATAGTAGATTCTCCACAGTATTAAATTTGAAAACGGAATTAGCATATCCTTTATAGTCTGTCCTTTTGAAATGCCTAATTCACATGAAAATGTTGATATGCTGGTACCAAAGTTTATTGACCTCTAATGACTACTCATCAGTTACACTGGAAATTGTTTCACTTACCATCTCTTAGTTAGAAATAAAAATAAACTAAAAACAATTCTGGCTTCTCTGAATTGAACGAGGGAAAGTACATAAAGGAGGACCCTTCAGTCATCATTCAACCAGTGTTTCTTGAGCACCTGACACGTACAAATGTACTGTTTAGGTGCTGGAGGTATGGTAGTGAACAATAGAAAAATCCTGTCTTAGAGCTTGCATCCTATAGAGAAAGATAAGCAATAAACAAACACGTAAAATATAGTGTCAGGTAGTGATACGTGCTACGAGGAAACATAAGTCTAGGAAAGAAGATGGGGTGAGGAGTGACATGCTATTTTCAAGAAAGTGAAGAGGAAAGATACTGAGAAGGAATGGCTTTTTATGCTACCGAAATTATTTCCAAACTCCTTTTGGCCATCAGGAATAAAGATGGTATATAACATATAAACATAACATGATTCATTTCAACTAGCATTCCAATTCTGACAGTGGTACCAAGGATGTTTTTCTGGCACTACCTAGTGCCTGTTCTCCTTGGTGGTGTTTTGGGTCCGGGATTTTTCTAACTCTATTCGCGTGATAGGTAGGCAGAATTACTTGTCCCTCCCATATACTTTTTTAATGCTGTTTTTAGTGTATAGTATATTTCAGTGTAATTGTATTTTTCTTAAATAAAAAATTGTAAATTAAGTATGAACAAAACTAGTACATCTTCTGTCATAAAGTGGAAGCTCTTTGAAGGTGGTGGCTGTGACTTATTTATGTTTATTTGTGATTCTTATCTTGGAGTCAGACTGTTGGAGTTAAAATTCTAGTTTACAAGTTGGGTAGCCAGGAACAGATCAGTTAACCTCTCTAAGTCTCAGTTTTCCTATCTGTAAAATGGGAATAGTAGTAGTATCTACTGTATAGGATGGTTGAGAGGAATCAATATATGTAAAGTTTTTACATTGTTAGAATTCAGTGAATGATACCTGTTGTAATTATTCTTCAAATGTTCACATGTAGACAGATTTTGCTCAACATGTCAGTAGCTTGTTAAAATGACAATTCAGAGTTTATTATTGAACTTTAGTAATGAAGTTTTTATCTCCCTTCATTTTAGGTCAAACAAATAGAGAAGAGAGATTCAGTTCTAACATCCAAAAATCAGATTGAAAGATTGACCCGTCCTGGTTCCTCCTACTTCAATTTGAACCCGTTTGAGGTGAGCTGTTTGATGTTGCTATGGCCTTGTGATGGGAGCTTTTCATAGCTGCAGGCAGACTTACATCAGAACATACACCTTTGTCTTATAGTTGGAACTGAGATTGGCTGGTTTTATTGTGAGCAAAGCATGAGAAGGCAGCATGTTAGGAAAAATGAGATGGTCTGTGACCTGTCAAATATTCTCCATCTTTTACCAACCCTAACATACAGGGCTTTATTTTCAGATGTGAAGGGCTAGCTACCCTTGATAAACTTAGGATCTTTGATTTAGTTTGCTTGTTACAACTTTTCTTTTGTACTGCAGTAAAAAATATTGAAAGCCCAGGGTGCCTGGGTGGCTCACTTGGTTAAGCATCTGACTCACTTGGTTTTGGCTCAGGTTATGATCTCATGGTTCCTGAGTTTGAGCCCCATGTTGGCCTGCTTGGTATTCTCTGTCTCCCTGTCTCTGCCCTTCCCATTCTCTCTCTCTCTCTCTCTCTCTCTTCCAAAAATAAGTAAACTTAAAAAAATATATCAAATATCCAACAACCAAAAAATGACCACAGGGTTATGGACAAGCAAATATACTTTCTGGGTCTCCTTTGTTTTATAATTTTAAACTTTTCCTAAATATGAAAGTAAATCATATTTCTTACAAAGATTTGAAATATAATAAAAGCAAGAATAATCAAGTATAATCCCACCTAAGAGAAATAGCTCCATCTTAATTGTTTATACTTGAACTGTTTTAAAAGTTCTGTTTTGCAACAAGGAGGATAATGTACTTCATGCTATTTTATTTTTTAAAATTTTTTAATGTTTATTTTTGAGAGAGAGAGAGTGTGTGCAAGTGGTGGGGAGGGGCAGAGAGAAAGGGAGACACAGAATCCAAAGCAGGCTCCAGGCTCTGAGCTGTCAGCACAAAGCCTGACACGGGGCTCGAACTCATGAACTGGAGATCGTGACCTGAGCCAAAGTCGGATGCTTAACCGACTGAGCCACCCACGCACCCCTACTTCATGCTATTTTAAATGCTGTACTGTGCAGCAACGTGGACAGAACTGGATTATATTATGCTAAGTGAAATAAGTCTATCAGAGAAAGACAAATGTCATATGATTTCCCTCATATGTGGAATTTAAGAAACAAAACAGTTGAACAATGGGAAACAAAAAAAGATAAAAACAGAGGGGCAGGCAGGCCATAAGAGACCCAAATATGGAAAACAAACTGAGGGTTGCTGGAGGGGTAGGGAGGATGGGCTAAATGGGTGATGGGCGTTAAGGAGGGCACTTGGGATGAGTACTGGGTATTATGTGTAAGTGATGAATCACTAAATTGTACTCCTGAAGTCATTATTACACTATATGTTAACTAAATTAGATTGAAATAAATAAAATAAGTGCTATATTTTTATACAAAATATGTGTATACATTTTTTTTTTTAATTTTAATGTTTATTTCTTGAGAGAGACAGAGACAGAGACAGAGCATCAACAGGGGTGGGGCAGAGAGAGAGGGAGACATAGAATCCGAAGCAGGCTCCAGGCTCTGAGCTGTCAGTACAGAGCCCAACGTGGGGCTCGAACCCATGGATCATGAGATCACAACCTCAGCCGGAGTCAGACACTTAACCGACTGAGCCACTCAGGTGTCCCTGTGTATACATTTTTTAAAAAGAAACTTCTACTGTTTTTTTAAAGTTTATTTATTTTTGAGGGTGGAATGGGCAGAGAGAAGGGGACAGGATCTGAAGTGGGCTCTGTGCTGACAGCAGACAGCCCAACTCAGGGCTCGAAGTCACTAACTGAGATCGTGACCTGAGCCGAAGTCGGATGCTTAACTGACTGAGCCACACAGGCACCCTGGTGTACACATTTTTAAATTTTTTTTTTCAACGTTTATTTATTTTTGGGACAGAGAGAGACAGAGCATGAACGGGGGAGGGGCAGAGAGAGAGGGAGACACAGAATCGGAAACAGGCTCCAGGCTCTGAGCCATCAGCCCAGAGCCTGACGCGGGGCTGGAACTCGCGGACCGCGAGATCGTGACCTGGCTGAAGTCGGACGCCTAACCGACTGCGCCACCCAGGCGCCCCTGGTGTACACATTTTTAAAAGTCTTCACAGTTTTTATTTAAAGAATTCCTTTACTGGGATGTTTGGGTGGCTCAGTTAGTTGAGCATCTAACTCTTGATTTCAGCTCAGTTCGTAATCTCAGGATCGTGCGTCAAGCCCCGCGTCGGGCCCCATACTGAGTGTGGAGCCTGCTTAGGATTCTGTCTCTCTCCCCCTGGTGCCCCTTTCCCCTGCTCATATTCTCTGTCTCTGAAAATTAAAAAAAATTATTTAATAATTCCTGTATTTTTCTTTATTATAGGATATTTAAACTAGTTTCTAGTTATTCACAATTATAAATAACTTTGACATGAATGACATGAATATTGTTACATCTTATAAAAATAACACTTATTGAGCACTTGTAAACTTTTTTTGTTCCTACTTTTTTTTTTTTTTTATTGTGGTAAAATATACATAACATCTAATTAACCATTTAACAGTTTTTAGGTGTACATTTCAGGGGCAGTAAGTACATTCAGTGTTGTGCACCCATCATTGTCATCTCTAGAACTTTTTCATCATTCTAGACAGAAACTCCAAACCCATTAAACAATAACTCCCTATTCCTCCTACTCCCAGTCTCTGGTGATTTCTATTCTATTTTCTATCTATCAATTTGCCTATTCTGAGTGCCTCATATAGGTCGAATTGTATAGTATTTGTACTTTTGTGTCTGACTTATTTCATTTAGCATAATGCTTTCAAGGCTCGTCCATTGCTTCTGTTTTTTTGAAGAGTAACAAAAAAATTTTTTTAAGTTTATTGATTTGAGAGAGAGGGTGTGCGTGTGTGCAGAGTGTGTGGGGAGGGGCAGAGAGAGAGGGAGAGAGAGAATCCCAAGCAAGTTCGTCACTGTCAGTGCAGAGTCTGACTTGGGGCTTAATCTCATGAACCGTGAGCTCATGACGTGGACTGAAATCAAGAGTCAGATGCTTAACTGACTGAGCCACCTAGGTGCTCCTGAAGAGTAATTTTTAAAGAATTGTTTCATTTTATTTATCTTTTTTTTTAATGTTTATTTTTGAGGGGGGGGGGGTGGAGAGAGGAAGGGAGGGGCAGAGAGAGAAGCAGAGGATCCAAAGTGGGCTTCGTACTGACAACAGAGACCCTGATGTAGGACTCAAACTCAGGAACCACGAGATCATGAGCTGAGCCAGATGAAGTTGGATGCTTAAGGACTAAGCCACCCAGGCACCCCAAGAACTGTTTCATTTTAAAACAATTTCAGATTGGTAGAAAGGTTACAAGTACATTATGAAGACTTTCTTGGACTGTTTGATACCAAGTTGTTAGTATGATGTTCCTTTGCTCTAGAATACTTCAGTGTGTTTTTCCTACAAATGACACTTTCCTACTGAAGCACAATATAACCATCAAAATCAAGAAAGAAACATTGGTACACTGTTACCATGTAGTTCTCAGACCCCATTCAAATTTGCCAGTTGTCTCAATAATGTCCTCTACAGCAAAAGGATCCAGTCAAGAATCAACTGTTATATTTAGTTGTTGTGTCTGTTTAGTCTTTAGTCTGGAACAGTTTCTCAGCCTTTCCTTGACTTTGACGACCTTACCATTTCTGAAGATTACGGGCCAGTTATTTATTAAAAAAAATTTTTTTTAAATGTTTATTCTTTTTTGAAAGACAGAGACAGAGCACAAGCAGGGGTTGGGCGGAGAAAGAGGGGGACACAGAATCTGAAGCAGGCTCCAGGCTCTGAGCTGTTGGGGCTTGAACCCACGATCTGTGAGATCATGACCTGAGCCGAAGTTGGACGCTTAATTGACTGAGCCACCCAGGCGTACCCAGGCCAGTTATATTGTAGCATCTCTCTCAATTTGAGGTTGTTTGATATTTCTTCAGTTGGATTCAGTTTATGCAATGTTGGAATGCAGGAATATCACAGAAGTGATACTGTATTCTTCTCTTGGCAACTTATAAAGTACATGATATTTCCAATATCCCAGGTTTATCCCATTTCTAATGATGTTAACTTGATCACTTGGAGAGGTGCCTGCTGTGTTCATAAGTTACTTTTTTTCCCTTTTGTAATTAGTAAGTATTTTATGGGGAGGCACTTTGAGACAGTGTAAATATTCTCTTATCAAAGTTTCAGTTTATTCATTTATTAGTCAGTATAGACTTAGGGTTTCCTATTTTATCCAGTGTGTTGTATTTTGGTATTATTTATTTTGTTGCTCAAGTTGTCCCAAATTGGGCCAGTAGGTTATCTTTCAAGCAAGGTCCTGTCTTTCGATATGTTTTCATCATTCTTTGATTACTAGACACTCTTGTAACTTTTCCTGACCCAGCCTAAAGTCATTTCAGTGAGGAGCTCCGATTCCTTTTAGTGAAGAATGGTATTTAGAGATAAAGATTTGGGTGCTAGGTGTACTCATTGCTGTTGGGAATGTCACTACTCCAGACCCTATTGGTAGATAGGGCTAAGAAGTGAGTATATGTGTATGCATGCATATGTGTGTTTGCATGTGTACATACATGTATTTACATCCAATTTCAATCCAACACTACAGGGTTTATTCTAGTTTTTTTTTTCTTTTTTCTTTACATGTTTGTAGTTCCCTTCTCTCATAGTGAGAAATCAGGCTCCCACTATTTTAAATATGTGTATATTTACTTAATCGATCGTCCTGTTTACATCTGATCTCCCAGCTGCCATTCCTCACCGTACCTGAGCTTAAAACTCCCATGCCAGGTTACCCTTCCAGGTGGGTGCATTCCTCACCCACCTCTGGCTCCCTGGGACCTCTCTTCATCCCTTTTGGACTCCAGCATCCTCCCCATCAAACAGGCACGTTTCTACCCTGCTCTGGCTTTGACCCTTACGTCGGGCTACCTTCCTCTGAAAACATCCTCCTCATCTTACTTGGGCTCTAATTCCATTCCATCCACCCCCCCACCCCCCTCCCCCCACCCTTGCATGGAGGCTCTCTTCACCCTGATCAGGCTCCAACTTCTGTGCTTGTCATACTTCCATCCAAGTGCTGTCTACATTCTTTTTTTTTTTTTTTTTTTTTTCAACGTTTTATTTTATTTTTGGGACAGAGAGAGACAGAGCATGAACGGGCGAGGGGCAGAGAGAGAGGGAGACACAGAATCGGAAACAGGCTCCAGGCTCTGAGCCATCAGCCCAGAGCCCGACGTGGGGCTCGAACTCATGGACCTCGAGATCGTGACCTGGCTGAAGTCGGACGCTTAACCGACTGCACCACCCAGGCGCCCCAGTGCTGTCTACATTCTGCTTGGGTTCTGACACCTCTTGTTGGACTGCCTTCCTATGTTGGATGCCCTCCTACATGGGCGCCCACCTCACCAAGTACAAGTTTCCCATGCTAGGCCATCCCTTTGTGGAGATATTTTTGTTTGGGCTCCTATACTCTGTGCCAAGCCACTTCCCTTGTAGACACTTTTCTTACCTTGCCCACTCTCAAATACCCCAGTTACATTCTATTTCCTTTTTTTTAAAGAAATTTTTTAAATGTTTATTTATTTTTGAGAGAGAGGGTATGCATGTTTGCAGGGTAGGGGCAGAGAAAGAGGGAGACAGAGGATCCAAAGCAGGTTCTGTACTGACAGCAGAAAGCCTGACGTGGGGCTTAAACTCACATACTGTGAGATCATGACCTGAGCCGGAGTCAGAAGCTTAACCAACTGAACCACCCAGGCGCCCCGCAACTCTGCTTTCATGTGGATGCTTTCCTTAGCCCTCTTGGGCTCTGATACCCTGCACTTGGCTACCCTCCCATGTTCACAGTCTTACCCTGCTTAGGTTTTAACACCCTATGCCTGGCTGCCTGCCCACTGAGATGCCCTTCTCAACCCACTTTGTACCTCCATGTCAGGGTACCTTTCTATGTGGATGCTCTTCTCACCCCATTTGTGTTCCACCATGGTGTGACTGGCCACTGTTTCCTGTGTGGTCCCCACCATCTTCATCCCAGATGGGCTCTGACCCTGCACTGGGCTATCTTGATGTCCTACCCAGGATAGGTGTCTACTTTGCCTGGCTCCACTTAATGTGTTTGGATTGTATTGCTCAGAAAGGGAAGGGTAAGACAGAAAACTTAAAGAGTACTTTTGAGGGGCATCTGGTTGGGTCAGTTGGAAGAGCATGTGACCCTTGGTCTTGGGATCATGAGTTAAGGGACTTGAACTCATGACCCTAAGATCAAAAGTCGCATGCTCTTCCGATTGAGCCAGCCAGGAGCCCCTGATTGTTTTTCCCCAAGAGTATTCTTGATACAATTTGGGGGAGGAAATGGAGAAGATAATTTTTTTTTTTTCAACGTTTTTTTATTTATTTTTGGGACAGAGAGAGACAGAGCATGAACGGGGTAGGGGCAGAGAGAGAGGGAGACACAGAATCAGAAACAGGCCCCAGGCTCTGAGCCGTCAGCCCAGAGCCTGACGCGGGGCTCGAACTCACGGACCGCGAGATCGTGACCTGGCTGAAGTCGGACGCTTAACCGACTGTGCCACCCAGGCGCCCCAGAAGATAATTTTTTTGAGAAGGATAAAGAATTTGATGATATGTTCTTTGTATTTAACCATACTTTTTTTTTTTTTTTAATGTTTACTTATCTTTGAGAGAGGGAGACACAGAATCTGAAGCAGGCTCTAGGCTCTAAGCTGTCAGCACAGAGCCAGACATGGGGCTCGAACCCATGAGCCTGGAGATCATGATCTGACAGCTGAAGTCAGACGCTCAACTGACTAACCCACCCAGGCACCCCTCTATTTAACCATACTTTTAAATTGTGCAGAGTACCATGAAAAGGGGACATGTGATCATATAACTTACCATTTATTTGTTAGGGTAATTTGTGTTTCCTGTGGTTATCTGATTGAAAAGAAATGACAGATTGTTGGGACTACTATGAAGGCTAGAATTTTAACACCCTACTAGTTAATGTGGTTCTGGAAGTCACTGCCCTGTAGTTCCTGTCCTGACTATATAAAGTATGTTTGAGGGGCTCTGGTGGCTCAGTTGGGTAAGCGTCTGACTTTAGCTCAGGTCATGATCTTGTGGTTCATGGGTTCGAGCCCTGTGTTGGGGCGTGGAACCTGCTTGAGATTTCTCTCTCTCTCTCTCTCTCTCTCTCTCTCTCTCTCTCTCTCTCTGTCAAAATAAACTAAAAAAAAATGTTGGAGTATATGTACACATTATGCATACGTATATATGTGTATATACGATATACACACTCACAATTGACCGTTAAACAATGCAGGGATTAGTCAGTCATACAAACCCTCATGCAGTTAAAAATCTGTGTATGACTTTGACTCACCCCCAAATTTAACTACTAATAAACTACTATTGACTAGAAGCCTTACTGAGACCAAACCATCAATTAACACGTTTGTATATGTATTACATACTGTATTTTTACAGTAAAGTAAGCTAGAAAATATTAAAAAGTCATAAGAGAAAATACATTTCTAGTAGTATACTATATTTATTGAAAAAAAATTCATATGTAAGTTGACCCGTGCAGTTCAAACCTGTGTTCAAGAGTTGACAGTGTGTGTGAATGTATGTGTGAATATATTTACACAAAGATACGGTGAGGTTGACACTTGGGAAGATGAGAGATTGTGTTTGAATGGGCAGGACTCGATGACCATCCATTAGAACTTTTGTCTTTTCTATTTTCTACAGATGTGGTGGCCACTATATAGGGTGGGTGTTATTGTCATTGTCTCCTTATGAAGTTGCTTTTTGAACCTTGAGTCAGAATTAGGTGTTCCTGGTGATATAGGAAATGAGTGACTTTTGTTTTTCACGTAGCAGCTATTGAGACATCTAAATGAATCTGAGTTTTCTACAGAGGTAAGCAGGAGAGGGAGAGAGAGAATCCCAAGCAGACTTCGCACTCAGTGCAGAGTTGGATGTGGGGCTCAATCTAACAAACTGCCAGATTATGATTTGAGCTGAAATCAAGAGACTGAGCCACCCAGGGATCCCTGGTCTTTTTCTAGTAAGGAGAGTAATGCAGGAATAGCTGTCATCCCAGGTGTCAACTGAAATGTGAGTGGTCTGCCTAGACACCATCTCACTGAGTAGCAGGTAGAAAAGGGAGGAGTAAGACTGGGAATCTGAGGGACCTTATTATGGGAATCTTTATCCAGGGCGCATTTTTCTTTTCTCTTCCTGCCCTCTCTCTAGCTCCCTATTTGGCCATGCGTCTAACCTTCAGCTATTATGCAAGGATCTTACGCATTCTGCAATTACTCTTCAGTTGAAGGCCCTTCTCTACTTCTTCCATAAGCGTAGAGGAACCTGTGCCCCTGCTCAGTCCTGTCCTTTTCATGTTCCTTCTTTTGATTTAACTTCAAGGCCCCAGCAAGGAGCTCTACCAACTTTATTTTTTTGTGTATCTTATTAAGTACTTTGGAAGGAAAGGTGTTTATCTTAGTAGAACTCTGGAACTTGTACATAATTATCAGCTCATAGAGTTCACATATGACTTAAGACTGGATTACTTTTTCAAGTGAAAGATTCCAAAGGAGGCTGTTACAATTTGAGTTCAGAAACTTGTATCAGTGTCAGGCATTTTTGTTCATGTGTGATGGTTAATGAACTCTTTGAGGTCTAAGACTGGATTTTTGATTGCAGTATCCCCAAAGCCTGAGACACAGTAGGAGTTCAGAAAACCCTTCCAAGAATCTGAACAGATCTGTGTGCTTCCTAAGAGCCATGTTGGTAATATGGCATTTGTCACGTTTGTAAGAATTGTTTCTTGTCTGTTCCTCCCCTGATGGACCTTCAATTCCGTGAAAATAGTAGTGAGCACAGTAGGAATCATAGGTGCTCCATAAGTTTGTACTGAGTGTGAAGCTGGCTTTAAAGAGGTTTGGGCCGCAGGTATAGGCCCACTGTATTCATTGTATTTCATGGCCACATATGGTACCTCCATCTATTAAGGATAGAAAAGGAGTTGATTAGCTTTGAAGGCACTCAGTGAATTTTTGTTGCCAGTGATCAGTACACATGTGATTAAGTTATTCTTGGAAAAACAAGGCTGGTGTGTGTGTATATATACATACCTTCATTTTTGCCGGATTATCTGAAAGTAAGCTGTAGACATTGTGATGCTTCATGCTTAAATAATTTACCAGGCATCTCTTCAGAATAAGAATATATAGCCATATAACCACAACACCATTATTGCACCTAGGAAAAACAACATTAATTCAATAACATCATCTAATGTAGTCCACACTCAAGTGGCCCCAGTTGTCCCCCAAATCTTAATTATAGCTATTTTATTTAACTTGGGAATCAGTCAAGGTTTATGAATTACATTTGGCATTAGTTCTAGGCTATAGCTTTATTGGAGGCTTTTTTTATATGTGAGGGTGGGAGGTTTTCCATTCTTTCTCATTCATTTTGTACACCTTCTGGGGCTGGTTGGACTTTGGTTTGCTCCAATACGTTTCTTTTCCCCAGAATCAAGGTAAGGTAAAATTCTCTTCTGAATATTTGTGTATGTACAGTTACCTTCCTTTATCTATAAATCTTATATAGCTGCATACTTTTCTTGAGTGACTTTTTCCCAATTCCCTTCTCCCTTGGGAAGGTAGAGGGGACACAATGAATCTTGAAAATGTGTTGCTTTAAAGTTCTTCTGTTCCTTCACCCTTATTGTATGCCTAGCATTGGAGAGTGGGCGTGTTCTTGTCATAACCTTCCAAAGTCTGCCGAATGCAGTGGTCATTCAGCTCCATTGCCTACCACTAACTTTATTACTATAGGTGGGCTGTTGGAATGTTTTGAAAGCTTGCAATAAATCTTGACGTTACTTGTTGCCAGGTTTTTTTTTAAAACACTGCAAGCATCTGACTAAGCTTGGTAGGTTACTTTGCGTTTTTAATTTCTGGTATATGTTTTTCTTTTCAAGGTTTATTTTCATTTTTTTTCTCTTTGCTGTCCATCTCCCCACCACCCCCCACCTGCCCCGTCCTTAGTTCTGCTAACGTTGAACACACTTTTTTCTAACCTACATCATTTCTTACCAGTGTTTCTCAGACTTTAATACGATTCAGATTACTTGGGGATCTTGTTAAGTTTTGATTCTGATTCTGTTGCACTTAAGTGAGGCTTTCTCTTCTGGATTTCTAACAAACTCCTGTCGCCCTCTGGCCTTGAATATCAAGTAAATAAATAGTAATGCTGTGTTGAATCCATGGACTACACTGTGAAATCTTCCCCCCAAAGCACTTATTATATGGTAATTAAAAAATACGTTTTCTCTGCTTATTTATCTTTGCATTTCTGGTACATAGCAGTGTGTTCAGCAGGTAGTAGCTGCTCTATAAATGAGTGAATATATATATTTGTGGCGATGGGCTCAGGATCCATGGTGAAGACTGTCAACACCAGCTTACCTAGGCGTGGAGAATGATTAAATTTATTCTTTAAAACAAATTGCTCTAAAAATACAGCTGATTCTTCCATTTGGCTGTACCTCAGTTCTACTGAGTTGGAACCAGACTTTTCTATAGTAGGCCCATCGCTCACAGGTCTTCACAGGCAATTCTGATGTTCACTCTGGGCTGAGAACCATTGGCCCATGTGAATTAAAGATATAAAGGGGAGCTCCATGGGCCTTTCTGGATTGAAAATCAGGGATCCAGTCTCATATTTTCCTTATTGCGTATTTGTACTTTCTCCACATTTGCAAAGATAAGTAGGGGTGTGTAGGGGGGTGCTTTTTTTAATGAATGAAGGAGAAATGCAACATGGTCCAGAAACCTGTCTCTGGATATAAGATAAATTGTCCTTCTGATGGAGTAAAACATAAATGTATTTTATATTGAGAAATACATATTGAGAAACATAAAATGGTATAACTGTTATTCTGTTACTGGTTTTCTCATTTATGTTTCTTTTTTTTCTTTTTTAAAATATTTTATTTTATTTTTTTAAAGTAATCTCTACACCCAACCTGAGGTTTGAATTTACAACTCCAAGATCAAGAGTTGCACACTCTCCCGACTGAGTCAGCCAGGTGCCCCTCATTTTCCTTCCTCCCTTCCTTCCTCCCTCCCTTCCGTCCTTCCTTCCTTCTTTCCTTCCTTTTTTAAAGTTTATTTATTTTGAGAGAGACAGAGACAATGCAACTGGGGGAGGAGCCAAGAGAGAGGCTGAGAGAGAGAATCCCAAGCAGGCTTTACACTGTCAGCACAGAGCCCATTGGGGGCTCGAACTCATGAAACTGTGAGATCATGACCTGAGCCGAAACTAAGAGTCAGATGCTTAACCAACTGAGCCACCCAGGCACCCCATATTTCTTTTTTTATTTTTTAAGTAATCTTCACCCATACCCAGTGTGGGACTCAAACTTAAAACCCCAAGACCAGGAGTCACGAGCTTTACCAACTAAGCCAGGCAGGTGCCCCTCATTTATGTACCTTGAGCATTTTTTAGAACTGTGTGCCAGGTACTTTTCTAGAATACTGAGTACTGCTCTAGATGTTGATTATAACATGTATAATTACTGGGCACCTGTTAAATTCATAAATTCTTCTAATCTCTTTTACAGTTTTGATTTTGATTCTTCCAGGTTCTTCAGATAGATCCTGAAGTGACAGATGAAGAAATAAAAAAGAGGTTTCGACAGGTACAGTATTATTTCCCTGTAATAGCTGGAGTCTGAACCTTCTGGAAATAGAGTAGCACATGATTCTCTTAAGATTTGCTGTTATGAATATTGGGCCAAAATTTAATTTTTTTTTTAAGCTTAAGATTATGTAACTTTTTTTTTTTTTTTTTTTTTTTACATTTTATTTATTTTTGAGAGAGACAGAGACAGAGCACAAGTGAGGGAGAGTCAGAGAGAGAGGGAGACACAGAATCGGAAGCAGGCTCCAGGCTCTGAGCTGTCAGCACAGAGCCTGACGTGGGGCTCGAACTCACAAACCGCTGGATCATGACCTGAGCTGAAGTTGGACGCTCAACCCATTGAGCCACCCAGACGCCCCAAGATTATGTAACTCTTTAAAAACAAACCTCATAGTGACATAAAATCTTAAATAATTTATTGACCATGGCTTACCTCTTATTCACACAGCCCACCTGCAGCAGTAGTTATTGGTAAGCTATGGAGCTGAATGACCACTGCATTCAGCAGGCTTTTGAAGGTTATTACAGGAGCATACCCACTCTCAAATTTAGGCATACAGTTGGGAGTGAGGGAGAAGGAAGAATAGGATGAATTTGACCTCTGAATAGAATGAATTTTATATCCAAATAGAACCTTTCCAAGCCCTGAAGTAAGCGGGAGAAGTACAAGGTAGAATAGTGGAACTTACATGGAGTCATGCTTATTAAATTCCCTGCCTTCCTGGAGAAAACATGTTAAATGATTTGTAACAGTTTTTTTATTTTTAAGACCCCCTTCCTCAATAATTTTATCTTGTGCAAACTTAAACACTCAAGAGATACCTGGTTTCATGTAAATAGTGCTTTATTGTATAGTCTGTTGTTTAATAACCTTGAGCTACAAAGGTTTATAGTAGCCTTTTTAAAAAACCCTTCCAATTTTGATAGCTGAGTAACCCCCAGCCTTTCTTTCTAGGAGTTGAATAAACACACTCCCTGCCATCTGTCTTTGCAAATTGGATTTTCTGTATACCTAATGTCTTTTTTGTTGGTTTGTTTTTTAAAATTTCCCCAACTTTTATATATCTCTTTGTACTTCATATTGTAATAGGGTCTGACCAGTGCAGAATGTAATTCTCATCTCCTGCATTCCATACTTGTTAATATCCAATATTATGCCTGCTTCCTCAATACAGTAATTGCCTCCACATTGCTGACTCATAATCATGTTCTGATCTACTATTAAGCCAAGATGTTTTTTATCTTTGCCTACTAAGTCATTTTCCATTATATAACATTAAAACATTTTTTTTGGTTTATGTTTTATTTATTTTTGAGAGAGAGATAGAGCATGAGTTGGGGAGGGGCAGAGAGAGAGGGAGACACAGAATCCGAAGTAGGCTTCAGGCTCTGAGCTGTCAGCAGAGAGCCTGACACAGGGCTTGAACTTGCGAACTGTGAGATCATGACCTGAGCCAAAGTCAGATGCTTAACCAACAGAGGCACCCAGCCGCTCCACCCTATCTTATAACTTTTTCTTCCTGAGTTCTACTCTGCACTTAATATTCAGCTTTTATCCCCTTAAAATGTCAAGTTTCCTAATGTAATGCATTAGCAGTCTTTCCCAATTTAATAAGGAAGCATTCAAATCCACAGTCAAAACTTTTTTATGTAAGCTGTATGAAGAACTCAGTGAGAGTTCTTTAGTTATTAATATGATCTAATAGTTAAGAGTATGGGCCTTAGAGCTATATGATTTGAGTTTCAATCTCAGCTGTACCTCTTATGAGCAGTTTGAAGTTGGGCAAGTCCCTTTCAACCTTTCTGTGCCTGTTACCTCATTTATAAAATGCCCATGATGTGTCTACCCAGCAAGATTGTTATGAGGATTTAAATAAGGTAATCGAACAATGCACTTAGAGAAGTATGTCTTTTTCTTGGCATGCAGTATGTCCTCTTTCTGTGCTATCAATGTGTGTTAGACACTATGCTGTTTCTTGCATTATTCCAATGAGCTAGAGGTACCTAGTATTGTTGTATTTACAGAGGAGGAAACTGGAACAGAGATAGGTTAAGTGAATTGCTCAAGGTCTCACAGCTGGTAGGTGATTAAAGTTGGAATTAGAGCCCAGGATTCTGACTCCAGTAATGCTGGATTTAGCATTTCATTCCCACTTGCTGTCATTATCCCCAAAAAGTCCCAATTAGTTCCAATTAATTGGTTTTGGTCTGTCAATAACAGTAGGTCAGTGGTTCTTAACCCTGGCTGTCTGAAAGAATCACCTATGGAGATATTTGCTTTTCACTTTAACTTTTTTATTTTATGTTTCTTTTTGAGAGACAGAGAGAGACAGAGCATGAGCAGGGGAAGGGCAGAGGGAGAGGGAGACACAGAATCTGAAGCAGGCTCCGTGCTCTGAGCTGTCAGCACAGAGCCCAATGTGGGGCTCAAATCGTGAGATGACCTGAGCTTAACTGACTGAGCCACCCAGGTGTGCCCCTGTTATAAAAATTTTTAATTATATTTTAAAAAGAAAGAATAGAGCAGTGAGTACTCATATACTCACCATCTGTAGGCAATAGTTTGCTTCATTAACTGTGTTTTTGGCCGAGTTGTGAAGTAAATTATAGATATCATGGTACTTTACCCCCAATATTTCATCATGTATCCCCCCAAGAAAAAAAAAAGGACATTTTCTTGCATAACTACTTGTCAGACCTAACAAAATTGACACTAATTCCTTACTGTCACCTGTTACCGAGTAGAGGTTAATCCAGTAGAGGCTTAAAAAAGTACAGATTCCAGGGGTGCCTGGGTGTCCCAGTCGGTTAAATGTCTGATTCTTGATGTGGGCTCAGGTCATAATCTTATGGTTTGTGGGATTGAGCCCCATGTTGGGCTCTGCACTGACAGTGAGGAGCCTACTTGGGATTCTGTCTCTCCCTTTCTCTCTGCCCCTCCCCTGCTCCTGTGCACACGTGTGCTCTCTATCTCTCTCAAAAAAAAGTACAGATGTCAGAGACTGATTCAGAGGGTCTGAGAGTAGCAAGTAGACCTATATTTTAAAAAGCTTTACAGGGTTGGAGCATAGCCAGAACTAAGAACTACTACTTAATGGTTTTTTTTTTGTTTTGTTTTGTTTTTAGTTTTTATTTTAGTTCTAGTTAACATACAATGTAATATTAGTTTCAGGCATACAATATAGTGATTCAGCAATTCCGTACATCAGCCGGTGCTCATCACAACAAGTACACTCCTCAGTCCCCATCACCTATTTAACCTATCCCCCGCCCCCCTCCTTAGAGAACCACAACTTTAAAAGTTCTTTTAGGAAAGAGATGATGTCTCATACGTGCTTTAGCCTTCTTAGTGCTTATCAGTATAAGGAACATAATAGGAACGGGGTACTTTTCAGTCTGTCTTCTTCATCCTCACAGCATCCTTGTAATGCTTGGTTTATATTTCTTCTTGACTTTGTGATTAAAATCCTAAATGTTTCCCAGCATTTTACCTTTTGGTGCTTGAATTCTAAGGACCAGTGTTTCTGCACATTTTATGATACTTACTAATTTGTTTTTTTTTTTTTTTTAATTTTTTTTTTTTTCAACGTTTATTTATTTTGGGGACAGAGAGAGACAGAGCATGAACGGGGGAGGGGCAGAGAGAGAGGGAGACACAGAATCGGAAACAGGCTCCAGGCTCTGAGCCATCAGCCCAGAGCCTGACGCGGGGCTCAAACTCCCGGACCGCGAGATCGTGACCTGGCTGAAGTCGGACGCTTACCCGACTGCGCCACCCAGGTGCCCCGATACTTACTAATTTGTAAAAAATGTTTCTGGCTGACAGTCTTTTTTGCTATAATACCTTAGAGCTTTTGGTCGGAAGGAAGCATGATGCAGGTGAAGAGTTACTAAATGTTCCTCGTGTTGACAAACCTAACTTTCCCCTTGTTGTAGTTATCCATATTGGTGCATCCTGACAAAAACCAAGATGATGCTGACAGAGCACAAAAGGCTTTTGAAGGTATTTGTAAATTTACCTGCTCCCGACTAAAACTTTTATCAGTGCTAGAGACTAACTGTTCCTTGTCCTGGATCAAGGAAGGAATGTTACAGTTTTGTCTTCTGGTGATGAAGAAGCTGTGGTTTTCAGTAGAACAGTTGTCATTGCAAAGCAGAATGTTGCTGTTTAAGAAATAGATCTTAACTTTGCCTTGTTAAAACTTTTATGTGCCAACAAAGACTGTTACTGCATAGGATCATTTTTCTTCTTTGAACAACAACAAAAATAATTGGAAGTATTTTGTCACTGAATTAAATCTAGTTGTGGTGTATATAGTCTTGAGGGTATATTTAATTTTTTCCAAGGCTCTCAAGGAAAGTCATTGCTGTAGTTGTATGTTTTAAAATTAGCTTAACAACAATAAATAATTTAACAAAATAGGGAATGCTTTTAGATGGCACAAGTCCATTTACGCTGCCTGAGTATAGTTCAGACTTTCAGAGGGTGTTTGCAGAAACAGTTAATTTCAATGTTTTGCATTAGCTGTGGACAAAGCTTACAAGTTGCTACTGGATCAGGAACAAAAGAAGAGGGCCCTGGATGTAATTCAGGCAGGAAAAGAATACGTGGAACACACTGTAAGTATTTATAGTGCTGCTGTGTTTACAGGAAGTATTAGCAAGCCTTGGGCACCTTGCAGGAGGGTAAATGTTAACCTGGCAATACCTACTGGTGCAATTTGTGACCATTTATGTGGTCTCTGTAACTTTGCTGTGGTGCTCATGAATAGTGTTGTGCCTTAGAGCTCAGGGTGCGGAGTGGCTAGGAGGCTGCTCCCACCTCTTTCCCTTACCAGCTGCATGCTGTGGAGAGAGGGCTTTTCTTTCCCTCTCGTCACGTGTTGTCACGTTACCCACTTCTGAGAGTGGAAGAGTGGAGCAGCCATGGTGATCCTTGACCCTGGATTTTTATTCTTGTCTCAGTGAAGGGGTTGGAACATGGGCTTGAGGAAAGACTGGCAAGGGGATATGAGTAATTTTTTTTTTTTAATAGGAGGAGGTGTATATCTGTATTAATAACAGGGTTGGGAAGGATCAACTAAAATAAATTGAGTTATAGCTGGCTTTATTTTTTTGCATTACCTAAATCTCCTGAGTGGTGGGAAGGGTTAAGATGGCTTGCTTGAGGTAAGAAAGGTTTTTGTTTTTATTTTTTACTTGCTGGGGCAAGAATTGTGAGGCCATTTGTAAGAGCTGTTTCAATTGGGAGTGAATATGGGTGTGATCTTTTCTTTGAAGAGCTTTGGAATCTGAAATAGAACTGTATAACCAGTAATAGTAATAATGAGTCCAATTTAGATGAAGAAAATGGGTAAAAAAGAGACAGATGGCCATAAGTCTATCTTGCTGGTCATGTGTTGGAAGTGGTACCTGTAGGCAAAATTTTGGTAGAAATCAGGAAAGGACCTGACAAGTTCTCCTTAAATCATTGTGGTATATTTACTTTTCCTCTTATTTTGGCCTATAAAGGAGCCATCCTCAGGCTTTCTGGCCACAAGGTGGCAGTAGGGCCATTCTGAGCTTGGAAGACACTGGCTTTTTGCTGGAGCAGTAGTAAATGGTTATTTAATCGAGAAATGACATTCTTATGTGAATGGGTATGTTTATTTTTTTTTATCTCTCAATGGTGGCCAGAGTGATAAAACAAATACAAACAAACAAACAAACAGTTAATGTGGTCTGAAAATTACTGGTTTAAGGGGGTTTCACAGTGAGAATTATCAATAATGCAGTTTTGAAATACCTGGAAACAGTTACACTTAATGCCACAAATTCTGTAGCTTCTTATAAAACTTGACAAATGTAGTTTCTTTGCTATAAACACATAACTACAAACCACAAAAGATTAATGGGTAATCTGTTCAATGTATCAAAGGTTCTGTGGATCTGGCCTAGGATCGGATGAGTTGGGGACAACTTCCTTGCTGGTCCTCTTGCATCCTTCCTGGTGGATTGGATTTTAGATGAGGTTAGAGGAAGGACCCCTGATTCCTAGTTCTCCTTTAACTGCATTGCTGTTTTGGAGGGGAGGGGAAGAGGCTCATTTTTTTTTTTTTTTCCATGCAAACCTTTTATTGTATCTATATCCATTGAAAAGTGCACATGTTATATGTGTGCAGCTTAATGGATATTCTCAACTGATGAAAAATTTTTTTTTAGGTGAAAGAGCGAAAAAAGCAATTAAAGAAGGAAGGAAAACCTACAAATGTGGAGGAGGATGATCCTGAGCTGGTGAGTGAAATATGTGAAAAACCACCTTATCTCATGTGATTGAGCTCATTGATTGGTGGGTTAAAGAGAAGGAAGCCTAAAAAATGGTGCATACATGCTAGAAACATTTGGTTTTAATTTAAAGTATTTAAATGTATGTCCATTCACCTTTCTTTAAGCTTCACTTTTTTTTTTTTTTTTTTAAACCATAGGACTATGGCTTTTTCTTTGAGTGTGTGTCTGCTGATTGGAGTTTGCAGTTGACTTCACTGTATAAAACATACATACCAAGCATTATCCGTAGTTTCTACTTTTTTTTTTAAAATGTTTTATTTGTTTTTGAGAGAGAGAGAGAGTGTGCATGCACATGTGTGTGCACGAGCAGGGAAGGGGCAGAGAGGGAGACACAGAATCTGAAGCAGGCTCCAGGCTCTGAGCTGTCAGCAGAGAGCCCGATGTGGGGCTCACACATACAGTTTCTACTTTTAATGTTTTTTGAAGTATGTTGAAAACTTAGGTATTTGTGAAACAAACCAAGAGGAAAATCCTAGCTATATATGATTTATTGTTTTTTGATTTTGGGGACTTTGGGTTTTTTGGACGGGATAAAGAAGAATAATAGCTTTATTGCTTTGCTGGGTAAGAGAGGCCGCAGCAGGCTAAGGCCTTCAAAACTGCAAGCCCACCCAGAGGATTCATTTTTCAGTCTTTTCCAGATGTCTCTCCTGTATCTAATTCAACAGCAATATTTTTAGGGACTTATTTTTATTGAATGTTTCTAAAGCATTTCACTTAGTTTAAAAAGATACCACAAGCATTTATTTGTATAACCACATTCATCAGTTTCTGTGGTAGGGGTGCCTGGGTGGTTCAGTTGGTTAAGCATTGGACTTTCGCTCAGGTCATGATCTCGTGATCCGTGAGTTCAAGCCCCGCATTGGGCTCTGTGCTGAAAGCTCAGAGTCTGGAGCCTGCTTCAGATTCTGTGTCTCCCTCTCTCTCGGCCATCCCCCACTCACCTCTGTCTCTCTCTTTCTTAAAATAATAAAAAAACATTAAAAAAATTTTTCTGTGATATTTAAATCTCATAAGTATGGTAGTAATTGCAACTGTCATAAACCACTTTGGGAGCAACCACAAGTGACTCTAAACAGCTAGTAAACGGCTTTCCACCAGCTATGAGTGCTCATTGTGCTTCAGGTAATAATTTACAGAGAAACAGCATTGCTTCATCCATTGAGCTCATTAGTGGAGATTAGTTGAGCGAGAGATTCTACTTAGATATTTGTGTCTGATTGCCTTCCTAGCCTGAAAAATTCAAAGTCATCTTAATCTTGCTTCAATTTAGGTCAGTAAGTAAGTCACCATGTACTTATCTTGTTTTTAAAGATTTATAGGGGCTTCTGGGTGGCTCAGTAGGTTAAGCATCTGACTCTTGATTTTGGCTTAGGTCATGATCTCACGGTTCGTGAGTTTGAGTCCCACATTGGGCTCTGTACTGACAGTGTAGAGCCTGCTTGGGATTCTCTCACTCTCTCGCTGCCCCTACCTCATTCTCTCTCTCTCTCAAAATAAATAAATAAGCTTAAAAAAAAAAAAAAAGACTTATACAAGAGATGTCTTGCTACGGAAACTTGCTTACAATTCTTGCTTCAGTGATTTTCCTGACAGTGACTGGCCCCATCTTCTGCTTGAGAACTGTTAAGTCGGTCACCTTTTGCACTAGCCATCTGTTTTGGGTGTACTCTGTCCCTGTATTTTAGTTTTTTCTCTTCATTTCCTCAATCTTCCTTTCTCTTCCTTTCTCTACAGTTATCCTCTTTGGTCTTTTCTTTTTTTCTTTTTCCTTTCCTTTCCTCCTTCTTTTTTTTTTTTTTTTTAATTTTTATTTTTATTAAAAAAAATTTTTTTTTTTAACGTTTATTTATTTTTGGGACAGAGAGAGACAGAGCATGAATGGGGGAGGGGCAGAGAGAGAGGGAGACACAGAATCGGAAACAGGCTCCAGGCTCCGAGCCATCAGCCCAGAGCCCGACGCGGGGCTCGAACTCACGGACCGTGAGATCGTGACCTGAGCTGAAGTCGGACGCTTAACCGACTGAGCCACCCAGGTGCCCCCCCCCCTTTTTTTTTTTAGAGAGAGGAAACATGTGCATGCAGAGGGAGGAGGGGGAGAGAGAATCTTAAGCAGTCTCCACACCCTATATGGAACTCAACTCGGGGCTCTCTCACAACTGTGAGATCATGACCTGAGCCAAAATCCAGAGTCCAGTGCTTAACCAACTGAGCCACCCAGGTGCCCCTCTTTGGTCTTTTCTGAAGACTCTCTTAAAAATACTCCTTGGTCCTTTAAGTTGTTTAGAGCCCTAATTTTGGGGGCACCCGGGTAGCTCAGTTGGTTGAGCATCCAATTTCAGCTCATGTCATGATCTCATTGTTGTGAGTTCAAGCCCCACGTCGGGCTCGCTGCTGTCAGCCTGTCAGCACAAAGCCTGCTTCAGATCCTTTGTACCCCCTCTCTCTGCTCCTACCCTGCGTACGTTCTCCCTCTCAGAAAATAAATAAAACATTAAAAAAAAAAAATTAAAAGGGGTACCTGGGTGGCAAGTTGGTTAAGCGTCCAACTTCAGCTCAGTTCGTGATCTCGCATTTCGTGAGTTTGGGCCCCACATCGGGCTCTGTGCTGACAGCTCAGAGCCTAGAGCCTACTTTGGATTCTGTGTCTCCCTCTCTCTCTGCTCCTTCCCCGCTTGCGCTCTCTCTCGAAAATAAATAAACATTAAAAAAAATAAAGAATGCTGACATTTTCTAAAATAAATTTTATTTATTTAAAGGATTTTTTTTTTAAAGCAAGGGGTTTTTTTTTTTGTTTTATTTTTAAGTTTTATTTATTTATTTTGAGAGAGAGAGAGCACAAGCAGGGGGGAGAGGCAGAGAGAGAAGGGGAGAGAGAGAATCCCAAGCAGGCTCTGTTCTGCCAGGACAGAGCCCAGTGCAGGGCTCGACCTCACAAACTGCGACATCATGGCCTGAGCGGAAACCAAGGAAACCAAGAGTCGGATGCTTAACCAACTGAGCTACCCAGGCACCCTGAGGATTTTTTTTTTTAATGTTTATTTTTTGTGGGGGGGGAGGGCGGGCAAAGAGAGAGGGAGAGAGAGAGAATCCCAATCAGGCTCTGCACTGTCAGCACAGGGCCCAACTTGGGGCTCTTACCTCATGAGCCATGAGATTATGACCTGAGCTGAAATCAAGAGTCAGACGCTTAACCGACTGAGCCACCCAGCTGCCCCAAGAACCCTAATAACTTTTTTAAGTTGTCTTGTTTTTTTCCTGATTATATAAGAACACATACTAATGATAAAAAATTTGGAAAAAGCAAAAGAATATAAAATATTCACAATCAGTAACTGTCCATCCAAGAAAGTTTGGACTTTTTAAGATACTGAAATATTCATTCTGATTGACTGACTCCTTCACTCATTTGATGTTTGTCCTTATCAGGGACTGGGGTTGTCAGTATTGCTTTTATTGAGCAGTGCCTGGCAGATAACAGTATTAGAAAGAAGTGACAGATTTTGGGATTCCTTTACCTCCCTTTTTCTCTGCACATTACTCTTTGCTCCAGTGTCTCTGATTTTAGGATATAGGTTCTATGAAATCTGCATGATGGGTTACTTTCTATTTTTCTTTGTATATTTAAAATACTTTATATTTTGAAGAAAAAACATTTTAAAGATCGAGTTCTGTTTTCTGTCTCACGTTGTGTCTTTTTTTTCTGTCTGCGTATTAAGTAGAATGTAAGTTTAGCTGTGTACAACTGAGACCCAAAACGATGGTGGTTTGAACAAGACCGTGATTTGTTTTCTGTCGTGTCTAATATAGTCTTTGGGAAGATGGCTCCTGGTATGGCAGCCCTGGACCATGTGTTATCCAAGGACTCATTCTCCTCTCTGTGGCTCTGCCAACAAGGATGTTGCCCCCGTCCTCACGGTCCTGGGTGTGTCATCACCTCACCCAAGTACCAAATAGAATAGAGGAAGGTGGCAAGGAGGGACAAGCGTACTCCCTGTAAGAACATTCTGGGAAATTGCTGCATCGTTTCTCCTTACGTTCTGTTGGCTGGAGGCTAAGCTCCATGGCCACACCTAGCTTCAAGGAAGCCTAGGAAGGATGGGCTTTTACAGTGGATGACCAGATACCTAAAGATAAGGGGCTTTACGTGGAAGGAGAACGGATAATGGGGTGGTGGAGGACACACAGCTAATAGCGTCAGTGGCCCTGCCATAGTTAGTAGACTCCTGAGACTGGTCTGCTTGATAGCAACTAATAGTACCTGGCTGGGGGCCTAGCACAGAGTAACGATGAAATATTTGTGAAAAGAAAGAAAGTTATTTTTTCAGAGTTCTTTGGAGGAAAGGGCCCTCCAACATGGTTATGATAAACAAGTCGAATTTTTTTCTTTTTCGTGCTTTTTAGCAGAGCAAGTTTCCTGTGTATCATCTGCATGGTGAAAGTGGAAAATTTTCATGGGTGGTTATGTTATTTATCTCTCAGGAGAGAGCATCATTAAGCAGTTCTCTCTGAAATCTTTCTTCCTTGCTGGTTCACATCTGCTTTTATCTTGACGCCATCTAAAAGTGCTTGATTCAAGTTGCTGGTAAAATGCTTTTATTTTCTTTTTTTCTTAATTTTCTTGTAGTTCAAACAAGCAGTATATAAACAGACCATGAAACTCTTTGCTGAGCTGGAAATTAAAAGGAAAGAGAGAGAAGCCAAAGAGATGCATGAAAGGTATACATCAGAATATTTGTTTAATCCATCTAAATACCTAGATTAACCAAAATTGGTCTTTGGGGATTTTCCTCATGAAGAGTTTTTCGAATCAAGGAATGATGTAGTGTATCGTTTAAGAGACTGTCTAAAATAGTTATCTGAAACAGCCAAACTTTTGAATCTTTAGGGTAAGAAATTCTCTCTGACTTTTGGGAAATTGAATAGACCTATCCTCAGGGAGTTGTTAATCAAGAGTGCTATATGTTTTCTTCCTGATTTCTTGGGGTTAAATAGTCAGAGGCCAGAACCGTTTGTGTGACTAGTGGCTGCAGCTTTGGTGAGTATGTAGTATTTATTGAACAGTGTAATCACTTACAAAATACTTATTGTCCCAAAGTATGATTTCCCTGGCTTTTCAGAAATCTTGAGGTGAATTTACGTATTTTGTAGTGTTTATTAGTGTTTAGCAGTAACTACATTTTGGTAGTTGAGGCTGTGTGAAATGTTCTTGTTTTGGGATTGGGTTTTGTCCAGAGATCCTCTTGTAAGAACCTCTGCTATTATAATCGTCGTTGTACTGAAGTAGGGTCACCTGGGTTCTTGAGATAGCTTTGTCACGGACTGAGCCTGGAACTTTTGGACTGAGCCCGTAACTTACGATTATTGTTGGCTGGGCCTTGGTAACCATATGTGTCCGTCTGTGTAACAGGGATGTTTGTATCTTGCCCTGTAGTTCTTGCCCATGTTCTAATCTGCAATTAGGTTTACTTGATATACTTGGAATTGATTTACTTGATATACTTGTTTCTGTGGGGAGATGACTTAACTTTTATGGTTAATAGAGTCTCTAGGTATCATATCAATACTCTGGTCTGGTTTTCTTCCTAGGAAGCGACAAAGGGAAGAAGAGATTGAAGCTCAAGAAAAAGCCAAACGAGAAAGGGAGTGGCAGAAAAACTTTGAGGTAAGTTTCCAAGGTGGCCAGGGATTCTCATTCCAGAGTAAGAAAACTTCCCCGTGTGGAAACTTGGTTCCTGGGGCATTGCCAGAACTGACTGGGGCAGACAGTCAGGGAAAGGGAATTCGTGGGGAAGAGCAGGAGCTTTGGAGAATGAGGCCTAGCTCAGCTGCCTGTATGCTCTGTAGCCTTGGCGGGAGCAAGGAGGATCCCTGAAGGGTTAGAGATTATGGAAGGCACAGCTGCCAAGTGGGCTCAAGAAAAATGCTTTGCACGTTTAGTTTAGGGGTAATCATGGAGTAGCCCCGTTCTTAGAGGTCTGCTAGCAAAAACTGAGGTTCTTGTGACCCTGATGTCCTGGCTTTTAAACTTGATTCCTCTTTAACACCCTAGTTACATTCTTCAGGTGCTCAGCCAGTTTCCTCAGTTGAGCAACATCTGATGTCTTTTCTTCTGTAACATTTAGGTCTTAGGCTAGGGATTGGCTAACCAGAGTTGATGACTTTGTTTCTGTCTCCCTGCATATATGCAGAGAGAGGAAATGAATAGGGCTCTTGATACGCAGGAGAGAGACCCTGGAGGCCCTCCCGGCATCACTGGCTAGGCCTTGTGCTGGCTTTGAGCCTCCATCCAAGTTTTGCGGGGCAGAAGGAAGGTTCAGTGGAAAGAGCAGCTCTGCTGCTGGCTGTCCATACGGCTTTGAGAAAGTGATCTAACCCCTGAGCCTTGGTGTGTTCAGATGTGAAATGGTGGTGGCACTTTACATACTATGGGCAGCTTTTTGTGAGGGTTAGAAATAGCACGTGCTAAGTATCTAGCCCTGCGATCTCCGGCAAATGTTGTGATGAGTATTACACATTTTGCCCTCCTCTTCCTGCCTATAGCTGATCGTGCCTTCTGGGGGTGGGATGCCACTTTCCGTGGGCTTATGGAAGCGTGAAGAAAGGCTCTGCTCTGTTCTATTTTTGGATTATTCCAGAGGGCTTGAGCAGGGCTGGGCTGCAGGGATGGCAGAGCAGGTTCAGGCCCTTTTCGTCAGCTAGTTTCCTCGCCCCAAACCTCTTTTGTGCTTAGGAAAGTCGAGATGGTCGTGTGGACAGCTGGCGGAACTTCCAAGCAAATACAAAGGGGAAGAAAGAGAAGAAAAATCGGACCTTCCTGAGACCACCGAAAGTAAAAATGGAGCAGCGTGAGTGACCACCTAGGGTCACGGCCACAGAACCTTCCCCCGACTGTCTCCCCTCCTGCTTCGAAGGACTCATTCTCTCTTCCCATTTCCACCCCAACATAGAGTAGTAGTTGCTTTTTAGTCCATTTTGTTTTCAATACAATTTAATATCGATCAGAGTAATTCTTTTGTACATTGAAATGAGGGGCTCAGTTTAAAATGAAACCTTTCCCCACTCCCACCCCTAGACCAACCAGGATTGGAAGGGGCCACCATGGGTGCCGCCTTCTCTTCCCACAGCCCGTAACTTAATGTTTTGTACTTCACTGAATTGTGATGGTTAGAAACCTCGTGTATAGTTTGTGGAAATCATCCAATTAAACATATTGCTTAAAATGGTGTTGCCGTGACTTCAGAGACAAGCCTGGGCCACCTTAGGAATCCCCTCTGCTTCAGTTGCTTGCTTCTGGGCGTGGCATCCTTCGAAGCCCCAGATCAGACAGGGAAGGCGGTGGGCACACAGAACAGTCACTCGATGCCCTGACCTCCCGACAGTGTGTGGCATGTGCTCTCCCTTCTGACTGATCTTTCCGTGTGGCATGAGGCTCCGAGCCACCCAAACCTGTTGCTTTCCAAAGAGCTAGCCATCTTCCACCCACCACCATTCTGTCCTAGCCTGTCTGCATTCGTTAGTGGTAATATTCTGTATATGTAATAAATTTTTATACCCTAACCATCGATGTACTCTTCCTTAGGTATTATTCCAGGGGTGGGTCCGTTGGCCCAACTCTGAAATGCTTTGGAGTTCGACAGACCCGCTCCTCACCTGCTCCCTACCACTTAATTGCTGAACCTTAGTTTCTTCATGTACAGAATGGGAATATAGAATAGCCGTGGCAGCCTTTACGAGGCTTTGCCGTGGCACATATAAGGTAGCTACCACAGTGCTCAGAGGGTGTTGCCAGTATTACTGTTGTGTGTAAAATGAAGATACTGATATTTTAGGGATTGAGTGAAATAACGTGTGAAAGCACCCAGCTCACAGTGTATACTCAAACGTCCTGCAGGTTATGAGAGACAGGATCAGCCCTTGCGAGGGATGTGCGGTGGGAAATAGAGGACACCTAAAATGTGAAGATAGGAGAAACTGGGTGACAACTAGATTTCGCACAGTGTTTCATTTTTAAATTTTATTTTGAAAATTTAAGTTTTATTTAAGTAATTTCTTTTGAAATTTTTAATGTTTATTTATTTTGGAAAGAGAGAGAGAGTGTGAATGAGGGAAGGGCAGAGAGAGAGGGAGACACAGAATCTGAAGCAGGCTGCAGGGTCCGAGCTGTCAGCACAGAGCCCGACGCGGACTGTGAGATCATGACCTGAGCCAAAGTCGGACGCTTAACCGACTGAGCCACCCAGGCGCCCCTATTTTGAGTAATTTATGCATCCCACACGGGACTTGAACTCTAAACCCTGAGATCAAGAGCCTCATCCTCTTCCGACTGAAACAGCCAGGTACGCCTGAGCAATGTTTTATAGACAAGGAAAGAGGTACAATAAACACAAAGGCACACTGTCTTGTAGTATAAAGAGATACCGCACGTTAGATTTACTTCCCTGTGGGAGGGGACAAAAGCCTGGGTGGCTCGCTGCCCTTCCAAGTGCGGCTGAGCAGTCCAAACCACGGACGAATCTGTGCACAGGATGTGGGTGGATGTGGCTCTGGCTGAAAGTGGGCCAAGGCAGAGAGGGAGAAATGTTCCATCATGCCGCAGAGTGATACGTGTCATGAGGTGATGCAGACGGTCCTGTGCAGGGGACAGCAGCCATCTCTTCTACAGGCAAAGTGCTACCCGTCTCTTTCCGGGATGTGTGTGTAAATTCCCACGCCTGCCTTAGAGGTTATGCCGTTGTCACACTTCAACTGTTTTTGCAGGCTTGTGAGGGCCAGGCCCAGTCTTTCGCATTCGACAGATATGCTGGCTTAGGAATAAAATGGTGAACACCGTGGGGCCCTGCTGCCTACCACAGTCTGCTGGGGCACATGGATGAGCGGGCGACTGCAAAGATCATGAGAGGCACAATGCATCCACTGCTCAAGGACGCAGGAGGGGTCCCTTGATCCTGTGCTTGAGCAAAGGCATGTGTCCTAGAGGAAGTGATGTTTTTAAAGTTGGAACCCAGAGGCTGATGCATCAGGAATGTTTTCAGCTGAAAAGAATAACTAGCATAAACAAATAGGGGTATATTTTGCTCACGGAAGTCTGACGGCCGGCAGTTTCAGTACCGGGCTCAAGAGTGCTACCAAGGAACCAGGCTCTTACTATGCTTCCCCTCCATCCTCTCAGCAGGGCTTGTCATCTTATTGTCGCAGAATCTTCATAGAAGAATATGTAGCTCCACGCCTCATTCCAGTTGCCAAGCAGAAAGAAGTCATCCAGGAAGCAAAAATTTCCCTAAAAGATGTCGTTTTCTAGAAGATGGGCCACGAGGCCGCCTCTAACTGTAAATGTGGGAAAACAGCAAGGGAGAATGGGCAGGCCACAGACCAGGTCTTGTCCCTTGGGGCTGAACACCTACTATTTCTAGGAAAGTTTTGTTGGCAAGGAAGGAAGTAAGGGAGATTGACTGTGAGGGACCACTAAGTTTCCATCACAGGTCGGGTGGGACTTGAAAGATGTTTCAGTTGGAGGGAACGGTGTGTGCAAAGACCCAGAGGTAACTGATGCCATGTTTGGAAACAGAAGTGAGGTGAAATGAGACCAGGGACATCAGAAAGTCATATTAAGAAATTTGGGTTTCAGCCATGACATCCTATTTTCCCAGATGGACTAAAGCCTTCCCATTTCCTTTCTGGCACATTGTAGCCACAGACCCACTGGAAGATCTGCCAAGATCCCAGCCCATTCCCATAAGCATGTTCAGAGCAATTGTTTCAGTGATGACCCCCCCACCCACCCAGAGGGGAGTGCTTTGGGCATTGGATAGAGACAGTGTTAGCCAAGATGCCTCCAGGGCAGGGCTGTGGCTGTGACAGCTTCTCCAGCCTCTTCATCTGTGAGCAGGTCAAGAGCGTCTTTGCTCACTGGAGGAGCGGCAGGGCCCGGAGAGAATGAAAGACCGGCTGAGGCACTTCGCTCCTGTGGTTTGCTGTGAAAAAGGGAGCAAAGAGCCACTGCCCCCACCTCCCCCACTGTGCAGGTCACTGCTGCCTGTGGGGCCACCTAGGGCAGAGGGGAAACGGAGGAGCCAGACAGGCACGGTTAGAAATCTGGCATTTGGGGTTCAACTCTGAGCCTCAGCTTCCGGATGCGTAGACTGGGAATAGTCCCTTTTAAGAGGAAGTGTGACCACCTAAAGCGTCAATCATTGCCTTTGGTGGTCCAGTCACCGAAACGCTCCCACCTCACCCCACCGCACCTCACCCCAGTGGCTGTGGCCTCAGCCAGGCCCCGCCTCCTGGCCCCTCTCGCTTCCCTAGGGCCCCAGTGGAGGGAGGAGTAAGAGCCGGGGAGGCCGAGGATGAGTCCGGGCTTGCACTGAGGGTGGAAGTTCAGTGAAGCAGGATTTGCCTCTCTGGTCCCTCCCTCCCCCCCACCCCCTCCCCCATCCATCCTGGCGCAATCTGGTTCATCTACCCCCTTGCTGAAGTTGTCCGTGCTTCTCATGCACCTGAGAAACATGGCGATGTCTGACCCTGAGTGATGAGGCGTGAGCACAGAAAGGGCTTGGAGCCACCTTATCAAGTGTCTGCTCTTCCACTAAGCTTTGTAAATCCTGGCACCCCACTTCCCCCTTCTGGGCTTTAGCTTCCTCCTCTTTGGTAAAAGGAGGGTAAAAATACTTTCTTCATTCCTGTCCTATGAATTCTAGTGAGATTCTGTTTATTGTAAAAAGAACCGAGGTGCCTGGGTGGCTCAGTGGGTTGGGCATCCGACTTCAGCTCAGGTCACGATCTCACAGCTTGTGAGTTCGAGCCCCGATTCGGGCCCTGTGCTGACTGCTCAGAGCCTGGAGCCCGCTTTGGATTCTGTGTCTCCCTCTCTCTCTGCCCCTCGCCTGCTCGTGCTGTGTCACTCCTGTCTCAAAAATAAATAAACATTAAAAAAAAAAAAAAAAAAAAAAAGAACCAACCTTGTAAGTGGAGGCAACAGGCCCGTCCGTATGTGGCATCAGAGACTGTTGCCTTGAACCTTCTCCGAGCCTCTGCTTCCTCTTCTCTTAAACTTGTTGCCCTGAGGGTTAAGGAGGTCAGGGAAAACAGATGCCTGGCACAGGGCTGTGCACAGTGGGTAGTGATCCTTGGCCCTCTTGTCCAATGTGACTGCTCTAAGCCATTCAGTGAAAGAGCAGAGAATTGAGAACACCTGGGAAGCTTGGTGAAAAGACAGTTTCTGGTCTCCCTGAAAACTATGATGGATTCAGGTTGAGGAGAGGCAGCTGGATCTTTTTTTTTTTTTTTTCCTTTTAAGGTTTACGTATTTTTGAGAGAGGGCACGAGTCGGGGAATGGTGGGGGAGGAGCAGAGAGAGAGGGGGACAGGGGATCAGAAGCGGGCCCTGCACTGACAGCAGTGAGCCTGATGTGGGGCTCAAACTCGCGAACCATGAGATCATGACCCGAGCCAGAGATGGATGCTCAGCCCACTGAGCCATCCACGTGCCCCCAGAGCAGTCTTAAAGAGTGATCAGTAGGCAGCCAGGCAGAGAGAGCGAGGGAAGCATGAATAAAGGCATGGAGGTCAGGGGACAGTCAAGGGACCCAATTCCTTCTCTGCCAGCCCAAGCCCAACCCTTACTCCCAGAGGCGCTCCACATTGGATGGACCAGCCCCATGTTGTTGGCTGAGCTGACATACAGAGAGATTCCCTGGCTAGACGTGGGTATTCCCAGTGTCTTTGGGGTTGGGGCCCCACCCAAGGAGTTGTCTTCCTTGCATTATGCCCTGCCCAGCGGAGCCTGCAGGCAGGCCTCCCCTAATTCTTTATTCAGCTGTTGAATGGGGATTGGAGCGTAAAGTGAGTCACGTACTTAGGTCTAGGCCTGCCTTCTGCTTCCTCCCTACTCTCTACCCCACTTCCTGGGTTCTCCGAGAAACCGACCAGGAAACATGCTTTCAGTGCCCTCCATCTTTTCCTCAGCTTTGTTGTCACCCCCTAGACCACCGTTTCTGCTGTTTCTCAGGTAAGAGTCTGGTGACCTGGGTGAGAGGGCCAGGTTTGCCTGCTTTGTCTGGCTGCCCCGTGGAATCTGTGAGGCTGTTCAGGCTCTGGAGGGGTCCGCAGAGCTTGGTTATGCCTGACTTTTCTCCCACCGGCACATCCCCAATAAACACACAACTTTCTTTTGTCACCACACAGCACACATCCTTTCATTCCTCGTAGACATTTAACACCCAATCGTCAACAGATGTAGCATTCACACATATCACACAGAACAGACCCTCATCACCCACAGACCTAGTTCATGGCCCTTCACAAATACGTAACACACAGCAGGCCCTTAACATCATGAAAGAACCCATGACCCTTCACTACGCGCAATATGCAAAGTGTCACAATTGACAGTTGCCCCTCATATGATGTATATTGTTGGCCACAGGATGCAACACACATCTTTGCAGACACACAACAGGGACGTCAGCACTGGCAGACACAACACGTGAATCCTTGCAGGACACAACAAGCCCAGAGACGAAAGACCCCCTGCTCACTTGCTACAAAGAAACCTACTCCACACAGACACACAAACATCCCTCCTACACACACGAACACACACATCAATGCAACCACATGTACATATCACAGAAACTCTCGTCATCCCCAGACAGGTCCCCAGGACGTTTGGGTGTTGCTGCTTAGCTGGAACAGGGGCTGGGACCGTCCCCACTTTTAACTTTCTACCATGGGTCCTGCTTGTGCATCGTGGAGGGGATGAGTGGGGTGGGAAAAAAATGCTAGGGGTCCTGGCCACATCATGGAGCATGATGGGAGAAGCCACTGTCCTAGCTGTCAGAGTGCTGCTTCCTGATGACGCTGGGACTCCGCAGAAGCTGGTATTAAAAAAAAAAAAAAAGAAAAAAAAAAAGCTAGCTAGCATTCATCACATGACCACTGTGGGTCAAAGATCATACCCAATGCTTTTACAAGCATTATTTCATTATGCACTTCCTTTATGAAGTATATACTATTATTCTTGTTTTAAAGCTATGTTTTGATATAAATAGGCTCAGAGAGGTTAAGAAACTTGTCCAATATCCCACAGCCAGGAGAAAACAACGGAATTTAGACATAGGTAAGTCTGACCCCAGAGTCTACTTCTTTTTATTTTTAATGAATTTTTTTCCATACTTTAAAGAGGTAGCAAATAAGCAAGTTCAAGATTCAATAGATTGAACCCTTGAGGGCCCTGGCCACCCGCCCTGAGGCTTCCTTTCAGATCCAGTGCAAGGTGTGTGGTGAGGCGGTGAGGCCGTCCGGGGGAGGGGAGCGGGTGTGCTGTTGCAGGTAGGCCCAGGCTGGAGAGTGAAAGCAGGTGGGACTCAGCCTGACCAGGGAAGGAGAGGACATGGGGAAAGAGGAGGAAGAGGAAAGAGGAGAATGGGGACCAGCTGCCCATACATGTCTGTCCTTAGCAGACCTGATCCCTGTGTGAGCCTAGTGGTGCCGTCCTCACTTTATAGATGAAGAATCTGAGGCTCGGGCGGCCCAGTTGTTGAATGGCAGGGTGGGACTCCAACTCCCAAAGTCTGAGGGAGAATAAGAGATGGCGCACGTGCTCAGGAGCGCCAGAGAGAAGCAGAGAGAGAAACTGAGGTTATAGTGAGGAGGAAGGAGAACTCAGGGCCGCCGGGCATTAGGGCTGGCATCCCAGAAAGGGGTCTCAGCAGGAACATACTGCCCAAGTTACTTTTTGGCTCCCAGAGGTCTCTGGTTTTGTGGTAATCCCTGCCTCCAGAGACTCTTTCTCTAGTCTGTTCATTGGCACTAATTATCTGCCTGTGTGCTTATAACATCTGTCTTAATCGCTGTAACCTTCCGGTAAATCTCCATATATGATGGGGCCTGTTTCTTGACTTGTATGCATAAATATGACAAACACCTTTGCACCTGCCACCAATTAAACAGACCATACAGGTGTAATAGCCCCCTGTGTACCTCACCAGTCCTGCCCTCTCCCTCCCTCGCCAGAGCTAATCATATCCTGAATTTGTTTTTCTGTATCAATGCATATGTATTGTGTCCACCGGCAGTCATAGTTTTAAGAAATAGTATCATGCTCTATTTATCCTCGCTTTATTTGTTTATTGTTCGTGTTGTTATATGTGGCTCTGTTCACTTTAACACATGCACCGGATTGTATCGCGAAAACATGCAAATATACGTTTCCTTGTATACGGGAAATATTAATATTTCTGGTGTATACCTAGGAAGGATGTGCATATTTTCAACTTTATTATAAAGTCAATTTCCAAGATGTAGTGCCTTTTGTACATGAGAGTTTCCGTTGTTCTACATCCTCCCTGATACTTGGAATTGGCAGACTTTAATTTTTTCCAGTCTGGTGGTTGGCTGTTTTAATCTGAACTCCTGATTGCCTGAAATGCTGATCATATATATTTTTTAAGTTTTTTCATCTATTTAGAGAGGGGGGGGGCACTCACATGCATGCCCACGTGCATGGGGGACAGTCAGAAAGAGGGAGAGAGAGAGAGAATCCCACGTGGGCTCCTCACTCTCAGTGCAGAGCCCGATGCAGGGCCCAAAGTCATGAACTATGCGATCGCGAGCGGAGCCGAAGTCAGACGCTTAATTGACTGAGCCACCCAGTTACTCCTGCTGATTATCTTTTATGTTTCGTAGTCATTCAGGCCTTTTCTTCTGTCTATTGCCTCCTCCTTTCTTGACCCATTTTTCTATTGGTCTTGTCTCTAAGTTACTGATTTGAAGGAATTTATATTATATTATGCTTGAAAATCCTTTGTTACGTGTATTGCAAATATTTTCTACGGGTCTGTGACTTGTGTCTTCCTCTTTTTGTCTTATTTTTTGATGTACACAGTTTTGTTTTGTTTTGATGTACACAGTTTTAAACTTTATGTGGTCAGATTTATCCAACTTTTCTTTGTTATTTATAATTTCTGTCTTAATTAAAAAAATTTTTCCTTGGGGCGCCTGGGTGGCGCAGTCGGTTAAGCGTCCGACTTCAGCCAGGTCACGATCTCGCGGTCCGTGAGTTCGAGCCCCGCGTCAGGCTCTGGGCTGATGGCTCGGAGCCTGGAGCCTCTTTCCGATTCTGTGTCTCCCTCTCTCTCTGTCCCTCCACCGTTCATGCTCTGTCTCTCTCTGTCCCAAAAATAAATAAAAAACGTTGAAAGAAAAATTAAAAAAAAATTTTTTTTCCTTGACCCTTATATCATAAAGATATTTTCCTCTACTTTTTTCCCCCAAAACTCTTTGTATTTTGCTTTTCATAATTAGGTCTTTATGCCAGTTGGAATTTAATTCTGGGCATAGTGTGAGATAAGGATCTAATTTTATTATTTTTTCCCTAATGAATTGCCGATGATTTGCATCAGTATCTACAAATAAATTCCTGCTCTCAAGGAACTTACAATTTAGTTGAGAGTCAGATAATGAGCAAAGTAAACAACTAAAATATATAGTGTGTTAGATAAGCGCTGTGGAGGAAAAGAAAGCAGGGTAGGGGCCTAGGGCATGCTGGGGGATGGCTGCAATTTATTGGGGTTATCAGGAAAGTCCTCACTGAGAAAGTGGCATTTGAATAACTCTGAGTGTCTGGGGAAGAATGTTCTAGGCAGAGAGCACAGGAGGTGCAAAAGCTCCAAGCAGGAATGTGCCCAGTGTGTTGAGGTGGAGGAGAAGGGCCAGTGTGACTAAAAGGTGGGGAGAAAGAAGTAGGAGATGAGGTCAAGCCTTACAGGGCCCTTTCTCCTTGAGCGGAGAAAGGATGTGATCTGACTGATGTATAAAGGTTCAACTGCACAGCCGTATTGAGAACAGATTAAAGGGGGTGCAAGGGTGGAAGGGAGACCAGTGAGGGGCTCCATCTAGTGAGGGATGATGGTGGCTTGGACCAGGGCCGAAGCACTGGAGATGGTTCAAAGTGGTCAGATTTTGGATCCATCCATCCATCTATATACGTCTGTCTATCATTTATCTATCTATCTATCTATCTATCCTCTATCATCTATCTATTTATCATTTAAAGTTTAAATTAAATGTATTTAGGGCTGCCTGGGTGGCTTAGTCGGTTAGGTGTCTGACTCTTGATTTCAGCTCAGCTCATGATCTCACAGTTCGTGAGTTTGAGCCCCGCATTGGGCGTTGCTGACAGTGCGGAGCCTGCTTGGGATCCTCTCTCTCCCTTTCTCTCTGCCCCTCCCCTGATCATTCTCTCTCTCAAAATAAATAAATAAAATTAAAAATATGTATTTGTTGAGGAGGCCAGGTCGTTTACATTTTCTCTTGTCTGAGTTTGCTGAGTGTATCCCTATGATCTGGTCCTTTTCTGTATTTCCGGTAAACTGGTGGTTGAACTTGCTGATTCTATTTCCTTGGCAACACTACTTCATAGGTAGCGTTATGATTTGGCTGTGTGCCACACCAACTTTATTAGAAAGGTTTTTAAACAGACACAAAAAGAGAGGGAAGTGTAAGTCTCTATATACCTGTATTCATTTCCTATAGCTGCTGTCACAAATGACCGCAATAAACACACGTTTATTCTCTTAACAGTTCTAGAGGCCAGAAGTCCAAAATCAGTATCAACGGGTAGGGAGTCAGCAGGGCTGTGTGTTCCCTGCAGAGGCTCTAGGACTGAATCTGTTTTCCAGTGCCTGGTGGCTACCAGCATTCCTGGCTTGTGGCCATGTCACCCCGCCTCTGTGGCCGCATTGTCTTCTCTTCAGCCTGTAATCAAATTTCCCTTAGCTTCTTTCTTATACAGATACTTGTGATTGTATTAAGGCTCATTTGGATTATTCAGGATGATCTCCCCATCTCAGGAGCATTAATTTAACAACACCTGAAAAATCTTTGGCATATAAGGTAACAGTTACATGTTCCAAGGATTAGGACCTGATACCTTTGAGGGTCATTATTCAGCCCGCTTCAACACCCATTACCTAGATTCAATATTTTGCCGCATTATTTTCCTCCCTCCCTCCCTCCTTCCCTTTTTCCATCCTTCCTTCTCCTCTCTCTTTCCCCCATTCCATCCTTCTCATTCCCCTTCCTTCCTCTCTTCTTATTTTGCTGTAATATTTTAAAGCAATTCCCTGCAACTTCATTTCCAAATATTTCCACATATATGAATAGTTTCTTATATAACCACACCACTATTATCACTTAATAAAATTAACAATAATTCCTTAGAATCATCTAAAATTCTGTCCATGTTAAATTCTCCCTGATTTTCTCAAATCTGTCTGTCCTGGATATCTTCTGTTTTGCCCTCTAGATCTTGCTTCTCCGCCCCACTCTGTGCCTCCGGAGGCTGATTTGTATGGACTACGTTACCCTTATCCCTTGCTTCTGGTTGGACTCCGGGGGAGTCCAAGGGGAGGCACTGGCAAGAGATCAGTCATCGGGGGATTACCGCAACTTCTTACCCAAGGCCACAGCTCCTGCCTGGCAGCCCTCTCCAAATAGCTACCCTTGGGTTCCAGAACTTCTCCCTCTCCAGCCTTTCGGATGGTGAAGGCACCCACTCTTGGGAGCCTTGGAGTACTACAGGGTTCCTTTTGGTTCTCTAGCCCTGCCCTCACCTCTTTAAGTGGTCCCTTTTCCCTCAGATTGCCCATTTGAGTGTGCATCTCTTTTCAGTACCCTGATATATGGTTTTATTTTATTCTTAACATTTTTTTTTTTCTGGTCCCCATTTATTCACACTTCAGCACGGTGGTTAAGATCTAGAATGGGCTCCGAGGCCAGATTATCTAGGTTCAAATTCTAGTTCTGCCACATATAAGCTGGGTGACTTTGGCAAGCTACTCAGCTTCTGTTTGCCTCAATTTCCTTGTCTCTAAATTGGAGATAATGATGAATGCACCTACTTCAGAGGAATATGGTAAGGACATACACAATAGCATGTATAAAGCAATTACATAGGGTACAACTGCCTGAAACACAGTAAATGCCCACCATGTGTTAAATAGCATTGGATCATTATTGTTAGCACTTTTATTATTCCTTAAGCACGCTCCTCTTGAGTCCCTTTCCACTGTGTTCTTTTGTGTGGATTTTTAGTTATTATTTTTAACCCTTTATTTGGAAATAATCGTAGATTTGGGGTGCCTGGGTGGCTCAGTCGGTTGAGCGTCCAGCTTTGGCTCAGGTCATGATCTCATGGTTCATGAGTTCGAGCCCCGCGTCGGGCTCCATGCTAACAGCTCAGAGCCTGGAGCCTTCTTCGGATTCTGTGTCTCCCTCTCTCTCGGACCCTCCCTTTCTCACACTCTGTCTCTCTCTCCCTCAAAATAAATAAACATTAAAAAAAATTGAAATAATCGTAGATTCATGGGAAGTTGCAAAGATAGTACACAGAGGGGGTATAAGGCTGGCTCGGTCGGTGGAGTGTGCAGCTATTGCTCTCGGGGTTGTGAGTTTGAGCCCCGCGTTGGGTGTAGAGGTTACTTTAAAAACAAAAAACAAAAAACGATAGTACACACAGGTCCCAAATACCCTTACCTAGTGTTCCCCAAGGCTTGATTAGATTCAGGTTTATATGTAGAACCGACCAAATTTGCTAACACAATGGATGTGGGTGTGAGAAAAAATGAGGAATAAAATGTTACCTACCTACCTGCCTACCTACCCTGCTTATTGATCATGTCAAAAGAGGTCCTGAAACATCTATCACAAGAACACGAATAAAGGACTGTTGAAAAACACGGCCGAGCCAAATAGTTCTGGATTTGACACAAGTCCAGAGTCAAATCCAATTTGACACAAATTGGAGTCTGTGGTCAGATGGTGGGAGGGGTGGGGCTGGTTGATCCTGGAGGTCCTTCCGGGCTGATGTCTCTCATGGCGTGTGGGGCATGGAGGATGGCTGAGAAGGTGAAGCCACTTCAGGGAAAGAGGATCTGAGTTGGGGAGCAGAGCTAGGGCCTTGGCAATGCAGTGAGCAGACCATGGTCTCTTGTGTCTCAGGGCACTCAAGACTCAAGATGCCTCTATGGGAGCTGGGGAGGGATGGCCAAATGGGGCCGCTTCAAAGTTCCTAACAGGAGGCCCGGACTGCATGCTGGGATGTGAGGCGAGTGAGTGTGGCGGGTGAATGTGAAGCGTACGTGAATGGGCATGAGGAAAGACGTAACCGGGCAGGTATGAGTGAGGGGTGACAGACCTAGGCACCTGAGTGTCTGAGTGCACATGGGAGTGGAGGGATGTGATTGTAAGTTGGCGTCTGCACGAGTGTGCATTGAGGGTACGCGAGCGTGCAAGGCTGATATATGGGAGAGGTGTGAACGTGTCTGCCTGTGTGTGATGGGGGTGGAGCTGGGGCAGGGGCAGACTTTTGGCTCTAGTTCTTCAGGGCTGAGGCACACGTTAAAAGCGATTTGTCCTTTGAGATGCATTTGTGGCTTTGATAAGGTACAGTTGCAGGGTCCCAGTCGGCAGGAGGAAGCTAGCCCAGTCACGCAGTGCGGAGCTGAGGCTGGATCCTGAATGGCGAGGCAGGAGCCTCTGCTGGCTCTGCTTTGCACCTGCCTCGCTTTGGGACCCTAGTCCCGTCTAGGCCTGCTTCCCTCTCTGGGTAGGAGGGTGTTTGGTTTGGCTGATACGTGAGCACCTTGCTTTTGTAGGTAGGGTCTTCTACAGTGCCTGGTGCCTGGGCGTACTTAGTAATTTCCTGATTGAATGAATGAGTGGGTAAATGGACTGGAAACTGAGGCAGGGAGCGCTGGCTCATCTCTCACTCACGTCCACACAAAGCTTCCACCCAACTGACTTTCTCACGCACACAGGTACACGAGCACGCACGCACTCACGTTCACAAACTCATCTGCGTTCCCCCAGTCTGTTGCCCACACCTATTCACCCTCACTCACTCCCATGAACTGGCACGGTGCCAAACTCCTGCTCAGGGTCTTGGGGCGCCTGCTCCCTCCTACTGCCCCTCAGCACGCTGTCCCCGTGGGTGCCTCGGGCTTGGCGCTTCTTGGTGACCAGCGATGCCCAGCCCAGTCACGCCACTGACCACGGCAGCGCTCATGAGCTCCTCCCTTCTCCCTCTTCGTGTTCTAGCTGTCTCTCCCTCTCCGCCTTTCTTTCATTTTTTCCCTCACACCCATCCACAGACACGCAGATGTGCACGCATGGGCACCAGGAACGCGCTCACCGTCTGTCTCATCACGTTCTCCTTTAATTCCCTTGGTTCCTGCCCTCGTGTCTCCTCATTCGTCTCACGCTCTCAGTCTGTGTTTACATCCGTCTGCCTTTCTCTGTGTGCCTCTCTCCTCCCATCTCTCACTTCTTTCCTGATTGTCCCCCTCTCTCCCTCTCCCGTTTGCTTGGCCACTCACTTCTCTCTTCCTCGCTCTCATGCTGTTTCTCTCTCTCCTAAGAATATGCTCTCTCACTTTCTGTTTTCTCTCTCTTATCCCAGCTGCCTGGCATGCTGGTCACTGCCCATGCCCCACCCTGCCCCTGGCTCTGTGACCACCCTCTGAGCAGTGGCCGGGGCCCAGTGACCCCGCGTGGAGGTTCCTATACCATCTGTTGGAGGAGCCCCAGGGTCACAGTATTTCCTCCGGGGGGTGACTTGGCAATGGTGTGTTCTGTTTCCTCACTTCTGCAATTTCCAGATAGCACAGAGGCTGGGTCTACAGACAGACGCTCAGATTCCGCTGCTGCAGCCACTGTTCCTGATACAGGTAAGGGGGGTGGGGTCCCCGCTGTGGCTGAGCAAGGGGGAGGCACGTGAAAATGTACTCGGGAGACTGAGGTCCTGCCCCTAGCCTGCGCCTAAGCAAACGGGTGTTTCGGCATCTTCCTCGGGCCCAGAGTCTTGGTCGTGTTTAGAAAGGATTCTTCGTGACCAAACTTGCCAGGAGATCCAGCTCCCTTCTTTGGTTGTCTGAGGCCAAGGCAGTGCTGAAGTGACCTCAGAGACCTCACTGGGAGCTGATAATGGTGATGACAGGGAGCTGTCTAGGTCTCAGAGAGCCGGATGCCATCTACTCGACTAGCTGTGTGACCTTGGGCAAGCGGTGCTGCCTCCCTGCATTTTCCTGCCTTGTCGAATGGGGATGATGCTGTCTCCCCAGTGGGAATGTCTGGAGACGCAGAGGGCATGTTACAGGGCTGGGCATTTAGGAACTCACGCGCTGCTAGGCATTCCTGGGGGATGATGAAGAGACCCAGGTTATTTGTACAGAGGGCCTGGCTCACAACCGGTTTCCCACAACAGGTCCCAGGTGGTAGGGACAGGGCACAAGCCGGTCTCCCCTTGTCCTTTGCTGGCGGGAGGTCCAGAGATGGGCTTGGTAGAACCGGGGTTGTTGTCCAGACACTTGCTCATCTGTGAAGGATGAGGGAACCAGTAGAATCTCTCTGTAAGCATTCAGGCAGCTCTGAATTTGCTCTGATTGAATATGCAGCTCTGTTCCAGATACTTGGCGTGTGTGTGTGTGTGTGTGTGTGTGTGTGTAAAGAGAAAGATGTCCCTGCCTTTAGGTGCCCAGCCAAAGAAAGAAGTCTGCTCCGGCCATGAAGCAGATGGCCCTGGGCCTGGGGTGGGCAGCCAGGATTTTGACTTTAGCTGTTGTTTACAGATTGGGAGCTTGGGCAACTGAGGAGCGTCACTTTCCTCCTTTGTAGGTTGGGGTCCAAAGTACTGACCTTTGGGCTTGTGGAGGAGGATAAAGTAAGAGGCTGGGTGGGAAAATGCTTTGTCAGTCGTAACACGCTGCACAAAAATGAACCAGTGTGTTACTGCCGACACCGTAATCCTTACTCTAAATGCCTTTACAGATGAGGAATTTTTGTTCATTGTCTTATCCTTACCCTTCGCCCAGAGTTTGGTGAGTAGTATAATCTCAGAATATGAATGAATAGATGAGTGATAAAGTACCATGTCGTACTTAGGAAGGACAGCAAGCCGGAGGCCCGGCATCTGGCCCCAGTTCTGCCCCCGATCCTGTTGTCACCTAGGGCAAATCTTTTCTCTTCTCTGGGCCTCAGTTTCCCCATCTGTCCAATGAAGGTTTGGGCAAGGAATTATAGCCTATGGCATTAGGTGACAAAATGAGCCTCCAGGATGGAGTTTCTGCTCCTGATTGGTATTGGGGTGGGAAGGGGTGTGATGAAAGGCTGGGAGCCTGTCTGACTGTCCTTTTATAGTCAGACTCCCAACTCTGCACCCGAGGCCTGTGAGGAGAAGGGGGTTCTCCTCTTTGTCCGTAGCAGCCCCTCCTACTCCCTATCTCCCCCAGCCCCGTGAGGGTTGGCTCAGGAGGGGCCACCAGCTGAGCCATGCCGTGGGAGCACTCCCTGACTGGTCCCGTGGCCGTGTGTCAGGGTTAGGGATGGAGCCCATTCCCAGGAGGGCAAATGCTGGGTCCGCAGGCCAGCCACCTCTCTGACCAGTCACCACTGGGTTCCTTGGCAGCATGGTGGGAGGGGAGAGAAGTCTCTGGTGAATCTTTGTGTGTGCACGTGTGCCTGTGGCTGTGTGATGTGGCCTGGGGAGTTGGCCCTGGCTACAGTCGCATGTGTCTGCAGCATGAGCAACCTGCAGGGGGGTCTGGTACAGCCCAGCAGTTCCCAGAAGCAGAATCGCTAAGCAAACCAGCGGCAAGGTCGGTGTACCTTTCTTCCTTTGTGTCTTCAGCCAAAGAGGATCCAGAGAGAGAGAGAGAGAGAGTGAGAGAGAGAGAGCATATATGAGGGGAAGACTACCATTCGCAACCCCTCCCCACCTCCTCAGTCCTGCAGGAGGGGGACCCTTACTTAGGGCCTGCTTTCGGTGCTAAGCTCAGTTGGCTGATGGGAGAAGCACATCAAACATCTGTGCGGGCCCCTTTATAGTTCATAAAGTCCATTTTAATTTATCAAGTGCTTTACTGTTTCTGAACCCTTTATCACTCCTAACCATCTTACTTTCTTTTTACAACAATGCTTGAGGTTGTCCCTGCCCCCACCACTTTTTAGATACATATCACAAGGCTCAGAGCAGGGAAGAGACTCACTCGCTCAAGGTGGTGGGAGGCGTGGCCGAGGCCAGAGTCCAGGGTCCAGATCCAAGTCCTGCGATCTCTCTTCAGCTACCCCTGGTTGCTGCTGGTTTGGTGCATGGCTGCTTTGTTCACTCATTCATTCATTCATTCATTCATTCAATAAGCATTTTCTGAGGGCTGGGGAGGAGCTCATGGTTACTGAGCAATCACCACTTGTGTAGATTGCTTCATTCTGTTCTTATAACGACCTGCTGAGGAAGGCTTTATTATCACCCTTTGGCAAATGAAGAAAGGGAGGAGGCCCTGAGAGCCAAACCACAACTAGGAAAGAACAGACCCCGTGACGATCCTGGTCTGTGTGACCTTGAGGCCTATGCCCTGTACCCTATGTTTTCCCTTGGGCCAGGCCCCGGGTACCCACGAGGGCACCAGCAGGACTCAGGAGCGCCCAGGCTGGGAGGCGTAGTCCTTTGGTGGGATTCCTGGTATAACGGAAGCCCTGGGGAAGCCCACAGGAGAAGTACATCTCACTCCCTCCTCCCTGCCCTGGCCTACTTCCCAGAAGCGAGGAGGAAGGAGGGGGACTTGCATATACCCCCTGGGCATTTGGGAGTCAGAAAGGAAGAACCAGGCCAGGTTCAGGGTCCCTCAACTCCACAAGGATGTCTTAGACCAGCTGAGCAGAGACTGAGTCTCACCAGCACGATATATATTCCTGGGGTCAGGGAAGGGCCCTCTGTAAGAAGGACAGTTGGGAAAATCTTGCACCCAGACCAGCCCCGCCTCTAGGGCCCTATACCCTGTCCCTGACCTCTTCTGGACAAAGAATTCCATTCATTCATCCATAAATGTACCCAGCATGGTGCTGGACTCCTTGAATTAAAAACTGTGGGGAGCCCAGCGCAGAATTCACGAGAGGTCAGGACACTTGCTCCCTTAATTTCCCCTTCAAATCCTCTGCTTCTTGGAGAAATGGTAGTGAAACCACTCCACAAGGGGACTCTTTAAAGAGTATGGCAGCATGGCCAGGCCAGGGCCCAAATGTCAAGCAACAGGGGAGGTCAGAATAGAAGTAACTTACTTACTGAGCACTTACTATATGCCAAGCACGTTCGTTAGAGGTTTATCTGCCTTCAACCTCAGGGCTATCCTGTGAGGTCAGTGTTGGTATTATTGTCATTTTCTACATGAGAAAAGTAGGACTCACAGAAGGGAAACGATTAAACTATCTTGTTTTAGAGACCCCAGGGAATCTAAGGGCTGGTAGTGATTGAGGCTGGTAGGTGTGGTTTTGGAAGTGAAAGGTGAAGGACAAAATGTGACTCTGTGTGTGTGTGTGTGTGTGTGTGTGTATTAGCAGATGTTCCTTGAATGTTCGCTGTGGAGGAGACCCTACCGTACATACTGGTGAAATGTCAGAGGTCTTGAACCCAGGGAATTCCCAACCCAAAGGAAAAAGAAACCAACATCCATTATAATGCAGTCTGATGTGTTGTGTCATGGAACCTCTATGGACCCTCTAACTCTGTGGGGAGGGGGGAGGGAGCGGATCGAGAAGTAAGACTGACAATAGCCAACATTCCTTGAGCTTTTATCATGAATCAGGCATTTTCTGTTTAATCCTTATAACAACACTATGAACTAGGCATTCTTCTTCTGCCACTTATTTTTATTTTGACAGATGAGTAAAGAGAGGCCCATTGGAGGTTAAATTAATTATCTTGAGTAAGAATCAGCTGACGGCATTTTGCCAACTGCCACCAGCTGCCTTAACGAGATGTGACTGGTTCCCAGTCACAACAGAAAAGCCGTTGACGGTGAATACCGTGAATGGTGCCAAGCACGTTACACATATTATTCATCGAATATTCACACCACTCTGGGAAGATATGTGCTTGGAATATCGTCAGCTCCATTTACAGGGGAAGGACCTGAGGCTCAGAGGGTGATGTGCTTGACGATGGTCACAAGCTGAGACAAGACACAGGCAGAATTCGAACCCAGGATTGTCTGATCAGAGTCTGTAGTCTTTTTTTTTTTTTAATTTTTTTTAACGTTTATTTATTTTTGAGACCGAGAGAGACAGAGCATGAACAGGGGAGGGGCAGAGAGAGAGGGAGACACAGAATCCAAAACAGGCTCTAGGCTCTGAGCTGTCGGCACAGAGCCCGACGCGGGGCTCGAACTCACGGACCGAGAGATCCGTGCCGAATCGACTTCCTGAGCCGAAGTCGGACGCTTAACCAACTGACACTCAGGCGCCTTAGGATTTAGGCTGCATAGTAGTACATTGTACATACAGATTACATTTTGTTTACCCATTCATCTGTCGATGAACATTCGGGTGGCTTCCACCTGTTGGTATTGTGAGTAGTACTGCTATGAACGTGGGTGTGCAAATATTTCTTCAAGATCTTGTTTTCTTCTTTTTTTTAAGTGTTTGTTTTAATTTTGTTTTTAATTTTATTTTTTATTAAAATTTTTTTTAATGTTTATTTGTTTTTGAGAGAGAGAGACAGAGTATGAGCAGGGAAAGGGCAGAGAGAGCCGGAGACACAGTATCCAAAGCAGGTTCCAGGCTCTGAGCTGTCAGCACAGAGCCTGACGTGGGGATTGAACTCACAAACCACGAGATCATGACCTGAGCCAAAGTTGGACGCTTAACAGACTGAGCCACCCAGGCGCCCCTTTGTTTTTTATTTTTGAGAGAAAGAGTGAGAGCTTGGGGGAGAGGGACAGAGAGAGAGAGAGAGAGAGAGAGAGAGAGAGTCTTAAGCAGGCTCACAACGTGGGGCTCGATCTCACAACCGTAAGATCACGACCTGAGCTGAAATCAAGTGTTGGACACCTGACTGAGCCCAAGATCTTGTTTTCAGTTCTTTTGAAAGCATACCCAAGTGAGATTTCTGAGTCATATGGTAGTTCTATTTTTAATTTTCTGAGGAAACTTGTACTGTTTTCCATAGTGGTTGTATCATTCTATATTCCCACCAACAGTACGCAAGCATTCCAATGTCTCCAAATCCTTACTAACACTTGTTATTTTCTGCCGTTTTGATAGTGGCCATCTGCCAAGTGTGAGGCGATAATGTCGTTGAGGTTCTCGTTTGCGTTTCCCTGATGATTAGTGGCGTTGAGCATATTTTCATGTGCTTGTTTGCCGTTTGCATATTTGGAGAAACTCTACTGAAGTCCTTGGCTCCATTTTAAAATCAGTTATTATTATTTTGTTGTTGTTATTGAGTTGTAAGAGTTCTTTCTATATTCTGAATATTAACCCCTTATCCAACGTAAGGTTTGCAAATATTTCCTCCCATTCTGTAGGCTGCCTTTTTCTTTGTTGACTGTTTCCTTTGCTATAGACATTTTGAAAGTTTGATGTAGCCCCATGTGTCTATTTTTGCTTTTGTTTCTTGTGGTCCTGGTGCCATATGCAAGTAATTGGTGCTCATTCCAGTGTTATGAAGATTTCTCCTTACGTTTTCTTCTAGGAGTTTTGCATTTAATATATATATTTTTAACGTTTATTTGCTTTTTTTTATTAAAAATTTTTTTAATGTTTATTTATTATTGAGAGACAGAGAGACACAGAGCGTGAGTGGGCGGGGGGGCGGGGCGGGTTGCAGAAAGCAGGGGGAGACACAGAATGAAGCAGGCTCCAGGCTCTGAGCTGTCAACCCAGAGCCCGATGCGGGGTTCGAACTCACAAACCGCGAGATCATGACCTGAGCCCAAGTCGACGCAGGGCAGGCCGACTGCAGATCCCCTCCTGTCAGGCCCTCCCGACAAGGCAAGGAGATTTTGGATTCATGTGTAAATGCCCACTTGGAGCCTGTGTCCCTCCCACACCCCACTTCCCCCAGGCTTGCAGTGCTGTGAGGAGCTGCTGATGCATGAGATGTGCGTGAACTTGGGTATGAGTGATTTATAGCTTATAAATATTTAGACTTTTGTACTTTTGACCCCAAATGACCCCAAAATGTTAGGAGCCAGTCTGGCTGGTAAACCCAGCTTCCCAGCCCAGTTTCGGGGGAAGTAACTAGCACATACTTTCTTCTGCCCAGATCTGGGTGGTCCCTCCCCTCTGTTTGTTCAGCTGAGGATGGGAGTCCTTTCTCCAGGTTCCCGGGGGGCTGATGATGTTCCCAGACAGAAGGGGAATGGTAGGGTGTTGGGGCTGAATGCTCTGTAAGGTAGAGGGTGGGAGATTCAGATGGCAGAATTCTTCTGTCTCCATGAGTATTTATGGCTCCCCTCGCCTACCCCCAGCTGAGAGCTGGGCCTCGGCTGCTGCCATCAGGGAGCTGTGCCTGTGTGTAAAATTGATTGGTCTGACCTGCAGCCTTCTTTCCCTCTAAATGCTCCTTCCCTTCCTGACCTGTTGAAAGCTTTGTTGGCATTAGCCTAAGGACCTGTCTAGAGGAGACAGGAAAGCCAGTATGTGGGTTAGAGCCCCTGGGACAGCGGTGACCGTAGTCCCCTTCCCTGGCTTCATGCGGCTGAGCCAATGGGGAGAGGGGAGCCTGCTGGTCATTGTGACCACTTTGCACGCTCAGTTTTGGAACCATTGTTAAAATTGCAAAATTTTGCAGTTGAAGAAACTGAGGCTCAGAGAGGTGAAGTCACTTGCCCAAGGTCACACAGCACGCAAATGGCAGAGCACGTATAGAACCCAGGTCTTTCTGATTCTAGAAAGGGGTTGTTCTCCCCATCCTACGATGCCTTCCCCAGAGAGACTGGACACATTTCCTTCCTGCCGGTTTCCTCTGTATAATCATCAGGGGCGTGGCCATTCATTCAGTCCCCGGTGTCTGACATTGAAAATAAAGAGATGAAAAAGACCTAGTCCTTGCCCTCCAGAAGGTCCAGACTGATGAGGAAATGGCCATAGAAATCAATATGTAACAACCCATTGTGCCAGGTGCTGTACCAAGGAACATTGCCCAGGACCATGGTGACCTGGAGAAGAAGCCTACTTATTCTGCCGGGGGCAGTCAGGGAGGGTGTCTTAGAGGAAGCACTCTTTGGGTCTTAAAAGATAAGCAAGATTCTGCTAGGTAAACCAATAGGCAAAAGGCACTCTCAACAGGGGCCCAACAGCATGTGCAAAGGCACCGAGGTCTGAGAAGAAATGGAGTTTTTAGAGAAGCAGCAAAGCGTTCAGTGTGGCTAGAATACAGGGCAAGTTGTAAAAAAATACTGGTGGGAGGTAAAGTGGGAAAGGAGCCTGGACTCGGTCCTGGGCACTGGGGACCCATGGAAGGTGATAGATTAGTCGAGTATGTGGCTGGAAGCGTGTTGAAGCACAGCACGTCTCAAACTTCAGGGTACACACGAATCCCCTGGGAATCTTGTTAAAATACAGATTCTGACACAGCAGGTCTGGGGTGGAGTGTGAGATTCTGTATTTGTAACAAACTCATGTGTGATGCTGATGCTACTGGTCCAAGGACCACAATTTGAGGTAGGGAGGTTGTAGCCCTGTGTGGAGGCTGCTCTGGGGAGCGGGCAGCTACTGGGACCCTTCTTTTCTTTTCTTTTCTTTTCTTTTCTTCTTTCTTTTCTTTTCTTTTCTTTTTTTTCTTTTCTTTTAAGTTTATTTATTTATTTTGAGAGAGGGGGAGAGAGCACAAGTGGGGAAGGGACAGAGAGAGGGAGAGAGAGTCCCAAGCCGGCTCCGCACTGTCAGCACAGAACCCAACGCAGGGCTTGATCTCACAAACCACGAGGTCGTGACCTAAGCCAAAATCAAGAGTCGGACGGTTAACCGACTAAGCCACCCACGCGCCTCTACTGGTACTCTTCTGTCAGGGGACAGATCAGGCCTCGACCATCTTCTCGAGTCAGTCCTCTTGCAGCTCTCGCAAAGAGATCAAAATTGTTGGTTGCTAGGTATTTGTTCACTCAACAAATGTTTACCAGCCCCAGCTCTGACCCAGCTTGTGTTGGCGCTGGAGATGGAGAGAGGAATAAGAAACACCCTTTGTGGTCCACATCACTGCCGTCTCTTGCCTCCCAAATGGTCTCTCTGCTTCCACTTTGTCCCCTATCATCTATTCTCTGTCTTGCAGTCGGGGACTCAGATCATGTTACTCACCTGCTTGACATACTCCAGGGGCCCTCCAGTGCTCATCAAATACAATGCAAACTCCTTACCACCGCTTAGGAACCATTTGGGTCTGTTGCCCTCTGATCTCACCCAGATCCTCCCATTTCTCACTCCCCTAGGTCCACACTGACTTTTCAGTTCCTTGAACATGACACCTTTATTCCTATCTTGGAATATGATGAACTTACTCCTGCTGCAGGCCCTTTGCACACGATATACTTTGCCTAGAATACTCTTCTAGATTTTCTCTTGACTTGTTCCTTCTCATTTTTTAGATTTCAGCCAGGGGAAGATCTGGGTTTTTGCAGGATCCTAAAGGTTATACAATTTGGGAGGCCCTCTTGAAGAAAAGCTACCAAATTGCAAATACACAGTTACATACAAGACCTAGGGAGGGGCCTTGAAGTTTACACTTCATTGGCCTCTTGGTAAATCTTCCTCTGGTTTTGTTTATAGGTCACCTCCTCTGAGAAGCCTTCCCTGGTCACTCTATTTAAAGCAGCCCCTTACCCAATCTTCATCATGTCACTTTTTATTTCTTTTATTGAACTCATCACAATTTGAAATTATTGTGTGCTTTTATCTCTCTCCTTGTTTTTGTCTGTTTTTTTTTTTTAATTTTTTTTTCAACGTTTATTTATTTTTGGGACAGAGAGAGACAGAGCATGAACGGGGGAGGGGCAGAGAGAGAGGGAGACACAGAATCAGAAACAGGCTCCAGGCTCTGAGCCATCAGCCCAGAGCCCGACGCGGGGCTCGAACTCACCGACCGCGAGATCGTGACCTGGCTGAAGTCGGACGCTTAACCGACTGCGCCACCCAGGTGCCCCTTGTTTTTGTCTGTTTTACCTGACTAGAGAGTAAACTCTTCGAGAGCAGGGGGCTTGCCTGTTTTATTCCTGCAGTATCCCCAACAAAGTGCCCAGCACCCAACAGGATATCAGCAACTGTTGGGTGAATGAATGGACATTTTCTCTGCCCTCCAGGAGCTACTGTTTAGGGTGGCAGGAGGACAAACAGGCAATTTTGATGATATAAGAAGCTGTGAGCGATGGGAACTCAGAGGACGCGCACTTAACCAGGTCTAGGGGCAGAAAGCAGGGCATGAAAGAGGCAGGGAGGCTTAGGAGAAACTAGCTGGAGGAAACGGGGTCAGGGCAGTCTTCTTCTTCTTTTTTAAAAATGTTTATTTTTGACGGAGAGAGAGAGACCAGGGGAGGGGACAGAGGATCTGAAGCCGGCTCCACACTGACAGCAGTGAGCCCGATGTGGGGTTCGAACTCACGAGCCATGAGATCATGACCTGAGCCGGAGCCAGACTGAGCCACCCAGGCGCTCCCAGAGCAATCTTAAAGAGTGATTAGTAGGCAGCCGAGAGTGAGGGAAGCGTGAATAAAAGCACAGAGGTCTGAGCCCCCAAGACCCAGAAAAGACTCAGCAGTTACATTTTGGGTGATGTCAAAGGGTTCCATTGCTTCAAAGGGAGAGCTGGGTCCTAAGTTTGGGATGAAGGCTAAGACAGTAGGAGTCACAGGATCTGAGAAGGCAGCAGAAGTAGGAAGAGCCAGGGTGATGAGTACTGGAGTCACCGGGGGCAAAGCTTTAGGCAGAGACAGGAGTTCAGCCCAAGACCCACCCCGCATCCCTCCACACACACACTGATTCTGGCCCTATATCTAGAAGGAAGAGGCCTCTGCTGGGCTTCCTATAGGGGCCATGTGGACTGGGGAGCCTCTCGAGCCAGACAGACCTGATTACATCTTGTTACAGATTGGGTTCCAGGGAAGGTAACTGCGAAATGGAGATTAGCATGCAGGAATGTTTTTCCTGGAATATTTTAATGCAAAATTGAGATCCTATATAATTCTACCTATAAATACTTCACTATGTATACCTAATAAGGGATTAAAAATATAGAACCATAATATCATTATCACACCTAATAAAATTACCATTAATTGCTGAATTCCATCTGATACTTAGTCTGTGCTTGAGTTCTTCCAATTGTCTAAGAGATATTTTTTACAGTTACTTTGTTTTTTTCTTTTTTTGAACGTTTATTTTTGAGAGAGAGACAGTGAGCGAGTGGCAGAGGGGCAGGAAGAGGGAGTCACAGAACTGGAAGCAGGCTCCAGGCTCTGAACTGTCAGCACAGAGCCCAATGCAGGGCTCGAACTCACGAGCTGTGAGATTACGACCTGGGCCGAAGTTGGACGCATAACTGACTGAGCCACCCAGGAGCCCCTTTTTATAGGATACAAATAAGTTTCCCACAGCATTTAGTTGCTCAACTAAGCTTCTTATCTTTTTTCTTTTTAGAGGGGGTGGGGTGGGATGGGTCGGGGCAGAGAGAGAGAGAGAGAGATTCAGAGAGACAGAGAGAGAGAGAGAATCCCAAGCAGGCTCCATGCCCAGTGGAGAGCCAGACTTGGGGTTCTATCTCATGACCCTCAGATCATGATCTGAGCCTAAATCAAGAGTCAGATGCTTAACTGACGATGCCCCTTAAGATCCTTCTTAAGTTGACTGGTACTTACTTTGTAGGCCCCTCTCTCCTCACCAGTCCCCCCACCCCTTTAAGCTTTAACTAAATAAACTAAGCATCTCAAGTTCCCTGAGAACAAGGTCCATCCTCTGCTAATCTTCTGGGCCTCTGCACACGCTGTCCCTCTGCCTGGGGCTCCTCGTCGGGCTAACTCCTTCTCGTCCTTCAGCATAGGGAGGGGGTCACTCCTGACCCTCAAATCTGGGTACGGGCACCATTTCGGAATTACCCCAACTTCTGGAACCTCCACCATTCTAACATTTGTCACTTTGCTTCTGAATCTCTCTTTTGCAACATGACCCGTGAGCCACTTAAGGGTGGAGACTGGGTCTGTTCTCTGAGGCCTCAGCACTCTGACCAGGGCCTGGAGCCAGTGAGTGCTTTGCTCAGTGACTACATGAGTGAGTGACTGAATGGGTGAGTTGGGCTAACCTGTGTGTGTGTTCCATTCACATGGTGAGAAAATCTTTAAAAAAAATCAATGAATGAAAAAAATTTTGTGATGAACAAAATACCAAAATTTTCTTTTTTTTTTATTAAGTTTTTAATGTTTTTATTTATTTCTGAGACAGAGAGAGACAGAGCATGAGCAGGGGAGGAGCAGAGAGAGAGGGTGACACAGAATCCAAAGCAGGCTCCAGGCTCCGAGCTGTCAGCACAGAGCCTGACGCAGGGCTTGAACTCACGGACTGTGAGCTCATGCCCTGAGCCGAAGTCAGACGTTCAACCGACTGAGCCATCCAGGCGCCCCATCAAAATACCAAAATTTTCAATGAAGATACAAGATCAGAACTGTGCCAGGCAGAGCCATATCAGAACCGGAGGCAAAAGGAACACTCCGTAATACTGATTTTGAGTTTTCAAAAGATATTGCATTAAACATTATTTATCTTGATCAGTGAGGTTTTCAGCGTCTGCTTCAGATCTGCACTCAACGTGAGTGCCTCGCAAGCCTTACCCCAGTCCTGGTCCTGGTGGGAAGACTTTCTCAACAGGCCTGGGCAGGCGTGGCACAGGGGACTGGGCCTGAGGTGATATCCTGGATTGGATTCTTTGGCTGCAGAAAGACAGTTTCCAGTGGAGAGTTGCCCCCACCCCACTCAGCTGGAGCCTAAACCCAAGAAGAGAAAAGGACTTACTTATGAGTGGGGTAGATGGTGGGGGTGAGTAGGGACATGACTTCCTCAGAGACCCAGAGCGAGCACACGCATTGCTCAGCCGTGGGGCTGCCTCCTCGCCTTTCTGAAGGCCCAGGAACAGGGTGCCCCAAGACATGAAGGTCCAGCAGGGGAAAGAAACAAGGCCAGTCTCAGATGGATGGGCATCTTGGGCTCAAAGGAAAGGTGGTGGGGGGAGGGAGGGGAGTGTGGGCTGAGATTGTAGAGCAGCGATCGTTTTTAATTCAAGTCTAAAATTTTAATTCTCGTATAGTTAACATCCAGTGTTATGTGAGTTTCAGGCGTACAATACAGAGACTCAACAAGTCTACATTACTTGGTGCTCATCACAATAGGTGCACTCTGTAATCCCCAACCCCCCTTCCCCATAGTAACCACCAGCTTGTGTCTTTCTCTTTCTTTCTTTGTCTTGTGGAGCAGCGATTTAAAAATCTTCTGGTCTCAGGGCACCTGGGTGGCTCAGACGGTTAAGCATCCTACTTCGGCTCAGGTCACGATCTTGCAGTTCCTGAGTTCAAGCCCTGTGTCAGGCTCTGTGCTGACAGCTCAGAGCCTGAAGCCTACTTCGGATCCTGTGTCTCCCTCTCTCTCTGCCCCTCCCCCATTCACGTTCTGTCTCTCTCTCTCTCTCAAAAATAGTTAAAACATTAAAAAAATGTAAAATCTTCCAGTCTCAGGATGTCTTTCTATCTTTAAAAATTATTGAGGGCCCCAGAGAGCTTTTGTTTACATGGGCCGTATCCATCAATATTTCCCATATTCAAAATTAAAACTAAGACATTGGAAAAGTTTTTGTTTTTAGGTATAAAAGCCAATAATGAACTCATTCCATGTTAGCACAAATAACATTTGTAGCAAAAAATAGCAACAATTTCAAAACATAAATAATTAAAAAAAAAATTTTTTTTTCAACGTTTATTTATTTTGGGGACAGAGAGAGACAGAGCATGAACGGGGGAGGGGCAGAGAGAGAGGGAGACACAGAATCGGAAACCGGCTCCAGGCTCTGAGCCATCAGCCCAGAGCCCGACGCGGGGCTCGAACTCCCGGACCGCGAGATCGTCACCTGGCTGAAGTCGGACGCTTAACCGACTGCGCCACCCAGGCACCCCAAAACATAAATAATTTAAAGTAGCCTTGATTTAAATTTCTTTGCAAATCTCTTTTTTTTTTTTTTTTTTTTTAAAATTTTTTTTTCAACGTTTATTTATTTTTGGGACAGAGAGAGACAGAGCATGAATGGGGGAGGGGCAGAGAGAGAGGGAGACAGAGAATCGGAAACAGGCTCCAGGCTCTGAGCCATCAGCCCAGAGCCTGACGCGGGGCTCGAACTCACGGACCGTGAGATCGTGACCTGGCTGAAGTCGGACGCTTAACCGACTGCGCCACCCAGGCGCCCCATTTGCAAATCTCTTTAAACATGCATTTACTAGAAGACAGCTGGATTGTCCTGTCTGCTTCTGCATTCAGTCCAGCATGGTATGTGTAAGAAAATCTGCCCTTGCACAGATATGTGTTTGTACAGGGAGGGATCTTTTGATGTCTTTTTCAGATAATTGATGATATCTTGATACTACATCAAAGCTCCACAAATGGTAGTTTCTTAAAAGTTAGTTGCAATGTGGAACCCCCGAATCATATCAATGAACTTTCTGTAATCTGTTACACGGCAGTGTATTGATTTGTTTTGGCCTTTGATTCTTTTTTTTCCTTAAATTTTTCTAATGTTTATTTATTTTTGAGAGAGAGACAGAGCACAAGTGGGGAAAGGGCAGAGAGAGAGAGAGAGAGAGAGAGAGACAGAATCTGAAGCAGGCTCCAGGCTCTGAGCTGTCAGCACAGAGCCTGACGTGGGGCTCGAACTCACGAACCGCGAGATCATGACCTGAGCTGAAGCCGGACGCTTAACCAACGGAGCCACCCAGGTGCCCCATTATTTATTTATTTATTTATTTTAAAGTTTATTTATTTATTTTGAGAGAGAGAGCATGCATGCACAAGTGTGTGCGCACCAGCGGGGAAGGGGCAGAAAGAGAGGGAGAGAGAGAATCCCAAGCAGGCCTCGAGCTGTCAGTGTAGAGCCCAGTGCGGGGCTTGAACTTACAAACTGTAAGATCATGACCTGAGCTGAAGAGTCTGATGCCTAACTGAGCCACCCAGGTGCCCCCAAGGGGATATTTCATCTATCTATCTATTTATCTAATATCTATCATCTATTTAGAGAGACAGAGCACAAGCAGGGGAGGGGCAGAGAAAGAGAGGGAGACACAGAATCTGAAGCAGGCTCCAGGCTCCGAGCTGTCAGCACAGAGCCTGATCGATGCGGGGCTTGAACTCACAAACCGTGAAATCATGACTCGAGCTGAAGCTGAAGTTGGACGTTCAACTGACTGAGCCACCCAGGCGCCCCTCTTTTTTTCTTTTTTAATTTGAAGTATAGTTGATACACAATGTTCCACTAGTTTGGGGCATCCAACACAGTGACTTGACAACTGTCTAAGGTTATGCTATGCTCACCACAAGGGTAGCCACCATCAGTCACCATACAACACTATTAAAGTACCATTGACTATATTCCCTATACTGTACCTTTTATTCCTGTGACTTGTTCATTCCGTAGCTGGAAGCCTGCATTCCCCCACTCCCCTTCACCTATTTTGCCCATCCCTCCACCCCCACCCCACTGGCAATCATGGCTTGTTCTCTCTATGTATGGATCTGTTTCTGCTTTTATTTTTTTTTTCAACGTTTATTTATTTTTGGGACAGAGAGAGACAGAGCATGAATGGGGAAGGGGCAGAGAGAGAGGGAGACACAGAATCGGAAACAGGCTCCAGGCTCCGAGCCATCAGCCCAGAGCCTGACGCGGGGCTCGAACTCCTGGACCGCGAGATCGTGACCTGGCTGAAGTCCGACGCTTAACCGACTGCACCACCCAGGCGCCCCAATTCATTTCCTTTTTTTTTTCTTTTTTTTTTTTAAAGAAAGTGCTTAGTTACAGAATTTCATGACGTTTCATATATTCCCTATCCTGATTTTAATTTTTTTTCGACGTTTTTTATTTATTTTTGGGACAGAGAGAGACAGGGCATGAATGGGGGAGGGGCAGAGAGAGAGGGAGACACAGAATTGGAAGCAGGCTCCAGGCTCGGAGCCATCAGCCCAGAGCCCAACGCGGGGCTCGAACTCACAGACCGCGAGATCGTGACCTGAGCTGACGTCGGACGCTTAACCGACTGAGCCACCCAGGCGCCCCGCTAGTTGTTTCTTTAAACTCGCCTATAAGTATCTTTCAAGCTTCTTCTTCAAGTGTTTCCACTGCTCCAGAGCTCCCAGAGAGATGGTTGTAATCAACTAGCCTTATCGCCCATTCTTTTATTTGTTGGTTCATGCTGCTGGGAATAGTGCTGAATAGACAGACAAGTTCCTTGTTCTCCTGGTGCTCAAGGTCAGACGGGAGAGTGTTATGAATCACACAAACACGAAGTGATCACAACGGCTCTAGGATTTACAAAGAAGTACAGGGAGCTTTGAGGCAGGACCGGACTCGGCCCCGTGAAGACCCCTCTGAAGAAGTGAGATTCAGTTAGGGTCTGAAGCATGAGCTAGAATGGCCAGGCGGAGGTGGTGCATGGTTAGGGAAGAGGGTTCAAGGCATCGGCATGGGTGTATGCTTGCAGGCTGACTTAGGAAAGGTCTGAGCACGTTTGAAGACCCACCAGGGAAGTCCCGTTTGACTGGAACCTGGTGGGAAGACGGCAGGAGATAAGGATGGAGTGTGGCAGCTAGAGATCAGGGTTTGGGCCATCACGTGCCCCTCTTTTCAGTTCCTATAACCTACTCGGCTCTTTCCTGCCTCAGTCCTGGACCGATGCAGATCCCTCTGCCTGAAACACTCTTCCTCATTCTGGTCTTAAAGGAAACATCACCTCTTTTCGGAGTATATCCGTGTTCCATAACAGCACCCCATTTTCTTTGTCTGGCAACTATGTTTGTTTACGCGGCTTTTGTCCATCTCCCCCATGAGACCCTTAGTTCTCTGAGTGCAGTTCAGCCACATTCACCCGGCCTCCCCTGTGCTTAGCTGCAGGCCCGACGCGCAGTTAGTGCGCAGCAGTATTTGGTGGAGGAATGGGTGAGTGAACAAAGGAGCACAGAGCTGGATCCTGGCTCTATCCCTTGACAGCCGTGTGACCTTGAACAAGTCACATAAGCACCCTATACTGTTTCCTACGCTGTGAAATGGGAATTTTACTTCCTATCTCAAAGGACTTTTTTGAGACTCAAGCGAGGCAGTGCATGCAGACGCCTAGCAGGGTGTCTGGCTCCGAGGGAGTGTCTTACTCCCAATTTTGTGCTCTCCTCACTGTTCCCTGATGGATGATGAGCCTTGGGCCTTGCTTAACCCCCTCCTCCACCCCTCACCCCCGCAGTCTCCATTCCACCCACAGTTGCAACACAAATATCAGAGAGACTTCCGGACTCATGTGACAACACCGTGGGAGAAGCAAGAGAGGAGGTAGCAACTAGTTGTGATGGAGAGTGGATGGTGGCGAAGAGGGTGTTGGAAACAGACCAGACTTTGGGTAGTGGGATTATGCTTAGTTTAATCTTCCTTCTTTTGTTTTTTGGTTTTTTTTTTTTTGTTTTTGTTTACTTTGTTTGAGAGAGAAAGAGCATGCACATGCAAGTGGAGGAGGGGCAGAGGGAGAGGGGGAGAGAGAGAATCCCAAGCAGGCTACACACCTAGCACTCAGCCCGACTTGGGGCTCGAGCTCACCAACTGTGAGATCATGACCTGAGCCAAAATCAAGAGTCAGACGCTTAACCGACTGAGCCACCCAGGCACCCCAAACCTTCTACTTTTAAAGGCTTTGTGTTTTCGGGCGCCTGGGTGGCTCAGTCGGTTCAGCGTCCAACTTCGGCTCAGGTCACGATCTCACGGTTCGTGGGTTCAAGCCCCGCATCGGGCTCTGTGCTGACAGCTCAGAGCCTGGAGCCTGCTTCAGATTCTGTGTCTCTCTTTCCTTCTGCCCCTCCCCCGCTCATGCTCTGTCTTTCGCTCTCTCTAAGATAAATTAAACATCAAAAAAAAAAAAAAAGACTTTTTGTTTTGAAATAATTTTAGGCCTTCGAAAAAGCTGCAAAATATACAAAGAATGCATGTGTGCCCTTTGCTCAACATTCCCTAATGTTAACAATTTATAAAACCATTTATAAGACCAGTTTTTCCATTAATGGTCTTTTTCTGTTCTTGGATACAATACACGATCCCACAGTGTCCTTAGTTATCATATGTCTCCTTAGTATCCTCTGTCCTATGGCAGCTCCATAGTCTTTCCTTATCTCTCATGACCTTCACCCTTCTGATCATTTTATACAATGTGTCACAATTGGTGTCTGTCTGTAGTTTTCTCATGACTAGGTTGAGATTACGCAGTTTTGACAAGAAAACCACAGAAATGATGTTATATCTTTTATCACATCAAGGGTACCTGATGTTGATGTGTCTTACTAATGATGAGTTAATCTTAATCATTTCATTGAAGTATTGTCTACTGGGTTTCTCCACTATATATTTATCTTTTTTTTTTTTTTAAGATTTTATTTTTATGCATTCTCTGCATCCAACATGGGACTCAAACTTACAACCCTGAGATCAAGAGTTGCATGCTCCACTGACTGGGCTAGCCAGGCACTCCTATAGTTTTCTTTAAAAAAAAAAAATTCTTTTTTTCAACGTTTATTTATTTTTGAGAGACAGAGACAGAGCACAAGCAGGGGAGGGGCAGACAGAGAGGGAGACACAGAATCCAAGGCAGGCTGCAGGCTCTGAGCTGTCAGAACAGAGCCCAATGTGGGCTTGAACTCACGAACCGTGAGATCATGACCTGAGCCAAATTTGGATGCGTAACCAACTGAGTCACCCAGGCTCCCCCAGTTTTCTTTTCCATTAAACGTTTTTTAAAATTACTATAGCAATAAATGCTCCTAAAAAGTTCAAACAGAAGAAGCATAAAATAAACTTTGCACCAAGCCCATCTCATCTTCCCAAAGGTTATTTAATCACTGTCAACTCCTAAAGGTATATCCTTCTAGATCATTTCCTAGCTGTCATATACATATATATAATGGGGTCACACCAATTTTTAAAAATTTGTTTTACTTAATTTTATCCAGGGACAACTTTCCATGCCAGTACAATTAGATGTAACTCATTCTTTCTAATGATTGGCTAATATTTCATCTGTGAGTCACCCAAATAGAATTCTCTGTACTTTCCAGATTTTGTATGAACACATAAATTATTATTATCATTATGATTTTTAAAAGTTATTTATTTTGAGAGAGAGAGAGTGTGTGTGGGAGGGGCAGAGAGAGGGGGAGAGAGAGAGAGAGAGAGAGAGAGAATGAATCTTAAGCAGACTCCGCTAGAACTCACAAACCGTGAGATCATGACCTTAGCTGAAACCAAGAGCCCGATGCTTAACTGCTGAGCCACCTAGGTGCCCCCATCATTGTGATTTTTTATGGAAACTCTACCCCTAACATGGGGCTCAAACTCACTGATCTCGAGATCAAGAGTCACATGTTTTATCGACCGAGCCAGCCAGGCGACCCCATAGATTATTTTTTAATACAGAGAACATTTACCACCCAATTTTGTGTTTCAAATTTCATCAAGAGAAAAATATTCAGAAGCTGTTAGAAAAATAAACATTTTATAATATACATTTTCATATAGTTTATCATCAGAAATAGATGATCTAAAACTTTAAGTCAAAATAAGTCGAAGAATAAGAAGGTATGCTTTAAAATGGAGCGCGGGGCGCCTGGGTGGCGCAGTCGGTTAAGCATCCGACTTCAGCCAGGTCACGATCTCGCGGTCCGGGAGTTCGAGCCCCGCGTCGGGCTCTGGGCTGATGGCTCAGAGCCTGGAGCCTGTTTCTGATTCTGTGTCTCCCTCTCTCTCTGCCCCTCCCCTGTTCATGCTCTGTCTCTCTCTGTCCCAAAAATAAATAAACGTTGAAAAAAAAAATTAAAAAAAATAAAATGGAGCGCGAATCGTTGCCATTCTTGCCATTAATTGCCATTGATTTCATTGAATCTCAGATGCTGTTTATTTTATTTTATTTTATTTATTTATTTAAAAAACTTTTTTAATGTTTATTTGTTTCTGAGACAGAGAGAGACAGAGCATGAGTGGGGGAGGGACAGAGAGAGAAGGAGACACAGAATCTGAAGCAGGCTCCAGGCTCGGAGCTGTTGGCACAGAGCCCGACGCGGGGCTCGACCTCACCAACCGCAAGATCATGACCCGAGCCAAAGTCGGTCGCTCAACCGACTGAGCCACCCAGGCACCCCTCAGATGCTGTTCATTTTAAAAACACACCATTATTTGCTTCAGAAAAAAAAAAATACTGACAATTAATTAGAAGATACCGCCGATCTTAGAGCTTTTCGAATGTGCAAAGTAAGAGTGTTGGAACTGATTAAATGAGAAAGTTCCCTTTTGATCCTTCATTAACCAAAATTTCTGTGTGATCTTCCAGGCCAGGGCAGGATTCTATGACCAGCTGTCCCTTCCACACGTAGTGATGGAGCCAAGCGATTCTTCTCGTGTGGACTCTGAGTTCCGATACACCCTCTTCCCGATTGTTTACAGCATCATCTTTGTGCTGGGGGTGATCGCCAACAGCTACGTGCTGTGGGTTTTTGCCTGCCTGTACCCTTCTAAGAAACTCAACGAGATAAAGATCTTCATGGTGAACCTCACCATGGCTGACCTGCTTTTCTTGGTCACTCTGCCCCTGTGGATCATCTACTACTACAACCAGGGCAACTGGATTCTCCCCAGATTCCTGTGCAACCTGGCCGGCTGCTTCTTCTTCATCAACACCTACTGCTCCGTGGCCTTCCTGGCTGTCATCACGTACAACCGTTTCCAGGCGGTGACACGGCCCATCAAGACCGCCCAGGCCACCACCCGCAAGCGTGGCTTCTCCGTGTCCCTGGTTATCTGGGTGGCCATCGTGGCCGCCGCCTCCTACTTCTTCGTCTTGGACTCCACCAACGTGGTGCCGAACCAGACCGGCTCGGGCAACATCACGCGCTGCTTTGAGCATTATGAGAAGGGCAGCGTGCCTGTCCTCGTCGTTCACATCTTCCTCGTGATCAGCTTCTTCCTCGTCTTCTTCCTCATCCTCTTCTGCAACCTGGTCATCATCCGCAGGCTGCTCACGCAGCCGGTGCAGCTGCAGCGGAACGCGGAAGTCAAGCGCCGGGCCCTGTGGATGGTCTGCACGGTCTTGGCCGTGTTCATCATCTGCTTCGTGCCCCACCACATCGTGCAGCTGCCCTGGACCCTGGCTGAGCTGGACATCCAGAGGGGCGACTTCCACCAGTCTGTTAACGATGCCCATCAGGTCACCCTCTGCCTTCTTAGCACCAACTGCGTCTTAGACCCCATCATCTACTGTTTCCTCACCAAGAAGTTTCGCAAGCACCTCACTGAGAAGTTCTACAACATGCGCAGCACCCGGAAGTGCTCCCGGGCTACCTCGGAGACCGGAACCGAAGTGGTCATGCCGCTCAGCCAGAACCCTGCCAATTGTCTCAAAAATTAGTCCCTGATTGTTGGGGCCAGGCCCAGAGGCTTATCTTCCACGGACATCAACTGACCCGGGGGACAAAAGGGTCTCTGCCGTGGTCTGGGCACCTCCTCTCTGGGCACTAGCGACCCTTTAAGTGTGGAGGCTACCTCACCAAGGTGGGGATGACGGCAGGCCCAGACTGCTGGGAAATCCAGAATTTCAATGTGCCCCGCCAGCCACCTTTGGGCACGTGCCATAATCACCTTGGCTGATGACCTCACCTTGAGTACCTGAGTCTGATAGCTCTGTGGGGAGAGTCAGGGCCAGAGGCAGACCTTGGGGGCAGACTCTGAGCCACCCTGTTCACCCTACCAGGGCAGCAGCCCCGAGCCAGTGTGACCTGAACTTTTTGGCAACCACATCCTTTACCACTATAATGGCAGAGAAGGCGGGGGGGTGGTTGGGGAAAGGGGGTACTCCCCTGGCCGTGTGGCAGTATCTCTGGGAAAAACTTGGAGCCAGGAGACTGCCACCTTGTCTCATTCAGAGGCACAAGGTCTTTGGGATGCTTCTTAGGGGAAGTGGCACAGTGGCACCTTTTCCAACTCATCCAACGACCCATCCTGAAAGGTGCCAGAGATGATAAGACGTGCATGGATCAAAGGCTAAGGTGGGGAGCTCGCCTCCTCTGTACGGGCCTCACTTCAGGCTTGGGTCGGCTCTGTGGGAGTGCGAGAGACACGAGAGCCGCATCCATCTGTCTGTCTCAACAGTGAACCTTGATGAAGTACCTCCCGTGGGGCAGCTACCCACTGGGGGTGGGCAAAGACCCCTCAAAGCCAAGTCTGGGGCATCCAGGGCACCGTGCTGCTCAGAGGCTCCCACGAGAAAGGGGACTTAGGCTGAGAAGTACCTGTGTGCGGGTGAGGCCTCCGCAGTGGGAGAGGCCTGTCGGGTCTCCTCCACCACCTTGCTTTCTGAGGGGGGGCCCGCCTCCTAATTTAGCTTCCAGAAGGTGAGAGGAGTAGCTATAGTCCCAAAGCCCGGCAGGCACTTTGTATTCTGGGTGCAGAAGAGAGGTGTCAGCTTCTCTTGAAGGTCTCTAGATGCCTGCTCATGATTTTCGGTGAATAGTTTCAAATGAGTCTCTTCTCACAGCCTGAACACCTGTGGCGTGAATATGGCAGCCACAGACCCAGAGGCTTGGACGAGCCTCCCCTGGTCTCCAGAGCTCAGTGATTCTCCTGAGACGTCTTCCTCCCTTCCAGCCATAGTCCTCTCATAAAGTGAAATCCTTATTTCCTGTCTATCGGGCTGAGTGTGATAAATGCCTCACACTGGGCCAGTAACCTGCTGGGGTCTGGGATGGCAGCTGTGGGCTGAACTTCGCTGATGGTGACGCAGTGGGTAGCGCCCCAGAGTCGAGCTCTGTGTCACACAGACCCAGTTTCAAGTCTTGGCTCTGTCACTTCCTGCCGCGGAACTGTAAGCTACATTTCCTACCTCATAGGGTTGTTCTGAACCACGGATCCCGAGCTGGATACCTCTTGGTCAGGATGACTGCTCATCCCAGATGCCTCCTTTTTCTGAGAAGGTGTTCTCCTTGATCCTCTGATAGGAGCTGAATGGATGAGAGAGACGTGGGCGTCTGGCTCCAGAGGGGGCCAGTCAGGTTCTCTCCCAGGAATAGGCAGTCAGCTTCAGGGGTGCTAGTTCGGGCCACTTACCTGAAGACATACAAGTCTGGAGCAGTGCGTGTGCGTGCGTGTCTACACGCGTGTGGCTGTGGGTATGAGGTGGGGCGGGGGAGGGTGGGTGACGGCCGGAACATAATGGACAAACCGACCCCGCACGGAGAGAAGATGGAAACGCACAGAGCAAAGCGGAGACCAGAGGGAGCCCAGAAGCCTAGAGCGAGGAGGGGCCGGTGCCTCTCGGCCTGCCAGGCCCTTCTCCAGGCCCAACAACATCTGCATTCCTTCTTCTGGGTCCCATGAGAGTCCCTTGTCAGGACACATTCTTTTATTTTGCTCAAGCCTATTCGAATGGGTGTCTGCGACTTGCAACTCCTCTCCGAGAGGGATAAATGCTTGGATGTTAAAGCACCGTGTTTCTTGCGTTTCAGTCATTTGTGTACCCGCCTCACAACTTTTCAATATCCATGTACCATCTGTCTGTATGTTTGCTTCATAAATAGTTTTCTCTGCATTGAGTCGCTTTTTGATTTTTTTTTTTTAAGAGAGAGAGAGTGCGCTCGGGCACAGGGGAGGGGCAGACGGAGAGGGAGAGAGAATCCTAAGCGGGCTCCACCCTCAGTGCAGAGCCCAGCAGGCTCGATCCCAGGACCTGGGATCATGACCCGAGCCAAAATCAAGAGTCAGACACTCAACCGACCGAGCCACCCAGGCGCTCCTGAATTGAGTCACTTTTTAAAACTTAAATCTATTGAAAAGCATGTTTTATAACTAAATTATGTGAGAATGAATGCCACCTGCCACACATAGAAGATGAACATAAAACATAACCATTTATTTATTTATCTTAAATTGTTTTTAATGTTTATTTATTATTTTTGAGAGAGAGACAGAGTACGAGTGGGAGAGGGACAGAGAGAGAGGGAGACACAGAATAGGAAGCAGGCTCCAGGCTCCGAGCTGTCAGCATAGAGCCCGACGCGGGGCTCGAACTCATGAACCGTGAGGTCATGACCTGAACCAAAGTCAGACGCTTAACCGACTGAGCCACCCAGGCGCCCCTTAAAACATAACTATTTTATTTATTTATTTATTTATTTAAAATGTTTTTTTTTTAAATTTATTTTTGAGAGAGAGAGACAGAGCGAGTGGGAGAGGGGCAGAGAGAGAGAGAGAGAGAGGGAGACACAGAAACTGAAGCAGCCTCTAGGCTCCAAGCTGTCAGCACACAGCTTGACGCGGGGCTCGAACTCATGAGCGTGAGATCATGACCTGAGCCAAAGTTGGACGCTCAACCGACTGAGCCACCCAGGCGCCCTTTAAAACATAACTATTAAAAAAACTTTTTTAAATGTTTGTTTATTTTTGAGAGGGAGACACAGCGCAAGCAGGGGAGGGGTAGAGAGAGAGGGAGACAGAATCCGAAGCAGGCTCCAGGCTCCAAGCTGTCAGCACAGAACCCGACACGGGGCTCGAACTCATGAACCGTGAGATCATGACCTGAGCCGAAGTCGGACACCTAACCGACTGAGCCACCCAGGCGCCCCAAAATGTAACTATTAAGATAAAAATGTTCTTGGTGTCCTGCCTCCAGTCCCCTCCTATGCCCTGCTGGCTGGCCTGGCACACTTTAGCAAACACGGCTGTGATGTGTACAAAGTGCACAGAGTCTGCATTCAGTAAGTGCTCAATAAAGAGTAAGTCAGATAGTTCTGACATGGTAATTTGTGACTGCCCTCTTGCTTCTCTCAGAATGTTGCCCCGACACAGAGGCCAGGGTCTGGCTCCCAGCCAGGGCCCAGGAGGGCGGGAGGAGTACTTTAGGGTGTAGCCCCTGCCGCAGCCCTGCTGATCTCCTCACCACTGGGAACACAGCCATCTTCACTCCCCTGTGACCTCTGCCTGGTTGTGACCTTCTCAGATGCTTTCTCTTCTTGGCCACGCCCAGAACACCTCCTACAGGTAGCCTTCCTGAATTCCCTCAGGGAAGGTAATTGGCTTCCTTCTTCCTGCATTAGGGCTGGGAGGGTCCAACTTTTGCATGTCTTTTTTTTCTTTTTTTAATGTTTATTTATTTTTGAGAGCGAGAAAGAATGTGAGTGGGGGACGGGTAGAGAGAAAGGGAGACACAGAATCCGAAGCAGGCTCCAGGCTCTGAGCTCTCAGCACAGAGCCCAATGTGGGGCTCGAACTCATGAACTGCAAGATCATGACCTGAGCTGAAGTCGGATGCTCTATCGACTGAGCCACCCAAGTGCCCCATTTATGTCTTAATTACTATGATTTTTGAAGTTTATCTGTTTCAAGGTCTGTCTTTCTGATCCTGGGGGCAGTATCTGAATCTTAACCATATATGTAGTCACAATTTCTCACACAAGGTCTAGGATTGAGGTCTGTCTGTCTGTCTCCAAAGCTTGCTTCCCCAGGTTGGAGCATTGACAGACATTTTGACATGTACATACACTTGTTTGGAAAGGGTTTAAGGAGGCAGTTGCCACTTCTCGGCCTGTACACTCTCCCACCTTGAAAGTATGCTTTTGTTTTGACCACCATTAAACACTTGCTTAAGAATAAAAGGGAAAGAAAGAAAGAAAGAAAGAAAGAAAGAAAGAAAGGGTTTAAGGAGACTCTTGAGAGAGAGATGGGGAAGGAATTTAGTACATATCCTTTCAAAGTTCCATGTCCATATTTTAAAAGAAATGTCAGGGATTTTCAGACGATCAGAACATTAGAACATTTTGGAGCTAGGAGGGTCCCATCCCTTCATCTCACTGAGGGAAACATGAGGCTCCGAGGGGCTACAGTGGTTGCAGAAATTACACAACACAAAGCTGCAGTGAACACAGAGCTGGCTGCTTGCCTGTGTCTTTCCCTTCTTGGTAACGGGATTCTGGGAAAAGCTGAATTGTAATTCTTTTGCTAAAACATCACCAACCAGGATTCCCAAGCCATCTGGCATATTCGAAAGGCCCCATCCTGCCCTGACCTCAGCTTCGCACCGGTGATCTCAGCTGGAGAATGCTGGTATAGGCAAGGAGTGGTCCCTCACCTCATCATGATGAGTCATAGACACAAGAGTGATAAGCGAAGAGCACAGTTGACCAGAACAGGGCTTGTTTAAGCTGTTTTTTACTTATCTATGTTATAGTTGTGCTTGAGACCTAACGCTACAAACAGATATAACAAAACCCTCTTGTAAAACGCTTGGTTTTTGTGCAGACTTAGTGTTGCTGTACTATAAATCATGTTTGCCTTGATATCCTGCTAGCAAGCCATCCTCCTCCCGACCCAGTCACCCATCCATCTGACGTGAAATGTGGGGTCCGGGAGCGAATGGTTAGGAAAGAATTCTTGAGACATTTTCAGTGCAAAAAAGGTGGTTTTATTAAAGCACGGGGATAGGACCTGTGGGCAGAAAGAGCGGCACTGGGGAGTGACTGTGGGGAGTGACTGATTATATACTTCCACGTTGGGAGGGGGTTGGGGATAGTGTGAGTCTCTAAGGAATTTGGAAGCAAGGTTTCCAGGACCTTGAGGCGCTAGCTGTTGTTAGGACAAAGTCGTGTACAACTGTCTAGTAAAAGCTTAGTCCTGAGACCCTTCAGATGTATATCAGTGGACCATATGCTTGGAGGATGATTGCTAACATACGTCGTGGTGGGGGAGGGTAGAGATAAAGGAAGTGTCCAAAGGGATTTTTGTTTTTATTCATGATTTATTTATTTATTTATTTATTTTGAGAGAGAGATTGAGAGAGAGAGAAAGAGAGAGGATGAACGAGCAGGTGAGGGGCAGAGGAAGAGAGGGATTGAGAATCCCAAGCAGGCTCCACACTCAGTCCAACGCAGGGCTCGATCTCACCACCATGCGATCACGACCTGAGCCGAAATCAAGAGTTGGCTGCTTAATGCACGGAGCCACCCAGGTGCCCCTCCGAAGGGATTTTTATATGCTAAAGAAAATTTACAGGATCTGGTGGGCGGGCTACTGTACCTTTTTTCTCCAGCAAAGTATTAGCATCGAGGCAGTTGAGTTCCTGGAGGAAGGTCACTCTGCCTGTCTCAAGCACTTGCCAGTGGGCTGTAAGTTGTTAGGAAATTTAGCTTTTCCCCTCTATTTCTTTTTTTTTTTCTTTTTTTTTCAACGTTTATTTATTTTTTTGGGGGGACAGAGAGAGACAGAGCATGAACGGGGGAGGGGCAGAGAGAGAGGGAGACACAGAATCAGAAACAGGCTCCAGGCCCTGAGCCATCAGCCCAGAGCCCGACGCGGGGCTCGAACTCACGGACCGCGAGATCGTGACCTGGCTGAAGTCGGACGCTTAACCGACTGCGCCACCCAGGCGCCCCTCCCCTCTGTTTCTTTTGCCTTTGTTCTCCACATCGCATTCATCCATGTATCCATTCATCCAGCTATCCAAAAATACACCTATAGAGCACCTATTTTGGTCCAGTCACTATGCTAAGCTGAATAAAATAAAGACTGACTGAAGGAAAAGGACGTACTTTTTGCTGAGCCCCGATATTTGCTTGCCGCTTTCACAAGTCTTATCTCACTGAGTCCTTATCACCTCTGGACAGAGTTGGTCTCTTTGTGCCCATTTTGCAAATGGGGAAATTGAGGCTTGGAGGGCTTCAGGGAAGAGCTAGCAAGTGGCGGAATAATACTCAAAACCCAGATCTGCCTTAGTAAATATGGGTCCCTTCCCTCTCTCACCCCCTCCATGTGACCGTACCCTTGCTCGAGCCCCTTCAGGCACTGTCCTGGCTTTGGTGCGTGCTGGTGTATCTCTTGAGGGGAACAGCAGCTGGCGAGGGCCCCGCCTTGCTGTTTCTAATTTCCTCTTTGAGGGCTCTTGTGCTCTCCGTGCAGGCTCAAGCCCCGGAAGCAATGACTTTTTTCTGGGCTGAGACTCCTGTGGTCATTTAGGAGTGGTCCCGCAGGTAGATGGTGTACGTGAATGCAGTGTTTCAAAGAACTTCCAAAGCCAGGGTGTCACGGTCGCTAAAGCTAGAGGGTGCATTAAGTGGTCACGTGGATCCTGACATCTTCATCAGAGGAGCGAAAGGGGGGAAGGCTCAGCAGCGGCTGACCATGACCGCGTGCCAGGCACTGTGAGGGGGACTTCGCATCGTTACCTATGGATAAAACTGACTCTTCCCTCTGCCTGAATTACTTCTCCGCCCCCCCACCCGCCCCCCTCCAGGTATCTATCTGTATGACTCATTCCCTCGCCTCCATCAAGAGAGTTCAGATGTCCCCTTCTCAGTGAAGCCTGCCCTGACCACTTTATTTAAAGCAGGAGCTTAAAGAGTGAAGTGATTCTCAAGGCCATGCAGTAAACAGCTGGGTCGGCCTGGCTCCAAAGGCCATGTACTTTTCATTCTAAGCACACTGACTCTCTCTGTAGACGGCTTTCAGGGCAAGCGAAGGCTTGTATCTTCCATGCTCCAGATGAGAAAAAAAGTATCGAGGAGAGAAATGACTGAATCAAGGTCCCAGAGCAATGCCTTGGTGGAACTGGGATGTATGGACCCTTTCTTAGAAAAAATTGAGTCTCACACACAACGTCACATTAGTTTCAGCCGATCAACTTAGTGATTTGAGAAGGTTACACATTATGCTATGCTCACCACGAGTATAGCTGCTGTCTGTCCCATTACATTGCTATTACAGTATCCTCTTTTTTTTTTAATGTTTATTCATTTCTGAAACAGAGACAGAGCATGAGTGGGGGAGGGGCAGAGAGAGAGGGAGACACAGAATCTGAAGCAGGCTCCAGGCTCTGAGCTGTCAGCACAGAGCCCGACGTGGGGCTCGAACTCGCAACCATGACATCATCACCTGAGCTGAAGTCGGTCGCTCAACCGACTGAGCCACCCAGGCGCCCCATTATTACAATATCCTTGACTGTATTCCTTATGCTGTGCTTTTTATTCCCCTGACTTAACTCATTCCATAACTGGAGGTCTGTATCTCCCTCTCCCCTTCATCTGTTTTGCCCAACACCCCACCCTCCACCCACCCGTCTGGCAACCATCCGTTTGTTCTCTGGATTCACAGGTCTCATTCTGTTTTTTTGTTTGTTCATTTTATTAAGATTCCATTTGTGAGTGGAATCATATGGTATTTGTCTTTCTCAGTCCGACCTGTTTCATTTCACATAATACCCTCTAGGTCCATCCATGTTGTCTCAAATAGCACGATCTCATCTTTTTTTTTTTTTTTTTTTTTTTTTGGTATATGTTTGATTTTACAAATTATTTTTTTTAATCTTTATTTTTGAGAGAGAGAGAGAGAGAGAGAGAGAGAGACAGAGCACAAGCGGGGGAGGGGCAGAGAGTGAGAGGGAGAGAATCCAAAGCAGGCTCCAGGCTCTGAGCTGTCAGCACGGAGCCTGACGCGGGGCTCAAACTCCCGAACCGTGAGATCACGACCTGAGCCGAAGTCGGACGCTCAACTGACTGAGCCACCCAGGCGCCCCACAGTCTCATCCTTTTTATGGCTGTGGAAGCATAGACCCTTTTTTTCACCTGCATTTGGCCAGACACTTCCCTTGTGCATTTTTCTGTTTGAATGCCTGTTATTTTCTGTTATCACCTTTCTCCAGTCTCACCCCCCATAACAGCTCTAGAGGGCTCAAGAAGAATCTTCGACTTTGTAGGTATCCTTGGAAAATGTAGTGTCATTTTCTGCGGGTGTTCATTTCAAATTTACATTAAAGGCATGATTTACATAAATTAGGCTAGGGACCTTCTTCTGCGGTCCCATTGTTCTTCCACTCAGCATTGTTTTTACGACTGAACCATATTGAAGTGAGCAGGTCTGGCTCACTCTTGCAAACATCTGCCTGGCCCTCCATCATGTGCGCCTACATTTTACTTCCCTGTTCCACCGGCGATGGACACGGGTTGTCTTCCTCTCCCTTTTCTGTAAACAATGTGAGGAGACCCTTCCAGATGCTCCCCTGTGGACCAGTGTGAGAATTTCTCCGGGATGTATACCCAGGTGTGACATTGCTAGGTCAGAGGCTACACTCCTATGTAATCGGACTTAGAACTGCCAAATCACTTCCGGAATGGCTGTACCAGTCTACACTCGCACCCAGAGTTACTCGAGAGTTTCTACGTCTCCAAGTGCCCACCCATACTTGGCAGGTCCAACTTTCAAATTGCTGGTAGGTGTTAAGTAAAATATTGTTTTTGGTTTGAATTTCTCTGAGAGTACTAATGGGTTCAGAATCATGTACTCATTAGCCACGTGGGTTAGACTTTATACCATTCTGACTCCAAAGTCTGCATAGTATCACATTCTGATCATTAAAGGCCTCTGGTTCTGTGTCTCCCTCTCTCTCTCTCTCTCTCTCTCTCTCTCTCTCTGCCCCTCTCCAGCTGGCTCTCTCTGTCTCTCTGTCTCTTTCTCTCTCAAAAATTAAAACAAAAAAAAAACATTAAAAAAATTAAAGTGGTCTGGGGCTGCATTGCCAAGGTTCAATTTCTGGCTTCACCTGGTCTGTGATTTTCACTTCTCTGGCCCTTTGTTTCCTCATCTGTGAAATGAGAATAATAGGATGACATAATACACGGTTGACATAATAGGGTGGTTTTGAGGATTTAAAATCGCTTAGAAGAGCATCTAGCACAGAATAAGTACCGGCAAATGTCATGTCCTGTCCGGATAGATTGTAGCACCCTCCATACAGGCCCACGAACCTGCTTCCCTGCCCCCGCTCATGAAGCTCATATTGTGTAACCCTGAATTTTCCTTAGAAATGTGAAACCATAAAAAAGAAAACAAAGCATGACTGGCCTCGCTTTCTTGTTTAACTTCCTGAGTGATTCTAAAGTACATTCAGAGAACGTTTTGAGAACGGTCACATGCATGAGTCAGGGAATTTTGGCGTTTGGAAAGAAATGATGAATCAGTTCCTTAAAAGAAAGGATGGGGCATCAAAGCACACGATCAATAGAGTAAAAAGGCAACCCACCGAATGAGAGGAATGATCTGCGTAGTTGATAAGGGATTGATATACAGAATATACCAAGAGCTCCAACAACTCAACAAGAAAAAACTAAAACTCAATTTAAAAATGGGCAACTTAAAAACGAATAGACATTTTTCCCAAGAAGACGTACAAACGGCCAGCAAGCCCATGAAAAGACGCGCAGTGTCACTCGTCATTAGGGTAAAGCAAATCAAAACCACAATAAGGTGAACACAGAAAATCATAAGAGCTGGCAAGGCTGTGGAGACATGGAACTCAGGCACGTTGCTGGTGGGAATGTAAAATGGTGCAGCTTCTGTGGATAAAAGCATGCGGTTCCTCAAAAACTCAACCGTGGAATTACTGCATGGCCCAGTAATTCTGGTTCTACCCAATTGAAAGTAGGGACTCTACCACCAAGGTTCACGGCAGCAATATTCACAATAGCCAAAGGTGTGAGGAACCCAAGTATCCATGAAGGATGAATGGGCAAATGAAGTGTGGGTATTCATGCATTATAATATCATCCAGCCTTAAGAAGGAAGGAAATTCTTACATGTGCTGCAGCATGAATTACCCTTAAAAACATTTTTTTAAATGTTTATTTATTTTTGAGAGACAGAGACAGAGAGACAGAGCATGAGCCAGGGAGGAATAGAGAGAGAGAGGAACACAGAATTCAAAGCCGACTCCAGGCTCCAAGCTGTCAGCCCAGAGCCCAACATGGGGCTTGAACTCATGAACCGTGAGATCATGACTTGAGCCAAAGTTGGCTGCTTAACCGACTGAGCCACCCGGGTGCCCCCAGCATGGATGAACCCTGAAGACATTATGATAGAGATAAGCCCGACATGAAGGAAAGATATTTGTGTGATTCCACTTATGGGAGGTGCCTAGAGTAAATTCATAGGGACAGAAAGTAGCATGGTGAGAGCCAAGCCTGGGGAGGAGAGGAATGAGAAGTTATTGTTTAATAGGTATGGCGTTTTAGGGGCGCCTGGGTGGCGCAGTCGGTTGAGCGTCCGACTTCAGCCAGGTCACGATCTCGCGGTCCGGGAGTTCGAGCCCCGCGTCAGGCTCTGGGCTGATGGCTCAGAGCCTGGAGCCGGTTTCCGATTCTGTGTCTCCCTCTCTCTCTGCCCCTCCCCCGTTCATGCTCTGTCTCTCTCTGTCCCAAAAATAAATAAACGTTGAAAAAAAAATTAAAAAAAAAATAGGTATGGCGTTTCAGTTTGGGAAGGGGAGAAAGTTCTAGAGACGGATGGTGGTGATGGTTTAGAACAATATGGATATACCTGATATCACTGAACTACACAGTTAAAAATGGCTAAAATGGTAACTTTCACGTTACCCCACACAAAAAGGCTTTTGGGAAAAAGAGAGGACAGGGTAGGAAGAAGTAAGGTGAGAGGGGAGAAATCTTCCCAAAGGATCTTTTTCATGGTGAGCCCATCGTGTTCAAGGGAGAGTTGTCTGCTATTATTGCTTCAACAAACTATTCGAGTTGCTGTGTGTGAGAGGGTCGGTAAAACTCTATGTGCATGTGATAATTTTGGTATGTGTGGCTGCCTGAGGCAGCAAGGCCTAGTGAAAAGAGAATGGGTGTCTTTTTGGTCATTTCACCAACGTTTAATGAGCGCCTGTCATAGGTAGCCCTCTGCCATGTGCTGTGAGAACAAGTAAAAAAAAAAAAAAAAAAAAAAGAAGTTTCTTGCTTCACACTTTAGCAAGTGGCAGATGTGTTAAAAATGCAATAGAGGGACACCTGGGTTGCTCGGTCGGTTGAGCGTCCGATTTTGGCTCAGGTCATGATCTCACGGTCCGTGGGTTCGAGCCCCGTGTCGGGCTCTGGGCTGACAGCTCAGAGCCTGGAGCCTGCTTCAGATTCTGTGTCTCCCTCTCTCTCTGCCCTTCCCCAGTGCTCTCTCTTTCTCTCTCTCAAAAATAAATAAACATTTAAAACAATGCAATAGAGCATTGTGTCTGCTATTCAGTGGTCGACCACCACTTCATACTGGCTTGTGAGAGTCCATTGTGAGCACCTCTTCTCAACTCCCTGTTCAGAGATGTCACGTTGGTAGCTTGAAATCAGCCATGTTGGGAGTATTTATACCACGGAAGTTAACAAACGCCACAAATCTTTTGACCCTCAGCTCTGGCACCGGCTCTGTGATCCTGGGCGGGTCACTTCACCTCCCCAGCCTCCGTTTATCTGTAAAATGAATATAATAAATACCAGTTCCTTTCTCTTCCCTTTCCTCGGAAGAGGATAATTTGCCACTTGGGATGGGGCATTGGCTGTTCTTGGATGACTGGGAGCCTGTCTAGCCTCATATAACTGTCGATACCCCTACCCTATCCCCTCAGTTGGCACCAATGTTGCCCCAGGCTGAGTGTTGTCCAGAGAGGGCAACAGTCCAGGAATAACTCCACTGGCGCTTATCATGTACGCTGGGAAGAGGGAGGGGAAGACTGGAAAGGAAGGAGGTAATTGTTGTTCTCCACAGTTTATTGTTTCATTGTTTATACTTGACCTTGTGGCCTGATGGTGGCTCCTCACATTACCGATGTTTTATAACAAATGCATTTTTTTAAAATGTTTATTTATTTTTGAGAGACAGAGAGAGGCAGAACAAGAGCGGGGGAGGGGCAAAGAGAGAGGGAGACACAGAATGGGAAGCAGACTCCAGGCTCCGAGCTGTCAGCACAGATCCCCTCGCAGGGCTCAAACCCACAAACCGCGAGATCATGACCTGAGCCGAAGTCAGATGCTTAACCGACGGAGCCACCCAGGCGCCCCACAAAAAATTAATTTTAACTACAGCAGCAGCCAAAATTCATTCAGGAAGGCCAGATGGGGGATGCGGAAGAACGTGGGCCTCGGAGTTAGATGTAGATTTGTCTCCCAGTGCTGCCCTCACTAGTTGTGTGGCGTTAGGTAACTGAATGCCTATCTCTGAGCCTCAATTTGCCCCGCTGGGCTCTGTGCTGACAGCTCAGAGCCTGGAGCCTGCTTCCCTTTCTGTGTCTTCCTCATTTTCTGCCCCTCCCCTGCTCTCGTTCTGTCTCTCAGTCTCTCAAAAATAAATAAACGTTAAAAAATTTAAAAAGAAAATGGAGATAATGACAAGTACGGCACAGACGTGTTAGAAGTTTCAAGGAAAGTCATGGAGAGAAACCCATATGTAATCTGTCAAAGTCCATTACATGTGTCACGATATATGAGCAGCTAACTGTAACAGCATTGCCCATTGCCTAACATCCCTCTTCCAAAATAGAAGTGACAATGAGTTTAGCTTAAAGATTACATTTCCTTACAGCTAGGGGTAGCCATGTGACCAAGATCTGGCCAATGAGATGTTAAGTGAAAGAGTTGATAGACCTGGAAATGCTGTTTCAAGACAGTTGACTCAGCTGAGCGATCCTCTTCTGCCTTTCCCTTCCTTTTTCCTTCTTGCCAGGAATTTGGTGCTCCAGCAGCCATCTGTGACCTTGAAGGGACTTTAAATATAGAAAGTATTTGCTGTGATGGTAGCAAGAATGATATAAGGAGCCTGGGGCCATGATATTGGTGGGATACTGCTCCTGCCCAATGCCCACCTCTGGACCACTTTTCTGTGAGAAAGAAATAAAATTCTCTCTTGTTTAAGTCTCCATGATTTTGGGTTTTCTTGATATGCAGCTAAATCTAACCTATACTAATACCGCTGGATGGAGCCTGGGAGACATAAATGGAGAGGAACCACCTTTATTGAGCACCTGCTATGGGTGCATATGATTTACGCTTTTACTTCCTTTCAGTCTTCTTCCTCGACTTCTCAGAACCATTGGACTCTGTTGACCATTCCCATCTTCTCAAAACTCTCTCATCCCCTGGCTTCTGTGACCTCACATTTTCCTGGGGTTTGTGGGTCTCTTTTTAATTTTTTTTAAATTTGAGTGTAGTTGACACACAATATTGCATTAGTTTCAAGTGTACAACTTAGTGATTTGACAAGTTTATATATTATGTTATGTTCACCACAAGGGTAGCTACCTGTCCATCCTGTTTCATCGCTATTACAGTATCATTGTATTCCTTATGCTGTGCCTTTTATTCCTGTGATTTATTCATTCCATAACTGGAAGCTTGTATCTCTTTCTACCCTTCACCTGTTTTGCCCACTCCCAACCCCCACCTCTCTGGCAACCATCAGTTTGTTCTCTGTATTTATAGGTCTGATTCTGCTTTTTGTGTATTCATTTGTTATTTTTTTTTTTTTTTTTTAGATCCCACTATGTGTGGAATCATATGGTATCTGTCTTTATCAATCTGACTTGTTTCACTTTGCATAACACCTTCTAGGTCCATCCATGTTGTCTCAAATGGCACAATCTCATCTGTTATTATGACTGTGTAATATTCCATTATATTTATATCTATATGCATATATGCGTACTATATATATGATATCTATTTATAGTATATGCATATTTTATATATGATTATCAAGTGACAGGAATCTTGACTTCTGCTGGCTTAAGCAACAACAAAAGAATGTATTGTCAATAATAGTCCGCGGGTAGATGTTTAGGCCCAGCTGAATAAAAGGGTTGAAACGACAGTATTAGGACAGGAGTACCATTAAAAGTATTTAACAACTGACACTGAACTGTCACTGACCCATCAGAGTAGATGTCAGAAGGGGTGTCCTGGAAGTCCCCTGAAGATCCCAGCATTAACTCCTTAGTTACCGGATGATGGGGAGGTCCAGGGATTCCTGAAGAAGGGTGGATGGGAGGCAGTGAGGGAATCATTCCTATTCCCAGATCCCTATTCTGGGCAGTATTTACTTACCAACAAAAATATTTCAATAATAATTGGCCACTCCAGCGTGTGTCAGATGAATGACCACCCTGCGTTAGGATCTGGTTACGCCTTTTCTACCTCTCAGTTGTGCTTTTCCATGTGGACTCCGTTTTCAGAATCTCTCTCTCTCTCTCATGGTTACAAGATGGTTGCCAGTGACTCCCAGGACTATATTCTTTAGCAAAGAGGAGTGAGGCTCTTTTTCCAGAAGTCCTAGCATAAATCCTATGATTTGCCCTGATTAGGCTGGCTGAGATCATATGCCCGATCCTGATTGATCAATGTGGCTGGCGGATGTAATGGGAAGACTGGCTTAGGCTAGGTCACCTATCATAGCACTGGAGTCTCCTGTTAGAGAGTTCGTTTCATTGGAGTTTATAGATCTAGAATAGGGCTGCTCTCCCCAAAGCAAAACTGGGAGTACTCGTGTCAAAAGAAGAGAGGGCATGTATTAGTTTCCTATTGCTGCTATAACAAATTCTCACAAAAATGGTAGCCTCAAACAACACAATTTATTCCCTCACAGTTGTGGAGGTCGGGTGTCTGAAATTGGTCTTACAGGGGTAAAATCAAGGTGTTGGCAGAGTTGTGTTCTTTTAGGAGGTTCTGGGGAAGAATCTTTTCCCTTCCTTTTTTCCAGCTTCCAGAAGCTACCTACATTCCTTGGTTCATGGTCACATAAATCTAATCCTTCTGATCCTTCTCTTTCATAAGAGAAGGGTTACATTGGGCCAACCTGGATGATGCAGGGTTATCTCCCCATCTTAAGATTTTTGACCTAATTGTACGTGCAAAGTCCCTCTTACCAGATCAGGTAACATAGTACAGAGTTCAGAGGTTAGAACATGGATATCTTTGTTGAGCGGGGGCATTATTCTGCCTACCTCAGAGCAGATCCTAAATGCAAAATCAATAGGTGGCTATTATCTCTGCTTTGCCTCCTATCTCTTTGGCTACTTTTTTTGTATCTTTTGCAGGTTCATCCTCTTTTACCTGACTTTAAACAGTGGGTTGCTCAAGGGGTGCCTGGGTGGCTCAGTTGGTTAAGCTTCCGACTTTGGCTCAGGTCATGATTTTGTGGTTCATGAGTTTGAGTTCAAGCCCCGCATCGGGCTCTGTGCTGACAACTCAGGGCCTGAAGCCTGCTTCAGATTCTGTGTCTCCCTCTCTCTCTGTACCCCCCTCAAAAATAAATAAACATTAAACAATTTATTTTTATTTATTTTTATTTTTATTATTTATTTATTTATTTATTTATTTATTTATTTATTTATTTATTTTCAATATATGAAATTTATTGTCAAATTGGTTTCCATACAACACCCAGTGCTCATCCCAAAAGGTGCCCTCCTCAATACCCATCACCCACCCTCCCCTCCCTCCCACCCCCCATCAACCCTCAGTTTGTTCTCAGTTTTTAAGAGTCTCTTATGCTTTGGCTCTCTCCCACTCTAACCTCTTTTTTTTTTTTTTTTCCTTCCCCTCCCCCATGGGTTTCTGTTAAGTTTCTCAGGATCCACATAAGAGTGAAACCATATGGTATCTGTCTTTCTCTGTATGGCTTATTTCACTTAGCATCACACTCTCCAGTTCCATCCACGTTGCTACAAAGGGCCATATTTCGTTCTTTCTCATTGCCACGTAGTACTCCATTGTGTATATAAACCACAATTTCTTTATCCAATCATCAGTTGATGGACATTTAGGCTCTTTCCATAATTTGGCTATTGTTGAGAGTGCTGCTATAAACATTGGGGTACAAGTGCCCCTATGCATCAGTACTCCTGTATCCCTTGGGTAAATTCCTAGCAGTGCTATTGCTGGGTCATAGGGTAGGTCTATTTTTAATTTTCTGAGGAACCTCCACACTGCTTTCCAGAGTGGCTGCACCAATTTGCATTCTCACCAATAGTGCAAGACGGTTCCCGTTTCTCCGCAACCTCGCCAGCATCTATAGTCTCCTGATTTGTTCATTTTGGTCACTCTGACTGGCATGAGGTGATATCTGAGTGTGGTTTTGATTTGTATTTCCCTGATGAGGAGCGACGTTGAGCATCTTTTCATGTGCCTGTTGGCCATCCGGATGTCTTCTTTAGAGAAGTGTCTATTCATGTTTTCTGCCCATTTCTTCACTGGGTTATTTGTTTTTTGGGTGTGGAGTTTGGTGAGCTCTTTATAGATTTTGGATACTAGCCCTTTGTCCGATATATCATTTGCAAATATCTTTTCCCATTCCGTTGGTTGTCTTTTAGTTTTGTTGGTTATTTCCTTTGCTGTGCAGAAGCTTTTTATCTTCATAAGGTCCCAGTAATTCATTTTTGCTTTTAATTCCCTTGCCTTTGGGGATGTGTCGAGTAAGAGATTGCTACGGCTGAGGTCAGAGAGGTCTTTTCCTGCTTTCTCCTCAACATTTTTTTTTTAAATAGTGGGTTTCTCAAGCTCTCAAGAGCTCTAGACCTCTTCTATACTCACTCACTGTATTCTGTCTTCAGGCAAGCTTATTGAGTTCAAGGCATACTTACCAACTATGGTCACATATCCGCATCGTCAACCCAGACATCTCTGAGTCCAGACCAGTTTATCTAAATGCCTATCTCAGTGGCTCTCTAAATTTAAAATGTCTAAAATCTTTTCTCAAAACCCAGCCCTAACTCAATAAATGGCACCACCATCCCTCTGGTTATTGATGTCAGACACCCAGACAATCATCCTCAATGCCTATTCTTTCCCTCCTCCCAATCCAATCCTCAACCGAGTCTTTTCAATTTTACCTCCTTGATTTTAAGTCAAGTTATTTCTCTCAGTCTACTCACACTCACTCTAAGCCACCACTTTTGTCTCAACTGTTAACTCTTCTTGCCTGGACTTTTGCATTGGCCATCTCAACTGGTCAGTTGGGTCCATTCTGACTCACCTGTATTTTGTTCTTCATACCGCTGCCAGGGTTAGTTTTCCCAAATGCAAATCTGATCATCCAGCTCCTACACTCAGAACACTTCGTTGGCTTCCCACTGCTCTTAGGAGAGAGATCACCGCCCTTCCATGGTATCTAAATCTTTACAGGGTCTGCTCCCTATTTTTCTAGTCTTGCTTTTCATCAACTTTCCACCCTTTTTGTTTACCTCAAACTTGCCATGTTCTCTCATCGTTTAGTCATGAATATTCTGTGGAGTCTCCTGGATTACCTGTAACTCAACCCTCGTAGCTCCCATGGACCCTTTTTCAACCTCCTGGACTAGGTCATATTCTCCCATTATAAACTTTCATCGTATTTTGTTATAAACATTACGGGTGGTATATTTCACCTTGACAGTGTCCACACGATTCTAATTTTCCATTTGTGTGTGTATTCATTTGATTAATACTTCTTCTCCCCAACACAACCACTACTAGTCTGTAAGCTCCAGGGGAGCAAAGGTTTTGTCTGTGTCTGTTGACCATTAACCTCCCCAGCACCTTATTCTGTAGGCATTTAATGTCTCTTAAAAACATGGACGCACAGGCTCGTTTTTGGATCAGGACACTGAGGCTTGCTTCAAGGTCATACAAGCAGTAGAGGCTAGACCCCAAATCTTCCTCCAAAACCTACCTTTCTTTTTTCCACCCCACTGTCCTCTGAGATGGACAAGGGATGGTATTGTACCATTTCTGGGTGTGTAGCTCAAGAAACCTTATCTGATTCCTGAAGTCTTTGGAGAAGGATATGAAAAGACTGACAGTTTGCTTGACCTTTCAGGCATGGGAGGAAGTTCTCCTTCTCCTTTTCTTCCATTTATATCTCCCTTTCTTTCCTCCCACCTCCCTCGCATTTTCCTCCTTCCCTCTTTTCCTTTTTTTCCTTCCTACTTTCCAAAATATGCCCAAAGTTCCTGCTCGTTGCCAGACCCTGTTCTGAAAGATGGTGGAAAGGTGTTCTGAAAGATGAATCAGCCACAGTCTCTGCTCTCAAGCAGCTCCAGATCTAGTCTGTTAGAGTTCTAGGTCAAGTCAATAAATTTTAACCAAGTATGCTTTCCTCCTCAGTAAAATGGGCATTATCCTCACTACACCATTCAGACTTTTTGAATGCAAAGTAACTGACACTGACTATAGAATGGAATTTACTGAAAGAACAGCAGATGGATCCTAGGACTGAAAGGAAACCAGGACAACCAGCCTCAGGAAACAGGAGTGCAGGCAACTAATGGAGCCAAGTCCACACTCTAGGAACTAGCTTGTGAGATCAATGCCATGGGCACTGGCACTTCCGCTGTCCCTACTGTAATTACTGTCCCTCTCTCTTTGAGCCTGTCCTTCAAGAGTCAAAGACCCAAGTGGGAGCATCCCATGAACCAAGCATTGGTTGGTCGCCCGGCCAGACTCCAGCCACCAGGATGCAGGGAGAAGAGATAATTGCTCCCTTTCAGGGAAGAATGGGAGTTGGCAGTCAGAGCCCCTGACACTGTTGCCCTCATTTCCCTATGGTTCTTGGGTGGCACAAGGGCCAAATGACCTCTTGGGAGGTCATCTATCCAGCAAGTCCCTTGACAATGATCAGCTGCTAAGTAGCAGGACTGTGACTTGAATCTGAGTCTAGATGGTGGAGTAGTAGTTAAGGTTCTTTGTTGCAAGCAACAGAAACCCCCTCTACCAATTGTCAACTAAAGGGGATTTATTGGAAAGATGTGGATAGGGCTCAAAGAACTTATGAGTAGCTGGAGAAGCAAGTTTGGAGACATACAGGAAACAAGGGAGAGGTGGAGGGCTCAGGATTAGGTTGCAGATTCATTTATGCACAAGGGCTGCTATACCACCATGTACCTTCAACAATGTCTTCTAGCTTGGCCACGCTGTCTCAAAATTCAAAATCTCAGAAGGTGTTTGATGAAATTAGTTTCCATTATGGCCCTGTCCTCCAGGGCGAGAAGAAGCATTTGGCTCTTTTAGGGAAATGGATCGTTTGGAGTTCCGTTTCTATCAAGGCTACAAAGGAAATTAATACATTGGAGGGAGGGCGGTTTGTCAGTTATTTGTCACTGCAATAATGGCACATAGCAATCACATGCTTCAGAAGCATGAAGCAAAAAGGTCATACATCTGGTGGTCAGCCACGCAGCTCTGCTGCTCTTGGCTGGACTTGCTCACATGTCTGGAGGTTGGTTTGCTGTTGGCTGATCTAGTCGGACCTTGGCTGGGAAGATAAGGACCTCTGGCTCTGCTCCTCCAGTAGGCTAGTTCTGGCATGCTTTCATGGGTAATGGCAGAGGCACAAGAGGGGCAAACCCTATCACATAGCGCCTTTGAAGCCCCAGCTCGTATCACATCTGTTCATATTCTTTGGCCAAAGCAAGTCACGTGACCAAGGCCAGCATCAGAGTACGAGAGCACTGCAAAATTTTGTGACAAAGGGTGTGGATACAGGGAAAGGTGAAAAATTGGTGCCATTTTTGCAATCCGTGGAGAGAATGGTGTGTGTCAGTGTCGATGGCAGACATCAAATCCCAAGTTCTCCTCACGTTCCACACCACCTGGGGCCTCAGCCAAAAATGCTTTTCTGTAAGGTGGGCCTCTGCTCTCATTCAGTGGTATCACTAGAATGTCAGATCCAGAAGAGTAGGAATTTTTGCCTGGTTTGTTCACCATGTAATCTCATTGCCTAGAATAGCACTTGATACATAGCAGGTTACCAGCAAATAATGGTTGAATGAAAATTCCATTGTGAACTTACCTCAGGCATCTAACCAAGGTTTTTTACTTTTGCGAGAAGCCTGTATTCTAAGGAGAAAAGGACTTAGATTTGGAGACAAACCAACCTGGGTTAGAATCTGGGCTTCATTGTTTACAGTTGGTACCCAGCCTTCCTGAGCCTCAGTTTTCTGCAGTGGGAACACTTTGGGGTGACTTTCCAGCGCAATCTTCCTATTTGCTGGTTATTGCTCTTCCTATCTTCGCACGTGTAATGTGATGGGGCTTCTAGTATTACGTGACCCTATCCCCCTCCCAGTCAACTGATTGGACCAGGGGTATGAATCTGACCCAAAATGTACCAATCCGAGTCTCTTCTTCAGGAATTTAGAATTCCAGCTTTAGTCTGGTTGGCCTCTTAAATGGAAGAGATAGGGACTCGGGGGGTGACTGTGGCCATTTTCCACTAGAGAGAGCTGGCAGGAGAGAGGAAGAAAGCCCTCATTTCAGATTATTTCCCAGACCCAGTCACCTGTTAGACGGCTAGGTAGGTAGCTAGGTAGCCATTGGTATAATGGTTGAAGGCATGGTCTCTTGTTTCAGAGACTCTGTGGTTCAGATTTTGGCTTTATCGCTTACTAACTGTGTGACCCTGGCCGGATTATTTAACTTCTCTGTGCCCTGGTTCTCGTCTGTAAAGTGGGAATGACAGTAGTACCTACTTTATGGGATTGCCATAATGATTAAATAAAAGTGCATAGAACAATGTCTACTATATGGTGAGTAACGAGGGCTGCTTGTTATTAATATGCATGTCTGTGGATTTCGGGTCACACTCTTTGATCCTTAAAATGAATCCCCTGCCTTTTCAGGAAAATCTCCCTTTGGTGGCTTGTTGGTTCCAATGCAAAGAATCTGAACGAATACCTTTTTTTCACCTGTGACATGGGGAGAGTAAGAATTTGAGTACTCAGAGGGGTAGTGAGGATAAATTAGGTGAGCAAAACTCCTGGTGCATTGTAGGTACTCAGTGTGTGCACACTTCTCATCCTTCCGATCTCAGACTTCAGCCGTGTTCACGCACCTTGGCCAGACAGGGGCCAAGTGTGGGAGACGGTGCTTCCGGTGTGGGTGGTCTTGCTCACAGCTTGGTTCGGCCTCTTTCCAAGGTCAATCCGATCTGTTCTGACAAAGGTCTTAGGGCCACACATTTCTCTCCCTTATTCTGCACTCAGAGGAGTGAATTGTTGATCCTGAGGTGCCTTCCCTCAGGAAGCCTTCATATCTGGATGCACTTTAGATTTTGTCACTGCTAGGGAAGTGGTGCAAGGCACAGCAGCCCTTGAGGAAGAGAGGACAGAGAGCTGAACCCAGTTTTCCTCGTTTGTCCCCTGCTGGTACAATCTCTTTCCTGGTCCTTGAAAGCTACACAGGAAGGAAGAAATGTATGCCACTGGCTTAGGAGGACAGAGGCAAGGGGCTTGGAATGTAGACAGAAAACTCTTGATTGGTGTAATAATATTCCAGGGTGGAGAACAAGTCCATGATGGGGAGATTTTCTTCCTCTGGATTGGCTTTCTCAGCCTTCCTGGCTCCTTCTTTTGAGACCCGTTTTCTAAGTCCACCCAGCCCAGCCCAGCCCCTGGGCCAAGTCCAGCAAGGGCAGGAAGTATGGGTAAGTGGGGTTGAAAGTTCTAGAACCAGTTTTATCTCCTGCATCCAATTTTCCTCTGGACAGTCAGGAGAGTGATCCTGAGAGATGACTTAGCCGTTTTCATTGTCTCTGACCCTGCCCAGTCTCTCCTGTGAGGAAAACAGTTATAGACTCGGAAAAGTATTGGCAGATGATTCTGAGAACCCATAAATCTATGGTCCCCAGATATTGCCATGTTGGCCCAGTCCTTGAGTGGGATTCTGCCTCAGTTTCCCTACCTAGTTCTCCAGTTGCACATGAAAATAGCTTCAGACTTTGCCTGTTACCTTCTTCTTAGCCATAGCAGTCAAGCATCTGCCAAGTCTGCGTCTGGTTTCCCAGATCCCAAGCCTGGGACAGCTGACTTCCTATCTAGCATGTGTCACTGGAACTATGTTGGTAACCCCTAGACCCATCAACCAACATCCTCCCCACGTTCACCAGGTCAACATTCCCCATGCCTAAGTTGGCTGCAGTAATTATATTTTGAGTCTTTGTCAAAGAAACAATCTGGGGAAAGAGCATGGGTTCCAGAATCAGAGACTCCGGGCTAGTGTTCTGGGACCATTTTTATTTATTCATTCATTCATTTTAAAGTTTACTTATCTATTTTGAGAGAGAGAGAGAGAGAGAGAGAGAGAGAACATAAGTGGGGGAAGGGCAGAGAGAGAGAGGGAGAGAAGGAGAATCCCAAGCAGGTTCCGCATCGTCAGTGCGGAGCCTGATGTAGGGCTCAAACTCATGATTTGTGAGATCATGACCTGAGCCGAAATCAAGAGTCAGACACTCAATCGACCGAACTACCCAGCCGCCCAGGGACAATTTTCACTTACTTGTATTACCTTGAGCAGGTCACCTCCCATCTCTGAGTCTCAACTTCTATACCTGTCAAGGAGGCTAATGATCTCCTACTTTGAGTCAGGAGGATTTCATGAAATGACCTGTCCATAGTCCCTAGCACATTGTGGAGGCTTGAGAAATGGCTGTCCACTGTCCCTCCTTCATATACCACCGTAGAAGACAAAGGAGTTCTGGATCACCATTACTTCTTAACTAACGAAGTCATCCTTTGCCCGAAGCTTTATATAAGCTTATTATCAGATCAAGATATCAGCATTGTGCTGGGGGCCTGGTCTGGGGACAGGAAACTGCACTGGAGCCATAGGTCACTGAGGTCAGAGACCAGGTAGAGACAGAAGACAGTGGTGGAGCACGTGACCCTGGAAGCTGACTGCTTGGGTTCAAATCCCAGCTTTGTGTGTGTGTGTGTGTGTGTGTTTCTCCTTCTCTCATATCCCAGCTTTAACTCTGTTGAGCCATTGGCAAACCACAACATTGCCTATGGCCTCAGTTTTCCCGTTTGTTATATGAGGGGTAAATTAGCATATGCTGCCTAGAACTGTTTGAAGGATTAAATGACATAATCTGTGTTAAGTGTACAAGATGGGACTTGCTACAAAGCAAGCACTCAAAGCACCTTTCAAACATAGGTCATTTCCAAGTTTTTGCTACTTCATTTCCTCTTTATTTGACTTAATTGGGAGAAAGCTCCAGGAGAGGAATTACTGCCTCCTAAACTACATTGCCAAATTGCTTTCAAAAGGGTTATTCCAGTTCCAATGTCACCAGAAAATTGTGTAAATACCGGTTTTGTTATGTCTTTGCCAGCACGGACCATTATCATCTTTAAAGTTTTCTGTAAGGTTTCATATAATTAACTCAGTTTTTTGTCCCTTTACTAGCAAAGGTGGACAGGGTGTGCCAATTAAGTAAAATTATTAGAACGGAGGTGGGATACTTTTTCTTTGAAGAAGGAACTTAGGAAAAAAACACACACACAGGCTTTGTAAATATCTTGAAAATTGAGGATGTTGTTCTTCCTGTCAACTGCTGCTACTTCTCTTTTCTGAGATGCCCATTTCTATACCTCGTGTTCCGTTCCCTCAGCTTTGACACTTACAGATCTGGAATGTGGAAATGCCCTGAATGATGATGATGATGATTTAATAGTTTTTGATGAAAGTTCAGATCGGTTTCTATGTCCCTTTCCGCATGCATTTTATCATGGCAACTTTCCAATTCAGGAGAAACTTAAATTTCTCTAGAAAATTTGTGAAGGTGATCTGTGTTGGTGTTTCCATCTGTGAAATGGGAGGAGGGTTGGGATGAGGTAGTCTCCAAAGGGCCCTACATCTGAAAGGGAGCCATTTCATGGGGCTGCCAAGGCCTGTAAGGACTTGCCTGGTACAACAGGTCTTGGGGGAGGAGGAAATGGGCCAAGACCAAGTAGCATTGTGGTTCTCAATGTCCTGCTTGTTCATCCCAAGAACCTATAGAATGACAGGGAGTTAAGAATGCAAGAGAAGGGTACTGGAGTCAAGGCAGACCAGAAGCTGAAGGTTCACTGTCCTCCACCCCCAATCACATACAGCCCTAGACATACATCCCTCTCCAGGCTCTAGGGGTTCAAGCCAATTTCATTTAACTTCCCCCAAATGACTGTTTTGTCCATCTCAGCAGCCTCTTGCTTTTTTTCTTTATTGAATTAATCATTTATATTATTTCTCACTCATCTTCTTTGGCATGTTTGTTTGCTAACGTCTCCCTTACTAGAATACAAACTCCATGAAAGCAAGGAATACTTCTGTCTCATTCACTGATGTATCTCCAGTTTCTGGGAGATGCTAGGTGTCTGAGAAATATTAACGGAGTGGAAGGTGACCCTAGTGGGCTGGAGATGTGGGGGTCATGCAGGTTGCCAACCTTGGGTTCCACGCATTCTTTTCCTTTATAAAAATGGTCCCAAACCATATATAATTGGTAGAGATGGTATTTGAACCAGGCAATCTGACTCCAGAGTCCATGTGCTTAACCATGATGCTTTGCAGTTTTGCAAAGAAAGACTGTGCAGCCATTAAATCCATGTGGGTATTTATTGATGTGGGAAATGCCATTTGCCATGCGGAAATATTTACAATATATTGGTGAGGGAAAGCATCAGGCTTCAATACACAGCACTTACCTCACAGAGTTATCTGGAGGATTAAATGTGTTAATACATGTAAAGCACATAGAACAATATCTAACACATGAAATTCTTTTTTTTTTTAATTTTTTAATGTTTATTTATTATCAAGAGACAGAGCATGAACAGAGGAGGGGCAGAGAGAGAGGGAGACACAGAATCGGAAGCAGGCTCCAGGCTCCGAGCTGTCAGCACAGAACCCGATGCAGGGCTCGAACTCACAAACCGCAAGATCATGACCTGAAGTTGGACGCTTAACCGACTTGAGCCACCCAGGCGCCCCACATGAAATTCTTGATGAGTTGTCAAAGTATTTGGTGAGCCATCTCTCATCTGCAGGATTTCTTAGGGGAAGTCAGCCCCTGGGCCACAGAATGGAGAGGCTCCCCTGTCATTTAAAAAATTTGTGGGGGGCACCTGGGTGGCTCAAAGTTTCCAACTTCAGTTCAGGTCATGATCTCATGGCTCGTGTGTTCAAGCCCCATGTCAGGCTCTATGCTGATAGCTCAGAGCCTGGAGCCTGTGTCTCCCTTCTCTCTGCCCCTCCTCTGCTCGTACTCTGTCTCTCTCTCTCCTTAAAAAACACCAAAAAAAAAAAAAAAATTAAAAAAATTAAAATTAAAAAGTTTTTAAAGTTTTATTTATTTATTTATTTATTTATTTTGAGAGAGAGCGCGAGAGAGAGCACATCAACAGGGGAAGGGCAGGGAGAGGGAGACACAGAATCCCAAGCAGGCATCGTGCTGTCTGGTCAGAGCTCAGTGCAGGGCTCGAACCCACAAACTGTGAGATCATGACATGAGCCGAAATCAGGAGTCTGGATGCTCAACCCACTGAGCCACCCAGGCGCCCCTCCACTGTTGTTGAAGACCTGCCTCCCTGGGCTTGAGATACTGTGTTCTCCATCTCTCTCCCTTCCCATCTGGGGAACAACAGACAAAGCTCTCTCCAAAGATATCTCTTCGTCAAACCCTTCCTCTTTCTACATTCTGACCACCTTTTAATATCATTGATCTGGCCAAGAGGTCCAAGAGTGGTAAAAACAGGTTCTAGACTTTTTTTGAAACTTCTGCGTAAGTGACGTCACATTCACTTTGGGGTATGACATCTATGTCCTGGCACCTCTGTAGAAACAGAGGCAGGAAAAGGTTCCATTTCAACATCTTATTACTTGGCTGCAATTATTGCCTTGGGTTCTGTAAGACCCCCTGGGTTCTTATAATACATCCTTCCCTTTTGGTGGTGTGAGTGGGTTTCTGCTACTGGCAAACAGGCAATTGCTGACCAAGGCACAGGTCCTAGTGACCTCAGCTGGGATGAGGTGCTCCTCCCGAAGCAGGCAGGAGTAAGAGGAATCAGAGCAGAGAGTCTGTGTCCAAATCCCCCACAAGTTCAAAGGTCTAAATGGGTCAGAAAAGGAAGAGGAAGTTAAGGGTCCAGGCCAGGGCCCCAGAGCCAAACTGCAATCGAAAAGGAGTAGGTTGAATTCGAAGTGAAGTGGAATCGTAGGCAGTGGCCCACTCCTCCTTTTCTGGAGTTTACCTTTTAAACTCTGCAGCTTAAAGGCACAAGGTCGGGGAGGGCAGCTACCAATATCTCCACGCCTCCGGCCTTCGGCTTTTGCTGAATTATTTTTGGAGTGAAATTATAGAGTCAGAGATTCGGTCTGGTATCAGCTTTGCTCCAAATGGTGCCATTTAGCCCTGCCACTAGCCATGTGTGAGCATATCTTGGAGTATAAAAGTGCATTACAACGGAGTGCCCAGGACGTCCTGGGCAACGTGATACCTTTCAGGGAAGGAACAGCTGCAGGAGGAGGAGGGGAGAAAAAACAAGTTGGGGAAGACGAGGCACCCACCAAGCAGGGCAGTGTTCCGGACATTCCTTTGGCTTTACTCTGCTGTGGATTCCTGACTCCCACTTCTTTTTTTTTTTTTTTTTTAATTTTTTTTTTTCAACGTTTATTTATTTTTGGGACAGAGAGAGACAGAGCATGAATGGGGGAGGGGCAGAGAGAGAGGGAGACACAGAATCGGAAACAGGCTCCAGGCTCTGAGCCATCAGCCCAGAGCCTGACGCGGGGCTCGAAATCCCGGACCGCGAGATCGTGACCTGGCTGAAGTCGGACGCTTAACCGACTGCGCCACCCAGGCGCCCCCTGACTCCCACTTCTTGATTCTCCCCAGTTCCTGGGCTAGGTGCTTTGCAGGTTAGACTTTTTCTAACCACACCCCCCTCCCCCTTTACCTGCTGGCTAGTCCTGCATAAGGAAAGGGTCCCTGGTTCCTGCCAGTCTATACCTTTCCAGCCTGGAATGGCTCCCTTGCGCTCCTGAGCCCACTCTGAAAGGCCTGCTGGACTCTGCTTAAAGGTGCTGTCTGGCCAGGCCACTCCACGCCTTCATTTATTCTCTTCCTCTAAGTGAGGCAGGATGACAGAGTGGTTAAAAGCAGGAGCCGGAGCCAGCCTGCTTGGGTTTAAATGATGACACCACTCCCCTCCCCTGTTATGAGCTGGAAAACTCAGGGCAAGCTATTTAAACTCCTTGGGCCTCAGTTTCCTCTTCTGTAAAACGGGGATAAAGGAATAACACCTGACTCATAGGGTTGTGGGAAAGATGAAACTAAATTAATGTATATACAGCCAGGGATACTAAATTAACCACAACGAGGGGCACCTGGGTGGCTCAGTCCGTTAAGTGTCCAACTTTGGCTCAGGTCATGCTCTCACAGTTTGTGAGTTTCAGCCCGTGAACTCGGGCTCCCTGCTGTCAGCTCCGAGCCGGCTTCAAATCCTCTGTCTCCCTCTCTTTCTGCCCCTCCCCTGCCCACACACTCTCTCTCAAAAATGAATAAAACATTAAAAAAATAAATTAACCACAATGAGTTGGATGGACAGTCCTGTACAACAAAAAATCATCCCACCCAAAATGCCATCAGAGCTCCTACTTGAGAAACACTGGCTGAGAGCATGACGTCCGAATGCCTGGGCTGAATCACAGATCTACTGCTTGAGAGAAAGAGAGAAACACAGAGCACGAGTGGGGAAGGGGCAGAAAGGGAGACACAGAATCTGACACAGGCTCCAGGCTCCGAGCTGTCAGCACAGAGCCCAACGCAGGGCTTGAACTCACAAACCGTGAGATCATGACCTGAGCCGAAGTTGCACACTTAACGGACTGAGCCACCCAGGCGCCCCTATAGCAACTGTTACTATGATCTGTCCCCCTTGTCTGGTGTTGTAGGCATAACAGGATGATATATCATAAGCATATTTACCGCATCATAAAATAAACCTTCTTTGTTTCCTCTGAAATTTCTCCAGAAGAAAAGTTTCCCTTGGGAGATTGTTAATCCCTATATGTGTGACTCACAAGAGAAAACACTTTCCTCAATGCAGGGAAAGGAAAGGAAATTGGTCATGTCCTAGCTGGTGGTGAATTAAACCAGTCTGAAGAGCCAAGGTGTCTTAGTCAGGGATGTTTCACCTGCAAACAACAGAATCCATTGCACACGCTAGCCTAAGCCAGAAAAACACGTTGGGGGACAGCAAGAGTGGCGGGGCGGGTGGGGGGGGGGTGGATATCTGGATGAACTCACAGGCAGGAAGTAAGCAGGTCTCATGAGGAACTAGAACCAGGAACTGGAAACTTCAAAATAGATCCAGACTCCCCTCCTGCTCACCACTCCCTCTGCTACTGCCCCAGTCTGAGCCATCATCACCTCTCTCGCCTGGACTGTTGCGACATTTTCTCCATGTTTCCCCTTGCTCGCCTACAACCCATTCTTCACACAGCAGCCAGAGCCATCTTTTACAAATGTAGTAAGATTTTGTTGTTTCCCTGCACAAAACTTTTCAGTGGTTTCCCATTATGCCGGAGGGCAGGAATTGGTCCTTCTTGTTCACTACCATACCCCTGGGCATGGAACATAGTAGATACTCAATAAATGTGTGACATGGCTGAATGGAAATGTACCAGGATTCAAGGCAGAAGCACTCTGTCCTCCTCCCTCTGGGTTAGGGATTTCTTGTATTCTTTGTGACTCTCTTCCATGGCTCCTCCGTGGCTTCTCCCACACAAAATGGGGCACAAAATGGCTGCCCTAGCCTGGAGCTGTGTCACCTCTCAGCTCCAGCTCTCACACATCCCAGTGTCTTAATTCCAAATTTCCAGGAGAGAGTCGTTGACTGTTCCAGCTTGGGGAAGGGGTCTGCCTCTGTCCATTCAGTCATGGTTGGGAACTGCTGAAGCCCGCTCATATGGAAGAGGCATTTTCAGGGAAGAGGAGCATGGACCGGCAGACCTACCCCCCACATTGTGTATTACTCTGAGGGCAGGACTCGGGTGCGGGGAATCCTCAGTTCTCAGGGAATCCAGTACTAAATTGGGTGGGAAGTTTCACCTCATCAAGAAGACCCCAAATAGAATCCAGGATATGAAGTAGATATAATAAACGAGACACCGCCTTTAAAAAATCTTTAATTAAGGGGCGCCTGGGTGGCTCAGTCGGCTCAGCGTCTGACTTCGGCTCAGGTCATGATCTCACGGTCTGTGGGTTCGAGCCCCATGTCGGGCTCTGTGCTGACGGCTCGGAGCCTGGAGCCTGCTTTGGATTCTGTGTCTCCTTCTCTCTCTGCCCCTCCCCCACTTGTGCTCTGTCTCTATCAAAAATAAATAAAATATAAAAAACACTTTTTAAAATTTTTTAATTAAAAAAATTGGGTGGGCGTCAGGCTCTGGGCTGATGGCTCAGAGACTGGAGCCTGTTTCCGATTCTGTGTCTCCCTCTCTCTCTGCCCCTCCCCTGTTCATGCTCTGTCTCTCTCTGTCCCAAAAATAAAAATAAAAAGGGGCGCCTGGGTGGCGCAGTCGGTTAAGTGTCCGCCTTCAGCCAGGTCACGATCTCGCAGTCCGTGAGTTCGAGCCCCGCGTCGGGCTCTGGGCTGATGGCTCGGAGCCTGGAGCCTGTTTCCGATTCTGTGTCTCCCTCTCTCTCTGCCCCTCCCCTGTTCATGCTCTGTCTCTCTCTGTCCCAAAAATAAAAATAAAAAGGGGCGCCTGGGTGGCGCAGTCGGTTAAGTGTCCGCCTTCAGCCAGGTCACGATCTCGCAGTCCGTGAGTTCGAGCCCCGCGTCGGGCTCTGGGCTGATGGCTCGGAGCCTGGAGCCTGTTTCCGATTCTGTGTCTCCCTCTCTCTCTGCCCCTCCCCTGTTCATGCTCTGTCTCTCTCTGTCCCAAAAATAAAAATAAAAACGTTGAAAAAAAAATTAAAAAAAAAAATTGGGTGGGGGGAGGCACCTGGATGGCTCAGTCAGTTAAGCGGTTGACTTCGGCTCAGGTCATGATCCCGTGGTCTGTGAGTTCGAGCCCCACCTCAGGCTTTGTGCTAACAGCTCAGAGTCTGGAGCCTGCTTTGGATTCGGTGTCTCCCTCTCTCTCTCTCTCTGACCCTGCCCCACTCATTCTCTCTCTCAAAAACAAACATTAAAAAAAAATTTTTTTTAATCTTAATGTTTATTTGTTTTTGAGAGAGAGAGAGAGAGCATGTGCACATGCAGGGGAGGGACAGAGGGAAAGAGAAAGAGAATCTCAAGCAGGCTCCACGCTCAGTGTGGAGCCCAACACTGGACTCCATTCCACGACCCTGGGATCATGACCTGAGCCAAAATCAAGAGTCGGACGCTCAACTGACTGAGCCATCCAGGTACCCCACGAGCTACTATTTTTATTCAACTATTGAACCATGGGCTAGGCATAGTTCCAAGAACTGTATAAGTATCTACTCAATCTTCCCAACAATTCCGTGAACTAGGTCTTCTTATCCCCATTCAACAGATGGAGAAGTGGAGGCACAGGGAGATGGTAGTGACACAGTTAGAATTCTAACCAAACATTCCAACACCATACTGTACCTGTTCCTTAACTACCTAACCAAGATAAGGATATAATTCCCTTCTCACAATGAAGAAAATGAGGTTCAGGGAAATAAAGTGAATCAAAGTACTGAGGGTCCCTTGGATGCAAAGTAGCAAAGCCTTGATTGCAGTGGGTCTACAGCCCCTAGGCCAAACTTGCCCCTCACCTAGCCCGCTACGGTTTTTTTTTAAGAAACAGCTTTATTGAGATAGAATTCACATACCCCACATTTCACCTATCTCAAGTGTATAGTTCAGTGGTTTCTAGTATAGTCACGGATATGTACACAATTTGCCAACTACACTCTTATGGATAACACCATCCCAAAGAGGGGGAAGTAATTACCCCATAGTCATACAGAGAGTAGTTCGCAGAATGCATGCCATTGCCCCGGTTGCTGTGAGAATACTTCTGGAAACCCCCGTGTGAATAACTGTGTGTGTCAGAAAAATGATGGTGCAATGGTGTGGACAGAGCTGGGAGGAGACAGAACAAGGAAGCCCCTACCCCACGGGGACAGTGACTGTCTAAACTGAAAGTTTGGGTTTGGGGACTTCCCCTGCATACCCAGACAATCTCTTTTCTTGCTTATCTCCTTTACTCTTTGGACAAACACCCAGAGTCCTTCCAGCCTCGGTTCAAATATCTCCTCCTCCAGAAAGGCTTCCCTGATTCATGCTCCCAGGGTGGGCTAAATGCCCCGCCATGGTGCCTTCTGGACATCTTTTCCTCACAATAGGAAAGCTCCTCTCCATCTTGACTCCTCTGCTTTTGTTCAGTGCCCCCAATGCTAAGTGCATGAATTTTGGAACTAAAAAGGCATAGGTTTAAATCCAGCCTCTGTCATGTCCTAGCTCTGTGACCTTGGGAAAGCACACAGTAGGCCCTCCAAAAATTCCACTTTCTTTCCCTCTTTCCCTCTGGCTTCTTGCAAAGTGACTGTCAAGCCTCAGTTTGATCGGAACCCTGGTGTCCTTATGACCTGCAGCCTTCTGGGATGCGGCAGACACATTTTTGTTGTTCAGTCTGTCTTCCTGTGAGAAATCATTCTTCCTTCCCCCAAGTCAGCTCAGTCTTTGTGATCCTGACCCTAAGTCCCAGGAGTGGCAGCAGACACAAAGCTGTTCTTTGTGTCTAGGTCTTTTGTTCCCAGTAATTGGTCCGGGGTTAGGCTTGTGATGGCAGAAGGATCCCTTCATGAAATCTGTCATCTGGACATGAGAAGAAAGAAAATCTTTCTCTCTTCCTTACCCCCACTGTCCCCAAAGCGAGATACATGGCGTTGAAGACTTGGCATGCCAGCGGCCATTTTGCTGCCTGTTTGAGATGAAGCGAAACAGAATCAGATACACCTGGAAGATGGGATAAAAGAGAGTGCTGATGCCCTCCTGGATCCAGACATGCCTGAAGTCCCACTGGATTCCGATTTTCCTTAAGTTGGATTGGATTTCTGACATTTGCAACCAAAAGAATTCTGATCGTGGAAACATGAGTTCACTTTAATATGCAAACAGGGTAACTGGATCGCTAGTGGCCTGAAGACGAGCCAACAAGCTGTGGATAACGGAGCAGCAAGAGGCAAAGAACATTGAGCCCTTGATGACATCATTAAGCTGCTGGATTAACTAACCCCGGGGCGCATCTAATTTATGCCTTCTTGTTATGTGAAAAAATAAAATGTCCTTATTGGTTAATCATTTTTGAGGTTTGATTTTTGTATGACATGTAGCCAAAGCCATCCCCTCCCCGCCTTTTTTTAACATGGGGCTCAAACTCAAGTCCCCAAGATCAAGAGTGGCATCCTCCACCGACTGAGCCAGCCAGACACCCCCAGAACAATCCTTAAGTTGGTCTCCAGCCCTCTCCCCCTAATTGCTGTGATTTGGGCAAGGGATGGCATGGATGTGGGGTGACGACCTCTTGGCCCACAGTTCCTCTTTCTCCTTCGACGCTATTTTTTTCTCGCAGGCCATCTCAGACACTTCTGGACACATTCCTGATTCTTCCACTCCTCCAAGTATCACTAGCGCTTAGCAGGTCCTACTGAGGTTTTGGGGAAACAGGGGGATCAGTTCAGCATAGAATGCGCACCAACTTAAAATGACCTATACGACATCACTGTCCGAAAATTTCATGGGCCAATACTGCCAAGAGGAATTTCTCTCTGGCTGTATCTCTCCTTGGGAGTCAGCTTGTTACTACCTCCTCCAGCTTCTCCCTAGCTCCAATCCAGTTTCCCACAGTCTTCTCCTGTCGTACTCCATGACACGAAGGATTTTTTTTTTTTTTTTTTTTTTTTTTGGTACCAGACCCCAGGCTAAAGGTCAGGCTGAAGCTGACCCACTGAACACTCATTAATGTGCCCTTTAAAACAAAGGACCAAGTACACTTGAAAATTACAGGGCTTTTTTCTCTAACAAAATTGTTATTATTTTTTAAAGTGTTTATTCATTTTTGAGAGAGAGAGAGATAGAACATTAGCAAGGGAGGAGGGGAGAGAGAGGCAGACCTGCAATCTGAAGCGGGCTCCAGGCTCTGAGCTGTCAGCACAGAACCTGACACAGCGCTTGAACTCCCAAACCGTGAGATCATGACCTGAGCCCAAGTCGGACGCTTAACCAACTGAGCCACCGAGGCACGCCTTTTCTCCAACAAAATTAAATTCTTAGCCTGGGGTCCATCCCCCACCTGTTTTGGGGAAGCTAAAGACAATATTATGAGAAATAATTCTCCTGTTGGGGTATCGGGGTGTCTCAGACGGTTAAGTGTCTGACTCTTGAGTTCGGCTCAGGTCATGATCTCACAGTTCACAAGTTCAAGCCCCACGTCAGGCTCTGTGCTGACAGCTCAGAGCCTGGAACCTGCTTCAGATTCTGTGTCTCCCCCTCTCTCTGCCTCTCTGTCACTTACACTCTGTCTCTCTCTTGCTCTCTCTCAAAAAAAAAAAAAAATTAAAAAAAAAAAAAAGGACAAGATCCAGCTAAGCTGGACCCCATTAGCAGAAATGTCTAGTTTTTCTAGGGCAAAATCATCTAGAGGGTTTGTTAAAACACAGATTGCTGGGGTGCCTGGTTGGCTCAGTCGGAAGAGCATGTGACTCTTGATCTTTGGGTTGTAGGTTTGATCCCCATGTGGGGTGTAGAGGTTACTAGCAAATTAATTAATTAAAAAAAACACAGATTGGGGCACCTGGGTGGCTCAGTTGGTTGAGCCTCCGACTTCGGCTCAGGTCATGATCTCATGGTCTGTGAGTTCGGGGCCTGTGGCAGGCTCTGTGCTGACAGCTCAGAGCCTGGAGCCTGCTTCAGATTCTGTGTCTCCCCCTCTCTCTCTGATCCTCCCCCATTCATGCTCTGTCTCTCTCTGTCTCAAAAACAAATAAACATAAAAAAAAAACAAAACACAGATTGCTGGAGCCTACCCTAGAATTTCTAATTCAGTAGGTATGGTGTAGGCCCGGGAATTTGTATTTCTAACAAGTTCCCAGGTGCTGATGCTGCTGATCAGGGACCACATAGGAGAATGACTGCTCTAGGGTCAACACATCAAATGACTGAACTCCAACCTCCAACCACCTTCTATCCCTGCGTTTCTCCATTCAAGTTTCCAAAGTCCTGAGAAAGTCAAGCTGACTTAGAGTTGAGTCATGCCTGTGGTCAGAGAGGTAGAATCCTGTGATTGACAGCACTGTGAATATCACAGGGCAGGGTGGGGTGGGTAGGAGGGACGTTCTCCAAAGGAAAAAATGCTTGACACACAAAAATAGATGTCTTCAAAGTGGTAATTGGCCAAGCAGAATGCACAACCTTTTCCATCCAGAGCGAGATGTACTGTAGCAACTTCTCCTCTCAAGTTCCAGAAGAGATAATTAAATAATAATAACAGGAGGGAGAAGGTAGACTCCTGTGGACCATTGTCTCTATTCAAACCTCATTCTATTTTTCCTGCTAAGAGAGGAGACTCCTGTCCCCTGGAGGCCAGTGATCAATTCTACCACGGCTTTGGTGACTTACAGGAGCCCTGAGGAGGTTTTAGACTTTGCAAAGAGGCCCATTTTGACCAATGAAGCCACCGCCCAAGACAACGTGCCATCATGCATACGATAGCTTTTCTCCGACTCAGAGGGATGGACACTAAGGGTAGTTTCTAAAAAGTCTAAGCATCTCATTTTTGCCTCATATTTTATATGCTCACAATGAATTTTCTCCTTCCTGAAAACTAGGGAGGGGGGTGGGGGGGATATCCGTGTAACCTAAGTAACCAAGCCTATAACTGTGTAAGGCTAGATTCTTACCTATTAAATTTTCTTAAAATGAGGCCCACCTGAGCTTATAAACCAAGATGATGATTTTGGCAACATGAAGCGTGTTAAAAACACCCCATTAATATTTATGCAGCAATCAGTGGAACACATGATACTAATAGGATAAAGGACAAAAACATGATTGTCTCAATACAGGCTTATTTCACTTAATTCTCTTCACTTCATTGTGCTTCACAGATAAATTGAAGGCTTATGGCAAGACTGTGTCAAGCAAGTCCGTCGGCCCCGTTTTCCCAACAGCATCTACTCGCTTCATGTCTCTGTCACATTTTGGCAATTCTCGCATTATTTCAAACTTTGTCATTATTATTATAGTTGTTATATAAAAAAATTAGGACTCAGAGCTCAGATGATGGTTAGCATTTTTTAACAAGAAAGTCTTTTTTTAATTGAGGTATGTACTTTTTAAAGATATAATGCTATTGCGCACTTAATAGCCTGCAATATAGTGTGAACATGACTTTCATCTGCACTGGGATATCCAAAAATTCACTTGACTCTATTGAGGTAGTTGCTTATGACCATTGTCTCTGAGGTATGCCTGTAGATGAATGAAAACATTTGACAGAATCCAACACTCCATGATAAAATCCCTCAACAATGTAGAAAGGAACTTTCTCAACCTGATAAAGGGACGTCTACAGAAAACCCATAGCTAACATAATAATAGTGAAAGACTGTTTGCCCTTAAGATCAGTTAAGTGCTTGCCAGGAGCTGGGGGAGGGGGAAATAGGAAGTGACTACTAATCAGTCCGGACTTTCTTTAGGGGATGATGAAAATGTTCTGAAATTAGACATAGCAATGGTTGTACAACCTTGTGAGTGAATATACTAAAAGCCATTGAGTTGTGTGCTTTAAAATGGTGTGTTTTGTGGTAGGTGAATTATATTTCAAACAAAATAATTTAAAAAAAAATTTAATGTGTATTTTTGAAAGAGAGGGAGAGCAAGCAGGAGAGGGGCAGAGAGAGAGAGAGAGAGAGGGAGACACAGAATCTGAAGCAGGCTCCAGTCTCTGAGCTGTCAGCACAGAGCCCGATGTGGGGCTCGAACTCAGGAATCATGAGACCAGGACCTGAGCCGAAGCTGGAAGCTTAACTGACTGAGCCACCCAGGCGTCCCTCAAATAAAATTGTTATTAAAAAAATATATTTACACAGAGGCAACCAGTCACAGTGTAGCTAGAAGGGGAAAAAAATTCCCACAGTCCCTGGAAGTTTGCTTTGGACAGAAGAGAGAGAGTGGGGGAGGGGCAGAGAGAGAGGGAAAGAGAGAAACCCAAGCAGGCTCCTTGCTGTCAGTACAGAGCCCCACATGGGGCTCAATCGCACAAACCATGAGATCATGACCTGAGCTGAAATCAAGAGTCGGACGCTCAGCTGACTGAGCCACCCAGGTGCCCCCCACCCCCGTGTTATTTCTTTAACCATATGAGTGGCTCAGAGTGAGTCCACAAGTGAGTAAGCGGCTCTGCTCCAGGTAGACATTTAAGGACACACGTTCCTTCTATTCTTGTTTCGCTGCCATTTCCTAGGACGTTGTTGAAACCAGCTCTCCACCACTAACTACACTTGCATTCCCAGCTTTTGAGAAAGGAGGAAACCATTTCCTTTTAAGAAATGATGTAGAAGAAGCGATGTACATATCAATTCTATTCACTTTCCAGGGGTGAGCACTTGCACGGTCACACCCACTTGGCTGCAAGGGAGCCTGGGACACACAATCTGGAGCTGGGCAGCCATATGTCCTGCTACCTCTTGGGGTGAGGGCTACTTTGTTACTAGAAGAAAGAAGGAAATAATGGAGAAGGGAGGACAGCTAGCAATTTTTTCATATTTTCTAACCCCAAGTCTTATATTCATGTGTTGAAATCTCCAATGCCTTCAGGGATTAACAGGTGATTAGCTGAACAAAGCAATTCGGATATAAGAGTACAAGGAGTGAGGTGCTTGGGATGGGGACAAAGTGGGCAGGACAATGTCCAGTCTGAAGGGGGCAAGTTGCTCACCCAGTATCCTTTCTCTCTCCTTCTTTGCCCACAGACCTCCGAGTGTGTTTGGGTGGTAGTGTAACTAGGGGATAAATTATGATTTTCTAAGCTAATCCTGAAATTTCTGTTTCTAGAGTCCCCAGGCTCCCGAGCTGGGAGTATCCATGTGACTCAACCAATGAGAGTGTTAGGGAAATCTAGCGGGGGACTTCTGAGAAAGCTTTTACTTTCCCAGTAATAAGTTAGCCATGACTGGGACCTCCCCTTACTTGTTCTTCCTACTTTGGAGTGTGGGTGTGCTGCCTGGAGCCGGAGCAGCCATCTTAGGACTGGGAGGCCGGAGGAGAGCATGAGGGGAAGGCCTGAAGAGCTGTGGTGATACTGAGCCAGAGAGAACCAAGACCAGAGGCTGCCTACATCCAGACATTCTGCTACATGGAAAAAACAAAACCCCAAAACACCTGTTTGTTTAAGCAGTTTAAAACTGGCTTATCATCATAACTTCATGGCCATTCAAAACTGATTACATCTTTTTCTATGTGTGTATTTACTTTTAAAGGTATAAAATACACACACTGCTTTGTAACAATCTGCTTTACTGATGTGCAAAAAATATCATGCAATATTGTACAATATTAAGATAATGTGCAATATTGTAAGCATCTCTTCCCTCACAGTTCCTATTGTTTACCAATTTTCATTTTAATGACTGCAGCATATCCATTGTATGACTGTAGCCTAATGCATTTAATCAATTTCTTCTTATCATTGGACATTCGGGTAGTTTATGTGTTGTTTTTTTTCTTAGAGAGAGAATGTGTGTGTGTGTGTGTGTGTGTGTGTGTGAGCAGGGGAGAAGGGCAGAGGAAGACAGAGAGAATCTTAAGCAGGTTCCATGCTCAATGCAGAGCCCTACGTGGGACTTGATCCCACAACCTGAGGACCATGACCTGAGCTGAAATCAAGAGTGGGACGCTTAACTGACTGAGCCACCCAGGTGCCCCTGGTTGTTTTTGTTTGTTTGTTTTGGTACCATTTGGTTTGGCTGGTAACCAGCCGTTCATTTATTCACTTAACAAGCCCAAGAAGCCAGTGCTAGGCACCAAGAGGCACTAAACTGTGAGTAAAATGTAGTCCCTGTCTTCAAGGAGCTCCTGGTGGAAGGACAGAGACCGGCAGGACAACCAGCAATGACAAGCTAGAGTGGAAGGAGGGACAGTCGTGGTATGCAGCTTCGGACAAGGTTCCAAACGATCCCCCCTCTTGGTGTTCATGCCCATGTGTAAGTCCCTCCCCATGGGTATGGGCTGGACCTAGTGAGTTGCTTCTAGTGAATGGGATGTGGCAAATCGACGAATGTCACTTCTGTGATCAGGTTACAAAGGACTGTGACTTCCACCTTGCTGGCACTCTCTCTTTCCCTCTCGTTTGCTCGCTCTAATAAGGCCAGCTGCCATGCTTACTTGAAGGTCTACGTGGCAAGGAACTGAGGGAGGCCTCTGACCAGCAGCTCTTGAGGAACTGAGGCCTCAGTCCAGCAGCCTGTGAGGAACCGAATCCTGCCAACAGTCATGTGAGCTAGGAAACAGATCTTTTCTGATTGAGCCTGAAGATGACCAATGACTCAGCTAAACATGATTGCCTGATCCACAGGAACTGTGCGCTAATGAATACGTGTTGTTTTAAGCCGGTACCTTTTGGGGAAATGTACGACAGATACCTAATACCCAAGGGGAGTGGCAGAAACGCTCGCAGTGTGAGAAATGCACATGAAGGTGAGGTGCTGATCCACTGTGACCGGAAGGGCTGCACCTACTAAGCCTTCTAAGAAGAGGGCAGGCTTGCATTGCAGTTAACAGACTAAGAGGTCCTTAGTGTGGGGAAGAAGGGAGAGAAGGCATTTCCAGGCAAAGTTTGTAGAACAATAGGGCTTTATGACCATTTCTCAAACCCGTTACCAGCTCACTTGCCACACCCTTAATTAGAGGAGAATTTTTATTTAAAACATTGTTTTTAATGTTTATTTATTGTTGAGAGAGAGAGAGAGACAGCATGAGCATGGGGAGGGGCAGAGAGGGAGGGAGACAGAATCCGAAGCAGGCTCCAGGCTCTGAGTTAGCACAGAGCCCAACGTGGGGCTTGAACCTTCCAACGGTGAGATCATGACCTGAGCCATAGTCAGATGCTTAACTGACTGAACCACCCAGTCATTAAACATTGTTTTAATGTTCGTTTATTTTTGGGAGGGAGAGAGACAGAGTAAGAGCGGGGGAGGGGCAGAGAGAGAGGGAGACACAGAATCTGAAGCAGGTTGCAGGCTCTGGGCTGTCAGCATAGAGCCCGACATGGGGTTCAAACTCAAGGACCTCGGGATCATGACCTGAGCCGAAGTCAGACGCTTAACTGAGCCACCCAGGAGTCCCTAGACGAGAATTAAAAATATTTTTTTTCTTAGAAGTTTTTAAGTGTTTATTTATTTTTGAGAGACAGAGGCAGCACAAGCAGGGGAGGAACAGAGAGAGAGGGAGACACAGAATCCAAAGCAGGCTCCAGGCTCCCAGCTGTCAGCACAGAGCCCGATGTGGGGCTAGAACTCACAAACTGTGAGATCATGACCTGATCTGAAGTCGGACACTGAACCGACTGAACTACCCAGTCCCAGGTGCCCCTTATGTTCTTTTTCTTAAAGAGGTCCTTAGACTTCTCAACAGACCTGCCAAGACTTCTCAATGACCTGCCAAGACCTTTTCACAGCCCCTCACTCACCCCTGCCATCTACAGCATAGACGCACCAGCATATTTTTTTGTACTTTATTTGGCTCTGTTTCTCAGCAGCCTACCCTTCCCATCCTGCCTTCACTTCCTTAACCCGAAGGTTCTATTCTCGAACTCTTTAATCATCTTAACTGCTGTTTTTGACATTTCTCAGAGTTTTCCCTTCAGTAGTGGTATCCAGGACGGATGTGTTTTTCTAAGAAGCAAATCTGGCTCCTGACCAAATGGCATTAGAACAGGGCCACTTCAGAGCTGGCTAAACTCCAGGGACAGCTTCTCTGCACTGTTTCACTCCACCCCAACTTCAGAATGAGGTTTGGAGAAATAAAAGGAGTGACTCGAAAGAAGGGAGAGGGGCAACAGGAGAGAGGGGGTCTTGCTATTTCCCTAGGGGTGGGACCAGTCTGTTAGGATGCGGATGGCAATACGGTAAAACCTTGGTTTGGGAGTGTAATTCGCTCTGGAAACATGCTTGCAATCTAAAGCACTTGTACGTCAAAGCGAATTTCCCATAAGAAATAATGGAAACTCGGATAATTCATTCCACAACCCAAACATATTCAGATAAAAATGATTACAATACTGTAATATAATACAAAATAATAAAGAAAATACAAAACATAAAGAAAAATGACCTGGACTTACCCTTTGAAAACCTTCGTGCCTGGTGTGAGGGAAACAAGAAAGGAGGGTTATTGTGTAGGATGACTTTCACATGACTAATGGAATCACTGCTTTCTATTGACTCATTGGAATCTTTTTCTGCACGGGGGCCATTGTATACGCTCGCATGGATGTTGACTATAGTATAGTATTATGGGGCGCCTGGGTGGCTCAGTCGGTTAAGCGGCCGACTTCGGCTCAGGTCATGATCTCGCGGTCAGTGAGTTCAAGCCCCGCATCGGGCTCTGTGCTGACAGCTCAGAGCCTGGAGCCTGTTTCAGATTCCGTGTCTCCCTCTCTCTGACCCTCCCCTGTTCATGCTCTGTCTCTCTCTGTCTCAAAAATAAATAAACATTAAAAAAAATTGAAAAAATAAAATAAAATAAACTCTTGTCATCGACTGTATTTAATGTAAGTGACGATAAGGCAGCAGAGGAAAGGGTCTATATCTGCAGGCAGCCTGACCTGGAATGAAGCAAAACATTCCTAAGCTTACTCTTGTACGGAAAAGCAAAGGTCTGTCTATAGGTGCTTTGAAGTGACAAAAAAGTATACTAGTGGCAGTGTGGGCACCTTCCAACGTTCTGAAAAATCACTGATTTCTGCCGAACACTGTGGCCTGAGACGGAGCATCCAAGCATGGGAGACGATCACCCACAATCCCGCAGAGAGAGAGAGAGAGAGAGAGAGAGAGAGAGGATCATTGGCTCAGTTGTGATCATAAGACATTTGCCATCACATACTACTTGTATAGCAAGACGTTGCTCGTTTATCAAGTTAAAATGTATTAGAAATGTTTTGCTCATCTTGCGGAACACTCACAGAACAAGTTACTTGCAATCCAAGGTTCTACTGTATTTCAAGATGGTGATGGTCTCCCAGAGGGAAGGAAATGCATGCCTATGCATGCCTACTCTGTGTCAGGCATGTGGGCTTTCTGGCCGTTATCTCATGGAATCCTCACTACATCTCTTCAGGTTAAAAGCCAGACCCCCCACTTTATATCAAGCTGAGAACAGGTGCCTAGGTGGCTCAGTCAGTTAAGCGTCTGACTTCAGCTCAGGTGATGATCTCACGGCTCGTGGGTTCAAGCCCTGCATTGGGCTCTGTGCTGACAGCTCAGAGCCAGGAGCCTGCTTTGGATTCTTTGTCTCTCTCTCTCTCTCACTCTGCCCCCCGCCTCTCAACAATAAATAATAAACATGAAAAAAAAAATTTAAAAACTGGGGAAACTGAGGTACAGAAATGAAAGGCAGTGAGCATGCAGGTCAAGGCCCAGCTGACTTGAGACCCACGCTCTAACTCATCTCAGGGTACCCCATCCTTTATTGGTTCTCTCAAGGGGCATGTCACCTACATTGAAGTTCTAGATGAAAATTGGTGGGCATCACAGTAAAATTCCACCTGGAAATTGCTTTAGTAAAGTAATTTATTAAACGTCAGGCAGGCTAAAAACTTATTTCTGGAAGATATGTCTAAATGAAGAAGACCCACCAGTGATCTGAGAGCCCTCCCAGGGTTGGGATTCACTTCGAGAGAGAGAGAGAGAGAGAGAGAGAGAGAGAGAGAAAAGACAAGAGAAAGCAGGAGATCTAGGCCCCAAACTAGAAAATTGGGGTTGAGAGGCTGGGCAAAGTACATCATAAGGAGAACAATGAAAGCAATGAAAGTAACAAGGACTATGTATCGAGTGCTTACAAAGGACCATAATGCTTTCTGTAGGTTAATGCATCTTAATCTCCTAACAACTCTACTAAAAAGATAGCATTAGCATTCCTATTTTAAGTTGGGAGCCTGAAGATAAAGAAACCTACCTACAGGGAGGCAGTAGTGATGCAGAGACTTGAATCCTAGGTGTGTTTGGCTCCAAAGCCATCGCTTTTAACCATTAGGCTTTACTCATTCCAGGAGAATAGGAGTGGGAGAAATCTAGTGCCTGTGGATGAAGTTCACATGGCAGAGTGGGGGTTAGCAAGTGCCATAACCTGAGGGGGTGTGGCATAGGGGGGGCTAGGGCTCCCTCAGACTCGGTTCTTTTGGGCAGCAGAGGTGACTCAGGGGACTCTTGGGAGGCAGCAGTGGAGTGCTGTAGAAGAAGTCTGAGGACCAGCGTGGGTGGAGAGAAGAAGAACCTCTGTCAGTGTCCATTGACTTCTCTCCAGAATGGCTCAGGAACTTGACAAGTAGGGGCTCAGCCTTCAGGGATGCTGTGATGAGGCTAGACCAGGAAGCTGGAGCTCACTGGCCCTCCAGGTGCTACTGCCCCAGAGCGATGGAGTCACACACCTGTGTTGGAATCCTGCCTCTCCTCGTTCTGGGACTTTGGCTTAGTGATTTAACAAACTTAAGCCCCAGTTTTCTGTAAAGTGGAGATAATCCGAGTATATACAGTCAAATAATAAATGGTCATTGTGCCATTGGGAGAATTCAGGAAGGTGATGGACATGAAGGACTAACCCAGTGGCCGGGACCCCAAGCTCTTGGTAAATGGCAGCCGTATTACTTTGAGATCCCATCCTCAGTGGAGCAGGTGAGCCTTTTTCTACTTTCCACTCACTTTCGCTCTCATTGCCTACTTTGGTAGGTAAGTGAGACTGTTTCAATGAAGGACTAAATTTAATGCCTCTTTCCCTTTTCCTTCGTTCACACAAAGCTTTTTATTGGTTTTATGGTTCACAGCTCACTTCCCAATGGTGATTGGTTCTTGCCTGAATGATTTTAACTGCCACATAAAAGCAAGAGATTTTTCATGCTAGGAATTTTCTCTATACCATGTTTCTGTGCTTTTGTAGACAAAACATAGGATCAGCTATGGTTCATTGGTTAAAAACATCAGTGGCCAATGCTGGCCTTAAAGACAACAAGAACAACAAAAATACGTTATTTGGAAGATATGGAATAACTTACTGAAGAAAAAGCTGGACTCCAAGCCTCAGCAAAAGCACACAGGGTGGCCCTAGGAATCTAGGTAGCAGGAAGTGATGAGCAATTTCTCCAGGAACTATCAGATGTGCCTTGTGTTGATCTATCCAAGGTTTATTTCTTATAAGAGAGCGTCTGATTGACCTGACTTGTGTTGGGTATCTACCCCCTTGTCCAGGGAAGTCAGGAGAGGCCACCTTGATTGAAATTCACAATAAGTGAGCATACCCTGGGGGAGAGTACCAGAAGGTAGGGGGAGGTGCTGTTACCAGAAGAGAGGTGTGTATGCTGAGTGAACACATATAGCAGGTGTCCTCTACAAATATTGTTCTTTCTTTGTTGACATATCAAGATTCAGAATTTTTCAAGTGTTCTCAAATATGCTGACTCGTCGGAAGACTAAAACAATGAACACTTACATGTCCTTCATCTAAATTCGACAATGCTAACATTTTGCTACATTTGCTTTAATTTTGCTCTGCATGTTTAAATTTGGTGAACTATTTGACAACTGCAGACCTTATGGCCCTTTACCCTTTAAATACTTCATGTATCTCCTGAGGATAACACCACTCTCCTACATAAATGCAATACCATTACCACACCTAAACAAGTTCATAAATATTCTATAGTGTGTTCTCACAAAAAGCCTATGTTCAAATTTCCTCAATTGATACAAGAATGCATTTTATAGATTTTTTTTTTCAAGTCAAAGATCCAATCAAAGTTCACTCATTGCACTTGGTTGCTGGGTCTCTTTGTTCTATTTTAATATAGAGCAATTCCTCTACATTTTTGGATTTTTCATGACAGACATTTTGAAGAGCTGAGACTAGTTGTCTTGCAAAAAAAAATTACACTGTTTCCCTTGCACTGATTTTTTTTTTTGGCATGTATTTTATTTGGTAATATATACATAAGATAACATTTGCCATTTTAGCCATTAAAATTTTTTTAATGTTTTATTTATTTTTTTTTTAATTTTTTTTTCAACGTTTTATTTATTTTTGGGACAGAGAGAGACAGAGCATGAACAGGGGAGGGGCAGAGAGAGAGAGGGAGACACAGAATCGGAAACAGGCTCCAGGCTCTGAGCCATCAGCCCAGAGCCCGACACGGGGCTCGAACTCCCGGACCGCGAGATCGTGACCTGGCTGAAGTCGGACGCTTAACCGACTGCGCCACCCAGGCACCCCATGTTTTATTTATTTTTGAGAGAGAGACAGAGCATGAGCCAGGGGAGGGGCAGAGTGAGAGGGAGACACAGAATCTGAAGCAGGCTTCAGGCTCTGAGCTGTCAGCACAGAGCCTGACATGTGGCTTTAACTCACGAACTGTGAGATCATGACCTGATCCAAAGTTGGATGCTTAACCAACTGATCCACCCAGGCTTCACTTCATTTTAGCCATTTTTAAGTGTACAAGTCAGTGGCATTAAGTACATTGGCAATGTTGTACAATCATCACCACTATCTATTTTTAGAACGTTTTTATCATCCCAAACAGAAACTCTGTAATCTATTAGAGTCTTATATTTATTTTCTTATAACTTTTTTCACACAGAGTATGTATTTCTAAATGTAAAAAAATCTTCCCAGACTTTTATACTGGTCGGGTTAATTAGGTGTAGATCAGCAAGGTCATAGTCAGTGGCTTACTTTATCACTAAATTAGAATAAAATTAATCTTCTACAACAAACATAGTTTACAGCTTTAAGCGAATAATCATTGTTTTCTACAGGAAACATTTTTTTTAAAATGTGGCTTCCTATTATAAACATTATTAGCCTCAGGATTATAAGTAAATGCTTCCTAGACTAATTAAAACAAAGATTCCAATATTACAGAGAATCTCTTTGTCTTTTTAATTAAAAGACTTAGTCTATTTTTATAACGACACGATTCAGAATTCATTTAGATTTGTTTTTTTTTTAATTTTTTAAAATGCTTATTTGTTTTTGAGAGAGAGAGAGAGGGCACAAGCGGGGGAGGGGCAAAGAGAGAAGGAGACACAGAATCCGACGCAGGCTCCAGGCTCTGAGCTGTCAGGACAGAGCCTGATGCTGGGGCTTTCACAGAACGTGAGATCATGACCTGAACTGAAGTCAGATGCTCAACGCACTGAGCCACCCAGGTGCCCCTAGATCTGTCTTAAATTTTACAGTAACTCCTATGTAAAAATTCACTAGCCTTCTTATCTTTGTAAACAAAGTAGAATGGATCATCCCATATTTGGCATTCTCCAAGGCACTTGGATGAATGGTTTCTTGCTTCTCAAGTTTCCTTATAAAGATCCAGACTTTAGGGCCCATTACAATTTTTTTTTTTTCTGTATCTCTAAACTCATGAAAGCTTCATAGCCTAGCTTCCATATCTCCATTCTTTTGATTTTTAATCACTTATACAGGAATGTATCTGTATAATTCCAAACACTTTACATATTTTTAACTCTCATACAACTCTATGAGATAAAGACTTTTCCCCTCCTCTTCCTCCTCCTCCTCCTTCTTTAATTTTTTTTTTCAACGTTTATTTATTTTTGGGACAGAGAGAGACAGAGCATGAACGGGGGAGGGGCGGAGAGAGAGGGAGACACAGAATCGGAAACAGGCTCCAGGCTCTGAGCCATCAGCCCAGAGCCCGACGCGGGGCTCGAACTCACAGACTGCGAGATCGTGACCTGGCTGAAGTCGGACGCTCAACCGACTGCGCCACCCAGGCGCCCCCCTCCTCCTTCTTCAATAGATTCTTTTTCAAATCTCCATTTTGGAAGTGAGAAATATGAGGTACTGAGAGGTTATCAGTGAGAGAGCCAGCAAATTCTGGGAGGGCAGACACAGACACAATCTCTCCAGAGCCCTTGTTCTTAATCTCTATACATTCTCACTCTAGGAAAAAAGAAACAGACCAACAAACAAACAAACAAACAAAACCCCAAACAACCAGAAAATTTGCCTGATAAATATAACGTGGAAACGAATAGTCTCTTTCATCCTTATCCACAAGAATTATCCATTGCTGTTTATTTTCATTTTTTTTATTGTTTTGTTTTGTTTTGTTTTAAAGTTTTATTTATTTAAGTAATCCCTACACGCAACATGGGGCTTGAACTCACAACTCTGAGATCAAGAGATGGATGCCCTTCTGAGTGAGCCAGCCAGGTGCCCCTATGTTTTCATTTGAAATCTAACAGACTATAAATACACAGATAACAGTATTCTTGGGGGAGGATACAGCCATAATTAAAAGCAAATGTTAATCTATTATCTGGTCGGCAGGAAACTTCCAAGAGCTTCAGTTTGACCCATCTCTAGTCAGGAATGAGGAAGGGTTGGGGATGACTGGAATTGGACAGCGATAAGGGGTGGGGATCAACTGACTTGTGGGCAGGTAGCCAGGATCCCCCTAGCAAGGGATCACCTGAGCAAGAGGGGAACCAAAAGTGGGAACAGGAGGCCGAAGGGGGTCAGACTAATGTTAAATAGGGTGAAAGGAGGGGCAGAGACCAGGTATCCCAGATGAATCCAGCCAGAAAGGATGACCCAGTGCTGGTAAGGGAAGGAGTTGGTCAGTGGGCATCGTGTTGCCCAGAAAGACAGCTCACAGTTATGTGGAGTTTCAAGGCTGTGCCAAGACAGCTGCTATTGGACATCTGTGCAAAAAGATACTATCTCAAGTGTGTTAATCAAAATAGAAAGGCATCCTAGTAGAAGGGTGTTGGATGCAGCAACGATATGGCCATGAGTGAGAAGCAGGCATCCGGAAGTGGTTAAAGTGGAGGCCGCTATAGATAGTACAACGATGGGTGTTACAATTGCCTAAGTCAGCAGTTTTCAAATGTTTTGATCTTAGGGTCCCTTAACACTCCTAAAAATTATTGAGAACCCCAAAGAGCTTTTGTTTAAATAGGTTACAGGTATTAATTTTTGCTCTTTCACAAATTAAAACAGAAATTTAAAAAAATTTAAGTAGGCTCCACGTGCAGGGCAGAGTCCAACATGGGGCTTGAACTTATGACCCTGAGAACGAGACCTGAGCCGAGATCAAGAGTCAGACACTTAACCGACTGAGCCACCCAGGCACTCCTGTGCTTTACTTTAAAAAAAAATTTGTTTTTAATGTTTATTTATTTTTGAGACATAGAGAGATAGACAGAGTGCAAGCAGGGGAGGGGCAGAGAGAGAGGGAGACACAGAATCTGAACTAGGCTCCAGGCTCTGAGCTGTCAGCACAGACTCTGATGCCAGGCTTGAACTCATGGACTGTGAGATCATGACCCCAGCCGAAGTCAGACGCTCAACCGGCTGAGCCACCCAGGTGCCCCCTTTGTGCTTTACTTTTAAAATTTCTGGGGGTGCCTGGGTGGCTCAGTTGGTTGAGTGTCTGACTTTGGCTCAGGTCATGATCTCACGGCTCTTGAGTTCGAGCCCCGCGTTGGGCTCTGTGCTGACAGCTCAGAGCCTGGAGCCCGCTTCTGATTCTGTGTCTCCCTCTCTCTCTGCCCCTCCCCCGTTCATGCTCTGTCTCTCTCTGTCCCAAAAATAAATAAACGTTGAAAAAAAAATTAAAAAATAAATAAATAAATAAATAAATAAATAAACATTTTTAAAAAATTAAAATTTCTGTTTTAGGGGCGCCTGGGTGGCTCAATCGGTTAAACATCCAACTCTTGATCTCGGCTTAGGTCATGCTCTCACAGACTGTGAAATTGAGCCCCGGGTTGGGCTCTGCGATGGCAGCACAAACCTGCTTGGGATTCTCTATCTCTCTCTCTGCCCCTCCCCTGCTCTCTCTCTCTCTCTCCCTCCCTCAAAATAAATAAATCAACACTTTTTAAAAAACTTACAAAAAAGCAAAGTGCATATTTGAACACATATTCCTTAGCCATCAGAGCAATGACATCATCGCATAATCTCTGAAAAACTCCACCACACTTTTGGGAAAATAAGAGTGAAAAAGTGAAGGGGTGCCTGGGTGGCTCAGTTGGTTAAGCATCCAACTCTTGATTTTTGCCTCAGGTGAGATCTGTGTGGAGACTGCTTGGGATTCTCGCTCCCTCTGCCTCTCACCCACTAGTAGTGCACTCTCTCTCTCTCTCTCTCTCTCTCTCAAAAAAAAAAAAGAGAGTGAAAAGTGAAATACTGAGTTAGTATTATTTTATTTTTTTTTAGAATTCATTTTTGAAGGAGAGATACAGAGCATGAGTGGGGGAGGAGCAGAGAGAGAGGGAGACACAGAATTCGAAGCAGGCTCCAGGCTCTAAGCTGTCAGCACAGAGCCCGACGCAGGGCTCGAACTCACGAACCGTGAGATCATGACCTGAGCCGAAGTAGAACGCTCAACCAGCTGAGCCACCCAGGGCCCCCATGAGTTAGTTATTTTAAAATAATAGTTTTTATTTCACGTACTCCCTGATAGTGCTTTGGAGAGTTTAAGAACTGTTGGTCTAGATAATACGTAGCATCTTATATTTAGGCAGTACTGTATAGTTTACAAAGCTCCTTGAATCAGGATAAATATTCTTATTCCCATTGTGTAGCTGAAAAGCACACTGCTGTGGAGCAGGGGAGCGACCCAGCAGGGAAGGGACCCTGCCTCTGAAGAGCTCACGTCGACATGGTGCCCTGGGCCCCTTCACTGCGGGCGACTGCACTTGCCAAGCTTTCAGTGATTCCTGGGACTTCCTGGGATTCCTGTAGCTGTCTACTGTAACATTTGGCATCCTGCTCTTGGCTTTCTCTCTGCTGGGGGGGGGGGGGGCGGGCAGGGGTTGCTGGTCATGTTCACCCAGCCCCAGGAAAGCTGTAGAACTGTCTGGGACTCCAGACTGTCTGGGAGGAGTTAAAGGCAAGGGCGTCAGATGCTCAGATTTCCACGGGAAGAATTCTAATGTAATCATGAGGTAAACATGGAAGAGTGTACCTAGAAGGCAGAGATAATGGGAACCAAGTATTTTCGACTTTAGTGTTATACCTTCTCAGGTTTCTGCACAGGAAAGAAATCATTCTAGGTGTTTGAAGCAGAAAGCAATTGTTTTAGGAAATTAGATGTTTACGGAATCATTGGAAAATCTAAAGGAGAGAGACTCAGGAGGCCAACTCAGGGATTGCTGGTTTCAAGATCTTATCTCTATAACTAAGGGTCAGGAATCAGAAAACTAGGATGGGGGAACTGCCTTCCTGGTTGCTGTTCCTACAACTACCTTTCCAACTTGTAAAGCTGGAGATAGAAATGGAAAGAATGCTACAGGAAAAACCCACGTCTCCAGCGATGATCCTATTGGCCAGTAGAAACAGCCAAGGTGCAGGAACATGGCTTCTTTCTCATTTCTCTTAAATCTGACCCAAGTGCCTCTCAATACCTAGTTTTCATCCAGAACCCTAGCTGTAAGGGATCCTGAGAAGTGCCCATCTTGAACCTTCCCACTTTTGCAGTGTAGGGGAGTAAGGCTCATGAGAAGGATGTGGGAATGGATGTTGAGCTGAACAAATGCAATACACAACACTTCTGACCACAGATTGATGGGAATGTGAACTCCATGAGGGCAGAAATCTGGTCTGATTGGTTTTCTGCTGTGTCCTGAGAGCCTAGACTATCACAAAGTACCTGCTAACTAAACAGGTAGAGCCACATCAAACTGAATGTTTCCCCAAGAGCTCTTCTGGTCAACATCAGGCAGGCTACAGTAGTGGCAATAGGTCTGTGACTCTGACAATGGCTGGGTCTGTGTTGCCCCCATTGAATCTGGGTGACCTCTATGGCTGCTTTGACCATAGGCCAGGATGGAAGTGTTGCTGTGTCAGTTAAGGCTGGCCTTAAGAATGGCAGCTTCCAAGACCTGTCTCTATGGAGACCTCAACTGCCATGTTCAACTACCCTCGTGGAGAGACTATGTGGAGAGGCTCTGAGACTATGTGGCCAGGAGGCTAGATGAAGCCAGCCTTTCAGCCAATCCATCAAGTGTCAGGCACATGACTGAGGCCATGTTGGACCTGTCAGACCAGTCTAGCTGCCTAGCTGCCAGTTAGAATACTACCAGCTGACTCCAACTGATGTCACGCAGAAGAGAGGAGTCAACCCCGTCCAAACTTCTGACTCAAAACTCATGAGATACAGCAGTTGTTTAAAACCATTGATTTGGGGGATAGTTTGTTACATACCAATAGATAATCAGAATACACTTCAAGTGTGATCTTAGTGACTACAAAGCTGACCGTAGTAGGAATGCAGAAAATGTTCCATTTATATCCCAGGTAGATTTCCAGGGCTATAATTTTAATCCCGTATGCATTGTTGTGAGGTGTTCCTAAAACACCTGAGTTTTGCGAGTGCCTGGGTGGCTCAGTCAGTTAAGCCTCTGACTTTGGCTCAGGTCATGATCTCACAGTTTGTGAGTTCGAGCCCCACCTTGGGCTCTCTGCTGTCAGCGCAGAGCCTGCTTTGGATCCTCTGACCGCTCAATCTGCCCTATCCCGCTCTCGTGCTTTCTCTTTCAAAAATCAATAAACATTAAAAAAAAAAACCCTGAGTTTTGTACAAGAATCATCCTCCGTAACGCAAGAGATCTTGGATGTTTCCAAATGATACCGATTTGTTAGGGGAAAAATATGCACAATAACAGTAACCATGTGGGTTAAGATGCCTGTGGGTAAAATGAAGATAATATACTCAGGAGCCTGGAAATGCTTTGCTCTGAAGACAGTAATGGTTACTGCTTATCTTAAAAATGTGAGTTTAGGGGCGCCTGGGTGGCTCAGTCGGTTGGGCGGCCGACTTCGGCTCAGGTCACGATCTCTCGGTCCGTGAGTTCGAGCCCCGCGTCGGTCTCTGGGCTGATGGCTCAGAGCCTGGAGCCTGCTTCCAATTCTGTGTCTCCCTCTCTCTGCCCCTCCCCCGTTCATGCTCTGTCTCTCTCTGTCTCAAAAATGAATAAAACGTTAAAAAAAATTTTTTTTTAAAAATGTGAGTTTATTCCACTTCAAAGTCTTCTTACTGGTGGAAATTTGGACCAAACTGTGAAAATGACTCTAATACCATGTAGGGCCAAGTAGGCATAAAGTGACCCACATTCTTGTTACGGCAATGATTAGATTGTTATAGATTGCTTTTTAATTTAATTTAATTTTTTTATTTTTTAAAAACAAAAAATTTTTTTTTAACGTTTATTTATTTTTGAGACAGAGAGAGACAGAGCATGAACAGGGGAGGGGCAGAGAGAGAGGGAGACACAGCATCGGAAACAGGCTCCAGGCTCTGAGCCGTCAGCCCGGAGCCCGACGCGGGGCTCGAACTCACGGACCGCGAGATCATGACCTGAGCTGAAGTCGGACGCTTAACTGACCGAGCCACCCAGGCGCCCCTAGATTGCTTTTTTAAAAGAAGTTTTTATTGAAATTCCAGTTAGTTAACGTAGAGTTGTAATATTAGTTTTAGGTATACAATATAGTGAGTCAACACTTCCATACAACACCTGGTACTTACCACAAGTGCAGTCCTTAATCCCCGTCACATTTTAACCCCATCCTCCTCCCTTCTGGCAACCATCAGTTTGTTCCCTGTAGTTAAGAGTCTGTTTCTTGGTTTGCCTCTCTCTCCTTTCCCCCGCTTGGCACATTTGTTTTGTTTCTTAAATTTCACATCTGAATGAAATCACTTGGTATTTGTCTTTCTCTGACTGACGTATTTCACTTAGCATGATATTCTCTAGCTCCATCCGTGATTTGATTCTTTTTATGACTGAGGGATATTCCACTGTATCTATATGGATCCTCTTTATCCATTCATCAGTCGATGGACACATGAACCGTTTCCATAATCTGGTTATTGTAGACCATGTTGCTACAAACACTGGGGTACGTGTATCCCTTTGAATCAGTATTTTTGTATCCTTTGGATAAACACCTCATAGCGCGATTGCTGGATTGTAGGGTAGTCTATTTTTATGTTGCTTTTTGAAAAATTAATTACTGTGGTGAACAACACATATCACAAAATTTACTATCTTCGTCATTTTATTTTTTTTATAATTTTTTTTAACGTTTATTTATTTTTGAGACAGAGAGACAGAGCATGAACGGGGGAGGGTCAGAGAGAGGGAGACATGGAATCTGAAACAGGCTCCAGGCTCTGAGCTGTCAGCACAGAGCCCGACGCGGGGCTCGAACCCACGGACCGCGAGATCATGACCTGAACTGAAGCCGGACGCCCAACGGACTGAGCCACCCAGGCGCCCCTATTTTTGTCATTTTAATTGTGTAGTTCAGCATATGCCAAACAACGATTTCCCTCTGTCCCCTCCCTCTAGCCCCTGGCAACTACTACTCCTTTCTATATTTATACGTTTGACTACTTTAGATACGTCATGTAAGTGGAATCATACAGTATTTGTTCTTTTGTGGCTGGCTTATTTCACTTAGCACGTCTTCAAGTTGCATCCCTATCGTAGAAGGTGACAGGATTCCCTCCCGTTCTAAGGATCCATGGTATTCTGTGGTACGTATGTACCACATCTTGTTTATACATTCATCTGCTGATGCACACTTGGGTTACTCCACCTCTTGGCTACGTGAAAAATGGTACCATGAACACAGGTGCGCAAATATCTCTTTGACACTCGGCTTTCAATTCTTTTGGATATACACACAGAAATGGGAGTGCTAGATCATACAGTAATCCTATATTTATCCCACCCACTATACATTGCTTTTAGAGGTTCAACTGTCATGTGTATAATAAGATATTGCCTTAAGTACAATAGAGAAGTGAACAGAAACAAAAAAACCCAGACTGCTCTGCTTCAGATGTATTAGTCAGGAGAGTTCAAATGGATAACCATTAACAAACCACTGGTCATACATTCCTTATGTCTTGTTTTATTTTTTAAATACTTATCTATTTACTTTGAGAGAGAGAGCACGCGAGCGAGAGCAGGAGAGGGGCAGAGAGAGGGGGAGAGAGAATCCCAGGCAGTCTCCACACTCAGTGGACATGGGGTTCAATGGACATGGTGAGGCTCCACACTCAGTGGACATGGGGCTCAATCTCATGACTGTGAGATCATGACCTGAGCTGAAATCGAGAGTCAGATGCTTAACTGATTGAGCCACCCAGGCACCCCTTGATTTACATTTTGGATGTGTTTGGAAAGACCTGGCTATAGGAGCACCTGGCTGGCTCAATTGGAAAAGCACACAACTTTTGATCTCAGGTCATGAATTCGAGGCCCACGTTGGGTGTAGAGGTTACTTAAAAATAAATAAATAAAATAAAAAAAAAAAAAAGATCTGGCTGTAATATTTTAGACTATTTAAAAAAATTTTTTAATGTTTATTTTTGAGAGAGAGAGACAGAGTGTGAGCAGGGGAGGGGCAGAGAGAGAGAGAGAGAGACACAGAGTCAGAAGCAGGCTCCAGGCTCTGAGCTGTCAGCACAGAGCCCAACACAGGACTTGAACTCACAAGCTGTGAGATCATGAACTGAGCCAAAGTCGAACACTCAACCGAGCCACCCCGGCGCCCCAGTTTAGATGATTTTAATAGCCTTTCTTATGTATTGAATTTTGAATGTGATATTTGAAATATTTCAAATCTACAGAAAATAACAAGAATTTAAGTATTTAAACTCAACTTGAACAAAACCATATTTTTTGGCATATTTCTTTATATCTGTCCCCAAGACTGGTACATAGGTCAGGAAAAAAAAAAACAATAAACATTTCCACTTCTACTGACAATGATAGTAAGTGAAGATGCCTGAAATCAGAGAAAGGAAACTAGTAAGTAAAACGAATTCATACGTGGCTACCCGTTTCTCTTCCTGTAGTTTGAGAGAAATCATGGGCTCTGAAGTCACACAGATCTGGGTTCAAGCCTTGGGTTTGCTTCTTGCCAGTTGTGTGGCCTTGAGCAAGTTCCTTAACCTATCTGTGCCTCAGGTTTTTAATCTGTAAAATGGAGCTAGTCATAGTACTCCCTAAGTTTGTTGGGAGGATTGAAAAAGAAACATGAGCACTTATATATTTACCATATACAGTAAGCAACACACAGCAAATCTTCAATAAATATTAGTAATTACTGATTTTATGTATTGAGCGCCTACTGTATGCCAATCACTCTTCTAGTACTGAGACGTCAGCAGGGAACAAGAGAGATAAAGACCCCCATGGTGCTTACTTTCTAGTGATGGACAATAAACAAACGAGGTAATTTCAGATAGTGAGAGGGATCATGAAGAAAAAGCATGTGAAGGGGAGACAGGAGCTACTTTAGACAGCAGCCAGGAGGCCATGGGAGGCCTGTGGGAAGACTTCAAAGGTGAAATTTAACTGGGAGTAGCAGAGGGGCACCTGGATGGCTCAGTCGGTTGAGCGTCCAACTTCTGCTCAGGTCATGATCTCACTGCTGTTGAGTTCGAGCCCTATATCAGGCTCTGTACTGACAGCGTGGAGCCTGGAGCCTGCTTCAAGTTCTGTGTCTCAGTCTCTTTCTCTCTGGCCCTCCCCTGCTCATGCTCTCTCTCTCTCTCTCAAAAATAAATAAACATTAAAATTTTTTTTGTAAAAATGAGAGTAGCAGGAGGAAGCAATCATTGGAAAGTTTGGGGAAGAGTGTTCAAGAGAAGAGGAACGGTACGTGCTAAGGCTCTGAGCTAAGAAAGTTTGTATAGGAAAAAAGGACAGGGAGACTGGAACTGTATGTGAGGGGAAGGGAGGCTGAGCATAACATCTGAGGGGGAGAACAGGTCAAGAAGGGCCTTGTGGATCATAGTATAGAGTTTAGATTTTATTCTTTTCTTTTCTTTTTTTTAGATTTTATCTTATTTTATTTTTATTAAAAAAAATTTTTTTTAATGTTTGTTTATTTTTGAGAGAGAGGGGGAGGGCCAGAGAGAGAGACACACAGAATCTGAAGCAGGCTCTAGGATTGGGGCTGTCAGCAGAGAGCCCGATGTGGGGCTCAAACTCACGAATCGGGAGATCATGACCTGAGCCGAAGTCTGACACTTAACCGACTGAGCCACCCAGGCGCCCCTATTTTATTTTATTTTTTAAGGTTTATTTATTTTGAGAGAGAGAGAGAAACAAGAGAAACCCGAGGGAGGAGGGGCAGGGAAAGAGGAGAGAGAGAGAGAGAGGGAGAAAGAATGAGAGAGAGAGAATCCCAAGCAGGCTTCACGCAGTCAGCATGGAGCCGGATGCGGGCTCCAACTCACAAACCGTGAGATCGTGACCTGAACCAAAGTCAGACGCTCAACCGAATAAGCCACCCAGGCACACCTAGATTTTATCCTTAAAGGATTGTGAAGACATCGGAGGGTTTTTATTGTTAGTAGATACAGCAGTCTTTACTCTGGGGAGGAATTTATGCGCTTTCCTGTGACTCTGTTCTAGAATTATGCATACTACACACTTTCAGAGTAACTTTTCTGGGGATACCACATTGGTTACTCACGGGCTCCCCCTGGTGGAAATGGTGGCTCAGTTTGCATGGTTTCACATGAGCAAAAGCAAATAAATGGGCAATTTATCCCTTCAGTCAACAAACATATTGGGCACCTACAATGTGCTAGGCTCTGGTGCTGAAATACATCCGTGAACAAACACAGACATCTCCTGGAGCTTACATTTTGGTGTGTATATGCGGGAGAAAGACATTTAACCAAATTCATCAGCAAATTGTTAGATGGGATAAATGTTATTCGAGAAAAAATAAGTAGGAAACTGGGCTAAAAATTTTGGGGAGGGTGATGGTGCTTCAGTTTTAAATACAGTGGCAGGGGGATGCCTGGGTGGCTCAGTTGGTTTAGGCGTTGAACTCTTGGTTTCAGCTCGGGTCATGATCTCGTTATTCGTGAGTTCAAGTCCCGCATCAGGCTCCATGCTGACAGTGTGGAGCCTGCTTGAGATTCTCTCTCTCTCCCTCTCTCTCTGCCTCTCACTCTCTCTCAAAATAAAACAAGCAAACAGACAAATAAATAATACACATACAGTGGCAAGGAAGTTCTCATTGAGAGGGTAACATTTGAACAAAGATGTAAAGGAGGTGACCTGGTGAATGATGCAGGTGTTTGGGGGAAGAGATTCCAGGCAGAGCTCAGCAAGCATGAAGGTCCTGAGTTCACGTGCAGGTTTGAGGAATAGCAAAGAGCCCAATGTGCCTTGACGTGGTGGTATAATGGAGAGTAGGAGATAAGGTTAGTTGTACTTGGGGGTGGGTAGGTGGTGTCACGTCTTGAGGGTCCTCTAGGGCAGTACAAGGATTTTTTGTTTTCACTTGGAAACGAATCCATTGGAGCGGGGACAGGATCTGCTTAGGGTGTTAACACAAGCCTGTTGATGTGGTATTAACAGATTGTGGAAAAGGAAGCGTATAAAAAGAGCAGTCGCACATCGACTGTGGCTTGTACCAGTGGAGGCAGTAAATGGTCAGATTCTGAACAAATTTTAAAGGCAGATGATGCAGAACTCACTGATGAGTTAGATGAAGGGTGTGAAAGAGAGAAGTCAAGGATCTCAATAAATGATGTTACTTAATAAGTTGTCATAGGAAGAGGTGATCAAAGAGTATACAGCCCAAAAAGTGTAGAAAAGAAGTATTTTAGAGGCGTTATCAGTTTAAAAAGTGTGTAATTTTTCTGGATTTTGTGTTATTTGTGAAGTTTTAAAATTTGTAATTTGTAATTTCTTTTCTCACTCCAAAGACTCATTTTTATACCTAACATTGTATTTGTGATTTTGGATTTTCTTTAACAGGGCCCTCAAACTGAATAAATTTCAGGTCTCCACACGCCTGAATTCAACCCTGCTCCTATTTGGGTAGTAACTTAAAGTTAGTGAAGCATCTATGAATTTTGTTTCTGATAAAATTATCACATAAAATAGCGTGCACGCAATAGAAGGTGCTGTAAGACCAATAGACGTTGGGAATAAACCAATATTGGGTTCGCCTCCCCACCAGCGTCTTCCAAAACTTCCCACCCATTCTTCCTCCCGCACTTTTTCTAAAACTACCAGATACAACCAGCATTTCTTCTCACGATCGCTTTAGGGAGGCAAGCATTACATGCATTCTAAAAGCCTTTCTAAAAATATGAAAGCGTTACGTTTTTGGTTTTTTTGTTTGTTTTTGTCGTGGCTGCTTGTGCCGCAGAAGCACCACCAGTTCCTGGGCGAAGCAAGAAACCAGCCCCTCAGCACTAAGCCGCTCCGAGGCGCGCGGTGGGGCGTAACCAGGGGCGGAGCTCCCGGAAAGGCGGAGTGGGCGGGATCTAGGCGCCTCCCTGCCCCGCCCCGCCCCGCCCCGTGAGGCCTGACACATGCGCCCAGAGGCTTCTGGTGGAAAGAGGTGTGGATTGTGAGGTGACCCTGGCCGCTGACTTCCGGTTCCTAGGGATGCGCATCCGGGTCACGCTAACGCCGCGGTTTCCTCCATCCGCTGGGTTCTGCTGTGGGTCTGGTCCAGTACCCATGTCCTGCTCTGGGGCCTCTGCAACCTTAGGGTGAGTCACCGCCGCGACAGGGTCAGAGTGCGGCCGGTAGAGTACAGCCCGTACGGGGACGGGTCAAGAGTTCTGTCCCGGTCCCTGTGGGTGGGGGTTTTCTTTGCCTGTCCCTTGTCCCTGCAGTGCTTCCCTCACTCCAGCCCTTTCCCTCGCCGGCCTCGACTCTTTCACCTCCCCCTTAGCTTTGCTGGTCTCCGCGCACCTCTCGCCTCGCTGTTTTCCTCATGCCCCCGTTACAAGCCCGGGTTTCTTGCCTTTCGCCTCAGCGCTTCCCTCACCACTGCCTCTCGCTTTTTCCCTTGCTTCTCACGTTAGCACCTCCCGGGGTTCTCGCTGTTCTTTCCCGCAGCAGGACGGCCCACCTCCTCATTGTGCTTCCCCTCCTCCACTGCGAAACTGAGCTCGTCTCTCTAGGGTCCTAGGTCCGGCCCCCCAACTTCCGTCACCTTCGATCCCTGTCCCCTCCCGGGACTAGTAGGTGACATCTGTGCTTCGCCTGGGGTTCTCCCGCCTTTTCTTAGCTAGAGAAGGGCTTAGCCAAAGCCCCAGTGTCGGCCGATTCATCCGGCTTGGGGGAAGTTTTGCCTTGAGGCGTAGGGTTAGACTCTGGTAGCTTCCGTAGTTAGGGAACAACAAAGGCGTTCCCTTTTTCTTTGCTGGACCACAGTTTGGGGGGGCTCTCTCTGGAGCAGGCTAACAGGTGGCAGGCACACGGAACAGCTAGCGATTGGGCTTGTGTGGTCTTGTTAACTGACAGGCCGTGAGGACGTGCTGTCATTTTTGTGTTTTCTGCCCCATGAGAGTGGATGTGCACAGCTGAGGCAAAAATGCGGACCATCAGCTCTGTGTTCTGCATGGGCTTTACTTACAGGACAGGTGCTATGACAGAAGACAAGAGTTTCTTGGGAGATTTTTAGCCCCAGATTTACAAGCTCCTTGCCAGAAATTTTAGAGTTACTACTGAAACGTTTTCTGCCAAAGAGTGCACTCTAGTAGTTTCAGAGTACGTTTTCATTAATTGAACTCCGGGTGCAAATGTACCTTTATCTTTAACCTCTTACAGATGCTTTCTTCGTTTTTACCGTATTGACAAGTTTTCTGTTTTTCTTCCTGTTTCTTCATAAGCCAGCCATTACACTAGTTTATTACTTCGACTGTTCTTTTATTTTTTCCTTACTGTTTCCACCTTAGTCTTTTTTTTTTTTTTAATGTTTATTTTTGAGAGATTGATAGAGTGCGAGCGGGGGAGGGGCAGAGAGAGGGAGGGAGACACAGAATCCCAAGCAGGCTCCAGGCTCTGAGCTGTCAGCGCAGATGCCGACGGGGGCTCGAACTCACCACTGCCAGATCAAGGCCTGAGCGGAGTCTGACGCTTAACCAGCTGAGCCATCCGGGCGCCCCTCCACCTTAGTCTTAAAAACCATCGTTTTCTCATTTGAGAGTTGGGTTTCTCTTAAATTTTTAAAGTTTCTCTGATGGCTTTTAGTCACCTCCAAGATGAAGAGATTGGACTTAATAGGGGTTAGTGTCTCAAATTTTGTGATCCGAGGTATATTTTGAGACACACGGCGTTGGATCATTTTTATTTCTGTTTTTCCAGTGTTTGTGGTGTATGTCTGGCATTTGATTGCAAATACTTTTCTGTGATCTGCTTTTGAAATATAAATTGTGCTCTGAGATTTAGTATTTAAGTGACGTGTCTGCTTCACGTTTGACTGGTGAGTTAGAGAAGAGTTTCTCTCCTTATGTGATGCATATACATACACAAGCAGGGCATAGACCTTGCTCATTCCAGAATGGGGCTGCTCCCTTCAGCTATTTTTAGCAAGGGACTTTGGAGCTTGGCCATATTAGTCCTAGAAGCCACAGAGAAGGACCCTTTGGGTGGTTTTCAGTCCTTATCTAACTGCTGAGGGAAGCCCTTTGGAAAGCTCTTTACCCATACCTTCTCCCCAGCACCTACGTTGGAAACTCCAGCTTCTGTTCAACCTGGGTCTCCTCATTTCACATCCTTAAAAACTAACCCCAGTGAGTATGGGCTGACTCCCTCTAACTGCTTCTTTACCTCTAAGTTTGTGGACTTTTTTTTTTTTTTTTTTTTTTTTTTTTAAGCCATGGGCACTCCATAGATAGATTTATATTTGGATCGATGCAAGACCATCTTTCCACATTCTTCTGAACTTTCTATTTCTTGAGCATGTCTGAGTCTAAACGTAGATGGATTTCTACAGGTTACAGCTGGAGGGTTCTGTAGAGCTCAAACTTACCCTTTTATTTTACAAATAAGGAAATCAAGACTTAAAGAATTGGTGATTTTTCCGAGGTCAGTTTTTACGAATACAGCAGTCTTGTACTCAGAGTCATGCACTCAGAGAAGTGGGTTTTAGTTCTCTCAAAGTTGTAGGCCAGAGAGCACAGTGTAGTATTTAGTGGTTCATTTCTTCTTCTTCTTCTTTTTTTTTTTTTTTTTTTTTTAAGTTTATTTATTTGCTTTTGAGAGAGAGAGAGAGTACAGGGGAGGGGCAGAGAGAGAAGGAGGGAGAGAATCTCAAGTAGGCACTGTACTGTCAGCACAGAGTGGGGCTCGAACTCACAGACTGTGAGATCATGACCTGATCCAAAGTCAGTTGGAAGCTTAACCTACTGAGCCACCCAGGCGCCCCTAGTGGTTCATTTCAATACATTTGTGCCATAGGAATGAATTCTAGGAGGAGGAATTTATGACAGATTTTTAAATTCAAGGCTGCCTTCAAAGATGGCCCCTAGAAAGAAACTGTTGTGCAGAAGTAAAAGTTGAAAAGTCTTAGGGAGTCTCTTTCTCTCTTTTCTTCTAAAATCATTTTAGCCCATTATGATATGAATGCTGCCTAAAAGCCTTTACATGAACATCCTGTGGTCTCATTGGAGCATTTGTGTTCGTGCTTCTGTCTTCCTACCAAACACTAATAGACTTTCTAATTTCTGAAAAGTGTGCATGTCCTACCCAGCTTCCAAACAACAACAAAAATTATCACTAGAGACAGCTCAGTGTATGTGTTTGTAAAGCTCAGGAGAGGAATCGATGTCAGTTTTCCATACAAATTTCTCCTTTAGTTTGGCAGTCTTATTTTGTAACCCTGAGGACTCCATTTAAAATAAATTTCTCATATTAGTTTATGCATACCAGGTTTTCTGTTTTTATTTGGTTTGATTATTTTTTATTATTTTTTGTCATTTTACTTGTTACTGTATGTTGTTTTACATATTTAAACTTTTATTCTTGAACCCTAGGATATGTTTTAAGGAAAATGCAGCTTTAAAAATATAAGAAACTGGGGCGCCTGGGTGGCTCAGTCGGTTAAGCGCCGACTTCAGCTCAGGTCACGATCTCGCGGTCCGTGAGTTCGAGCCCTGCATCAGGCTCTGGGCTGATGGCTTGGAGCCTGGAGCCTGCTTCCGGTTCTGTGTCTCCCTCTCTCTCTGCCCCTCCCCGTTCATGCTCTGTCTCTCTCTGTCTCAAAAATAAATAAACGTTAAAAAAATATATATTAAAAATATAAGAAACAAAGTACACCCACACCACATCCTTACCTTGTGGTGTGATGGTTTCTATGATCTGACTAAACCACTTCATAACTTCGTTCTTTTTGTTTTGCTTTCAGATAAAAGGCTGATAGAACTTCTTTTTCGGTAGTTGTCCAAGAGATTTTTGTGTTCTACATATAACAAGAAGATATCTTAACTTATGTGTATTTTAAATGGAGGAAGACTAGTTCAAAATAGTTAACATAGAATAGTTCAACATAGAAATAATTCAAAGTGGGGCGCCTGGGTGGCTCAGATGGTTAAGCGTTAGACTCTTGATTTCGGCTCAGGTCATGATCTCATGGTTTGTGAGATTGAGCCCGGCTTTGGGCTTCATGCTGACAGCACAGAGCCTGCTTGGGATTCTCTCCTCCCTCTCTTCCCCTCCCCTTGCTCTCCTGTGCATGCTCTTTTTCTCTCTCTCTCAAAATAAATAAACATTTTTTTAAAAGTTCAAAATGCATTTAAGAATATTAGGAAAAGCTTATTCTTCCCCTACATTCATTTATATTAGGGGTTTAATTATTATATTTGTAATAAAGTTGAAAATAGGTGGACTTTCTGCCGATTAACTTAAAAATACAGGTGTATGTTCTTATACAGAATATATGGCTTAAGCTACAAACTGCCTTATTAATATGTCTTATTGACAGAGAACATAGATAATGGAGCAGCAACCACATCATCATCTCAATATTTTTATTTGGTCCCATCAACCTAAGTCCTAAGGTATCTAATTATTAAATGTAAAAATAATTAGAGTATCTTCTTTATTTGTAGTATATTTAAAAACATATTTGAAATATGGACTTCATAAAATTTTATGTTTTTAAGAAAACTTTACTGTTTTCTTCTTTTAAATATGTAGTTGTATTTTACCTTTTTTTTTTTTTTTTTTTTTTTTAAGTAATTTCTATGCTCAACATAGGGCTTGAACTCATAACCCTGAGATTATCAAGAATCATATACTCCACTGACTGAACCGGCCAGGTGCCCCATAGTAGTATTTTAAATCAAAAAAGGAAATGTATAAGTAGTCCTAACCTTTCAACATCCATTGAAATTGTAAAACTCATGATTTAAAACTTTTAACAAAATAGGAATAGAGGAAACATACCTCAGTATAACAAAGATCATATGTGACAAACCCATCACAAACATAATCAACTGCTTTTTCTTTAAAATCAGAAACAAGACAAGGATGTCCATTCTCACCATTTTTATTCAACATAGTATTGAAGTCCTAGCCACAGCAGTTAGGCAGAAAAAGGAAAAGAAAATGTATCCAAGTTAATAAGGGAATAAGTTAAACTGTTACTGTTTGCAAGTGACCTAATTCTACCTGTAGAAAACCTAAAGTCTCCACAAAAAACTGTTACAATTAATGGATTCAGTAAATTTGCAAGATAAAATATCAGTATACAAAAATCTGTTGCATTTCTACACACTGATAATGAACTATCAAAAAAGAGTAACTGAGGGGCTCCTGGGTGGCTCAGTTGGTTGGGCGTCTGACTTTGGCTCAGGTCATGATCTTGCAGTCCATGAGTTCGAGCCCCGCATCGGGCTCTGTGTTGACAGCTCAGAGCCTAGAGTCTGCTTCAGATTCTGTGTCTCCCTCTTTCTCTGCCCCTCCCCTGCTCACACTCTGTCTCTCTCTCTGTCTCTCAAAAATAAAGATTAAAAAAAAGAAGAACTGAGAAAACAATCCCATTTACAATGGCATCAAAAAGAATAAAATGTCTAGGAGTAAATTTACCCAAGGAGGTGAAATACCTGTACACAGAAAACTGTAAGACATTGATTAAAAAACTGAAGATGTGTCGGGCTCTGTGCTGACAGCTCAGAGCCTAGAGCCTGCTTTGGATTCTGTGTCTCCCTCTCTCTCTCTGCCCCTTCCCCACTTATGCTCTGTCTCTTTCTGTCTCTTAAAAAATAAATAAAGATTAAAAAAAATTTTTTTTAATAAAAAATAAAAAAACTGAAGATGTCATAAATAAATGGAAAGATAGTCCATGCTCATATACTGGAAGAACTAATATTGTTACAATGTCCATACTACCCAAAGTAATCTACAGATTCCAGTGGCATTTTTCATAGAACTGGAACAAATGATTCCAAAATTTGGGTGGAAAAATTAAAAAAACAAAACAAAAAGAAAAATAAAAAAATAGTACTTAATATCTTACAGATCTTACTACCGATTGTGTTGGATGCACTTTAACTTATCAGCTTGGTTAATATTTGTACTAGGTAGATTTACTTTTATTTGCCCTAGAAAATAGGGCAAAAAGAATATATTTCTTTTAGCAAGTTTCTTTTGGGTACCTACTATGTACAGGTTTAGTAATACGTATATAGGCTGTTCATGTGAACTAGGTAGCATTATACATAAGGCTGGCGTTTACACTTAAATCCTGAATTTGGTTTTCTTTGTACATATTTGAATTAAACCATAAGATTTAACGTAACCTGTATCACCAGGGTGTAGAAAAAAAAGAAAATATAATTAGAATTAAAATAAGCTTAATCCTAAGAAAATGTCACTTCTCAGTGACAATTGTATATGATTTTTTAAGCTAGATTTTGTGATTTTCTATTGTTTTCAAAACAGTGATTTCTCATCATTATTTGATTTTAAGGTTCTTACATTAATTTGCATCACTGTTTAATATAAAATTATATTGTTTTTTTATAGGTACAATTAAATAAATTTCATTTGGGAAACTTTCGCAACTGAACTGTAAAAATCTGTATTGGTAAAACAGTAAAAAATAAAAGCAGCTTTATATAGCTCTTACTATGTGCCAGGAACTACTCTGAGTGGTTTACATGTATGAACTCCTTAAGCTGTACAACACTGTGAAGTAAATACTGTTCTTATCTCCATTTTACCAATGAGGAAACCACGGCATGGAAGTTCTATAACTTGCCCAAAGTAACACAGCTAGTTAGCCAGAGAGCTGGATTTGAACTTAGTTTTTCTGGCTTTAGAGTTCATGACCTTTTTGTACAGCGTTTTACTAATTTAGTGATTTCTTCCTTTGTAGGTTAAGGTTAAAAATCCAGTTTGCCGGAAACTGTTATCAGAGGACCACTTTAGGCTTGGGAACCTTAGAGAGGGGTTTTACATGGGCTGGCCTAAGGCAAATTGCAAACCCTTTTACCACCTGTGTTTCTTAGATGGCAAAAATCACGTATTAAAAAAGGAAAGCAGGACCATATCTTTCCCTCTTTAAAAAATTGTTGTGTGGAAGTTGGTTACTTTTGAGTTATTTGGAGAAAAGGTAGCATATTTAATAAAATGTATTCTATATTACTAAAATGTCTTCCTCTATTTATTTTTTTAATGTTTATTATTTTTGAGAGAGAGAGTGAGAGAGACAGAGCGTGAGCGGGAGAGGGGCAGAGAAAGAGGGAGACACAGAATCAGAAGCAGGTTCCAGGCTGAGCCGTCAGTGGGGTTCGAGCACACAAGCCATGAGATGATGAGTTGAGCTGAAGTCCGATGCTTAACTGACTGAACCACCCAGGCGCCCCTAAAATGTCCTACCTCTTGATCTTATTATACTTCCTTTCTTTGATCTGCAGAGTATTAAATTTATGTAATAGTCTTAAACTCTGAAATCTTAATGTGTCCACTATGAATTTAACAACTTCGAAATATGAAATAGAAAACAAACTGAGATTTCTGATTTACCTGTAGTAAATTTGGAAAAGTTGGAAATTTGTGCAAAATTAAGTACTTCCATTTCCTTAGGACTGTTATGTTGAGATTAATATATTTAAATTAGCGTTTTTAGTTTTTCTTAGAAAAGAAGAGTGTTTTTAGTTTGACTTAGAAACGAGGAGAACTTTCACAAACCATTTCCTTTATAAATTAAAAAATGCATGTAGTCATTTAGAATATTACTAATTATATTAATATTACTTCTTTTGTGCTTTTGTTATTCCCAAATGTAAAAATTCTTGTTGCATCTCTAAGGGAAGGAGATGATTTTATATCATTTGAAGTGTAGTTTAATTAATGTAGGAGTCTGGGACTGAGATATGAGAAGTTATTTTTCTGAGTTTTTGAAACAATTGAGAATCATGGAATCTGGTTAGCACAAGAAAACTATAGTTATTTTCTGGTAAGAAGGGACACTTGGTTAGGGATACTAATTTTATTTCTTATATATCAACTCCTTTTATTAATTCAGACATTAATTCAGTACACCATTTTTCATAGTAGCTTTTGTCTTGATTTTTTTTCTTTTTGGTGGGAAAAATATGGATCTGAGAAGCTTTGCTATGATGATTTAGAATATTCCTTATTTTGGTTTAAACATTTAATTTTTGTTTCAGAAACAATTCTTTTTTATATATGGGTTTGATAATTAGTTTATCTCCTAAAATTTCAATAGTTTTTTTTTTCACCTGAAATTTAATAATGTAGCAATTACTGAATTTAGGAAAATTGTTTCTGCTAGCAGCACTGTTACTATGGGAATAAATTAGAATGATTAGCTCTTAGGTAGAATTGAACTTTATTCTTAAGTTTCCATAGTAGTTGAAAAAGATTTAGGTCAGTTTCACCTGTTGTTCCTCCTTTTTTCAAAATAAGAGGGAATTTTATTTTTTATTAAAAAAATTTGTTTTAATGTTTATTTATTTTTGAGAGAGACAGAGACAGAGTGTGGACAGGGGAGGGCCAGAGAGAGGGAGACACAGAATCTGAAACAGGCTCCAGGCTCTGAGCTGTCAGCCCAGAGCCCGATGCAGGGCTCGAACTCACAAGCCATGAGATCATGACCTGAGCTGAAATCGGACGCTTAACTGACTGAGCTACCCAGGTGCCCCTAAAATAAGAGGGAATTTTAATTTAACACAATAATGTTAGTTTTTTCCTACTAGATTGATAATATTAATATGGCAGTTTCACTCTTTGTCGACAGCATAATCCAAAATGTGTATATGATTTGTTTTTTTAGAAAATTTCGGAATTTAGAGAACATTTTAGGGTAAAAAGTAGCATATACCTGTCTTATTAAAAAACATTCTCCAGGATGCGTCTGGGTAGCTTAGTCGATTGAGTGTCCGACTTGAGCTCAGGTCATGATCTCAAGGTTCTTGGGTTCGAGGCCTGTGTGAGGCTCTGTGCTGACAGCTCAGACCTGGATGCTGCTTCAGATTTTGTGTCTCCCTCTCTCTCTCTGCCCTTCCCTTGCTCACGCTCTGTCTCTCTCTGTCTCTCAAAAAATAAATAAACGTTTAAAAAAAAAAAAACACATTCTCTAGGAATCAGTGTGTTATTACTTCACTGAACTTTTCAAATCTACTTTTCCCTTTTACCAAATCTTTGCTGTAGGTTGGGAAGCAGCTATCAGATAACTGATGAATAAGTGTTCTTGAGATTGGGAATGAGAGCTTTTGCAAAGAGTATAAGCCATCTCTAATATTGGTGTGGCATTTAATAGCTAGATGAACTGAAAATGTTTGCTTTCTCTCATTCCTGTGTGTCTCCCGTTAGTATATATTTATTTAGTGTTGGCACCTCACATTCTGTGAAACTTGTTTATTTGGAGTAACTGTTAAACTATTGATTCTTATAGATGGTTTTCTTCTCCTTTTTAAATTCTTTTTCAGAGTAAAGGGTTGCCTTTAAAAACCTAATTAAGAGTTGGTTGCACATCCCAACCAACTTTTGGTTTAGACTCCGGCTCTTGGTTTAGACTGTGGTCATGATCCCAGGGTTGTGGGATCCAGCCTTGAGTTTGGCTCTGCGGCTCTGCACTGAGTGTGGACCCTGCTTAAGATTTTCTTTTTCTCCCTCTGCCCCTTCCAGCTCTCTTTCTCTCTCTCTAAAATAAACAAAATGAAAAAAAATTTTTTTTTTTTTTAACTAAGAGAACCACCAGAACTCTGAATGTTATTTCCTGTGTAGTTTGAAGTGGATATTTTCCTCCTTGACTGGTCAGTTTTTTATATTCTGATAAAGTGGCTTTCAAATTTTTTTTTATCATGACCCACTATAAGATGCATTTTTTCATTGTTACCCAGTACTTACACACGTATGTATACATTATCCAGTACTTATACATGTATATGTACATATTAATGTTTAAAATTGAAACAAGTTTTGTGGAACAATATTATCTTTACTACTGGTGATACATTGTAATATTTTCTGTTCTATTTTGCTTTATTGTATTTCATTAAAAACTGTTAGTCTTCACTAAGTTAATAAGACAACATACCTGGAGTTTGAAAAATTCGAATGACTGCTAGATTTTTTTCTAATATTGTTTTTTGGAATTGAAAATGTTTGGGTTTGTTAGTTTTTTTCTCTCTGAAATGTATCTTGATTCTGTTAAGCTTTTAATCTAAATAACTGCAGAACATTTGAGAGGGAGACCCTATTGCCCTGATTGTCATTGCTGTCATCTCTGTTCTTTACTGTGGTTAGGCACATCATTTTAAAGACTGCAATAATATAGAATCATGAGGTTGAAAACACTTGGTCACATGCAGAGCTTCCATCATAAGAATCATTTGCTAGGTTCCATCTTATAGTCAAAAGTTGAAGTTGATGAAGTTGCGTTTTTCGAACTTTGCTTCTGCTCTTAGCAACTAGTCCAAAGGTTACAAAGCTGTTTTATTCTACTTTCTTCTGGCCCCAATCCAGTCTTTGTAAACCAGAAAAGAGAACTGAGCAGTGAAGCAGTGTCTCTTGTGTATATGGTCAGGTGAAAGTAACACGGTTGAAGAGTGGACTGCATGTATGTATTGTCCCGACTCCTTTTCTGTAATCATAAAGGGGGAAAGGTAGTAGAGATCGCAGCAGTTCCTAGCATATCATAGCCATTAGAGTGAGGCAGGGTCAGCAACATACTCTACTGTTTTTATCATCACCTCCTCCTAACACTTAACGAACACTTACTATGTTCCAGGCACTGTGTAAAGCACTTCACTTTATTAACTCATATTCACTTGGGAGGCCTGGGAGAACAAAAATGAGAGAGGATAAAGAAGGAAACTTGCCTTAGTATCTTCTCATTATCTGGCTTGTGAATAGCATGACATAGCATAGATTTTGAGCTTGGTCAGGTTTTTAAAGTCATCAGTCCTGTCTGTGATGTTTCATATTGAATGGCACATAGCTGTGGTTTGAAACCTCAGGCTTTGAAGCTTGGCTGCCTGGGCTTGAATTCCAGGTTGGTGACTTACTAGGTAAATACCCTGGCCAAGTTACTCTCTGTACTTTTTCTTATCTCTAAAATGGTAATAACAATCAATAGCACCTATCTTACAGACTTACTGAGAGGATTAAATGAATTATACATGTAACGTACTTAGAACAGTGTCTGACCCATAAAAAACATTCCATAAATGTTAGCTATTAATAACTCACAACTCACAGTTGGATCTCCTGAAAGTATTTGTGACCATGATGAGTTCTGTGTATTTGCTAAGTAACAGGATGTGATTGACATTCAATGTTTTATTGTCCAGGAGCTTAAAAACCACTTTCCTTGCAAAGGACTTATAGGGAAAGTTCTCGTGTAGGGTGTGTGGAATCAAGCCAAGTGACAAAAGCAAACCTACAGGTCCAACTTGTTAATCTCTCATAGGAATCTCTTGCAATTTGGGCCTTATCCTTAATAATTTTAATATTTTTCCCTTTGAAAAACTAAGAGAGCAACTAGTTAATGAGTTGACTTTCACTCAAGACCAGATTTCCCTCCTGAATTTGTCTTATGTCTAAGATACTTATTTATTTAATTTTTCTTCAGCAAACAGCTTTGTCATGTTTACTATGGTGCCAGGCACTATTCTGAGAGCTTCACAAATATTAACTCATTTAAACCTTATGACAAAGATAATATATTATTATCATTATTCCCATTTTACAGATGAGGTAACTGAGGCACAGGAAAGTTGAATAATTAAACTCCCACAGCACTCATCAGTGCAGAGCTGGAATTTGAACCTAAGTAGTCTGGCTCCAGAGTCAGTGCTCTAAGCTTGCCAAACTTGCCTCCGACAGAGGTGAATTAGGTTGAAAATTGTAAAATAACAAGTGTTAAAACTTCACTGTCCTTCTGAAACTAATACAACACTGTATGTTAACTACACTGGAATTAAAAATTTTTTAATATGAAAAAAGAAACCTTTACTATTCCTCATTCTGTGCTGAAATGACAGCACTGAATTTTTGGCTCATGGATTCTTGAAGGAGTAAATAAGTTTGGAGAAATAAAACATTGATCAAAGAACCTAACTTAGATTTTATAGTTCTTACAGGTGAGGACATACATTTCAAAAGACTTAGTTCTGTTAGTATGGTGTAAGATAAATTTTATGTGAATAATGGAGAGCTAATTGATGTATAAACGTGGTATACAGATTTATAGAATGATATATAGAGTTTTGACTTGTGAATTTTGATGAAGTAGGGTACAAATTTTTCTATGTAAGTGGAAGCAATACATAGGATATTCATGTTGGTATAAACCATGTATCAGTCTGTAGCACCTGCAGAAAAAAGTTGTGATTCTCTTAGTTAACTTCACAGATTTAAGAGAGGATGAAGATAAAATTTTGGGGGTTTTGAGTTCCATGGAGTCTGGTTCTCTATACATTAAATTCTTAGGCTTGTGACTGACAAGTTACTAAAATGTAGGAGAGTTGGAAGGAACGTAGTAGAACTTTGGATTATTATTAAACTCACTTTGACAAATCTAATTCAGATGAACTCATTCCTTTTCAATACTTTTTACCCTGGTTTTGGAATTTTTCCTATAGAACACATCTCCCTATTTTATTGGAAGCTTATGGGGAAAAGTTTTTGTTAATTTTTATTAAATAGTATTTGATTTTAATATTTTAGTTTTTATTGTTTAGAGAGGGAAAGAGAATCTTTTTTTTTTTTTTTTTTTTTACTGTTTATTTTTAAGAGAGACACAACACAAGTGGGGAGGGGCACACAGAGAGAGAGAGTGAGAGAGAGAGAGAGAGAGAGACAGACACAGAATCCAAAGCAGGCTCCAGGCTCCGAGCTGTCAGCACAGAGCCTGATGTGGGGCTCGAACTCATGAACTGTGAGATCATGACCTGAGCCGAAGTCAGGTGCTTCACCAACTGAGCCACCCAGGTGCCTCAGAGAATCTTTTTTTTTTTTTTAATGTTTATTTATTTTTGAGAGGGGTGGGGTGGGGAGGGGCAGAGAGAAGGAGACACAGAATCCGAAGCAGGCTCCAGGCTCTGAGCTGTCAGCACAGAGCCCGACACGGGGCTTGAACCCACGAACCGTGAGATCATGACCTGAGCCAAAGTTGGACGGATGCTCAACTGACTGAGCCACCCACGTGCCCTGAGAGAGAGAATTGTAAGCAGGCTCTATGCTCAGTGCAGAGCTCAGTGACCTTGGGATCATGACCCAAGCCAAAACCAAGAGGTAGATGCTCAACCGGCTGAGCCACCCTGATGCCCCAAAGATTGTTTTATAGACAACTTCAAAGGATGATTTTCTGAGAAATAATATTAGAAATCATAAGAACAATTCTTCTTAGAGAATCTCTTCCCAATAAAGTGTTTTGTTTCTGTTAAGAATTTGGTACAGACTAAATGAATTAAAAAAAAATTCTCAGTAAGTTCAGATAAGTATTCTATTAAGTGTAAAGTTACTATAAATATTCCTACAGCTGACAATACCATGATATGTTGGTCAGGCATACCTCCCAAATAAAGTAACCAGAAGAATTCCCGATTTTACCACAGTCACTTGGCTGGGCTGTTTATTTATGGAGGGAGTTCACCAGCATGGTGATGGCTTTTGTCTATCCACAGACAGTTCAGCCTGGAAGATGTAGTTGGTTGCAATTTTTTGGGCCACAGAAATGTGATTTGTGCTGATGCCTGAATTGTGAGAGCTAAAGGGCTCTCTTAGGGTCACTTAAAAGAGAGAGAGCCTGGGGCTCCTGAGTGGCTCAGTTGGTTGAGTGTCTGACTCTTGATTTTGTCTCAGGTCATGATCACCGAGTCGTGGGATGGAGCCCCACATTGGGCTCTGCACTGAGTGTGGAGCCTTCTTGAGATTCTGTCTCTCCCTCTGCCCCTCTCCCCAGCTTGTGTGTGCTCTCTTGCTGTCTCTAAAATAAATAAATAGAGCTTTAAGGGAGATCACTGAGTATAGGTCTGCTGGATATTTGTGTCTACACAAAGGAGGACTCTTGAGTATGAAGGACTCTGAGTAATATGTTAGATATGTTAGATGTTTTAGTATATCAAGAAAGGTTACCATCAGTTGATGAGACTTTCAAATTTCTGAAAGATGAGAAACAAGGAGATTGGATCAATAGAGACTAGGAGAAGAAATCACAGATGAAAGTATATGTAGAAGTTTTAGAAATGTACCAGATTCAAGTAAACAATTATGAAGAAATGAAGGGTGCCTGGAGCTTAAATCAGTGTTCTGGCCCTTGCTCTTGATTTTGAGCATCTGGTGTTTGTCCCCTGGATAAAGCCTGGAGAAATGCTTTCCAGACACATTGAATGGTCTGCCTGAGGAGGGCAAGTATATCCATATGGTCTATTCTCCCTATGGTGTTTAGTGTTTATTAATCAAATTATGTAATTCTTTTTTCTTTTTAATTTTCAAAAAATCTTTATTTTTGAGAGAGAGAGAGAGAGAGGGAGAGAGAGTGCGAGCAGGGGAGAGGCAGAGAGAGAGAGGGAGACACAATATGAAGCAGGCTGCAGGCTCCAAGCTGTCAGCACAGAGCCTGAGGCCGGGCTCAAACTCAGGAAACACGAGTTCGTGGCCTGAGCCGAAGTCGGATGCTTAACCGACTGAGCCACCAGGTACCCCTCAAATTATGTCATTGTTTTGCTTGAAGCACTCATTGCGTTCCCAAACTCCGTATCATGTGTTACAAGGCTGTGTGTCATCTGGCCCTTGCCTGCATCTGAGTCTTCTTTTGCAACCACTCATTCACTTGCTAACATTGGCCTTTTTGCCATTTCTCAACATGCCCAGATGTCATCCTTTCAGTTTCTTTACACTTGTTTTCCTTCTGAAACCTCTTCCTTTGCATCTTCTTATAACTCCATCCTTTTCATTATTAACATTTCTGCTGAAATGTTACCATCTCACAGAAATTATCACCCTATCTGAAATAGCTCCCCTGTAGTCACTCTCTATTCTTTGTGTTATTTTCCATAGTACTTATTGCTTTGTGAAATCATATTACCTTATTATTTGTTCATCTTTCTATTAGTTCTATTAGTTTCTATTAGTTCCTTGGGGCACCTGGATGACTCAGTCGGTTAAGCGTCCAACTTTGGTTCAGGTCATGATCTCACAGTTTGTGAGTTCGAGCCCCGTGTCAGGCTCTGTGCTGACAGCTTACAGCCTGGAGCCTGCTTCAGATTCTGTGTCTTCTGTCTCTCTGCCCCTTCCCTGCTCATGCTATGTCTCTTTCACAGAAATAAACATTAAAAAAAAAAAGGAGTTTCTCAATTAAAATGCGGGATGTCGGCAGTCATGGCAGAGGAAGAACCTTTGGAAATACTTTATAAAAACAATGAGGACACTGGCAGACATAGTCAAAATCAACTGTTTCCGAACTCTGAACATTAACCGTAGGCTTGTAGCAAACTAGGAACATTTATTCAAGAAAAATGGCCGAATCTCAAGAACACCGTGAACTTTGTAATGTTTTAACTTGCCCAGGTGCCGTCCTCTCTCCAGTTCCACAGTAGCTTTGAAAACCAACAGTCCCTAATCATGGTGAAAACTAGCAGCCCAGAAGCCAACTGGAAGCTACAGACCAAGACTGGAGCTTTTTCAAAGCCCTGTGCCAGAGAATTGTCATTATTTGACTTGTTATTATTTGTTACCGATTGACCTGTCTGGTGGTTCCTTAAAAGACCTCATTTGCAAACTTGCATATATTTGACCAGACTTGGAGCCTTTTCTGCCCAGGGTGTTCATTGAAAACAATTAGAGGCAATTGAACGTCTCAGCTGCCTGTGGTAGTGAGTAATGGTTGGGGCAAACAGACTAACCAAAAAGCTTAAAAGGAAAAGCTGGGGAGTAGATGTCCATAGGGGATTTGTAAAGCTTTGATATATTCTTGGGAATCTAGAAGGCTGTGCCCATATGTTGAGCTGTGTGCATCTTTAGAAAGGACCTGAGAAGGCCCTAAGTTCTTAGTTCTAGTTCATGTTGAGGCTCTGTGCCAACGGATAGTGAAGGCTAAGGAAAAATTGTAAACTGGCTTAGTGTTAAGAGTGTGCCCTAATACATATACAGAGCCCATCCATGAAGACTGGGAGATTTACTGGTTCCAGGAGTCTAAGGAAATCTCTGTCTAATCATTAGCTGACCATTAAACTAACATCAGAGACTTCAGTGGCCACATGGGACAAAGAATCCAGACTCTGTGAAATTAGTTTCTCTATTTCCTTGTCCTATTTTATATTTCTTACCACGGCTTGAATAATAATTTACTTTTTATCTGTCTCTTACCAGTTAGAATATAAACATACTAAGAGCAGGGAGTCTTTGTGCACAGTTCTTTATCTCCAGTGCCTAGAATAATTCCTAGTACATAAAATATTTATTTTTTTAAAGTAAGCCCTGCACCTATTGTGGGGCTTGAACTTGCAACTCCCAGATCAAGAGTCACATATTCTACCAAGTGAGCCAGCCAGGTGCCCCTAAAATATTTCTTGAAATGATGAGAAAATGGATGACTCAGATATCAATTCTCTATATACTTTCTGTCTTCTAGAAATTTGTTGAATCTTTTGCCTCTTGAAATCACTGTTTTTCTTTTCTTTTTTAAAATTTTATTCAAGTTTTATTTATTTAAGTAATCTCTACACCCCATGTGAGGCTCACACTCATGACCCTGACATTAAGAGCCGCATGCTCTTCTGACTGAGCCAGTCAGATGCCCCACTGTTTTTATCTTGTTGTTGTGTCTTTTATCTCTTTTGTTCCTTTGCTATTATTTTTATGAAGTGGATCTCTGGAGAGAGGACATAAATGGGTGTGCTTCTTCAGCTCTCTTGAATCAGAATGTTCTGATTACTGATTTTGATCAATAGGAAGTTCACTGAGAGTAAACTGATTTGGATGAAGTTTGGGAGGTTTTTTTTTTTTTTTCTTCTAAATTTTTTAATGTTTATTTATTTTTTGAGAGGGAGGGAGATAGAACATGAGCAAAGGAGGGACACAGAGAGAAGGAGACACAGAATCCGAAGCAGCTCCAGGCTCTGAGCTGTCAGCACAGAGCTTGATGCGGAGCTCGAACCCACAAACCGCGAGATCATGACCTGAGCCGAAGTTGGGTGTTTAACCCACTGAGCCACCCAGGCGCCCCGAAGTTTGGGAGGTTTTATGGTAGAATTCATTCTAAAGAGAATGAAAAGACTACACACATGCATTATGGTGTAAAACCTTATGCAAATAAACTTGACAATCTGGATGAAATGGATATTTTTAGAAAATGTTGCCAAATTTGACCCCAGAAGAAAGAAATTCAGTAGACCAATAACAATAAAGGGAATCCGTAAAGTTATCAAAGGACTGCTCCATAAAAACTTTTAGACCTAGGTGTTTTCATAGGTATGTTATTTCAAATAGCCAAGGAATAGATAGCTGAACCAGAGCATGGATAAGAGAGAGTTTATAGCTCTTTTAAGGAAGCCAATGAAATGTTGATTCTAAAACTTCGTGGACAACACAAAATAGGAAACCATGGAAGAATCTTCCAATTATTAATGTAAAAATCTTACATTCAGTACTAGAAAATAGAATTCAACAGTATGTTAAAATAATATTCTACAACCCAATAGTTTCTGAAATAAATGTACATATGGTTCAATATTAGATCTGTTAACATGTTGTTTTAATAGATGAAAGAAAAACCATACGGTCATCATCATTTTGGATGCCAAAAAAGCATTGACCAAATTAATATCTTTTCCTGATAAATGTTCTTCATTTAATTAAAATTGATGAATTCTTATTTGACACGATTAAAGAGAACTTATTTCATTTTTCTTTTCCTTTCCTTTTTTTTCTTTTTTTTTTTAAGTAACCTCTGTGCTCAATGTGGGGCTTGAACTCATGACCCCAAGATCAAGCGTCACATGCTCTATAAACTAAGCCAGGCAGACACCCCAAATTTATTTCAGACCAAAACTAATATCACACTTAATAGTGGTATGGTAGAAGTATTCTCATTAATGTGAGGAACAAGAAATGGATGCCCAACATTTAGTATTGTTACTTAATATTATAGTGGAGGTGTAAACCAATATCATTAGGTAGTAAGAAGAAATAAAGAGCTTACTATTGGGAAAGGGGAAGGAAACTATTTTTATGCAGCAAGGGAAAATATATAGCTGAAACTCAACAATCAACTCTCTTACTGTTCTCATTATTAGAAAGAATGAGATTCTGGTAAAGTGGCAGTTTACAAAAGTACTAATACAACATCTTTCCTGTATATATGCAGAGTAATATTTTAGTGGCACCTGGGTGGCTCAGTCGGTTAAGCCTCCGACTTCGGCTCAGGTCATGATCTCACGGCTTCGTGAGTTCGAGCCCCATGTTGGGCTCTGTGCTGACAGCTCACAGCCTGGAGCCTGCTTCAGATTCTGTGTCTGCCTCCCACTCTGCCCTCCCCCACCCCTGCTCACGCTCTGTCTCTCTTGCTCTTTCTCAAAAATAAACAAACATTGAAAACAATTAAAAAGAATAAAGAATGTTCATTAGTGCAAGTGGAGCATAGGTAAACCATTCTCCACAAGTTGGTTGTTTCTGATTTTTCATTTCTCTGAACAAACTTACTCTATTTTTTGAAATAGTGGAATAGAGTTGACTTTTTACCCCTCTACTTAATTTTGGGGGAAAAATTAGGAAATGAATCAGGCCATGGGCAATTTTATGACCTGACTCTAACCAGAGGATAGTCTGAAGATAATATGATTTTACAGCTGTGCCTGAATATTTTTTTAAATCTTTTTTAATGTTTATTTACTTTTGAGAGAGAGAGTCAGAGTGTGAGCTGTGGAGGGGCAGAGAGAGAGGGAGACACAAAATCTGAAGCAGGCTCCAGGCTCCGAGCCATCAGCACAGAGCCCGATGCAGAGCTTGAACTCACGAACTGTGAGATCGTGACCTGAGCCCAAGTTGGATGCTCAACTGACTGAGCCACCCAGGCACCCCTGAATATTTCTTATTTTCTTATAGTTCAGAGAACACTCGGTTTTGTTGCTTATATATATATTTTTGGTATTTCATTGGTACAAAGTAGTATCTTAAAAATATTACAGTTTATTTAGTTAGTGGTGAGAATCTTTTTTCCCAAGTGCTGATTTGGTCTTGGTGGTTACTTAAACTGTCTGTATCCTTTGATGGATACAGAGGCATTCATCCTTGATGGATATTAGTCATGGTTTGCCACATAACAAATGATCATATTGTTGAATTGTTGGGTTTATTTTATAGACATTAAGGTTTATCATAATTATATTTGTTATATCCTTTTAATCTTAGATTTGTTTCTTCTCATTGCATGAAAGTGAAAGTGCATTTTAATAACTGGCTCTGTTGATTTGTTGCTTATGCTTTCTTCTGTTGCACAAAATTTTTATCTCTTTCCTACAGATAAGTATGGTAATCTACTTTCTCCAAAATTTCTTGAATGCTTAGTTCTTCATATATTTAGAATTAGTCATGTTTTTCTCCACATTGATACCGTTTTTCTGGCAGTATTTTTTTAAGATTTTATTTTTTTAAAGTAGGGGTGCCTGGGTGGCTCAGTCGGTTGAGCGTCCGACTTCGGCTCAGGTCACAATCTCACAGCTCTTGAGTTCGAGCCCCGCGTCGGACTCTGTGCTGACAGCTCGGAGCCTGCAGCCTGCTTCAGGTTCTGTGCCTCCCTCTCTGTCTGCCCCAACCCACTCACATTCCGTCTCTGTCTCTCTCAAAAATAAATAAACATCAAAAAAAAATTGTTTTAAGTAATCTATACCCACTGTAAGGCTCAAATTCACAACCCCAAGATCAAGAGTCACGTGTGGCTCCAACTGAGCCAGCCAGGTGCCCTGGCAATAGTTTTTAAATATTGATTTTTCTCTACTTATAAGCACTTTTTAGATGTGATCATTGCTTTGGGATTCCTTGTCTCATGGGTCTTTTTGTTTATTAAAAAAATTTTTTTATGTTTATTTATTTTTGAGAGAGAGAGTGGGGTAGGGGCAGAGAGAGAGGGAGACACAGAATCTGAAGCAGGCTCCAGGCTCTGAGTTGTCAGCACAGAGCCCGACGTGGGGCTCAAACTCCCAGACTGTGAGATCATGACCTGAGCCCAAGTCAGATGCTTAGCTGACTAAGCCACCCAGGTGCCCCTCGTGGGTCTTTTAGTATTTTTTTATTGTGGTAAGTACACATAGCAGAATTAACTATTTTACCCACTTTTATTTAAAAAAATTTTTTTTTTTTAAAAATTTTTTTTTCAAACGTTTATTTATTTTTGGGACAGAGAGAGACAGAGCATGAACGGGGGAGGGGCAGAGAGAGAGGGAGACACAGAATCGGAAACAGGCTCCAGGGTCCGAGCCATCAGCCCAGAGCCTGACGCGGGGCTCGAACTCACGGACCGCGAGATCGTGACCTGGCTGAAGTCGGACGCTTAACCGACTGCGCCACCCAGGCGCCCCTAAAAAAATTTTTTAATGTTAATTTTGAGAGTGAGAGAGCACGAGCAGGGAAGAGAGAGGACAGAGAGAGAGAAGGAGACATAGAATCCCAAGCAGGCTCCAGGCTCTGAGCTGTCAGCACAGAGCCCGACACAGGGCTCAGACTTGGGAACAATGAGATTATGACCTGAGTCAAAGTCAGAAACTTAACCGACTGAGTCACCCAGGCTCCCCTACCCACTTTTAAATACAGCATTCAGTGTCATTAAGTACATTCATGGTGTTGTGCAACTATTACCACCATCCTCTGGTGGTAATATCTTTATTTGATGTATTTCTACTTTAACCTGAAACATTATTGCTGTTATTCTCAGGCAAATTGTTTAAATCTCTCAGTCCTAGTTGCCCTGTCCGTGGATAGGACAGTTGTCCTGTATGAGGATAGTTGTGGAGATAAAACTAGGTAAGACAATAAACTTAAAAATAATTGGGGTATTATATATGCTTAGTAAATGATTGCTCTCTCGTCCTTCCCACTATAATTGGTTTTAAAGACTGGTTGTTGTAGGGTACATCTTTCTTAATTCCCTCAATTATTCTCTTCTCCTCCGAGATACTCATTGTTATTTTTGCCTAATTTCAATAAGATATTTGTAAGTATTAGAATAAACGTTTGTTCACTTTATGTTTGAAACTAATGTGTATGTTTTGTGGATTAGGAATCCCAAATTACTACTTGCCCTCTGCCGCTTACTACTAAGCAATGTTTCACAAGAGACCACAGAAATGCATTCTTATGTTTTGAAACCATTTCTCCTGACACCTTTTCTGATTTTGCCTTGTAAGGCCTCCTACTTGATAAATTAGAGTTTATTTGGAAGAGGTGTCTTTAAATTTTATGTTTGGTACTTTGGGTGTTAGGACCCTAGTTTCTTAATTCATTTATGATCTCCTTTAAATAGATAAGTTATTATTAAATAACAATACTTGAAGCAGTTATCTTAAAGCCATTAAAAGACAGTATTTTGCTTACTGTTTTCATTTTTCAAGGCATACACATAATTATATTTGAGGATACCATGATAGACATTTGCTAATTATGTACTCTTTTTTTGCTAATTATGTACTTTTAAGTCCTAAAGTAATCTACATGTTAATAATCTTAAGTAATGATGTACCACTTTTTTGACACTTCTTTAGATTACTGTTGTTTATAACTATTGCTGAGATACAGATTTTTTTTTTTTTAGTTTTTTTAATGTTTATTTTTTTTGAGAGAGAGAGAGAGACAGAATCTGAAGCAGGGTCCAGGCTCCAAGCAGTCAGCGCAAAGCCCGACGAGGGGCTCGAACTCCCAGACCGCAAGATCACGACCTGAGCTGACACTTAACTGACTAAGCCACCCAGGCGCCCCTTGCTGAGATATATTTAATTTGGGGAATGATGCTGTTAGTTTTCCCCAGGAAAACTGTAGCCTTTTGTTTGGTGTGTTCTCAAAATTTATCTATGAGGCTTTGGAAGAAATAGTAAGTAGACTTCTAAAATACAGTGTAGTCAGTGATTAAATTTATGAGCTACCTGTTTTCTCTTTAGAACTGTATCAAAGATACTCACTTAATCTGTGCACACGTAGCCACATGCAAGTTCCCCTTCTAGGACTTATAATCAGAATGTTGTGCTCTATTTAGACACATAATCAAGAGTAACATATACTTTATTTTCATTGAAAGCAATTTGACCTTTATTCTGTGCTGTGTGTGTGTGTGTGTGTGTGTGTGTGTGTTTCCCTTCCTATACTTAAGAGCTATAATAACATTGCAGTAATGTAAGTTCTTACCTGTAGCCATTTATAGTTACAGGGTGAATGTTTAACTTGGTGCAAAACAGAAATTATGACATAGGAATCTTAATTAGAATTTTGAAATAAAATATTTACTAATAATTTCCCTTCTAATTTCTAAAGATTAAAAATAAAAATTATGGCTGCTGGGGGGCCTGGGTGCTCAGCCAGTTAAACATCTGACTTCAGCTTAGGTCATGATCTTGCACTTGGTGGGTTCGAGCCCCGCATTGGCTCTCCACTGACAGCTCAAAGCCTGGAGCTTGCTTCAGATTCTGTGTCTCCCTCTCTTCAATGCTCCTTCCCTGCTCATGCTCTGACTCTCTCTCAAAAATAAATAAACATTAAAAAACAATTTTTTTTTAAATTATGGCTGCCATGTTACAAAAGTATTCTGCTTTATTTATAAACATGTGAAATCACAGTATTTAAAATTGACCTTTCAAATCCAAACAGAATTCCCTATTTTTTCGTTGTCAGCGTTTACAGGTAGGGAAAGTCTTAGGAAATAATACTATTTCTGTTCTCAAATGTAGATTTTCCCAGATTTCTGTCCATGATGATATATAGATACTGACAAACTCTCACCCAAAAAGGTGATTAAAAAGCTGTTTTTAGAAATCAATAGTAAGAATTGAAACTGGAAAATTATGAGAAGACATTACTGTCCAAATGCTCGAAGGTACTTAAAAGATTAACTCAGAGCATGTTTTGTAATTTCACTGGCCGTTTGACTAAGTTGTAAGTAATTGTATTCATTTAAATTGCAATAAGAATCCGCTTTCCATTTCTATGTCAAGTCCTTGTCAAGTCCTATTTTTGGATATTTTAAAAGATGAATTTCAGTAAGTGTAGAATAATATCAGGTTACATTAAAAACCCACAATTCGATTAAATGCTAGAACTCATACATGGAAATGAGAATATTAAGATTAGTATAGTAATTCTGTACTTTTTTTGATATTAAGTATCAGAGCACTGTATCTGTGTTATTTATACAGCACTTCCGTCTGTTGCTAGTAAACGTGACTTGATTGTAAGCATGTGCCAATTACAGAAAATGGTGTGAGGTCTTAATATTAAGGTTTTAGCACATTGAGAAGTGCTAGGAATGTGACAAATACTTGCATTCTTGTATTTAGTATATCCTTATATTTTTCAGGTTATTCAAGTTATAAATTATTGGATAGAAGACTACTGTATTGATAGAAAGTAGTGTCTTAGATGCATGTTGTGAGGAAAATACATAATTTATAGCCATTATTAATATAATTAATATATTGTATACACAAATGTACCAGAATGAATGTTTGCAATTTTATACATGTTACATGTTGCCAGTAGAATCCCAGAAGGTTCTGTAACAAATCATGTGCTTTCCTTGTAGATTGTTTTTTTTGTTTGTTTGTTCTAAAATGATCAAAATTATTGGTGATCATTGATCAATTACTTGATTTAAAAAAATGTTTTCTAACTATAAAAATTATGCCCCTTTTATTTCCCTAAATTGAAAAGCTGAGAAACTAAAAGGGATTTTTAAGATGGAAATAACAAAGGGTGCTTATTTTCAAAGAAAAATAGAGGAGGTAGAATGTCTTCCAATTTTTCCCTTAAAGTTTTTTTTTGCAACTCACCATAGATTTTATCCTAAGAAAAATAAAAAAAATTGTTCCTTTTCATAATAAGATCACCATAATATTGCCATATTTCTAAAAAACAAAATTCAAGATTGAACATTTAGTTTTGTCTGGCTTGAGAATTTATTTCCCCACAATTAAGAGTAGTATTTCTTACTTTCTAAAACCCATGATCCCTTTTAATCAATAAAAGATGTCTGTTCTCCTTTGATGTTCATATTTTTTAAATCAATTAGTTCTTATGTTTAAAATTAAAGCACGTTATGAGTATCCTTTTCTTAAAATAATTTTTCTTACCTTCTGTCTTGCCCAGAAGTAGATTTTATAACCCTTCCCCCATGAGAAGGAATATCCCTTCCCTCTCCCGTGCTGAGAATCTACAAATTAGAGATTACAGTTAGTACAGTGTGCCCTGTAATAAACACTTTTGTTTTACTTAAGTAAACACTTTTTGTTTAGGTGAGAGCTGGTCACACAAAAATTCAACAAATGAGGTATTAAAGGCATTACATTTACCTCATGATTTGGCCAGATTTTGCTCCTGTTTTGGGATGAAATTATGTATGTATATTATATACATTCAGATGTTATTAAAATCCCATAAAATAAAGACATTTCAATTTAAAACTAAGATGGGTAGGAGCTGGTAAAACATAAAAATGTTTCATCTTTCACAATTGTAATCAGTTTCACGTCACATTGATTATACTCTTCCGAGTAGAGCAAAACAAGTTCAGGCAAGATAGCCCCTGTGGGCTTTAGTTATTGTGCTCCGTAATTCTGCAGCACTAGTTATCTACGTCATGTAGTTTGAGAACTTAGCTTTTGAGGCTCTGTGTACAACTCCACGTGAGTATTGATGATCACATGCTTCTGACCTTTAAACTTTTTTTCTTATGACATTCTAGGTCCGGGAAGGGATTAAAGCTGTGGTAGAGTGGGACAATTTTGCATCTAAAAAGACACATGTTTTCTCTCTTTTTCCCATTCTGGAGTGTGGCTCTAAAATAAAGCATGCTGTATTGCATCGAGATGGAGCAGAAGTGAAGGGGTGGTGTTATTGGCACTACTGAAGTTTTTCATTTCTTTTTTCATGTTTTTTATCTGTTTCCATTACCTTGCCCATAAGATTCTATACTAGCTTTAGCTTTATAGGTTAAGTTAGGTACAGTGGTTGGTAGAAGTGAAAACAGGAGTGACCTTAATTAAAACCAGAAGCAGTCACATCTGTTTTGGAGAAGTGTCCGTTTCATTTGGGTTAAATGGAAATGGAGTTTTTGTTTTTCCAATGTGTTTAGTTTTCTAATATCTACCTATTTCTTGCCAGCAGGCCACAGTAAAATGTTCTTACCATTAATTGGGGTCTTCGAGTCCTTTATTTTTCTTTCTTAGTTTGGAAATCAGGTCAGGAAGAGCAGGGTCTGAGAAGGTAAAGAGTTTGCTTTGGGGCACCTGGGTGACTCAGTTGGTTAAGTGTCCAACTTTGGCTCAGAACATGATCTCACAGTTCATGAGTTTGAGCCCCATATCGGGCTCTGTGCTGATAGCTCAGAGCCTGGGGCCTGCTTAGAATTCTGTGTCTCCCTCTCTCTCTGCCCTTCCCCTGCTCAAACTCTCTCTCTCAAAAATAAATAAACATTGAAAAAATTAAAAACAAAATTGACACAATAGTATATTTAGTGGAACTTGTTATTTCAGAATAAAATTGGGTCTTGGCTTTACATGATTATTTTTCCTTAATTCTATAATTCAAGGTTTTGCTTTACTTATTTATTTGCATTATTAAAATAAATCCAGAAGAACTTTCCTTTAAATTAATAACATATATATAGATAGTTGGTTGTGAAAGTATTTAATTGATATTCCATTTTGTCCTATTTAAAGTGATTTGGTGTGTCTGTGTTAACAATTATGTAAATGTTCCAGATTCAAGCAGGTTAGATGTTATCATAACATACTGACTTGCTAGGCTAGTTTTTATCATTTTTTAATGTAACAATAATCCTCAAAAATAATGTTTTAGTTATCTGCACACAGCTGTCATTATAAAATGTTTAATGCATTGGGCACTATAGTAACCACGTTTTAAGTAAACCAGAAGGGCTTCCACGTGTTGGCTTTTGCGATGTAGTATAAAGGTCATTGGGTATACCTGTCTTGACTTGGTACAGCATGTCAGTTTGGAAAAGCCACGTGCAGGTTTGAGATTTTGAGATTGGGACTCACGTAGAAAGCTTGAGGTAACAAAAATTAAAAAAACTATTATCTGATGGCCTCAATGATAAAAGAGGACATAAAGCTTTGGATCCCCCCTCTTTTTTAAACAGACTGTGAAGACTGCTTGACAGACACTTGCAATCCAGTCACATAAGTGTAAGAAAGAAACATTGGTCCTCATGGAAGAAGAGCAAGATTTACCAGAACAACCAGTAAGTATTTCCTTTAATAATTTAAAGTTCTTTATAGAAAAGCTAATCTTAAGAGATTTTAAAGATCACTCAGTTATACTGCAGATTCCAATTTAGAAATAAAAATAAGGAAGAGACTTCTTATACTTTCCTTCTAAGAAAACAATTTCATGTCCTTTAATTCACATTTTGTTAATACCTGGGAGTCTGCTTAGAAAATTCATTATTACAAACTGAGTATTGCATGGGCGCCTGGATGGCTCAGTTGGTTAAGCGTCTGACTCTGGCTCAGGTTATGATCTTGTGGTACATGAGTTCGAGCCCTGCGTTCGGCTCTGTGCTGACAGCTCAGAACCTGGAGCCTGCTTCAGGTTCTGTGTCCCCCTCTCTCTCCACCCCACCCCTACTTGTGCTGTCTCTCTCTGTCTTTCAAAAAAGAATAAACATTAAAAAATAAAAATAAAAAAAGTACTGTATTTGCAAATGCCATTTAAAAAAAACCAACAATTGCTATCCTTATAGTTTTTAGAAAATAAAAGAGGATGTCTATTTACCAGTAAAACAGTATATATTATCATTTGTGCCAGAAAACGTACTTTTTATCTTTACCTAAATTTTTCTGATTAAGTTTTTAAAAAGTAGTAGTAGTTGAAGAAAGTATAATTTGATTACTAATTGTTAAAAATTAGTATTTTTAAATACTAAAATACTTATTTTAAAAAGTAGATAAAAAATAGATAAGACCTTAGAGTCCAGGTTAGATTCTTAATTTCTTTTAAATATTTAACATAAATAAATAAAATAATTTTAAATGTCCTCAAGTGATACAGATTTATTGCCTTGTTGTGGCCTTTTGTTTGTTTGTATATTTTGGTCTTTCTGTGTTTTGACCCTTAGCATTTAAAAAAGCAAAATAAATAAATAAATAAATAAATAAATAAATAAATAAATAAATAAATAAATAAGGAAAGGCAATAGTAATCATTCTCGTAGATACTTTTGTATTAAAGGATGTTTTTCTTTTGTGTTGAGATTTTTCTGAAGTTAGATAAATACTGAGTCAGTTTACTATCCTGAATGAGCCTCTTGCATTTTATATGAAGGGAGAATGCAGAATGATACATGTTTACCTTTATGAAAATCCAGCTTAGAAAAATTTGAATTTTGAAAGCAGGTAATAGGGTATGTTTTTCATGTTCCAGATGTATTCTTTATATCACAGAAAGATGGACATGTGCTCACAAGAAGTCCTTTAATACATTTTTAATATTTCCTTTATGTTGAGAAGTACATACTGATGATTACTTTGCCATTTTTCTTTTAGCCCTCTCACTTAAGGCAAGTATAAAACCAGAAAGATACAGCAATTGGTAAAATGACCTTGAGACATTTGAAATGTCATCCCTTATCCCTGTTGGGACATCGATAATCAAGGAAATGGTAGAATTAAAAATCATCCTCAGCAGTGTTCCTAGGATATGTACTGTGAGAACAAATAGCTGGGTTAGAGACCTTAAATGTACCAAAGAAAATGATGGCATTGAGTTTTTAATGTAGTAAGACAGAAGTCTGGTCAAGAGGTCTAGTTTCAAAAGACTTATGTGTTGACATACTGTTGAAATGGGTATTGTTGTTAGTAACTCCTTATGTATTTAAAGTAGAATTGTGAGGCTGACCTGCTGGTGAGTTGTCTTTTCTACTCTGGTTTATTTCCTTGCTCTTCTATTCAGTTTCTATAACGTGATGTCCAAAACCTGTTTGTTACTTAAGAAGGTGAGAAATGAAACCATTTTAAAAACATTTTCTGCTGACTATAAATGGTGATTGTCACAGAGCATCATTTTTTTATTGATTTGTTCCTGGGCCTTAATTTTTATTTTTATCTTATCTTGTCTTATCTTATCTTATCTTATCTTATCTTAATTAGAGGGAGAGGGAGAGAGAGAGAGAGAGAGAACAAGTGGGAGAGGGATAGAGAGAGAGAGAGAAAATCCCAAGCAGGCTCTGCAGTGTCATCGCAGAGCCTGACGCAGGGCTTGAACACACAAACCATGAGATCATGGCCTGAGCCAAAGTCGGAGGCTTAACTGACTAAGCCACCCAGGCTCCCCTTGGGTCTTAATTTTTAAAGGTAACTGAGTGATAACACAGGGAAGTCAGTACCATTGAAGGAAAAGCTTAATGTCCTTAAAAGTGAAAGGCATGGCACGTCACACAGGGCCACAGTGGGAGGCACCAATGTCAGTTAGGAGGCAAAAAGGAGCTAGGGGAAAGCATAGGCCATAGCCATTATTGGAGTTTCCAGAGGCAAGGCAAGGCAGGGTAAACGATTTAGGTTTGTGTAGTCTGAATAATTCCAAGGGCTTTTGGGGTATCAAGGATGTTACTGGGTGCTGGTGTCTGGCTCTGGGGTGACTCAGAGCAGGGGAAGTATTGGCTTGGTGTGTAAGTTGGATAAAGGAGATGGACCAGAGTATGGGCTCTGGATCACAGGGAAGATGTACACAGCTTGGTCCTTAGTTTGGCCCTGTGACTAATGGCTGCCAAATGGACAAATACAGAATCTGACAAAACACAGAATATTTAAGAACTGTTCAAAATAATTACAATGGAAAGAGTAAATGTTATACTTTGAAGAGAAAAACAGGTCTTCACAGGCTGTAGTAGAGGTGTAAAATTTGAGTAGAAAGAATGATTCTATTCCAAGTTAATGATGATAAATAAAACCAAGAGTTTTAACCCTACTGTTACTTGTATATATAGATGTTACTAGTGACATTATTACAAGAATTATTTTAATCTCACTATCTCTTCTTGTCTCTTTCCTGCTGAATTATCCCTTTCTTGTTTCTTTACTAAGTACTTGCCCTGTCTTAAGCTTTATTCAGGTCATTGTTGACAGTGCAACATAAATTTTAGCTTTGGGTTTTCTGTCAATTGATTATTGCCGATCAATCCTCAGTCTTCTGCATTTGGAAATGGTTCACTCTGTGTTCACCAGTTACCTTGAAATTATTGTCTTTCCCCTTCCTTGACCCCCAGTCTTTATCTTTTTCAAATACTCTGAAACAGTTGTATTATTGTCCAAACTGGAACTCTTTTGAGGAGTAAAAGGGGACACTAAACAGACTTGGTTCCGGGATAAGAGGTATAAACCAAGATTGTCCCTGCTAAGCTGGAAGCACATAAAAATACCTGCTTTTATGGCTATCAGGGGTGCTCTCTGAATTCAAGTTTTGAAAGGACCTACATGCATAGGAAAAATTTTAGAAGAATATACAGCAAACTTAATACTGATTATTTCATGGAGGAATGAGGCAGAATGAAGTCTTTTCTATCTTATACATATCTGAATGGTTTGAATTTTTAAAAATAAGAGCATGTATGCCTTTTGTATTAAAATGTTAAAAAGAAATTACTAATGCTTACTGTAGACAACACAAGTGGCAAATGCTTTATAACCATAGTATACTCTCCAGGCTAGGATGTAGAAAAGGAGTGTAGCTTGGGAACCATTTTTGAGAACAATAAAAAGGACGTTAAAATTGTGTTTTGGACTTGGAGGGGAAGGAGAAGAAGAGGTAGAACAGGTGGTGAAGAGACAACTTCTTGACTCAACACCCCTGATTTCTTTTGTGTCTTCTTTATCAAGGAGGATAAACTTAGGTAAAGGATAGCATACCTCAAAGTTTAAAAATGTTTTTATTCCCATATTTATAAGCAAGTACCTAACTTCTTTCAAATGAGTTCTGTTCCTCCAGACTAATAGCAGTTTTATACCATAAGCCTAAAACTTAGAGACATCAGTGCAAAGCCAGCCTTGATCATCTGAAAAATCAGAGTAAGGAAATGCTTGAAACAAAACATGGATATTTCCTTTCCTTTAAGGCATGATTTTTTTTTTTTTTTTTAGCAGAGGTACAAATAGAACCCTGATTTCACAAATTTGCCATTGGTTCTTTTTTTTTTATGTTATCTTCAGTTATAACATGCCCGTAAGATTATATCGTTTTTTTAAAATAAAAGCTTTGAGAAAAAATTGACATATCCATTTTAAAGTAGTGTTTTTTTTTTTTTTTAACGTTTATTTATTTATTTTTGAGACAGAGAGAGACAGAGCATGAACGGGGGAGGGTCAGAGAGAGAGGGAGACACAGAATCAGAAGCAGGCTCCAGGCTCTGAGCTGTCAGCACAGAGCCCGACGCGGCGCTCGAACTCACGGACTGCGAGATCGTGACCTGAGCCGAAGTCGGACGCTTAACCGACTGAGCCACCCAGGCACCCCGTAAAGTAGTGGTTTTTAATATATTCGCAATGTTTTTTAGTGATCACTAGAATCAATTTTAAAACATTTTCATCATTCCAAAAAGAAACTCCATACCCATTGGCAGCCACCCCCCAACTCCCTCATCCCCTGCAGCCCTAGGTAACTATTGATCTAACTTGTGTCTAAAAATTTGCCTGTTTGTAGACATTTCATGTAAATGGAATCATACATTATGTGGTTCTTTGTGACTGGCGTTCTCCACTTAGCATAATCTTTTCAGGGTTCATTTACATTGCAGCATATATTATGTACCAGTACTTCATTCCCTTTTATTGCTGAATAATACTGTATGAATTTATTTTATTTATCATTCATTGTTTTATTTATCATTATTTTAACATTTTATTTATCCATTTATCTGTTTATTCATGAGCATTGGGGTTGTTTTCACTTTTTGGCTATTTTGAATAATGTTGTTAGGAACATTCCTGGACATATGTTTTCTTTCTTTTTTTTTCTTTTTCCCTTTTTTTTTTTTGTTTGTTTGTTTGTTTGTTTGGTTTTTGGTTATATAGCTAGGAGTCAAATTGCTGGGTTATATGGTAACTCTGTATTTAATCCCTTGAGGAACTACTAAACTTTTCCAAAGTAGCTACACTATTTTACATTAGGTTTCTGGATTGTACTGTTTCAACCCGTACTTTTGTAATATCTGTCTGTATCTTTTTGAGTTAGTTTACCTGCTTGGAATGCCAGGCAGCGGATGCTTCCTATCTCTGATTTACAGGGGGACATAATTGCCCAAATCAAGGCAAACAATGTCTGAAATGTTAAATTTAATCATATTAAATGGCTATATTCCCACCTGATATTTTTGTTTAAGATTATTTAGTAGATTTTCAGCTTTTTATTAGCTTGAGATACTCTCAGTCCATAATCTTGTAATTTTGTATGGCTAAGCATACTAAGCATGTTTCTACTGTGACTAGTTATTCTAATCAGAGAACTCTAAAATCAGATTCTTTGTAATATATATGAAAGCAAGGAAATCCACTGGTACTGTTAAATGTTGTTGATCTTCTGTTTGGGATTCTTAAACTGTTTCAGTGGAAATGCTTTTACCTCAGAATGAATTAGAAAAAGATGAAAATCTGGAATAAAACAGAATAGCATAAAGAATATTTTTTAAATTACTCATAACATGATAAGAATTTATCTTTATTTTTGGCATGTACTTTAAGTATAAAGACATTTCTGTTTCATAAAGTAATAAATGAGTTAATGTTGAATATGCCATACTTACTGTTTGATAATATAATTAGGAGTCTGTTAAAATTTAAAACCAACTAATTTGTACCCAAGTTTGGATACTTTACTCTGGTAAACATTGTATCTTGAGTAAAAATCCTGGTAAACATTTTACCTTGAATCTGAAAAACAATTTTTTCATTGAAAAGAAAGAGCTCATGTGAAAAACAAAGAAGCCCATCTCTAACTCTAAAATATAACAAAGGTTAATTAAATAAATGTAAACAAAACAAAACAAAATGAAATAGTTACCCTGTAAATTATTAGTTAATATCAGCCTGCCATTTGAATAGGTAGATGATTTCAGAAACAGAGCACTATATTGATGCCTTTGTATATTTATTTTTGCAGGTGAAAAAAGCCAAGATGCAGGAATCAGGAGAGCAAACTTTAAGGTATGAAAAGTTGAATTTCTTTTTAATGATCTACTTAGTTTTTTTCACCTGCTATTTATAAGTATATGGGTACATTTTGGGTTGACTACTCTAGTTTTGAATTTTAGCATCAGTCTTTAGGTTTTGAAATTATTTAGTTTAAGGTGAAAGTATCCTTCCACTGGTTTGTCCTTGAAACAAATAAGTGCTGATTTTTGTCTTATTCATTCATTATTTGTTTAGGGATATGTACTGAACTCATGTTATCTATCAGGTCCTGCAATATACGGAAGAGACATGATGGTGAACATTCTTCAGTCAGATGTACAGGGTACAAAATGGGAAAAAGAAGCAGAAATAAGGGAAATCCAAAGGATTTGGCATTAATCACCAAATGGACATGGGATGCCTTAATCATTAGCTCCACTCCCTGTAGATAAGAGACAGCTTCTTTGCCCCTCATACTCCGGCTTCCACAACACCAGAGTTTTCAGTTTTCCACAGTCCTTACTTCTGTTTGTCTATGAACCAGTAACTGCACCACCTCTAACATCTGAACTTCCAGAATCCTACTCTTTTAGTACCACACACTCCATTCCAGCTCATTTATTCTACTGCCACGCTAGCCATGTGATATCTTCCTGTGCATTTTCCGTTAAATGAGCTATCATATTTTCACTCTTACCCATTGACGCTTCCCACAAAGATTTCAATATTTTTCTTATGCTTTTTAAATTATAAGATCTATTAATCAGTCCCTTGCAAACATTTCTACCTTGTTCTCCTTTTCCCCTGTGTCATGCTTCCTTAGCAAAACCACAACCCTGGGTAGACCACCTGTTCACCTATTCCATTCTTACTTCCAGTCACCTGAACATTGTCAGAGAAAAACACAAAACTGTTTTCATTTATGATTACATCGCAAACAGGCACTTAAGCACTCCTGGTGGTCCAGCCACCCTTCCTAGTGTGTTTTATCCTAGGCTGTAAAATCATCTTTCTTTCCCTCCCTCCCTTCCTCCTTGCCTCCTGCCTCCTCCCCTTCCTTTCATCTTCCTTGCCCTTTACTTTGCTCCCATTTACCCAGCTGGGGATCTTGCTCCCTAATTCAAAGAGAACTTAGAAACATTTAGATAGAAACTATCTCATTTGTCTGTCACCACATCTACCCATTTATCTGCTTCTCTACAATATTCTCTTTTACCCTATCCTCTGAAGTTAATTCCTCTGCTTATATCTAAGGCTGATCCTTCCAGTTATATTATGGAACCTACCACCTTTGTCTTTTCCTATAATTATCCCTTCTCTCTCCTTCAGTTTCTTTATTATGATAAAATATATATAGCATAAACTTCACCATTCATTCATTTTTAAGTGTATAAATCAGCGGCATTATTATATTCACATTGTTGTGCAACCATCACCACCATCCATCTCTAGAACTTTTTTCATCTTCCTAAACTGAAACTCTGTATTCATTAAATAATAGTCCCCATTTCCCTGTTCTCCCAACTCCTGGCAACCACTGTTCTACTTTCTGTCTCTGTGATTTTGACTACTCTGAGTACCTCCTTTTAGTGGAATCAGACAGTATTTGTCTTTATGTGACTGGCTTGTTTTATTTAGTGCAGTGTCTTCAGGGTTCATTTATGTCATAGCATGTGTTAGGATTTCCTTCCTTTTTAAGGCTGAATAATATTCCATTGTACGTCCAAACCTAATTTTGTTTATTCATTATTGGTTGATTGTGTTGATTATTTATCAGAGAGAGCGAGAGAGAGAAGGGAATGAGCAGAGAGAGAGGAATGAGCAGAGAGAGAATGAGCATGGAACCTGACATGGGGCTCGAACCCATGAACCATGAGATCATGGCCTGAGCCAAAACCAGAGTTGGATGCTTAAACCAACTGAGCCATCCAAGTGCCCCTGTGTTGATTATTGACAAGAGTTCTACTGAATAAGAATCAAGCATTTGTGATGCTCCTTACTTTTTGAAGAGTTTGGGTGTTTTTGCTTTTTAGAGGGAGAAGTCCTTTTATTTGAGAACATCTTTTTTTTTTCACCATGCACAACTATTAAGCAAAATTTATGTTTATATAACTGTGAAAATAAATGTTGAGATAGTACATAATTTTTCTAGATTTAATAATTTTATTTATTTTTAAAAAATTTTTAATGTTTATTTTTGAGAGGGACAGACAGAGTGCAAGTGGAGGGAGATACAGAATCAGAAGCAGGCTCCAGGCTCCAAGCTGTCAGCACAGAGCCCCATGTGGGGCTCGAACTCACAGACTGTAAGATCATGACCTGGGCCAAAGTCGGACACTTAACCTACTGAACCACCCAGGCGCCCCTAGATCTAAAATTTTAAATGTTTAACAAAGTACTAGGGGCACCTGGGTGGTTCAGTCCAATTGGGCATCCGACTCTTGGTTTCATCCCTGCTGACAGCTCAGAGCTTGGAGCCTGCTTTGGATTCTGTCTCCCTCTCTCTCTGCCCCTTCCCCACTCATTCTCTCTCTCTCTCTCTCTCTCTCTCCCTCTCTCTCTCTCTCTCTCTCTCTCAAAAATAAATAAACATAAAAAATTTTGATGCTGTGTATTTTTAATATAAATAACATTTATTTTAAAAGTTTTGCTGCGTAGAAACTATTCATGTTTTTTATTAGTCAGTCTTACCTTTCCAGATATATGGAGCCTCTCGTACAGTGTCCTCTACTTCTCCCTAGAGTGTAGAATAGCAAAGTGGATTTCTTTCTAGGAAACACGAATATGGAAAGGATGCCTGGGCTGGGGAGAAGTTGTAATATAATAATAATGGCTACAGTTAAATTGTCTGTGTTCTAGTCTCTCAGTACTTTTTATATATTAACTAATCCCTACAACTACCCTATGAGTTAGGCTCTATTATTATCCCTCTTTGACAGTTGAAACTGGAGTGCAAAGAATTACCCAAAGTCATTAAGCTAGTTTTGGCAGAGTGGAATATGAATGCAAGCAGTCTGGCTCTGGAATCTGTAGTCTTAATCATTATGCTAACCTGGTAGTTGAGGGAATAACTAAAGAGTGGAAAGTAAAGTAGAAGGAAGAGGGAGTTAGTTAGTAAAATCTCCATTCCAGAATTTCAGTGAGAATCTTGCCAACATTAAAGTGTGTGACATAATGACTTGTTCTCCCAGTTTATGTGATTTACCTTTTGCAATTTCTCTGAATTTCCCTTATAACTTAAAAAAAAAAAAGGTATTGTTCCATCTGGGATATGATAACAAATTTAGAAAAACATTTTTTAATTAGAGAAGAAAAATATAGCAGAATGAGCCATTTTAAGGTTCAGAATCCCCTTCTGGGAAGCAAGCATATGTAATTTGAAAAAACTTTTCAAGTGATTATGAGAATCACTTTCTGAAATCAGACATCTCTCTACTTCCCTGGGGAACTTTGGAAACAAAGCAACAGTGCAGTTTTAAGTGTTGTGGAGGTGTTTGTTTTTTTTTTTTTTTTCCCTACCACATGGTCTTTAGAAAAACTCTGACTTGCCTATAGCTCTATAACTTAGCTAGAATTTCTGAATGATATGAAAGCGGAAGGGGTCTAGTGATATGAGAAAGAACAGTCACATGCTGAGGGTACACTACCCTTGACCCTAGCTCTTCAGGTAGCTGCTAAAACCAATAATAATAATACCATGAGGAAGACTTACTTTGCCTCCTACTTGTATAGCCTAGGAAGAAATGGGTTTGATGTAATCACTTTAAGCAATGCAGCAAGTCCATGAGGGACTAATGTATTCATTTTGGTTCTCTCAGTCAAGTGAGCAGCCCTGAAGTCAGTGATCAGAAACCTGAAACTTCAAGCCTTGCTTCAAACCTTACCATGTCAGAGGAAAGTAAGTACTATATTCTGTGCATGATGGAAGAGGTATTCCTATAGGTAATGCTGTTCTTTTATAATTGGTTTTCACTGACTGCCTTTTTTGTCCCATATGTACAGAAGGCTTTCCTTTCCGTGTGTGTGTGTGTGTTCATCCCCGTGCTCCCATATAAACTTTATTGACATACCAGCTGAGGAACAAAATTGCATGGAATCCACTTACCTGAGGAGTCACACTTGACTTTATTTTTGTTTTGAAGTTGAATGTTCTTGGGGCGCCTGGGTGGCTCAGTCGGTTGAGCCTCCAACTTCGGCTCAGGTCATGATCTCACGGTCTGTGAGTTCAAGCCCCGCGTTGAGCTCTATGCTGACAGCTCAGAGTCTGGAGCCTGCTTTGGATTCTGTGTCTCCCTCTCTCTCTGCCTGTCCCCCGTTCATGCTCTGTCTCTCTCTGTCTCAAAAATAAATAAACATTAAAAAAAATTAAAAAAAAAAAAAGAAGTTGGATTTCTATAGGTAATATGCCTTACCATCAGAAAAGTTTGTAGGCCAACCTCTGACTGCTCTTCTGGAGGCTTTGATGTTTTTCCACCTTTCTAATAACCAAATGATTCTACCTGTCAATTTATGCCAAAAAAGAAAAGTAATCCCCTCAGAACCCGAGATTAATAGTGGGCCCTAAGGGAGATCCAGCTCAATAAGATACATCCTCCACTTACCAGCCTACTTTCTCTGATAGAACAGATGCATTCATGCATGGACAAAAGTTTGTAGAGTGTTCTGATTTATTCTTGCAGAGATGTAAGTTTCTCTGGCATACCCACATACTCCTCCAGATTGCCTCCATAGGGCAAATAGTGCTCCCTGAAATTAAATCTCATTGCCCCTCCATATTTTACCACACACTTTAAAAGAATAAATTTGTATTCTTTATTGTATTCTTTAAAAAGATACTTGTTCAGGAGATGTTTCTTCTCTTAACAGGTTATGCTTAACCTTATATACTTCCATATATTAGAAAATGATATGTCTTGAGTTGTATATATTATTCTAGTGGTTCTCAAACTTTTAGCATACTTAAGAATCATCTGGAGTGCTTTTTGTAGTGTAGAATTCCAGCCTCATTTTCATAGATTATCACATTCAATAGATTGATGTGGATGGGAATCTATATTTTCAAGAAGATAGCTAGGTGATTCTGATGCATGTGAGAAACTGTTCATTCTGTGGGAAACTGCTCTAATCAGTGAAAAGTCTCTCTAATTTTTTTAATGTCCCACTCATCCCCAAGAAATAAACCTGTTCCTTTTATATTCAAAGGCCAGGAATTAAGTTGAATCTCTTGCTGCTTCTAAATGATTTTTCTCTTTTTTCCTTCAAAAACTCTAGTTCCTTTGAAGTCTATATGCCTCCCCCTACCTTTCTTTTTACCCTAGACTGAACTCCTAGTCATTTTGCTCTTTAAAAACTAGATCTTTGGGGTGCCTGGGTGGCGCAGTCGGTTAAGCGTCCGACTTCAGCCAGGTCACGATCTCGCGGTCCGTGAGTTCGAGCCCCGCGTCGGGCTCTGGGCTGATGGCTCAGAGCCTGGAGCCTGTTTCCGATTCTGTGTCTCCCTCTCTCTCTGCCCCTCCCCCGTTCATGCTCTGTCTCTCTCTGTCCCAAAAATAAATAAAAAATGTTGAAAAAAAATTAAAAAAAAAAACAAAAACCCTAGATCTTTGTTTTCTTCTCCATCCAAACCCTTACTGTTCTTAGTGATTTCAAAATCCATGTAGATGACTTATCCAGTCAGTACCCATCATCACATCTGCCTCCTTGATGTCCCATTTTACTCAGCAGATATTCTGTGGCTCTTTATTATAATAACTCTATTACAGATACCTTCAGTAACTTTGCCTCTTGAGCTATTCTTGCTAAGCCTTCTTGCAAAGCCTCTCCTTGCTAACCCTTCTTGCTAATTTAATATAACTCCCCATCTTCTCCATAGTGTATTCAAATAGCTAAATATTGGCTAAATTATATACCTAGTTGACTTATTACAACGCCTCAAGTAGGCACCCATCATGCTTAGAAATCCTATTGCATTTCCCCATTTCCCTAATGAGTTTTACCTTTTGGTAATTCACACCTCTTTTCCTCTTTTTTTTTAATTTTTTTTTTAAAAATAAATAAAATTATTAAATCTAGAAAAATTATGTACTATCTCAACTGTCCCTCCTCCATTCATGTTCTCTCTCTCCCTCTCTCAAAAAAAAAAAACAACAAAAAAACACACACAAAACAAACACCTAATAATAATAATAAATAAAAATTTTAATTACATTTACAGGTTAATTTTGGGAAAACTGACATCAAATTGAGCCTTCTTTTTTTTTTTTTTTTTCAACGTTTATTTATTTTTGGGACAGAGAGAGACAGAGCATGAACGGGGGAGGGGCAGAGAGAGAGGGAGACACAGAATCGGAAGCAGGCTCCAGGCTCTGAGCCATCAGCCCAGAGCCTGACGCGGGGCTCGAACCCACGGACCGCGAGATCGTGACCCGAGCTGAAGTCGGACGCTTGACCGACTGAGCCACCCAGGCGCCCCACCTCTTTTCCTCTTAAAGTACCTATACCCTCACTCACCTTTCCTCATCCTTAATTGATGGCTCCTTTGCAAATAGCAGTTGTCAGACAAGAAACTCCCTTATCATCCCTCCACCACCAAATCTTCAAACCTACCTGTGTTTGTACCCGTGTTTTCTTGCTTCATTCTCATCAGAATGGAAATAGTATTCTTGCTCCAGAGGTAAGACCTTTTATGCTCCGTGTCCAATCCCTTCTTACCCTCCCCTAAGACCACTCCTGTATCATCACATTCTTCTTCTCTTCTTTTAAACATTTTTTTTAAGTTTATTTATTTTGAGAGAGAAAATGTGCACGTAAGTGGGGGAGGGGCAGAGAGAGAATCCCAAGCAGGCTCTACACTGTCAGCACACAGCCCAGTACAGGGCTTGGTCCCATGAACTGTGAGATCATGATCTGAGCCGAAATCAAGAGTTGGATGGTTAACTGACTGAGCCACCCAGGTGCCCCACATTCTTCTTCTCTTCTTAATTCTTCCTCTCAGTAAAGAGACATGACCCAGTATCTGTGGTCTTAAAACACAAACAAAATCTTCCTTTGGTTCTGCATTCCCCACTAGTTTCATGCCTTTTCTTTGTCCCATGACCCATTGGAACCTCTGAAAAGAGTTGCCCTTTTCTTTTTTCTTTTTTTTTTTCTTTTTAATTTTTTTTAATGTTTATTTATTTTTGAGAGAGAGAGAGAGAGAGAGAGAGAGAGAGAGAGAAAGGAGCAGAGAGAGAGGGAGACACAGAATCCGAAGCAGGCTCCAGGCTCTGAGCTGTCAGCACAGAGCCCGTCGCAGGGCTTGAACTCACAAACCGTGAGATCATGACCTGAGCCGAAGTTGGACGTTCTACCGACTGAGCCACCCAGGAGCCCCTAGAGTTGCCCTTTTGTTTTCTTGTCTCCCATTAATTCTTCAGCCCTCTCAAATTTTGCTCCTGTCACCACTCTTCCAATGAAATTGCTCTTGTCAAGGTCATCAGTTATTTTCAGTTACTGTGAGAGTACTAGTTCTAGTGCATGTTTCTCTCTTCTCATATTCTGCCTCACCACTTTCCTCCCACCTTTCTCCTTTCTTGGCCCTTCTTCCTCTGTCTGAACTCCGAATGTTGGTGGGCTTCAGGATTTATTTTGAGTCCACCATCTTTTCTCTCTCTGCATCCTCTCATCCATTACATCATTATATTGTATACATTGTTGGGGTGCCTGGGTGGCTCTGTTGGTTAAGCATCCGACTTCAGCTCAGGTCGTGATCTGACGGTTCATGAGTTTGAGCCCCACATCGGGCTCTGCACTGACAGCATAGAGCCCACTTTGGACCTTATGTCTCCCTCTCTCTGTCCCTCCTCTACTCATTTGCGCTTTCTCTCAAAAATAAATAAACATTAAAAATAAAACAAATATTGTATACATTGTTAATGAATTCCAAATTTTTATTTCCAGTCTGACCTCTCCCCTGATTTAACTGCCTATTTGACATTTCCACTTAGATATCTGAAAGGAAATTCGTACTTAAAATGTGTGAAAGTATTTTATTCCCTTAGCCCCTATCAAACCTCTTGTCCCAAACTTCCCCATTTTAGGAAGTGGTTTCATCGTCCCTCTAGTTGTTCAAGTTGAAGACATAGGAATTATCCTGTATTCCCCTGTTTTCCTCATTCCTTATATACAAATCCATCAAATGTCCTGTTAGTTTTACCTTCAGAATATGTTTCAAGGTTGTGCCTCATCTTCACTGCTGCTATTCTAGTATTATAGCAGCTTATGCCTTGACTGTTTATAATCCTTTCATGGTTCTTAAGTCCAGCAAAGATAAAGCCTCATTCATTCTATAGAGAAGTTAATATTGAACCTAAATCTCCCAGGATGTTTTGTCAATCTCTTCGAGAATTAAATTAAATTAGAGGAGGAGAGGGGTTGGGGTTTTGAAAGTACTTGTCAGCAGAGAAGGAACCATTATGCAGAATTCAAATGAAATTATGTTTTATGTGATGGACGGTAGGAACTTTAGACCTAATTGAGATCTCCTTCATTTTTGTCAAAATGATTATGGATGAATGTGATCTACAACAGTAACTACTTTTAAAAACTTTTTTTAACATTTGTTCATCTTTGAGAGACAGAAACAGAGTGCGAGCAGGGGAGGGGCAGAGAGGGGGGGAGACACAGAATCTGAAGCAGGCTCCATGCTCTGAGCTGTCAGCACAGAGTCCGATGCGGGCTCGAACTCACGAACCGCGAGATCATGACCTGAGCTGAAGTCGGATGCCCAACCAACTGAGCCACCCAGGCACCCCTAATTTCCAGTATTTTTAAAGACCTTGAACAATGACAGTGGATAAGATCTTTTATGCCTAACTCACAGATGTCGATTTGTCTCACTGTTGGGCATGAATTGGCCCCTCATCATGACCAGAGTTCCCTTTTTACTTCAGACATTCGGGAAACCCAGCTAGTAAAGTTAGTTGGTTTACTCTTAATCCCTATAATAGAGCAACCTCCTTTATAGATGTTAAAGGAAGTTCTTGGACAGTTCAGGGGCCTGGTACAAGTTCTTTATCATATAATTCTGTCTACAACATGGCCTGAAATAGTGCCTAATAAATAGGATTCTGTTACCTGTCAGACTTGAGCTGAATATTTACAGATGAAATCATGAGGGTCCAGCCTTCACAGAAGCTATTTTAGATGAAGTCATGGGGGTCAAAGAGGACACTAGCTGTGAAAGTCTCTTTACTTGATGGTTCATCAGAGAATCACATCAGTTCCTCGGATCTGTCTTTGCTTTGCCAAACTTAAAGCCTTAACTACAAAGCTGAAAAAATAGTGGTATAGAAGCATACTTCCATCTTTTGCTGCATTATACACAGCACTAGCAACAGTTTTCTAATAAAACTGGGTACTTCCCCCCAAATCTGTCTTCCTGCAAGTCATCCTTAGGGCCTTTTACTCAGAATAGTGGAAGCACCTAGAGAATGAACAAGCTGAAGAAATACATTGTGGTTTCTTAGATCTGGATCTTACTTTTGAAGTTTGCCTGTGAATACAGTGAACACTTAGGAGGTTGCTTCATCTATGGTTTTAGCTCAGTGATGGATGAAGCTAGAGATGAGCTGGAACTAACCTTCAGCTCTTTTCCATACCCCCCACATTCTGGCTTCTTTCACTGTCTCTAAAAGTCTCTAAACCCATTACTGTAAGAGAGAAGTATTTTCTATTGCATAGTCTTCCTCAATTTCTGATGTCCAAGCTGTATTCTGTTATTTGAAAGACTATACAGTGAGATATGTGGTTTTCTCATTTCATTTTTGGAATGTTCTAACTTTTTACCTGGTGATATCTTTCTTTCAGTTATGACATGCACCGATTACATCCCTCGCTCATCCAATGATTATACCTCACAAATGTATTCTGCAAAGTAAGTTCAATAATTATTTCAAAAATCTATATGCCTTTAGGTTCATTTCAAAATTTAATTTGATACTTAGCTTATTAAGTTGACATTTAACTTAATTTCACCTCTCTTGTTTCTGTTCCTACACCAATTTTTTTATTCCCTCTAAATGTAGAGTCTCTGTAACATACTTTGAAAAAGTAGATAGTTGCCTGGAATAGATCACTGTTGCCCAGGAGCTTGCTCTAAGTGAATAGTCGCTGAAAATGAAAATACTGTTAGTTATCAAAGCATAATACTGATTGACCTCTGATCATTCTCGCTTTCGTCTACCTTGATAAATCAATAAACACAGCTCAAGCCAGTCTTCTAGCGGGACTTCTCAGCTTAATTGTTTTAGGAATGTCCTGAAAGTAGAACTAGGCTTGAAGTTAGGCTTAGTGGGTTGCAGTCACTAAGAGGCAACATTTTGGGCCTTCAACAGGTAAGATCAGCATTTAAGATCCATAAGTTAGTCATCTCCGGCATGAGTAGGTGCAGAACCGTGCATATGCCAGACTACCAATTGTGTGTTAATAAAGGGTGAGCCTGCACATAAATTGATATACATGGGTGTGTTATTAAAGTAGGATGAATTCCCAGGTGCTTACATAGGCAGAACACAAAGAAATTGGTAACAGAGGTGTGTGATACCCATGGGACTGTTAAAAAAAGAAAACTGATAATTTTTTTTTCCTTTTTGTGCCCATTTTTACCTTTTGAATTTTTAATCAGTTAAGAAATAACTAAAAGGTCAACTCAATGAGTTCTTCAAATTCTAATCTGATCTGGAATACTAAGAGCACCTTTGGGCCAGTCATTTTCACGTGATTTTCTTCTGTGAAATGACTGAACTTATTATTCTCTGAGATCATTATGAAGGAGATAAGAAAATACTTTGAGCTATAAAGACACTATAGGAAAAAAGGATATTGTGATATTTAGCATATCTGGAGATCAGTCATTTGAAGTCACCAAGATTTAAAATTTTTCCCATGTGACTTGATTCACAACTACAACCTGAGCTATTTCTTGGTCTCATATCTGACTAGGAAGAATAGATGTGAGTATGTTGCATATTCCAAATTCATTTGCCTACCCAAAAAACATTTACATACCTGTTGCGTTCAGAACACCTTATTTGCTATGCCTTCTATCTTAATTCAGACATCTTTAGCACTTACATGAACCATTGCATTATAGCTATTTTTTAACTGAACCTCTATTTTGACTTTCTCCCCCATTGTTACAAAGCAATGTCAAATTAATCTTTATTAAAGAACAGCTCTGATCTTGTCATTCTTTGCTCAACAATTTCAGTGACTCCTAGTTGTTTCCGATTGGTCTGAACTCTTTTAGCCTGGTGTTCGAGGTCTTTGCTGTCTTTCTTTTTCTTGCTGCTCCCCTTTACGTACATCCTTTAATATAATCTCTTGTCCTTGCAAGCTTAAGCCCTTGTTTTCCTTCCTCTATACCTTTGCCAGAGTTTTTCTCTTTTCCTTAAATACCCATTCTGTCCCATTTCTGCACATTTTATCTGCTCAGCTCACACAGCCTTTCTTCATTTTGCTTTCCCCCAAAGCTGGAAAAAATCTTTCCTGTTCTGAAACACCCCTTCCTTACAATATTTTATTGTTAAGACTTATGTGATACATAAAACACTTGATTACATTATAAGTACAGTATAACTCACCAAATAAAATAACTTGTATCTAAAAATTCAGTGCATAAAATGTGGGGCCATTTTATTGCATGGACGAAATGACCAGGTCATCTAGCTAAAAGTCCCAGAAGTTCCACTGCTGAATTCAAATTCCTGCTAAACCTGATGTGGTTGGCTGCAACTAGTGGCAGGTGTATTCTGGCTTGAATATCTGTGGGGAGATTCCGAGTCCTGTCTGCGACATGTCACATTTTATTAGTTACCTGGCTTCTATTTTGTAGACTTGATCTGGGGATATTGGGGCCCACCTCTGCTCCCTGTTCTTTGATGTGTAGTGGTCGCTTGCTTTTTCTTTAGCAGCCTAACCCTCTTTTTCAAGTCCTACTTTCCCTCTTAGTTTGGCCCAGAGGGCTGGGTGGAGAATAAGAGCCATTTGTGAATCCCATTCTGTCCAGTCTTCTGTTATGTTGGGGTTTATTCTCTATGTAGATAAGTTTATCTGTCTTTGTATCTCACAAGGGGCCTTGCATATAGTATATCAAAAATGGTCACAGCATGGTAATTGGACCTTGGGAGGATATTACATTTTCCATAAAATTGTTTCTTAGGTGATTGTAGAACTTGGAAAGGAAAAATTAGTTTTTTCTGGCCATAGTAAGAGACATTTTATGTGGAAGGTTAGTTTCCTCATTGCTGATTCTTTGCTTTTAGTGGTATTAGCTATTTCCTCTATTATTCATTAAAAATAAATCACACATGAAAGTTTTTGTTTTCTTGAACTTTTCTAGACCTTATGCACATATCCTCTCAGTTCCTGTTTCGGAAACTGCTTACCCTGGGCAGACTCAGTACCAGACACTACAGCAGTCTCAACCCTATGCTGTCTACCCTCAGGCAACCCAAACGTATGGACTACCTCCTTTTGGTAAGGCATCTTATTATAAGCAGTTTTTAAGACTATTGATTTTATCCCCCCAAAACTTCGATCTTTCCCCAAAAGTCAAGAATGGCTCATCAGGATGCTGAAAGATGGGTTATTCTTTACAGAGTACCTACTCAGTTACAAGTGTGATAAAAGTTGGGTGTGCAACTTTTCCAACGGTATATTTGATGCATGTTAAATAAAATTAAAACTTTCAGTACTCACTTGTTTATCTATTAACATTTAGCTATTTCCAAGGTACTAAACCTTGACTGTAAAGCTTGGAATCTTTAAGTGTTTGGGAAACTCTTTGAAGAATTACTATTAGTTTCTTTATTATAAAACATGTTACCATGGTTAGGTAAGCATAGTTAATACATTTTAAGGTGATTCAGTTTCTTGCTAAAACCAGGTAATCTAAATATCCAGATAGAATATGCCTTCTAGTTTACTCTCTCTCTTTTTTTTCTTTTTGTCAGTTTCTCCCTCTTTCCTCCCTCTGCCCCAAACTGACCAATTGTTACTCTGCTGAACCAAAAAGTCATCTTAGAATGAGGAGAACCCCCAATATTGCATAGCCTTATTTTGTGCGTAGTTTGTTCTTTGGTTTTAGGCATCTTGGACATGAACTGCGAATTAGAATGCTTTACTCGAAGCCAATTTGAAACTCTTTGAGCGCTTAATATCTGCGCTGATTTTCCTTTGTGTGTGTAAATTGATATGTGTAGGGTGCTTTATTGCCCATTCCCTGGTTTCCTAGAAACTAGTTTTAGAAAATTGAGAGAATCCTATATTATTTTCACATATGCAGCGTGTTAAAATTATATCTCTGTAACCTTTACCGAAACTAGTTGGAAATTAAAAAAATCATCTAAACAGATTGCCACAGATTCTGGATGTATTAGTGCTGCCTGCCTTTGGTTTCTACATTCCTACTTTTCCTGGCCCATTTGGCTAGTCTTTATGATAGTGACAGCTTTCTTAGTTTTAGGCTTGTTAGCACTCCTTGGCTTCTGAAAACTACTAGAAACAAAAATGAGGGTTATGTTTAATGATAGTGGTAGTTGATAACTTCATGAGAGAAGACAAACAGCTCTTGTTTCCCTGTTTGTAAGTCTATGCCTCCACGCATGTCAGTATCAGCCAGTTTACTAAAATCTTAAATTTGTTATATATGTAACCAGCCAAAACTGAGCAGTCCTTTTGGAAACAGAACTCTCAGTATATGTTTGTGCTTATATCTTTGTGGGTATGTGAAAGCTAGTTTTTCAACAGCTAACTAGTAACAACTAGCAAGTATAAAGTAAGTATATTTATATTGGTTTTTTACCTTCTGTTTTGATTTAAATTCATTATCGTCAATTCCAGAGCCCTTTATGACATTGTTGAACAGTTGGTCATTCCTGCCGTTCAGTATTAAATAAAACTCCTATTATATCTCTGAACTCAGATTATGGAATACCTAACATAATGCTATGTGCATATTGTAGTATCTTTTATGATCGCTGTATTTCCCTTGTATTAAAGAAAAAAAGAAAATTGTATGATAGATCCTTGTTAAAAACTTGAATGAAACTTTATATTGTAAAGAAGTATTTATAAATAGGCTCTTCTGTTAATTTGGTTTTGTTTTATATTTGGGAATGAGGGAGACTTGTTTCATAAATTCTTCCATCAGTATTTCTAAGAGAAGAGAATCAGCTAAATTGACTTAAGTAATATATGAAACTTACTGGAGAGAGATTTAGGTTGGGGTAATGTGAATGATAGATATGGCATATTCTCAGAATTTATTAAGGAAATTACAGATATGGCTTTTTTTTTCTTTTTATAAATGTGTTCACTCAAATATAAAACACTATTTTTTCTAATGAAGATTTGGCAATTTTATCTTAGTGCTGCCTATTAGCACCAAAACTAGATTTGGTAGTCTGTTATTTCAGATGCAGTGAGCTTCAGAAAATCTCATTGTAGTAACGTTATCTAATGTTTATGAAGTGCCTTATATACCGTGCAGTATGCTGAGAATAAGTACCTCACACTTTACATTATTGTCTTATTTAATCTTTAAAACAGTCCTAGGGAGTAAGTAGTAGCATTATCCCTTTTTATAGATGAGGAAACAGGCTTGTTAGAAGGATCAAGTGACTAGCCTGGGGTCATAGAATTAAGTAAATGCCTGGGGTTAGAATTGAACCCAGGTCTGTTTAATTCAGAAGTGCTAATAGATTTGGTCTGTGTCTGAGAGTTGAGTTTGCAGTTAAAAATGTTCCTTCTCTTTAAAAAAAAAAAAATTTTTTTTTAATGTTTATTCATTTTTGAGAGAGAGAGTGTGAGTGGGGAAGGGGCAGAGAGAGAAGGAGACACAGAATCTAAAGCAGGCTCCAGGCTCTGAGCTGTCAACACAGAGCCCGACACAGGGTTCGAACCCATGGACCACGAGATCATGACCTGAGCTGAAGTCGGACACTTAACCAACTGAGCCACCCAGGCGCCCCAAAAATGTTCCTTCTCTTAATGAAAGGAGAAGACTAAGGGAAATCTAGGAAGCTTATATTGTAAACAGTCTGTAAAAATAAAGGAATAGTGGTCATATTCTTTTTAAGAGCTACATAGAAATGTTGTAGGACAGCAGAAAGGATTAGACAGTTAACTTCCAGTGATCTCAGTGGAGGAAAGGGACACGCATTTATTTTTAGGGGCTCATAAAAGATTGCCTTAGCTGCCACTGTTGCAGCTTCATTTAAAAGAACTCTATGTGAGATGGAGATTTGATAATATGTATTAATAGCCTTAAGGATTAAGTTTTTGCTATTTCCCTCAGTAATTTCACTTCTAGGGATTCAGCCCATGGAACTAATTAGAGATACCCACAAAAATTTTACTAAGATATTTACCACAGCATTTATAACAGCAAAAGATCGGAAACAGCCTACACATTGAATTGAAATGTGTATGTTACATTGCAATTTATAGAATGGAAAACTATAAATCATATTCTAATAAATTTACATTCTTTTTTTTAAAGTTTATTTTTGAGAGAGCAAGAGGGAGAAAGCAGGGGAGAGGCAGGAAGAGAATCCCAACCAGGTTTTGAGCTGTCAGCATAGAGCCCCATGTGAGGCTTGAACTCATGAGCTGCAAGATCATGACCTGAGCTGAAATCAAGAGTCAGATGCCTAACCTAATGAGCCACCGAGGCGCCCCTAATAAATTCACATTCTTAAAGAATATTCAGCATCTTGAGAAAAGTTTCTTATTAATTTTAAAAAGCAACATGTAAAACTAAAAGCAATATAATATGCCAAGTTAGTATTTTAAAAAATGTATACATAAAGAATAATTTGGAAGAAAAAATGTGAATGTTCACAGTGTAGGCACTACAGATTTGATCTCCATTACCATGGCGCCATACCAAGTGAGGCCACTGCTCCAGCGTGTACAGGTTTCAGTTAACACAGTCCCGTACAAAAGCAAGAAGTGCCTGTAGTTTTTTCCTGTGCAGTGAGACTGTGCAGTTTTTTTTCTTTATACTTTCTATGTTTTCTTAATTCTCTATAATATACATCTACTCGCTTTATAATTAGGAAAAGTATTCAGATTAAATTACTTAGTATTTATAGTAAGTCATTCCAATGAGCGGTCATATCAGCAAACCAAGATATTCTTTCATGTGTTTTTTCCCCCTAACCATTGGCATATACTTCAGTTCCTAACCAAACTAACTTTCTCTAAAGATCTACTAGTCTGATACGTATTACTATAAACTGAGCTGGTCAAATTAGTTTGGTTAGTGACTAACCAATAGTGAAATATTTGTGGTGAGAAAACTTGGGTATAGTTTGTGATAAGACCCCAGTGTGGGGCAGCAAAAGGATAGCACTCGACTTCATTTGCCACTGTTAGACCAGCTGTTCTTCCACATCAGGATCTTGGTGCTTAAAACAAATTGATAAGCTTTGTAGTTGTAGACATAGAGCAGTGGACTAGGAGTCAGGAAGCCAGGATTTGGTTTCCTCTTCTCTGTGGGTAGTATTGCTGTATAGTCAGACCATTTGGTCATGTTCCCTATTACTTGGAATTCTGGGAAGGGTGCTTTTAAAGGAAGATATTTATATGCTTAAAGAGCCAGGCTACTGTGATGCTGGAGGCGGTGTTCATATGGTCTTTTATTCTTCTGTTCTTCATAAAATAATTATATATTAAATAGCAACTTCATGTTTCTGGTCAAAAACATTGAAAACTACTGTAAGTAGCTCTTCCACTACTTTTCTTGGACTTTTTGCTCTGGTTTTTGACTTTATAAAGGAGCCAGTTTATAGACATTTTATACTTTGAAATTTTATTTAAAGTTTATTTAAATTCTATTTAAACCTACCCTATGACCCAGCAATAGCACTGCTAGGAATTTACCCAAGGGACACAGGAGTACTGATGCATAGGGGCACTTGTACCCCAATGTTTATAGCAGCACTCTCAACAATAGCCAAATTATGGAAAGAGCCTAAATGTCCATCAACTGATGAATGGATAAAGAAATTGCGGTTTATATACACAATGGAGTACTACGTGGCAATGAGAAAGAATGAAATATGGCCCTCTGTAGCAATGTGGATGGAACTGGAGAGTGTTATGCTAAGTGAAATAAGCCATACAGAGAAAGACAGATACCATATGGTTTCACTCTTATGTGGATCCTGAGAAACTTAACAGAAACCCATGGGGGAGGGGAAGGAAAAAAAAAAAGAGGTTAGAGTGGAAGAGAGCCAAAGCATAAGAGACTCTTAAAAACTGAGAACAAACTGAGGGCTGATGGGGGGTGGGAGGGGGGGGAGGGTGGGTGATGGGTATTGAGGAGGGCACCTTTTGGGATGAGCACTGGGTGTTGTATGGAAACCAATTTGACAATAAACTTCATATATTAAAAAAAAAAATAAAATGAAATATTTTGATGCTTAAAAAAAATAAAAATTAAAAAAATAAAAAATAAAAATGCTGCTTCAAATTACTCAGATTTCAATCTCCCAGTTTTTCTGTTCCGTTTGTAATTACCATTAGGATTCCATCAACAACAAAATTTTAGCCAATTATACTACTGAGTGCTGGGTTAAAAAAAAAAATACAGATGACAATCTATTTTGCAAATCTCTTCTATAAAAATAAAATAATTCATTAGGTTGGTTTGCTGGTCAGACAAAAAAATGAAAGCAAAGGAGTTTGAGGTTTGTTTCTTATTTAGCATTGGTCAGTTGCACACAAGAAAACCGGCAGAAAAAGCTTCCATTTGTTGAAGGTTGCCAAATAAAGTCAATTTACTTCCAGAAAAAAAAAATTCTATTTAAAATTATTTAAAATTTAAAACTATATTTAAAATTATTTAAATTTATATATACTAAATAATGAGACTAGCAAAACATTTTCAGGTAATACTATTCTCAATAAGATAGTATTTTAATATAGTGTAATATAAACATGTTCACAAATCCAACACCTAAGATTCAGAACCTATTTAGAAAAAAAATATCACCTTGATTGCAATAAACCTGAAAGTTACCATGACATTGAAATGGCAATTTGTTTGCTAAAAAATGTGATACTCAACCACCAAGAATCATGGCACTGATATTCAAATTTCACATTATAAATGTTTAAAAAATAACATATTCAAATATTTTTAGTGTTGAAATTTAGATATAGTTAGGAGTTTAACTGTGGCTAACCTGGACAAGACTTTTTAAATGGTCATAAACTGAGCGTGGAATGGGCGCCGACCCTCCTAATGCATGCTAAAGACAATGGTATTCTTCGTTCTTCTCAGATAAGTTATTTCATGTGTTTGATAGGTAAGAAAAGAAAACCCCTTTTGTTTTTTATGCTTTAAGAGTTTGGGGCAAGGCAATTGCCATGAAATTTGGAAATTTGAAATTTTCACATCTCTCTTACATTTACTTATCAACAAATTTTACTGGTCTGAGTTGCACCTAGACATCTCAGTGCCCTGGTGAGCAGAGGGCCTTATTATCAATGCATTATATTTTTATAAATTCAGTATCAGATTAGGAGTAAATGAAATGAGTTACTGTTGAATTTGAAGCTGTGGCTGACCATGGTATTAATTTCTTACCTGAAATGTGATTGATGAACCTTCTTGGACCTAATTATTACCTTCAACAACACTGATCCAGCAACCATAGCTGTTCAGAACACAGTGCACAACCAGACAGTAAGCTTTTTTTCTAAATAGACTTTTGCATAGCCAAAATTATCACCAACACTATTCACCATAAAGGGCATCCTTAGGCTGTCATGTAGAAGCAAAGCTTCATTTATGGTTTCCCAGGTTACTGCAGATGACAAAGGAGATAAAGCGAGAGACAAGAGATTGTCAAGTACAGATCACAGAAAGAAACAAAGTGATACAGAACTGTAATTGAGTTCTGTTTAGTCCCATCTTCACAAATCCCCATAGCCTCTGGCGGTGTCTCTGTGATGTATATATAGCACAGCACACTATTCATCTTTGTGACAATACTGAGAAAATGTAAAGGTATGTTCACTATTTCCTCCCTGCTGAGAAGGCAGGAAAGGATATAAATATGTTTTAGAAAGATTGTCATTCAGGAGCATTGTGATAAAAATAAAAGTGAACAGCTATGATGTCTATCGGTATGAGAGATTTATATGTTCTGACGTGGAAAAATGTCTTTCATAGATATTATGTGGAAAAGCAAATTATGAACTGTGTAACATCCCATTTTTATTAAAAAGAAAAAGATTAGAAAATACATAGAAGAAATCTAAGTCATTCTTATGCACAGTGTAATAGTGGTTAAGTATGGGTTCTGGGATTATATATGACTTTATTTTTTCCAATTGACATATTTCTGTCATGGTTTTAATTTATAAAAATAAGCAGGTATGTCTTTCCTAATCAGAAGGTAACAAAATAACCAACTTAAGAAGGCAGAAAAGTACTACTTAATACATTTTTAAGAAATTTGGTGCTTATTTAAAGGGTAAGTGAATTTTAAACTTATATGAAATGTCTCCCACCTTGACAATGGATAAATGATTTACCACTGTTCATGATCATCAGGCACTCTCTACAACAAATACTCCAGTTGAGTGTCAGTAGCTTTTTTTTCTGAACCCTGGTCAATCTTCCCCAGCCATTGAAATGAACTTATATACATATCATTATTGGGATTTTGGCAAGATTTTTGTTTCTATAGCTCCCCTCCCCAGTCTTTGAAATTGTATTTGCTTGTGGTATGAGTGGGAGAATCAGTAACTTTCTCTTACAAGCAAATTTACTTTTGTTTTTAAGATTGAGGTTTTAAACCTACTGGCGGATATTTGAAAGCATGACCATGCTCCTCAGTCCCAGTGTATTGTTTGTAATTGGTCCAATTTATCTGATTCAGGTGCATTGTGGCCAGGTATGAAACCTGAAAGTGGTTTAATTCAGACTCCATCTCCAAGTCAACACAGTGTTCTTACCTGCACTACAGGGTTAACCACAAGCCAGCCAAGCCCAGCACATTATTCTTATCCCATTCAAGGTAAATAGGCATGGTTGTGTGTGTTTTATTATTGTTGTTTTTGTTGTTTTCAGTCTTCCTGTATCTTCAAATTAACTGGGTAATACAGGAGTTCTATAAAATAGAAGGGGGTGGTGTTTGCATTTGTGCATGCTTTTTGTGTTAGGTAGACCAGAACCCAGGACTATGGTTCATAAGTAGTTTAGCCTTTAAATGTGAACTACTTGGTAGAATTGAAGCCTTCCCTTTCTACGTTGGTGTCCCGAAAACCTGTCAGATTTTGTTTTAGTCTGTTCTCAGTGGCATTTTGTCCTATAAATGAGCAGAAGACTCCATGGGTTAGAACCTTGCTGACTTCTCTTACATGGAGTCCACATGGCGCCAAACACGAGGTATGTGCTGCTTTTCTCCTGCAGTGCTGCCATACCTCCGCCCCCACCTGCTGCTTCGTGGTGAGAGCATTTTTCTTGCTCAAAAAGTTCAGTCTTGTTTCTTTTTCGTGATGGAAAGTGTAGCATTAAAGCTTCAACTCTAAACACCTTTGCCTTCCTGAGTTGTTCTTCTAAAGGGTTAGAATTAGGACAGGACTATTAGGAACGAAGACGGAAACGCAGAAGGTGCTATGGAATGAATTCCCTACCCTTCCAGATCCAACACAGGCAATATGTTATTGCACGACAGTGGGGGTTAATGTCCATGTACCTGGCTTCTCATCTGCCTCCTTTCTCCTGATGTCTCCCAGCTTTTAAATTTTATTCCTTTTAAAATGGGTGCTAGAGGAGTATGGGTGGGACAGCAAAAACTAGTCTGAGGTACTCTTGATGAGAAAGTGATGGTGATGTAGATTTTTTATTTGTTCATGTACTTTAGAGAGAGCGTGCACAAGCAAGTGGGGGGGGGGGTCAGAGAGAGGGAGACAGAGGATCTGAAGTGGGCTCTGTGCTGACAGCAGAGAGCCCGACGTGGGGCTTGAGCTCACAAACCACGAGTTCATGACCTGAGCTGAAGTCAGACGCTTAACCAACTGAGCCACCCAGGAGCCCCGATGTAGATTATATTAAATAAAATATTTTGATGGTTAGTTTTAATTGTTTTCAGTTAAATGATTGAGAACTACTTCTGTTTGATCCATTGAGAACAAACTGGTCACTACATCTTGAGATCTTGCTCTAAGTAAGATTACCTCCTAGTGGTTACTGAGTCTCCTCTTTTCTTATTTATTTTCCCTTCTTTCTTTCTTTGCCTCTTCCCTATCTTTCTTTCTCAAATGGGAATAAAGCAGGAGGGGAAAAACTAAAGAGTATGACTTTGTCTGTCTTCTCCTCTATCCCCTTTCATTTTTATGAAGTGTTTTTCTAGGTGACAGGGCTTTTAGATCCATCTACAGACAAATCTACTAGCCATGTCCCTCCTAAACAGATACATTCCTGATGACTGCACCTAAGTCATGAAAGAAAAGCAAGGAGTTCTCTTGTTTTTTATTAATAACCCTCTTCCTAGTTGTAAAATCACCACTCCTCTTGAATTTGAGAAACCTAATAGTTTTGCTTACTTCTTCCTCCTTGTAAAATAAGAGTAACTACCTTTTTAGGGTCTCTTAGGACTCTTGGTTTCCCCTGTTTGCTAGTGATGATCATTGTTGGTATTAAGTGCTTACTATGTACTTAGCAGTGTAAGCAACAGATAGGTGCTACTCAGGTAATCTTCATAACACACCTATGAGGAAGGAAACTACTGTTATTAATCCAGTTCTACAGATGGGGCAGATAAGATAAAGAAAAGCAAAGTAATTTGTCCACGGTCACAGAATTAGTAAATAATTAAGTCAGCATGTAAGCTAAGCAGTCTGACCCCAAAGCATGAGTGCTGTATTTTTCATTTTCAATGTTGAAGTCATGGTATCAGTTTCAACTCTGTTCATTAAGAACCTTTACTGACAGGTATCTAATTCATTCTTCCTCCCTTTTTCTGGTTAACCTCTTGGCCCATTTTGTTGTTCATTTGAACTCTGGCACAGGGTAGAATTTAAGGCAGAAGGGGTACCATCAAGTTACCAAGTTTTGCCATTTGTTCTGAAGAAAAACTTGGTGTAATACAAGTTGAAACAACTAGCTGAAATGAAATACGAGTATTGGCAGAGTTGAATTACCTGGGTTTTCTGCTATCAAGCCTGACACAGGGCTCAAACTCACGAACCATGAGACCATGAGCTGAGCCAAAGTAGGCCACTTACATGACTGAGCCCCCCCAGGTACCCCCTCCCACTTTTTTTTTTAACTTTTTTTTAATGTTTATTTATTTTTGAGACAGAGACAGAGCATGAATGGGAGAGGGTCAGAGAGAGAGGGAGACACAGAATCCGAAACAGGCTCCAGGCTCTGAGCCGTCAGCACAGAGCCCGACGCGGGGCTCGAACTCACGGACCGCAAGATCATGACCTGAGCTGAAGTCAGACGGTTAACCGACTGAGCCACCCAGGCGCCCCCCCCCTCCCACTTTTAATGTCACATATCATGAATAGTGAATGTTAACTATCCAGGGCTGCTTCACTTACACTATGTAATCACCCCATCCTTACACACACACACACACACACACACACCAAAAAAACAGCATTCTGTAGATTTTTTTTAATAGTCAAAACAGCAGTATCTCGTCATCATACCGCAAAGCATTCTACAATTGACATAACATATAGAATTGTCAAATCACGATATTGTACACCTGAAGCTAGTGTAACATTGTGTGTCAACATACTGCAATTTCTTTTAAAATGTATTATTTCAGCCTAAAATAAAATCTACTTCTGGCTTGATCAACTCTGATCAAAACCTTTCTTCAGTTTATACAACAATGCTCATAAAACCCCTTTGTTAGGTAGATCTAACTTATTTATATCAGTTTCTTTTTTTTTTTTTAATTTTTTTTTTCAACGTTTATTTATTTTTGGGACAGAGAGAGACAGAGCATGAACGGGGGAGGGGCAGAGAGAGAGGGAGACACAGAATTGGAAACAGGCTCCAGGCTCTGAGCCATCAGCCCAGAGCCCGACGCGGGGCTCGAACTCACGGACCGCGAGATCGTGACCTGGCTGAAGTCGGACGCTTAACCGACTGCGCCACCCAGGCGCCCCTATCAGTTTCTTTCCTAGGGTGTGACTATGTGACCCAATCTCTGATTCTTTTCTTCAGTTGAGATGGTTTAAATGATTAGTATTCAGGTGTTAAGATTAATTTCAGGAATTTCAAAATTAATTTTAACTGAATCTTGACTTTTAATGAATGTGTTTGGCTTCTAATATTGTTGGTAGCATATGATAGTTTTTATTTTTTCCTCCCTTCCTTCCTTACTTCTTTCCAATAGTCTCTCATTGACCAGGAGATTTGTTTTTGAATAGACTTTAGTTTTTATTTTATAATTATTTTTTCTAAGATTTTATTTTTAAGTAATCTCCACACCCAGTGTGGGGCTCAAAGTCACAACCCTGAGATCAAGAGTTGCATGCTTTACCCACTGAGCCAGCAGACACCCGAAACTTTAATTTTTAGAATAGTTTTATTTTTAAGACTTTTTTTTTTTTTTTAAGAGAGAGTGCACAGAAGCAGGAGAGGGGGGCAGAGGGAGGGAAAGAGAGAGAGAGACAGAGAATCTCAAGCAGGCTCTATACTCAGCACAGATCCCACGCTGGGATCATGACCTGAGCCAAAATCAAGAGTTAGACACTCAAGGGTGCCTGGGTGTCTCAGTTGGTCAAGCATCCGACTTCAGCTCAGGTCATGATCTCAGTTTGTGACTTTGAGACCCGAGTTGGGCTCTGTGCTGACAGCTCAGAGCCTGGAGCCTGCTTCAGATTCTGTGTCTCCCTCACTCTCTGCCCCTCCCCTGCTCACACTCTGTCTGTCTCTCGAAGATAAAGAAACAAAAAGAAAAAAAGAGTTGGATGCTCAACCCACTGAGCCACCCAGGTGCCCCTAGAATAGTTTTGTTTTGTTTTATTTTAAGTTTATTTATTTGTTTTTGAGAGAGGGCAAGCGAGTAGGGGAGGGGCAGAGAGAGGGGGAGAGAGAATCCCAAGTAGGCTTCATGCTGTCAGTGCAGAGCCTGACATGGTGCTTGGTCTCATGAAGTGGGAGATCATGACCTGAGCCAAAATCAAGAGTTGGATGCTTAACCAACTGGGCCACCCAGGCGCCCCTAGAGTAGTTTTAGATTTATAGAAAAATTGAGCAGATGATACACAGAGTTATGTACCCCTCCATCTTGCACATAACTTCCCCTATTATTGATATCTTACATTAGAACGGACCATTTATTACAATTCATGACCCCATATTGGTGCATTATTATTAACTAAGTCCCTTTTTTGTTCCAGAGTCCCATCCAGAATACCACATTTCATTTAATTGTCATGTCTACTTAGGCTCCTCTTGACTATACATACAGTTTTGCAGGCTTTTCTTGTTTTTGATGACCTTGACATGCTATACTTGAATCCCACAAATTATATGGGAATATACATGTCTACAAGATATACATGAATCCCGCAAGTATTTATTGAGCATCACCTACTCTGTGCCAGATGCTTTGCTAGATATTGGAGATCATGAATAAGATAGTAAGATTCTGCCTTCATGGAGCTTACAGACGTGTGGGGGAAACAGAAATAAGCAAGTAAATAATTAAATAGATTTTGAAAAGTTCTCTGAAAGAAAAAAAGAATAGATTGCTGTGATTGGGAAAATAAGGAGTTAGTTTTTTAATATAGCGGTCAGAGAGTGTCTCTCTGAGGAAGTAGACATGCTGGGGAGGAGCCATCATGCTGGGAAGGCGAGAGGGACAGGCCAGGGAGCACAGTCCAGGCAGAGTGAGCAACATTGCAAAGGTGTTCAATTGAGAAAGAGCTTGTCTTACTCTGAGTAACTTGAAAGCCAAGTGAGCAGGGGTGGGAGAGAGAGATATATAAAATTAGAAATGGGTAGAAAGCAAGTCTTGTGCCAACTTTTATGTACGATTAACCCTTAGATTAACCCTCTGGCTTTGGAGCAGTGTTGTTTAATTTAGCTGTGCCTCTCACAGTTCTGTAACCACTGTCTTCTGATTAAAGCTATTTCTGTATATTGACTGTATTAATTGGACCACTAGTGGGGCATGGTTCTCAGAAGCTTATCTCTCAATGATTTCACAGCTCCATTGTTGGAACAGGAGTGGAGACTATCCAAAAAACAGTTGGCCATGCTGTTGGCATTGGGAGAGCTAATAGCCTTCAGATATATGTCAATAGGAGTTACTACTTGAGTTTTGTGCTTTTTGTTGCAATTTCTATTGCTGCTTTGTTTTTTAAATATGCAGTTGAATATTATTTGTTGAGACATCTATATATGTGCAAAATGATAAGTACTTTTTTTGAAATCTGTGGCTTTTTAATCATAGTTATGTGTAGGGTAGGGTTTACAGTGATTGTGTACATTTTTTTTGGTGAGTTTAGCTTGGGTTCAAGCTAAACAAGAGCCTAAAAAGTATTTATTGTTTATTTAAGTATCATCTAACTCTGTCAATAGAATCTAAACTTGGTGAGGGCGGGGACTTTGCCTTGTTCACTACTCTATTTCTCAGTGACTGGAACAACTTTATGGGTACATAGTAAACTATGGTTTGCTGAATGAATGAACTAATGGCACATATTAGGAATGATTTGATTGATTTGGCGAAAGAAGTTACTGAGTCCTATAAACTTTTAGGTCAGCAGGCCAACATTTCCTATAATAGAAGTCACTATTGCTGAAAGTAGTTTATGATTTTTAGTAAGATACCTTTTAATAACTTAGTATCAGCAGCCAGCTAATCAAGTCATTAAACTTCCTAGCAGAGATAGTAAGAGTATGTGACTGTCGTTTGTAAGGTCTACCTTTTTACCTCTAGCCCAATTCAGTAAGTGGTCTGAAAATTATTAAATTTATAAAACCACTTTGTGAGTCAGAGTACTTCCCCCATGTATGTAGAGATCAGACATGAATGAGTTGTACTGCTAACCATTTGTAAGTTAGTAAGAAGGTAGAACAGAATTAAAATAAAGGTAAATAGGAGGAAAAGAGGAGTATATGCTAGAAGGAGGACCAAAGAAAAATTGAGCTAGAAATGGACTTTGCTGGGAGAGTTCGACTTAATAGATTAAGTAAATTACTGATTTTCTTTCCCACCTTAAATCACCTCATGTCCTTCTGTCTGTTTTATTGCAGGGCTGCCTAGCATAACGTACTGGTAATAGAACCTCAGATCCACTCAAAATTCTCTACCCACCGTAGTGATTAAAATCTACTTACAGAGTCATCTAGCCTGTGTATTGGACAGTAATTCCTTGTACTTGCCCTTAGTGGGGAAAAATGGGTCAGACCATAGTGGAGAAGAAAGTGAATATTGGTGAGAAGAAAACACCATCTATGAAGTTATAAAATCATTTACTTGTTGGGTTTAAGAAGGTAAACTCTTAAGAGTCCTTTAGTTCCCCTGGGGGAAGATGTAGTGTAGAAAAGAAAATCTCCCTGGATAATCAGGAAATTTGATCCCTAGCTCATCCAGTTGGAAGATCACAGTTGCCATCATGACTACCACTAGTTCCCATGACAGTAGACAAATTACCTTAACTCTTCTTGGTCCCAGGTCTTTATCTGAAAGCTGAGTTGTAGCAGTAGTTGTTCCTTAGACTTTCTTTTCTAATCTCTTCTAGGTTTTCTTCTAAGCAGAGTACCCTTAGGGAAAGGAATAAGAATTCCCTCTGATTTTGATGAATACTCTCAAGTTTCTGCTTCATTTGTTCACCTGCCCTGTTCCTTATGGAAGTTTTCCTGTTAACTTTACCTCCAAAGGACTTTGTTGCTAATGGGATGGGGAGTCAGATAGTCAGGTCTACCTGATGGTAAACCTTTATGGTGTGTGTGGCTGCAGGGGAACCGTGTCTAAGAGTGCTTATGGTAAGTGGGGGAGAGGAGTTCAAGACCAGTACCTCACAGTCTCATTTTCACTGTCCCCCTGAAAAAAGTCACCGTAACAAGTACTAATCACTGAAGATTTGATTAAAACCCTGGTGGGATCTGTGATAGAAGAGTATGAAAAACCTAACTCAGATTCCTGTCCCAAGACAGGCAGCCTAAATAGCTTACAGGGTACATTTTTACCTGGAGAGAATAATATGCAGTATTTTCCAAGTTTTTCCAGGCTCATTGGTAAAATCATTAAATGCCAAATCATTGTGTTTGTTGATCCACATTAGTAACCCATTATTTGAGTAGAGCCCAAGAAGCAACTCCAGGCATGTTAGAATTTGGGGGATCAGCTCTATTTCTCAAAATAATTATGTTACATTAGGAAAGGCATAATTTGGGGCAAGTGATAAGAAATATCACAGTATAGGACTTACCTGTGGATTTACCAGAGCTCTTGTTTCTGTTGGCTGTCAGTAAGTCACATTGCCAGTGAGTCATTTTTCAATGGCTTATTTCAGGAAATAGACTGGAATGATTTGGTTTAGCTTCTGATTCTATTGATATCATTAGTATGAACCAGTACATTATATGTGAATCCTTCTAGGACTTTAATAGGAAGAATTAAAGACTCAAGCTGAAACAGAAAAATGTTTGAATTGTTTTATTTCTAATAAACAAGACTAGTCAAGACTAGAGTAAGGTGTGGCATCCAAAAGAGTAAAATTAGTATTTGTTGCTTTGCCAATGTTCTTTATCTCCTTGTAGATCTTAAAACACAATATACTTTCCATTTCTTGTAGCCTTTTACATGGTATCTTTAATATCTTTTAACATTCTCAATCCTATAGCTTCAAGCACAAATGCCAGCCTGATATCCACTTCATCTACAATGGCTAATATTCCAACAGCAGCAGTTTCCAGCATCTCAAACCAGGTACTGTGCTAATCATCCTGTTTGATATGGTTCTTCAAGCTTGCTCTTCTCTCCATGGTCAATTTGCCAACCTAAGAAACAACCAGAACTAGGACACTGGATGGTTTCTCAGACTGCCATCCGTTTCTCTCATTACTGTCCTAAGCCTCTGAATGATATGGTTCTATCTACTCCTTTACCTACTACATGTGTCTGCCTCCTACCCAATTCCTACTAGAATGGAAGCTTCATAGGGATAGGGATTTATTTTTCAGTTGTGTTCACTCATACATACCCAAAGTTCAGAAAAATGCCTGGTACTCACATTAAAGACACATAGTAAATATTTATGAAATGCATGTTCCTTCTACATTTTTATTTAGCCATTCATTCCTTTGTGAATTCCTTATGGTCTGGTCTCAGTCACTGTTCTATTAACTCTTTATGTTTAGATCACTGCCAATGTTTTCAGTGTTTTAGGGTTTTTTGTTTTTGTTATGTTTTTATTTGTTTTCTCTGTAGCAATGAATCTTTTCTCCATGAATCTCTTTTTCTGGCTGTAATTAACATGACTGTTCTGGTTCATCTTTCTACATTTGACTGTTCCTGCATTTGTTCATTCTTATAGTTCACAAGTTACTGAGTTTCTGCTATACATCAGTGTACCATTTATCTCTCTTCCTTTCATAGGTTTTCTTTTTGATCTTGTTTTCTCTACATAGACTGTAGACAGTCTATGTAGTTTTCCACATGCTTATTATTCCATCCCCAGAAATGTTTTACCACATTCACAATGTCCATTTACTATTTCTGAAATGAACATTCTAGTACTGACCTCATGATATCTACAAGCTTCCTGCTGATTGATGGACATTTTTTTCTTTAATATCCTGCTATTTCCCTAACTTCATCATAGCAAAAACCAGACTTTCATTCTACCGTTTTTTGTCTCCTTGTCCTCTAAAAAAGTAAAACCACTTTTCCCTATGACTTCTCAATTATCAATGAGACCATTTTTAAATAAACCTAGGCCTCAAACCAGACCAGTTTTCAGTTTTTTTTCCCTCACCAATTCCCAATCCAACTGTTTCGTTTTAGTTTTTCCCCTTTAATCCTGAATTACCAGACTTAATTTTTCATCTAATCTCCAGTTTTTCCCTCTACCTATCCATTTTCTAAAATACTAATTGGCTGGCTCAGTTGGTGGAGCGTGCAACTCTTGTTCTCAGGATCATGAGTTCGAGCCCCCATGTTACTAAAAAAAATTTTTTTAAAAAGATTTTAAAACACAATCTGATTAATTTTCTCAAAAGTCCACTTTTATCCCATCAGTCACCTGCCCAGAATCTTTTTTTTTTATTAAAAAAAAATTAATGTTTATTTATTTTTGAAAGAGACAGCAGGAGCAGGGGAAGGGCAGAGAGAGGGAGAGACACAGAATCTGAAGCAGGCTCCAGGCTCTGAGCTGTCAGCACAGAGCTGGATGTGGGGCTCGAACTTGTGAACCACAAGATCACGAGCTGGGCAGAAGTCAGATGCTTAACTGACTGAGCCACCCAGGCAACCCCCACCCAAGAATCTTTTTGTATTTTTATTTGTTGGTTTGATTTTGATAGTCCCTATCTCCTGCCCCCACACAAACTATACACCATCGCCTAAAGAATCCAAGTCACATTCGTGGCCTTGCATATTCATTCAAACCTGCAAGATCCTTTGTTTCAACCAGACTCAGCAACTCTGGTCCCTTAAAACCTTTTCAGGGCTTATTCATCCTCTTATTCCCTCCATCTGTTTATTTCAAAAAGGCTCTCTGACTACCAGTCTGCAGTGATAGTTGTCTTCCTCTGTATTTCACTCCTTTGACATATAATTTATTGCCAATTTGTTGGAATTTTTTTTTGTCTTCTCCTGCTAGATTTTTAACTCCCTTGAGTTCAGCCAGTACAACTTACTTTTTCCTTTTTTTTTTTAAGCATATTTATTTATTTATTTATTTTGAGAGAGAGACTGCACACTGTGGGGAGGAGCAGAGAGAGAATCCCAAGCAAGCTGCACGTTGTCAGCACAGAGCCTGACGTGGGGCTCAATCTCACAAATTGTGAGATCGTGACCTGAGCCGAAATCAAGAGTCAGATGCTTAACTGACTGAGCCACCCAGGTGCCCCCAACTTATTCTTTTCTTTAATGTTGCATTCTCCCGCTCATACATGGACACACATACTGAGTTGTATTTGGTTTATGATAGATGCTCAGTACTACTTATAATTGGTTTGGTTGGTTAGCTTCTTCCTACTTACTACTAACATCAGTATCAGTGGAAATTTTTTAAGGTATATATTTGAGCTAAACATCATATGCATTTTTTTGTACAGTTTTATTAAGGTATAATTGATATATAATAATCTGCATGGATTTAAATTTATAGTTTGATAAATTTTGACATGTATGTGCTCATTAAACAATAAAAAATTCCCTCCAAATATTTTAAAGAAACTTCATATTTAAAGAAAACTTGATTATGTTAAAAAGAAAAAGAGATACTCAATTTTAAACTAGGAAACCTTAATGAGAGTTATGTGGGATAATGTACTTTTTTGTTTAAGCTCATCCGTTCTTAGAAAGCACTAGCATCTAGCGGAGTTGTTTATAAACTTCCTAAAGAGTAGAATCTTCCAAAATTCTGTGAAAAAATTTACACAGAAATTCGGTACCTAAAATAGAAAAAAAAAAAAAAAGAAAGCTGTTGAAGTAGAAAAAAAGACATTGTGTGTAGAGTTCATGGGACCCTTCACTTTCATCCTTTTGGTCATTCCAAAGACAGCCCCTGAAGTATCTCCTCTTGACTCTTAGGTTTCCACAGAATGCATTTTGGAAATCAGTGATTTAGATGGAAGCTATAGATGGGTAAATGAGATGTCAAATTAATTGTTTTAGGAAAATGATTATGAAGAAGAGGATCATGAAAGTCTCTTGTGTTGAAATCAGCTTTTGCTTTAAGAGTCTTGTCTTCCTCCCTTACTCCCTTTGGTCTACAGGACTATCCTACCTATACTATCCTTGGTCAGAGTCAGTACCAGACGTGCTACCCCAGCTCCAGCTTTGGAGTCACAGGCCAGACTAACAGTGATGCTGAGAGTACCACAATAGCGGCAGCCACATACCAGACCGAGAAGCCTAGTGTCATGGTACCCGCACCTACAGCACAGAGACTTTCTTCTGGTAAGCGCCATCACTCTAAAAACTTTGGCTTAAGGGCACTTCATTCAGGAGATGATAGTGAAGTTCATTTTGTTGTGGTCTAAGTCACTGTTACTGTGCTTTTGGCTTTCTCTCTCCGGTGAGGAGTATTTAAACATTGGAACCCGACCGTGTGATGAGTCATTGGCAGGCTGATGTAATACCTGATGCTATCAATAGAAAAGTACCAAGAATGAAAAGACTATTTGTGACTCCCACTCCACCCTTTAGCTTTAATGTGCTTGTGACCAGGAACTTCAGAATCTTGGCACATTTTGTAAAAGGTGGAGGACTCCAGTTTTACTCTATGCATATTTTGGACACCTGCCGAGGCCTCAGAGCAGTAGTTCTTAACTTTTTCTGTGTCATAGATCTCCAAGATTCTAAAGAAAGCTATGGTCTTTTCCCCCTCAGAGAAATACATAAAATTTAACCTACAAATTTAAACCTTTACATTTAGGTTTGAAATGTATCAATGAATTATGATGTCCAGGTTAAAACAAAAAACCCTGACATAAAGGCTTTATACTAAGCACATTAGTAAACATATGTATATGCTTCTTATTTTTCTCTATCTTTCAGGAAAATTTGGTGGTTGGCTGTCACATCACATAACAGGAGGAAGGACTGTTTATTGTTTTGTTAACACTGATGCATTTTGAAAAACAGCGCTCTATATCAGCTAAAGCAGTTTTCTGTGCACCTTGCATTCACCAGTCTTCTAACTAAATAGACGTACAGATGGTCACTGCTTCAGACTTAATGACTGAAATAATTACATGTGTTGATGCCTTAGTTTTGAATTCATATCTCTAAATATCTTTGTTCTGCATAATTTTAACTTTTTAATAATGGAGAATTTCAAACCCTAGAAGTTGTCAGAATAGTATAATGAACCCTTTATGTATCCATCATCCATCTTCAACATTAACAACTCATATTTCAGCTGCATCCAATTCTCTCCCCAAATTCCGGGCATCATATGTCTAAAAGATAAATAAATATTTGTTAGCATAACCACAATGCCAATTATCCCATCTAAAATAATTCAATAGTAATTCCTTAGTATCATAAAATCCTAAAAGGTATTATTTCTAGTGTTTTCATAAATGTTAGGAGTTTTATTTTTCCTTTACGGTTTATTTAAATTAGGATCAAAGTAAGTCCCATACATTGGGATTGGTGGATGTATATTTTATGTCTCTTTTAACTTATAAATTCCCCTTTTTTTGTTCCCCAGTATACTGTATTTGTGAAGAAACTGGACTGTTTATCTCATACCATTTCCCAGTCTAAATTTTACTGATTATATCTGTATAAGGTAGTTCAACATGTCCTGCTGCCTTCTGTATTTTATTTTAAATTGGTAAACAGATCTGGAGTCCTGGTTTTCAACTAAAGGGGATTTTTTTGTGCCACGCTCCCCTCCCCCATTCACCTAAGACATTTGGCAATGTGTGGAAACATTTTTGGTTGTCTTGTGGGTGGGGAGTGCTACTGGCATCTCGTGGATAGAGGCCAAGGGTACTGCTTAACCACGCATCCTACAAGGCACAGGACATCTACTCAACAAAAATTATCTGGCCCAAAATGTCAGTTGTGCCAACTTGAGAAACTCTGATTTAAAAAACTTGAGAAACAGGTTCAATTTTTTGGCAAAACAGCTTTATAACTGTGTTCTTCCATTGAGAGACAGGTATACTAATTATAACTCCCTCTGTGATGTTAGAAGCTGTTGATGTTCCATGTTGATTTAGGTCTACATTCCTAAATCACTTAGGTAAAGTTTGGTTTTCCAACCTTTTATCCCTGCAATATGATTCTTAAGGACAGAAAACATGCTGACTATCTATCTTCCTGTTCTGGTTCTTATAGCCTGTGACTACTAGCCATATGTCTCGGATTTCCTTTCCAGGAGACCCTTCGACAAGCCCGGCTTTGTCCCAGACTACACCAAATAAAGACGCTGATGATCAGTCCAGAAAAAACATGACTGGCAAGAACCGGGGCAAAAGGAAAGCTGATGCCAGCTCTTCCCAGGACAGTGAATTGGAAGTATGGGAAGAAATTCATTTGAGTTACCTACTTTTTTCTCATTTTTTAAGTTTATCAAACATACATATCTGAAACTCGTGGAGGTACTGTAGTTCTTTGTTGTATGGCCCTTGATTCCCGGGCAAAAGAAACGAAATTGGCCAAGTGAAAAGAGAGATGTAAAAACATTTCTTTGTGCCCATAACTCACTGTATTACTTTCAGATGCATTTCACCAAAGCGTCAAAAAAGCTTTTTAGAATTTAGGTAGCTGGGTAACTTTTTGAGAGAAAGAACAAACTCTTCTCTGTGTTCCAGAGAATAGAAGGAACAGTTCCATCATATTCAGAAAGCAGAGGGTGCCACAAATAATCTCATACCGTCCTCCACTTAAAAATCTGAAAGTAAAATGAGAGGATGAGAGTGCTTTAGGCCAAGCCTCTGTGAGACATGCGACCAGATCTCCTAACTTATTAATGAGACTGGCACTCATGTATTTTGTGCTTAAGCACACATAATAAATAAGAATTTATTATGGGCATACATTTGACTTCATTATTTAAAAGATTAGAAAATCATACAAAACACTAATAATAGTGGATTTTTTATGCTCTTCTGTTTTCATTTTCGATTTTTCTGTAATATGATCATTTAATGGGGCAGGGGTTGCTGTATTTAAAAATGAGTTCATTGGGGTGCCTGACTGGCTCAGTAGGAAGAGCATTGGACTCTTGATCTCAGGGTTGTGAGTTCAAGCCCCACATTGGGTGGAGAGATTACTTTAAAAAAAAAAAAATCTTAAAAGATTATTGGGGTGCCTGGGTGACTCAGTTGGTTAAGCATCCAACTTTTGATTTTGGCTCAGGTCATGATCTCGAGATCCATGACATCAAGCCCCACGTCGGGCTCCGTGCTGACAGCTCAGAACCTGCTTGGGATTCTCTCTTTTCCCCTCTGTCACCCCACCCCCACTTGTGCACTCACTCTCTCTCTCTCAAAATAAATAAACATTAAAAAAAAATGAGATCATTGATAGGTGTTAAGACATAACTAAATTGAGGCTATGTTTGGGGACTCTCTTTCCCTTTGTTCCTAAAAAGAAAAGTAAGAAAGAAAATCTAAAGTCCTATACACTTATTGGGGAAAACTGAGAACTCACTTAGTTTTTTTAACTGTGGTAAAAATGTACATAATATAAAAGTTACCATTTTAACCACTTTTAAGTGTACAACTCAGTGACATTAAGTACATTCACAATGTTGTTTGTTACCACTATCTATTTTCAGAACTTTTTCATAATTCCAATCAAAAACTCTGCACACATTAATCATTCTCTCCTCCCACTAACTAGTTCCTAGTAACTTCTGTTTTACTTTCCGTTTCTATGAATTTGCATATTCTAGATATCTCATATAAATGGAATGATAGCAGTATCTACCCTTTTGTGTCAGGCTTACTTTACTTAGCATGTTTTCAAGGTTCATCTATGTTATAGCATGTATTAGAACTTCATTTTGGGAGTGCCTGGGTGGCTCGGTCGGTTAAGTGTCTGACTCTTGGTTTCAGCTCAGGTCATGACCTCAGGGTTCATGAGTTCAAGCCCCTCATCGGGCTCTGTGCTGACAGTGTGGAGTCTCCTTGGAATTCTCTCTCTCCTCCTCTCTCTGCCCCTCCCCTACTCGCTCTCTCTCTCTCTCTCTCTCTCTCAAAAATAAATAAAGTTAAAAAAAATCTTAAAACAGAAAAAAAAAAGAACTTGATTTCTTTTTATGGCTGAATAATATTCCATTGTATGTATATACCATATTTTGTTTACCCATTCATTTGTTGATGGACACTAGTAGTTTTTCATCTTTGAGTTATTGTGAATAATGCTGCTATGAAGATTGCCATCCAGATATCTCTAAGTCTTTCTTTTCAGTTATTTTTCCATATCCTCACCAACACGTTATTTCCTTTTTTTTTTTTTGGTTAATAATAGCGATCCTGGGGCCCCTGAATCTCACGGTTCGTGAGTTCGAGCCCCGTGTTGGGCTCTGTGCTGACAGCTCAGAGCTTGGAGCCTGCTTCAGATTCTGTGTCTCCCTCTGTCTGCCCCTCCACTGCTTGCACTCTGTCTCTCGCATTGTCTCAAAAATAAACAAACATTAAAAAAAATTTTTTTTAAATAATAGTGATCCTAATGGATATGAAGTAGTAACTCATTGTGGTTTTTTTTTTTTTTTACATTTCCTTAACGACTAATAATGTTGAACATCTATATGTGTTTATTGGCTATTTGTATTATTTTCTTTGGAGAAATAACTGTTCAAATCCTTTGCCCAGTTTTTAATTTAGGGTGTTTGGTATTTTGTTGTTGACTTTTAGGAATTCTTTATATATTCTAGATACTAATCACTTATCAAATATATGATCTGCAAAATATTTTCTTCTATTCTGTGGGTTCTTTTTACTCTCTATCTGATAGTATTCTTTGATGCATAAAAGTTTTACATTTTGATGAAGTCCTATTGTTTTTTAATGTTTTTTAATGTTTATTTTTGAGAGAGAGAGAGAGAGAGAGAGAGAGACAGAGTGCGAGCAGGGGAGGGGCAGAGAGAGAAAGACACAGAATCTGAAGCAGGCTCCAGGCTCTGAGCTGTCAGCACACAGCCCGGTGGGGCTCGAACACATGAACCGTGAGATCATGACCTGAGCTGAGGTCAGACTCAACTGACTGAGCCACCCAGGTGCAGCTAAGTCCTATATATTTTTGTTTGTTTGTTTGTGCTTTTAATGTTAAAAATGCAAGGTTATGAAGTTATTTACCTATGTTTTCTTCTAAGAATTTCTTTGTTTTAGTTTGTAAGTTTCATAAATTTAGGTCTTGAATTCATACTGAGTTAAGTTTTTCTTCATATTGAGTTAATTTTTGTGTATGGTGTAAAGTAAGGGTCTAATTTCATTCTTTTGCATATGGATAGCCAATTTTCCTAGCACCTGTTGTTGGAAATACTTTCCTGTCCCCGTTGAATGGTTTTAGTATCCTTGTCAAAAATTGACCATATATATAAGGCTTTATTTCTAAGCTATCTTGTCTTTTTGAATGATCTATGTGTCTATCCTTAAGCAAATACCACATTGTATTGGTTACTGTAGCTTTATAATAAGCTTTGAAATCAGGAAGTGTGAATCTTCCAACTTTGTTCTTTTTCAAGATTATTTTGGCTATTTAGGGTACCTTGAGATTCCATATGAATTTTTGGATGAGTTTTTCTATTTCTTTAAAAAGCACTGTTGGCAGGGGGCACCTGGGTGGCTCAGTCAGTTGAGTGTCTCACTCTTGAATTTGACTCAGGTCATGATCTTGTGGTTCATGGGCTCGAGCCCTGCTTAGGGCTTAGGATTCTGCGTCTCCCTCTTTCTCTGCCCTTTTCTTGCTCTCGTGCACATGTGTGCACATGCACACACACGCACACACTCTCAAACATGAAAAGAAATTGTAAAAAGCACTGTTGGGATTTTGATAGGGATTGTGTTGAATTTGTAAATCACTTTGGGTAGGAATGTTATTTTAACATTGTTAAGTCTTTCATCCGTGAACATGAGTTGTCTTTCCATTTATTTAGGTCTAATTTCCTTTAGCAGTGTTTTATAATTTTCAGTGTACAAGTCTTTCACCTCCTCAGTTAAATTTATTCTTAAGGATTTTATTATTTTTGATGCTATTGTAAATGGAATTGTTTTTTAAATTTCTTTGAGAATTATTCATTGCATGTATATAGAAGTACACCTCATTGCTGAGTTCATTTTTTAGCTCTTTCAATTTTGTATGGGTTCTTTAGGGTTTTCTGCCTATAAGATTGTGTCATTTGTGAACAGAGATCATTTTACTTTTTCCTTTCCAATTTGGGTTCCTTTTTTCCCCATTTCTTGCCAAATTATTCTGGCTAGGATTTCTAGTACTATGTTGAATAGAAATGGTGAAAACAGGCATACTTGTCCTATTCCTGATCTCAGGGGTAATGCTTCCAGTCTTCAACCATTGAGTAAGATACTAGTTCTGTGTTTTTCTAAATTTTTTTTTTCAACGTTTATTTATTTTTGGGACAGAGAGAGACAGAGCATGAACGGGGGAGGGGCAGAGAGAGAGGGAGACACAGAATCGGAAACAGGCTCCAGGCTCTGAGCCATCAGCCCAGAGCCCGACGCGGGGCTCGAACTCACGGACCGCGAGATCGTGACCTGGCTGAAGTCGGACGCTTAACCGACTGCGCCACCCAGGCGCCCCCCCATCCATGCATTCTAAGAACAAATCCCACATGGTCATGATGTATAATGCTTTCAGTATGCTGCTGAATTTTGTTAGTATTTTGTGGAGAATTTTTGCATCAATGTTCGTAAGAAATATTGGTCTGCAGTTTTCTTACAGTATCTTTATCTGACTTCAGTATCAGGGTAATGCTGGCTTCATAGAATGATTTAGGAAGTGTTCCTTCCTCTTTGACTTTTTGGAAGAGTTAAAGAAGGATTGGTGTTAAATATTCTTTAAATATTTGGTAGACTTTACCAGTGAAACTATCTGGTCTTGGGCTTTTCTTTCTTGGTATCTTTTTGATTACTGATTTCAACCTCCTTACCAGTAAGTTAAGGGTCTATTCAGATTTTCCATTTCCTCTTGAGTCAGTTTTGGCATTTTGTGTATTTCTAGTAAGTTGTCCATTTCTATCTAGGTTATTTGTTGGTGTACAACTGTTCATCATATTCTCATATTTCTTTTTATTTCTGTAAAGTTGATAATAACATCCCTACTTTCATTTCTGATTTTACTAATTTGAGTCTTCTTTTTTTTTCTTTGTTAATCTAACTAAAAGTTGTCAATTTTGTAGATCTTTTCAAAGAAACGACTTTTGGTTTTATTGGTTTTTCTCTGTTATTATTCTGCTTTCTGATTTATTTATCTCCATTCTAACCTTTAGTATTTCCTTCCTTCTGCTGGCTCTTAAATTGTACAGTTATGTTATTGAATGAGATCTTACTTCTTTTTTAAGGCATGCATTTACAGCTGTGAATTCCCCTCTCCACACTGCTTTCACTGCAGCTTATAAATTTTGGTATGTTGTGTTTTAATTTTCATTCATCTCAGCATAATTTCACTGGGAATTTTTTCTTTGATCCATTGGTTGTTTAAGATTGTGTTGTTTAATTTTCACATATTTGTAAATTTTTTTAGCTTTTTGTTAGTGATTTCTTGTCTCATTCCATTGTGATTAGAAAAGATGCTCACTCATTATTTTTTATGTTTTCCTTCCTCAGCGGGTATTTCTGTGGGACTTGGATGAAACCATCATCATATTTCACTCTCTTCTTACTGGATCCTATGCCCAGAAGTATGGAAAGGTAATTTAAGTCTTTCTTCATTTGTTGTAATTGTCCTTCCCCTCACTATAAGATAACCAAAGTCACTTTCTCTGCCACCCCCAACTTACCCTGTTCACCTTTCACTTTCCATGTAAAACTTTTCCTGATGGCTTGTACCAGGCAGGCTACATGGTCAGGCAGAGTTGATAAAGCTGGGGACTAGACCTAGAACCAGTGCTGAAAGCTGACATTGTTCAAGAGTACTATTTTATAAAGACTAAGTTATGGGAATGAAGCTCAAAACAGAGTGGAGTCTCAGGATTATATATTCTAAAGACTGATCTTTTAACCTTTACATCACTTTTAACAGCCCAAACTAAGCATTTTATTTAGCTGAGTGTAAGCCAGATATGTAAATTTAAAATATATAAAAGTATAAAATAATTTTCTGAAATAGATTACGTGCCTTCTTAAACTAAATATATCAAGCAGAAGTTAACTTACTTAGTCATCAGTATAAACATCAGGGTTTTGTTTTGTTTTGTTTTGTTTTGTTTTTAAACATCAGGTTTTTTTTGTTTTTTTTTTTTCAACGTTTATTTATTTTTGGGACAGAGAGAGACAGAGCATGAACGGGGGAGGGGCAGAGAGAGAGGGAGACACAGAATCGGAAGCAGGCTCCAGGCTCTGAGCCGTCAGCCCAGAGCCTGATGCGGGGCTCGAACTCACGGACCGCGAGATCGTGACCTGGCTGAAGTCGGACGCTTAACCGACTGCGCCACCCAGGCGCCCCTAAACATCAGTTTTAATAGAGGGATAAACTGTGTATTTCTACACTGAATTATCTCCAGGCTTCTGTTTTTCAGTTTCTATGAATAAATTTTACGAAAATATTTGCTTCCTTTGCTCTCTTACTATTCCCATTTATCTTATTGTCATTAATGTTTCTGTTAGAAGTACCTTCCACAGGCTTTTATTATCTAGGCTAGTTAGCTAATATGAACTCATACACTGTGGTTATAAAAATATGTAAAATAAGAGCCTCTAAGTGAAAGCCTTTCACTTACAGCCTCTAAGTGAAAACCTGATGGTTCGCTTTGTTTATTTATTTTTTTTAATAGAATTTGTTGTCAGATTGGCTAACATACAGTGCGTAAAGTGTGCTCTTGGTTTTTGGGGTAGATTCCCATGGTTCATCGTTTACATACAAGACCCAATGCTCATCCCAACAAGTGCCCTCCTCAATGCCCATCACCCATTTTCCCCTCTCCCCCACTCCCCCCCACTCCATCAACCCTCAATTTGTTCTCTGTATTTAAGAGTCTCTTATGGTTTGCCTCCCTCCCTGTCTGTTTGTAACTATTTTTTTCTCCTTCCCTCCCCCCGTGGTCTTCTGTTAAGTTTCTCAAGGTCCACATATGAGTGAAAACATGTGATATCTGTCTTTCTCTGACTGATTTAGTTCACTTAGCATAATACCTTCCAGTTCTTGATGGTGCACTTTAAAGCTAAATATATTGGTTTTCCTACAAATATTTTGGCTTCTCAGGCTTTCTTATTTCCTGGCTATTGAGATTGTCAGAAAACTGACTTCTGGTATTATACTGTATAGGCATGTGTGTGGTGGGGAGGCAGAAGAGAGATAATGGGTGTTGCAATAGTAATATTTTAGCAATAGATAGCATTTCTCACAAAATAGGAAATTTCTACACAGATTGTTGTTGTTTTTTTTAAGTGGGTTTAGTTTTCTAAAAATGAAGTCCTGAAATTTTTAACTTTCCACAATCCCAGATTCTTGTAACTGTGAATGGAATTGCATCAGTAATAGCTAGTGGGCCTGTGTTGTTTTGGCCTTGACCCAGAATAACTCTGAAATATTTAAAGATTGGAACCAGTACTGTTAGTACCAAGTCAAACAAATTTTTCACTTACTGCCTTCCAGGACCCAACAGTAGTGATTGGCTCAGGTTTAACAATGGAGGAAATGATTTTTGAAGTGGCTGATACACATCTATTTTTCAATGACTTAGAGGTAAGCGTTTTAAATTGTTTCTGTACTTGAGTAAAACATTTTGTTTGTTCCATAGCTATTTATTGAGCCAAGCTTATTGTTTTTAGAGGAAATGTGGTGAGACAGGGTGGTTGTGGAGAGGTCAGCTGACCACTTAGGCATACATAGTCTTATAAGAACAGTGCCTTGGCTATGTCACCAGTCTTGGTACTGGCCCTCAATTTTATTGGCTCAAAAATTTGATTTTTGTTAGCCTATTTGAAAGTGATCTAGATCTAGGGGAAATGTCAGCCCATCAGGCAAAAACAGTGAAATGTAAACCAACGTTCCTACTTATTCATCTATCTTAAATAATGTATACAAGGTGGGTTTGATTCTTTGTACTCTTAATTATATTTTGACTATTTTTTGGTTTTACCTTCTTAAAATCTCTTGATTTGTCAGATCTGTGAATGGCTGCTCTACTAACTCATTATAATTTATACATGCTTATTATCCATGTGTACATTAACCTTGATGTTCAGAATCATTTTATAGTTAGATGCAAGGAAAACCAGTAACACTGAGAGCTTCTTGGTGAATATTTTTGGCTTTGACATTTAAGTTCACCTTTGAGGTAACCATGGTGTAGTAGAAACAGCACAAGGCTGGGAAGTCAGAAGACCAGAGAGTGAGTTCCAGGTTAGGAAAGTTATCTCCACATTCTGGGCTTCAGTTAAACAGTGATCCTACACCAGAAAATAACAGCTGTTCTACCTGGGGAAGAAGATGTGTTGCTGGGACACAGAGGTTGGAAGGAGCAGACTTGTCACTTTATGTTCTTTTGAGTTTCAAACAGTGTACTATTTATATAACCTAGTTTTTAAAAACAGTGAAAATTTTTAATTAAAAATAAGATAGTGGGGCACCTGGCTGGCTCAGTCAAAAGAGCATGAAACTCTTGATCTCAGGGTTGTGACTTTGAGCCCCATATGGGGTGTAGAGATTACTTCGATACAATTAAAAAGAAACTAAAAAAATAAAGAATAAGATAGCATTTTATAAACACAAAGTAATCCTGTTTCTTTTTAAATACAATCTAGTTCTACCCAGTGGACAGTTCTCCAACAAGTTGTATTACCAGAGCTCTAAACTCCAGTACTTTTGTCTAAGCTCCACAATGCTTAATCTTCCTCAACTTCACATGTTGATACGTTAGGACATCATAGTTTTTATTCAGCAAACATTTATTGAAAACCTACTTTGTGCCAATAATTATTGCCAAATTGTATTTGTAATGATTTTCTAGACATAGTCCTCACTCAGGACTGAAAGTTCTGTGAAGAATTTGACCTGAATGTGTTCCTGCCCCCCCAGGTCAGTGGTTCTCAACTTCAGGGGGCATAAGAATCACCTGGGGAGCTTGTTAAAAATGAAAATTCTAGGATTTCACTCCCAGAAATTCTGATTCAAGTAGGTCTGGGGTGGACCCAAGAATATGCATTTTTTAAAAACTTCCCCAGGGGATTCTGATGCAGGTGGACATCACAACATTGCCCTAGGTGGTGTCAGAGGAGTGAATCTCCGAGTTAGGCAGGGGGTGGCATTTTATGTCAGTAGTAGCACGGGTGTGGTGGAAAGAACCTTGGATTCAAATTAGAAGGCTGAGGCTCTTTTTAGTTTCTTTCTATCACTGGTTCTGTGACCTTGGATCATTCATGTCACCTCCCTTTTAGAACATGAGGAGATTAACTTAGGTGACCACTTCTAATTCCTATGTTTGGATGTACAAGTTTCTGTTTCAGTCATTCTGTTTTGATACCATACTCTACCAGTATCTCTTTCATCTGCAAAAATTTGTTGGGTACATACCATGTAAGAGCACATGCTACATAGGACCAGACTAGAAGGGTACAAAGGAGGTGTAAGATATGGGTTGTGCCAACAGAGGGCTACAGTGTAATAGAACTTACACTGTAGTCTAGCATAGGACATAGACCTACCTGACAGTGTAAGGGAGCTTGTGTTTATTCCCATGAGCTATTGTGTTATCTCCATGACTGTTGAGATAAGAGCATACCTGAAGGTTGGGATGGTTAAGGAAAATTTCGTGGACTGTGGGATATGAATTAGGCCTTAAAAGAAGTTGGACAGCAGGGGGGTGAGAGTGATCCTCCACACACAAGAGAGACTATGAGGTATTTCATCATCTGCCGTAATTTGTGGTCTTTTTACAATATGTCATGGTGGTGATAGCGCTTCTACTCCCTGGACTGAAATAGTGTGTGGTTTTATCTTTTAACAGGAGTGTGACCAGGTGCATGTGGAAGATGTGGCTTCTGATGACAATGGCCAAGACTTGAGGTGATAGAAACAGTGATGTCTTAAACATCAGAATGCCTGTACACAATCACTGTCTAGGTTCAGAGGAAAACAAAGATGAGTAAGACATGGCCCTAAATGTTCTCACGGTCTGGTAGAGGAGACAGAGACAAACAGTTAACGATGGCAGTGTGCAGAGGTGACGGTAGAAAATGTGATGGAGCACAGAAAAGAAAGTAATTCTGGTGTCTGCGGGGAGCAGCTGGTTGCCAACATTGGAGCGGCCTTCTCAGTGCAGAATTTGAGTATGGCCTTGAATGGGGAGCAATGACAGGATGAGGAAAAAGCATTTCAAAGTAAAGGGTACACTCATTTCTCTTTGGCTAGATTTTCAGTCAGGAGGAGTGTGCTTCCACACTGGTTAGTTTTAGATACAAATAAGCATCAGGAGTTTTACCAAGGAACCTAATTGTGGGGGTCTGCTGGTGTCAGGACTAACCCTATGGGAGGCGATCTTAAAATGTTCTGTCAGGGAACACTAAACCAACTGGGTCTCAGTGGCAAAATGCTTGCTCGGCCTCCTCATATCTCTCTTGGCTGCTGTCTCCTGGCCCAGCAGTTTTATCTAACAATTTATCTAGCTTATATTTGAAGACTTTAAGAAAAAAAGACCGTCCCATTTTTCATGTTCATTTGTTTTGGTGTTTGTCCCTTTTCAGTAGGCAAAAAGTTCTTTCCTGTGTCTCCTGTAAAATTGTTTCATCCGTGAATTTTCAAACATAGAGCAGAGCTGGGCATGCCTCTCCCTGAGGGCCTAATCCTGTAGGGCTGAGAACGAGGTGAAGGTTCCACATCAAGAACAGCATCCGGTCACGCATGTTGTGCTTGCACAGCCATGGAGCATACCGTTCCTGCAAGATTTCACCGGACTTTTTAGGAAAGAGCCTGGTCTGAAGCAGTTGTGATCCACCTAAACCCTAGTGGTTTTTTTTCCTTTTATACACATGGCTAACCAGTACTTACCAAAATGTCTTGGCAACTTTATTTCCTTAGATATAGAATCTTAACACCTATAGAACTCAGTTTTGACTTTCAATTGAACCAGGTTGTCCCTAATTTTGTCGGTCATTTTGTCAATCTCTACTTAGGAAGTGTTCATCTCTCCCAGCCTGTTTCACTGTATTACTTAACTGTTGCTGTGTAACATGACCCCAAAACTAGTAACCTAAAGTTGTAAACATTATCATCTCATAGTTTTTATAGGACAGGAACTTGAAAGTGACTTAGCTGGGTACTTTTGAATCAGGGTCTCTGAAACTAAAATCAGGATATTGGCTGGAGCTAAAATCAATCATCTGAAGGCTTGATTAGAACTGGAGGAGCTGCTCGCGACCTCTCACCTGCGGCTGGTAGCAGGAGACCCCTTTTCCTTACTATCTGTACACCTCTCCATAGGGCAGTCTGAGTGTTCTCATGTGACAGCTGATGTCTTTCAGAGCAAGTGATCCAAGAGAGAGCAAGAGAAGCCTAGTCTCTGAGGTCTAACACCCTTGCTTCGACCGCATCTGTTTATATTTAAATGCAGTCCATACCTATAGAGAGAAGAATTAGAAGAGAGCAGTATTAAAGAATTTGAGGACATTTTAAGTCACCACTATGACCCATGAACTTAATAAACCAGCTAACATCTCTGAAGAATATCTCCCTTATATCTTGCAATTACTAGTATTTGGGGTTATTTCCTTCCATTATTTCTTCACATGTTTTCTCCACTTTCCATAGTTGCCATCATTTGTGTGTATGTCTGTGTGTCTGTACACAAAAATGTTATATTCCGGGGTTTTGGGTTTTTTTTTTTTTTCACTGTAAGATATGCTGTCATTCATGAAAAGACACTCTAAACCAAGACCACCTCTAGGGGAAGTTGGTGCTTGAATGGTTCTTACCTCTTGTTCCCTCTCTCTCCTCCTTTCTTTGATAGCAGTAATAGGGGTGAGGGAGATGACTAATGGAAGATAGATTCTGACACACAGAGATTAAGGGAAAAAAGGTTCTTAAAGCCTTTAGATTTGATGTCAGATGCCAGGAATAGGACAGAGAATCCCAGGTGGCATTCAGCCAAAAACCTCAGACAATAGCAGTATTAATTTTCATCATCCTCTCTCTCTGCAGCAACTACAGTTTCTCAACAGATGGTTTCAGTGGATCCGGAGGCGGTGGCAGCCATGGTTCCTCTGTGGGTGTCCAAGGAGGTGTGGACTGGATGAGAAAACTGGCTTTCCGCTACCGAAAAGTGAGAGAAATCTACGATAAGCACAAAAGCAATGTGGGTGGTAAGTGTGGCATACGACCAGTCTGATACTCTGTTTCCTTCTGACTTCTTGCATTCTTTTCCAGGCATCCCTTAGAACTCCCTAGCAACTGCTTAGGAATTGGGGCCACAATAACATTTTAATTTTGTATTAAAAAAATTGAGGTTTGATTGAAACCCTTTGAAGAGGAAGCTTTACATTTCTCACGCACTTCTCTTAGCATTGCTTTGCAAAGTTCTCCTGTTTATTAGACAAATACCTTTTTAAAGGAAATGTGTTCCAGAGATTACGTTTGATGACTTGTTTTATTCTGGACTCACAACTATTGTCAGTACTAACTAATAGGTTGCCATATTTTTTGACTGATTTATTTAACCATTAGAACAAGTCAGGTAGAGGGGCTCCTGGGTGGCTCAGTCAGTTAAACAACCAACTTTGGCTCAGGTCATGATCTCACGGTTCAGGAGTTTGAGTCCCACGTCGGGCTCTTTGCTGACAGCTCGGAGCTTTGGATTCTGTGTCTCCCTCTGTCAGGTGGAACTAGTGACTAGGTTTCTAGTGGATGGAAAACTAGGTCCAGAATTATAGTTGGCAGTGGCCAGGTGTTGGACCTTGGAAATCCTTTCTGCCCAGAAATACCTCAAATATCGGCTGTCACTATGCCTAAAATTCCATTATTTGTAATTAATTAATTAACCATAGGTTGTTCAAATTAGAAGAGACATTTCTTATTTTGCATTTGAGAAAACATGTTTATTATGAGAGTACTGAGGGCAGCTTACCCACGGTCACAGCTGGAATCCAATCTCCTAACTCTTGGTCCAGTGCCCTTTACATTCATGCAGTTCCCCCCCCCCCTCTTTTTTTTAAGTGTAAGAGATTTATCTATTTTTTTTATTCTTTATTTTTATTTTTATTTTTTTTAAGTAAGCTCTACACCCAATATGGGGCTTGAACTCACGACCTCAAGATCAAGAGTCGCATGCTTAATGACTGAGGCAGCCAGGCACCCTCATGCAGTTCCTTCTTTAGTGATGTACCCTTATAAGAAAAAAAAATTAAACTCTGAACCATTACCCTCAAAGATCTGCATATACACAAAATGTTGCATGAAGTTTCGGGGATTCCATGCACTGTCTAGTGGTATATTACCCCGGATCAAGAGAGTCCTCCTGCCACACCATGCTGCTTTACATTTTGGTGCAGAAAGTAAAAATAGGACTTCAGAGATGATTTGTTTCATTTCTTTTAGAGCCCTCCAGTACCAGATAAAAATCACAGGCATCTGGGCTTTGGGAATCTAATTTGCTTTTTTTAGATTCCCCTTCTTATGGCCTATTTTTTTATAATGATTCAGAGTCAGTACTTTTTATTTTGACACCTCCATCTTTTTGCTTTTACTCTCTGCAGACATTAGCCTTTCTTTTGTTAGTTTTCATATACAACCTAAGTATCTGATCCTTTTTTTGCCCAGTGAGTGCCAGGACCTGGTTTTCTGAAGAAAGTGATATGATGCTGTGTGAGAATCCCCTGAGCCTACCCTGGGAAACATATTAAAACTATTGTCTACCTGTATTTTATAAAATAAGAATTAACAAAAGTGCCACATCATATTATTAGTTATGAGTGTGACATATACACTTATGTGTGGGTCACATACTGGTTTTGTTGTTTTATCAGAGATGTTGAAAGTCCTGTAATTCTTGGGGCGCCTGGGTGGCGCAGTCGGTTAAGCGTCCGACTTCAGCCAGGTCACGATCTCGCGGCCCGTGAGTTCGAGCCCCGCGTCAGGCTCTGGGCTGATGGCTCAGAGCCTGGAGCCTGTTTCCGATTCTGTGTCTCCCTCTCTCTCTGCCCCTCCCCCGTTCATGCTCTGTCTCTCTCTGTCCCAAAAATAAATAAATGTTGAAAAAAAAAAAAAAAGTCCTGTAATTCTAGGCTTGCATTGTGAAACCATCAATCTGAAAACATATTATGCACAGTTCTCACAGAAATGCCTTCTATTTTTATGGAATATTTGTAGTAGAGTATAGGATTTCTCTTTCTACCTTCACTATAAGAAAATACAGGGCCAGATTGATTATTTGAATGTTGTAATTCAAGTGTCTGATAACATGCTCCCATCAGATCTGTTTTGTTCTGTGTTTAATTGTCTGATGTTAAGCACTGTTTTAGTCTCTTCTTATCTGGAGTTGTTTCACAAGTAAGTATGTACAAATAAATGATGTTCATAGAGTTGGTTGTTGAACCTGGAATCTCAGGGCTGTGAAAGCACAATCCCACGGGAGCAGTGCAAGGCAGTGCAAAGACTTCTGAAACCAAAGCCACTGACCTGCTTTGTGATCTTAGGCAACCTCCTTTTCCTCCCCGGGCTTTGGTTTCTTTAGAGAGATTGGAAATGCTGCAGACGCTCCCAACTATAACCTTCATTTTGCCCCCTTTGATTCTTGATATCACGTCTAAAGCAGTGCTCCTCAAAGGATGGTCCACTAGTCTGCAAATTATGTTATTGGGTGGTGATAAAAGAGTGAGCTTGTTGCAGAATTTAATCACAGTGTTTCTTTCAGCTGATTTTGTTGTGGTGGTTGCCCCCCACCCCCTAGCAAAACATTCTGATAAAGTCAAAAAGACCTCTTAATTAAGTAGGCTACTCTAGGGTTTTACCAGGAAGAGAAACCTGTTAGCCTGGTAGAATATTTCAGTGACCCACAGCGTTTCTAAATTGAATTTAGAAGTTGCTTCCTCGGTGTCAGCAAGGATATGTTGTCAAATGATAAATGTGTCTGCTTTTATTCTGAAAGGCCTGCTCAGTCCCCAGAGAAAGGAAGCACTGCAGAGACTGAGAGCAGAAATTGAAGTTTTAACAGATTCCTGGTTAGGAACTGCATTAAAGTCCTTACTTCTCATCCAGTCCAGGTATGGTACTTCTTTTAGTTCTCACCCTCTCTAAGAAACACTCTTTACTACCCCAGTCCATGATAGGCCATTCTCTAACATAGGTTTGGGCTCGTGGTAAGAGGAGTTTAAAGGATGCAGGAAAACATGTAGGGTAGGTAGGAGGTAAGGTCATTCTGCGCTAACAGCACACCTTCGAATTTTAAGAGAATATTTATACATGAAAGCCTTTTTCTTTCTCCTTACTTTTTTGTCACAGAATTAAAGCTCAGTGACCAATAATCTCCAGCCAGGAGATGGCCCAGTCACATCAAAGAATCCATGTAGGAGACACATCACATATTCTAGGTACAGGACACTCTGAAGAAATGTACCAAAACCCACTTAGGAAGGCAGGATTCAAAAGGAATATATTAAGCAGTTTAGGGATATTTCAGCTTGAAGCTCAGAATGGGAAATAAATACAGTCAAATACAGTCTGCACTAATACCCTATTGCTCCCTCCCTCAAAGCAGGAATTCCAGATCTACAACTTAGTAGAGCAAACAGTAAAACTGACACTGAAGGGTGGGTATTCCTGAAGGTAAAGTACATGTGAAGTTAACATGTATTCTGGAATTGGTGCTGCTATTGTGTAAAAGGCAAAGAGGACTTAAGTCATATCTTATTAAGGGCTGAGTTGCATTCAGATGAAATAGCACTGTGACTATAAGCCTTTTTGCTGGTTTCCTAGCGTGTAGGGTCAGTGACATGGATTGGTGGTTTATTTGCTAACGAGTGCAGTGAGCTAGAATGGTTAGACGGGAAATGAAGCAAGAATCAAGTTGCTACTCTGTGCCCACTGTATATATAGAATCACTGTCCTTTAATATAGGAAATAAATAAACCTGAGATAATTAGACCAGTAACTGAACATGGCCCTGAACAAATATCAGGCCCTTTGAGGTTAGTTTTTAATAATTAGTTCCCAAAGAGAAGGCCCGTTCAAATTCTTGCTCCCAGGTTAGTTTGGTTTCACCTTTTTCTTTTTATTTTTTCTCCCTTCTAGAAAGAATTGTGTGAATGTTCTGATCACTACAACCCAGCTGGTTCCAGCTCTGGCCAAAGTTCTCCTATATGGGCTAGGAGAAATATTTCCTATTGAGAACATCTATAGTGCTACCAAAATTGGTATGGTTTCTATTTTGTTTCTTGTCACTTGCTTTACATAATACTACCTACTTATGATGCACTTAATTATTTACTAACCCCTTAATTAGGCATTTTAGAGAGAGAGAGAGATAGATCTGTAACCCTCACAGCAGTCTTCCTAATACTAGTGATGGGCCAGTTCAGGCTTAACAGCTGTGTAAGCTTGCTCAAGCCTTCATAGCTAGTAAGTTGCATAAACAGGATTCAAATCCAGGTTTGTAGAACTTAAAATTTATCATGTTCTTTCCTTTTATAATAATTGGAAGAACGTACAGGTAGCTTAGAAATCTACCTTTTTTTGTGAGAGGGGGAGAGAGCACATGAGTGCATGCTGCCATGGAGGGTAGAAGGGGCAGAGGGAGAGGGAGGGAGGGAGGGAGGGAGGGAGGGAGGGAGGGAGAGAGAGAGAGAGAGAGAGAGAGAGAGAGAGAGAGAGAGAAAGAGAAAGAATATCTTAAGCAGCCTCCATGCCCAGTGTGGAACCTGATGCGGGGCTCATCTCACGGAGATGACCTGAGCCGAAATCAAGACTCAGATGCTCAACTGACTGAGCCATCCAGGTGCCCCTACAAATCTCCTTTGCCTCATTCCAAGTTTCTTTTTCTTTTTCACAGAGAGAGTGCTGCAGTAGAGTATAATAGAAAAAGCACTAGATTAAAAATCAAAGGCTAAGCTGCATACTTAAAAATGGTTAAATCTCTCACACCCATTAGGATGGCTGCTGTCAAAAAAAGAAAAATAAGGGAGCCCATGTGGTTCAGTCGATTGAGTGTCCAACTCTTGATTTTGGCTCAGGTCACGATCTCATGGTTTGTGGGATTGAGCCCCACATTGGGCTCCACTCTGACAGCACAGAGCCTGCTTGGGATTCTCTCTCTCCCTCTCTCCAGTGTCTCTCAAAATAATACACTTTAAAAGAAAAAAGAAAGAAAAGACAAATAAGGGTGCCTGGCTAGCTCAGTCAGTGGAGCACGTAACTCTTGATCTCGGGGTCATGACTTCGAGCCCCACATTGGGCATAGAGTTTACTTAAAAATAAAATTAAAAAGAAAAAGAATAAGAAGTGTTGACAAAGATGTGGGTAAATTGGAGCCCTTCTGCCCTTTTGGTGGGAACATAAAATGTTGAAACTGCTATGGAAAACCATACAGCAGTTCCTCAAAAAAATTAAAGATAGAACTATCATATGATCAGGAATCCCACTTCTGGGTATATATCCAAAAGGATTGAATGCAGGTTCTCAAAAAAATATTTGCACACCTGTGTTCATAGTAGCCAAGAGATGGAAGCAGCTCAGATGTCCATCAAATGATTGGCTCGACAAGATGTGGTGTATTACAGTGGGGTTTTATTCAGTCATAAAAGGGAAGAAACTCTTGTCACATACAGCCACACGTATCAGCCTTGAAGGCACTCTGCTAATGGGGTAAGCCAGTCACAGAAAGACAAATACTTCTTAGAGTAGTCAGATTCATAGAAATAGAAAGTAGAATGGTGACGAACAGGGGCTTGGAGGGGAGGGAAATGGGGAATTGGCTGTTTAATGGGTATGGAATTTCAGCTTTGCACCATGAAAATTTCTAGAGATATATGTTGCGCAACAATGTGAGTATACTTTACGCTACTGAAGTGTACATTTAGAAATGGTGAAGATGGCAAATTTTCTGTTATGTGTTTCTTACCACAGTTTTTTGAAAAGGAAAAAAATAGTAATAAGGACTAGAATTCAAGTCCTATCTCTCCCAGTTACTAGTTCTCACCTTAGGCAAATTACTTTATCTCCCGAGCCTCAGTTTTCTTATATAAAATGAGAAACTTCCAGATAGGTTGTGAAATCAAATGAGACTATATGAAGGTACTTTTTAACCCCTAAAAATGTATTCAGTACCAAATATGTGAGACAGTGGGTACTCAGTAAACATCTGCTGAATTAATTAATTGGTGCCAGACTTATACAAGACCAACTTGTTCTATTAAGAAGGCAGCAGAGGGGCGCCTGGGTGGCGCAGTCGGTTAAGCGTCCGACTTCAGCCAGGTCACGATCTCGCGGTCCGGGAGTTCGAGCCCCGAGTCAGGCTCTGGGCTGATGGCTCAGAGCCTGGAGCCTGTTTCCGATTCTGTGTCTCCCTCTCTCTCTGCCCCTCCCCCGTTCATGCTCTGTCTCTCTCTGTCCCAAAAATAAATAAACGTTGAAAAAAAAAAAAAATTTAAGAAGGCAGCAGAGGGGCACCTGGGTGGCTCAGTGGGTTAAGCGTCTGACTTCGGCTCAGGTCATGATCTCACAGTTTGTGGGTTCGAGCTCCGCATCAGGCTGCGTGCTGACCGCTTGCTCAGAGCCTGGAGCCTGCTTCAGGTTCGGTATCTCCTTCTCTCTCTGCCCCTCCCCCGCTCACGCTTTGTCTCACTCTGTTTCTCAAAAATAAATAAATGTAAAAAAATATTTTTTTTAATAAAAAAAAGGCAGCAGAATCTCACTCTGCTTCTTGTGTGCTACACGCGGTCAGGGAAAGAGGAACATGACAACCCTCTCTTCTCCTGTTCAGACTCTTTCTGCTTACAGTTTCTACTTCCACATTGTACCATTGTACTTCCTAGAGTTTGAAGCTGAGCTGTGGTTATTCATTTTTTTAATCTACTACATGCCTACTGATCAGTTTTCTCCATAAAAAGTAGGTCTGATTTTTTTTTTCTTTTTATATCCCAGGACCTGTGGAGGTTATAAGCCCACCAATCCCTTTTGACATTTATTTTTCTTCCTTCATTCACCAAATATTTCTTGGTCACCTTTATATGCAAGGCATTTTGCTAGGCGTTGGGGATACAGCAGTGATCCAAAAAGACAAAAATCCTTGCCCCTAGTGGGAAGAAATGGTCGGTCAGTAAATAAGTAAGTAAGTAAACTACATATGTCATATGGTCATAAGTACTATGGCTGACAATCAGGAAAAGAAAGTCATGTTTCTTTTTTTTAATTTTTAATTTTTTTTTAATTTTTTTTAATGTTTTATTTATTTTTGAGAGAGAGAGACGAAGTATGAGCGGGGGAGGGACAGAGAGAGAGGGAAACACAGAATCAGAAGCAGGCTCCAGGCTCCGAGCTATCAGCACACAGCCCAATGCAGGGCTCAAACCCGTGAACCATCAGATCATGACCTGAGCCGAAGTCAGACGCTTAACTGACTGAGCCACCCAGGCGCCCCTAATTTTTTTATTTTTGAGTGAGAGAGAGAGCAAGAGCACGCGTGGGGGAGGAGCAGAGAGAGAGAGAGGGAAACACAGAATCCAAAGCAGGTTCCAGGCTCCAGTCAGATGTTCCTGATGGATCAAATAAGGTTGCTTTTAGCTACATGGAGGAGGTCATTAATAATCTTGACGTGCAGTTTGAGCAAAATGATGGGGGTGAAATCCTAATTGGAATGGATTTAAGAGAGAATGGGAAGAGCTGGAGAAGTCAACCATATGACAACACTTTAGATCAATTGTAAAGAATAACAAAGAAATGAGGCAGTAATTGGAGAAGTATATGGGTTCAAGAAGATTTTCGAACATAAGAGAAATTCTACCAAGTTGATATGCAGGTGGAAATGATTCACACACGAGGAAGGACAATAGCGATGCCTCCTGTGTGTCAGGTGTTGCCAAGGCGCTAGGAATACAGCAGTTACAAAATCCTCTGTACTCATGGAACTTATCTTCACTTGCTGGTGCTAATTGGGTTATCTATCCATATGAAGAGAAAAGCAGAATTATATTCCTTCTTTATGCTATTTGAAAAAATAAATCCCAAATGGATTTAAAAAAAAAACAACATGGTAAGCAGAAGTTTAACTTTGAGAAGAAAATACAGAAGAGTAGAAAAGGATCTCATTTAAAAGACCCCAAAATTCGGGGTGCCTGGGTGGCTCCATGGCTTGAGCACTGACTCTTGGTTTCAGCTCAGTGATGATCTCACAGTTAGTGAGTTCAAGCCCCACATAGGGCTCCATGCTGATGGTGCAGAGCCTGCTTGGGATTCTCTCTCTCTGCCCCTCCCCTGCTCGCTGTCTCTCTCTCTTTCTCTCTCTTTCAAAATAAATAAACTTAAAAAAAATAGACCCCAAAAATAGTTCTAAAAAACAAAAAATTATTGTTTTGATTAGATGAAGCTTTTAATTTTATATCCAGTGAAAGATAGTATAAAGTAACAAAACAAACCAGACTGGGAAAAGATATTTGCAACCCTTTTACTTCTTAATTGGTATACAAAATCTATAAAGAACTATAAATCATTAAGCAACAAACAGCATATTAGAAAAGTGGACAGAAACCTTGGAACAGCCAGTTTGCAGAAAAGGAAAATCAGTTTGCCAGTAAGCATATGAAGAGTTCCTTAACCTCACCAATTAAGGATATTCAGATTAAAGAAATGCAAATTAAAATCTGATACATTTCCTGTTCATCAGATGGATAGAGACTTAGTCTGACAGCGCCCAATTTTGTCCAGAAAATGGAAACACTCTATCTGTGGGATTGAAAATGGATATAGCCCTTCTTGGAGAACAGTTTGTCAGTGTCTTGTAAAGTTGGAGATGTGCATAACCCTGTGATCAAGCAACTCCACTTTTATAAATTTTTTTTAACATTTATTTTTGAGAGAGAGCATGAGTGGGGAAGGGGCAGAGAGAGAAGGAGACACAGAATCTAAAGCAGGTTCCAGGCTCTGAACTGTCAGCACAGAGCCCAATGTGAGGCCTAAACTCACAAACCGTGAGATCATGACTTGAGCCAAAGTTATCATGAGATCATGACCTGAGACGCTTAACCGACTGAGCCACCCACGCACCCCTAAGCAATTCCACTTTTAGATAGATACACTTTAGTATAGGGGTCTGCAGACTCTAACTCATGTGCCAGATTCTGCCCAATGCCTGTTTCTATAAATTTGTATTGAAACATAGCAATGTCGGGTCATTTCAATAGCTGCTTTCACTCTACAGTAGCAGAATTCAGTTGTTGCAACAGAGATCATATGACCTGCAAAGCCTGAAATATTTACTACCTGACTCTATACAGGTAGTTTGCCAACCCCTGCCCTTAAGTAATTCCCACATCCACAAGGAGGCATGTGTGAGAATTTTTTTTTTTTTTGATGCCACATTGTTCATAATAGAAACTAATTAGAGACAGCCTATCTGTGAACCTGTCCATGAAAAGAAAATGGATAAATAGATATATCCAAACAATGGAATGCTATATGGCAGTTAAAAGCGAATGAACTAACCTACATACATCTGCAAGGATTGATATGAAAAACAATGTTCAACACAAAAAACACATTGCAGATAGGTAAGTACAGCATGTATCGTTTATCTAGAGGTCAAAAATGTTCGCAGCCATATACCATACATTGTTAATGGATACATATGCAGAAAGGAAGGGTCATCAGGTGGGGATACACGGGAAACTTCAAAAAAAAAAATCTAATATCTCATTATTCTTACTTTTTTATCTAAAGCAAAGATAAAGTGTTTAAGATTTGACAAAAGTGGGTTGGTGGAAGGTATACAGGAATTTATTTTATTCTTTTTTGAGTGTGTATGTTGATTTCATTTACAATAGATTAGGGGAAATCCAGCCCCCCTTCATATTTTGCTGTTGCTGCCACTGCTTCACTATGCATTGCATAAGAACCCAGAGCACTCGCTAAAGCCTTTCATACTTGAAAGGTAGATCTTCTGCAGTGCTTTTTATACTGAGTCCTGACACCCATTGAGTGGGAATGATTGTATTCCCTTTGACAGTACATGTGCTTATTTGGTAATTTTTCTCAATCTCATTTCACCCAGAGCTGATTTGCGAAGCTATAGTGGTACCTGGTGCCTTGGTAACCACAGTGAGAGGCTTAAGGCTTTCCTTGACAGAACTGTGAAATGGGGAGCAAGGAGACGAAATATTTGTCTCCTTCCTCTGAAATGATTTCAGAGCTTTGGTTCTGTTAATTGCCACTCTGTTATCTTGGACATTAACAAGACTTCTCAAAATCATCTCTGAAAATGTCATAAGTGTTTTTGATAGGGGAAGCCCAGAAACCTAATATTCTCCAAAGGCTTGTTTAAAGTCTTGCAGTTGTTTGACATTTGGTAAGCTGAGTGGTCATTGCCCATACCCTCCTGAATGGAAAGCTCATCTCCAGAATTTTTTTGAGAGAGTAAAATGGAGGAGGTATATTTACCAACGGTATTGGGAGTCATTTTTTCATGTAGCTACTTCTTCACTTTGAGCTGTTAATAACTCTCTCCATCTCTTAATCCTTTTAAAGGAGACATTCCTAAATGTATTTCATCCTTGATCATTACATGCCAGAACAATGAAAACATCTCTTGTGTCCTTGTCCTCTAAATAGGAGACATTTCCTTTGTTGGGTCTTGGGGAAAAAGTCTAAAATCTGATTTAAGGTTTTTTTCTATAGACAGATCATAAAGTAGACTGGGTCTGGCAGTGGTTGGCTTAGGTCATAAGGATGTAATATTTGGAATGGAATTAAGACAGCTCTTTGAACATAATAAAAATTTATTATTAGTGGAAATATTTAATATTTGAATCGGGGCTCAAAACATGGGTTATAGTCATCTACTGAATCATTTATGAGATTAATATGCATTTACTCTGCAAACATTGAATTGCCTGATTCGAATGTCCAACATCACAATGCTATTGCAAAGTGTTAGCACTGAAAGGGACCTGAGGGCACCTGAGCCAAGCTTTTTATTACAAGTGGGAGACTGAAGCCCAAAGAGGACTAGTGTTTGGTCCAGGTGACTAGTTCACCTGGTTTGAGGTGCCAGTTGGGCTAGAGATTTCAAAGACTCTTTCAAAGTTGCTTAGATTTCAAAGTTGCTTAGATGTGCCAAGCAGGACTTCTGAGTAAAGGTGTATAGGTTTTCTTGTCAATTACGATCTAGTCTTCTCCAGTTCATGTATATATACTTATTGCAACAATTTTCCAGCAGATGGCAGTCAAGTGCCTTGAGGAAGAGGCACTTTTTTCTTCCTCACTCAGGAACCTTGGTGCTAAGTCACTGGTGTGGTAAGAAGAAAGGATGAGGTCAATGGAGCAGGATGAAGAAGAAAGCAGAGTTAGGACTTTGCCTAACAGAAAAAGGGAAATAAAGTCTAAGATGGTGAAAAGAGCAAGGGAGATAATTGCCTTTTTGTTTACTTATGCAACTAAAGTATCTTTCCTACACCAGTATCATCTGTGCATCTTTCTGGTGTGTTTCACATGGGATTTGAATTTTGATACATTGCCAGTGTTTTTCAACTGTCTGCATGGATTTAAATCACCCTTTCCCAAGGTCAATTTCAGAGATACACTATCTCAGTTGCTTGCAGTTACAACATATAATAGGATATTCTGGATGTGACAGATTTACTGCCATATTCATTGGCACTCTGGGGCTCTACCCCACTAAAAGACATAAGACCCATGCCTAGGACTGTTTCTGGAAAATGAAGAATGGGAGGAAAATGGCCATTAGTCCATTTCTTGTTACAAACAAATCAGGACCTTATGCTTCCACTTTTTTTTTTTCCTATACTAAAACGTTTCCCTCCAAAATCATCCTTTCATCATGGCATAATAGCCAGAACCTAGACTTGGAACCAGGAGTCCAAAGTGTTGCTACTAGCTTGTTTGTGATCTAGAACAAGTTTCTAATCTTTTCAGTCTCATTTTCATCTGTAAATATGAAATGGTAGTTATCTCACTGATTATTTTGAGAATTCATTAAAGGAGTACCCTTGAAAGCTGCTTTGTAAGCTATAAAGTACAGGAGATAGGGAGAAGAGAAGTGGTATCCCAGCTGTCACACTTTTTAGGCTCCTTTGCTTCCCATTTATAAAAATTCCCCACACTAAGATCTTAGGGGCTTTACCCTAAATATGAAGATTAAAATAAGAACCTAGAAAGTACAATGCCTAGAAAGCCTGATGTCTTCATTATTGTCTAAATAGCCCAATTTCCCATTCTTTGGGTAGCAGGCCTGCTGGATCTCTAGCTGTCACGCTTACTCCCCACCAAACTACCCACATGGGCTGCTACTTGTTCTGTCCAAGCATAGGCAGGTGAACCAGCAGCAGCCCTTCTGTTTGGTGTTGAAAAAAGGTAGGGAGAATGTCCTCATGGGAAATTTCTTTTTCTCATCAGGTAAGGAGAGCTGCTTCGAGAGAATCGTGTCTAGGTTTGGAAAGAAAGTCACGTATGTAGTGATTGGAGATGGGCGAGACGAAGAAATTGCAGCCAAACAGGTAAAGAGAACAGTGCGTGTGGGAATGCATGAAGCATTAGAAAGATGGTAAAAGTCAGAAATCTTAGCAATCGGCTGTGTCTTTAGTGTTTTCCCTTCTCTTTCTCTCCCGTTTTTCTTCAGAGAGGTTCATTTGTTTCCCCCAAATAGAGCTTTCCCTAAAAGTTGTTAGACCTTCTTATCCCCCTTCTGTTTGCCACTCAAATTTTAAAATCTTTGAGCCCTGCTCTAGGGACCCCCATCTTCCATCTTCATCTTAGAGGGCAGTGCCTTCCCAAGACTATGAGACTTCACTACAAAAAGGGGCGCCTGGGTGGCTCAGTCAGCTGAGCATCTGACTCTTGATTTCGGCTCAGGTCACGATCCCAGGGTCGTGGGATTGAGCCCCTCTCAGAGGGATTCTCTTTCTCTCTCCCCCTCTCCCTCTGCCCCTCCCTCCCACTCATGCTTGCACTCTCTCTCTCTCTCTTAAAAAAAAAAAAAAAAAAAAAAAGCAAATCACTCTGACTTTTCCAGGCTTTAGATCTTCAAAAAGCCACTACAATCAAGTAGAAATTTAGATAAAATCCTTTCTGCTTCCAAGCCCAGGAAGGATTCTTCTGACATTAACCTCCTCACTATGCAGGTCCCAACTCCAGGTCACCTCATCTTAATACAGGAAACAGTAGATGAAAGAGTCTTGGCTCTGTAATCTAACAGTAGATTGGTTCAGATCTCATCTGTTTATTTAGCTGTGTGACTTTGGACAGTTTACTTATCCTCCTCTGCATTTATTAAATGGATCTGCAGAAGTTCTTTTCCTCTACCCTAGTTTCTTTCCAGCAACTCTGTTTCTTAGACTTGGAGGTGGTAGGTTGCCAACTAGGACCAGCTGTCCTGATTTCTTCACCCAGTTAATGTAAAAACTTCCACTATTAATAAACTGTGTGATTGGTAATCTGGTGGCATGATTACCTCATAATGTTTTCATTTACCATTTTATGTAGCATTTCTTTCTTTTTCTTTTTCTTTTTTTCTCATGTGTTATCTCTGAGGCTTTGAGTCTAAAGTACTTGTTGCCCTCTGGGAAAGACACTAGAAACTAGTAGATGGAGGCATCAGTGCTTCTTGGCTTGAAGAAGGGAGTGGGGGAGATAAAGAACAACTTCAGGGGCGCCTGGGTGGCTCAGTCGGTTAAGCAGCTGACTTCGGCTCAGGTCACGATCTCGTGGTCCGTGAGTTCGAGCCCCGCGTCGGGCTCTGTGCTGACAGCTCAGAGCCTGGAGCCTGTTTCAGATTCTGTGTCTCCCGCTCTCTCTGCCCTTCCCCTGTTCATGCTCTGTCTCTCTCTGTCTCAAAAATAAATAAACGTTAAAAAAAAATTAAAAAAAAAAAAAAAAAGAACAACTTCAGTCATTAGCAGAGTTGGTGCCTCTAAGCTGATGCCTGTAATCATCTACCGTTGAGGGGCACCTGGGTGGCTCAGTTGGTTAAGCACCTGACTCTTGATTTCTGCTCAGGTTATGATCTCACAGTTTGTGAGTCTGAGCCTCATGTCAGGCTCTGCACTGACAGTGCGGAGCCTGCTTGGAATTCTCTCTACCCCTCCCCTGCAAGCGCGCTCTCTGTCTGTCTCAAAATAAATGAATGAATTTAAAAATAAATAAGTAAACAAAACAAAAAAGAATATTAACTGCAGAAGCCAAAGTGATGTCCAACTGGCTTCTTTAAAAAAAAAAAAATCATCTATTATTGATATACCCATTGGAAAATGCCTTTAGAGTTCCATCCAGTTCAACCTCTACCCTGTGAGGGACCTTTTCTGCAGCCACTTTGACAGAAGACATTCTGATTCTTGCTTGAATAAACCCAAGAATGGGGAGTCCGCTTCCTAGGTATCCTGTTCTACCATGGGGCCACCCAAGCTGTTAGGATGTTCCTCCTTCCACAGAACTAAAACTCATGTCTCTAACTTTCACATCCTGGTCCTAGTCCTGAGCACAGCATAACACGTCTGTTTCCTCTTCTGCATATTAAAAGCCCTTTAAATATTATATGTGAGCAGCATGCTCGAAAAAACCCTGAGCTGCATGCCAAAATAACTGTTGTAGGACTTCAGTGTTCCAGGTAATTTGCAACCAATTTGAGCAAAACAGTCAGTAGAGCTAATCCCCTTCAGCTTCATAGAACATAGTTTCCAACACTTGGATTTTTCAGATCCCTTCTTTAAAATGTGGCTTCCAGGAAAAAAAAAATTTTTTTAGTTTAATTTTTTTTTTTTAATTTGAATCCAAGTTAGCATATAGGGCAACAGTGATTTCAGGAGTAGGTTCCTTAATGCCCCTTACCCATTTAGCCCCTCCCCCCTCCCACAACCCCTCCAGTAACCCTCTGTTTGTTCTCCATATTTAGGAGTGTCTTGTTTTGTCCCCCTCCCTGTTTTTATATTATTTTTGCTTCCCTTCCCTTATGTTCATCTGTTTTGTATCTTAAAGTCCTCATATGAGTGAAGTCATATGATATTTGTCTTCTCTAGTTTTGATTGCTGAGTAATACTCCATTTTATGTGTGTGTGTGTGTGTGTGTGTGTGTGTGTGTGTGTGTGTATACACATATCTTCTTTATCCATTCATCCATCGATGGACATTTGGGCTCTTTCCATACTTTGGCTATTGTTGATAGTGCTGCTATAAACATGGGGGTGCATGTGCCCCTTCGAAACAGCACACCCGTATCCCTTGGATAAATACCTAGTAGTGCAATTGCTGGGTTGTAGGGTAGTTCTATTTTTAGTTTTTTGAGGAACCTCCATACTGTTTTCCAGAGTGTCTGCACCAGTTTGCATTCCCACCAGTAGTGCAAAAGAGATACTCTTTCTCCGCATCCTTGCAAACATCTCTTGTTGCCTGAGCTGTTCATGTTAGCCATTCTGACTGTTTTGAGGTGGTATCTCACTGTGGTTTTGATTTGTATTTCCCTGATGATGAGTGATGTTGAGTATTTTTTCATGTGTTGGTTGGCTATCTGGATGTCTTTGGAGAAGTGTCTATTCATGTCTTTTGCCCATTTCTTCTTCTGGATTATTTGTTTTTTGGGTGTTGACTTTGATAAGTTCTTTATAGATTTTGATAGTAACCCTTTATCTGATATGTCGTTTGCAAATATCTTCTCCCATTTTGTTGGTTGCCTTTTAGTTTTGCTGAATAATTTTTTTTAAGTGGCTTCCAGAACACACAGTATTCTGCACAGGATTCTGACAACATAGTAAATGGGATTATTATTTCTCAGATGTATGTATTCTGCATCTTCGTTGTAAACAAGATATGGGCTTTGTAGCTCTGAAACTTACTAACCATCTATAAAAAAGCAATGTAATATTAATACTGATTTCTTATGTGGGTCATTTTATTTGATCCTAAAGACCCTGTGTAGTAGCTAGAATGAGCATATATCATAAATGCACAGTTACCACTAAAGCCCTAATAAAAAAATCTCTCACTTTTGTAAAGTGTCCTGTAATGTACAAAGTCCTTACGCATATGACTCACTTGATCCTTATAATAGCCCTAGAAGGTGGGCAGAAGTAGAGAGGAGTACCAAGTGTCTTGGTGAGAGGAATGGGTATATGGATAAATATGAGCTCCCAAAAGAAGTTGGGTTAATCAACTATCAACTGTCCCCTCTCTTCCAGCACAACATGCCTTTCTGGAGAATCACAAACCATGGAGACCTAGTGTCCCTCCACCAGGCTTTGGAGCTTGATTTTCTCTAAGAACTGGAATGAAGACCCTTCCCCATGAGCTCCTTTCCACTCCTGAAGGGAGCTGGAGACTGAAACTGTCTGGGAACTCTCTCTGTCTCTGTCTCTGTCTCTGTCTCTGTCTCTGTCTCTGTCTCTGTGTGTGCATGTCTCTCTCTCTTTCTCCACGGAACACTGGTGAGAACACAGTCAGAACCAACAGCTGCAAGGGATGAAGCTTATTTTTGCTAAGAGTGAGCTGCAGCCCCGTGTTCATCCTCGTGTAGAGGCAGGAGACAGTTGGATTGAGAGAACAATAGACTCACCGCAGCTACAGTGCTTTTAATTCTTCCGGTTTTTGTTTTGTTTGACTTTGTTTCAAAAAATGAAGAAAAGAAAAGAAAAGGAAATTCTTGGGGCAGAGTTGCGCTCTTAGTTCATGACCAGTTTGAGAACTGCTCTGAACTTGCAGTTAACAGGATAAATGTGGCAGACTTTTGTGACACCATCTCTCGAAGTCTTTGTAATCTCCTTAGCTGTAGAACATATTCCCAGGGAATGTACATGTTATTTTTATAGTTAAGGGTCTGGTCTCTGAAGCAGGTTTTCCCTCCTTTCTTTTTCTAGCAAGAAAGGGGTGTGTAAAGTTTCCTTGGAAAATAGCGATTGAAATATCTAAAATACCTCTCTGTGACAGTAGCACCTCTTTAGCTGCTCCAGTGGTCTGCTCTCTAGGGTGGTTTCCTTCCTGTTCTTCCATCTCCTAGTTTGCTGAACTGTGGGGCACTGGACACTGATTAACTTTAGACTTTGGTGTTTCCCATCCTAGAAGCCTTAGTCGCTTTTCCAATCCCTGTCCCCCTTTAACCAAATGGCACAACCCTAGAAGTTCCCCCTCTTAAGACAGTAAATTCTAAGCCTTCAGCTTGCCTCTATCCAAAGGCTGTGTCCCAGTGGGCTTACCTCCAAACTGGAGGAAAAGGACTAAGGCTTCGTATGAATTTCTGCTGCTTTGGCTCTTGGAACAAGAAGATTCCATCTTTTATTCCTGCAGAGAAGCACCCTTCCCCAACAGATGCTCACCCCTACAGCCTTCTCTTCCTTCTTAGTCATCAGTACTAGATTCTTGCCCCTTTCCTGCCTTCTGTACCTCACATCCACCTCCATGCAGCTCTGGCCAATCCTTCGGCTTTGGACCCAAGAAGTTAAATCAAGTCTAAGAATAGACTCCTAACTACATTTGACTTCCTTTGAAGCCCTTAAGCCAAGAAAGGTATTCTGGGCATATATTTACCCAGATCTCTGCCTGCTTCTCAAATCCCATTATAAAATGGGAAAACAGAAGGCCAGAAAGACTTTCCTGGTTTAAATGAGGGTGCTGGAACCCTATTCTATGCCTGAACATTTACTCCTGGGCCAAATGGAGGAACATCTCTCACCCTGACCTCTGGGAAGATCGGTGGGTGCCGGGCAACTAATCCCAGCCTTACAGCCCAGCTGTGTTTGTGGATGCTTCATCCCTCCAAGACCAACCAGGGCATCTGCTCAGGCACGATCAACTCCCTAGAGCTGAGGAAGTTCAGCCTCTACCAGGCTGCATGGAGAAAGGTAATCATCTAAGCACCTCAGGTATGCAGTCTGGGTCCTCAGTAGGAGGCATCCCTTGACCAACCCCAGCTATAATTGCCTGCCCTCCAAGATACTGCATATCCATTTCCAGAGATGTTGCAGCATAAAGAGGCCAGACTCCTTCCAATGCCAGGCCACCCAAATAGCAGCAGAGAAAGGCTGATATACACATTCCTTCAGAACTGATTGAGAAAGTGCTTCATTACTCACAATTTTAGGGGAACAGTTTTGGGGGAGGAGTTGAAGTCAGTGCTCATGACTCAGCTGCCTCTTTGGCCTTGTCTCCATTGGCAGGTGGGGGAAGAGACGGGGCATGTACTCTGAGGCCAACTTTCCATGGTCTATGTTCAGCATAGCTGCCCAGATGCTGCTCTGCCTTGCTTGATAATTGATCCTAGAAATCTCCATGATGGGTCTTTCTTCCAGGGCCCAAGCTCTCCCCATACTGACAGTATAACTGTTGGTTTCTTGCACTGGACATAGGCCATCTGGTTGGCACTATACTTCAGGCTCGTGAGGCTGTGGATGTGGGTACCCCCATCGTGCACATAGGTCCACACGCAAACACTTCCCTCTCCCTGCCCTTTGGGAGAAGCTCTTTATCCCTGTAATATGACTTGGACCCCTCTTTCAATGTCATTTCCTCCTCCCTGCCGTGACTGCCCAGCTTCAGTCTTTGCAAAAGGAACTTGAAATTGGCTAAAAGAGGTGAGGAAGCTCTATTGAGCAGAACAACCTCTGCATTTTTCTGGTTATTGCTGCCCTCCTTATAAGGCAGACAAAAGGTGGGAGCTTCCTGATTCCTCTTTGCCAAAGTGAGTTGTCCAGAGAATGCAGTGTTCTTCTTTGACCCTGTGTTTTCTTCCTCCCCAGCACAAAGATCTGGAAAGGAGAGTAAGTGGGTAGCACCAAGAGCTCTTGGAAGCTGAGGGCCAAAGGATACAGTGGGTCATTTCTTCAAGAGGGAAGCCTCTTTATGTGAAAGTGTCCCCAGGAAATTAGCCACGTGATGAGTCTGTCCCCCAGCTGGGCACTGTGGGTTCTATAAGATGGGTCTGCACATTTCACGGTGAGGACTGTCTCTAGCACGGGATCTGAAGTTGTCAGATGTGTCCTGGGTTTAAGAGGTGGCTTGACTTTCGAATGTAAAACTGACTGTGCCTTAGCATCACTCTGTCCCAATGCCCCTGGGGCGGCTGCTGGTGTCCAGGAGAATAGATGCCTGTTCCAGATTTAGATGCCTATTTGGGCTTTTATTTGGTTTGGGGTGTTCCTGTCTTCTGCAAGTTGGGGGTGGGGGGCAAAGCTAGTGTCCCAGGAGACTTGTGCCACAGCTTGTTCGCAGTTTACACAAACTCACCTTTAAAGCTCCAGGTAGAACCTGATTGGCAAACTCTAGCTGCAGCATGTGGAGCACCAAGATGTTCACTGCTTTGAATGGGTGTCAGTGCCACTGAACCATGGGGGAGAGGAGTATAGAGGCAGAGCCACATTCTTCCCCTTCCTGGTCTAAGCCAACGGTGGTGAGTTTGGGTCTTCCTCTCCTAACTCCTGTAGAAGGGGGGCAGTTAGGGGCCTTCTTGAGGAGGCTTCTACTTCTTACCACTAAATTGGTTTCCGTTTTCGTCCAAAAGTTGGAACTCTCCAGATGTTCACACTTACAAAGAAGCCAAATCTGAATTCTGGGATTCTAAAATATCTTAAACTATGAGGGAAAATCTAGTTCTGTCCCATCCCTGATTAGCAGGCCCTCTGTCCCTTCCTCTCTGAGTCAGCTCCAACAAGCAAGGCTCCTTGGCTAGTTCCTGATGCACTGACAGGAGCCATCTCATTAAGGATAACTTCTATTCAAAACATGACCCTCTGGACTTCTGATGCCTCATTTAGCAGGAGAAGGCATTGAGTGGATTGGATATATTTATGTGACTGCGGGCATTCGTGGCTGTGTAGAGTCCTTGACCATAATGTTATATGTAATGGGAACTATCTTATAAACTTGAAAGAATAAAGTTTTTATTTTCTATACAGTTTGCTCCTGTGTCTTTTCTGAGTAGGATCAGCCCAGTTGCCCAGCAAAGTAGGCTCTAAATAGGCCTTCATTAGAAGAAAATCTGAAGAGCTCATTAGAATGATGGCACCCTTTCAATAATTCAGTCATTAATTTCATCAAAAAAGTAAAAAAAAAAAAAAAAAAATTTGGTATAAATAAATGTACATGGGGGAAATAACAGAAATATTTTAAAATAACTTGCAATGGAAAGTTTATTTCTTAATTGTTTCTAAAATCTATTGCTTTTTAAAGTTTAGGACTGGAATGATCAGAGCTTTCATTTGCTGTCAAATGTGCTAAAACTTAAAGAGAAATCAATACCTTGCTGTGATGAGCTGAAAATGCAAAAGCAATAAAACTGACAAACTGGTACCAAACCTTGCTTGATTTGGCCTGATTTCATGTCACATCAACTATTTTTTCTCATTTCATTTCTTCAGATTCGAGTCTGACTGTCCCTCACTGGTTTGGAAAACAGTTGAGAATCTATTTGCCTTTTATTCCAGTGAAGGAGGCCAGAATTTGGGTATAGCTTCCAAGTACCACACATGTCAGACTGTAAGATGTATTTTTTCCCAGATCAATTCCCCCTTAGAAAAGGGCATTGCCTTGGGGCCCTGGGTGGCTCAGTCGGTTAAGCGTCCCAACTGGATTTCAGCTTAGGTCATGATCTCACAGTCATGAGATCAGGCTCCCGGTTGAGCTCTGCACTGGGCGTGGAGCCTACTTGGGATTCTCTCTCTGCCCCTCACATGGGCTCTCTGTCTCTACCAAAAAAAAAAAAAAAAAAAAATCTTAATAGGAATCTTGAAATTTCTAATTGTAAATAATGTCACTGTCATCTTTTTAAAACTGTAAACTATAGGGGCGCCTGGCTGGCTCAGTTGGTTAAGTGTCCGACTTCGGCTCAGGTCATGATCTCGCGGTCTGTGGGTTCGAGCCCCGCATCGGGCTCTGTGCTGACAGCTCAGAGCCTGGAGCCTGTTTCAGATTCTATGTCTCCCTCTTCCTCTGACCCTCCCCTGTTCATGCTCTCTCTCTGTCTCAAAAATAAATAAATGTTAAAAAAAAAAAAACTCTAAACTATATACAAATGAAGAAGTGACTGGTTCGTTCCACAGGTTTTAGGTAGTACACTATGTTGTTTCAATTTAATTACATATTACCATCATTTGATAATTTCATTCAGTGATTATAGATTTAGCCCAAACGGTAAAAACACATTTTTTGGATTTTTCTCAGGGGAAAGTGGGGAATTGCCTAAAACACTGTCTTCTCTTTGAGTATATATGGCCTCTCCCCTGAACCCAATCTCCATGTATGACAGGAAGAAGCATGGAAAAGTAAATAGCACAATATTTGTGTTAGTGAAACCATTAGGAAATGTCGGAGACTAGTTTGGGCGTTAAGCCCACCCACTGCGGTCTCAACCCTTGATATTCCCAGTGAGTTGAAAAAAATCACAGTGATTTTACTTATGGATGTGTTTCTGTGTATTTAAATGTAGTCAAAAGAATGGTCATTTTTCTGAGGCTGTTACTATCCTATCCTGAGATGATGAAAATACTGGTTGGTAGTTTTTACTGCCTTCTGTTAAAATTAAGTTGGTAGCCATGTGGGCCATTTTACGGATCCGTGAAATTCAAATCTGGGAATCGCTGGGCGGATTGATCCTAGAGATCCTTTCAGCCTTACCTTTCTATGTATGTCAGGAAGCAGGGCCTCCCCGCGCCCTCCCCCCACCCCAACCATTATCTCCGGCATCCTTGGCTCTAGGCCAGTGTAGCCGCACAAGCCTCCCCCACCAGTCGCTGCTGATTTGGTCTCTGGCATACAGTGCACCTGTGTGGTTCTGACCCTCATCTCCTTCAGGGCTGAATCCATTTCTCAGGGACGCATCCCCTGGCCATTATATAAAATTCTAACTCCCACCCACAGCATGCATTCACCTCTCCCTGTGCCCTTTCCTTCTTTTACACTCTCTCATACAGTTTTATTTATCCTGTTTATTGTGTCTGCACTAAAATGAATAATAGAACTGAGACGATCCTGGGTCCCCTCAAGGGGATGACTGCACCTTTTCTTCTCTCCAGTGCCCTCTTCCTTTTCCTTGTTTCCCCAAACCCCAAACCTTCCAGAGCAACTAAAGTTGCACTTCCCTGGCATCACTGACCACCCACATCCCCTAAGCTGCCTCTTCACTGACCTGCTCCCTGAGCCCCCAGCAAAAAGACCTTTCTTCACCCAGGCTCTGGTACTCACTTCCTGATACTAAAGGCGTTTGTGGCTACTCCTGCCAGCCTAGCAGCACAGCAGGTTAACAGCACACACTAGCATCGCTCCAGATCTGGGCTCTGATGCCCACCTGGCGACCATCAACCCGCAGTGGCTTACCATCTCCGAAACTTGGAGAACAAGCTTGAGAAGTCCAGCCTGTGCCAGCTGTCTTCTCTGGTCCCAGGACCTTTATCGATTTTAAGGGGTGAACTTCATGTCCCTGGCCCTTCTTTCCAGGTGGCTTTGAACTCTAGATTTAGTTCAGTAACACGACCAGGTTGCAGGGTTCCATGAGGTTTTAATAATACTGTAATAATACTGTTTAATAATACTGAACAAAAACAACACACACGTATCCACTTGCAGAGACACATATGCGCACACACCTCTTCCTCTCCACATCAACTCTGAGGTAGAAAGTGTACTGCCTAAAGTATAAGAAACACTCTGGGCTGAGCCCTGGCCCAGACCACAGATTCAGAAGCACTTGGTTGAAAGGTGGCCCCTAGAGAGCAGGACCAGAGTCTGGGCCAGCGGCACAGAGGCCTTGGGAAGGTTGACAGGGGCCACTAGTTGGACATCCCCGGCTTCCACCGTGACAGCTTACTCAGGAGTAGCTGGGAGAGGGTAAGAGATGAAGCTCGGGTGGCAGCTGATCCTGCTCAGGTCCCAAGGATAGAATGTTCCTGGCACAGAAATTGCTCCCAGTAAACATTTGTTGAATGAACTGAATGACGGGTGGGGCAGGGAGGAAGAATTCTGGAGAACACATCCTGCAGGTCCTGGACCTTCTAGCCCAGGATACGGAAACCAAGGGGTAGGACAGCACCTCTACCAATTTTAGAGGTGGCCAGGGAGGTGAAAATGCCAGCATTAGGAACTTTGGGGCACCAGCTATACTGGTTGGCAGGGGAAGGGGGGGGGGGTCTCTTCTTTCCTCCCAAAGTGCCTTGTACATAACTAGGGCCCTTGAGCCTCCAGGGCCCAGCCTTTCTCATCTCGTTCTTGTCCTTGAAATCAGGCCTCTGCCTTATTCAGCTCTGGTCTCCAGTGCCCGGCACATCAGGCATTAAGTGCTTCTTGAGTGAATCAAGAGTGAATCGGTTCCACCAACTGATGCCATCTGTTCTGTCCCCTGCTGGGTCTGACCCTGCCTCAAAGGACCCCGTTCACCTCTCCCTTCTGTGGCAAAGCAGCCTCATCCCTAACCCTGGGGAAAAAGTTCTGAGCCAACTGGGCCATGCGCCTGTTCTGAGGCAGCCGACGCCACTCGAGGGAGCCGAGGCCTCGGGTCCCATCCACGCGGTCAGGCTCCCAGCGGCAGCTAGGGTGCAGCCAGCGGTAGTAGACAAGCCGCAGAGCCAGGCCCAGGAGGATGCAGACGCCGCCCACAGGCAGCAACGTCTGCAGTGGGATCCCACTGGGCAGCCAGGCGATGTGAGTCAGCCAGGTGACCGCCATGAGAACACTGTCACTCAGGAGGAACACCAGGTGGATGGCGGCGCGGCCTCGGGTACGGCCCTCGGCCACGTTGAACCAGGAGAAATAAAGAATGGTGGCCACGGTTGCCCGGTACAGCCACTCGGAGCAGGAATCTGGCATGAAGTCCGTGCCCTGAAGCCAGACCCAGAAGAGCAGCACCAGCCACAGGCCCAAGAAGTGCAGGGCCACATAGTGGGGGAAGAGAGCTGAGAAGAGGGCCACGACGAAGACTCGGGGCCACAGCAGCAGCAGGTTCCACAGGAAGTAGACCACAGAGGAGCCTGGCCCCAGGGGCGGCTTGGAGGGGAGGCAGGTGCGCAAGGCCCGGTGGTAGTCAAGCAGAGCCCACGAGATACCCACGAAGGATGTGCAGATGCCGACCCCTACGGAGAGCAAGTGGAAACAGGTGAGCCCTGTGGGCAGCCTGCCTGGCGCTCCCTAGAGGTCACAGCCCCCCAGAGGTGGGTGTGGCAGCCCCTGATAGCTGAAGGGAAACTACACCTGGAAAACATCCATTCAGGCAACCAAACACCGAGCTGGGGTTCAAATATGGAGTCTGCCCTGCACCACAAAGCTTTACTTTTCAGGTGCTACCATGGTGATATTCTTCACGGATGAAGGGGGTGTGACTTACCCTCATCTGCACCCTGTCACCCAGCATCCAGGACCCCGGGCCCTGGCCACACCCTGAGCATCTTCTGGGGCCCTGTAACCCCTTCCTTTCCCGGAAGAGCCCAAGGCTTTCTTGGGACTGAAAATCAGCAATCCCAGTTCCCCTTCTGTGGTCTCAGAAATGGAAGCAGGAAATCCCAGGGTTTCCTGGGTGAAGCCATACTCCGGGCCAGGAGGGATGTCTCCGCCACACAGATAGGATGTCTCAGCTCAGGCTGGGCCTTCGTCTTGCTTGATTTCTTGACACTCCAAGGTTACGGTGGAGATTCTATCCCACCTCCTGGTCGCCCACCCTGGACTAGAAGCACTGGACCTCCAGGGAGGGATAGAAGCAGCGCTGGAATGTCTCTAGAATGCTTCCTCCCCTGCCCTTTCCCACGGTGGTCAGTCAACAGGTGTTTACTGGGAACCTGTTATGGACTAGGAAGCCCACCCCCACCCTGGAAGCAGATCTGTGGCCCATGTCCCTTTCAAACTACCTGGCTGATATCCTTCCAGTTTGCCCAGCACACCGCACTCTCTGACCTGGACAAGCTTAGCCCACAATGTTAGGTAGACCAGGAGCACGTGCCCTGCGAGTTCCAGCCTGAATGGCCCCTGAGGTCACTTATCCGGACCCCACTCCACCCCACCCCGCTCTGCAGGTGACCTGTAACATCTCAGCCGCTTCTGTCTGGAGTCTTAGCACACGGTAATTATCAATCTCCTTGTCTCCGAGCTCCTTGAGGGGACGAAACATTCTGCTCCGCTGGGACCCCTAGAGCCCAGTACCTGGCACATAATAGCAGCTAAATAAATGTTCACTAAATAAAGTTAGGAAAAGCCGTCTCTTCCCTCACTCCCTGCCTGCCATGCACATACAGTATAGACTGGCTCCATGTAGCCCTGATCCTAGACACCCACATCCCTCAAACGGACAAAAATTGTGCCCAGTGGATGCTATGTGCCCCGGGCAGATTACTTCACCTTTCTGCACCTCTTCCCTCTCATGTAAAATGGAGAGAAACGTAGCACAACCTGTAGGGCTGCTGTGCGTGGGAGTAATGCCAACAATACAGCACTTTACAGGGGGCCCGGCTGATAGCTGGCCCTCGATCTTCATGGCCGCTGTTACTGTCATTCATCCTGACTCAGAAGGCTAAAGGGTTGAACGCAGACCTGCCGGGCTAAAGGGTATTCTCCTGTTTTCTAAGCAGCTTTTATAAAAGAGTGAAAACACTCCTGACATTTGTCGGAAGCTTTCCCAAGCCATGAAAAGGGGGGCTGGCCACTGGCCCCATCACTCACACTGGTAGGACTCGGCCCGGCCGCTCTGCAACACAATGGCCAGCACCAGCGTGAGCTGTGGAGTCGTCTCCAAGAAGGTCTCAAAGAGCCGCAGCATGCTGATGTCCAGAGTCAGGAAGTCGGCATAAGCCAGGTCAAAGTCAGAGGGCGCCTCCTGCTGCCACACCAGCAGCCCCTGCTGCAGCCCCTGCACGCACCTAGGCAGCACATACGGATGCCCCAAGGGGCCAGGTTAGTGTCCTGCGATGTTCCACCTTCCCTCCCCCGCTGGGTAGATGCAGACGGGCTCCGATCCTAGTCTGTCATTTACATGCCGTGGGGCCTTGGGCACCAGTGACTTAACCTCACTGAACTTGTTTCCCATCGTAAAGTGGGGATCAATACAACTACCGCCGCTCCAGCTGGCCAGCACGTCCCAAGGTCATCACAAACCTTGTCCCATGTACTCCTTACAACATCCCCATTTGACAGATAGGGAAACTGGACCAAAGTGCTAATAAATGGTGGAAACAGGATTTGAACCCAAAGTTGTCTCAATTTCAAAGGCATACTATGAAATTGCCTCAGGTGATAGTTGTCAAATGTTAGCAAGCATAAGAATTTCTTAGGATCCTGTGGGGAAGGGGGGGCCACTGAGAGCTTCTGAGCCCGGGCAAGATAGGTCAGACTGTGCTATGGAAAAATCACCCTGGCTGTAGAGATGTGGGAGGGATGGAGGGGTTAGAATGGAAGCACAGATCCATTTAAGAGGACTGCCCAGAGTGATGGGCATGGAGTCCAAGGCAGAGTTAAAAGCGAGCCCAGAGGCTGGAGAGACAGGCATGGGTGACCCATTGGCATGAGGGAGGTAGTGGAAGGTGCCCCAAGATCTCCCCCACCCAGAACTGATCTCGGTTGCCCGCTGGGAGGTGAGCCCATTCACTCACTGTGAATTCATTCATCAGACATTTACTGTCACTTTCCCTGGACAGACTTGACAATACACTAAGGGAGCAGGGGGGCAGGCCCAGGTTGGGGCTCTCCCTCAGCAGGAGCCTCTGCCTCTGGTCCCCAAGGCCCCCGCCTCAGTCTAGTCACAGACAGGTAGAGACCCCATTTTCAAAACCAAAGTTCAGTATAGTCCGTCTGCCTCGTGCTCAGCAGAAACAGAAGGGAAGACACATGATACAGTTATGGATTCAGGCTCATTGAGGCCCACTGGGACGGGGCAGCTGCACCCCTTCATGCCCGACTGGCACGTAACTGATGCCTGTGCAGTCCCTCAGGCAAAACTCCAAGATTCCAAGCTCCTCTTGTCCACCCCTGGAGACTCAACGCAGCTTCGTCAAAGCAAGATGTGGAGAGCATCTGTGAAATGGATTCGAGAGCAGATCCCGCCTCCAGCCACCCCATCCCTACCCAGATCACATCACGTCCTGACTTCATCACACGGCTCTGATCCCTTGGTTTCAGTTTCCTCATCTCGAGGGGGCCCTGCCAGTGCTGAAAAGGAGTACAATCCACACAGATTTGCTGGGCCCCAGCCTGTGCCCGGCCCTGGCTGGCTCAAGGGGCATGGATGAGCCAGACCCCATCTCTGCCCTCCTGCTGGCGCTGGGGGTGCGGGGGTGGAGCAGGGAGAACAAAAGTGGGAAAGAAGGGCTGAGAGAACCGGCTCTGCTCTGGGGGGTCCCAGCTGCTGAAGCTCCCCAGGGACCCAAGTAATCAAGCTGGCTGACTATTTGTCGAATGCTTACTCTGCATCAAAGCAACTTACAGGTCTTAGTTCGTTTAATCCCTCCCAAACTGAGGCAGGCACTATAACCATCCCCACTGGAACAAAGAGTAAACTGGGACCCAGAGGGCTCAAGTGACTCGCCCGAGGCCCCACCCACAGCCAAAAGGAACACCTGGGTCTGCCATTACCCTAGATTCTGCCAAGACCCCCGGCACCATGCTAGTCACGTTCCCACTCTTGCCTTCGCTCCTCACAATAGCCCCCCCCCCCCCCCGCCTCCGCCCCTGCCAGAGATGTCTCTCGATTACTGCCGCCTCTTAACACAGGAGGAAACCGAGGCTCAGAGAACGAACGGCAGGAATGAGGCCACAGATGGTAAATTAGCTAGGACTGGATCCCAGAGAGGTCGGGCTCCAAATCATGTGCCTCCTTTTCTTCTCTGGGCTTCAGTTTCTTCCCCCGTGCCAGAGGGTAGGACTAGCTGGGCTCCGACGGCTGTCAGCGGGTGTTCTCTTTCTTTAGGGGCGGGGAGCTCACCTGTAGGCAGAGGTGCCCACAAGGGCTTGGCTTCCCCCCCTGGGTCCCCGTCCTCTCCTTCCCAGCCCCTCCCCGGTGTCCGTGCTCTCCCCTGTGCTACTAGCCCAGCTGCAGGTGCCGCTGGGCTCCGTCCCTCTTCCCTCCCCCCGAGGGCGGGGCGCTCACCTGTACAGGTAGCCCAGCTGCAAGAGATGCAGCAGTGCCAGGCAGCGGCCTGGGGGCTGGGACGCGTGCAAGCCGACGGGGTCGGCGCGCAACCAGACCCAGCTGAAGAGCTGCAGCGCCACAGACGCGAGGCCCAGCAGCGCCAGCACCAGCGCGGCCCACAGGTAGCGGCCGCTGAGCACATACTGGACGGCGGCCCAGAGGTCGGCGCCCAGGTCGACCAGGAAGGCGGCGGTGCCCAAAAAGCCCAGGACCAGGTCCCAAAGGAGCGCGGCGCGGGGCAACCAGGGCATGACCCGCCAGCCTCTCCCCCTCTGGGCTCAGACCCGCCCTCTGAGCCCGGGGTCGCCGCGGCAGGAAGGAGGCGGGCGCAGCTCCAGGGGCCGCCCAGGGCCCGGGCCTTCTGGGCGGGACTTCCCCGTCCCGCCCTGTCCGGGGAGGAGCAAGGCCCCGGGACCCCGCGGCTGGGGCGTCCGCCGACCCCACCTGTTTCCGTCTGCGCCCCAGACGGACGCCCGCGGCCGCGTTCCCGCAACCGGGGTAGGGGTACCCGCACCCAGCCCCGCTGGGCCCCGAGGACCGCTAGGACCGGCCCAGGCACACTGCCCTTACTTAGCTCAGCAAACTTCTAATTGCCTCGTTTTGCAGTTGAGGCGAAAGGAGGCCCGAGATGACAAAAATGGCCGGGAGAGTAGCGCCCGAGCAACAACTGGGATCCCTCACTTCCGCATAGTTGCAAAACATAAAGGCCTGTTCCGATCCCCGATTGCGGGACTTCGCGAACTGAGGAGGCCTCGACTTCGGACGAGCGCGGGAGAGAACGAGGGCACGGGGTCAAGACTCGGCTTCCAGGAGGCTCGTTTTGCTCTGATTATCCAAATACAAGGGGCGGGGGGGGGGGTGGGGGGGACGTGCGGTAACTGTGCAAGGGAGTTGTATTAAACCTTATTTACATATTAAGAGAAACGCACAGAGTAAGATGCTCGATTAGCATTGTTTTTTGGACGAAAAATGTCCTGGAGGGGGGCGGGGCTGGTTGCGCGGGAGTCTTTGGAGGTTCATTTCCCAATCCGCCTGCCCCATCCCAGTTCACTCTGCCGACGCCGGGCAGGTGTGGCCGCGTGCTCCCCGGGGACGGGCGAGCCAGGCGGCCGGGCGCCCGAGGTCACGGCGCTGGCAGCGCGCGCAGGCCCAGCAGCGCCGCGAGCAGGAGCGCGAGCCGGGGCGCGAGCGCGGCTCCTGGGGCGCGCAGGCAGGCGGCGTAAGCGTCGAAGGCCACCTCGCGCATCGCGCACACGTGCTCGGCGCTGCAGGCCGGGTCGCAGGCCTCCCTGTCGTAGCTGACCGAGTTGTAGACGTAGTAGCGCTGCAACGTGCCGGGGTCGCTGGCGATGCGGCCCAGCGCCGCGTGCATGGAGCGGGAGCCTGCGTCGGGCACCCCGTAGGCCTCGGTCAACCGGTACTCAAGCTCCCAGAGCGGGATCCCCTTTTCGTTCGCCTGGCTCAGGTTCACGAAGTAGGTCACCATGTCCTGGGGGAGGGAGGGAGGAGGGTAGGCCATGAGCAGCCTTCAGCTTCCACCCCCCAATCCTGCACCTTGCATTTGCCCCCAGACTCTTTGTAACTATGACTGCTGTTGCTGACGAGGTACCTGCACTTAATACCCGATTTCACAAATAAGGAAACTGAGTCCTAAAGAGTTTAATTAATTTGGGCAGGGTCCTACGGGTATTTAGTAGCAGTGGCAGGTTTGGAATCCAGGTTGTTAACCCTGCGGCCTACGCGTTTTCTGTCCCAGATACACAGGAAATGTTTATAGAATTAGTGGATAAAAATCAACTTTAAAAAGTAGGATGGGGTGGGGCGCCTGGGTGGCGCAGTCGGTTAAGCGTCCGACTTCAGCCAGGTCACGATCTCGCGGTCCGGGAGTTCGAGCCCCGCGTCAGGCTCTGGGCTGATGGCTCGGAGCCTGGAGCCTGTTTCCGATTCTGTGTCTCCCTCTCTCTCTGCCCCTCCCCCGTTCATGCTCTGTCTCTCTCTGTCCCAAAAATAAAATAATAAAATAAAATAAAAAGTAGGATGGGGTGCCTGGCTGAACGAGGTTATGGGATTGTGGCTGCCGAGGGCTTGGGATACACTCAAGACCCCTAGGTCTCCAGTGCATCTTCAGAACTAGAATCTGGAAAGGTTTATCTGTCCAATGCTTTTCACTTAAATTTGTGGGCCTGCCTCAAGTCACTAGAAGTGGGGTAAGGGGAGCTGCTATGAATAGATGGTAACTTCCCCCTGGGCACATTACATTATTTCGTTTGGTCCTCTCCAAACCCTGTGAGGTACTGTTACCCCCATAAACGGAGGCCAAAGAGGTAAAAAAAAAAAAAAAAATGTCATGAGTGGTGGAAAACCCAGGCCTCTCTGACTCCCTCCCTGAGAAGGATGTAGAGTATGTTGGGGGCAGGGAGGACGAAGAACCAGGCTGTGATTCCTCTTTCCTCTGCTAAGGCCCTCTGAGTGCCCATGTGGACAACAGGCCATACTCTTGAAAGTCCTCAAAAAAAAAAAAAAAGCCCTCAGACCTCTTTTCCATACACATTTGCTCTGGAATAAAGGACCTACGTTATCTCATCCAGCCCCTGGCTATAAATGTCCTCTCTCAACACCCAGATTAAATCTCGATATCCACCTCTTCCTGGGCCTGCTCCTTGAATACCCTGCTGCCGCTTCCCTGGGCACTTTTGCCTGGATGGCATCTAGACCTCCCAAAGTTAACAGGTCCCCAACCAGACTTCTGATCTTCCCTCTGAAACCTGTTCCTCGTGCAGTGATCCCATTTCAGTGAAGGACAGCTTCACCCTTCCGGGCGCTGAGGCCAGAGCCGGGACTCCTGTCTGTCACACTGTTATCCAGTCCACCGGCAAATCCTGTCTTCTCTGCCTTCGGCACACATCCAGGATCTGGGGCATCTCACCGCCCCACTGCCACACCCTGGCCCGCGGCACCGTCACCTCTCAGGGATTATTGTTGTCACCTCCTAACTGATCCCCCCCCCCTCCCCCCCGCCATTTCTGCCCTTGCTTGCCCTTTAAGCCTGTTCTCTGAATAGCAGACGTGGCGGTTTTGTAAAATTACAAGTCAGAATATTTAGTTCTTCCGCTCCAAACCCTTCACATCCAGAGTCCCACTCATGGCTGACATGATCTGACCTCATTCTTCCCACTCTCCCTTTGTGCCTTCCTCTGCAGCCACAGACCTCCTTGCTCTTCCCTAACACACCGAGCACACTCCCACCCCAGGGCCTCTGAACTTGCTCTTTCCTCGCCTTCCCCCCGCCCCCCACCCATGCTCACGTGGTTCCCCCCCTCAATTTACTCAGAATTCAAATGTCACCCTATCAGTGACCCTTCCCTGCCTCACCCATCTCACAGCATACATACATACCCTACCGCCGGCGCCCTGGCCTCCTCACTCTGTTTTCTCCTTAGCGCTCCTCTCCATGCCTCACTTAACTTTCCTGATTTATTTATTGTGTGTCTCCTGTAAGAACGTCAGCTCCAGGAGAGTGGTGACTTTATTATTGTTCACTTATGTATCTCCTGAACTCAGGGCCTGGGAACCAGGGAACACGGTCGATGCTTGGTATGTTTTGTTGAATAAATTAAGGAATAATCTTTCTTTGCTGTTTCAACAATCGCAAGCACATCCCAGGAGATGAGGGGTTGCTTGCTGAGTTAGGGGCCTGCTTTGGCTGGGACCTAGTTGGTATAGGCATGAGGTGGGCAATGGGCATGAGGTCACGACTGTCGGAAGCCTTGAATACCAAGCCAGGGAGATCCAGCTTATTATCTTATGGGCACTGGGGAGCCACTGAAGGTTTTTGAGCAGGAGAGAGACAAGAAGGACTTAAAAAAAAATTAGTTCCTTCTGTAGTATATAGCAGACGAGCTACAGCAGGGCAGGGCTAAAGGCAGGGAGGCCAAGTTGGAGAATGTGATCTAGGGTGAAGGGAGATTTGGGGACAAAAAACTGACCTGATTTGGTTGCAGGATTTGGAGGTGGCTCAGGGGTTCTGAACCTGAGCTCTAGAAGAAGGTGGATTCCCTGGAAGGACTTAGGCAAGGCAGTGATACATTCGGGTCCCTCCCCACCCTCCTCCTCTGGCCCCAACAGACCCAGGCAGGGCTCCTGACCTGCAGGCTCAGTGTGGCTCGGTCATATTCAAATACCCGGATGCCTGGATTGTTGGCCCCGTTGACCACTCCAGGTAAGGTGGTTTTCCATGGGGTGACCCCCGGTGTAAGGAACATGACGCTGATGGGGGCACCTTTCAGGAGAGAGACAGTGGGACTGAGAGAGGCTGGCAAGAGGAGGAGGGGGCTGGGCTGGCAGTTGCCCTCCTCGCCGAGTACCTGTATCATCATAAAACATCCGGAAGCTGTCAGTGTGGTGGTGACCAAAGAACTGCCCCGCGATGACATGATGGTGCTTCCGGACCACCTTCAAGTACTCCTCATTGAAGCCCTCCCGGAACCAAGCTTTGTTCCGAGTCTTCTCAAAGAACCCTGGGGGCACGTGGCCAATAATGTACACCTGCACAGAAGGGGTACCCAGGAGGGGCTCAAGGATGCCCTCCCCGACCCCTCACGCCTGCCCACCCGCCTCCCAAAAGGCAAGCAGACAGGATCAAAGGTACCCCTTGCAAAGCAGATTCCGGTACTCTGGGTACCCAGCAAAGATTTCACCTGGTGTTTTCCACTGTGTGCCTTTGCCTGTGCTAAGCCTGCCACCTGGAGTATGCTTTTCTATTTTTCTATTTATGTATTTTGAGAGAGAGAGAGAGAGAGAGAGAGTGTGTAAGCCAGGGAGGGGCAGAGCGAGAAGTAGAGAGAGAGAATCCCAAGCAGGCTCTACCCTGTCAGCACAAAGCCCGATGACGGGCTCGATCCCACAAATCATGAGATCATGACTTGAGCCAAAATCAAGAGTCAGACGCTTGGGGCACCTGGGTGACTCAGTCGGTTGAGCGTCCAACTTCTGCTCAGGTCATGATCTCACGGTCCGTGGGTTCCAGCCCCGCGTCGGGCTCTGTGCTGACAGCTCAGAGCCTGGAGCCTGCTTCAGATTCTGTGTCTCCCTCTCTCTCTGCCCCTCCCCTGCCCATGCTCTGTCTTTTTCTCCCTCTGTCTCAAAAATAAACAAACACGAAGAAAACAGAAAAGTCAGATGCTAACCAACCGAGCCACCCAGGTGGCCCCTGGAATAGTCTTACTCTTTTTCACAGGCTGTTGTGTGGATGGAAAAAGCTGCCTCCTGGTACCAGGCTGATGAAGGACCCCTCTGTGATGGGGGCATCTTGAGTGGTTGGGTGAGTTTGTGTGGAGGCAGGAGACTCCTTCAGGAAGTGACCCCAGAGAGGTGGGAGGTGGAGGCAGGAGCCGTTACCATTTCCTTAGCTCGGGATGCATTGGTCAGCACGTCTTCCAACCACTGGAACTGCCGAGCGGGGTCGGCCATGCCCGCTGTTTGCTCATTGTTGCCGTAGTACAGGTTGGTGTTGAGGACCACGACTCGCCCAGCCCCACTCAGTCCAGGCAGCTTCTCGGCATAGAAGGCACCTAAGACGTCACAGCCAGAGAGGATCTGAAGGGACCTCTGTGCCCTCCACTCCATGCCCACCTTCTCCTGCCCTTGCGTCCTCCCTTCCCATCTTTCCCATAGGAGGGGCACGGTGAGTAAAACCAGAGGCTCTGGAGGCACCCAGCCTAGGTTCAAGTCCTGGCTTTAGCAGTTAGTAGCTGTGCAGCGTGAGAAAGTGTTTACTTCACCTCTCCGTGCTTCGGTTTCCTCCTCTCTCTAATGTGCATAACAGCAAGAAGCATTTGTCCCTCCAGATCCGCTGTCAACCCCATTCACTCAACACTCTGTCCCAGAAGCTGATCTCTGTGGACTAAACCCGCGGGCTTCTGGTTGGGTTTTCACCATTTGGAACTGAGGACAGGGAAGAGAGTAAGCCAGGGTCACCTTGTGCTGGCTGTGTCTCTGGATCGGTGGCTCTCAGCCACTGATTTTGTCCCCCAGGAACCATTTGGCAGGGGCTGGAGACATGTTTGGTTATCACAGTGGAGGGTGTTACTGGTATCCGGTGGTTAGAGGGCTTGGATGCTGCTATGCGCCCTACAACACACAGGACGGCCCCCACGGTGAATTATCCGGCCCGAGGCGTGAACAGTGCCAAGGATGGGAAACCCGGCCTCAACCGGAGGTCACTGCCCCTTCCTAGGGTTTTTGTGAGGAGTCTCGGAATGTGTTGAGAGTAAGTGCCTGGCACACAGTATATGCTCAATAAACATTCATTTATGATCCTCACTAGCGCCATGGGGTGGACCGTATGGGCACTGGAGTCGGCCATCTCTAAGCTGGCTGATCTTGGCCAAGTGACTCGACATCTTCAAGCCTCTGGCTCCTTAACCGTAAAATGGGGATAAAATCAGTACCTGTTTCACGGGGTCGTGTTGAAGACAAAATTCAGTCAGACCTTGGCATACAAGTAAGTGCTTATAGCTGCAGATGGTGCTAGTACCTTCTTTGAAGAGAGCGATGGATTCGTTACTGAGCCAGGGCCTCCACAGTTCTGCCACCTGATCATAGATGCTGTTGCTCCCTGCTGGGAGCTGGTTCTTGGGGTGAAAGTCATGATTCCCCAAAGCAGCGTAGACTTTAGTACCTGGGCGGGAAAAAAGAGAAATATAAACATATTTATGTGAAAGCGCTTGGTGGAGTTAGTCATTTTCGGTCCGCGAGGAGCCGTCCGCGCTAATGGAGAAACGCCGTAGCACAAATGAGGAAAATACAGAGATAAGCAGAAAACCGCATTCAGTGGAATCTGGCTGAACGTTGCTCAGACCTGGGAAGGAAGAGCCGTGAGTTCTCTGATCCCAGTTCCGAACCCCATTCCCGGCATAAAGTTCCCTGGTCGGAAGGAAGCGTCAGAGGATGAGAAGAAGAAGGCTAGAAGACCTAAATAATCTTCACATCCATTATCAGCCCCTTGGCAATTTAGTGCTCCTTGTTCTTGTCGATTCCAGGTCCACTGACTTTTAGGGAAAGGGTTTGGTTCACTCGGGGAGCCTTAGGAGTTTCACTCATTCGTGAGTCAACGGGTGTTTATCGAGCACCTCATGTAGATCTGGGAACCAGGCACCCAGTCCCCGTCCCAGGGGTCTTGCAGTGCAGTGGGGTTGACAGGTATTGAGTAATTAGAGGTGTGAGGGTGTCACAAAAAAGGGAAGAGCCACTTGCAATAGAAGCCTACAACAGGGTGGGGGGTGGAAAGAAAGGAAGGAAAGGAAAGGAAGTGGCTTGTGAATGACTCCTGTGGGGAGGGAGCCCATCAGACTCATTTCCTCCCCAGAAGTAGCCTCATTCTTGCTTTTATTTTACTTCTGTGTCTGGCAAGTAGTAGTTTCTCAATAAAAGTTTCACAATAGGGGCGCCTGGGTGGCTCGGTCGGTTAAGCGTCCGACTTCGGCTCAGGTCATGATCTCACGGTCTGTGAGTTCGAGCCCCGCGTCGGGCTCTGGGCTGATGGCTCAGAGCCTGGAGCCTGTTTCCGATTCTGTGTCTCCCTCTCTCTCTGCCCCTCCCCTGTTCATGCTCTGTCTCTCTGTCTCAAAAATAAAAATAAAACGTAAAAAAAAAAAAAGTTTCACAATAAACACGGGGCACCTGGGTGGCTCAGTCGGTTAAGTGTCTTCAGCTCAGGTCATGATCTCACGGCTGTTGAGTTTGAGCCCCAGCTCGGAGCCTGGAGCCTGCTTCAGATTCTGTGCCCCTCTCTGGCACATGCTCTGTCTCTGTCTCTGTCTCTGTCTCTCTCTCGAATAAATAAACATTACCAAAAAAAGTTTGACAACAAATAAAACCCCTCTGAGCTCAGGGCAGGGTTTTGCCTTTAGCCTGGCGTTCCCCAGGGACTGACCTTGAACCAATGAGGGAGGATGGAGCCTCCAGTTCCCACTTGGGGAGATATTTTCACAGAGACTTTTTGCGCGGTAGAGCCTACAAGATCTGAAAGTGCTAAAAGGTCTGCTGAAGGAGGAGGTTCTAAAATTCCCATCAAGAATTGTTTGCAAAGGCAGAAGCCCTCACTGTACCTGCCTGGAAAACCCTCGCCTCTTTAACACAAATGCCACCAGCCTTTAAGAAGCCATTTCAGGGGCACCTGGGTGGCTCGGTCAGTTGAGCATCCGACTCTTGGTTTAGGCTTCAGATCGTGGTCTCACGGTCATGAGATCAAGCCCCAAGTCGGGCCCTGCACTGGGCACGGAGCCTGCTTAAGTTTCTCTCTTTTTCCCTCTCTCTCTCTCTCTGCCCCTCCCTCATGCACACTCTCTCGTGCTCTCCCAGAAAAGAAGAAGAAAAAGAAAAAGAAGCCGTTTAAAAAAAAATGGCCCAAACCCCACAAATCCCTGGAATTCTAAGAACAGATGAATGAGAAGGGAGGAACTCTCTCCTTCCTTCGCTGCTTCTTTGTGCCAGGCACGGTTAGAAGCTTCTGACAAGCACGAGCTCCCTGAGGGCACAACCTGGCCAAGTTCCCTCCCCCCTAGAATGGTATCTCACTCACAGTAAGAATAAGATGCTCAATAAATATTTGTTGACTCACTAAATGAGTGAGTGGATTACTTAATCCTGACAACAACCTTCTGGGCAGGTACCGTTCTTCTCCTCCGTTTGCAGAGAGAGGAAACTGAGTCTCCAGGGCATTGCCCGGTGGGAACTGGCAGAGACTGAATCGGGACTGAGATCTGTTGGCCCAGCGCACCTGCATTCACCACTCAGCCATGCTGGAGGAGAGGGGCCGGGGTTCACAGTGACTCTGATGGGGAACACAGGTGGCACGTGGCCGGAAGAACACATGACACACGATGTGGATCCGAAATCCGGAGTTGCGGTCCCTTCCTCCCCTGCAGCAATTTGCTTGACTTCTCAGTGCTCCGGCTTTATTTACCAATAAAACGGAGAGTGCTTGCTTGACCTGTGTTGCTGTAATTCTCAGATAATGCCTCGGGGCGCCTGGGTGGCTCAGTCGGTTAAGCATCTGACTCTTGATTTTGACTCAGGTCCCGATCCCAGGGGTCGCGGGATCCATTTGATTTGAACTCTTCTAGTATGTTCTATTTTAACATCTCTACAGGCGGAGTGTAACTTACTGAGGCCATGAGGAAGCACTGTTGTACTTGAATTAACAGCGTTTTTGTCCTTGGCAATACATAAAATACGATGCGACTTACAGTTGATAGCGTCTGGAATATTAGGAAATTCAGTAACTGTGCAAGTGTGTTATAAGCTAGAGGATCTTCTACCTTATGTTTGTGTGTTAACTCGTACTTAGAAAGCATTTTCTCAGCCATCGTTCCGCTTTTATTCCCGAAGTGCGTGGGGAGCCAAGGAAAGAGGGCTCAGGGCTGGATGAGTTTGAGTCCCTCCCTGGGAACTGACTGGCTCTGAGCCATAGGTTCCTCATCTATGCGTCCAGACAACTAGACCATGCTGCATAAAATGATCCCCGTCGAGGGAAGAAGGTGGCAGAAAGGTTGCCTGGAGGACAGATGTGGGGTGGTGACAGCACAGGGCCCCTCCTGGAGTGGCAGTGGCAGTGGTGGATAAGAGTGGCGCTCAGAGCTGGATTTGTGTCCTCACCCTTGCCACGTGACCTTGACCAGTTTACTTGACTCGGAGGCTCACGTTTCTCACCGGGAAAGTTGAAACAGTAATAGCACGTCCCTCCAGGATTATCGCAAGGAGCTAAAGCATATAATGTTCTTAGAACAGTGCCTGACACGTAGCACTGGATGCATAGATACGTGTAGTCGCTGCTGCTGCCATATTGATTTGTATCATCATTAGCCCATATCTGGGTCCTGGGGACCCATGACTAAGGCCTTTAGAGGATGCAGCTGTACCAGAACCCAAAGGAAGGGAGTGGGGGGCTAGTGGGCTGCTCTCACGGGTCCCCAGCTGGCAGCCCGAGAGCCCGATTCAGCCCCCAGGACCTCGTGTTTGGCACAGGCTGCTTAAAAACATTTTCAGGGTCCATTAGGTGAGGGATGCGGATCCCATTCTCCTTGTCATGTTCCATGGGACTGCTGCCATCATCACTCACAGCTCTGCCTGCCCTCCTAGGCTCTGAAAGCCCTAGAAGCCCAAGGACAGCACTTTAGCTGGAGCCCAGCATCTCCCGGAGGCCCCTGTAGCCAGGATGGTTTCAGGGCAGTGGATGGCAGCCCTGGGGCCACCACAGGACATAGGGCTCTCTGCGAGTCCCCGTGAGACTTCCTGGGAACCGTGCCCGTATGTAACCGTAGATGCCCTGAGAAGGGGCCGTGAGTCTGTGTTAAACAGGCAAGGGCAGAAGGCAGCGAAATGTCAGGCATTTCTGTTAATGGGATGCTGCGTGTAAACACAGGCCAGTGATGTCTCACGTTCTTTGCAGCGTTGTTGGAAGGGAAGAAATAATCAATCGCCGTGAAGTGCCCCGCCGGGGACTCGGCCAGCAGCCAGTGCTGCCCGTGGTTGAAGGTCGCTCCTCCACATCTTGCTGCTGTTGCTCTCCCACCGTGCCAGACACTGCCTGGGGTTCCGGAACTGCTTCAGGGGAACGAATGACAGAGTCTTACCTGGAAAGACCTCTCTGATGAGCCTGGTCAGGCGGTCCACAATTCCCAGCACGGCTGCCTCTCCCAGCCTCTCATTGGGCACATGAGGTGTGTCGTCACTGGAAAACACCATCGAGCCGGTTTGGTGTGGGCAGCTCAGGAAGGGGCACGAGAAAAGGAAGGGACAGCCCAGCCGTGAGAAAAGAGGCTGTGGAACTGGCCCTCAGGCATCCCCTGAGAGGGAAGGGCCAGGCTGGAGCTGGGGGTCACGCAAGACGGAGCTCAAACTTGGGCTCTGCCGTTGACCTGCTGTGGGTCCCTGGGCTGGTTGCTTAACCTCTCTGAGCCTCCATTATGTCGTCTGTAAAATAGGGAAGATAATGGTACTACTCCTAGATTTTCATGAGACTTTATTAAAGGGGGAAAAATTATATATGTGTGTGTGTGTGTGTGTGTGTGTGTGTGTATATATATATATATATATATATATATATATAATGTAGACTGGTGGGACCACTTGCTACCTTATAAAGGGCATATTTCCTGGGCAGCTCTCCTAACTTGGAAAGTCTTTTCCTTTATCTTCTTTTTTTTTTAAACTTCTGCTTTTTGGGTTTTTTTTTTAAGCTTATTTATTTTTAGAGAGAGAGAGAATGTGCGTGCGTGCATAAGCAAGGAAGGAACAGAGAGAAAGAGAGAGAGAGGGAGAATGAGAATCCCAAGCAGGTTCCATGCTCAGTGCAGAGCCCAACACAGGGCTCCATCCCACGACCCTGGAATCATGACCTGAGCTGAAATCAAAGAGTCGGACACTCAACCTACTGAGCCACCCAGGCGCCCTTGTTTTCCTTTCTCTTAAAAAAAAAAAATAATAATAAATACAAAATAAAATGTAGAATAGTAGCTGCTCACTTGTAATTATTATTTAAAGAGGGAAGCTTGAGAGTTCCAGTCCCATCTTGCAGGCCCCCAGGAAGCTCGGGGTGGAAAAATCATCTCTGAGTCCTGCCCTGTTCCCTAAAGGGTTCTCAGGAGTTTGGAGCTGGCTTCAGAGTTCAAATCTACTCTACGGCAGATCCAGGACCTGCCCCAGGACCGTTTTGTCCCTCGTTCGGCTGACCTAAATTCCTGGATCCAAGTTAGAAATACACAGCAAGGCCAGGGAGCAGGGAGGAGAATGGGGAAAGGCAGGTTAGGGGATGGGTCGGAGCCCCCACAATCTAAAGCCTGAGGACCCTGCTGGACCTGACAGGGTGAGGCAGCCGCTGCCCAGGTGCCCTCCGCCCCCTCCCCACCGCCCCCCATCCCCGGAGAAGTTAAGTAGCTTAATTAATAGTACTGCTACCGTTGCTAACAGCTCACCGTGGCTTACTTTGTGCCAGGGGCTTTCTGTGTGTGACACCCACATCCCCGTGGGCTTCCCATCGATAATCCTACAATGGGAGTTCTGTTGTTAGTCCTGTTTGACAGATAAAGAATCCAGGCACAGAGAGGTGGAGAATCCTGCCCAAGTGTATAGAGCGAGAAACTGGTGGACCCAGGGTCTGAGTTTAGTCAGACTGGCTCCAGGGTCCACGCTTACATTCATCACACCCTGCTGCATTCCTGACACCCTCCTCAGGGCTGCAAGAGGAACCTCTCGGCCCTGTCTTCCCCAGGGACAGGCCAGGGGTCCAGAGTCATCAGAACAAAGTTCCTTTTTTATTTGTCCCTAGTTTGGAGGATCTAATTCTTTCTTTTAGAAAACACTTGCAGTTTCTTGGGGCGCCTGGGTGGCTCAGGCCGTTAAGCGTCCGACTTCCGGCTCAGGTTATGATCTCACGGCTCAGGGGTTCGAGCCCCGAGTAGGGCTCTGTGCTGGCAGCTCAGAGCCTGAAGCCTGCTTCGGATTTCTGCGTCTCCTTCTCTCTCTGCCCCTCCTCCACTCATGTTCTGCCTTTCTCCCTCTCAAAACTAAATAAACAGGGGCGCCTGGGTGGCTCAGTCGGTTGAGCATTCGACTTCGGCTCAGGTCATGATCTCACGGTTCCTGGGTTCGAGCCCCGCATCGGGATCTCTGCTGACCGCTCAGAGCCTGGAGCCTGCTTTGGATTCTGTGTCTCCCTCTCTGCTACTCCCCCACTCACGCTCTGTCTCTCTCTCTCAAAAATAAATAAACATTAAAAAAACAATTAAAAAGAAAGCAAAACTAAATAAACATTAAAAAAGAAAGAAAGAAAGAAAGAAAGAAAGAAAGAAAGAAAGAAAACACTTCCAGTTTCTACAGATTACCCCTAAGGGATGGCATCTTGCCCAGGGAAGTCAAACTTTTTAGAAATTGAATTATAAAAGGTCCCAGAGGTTTCCCGGAAACATCCTGTTTCTGGTAAAGTGTCAGAATTTCCCAAAGTAGTCACCTTTCCCAGAGGGCTCACATCTTTCAGAATGTTGCACATCCCTCCCACAGCTCCTCTTCAGAGAATTCAGAGCAGAGGCTCCCGGAGCCAGATGCCTCTTGGGAGCAAGAGTTCAAGGTCATGGCTTAAAGCCCACTCTCTTCTTAGACTGATTCCTGAGCTGCCCAGGACTGCCCTGAGACACTGCCACATTTCTTTTTTGTTGTTGTTTTTTAAGTTTATTTATTTATTTATGTTGAGAGAGAGTGTGCAAGCAGGGGAGAGGCAGAGAGAAAGGGAGAGAGAGAATCCCAAGTAGGCTCCATGCTCAGTGTGGAGCCTGACATGGGGCTTGATCTCACGACTGCAAGATCACCACCTGAACCGATACGAAGAGTTGGACGCTTACCCGACTGAGCCACCCAGACGCCACGACCCTGTCACATTTCTTAAGTGTCTAGCTTTGCCCCCCCCCCCCCCCACCAACCACAGGGCCCATCTGAGGGTCATTCCTGGTCACTCCCATGCCACACTAAAGGACAGCTGAGGGCATCATGGGTTTGATCCTGCCCTGTAGAAGTGTCCATTGAGGCTGAAAGAGGGAGCAAGAGGTCAGAGCTCCTGCCAGCCTTCTTCACCAGCTCCCTGGATACCACTTCCTGTGAGAAGTCCTCCCCGATCCTGCCAGATGGAATCAGGTGCCCTGCGAAGCTCCCGCATCCCCCAGTGACCCTCTCTCCTTGCTGGGATACGGTGGTCCAGTGGACTCGTCCGCATCGCCCCAGGACAGTGAGCTCCTCGAAGGCCAGCCCAGGTCTTATCATCTCAGCTCCCCAAGTGTCTACCCCGGGGGCTGAACACAAGTCAGGCGGACCTACCAAGGGAGGGAGAAAGGAGCCGGTGAGCGAAGGGTGGACCTCGAGTGACAAGGACCGCCAGTGCTAAGGGAAGTTGGAGGACTCACGGCAGCGTCCTTGGATAAGAAGCAGAAATGGAGTCTGGCTGAGCAGAAATCACCCCACGCGCTATCTTCGGGCGGAACAGTCTGACCAGTGAGAACCCTCCAGGGCCAGGGCGGCCAGGACGCTTGGTCCCAATGCCAGACCACTCTCAGGCTCTCTGATGTGGTTGGAAGGAGCAGGGTTCGGAGCCCACGGCCAAGAAAGAATTCTTGAGACATCTTCGGTGCAAAGAGGGTGGTTTTATTAGGGTACAGGGACAGGACCTGTGGGCAAAAACAGCTGCACTGGGGTTGTGAGGAGCGACTGGTTATGTAAGATTTTCTATCCTATGGAGGAGAGGGTGATGTTAGGGCTCCAGGAAATTGAGTTATAGGTTTCTGCGGGGAAGTGGGGTCTGATTATTGATAAGATTGCTTTTTTTTCTTACAAAACATAAAGCCAGGGGCTCCTGGCTGACTCAGTCGGTTAAGTGTCCGACTTCGGCTCAGATCACAGTCTCACGGTTCGTGAGTTCGAGCGCCGCATTGGGCTCTGTGCCGATAGCCTGGAGCTCGGAGCCTGCTTAGGATTCTGTGTCTCCCTCTCTCTCTCTGCCCCTCCCCTGCTTGCACTCTGTCTCTCTCTGTCTCTCTCAAAAATAAATAAACATTAAAGATTTTTTTAAAATTAAAAAACACAATAAATCATTAAAACAGTTGCAAACCGATGGAGACCCATGTCCCGCATGACTGTGATCTCTATCAGTTAACCACTTGTTTTTTCCTTTCCCTTTCCTTCATTCTTGGACAGCCAGGAGCCTGAGAATGTCACACATATCCCACCTGGGGGCAGGAATAGGGTTCTGGGGTGTTACCTTGCGCTTTGTCCTCAGCTTGCCTTTTGCTCCCTCCTCACCTCTACCTTCTTCCCTCCCTGCATTTGGATCTCTAGGGCTTGGAGTCCCCAAACACCGGTGCGAGTGACCCCAGTGTTTGTCCACCTGACTTAAAATCCAGGAACTCTTGGGGCACCTGGGTGGCTCAGTCCGTTGAGCATCCAACTCTTGATATTGGCTCAGGTCATGATCCCAGAGTTGTGGGATCAAGCCCCAGCACTCTGCACGGAGTGTGGAGCCTGCTTGGGATTCTCTCTCTCTCTCTCTCTCTCTCTCTCTCTCTCTCCCTCTCTGTCCCTCTCCCCCACTCACATGAGTACAAGGATTCTCTCTCTCTCTCCCTCTCTCTCAAATAAAAAATTTAAAAAAAATCCAATAGCTGTCCACATACCCAGATGTGCCATGACTGTCCCCAGCCTCAGAGTGAGCTGCGCTCTGCTAAGTCTGGGAGACACAGAGTCAAGGGCACAAATTTTGGGATCAGCCAGGCCAAGAGTCCTTTGAGCAAGTTGCGTAACTTTGAGTCCTTTGAGCAAGTTTCGTAACTTTGAGCTTTAGGTTCGTAGACTCTGAATCAGGGCTGGTGAGAGGCCAAAGGGAGATAGTGTGGGGAGGGTGCCAGGCCGGCAGGTGAAGGCTAGCTCTTGTGACTGCTCTTACCCGGTCCAGAGGATGAAGTCTGGCTTGGGCTCGATCTCCTTCATGGCATAGATGGAGGAGTTGATGAGGACCCAGGGAGAGTCGCAGAGGTAGTCACCCCAGGGGCCTGCATTGGGCACCGGCTGGGAGCCAGCTGATGGGCACACCTGGAGGGGGTCTTCAGATACCTTGTAGTCAGGGTCAAGGTGCAGGTCCGAGATGTGCCAGAACTTCCCTGCAGAGGAAAGGAGACCCTCTTCAATACTGGTCCCTCCCTGAGCCTGGATGGCAAAGACGCCCAGGGGTACCCTGGGCTGGGAGAGAGCAAGCTGTAAACGTGAAATGAAGTTTCCTCTGAAGCCAGCGTTCAGAGAAAAAGAGCCACAGGTCTGACTTTGCCCAGGGAGGCACTGAGAGTAGGAGAGAAAAAGATTGGCTCTGTCCCTGCCCTGTGACCTTTGACCTTCCCCATCTCCCCACCTCAGGGGACCCAGCAGCAGCGTGAAGGATTGGGCTTCGTGACCCTCAAAGAATCCTTTGGGAGTTAGTTCTAAGCAGAGTGCCTGTTTTAAAGCAAAGTTTGAGGAGGGGCACCTGGGTGGCTCAGTCGGTTGAGCGTCCAGCGTCAGCTCAGGTCATGATCTCGAGGTTTGTGAGTTCGAGCCCCGCATCGGGCTCTGTGCTGCCAGCTCAGAGCCTTGGAGCCTGCTTCGGATCCTGTGTCTCCCTCTCTCTCTGCCCCTCCCCCACTCGTGCTCTGTCTCTCTCTCTCTCTCCTTCAAAAAAAAAAAAAAAAAAAAAAAAAAGAGCAAACTTTGGGGAGTGTCATGGATAAGCACTCAGGCTCTGGAGCCACATAAAAGCTGTGTGACCTTGGGTGAGTTGCTTCACCTTTCTGAGCCCAGAACCAGAGGCAGATCTTCTCATGCTCCAGAGAAATACAGACGAAAGTCTGAGCTGGGAGAAAGTCTACACACCAATTGCCTTGTAAGATCTCGCTAATTAGCGAAAGCCTGGGGGACATGTGTGGAGATGCAGCTCAGCAGTGCCGGGCGAGAAAAGAAGGAATGTTCCTTCAGATTGGGCCGAGTTTCTGGTGTGTGTACCTAGTGGCTCTGGATGCAGCTGGGAGTGGCCCTGAAGTGGTCAACTGAAACCTGGTCTCAGCCAACTAAGGGCGGCTGAGATGCCAGAAAACCTCTTGGTGTGAGGGGAGCCTGGCTGGCTCAGGCGGTAGATAGAGATACTCTTGATCTTGGGGTTGTAAATGAGTCCCGTGTTGGGTACACAGATTCCTTAAAAATAAAACCTCAAAAAAAAAAAAAAAAATCTCTCGGTGCGATCGAGAGAAAGGAGTCCCAACAAAGAAAACGAGCTACACGGGGCGGATTTGTCATCTGTACCCAGCACAGCACAATGGATAAGTAGTTTCGAGGAGGCTTATGGAACAGGTTTGGCCTCTGCCCTAAAGCCTGGAATTTCCTCACCCTCCACCATTGCTGTCGCTTCCTCCTCCATTTCCTGTGTCATTTAATGCCAATAGTCGTACCCACCCCCCACCCCCACCCTGCCCCCAGCCCAGGAAATTGGGTCAGCCTGGGAGCCCCAGCTTCTGCAGCTTTCATGGTTGGATGGCCGGGGCACCACCCAAGCCACAGGGCATTCAGTGTGGCTCTAGGAGAGGTCCAAAGGTCAAGTCCAGCCCCTGATCCTCTCTCTCAATGACTTCTCACCTCTCCTTATCTAAACCTGGTCCCAGGAAAGGATCAGAAGCTTACTTATACTAAGGTGCAAATGACTGATTAAATCTTGATCCCTCCCAAGGTCATTACATAGTCACCAGAGCCCTGCAGGTACAGTTGACCCTTGGACAGTGCAGGTTAGGGGCACCGACCCTCCCTCAGTCACAAATCTGTGCATAACTATGACTCCCTCAAAACTTAACTACTAATAGCCTATACTGTTGACCCCAGAAGCCTTACTGATAACATAAACAGTTTATAAACACTTATTTTGTATGTTACATATATATATGATATACTGTATTGGTACCATAAAGTAAGCTAGAGAAGTGTTATTAAGAAAATCATAAGGAAGAGGAAATACTGTATCAAAAAATCTGTATGTAAGTGGACCTACAGTTCGCACTTGTGTTCTTCAAGGGTCACCTATATTGATCACCACCCCCATTTTGCAGATCAGGAAACTAAGGCTCAGAGGTCAACCTGCCTGAGATCACACGGTAAATGGTGGAGGTCCTGCGTCTCTTGATTCTCTCCCAGGAAGATGTGATTGCGAACAGGGTAAAACCGATGCCTTTTTATTTTAGATATGTCTTCTTGTAGTCTTTTGCAGTCTATGCCTGCCTGTTTATTCTTTACCCAAACTGAGAGTCTTTGTTTCTAATGGGGGCAACTTAAACTTGTTACACAGGCCATGACTGCATGTGAAATTACTCCTACAGAGACAAAATCCCAAGCCAGAGGAAAGAAACTGCCCCGTTTCAACTAGTAAATGGGCAGAGTTGGTGGGCTTTCCTGAGCCCCTGCACAGAGACTGAAAGGGGGGTCACATCCGCTTCCAAGCCGGAGACGGGACTGACCGGGTGGGACGCAGTGAGAGGCCCTTTGCCCTTCTCGCTGGAGCGTGATCCCACCCACCCACCCACCCACCCACCCACCCCCGCCCCGCCCAAGACCATGCAGAGACCGTTCCCCTGCCTCAAGCCGGCTCTTTTCCGCTAACCATCAACAGGGAGCAGATCTGCCCTTTTGATGTCATCCCTCAAAGAACTCAGTGAAAGTTGCTTCACTTCAGAAACTCCAGTCTGCTGACAGGCTCTCGGGTCAGCTGTTGGTTTCTCTCTTCCCACAAGCTCCCTTCCCATGAGCTCTGGTCTAGTCAGAGGGTAGGACTGAAACTCCTTCAAGCCTCCCTGGCATTCCTCGTGGTGTGTGTGTGTGTGTGTGTGTGCACATGCACGTGCCCCGGAGGCCTGACTCCAGGAGAGGCCAGGATGGTGGAAGGAATGGCGTAGAGAGCAGGGGGCTCCACCTCCTTGGGCTCTGGTGTCTTCACTGTGGAAGTAAATCACACAGACCTCACACAAAAGAACTCACCCCACTCTTTCGCCTCGTAGGGCCTCTTTCTGGCTTCTTTCTGGCTTCTCTGCAGCCTTCCCCTGTCTTCCCCAGGTCATTGCCCGCATGGCTGCTTTGTCCTCCTCATTCAGGCCTCAGCCCAAGGGTCACCACCTCAAAGAAGCCTTCCTTGACTACCTTTTCTCAAGTTCCATCCCCCACCACCCGTCTGGTCACTAGTTACCGCCTCCCTCAGTTTTAGTTTCTTCAGAACACTCTCACATAATGAAATGAGCTTATCGACTTGTGTATCATCCACCTTCCCCGTCTACTCTGTCAGTTCCGTGAGAGATGCAGCCTGTCTTGTTCACCTCTGTGTCCTCAGCACCTCGAGCAGCGCCTGGGATGTGGAAGATGCCCGAATAGATGTTCAATCGGTGAGCAAGGCTGCGAGGAAGATGACGGGACTAGTGAGACTCAAAGAATGTTAGCCAGGTGCCCTTTACATGCTCAACTCATTTCATCCTTGCCGCCATCCTGTGAGGTGGGATTCTTATGCCCGTTTCACAGATGAGGAAACTGAGGCTCAAACCCAGCCCTCTCTGACTCCAAAGCTGAGGCACAATGTTGACTCGGAGCCTCCAACAGATGGCTTTTATAAAACATGTATGTTGCCACAAAAGGGTGGAAACCACAGGCTTCTATGGAACTAGCCACAGACTGTGAGGAATTAAGCTCTAATTAAAACGTCATGGAGGGGCGCCTGGGTGTCTCAGGCAGTTAAGCATCCAACTCTTGATGCTCGGATGGCACCCGGCCATGTGGTGGACAAGCCAGCCTGTGCTCATTCCCTGGGCCACTCTGCCCCTCAGGCCTCAGGTTTTCTTCTCTTCTGGAACCTCTGTTTCCTCAAACATAAGATGAGAATATTGCACAAAGGTTATCCGAAGGCCCTGCCAGTTCTAATGCTATTATTATTGTGTATAACCCACACCACAAGATGATCGTGGTCCCTATTTTAGTCCTTTGTTTTTGACCCTAAGCATCGACCCCAAACATTTCCATTATAATTCCTCCTCTGGAAACCGAGGCCCTCCAAAACACAGAGGGTTCCCTTGTTAAATCCAACATTTAGGACCCCTTGTGGTAAGTACATAAATTGCTCTCTCTTCGTGACAGCCCCCTAGGCTTACTCTTGAAGGAAATGTTTTCCTACCATGCTAACCCACACTGAAAGAGACTGTTTCTCTGCAATTAGAAACTGAAGGATAGGGGCGCCTGGGTGGCTCAGTGGGTTGAGCATCCGACTCTTGATTTCAGCTCAGGTCATGATCCCAGGGTCATGGGATCAAGTCCCGCATGGGGCTCTGTGCTGAGCATGGAGCCTGTTTAGGATTCTCTCCCTCTCTCTCCCTCTCTCCCTCTGCCCCTCTCCCCCGCTCATGCACTCTCTCACTCTCTAAAATACAAATCAAAGAGTGTGTCTCTACCATTTATTTTTTAAACAATGAAGCTGAAAGACAAGGCCGTGCTGCACGGGGGCTACATGGGAGGAGACAGAGCCAGGGAGCAGGCACCCCACCCAAGCTCTTCGCTAAGGAAGTTGCAAGCAGGAACCCCACAGTTCAAGACAGAGCAGGTATGATTGCTCTCCGATTGGGTGTCTCAAAGTTCTCTGCACTTGAGGAAAGATTTGGACTCTGAAAAAACCTAGCGGTACTGTGGAATTCTTTTAAAATGTCATTTTGGGGGCACCTGGGTGGCTCAGTCACTTAAGCATCTGACTCTGTATCAGCTCGCGTCATGATCTCACGGTTTCGTGGTTTCAAGACCCGCTTCCAGCCCCGCTCTGGCAGTGTGGAGTCTGCTTGGGATTCTCTGTCCCCACCCCCCTCTCTCTCTGCCCCTCCCCCATTTGTGCTGTCTCTGTCTCTCAAAATAAATAAATACACTTAAAAAATAAAATAAAATGTAATTTTGTTTTTTAAAGTATAGATGTATACATTCCAGAAAGTTTGGAGAAAAGAAAAAAGAATAGTACCTATAAAACCCACCATCCCAAGAGGACCCTTCCAAGGGCATACTGTGTAAGGCAGTTGAGTACGGACTTGGTCTTGCCACTTCCTAGCTGTGGGACCTTGGGCAAGTGTGGAGCCTCCTCTGAGTTTCCTCATCCACAAAATGGGCATAATGGTAATAGTACCTGCTTTATAGGGTCTATAAAAACCAAATGAGGTTTTTCTTCTCTCATTTTTCTTTTTTTTTTCTTTTTTTTTTAATTTTTTTTTTTTTAACATTTATTTGTTTTTGAGACAGAGAGAGACGGAGCATGAACGGGTGAGGGGCAGAGAGAGAGGGAGACACAGAATCGGAAACAGGCTCCGGGCTCTGAGCCATCATCCCAGAGCCCGACGCAGGGCTCGAACTCACAGACCGCGAGATCGTGACCTGAGCTGAAGTCGGACGCTTAACCGACTGCGCCACCCAGACGCCCCTTCTCTCATTTTTCAAGTGGGTTTTGAAAGGACAGCTGATAAGCCACTAGCATCAGCCTGGCCCCTCCTAAGTCTCAGAAAATAAATGTTAGCTCTTCTTGGCTCTTTGCTTTAGTGTCTCTTTGTTTTGACATAGCATTATTTTATAAACAGAGTGACGTTGTACTGCTTGGGTTCATGTCCCAACTCGGACATTTACTACACGTGTAACCTTGGGTTGGTCATTTAACTTCTCTGAGGCTCCGTGACCTTGATAATCCCTACCTGACAAGGCTGCTGTGAGGGTATTATGTAACAATTTGAGCAGTGCCTGGCATACAAGTACTTGATAAATATCCCTATTGTTCTCAGTTTTGCTGTGACGCCTTAAAACTCTTCCACCGGGTGGTTTTTTCCACAATCTCTTCAGCTATTCCATTACCGCTGTCAGCATTTTTCATTACCATAAACAACGCTGCAATGAACATCTTAGTGCCTTTGTGGGGTGGGGAGATCCATTTTAGCCACTAGGACGCTGGGCTGTGGGGTGCCCACTGGCATTTGGATTTCCAAGAAAGCACATTTAAAAGTGAAAGAGGGGCGTCAGGGTGGCTCAGTCGGGTGCTTCAGCGTCTGACTTCAGCTCAGGTCATGATCTCACCATTCATGGGTTCGAGCCCTGTGTTGGGCTCTGTGCTGACAGCTCAGAGCCTGGAGCCTGCTTCCAGTTCTGTGTCTCCTCTCTCAGCCGCTCCCCCATTCGTTCTCTCTCTCTCTCTCTCTCTCTCTCCTTCTCCCTCTCTCTCTCTCTCTCTCTCTCTCTCAAAAATAAACATTAAAACACTTTCGAAAAGAAAAGAAAAGAAAAGTGAAAGAGCGAGAGAGTGAGAGATCCTTGCAACCATTCCCGCCCTCCGGTCAGACTGGCAGGGCCCGGAGTCCCCCAGCAGGGTCGAAGGAGGACTGCCACTCAGCGTCTCCTGGACACGTTGCCCTCACAGGGAATGACACACTGTCGGTGCTCATCCCGGCGACACTTCCTCCTTGAGGTCAGAGCTTTTAGAGCCAAGCCCCTCTCAGGCGTCTCGCTCTGGTCTCCGGCCCCAGGCCCCGTGCTCCTCCTCGCTGGCCTCTGGGATGCGGCCACACCAGCAGAGTGCTTTGCCAGGGCTCCCAGCTGCTCCTGGGTAGTGTCTGGGGACATGCACTGACCAGGGGAGCACCTAGCAGCTCCAGCCTGGGAGAACTGAGCTCCATCGAGCAAGCCACCAGCAGAGCCCTGACCCCTTTCAGCCTCAGTTTCTGCAGCTACAGAAAGGGTGGAGGGTCACCTCTAAGGTCCCATCCGAGGACTCCCGGAAAGGGCAATCTAGGATCCTAAGGAAAATTCCAAGTCCAGCCGGCCCACCGACTCCTCTTCCACCGCATGGAAATCCTTAACGGGCACCCCCAACTGGACACATCCCTAATCAACCTGCCACCCCCTCCTGCTGCACCTCAGCCAATGACAACTCGGTCCTCACAGCTGCTGAGACAAAAATCTTGGAGTCACCCCAGAGTCCTTCTGTCACCCCCACCATCTGCCAGCAAGTTTTGTCCAGAATCACACCGTCTCCAACCACCCCTGCTCCTACCGCCCCGGGGAGCCTCCACCTCCTCTCACGGGGACGATGGCAACAGCCCCCCATGGGTTTGGCTGCTTCTCTTTTACCAGGGAGCCCAGGACTGAGGGAGCGTCCAGGTCACTGAACTTCTGGTGCTAAAACTAGACAAGTCTCGGGCACACTGGGACCCTGCCTTCACCCCACTGCTGTCTCCTCTCAACATGCAGCCCAGGGAGCCTTTTAAACTTACACAAGACAGGGACACCTGGGTGGCTCAGTCGGTTGAGCATCCGACTTCAGCTCAGCTCATGATCTCACGGTTCATGGGTTCGAGCCCCATGTCAGGCTCTGTGCTGACAGTGCAGAGCCTGGAGCCTGCTTTGGATTCTGTGTCTCCCTCTCTCTCTGCCCCTCCCCCGCTCATGCTCTGTCTCTCTCTGTCCCAAAAATAAATATAAACATTAAAAAATTTTCTTTTAAACCTACACAAGTCAGGTCACCCCACAGCTCTCCCCAAACCCTCTAATGATGTCCCATTCTACCCTGAGTCCTTACATTGTCTACATGCTTATATGTGAGCTGACGCCAGCCCCCAGCGCCCTCCCTCCCCCCATCATGCCCCCAACTTCATCTCTCCCACTCACCTTGCCCACTCTGCCCCAGCCACTCTGGCCCCGTGCTCGTCCTCATATGCATCACCTGAGCATCAGGCTCAGGGCCCGTGTGCTTTGTGAGCTCCCTTACTGGAATGTTCTTCTGGATGCCCATATAGCTCTCTCCCTCACTGCTTCAGGTCTCTACCCAAATGTCACTTCCTGGCCACTCATAAGTACCCCCATCCCCCACTCCCACCCCTTTATTCTGCTTTATTATTCGCCATAACACTTATTATCTCCTAGAAGACCATGCATGCACTTGTTCGTGTGTCTTTTGGTCTGTTTCTCCCCAGGTGAAGGGCTGCTTCACTAGGGCTCGGCTTTGTTCCTTTTCCTTTCTGTCCCATTCCTGGTTCCTAGAATAGTACATGATATGCAAAAGGCCCTTAACCAACGTTTGCCGAATGAATTCATGAATCTGCCCGCCACCTTCTGCCTCTACCAGATGGCTGGCTCTTATGTGCCCACATCTCTTAGTGAAGCCAGTGTCCCTCCCCTGGCCAGCCCTCGCCTCCACTTCAAATCTTCAGGCCCAAAGAGCAGCCCCTTCCCACCCCCACTGACTCTCTTCCAGGCCTCCCTGCCCTAGCTTCCTGCCTTGCTATTTTTAGCAACATTTTCAGCTTTCTGTGAGCAGTCCCCAGCAGCCAGGATCGAGTTCATAGTACAAAACAAAGGCATCAAAGGCATTTGCAGCACCTACCTGGTTCAGCCCTGGTGACTCCCCAGTGGGCCAAGAAAATCAGCAGCTTGAACAGCCTCATCTTTGGGACTCGCCTCGTCTTTAGGGCTCACTTCACGGGAGCCACAGGACTCCCCCGAATCTGTGACTGAAACTGCAGGCTTCCTAACTAGATGTTGTTGGCCGTGGGCCTGAGCACAAGTTCCCGTCCTGTTTCCCTGTGTGCCTAGTCATCCGAGGCCCTGCCTCCTCTGGCTTTTCTGCCTTTGCCTCGAAGGGCGTGAGCAGGGCTTGCCCAGGAAGATGCACCAGCCAGGCCTTTGAACTCTGAGGGGTAGAAAGCCACACCTGTCCTGCCTGTCAGTCCAGCCAGTAACTGGATTCTCCGGGAAACTCACCCAGCACCAGCCACTGAGCAGCAAATATCACCTACTTTCAGAGGTTTTACGTTGCCCCACCCTCAGCAGAACAGACAAAGCTGGATGAAACGGAGGGCCTTTGCCATCAAAGGAACTTACTGCTAGCTGGAGCTCCAGATGCCCTAGCACAAGAGAACCAAGACTGAGTCATCCGTTCATTTATTCCAGGAACCCATGTCCCCAGGAGACAGAAGGGGCCCAGGACAGCCCCTGCCTTCAACAGGGAGAGGGAAACCAGTGGACTGCAGTTTATTTATTTATTAAAAATATTTTTTTAATGTTTAATTTTGAGAGAGACAGACACACACAGAGTGTGAGCAAGGGAGGGGCAGAGAGAGAGGGAGACACAGGATCCGAAGCAGGCTCCAGGCTCTGAGCTGTCAGCACAGAGCCCGACGCGGGGCTCGAACTCACGGACGGTGAGATCGTGACTTGAGCTGAAGTCAGACACTTAACCGGCTGAGCCACCCGGGTGCCCCGAGATGCAGTTTAGCCCGTTAGGTGGCTCGACAAACCCAGAGGAGGAATCAAACCCTTGAGGAAAGGGAGGTGATGGGGCTCATATCTTCTTTTATTATGGAAATTACCAAACAGAAGCAGGTAGAGAGAACAGCATCATGAACCCTCAGCATCCATCCTCCAGTTACAACAATTAGGAACTTATGGCCAATCTTACTTCATTTGTACCCCCACCCTAACCTACTGGATTATTCTATAGCAGATTCCAGAGATCATATTGTTTTGCCCATAAATACTCTAAACGATAAGGCTTCTTTTTTTTTTTCTAACAAAATGATAAAATAAAAAATAAAATACTTGGTCAATGTTTAAGTTCCTGACTGTCTCATAATATTTTCTTACAGTTGGTTCATACAAATCAGGATCCAAACCAGGTCTGATGCGGGCAGGCCGAGTCTGAGAACCCAGAGGAGGGTCCCACCAGACCAGCCAAGAGGGTCCTTGACTTCATGCAGCATAGAAATCAAATGCACGCCAGAGAAAGTAAAAACGGAGTTTATTGAATAGTGTAAGTGATGGGTAGAGAATAACAGATGGGGTGTCTTGGAGACTGAGAAAGGAAAATAGAATAAGTCTTGTTGCTTGGGGCTCGGGATTTATATTAGAAAAGGATCTAAGGTATGCATTCCTCCAGGAATCCAGGGTAAAGTCCAATCCTAGGCGAGTGTCAGGTGAACAAGCGATGTCATTCCAGGGGCGCCTGGATTTCAGCTCAGGTCATGATCTCACAGTTCATGAGACTGAGCCCCAACATCGTTCTCCACTCTGGCACTGTGACACCTGCTTGGGATTCTTTCTCTTCCTCTCTCTGCCCCTCCCCTGCTCACTCTCTCTGTCTCTGTCTGTCTCAAAAATAAATAAATAAACTTAAAAAACAAACAAAACCAACCAACCAACCAAACAAACAAACAAAAAAACCCTGGTAGCAGAGCCCTCGGGGTGTGGAGGCAGCCCTCAGGTGACTACTGACCTTTGTGCAGGCCTCAGAGCCTCTGGGAAGCCAGGCTGTATCTATGGTTGTCTTGGGGTTCAAGTCCACAGAGTCCAGGAAGGTCAAGAATGAGGCCATGATAGAATCCATGAATGTTGACATCTAGTCCAGTTTTTTTGTTTTTTGTTTTATTTTTTTTTCAACGTTTTTTATTTATTTTTGGGACAGAGAGAGACAGAGCATGAACGGGGGAGGGGCAGAGAGAGAGGGAGACACAGAATCGGAAACAGGCTCCAGGCTCCGAGCCATCAGCCCAGAGCCCGACGCGGGGCTCGAACTCCCGGACCGCGAGATCGTGACCTGGCTGAAGTCGGACGCTTAACCGACTGTGCCACCCAGGCGCCCCTCTAGTCCAGTTTTTCTAGAGCAAACATACATTGCTCTCGTGTATTCCTTCATTTACTCTTGTATTTAACATGTATTCATTAAATACCCTCTGTGTGCCAGATGCTGGTGATATAATGATGGACAAAAATAGTTTACAGTTTACTGAAATAGGCTTTAGTAAAATTCATATAGATTAATGTCAAATTATAACTCTGATGGTGCCCAGTTTGGATGCCATCCGAAAGACCTCAAGCTTTTTCCTACAGGTCATGGGCGATCACGGAAAGTTTTGGAGCAGGTACGTGAAAGGATCGTAGAAGAATTCCTTGTGAATTTCCCTTTGCAGCAGCAGTGACTGACTCAAAAGAATGAGTATCTAATAACAAAACGTGGCATGCCTCAAAGTATACTTTATAATTTGTGTCTGCTCTAAGCTGGGCTTTTTGTTTTTAAAAAAATTTTTTTTTCAACGTTTATTTATTTTTGGGACAGAGAGAGACAGAGCATGAACGGGGGAGGGGCAGAGAGAGAGGGAGACACAGAATCCGAAACAGGCTCCAGGCTCTGAGCCATCAGCCCTGAGCCTGACGCGGGGCTCGAACTCACGGACCGCAAGATCGTGACCTGGCTGAAGTCGGACACTTAACCGACTGCGCCACCCAGGCGCCCCTAAGCTGGGCTTTTTGTGATGGTTGATTCTTAAAGATCCCAGAGAGAGGGGCACCTGGGTGGCTCAGTCGGTTAAGCATCCGACTAGATTTCAGCTCACGTTATGATCTCATGGTTCATGGGATCGAGCCCTGTGTCAGGTTCCGTGCTGACAGCAAGGAAGCTGCTTGGGATTCTCTCTCTCCCTCCTCTCTCTCTCTCTCTCTCTGTCCCTCCACTGCTTGAACATACTCTCTCTCTCTCTCTCTCTCTCTCTCTCTCTCTCTCTCTCTCTCAAAATAAATAAATGAACATTCAGGGGGAAAAAAGATCCCAGAGAGAAATTCTGAAGCTGGCCATACTTAACAAACTCAGCATGGCCAAATCTTCACCGAAGAGGCTTGCTTCTGTTCTTGAATTCCTGATCTGTTTCTCCTTGTTACCCAGATTCACAACTAGACTCCATTCAGGGTTAGCATAGCTCTTGGCACTTCACAGGCACTAAATAAGTATTTGGTGAATAAGTGGATGATGGAGCAAGTAAGACTGAAATGAAGAACAAATTAATAAGTTGCAGACCTCTTGATGTAAATTAAACAATAAATAAATTTTTTTTAATTTTTAAATTTATTTTTGAGACAGAGAGAGACAGAGCATGAGCAGGGGAGGGGCAGAGAGAGAGAGGGAGACACAGAATCCGAAGCAGGCTCCAGGCCCTGAGCTGTCAGCACAGAGCCAGACGCGGGGCTCGAACTCACAGACTGTGAGATCATGACCTGAGCTGAAGTCGGACGCTTAACCGACTGAGCCACCCAGGTGCCCCAACAATAAATACATTTCAAAAAAAGATTATATGATTACTTCCACAAGAAAAAAAAATAAGTTGCAGACCTCTTAAATTCTTTCCTTTCCTGTGGCTTTTGCTTTATCACTACCTCTCTCACTCCCTCTGGCCTGGGGCAGGCCCACAGCATTGCTACCTTGTTTTTTTTTTTCCCCAGCTTCCTAACAGATCACCCCGCCTGTAGTCTTGGGCCTTCCCTGGCCTGTCCTTGCTCCCTCACTCTGCCAGGGAGATCATCTCACAACCCGGAAGTCATCATGTAACTCCTCCGCTCCAAAACCTTCAGCGGCTTCGGGGGGAAAAGTTAGGTTCTTAGCATGACGTCCGGATTGAGCACTGTCACCCCTCTGGAGGTCCCCCTCTTACCATCTGTCCTCTTGGGCACACTTCCTCTTCTGGAGGCACTCTTCAAAGTTGCACACAGTTTTGAGAAAAGCCCCTTTTACTTGTGTTGGTTTGATAAGACAACAGCATCCAAGGGCTGAGTGTCTGAGGATGAAGCCATGCTGATGAGGCTGAGGGGATGGGCGTAAAGGAGACACGGAGGGACCGAGCATCGTGGTTAAGAGAGTCAGGAGCACAGAGCGCTAGGTTCGACGCTGGCTCTTCTCTTTACCAGCTCTGTGACCTCAGGCCGATTGCTCAGTCTCACCCACAACGGTCAGGCACGCCGGTGTACCATTAAACCAGGAGCAAGGAGATGTTATTCATCCGTAGGTCAGCCAGGCAGGCTGGGCATGGGGCAGCTAGGGACCCCTGGCCAGACACCTCTGCAAGGTGGATTAGCCATCTTGGTCAGACGGGGCCTGGAGGCGTTCCCAGGACCAGGTACTTTCAGTTGTAAAACTGGGAAAGTCCTGGGCAAACTGGGATGAGTGGTCACCCTATACCCGGGCCCCTGCCAACCTCGTGTGTTTAATCCGGCGTATGTTATTTTGTACACGTGTCTACGATATGGAAAAGGTTGGGAATTCTGTAAAGTGGGGATTGGAAAAGGTTGGGAAGCTCAGTTTCTTCATCTGTAAAGTGGGGGTGTTAAGAGTGCTTACCTCGTTTGGTTGTCGTGAAGATTAAGTGATAGACTGTGGCATCTATATCAACCTGATGGTTATTTTATTATTGTTGCTGTCAAAGTTATTGGAAAAGTTGAATCTGTGAAAGGCCATGAGTCCATGATGACAACCGAAATAGGAAAGTTCCAAATAGAGAAAAGACACAAAAACTGGTTGAAACGTGTAAGAATGGTGACTGTCATACGATATGTTTAACGTTTTTTTTTTTTTTCAAGGAAGCTCTATGTCCAACGTGGAACTTGAACTCACAACCCCGAGATCAAGAGTCACATGCTCTACCAACTAAGCTAGCCAGGTCCCATAACTTTTTAATCTTAAAAAGATTGGGGTGCCTGGGTGGCTCAGTCGGTTAAGCGACCGATTTCGGCTCAGGTAATGATCTCACAGTCCGTGAGTTCGAGCTCCACGTCGGGCTGTGTGCCGATAGCTCAAAGCCTGGAGCCTGCTTCAGATTCTGTGTCTCCCTCTCTCTCTGACCCTCCCTCGTTCATGCTCTGTCTCTCTCTGTCTCAAAAATAAATAAACATTTAAAAAAATTTAAAAAAAAGATTACTTAGTTGCTTCTTTTATTAATGAGATGTCTGTTTATAAAGTATACATGTGTACTGTTCCCACCAGGATAAGGAAAGCAACTCACAGGTCTGTGAGAAGTCAAGAGTTCCAGGGTGCTTGGGTGGCTCTGTCGGTTAAGCGGCTGACTTCAGCTCAGGTCATGATCCCAGAGTTTGTGGGTTCAAGCCTTGGGTCGGGCTCTGTGCTGACAGCTCAGAGCCTGGAGCCTGCTTCAGATTCTGTGTCTCCCTCTCTCTCCACCCCTCCCCTGTTCATTCTCTGCTTCTCTCTCTCTCCCAAAAATAAATAAACATTCTAAAAATTAAAAAAAAAAAAAAAAAAAAAAGGAAGGACTCAACGAGTTCTAGACAAAGGGGACTGTGGGCGGAACACAGGTGGTTGAGCTGGGTTGCTCACACACAAAGACGAAATTGGTGAGGACAACAGAGTACTCCAAGAACCAATCAGCCTTGAGTCCTGCTAACTCGACAGACTCAATCCCTCTTCTACGAAATGAAGCCTTCAGGTGGCCCTATGAACATAACAAAATAACATCTTAATAGGAATACATGAATTTTCAAAAATGCAAAAGTGCCCATCAGTGTTAACAAACGGACGAGTTATGTCATGTGGCCCATGTGAGACTGAAAGCTCATGGTTTGAGGGAAGACATCAGGTTGCAAAAAACTAAAACCTAGGGGTGCCTGGGTGGCGCAGTCGGTTAAGCGTCCGACTTCAGCCAGGTCACGATCTCGCGCGGTCCGGGAGTTCGAGCCCCGCGTCGGGCTCTGGGCTGATGGCTCAGAGCCTGGAGCCTGTTTCCTATTCTGTGTCTCCCTCTCTCTCTGCCCCTCACCCGTTCATGCTCTGTCTCTCTCTGTCCCAAAAATAAATAAACGTTGAAAAAAAATTAAAAAAAAAAACCTAAAACCTATAAGGCATGACTTAAAAAGTCTTACAGACACAACAAAAAGAAAACATCATTTTTGTGTGTTTTGTCTGTTCTTTAAGATATTTGAAGTACTTTTAAGAAAGAGCCATACCGGGGGCGCCTGGGTGGCTCAGTCGGTTAAGCGTCCGACTTCAGCTCAGGTCACGATCTCGAGGTCCGTGAGTTCGAGCCCCGCGTCGGGCTCTGGGCTGATGGCTCAGAGCCTGGAGCCTGCTTCGGATTCTGTGTCTCCCTCTCTCTCTGCCCCTCTCCCATTCATGCGGTGTCTCTCTCTGTCTCAAAAATAAATAAATGTTAAAAAAAAAAAGAGCCATACCAAAACTTTAATTTCAGTTTAAAAATTTTAAGATATTTACTTAAGTTGGTCAACAATGTTTAAATACTCAAAAGAGTGATTTCAAGTTTTATTAGCTGTAAGACTTGAATAGAGTGAGCATTAAATAGTTGTGGGGGTTCTGCCACATATAAAAGCCTCTCTGGTATTGAGATAATTCTGTAGGGAGCGCCTGGCTCGCTCAGTTGGTAGACCATATGAATCTTGATCTCAGGGTTGTGGGTTTGAGCCCCACATTGGGTGTAGAGATTACTTAAAAATAAAATCTCATAGGGGCGCCTGGGTGGCTCAGTCGGTTAAGTGTCTTGACTTTGGCTCAGGTCATGATCTCGCCGTTCACGAGTTCGAGCCCCGCATCAGGCTCTGTGCTGACAGCTCAGAGCCTGGAGCCTGCTTCAGACTCTGTGTTTCCATCTCTCTGCTCCTGCCCTGCTCACACTCTGTCTCTCTCTCTATTAAAAGCAAATTAAAAAAAAAAAAAACAGGAAAAAAAAACTTAAAAAAATAAAATCTCATGAAAAAAAGGATTCTATCAGTAGTATCCAATTCATATCTATTATTACTGGTAGAAAGAATCAGAACAATATAAAACTGAAAATTGTTACCCAGTAAAAGTTGGAGAATCACATGTTGTGTATAACACTGACAACTTCAAAAAGTCCCCTGAATCAAATTGTACTTGATAGAAATAATAAGCACCCATAAAACTACAGTGGCAGATGTGAAAAATTAGTAAAATTTGGTTTGGATCAAACTTGAATGATGAATGAAGCACTCAGTATAAAATTTGTCCAGGAGAGAACTGATTCACATAAAAATTATTTTAGTAAAATTAAAAATGGAAAAAATTAGAAATGAGTAAATCTCACTGTAGAGAAAATTGAGCAGGAAATTAAGTCTAATGAAAATTCATCAACGTAGGGACAGTTCTGATTAAAATATGTGCATTTATAAAGTAGAGGCAAAATGACATGAGAAGTTGAAATGGCTTTTTTTTTTTTACCTGTGGCCAAATATACATAATATTCATCATTTTAACCATTTTACTTATTAAATGTTTTCATTATTTTAATTTTTGAGAGAGAGAGACAGACAGACAGACAGACGTGAGCAGGGGAGGGGCAGAGAGAGAGGGAGACCCAGAATCTGAAACAGGCTCCAGGCTCCCAGCTGTCAGCACAGAGCCCGATGTGGAGCTCAAACTCGTGAACTGCGAGATCATGACCTGAGCCAAAGTCGGATGCTTAACCAACGGAGCCATCCAGGTGCTCCATTTTAACCATTAAAAAAATTTTTTTTGGTAATGTTTATTTATTTTGCAGAGAGAGAGAGAGGAAAACAGAGAGAGAGGAAGAGAGAGAGAGAGAGGGCAGCAAGAGAGGGACACAGAATCTGAAGCAGGCTCCAGGCTCTGAGCTGTCAGTGCAGAGCCCAATGTGGGGCTTGAATGAAGAGCCATGAGATCATGATCTGAGGTTTAACCCACTGAGCCATCCAGGCACCCCTAACCATTTAAAATGTACAGTTCAGGGGCGCCTGGGTGGCGCAGTCGGTTAAGCGTCCGACTTCAGCCAGGTCACGATCTCGCGGTCCGGGAGTTCGAGCCCCGCGTCGGGCTCTGCGCTGATGGCTCAGAGCCTGGAGCCTGTTTCCGATTCTGTGTCTCCCTCTCTCTCTGCCCCTCCCCCGTTCATGCTCTGTCTCTCTCTGTCCCAAAAATAAATTTTAAAAAATGTTGAAAAAAAAATTAAAAATAAATAAATAAATAAATAAAATGTACAGTTCAGTGGCATTCGCACTATGTTCCCTGGTATTTTAGCATGTGTCAGAATTTCCTTCCTTTTTAAGGATGAAAAATATTCGATTGTATGCCCATACCACATTTCGTTTTCTATTCATCTGTCAGTGGATACTTGGGTTGCCGTGAAATATGCTACCATGAATGTGGCTGTACAAGTATCTGAGTCTCTTTTGGTTCTCTGGGGGTCTCTTACAATTTCTGGGGTATATACCCAGAAATAGAGCTGCTGGATCATATGGTAATTTTACTTTTCATTTTTTGAGGAACTACCATACCTGGAGAGGGAAAAGGAAGACTTCAACTTGACAAGAGCAAACCTTGAGAGATGAAATCACGAACATGCACACAAACACACACACATAAGTCACAGAATTATTTTAGTGCTGATTGAGAACTGAGCCCTCTGCTCAATTCATTAGGTCGTCAAGCTCTTGAAAAGGTGTGAAGAAAATCTTATTTTGATGTTTTGCCTTGTGCAGTATTTTAATTAAGACACTTTCATTTCATTTATTTTTAAATGTATGATCTTCTCGGCTGAATTTCTAACTAGTAGAACCCACATGAGGACAATTACCTCAAGTGAACCCACATCTTAAAATTTCCCAGAATACTCTTAATTCCAAACATGTTACCCTATATATCAAATATACTCTTATTTGCCAGATTATGTAAATTTCAATCACCTTGGGCTTAATATAACAGTGTCCTCATGGTATGCCTCAAGTTTTTGCCCTTGGCTGTATCTTGTTTATTCCTCGGTGTTGATTTGGAGGCTTACAGAATTTAAATTTTATTTTTTTTTTAGTGTTTATTTATTGTTGAGAGAGAGCGAGCGAGTGCAGGAGGGGCAGAGAGTGAGGGAGACACAGAATCCAAAGCAGGATCCAGGCTCCAAGCTGTCAACACAAAGCCGGTGCAGGGCTCAAACCCACAAACTGTGAGATCATGACCTGAGCAGGTCAGAGGCTTAACTGCCTGAACCACCCAGGGGCCCCCGGAGGCTTACAGAATTTACATAGGTAAGAGGTGGGAGATGGGCAATGTCTGACCCACAGATACACTTTCTTTGGCCTACACGGTGTTTTTAAGATTTTTTAATTTACTTAAAAACACTTAAAATTCAGAAATTTTTTACACAAAAATCAAAATTTCTGGCATCTGCTAAAGAAGCACATAAATGGCAACACTAGGCCCATATTCATTGGCTTGGTTGCTGTTTACCATTGTGTTTGCATGGTTGTTTTTCTCACTGCGGAGAAAAAAATAAAAAGTTTCCCTCTATTATCTAACCCACTACATCTACAGTTTTGCTGCCTGCCCCCAGTTGTCAACTTGAGTTTGTGCTCCAGTTCTAAGGTGTACAAGAAGGTATAGTGACCACACTGGTTGGTGCAATCAGACTTCCTGGGCTTGAATGCCGACTTAGCCTTTCTTTGCCTCAGCTGCCCCCTTTGTAAAATCGGGACAATAAACGGTACTCACCTACCTCACAGGGTTGAGTTAGTGAATGTAAAATATTTAAGGCAGTGTCTGCAGTTTCAGAAAAATAAAATGGCCCAGGAACCCAGATACCATGTCTGTCTTACTATTGAATCCCTGGGGCCAGCACAGACCTTGGAACACAAGCCGCAACATTAAATACTTCCTATCACATAAGCGAGGTGTGCCAACCTAGTGATATTTAGAGGAGGAACTGACAGGCGCGTTCCCCTCTCTACAGGACGGACAGAACAATGTTATATGAAGAAGTGGTTAAGTAATCGGGGATGCAGAGGCGTATTACCCTGGGGTGGATGGCGGGGCAGGAGCAGGACGCCATCCTCACATATCTTGGGGAAGAGAGTGTAAGTGCCTTATAGCCTCGCTGGGAAGAATCAGGACGAGGGAACGCGGATACGAGGAAAGAACTCGGCCTTTTTTGAGGAAAGGAACTAGCAACCCCACGAGGGGTATGAAGCTCGTAAGGCGAGGTCCCCCGGTGCGCAAGCGCCGCACGACGGCGAGGCGGAGTCGCCGAGGCCTGAATTCTGCTGTAACGATGTAGATTACGGCGACGTCTGATTGGTCAGAGTTTGGCGGGAACAGGAGGACGCCTAACAAAGGAAGTGATGTAAAGTGTCGCCCATCTGGCGGAGGTGGGATTATACGGCCTGAGTTACGGAATTATCATTTTGCTTGGTTGTTTTCTTGAGACACCGCCCATCAGCCTCTCTCTGCTCCTTGCTTCCGCTTGCGCAGCATGTTTTGCCCGTAGTAAAAATGGCCGCAGAGCCTTCGGGCCCCCAGTGGCAGCGCAGGGCGCGTTTTCTTAAGCAGGTCCTGGGAAGACAGGAAAAAGTGTGGAGTTCGTGAGCATTGATTGGCTGAAGCACGAAGCGTTCTGGACGCTGATTGGCTCCGTCCTTCGCGGGAAGGAGTTTGTGGCACCCGCGGGAAGTAGGTGTAGCACTGCGGGCGAAAGGGGGTTCTGAGGATCCCGGCCAACCCACCAGACGGGAGTCTTCTGGGCCTCTCACCTGAGGGGATCGTGACCAAGATGTGGTTTGGTAAGGATGAGCGTCGCAAGGAGGATTTAGCAAGAGGGCGGGGGGTCGGACAGACGTGTAGCGGGGGGAGTGGGGGAGGGACGGGGTGGGCAAGGGGCGAGGGCCCGGGGCTCGGTGGTGGGGAAGATTAGGGCGACGCTGGGAGTGGTGGGCCGTGGGGTGAAGTCTGAGGGGCCCGGTGGGCTCTTCAGAGGCTTGGGAAGCAGCACAGGCATTAATACTGTTGTTTAAAACCAGGCGGATCTGAAAGCTATGGCACTTCCTTTGGCGGAGTCGGCGGCGGCTACACACAGTCCCCGGGGGGCTTCGGAATGCCGACACCTTCCCAGGCTGAAAAGAAATCAGTAGGTTGAAAGAGCATTTCGTTTTATTTTATTCTGGCCTGAAGCTCCTAACTCATCCCTGAGAGAAAATGTCTGCGGCGAAAGGTGTTAAACATGAACTGATGGGATAATTACCAACTATTGTCGTATGGAATCTTACAGTTGAGTGCTGTAAGTTTCAAAAATGAAATTTCTCCCACTTTCACTTCGACTGTTTTCTTGGCTTTATTTTGAAGTTTACTAAGGAATCAGTTTTGTGGACAAACTGAACTGGTATTAGCCTATTTTGCCTTCTTCGTGTATTTGAAAAAAAAATTTTTTTTAATTAAACGTAATGACGTGATAAAAAGCGGTGGAAAGAGCATGGTGTTGGAAGTCAGGTGGATCTGTGTTCTGTTGCTCTGACACTAATGGTCTCATTGGACAAATTTCTTAACCTCAGGAATCAAGTGGGATTACTGCTAAATGGGATTAATAATAATACATGCCTTACATGTTGTAATAATACATGTAATATTGTAATAATACATGCCTTACAAAGTTGTTGTGAGGCTTAATATTGTGGTATATATAAGTGCCTGCCTTATAGTCCCTTTTAATAAGTGATCCCAGTTATTTTTATTAAAAAAGACATGAGTGATGGAGCCCAAATACATAGCGTCAAATATCGGCTTTTAACTGGCGGTGACTTTAGTGCAGCAACTTGAACCTTGTGTCCCTTGGTTTTTCTCATCTGATAAATGGTACTAGTACGACTTCTATCACAGGGCGGTTCTGAGAATTGATAGGTGAGGTAATGTGATGTATAGGAAAGCTATGCGTAAAAAGCTGTCCAAATGCTTGTTATTCACTCTTGCAGGAATGAGTTTGCCTTTACTACCGTTGATTTCATCCTTTAAACACAAGGTTGATGTGGCTACTCTTTAGCTGTCATTCACATGTGGTGTTCAGGTTCAATATTAGGAAGTTCTCTGTTTTTTGTATGGGTTGATAAGCTTTCACCTAAACTATTCAGGGGTGTGTCGGTGGGAAAGAATTTGTCGATAATTACCATACGTTTGACACTGCTTTATATTTTTCGTACAGATTATTTCCTATAATCCCATAACGTATTTATTGTTTACTCCATTGTACAACAGAGGCTCTGGGAGATTAAGGGACTGCCTAAGCTTATATAGCTAGTAAGTAAATGGAACTCTAGACAGTGCACACGTGATGCTGAGCGAATCCAAAATCTGGTAAGCAGCTTCTCTGTATTGTAGTTTTCTTTTTCCCAGCCAAGACCACAGGGGGCTCCGGTACGCTTTGTCTTCCTTGAGGTTGTGAAGAAGAAAACAAAAGATAGAGCATTAGCTTTTATCTTTCCTGAGCGTAACTATTTTCTTCATTCCAGTTGATAGAATTTTTGTCTCAGGATCCCTTGCTTGGGCCGTGTATTAAGACAGCTTTTCGGAGAGTGATACTGGTTATAAGCTGAAGACTCAAACCCAGATCTTGCTGGTTTTCAGTCTAGTGCTTTTTCAACAGTAAATTAGATAATCACCTTATCCAAAATGTTTCCTGTCTCCTGTAAACCTGTTATATTTTATTGAATCATACGAAATTTTCAGTACTGATCATTTTTTCCCCTAAAGATGGTAGTTTCATACAGCACTGTCCAGAGTAACCTACAGTTTGTAGTCAACGAGAAAATAATTCTATTTTCAAATAAATATACATTCACATGCTCTGTGAACCTCTTTGGAACAAACCAGGAACTCCTTGTAACCAATTCCTGGCACATAATATGTGCTTGTTAAAAAACGGGAAATACCTGTGATTGGAGATGAACTTGAAGGTATTGCTAACACCTCAATCATTGTTGGAATCGTATTTATTTATTGAGTACACACTTCATGGAGAGATAAACATTAGCATTTTTATATACATTATGTTTTGTTTACAATTTGAAAGGTAGATCTCCCTGCTTTACAGAAGAGGTGGTGGCATGTCCAGGGCTATGAAGCTGGGATTGAACGCAGGTCTATAGAACTGTGGTACCAAAGCCCATGTTCTTGTTCCTGCTACCAATAGTGGTTCATAGTTTTCTTATGCTAAAAATACAATGAAAATCTCACCTGTGATAGATGGAAACAGTATAGAGTAGTGAGAACTAAAACATGGGACCTCAGCAAATTTTAAATCTATAAATACTAACATCACATGTAATCTTGCCTATAAAGTACCATAAAATAAAATTGAAAAGCATCATTACTGATTCCTTCACATCCTTATTAAAAGCTGTTGCACATATAAACAGGAGCAGTAGCTGACATAATAATTGCTAACATTTTTGGCGGGGGAGCCGGGGGCGCGCCTGGGTGGCTCAGTCGGTTAAATGTCTGACTTCCGGCTCGGGGCACGATCTCATCACGGTTCGCGAGTTCGAGCCCTGTGTTGGGCTCTGTGCTGACACCTCAGAGCCTGGAGCCTGCTTTGGATTATGTGTCTCCCTCGCTCTCTGCCCCTCCCTCACTCACGCTCTGTCTCAAAAATAAATAAACAGAAGAAAAATTTTTTAAAGTAATAATTGCTAACATTTTTTGAGTGCTTACAACGTGCCAGGTATTATTCCACGTACTTCACCATATACTTAGTTTTCGGAATTTTTATCATTCCTAGTTTTACAGATAAGAAAACTAAGATACAAATGAGTTGAAAAACATGACCAAGAGCACACACTGCTCCTGATAGAGCCATAATCTTAACCCTCAAGCTTAACTGCCACTTTTTGTGACGTGTGCTGGTAGTTAGCGGGGCTTACTTCTTACCATCCTGGCAAGGCTCCCCATTCAAAATTATGCTTCAGCAGAAGGAAATACTCTGCTAGTATCATATGGACCTTCAGGACAAAGCTGCACCTTCTAAATCCATGAATGCCGAGAGTCTGTTACGTTCTGTCTTCCATGTAGAACAGCTATTGGGTTGTTGATGTCTGACGGGAAGAATTGTAATCTCTGATCCGTCGTGCATTTTCTTCCGTGTACTTACTCCCTCTATGAGTTTGCGAGAGTGCCTGTGTACCCTTAGTCTGTCATGCCCATCCCTCGCTCGCTGTTTTTTCACTGTCCAAAGTTTTCACACTTCCAGGTGGAGCCCAAATGCTACCTCTCGAAAGTGCCAGTATGTTTTTCTGGGATCCCACGTAGTGCATCTCATTCAAGAGTATACCCAGACCAGGTCTTTTATTTACACCTCTGCCTCCATTAGGTAGGAATGTGTTGTGAGCAAATCCTATCCCATTTTTCTCAGCTTCATGCCATGAGACAAGCCCTGGCCAGTGGTAGGTGACAAGAAGAGTTTACGTTGTCGGTAGGCCGCTTTTAGATGGGATTTCAGTGTCCTCACCGTGTCCTTTCCCTTTAAGAAGAGGCCCACACTGGCCCAGTGTGGCCAAACCCTTATCCCGTTTCCCCCAAGACTTCCATCTGATTGTCAGAACATCTGTTCTTAAGGAAGCTGTACCTCTAACGTTTTCTTATATTTTATCACAACACTCAGAGCCACTCCAAAGTTCTGTCTCCTCTGGCCATTTCTCAAACCCTTTCCAAATACCATCTCATGTCATTGGTGACCCGAACAGCCAGCTCCAGCTTGCCTTCATTCTAAAATTGGAGTTAACGTTTTGTTCTGGAAGCGGGTCATCCTTCCTTATGTTGTCCCCATTCTGGCCTGGTCATTTCGGTGAATCCCTCGTGTCCCACAGACTTCTCAATTGACCGGGAGCTTTGGAGTCAAACAAGCGTGGTTTGGATTCTCAAGTATGGCATTTGTTAGCTATATAACCTTGGTTTCCATCTCTGCGAAGCAGGGGTAATGAGATTCATTCTTTTTTTTTTTTTTTTTTAATTTTTTTTAAACATTTATGTATTATTGAGAGACAGAGCATGAGCACAGGAGGGGCAGAGAGAGGGAGAGATACAGAATCTGAAGCTGTCAGCACAGAGCCTGGCACGGGGCTCAAACTCAAACCTTGAGATCGTGACCTGAGCCGGAGTCGGACACTCAACCGACTGAGCCACCCAGGCGCCCCTGTGAGATTCATTCTCAAGAGTCAGTGTTAGGATTGTGTAAAGTGCTTGGCACATAAAAGGTGTTAACGAGTGGTAATTATGAATTCCTTAATTGAATTCATGCGTACTTTTCCTTTTCAGAGAGCCCGAGCCCAGTACATTGTACCCTGTACCATATCTCAGCTGCTTTCTGCCACCCTGGTCGATGAAGTGTTCAGAATTGGGAAGGTTGAGATTTCACAGGTAAGTAAAGTAATTTGTTGCAGGTTCCCTTGCTCATATGAAGAATGAAATAAACTTTCTTTAAAAACACATAAATGTTGTTTTAGTTTCCAGGAAAAGCCAACTTTTTTTTTCCTTTCTGATCTAGGTCACTATTGTGGGTATCATCAGACATGCAGAGAAGGCTCCAACCAACATTGTTTACAAAGTAGATGACATGACAGCTGCACCCATGGATGTTCGCCAGTGGGTTGACACAGATGTAAGCGGCTGTTTCAGGGTGGGGTTACTTTGGGGCTTTGGAGAGGTTGAACTTCTTTTGTCTCACTTTGTAATTTCTTCCTGTAAGAATAATTTACAAGCAAGATATCAAAGGCAGAGGCCCTGCAATGAAAGGTTAATACATTTGGTCTCATGGAAGTTTCAAATGTTCTCAACTTCACTATCCTCATAAGCAAAGTTAAAAGGCAAGTGACAGGAGGTGCTAGAATGTAAACTCCGTGAAAACGGGGTTTTGTGGTTGTTGTTATTGTTCTTTTGTTTTTCAGGACAGGGATTTTTGTCTCGGTCACCATTGTATCCCCCTCACCTAGAACAGTGCTAGTTACCTGGTGGGCCCTCGGTAAATATTGTTTAAATCAGCGGGAAGGTTTTTTGTGACACATTACAGATGTTAACATTTTTCAATTAGTAAAAGCTATTACAAAGCAAAAAAAAAAAAAAAGCCACTGCGTCTTAGAAAAATGGGCAAAGAAGATGCAGAGATAATTCATAAAAGATGAAACATAATTTGCAATGGTAACAAGCAGGTTTAATAAGCATTAAGGTACCGTTTTTAACTTATTAAATTAGCGTAGAAAAAAAAAGAATGTCCACTTGTGGTGAGAGTAGTAGCTAACACAGTGCCTCTGGCACTTAGCACTTAGAACGTTCGTTGAATGATTTGCCATTATTTCTCCAGGGAAGCGGATGCCATCCTACCTTGATGGTTTGAGTACAGATGAGTATAACCTACCTCAGCAATCAGCCGGTGGTCAAAATCACCCATCATAAAAATGTTGACCTGGCACTCCCCTGCTAGAGGTTTACGTTAAGGAAGTAATTAAAGATGTGTGCCAAGATTCAGCTGTAAGAATCTTGATCATAGCATTGTTTCTAATAATGAAAAATTTAGGGATGTCGTGGGGGCTCAGTTGGTGAAGCATCTGACTCTTGATTTCGGCTCAGGTCACGATGTCACGGTTGTGTCAGGCTCCACGCTGAGCGTGGAGCCTACTTGAGATTCTCTTTCTCCCTCCGTCCCTCTTCCCCACTCATGTGCTCGTGCTTTCTCTCTCCCTCTCCCTCTCTAAAAAAAGGTGGGGGGGCCGGGGTGGGGGGTGCCTAGATGGCTCAGTCAGATAAGTGTCTGACTTGTGGTTATTCGGCTCAGGTCACGATCTCACAGTTTCATGAGTTTGAGCCCCACGTCAGGCTCTGTGCTAATAGCACAGAGCCTGCTTGAGATTCTCTCTCTCGTAATCTCTATTCCTCCCCCACTTGCACTCTCTCAAAAAAATAAAAGAAAGGGGGGTTGCTTAGGTGGCTGAGTCGGTTAAATGTCTGCCTTTAAGTTCTACATTATCACTTGCAATGGTGTGAAGTATCCCATTGTATAAATGCATGACTGTTGGTTATTTAGGTTGTTTTCAATTTTTTAGTATTCTAAACTATGCCATATGAATATTCTTAAAGCTTTAAGTGTTAAGTAATCTCTACACCCAACATGAGGCTTGAACTCAAAACCTCAAGATAAAGAGCTGCATTTAAAGCTAAATCTAAATGCATGTTCTTAATTATTCCCTTAAAATCCTAAAGGTAGAGTTGCTATGCTGATAAGTGTATCCACCAGAAAGTTGTATGCCCAAGACCATTTGAACACGAGTGCATATTGTCTTTTTTTTTTAATATATGTATATTTTTAATTTATTTATTTTGAGAGAGAGAGTGCAGGAGTGAGGAAGAGAGAGAGAATCCCAAGCAGGCTCCACACTGTCAGCATGGAGTCCAATGCAAGGCCCACGAACTGTAAGATCATGACCTGAACTGAAGTTGGACACTCAACCGACTGAGCCACCCAGGGGCCCCTAGCGGTTTTTCATTTCTTTTCTTTTCTTTTCTTTTTTTTTTTTTTTTTTTTAATGTTTATTTATTTTTGAGAGCAAGAGAGAGCAACAGAGCATGAGCAGGGAAGAGGCAGGGAGAAAAGGAGACACAGAATCTGAAGCAGGCTCCAGACTCTGAGCTGTCAGCACAGAACCTGATGCGGGGCTCGAACTCACAAACCGTGAGATCATGACCTGAGCCCAAGTCGGACGCTTAACCGACTGAGCCACCCAGGCACCCTTATAATTTAGCAGTTTCAGAGTTTCACCAACATCTCTAAAACCTTAGTGTGATACGTATTTTATCTTTTAGGATGCCAGCAGTGAAAACACCGTGGTTCCTCCAGAAACGTATGTAAAAGTGGCTGGCCATCTGAGATCTTTTCAGGTAAAGTCAGAAAAAAATCATAGTTGAAATATGTTTGCATGAAGCAGTTTCTGGATTCATGCCTGAGTTTGGGATACTTAAGATTGAACCAAGCCTTTGTATTCAATGGGCGTTAGACTGAAATTTTTTCATTATTCTCTTCAAAGAAATAACGGGTTTTGACCTTAATATGAAACTAACAGAATGGTGGGGAAAGAATAGGATCCCTGCCTATAGTTGCCATCTGTGGCATCAGGATTCGCAGTCAGACTATACTCTGCTTGGTTGTATAAGCTCGCGCAAGTCATTGAGCAGCTCTGAGCTCTAGCTTTGGTTTTTTCTCCCATTAATAACTTTATTTGGATTAACCTTAAGTTAAAAATTTGAAGTATAGGGGCGCCTGGGTGGCTCAGTCGGTTAAGCGTCCGACTTCAGCTCAGGTCACGATCTCGCGGTCCGGGAGTTCGAGCCCCGCGTCGGGCTCCGGGCTGATGGCTCGGAGCCTGGAGCCTGTTTCCGATTCTGTGTCTCCCTCTCTCTCTGCCCCTCCCCCGTTCATGCTCTGTCTCTCTCTGTCTCAAAAATAAATAAAACATTAAAAAAATTAAAAAAAAAAAATTTGAAGTATATAATAACATTTTCTCCATTTTGGCAAACTAGAACCAGGAAAAGTGCCACGGCGTTTTAACCTGAAGTTGATTTGAATGTGCTCGTGCTTTATTTACCTTTTTCTCTTTATTTCAAAAGAACAAAAAAAGCCTGGTAGCCTTTAAGATCATGCCTCTGGAGGACATGAATGAATTCACCGCACATATTCTGGAAGTAGTCAACGCGCACATGATCCTGAGCAAAGCTAACAGCCAGGTGAGCAACTTTACTCTCAGAATTTTCCCTCTTCTCTGGAAGAACATAGACCGCTCTGTGCTACAGCTTTGATTTTCTTGACATTTTGAAGGTTGGGCCGGAAGAAAGGCCTCACTCCGTCCTCAGAACGTTTTCTTTGTGAGCTTTGCCGTGTTATTTTATTCCAGAGGAAGCACTCGTGTTTCTCAGAATTACAAGTTCCTCTGACCCCACTGACTTGGAAGGCTGAGGCCTAAGACAACCTTCAAGTGTAGACATATAATTACAGGCTGAGCACTTGGCTCTAGGATTATATTCATAGAAAAACCCCCACTAGGAGGTATTTTACTGCTTTTTTTCGAAACTGTTGGCTAAATAAGAAACATTATGGACCATTATTTTGCCCCTGAAGTTATTTTTCTTGCTGAATATTGAAATTTCTCAACATTTTTTTCTGCTGTGTGAATTCCATTGGGCTAGTCCATCTAGGACCCCACAAAAGGTTTATTGATTCTTGTATTAGAATGTCCTTAGATTATCTAGGGATGCCTGGCTGGTTCAGTTGGTAGAGCATGTGAGTCTTAGTCTCGGGTTGTGAGTTTACGCCTCTTGTTAGGTGTGGAGCTTGTTTAAAAAAACATTAGCAAAAGGGGTGCCTGGGTGGCTTGGTCAGTTGAGTGTTCAACTCTTGATTTTGGCTCAGGTCATGAGCCAGGGGTCGTGGGATTGAGCCCCGTGTCAGGCTCTATGCTGTGCATGGAGCCTGCTTGAGATTCTCTCTCTCTCCCTGTCTCCTTCTGCCTCTCTCTCCCGCTCATGCTCTCTTTCTCTCTCAAATTAAAAAAATATAGCAGGGAACCTGGGTGGCTCCGTGAGTTAAGTGTCTGACCCTTGGTTTCAGCTCAGGTCATGATCTCATGGTTCATGAGTTCGAGCCCCGCGTCAGGCTCTGCACTGATAGTGCGGAGCCTGCTTGGGATTCTCTTCTCTCTCCCTCTCTCTCTGCCCCTCCTCTGCTCATTCATTCTCCCCACCCCCCAAATAAATAAATAAATAAACTTAAAAATAAAGTTAGCAAAAAAAGAAAAAGAAGAATATCCTTAGGTGATTCTGGTGCCAAGGTGGGGGATTGGTCGCAGTAGGAGAGACTAGAAAACTCTTCAGCCACTAAGGATGTTATTGCATCCTATTCTATGCCAAACAGTTTGGTAAGCACTGGGGATACAGAGATAAATGTATTCATTCATTCATTCATTCATTTCTTGGAGAAATATTTATTGAGCCTGGTATGTGCCAGTCATTACTCTAGGCCCTTAGAAGGTTTCATCTGGGGAGTGATGTGGTCTGATTTGTCTTTTTAAAAATTCACTTGGGGGGCGCCTGGGTGGCGCAGTCGGTTAAGCGTCCGGCTTCAGCCAGGTCACGATCTCGCGGTCCGTGAGTTCGAGCCCCGCGTCAGGCTCTGGGCTGATGGCTCAGAGCCTGGAGCCTGTTTCCAATTCTGTGTCTCCCTCTCTCTCTGCCCCTCCCCCATTCATGCTCTGTCGTCTCTCTCTGTCCCAAAAATAAATAAACGTTAAAAAAAAAAAAATTTTTTTTAAATTCACTTGGGCTGGGCTATTGTATGGAGTACAGATTATGGGGCTCTAAGAATGGCAACAGAATTGATTTGGGAATGGTAGCAGCAGCTGGGGTAAGGAGTAGTTGGATTCTGATGGATTTTGGAGGTGGAGCTGACAGGACTTCTTGGTGGGGACATGATATAAAGAGGGAGAGTTCAAAAATGACTTCTGGGTTTGGGGCATGAGCAACCAGATGAAGCTAGCAAATCTGGGGGTAAAATCCAGACTTCTGTTTGGACTTCCCAAATATGAGGTGCTCGTGCAATATCCAAGTGGAGACCAGAATGGATGGTTGAATATGTAGAACTGGGATCCAAGGGGGAGAGGTCAGGGCTGGAGGTAGAACTTTGGGAGTCATCGTGTAGGTGATATTTAAAGCCTTGTATTAGATAAGGTAACTGGGGAGTTCAGAGGTCAGAGACCTGAGCTCTGGGACACACTAATCTTTAGCAATTTGGAGAAGAGGAGCCAGTGGAAGTCAAAGAAGTTGCAAATTGGGCAAGAGGAAACCAGGGAATGTGATTCTGTAGAAGATTCTGAAAAGAGTATTTTTAGGAAGGAGGGGGTGGCAGTCAACTGTAGAATGCTGCCTTGAAGTCAAGGAAGGTGATGGGAGAGGTCTCCTGTTCGATTTAGAAACATGGATCTTTGGGGCGCCTGGGTGACGCGGCTAATTAAGCGTCTGCCTTAGGTTCAGGTCATGATCTCACGGTTTGTGAGTTCAAGCCCCACATTAGGCTCTCTGCTGTCAGCCAGAGCCTGCTTCAGATCCTCTGTCCCCCCCCTTCTCTCTCTGCCCCTGTCCCACTCACATACTCTCTCTCTCTTAAAAAGTAAACTTAAAAAAAAATTATAAAAAGTTAAAAAAAAAAAAGGGGCGGGGAGCTGCCTGGGTGGCTCAGTCAGTTGGGCATCCAACTTTGGCTCAGGTCATGATCTTGCAGTTGTGGGTTCAAGCACTGCATTGGGCTCTGTGCTAATATCTCAGAGCCTGGAGCCTGCTTTGGATTCTGTGTCTCCCTCTCTGCCCCTCTCCTGCTCATGCTTTGTCTCTTTCTCTCTCTCTCTCTCTCTCTCTCTCTCTCTCTCTCAAAAATCAATGAACATTGAAAAGAATTATAAAACTAAAAAAAAAAAAAAAAAAGTTTAAAAAAATTAAAAACATGGATCTCCAAAAGGGAGGCTTTGGTGGTAGAAGATGGGGGAAGTAGGTTAAAAAGAACAGAATTATGTATGGAAAGTTTAGGGTGTTGGGGCACCTGGCTGGCTCAGTTGGAAGAGCATGCAACTCTTGATCTTGGGATCATGAGTTCATGTCCCACACTGGGTATAGAGGTTACTTAAACATAAATAAAGTTTTTTCAAAAGTTAAGGGGTGTCTCTTATATTACCGTATTTAATGACATATATGTGTGTATCAAACCTATCATAAAAATGATTTTAAATTGAGGGTGGGTGGTTAGGGAGTAGAAACTGGGGGTGTAGACAATTGTATTGAGTAAATAAGCCCCCCCCCCTCTCCCGCAAAGAGTCGGTGTCTGAGCATTGGAGATTCAGATCACTTTAAGCTGTGAGAGCAGTGTAAGTGGCGGGCACAGGGCGCTGTGAAACCACGGAGAAGGGTTTCCTGTCCTGATCTGGACATCAAGAAAGACCCCTTGGAGGGGCACCCGGGTGACTCAGTTAGTTAAGCGCCCTACTCTTGATTGCAGCTGAGATCTTGATCTCAGGGTTGTGAGTTCAAGCCCCTTGTTGGGCTCAGCGCGGGGCATGAAGCCTACTTAAAAAAAGAAAGACCCCCTTGGAGCAGGTGATGCCTAAACCAAGTCCCAGGTACAGGAGGTGGGGCTACCTGAAGGAGGACATGAAACCCTTTCAAGCGGAGTATCTGGGTAAGAAACCGTATTCAGTTCGGTATTCTTAGATCATAACATGTGAAGCGTCTGTTTCACAACAGGCAGTGCGAAGGCATCTAACTTGAAAACAAGAGATAGTGATCGATTTTTGTTTATCACCTCAAAGCAACAGGCATTTAATGAATGTTTATTAAATGACGGACTCTCCTGACCGGATGGGATTTCTCCTGATGAACTTCCACAGTGCTCTTACACCTGTAATGGGCACTTACCATATTTGATCTTCTATCTTGCTTATTTATTCAGTTCAGTAGGTTAAACATCGACTGGGCACGTACTGCACCGGGCACTGTGTGAAGATGAAGGGGCTAGTGGAGGAAAGTGACAGGAGAACAGCATGATGGCTGTCGTGAGAGCGAACGGACCAAACATGTAAGAGCCAAGAAAAGAACATGGCTAACCTGGCCTGGGGCGTGTCAGAAGGCTCTGCAAAGGCAGTGGCAGTTAAGTTGGCCTCGAAGGATGAGAAGTCAGCGTTTACTAGGCAGATGAGGGAGGGGCATTCCAGACAGGGAACAGCATGTTCAGGTCAGAGGCATGTTTGTAGCTGGCGAGAAGTCCAGGTGCAGCTGGGGAGTGAAGTGTATTGAAAAGAAATGGCCAAGAGTAAAATAGAGATTTTGACATCTAGTGGTACGTCTTAAATGTCTAGGTTTATATGATTTCCACAGGCAGGGGGAGCCACCTGAAAGCTTTCTGTCAGAGGAGGGACACGATTAGAAGCTGTTAACGTGGTAGCAAAGAGAAGGACTGACTGGAGTAGGCCAGACTTAGCGGCCGAAATGCCGCCAGGAAGCCCGGGTGAGGAGAATGGGCTCGAGCACCACCGAAGATTGTGTGATAGGCTCTGGTGACAGGTTGTGGGAGGTGAGTGAATGGACAGTTGAAGTCTGCAGGATTGCATTTGGGTTTACTCACATTGGGTTTGGAATAGAGCAGGGCAGGCAGGTTTGGGGAAGGATGTAATTTTACTTTGAAGCGTGTGAGAGAGCTAGGTGGACGTAAGTCCAGTCAATGGCTGGGAACAAGGAATTGTGGCCTAGAAGGAGGTCTGGGATAGAATCCTGGGGGGATCGATCAGCCTTTGGGGAGATGGGTAGAGAGAAAACTGGTAAGAGATACTGAGAAGGTATAGTTTGAGTAAGTAGGGAACCAGAAGAATATGCCATCAAGAAGTCTAGGGAGGGGTACATTTCGAGAGTGTGATCAGTATGTCTTTCTGTGAGAAGTCACATGTTTGGAGGGCTGAAAGAGACTGTCGGGTAGGTTGCTTGAAAAGTCATTGCTGATTTTGGTGAGAACAGTGTGAGAGGTGTATTTAAAGTTTTTTGGGTTGTTGTGTGCTTTTTAAGTTTATTTATTTTGAGAGAGAGTTGGGATGGGGGAACAGAGAGAGAATCCCAAGAAGTTACTATGCTGTCAGTGCAGAGCCCAACGCAAGGCTCGATCTCACGAACCGCGAGATCATGACCTGAGCCAAATCCAGGAGTTGGACCGAGCCACCCAGGCGCCCCCCGAGTTCTGTTTAGTGAGATTCCAAATAGTGGTGGGCTGGGGAGTGACTAAGAAGGGAAATGGAAACAGTGATTATAGCCCGTTATTTTTTAAAATTTGGTGCTAAAAAAAAAGAACAAAAGAGTGACGGGCACTTTTTTTCTCTCCTTGTCATGCTTCATGCCTACGTGACCACAGATGCTTGAGTGGGACTGTGGGGAGAGGGTGAAATGGGTGAAGGGAAGTAAGAGATACAAACTTCCAGTTATAAAGGAAGTAAGTTACGGAGAGGAGAGGCATAGCATAGGGAATATAGTGAATAATGTAATAACATTGTGCAGGGACAGGTGGTGACTACATTTATCATGGTGAGCGTCACGTAATGTAAAAAATTGTCAAATCACTGTGTTGTGCCCCTGAAGCTAGTATAACATTGTATGTTAACTGTACTTCAATAATAAAACTTCTTTAATAATAATATGGGGCGCCTGGGTGGCTCAGTCGGTTGGGCGGCCGACTTCAGCTCAGGTCATGATCTCGCGGTCCGTGGGTTCGAGCCCCGCGTCGGGCTCTGTGCTGACAGCTCAGAGCCTGGAGCCTGTTTCCGATTCTGTGTCTCCCTCTCTCTGACCCTCCCTCATTCATGCTCTGTCTCTCTCTGTCTCAAAAATAAATAAACGTTTAAAAAATAAATAAATAAATAAATAAACAAATAAATAAATAAATAAATAAAAATAATAATAATAATAAAGTCAAGAGCAAGGTAAGAATACCCCAAAATAATAAATGAGTGAATGAATACATGCATGCATGTTTAAATGATTAAACACCAAAGAAAGATACCATTATAGCGGATCTCCGGGTAATTTTCTTCTCGGTGCTAGTTTTCCTTTGGTTCCCCTCAGCATCACAAAAACAAGAATGAGCCAGGAGGTACCCTTCTCTCTGATATTATGTGCTTCAGAGGGTCACTTTACCTTCCTTTGAAATACTCATTAATGATGACAGCTATCCCTTCCAATGTAAGCAGTTGTTACTGGGAAAACTACTTAAATTCTTTTTTGTGAGCCGCTTATTAATAAGCTATTTACAATAACAAGGACTGTTTTTTAAATTGGTAAGTGTTCTAACGTTGTGAACTTTCTTAATTCAGCCCTTAGCAGGGAGAGCAACTATCAGCAATCCAGGAATGGGTGAAGCAGGGAACTTTGGTGGGAATAGCGCCATACCAGCAAATGGCCTCACTGTGGCCCAAAACCAGGTAAACACTGAGTGGCTCCAAAAATTCAAGACACAGAGAGTCCTAAATTTGTTACTTCCTTAATGATTCTAAGGCTTTCTAAGTACCTGACTCATTACTTTGTTATAAAGGGACTCAGGTAGGGGTGCCTGGGTGGCACAGTCGGTTAAGCATCCAACTTCGGCTCGGGTCACGATCTCGCGGTCTGTGAGTTCGAGCCCCGCATCGGGCTCTGTGCTGACAGCTCAGAGCCTGGAGCCTGTTTCAGATTCTGTGTCTCCCTCTCTCTCTCTGACCCTCCCCCGTTCATGCTCTGTCTCTCCCTGTCTCGAAAATAAATAAATGTTAAAAAAAATTTTTTTTTAAAGGGACTCAAGTTTACATAAGGGAGTGGATTCAGAGTAGTTGCTAAAATCTTTCTCATTTGACTCTTCAGGTGCTGAGTTTGATTAAGGCTTGTCCAAGACCAGAAGGATTAAACTTTCAGGATCTCAAGAACCAGCTCCAGCACATGTCTGTAGCCTCAATAAAGTGAGTATTTGGTTTCCATCAGCTGGGGCTCCAGAATTGTACCCATTTGACCTCACTAGAGTTTTCTGGTAATGGAGAAGTAAGTTTAAAAAAACAAAACAAAACTGTCAGCTGCAATCTTAACTGACAGAAGGGAAGTTGTCCAATCACGGAAAGAAAGAAAAAGGGCTTACAAAAATGATGCTACCCGTCGCGTCATTCATTCCCTTGTTCATTTAACAAATAATGAATCCCATTACGTGTGGTGATTGTAATTTTGGACAGAAATTGACCAGATAAATTTGACGTCTTGTGGAATTCAGTCTGGAGGAGTGAGATCCTTACCTCCTGGTCCTCAGATAATAACCGTCCCATTGGTGTTACTGTTCCACTGTGGAGATGTGGGTTTGGCTGTCTGACCCTGAAACTGTAGACGGTCCTTCCAACATCCTTCCTCTGATTCCGTGGTAGACAAGCAGCTTCGTGATTCTGGTGAACGAATCCAACCAACAGTATTTTGGTGCTTGTGATAGTTACTTGTTACTGTAAATCAGTTGATATTCTAGGCTTACACGGAATAAAAAGGCTCAAGTCTAATCTCATTTCCTGTTTTAAACAAAATGAAGATCTTAATTCTTACCTCAGAGTTACAGTGTCGATGAGGTACAGAATCACTGTCATGTGGTAATTGCTCTACAAATTATTACTGTTATTACATATGTTACTGGCACTGATCCAGAGGGCCTCGAAGGGTGTCCTGTCATTTCCGGGAAGATCTTCCCTTTATGCCCTGCAACTTTACTTCCCAGAGGGGGAGCAAGAGGGTTGTGATGGGTGGGTAGGGAGGAGGAACTTTTAAAAGTAGCTGTTTATGCTAGGAGATTCTGTGTGCAAGCTGGACTGTGTTTTTAGATTCTTCGTTTGCTTACACTGGCATTTGAGTTAGGCCCTCGTTTCTCGTGTTTACTCAGTTTGGGAGAGGAGTCCAAGGCACCCCTGATAGCCATTGTCTCCGTGCATTATCTCAGTTTTGCAGTTTTACTGGTATTTCTCCTTGTAAGAGCCCCGTGAACAAAGTGGCTACGAATTCTTAGCTAAGATAAAAAATGGGAAGTGAGTAAAATCTACGTTTGGCCATATCCAAAAGGCAGTTTCCTGTCTTCTGCATCAGTTTAAAATGAGCCTTTTTTTTTTTCTTTCTTTGTTTCTTCCTAGGCAAGCTGTAGATTTTCTTAGCAACGAGGGACACATCTATTCCACTGTGGACGACGATCATTTTAAATCCACAGATGCAGAGTAACTGGGTCTACTTGAGTACCCGAGGTATTTTCCAGCTGGACCTGTTCTCATAATCTGTTGTCTCCAGCTGTGCGTGTTTGGCCAATTGACTTCTAGGGAGTAGCTTTCATCTAGAAAGGGTCTCATTTGGAAAGTTACTGCTCTTCTTTTTTGTTTGTTTTTGTTTTTTGAAGCTCCATTTTGGGCAACTGACAGAATGTAAACCTGGGTGGACTTTCTTAAAGAAGTTACAAACAAGCCGCTTACAACATCAGCACAAATGGAAGTGGAAGAGAGATGCTACCAAGAGAGTTGGGCAGCATTACTCAAGCTATACCCGGGAGTTTCCACTCCTAACGTGTTTCCTGTTGGAAGAAGATGAGCAGGACCCAGGGCCTTCAGCGGGGAGCGAGCCAAGAAACCCCCTAATCTCTGCCTGCTTTTGTTCCCCCCGCCTTTGGTTATAGGGTGTTATTTTTCAGAATTGCACTGTCCTTCACCTCGTCGTGGCTGCTGCCGAAAGTGTGTTGTTACGTTCTAGAGTGGTGGCCTCATGAGGGCAGGAGAGAGCAAGAGATGTTACTTCGATTTCATACAAAATAAGTGCCCCCGTATGTCTAATAAAATAGTTCTATTGCAGAATTCGTGAAAATGTTATTCTTCTTCCTAAGCTGCTGTAATTACTACTTGATTATCCGAGGCATGTAGCATAGCTTGCTTGGGGTTTGAAATCCTGGCTTCTCCACTTCTAGTTCGGTTCTTGGGCTGGCCACGTCAGTTCTGAGGGCCTCCCATTTATTCATGAGAAGAGAGCAGCGTCAGTTCCTATAGGTCTGTTGTGAAACTCGAGTAAGATGATGTTTGTAAAGCATCAAGCATTGCCATTCTGAATCTTGACTCTGGCAGTATGTGGTCATGTAGCCGAATTGAGCGTCGGCCATTTGGCCCCAAGAGGAGACTGTCTGAAGGCCGACAGCTGTTTTTTGGCCAGCTTAACCAGTTCCACTTCTTGTGGGAGGGAACACTAGCTCAAAGATGTTTTTGACAACTCCAGAATGTAAGCTATGTCTTGAATAAAAGAACTAATTCTGAGGTAGGTTAATGAGGTATAACATGCAAATAAAAATTCTGTAACTGCTTTAACTGTGTTTCTGAGTGAAACCTACTAGCAGCAGTGTGGGAAGGGCCCCACCCTCCAGTTTCTAAAAGTGAACAACAGTCTGGTGGTTGTTTCTGTACCTGCCGAATGGTTCCTATCTAGGGAGCTATATTCGTGCGTAAAAGCCAGTCAACCAGTACATTATCTGCAGATCTGTCTATATTTTGAGAGAGAGCACAGGGGAGGAGCAGAGGGTGAGGGAGAGAGAGCCTTAGGAGTTTCTGCACTGTCAGCACAGCCCAATGCGGGGCTCGATCTCACAACCTCGAGATCACGACCTGAGCTGCTCTCAAGAGTCAGACGCTTAATGGACTGAGCCACCCAGGCACCCCAGACATGGTTTCCTTTTAACCTCATCTCTCCTAGCTGTGAAATTGCTTGCTTTCTCCTCATTGCAGTGTTTGGCCACTCAGAAATCCCATTATGTAGGAATGGGTAGCCCTCTTCTCTGTCCCCCTTTTGTGATCTTGCTCAATTTGGTGCCACAATTAATGCAGACGGAAGTGAATTTTGCATGTGGGCTTGGTCCTAAGGGTTCTGTGCCAAGAAGGAACTTTTTTTCTTACTTTCTTGCTTATTGTTTGTCCCAGAGCACACTCTTCCTCAGGGTCCCGTGTAGTTTAGATGGTCTCTGCAGGAAGGCATGGGAACTGGCCCACCAGCCTGTATTAGCTGCTTGGTAGTCATCTGGAGAGCTCCATGCTGGGGTATGGAAGCCAAGAGGCTTCCATAGGAAGTGCAGTGGGTCCGGACAGCCCGAAGGAGTGTTAGCAGACACAGGAGGGACACACTCAAGTGCAGTACCTAGAATCCAGGCTGCATATTCACACTCTTGGAGCTCGCATCTCAGCTGGAGACTCTGGTCACCTTTTTATCTGTGTCCTATCTCCTGCTGTCCGTGGTGCTTAGTTCTGTGACTGCATCAGTCTAGGAAACCAAAGCCCCACCACTTCCAGAAGTGAGGTCTGTGGTCTTAACTCACGGAACAGGCCTAGACTGACCTTGGAAGCTGAGTTGGTCTCTGCATAGAGCCGGATTTGTATTTGTTCCCTTATCTCTGTTACACTGGATGGTGAGGCTCTCCAACCGATCAGTACACGTTGTCTCCAGAGTCTAAGAGCTTAGTATATTTCAAACACTGAGATGAATTCTGTGATTAGGGGACAGTGGGAATAGGGAAAGAACATAGGTTTTAGAGGGGCGCCTGGATGGCTCAGTTGGTCAATCATCTGACTCTTGGTTTTGGCTCAGGTCATGATCTCATGGTTTGTGAATTTGAGCCCTGCATCAGGCTCTGTACTGACAGCATGGAGCCTGCTTGGATTCTCTCTGTCCCTCTTCTGCTCATGCATACTCTCTCTCTCTCTCTCTCTCTCTCTCTCTCTCAAAATAAATAAACATTTAAAAAAAGAACATAGGTTTTAGAGACAGGTACAGTTATGTGATCTGGGTCAACAATAAGGATAATTAACATTCTCACTGAGTATTTATTATGTCCCAGGCACTGCACTAAATACTTTACCAAGGGGCACCCAACTCGCTCAGTCAGTTAAGCAACCAACTCTTGATTTTGGCCGAGGTCATGATCTCACGGTTCATGGGTTCGAGCCCTGCATCAGGCTCTGTGCTAATAGCACAGAGCCTGCTTGGGATTCTCTCTCTCAAAATAAATAAACTTTAAAAAAAAAAAAAAAAACTTTACCAAGATTACTTCATTTAATCCTTAAAACAATTGGGGCGCCTGGGTGGCTCAGTCGGTTAAGCATCCAACTTCGGCTCAGGTCATGATCTCGCGGTCTGTGGGTTCGAGCCCTGCGTCGGGCTCTGTGCTGATGGCTCAGAGCCTGGAGCCTGTTTCCAATTCTGTGTCTCCCTCTTTCTCTGACCCTCCCCTGTTCATGCTCCCTCTCTCTCTGTCTCAAAGATAAATAAACGTTAAAAAAAAAAATTAAAGGGGCGCCTGGGTGGCGCAGTCGGTTGAGCGTCCGACTTCAGCCAGGTCACGATCTCGCGGTCCGTGAGTTCGAGCCCCGCGTCAGGCTCTGGGCTGATGGCTCAGAGCCTGGAGCCTGTTTCCGATTCTGTGTCTCCCTCTCTCTCTGCCCCTCCCCCGTTCATGCTCTGTCTCTCTCTGTCCTAAAAATAAAAAAAAATAAAATTAAAAAAAAATTTTGTGAGGTAGAAAACTATTAGTTTCATTTTACGTATGAAGAAACTGAAGCTTAGGGAGGTTAAAATAACTTGCTCATAGTCACGGCTGGGGTCCTAACTCCGCTCATGACTAGTCTGCTTCCTAAAGCACCTGACCACTCAAACTTGTATTCTGATCTTTAAAATCGGGCCGGTGTCTATCTTAGAGAGCTAAGGATTTAGATCATGTTTATAAAGGGTCTGGCACACGACTTAACTAAATGATACCTGTTAACCATTTTTCCAGAAGCCCAGATGTCATTTTTATTCAATGGTTTTCGAGTGAAAAAGTCTTGGATAGTCACCTGCAGCTCTCATGTGCTGTGTACTGCAGAGATGAGAGGGTCCTGGTCTCTCGGGGGCTTAGAATTGGGTGGGGGAAGAGGAGAAGGAGTGGGCCAACAACGAGGGGGTGGCAAACATAACAAAAGGCTCTTGGTGCGGTGTGGTCAGGATTGAGTCCCCTTTACCAAGAGGCAGGAAACACTGTGCCACCGCCGCCCAGTTTGGTGTTCTCTGATTACTTTCTGCACCAACCAGTGAGACGACTGGTGCTGGGGACTCAGGATTGAGTTTTGGGCTCCTCTGGGTACCAAAACTCTGAGGCTGAGGGAGTGCAAGGTGCCGGGAGCCTAGAACCGGAGGGAAGCTGGTACAATGTCCATCCCTTTACAGACCAGGCCCCCGGAGTCCTTTGCCGTCCGTAGTCTGATTTCAGTGAGATCCCGTCCACGGTCTTGTAATGGTTGGCTGGTATCTCAGATTCCCTGAGAGGCAGCAGTTAAGAAGCAGGGCTCCTCCGGCATCTACAGGGTATTCCGAAATTGTTCAAGTACTTCTTCATAATCATGTTCGTCATCATCTGCAGAAGAGTTCAAGTCAGTGACGATCTTTGGCCTTAAGCGGGTTCCTTCCCCTTTTTAGGGCACCGGACAGGGAAGGAGTTGGTGCGGATGCTCTGAGGTCCTTGCTAGACCAGAAACTACAATTTATTCTTTCTGAATACTGTGTAAATATTCCCCCTGCATGCCTTGGGGAGGGTAGTATGTTTGAGGATGAACTCATTTTCCTTGCCAGGACTTGAGCCCCTGAGACGGGGACAGTAGAGATCCCCCAGCCTCAGCCCACCCCTTAGAAGCCTGTCTGTCCGGCTGGGACTGCGGAAAGGCCTGCTCATGAGCAGGGAAGGCCAACACCAGCAGAGGTGAGAGCAGCAGCAGAGGAGCAGAGTAGGGAGGGGAGAAGCAAGGACCCGGCTGAGCAGGAGCTGGCAGGGACTCACCTGGAGCCTTCGTGTTGGACTTAGTGGCCCTGAGGCCCTTCTTGTGGGCAGAAACCTTGCTGTATGTATCTGAGCTGTTCTTGGCACTCTGTGGCAGTGTCTTCATCCTGGGTTTGAGGAGCAGGGGGCATTGCTGCAGTTCTAAGACTTGAGAAGACTGAGAGAAAAAGCAGAAGTCAGCAGGGTCCATGACATGTAATTCCCTTCAAATGTCACTTCCTCTGCTCCCTTCGACTTCTCGGTAGGGCTTCTCGGGACCCCAAGCGTCTTTGCTGCTAGCATATCTGAACTGTTCTTAGGCAGAGGAGACAGGCCAGGATGAGAGATGAAGGGTTGGGGGCTAGAGATAGGGTGCACTGAGTGTCTCCACAGAGAGGATTCACATCTGCTGCTGAATGGTGGGGGGCAGGGGGACAAGCACAAAATCTCAGGACCGGTGCCAGAGCTGAGAGCGGTCCCAGAAGGAAGAGGGCTTTTGTGGGACTCCTACCTTATGCCATATGCATACCTGCTCATTTATCCTCAGGTGACCCTCTGAATAGCTGTTTGAATTCCCCATGAACACATGAGGGAAACAGGCTCAGAGAGAGTGTACCATGTCAGACCTCAGGATCGCAAGCTGAGCCAAGGTTCAGACCCAGAACCATGTCCGTGGCTTCTAAAGCTGGTGCTCCTCCCACCACACTGTGCTTTGGAGAGCAAACAGTATAGGGCCCCTCATTAGCAGTGGGGTATACTGATGCTCAGAAAAGAAAAGTTGCAGGATCAAAGGCAGGGAGCAGGGACCGGGCCCAAAGTCGCTTCCAACAGGGGCGAAGGCTGGGACTGAGGTCTCAGTCCTTTGTACTGCGGGGTTTCCAGCACTGTCAGCAAGGCCTGTGTTTCAGACCCCCCAGCCCATTCTTTGTTCCATCAGAAAACCACTGCCCTCCTCCCTCCCCTACAGATGCAAGCCTCTTGTGGGGCCGAAACTGCTCAGAATTCATCTAACTTCCTCTGCTACTCCACCACTTACCCTCACGGTACGAAATAGGAGTCTCCCCAGGTCCCAAGACAGTAACCTTGTTACACTCTATAAAGTGCTTTTGATACAGATCATCGGTTATCAGCACAGCACCGTAGTTAGGTGCTCAGGCTGGGTGGCCAGACCCAGTGTCAAACCCCATCCTGCCATTTGCTAGGTTGTGATCTCAGGTCAACTACTTTACCTCTCTCTCTCTTGTCTTCTCAACTGTAGAAAGAGGGGTCAGTGCCCATCTCAGAGGGATGTCATGAGAGCTATTTGGGGTCACGCGCAATATGGCGTCTGCCACCGAGTAGACACCCGGCAGGTAGCCGCTGTGAAGCCAGCATTGTGAGTGATAGTATCTCAGGTTCCCTGGTGAGAAAATGGACACTCAGAGAAGGAGTGCAAGCCACAGAGTAAACGGAGCCATAAACTTGGTCTTTCTGCTTCCGTGCCTGGTTCTTCCCCATTGTTGTGATTCCATTTGGATCAGTTCAACACTTACTGGCAGTGCCTGCCTGCCTGGCGGCGGGTGAAGTCGCAGCCCTCACAGACCTCTCCCAACCAAGTGAAACCTAGGTGTGGTCCCGCCCACCCACGCTGTGTACAGCCCGCAGTATGAATACAGAAGAGGGAAGGCCGTCGCTGCCAGAGGAAGTCTGAGCTGAGCCTTGCCCACCGAAAGGAGGAAGGACATTTCCCAGCCAAAGGACTGGAATAGTAAAGTGCTGAGGGCAAGAATCCTGGCCTACTGAAGAAGCCTCAGGAATTTCTCTGTGCCTGAGCGTGGAGCAGAGAAGGTGGGAGAAGACGGACCTGGGAAGGTGAGGTTGAAATCAGCTTATAAAGGACCGTGGCTGCCATGTTAAGGGGTTGGCATTACCCTCTGGAAATAGGGAACCACTGAAGGTTTCAGAAGAGAAGGGGCAGAGGCCCGCCGGTGACCAGGGAAGGGCGTGGGGGGGCCATTCTGACAGCTGTGGGGAGGGGTGGGAGAGGTGGCTGACACCGCTTAGGTGGTGGATGATGACGCCTGACCAGGGGACGGCAGGGGAAGCACAGTGAACCTGGGGGCAGGACGCTCCTGCTCCAGTTTAGGCCTCCCACTTTTTAACTGGGACTTTGGGCAAGTCTCGGGGTCTCTGAGTCCTCAATTTCTTAACCTGCCGAATCCGGATAATCCCACCAGCACCGGATTGTCGGGATCGAATAATGGCCACAAAACGTGTAAGTGTATATATAAACTGCAAGTTCTGTACAGTTGAAAGAAACGTGACGCTGGACAAACGTGGCAAGACCTGCAAGGATCCCGACAGGTGCCCCCCTCCTTGGTATTTTGGTATACTGGTACCTGGCTGCCTTTTCCCTTGCTGGTTTGTTTCTTCTGCCCGCGGAGGCCCTCACTTTTGGGGGGTCTTGGTGGTGGGAGTTGGCTCTCGAAGGCTGGTAACCTCCGAAGGCTATAGTAGAAGGCATCTGCCAGCTCCTGCACTGTGGCTACAGGAAGAGGCCCGGCTGGCCGGCCCGGCCGGCCCTTAGCCTCCACAACAGTCAGGTCCAGCCACCGGGGAGGGATCTCAAAGCACATCGCAGGGTTGGAGTCAAGGCTGACCACCAAGAAGGGTTCCATGATTTTCTCCTCCAGCCGCAGGCCCGGGAAGGAGGGCAGAGGGTCAGCAGGGTGGCTGCTGTCCTTGACTACCACCTTGACTTCACAGGGCAGTGAAAACTGGGTAGTCAGATCTTCCAGGCTGTAGCGCCGGCCGTCATTCATCTCCTCCACGAAGCTACTGGAGCAGTAGAGGGGCAGCAGAATCTGGTCTTCATCTATCTGTTCATAGTCTTCCTCCTCCTCCCCAGCCTGGTCGCTCAGCCGTTGACACACCAAGACATCTATGTCTCTGCCTTCAGCGCCGTGGGCCTGGCCAGACCTCAACACCTCCAGCCTGTCACCCACAGCCAGGGAAGTGAACCCAGGGCTCTCTACCCCATCGCCCTCATAGTCCTTTGTGGCCACTACCCGGAGCGGCTGGCCTGGCCGGAGAGCGCCCAGGAGGTCATAGGCCGTGGGGAACTCTCTCGGCCGCCGCCGCAGCTTGCCCTGGTAAGCCCCAGAGACCATGAAGTGTCTGGGCGCCTTCCGGCCCTTAGTGGAGACCAGGACCCGCCAGGGCGGTGAGGCCAGGCCATGGATGCAGAGCCTCTGGCCTTTCTGTAGGGACGCTACCCACGGGCTGAGGAAGATAGGGGGCCCCTCTGGAACTTCCAGGATCTCCGTGGTCAGAGGGAAGGGCCCCCCCTGGGCCAGGGCCTCACTCAGCAGCAGCGGTTGGATGAAGTGGATGTGTTGAGAGGAGGCCGTGACGTCTTCCACGTCGACCTCCAGGGTGGAGGGGATCTTGACAATGGTTCTGCGCACTGTGGAAAGGGCAATTTCAGCTCAGGGGTGCTTCACACACCAGCCCAGTGGTGCCCCTCCCCCCCCAGCAAAATGTCTGGGCTGGCTGACCTCTTTCCTGTTCTTTTCTGCCAGCATTTCCCCGTGGTATTCGATTCCTTGCTCACTCTTTTCTTTCAATCTCTTTTCAAAAGCTATCATAGAAATTTTTACACATTTGTAAAAGTAGAATAGTATAGTGAACCCCCCATTGCCCGGCATCAATATTTAATTCACACCCTATTCCCCTCCACTAGATTATTTTGAATCAGAATAATCACATCATGCCATCTATGACCTTTCAGTGTGTACCTCCAAAAGAAGAGGTAAAGCTAAAAACCACCATGCCACTACCACATCTAGATGATAATTATTTGATAATTCATTAGTAGCATCGAATAGCCAATGAGTTCAGCCACTTTTTAAATTTTAATTGCATTTTTTAAAGTTTAAATGCCAGTTAATGACCTTGGCAACTTGTTTGCTCCCTGGGCATTGATTAGCACCAGGTTTATAAACTCAAGGGGTGCCCTCTAAGAGTCGGGAAACTGGCTCATCCCCCGTGTCTGAGCCGCACCGCGTGCAAGACGGAGGAGGGAATATTCTCGTCTTCCAGACGGTGACACTGAAGCTTAGGCGGTGACTTGCCTCAGGTCACGGTGTCGGGAGGTTTTTTGCTCTGTGCCGGTCGAGCTAATTTACTGCCATTTCCCACAATATTCCAGGGCTCCCTGGGAAAGAGAGAACTTCCTGGAGAGGAAATGTGCAAGAGTCCCGAGCATCTTATACGAGAAAGCAAGAAAAACCAATTTGAGACGATGCAGGTGTGTGTCAAAAGGATCCAGGAGCCAAACTACAAAGGCTCTCGCGGGCCAAAGCCGAGATAATGTGAGCATCCGTGAATAATTCCAAGGGGTTGGAACCCTGAACATTTTCATCCGTGAGTTCATAATGATGACTTCAAAACAAAACAAAACACCTGAATAATCATCCTTGAAGAATGCTAGGGAGCCAGCTCGTTTTACAAACTAGTAAACAAAGTATAGGCCATTTCTTAGGTTGTTCTCCATGCAGGCTAGAGGCGACGTGGAGAGCAGGGCTGGTGAGACAGGCAGAACATGGCCAGGTGGGCCAGGGCAGGGGTAGAATGGCGCCCTGGGACCTCGACGTACATAAACACAATGCCTCTATTGCACAAACTAACTGAAGAGTTGGGTGGGAGCTCTTTCTAGCAGTTTCCTAATAGATGAAGAAGGAACAGTAGGATTAAGATCAGCATTGCAGTTCCTCAGGAAGTCATGGACCTAGGCAGGCATCGGCGGCAGCCACTCACATCACAAACGCTGGCCCCTCTGTTGTATTTGACCTACGCCACACGGCAAGGTCAGTGGTGCCACTTTGGTTGGTGACACAGAGCCAGGTGGGGCCTCCTTGCCCCACAGCAATGAGAACCTGCCTCTTGTGTCTGGTCAAGCCTCTAAGTGCCTGTTTACAGCTGTGCAGAAAAGAGCCAACAGCTGGCCTGAGGCTTCTATCCCTAGAAAAGCCTGCCTGCAAGGTTGGTCATTGGCTGGCGTCTGGGAACATGGTTTATTTAGCAAGTGTTCGCACCATCCTCTAACCGGTGAGGGTGGTTTCCTGTCCTCAGACTGTACAACCTGTTATGCTGAGCATCTGTTTTCTATCTGGAAGTCTAGAATTTTGGTACGCGCTGAGCAGGGGGTACCTATGTGACCAGCCCCCGATAAAAACCTTGGGCCTCGAGTCTGATGACCTTCCCTGGTAGACAGTGCCGTACATGTGTCGTCACAATTCAGTGCTGAAGGGATTCAGCGTGTCCTGTGTGACTCCACCGGGACAGGACTCTGTGTCCTTTCACTATAATAGACCATGGCTGCGAGTACAACTATATGTCAAGTGCCATGAGGCCTCCCGGCAGGCCATCAAAACTGGGGGCAGCCAAGGGCTCAACACGACAGGAAATACAGGAGACAGAGAAGCATCCTGGCACCATCACGAGTATCCTGGCAACAAAATCTAAAATGTGAACGACGCTACAGGACAAAGGGCTTACTCCTGTCAACAGATAAATTATAAGAAAAATAAGAAAGGTGACCCTATAGATTAATAGAGATTTAAAAGAGCTAACAATCAACAGCAAGGTTGCGAATCTTCTCTGGATCCCGTTGTGAAGAAATTGTAAAAAAAAAAAAAAATATATATATATATATATGAGACAGTAGAGGAAATTCAAACACCAAGTAGTGGTATTAGGAGTTATTGTGAACTTTTTTAGTGTGATGATGGTATTATTTGTTTAAAAAAATTATTTTTAAAAGAGACACACAGGGGGTGCCTGGGTGGCTCAGTCAGTTGAGCGTCTGACTTCAGCTCCGGTCTTGATCTCGCGGTCCGGTCCGTGAGTTGAGCCCCATCTCGGGCTCTGTGCTGACAGCTCAGAGCCTGGAGCCTGCTTCAGGTTCTGTCTCCCTCTCTGTGCCCCTCCCCCACTCATGCTCGCTCTCTCTCTCTCTCTCTCTCTCTGTGTCAAAAATAAATAAACTTAAGGGGCGCCTGGGTGGCTCAGTCGGTTGGGCATCCGACTTCGGCTCAAGTCACGATCTCGAGGTCCATGAGTTCAAGCCCCGCATCGGGCTCTGTGCTGACAGCTTGGAGCCTGGAGCCTGCTTCCGATTCTGTGTCTCCCTCTCTTTCTCTGCCTCTCCCCTGCTCATGCTCTGTCTCTCTCTGTCTCAAAAATAAATAAAAAAAATATAAAAAATTTTTTTTAATAAAATAAAAAAATAAATAAATGTAAAAATATATAAAAATAAAAAAAATAAAAGAGACACACTGAAGTATTTATAAAAGAAATGATAGGAGGGGCGCCTGGGTAGCTCAGTCGGTTAAGCGGCTCAGGTCATGATTTCCAGGGTCGTGAGATCAAGCCCCATGTTGGCTTTGCGCTGACAACACGCAGAGCCTACTAAGGATTCTCTGTCCCTTCCCTGCTTGTGCTCTGTCTCTCTCTCTCTCTCTCTCGCAAAATAAGTAAATAAACATGAAAAAAAAATTAAGATTAAAAAAAAAGAAATAGAATTCATGGGGTTTGTTTTGAAATAATCAGGTGTGTGGTGGAGAGAGATGAAATGGGAGAAATGGGTCATAAGTTGATAGTTGTGACGTCAGGTGATGGGGTCAAGGAGGTTTGTTACATTACCCCCTCCTCGTATATGTATGTTGTACATTCTCCCCTAATAAAGTAGTTTTCAAAGATTTTTAAAAAATCAAAATAAAGAATCCCCACTTGGCTCTGTAGTGCACCAGCAACCCTGACCAACTGCTCCCTAGGTAACCTCAGACTCTGTCTTCCAGGGAAGAGGCCCCAGGGCACGCCTTCCCCCTCTGCTCCAGCTCGGCCTCCGCTCTGGCAGACCTGGCCAGGTTCTGCCTCTGCTTCACCAGCCCCGAGCTGCACCTGCCTCCAGCCTGTCCTGCAAAATAGCCTATGAAACAGCTGGGGATTCACCCAGTGCCCTTATCTCCCGGACAGAAGGGCCTTCAGGAACAATCCTATTCTCTCCCCAGTGGCAGGAAAATCTGCGTCTCCTGAACAAATGGTCCAGGTTTCACTCTGTAACACCGTTGCTTTGTCCTAGTTGCTGGCAAGCTCACAGTCCAACTTTTGCCGAATTTTATAAAAGTAAGAAGAATGGGACCCCACTCTGAATTTCCTTCATCTTCCTGTCTCCTTTTACACCTAACTTCCCACTGTTTGGGAATCTTCATCCTTTTATATTGTATGTTCTGGGCAAGCCACCTGGGGAAATCCCTAGCCAACCACAGGGATCAGGGAAGTGGGGCACGTCCCATCTGAGCAGCTTCCCAGGGCCCCCTCTCTCGCCCCACCAGGCCTCCCCCCAGCTGCCCGGGCAACTCACTGTGCATGATGGCTTGGACCTCATACTGGGGCCTCAGGATCAGGGAGTGCCAGGGGAGGGTGGGGCAGGTGAAGAGGAGGTCCTTCAGGGCTGAGTCCTGCAGAGCCTGGAGCAGGGGCCGAGGGGCACCGGGCTCCCATTCCCAGAAGGGCCCCTTCTGGGACAGGGGCAGGTGCAGAACGAACTGCTGGGCTTCAGTGTCTAGCACACAGCGGGCGCAGTTGGCCCCGTGGTGTATTTCCACAGCCTCAAGCAGGAGGGGCTGGTCCTCAGGCACCACCCTGGCCTCTGTGGTGATTCTGTGGGTCGACATGAAGCAAATGGGCAGCTTCTTGGAGTGCTGGGTTGCAGCAGACAGCAGCTCGTTCAGGGTTCCGTACCTCTGGGGGCCGGTGAGGGGGCTGAAGTGGCCTGTGGGGCACAGCAGAGGGTGTCAAGGTGGGACAGGCCTTTGATGGGCGCAGGGCCACACACACCAGGCCCCGGTCTGCCCCAGAGAACCCAGTCAGAGTCCCCTGAACACAAGCACCAAGCATCTGGACATCCAGGCTGCAGGGCGAGGGACAAGAGGCAGCAACTGGCCATGTATGAAGAGACAGTGAAGGGTAGAGATGGGGACAGTTCCTTCTTACACAGACAGGCAAGAACTCGGAGGGATTGGCACCAGAGACAGAACAGGAATGTGTTTCTCAAAAGACAAGGACAACGGCCACAATTGTCCACCTCCTGAATCGTAACTGCCTCTAACTTTGCCAACTTTGCTTCCATATTCCTCACCACTGCTCCAGTCCCCTACATCCACCACCTGTCACCCCATGCTGCAGCAGTGACACTGTCCCTCTCTCCCAAAGTAGAAACCCAGTAGCTACTGGCCAAACGACCTCTGACCACCCTTCTTCACCTCACATCTTGTCTGCCAATTCTAGTGACCCGACTGTCCTTCCCCGGACCCCATCCACTCTCCTGCCACCGGACCGGCCTAAAACACCCCACATCCAGACATAACATCATTTCCAGAGTTTTCCTGCCTAAAACACCCAACACAAATTGAATCAGTGCAACGTCACACAAACCCGGACTGCAGGACATTCTGCATAGGTACTGATCCAGACTCTTCAAAACTGTTGATGTCGAGATAGACGCTGAAGAATTGTTCCAGCCTGAGGGCACCTGGGTGGCTCAGTCGGTTGTGTCTGACTTTGGTTCAGGTCACGATCTCCAGTTCGTGAGTTCAAGCCCTGTGTCAGGCTGTCTGCTGTCAGCACAGAGCCTGTTTCGGAACCTCAGTCCCCCTCTCTCTCTCTTTGCCCCTCCCCTGCTCACTCACTCTCTCACACTCAAAAATAAATATTCAAAAAGAAGAGGAAGAAGAAGAAGAAGAAGAAGAAGAAGAAAAATTGTTCCAGCCTGAAGGAGATTAAGAAATCAGTATGTGGGACTCCTGGGTGGCTCAGTCTATTAAGCGTCCGACTTCAGCTCACAGCTCATGAGTTCAAGACCTGCGCTGGGCTCTGTGCTGACCGCTCAGAGCCTGGAGCCTGCTTCAGATTCTGCGTCTCCCTCTTTCTCTGCCCCTCCCCTGCTCACACTCTGTGTCTCTTTCTCTCTCTCAAAAATAAACACTTAAAAAAATATTTTTTAAATAAATCAGTATGTGATCTGTGTTTGGCTTCTGGATCAAGGGGAAACACTATAAAGGACATTAGGGGCTTTTGGTGAAATTTGAATAGAGTAGGTTAGACAGTAGTATTATATCAATATTAAATTTATTGAATTTGATCATTGAACTATAGTTTTGTGAACAAATGTCCTTGTACTTAGGAGTAATATCAGTAAATATTAGGAGTAATATATTTTTTATTTTTTTAATATGAAATTTATTGTCAAATTGGTTTCCATACAACACCCAGTGCTCATCCCAACAGGTGCCCTCCTCCATGCCCATCACCCACTTTCCCCTCTCTCCCACCCAGTAATATTTAGATGTAAAGGGTTATCATGTCTGTATTTCACTCTCATGGTTCAGGAAAATATATATATACACATACATATATAGTAATATGTGTTAAGGTACAGCTCTGGGCCACGCCCTGTGCTGAGTACTTCCTGCATGGCAACTCTGAATCCTCACGTCAAGTCTGATTACCCTGTTAGAGAGGAGTAAGCTGAGGCACAGAGAGGTCCCAAGAACTGGCCAAGACCACAGCTATTTGCCAGCAGAGATGGGATTCCCATCCAGGCTGTTAGTTTCAGCGTCCAGTCCGGCCGTGGTCCACTGTGCCACACGCCTCCTGCAGCAACCAGGCTACGTAGTAACCAGATACACACTTGCTACTCCCTATAGTTACTCCCTCCGGGGATCCTTCCTCCAACTCGGGAGCCACCTCCTCCAGGAAGCCTGCACAGACCCCTGAGGCAGGCTACTTCTGCCAGGAGCCCTCTGTGAACTGGTGTCTGCTTTCACTGTCCCCCTCCTCTCACTGCCATCCTGGAAGCTCCAGGCTGCAGAAGGCTACACTCGGTCCATCCAGAGCCCCACGCCCCAGCCCCTAGCACAGGGCATGGCACACAAGTGTCAGTAAATGTCTGGTGAGTGAATGAGCCAACACAGGGACAAGCACATGGACAAAGACCTGGAACAAAGAAAGTCCCAGCCGAGAGGCAGATGTGATCAGAGAGATGGGTGTGGAGAGGATGCAGCCACGCCGGGCTAAGGGCATTGTGGGACCACTTGGAGGACATCCCAGGCCTCGGGGCAGGGTAGTGGAGGATGTGGGAGCACATGTGCCAAATTAGAGAGGCAGGAGTGCAAGCTGGGGTCGGTGAGCCCACGGGTGTGCCCGGAGGGGCCAGTGCCCTGGGGGTGGGAGGGAGGTGGCGGAGAGCTGCCTTACCACGGAAGGTGGGGGCGATTTCAATGGTCTGGCCGGTTCCTGGGTTCTCGCAGACCACCCTCTGAAGGCAAAACTGGGTGACCTTGATCAGGTCCCCTGTGGAGAGGCAGCACTCATTCCCAGAGATCTCGTAGATGGAGCCTGTGGAGAAACTGACTCAGTGTCCCGGTGCAGTAAAGGGCCCAGTGCTGGGTGGGTTGTGCCCTGTTCTCCAACAGGCTCTGCTCTGCCACAGGTCTGTACATGTTCCAGCTGCCCGGGGCGGCCTTCCCTGTCTTTCCCTGCCGAAGGGCCACTGCTTCAGCGGTACTCAGGCAGCACGAGCCCTACCTTTGCCTTCTTTTAGTGCTGGGTGCACCCCTCCGCGGCACTCTTCTCTGGCCTTCTCCACCTCCCCATGCCTCCTAAACTGAGCTCACAGGCAAGGCAGGACTGATCCATCTCAGGGTCGCTACAGCCGGCACAGGCCCAGCCTCTAAGCACGTGTTGAAGTCTTGAGCAAGGAAATTACGCAGGAAGTCCTAATTCCCTACGGTACAGCTACAAAGTCAGACCCCAGAAGTTCAGTGACTGCCTGGAGGTCACACACACACACACACACACACACACGGCTAACAGCCACGCTGGTGCTTTCTTCTTCAGATGAGTTGTTTTTAAAGGAAGCACAGGAGAGGGGTGCCTAGGTGGCTCAGTGGTTAAGCGGCCCATTTCAACTTAGGTCATGATTTCACGGCCCCTGGGTTCAAGCCCCGCATCAGACTCTCTGCTGTCAGTGTGCAACCTGCTTGGAATCCTCTGCGCACCCCCCCAACTCTCTCAAATAAATCAACATTTAAAAAAAAGTTTACGGGTGTCTGGGTGGCTCAGTAGGTTAAGCATCTGACTTTGGCTCAGGTCACGATCTCACCATTCGTGACTTTGAATCCCGCCTCAGTGAAAACACAAGCCGCACTTCAGATGAGCCCTGCTTCTCCCCCCACCCCCCTCCCTGCCCTTCGTGGGCACCTGGGTGGCTGGGTTGGTTGAGCAGCCGACTTTGGCTCAAGTCATGATCTCCCTGTCTGTGAGTTCTTCCGCCCCTGTAGGGCTCTGTGTTGATAGCTGGGAGCCTGGAGCCTGCTTCGGATTCTGTGTCTCCCTCTCTCTCTGTCCCCCCCCCCCCCTCACGCTCTGTCTCTCAAAAATAAATAAACATTAAAAAACAGCTTTTTTTTTTTTTTTTCCTCCCGCCACCTGGCCTCCTCCCTGGTTCTTCTGTCACCCGGACTTCCGCCACTTCCCGCGCCCCGGGTCGGGCAGGATGAGGAAACAGGCTTTGCGACACACCCCGTGGTCAGGGGACACCGGGAGGAGCGCAAACAGCCGGAGGCGCGGGCAGGGAACCCCCAGAGGAGGCCAGTCGGCGTCTGAACCCGCATCTGCCAGATTCCCAAGGGGACCAGGGTGTGGCGGCGGGTGCTGCCCTCCCCCGGGGTGGCCTCGGAACACTTCACTGGGAGCTGCTGTGCCGCGCAGGGGATCAGAAAGAGGGAACAGATGTGGCCAGGCACCCTTGCACTAGTTTGCTTTCTAAGGAAGGACCCCCCCCCCCAACCAGTCGCCAAGTTCCCTCCCCCTGCACCTCCGCTGCCCCCACTCTGCCCGTGGCTCCCCCCACCACCTCGGAGCAGCTGCCTCTCTCCTCCGCCGCCAGTCAACCCCGCCCCTCTCGCTCCTTCGGCTGTCACTACTGACTGAGCCCTCGCGGTGCACCCATCCCTGGGAACCAGGTGGGCACGTGTGCAAGTTCCGCGAGGAGCAGAGAGCGGGGTAGGCTGCCGGGGGGGGGCGGGGGGGGGAGCAGCCATTCAAGCCGAGAACTGAATTGCTGATCAGATCAGGCTGCAAAGCCAAGGGCCAAGGTGGGCTGGAGGGACTGAACGGAGGCGCGTAGACGGGCGTCGAGGGGGAGGAGTGGGAGGGTGCGCGGGAGGCCCGACCCGGTTCGAGCCCTGACTTTCGGCTTCCCCACCGCCAGACCTCCGCCGGTGCGCACCGCGGTTCCACCCCCCCGCCTGGCTCGGTTCCACCCACCCGAGTGTGTAAGGCCGGTGACTTCTCATCACCCTGCGGGGCAGTCAGCGCCCCCCCGTTCCACGAAAGCAAAAACCGAGGCCCGGAGAGGTTGGGTACACTTGGACTTGGGCAGTGGCAGCGTGGCTGGGTTCCCCGGGTTTCTGCCGCCCGGCGCGGCGCCCCTGCCCCACACCCAGCGAGAGCCGGGCAGCGGCGGGGGCGGGGGCCGGAGGGGTGCCGGCCCCTCACTCACTCTGGAAGTAGACCCCCGAGCAGACTCGCAGCACACGCGGGAGGGAGGCGGGGTCCAGGGCGCAAACGAAGTCCTGCAGGGACACCGGCTCCATGGTCCTCGCGGCTCGCTGGACGCCTCCTGAGTGGCCGCCGCTCGGCCCTGCAGCCCTGCCCTGCCCTCTGCCTGGCCCCTGTGGGCGGAGCCGCTCGGCCGCGGGGCGTGGGGACCCGGCCGGAGCCCTCCTCCGCGCCCTGCCTCTCACACTGAGGGCGCGACGTCGAAAGTGCGGATCAGGCCTGACACCTGGAGGCTCCGACTAAAGGACAGCTGCTTCCCACGCCCCGCTTCCCCATCCCCCCGCCCCGTTGTCTGTGATGTATCCCACGGTGGAGGGGGGAGGGGGGATATGATGAAGATGGAGAAACCCCCGACGCCCCCGCCCCCCCCACCCGCGCCGCCCTCCCAGTTAGAAGGAGGAAATGTGGCCGGCCTGCTGCAGTTCTGGGTTTCTTTTTTTCCTTTAAAAAATTTTTTTTTTCTTACATTTTATTTATTTTTGAGAGAGAAAGAGAGCACAAGTGGAGGAGGGGCAGAGAGAAGGAGACATAGCATCTGAAGCAGGCTCCAGGCTCCGAGCTGTCAGCACAGAGACTGATGTGGGACTTGAACTCACGAACCCTGAGATCATGACCGGAGCCAGTCAGTTGCTTAACCGACTGAGCCACCCAGGCGCCCCAGTTCTGGGTGTCTCAGGAGAGGCGCAGCCCTGCCCTTTGGGTCTAAGGAGAAAGATACAGTGTCAGTTTCCCTGGATCCCTGTCGGGGACACTCACGGTCCCTTCACTGGTGGGGAACTCACCACCTTTCCAAGGCACTCATATCCCCCTAACATTACAGTTAAAAATTCTTCTTTGAGAGGTGCCTGGGTGGCTCAATTGGTTGAGCGTCTGACTTCAGCTCAGGTCATGATCTCAAGGTTCATGGGTTTGAGCCCCGCATCAGAGCCTGCAGCCTACTTCGGATTCTGCCCCTCCCCCACTTGCACTCTGTCTCTGTCTCTCAAAGATAAATAAATGTTAAAAAAAAATTCTTCCTTGGGCTAGAGAGAAATCTGCTTAGGAGAGAGCCCACTTGCTTGGTATATATAACTTTAAGCAAATCACCGACTTCTGAGTTTCAGTTTCCTCATCTGTAAAATAGAGGAAAGAATCTTTTCTTAGCTGGTGGTACAGGTTAAATGAGATCATTTAGATACCGCGCAAAATACTTTGTGTGTGTGTGTGTGTGTGTGTGTGCTGAAACTGGAGAGCAAACTAGACTTTATTTCACTTTTTGTTGCTATAAAATAGCAGACTTCTAATAAGAAATAATAAAAGTTTATGGGGCGCCTGGGTGGTTCAGTGGGTTAAGCATGTGACTCTTGATTTCAGCTTAGGTCACGAATTCACTTTGTGAGTTCCCCAGGCAACCGGCTCTAGGCTGAGAGCACAGAGCCTGCTTGGGATTCTCTCTTTCTCCTTCTCTCTCTCTCTCTCTCTGCCCCTCCCCCACTCGCTTTCGCCCTGCCTCAAATATAAATAAATAAATTTTAAAAAGAGGGAAATTGGGGCCTCCCTCTGGGGGCTCAGTCTGTGCTGACAGCTCAGAGCACAGGGCCTGCTTCGGATTCAGTGTCTCTCTCTCTCTCTCTCTCTCTCTCTCTGCCCCTCCCCTGCTCGCACTCTCTCTCAAAAACAAATAAAATTTAAAAAATTAAAAGAGAAAGAGAAAGAAAAAAGAAATAATAACAGTTTAAAATAAAAGGTGTAGGGGCGTTTGGCTGGCTCAGTCGGAGGAGCTTGTGACTCTTGGTCTCTGGGTGGTGAGCTGGAGCCCCATGTAGGATGTAGAGATCACTTAAATAAGTAAAACTTCAAAATAAACAAATACAATACAAGGAATAAACCCTAATGAAAGACATTTTACAAATTAAAAAGAGGACATTCTCTCCCACTATCCAAATATACTTGCTATTAACCCTTTGCTGTGTTTCTACTCTATTGTTTGTGTGCAGGTTTTTTAAAAAAATCTTTGTAATTTACACTAAAGTTGAAAAAAAATAGATTTCCCATATATCCCTCAGCTAGTTTTAAATTCCCCTAATGTTACCACTTCACATTACCAAGGTGCATCTGTCAAAACTAAGAAACCACCATTACCACATTAATGTTGACAAAACTGTAGGCTGCATTTGGATTTTATCTGCCTTTTCTCCAATGTCTTTTTTCTGTTCCAGAATCGCATCCAGGATTCCGTATCGCACTTAATCACCGTGTCTCCTGTCTGCGACACTTTCTCAACCTTTCCTTGTTGTTCTTGTAACCTTGTCAGTCTTGAGGAGAACTGGTGGAGTATTTTGTCGAATGTCCCTCAATTTTTTTTTTTTTTTAACGTTTATTTATTTTTGAGACAGAGAGAGACAGAGCATGAACAGGGGAGGGTCAGAGAGAGAGGGAGACACAGAATCCGAAGCAGGCTCCAGGCTCTGAGCTGTCAGCACAGAGCCCGACGCGGGGCCCGAACTCACAGACCGTGAGATCATGACCTGAGCCAAAGTCGGACGCTTAACCGACTGAGCCACCCAGGCGCCCCTGTCCCTCAGTTTTTTGTTTTTTTCCTGATGTTTTCCTCATGACTAGACTGGGGTTATGGGTTTGTGGGGAGGATACTATCAAGGTGAAAAACTCTTATCACAGCCTCTGGGGGGTGCGGACACATGACAAGCGCACAGGACTTTTCACTGTGATGTTAACCTCAATGGCTTAGTGAAGGCGGTGTTTCCAGGTTTCTCCACTATAAAGTTGCTATTTTCCCCTCTCCATACTCTGTTCTTTGGAAACATGTCGCTAAACCAAGTGCAGCCCTCCCTCAGGGGGAGCTCCCGCTTCCCAGAGCAAGGAACATCCAAATAAATGACTTGGGATTCCTCTGTAAGAAAGATATGTCCCTTCACCCCAATTAATTAATTATTCAATTATGTATGTCAGTATGGACCCATGGATATTTATACTTTGACTTATAATCTAATCTACATTAGTTTGTTGCCCAAATTATTCCTGCTTTGGGAGTGCCATCGGGATGGCTCCTGGGTCCCTCTGCCTGTCCCTTGTTCCGCTTTCTGAGCACTTCTCACTGCCTGATGCTACAAAATGCCTGGAGGCCCATCTTATCTTTTTTCTGCCTCAGCCCTGCAGGCAGCCATTTTCGCTTTTCCTGAAAGGGTTCCTTTTATTGGAGAAGGGCGTTTAGAACCCACGATCTGGTCACAGGGGACTCCTCGCCACTGGGTTGTCTATTATTTCTGTTTGTCTTTTTCTTTCTTTGCATAAACGTTTCCAGACACTGCTGCCATCCCATGACCGCCTGAAGTCAGGTCCAGCCGTGACCTTCCAGGGGAAGCTCCTGAGGGATACTGCTCCACAGAAACTTTTAAAATCCCCCCTTTCACTTTGCCTTTGTCTTTTTCCAGTTTCCTGGGCGCAGAAGTGGACTTACCAAATTAGGGGGCAAAAGCCTACTGCAACCAATGTGTTGAAACACTGCCTTGCCATTCCAATTTTCATTATATATTTATCTGTGTAATTGTTTAAGTTCTCCTCAGCAATTAGTTGGCTTCTTGGAGCACCCGGCTGGTTCAATTGGTAAAGCATGTGACTCTTAATCTTGGGGTCATGAGTTCGAGCCCCACATTGGGTGTGGAACCCACTTTAAATAAAATTTCTTTTTAAATCTAGAACTTGGTTTTTTGTTTTTTTGTTTTTTAAAGAAAGACAGTTGACTTCTAGTGGTCAGAGGTTGGAGTACCAGTCGACTTTGCTCCCCATTGTAACCCCAGCATATCACAGGGCCTGGCAAACAATAAATTACTATGGCTAATGACTCACTGAACGAATGGGTGGAAAATGTCTCCTTGAGATAGATCCCTGAAGTGGAATTTCTGAGTCGAATGGTACGCTTGTGTTTACAGCCTCTGAGGGTGGGTTTCAGTCATGTTGAAAGGTTGCTGAGCCTCCAATGGACCCAATAAGAAAAGGGAGAAGGACCCTTGCAAGGGCTGGGAGGAGTGGCACACAGAGGTATGCAAGGGCCCAGGGGTCATGGGCCCAGGGGGAGGGTATGCTAAGCAGAGGAGATGGGACAGAGGGGGCATGTCTATGTTTCCAGAAACACTGGCAGGTGTGATCCTGTGGGCACCCACCCTGAGCAGGCTCAGTGCAAACATAGGCTCGCTTAATCCTCCCTACAAGCAAGCAAGATAAACATTCCCACTTCACAGGTCAGGAAACTGAGGCTCAGAAAAGCACTGCCTGAGATCAGGCAATGAGAAAGTGGGGAAGTTAGGATTTTTTTTTTTTTTTTGAGTTTTTATCGATTCTTTGAAGTAATCTCTACACCCAACGTGGGGCTCAGACTCACAACCTTGAGATCAAGAGTTGTATGCTCTTCCACTGAACCAGCCAAGCACCCTGGGGGAAAGCTGGGATTTTAACCCCTCCTGCTGGGTTTCTGCTGCAGGCCAGAGAAAATGTCAGTTTTTTCATCTCTTCCCCGTGTATTTCACCAGACAAAGCAGGTCTGACAAATTTTTGCTCAGCCCAGTTTGGCCCAGAAATGCGTCAGAGGATGAAGAGTGAAAAGATGGGCTTTGCAAACAGAGCTGGGCTCAAAGCCTGGCTCCACCTCTTCATAGCTGTGTGACCTTGATTCCTTAACCTCTCTGAGCCTCGGTCCCCTCTGTACCATAGGCACTGGCAGGGGCAAGATGTTGGTGGAAATGATAGTGTGATGGGCACATGGCACATGTCAAGTGCTCAATATCTGTTACTATGATTGCTTCCTGAGGGCTTCCTGTGCCCCTGAAATTTATCAGGGATCTCATATCTCATTTAGTTCTCTTGATAATCTGCTTTCCAGATTAGGAAAATGAGATTCCTTTTTTTTGTTTTAATTAAAAAAAAAATTTTTTTTAATTTATTTTTGAGAGACAGAGCGTGAGCAGGGGAGGGGCAGAGAGAGAGCGAGACACAGGATCCAAAGCAGGCTCCAGGCTCCGAGCTGTCAGCACAGACCCAATGGGGGGCGCGAACCCATGAAGCATGAGATCATGACCTGAGCCGAAGTTGGGTGATTAACCAACTGAGCCACAAGGTAAATGGGAGTCTAAGTGGGGAACTGTCCTTCTTGCTGTCACTCAACATGCAAACGGAGGAACCAGAATTGGAAACCAGGCCTGCGGGAGCCATGGCCCCAGCTCTTTGCACTTTCCCAGCCTGGGAGCTCCAGCCCAGTCTCTGACTCCTCAGGAGTGTGGTGGGGAGAGGTGGGAGAGGCAGCGGGGTGAGAAGTCGTGGGGAGGAGGCCTGAGGAGGGGCCTGCCACCCCCCAGAACCCAGAGTTCCTCATTTCTGCCACAAGTCTCTCACAGTTTTCTGCATCTGATAGCCATAGATAGTGACTATAGTGTGGTCACCGTAGCAGGGAAATTGAGGGTGACTGGGGGTGGGGGGGCTGGGCCCTGTCGGACGTGCTGGCACCAGACGCCCTTGGACTTGGTACCACTCGGCCCTATACAGGGGCAGGAGGGGAATGCAGCACCGGGGGGGGGGGGGGTTGTTACAACATCCTGCTGTCCCCTCCTGCCCACCAGCCTTGCACGCTGGCCAAGGGGGGCTGGTGGAAAACAAGCCAGCAGTCGGGAGGCATTTGGTGCTATGGACCCGATGGCTGCTCTGAGGTGACCCTCTCGCAAGCCCCAAGGCGTCGAGGGCACCCACCTGCACAGATACACAGCCACCCGTAGGCTCCGAAGCGGAGCCGCTCACGGCACTGGGAACCCCAGGGACTTGAAGGGCAATCTGTCGTCTTTTCCCTGTTTTCTAGATTTAAAACAAAAAATTTTTAAGTTTTTTAATTTGTTTTGAGAGACAGGGAGAGTGAGCTGGGGAGGGGCAGAGAGAGAGAGAGGGAGAGAGAGAATCCTGCACTGTCAGCCCAGAGCGCCTGAGCTGAAACCAAGAGTCAGATGCTAAACCGACTGAGCCACCCAGGCGCCCCATGTTTCCTGGAATTTCTAGAACTTGGTTTATAAGGATGATATGAACAGCTCCCTGCCAAGGATTCCCTGAGACCACTGTGGAGGCCCACCTGGGGGGGAGGCCCCCCCTTTTGCAGATTTCCACAAGGGGGGGGGAGTCACTTCCGGAAAAAGATACTCGATATCCGTATATCCTCAATGAGGAGAGCGGCGGCTGGTTGTGAAGCGTTGAAGGGTTGAGTCATACTCAGGTGTGATGAAAAAGTACACTTCAAGCCTTGTCTTCTTGACCTTATGAAGCAGGGGGCAAAGGAAGTTTCACAACCTCCAGGGTGGGAAGGAAGGTAAGGAGGGGCAGGGGGTGGGAAAGGTGGGAGGGATGAGGGGTGGAGAGAAAAGGAGGAGGAGGGAGAGGAGAGGACGAAGGGGGCGACAGAGGAGGGGGAAGAGAGAGCGGAGGGGGAGGAGAGGAGAGAAAATAGAGGAGAGGGGAGGTAAAGAAGAGGCTAGAAGGGAGAGGGGGAAGGGAGGAGAGGAGAAGGGAGCTGAGCAACGCCCAGGCAGGAGTTTCTCAGGCCTGGGAACTGGCCAGGTCCCAAGCTGGGGGAAAGCTGGGGAAGGAACAGACCAGAAAGTGAAACCATCGACCGCTACCCTGGGGAAGTGGGTTTGAGCCCAGAGAGCTTTTTGCCCCGGTATTTCCTAACTGGGACCGGATGGAGGCAAACCACCTGCTCAGTATGTCAGAGGCTTCTGTCCTCTCTGGGAAGGGACTGTAGCACCTGTGGGACTGGCGAGCAGAGGGAAGGAAGTGGGCTCAGTCTGGGGGCAGGGGGCAGGCTTTGCGCCTTCCAAACCCCGCAAGACCTTCTGCGTAACTTGTGGGTTTGGGGAGAGCAGCTGAGTCTGCCGTCTCCTTTCAGCAGAGGTTAAATGGAAAGTCACCTCTTTCTCAAAATATTAAACTAGAGTTACCATATGATCCCGCCACCCCACTTGTAGGTATGTATCCGAAAGAATTGAAAGCAGGGACTCAAATAGGTGTTTGTGCACCCGTGTTCATGGTTTATTCTTGAACAATGATCTGACTGGTGTTGTGGTGCAGTTGTAAGCAATGTTCCCCGCAAATATGGAAGCGTGGCTCCGTGCTCTCGTGGTACCCTGTTTGCTGTTGGCAGGTGCAAAGTCATTCTTCTTCCAGACGCTTTGTGTGTGCAGCTGGGAGCCTTCTCTCAGTCCCTGATGCTCAGACATTTCACATGCTCGCCATCTGTGGGTCTCCTTGCTTCTGGCCACCTATGGTTCTTCTTCTTCTTTTTTTTTGTAATTTTTTTTTTTTAATTTGAATTCAAGGTAGTTAACACACAGTGTAATAATGATTTCAGGAATAGAATTTAGTGATTCATCACTTACGTTTAACGCCCAGTGCTCGTCCCAACGAGTGCCCTCCTTAGCGCCCATTGCCCATTTACCCCATCCCCCCACCTCACACCCCCACCAGTTTGTTCTCTGTATTTAAGAGTCTCTTATGGGGGTGCCTGGGTGGCTTAGTTGGTTGAATGTCCGACTTCCGGCTCAGGTCATGATCTCATAGCTCATGGGTTCGAGGCCCAAGTAGGGCTCTGTGCTGCCGGCTCAGAGCCTGGAGCCTGCTTTGGATTCTGTGTCTCCCTCTCTCTCTGCCCCTCCCCTACGCTCTCTCTCTCTCTCTTAAAAATAAACATTTTTTTAAAAAAAGAGTCTTTCATGGTTTGTCTCTCTCTCTGTTTTTATCTTATTTTTGCTTCCCTTCCCCCGTGTTCATCTGTTTTGCGTCTTAAATTCCACATATGAGGGGCGCCTGGGTGGCGCGGTCGGTTGAGCGTCCGACTTCAGCTCAGGTCACGATCTCGCGGTCCGTGAGTTCGAGCCCCGCGTCAGGCTCTGGGCTGATGGCTCAGAGCCTGGAGCCTGTTTCCGATTCTGTGTCTCCCTCTCTCTCTGCCCCTCCCCCGTTCATGCTCTGTCTCTCTCTGTCCCAAAAATAAATAAACGTTGAAAAAAAAAATTCCACATATGAGTGAAATCATATGATCTGTCTTTGACTTATTTCACTTAGCATAATACATTCTAGTTCTATCCACATCGCCGCAAATAACAAGATTTCATTCTTTTTGATCGCCGAGTAAACATTCCATTGTATATATACACCACATCTTTATCCATTCATCAGTTGATGGACATTTGGGCTCTTTCCATACTATGGCTATCGAGGTGCACGTGCTCCTCCAAATCGGCGCTGCTGTATCCCTTGGATAAATTCCTAGTAGTGCAGTTGCCGGGTCACAGGGTGGTTCTGGTTTTAATTTTTTGAGGAACCTCCATACCGTTTTCCAGGTAGCCGCTACCAGTGGGCATTCCCCCCAGCAGTGCAAAAGGGTTCTTCCTTCTCTGTATCTTCGCCAACACCTGTTGCTGCCTGAGTTGTTCATTTTATCCACTCTGACGGTGTGAGGTGGTATCGCATTGTTTTGATTTGTATTTCCCTGATGATGAGCGGTGTCGAGCATCTTTTCATGTGTCTCTTGGCCATCTGGATGTCTTCTTTGGAAAAGTGTGTATTCACCTCTTTTGCCCATTTCTTCACTGGATTATTTATTTGGGGGACCTGTGGTTCTTTTTAACATGGAAACTCACACCCCTCAGTTCTAGAAACATCCTTGCCTTTCTCTTCGTTTGTTTTCTGTTTTTGTTTCTTTTGTGAGCTCCTTTAAATATACGTTGTATCTTCTGGACCAATTCTTCATCTCCTGCCCTTCCGTTCTATATTCTAGGAGATTTGTAGGAAAGTTCACGGACCTGGATTCCAAAGAGGTGCAAAGCTTGCTTTCAGCTGTGCTACCAAACCTGACTCGGAGGAATACTCTGGCAACAGCAACAGCTGCTGCCTCCTCTCAGCCTCAGTTTCTCCAGCTGCAATGAAAAGGGACTGGAGTAGTTTCGAGAGCCCTCCCCCTCGCGTTTGGATTTCTCCCTCTTCTTCAGTCCCAGGGCCCTGCCCCACAGCCCTTGAGCGGCCCTCTGCCTTGTTGCCCTCTGTCCCCTCTGCTGGGTCTGCCCCAGCCAGCCAGGGCCATGCACAAACTTGAATTTGCATATACATGGAGGCCATGGGAAGGCCCAGGAAGGGGAACTTGGCTCCCCACGGGCAGGCACTGTGCCAAGTGCTTTCTGTGCATTGTTTTGTTGAGCTTGCAATACCCTGGGGTGTAGGTTATCTCGCTCTTTCCATTTTACAGATGGGAAAACTGCCACCTAGAAAGATGAAGCCGTGTGCCCAAAGTCCTGCAGTCAGGAAGATTGAACCAGGGTCCCAGGTTCGAACCACCCCTCTGTGCTACTCAGAGCAGGGAGCCCTGGGGCAAATTCTCTTCTTCAGCCTCTCTCGTGCAGTCCCACTGGAACGGGTGCCCTGCCTCCTTGTTCCCTTACCTCCCCAAAGGTTGGGGAGTCGTGGAAATGTGACCTCAGTTTGGTGACTTCTCCCAGCACCACTGGGAGGCCTAGGGATGCTGGCAAAAGGACACAGCCTCCGGCAGCTCCTTCTAGCTGGGAAGGAGGATACCAACATCTGCTCACCCCGTGGGGCAAGAGCCAAGGATCCAGGGAGGGGAGGGAGGGGAGAGAACTCCATAATGCATTTCAACTTGAGGCCACCGTCCCTGTTTCTGGCAGCCTGTGGGTTTGCTGGGAAACCGGTAAATGTGGCCCACAGCCCAAGGTCTCTGCCCTCCGGCTCCCAGGTGGGGAAAACCCAGTGGGTGAGAGTCACTCAAGCGGAGGCTTCCGCAGCCTGGGGACCAGGAAAGGCTGCCCAGAGGAAGTGATGGGGTGAGCTGAGGGAAAGTGGGAGACAGAGGGGGGAGGGTGGCAGGGAGGATGCATTCTGAGGAACTGGAAGAAGTTTCTGGTAGGAAGAGGCCCTGAGAGGCCCCAGGGAGGAGTTTGTCCTTTAACCCAAAGGTTTTGCAGAGGAGTCCCTGATGGACTGAATTGCACTACAGCAAGGTTCCGGTGGAGGTGTCCAAGATGGCGTGGAGGGTGGGGAGGGGCACTTAGGAGGCTGCTGTGCACTCAGAGGAGAGGGAAACCCCACCTGGGCTGGCGGGCAGGGCGGAGGGGCAGTTAGGAGGCAGAATGGAGAGTGAGGGATGGAGCCCGTGGGCTCTGGGTTAGGACCCCACCCCTCCCATCTGGGCAGGGCAGACTTTGTGATCAAAGTCTGTGAGGCAGGTGACCTGTGAGGCAGGTCAAAGTCTGGGGCCATTGGGACGGGGGCTGAGTGTGCCAGCCTGTGCCAGGCTCACCCCCAGCCCCGCTGCCTGTGAACAGTTGATGGTGGCATCGTGCCTGGACTTTGTCTGGTGACCGCCCACTTCAGCCCCAGTAATGAGCTTTCCAGAATAACAGGGCCTGAGTCCCAGGGCCAGACTACCCTCTCCACCTCCAGGTGGGGTGTCGGTTCTGCAGTGGGTCTTATGGCTTCTGTCTGTGCTGGGGCAACGTAGGGGCTCCCCTTCTGCTTTCAAAAGAAGCTTGGAGCAGTGAATTATTTGTTAGCAGAGACAGGAGACCTCTGTCCCAGTAAGTGATTCCAGCCACTGGGACTCTGGGGCCAAGGCAAGCCCTAGAGGCCCCAGAGAGAGAGGAGGGGGGTGGAGAGAAGTGGGCCTCCCCCACCTCTTCCCTGAAGCCCTTCCCATTATGGCTTCTCAGGTAGAAGTCTTCAGGATCCCCCTCTCTGCAAGGCTTCGGTGTCCATCTTCGAAGCCTGTGTCTCCAGCGGTCCTGGAGCTCCAGGTGTGCATACAACTGTGCCCTTGACACGTCCCTTGACTCTATGGCATGAAGTGCCTTGAACTCAGCACTCTCCCTGTAAACCACTCCTCCTGTGTTCCCCTCTGCAGTGAATGGCACCTCTGATGCCCCCAGATGCCCAGACCAGAGACCCAGGATTCACCTTGGGCTTTCTTCCTTGTCCCTGGACTCTGCCCCTTCCCTCCAGCAGCCACTGACCCAGGCCACTCACCCCGACAGCCTTGCCCTTGGCCTTCCCACCTCCAGCATCACCTGTTCCACAGCACTGTCCGCCCACCACCTGATGTCCCGGCTCCTCAGGTCCTGGCCCCTGACAACTGTCCAGCCTCGTTTCTTAATTTATTCTTCCAGAACATCCTCTTCAGCTACCTTGAAGCACTTATTCTCTCCCAGTCTTTTTAAAAATTTTTACTTAATTTTATTTGTTTATTTATTGATTGATTTTGAGAGAGACAGCATAACTAGGGGAAGGGCAGAGAGAGAGAGAGAGAGAGAGAGAGAGAATCCCAAGCAGGCTCCACACTGCCAGCGCAGAGCCTGGCGCAGGGCTTGAACCCACAAAATGGCGAGACCATGACCGGAAACTGAGAGTCAGATGCTTAACCGACTGAGCCACCCAGGCGACGCTCTCCCCCAGTCTTAACCCCTTCGCTTCCCCAGCCTTTTTGTACATGCCGCAAAGACTTTCCCCAGTCTCATGCCTGGATCAACTCTGTATATCCATCTGATCCCAGCCCTGATCCTTTCCCTTCCAGGGAAGCCTTCCTGATGCCAAACTGGTTAGGAGTTACCTGGGCTTGCTCCTGTCCCAGCACTGATGCGCTCAATCAACAAATATTTACTGAGTGCCTACAATGGGCTAGGTTCTCGCCATTTGGGACACATCCGGAAACTAAACAGACAACACTCCCTGCTCCTTGTGGAGCTCACGTTCAGATGGGGGTGGGGAAGACAGACCACAAACAGTACAGAGAAAAGCACGTAAATGACCTAGTGTGGGAGAAGGTGGAGAAGGCCATAGGGAAATGGAGGGAGGGGAGAAGGCAGGAGAAAGAGAGGTGGCCAGGCTGCAATTGTCCCTGGAGATGGTGGCCTTTGGGTGAAGACTTTGTCTTCCAGCCAAAGACTGCCAGGAACACAGGGCGGTCAGCAAGTTGGGTTTACGACTCAGTAGTGACGGACGGCACGCTCCACAGGGACTGTGGGTGACTCAGTGAGGGGGTATTAGGAAGGACTTGCAGGACTTAAGTTCGGGTTAGGGAGTTTGGGAGGGCTGATGGAAGCAGGGCTTGACCCTAGATTGGATGCTTTCCAGAAGCCAGGCCAGTTCCATGACTAGGGATCTTAATAAATTGTATCTACAAGGAGGACAGACCAGACCAAGGCTATGGCTGTCTTTAGTAAGAAGCAACAGTCTCTCATATTAGCCAGTGTGGGGGATTGCGTCTGTTCCCTAGGTTTGCCACAACAAATCACCAGACTTAGTGGCTTATAGCGGCACAGATGTATTCTTTCACGGCTCTGTAGGCTAGAGGCAGGAAGGTTGATATCAAGATGTCCGCAGGATCGATTCCTTCTGGAGGGTCTGTGGGAGAACCTGCTCCATGCCTCTCTCCTGGCTGCTGGGGGCTGCTGGCCGTCCTTGGCTTGTAGACCCATCGTTTCAATGTCTCCCTCCATTCACATGCCTCCCCCTGTCTCTGCCTCCTCCTTACTGTCTAAGGACATTCGTCATTAGATTTAGGGCCCGTTCTAATCCAGGATGAACTCATCTCAAGATCCTTACCTTCTCCTTTAATTACATCTGCAAAGACTCTTTTCCCAAATAAGGTCACATTCTGAGGTTTCTCGTGGACATACATTTCGGGGCCACAAGTCATAACAGCGATGGTTGGTCCTATTTGTGGTTTGGACAATGTTCATGTTCTGCGTTCAGACACGATTACAGAGTGGTCCTGTTGTGTTCATCACCGACACAGAGTGGCCTTGTCTGATGTTGACGTCCTGTGAAATGGTTTCTGTTCGACAGAACACCAAGGCCCGGCTGTATTAGACTGGCTGCTGGAGGCCGGGGCTGCTTTCCTCTTTCTCAACTTGAAGGCAGTGAGGGAGGGGGCCATGCCGACATCTGGGGCAGAGTCCTAGCCACGCAGGCAGGGTTGGGGGACCAGCTGAGTGAGCAAGGGGAGAGAGGTGGGAAGAAGAGAAGTAATAGGAGGGGGTGCAGAGCAGGGCCACACTGGCAAAGACTGGCTCTTGGGGTGCCTGGGTGGCTCAGTCGGTTAAGCGTCCAACTTCAGCTCAGGTCACGATCTCGCGGTTTGTGAGTTCGAGCCCCGCGTCGGGCTGTGTGCTGACAGCTCGGGGCCTGGAGCCTGCTTCCAATTCTGTGTCTCCCTCTCTCTCTGCACCTCTCCCACTTGTGCTCTGTCTCTCAAAAATGAGTAAGTGTAAGAAAAATTTTTTTAAAGGCTGGCTCTGTACTCTGGAGGAAATGAGGGGCCTCTGGAGCATTCTGAGCAGAGCAGGGAACGTGACATGGCTAACCAGGGTACCAGCAGGTGAGGTTCTAATGGAGCATTGGGGCAAAAGCCTGACTGGAGTGGATGCAAGGGTAAGTAGTGGAGAGGAACCTGAGACAAGATGAGACCATTCTTTCCGGGGGCTGGGGAGCAAAGTGAGGCAGAGGAATAGGAGGAAGCTGAGGTGGCTGGTGGGGAAGTGGAATCAAGGTGGGGTTTGGAGCGGTCTGACCTTTCACGCTGCTGGGAATGGTCCCGGGAGAGGGTGGGCTTGGCCATCAGTAGGAGGGCAGAACTGCGGGAAGGGGACACAGGCTCCAGTGCCTGGGTGGCGGCCTGGCTGGCGAAGGAAGGCTGTGGCGATGGCGGGTGGCGGCCGAGGCAGGCAGGCTGGGAGACCTGGTCATCAGCTCTCTCCAGAGAGCTCCTTGCACTTCTTGTTAGTAACTTTGTCCCCAGGTGATGGCACGGTAGGGTCTGTGCTTTGGTCACCCTGGCCTATGTGTGGATATAGCCCACCACAGGCCACAAAGGGCGCCGGAGATGGAGACAGGGGAGTGAAAGTCCTCTTCAGCTATCTCTGTCTTGACCTCAAACTTGCTAAGTGATAAAGTTCTTTCCAGCTTACCTCTTAGCTCTGGCAAAAGGCCCGGCAGGCAAAGCATCCCCTGATGGGAACAGAAACTACCGCCTCAAGCAACCAGAGCTTGACTGCTCACTTGCCCCTAACCAGATCTCTGCCCCTCATTTGCCTTATGTGAACCTGGAAGTGTCTGCAGCACTTTGGAGACAGTCTTGGGACACTCGTCTGCTGTCTTCCCAGTGCTGGCCTCGCGGAAATAAATTCCTTTCTCCTTTCTCGTGTCACCGCCACTCTCTTCTCTGCCTTTGGATTTTGTCAGCGCGCATGGCCGAACCTGGTCTATTTGGGACCCCGGGGCCAGGTGCTCTTGCCCCCTTGCACCCCAGCCACGGTAGGAAATCGAGAGGGAGACAAATCAGAAACGGACCAAGCCCCGGTCTCTCACAGACCCTAGGCACAAGCAGGGCAGCAATCAGGGGCTTTCTTTTGCCGTTCATAGTCCAAAACATCAGGCCCAGATTTGAATCCCTGCTCTACCACTTGCCAGCCATGTGACCTCGGTCTGTGTACTCTCCCTGAGCCTCGAGGTCCCCCAGCTGTGAAATGGGGCACCACCGACCTCCTCTCAGGGATGTTGGGAAATTTAAGGGGAATAACATGCACAATGTGCCAGCAGGGTGCGGGACAATGAGCCAGATGGGTTTCCTTCCTCTTCCCCTCAGCTCCCAGCCCCACAGCCCTGGGAGGTCACAGGACAGCCACAGTGGCTCAAGAATGGGAGCAGGGCCCCGCCTGCCGGCCGACTCCAGAGCTGCACCTGGGCCCGTGTTCAGGGGTGGTTGCCTCCCAATCCAATTTCCCCAGAGGAACAGGCGATGATTTTATTCCACGGAGACAGAGGTCGTCCAAACTCAGAGCCTTCCCACCCCCGCCCTCTATCATACGCTGGGGGACTTTCATTCACCCACCCCCTTTGCTCCTGCAGCTGCCCCTGCTTGGCGTGCCCTTCCCGCTGCCACTTGGAAACATAAAAGGTCGACCCTCTGGTTTTTCATGACCTTCTCCCTGAGCCGTGTTTCCCTTCCCTTTTCCTCTCTCTCTCTCCCTTCTTTTCTTCCTTCCTTCCTTTCTTTCCCTCCCTCTCTCCCTCCCTTCCTTCTCTTGCCTTGACTTGCCTACCTTTCCTTCTTTCCCTCTTTTCTTTCTTTTTTAAAGAGAAAAAAACAGTTTCAGTGGCCCCCAGTAATTTGAAACTTTCAAATTCCCCAGCAAAGCTTACGGGGTGGGATCTGGCCTCTGCCTTTCTGATTCCCTCCTCCCCCTACCGACCATCCCCACGTTCTTCCATCCTTCCATTCTTCCATCTTTCCGTGCCTCTCCTGCTGGTTTCCTCTGCCTGGAGAGGCTTGATCTACACCCCTCCGTGTGGCAATTCCCCACTTGTTGTTCAGTGCTCTGCCCAAATGCCATCTCCCTAGAGGGCTCCCTGACCCCACCTGTCTCTGCTGTCTTCACCCTGTCCATCCTTCCACTAAAGCAGGCAGGCGTCTTGCAGGCCAGGTGGCACATTTTGGTGTGCCCAGCTCACACATTTCCATCCCTGTTAGTTGAAAGAAGTAGGTCCCCCACAGCCATGGTTTGCTCACAAGCAAAATGAAGGATCCAGACAGGATCTCATAAATGCTTCAGACTCTAGAATTCTATGATTTGCAGATAATGGGCATATTTTAGGCAGGCTGTCTCCAAACAGCCGATCTTGAGCCGGGAACACCCGGAGAATGGGCTGGTTCCTGTCAACAGGTGTCCTCCATGGGATTTGCCGCCTCTCCCCCCTGGGGAGGGAACAAAGGTCTTCTCCTCCCTCTTAAGCAGATGGCCCATCAGTGGGCACAGGACTCTGGGGAAACCTGTGGTCGCTTCCCCTCCAGAGTGGGTCCGTGTCTCAGGCTGGGGAGAGGCTGTGTCCCACAGCAGCGTCACACTTACTAGAGCAATAGCCATCTGCCGGTCCTTGTGGGAAGCAGGAAGGGCTTATCCATCTGTGGTTGTGTCTTGAGCCAAGTTAAGGGTGAGCAGCGAGGCCGCTCCCTGTGGAGCTCACCTCTGAGAGGCACTACAGCATGACAGAAATAAACCAGAAATATGGTGCCAGGTGAGCCAGGTGTCCACACAAAGCCTCCTTGTGTCCTGGAACCACCAAACGAAGCCAGTCCTGCTTCCACTGAAGTCAAATGGGCCCTTGAAGGGGAAGATGTTACTTGACAGGCTTGGATGTTCTCTGCGGGCCTTCTTTGAGACCCACTGCAAGTTTCACTCTGTAACTCAAATTCTGAAACCAAATAATACATAGTATAACCTCTCATCAGGAAGGATTTACTTTATCATCTAAACTAGATCGAAGCCCTTTAACACACCTTCCAGTAAGTTGTTCAGTTTGGAACACTTTTCTTCTTTAAATGTCTAAACATGGAGTGACTGGGTGGCTCAGTCAGTTGAGCAGACTCTGCCTCTTGATTTCAGCTCAGGTCATGATCTCATGGTTTGTGGGTTCAAGTCCCGCATCAGGCTCTGTGCTGGTAGCTCGGAGCCTGCTTGAGATTCTGTCTCCCTCTCTCTGCCCCTCCCCTGCTTGCTCTCTCTCTCTCAAAAATAAGTAAAAAAATAAACCTTAAATTTCAACGAAACCTAGCCACAGAGCTACAGCCCACTGAGCACAATGGTGTGCCCCCCACAGGCCAAGCACCTGCTTCAGCTTAGCTCATCCTGGAGGCTGTATAAGGCTCAGGCTCCGGATTCAGACTAGAGTTTCAATCCTGACTTCACTGCAGTGGGATCACAGGGAAGCTGATTTTGTCTGTTTTCTCATCTGTAAAATGGGGAATAAAAACAGGCCTCTCCTTAGGGCTATGTAAATAAAACTTGCTGTAATGGTGGGCAGGGTAGACAGGTGTTCAGTGAGGGACTATTAACCAGCCCTAACAGTCACCTTCACTACAGTAAGAGGAAGGTGTCCTTTTAAAATAAGGACCCTCATTTTTACAAGAAGCTAAGAGGTCAACTTTTTGTCCAGCTGTGACTTTATGGATCCCTGTTCTTCAGCAAGCTGCTCCTGCTCCAAGGCCAGCCTCTCAACCCAAGGGATTTGGAAGCTAGCTGGCATTTCCATCACAAAGCCACTCCCCGCATATGAGGTCCTGGCATGCGAGACACGTATGTTCAATCCTAACTCTGGCTGAAATCCCCTATAAAACTATGCAACTTTAGCTTCCTGAGCTGTGGCACCGACGTGAGCAGCTATAACCAGAGAGCAGGAGGACGGCCAGGCTTTGGCAACACCAGCCGGGGACCAGTGTCCCGAAGCCCAGCCTCCCGGTGTCAGTTCTGCGGTTCTGCCTCCCGATGAAGGGCAGCAGGCACCTCTTAACCCACTTTGCTCAGTGAGGCTTCAGTCTGGGGACTGGAATCTCTAATTAGAATTTCCACATTCGGCAGGGGGCATCTTTATTTGTGGTAATAAAACGGGGCCAGAGCATCGCCTCCCAAGCCTACCTGCACCTCCGACAAAACATTCCCTGATGGCAGCGGGAATCCGTGATGGCGACCGAATCACAGACTGCACGAATGACAAAAGTTACGTTTAATTTACAATGTAATAAAGGTTACAGGTAAAAAGCTACACATAAAGCGTGAAAAGGCCTATTACACAAATGTACAAATCTCTGTACAAAGCTCATATCACTGTTTGCTACCTTCGTCTCCTGTGTTTGTTACTGGGCCGAGTCCTGGAGCTCTGGGTTATGAGAGCTCTCAGTAGAGGGGGTGGGGGGGGGGGCGGGGAAGAGCCTCTGAACCAACACCTAAAAATGTCCTCTTAGAGACATCAGTTACTTGCAAAGTAAAATTTTTTCAATTGGAATTGCTGCTCTAACTGGTCATATCCTTTAAAAATTGCCTTCATAACACACTTGAATAGGAAAGCAATGCCTTAAAGAGTAGAGGACAGTACTCTGGAATCAAACGAAAAACTTCAGCAAGTAGAGTACTCAGGTGTGACAAGAGAAACAAGTGAAGTTCAAACAATACCGTAAGTTTCAAACTACCCACCTGTATCTACAGCACTGGTCACAGATGAAGAAAATCAAAATGTTCTCATTCCAACAGAAAGGACAAAAGAGAAAAAAGCCTAACTATTGGACCTCAAAACCAGTGACCCAGGCAAACACTTCTGAGTTGAAACCTTAGCTTAACTGAAGAATTCTAAACCCTCTTCTGATAGACCTGGGATCCGTGGCGAACCCTTTGCTACCTGGGACTTGCAGGGACAGTAAGCAGAAACCAGGCTGCTGGACCCACAGGCTGGTGATGCTGCTGCCATCAGCACAGCTCTAGATGCCACCGGAGGGCCTGGAGTCTCTCCCCAGGGTACACATGACTTTAAATCAAACTGACCCCAGAACGAGGAAGAAAAGAAAAAGGTGGTGACGGAAGAGGCCTGGGAAAGGGCCAGGGCAGCCTACCTAGTGGGAAAAATATGAAACACTGTTCTACACTCATAGTGTTCTGAAGACAGGTCTTTATGGGATATTCCAACCCCACCCCAGCTTTAACATTACATGGTTAGGGCCCCAGGAGACATTCTGAAAGACGAGACCGCACACATGGAAAGTTTTTCTCCCTAGTTCATTAGCTCCCCTGTCACCCTTCCACCCAATTCCCACCCAATCCCACCCTTCTCCATGACCAAAAATATCAAATCAGTAAGGAAGGTGTAGGCTTCTTGCCCGGCCAAGCCTCTTTTGCATATTTCTTCTTCTTGGGTTCATTGACAGCTTCGGGGTTATAGACTGCAGGATTTGGTGCAGGGTTCATGTTCACTGCTGACGGCACGACGGGAGTCAAGTCCACGTCAGGGGCGAGGTTCGGGTATGGCATGGGCAAGCCACCGATGAGTGCTGTCCCATGGATGCCGTGTGGCTGAGAGCCGGCTTCACTGTGCGTGGGGGGCAGGCCCCCGTAGAGTCCTCCACTGAATGCAAAGTTCTGCATGCGCCTGCTCCCTGATTCCTCCAGGCCCAGGGAGCCAGGGCCTTCCACCCGCTTCTTCTGTGGTTCACAAGAGACAGAGGAGACAAGAGGTAAGACACGAGAGGGTGTCAGTTAGCCTTTTCTATTCCAACCCTAGAAAACTTGAAGAAGGCCCCTAACCCTCTAGCTTGTTTTGTTTCCTAGACAACCTATTTCACTCTCCTGAAATCTCAGGGTTTGAAGAGACCACCTGACAGTGGTTGTCTAACGTTGATGGTTCCCAAATACTGCTCCACACAAAGTGTTCACCATCCTACAATGCACTGGGAAAAATGAGGACGTGTGAGCTTTTCATAAAGTAAAACTTACCCAGTTTAAGTGACTACTCTTTGTCATAAGGTCATACCCCTCCCTCTCTTTTTTGATTTTAAAAATGCCCTTTTAGGAAACAGTGGTGATAATAGGTAATACAAGTATTTAAGTAAAAAGTTAGTATCTTCATGTTGACCACACGACTTTTAAACATTAATCTGAGAGCAGAACAAATCTGTGGTGACAGAAAGCAGTTCACTGGGTGCCTGGGGCTGGGGGGGGTGGGGAACTGACAGCAAGAGTACATAAGTAAACTTTCTGGGGTGATACAAAGCTATACATGGAGTATGGTGGTGGTAACCCAGGTGTATACATTTGTCAAACTCAAACTGTACACTTAAATGTATTTTATCATATGTAAATTATACCGTAATAAAATTGACAAAGAAGTAAAAACATCTGGTTTTATATTTTATTTTTTAAAGTAATCTCTATACCCAACGAGGGGCTTGAACTTACAACCCCGAGATCATGCTCTACCGACTGAACCAGCCAGGCTCCTCTTGCTGGTTTTATACTTTAATGACAACAGAACATTTGGAAGGAAGGAAGGAAGGAAGGAAGGAAGGAAGGAAAGAAGGAAGGGAGGGAAGGAGGGAGGGAGGAAGGAAGGAAGGAAGGAAGGAAAGAAGGGAGGGAGGGAGGGAGGGAGGAAGGAAGGGAGGGAGGCAGGGAGGGAGGGAGGGAGGGAGGGAGGAAGGAAGGAAGGAAGGAAGGAAGGAGTGAGCTCAAGGAGAAACGTGACCTGAATGCTATGGAGACAACAGAGAAACACGTCATCTTGTACTTTTTCACACTGGCTTATGAATGCTCATGAAAGATCCCCCTCAACCCTCTGACCCTTTTGGATTAAAAAAGACTAACCAGAAATTTGACAGACATTATCAATCTAAAGTTTAATTTTTTGTTTTGTTTTTTAAATAAAACTTTCTATAGCATCTGTGACCAGCATCTTCCAATCACTTTTTGAATATCCCTGTTGACAGGTCTCACTATTTCAAGGGGTCACTTGCCCCTATGGACAGTCCCAACTGCCACGTAGTTCCTCCACATGTTGAGCAATTAGAACATCTCTGTAACTTCCACCTCTTGGTTCATCAACATACCTGATCTTTCAACCTAATCCTGATCTGGGCTAGCTTTCCTATCTGCACCATTCTCAATCACGAGACAAAGGCACGGCCAAGCTGGAGGTGCCATGCAGAAACGTGACAATGTTCTTCCTCCCCTAATAGCTGACTTCAAGCCAGAAGAGCAAGGCTAAAGAAAAGTGGGCCTCTCTGTACCCTGCTGGAGGTAAATTTATAGGCTCCCATCACATCAGAATTTATATACAGCATCCAGCTGGCCAGTCGCCTACAGCCTTTCTATGGCACTCCAGGATCCCCTAGATTCAGGTGGGGTGAAAGTCTTTCTACAGCATGAAAAAACAGAAGAACAAAGAATGTGTTTTAAAATTAAGCACACACAGGGTGCCTGAGTGGCTCAGTGGGTTAAGTGTCCGGCTCTTGGTTTCAGCTCAGGTCATGATCTCATGGTTGTGGGATCGAGCCTCGCATCAGTCTCTGTGCTGACAGCATGGAGACTGCTTGTGATTCTCTCTCTCCCCCTCCCTCTGCCCCTCCCCTGCTTACACACGCACAGTCTCTCTCTCAAAATACATGAACATTAAAAAGCAATTTTAATTAAGCACACATTTAACACTTACCTACACATAAAAGAGTGGGGTTTTATTTTTTATTTTCATTTTTTTCTTTAAAGATTTTAAAGTAATCTCTATACCCAACGTGGGGCTCAAACCTACAACCCCAAGATCAAGAGTTGCATGCTGACTGACTGAGCCTACCAGGCACCCCAAAAGAGTGGGTTTTTAAACAAGACTGTATGGCATTCCAAACAGTGTTACAATGTGCTTCCTACCTTGACTGGGACCACTGCAGTCTGCACCATGTTCCGGAAGCGACCAACTGAGGGATCCACATCCTCTGCAGAAGACACCAGAGGGTAATTAGTTTGATACTCTGCTGGGAGGATTAAGGGAACAGGGCTCACTGCAAACAAAGTAACCACAACAACTCATATTCAAACAGTAGAATACAGCTAGCAATTCTGAGTGTTTACTGAGTGCTGGCACCGTGTTAAATCCTCACAACTCTATGAGGCAGGTACTGCTACAATCAACATCTAACAGACACACTCAGGCATCAATGAGTGAGCTGCCTGGCCCAGTCACCCTGCTGGACAGTGGTGGGACCAGGATTTGTGTTCAAGCAGCCAGAAATAGGCCTGGGCCCTGGACGACTGCACTGTACCTACCCTCCCCAAGTTTTTTTCCATTCCACATATGTCTTTTTTTTTTTAATTATTTTTTATTGTTTTATTTAAAAAAAAAATTTTTTTTTTAACGTTTATTTATTTTTGAGACAGAGAGAGATAGAGCGTGAACAGGGCAGGGGCAGAGAGAGAGAGGGAGACACAATCTGAAACAGGCTCCAGGCTCTGAACTGTCAGCACAGAGCCCGACCCGGGGCTCAAACTCACAGGCCGCGAGATCATGACCTGAGCCGAAGTCAGACGCTTAACCAACCGAGCCACCCAGGCGCCCCTAAAAATTTTTTTTTTTAATTTTTTTTTCAACGTTTATTTATTTTTGGGACAGAGAGAGACAGAACATGAACAGGGGAGGGGCAGAGAGAGAGGGAGACACAGAATCGGAAACAGGCTCCAGGCTCTGAGCTGTCAGCCCAGAGCCCGACGCGGGGCTTGAACTCCCGGACCGCGAGATCGTGACCTGGCTGAAGTCGGACGCTTAGCCGACTGCGCCACCCAGGCGCCCCCTAAAATTTTTTTTAAATGTTTATTTTTGAGACAATGCAAGAGACAGAATGCAAGCGGCCAAGGGGCAGACAGAGGGAGACACAGAATTTGAAGCGGGCTCCAGGCTCTGGGCTGTCAGCACAGAGCCCGACATGGGGCTTGAACTCACGAACTGTGAGATCATGACCTGAGCCAAAGTTGGACGCTTAACCGACTGAGCCACTCACGTGCCCCCACATATGTCCTTTTGAAGAGAGAAACCAAAAAGCAGATATTATCAACCCCAAGCCAGTGATAAAACGATGACACGTGAGACATGTGACGTGGCCACATACCACATACCTTGCCAATGTCTGCTAATTAGCAAATAACGGAAATTAGGATTTAGGCCCAGGGCTTCCGACTTAACCTGGCCTTTGACCTGAACAACTGTATACAATCAAGAATTTTACTGAAGGATTTGAAGCCCCCTGTCGAGGGAGCATGGAGAGCAGCCCCCTTTTCACAGGGTACACACACATTATTGTGCCCTATAAAGTTTCTAGCTTCATTCGCTGCAGAAAGAAAGCGCTAAGACCAAGTAAGTGATGTGCTTGCAGCTGGTCACTCACTCATGCCTCATTTACTGGACATCAAGGATGGAAGTAAAGAGCAAGACACTGTCCTGTCTTTAAGGAGGTGACAGATGAAAAGCCAGACAGGCTACAGCACAACGGAGGGGTGCAAAACAGTGTTCCTGGAGCACAGAGGGGACCACTGGGCTGGACTGCCTGGGATGAACAGGAGCTTTCTTGCTGAAGGCTAAGTGTGTGGAAACAGGAAGGGAGACTTACTATTATTACTAAAAACCTACTCCACGACCTCTTTGTCTTAATATAGTGGTGGGAAGGAAGTTTCCCTAATAGGTGTTGTTTATCTTATTTTAAATGCATAGAGGGTGACTGTTATTAAAAGAAACACTCCTAGGGTTGATGGGGGGTGGGAGAGAGGGGAAAGTGGGTGATGGGCATTGAGGCGGGCACCTGTTGGGATGAGCACTGGGTGTTACATGGAAACCAATTTGGGGGAGGAAGAGAGTGAGGGAGGAAGGAAAGGAAGGAAAGGGAGGGAGGAAAGGAAGGGAGGAAGGGAAGGGAGGAAGGGAAGGAAGGAAGAAAGAAAAGAAAGACTCCTATGAATCCCTTTGGAAAACAAAGATTCCCTATTTGAGTAATTAACCCCTGGTCTGGCTTTTCACAGACTAGGATGCCTCTAAACAATACACCCTGGCATTACATTCACAACCAATCTTTGTTCAGTGAGTGAACAAACGAATGACTTCTATAGGGAAGAAGAGGAAAAGATATCCAGGCTCATTAGGAAGGAGATGAGGGCTGTAAAAAAGGCGTCCTCACCTTTTTTCTCAGCCCCACAGGAGTCCTGTTCCAATCATCCCTTCAGCAAGGAAAGCCAAACAAAGCACAAGAGCACCTGGAGCCCAAGAGGAGTGGCTAATGGGGTACACACTCCACGTGTGCAACACGCCTGCAGAGGGCCGGGGCTAACTCTCTGGGGACCCTGTCTTGCGCTGTGCTGGCTCAATGGCACTCCTGTGCTCTCCTCATCTCTAGCCATTCCACCCTGAAAGGATGTACCCGTTCCACGAGATCTCTGTTCCTCGAAGATCTACCAACAAATTCCTTGCTAAGTCTACTTCTGGTACAGGAAAGGTTGCACGGATAAAAGGCAAAAGCAGTGGTCGATGATGATGGCGAGGGATAATGGTTAACACTGAGTGCCAAGCACTGATCTGAAGTACTTTTACATATACTAAACATTTAGCCTCCCCACCAATCCTATGAGGCCAGTATCTGTTAAGTCACTTGGTCAAGCTCACACAGCTACTAAATGTGGAGGTCGATTTCAAACCTAAGTCCTCTTAACACCCATGCTATGCTCTGGCCGAGTACAAATTCTGCTCCAGGGCAATAATTTTTAAGGAGAAAAACAGAGCAGACCAGACCCTGAGTTCTGAAAGAGATTTAAAAGATTGACTAGTTCAGGGATTCCCAATTTGATGGCTGTTCATCAGTACAAAAAAAGAGCTTGTTTCAAACTATAGATTTCTAGGTCCAACTCCTAGGAACTCTTATTCAATAGGTTCTGGGGCCCAGAAATAAGTCTCCCTAATTGGTCACTTGGCCCCTGCCTGAACATTTCCACTGGGTATTCACTGCTTTGGAGAGTAATCTCCTCCACTCCACATACCAAACAAATGCCCAATCTTTCACAGGAATCCTGTTAATTCTTCCTCTAAATATAAGAGGGATTTGGGGTGCCTGGGTAACTCAGTTGGCTAAGTGTTGGACTCTTGATCTTAGCTCAGGTCATGATCCCATTTTGTGAGACAGAGCCCCATGTCAGGCTCTGTGCTGACAACATGGAGCCTGCTTGGGATTCTCCTTCTGCCACTCCTGTTTGTTCTCTTTCTCTCTCAAAACAAATAAATAAACTAAAAAAATAAATAAACGTAAGGATTCATTTTTTTGTTAATGTTTACTTATTTTGAGAGACAGCGAGACAGAGAGCAAGCGCATGAGCATGAACCGTGAGATCATGACCTGAGCTGAAATCCAGAGTTGACACTTAACTGACTGAGCCACCCAGGTGCTGCCCTGCCCCTTTAAAAATGTTTATCTATTGGGGCACTTGGGTGGCTCAATTGGTTAAGCGTCCGACTTCAGCTCAGGTTATGATCTCGTGGTTCACAGGTTTGAACCCTGTGTTGGGCTCTGTGCTGACAGCTCAGAGCCTGGAGCCTGCTTTGAATTCTGTGTCTCCCTCACTCTCTGCCCCTCCCTCCCTCCCTCCCTCCCTCCCTCCCTCTCTCCACAGTAAATAAAACATTATTTAAAAAATGCTTATTTATTTTGAGAGAGAGAACACGTGCATATGCAAGCCAGGAGGGGGAGGGAGAAGGAGACGGAGAGGTGGGGGGGTGGGGTGGGGTGGGACAGTGAGAGTGAGAGAGAGAGAGACAGAGAGACAGAGATGGAGGGAGGGAGAGAGGGAGAGGGAGAGGGAGAGGGAGGGAGAGGGAGAGAGAGGGAGAGAGAGAGAGAGAGAGAGGGAGAGGGAGGGAGAGGGAGGGAGGGAGAGGGAGGGAGAGGGAGGGAGGGAGAGGGAGGGAGAGAGAGAAGGAGAGGGAGGGAGGGAGGGAGGGAGAGAGGGAGAGAGGGAGACAGAGAGAGAGAGAGAGAGAGAGAGAGAGAGAATCTCGTTGCTTTTTATGCTGAGCCAAATACTTGCTACTCACTGGCTCTGGCTTTGCCTACTCCTTCCTCTCGAAGGTCAGCCCTGCAAATACCCAACCGCAGTGGCTGTGCCTCCTCAAGCATGGTCCCCCTACCCAGCATTTGGAGGAGGTTTTCCATAGCTGCAAGTCTCCTCCTCCCTCAGGACTACATAACACATCTGGTGGCTGAGGTCACGCTTGCATTTGGTAACCCATTCGGGTGAGTTCTGCTGGGAACACAAATGAGTGGGGTTGCTGTCCCCTAGTCATCATGCAATTTTTAACTGCACCTGACTAGTTGCCACATCACCCTGATGACTCATTCAATTAACTAAAATCCCCACATCTTTTTTTTTTCATGAGCTGTCACTGGAACAGATCTTCTCCATTTAAATAATTGGTATTTTGAACCTAAACGCAGGACTTGAAAGTTATTCTCACTGTATTTCATTTGGGAAGTAAAAGTTTGGGATCCTCGTTTCCATCCACTGAGACTGATTTCAAACAAGGTTTTCTGAATCTCAATTCCATCTTCATCATACAAACTATACCTTGGGTCTCTATGTCATCCACCTCACCTACCAGAGTACCTGTCATACTGTGTATACCCAGTAAGTGGTTGTTGAAGGACGGAACAAATTAGTGAACTTGGTGGCCTTCCCATAAACTGATGCTCTCACCTTGCTGACATTTCCATACAAATTTTCTAGAGATTACTTCCTTACAGAGAGGCAAGTCTTCAGTGCAGTTAATGGTGACAGCAAAAGGTTTTCCAATCTTAGAGAGAGGTACCATTCATACTCAGAACTCCACAAAGACAATAATGTTCTACTCTGAGGTAAAGATAGCAAACAACCCTACTTTACCTAAACTTCCGCTATGACGCAGACTTAGCGTCTCCCCTGCAGATCAGCAGGGGAGAATCACAGCCTGGCTCTGTCTACTGAATGACATGGGCCCTTCCTTTGGCTATTTCTTTCACAATGCAACTGGATAATGCTTGAGTGTTTGAGGGTACTTCACCAAGGCACCGTAAGAAACCTCTCCCCTTAATACAGTGCCGGTTGTTCTAAACCTTGCTGAGAAACATTACAACTAACCTACACACTGTGTACAATACTCTCTGAGATCCAGCTTTTTCATCAGAAGAAACCAGGAAGATACCTCACCTGGATTGATGATCTCGTCATCCTCACTGAAAGTCACCCGTGAGTTCTTCCTCTTTCTCTTTGGTCTCTGAATGTCGAGATTCCCCTCCTCAATGGTCAGGGTGGAAATCCGCTTGTTGTGGGCAGTGTTGAACTCTGTCAGGTTCTAGGCCAGGGTTCACACAAGACAGACAGGAGTCAGTACACAGGGAATTTGAAGAACATAGAGCTAAACAAAGAGCAAGAAGGCTTTAGAAGTGAACCTTAACCTCTGCAGGCAAACAGCATTCTCTTCTGTATTCCAAAAAAATTCATTACCACCCTTGGACTGCTACTATTAACAAACCTCTTTTGACAGAATGTGGAACATCCTCACTGACCAGCGGGGCACTGATGGTCAAAAGAAGGTGAACAACCCTGAGTTGAGAACAGATCATCTGTGCAAGTATCCTTGAGTTGAGGTTTTGTGTTTTGTGGGGCGGAAGAAAGACTATCATGTCTTCAAGCTGGGAATGAAAGAATGTGGCTGGGAGGAACCCCATGAACCACTCTGAATTAACGAAACAGAGTGGGCAATTGATAGCTTCTTTCCCAGCAGGCCCTGCCCACTGAAGCTCAGAAGGACAGGGCCAGGGCACTTAATATTTGGCATTAATAGTTTGTCACTTCCCGTCCCTGCATATGGCCCCATTTCTATTCATAACCGCCCATCTATTTCAATGATTAACTTGGCCTCAGCACTGCTGCCTGCCTCTTCCCAATCCTCTGGACTTATTCCAATCTGCACTGCAGTCTGAGACATTCCAAATGTCTTGAGAACAAATGTCTTGAAGACCCAGAGAGGACCTAACAAACTGAACTTAAAAAACAGGGAAGCACGGAAGCAGCACAGTCACAGGAGTGACTGTCAGCAAGTCACTGAGGCTACTTCTTTAGAACAAAATAACTTTGAAACTGTAAGATTTCCCCTGTGCTTTTCTTCCTAAGGGCTGGGAAACTGCCCTGGTGAACAAGAGGTATACGAATGAGGGTGGTTAAGGACATGCTGGTCTACCTGAATAGACCAGTCACACCAGTGCAGCGACAGACATGTAAACGGAACAGCCACATCACAAGCCACTGGGGTCAGCCTCTAGAAAAGGAAAACTTCAGCACTTTACATTAAATCTTGTAAAATTCATGGCCTTCAGGGCAGCCGGGCCCAAAAGAACAAACGCAGCCTAGTTCTACTCAGAAGTTTCTTGGGCTATTCTAACAATATCAAAAAAAAGCAATGTAAATGAATGAAAACTTCAGTCTCTCTGAGCTTATGTTTCTAGGTGACGGAAATGTTCTATATCTTTGCCACTCAATATGGTCACTTGCCACATGTGACTACCGAGTACCTGAAATGTGGTTAGTAGCTATAGCATTAGACAGTGCAGCTCTAGAAAAGTTTAACTCGCAGCCTTGGCTTCTAACATCTGGTGAAGGTGGGCAGACAACCATGAAGTCTACTGGCTGTACACAACAAACCCAACACAGTGCAGCTTTCCCAGGCATGTCACATGTGGCCACACTGCCTGGCAAAGTGGCAAAGGCCCACTACTGGGCTCAAGAGAACCTCCTGATGCTAGGTCACTGGCATTTCAAGCTACATACTGAAAACTACAGTCCCAAAAGACAAAACAGTGTCATAGACAGACGTGAAATTACATCAAGCTCGGTCTCCTCCTCTGGAAGCCCCAGTAAGCCCTTGAGTTCATCATCCTCTCCACCCATCTTCTCATCTCCTTTCACAGCTGACGGCAGTGTCTGAGGCTTCTCACGTAGAGTATATGCCCTTGTGGATGCACCAAACGAGACTGTGGAATCGATGGGAATTTGCTGAGGCTTGTGAGGCTCCAACCGAATGTGACCCAAGAAAGTGCCGTGTGCTGGGAATAACCAAATCAGAAATATAAGAGAGAAAACAGAAACAAAAACCAACCTGAGTTGTAGGAGGGAGAACAGCTCCTCCCAGAACATCAGTTTTGTTTTTTAAAATGAAAACAGCACTGGGTCCGCTCTGCATCCCTTGTCATGTGTCAAAATGAAAAGGAAACTCTTCATTGGGTCTTGAATCTCTTCAGTGGATCTCTTATACATCTTCAGACCTGACATTACCCCATGTAACAAAGACCACTGCTTGCTCTCTGCTGCCAGACAAGTTTGGCTTCATTCTGGGTTCAGCAGGAATGGCTCCAACCCAGCAAGAGCCATGCCCCCCAAGGCAGAAGACAGGCATCACTGTGGTCTGACCTCTCCAGCCCCAAGTGTAAGGAACATAAGAACTTCTGGCCTGGTGGCAGTTATATTTGGGTTTTCCCCAGGACAATAAAGGAGGCTGGCTGAAACAGGTACAATATGAATGCCAAGTCAAGCCAAAATCCTACTGGAGAGTTTGAATATTTTTCCATGTCTGCATTCTGCATGTTATAAAATGGAGAGAAAAAATGAGATAAATTTGCAAGTTAAGTACTGGTGAGGCAAGTTTCTCCAAAGCCATTATATAAGCATATTGTGTCTGTGTGTGTGTGTGTGTGTGTGTGTGTGTGTGTGTGTGTGTGTTAGAGGAGGGGAGAAAGGATAGAACACGACCAGCCTAGAAGCAGGAGCCTTTACATTTTACACTATATTTATACATGGACAAATGAACAAACTTCAGAGCCCCATGAAGTCTCAATTACATTTCTGGGATCATCTTTGGCAGAGTTGAAAATCTTACTTGGAGTGTGCTTATGCAATTAAAATTGGTATTATTAGTAGTCAAAGCAAAATGCTTTGAACCTATTATAAAAAATTAAATTTTGCTCAGAGCAAGTATTTTTTTAATGTCCTGCACCACTACTCTAATACATTAATGGAGTTTATCACAGCTTCTGCTTAAATTGGACCACAATTTTATCATGGTCCTATCAACACCTGAATACCCATAGCCCCTGGCTCCTGAGTAACTTTTTTTTGTTCTCTATATATTCCTATTACCTCATCCAGAACATGCCTCCCCAAAACCCTCTTCTCTCTCCAGTCATCAATTATTTCAGGAAAACAGGAGATACAACAGAAATAGAGAAGGGCTGATTTAAAAACCAAACAAAAACTTCTTCCTTGATGAGCAATAAAACATGATTTCAAAATGGAAGAACCCAAAGAGCATTTTCACATTGCCCCAAAGAGAATGTGTCAAACAGGGTGGGCATGAGTTACTTACTACTGTTGAGATCTATTAGGAAAACTCTCTTCAGATGCTTGTGGTAGACCAAGGCAGCGTGGACCCGAGAGCAAGACTGGTGGTCAATGGTAAAGTCACACAAATCAGGGTTTCTCCCAAATAAGTAATACTTCTTCTCATCAATAATCAGTTTCTAAATAAATATTAAATTAAATATTACTTAAATCTCGTTTCAACAGGGTTTAGCAAAAACTCTTCCAATCTAGTAAGTTGAGAATCTTGAGTGGAATTCCTTGCTGAGGCGAAAACAAAATTATTTCCCACTATCCTTCAAGATAAAGAGCTCAGAATAATTTACGAACATTTTGGGGGGGTGGATGGCAATTAATCTCCTCAAATACAGTGGTTAAAGGTCTTGTGTTAGTATGAAAAGAACTTTTCTTAATTCTAGTAGATGACAGTGGCTTGTGGGAGTGGCTGTCTTCTGTCCATTGGAAATTTAAGATTTCACCAGATCTTAATTTTAGGTCAACCAGGAAACCAGAAATACAAAGCATGTCTACAAAGTAATAAGACTGCTATTCAGAAAATCTACATTCAAATGAAGATTAACAATTGGTTAGGAAAGGACAGGGGTATAAACACCTATATGTACATTCTAATTATGCTGCCATAGCCCCAGAGGGTTTTTGGAATCTTCTATAGGCAGTGCAATTACATTAGATACCACTGTATGAGCATCTGAATCTAACTTTATTGTCACTTCACTCTGGCCACAGAAAAGTATTACTCCAAGTTAACTCTAAATGGGTATTTGCTGTGTCCAAACATGGAACTACTTCATGGGGCAAAGATTTTCTAGGTTTGGGGGAATGGATTAACATTTATTAAAGGACTACTACTGCGAGGCATTTTAAACATGATCTCATCAAATCCTCAAAACTCTGTGAAATAAGTATCACCTCTATATAAAGACAAGAAAACAGATTGAGAGAGATGAAGCCACAAATCTAAGGTGGCCCAGCTGGTTAAGTAGCAGAGCTGGGGTATGAACTCAGGTGTGAATGACTTACAACGCCAACATTCTAAATAATGTGCTGTGGGTCCGAAACAATTCCAAGAGAAGAGTTCAAATGTTTGTAGACACTGGTATGGCACTAAACAGAACCCAATATATAATAGAATACCCCAATATAATAGCAGAAAAGGATATTTCACAGACCAGCGAAGTGTTATTAAAAATTTATGAGGGGAAGGACACCTGGGTGGCTTAGTCAGTTAAGCATCTGACTCTTGATTTCGGCTCAGGTCCTGATCTCAGGGTGATGAGATCAAGCCCCGAGTAGGGCTCCGCGCTGGGTATGGAGCCTGCTTGGAATTCTCTTTCTCTCTCTCTCTCTCTCTCTCTCTCTCTGTCTCTCATGAATAAGTAAGTGTGAGGGGAGAAGGAGCTGACAGAGCAGTGTTAACTTTTTATTTTGCCAAAAAAGGACACTAAAAAAATTGTCACCAATTAGTATAACAATTTGTATAAAAGAAAGGTCATTTCAACACCAAATAAATAGGAAGGGTAAGGGTAAAGGACATTCCCCGAGCTGAATTTAGCTTTACAGAACATTCACAACACTGTCCTTATTTTCCTTTAATCCAGAATCAGTAAAGCCTTTGCTGATTGGTTGTAGACTGAACTGTTGTAGATGAAGGACTCTAGATGAATTACTGCTAACACTTCTCTCAGTTCTAGAGGTCTACAACTTGACCGCTCAAGAACATGATGTTTTTCCTTTATTTTTTAAAATGTTTATTTATTTATTTTGAGAGAGTGAGCACACGAGAGAGCACGTGCATGCACAGGAAAGGGCAGAGAGTGAGAGGGAGAGAGAATCCCAAGCAGATTCTGCTGTCAGCACAGAGCCTAACATGGGTCTCGATCTCACAAACTGTAACCTGGGCCAAAATCAAGAGTTGGACACTTAACCAACTGAGCCACTCAGGCACCCCTATGTTTTTCCTTTAAACACAAAGTCTCCTTAAGCTCTAGTTGACATTTCACACTATGCTGCTCCTAAAATCCCCAAGAGAAGATAGCACAAAGCTGAGTAGAGAAACAGTCATGTCAGTATGGTACCAGGCTAGCTCTCAAGAGGTTTAGATTTCATTCCTGGCTGTCACTGAATGCACAGCGGGCCACTATTCTACCCTGTGCTTTAGTGTTCCCCCTACAAAACCAGAAATATACCTCATACTGATAAGGAACAACTGCTGAGCACTTATGCGCCATATACTGTGCTGCGTTTTATGCTGGGTCACTTCATCTTCACAGCACTCTGTGGGGTAGGTAGGTACTTTTATTCTTATTTTTATGATGACAAAATTGAGGCACAAGGAAAATAATTAACCTATTCCAGTTTACACAGCTAAACACAGAAGCCACCCCCTTATCCGTGGGGGATATATTGATTCAGCTGATGCCTGAAACCTCTGATAATACCAAATATATATATATATATGTATCTACTATGTCTCTTCTTACACATACACCCTTATGATAAAGTTTAACTTGTAAACTAGGGACAGTAAGAGATTAACAGCAGTAATAAGAAAAATTCTAATATCCTGCAATAAAAGTTATGTGAATGTGGTCTCTCTCTCTCAAAATATCTTACTGTCCTGTACTTACCCTTCTTACGATGATGTGAGATGATCAAATGCCTATGTGATGAGATGAAGTGAGGTGAATGGCACAAGCACCGTGATGCATTAGGCTACTACTGACCTTCTGACACCATGTCAGGAGGATCATCTGTGCCAGTAACTGAACCCATGGAAAGCAAAACTGTGGATACGGGGGGACACTACTGTATTTGTAAAGCTGGATTAGAAATTCAGGTCTGTCTTACTTCAGACTCTGACTCTTTTAACCACCACATGATAGATTTTCTTCACCCTGCCTCCCTTAAAAAATGTACCATGAGGCAAGGAACATTTTCAGAAGTGAACAAGTACTATGGGTCACTTTCTTAATTTTTCTTTTAACTATTACTTACCCAGTGTCTTTCAAGCTTAGCCTTAAGGCTCAATTAGTTCAATCTAGCTAGGTACATGGTTCACCTCTGGGAAACTCTGTCCAACAGTGCCCATCTGCTGCTGGCAGAGCTTGTCCCAGACCTGGACCACTACGGAGCACCAAGATTTAACAACAGCCCTGACAGCTCAATCAATCATCCCCATGTCATCCCCAAGCTTTAAGATTTGGGTTGAAAATAAGACATTGATTTAGAACTGAGAGAGCCCTGAAATTTCAACATCTTGTTCTCTCCAAGTACTCTCCATGCATGCTGAATCTCACGGCATTTCTCATTCATATTTATATGCACACAGATTATGTCCACACAAACTTAAATTTGCTAACTACAGTGCTCACAGACTGGTCTCAAGGAAGCAACGCACAAGGTTACCGGCTCCTGGGTTCTAATACAACACTGACCAACCTTCTATGATTCTAAGGTGCCAAAGATATACTAGAGTATGTGTTCAGAGGGGGGAAAAAGAGGGGCACCTGGGTGGGCTCAGTTGGCTGAGCATCTGACTTCAGCTCAGGTCTCTGTGAGGTCGAGCATTGGGCTCTGTGCTGATAGCTCCGAGTCTGGAGCCTGCTTCAGATTCATTCTCTCTCTCTCTCTCTCTCTGCCCCTCCCCTGCTCACACTGTCTCTCGCTCTCTCTCTCTCTCAAAAATAAACACTTAAAAAAAAAAAAAAAAGAGAAAGGGCCTCCAAATTAAATATATACATTCATTATTAAAGGGACCTCAATTACAGAAACGTTCAAATATACTGAGGATAACAGTATGTCTTAGAATCAAGGAAATGTGTTAATTCTTGGACAATGTCCAAGTATATGAAATTAATTCATTGGTCTTTCAACAGTCATTAACACACAATTTCTTTTCTCTCTCCCTCTCTCCCTATGCCCACCATCGGGCTCTCACAACCCCGAGATCAAGAGTGGCATGCTCTACTGACTGAGCCAGCCAGGTGCCCCTAACACAATTTCTTGACTAGCTATGGCTAATACCACTATTCAGTTGTGCCTCTGAGTTATAACTCAGAGTGTGTCTTTACACACTGGGCTTAAATGACTCATGGCTTTTGTTTTAATATTGCACTTCTTAAACCCAGCTATCACAACACATCACAAGCCTTTGACACAAGGCTAGGATATAGATAGCTCGGTTAGTATCAAGTGCTAAATCCTTAAAAATAGGCACATCTCAGGTCTATTCCTCTCAGAAACAATGTAGTGATGTCTAAGGACTGTAACTTGACAATCGTGTGGCAACTCAGCATACCTAAGAGCACTGAAGGACAGAGAACACGATCAGTTAATGGAAACCAGTTATCGGAGGGATGTTTGAGAAATTAGAGTGCCTTGAAAATATGTATTATTTCACAAAGGAATATGATATTAGCATTAAAACTAGGCCTCCTTGTCTGTTTCTTCCTACTACAAACTAAATATTTACTAAATTCTAGTAACAAAATAAATTCCTGTATGTCTTCAAAGCTTCATACCATGTAGCAAAAATATTTTTTGTATCTATCAAACAGCCTACAGTAGAAAGAGTTTACAGACATTTTAGCTAAATTATTTCCTTGAATAATCTTGATGTTTTGTAACCTTGAAAATAGAAGAACCCATAACAAAAAGTCTCTAAGTGACTGGCTAAGGCATGATGAATTCACAAAATTCAACACAACTCATGCCTTAATACTTTGCAAAACACCTGGGTCTCCTTCAGGAGATTTCACAGATGGCTTTTCAACCATGGCATACCTTGATTTTTACTATAGGCCAAAGGAAAACAACTGCTTTCAAGAATAGGGCTTTGAACCTTAATTCCGTCTGAGTGAGCAAACATAAAACTGCTTGAAACATGGAGACTCACAACTCCATGTTTAATCTTAATCTCCATTTCTTGGTAAATAAATGGTACCCTAAGGATTTTAAAAAACTTAGAAACTTATACAGACTAATAGCTAATCAAAATTCATGTTCTCTTGAGGTTCTGTATGGTGTTCATTCTAAAGACTTGTATAAAAGCTGGAATTCTGCTCTTTTCCTTTTTAGTACTTATTTAAATTATAATCATCTAATTTTTGTGTGACTGTCTTTCCCACCAGATAATTTAAGAATAGGAATCACCTTTGTTGTGTTCACTGTTGTAGTCTGTATGCTGAGTACCATGACTGGCACATAGTAAGCATTCAGTAAATGTCTTGAACGAATGAATGAGTTTTATCTTCAATCCAGTCTCTTTCTGAACAAGCATTTTAGCTTACTATATTTCTTTGAAGGGCTTGGGCCTGAATTGCATAAATGCAACTTAAAAAAGTGAAAATCTACATCATTCACTTTCTTCTTCGGTTACTGCATATCTTGCAACTTCAACACAATTCCACATACTCAGAGAGAAAGAATTCGCCAAGTTACAGGGCTTCCAGTTTGATGGGGACCCATAAGCCTATGATCAATTAAAACCCTTCATCTGGCAGGTGAGAGAAGTCACAAAAAACTGAGTGTCTGTGGGAGATACCAGTTTTGAATGTGTTATATCACCATGTGCTTTTAATAGAAAAAAAAAAAAATCAGGATGAACGAAAGTAGCATTGCTGGAAAACAAAGCACAGGAGAGGGGGCGGAAAAGTGAGTCACTGGCAAAAATGCTTAGTGTGATGAGGGGAAAAAAAAAAGAAAAAGACATGTGTTTCCATACCTCAATTAGCTTGTCTCCTTTGACTACATCCAGATGTAAACCAGGTGGGGGTTTACCTGCCCTGAAAAATAAGAGTGAGAAAAGTATTTTCAGGATGAGTTTACAAATGCCATTTACAATTATTGTCCCATTCAACACTGCGGCTCTTTTACCAGTCTATAATTAGTTCATGTTCAGCAGAAATGTCATCTACTTCACTGTTATTACAGCTCCTTTCTACATTTGACACTTCCCCAGTGATTCAATTGCTCTAAAACAGACTTTAGTGGATCTGTATTTAGAGCAGCACCAAAGAAACCTATATCTACCTTGGAGAAAAAGCAGCACAGAGAGTCCAAGTACTACTATAGCTGGGGCAGTCTGGTCACTTGAAGTTGGAATCTAAGATGTGCCACTACCACTAATACCATATAAAGGCAGAATGAATCAGTGGTGTTTGGGGCTGATCAAGATTAGTCTCATCACAGAATAAACAGAGGCTACTGTCCTGGGCTCTGAGACCAAATCAGAGGTGCATAATTAGGGAGCTAGGGCAATCCAAAAGCATGTCCGTAAAATGAGGTACCAATCAATACAAGAGGTGTTTGTTACCCTTGACCAGGTCTGTCTACAGTGGTATGTTTAAGGGAACTGTTCCCTATACTCCTATAACCTATACTCCTATAACACCATTCAAGGAGGATACACATATGTCAAAGCAGCTAACAGTGGCTGGTACTTACCAGACTGAGGAAATGGCTGGTGATTGCAAATAGTCTCTTGTAACTATAAGCTTACAGTCCTGGTCCAACTTCTGAAACCCATGCAGCAAGGGACCAAAATGGACATACAATTTGTAGACTGAAGCAACTGGGTGTTACAAAAGTGCAGAGGGACCCAGAAAACAGCCACACATTTGCTTCAGGCCTTTGCTCCTTTTAAGTTTGAAGAAAGAACAATCTTGCCAGAGCCCCTACATTTGCATGCGCATGCGCGCACACACGCACGCATACACACGTACGTGTACACACACACACACACACACACACACACACACACACACCCGTAGTCATCTCACAATCCTGCCTCAACTCTTCTATGGCAGTTGCTGAAAGGGCAGTGCACTGAGCAAAAGCCCATTTTGTCCGGAAAACAGGGAAAGAAATGTTAAATGTTACATCCAAAACATGCTTTCTGAACTCCTACTGTGTGCCTGGCTTAGGCCTAGGGGCTGGGAACACAAAGGTGAATCAGACAGCCCTTGCCCTTGAGGATCTCAATATAACGGGAAAGAGATGAATAACACCTAAACTGGGATGAGCTACAGCAGAAATAGCTCTAACTCGGATGGGTCTCCTTGCAAGGCAATGCATATTTATTCATCTTGTAACCTACTCAAAGACTAAACTAAATTATTCCATTATTCCCAAGAGCTTGAGAAGGGCTGAAAGGGGTTCATTCCAAAAATTACTGATGCCTACTTTGAGGTGGGTCAAAGCCGTCCCTACCCTCAGGGCGCTTCCAGTCTGCGGGAGACAGAAAAGTACTGCACGGGAGATGCAGCAACGACAGAGGGATGCTGGGCGCTGAGCTTGGGCTGGGGCCGGGAAGCTGGCTCGTGCGCGCTCGGGACAGAGAGCAGGGGGGCAGGTACGGTGCTCCACAAGAACACCAGGCACTCAGTCACTAGTTGGGGTAAGTTCGGGGCCAAGGCCCCGAAACGCCCCCGGCAACCGGCTGATCGCCCAAGGGACTGCCTAAACGAGCACCTCAGAGCCCCCAAGTCTGGGTTTCCTCAGTTTCTGGGCCCGGGCTCCAGGCTCCCGGTTCCTCCACACGCCGCCCGGCCCGACGGACAGTTCTCCCTCAATCAGTTCCAGGGTCTCTGAGCCGTCCGGCTTGCTGCGAAAAATGAGCCGCCCTGCCAGTCCGGGCCAAGCCAGGCCGGGCCAGGCCACTTCAGCCCTGGCCGCCCCGCCACTCACCAGGTCGGGCAGTCGAACAGCGGGAGGCTGGAGCCGGAGTTCGCGGCTGCCGCCATCTTGCGTCTCCCCCTCCCATTTGGCGGGCCCTAAGCACGCCGGGAAACTGGAAGACCCAGAGGGGAGAGGCAGCATCCCAGCAGTCTGTGCGTACGCACTCGCGCGCGCGCGCACGCACACCTACGCATGCATAGGGCGTTTCTAGTGGTGGTGGAGCCTGGGGTCTGGTTTCTCAAGTTCTCTTTCGGTGTTTTGAGACTGCCGCCCTTCTCCGGAAGATCCTCGGGAGGGTACGGCTTTCCTTGCCCAGGAAGTGCCTGAGGAAAAGGGGCTCGTAAGGAGGGGTGTCGGTCTCCCTTAATGTCCTCTTCCAGACGACGCTTCTGGGCTCTAAAATCTTGGGACTCTATCCTTGCCCTGGGCTTGCACCATCAGCCTTTCCACCCCTATCTAGCGTGAAGCTTGAGGGCAGAACTCAAAAGAGAGTGGAGTGTTCAGTTTCTCCTGGCCCTTCTGCACAGAGCTGCACGCACCCTACTTACTTCCCCTTTCTAATCCAAACCTGGGTCTTGAGGATTTGTGTAGATTCTGGGAGACTGCCTTAGGGGATCATCTAATCTGTTTATGAAAACCGGACAAACTGCAGCAAGGAGCGGATCCAATTAGAAGGCAGGCGTCCACATCTTAGGTGTACACGAATGAAATGGTTAATCAAGCTGTGGCCCCTTTGGATTTTAAATTTTTGGTCACAGTGATTAGGTAGTGCAAGGAAGCATTAGGATTCAGGCCTGCCCTAGGTGTAAAGGCTGAAAGAGACCAATAGCAGAGCCTGTGCCTGTAATGGCTTTATTGAACGATTATTTAACTGGGCAAGTATATGTTTTATATGGATCATCCATTTAATCCTCACAACACTTGAGATAGGTATAATGATCCCTGAGGGGAGGTTCAGAGAGGTTGAGTTACCCAGTCTCACCCTAGAACAAGTGGTGAGTGGGTTTCCAACCTAAATCTGTATGATGCTAAAGGCTGTGCTTTTTTTTTTATATGTTTTTTTTTTTAAAATTTATTTTTGAGACAGAGAGAGACAGAGCATGAGCAGGGGAGGGGCAGAGAGAGAAGGAAACACAGAATCCGAAGCAGGCTCCAGGCTCTGAGCTGTCAGCACAGAGCCCGACGCGGGGCTTGAACCCACAAACCTCAAGATCATGACCTGAGCCGAAGTCGGACGTTTAACCGACTGAGCCACCCAGGCGCCCCAAGGCTGTGCTCTTAAATCACCACTGTCCATCACACTTAGATGTTGGTACAATTACATTTATTAGCACACAACTGATGCCTAACATTTTTCCATTTTCGTAGAAAACATGAGAGGATTATCTGGCCTTTTTAAAAGAAACCAATGGCAAAATTACTGTTCACCCAAAAAGAGACACTGCACAGCAAGCTAGCTCTATGATGGGGTTATTTCTTTTCCTGCTACTGGTCCTTTAGATTTTTAAACCAAACATCAGCCTGGTGTTTGCTCTTTTGACATCTCCAGGCATCAAAATTTAACTGCAGCCTAATATTAACTTTGGTTTTTAAATTATCAACTCTTATGGGTGTACGAGAATCACCTTTTCCTCTGGCCTTCAAAAACACAGTAAACTCATCTAGCAAGCTAACTTGATCACATCACTTACCAAATGACCTGTTAATATCCTCCTTTCCAGACTTGTGATTCCAAAGACCAGGCTGATGAGAAAAATACAAATTCTAAACTTAATTTCAAGAAAACAGGCTACAGCTCCTCCTTTGAGCACAAGTACATGATTCTTGAGAAGGAATTATTCTCAAGTGTTTTGAGTGTAACAGAAAAGAACAAGGTACTTTTATCTACAGAGATCGTCCATGCCTTTGAGGTTCCATGCCCCTTTTCAGGCATAAGGTGGTGTTGAAGCAATTTCCAGCTAACAGTGACCTGATATCTTATGTCAGCTTTGCTTTTCAATTTCTCAGCTTCTGTGTGTGGTCCATTATTTAATCCCTTCTAGTGCTGACAATACACCCAAGAAACCTAAAGCTATATTCTTACCCATATAATTCTTTACTCCTTGGCCATGTTTCCTGTTTCCAGCACAGCTGACAATCACACTGGCTTCTGATGTAATGGCGCCTTACATTTACCTAGGTCTTATAAAGCAAAATGCTCTTTGTTTGGGCACCAATGATGTCAGCATAGATCAGCAAACTGAAGGGCAGCAGTCACTGAAATGGAAAGACTGATGGGCCAGCTGCCTTAGGATTTTGGTATCTCAACTAAGATTAATTTCTTAGACTCTGAGACCTCCTTAGAATAGAACCTAAAGACAATTAGGAGGATATTCAGGTCAGAAAACTTTCTTAAAACATCTTTGTGAGTGATCAAATGGGGACATTGAAAAAAAATTGTGTTGGTGTATAGATAATACAGACAGGAGGCTTCATTTCGCAGAGTGGTGAATGAAAAGTTCACAGGGTCCTGACCGAAGAAAAGATGTTCTTGAAAAGTTGGACAGAAATTGCCACTACTCCATACTTCCAGAGAATGCTTCATGAAAGAGGTGAGCAGGATAGTTGTATCAGTGATACACAGACACAGTGGAGTGTCTCAAGGTGTGGTTTCAAAGCCTGAGTGCTTGGGATCAAATCCTGGCTCCATCATTCCTAAACTGTGTGCCTCTGGGCAGGTTACTTACTATGCCTCCATTTCCGAATCCATAAAAAACAGACAAGAAGCATACCAAATTTATATTTAGCATAGGAAATTACTAGTAGTAAGGGCTCAAACATTATGCCACAAATGACCACGCACATGTAGAGCACTTCTTCAAGCTTTTAAATTCCTGTATTAGACTGCCATTCCTGGCCCAACTTCCTTCAACTATAAAGTGATGGGGCTGGTCTAGATGAATGTCTCACAGACATCAGAGGTGTCATGGACCAGGGGCGGGGAATAATACCAGGTGTCAACTTTTATTTTGCCAATTAAGGAGATTTAAAATTAAGACTTCTGACATCACCTTTTCATTTTTATAATCTTGAAATATCCTTTTTAAAAAGTGGGAAAGATCATTTCAGACTCAAAGATGGTACTTGAAAAAGCCCACTACATCATTTTTCTCATTTCTCCGTGGACTGGTAAAAACTTGGTCCATAATCACAGTCCAACATTAAAAATCCTATCATTTCAAGTTTATCCCTTAAAAATTAGGTGCTACATTGTTAATCAAATTTCATCTTGGAGAAGTACTAAAATGAACTCATTTGGCCTAAAAGTAGGTTCAGAGGTTGGGTATCAACACCTTTCAAACTCTATCCTGATTAAATGGAGAATCTATAAAGTAGTCATATTTCATAGCACTGTAAAGCAATACTGAAAAATCCTGTGAAACCTAGGGATACCCTTAACATACTTAGAAAAAGCAGGGAGAAGCAGGTGAGTCTTAGCCTTAGGAAACAGGATAGACTGAAATCTGAGTTGGGTTTTGGTCTGCATTTAGTGATCACAAGCAAAAGCTTCATGCCCATGATTAAAGATAGCCTCTGGATAAGAAGAAAAAAGAATAGATTTTTAAAAAGATTTTATTATTTTTTCAAATGTTTTATTTATTTTTGAGAGAGAGAACACAAGCAGGGGACAGAGGATCTGAAGCGGGCTCCATGCTGACAGCAGTGAGCCCAGTGCAGGGTTTGAACTCATGAACCAAACCGTGAGATCATGACCTGAGCTGAAGTCAAATGCTCAACCAACTGAGCCACCGGGGTGCCCCTTTTAATTTTATTTTTTAGTAATCTCTACACTCAATGTGGAACTCAAGTTCACCACCCTGAGATCAAGAGTCACATGCTTCACCAACTGAGCCAGCCAAGCGCCCCTAAAAAAGAATGGAGTTTTTAAAAAAAAAATTTTTTTTAAACGTTTATTTATTTTTGAGACAGACAGAGACACAGCATGAACAGGGGAAGGGCAGAGACAGAGGGAGACACAGAATCTGAAACAGGCTGCAGGCTCTGAGCGGTCAGCACAGAGCCCGACGCGGGGCTCGAACTCACGGGCCGTGAGATCATGACCTGAGCCGAAGTCCCAAAGTCGGACGCTTAACCGACCAAGCCACCCAGGCGCCCCAAGAATGGAATTTTTAAAAAGAAGAACAAAAAGAACAAAGCTGGAAGTATCATTCTTCTGGATGTCAAACTCTACAAAGCTATAGTAATCAAAACAGTATGGTACTGGCACAAAAATAGACACACAGATCAATGTAACAGAATAGAGAGTCCAAAGAAAAACTACTTCTTACACGGTCAATTAGTCGATAACAAAGGAAGCAAGAATATATACTGGAGAAAAAGACAGTCTTTTCAATTAGTGGTATCGGCAAAACCAGACTCTCTTATATATTAAAATAAACTCAAAGTGGGTTAAAGACTTAAATGTAAGACTTGAAACATAAAACTAGAAGAAAACAGGCAGTAAGCTCTTTGACATTGACTTTAGCCTGTTTCCTCAGGCAAGGACAACAAAAGCAAAATAAACAAATGTCACTATATCAAACTAAAAAGTTTTCATACAGTGAAGGAAATCATCAATACAATGAAAGGCAACCTACTGAATGAGAGAAGATATTTGCTAATGATATATCCAATATGGGGTTAACATCCAAAATATATAAAGAACTCATGCAATGCAATATAAATTTTTTTCAATTAAAAAATGGGCAGAGGACCTGACTAGACATTTAAAAAAAATTTTTTTTTACATTTATTTATTTTTGAGAAACAGAGTGAGACAAAGTGTGAGTGGGGGAGGGGCCGAGAGAGAAGGAGACAGAATCTGAAGCAGGCTCCAGGCTCTGAGCAAGCGGTCAGCACAGAGCCTGATACGGGGCTCAAACTCATGGACCATGAGATCATGACCTGAGTCGAAGTCGGACGCGTAACTGACTGAGCCACCCAGGTGCCCCATGACTAGACATTTTTCTAAGAACACATGCAGCTGGTCAACATGAAAAGATGCTCAACATCACTAATCATCAGGGAAATACAAAACAATACCACAATGAGATATCACCTCACGCCTGTCAGAATGGCTAGTCCCCAAAAGACAAGAAATAGCAAATGTTGGTGAAAATGTGGAGAAAAGTGAACCCTTATGCACTGTTGGTGGGGACACACATTGGTATAGCCTCTATGGAAAACAGTATGGAGGTTCCTCAAAAAAAATTAAAAATAGGAAAAAAAAATAGAACTACCATATGATCCAGCAATTCACTTCTAGGTATTTATCTGAAAAAAATGAAAACACTAATTCAAAAACACATATGTACGCCTATGTTAATCACATTATTTACAATGGCCAAGATATGGAAGCAACCCAAGTGTCCATTGATAAATGAATAAAGATGGGGTATGTGTACACACACACGAACACACACACACACACACACACACACACACACACACACACACACGAATATTACTCAGCCACACACAAAACATGAAAGCTTGCTATTTGCAACAACACAGATGTGGAGGGTATTATGCTAAATTAAATAAGTCAGAGAAAGATAAATACTATAGGATTTCACTTATATGGAATCTAGAAAACAAAACAAAAAAAATGAACAAAGAAAACAAAATAGAAACAGACTCCTATATACAGGAAACAAACTGCAGGTTACCAGAGTGGGGAGGGGTTGTGGGTATGCATAATGGGTGAAGGGGATTAAGAGGTAATTTTTATTACCTGCCAGTTATAAAATAAATCATGGGGATATAATACATAGCACAGATAATATTGTTGATAACGTAAAAACTTTGTTTGGGTCACCAGGGTGGCTCAGACGGTTAAGTGTCCAACTTTGGCTTAGGTCATGATCTCTACTTGGTGAGTTCAAGCGCCCCATCAGGCCCTCTGCTGTCAGCACAGTGCCTGCTTCAGATCCTCTGTCTCCCTCTCTCTCTCTCTCTCTCTCTCACACACACACACACACACACACACTCTCTAAAATAAACATTAAAAAAAACCTTTGGTGACAGGTGGTAACGGTACCTTTGTGGTGACCATTTCATAATGTACATAGATATCAAATCACTATGTTATATACCTGAAACTTAGAATATTGTAGGTCGGGGCGCCTGGGTGGCGCAGTCGGTTAAGCGTCCGACTTCAGCCAGGTCACGATCTCGCGGTCCGTGAGTTCGAGTCCCGCGTCGGGCTCTGTGCTGACAGCTCAGAGCCTGGAGCCTGTTTCAGATTCTGTGTCTCCCTCTCCCTGACCCTCCCCCGTTCATCTCTGTCTCTCTCTGTCTCAAAAATAAATAAACGTTAAAAAAAAATTTAAAAAAAAAGAATATTGTAGGTCAATTATGCTTCAATTTAAAAAATGAATGGAGGACACTTAGGGTGTTTTACTTTGCACTGACGCAATGGTAATTCCAATTTGATATTTTTGTCCAATGGTAGAAGGCAGTGTATCACCACCCCTTAGCAAAACAAGACAAGACAAAACATTCTCTGAAAGCAGGAGTCTAGCTGCTACCAAGTTCTTGTTCTGGAGCATTCCCAGATGAAGGGCCCAGAATGACATTTCTACTTTACCCTATATAGTACTACAGTTTTAATTCACTTGAGAGAATGGTAGGTCTGCTTAGTGTTTCTACAACATTCCATAAAGGAAGGAGAAAGGGGAAGAGAAAATGAAAATAATACAGGGGCAAGCAATTTGTTATGTTCAGGCCAAACCCGTGATCCTTATAATCAGAAAATTTTACAGCTAGAAGAGAGGTACTGAGAAAACTTGGGGCTCATACATTGAAAGACTTGTCCAAATAACTACAGCGATTTAATGGCAGGGCCAAGATTCTTCAGTTTTTCTGTACTCCGGTCTAAGGGTTTTTGTTTGTTTGTTTTTAATGTTTGTTTTTGAGAGACAGAGAGAGGCAGAGCATGTGCAGGGGAGGAGCAGAGAGGGAGACACAGAATCGGAAGCAGGCTCCAGGCTCCGAGCTGTCAGTGCAGAGCCCGATGTGGGGCTCAAACTCACAAACTGTGAGATCATGACCTGAGCTGAAGTCAGAGGCTTAACTGACTGAGCCACCCAGGTGCCCCCGTTTGTTAAGTTTATTTATTTTGAGAGAGAGAGAGAGAGAGAACAAGGGAGGAGCAGAGAAAGAGAGAAGATCCCAAGCAGGCTCTGCCCTACCAGTGCAGAGCCTGACATGGGGCTCAAACCCATGAACTGTGAGATCATGACCTGAGCAGGAATCAAGAGTCGGACACTTAACCGACTGAGCCACCCGGGCACCCCACTCGTCTAGTTTTCGACCTCCAAACTAATGGTTCTCAACCATGGTTACACATGAGAATTATCTAGAGCTTTTAAATGCCCAGGCTATATATACTCCAAGCTAACTGAATTAGAATCTCGTGGCAGGGGCACCTAGGTATCAGTATTTTTTAGTTTCTGATGGGAAGCCACGGTTAAGAACCACCATCCTAGACCATGATGCCCCCTTCCCCCCCCCCCCCCCAAAAGACAAACAAGGCACAGATAAGGATTCTGTGAACACGTTTATTAAGACCACCTACCACAACCTCTTGGCAACTACCACAAACTCCAGGCCATTTGAATTCTAGCCAAGGTCATATTTGCTACCCGTGACCACTAGGTACCACGACCACTAGATTACATAGTATTATAGAACAGAACTATGATAGCTTCATTTAACCCAAACTGAAATTGTTTTTCACAATCAAGAATGTTTTCTTGCCTGAAATGTTACAAATGATGCATCCGAGTCCAGCTTTAATCTGGAGCTGAAGGGCCCATGATTGTAGAACCAAGCAATTAGCCCTGAAGCTGCCGCTTGGGCCACTGACACCGCAGTAGCTCCATTCTGTTTTTCAAGGAATGGGCAGCGGCGGCCCTTATTCCACCTCCAAACCAGCCCTCACCCGATCTCCAGCTTCTTGCGGGTCTCAACGTTTCTCAGGACAGCACATAACCTCATAGCTACCGCATCAGGACGTTAACTCATAAAAACTTACTACAAAAGTTTTTAAAATGTTTATTTGTATTAAGGAGTGCAAGAGTACAAAGAAACTTAGGCATCTGGGCCCTTGTTTCCCTACTATTCACATTAGTTTGGTAAAAGGAGATTAACATTAAAGGGAGTGGAAGAAATGAATATAAATATATCCAGGGTAGCCCAATCCTCTAATTCACTGAAGGATGAACTGAAATTGGCCCAAAACACATTTGTGTGTGAGTCTACAGAAATTACATTCCCTTTAACTTCTCTAGACCTGTGTGGAAAAGGGAAGTGGACAACATTTATATTACAAGACAGCAATCTTTTATTGAAACTTTTTTTTTTTTTTTTGTCTAAAACTACACATGGAGATTAATCTCTTGTTCATAAATTAGGGTAAGTCTAACATCACTATTCCAAACCAGTATTATTTACAAAAATGAACCTTTTCTGTATCACCAGGTTCATGGAAATAAATTTTAAACCAACTTCAGTCTAGCCTTTAAAAATCTTCCTGCCATCAAACGGCCAGCAACCCTCATGGGTAAGGGGCAGCCTTTTGACAGCAACATTCATCATTCGCCAGGAATGTAGAACCACAAGTGAACAACAACAAAAAGTTTAAATCATTCCAAACAATTCCTATTTGCTTTCCAAAAGCATGCTTTGTCTAATTCTCCCTTTCTATACAGACATGGGGAGAGGGACCCCAGAGAGCACAGTAATGTTAATTAAATTAACCTCTTATCAAAGTGAACAAGATGGTTTAGTGTGTGTACAGATGAACTGCTGCGGATGACATTAGGAAATAATAAAGTAAACTTTAAGCCCCACTAACAGGAACCCCCATAAGTGGCCAGCTCACATAGACACTTTTAATCTGGATCAAATGTGCAGTGTTTCACTTTCCAGTTAAATACACTGTCCTAATCTTTCCAAGCAGAAAGAGAATAGGCTTCTTGGGAATTCAAATTAAAATGTTAAATTATAAAAAGTACTGGCTTATAATATAGTTTCTCACAGACTCCGCTGCGCTGGGTGTCAGAAAGAAATTCTGTCTCAGTTGCTAGTAAAAAAGTGAATCTAGTATACACACAAAATGACAGTATTACAAGACTGTAGTGTCACCTGTCAAAACAAGAACATCTAGAATGGAATTTTCAGTAAACACTTGGGATGAAGGGTGATCAGAACACAAGAGAAAGCAAAATCCACATAAATTAATTCTGAATTTGAGAAATCAATAAAATGTATATGTAAATTGATAAATACTGTCTCCATAGGTCACTAATTCCAAGGACTAGTTAGTAGTTATTTTCTAACTAAATTATTACAGGACATTCTGGTGTATGCTCTCTTCTTGTGATCAGTTTGTTCTGGCAAGACTCCATGAAGCACGTGCCCTTGAAAACAGCTCAGCAGAAGGCGGCTCTGAGGCAATGACTTCATTTATAAATTTGCCAGATAATAAGTACCAAGATTACAATAATCACTGACAGGACAAGCACCAGGATACAGATCTTCTTCCGAGATTTTTTCTGAGGAGAAAAATAGGTAAGGAGACACTCGTGAAACAAGTAAAATTCTTCTTATCTAAGACTCCAAGGTGTTTCATAAATCTGCCTCCTTGTAATTCAAAATGAATTCTATCCATGCATGAATACGGAGAGAGGCATGCCCCAAATCTCGACAGTTATCAGCAGCAAGAGGCAACAGTATGAGTTCTAGTTCCTAACACATTTTTGCAAAGGGATTGTTTATACCTCTGCTGCTAGGCATTAGTTGTAATAAAGTAAGTCACTTGTGCATGTGTATTTTAATAAACGTTTTATGCCTGTTATAAAATTTTATGTTTGTTGTAAAAAATACAGACAAGCAGAAAGAAAATAATCACCTACGGATAAAACTGCTGACATTTTGATTCTATTTCCTTATGATCTTTTTTATCGATGCATATCGTTATTTGACAGAATTGGGATCATACTGTATGATGTTTTTCTCACTTAACATTTTAGCATAAAAATTTAATTCCCACACAATATAATATTGAGTGGATGTGTGTAATTTACTTCATAATTCCTTTACTGTTTGACACTAAAGTTGCCATCACTCAGTTTTTAAAAGGAAACACTATTATTAAATACAGATTTCTTTAAGAACATTTCTGGGTAAAATATAACTAACCCAGGAACATGGAAAATGGCTGAAATGCTGTCTATTTCTAAAAGCAATATAGCACCAAACAGAGAGGAAATGAACAGTAGCTCCTTCAGCGTGTTTGAGACAAAGATCCAGATAAAGGTCACAAATCCGGAGTTTCAGCTAATATGTAAAAGAGTATCATTTCATACCAAGTACAACAATTAACTTCTACTTATTCATAGAAAAAGAACCCCCAAATGATAAACCCCTAATGATTCACAAATAGCAGCTGGAATTGATTTTATGTCCATCCTCTGTGGCAACAGTCAACATAAAGTATCTGCAAAGTCCTACTTTGTACCTATTACTATACTAATCGAAACAAACTTTAGCTGCTCAGAATATAAAATTAGCCTTATGCCAGATTTAGGTATCATGCTACCTTATGGGGTTAGCCTCGTAGCAGTGACGCTCCTGTGTAAGTTTATTCAAGGTTTGATGTCTTTTTGTAGATTTCTCTGTGGAGGAAAATACTAAAAACAGAACTGGGACAGCAATTATGACCACTTGCCTCCAGCTCAAACCTAACAGGCAAAAGGCTGCAGCTGTTCTGAACGTGTCAATGAGCTGTGATGGCCCATAAATCTGCAGCACAGTGACTTTCTTTGGTACCTGCTTTTACCTGATAGTAGGCAGCTCGCTGTAACTGATCAGTGGCTCTTTCTACATGTACCTCTGAGCTTTCCACATTGGCTTCTATGCTGTCTGCAAAGAAAAAGAAGGGTAGTGGATGATTTTACCACACTCGATGTTTCAAGATGGCAAATTAAACACACTCCTGATATTGTGGGTTCTGGTTTGACCACCATCTATCCAGCTATCCAGCCATGAAATCAAAAGTTACTAACTGGGTAAGAGAATAAGCTCTATTCTTTGGAAATAAATACTGAACTCTTTTTGTGGTAAAGGGTTATGAAGTATGCAACTGACCCACAAATGCTTCAGAAAAAATCATGTATACACATATATATTTAGAGAAAAAGACTTAGAGCAAATATAAAGCAAATGGGGTAGAACGTTATTAAGAGGTAAATCCGGGTAAAGGTTACAAAAGAGTTCCTGTAGTATTTTTATTTTTGCAACTTTTCTAAACTTGAAATTATTTCCAAATAAAAAAGCTTAAAAAAAGAGTTACTAATCCCAAAATTGTGCAAGTTTCTGGAGATAAAAGCTAGGAAGCCAACAGCTATTTTCCTAAACAGCCAAAGACTTAAAAAGAGGCTATAGAGGGGTGCCTGGGTGGCTCAGTCGGTTGAGCGTCAGGCTTTGGCTCAGGTCATGATCTCACGGTTTGTGAGTTCGAGGCCCGAGTCGGGCTCTGTGCTGACAGCTCAGAGCCTGGAGCCTGTTTCAGATTCTGTGTCTCCTTCTCTCTCTGCTCCTCTCCTGATCACATTCTGTCTCTCTCTCTCTCAAAAATAAGCAAACATTAAAAAATAAATAAATAAATAAATAAATAAATAAATAAATAAAGAGGCTATGGCAAGTGAGCTGAGTTCTCATGGGGGTCTCACTTTTGCATCTACATTTGACACTATAAGAAAAGGGCTAAGAAAATGAATTTAATAATTTTAATTTTTATTTATTAAAAAAATTTTTTTAAACATTTATTCATATTTGAGAGACAGAGACAGAGTGCGAGCAGGGGAGGGGCAGAGAAAGAGAGGGAGACACAGAATCTGAAGCAGGCTCCAGGCTCTGAGCTGTCAGCACAGAGCCCAATGCAGGGCTCAAACTCATGAACCATGAGATCATGACCTGAGCTGAAGTCGGATGCCCAACCGACTGAGCCACCCAGGTGCCCCAAATTTAATAATTTTTAAATGGCATTCCTAAATTCCTAAGACACATCTTACTGACTTCCTCATACACAAATACTACTATTAACTCACCTTATGGTAAAGGTATCAATGATACATACCAATTAGATCACCCTGATCATGGATCATCATGGCCAAATCTTTAAATATCTGATTGACATCCAAAATGTCAGCCTAAGGAACACAAAAAATAGTTAATATTAGGCAACATGTTAGACAATTCAGTTCCTCTACTTAGCTAAAATTTTGGCTATAAACATAACATGTGTTTCTAAGGCTCATAAATCATGCTTTCTCCACAAACTGAAAATGAAAAATAATGTTAATTAACATTTACTAAATGCCTACTAAGTGCCAAGAACTATACCAGGTAGATAATTCAGCACAGACTCTTAGAGTCTGAATGTCAGCTAGAGAGGACCCACAGTCTTGCTGTGTGAATTTAATCCTCCACAGTCTTGTACCATTTTGGGCCAGCCCCTCTAAAATGTGGGTAATGACGGTATCCATCTCATACTAAAGCACAGAAGTACTAAATAAATTGATATAAAGTTCTCAGAACTGTGTGATAAGCATTTCATAAGTGTTAGCTATTATTAATCATTACTTAGTTGGTACCCATGACAACAAATTGAAACATATATTATCCCCATTGTACAGAAAACTGGGGCTCAGAGAGGTTTATGACTTGTCCCGAGGTCTCAAAGATAGCTAGTGGCAGAGCTGAGAACGAAAAGTTCATGATATTTTCATTATGTTACTATGCCTCTATGATATTTACATTAACTATTCAGTAACTGTATGAAGTCAAGTATCTCTGAGGATAATAAGGCTCAGAGAGGTTATATAACTGGTCACAAAGCTGGTCAGTGAGGAAACTAAGCGTTGGGGCCAGAATATCTCTACAGCCTACGCTCTTTTTTTTTTTTTCCTTATAAGTAGGCTCCGCGGAGCCCAGTATGGAGCCTATCACGAGGCTCGAACTCATGACTCTGAGATCAAGACCTAAGCTGGGATCGAGTGTCAGATGCCTACCTGACTGAGCCATCCAGGTGCCCCAAGTCCAGGCTCTTTCAATTGCAATATACTGCTTCTCGGAATGGCACAATAAAAAACAATGCCTTGAAAGCCATGACTTCCTAATCATAGCTTAGCAAGACTAGTTCTTACCAGCACCTCAAAGCCTCAATTACTTGCTAAGAGTCTACTGTAGTTGGCACAGTCTGCTAGTTGCTGTAGATACAGAAAGACTGACTAGCTACTAGGGTGGGATGGAAGAGGGTGGGATCAGTACTTTTCTTTATAAGTCATTATATAGGAAGTGACTAGTAAATAGTACAGTAAGGAGTGTAGAGAAAGGCTTGCAGAAGAAGTAGGACTTGAGTTGTACCTTAAAGCAAAGGAGAAGCCATATAAACAAAAAGTTAACAGAGTTAAAGAGCAAAGAGCCCAGTTTGGTTACAACACAGGTATGCAATTGTGATTTATAATAAGAAGTATATATTTAGTCTTCATCCTGTTCCTGGAGCAGAGCTGTTAAAACCCTTGAAATTTCCTGAGTGATAAGAGAGATAAAATTATCTCTCGTTATTCATAAGAAACCCCTTTCAACCACACCTGAGCTTATGTTAAGAACAAGGCTTTTGGGGGTGCCTGGGTGGCTCAGTCAGTTAGGCGGCCGACTTCGGCTCAGGTCATGATCTCGCGGTCCGTGAGTTCGAGCCCCGCGTCGGGCTCTGTGCTGACAACTCAGAGCCTGGAGCCTGCTTCGGATTCTGTGTCTCCCTCTTTCTCTCTCTGACCCTCCTCGTTCATGCTCTGTCTCTCTCTGTCTCAAAAATAAATAAACGTTAAAAAAAAAAAATTAAAAAAAAAAAAAATTAAAAAAAAAAAAAATTAAAAAAAAAAAAAAATTAAAAAAAAAAAAAAAAAAAAAAAAGAACAAGGCTTTTGGAAAGCCCCTCAGGATGGGGGCTGGTTGCCAGGGGAACCAATCTTCTCATCAGAGGGGCTGGAGGTTGACTCAACCACCAATAGCCAATGATTTAATCAACCATGCCTACATAAAGAAGCCTCCACAAAAATACTAAATGGCAGGACTGAGAACACTGCTGGGTTGGTGAGCACAGAGGTCCTGGTAGAGTGGTGCACGTGGAGATGGCATGGAAGCTCCACACACATTCCCCTGTGCATCTCTTCATCTGGCTGCTCCTGAGCTGTAACCTTTTATGATAAAGCAGTAACCTACTGTTTTCCTAAGCTCTAAGCTGCTCTAGCAAATTAATCAAAGCCAAGGCCATGAGAACCTCCAATTGACAGCCTGTCAGAAGCACAGGTAACAACCTAGACTTACAACTGGCTCCCCAAGTTGTGGAGAGGATGCAGTCTTGTGGGATTGAGCCCTTAACCTGTGGGATCTGATGCTAACTCCAGGTAGACAGTGTCAGAATTGGGTTAAATTGTAAAACACCCAGCTGGTGTTACAGAATTGTTTCATGTGGATAAAGCCCACGTTTGGTGGCCAGAAATGTTAGAAGTGCAGTGTGAGAGTCGAGGAGACACAACACTGTGTTGTTTTTCCATTTGAATAGGGTTTGTGGGGCACCTGGTGGTTCAGCCTGTTAGGTGTCCAACTTCGGCTCAGGTCACAATCTCACGGTTCGTGGGTTTGAGTCCTGCATTGGGCTCAGCACTGATGGTGCAGAGCCTGCTTGGGATTCTCTCTCTCCCCCTCTCTCTCTGCCCCTCCCCCACTTGTGTGCATGCGTGTGTGCGTGTCTGTGTGCGTGTGCGCGCACGCTCTCTCTCAAAATAAATAAACTTAAAAAAAGAAAAAAGAATAGGGTTTGTACAGTAGATGTAGGAAATGACTGGAGAGGAAAATCCAGCCCCAGTTAAGGCATTTGGACTTAATGTTCTTGAATCTGTCAAGTGCCCACTATGCTCCTGACATCCACCACCTTACACTCCTTTCCTTAGCTCCATGTCTCACTCGACTCTCTGCTAGAACAGTATTTCTAATGTCAGAGAACCAAGTTGATGATTAGTTGCAGTAGGTGAAAAAGAGAAAAAATAAGACATCTTTGAAGACAATAAAATCATCACAGTTGAGGATGAATTGTTCCATCTCAACACAGACACTTAAAAAAAATTAAAAAAGAAAATAAAAAAGTGAAAAAAATTACAAATAAAAATTAGTAAAAATTATATACGTGTGTGTGTGTGTGTGTGTGTGTGTGTGTGTGTGTGTGTATGTGTGTGGCTCAGTCACTTAAGCTTCCAACTTCAGTTCAGGTCACAATCTCACCAGTCATGAGTTCAAGCCCCATGTCAGGCTTTGTGCTGACAGCTCAGAGCCTGGAGCCTGCTTTGGATCCTGTGTTTTGCTCTCTCTCTGCCCCTTCCCCACTTATACTCTGTCTCTCTCTCAAAAATAAATAAATATTTAATATATATATATACACACATATATTTTTATTTTAAATATGTATATATAAATATATATAAAATATATATAAATATTTTATTTTATATATATATAAATATTTTATTTTATATATATATAAATATTTTATTTTATATATATATAAAACACAGGAGCGCCTGGTTGGGTGTCCAATTTTGGGTCAGGTCATGATCTCTCAGTTTGTGAGTTCGTGCCCCATATTGGGTTCTCTGCTGTCAGCCCAGAGTCTGCTTCGGATCCTCTTTTTCTCTCTCTCTCTGCCCTTTCCCTGCTCATGCTTTCTCTCTCAAAAATAAATAAACATTAAAAAAAAATAAACACAAACACCAATGGTCTCTAGGGCAGTGAGTCTCTACCCTGAATGTCCATTATAATCACCTGGTAGGTTTGTTAAAAAAAAAAAAAAAAAAAATCCATGCCCAGGGCTTCTTGTGGATATCTGCCCATTTTTAACATACAAAAAATAGGAATTTCACAAAATCGAAACTAATAGTTGGTGGGTAAGGGAGGACAGCTGAGCATTTGGAAAAAAAATCTCCAAGTGACACTAAGGTACAGTCAGAGTTCAGAGCCACTGCCACAGCTGAAGGTCATAGAGGCGCTCCAAGTTTCTCCTCTCTACAGCCCCCCTCTCCCCACTGCCCCCAGGGATGGCAGTCTTCTAGCTGCGTGGAGGAGAAAACTCCTTAAGTTTAAGAATATACTGGTCATGGGGTTGCTGTGGGTGGCTCAGTTGGTTGAGCATCCGACTTTGGCTCTGGTCATGATCTCCCAGTTTGTGAGTTCGAACCCCACACTGGTTCTCTGCTGTCAGTGCAGAGCCTGCTTCAGATCTTCTGTCCCCCTTTCTCTCTGCCCTTCCCCCACTTGTGTGTGCTCATGCTCTCTCTCTCTCAAAAATAAATAAACATTAAAAAAAAAAAAAAGAATATGCTGGTCACTACATAAGTTAAGGTTAACCTGAAAATCAGGTAAGAAAGGCCTCGAGACCTTTCCCTCAACCCCCACCTCAAAAACTGTTCCTGTTTCTCTGCACTGAACTCATATCCACAACCTGGGACTGGACTTTGGGAGGCACAAAAATTAAGCAAACTTTTTGGTCTGCCTTTATTCTGAGGTACTCAGATTAAGCAAAGAGGCTCTCTCCATAGACTCCTACCCGATCTAGAAGTTGACACAGAGGTCTAGGGGCAAAGTATTAACGAGCAATAAAATATATGTTTTCCTTGCTCTGTTCTTCATGCCTTGCTCTGTCATTCTCGTGGACACCATGTAAGATATGGTAATTGAAGAAAGGATTTGAGTCTTTTTGGGCACCGTGGCCGGTACTGTCGTTAAGAGTAGTTCAAATTCGCCATGATTACACTGAGATATAATATACAAATCACATAAGGACTCATTTCATGCTTTTTCATAATCACTGAGAGAAAATCCAGGTGGGTTAGAGTGCAGATACACGGAGTCAAACAAACAACACAACCTGGCTCTCACCTCCAGCTGCCGAATTGCTGTTTCTCTCTCTTTAATAAGTTCCAGATCCTGTTCAGTGATGGCCACCTCATCCTCCTGGCTCTGCATCTGGTTCCACTCCTCATGGCTGCAAGGAGACAAGCACATTAGTTGATTCCTCCTCTCTAAGGTGTACACGAGACGCCTACAACACCTCGACTACCAGCAGAGCCTATCCAAGGACACTACTAGGGCTCGAACGCCTCTGGTATCAATACAAAGTCCTTGAGGGCCATGTTCTTCCTATCTGGAGGCGAAGAGCTGATAACACCAAGAAAACAAAGTCTCAGCTCCCATGGGCAAAACAGAGATGAAGCAGGATTATAAGGGACGGGACTCCTTGCTGTTTTCCAGCTGGGGGTACACATTCTGCAATCTTGCCAGGGCTTACTAGACAAGGAAAGCGGACAGAGACTTGAAGTCAATGAAGCATACTGGCCCATCCCCTCTCAAAGTGCCAGCTGTGTTGGTCTCCCGGGTACTAAATGGGTGGAGGAGAGCAGGCTAAGTGATCTGTCAGTGCTTTTCCAATTTGTCTAACAGAATCACATCCTCTGGTTTTCAGAAAATTCCTTGAGGTTATGCTTTGGGTTAAACGCCTCTCAAAAGAAAACTAAAATAAAAAGCTAGTGAAATGTTTTAACTCTTCTTTTCAGGTACCATATTTAGAAAAAAGGCACACTACATATTATACTAGACATAAAACACTTTGGAAATCCAGTATTAAGCATTTTCCCAATAGTAGGCATAAGTCAGACATCATCTCCACGGTATTTAAAGGGTTTCCTCCATGCGCTAGAGATACAAAACTGAATAAAATAGATCCCACCAGACACACCTTTGAGGTGCTCACAGTGTAGTGGGGAGAGACAGATACGTACCTATGATAAAGCATTTTAAGTTCTGAATACCACAAATACATTTCTATGCAATTGGTTAATTCAGTTTGGAGAAGTGAAAAAAGAAGATGTCTTTCAGGTGCAAATTGTTTGCTTTTTTCCTTGTACTGCTCCTAAAAGAATGAGTTGCTTCCGTTTTAGAGATGGGTAAACAGAGACCCAAGGACTTTGAAAAACTTAAATCTGAATTAGAGGTAAAATCCTAATCTGTAGATTCATGTGTTAAAACTCACTCCTAGGGAGCCAAGCTCTCTTCCCAACACAAAGGCATCAGGGATTCCTTTGGCTTTTTTATTCACCTTGAAATTATTCCTTCCCTAATTCAAAGATCTTAGAAAAGCCCACGGTTTTGACTTTTTAACTTTATTTGGTGGATTATACTCACCCCACATCTCCCTTTATTTTTCCTTCTTTTCTGTATTGTTTTTTAAAATTAGAGGTGAGTAAAACGTACAGAATCCCATCTCTACCAGCCAGCAGGCTGTATGGATAATTCCTTACCCATCAAATGAGACGAGCTGCTCCTCTCTTTGCCTCTCTTCCGCCTAGAAAGCAGATGGCATTATTGCTGCTGTTATCCAGAAATACGTCACAGACACACAAAACAATGCTCCCTTTCGCTACAGTATAAAGAAGCAACATTCCTTGGCTCCAACAGGATCTGTAAGATGACACAGGCCTCTGGCAATCTGTCTCGACTAGGAAATGGGTGTGAAGTAGCTAAAAGCATATCTGGGCTCAGAACGGCACCCCTACTGAACAGGACAGAGAGAACATGGGTAGGAGAGAGGAGTAAACAGTAATCATGATAACCTATTTTACAATCTATCTGGAGGCAGAATAAGGGAAAGAGTTGAAAACTTGCAAGGAAACAAACTTTCACAACATGTGAAGATTTTTTTAAATGGACATTTATGGCATATCAGGCACTAAAGTGGCAGACTCAGTTCAAAAATCTGTCTAATGCATATATTAAAAACAAGAAAAGATTTTAAAAGAGCAATCTATTCCAATTAGAAAAATTGCCTTTTTATAATAGCAATAATTAAAAGAGCAAACAAAATGGAGAAAATTTCAAAATTCAACCCATCCAGAGGAACACTGTGAGGTTTTTTTGGTTGTTTTTTTTAATTTTTATTCTTTCCCCAGATCAAGAAAGAAACAAAAACCTTGCTAGTGTCCTCAAGCCTACCTATGTGCCCTTCTCCAATTACAAACCCCCTCCCTTGCCCTTAAAGTAATACTACCCTGACTTTATGGTGATCACTTTCTTGTATTTTTAATACAGTGATATGTATCCGTATTTAATACCATTTTACCTGATTTTGAACTTCACATGGAGTTACACACTGTTTGTATTCTTTCATGCTTTGATTGGATCACAACCAGATTGTGCCAGATCCATTCCTGATGCTGAATATAACTGTGGTTCATGCATCTCCTTACTTAGCTATATAGTATGTGAACACACCATAATGCATTTATCTGTTCTACAACAGATGGACATTTGGAGGTTTCCAATTTTTGACTGCTACAAAAAATGCTGCTGTAAACATTCTAATACATATATCCTGATATAAAAATTTACAGTTTTCTCTAGGATAGAACTGATGTGTTCTGAAGTTACAGGCAAAATGTTTTCCAGGGGTTGCTTCACTTCAGACTATAACTGGCCACTTCAGACTATAACTGGCCAGTCTGCTTCACTTCAGACTATAACTGGCCACTTCAGACTATAACTGGCCAACAAAGTTCCTGTTGTATCGTATCTGTAACAACTACCCTCAGTGTTCACAGAATTTAAAATTTTTGCCCTACTTTTGGACATGAAATAGTACCTCATTGTGGTTTTAATTTGCAGTTTCATAACTACTGAAGAAGTTGAGTACCTCTCCACTTGACCATTATTTAAAATAATACTAAGATGTTATTTGCCGTTTTCACTGTGTTGATGTTTACACTCATGGAACAAAAACAATGGTGGATAAAACTGCTGGCATTTTAATGCAAATGCAAGGCAGTGGCACCAAACTGCACTACTGTTATTGTATTCTTCATCACTATACACAAAAAAGCCAGTTCGTCCTTAATGAAGCCATTGAAATTATAAACTAAGTATATCTCAAGACCTCGATACAGGTCTTTAAAACATTCCGTATGAGACCTGACGTACACACAAAGCACTTCTGTGCTGTACAGAAATCCAATGCTTGTCTCCAGGAAAAGCACATGTGTAATTGAGCTGCTGGCTGAACTAGCTACTTCCTTTTAGGGGACATCATTTTACATATTTAATATAATTTATATATAAAACTGTTACAAACTTTAAAAAATATGTAAACTTTTAATAAAATTTGTCTATATATATAATTACAAACTTCTGTATGTGTGATATATGTATAACAACCTATGGTTATTCACATGGGTATTTGGCAGGTAAGTTCTTTTTTTCTTTTTTTATGTTTATTTACTTTTGAGACAGAGCATGAGCGGGGGAGGGTTAGAGAAAGGGAGACACAGAATCCGAAGCAGGCTCCAGGCTCTGAGCTGTCAGCACAGAGCCCGATGCGGGGCTTGAACTCCCAGACTGTGAGATCATGACCTGACCTGAAGTTGGATGCTTAACCAACTGAGCCATCCGGGCGCCCCTGGCAGATAAGTTCTTGAAGATGAACAATGTAGGCTTGTCACCTCAAGGACAACAACGGACAGTGTGTGTTGCCAGTGATAAAAAAATCTAGCTTCCAGGGGCACCTGGGTGGCTCAGTCAGTTAAGCCTCCAACTCTTGATCACAGCTCAGGTCACGATCTCATAGTTTGTGAATTCCAGCCCCTGATCGGGCTCTGAGCTGATAGCGCGGAGGAGCCTGCTTGGAATTCTTTCTCCCTCTCTCTGGCCCTACCCAACTTATGCTCGCTCGCTCTCTCTCTCTCTCAAAATAAATAATAAACTTAAAAAAAATCTAGCTTTCAAATAAAAAAACCAGAATGCTGGAAAATTTGTATCTACCACTTGTGAACTTAAGAGTTTCACAACTCTCTCAAAGTCTCTTAAAGATTTTTCTGATAAAACTGAAGATAACTATATTACCTTTTGATATTGTATACTGAAGTATATCAACATTTGGAAGACCTGCATAACTTGGGGAATCAATATCTTCCAAATGATAAATACATGATATAAAAATCATATGTGGATAAAAGATCCAATCAAAATACAAAACAGACCAACAGATTTGGATGTACCAGAGTACATCCAAAAGCAGTTATTTTTAATGAAAATCTAATTTATATTTATGTTAATATGTAATGGGTTTATTATTTGTAAATGAATAAACATTTTTAAAACTTCACAGTTTTAATTTCTAGTATTTATCAGTAGATACCATTCATACAAATAACAGCTCTCTGGCGTCCCTAATAATTTTAAGTGTAATATAGGGTCCTGAGATCAAAAAGTCTGAGAAACTACTGCTCTATTGGGTTGTATCTTTTTCATATTGATTCATGGGAACTCTTTTTATATTCTGGTTACTACTAATCCCTTGTCAGGTATACATATACTAATATCTTCTCTCTGTTTGTGGTTTGTCTTTTCACATATTTACCACTTTCTTTGCTCTTCATTCCTTTCTGCTTTTCAGACTTTCCATCTGAGCTCACTGTCCTTTTCCCTAAAGTACATTTTTTAGAATGTTAAGTAAGGTGTGCTGAGAGTAAACTCACTTTTGACTGAAAATGTCTTTAATTAGCCCTCATTCTGGATATCTATTTTCACTGGGTTTAGAATCCTACATAGGCAGTTATTGTCCTTTAGGACATTAAAGACAGTCTTTGACTGGCTTCCACTGTTGATATTGAGAAATCAACTGCCAATCCAACTACTGCATCTTTGAAGGTATTCTATAGTTTCCCTGGCTATTTTTACAATTTTCCTTTTTCTTCGGAGTTCTGAAGTTTCTCTCTGATGTATCTACATGCAAGTCTTTTATTTATTCGTTTTGAGATTTGTTTGCCTTTTTGAAACTGAAGATTAGGGCCTCTCATAAGTTGTAAAATATTACCAGCCATTATCTCTTCAAATATCACCTCTGTTCTAAGTTTGCTCCGCTCTTATTCTGAAACTCCAATTAAAACTAGGTTAGATCCTTCACTTCATTCTCCATTTCTCATAATCTTTCTTCCTATGTAACTTCTTAACCCCGTGCTACGTGCTGATACATAATATCATAAGATAGAAAATATCAGGGCACCTGGGTAACTCAATTGGTAGAGAGTCCAACTTCGGCTCAGGTCATGATCACAGTTCGTGAGTTCAAGCCCCGCATCTGTGCTGTGCTGACAGCTCAGAGCCTGGAGCCTGCTTCGGATTCTGTGTCTCCCTCTCTCTCTGTCCCCCCCACCTTCTGTCTCTGTCTCTCAAAAATGAATAAACATTAAAAACAAAAAAGAACCGGGGCGCCTGGGTGGCGCAGTCGGTTAAGCGTCCGACTTCAGCCAGGTCACGATCTCGCGGTCCGTGAGTTCGAGCCCCGCGTCGGGCTCTGGGCTGATGGCTCAGAGCCTGGAGCCTGCTTCGGATTCTGTGTCTCCCTCCCTCTCTCCCACTGCCCTGCTCATACTCTGTCTCTCAAAATGTGAATAAACGTTAAAAAAAATTTAAAAAAAAAGAAAATATCTTCTATTTTCTAGTTAAATCATCAATCAAGTTTTTAGTTTCCATATTTTTCAATTCTAGAAAATATTCTGACTCTTTTCCAAAGTTTTGTATAGTTTCCTGCTTCCTGTAGATGTTTTCAAAATTCTTTTACTTTGGGGCGCCTGGGTGTCTTAGTCAGTTAAGTGTCCGACTTGGGCTCAGGTCATGATCTCACGGTTTGTGGGTTCGAGCCCCGCCATTGGGTTCTGTGTTGACAGCTCAGAGCCTGGAACCTGCTTCGGAATCTGTGTCTCCCTCTCTCTCTGCCCCTCCCTCACTCGTGCTCTGTCTCTCTCTCAAAAAGAAAAACACTAGGAAAAAAATAATGACTTAAAAATTTTTTCTTTTATTTCTTTAAACACAGTAAGTTACAGTTATCTTCTAATTCTAATATATGAAGTCTCTGTAGGTCTATTTCACCTCACTGTTGTTCCTACTAGTTCTTGTTCAGAGTTACTTCTTTGTGTACTTGGTTATTTTTAACCCAGTGCTGATCATTATGCTACAAAAATTGTTTGAGGGTATTCTTTCAGGGCTAGGCTTATCCAACAAGAAAGGATGTGTACTCGCTTCTGCCTGGCACCTAAGTACTCTACATTGCAGAACTACTTGAAGCTTGAGGCTTTGGGGCCATTCATGTAGTATGAATTTGGGCAGTAAATTTGCTTCAAGGTTCCTTTGTGCTACAACTTATTGTCTGAATGTCCCCTCTCCCCTGCTGTCCTCCACCACCTGGGCTCAGCTCAGTGCTAATACAATCTTTTTGTGGGAAAGAAGGGCTTACTTTTGGCATACCCATCCCTAAAAGAATATAGCCTTTTAGGGTCCAGTTTAATTGGAACAGCACCTTCTTTTAGATTCCCCACCTTGTGTGTACTCTGGGTTTTGACTTTTGTTCCTCCTCATGCCATAAAAACATCAAAATTGAAGTTCAAGTTTGTCGTCCATAAATGTACTCCATGCAAAAGCGGTTTTAGTGCTCAGCTTACCTCTCTCTATGGATCTCACCTTCTCTTAGATTTTGACCTTAATATTTTCATGACTCTTTTATACTTCTGATAAAATTTAGTATTAGTTCATTTCAAAGAGAGGTCTAGTCCAAATAACCTTGCCTGCTATAGTCTAGAAAATAGATTCATTTTTTTCTTTTTTTAAGTCTTTAAGACAAATATAATAGCAAAGAAGTTACATGCAATTCTACCTGTCACTTTTTCAAAACTTTGTGCATATTCCTTTCTGGCCTTTGACCATATGCATACATATTTTATTTTAGTTTTTATTTTAAGTAGGCTCTTCACCCAACGTGGGGCTTGAACTTATGACCCTGAGATTGAGAATCACATGCTCTACTGACTGAGCCAGCCAGGCACCCTGCATACATATTTTTTATATAGGTTGTACCAACCTGGCATTTTCATAGCAGCTAATGTCTCTGTTTATTATCATTGAGGTGTGTGGGGGGGGGGATGGGGATAATAAACAAAAGCTAATGGTCAAAATGGTCAGAGTCAGGAGGAAAAAAAAAACCCAACAACATGGAAAAGAACATCACGAAATTGCAGAGGTCTTCTTTTGGGAATAAACTTACCGAGAGACGAGATCCAGCTCTTGCTCTGGCAATACTCTCCTTTTCTTTTTCAGATACCCTTCTCTGCACAGCCTGGAAATTATTTAAGGCTGCAGAGAAGTCATTCATGAGGCGTTCTTTCTGAAGTTTCTGCTGGCGCTAAGGAAATAAATAAGGACTTGAGATTTCACATTAACCCTGAATTATTTGGTTTTAATTCCCATTAAAAGCAAAACTAGTCCCCCTCAAGATTTCTAACCAAAAAAATTACTATAAAATAAGGTCTTCCTTAAATGAATACATTTGTTCTTTGCTAATTTAAATCCCTCATTAATACCATAGGCCAAGTTTGAATTTTCCTTCTTTCCTCTGACAAACCTGGAAACTGTGTGTCATTTACCTTGTAAGGTAATTTCAGAGAGAATTGCAATTGAGAATTTTGGTTCCCTGGAGAATCTAAAAGCGGAATAAATAACTTTAGGCCCAGAATGAACCCCAAAGAGATTGTTTTATGTTAAAACTATTCATCTATATGGAGTACATAGCTTCCCCCCCCCAAACTATGATAATCATTTTCCTTTATACTGTAATGAGGCTTAAAATCTTTGAGAACCTGAAAACTACTTTATTACAGGCTCTCTTTGCTAAGCTTACTGATTCTATGTCTCAAAAAACACATACTGAAAGGACTTGCTATGTGCTGAGAACACAGAAGTAAAAACTCATCCCTGACCTCAAACGGCTTACCATCTACTTACAGATAAAGGATACAGACACACAAGTCACAACTCATTATAAATAACTGCTATAATCAATTAATACTATAGGAGTTCAGAGGCAGGTATAATCAGTAAGAACTCAAGTGGTCAAAGATAAATGCCAAGCTAATCAGTTTGGGATTCAACTTCTGAAGAACACAGAGCAACAAAAATGTCTGAGCAAGAAACGTGATGGTACAAAATGATAATTTAGAAGAAAACGTAGTCTGCCACGGTGTACAAGATGGGATGGAAAAAAGAAACAAGTCAAAGAGTATTGCAATATTCTAGGTTAAAGGTTAGGAGGACATTGTATCAGTAATGGGAACGCAAAGACATGAGTTTAATAAATTTTATGAGTTAGTGACTGGCTGTGCAGCAAGGGGTTAAAGTCAAGAATGACTCAAATATCACACATGGAAATACTGAAAGCAAATTTAGATGAAGAAAGTTTCTCCTTTTCTGCGATTTTTTATTTTCACATAAACATTATAACAATAAGTGGGAAAAGCCGTAATTCCCTAATCTCATTATCCAAAACTAATTTTTTTTCTTTTTTGAGTAGGCTCCATGCCCAACGTGGCACCTGAATTCACAACCCTGAGATCACGAGTTGCATGCTCCACCAACTGAGCCAGCCAAGGTGCCCCATAAAAATACTATCTTTAAGTATATCATAAACATTTTCCATGTTACCATACTCTTCACAATTATGGTCTTCGTTACATAATATTCTACCACGTTGATCTAGTAAATTTTATGTAAACATTCCTTCTAGACTGTTCCCAGTTTTTAACTATTATGAATAAAGTTAATGTGAGCCCTGCTGTAAGTGCTAATATTAATACAGTGTTTACAAGGTATCAGTATGGTTATAAGTACTTTACATAATAACTCACTTAACTCATACAACAACCTATAAATTAGGTACTATATATTTTTTACAGATCAGAAAACCAAGGCACAGAGAAGTTAACAATTTGCCTAGGATCACACAGTCAGTAAGTGGAAGGGGTAGACTCAAATCCAAAAACTCCGTCTCCAGACTATAGTTTTTTTTTTCTTCAAACTTTTTTCCTTAGGATAAATTTGCAAGAATGGGAATATTAGGTGAAAAGGCACAAACTTCTTTATGACAATAAGTATTATCAATCAGCTTAGTTAAGGGGTTTGGGTCAAATGGGAGGAATTCAGTATAAGACAACACATAATTTTTGATAAAAGCAGATTAAAGTGGGATATTAGAACAGGAATTGGCAATATGGGCCTAGTCCTTAGAGGTTAGGGGCTAGGGCTGGGAAAAGATCTGGGGGTCAAGTTCATAAAGGTCACAGAGAGCTCATAAAAGCAGACAAGCCTCTTGAAGGAGAAAGCAGAGGCTGAGAAAATTAGAGGGTCAATGGCAGAGCCTTGGGACATGCCCACTTCTAGGAAGACCAAGAGTCAGAGAAGGAGGCTGAGACTCCATCTAGGGAAAGAGAAAAGAAGCCCGCAAGGGATACCAGAGTTGGGGGACAGACTGAAAGGGGATCATGGAAAGAAGAAGAAAGTTTCAGTATAGGCAAGATGGGCTGTTTCAAATGAAACAGAAGAGTGACTAAACACTCCAAAAAAAGTGGTGGGGGGGGTGCCTGGGTGGCTCAATCGGTTAAGCGTCCAACTTCGGCTCAGATCATGATCTCTCGGTTTGCAAGTTCAAGCCCCACATTGGGCTCTGTGCCGACAGCTCAGAGCCTGAAGCTTGCTTCACAGTCTGTGTTTCTCCCTCTCTCTGTCCCTCCATGCTCATGTTCTCTCTCTTTCTCTCAATAATTAATAAACATTAAAACAAAAATAAAAGAAAAAAGGGGGTAGGCACCTGGGTGGCTTAGTCGGTTGAGTGTCCAACTCTTGATTTCAGCTCAGATCATGATCCCAGGGTCGTGGGATCGAGCTCCGTTATCAGGCTCCATACTGAGCACAGAGCCTGTTTAAGATATTCTCTCTCTCTCTCTCTCTCTCTCTCTCTCTCTCTCTCTCTCCCCCTGCCCCTCTCCCCTGCTCGTGCTCCCTCTTCTGTCTCTAAAATTAAAAAAAAAAAAAACCCAAAACTCAAAAAAGGCCACTATATTTGGCAAATAGAAGATCACTGCTGATAGCACATGAGGGTGAAAAAAGACCGAAAGCAGGATATATGGTCTGATACACAGAACTGCAGCAAAAAGATGGTGGTAAGGCTAAGATTGATGAGATGAAAAAAGAATCGAAAGGGAAAAGGGTATTCAGCACAACAGGGGAAGGGAATCAAGGAATTACAATTGTAGATCTATTTTGTGTTCCTAATGATCCAAGATAATGGAAGGGAACAACAGCATGCATGATCCAAAAATAACTTCTTTTTGATTTTGAAATACACTTAATCCTTTTTTTTTTTTGGGGGGGGGTAGTGGATTTAACTATTTTTGTTTAGGCTACTATTTAACTCTTCAGTACTTTCAACACTCAGCTTTCATCAAACCCTCAGACTCCTTTTTCATTACTACTAAAACCATCTACAAGTGTGTTTTCCGTAAGTACCCAGCTGGGAAGAGGAAAGGGGTAATTTGGGAACAATATGGGGATATTGGACGGCAAGGGGAACTGGTCCCTAAGTGAAATATCAGTATGAGTAACAACTGAGCAGCACACACAAGGATAACCAAAGCTGATTACATTAAGATCACTTTTTATCCTAGCTACTTTGTAGCACGACAAAGCATCTAGTCTTGGCTCCTCTCTTGTGCAAGGGGGCGCCAAAACTCCAAAGACTAAACATAGGCTTCAGGTATGGGTTAAACTAACATTTTCAAACTTTTTGATGGAGACATGCAGTAAGAATGAGACATCTTGGGGGGGCACCTGGGTGGCTCAGTTGGTTGAACATCTGACTCTTGATTTCCGCTCTGGTCCTGATCTCATGGTTCATGAGTTCAAACCCCCTATCTTGGCTCTGCAATGACAATGCAGAGCCTGCTTGGGATTCTCGCCTCTGTCCCTCCCCAGCTCATGCGTGCACCCCACCCCCCACTACCAGCTCTCTCTCTCAAAAATAAACATAAAAAAAAAAAAAGAAGAGGGGCGCCTGGGTGGCGCAGTCGGTTAAGCATCCGACTTCAGCCAGGCCACGATCTCGTGGTCCGTGAGTTCGGGCCCCGCGTCGGGCGCCTGTTTCCGATTCTGTGTCTCCCTCTCTCTCTGCCCCTCCCCCGTTCATGCTCTGTCTTTCTCTGTCCCAAAAACAAATAAAAAAATGTTGAAAAAAAAAAAAAAAAGAAGAAGAATGTGACATCTTGACCTACTACCATATATACATATATGTATGAAATGGAAGCTTTCTGTAATATATATTTCCCTTTATTACATGGCACACATGTTTTTTCATGTTTTAAGTAATTAATTAATTTATTTTTAAATGTTTATTTTTGAGAGAGGGAGCACGGGGGAGGAGCAGATAGAGAGGGAGACACAGAATCTGAAGCAGGCTCTGCGTTGACAGCAGAGAGCCCAACACAGGGCTTGAACTCATGAACCATGCAATCATGACCTGAGCTGAAGTCAGACACTTAACCAACCAAGCCACCAGGTGCTCCTATTTTTGAGAGAGAGAGAGAAAGAGCATGCATACATGTGCTCTAGTTGAGGAGGGGTAGAGAGTGAGGGGGACAGAGGATCTGAAGCAGGCTCTGTGCTGATAGCAGAGAGCCTGATGCGGGGCTTGAACTCACGAACCGTGAAGTCATGACCTAAGCCATAGTCGGATGCTTAACCAAGTGAGCCACCCAGATACCCATACATGGTATACATTCTGATATTTCTACTCTATTTCATTTTTAAAAACATTTTTAATGTTTATTTGCTTTTGAGAGAGAAAGAGACAGAGACAGAGGTGCGAGTCAGGGAGGGGCAGAGAGAGAGGGAGACACAGAACCCGAAGCAGACTCCAGGCTCTGAGCTATCAGCACAGAGCCTGATGTGGGGCTCAAACTCACAAACTGAGAGATCATGACTTGAGCCGAAGTCAGACGCTCAACTGACTGAGCCACCCAGGTGCCTCTATTTCATTTTTTTAAATGATCACAGCACACTAGCATTATTTCACGTTCCACCTAGCTACAACTCACAAGATGAAAAACAACCAGAATAGGGAAGTTGTAGGCCTTGTCTTTAGAGCCATCAGAGATAAAACATCATAAAAAAAATTCAATAATAAAAAGCCAGATGGAATCACAGTAGGCTAAGGTAGATGGAGAAGGTTTTTTTCTAGGAGGAGAGGATTTGAGGTAGACCATGAATGATAGGGAATAACAGGTCAAACCACAATAAAGAAGGAGGCACGCTGACTTCAGGAACGTGTGAAGAAAAGGCCTGGCACATCAAGGGAACAATGAACTCCAGTAAAAAGTGTGTGTTTTTAAAGGATTTCAATGACCACTGAATAAAATAACTTGAAAAGAGACATCTTTTCCCCTGAGCATTTCTTCAACCTGAGGCCTATCAGTGACTCATGATGGGACGTGAAAGTAACTGCAAAATAGAAAGGAAAAACATCTGATGGAAATTATTTACAGAGACTGCATGCAAAACAAAGCAGGACCAAACATAAAGCTGCTAGCCAAACCCCAGAGATGCAAACGCTGAGATTCCTTTCCAGTTAAGCTCATTTTATTAATATATTCAACAATATTATTAAAAATAGCCACAGATATTGAGTAGCTACTAATTGCCAGGCACTCTGCAAGATCTGGTGCATACATTCTTCCTATCGTCACAACAGTCACATAACCCCGTTTTACAGATAAGGAAACTGAGGGTCAGAGAAGGTCTACCTAGCACCAAAGGCCAAGTCACTTTAGTTTCACACACTGCCTTCCCATTAAAACGAAGTCCTTTCCTATTTTTTTAAATTATTTTTAAATTTACATCCAAGTTAGTAAGCATATAGTGCAACAGTGATTTCTGGAGTAGACTCCTTAATGCTCCTTCCCCATTTAGCCCATCCCCCCTCCCACAACTCTTCCAGTAACCCTCTGTTCGTTCCCCATACTTATGAGTATGTTTTGTCCCCCTCCCTGTTTTTATATTTTGTTTCCCTTCCCTTATGTTCATCTGTTTTGTCTCTTAAAGTCCTCATGTGAGTGAAGTCATATGATTTTTGTCTTTCTCTGACTAATTTCACTTAGCATAATACCCTCCAGTTCCATCCATGTAGTTGCAAATGGCAAGATTTCATTCTTTTTGACTGCCGAGTAATACTCCATTGTATATATATCCCACATCTTCTTTATCCATTCATCCATCGATGGACATTTGGGCTCTTTCCATACTTTGGCTATTGTTGATAGTGCTGCTATAAACATGGGAGTGCATGTGTCCTTTCGAAACAGCACACCTATATCCCGTGGATAAATGCCTAGTGGTGCAATTGCTGGGTCATAGGGTAGTTCTATTTTTAGCTTTTTGAGGAACCTCCATACTGTTTTCCAGAGTGGCTGCACCAGCTTGCATTGCCACCAACAATGCAAAAGAGATCCTCTTTCTCTGCATCCTCGCCAACATCTGTTGTTGCCTGAGTTGTTCATGTTAGCCATTCTGACAGGTGTAAGGTGGTATCTCATTGTGGTTTTGATTTGTATTTCCCTGATGATGAGTGACGTTGAGCATTTTTTCATGTGTCGGTTGGCCATCTGGATGTCTTCCTCGGAGAAGTGTCTATTCATGTCTTTTGCCCATTTCTTCACTGGATTATTTGTTTTTTGGGTGTTAAGTTTGATAAGTTCTTTATAGATTTTGGATACTAACCCTTTATCTGATATGTCATTTGCAAATATCTTCTCCCATTCTGTTGGTTGCCTCTTAGTTTTGCTGATTGTTTCCTTCACTGTGCAGAAGCTTTTTATTTTGATGAAGTCCCAGTTCATTTTTGCTTTTGTTTCCCTTGGCTCTGGAGACATGTTGAGTAAGAAGTTGCTGTGGGCAAGATCAAAGAGGTTTTTGCCTGCTTTCTCTCGAGGATTTTGATGGCTTCCTGTCTTACATTGAGGTCTTTCATCCATTTTGAGTTTATTTTTGTGTATGGTGTAAGAAAGTGGGTCCAGGTTCTTCTGCATGTTGCTGTCCAGTTTTCCCAGCACCACTTGCTGAAGAGACTATCTTTATTCCATTGGATATTCTTTCCTGCTTTGTCAAAGATTAGTTGGCCATACGTTTGTGGGTCCATTTCTGGGTTCTCTATTCCGTTCCATTGATCTGAGTGTCTGTTCTTGTGGCAGTACCATACTGTCTTGATGATTACAGCTTTGTAGTATAGCTTGAAGTCTGGGATTGTAATGCCTCCTGCTTTGGTTTTCTCTCTTTTTTTTTTTTTTTAATTTTTTTTCAACGTTTATTTATTTTTGGGACAGAGAGAGACAGAGCATGAACGGGGGAGGGGCAGAGAGAGAGGGAGACACAGAATCGGAAACTGGCTCCAGGCTCTGAGCCATCAGCCCAGAGCCTGACGCGGGGCTCGAACTCCCGGACCGCGAGATCGTGACCTGGCTGAAGTCGGACACTTAACCGACTGCGCCACCCAGGTACCCCTTGGTTTTCTTTTTCAAGATTGCTTTGGCTATCCGGGGTCTTTTCTGGTTCCATACAAATTTTAGGATTATTTGTTCTAGCTCTGTGAAGAATGCTGGTGTTACTTTGATAGGGATTGCATTGAATATGTAGATTGCTTTGAGTGGTATCGACATTTTAACAATATTTGTTCTTCCTATCCAGGAGCATGGAATCTTTTTCCATTTTTTTGTGTTTTCTTCAATTTCTTTCAGAAGCCTTCTATAGTTTTCAGTGTATAGCTTTTTCACCTTTTAGATTTATTCCTAGGTATTTTATGGTTTTTTGTGCAACTGTAAATGGGATCGATTCCTTGATTTCTCTGTCGCTTCATTGTTGGTGTATAGGAATGCAACCAATTTCTGTGCATTGATTTTATATCCTGCAACTTTGCTGAATTTATGAATCAATTCTAGCAGCTTTTTGGTGGAATCTTTTGGGTTTTCCATATAGAGTATCATGTCATCTGTGAAGAGTGAAAGTTTGACCTCCTCCTGGCCAATTTGGATGCCTTTTATTTCTTTGTGTTGTCTGTTGCAGAGGCTAAGACTTCCAATACTATGTTGAATAACAGTGGCGAGAGTGGACATCCCTGTCTTGTTCCTGACCTTAGGGGGAAAGCTCTCAGTTTTTCCCCATTGAGGATGATATTAGTGTTGGGTCGTTCATATATGGCTTTTATGATCTCGAGGTATGCTCCTTCTATCCCTACTTTCTTGAGGGTTTTTATCAAGAAAGGATGCTGTATTTTGTCAAATGCTTTCTCTGCATCTATTGAGAGGATCATACGGTTCTTGTCCTTTCTTTTATTGATGTGATGAACCACATTAATTGTTTTGTGGATATTGAACCAGCCCTGCATCCCAGGTATAAATCTCACTTGGTCACAGTGAATAACTTTTTTAATGTATTGTTGGATCCAGTTGGCTAATATCTTGTTGAGAATTTCTGCATCCATATTCATCACGGAAATTGGTCTACAGTTCTCCTTTTAGCATGGTCTCTGTCTGGTTTTGGAATCAAGGTAATGCTAGCTTCATAGGAAGAGTTTGGAAGTTTTCCTTCCATTTCTATTTTTTTGGAACAGTTTCAAGAGAATAGGTGTTAACTCTTTCTTAAATGTTTGGTAGAATTCCCCTGGAAAGCCATCTGGCCCTGGACTCTTGTTTTTTGGCAGGTTTTTGATTACTAATTCGATTTCCTTACTGGTTATGGGTCTGTTCAAATTTTCTATTTCTTCCTGTTTCAGTTTTGGTAGTGTATATGTTTCTAGGAATTTTTTCATTTCTTCCAGATTACCCATTTTATTGGCATATAATTGCTCATAATATTCTCTTATTATTTTTATTTCTGTTGTATTGGTTGTGATCTCTCCTCTTTCATTCTTGATTTTATTTGGGTCCTTTCCTTTTTCTTCTTGATCAAACTGGCTAGTGGTTTATCAATTTTGTTAATTCTTTCGAAGAATCAGCTTCTGGTTTCATTGTTAGACTGGTTTTTTTAGTTTCGATAGCATTAATTCCTGCTCTAATCTTTATTATTTCCTGTCTTCTGCTGGTTTTGGGTTTTATTTGCTGTTCTTTTTCCAGCTCCTTAAGGCGTAAGGTTAGGTTGTGTATCTGAGATCTTTCTTCCTTCTTTAGGAAGGCCTGGATTGCCATATACTTTCCTCTTATGACCACCTTTACTGCATCCCAGAGGTTTTGGGTTGTGGTGTTATCATTTTCATTGACTTCCATATACTTTTTAATTTCCTCTTTAACTGCTTGGTTAGCCCATTCATTCTTTAGTAGGATGTTCTTCAGTCTCCAAGTATTTGTTACCTTCCCAAATTTTTTCTTGTGACTGATCTCAAGTTTCATAGCGTTGTGGTCTGAAAATATGCACAGTATGATCTTGACCTTTTTGTACTTGCTGAGGGCTGATTTGTGTCCCAGTATGTGGTCTATTCTGGAGAATGTTCCATGTGCACTGGAGAAGAATGTATATTCTGCTGCTTTAGGATGAAATGTTCTGAATATATCTGTTAAGTCCATCTGGTCCAGTGTGTCATTCAAAGCCATTGTTTCCTTGTTGATTTTTTGATTAGATGATCTGTCCATTGCTGTGAGTGGGGTAAAGTCTCCTACTATTATGGTATTACTATCGATGAGTTTCTTTATGTTTGTGATTAACTGATTTATATATTTGGGCGCTTCCACATTTGGCACATAAATGTTTACAATTGTTAGGTCTTCTTGGTCTATAGACCCCTTGATTATAATGCCCTTCTGCATCTCTTGATACAGTCTTTATTTTAAAGTCTGGACTGTCTGATATAAGTATGGCTACTCTGGCTTTCTTTTGTTGACCATTAGCATGATAGATGGTTCTCCGTCCCCTTATTTTCAATCTGAAGGTGTCTTTAGGTCTAAAGTGGGTCTCTTGTAAACAGCATATAGATGGATCTTGTTTCCTTAGCCATTCTGTTACCCTATGTCTTTTGATTGGAGCATTGAGTCCATTGACATTTAGAGTGAGTACTGAAAGATATGAATTTATTGCCATTATGATGCTTGTAGAGTTGGAGTTTCTGGTGGTGTTCTCTGGTCCTTTCTAATCTTTTGTTGCTTTTGGTATTTATATATATGTATATATATTTTCATCTTTTCTCCCCTCAGAAGGTCCCCCTTAAAATTTCTTGCAGGGCTGGTTTAGTGGTCACAAACTCCTTTAATTTTTGTTTGTCTGGAAAACTTTTTCTCTCTCATGAACTCCTTTCCTATTAAACAAACATACACACATATACACCCCAGAAAATACCTACCTGTTCCGAAGCAGATAAGGGAAGAGGCAAGGCCCCTAACTCCTTCAGTAACTCATTTGTTTCCTTGGCAAGCTGATTTGTGGAGTGCTGTAACTGCTGCCTGAGAGAGAAAAGACATGATTCAGGGTATTCCCACCGCTCAAGAGCTGTCACACTTTGTGCCAGCTTGTGCTCACAGTGCCTTGCGATGCAGGGAATGAAACAGTACTTGAAGGAATGGGTTCCCAGAGGCCCAGGTCCCCCCACACACACAAAATTCCACAAATACGACTCAGTCAAAACCATGTTACTCAGTAGAAAGAACCTGCCTCAGTGAAACCTGCGGATCAGGTATTTTAACTCCTCACGGAGACAAGAAAAGCCTATCAGCAGTTCTGATAGAAATTTAAGAGCAGCTGCCCCCACACCTAACTCGAATAGTTGGAACACACTGAGTTCTCACAAAACTTACGTTGAACTGCCCGGCAGTTCTGCACAGCTGCTGCCTGTCACAGGCCACTGACTGGAGACAAAATCCAGACACTGGGGGTTGGAGGAAATATGCACTAAAAGCACAGTATCCACCCTAGGGAACAACCTCCAAAGATCTACACCCACGTTCTTGCTTAAAGCTGGTGCTTTTTCAGCTTTAAACTTGGCTCCCTACTGTCCTTCATGCTTGACTTTCTGGCTCTTCCCTCCAAAACAAAGAAGCCCTGTACTGTGTAAAAACACATACGGAGTATAAGAGAAGGGAAATTAAAGAGGAAAGAATATACATTATATTAAGTGGGATTGGAAAGTAGTGGAAACCCTAAAAGAGCTCCTTTTAGTCATGGTTTCCTCTACTCTCTCGCCATTTCTACAAAGGTTTTAAGGGAGGACAAAGAAACCACACTACTAATCGTTAGTGTTTTTTCACTGCAAAGGGGCCTCCAAGATTAAAAGACAAGGGAGTCAAAACAAGAGGCAGTCAATTAAGGGCCTGAACCTCCCAGACATGACTAACACATGACCAACACAAAGATTTTTCACATCTCCCTAGAAAAAGCTCAGAGTAGTAAGTCAGTCTCTCAATTCACACCATCAAGGACAGGAAACACAGAATATCCTTCAATATATCTTAAAGATGAAGAATAAAACTTCCGAAAGCAGAAATGGGGTCAAGGAGGATGTAATAAAAAGATTCATGAATCCCTACTACCAGTCCATTCTCCTCTCCCTCAGACGCCCCTCCGGTCATTCGGAATACATTTTTCTAGTGTTTATGGTTGGAAATCCCACTAGACTAGCTGACCTCTGCAGATCATCAGGAGTCCTGTGCCAACAAGGAGGCTCATTTAGGCAGAATATAGTTTAACAGTGGTAGGAGTTCCCTTCTCTACTTCCTCAAATTCCTAAACTGCCCAAGGAAGAAAGAATCGGAGTTCAAGGATTTTGAAAGGCAATGGAGATCACAAACCATGAATATATTTTGGTGCCCCTCTTCTAGATCCAACTATTACTTCATGTCCCACTGCCTGTCATTCTGACTCCATAGGCCTGAAACCTAAGTGAGCTGCTATGCAGCAAGGACAGTAAGTGCATCCTAGAGGGCCCTCACCAAACCCAACCTCGTTAGGAAGCTACTCACAGATTTTCCTGTAGTTTGCTTGAGTCCTGCTTAGTTCCTAGTTGGCTCATCAAATTCTTTATCTGAGCAGCTAGGGAAAGGGGGAAAAAGATTTATTTAAAAGAAAAATACATTCATCATGAGCACCCTACTTCTTAGATCGCTGGTCTCTCTCCACATCCTGAATAAGTTCATGCAACTAACAAAAAGCATGCTGTGATCAAAACTTTGGCATATACATTCCCTTCTGAAACTAACCGAGGTTCACCTTTCTCCTATAGAGTAACTATGTCACCAAGTAGGGGGTGGCAGTTTCGTTCATCATTCTCAAAGAACTTCCAAAATTTTCTAGATTTCCCATGGTGCTGGTTTAATATTTCAATACCTTTGGAAGGGGCCTTAATACCAAATATCAACTCCTAACAATGAAAATTTAAATTCATAAAACAATAATTTTTCTATAGCAAACATTTTGGGAAAGACAATGTACATTTGTTATCAATAATAAATTACTATCAACTGAGCACCTCTATGTGCCAGGCACTATATCAGGAGCTTTGTGGGCGTTATTTTATTAATTTTCATAGCAACAATCCGAAGTAGATATATCTTCATTTTGCAGATGAGGAAATACATTTAGAAAAGTTATATCAGTTAAATTTACAGAAGTTAATTATGTCAAGATACACAATAAGTGTTAAGGCAAAAAATTCACTCACAGGTACATCAAACTCTAAGGCCTATGTTCTTTTACCTATGTTGTCTTATAGTCAAATATGTGTTTTTGTTCACATAATGTTCTCTATCTTTTCCTAGATATTTTGCTAACACTAGCTCATGTTTAAATTCTAGATATTTAGGCCTCTAACCCTGGACTACGAAAGCAGAGGTCCAGAGGAAGTGATCATCTATCAATAAGAAGAAAGACTCTAACACCAGCCTGCCTGGGAATGTGAATGGCCCCGTATACCTTACTGATTTGTGTAACAGAAGTAGAGCGCTGATTTCTTTTCTTTTTTTCTTATTCTAAATATTTTTGGGTTTTGTGGGTTTTTTTGAAGTGTAGTTGACCCTTTGATTTCCTTTTTATCCTGCTCTCTGTTCTTTTGCTGGTTGGCAGGGAGGATAAAGAAAATAGATTCATTCATTCATTCGCTTGAAGAGATTGGGATTTTGTTTTATTTATTTTCTGTTGTTTGCTTGCTTGTTGTTTTTTTCTTTTAATGTTTATTTTTGAGAGAGAGACACACACACAGAGCACAAGTCGGGGGGAGAGGCAGAGAGAGAGGGAGACAGAATCTGAAGTAGGCTCCAGGCTCTGAGCTGTCAGCACAGAGCCCAACACTGGGCTCGAAACCACAAACTGTGAGATCATGACCTGAGCCGAAGTTGGACGCCTAACCGACTGAGCCACCCAGGCGCCCCTTGCTTGCTTGCTTGCTTAAGAGCATTCATTATCTTCTATTCCAAGTTGCTGGGGTATAGAACATAATAACAGTGTATTCTTTTACCAGAGGAATCGTGGTTATATTCAAGTTTCACCAGAACTTTAAGAGATAATATAACACAATAGGTATGACTCCTCCAACCAAAACACAGTTTCCTTTGTGAGGGGCTTTCCTATTCTCTCAGTATTAATGCCAAAGTTTCACTTGTGAGATATCAGACTGCTAAATGACTGGCTTAGTGGAAGATGAGGAGGAAGTATATTTTTTTTTTAATTTTTTTTTTTAAACATTTATTTATTTTTGGGGCGCCTGGGTGGCGCAGTCGGTTAAGCGTCCGACTTCAGCCAGGTCACGATCTCGCGGTCCGTGAGTTCGAGCCCCGCGTCAGGCTCTGGGCTGATGGCTCAGAGCCTGGAGCCTGTTTCCGATTCTGTGTCTCCTTCTCTCTCTGCCCCTCCCCTGTTCATGCTCTGTCTCTCTCTGTCCCAAAAATAAATAAACGTTGGAAAAAAAAAATTTTTTTTTAAATAAAAAATAAAAAAGATTAGAAGACAGAAGAATTTAAAAATTTAAAAAATTACTGTTTTCTCATGATAGGGTGCTCCTTAAAATAACAAAATTTGGGGTTTGGTCTTTTTTTTTTTCATTTTATTTTTTATTTTTTAAAATTTACAATCTTAGTTAGCATATAGTGCAACAACGATTTCAGGAGTAGATTCCTTAGTGCCCCTTACCCATTTAGCCCATCCCCCCTCCTGCAACCCCTCCAGTAACCCTCAGTTTGTTCTCCATATTTATGAGTCTCTTCTGTTTTGTCCCCCTCCATGTTTTTATATTATTTTTGTTTCCCTTCCCTTATGTTCATTTGTTTTGTCTCTTAAAGTCCTCATATGAGTGAAGTCATATGATATTTGTCTTTCTCTGACTAATTTCACTTAGCATAATACCCTCCAGTTCCATCCACATAGTTGCCAACGGCAAGATTTCATTCTTTTTTGATTGCCGAGCAATACTCCATTGTATATATATACCACATCTTCTTTATCCATTCATCCATCGATGGACATTTGGGCTCTTTCCATACTTTGGCTATTGTTGATAGTGGGGCTAGGTCTTAATCGTGCCCCTAATTTGGTCACCAAGAATAGTAAAAATGCAAGCTGAGGTTTATTAAGTACCAGTTACCTTACAAAAACACTGATAAACTAATAGCTTCCAAGTCTGATTAGAAACAATGATTAAGCCAAATCTGATTGTTGGGTGACTCTACTCCCAAGTAGAAACTGAACAAACTCATCCTTAGCAATATGTACAAGTTACTTCTCTCTAGCCAAAATCGCTGTATCATACGTGTTATAAAACAAAAAATTCCAAAGTCAAGAATATATAAACTTGTAGCACTTCAAATTATGATTTTATCTTATTTTGGGACTGTTTTTTGTTTTTTTTTTTTAGCAAAAACGTAACTCCAATTTTATAACAAATATAGTGTTCAAGTGATTAAAATTGTGCCTTTTGACCAACTTCATAAAATATATTTATTCTATTAAATGAGGGTTCCTTTTAGCTTAATGGTTCCACAGGAAAATGTAAACACCATAATTTTGCTAAGACAGCATCCTACAAGATAAAATTTTTCATCACTAACATATGGAATTTCCCCTTATCTCAGTCAAATAGGAATTAGGATACCACTAGAGCTATCAACTGGCTATCCATATAAATAATTTATAAGAGGGCATTAGCATTAATTGAGCATTTCTTCTGTGCCAGACAATTGGTTAAGTACTTGATGTGATATAATAGAAAATATATTGGGTCTTTGTCCCCAGATCCTGGCACAAAGCACCTAAAACCCTTGGAATTTTGTGCACAATGGGAGTGTCTTTTGTTATTCATAAAGGCCCCCTTCTGAGCACACTGAGTTTATGCTCCTGGGGTGACTTAAAGTTAGATAGCCTTACGCTGGGTGGGGCTAGTCAGAAGAATGACCAAGTGATTAGAAGGTTAGAACTTTCAGCCCCACCCACAGACTTTAGGGAAATGGGGGGTGGGAGGGTGATAGGCACTACAGATTAAGCTCTATAAAAACTCTTCAAGTATACTTGATGAACTTCTGGGTTGGTCAACAGCTGAAGATACACAGACGGTGTCAGAGGGTGTCCAAGCCCCTTCCTTGAATGGGCATCTCTTCTACCTGGCTGTTCCCGAATTATGCTCTCTTATAATACACTGGTAATCTAGTAAGCAAATGTTTTCCTGAATTATGTGAGGTGCTCTAACAAATTAATCAAACTCAAGGAGGGACTCATGGGAACCTCTGATTTTACAGCCCACTGGTCAGAAGCACATGTGACAACCGAACTTGTAACTGATATCTGAAAAGGGATAGTCACATGGGACCCAGTCCTTAACCTGTGGGATCTGATATTAACTCCAGGTAGAAGTGTCAGAATTGAGTTAAATTGTAGGAAATCCAACTGGTGTTTGAAGAATCTCAGAATTGTCTGGTGTATGGAAAACCCACACATCTGATGTCAGAAGTATTTAAAGTGGAGGAAACACAGGAGTATTTTTCCTTTACACTTGATAAGCATTATCTTATTTGATTCCAAAAACCCTTTGAATAAGCATTATGCTCTCAATATTATAGATGGGCTCACTGAGGCTCACAAGCACAACAACACTGATTTATTCATCCATCCATCCGTCTCTCCATTCATTCAGGATACCTACTTTACACTGTCCTATGCTCTAGAAGAATCTGCTCTCAAGAAGGTAACATTTTAGGAGCACCTGGGTGGCTCAGTCTGTTAAGCCTCCAACTCTTAATTTTGGCTCAGGTCACGATCTCACTGTTTGTGAGATCAAGCCCCACATCAGGCTCTGTGCTGATAGCGTGAGCCTGCTTGGGATTTCTCTCTCTCCCTTTCTGTCTCTCTGTCTCTCTGTCTCTCTGTCTGTCTCTCTCTCTCTGCCTTTCCCCCAAGCTCGCTCTCGATCTCTCTCAAAATAAATAAACATTTTTTAGAAAGAGAAGCTAACACTTTAAAGAGACAATAAGTATATATCTGGTGGTGATAAGTACTATAAAGAAAAATAAATTCAGGTAAGGGCTGGAAAGACAGGGCAAGGAGAGAGTGCTCGTTTTACATAGGGTGGTTAGAGAAAACCTCTCTGAGAAGGTGACACAGAGAAGAGATCTAAAGGAAGTGAAAGATCAAGTTATCCAAATATATGGGGGAGAAGCTTTCTAACAAAGAGAGTATTAAGGCAAAGTCCCAAGGCAAGAGTGCTTCCTGTGAAGGAGGAACAGTGAGGAGACCATTGTGGCTAACTAAATAGAGCAAGCAAGAGAGAGGAAAAGTGGACAAAGAGGCAGAGGCCAGATCATATAGGGCCTTGTAAACTAGAGCAAGGACTTCAGCTTGTAATGAAATGGGAAGCCACGGAGTATCATAATAACCAGAACTCAAGCCCAGGGCAAATTCCAACGGCTATATTCTTCGTGCCACATTATGTTTTCTCAAAAGGCTGACGCTAAATGGAAACAGAATGAAGTAACACAGGGCAGGTCTCAATTCCAGTGTTCCACTTAGCCCCACCCTGCTTATCTGATAACTCCCCAACTGAACAGCTCTCTGCTCCAGGTAGGCTGATGCCCTTGCTCTAACCTGTTCTCTTCCCAACTCCCTCCCACCTTTGGGAACACTCCTGTGTACTCACCGGAGTCCAGCAGAGTGCCAGGCACCCAGTGGGTACATAAGTCATTGTTGACTGAGTTAACCTCCCTTTTATATCATGACACTTTATTTAAGACAAAAGCTATGAATGAACATGAGCGAGGAATAATTGAGACCTGACCTCTAAGCCAGATTTGACCACTAACTAGATGTATGGCACCAACCAAGTTCATTTCATGTAGTTGGGTTTCTTTTCACCAAATGTCTGTGGCATTCAGGTTTAACTTGCATATATTGAGTACTAACTATCGTTATAATACTAGTTGTGGGGGTGAAGTGTTTTCTCATTATAAAATCTCGTTTTTTCTTTCTTTTTTCTTTAAACATTTTGTAGTATTTATTTTTGAGAGAGAGAGAGAGAGAGAGAGAGAGAGAGAGAGAGAGAGAGAGAGTGTGTGTGAGTGGGGGAGGGGCAGACAGAGAGGGAGACAGAATCTGAAGGAGGCTCCAGGCTCTGAGCTGTCAGCACAGAGCCCGACACAGGGCTCAAACTCACGAACCATGACCAGAGCTGAAGTCAGATGCTTAATCAACTGAGCCACCCAGGCACCCCCCCCCTTTTTTTTTAAGTTTATTTATTTTGAGAGAGACAGCATTAGTGGGGGAGGCACAGAGAGAGGGAGAGATAGAGAATCCAAGCAGGCTGTGTGCTGTCAGCACAGTCTGATGTGGGGCTCAAACCCAAGAACTGTGAGATCTTGACCTGAGCCGAAACCAAGAGTCAGTCACTTAACCAACAGAGCCACCTGGGCGCCCCTCCTCATAAAATATTTACAACTATGTGAGGATGAAATGATCTCTGAGTATTCCCATCACTCCTCAATGCTAAAATTCAACAATACGAATAAGCATAGTCCCAGAACGATGCTATGTAACCAAGGAGTGTTTTTGGCAAGCCAGAGTTTGGTTTAGAGAGGTTCCACGTGTGTACAGATGAGACTGGACTGAGTTTGTGCCTCTGGAGGGCAGGGACCACATTCTACTCATTTTTGTATTTGTGTAACCACGCGCGCGCGCACACACGCGCGCACACACACACACCCCACACACTCCCCCCTCCAGAAAATAGTTGGTTGAATATATGATGACACGTTACGGTAGATCTTTAAAAAGTTCAAGGAAACAGAGCTCCTATCATTGACTGTCTTTATAAAGTGGAGCACTCTCCTTAGAGACACTAGAGATATGTCAAAGTATCAAGTTATTAATCATCTATCAAAACTTATTAAATACCCAGGGCACCTGGCTGGCTCAGTCAGACAAGCATGCAACTCTTGATCTCAGGGTCGTGAGTTAGAGCACCACGTTAGGTGCAGTGATCACTAAAAAATAAAATAAACTTTAAAAACTTTATTAAATAGGGGCGCCTGGGTGGCTCAGTCGGTTGACCGCCCGACTTCGGCTCAGGTCATGATCTCCCAGTTCGTGGGTTCGAGCCCTGCATCAGGCTCTGTGCTGACCACTTGCTCAGAGCCTGGAGCCTGCTTCAGATTCTGTGTCTCCTTTGCTCTCTGCCCCTCCCCCGCTCATGCTTTGTCTCACTCTGTTTCTCAAAAATAAGTAAATGTAGGGGCACCTGGGTGGCGCAGTCGGTTAAGCGTCGGACTTCAGCCAGGTCACGATCTCGCGGTCCGGGAGTTCGAGCCCCGCGTCAGGCTGATGGCTCGGAGCCTGGAGCCTGTTTCCGATTCTGTGTCTCCCTCTCTCTCTGCCCCTCCCCCGTTCATGCTCTGTCTCTCTGTGTCCCAAAAATAAATAAACGTTGAAAAAAAAAATTTTAAAAAAAATAAGTAAATGTAAAAAAAAATTTTTTTAAGCTTTATTAAATACCCTAGAGAGCAGTGGGAATTTTCTAGCACATGGGGGGAAAATCAATTAAAATCAGTTGTTCTTTGTGTATTCTCAGCTGAGAACTTTTTCATCTAGATTCTCCTGACTTCTCTTGTTTGTTGAGGTTACCTGAATTTGTTGGGGGAGGGTTATGAAAGTGCAGGAGAGGGGGACTTATAAGGCCATTTGCTAGCTAAGCACCAAAATCAATCTATGCCTCCATCAATTCTTTCTAAATTCCTGAATATTAAAGCATTTTCCTAAAAGTTTCCAGCAAGACTCAGGTATCAGATACCCCAAAACTCAAATCATAAGGGGAGTAGTGTCTTACTTTACTAGAATCCAAAGAAACAGAATTTTTTGTATACTGCCCTCCATAACCACCAACACCAGGGGGTTACTAAAAACTAATGACTCAATGAGGGGCGACAGGGTGGCTCAGTCAGTTGAGCATCTGACTCTTGGTTTCGGCTCAGGTCATGATCTCAGTTTGTGAGTTCGAGCCCTGGGTCAGGCTCTCGGCTTTGGGGAGCCTGCTTGGAATTCTCTCTCTCTCTCTCTCTCTCTCTCTCTCTCTCTCTCTCTCAAAAATAAATAAATAAACATTAAAACACAAATAATGACTCAATGAGCCATCTAGTTTCCATTGAAGAATTTCACCCCTTAATGAGCTTAAGGCACAAAAAGGAATAGAATGTTCACATATATAGTTATTTTCACTGGAGTGTACATAAAATATCAAAAAGTAAAGTGATATTTTTGGAAAGATTTTTATTAAATGGGTTGAATCTAAAAGGGTTTTCTGGTCATCTTGACTAATGAGAAAACCCTTTTTCTAAGCATTCTAGTAAATAAAAGTTTTACCTTAGACTGATTTGCTACAACCTTTTGGATGAAAAGAATCCTCTATGAAATGCTGCATAATCCTGGAAACCAGATGACTAGGCCAAATGGAAAGACAAGTCCTTCAGTTCTGTGTAAGCAATTTTGTTATTTTTAAAACTAGACCTCAAGTTCCATCACCGATATCCTATTTTTAAAAGCATGTCCTGGCTAAAACTTTTATGAAGACTACAAAACAAATCAACTTATTATACATCACAGTTGATATCCACACTGCAAACTACTCTATACTGAACACTCTTTATGTACTTTCAGCTGATATCAGTTTTAAGCAGAATCTGAATCTCCGAATGAACCTAAATCCAAACCAAGGTCTAGTCATATCAAAGCAACTACTGTCATAGTATATTAAAAAAAACAAATATAAATTCAAAGAAAAAACATTATTTACACCAAATGGGAAAATGAAGGCCTATGTGGTGATTAAGACAATAAAGTCATCTCAGTGTGTTACTCTGAAAATTAGGTTTATATTCTGTTTTCATACAACGAAAATGACCTGACTTTAAAAAAAGTAGCCACTCTATTACAATAGGAAAGCTCTAAACCAAACTGAACATGAGCACTAAATATCAAAGGTCAAAATATGTAATGGTTAATTAAGAGCACAGGCTCTGAATTAAGACTGCCTATGTGTTACTCCTGGCTCCACTACTCCTTAGTGTTATGATCTTTTCTTTTCTTTCTTTGTTTTTTAAGTTAGCTCTATGCCCAACGTGGAGCCTGAACTCATGATGCCAAGATCGAGAGTCACATGCTCCACTGACGGAGCCAGCCAGGCGCCCCGACTCAGCTTTCCTATCTTGAGCAGAACACTCCACTCCTCTGTGCCTCAGTTTCCTCACCTAAAAAATGGGAATAACAAGAGAACTCTCATACAGTTTTTGAGAGAATAAAATAAGATAATACGGGGCTAAATTTAGAACAGTGTCTGGCACAGAAAAGAACTCAATGAAGGATAGCTATTATTATCAGACTCAAGACCAAGAACAACATACTCAGCAATGATAACGTCAATTAAGTACATACTGAATGCCAACGACATAACCATTGCTGTGCCAGACACCGGAGCTAAAGAGAACTATACAATGCATGCTGTCTCTATCCCCAGAAAACTAAAAGTAATCTCTCTAATTAGAATGACAAGGTAAAAAAAAAACAAACAAAAAAACACGAATTAAAGAATACTGAATATAAATAAATGCTAAACTGTGAAAGAAAAGTGCCTGTAAATTTAAAGAAAAACAACAACATAAAAGGATAGTTAACATTTCTTAAACATTTACTATGTTGCAGGTGCTGTTTTAAGCAATTTTCATAATTACCTCATTCAAGTCTCAAAGCCCTATGAAGCAGATTATTTTTTACTCTACTTTAAAGATGAGGAAATTGAGAAATAGAGCGGTAAAGCAGTATGTCTACACAGGTAAGTAAGAAGCAGATCTTGGATTCAAACCCGGGCAGTGTGACTCCTGAAACTGCTCACCTAGCTACTAAAGCATAGTGGGGCAGGAGATTCGACCAATAATATCACCATTTACTGAATGTCTACTATGTGCCAAGCACTCTACTTTCAAATGCCCCATTTTAACAATTCTATTCATTTCACACCTGGGGTTGCAACAAAAAAGGGAAATAAGCTGCCCAAGGTTAACAGTGCACAGAGGGGCGAGGACTCAGTCACCGAAGGGCTGACCTGAAAGCTCATGCCCCTTCTGACTTCACTTTCTTTCAAAAGCAAAGGAAGGCTTAGTTGCAAGGGGTAGGATTTAAGCACAACTCAGAGGATTTGTATAATTTAGATAGTGAGGTAGGGAAAGATATTAAAGAAAGGAGGAACAGAAGGTGCAAAAACTTGAAGCAAAAACCAGTGTTTAAGGATGTTAAGAAAAATAACCTGCTTATAGCAAAGAGTGAAGATAAGTAGAAAATATGGCTAATTTGGGTTAAGATGACAGAGACTGAGTCGGTAGAGCAAATGACTCTTTTTTTTCTTTTTAAATTTTTTTAATGTTTATTTCTGAAGGAGAGAGAGAGCGTGAGTGAGGGAGGGGCAGAGACAGACAGACAGACACACACACACACACACACACACACACACACAGAAGCCCAAGCAGGCTCCAGACTCTGAGCTGTCAGCACAGAGCCTGATGCAGCGCTTGAACTCACGAACTGTGAGATCATGACCTGAGCCAAAGTTGGACGCTTAACCTACTGAGCCAACTGGGCGCCCCTAGAGCAAATGCCTCTTAATCTTGGGGTGGTAGGCTCAAGCTCCACCTTGGGTGTAGAGATGGCTGAAATATAAAATCTTAAAAAAAAAAAATGATGACAAAGAGTGAAAACAAAGAAAGTTAAGATATGATGCAGCAGACAACAGAGAGCCACCACAGGCTCTTGAGGAGGTGAGTGGTATAATCAAAACAGGATTTTAGGGGCGCCTGGCTGGCTTGGTCAGTGATTTCGGCTCAAGTCATGATCCTGCAGTTCATGAGTTTGAGACCTGAATCGGGCTCTGCGCTGACAGTGCAGAGCTTGCTTGGGATCCTCTGTCTCCCTCTCTCTCTGCCCCTCCCTCACTCACGCTGTCTCTCTTTCTCTCAAAATAAGTAAATATACTTAAAAAAACAAGCCAGGATTTTAGACATACTGCTGATACATTATCAGGATGAATAAGAATGGAAACAGGGGCGCCTGGGTGGCGCAGTCAGTTAAGCGTCCGACTTCAGCCAGGTCACAATCTCGCGGTCCGTGAGTTTGAGCCCCGCGTCGGGCTCTGTGCTGACTGCTCAGAGCCTGGGGCCTGTTTCCGATTCTGTGTCTCCCTCTCTCTCTGCCCCTACCCCGTTCATGCTCTGTCTCTCTCTGTCCAAAAAATAAATAAACGTTGAAAAAAAAATTTTTTTTTAATAAAAAATAAAAAAAAAAAAGAATGGAAACAGAGACACTGAGAGTTTGCTCTGCGATACACATGCTGACATCATGAAGATTTACGAGATGGCAATGAAATAAAAAGCAAATGGCAAATGCAAAAATAACTTTGAAAGACCACCCATGGGATTTCACAGTAATCAGTTTTAAAAATTCAACTGCCTTTTATTTATTTATTTTTAGTTAAAAAAACTGTTATCAATAAATAAGCAATATTAAAGAACAGCAATGCTGCTCTTGGAAGCAAAGCTAACTTGGAGGCTATTAGGTCTTTTCCTATATCTGACACAGCAATACTTGCCCAGACCCTTCACTCCATAATAGGCAGAGTTAAGTATATTTCTTCTGTACCCCACACATACTGATAACAACCCTTGTTGTACCAGGCAGTCAGCCTTAGCTGTATCTATATCAACTCACATGGTGGCCTGCCATATTTCAGCTGATATGCTCAGTAATTCCAAACCTACATCTGTGGCTGGACAGCTGAGAAAAAAGAATAGCTATTCTCTCAAATTTTCAATGGGTAGAGTGCTTGCAGGGCTCTCTGGACATGGGTATATGTCTGTGAGCTCAATTTGAGAGTGTATACTTAGTATGTCTGCCATGTCTGGGAGAGGTTTAGGGAAAGTCACCAACCTCATAACAGGGTAGAAGCAATGTCACCCTACTAATTTCAAATTCCCCATTCCTCATCTAACAACCCTAAGGGAAGAATTCCAACTCACGCTGCCTAGGGTCATAAGATGTGGTAGGTACCACCCAGTACAAGGAAACTGAGGCAGTAAGAGTTCAAAGATGGCAGAAAAACCTCATTCACTTTAAATATACTATTTATTAAGCATCAAAACCCTAGGGGTGCCTGGGTGGCTCAGTCAGTTGAGCGTCCAACTTCAGCTCAGGTCACGATCCCATGGTCTGTGAGTTCAAGCCTCGCGTCGGACTCTGTGCTGACAGCACAGAGCCTAGAGCCTGCTTCTGATTCTGTGTCTCCCTCTTTCTCTCTGTCCCCTCCCCCGCTCATGCTCTGTCTCTCTCTCTGTGTCAAAAATAAATAAACATTAAAAAAAATAAAAAAAGCATCAAGACCCTACATGATAAGATGTTTGGCTACATCCCTGACTTCTTTTCTTACTATGCTCCCCTTCTTTAACTGCAGTCCAGCCACACTAGCTTCCTTGCTCTTCTTTGAACACACTAAGGTCTTTGCTCTTACTATAACCTCTGCCTAGAATGCCTTCCCCCAGCTACTCACATGGCTCTCTCCCTCACTTCATTCAGGTGTCTATTCAAATATCACCTCCTCACAGAGCCCTTCCTTAACCATCTGATCTAAAATACAGAACACCCACCCTCTTTCTCTCTCTATTCTCCATCCCCTTACCCTATTTTCTTCATGGCATTTAATCAATACTGGATATTTATATACGTATATATACACACATAGGTACACACACATTCTCAGGGCAGCAATTCTGTCTGTCTTGTTCATCACTCCAATCCCAGCGCACAGAGGGTGCTCAAAGAATATTTGTTGAGCAGTACATGTATGAATCTATCATATATTTGGGACTGAGATAAGTACTAGAAATATAAAGATGAATAAGTCATGCCCCATGCTTCTTCAAAGGAGCTAACAATCTAGCAAGGGAGGTTAGACACCACATGAGAAAGTTCTATGGCCTCAGGTATTCCCCACTTTCCTATGGAGAGTTAAAAAAAAAAAGGGGGGGTCACTTGTAAGTTGAAGGGCTGCTACAAACTGTAATATTAATTAAAAATTATAAAAAAGCTAATTACTGGTCATAAGAGACAGATGTGGTTTCAAATTCAGGTATTGCCATTTATTAGCTCGGTAATTATTTAAACTTTCTCAGTCTGCTTCCTAACCCATACAAAGAAATAATATTGGTAGCTACTTCACAGAGTAGTTAAAAAAAAAAAAAAAGATAATGCATTTAAAGCACTTTTTGCATTGCCTGGCACACAGTATGTACTCAAAAATAACCTATTAATGTTATGAACAGTTGACTCCAATGATCCCTTGAGCCCAACACCCAACCAACAGCTAAATCCTGTCAAGTCTATTACCAAAGAAGCCTATCCTTTCCTTCCTTTTCATTTTCACAGCTCCTAATTGGTGTCTCTAATTCCAGTCTCTCCCTTCCAATTCAATATATATACTCCTAAAGAATTAAATCCAAGCCCCCTTAGTTTAACACTTAAAGCCTTTCAGGTTTGGGCCCCAAATTAACTTTTCCAACCCAATTCTCCACTACTTTCTGGAGTCCACTCCCGCAGCCAAATTAAATCACTCTACTTTCCTATGTATACCCCATACTTTCCCACCAGCATGCCGTGTGCATTTTATTCCCTTCTCTACTGTCTAAAATTCGAATCCTTCCCACCACTTTCTGGACCTAGCTCAAATGCCATAATGCCTTCCCAGGTTCCTCCCAAATGAAAATGGTATCATTCTCCCCTGAACACCTGCACAATGTTATTATATACCTCTTCTGTAGTACTGATCACTTGCAACTTTGTATTTCAGTTGTTACAACTCCACAGGCTCCCTGTTGAAAGAATCCATGCCAGTTCCTACACTTACCACATGCCTAATACTCAAAAAACAAAACAAAACAAACAAAAAAAAAACCCACATAGGATGAATATTTCAGACATTAAGATTACATTTAGCCTCAACAATAAACTTTCAGCCTTGAAGTAGACTCTTGTGACCTAACTGGTATTACAGCTCCCTCACAAAAGGAGGAATTACAACACAAAATACTATACTTTCTAACCAGTGGTCATATTAATTTTTTTTTAATTTCTACAACATACAGGCCACATATTTATTCTTCCTTCCACTTCCATATCACCCAGTCTCACACTCTTCATCAGAAACTTTCCCCCCTCTTTATATAGAACGTAATTATAATTCAGGACCAGCTGAGTTCTACCTATTAAAAGAGTACAGCCAAGCTCACAAAAACACAATAATAAATGAGGATTCTTTCCAAGTCAAGTTGTGCTGCTGACCTGTTTATAAGGTTCTGAGATGATTTTCAAGCACAAGAAACAGGCTGTATTTGACTCAATCAATTCAATCAGTCCTACTCAGAACCTAATGATGGGGAGGTGGTTTTAAGACAAGCAATGGCATTCTGAAATCCGCCACTAACTCTGTCATGTCTTACTTGCTGTGTGAATGTGGCCAAGTCCCTGAGCTTCTCTGTGTACGAGATTTGTTCAAAAAAGCGGCTAAATAGGGAAGGAATGCAAAAACTTCATCGGCTTGAAATCCAAAAATACGTGCACATCTTTTGCTACAAAAGACAAAATCATGTAAATCCAAATGTTTTCGGTGAATTCTCTTTATTAAAACAGAAGTCACCTCGTCCCTCAAATACAAGTTATTGTATCTGATTTCCAAATTCATCACAGGGAGAGCTGGGTATTAAGTCACCCAAACACATGCCCTCTCCACTTCCCTTAATTGAAAGCTGCTAATTTCCAAGGAGCAAGAAGCTGAGCGGAATGTAAACCTAAAATCTACATCAGTAAACAACTCCTGATCCAAACTGGCCAAAGAGGAAAGAGAGGTGGGTGGGGGGAAGGCAGATGACAGGAAAAACTCGGCTGATCACTGCGCCTAGTCAACTCACTCACTATTCCCGAGGTGACACACACACCCCTCCCACCCTAGGGCTGTCAGGACTGCTGTTTCGGCCCCAAGACCGTGAGAGGAGAACACCAGAGAAGAAACTCAAGCTTCAGCTGGGGCTCGGGACCCTCGGGGAGGCTGGGCCTGATAGACTCGGGGATGGCAACCCGCCGCCCCCACAGGAGAGAGCCCGAGATGGCCTCAGGTGTGGCCTTGGCCGTAGCCTCGGCCGGGCTCCGCGTCCCGGCACCCTCACCCAGGCCTGTCCCCGGGACGGCCCCTGCCCCCCAGCCCTGTACCGCGGCTCACTGGCTTGGCTGATCCGCTGGATGTTGCCGCTGCACGTCTGGATGATGCTGTTGAAGTCCCGGAGCTGGGGCCCAGAGGACCCCGGGGTCCGATACATGTCTAAGGGACCGTAAGACATGATGAGGAACTGAGGCCGACTCGCCCTGCAGCCCTTTCCTACCGGAAGCAGCCACCAGACTGGACCCGCACCCAGACGGGGAAACCGAGAAGAGAAAGGGCGGGGGAGGGGGCTAGGGCTGCGTGCGCACTAGCCCCACCTCCACGCAGCGCGCATGCGTCCGTCCCGCCCCGGGCCACTGCGCAGGCGGCGCTGGATCTGGTGCCCGGGACAGTAGCTTAGAGACAGGACGCATCCGCTTTGGAGAAATGGGGCGGGGCGATGACGTCATACGGTTGGGGCTCGGATTGGAGGAGCTGGTGTGACAGTGTTGTTGCTCGCCAGAGCACGGTGACAGGAGGCAAGAATTTTCGATTAGCATAAAATTGCACCGATGATCTCAGCCCTAACATCCTAGTCTGAGAATTCAGGCCCAAATATGGGAGAATTCGACAACCTTGACCCTCAGATCCGTAACCAAACTCCTGAAATCCCTCACTCTACTTCCATCCTCTAGGGCTTTCATAGTATTTGCGGAGCACTTTTATGGTTTACAGACGGCTTTTATTTCTTCCTCCACCCCTCTTCTAACCTAAACAATAAAGCGATGATAATATTTTTTATTGAGAACATACTATGTATGAATCTTCACTGCAATTCGCTGTTTATAAGCTCTATCATAGCAAGGGACAATGTTCTAACTATATTTTTACCTTCGGGATAAATAATAGACAATTTTTTTTTTAATGTCGAAGTGAAAGGCCTGAGAAAATTAAAACTTAAAAGCTTAAGTTACGGGAAAACTGAAACCTAACCAAGCTTAACCAGCTTGTTCCGCTTCTGTACAATTGCTTGGCGCGCCCATGTATTTCTGATCAATCATAGTTGCCTGGCACAACTGTGTATTTCTGATCAACCATTGTTACTTGGCACATCCGTGTATTTCTGATCAATCATAGTTGCCTGGCACAACCGTATATTCTTGATCAACCATTGTGACTTGGCACATCCGTGTATTTCTGATCAATCATTGTTGCTTGGCACATCCGTGTATTCCTGATTTCCCCCATGACTTGTTTGTACCTGTCTATAAAAGGGGTGTAAAAACTTCTCTCAGGACCTCTCGTCGTCACCGGCAACGAGTGCGCGGAGGTCCAGGTTCGAACCTGCAATAAATGACCCTTGCTGCTTAGCTTTGACTCTGGACTCTGGTGGTTCGTTTTTGGGGGTCCCTTAGACTCTGGGCGTTTCAGAAGCAAAGTATTTCGACAAAGTAAGTTCTTTTCTTTTGCAAAACTTAGAAAATTAAGACCACAGCAGTCAATTTGCTTTTCTGAGATTTGACTGCAAAACCCAAACACTAAGACAACTCCATCCTCATGTTGGTTCTTCCCTAAAATGCATTCTCATATTCCTAAACTCATTGTCCATCTAAATCTTTCCCAAATAGCCTCTTAATTTACTATGTATCTCAAACCAGGATTTTGGGGAGAACTAGACTCTCAAATTTTAAAAATCATTCTGTAAGTTATTTGGAATGTATGACCTCAATGTTCCCACAGAAGACTGCATTTTGTGAGCTTATTGTAAATGGGCAGACGTCGGTAGGATTTTGGTTTGGGAAGAGATCAAGATAGGGAGAAGTGAAGGGGGAACTGGCGGTGTTTATTTCCTGAGTTCTCCACCCATCCCCACCCCAGCCTATTTTGAAATGTCTGGGAAAGGTCAAAGAGAGGAAGCTGTTTGCCTGTTTGGGAGGAGACCCCAAATGAGGGAATAAGCCTGCGTTCAGCCTTAGAGATTTTGTAAGCGAAGCTGTTTCTGTGCAGCATTTATAAGAGCATTTCTTTCTGTACAGAAAGGGACAGATGACATTTGGGGGCTCTGATTCTGGTTAGTAAAACGCTACCATTTCTTAGATCCATATGTCAAATCTTATAGCAAATCATGTCAATTGTACTTTTTTACCTATAAAATAGTCTTGAGTATTTTTAATTTACATTTGACTCTAAGGTGAACTTCAGTAAAGGTATTTTTAATCCTAGGAACTGAAGACATAGGGTTTTGTTATTGTTGTTTTTTTGTTTGTGTTTTTCTAATGTTTTATTTTTGAGAGAGAGAGAGAGAGTGCTAGGGGGGGAGGAGCAGGGGGCGGGGGCAGAGGATCAGAAGCGGGCTCTGTACTGACAGCAGCCAGTCCAGTGCAGGGCTCAAGCTCACAAACTGTGACATCATGACCTGAGCCGAAGTTGGACACTCAACTGATTGAGCCACCCAGGTGCCTGTATTTTCTCCATCTCAATAAAAAGTGGTTTTCTATCTGTGTCTTGTGCTATTGTGTGCTATCTGCCAAAGCAATACATTTATGTCTTGCAAATACTAGATGTCAAATGCACATTTATTATATTTATACATAAATAATAAAAAATAACTACCATTTTTTAAATACCTATCCAGGCAATGTGAACACCTTTTACAATTCTTATCGGTAACCCCCAAGATAAAGCCTATCTGATAAAGACCACCTGTGGTCTGACAAACTTAGGCTTATCAACTTAATGCTGCAAGGGAGACTGCACACCAGAGAAATCACGGGGCATCTCACCTAGCACAGGAGGAGATAGAGTTATTCTAGGATTTGGGGGAAAGATGGAGTGTAGGTAAAATTTAAAAGAAGCAGTGTTTTGATAGCCTCAAAGCACAGCAGGCTACATGTAAGGGGATTATCATCAGGCCTGAGCTAACAAGAGGACTCGGGATCTTGTTTCCTTGGAAACTACAACGTGAGGATAAATGTGGAATGTTGTATCTGGAAACCCCTTATCTGAAGCTCTGCACCTGGGTTGGAAATCGAGGCTGCTCCTCTGTGTCAAAGTAACTCAAATCCTCCAGGCAGGAGTGGAATATTCCATTCTTACTGATCTTTTAAATGGCAAATATTCTGAAAATCTGTGATTTTTCTGCATTATGTCCTTTTGTTAATTGACAAAAACAATTCTCATGGTTTGCACCCATCAATGTGAGATTAACTCCTTGGTAACAGATAAGGAATCTGCTGTTCTCTAGAGGTTCTGGGTACTTGCTCAATGCTATACAGCTATTAAGTTCAGAGCTGTGATTCATACATATTCTATGACACAACAATTCTACCCCTAACTAAATACTCAACAGATATGAATACCTATGTGTTCCAAAAACCAAGTATAGGAATGTTCATAACAGCATTTTTTAGGACTAAGCATTTTTATGGATTTATTTTTATTGAGTTATAATTGACATACAATACAATGTCATGTACAGATGTTAAGTGTTCAAATCAGTGAATTTTGACATTTGTATGCATCCATGGAACTAGCACCCATATGAAGATATAGAATATTTTCTCATAATCCAGGGAAGTTTCCTTGAGCTGTGCTCCTTTCTATCACATATTTTATGGGGGGGGGGGGGAAGGAATGTAGCAAATGGGTCAGAGTTGTACAAAAACAAAAACATCAAAAACTGCAGGTTTGTGCATATTACTCTATCAAGTTGTGCTCCTTTCTAATGAATTTCCCTCATCCCCAGAAATAACTTTCTAATTTTTATCACTACAGATTTGTTTTCCCTATTCTTGGACTTCGTAGAGATGGAGTCATATTTTATGTATTGTTTAGTGTTAGGCTTATTTCAATTAACATAAGATTTTTGAGACTTATCCACGATATTGCATATATCAGTTGTTTGGTCTTTTTTATTGCTGGGTACTATTTTATCATACAAATATACTACAATTTGATCATCCATTCTCTTATTCATGGACGTATGGACTGTTTCCAGTTTGAGGCTATTATGAAGAAGGCCAGAGGAGCATTTATTTTTACTAATTCCCACCTGGAAATAACCTGAGTGTCCATCAACAGGATAGATAAATTGTAGTAGTATTAGAGAACACAAAAATAAATGTCCTACTGCTATGTAAGCAACGTGGGTGAACTCATGCAAACATAATACATAGTGGGACGCCTGGCTGGCTCAGTCAGTGGAGCATGCAACGCTTGGTCTCTGGGTTGTGAGTTCAATCCCCACGTTGGGTGTGGAGCCTACTTTAAAAAAAAAAATAAATAAATAACATAATGCATAGCCAAAGAAGCCAGACAAAAATGAGTACATTCTGTATCAATCCATTTTTCTTAGATTCAAAATGAGCAAAATCATTTTATTAAAAGTCAGGATAGTATGTAGTTAGTTTTAAGAAAGAGAGGGAGGAAGCGCCTGGGTGGCTCAGTCGGTTAGGCGGCCGACTTCGGCTCAGGTCATGATCTCATGGTCTGTGAGTTGGAGCCCCACGTCCGGCTCTGTGCTGACAGCTCAGAGCCTGGAGCCTGTTTCGGATTCTGTGTCTCCCTCTCTCTGACCCTCCCCCATTCATGCTCTGTCTCTCTCTGTCTCAAAAATAAATAAACGTTAAAAAAAATTTTTTTTTTAAAAAAAGAAAGAGAGGGAGTACTAGGAATGGGCACATGAGGTGAGCTTCTAAGATGCTGGTAGCAGTCTTTCTTGATTTGGGTGGTGATTATATGTATGTGTTTACTTTGTGAAAATTCATCAAGTCATATACATGTGATGTGTCCTCTTCTGAAGTATGCTATGCTTCAGTAAATAAGTTTCATATTTTAAAAATAGAGTGTCGGGGCGCCTGGGTGGCGCAGTCGGTTAAGCGTCCGACTTCAGCCAGGTCACGATCTTGCGGTCCGTGAGTTTGAGCCCCGCGTCGGGCTCTGGGCTGATGGCTCAGAGCCTGGAGCCTGTTTCCAAGTCTGTGTCTCCCTCTCTCTCTGCCCCTCCTCTGTTCATGCTCTGTCTCTCTCTGTCCCAAAAATAAATAAACGTTGAAAAAAAATTTTTTAAAATAGAGTGTCATTATGACCAATATGGTAATCTTTCTAGGGAATGGGAAGGGTCAATGGAGATACAGTATTCACTTAGGTTGCAGTGAAGGCTGGATTCAAATTAGGACTCATCATACATTGCTAGTGGAAATGCAAAATCTTACAGCCACTTTGGGAAACAGTTTGGTAGTTTTTTAGATGAAAACAAATTTACCATATGATCCAGCAATCCCATTCCTAGGTATTTTACCCAAGAGAAATGAAAACACATTTTTATATAAAGATCTGTACATAAATGTGTAAAACAGCTTTATTCATAATAAACCAAAGCTGGAAATAACTCAAATTTCCATCAGCTACTGAATAGGTAAACAAATTGTGGTACATTCATACAATGGAACACTATTCAGCTATAAAAAGGATCAGACTACTGAAACATGGAATGGATTAGTGAGACATGCCCAACACGGACGAATCTCAAAAGCATATGCTAAATGAAAGAAGTCAGGCACACAATCATATTGTGTGACTCCACTTATGAGACATTCCGGAAAAGGCAAAACTGTAGGGATAGAAATCAAATTAACGGTTACGGGGTGGGATGGAGTTGGGGGCAGGGGATTAACTGCCAAGGGGCATAAGGGCAGTTTTGAGGTTGACAGAAATGTTTTATGTCTTGATTGTGGTGATTACACAACTGTATACATCCATCAAAACTCCTTAATCTATATACTAAGATGGGTAAATTTTATTGTATGCAAATTATATCTTATTAAACTTAAAAAAAAAAAAAGGCAGTGCGGTGAGAAGAGCCAGCGCAATGAAGTGGCATTCATGAGATGGGTAGTGTGGAGTTGCAAAAAGGATATACAAGTTGTGGGTTGCACGAATGTTCTGAGGGCCTAAAAGTGATCTTGGGATAGGGTAACAATGGAAGCAAAAAACAAGTGAACATCCATGTTTATTCCAATGTGTGACTCTATTACTTTCCCTCTCAGGAGACAGAAAATGTAGATTCTGTAGAAGCCATCCAAAATAATCGCTTGCAAAATCTAGCGCATGCTATGTGCCAAGTACTGTCCTAAAGACTTCTTATATTATTTAATCCTCACAACCCTAAGTAGAGACAGAACTCAAACCCAGGCAGCCTGACTTCAGAGCTAACCATAGCCTGACACGATGTCACTTTTCAAGTAGAATTGATAACCCTGTTGCAGAGACAACCTGGCAAACGGGAGTAGGCAAAGTAGTCATTGATTCCAGGAAAAGCTAAGGAATACGAATTGCTTTCCCCAAATTGATAACTTTCATTTTTGGCTTCAAAATCTAGAGGTTTTACTCAATCGTATAGGCCAAAGGGCAATGTGGTAGCCAGCCTACAAGATGGACCCCAATGATTCTTACCTCCTGGTATGTACCCACATGGATGACACCGTCCCACATTGAATAGTGTCAATAATTTGACCTCTGTAACCAGTAAGCTATTGTAGAAATGATGGAGAGTGACATCTGAAGGCAGATCATGAAAGACATTGCAGCTTCTACCTTGCTCTCTTGGTTTTAGTCTGGTTCCAAAATCTACTCCCTTTCTTGGCTGATTATGTTTTTTAAGATAGTCACCACAATAGCTATTCAACGTGCTCTTCTACTTTGTCATCTTCTCATTAAGAGAAGGGATTTATGTCCGCTCCCCTCAAGTCTGGATGGACTTCTGTTCGACCAATAGAGTACTGCAGAAGTAAGTTAATGTGACTTCTGAGGACAGGTCAGAAAATGTATGCATCTGCAGCTTTGTTTACTGGATCCCTTCACTTGTGTTTGGGAGTCTGGAGCCACCACGGAAGAAGTCTGATTACCTTGACCCACCATGCTGGGGAAGGCCAAGCTATATATGGAGGGGTTCCAGGTCAGTGCTCCAGTCAGCATTACTGGACTTCCAGAATCCCAGCCCGAGCACTAAATATACAAATAAACAACCTTTAGAGACGATTCCAGCCCCAGGAAGTATCCCTCAGCTTTTGAATCTTCCCAACTGAGGACCCAGACATTGTAGAATAAAGACCAGTCAGCCCCACAGTGCCCTGTCCAAATTCTTGATCAACAGAGTGTGGGCATATTTAAATGCTTGCTTTAAGCCACTAAATTTTGGGGTAGTTTGTTATACAGAAACAATAAGCAGGATATCTTGCAACTCCTGAAAGTTTGGGCCTTCCCAAAAACGGCCCCTCCTCCAAGACCTTTGAGCTGGCCGTTAGTCGAAGACAGCTATACTGCAGGTAACTTATGATCTCAAACCGAAAGAATGGAACTAAAGCCCTAAACTTTGAGGGTTGAGTGGCTGAAGACCTTCCTGAAGAACTAAATATCCTTCTCTGTTTATACTCTATACTTCCCCTACAGTGATTTTTAAGGCTGAGAAAATGGATAAATGGATTTACACAATGAAGATGGTCATAAACATAGCCTACCGCCTTTTCTTTTTCGGGCTGCTGTAACAAAGTTTCACAGACTGCATAGCTTGTAAACAACAGAAATTCATTTCTCAAGAGTTCTGGAGGCTGAGAAGTTCAAGATCAAGGGGCCAGCAAGGTTACGCTCTAGTGATGGCCCTCTTTCTGGTCCACAGTCAGTGCCTTCTGGCTGGGTCCTCACATGGTGGTAGAGATAAGGTATCTAATTCCATTTGTGAAGGCAGGGCCCAAGCACCTTCCAAAGACAGGCTCCACCTCTTAATACTATCGTCTTTGGGGGTTAGGATTTCAACACATCAATTTGGGGGGAGAACCCCCCCAAATTCAGGCCATAGTACCTACAAAATAAAACTTCCTTTAATTTATTGAGAGAAAATAAGTTGTCGCTGAGTCTACAGAATGACCAGGATGTGGCAGTGACAATGTCTGAGAGGCACCTGTTATTAATTTTAAAAATTACCAGCACCAAAGATTCAAACTAATACATTCCTCTCCTTGAGATGGTATCTCAAAATCTTCTCACTCATACCTTATGAAGATTCATCCTGTGTTGTATTTTGACTCATAATGGTGAATATAAAATCAAGGAACAGTGGTGGTGTCCAATATTTCACCAAATAGAAGCCCCATGAGGAAATAAATTTTCTTCACTGCTGTATTCTCATTGCCTAGCATAGCGTTTATAACAAAGCAAGCACTTACACTGGAAAATAAAATCACAGAAGAAAAAAAGAGAATGGGTTTATTCTCTGATGGATATGAAGCTCCCTATTACCACAGTTAGGCTTTTAATTGTTTAAGTCTACAAGCAAAACAAACTGTTTTCTCGGCTAAAGGGCATAATGGGATATGCCTACTGGTAAACCGGCAATCAATCAGTCAATCAATCAATCACCCAACAATACTTGACTCAATTTGAATTTTTATTAACACACATTTTTCAAAGTTTGTACAAACCAAAACATTCCTGTGTTTCAAAGTGTCCATTATACAAACATACAAATAAACAAAAGGTGTTACCAAAAGTTAGCTACTCAATTTCATGGTAAAACAGTGTCATGATTTTTAAAAACCAAAACTTCAAGACTGAGGTTTCTTCCTTCACTTTTTGGAACTTGTGGAAAGTTAGAAAATGTGTGAATCTGCTTTGTATTAAATGCCAACACCTTAAAAAAAGATTTAGTATAAAACTAAGTATGTGTTTTTATATTGTCACTTCATGAAACAGAAATTCTCAAGTCTTCCAAATTAAAAAAAAAAAAAAAAAACCCAAACCATGACTGTAACTTTTTTTCATAATCTTTTCCCCAGAGTCAAACGTAAATGCATCTGAAAAATATTATCTGACAGTTTATCTTTACCTAAAAGTTTCTCATTCAAAAAGTTACAAAAGTGTTTAGCACTGTCGTCTCCCTTGCTTGGAAGGGAAAATGACCTCCCCTACTAGAGTGATAGATGAGCAACGTGGTCCATTGTTTCTTTTATCAGAAAGAAGCCACCCAATTCCACATTTCTGTCCAATTCTGTGCATGGCTCCACTTGTGAGAATGTTATCACAGATTACAAGCACTGGCTTTTAGGAAATGCCTAGCAAGTTAAACTGACTGCTTACAATTTTGGTGCACTGAGGTACAAAGTTCATCTGTCCTCATGGTTACCTTGAGCCTCAGGACCCCTCTGCATTAATGATTCCAAGGTAGTTGATTTTACTGTGTTTCACGGCACATCACACACCTCTCATTTCTTTCACAAACATCCCATGGAGGACCTGAGAGAATGGCGAGAAGTGCAAATCTATCTCCTCTCCCGGAAAAGTAAACCCATGTGCCTGCTCAGTCAGGAAGGGAAAGGCGGACACAAACAATTCTGGCTGAGGCCAAGCTGCTTCTGACAAGCACCTGTCTTCAAGAAACGCCCTTTTCCCACTAAAAGCAGGGAGTGTGCAGGCTGGGATGGATGAGGAGGAAGGGGGAGAAGGTACAGTGACAACATTTCTCCCACTCAGACTCAGAGTCCACACTTGAGCAGCTCGTACTAACCCCCAAAATGCTCTGTAGTTCAAATATTATCCATTTTGAATCTGCTCATTAAAAAAAAAAAAAAAGCTCTCTGACAATGGCCCAATGTAATGACCGATATAAGTAAAGGGTATTTTTTTTCTTTAAAAAGAAGTGGCAGTGTGAGAATTTAAAATCAGTCACATAAAACAATCTAGAAAGGGGTAGGGGAGGGAAACGTCCAGTAAAACCTGGACAACCTTTCTTTCTGCCCTTACTTAAAAAGACAGACTGTTCAAATCTTTGCTACCTCCCCTAAGCATCTCCTTAAATGCTCTTCCAAGAATTCCTCCAAAAGGCACTTAACTCCACACTGATGCACTGAATTGTTGCACCGTAGCAATCAGTTTTTAAGACTCCAAGGTAACAAGAAAAGGTCTTATTCCTTTACTAAAAGGTAGAGAGAAGGGCTTTTTTTTTTTCTTTTTAAGAGGCTTCACTTTTACAAGAACAAGCTAGGCTACCATTATTCCTTTATCAAGAAAAAGTTTCTTTTTTTTAAAAAATAAATAAAACTCTGGCTATACATAGTACAAAGTCATACATAATATACCTGGAAAAAAACCCAAGAGTATACCCTGAAGCAAAAGGTTTATTGGAGAGAGAAAGCCTCTTCCGTTGTACCAAGTCTTAAGGTGGCAGTTTTCAAAGTTCAGAGGGTGGCAGTGATATGTATGTAATTAATGCCAAACTATTTGCTCATGGGTATGGCAGGATGTGATGGACCAAAAAAAAAAAAAAAAAAAAAAAAAAATTCTGCACATAACACTGAACAGTGACTGCCACACACACACACACACACACACACACACACACACACACACACAGAGTAGTGCCAAAAGAGAGAGAGAGACAGAGAGTAGTACTCGGGGTGGGGTTGGGGGGAGTGAGAGTATGAGACAGAGAGCTTGGAACCCCAAACATCCAAGCATGCAGTCATGACACAGCATAAACCAGGTGTTTCCATTCAGCCCACCACAATCCCACAAAGAAGGATAACTGTAATAAAATAGAGATTTCTTAAGAAAGCTTGCAATTCACAGAGAACAGCCAGGTCACCAACCCTCACCCAGGAACCCCTTCGCTGTTGGCTGGGAGCCTCCTTATGGTCTCTCACGGAGAGGTGATAGCTCCTGACTTCTCAGACTTCTTGCTCTTGGACAAGGCAGCTGCCTGCTTCAGGAGCTCTCGGTTTTTGGCCTAAACAAAAAAATCAGTGCAAGGATATTTTAACAGGACAGGACATGTTTTTCATGCAGATGCTAAGGCAGACAACGTAAAGGGTCAGCAAGAGAACAAATTCTAGAGGCAGAAATCAACAGAAAGCTCTAGGGCTTGGTTCAGGGGAAGGAAGTATTTGCTAGAGGTTAATCAGCACACTTCAATCTCCTGGGATCCACTGTTACAAAAGGGTGCTTTGTGCAACACAAACAAACCGTGGAGTGCCTTAACGTGTTGGATAAGCAGAATTTATAATCCAGACATCTGGAATCACATCTGGCTTATCCAAAACTCAAAACGCACATTTATTAATTCCAGTTTTTGAGGGAAAGAGATCAGAACACACCTAACAATGAAATAGTAAAAGACATGGGGCGCCTGGGTGGCGCAGTCGGTTAGGCGTCCGACTTCAGCCAGGTCACGATCTCGCGGTCCGGGAGTTCGAGCCCCGCATCGGGCTCTGGGCTGATGGCTCGGAGCCTGGAGCCTGTTTCCGATTCTGTGTCTCCCTCTCTCTCTGCCCCTCCCCCGTTCATGCTCTGTCTCTCTCTGTCCCAAAAATAAATAAACGTTGAAAAAAAAAAATTTTTTTTTAAAAAAGAAATAGTAAAAGACAGCTAATAAGGTAGATTAAATATGATTTTGTCAATATTTTGAAAACAAAAAAAAAATCTAAGAGATAAATCACTTAAAATACAATCAGCTAAATACACCAGGGTTATCACATAAAACAAGCAGACTCGGGGCACCCAGCTGGCTCAGTTGGTTAAGTGTCCGACTTTGGCTCAAGTCATGATCTCGTAGTTCATGAGTTCGAGCCCCATGTCAGGCTCTGTGCTGACAGCTTGGACCCTGGAGCCTGCTTCAGATTCTATGTCTCTCTCTCCCTCTGCCCCTCCCCTGCTCATGTTCTGTTTCTCTCTCTCTCTCAAAAATAAATAAACATTAAAACAAACAAACAGGCAGACTCACCTGTAACTGCTCTGTGACTTCTTTGTGGGTCTTCTCCATCTGGTTCATTTTGGCTCTCATCTGAGATTCTTGGTATTGAAAATCAGCCTTCAACTCTGTGATCTGAGAGGGGGGAAAAGGCAGACTGACTGAAGAAATCTCTGTGCAGTACAATGATGAATGTTCTGGCAGCAGAGAGCTAAATGGTTCCTCAAATTAATGAAATCCAGGGCTCTTTGGAAGATCCCTAACTAAGCCAAAGCCAGGGAATTCTGTATCCTATTTATCCTAAAGAGTTCTTAAAAATTACACAAAATCCTGACATAGCCATTTCTGATACCTCATCACTGACAGGTTTTAAAGATTTTATGTATTTAATACCTGCCAATAATCCTCCAAATAAATCAGTGATTACAATACAACACAATATGACTGACTGTGAGAAGCCAGAATAATAGCTATCGCCATTTACTAATTTTTTAACCCTGTTCTAGGTAAACTGTTTGATATTTATACACACACACACAATTTTTTTTTTAAATTTTTTTTTTTTCAACATTTATTTATTTTTGGGACAGAGAGAGACAGAGCATGAATGGGGGAGGGGCAGAGAGAGAGGGAGACACAGAATCTGAAACAGGCTTCAGGCTCTGAGCCATCAGCCCAGAGCCTGTTGCGGGTCTCGAACTCACAGACCGCGAGATCGTGACCTGGCTGAAGTCGGACGCTTAACCAACTGCGCCACCCAGGCGCCCCTCACAATTTTTTTTTTTTTGAGTAATCTCTACACCTAAGATGGGGCTTGAACTCACGACCCCAAGATCAAGAGTTGCATGCTCTTCTGAGCTAGCCAGGTACCCCAAACTGTTTGATTATATTATTTCATTCAATCCTATGATAAACCTGTCTGTGGCGGGCAATATTATTTTTCCCATTTTACAGATGGGAAAACAATGGCTTAGAATGGCTTTAAGTTGGGGTGCCTGGGTGGCTCAGTCGGTTAAGCGTCTGACTTCGGCTCAGGTCATGATCTCACAGTTCGTGAGTTTGAGCCCCGTGTTGGGCTCTGTGCTGACAGCTCGGAGCCTGGAGACTTCTTCAGATTCTGTGTCTCCCTCTCTCTGCTCCTGCCCCCGCTCACACACTGTCGCCGTCTCTCAAAAATAAATAAAAAACATTAAAAAAAAAAAAAAAGAATGGCTTAAGTAACATGGCCATGCTCATACATGTTAGCAAGAGACGAGCTAGAATTCAAACCCCAGGCCTTCTTCTATTGACTATGCTATTCAAGGAGCAGGGAGGAGATATCTAAGTCAGGGAAGTGATGTGTGAGCTGAGTTTCGAGGTACATGAGGTACAGCTGGCACACAAGGGAAGGAGAACGACATCCAAGCACAGGAAACTGTACAGGCACAGCCAGAGAGTGTGAGGTAACTGACAGCTTGTTCAAATGACTGATGAGCATGGAGAGTGACCTTGATGCTGTAGATAGGCAGGTATGTTGTAGAAGGGCCTGTGTTCCAAGCCAAGGAGTGTGACCTTGATCCTGAAAGTGCTGAGAAACAATCTATTTGTTTTTGCTCCTTTTAAATCCCTCACTTTGCAAATCAGTAGAAACAAGTTGTTCATTTTGTCTCTTTTGCAAAAACCCTTTTATTATGTGCTATTCTGATCTTGTCTATGAAGAAAACATACTTGGGTCTGCCTTCATCTGACAGTCATGTTGTAAAGTGGAAAGTATACTGGTCTCGAACTTCCCATGAATCTCTATCTTACTGGCAGAAGAAAGCATAGCCTAGTAGAAAGAATGGTAGAGTCAGGAAGACTTGCCATTTACTAATTGTGTGATGTGATGTGTCATTTAATATCTTTGGGTCCGTTTCCTCATCTATAAAATGAGGTCGAAATTAGATGGACGGAATGCATGCAAACATTTTAACAATATAAATGCCTTTGTTAGCCACTCAGAATGAATCCTAGCACTCCAAACTTGGCACAAGAAAACATACAGCCTCAGAGAAAAAAAAGAAAACCAAGAGAAGGATTGGAACTCTAAGAGAAAAAATATGGGAGGATACTTTTCATCTACAAAATGATGACAATAGTAATTCCTATCTCAAAGGTCTGTTATGAGGATAAATGGATTAATACATAGAAGGCACTTAGAACAGAGTCAGGCACATACTTAAGTATCCAGTAAAAGTTTAGCTATTATTGTTACTAATATATTAAGACAAAAAGAAGATACTCTTTGGAGGGGCGCCTGGGTGGCGCAGTCGGTTGAGCGTCCGACTTCAGCCAGGTCACGATCTCGCGGTCCGTGAGTTCGAGCCCCGCGTCAGGCTCTGGGCTGATGGCTCAGAGCCTGGAGCCTGTTTCCGATTCTGTGTCTCCCTCTCTCTCTGCCCCTCCCCAGTTCGTGCTCTGTCTCTCTCTGTCCCAAAAATAAATAAACGTTGAAAAAAAAAAAAAATTTAAAAAAAAAAAAAAGAAGATACTCTTTGGGAACCTAAAAGTAAGAGGGGCACCTGGGTGGCTCAGCTGGGCGTCCAACTCTTAATTTGGGCTCAGGCAATGATCCCAGGGTCTTGGGATCGAGCCCCATGTTGGGCTCCACATTGAGCATGGAGCCTGCTTGGGATTCTCTCTCCCTCTGCCTCTCCCTCTCTCTCTCTCTCCCCCTCTGCCACTCTCCCCCACTCTCTGTCTCTCTAAAATAAAAAAGAAAAGAAAAATATAACCTAAAAATAAGAGAAATAGACCTGAATCTCAAGAAGGATGTAAAAAGTTCCCTTAAAGAAGGAGGATGACTGTTACACCAGGGTAAGACTTAACTGAAGATGTTAATGTGTTTAAAGAATGGGTCACTCAGGGAGTTGTCAGTAATGGAAGCAAAGTGATGTAAGAGTCATGGAGGAAGGCCTACCTGACCATTGTCCAGGAAGGAGGGAGACCTGGCCCACATATTTTAAGCATTACTGTCTCACGGGCATGGCCATCCCAATACCAGAGACGGAGGTATCAGGTTCTCAGCCTGAGAGCATTAAAAATTCCAATTACATAACCACCTCCTCTTGTCCCAACTCCATGTTCATTCAGCACCTTCTGATTACAACTTTCCAAGGCAGTTCATGCTGAGAAATGTAGCAGTCAGTTATGCCCCCTGTGAATCAAGGGGGGCACTGTAGTTTTACACATCACCTCTGTAAGCCTGGCAAACATGAGTGAAACTTCCTCCAAATGTTGAGAAAAGTCAACTTTCTAAATGCACCTGACCAAGGCAGAGTGAGGGTTCTCTCTCACGGTAACAGCAGATCACGAGTCACCTTGGCAGACAGTAAGCCTCTCCCACAATACCCCAACCTTGACACTGGATCCCTCAAAGCTTCAGTGGTCAGTACCAAATAAGTATCAGTTAAACAGAGTTAGCACCATGCCCTATGGTACCACATGCTTACCCTTGCACCATTCTGGCCTGAGAGGCATTAACAAAACTGTACCTTCTTCTCTTTCTCTAAAATCATTTGATCCTTTTGATGCAGCATCTTCTTCAGAGTGGCCACTTCTTCCTTCAGTTGGGCGATGATGACAAAGTGGTCAGTGCCTGGTGAGTCCAGGGCCAGGTCTGGGGAAAAGCTGAGTAGAAAAATGGAGAAGGAAAAATCATAACTTGGAGGGATAAACCTTTTTTCACTTGAGGACACACCATGGACCACTTGACTACAAGCTCCAGAGTAGGAGCAACCATTTGAATTCCCAGCAGGAAGTACAGTGCTCCACACACGCCACACTCAATAGCATTTGCTAAACTGCACAGGCGAGGCGATCATCAGATCTTGGTTCTTTATGTTCTGCTCCAAAGCACCATGTATGGTGCAGCTGTTAAGAAGCTGCTGCATCCCATTCCAGGAGCAGTCAGTCCCTTTTAAAAATTAGAAAAAGATGAAATTAATAGGAAGGAAGCCAACTTCCCCTACACTGCAACTGGCCTGTTGACTACCACTTCCAATATCAAGAATCCAGTGATAATCAGGAAAGAAACAGGTGATAAAATCCAGAGTCACACCATAACCTGCGGTTTCAACAGATTCTTCTCAGTAACAGTACCTGAGCACTTCATTTTGTTAAAGTGCCAGGTGAACTCTGTCTTTTTCGGAGAGTTTTGTAACCAGGCCTAGTTCCAGGGAATCTGTGAACGCCTGAAGTTGCATATAGAATTCGGTGTATACATACAATGGATGGTTTCTAGGGTGAGGATCCACAGCGTTCCCTGGTTGGTCAGAGATGTCTTAGGCCCAAAACAAGTTAAGGAATCACTGCCATAAGAGTCAAGTCCTGCCCTTCTCTAGAGACTGCCCAAAGAAACCTCCTTACCCTTCCCAGGGCAACCTTTAAAGTAAAACACAAACCTGTTTTTCCTAAGCAGTCAGTGGAATATTGATTCACTACTCCCTAGATCAATACAGCAATGACTCTAGTTCATCTTGAATTACAGCTAATAACCAGCACTTCTCTACATGGGTAGAAACTCCAAATAGCAAGTGGAATCACTGAACATCCTCAGTTACCAAGTCAAACATTTCTATGGCTAGAAGACATGGTTGACTGCTAAGAATATTCTCTCTTCATCTACATGAGGCATGTAAGAAGAACATCAGAAGAAGAATGAACCGGTGCTTTCTTAACTGATGAATATGCAGAATTTCTGGGTGACGAAAAGTAAAAGCAATATAATAAAACAAGGTAAGCAGGAGAAAATGCTGAAAGGACCCATCAAAGTCTCCTCTACCAGTTTCAATACCTGCCAAGGGACTGTCTTCCCTCAATCCAAAAGATTTTCTTTAAACCCATAACTAGAGTGACAAATGAAACAGTGTAATGGGCTAGTATAAATCTTGTGCTCCCGAAAGCTTCTAATGCTCTGCCCACCTGCTTCTCAAGAGAGGATTTTTCCCATACCACTATTGTTGACAAAACCAGTCATGTCTGTCCTGTCAGGGCCTGACCTTTCTAACTCTCTAACTTCTGACTAATAAGAACTGTTGGAAATCAAATGAAAACAGATGGCTCGGTTAGCAAGGCAGAAAATCAGATCCAGTCTCTTTCCAAGCATCTCCAACAAAAGGGTGAGGCCACACAAAGTACGTCTAATTTTTCAGGCATATTTCAAATGGAGAATAAAATAAAACTAGGGTTTTATGAGGAGGGGCACTTGGCTAGCTCAGTTCACGGAGCATGTGACCCTTGTTCTCGGGGTGGTAGGCTTGAGCCCCACATTGGGTGTAGAGATTACTTAAAAACTCTTAAAAAAAAAACAACTACAAAGAAAGGAAAGGAATATCCTTTAGAAACAATCAACAGGTATGCCTTATCGCCAATGGAACAACAAACAAATAGATCAAAAAGTAGCTGGTACGTTTTCTCAGGGACGGAAAGCTAGAAATGAACTCAGATCTTTCTCAAAGTGAAAAGTTCTTGCTATGGAGCACCCGGGTGACTCAGCCAGTTAAGCATCCAACTCTCGAACCCGGCTCAGGTCAAGATCTTACAGTTCGAGGGGCACCTGGGTGTCTCGGTCGGTTAAGCATATGACTTCGACTCAGGTCACGATCTCATGGTTCTTGGGTTCGAGCCCCACGTCGGGCTCTGTGTCTACAACTCAGAGCCTGGAGTCCGCTTCATCTGTGTCTCCCTCTCTCTCTGCCCTTCCCCTGCTCGTTCTCTGCCTCTGTCTCTCAAAAATAAACATTAAAAAAAAAAATCTTACACTTCGTGAGAGAGAGCCCTATGTCAGGCTCTGCACTGACAGCATGGAGCCTGCTTGGGATTGTGTCTCTCTCTCTCTCTCTCTCTCTCTCTCTCTCTCTCTCTCCTCTCTCTGCCTCTCTTGCACGTGTGCACTCTTTCTCTCTCTCAAAATACATAAACTTAAAAAAAAGTTTTTGCTACGATTTCAGCAAACTAGAAAATATGAGAGGGAGGCTATGAATTTTGCGGGATACTAAAAAAAAAAAAAAATGACCAAGGCATTTAAAATTTTTTTTTCAGTTTATGTATTTATTTTGAGAGAGAGAGAGAGAGAGAGAGAGAGAGAGAGAGAAAGCATGCACCCGCACGTGCATGTGTGCACACAAGCTGGGGAGGGGCAGACAGGCAGGCAGAGAGAGAGAATCCCAAGCAGACTCCATCCTGTCAGCACAGAGCCTGATGTGGGCCTCAAACCCATGAACTGTGAGATCATGATCTGAGCCAAAGTTGGCCACTTAACCAACTGAGCCACCCAGGCGCCCCCAGAGGCATTGTAGAAGTATAAAACTATTCGAGAAAAGGTTTTATAAAAAACCTAAAGTGATGCATTCTCTCAGTACAATATGGAAGACTAATGGAGAAAGAAAGAGAGGAAAAAAAAAATCAAATATGTCTCAATATTTAAAAAATAGGAGTGGAGGGGCGCCTGGGTGGCTCAGTTGGTTAAGTCTCCGACTTCGGCTCAGGTCATGATCTTGCAGTTTTGTAGGTTTGAACCCCGCGTTGGGCTCTATGCTGACAGCTCAGAGTCTGGAGTCTGCTTCAGATTCTGTGTCTCCCTCTCTCTCTGCCCGTTCCCTGCTCATGCTCTGTCTCTCTCTCTCTCTCAAATAAATAAACATTAAAAAATAATAATAAGAGTGGAGAATGGTAGAATAGAAAGGAGAATGGAAAGCTGTTAGAGAGCAGCTTGCAGAAAAGGGGATAACAATGAAAGGACAAGAGCCTATATGGCTATTTTCAAAGTGGGGTCAGGAAAGTGGACTACGATCAACTGAAAGCTAAGGGGCGGCTACAATAGATAGTTCAGAAACAAGACCGGTAACCTTTGGTACAGAACTGAATTCAAGATAGATATTCAGTAAAAAAAAAAAAAAAAAAAAAAAAAAAAAAAAAAGGGGGTTTGCATAACATTACAAAAGGACCATCAAAAAACAGCTTGTCAGAATGTTTTCAAAGTGAGGGAAAAGAAAGAAAAAACTACACAGAAGTAAAAATAAAGGAAAAATGTCACTTAACTTTTGCTATGAACTTTTAAAAGAAATGCAAACAAGTGGAATTGGTAAGTTAAGACTGCTAATGCAGGAACATTCAAATGGAACTTGTATGTATATGAAAAAAACTTTTGTAGAAACAGAAAAGTTTTCCAAATTTTCAAGTTATCAGGGCAAGTTATTTTAACAAACTAGCATCTACATTTCAAGAAAAAAAATGATCTTTTAGATCTTTTCCAGATGAGATTGTTAAAGACCATGGTAAGGATCAGTATTTCCTACTTGAGGAAAACAATCATTGCTGGTGATTAGAAGTGATAAAACACTCTCAACAGGGGCACCTGGGTGGTTCAATTGGGTAAGCATTTGGCTCTTGATTCTGGCCCAGGTCATGATCTCCCAGTCATGGGACTGAGCCTTACGTCAGGCTCTGCACCGACAGTAAGGAGCCTGCTTGGGATTCTCTCTCTCCCTCTCTCTTTGCTCCTCCCCCACTCATCCTCTCTCTCTCTCCCAAAATAAACATTTTTAAAATATCACTCTGAACAGAAAACTTAAGTTTTTAGCTTTGTATATCCATAGCAATGGACAGCAAGAATAATGGCAGTATCTTAAGAACAAATAATCTAAAAGAAGGTAAGCTTTAAGGACTGGCTGGTTAAACTAAAGTCAAGAATGCACTTTTTCCAGGTCATTCAAATACAGCCTGGGTCATAAGTGAGCACAAAACAGAAATGATGAATCTAAAGGCTGTGGGTCTTGGTTTAGACCTTTATTTTATTTATTTATTTATTTATTTATTTATTTATTTATTTAAAGTTTATTTAGTTTTGACAGAGAGAGACAGAACATGAGTGGGGGAGGGGCAGAGAGAGGGAGACACAGAATCTGAAGCAGGCTCCAGGTTCTGAGCTGTCAGCACAGAGGCCAATGCGGGGCTCGAACTCACGGACCATGAGATCATGACCTAAGCTGAAGTCGGAAGCCCAACTGACTGAGCCACCCAGGCACCTCTTGGCTTAGACCTTTATAAAGGCAGGGAATTCAGAAAGGTTCACTCCTTGACATGGTTTTTGTAGGATCAGGCATGCTGGCAGGGGTGATGGGACAATCTTCATGATGGTCAGGATATCTGCTCAAGTAACAGTGAAGCTGATGGTCTTTATGGTTCCTTTCTCCATATAATTTGAACATCCAAGTTAAACATTTCCAGAAGGTTCCATTTAACAAGTATAAAATCAATGATACTAGTGGATAAAAATCCACTGTAGAATCTGAAATCAACTTAATAAAAAAGGTAACGGTAAAGAATAAACTTCATAGATGCTTTGTGTACCCCGAGATGAAATTTGGTCCTGGCAAGCCTATGTGCTAAGTCTACTCCCATTCCCACCACCTGCTGGGAGGGAGAACTGACACTGGGAGTTTTCAGAATGGAGAGGATTTCAAGGCTTTGGAGGAAGAGTGTGCCAGTGTCTCACTGCAGGATGCCTGGGCCTGGAGAAACAGGAAAATGGTTGGCCCCAAGACTCAGCTGGGAAGTAGCCCACTGTACCAACACAGACGGGACACTCTGGATATTAGGACAGAGCAGCTTGCAAGAGGAAGCATCATTCAGATGGAGAGAGGAAGGCAAGGAGTAAATATATGCTTTTAAGACAGGCTTAAAATGCAGTAAAAATATTCAAATGCATCTCATTCTCTGCTGATTCAGTAGCTGCCCTGGGCTTTCTGCATGCTAAGGAAGCATGAATTAGACTAAGAACACTGCCTTAACTCCCAACTTGTCTCTGCTCCACCTCTCAATACCAACTCTGGCCCTGCATGGAGGAGGCCACAGGCACAGAACACAATGAAAAGCATATAGCTCCTGACTTCTTAGAATTAGTGTGGGAGAGTTATATGTTGATCGCAGAATTCAGTTGCTATTAAATCGTTATATGTGCTTGTCTTTTAATGACAAGATTAGAGTTATAAACAAATAGCAGCACTGCTTGCTTATTCATAAGATATCAAGTGGCTAATGGAGTGACCCTCGGAGGCTCAATAACAACCCTAGACTAGGTCCAAGGCACACCCTGGAATGTATTCCTGTTTCAGGAACTGTATATGCAGTAACTCAAATGGAAGCATGCACACATACCAATTGGCTTACCTGTCTCCGTTGGTTGTGATTGATTCAAACTTGGATTTTTTCTTTGGGATTTCATTTTGAATTGAAGATGTAGAAAGTGTTTTCTGGCTTTTAATGGCAAAAACAGAGAAACACAAATTAGAAATCAAAGATTTATAAAACATCACAACAAAAGTTTGTTCAAACAGGACCAATGTAATATCACAGCTCCTCCATGAAAGAGCTAATTATTCTTGACTATTAAAATCCACTGAGGTGTTGATTTCATAGGTCCTGGATGCATGGGTAGCTCACTTCCAGAGACCTCCAAAATTCTTACCTTTAATTAAATATTATCTGCTTTATTAACAACTATGGGAACAGAGTCAATAAAATTTTAATAAGACGTGGGGTGCCTGGGTGGCTCAGTCGGTTAAGAGTCAGACTTCAGCTCAGGTCATGATCTCATGGTTTGTGATTTCGAGCCCCGCATCGGGCTCTGTGCTGACGGCTCAGAGCCTGGAGCCTGCTTCAGATTCTGTGTCTCCCTCTCTCTCTCCCCCTCCTCTGCTCATGCTCTGTCTCTTGAAAATAAATAAACGTTAAAAAAAAATGTTCTTTAAATTTTTAATAAGAAGTAAAACCTACCTTACAGTTTAAGAAAGTACTTTCACATTTAATGTTTCATGTACATCTTCCAAGTCTGTGAGGTATATACAAGGCACTATTTCTACTCTGCAGAAACTGAGGCTCATCAAGTTTAAGTGACCTTCCCAAGGATATATAGCTAGTCGATAGTGAAGCGAGGACTAGATACCAGGTTGAACCCCTAATCCAGTTCTTCTTCAGGATAGTTCTGTGAATCTACTGATATCTGAGTCCCACAAACCACTAAAAATCAGTTATAGACTCAATGAGTTCACCCTCGAGTAAGACCCTTTCTTTCTTGATCTCTTTTCAATATTTGATACCACTGATCATGCCATCCTTAACCCCCCTTCCAACTTTACTGAGAAATAACTGACAAATTGTATACATGTAAAGTGTACAACATAACATTTTGATAAACGTGTATGTTATGGAATAATCACCAAGATTAAGATAATTACCACATCCATCACCTCACATAACTTTTTTTTTTAATGGCAAGAATGCTTACAATCTACTCTCAGCAATTTTTTTTTAATGTTTTTATTTATTTTTGAGACAGAGACAGAGCATGAGCGGGGGGGGGGGGGGGGGAACAGAGAGAGAGGGAGACACAGAATCTGAAGCAGGCTCCAGGCTCCGAGCCGTCAGCACAGAGCCCGACACGGGGCTCGAACTCACGAACCGTGAGATCATGACCTGAGCTGAAGTCGGATGCTTAACCGACTGAGTCACCCAGGCGCCCCAGCAATTTTCAAGTATATAGTATCATATTAAGAATAGCCACTCTGCTGTATATCAGATCCTTAGAACTTACTCTTCTTATAACTTAAAGTTTATACCCCTTGACCTAAATCTCCCCATTTCCTCCTTCCCCAGCCCCTGGCGACCATCATTCTAGTCTCTGTTTCTATGAAATTGGCTTTTTAAAAAGATTCCTTGTAAAAGTGATACCACAAACTGTATGTGTATATGTGTGTGTGTGTATGTGTGTGTGTGTGTGTGTGTGTGTATCACATTTTCTTTATCCGTTCATTCATTGTAGGGCATTTATATTGTTTCCATATCTTGGCTATTATGAATAAAGCTGCAATGAACCTGGGGGTGCAGATAGCTCTTCAAGATACTGATTTCATTTCCTTGGGATATATATACTCATAAATGATTGCTAGATCAAATATATAGTAGCTGTTTTCAATTTTTTGAGGAACCACCATCCTGTTTTCCACAATGGTTGCACCAATTTACCTTCCCACTAATGGTGTATAGGGTTCCCTTTCTCCACAACCTTGCCAACATTTGTTATCTTTTGTCTGTCTGTCTGCCTTCCTTCCTTTCACAATCTCTGCACCCAAAGTGGGGCTCCAATTCACAACCCTGAGATCAAGAATCTCATGCTCCACCAACTGAGCCAGCTGGGCACCCCTCCTGACTTTTTGATAACAGCCATCTTAACAGATGTGGGGTAATATTTCATTGTGGTTTTGGTTTGCATCTCCCTGATGATTAGCAATGTTTAGCAACTCTGTATGTATCTATTGTATATATTCTTTGGAAAAATGTCTATTCGGGTCCTTTGCCCATTTTTTTAATTGGATTATTTGCGCTTTTTTTGTTATTCCGTTGTATGAATTCTTCATATATTTTTGATATTAACCGCTTATTAGGTATATGGTTTGCAAATATTCACTCCATCCTTCTTGAGTGCTTCTAGAATTCTGTTCTCAGCCTCCAACTTGAATTCTATCATCAAAGAGCATGGTTTAAACAACTACTTATCATATGGACTGGAGATGGTGTTCCCCAGATCACCTGTACCATAATCATCCAGGATGTTTGTAAAACAATGTAGATTCATGGACTCTATCCTAGGTCCTACTGAATTAAACTCTGGGATGAAGTTGCAGGAATCTGTACTTTATAATAACTTCTATTCCTACTGACTCTTATGTGCTCCAAACCTTTCTTCTGAGTTTTCGGCTAAAGCTCCCACAAAATTGTTCTTGATGCTCCAACCTCAACTTTAAAAAAAAAAACAAACTGAACTTCTCTTTTCTTCCTGTATTCTCTTTCAGTTAAAGAATATACCTATTCATCCAAGTAAGAAACCTGAGAATGATTCTTTACTCACCCAACTCCTGCCCATCTACCTGTTCATTAAATTATCTAAGTTTCTCATAATTCTCCCTCTAAAGTATCTTCCTGAATCTGCCTCTTTTTTTATTTTTATTTTTGAGAGAGTACGAGCAGGGAAGGGGGCAGGGAGAGAGGAAGACACAGAATCTGAAGCAGGCTCCAGGCTTCTGAGCTGTCAGCACAGAGCCCGACGTGGGGCTCAAACTCATGGACCGGGAGATCATGACTTGAGCCGAAATCGGATGCTTAACCAACTAAGCCACCCAGGCACCCCATGAATCTGCCTCTTTGATCTCTGGTGCCATGGCCTCAGTTGAGAGTCTAATATTAATACCTCTTACTGTGGACTCTTACAAAACAGGTTCTTAACTAGCCTCCGGTCTCTTTTTCTTCCAATGTTTTCTCCACAATCATCGGGTCAGGTTCATGCTCCTTAACGTTTTCAGAATCCCTTTCTCTCCCACTCCCTGGCTCCCAAACATAAGCTCCAGAAACATAAAAGGACCTGCAACTCCTCAGGGCCGTGTGGTCTTACGTCCTCCATTTCTCTGCACACACTATTCCCTCAGCCTAGGATGCTTCTGCCCATCCGTGATCTGATGATTCCAACTCATCCTAAAATCCAGCCCCAACCCAGCTCTTCTCTGAGCCTCTCTTGCCTGACTCCCCAAGGCAGTTAATTACTACTGCCTCTCATGCCTGCATCTTGATGTTTCCACTGTGGTGCTCATCGAATTATAATGCAATGATTTGATTACAGGTCTGTCTTCCCTACCAGACTGCATACTCTTGGTGAGCAGCATGATTCTTTTATTCATCTCTGCCTTCCTAGCAGAGTCACTGGCCCATGAGAGTACTTAATAATAATGAACAAACAAAATCATAATGGTAACAATAACAAACAGTAATTAAAATATATTGAATGCTTCCTATATGCCAGTTATAAAGCAAACCACTATTCATGCACTATATAATTTATCTCCACAATTCTATGAGGTAATATTATTATTTCCCTATTTTAAAGATGAACAAGCTTGCCCAAGATCCCACACAGAGAACCTGGCAGAGTCAGGATTCAATCGAAAGCCAGAACTCTTAACAACATTACAGATACTCTGAAAGGAAGCTTAAGACAACAATGAAAGGACATCTTTTTGACTGGATTCCCACCAGGACAAACCTAGAACAGCTACCAACCTCCTGGCCAACTATGCATTAAAAAAAGCTGCATCCCTCAGAAAGTGACATGCCCAGTCTTCTAAGGAGATAATCCACTCCAAGGGTGAGGGGAGCATTATAGTCAAAGCAGAACAATTTCACAAACTTTCCAGACACAAGACAAACCAAGTCAGTAAATCCTAATACCTTATGGAAATCTCTCTGGCACTTGGAAGATACATGAACTGTCCAATGTGACAAAGGAGATTCCTCCTAAGGCTAGTAACTAGAGAGAAAAGAAGAGGAAAATTGATACCAAATGGTTTCTTCCATGGCTAATTGTGTATTCCGTCTGACCAATAGGTACCTCTAGTCCTATCTCATGCACCTTGGGGATACCTGTTATAATGGCTGCCACCACTCAGTCGACTATACTGTTCCTTCTCTTGGTGGCTGGCACGGGAAGAGCTGCTCAGGTGTTTCCTCTGCTCTTTGGTCTTCTGAAGGACCCGTTTGTAGGACAGTGTGCACAGCCAGCACAGCAATTTCCCATCTACCTGAAAGACAAGGAGACAAACATGAAGAAGAGAGAATGTAGTACAGAATGGAGCTACTGGGAGCTCCGGACCTCTGGGTTAAGTCCCGATTCTGCCACTTAGGAGGTGTGTGAACTTAGGCAAGTCCTCAACCTCAATTAAATCCTCCTATGTCCTTGTGAATTCAGCAGCTACTGTGATTCCCACTGGAAAGGTGATGACATTGATGCCTAATAAGAGTAAGTAACTCGTCCAGGACCATTCAGCTAGCCCAGGTCAGTAGGACTGCAGAGCTTATACTCCGACCATCATCATATGCTACCTCGTGATTCCTAATTCAGCTTCTCCAGTATCTTAATTCAGGGAAAAGGTGCTCTGGTTGGCAGACAGGAGTATTCTGGTCACTGGAGAGTTAATATCCTCCCATGATAAATTAATGAATTTGGTTCACAGGAGTCAGTTCTCATGAGCGTAAGCATCTCTGAAAAGTACCTCTGGACACTGAAAAAGTTTCTGTACTGCATTCCTTCATTAAAAAAAATATTTACTGAAGAGATTGCTAGTTGCCAGAGGTGGGGAGGGGTGGGTAGGTGAAATGGGTGAAAGTAGTCAAAAGGTATAAACTTCTAGTTAAAGGATAAATAAGTCATGGGGATGTAATGTACAGTATGGTGACTATAGTTAGTAATACTATATTGCATATTTGAAAGTTGCTAAGAGAGTAGATCTTAAAAGTTCTCATCACAAGAAAAAAAATCCCATAACTGTGTATGGTGACAGATATTTACTGGACTTATTGTGGTGATCACTTTCCAATATATACAAATATCAAATCATTATGCTGTACATTTGAAACTGATATATGTTGATTATACCTCAATTTAAAAAATACATAATCACTTCACTTTTTAAAATTAATTATTTATTTATTTTAGAAAGAGAGAGAGTATGAGTGAGCGAGACGCAGAGAGGAAGAAAGAGTATCCTACAAGGGGCAGAGAGAGAGAGAGCAAGAGAGAGAGAATTCCACGCAGGCTCCACACTGTCAGTGCAGAGCCCAAAGCGGGGCTCGAGCTCACCCGACATAGGACTTGAACTCATGAACAATGAGATCATGAGATCATGACCTGAGCCGAAGTCGGATGTTTAACCGACTGAGTAACCTAGGTGCCCCACTTCACTTACTTTTTAAAAAGTAGAAAATGAGAAGCACAATTTTTCTCAGTAAAAAACAGTAAGCTGGAGATATATTTCAGATTAATATTTTGACAGTGTCAGGTAAGACGACTAAAAGAGGGGGAAGAAATAGTTCTCGATAAAGTATGACTCTTATCAAAACAAGTAAATATATATATATATACATATATATGTATGTGTGTGTGTGTTGTGTGCACCTGTGTGTGTGTATATGTGTATGAATATATGTATGTTTGTTTGTTTTGGGCACTTACTATGTGCCAGGCCACTGGAAATGCGGCAGAGAACAAGATGGACAAGGAGCTCACGTTCTAGTGAAGGTGGACAAACATAAGAAAATAAACAAGATAATTTCTCACAATGTTATGCTGTGAAGACAACAAAACAGGGTAATATGATAGGGGGTGAGTGAGTTAGTAAAGGGGCTCTGTGAGGAAGTAGCATCTGAGCATGAGGAACCAATTAAGACTGGTGGGTGTTATCAGGCAAAATGATAGCCAGTGCAAAGGTAGGAATGAAACTGGCACATTTGAAGGGCTAAAAGGTGGTCAGTGTGGCTGAAACAAGGTGACAGGCGGGAGGCGTTAACGTCAGGAGAGACTGAGAGGCAGGTATGGGCAATGTACATCAGAGAAGGGGGTTGGGATTTGTTCTAAGTGCAGCTGGAAGCCACTGGAGGGTTTTAAACAGAACAAATCTAAACCATTTTTAGTTTACTAAGGTACCATCACTCCACCCAGAGCTCTCCTCTATGTCATCTTGGAATTTTTAACTTCAACAGATAGAAACACTTGAAACAGTCAGATAGTGAAACTGGTAATACAAGTGTATCCTAAGTCACAGTCTCTCCTTTACAGAGTTCTATAGAATTTTGCCAATCATCGCTTTACTTATACAGGGTACAGATCACTGTTAATTAAGATTCTCATGAAATACCAGCTCATGTAATATTAGAATATAATAGTCCAGGGATGCCTGGCTGGCTCAGTCAGAACATGTGACTCTTGAGCTCAGGGTCAGAAGTTTAAGCCCCACGTTGGGTGTAGACATTACTTAAAAAAAATATATATATATATATATATATTTTAAATTTATATATATTTTTATTTATATTTTATTATATTATTATATTTTATTTATATATATTTATATATATTTATTATATATATACACATACATGTATATATATATATATATATTTTTTTTTTTTTTTTTAAAGAATATAATGGTCCACATTTGCTAAATGAAAACAAAGGCTGAAAATCTTCAAGTTCAAGAACAACTAGGACAGGAACGGAGATTTCTTTGTTATACGTCCTTTTTTTTTTTTTTTTTTAAAGATTTTAAGTGATTTCTACACCCAACATGGGGCCGAAACCCACAACCGTGAGATCCAGAGTCGCATGCTCTACTGACTGAGCCAGCCAGTGGCCCTGTTGTGATTTCTTTTTGACACAATTGACCAAACTTAATTTCTCAGAAAGGAAAAAAAAAAAAAAAAAATCAACAAAACAAAACACAGAGATTTACCTTCTTTCGATCATCCTTCCTGTCAAATGCACATTGCTGCTTACACTGTTCACATGAATAGGGTGGTCCATACTTCTTCTCTGAATTTGTGCAGCGCTGGCATTTGTTGCCGATAAATGCTGCAATTATGTTGCAATACTGACAAGGTTTGGGCTGAAAGAGAGGGGAAAAAAAGGGTCAACTAAGTATATTATAAAATACCACTGCATTTTTTAAAGCAATAATTCCTATTATACAGTTCATCAGTCATTGTAAAAATGTATTCCCAACTTCATAAATTTCCTTCTACACTGAGCAAATGAAGCCCAATTCCTAATACTATGTCAAGTGATTTTCTGCACAGGACTATTGATTTTAAAACAAATAAATTAACAAATACCAAAACCCCACTAGAGTATATGCTGGGACTTTTGTAAGAAATTCAACAGAACCAGTTCTTTGGAGAAACCGGTAAGTGCTTCCAAATTTCTGGAAAGGCCTCTTTGCCATTATCACCGCATAAACAGGCTGGGAGAATGCCTGCAAGGACATAATATAGAACCCTAGCACAGAGAGACCCCCTCCCCCCTAAAAAAGTCATCAAAACGAAAGTCAACTGCTACCAAACAAAGACGTCACATTGTAGGATCCATCTTTCCCATCCGCTTTCCATACTGGTTTCCGAAGCTCTCAAGGAAAATTATAACGACAATCCCGCCATCATGAACATAAACACAGAACTTCTCCGTAAGTATTAGCTAGGTTCAAAAGCTCAAGGGCTAGATAAACTTTTCTGAGAAAGTATTTACACATAAGATATTCTAATAAAAATATGGTAGTTATATAAATAATCCACAGAATGTTAAGGTTCCAAGAGACCCAAGTACTCACTGTTAGGTACAGAGAAACTCTACTTACTGTTCCATATAACTGCACATTCTGTGCACACTTCTTGCATATTGTATTGGTTTTACTGTTAAGGAAAAAAGAGACACAATGCTTTTATGAGAAAAAAGTTGCTTCACTTACAATATCTGAAAACTGATTCCTCCTTAAGCCCACAGAATTTGCTTATTGCTAAGTGCCAAGGTGATATTTGGCCTGGACACCTGGTTAACAGAAAGTTAAGTATTTGGCCACTAACTCTTTTATTTATTAATTATTTTATGGTTATTAATTTTATTAGCTCAGATAAAATGAGGTTTTGGTTAAAGTGGACAGTGAGTTATTTCGGAGTATCACATCTCTAAGTATCACTAAACAAAACTAGCAAATATGGACAGGACCCTCAAAAGAATATTATGTTAGACAGAAATGGACTAGCAGTTAATTCTCAATTTAGATGAACAGCTGAGAAACTTGAGGTGAGGAATGAAGTATATGCGTTTGGAATACTAACTCAGAGATTCTATTCATGTTGACTTTACTCTGTCTACACCCTCCTCTGTAAGTAAAAGCATATGAAAATCCCAGATGTGGGGAAATGGATGCTAGGACTAAATATTTTGTCAATATTTCCAATTTCTCTAAGAACTAAGCACTGATGAAAATAAAAACGTCTTCGGTCTTGTGAAGGTCCAGAGACCTGTATTATCTAAATATCTGAGCTGATAAACTGCCTTAGGGGAAAAAAATCATCTTCAAATAAAGTCTAATTCTTCACAAAGACAGGTACAATAAATGCTTGATGTGCAAGAATAGTTGAAACAATATTCTGGGGCTGAACATAAAATCACATAAAAATGCAGTCTTATTAGCTATTTTGTGATTATTTTCCCATAAAGTCCTATAAAAGTGACCATAAAGTTAAAACAAAGAAAGACCTCAGAGTACAAAACATTTAAATTAAAGTGAGATATTCAAGTAAAATATTTTCCATTTTCTGCCATTTTAAAGAGACAGGACAAGATGTGAGGCGTATCGAAAGAAACCTCTAGAAAAAGGATTCACGTCGGTGATTCTGGAATGTTGAACTTTTAGTTTATACTTATATTTATTACTGAAGAAGTGGGATTTATATGTATCAATATATACAAATGCTCCTGACGTCTTGGAAAACAAAGAAAAGTCATTTCGGAGCACGCAGGTGGCTCAGTCACGTGTCTGGCTCTTGATTTCAGCTCACGTCATAATCGCGCGGTTTCCTGGATTCAAGCCCCACGTCGGACTCTGCACACCGACTGCGCCACAGCCTGCTTCGGATTCTCTCTCTCCCTCTCTCTGCCCCTCTTCGACTTGTGCTCTCTCTCTCAAGATAAATAAATAAACTTTAGAAAAAAAGAAAAAAAGGAAAACCACTCCTATGATCCATCTTGAATCATTTTTTTTTAAGATTTTATTTTTTTAAGTCACGTCTACACCCAACCTGCAGCTTGAATTTACAACCCCAAGATCAAGAGTTGCGTGCTCCAATAACCGAACCAGCCAGGTGCCTCCATCTTGAATCAATTTTTATGTATGGTGTAAATTCATATCTCACCCTACACCCAAAATTAATTCAAGGTGGATCATGGACCCAAATATAAAAGCTGAAACATAAAGCTTCTAGATTATGTTTTATATGTTTCCGTATCTATGAAGGGCTAAAACAGGTAAAACTGATCTACGGTGGGAAGGAAAATCAGAACAGTAGTTGCACGGGGAAAGCATGAAGAGTGGAGATTGAGTGGGATGAAGCATGAGAGGACTCTGCGCTGACGGTAATGTTCTATATTTTAAAGGGTTGAGGGTTACAGATCCATATACTGTTTGTGAAACTCATCGAATGATGTACTTAAGATTTGAGCATTTCACTGTGCACAAATTTTACCTCTAAAAAAATAAAGGACCGTAAACAAATATCAAACTTTGTTAACGAAATGCATGCTTAAGTATTTAGGATCAAGTATACTGATGTCCACAACTTTAAAATGAATCATAAATAAGATGGATTAATACACTGAAGGGGCACCTGGGTGGTTCAATTGGTTGAGCACCCAAATCTTGATTTCAGCTCAGATCACAGTCCCAGGGTCTTGAGATCAAGCCCTGCATAGGGATCCGCACTGCACATAGAGCCCGCTTGGAATTCTCTCTCTCCCTCTGCCCCTCTCCCCCGCTCTCTCTCTCTCTCAAATTAAAAAAAATACATTGATGATAGATGATGCACATAAAGTAAATGTAAACTGTAGAATCGAAGTGGTAGGTATATGAGTGTTTACTGTTTAATTCTTTCAACTTTTTCTGGTTTGAAAATATCCATAATAAAATGTTGGGGAAAATGTTCCCAGAATTGAAATAAGGCTGGTTAAAATTAGGTTTCTAGGTCTATGTGTGAGCTAACAAATAGACCCCACCCTGCTTTAAGGAACTATGACCTACAGTTGCAGGCCCACAGAACTTAAACTATACCCATAAACAACTTTGCTGCTATTGAAAACCAATAAACCACTCTGCTGCTGTTAAAAAAGTCTCCCAAAGATATGTGTTCACTTACAACTAAATGTTTTTCACATTTTTAAAAATGAGATTTACATAAGGCAAGTAAATTTCAAATGTGGCTAAGGCTAACAAACCCTTTATCAGAATAGGCACATTTCCAAAAGTGTCTTCTTTTGGCTTATAAATTCTTCAAGCTTTGAGTATAAGCATACTGAAACCTAAGGCTCATGTTTTACAATTGTGGCTTCTTAGTGTCATAAAGATCATAACCACAATATAAAATGATCAAGGATCGGAAAAGTAACTTTAAAAACTTAAGCAAGGGGCACCTGGCTGGCTCAGTCAGTGGAGCGTTCGACTCAGTCTTGGGGTTGTGAGTTCGAGCCCCTGTTGGGTGCAGAGATTACTTTAAAAAGTCATGAAAAAAATTTTAAGCAATCCATGAATAACTAGGGAACAATATGTGTGTTTTATATTCATCAATGTGTTATAATAAAATAAAAACCCTGCAGAATCCGGGTATAATGCAATCAATTACAGATCTGTACATTGAACAGCAACTAATTAAGAGGAAAAAGCCTGCAAACATCTTTCGTGGTCAATAAAAACTGTACCTCTCCTGCTGGTACTCAGTCCTACAGTAGGTGCACTTCACAACAGGGTGTGCAATCCGACATTCCTGAAATGAAATGAGGATATAATTTAAAAGGCAGTCAGAAATGGAAACAGCCTTCAGTAGGAGGCAGAAGACCTGGGTACTATTCCCAGCATAGCCACTGTGCTTGAGTGAGTCACTTGAACTTTCTGTGCCTTATTTTTCTCTTCTGTAATACTGGCATCACTGCCCTGCACTGATGTGGAAGTTAAGAAAGAATTTATATGGAACTAGTCATAAATTGTAAAACCAAAGTATGTATGAATAAGTCTCAGACTGGGAATCAGAAGTCCTGGATTCTAGTTCCGGTTCTGCCACTTCCACTGTTTGATTTTTGACCAGGTTCACTTGTGAAATGAAATGCTAAGTTAAAATCATTATTGCTGACCTATATGAAACTTCCTTAAAGTCAGTATATATATATCTCATATGTATATATATTTTTTTATTTATATAAAGACCAAAAAAATAAAGGCACCCAAACACTTGCGTTCTCTCCTACCCAGTAAACAGAGTGACAAAGTCATAGCCATTTGAGGCAACGGTGACATACAATTACGAGTTACCCATACCAGAGACAAACTCTGGATTATCTGAGAATATCTCAAATCACTCGCAGGACGGCTTCGTGACTTTTAACTGTCACCTCACAGCACTTCTATTAATTTAAAAAGGCAAAGCAGGATGCAAACAACTCAAACGAAAAAAAAAAAAAAAAAAAGAACTTGGGCCTTCAAGGGTAAAAACTGAATAGTAGCTGATTAGGGCCAGGATCGAAGGTCACCAACTGGATGCTGAAAAATCCTTTTGCTTCGTGCGCTTAATTTGGGGGCTTTTCTATAAAGCCTCGCTACCTCCGTCTCTCAGACTGGCCGGAAAGTGCCCGTGAGGCGCCCGAGTTGGAGACTCTCGTCCTAGGCAGCACCCAACTCTGGAGTTCAGTCCCCAGGCAAGGCAGGCGGTCCCTCAGTGTGCAACCAGCGGCGGGGAAGTCAGCCCAAGAGGGAGCTCGGTACGGCTGGTCCGGGTCAGGCCGGGGACCCGCTGTCCCCTCCCCAGACCTTACGGGGTCCGAGAACAATCCCTCGCGGTTGCTAAGCACCCGGACACGCCTGCCGCGGGGGCCTGGACGGCGCCCGGGACTCCCCCACGTGCCCCGCTGGCCCCCAGCGGAGCGGGTGCGGCGCCTCAGCTAGGCGGGCCTGCCACGCCCTGCCCGGGGGACCCCGCCGGGCGGCCCCGCAGAACAGGGGACTCCGGGCCGAGCCTCTAGCGTCCCAGCTCCCGGCCGCCGCCCCAGCCCGCGCACCTTGCACAGCTGCTGCCCCTGAGACAGCGCCTCGAAGGGGAAGCGCTGGTGGCACTTGGTGCAGGCGTAGAGCGCCGCCATGTCCGGCCCGGGCCGCGCTCACCGCCCAGCCGACCGGCCCACCGCTTTATCTGACAGTCTAAGGGACAAGCTGGCGGCGGCGGCGGCGGCAGCGGCGGCGGCAGCAGCAGGCTGCGGGCTGCGGCAGGCGGGCGGGCCGGCGAGTGCGGGCGGATCTAGGCGGGCGCGACGGCGCTGGTCGCCCCTTCACTGGTTCATTTCGACGTCCATCAAGCACAAAGAGGCAGAACACGGAGCTTGGGACAATTCTGATTCGGCCTGAACTGGAGTACGCCACTTATGACGCGCGCGGCCTCGATTATGTAAAGCGCAGTCACGCGGGGGCGCCACTAGGAGGTACCTTCCCCGCCCGGGACCTCGGAAGCTCCCAGGCTCCTCCCACTTCGCTCTTTGTTCCCGCCCTCGCTCCGCCTCTCCCCTGATGCGATCGCAACTGCACCTCTCGCGATACCTTAGCGGAGTTGTGATGTTTTGGTTTCCATGGAGCTGCCGTCTGGGAGTAGGAGGGGTGCGGTTGCGCCAAGAGCTGCGCATTGTTGAACTAGAACTCGAGCAAGATCCCGAGCCTGAGAAAGGTGGGGGGCTTGTGAGAGAACTCCACCATCATCTGGACAGGAGGGGCCCGCACTAGGGAGGGAGAAGAGGAAACCATGAGAAACAACGTAAAAGGGGTGCCCTCTGTCTGAGATCCCTAAAAAGGGGGACTGTAGGATCGTTGACCTCCAGAGAGAAAGGGGGAAGCCCCAGAAACAGGATCCCTGTGTTGAGAAAGAGGGATGCTAGAGTGATGACAGCCGCTCCGGGACGAAGTAGAAGAATACTAAGGCGAGGCTCTCCACCCCTTACAGTCTCTCCGCTCTGGTGGCCTCCCTCAGAGTGCGATGCAATTGGCCCAAGGCCTGCTTCCTACTTTGTGTTCCCAGTTGCAACCCCAGCTTCTCTTGCAGACAACCAGCTGGGCTTTCCCGGCTGCCCCTGCCCCCTCCCCACCCCCACCCCACCCCCCAAGGCAAGCCACACCCTCCTGGCTACTCTGCCTCTCTTCAGCTTTCAGCTTGGCACACATAGGGGCTGCCCAAGGAATTATGAACTTCTTGTTCTTGAGACTTTGGCAAAACTTCCTGCAATACTGACCTTTCCAAGTGCCTGCCCCGTAGATGCTCCTGGGCTTAGATTATTTTTGGTTCTGCCAACCACCTATACAGTACTAATTGCAATTTCCCTTCAACGTGCATTTTTTAACAATTGAGGACGCACTTATAGTTTCTAAATCCCTGGCCCAACAAAATTTACTGTCTCTGAAACCCAAATCCAGCCCCTTTCTTGGGGGGGGGGGGGCGGGCTGCCCAAAGATGCGTGTTAATCAAAGGTTTAGGCTCTGGGGTCAGAAAACTAAGTATGGTTCAAAATCCCTGTCCCACATTTACTAGTTATATAACGTTGGACTTACCACTGAACTTCTCAGGGCCTCACTTTCCTCAATTGTACGACCAGATCATTGTGAGGATCAAAAACAGTACCTGGAAGGTAACGGGAAGCTACTTAATAAGTTTGGTGTTTTAGTTTGGAGTGATGGAAATGTTTTGGAACTAGATAGAGGGAGTGATTGTATAACATTGTGAATGTACTAATTGCCACTGAATTGTTCACTTTAAAATGTTTAATTTTATATGATGTGAATTTCACCTTAAATCATTTTTAAAAAATGTAGCCTTTGTAGGCTCAGGAGCTAGACCACATGGTTTTGAATCCCAGCTCTATCGCTTAGAAGCTGTACTACTTTGGTCACATTAACAACAAAATAAACAGACCAGGAACAGTACATGGAGGTTGGTACACTAGGTAAATGTTCATTATTAGAAAGAAAAACTGTGTTTCTTATTAGGGAAATGCTGGTGGATTTGTAAACACAGCTTCATGTAAACACAGCATCCTTTCTACTCACATACATAACCCCACCCTGGGCTTTGGGCCTCTCTGTGTTCCGGTTCTGATCTCCAATGTATTACTTACCAGTTTTGTAATTGCCTATTTACACATTTTTCATCCATGAGACTATATAGCATTATGGAATAGAAGGACCATATCTTGGTTGTCTCTGTATCCTCGTTACCCAGTTCAGGGTGAATTGATCCATTCTTTCAACAGATCCTTACTGGGTATTCACTATGTACCAGGTTCTGGCTTAGGCACTAGGTGCGTAAAACTGATGTGAATCCTGAGCTCGTGAAGCCAAAAGTCTAGTAACAAAGATAGTCAAATAGCAAGGACTATGAATGATGAGACATACTGCAGGGATAGAGAACAATGTTGGGGTACAGGAGAAGGTAAGGGGAGTCACCTGGGTAGAGAAGGCCGAGGGACAATTTTCTGAGGAGGTGCCAAGATGTCAAGGTCAAGAAGAACTTAGCCATATGACTTAGCCAAGAATGTTCTGGGCAGAGGGAAAGCTGAACAGCCTGAAGTAGAATAGAGCTTGGCATGTTTAAGAATGAAGAAGAAGCTACTATAGTTGGAGCTTAGCAAGATGGAGGCAAGGAGAGAGGTCAGCCGGAGGTGGCTGGGGCCAGATGTATAGACCCTGGTATGGACATGGGTTTCTTTTTCCAAAGGACAATGTATGTAGTATAATGGGGAAGAGGCCATTGGCAGTTTTTAAGCAGACGAGTGTCAGGTTTGTATTTTTAAGATTTGTCTGGGTGCTATGAGGACAATAGACCGTAGGGGGGCAGCATAAATGCATAGAGCGGTGAGAAGGCTATTTCAGTCCTCCAGGTAAGAGGTGACCATTAAAATGTTACAGTGAGGGAGGGGTGCCTGGGTGGCTCAGTTGGTTAAGCGCCTGGTTTTGGCTCAGGTCATGGTCTCACGGTTTGTGGGTTCGAGTCTCCACATTGGGCTCTGCACTGACAGCGTGGAATCTGTGATTCTCTCCCTCTCCCTGCCCCTCCCCGGCCCCCTCCCCTGCTCACACACATACTCTCTCTCTCTCCAAATAAATAAGCTTTAAAAAATAAATCAAAATGTTGCAGTGAGAGAAGTGGACAGATAGATTCAGGACATGTTTTAGAGAGAGAGTCAACAGGATTTAGGGATGGATTGGATTTAGAAGGTGGAAAGGGAAAGGAAGAAATGTACCCAGCTATGTGGATAGTGGTATCATTTCCAGCAAAAAGGAAGATTAGAAAGACAGATTTCAGAAAACCAAGAGTTTTATTTTTGACATACAGGCACGCATCATTTTATTGAACTTGGCTCTATTGCACTTTGCAGAGATTGAATTTTTACAGGTTGAAAAGTTGGGGCAGCACCGCGTCAAGCAAGCCTGTCCGCACCATTTTTCCAACATTTGTTTACTTCTGGTCTCTGTGTCCCATTTTGGTAATTCTTGCAAGAGCTCGAGTCTTTTCACTATTATTATATTTGTTATGGTGATGTGTGATCGATGATCTTTGATGTTGTTATTGTAATTGTTTTGAGGTGTCACGAACCACGCTCATATAAGACAGCAAACTTGATTGAAAAATGTGTGTGTTCTGACTGCTCTATGAACCAGCTGCTTCCTCTCTTTCTCCTCAGGCTCTGCTATTCCCTGAGACACAGGAAACAATATTGGAACGAGGCCAATTTATAACCCTACAATGGCCTCTAAGTGTCCAAGTGAAAGGAAGAGCCAAATGTCTCTCGCTTTAAATCAAAAGCTAGAAATGATTGAGCTCAGTGAGGAAGGCTTGCCAACAGCTGAGATGGGCCGAAAGCTAGGCCTGTTGTGCCAGTTAGCCAAGTCGTGAATGCAAAGGAAAAGTTGTTGAAGGAAATTGAAAAGTGCTACTCCAGTGAGCACATGAGTAATAAGAAGGCAAAATAGCCTTATTGCGGATATGGAGAAAGTTTGAGTGGTCTGGAGAGGAGATCAAACCCACCGCGACATTCCCTTAAGCCAGAGCCTAATCCAGAGCAAGGCCCTGGCTCTCTTCATTTCTATGAAGGCTGAGAGAGGGGAGGAAGCTGCAGAAGGAAAGTCTGAAGCTGGTAAAGGTTGGTTTATGAGGTTTAGGGAAAGACGCCATCTCCATAGCATTGAAGTGCAAGGTGAGGCAGCAAGTGCTGATGTAGAAGCTGCAGCAAGCCTTCCAGAAGATCTAGCTATGGTAACTGATGAAGGTGGCTCCGCTGAACAACGGATTTTCAACGTAGATGAAACAGCCTCCTATTGGAAGAAGATGGCATCTAGGACTTTCATAGCTAGAGAGGACAAGTCAATGATCAGCTTTGAAGCTTCAAAGGACAGGCTGACTCTCTTGTTAGGGGCTAATGCAGCTGGTGACTTGAAGTTGAAGCCAATGCTCATTTTTGTTCCAAAAATCCTTAAAAACTATGCCAAATCTACTCTGCCTGTGCTCTATAAATGGAAAAACAAAGCCTGGATGAAAGCACGTAAGTTTACAATGTGGTTTACTGAATATAGATTTTTTAATGCTTATTTTTTAGAGAGAGAGAGAGCGAGAGAGTGACCACAAGTGGGGGAGGGGCAGAAAGAGAGGGAGACAGGGGATCCGAAGTGGGCTCTGTGGTGACAGCAGCGAGCCCGATGTAGGGCTTGAGTCCATAAGAACCCACAAACTAGGAGATCAGGACCTAAGCCAAGTTTGGACACTTAACTGACTGAGCCACCCAGCCACCCCTGTTTACTGAATATGTTAAGCCCACTGTTGAGACCTACTACTCAGAAAAAAGATTCCTTTCAAAATATTACTGTTCATTAACAATGTACCTGGTCACCCAAGAGCTCTGATGCAGATATACAATGAGATTCACGTTGTTTTGCTAATACACCATCCGTGCTGAAGCCCATGGATCAAGGAGTAATTTCAACTCTGAAGTGTTATTATTTAAGAAATACATTTCTCGAGGGGCGCCTGGGTGGCTCAGTTGGTTAGGCGTCCGACTTCAGCTCAGGTGATGATCTCACAGTTTGTGAGTTTGAGCCCTGTGTCGGGCTCTGTGCTGACAGCTCAGAGCCTGGAGCTTGTTTTGGATTCTGTGTCTCCCTCTCTCTCTCTGCCCCTCCCCCACTCGTGCTCTGTCTCTCTCTCAAAAATAAACTTAAAAACATTTTTTTATTAAATTAAAATTAAATGAGTAAATAAATTTTATTTATTTAATTTATAAATACATAAATAAGTAAAAATAAATAAACAAATAAACAAACAAATAAATAAAAATTTAAAAGACGTACATTTCTTGGGGAACTTGGGTGGCTCAGTCGGTTAAGCCTCTGACCCTTGGTTTTGGCTCATGTCACGATCTCACGGTTGGTGGGTTTGAGCCCTGCTTTGGGCTCTGTGCTGTAGAGCCTTGCTTGGGATCCTCTCTCTCCCTCTCTCTCAGCCTCTCTGTCTCGACCTCTCTCTCTCTCAAAAATAAATAAATAGACAAATAAATACATAAAAAACTTTTTTTAAGTTTATTTATTTTGAAAGAGAGCATGAGTGCAGAACGGGGGGAGAGAGGGAAGACAGGGGATCTAAAGCAGGCTCTGTACTGACAGCAGAGAGCCCAATGCTGGGCTTGAACATACAGACCATGAGATCATGACATGAGCTGAGGTCGGATGCTCAACTGACTGTGTCACCCAGGCGCTTCAAGAAATACATTTCTTAAGGCTATAGCTCCCCTAGAGAGTGATTCCTCTGGTGGATCTGGGAAAAGTACATTGAAAATCTTCGGGAAAGTATCCATTCACCGTTCTACATGCCATTCACAACATTAATGATTCACGGGAAGAAGTCAAAATACCAACGTTGATAGTTTAGAAAAAGTTGGTTCCCACCCTCATGGATGACTGTGAGGGGGTCAAGACTTCAATGGAAGAAGTACCTGCAGATGGGGTGGAAACAGCAGGAGAACCAGAATGAGAAGTGGAGCCTGAAGAGGGGACCGAATGGCTGTGATCCCATTGATACAACTTGAACAGATGAGGAATTGCTTCTTATGGATGAGCAAGGAGAGTGGTTTCTTGAGATGGAATCTCCTCCTCACGTGAAGACTGTCGAAATGACACAAAGGCTTTAGAACATTATATAAACTGAGCTGATAAAGCAGCAGCAAGGTTTGAGACGCTCGACTCCAATTTGAAAGAAGTTCTACTGGGGGTAACATGCTAGCAAATATCATTGCAGGTTCCAGAGAAATCATTTGTGAAAGGAAGAGGCAATCAATGCAGCAGACTTCATTGTCTTAGAAATTGCCACAGCCACCCTGACCTTCAGTACCCGCCATCCTGATCAGTCAGCAACTGTTAACATCAAGGTGAGACCATTTGTGACTCTATGGATGGACCAGGGGTATTGAGCTAAGAAAAATAAGTTAAGAGAAAGACAAATGTCATGTGATTTCACCTATATGTGGAATCTAAAAAGAAAACAAAACAAATGAACAAACAAAAAAGCAACAACAAAATCATAAACGCAGAGAACAAATTCGTGGTTGCCAGAGGGGAGGGGTTTGAGGGAATGGGCAAAATAGGTGAAGGGAATTAAGAGGTACAAACTTCCAGTTATAAATAAGTCAAGGGGTGAAAGATACAGCATAAGGAGTATAGTCAATAATATTGTAATAACATTATATGTTGACAGATGGTAACTACATTTATTGTAGTGAGCAGAGCATAATGTATAGAATTGTCAAATCATGTTGTACACCTGAAACTAATATAACATTGTCACGTATACTTCAATTAAAAAAAAGAAGTGAGAAGGGGTAAGTAACTATTGAAACAGAAGAAATTTAATAAATTGTAAGAAACTAAAACAAAAGTCAAGACCTTCCACCAGCAAAAAGATTACAACTCACTGCAACCTCAGACAATGGTTAGCATGTTTTATCAATAAAATATTTTTTAATGTTTATTTCTGAGAGAGAGACAGAGTGTGAGCAGGGGAGCGGCAGAGAGAGAGAGGGAGACACAGAATCTGAAGCAGGCTCCAGGCTCCGAGCTGTCAGCACAGAGCCCATTGCGGGGCTCAAACTCATGAACAGCAAGATCGTGACCTGAGTCGAAGTCTGACACTTACCTGACTAAGCCACCCAGGCGCCCCTCAATAAAATATTTGTATTAAGATATGTACATTGTATTTTTAGATACAATGCTATTGCACACTTAATAGACTACAGCATAGTGCAAATATAACTTTTACATGAACTAGGAAACCAAAAAATTCATTTGACTCAGTTTATTGTGATAGTCACTTTACTGTGGAGGTCTGGAATCAAACTGGCAATATCTCCAAGGTATTCCTGTATTAAGTTCTAGATGCCTGTGGGACATCCAGGAGGAAATATTATGCAGGCAGTGGGCTCTAGTCTGTATACCTCTTATAGTAGAGGTCTGGGACAAAGATAGAGTTTGGGGGACATTATCAGTATATATGTAGTATTTAATACCCTAAGACTGGGTGATATTACCTTGGAAGCCCATAGAGAGAGGAGAGCAGTGTCTCCCTCCTAAGTCAAGGGGAAGTCCATCCAACAGAGGTCTGGTCAGAAAGAGATGCCTGCAGAGGAGTCAGGAGCAAGAGAGTGCAGAGAGGAGAGAGTGGTTTTACAGAAGCCAAGAGAAGAGCGAGACACATTAGTCAATAGTGTCATCAGCTGCGGGAGACTGAAGTGAGGACAATGATGGATGTTTCCTGAACTGACTTGGACACACCTGTGTTTGCTGATGTCTACCCTGTCAAAACTTGTCCTCTTCCCTTATTGAGTCTTCCTCCATGTGTCTTTGTCTTCCTCCATGTGTCAGCAGCAGGGTGTACCCTAAGGAGCAATAGGAAAAGAGAATTTTCTAGCAGTATTGTTCATAGTATCAAAAAGAAAGGGGATGGGGTGCCTGGATGGCTCAGTTGGTTGAACATCCAACTCTTGATTTCAGCTCAGGTCATGATCTTACAGTTCTTGAGTTCGAGCCCTGCATCCCAGTCTGCACTGATAGCATGGAGACTGCTTGAGATTCCCTCTCTCCCTCTCTCTTTCTGCCCCTCCCCAACTTGTGAGTGCTCTTTCAAAAATAAATAAACATTTAAAAAAAGGTGGGGAGGAAAAGGAAATAACTATTGGCAGGATAACAGATAAATAAATTGTGCTGTGCTTAGGGTACCATGAAAGTCCAGAGAGGCGGACACTTAGCGTTAACTGGGTCAGCTCTCCTAGAGTGTCACCGCCTACCTCCTATTCACAATCTCCAGAAAATCTTCATGTGAAGGATGATGGTATAGGTGTGGGGTGGAGAAGGGGGAGTTGACAAAAATTAGAACCGGTTTCTATTGCAGGTGTGAATTCTTGGTCCACAAATTCAAATATAAAACTTAAAAAAAAACCACAAATGTAATTTACTTTTCTGCCTTAAACATTATTTTTCCGGATTTATCGAGGTATAATTGACATATAACTGGATTTAATTTCCGTTATTTATTCAGTAGATTGCATTGACGATCTAGTAAGTATCAGGCACAGTGCTAGGCCTTAAGAGTACAGCAACAAGGGGCACCTGGCTGGCTAATTCAGTAGAGCATGTGACCCTTGATCTTGGAGTCACGAGTTCGAGTGCCACATTGGGAGTGGGGATTACTTTAAAAAAGTGCAGCAACGGATATGACTAAGTCCTTGTTGTCACAAAGCTTCCATTCTAGGGGTGAGGGAGACAGGTGATATACGAGTACACAAATGGATAATATAATTGCAGGTGATGCTAAGGGCTCAGATAAAAAAAAATAAAGCAGGGAAAAGGGAGAGAGAATAATGGGAGAAGCTCTGTTTTAGGTGGAATGGTCAGCGATGGCTTCTCTGAGAAGGTAGCACATGAGCAAGCACCTAAATGAGGGATGGGATGGAGGAGGGAGGGAGTGGTAATCCAGCAAATGAGAGTCAGAAGATGCAATGAGGTTAGAAAGAAAACCAGAAGTGAAGAAAGGGCTTCAAGAAAGACATGATCACTGGGGCACCTGGCTGGCTCAGTTGGAAGAGAGAGCAACTCTTCATCTCGGGGTCGTGAGTTCGAGCCCCACAGTGGGTGTAAAGATTGCTTGAGTAAAATAAGTAAATTTCAAGAAAAGAAGAAGAAGAAGTGATCATTTGTGGTAAAACCTGCTAAGAGCTTTGGTGGGATGGATGTTTGGTAACTCAGACAAGAGTGGTTGCACTGGGTTGGCATGAGGAAAAACCTGACTGAGGTTGGTGAAAGACAGAGGGGGCAGGAGAAAAAAGGAGATAGAGAGGCCCCTGGGTGGCTCAGTCAGTTAAGCGTCCAACTCTTTTAATTTTTTTTTTAACGTTTATTTATTTTTGGGACAGAGAGAGACAGAGCATGAACGGGGGAGGGGCAGAGAGAGAGAGGGAGACACAGAATCGGAAACAGGCTCCAGGCTCTGAGCCATCAGCCCAGAGCCCGACGTGGGGCTCGAACTCACAGACCGTGAGATCGTGACCTGGCTGAAGTCGGAAAGCGTCCAACTCTTGATTTCAGCTCAGGTCATGATCTCACTGGGTTCGTGGGGTCGAACCCCAAGTCAGGCTCTACACTGACACCTGAGAGCCTGCTTGGGATTTCTCTCTCTCTCTCTCTCTCTCTCTCTCTCTGCTCCTCCCCCTGCTTGTGTGCTCTCTCTCTCTCTCAAAATAAAAAATAACCTTAAAAACGAAAAGCACAAACTATAAAAAAAAAAAAAGGAAAAAAGAATGGGAGGTGAGGAAGTGGGAGTCAGTCAGTATAGGGAAGCATTTAGAGGATTTGGAACACAACAACAAAAGGATAATTAAAAAGGTTGTGGGGGTCAAGAGAAGATTTACCTTTTTTTTTCTCACTGGGGGCTAATACAGTAAAGGGGAAGATTGATGATGCAGGAGAAACTTGCAGGAACAAAGCCTTTGCGTAGGTGAGTGGGGATGGGATCCAGCATACAAGCTGAAAGTTGACCGTGAATGGTAGCAGCACAAATGACTTAGAGTCTGCCCCACACGTTCCCCAGGGGCTGCATCTAAGTTCTAGGAGGTTTTTTTGTGTTTTTGTTTTTTTTAAGTTTATTTATTTTTGAGAGAGACAGTGCAAGTAGGGGAGGAGCAGAGAGAGGGGGAGAAAGAGAGAATCCTAAGTGGGCCCCACACTATCAGCACAGAGCCCGATGTGGGGTTTGAACTCACAAAACTGTGACATCAGGGCCTGAGCTGGAACCAAGAGTCAGACGCTTAACCGACTGAACCACCCAGGAGCCCCTTGGGAGGTTTTTAAGCCACAAACACAGGTGGAAGGATCATCTAGTCTTTGTCGTCTGTCCATACTGACATCCTCTTTCCCATCTGGTGTCAAGTCATTTGTCCATGTGGCTCGCTGCCATGTCCTCCTCATCTAGACCACAAGGCCTCTTCATGTCTGCCAGCGATATGTGCCATACCCGCTCTGCTCAAGGTGACTGGGGAAAATGTCCCACTGCTCCCCGCGCCTCCCTCCAGCATGAAGAGCCACACCCATCAACCATTCCTGTCTATAGCTCCTGGGCTATATTGGGTATAGGGACCTCCTTGTGAGGTTTGCCACTTAGGGTAAGACTAGGCTTCTGCAACAATAAGAATGAAATTATTCAGTGGCTTGAACAAGGTAGAAGTTTGTTTTTCTCTAATATAATTGCGATGGACAATGTTTATGTCTTCCCCAAATTCACATGTTGAAACCTAATCCCCAGCGTGACAGTATTTGGAAGTGGAGGCTTTGAGACGTAATTAGCTCATGGGGGCTCAGCCCCACGAAGGCTTAGAGCCCTTATAAAAGTGGCCCTAGAGAGCTCCCTTCCCCCTCCACCAAGTGAGGACACAGTGGGAAGACAGGAACGAGGAAGCTGCTTCTAACTAGACACCAACGCTGCTGGTACCTTGATCTTGGACTTCCTAGTTTCCAGAACTGTGAGAAATACATCTCTGTTGATTATAAGCCACCTAGTCTAGGGTATTCTGTTGCAGCAGCTGAAACTGACAATAATGTTCTAAGGACGAATGGTCCAGGCCAGCCGGTGGCTATGCTCCATGTTGACATCCAAGCACCCGGATTTCTTCTAGTGAGTTGCTACACTGTCTGCATGGTGAGGCCAGTTCGTGTGGGATACAACTGGTGGGGAATGTAAAAAGCCCTTGGACTTCTTCTTTTTCTCCACTTATCCTATGAGATCTCAGGTAGCTCTTGGCTTCTCTACCACTGATGACTTTGAAGTTTGTCTCTAGTCTGGCTTCTCCCCTGAACTTGACATCTGGACTTTCGCTTTCAGTTAACGACAGTTCCATTTTTCCAGTTGTTTGGGTCAAAGATCTTGGTGTCATTCTCGACTCCTCCCTTTCTTACCTCACATCGGATCTGTCAGTAAATGCTATTGATCGGTTCTATTATTGAAATACCACAGATCCCTCGCTAGTTGAACTCCTGTGATCTAAACTCAGAAACCAAAGAGACACAAATAAAATTTGTGAAATATCCTTCAACATCTGAGACCTTACTACTCCTACCGTCCTTAGATCTAAGCCCTGTGTTTTAGAGAACGCTGCGTATCACAAACACACGTCAGATAAAGAACATATGAGTGCTTCTGCGGCTCAGGATCTGAATCTCAGTACTGGCACAGCACAACCCAAATCATAAACAGCTAGTATTAGCACAAGTCAGGCCCCAGAGAATGCCTCTAAAATCTCGTGTCCTGTGTTTCCAAAACAAAAGCGAGTTGCATCGATTGCTGTGAAGGTTCACAGGTTGTGTCACTGCCAACATCAGAGACAAACACGGCTTCAGCGTCTGCAGGAGACTGAAGGATAGAGCTTAGGTAAGAGAAGGACAAATTAATTGCCGTGCCAAAAGTTTTCTCTCTGATAGCATGAATGTAATAAATTATGGCACAACAAAATATCATTTTCCAGGAGTGCCTAGTGTCCATTTTCTTGTTTCTCTTCCAGTTTCAATTCAAAACTGGAGATGCTCGTAAATTACCTTGGCAGTCACAACAGTTACACATGGCAGCTGAGGGATGTTTTCCAACTGAACAAATCTTATTACTCACCTGGGTATGCATAGATCTAGATGTAGCATGTGTGAAGCACAGTACCATTTTTTTCCTATTGGCGCTTAGATGGATATTGAACACGAAGTTAAAAAATTAGTAAGATTCGATAAAAATTTCAAAAACAATATATCAGCTTTAAATTTTCATTTTAAATGTTATACTAATGTGTATAGCTTGCTTTTTAAATTTTTGTTCTTTGTATTATTGTTTTTATTTTAGAGCGTGAGCAAGGAGAGCAGGGGTGGGTGGGAGAGAGAGGGAGAGAATCTTAAGCAGGCTCACGCTCAGCACTGAGTCTGACAGGGGGCTCAATCCCATGACCCTGGGATCATGACCTAGTCAGACGCTCAACTGACTGCGCCACCCAGGCATCCGGCTTTTTGTTTTGTTTTGGGTTTTTATTTATTTTTTCATTTATTTATTTTTGAGAGACAGAGAGAGCACAGTGGGGAGGGTCAGAGACAGAAGGAGACAGAATCCAAAGCAGGCTCCAGGCTCTGAGCTGTCAGCACAGAGTCCGACGTGGGGCTCGAACTCACAAACTGTGAGAACATGACCTGAACCGAAGTCAGACACTTAACCGACTGAGCCACCCAGGCGCCCCCCGCCCCCGGCTTTTTTATTTTTAATGGATGATTGAAATATTTTGGAGTGGCCGCCTGGGTGACGCAGCCAATTAAGCGATCGACTCTTGATCTCGGCTCAGGTCGTGATCTCATGGCTCATGGGTTCAAGCCCCAAACTGGGATGTGTGCTGATGGCTTGGAGCCTGCTTGGGATTCCGTCTCTCCTCTTCTCTGCCCCTCCCCCACTTGTGCTCGCTCTCTCTCTCTCTCTCTCTCTCAAAATAAATAAGTAAATTTTTAAAAATAAGTAAACATTTTGGAGTAATTTTTGAATTTTGAAATATACATGAGATTTTATTTTTAATTTTTGTATTTCTTCTGACTTATTTTTTTGACAAAAATATATTCAAATTTTGTGTCTTGAAAATAATTATATTTGGAAATTAATTAATTTATTTATTTTAAAGGTTATCTTTTTAAGTGATCTCTACATCCAATGTGGGGCTCAAGCTCACCACCCTAAGATCAAGAGCCCCAGGCTCCAGTAACTGGGAAAATAATTACATTTTAATTTTGATTTTTTTAGACCAGAGGTTGGCAAACTTACCTGTAAGGGATAGACTTTAAATATTTTAGACACTGTGGGCCATTATGGTCTCTGTCACTACTCTGCCATGGTAGCATGAAAGCAGCCATTGACAATATACAAATGAATGAATGTGTCTGTGTCCCAATAAAACTTTGTTTACAAAAACAAGCAGCAGGGCTGATTTGGCCTATCGGCTATCGCTTGCCAGTGCTGTGAAGGGAACACAAATTAGGGGTGCCTGGGTGACAGTCGGTTAAGTATCCGACTCGATTTCGGCTCAGGTCACGATCTCAGCGATTCATGAGATCAGCGACGACGAGGAGCCTGCTTGGGATTCTCTCCCCCCTCTCTGCCCCCCCAATAAACAAATAAACATTTTTTTAAACAAAAAGAACACAAATTATGTGAAAATGTTGATGATTAAGAACTATTGGAATACACTTGTGATGAGCACCCGGTATTATATGTACGCAAGTGTTGAATTGCTATATTGTACACCTGAAACTAATGTTAGGCAGTTAGTTAGGCATGAGCGAGGAGGGATAGAGCAGATCCCGGCCATACCCTACGAGCCACCTGGAGGGTTAGCAACCACACCTTCAGAGCAACCTCTAAGGGCCAACAGAACAGGAAAGGCCTGGCCGCAACGCTGGCTCAGAAGCCACAAGGGGATTTCCAGGAACTGAGCATGAGCACAAAAGGTGCACCTACACTGTACGTTAACTAACTAGAATTTAAATAAAAACTTAAGAAAGAAAGAAAGAAAGAAAGAAGGAAAGAAAGAAAGGAAGAAAGAAAGAAAGATTAGGGGCGCCTGAGTGGCTCAGTCGGTTAAGCGACCGACTTCGGCTCAGGTCACGATCTCGCGGTCCGTGAGTTCGAGCCCCGCGTCGGGCAATGTGCTGACAGCTCAGAGCCTGGAGCCTGCTTTGGATTCTGTGTCTCCCTCTCTCTCTGCCCCTCCCCCGCTTGTGCTCTGCCTCTCTCAGCCTCTCAAAAACAAATAAATGCTTAAAAAACATATTTAAAATTTTAAAAAAGATTAGTAATTTTGATGAAAAAAATCAAGAAAAATATATCCTAAGTATGTTAATGCTTTTCAGCCAAAGACCAGTAGAAACACACCTATAGATAAACAAATTGGATTTATTACTCATTGCAGTGAGAAGTGACACCACTGGGGAATCATGGGATATCTCACAGGGTATTGCAGGGGAGGGGCAGAGAGAGAGGAAGAGAATCCCAAGCAGGCTCCTCCCGATGTGGGGCTTGATCTCACATACAGGGGAGATCCTGACCTGAGCCGAAATCAAGAGTCAGATGCTTAACCGACTGAGCCACCCAGGCGCCCCTACAAATAGCCTTTTATAGGATCAGGCCTGGTGGTGAATGACTTGGGGGAAAGTCTAGCAAGGTGGTCACGTTCTGGATGTTAAAAAGCAAGGGCAATTCTATGACTGGGAATCTCAATACATAAATCTTATCCATAGGGATAGGAGACTAGCACAAGGGTAAAACTAACCGTTAAGAAGTAGCAGCACTCGGGGTGCCTGTGTGGCTCGGTCGGTTAAACATCCCCGACTGTCTTATCGCTTCTCGGCCTTTTGTCTAAGATCAAGTGAAGCATCCCCGACTCTTGATTTCGACTCAGGTTACGATCTCATGATTTGTCATGAGTTGGAGCCCTGCCTCGGGCTCTGCACTGACAGCACGGAGCCTGCTTAGGATTCTCTCTCTCCCTCTCTCTGCCCTTCCCCTGCTCATGTTTTCTCTCCCTCTCAAAATAAATAAGCATTCAAAAAGCTTTAAAAATTTTTTTTTTCAATGTTTATTTATTTTTGGGACAGAGAGAGACAGAGCATGAACGGGGGAGGGGCAGAGAGAGAGGGAGACACAGAATCGGAAACAGGCTCCAGGCTCCGAGCCATCGGCCCAGAGCCCGACGCGGGGCTCGAACTCACGGACCGCGAGATCGTGACCTGGCTGAAGTCGGACGCTTAACCGACTGCGCCACCCAGGCGCCCCTCAAAAAGCTTTTAAAAAAAGATGTAACAGTCCCTCATTTTAGCGAAGGGAAAAAGGGTAGGTTGATATTTTGTGGGAGGCACAGTGACTTTGTTGTCGTCTGTGTTAAGATAAAATATAAAGTAGCCTTGTTTTGTCTCATCTTATCATGGTCTCAGAGTAACATCTGAGATTGGTATTCTGTGAGATCATTCATGTTCAATAACATGGTCTAGCTGTGAGCTACAGGCCAGCCCTTCCTCTCTTTTATATGGAATAAATATAAAATAATTTATTAATGATGTGTATGTTTTCTTTATTCCTTGTCCAAATATTTCCAGTCCATCACGAGAACACCCAGATAGGTGGTATGATAATGAAAGGCGTTTATTTGGATAGATTTTCGCTCATATAAAAATTACAGGTCTACACATATTTCTTATCTTGTCATTATGAAGGTCTATTAAGCTATAAAGATGGAATATATTTCAAATGACAGGTTGTGTCTTCATTTGGAGTTTTTAAATATTTATTTATTTTTTTTTTAATTTTTTTTTCAACGTTTATTTATTTTTGGGACAGAGAGAGACAGAGCATGAACGGGGGAGGGGCAGAGAGAGAGGGAGACACAGAATCGGAAACAGGCTCCAGGCTCTGAGCCATCAGCCCAGAGCCTGACGCGGGGCTCGAACTCACGGGCCGCGAGATGGTGACCTGGCTGAAGTCAGACGCTTAACCAACTGCGCCACCCAGGCGCCCCTGGAGTTTTTTAATATTTAGACATGTAACAGGTGCATTTACACCTTTGTCCCAGGCTCTGTAGGTGTGAATGGTGGACATTTCCTTTTCACTCAACGCATGCTAACTTTCCCTCGGAACTCACCACCCCAGCTCAGAAAGCAAATGGATTCAGAATAGTGAGGATATCCAAGATACCTCCAGAATTCAAGCACTTCTCACACCCCTGTTCCCAATACTCTAGGGTTCAAGCCATCCTAATCGCTTGCCTGGTGTGGTGGAATTTGTTTTTGTCAGCTTGGCTGAGCTGGAACTGTGTTTCCCAGAATTCCCTTTCTTGTGTAGTTTTGGGTGAGAATTTGCCCCCGAGAGAGAGATTTAGGCAGGATTTGGAGGCAGAAGTGAGGCTGCGGCCAAGCTTACTCTTGGAAGGCTGGTACAAGGTCAGATGCTGCTGTAGCTCATGCACATTTTCTCCGATCTGCTGGCTCCCCTGGTGAGTGTAAGGCAGCAGCCAGGCCCACACGTCCTCTAGCAACCCCTGGTTCTCTACCTTCCACTTCTCCAGCTCCAGGGTTAACTGTGTGTGTCTATGAAGGGCATCAGCTTCTATCACTGGTCATCAAAATGGAGGCTTGAAGGTGAGGAGAGACCAACAGGAGGCCTAGCTGTCCTTGTGGGTTCCAGTTCATTTTCAGGGGTCCAGTTTGACCTTGACATCCACGACTTCGTGTCCATCTTTCAGACCCGCCTTATTGATTTCTAGCTCAACACCGGATACACAAGTAACAACTGTGTGGAAACCGCTTAACCAACCCTCATAATTGTGTCAGGTTAAATACCTATAATAAAACCTCAATTTTATATCGCTCCTAATGGTTCTGCTTCTCTGATACAACCCTGGTCAATATACCTGGACTTTTTGCAGTTGACTCTGTCCGTGCCTTCCTGGGCAGCCAGTCAACCTGTTAAAATTTGCCAGACACGTCACTCTGTTCAAATCCTTCCCGTCTCATTCTAAGTAAATGCTAGTCTTTATTCTAACTGTCCCAGACTCAGTTTAGATGTCTCCCAGTGGTCAATATCCTTGCCCCATCTCCAGGCGTTACCGGATGCCTCAGCATCATCAGGAGGCAAATGCTAGCCTTTGGCATGAACTCAAGTAAGCCTGCTATAGTGGAATCAGAGAAGCTTTGGCATTCACGTCTGACCCATCTGGACCCATAAAGGCTCTGGCTTGCCCAGAAAACAGCCCAGTGGAATGAATTCACACGATTCCAAAGCTCAGACTGTTAGGACCCTGTTCATGACCATGAGACTAGACAATGAAAAATGAAAAATTGCTGAGAGGTGAATTCCTCCCTATCCTTCCTTCTCATGGACTATTCTAAGACATGGTGGCTCTGTGTGACCTCTTTGAAGAGATCCCACGTGACTGAACGACTGGCTTTGATTTTTGTGGGACCCTGGCCAGCGAAGTGATGTGCTAGCTTGTATTTCTTTCCTTCCTTCTCCGTTTCACTTCTCCTTTCCCCTGGCTTTGGGGATTGCAACTCCCAAGAAAGCATTAGCATACAACCTTCAATTCAGGCTTCAATTCATTTTCTAGGGAACATGGGCTGACATTTAGTACCAGAAGAGGTCCTAGAAAAAAGGCCTTCAGAGTGTGAGTCTGTGGTGGTTCTTCTCACTTATGTGAAGGCAGTAGGGATCTCATTGCTGGTAGCACGTGCAGTGGTACTAACCCTGGCTTTCAGTGGGCATCACAGTTATGAAAGCTTTCTCTTGTGGTGAAGGAAAGAATAGGTAGAAAACTACATCCAGGATCAGGCAGGTGATAAGTGGCATGGTTGCAAAGAAGTCTAAATGTGCAACTTTAGCCCACCTCCTATGTCAGAGTCAAGGTCCTGACAAGGAAAGAGTAGGACCCTGAGACCCGGGATAGGGACATTAGGGTAGACAAATCTAAGAGCCTTTATCTCGTAAATTCTCCTGAGTTTTCCTGGGTGGGAGAGCCACCCCTGCCCTCTTGCCAAGGAAGAACAATTTCCCCTTTCCTTGAGACTATGCAATAATTTCACATGAAGCAGGTACCTCATAAGATGACATTTATTCTCCTCAAAACCTGCTCCCATTACCTCCTCAAATAACTAGGGTCAGTTCCTGGCAAATCCTGAGTGGGAAAACTTAAGTCCAGACCTGGGAAAAATAAGCTGCACATCAGAGGAATCGAAAGACCTAGCTAATATATGTAGGAGGGATCTTGGGGGTTTTGGACACGGCAGTGAGGGGCAGCATGGCAGAATAGAAGACTGGCTAATAAGGAACACATCATCATGGACCACTGTCCCGTAACTCAGGCTTCAATATATTTTTTAAAGATTTTATTTTGAAGTAATCTCTACAACCAATGTGGGGCTTAAACCCGTAAGGGTGAGTTCAAGAGTTACATGTTCCACCAACTGAGCCAACCAGGTGCCCCTCAGCCTTCAATAATCTTGCCAGGATAGCTAGACCTGGTCTCTGGTAGATAATTTCCAAAGATGGTCACCATCAATTCCTTCCCTTCCTCTATATACACGCCACTCCTCACATCAAGAGACGGAGTCTGTTTTCCTCTTCTCCTTGAACTTGGATTGGCCTTGTAACCTGCCTTAACTAACAGAATATGGCAGCTCTTTCGTCTGGGCTGCCAATATGCCATCCAGACTGAGGAAGACCCGGAAACTTCGGGGCCACGTGAGCCATGGCCATGGCCACATCGGCAAGCACCAGAAACACCCAGGAGGCCAGGGTCATGCTGGTGGCATGCATCATGACAGGATCAACCTTGACAAATATCACCCAGGCTACTTTGGAAAAGTTGGTAGGAGGCATCACCACTTAGAGAGGAACCAGCGCTTCCGCCCAACTGTCAACCTTGATAAACTGTGGACCTTGGTCCTTGAGCAGACATACCCATGTCTGCCAAAAACAAGACAGGAGCTGGTCCTCGCATCGATGTGGTGCGATTGGGCTACTACAGAGTTTTGGGAAAGGACAAGCTCCCCAAACAGCCCGTCTTCGTGAAGGCCAAATTCTTCAGTAGAAGAGCCAAGGAGAAGATTAAAGGTGTGGAGGGCACCTGTGTCCTGGGAACTTAAAGCCACAACAGAGGGAGGTTCATTAAATACTAACAAGTGCTTTTCAAAGAGAGAGAGCGAGCGAGAGAGAATATGGTAGAAGTGACACTGTTCTCGTTCCAGACCTAAGGTTTAAGAAGATCGGCAGTTCCCATTTCCTCCCTCTTAGAAGCCAGCCACCGTGTATGTAAGAAGTCCAACTACACTGAGACCCTCATACTGTGAGGGAGTACAAGCCAGCCATGTGGAGACACCATATTAAGAGAGATAACTGACCAGTCCCTGGGTGTTCCATCCATTCCAGTTGAAGTGCTATTTGTGTAAGTGAAAAGGACACCTTGGATATGTCTTCTCCCACAAACACCTGCAAACACCACATGAAGCATATGGACACCCAACTAAGCCTAACCCAGATTGCAGAATTGTTAGAAATGATAAATTGCTGTTGTTCTATGTCTTTAAGGTTTCTTTGGGCGGGGGGGGGTTGTTATTCAGCAAGAAATAATTGAAATATGGTTTAATACTTTGCAAGGGCTGTGCCGTAAAGCAGGATGATGGCTTACAACAAATGAGGTCAAGATGCTAGGACTTCCATGGTAGAGTGCTTAAGAAGAGGTCAGAAAGTTCAGGGAGAGGGGTGCCTGGCTGGCTCAGTCAGAAGAGCATGCTACTCTTGAGCATGAGTTCAAGCCCTACGTTGGATGTAGAGATTACTTAGACAAATAAAACTTAAAAAAAAGAAAGAAAGAAATTTCAAGGAGGTGGGAATGAAAGACCTAAGAGCTCAGCACCTGACTATGTTCTCTAGAAGGGCCCAGAGGACACTCTCTTTACTAAGGCAATAAGGGGTTCACTGAGAAAGGGGACAGCAGCATCTCTGAGTAGCTCAGTGGTGTCTGTCTTCAGTAGGCTGAGAAGAAGAGTAGGAGATGATGCCGTGAAACTGGGATCCCTAATATCAATAGTCATGTTGGGATTCCAGAATGGCAAATGTGGCATCCAAGGCCAGGTCAATATGATTTCTATCATGGGCAGCAAGCTCAAAGCGACAATGAGGGTGCCCTGATCCACAGGGACCTATGGCAAATTGACTATGGGGAGGGATGGATGGATGGACAGCTGACTGGGTAGCCCTCTCTCTCTCTCTCTCTCTCTCTATATATATATATATATATACACACACATGCACACGCACACACATATGTGTATACACATACATATATATGATTTTGTTTTATTTTTTGAGAGAGAGCGAGAGAGAGCAGGGGAGGGGCAGAGAGGAAAGAATCTCAAGCAGGCTCCATGCTCAGCATGGAGCTGGACACAGGGCTCGATCCCACAACCCTGGGATCATGACCTGAGCTGAAATCAAGAGTCAGATACTCAACTGACTGAGCCACCCAGGCGCCCTTCTATTTTATTTTGTTTATTTATTTATTTTGTTTACATGTTAATTTTTGAGACAGCACAAGCAGGGGAGGGGCAGAGAGAGAGGGACAGAGGATCCAAAGTAGACTCTGCACTGACAGCAGCAAGCCCGATGTGGGGCTCGAACTCATAAGCCATGAGATCGTGACCTGAGCTGAAGTTGGACACTCAACCAACTGAGCCACCCATGTGCCCCCTTTCGATTTTATTTTTTTAAGTTTATTTGTTTGTTTGTTTATTTATTTATTTGAGAGAGAGAGAACAGGGGAGGGACAGAGAGAGGGAAAGAGAGACAATCCCAAGCAGGCTCTGCAATGTCAGTGCAGAGCCTGATACGGAGCTTGAACTCACAAACTGTGAGATCATGACCCGAGCTAAAGTCAGACGCTTTAACTGACTGAGACACCCAGGCACCCCTCCTTCGATTTTATTTTTAAATAATCTCTACAGACTGGTTAATTTTCGTTATCTATCTATCTTTCTATTTATATCTAATTTTTAAGTAATCTCTACATCCAACATGGGGCTTGAACTTACAACCCCAAGATCAAGAGTCGCATGCTCTACCGACTGAGCCAGAGAGATGTCAATTTTTCATTAAAAAAAAAAAAAAATCAAGAGCTGGGGAGCCTAGATGGCTCACCTGGTTACGTGTCCAGCTCTTGATTTCAGCTCAGGTCATGATCTCGTGATTCGTGAGATCAAGTCCCACGTTGGGCTCTATACTCACAGTGCAGAGCCTGCTTGGGATTCTCTCTCTCCCTCTCTCTGCCTCTCCCTGATGTGTGCACTCTCTCTCTCTCTCAAGATAAATAAATTAATTAAAAAAAAAAATCAAGAACTGGGGCGCCTGGATGGCTCATTCAGGTTGAGCATGCGACTCTTAACCGGTTCAGGTCATGGTCCCAGGGTTGAGCCCTGCGTCTGGCTCCCTCCTAAGCATGAAACTTCTTAAGATTTTCTCTCTCCTTCTCTCTCTACCCCCTTCCCCTGCTTGTGCTCTCTCTCTCTCTCTAAGAAAAAAAAAAAAAAGGAATAGTAAAAAAAAAATCGAGAGCAATCAAGACCTGATAAGCAGAAGACTGACATTAATTCCACAATGGAAAATCACAATCCCTCATCCAGATCCTAGATCTAAGTTCACAGAATCAGAACCCCTTGACTATAGGAGAGGCCTTGCCCCATTAAGGAACAACTCTGAAGTGAGTCATACCATAGTTACATATAGTAAATGTTCCTCCAATCCTTCCTCAAAGGGATCTGCTTCCACTTGCCAGGGTGATTGTGCGTTAGGAAAAGAAGAATATTCAGAATTTTCCAAGATCGTTAAAGACACGGAGTCTGCGCTGACACAGAAACTAGGAGACACAAAGCACCAACATAGCTTTCTGGCTAGAGTAGGAACGAAGACAGGCCAGGTGATAGATGGAATTTAGCTTAAATCCAGTGGATTACACGATCCTGCAGATACAATGTGGCTGGAGGCACCTGTGGTAGAAAACGTTTCCATAGGGAGTTTATGGGAGTTCAAAAAGGAGAGTTGCAGTGAGGACTCCTGAGATTCTGGAGTAAGAACATACTACTCACCGTGGTCCATTTGAACAAAAAGGTCCATTTCCCCCCCCCTTTTTTTTTTAATTTTTTTTCAACGTTTATTTATTTTTGGGACAGAGAGAGACAGAGCATGAACGGGGGAGGGGCAGAGAGAGAGGGAGACACAGAATCTGAAACAGGCTCCAGGCTCTGAGCCATCAGCCCAGAGCCTGACGTGGGGCTCGAACTCACGGACCGCGAGATCGTGACCTGGCTGAAGTCAGACGCTTAACTGACTGCACCACCCAGGCGCCCCCCCCCCCTTTTTTTATATTTATTTTTGAGAGAGAGAAAGAGACAGACCATGATGGGGGAGGGGCAGAGAGAGAGGGAGACACAGAATCCAAAGCAGGTTCCAGGCTCTGAGCTGTCAGAACAGAGCCCGACACAGGGCTCGAATTCACAAACCGAACCATGAGATCATGACCTGAGCCGAAGTTGGACCCTTAACCGACTAAGCCACCCAGGCGCCCCTCCCCCATTTTTTCTATTATTTACTTTTTTTTTTTTGTAATTTACATCCAAGTTAGTTAACATAATGAACAAAAAGGTCCTGATGTGTCACTGGGCCCCAATGTGATCTCTGGATGCCGGGTAGCTGTATGTCTTCAACTAGATGTTATCAGACAGGCAGAGCAGCAATCCAGTATGATGAAGGTGGTAAATTCAGGGCTGGGCTCATAGGGTTCAGAAGACACAAGTAAATCAAATGAATAGACAGCTCAGACTCCCATGGCATCTAACTCTGTTGATCTGACACCTCTCTTTTAACCCATACCTATGGTCTCACGAAGGGTTCCCTGCAACCAATTTATAAAAGAGGAAAGAAGTCGGGCACGTGGGTGGCTCAGTTGGTTGAGCGCCTGACTCCTGGTTTCAGCTCAGGTCATGATCTCACGATACGTGAATTCAAGCCCCACATAGGGCTCTGTGCAGCTCAGAGCCTGCTTGGGATTCTCTCTCTCTCCCTCTCTCTCTCTCTCTGCCCCTCCCCCCGTGTATGCTCTCTCTCGCTCTCTCTCTCTAGATAAATGAATAAACCTTAAAAAGATTTTTTTAATTAAAAAAAAAAAAGAGGAAAGGGGCGCCTGGGTGGCTCCATTGGTTAAGCGTCCAACTTCAGCTCAGGTCATGATCTCATAGTTCCTGAGTTCCAGCCCCGCTTCGGGCTCCGTGCTCACAGCTCAGAGCCTGGAGCCTGCTTCAGACTCTGTGTCTCCCTCTCTCTCTGCCCCAGTCCCACTCGTGTTCTGTCTCTCTCTGTCTTAAAAGTAAATAAAACATTTTAAAAAAATTTTTTTAAAAAGAGGAAAGAAGTCAAACCCATTTCACAGATAGGTCAGTATGATATTTTAGCACCAGCTGGGAATGGACTACTCTGTTACAGCCCCATTTGGGGTAGCCTTGGACGGTGGTAAATCCTCTCAGGGGCCAAACTATGAGCAGCATACTCTGTAGTCCCCTTTTTGTATGAAGGAAGAGGTGGGCTGAGGTGCAGACAGACACTAATTCCTAACAAGTGGCAAATGGCTTAGCTAGTTGGTCAAGGGCATGGAAAAAGCAAGATTAGAATTTCGAAGGAAAACAGGTCTGGGTAAGGGGCATACAGATGGACTCATAGGAGCAGGCACGAGACATGCAGATCTTTGTGTCTCATATTAATGCTCACCAGAGACCATCTACTGCAAAGGAGGCTGTCCAGCCAGATGATATGTCATATGTCCCGTATTGTGGATGTCAGCCAGTCTCTAAATTTAGCAACTCTATTGCTTTGCAAAAGACTCGTAAAAGAATGGCCATGGTGGCAAAGATGGAGGTTATGATTGGACCCTCCAACTTGGGCTCCCTCTCAGCGAAGTTAATCTAGCAACTAGCAACAAATAGCCAACGGTAGGGAGCAGTGTAGCAACAAAAGTCAGGGAGAACAGCTAGCCATCTGGTGGCAGGTCAGTTATATCAGCACCCCGACCCGTTCCACTTTGGAGAAGGCAATGATTCATCCTTACTAGAACTGTTATGTACTTGGAGCGCCTGGGTGGCTCAGTCGGTTGGGTGGCTGACTTCGGCTTAGGTCATGATCTCATGGTTCCTGGGTTCGAGCCCTGCGTCGGGCTCTGTGCTGATGGTTCGGTGCCTGGAGTCTGCTTTGGAATCTGTGACTCCCCCTCTCTCTCTGTCCCCTTCCCAGCTCATGCTCTGTCTCTGTCTCTCAAAAATAAATAAAACGTTAAAAAAATTTTTAGAATTGTTATGTACTCCAACCATAGGTTGCATTTGTTACCCATAGTGCTTCTACAGGCATTACTAACCAAAGGTTCAAAGAATACACGGAATCGAGTGATTTCATTTCCACAAGCTTTAATCTCTTCCTCTGCAGAATGAGGATTGTAAACAATAGATACTTCACAGGACTGTTGTGGCATAGGAAAAAGATCACGTATATACAGCATTTTACACAGGCCCTGGCATGCAGAAAGTTCCCAATAAATGGTAGGCATAATTATGAATTGAATTGAATTGTGAAAGGCTTCTGCGCCCCAAGAGGAGCTGGTGTTCCGGCTTCACTGAGCCCAGCAGGACCATGGATTCCGCTCTAGCATGATCTACTTTGAATACTCTCAGCTATTCAGAAAATCCCTGGCTTGAATTACATGTTTCTGTTAATGGATACGGTAGAGATTCTGTCACTGAGCAGAGCTGGAGGAAAAGAGAAAAGAAACTACAGAATGAGTGCAGGAAATGGAAAGTCTGACAAGGATTGGTTGGTTGCCTGGGGAGGAGAGGAGGCAGTCCAAATGTGATTATAAAAAGCCAGCCTTCAGCCCCAGAGCTATAACCTCACTGCTGTTCCCATCTACCATCAGGCTCCGGGAAGGAAGATTCCTCCTCTCCCCTCCTCCAAGGTAAACCCGAAAGCCAGGAAGTATGGATGTCAGCTGCCAAACCTCTGCCAGGCTGTCTGCCTGTGAGCCTTATGCCCCGAGAGCCACGATACCCGTTCTTCAGGGAGGCTATACCCCTGGGTCCCTTGTAGTGCCCTGGGCTAAGACTGGTCTGAGGAGGTGGGTTGGGGCTTTTAGGGGGTTGGGGTGCCAAACCCCAGACTTAGGTTATAGGCACCAAGGCAGCAGTCTACGGCCTTAACCCTGGCACTTCACTTCTTTGGGCTTTAGCTTGTCATCTGTAAAATGGAGATCAAGGTACCTTGCCTGCCCAAAGGACTGGACTGTGTCTGAAAGCCCTTTAGCGCAGGATCTAATGTGACAGTGAGTTTATCTTTGAGGGCAGATGAAGGTATCTGGAGTGGTTGTTAAAAGCGTGGGTTTGGGGGGGCACTTGGGTGGCTCAGTCAGTTAAACTCAGACTTCGGCTCAGGTTAGTGAGTTCGAGCCCCGCATTAGGCTCTCGGCTGTCAACGCAGAACCTGCCTGCCATCCTGTCTCCCTCTGTCTGCCCCTTCCCTCCCCTTTTTCTCAAAAATAAACATTTTTAAAAAGTGTGGGTTTGGACATTAGTCAAGTGTGGGTTTGAATCCTGACTGCCACTTCCTAGCTGGTCAGACTTAGGAATGTTACTTGACTTCACCCGGTTTCAACTTCCTTATCTATAACACATGGTTGAGAACAATGGCATGTATTTTCAAGGGATTCTTACGGGTATAATTGACCTCGGGCCATAAAGTGGGAAGTCCTCAATATATGGGAGGTTGTTTTTAATTCAAGGAAAAGGCACTGAACGGACAAAGATCACATTGGAGGTGAGTTTGGGGGCATACGCCTTTTCCTATTCTGTGCTACGATGGAAAGAGCATGAGGTTTGAACTTGACAGTCTTGAGTGCTTGTCTAGGTGGCAACTATTTGCTGCGTGACTGTTGCTGGCACGAGGAAACCGAAAGCCCGCGGCTCCTCGGGGTGGGGGTGGGGGGGGTCCTGGGCTCAGTCCAGGGCACCTTGCTCCTTTTTATGGACTCCTCCACGAATAGAAAGGGAAAACAACCACGCGGGTCCAAAAGGACCCTGGAGACTCATCTCCCCCACCCCCTTCTCTGGGCCAGTGACAGAGCCTGCGCGCGGCGCCACCATGCGGCGGAAGGCGGTATCGCTCTTCTTGTGCCACCTACTCTTCGCCTGCGGCGGGGTGGAGGCAGGTAAGCATCCTGGCGCAAGGGAGGGCTGTGAGATAAACACACCGAGAGTTTCGGAAGCCCGGCGGCGTAGACTTTCAGGAACCCTGGCTCCGGGACGAGAAGGGCTATGACAGTGGACAGCTCCAGGTCACTGTAGCCAGAGTCCCAGGTTCGACTCCTTACGTATCAATTCCTCCATTCCACCCAAGTGTGCTCAGTGCCAGTTATGTGCCAGGCACCGCGCCTTGGATGAAGTCTCTTCCCTTCGGCGAGGCTCCCCGAAATGGAAGGATGGGGTGGTGCTGAGCACCAGGCACAGTACGGGGAACCCTGCTCCGCGTTCCACTCTGTCCCCTCCCGATAGGCAAAAGAAGACAGGCAAAAGAAGAGCGCTCGGAGGACGGCGGCTCCGGGGTCTGGGGCGCCCTGACCTACATGGCTGTCGGAGGAGGTGGGTCCAGAGGGCGGAAAGCTCCGGAAGGTGGGGGCCCCTGCTGCGGGCGCTCCCTCACCGCCTCCCCTTCCTCCAGGGCTCCTGGCCGCGGGGCTGCCCGTTCTGGGCTTCACGAGCACGGGCATCGCCGCCAACTCTGTGGCCGCCTGGTTGATGAGCTGCTCCGCGGTGGCGAACGGGGGCGGTGTGCCCGCCGGGGGGCTGGTGGCCATGCTGCAGAGCCTCGGTGAGTGGGCGACCGGGCCCGCGGGCGGGGATGCCAGGGCCAGGTGACTCCATGAGCCGGGTGTCCTTACCATCTCCGTCATGCAGTGGGGAAACCGAGGCAACGAGGGATTACGTAATTTACTCAAATGCTCCCCGTCAGTTGGCACCAAAGCCAGGATTCGAACCTACTCGGATTCCTCGTTCTTAGCCACCAAAGCGCGGTGCCTCACTGACGCTTTGGCCAGATCACAACAAGCCTCAGTTTCCTCATCTGTTAACAGGGATGACCATCCTCAGTGTAACATTTTACGAATCTGCTCAAACTCAGAGAGCCAGAGTGGCAAAGAGAGGTGGCAGAGAGGGGCGCCTGGCCGGCGCGGTCGGTGGATATGCATCTCTTGATCCGGGGTTGTGAGTTCCAGCCCCACCCTGGGTGTAATAAAATAAATCTTAGGGGCGCCTGGGTGGTTGCGTCGGTTAAGTGTGGGGCTTCGGCTCAGGTCACCATCTGACCATTAGTTGGTTCCAGCCGCCCCTGTGGGGCTCTGTCCTGACAGCTGGGAGCCTGGAGCCTGCTTCGGATTCTGTGTCTCCCTCTCTCTCTGCTCCTCTCCTGCTCATGCTCAATCTCTCTCTTTTAAAAATAAATAAACATTAAAAAAAAAAAAGAAAAGAAAAGAGGAAAGAAAGGTGGAGACCCACTCAATTCAATCTCATACCAACCCTGGTCTTGAACCGTATTTCCTGAACACCATGAAAGGAAAAGCTAGAGTTCAGAATGACCCTTCTTTTTTTTTTTTTTTATAATTTTTTTTTCAACGTTTATTTATTTTTGGGACAGAGAGAGACAGAGCATGAATGGGGGAGGGGCAGAGAGAGAGGGAGACACAGAATCGGAAGCAGGCTCCAGGCTCTGAGCCATCATCAGCCCAGAGCCTGACGCGGGGCTCGAACTCACGGAGCGCGAGATCGTGACCTGGCTGAAGTCGGACGCTTAACCGACTGCGCCACCCAGGCGCCCCCAGAATGACCCTTCTAAAAGAATGTGCATTGGGGTGCCTGGCTGGCTCAGTCAAGGGATCATGAGACTCTTGATCTCGGGTCGGGAGTTTGAGGCCCACGCTGGGTATAGAGATCATCAAAAAAAATTTTTAATTAAAAAACATGTGCATTTACTTCTCTCTTTCTCTCCTCCACTCCTTTCTTTTTCTTTTTTTTATTTTATTATTTTTTTATTTTTTTCAACGTTTATTTATTTTTGGGACAGAGAGAGACAGAGCATGAACGGGGGAGGGGCAGAGAGAGAGGGAGACACAGAATCGGAAGCAGGCTCCAGGCTCCGAGCCATCAGCCCAGAGCCTGACGCGGGGCTCGAACTCACGGACCGCGAGATCGTGACCTGGCTGAAGTCGGACGCTTAACCGACTGCGCCACCCAGGCGCCCCCACTCCTTTCTTTTTCATTGCTTCCTTCCATCTCTCTCTCCCTCTCTCTCTATCTCTGAGGCCTCAAAATCTTGGAGAAAAGTTGCCCCTGACTGACTCCCCTCTGCCTTCCTGAACCTTCCATCTGCTCTCAATTCTGGATGACAAAAGCTCAGAGAACCAGCCCAGAAGAATAGAGCCCTTCTCAGAGGGGGCAGAAGGGAAGCCACACCCCAACGGTGGGAGGTAGGGTGGGGGCAAGGCTAGGAACAGTCAGGTGTTCGCACTCATGCACATCACAGGGTTGTGACCACGATGAAATCTCTTACTTGTGAACCCCCAGCCCCCGCAGGGAGGTCTCCACAAAGGCGGCTGTTATTAGCATTATTAATAACACTGTGTGTTCACCAAGACGTGAAAAGATGAGCTGTTACCTGCGTATTTTTCTTTCTTTTTTTTAATTTTTAGTTTTTAAACGTTTTTATTTATTTTTGGGATACAGCATGAGCAGGGGAGGGGCGGAGAGAGAGGGAGGCAGAGGATCTGAAGCCGGCTCTGCACTGACAGCAGAGAGCCCAATGAGGGCTCGAACTCACGAACCGTGAGATCGTGGCCTGAGCCAGGAGTGGATGCTTAACCGACTGAGCCACCCAGGCCCCCCTGTGTATTTTTCTTCTATGGAACACGTCTCTGATTTGAGACGGCAAGTCAAGGGGGAAATAGGATTCACTTTGCAGAACTCCTGTCCCCTCTCGGGGCCTCTGTTTCTCTAACTGGAAATAAAGAGGTTGGGCTTAACTAATGATTTCCAGACCTTTGGATTCCCAGGCCTCGTGCCTGGGCCCCAAGTGACCTGACTATATTTGCTTCACAGGGGCTAGTGGTGGCAGTGCCCTCATGGGCAAGATTGGTGCCTTTCTGGGCTACACTGTCCACAAACACCTTGAAAACAGCCGGGAGAAGGAGGAGGAAGTGGAGGAGGAGGAGTAGGCGGAGGCTCCCAGGAAACCCTTCCTTCCAATTGTAGTCGAGAGCTTTCTGTCACGCTCATCAATGACCTAAGTGGAAAAAGGAGAATAAAATCCTGTCAGAAAACACTCTGTCGTTCTGTGAGTCTCCCAACAAGATCTGGCTCCAATTTGCCTCATCCGCACACCTCCAAACCCCTTTCTCCCCTCAAGCCAACCGCAGCTCCTGGAACACCACCAGGTGGCTTTGTCTCTGGGCCTCAGCACATGCTGTTCTCTCTGCCTAGAATGTCCTTCTGAAGCCCGTAACCCAGCTCAGACATCCCCTCCTCTGGGATTCCTTCCCAGCAGAGCCTCCTGCCACAGCGTGAACACTCAGGCTCAATTTCACAGGGTGCCTGGGGAGGCAGAGCTCAGTCTGTTCTCAGTGGGAGAAGCTTCCAGCTACTTTTCTGACGAGGCAGAGATGGAGAAGCTGGATCTCCATTCTCTGAAGAAGCGCTAGGTGGAGAATATAGGCCAGACCTTTGCCTTGGGGAAGTGTGTGACAGCAGCTTTTCGAGGGACCTCGGCAAGGTCTTCTTCCCTCCAAGATAAAGTGGGATAAAGTGGACAGTTGGCATACGGAGGCTTTACACCCTCTGGGTGGGAAAGGAAGGCCAGACCAGACCTAGGGGGGAGATCTGAAGTTAGCGAGTCCTGTCCAGGGGAACCTGGGTGCCTGGACCCGGGTAGGGGGAGGCCAAGGAGGCCCTCGAAATCAAGTGGCAGTGAGGACAGAAGGGTCCCAGCCCTGGTTCTGGTTTATGAGTGGGCACACCAGCTGCCATGCCAGCCTGGCCTCCCTGGGAGGTCCGCATCCCTGGGAAGCCGTCACGTGCGAACCACGACATCTTGTCACAAAAGGGCCACGTAGGCTGTCCTCAGGCCTCCCCCAGCTCACCCCACTTATAACCCAGAAACTCGTCTTCAATTAGCAATGTGTGTGGGTGGGCGGGGAAGAGGTCCCCTCCTGTCTGCTCCTGCCCCCAGATCTAACGCCATCTGGGCAGATGGCAATTGTCTGCCCCAGCTGGCTTGCCCCAGGCCCCGAGAAGCACTGCTCGTGGAAAAGGCACACAGGTAGCAGAGGCACCAGCTGCTCCACACACACCCTCCGTGGTTTGTGTCCCAGAGCGAAAGCTGGGCTGGGTCCCCTGATACTTACCATAGGACCTCTGCAGAGTCCCGCCTCGGCTGGGGCCTTCCACAGACGGGTAGACAGCGGACTTCTGCCTACAGAGGAAGGCGGGGCCTCAAGCATCACACTCTACTGAAGCCTGCACCCCAGTTTGTCTATAAGGTTGATATCCCAGAGACATGAATGTGTGTCCCTCAACACTTTCGGGGAGAGTGCTGTCTCTAATTTGTCTCTTCTCCCCAATGCCTGGGACAGGCCTCGTATAGGTGCTAATAGATGTGGGTAGAATTGAACCTGAGGTCAGTCCTTCCATCTGCCTGTCTGTCCCATCACCCTCACCAGATCTCATGGGGAGGATGACTGGACCTCTTGTTCTTTCCCTTGGGGACCCTTGATAATACTCACTGTCACTCCCATGGAGGCCTGGGGATGAGGGGCCTGACCCCCTTTTAACACTGTGGTCTGAGTAAACACAGGCCCCTAACCTTTTACTCAGCATTTTCCAGCATAGATGAGGCTGGGGTTTTCACATAAGGCAGTGAAGCATAGTAGCTAGGAATTCCCTCTGGAGTCCTACAGACCTAACACAAGTTCCGTCACATCGTGCGACTCAGTTTCCTCCTTTGCAAGATTAGAGCAGAAAGCAGAGAGGAAATAGCCAAATAACAACCAGGAACTAGATCATGTGACTTTGGGGGTGAGGGTTTACTTTCTGGAACTCACAGACCCTGTTCTTCCTTTCTCCCAAGTGTTGGCGCCCTGCCCCCAGGAGCATACACACACACACACACACACACACACACGCGCGCGCAATTATTCCCTTGGCATTTTATTGCCTTGAACAGCGTCAAGGCCAGAGAGAGACAGCTCTGCCCCCAGGATTTCAGATTTGAGGCCTCAGCACTTCTCAGGCTGAATGACACTGAAAATTACCCATCTCTAAGGGGACACTCTTCTTACCACAAGATCCCATGGGTCTGTGCAGGATAACTCCTTGCTTTCATTCTGCGGGCATTTCCTGGGCACTCAGTCTGTATCAGGCACTGTGCCAGCTGCTGAGAACACTGAGGTGAAAGAGACCCAGTTCCTACCTCCTTGGAGCCCACAGTGCACAAACTAGGAGCCCCCCCAAAGTATCCATGGACTCCTTCTCCCTCCCTGTCACCACCTCCTTGCCCCTGTCTCCTTTCACCCATCCTGGCCATTGTTAGCCATCGTGGACCACGATCATCCTGTCTACAACGTGTGAGGCAGAATGATGAACACAAACCCGAATTCATTAATGGCAGCAAGTCAGGAGATGCTAATGCACTTTTAGACCCCTCCTTGGCAATGGCCTTCAGAGAGACAAAAAGCTGAGTCCCGGCCCAGCAACAGGGTGGGCGCGCCTCCGGCAGCGTACTTGCCCTCTCTGAGTCTTAGCTTCCTTGCTTTTAAAATAAGGGGGCTCAGATATTATGATCTCTGAGGTCCTTCCTGGTCTAAAACTGCTGAGTCTGAAGCACATGCTTCGGAATCCTCTCGGTCCTGTCTGATCCAGGCCCTCTGAGAGTGGATTTTATTTTTAGAAGCTGCCAAAAGCCACCTTGTGGTGCCAACTTTGGTGACTAAGGTGGGTGATGGTGTCGAGGATGCCATGTTTGGTCACAAATGAGGGTGACTAGAAACCAGCAGGGCAGATCCTCACTCTGGGACCACACCCTGAGGCAAGTCCAAAAATAGATCCCATCTGTGTGGCTGACTTTATGGAAAACAACATTGAGGTCCTCTGTCCTCATCATTTCTCTCTGGGCCTCAGTGTCATAGTCTGTGAAATGGAGGAGGGGAGCAGTGAGACTCTCATCTGGACCTAGAATGTCTTTCCCAAGCGCTCAAGTTGGAGGTGTCTTTCTCTTTAATAAAATCCGTAGGGCTTTCTTTTATTCGTTAAGGGCTTTCCTGGCCCGGTCGGTACCCTGGAAAGTCCCCTCACTCCCTGTAAGAGCCGACCTCCTACCATCCCATGGTGCTATGTGCGGCTATGGCCACCAGGTGGCAGTACAGTCCTACCCTGAATCTCCCTCTGCCTGCATCATCCTTGAGCCGCTCCCCAATTACCAAAAGCTCTCCCTGGGGCGGACGGCACCATGGATGCCGAAGACCAAAGCGAATCAGACGTTGCCCCTGCTTTACAGAAGGAGCTCCTGAAGCTCACGGGAATGGTCAGTCCTGAGGATCCCTGCAGGGCCTGCTTCTCCTCTCCCTTGCAGGCCCTTAGTCCTCCAAGGCTGGGATCTCCAAACTCCCGAGCACAGCATTCAGGACCCTCTACAGTCAGGTCTCACTCACCTCCAGGTCTACAGCCTGTGCTTCCAGATCTGGGCCACAGAGATTGAAAGGAAATGAAAAGAACAGTCCACACAAGGAAATGAAAAGAACAGTCTCCTTGACTGGGTAGCAGAGAATGATGCCAGGTACAGGGCATCTCTGGACTCAGCCTTGAAGGGGGCCTGGGCCAGCAAAGGGCCTGGGTCAGCGGTAGCTGGAGGGAGCTGAAGCAGAGGAGGCCTGTGGCTTCCTGTGAAGAACTAAAGAGCCACTTCCTTTAAGCAGATGGCTGTGGGGGAGGGGCAGAAGATAAGGGAGTGTGGGCTTCCTGGCTCAGGCAGAAAAAAATAGGGGGCCCAGAAAGGGTCCATGAAGAGGCCCAGAGCAGCCTTCTATTTCCCTTCCTTCTGAGGTCTCCGTGGAGCAAACAGTGCAGACAGGTAGGGTCACACCCTTATCATGTGCTATGAAGCCACTGAGAAGAGAGTCAAGTTAGGGGCAGGTTCATTTGTATAAGGCCAGTAAAGAAATGGAGGCTTGATTACTCCAAGAAGCAGGCCCAAGCACTCAGCCCCAAGTCCAAGAACCGAGCCCCAGAGCCCAGTCCCAGACCTCCAGATCCAAGGTTTTACATTTATAACTCATTTAATCCTGACAACAATCCTCTGGGGTGTTATTAGAATCCACATTTTATAAATGAAGAAATCAAGGCAGAGAGAGGTTAAATGACTTCCCTAAAATAAACAGCTAGCAAGTGGCAGGGGCAGGATTTGAATCTCGACAGTCTCTCTAGAACAGTACTTGGCACCCAGAGAAGACTGTATAAATAATTGTCCAATGAAGGTACTTAATCTTAATCTTCCTCGGTCCCACCCATCCGCCTGCACTCAATCCAGCAACCAGGCAGCCTGTAGATCCTATCTCCTAATTATTTCTTGAGTCTGTTCACGACTCTCCACCCACATGGCCCCCCTCTCATCATCTAGTTCAGGCCTAGAGGACACCTACAAGGTCTTCCTAATGGGTCTCCCAGTGTCCACTCTTGTCTATTATCCACACAGAGCAAGGAAGATCTTAAAACAAAGCGAGACAAAGTGACCCCCCCCCCCCCCGCCCCTTCCAGCTTTAAGCCCATCACACTTAAAATACAATTCTACTCCCTTACTCTGGTCTTCAAGGTCTGGAATCATCTGTTCCTCCAAAGCTCCAGAGTCTTCTCTCACCTCGCTTTCCCTCCCCCAACTCTTTTCCAGCCATGCCGGCCTCCTTTTCCTTTCCAGAACCCTCTAAGTGCCTGCCAACCTCAATGCCTTTCCACGAGCTCTTCCCTCTGCCTGGAACACTTTTGTTGCTTCAGGAGTCAGCTCGAACGTAACTTCTCCAGAGACCCGAGCCCCCAATCTAAATTAAACACTCCGTTATCCCAGCAGCCTGTACCTTATGTTCCTAGAATGGATCACGATTGTAATAAAAGCATGATTGGTATCAGCATTTGTTACTGTCAGACTTCTTCACTAGCCTCCGAGCTCCGTGAACACAAGCACAAGGTTCCTCGTTATTTATCACCAGCACCCAGCTCAGCTCCTGGCACCCAGGAGGTGCCCAGTAGCTATGGTTGAGTGGATGGTCCAGATGGATGGACAGACGGATGGATGGGTGGTTGAAGAGCGATTCAGGGAATAAGCACATTTTAAAATTAGGAAACTGTTTACCCTGACTGTGTTTCTCAGGGCAGGTATAATGTGTGCGATTCACATGGCGGTTATTTTCACCCTTCGAGAGCCCACAACCACTGCCCTCTCCCAAGACCTTTCCCAGGTAAGGCCACCGGGCGGGGCTTCTGGGCGGCTGCGTGACGTCATAGGGGAGGCGTGCCCGGAGTACGCCTCTGCTTCCTGATTGGTTGGCGCGGGGCGGCGGCAGCCACACTCTGCGCCGCTGCCGTCGGGAGTAGCTGCGCTGGGAGCGCAGGAAGGCGGAGAAGTGATCCGAGGCGTCCCCGTAGACGGCCACAAGGCTGCGTCGCAGCAGCGGCGCCAGCGTCAGCGCGCCGGGGTACCCCGGGGCCGGTTCACGTCGCTCCGAGCGTTTGGCGAGGCTCGCGCCATTATGCGGGGAGAGGGGATCTGTGTCTAGACCGCTCCCCGCAGCGGGCGGGGCAGATAGTGTGGCCAAGCCTAGGGGCGCCCACTGGAGCGCAACTATTTCAGGCCTCAGACCTCAGAGAGGAAAGTCCCAGAAACACAGCCCCGCCGTCCTCTCACTCTCCTGGACACGCCCCCCCCCCCCCCCCCCAACGCAGACCCGAAAGTGCTGCAGGACGAGGTTTCCAGCCCTAGCTCTGCATGACCTGGCACAAGAGTCATGCCATCTGCACCTCAGTCTGCTCATCTGCAAAATGAAGCTGTGCTTGCAGTCAGTGATGTGGTGTATGCGGTGCCTAGCACCGGACTGGCACATATTAGGTGCTTTGCAGATACTAGCTTCCTTATCCCTGACCCTGACCTGGCCATAGATTTGCTCTGTGGTCTGGAGCGATTTCATTGAACCTCCGTCTGGGGGGCCTCACTTCCGGATCTTGTGATGCGAGAATGTCCTTCCAGCCCCTGTGGTCTGAGAGCTAAGATTTACTGAGTCATTGAATCAGTGATGAGCTGAGACCAGACCTCACTCACCTCCAGGTGTCACTTTTCTATGTGGTTCCTCTGACAAATGAACTTCCTCATCCTCCTTGAGATGCCTCTGAGGTTGTGCCTAAGAGAGCTGGACTCCCCAGAGCTTCTGCGGGGTCTTAGGGGGTCTGCAGGGACCTTAAAGGGCATCCCAGACAACCTTCCTCAACGTTTCTACTGACTGGGGTTGGGTCACCACCACTATCCCCCTCCAATCACCATGTAAAACCCTTTGGGGACTGCCGATGGCCTTCAGGCAAGTCAGCAAGACCCACAAGGCCATACCTGGGTCTCTAGTCTCAGTCACACCTCCTCCCCCTCTCCCAGCCTGGCTGTAGTCAGACTGATCTCCTCTCAGCTGTCTTTCCTCTTCTCTGGGTGTTTGCACAGATGATTCCCTCTCTGCCCCATCTTCTTTCACCTGGCTCTCTCCTCATTCATGTCCCTCATGGGACAGAGTGGATCCTGACCCCTAAGATGGGTCCCCTTTTAGATGAGGACTTGTGACTTCTGACATCATCCAGCTCAGCCACTGCCCTTCGCTTCCTACCCTCCTGTCATGCTAAACTTTCAGCTCCTTGAAAATGCAGGGCTTGGGGCGCCTGGGTGGCGCAGTCGGTTAAGCGTCCGACTTCAGCCAGGTCACGATCTCGCGGTCCGCGAGTTCAAGCCCCGCGTCGGGCTCTGGGCTGATGGCTCAGAGCCTGGAGCCTGTTTCCGATTCTGTGTCTCCCTCTCTCTCTGCCCCTCCCCTGTTCATGCTCTGTCTCTCTCTGTCCCAAAAATAAATAAACGTTGAAAAGAAAAGAAAATGCAGGGCTTTCGCTTGCCTTCAGGCATTGCACCTGCTGTTCTCTCAGACCTAAACATGCTTCTCTTCCCTACTTTACTCATATTTGTCCTTCAGCTCTCAGAAGTCCTTGGCCAGCCCCTACCATACCAAGTACCCACTTTCTTGCCCCTATCTAATGTCCATTGATGAGTGATTCCTTGCCCAGTTGTTTGTCCAGTCTCTGCTTACATACCTCAGAGACAGGGAGCTCACGACGATTGAAGCAGCCTACTCCATCTGCCCAATAGAAGGCCTCCAATTCCTGCCCACCCCCAACCAGTGCTCAAGAGATTCCCTGGAACTGAGGCCCCGAGTGAACAAGTACTTTGAGATACTTGGTGAAGAGCCAGGGACGACCCAGCTGTCCTAAGGGCTCTTGCGGGTTCACCTGGCCCTAATAGGGCACATAGGTATCAACACTGGCCAGGTCCCACATAGTCTGGATCCATTTGTAGGCCTGGGACTTGAGATGCTGTCACAACTCATGTTCCCTTTCACCTAGGAGCAGTGGATCAGCCTCTGCTGGGGACAGGGACACCAGCACCCTGGTCTGGGTGGGGGAAGGTCAGGAAGGAAGCACTTTCAGGTAGCATTGGACCCCTATTGCTTCATTCAACTGCACGCCAGCCCTGTAAGGGAGAGATGCTGTCCTCAGTTTACAGATGCACAAACTGAGGTTTCTGGACAGATGCAATTTACTTAAAGTCACACAGTGAGATAGTGGCAAGGCCAAGATGTATTTCAAAGCCCAACCTCTTTCCTCCGTCCCTTAGTTTGGTGCCTCTCATCTACCTGCTGCGCTCTGAGGCCCATTCTGCTCAAAGCATCATGAAGTCCTGAAGGGCCCCATTCTCCTGTTCCCTACAGCTGGGTCCTACGCCCAGTGGGGCATCAGTAGCTGTGCCTGAGCAGCAGCTCGGGGCTGGCTGAATGCCAGGAGTCACCTCCTCCTTCTGCCCTTGGTCACTCCCCAAAACTGCAGAGGAGCCCAGACCAAAATTAGGCAGTGGCCAAGGAGGTGTCTTATAGCTACCAAGCCCCGGAAACTGGGCTGAGCCACTTATTTGCTGTGTGACCTTGGGTGAATTCCTTTCCTTCTCGAAGCCTCAATTTATCATCTGTGAAGAGGACAAATTATCCCTTCCCAGGGCCTCAGTGTGCTAGAATTAAGGAAAGCTGCTCTCTCTCCCAGGCTACCTCACCCTTGAACCCTCTCACCTTGAGAAAGAGAGCCCCCCTCCAGGGTCCCTGTGGTAGCAAAACTCGAGCATAAACTGCACATAGCCTGTCCTTGATGGGGGTCATAGATCCTGGGCTGGGTGGACACCAGCTTGGGAGGACTAGCTTTCCTGGCTTCTGCCCCCTTCAGCCTCCAACCCTGCTGGGGAGCTGGCTCCGTCATCACATCTGCTCCCTCCACTGTCTGTGGCCTTTGCAGAGCCATTCCCCAGGGGACTCTGCCTCTCCTGCCTCCTCCAATCTATCCTCCCCACCTTCTTCCTCCCACAAATGTTTACCCATGCCTACTCAGTGCATAGATCACTGAATAAGCTCCGTGCCTGTCCTTGTAAAGCTCAGTTTAGTGGGGGAGACGGACAAGGAAATTGAGTTACAATCCACTCACCCATCCCAAATTCTATTGCCCCCCCCCCCCCCCGCCGCTGCTGCCCTCACCTGTACAGTCTGTTCTCCACACAGCAGCCTGAGCCATCCTGTTAAAAGGGAGGTCAGAACATGTCACTATGCTGCTCAGTCCCCTCCCATAGCTCCCCATCTCAAAGGAAAAGCCAGCGTCCTTGCTGTGACCTGCAAGGCCTCTGCACGATCTACCTCATCGCCTCCCACTCTCCCCTCCGAGCTCCCCATTCCGGGGGCACCGGCTGCCTTGTTGTTTTTCAACATGCCAAGCATGCTCCTGGCTCAGGCCTTTGCATTTGTCCTTGGTCCTGCTGGGACTGTCTCCCCCCAGGTATCCCTGTGGCCTCCATCCCTTCTCGAAGGTGTATCTACCTCCCGGGGGGAGCCCTCCCTGGCTGCCCATCGAAATACTAGTCCCTACATGCCTCTGTCCTTTTACCTGCTTTGTTGTTTTTCTTGGCACGACCATGTGACATGTAAGTATTGGTTTTTTTTAATGTTTGTTTTTGAGAGAGGGGGGGGGGGGAGTGGGAGGGAGACACAGAATCTGAAGCAGGCTCCAGGCTCCAAGCTGTCAGCACAGAACCCAATGCGGGGCTTGAACCCACAGACCGTGAGATCATGACCTGAGCCGAACTCGGGCACTTAACTGACTGAGTCGCCCGGGCACCCCGACACATGAATACTGTTTATTGTCTGTTCCCCTATAGAGTATAAGTCCTATGAGATCTCCTGAGGTTCCCCACCCTCAGGGGAAAAAAAAGGGAAAAGAATAACAAGAAACTTTTTAGGGTGTGGGGGAAGAGGACACCACTAACTTAACTACTATAGGTAATATTTAAAGCGTCAGTAATTAAAACAATTTGATTTGGGTGCAGGAGGAGACAAGCAGACCGAGGGACTGAAGTAGACTGTCCAGAAATAGACTCAATGGACAGTTATTTAGTATTTGATAGAAGCGGCATCTCAAAGTGGAGAATGCACGCTAGTAAACAGTGTTAGGACAACTAGGTAGCCAACTGGAAAAAAAAATTAGATCTGTATGTCACATCGAGTACCTCACTGAGGATAACTTCCATAGGGATCAAAGATTTAAATGTTAAAAAAAAAAAACCACTATAATCTCATAGTGGGAAAAGTCTAACCGTGACTCAAACCCAAGAAGTCATAAAAAAGGATTGGCTAAAGTCAGCTACATAAAAATCAAAAACTTTCACAAGCTAAAACACAACAAAGCAAGTCATGAGACAAATGACAAGCTAGAGGAAAATATTTGCAACTCGGATCATAGACAAAGGCTCATCTCTCTAATTGATAAAGCATTTTTGGAAATTCGTTAAAAGGACAGGGGCACCTGGAGGACTCAGTCGGTTAAGCGTGGGACTTCTGCTCGGGTCATGATCTTGCGGCCTGTGAGTTCGAGCCTCACGTCGGGCTCTGTGCTGACAGCTCGGAGTCTGGAGCCTGCTTCAGATTCTGTCTTCTTCTCTCTGCTCCTCCCCCACTCTAGCTCTGTCTTTCTCTGTCTCGCAAAAATGAATAAATGTTAAAAACAAATAAATACATAATTACAAAATAATAAAAGGAGCAACAACCTGATAGAAACAGACGTAGGATACGAATTGACAGAAAAGCAAATAGAAATGGCTTCTCAACATGTGAAAAGAAGCTCAAACTCAGAAGAAATGAAAATCAGGGAAACCACAGTGGGATACCATTCCTTATCAGTCTGGCAAAAAATCTCAAAGTTTAGGGCTGCCTGGGTGGCTCACTCGGTTGAGCCTCTGAGTCTTGATTTCAGCTCAGGTCATGATCCCCAGGTCTTGGGATGGAGCCCAGCATTGGGCTTGGTGCTGAGTGCGGAGCCTGCTTAAGATTTTCCCTCTCCCTCCCTCTGCCCCTCTGTCCTGCTCTCTCTCTCTCTCTCTCTGTTAAAAAAAAAATCCCAAAGTTTAATAATCTAGTCTGTGGCTATTTCTGTAAGGAAACCACACTCTTGTATGTGCTGTCACAGAGTGCTCTCACGCACGTGAATATAAATCGGTACAGGCCCCCAAGAGGGCATTTTGGCAAATTCTATCAAAATTCTAAATGCATCCAGATGTCCTGATTCTGGGAATTTATCCTTCAGATGCGCTTGCACAAGTGAGAAATGAAGTTTGTATAACGTTATTCACTGCAGCACTGTTGACAATAGCAAAAGACTCAAAATATCCCAATTGTCCATTAGTAAGGTGTTGGGTTAGGTAGAGGACAGTTCACCCGTTAAATGGAACACTATGCAACCGTGAAAAAGAATGAGGGAGATCTGTGTGTCCTCATAGGGCAAGTTTGCAGGGGACATTAAGTTTAAAACGCAAGGTATGTGGCACCTGGCTGGCTCACTGGGTAGAGCATGCAACTCTTGATCTCAGGGCTGAGTTCAAGCTCCACACTGGGTGTAGAACTTATTAAAAGAAAAAAATAATAAAAAGTGAAAAATAAAAAGCAAGGTACAGAGAAACATATGTGATATTCCACTGTCTGTAGAAAAAGAGTTTTAATATTTTCTTATGTCTCTGTATTTGTGACCTTACTGAGTGGCAGCATAACCAGTGATTAAGAGCACAGACTCAGAAGCCAGACTGCCTTAGTTCAAATACACATTCTCGTGTTGTAGTGGGTTGAATAGCGTCCCGCCGAAATTCACGTCCACCTGGAACATGTGAATGTGACCTCATTTGTAAATAGAGCCTTTGCGGATCAAGTTAAGGTCATATTTGATTAGGGTGGGCCCTACATCCATCATGACAGGTATCCTTATAAGGAGAGGAATATTTGGACCCAGAGACAGACACACAGTAGAAAATGCCGTGTGAAGACAGAGGCAGAGATTGGAGAGACGCATCTCCAAACCAAGGATTGGAAGAAAGTACCTGAAGCTGGAAGAGAGGCATGGGACAAATGCTCCTGAGAGCCTCTAAAAACAATGAACCCTGCTGGCACTTCAATTTTGGATTTCTAGCCTCCAGAACCATGAAAGAACAAATTTCTGGGGGCTTCTGGGTGGCTCCTTCAGTTGAGTGTCTGACTTTGGCTCAGGTCACGATCTCCTGGTTTGTGGGCTTGAGCCCCATGTTGGGCTCTGTGCTGACAGCTCAGAGCCTGGAACCTGCTTCAGATTCTGTGTCTCCCTGTCTCCCAGTCCCCCCGCCCCCCTGCTTGTGCACTCTCTCTCTCTCTCTTTCTCAAAAATACAATAAATAAATAAATAAATATATAATATATTTTTTTTTAAAAAAATAAAAAATTTCTGTTGTTTGAAGCCATCCAGTTCATGGTAATTTGTTATGGTTATAGCAGCCCTAGAGAACTAATATGGTTACTTAAAAGCTGTGCAATTTGGGGCAATAATTTAGCCTCTCTGTGCCCTAGTTTCCTCATCTGTAAAGTAGGGCTAACAGTACTTAGGTCATAGGGTTGAGTCATAAAGATTAAATGAGATTAAAATCTTTTAAAGATAAGAATAAGGTCAGGGGCACCTGGGTGGCCCAGTCGGTTAAGCGTCCGACTTCGGCTCAGGTCACGAGCTCACGGTCCGTGAGTTCGAGCCCCGCGTCGGGCTCTGGGCTGATGGCTCAGAGCCTGGAGCCTGTTTTGGATTCTGTGTCTCCCCATTTCTCTCTGCCCCTCCCCTGCTCATGCTCTGTCTCTCTTGCTCTCAAAAATACATAAAACGTTAAAAAAAATAAAGATAAGAATAAGGTCTGACACATATAAATGTTAACACATACATGTTAATTGCATATATGCTTGTGTTTGTGTAAAGAAGTCTTAGAAGGACGATCAAGAAACTAACACGTGTGGTTGGTGGAAGGAAGGGAATAAAGGCATGAAGGGGAACAATACTTTGCATTTTGGGGGCTTTTTAATTTTTTTAGGGAAGACAGAGAGTAAGGGGAGAGAGAGAGAGGGTAGAGGGAGAGAGAGGGAGAATCTCAAGCAGGCTCCACGCTCAGGGCAGAGCCTGACGCGGAGCTCAATCCCACGCCCCCAAGATCATGTCCTTGGAAAGCCAAAGAAATCAAGAGTCTGGCGCTCAACTGACTGAGCCACCCAGGCGCCTCGTAATATATTTTACTCCTTGAACCATATGAACGTATTATCTGTTTAAAAAATAAATTAAGGAGCGCCTGGCTGGCTCAGTCAGTAGAACATGTGACTCTTGATTGCGAGTGCAAGCCCCATGTTGGGCCTACAACTTACTTTAAAAAATTAAATCAAAAATTATTTTGGGGGCATCTGGTTGGCTCAGTCAGCGGGGTGTGCAACTCTTGATCTTGGGGTTGTGAGTTTGAGCCCCATGCTGGGTGTAGAGATTTCTTAAAAATAAAATCTTTTAAAAGATTATTTTAGGGGCACCTGGGTGGCTCAGTCAGTTTAAACATCTGACTTTGGCTCAGGTCATAATCTTGCGGTTCAAGAGCTCAAGCCCCACGTCCGGCTCTGTGCTGACAGCTCAGAGCCTACGGCCCACTTCAGATTCTGTGTCTCCCTCTCTCTGCCCCTCTCCCACTCTCACTCTGTCTCTCTCTCTGTCTCTCAAAAATAAAGCATTAAAAATTATTTTAAAACACAAATCACATTACTCTCCTGCTTGAAAACCCTCCAATGGTTTCCTATCACATTTATAACAAAGTCACATATCATGCTATGGCTGACCAGTGCACACCAGAGTGCAAGCATCTCTCCCCGTTCAGCTCTGGTTCGTGCCCCTCATTCACTCGGACAGGCGGCCTGCTGTTCCCAGAGCCTGCCAGGCACACTCCCACCTCAGGGCCTTTGCACTGGCTGTTCCCTCACTTCATTCAGATCTCTGCTTCAAGTCGCCTCTGCAGAGGACTTCTCTCACCTAAAAAAATAAAAAATAAAACCAAAAGCACCCCTGACTCGCAAATGCCACCACGCACTGTCCCCTTCCCTGCTTTACCTTTCTTCAAAGTATATATCAGCCTCGATATTACATACGCGTTGATTGTCTCCTCCCCCTTCTAAGTTCCAAGACGGGAGAGACTGTGTCTGCCTTGTTCACAGCTCAGCCTGTGGAGCCACCCACAGGGACCCATGTGTCATTTCCTAACTCTAGTAAGGAATCCCAGATCTGCTCCCCCTCTCTGTCGGTAAGTCCCTTCTGCAATCTAGCTGAAATCACTCCTGCTACAATAAAGAATGAATTTCCCCTTAGTTCCCTGGGACCTCTGAGAGAGCAGCTGGGCGACGTTTTCCTATACTCTTTGTTGATTGTCAGAGATTTGGAGATGGGCCCTCCTCATGGAATTTCCAGGTCAGGTTCTCAGGCAGAGGCGCACTGGCCAGATGCTTGGCAGGAGAGATTGCTCCTTTATTCGGCTCAGAGGATCTCAGCGGGCCCTGCAGAACTGCCAGCTCCCTAGGACTGTGTCCATCAGGTGATGGGGGACCAGGCGCGAGGTGTGGTGGACACAGTTGTGGCAGCTAATAAAGATGGATGAGGGGAGAGATGAACACTTGTGACCTTGACCTCCTTGCTCCGACCTCCCCCTTCTTAATTCATCCATCCGTTTGTTCAGCCTTTCAGAGCAAAAGTCAAGAGCGCCAGCTATGTGCCGGACACCCAGCTCTTATCTTCTCTAATGTCATTTTCCCTCTCTGTAAAATGGGTGCCCTCTTTCATGGTCATTGTGAAGATCTAAATGAGCTAATGCACAGAAGGCCCTTAGCATCACCCTTGGCTCCTTGTAAATACTCAATAAATAAACATGTCGTTTTTCAGTGTAACCAGCACTGAGAGATGCCAGCTCTGGGCCAGGCTCTCAAGGGTCCAGTGGAAAAGGCTGATATATAACATACACTTCAAGTAACTGAGTGCAGTGCTTAAGGGCAAGGCGGGGCTGGGAGCTTGTGGTCCATATGCCTTAATGTCTTCTCCCTTCCCCTGGACCTGGAGAACTTATAAATGGGGTGACTTCTGCCGTTTTGCTTTGTCTCTTCCTTCAAACTCGGGGCTGGACCATGTCTCTTCCGTATGTTTCAAATGTTGGCGCTATCCACCCTTTACTCTGCACGGTAACACAATACAACAGGCACTTCACATGCATTAATCTCAGTTCATCATCGAACACAGATTTTGTTAATACCCCCATTGTACAGATCAGGAGGCTGAGCCTTCAGGAGGTTAAGCAACTTGGTCAAGGTCATTCAGCCAATAGACGGCGAAATGAGGATTTGTCTAGCGGCCCACATCAGGGTTATGGAGAGAAGGCAGTGTTAGTTCGGGTAGACCCTGAGCCCAAACCCAGCTTTTTTTTACTCATTCACTAGCTGTATGACCCTGGGTAAGTCTCTGGAGCTCTCTGGCCTCGGTTTCCCTATCCCTATAAAAGGAAGAGCAACTCTAGGGGTACCCGGGTGGCTCAGTCTGTTACTTGACAGACTCTTGATTTCGGCTCAGGTCCTGATCTCATGGTTCATGAGTTTGAGCTCCTTGTCAGGCCCTGCACTGACAGTGTAGAGCCTGCTTGGGCTTGTCTCTCTCTTTCTCTCTCTCTCTGCCCCTCCCCCCCTCGTTCTCTCTAAATAAATAAATAAATAAAAACTTGGGGCACCTGGGTGACTCAGTTGGTTGAACCGACTGACTTCGTCTCAGGTCGTGATCTCACGGTTGGTGGGTTTGAGCCCCACGTTGGGCTCGCTGCTGTCAGTGTGGAGCCCACTTCGGGTCTTCTGTCTCCCTCTCTCTCTTCCTGTCCCCCGCTCACACTCTTACTCTCAAAAATATTTTTTTTCCACTGCATTTATTGCTAATATAAAAAAAAATGTTAAAAAGGAAAAAAAAATCGTTCTCAGTTCCCCAACGGCTCTCATCCTTCCCTTTTGGCCACACAACCCCTGACCCATTTCCTCAGGGCCAGTTCAAAACTCACTGCCGCTTTCACAGGAAACAACCAGTGCCAGGGATGCGGGGAAGAAGGTTAGACGAAGGCGACAGTACTGTCCAGGTTCCACCCAAAGGTAGGCCGGGTGGAGATTCACAGAATTCAGACGAAAGGGCTGGTGGCCTCACAATGACATAGTCTAGCTAAAGTGGGCTGGAGAGGAGATAGGGTTGCCCATCAGAAGCTTCAGAGGACATCTCATGGGCTTGTGTCAAACCCGGAGAAACTGACACCAGGATGGGGAGACCAGGGAGGCAGTCTTGCAGAAAGGTTCACCATTCTCCCACCGTTGGGAGGTGTGGAAAGTCTAGAGGGCACCGAGTCTCACTCGTTTGGGCAGAAAAACTTACTCTAGTGTGGGGAAGCCACAAAGATGCCACGGACACTGAGAGAGGCTGCGTACGAAGGGATGCACAGTTTCACAAAGCACAGTGATCACAGACCAGAGAGGTGGGGATCGTGCTACTGACGCAGAAACTACAAAATCCAAAAGCAGGGAGAGTGGCCTTTCAGGAAGTAACTCTACACGGGTCATCCATACTTGACCCCAGGTCGACCTGGTGAGTTTCACGGAGTAACTGGCAACTTTGAGGGTAAGGTTTGTCACATAAAAAGGACTTAAGCAGCCAGAAGGCAATGGTAAGAAACTGCTCCAGAGCTTTCTGGAATCGAGGGCAGTACAGGGGGCTGGGTGGGCAGGTGCACAAGAAATAGCACCAAAGAGGTTTCCTGTTCAGCAGTCCGCTGGTGAGGGGGAAGAGGATCCAGGAGGCAGTTGAGGGGGGCAAAGATGGGGTCCTGAAGGCGAGTCACTGGAGGCTGGATCAGAAGAAAGACGACACCCTGGGCCCCAGTGATGAAACACAACTCTGGACCCCAAATGGGGAGGTGGCGGACGGGGGTGGGTGTCACTGACTGAGGGTGGTGGGTGGAACAGCCTCCCGTAGCCATCCCAGGGTCACAGGGAAATATATGGCCTCTAGGTCACAGAGGGCTCCTTCCAGCCCCGATGGGAAGGCACAGTCTCACAGAGGAGGTCCATTGACGCCTGGGCGGTAGAAGGCAAAGAGGTCCTCATATCGACAGTGACCCTTTGTGGCAAAGTGTCAGGGCGGTTGGATTTGTCTTCCATAACTTGGGGGCCATCCTTGGGTGGGCAGGTATTTTTGATAAGAGACCAACTTTTGAGCCTTCGGGGATTTCTCTGCTCTTTGTGAAAGCCTCCCCTGGAAGGACCCCCATGGCCTGGTCCAGGAAAAGGAGGTCCAGTATTGGCCCCCCACCAACCACGACCATATGGGCCACATCTGGGGCCTAGGCCCCCCCGAATTGGGCATCTGCCCCGGGGAGGAGGTGGGAGACTCAGCAGTGGTGGAATCATTGGTCCCCTTGAGCCTGGAGGACCTCTGTGAAGAGAGTCTTCATTCCTTTCTGTCTGGCTCCTTTTGCTCAACATCGTGTTTGAGATTCATCCTGGGTGCCTGTAGCAGGAGTTCGTCCATTTTCAACGTTTTTTATTTATTTTTGGGACAGAGAGAGACAAAGCATGAACGGGGGAGGGGCAGAGAGAGAGAGAGGGAGACACAGAATTGGAAACAGGCTCCAGGCTCCGAGCCATCAGCCCAGAGCCTGACGCGGGGCTCGAACTCACGGACCGCGAGATCGTGACCTGGCTGAAGTCGGACGCTTAACCGACTGCGCCACCCAGGCGCCCCTAGTTCGTCCATTTTCATTGCAGTGTAGTATCCCATCGCATGCACACGCAACAACTTAATTTATCCATTCTACTGATGGTGGACATGTGGGTGGATCCCAGTGTGGGGCTGACTTGGGGCCACCAGGCTTTCCATTGGCCATGGGGGGAGGGCCCAGAAGGCTGGGTGGTCCTATGGGACTCCCATCCTCCTCGTCTCCAGTCTCTTCCCGCGGGGGCTGCTGCGGTGGCGGCGGCTGCTGCTGACTCTGCCTCTTTCCTTTCGGCATCGTGGTTGAGGCAATGGCTACAGCGGGATTTGGAGGGCAGTGAGGAAGGGCAAAACTAAATTTTAAAAAATGAAAAAAAAAACACATAAAAATTTTTAAAAAAAGCAACAGAAACGCTATGCATGTAGAATGTCTAGAATAGGACCTGGCATACAGTAGATGCTCAATAAAAGGTGATCCCTCTTCCCTTTCTTCTCTCCTTCCTCTGGCAGGGACTCCAGGCTTGGACATATGCCAGGCCAGGCTGACCTAGCTGTCTCAGAGACAGTATTTGCATTCTTTCTTCCCATTCTGATAAGGCCTAGAGGACTCTCGGGAGCCCTCCACCCCCATCCCCAAATTCTCCATTCCCAGGGAGCCTCAGTCTGCTGGGGGGTGGGAAGAGGGGAGATAAGAGGATAGTCTTCAGTTTGATGGAGACACAGGGCATTCAGAGAGGTGAGATACCAGCCCCAGGCCTGACGCTGGGTGAGAAACCACAGCATTGTGCTGCCTCATTGTACAGGGTGTGCGGCCGGGGGTGTGGACACAGAAGGTAGAAATGTGGGTGCTCGGGCAGGGAGGGTGTCTGGGGCTCTGTCCCATGTTAAGTGAGCTGGGGCCACTCGCCCTTTGGAAGGGGGAGGGTGTCATGTGTAGCAGTTGGAGAAGTTGGCATAGTCCAGCTGATACTTGGTGAAGTGACAGCCCAGTAGGTAGCTGAAGCTGTACATAGTAGGACAAACAGGAATTCGCCCCTGAGGGCCTGGGGCCACCCAGAGTTGGCACACACTCTTCCGCCCACCACCTACTGACACCCTCTCGAGCACTGAGCGCTCCTGGCCCCCCGAGGGCCTCAGATCTCACGGGCTGCAGGAGAGTAGGCTCCCCCACCCCAACAGGGTTCCCATACTCAGGAAATAAGTATGCCCTCCCCCATCAGTGCAGAAGGGACTGTGGCTAGACTGCAGAGACCCCTGGAACCAGAAGGGCCTGTGTCCATCAATGCCCCCTACCTCAACTCTTGGGAGAGGGCTGCTGAAAAGGGAAAGGAAGTCCTGCCCAGAGGCAGAGGGATGGTCAAGTTGGCGTGACCCTTATCTGGAAGCCCCAGAGCTCAGGCAGGATTCTGCACTGGGACTGGCTTCTCTTTGGTGTCATTGACTTGGAGTCAACAGCGGACGTTGGCTCCCAGGGCCACGGTCACCAGCATAGCCCATACGTCAGGACTGCTGGTGGCTGAAATGGAGGTGATGGCCTGCCGTGGGAGGAGGCAGGGGAGAGCACGAGCCTGGACTCCCAGGGATGCCCCTGGAATCCTTGGACTACAGACTCAGGGCTAAGGGGGCTCTCCGGACAACCTCAGGGTCACACACCGTCCCCACCACCATACTCGCTCACCTCTGAGACAATCTCGTTGCACCATGTAAAAGAGTCTGGTCCCCTTCGAAGTACCCCTGCTCCCTCAAATAATCGAGCTTCTCCCAGGAGACTTTAGCCTCCTCTGTAATATTCCTCTGAGATACTCCAAATCTTCTTCACTCCCCATAATCTTCTCACACCTTGTGAAATAACCCAGCCCTCAGTGAAGTCCTGTAACCCCCACTGTACCAGAGTCCATCATCTCTGAAGTACTCCAGACCCTGCTGTGAGGCTCCAGCTCAACTTTAAAATTTGTCAATGTTTATTTTTTGTTTTTGAGAGAGAGAGAGAGAGAGAGAGAGGCGCACAGCGTGGGAGCAGGGGAGGGGCGGAGAGAGAGGGAGACACAGAATCAAGAAGCAGGCTCTAGGCTCTGAGCTGTCAGCACAGAATCCAACACAGGGCTCGAACTCATGAGCAGTGAGATCATGACCTGAGCTGAAGTCGGGATGCTTAACCGACTGAGCCATCCAGGCGCCCCAACTCCAGCTCAACTTTAAAATGTGTGCCCCAACTTTCATACCCCAGTCCCCCTGAAACATACCAACACGCCTAATACTCTGCACCTCACTTTAGTACTCTAGTCCTCCCTCCCATTAGAGCTCTCCACCCCTAGTGGAAATCTTGCTGCCCCTTCAGGAACACTCCAGGCCTACTCTGAAACCCAGCACCTCCATAATGCTCTGTCCTGCCCTCAGGGACAGTGGTAGTACTTGACTCAGCTCCTGCTGGTTCTCACGTCCTCCGGGACTTCAGACGGCTCAGCCAAGTACTGCCCTTCTCTAGAAACACTCCCCCCGCCCCAGCATAAGAGCCCCACTAACCGGAAACATGGTAGTCCTCACAGAAGTTGGGAGCACCTAGGCCCTGGGGTGGCATACCCCTGACCTCCCACGTCAACTTGTCACGAGCCCCCTGGCTGGGTCAGCCGCCCAGAGGCAGTCCCACAGTCTCAGACAGCCCCGTACTGTACCAGTTTTCCCACTGTCCTGCTCTGGGACACCTGTCCTGTGGCTCCATGGATCTGCTGATAAATGGGCAGCTGAGCCAAGGCCATGCTGTCTCTCTGTCCAAGGAGCATACTTCTGGGCCACCAAAGAGCAGAGTTGAGCCCCTGGATTGGGGGGGGGGCATACCCTCCCTGCTCTGTGTTTGTCCAAGTGCCACCCACCAGGTCGCCCTTATGTGACGGTGAGTATAGGCAGAGCCTGGCAAGTCCCTGACCACAGATGGCTGCATGGGAGGGGATCTCAATTACGGGTTCTGTAAGCAGAAGGTACTAAGTTCCAAACCCAGCTCTTCTGTGTTACTTTTGCCAAATCGCTTTACTTCTCTGAGCTGCAGTGGCTTTACCCTTGCAGCAGAGAAAACCATTATCTTGCCCCTTCCCATTTGGCTTCAAGGCTCAAGCGAGATAGTGGTTATAGAATGAATCTTTCTTTTAGCAAACGTTTGAGCGCCTACTATGTGCCGGGCCTGCTTTAGACATAGAAAGTATTTATTATTTCTCCCTGCATCAATCACCTTATGAGAATGGAGGGACTAGGGTAAGGAGCGGTGGGAAAGCTTCTAAAACTGATCAGACCTCCCTCCCTGGCTCCTGATGGCTCTTTGTACATCTGGTAAAGGTGCTTTCAAAGCCATCATTTCTTTTACTCCACATCCTGGAAGATAGCTGTTACTGTTCTGGTTTTGATTGATGTAGAAACTAAAGCCTAGAATTGTTAAATCACTTGTCTAAGACAACACAGTTAGTAACTTGTGGGGCCTGAATGACCCACGCTGCCTTTGACAAGGAAGGAGGTCAGAGGATCACCACACACCCCACAGCCACCCCTGGCTCCTGTGCTGTGCAGAGATGAGTCGGGTCCCTTCCTGGGGGTCCTGGCAGAGGGGCTTCAGCCAGTACCCTCCCTGTCCTCCAGGAGTCCCCAGTTATATACAGGCCAAGAGGACCAGGCAGACTTCAAGCAAGACATCTGGAGATTGAACAGCCCTCATTGGACGTCTTGTCCCACCCTATCCTTGTACAGATCAGGAAACAGAATGCCAGAGACAGGCACTTTCTCAAGGTCATACAGTGGGTCAGAGGTCCTGCCTCTTAACTAGGTGAAGACGTGCCTGCCCATAAAAGGCCAAGCATGTGAAACGCCCCCTACGGTGCAGACAAGAAATGCTCAAGGTTCAGAGAAGGGAGAAAATACCACCTGCCTAGAAGACTGAGCATGGGCAAAAAAAAAAAAAAAGAAAAAGAGGAGAGAGGCCACCACATGGGGAGCACCATGGAGCAAAGGCTTGGTGGTGAGACTGGTTGTGCATCCCCATGGAGGCCCACCCCCTGCCCACATGTGGATTTCCTCCACCTGCTCACTCTGGCGCCTCCTGAGACCAAGGATTCTGCTGCTGAGCTGTCCTGACTGTTGTCGTTCTTCCTCTGCTCTTGAGCTGAAACTCTGCCTGTCTGCCTGAGCTTCCACCCACCAGTCAGAGTTCTGCTTGCTGTCTGGGGCCCACAGAATGGGTGTCATCCCTGGCCCCAGAGCCATTGAGCGGGGGGCTCTATTAGAAGTTTCTCCTGTGGGCAGTCTCCTATTTATCTTTCAGAACCCACTCGGACACTCCCTCCTCTGTGAGGTCATCCCCGTCCCTCAAGCGAAAGTGATTCCTTCTTTCATTCCTGTTTGCCACCAGCGTCTATCAAGCACCTACTAGGTGCCAGGCACTTGCAAGGTGCTGGGTAGACTTAGAGACAAAACTCCTGCCCTACTGGAGCTGGAAATCTAGGAGAGAAAGAGAAAAACATATCAACCACTACTGGCTTTAGCGGGTTTTTCTCCAAAAATATCTAACCAAGGTTCACACACTATATTTGGTAGTGATGTCTCTTTGGTCTCTTTCAGTATAGAACAGTCACCCCCCCCATCCTGCCCCCCCTTTTTTTTAATGGCAGCAACTTTTTAAAGTGACCAGTCCAGTGTTCTCATAGGATGTTTCACACTGTAGATGAGTTTGAAGTTCCCCTCATAACGCTGTTTACCTTAGTCCTCTAAGCTCTGTGTATCTTGTACCTGGAAGTCAGGTCGAGAGCAGGGATTGGCAAACTTTCTATAAAGCCAAGTAAATATTTTTGGCTTTGTAGATCATACAGCATCTGTTGCAACTATTCAACCCTCATTGTAATGTGAAAGCAGCCACGCACAATACGAAAGCCCCTGGAGCATGGCTGTGCTTCAATACAACTTTATTTATGGACACTGAAATTTGGATTTACCCTAATTATCATATGTCAAGCAGTATTATTCTCCCTTCGATTTTTCGAACCACTTAAAAATGCAAAAGTCATTCTCAGCTCAGGGGATGCACAAAAACAGGCAGAGGTCATATATGACCAATAGCTTGCTGACCCCTTGATTGCTTTTAGGTTAAGCTTCCGTAGCAAGAATTATTCACAGTGATGACGCATCCTTAATAGTCATCACCCAAGGAGTCACATGGTGCCAGCTTACTTTAGTTACGAGGTGTCTACCAGACTTCTCCATTAAAAAGGAGAAATCCCTTTTGCAAATCACAGATCAGCTGTGCCGTGCTCCTTCCCAGCACCGTGTTAACTGTCTGTCCCTTAAAACCTTTCACCGGGCACTTTTGGCATCTACAATGCACTGGATTGTGTCCCCCTTCCCCCCAGTTCACACGTAGCAGCCTTAATCCCTGTATTTGACTGTATTTGAAGATAGGGCCCTTCTGGAAGTAATTAAAAGTTAAATGAGGTAATAAGGGCGGGGCTGGAATCCGAGCAGACACCGAAGAGTTCACCTTCTCTCTGTCCTGTGAGAATGTACCTGGAAGGTGGCTGTCTGCAAGCCAGGAAGAGAGCCCTCACCAGAAGCCAATCCCACCAGACCTTGATCTGGGACCTTCAGCCTACCAAACTGTGAGAGATAGGTTGTTGTTTGAGCCACCCTGCATTTTGTGACGACTGCCCAAGCTGACTCACACATCACTGATGATTCTTTTGCCTAAATTGATTATCTAATTGAGGCTGCAAAATGGGTTTTTTCTAGTTCTCACATCCCTTCTAGTGTATTAGTTGGCACTTTTTTTCTGCAAAGAAAAGCTTTCCCTCATCCACTAGGAATGAACTGCAGATCCTCCTAAGAAAGCAGGATAAATGCTTAATTCTCTGAGGGAAGATATTTGTTTTGTTTTGTTTTTTTCTTTTTAAATGGGAAATTCTAGAACCTATTTGTATGCTGCAAGGATAATTCTGTGCGGAGGGAGAGATAGATGATGCTTGAGAAGGGGTTATGGAAGGTGGGAGGCATGCAAAAGGTGAGGGCATTTAGAGTACAAGTGAGGAGGGAAGAGGGGGGAAGGTGAAAAACAGAAGAAAGGGCATGAACTGGTCCTCTGGGCAGATCTATAGGGCCAGCTTATTAGGAAATGCACTGGATGGTTGCTGGGGCTGGCTCATGTCCTTTTGAGCCTGGGAGTTGTGACCCTGCCTGCATAGCAGGTGGTTGTCTCCTCTGTACCCAGAGAAGGTGGGTGGTTGGATTGCTGCAGGCTTGGGGACTTCTGGGCAAGTACACTGGAAGGGAAGGGAGGCAAAGCAGAGCACGGTCTTTGCCAAGAAGGATATTGGGACTGACAGCAGACACTATCTAGGCTGCTTGAAGGCAGCAGTAAGAACAGGAGGAGAGTGACGGCTAGATGGGAAATGGATGGCAGGTCTCAGCAGGCTTGCTGGACTTTGATTTTTGGTTTTGCTCGGAGTTTGCAGAAATGTTTTAAAGGAAAATGTGAGGGGGGGGGTTAGAAGGATAGTGGGGGGTTTCAACAGGCCCCTCCTATGGCCTCTGGCCTCTCTGCCCCTGTGCCCACCAGCCTCCTGTGCCACATAGAGGTCAAGGACTGGAGCCTGATTCCTATTTGAGACACCAGCACCCAGCCTGGCATAGGGTAGTCACAGGGAGGATCTGAGGTTTGATCGAATGGATGAGTGAATGATAGCAAACACTTTTATGGCACTTACTATGTGCCAACGGCTCATTGATTTTTCCCAAGACTCCTGTAAAGTGGGGTCTACTAGTATCCCCATTTTCCGGATGGTGAAACCAAAGCACGGAAAGGTAAAATAAGTTTTCCAAGGTCATAGAGCTGGGAAGAGGCAGAGTTGGTCCACAAACCAAGTAGTCTGGGCCACAGTCTGTGTCCCTACCACCAGATTATTCTAAATGGGTAAATGAGAGTCCTAGACTCTGTCCATCTGTCCCGAGTGATGCCAGGTATCTCTTGAGATCAGAGCCCTGATCTGGTCAAGAGAGATTCATAGGCAATAAACAATGAACTGAGACATAAACCATTTCAGATTGTGACAACTGCCATGAAGGAGACAAACTGGGTGTCAAGGGCAAGAATAAGGGGACCCTCCCTGAATGGGGTGGTCAGAGACGGCTCCTCTGAGGAGGGTACTTCAGGTAAAAGATGGAAAGGAGCCAGTACTGTGAAAAGCAAGAAGAGTGTCCTAGGAAGAGGGAACAACATGTGAGAAGGCCCTGAAGCAAAAATTCAATGTATTCTGGCAACCGAGAAGGATCCCAGTGTAGCCGAGGAGGAAGATGGCCCAAATGGGACTGGAGAGGTGGACAGGGACAAGGCACACAAAGCCTAGGGGGCCATGGCAAAGCATTTGAATTTTGTTATTCTTTGTTATTGTGGCATTTTATTTTATTCTTATTACTCCAAGCAAACTGGGAGGGAGGACACAGGAGAATTTTAAGCAAGGAACTTATGTGGTCCAATTGGTATTAAAAAAAATTTTTTTAATGTTTATTTATTTTTGAGAGTGAGAGAGAGACAGAGTGGGGGGGGGGGGGAGGGCAGAGAGAGAGGGAGACACAGAATCCAGAGCAGGCTCCAGGCTCTGCCAGACTCTGAGCTGTCAGCACAGAGCCCGATGAGGGGCTTGAACTCATGGACCGTGAGATCATGACGTGAACTGAAGATGGACGACCAACTGACTGAGCCACCCAGGTGCCCCTCCAATTTGTATTTTAAAGCATAAACAGGGGACCTGGCTGGCTCAGTCAGTAGAGCACAGGACTCTTGATCTCAGGGTTGTGAGTTCGAGCCCCATGTTGGGTGTAGGGATTACTTAAATAAATAGACATTTATATTTAATTTTTTTAATATTTATTTTTGAGACAATGCGAGAGACAGAGTGCAAGCAGCAGAGGGGCAGACAGAGGGAGACACAGAATCTGAAGTGGGCTCCAGGCTCTGAGCGGTCAGCCCAGAGCCTGATGCGGCGCTCAAACTCACGAACCGTGAGATCATCACCTGAGCCGAAGTCGGACGCTTCACCGACTGAGCCACTCAGGCGCCCCTAAGTAAATAGACATTTAAAACACCTAAAAGCATAAGCAGTTTTGCTCTTCTATTCATTTGCTTATTCAGTCATTGATTCCTGAATTTTTCATTCATTCTTTAATTCCTACCTTCACTTATTTATTTTTCCATTGGGCTTTCATTTGTTCACCTGTTAATTCCTTTGTTCCTTGATGGATTCATGCATTCCTGTGCCCGGAGCACATGTTACCCTGTGCCAGAACTACTCTAGGTGCTGGGAGCATTGATAAGAGTCAGACACTTGCCCTTGGTAGCAGGTGCCGCCAGTGGGGGTGGCAGTCAGAGAAGGCCTCCTGAGGAGCCAGAACTGGACGGATGACAGAGGGAGCCTGATAGATTGGGAATCCCTTAGGGACAGGGACCAGTCTCATTAATCTCTGCGTTCCCTAAGCCTGGTACCTGACAGGCAATAACTAATATTTGTTTGTTTGTTTGTTTGTTTGTTTGTTAAGCGAATATGTGGACCAATAGCCAGTTAGGTAGCATTTGCTGTTGGCTGTGAAGCTGCCCAGCCAACGTGAGACCACCGTTCCCAAGTCCCTGTGTCTCTGCCTCCTCCAGTTTCTTCCTTCCCATCGTTGCTTTCCCTTTGCTAAGAGAAAAGCATTCTTACCTACATCCCACAATCACAATGGGACGTACCTGAGCGTGTGTGCACAAGCACACTCTCACACACATACACCCACATCATTCACACACATCCCTGCTCGTACATAGAAACACATGTGCCTGCAAAACATGTCCCAGTTGTTGATTCCAACATTGCAGTCATCGATTTCATTGCCTATAATCACTCACCCAAGCACACGCACGCACACGCACACGCACACGCACACGCACACACACACACACACACACACACCTGGGCTCACACACCCTCCCTGCCTTCCCACCATATCCTGAACACACCTACTTCACCAAATGGCCCTCCCACACACATCTCCTCCCCAGAGGAGGAGGGGTTTTCCTGGTCCTTGGTTTAAGGCTGAAGAAGTTAACAGTGGAGGGAGGGAGGATTGAACCTCTCCCCACCCCCACCCCCGTGTGTGTGTGTGTGTGTGTGTGTGTGTGTGTGTGTGTGTGTGTGTGTGTGTGTGTAGGGGTCAGGGATCCCTCCTAGTCAGAAAGGCTGGAACTGAGGGTGACACTCAAGTTTCTCTAAATCTTGGGTGTTTGGGGGAAGCTGACACTCTTCCCTCCCTCGGTGTGGCCTGAGGGCTGATTCCTCTGACAAGCAGTTTCCCAGAAGGGTCCCCGCCCTCCCCACCGCCCTACATCCCTGTGCCCCCACGTCTCCGGCTCCTGAGATAGGCAAGTCAAGGCGATTGGATCCGCAGTGGCTCCGGTGACAGCAATCTGAAGTCAGCGGGCTGTGGAGAACTTGGGTAAAGCCTGCCTGCATTTGGTCCTCAGTTTTCCCAGCTGCAAAAGGGGGTGGGGGGTGGGCTTCAGTGATAGAGAACAGCTGCTTCTTCACCTGGACTCCAATCAGTCTAAAAGAGCAGGTGCTTCTAGGGCGTGAGGAACTTGCTCCTTTGGAGGGGCCAGTGCTAGGGGAGGCTGTGCTAGGGGGTCCGGGTCTGGGGGAGGAGCTGGGGAGCAGGGCGAGGGCTGGGAGAGCCGAACCCCGGTAACCCGGGGGAGGCGGGAAGTGGGAGCAGGCGGGCCCGGGATTTGAGGGCCCCTCCCCCCCGGGCAGCCGGCTCGGGGCTGGGGCGGGCCTGTGAGTTCTCCCCGCCGCCGCCGCCGCAGGGCTGCAATAAGAGAAGTCCGAGGCGGCTTCCTCCTCCGGGCCCAGAGCGGGCGGCGGTCTGAGGCCGGCAGCTCCCCAGCTCCCCGCCCCCGCCCCCCCACGGCGTCGGCACTCGCGGCTGCTGGGAGCCCGGCTGGCTCTCCCGGGGTCTGTCCGAGGCGGCCTCCCCTGGGACCAGGTAGGCGGCCGTCAGGTGGGGCCGGACGGGCAGCGCGGCGCCCCGCCTCCGACCCGCCCGCGCCCTGGACGGAGGGCTGCGGGAGGCAGGCTGAACTTGAGCAGAGCTGAGCGAGCCGAGGGCCGAAGGGACCTCACCCCCCTCCCAGCCCCCCGGAGAAGGACTTGAGGAGGAAAACTGAGGAGACTTGGAGAAAGAGACTGATAAAATCTGGAGGGGGGGGGGGCTGAAGGAATATTGGGGAGAGCAGACCGAAGGGACCCTCTCCCCGCCCCCCCCCAAAAAATGGTAGGGAAAACGGAGGGAACCTGTAGAGTGAAAGTAATAGAATTTGGAAAGGGGGCTGAGTCAGGGCAGAGGGACTAAGGGGACTCTCCCAACAGGGGCTGGGGGATAAACTGAGGGGGCCTTGAAAGTGAGGAACTGGGAAGAAGCTGGAGGGTCTGGAAGAGGGGAACTGGGGGTGGGGGAGGGTGCTGGGAGGACCAGGTGAGAGTTTGCTGGAGGAGGTCAAGGAGAACCGTTTCTGGAGAATGCACAATGTGGGGCACAATTCTGGGGGTCCAGGAAGTCCCCCTATCCCAAATCAGCAGAAGTGGAGGGTGAGGCCTGCAGCCCAGAGGGCGGGGAGGCAGCCGAAATCGCAGCCCCCTAAACTTTCCCGCCCCCGGCACTGGTGGGAGGGTCCCGGACGACTAGGGGACTCCTCCGAGGCGCTAGAGGCGTGGGTCCCGGCTTCCTGGGGAAGTCCCCGCCCTCAGCAGGGATGGGCCCCTCTGGGTGCCCCCTGCTCACCCCACCCCCCCCCCCAGTGGCTGTCTCGGTCCGCGTTCCCCTCGGGATCCGGGAATTGCTGGCAGCCCCGACGGAAATCCTGCTTTTGACCGCGATTGCCCGGAGGGGCTGTCTCCGTAGCAACCAGAGGGTGGAGGAGGAGAGACCAGCGCTTGGCTGCTGTTGGGCGCGTTGCCCACGCAGTCCCCTTTGGTACCCCCTCCGCCCCCATTTTGGGTCCTCAGTCAGGGGCAGGCTTCTGGACAGAGGAGTAAGGCAATGATGCTAAGTGTTCAGACATTCTGGGGCGAGGATCTGCAGTCGGGGGGAACTGAGCCAGACTGGGCTCTTGATTGCTGTCTGACTTTGGGCCAGTTACAGGGCTTCCCTGGGCCTCGTTTTCCTCATTTGAATTATGGGGGGCGGGGAATGACCTCTGCCCCCACTCAGCCCCCATCCCCCCATCCATCCAAAATCCCCAGAATCAGGTGCAGAAAGCAGTTTTTGCACAGTGTCCTTAGAGGGGTTATGAATTATTACTGACCTAGAGGGATGCTTTCCTTCACCTTCTCAAAAGCATGGAGGGGGTACAGAAAGCCTGACAGGGTCTCCGGGAGCAGCACACAAGTGACATCCAGTAAATAAATGTTTATGGATCTGTTGAAGCCCCATACTGGGAAAGTGAGCAGGTTTGAGGTTCGGTCCCCCAACCCCTATGATGCCACACCCAGTGACCCCTGAGCCTTTAGGCATCCTTCCATCTGTGGGACCGTGGAAAAGCAGGGCTCCGTTCTCACTTTACAGACAGGAAGATGGAGCTTCAGCAGTGAAGGACTGACAGGGCCAGCAGTAGGGATTTGAATCCAGGGCCTCTTGTCCCTGACGTGGTGAAGGAAGTAGCCAGAGCTGAGGCCTCGGTTCCCCCCCTCACTCCCACTAAATCCCCTGCAGCCCTGTGGAGAGGGGAGTGGGTGACTGGGGAATGGTGGAAGATGGTGTGGTGTTCCTGGGCTGCATGGCTGGTTCCTGCTCCCCAGTGGGCCCGAAGCTGTGAGCGAGGTGTCAGGATGTTTGTGAGTATGGTTTGGACTTTGAATGAGCAGGAGCCTGTGAGCATATGTGTGGGTGTTAGGGTGTTCTCTACAGCCACCTGGGGCTAATGCGGCAAAGGAAGTGGCCAGACCTTGGGAGGCTGGGTAGGGGGGACCTCAGAGCTGGGGAAAGAGAAGCCAGGACCCCTTGTGCACCAAGCAGACCAGCAGGCCAGCAGACCCCCTAGTTTAAGGGTGCGGGCTGGTTTAAGGTGGAACCAGGAAGGAGGCTTCCTGTCTGGAAGACTCCTCTTCCCTCAGCAACCCCTGAACCACCCATGGCTCCCATCTCCCCAAAACCTTGAATCCCTAAAGACCCTTATTTTAGAAGCTGGTGGGTGACTTTTCAGCAATAGATGAGAAACTACCATTACCCACACACATGGAGAAAATTCAGCTGACACATTTAGGATCATGTGGAGTAAGAGCAGTATGACAAAGATAGGCCCCCTCCTCCACATCCACCCCCCCCCCCCTCCACCTGGCTCTACCAGGTGATAGAGTCTGACTGAGGTAGGTCTTCTTAGGCCCTGGGTGTTCAGAGGTAGGGGGTTGTTAAGGCCTCAAGAAAGGATGGTGTGGGATGGTTAGAGGTTCAATGAGAGCCAAGGCCTCAGTGAAAAAGATGGGGGTTAGTAAGGACCCTGGAGTTCAGTGAGGGGGGGCAGGGCCTTGGCAGGTGAGAGACGGAAGCCTTCAGGAGGGTCAGGTCTTGGTGAGGGGATGGGGTTCAGTGGGGCCAAGACTTGTGTCCTGCCCCTGGCTGGCCCAGAGCCCTGAAGAGTAGCCGGAACTCTTGCAGGATGGTGGTTTCCGGCTGCTGCCCAAAGTCCCAGTTCCCTCTTTCTGAAATCCCCCCCCCCCCATTTGACTGAACCAGCCCAGCCCTCCCACCTCACCCTGGGAACTTCTCTTTCTTCTCCACCCTTGCCTGCTCCACCTCCCTGGGCCCTGGAGGGGCTTCCTCAAGGGAAAGGAGCGGAAGTGAAAGTTCACTGAGCACCAGCTGTGCGCCTGGTGCTTTCACAGTTGATCCTCAGAAGCAACCCCACGAGGTAGAGATTTATATTCCTATTTTCTAGGCAAAGAAAACTACAGCTCAGAGAGGTGAACCAACTTCCCCAATGTCTCGAGCTAGTTGTCAGGCTGTGTAGAATTCAGCTTAAATCTGTTTCCGGGTCCCACTTGGATACTTGGCAGGGGTTGGGGGGGGTGGAGGGGTGGGGGGAACAGGACATCCTGTGTCTACATCAAAGCCCTGACATGGCTTGGAAAAGTGTGGACCTCAAGAGAAGGTGGGTGGGCCCGGGGCTCCTGTGTCCAGGAGTAGGGCTAGGCTGGAGGCAGGCTCCCTGCTACGTGGCCAGCTGCCATATGGCAGGGGTGGTATGTTCAGTTGGCCAGGGGCTAGAAATATGACGTATACGAGTCAGGGACAGCGTGACCTCCTGCACAGGCTCTGAAGAATGCAGCCACGGTGTGAACTCAACTCTGGACCTGAATTAATGGTCCTGGCTTTGAATCCCCTGTGTGGCTGTTTGACCTTGAGCAAGTCACTTCCCCCCCTACACACTAGAGGGGGATGAACTGATAAATGGTCTCTGGGGGGCCTTCTAGCTTTGCTGCTTGTGGTTTTCAGCCTCACTTGACCACTGCACATTGGTCAAGAGCCACATCTCTTCAAGCCTTCCGAATAACTGCACGGATGCAAAAACTGAGGCTCAGAGGGGCTTATATCATTCATCCAAGGTCCCAGAGCTAATAACATAAAGAACAGGGACGCCTGGCTTGCTCAGTGGATACAGCATGTGACTCTTGATCTGGGGGTTGTGGGTTCAAGCACCATATTGGGCATAGAGCTTACATTGAAAAAAAAAAAAAAAGCAAAAGAACAGAGTCGGGTAAGGCCACACAGAGGGAGGTGTTGAAGGCAGGAACACCTTGGTCTAGGAATAGACCTCAGCTCTGGTACCCACAACCTGATTTTGACACAGATGTGGCTATAGACACTGAGTCCTGTCCACCAGCTGTTTAAGGGGCAAACTCATAAACCGACCCGAGTTCCTGCGGTGGCCAGAATGCTTGTGGCCCCTCTCTGAGCTGCTGGCTCCCTTTCTGGTGTTAGCAGGCAGCCAGTTCAGCTCTGAGAAGAGAAAAGCCTGGGTTCAGATTCTACGGCTGTGAAAATCACGACTGTCCGAGAGAACCTGGGCTTCGCCTCTCACGGCTGTAGCGAGGACTTAGAACGTGTAGCACAGGGCCCAGCACATTGTAGGTGCTCATTAAGGGACACACATTATTGCCTCTACCAGGGCTACAAAATAGAACGGTGCCTACAGTGGAATTAGAGCCAAATTGATTGGGGTTGCATTTTAGTCTCCCTTTACTTACTGTGTAATCTTGAGGAAGTTACTAAACATCTCTGTGACTCAGTTTGCTTATCTGTAAAATGGCGGTAGTAATAAAACCTACTTCCTCAGGTAACCAAATGAGATCATGCATGGGAATTGCTTGGCACAATGCCAGGCGCTGAGTAAGTGTTTAATCAATTGGACATTTTAAAGCATAATCATTATTAGCCAGACTTCGAGGAAGTCAAATACCCTTGGCTTTGCACTCTCTCTCTCTGCGGGAGAGTCCTAGGGGCTGTCCATATGCAGATACCCAAGCACCGAGGACCCAACCTGCTTCCTCTGCCTTGGAATCTTTCGTTCTCGGTCTTTCTCTTCATTCCTACCTTTCGCTTTTTCTGTCTCTGGCTCTCTGTTATCTTTCTATTTCTCATTTCTATCTCTCTTTGTCTCTTTCTTTTTCTTTCTTGCTGTCAGCCGGCTGCTGGAGCCAGCTAGGATTGGCTCTGGGGAGCTGACTGTGTGAGCCTCTTCCCAGCCCAGTGTTCAGGAAGTCACCTCGGCTACTTGAAATCAGCCATGGTGGGAATATTTATACCATGGAAATCAGCAAATGCTACAAATCAGGACCTTTTTCTTTTTTCTTTTGAGAGTCAGTATACCAGCACACTGCACTGTTTCTCTCTGTGCCTGTCTTTCTCCTTGTCTCTCTGTATCTCTCAGTCTCTGTCTCTGCCTTCCCTTTCTTGGTTTCCCCCATTTCTTTCTTTCCTCTGACAAAGCTTCCTGCGTGAGGGCACATCCAGTGTGGCCCCCTCAATGCCTTGGGCCATGCAGATGCCAAACCCTTGCCCCGCCCCCTCACCTCACCTCCCCCAAACCCCTTGGCAAACTGGTGCCCAGAGAGCCATGCCTGGCCCTGGGCTTCAGTCCCCATCGGGGAGTTCCAAGTCCTGAGAGCTGTTCCCCATTGCCTGCGCCCTTCACTGTCACGTCTTCCTCAGCCCACACAGCCCTCTGCCTCTTTCTAGAGGCTGACGGTTCCTAAACCACCCCTCCCACCCCATTCTAGTCATGCAGAATTTGGGGCTCCCATTAGGCTGATTTAAAAATGTTGTGGTAGGGGGTACCTGGGTGGCTCAGTCGGTGAAGCATCCAACTTCGGCTCAGGTCATGATCTCAATGTTTGCGAGTTCGAGCCCCACATCGGGCTCTGTGCTGACAGCTCCGAGCCTGGAGCCTGCTTCAGATTCTGTGTCTCCCTCTCTCTCTGCCCCTACCCTGCTCACGCTCTGTCTCTCTCTGTCTCTCTCTCTCTCTCTCTCTCTTTCTCTTTCTCTCTCTCTCAAAAATAAATAAACATTAAAAATCTTTTTTAATTTTTCAAAAATGAAATAAAATAAAAATGTTGCGGTAGGGCGCCTGGCTGCCTCAGTCAGTGGAGCATGTGACTCTTGATTCCGGGGCTGTAAGTTTGAGCCCCCCATTGGGTGTAGAGCCTCCTTAAAAAAAAAAAAAGAAACAAAATAAAAATAAAAATGTGTGGTAATATTTATCTGGGCATTGTCGGAAGTGGCAACCTTGTATCTATGTGGGGACCCAAGAGGTTGTGCGAATTTGTGTCTCTTTTTTTTTTTTTTTAATTTTTTTTTTCAACGTTTATTTATTTTTGGGACAGAGAGAGACAGAGCATGAACGGGGGAGGGGCAGAGAGAGAGGGAGACACAGAATCGGAAACAGGCTCCAGGCTCCGAGCCATCAGCCCAGAGCCTGACGCGGGGCTCGAACTCCCGGACCGCGAGATCGTGACCTGGCTGAAGTCGGACGCTTAACCGACTGCGCCACCCAGGCACCCCGCGAATTTGTGTCTCTTACAGAGAGGCGCTCTGTGTGGGTCTGTGACTGGGGAGAGGGGTCTGCAGATCTGTGTCCCTCTGGGGGCTCCGTGCATCTGTGCGTGCTTGCACGATTGGCTGTAATTATCCGTGTCTGTGACCAGGCAACGGAGAGAGGTGGTTCAGATGCTGGAGCCCAATGTCAGGATTCATCCTGTTGTGTGACCTTGGGCCCAAACTCTCTGTGCGTCGGTTGCCTTATCGATATTAGTAGTGCCTCGTGGTGGTGTTACAAGAATAAAACGTGGGGATATACGTAAAGTGTTTAACGCGGTGGCTGGCGCATAGTGAGGGCTGTAAACTCTGGGTACGCCGTTCTTGTGGAGAGGCTGTGTGTGTGGCTGTGTGCGTAGATGGGTGAGGGCCGGAGATGTGTGTACGTGGGGAGGTGGGTATCCTTGTAGAGGTATGTGTGGAGAAGAGCTCAGAGTCTCTGTGAGGTGCTGTGTGTAGGCGAGGTAATGTGCCCATCCAAGAATGTGTCAGGAGGGCTGTGTGAATCTGGGCGTAGGCCCCGTGTGCCATTTGAGACGTGTGTGTGTCTTCCTGTGAGAAGACCTCCATTCTCACCCTGCAACCTTTGTCTTCATCTTGTCCCCATCTGTCCCCTCAGTGCCTGAAATCCTTTCCCTCCCTGGGCCCTGGGTGGCCTCACCCTCTACCTGTATTCTCTCCCCGGCTCTGACCAGCCTTCAGTGTCCTGGGGCCTTTCAGACACAGTGGTTGCGCCCCAGGGGAGGGGTCCCGAGGTGAAGATCCGCAGCAATGGCTTAGTGAGCACGGGCTATTTTAGGGCTCTTACCACAGCCCGCCTTCGCAGTTCACCAGATGGGTGTCCCTCCCCTACACACACAGGAGAACAGTTACGGTGAAGAGTGAGAGGTGCTGGTAGGTCTAGAGTGGGGGTCGGGGCACTGATGTGACAGAGCCATCGGCTAGGCAGCTGGATCTGGTGGAGCCAGGAAGCCTTCCTGGAAGAGGTGAGTGTGCTCAGTAGGAGGGGCAGGATCCAGAGAGAAGAGGAGGAGGCTATCCATAAGGGAACTGGACTTAGGGGTCAAGAAAGGCAAGGCGAGGGCACCCGTCACGAAGGTCCTCAGCCCCTCTGGGAGAAATCAGGGTTCACTGGGTTGGCCCCACCCTACAACTGTCCATTCCTCTCACATCTTAGGAAACCGAGCCCTCTCCCCAGCAGTTCCTCTCTAAGTGTTGCAATGGCAGAGTTTCTGGCGGGGCGTGGGGAGCCCTTGCTCAATGATCTGCCTGCCCTGTTGCTCAGAGGACATAGCTACCGGGAAAGCCTTGGCTTGTTTAGGGGCTCCCCAAGGGATCCTGGTGGCCCTGGCTTCTGGCCTGGGCCTTTTTTGACGTGGGGGTAGGAACCAGCTCTGGAGGTAGGTGTCCCCCTTCAGTCTGCCACCAGACGTAACCCTGGGGCTGCTGGGGGTTTACGGAGCCCGGGGTGGGCGCGGGGGCATCGTGCAGAGGACGGGCCAGGGACTGGGGGCCTATGAGTGAGAGAGCACCGCTCGGTAGAAATCCAATGAGAGGGACCAGTCTAGCGCAAAAATATGAGCATCTGACTCCGAGTCTGTCAACCCGAGAGGCAGCCTGTGTGCCTTTGCGCGTGTGCGCGCGCATGTGTGTGTCCACGCGCGAGAGCTTGGGCTCGTGTGAGAGCTGGTTCGTGTGAGTGTGTTGGTGTTGGCGGGCACGCCCATGCAAGTGTGTGCGGTGGGTGTTGGTGTGTGACTCTGTGCCGGGGCGTGTTACTGTCCGTGTTGGTGAGCCGGTGTGTCAGGTGGATGTGAGTGTGAGAGAGTTGGTGTGGGTGATGTGTCCTGCGTGAGGGTGGATGTGTCAGCTTGCCAGGGGCGGCAGGAAGGAAAATGAAGGCAGAAGTCATGCCGGGACAGAGCCCAGGCCTGGCTTCCCGAAGAGGGCAAATCGGGCAGCTGGCTTCCAAGAACCTTGACCGAGCCTCCGTCTTCCACGTCCTTCTCTCTCGCCCTCAGGTCTCTGGCCCCTCCTGAGGACCATGCCGCAGCCCCACTGACCCAGGAGTAGGGGCCTGAGGGGTGAGTGGGGAGAGCGGGGACTGAGGGCTTTCAGGGTCAGGAAAAGGGGTGGGGTGGCCTTCCTGAGCCCCACAACCCATCACAGCCCCCTCCTCCTACGTGGGCCCTGTTGCTAGGTAACAGATGGGGGAACCATAAAGAGGCGGCCTGAGAGGCCAGAAGCTGGACCCACAACAGGAAATGGCCTTGATCCCCCTCCGCAGGGAATCTCCAGGTGCAGACACACAGAGCCCTCACACACGCTCACACGTAAATACGCCTCGATACGTAGGCATGCGCATACGCAGAGGGAGACACACATATACACCCAGAGACATCCAGACGTACTTACACACACACACGGACACACACACACAGACAGGCATATATGCTCCCGCACAGGGCTCTACACCTGGTCATGACACACAGACACGGAGGCACCTACTCACACAGACCACCTGCATGCACGGAGAGATACACACACACACACATACACGCACACACTTGCACAGAAGCACGTACATACGTGTGCAACTGATGAGACATGAACACACCCGGAGCCATCACATGCACAGACACGCGCCCACACTCATACCCGCACAGACACACAAACACTCACAAGAGGCTGCACAAACACATATAGACACACACCCACAAATGTGTGTAGTCACAAATACTTAGAGACGCACAAAAGACGCACATGCACCAGCACTCTGAAGAGTGTCACAAAACCACAACACGTTGATGGAACAGGAGGCAAAAATATATGAATCAACCCAGCGGCGTCCCAAAGCAGCGCATTGAGGGTATACATTCTCTCTCCGAACAAAGCAGCGGGGAGATAGACCCAAAGGTAGCCCTGCCCCACCTTCACCCCTCACTAGGGGGGGACCCGGAGAGGGGAAACTGCATGCCTGCGTGAGTGTGCGTGTGCACGGGTGCACGCGTGTGTGCATAGGGCAGCACGTCCGGCAGGGGCCCCAGAGTGAGGCATGCCCCATTCTGTAGCAGGGCACCTGGAATGGGCTGTGTGTTCTGCAAGAAGTTGGAGCCGGGGACCAAGGAGGATGTTGGCCTGCAAGGGGACTTCAGGGGCAGTGGGGCTGTGGACCACTATGGCCCTGACCCTACTCAGGCCCGGCCTGTGTCCTCCTTTGTCCATATCCCCAACTACAACAACTTCCCCACTCAGTCCACCAGCACCCCCTTCCTCGATGGGGGCGTCATCAGGGGCATCTCAGGTGAGTCCGGTGGGTGGGAGGCAGGCACTGCCTGGATCCTGGGAAAACCTGGGGGAAAGGGAGACGTCTTTAGGAGCCTCCAGTGTGACGTGGGAAACACGGCCCGGCTTTCAGAGCACAGTCTGAGAGGGAGAGTGTACAGGCCTACCTTCAGAAACCCAGTTTCAAGGGTAGACATAGCTCTGTTCCCATCTGAGAGAGGGACCCTGATGACGGACCCAAGTGGGAAGTCTTGGCGGGGAAGAGGAGTGGGTGACTTGGGAACTCCCCAGGGCGGGTGGGATGGGCTTGAGGGCATGTGTCCTGAATCCACGTGGAGCCAAGCTGTGAGGCCCAAATCAGAAATCCACTGCACTCCAAAGGCCTTTGGGAACCAGTCACTGCAGCAGTGGGGAGGCATAGAGCCTGTGTGAGGAACAGGATTCTGGGGGTGCAGTCACCTTGGAGTCCCCTGTCCCATGCCCTACTCTGCTGAGTAGCCCTGACTCTGCAGGGGCTGGGGTGACCCTGTTCACCGCTCTGTATGACTATGAGGCCCGGACAGAGGATGACCTCACCTTCACCAAGGGTGAGAAGTTCCACATCCTGAATAACACGTAAGTAACCAGGTCCCCCAGCTCAGGACATGGCCTGGGCTGGGAACACGACCCAGATAAGAATCCTACCTGGTCCCTCAGAAAGCTCCAGCCTAGTTGGGGGCACAGATACATGACAATAACAACTCTGAGTAATTGCTGCCATGTAGGGGGAGCATGGGAACATAGGGGCACAGAAAGAACACTATATGCGGTCTCCAGGATAGTAGTGATCAGGGCAGGCTTCCTGGAGGAGGTGATTGCTAAGGTGAGACTAGAAAAAACGAATAGATGTTGAGGGAAGAGGTGAGAAAAGAGGAAGAGAGAGTGGGAGAGAATGAGAATCCGTGATGACTTCTGGAAACCACCCGGTGGTTCAGTCTAGGTGGATTATAAAGTACGAGGTGTAGAATGGAGAGAGCAGAAGCTAGAGAAGTGGGTGGAAACAGATTCTGCAGTGCTTTTTAAGCCATGTTGAAGAATCTGGATTTTATCCAGAAGGAAATATGCAGTCATTGGGGGTGGTTGAGGATTTTTCAGTGGGTAAGTGACCGAATTAGCTGTCCACTGCCTACCCAAACCCCAGCCCAGCTGAGGAGCCAGAGGAGAATGCCAGGAGTCCTACGTGTCCCCAGACATGTTGCTTCTGTAGGGAGAAGTCTCTGGGGCAGCTGCAGTGGCTGAGGGCAGAGCAGACAAAAGCCCTGGGGTGTGTGTGTGTGTCCACAGTGAGGGGCTGGCAGGGCTAGTCTCCACCTGACCTTTTGCACGGCCCTGCCTGGCCCCAGGGTGCTCCAGGGGGCCGGGTTGCCACTGACAGCCTGTGTCCTGTGCCTGCAGTGAGGGTGACTGGTGGGAAGCTCGGTCTCTCAGCTCTGGACAAACTGGCTACATTCCCAGCAACTACGTGGCCCCTGTGGACTCCATCCAGGCTGAAGAGTGAGTAGGGTGTGTGTGTGGGGGGTGGCTATCCCTATGGACAGGACAGGACCCTGGAGTCCAAGGCCACCTCTGAGTCACAGCCCCACTCTGAGCCTATCTTCTTATTTACAATTCTGTGAGGTCATTTTGTGAATAAGAGAACAGTGATATGATAATGACAGTAAGCAATATTTATGTAGCACGTACCATGTTCTGGGCCCTCGTCAAAGTGCTTTCTGTCTATTAACAGAGTTGGGAACTAATCTTAATCCTGTTTTATGAATGAGGCAACTGAGGCACAGAGAAATCAAATATCCTGCCCAAGTTCACATGGCTAGTAAGTAGGTGGAGTTGGTATTTGAACCCAGATAGTCTGACTGCATTTGCTAAGCATTCTCCATATTGACTTTCCGTGATAACAACAGGACACGCGCTTTAAAAAATTGTAAAACGCTGAACAATTGCAAGGGGACACTACTTAGAATTAATTCTGTTAAGGAGGCAGGGGAGTATCATTCATGGCGTACCATTATAACCCGAGATGTGATGACAGGTGCTTTACCGACCTTGAGGCATTTAATTCTCACAAGTACACATTTGATATTATTATTGTCCCCATTTTACAGATGAGAAAACTGAGGCTCGCAAAAACTTTTTATCTATGTGCACCTATATATACATATATGGGAAAAGAAAAGATTGGAGAGACCAGGACTTGGTGACTAATTTGACATTGGGTGATGGGGAGTGGGAAGAATCAAGGATGGCCCAAAGTCTTCTTGAGGAACCGAGTGGGTGAGGGTGCCATTTGCTAAAGTGGGGAACATGGGAGCGGGTATAGGTACCTGGGTTCTGGGGGTGGGGGACTCGTTGGGGTGAGATTCGTGGAGAGGAACAGCCAGGTGGAGGACCCTGCCAGGAATTGGATTAGGCTGTGCTTTGTAGGAGAGGGGCCCCGCCCAGGCCAGCCCAGGCTGCTGAATTAGCCCAGAGGAAGGGGTATCTTTTCCTAGTTGGCATTAAGGCTCTTCGTCTGCTGTGGCCCTTGCAGAGGCACAGCTGGGCCGGGGTGGAAATCTGGGGCTCTTCAGGATGGAGGTGACAATTAAAGCTGCATAGGAGGGTGAAGGAAGAGACGGAGAGTGGGAAAGAGGTTGGCCCTGGGACCCAACTTTGGAGAAAGCTGCCTTAAAGGAGAAGTTGCTGTTGGAAAACCAGGCCAAGCCAAGTCAGAACAGCCAAGAGGGTGGAGGAAAGATTGCAGGAAACAAGAAAGGGAGTGTCAGAGGCTGCCACTGGGTTTGGCAATGGGGGTGACCTTGGTGAGGGATCTCTCTGTGTGAAGAGGGGGGCGAAGGCCAGACAGCAGGGCCTGGTAGGGAGTAGGAGGTGAGGAAGCAGAGACCCAAGTGTGAAGTGCTTTATCAAGTGAAGGGGAGGTGAGAGATATAACAGAATGTTGATGGCAAGTTAGGGCTTAGAACAGTTTTGGGGGGAAGGAAGAAACATGGGCATATGTAGAGGTTGGTGGGATGGAGAGGCTTCATGTGGGGGCTGGCTGGTAGGGGAGAGATGTCTCTGAGCAGAGGGGAGTAGATGGGGCCCAGAGCTCGGGGAGGAGTGAGGCCTCATCTGGGCGAAGTGGTAGGAGTCATGGAGGACAGAACGGGTGATGATGCAGAAGGTAGGAGGCTTGGGGGGTTCATGCTTGTGTCCACACCCTCAAAGCAGTGTCACGAAGCTCTGAGCTCACTCACTACAGTGTCATGGTTAAGAGCAGTGCTGTGGTTAAGAGTGCAGGCTCTTGAGCAGACAGCTTGGGTTCCTATTCTGGCAACACAGCTGAAGAGCGTGTGGCCTTGGGTGAGTTGCTTAACCACTAGGTATCTCAATTTCCTCATCTGTCTAATGGGTGTGTGTGTGTGTGTGTGTGTGTGTGTGTGTGTGTAACAAAAGTACCTATCTCATAATGTTATAAGAATTAAACGGGGGAGCCTGGGTGGTTCAGTCAGTTAAGCGTCCAGCTCTTGGTTTCGGCTCAGGTCATGATCTCACAGTTCGTGGGTTCGAGTCCCACGTCAGGCCCTGTGCTGACAGCTGAGAGCCTGGAGCCTGCTTCGGATTCAGTGTCTCCCTTTCTCTCTGCCCCTCCCCTGCTCGCACTCTGTCTCTCTCACTCTCTTTCAAAAATAAAATAAACATTTTTAAAAAACTGCAATTTGGGGTGCGTCCGGGTGGCTCAGTCGGTTAAGCTTCCAGCTCTTGACTTCATGATCTCAAGGTTCATGTGTTCAAGTCCTATGTCAGGTTCTGCACTGACAGCGCAGAACCTGCTTGGGATTCTGTCTCCTCTCTCTGCCCCTCCCCCACTTGTGTGCTCTGTTTATTTTTTTCTCTCTCAAAATAAATAAAGTTTAAAATTTTCTTTCAAATTGTTTATTTTTGACACAGAGAGACGGGGAGAGAGAGAGGAGGGGGAAGAGGGGCGCGGACAGAGGATGCGAAGCAGGCTCTAAACTGACAGGAGCAAGCCCAATGTAGGGCTTGAACTCATGAACTGTGAGATCACGACTTGAGCTGAAGTCAGACACTCAACTGACTGAGCCACCCAGGTGCCCCCGCCAATTTTTTTTTTTTAAGCTATCATTTGGTCCCAGGAAGAATATCCAAGAGAGAGCAGGAATGCTTGGGCCTGAGGTTGAAGTTGAGACTTAGAAGAACATCCAAATTTAAAATTTTTTATTTTGTTTTTACATTTTTATTTATTTTTGATAGGCAGAGAGAGACAGAGCACAAGTGGGGGAGGGGCAGAGAGAGAGAGGGAGACACAGAATCGGAAGCAGGCTCCAGGCTCCGAGCCGTCAGCACAGAGCCCGACGCGGGGCTCGAACTCACAAACCATGAGATCATGACCTGAGCCGAAGTCGACGCTTAACCGACTGAGCCACCCAGGCGCCCCAAGAATATCCAAATTTAAGAATGTGGAGGAAAAGCAGCAGTCAGAGCCAGACAGGAGCAGTCAGAAAGAGGGGAAGAAAAGCAGGAGTGACTGTCGTGTGGAAGTCACAGGAGGAAAGGGTTTGGGGGTAGGGAGGAGTGTGGGAAGAAGGATCTGAGAGATTGCCTGGCTAGTGAGAAAAGAACTAGTCTGGGCAGGTAGACTTATGGGCAGCCAGTCCTATGGGCAGATCACTTCCTCTCTCTGAGCCTCAAGTTCCTCATCTGCAAAGTGAGCCCCTAGAGGATCAGTAGTGAGATACATTAAGGGACTGGTGGCACCCTGATGAGGTCACGGACGACTGGGGTCCTCGCGATTTTAATTGAAGAGAAACCCAGAGAATGAGGAGAAGCCTAACCTTTATTGGGCACTCCTGTGAGCCAAGAATTCTACGTTCCTGTCTCCATGCTCCTCATGACCAGGCTGCAAAAGCAGGTGTATGAGCCCCGTTTCATGGGTGAGGAGCTGGAATCTTGGCTCCTGAGGTGGCTTTTCCCCACAGGAGGCCGAGTTGGGGGTTGAACCGGGTGGATCTGCCTCTTTCTGGCCCTTCCCAACAGGTGGTACTTTGGAAAGATCGGGAGGAAGGATGCGGAGAGGCAGCTGCTCTCCCCGGGGAACGCCCGGGGGGCCTTCCTCGTTCGTGAGAGTGAGACTACCAAAGGTAGGGTCCTGGGAAGGGGCAACTGGGAAGCGGGGCTATTATGGTGGGGCTAGGAGAAGTGGCGAGAGGCTTGGGTCAAGGCCCAGGGCCCAGACTGGGACAGGGATGGGGGGGCAGAGATAAGACTGGGACCGGGTTCAAAGGATGTGGCCATCCACATTCCCAGTCCTCAGGCATTTGAGCCTCTCAGGCTCCCGGATCAGGAGTGGGGAGGAGAGCAGGCTTGAAGGTGACCCTTTCCCACAGGTGCCTACTCCCTGTCCATCCGAGATTGGGACGAGGCCAGAGGCGACCATGTGAAGCATTACAAAATCCGCAAGCTGGACACGGGTGGCTATTACATCACCACACGGGCCCAGTTCAACTCAGTGCAGGAGCTGGTGCAGCACTACGTTGGTGAGGCTGGCCCTCAGGGCTGGTGTGTGCTTCGGATCCCTGAACCAACCCGCTGAGAATTAGGCCCAGAGAAGGAAAGGGGCTCCCAAAGCAGTAGTGCCTGGGGCAGAACTGGAACCCCAGTTTCTGGGTCTCCAGCCCAGGATCCTGCTCTGTAGGATTCCAGAGGAAACGGGGGTGAGGCTGTCCACGTCCAAAGGGTGCCCCCTAATGTCCGAGCTGGGTAGGAGGCTGAACAGGCCTGACTTGCAGGATGGGCTGATGGGCTGAGAAGAAGCTGGGAATCAATGCTCAGGTTTCTGCTTTGGTCGATTAGGCCAAAGATGAGGTCCATGGAAGGGTGAAGGCCTCATGTCCACATCTTTGTCTGGAATCCCTGACTCCATTTCTACCTGTTAGAATCCCACCTTAACCTTGGAGGCCCAGCTGGAGGCCACCTCCTATGGGAAGGACACCCCCACCCCCACCCCGTCCCTGCAGGGATCATCTCTCCCTCTTGGTGCCACCTCCCTCCTTGGACAGGAACATGTTCACCTACTCAGTGGGTCAGGTTGTCTTCTACCCCAGCCTGTGACCTCACCTGTGGCCTAGTTCCTTTCCACTGATCTCAGAGGGGGTTGGGGGGAGCCTGGGATGGGATGAGGAATGTGTGGGGCATCCTGGCCTGCCTGTGACCTTCAACACCCCCCACCCCACTCCTCAGAGGTGAACGATGGGCTATGCCACCTGCTCACAGCGGCCTGCACCACCATGAAGCCGCAGACAATGGGCCTGGCCAAGGACGCCTGGGAGATCAGCCGCAGCTCCATCACGCTCCAGCGCCGGCTAGGCACCGGCTGCTTCGGAGACGTGTGGCTGGGTACGCAGGTCCCGAGGTCCCGGGGGCTGGGCGAGGGCTTGGGATGTCGGCGAGCCGGTGCTGACGAACCGCGGCCACCTGGCAGGCATGTGGAATGGCAGCACGAAGGTGGCGGTGAAGACGCTGAAGCCGGGAACCATGTCCCCGAAGGCCTTCCTGGAGGAGGCGCAGATCATGAAGCTGCTGCGGCACGACAAGCTGGTGCAGCTGTACGCCGTGGTGTCGGAGGAGCCCATCTACATCGTGACAGAGTTCATGTGCCACGGTGAGGGGCAGGGTCAGGAGGCGGAGTCTGGGAGGGCGGGGATTTGGGAGGAAGTTCAGATAGGGATCTCTAGGGGAGGGTCCTGAGTGGCGAGTCAGAGAGCGAGGCCGGGATGGGTGAAACCCCGTGAGTGCTGGTAGTGGGGCGGGGCCAAGGTAGACTGGCCGGGGATGAGGCTAGGTCTGGGGGGGTGGAGCCTCGGCCGCGGGGGGGGGGGGGGGGGGGGCGGGGTGTGTCAGCTGGTGGGTGGGGCTTGGGCGAGTAAAGACCGAATCTGTGAAGAGGCGGGATCTGGGGCGGAGTCTGAGTGGGACGTGTCTAGGGGTTCGGAGGAGGACGAGAAATGAGCTGTAGGCAGAGTCCGGGTGTCTGTGGGACCTGGGCCTGGGTGAGACCTATGAGGGATTGAGGCAGCTGGCAGGATCCTGGGTGGGGACCGATCTAAGTGAGAGGGCTGGGAACGGGGCGGGGCCAAGCGCCGTGAAAAGGGATTTGGACAGGGGCGGGGCCAAGCGAGAGAAGGCTGGCCTGGAACCCGCGGTAGTCTTGCAGCTGATTTTCTGAGTTCCTTTCCTCAGGTAGCTTGCTGGAGTTCCTCAAGGACCAGGAGGGCCAGAATTTGACACTGCCCCAGTTGGTGGACATGGCAGCCCAGGTAAAAGGCAGCAGCTCTTATCTCAGACTCCACCCCTATTAATTCTCCACAAATCCTTGTGCCCTCGAGCACCTACCCTATCCCTGGAAGTACAACCCCATCCACGGGATCATCTGTGCGACCTGAGGCAGAGCACTGCCCATCTCTGAGCCTCAGTGTCCTCATCTGGAAAGTGGGTTTTTCAAATGATCTCTCACGCAAGCCACACACAAATGTTCCCTTCTATCCATACCTTGCCCCCCCCTAGGTAGCTGAGGGCATGGCCTACATGGAGCGCATGAACTATATCCACCGCGACCTGAGGGCAGCCAACATCCTTGTTGGGGAACGGCTGGTGTGCAAGATCGCTGACTTCGGGCTGGCCCGTCTCATTGAGGATAATGAGTACAACCCCCGGCAAGGTGGCCTGTCTCTCCTTACCTTCCAAGAACTCCCTATTATACCGAGGGGCTGCCGCAAGGCCCCACATACACAGGGATTCTCCCCACTCCCAGACTATCCCGGGTACTCCCATCCTGATGTAGTGTAAGAGGCAACTCTTGAGTTCAAATCCCAGCTCCTCTACTTACCAGACGAGTGGCCTTGGGCAAGTCACCTAACCTCTGTGAGCTGTTTTTTCTCATCTATAAAATGAGAATATCCAGACAACAGTAAGCCAGCAGATATACACCAGGCACTGCCGTAATTCTCAAGTGAAAGGCAATAGCGTGGAACGATAGGAACTCTGTAACTAGAATGCCCAGGAACGAATCCTAGCCACTTGTAAGCTATGTGATCTGGGCAAGTTACTTAACTACTCAGTGCCTCCTTTTCCAAATCTGTACAATGTGGATAGTAATAGTATCTACGTCATAGGTTTTTTGGTGAGGGTTCAGTGAGTTAATGCATGTAAATCACTTTAAAACAGTGCCTGGCAGGGGGGCCTGGCTGGTTCAGATGGAAGAACATGTGACTGTTAATTTCGGGGTCATGAGTTTGAGCCCCATGTTGGATGTAGAGATTACTTAAATAAATAAAAACTTTAAAACAAAACAAAACAAACAGCGCAGGCATGTAGTAAAGGCCATACAAGTATTGGCTGTTACTATTAAGAGAATAATTACAATGTTTGTGAAGTACCCAATACTATACTAGATACATAGTAAGTGCTGGCTACATACCAGGTCCTTTCTGTAATGCTCAGAGACCTCTCTATTTAGGGCCCCCAATCCTAAACACAACATTCTCTCTCTCTCTCTCTCTCTCTCTCTCTCTCTCTCTCTCTCTCTCTTTAAAGTTTATTTAAACAATCTCTTCAACCAACGTGGGGCTCAAACTCATGACCCCGAGATCAAAAGTCGCCTGTTCTTCCAACTGAGCCAGCCAGGCACCCCTGCACGCCATTCTCTTAATTCAGCTGTTCCCAGGGACCCCCTCAATAACTTTCCCTTCTCTCCCAATCTCTCCAGGGGCCAAGTTCCCTATCAAGTGGACAGCCCCAGAGGCTGCTCTCTTTGGCAGATTCACCATCAAGTCAGATGTGTGGTCCTTTGGGATCCTGCTCACTGAACTCATCAGCAAGGGCCGAGTTCCCTACCCAGGTTTGCTGGGGTGGGGAGGTGGAAGGGTGGGTGGTCATGGGAAGGGCTTCCTCCCGGTTGCCTCTTCCGGAGGGGCTAGATCCCCCGACTGACAGAGCCCCACCCTGCAGGCATGAATAACCGGGAAGTGTTGGAACAGGTGGAGCATGGGTACCACATGCCATGCCCTCCGGGCTGCCCAGCGTCCCTGTACGAGGCCATGGAGCAGACCTGGCGTCTGGACCCAGAGGAGAGGCCTACCTTCGAGTACCTGCAGTCCTTCCTTGAGGACTACTTCACCTCCACAGAACCCCAGTACCAGCCTGGGGATCAGACATAACCTGTTTGAGCATCAGTCACCTTTCTAGGGTACCCACCAATCCCTTCCAATCCCCAGGGCTCCAGTCCCAAAGCCCCAGGCTTAGAACCCTACAGGGTCCTAGCAGGTCAGAGCAACCTGCTTGCTCTGACATCATCGAGGCCAATCCACTCATTTTAAAGGTGGGGTAAATCGAGGCTTGGAGATCATCCCTCACTCTGGCCCCAAGCACTGTTTCTCCCCTTCCTACTTAGACCCCTACCTCTCAACTCTCTTCCCACCTCTCCTCTAACAGAAATGCTTAGACTTAGTCTAGTTATTTATAAAACTGTATATCCTTTCCCTCATTTTCCTCCTATCCCTGTTTTTTTTACCCTGTCATCCCGCCCTGAATTCACCTCCAACTCAATTCTCTTGTGTCTGTATTTTGCAAAGACAGGGAAAGTCTTTCCTGCTGGGTGGACACTGTAGTCCGGGACCGGGGTCCAAGCCCAGGGTGAGGGAGAGGCTTGCTGAGGGCTCACCACCTCTCTGAATCATGTGTGTGTTTATTGATTTTGTAAATAAGAAAAGTGATAATATGAATCCTTGAGCCATGAAAATCCCTTCTGTTAGGGCAAATGGTGGCCAGAGGAAGGTGAGGGTGACTGCTTTGGCTGCTGGGAGGAGGGGAAGGCGAGAGAGTGCCCTAACGCCTACTAAACACGAGGAACTCAAAGTGTGTTTTAGGATGCCCAAAAGTCCTGATGTTTGTCCCCCTGTGAATTTAGGACACGTTGAGAGATGGATAACAGAAGATAGGCAACTGGAGATCAAAATGTCCCCTTCATTACTGAAGTGGCTTTCCATCTGTGTGCCGTGGGTTTGCTAATTCTTTACTTGACTTCAGCAGATACACCATTCATCACAGGCACAAGAGCAGAACCTTAGGCCTCCTCTGACAGGGGCGATGGGGAAGACAGTGGACTCTCTGCAGCTCCCCAAAAAGGCACAGAAGGGAGGGGAAGGGAGAGGTCTGCGAGCCAGTCTAGCTCCTTGGGTTTCACTCCAGGCATCTCTGCCTGCTAGGGGATGTTGGAGAGGTTTGAAGGCAGTTTTGTTTGTCACAGTGACTGGGGGGGCTCCTACAGGCGTGTAGTGGGCAGGGATTAGGGGTACTATACAACCCGCCACGCACCTGTGCAGTGAAGAATTGTCCCGTGCCCTTGCCGCAACTTTGAGAGACTCTGGCAGCTGATGTGCCTCCAAGTGGAAACAAAAGGAACAGGGAATAAGGGTTCCCACCTCTCCCATCAGGAAATTGTTGACCCCTAACTTACCGAGGGAAAGGATGGGGGAAAGAGTCTGGGAGCTAGGAACTGCGGCTGCGTCTGGCAAAGTTAGTAAGCATTAACTCTGGGAAGGGCCCTTTGCTAGGCACGACCCCAGGAAAACCAACATGAACAAGACCTGTCTCTGTTCTGGCGGAGATCACAGCCAGACTTGGGAGAAATCATAGTAATAATAATGACTCACTTATTAAGTGTCTGCGGCATGCCAGATGTGTTTACATCCATCTTTTCATTTAATCCGGTTCTGAGTCTGATGCTATGATTAGCCCCCATTTACAGATGAGGAAACTGAGGCTCAGGGGTTACATGATGTACCAGGTTCACACAGGTGCACGTGACAGGGCTGGGACTTGAACTCGGGTCTCATACCAAGGCCCATGATCTTTCTAGACTCTGGGCTTTGGAAAGTGATCTTATCTGCCCCAGGTAGGTATTTGGAGGATCCTCCTCCCTCTAGATATCGGTAGAAAGATTCCCTGGAAATGCCCCCAGGTTGAGTGTCCTAAGAAAAGGGGACAAGGTGGCCAATGCAGATTGAGAGTTCCTCGTGCTCAGCCCTGTGCTAGGGACTGCTGAATGGGAGCAGTAAGATGGAGAGAGGCCAAGTGGCTGCTGAGAGGTGGTCACAGGGGCAGGACACTTAGCTCTGCACACTCAAACTCGGGCCATGGCTTCCTGAGAGCCAGTCTCTGGCTGACTAAACTCACAAGGGCCTGACATACAAGCTGGAGGCCCAGTGATTCCGCCTGTCCTGGAGTAAGCAGATAAGAGCCCAGCTTTGGAACTTCAGTGCCTGGTGTGAATCTTGCCTCCACCACTCACTAGCTTTGTGACTTGGGCCAAGTTATTAATCTCTCCAAGCCTCAATCTCCTCACCTGTGAAATGGCAATAAAATGTCCAACTCACGTTAGTTCTCTTTGTTGCTACCATTTACGAATTATTTATTCTACACCAGGCGTCCTGCTAAGTGCATGCTGTCATCTGATCCTCGCGGCACCCCATGAGGAGGAGGCTATTGATCTTCATTTTACTGATAAGGAAACTGAGGCACGGTGGAGTAAATAGTTTTAAGTAGTGGAGTGGGGGCTTGAACCAGAGCCTCTGACCCCAAAATTAGTGTTCGTAGCCTCAATAGTCTTCTCCTAGGACCAGAATACTCTTGTCTATCCAATGGGGCTATGCCTGGTACCTGGACACCCATTTAGTTTCAGTGAAGCCCCAGCAGGGTAGTGAACCTCCTGGAGTTTACCAGGCCCTCACTGCTCCTCAGCAGAGACCAGAGCTACCTGAGCCTGGAATCCCTGTATCTGCTGGTTCCCTGTGCCTCCCTCTGCTTCAGCCGAATGAATTCTCCTTTGCACCCCCTTTTCTGTGCATCCTTCTGTTCCCTTCAGATAGAGCACAATGCAATTGATTAGGCCTCTGTTTTCTCAATTTCAATCACATCCTCGCCCTGCCTCCCTGAGATTACAGGCGGGTCACCTTGATTGCGGGTTTCCACCGTTCACAAAACTCTTCAGTCGTTTACAAAACCATCTCTCGCCTCATTCACTCCCCCACCTGGCTCCTCTCCTTCCGTGATGCTGTGTGGATTTTACTGGCTTAAGACTCAGAGGGCAATTTTATTTCCAAGTTCATGGTGGGGGAGGAGGACACCTAATTGACTAATGCCGGGTGTTTCACATGCATCATCTAATTTGATCCTCACCACGAGGTCGCGTGTGTTTATTCCCATTTTACAAAAGAGGAAATGAAGACTCCGAGTGGCTACAGCACTTGCCCAAGGTCATACAGCTGGATGGTAGAGTCAGGATTTGAGCCTTTTGACTTAAAATCTCATGCATCCTACTGTGTCATTCCCTTATTTCATGGGGCAGCATGGAAACGTATAATACTAACCCACAGTCAACTTCAGGGAGGGCATGGTGCAGCTAGGAGTCTGGAGTAACCCCACATATGCTGAGGATTATGTTCATAACAGCACTAAGTCATTTATTAATTTTGCAGACATTTACTGATGTCTCCTGTAGGCTGGTCTTGTCCGGGAGGCAGAACAGTAAATAATTACAACACTTAGGGGCAAGGTCAGTCTGGAGGCCAAGGGAGACTTCTTTGAGGATGTGAACGAGAAATCTGCTTGATGAAGCAGCCAGAGGGTGAGATCATCTCCCATGGAGGGAACAGCATGTGCAAAGGCTCAGAGGTATGGTAGAGCAAGGCCAAGTCAGGCAAGTGCAAGTAATTATGTATGGGAGGATTGAGGGTGCAGATGAGGCAGGCAGAGGAAGGTTGGAAGATCAGAGGCAAAAGGTAGGAGGGTCAGAAATCCAGAGGTATGGCCCCTGAGTTGTGAAGAGAAGCCAGAGCAGAAATCTGGGGGGGTGGCCAGGACTTACTGGGGGTGAGTGTATCCTCGATCCTATTGTTCCAGGACTGAGCTGAGTGGACTCACTATCTACTCCAGTAGTTCTCTCCCACGCCCTATTTTACACACACACACACACACACACACACACACCCCCCACAGCGCCAGGTTTGTCCTGCAGTGATGTCCATACTCCCTCTCGTGTCCACTCTGGGTACTACACCTAGAGCTCCAGGAAACTTTCCCCTGGGATGGGGAGACCAGGTCCCTTCAGGACCTTCCCACCACAGGATGGGAAACAAATCACAGTTCTTGCTCTCAGAGAGCTCACGGTTTAATGATAGATGAATGGGACATAGCCAGGCTGAAAATGGCAATAAAGAATGCATGGGAGAATAGTTAGGACTCAGTTGGACAGGGAGAAGTCTGGAAGGCTTCTCAGTGGAGGTGTTGCTTCGCCAGACACTTGAAAAAGGAGCGAAAGTTTGCTTGGCAAAGAAGAAAGAGAAGGGCATTCTAGACTCAACAGAATTAAGTGAGCTCAGAGGCAGGAAATGGGACCGTGCAGGGAGTTACAATTAGGGAGGTGTGACTAGAGTGTAAATTTTCAGGGGCATTAGTAGCTAAAGATGAAGATAGCCAGGTAGGCAGTGGTCATGTCTGCCAGGTGCTCAGGCTAGGATTCTAAGCCTTGGGCAATGGAACACCACAGGATTTTGAGCAGGGGAGTAACAAAGATTCGCTGTTCAGAATGAACCCTTTGGCGACCAATGCAGAGGAAGGAATGGGGGGGGGGGTGGTGCGGCAGGGGAAGAGTCAGAAGAGGGATATCCCTTCGGACACAAAGAACTACACCAGGTCACACTAATAGGAGACGACATAGCTTTGAGCAGGTCTGTGAACTGTACGTATCAATACATGTGATGTCACTTACAGACATGTCAGTGGGATCCCAGGCTGAGCACCCACAAACAATTCCATAGTGATGTACACTCAGACGCATAACTCAGGTACACAAGCCCAAGGGAAACCAAGGACACACATTAACCTCCAGACATAGGCTGACAGTGACACACACACACACACACACACACACATGCACGTGCACGCAGTGTGGCTGTCAAGGGCCCTACCCTGCCCCCTTCTGTGTCCCCCCCCTCCCCCCAGCGTCCTTCATCACCTCCAGCAGGAACAAAGCTGACCTTTGCCCTCTGGCCTCTGGCCTCTCCTCCCACACCCCCTGCCCAGAGGGAGGAGCTGTTTGAAGTCTGGACTGCAGCTGGGGTTTCCTGTTGCCTGGAGGAATGTGGGAGGACTTGCAGGGGGTGGGGCTAGCCTAGGAGGAGGGATAATGGGGGCCTGGGGGCCTTAGTTCCCACTGTACCACGATAGGCGGGGCTTCCTGCTTCCATGGTCTCTTGGGCCCCCACTCTGAGCTGTTCCCATCCTGGGGAGGGGAAGACCAAGGCCATAACGGGCCTCTTGATCCTGGATCTGTGGCTCAGAGACTTAGAACAGTCCCTCAACCTCTCTTGGACTCAGTTTCTCCTTCTGTGGACTGGGCTGAACCACCCTCTAACAAGCCACACCTCCCCTGAGGTGAGCTCCAAGTCTGAGGCTAGGCCCAGAACTTCTGTCATCAGGGAAGGCAGTGCCCATCCCTACCCAAGGCTCATTTCATGCTGCCCTTCCCATGAGCCCCAACAACCAAGGGCCCGGCTCCAGACTGCTGTGACCTCTCATTTATTGTCGTTATTATTATCATGACTCAATCCCTCAGCATGCCCTTGTCAGTTTTCAAAGCGAATTCTTGTGCCCGGTAAATCTCCCTGGCTGTGCCGGGAAGACAGGGAAGGAATTACTCTTCCATTTTACACATGTGGTAACTGAGACTCAGAGAGGTTAAGGACACACAAGTAGAAGCAGAAGCAGAAGCAGATCTGTCTGGTTCCTATTCCCACATGGCCTCCAAACTGTCTTGCCACACGGTTTTAGCCCTAGACTCTCCCCTCCACTTCCTAGGGTCTAGGTATACCACCTACTGCGTACATTAAAACAGAAGTGGTTGTAGTGAGCTGAGCCCAGAAAGGGATGATGCAGACTCTTCCAGAACCTGGGTCCTCTTCTTCACATCTGCCTTCTTGGGGGGGGGGGGGAGCTTACAGCTCCCCTGCCCAGCCAGTAGTGACCATGACACTATTTCAGAGGACTGGGTAGCCCCTTTTAGACTGCCGCTACTGGAGCAGGCATGGAGATTAGACACTAGGTGGCAGCAGCAGCCCACGGGAAGAATCAGTTTGAGTTTGTCTGAGAAGACCCCCCCCCCCCCACACCCCCACTCCCCACACCGCACGCGATTTAGAGAAGCTCCAAGAGAAACACCAGCCTCCAAATGACTGGAAAACCTGGTAATGCTCGGTTTCCAGTGATGTTCAATACCTTAGGTGCTAATAGTACCCACCCTCTCTGGGGAGGGGACAGCCTGAAGCAGCCTGGGGGGGGAAGGTGCATGCTTGGAGACACAATGGAACTTCAATTCCTCTCTGCCATGGCCTGCCCAGCTGATCTTCCCCTCTGCACCTCGTCATTAAACCTCTCATGTCTTTTGCGAATTCCTCTTCATCTCAATCTACCTGGGGTTTCTCATCTCCCCTAAACCATCAGGTACTACCCCACCCAACTTCCTCCCAACACTTGATTCAGACAGGGTGGGATCTTCAGCTCTGTGGCAAAGCCTAGTGAGTAAGGATGGTGGTGGGGGGGCGGCAGGTGTAAAAGAAAGGGAAACCTGAGCCTCTTCCACCCTCCCAATGCTAAAGTCGCTCCCGTGGGGGACCAGCTAGAGCAAGATGCAGAAAAGCCTCATCTACTTGTGATAACTTTAGAACCAGGCTTTGGACCTGCAAAGAACCCCTAACAACTTAAACCACTGCTTTCATTAATATCTGACCTTATAAGACTTCCCATTCAATGAATAAATCTTTGAACCCAAGGCTTGCCTGCAAAGAGGAGCTGCTCCCAAATGGGGGCCTCTCCAGCTGGCCATGCCAGCCCCATGATGCCAGATCAATAGGTGCACTGTTTAGAGTCCTAGGTCTGTCTCATTGCCGTTGCCCTCCCCGCCCTCCCCCATCAAAGGGCCAACAGAGAGTGGCCCCCAGAACCCCCTTTTTTGCCCTCTGGGGGTTTCAGACTGTCCTGAAGAGGTGTAGGGAAGGTGGTGACAGGGAGCTACAGTTGGTGAAATGTCACCACCTGCCTTTGTCACACGCTGGCCATCACACGGCAGGGCCAAAGGAGGAGTCAGAAACAGGTGGGCCAAGGACAAAGGCACTGCTGGAGGAACTTCAGACATGGAGCAAGACAGACAAAGCCAGCAGACACAGGGCAAAGGAATGTCAGACACACAGATGAAATGGGACTCGCAGAGTACCAGTCAGGGCTGATGTTGGTAGATACTGAGGACAGGACAGTGATCCTGCATTATTCATTTTGGTGTCCCCTGTGAGCCCTGCATATCTCAGTTAACATGTGTTGAATTAAAGTACCGAGGGAGGATACACAGATGCTGGGAATGAAGGTCAGACAGAGACCTGGGAGTCACAACTCCCTGTCATGGCCCAGAGATTAAGAAGTGGGCTTTGGGATCAGACAATTCCTGCCTGGTCTGGCTGGGCTCTACCAGTTCCAAATGAGGGGACCCGAGCCTCACTGCCCTCATCCCTAAAGTGGAAATGGTAACAGCACCATTTCACCAGGTCCTTTTGGGACTGAAGGGTCCTGCTGTGTCCAGTAAATGGCAGCAGCAGCAGCAGCAGCAGCAGCAGCAGCAGCTTTCCTTCCTGGGCTGTCCAGCTACTTCCCTTTGGTAACCAGGCCCAGGCAGGGCACATTCCCATCTGTGGGGATAGGCCAGGCAGGGGGCCCAGAGCTAGGGGCTGGATAACAGATGTGACCTGAAGAGGAGGTAGGTGAAAGTGCTGAACCCAGCCCCCTGGCCGCAGCAGGGGTTCTGAACTGTTGAATGCGAATCTTGCTTCCTGAAAAAACCAAAATGCTCAGTAGAATTCAGGAAGGGGGGAGGGGTGCCATTTGTTGATTATCTAGGACTTTGGTGCCCTGGCCGCCCTTGGACTTCTAGGAAAACTAGGAGGTGGAGGGGCTAAACCCAGAGCTCAGAGTTTGGGACGGGGGTCCCTGAATGAGGAGGAAGCAGTGGTGGGCTTTGAGGTTTCTGGAGCAGCCCTCCCGTCAAAAACCGTTGTGCTTTACTCAATAGGAAACCTTTTCAGAGACGAAGAACGTCCCCAGACTCAGAAAGCGAGTCCTCCCCTCTCTCTTTTCCGTCTATCATTTAATTGGGGCGCCCCAGAAAGTCGCAGGCCCTTTGGCTAATCCCTTGATTCCCTATTCGACTCATTCCATTCTCAGACCCCGCCCCTTCGCTCCCACCCGCAACCTTCGCTCGAGCCAGAGCCTCCCGCGGAGAACAAGGAACGTGGGAAACATCCCTAATCCTTGAGGAGAACCAGCACCCTTGGTAAACGAGGACGCACCCCCGCCAGAAGGGCCCGCGCGCTGTCCCCGCGGGCCCAGGGCCGCGCCGTCGGAGCAGCCGGCGCGGCCCCGCCCGCCCCGCTCGCCGAGCGGCCGGGGTGGGGACTACAAGTCCCGGCGTGCCGCGCGCGCGCTCCCCCCTGGGGTTCCGGATGGTGAGCGGCGAAGGTAAGGCGAGCTCGCAGAGGCAGCGGCGGCGGCGGCGGAGACGGAGAGAGGCAGGCAGGCAGGGCGAGGGCGAGAGACGGAGGGAGGGAGCGAGCGAGGCAGACCAGACAGACAGACAGGCGGGCGGGCGGGCGGGCGGGCGGGCAGAGCGAGCCACCCGCCAGGCTGCGCTCAGCCCCGCTCGCAGCGGAGAGAGCAGAAGGCAGGAGGAGGGAGGGGAGGAGGAGGAGGGAGGGAGAGAGGGAATCCAGCTACCACCACCCAAAGCCAGCGTCTGCTTTCTGTCCTCATTTCCTTTTCCCACCCAGCTCGGAAAGCAGAGAAAGGCAGAGAGAGCGAGAGATAGAGACAGTCAGAGAGACAGACAGACAGCCAGAGAGCGGGAGGGAGGAGGGCGGAGGAGGAGGAGCAGGAGGAGGACTACGCGGGGCGCGTTCCCTCCCAGGTTTGCAATGGGGGGGTGGGGGCGGGGGTGTCCAGGGCTGTGAGAGTGTGTGCGCGGCGGGGGGAGCGAGGGGGGCACAGAGAGCGAAGGAGTGATCGAGGTGGGGGGGGCGCCGCGGGAGCGGGGGGCCGTGTCCAGCGGAGTTAGCGGCGGAGAATGTGAGCCGAGACGCGAGCCATGCTGTCAGCAACGGCGGGCGGCTCAGGGCTCCTCCACGACTCCTCTCCCCAGCAGCCGGGCTCCCGCGTCGCTGCCGCCGCCGGAAGACAGACGCCCCCCAAAGCCCCTCGCCTGGCTCGGACCCACGGAGCCGGCAGCCCAGCACTCCGGTGAGTGGCGCCTCCTCCCCAGCCCTAGACCCCGCTGGGGACCGGCCGGCCGGGCTCTTTTGTGCAGCGCACCGGGGGGGGGCCCGCGCCCCCTCCGCGCGCCCCGGTCCGGTCCGCGGGACCCGGTGGCTGCGGTGCCCGCGGTGCGATCGGTCTTTGTTTCCACCGGGGCCCGCGGCTCGGCTGGGCTCGGCTCGAAGCCTGGCAGGCAGCGCCGGGAAGGGGGAGGGGGAGGTGGACGAGAAGGGGGGGTGGGGAGGGGGGGTTCTCGGGTTTCCTGGCCGCCCCGCAGCTCCCCCGGCTCGGGGGCGAGGTGCGCGCCCAGCGCTGCCGCGCGCCCCCTCCTCCTTCCTCCTCCCTCGGTCTTTGGATTTAAAACTGCAATTTGCTCTCCAGCTTGCTGAGAATGTGGGGGGGGGGGAATGAAGGGGGGACCGTGGGAGCGGAGAACAAGGCTGGATTTTAGGAACGGCGCTGGGAAAGGGGGAGACTGCGGAGGGAGGAGCCCCTCCCCTCCAACCCCCAAATCCCAAGGTTCCGCTGGTGCTCTGGGAGTTGAGGGGCGGGGACCTAATGACCCGGAGGGGGTGTGGGGCGGAGGAGGGATTTGGGGGTGGCCAGGGCCGGAGGGGTTGGGCCGCATGCCCGGTTACCTGGCGAACAAAGTCGGCTCACTTTTGCATAAATAAATAAATAATCGCCTATCAATGCGTTTCCTCTGGGGCTCTGATTGAATCGGGCCCCCTCTTCCCCAGGGGGTGGGGTGCTGAGTGACAGCTGTCAGCCCCCTGGGCCCGAAGCTGGGGGTGAATTGCTGAATCCCTGTGCCTTTTGGCTGAGTGCGCCTTCTCCTGCTGGGTCCTGGTCCCCGGGCAGAGCCAGAGGGGCAGGGGGCTGGCTCTGAGTCTAGGAAATAACCTTGTTTCCTGTTCTACAGGAAAAGGGACAGCAACCCAGAGTTTGGGGGCTGGGGATGAGGACTGATGGGAGCTGGAGGGGTTCCCTAGCAGCTTGACCCCCCCAGCCTCCTGCCAGGCAAAGGGGCCAGCTGAGGGAGGAAGGATGTGGGCCTTGCTGGCCGGAGGCGGGAGCTGGGGCTGTCCCTGAGGCGGGCAGCGGGCACAGAGCGGGAGGAGGGAGAGAGAAAGAGAGAGAGAGAGAAGCGGGGGCGGGAATTCTCTACCGCAGACCCTGGGGGCCAGGGCCAGATGTGGAGGGGTGGGGAGTCCCCCCTCCCTCCTAGCTTGGGGGCCCTGGGGCTGGGCTGGGAGGGGCTGAGCCTGGTGCCCTCGGTTCTGCACCAGTGCCTGACTGGCAGGGCCAGCTGAATTTGGGCCCAGGCGTCACCCTGGGAGGCAGGGCCAGGCTGCACCAGCCTGGTCCCTGAGCACAAGGAGGGACCCTTGGGGGGCCTGTGCCTGTCTGGCTGGGCAGGCGTTTCCCGCCGGACCAGTTGGTGTCAGGCGGGACTTGGCCCCAGCTCCCTGGGCAGAGCTCAGGGTGTGAGGACAAGCTTTGCCTCCGGGTCAGGGTGGCCACATTTTGTCCGCTGCTGCTGCTGCTGCTGCTGCTGCTGCTGGCGGGGCGGGGGCATGTGCCCGGGCCTGGGCAGAGTCCTGCCAGGAGTATTTGGGGTGTTTCTATTGTTGGCTTGTTCCTGTTCCTTGTGGCCCCGTGTGTGTGTGTGTGTGTGTGTGTGTGTGTGTGTGTGTGTAACTGTGTGAGCTGGGGCTTTTAAGTGAAAGATTACCAGTCTGTCCATCCCCCCCACCCTTGGCTTGGAGGCTGGGTTGTGGTGGTGAGCTGTGGGGGGACCCCCCAGGTGGCATGTGCACGCTGCTTGCCATCTCCTTCCTTTGAGCAGATGTATATTTATTTTTATAGCAATGGAAAATCAAACTGGATAGTAAGTTGAATTCATTTTTTTTCTCCTGCTGTGTCAATAGTTGGAATAACCCCCAGAGACTGGCGAACTTCTTGCCCCAGAGCTCTTACCCTTCAGAGGTTACAGAGATCCGTGAGGGTATGAGCTTAGGGGGACCAGTGGGCCCCAGTCCAAACCAGTGACTCTTGTTTCTCTTGGTCTGGCACTGGGGCGGGTGTGGGGTGGGCAGGTGTCGCCCCCTCCCCAAACATCCCCTCTATTCCCCAGGGTGTTGTCTGGCCTCACAGTCACCTCCTTGGTCAGTGCCTAAGCTGTGCCCAAGCCCTCGGGGACATTCTCCTGGTGGGCTCCCTCCTCCTGCCTGGGCTCCGGGCCCACGTGCTGATATTTATTTTCTGTAGTAAAATCCATTTTTAATGCCGTTACTTTTGAAATAATATAGAGAGAAACAAATGTGATGTGTTTAAGTTGCCCTCTGTGAGTTTTTAATGTGATCTATGGCTGAGGTAGTGATGGAAGGAGCTGTTGGGCTTGGAGAAATTTGGTGTCATAAAGAAAAAGAGCTTGCTGTTTATTACGGTTGCTGGGCTGGGGGGTCTGGAACAGGGTCGGGGTGCAGGGAGCCCCACACCCCCAGGTGCTGTGGATGGACAGTGCTGCGTCTCAGTTTGGCAGTATGTGTGGTCCATGATTATTTTGCATTGCTTCCCAGCCCTTGGCTGGGACTTGGATGAGGGGGCTTGGGAGTTGGGGGGCTGTTTCCCCCATTCCACCTGCTTAGATCTTGGCAGGGAGGCTTCTGGACGCCCTGCTGAGCTAAGCGGAGGTGTACTGTTGGGAGGTTGGCCTTGGACCCTACAGGAGATTAAGGGATGGGATCTCCACCTGAGGTTGTGGCTATTCTGCAGGCTGGAGGGGCCAAACGTCCCTGGCTGGCAACTTGTGGGAAGGGGTGGGGGGGGAGGGGGTTGCTGCTGCTGTGGATTCGCAGAGCCCTAGAGGGACATTGCTGGTTCTCAGATCAGTCTAGAGCATTGACTTTGAGCCACTCCCTCCACTTGCTTCTGTTCCCAGTTGGATAGGGGCTTTCTCCAGGCAAACCTGATCTCCCTTATTTCCCTCCAAACCCCCGATGTCCCACCCCCAGGCCAACTTTTTTGTTTGTTTGTGGAATACAGAGCTCTGCGTCTCATGCCAGTCACCCTAGAGCAGGGGGTGCCATGCCATGCCTTCATACCAGATGACCAGACTCTTCTGGTCTGGTTGAGTGAGGTCAAGCAGACTCACTATTATGGGATGGAGCCCAGCTCTGTCTCTGGGTCCCCTGGGTCTCTTGGGACAGCTCTGGAGAGGGCGAAGCCAGGATGGGGACTGCAGGAGGGAGGAAGGAGAACATGGTTGCTAATGCCAGCATGTGCCCCCCCCACCCCCCGCCCCAGGGAGAGAGCTGGGGGAGGGGAGTGGGGGGAGCAGAGAGACCCGGACTGCCACATGCCAGGTGGAGAGAGGGAAAGATGGTGGCAGAAGCCAGCGATGAGGTGGTGAGAGAGCAAACAGGCAAGGAGAAGAGCCAGTATCACAGCCCCTGGAGGTGGGGCCCAGGGGACCAAGAAGGCCTAGGCACGTGCTGTTCCCGACCCTACAGCCTGAAATGATGAGGCGTTGTTTTTGGAGGAGAGACAAGCAAATGTCTCTGGGAAGAGGGAGGAGGACAGGTGGAATAGGAAGAGAGGGAAAGACTCTCACAGGAGGAGGGAGAACAGGGAGACAGGGGGATTCCAGGGGTCACTTGACTAATGGTCGTGCCCAGGGCAGCGGCTCCTCTCTGCCTTTTCCAAATGTCTGGGAACAGAGCAGAGCTATTCTTTGGACCTGGGGGCGGGGCCTGAAGCAGGTACAATGCCCCACAGGTTGTGCACACACTCTAGGCCAGGAGGCACGTGGGGTTTTAAAGGCAGGGACCATTAGGGTTCTAGAGACGTCAGGGGCATCATCCAGTTGGACCCCCTCCCCCAACCTTGTTTGACAGGAGAAAACCAAGTCTAGAGAAGGGAGCCATTTGCCCAGGGTCACAAATACTCAGCAGTGCCAGGCCTGGGACCTAGGCTCTTTGCACTCTACCGCTCTGTAGTTAGAGAATAGGAACAGCTGCAGGGGGCCTCCTGGGTGCAGTGGGGGACTGGAGCCCGGAGAGAGGAGCAGGCGGGCACCCTTGTGGCCAGAGCCCCCCCAGGGGAGGGGGAGGCGCCGCTGCCGGGAGAGAGAGGGAGGGAGGGGAGAGAGGAGGGGAAACAGTGAGTCAGGCTTCCAAGAGCTGAGGATGAGAGAGCCAGAGCTGGGAGGGAGAGGGCAGGGAGGACTGCTCAGAAGCTCAGAGAGGGAGGGGGCCCAGCCGGGGGCAAGGAGAGCTCTAGAGGGAGGGAGCCAGCCTCTGGCCCTGGCCCAGCGGTAGGGCTACGCGGAGGGAGCAGCCAATATGGCCTTTGCTTGTGGTAGGTCAGCGTCCCTTTCTTTCCCTAGGATTCCACGCCAAGGTCTCAGGAGGAATAACTGTGTTCTCCCCTCCCTTCCTCAGTTTCCCCATCCCCTGTGAGCCTGTGGGATTTGGACTATTCTTGGAGAGGGAGTAGGGGGCTCAGAGCCAACTAGGAGGGTCCTGAGGGATGGATGTCACTTCTAGCTCCTGACCGTGAGCTGGAGGTACTCTGGGAGCCTGTCACTGTCCCTCTTAAGTCCTCTGAGTTACCAAGTGGAGGTGTGGGGGTGCAGGCCAGGAATGCTGGGGTGCACTGTGTGTGTGTGTGTGTGTGAGAGAGAGAGAGAGAGAGAGAGAGAGAAAGGATGAGGTGCTGGTCTGGCAATGGTAGGTGAGCTTCCCGGGGCCTCTCAGGACGGCCAGTGCCTAGACAGGATCACAGTGCTCACATGTCTAGAACCAACCTCCACTTGAGGAGGGGGAGATACTGCTATATTCCCCCTATATCCCTATGGGTCAAAGGCTCTAGAGAAGCTGGGAGGTGGGAATAACCCCTGTGGGAGCCAGTGAGAATTGCCTGTGCAGCCCTGCATGCCTAGAGCTGAGACCAGAACTAGAACCATCCCCAGGGACTGCCTGGAAGAGAGGAGGGACGGACCCCCCCCCCACCCAGCTGACAAGAAGCTGTGGCTCTTAGCCCCTCCTTCTCCCAAGACCTAGCACCCCCCCCCAACCCCTCCTTCCTGGATCCCAGCATCTCTGCCATTGGCTAGAGGACAAGAAAGGTGGGCACTGAGGATCCCTCTCCTGCCTGGCCCCGCTTTGGTAGAGGGGTTGGTGAAGCGAGGGTAAAGTGAGGCCCTCTGCCTCCCCCCTTACATACACATACACACACTCAGCTGCAGTGAGGCCCTGCTTTCTCTCCCCTTTCTGCTCTGGGGTCCTTGGCCTGGGAGCCCAGAGGAGGGGCTGCTTCTGCAGCTGGCTAGCCCCGAACTCCCAGCTCAGCCCAGCTGCTACTGAAGCTTCCAGAAGCTGCAGCTCTGCATCCCCTCCCCACCCCTGAGCCAGGAGAGGCCTTTGCTGACCTGGGGGAGGGTACCTTGGGAAGCGAGTGGGCACCCTTAGAAGGACTAACACAGACAACCAGACAGATGGGTGGTGGAACAGATGGACAGAGACACCCACGCACAGGCAGACGGAGAGAGACGGACAGATGGACCAGGACAGGGAGAGACGGACAGACAGAGGTGCTGGCAGAGAGAGGAGGAGTCTGAAAAATGGAAGGGCCTGGGGAGAGACAAACAGACAGAGAGACTGAGACGTGGAGACACAGAGATACCAGAAGGGAGATGAGGTGACTGAGATAGGAGGAGGAGAGACATGGGGAGAGAATGAGAGACAGGAAGAGATAAAGAAAGGGGGAAACCCAGACGGAGAGAAAGAGAGAGGGGAGAGGCGGAGAGGCTCGAGGCTACAGACCACAAACAGGGATTTGATGAGAATCTGGAAGGTGTTTTCTCCTGCTTCCCTCCCCAAACCCTTGGGCCAGCCAAGTCTCCATTCCTTCCACCCCCGGCTCAGTTTCCAGCTGCTAAAGAGGTCAGAGAGAAAGAGAGAGAACAAGAAAGAGAGAAGCGCGCAGAGACCCCCCTCCTCCCTGCTGTTTTTGTGGGGGAAGGAGTTGCTGGGGCAGTTTCCCCAGCTCTGACCCCTATCCCAGGGTGGACACCCCTCTTGTGTCAGAAAACATCACACTCCCCACTCACTGGGTGTGCATCTCCTTGTGTAAATGCACCCCCATACTCATATCTGTACACACACGCACACACACACACACACACACACACACACATACTTTGTGACATATGAATCTCACCCTTGCACTCGCCCCACGTCTCAGAAACGTAACTGGGGAATTCATGCCTGTGCTTCCTTACCCATATAGGCAGTGACACACATGCCTCGTCATGGGATGTCAGGACATTGACACGCGCACACACGCAGTCACACTCTCACCCATATACAGTGGCACTCATACCGGAGCAGAGGGAGGGCTCTTTCTGGAGGTGAAGATCAGTGTTCGCAGGTGTCTGGGTGGGGGGGTGGTATGCCCTCCCCGTCCTTCCCAGCTGGCAGGGTGGGGAGGCTGGCGGCCCTCTCAGCCACTGGGAGTCTTCCTAGGGAGTTGGCTGGTGGGTTGGGTGGTGTCAAAGAGCTATCTGAAAGTTGGTCAGGGTGAGTGTGTGCACGTACACACACATGGGCACACGTGTATAGGTACAAGATGGCAAGTATCTGTTGTGTGTGTGAGAGAGGAGCGCGTGTGAGGTGGGAGATGTGGGTGCGACGGGGAGATCCAAGGTGCGTGGACTCTGTGGGTATATGTGTGATAGCTACTTGGCAGGTATGTACATGCGCATGTATGTATATGTGACAGGTGCGAAACCTGGTTTCGCAGAGTGGGAGTGTACCTAGTGGGTGTAGGGACTTGTAGCACTTGTACGTGAGGGTACAGGGCCCTGGGGGTGAGCTACATGTATGTGAGGGTGCAGTGTTATGCAGATGTGAAGGTGCGGGGGTGTAGGGGGGTGTAGGCAGTGTGCACAGGGGTAGCTGCCTGTGTGAGGCTGTGAGCTTGCAGCCAGGGCTGGAGGGCTGTTTTCCAAGGCCAGGATGCCGCTTGAACAGAGGCCATCAGCATGAACACATGCAAAGGGGCTCCAAGGCTCACAGTTGGGCACTGACCCACACAGACGCACAAGGACAGACATACCCGCCCCTGTCCTCCCTCTTCCTCTCTCCTGGCGTCAGTGGTTTTCAAAGGAGCCTCCATGAGGACTGTTTGCTGTGCAGTTCCCCCCACCCCCCAGCCTGTGCCTCTTCAAACACAGTGATGCCCTCCAGGCAGCTTTGTGGAGGCTCCTGCCTCAACCATCTGAAGGCAGATGGGTGGGTTGAGATCCGCTGCTGCCCCCCAGGGAGCGAGGAGGCGGCTCTGCTCCTCTGGCCTGGGCACAGGCTGAGACAGATGGACAACCCCCCCCCCCGTACCCCCCACTCTGTTCTCCACACCCCCGCACAGGGTCTGGGGGTGGGCAGGCATCCCCACCCCCAGAAGAGGGGTTCTCGCAGGCAGTTCTGAGCAGAGGTTAGGACTCTGCCCATCATCTCCCCGGAGGGACACCTGTCCTCCCGCAGCCCCATCATGTGTCTGAGCACAGGGACCCAACTATAGCCCCCAACACCTGAATATACAGCTGCCCCTCCCTTACTCACAGCTCCAACGCCCCTGAATACACAACTGCCCCACCTATAACACAGCCCCAACACTTCCACAAACATACCACCTCTCCACATAATCTACTTTTCTGACATCCAGCTGCCCCACATACACACACAGCCCCGTCATGCCCCCAAACACACAACTGCCACCCACCTCCCCACAGAGACACATAGATACAGCCCTAGCAGTGAACCCAAACCCAGGTTGTGATGATCCCCAGCGTACTCCCAAACACCCAGGACCCAACACCCACACACTTAGCAACTCCCTCTTTAAACCGGCACCTGCCCAGATCCCCCCAGAACCCTGCTGCAGCCCTAATACCTTCGGCTTCCTCAAACTCTCAGAGCAGCAACACCTCACCGGACACATACACGGACTCCTTGCGGCCCTAATGTTTCCCCCACCTGCAGCCCAGCACCTCCCTAAACACACCAATCCAATCCCTACACCTTTCCAAACACACAACTTCCCCCCACCCACATCACATATACGCACACTGCCCACTCAACACACAAGGACGCTCCCTGCAGCCACACCATTTACCTCAGACGCGCAGACATGGCTTGAGTTCTAGTATACTTCTAAACAGATGATGTCCCCCCAGCTTCTCGTACCTTCGCAGGCATGCACATACACGCATACTCCCCATAGACCCAGCACCCCAACAGGCAGTCCTCTGTATATCCCCAGTAAGCCCCAGCTCCAGTCCTTTCCTCAGCCATCCAGGGGCCCAGGGACAGCCCTACACCTCTCCAGGCACACATAGCAGCAGCTTGGTGACAGCCCATTCACCCCCCCAGAGCCCACAAGCGGCTCTTCCCTGCCCTGTCGCATACCCCACCTCAGTTGCTCTGCAGCCCTCACTCCCAGCCCCAAACATGCCCCGCCCCCAGCACTCTCCATCGCGGCTCCCCCCCCAACCTCTGCTCTGGGGGGCCCCCTCCCCCAGACACCCTCCCAGACAGCTTCAGTCAGCCCTGCACACACCCTTGCTCACTCTTGTGCGCTCTCTCTCCTCTGCTATCCAGCACCCCCCTCCTCCAACTTCCCGGGGCCTCCTCTGCCTGGGGAGGCACCTCCGCCTCCCTCACTGCCCCAGGCCTTTCATTCCTGGACAGTGAGCCTGTACATCTGGTTCAAAGCTGCCCCACCCGAGACCCTGGGCTCTGGACACCTTGGCCTGGGCTTTGGGGGCTTGGGGCCTCTTTGGGGGCTCTTGGCACCTGGTCACCCTGGTCTCACAGCCAAGAACTCTGAGTACCCAGCTTTTCCCTGGATCTGGCATATATGTTGGGGGGGGGGTGCAGGGGGATTTACCCCCAGCCTGCACAATCTCAGGTGCTTGCCAACCCCCCACCTTGGCTTACCTGAGAGGGACATTGGGCCTGGGGCTTCAGGGAGAGAGATGGGTGAGGTGTTGGCTTGACACACTCCCTGCCCCCCCACCTTCATTGCCCCCCCCCCCCCTCAGATCTGGCTTCGGGGCTTGGTCTCCCTGGGAGTCAGTTCCGACAGTGAAGGTTACTTTACTAGATGCATGATTTTAAACGGAATCTCCACCATCTGTTCCACCCCCTAATTACAGATGCACAGAATCCGCCTCAGAGGGCAGCGTGAGGGGAGTGATTTAGAGGCTGAGCTGCTTCTGCCTGCATTAGGGCTGGGGAGACTTGGGGGGGGTGCTCTGGGTATTGCTCACAGCCCCCCCCCCCCAACATCCCATGTCTTTCCCAGGGGCCCTTCATGCCTCTTCTCTTGCTGGGGAAAGGCTCATAGAAAGTTTCCCCCGACCCCCAAGACCTGAAAGAGGAAGCAACTGCAATACTGAGGGAGGGGTCCCCAAGACATTGCCTGCGTCCCAGGCCCCAAGTCCTGGGATGCAGGCTCCATTAGAGCCTTAAAAAATTCAGTGGATCGATCTCCTGCCTGCCTCTTTGCCCTGGGGAGCCACAGACTCTGGCCTGGCCCAGCTGTCTGCCCACCCCAGGGGTAGCAGGAGATTGGTGAGGTAGAAGGGGGGTCCGAGCAGAGGTGGGGGCAACTAGGTTCTGGCAGCAGAGGCCGTGGGCAGACATGCCAAGACCCATCAGGTGTGTTTGCACGCATGTGCCCATCCGCCTTGGTGCAACTAGAAAGCCCGATTCCCAGCTTGAGCCATGCTCTGTGGGGCTGGACCAGCACTGGGGGTCGGAGGGGATGGGCCAGGGCCTGGGCCTCAGGGTTCTGAGAGACGCTGGGCTATATACACTCTGAGGACTGGACCACCTCCGCCCATAGGTGCCAGGGACCTGGCCCCCAGCCTGCTTGGTGGTGGCAGTGGCGGGCACACTGCGGTAGACGCCGGAGCATTCACTGCGGGGAGAAAGGGAGCGAGGTTGGGCTGGAGGAATTTTAAAGATTGCTGCAGGCAGGAGGGTCTCTGGAACCCCGTGGAGCGGGCAGTCATGCAGAAGTAATCCTATCGCTGCCTGCCTGGAGGAGTGGAGGGGAGAGGGGGCAGGGAGGGAAAGGATGGAGCTGCTGCCCCTTTCCCACCTCAGCCTCTGCCCCAGCCAGCTGTGGAGGGCGCCAGGGACCCCAGGGGTCTTCCCTGAGGAGGCGCCTGGTCTTCTCCATTCCACTGTGGCATGTGCCCCCTGGAGGGGCAGCGCCCCAGCTGTTGCTCAGCTCCAAGCTCCGGGTATTATAAATAATGCAGCTCAGAGGTGGGGGCCGGCTCAGCCCCCGGTCACCTTGGGTCACCCACTGTGGCGTCTCCAGCTGGCAGTCTTGTGGCAGAGCCCCTCTCCCTTCCAGCCTGCTCCTCCTCTTTTGCTGTGTGAGCTTGGGCCAGAGGCCCAGCCTCTCTGGGCCGGGCCGTGGAAGAACCCAGAAAGCCCTGTCCTTTTGTCCCACCCCCTAGCCCTCACAGGTTAACTAGCAGCTGGCTCAGCCAATCCAGGCTGGAGATGGCTGTCCTGCTCTACAGGGGCCTTACCCATTCTGGCTCCTCCATTTTGCAGATGGAGTAACCGAGTCCAGAGAGGGAAGGATGGCCAAGGCCAGCCAGCTGATGAACCCCTCCTTCCTGCCCCATTCTGCTGTCACTCAGGCTCTTCTCAGCTTCAGCTCAGCTAAGAGCAGGGCCTGGGGGGTGGGGTGGGCGGGGGATGTTTGGGAAAGTGGTTGCGGCTGAGAGGTTGCCATGGCGATGCTGCAGGATGCCGAGCTGAAGTGGGGGTCCTACAGGGTCTCTGGGGCCCCCAGCTCCACACCCCTGTGGTCTTCTCCCCATCTTCTGTCCCCCACCCAGATGCCTGTCAGGCAGCTTCGGTGACAGGCTGGGTGGGTGACAGGTGGTGCAGGTGATGGGCTGGGTGGGTGACGAGCTGGGTGGGTGACAGGTGGTGCGGGTGCGAGGCAGGCAGGTGACAAGCTGGGTGGTGACGGGCCCTGCTGATGACAGGCAGGGGGTGTGGTTGGCGAGGATGCTGTCTCCTGGCTGGTGGCCTGTTGCAGCCCCCCACCCTCATGCGTGTGCACACACATAGACTCTGGGCGCAGAGCTTGGGGCTAAGATACTAATGAGGCTTATTACGTGTGGAGGGGCAGGTGCCCAGGCTCACTAATGAGAGGCCTTTAACAAATAGGGGAGGCAGCTGGGGGCTGCGAGGAATTTGGCTGGCCCTCCAGAGCTGAGGCCCTCGGGGTCCCAAACTGGCTGGAGGACGAGCCATCCTCCAGCCAGATTGGGACCCCTCCTCCCCTACCCTCTGACTGCTTGGGTTTATGCTAGTATTACCGCAATCATGATAGTTAACCATTGTTCAAGCTTTTGCTACACTGCACCAAACCCTGAGGTGCATCTTCTCATTTCCACTCAACAGTTCAAGGAGGGAGGCACCGTTACGCACTTTGCAGATGAGGAAACTGAGGCTGCAAGAAGGCAAGGGACTGAAACATAGTTTCTGGCGCAGCTGGAATTTTAATTCAGGTCTTCCTGTCCCGAGACCATGCCCTTAACCACCCCATCAGTAACACTTCGGTAGAACTCTTGGTCCAGACTCAAGACCCTTTTTCAAGGCCTCAGTTTCACTCTTCTGGAAAACGGATGCCTGGTGGAGGGGTGATCACCATAAGCTTCTCAGCTGTGACTTGAACGGCTTTCAGGGATTCCTCCAGGTAGCTGCCCCATACTCACCCCATGTGGCCCAGATTTTGGACTAGAGAGAGGGCAGGGCTAAGTGTTGAGGGAACTGAGCTGAAGAGGGGACACCTGGGATATGTGAGCCACTTCCTGCATTGTGCGGTGTGGAGGCTGAGGCCTGGAGAGCAGCAACCGCCCAAGGTCACACACCCAGTGAGCTGTAGGGCCCCAAGGGATCCCAGGTCTCCTGGCCTGTTGAAAGGGCGGGGCTGGGTGTGGTGCCTTGGCTGGGAGGCTACCTCCTCCTGGGCCCCACCCACCAGCCTTTGCTTCTTCCCTGGAGTCTGTGAGCCCCCAGCAACTGGGAGGGTGTAGAGGGCTGTTGACTGCCTCTTTAGGGCCATGCCCCCTCCCAATCAATCTGGGTCCCTAGTGTCAGTTGAGCCCCTCCCTTTAGAACCCATTGGGGTGGAAACTCCCTAGCAACAGCTGATCGATGGGTTAGGGCCCTGACATTGGCCTGGGGCCACAGCATGACCCTGGAGGGACCAGGCTGGGGCTGGGGGCTTGGAGGGGAATTTAAGGGAGAAGAATTAGGCTCATAAATCTTGGAGCAACTCACTTCTCCTCCTCCTCGACCCTAATCTCTTACCAAACCTGCTCTCCAGCTGCGCATCCAGGGCTGGGGGTTTAGGGAATCCACCTTCTCATTCCCCTTACCCTCCAACTGATGCTCAGCCCCTCCTGACATTGTAACCCCTATAGGGAAGAGAGTGGCAGCCACTGCTGTTGGACAAAATTAGGATCTTGTGTCTCCAGACTACTGCATTTGGCCTCTGATTCATAGGGGTAGGTAGGGCAGAGAGCTCCAGTGCCTCAGTTTCCCCAGCCTTGAGTTTGAAATCCTCTCTTGATGCCTGTCCGCTCAATCAGGAAGGAGCATTAAGTCCAAGAGGGATCCCACAGCTGCAGGACACATGGCCCTGTCCTCAGAAGCCCCAGTCTGAGATGAGAAGCACAGCCCTGGCCTTGGGAGCCCTCAAACCCAGAGGTGAGGTCTAGAACCCAGGCTGGGCCTGTGCCAAGGTTCAGGTGGGGAGTGGGTGGTGCTGAACGGCTTCCTGAAGCAAAGGCTGAGGCTAGGGGGAGGCCAGAGGAAGGGTGATGGTTCGCCTAGAGGCCTGGAGAGCCATCTTTGGTTGGGGGTTGTGGGGGGGGGGGGGGGGGAGCCTGGAAGTGTCTGGCTTTCCCACAGGCCTGGGCAGCAGTAAGCTGAAGTTCTGGGGCCCTCCTGGCTCCCCAGGGAACCCACTGCTGCCTGGCCCTGGGGACCCAGGCGTCCTGGCGGGTGAGGGCGGGTCTCCAGCAGGCGCCCTGCCAAACCCCGCAGCCTGCTCACCAGGAATCTTGTTGCTGAGAGATGGAAAATCCCGGCCCGGCCTGCAGCTCATCCCTCCCCTCCGGGAGGAGGAGGGGCCCAAAGATTCCTTCCTGCATTCCCCCTCCCATTTGGGGCAGGGCTCTCCTTGGTAGTGGGTGGGGCTGGGGGGCCCAGGACAGGCCTCTAAGGCTCTGGGTCACATGTCCTGGAGCCCAGCCCAGCCCGCAGTGGGCACCAGGGCACTCTGGAGGCAGAATGGGCCTGGTGCGGATGAGGAGGGGTGGGGGTGGGGTACTGAAGCCAGAGGGGGCCTGGATGGGGGCTGAGCCCGGCCCTGGCCCCACTGGCTCCCCCAGGGCGGAGGGTGAAGAGTTGGTTCTCTCCTTGGACAGGAAGACGAATGATCCCATTATGGGAGCGTGATTTTATTCCACGTGTCACGGAGTCTGAGATTAACTTGCTCACCAGTCTGTGACAAACCCCTCACACCCTCACACCCAACACACACACACACACACACACGCACACACGCACAGAGACACACATATCCTTGGTCTTACAACGCACATCCCACAGGCACAGATAAACGTTTCCACAATACAACACACAGCACAGTCCCACGGAGGTACAAGGAAACACTCACATCTAGACACACAGCCTCAAAAGCACAACATTCCCTCACTCACACCAAGGCCACATAGACCCACAGCTACAAACAGGCAGTCCGGGGGGACGCCGGCAGCCCTACTTGGACAGGCACAGATCAAGGACACACAGTGCCCCGTAGACACAGATACACTTAGACACACACAAACCCAGACACAGTCATGCGGACAGGCATAGACCAACAGGCACACACACTGAGACAAAGGCCCAGATACATACAGAGACAAAGACAGGCACAGACACACAGCCGGCAGTGCGCACACAAGCACAGGCGTGCATACCCGGACACAGACAAAGACAAATAAATGCCCAGAGGTTTTGCTGTGGACAGATGTAAGGAGCACGCACATCTGGGCCTCCTCGGCCTCCCTGCCTGGGGACATAGTAATCTGGCGCCTGTGGCTCCGGGGAGAACTCTGAGGAATCTCTCAGAGCCCCCCACCCTGGGCCCAGGGCCAGCCCCCACCTCTGGCACAGGGCCCATGGCCGAGGCTATGGAAGCCACACCCTCAGTAGAGCTGCGACATCTCTTACCTTACCCTGCCTGTTGGACACACACAGGCACACCGTCTCCCCCTGCGCATGCTTACAGCACCCCGCCCCCCCGCCATGCCCACACAGAGTTTCTCACTCACCCCCCCCTTAGATGGCCCCTTCTTGCTCCTTGTCTTTCTCCGTCACCTTCCCCCCCACCACCCCAAGCACACATGCACGACCTCGAGCACCTACACCCACAGCCCTGTGACACACACCCTCACCTTTTCTCGCACAGACCCACACGAACCCAGCACACAGGCTCTCTTTCACCGGCACCCTCCCCTTCCCATACAGACCCCCCCCAGGCCCATATACGTGCGCTCCTTGACATCCCCCACCCTCTCTCTCACAGACTCATTCACAAATGCAGCACACACACCCGCTCCCCGACATGCATCCTCGCCACTTTCTCACATGCGTGCGCGCGCGCGCACACACTTTCAGAGCCTCCCTCACACCATCGCTTTCCTTCCTCTGTCTCTCACAAACATTCCCTCTGCCAAGAGTGTAGCTCTGCCGCAGAGCAGCCCCTGACAGTATTTGTCACTGTTCTCCACCGCGTCCTTGGCCTGCCTGGCCTCAGTCCCTTCCCCTCCACCTCCAGCCCTGTACGCTGTGGCCTGGTACTCTTCTGTCATTTCTCTGTTGAGCCAACACGTATATACGGAGCGTCCGTTCAACAAATGTTGATTGAGCATGGATTATTGGCTAAGCACTGGGGACACGGGGGACACAGGCCCTTCCCTCATAGAGCTCTCAGTTTTGTGACCAGTTTGTTGCTTATCTCACCTGATGAGATTTTAAGGTAACCCTGGGTCCTGTATGTTGAGGGATGTGTAGGAATTCACAAGAGGAAACATATGGGGAAGGTGTTCCACACAGAGGGAACAGCATATGCAAAGCCTGGAAATAAATCAAGGTATGGTATGGTATGGTAGGCACATGGGGTGATGTTGAGAAGAGACGCTGCATAGAAGGCAGAAGCCAGATGTCACAGAGTTTAGCTGCTGTGATCACAGATTTGGATTTTGTCTAGTGAGCCGCAAGGAGTCATGGGAAGTCTTTAGCAACAAGGTAAGGTGGGAAGAGACTGGAGGCAGGGAGGCTAGTCGAGAGGTTTATGTGGTACAGATGGGAGATGATGGTGATCTGATCTAGAAGAGGCAAGTGGAATGGAAGAGGAGGCTCATTTAGGAGCAAGGACCTGTGGCATTCCCCATTCTTTCCTGCGTGACCTCAGGAAAGTCACAGAACCTCTAAGCTGGGTCCATCACGCGAGAGTGGGACAGTACAGGAGCTGGGCTTGTAGTAAATGTTCAATCAGTGATAGCCATTGTTGTCATTAACAGTAGGGCACGGGGACATCGGATGAAGAGCACTGAGCCCCTCCTGAGTGCTGGGTACTCTGCCAGGGCTGGGGCCCAGAGGTGAGGTGGTCTGCAGCTCTGGGTAGCCCAAGCACCTGGTAACCACGGCTCACGCAGACAAGATAGGGCTGAACGTGGGGATGCGGGCAAAGCACCCTGGAAGATTAAAGGAGGATGAGGCAGCACCCGTCAGGGCTCTGGGAGGCTCACGAAGGAGCTGGCATTGAGCCAGACCCTAAAGAGGCTGGTTGAACTTGGGCAGGCAGAGGTGGAGGGAGGGGCTTCAGATAAAGGGAACCAAGTGGACAACTGCCACATGTTGGCCTTGGGCAGGCCAAGGAGTCTAATCTGGCTGTTGTGTGGGACACAGACTGGGGAGTCTTGGGATGGGATTATGGAGGAGGGGCCAGGTGACCAGCGTCCCGGCAAAGGGGTGGTCAGCATGGGGTTGAGCCGCACTCTAGAAACCTGATTTGTTGGTGGTGACACGGAATGTGGTCATTAGAGACTGTACTCCAGGTTCTGCTGCTAAGCCATTGGGTGACCTCAAACAAATACCGTGCCCTCCTTGGTGTCAATTTCTCCATCTGTGTGATGAGGTGATTAGTCTTGAGTAGGAGGGAATTCTGGTATCATGTCCTAGGGTTTGGTCTAGCCAACTTTGCAGGGCATCATCTGGCCTAGAAGTCTGGGCCTCAGCAGTGCTTTCTTCCTGAGCATTCTGAGCAAAAGAAAGGAACAAAATGAGGGGTTCCCCAGAGACAGATTTGGGGCCTTCTGAGTGAGGGGCCAGGAGCTCAACATGGAAAAGAGGCATCTTTGCCAGGATCAGACTCCAAGTCCCAGAGGTAACCCAGGAGAGAAGGCCAAGGTCCCTCTTCCCTCCTGCCCTGACCCTTGTAGTGGTAGATGTGGGCCATGTGCCCAGGAGGGCACACTGCCCAATCCCTGGCCCAAGGGGTGTCAGGACCCTTCCTGCCCACTCAGGGAGGAGCAGGGCTGGAATTCCGGAATGTGGCTCTGGGCTTGGAGTCCCCTGGGGGCGAGGAGCCAGGAGGCCCATCTGGGGGGGGGGGGTGGCAGGTAAATGCCTGTGGGCTCCACCATTGATATTTGGGGTTGCCAGGAGTTGTGGTATAAGGCAGGTTCTGGTGACCCCCCAGCTGCCCTGGATCCTAGCTGCAAAGGGCCCTTTAAGCATCTCACCTGTGAGGTGGGGCTGGTAGAGAATTAATTTCCTGTACTATTTTAATTTTGCTGTATTTAATTTGCTGTTTATTTTAATTAATTAACGGCGGTAATCGTCTATCATAACTTGCTGCTGCTGGCTCCTCTTCTTTTCGGAGGGGTGGAAGGCCAGGCCAGGTGATTGCTGAGTCAGCTATGGGGGAGAGGGAGAGCCCTGGGGGTATGTTCCTTTTTGTCTTTGCCCTTCTCAACCCGGGGTCTTCTCTACTCTCCCTGGCTCTCCTCCAAAAGCCCCCCCCCCCCTCACTTGTGATGCTTCCTACTCCTTTTTCCCCAGGTTGGCCTCAGGGCTTCATGTGAAGTAAAGAGAGGCCAAGGCCCCTGCCTATGCCCCAGTAAATATATTTTAATGTCAGAGGGTGGTGGTTTAGAGGGTAGGGAGCTTGGCATGCAACCCAAGCAGTACTTAGAGACTGGCTTAGGAAACTTTCAAAGTGGAGGTCTGCTTTTTGAATGGCAACCCCCTTCCCCACTCCAGTGCCCAAAGAGCACACACATTTGTGTGGTCAGGCCTATAGGACTGTAGCGTGTCCACCCACCTGCAAACACATCCACAGCATGTTTTCAGTTATTAGTCAATCTCTAGGATGGACCTCCCTTGTAGGGATGAGGAAATGAAGCCCAGAAAGGCTAAGTGACTTGCCCAAGGTCACACAGCAACTAAGAGAATCAGGGTCCGGATTCTGGTTGTCATCCCTCTGGCTGCGTAGAAAGAGTTAACAGTGTGTGTCGGGGGGGGGGGGGGGAAGTGGCTTGGGGATTAGGGTAGGGGGGATTAGGTCAGAAGACTGATGGAGCCAGGAAATGGGGTCCTCTGGCTTTGGAGGATGTGGGGAGAGCAGTGGGTTCTTGCCACAGGGGGCTTCCCGAGGTATGAGGTCTCTGCCACCTGTTTCCATTTCCCTGTGTGTCTTCAGTTGTCTGTTTGGAACTGGGGTTTGCTTTGTCACTTGCACTGTACCATACCAGGGGGGCCCTTCCATGGCTAGGTGGAGCCCTACTTTTATTTAGCAAACACTTACACAGCATTTCCCATATTCCAGGTACTCTTCTAGCTTTATAAATGGATATTCATTTCATCATTAAAGCAGCCCTATGATGATCATCCTTGTTTTATATATCAGAAAACAGGCTTCGAGGGGCACCTGGGTGACTCAGTCGGTTAAGCATCCAACTCTTGATCTCGGCTCAAGTCATGATCTCGTGGTTCCTAAGTTCGAGCCCTGCATCAGGCTCTGTGCTGATGATGCAGAGCCTACTTGGGATTCTGTCTCTCCTTCTCTCTGCCCACCCCCCACTTCTGCACCTGTGCTCTCTCTCTCTCTCTCTCTCTCTCTCAAAATAAATAAATATAAGAAATTTTTTTAAAAAAGAAAACAGGCTTTGAAAGGTTAAGTAACTTGCCCGAGGTCCCATGGCTAGTACCTGGTGGACAGCTTTTGCATTTGGAACTCTGGGATCCAGAGTCCTTGTTCTGAACTACCATACTCCCCTCCCCTCTTAATGCTGTAGGTGGGAGATGGGAGCCCTGAATTCCCTGGAGATGTGGCATCTTTGGGGCGTCTCTAGTCTAAGTTGAAAGGGAGATCTGGCCCCACCCTCGCCAACCCCAAGTCTGCTAAGGCAGACAGATCCCACAAATCAAGACCTGTTTTGTGGGGGAAGCAGTCAGAGCATCAGGTGGGCCTGGCTGGAAGGCACAGGTCAACAATTAGGAAGCCTTGGGTGGAGCCTGGATTGGGCTGCAGGGCTGGCCATGGTGGGGGTGGGGGAGGGGGAAGGATTGGGGGGACAATTAAGGTGGGCCTCAGACTGTGCCCTCAGAGAGCTTGCTGTCTGGGAAAACAAGGCAGATGTGTCTGAACAGTTACCAATAGTTGTATAAGACAACAGGAGAAAAACATCACAAAGCATGATGCAGACAAGAAGAGTTTGAGCTTTGGACCCATGTAACTAACCTTAGCTACTTGACTCCTTTCTAAGCCTCAGGTTCCTCACTTGTCAAGGGGAAATAAAAATGGCACTGACTCTATAGGGTTTTATGAGGTTCAAAGGAGATAAAGTGTGAAGGGTGCTCTGGACCAGGGGCTCAGTGAACATCCATCTATAGATGCTGAGAGCCAATCTCTGGAGAAGGAAAGGGTCCCACCCCTGGGGCTGGTATTGGAGCAGATCAGGATGGGAACGGTAAGGATGAGGAGGGTAATGAGAATCTCACTTTTGGAGTCAGGCTGCTTGAGTTTAAATCCCACACATGACGAGTTGCTTACCCTCTCTGGGCCTTGATTTTCCTATCTGTAAAATGGTATTATAATAGTGTTTCCCACCCCCCACAGGGTATTATGAGGATTAAACTAGTTAATTCGCTTATTCAGTAAGCAATATTGAGTACCTGCTAGGTACCAAATATATTGCTACTCACTGCAGATAATAAGTGGTCAATACATGTTAGCAATCTTATTATCATTATTCATATTGGGGGTGGCTATTCAGGGAGGAGGCAGAGGCTGAGGCTTTTAGAATGGAGTTGAGTGACACAATAAAATGTAGAAGTAACAGCAGGCTGATATTTATTGAGTGCTTACTATGTGCCAGGCACATTAGCTCAGGTACTTGCATTATCTCCGTTTTGCAGATAGGAAACAAGTTCGAAGAGGTGTAGTGACATGCCCAGAGAAACACAGCTTGTAAGGGCTAGAGCTGGAGATTGAGAGACTCAAAAGCCAGGCTGTGAAGTCACAAAGCTATAAACCTGCTTAAGAGATGTTGTAGGGTGGGGGCAGTGATCCAGCAGAGGAAGGAGGGGGAGACCTTGCCAGGAGAGGGACAGAAGTGGGCAAGGCCCCAAATTCAGGAAACAATGAGGGAATGGACCAAGTCAGTATATGCTCCCCCAGTGGTTTTCCCCGGCAGTAAACAAGGTATGAGCTCAGGGTAGGGAGCAAGTGAAGCCTGGAATCTTGAGAAATGGGCACAATTGAAAACGGTGGGGAGCCAGCTCATTCCAGGCATAGCCCACAGTATCAGCAAAGGCCCAGAGGTGAGAATGAGAAGAATGGTTTAGGGCTGAGAAGTGGAGGAAATGGCTAAGAGAGGTCAGAATGAGGGTTGGGAGGACTGGTGGCCTCAGGGGCCTAGGGAGAGTGACAGCCCCAGGGAAATAGGGAGGGTGACAGATTCAAGAGGCTTAGCTAATATAGAAATAGAAATAACCCCCCGTCTGGACAGGAAATAGAGCATAGTGATCAAGAGGGCAGGCTCTGGAGGCAAATCCTAGCCAGGCTGCTTCCTACCCTGCGATCAGAGCAAGTTGCTTGAGGCCTCATTTTCAAAGTGAGGAGTAATGCCGGTACCCACCTAAGATGGGACAATCTGTGAGAAGGGATTATTAGCACAGGGCTTGGCACACGGTAAGCACTCGATTCATTCATTCATTCCCCAACTACCAGGTGCACATTTAGTGTCAGGTACTTTCCTAGGACGCACAGCAGAGAACAAAGTAGAGAAAAACCCCTGCCCTCAAGGAGCTTACATTTAGAGGGTGAAACAGTTAACACCAAAATAAAGTAAAGTACATGGTGTGTTAGATGTTGATGAGTGTCAAGGAGAAAAATGAAACAGGGAAAGGGCTTGGGGAAGGCCAGGGTTGCAGGGTTAAGTAAACTTATAAATGGAGATTATTATTACTATTATTTGTATAGCAGGTTTTAGTAGAAAAAGCACCTTCCAGTTTATAAGGTGTTTTTCCTTCATGAGAATCACTCAAGGTGTAGGTGTTGCTGTCCCCCTTTTGTAGATGAGGACACTGAGGCTCAAAGAGAAGAACCTGACCCAGGAGTCACAATTGTGAGGATAGTGCTGGCTCCCTAGGACTCCGGGTGACAAGAGAGTGTTATTCCCAAAAGTCTAGAGGACAGGAGGAGAGAAGGGTTAATGGGGGAGGATATGGGCAGTGGCCAGTGACCAGGGATGGAGCTGAACTGGAGAGCAGGGGCAGAGGCCTGCTTCCTGGAGCCAGAGATACAGTCAGCATACCCCAGCATGGCCTGATCAGGGTGAGTTCAGAGAGTGGCTGGACCCAGGGGCAGCCCTGAGGGCAGAGCGGGGGCAGCAGGCTGGGCCTGAGACACTGTGTGATTGAGCAAAGGGGCAGAATCTGTCCAGAACTGAGTGAGTGTGTGGGTGGTATGGAGACTGTGGGGAGGGGGAAAGAGGAGAGGAAGAAGTTAGCTCCACTGACCAGACAAGAGGCCACAACGAGGAAGGAGGTTGGCGGGGGCCAGAGCTGGCTGTGAAGGCTCTTGAATGTCAGGCTAAAGACCTCAGCAGCAGTAGGGAGCCATTACAGGTTTTGGAGCAGGGACATTGTGTCACGAGAATGACACTGAAGAAGACAAATGTGGCACTAGGCAGAGGAGGTTCAGTGGAGGCATTTTGGAGGTGGGGAGCCCACTGGGGGACTGTCATAGCTGAGCAAGAAAGAAATGGCGAGGTCAGGTTGGAGAAACAGCTTGGACTAGTGGAAAGAGGGACCTGGGAGATCAATTCCTGACTGCTAGCTTTGGGTCTGCCTCACATTTTCTTTCTTACTTTATTGTTATTATTATTATTATTATTATTATTTTTTTTTTTTTTTTTTTTTTGCCTCACATTTTCTGAGGGGCCCTGGGCTAGTCCTTTCCTATCTATTTCCCCATTTGGATTGAACTAAAGACTCCTCCACCCCCTCTCTTCTTTTCTTTTTCCCTAAACATTTGAGCAAAGGATCCATTTTGAGAAGATGATGGAACTTCTCTTGAGAAAAATACAAAAAAAATTTTTTGGTTACAATGTTGGGAGGTTTACAGATCTGCCAAAGTCCATCCATGGAACCAAATTAGGTGATCAATAGTAATAAAAATAGCAGGTAGCATTACATGCTTATTACAGGCCAGGGGCTTGGCAGAGTGGTATACATCATGATCTTGTGAAGTCTGTTCACCAACCCTGTGAGGTAGGTACCATTACTATTATTCCGTTTTACAGATGGGGAAACTGAGGAAGCCTAGAGAGGTGGAATGATTTGCCCAAAGTCAAAGCTGGAATTGGAGCCTGGGTCTGTCAGCTCGAGAGCCCAAGATCATCACCGCTAAAATTAAGGCTAGGATTCTAGTATGGAGGACGGGGACATGGCAGGGAGGGGTCAGATGTGGGAGGATTTTCAAAGAAAGCTGTGGAAACGCACAGCTAGAGGTGAACTGTGGAAAAGGATGTGGTACCACTCAGTCCCGAGGTGATAGGTGGTTGGAAGTGAGGAGCTAGAGATGAAGACTCCATTTGAAACTCCCTGGTCTAGCTTCTGGGGGGCGCTGGGGGAGGGTACCTGTCCCACATGACTCCCAGGTAAGTGACTTGCTCTGGAGACTGCTGGGAAGAAGTAGGGTATGGGGCTACTCTGTCTTCTAGGTCAGATTATGCTCTGCTCCTGACTCTTTGACTCAGCCTCCAGTGCGATCTCTGGTATCTACCCTCCCTTCCCATTCCCAAGGCCAGTAGGAAGGGCCAGTGGGCTTTGATCCCTCCAGGGGAGCTCAGAAGTGGAGACACCCTTTCCATCCCAGAAAAGAGTATTGGGGCCCATCTCCTGAGATGAGAGTGGAATCTGGACCCAAGCAGCATGTGGTGCATGTTAGGCTCTGGTTTAGACCCTGGTCAGCAGTACCATCTGGAAGGAGGTAATCTAGATTAGACTAGGGCATAGCCTTAGGCTGGAATCTAGATTTATGGTGGGTTGGACTTGGCCATCTAGAACAGAGGTTGGCAAACCTTCTGTAAAGAGTTCAATAATACAAATTTTAGGCTATAGACCATTGGGTGTTGGTCATGACTACTCAACTCTGCCATTGTACCTTGAAAGCAGTCATAGACAATGCATAAATGAATGAGCGTGGCTGTGTTCCCATCAAACTTGAGTTATAAAAACAGATAGCGGGTTGGATTTGGCTCTTGGGCCATAGTTTGCCAACTCTTGATCTAGAACCTCATTCTTCCTAAGGATGTCTAGATCTTAAATGTTACTAGACAGTGATCTAAGCAAATAAGGTTGTGGCCTCAGGCTATCAGGCCGATTAACATGGAAAACAGTCCATACCACACTCTTGCTGGGATCCAAATATTGAAAATTGGTGAACAAGACATGTGTTAGACAGTGGTTTAAAGCAGACTAAGCCGTAATCTCTGGCTGAGCCTAGATTCACAGAAAGCTGGGGTGGGGTGGTGTGGGGTGGTGAGATTTAGACCAACACGTAAGGTTGTGGTCTGAATATAGGGAAGTGGGTGAGCTAAAGCCACACAGATATTGATCTAGAGCAGGCAAAGTCTTGGCCCTAAGCCAGAGTACCATATGATCTAGAACAACACTGTCCAATAGAAATGTAATGGGAGCCATACATGTAATCTAAATTTTCTAGTAGTCACATTAAACAAAATTAAAAGCGATAAATGAATTGATGTTAATAATGTATTTCATGTAACCCAATATACCCAAAACATTACCGTTTTAACATATAATCATTATAAAAGTTTCCTTTTTTTCTTCTTCGTATTTAGGCTTCCAAACCTGATGTATATTCTGTGCTTACGACATATCTTAATTCCAACTAGCCACATTCCCAGTGCTCAAGTTAGTTTCCACCATATTGGGCAGCACAGGTTTAGAAATGGGCTTTTCTTTGGGACCAGGATCCAGAGGAGTCATGAGCCAGAATGATCTGGAGTGAATAGAGTTGGACATGCCAGGGGTTATACTCTTAGTGAACTTGAAGTGGATGTAGACTGGCTCACCCTAGGGGAGCATTTAGGCTCTGGGTTGGGAGTTGGGAGGGGTCCCTCCTTTGCAGTCCTGACCAAGTGGCCTCCAGCTCTTCCCTCCCTCATCCCAGAGTCACCTCCGACTCTGGAGTCTGGTCTGGCCTGGCAGGTGGGGGTGGGGCAGGGTAGCAGCTGGACCCTTGAGGGAGCAGGAGCTCCACCCCTCCAAGCCAGCTGCTGCCAGCCTTCCTGGACTGACTGTGTGGAAACAGGGGGCCTAGAGACAGAAATAAACTGCCAGGTTTCCGGGGCGGAGTGGGGGGCCTGCCAGCCTTTGTGCTTCCTTGCTGGAGGGAGGGGGGGCAGGAAGCAACTCCATGCCCTGTCCCAGGCTGTTACCCCTCTGTGCCATCTCCCCTCACCCCCAGGTGCCTTCACTCCCATGGCTCTGAGGCTAGGCTAAGTCTAGAATTTGGTGGGTTAGTGAACCCTGTGGGCCCAGGAGCCTGGGTCAGACCCTTGGGAACCAAGGGTGATCCCCAGGGCCCTAGACAAAGCTTTGTGGCCATGGGGATAGTGCCTATGTGCTCATTTCTAGGACTCCATCCCAGGGAAACCTGCTAGCTACCCCAGGGCAGAAGCTGAACAGATTCAGAGGGTTGCAGTGGGGTATTAGACTAGGAATTGGAAGATCTGCATTGGATGCTCACCTCTGCCACTAACTGGCCAAAGGCAACTTTGGCAAATCACACGTTGAGCCTGTTTCCTTCCCTCTAAGAAGGGTGTTTGTCCTGCTGATCTCAGGGCACTGTACTTCAATAGTTAACTCAGACTCTGGAGCCAAAGTTTATCTGACTCTGGCCTCTGCCATTGTGTGAACTTTATCAGGTCACTTAACCTTCCTGAGCCTCAGTTTCTTCATCAGCAAAAAGGGGATATTACCTACTTTATGGGAACCTTATAATGAAGTGAATTAATACATGCAGGGCAAGTACTCAGTGTTGGCTATTACCATTGGGTAGTTGATAAGTTCAGTTGAGTTGTAAGTGAAAATACATTATTCACATGCAAGGGAGTCTTCCCCTGAAAAGAGTTCTCTCGGACCCCCTCATTTTATAAATGGAAAAACTGAGGCCCTCAAAAGGGAAGGTGTTTTGCCCAGAGAGGCACACAGCAAGTAAAACCTTTATTCGGTACCCACCATATAAAGCCAGGTAGCACATCCCCAATTTACAGGTAAGGAAATCGAGGCCGATGATTGGCCACTGGTGCACAGTGGCGCTATCCAGTGAGGCCTGAGTCCGCCGCTGGGGAGGGAGTGCCCGGGCCATCCGTGCTCACCCGAGGAGGGGCGTACAGGTAGCGGGCGCCCTGGAGCCGCCGCCAGAGCCAGGCGCGCTATTAATAATCCCGCCGCTCCGCCCGCCCGAGAGCGCAGGTCCGGACCGCCGCCGGGCGCCTCCCGGGCCTGGGCCGGGGCCTGAGCCCGAGCCGGATCGCGGCGGCCCTCCCCTTCCCCCGCCACGTGACACCCCCCCCCCCCCCCGACTCCGCGGGCAGCCGAGGGCCCGGGCTGGCGGAGGGCGGGCCGGGGGCCAGGAAAAAGCCGAAAACACCGAGGCTGGGCCGCTCCCCTCCCGCTCAAAATAGCCCCCGGCCGGGGCTGCCACGCATTCCGCCGGGCCCGGGGCGCGGGAAGGGGCGGCCGGCCCGGCCCCCGCCCGGCCCGACGTGGCTGCCTCGCCGGGTTGGGGGGGGGGGGGCGAGGGCGGGCCGCGCGGCCGGCCGGCATGTGGCTCTCCTTCGGGGAGCCTTGGCAGCCCGGACTGCGCGCTGCGCCGGGATGATGGAGAGCTTCTGGAATTTCCTGCAGCTGGAGAGCGCGGCCGGCCGGGGGAGCGGGCTGAGCGCGCGGCTCGGGAAGGGGCGCCTCGAAGCCCGACCCTAGGGGGCGCCTCCGCGGCGAGGGCCGTGGGGGGACATCTCTTTACCCGCCCCCAGGCCGCTGGAGTGGAGGGCGGCACACCTCCCCTCCCCCCGCCGCTCTTCGCGGGTCTGGCGGGGGTCCAGTCCCGCCCCTCCCGGCCTGGGCGGCGGAGAGGGGCCAGGTGCAGGCAACGCCCCTCCCCCAGCCGCCTGGTTTCCCTCTCGGCCCGTCACCTCCTCCAGGAGTCAGAAGCTCCACGGCCTCATCTGGGAGGGGGGTGGGGGGGTGGCAGGGATCAGGGGGCAGCGCCGGCCTGCCAGGTAGCCGGAGAGGCGGCGGCGGCGGCGGCGGCGGCGGCGGCGGGAAAACTCGGAGGCGGACTGTTCCGGCCCGAGAACTGCTGGGCCTACGGACCAGAGCCTCCTGCTCGAGCAAGAGGAGCCCCAGGGCTTCTAGGAGGGAGGCGAGGCCGTCTTCTCCCAACACCCCCCCCCCCCCCGCCACTCCCCTCACCCCCCCGCAACTGCCGAGCGGGTGGGGGGCGGACGTGCCGGAAAAATCCTGGACAGTTTTCTGGACGTTGGCGGCAGCTTTCTTTGGGGGCAGCTCTGCACCTTGCAGGTCCTGAAGTCCAGAAAAGGGCTCCGGGAGGGAGGGGGTTCCTTTTACAGGAGCCCTGAGATCCAGGGGAGTAGGTAAGTGACCTCTCAGGGCTCACTTTTGGAAGGGGGAGGGAAAGAGGTCTACCTTGCCCTTTGTGGGGGAGGGGAAGGGATGCTTTCCCACACTTTGCTAGTTCCAATACCATTTGGCGCTCTGCAAACTGTTGAACCGTTTGGCAACTCAGGCGCCTCCCTCGCCTGGGGTGGACTACCTCTCCCCTTGCCAAGGGTCCCTGTTCAACTTCCATTTCCTGCCCCAGCCCAGCACACCCTCACCACGTTAAACAAAAGCAGTGGAGGTGGGTACAGTTGGAATCCCTCCTCTGCTACCCACTGGTTGTGTGACCTTGAGCTAGTCCCTTCACTCCTGAGTCCCTTTGCTCATCTGAAAAACTAGCTAATAGTAGGTAGGCCATGGCCTTGTGGAGCTTCAAGTTGCACAATGTTTAAAGCAATTACCACAGTGTCTGCACGTAGTAAGGACAGGAAATAAAGGGCACCTGTGTAACATACAGTCTCATTCAGAGCCCTTAAAGTATTTGAATCCCCTTCCCCTCCAACAACCCTGTGAACTTTGGCTTCCCAAGGTAAGTAGTGCCTCTCAAGCTGGGGAGGGTGGAAGGATGTTGGTTTTACTGGGTGTTCATTTATTCGTTGAACACATAGTTAACGTTCTCAGCTAGTTCCAGACTAGGGAAGAGACATTGAATTTGTGCTGGGGACTGGCCACCAAACTTTGTTAAAGCTGCAAGGGCTGTTAGAAGTCCTTCCTGCTAAGCTAGCTCTTAGTACAGATGGAGGAACTGAGGCCCACAGAGGGGGCCAGGTCTCTTCATAATACTCCTTCTAATGTTCCTTGGGAGTGGGAGTGGGGGCTGGCAGGGAGCTCTGGGCCAGGGGAAGCTGGGCAGCCCCTGGCCTGGCTCCCTGGGGTATGGCCTAGGCAGTCTGAGAGTCTGGTGGAATCCTGCTTTCCTTTCCCTCCCATCACCGCGCTGACCTTTCACTCCACCTCTGCTAGAGTGGGTGGGGGTGGAACCCAGATACCCAGATTCAAATTAAGATCCCTGTTGGCTCCCCCTCAGCCCAGGATGTTAGGCCTGGGCCTGTGTCAATTCCCACCCTTCCCTCCCCCCATGAACCCCCCCCCCCCCTCCAGCTCTCCCTGTTTCCTGTTGGATTGGCCTTCCTTATGTACTGGAAGGAACTCAAGGCTCCATTTGTTGTCTGTGTGAACTTGAGCAAACTATGTGCCTCTGTGAGCCTCAGTTTGCTTTTCTGCAAAATGGAGTGGACATAAAAGCTACCTAGCAGAACACCTCTTTCAGGAGCATCCCAGAGGCTTTCTGGCAGAGGTTCATTTAAATAATAAAAGCCAGAGATTCCCTAGAATGTACTTTCAAGGCCAGCAATGGGGAACAGAGCCTTTCTTTACCTGTGGTTTGGGGAAGCAGCTTGGGGGGTGGGGGTGCCAGGGGCCCTGGGATAAGAAGTGGGGTGGGGATGAATGTCCACCAGACCATTTTGGCATAGTCCAGATTCGAGCAAATTTATGTGGCCCAGATTCCAGGGCTGCCAGGTGTCCGTGTCTTTGAACCCGCTGCTGGGCAGTTCTCATAAGCTCCTCTCTAGGACTGTAGACGCCCTCTCCTGACTAATCCAGCCCCACCTCCTTCCGCCACAGGGAAGCCCTCCTGGGCTTCCTGTACCCCCTCAATTTCTCCCCAACCCAGAGAGAGCTCTCTGTGAGAGACTGAAGAGAGAGGGACCAGTAGCCACAGTTGGGCTCTGTGACTTCGGGCAGGCCACTTCCCCTCTCTGGGCCTTCATTTCCTCCTGCATAGCAGAGGAGGCTGGATTAGTGACTCCCTAAGGCACCTTCCAGCTCTGACAGGCTCCGAGACTGTGTTGACTGATGTATCCTAGGAGATAGGAGCACACAGAACCGAGTCAGATGGGAGATTCCTGTGGCGGTATCCCCACCTCCAGAAGACTGGAGTGCCTCCCTTCCCTACACACATTGCTCAGGGACACTGGCAGAGATTGTGGTGGGCGGAGGGGGCATGGCACCCAAGCGAGTGGTACTGCTGATTCCCAGGGTGTCTCTTGTCAGTAGAGAGGCCTGTGCCTAAGAACAAGAGCTTGTGTCAGTCGGGGCTGTGAGACCGCTTGCTTCTAGGGGAAGGGAATGTGTGTGTCAGTGACCAGTCAGCCTCTAGGGAATGGGGGGTGCGGTGCACGAGGCAGCTAGCTTGTGGGATGGTGTGTCCGGAAGAGCGATCGAAGGGGCCGTATATTGGGGTGTGTGCAAGACAAGAAAGCTGGCGGTGGCAAAGAAAGAAACACAGATGAACCAGAGAGCGAAGCTCTGGGTTCGGGCAGACAGCGCGGGGAGCCTCCAGCCCTACTGGGAAGTGATGGAAGATTCAGCACAGTCTGACACAGTACGGTCTTGCCTGTGCCTAGGTTGGTCGGCTTGTTTACAGGTGTTGAGCTGAACCGCACTGTTCCGGGATTGCAGTTGTCATGTTCTATTGTAGGGGTTTCGTCAAGGTTTCCTGAACAGTGAGTGTCTGGCTGTTTTGAGGGGTGTGTGTACGGGACTGTATTTATTGTAAGGCAGTGAGCAGCTCCTGTCCATTTGGGGTGCTTATCAGATTGTGCGAGAGGCATCGGTTCTGGCTGTTCGAAAGCCTTAGGCTACATTAGGGAGATTGCCTGGCTGTAAAGGAAGGTGTTTTCAAGCTGTGAGCGAATCCTGGCCGCGTTTTGGGTGCCTCTTTCCCCTCCATCTCTTCGGGGAGGGAGGTCTCCTGTCTTAATCAGTGCCTCCGCAGGTAGGCAAGCAGGCGGTTGCTAGCCTGCTCACACTTGCAGTAATTTTACCACGGTGCCTAAGTCAGGAACAGGCGTGAATTGACCTTTTAACCCCTTCCCCGCCACAGGATTAGACTCTGTTTCCTGTTCAATCTCCTCCAGAACCAGTTCCATCCCGCCTGGGGGGCCCCCCCAAGGAGCGGATAAGCAACCCCCCATCTCTCCTCTCCTCCCTCCCCCGTGGAGCCTTTGGGGGTGGGGGGCCTGAGGGCCAGGCTGGTGCAGGGTCTGGCAGGAGCTGAGGGCCCAGGTGGGAGTGATAAATATTGAAGAGGAGGGATTTCGGTGTGGGCTGGAGCAGCTGCAGTGGTTCGAGTGTCACACTATCTCTCCCCAGGTTTACTGACCCATTTCCATTCACGCGGCTGCCGGTTTCCTAGCAACGGCAACAGTCCCCCCAGAACAGGCGGAGTGTGTGTCTGCCATTAGCGACTGCCGCAACTGTGTCAAGGTTACCCCGCTCCCTGCAAACCCACCCCGGCGGGTTTGTTTTCTGCCAGCGCCTGGCACACACAGTGCCAGCCAGGGAGGGGGAGGGGAGGGGGCTGGGGGCCAGCCCAGGGGCTTGGGTGGGGGTGGGGGGCCCCCCCAAGGAGGAGCTGCAGTTCCCGGTCCAGTGGGAGCCAACTTGGACTGAGGCCGAAGCAGCTGCCCCCCCCCCTCCTTGGCTGGTGGAATTCCTGAGCCCGAGGGGAGCAGGGGGCGGGGCTGTCCCTCAGCCCTGACCCCCGAGATTCCAGAGCCTGGGGGGAGGGGTGTGGGCCGAGGGGCCTCCGGGAAGCCTGCCTGATCTGACCCCACCTGGCTAGTTCTGCTCCTGCCCTGGCTTCCTCCCACTCCTGCGCAGCAACATGCTCTTCTCTGCTCACAGCTCTTTGTCCCAACCTCTGTGCCTGCTCTCCCCCCCCTCAGACTCCCCAGGGCAGGGTTGTATTTCTCCCATCAGACTAGGGGCTCCTGAGGTTGGGGTTCATGATTTGTTCTTTCCTTCTCCTCAGTACCAGCTCCTGACTGTTTTTCCAAATGTCATGGGAGATGAGATTAAACAGTTGGGGTGGCAAAGGATAATTTTTCTTAACAGGGACTAGCAGGGCAAATGCCCTCATTCCACCTCCTCAGTGAAGTCAATTCTGCTTGCAATCCCCAGGCCCCCCCCCCAGCACCCCCATCCCCCAAGTGCAGAACTCCAAGTTCTGTGCCACTTAAATGGGAGTGGCCATAGGAAATAAAGTTACCTCTCTTTTTCACCCTAAAAGCCTGGCTGCAAAGGGTTAAAGCAGCTGCACCCCCCCCCCCACCTTGCCTTGGTATGTGAGCTCCCCCAGGCTGGGGGGATGGGAGGAGGATGGGGGGGGGGGGTCTGTCGCCTTATAGCCACTCATGTGGTCAGCTCAGACCTGACCAGTCACATTCCTGCCCAGGAGGACTGGGGCTTGAGGTGGAGGGGCAGGGGCCTGGAGGGGGGCTGGGTTGGTAGGAATGGAGAGGGGGTACCAAGAAGCTGGAGCAAGGGGCTGCTGGGAACATGGAAGCATTATGCCACATAAACCCCAGAAAGCCTGAATCAATCTACCCTCCATTCCTCTGGGCCTCGGTCTCCCTGTCTTTCTTCCCAGTTTGCACCTGCCAAAACATTCCCGTGATCCACATAGCTGTGATACAGGTACAGACCTGGTCCCACTTCTAAACAAAGAGAAGAGTGCGGCAGAAGCAGTTTCTGACATGCAGAGCGGCACAGAGACTTGTGGGTAGCCTCCAGTGTGACTTTCCGGTGCTTGGAGGAGGTCGGCTGGGTTTTTGGCTGGGTCAGAGGCTCTGAGATCTAGGGTACAGAGCAGGCTGTGCTAGACAGTAGAAAGAGGCCTGGGCGGAGCCCCAGAAAGCCTGGTTCTTTGCCCGGCCCTGTGCTTGACTCCTCATGGCCTCAGTCTCCCCATCTGAGGGGCTTTTAGGCCTGTGGTCTCTAAAAGTCCTCCTGTCCTATAAGTCAGTGGCTCTGGGTTAGGGATGAGGAGTGGGGGGCAATGGTCTGGAGGGATGTGGGAAGCTGCCAGCTCAAGGGGGAGTTTGCAACGCGATCCCAGAGCGAAAATAGCCCAGGTCATTTTCAGCTGCTTAGGCTGAGGGAGGTATCTGATCCTGGCAGGGCAGGGCAGCTTGGGCAGGGGGCAGGGAGGAGCATTCTGTAAAGCTCTCTGGGAAACCGGACCCCAGGATGGGAGGGTGGGGAAAGGTTGGCAAGCCCAGCCGGGCTTCCTGAGACCCTCTGGGTCCTGGTAGCACCCCCACCCCCAACCCCACCCCCACAATGAAAAGACTAGGAATGCAGAGGGTTAACCGGAGGTGAGGGTTGCACTCCGGGCCCCCTTTGGGTCCTGGCCTGGATGAGGTGAAAGGTCAGCCCCAAGGAGTCCAGGCACAGCTGGGGAAAGAGTAACCCGATCCTTCTCCCTAGCTGGCTCAGGGGATCACAGAGCCGCCTCCCCCAGGAAAGGTGCTTTGACATCCCCAGGAAGGAGTTTGTTTCTACTTGTTCTCAGCAGGGGTTGGGGGCTAAGGGAGGATCTTGGCCCAAGGGGTCTGGGAGAGCTGCAGGCCTGGTGCCCCAGCCAGTATGGCAGTGCTTTGTCATCCCGGGGTCAGGGGAGGTGGAGGTGAGCCTGCTGGAAAGGTTAGAGGTAGCCTGTTCTGGCCCTGCTCTCACTCTCTGCCCCATTTATAATGACTGACGGCCAACCTTGGAGATGCAGAGCTTAGAGGCTCTTCCCCCTCAGCACACGTACACTGTCTGATGAGTGAGAGAAACCGCCTGATACTAGACTGTGACACTGACATGTGTTTGGGGTGGAGAATTACACCTTGACTCAGATTGTTTTGCCGTCCGCGGTTGTGTGTGTGGTGGGGTGTTAGAATGTAAGGTGGTATGATTGGTAGAGACAATACACAGAAGAACACGGGCTCTAAAGTCAAGTTTGACTTGGGTTCAAATCCTTGCTTTTGCCTTACGTGAGCTAGTAAACCTAAACCTCAGTTTCCCCACCCACAAAATGAGACTAATACCACTCCCCACAAAAGGTCATTGTAAGGATGGGCACAGAATAAGGGCTCAGTAAAAAGTAACCTTAATGGGCTTGACCGTCTGCTAAGGTGACCCTGTTGAAGCTCCTGGTCTGAGTCTAGAGCCGGAAAGAGTTGGTGAGCTACAGATGGTCTGAGAGAGAGGGGAATTATGAGAATGTGACTGCATCAGTGTCCCCAGAGCTGTGTGTGTGGCTGTGGGAGTATCCAGGTCACTTGGGGTGGGATGGTGTGAAACGAATGGTGTTGAGCCTGTGGCAAAAGGCGGTTGGGGCAAGGTTCTTAAAGGTGACCTCTTGGGTTGGCGACAGCCCCCCTACTCCCCACCCTGGCAGGCTTTGTGCAGCAATGTGTGGGTGTAGCTGTCCCTGGAGTGTGGCTGTAGGTATGTTTGAGAAGGCGCAGGCATCCCAAGAAAGAACAAGTCGCCTTTTGTACGCATCCAGCCCCAGGCTGGGCTGGGCCCTCTCTGGGGGATCCCCTGTTTCCGCGCCCAGCTCCCCGCCCACGGACAGCGCCCCAGCCCCGCCCGCCACCTGATGAGGGGTGGCCAGGTGGTCTGAGCGCCCCCTCCCGGGGACCGCACTTCTGGCCTTGGGCAGGGGTCTGGGGCTTTCGGGCTGGGGGAGTGCCCGAAACCCTGACCCCGCCTCTCGTGACATCACTCCAGGTGCTACCAATCTCCAGGAGCCCTGCCCACGCCCTCCGCCCCCACTCCAGGCACCAATCTCTTGCTATCCGGAGGCTCGGTGGGTGGAGAAGGAGGCAGGGCCTGGCGTGTGGGGCTGGGAGACCACAGAGGGCCTCCTCCTTCCTGCTCTGGGAGGGGCTGAACTCGCGACCCTGAGACCTTGGAGCTCAGGCTCCCTTTGAAGGAGCTCGCAAGACCTCTCACAGGGAGCACTCTACCTTGCTCACCTATCCAAATCTTACCAGCTACCTACCACCTTCTGCAGGAAGCCTTCCAGAACTCGCCCTCCCCCGTCTTTTTTTCTGATTACCTCCCCCCTTTTAGCGACTCTCTGTAATAACGGGATACCAGTATACCACTAACTAGCCGTAGTCCACTGATGAGTTTACTGCGTACCAAACTGCTCTGTGTTTTTCATGGAGGATCTTACCTGATGGATCTCAGATTGTTTTCTACTTTGTATTATGAGCCTTTCCCACCCACTGGATTGGGAGTTCCTCTGGGCAGGGGCTCCAGACACAGCCTGGCTCAGCATAGGCACTACTAGATGTTCAGGATGGATGATAGATGAAGCAGGCTGCAGAGGGAGAGGACCCTGTCAAAAGTCACGCAGAAAGTAGGTAGGACAACCAAAGCTAGAAATGGGGTTTCCTGGCCCCACTCGGGTTTTTGGTTCTGGTGTGTGACTGAGTCAGGAGTTGCACAGAAAGATGCCATAGACCTTCCTTTTTGCTATAGGAGGGCCTTTGTCTACCCTCCAAAGATCAGAAGAGCCCAAAGTCTGATCTCTGCAATCTATACACCTTGTACCAGGATCCCTGACTTCTGGGAGGCTGAGGTGGAGATGTTGGGGGAGCAGGGAGGGGTTTTGCAGGCCAAATGGGCAGTTCAGGGCTGTATTGTGGGCCCAGTAGTTGGGGGGGGGGGTACTGGTTCTGGGGACATAAAGATTTAGCTTGCAGGTGGGAGGTTCCAAGTTGGGAGGAGTGTTGGGAGCCAAAGTATGTGGGGGTTCAGTGCAAGAGAGGCAGAGATTATGCTGGGCCAGCAATCCCAGCACCAAGCTGGCCCAGTGGAATGCTGGGAGGCCCGGGGGATGGGGCCAGGCAGCCAAGGTGTCTCCGGTGGCACAGAAGCAGTTAAGAGCTGCCTCAGCCCGTTCCTTCAGACAATTAGTGACATCTCGCTTGACAACACCACACTGAGCCGATGCAGACCTCAGCCCCCCTCCCAGCCCCCCCACGGCCGCTTCAGCTGTTTATTCTTGGGCTTTAACAATTGGGATTCTGACTTGGAGGAGCGGGCGCCCCGCGCTGCCCTCTGACCCTCCGTCGCCTTGGCAACTGGAGCCCGGTAGGCCTGGGCTCTGCGTTAGGATTACAGATCCTGAATTCACAATCTTGCTGCTCCCCTGCAAGCAAAAACAGCAGCAGCAGCATGCAGGATCTTCAGCTAGACTGGAGGGGATGGAGCCAGAGGGTCCCCAGGGGCTAGCCTGAGGCCCGGGTGGGAACCTGGGATGCCCACAGGCGACCTGTAGAGCCGTGCCCCACTGGCAGCCTCCGTGGGGTGGAGCAGGGCCCAGAGCCCTCCTCAGCCCCAACCTCTCCCATCCTCTGTCTGGAAACTTTCTTCCTGGTAGAGCCCCGAGGGCAGGGGCGAGGCTTCTTCATCACCCCCCCCCCCTTCTTTTCCCCTCAGTCAGCCCCCTACCATGCCCAGAACTCCAAGTGCCAGCCGACTGTGCCCCTGCAGTGCCTGCAGCCATGGCAACAGGCCCCCCCCCCACCAGCTCTGCTCCTTCCTTCCCCCCCACCGCCCCCCCATCAGCCAACTGCCCCAGCTGAAACCGGAGCCGATGCATCTGTGAGCCTCATGCCCAGACCCACATTCCATTTCTGTCCTCTGTCCCCCCCAGCTCTGGCGACGACATCTCCCCCCTCCTCATGCCCCCTCCCTCCTCACTCTGTGCTGTCCCCCCTCACACACATACACTCTATCACTTAGGGTCTCCCCCCTTCTTCCCGCCCCATTCTCTGTGTCTCACCCTCTCCGACTGTCTCTCTTGGTCTCTGGGTGTGTCAATCCCTGTCTGTCTCCAGCTCCCTGTGGTGTCCTTAGTTCTCTGTGCCTTGCCCTGTCTGTGGCAGGCTCCTTCTCCATCTCTTCCCCTCTGTGTGGATCTTGCGCTCCCTTTCTCTCTCTCTCTCTCTCTCTCTCTCTCTCTGTCTTTGTCTCTGCCTCATCCTGCCTGTCTCTCTGTGTCTTTGTCTTTTTCTTCCTCCTCTGTCCCTCTCTTCTGAGTTCTCTTTTGCTGTGTTCCTTCCTCCAGCATCCTGTCCTCTGTCTCTCTCATCCCCTCCCTGCCCCATCTCCTTCTCTTTAAGCATCATTCTGCCCTGTGTCTTTTGCCCCCGTGCTCTTCCTCTTTCTCTCTCTTCCTGAATCTGATTCCTTACTTCGTTTTGCCCTCCCTCTTCTCTTCTTCTGACTCTCTCCTCTAATTACAGAGATTTCTTTCAAGTTGTCTTCCTCTATTTTCCATTTGGTCATTTCCCTCATGGCCCCTGGGTTGGAACAGGGATGCCCCCCCCCCCAAGAGTCACCCCAAAGGAGTCCCCTTTCAAATAGGGGCCAGATGCGCTGGTACCTTGTTGGGCATCTATAGTTGAATCTGAGGTGGGGAAGGGAGGTTCTAAGGTCAGAGAGCCTATAGGAGATGGGGTGCCAGATGCCAAGAGTGCCAGCCTTTCCAGGCTTTAAGAGCACAGACTCCATCCATCTAGTCTACCTTCTACCAGTCCAGGCCAGGGCAGAGAGTAGTTCCAGGGGCTGAGCTGGCCCAAGAATCCCCCTGGCTGTAAGAACTCAAAGAAGAGCATGTCTGGGCCTCACCAATTCCTGGGATTGGTTTCCTCCCCTGCTATAATGATGGCTGTCTCCGACTGTGCCTCAGTTTCCCCCAGTGGCACAAGGGTACTACCCCAGCTCTATTTCTGACTTTTTTCAAGTACTTTGGGTTCCTGGAACAAAGTTAAAGTTATGCAGAACAGGGAAGGGTTAGAGTAACTTCTGCCCCCTTGCTTATCGGCACCACGGGGACTCCAGCACAGAGGAATCTGTCTCAGGGTAGGGGTAGAATAAGGGTCTGGTCACCTTAAGTGTGAGTAGAGGACCGTGCCCCACCCCACCGCCCCACCCCCAGGACTACCAGCCCCTGCTCTCAAGCCCTCTCTCCCAGTCTGGGCAGTGGCCTCTAGCCCTCTTTCCCACTCACTGTCCCTCTTCAAGGAATGAGCTTGGAATCATGGGAAACAGGCCCCGGGTTGGGGGTGCCAGGCCTCCAGGGCCTAGCCCTTGCCTCTGGGTGTGATGGGACCTGGTCAGGCAGACAGTTCTAGGACCCTGAGGTCTGGGCACTACTCACAAGGGGCCAGGCGGGGGAGTAGGGGTGCCTGGGGGAGGCGGGTTGCACGCAAGGCATGCTGGGCCCCCTCGGTGGGTGGGTGGGGGGGAACAAAGCTGGCATCGAGGCCTCAGCTAAAATTAGCCGCTTCCCTGCGCGGGAGCGAGCATGCCTGCCAGCCGCCCAGATCGCCGCTGCCTCGGCAGGCCATCTGTCGCCACGTTTTGCTCAGTCCCCCAGGGCTCCCCCAGCTCCAGCCATCCCCAGGGGCTAGAGGGACTCTGCTCTGAGACTGTCCCTGGCCAGGGCTCTGGGCTCTGCTGCTGTCATGCTGTGTGACCTCAGGCTAGGCCTGTCCCTCTCTGGGCTCCTGGACAACAAGCAGACTCTGCACACTGACATCCCAGACACCCCAGTCCTTCTAAGCACCAGATCCAGGCGCTGGTCATAGGCTCGTTTGTGGGCTGCCCTCCTCCCTTAGATCTGGCCCTCTGGTCCAGTGTTTCAAGATGAGCCAAGTGGGGTTTAGGGTAAAGGTCGGGATGTATAGCAGACTCCTGTCAGTTTCCTTGGTCTTGACGCTAGGGCAGCTCTGTGGCCAACAGCACCCCAACAGCCTCCCCTTCCTCCCACCCAACTCATTATTGACCTCCAAGCAGTCTTAACAGAAACAAAACAGCTCCAGGTGGGAAACTAGGGCTGGAGACTGAGTTCAGCTGCTACGAACTTGCTCCATGGCTTGGACAAGTCTCTTACCCTCTCTCTTAGTCTATTTTCCCCCCTCAGTAAGAAGCTCCCATTTTTTGAGCACCTGCCCGCTTCGTATCACATTGTCTTGTGAGGCTGACATTACCATCCCTGCTTTACAGCTGAAGAAACTGAGGTACAGAAAGCTGAGGTTCCTTGTGAGGAAGCAGTGGAGTCAGGGACCGGACTGCTGTGTCCTCCTTCCCATGGCCCCCAGTGCTCTGCTTGCTGGTCTCCAGCCTCAGCTTCTTTCTGGCCCTTCCCTCGCTGCTGCCCCTTCCCCCTCCCCAAAAGCCATAGAGACCGAGCTGCTGCTCCAAGGTCACTCAGCTTGGCCTGGGAGGAGCTCAGACTTGAACCCAGGCCCCTTGGCTCCTGGCCTCCCTCACTCTCTGGCCAGCGGGCTGGGCCTGTTCCCCGGGTGAGTCATGCCCCTGGACTTTGGCCTCCTTGTCAGGCTCTGTGGCCTGAATTTGGAGAGGGGGCCTTCATAAGGACTAGGGGCTCCGTGCAGGTCTGAAGCTGTCATCACACTCCCTCCTCAGTCCCGGGCCCTAAGGACATGGTAATAGCAGCCTCTAATCCACCTCCCACCACCCATCTCTGAGAAGTCTTAACAGGAACAGCTAGCTCCTCAGGCCTCAGCAATAGCTGTCCCTCCACCACTCATGCTTCCCCCTTCCAGGATCACTACATTCAATTAGAAATGGGGCAGGGGTGGCAGCTTGGGGAGGTGGCGTTTCCAGGTCGTCCGTGTGGCCAGGCAGCTTCCTTCCCAGCACTCATCTACCGCAGCGCCAGGCAGACAGGTTACCCAGGAGGGAGGCCGCAGCGCCTCCCCTCCTGGTGTCCAGGGACCAAGGTCACGCCCAGAGCCCTGTGCGCCTCCACCTCCTCCTGGGGCCAGTGGTGTTTATCACTGGGGCAACATGCGGCTGTGCCCGGCTCTGGCAGTGCTGGGGTGACATTCATGCCCTGTGAGCTGTGACGCCTCTGCAGGCAGAGGACAGCACCACCCAGGCTGGCGACAGTGATGGGGGAGCAGTGGGGGTGGGTTGTCACCTGTTCTGAAGCAGTAAGGGGGTGATATGTTGTGTGCCCCTCCAGCAGTCTGAAGGGAGGACTCATGGGGAAAGGGTGAGGTTGTGGGCAGGGGTCCTCTATACCTTCCTCACACCTGGGAGGTAAGGCTTGTGTGTGTGTGTGTGTGTGTGTGTGAGAGAGAGAGAGAGAGAGAGAGAGAGGGGTTCTCTGCATTTCACATCCCATCGTGGGTGTAGGAGTGCCTGGCTGCATGTTAGTTACACCATTGTGAGGGTGACAACCTGTGTCCCTATCTCCTGTTGTCTGGGGGTATCAGATGTGCCCATCTCACACTTTGGGCGAAGTGACAGGTTATGTACTTCGCTCATCCTGTTAGGCGGGTAGTTACCAACCCATACGCCTATCTCTGACTGTTGGGTATGTGTGAGATGTCACCATGTGCCCATCTCATGCTGTTGTGGGGAGTGACATGTGTGATTATCTCATGCTGTTGGGAGGTTGTCAGTAACTTGGGAGCTTGTCTCTCACCCTAAAGAGACAACATGTTGCCCAGTGGTATGGGGCCCACAGTTGGCAGGGCCTTCCCGTGTAGACCACAGGACCCCAAAGGGCTGGCCAGGGGAAGCATTCAGAGCAGTGAGCACAGGGACAAGTGTGAGGGCGGCGGGGGGGGGGGGTGTCTGAGTCCCACATGACCTGCCTTCTGACCCATGTGCCAACCCTTGGGACTATTTCCCAGAAGGAAGGACCCAGTGTTTTTCAGACGATGTGGCAAGCGGCCTCTGGGGCTGGGACAGAGGTGACTGGGGAGGTGGGGCACCAGGCAGGGTTGGCGTGGGGGTCTGTGTCCCTGCAGGCGTGGGGGGACCCCAGTCCCTGCCTCTTCTGCCCCTGAAACTGTTAAACTAATTAAGGCTGTGGAGCCGCAGGATTAATCGGGGCAGCTCAGCGCGGGCCGGGAGCTCAGGTAGTCGATTAGTGCGCCGCGGAGGATATTGGATTTCTGAACCGCAAGTCAGCACTATTCGGCCTGTTATCTCGCCGAGGCTCGAGGGTCAGGAGGCGGGAGGCTCCGGGCGTGCTGGCCGCCCCCACCCAGCCAGCTCTCAGCGTCCACTCCCCCTGCCCACACGCCACCGGGGCCATCTCCGTGCCCTCACCCAGTCCCTCTCCGGGTGTGCCCTGCATCTCGCCCCCCTGTCACCCTCCCAGTCCCTTGACCAGTGCTGATCTCCCTTCTCTGTCCCTCCTGGTCTCACTCACACTCTGTGCCTGGGGACACCCACTCCCGGGCCTCTGACCTGCGTCTCCACCTTCCCGTCCACTGTGGCTGTCCCCCACCCTCTGAGCCCCTCCCCATCACCAGTCTCTGCCTCTCTGGCTTTTGTGTTCTTGTGTGCCTGTCACGCAGTTTCTGTCTGTCACTGCCTGTCTGTCTCTCATGTCTCTCTGTCTCAGTTTCTCTCCCTCTGTGTGTCTGTGTATCATTCTCTGTCCCTCTCTGTCTTTTCCTTTCCCTCTGGGGTTCAGTCTCCCTCTCTTTCTCTCTCCCACTCCTTCTCCCTCTCTCTCTCTCTCTCTCTCTCTCTCTCTCTCTTGTGTGGTCTCGGCTGGTGTCTGCAACCAGAACAAATCTCCCCCAGCCAACACCCCCTGAACAAGGAGGCCAGAGCAGCTAATGGGAAACATGTGATTCTGCCTTGCGCCTGGAGCACCGTGAAGGGAGCCTTAGTCCCAGCTCAGCCCCCCTGCCCCCCCTCCTGCATTCCCCCCACCACACTGCCCCCCTCCCAGCATCTCCCCCAGCCTGTGCGGGCACAGTTGCAAGATCCCCAGTTATTCCCATTTCAGGGGGTGTGGGGGGAGCTGGCATTTATCAGTTGGGGAGTATCAGGTTGTGGAGGGGCTGGGAGCAGCTTTGCTCCTTAGGTCCCTCTAGCCTGCAGGGCCAGGCAGACCCCATGCAGACTTCTTACCACCCCCCCCCCCAACCACCACCACCATATATAGAAGAACAGGGCCAAGATGAGCTGAGCTGTGGGGGCCTGGATGGGGGACAGCCAGTCCACCCCCACTGGAGGGCTCTGGGGCCACCCAGATTTCCATCTTTTCCGCCCTCCTGGGCCTCTGGAGAGCTGCAGAGGTGGGGGCTCCCAGAGGGCTTGGGAGCTGCCGGGCTGCATTTCTGTGCCCACCCAACCACGGGGAAAGGGGGGATGGACCAGAGGAGGGAGGCTCTGGCAGGTTGGAATTCTCCTTCTCTGCCTGTGGATAAATTGTCCCTAATCCAGGCTTGGGGAGTTGTCTGGCTCCTACAGAGAGAGAGAGAGAGAGAGAGAAAGAGAGAGAGAGAGAGAAGGCAGGAGATAGGAGGGAGGAGGGAAGCAGGCACACAAACACAGTGACACAGACACACACTGTTTCACAAAGGGTCTCACATGCAATGCACATGCACACAGACACGCACCGAGGAGTTACACAAAGGTACTGCACAAACACTGAGGCACTATTGTGCTGACAGGCACACCATGGCACACAGACCTTCACACACATGTTGACACTGACACATAGCTATTTTGGCACACACATACAGTGATAGGGCACAAGGACCCACTGACACACACACAGGCACCCAATGATGTGGTTACACAACACACATGAGTGGACACACGCACCAGCGCATACTGACCCACAGTAAAACAGACCCACGGGGACACCGTGACCAGACACACTGTCACACCATGACCCTGAAAGCCCAGAAAAAGGCAGAGGTAGAAGGGAGGTAACACTGATCCACAGTGACACCAGTGCCTGCAGTCACAGGCCTCGAGATTGGAAACCTGCAGGGACAGCAGAAGATCAGCCAAGCGCACCCCCCCACACACACACACAAACATCCAGAGAGCTCTGAGACACCCCCCGCCCCCCACACACACATCCAGAGAGCTCTGAGACAGGCAGAAGCCAGTTCAGCTCCTGACACAGCGCGATGCAGAGAGGCAGGCAGAGCATGTGCACACACACAGGCACACTCAAACCCAACCACAGCTGGGGTCAGGGTGCTCGCACAAAGACAGACACACATTTCTATGTCCTCATAGGCGTGCAAACAGGCTCAGCTGGACACACAAACAAAGCTGAATAGAGCCGGATCAACACAGCCACACGTATAACTGAAGATACTGAACCCAGGTACACATCAGCCTTTCACACGTGCGCACACATGCACGCGCGCCCACACACACACACACACGGCTGACCACACAGACTGTAACTGAGCAAACCTAAGATCCTCTGCATGTACACTCTTAAACACATAATGTATACACACAGACATTTAGAAACACACAGAGGCCAAAAAGACCCAGGAGCCCACATACAGGTGTATTTACCCAGACAGCTGAACATTCACAAATGTTCATTTACACAGGCACGATCTCTACCACACATACAAATTCCCAGGCAACCAGAACCTGTAAGCAGTCCATGAGGCCTGGTTCCCAGACCCCCTCTGGGCTCCAGTACAGACCTCGGGGAGGCAGACAAATGGGCAGGAAGCAGGAGGGTGGTGAGAAGGGCCATGGTTATTAAAGAAAACAAGAGACCTAACCAAGTTGCTGATGGAGAAGAGTACACGCCAGCTGCATATACACCCCGCGTGGAAATCTGCATTCACCATCGCTTTGAACAGCAATTCTCACACCTGCATTATAAGTAAGCTGTTAGCATATACAGTTTCCCCAAAGTATTCCTCCCCATTCATAAGATCTCCCCATTTTGTAGATGAGAAAACCAAGAGCCAGAGAGGGTAATTGACTTGTCCGTGATCATATGGTGAGGGTTGAGCCAAGGACTGTGACTCCCGAAGGTCAGGTTCTTTCCACCGTAGCATGTGTGTTCATGTTCATGCATGTGGGTACCTACATATACAATGATACTGTTTCCCAGTAGGAACCTGGGGTTTCAAGAGACAGGCTTGCCGTTCCCCAGTGAAATGAGATTGTACCTGATTTCACTTTTTGCAAGAGTGGACCCCATCCAGGACAGCCTCCTGGTCCCTCTAGCTGGCTCATCCTGTGACTGTGCTCATGCCTGGGGTGTTGTGTTTGCTTCCACAGATGGGAGCTTGCCTACCTGTCTACCCATTGGCCTGGACCCCAGAGCCTGCCCAGCTAAGTGCGTGCAGAGGGCCCCGGTTTCGGGGCAACTCTCAGGCTGCCGCAGGGACTACCCTGGAATCACTGGTGAAGACAGGCCTTTCCTGCTGAGTCGGACCTTGTCTGCATAGCCTGCTCAGGTAACAGTGTACAGGGAAGCCAGGTCTTTGCCTGGGCCACCACCAGGAAGTGGGGATCAGGGGGGACTTATTTCCCAGTTTTAGCAGGAATTCCACCCCCCAACCCCCAGCTTAGGCCAAAAAGAGGCCCTGGATAGAATCAAAATATATTAATTAACCCAACTTACTCAAAACTCCCCCATTATCCAGAAAGGGCAACTGAGGCCCATGGACATACAGCAAGTCCCCACGAGTCCTGCCTCCTAGTCCGGGGACTCTTCCCGACACTTTGTTGATGTGAGAGAACTGGGAAGAGAAAGGGGTTGTGACAATGACCAGGACGCAGGGCAGAGATGGAAACCAGAGTGCCTGACGTATGCAGCTGAACTCCCCCCACCCCCCAACCCTACTGGAGTTTGTGGAAGCAGAGAGCTGGGAGGCCAAGGTGAGGTGCTGGGAGGACCGGGGTCGTTCAAGTATGCTAGGTTACCCTCATAAGATGAGGCGGGGTGGGGGTACTGCCTGACTCCCTGCTCTGGCCCAGCTTAGCCCACCCAGGCTCTAGAGCCACAGAGGCCAGGTGGGGCTGCCCTGCCCTGCAGAGGCAACTCCCTGAACTGACACATGAAGCCTCCGGGGTTCCAGGAAGCTCCCTAGAGCCCAGCCTGCCTGGGGACTCCACCCAACTTCCAAAAGAGCATTCCTGGGGCCTGAGGTCTGGGGGTGGGGCCTCCTGGGATGGTAGGGGTGGGAGGTGTGGCTATGGGAGGATGCAGGGCTGTGTGTACCCAACTGTAAATGCACAGGGCGTCTTGTGTGCCAGCACTCAGGCTGTGTGCAAACAGGTGTGTGTAAGGCTCTGTCCTTAGGTACACAGGGTTCTGTATACAGGAGTTAAATAAGTGGACTGGGCTAAGGGACGTTCGAGGGCTCGGTATGTACTACATTGGAGAGGTGAGTGTGCAGGATCCAGAGTGTATACTGGGTAGCTGCGGGGATGCTGCAGTGTTGTGTGGACCACACTGGATGGTGTATGTGTGCCGGGTGCTGGAGGGGTGTCTAGACAAGAATCTGACACACTGGGGTGATAATGTGGGCACACTGGGATGGTGTGGATCGTGCACACAGGATCTCTCCCGCATGTCCCTGGGGAAGCTTGTGTTCAGGGTTCTGGGTGTACACTTGAGGGTGGTGTGTGCATGTGGCTCCATTTGTGCTTTGGAGGTGGGCTGGGCAGGCCTTCAGCTGAGCCGGGCTCAGCAGTGCCCAGCCTTGTGGCCAAATCGCTGAAGTCACTTCCTTTCCAGCAGCAACTTTCCAGGAGGAGGAGTTCTTCAGACCTGGGCGGGGAGGGGTGGGGGGGTGGAACAAGGAGCTCTCAGGGGAAGGAGGTGGGCGGGGGTGAGAGGCTGTGGGGAGGGCCTGGTGGGGCTGGAGGAGGGGTGTCCTCCGGGAGACAGAAGGAAAGACTAGGACAGGAGTCTGGAAGGGCCAAGGGCAGGAGGGGATGGGGGTGGAGCAGGGCGGGAAGCACAGTCCCTGGGTGACCTCGGAGGGAGGAAGGGAGGGCCGCCCGGCAGGGTGACCCTCAGGTTCAGCCAGAGCTGGCGGTGGTGCCCGCAACACCTGGCACCCAGGGCAGGGGGCTGGCAGGGGGCGGAGTCTAGGGAAGACCTGCTTGCCAGGTGCCCTGCTCTGGGCAGGAAGGGGGTGGGCGAGGGCTGCACAAAGGAGCTCTGTGTGGCTGGGGGTAGGGTGGGGTGGGGTGTGCTATACCGTGGGGGGGCCCTGATGACTCCAGGAGGCCAGGCAGGACTTGCTTCCCCTTGGGGGCATCAGTGGCTCTAAGGGGACACCTAGTGGCAAGGGAGGGTAGTGCATTTGGATGACTGAGGTGGGAGGGGGTAGAGTAGAAGGCAAAAATTAGAACTGGTGATGAGGAGTGGGACTGTTGGAATAGGCTGCAGGGGAGGGGGCTCACTCTCTGGACAGTGTAGAAGTTTGTATCAGAGGAGCTCAACAAACCTAAATTCAGACCCCAGCCCTTCCATGTCCTGGCTGTTTATCCTCAAGGGCATTACTTAACCTCTCTGTGCCTTTATTTAAATGCCAAATAAGTGATGGCTGCCGTTATTATTTTCATCATTATTCTTCTTAGTAGGATTTTGGGCTGGAGTCTGGTAGGAAGAGAATCTTTAGGCACCGTTGGGTAGGTGAGAGGGGGCTAAAGGAGATTGAGAGGGGGGCTGCATATCCTGGGGGATAAAGGCCCCAAGGGAGGTGATGGGGAAGGGCCCACAGCAGTAGTAATAGCCCCTTTGATACAGTGTTTTCCCTCTGAGGACATCCCTGGGCCTTCAATCCAGGCTGGGAGGGAAATGGTGTTGGGGGGGTGGGGGAGGAGTGTGCCGGCTGGAGAGAGGGTCATGAGGCCGGAAGTGAGAGCTGGGGCTGGCAGCCTGGCTCCCCTGGGGAGGCTGTGGGTGGGGGAGGGGGAGGCGGGCTGGGGAAGGGGTGGGGTGGTCACAGCCGCAGCGGGGGAGGGTGGGGCTGGGGACTCAAGGATGTGGGCTGGCGCTTCCCGGCACTGTGCACAGCAGGTTGGGGCCCCCAGCCCCCCTCCCAGCCTGTTGGTGTCCCCACGGGCAGGCTCAGACACACTGACCCAGAAGCAGACTGTCAGACAGAAGGACCCTTTTGACTTTGTTCACAGACATGGGATAGGTGGTGCCCTTGGGAGGGGTCCAAGAAAATGGCTGCCTGGGTGTGGTGAGGAGGGGAGCCAGCTGCTTCCCTCAGATCCTGGAGGCTGCAAGAGAGAGCAGTGGACAGAGTCAGGAGGTCTGGCAGGAGGACATGCCCAAAGGTCCTCACGGGTGGGTGGAACAGAAGCAACCACTGGAGAGGAGGTTTTCTCTTTTGCCAAGATCACACCCTTGGGCCCCAAGTGGGAGGTCTCCAGAGCAGGGAGGTTTGGTGAGCCCCACCCTCAGGAAGGGAGACATCTCAAAGACTCTCAGGGAGCCATGGGTCAACCATACTGTTGGAAATAGGACTTGGAGATTCCACAGTCTGAGCCCCTTCCCTCCTTTGTGAGGTTCTTACCCACAATCCTGCCTTCAAGACCAACAGTTGAGAGAGCCTGGCCTGGGAGGGGCCAGTCCACAGTCTACCACCAGTCATGGGAGAGAGTAGGACCCTGAGTGATGGAGCAGGCAGGGCAGGGAGGCACAGCTGTGGCCTGGGAATTGCAAAGAGAAAAGGGACGGTGGACAGAGGGATGTTTTCTGTCTGGCTGGATAGGCGACAGAAGGGCTCTCTCCGTGCTCTTTTGTGGCCTTGGGCAAAGTCCCTTTCCCTCTTTGGATCTCAGTTTCCTCATCTGTAAAATGGGAAGAGCACAAGGTGGCACTAGAACAGGGTACCCATGGGGGAGCTGATTAAAAATACAGATTCCCAGATGTCCCTTCAGACCCGTGAGTCAGACTCCCCTGGACCAGGGCCTGGGTATCTGGAATGTTACACAGCTCCCCAGGCCCAGGGTTTGGGAGCCAAATGGCTTGGCGATTTTAAGGTTCCTCCCAGCCTTAAATTAGACCACAGCTCTAGAAGAAGGAGTGGCTGAAGGAAAGTTGCAGGAGCTTGGAGGGGAAGGAGAACTTCGGACTTAGGGCAGAAATAGGAATCCTGCCACTTAAGCAGCTATGTGACATCAGGCAAGTTCTGCAACCACCACTCTGAGCCTGTTTCCTCTGTAACACAGGGATCGTAAACCATGGCTCCTGGGTTGCTGGGAAGGTTCCATGGGTCATATGTGTGGAAGTGCTTTGTAGATTGCAAATCGCTGCCCACTGCAGGGGAGTGAAAGAATGCTCCTTTCCACACCATCCTGTCCCTGAGTTGGCTCTGCAGTGTTCCCGTGGGATGATAGCACTGGGCAGCAGCTGGTGGGAGTCTACATGTGTCTGTGGGGGGTCGACCCACGGGATCAGGTCAGAGCCAAACACTAGGGAGTGATCGGGGTCCAACTTTTAAGACCCTTCCCGTGGTCAGGGCCCTGAGTCTTCAGGCTCCCTTGGGAGTCAGACATGCCTGGATTTAAATCCCAGCTCTGCCCTGACCAGCTCAGGGAGTCAGTCGGTAAATATTTACGTAGCATCCGAAGCCCAGGCCCTGAGGTCAGGGGATACCGTGGTAAACAAGACGGATACAGTCCCTGCCCGTGAAGGGCCTACGCTCTGGGGGGAGACAACACCAAAAAGCCAGTCATTCAAGTAATTGTTTGCAGTTGTGATGGATACTATGAAGGGGATGTGGAGACAACTCTGAGAGTAGGTAGCAGGGGCCAGACTGTGGCCAGAGGTGCGTGGGGCCGGTGGAGGGTCAGAGAGGGTCTGTCTGATAAAGGTGAGAGAGGGGTCAGACAATGGCCCTTTCCACATTCTTGTCTCTCACCCTCACTCCGCACCCTTCCTGGGTTCCACTTTTGGTCTGGAGAGGGGCGAGAGAGAACTACATGGAAAAAGGCCAGGCTCATTGCTCTGTGTACCTCGTTCATTCATTCATAAGAAATAGTAAATATTTTTTGAAGCATGCCTGTGGGCCCCGTGCTGATCCGGGTGTTGGATTGGAAGTGCCTTCGTGGTTCTCACCACCTTCCAGTAGATGGTTTCCTCACCTGTAAAAGAGGGGATGATAATCACACTGGTCTCAGGTTTGCAGGGGGCTTAGATGAGATCACCCACAAAAAGTGCTTATTAGCCCATCGTCTGGCAACAGAGAAAGTATCCCCAGAGTGTGAGCTTTTATTGTTGTTGACTCCCTGGTATGATTGTTAAACCTCTGACCTGAGGCACTCTTCGCTTTTTCTTTGCAGCTCTTATCCCAGTAATAATTAAATCAGTTATGATTATGTGATCACTGTTTGTCTACCCGGTCTTTGTGCAAAGTAGGCACTCCATAAATAATGAGTATATGAATGAATGATGTGACTTCATCTCTGAGCCTCCATTTCTTCATCTGCAAAATGGGGTTATTAATAGCCCCTACCTCACAGGATTTGTATGAAGAATTAAATGAAACGATGCCTGGACAGCTTCCAGCCCAGCGCCTGGCGCGCAGTAGGTGCTCACTAAACCTGAGCTGCGGTGGTCCTTTCCAGGCGCTGTCCACGCCCCGAGGCCTGGGCTCAGGCCGAAGCTGCTCCCCAGCACCCCCAGCTGACAGCCAGCAACCGGCAGAGCCCCCAGGCACGGGGGCCCTCTCTCTCCCAGGTCAGCCGGGTGTGTGCACTGGAGGGAGCACCGAGGGAGCCGGGGGTGGTGTGCGGAGAAGACCGGGCCAGCGGGCAGCGGTTGGGCTGTGGCCACCAGACCATTCAGATCCTCTGTTGCCTGTCTTGTTGTCCACAGAGATCTCCAGTGTGACAGCCCAGGCGGCAGAGCCGAGGGTGAGTGGCCAGGCTTCTCCTGGAGTCCTGAGGATGGGGGCAAGAGGGAAGAGGTCATGCCCTTGATAGGATTTCCTGGCCCTCTGCGTAAGTTTGATCTGGAGTGGCCGCCCCAGTCTGCCGATGGGCTAGCCTCTCAAAGGCAGGCATCCTCTTCTCCCTGAGCCCATAGCCAGCGTCTGGAAGTGGGTGAGCTGTTACTTGGTAGAACTGGGACCCCTGAGGGGTTCATGGTGCATGGGGTAGTTTGGGAAGGGCTGGGAGTCAACGGGACGTTGGGCTTGAAGGGACTCATGGGAGAGGTGCAGGGGTTCACTGAGGACGTGGGAAGCTGAGAAGGTCTTGGGCATTGAGTGAGGGCTCTCTTGCCTGTCCTGCCCGGCAGGTCTTGGTCCCGGCTTCTCGCACCCTCATGTCAGCCCCGGCCCCGCCCGGCGGCCCGCGGAGGACAAGGTCAGGATGCGTGTAAAGCCCCAGGGCCTGGTGGTGACTTCCAGTGCCGTGTGCAGCTCTCCTGACTACCTCCGGGAGCCCAAGTACTACCCCGGCGGCCCCCCTACCCCACGGCCCTTGCTTCCTACCCGGCCCCCTGCCAGCCCACCCGACAAGGCCTTCGCCCACACCTTCTCCGAGAACCCACGCCCACCCCCACGCCGGGACCCCAGCACCCGGCGCCCACCAGTCCTTGCCAAGGGGGACGACCCGCTGCCCCCAAGGGCGGCCCGTCCCGTCTCACAGGCCCGCTGCCCCACACCCGCGGGAGACGGCAACAGCTCCCGACGTCGCTGGGACAACGGGCGGGTGAACCTGCGTCCAGTGGTGCAGCTGATTGACATCATGAAGGACCTGACGCGACTCTCCCAAGACCTGCAGCATAGCGGTGTGCACCTGGACTGCGGTGGCCTCCGACTCAGCCGCCCACCTGCCCCGCCCCCTGGTGACCTTCAGTACAGCTTCTTCTCCTCACCCAGCCTGGCCAACAGCATCCGCAGCCCTGAGGAGCGGGCCACCCCCCATGCTAAGTCCGAGAGGCCCAGCCACCCACTCTATGAGCCTGAGCCCGAGCCTAGGGACAGCCCCCAGCCTGGTCAAGGCCACAGTCCCGGAGCCACGGCCGCGGCCACCGGTCTGCCCCCAGAGCCTGAGCCAGACGGCCCTGATTACTCAGAACTTGCTGACGCCGACATCCTTAGCGAGCTGGCCTCCCTAACTTGCCCCGAGGCCCAGCTGCTGGAGGCCCAGGCCCTCGAGCCACCATCTCCTGAGCCAGAGCCTCAGCTCCTGGACCCCCAGCCCCGCTTCCTGGACCCACAGGCTCTAGAGCCGCTCGGGGAAGCTTTGGAGCTGCCACCCCTGCAACCTCTTGCTGATCCTCTGGGGCTGCCAGGCCTGGCTCTCCAGGCCCTGGATACCCTGCCCGACTCCCTGGAGTCGCAGCTGCTTGACCCTCAGGCACTTGACCCCCTGCCCAAGTTGCTTGATGTCCCTGGCCGCCGTCTGGAGCCTCAGCAGCCCCTGGGGCCCTGCCCACTGGCTGAGCCCTTGCGCCTGGACTTGTGCTCACCCCACGGCCCCCATGGGCCTGAGGGTCACCCCAAGTACGCCTTGCGGCGCACTGATAGGCCAAAGATCCTGTGTCGCCGGCGGAAAGCTGGACGGGGACGCAAGGCAGACGCTGGACCAGAGGGCCGCCTGCTGCCCCTGCCTATGCCCACAGGGCTGGCAGCTGCCCTGGCCGAGCCCCCGCCGCCGCCACCTCCACCACCTCCTGCCCTGCCGGGACCAGGCCCAGTCCCAGAGCTGGAGCCAGAATCTTCCCAGACTCCAGTAGCCCCTACCCGCAAAGGGAAGTGCCGGGGTGTGCGGCGCATGGTGGTGAAGATGGCCAAAATCCCTGTATCACTGGGGCGGCGGAACAAGACCACATACAAGGTGTCATCCTTGAGCAGCAGCCTCAGTGTGGAGGGCAAGGAGCTGGGCCTGCGCGTGTCAGCCGAGCCCACCCCGCTGCTGAAGATGAAGAACAATGGACGGAACGTGGTGGTGGTCTTCCCGCCCGGGGAGATGCCCATTATTCTTAAGCGTAAACGCGGCCGCCCTCCTAAGAACCTGCTTCTGGGTCCCGGCAAGCCCAAGGAGCCAGCAGTGGTAGCGGCTGAAGCGGCCACCGTGGCAGCGGCCACCATGGCCATGCCAGAGGTGAAGAAACGGCGGCGGCGGAAGCAGAAGCTGGCATCTCCCCAGCCATCCTACGCAGCAGACGCCAATGACAGTAAGGCCGAGTACTCTGACGTCCTCGCCAAGCTGGCCTTCCTGAACCGCCAGAGCCAGTGCGCTGGGCGGTGCTCACCCCCCCGCTGCTGGACACCCAGCGAGCCCGAGTCGGTACACCAGGCACCCGACACCCAGAGCATCTCCCACTTCCTGCACCGTGTGCAGGGCTTCCGACGGCGTGGTGGTAAAGCAGGCGGTTTTGGTGGCCGGGGTGGGGGCCATGCAGCCAAGGCAGCCCGATGCTCCTTCAGTGACTTCTTCGAGGGCATCGGCAAGAAAAAGAAAGTGGTGGCAGTGACAGCTGCTGGCGTTGGGGGTCCCAGCCTCACCGAATTGGGGCACCCACGCAAACGGGGCCGGGGGGAGGTGGACGCCATGACTGGGAAGCCCAAGCGCAAGAGGCGGTCCCGGAAGAACGGGACTCTGTTCCCAGAACAGGTGCCTAGTGGCCCAGGCTTTGGGGAGGCAGGCGCCGAGTGGGCCGGGGACAAGGGTGGCGGCTGGGCCCCTCACCATGGGCACCCAGGCGGGCAAGCCGGCCGAAACTGTGGGTTCCAGGGGACCGAGGCCCAGGCCTTTGCCTCTACTGGACTAGAGAGCGGGGCTTCAGGCCGCGGCAGCTACTACAGCACAGGTGCACCTGCGGGTCAGACCGAGCTCAGCCAGGAGCGCCAAAACCTCTTCACCGGCTATTTTCGCTCACTGCTCGATTCGGATGACTCCTCCGACCTCTTAGACTTTGCCCTCTCAGCCTCTCGCCCCGAGTCCCGGAAGGCGTCAGGCACCTACGCAGGGCCCCCCACCAGCACCCTGCCCTCCCAGCGGGGCCTGGCCACCTTCCCCAGCCGGGGAGCCAAGGCCAGCCCAGTGGCTGTGGGCAGCAGCGGGGCTGGTGCGGACCCCTCCTTCCAGCCCGTCTTGCCCTCTCGCCAGACCTTCCCACCAGGCCGGGCAGCGAGCTATGGGATAACTCCGGCCACTTCAGACTGCCGGGCAGCCGAGACCTTCCCGAAACTGGCTCCCCCACCTTCAGCTGTGGCCCGCTCACCTACCACCCACCCACCCACCAACACCTACCCACCCCAGTATGGCGGCTACGGGGCCGGACAAAGCGTTTTTGCCCCGGCTAAGCCCTTTACGGGCCAGGACTGTGCTAACAGCAAGGACTGCAGCTTCGCCTACGGCAGCGGCAACAGCCTGCCTGCCTCTCCCAGCAGCGCCCACAGCGCCGGCTACGCCCCACCGCCTACTGGTGGCCCCTGCCTGCCACCCAGCAAGGCCTCCTTCTTCAACAGCTCTGAGGGGGCCCCCTTCTCTGGCTCAGCCCCCACACCCCTGCGCTGTGACAGCCGGGCCAGCACCGTCTCACCCGGCGGCTACATGGTACCCAAGGGCACCACTGCCTCTGCCACCTCTGCTGCCTCTGCCGCCTCCTCCTCCTCCTCCTCCTTCCAGCCCTCGCCTGAAAACTGTCGGCAGTTTGCGGGGGCTTCTCAGTGGCCTTTCCGGCAGGGCTATGGAGGCCTGGACTGGGCCTCGGAGGCCTTCAGTCAGCTCTACAATCCCGGTTTCGACTGCCACGTCAGCGAGCCCAACGTGATCCTGGACATCTCCAACTACACGCCGCAGAAGGTGAAGCAGCAGACGGCCGTGTCCGAGACCTTCTCCGAATCATCCTCCGACAGCACCCAGTTCAATCAACCGGTCGGTGGCGGTTTTCGGCGTGCCAACAGCGAGGCCTCGAGCAGCGAGGGCCAGTCGAGCCTGTCCAGCCTGGAGAAACTAATGATGGACTGGAATGAGGCGTCCTCTGCCCCCGGCTACAACTGGAACCAGAGCGTCCTCTTCCAGAGCAGCTCCAAGCCAGGCCGTGGACGGCGGAAGAAGGTGGACCTGTTCGAGGCCTCACATCTGGGCTTTCCATCGTCCGCCTCGGCCACTGCCTCAGGCTACCCGTCCAAACGGAGCACCGGGCCCCGGCAACCACGAGGTGGACGGGGTGGTGGGGCCTGCTCAGCCAAGAAGGAGCGAGGCGGTGCAGCAGCCAAAGCCAAGTTCATCCCCAAGCCGCAGCCAGTCAACCCCCTGTTCCAGGACAGCCCAGACCTTGGCCTGGACTACTACAGTGGAGACAGCAGCATGTCGCCACTGCCGTCCCAGTCAAGGGCCTTTGGTGTGGGTGAGCGAGACCCTTGTGACTTCATGGGACCCTACTCCATGAACCCGTCCACCCCTTCTGACGGCACCTTCGGCCAAGGCTTCCACTGCGACTCGCCCAGCCTGGGTGCTCCTGAGTTAGACGGCAAGCATTTCCCGCCTCTGGCCCACCCACCCACGGTGTTTGATGCTGGCCTGCAGAAGGCGTACTCACCCACCTGCTCACCCACACTGGGCTTCAAGGAGGAGCTGCGGCCGCCACCCACAAAGCTGGCTGCCTGCGAGCCCCTCAAGCATGGGCTCCAGGGGGCCAGCCTGGGCCACGCAGCTGCAGCCCAGGCCCATCTTAGCTGTCGGGACCTGCCACTGGGCCAGCCCCACTATGACTCCCCCAGCTGCAAGGGCACAGCTTACTGGTACCCGCCAGGCTCAGCTGCCCGCAGCCCGCCCTATGAAGGGAAGGTGGGTACGGGGCTGCTGGCTGACTTCCTGGGCAGGACGGAGGCCGCGTGCCTCAGTGCCCCACACCTGGCTAGCCCGCCGGCCACGCCCAAGGCCGACAAGGAGCCACTGGAGATGGCCCGGCCGCCTGGCCCACCCCGTGGCCCCGCTGCTGCCGCTGCTGGCTATGGCTGCCCACTCCTTAGTGACTTGACCCTGTCCCCTGTGCCGAGGGACTCGCTGCTGCCCCTGCAGGATACCGCCTACAGGTATCCAGGCTTTATGCCGCAGGCGCATCCCGGCCTGGGTGGGGGCCCCAAGAGCGGCTTCCTGGGGCCCATGGCGGAACCTCACCCTGAGGACACATTCACCGTCACCTCCCTGTAGTGCCAACTGAAGTGCCGACTGGACCTCGAGGTTTTGTTCCTGGGTGAGTCTGGGGATGCGGGTGGAGTGGGCGGAGGCCTGGGGGGTGGGAAGGATGAGGACGTTAGAGCTTGGACAAGGGGAAGAGGTGCAGTGATGAGCAGGAAGGATTTAAGGACAAGCTCAGGGACCCGATAATAGGAAGTTGGGATTCAGGAAGGAGTCTGGGATTAGGTGTTGGGGACGGTCTTCAGGAAGGGATGGGGTGCTTGGGTGGGGAACCCAGCATGAGGCTTGGACGTTGAGTTACTGAAATGGTTGGAGAACCCTGGACTGGATGTGGTCATCTGGTTTGGTTCATCAAATGTTTATCTTCCTTGTCCAGGCCAGCTCCTAGGCGGGCACTGCCTGAGTCCCAGGAAATACCTACCACTTGACCTCTCGCAAAGGAGGGCATGTGCAGGGCCCTGTGGGAGATGAGCGAAAGGTGAAGCAGGGTGATAATTAACTGCCAGGGCCCATCCAGGGTACAGCCCCTGCCAGCCTCCCACACTTCTCTAGGAGCTTCATTTAGTCCGAGATGCAGTCTGGCAGGGGTCAGGCCAAGGGTGTGGTCACTATGTCCTGGTCACAGTCTGCGAGGGCTTTTTACAGAATGTCCTGAAGTGTCTTTCCTGGTCCCTCGGGGTGCACCCAGAGATTATTTGTCAATACCTTCAACCTGAGATGGGCTCAGAGTGGTCAGAGGCAGGCAGGCTAGGGATCCAGGAGTGGAAAAAGGTTGCTGGGATCCTGCTGTGCCTGACAACCCGCACCCAGTGGGTCTATCCCCAGGCAGCATATTTCCTGACCAGTCCCTTTCCGGAAGCCGAATGCTTTTCCAAGAGTTCTGCTAAATTTCGCTAGATGTTTAGGCACCGTGTCCTCATTAGGTGGAGTCAAAAATTTTAGTATTCTTAAGATTTTGTTTAAGAAAAGGAAAATAAACGAGGGGGAAATGCCTCCTAAATGGTAAAAAGAGACAGGGTTGGAAGAGTCATTTTCCTGAAGCACAACCAGCTCCAGAAAGACAGCCACAGCTGGTCCATCAGATCTTCACTGTTTGGACAACAGACCCGTCACCAAAGTGGCTCAGATGTGGTAGGTGGTGGGGAAGGGGACTGGGGGCCTGTCTCAGCCCTTCACCCTCCACCTCTGCTGCCACCGCAACCTCCTGGGAGTGTCTCTTCCTGGAGGAGGAATAGCAGGGCTCCTGGAAAGTCCCATCCCTGCTCTGGGGAGGCCATTCGAGGCCAGGGTGACTCAGGGTCCTGAAGTTGTGTCAGTGGAAACTTATTATCCCCTTTCTGCCTGACCCCACGTCCCTTGGTGCCCAGAGGTGGCAAAGGGCAGCACGTGGGAGTCAGGCGGCCTGGAGAAGGACCGTTCCCCAATTGGCCATCAACTTGCTGTATGCCCTTGACCACGCTTTTACTCCCTCCAGCTCTGGGCCTCTGTTTCCCCATCTGTTCAAGAAATTTGACTTTGATCATCTTTTAGGTGTTCCAACTCTGCATGGCATAGACAGTGGACCAACCTTTTTTTTTTTTTTTTTTTTTTTGGCAGCATAGTTTCCTCCTAATGAAGCCAGGCCAAGATTAAAATGGCCTTCCATTCCCCATGCGTCTCACTGCAAGCAGCAGTGCTGCAGATCTGAAGCAGGCCAGGGAGAAGCTGCTTAGGGTTTAAAATGTCAAACTCTTGATCCTTCTCACTGGAGGGGAGATGTCTCATGGATAATCCAGAAATGTGAAATAATCCAAAAACCGTTCCTCCTGGGCTCTGGGTGGGAAAATAAATGAATGTGGGGGCTGGGTGTTTGAGCAGGTCACAGCTCAGTGAGATACATAATGGAGCCATCCAGTGAGGCCTGAACACAGGAGGAACTGGGATGCCATCCAGCCCCACATTCTGGCCACGCTCCCTACTCAGGGCTGGGAGTTGACAGCACTGTCCTCAGACTGATGCATTCAGTTGCTCCAGAGACATCTGTCCAGCACCCACTGTGACCCAGGCATTGGGGGGGGGGGGGCACCACAGTGAACACCACAGAGGAGGCCCTGGTCCTCAGGGGACTTCCAGTTTAGAACGAAGGACATTTGATAATCATTTGGTAACGATTGCTGTACAAAGGACTGCAAAAGAGGAAAAGGTAGGAGGCCGTGGGAGCCTGCAGCAGGCTGACCAGATCCTGAAGCTGATGCCTGAAGGGGCATCAGCTAGACAGGGAGTGGGAAGAACATTCTGGGCAGGGGAAACAGCGATGGGTAAAGCCCTGGGGTAGGAAGGAGCTCAGATTTGAAAAACTGATAGGAGGACAGTAACACTGACTGAGCAGGCAGGGCAGGCAGGGCATTGGAAGGAGTTTGAACTATATTCCAAGACCAGTGGGAACCATTGAGGAGTTCTCCGCTAGAAGGCTCCCCCCACCTCAGCCCCCCCCCCCCCCCCCCGCACCGAGCAAGTATCAGAAGTAGTGGTTCAGCTCAGCCTCACATCTTGAGCCCCTCGATGCCCGTCCCAGTACCAGGCATAGGGGAAGCAAAGCAGACACGGCTCCTGTCCTCAGAGCTCAGCATCCACCCCAGGAAGCTAAAACCAGTACCTGGTGGAAAGTGGCAGGTGCCCAGACGTAGGGAGAAACAAAGCTTGTGTACCAGGAAGGTGGGTGTTAGGGTCAGAAGTCATCTTTCAGAACTTCTGGTAAAAAAAGGGACACATATCTGTGCTGGGGCCTTCATGCAATGCTGCCTCGCTGACCCTTCACAGCAGGCCAGGAAATGGTTGCACCCTCCCCCTGGCACCCCATCAGAGAATCGAGGAAGCAGGTGCAGCTCTGAACCTTGCCAGGGTATCCACAGTTAGTGAATGGTGTAGTCAGGATTTGAACTCAGTATTGCTTCCCCAGAACCTGGGTACCCTGCCATGCCACTCCCCCTCCAGCCCATGCCACTGACTCACCATCCACCAAATGACAGATTGGACACTCCCTACAAATGTTTCTGGGTCTGACATTTTAAATGGATTTTGAGGTTCTGTGGAAGCATTTGAACTTGACCTTGAAAAATAGGCAGGATTTGGACAGCCAGAGACTTGGGGGGAGGGGGGGGAGGGCATTCCAGGCAGAGGGAACTGTGGGCAAGGGGAGGTCACACCCCACTGTGAGTTAGAAGAGGAAAGCTCAGGGGAGCCAGAGTTGGAAATGTGGGACCCCCTTGGTCAGAGAACTGACCTGGTGGGACAGAGAGGGAAGGGGTAGGGGGTGGGGAGCGCTTGGGCCCCATCTCCAGTCCCTTAGATGGAAAGCAGAGCCAGGGAGCCTGACTCCACACTGGGCCCTCATGACTGAAGATCAGCCCTACCTAGACCCTGGGGATGGGGATGGGATCAGGAAGGGCCCTCCAAGGTGCTCAGGAATGTCAAGTCTCCCTGTCCTCCCTATTCTCTCTCAGGCCTGGACCTGAGGCCAAGAGAAATGTCACAGGTCTTCCAAGGTTACACCAGCCTGGGGCCTGACCAGAGCAGGAAGCAGTTTCCAACCAAGGCCACTAAGCCAGCCAGGGTCAGGAGGCATGCCCGGACCTGGGCCAGGCCCCGACTGCTCTGTGCTTTGTCTCTCTGTGTCTTGAAACCTCAAGAGGTCGCTTGATCTTGCCTCTGGCTCTGAGCAAGAAGCCCTCACGTCTGGGGTCAGCCATGTCTCCCCGGCCTCTTGCGGGCTCTTTTTCACACTGTCCTCCCTCCCATCCTATTTCTTGCCTCTCGCACAGCCATTTTCAGGCCAGGCCTTCTCATTCTGAGCCCTCATTTCCTGGAAATATAATCTCTCTGTGAACATGCCCTCTCATGCTCCTCCTCCCCCATTTCCCCACATCCCTGTGGACCCGGAAGAACCTGAGGGGGTGAGGCCCTGAAACGGGAGGATCGTGGCAAGGAGCATGCGTGTAGGTGCAGACCAGCCTCTGTGCAGGGCCTGGTTCCATCCCTTACCAGTTATGTGACCTGGTGAGTCACATCACCTTGCTGCATATCTTGTAGAATTAATGAGATTACCCCTGAAGCCCTTAGCCCGGTCCCTGGCACACAATAGGCACATAGCCAGTGGTTGGTAAATGAGTGGATAAATGCCTCCCACCAGCTGAATTCTGTCACCCAGTCTATGTGACACACACACACACATCTGACCCTTTCCTCCTTGCTCCGGACTTTGTAGCCAGGCTTCCTTCACCTGCTGTCCCTGCTGTCTCCTAGGAAGGATTTTGTATCTAGTGTGGGTTTGGGGCCTTTGGTGGGAGGCTGTGAAACAAACACCACCTAGTTTTTGGCCGATTCGTCCCTGGAGAGGGGAGTGGTGCAGAGACAAGGTAAGTCACAGGCTCCACCCCAAGGCCTCTGAAGCCTGATGGGCAACGGGACCCAGACTTCTAAATGACCCAGGTCAGCTAGACACACTTCCCATGCGGTTCTTCGCACCAGTCCCCTCTCTCAGTGCAGATCATCTGAAAAAGATAGCCTTGTGACTTTGTAATACATCGTGGTTTTTTTTTCTCCCAGCAGATTTTCCATCTTTGTCATCATGACTTTTGCTGCCATAGTGCCCTCTATGCTAGAGGGCAAGGGGACGTAGGTTAATTCTGTGTTCAACACACACGAGCCAGCCACACCTGCCCTGGGCCAGGTATTGCACCTGGTGCTGAGGATACCACTGAACGAGACAAGAAATGTCCTGCCCTCATGGAGTTTACAGCCTATAAACAGGTGTTCATTGAAAGCCTCCATGTGGGCATCGCTCTCCAGGGCAAGGACTGAAATAGTCCCACCGGATATACCAGGGGCCACCCTCCTGAACCATGAGCAGGGGCGAGCAGCAAGAGCTTCCTGGAGGCAGAAAATGGGTCTTGAACAAATTTGAGGCTCCAGAAGCTGTAGCCTTGGGTCAGTGCAACCAATGCCTGCCACATCTCTGCCCTAAGTCCTGCCCCCAGCCCGAGTGCATTCTCCCCTTTGTGGCCACCAAAGTGCTTGTTCAGCATTTCTGGATGCATGGTGTCTGGAGCCCCCTCCCCCCCCCAAATATTTACTGGATGAATTAATCAAGTACATTTGCTCCTGTGACTCCGTTGCTTAACATCTTTTGATTGCATCCTCTCTCCAGTCTTACAAAATAAAGGCCCAGCTACCTAGCCTGGTATTCCAGGTAGTCAGGTCTTTTTCGTCTCTGACCTCCTCACACACTCTCCCTTTCCAGCCCTAGAATGTGGAATTAGGAGGGAGCTTTCCGGGGCAGCCTTTCCCCAGGGTACCCTGTGCCTTTCCTCTGGCTGTCCCTGGCCTGGGCTGCCCTTTCCTGCCTACCATCCATCTCCCACCTGTCAGTTCCTATCTTTCATTCAGACATCACCTCCTCCAAGAAGTGTTCCAGGATCCTTCCCAGGCGCACTTAATCTCCAGCCTTTTATGCATCCATGACAGCCCTTCCTGGGAATGTCCTCCTTATCACGTCCTCATCGGCTCCTTTAGACTGGCTGCTCGTCTCTGTGCATGTTCCCTGCCTTCCCTGATGTCTCATCGTGCCTGGGACATTGTTTTTTGCCTTGAGTCAAAGAGGAGCATGTACAAAGCAAAACAAAACAAAAAACAAAGAGGAGCATGTAGACCATAGAGAATTGAGAGAGGGAAAGGTGAGCACTGGGAGTCGGTAGGAGACCATCTCTCTCCCCCCTTGCTGTCCTCACATAGGTTCCTAAGATGGGGCAGGGGAGGGTTGTATGAATAAACCAGTCTGAACTCTGCAGGCTAACTAGGTTTTTGGAGTTCTCCAAGTACAACCCCGCCCAGTTTACAGACAGGGAGGGGGACTCGCCCAAAGACACAACAGCCACCCTAGCAGGGAGCATGGAATGACAGAGCCAGGAGGGGCCCTTGGGGATCACTCGGTCACGTGCCCAACATATACGCATCGCTAGTGCCCGCCTGCGGAGTCACCTCTGATCAGGAAGGCAGAGAGTATGGGTGTTGGGTATAGAGCCTCCTAGGACTGGTAAGCAATGTGCAGCAGCAAGGTGGGAGATACACACAAGCTTGGTGGGTGACCATGGATACGAACCCTATTTGGTCGCCATAGCCTCCCCCTCTATGCCCAGCAGTAGAGGAAGTGGGGAAAGATCCCTAAGGAGAGAATGGCTGGCAGAGCCAGAATTTAAGGAGTGCCTATGGTCACTATCGGACACAGATTTTGAAAAAAATGTTCTGGAGTGGGGAGGAGAGCCACACCCACACCCTATAGCCAGTCCATCCCGCCAGACTGTCTCCCATCTGTCAAGTGTGGTCTGAGCCCCAGGGAAGCAGTATCCTCTCTACATTTGAGGGACTCACTGGCCTGACTTTGCCTGAAGATGTCAGAGGGGTTGCCTTTGGGCAACTGTGGTTTGCCTCTAACCCCTTTTCTTTGGGGCCTGAAGATCTCTTCCATTACCTATTCAACCCCCAATTTTACATAGAAACTGAAGCCCAGAGAGGGAAAGGGCCTGCCCTGGGTCACACAGCAAATCAATCTCTCAAACTTCCATGCATTCTGTGTGCCTTCTGCTCCACTGCCTTGTTTGGTGTTGAGACCCCCTCCTGGAGGGCAGAGACCAGAAGGGGGGGGGGGGGGTTAGACCAGGGCTCACAGCCTGGCAGTTAGTGGGTGTGAATACATGTCTGCTGGTTGCTTAAACGAAAACACAAAACATGTGCTCCTTTGCGGGGAAGAGCAGCCTGGACAGCCTGATATCTGCATGATCTGCAGCACTGTGAATCCCTGCTCCGCTATCCCTCCGTGCTCCCAGTGCCAGCCCCCACTGACCGGCAGAGACCATTTCATGCCTTGGCGGAGCGCGAGGACTCAGTGGAACGTGGTTCTGCAGTTGTTCAGTATGGAGGCACTAAAAGGTTAAGTCTCATGAACAATGGCTGGTGTCCTGGGGCGCCAGGTGCATGCTGGCACTGGGGATGTAGAGGCACCACACACAGGTCTCTGCCCTGGAGGAGCGTGGAAGGGAATGACAAGTGCACCAGTAGCTATGGTAACAGGGTGGTCTAAGGAGGCGTCCTGGAGATGTGCAAGACCTGAGCTGGACCTTGACATGCTGATTGGACTTACACTGGTCGTCGCTCTGGCACTGGGTCGGCACATATTCTTGACGCCGGCATGTGCTGGGCGCTGCGCTCAGCAGTGAGTTGAAGAGCCATAGTCCCTCCTGCCAAAGCTGGGTTGGGTGCCCCCTCTGTGCTCCCTGAACCCACCCCCACCCCCACCAACAGCTGCCTTTAGCACAGCCCCCATCTCCCGACATTTGTAAATTGCCTGCTTTGGGGGTCGGCTTTGCTTCAGTCTCTGCTCTGTGAGCCCCGCAAGGGCAGGGGCCAGATCCGTCTCCTCTGCTTTGTCCCCAGTGCCCAGCACAGGGCCGCCTGGCATGGCAGCATTAGTTTTGTTTTGTAGAAGTCAGGGTTCTACACGGCTACAGCATCCTCCCTTCTCCTCGCTCAGGAACCTCTGGTTTTGATTCTCTCCCCATCCCCCAGATTCTGGCCCAGTCCCGAAAGCTGGGGAGGGCAGAGGGAGGAGGAAGGTGAGACAGCGAGGGCTGAGCCGAGGGGTGAGAAAGCCTCCCTGCTGCCTGGCCGCCGGCACCACGGGAATGGTTCTGGCAGGAGCTGCCTGCTGGGCTGAGATCACCATGGAGACCTGGCTTGGAGAGGGTCACTGGCAGTGGCTAAGGGCCGGAGGGGGCGGGGGTGACAGGGATTTGTGCAGAGGCTCCCAGCCTGCCCCGGGGCCCTTAGGGGGAGCAGAGAAGACTGGGGTTTGGTATGGTCCACTTGCTGAGTGGTTTGGAGCAGCTGGTCCTGAATCTCCCCCTCACTTGTCACCCCAGCACACTATACCCGTCTCCCCAACGGCGGTTCCTCAGCTTGCCAGCTGTTCCTCAACTGCAGCAAGGCTGCCCTACAGATAGGTACCCCCAGGCCCCAGCTGAACCCACCCGTTCCCCCAGATACAGTAGTCCTGTGCCCTCGTGGATGCCCTGCTTATCCCTACAGCTGTTCCTGTTTGTCACCCTAACTGGAGAACTGACATCCATTCCCAGCAGCACCCCCTGGCCCAAGAGCTGCTCTCCCACCGTTCACCCTAGTTCTAACACAGCTGCCCCCTGACAGGCGCACCCCGTCCCCCTGCGGCTGATCCACCACCCTCCCTCACTGCAGGGGACCTGACGGCTTCACGGGCTGCAGCTCCTGCCCTTCCCCTCCCACCTCTGCTTGCTGCCTGCCTGGGTGATACACCGGGATGGGGGCTGCCCCAGCCTTGTGAGAGCCCACCTGGTTCCCCTGGCCCTGGGGGGAGTCCTGGCAAGTCCAGCCTCAGGACAAAAGTCTTCCCCAGGGCCGACTGCCCAGCAGACAGCAGCCGAGGCTGAGCAGAATTTAAATGTGGCCCTGTTGCGAAGGGAAGCCAAGAAAGGACAAGGGAGGAAAGGCTTTCTGTGGCCGCCTGTTTCCTGCAGGGGTGGGGGAGGGAGGACGGCCCGCTGAGGGGTCTTAGAAGGCAATTTTGGAACCCCCCATCCCTTATTTCTGCTGGGATGGGTCACTCACCAAGTGTGGGATGGGAATTTCAGGGCTCTGCGAGGAGGCCCCCAGAACTCAGAAAGTGCCAGGCTAACGACTGCCGGTCTTGAGAATAACCCAGCCCATCCCTGTCCCTCTGGGCATCTTCCCGCTTAGCCCCAGCAAAACCTTGGGTTCTGAATGGGGAAGTGTGGAGAAGGGGTACTTCAGACCTCCAATGTCTAGTGATTGTAGAGACTGGGAACTTGGGAGTTTCTGAGCCTCAGGAGGGCGAGGGGTACAGCCAAACACTGATGGTATTGTGCTGGGCAATTTCTTTATTCCTTTATTCAGACAGACTTCCTCCTCACCTCGAGCCTCTGTAAGGAACAGAATAGCATTGGGGGGTGGGGGCTGAGAAAGGGTTGGAATTAGAAGAAACGAAAGTGCACGGGTGTGCAGTTCACACCTGTGCTGTGCTCAAGCCCTGTCTTCCCCACCGTGTCCTTCCTCAGAACAGAATTCCTAAACTCATTGTTGGACGAGGAAACTGAGGCTTGGGGCACCTAGCTGGCCCAGGTCCCAGGAAAATAATAACGACTTGTAATTAGGATCCTTTATTATGTTTTATGTACCAGGGTTAATCTACCTTAAACCACTGAATCCTCCCAGCAAACATATGGACTGGTTTCATTATCCCCTTTTTTAGATGAGCAAACTGAGGCTCATAGAGATTCACCGACTTGCACAACGTTATAGAACTATCCGGTAGTAGTGCTAGCATTTGAACTTGGTTGTGTCTGACTCAGGAGCCCAAGTTCTTAACAAACTGCACTGCCTGGAGCCCTGACTCCTCTCCTTTACCTCTCAGTGGTACGGGCCTTAGATACGAACCTATTTTACAGATGGGGAAACTGAGTTCAGAGAAGGCCAGAAGCAGTCCATTGTCGCGGGGGCGGGGGGGGGTACTCTTTGGAGTTTTCTGGGAGAAGGAACGATGTCATTAGCTTCTCCCAGGATGCTGGTAGGAAGTGGGTGGGTGGGGGTCCCACTCTTAACATCCCTGTTCTCAGAATTCCATGTCTGTGCCTACAGCTGACTTCTGCCTCTTTTGTGTTTCTTTGCAGCTTTCAGAAAACCAACGCCAAGACCCCTCCCAGCGTCCACATTGTCCTCCGGCAGGAGCGCCTGCCCCTCTGCCTCCCGCCCCACCCCCCGGTACCCCTTTGCACTCCCACATCCCCCCACCTCTCCCTGCCCATCTCCTCCACGCAGAAGCCGAAGGTGAGCCCTTTCTGCACAAAACCAGCAATTGTAAATACTTTTTAAAAATGTACAAAACTTAAAAACAAAACACAGTTTTAGAAAAAGACAAAAAAAAAAAAGAGAGAGAGAGAGCGAGCGAGCGTGTGCAAGAGGTTGCGAGCGGGGCCCCGAGGTGTCCAGAGCCCCTGCAAGTATGCACTGAGAAATTTATCTACAGGTCGTTTGACAAAAATGAACAATATCCTATTTATTGTATATACTGTTTTATTATAAATCGTGGATTGTATATTGCATTCTGTAAACCTGCTGTGGTCCCGTGGTGTGCAAATTCGCATGGTAGGGGGGAGGGAGAAGAACCTCTTGCGGGAGCTTTTTTTTTTTTTTTTTCTTTCTTTCTTTCTTATTTTTCACTCTTTTGGGTTTTCTCTTCTGTTGTTGTTGTTGTTTTCTGTTTTGGCAGGACACACCCAAAGATCCAAGTTTGTATTAAAAAGAAATGAAAAAAAGCAAAAAAAAAAAAAAAAAAGCCACCTTGTGTCTTGTGAAAGGGGGTGAGTGAGGGTGGATGGAATGGAAGAGGCATGGCCGCGTTTTGTCAGGCACTGGTTCCCCAAAGTTGAAATACCTTCATGTGCCCCCTCCCTCCGAGTTCTCCCTTCTGCCTGGGATCAGAGTCAGCTTTGCATCTGGGAACCGCCCCCAGACCCCACTCCCGGATTACCGCCCAGGCCCTGGGTCTCCCTTGCCCCTGGGGTTCCCCAGCCAGCTCCATAGGGCTTCGTGGTCCCTGGTCCATGCATTATGTCCCAGATCCAGGCATTCTGCCTGGTCTTGGTCCTGGGTCTCCCCTGATCCTGAGACCTGTATTCTGTCCCATGCATCAGGACCCCAAAGTACAGGGAGGCTTGCCTCTAGGATCCCCTGTTCTCCCCCCAAGTCCTAGGTTTCCTCTCCCTGAGGGATCCCCGTTATGAATCAGGTCTTGGGTCTCTCTGCTTCTGGACCCTTTCATTCCATGCTAGATCCCAGGTCTCCTGACTCTAGTCCCTTCATTTGTACTATGTCACCCCAGCCTTTGGGCCCTACAGTTCTACCCTGGTTCAGGGACACCTGTCTTTGAGATACGCGTTCCAGCCTAAACCCAAGAACCCTTGTGGGACACACCCCTTCCCCACAAAGACTGGAGTACGCTTGCTTGCGTATCTCCCATTCACCCCAGGTCTTGGGTCTCCTTGGTCTCCGGGCCCCCCATTTTGCCCCAACACACCTGCATTTGCACACCTGTGCAAATTCCAAAGTTTGACTAAGCCAGTAACCCTGATACTTTTTTTTTTTAAGTTTATTTATTTTGAGAGATACAGAGACAATGTGAGCAGGGGAGGGGCAGAGAGGGAGGGAGAGAGAGAGAGAGCGAGAATCCCAAGCAGGCTCCATGCTGCCAGTGCAAAGCCAGATGCAGGGCTTGAACTCAGGAAACAGTGAGATCACGACCTGAGCCAAAACCAAGAGTTGGACACTCAACCAACTGAGCCCCCCAGGCACCCCAACCCTGCTATTTCTGCCTTTCTCTCTCCACCCTGAACCCCAAATCCCAGGTCTGTTTCCTCCCAGCTTTTATAAATTTTGTATAAAGAAAACCCATTTCTGGCCTATTTCTGGTGGGCCTGGAAAAGCTAAATTGTTCCCCACTCCCTGACTTTGGGGAGCACTTGGCTGTCCTTGACCACTTTGAGCTGCCTGGTCTTTGGCAGACAGCTTTTCCCATGGATCCACTTCATGCTGAAGTTCTGTGAAACGTGGCTCTCTGTGTGTCTCCCGCTGAAGATCAAGGAGATCCCAAGGGATGGGCTCCAAATGGCCCAACCCGCAAGGCTCGGGTCTTGAGAGAGTCTGAGGAACCCTTGGTGTGAGGGGGAGAGAGACCCCCAGCTTCTGGGGACGCCTGTCTGGAGGAGGAGGCCAGAGGATTCAGATGGGGCAGGTAAAACAGTCCCCTAAAAAAAAAAAAAGTCCCCTAAAACGGCAGCCTCTGTGCTGGATGTGAGGTTTAGCCACCCACCAAGCCCCCTCTAAGCATCCATAAAACTCAAGAAGACACTGTCGCCTCACTGCACGGCGAGGCGAAGGCAGCAACACTAAGCTCAAGGCTACATTCCGGTATGGCGCTGCAAGTGGGGGCAGGGAGCAGTAAGACCCAGTAGGAGCCTGGAAGGGGGTCTTTGTTACCTGAGGAGTAAACAGCACGTGCAAAGGCCTGGGAGGTGGGGGCGGGGCAGGCAGAAGCCACACATCTTAGGTCGTTTTGGAGCAGACGCTGTGTGTGGAGGGGAGAGGACAGGGAGAGGGCTTTGACAAGGTCACTCTGGAGCCCGGCGGAGGCTCTTTGGAGTAGGTGGCGTGGATGGAACCAGTGGGGGAGGCGAGAGAAGCCTGTTTTCAGCCCCACGAATGCCTGCAGGGAGAAAATAAGTGTGTTCAGTGCTGCTGAGAAAGCAGAAGAAGCTTGGGAACGCTGTCCAGGTGGGGCTGGCTTGGGAGAGGTTGGGGGAGGGGGCTGAGGGCTGGGGGGCGGGGTACGGAGGGTGCCCAGAGGAGTTTCGGTGAGGTAAGGGGGCAGTAGGGAGAGTTCAGTGGAAGGGACTGGGGGCTCTACTTGAAATGGGGAGGGAGGGCAGTGAAGGCTTGTGTGCCCAGGAATTGGTGGGGGTGGGGAGGGAAGACCCAGGAAGGAAATGGAAGTTTAGGGAGGTGATTATAGCCCAGGAGGGGGCTCATTAACTTGAAGAGGGTTTTGGAGAAAGGTTGGGGATTCACTGCCAAGAATAGAGCTACGGTTTCTGGGATGGGAGGGAGACTTGGAGAGCAAGCTCCTGGAAAGTGAAAGTGGGGGGCGACGTGAGAATGGGAGCGCAGGGAGGGAAAGGGTCTCAGTCTTGAGGCTTAGTAAGGGGTGAGGAGGGCAGAGGTGTATTTTGGAGAGCAGACTCGGGAGATCTGCCAGGGCCAAGGGCCCGGCCTTTGGGATGGAAGTCTCTCCGACCCCATCCAGGTGGGTAGGGCAGGGATGGGGGTCACCCTATTTTGATCTGTTCTTTTCAGAAATTTTGGCCTCACCACAGTCACAGCCCTGCACCTGATTCCAGAAAGCATCAAGGCAATGCGGCTCAAAGAGGTTTGGGGGTCAGCACTGTTGTTGAATACTTCCCTGAAGTTTGTGTTCCTCAAAACAATCCTTGAGGTAGAGAATTTACTCGCCTCATTTATAGATGAGAAAATAGGTTCGAGACAGAGAGTAAGTGACTTGTCCAAGACCACATGAGAAGTGGGCAGAGGTAGTGTGTCTCAGAGCCCTTGGTCTTTTCTCTTTTCTTTTCTTTTCTTTTCTTTCTTTTCTTTTAGTCCTTGGTCTTCCATAACAATTTAAATTAAGAAAAAAATCTTGCTTAAAAAATTCACTCAAGGGGCACCTGGGTGGCTCAGTTGGTTAAGCATCCGACTTCGACTCAGGTCTTGATCTCACAGTTCACGGGTTCCTGCCCCGAGTCGGGCTGTGTGCTAAGGGCTCGGAGCCTGGAGCCTGCTTCAGATTCTGTCTCCCTCTCTCTGCCCCTCCCCCACCCATGCTCTGTTTCTCTCTGTCTCAAAAATAAACATAAAGAAAATTTTTTTTAAATTCAAAGTCTAAATAAATATAGGAAATGATTTATTTATTATGTACCAGGTACTGTTCTAAACTCTATATATAAAATTCATTCCATGTCCATAACAATTCTATGACAAGGCTTTATTGTAATGATTATTATCCTGTTTTATAGAAGGAACCTCAAGTGCAGAGAGGTAAAGACCACTCAGTGAGTAAATAGTGATCCCAGAGTTCAAACCCAAGTAATCTGGTTTGGGAGTCAGCTTTGATGTACTGTTAAAAGTGAAAACCCACTCTACCCACATCCCTGGTAATAACCTACGTGTCAACATTTTCAGGTCCATTCATCTAGATCAATGTTTCTCAGCCCAGAAAGTCTGATTTCATTGGGCTGGATGGGTCCTGGGTAATGGGACTTTTAAAAGCTACCCTGGTGACTCTAATGTGCAAAGTTCAGAATCTCTAATCCAGCTATTGTGCTGAGTGTTTACACACAAGTACCCACCTGTGTGCACACACCTATATTTTTTTATTTTTTTTAATGTTTATTTTATTTTTGAGAGAGACAGACAGACAGACAGAGTGTGAGCCGGGGAGGGGCAGAGAGAGAGGGAGACACAGAATCGGAAGCAGGCTCCAGGCTCCGAGCTGTCAGCACAGAGCCCGACGCGGGGCTCGAACACTCGAACTGTGAGATCATGACCTGAGCCGAAGTCGGACACCCACCCGACTGAGCCAGCCAGGCGCCCCTGCACACACCTATATTTAATGTGTTGTCCTAGGTGTTCGTAAGATGTACACATCTTATGTACACATAAGAAGAAGATGTGTACATCTTATGTACACATAAGAAGTATGTGTACACGGTGGTATCCATTAGTGTTTTTCACTGAGTGGCTGTAAATTACTATGGGTTTTCTGAGTGACTGTTAGAAACACTGTAAACACATTCATTCAACAAATATTTCTTAAGCACCTACAAGATTCCAGGCAATGGCCTAGGCATTTGGGGATATAACAGTGAACAAAACAGATGGAGTCTCTGCCTTTGAGTGCATAGTCTGTTGGAATTGACAGATTTGGTCTTATGTCTTTGCCTGTCTGTGGCAGGGGGATAGCTGCCCTTGGAGGTTGCTGAAGGGTGAATGGCTGCCTGGGAGAGCTTAGGAAGGTGAGATTTGCTAGTTGGCTGTGTGCATGGTGGCCTTTCTAGCCCTATGTGCAAATATGTTAGAGAAGGAGACATAGGGCATGTTTCTGGGTTTGAATGAGTGTGGCTGGCTGTGTGGCATGTGTGTAAAGATGTGCATGATCTGGGCCTGTGAAAATGTAGGCAACAGCACGAAGAGAGCATGATAGGGAAGGCTGCGTGCAAGGTAGGCAGGCACCAGCCCAGGACTGCACACAGATGGTGGCACATGCACACACACGCGCATACAGCCAGCAGCTGCAAGAAGGAGGCTGGTTTCCAGTCCCAGGGCACAGACTCCCAGGACCCGGAGAACTCTGCTTTGGGTATGTGGAGGAGGCACAGCTGGGGCTGGAAAGTCTAGAGTGGAGGGAGGGAGGCTGGGGAGCCACATCCTTGATCTCTGGTCTGTTTCAGCAGTTCCGGACTTGGTGCTCTGGGTCTTTGTGTGACTCTGGGTCTCCCTCTCTCTGATGTCTGGATATTGGCATCATTCTCCCTCTTCTGGGTCTTGGGCTCCGAGGCTGATCACATGACTCTGGGTCACCACCTCTCCAGCCTACTTGGCTCTCTGTGTCCCCTCTAAGTCTGTCTCTGCCTCCGTGTCTGACTCTGTCTCCGTGTCCTTCCTTGTCCTTGCCAGGTGGGGGGAGGGGGTCCAGTGCTCAGGGAGCAGGTGTCAGCTCACTCAGGCAGCAGGGAGTGAAGCCAAGGAGGGCACAGAGCCAGCAGCCCCTGGACACACAGCCACACTCCAGGACACACTCAGGGCGCTCACAGGAATGCACAATGACATACATGGAGAGATGGGTTCTCAGGGACATACATACAGGTGCAAAATTCAACACACAGCTAAGCCCAGAAACACAAGGATGCCAGACAAGATCACATGCAGATAGCAAGGGATCACACACACACACACACACACACACACACACACACAGGCAAATACTTATTCAGGCACACACCAGAACAGTCCCATGCACATCTGGGACATTCTTCCAGAGAAAAACCCAGAGCCACGGGCACACAAACGGATACAAACACACACACACCTTCAGGCATGTGCAGGCACACAGGCTCAAAGATAACAAACACAATCACACGCTCGTACACAGATGTACAAAGACACAAGTACACTCAGTTACACCTGGGCTATCACACACCCAGTGCCACATACGTTCGGGATAGGGAGGTAAATGAGCACGGAGAGGCAAATACCCTCAAGGACAACCAGAGACGGAGGCACAACAGGCACACTGAGGGACACACCCAGGCACAGGCAAGAACATCCTCAGGTACATACAACCCCCCCTCGGGGGCTCACTCTGGAGCACCTGGGGACACGCCCACAGGCGGCCGGAGCCTGCGGGGACTGGGGGGAGGGGGGGAGGGGGGGAGGGGGGCGGGGGAAGCAGGGCCGCCTCAGCGCACCTGGCGCCCAGGGCTCGCCCCCAGGCGCCCGGAGCGTGCGTGCCCGTGCGTGCGTGCGTGCCCGCCCGTGCGCGCCGCCACCTGTGGGAGGAGAGGTGCGCACTGCGCCCGGGGCTGCCCGGCTGGCGCGGCGCGGGGGGAGCGGTTGCCATGGCGCGCAGAGCGCGGCCGCATACTAATGGGGAGGCCACGGGCGCTGCCCCCTTGCCGGCCCGGCTCCCTCCTCCCGCTCCTTCCTTCAGGCACTACGAAGTCACCCCGCTGGCGCCCCCCCCCCCCCACTCAAAGGGCCCGAGTCCTGGGGGCTCTCGGGAGGCCCCGGGCTCCGGGACCCTCGCCTCCCCCAGTGCCCCAGAGAAGGCCCAGGCCGGGTGCAAAGAGGGCCGAGGGAAGGCCTGGGGGGCTGCTCTGCCTGGGTGCGGGCACCGAAGGGGCACGGGAGCTGGGAGCGCAGGTGCCGCCTTGGAATGGGGGTGGCTATCCTGGGAGCGTGGGAAATAAAAGGGGGAACGTAACCCTTTTGTTGCCGGAGCCCCCCCCCCCCCCAGTCTGTCTTCCCCAGGCTTGACTGGGGAGGGGGAGGAGACTTGACCAATTCTTGTACAATCCACACCCCTCTATCTGCTTCCAGCATCTCTCCGGTTTTGGCCTGACCTACAGGGGAGGGAGGGCGCATCACTTCACCGCCACTCCAGTTCTGCCCAGAGTCTGACTGGTGATGTGGCGGTGTGCACTGAGGACTGAGGGGAAGGGGGCAGTGGCACCGGAATGGTTAACACCTCCCCGTTACCTCCATCCCAGTCCTAGAGTCCCCCTTTCGTACAACCTTGACCCCCTACCCTCTTAGCCCCACTGTTTTAATTGGCTTGGAGGGGCACGGCGGTACCCTGGGGTGGGGTGGGGGGAGCCAACAGAGGGTTTGCAGGTAGAGACGATGGGGGGGAGCCAGGCGGTTGCCTAGCAACCCCACAGCTGTCTGTTGACCTAGAAGAAGCTGCGCTGTCTTGACACAGCTGGTGTTTACATGTAACCGAGGCTCTGGCTTAGCGCTTGCTTGGAGGAAAGCTGAGGCAGGGCCCTTGTGGCAGCCTGGCCCCGGCCCCCGGCTGTGGTGGGCTCCGTGCCTGCCTGCCCTCTCTGCTTCAGCTCCCACCTCAAGTCCAAAAGGAGAGAGAGTGGGAGGGCAGATCTCAGAGCTGGAGGCTTTGGAGCTGGGGAAAGTTGATGGACACACACACACACACACACACACACTCAACCTGAGGCCTTTAACACAGAAATGGTGGGAGAGACTAAGAAAGGGGCAGGGGAGCGGGTGCCGAGTTTATGCACAGATTTCAACCCACGCACAAGAACACCAACATTCACAGGGACACACGAACATTACGGACCCACAAAATCAAACTGACCTGGGCACACGCACACATAGGCACAGACGTGGCCATTGACATGATGGCATCCAGACAGACACACAGTAACACAGTAATCAAATGACTGAAACCCCGACACGACACGCAGACATCTTGATACAGAGGATAAACAGGCGCTGACCGTCTGACAGAGACACAAACACACTGACGCATATACAGAAACCCCCACGTGTTAACACCAGCACCTCTCACGTTAACACAGTTTATTCCAGCTGGAGTTTGCGGGTCTACATTATGACCCACGTACAGAGTCACCCGCATGCACACAGAGAAACCCACGACTCCCCAACCCCTTATTGATTGCCCGAGGCAGACAGCCACTGACATAGGCAAAGACACACCCAGGAGCCCAACGTGTGAGGAGGCACAGGTCGCTGAAAGACCACGGGCCCTGACATGTCCCACCCGCACCCACACAAATACCTGTAGCACAAACACATGCCGGCCTAGGGTGTGGGCAGAGCTGAGACTCCTCCCGGCCCACAGCCCGAGTATCAGCAGATGTGCCTTGGGGTCAGAGAGCCCTAGAGGCGCCAGGCCCAGGGCCAGATGCACCCATACGTCCTGTGCTGTGCACCTGTGCTGACCCCCAGCTCTAGGGAGAAAACCGCCAGCTCTTTTGCCGGAAGCCCCCAGACGGAAGGAAGAGATCCAGCTCACCCCCAGGAGTCCCTGTCTGAAGCTCTGTCCTCTGGAGCCCCTGGACTGACAAAAGAGGCACTGTCCTGTTCAGATGAGCCCCAGTCTGATGGAGGCCATATTGCCCTCCCAGGCAGCTCTGGACACCACGAACACACACACACACACACACACACACACTAGCATGTGGCAGCTCCTGGGGGGTTCTCGAGGGCTTCCTGATAGAGGTGAGCCCGGGGCCTGGCTTTGGAGCCCAAGAAGTGGGGGAGGGAGTGTGCTGAAGAGGGCCTCCCTGTCTTACCCCATACCCCGCCCCTCATCCAGCAGTTCCTCCTCCCCCCAGGGCCCAAGGGGCCTGCTGGGGCCCCACAGCCCCATCAGCCCAAGCAGTGAGCAGAGGAGGAGAGCGGATATTTTTAGCTTCTCTGCCACTGACATTTCGCAGCAGGCGACCTGGGGTGAAGCTGAGTGAGTGCTGAAGGCTGGGAGAAGCCGACAGCGCCTTCCCGCCCCCCCCCCCCCCCCGCACACACACTCACAACTGTGCGCTGCACGCACATAGCCGCATCCCTCGACACCCCAACGTTCACATAAGGGGCACAGCTTTAGGGACGCAGTCACACCGAGGCACGCACACACGCACCCGTGCACACACTTGGTTCGCGTGCCACTTGTGCCAAAAAGCTCACACACCCGGACACAGAATGTATCTGTTCACACACCCGGATGCCCACAGACACAATTCATCCGCATAACACACTTCCCCACACCCGGTCGAGTGTGCGCACACTCGTTTGTCATACACTCAAGAAAGATGGTTTAGTAACTACTGTGTGTTGGCACTATTCTGAACACCGGGGATACTGGGAGCAAAATCGACAGAAATCCTCCAGCCTTCATAGAGTTTATGTTCTGGCAAGGGAAGTTTGACAATAAACAAAAAAATAAATAAAATACTGCTTTAAGAACCGCACCGCTAGCTAACCCAGTCCCCCACGTATACAACCACACATGTGAACAGTTCCCTGACATTCACCACCCCGCAAACACACACAGCTTGCACACACAACCTGTAGCCAAGACTCCTACAGACAACTCCAGCCATGAACCTCACGACGACCACCAGCATGCATATGCTGCAACACACACCTGCAGTTACACACTTCCCATATAAGTACACACGCAGCTCAAACACATGATGCACGCAGACCCGTGCAGCCACACACACACACACACACACACACACACACTGTACAGAGCTGTACACAGAACACAGCCTCCGCAGGAACATGTAAGTAAGTGCAGAATCGATCCCACAACCCTCTCCCTGCCCCCCCCCCCACACACATGTGCAGGACCATTCCCTCAAGTAAAATTTCTCTCTGCCCATAACAAACATACACATACACACATTCCCGCAATCCTCCCCCAGCCCAGGGAAGTCCAAGTCTGTTTGCCGTACACGTTCACAGGTATGCACACAGAGTCCTAGCACACTCACAAGGTCATAGGCACCCCAACTCCCACGCCCTAAAGAAGCCCCATCCCCCAAGTCAGTTTCATACCCATTGTCCCACCCACAGCCCCTCCCTCCTTTCTCACGAGGCAGATCTGGTCACTGGGCACACACACCCCCAGAATGCCCCCGAGACTCCAATTCTGCTGTCCCTGTCCCAGCCCCCAAGGGGCGGGACTCCCTCCGAGGCGCTCAGAGGTGGCCTCTGGTGCCCTGGCTGGAGGTGGAGGCAAAGGAGTCTATGCTTCTCAGATCTGACCCCAGCAACCTCCTTGCCCTCCCCTCTCCTCCTTCCTCTCTCCTCAAATTCCTTTCCTTCCATTTCTCCATCTCCCCATTCCATCTCCCCAGTAGCCCTTGTGCCAGAACCAAATTCTTCTCTTTTCTTCCAGGTTCTGCTGTCCTAGAGAGGACAAAAAAAAAAAAAAAAAAGCAAGAGTCATTGTCAAATCCTGAAGTCCTGAGAGGGGGAAAGAGATAAATGGGCCACCAAGAAAAGGGAAGGGAAGGACTGATTGGCCCACTGGCCCATGGGTCAGCCTGCACAACAGTCACAGGGAGAAGAGGCCCTGTGTGCCCCGCTCTACTGTGTTACCCTGGAGCAGTTGCCGTGCCTCTCTGGGTCTCTCTTCTGCCTCTGTACAAAGAGGGAGTTGCAGTCAATGATTTCTGAAGCAATGAGATTCTCAAAGACACTGCAGTGGTTGTATAAACAGGGAGAAGGCCTGGAGCCTTGGGAGTCTGATTAGAGAAAGGACAGCCCGCTCCCCAGAGGCTCTCCAACCAGAACCCCCTCCTCCCCCTTCTAGGCCTGGGTTCTGAGAGGCCAACAGCACCCCCTGCCCCCCAACACATATAAACACGTGTGCTCCCCTCAACCCCTAGCCATGTCCTTTGCCCTCTGTGGACCACTGGCATCCAGGCTTGTGTATTTGGGGCTCACATTTGGGCTCTGTGCCGTGAGCCAGTCTATGTGTGCACTGTCTGTCTGTCTGTCTGGTTGCCAGCAGCCTTCAGGCGCCAGGAGGGGAGGCAGCAGTCGGGGAGGTGGGGGTGGGGAAGGAGGTAGCGTTGACAAGTTCCAATGTCTGGCTTTCCCTCCTGGAAACCCCGAGCTGGGGCTGGCCCCCCCTTCCCTTCCTGTCTCTCTCACTCAAGCACGTCCCTTCTAAGAGCCCCTCTCTGCAGACACCCCCAGTGGAACCAAGCCCAGATCTGCTGCCAAGAAGGCCGACATTTCTTAGACTTGCCACGTTAAAGGGGCCTGCACAGGCACGCACTCAAATCCCCCCTCCGTGTCCTCCTCCTGCGCACATTCAGACGACCCGAAACACACAAAGACACGGTTGGACACAGCGGCCACCTGTGCACACAGGAGGTAGCACATGGAGCGCATCTGACCCTGGGCTCACAGACAAGTACAAACACGGCCATGTACTCCCCCCTCCTTCCCACACTCAGCTTACCACAGACTCAGAAGCACGCACAGTTTGCAGCACACGGTGCTCACAGACACGCACAAACATAATCACACGCAGGGCCTTGTCGTGCGGAGGAACAAGTGCAAATCCACAGCATATTGTCTCCCCGCCACCGCCACCACCACCGTCACCCTGTGCAGATGCAACACGGCAACACAATGCCTGTGCTGCCTGTGACCTTGTACACACGGCCAAGCGTATCAGTCCCACACAGTGATCCCCTGCGTCGCTGAAGATAACCACACTTACAAAGTCTCCTGGGCACAGAGACACGGTGTGCCCACACCATGGACATTTGGAGTAGCCCACACAGTTACACAATGTCCTCCTGGGCATGGACCCATGTCCACGATCGTGGATTGTAGCGCTCCTCTGTGCGCACACAACCACCGTCCCTTGGGCACACACGGATGAGCTTAAACTCGCAATTACATCATTATCCTCTTATACACAACAACAAGTTCACAGGGGCCCCAAACACACCCAGACATGGCATGCATGAACTCAGGCCCGCGTGCTGACCCTTCGGTGCGCACACAGATTCCTTGTCACTAACAGTTGGCTTCCGTGTGCACACACTGCTAGACACAGCCTCTCTCCGAACACAGGCATGTGTTCAAACTCGCGGCACATGCAGCTTTTCCTGGTGCTTACGCAGACGCAGAGTGACCGCCTGGGTGTGCACGAACTAGCACAAACACACACACAGCGTCACCCGTGCACACCAAGGCAAACACGGACTCACAGGTCGCCCCCAACATGCTCTTCCCTGCACACGTAAGTGTGCACGCTCCCAGAAAAGACCCAGCTATCTGAGCCTCACACACATAGACACTGCAGCCCTCTGGCTCCCAACCCCAGGCTCCTGCTTCTCTCCCTTGGCTGGTGAGGGTGGAGAAGGACTGGGAAGGCTGGGGGCTGGCTCAGCCCTTGTTCCCTCCCTCTGCCGGCTGGCTCGCTCCCTCCTGTCTGGCAGAGTCAGCCAACCCAGCCCGGGCTCCAGCAGCCCTGGCTGTTCTGGGCAAACTCTCGGCGGGTTGGTCTCGGCTGATGCCGCATCAGCAGCAGCAGCAAGCAGCAGCAGGGGCGAGAAGGCTGCGGGCGGCTGCCAACGTGGCAGACGGCGGGCAGGGCGGCAGGAAGGAAGCGGGGCCTGTTCTGCGCCCACTCACTGGGGGAGACAAAACCAAGGGGGCTGGATGAGTGAGCGGTGCAGCTGGGCAGGGGGACCTTGTGCCCAGCCTGGGCTCTAGGCCCACATTGGCCCCAGACTCACTGGGTGACCTTGGGCAACTTGCTCCCCTTCTCTGGTCCTGTTTTCGCCTTCAGTAAACAGTCTGGACTGGACTGGACGCTCCTTTCATCTCCAAAACCTTGTATCCAATTCGGCGTAGAGAGCTCATAGGAGGGAGATGGGGGCTCATTCTGTGGCTTCAGGCTGGTCCCTTCCGCTCTGAGAAACTTAGCCCTTCGGTCCAAACATTCCTGAGCTCTGTGCAGCTGTTACCGTGGACACAACATTTTTGTTCTATGGAGGTAGCACCATTTTACAGATAAGAAAACAAAGGTTTAGAGAGGTCAAATGATGCACCCGAGGTTACCCAGCAAGTGAGTGAGTGGCAGAGTTGGGACAGGAGCTCAAGGCTTAGCAGTTCGCCTCTAGAATCAATGCTGCTCCCTTAGCTTTCAGTCGTCCGCACCCCCACCGGTATCTGGGCTGCCCCTCTGAAGCTCCCCACCTCCCAGCCCGGGGCCCCACCAGAGCCACCTGGTTCTGCCCTGGGGAGTCCGGGTTCAAAGGCCAGACAGGCCTCCCACTAGCATTCCCCGCTGCCACTGGGAACACAGCTGTCAGCAGGGCTGGAGAGCCAAAAGCCGCCTCCCAAGCAGACCCACATAATTGGTACATTGTCAACTCAGAAACAGAGCTGTGCTGTGGGATCTCGGGCAAGCCACAGTCCTCTCTGGGCCTTCGTGTCTTCATCTGGTCGCAGTCTAGATGATCTCCGAGGGCCCTTTCAGCTTGGACAGTTGCCTAGGGAGTGACCGAGGAGAAACGTGGTGGGGAGAGGCAGCTGTACCAAAGTCCCCGGGAGGCCATGGGTGTGCCTCAGGTGTCTGGACCGAAGAATCTGGCCTCTGCCTCCCTTGTAGGTTGGGGTCACATCTGGGTCCTCTCTGAAGTCCCAACCTGGAGTGTTTGCAAGATGGATGGATGGACAGACAAGTGGACAAACGAAGGTATGAAGGAGAGAAGGGAACAGAGGCCTTCAACCAGTGTGCTAGGGCCATAGCACCCCCTGAGGAGGAGGAAAGAGGACAGAAGGCAGAGGGAGGCTCTCCTCCTACCTTCCCCCTTTGTTTATTCCACAGACCTCTCTTGAAGGTCACTGTGCCCCGCCCCGCAGGGGAGTCTGTGGGGAGGACAAATGTGGGGCAGCTACCTGAGGGGGAGGGTGGCGAATGCTGAGGGATCAGTCCTGAGGCCTGCGGAGGAGGCTCCCAGCTCATCTGTGAGGGTGAAGAAAGGGCTCTGGGAGGAAGAGTCACAGGTATTGAGCTCAGGCCTCTGGGAGAGGTCAGAGTAAGCCTGGAGAAGCACGCATGCTCCAACGTGTGTCGGGGGGGGGGGGGGTGCAATTACCATCCCATTTTACGGATGGGGAAATCAGTTCTCAGGACTAGAGGGACGGAGCCAGGCCGTACATCCAGGCCTGCCTGACTGCAAAGCCCGTGTTTTCTGTGCTCGGCCACGCTGCCTCCCGAAGGAGTGAATTGCTAATGGTGGCATTTCAGATTTCAGATGTAGTGACAGCAAACTAGGGAAGAGGTTCTGGACAGATGGTTCCCAATCGGGTCCCTGCCTCGGGCTAGCAGAGCAGAGGGTTGTCAGGGCAAGCAGAGCGCCCTCCCCTCCATTCCTCTTGTGTGTGGGATGCAAGCAGGTCCCCCCCCACACACTCTCCTCACCAGCCCCCTCCAGCCCTTTGGCCCTGCCTGGGTGACCTGCATGAGCTCAGCTTCCCAGCAGCCCTGCGGAGGAGTCGGCCAGGGCGGAGGCTGCCTCTGCCCTCTCCCTGCTTGGCAATGCCAAGGGAGGCGGGGCCGCGGAGGGGAGGGGTGGGGGGAGCCCGCCAGCCACCAGACCTCCAGTCCTATCCCCCAACTCAGGCGCCCCTGGGGTTTGCTGCAGAGGCCCAGGCTGGGCCAGGTGGTGCGGGGCTGGGACGCGCTGGTCAGGCCTGTCCCCGTTGCTGCAGCCTTGTTGAGCTGCCATTAACAAGTGGCCGGAGGTTGCCGTGTCTCCATGGAGACCAGACAGTCAGTGCGGCTCCGGGGTGAGGGCCGTGATTAGTGAGTGTCAGCTTTGCCAGCTCTGCTCTTCCCACCGCCCGCTGCTGGGCTCAGAGACAACAGGCCTGGCCGGGGGTGGGGGTGTGTGGCGGGGGGAAGCACAGGGAGGGGGTTCCCAAGCCCGGGCCCAGGTGCTGTGTCTTTGTCTCCCCCAGGGCCTCCTCACTTCCCCCTGCCTTCCCTCCAGATCCACCTTCCCAACAGCCCCCAGGGGTGAGCCTTCTAAAACACAAGCTGAATCCTGACACTGTCTTCCTTAAGAACTTTCCATGGCTCCCCATTCCCTCGAGGCTGAGTCAAATTCCTTATGGTGGCATTCAAGGCCTTCCTACCTTCATTCCTTCATCCGTTTATTTACTCACTCATACGACAAATCTGTTTTTGAGCACCTACTGTGTGCCAGGGAGACTACCAGGTAGGGATACACGGTCAGTAAAATGAGCGAGATCCCTGCCACCGTGGAAGTGAGGAAGACACACTATAGACAATACAAATCAATCGATGCCTGATTACAATCATGACAAGGACTGGAAGGAAATGGAGAGGGTGTGTTGGCAGACATTAATTTATAGGGGGCCGGCCTACCTAGAGCGGTCAGCGTGGCTTCCCTGAGAGGACAACATTTTGACAGAGTCACAGACATTGATGGGGATCCACCAGCGGGGAGACAGGGATGAAGAGCTTTCCCGGGAACAGCCCGGGCCAGGACCCCAGTCTCCTGCCCTGGCCTGCTCCTCCCTCCCCACCTCCACCCCCACTCCTGTTTCCTATCTTGGCTAAAGCATCGGGCTTTGGGGCGCCTGGGTGGCTCAGTGGGTTGAGCATCCGACTCTTGATTTCGGCTCAGGTCATGATCTCGTGGGTTTGTGAGTGTGAGCCCCGCATCGGCCTCCACGCGCTGACAGTGTGGCTGCTTGGAATTCTCTCTCTCTCCATCTCTCTCTGACTCTCCCACGCATGCTGTCTCTCTCCTTCTCTCTCTCTCAAAATAAATAAATACACTTAAAAAAATAGTGAAGCAGAATAAATGTATGTTTAAAAAAAAAAAAAGGTCAGGCTTATTCAAGGAAGAGACCTGTGAGTTATCACCGACTCCCCCCGCCCCACCGTGCTCACCTCTCGTCAATCCAGTATTCTGTCTGTTCTGCCACCTACCACCGTCATCTCTCTCCTCGTTGCTACTTCGGACCCCATCATTTTCACCCCAGTCACACTTATCCGTTCACTCACTAGTTCCTTTGTCCATCTGATCATGCATTGAGCGCCCCCTACGTGCTGGGCACTAGGCTGGGCTTTGTGGACACACCAGTAAGCAGGACCACCCAGTCCCTGCTGCTGGCCGAGTCCAGTTGGGGAGACAGACAAGTCCACAAGTCCACAGAAGGAGTAGGAGGACCTAATCCGGACCAGGGATGCCTAGAAGAGCTTCCAGAGAAAGTGTGGCTAAACAGAGACCCGAGGGAGAGCGAGGAATTTGCCAGACAAAGAGAGGGGGAAGGTATCCCACGCAGAGGAAAGAGCATGTGGGCAGGTCACACGGGCAGGCGGGAAGTAGGAGACTCAGGGCCTCATCTGCAGGCTGGTGGGGAGCCACTGGGGGACTCTAACCCACCCACGGGGGCGCACACTCAGATCTGCTCCCCAACATCCAGTCTCTCCCCTTCCGTTTCACTCTCCACACTTCAGCTAGAATCATGTTTCTAAAATTGGCACAATCGTGTCCCTTCCCAGCTCTTAAAATCCTGCTCTGTCCCCAGTCTTTTAAAGTCCAAACTCTCAGCAGCAAGTCAGTCGAGGGCCTTGAAAGCGTCTTTCCAGCCTCATTTCCTATCACTCCTCCTCCCAGCCCACTCTGCTCTGCCACACCCAAACAGGTCATATCCTTTCACAGCTCTGGGCCTTTGTCCATGTAGCACATGCTTCCCTGAATGCCCTCCCCCACTTCCCCAGGTGAAGTCTTCAGGCTTTGGGGCCCAACGCAGATGTCCCTTCCTCCAAGAAGCCTCTCCTGACCGCTGTCCCCAACAAGAGTTAAGCTTCTCCTCTATGCCCCCATTATCTTCATAACGGAGAGCTAACACTCTGATGCTTTCTCCTCTCTGCTCAGCTTTATAGAAGTATTTCACGTTCACAATGGTCTTTACGAAAGTATCTTATCATCAGTCCCATTTTATGCACGTGAAACTGACGCTCTGAAAGGTGAAGGGGCTGACCCAGTTTGCAAAGGTAACAGGTGACTCAAGCCCAGGCGCCTGGCTGCCACAGCTCATGTGCTTAATCCCTAGGCCACCTCACCCTCTACTAGGGTTTTCTAGCGACGTATCTGCCTCCCTTAGCAGATGAGCAGCACTTGGAGGGCACCGTCCAAGTCTGATTCATCTAGGTCCCTAGGGTCTAGCATATGTTCCCACACACAGGAGCAGGTACAAATGTGTGTAGAGTGAATAACTTTTGCCAGAAGGCTACCAGAGGGTTGTGCACGGGGCTCACAGGTTTTTGAGGGTGGATTAAACCCCTTCATCCTGAGTGGGTCTGGCTATCGTCCTGGGACAGACACCCAGTCCAGCACCTAGCTCCTGATCCAACCCCAACAAGGGTCTGGTGGTGACCTTGGGATTCCCATCCCTTAGCTAGCGGCCCCTTCAGAATCAGATTCAGCTCTGAATCTCAGTTTTGCCCTTAGATATAGCTGTGCTATAAGCTGTGCTTGGGGTACCAAGCAAATGACTTTATGTCTCGAGTGTCAGTTTCTTCATCTTCAAAATGGGCTCAGTAGTGGCTGCTTTTATTTATTTATTTATTTTAGGACTTTATTTTTTTTTTTATTAAATTTTTTTAACGTTTATTTATTTTTGACACAGAGAAAGACAAAGACAGAGCATGAGTGGGGGAGGGTCAGAGAGAGAGAGGGAGACACAGAATCTGAAACAGGCTCCAGACTCTGCACTGTCAGCACAGAGCCCGACGCGGGGCTCGAACTCATGGACGTGAGATCATGACCTGGGCCGCAATCGGACGTTTAACCGACTGAGCCACCCAGGCGCCCCTTTTTAAGTAATCTCTACACCCAGCGCAGGGCCCAAACTCACAACCCCAAGATCAAGAGTCATATGCTCTACCGACCGAGCCAGCCAGGCGCCCCTCAGTAGTACCTGCTTCTAAGTGTTTACTATGAAGATAGTGAATGGCAGCCATTCTTACTATTTCCCAAGTGTCCACTACGTGTGCTGTGCTGGGCTTTGTTGTTTATTCTCGAGCAGTGTGACCCTTGGGCTCAGGCAACCAGGAGGCAGGAGCCCCTGCATTTCAGAGAGCCCACTCCAGACCTCCTCTGCTGGGCCCATCCCCGTAGAGTGAGGAGTCAGAGAGGCCAAGAGGCCTTGCCCACCTGAAGCCCATCTCTACCCCCTTCTGGACCACCTCTGGGTGTCCAGATCCCAGAATCTCTTGAGCTAGCTTCTGGGGCCTGGAAGGGTCCTTGCCTAATCCAAACTCAGCTGCTGGGGTAGATTTCCAGGTCTGAGGGGTGGCTGAGGGACAGCTACTTGCTGGGAGTGGGTGAATAAACCTTGAACATCTGGTGGTAGGGCAGGGAGGGGACGAGAGAGGAGAAGGGCCTCTGGTGTGCTCTCATCAGGGACTACCTTGCCTTTACCAATCTTTACAAATGCCCCAAAAGGTAGGGATTACTAGCGTCATTTTATTGTATTTAATTAATTTTTTAGAACATTAAAAATTTTTTTTTATTTCAAAAAATTTTTTTTACATTTATTTATTTTTGAGAGACAGAGAGAGACAGAGCACAAGTGGGGAGGGGCAGAGAGAGAAGGAGACGCAGAATCCGAAGCAGGCTCCAGGCTCTGAGCAAGAGGTCAGCACAGAGCCCGACGCGGGGCTCAAACCCACAAACCGCGAGATCATGACCTGAGCCGAAGTCGGACGCTCAACCGACTGAGCCACCCAGGCTCCCCAGAACATTTTTAAAAATATTTATTTTGAGAGAGAGAGTGCGTGTGAACAGAGAGAGGGAGAGAATCGCAAGCAGGCTCCACGCCGTCAGTGCAGAACCCTGCCCCTCCCCCCCCCACCACGGGGCTCCATCTCACAAACTGTGAGATCATGATCTGAGCCTAAATCGAGAGTGGGATTCTTAACTAAGCCACCCAGGTGCCCCTTTTAGCACTATTTTAGAAAGAAACCAAGGCTCAGACTTAGAAGGGTGATTCCAAAGCCTGTTCGTTTTATTGGCTTTGAGGCCACAGTGCTTTATGTCCAGGTGCTTTACATCTGTCTTCTCATTTGATCCTCACAATGACCCTATGACAAAGCAACATTAGCATCCCACTTTACAGATGAGGAAACCGAGGCACGGAACGGTTACCAGACTCGTCTAAGGTCACGCAACTCATTAGCAGCGGTTGAATCTTGGCAGTCCAGCTCTTAACTTTAGGCTTTGCTGTCTATCACCATTATCAGAGTTTTCATTCAGTTCCTTAACTTGGCTAGCACCCACGCTGCCTCAGTCAGCTCTCTGAGGAATGGGATACAGTAAAAGTGCCCCCCAGCCACCTCCACCCCCCGCCCAAGTACGTAAAGCTACGAAGAGGCAGAAATGTGATCCAAGCTGAAGGGAAGGCCATGTGGCAGTTGCCGGGGGGACTGGGGCTTAACTCCTCACCCTCTGCCCTGCAGGCCCAGGAGAGCTGGGCAGGGCCCTGGGGGCTGCTCAGAGAGGCCCCTCTGGCGACTACGCGACTATGCCCTCCCTCCCAGCCTGTGGCCTGAGAAAATGGGGCTTTCTCAGGGCCATAAGCAGAGACTGCGTCCCCCCCCCCCCACCGCCTTCCTCTCCAAGGCCCAGCTGTGGGGCGGCTGCCCAAGCTCCCGCCAGCCCCACCTCTCCTACTCCCTGGCCAAGTTGCTGCTCTGTGGTCACCTGGACCCAATTTCCTCCTTCCTGCCTCCTCCCATCTCTGGGAAGCGCCCCTGGGCTGCCTTGCCAATTTCCAAAGGCTTCTCCCCCAGGAAGCCTTCTCTGTCCTCCCCCCACCCGCACCCCCAGGTCTCCTACCCCTCCTTGGAACACTCCAGCTCCTCTCCCTTCAGCCCCACACATAGAGAATCATTTGGACCATCAGCCCATTTTCCATTTGGTTCCTGGCTGAACATTAGGTCCCCCTGGCCAGACTGTGAGTTCTCTTCCCCAAGGCGGTTATCACATCGTGTGCTTCCCTCTCCCCCCGCGGTGCCAGGCAGGGAGGAGCCCAGAGCAGAGCTGCCCATGCCCCAGGAGCTGAACCTTGGTACTCAGAGGCCTGAAGTCAGCATCATTGCTCTTTAAGCTTTTGAGAGCAAAGCGTGCCTTTCATTTATCATTTTTTTAAACCGATAATCAATTTATTTAAAAGGTTGATTTAAGTATCTGCACTGGTGACTTCAGCCTCAACTCCTGGCTCAATACTGATGGAAGTAATCCGCTTAACAATCTCAGAAGGACTGTGCAAATCAATGAGTCGCTTGTGGATGCTCATCTGAAAACGATCCCGAGCCTCAGAACCTTCACCACAAGGAGTTTTCCTTTTCTTTTTTTAAAGCTTATTTATTTATTTTGAGAGAGACGGAGACAGCACGAGTGGGGGAGGGACAGAGAGAGAGGGACAGAGAGAGAATCCCACACAGGCTCTGTGCTGCCCGCTGCACAAAGCCCGACACGGGGCTTGAACTCACAAAACCGGGAGATCATGATCTGAGCCGAAACCAAGAGTCAGACACTTAAACGACTGAGCCACCCAGGCACCCCAACAAGGAGTTTTTCTTGTAGTGATTCTCAGAGTCTTGGTAGGCATCCAAACTGGTCCTTTCACATTGAGAGTCTTTTCCTTTGCGCCTGTGATCAAGTCAGCAAATACCTTCTCTAAAGATTTTATGCTATGGCTGGTTAGAGTCATTCTAACTCGGCGAATCGCCACCTCTGGTTCCAAGGGTGTCTTCCCGGTGTCTTTAAAAGCCATGGCTGCAGCGTGGCTTCCAGAAGGACCTGTTGCTTGGCGCCGAGAGCAGCAGGGAATCAGGAGCAGGAGGGGGTCAGCCAAAACCCTGCTGTAGCTGTGACTGACTTTGTCTTCCTCAAAGAGAAAGCAAAGCACCCTTAGGTGAAGAAACCCAGAAGGTGCAGGGAGAAGGAACTTGCCCGTCACCCAAAGGCCAGGCCGGTACTCAACCCAGGTCCTGTGACGCTCAGCTGCAGGTTTCTGACACTACCTGGATGGAGCTTCTAATAATCCTCCCAGGTCCTCATTTTCAGGCAGGAGACCAAAATATTTCCCAATGATGTATTATCAGAACGAGGGTGGAGGGGATGGTTAATTCTGCCTCATATGTCGTATCTGGAAAAACCCCAAAGACATTATTCGTCCAACCTCCTTCCATATACCCCCATTTCCTAAACAAGCAAACTGAGACCCCAAAAGCAGACGGGACCTCCTCGAGGTCACACCAAGCGGGGACTAGAGCTGAGACTGGATTCCATGTCAAGTTCTCTGATGAAAAATTAGGCATCACCAACTAATTCATTCATTCAACAAAGATTTTTTTTTTTTTTTTTGAGAGCCTAATAATGCCAGGCTCTATGCTGGCTGCTGAGAACGTAAGGGTAAAAAAGACAGTCACAGGTGGTAGGGGGTCCTCGGACAGGAAATGTGGGGCATCGAGCTGTACATTTTGATAGGTGCACTTTTCTGAATGTGTATTTCGATTAAAACACTTTTTGAAAGACAGTCCCGGGGCGCCTGGGTGGCTCAGTCAGTTAAGCATCTGACGTTGGCTCAGGTCATGATCTCACAGTTCGTGGGTTCAAGCCCCGCGTCGGGCTCTGTGCTGATGGCTCAGAGCCTGGAGCCTGTTTCGGATTCTGTGTCTCCCTCTCTCTCTGCCCCTCCCCCGCTTGAGCTCTCTCTCTCTCTCTCTCTCTCTCTCTCAAAAATAAGTAAGCATTTAAAAAATAATAATAAAAAAATAAAAGACAGTCCCAGGGCAGGGTGCCTGGGTGGCACAATTGGTTAGGCGTCCAACTCTTGATTTCAGCTAGGCCGGGATCTCCCGGTTTGTGGGATCGAGACCCAGGTTGGGCTCTGTGCTGTCAGTGCAGAGCCCGCTTGGGCTTCTCTATCTCCTTCTCTCTGCCCCAACTCCACTTGTGCTCTCCCTCTTTCCCTCTCAAAATAAATACATTTAACAAACAAATATATCTATGTCTATCTATCTCTATCTATATATGAGAGTCACAAGCACTGGGCTTACAGAACTACAGTACAGTAGAGGAGAGGAGATGTTAACTAATTACACAAATAATTGGTTAGTTACCATTGTGACAAGTGCCACAATAAAAGTAGAGGTTGCTAAGGGCTGTGGAGTACAATAACTTGATCTAATCTGCGAGTAGTCAAGGAAGGCTTCTCGAAGGAAGTGGGGGATATGCTGAACTGTAAAGAATGAGAAGGAATGAACGGAGTGGGGGTGATTCTCAACCCCTACCTTACACGGCACAAAAACTGATTCAAGATGGGGCACCTGGCTGGCTCAGTCGGTAGAGCGTGTGACTCTTGATCTCTGGGCCACGAGTTTGAGCTTACTTAAAAAACAATAATAATTCAAGATGAATCCTGAACCTAAATGTGAAACCTTAACACTATAAAGCTCCTAGAAGAAGATGTATGGGAATATCTCCATGAACTTGGGATCGGCAAAAATTTCTCAGGCATCAAAAACACTAAACATAAAACAGAATTGTCAGGGGATGGGGAAAAGCATTCAAGGCAGAGAAAAAACTATGTGTGAAGGCCCAAAGGAAGAAAGGGACAAGGTATGTTAGAAGAACTGAGAAAAGGCCAGAAGGAGCGAAGGCAGGGGGAGAGTGAAGTGTGAGAAAGTCCAGGAGGAGGTACGGGGCTGACAAGTCAGGGCATTACAGGTTGGGTCAGGAGCTGGGAGTTTATCCTGAGGGTACTAGGCAGTCAGAGAAGGGTTTTTAAGTTTTCTGTTTGTTTGGCTTTGGTTTTCTTATTTTTATTTTTTAAGTTTTATTTATTTTGAGACAGAGAGAGAGTGAGGGAAGGGCAAGAGAGAGAGAATCCCAGGCAGGCTCTGTGCTGACGGCATAGAGTCCGACACGGGGCTCAAACCCACGAACCATGAGATCATGACCCGAGCCAAAGTCAGATGCTCAACCCACTGAGCCACCCAGGCGCCCCTGTTTTTTTTTTTTCTTTTAAGTCATCCCTACACCCAACGTGGGGCTCGAACTCAAGACCCAGAGATCAAGGGTCGCATACTTTTCCGAGTGAGCCAGCCTGAGCCCCAAGATAAGGGTTCTTAGTAGGGGGGGTGGTAGGAGCAGCAATTGAAGCGACAATCGGAGATAGTGTGACCTTAACCGGGGTTGCAAAATCAAGTATTACTTTCTTTGATGTGCCCAGGACTGCAAGGCATTGCCTATACAGAAGGGAGAATTAAAGGAAATACCCCCCCTTTTCTCCCTGCTCAGCAACCAGGCAAGGCCAAGCTTGGATTTTGCTTCCTTGCAAGTCAAGATGTAGCTTTGCAACTTGAAAAGTCACTTAATCCAGGTGGCAGGATGAGGTGGAGTGGAGGTGGGGACTTGGGGCTGTGAGGCCCTGTCCTGCCAGGCCCAGCCCTGGTCTTAGAGGAGCCGGAGTCTGCCAGCTTCCACCCACGCCCCGGTGCTCGCTATAGCCCCACCTCACGCCTGCTCAGCACCTGACCTTCTCACATCTTCTCCCTTCTCTTCCTCCCTTGGCGGGGGAAGAGCCCAGAGGTCAGGAGTTTCCTTCACCCCCTCCCTCCCACACCAACATACGTAGCGCCAGGGCCCAGCGGAGTCCAGCTGTCTCACCTCTTAGGCCTTCTCCCTGCAAGGGGCTCACTAAGGCACTGAAAGTGGCGACTCCGCTCAACCAACATTTGCTGAGCACCTGCTGCATACCAGGCAGGTGCTGGAGTAAAAGGGCGTTATTTCTGGTCTCCAGGAATTCTTGGGGTAATGGGGGAAAGAGAGAGCAAAATATACATGTGCTTTATAGAGCAACAAAGTACGAGTGTAGAAAGTGAGACTGACTTCACCTGGGGAACAGGGTGTGACTATCAAGGAAAATTTCCTCCAAGAGGTGATCGTTGAGCTGGGTCGTAAAGAATAACTAAGGCAGGTGGGAAGAAATGCTCTTTGTGACATTGGAAAGCGTAAGAATGATAGTGACCATTGGGAATGTCAGGTACTGTCTTCAGCACCTTCTGTATTCATATGCTCCTTACGATGACTCTATGACGTGGGTATTGTGATTATGCCCCTTTTCCAGAGGCAGTAACTCGAGGCTTGGAAAGGGGAATTGACTTGTTTACAAACTCTCGCAGCTGGTACGTGGCAGAATCAAGACTCAAACGCAGGTCTGTCTGTTTCCATGCCCTTAACTTCTAGTACATAGAGTGGCTTGGGCAAAGGACATGTGGAGGAGAGGGGCTGAAGGTGAGGCTGGAAGGGTGGAGGCAGGGCTTGGTGGCAGAAACCTTAGTGCAGAGTATGGGCTTTATCCAGAGAGCAATGGGGAAGCCGTGGGAGGTTCATTAATGAAGGGGGGGATAAAGAGGGATAGCACTCACACTTTGCTTTCTGTATTTAGAGGTCCACTTTGGAGGAAGAGAAGTTAGAGACGGAGAAACCTATGCAGGGGTTGCTACAAAAATCCAAGAAAGGGGCGCCTGGCTGGCTAAGTTGGCAGAGGATGCAACTCTTGATCTCTGGGTTGTGAGTTCAAGCCCCACGTTGGGCATGGAGCTTACTTAAAAGAAAATCCTGGGCGCCTGGGTAACTCAGTTGGTTGGGCATCTGACTTTGGCTCAGGTCATGACCTTGTGGGTTGTGAGTTCCTGCCCCATATTGGGCTTTCCACTGTCAGTGCAGAGCCCACTTTGGATTCTCTGTCCCCCTCTCCCTTCCCCTCCCCTGCTTGCTCTCTCCTTCAAAAATAAACACTTATTAAAAAAAAAAATTTAAGCTTATTTATTTTGAGAGAGAGAGAGTGAGAGAGACAAAGAGAACAAGCAGGGAAGAGGCAGACAGAAAGAGGGAGAGAGAGAATCCCAAGCAGGCTCCATGCTGTCAGTGCAGAGCCCAATGTGGAGCTCGAGCTCACAAACTGCGAGATCATGCCCTGATCCAAAAACAAGAGTCGGATGCTTAACCGACTGAGTCACCCAGGTGCCCCCAAAATAAATAAACATTAAAAAAATCCAAGGGGCGCCTGGGTGGCTCAGTCAGTTGAGCATTTGACTTTGGCTCAGGTCATGATCTCAGGGTTTGTGAGTTCGAGCCCCACATTGGGCTCTGTGCTAACAGCTCAGAGCCTGGAGCCTGCTTCAGATTCTCTCTCTCTCTCTCTCTCTCTCTCTGCTCCCCCCCTCCCCCACACCTCATGCTAGAAAGAAAGAAAGAAAGAAAGAAAGAAAGATCCAAGAAAGAGATGAGGGTTGAGGGATGGAGAAGAGGTGTACCAGGGAGAAATCAAACAGAACTTGAGGAATGATTGGAGGAGTCAAAGATGATGTCTAGGGTTTCTGGCCCAAGTGTGTGCTCCAGAGGGAAGCCCAGTAATTGATCTTTAACAACTCAGCTTCACCCACGGCACCTGCAAAATTCACTCCTGGAAGGTGCTTTATTCTCCTCCAAATACTCCTGTGCATTCGTCACTGTGTGTGTATTCACTCGCCCAGTATACGTGGAGCCCCTACTGTCTGCTGGATGTTCTGGGAGCCGAGGAGAAGCAGGGGATTAGCTCAACCTGCCTTATTAGTAGAGTAACCATTACAGCCTGGGGTCTGGGTTTGAATCCTGGTTCTTTGTGCTCAACTTCTTTGTGCTCAAGTCCTGGCTGAGCCTCCTCCACCTTGCTGTGACTTCGGGTAAGTCATCGAACCTCTTTGTCTCAGTTTCCTCATCTGTAAGATGGGGGAACTAACAGTACCGGTCATAGGGATTAAATGGGCTAATATGGGTAAAGTGTCTGATACCAGGTAAGCATTCGGTGTCAGCTATAACTACCGGGTTCATATTTTAGTGGGGAGACAGATCCGATCACACAGTTCATTAATTACAGCAGCGATAAATACCCTGAAGGAGCACTTGCAGTCTGGAGGTGAGGGAAGCCTCCTCAGACCGAGGGAGGGTCCCCCTGGGCAGAGCTGAGTGAACTGGGGCCGGCCAGGCGAGGCTTGAGGGAAAGAGGGAGGGGCATTTGAGGCAGAGGGGTCTCTGAGTAGGCAGACCCTCAGGCTGAAGGAGGTGCTGAGGGGTCTGTATTTCTGTAGCTCGACCTCTTTGGAGCCTCAACACATCGCTGAGAAGCAGGTCAGGCAGATACTCTGCCCCCATGTTCCGGAAAGGGCACTAAGGCCCAGAGAGGAACAGCGACTTAGCTGGTCAGTGACCAAGCCTCCTGGTTGATGCTCTGCCCCCTCCAGGGGGCTGGAGAGGACAGGCCTGAGAAGAGGCCTTTGTCCCTTTGCCCACTGGGGTGGGAGCAGCAGGAGCTGAGGCTTCAGCTGGCCACCAGCAGCTGTGGCGGCCAGAGCTGCGTTCCTTCCCCTGCCAGCAGAGCAAGTCCGGGCTCATGGCAGGGGCCGGGAACGTTCCTTTCGTCTCAAAAAAAAAAAAAAAAAAAAAAAAAAAGAAAGAAAGAAAGAAAAAAAAAGAAAAGAAAAGCACTTTAGTCAACATTAAGTCTTGACTTCAAAGGACACAACTCCCAACTGTCTCCCCTAACCCTAGGTCTCTCCAACTCCCTGGGGTAAGCCCCCAGGCAGCCAAGTTTCTGGGAAAGGGAATGAGGCCTGGTCTTGGAGTCCAAAGACTTTGTGGTGAGCCCTGGCTCCGTCTCCAACTTGCTGTGTGACCTCGGGCAGGTCACCAGCCCTCTCTGGGCCTGAGTGTCCCCAGCCAAACAGGGAAGGGAGGGTTGGATGACATCAGGTGGGGTGGGGAGTCCAGCAACCGGCTCCAGCCAGCTGCAGCAGCTTTGCTGCCCTTCAAGTCAGGCACTGGGGCCTCGGGGGTCCGGAAGCTGGGGACAGGCAGCCTTTCATCTCTGCTGGCCCAGGGTCGCTGCAGGTTGGCAGGCCCCACATCCCGAGATCGCGTTTCAGGCTGGAAGGGGCCTTCCTGTGACCTCAGCCGGCCAGCCCTGCCCCTGCCCCCCTCCTCCCCATTCTCACCAGAGGGAAGCAAGCAGGCAGCATCCCGCCCAAGGTCACCGACCAGCAAGTGGCTGTCCTTCGGCCTGCCCTTCCCTCCCACCCGAGCCAGCCCCCACTGGCCTCCCACAGTAAAGCCTCAGGTCTCCTGGGCCATTAGGAATCTGCCAGGCGAGGCGTGGTCTTCTTCCTCTCTCTTGTTTCTTGGCTTGTTTTCCCGGTTCTCCAACAGCCGCCTCCTGCAAAAGCCTCCGGGTGCGTGTACAGGAACATTTTTCTTTAAAAAAAAAAAAAAAGAAGAAAAAGAAGAAGAAGACGAAGAAAGAGAGAGAAATGCAGCCACAGCTTGGGTAAAAAAGCAACCAACTCCTTAATCCTTCCCTGTAACCTCTGGCTCCTCAGCTGGGTTGGCTCCAGCCCTTAGGAAGGAAGGCCCTGCTGGGCAGGGGCCTGGGCTTGTCTCCTGCCCACCCCCTCTTCACCCGCCTCTGTTCTCCTCCAGGGTTCCGTCTCACTTCTGGAGCCCCGAGGAGACAGGCTGCGGGGTTCAGCAGGACTTAGGAGAGCATGGGGGGCTGATGGGGTAGGCTGGGGCTTCCACCCCGCTGCCCACTTGCCCACCTTCTCAGGAGGCTACGAGATCAGGATTTTTCACCCCTGGCCCATTGCTTCCGCTCTTGCTTTCACCTCTTTCTTCTGTCTCATGAATCACTGGCCTCTTCACGGCAAGTGCCCTGAACGCCATCTTCCATCCCAGTTAGTCCTTTTCTGTCCGGCACAGGGCTTGGCCCTTTCTGTGAAGGTCACACACTTCCACACTGCGAGCCTTTATCCATCCAGATCCCACTGTGGGGGTGGCACGTAATGTCCCTGCCACGTCTTGCTCTGTCTGCAGAACACTTAATGATCTGTTGCAGCTCCAGCACCTGGGTCAGTGCTTGAAACATAGTAGGTACACGGTGTCTCTTGAATGAATGGATTCAGAGCATAAATAGGTCTCTGGAAATATTCAGAGCGATCTCACAAAAGGGACAGTTGATTATGGCACATCGCAGTTAAAACCCTTCCGTGCCTCCACAGCACTTCTTCCCACTTGCCAGCTCTCATCAAAGGATTTCCTTTTTCCCCAAAGTGCCATCTTTTCTCTTGCCTCTGGGCCTTTGCATGTGAAATTCCCTCCGCCTTCCACACCCTTCTCCACCTCTCACCTGGATGACTCCCTCTGGCCTGCCACCCTGTCAGATTACCCAATGAGCAGAGCCACTACAAATACTATTTTTTAAAATCTTATTTTACAAAACGAATCTGATGTTTGATAATTTAAAAAACACATTTGAGTCGCACTCATGAGAAAAATTAGAACTTTACTGGGGCTCCTTACTCTTCATTTTATAGTTTGCATTGTTTTTGTGTTGCATTCATATACGGGCTGCTGTGGAGGTAGGTGATATAATTTGGCTCTGCTCTTTAAGGCTCAGCCTAGACGTCAGCTCCCCCACCAGGAAGCCTTCATTGATCCCTCCACAGGTTTAGGTCTTTTTTTTTTTTTTTTTTTTTGGTAGTCTCAAAGCCCCTCTGGATTTTTCTCGAATATGGGTATTTTTGCTTTACTTCCTTTCTCTCCTCCCCAGCACCAAGTCTGTAAGCATCTTGAGCGCCCAGTTAATATCTTTCCACCTCTATTCCTGCAGCATATAGTACGGGGCCTGGCATAGAACTGACCCCAGGTATGTTACTCTCTAGCCTTTATTTATTCAATCCCCTTTGCAGGGTCTGCATTACATGTCATATTCTATATTCTTACTTTATAACCCTGTCTGAGGAACTCCTACTCACCCTGCAAGACCCCACTCAAATGACCTCTCTTCTATAAACCTGCCCAATCCCTCAATCGTGTTAGGCTTTTCGGAGGTCACACCTCCTGTTGCAATTGGCGTCTTCCTCTTTTATTGCACTTTTTATGTACTTTCTAAGTTAAATGGTTTTTGACATTTATTTTTGAGAGAGAGAGAGAGTGTGTGCACATGAGTAGGGGAGTGGGGGCGTGGCAGAGAGAGGGAGGCAGAGGATCCAAAGCAGGCTCCATGCTGTGGACACAGAGCCCTACGTGGGGCTCGAACTCATGAACCCTGAGATCATGACCTGAGCCGAAATCCAGGGGCGGCTGCTTAACTGACTGAACCACCCAGGCGGCCCACGTATGTATTTTCTCCCTCATCGGGGGGGGGGGGGGGGGGGGGGGGAGCCATGCAGAAACAGAGACTAGGTGGATTGATCAGTGGTCCTTAGTGCCCTGCATCGGCCTGGCCAGAGGACAGGGCAATGTATGCTCTTTAAACGAACAGACTGGAAGATGTCACAAAGGAGGGAAAATTCAGGCAAGATCTCGAATGTGGGAGGAGAGGAATAACATGTACTCACTGAGGGCATCGAGTCCGTGCAGATAAAAACAAATTACGGCGACGATAATCCCGACAACCAGTACTGAGCGCACCATAGCGTGGTGGGTAGGAACGGGGATTAAGCTCTGCCTCTTACTGGCCGTGTGACCTTGGACAAGTTACATTATCTCTCTGTGCCTCAGTTTCCTCATCTGTCAAAAGGAACAAAATGGGCTAATACACGCAAGGTGCTGAGGGCTGTGCCGGACATACACGGACACTTGGGAGTTTGCGGTCACCTGTAATCTCCATTGCTGAGCACCTCGGATGTGCCAGGCACTTTCACCTGGCACCTCTACTTAGCCCTCACAGCAGCCTGAGAGGCAGGGTTGTTGTGGCCTTTCACAAAGAAGGGAGGTGTGTGGGGGCCAAAGGTTCTGGCTGAGGCCATTCACTGGGTAAGTGACAGGAATGGGATTTGAACCCAGGTCTCTCTGGCCTGCCGCCCACCCGTGTTCCTTGACTGTGGCACCTGCCTGCAGGAGGAGGGGGAGGAAGAGAAGATGGCACAGTGGGAAGGCAGGGAGGCTTCACTGAGCCGGGGCCTCCGGAGCAGAGCGGCGGGCGTTTTTCTAGAGCTTTCATTTCCGTCTGCCTCTTCTGAGCAGGTGAAAAACCCCACAGAGGGCCCTTCACTGAGTCCTCCTCCTTTTCCTCCCCCTCCCGGTGCTGCCTCATCCCCCACGCTGGGAGGGGGGAGGTCAGGCATGCAGCGTGGGAGATGGAGGGGAGGGGAGTGAGGAGGTAGGGGAGCATCAGTCCAGATCCTTTCCCTCCAGCACCCCCCTTTCCCCATCGCAGGCACTCCAGGAGGAGAGAGCATTCCAGGTGGAAGGAATGGCAAATGCAAAGGCTGTGGATTAAGGATGTGGAGGCGGGGAAAGCCTGCTAGCTTGGCTGGAACCGAGGTTCGGGGCCCCCTGGGATTGCTCAGTGGAGAGGAACTTGTTTGAAGAGAGGGAGGGAGAGAGAGAGAGGAAGAGAGAGAGAGAGAGAGAGAGAGAGAGAGAGAGAGAGAGAGAGATGGCCCCAGCGAGAGCTGAGGATGCCAGAGGTAGGGTAGCAGCTGGAGACTGTCCTGGGCTCTAAACACAGTACTCTCCACTCTCTTCCCTTCAAACAGGGGTGGTGAAAAGGGGTCACTGTGATTCTTCATGGTCCCTGTGCTTTATTTCTCCCCCCTGGAATCCCTTAAGACACTGTGCTCTGTCGGCTCTGTTCCAGGAATTGATTCATGGTTTTTTATGCATTCCCTCAATGTGTCTTCTATCCAGCTCTACGCAATCAGTATTATTCACTCCATTGTATGGATGAGAAAACTGAGGCTCAGCCAGGTTTTATAACTTGCTCAAGATCACACGGGGCATAAAAGGCAGATCTGGGACTCAAACCCAGGACTATCTCCAGAGATGGCAATTTCGCCTGCTATACTGGTTTCGGCTCCCCAGGGTGCTTCCATCCCCATAGCAACAACAAGGAGAGGCACTCCTGTGCTGACAGCACTTCATAGTTTATGCAGGCCTTATTTTTTCTGCTCCTCACAATAGCCCTGTAGCAGAGCTGCGATCACCCCTACTTCGTAGATAAGGAAACTGAGACTCGGGCACGGGATGTGACTTGGCCAAGACTGCAGAGCCATTAAGTGGCAAAGTTGGGACTCAGGTCCAGTTCTAGTGACTCTAAATGTCTCGTTGCTTTCCCTTGCAGAGTAAGAGGGTCCACTCCCTGCTCTTATCTGCCTCAGGGGGCAGGGAACAAACAGGCAGGGGTTACTTTTCAGAACTGATGGGAAAGGCACGGGTTTGGTTACCGGCAGTGAGTAATTTCATCCCTCCGGGTGATAACTCTAACTTCTCGGTGGAAAAGGGAGGGCTTGCTCCTCAAAAGCAGTTAAGCCCTCTCAGAGGCTGGGTTCAAATGCCAGCTGTGCTGCTTCCTGACTGGGTGGCCTTGGGCAAGTCATTCAACGTCTCTACACTTCCTTTATCTCATTTGTAAAGTGATGGTAATAACAGGACCTCACTCATAGGACTACTACGAGGATTTATGAGTTAATGCGTGTATACCACTTAGCACATGTTTGACACATAGTAAATGGTATGTGCAATGTTAGCACTTATTAATATTACTATTAAAGTGCTCAGCACCATGCCCTCGGAAAGCAACTTGTCTATGTCCATTGTCTAAAAGGAGAAACTATGCCTCCTGTCGCCAGACAACCTTAAGCAAAGCTCCAGAATCTTACCTAGTGCAGGTAGTAACGCCGATATCGACAACAACAATTACTATTAAATGACTAATAAAGTTACTGTTAAAGTCAACGATACTATTAAAGTTAACATTCAAGCGGCTTACTATGTGCTAATCACTGTGCTAAGTGCTTTGCATTTATTATTTCATTTAACTTTCACAGCTTTGGGAAATAAAAACAGTTACCTCAGCTTTACGGATCGGGAAACTGAGGCTCAGAGAGGTGAAGTCTCTTGCTCAAGGTCACACTGCTAGGAAGTGGTACAGCCATGATTTGATCCGGGCTTGCCTGGCTTCAAAGTCTTCCAAAACAGTTAAGGTCAGATGAGAACTGGCCCAGTGTATAGACACTTGTATCAGCTCTCTCCCAAACTTATCTGCTGGATCTGATGCCTCGGGCTCATCTCCTTCCATTCTGGGGAAGAACAAGCACCTTTTATGGAGTACCTTCTATATGCCACAACACTTTATTTTGATTTTTTTTTAAGTTTTTATATATTTATTTCCAGAGAGAGAGAGTACAAGCAGGGGAGAGCCAGAGATTGAGAGAGAGAGAGAGAGGGAGAGAGAGAGAGAGAGAGAGAGAGAGAGAGAGAGAATCCCAAGCAGGCTCCACACTGACAGCATGAAGCCTGATGTGGGGCTTGAACTCATGAACTGTGAGATCATGACCTGAGTGAAACCAAGAGTTGGACACTTAACCAACTGAGCCACCCTGGTGCCCTTTTTATTTTTTTTTTTTAATTTTTAATTTTATTTATTATTTTTGAGAGACAGAGCAGGGGTAGGGGCAGAGAGAGAGAGGGAGAGACAGAATCTGAAGCAGGCTCCGGGCTCTGAGCTGTCAGCACAGAGCCCGATGTGGGGGCTTGAACCCACGAACTGTGAGATCATGATCGGAGCTGAAGTCAGATGCTTAACCAACTGAGCCAAGCCAGGCGCCCCTATGCCACAACACTCTATATACATTTCCATATTGAATCCTCACCCTTACCTGTTGACCCTTTATTATTATCCCCCTTTCTTAGAAAAGTAGATGAGACACAGAGAGGTGTGGTGACCGGTCAAGGTCGCACAGCCCGAGGTGAGATGGCAGAGCCAGGATTCAAACCCAGGTGGGTTGGCCTCAAAGCTTGCATTCAGGGACTACCAGAAAAGTACAGAGACCCTTGGAAAACAGCCTCACTTTCAAAGCCAGGTTCTCTCTCCTGTAACACTTCATTTGTTCGGGACCCTGCATGAACTCTGCCCTCCTCCCCCGTTGCCACCTATCCCAATTGGCCTAGATGCCTTTCACACCCTTTCTCTTGGCCTGCAACACTTCTTCCAACCACCTGCTGCCTAGTTAACCCCCATTCATCAATTCACCTGAGATATCACCTCTTCAGAAAGTCTCCTCTGTCCCCACCCCATCCCAACATTTACCTCATCAGCACATTGTACTTTGCCTTCTTGTTCCTTATCACAGTTTCTAACTGTATTTTGATTCGTCTGGTCACTTAATGACTTACTCACTTCCTCACTAAACTCTAAGCTCCATGAGGCTCTGTCTGTTTTGCCCACCATTGTAGCTGCATCACTGGTAGGCTGCCTATACATGGTTGGTGCTTAGTAATTTTTTTTTAATTTTTTTTAACATTTATTTATTTTTGAGAGAGAGAGAGAGAGAGAGCATGAACAGGGGAGGGTCAGAGAAAGAGGGAGACACAGAATCTGAAACAGGCTCCAGGCTCTGAGCTGTCAGCACAGAGCCCGATGCGGGGCTTGAACCCACGGACTGCGAGATCATGACCTGAGCCGAAGTCGGCCGCTTAACCGACTGAGCCACCCAGGTGCCCCGGTGCTTAGTAATTTTAAGTAAGCTCTACGTCCAACATGGGGCTTGAACTCACTGACCCAGAGATCAAGAGTCGCAAACTCTACCTACTGAGCCAGCCAGGAGCCCCGGTGCTTAATAATTTTTTATTGAATAGGTGAATCCATGAATAGACAGGTACTTTACACACATGACTCATTAATTCCACAATTAACTCATTGAATCCTCACAACTGCCCTGTTGTCCCTATTTATTTATTTATATTTTTAACTGTGATGTGGATATATTTATATAATTTTTTTTTTTTTTAGCAGTGATGTTTGTTGTCCCCATTTTAGAGAAGACATAGATGAGGCTCAGCGAGCTAGAAAGTGCTAGATCTTGGATTCAATCTCAGGTCAGGCTGCCCCCAAACCATTGACTTCTGTACAGCACCTGCTGCCTCCCAGCAACCAATGGCCACAGTCACGATTTAAATAGTCATTGGGTGTCAGAAAATAGTCATTGGTTGTCAGACCACAAGTCCCAATTTGCGCCTGGAGGTCACTGACTCAGCAGCACTGAGGCTCTGTCAGCACCACGCACGCACTTGGTGGTCTCTGCCCTTCTAAAGTCTTAGGCTGCTTCCCCTCCCTCTCCCATCTTGGCTTCCTTCCTTTCCAGAGAGGGAAAAGGACTAGGAATTGCAGCCAAGGCAGCTCTTCTGGGAAAAACAATCCTGCAATGAAAAGAGCCCTGTTCTGAGAGCAGAGAGACCTGCATTTAAGTCTTGGCGTGGAAGCTGCCCTGCTGAGGGCCCACAATGGTGTCATTGCCTCTCTGTGTCCTTGTCTGGGATTCTGTCTGGGTTGCTGACCCACCTGCCATCCCCTACTCACCTCCTGATTCCTAGGACGCTAGAAACAGCTGGGGCCTATGGTGACCAGAGAGATGGGGGGCTGGCCTGTCACCCTCATGACACTCTCTGTTATGCTAACGGGTTGGTGGAAGTAAGGCTTTCTCAGGGGACACCAGGCCTGGAAGGAGAAGTGCAGAAATGGAAGACAAAAGATACAGATTTGAGTCCCAGGGTTGTTTCAAATTCCCCGGGGGCCGACCCTGGGTAAGTCATGGAGTTCTCGGTTTTCTCTTCTGCAGAACGAGGACAGAGGACAATATCTGCCTGACAGAGTTGCTCTAGAGACCTAAATGAGAGATCTTCGCTAACATGTGAATTTGTCACATTGCTATCCAGCTGCAGCCTTTTACAATCAACAAGGCGCACATATACCCAACTCAGGAATGTAGCCTCAACAAACGCCAAGACATGAGGCAGACATGACTGTTTCTATTTTGCAGAAGGACAAACTGAGGCCCAGAGAAGTTCAGGGAGTTGTCTGAGGTCGCAGAATGAGACGGCGGCCGAGCCAGGGTCCCGCTCACCTGACCCCGGCCTTTCAGAACCACCTGCCCGTCCCAAGACGCCAGGCCTCGCCCCGGAAGGATCTTTTAGCAACCGGCTGGAGCCTATGACTCACTCTCCCCTTCCTACTTTCGGTGGGGCCTGAGAGCCGGAGGGAAGGGACAAAACTATCTGCAGTTTGAGGGGTGTCCTCTGAAAGTTCATGGGTTTGTCCCCTTCTTTACACCAAAAATCCTGGTTCTTTGAACTCTAACAAGAAGAACTCCTCTTTCAATACACTTTTTACGAGTTTCTACACTTTCTTAAGTGGGGTTTTCCTACCCCGAATTTAGGAGTTGATTCAGTTTAATCTCCACCCCTACCCCACTTGGTTTGCTCCCCCGCTGTTTACTCCGATTGCGGAAGTAGCTCGGGTGGAGCTCCCCAGAAGGTACCCTTGAGTACGTCTTTTGCGTATCTATTTAACTGGCACTCCACTCAGGCCAATGGAATGCCCGGAAGCCCCAGCAGGGTGGGGCAGAGAGCCAATCAGGGCCGTTGGCGGGGTGGGGCTGCGTCCCAGGGCGGGGAATCGCGTAATGGCGGACGCGGGCCGGGCGAGCGCGGCTGGGGGCGTAGCGCGCTGAGGGGGGTCTGGCTGTGTGGCGTCCCGGGAGGCGGCCAGCGGGAACGGACCCCGCGCGGAGAAGGGCGGCTGGCCGGGCCCTCTGTCGCTGAGGGCGGCCGCGCGAGACCAGGTGAGCAACAAGTCCCCGCGGGCGGGCCCCGCCGTGAGGCGCCGGGCCGGGCCGCCACCCTCCCCCCACCTCCCCGCCCCGAGCCTCGCAGGGTCCTGAGGGAGTGGATCGCGTGCCTCTGGCCGCGGACCGGCAGTGGCCGGGCGAGCGGTCAGCGCGGGTAGCGTCTTCCTCTTCAGTCCCCTCCCCAGGGAGGAGGCGTCCTGGAGATCCCCTCGGAGACTTTGAGGGGCCCGCGAATCCGTGAGGCTGCGAAAGTGCCCCCAGCCTGATCTGGCGCTGCCACCGACTCGCTGTGTCACCTTGGGCAAGTCACTTTCTTCTCTGGGCCTCAGTTTACCTATTTGTAAAACGAAGGCTTTGCAGGCAGTTGTACGTGAGTTGGATCTCAGAAGTCTGATATCTTGGGCAAGTTCTTCCCCGGGCGGAGCTTCGGTTTCCATCTTCGGGCTATGAAAGAATTGAGGCGCTCTTTGAGACCCCTGGCCTAAGTTGAAGAGAGGAGAGAGAGTGTGTGTGTGTGTGTGTGTGTGTGTGCGCGCGCGCGCGCGCACGCACGCACACGCACGGGATGGTTCTGCACGGTAGAGAGGAGAGTTGACTGAAGGGGCTCTTCCCACGAAGTCTCTGGATGGACCCCACACGATGATAAGGTGGAGTCCGGCTGTCTTGATGCTCCAGGATCCTAGAGCCGCAGAGATGGTGCAGTTTTACACACTGGTGTTCCAAAGCATCAGAGGAGAGGAAGGCATCCTTGGAACCTCTTGGGGCAATGATTGAAATTTAGGCCCAAAAGAATTCAGGAGGGTTAGGAGTAGGGCAGAGAGCATGTATGGCGCTCCTACTATGTGCCAGCCCTTGTTTAGGCTTATGTTATTTAATTTTTACAGCCACTGTTGAGAGTTTACACATAGGAAACTAAGTTTCGGAGGAATTAAGTAACTTGTCCAAGGTCACGCGGTAAGGTACAGAGCTTATCAACCGTAAGGTGTTGTCTTTGAGAATCGCTGGGCAAGGGGGAAGTCATTGTCCACTTAAAAAGAAGTTTGCTCTGTCACAAATAGGGGGGAGGGGTCTGGTCCCAGACACTTCAGTTGACTTCTGGCTTGGAGACAGGCTGGGTCTTGATCCCTGGATGGCTAATTATAAGTACATTCCCTTTCTTCAGTCTGTGAGTTTCTAAACTCAATTTCTAAATGATAAAAGTCGTTTTGAAGTGTTTCAGAATCCCAAAGAACTCAGTTTGAATCCTGACTGGGTGGCCTGTAGAAGTTCACCAACTGTTGGTGTATAGACTTGATTCTTGGTTCAGGGTAGTGCCAGCCAGGTAGTTTTTTCTCCTTTTTAGCTAAGAAGGCTAAATTTTCTTGGGATAAGAGAAATTTCCTGTTTGTTCAAATTTCTTTGGATTCCTGGAATGAAAGTTTCAGTAGCCCGCCTCTCGTGAAACATAATGTTCCTTCCTTTCTGTGTGTTCTCTGTTAGATAACTTCTAGGTGAGTGAAGACTGTGGACCTGGAGTGAGAGACTGGTAGTTAGATACTATAAATTGTAGCCCTTAATTTTTCCATGCTTCAGCTCTTGGTTAATCAAAATGGTAGGACCGGCAGTGTGTATTGTTCTCTGTGTCAATGGTAGGGAAGAAAATTGGAAGGGGAAGTTGCTGAGAAAGAGGGCGTTTCTTAGCAGTGGAGCCAATATGTATTTCTTTGTTTGAAATTCTAAAACCAGAAAAGCAGCAACTGAAGGAGGAAGGAAGGAAAGAACTGTGAAACTCTTCTTCCAGTTCAGATATCCTTAAGAGCTGTTCCTGTTGCTGTCCCTGCCCAAGGAGCTGCTCTCACAGAAAAAGTCAATTGTAATTTGTTCAAAGTTGAGAAATTGTATTCTAGAATGAAATAATTTTAAATCTGAAACCCTCTGAGATAAATTTCTTAAAAATCAGAACATTTTACTGAGTACGTTATCAGTGGATGATTCTTTTACCCAACTTAATTACTAATTGCAGTTTAATTTCAGTCTAAGAAGAATTGAACTAGATACTGGATGATGTAAATATCACCACCACTTGAGAAAACACGTAATGGTGTGTTCAAGTTTTGACGTTTGTTGAAAGTATTTTTAATGCTTTGTTTTACAGGATTGTGTATGTGTGAATAGGTGTTGTTAAGGCAGTGAATTTATTGTACGTGAAGATCTACCTTCATTTTCTGTATTAGTTATATGTTCTGTATAAGACTTAGTCCTAAATTAGCATGTCAGTCCATAGTATCTTGGGGCCAAAAAAAGTTCCTGGGGGCGCCTGATAGCTCATTTGGCTAGGTGTCCTACTCTTGATTTTGGCTCAGGTCATGATCTCACCGCTTAGGGCTCTCCTGACAGTGAGGAGTCTGCTTGGGATTCTCTCTCCCTCTGTCTCTGTCCCTTCCCTGCTTGCATGTTCTTTCTCTCTCTCTCTCTCTCTCTCTCTCTCTCTCTCTCTCTCTCTCAAATCAATACACTTGAAAAAAATTCTTGGGGCCAGATTTTTTTTAAATTTAGAATTTGGGGGATTTTAGAAAAGGAATATGGTACATGTACTGTATGTTATGTAACATCCCAGAGAGGTCTGGGGCAGTACTTTGTAATCAAACACATTACCATTTCTGTAGTGAAATGTACTGGTATAAGTAAATAGTATAAATAGGTTCATGTCATTTCATGTCAGATTTTTCCACCAAATGGATAATGAGAAACTTGTTTTTACAGCCTTTTAGATTTTGGAATTGAAGTTAAGGGATTGTGGACCTGTATGGATAAAATTTATAAGATGAGGAGGATAATTACAAGGAAAAATATTGTAAACCAAACTAATTTCAAAGCCATGGGTCCTAAAAACAGTACTACATGGAAGACAATTTTTGTTTGTATGCTTTTTTCATGTAATATTCTTATTCTACTTAATATTTGCCAATGTACATTTTTCCTTAAGTACCAAGATTTACCTTTTAGTACCCTCATTGATCCCTGGTTTAGATGTTTGAATGACACCCTAACCCTCTTTTTTTTTTTTTTTTTTTTTTTTTTTTTTTGAGAGAGAGAGCACAAAACAGAGGGAGAGAGAGAATCTTAAGCAGGCTTCATGCCCAACTCAGAGCCCGATGATGGGCTCAATGTCACAACCCTGAGATCATGACCTGAGCTGAACTTGAAGCGTAATCTATAGGGTGTTGTGCTCATTAGTTTTTGTGTAGCAGTTAAGAGAATTGTACCTTTGGGGCACCTGGGTGGCTCAGTTGGTTGAGCGTCCCAACTAGATTTCGGCTCAGGTCATGATCTCACAGTTTGGTGAGTTTGAGCCCCAGGTTGGGTTCTGCACTGGCAGTGTGGTGCCTGCTTGGGATTCTCTCTCTGCCTCTCCCCTGCATGTGCATTCTCTCTCTTTCTCAAAATAAATAAATAAATAAACTTAAAAAAAAGAGAGACTCGTACCTTTTTTCTGTGTAATTCAGAGAAAGACTAATCAAGTGAGGATATTTACATTCATATTTGCAGAATGTAAAGTTCATGCTCTCTTCAGGATAGTCTTTAATATGAGGTTATCACTGCTGGGTAGGATGCTGAGTAGGATTTAGGTTAAGAAAAAAAAATTTTTTTTTTTTTTTTAAGTAAGTTCTGCATCCAACACAGGGCTTGAATTCATGACTTCAAGATCAAGAGTCACATACTCTACTGACAGAAAATTTTTTATTTTTTCGGGAGTCCGGCTGCCTCAGTGGAGAGCATGTGACTCTTGGGGGTGTGAGTTCAAGCCCTACTTTGGGAGTAGAGTTTACTTAACAGTATTTCTTATTTTTTATTTTTGAAGCTTCCACAATTTGAACATCCTGGTAAGGAGTTTACTAAAATATATTTTTAATTTAGAATATTTTTAAAAATTTAGAATATTTTTATTTTAAGCATGTGCTATATGAGAAATTTGAATTTACCAGCCTTATGAATTTGGATGATTTCTTTAAATGGCCAAGGACCTCTAGGAACAAATTATAAAAACTCTATTCTTTACTCTTCCTGGGTGCTTCAGCTATAAAGTGAGGTGGGGTGGTGTTGTTGGAGGTTAAAGAATTATTTCTTCTCTTTAAAAGAAGCTCCATGGGGTGCGTGGGTGGCTCAGTTAGTTTAGCATCCCACTCCTGATCTCAGCTCAGGTCTTGATCTCAGCGTCATGAGTTTGGGCCCTGTGTTTGGGCTCTGCTCTGGGCATGAAGCCTACTTAAAAAATTTTGAGAGAATCTGGCCATCAGGATATCCCGTAGCCTGCTGTTTTGTGGTCCTCATTCATCTTTCTACTTGGGGTCTCTCCATAGTTCCTGAGAATGGTACTTTGACTGTCTGGGAGAGTGAACGGGTGCAGAACAGTGTATCAGGAGTTGCAGGTAGATTCGGTGTATGACTGGACTAGGCAGTAGGAGCAGTTCTTTTCCTGACTACCCCAGTTTTTCTATTTCATAAGCACTGCTAGTATTGTAAAAGGATTACAACTGGTGGACTAATATCCTATTCTAAATTACTCTGTTGTGATTGTGGATAAGCTCTTCAAGACAGGAACTGTGTCTTGTACTTCTTTTGTATTCTGTAGTGCATCAAACTTGTTTTGCATTAGAATTTACCATTAAAACATATTCATATCTGGGTTGGGAGCTCTGATGTCGGAACACACCCAAGGTTGAGAACCATTGACTTCAGCACATTGTAGGTGCTCAATAAATTTATGTTGGTTACTTTGCTGGGGCTCCTGGCATGCATTGGATGGGGTGGAAGAGGACCCAGATTTTTTAAAGAGTAAAATCGCTTTCCAAGAAACTGACACAGTTGGCAGATCTGGACCCATAGTCAGTTCATTGCTAGTTACTCTGCCACATCACCACCCTGATTTTGTGACTTAAGCAGGATGGGATACAGGCAACTGAAAGTTTTGTTTGTTTCTTGGGTAGTGGCCTTACTGAGTATGATTGATTAAGATGACAGTTGCTAAACTGAAGACAGGTAGAAAATGCAATAATTGTTTGGGGTTTGGGTAAGGGAGGTGGGCTGCTGGGCACCAGGGATGCCAAGAGAAAAAATGAAAGGTTGTAATTTGACTGGGTCTCCAACACATAACACAATGTATGGAACATAATTAGTGTTCGATAGCTTTTTTGTTGACTGAAGAAATGAATGGCTCTTTGTTTGGAAAGAGGCTTATATGCTGTGAAATAAGATACTTCCTACTCTTCCTTCTGAACTGAGCTAAGATGTCATCTCTTCCATGAAGCCTTCCCAGGAAAAATTGAGTGACTCCTTTATATGTTTTCTTCTTTGTCAAAACATTTATCAGATTGTCAAGTCTGATATTAGACAAATTACAAAACTCTTCTCCCTGCCTGTCCATGAGCTCCTTAAGAACAGGACTGATTTTTTTTTTTTTTTTCTTAATGTTTATTTGAGAGAGAGAGAATCCCAAGCAGGCTCCAAGCTCTGAGCTGTCAGCACAGAGCCCGATGTGGGGCTCGAACCCACGAACCGTGAGATCATGACCTGAGCCGAAGTCAGACACTTAACTGAGTGAGCCATCCAGGTGCCCCTGAATTGTTCATTTTTATTAGACTGATGCCCAACACGCAGTAAAGGTGTGGTAGATGCTAATAATGCTTAAACCGTGGCCTCTGTCTTCTATTTCATTCTTGTAGCTTCACTTTCTTCCAGTTCATAGTCTTTTCAGTTCAGATCAGCAAATATTTATTTATTGAATGTCTTCTGAGAGGTAGGTCTTTTTTAGGCCTTAGGGTAGGGTTTCTCAGCCTTGGGTACTGTTGACATTTTGGGCTGGATAATTCTGTCATTTTGGAGGGCTGTCCTGTGCTTTGTGGGATGTTTAGCAGCATCCCTGGTCTTTCCTCACTACCCATTAGCACCCTCTTCTCACTAGCTCTGATAACCAAAAATGTCTCCAGATATTGTGAAATGTCTCCTGAGGGGCACAATTGCCCCTGTTGAGAACTACTACTATATCAAGGGTAGAAGTGGTGGAATCATAGAGAGAAGTAAATATAGATGTTCTGAGAGGTCTACACTCTCCTTTTATTCATTTTTTCTAGTTACACAGTCTCTTGTCTATGACTTTTGGATAAGAAAGAAAAATCAGGGAAACCAGGTGACAACCTTAAAATAGCCTCATTATTTTTTTTTCTGTTCAATTTTATTTTATTTGGTTTAAATATATTAGAGCAGTACAGATAGCTGCATTATTTATGCAGATTTATGTAAATTTAGTTTCTACCACTGATAAGATGGAGTAAAGAACTATTAGAATATTACCACCTTGCGTAAAAGACTTTCTCAGAAAAGCTCATAGCTGAAAAGTTTAATACCTAAAGAAAAATCAGCATTGGTTTTATAGAGAACTTTCCAGGACTTGTTTAGGATTCTTCTTTGATACTTTTTGAGCTTTATGGCTAAGATATCTTTTGATGTCCCTGCATAGTTACTTTATCACTCTAAAAAAACATGTTTAACTAATGGATGTGTTTTTCTAAGCTCAGTATTTTTTGTAATAGCTAGATTGGTCAAGGCAATGGTTCTTGGTCCCTTGGGGCATTCATAAAGTGATTACAAGTCAGTAGTAACATTTGGGGACTTCACTCTCCTTTGGCCAACCCTCTACAATATAACATTATAATCATTCATGTCTTAGTCACCATTAAAGTGATGTTGAATGAGTGTTTTTTCCTGTTCCATTTGAAGTTGTGAATGGTACTCTGGAGAATTCAAATGTATAGTTATGAATGGTATCTCAGAATAGTTACCATTTATGCAAATGAAACACACTTCTTAACTTAGAAACCAAACAGAATTGAATTAGGAAAGAGAAGAATAGAAACAAGAATTGTTGAATGCTTGCAGAGGAAATAATGTTCAGATATAGAAATATCTCAGAAAAATGTGCTCTTTATGATTACACACTAATAAAGAAAAATAGTTTGAAATTGATGGGAGAGGCTATTAAACTTAGCCTGTGATATTACTTTTCAAGCTGCTTTTCTTTTCTGGTAAAATATGGGAGTCTGAGGCATACTCTCTTAGTTGTAAGATTAATTCCAGTTGAACAGAAGTAAGTCTCTTATTTTTAGAATATAGAAGCCCTTTTGAAAAGTAGCAGTGGTTCAGCTTAGTTCCAGTTTAGGTAAATATGTGTATGTATATGCACACATACATATGTACACACATAAATATGATGTGGCTTATGGTGACCCTTAAACTTTGTAGTTGACATAGTAAAATAACAAGAACAATCCTTTTACTTTCAAGTATTCAAAATTGAGACCTTTGTCTCCCCTGATTATGCCATTGTTCTAGCAAGTACTCAGTCTAAAAAGCTTTCTCAAATCACATCTTGAGAAATTGTGTTTAACTGTGTAGAAGGAGGCCTTAGGTCATGCACATAGATGTTCCTTTTCATTCACAAATTAAGAACTGTAAGTACATTTCCCTTTGTAGAATACTGATAGTATCTAAAGAACAGTATTCCTGATACCAAGGTCATCTGTGGAATTATAAGAAGTATAAGACCCCTTCTCTGTAGAAACATATTTGCCCCCTTCTTTACTTTTTTAAAAAGTTTATTTATTTATTTTTTGGGGGGGAGGGGGGAGGAGAAGGAGAAGGAGAGAGATTCCCAAGCAGAGTCTGCACAGTGAGCACAGAGCTCAGTGTGGGGCTCGAACTCACGAACCATGAGATCCGAAGCTCAACTTCCTGAGCCACCCAAGTGCCCCATGCCCCTTCATTACTTTTAAAACTCCTTCAGCATTCATTTGCAATGAATAATTTGCAAAGCACAGTATTCCCACTTTGATATATTCCATTATAGTCACTTCCCAGCACTTGAGATAAGTTATATTATGTTAATAGCTACATTTTACAGGTAAACAAGTTCAGAAGAGTAACTTAAAGTCACTCAACTAATAAATAGCAGATTTGAGATTGAACACTGTCTCCTCCCTGCCCCCTCATTGTACTCTACCCTTTATCCCAGCCCCATCTATTTGAAGTATAGTTGACACACAATGTTACATTGGTTTCAGTTGTACAACATAGTGATTTGACAATTCTGTGCTCACCACAAGTATAGTTTACCTTCTGTCATTGTAACAGGGCTATTGCAATACCATTTACTATCTTCCTTATGTTGTACCTTTTATCCCCATGACTTATCATTCTGTAACTAGATGCCTATACCTCCCACTCCCCTTCACCCGTTTTGCCTCTCCTCCCAGCCCCTTGTCCTTTACTTTTTAATGAGATTTTTTTTCATTTTTATTTATTTTGAGAGAGAGAGTATGCATGTGTGTACATGCGAGTGAGGAAGGGGCAGAGGGAGAGAGAGACTCTTACGCAGGCTCCATGCTCAGAGCATTGCCCAATGCCAGCTCAATCCCATGACCTTGGGATCATGACCCAAGCTGAAAGCATGAGTTGGACACTTGGGGCGCCTGGGTGGCTCAATTGGTTAAGTGTCGGACTCTTGATAGCAGCTCAGGTCATGCTCTCGTGGTTGGTGAGATAGAGCCCCACGTTGGGATTCTCTCTCTCCCTCTCTCTCCCTCTCTGCCCTACCTCCACTTGTGCTTATTCTCTCTCTCAAAATAAATAAACAACAACAACAACAAGTTGGATGCTCAACTGACTAAGCCATCCAGGTGCCCCTTAATGAGAGTTTTTTAATGGTGCAGTTTACATACTGTGAAATGGACAGAAATCCAAGTATGTAATTAGATGCATTTTGACAAATGTAAACACATGTGTAACCAAGAGATAGAACATTTCCATAACCACATATCCTTTCAGTCAGTCCCTACTGTCTTAGAGGCAACCACTGTTTTGATTTCTATTCTTACAAATTAATTTTGCCTGTTCTTGACTCATAGCATGTGCACTCTTGTGTCTGAATTCTTCTGTTCAATATAAAGGGTTTTTTTTTTTTTTACAAGTCTATGTATTTATTTTGAGGGGGGCAGAGGGAGGGGGGAGGGAGGGAGGGAGGGAAGGAGAGAGAGAGAGAGATTGAGAGGGTTCAAGCTGCACGGTCAGTGAGGAGCCCAATGCAGGGCTTGAACTCACGAACCATGAGATCTGGACTTGAGCCAAAGTCCGACGCTTAACTGACTGAGCCACCCAGGCACCCTTGTTCAATATAGTTTTTGAGATTCATTCATGTTGATGTGTATATTGGTATGAACCCAAGTCTTTTGATGCATATCTAGAGTTCTTTCCAACAAACTGCAGCTTCTAATTTGCTTACACTTATATCACATCCTCTCCTGACTTTTTGTTTTTTTGCTTTAGCATTTGCATGTAATTTATTTCTCTTTTCTAATATCCTAGATTTATTTCTTTTTAAGATCTCTTTGAAATTACAAAAGTAATACATGCTCATTGCAATAAATTACACAATCAGAAGTGAATAAAGAGTGAAAGTTTTGTCAGATTTATTTTTATTTCTGCCTTTTTCCAATTATGAAAAGAATGAGTGCTCTTTGTAAAAAAATTTTAAAGAATTGCCAAATTCAAAAGTATGAAGCACAGAATAAGACTCATCTGTGATCTTACCAGTTAGCATTTTGGCATATCTTCCTCTTTCTGTGCATTTTGTTTACCATAGCTAAGACCATAGTTTAGGGATATTTAGGCTTGCCTTTTTCCATAGGTTTGCCACATCCATGTTAATCAGTTTTTTTTGTTTCAGCGTTCGTGTTTTTGGCCATCCTAAATTTAATATCTTGCTGGCAGTGATCTCAGCTGAGTTGGCCTCATCAGGCATCATTTTTTAAGATTTCCTGTGCACTCCACCATTTACCTCATTCTTATATATCCAACACCCAACATTTCTTGCAGAGTAGGAGACAGAATAGTTGTATGGTTGTGAGTGAAGATTCTGGAGTCAGTCCATCTGAGTTCAGTTGTAGGCTCCTTCACCTACTGGTTCTGTATGCCGTCTTGGGCAGTGATTCAGCCTCAGTTTTGTCATGTGTAAAATGGAGACCTGTCTAATTTTTCTGTAAAATATAGAGCATATCTCAAAGAGTATTAGAAGGATTAAATGACATCATTACTTAGTCCAATGCTCCATAAATGTTAACAGTTGTTGTTACAAATTAGGAAATGGCATATTTAGTTGGGTACATCATCTATCTAACCTTGAATTCTGCTTGTGGGAAAGGGATGAAAATGTCAGTTTCAAAATTTAGGACTACGTTGCCCCAAATTCATAATTTCTCTTAGAAGTTTATTTAAAAATTTTTTTAACATTTGTTTATTTTTGAGAGAGAGAGACAAAGTGCGAGCAGGGGAGTGGCAGAGAGAGGGAGACACACAATCTGAAGCAGGCTCCAGGCTCTGAGCTGTCAGCACAGAGCCCACTGCAGGGCTTGAACCCATGAACTACAAGATCGGATCTGAGCCGAAGCTGGATGCTTAACCAACTGAGCCACCCAGGCACCCCTATCTTAGAAATTTCTTATGGAAATGTTACCTATGCATGTATCTAGACTATCTGAATTACTTTTTCTTATATCCTGTCCACCCCATCTGAGTAATGAGTTTTATTACTTTATATGCTTGATTGCATAGTAAACTATTACTTTTTTATTGGTCCTAATAAAAGCAAATAGCTGCTGGGTAGTAAGTGTATACAAACTATGTGCCAGGCATTGTGCACATTCCTCCTCACAGCAGTCCTTCAAATTAGTTGTTATTTACAGATGGGAAAAGTGAGGTTGGAAGAAATTATTATGTCCTTGGTCACACAGGTAAGCCTACTGGTACTAGTATTCAAAACCTCCCTCTTTTTTGCGAATGCAACCTGGTGCAGCCCCTCTGGAAAACAGCATGGAGATTCCTCAAAGAACTAAAAATAGGACTACCCTACGACCCCACAATTGCACTACTAGGCATTTATCCAGGCGATAGAGGTGTGCTGTTTCAAAGGGACACATGCACCCCCATGTTTCTGGATACACTATCAACAATAGCCAAAGTATGGAAAGAGCCCAAATGTCCATTGATGGATGAATGGATAAAGATGTGGTATGTGTGTATACGCGCGCGCACACACACACACACACACACACACACACACACACACACAATGGAGTATTACTTAGCAATCAAAAAGCATGAAATCTTGCCATTTGCAACTACGTGGATGGAACTGGAGGGTATTATGCTAAGTGAAATTAGAGAAAGACACAAATCATATGTCTTCACTCATATGAGGACTTTAAGAGACAAAACAGATGAACACAAGGGAAGGGAAAAATAATATAAAAACAAGGAGGGGGACAAAACAGAAGAGACTCATAAATATGGAGAACAAACTAAGGGTTGCTGGAGGGGTTGTGGGTGGGGGGATGGGCTAAATGGGTAAGGGGCACTAAGGAATCTATTCCTGAAATCATTGTTGCACTGTATGCTACCTAATTTGGATGTAAATTAAAAAAAAAAAAAAAATATATATATATATATAAAATTAAAAAATAAAAGAAATTTTTGCAATGAAGTAAAAAAAAAACCCAAATACAAAGCCTTCCTCTTTACCTTTTTTGCCTTTTTTTTGGGGGGGGGCATATTTATTTTGAAAGAGAGAGAGACTGTGCATGTGAATGGGGGTAGGGGCAGAAAGAGAGAAAGAATCCCAGGCAGGTTTCACACTGTCATTGCAGAGCCTGATGCGGATTTTGAGCTCACAAACCCTGAAGTCATGACTTGAGCCAAAGTCAAATGCTTAACCAACTGAGCCACCCAGGCACCTCAACTTCTGTCTTTCTGATTTTAAAATTTGGACTTACAAAATAATTTAATACACTTTATTGTTTCTTTAGACTTATAACTGCTTTATAATTTCTAGGATTTGATGTGAATCTGTGTTTATCCTGTCACACCCCCTTTTTTTAATATTAAAGTGTTGTCTGTTGGGGCACTTTAATTGAGTTGGTTAAGCATTTGACTTTGGCTCAAGTTGGTGGCTCCTGAGTTGAGCATCCGGCTTCAGCTCAGGTCATGATCTCATGGTTTGTGAGTTCTAGCCCCGCATGAGGGTCTGAAGCCTGCTTCAGATTCCGTGTCTCCCTCTCTCTGTGCCCCTCCTCTGCTTGCTCGATCTCTGTCTCTCTCAAAAATAAATAAATGTTTAAAAAATTTTAAAAGAAAAGTGTTGTCTATCTATTTATATTATATAAAAAACCTGTAAGCATACAGAAGCTCCTCTGTCCTTTGGTCTTTCTGGATACCTTTATATGCCTTCTCTGTTTTACCTTTTTTGTGCAGTGATGACCACAACTGCACATTCTATTCTGGGTACAGATACACTTCGGTTTGTACAAGGGCAGGATAATGTGTTCTGTGTTTCCAAAGCTTTCAGAATAACAGCCAGCATTTTGTTGCCTTTTTTTTTTTTGGTAGCTGTGTTCAGGATAAGACCAGAGACTCTGAAATCCTTTTCTTATATTGTAACAGGTAGCTTTAGAGCTCATCTTCTGATAATTATAGTTTGGACTATTTTTCCATTACTGCATTACCTTATTTTTGTCTACATGGAAGCTATTTTCCACATTTCTTAACACATAACTTTGTACCACCATACTTCTAGCTACTGTTGTAGATTTATCTGCCAACAGGGAAGATTTCACTAGATGTTTTTTTCTAGGTAATTTCTAAAAATGTTACTTGGGATAGGTTTCAGCATCAATCCCTGGGGGACTCCTTTGGTTTTGTTTGTTTGTTGTTGTTTTGTTTGTTTGTTTGTTTTTAATTTGTTAAGTAATCTCTATACCCAACCTGGGACTGGAACTCATGACCCCAAGATCAAGAGTCACATGCTCTATAGACTGAGACAGCTGCTAGAGCATGCTACTCTTTTTTGTTGTTTTTGTTTTGTTTTGTTTTGTTTTGTTTTTTTCAAGTAGGCTTCACACCCTGCACGAAGCCCAACATGGGGTTTAAATTCGACACTGAGATCAAGAGTCAAATGCTTAACCAACGAGCCACCCCGGCGCCCCAGTTTTGTTTTTGTTTTTGTTTTGGAACATGCCACTGTTGATCTTGGGGTCATGAGTTTGAGCCCCATGTTGAGGGTAGAGTCTACTTAAATAAAAAATCAAAAAAAATAAAAAATTATTGGGGTGCCTTGCTGGTTCAGTTGGTAGAGTATGCAGCCCTTGATCTGAGTGTTGTGAGTTCAAGCCCAATATATATTGTTTGTAGAGATTACTTAAAAATAAAAGAAATTAAAAAAAAAATTATTGGCGCTTGGATGGCTCTGTCGGTTGAACTTCCAACTCTTGATTTCGGCTCAGGTCATGATCTCACAGTTTGTGAGTTTGAGCTCCATGTGGGGCTCCATGATGACAGTGCAGAACTTGCTTGGAATTCTCTTTCTCCCTCTATGTGCGTGCTGTCTCTCAAAGTAAATAAAACAACAACAAAAAATTATTATCTGACGTATAAAACTCCAGCAATTTAAATACTTGAATTAATAGTGCTTTTGTTTTATTTTTACAACAGTTTATTGAAATATTATTGACCTACAATTAACCACATATATTTAAAATGTAAAATTTTAGTTCTGACTCATGCATGTACCTGGGAAACCACACCATAGTCAAGAAAATAAACATTTCCATCACCCCTCAATGTTTCCTTCTGCCCCTTTGTGATCACTTCCTCCTGCCCCACTGCCTGGCTCCCACCCCCTTCATCAGCAACCACTGATCTGCTTTTTATCACTATAAATTAGTTTGTATCTTTTACTTTTTTTAATTTTCAAAATTTTTTAAATTTGAGAGAGAGAGAGAGAGCACGTGTGTCAAGTGGGGGAGAGGGGCAGAGGGAGAGAGACAATTCCAAGCAGGCTCCATGCCACGCATGGAGTCTGACTTGGCTCTTGATCCCACAACCCTGGGATCATGACCCGAGCTGAAATCAAAAAATCTAGTTGGACACCCAACTGATTGAGCCACCTAGGCACCCCTAGTTTGTATCTTTTAGAATGTTACATAAATGGAAATATGGAGTATGTGCTCACTGGGACATGGAAGTTTGACATCTTGCATTCAGGATGATTATTTTGAGATTCATCCATGTTGCAAGTATCAGTAGTTGCCAAATAATGATTGATTGTGTAAATATACCAGTTTGTTTATCCACTCACCTGTTGATGGACATTTGAGTTGTTCCAGTTTGGGGCTATTAAAAATAAAGCTGCTGTAGCATTTGTGTATAAGTCTTTGTATAGACATTTCTTTTTGACTTAAAAAAATGAGATATAATTTACATGCCAGACAATTTACCCTAAATTTAAAGTGTGCAGTTCAGTGTTTTTTTAATATTTTCACAAAGTTGTAGAACCATCGTCACTATTTAATTTTAGAACATTTTAATCACCCCCAAAGAGATAGCAGATATTCTCCATACCTCCCTCCTCCCTCCTAGGCAACTGTTAATCTATTTTCTGTCTCTGTGGATTTGCTTGTTTTGGACATTTCATCTAAATTCAGTCATACAATATATAGTCTTTTGTGTTTGGCTACTCTCACTTAGCATAATATTTTCAAGGTTCATTTGTGTTGTAGCATGTGTCAGTACTTCATTCCTTTTATGGCTGAGTAGTATTCCATTGTATGGATGGATGGACCACATTTATTTATCTATTCATCAGTTGGTGGACATTTGGATTGTCTATTTGACTGTTATGAATAATGGTGTTTTAACATTCATGTACAGAATTTTTGTGTGGACATGTGTTTTCAGTTCTCTTGAGTATATACATGTGAGGGGGTTTGCTGGGCCATGTGATAACTCTGTGTTTGAGAAACTGCCAGATTGTTTTCCAAAGTGGCTACACATTTTACATTTCTGCCAGCAGTGTATGATTCCAATTTTTCCACATCCTCACCAATATTTCTTACTTACCTTTTTGGTTATAGCCATTTTGGTGAGTGTGAAGTGATATCTCGTGTTTTGATTTGCCTTTTCATAATGACTAATGATGGTGAGCATCTTTTAATGTTTTTGGCTATTTGTATATCTTCTTTGGAGAATGTCTATGTAAATGTTTTGCCCATTCTCAAATTGGGTGGTTCTTTTATTATTGAGTTGTAACAGTTTTTTGTATACTGTGGATACAAATTCCTTATCAGATATGATTTGCAAATGTTTCCTCTCATTTCTGTGGGTTGTTTTCACTTTCTTTGTTCATGCCCTTTAAAGCACAAAAGTTCTTTTTTTTTTTTTTTTGAAAAAAATTTTAAGTTAATTCATTTTGAGAGAGACAGAGTGAGTGGGGGAGGGGCAGAGAGAGAATCTCAATCAGGCTCCGCACTGTCAGCCTGAGCCCTATACGGGACTCAAACTAATGAAACTTGAGACCGTGACCTGAGCCGAAGTTGGACACCTAACTGACTGAGCCACCCAGGTGCCCTTTAATAGCATTTAATATTTAATAGAATTCTTGAAAAGGATACAATTTTAAAAATTTGGTGTTTACATCATATTTGTGCATTTCTAGGTTAATCCTCAAGCACTGTTATTTGGTCACACAGTGTTAATTAACGGTTTAAAGCTTGCTTCTTGTGACAAACAGTATAACGTGAGTGCACCTGAAAGTATTTTTTTCTTTAAAAAAATTTTTTTTTAATGTTTATTTTTGACAGAGAGAGAGACAGAGCACGAGTGGGGGAGGGACAGAGAGAGAGGGAGAGACAGAATCCGAAGCAGGCTCCAGGCTCTGAGCTGTCAGCACAGATCCAGACGCGGGTCTCGAACCCACAGACTGCGAGATCGTGACCCGAGCTGAGGTCGGATGCTCAACCGACCGAGCCACCCAGGCACCCCTGAAAGTAATTTTTTCTATTTGTATTTTTCCTAAGTTATTGTATTGTATTGCGTTGTATTGTATTTTAGTTAGAGAGGGTGCAGGTGAGCGAGGGGCAGAGGGAGGGAGAGAGAGAATTCCACGCAGGTTCCATGCTGTCAGCACGGAGCCCAAAGCGGGGCTCAAACTCACCTGAAGTGGGCTTGAGCTCACTCGATGCCAGCCTCAAACTCATGAACCGTGAGATCATGACCTGAGCCGAAGTCAGATGCTTAACCAACTGAGCCACCCAGGCACCCCTAAGTATTTTATTCTTTTTGATGCTATTGTAAATGAAATTATTTTCTTAATTTCATTTTTGGATTCTTCATTGCTAGTGTATAGAGATAGAGTTCATTTTTGTATATTGATCTTATATTTTGCTACCTTGATTCTAGCAGTTTGTGTGTTTGTGTGTGTGTGTGTAACTTAGCATTTTCTGTATACAAGATCATGTCATCTGCAAATAATTTCCAATTTTTCCTTTACAATTTTATGCCTTTTATTTCTTTTTTCTTGTCTGATTGACCTGGCTAGAACCTGTAGGACACTGTTGAATAGAAGTGATAAGATGATATCATAGTCTTGTTCCTGATCTTAGAGGGGAAAATCTTTCTGGTTTTGATATCAGTAGTACTTGCCTCATAGAATAGGTTCAGATGTGTTTGTCCTTATTACTTTTGAAGCAGATCTCAGACTTCGTATCATTTGTAAATATTTCAGCATATATCTCTAAAATACAAGTATTCCCCGATTGAAACATAATTTTAAGATTTATTTTTATTTTTTTAATGCTTATTTAGTTTTGAGAGAGAGAGAGAGAGAGAGTGCAAGTGGGGGAGGTGCAGAGAGAGAGGGAGACACAGAATCCAAAGCAGGCTCTAGGCTCTGAGCTGTCAACACACAGTCCCATGAAGGGCTGGAACCCATGAACCACAAGGTCATGACATAAGCTGAAGGTGGACATTCAAACAACTGAGCCACCCAGGTGCCCTTTAAAATTAAAAAAAAATTTTTTTTTAATGTTTATTTATATTTGAGAGAGAGACACACACAGTGTGAGTGGGGGAGGGGCAGAGAGAGAGGGAGACAGTATCTGAAGCAGGCTCCAGGCTCTTAGCTCTCAGCACAGAGCCCCACAAGGGGTTCAGACTCACAAACTGTGAGACCATGACCTGAGCCAAAATCAGACATTTAACCGACTAAGCCACCCAGGCACCCTAAGATTTTATTTTTAAGTAATCTCTATACCCAGTGTGGGGCTTGAACTTAACCCCAAGATTAGGAGTCATACGCGCTACCAACTGAGACAGCCAAGTACCCCTGTAACATAATTATATTAGCATTGTCACACTGCAATATCTTTAAGCAGAGTGCCTGATATGGGTCTTGAACTCCCGAAAGGTGAGATCATGACCTGAGCTGAAGACGGATGCTTAACCAACTGAGCCACCCGGGCACCACTGATTTCCATTTTTAAAAGATTAATCCAATTGCTGCAAAGAAAATGAATTACCTGGGGGCAGAAACTGATTGCAGTGGATTATAGAAGTCTATTGTGGAAGTCCAACTAATAATGAAGACTTAAACTAGGTTGGTAAAAGAAAAAAGAAATGGAGAGAAGTAGACGTATTTAATATATATTTTGGAGGTAGAGCTGATAGGACTTGATGGATTAGATACGTGGGTCAAGGAAGAACAGAAGGATTGAGCATACCTTCCTTCTGGAAACTCTTCTCTTAGCTTTTATGGGAAAGCATTGTTCTGGTTCTCCTTTTGCCTTCGTGATGTTTCCTTCTTTGCCAGTATCTATGCTGTCCTCTGACCTTGTCGCTCTGTTTACACTTTTGTATTGGGAGGTCATCTACTGTCACATGTCTTTAATTTACAAATCTCCATGTAGTAAAACTCCCAAATCTGTATTTCCACCTCTGAACCCCAATCCCAGAATTCCTACTGGATCATTCCACCAGGGTATCTCTTCTGCATCTCCAGGTTTTCATGGACTGTTTGCTTTTGGGAACTGTAGTCAGTTTGGTATAGCTTGTTTCCTCCTCGCTCGGGAGACATGCTTACAGGTTTTAAGGATCGATTTTATACCCATTATACAGATTTTGATGATGGAAGCTTTGCTTCTCTAAGAAAGATGTTTAGCACACCTGGGCAGCATTTTCATTCGGGACCTTGACTTCCTCATAGGTTAAAATGAGAAGGCTAAGCTTATCTTCTGCTCATTCCTCACCTCCATATCCCCTGACTTGGTGCCCTTTATCCTGACTTGCATATTTCTATTTATTCATTCACTCAGTCATTTATTCAGCATATTTCAGGGCTGGTTATAGGTCTGCCAACATACCAAGCATTGGCTCCACTATTTTCCAAATTCATCCAGATGTAAGGCCTTAGTTACCATTAGCTCCCCTGAACTCCCTCTTTTCATGCCAAGACTCTTAGGTTTCTCCCTGTTTTTTTTTTCTCCCACTACTCAAGTTCATATCCTTTGTTACCTTTTCCATGACTGTTGTTCCTACTTTCAGTCTCCATCTCTATTATCTTCTACTCTCCTTAAGTGAGATGCATAGCATCTTCCTAAATATTCTGTAATCTGTAACTCCAGTTGTGTGACTCTCATTACTTATTGACTAGAGTACAAACTCAGCCTGTTTAAGATTCTGTGATCTGGCCCAACTTGTCTTTCCAGCCTTGCTTCCCACTACTTTTGCAATAATGTACTCCTTTTCATTCCCCAGAGATGTCTCATTATTTTCTGCTTATGTGACTCTGCTTACATTGTCTACTTCAGATATAATATTCCTTGTCCCTGCATATCCAAACCCTGCCTATTTTTAATGTCCAGTTAGATGACGCTCCTCTGTGGTGCTTCTGTGATTTACTTAACCAGAAGTAAAACCATAACTTCATCATTTTTTGTTTTATTTTTGTGTACTTTTCTCATCTCTCCTAAATGAACTCCTTACATAGAAACTATTTCTTGTATCTCTGTGTCTCTACAATGCTAGGGCCATTTCACTTAGTAGTTACTCAGTAAATAGGTGTTGAGTGACATAATATTGAAGATAATGTTCCTAGAGGCAGAAAATTAGATTTAATGACCTTGAGGTGCTAGTCAACCTCATAATTTATTTTCATAGATTTTTATAGATTGAAAAACTTTTAGATAAACGTATATAAACTTTTCTCTCAGTAAAAAAAAATTTTGGAGGGTGGGAAATTTCAAGCATATATACATTTAGAGAGGATGAGATAATGAACCTGTTGCTCAGCTTCAACAACTATCAATCCATGGTCAGTCTCGTTTCATCTGTACCACTGCCTACTCTCTCATCCTCATTGGAGTCTTTTGTTTCTTAAGGGACAGAAAGGGCAGGCCGGGGAGAGGGGCAGAGGAAGAGAGAGAAAGTCTTAAGCAGGCTCCATGCTCAGCACAGCGGAGTCCAACGTGGGGCTTGATCCCACAACCCTGGGATCATGACCTGAGCTGAAATCAAGTTGGACGCTCAAACAACTGAGCCACCCAGGTACCCCCTCATTGGATTCTTTTGAAGCAAATCCCAGACATCATATCATTTCACTTCAGTATATAGCTCTGAGATAAAAGATAAGTACTCTTAAAAAAAAAAAAAAGTAGATCATCAGATATTCCATTAATGTTCAAATTTGCACAATTACTTTCTGTTTCTTTCTCCCTTCTTCCCTGCTCCCTTTTCTCTCTAAACATTTGGTGTATTCGAAATCAGGTTCCAAAAAAAAGGTCCATATATTGATTTGGTTTATATGGCTCCTAAATCTCTTTTAATCTATAGGTCCTCTTGCATCTTTTTTCTTGTATAGATTTGTTGTTGTTGAAGAAAGCAAGTTATTTCGTACTTTTTTTTTTCCCCATTCTGGATTTTGCTAATTGAATTTCTACAATCCATTTATGTTCCATTGGGGCACGTGATGACTCAGTTAAACGTCTGACTTCGGCTCAGGTCATGATCTCATGGTTCCTGAGTTCGAGCTTCATGTTGGACTCTTTGCTATCAGCACAGAACCTGCTTCTGATGCATGCATTCTGATAGATGTTCCTCTATCCCTTGTATGAGATCTAGAGCATCATTGTCTAATAGAAATACTCAAGCCTTAAATTTAAATTTTCCTCTTTTTTGAAGTTTACTTATTTTTAGAAAAAGTTTTTAATTTATTTTTTGAGAGACAGAGGCAGAGCATGAGCAGGGGAGGGGCAGAGAGAAAGGGAGACAGAATCCAAAGCAGGCTGCAGGCTCTGAGCTGTCAGCACAGAGCCTAATGCAGGGCTTGAACTCATAAACTGTGAGATCATGACCTAAACTGAAGTTGGACGCTTATCTGACTGAACCACCTAGGTGCCCCTTATTTATTTATTTTTTTAAGTTTATTCATTTTTGAGAGAGAGAGAGAGACAGACTGGGAATGGGGCAGAGAGAGAGGGAGACACAGAATCGGAAATAGGCTTCAGTCTCTGAGCTGTCAGCACAGAGCCCGACACAGGGCTTGGACTCACAAACTGCAAGATCATGACCTGAGCCAAAACCAAGAGTTGGATGTTTAACTGACTGAGCAATCCAGGAGCCCCTAAATTTAAATTTTCTAATAGGTACATTAAAAAGGCGAGAAGAAACAAGTGAAATTCATTTTAATAATATTTTTTATTAAGCCGGTAGTTGTAAACTGTTATTTCAACATGTAATTAATATAAGGAGTATTAATAAGATATTTTACAATTTTTTATACTAAATCTTTGTGACTCAGTGTGCATTTTACACCTACAGCACATATCAATTCAGATGAGCTACATTTCAAATGTTCAGTAAAGATGTAACTTTGTGTTGTGAGTGGTCATGGATAATAATTACCTAGATCTTTTATTTCATTAGATGTTTTAACATATTTGATATATTTTAATCCATTGTAGTTATTTTTATTGATGTTCAGTGTGTTCCATTTTGGATCAGTGAGTGCCTCTTCACATTGGCTTCTGACTTCTTTTGACATTACTGCAGTAGTTGTTGATTAGTGTTTCTTGCTTTCTAGTATAAGATGTTCCAGACTTGTCTTGTACATTTCCTGCCCTTTAGCCAAAGGGCTGTGGATTTTTTTTTTTTTTTAATGTATTTTTGAGACACAGCGTGAACAGGGGAGGGGCAGAGAGAGAGAGAGAGACACAGAATCTGAGCTGGCAGCACAGAGCCCATCGTGGGGCTCGAACTCACGGACTGTGAGATCATGACCTGAGCTGAAGTCAGACGGTTAACCGACTGAGCCACCCAGGTGCCCCTGAACTGTGGATCTTTTCAGTGACCACATTATTGACTCCTTCATTGGTAAATGAGGAAACTGAAGGCTAAAGAAGTAGAGTTATTGAACCAGGGTCACACAGGTTTGGCAGCATAATCTGGCCTAGAACCCTAGCCTGCTGGCTCTTAGCTCTATACCATGGCCATTTCCTGTCTTGTTTCCTGTACCTAGTTTTTAGGACTGATGGTTTAACTGCATTTGAGCTCCTACTCTAGGTTGTCAGGGGAAGATAGGTTTTGTGGGTCATCATTGGAGGTATAATCAAATCTCATTAATTTGGACTAATTGGGAGTAAATCCTAGTGAGAGTGTTGTGTGTTGTTTTTCTTTAGGTGCAGCTGTTACTTTGAGTAGCTGAAACTAGGCTAATAGTGTTACCAGGTTATTTTGGTAGGTAGAGGTCCCTGTACCTGGTTTAATGAATAGCTGAGAATGATGTGCAATTTAACTTTAATTGTATGTAAATTAGACTCCTGAAATGCTTAAAAACAGCTCATTAAACATTTCTCCCTGCAATCTTATTTATACTGTTTTCTTACCCAGTCTTTTCTTTATTAGAGTGCAGAGGTAAACTTTATTTCAGGTGTGAATTTATCTCAAGTTACAAATGTGTGGAGTCTATATTAATAAAGGATTGCCATAAGTTCAGAAAATTTTACAAAGAATATTGAGAAAGTGCAGAGGAAGAACATCTGAAAGTCAGACATCTGGCAGTTTCAGCCAACCAGAACATAACTCCTTGTATTTAAAAGTAAGCTAAAAGTGCTTTTGAGTGGCAAAGAGCTTTCAGAAAGCTTGTTCATTTTACCTCAAAAGTAGCATCACCCTAGGGCCTCACTCAGAGATAATTGTGTATGTTGAAGGACAGAGGATCCAGGTGTGTGAGGGCTGGCTATGTTGCCTCTTGGTTCTGTGGCCCAAAGTAAGTCACTTGACCTCTCTGAGCCTTAGTTTATTCATCTATAATGAGGTAATTAAATCGGGAGTGTTCTTTTTACATTACAGATTTCTTGTGAGATTCAAATCAGCTATTTAACTGATATAGCAGATATTTATTGAATTAATGAGAGATGATATGAAAATGCTTTTTCAGCTAGAAGTTTTATATGACCATAAGCATTATTAGAATAATATAGAATAGAGATACTAATACATACTAATGATCAGAAGCATGACAGCAGAAGGAGGAGATTCAAGATGTCTGTCCAGAACTTTAGCCATTTTACTACTGAGGCATATAGCCCTCACACCTCAGGAGCCTCTGACAGCATCATGGTTTCATAGCATAGTACCACCGCTAATGTGAAGGCCCTGAGTTACCAAGAAAAGGTTAAATTATATTTAGTATATTCTGTTTAGGAAATACTGGATATGCACAGTATATTTTATAGAGTTCTTCATTAAAATGACTTCAGAAAGTATGGTGTTTAAAGAGTTATTTTTATTTCTAGGGCACCTGGGTGGCTTGGTTGGTTAAGTGTCTGACTCTGGCTATGATCTTGTGGTTTGTGGGTTCGAGCCCTGCATTGGGCTCCACACTGTGCAGAGCCTGCTTGGAGTTCTCTCTCTCTCTTGCTGCCCACCCCCTCTCTCAAAATAAATAAATTAAAATCTGAAGATATCTTCATTAAAAAAGAGTTATTGGGGCACCTGGGTGGCACAGTCCATTAAGCGACTTCAGCTAATCAGGTAATGATCTCACGGTCCAGGAGTTCAAGCCCCACATCAGGTTCTATGCTGACAGCTCAGAGCCTGGAGCTTGCTTCAGATTCTGTCTCCCTCTCTCTCTCTGCCCCTCCCCTGTGCTCTCTTGCTGTCTCTAATAGAGAGTTATTTCTATTATCTGGCATAATTCTACCTTATGTAGAGTCTGTCATTCCCTAAAAGCAGCTAACACCTGTACTGAATGCCAGCGACTGTTTTAAAGTCTTTGTATATATTTACTCCTTCATTTCTTCCAATACTCCCATGAGGTAGGTCATATTATCTACCATTTTACATATGGGAAAACTGATATACAAAGAGATTAGGAAACCTGCCCACGATTCTGGATAGAGATCCTGGGTTGAGGGGAAAAAAATTCCTATAAAGAGCATTATTGGGACAACATTTTCTAAAACTTAGGTATTGGAGCACCTAGCTGGCTCAGTTGATAGAATGTGTGACTCTTGATCTCAGGATTGTGAGTTCGAGTCCCATTTTGAGTGTAGAGATTACATTAAAAAATATTTTAAAAAATAAAATAAAATTTAGATATGGATTTTATGTTAAATAACAATGTATCATTGTTAAATTTCCTTTTTTTGTTTTATTTATTTAGAGAGCGTGAGCAGGGAAGGGGCAGAGAGAAAGGATCTATGCTGTCAGCGCAGAACCTGTTGAGGGACTTGATCCCACGAACTGTGAGATCATGACCTGAGCTGAAATCAAGAGTCAGACATTTAGCCAACTAAGCTATTAAGGCGCCCCTGTCCTTTTTTTTTTTTTTTTTTTAATAAAGATTTACTTCTTTAAGTAATCTCTACACCATACGTGGGGCTTGAACTCCCAACTCCAAGATCAAGAGCCACACGTTCTACCAACCAAGCCAGACAAGCGCCCCTCAATTGTTAAATTTCCTAATGGGATATTTGTAAGTATTTAGAGATAGGGGCTACCATGTCTGCAACCTATTGTCAAATGATTTTAAAAATTAGTCATAAGTTAGAGTGTGAGTGTGGGAGAGGGTGTGGAGGGAGAAAGAGAGAGAGAGAGGGAAATGAATGTGGTAAAGTGTTAATAATTGGTGAACCTAGGTGGAGTGCATAAGTGAGTCCTTTGTACTATTCTTGCAACTTTTCCCCAAGATTAAAATTATTTCAAAATAAAAAGGAAAACAAAAAAATGTAATGAGGTCACACAACTGAAGAGTTTATGTAGGAGGACTGAGATTTGAACTCAAGCCATTTGGTTCCAGTCCACTGTGGGTTTTTTTGTTTTATTTTAATTTTTTAAAAATGTTTGTTTATTTTTGAGAGAGAGAAGGAGTGTGAGGGTCAGAGAGAGAGGGAGACCCAGAACCTGAAGCAAGCTCCAGGCTCTGAGCTGTGAGCACAGAGCCCAACACAGGGCTTGAACTCATGAACTGCAAGATCATGACCTGAGCCTAAGTTGGGTGCTCCACCGGCTGAGCCACCCAGGGGCCCCACCAGTCCACTGGGTTTTTAATCACAGTACTATTGTATTGTTCCATTCATAGCGCTAGATGAAAGAAATAAATCTGTACTGAATTTTAGTTGGGACTATGATTGGATCCTGAACCTTGAGCCATTTTAGCAGCCCTGCCTCCTGGTTTCTCAAGGATAGGGTGATCATATAACTTATTGTATAAACCAGTTCACTTTTAAAAGTATGAGGGAATATACTATTAATAATTACTGTGGGACAATTGATGCAAACCAAGAAGGGTGGACAGCCTAAAAGGATACTACTTGGCAGATACCAATTTTAACAAATGTGACAAGACATGATAATTGCTTCATTATAATTGAATTTTGTTTGCCATAGATTCTAGTTTACACAATACAGACACGTTTTTCTCCTGCCAACAAACCTCGGGCTTTCACCTGATGCATTTTCATATTTTCTCCTCTTGATTTTGCTAATTCTTCTGCTTCCTTCCAGACCACTTGGGAAATATTCTTTGTCAAACCCCATTTCCTCCAAGACTGAAAAATACCAACAAGAATTTCTGTAACAGTTGTCCAGTTTTTTAAAATATTGGCATTTAATCCATAAATCTCCAAACATCTTTATTAACATGATTTCTACAAGGAGAGGAGCTGGTAAAATGCATCTGTATTGCTAGATTGGCAGAGAAGTATTGCTGTTGTCAACTTCCCATAGATATTTGGAAAAACCTTATTGTATGGTGCTGGAGGCTGTGTTAATGTTAGTTAAGGAGGATTATACCAGTGTAGAATCAAAGGCAGATATGCTGTCTCATTGATCTGTTGCCCAGGTAGTGTTCATTCCCATTTTTCTAATCATACTTATTTTCAATTTCGTTGCCCTGGAGCTCTGTCCAATTAAAGACGTTGACCTTCACTAATACAGGACTAGTATTTTTTGGTCAATCTCTAAACAGGCTTTCAAAATTATTATACAATGATCTGCTCTGGATTTTATTTATTTACTTTACAGTTTATTTATTTTTAGGGGTGCCTGGGTGGCTCAGTCACTTGAGCGTCTGACTCTTGGTTTCGACTCAGATCATAATCTCGCAGTTTCGGGAGTTTGAGCCCCACATCGGGCTCTGTGCTGACAGTGCAGAGCCTGCTTGGGCACTCTTTCTGCCTCTCTTTTCTCCCTCTCTTTCTGCCTCTACCTCACTCACGCTTTCTCTGTCTCTCTCAAAATAAATGAATAAAAAGTTTTAAAAAAACTTTAAAAATTTTATTTATTTTTAGAGAGAGAGAGAGAGCACATGTGTGGGAGAGGGGCAGAGAGAGAGGGAGAGAGAGAATCCCAAGCAGGCTCTGTACTGTCAGCACAGAGTCTAGCTTGGGGCTTCATCTTATGAATGGTGAGATCATGACCTGAGCCGAAATGAAGAATCTGACCCTTAATGAAATCAAGAGTCAGACCCTTAATGGATTAAGCCACCCAGGGGCTCCTGCTCTGGATTTTAAAGATCACAGTATCTTTTGGCTCCTCCTTCTTCATATAGAATGTATTTAACCAAGTATAGCTCCACTAGAACAGGAGAGGGTGAGATAGAGCAAGGATGCTGAAATTTAAATCAGATAGTTTTCCTTCCAGTTAGCTACTGTGGCATAAGGTTTGGGGAAGGAGTAGATAAAACAAATGATTAGCATAATTTTTTTAAGCCACTAAAGTGCCTTTTTTTCTTATATCACAAAATGTGCTTTTATAGTAACAATAGTCTTAATAATAATTACACTTTTATTTTTAAAAATAATGTGGATGTATAAGTTCAAAGCTGTTAAATTTCTTCTGATGGATTTTTCTTTAAATTCAGTGAATTGCTATATTTAAAGGGATAGTTTGTTTTTTTTTTTTGCATCTAATTTAATGATTGAGTGGCCTCTGAAACCAGCTTTTACTTAATTTAAAAGAGGCTTTCTTTTTCTTTTTTTTTAATGCACACTGTCAGTGCAGAGCCTGATGCAGGGCTCAATATCCTGAACCATGAGATCATGACCTGAGCTGAAACCAAGAGTTGGACACTGACTGAGCCATCCAGGTGCTCCAAAGAGCCTTTATTTTAAAGATATCTTGGGGCGCCTGGGTGGCGCAGTCGGTTGAGCGTCCGACTTCAGCCAGGTCACGATCTCGCGGTCCGTGAGTTCGAGCCCCGCGTCAGGCTCTGGGCTGATGGCTCAGAGCCTGGAGCCTGTTTCCGATTCTGTGTCTCCTTCTCTCTCTGCCCCTCCCCCGTTCATGCTCTCTCTCTCTCTGTCCCAAAAATAAATAAACGTTGAAAAAAAAAAAATTTTAAAGATATCTGCAAGTGTCATTCTGATCAACCATGCATTAATCAAAATCAACTTATTAATTGTTTTAGACATTAATTTTTGAGAGAGAGAGAGAGAGAGAGAGAGAGAGAAAAAGACCGTGAGTGGAGGGAGTCAGAGAGAGAGGGAGACACAGAATCAGAAGCTGGCTCCAGGCTCTGAGCTGTCAGCATAGAGCCTGACATGGGGGCTTGAACTCACAGACTACGAGATCATGACCTGAAGTGAAGTCAGACACTTAACTGACAGCCACCCAGGTGCCCCCCAAATCAGCTTATTAAAATATTAACTTGATTTATCAATTTTGTATTTGATATAGGAAATCAAACCTTGTGTCCAAAAGAAGGCTCTATTCTTGGAATACAGAGATACACGAAAATGTTGAAATATTGTGGAATCTCAAATCTTTATGTCATGGATCTTTATCTCTGCCATTATTCCATTCATCTAGCCATTTTGTTCTAATGATAATAATATTTGCCACTCAATTTAAGGAATACTGTGAATACTATCTTGGTTTATTTCAAAATTTAGATAAAATGGGCAAATTCCTAGGAAAAGATAACAAGATGACTCATGAAAAAATTGAAAACCTTTAACTATTAAATAAATTGAAATTATAGTTATCTTCAGAAAACACCACACCCAGATGAAATTCTGAAATACAGCCTAAGGTTTTTTTTTTCATGTTTTTATTTAAATTCCAGTTAGTTAACATGCAGTATAATACTAGTCTCAGTGATTCATCACTTAACATACAACACCCAATGCTCATCCCTACAAGTGCCCTCCTTAACCCAGTACCCATTTAACCCATTTCCCGTCACCCTGCCCACCTCCCATCCAGCAATCCTCAGTGTATTCTCTATAGTTAAGAGTCTGGGGGCACCTGGATGGCTCAGTCAGTTAAGTGTCTGACACTTGATTTCAGCTTAGGTCATGATTTCAGGGTTGTGAAATCGAGCCCTGCATAGGGCTCCTTACTGGGCATGGAGCCTGCTTAAGATTCTCACCCTCTCCTTCTACCATGCTCTTTCTAAATAAATAAAATAATAAATAAATAAGTAAAAAAATAAATAAAAATAAATAAGGCACCTGAGTGGCTTGGTTGGCTAAGCATCTGACTCTTGATTTCGGCTCATGTCATAATCTCGTGGTTTGTGAGATTGGGCCCTACGTTGGGATCCTCTCTCTCCTCTCTCAAAAATAAATAAATTTTAAAAAAATAAATTAAAAAATTAAAATTTAAAAAAATTTTATAAATTTTGAAAAAAAAGTGTTTCCAGCTTAAGGTTTTAGAGTCATCTATAAATTCCACTTTTCCGTGCTATTGGAAGCCACCATTAAGAAGGTGACTGTATGGTTTACAATTTCATTTCCTGGGACCTAATTGACACAATTTATTTTTCATTAGCTCTCACTCCCTTTCTCCTCTCTTGCCTTTTCTCTCATTTTTTCTTCATAGTCAGCAAGAGTCAGAAAGGGTCTTTCCATTGTTTAGATACTTATTTTCTCAGTAAATTCTGCTCATCTTTCTATATACTTATCCAGTATTTTATGGGGGATTGATGGGTCACAGAAGTGCTGCTTATTAGCACCTCAGGTTTTAAAAGATGGTAACTTTCCCTCAAAGAGCTCACAGTCTATCCCTGTTACAAGTGCAATGTGGGATATGTGGTATAATAGAATGCTATTGAAACAGAGGGCTTGATTAATTCTTCCTAGGGAACAGGGTCACAATAGCTTTGTGGAAGCAATTCATTTGAACTGAGCAGGGAAGGATTAATAAAATTTCAAGAAGCATAGGGGAAAAAAAAGAAAACAGATAAAAAGTGGGTATTCCCGGAAGCAGGAAATGTCTTGAATGATCACAGAGGCATGAGAGTGCAGGAGGGCATCTGTGGTGAACAGTGGCTGAAGTGTAGTGCACTAGAAAGGTGTGGCCAGAAAGGAAACTAAAGAAGTACATTGATGGCAGATACTGAAGGGTTTTAAGTATCACATATTTGCCCTGATCATTCCCTCTCAGATTTTCTCAGTCTCAGTCCTTCTAAAATCCCTAATTCACCTTCAGTTCTCAGATGAAAAATTTCAGGTGTGCCTCTGTGTCAATATGGCTGAGATTTGGTCATACAGTTTTACCCTGGTGCTGAAAGACACCAGTCTTTATCTGGTTAATTACTGGGAGGCAGCATTCTGAATGACCTACAGCCATTTTAGGCTTTCAGAGAAGATAATTTCGGTGTTTTGGAAAAATAAAAAGTAGCTCCTTCCTATCAAAAGGGTTGGGAATGTTCAGCTTCATTAGCAGTCATCAGGGCAATGCAAATCAAAACTACAATGACACATTCTTTTATGTCCATCAGATTGGCAAAAATTAAAATCTGACCAAATATGTTGGCAAGGATATATGAAGCAACCAGAACCCAGCAAACAGAAGTGTAAACCTATTTTGGAACACAATTTGGCATTATCTCATGATTGAAGATTTTCATACTCCATGACCCAGCAGTTCCACTCCTAGGTGTCTACCCTTAACAACCTTATACATGTGTACAAGGAGACGTGTACAAGAATGTCCATAGCAACTTCATTGGCAGTAGCAAAAACATAAGCATTCCAAACTGGGAAAAATCCCAGTATCTATCAACTTTAGATTGAATAAATAAATCATGGTATAGCCATATAATATAATACCATGTAACAGTAGAAATGACTAAATTGCAGCCATTGCAACATGAATGAATCCCAACAAATAGTAGAGTGAAAGGTTGCAGAAAAATGTGCATTAGATTCATGTGAAGTACAGAAACATGTGAAACTAAACTATAATGGTTTGGGATACAGATATGATAAAACTGTAAAGAAAAATAAGGGAATAGTAAACACATTTCTGGATAGTGTCATCAGAGTGAAAGGGAAGGAGATAGGTTTGGGGAGAGGCATGTAGGGGACTTTAAAGCTAATGGTGATATTCTTTTTATTTTTTTTTTTTAAGTTTATTTTTAGAGAGAGTGTGCACAGGTACTTGTGGGGGAGGGGTAGAGAGAGAATCCCAAGCTGTCAGCGCAGAGCTCGCAGAGCTCGAAATGGTGCTTGGTCTTAGGAATGGTGAGATCATGACCTGAGCCGAAAATCAAGAGTCAGACGCTCAACCCACTGAGCTACCCATGTGCCCCTAATGGTGATATTCTTAAACTAGGTGGTAGGCAGGCACACTGATGTTTGCTAAATCACAATTCTTTTTTTTTTTTTTTTAAGTTTGTTTATGTAATCTCTACATCCAGCGTGGGGCTTGAATTCATGGCCTTGAGATCAAGTCACGTGCTCTACCAAAAGAGCAAGGCAGGTGCCCTCTCACGATTCTTTATTACCTTACACGTATTTCTAAAAATTTTTGTATCTGTAAATTGTAAAGCATTAAGGTAAGGTTGATGATACTGAATCTAGTCCAGTGTTCCCCCCCTGGTAATACTTTTACAAACACATTTTTCAGAATGTAAAAAGTGAGGCCCAGAGAGACTAAATAATTTAATTGTCCAAGAGGGAAAGCTTATCAGTGACAGCCTGGCCTCAAACTCTGTACAGAGTATTTTCTGTCATCTGTTGTAACTCTCCCATTATGTAGATTCTATCCATCAATTAGAAGCGCTTCCACTTGGAATACTGCCTCAGTCTTTCACCCTCTCATGTAGTACGTTCTCCACACTGCTGCCAGAGAGAGCTTTCTAAATGCAAATCCCATCATGTCACTCTCTAGTCTCAATCTTAAATAGTTCCCAGTAGCCTTCAGCACACTCCAAGTGCTATAGTGCAGCATACAAGGATCTCTGTGCCTCAGCTTCTATCTACCTTATTAGCCTTATCGCTCATGACTTCTTGTACTTCAGCCACACCAAGCTATTTGCTGCTCTTGGAACATTGTTTGCCTCTGCACACACTGTTCCCTTCATCTGAAACTTCTCTTAACTAATTTTTTTTTGTCCTTTAAGACACCCTTTCTTAACTACGTCTGCCCGCAGTCTGAGCTGGATGCCTCCACAACATCTTGTGTAGTCATACTTATGAAAAGAGTAATTTTGTCCCCTTCAGTAGCTTTTGAGCTTCCTGAGGGCAGGGACATTGTTGAATTTATCCCCAGTGTGTGGCACAGCGCTCAGTACCTAAGGTTCATTGAAGGAAGGAGGGAGGGAGGGAGGGAGGAAGGAAGGAAGGGAGGAAGGAAGGTAAGAAGTGCTCAGTACATAAGGCTCATTGAAAGAGAGGGAGAGAAAGAAAAAAGGGAAAGAAGAAAGGAAAAAGGAAAAGTGGATATCAGTTTATACAAATCTCATATGTGGTTAGAAGCTGTCATATGTTTGCCAGATTCTCACTATCTGTATCTGTATTTATAATGGTAGGAAGGAAGGGAAAGAAAGAAAGGCAGGCAGGTTGGCCGGTGGCAGGGTCAGTTGGTGGGGACAAAGTATTGGTGCTGGGGGAGGGGGGCAAAAAGCTGATTTGGTGGGGAAAGAAAAGGTTCAGAGGCTTATTTAATGTTTTAGGCCACGTGCCTGGAGATTTTAATGACAGCCTGGATTTCTTTCAAGTTTTTAAAATGTGCTGATTTTCATGACTTACCCTATTCTGACCTTCCTTAGCCTTTTTAGAAATGTGTCTCCTTTGGCTGATAACTCTTAATCATTTCTCTCTTTACCTTAGAAGATAAGAACTTTGAGGTGCATGAATAAAAGGGAGGTGGCAGATAGCTTGTGTTGGTTGGGATGGCCTTGGTTGTTTTTTTGTAATTAAAAAAAATTTTTTTTAATTTTTTTTTTAATTTTTAATGTCTCACTCTGCTATATACAGATTAGACCTCTAATCATTTCCTAGGGTTTGTAGAGTATGTATAGATCCCGTCTTGTGATCTGATGAGTTACTAGGAATCTTAATTCTAAAACAAAGGTTGGGGCACCTGGGTGGCTCAGTTGGTTAAGCGTCTGACTTCAGCTCAGGTCATGATCTCACACTCTGTGAGTTCGAGCCCTACATCGGGCTCTGTGCTGACAGCTCAGAGCCTGGAGCCTGCTTCAGATTCTGTGTCTCCCCCTCTCTCTGCCCCTCCCCTGCAATGCTCTGTCTCTCTCTGTCTCAAAAATAAATAAAAACATTAAAAAATTTTAAAAAAATAAGTAAATAAAACAAAGGTCAAGCTTGGGCTATTCAGATTGAGTTCTCTTCCCTCAGAAAGCAGTACTATTAAGACTGAATGTCCAGACACCCTCCCTATCCTCACCTTCATAATGGCCAGAGCACAAGAACCACTAACTGTGGCTTCATTCGTTTGATTAATATTGAAGTTTGTTTGATTTTTTTGTTTACTTAAATTTATTTCAATTCAAGTTAGTTAAGTTTATTTTGAGAGAGAGCGAGTATGAGCAAGGGAGGGGCAGAGAGAGAGGGAGAGAGACCTAAGCAGACTCCATCCACACTGTCAGCACAGAGCCCAGTGTGGGACTCAGTCCCACAAACCGTGAGATCATGATTTGAGCTGAAACCAAGAGTCGGACGCTTAACCAGCTGAGCCACCCGGGTGCCCCTCATTTGATTAATATTTATTGAGCATATTCTCTGTACCTAGCATGGTGATAGGCACTAGGATCAGAGATGATTGATCACTAGCCTTAAACTATTTGCAGTCTAGTGGGAGAGCAAGTAAGAAAATCAGTCATTTTAATGCAGTGTGATGGGATAGGCATGCACAGGGTGTTACGGGAGTTTAAAGAATGTGTGGAGAGGGGTGTCCAGCTCCCCTGGGGCAAGGCATGTCAAGAGACATTTCACTTGAGCTCAATCTTGGAAGACCTTAGAAGTTGGTGAGGGTGTGGTGGGTGGTCAGATTTGAACAAAAGTATGGAGGCAAGGGAGAACATTATGTAATCAGGAGCCATGGGAGGGTCTGTGGGACTTCAGGGATGGGTATGTATGTATGAAGTTGTGATAGTAGATGAGACTGAAGCCAATATAAAGAGACCATATTGTGAATGACATTTTCTACTTTCCTAAATAAAAGGAATTATCAGAAGTGTTTTCATTCATCCAGTGTTAAAAGTTTAGTGTTTCTCTTACTATTGTCTCTTGAGCAACTGAGTTTTATTGTGTTTTATTTCTTTGATTTGTTTCTTTTTATGATATTTGAGTTTGGAGCCCTCTTGCTTTTTATGCTCTGAGTACCATCTAGTCAGACCCCACACTCAGGCATTGTGGAATGGATGACGCATTGCTTTTAAGGCAGCTTGGAAGTAGGAGGATTTAAATGACCTTCAAAGACTAATGTCAGGCCCCCATGTCAATGTCATTGCAATTCATGCATGCATGGAGAGTAGGAAAGAGAACTTAATTATGGAGGAGGGGAATTGTAACCCTGCTTGAATGGGTAGTTGAAAGTCCTGGGCACGCCCCTTAGCCTCAAAAAAGGACTTTCTTACATTTGCTGCCAAAGAGGTCATAGGGAGAGCCCAAGATAAATACCACCCTCCTTCTGGGGTGTGTAAGTCAGTCTTATTCTTTCGCTTCCACAGGTGCAGAATAGGTTCACCAAATAATATTCTGATCTCCATTGAACAGAATTTGGCATCTTATTGTCCTTCTCCAGAAAATCAATCCCTTTAAAGCATTGAACGTGGCAATTTTAGGTCAGCAGGCATTTAAAGACACCTTTTTAACTTTTAAGTGCTGGCCTAATAAGATATATTTTGTACAAAAATACCAGTGTTATCAAGATGAAACTTGAATCATTTAAATCCTGAAAGGGGCTAAGTTTTAGCTGCTGGTATACCTTTTACCTGTGAAATTCCTTGTTGTCTTATAATGGTGCTGTCCTGGAAGACTGTGATCATCATCAGATATCAGGCTCCATTCCCTTCTGCTAACCTTTGGTAACTGTTCAGAATTCATTACAGTGTTTGAGAATGAGGGAACCCACAATGACCCATGTGACTATCCTTTCAAACCATAAAATAGCTTTCCATAGTTAGCCTGGATGACAGCAGAAGCCAGCCTTATGTAGTCAGGAACTGCTCCAACCTGGCTATAATCAATGACTGAAGGAGTTAGTCATAGTTACCCTCCTCCATTTCATTAATTTGTTTTGGGAAGTGGTATTAGTGAGGCAGAGTTGCATCTTTGGTTCATTAATATAGGGTCTAAACAGGAAAATCTATTTCAGTGAAATCCTTGAGACTTGCAGAAAACACAACGCTCCTTATACTTTTTTTTAAGATTTTATTTTAGTAAAAACATTTTTTTTTTAAGATTTTATTTTTAAGTAATCCCTATGCCCACCGTGGGGCTTGAACTTAAAACTGTGAGATCAAGGGTTGCATGCTCTCCCAATTGAGCCAACCAGGCACCCTGCTTGTTAGTACTTTATTATTTTATTTATTATTTATTTATTTATTTATAACGTTTATTTATTTTTGAGACAGAGAGAGACAGAGCATGAATGGGGGAGAGTCAGAGAGAGGGAGACACAGAATCTGAAACAGGCTCCAGGCTCTGAGCTGTCAGCACAGAGCCCAACGCGGGGCTCGAACTCACGAACTGTGAGATCATGACCTGAGCCGAAGTCGGATGCTTAACCAACTGAGCCACCCAGGCGCCCCTTGTTAGTACTTTAAAGAGAGCTTTTCTTTTGCAGGGAAAGTGCTGTATATATACGGCTCTGGTTGTTATCTCTACAACATAAATATTCATATAGTTTTAAAGTTTAGGAAAAGTTCTGTGTTAATCTAAATCAAGTTTTACTTTTTCTATATACATAATTCATATCTTAAAATAACACTCACTGATAGATTTTGGTAAGATATAGAAAAACAAAACAAAGTATCATCTTCTTAATTCCTCTTCTGTGTAAGCCTTTTCCCTCCATTTTAATGGAGGTTTTTCAGAGCACAGACCGTGGGCAGAACCCATTTTCAAAGCAGTTCATAGAGATTTAGCTTTGCAATTTATTTGCCCTTGGTCACCAAAAAAGAGTAGAAACCAAAGAACTAGATGGCTGCTGAGGGAAACTATTGTAACAGCAAACTTGAAGGGCTAGAGACCAGAGAGAAAGGAGAATGCTTGGGGTGGTCTTAGAGAGCTAAAATGGTAGTCACAGAATATAAATTAGGTAATGGAAAATTTAGGGTACTATACCAAAGCCATCCTTCTAACAAATTTTGGCCTGGAATTGTCTTTGTAAGTAAAGCTTTTGTGATTATTAGAATGACAGAATTATCTCTTGGCTTTTTGTCCCAGAAGGCATTAGACTCTTTAACATGATTTATGGCAGACAAGAAATACCAGTTCAGTTAGGGCAGGTGGTATTTAATTACCCCTCTCTGTGGGAGTGGGGCTATTCTCACTAAAATTGTTTGTAGGTGAAATCACAACAAAGATCCATAAAGTACAGCTTTATATGTATATATTTTTAAAAAGAGACATCAGTTTCTTGCATTTTTCAAATGTCAAAGGTTAATTTAAAATATTAATGCTGAAAAGATTAAGATATTAAATCTACCAGGCAAGAATACATGTACATATTGTAATTACTTCCTTTTTACAATTAAAGTAATTGGATTATATTTAATGAGGTATTTACACTTAATAATTAAAAAAGACTTATCATTTCAGTATTCCCCATATGCAGAAAGAAATGGGGGAAAATTATATCACTTCTGATATAATTATCTTTACTTGGGCTAAAAAGGGAAAACAACCATGCTCTTTGGAAAAAGTCAGAAGAGTATTATTTTAAAAAATAACATATATAGTTTAAGAATTACCCATGGGAATGTGTTTTGGTTCATTGTAAAAGAAGATGAAAGATGAGGTGCTTAAAAAAAAAAAAAAAAAGCCCCTGATGACAAGATTTGATGAGCCAAACAGTGCACAGAGAATGAAACTTAAAGTGATTTTCAGGGACCCTGCAGATAAAAGTAACTCATCAGAAGTGATGGAACCCCAAATGCCTGGCTGTTTGAAAACAGGAGTTTGTTTGAAAAGCAGTAGCATCTAAGCATGTTATGTGAGGCTGGCACTTTAAATGAGCCAGTGTTTATGTTGTTTAAAGTGAAAGATGTGAAGCCCCTGAGCAGCTGGCTAAAATTGGGTGTAGAGAGGGAGAAAGCAGTATGTTATCCTCATTAACACCGTTTCAGTTCTAGGGTAAATATGTCAGGAAGGCTTTCTTGTGTTAGCATGCAGTCTTTTTTCAAGGGAGAAGAAACTAGTCTAGGGCTTCGTGGCACTTGTGTATGAGAATGAGAAATAGGAGCTTATTTGTATAATTTCTTGGTTTGTGTGTTTTTTTGAAGAGTCAGTGTGGAGTCATGGAATAAGCATAAACTTTTGACATAGATAGACCTGGGTTTAAAAGTTGACTGTGTGACTTTGATAAAGTTACAGAACTGCTCTTAGTTTTAGTTCTGTCATCTGTAAAATCAGAATGCTAAAACTTACTTCATAGAAGTGTTTTGAGTAGTAGAGATATATAAGAAAACGTGAATAAATACCAGCCATATTTTAGGCATTCAACACTTATTAAGCAGACACTATAGGATACAAAGAAGTTTTAAGAATCCCACCCTTAGCTGCTGTTGTTAGTACTACTTCTGTTAGGTTTAAAGGTATTTTGTTTTTCAGTTCCTGTACTCAGAGAATTGTACACTCCAAAAATCTGTACTACAACATAGAATGTAATGACTGCCATCAAAGAGGTTCAGCATACCTCTTCGGCACTTTTGGAAAGGGAGAGATGACTTCAGACTAGAAGAGTCAAGGAAGGCTTCTTAGAAGTGGTGACATTTGCCTTGGGCCTTCAAGATGAAAGGATTTTTTTTTTTTAAAGAAATGCCATGATCCAAGTAATAGTCCCTTTGAGACTATTTGTCTTTCAAAGTTTGTAAAGTGAAAAAACTGAATTGATTTTTGACTATGATTTGGAAGACTGATACTCTTTATCTTAATATTTAAAATTGTCATAATATAAACAGAGGCCATCTATTTCTTTCTCAGTATTTGTCTCTACACTCCCAAAGAGCCTGTCCCAGAAGGTAAGAGACCCACCTACTACTTGGCCTCCACTGAGACTGAAGAAAAGAGGATCAATTAGGAGAGCCTTTTGTGTAGTGTGCTCAATGCTGTTTAATTTGATTTGCTGTCCTTAAATTATTTCATTACCACCAGGAGGTGAGTCTAAACAAACTCTGCATTCCTTTGAATTAATAGTAATCAGAGCTATCAGTTACTGAGTACCTACTGGGTGTTAGACATCCCTCTAGAAGGCTCACATATGTTATCTCATTTTATCCTTAGAACCATCATATGAGGTAGATTTTATTTTTCCCATTTTACAGATGAGGCTTAGAGAGATTAACCAGCCCAAAGTCACATAATGAGTGGCTCAGGAAATCCTTGAATCTCTTGACTGAACATCCCTCTGAGTTCACCAAGCTGTATTGATTTTTGAAGGTGGTAGGCACCTATGTGAGTATTAGCTGTAAGAAAAGAACTTTCTGGGGGCGCCTGGGTGGCTCAGTCGGTTGAGCAGCCGACTTCAGCTCAGGTCATGATCTTGCAGTCCGTGAGTTCGAGCCCCACGTCGGGCTCTGTGCTGACAGCTGAGAGCCTGGAGCCTGTTTCAGATTCTGTGTCTCCCTCTCTCTGACCCTCCCCCGTTCATGCTTTGTCTCTCCCTGTCTCAAAAATAAATAAAAACGTTAAAAAAAAAAAAATTAAAAAAAAAAAAAGAAAGAAAAGAAAAGAACTTTCTATCATTGTCCTCAGTTGTGACCATTCAAAAAATTAATTAAATATGTCATCCAAATATGTTCTATGCTTATGGTAATGATATTATACCTATTGGCAGTGCTTTCTTGTTTGTTTGATTTCGGGACACCTACTTTTCCTTGTTATTCCTAGAATTACTCTGTGTATGTACTTGAAGATAAATTGAAATTAATCAGACTTTAAGATTATAATACTTTATAATACCTCTTTATTATGGAGGGCCTTGCAAAACTAGAGTGGAAATCAACCCTGACCTAAACAGGAAGGACAGGGCTGTGATCCCTGTGAGAAGGGAAATAAAAGAGGTGAGCCCTGTGATTACCTGGCTTTCTGTCTAAATGTCTCTTCTTTTTTTTTCTTTTCTTTTTAAATTTTTATTTAAATTCTAGTTAGTTAATATACAATGCAGTATTGGTTTCAGGAGTAGAATTTAGTGATCCATCACTTACATACAACACCCAGTGCTCATCATAACAAGTACCCTTCTTATTACCCATCAGCTATCTAGCCCATCCCCCACCCACCTCCCCTCCACTAACCCTCAATTTGTTCTCTATTGTTAAGAGTCTCTTGGGGCACCTGGGTGGCTCAGTCGGTTGAGCGTCCGACTTCGGCTCAGGTCATGATCTCGCAGTCTGTGAGTTCGAGCCCGCCTCGGGCTGTGCGGACAGCTCAGAGCCTGGAGCCTGCTTCGGATTCTGTGTCTTCCTCTCTCTCTCTGCGCCTCCCCCGCTCATGCCCTGTCTCTCTCTCTGGCAAAAATAAACATTAAAAAAAATTTTTTTTTTTTTAAAAAGAGTCTCTTATGGTTTGTTTCCCTCTCTTTACCCCCCCTTCCCATATGTTCATCTGTTTTGTTTCTTAAATTCCACATATAAGTGAAATAATATGGTATTTATCTTTCTCTGACTTACTTCCTTTAGCATAATATACTCTAGCTCCATCCATGTCACTGCAAATGGCAAGATTTCATTCTTTTTGATGGCTAAGTAGTATTCCTGTGTGTGGGTGTGGGTGTGGGTGTGGGTGTGGGTGTGCGCGCGCGTGCGTACACTGCACCTAGATGTCTCTTCTAACTATGGAGCAGGGTGGGGGATTCCAAACAGAGCACACTGGTCTTGCTGAACTGAAGAGACATTATAGTTCAAGGGGAGCTGAAGCAACTGAAAGCAGTGTGGTTGAGTTCTGGAAAGGGGGAAGCTATGAAGAAGAACTGCTCTAGAAATCCTCAGGGTCTTGGGGCGCCTGGGTGGCGCAGTCGGTTAAGCGTCCGACTTCAGCCAGGTCACGATCTCGCGGTCCGTGGGTTCGAGCCCCGCGTCGGGCTCTGGGCTGATGGCTCAGAGCCTGGAGCCTGTTTCCGATTCTGTGTCTCCCTCTCTCTCTGCCCCTCCCCCGTTCATGCTGTGTCTCTCTCTGTCCCAAAAATAAATAAAAAACGTTGAAAAAAAAATTAAAAATCTCAGGGTCTTTTTGAATCTTTGCTGACCACACACATGACTGGGATCACACTGAGGGAGAATGGGGAAAGAGTGACCAGGAAGCTATGAGCAGGGAGGTGTTTGAGTTCCTACCAGCCAGAATAGAGAGCCCATGGTGCTCACTGGGAGCACCCAGTAGAGATTGCAGAGGGGCCGCATCTTTGCACTGGGGTTAAAATACCCATAGAGTATAGGCTACCCTAGAGCCATCCTAACAAAGCTTTTTAAAAACAAGCCTTACAGGTACCCAACTGAACCAAAAGTAGCTTAACTACCTACCAGAATAAAGTCTGACACTTTTGAAACCAACATTGCTAGATAGTCAACATTGTAATAGCATAATGTCTAACATCCAGTCAGAAGTTACCATGTTTGGGGTGCCTGGGTGGCTCAGTTGGTTGGGCTTCTGACTTGATTTTGGCTCAGGTCATGATCTCACAGTTTATGGAATCAAGCCCCATGTTTGGCTCTGGCTCTGAGCTGTTGGTGTGGGGCCTGCTTGGGTTTCTTTCTCTCCCCCTCTCTCTCCCTGCCCCCCTCCCCCCCCCCCGCATCTCTCTAAACAAACAAACTAAACAAACAAACATACATTTTAAAAAAAGTCACCAGATTTATCAGGAAAATGTGGCCCATATCTAGGAGAAAAATCATTCAGTAGAAACAGTCAGAAATGGCAGAGATGATGGAATTAGCAAACAAGGATATTAAAATAGCTCTATGTTCAAGTATATACAGGAAAATACGAACATACTGGTTAGGAGATAAATATTGTAGCCTTGCAAATAATTAGTGGAGTAAAGTTCCAATCTCTCATTTTTATTATCTTTGTTCTTCTATGGTGTTAATGATTTGGTGGAATTTGAATGTGCTTGTAGAAGTCTGAGTTCTAGAATCATAGCCTTTTAGGGTTGGAGAGAAATTTTAAAGGTCATTTTGTCTACCCTTTCATATTATAGAAAAAATAAATATATTTTATTGATTCTAAGATGCACGTTTCCCCACATTTTTATTTTTATTTAAATGTTTGTTTATTTAGAGAACAAGTTGGGGAGGGGCAGAGAGAGAAATTCCAAGTAGGCTCCACCCATCACACAAGGCTCAATCCTATGAACTGTGAGATCGAGACCTGAGCCAAAATCAAGAGTTGGGTGCTTAACCTGTGAGCCTTCCAGGTGCCCCTCCCCACATTTTAACATCTCTTGAACTTGAATCATGATATATCTCATAATCAATGGCATCTTAGATTTGATGAAATGTGGTAAAAAGCCCATTAGAATTGTAACTTTTCCATAAATTCTTAGTGGTAGAGTTCAAGACTTCTGCTTATATTACCCCCACTTGGAAAACCTTCCTCTTTTATTATTATTATTATTATTATTATTATTATTATTATTATGTTTTAGATATTTTTTTATTTTTTTAAATTTAATTCAAGTATAGTTAACATACAGTGTTATGTTAGTTCCAGGTATACAATATAACGATCCAACTATTCTATACATTACTTAGTGTACATCATAAGTGTACCCCTCTTTATACTTTATATCCAAATCCTGCCTGTTTGATCCCTTCAAGTCACAGTGACTGTTTCATCCTTTCTGTTGTTGTCATTGACTGCATCATTCATTTGATAACTGAACTTCTATTTATTTGCTGTATTGTTACTAAACTGGTTTTATCTGTCTCCTCAAATTATAAGCTCCTGTAGTCAAGGAAGGGAATTTATACTTCCTTGGGTCTTTTAGTGTCTACTTGATAGATATTCATTGATTGATAAGGGTACTACTATAATTAGTTAAGTATTAATACAACCTGAAACTTATTAATAGTACTGTTTAATGGTTGAGGGAACCACATATAAAACATTTTTTAATGTTTTTCTTTTTTTAGTGTTTATTTTTGAGAGAGAGCATGCATGTGTGTGTACACACACACACACACACACACACGCATGAGCGGGGATAGGGGGCAAAGAGAGAGGGGGACAGAATGTCCAAAGCAGGCTCTGTGCTCTCAGTGCAAAGTTCAGTGTGGGGCTCAAACCCACGAACCGTGAAAGCATGACCCGAGCTGAAGTCAGACACTCAAGTGACTGAGCCACCCAGGTGCCCCATGAAACATTTAGAACAGGGGTACTCAGTTGGTTGAGCATTCAATTTCAGGTCAGGTCATGATTTCACGGTTTGTGAGTTCAAGCCCCACATCTGTGCTGAAAATGTGGAGCCTGTTTCAGATTCTCTCTCTCTCTCTCTCTCTCTCTCTCTCTTTTTCCTCTCTCTGCCTCTCCCCAACTCGTGCTTTATCTCTCTCTCAAAATAAATAAAAATAAACTTTAAAAAAAAGTTTAAAGTCACTACATCTTAAAAAAAAACCATTTAGAACAGTGCCCGGCACATAGTTAAATGCTAGATATGTGTGGAACTCGTACTTCCACTACTACTACTATGACTACAACAGAAATCACTCTTTTTTTTAAAGTAAGCTCTGTGTCCAACGTTATCATTGACTGGAGATCAAGAGTCACATGCTCTACTCGTCGAGTCAGCCAGGTACCCATCACTAGGACTATTACTATAATTGTTTTGTGCCAGGCACTGTGTTAAGCATTTTACACATGCATTATTTTATTTTTTGTCATAACAACCTTACAAACTAGGAATCATTATACTAATTTAACAGATTAGGAAACAGACTGAGAGATTATACTGCTTGCCAAGGTCCCAAAGCTAAAATTTGGCAGTTGGGAACTGAAACCCACACCTCTGCCTCTTACTGTCCATGCTCTTGCTACTCTACACCACTGCTTATTAGGTTTTGACGGCTTTGGTAACTGCTTAGTAAACTGAGGGTAGAAAAAAAAGAATGGGTACTTACTTTCCCTCTGTTCAAGGACTTTTCCTTATAAATCCCATATTTTGAGTGGTGAATAGACCTTGGGAGAGGAAGTAGATGTACAGCTGCCCTTTGCTGCTGACTCTTAGTTGCTGGCGGCTTGGCTATTAGTGACAGATGAGTGTGTGACACTTTTTCAGGAATGAATTCTTGTTACAGCTGGCAGAATAGAACAGTTGATATGGAGTTGCAGTTTGCTCCATAATTCCACTTCCTGGTGTTCAGATGCGGTTGTCATTGCTAGGTCTCCCTCCTTACTTAAGTTGGTATATTAACAGTCACATCCAGGACTGCTGCTTCTGCCTGCTCCATGACCACACGGTGTGTTTGTACGTTGCCCTGAGCTGTCAGCAAAACATTTTGCTGAATCTCCTTTTTTGTTGTTGCTCTGCAACCTTTTTCCCCCTGGCCTTTCTCAGTTGTGTAAAGTCAGTTTCTTTTTTGGCCTTTCCATCCCAGAGAGAAGCTTGAAATACGAAGTGAGGCATCATAGGGATTAAAATGAATGGTTAGACAGCTGGCAGGATGAAATGAGACTCAGTGCCTGATGTGTGGTTCGGCTCTGAATATCTCCTTTCTCCCTCTTTTTCAAACCCACCTCTGTATCTAATCACCAGTGGTTGTGCCAGTGACCTGTCTATAGGGAGCTTAACCTAGTGCAATACTCACTGCTACTTGGAGGAACCAAGAAAGAAAGGTTGCACTTAGTCCTATCCACTTTATCTTTGAGTAAGATAGTAAAGTGGGATTTAGACATTCTTCCATAAAAACCAACTGTGTGTTCCCATATGTAGCACATGCCCAGGTTTGGCTTACTCACAGGTACTCAAGCCTGGGTATTTGGAGAGGAATGCATTTTGTATCTACCCTCTTATCTCAGGTTTTTAGGCACCAGTAACTGGAGATCACTTTGTCATTGGTGAAAAATAAAAAAAGGAAGCTCTTACAAGTGAAGAATACTTTGTTGGGGCTTGTGTGAGTTAGTGGCATATTTCTAGTAATCTTGTGAACTGATTTGTTGAGGTTTGATGCTTTGTTTTGTTTTGGTTTGTATGTTGGTGTTTGTTTTTCAGAGGAGCTTAGTTGTTTTTCATGCTAGACTCCTGTATGAATTCAGTGCTGAATTAATGACTACAGCTGAAAGGAATCTGGTACTTGAGTACCGACAAATACCAGGGGTAAGATTTCTCCATTTCTAAGTAAAATCATTCATAATTTATATGTATTCAGTCAGTAGAAGTAAGCCCACTTGGATGGATAGTTTGGCGTATTTCAAACCATTCCATTTTGATGAATTGGGTATTGCTAGAAATTGGCATTAGATTGGGAATGTGAAATGAATTTTGTGTTTGTAGCTGAAAGTCATCAGTGATAACATTGTAGACCTTGTATATTATAAGTGGATACATAACAGGGAACTTGGGCCAGGGTGGAGATACAAGAAATATTTTATGTGAATAAATCTTTTCTTTGGAGATAGAATAGTTTGCAAACAAAATCTCAGTTTTATATTAGCATCTTTTGAGGTTTTTTTTTTTTTTAGGGCAGCCCAAAGCTGAACTAGAAGGGTGAATTGAAATTCTCCCCCCATTTGCCAGTCATCATTAGATTAAGAACTAGAATCCAGGGGCGCCTGGGTGGCTCAGTTGGTTGAGCATCTGACATCCGCTCAGGTCATGATCTTACAGTTCATGAACTCAAGCCCCACATCGGGCTTGCTGCTCTCAGCACATAGTCCACTTCAGATCTTCTGTTATCTTCCCTTCCCTGCTTGCACTCTTTCTCACTCTATGTCTCTCAAAAATAAATAAAACATTAACAAAATTTAAGAACTAGAATCTAAGTTCCAGGTCTACTGTTTAAATGTATTTTCTTTTGGACAACCAGATGGACAACACTAAAAGAGCCTAATTTCCACCAATAAAGAAGCAGTTGTCTGTGGAATAGTTTATACTAGAAAAAAACAATTTTAGAGGTGAAGGTGATCCCCCAGTTTTAGCTTTAAGAGCAAAGCTATGATTAGAGCCTGAAGAGTAATAAAGGTAAGAACAAAAGGTGGTATTGCCCCCAAAGTGTAATAGAAATTTATGGAATTACCAGGTGTGAATGGTCCTTGATAGATCAATAGTGTGCTCAAGGAGTAAAATACTGGAGTTTAGAAGTCCTGTTTCCTGGACCACTTGCCCAAAACCAAATCAGGACAAGAAGGAGCCTTAGGTTTATTGAATGTAGGTTCATCACCTTTGTCATTACTTTGGGAAATTGGAAACTTCTGGTTTTGGATCACAGATAACTTTTTTGGTTCTCCCAGTCAGATACTTTCTCTGTCAACCAAACGAGTTTCATTTCTGTCTTGCTATCTCTCTTGGACGTTAGTGACCTAAACTGATTTGTCAGTAATTCTTTGTGTTTAGAAAGAGTCTAGTTATATTTGTAGGTTCAGCCTCACCCAGTATTTCAACAGGAAGTGGGTGGATGCTTAAGTCTATAATGAGGCATTCTTCCTTGTGGTTGTTGCATAGTTGTGAGGACTGCTGTATGCAACAGTAAATTCATACTTCTTTAAACATTTTTGTAGACAGATTTAGATTACAGTAAGTCTGTGTATTGTCTATCATTTTGAAATCAAATGATTATTTGACTTTTTAATTGGGATTTTGAACCCCTGTGGAATGCAAGAAATTTGTCTCTTGAAAGAGGAAACTGGTCTACAAAGTAAAGCTCTTCTCATAGACCCCCATCCAAATTGCTGTTAACTGTAGAACAGTGGGAAATGCTGAAGTGAAAGCAGAAGTCCTAATTGTCACACATATAACATCCCCACATGTTCTCATCCCCTGCTACTGCTGATCAGCATTTTGGGGGTGTGTTTCAAAGAGGAACTGCCTTGAGAAGCATTTCTGTTGTTATGGTTATTGCTATAGCTCAGATATACTTGTTTTGGGATGGAACCATAGAAATCTGCAGGTGTTGTCAGTGACCTTGGCTCTAAATGAAGCATTGTATATTTATTTATAATAAATAGCTAGTAATAAATATTACTACCAGAATGAGCAGTAATTTGTCTTCTGTCCTGGTAATAACAGGAATTCAGAGTGGGGTAAAGATGAATGTGTCCTCCCTCACATGTAGCCTTCCTTTATGACCTTCTTCCACCCTCTGTCTTTTTCACCTCACCCTAATTCTGCTTCAGGGTGTTGGAATCAGAGTTGTGAGAGTGTAGGGTAGATGTCAAAGTCTCCTTTTGACTTTATACTGACCACATGTTATATATAAGTATTTTGTGATAACTTCTAATATATAGGCCTGTAGAATCTTACTGTTTGAAGGGACCTTAGAGAATACCTCATCCAGCCTCCATTTCAAAGCATGAATTCTGCCATGGTACTGACAGTCTAGACTGGTCCATATACTGCCAGGTCATGGCTAGGGAGGGATGCCTAAAGTCTTTTACTTGTTCTCAGACTCATTCTCAAGTCCCTTAAGCTGAAAATAGCCAGGAGTAAAGATAGGGTTGCTACTGAGTCTGGCTGCATGTCTGGAACTGTTCCAAAGCCAGTTTTTCCTTTGGACTTACTTGGATAGCCAACTCCCAGATCAGCCTGGGAGCCGCCCAGGATGTAAATAACTTAACCTTGGGGCTCTGTCTGAAACGTCCTTTGGACCATTCTATATCCTGCAGGTCCTGGTAACTAGATGAATCTAGATGTGGAGGAGGGTTTGATTCATAGCCATGACCCATCCCTCTCTACAGTTCTTAGACCTGCTTCAGGCCTTGTGTTCAGAATGCAAGTCCATGTTGGCCAAGTAAGGAGGTTATAGCAACTTAGAAGCAAATCTAGAAATTTTAGAACTTCTTAAAAATCATCTAGCTTAGTCTCTTTATTTTGCAGATGAGGAAACTGAAGCCCAGAGTGAGAATTATATCTATCATCTTTGATTTAGAAGACATTGTAGAAATCATCCAATCTGACCTCTCAACATCAACATCCTACAGTCTGGGAATGTCTCCTGCAACATTCCTGATAGCTGGTCATCCACAGGACTGTACTGGGAACTCATAACCTCTGAAGAGAACCCATTCTAATATAGGACTGCTCTAATTAAAAGGAGCTAACTAAACTGAAGCCTGTTTCTCTATAACTTTTATCTCCGCAGTGGTCAATCCTCTCCTGTGTAACATCTCCCAAGGTGTAAGACCTTCTCAAACCCCATATTAGCAAATATCATTATAGCATATAATTCCCTAATCAAAGTAAAATATAACTGAAAAAGAACTTTATTTTTTTGTTTGTTTTGCTGTTGTTGTTTTTGAGAGAGGGGGAATGTGTGTGAGCAATGGAAAGGGACAGAGGGAGAGTCTTAGGCAGGCTCCATACTCAGCGCAGAGCCCAACACAGGGCTCGATCTCAGGACCCTGAGATCATGACCTGAACTGAAATCAAGTGTCAGACGCTTGGGGGGCCTGGGTGGCTGAGTCGGTTAAGTGTTGGACTTTAGCTTAGGTCATGATCTCGCAGTTTGTGAGTTCGAGCCTCACGTCGGGCTCTGTGCTGACAGCTCAGAACCTGGAGCCTGCTTCTGATTCTGTGTGTGTCTCTCTCTCTGCCCCTCCCTGTTCGCACTCTGTTGTGTCTCTCAAAAAAATAATAAAACGTTTAAAAAAAAAAAAAAGTGTAAGACACTTAGCCCACTCAGCCACCCAGGTGCCCCAGAACTTTATTGATTCTGTGAAGACAGGTCATTCACTCTTTCATGGCTCCAAAACTTCTTTTGGCATCTAAGAACCACTACTTTCTTGGTTTTCTTCACTTTCTCTTTTTTTCTGTCACTGACACTAGCATTTACTACCCCTTTGCATGATACTTTTAAAAAGAGACATACGTCTTATCACTTTGTGAGTATAACTGTACAAACCTATTGAGAGTAGCAAATAGGACTGAAGAGTTAGCCTTACCCCTACAACCTGTCCTCATTCATATTTGCTAGCTGTAGTGGGCCTCTCCATTTCTATTGTCATTGTCTTAACCTGTGAAGAGTCAAACTGATCTATTTATCTCCAGCCTTCTCCTGCCCAAATATAACTTCTTTGCTTCTGTTAGAATGACTTGTCTAAAATGCAAATTTGGCCATGTTACTTTCTTAATACGGTGGTTTCTCAACACCCAGTACTCCACAGATTTTCCACTAAATGACTACTGATGATAGAGGAGCCTTTCTCAACTGGATTTCCATGAGAGAATTAAACCCTAATGCCATTAGGCATCCATTGTATATAATGTATTAACTTTTTCTCCAATGCATCTGGAATGGTGCTAGTAGTTATGTACGGTCTTGAGGAGAATTGAGAAAATAGTCACTCTAATCATTTTCTTTGTTCTGTGGATCAGATGAGGAACTCAGTGTGAAAGAGTGGAGAGAGAGAGAATGTGTGTTCTTCAGGAGGTCCAGAAGCCTGGCTGGGAGCAACCTCTGGAGGAAAAAAACCTCAGTAAATTTCATTTAAGTCCAGGGTTTCATCTTTACATTTGTTTCATCTTTACGTTCATCTTTGCGTTCTACCACATAATATGTCTATAGTTGAAGGTGTTTAAAAATATTTATCAATGCATAAAGTTGATTTTACAGTAAGATTTTCCTAGGGTCCATGGACTACAAAATAACTACCTTTTTATTTAGCCTTGTAGTAGACATTTTATGTATGTTACATTACTTAATGTCTCCAGGAAAATTGCCCAAGATCACATAGCTAGTAAGGTTATCAGAGTCACGGTACTAACCCTAGTATGTTTGAATGGCACAACTTGAAGCTGAGTTGAGTCAAGAGCCTTGAGAGTCTTTGCCCATTTCTAAGTTTATCTTCACTGGAATGTAGGCTTTTTTTTTTTTTTTTTTTCCTAACGAAGTTACTGTTGTGTTTCAGATCATGCATAATTCCATACTTCTTATGGTGAATATAACTAACTTAAAAAAATTTTTTTAAGGTTCTTGTTTATTTTTGAGAGAGAGAGAGAAGGAGACAGTCCACGAGCAGGGGAGGGGCATAGAGAGAGGGAGACACAGAATTGGAAGCAGGCTCCATCCAGGCTCTAAGCTGTCAGCACAGAGCCCGACTCAGGGCTCGAACTCACGAGCCATGAGATCATGAGCTGAAGTCAGACATCGAACTGACTGAGCCACCCAGGTGCCCCAGAATATAATTAACTTTGATTATCCAAAAGGAAAATGAACAGTGATTCAGGTAATTCCATATAACAGGGAATCTTGTTTCTCATTGGTGGTTCTGAAACATATTAAGTGGTTTTTTTTAGTAGCAGATTTACTTTTCTGTTTGTTTTGTCTTGATAGATATTGACATATTGTCATTTCTTGAGTACTGTCTGTGGTGTGTAAATGGGGTGTCTCTCCCAATCAGATGAGGGCCCCAAATGATCACTGATCGGGTGGAAGCTGATGGTGCAGGCAGTGACAAGAATTCACCCAAGGCAGAACAAAGGAGATAGAAGTTTATTGAATACACCATAGGGGAACAGTGGGGAGGACAGCCAGGGGAAGGCTGTCTGTAATGAGGTATAGAGGTATAGAGGCTGTTTTTAAAGAGGGAAGGTGAAGGAGGTATGGGGACATATGGAATTCTCCCATTTTTGGTAGCTGTGCCTAGTTGCAAGTAGCCCATTGGTCATTTAGGGCCTACGGATATTTTGAGGGGGTTACCTGATGGGTCCGTCTGTATTCAACCAGGTGGTCACTGTGGCCCTGTTTCTGCATTCCATTGCTCAAGCCTGTTTGCCTAAAAGTGGCCTCTACACTCTCTAGCTGGTTGTGGGAACTGGTTTTTTTAGTGATAAGAAGCCATCTTGCTATTGGAAACTTGTATCCCATCCCCCCCTCCCCCCCCCCCCCCCCCCCCCACCATATGACAGAGAGTTGACTCCAATTGTGTTCTGCTTACTCAAGGCCCTTGGGAAAGTATAAATTCTAAAGTACCAAGGTGTTACAAGAACCTCCTCCTGGCCCCCAGTTCTACATGTACCTAGCCATCTGGAATCCAGTTTCCATTAGGTGTCCAGAGAGAACATCTGGAATGCCTTGTCAGTGGCCACATTTGATGTACAATTTCAAGGGGATCTGGCTCCTTTAGCTCCTCTGAGAAGCTGGAACAAGTACTGAAATGATTGCTAATAGAGGGAGCCACAGTGGCTGTTTTCAATCATCTCTGGCTGTACCATCGAATTTGATGCTTCCAGAAAGCTTGAAATTTGAGAGTATAAGAGCATCCAGAGGATGGTGTACAGAGCCCTGTGAGGTTCTTTCATTTGCAACCTCCTGCCTCTTTTCTTGTTCTAAACTCTTTCACCAGTGAGTTAGTAATGATTGCATCTTAGTACCTCTACACCATGTAGAGAAGAGGAGTTCAACTGGAAGGGAGAGTCCAGAGTTTGGCTTAGAAAACCTGTTGAGTCAAAGGGGAATTTAGCAGAGGAACGGAATGAAAATTATTTCCTTAGACAGTAGACAAATATTCAGGAAACACCTCTGCACCCCAAAGATAGGCACAGCTGCCACACTGTGACTATTAAAGGGAGGTTCAGAGTTATGAGCAAACAGCTGATTCTCTTGGTTCTTGGGCTGTTGCTGTTGGTGACAGGAAATCTTGTTCCCCAAGCTGCTGGCTTCCTGTTTTATTTTTACTCTTAGTAGATCAGAATGTCCATAACAAGGAGCAGTCTGTTCCAAAGGGTTCTACTCCCCCTTTGAGCCTGAAGGGCTTTTTTTTTTCCTTTTTCTTTTGGTCAGACAATATGTTGGTTCACTTTTAAGATTTGTGATACTTAGCTTTTTGTATTCACAATCAACTTTTTTTGGTGATGAGCTGGTGTTTTAAGATTTGATGTAAGTAAACCTGTTTTGCCTTTTTTTTTTCTTTTTAATTAAATGAAGAATTGGGAATACTGGGGACTTGGGTATGTTACCTTTATGCTTTACCTTTTCATTTGAAGTGAATTTGCATTTTCCCTAGCATGAAAACCATTAGGCTGTTTTAAATTTCTTTAGTTTCACGAGATACAGAAACAGGAACAGCCTGGTATGCCTTGGCTGTAGTCATACCCATTTTGTTGAGACTAAAACCTCCTCCTATCCTTGTAAAGCTAGGAATTTGGTAATCTAATTCTAAAACAATAGCTCAGCATGAACCTGAAGTGGTGGGGATTTCCTAGGGAAAGGGGCTCAGCTGACAGGATAAGAAACGGTAACTGGAAGGTTTCCGGATCTGCTCCAGACACTTCCTGCCGGCTCAAGAGCCTTTTGGCCCAGGTGTGTTGATCCGGATACGAATAGGAGAGAGAAAGGGAGCTCTTGGGTAGATGAGAAAGGACTAGGGAATCTTATAGCACAGTTTGCTTTAGCATCATGTTTGACATATTGAACGTGTAAAATTTTCCTTGATATTCTTTAATTCTGTCAATTTACAGACTAAACTTTAGTAGTGTTAATAGACACTGGCAGCTAGCGTTTAGTTGTACATTAACAGTCATCCATCAGGGAAGAACTGGAGAAGTTATGTCCTGATGTAGATCAATGGAATTGCTATTGGCAACTTAATTTCCGTGGTGGAGATGATCAGATGACAGCAGCTCTTTTTTGATCCTTATAATTGATCATCTGGAATCTGATCTGTCCTGATTATGGATACACCAAGGATAGGATCTGTCCGTACTATCCAGAGCCTGCTGAATGGACTGTTTTCTGACCATGCCTCCTTGCCTCTGGAGACTCTTGTTGGTTGGAGCGTTGTTGTTATTTTAAGGTTTTTAGGTTTTTATGCTGCCTGTGTAACTCAGCCAGCAGTCACTAGTTCAGAATTTCTAAACTGATCCGGCAAGCCTTCTAATAGCAAACCTTAAAGATTGGGGCGGGGGGAGCTTAAAAAAGAAGAAATGATGGGGGAGAGATTTTTTTAAAGCTGTTTTAGATCAGAACAAGACAAAAGAAAAGACTCACACAGCCCTAGTGTGCCTGGAATTTGTGGTTGAGTAATACTTTCCTGTTATTTCTTTTTTAGGTTGTTTTTCATCATTCAGAACATTGCCTGAAGCAGGTCCACCATGCCGTTAGTAACGAGGAACATCGAGCCAAGGCACCTGTGCCGTCAGACGTTGCCTAGCGTTAGAAGCGAGCTGGAATGCGTGACCAACATCACCCTGGCAAATGTCATCCGACAGCTGGGCAGCCTGAGTGAGTGCCGCAGAGAGCCTGTGCTTTGCCCTCAGGGGTCGTTGGTGCTCTTTATTTAGTTTCCTTCTCCTCCCGTGCTCCTATTTCTCCCCCATCTGCCTTCCCTAGGTAATGCGAAAATGTATCCCTCCCCCTCTCCCCAAAGAGAGGTTCATTTTTGGTACAGAATTCTTCCCCTCAACCTTTTCTTCATCTACCACCACCCTCTAGGTTCCCTCCACCTCCCCCTCCACCTGCTTCAAAAGAAATCTGTGGGAAGGGTGGCAGGAAGGGCTGCAGCAGAAACTGCAGATGGAATGACAGAGCAGAATTCTCTGTGTGTAAAGTGGGAGGTTCACAGAGCAGTATCTTGGGTTGGGGAATGTGCCCATAATTGCACGAGCTGTTCAATGTAGCTGACTTTGTTGAAGCCTCAAATGTGCCAATAGTCTTTCTCTACCCTACACCCCCTCCCCCAACTTTTCTTCCCAAAGAGGAGTAAAGCAAACATGCACTCAGATTCTAGCTGACTTGTGTACCCCGGTACACATTTAATTGTGCTGCAAGCCCCCAGGTCCAAGTTCGGGGTGCAAATTACTTTTGCAGTCTCTAGGGTATTGGGAATTCTGCAAGCTGCATGAACACACAATGACACAAAGTGTAGCTGGAGCCATTCTTCTCTAGTAAGAAGACGGTTGTTAGCCCAGTCTGTTTTGGAGTTGAGGGAAAGCCAGCTCAATGATATTTTTGTTGTTGTTGTTGTTGTTGTTGTTGTTGTTGTTGTTTTAATTGGCAAGAATGAATGAGACTGCCTAGGGTGGAGTACATGGATTTCATTGTGAATCAAGCTGACTTTGTTTGAAGCTGAGGTAGGGGAAGGGCAGACGCTTGGATAGGCTCTGCATTTGTCTTAGTGCCACTCCAGCTCCCATAAGAACCTTCGTCAAATTGCCATTTTAGTGATCTTCCTTAGCAAAGGCATCTTGGTATGAATTCTTTCAGACATTCACCCCTTCTATTGAATCACTACTACCCTTAGTGAAGGCAGTGGGGTATCAGGAAAGCCTGCATTCCCCCAGATAGTAACAGGCCCTGCCTTTAAAACAGGGGCCTGAGGAGACAGAGTTCTGCGACCATATGATGTATGGGGTCTGAGATTCCTAAGCCTTTTCCTAGCTCCAGAGGCCATCTCTGTTGATCTAGGGCTTAGGGAAACCTGGATGGGGCGTCACGAAGAAACGAAACCCTGCCAGTGCCCGTCTTACACAAAGGAACATTGACAGCGGTGCAGTAGCAGTGCAGCTGACAAGGAAGCACATGAAGGCTGTAGAGAGCCTCAGTGCTTCTTAAAAGCATCATTTCTGCTTCTGTCACCCTGAGAAGGCCAAATGGGTGCAAGTCAATCACACACCGGTTCCTTCTCCATAGGACAAAGGACATCTAGCTAATGATGCTTCTTACTCTCACTCAGCAGGAGTTATGCTCTCTCTCAGGTGTTTTTCCAGGGTAGTGTTGATGGATGTCATTGCTCACTCTCTCACTTGTGATCAGACCACTCCCATCTTGAGGAAGCTGATCTGAGGGCCAGGATTGGTTTGTACCTACAGAAACAAGATTTCCTCACATTGTAGAGCTAACTGACCCCTTTTTTTTTTTTTATCCAATAAACACGTATTGAACATATTTTATGTGCCAGATGCTGAGGGAATAGAGTGATAATAAGAAATGGTCTCTGCCAGGGGCGCCTGGGTGGCTCAGTCAGTTGAGCGTCTGACTTCGGCTCAGGTCATGATCTCACGGTTCATGGGTTCAAGCCCCACATCGGGCTCTGTGCTGACAGCTCGGAGCCTGGAGCCTGCTTTGGATTCTGTGTCTCCTTCTCTCTCTGCCCCTCCCCTGCTCATGCTCTGTATCTCTCTGTCTCTCAAAAATAAATGTAAAAAATAAATTAAAGAAAAAAGGTCTCTGCTTTATAGGAGCTTACAATCTACCAGAGGAGACAGAAATAAATAATTTTTAAGGGGAGAGGGCGATGAGAGGGGAACTCACATTTGTTGATTGCCCACTTTATGCCAGGTTTTAATAGGATCTTGACATAGATGATCTCATTTAATCTATTCAGTGATCCTGTGAAGGTAGGTGGTGGTATTCCCATTTTTCAGGTGAAGAAATGAAAGCTCAGAAAAGTAACTTGCCTAGAGAGACAACAGCCAGTAAGAGGTAAAGTAAGATTTCCAAAGAATTTCTCTGCTCTGTCTCTGCCAACACCACCCTGGTTTAGACCTTCGTTAACTCTCACCTAAACTGTTCCCTTGGGGTGCCTGGGTGGCTCAGTGGGTTAAGTGTCTGACTTCGGCCCAGGTCATGATCTCACAGTTTGTAAGTTCAAGCCCACAATAGGCTCTGTGCGGACAGTGCGGAGCCTGCTTGGGATTCTGTCTCCCTCTCTCTCTCTCTGCCCCACCCCTGCGTGCGTGCGTGCGCTCTCTCTCCCTCGCTCGCTCTCTCTCTCCCTTTCTCCCTTTCTGTCTCTAAATAAATAAAGTTAAAAAAAGAAATAGAGGCACCTGGGTTACTTAGTCGGTTGGCCATCCGACTTTGGCTCAGGTCATGATCTCACGGCTCATGGGTTCGAGCCCTGCAACCTGCTCTGCACTGACAGCTCAGAGCCTGGATCCTCCTTGGAATTTTGTGTGTGTCTCTCTCTCTGCTCTTCTTCTACTTGTGCTTTGTCTCTCTCTCTCTCACAAATAAGCAAACATAATAAAAAATAATAAAATTAACTCTTGCCTTAGCCTCCCTCTGGCCTCCCTTTCTCTATCAGTCCTCTTAAATATATAAACCTAAAGATCTTACAAATCTTAAAACTTGTATCCCTGCCAGAGTGGTCTGCTCAAAATGCAAATTTCACTTTTTACTTTTATAATTCTAAATTATTTGACTTTTTAAAAGTTAAGTCTGTGTTAACTTTTGCAATTTAAAAGTTTTTTGTTTTTTGTTTTTTTAATGTCTGTTTATTTTGAGAGAGAGCAGAGAAAGAGAATCCCAAACAGGCTCCACACTCATCACGAAGCCTAACACAGAGCTCCATCTCATGACCATGAGATCACGACCTGAGACGAAATCAAGAGTCAGATGCTTAACCATCTGAGCCACCCAGGTGCCCCAAAAGTGTTTTTAAAATAAGAGTACAAGAGTTGCCTGGGTGGCTCAGTCGATTAAACGTCCAACTCTTGGGTTTCGGCCTACGTCATGATCCCACAGATTATGATAATGAACCCTGAGCTGTTGAGATCGAGCCCTGAGGAATCTGCTTAAGATTCTCTCTCTCCCTCTCCCTATCCCCTTCCCTGCTCCCCTACTCGAATGAATGAATGAACAAAAAATAAATGTATACATACATATGTACGTACGTACATAAGAGTGCAAATGTTAGAAATCTCCCCTGTTCCTCACTGTGGAATTGTTTAAGTTTCTTGGCCTGGCATTCAAGACTTTTCAAGACCCGCCTTCCTTTCAAATCTCATTTTCTGCCATCCATCTTCTCCCATTTTATAATCCTTTTATTTTTTATTTTTTTTTATTTTTTATTTTTTTTATTTTTTATTTATTTTTTTTTTTCAACATGTATTTATTTTTGGGACAGAGAGAGACAGAGCATGAACGGGGGAGGGGCAGAGAGAGAGGGAGACACAGAATCGGAAACAGGCTCCAGGCTCTGAGCCATCAGCCCAGAGCCTGACGCGGGGCTCGAACTCACGGACCGCGAGATCGTGACCTGGCTGAAGTCGGACGCTTAACCGACTGCGCCACCCAGGTGCCCCTATTTTTTATTTTATTAAAAAAATTTTTAATATTTATTTTTGAAGGAAAGAGAGAGCATGAGAAGGGGAGGAGCAGAGAGAAAAAGGGAGACACAAAATCGGAAGCAGACTCCAGGCTCTGAGCTGTCAGCACAGAGCAGGACGCAGGGCTTGAACTCACAAACCATGAGATCATGATCTGAACTGAAGTCGGACGCATGCCCAACCGACTGAGCCACCCAGGCACCCCTCCCATTTTATAATCTTTTTACAAGATTTTTTTTTTAATGAGAAAGAAGGAAAAGAGGGGGGAAAAGGAAGGAAGAATGATTTATCACTTATAGTATTTGTGAGAGAGACCATACTCTCATACTTGCATGCGATGCCCTTGCTGTTTCCTGCCTGGAGTACCCTCACCATCCTTGCAGCTGCTCTTGCAAGGCCTAGCTCAAGGATCTCTTCTAGGTTGGACTAAGTGCTCCTCTGAGCTGTATCATTACTTGCCACATTGTGTTGAAACTTTTCTGTATCTCTTATACTAAATTAAAAGTTCTCTGAAGGCAGAAATCATGTCTTGTTTATCCTTGAACCCCAATGTTTTATCTTGTGTAGAATCTGGCACCCAGTAGAAGCTCAGTAAATGTTTGTTGAATGATGTATGCCTGTGTTCTCTCCACCATTCCATGCTGTCAGTGCACAGAGAACACAGGGAAGGAAGTAGTACTCTGTATGGGGATTCAGTGCATGGTGTGGGGGCATAGGGAGAGTTAGGGAATGCTTCTTAGAAGAGGGTAGATTCACACCAGGCCTCCAAAGATGACTAGTATTTCATCTAGCAGAGAGCGGCACAGGAATGAGTTCATATGTACTTCATAGTCATGACCTTGTCCTCGTGTGCTGTAGCCAGAAGTTCTTGGCCTAGTAGGCAAAGTGTGATTATGGTGTGGATAAGGCACAAAATTAAAAATTCCACAGCCTTGGATTGCTGCATGATAGCATATCCAGAATTTTTATTTTCCCTCAGTGCAGGGAGATTGGCATTTCACATACTATGTTGCCATATCTTAGGAGATATAGACACAGCCCAGCCAGCCTGCACTTTTGAATTAGTATCCTGACCACCTGGTAGAATGGAACCCCCACTTGGGTCATTAAGAAATCATGCTATGATACTGGGTTTTCTGAGCATACTGGGGCCATGCCCCTGGGGGCTCCAAGACTCCCACTCAGACTTCAACAAGAGCAGCTTCACAGTTTTAAAAATCAGTTTTACTTGTTCATTTCCACATAGGCTTTCATTTGAAGAGTTCTGCTAAGGAAAAAAAAAAATTAAAGACTGCTTCTGGATTCTTTTGCAAAATGTGTTCGATAACTATTATGAACGTCCTGATGTGATAGTGGGTGTATCTTGGTAATCTGAATGAAATTTAACTCTGAACAAGGCACTTTGGTTTTCTCCTATATAAGTATCACACTTCTGTTTTCAGAGATTGGAGTAGTTTTTAGTACTTGAAGAATAGGGGCTATCATGTTACTGACTGGAATTATATCTTAAATTCCTTGTAAGTGTAAAATAGGATATTTAGATACACTCTTGAAAGTCATCTGATGTGGTTGAGCAGTATAAGGGAGAATTTCGTTGTAACAACTTACATTTTTAGCTTGTTTAATCCTATGACAGTTTAGTAAAGTTGATACAGTTATCCCCATTTTACAGATGAGGAAACTGAGGCTGAGACATTGTGACTTGCTGAAGAGTACACAGGTATAAATAGAAAGAACTGAGACTTAAATCCAGACTTTTCTGATTGAAGTCTGCTGCTTTTTCCATACATCATCTTGTAGTTGTGAGTAGGCCCAGGGCCTGAGGGGATGATGTGACAGTGGGGAAACCTTCACACCACCTCACTCCCTCTTCAAACAGCATTCTCAACGTTAGCATGTTTATATGTTGGGGGTAAGATTTTATCTTGAAAATCACTGTGCCACATTCAGCCACTACTCACGTTACCACTACTCCCTTCACTGAGGAACAGAAAATCCTGGGTACTCTCTTGGTGACCTAAGGGTGGGTTGATTTGGGGTTTTCTTTTCCTCCAGAATAGCTCATTGGTTGACTGATTGATTGATTGATTGATTGAGGTTTTGATTTGTTTGAACTAATCTCCATGCCCAAGATGGTCTTGAACTCATGACCCCGAGATCAAGAGTCGCATACTCTACCAACTAAGCCAGCCAGGTGCCCTGGTTAACAGATATTTTTGAGCCTGGTCTATTTTCCACACATAATGCTTCATGTTTCTCTGCTTTAGCTTTCCAATCAGTTTTCCATTACCTGGTTGAGCATGATGCAGTATGGTCTTTATAGGACTTAGCTGTATTATGGACAGGGATCAGATAGGATCGTCTGCCAATTTGTGTTCTTTGAGCCCAGGAGCTTCCCATGGTTGTTTAAATCACAAAATCGTTCAGTATGCAAAGACTTGTCCCTTCCTTGATTAGAAACTCCTTATCGACTAAATTTACCAGCAATTCAAAATATGCTGTTGATTGGTCTTATCCTTACTCTCCAGGTTACACTGGGAAGGTGAGCTGTAGTTAGTTCACCCTGAAGGTGCAGTTTTGGCCTTTTGACTAATATTTTTCCCCTCAAGTGTGGACTAAGCATACATGTAGTTTCAAAGCTAAGAATCAGAGCCTACTTAAAATAGTTCTCAATAGTTTTTTTGGTTGGGCACAGTGACTTCTGCCTACCTTCACCTTGCAAGTTAAGAAACTCAGATGATATATTTATTCATATGTACCACTTTTCATTCCTAGCAAGAATGTGCTTTGTGGCTTGGAATGACAATATGGAGGTAGTGTCAAATTGCTGTTCGGTTTCTTTGGCTGCAAATTCTCCTTGCATTCCAGGGTTGAAAGTACGAACTCTTTTCTTTTTCTAAAAAAATAAGATATTGCAGAAAGAGACCACTGGTATGTTGGTTTTCAGGGAGGGCTTGAAAGTTTCAGCTTTTTACTTCTTCCTTGAGATGTAAATTTGAAGGATTATAACCTAAAGCAAAGACTTCCAAAGTTGTATGTTATAAAACATAAGATAACCTTCTCACCCCTTAGAAGAAGTTATAAGTCTGTGCTGTGAATTGTTGATAAGTTCAAGGCCCCTCGAAGATACCACAACTCATCATGGTTGTTGAATGTACTTTGGAGGCTCCATTGAGGATGTAATTTCTTATTTTTCATGTTAATGGTAGACACCTACAAGGTCCTTGTAACTCCCAGTCTGTTTCCCAGAACCATTTTACAAGGTGCTTTTACCAAGCAGCAAGGGGGTAAGGGCTGCAGGCATATGTCTACATATTGTCTGCTCTTCCAGGATTAATTTTTTGTATTGCACCTTTTGGTATTATTCATCCTGCATTGAGTTCGTGACTGTTCAGAGTTTGCCAAGAAGACTATTAGAGAACATAAGCAGACTGCTCAAACTATGGAGGGCATCTCTCTATCTATCTATGAAGAGCAAGCATCTGCATGTAACCCAAACCATCTTAGGGGGTGTGTGCGTGTGTTGGGGAGGTGGGGAGTAAAATCTATAGTAGCCAGTTTTTCTAACCATTTATGTCATTTTTATGCACTAGTGACTTGGTTTCTTTGCTCTTTCAGGTAAATATGCAGAGGACATTGTTGGAGAGCTCTTTACTCAGGCAAATACTTTTGCCTCTCGGGTAAGCTCCCTTGCTGAGAGGGTCGACCGCCTACAAGTTAAAGTCACTCAGCTGGATCCCAAGGAAGAAGAAGGTAAGGAAGCTGAGCTCAGCATTTGCAGGCTTTGCTGAGCAGTTTCTTAGAGTTTTTTTTTTTCCTGATTTATAAAAAAGTAAAGGGAAAAATCACAGAGACCTATGGAGTTCAGCTTTGAAATGACACAAGCCTGGGTGGTGTAAAGAAACCTTTTTAGCTCTGCCACACCCCCACACACTCCCTCTCTCCCATTCCCCCAATTCTTGCTCAAATGCCCCCTCCCCCAGTCGTATTTTGTTACCATAAAAGTACTTGGAAGATTCATTCCTCCCAAGGAGAGGCCTGCTAGATCTGGCCACATAGTAAACCTTTGTGTTGCCTCATTTTGTTCAGTCGTGAAATGGCTGGGCTGCTGACAGCCTTGTGGGGCTTCCCCAGAGGGGGAGGAAAAAAAACCTGGCTGCAGACAGCCGCAGCCAAGAAACGCAGCAGCTGAGGCCTCTCAGACTGGTGTGACTCAGTGTTTGCTCAAATAGCCTGTCGTCCATTTTCTAACGCCTTCCATCTTCTCTCAGTGTCACTGCAAGGAATCAACACCCGAAAGGCCTTCAGAAGCTCTACCATTCAAGACCAGAAGCTTTTCGACAGAAACTCTCTCCCAGTACCTGTCTTAGAAACATATAACACCTGTGATACTCCTCCACCTCTCAACAATCTTACCCCTTACAGGTAACCTGGCTAGTTCCTCCCTTTTTCAACCTGTGGTTAACAGCACTAGAGTGTTTTTTTATTTAAAGATGTTTACATCAGAGGATTGTATCAAAAAGCTTACTACCTACCCCAGAGTTGTTTGTGGCAGCAGAAGCTAATATTTACCATATAAACACTTGTCACTTATTATTGTTTGGTTTCTGAAATTCATAGTAAATATAATATGTATTGAAAGTTTGCCATAACATTGCATGCTGCAGAGTTTAATTTGGTGTAAGCCAGGTCCACCTTGGATTCTGTCCAAGGAATTTAGTTATTATAGAACCAAAAGGACTTTGTTACAAGGCAGTCCTAGAGCATGCGTCCCAGGGGCAGCATTCTAGCAAGGCTCCCACTTACTCAGAAACCACTAGATTACCAGATGTTTGGGTGTGTTAGTGGGGCTAGCTTTGTGGACTGGCTGCTCTGGGCCCTGAGGGTCCTTCAGAGCTTAAGGAATAATTGGCATCCTTCCAAATGAGTGTCTTTACTTTGTTTAGAACATCCTTTCGACACTCCCCTCTGCAAAGACCTATGCTGCTGCAGCTAAACTTGAGAAAGAAGGTAGCCTTATAGACAGCTTAAAGCCCTTCCCCCCTCCAGTGGTCTGTAGTGTGATCATCCTGCAAAAAACCACTGAGCAGGGCAGAAAGCGAATATTTATCTTGCTTGTATCCATAAATATCTTTGGAACAGGTAAAAAGTAATTACAGATAGCTGGAGGCAGATGTCTTCTGTGAGACATGGGTATACTGCAAAGTAGAATGTGTGTGTGAAACTCAAGGACACCCACCTGATCCAGGGAGCCTGGAATAGGAGCATGGTAGCTATGGTATTCACACAGGATAAAAGTACATAGCATCTATCCTGCATTATTACTGCGTAAAATTATCTTTGCACCTTGGCTTTCAAAGGGGCTAGCTGGCAGAGCAGGGCAGAGATTTGACTCTGTAGCCTCCATCATTTATCAAGTTGGATTTGGGCAGAGGGGTTTCAGGGCAAGAAGGGAGTGAGTGTACAGCTGATATTGAAGGGAGTATGACATACGACAAAGGGCTTGTGTGATAGGATAGGGTAAACAAATGATATTAAGACAAGTTTATTTTCCAGTTAATGGTATTTTCTTAGTTATCATTCTCCTCTCGATTATCTAGATTTGGCCTAACAGAAATGAGCAATGGTGTAGCTAACTCAGAATAAGATTTAATATAAAAATCATTAGTGTTTGGTTTGGAAATGCTTTCTGTGTGTTGTGACAGGATTGGAGGCCAGGGAATGGAATTGCCTTTCTAATTCTTTTTAGTTCAGAATAGTGCTAAAATAAATGTCCACCCCTACCTAGCACATAACTTTTTAGAAAGTGAGAGAGACTTAGTCATGCCAAAGTGCAGGATTCCAACCAGGAACATCAAGTCTGGCAGGTAACCCTTACGTGGACACTCAGTAGCTCTCTCTCTGCTTCTGTCACAGCCACTAAAAGACGGTAATTCAATCCTATAAAACAGCTGGCCATGTGTTTTCACTGGGGCCCCCTTGTGGTTGGGGGGTTGGGTGGGGGGTGCTGAGCTATTCTAGAAGGGAGCAAGAAGGTGGATTGCTGTGGTTACCTGTTTTTACAGAGGAATAACAGCTGCACACATAAATGCTTTCATGTATATATATATGTATACATAATGTACACATGTGAACCTGCACATATGTGCATAGGTTTCATGTGGGTGGGAAGCCACTAATGCTTCCTAGAGAGTGCTGGGGAATTGGTGGGGGGAGGGGAACCAATGGCAGAAATCCCCTCTGGTGTGCCAGGATATCAGGATGTCCTCAGGGGGATGTCTGTAGCCATGCAGATCATTAGAAATAATCAGGATCCCTGCTGCTCTAGCCCATTCTTGCCCTGACCATGCAAATTCCTCTATCAGGAATTGAAAGTAAGGCTAAGTTTCTTAAAAAGCCAGATAAATAAAGAGGCGCCATTCAGGGGGCATTGGAATGCTGGTGTGGAAGAGGAAATATGCAGTCGATTTGAATGACTTCTTGATTCCTCAGTGTAAAAACTGCTAACTGGTAGGTATTTGGAATATTGGATTTGGTTGGGAGCTCATCTGTCTACTGACAGCTACTTGTCTTCATTTCTATCCCAGGGACGATGGGAAAGAGGCACTCAAATTCTACACAGACCCTTCGTACTTCTTTGATCTTTGGAAGGAGAAGATGCTGCAGGACACCAAGGATATCATGAAAGAGAAGAGAAAGCATAGGGTGAGGGGAAAGGGGCCTCTGTTCTACACATCAGTAGGCACGATTGTGGAGGGGGGATAAAAAGGAAGCCAGTCTTATATGAAGTAATCATTCCAAGTGGCTGCTTGCTTGGATGCCAGGTGAAACTCTTTAAAAAATGTGTCCACTCCAAGCACAACCAAGATGAAAGTATAAATCACACCAAAAATGTGTTTGTTCCCCCTAGCGCTATTAACAATTGAGTATATTCAGGCTGAGTTTTAGAAATTGACTTTTCTATTCACCATTTATTTCTCTTGCAATTTGCACCTGACTCTGCTGGACACTCAAGCTAGGCTAGTCCCTTCCCCGCCAGTTTTGCAGCTCATTTCTCAGAGATCAGCACAGGGCCCTACAGTGTTTGATTTACAAACAGGAACAGTTTAACACCTTCACTACTGGTTCGGTAGGGCGGGGTGAAGGCATAGACTTAGTTTTGGGAGGTGCTCCCTTCCCCTAGACCTCCAGTGATGCGTGTAAGCATATGACCTACCGGTGGCAACCTCACAATCCCATTAGCATGTCTGCCGGGAGGCCCAAGAGAGTGCCAGGGGCTAGTGCAGCTGCACGGGCTGAGGAATTCTGCCTTGGTTGTTTTATTTTGTTTTGTTAACTATTTCCTTATATCTGTCCCAGATATTTACGGCTGTTATTACTCCTCATCTCTGTTGACTGACCTTTGTGGCAGAGCGAGTAACAAATAGCTTTTTTACTAACCTCCTAACAATTAGAGCTGCTCAGAAACATCAATGAGCTACCCAAAGAGGTAGTGAGTTTCCTATCTGTAGAGGTGTCTGAGTGTGGGATTGAGTGAATGTGTTTGACTTTGGGAGGTGGTTTGGACTAGATGACTCTAGGTCATTCCCAAACGAGTAATTCTATAAATTCTCTAGTTACCGTGTGTTGTCCAGGCAAATCATCTCTTTGCATCCATGAAACCTGGTGGAATTTTAATGAACTTTGGAAAATGTTTTACAAAGGCTTTTCTGTTTCTTATCCTTATAGAAAGAAAAGAAAGATAATCCAAATCGAGGGAATGTAAATCCACGTAAAATCAAGACACGTAAGGAAGAGTGGGAGAAAATGAAGATGGGACAAGAATTTGTGGAATCCAAAGAAAAGCTGGGGCCTTCTGGGTATGTGATGCTTTCGTACTATTGGTAGCATTCTTTGAAGGGCCTGGGACCTGGGGGCAACAGCCTAACAGCTCTGGTGTGACACCTTTCACACCCCTCTGAAGTCTGGCCGTGTGGCATAGATCAATACCACTGTTAATCAGCTACCTTAAAGCGCATCCATCTGGTGATTAAAATTTGCTAAATAAACAAGAGACGCAGCAGTTTAAATGAAGTGACTGTAGTAGTCTGGAAAAGAAAGCCCATGGCTTCTAGTGCCCTTGCTCTGCCAGACACTAGTATGTCTGTGGGCCTCAAAGAAAAGACTGGAAAGAGAAGAAAAGTGGTCTTGGGAGCCCTTTGCCTCCACAGCTTTGATTTGAAGGTCGTGCCTAAGGGCTGGGCATTTCACAGGAGCGGAGAGGGCCAGGCAGAGGATTTGTGCACATCACCAAAGCAACTTTTCAGTCAGCCTTTGTCAGTCTCGGGAGAGAGGCTGGCCAAGGGACTGAAAGCAGACCTCAGAGACAGTGTGGGAAAGGTCGCTTGGCCAGTATTGAGGCTATATATCTCCATGGGGAAATAGTAGATGTCAGTCTGACCCATTTCCCAATACCAAATCACACTGGAGGTTTAAAAGGAAAAAAATGGTTTTAGAGCTTGGTTTGATGCTTATCCTGATGTCCGACCTGTGTGACATTCAAAGCCAAGTTACCACGACTGCTTGGCATGAATGTTGCCCTGGTTTTTCCTCTAAATACATTGCATCCTGGCTGTCGGAGAACGATGCCAGCCCATGCCGGGTGTCTAGGAATGATAAAAGGAAAGAGTTGAGTTGTTCTTGCTTTTAGGAATAACTCTACCATGAAAATCTTGACTTTTGAAAATCTTGACACTTCTGACACTTGTTCTTCCTGGATTAAGAGATTTGTTTTAAAGAGTGATGAAGGTGGTGAGGGAAAAAATGAACCTTTCTACAGGGAGATCAGCCCTGAGGGCACCTTTCTTACCTTCAACTCCAAGTAAAAGGGGCCATTTTGTTCCGTGGTCCCATCTTGTTCAGTCAGGCCTTGTCTCAGGTTCTGGGACTCTAAGGCCAGAATCTTGCACGTTCAGAATGCCAACGATTACGTGTTTGTTTTTTGTTGTTTTTGTGGGTGTGGAATGGGGCTGGTGAAAACAAGGACTTTGCCTCCCATTTTCCTCTTGTCTAAGAAGTTTGGGATCAGGCCACATGGCTGGCCTACCTGGATATGCTTGTTGGGGAACCTATAAAGAGATGTGCCAAGCCTACAGGGGTCTGGGCTTTGGGGATTTTCTGCATCAGAGCATCATTTGATTTGTTAGTTCTCTTCAACTCTCTTCTCCTGGAGTCTGTTTGCAATGAGTTCTTTAGAACCCAACAGTGGTGGAGTAAAGGGGGAGGTGGAGCGGAACCAACCATATTTTGCTAGCTGCTAGTTGGTGTATTTATGCTCATTTGGAGGTTTGTTGTTCACCCAAGGCCCAGTGCTCTGGGGGACAGGTTTTCATGAGGCGCAGGCCCTAGCACCTTACTTAAATTGGCAGCTCGTTGTGTTGGATAAGAGACCTGGCAGGGAGACCGAGTCTAGCTACCACACAGCAACTTGCATTTGTCCTCAGCTTGGTTTTGCAATCAAATGCCTCCTTGGCCTTTGAGTACTCCAGAGGCTTGCTGACCTCCAAATGAGGCTGTGTGCCAGTCACGTGTTTATAGCTCACTAGCCTTGGGGCTTGGCTTTGCCCTTTGCCACAAGACAGACTTTGGGATTTGGGTATAGGCTGCTCTTAACATTTGGGAGAGAATTTAAAACAACTGCTGGGTTTGCCAAAGCCAACCAGCACTGGGAAAGGAACGGCATGGTTTTGATTATCTGGGTTGGGAGACATTTAACAATAGAATTTAGTCCTAAATTTTAATCCAGAATTTAGTCCTAAAATTAAATTTCAGAATTTTATGTGGAATTTTACTCTTTCTTTCTTCCTAATAGCTTTTGTATCAAATGCATTTTGGTGGAGTCGCTTAAAAAAGCATAAGCGTATCACTCACACTTTTTAAATGGCTGTTTCGGCATTGGGTTCGTTGTCAGGTATCCGCCCACCTTGGTGTACCAGAATGGCAGTATTGGCTCTGTTGAAAATATGGATGGAAGCAGCTACCCACCACCACCGCAGTCAGATTCCACTTCTCCACCTTCTCCTTCCTTCTCTGAGGACAGCTTGCCTCCCCCACCCGTAGAATTCAGGTAAATGATGCTATCTCTTCTGTCTACTTTGAGTGGTTACATACTCAAGAACAAAATATGTGTTCTTTAGGGTGCCTGAATAGGCTCAGTCTGTAGAGCATGCAACTCTTGATCTTGGGGTTGTGAATTCGAGCCCCATCTTGGGTATAGAGATTACTTTAAAAAATAAAATCTTGGGGCACCCGGGTAGCTCTGTCAGTTAAGCGTCTGACTTCGGCTCAGGTCACGATCTCATGGTTTGTGAGTTTGAGCTCTACGTCAGACTCTGTGCTAAGAGTCTGTGTCTCCCCTCTCTCTTCCCCTCCCGTGCTCATGCTCTGTCTCTCTCTGTCTCTCAAAAATAGGGGCGCCTGGGTGGCTCAGTCGGTTAAGCGTCCGACTTCAGCTCAGGTCACGATCTCACGGTCCGTGAGTTCGAGCCCCGCGTCGGGCTCTGGGCTGATGGCTCAGAGCCTGGAGCCTGTTTCCGATTCTGTGTCTCCCTCTCTCTCTGCCCCTCCCCCGTTCATGCTCTGTCTCTCTCTGTCTCAAAAATAAATAAAAGTTAAAAAAAATTAAAAAAAAAAATAAATAAATGTTAAAAAAAAAGTTTTTTTAAGAAAAAAAAATAATAAAATCTTAAAAAAAAAAAAAAGACGATGAGGGATGCCTAGGTGGCTCAGTCAGTTAAGTATCTGACTCTTGGTTTCGGGTTAGGTCATAATCTCACGGTTTGTGAGATCAAGTGCCACGTTGGGCTCTGTGCAGACAGCATAGAGTCTGCTTGGGATTCTTTCTCTCCTCTTTCTTTGCCCCTCCCTCTCTTGCTCATGTGTGCTCGCTCGCTCTCTCAGAATAAATAAACTTTTTTTCTTTTCTTTTTTTTAAGTACAAAATGTGTGTTCCAAATCCAGGCCAGGACCAGTAAAATAACTTCAGTGAAGTCTGTCTAGATAATAGAAATGATTAACATTTTTTTAAGTGTTTGTTAGGTGCCAGGCGTTATGCCAAACACCTTCGATGTTGCCTAATCCTCACAACAATCATCCTGAGCTAGGTACCCATTTTACAGATGAGTGAATGGTAAGGCACAAAGAGGTCAGTGAACTTACCTAAGGTTGCACAGCAGAGCCATGATTGGAAAGCAGGTCATTCTGACTGCAGAGCCTATATTCTTAACTGTTTAGCTATACTGGAACAGATAGAGATCACCAACTTATCTTTTACTTTTTTTACTTTAGCTTCAATTCAGTGTGAGTTAAATGAGTGGCACATTCATTTCCCATCTCTGCTGACCCTCAGATCCTCATCCCTGTCAGGTTTTTCCACATGAACGCTGGAGGTACATTTGCCTAAATCTGTACCCTGCTCAGATTGGTCAGCTTGGCTTGGGTTTCCTGCCCTCGCAAGATCTGGTGAATGACAGTAGCCTGAGGAATAGAGCCCAGTGAGTGGGTGTTGTTTTAGATTTCTTTTGCATGCCTTCTTGGTCCCCAGCTCTAGGATTAAACAGACTCTTCCTCCTAGAGGAGGGTTCAGGAGGGTGCCTTCCCTTGGAAAGCTGAAAGGTTTGAGGAGGACCTAAGAGATGACCTTGGCTAACCCTTACCTGGTAGAGGAATCCTAGTCTACTTCTTTCAAATAGTTATTCTCAATTTCTGCTTATATTCCTCTGTTGATGAAAGCTCATTACATTACCAGGCTGCCCCATTGCAGTGTTGGTTTGTTCTGACCATTCTCAGGTTTTTCTTTCTATTTGAGCTAAAATGAAATAATAGTCAACTGAAATGAACCTAGGCTCGTATATAAGCTTAATTAAAGGTGGATGTTCACATGCTGAGAGTGATGATGGGTCTCTTTCTGTGTCCTTTTAGCTGCCCCGCAGACAGCAACCAAAGAGGGTCCGGTTTAGCTGGACCCAAAAGATCCAGTGTGGTCAGCCCAAGCCATCCACCACCAGCGCCTCCTCTGGGCTCTCCTCCAGGCTCCAAACCCGGGTTTGCTCCACCACCTGCTCCTCCACCTCCACCTCCAGTGATGGGCGTTCCACCCCCACCACCGCCTGGAGGATTTGGGTCTCCGGGGACCCCACCACCACCTTCACCCCCATCTTTCCCACCTCACCCCAGTTTTGCTGCCCCTCCGCCTCCTCCCCCACCGCCCGCAGCTGACTACCCGACTCTGCCACCACCTCCCTTGTCCCAACCAGTGATAGGCGCACCTCCTCCTCCCCCTCCTCCCCCTCCTCCGGGGCCCCCTCCTCTCCCTTTCAGTGGTGTGGATGACCAGCCTGTTGCACCCCCACCACTTGCCGATGCCACCAAGCCTAAGTCCTCCTTGCCTCCTGTGAGCGATGCCCGCAGTGACTTACTTTCAGCCATACGTCAAGGTAATTCCCAGTGCTGGGTCCGGGGCCATGAAGTCTTGTCTTTCTGCAGCCGGGATGACTGATTGGAGGGTGGGCTAGGGGTTCTGTGCCCTTCCCAGGAAATAGCTTTCATTAGGTGGGGAGGGATTGGGAGGGACCTCAGGCTTTAGATCAGCCTAAAGAAAGGCTTCGCTCTGAAAATAGCAGAGATTTAGATTTCTTTCCGCCTTGGTGTGAAGTAAAGGACTCTTGGGGCACCTGGTACTCTACCCAAGTCAGTAGAGCATCCGACTCTTGTTCCCAGGGTCGTTGAGTTTGAGTCCACGTTGGGTGTGGAGCCTATTAAAAAATTAAAAACTAGGGGCGCCTGGGTGGCTCAGTTGGTTAAGCGTCCGACTTCGGCTCAGGTCATGATCTCACGGTCCGTGAGTTCGAGCCCCGCATCGGGCTCTGTGCTGACAGCTCAGAGCCTGGAGCCTGTTTCGGATTCTGTGTCTCCCTCTCTCTCTCTGCCCCTCCCCTGTTCATGCTCTCTCTCTGTCTCAAAAATAAATAAACGTTAAAAAAAATTTTTTTTTTAATTAAAAACTAAAGGATTCTTAGGGTTCCTAGACTGACTTAGAAGAGCATGTAACTCTTGATATATCGGGGTTGTGAAAATAAGTAATGTGTTCTTAACTTGGGGTCTTTGAACTCCTTGAAAATACATGCTTTGCATGTGTTTGCATTCATTTTGTGCCCCGGAAAAAAACAAGCATCACTACTCCCTAGAAGGTACTTCTCTGGCCAGACTCCACCATGGCCCTCTCCTCCACTTTTGTGCCTTTCACATCCTTCTTTCCTTCTCTCTTTCCCCCTTTCTCACCCTGTCCTTCTCCCCTTTTTCTCCTATCCCCTCCCTCTTTGTCTCCTTCCCCACCTTTCTGTGCTCCCTCATCATCATCTGACCCTTGTCAGATTTATTCTCTTTCTGTCAGAGGTCAGGTCTAGTCCCTAGGGGTTAGAGTGGTTTCTTCTGTGTGTGAGCCTCCTGGAACTGAAGGGTTGTCTGGAGAAGACAAGTTGGGGCAGCTGAGCTCCGTGATAATCGATGAACTGAGCAGACTGAGTGCCCACTTGGTGCGGTATGGTGGGCACTCCCCACTCAGAGCCTCTTGAGAAGTACCGTCCTCACCAGCCTGACAGCATGGAAACTGGAAAGGATGGCAGCCTTCCTCTCCAACATGCCTACAGCACTAGGGCCAGAATTGTATAAACCCTCATTGTCTTTTCTTGCTTCCCCCTTTCTCTCTTTGCTCTTCCAGAGGATTTTTTTTCTTTCCCCTTTCCCCATACTTCACCCACCAGTAGCCACTCCCCCTGCCTCAGTCCTGTGTGGATTCTGAGACCTACTCACCTTCTGAACCCTTCTTTCTCTCCTTCTTTCTCTCTCTCTCTCTCACCAGGCTTTCAGCTGCGAAAGGTTGAGGAGCAGCAGGAACAAGAGAAGCGGGATGTTGTGGGCAACGATGTGGCCACCATCTTGTCACGTCGAATTGCTGTGGAGTACAGTGACTCAGAAGATGATTCCTCTGAGTTTGATGAGGACGACTGGTCGGATTAACTCTTTCTGCCTGCTCTCCCACCTCCTTTTTCTTTCCTGCTGCTGCCTTCTTTGATGCCTATCCCAACAGTCTAATGGGGGGAAAGAGGGAGGAAAAAACAATTTCAAGGGGCCAAAGCCTTTTCTGAAGCAACCAAAGATATATCCAAGTGCTTCCTCCAAATCAACATATATTTTCCCGTCTCCCCATAGTCAGGCCCCGTGGAGCTCCTGAGGTTCAGTAGCTGAGATGTTCCCTCTTCCCTTCAAGTGACTGTTGCATATTGAAGAGAAGGAAAAACTCCAGAGCAGATCCCTTTGATTGGGCTTAGATTGGAGTTGGTGCCTTCCCCTAGGAGCCATTTTCAACTGTGGTCTTCTTCCAGAATCCTTACCCTTACCCTTTGAATAATACGAGCCATCTTCTGGTCCTAATGCCTGCATGGACATGGCCAGCCCCTTTTCCCATGCACTGAGAGGGCAGAGCAGGCCACACGTCCTAGCAGCCAGACTGCCTGCCACACCTTTTTGCCCTGGTGAGCAGGGTGAGCTACCTTTTGCTAAGTTATCTCTATGTCTGGATGCCCTTTATGCTAGGAGCCATCAGGCCCTAAGGAGCATCTCCCCATCTGCCCAGAAATTGTGCCTTTCTAAAGGCTGAAGTTGTCGCCTCCCTCCCAGGCTCCCTCTCCAGAGTGTGGTGTCCAGGTGTCCCTTAAATGTCCCTCCCTCACTACCAGGTGCGTTAGGCACCACAGCCCAGCTCAGACCTCTAATATCCATGACCAAACTAGCCCCAACACACTGGTGTGTGGACCTCTCTGCTAGCTGTCAGGAATCAAGCTTAGAGACTCAGAGCTGCAGGACTGAAAGGATGGTAAACTCCTTGAATCCTGCCCTCTTGATGATGCTGAAATCTGGCCACGGGAAATGACTCGCTCCAGGTCACACAGATGATTGGTGACAGAACTGGAGCCCAGAGTTCCTCATTCCAAGTCACCTGTGTCTTCTGGAACCAAGTAGGGGGTACTTGCTGGAGTCCAGGCAGAGCAGTCTTGGCTCTGTGCTACTCCAGACCTTACCCCATAGGTGGGGGTCCCAGTAGGAGGGCTCAGAGCCAGTGCCAGGCCTGTCAGTGCTGCTCAGACCCTTATAGCCTGTCTTACAATTCTTTGCTTCCCCTTTACTATCACCATAGAACCACATGGCCTTGGGAGCCATCCTTCTGGGGGACCAGAGGTAGTGAGAGAAGGAAGGGGGTAGGCAGCTTTGACAGGTGCTGTTTTCAATTCCTCTGCAACTCGTCCCCTTTTTATTTCCCCAATTTAAGCATAGGTTCTGCCAGCTGTAGAAACTTCAGTCCCTCAGGCTGGCGGCTGCCGCAGGTAGCTGCCTAGGGGGGCCTGGCAGCCGTGAGGAGGGCTGAAAGGCAGAGGGGCTCTGGGTCTTGTTTCCAGCTCCCTCCTCACTGCGTGCAGTGATGTTCCCTCCCTCGCTCCCCCTCTTTCCAGAGCTAATACACAGGTGCTATTATTCAGAAAAAAACTGGTCAGCTTTGGCCAACAGTGAGGTTTCTTCTCTTCTGCCCTAACTATTGTGTAGCCTCTTATGCTGAAACCGGCTTCTCCTGGCTTCTCCAGCTTTCAGAGCCCTGAAACAAAGAGAAACAGGATCTGTCTCTACCCAGCACAGCAAATGGTTGTAGTAATTGCCAAAGCCCTCATAAACCCCTCCGGCTTGAGGAGAGTGTGTAATCACGGGTACTACCGCTGTGCCCTGGCTGGATGCTCCCCCTCTGCCTTCTTTCCTTGAACTCTGGCGTGGTGACTGAGCCAGTAGGGACCAGCATGCCCTCCTGCTGGGGCCGCTCCAGAATATACCCTCCTTGCCCTCCCCAGATCAGGTGTCTGCGGCACAGGTCTGGTACCCTGCTACAGTGCTGAGCATACCAAGCTGTGTGTGCCCCCGCCTTGCTTCCCTCCTTGCACTTTGGAAGCTGAAGGTGCTTTCTTCAGAACCCTAAAATGGCTGTTGAAGGTGCCCCTGGCTGCAGCCCAGCAGTGGCTGGAGAGGCAGGTGGAGGGCAGTGGTTCTCCCAAATAGGAGTCCTGGGGCCTGGCCAGGCCAGGGTTTGGGCCTAATGGCTTTGACTAAATTACCCCCATCCCCCTCCTTTCCGGAAAAGGGGGAGCCAGCGCCACTTGCTATCATTCTGCTCTGACCTTGAAGGGGGCGGTGTTGGCCTGGCTTCTGGAATGGACACAATCCGCCCTGGAAAGGGCTGGGGGCAGGAGCGGGGGGTGGGGGGGTTGGGGGGGCACTGCCTGCGGAAGGTAGGATTAGATCATTAGCTCAGTGACCTCCTAGGGTTTCGATGTGCTGTGTTCTCATCCTACAGCTGGTTTGGTAATGATCTGCAAGTCCCGGAGAGCAACAGCACAGCTCTGCCTGACGCTCTCATTAAAATCTATGCAGCCAAGCTCTGTGCTTTGTAGCAGCCGGCCTTGCGAAGCCTCCTCAGCTCTGGGGGCTGGGGACCCAGTCAGCCGAGAGGCCCTCTGGGCTCTATTTATGCATATGCGCACCCCCCCACCCCCCAAAAAACCCAACTTCTTTAAACCCAGAGCCCTTTAAGATGATAAAGGACCCTGTGCAGGTAATTGTGTGTCTTTGGAATCCTGTGATTGTAGAATGCAAAGTTTAGTGATTATTTAAACTGGGCCAAGGCTGGTAGGAGTATGGAGCAATGGCTCATAAGGACTCTTAAGCTCTGAAGCCAAGGAGCCACCTCCCTTCCCTGGCCTGCCCAGCCCAGGGGACCTGCCCCCATTCCTGTGGCCCAGGGACCCAGCTTCCATTCGGCAGTGTCAGAAGTGACTTGTGGCTTTGCCATGCTTGTGAGATGACTACATTCCAAAGGAGCAGCTACCGGGAGGGGGTAGGCTCTGCAGTCCCTTGGAGGGCTCAGAGCAGCTGGCCCAAGCTCCAGCTCGCCTCCAACGGAAGCTCAAGCGCCCTCAGAAACGACCCTGGCCAATGTCACCACAGAGCCGAGGCGGTGTTGTCAGGGCTAATGTGAAATCTCTTCCCGTGGCGCCGATCCTCCGGCTCTGCAGCGCCAGCTTGGACAGATTGAGGTCTCTGTGGCTTTGGTGACCCTGCTTAAGCATTCCCACCGTGTCCCAGCGTGTCCCAGCTCGGCTCTCTGCCTGCCTCCCTCTGCAGCCCCCCTCACCTGACCTCAGGGCCTGGGGAGGGGACCAGTGCCCCAGGGCAAGGGGCTTTTGCTCCAGAGAAGTGTCAGGCTCCCTGGGGGCATCAGGCTTTGAGCTCTACTGGGGTCCTGCATACCTGGGACCAGGTTTCACTAGGAGATTGTGCCTCATATTGTGTCTCAGTGAGGGCTAGGGAACAATTCTGTTATTGTATTAACTTAACTCAGTTAACTCACTTGAGAAACTAACCAATTTTTACTTTCTGTCTAGAATGATGTACATGTAGGAGAGTGAGCTGTAAAGCTCCCAAAGTGCCTTGTTTTCTCTGATATAAATATATTTATAAGGACCTATTCCAGTGGATTCTTGGGTATGTTTGCCACATCGATTTTTAGGGAATGGGCCTATAACATTGTAGGGAAATGGTCTGGAAATGGGTCCCTTTCCCCTGAGGGTGGGAAAGGAGATTCAGTTAGAGATCTGTGAGGGTGAGGTTAAACCAAACCCCTGAGGTGACCCTTTCCTCTTTGCTGTACTCCTCCTCTTAGGCCCTTAGGAGGATGTCCTGTTTTTTTTAAAGCCCCGTGGCTCCAAGCCTGGCCTCATTTGTTTCCCTGCCAGGCTCATGTGTGGACCACATTAGCACCCCCATGACCTGAGGATTCCATGTAACAATTTTATATATACATGCGAATATGTAAATGCCGACATTTTAAGTAATTTGATAAAGCCTTTGTAGCTACTCAGCCACCTTTGGTGTGTGTGCGTGTGTCTGTCTATGTGCACATCTCTCTGTTTCTAATGGGAAAAGTGATTGGAAGGGGACAACACTGAATGCCACAGGTGGTGACCAGAGCTCTGGAGGGAAGTCTAGTGTGGGTGGGCTCCAGGAGCAGGAGGCCTCTGGTTCTGGATGGTATACCCTGTGTGGGAGGTGGAGATGAAGGGCGGAAACCATTCTGGTTTAGAAGGAGACCAGGTTGGGGGACCCAGAAGGCCGGATCCCCAGGCCCTCCTAGCTGGCTGCGGTGCGTGTGTGGGGCCAGGGGGGGATGTGTGGGGCCAGGGGGGGAGACCGGCTGTTGGCCATTTCATCAGGCAGGAGAAGAGCACTGGCTGAATGCTGATACTGCTTCCCAACATCTGGCCGGCATCTTGTCTGCCTCTCAGACCCAAGCAACTTACCTTAAATAGAATGATTTTCAGTGGAATCTGATAAAAAGTTTCGGCTGCCGCACGCCCCTTCTCCCGCCTGGGAAGGCGAAGGGGCTGGGTTTATATTCTGACCCAAAAAAATGACCTACCCAGGAAGCAACGGTTGTTCCGAGCACAGCTGCTGCGGGTGACTGTCCCTGGGGGTAATTTATGGGCAGACACCCAGTCCCAGTCCCGGGCCCCGCAGACTGCAGTGGGGTGGCCCTGGGAGAGGGGTGGGAGCAAGGTTGGTGACTGCTGGTCACGCCTGCTGTTCAGAGAGAGTCACCCACTGGCGTCCCAGGAGAGGGGGCAGAAGTTTTGAATTGTCAGCAACTGCTGCGCCAGCCGCTCTGAGCTCATCGCTGGAGGTGGGGGTGCAGGGGAGGGGGCGCGGGAGCCAGCTCGCCCCGGCGGAGCCCCTCGCTCCACCCTCCTGCTCAGGCCTGTGTTTAGTCAGCACTTGGCTTCCCGAGACCGGTGACTGACAGGCGGCCAGACGCCCGCCCTGGGAGAAGACAAAATGGTGGTGTCGGGAGCCGCCCTTGCTGGGGAATTGGAAGGGAGGAATGTGGTTCTGGGAAGCGGGCGGCCCCAGCTTAAATTCCGGCTCCTCAACTTGGGAGCTGTGACCCCATGCTTCACCTCTTGGGGCTAATCCTGAGAAGAACGAGCATTTGCTAAGTGCCTACTACCTGCTCAGGACTGCGCACGCTTTATTTCAGCCTTATAAGGGAAGGGTCGGTCCCTCGTTGTCCACGTGAGGAAAACAAGTCCAGAGGTTGAGTTGCCTAAGACCGTGTAGCTGGCCAGGAGCAGAGTCACAGTTCAAGCACGGGTCTCTCTTAAGCCAGAGCTCGTGCTCTGTCCACCACGCAACTCTAAGCAGCTTTCAGAACCTCTGCATCTAGAATCGTGGTCTTTGGTGTCGTTGGGGGCACGTTAAGGTTTTCTGTTCGGGGCTGCCCCACCCTCTGGTGCCCAGTTTTACAGGTGTTGGCTATTTTTGTTCTTTGGAATCAAGTGGGCTGGGCCGAGGGCCCAACTGTCCCAGATCATAAGAGTTGAAAATACCTTGCCCCCTCAGCTGCCCGGGAACAAAGTGGGTTCCCTAGGTGTGGCCTGGGGCTTCCCACAGACACCGCTCAGTACACGCACGCACACCCGCGAAGGTGCACACATTTCTGCACAAAGACGTACACACACACAAGACGACACGTATCCACGTGAGTGGGCACACTTGAGAACCCAGGCCCAGGGTCACGTGCGCACGCTGTACACAGAGCCCTGCCCTTGTGCAAACAAGGACACAGATCAGCACACGGTTACAGGAACACGTAATGGCAAGCAAACCTCACACGGTCCTCAGGAGCCACCCCTCCCTTCGCGATGCCTCCGCCAGTTCCTCACTGCCCCCTCCTGGCCGCCCAGTGACCAGGGCAACCTGGCACTATTTCCTGTGACTTCTGCTCTGAGGTGGTTGTCAGCTAGTTCCCTTCTTGATAATGAGGCTGGGAGCAGTTTCAGGTGCTCTGCGTAGACTGCCCCTCAGCCCCAGGAGATGAAGGTGTCTAGAGAGAGGTCTGAAGCTGGAGGACCAAAAAAGAGGCTTTCACACCCTCAGGAATCCCTCATGGTCGACTTCTCAGTACCTTGGTGGCAGGAGTCCTGCGTGGATACCCCCTCCCACCTCAGCAGTCAGCCACTCTGCCCTTAACCTTGCGAACTGTGCACACACCTGCTCACGCTGGATACATATTTAAAGAGGAGCAGACTTCATGGCTGAGAAGTCAGAGGTCAGGTCTTTTAGCTCCCACCTTGCTGCTCCCTCTCTGGGCCTCAGCTTCCTCACCTATTTAGTGAAGAGTTAAGTTGACCATGATATATGCAAACCTCTCCATCCTGACATCTCACCATGTCTGGAAATAACACCTCTCCCAAACATATGTGCCCGAGTACATTACATCCATAAACACGACCCCATGGATTCTTTAGGCCAGTCCTGGGAGGATTACCAACACAAAACCTTTTAGTGCTGTTTTACAGTTGAGGAAACAAAGTGCAGAGAGACACAGCAACTTGTCCAAAGTCACACAGCAAGTTGGCAGCGGGCATGGAAATAGAATCCTCTTCTTATAGGCCCCAAGCTGCCTACAAGAGAGTAGAACACCCTGGGGGCGCAGACCCAGAGTCCAGGAGATAGGAACAACAGAGACTAAGCCAGAAGCTCTGCTTTTTTTTTTTTTTAAGTTTATTTTTTTAGTAATCTCCACCCAATGTGGGGCTTGAACTCACAACCCCAAGATCAAGGAGTCACGTGCTCCACTGAGCCAGCTAGGTGTCCCAGAAGCTCTGCACTTCTGTCTGGAGTCCTGAAGGCTGAGGGGAACCCAGCGGACGTTCCAGAGTTAGGCGTTGAGATGGAGACTGGGAAACAGCAACTTGCACCCTGGGTGGGTTCTGCCACCCCCCACCCTACCAGCAGACTGCAAACCTCAGGCTTCTTCTGCAGAGCTGGAGGAGGCTATATTCGCTAAGGTATGTACACACACGTGAGTGGTGTACATGCGTACCTAGGCTCCACAGGCGTGCACTCACATGTAGACGTATGTTCATATATGCCTACAAATAGGCATGTGTAACATGTAAGTGTGCATGTTTGCAAGTCTGTATACATGTGACTATATTTGTGTGCTTAGGTGAGGTGTGTTTGGATGTACATGTGTAAGTGGTTTCTGTGTATCTGGCAGGTACATTTATATACGTGTAACATGTTTGCACACGTACTGGGTTTGTTCATGAATGTACTTGGGTATATGCAAATACATGCATTTGTGTAAAAAAGCAGAGTGAATTCTATCCATTCACATGACTGGGGAGTGTATGTAAATGTGTGTGCAGGGAAGGTTTCATGTGACTGTGTACACATGAATCATAGGGGTGCCCTCCCAAGGGAATATGATGTCAGTGTTCACCTAAGCTCTGGCTCCAGCCAGGCACTGGGCTCATAGCACCCCCACCCCACCCCCGCACTCTATTCCCCAGACCCATCCTGCTTGGCCAATTTGCAGCCTCTCGCTCCCAGCTCCAGAGAAGGCCTGCAGCAAAGTCAAGGGGCTGGTGGCCAATTAGCGAGGGGGTTAATCAGGGATCTGGGGACCCCCGGGGGGCGGGAAGCTGAAGGCAGGCATTGGGGTTGGCAGGAGCACTTGCTGCCTGTCATGGGGGTGGGGGAGGGGGGAGATAAGGAGAGGAGGCAGAGCCAGCCTACTGGCTGGAAACAGGGTCTGCCTGTGAATTCATGATTGCTGAGCACCGATAGCAGCGGGGAGCCTGTGTGACACTGTGTGCAAAAGGACATATATGCATGCATTCAAGTCCTTGAATGTGGTCCTATATGCAAATGTGTGTACCTGACCAGATACCATCTGTATATACATGTGCAGTTTTGTGTCTGTATATATGTGGGTGTGCAGTGGTGTGCAGATGGGTATGCAAGCATGTCTGGATCCTCGTGCACATGTGTATACAGGGGTAAGTCTGTGTGTATACTCTGTGTGAAGGCATGTACATACACTGAAGTAGGTATATCTGCCTGCAAATGTGCACGTGAAGTCGATTAGCATGTGTGCAGTGATATATCTGTGTGCACACTGTGTGTGTACCAGTGTGCAAATACATCTGGGTGTACACGCATGTCTGGATGTATGTGCATATGTGTGTTTGGCCAGGGGCCTGGACCCCCCCATGTGTGCCTGTGTGTGCCCATGTGTGTGTACTCATAGGTCTGCATGTATAACAGGCCTCAGCATGTAGGAAGCTAGGGAACGTGGGGCTGGCGGGCTCCGGGCTCCGGGCTCCAGGAGAGAATCTGACAGACGATGAGACTTGCCACAGCCCCCAGCCCCGGGAGCCTGTTTTCCAGCCCGTGGAAGCTGTGAGCCCGTGAACTCATCTTATATTAATAGCTGCTGTCTCCTCACTTATTGCAGGGAGAGGCGGTCATGGCCCCAGCGGGGGCTCAGCACTCAGGGCTCCTCCCCTCCCCCACACAGGACCTGGGAAGAAGAGGAGGAGAGATGGGCCTTAGGGCCTATCCAAGCAGGAAGGCAGGGCTCTAGACCCCAGCCCTTACCTCCCCCCAATCCTGGGGACTCCCCCTTCTGCTGCCTAGGTCACCCTCCCAAGCCTCTGTGGTAGGGTGGGATCAGGCACCAGGTTGGAAAAGTGTCAGGGGCTTGGAGACACCCCCAAAAAACAAACAGGTACACACATACACACATACAGCCAGGCATGCAGTGCTGAGCAGCTCCAGGCTGAGTACCAGATGAATTGAGGCTGAAAGAGACATAGAAGGCTTCATTCTGAGAGGACAGGCATGTCCCTTCTCTCAGGGACCCTCAGTTGCAAGGGGACACACAGCCCTGCCTTCGGGGGGCCCCCATGCTGACAAGAGGTCAAGCTCTATAATGTTTACTCGAGAAGTGTGGCAAGGTATGTTGCATAAAGCACATCTTCACGGCCATAGGAGGACTTAGCCAAGGAGGCTTCCTGGGAGGAAGCACAGGGTGGGGGTACAGAGAGGACCTCAGCTGTATCTACAGAATCCCTGGAAGAAGGAGAAGCCAGCCAGTTCCACCTCACACACAGGCTGCAACCCAAGGGGCAGATTCAGATATCCCTCAGGGTGGGCCCAGAGCCCAAGGCAGAGACACCCCAGCTGCAGGCGCCCAGAAATGCCTCAGATCCACCACACAACCACACCCGGATAAACCGAGGAGGACCCCCGGCACGGGGCGCCCCCAGGCCCTCCCAGACAAAAAGGCTTAGGCTCTGCTGAGCCCCGGATACCGAAGCTGGGAAGGGGAGGCCAAAGGCTGAGTCTGCCCAGAATAGTATGGGCACCTGGTCTCCTTCTGGTCTCCCCTGGCGGGGCTCCTTGGACATGGGAGAGGCAGTAAGGAGGCCCTTCTACACATTGCCCACTCCAGAGGTCTGGGGGGAGTCTGGGGACCCCCAACTTCTCCTCAGCCTGGGGAAAGGGTTCCCTGCCGCAGTTTCTTTGCTTGCCCTTTCTGAGTTGCTCTTGAAACTCACTCCCTTACCCAGGAAAACAAACAGATTTGGAGTCAAATGGACCTGGGTTCAAATCCCAGTTCAACTCTTTACTATGTGACTTTGAGCAGATCAAATGTCCCCTTCAGTGAGGCCTTTTTTGGGAGCCCTTGTTTACAGAGTACCTGTACTCCCTGTGGCCCCCTTTCCTACTTTATTTTTCTCTGCAGATTATTCACTCTCTGACATTGCCAAATCTTAAATTTGTCTCCTTATTACTATCTCCCCGAGCTGAAATTCAAGTTGTCCATAAGGACAGCAGTGAATGAATGAGAGCCTCTACTCTCAGAGCCTCAACTACCTCTTTTGTAAGATGGGAAGAGAGCCATCGCCGAAAAGGCCATGGTGATGTGTGAAATGTTTGCACCAAAGCTTGGCATGGGGGAGGTGTTTGCTCAGTGGGGGTCTTTTTCCGGGGACCTTCCAGGAAGGTGGGGAAGGAAAGACTCCACCTGACCTGACGGGACCTCCCTGCTTTGTATTTGCACTGGAGCTGGGTCTGCCCTCCACCAGCTCTGACCCAGCCCCTGTTGGCATGTCCACTCCCCTTGGAGTCCTGTGGCCACTATGGGGAAGGAGCCTTGAATACTTGGCGAGAGAGCTCTGGCCAGAGAAATGGAGAAAGACCTGAGTCCTAGCCTGGAGCAGCTGTGTGGGTTTGAGCAAGTGGTTGTTCTTCTCCAGGCCTCAGTCTCCCCATCTGTACAATGGAGGGGTGTGCTCCGAGGGTCCCATCTCTAGGCTTTGCCTACCTGTGAGGCCTGGGAGGCTGAGAAGCTTCACCAGTCAAGAGCTTCCTCTTTAGCCACACTCCCAAAAACTTGCTCCTGCCCTTGCCTGGTGAACATACTCTTTCTGGTTCCCAAACACCCACGCTCAGGGTCCTGCACACTTAGGTCGTCAAATGCACACAAGGGTACATGCGCACATTTACCATCACTCTCCTTTGGATAGGAAAGAAGCTCTTTCAGCTCCAGAATGACCGTATTCCATCCAACCTCCTCCCAAATGTGGCCTCTGGCCCCGAGAATGAACCCCAATACAACCAGGCTCGGGAAGGAAGGAGATGAGAGGCTGTTGGCCAATAGAGCACACAGATTGTGGAAATGGATGTTCCCTTGGGCCAGTCAGCAGCCCTCCCTCAGCCTCGGTTTTCTCATCTGTAAAATGGAGAAGGGATTACCTGTGCCACGGGATGCTTGTTTGGCGTAAATGTGGTAACATATGTAGTGTGCTGGCACCGTGCCTAGCACACAGTAAACACCCACAATTCGGAGCTGTTATTAAGGAAATGGACATGCTTTGAGCATCTACTTCATGCTAAAGCTCCAAACAAAAGCTAACCTGGGCATCCTCGACCCAGGAAGGGTCTAGCACCCTGGTTCCTGTCCCCAGGATAAGATGGGGGTCTTTGCTTGGCAATGCCCTGGTCTGAGCAGAGGAGTGAGGCCCATCAGATCCTCTAAAGGGGTGGGGATGTCACCTGAGAGCCACACGCCGCTCTGGGTCTCCAGCTCCCCAGATCCCTCAACAGGCTCCCAGGCTTGGCCTAACCCTCCCATTCGGGGCTCACCCCACATCAGCCCCACTCCACCCTCTTCACACATACAGACAGAAACATTTATCACAAAATCATTCTTTATTGAGGGATGGGTCAGGGATGGCATTAGGGAAGCACTGGAGGCCATACCCCGGTTGGCAGAGGAATCAGGTGTTGGCTCACACCCTGCCTCCTCTAGGGCACCGCAGGGTGGGGCTTGGCCCCCAGGTCCTGGCTGTGGCGCTGGACGCCAGGCTGCAGTGGAGGTGGGGCCGCGCGGTCCGGTCCGGGCAGCCTGGCCGGGCTGCAGTTTCCCCCAAACGGCCACCAGAGGGCAGCCGGCCCCCAGCGCAGAGGACTTCTCGGTTGCTCAGGTGATGGCTTCTTAAAAAAATAAAAAACCAGAGGCTGGTGTGTTCTCCCAGCAAACCCGAGAGGGGCGGGCCTGGGGAGAAGGCTCTGGTTTCTATGATCTCTTTGATAAAAAATAAGCAAAAATAATAACAAAATACGTGGTTTCTCTTTCTCCCTTTTCCCCCTCTAGGAACTGAGGTCAGCAATGGGGGTCTGGGGACTGGGGATACCCTGGTATGGCCTGGATTTCAAGGTGTAGGTCTCTTGTTTTCCCCTTACCACCCATAAATAAATTCATAAATAAATAAGTAAATAAATAAATTATAAATAGATACTCTTTTTGTATGTGCACGTATATAGAGATACATCTTTCTTTCTCCTATCTAGGCAACTGAGTGACTAACCTCTCTGACTCTTTAGCTCAGAAATTCAAAAGTAAAGTGACATGATTAAGGTCAAGGGAGGGGGAAGATCAGGGACTTGGAGTGGCGCTGTAAAACCCCCAGCAGCATCCTGGAACTCCAAGCCAGCTGGGCTGTTTCTGAGTGGAACCCTGGCCACCTGAACATTCGAGAACCATGGAGCCAGCTGGGCCCTGTAGGGATCTGAACAGAATCCTGTGAAACACCCAATGTCCTAGAACTCCAGAACCAGCTGGGTCTTCGGGGTGTGGAGCTGGGGGGGGGGGGGGTTGGAACAAAGCCCTGGAGGACCTAACATTCTGGAATTCTGTAGTGATCAGGGCTGAAGGGTCACCAAGATATGACTAGACATCACTGGGGGAACGGGATCGGAAGGGGATCTTGGAAGAGGAACAACAGCAGCAGATGGCCCACAGCACCTTCTGCACGTCCTGGTTGCGGAAGGCGTAGATGATGGGGTTGATCATGGAGTTATAGGTCGCAGGGAGCAGGGTGAGATAGGTGTAGAGGGGTGGGGAATGGGCATCGCCCAGCAGGCAGTAGACAGTGAAGGGCAGCCAACAGGCAGCAAAGGCGCCAAGCACCACGGCCAGTGTGGCGATGCCTTTTCGGGTGGCCACGTAGTGGGAGGTGGGCAGCAGATGCCGCTGGAGGGCAATCTGCTGGGCATGGCGGCAGACGATGCGGCAGATCTGGGCATAGAGCTGCAACATGATGCCAAACACCATGAAGAAGGCAATGGCCAGGACCACCAGATGGTTCTTGGAGAGTGGATATACCACGCCACAGGTGGCCTGGGCATCCAGACAGTTCCAGGCCAGCACAGGCAGCAGCCCCAGACCCAGGGCGCCCCCCCACACTAGGGCCAGCATCACATAAGTCCGAGTCACCGTTGTCTCTGAATAGTAGGTGAGGGCATTGTACAGAGAAAGGTAGCGATCGACGGTGATGGCGAGTAGGCCGCCGACACTGGCGGTGAAGGCCATCGCCAGCACGCCAACCAGCACCAGGCTCATCTCCGCAGAGCCAATGCAGAACACAGCAGCAAAGTGCAGGACCAGGCCCAGGCCTGCCAGCAGGTCGGCCACGGCCAGGCTGCCCACCAGCAGGAACATGGGGGCGCGGAAGGTGGGAGTGCCCACAATGATGGCCACCACCAGCGCATTCTCACAGGACACCAGGGTGCCTGAGATGCACAGCACCACATCCCAGGCCTTGGGTGAGGGTAGCGGTGCGCCTGGGCCTGTGGGCCCCTCTGCTGAGCCCACGCTGCTCACATTCACGTTTCCTGAGCCAGCAGAGAGCCAGGCCAGGGGGCTGCCTGCACCCCACATCATGGTACCTGTAGGAGAAAGGCCCTGTGAGAAGTTGGCTGCACCCGGTGCTGGGTGAAGGGGTCTGGAGGGGATGAGGTGCCACTCAGGATACATTGTAAGAGTATCTCAGAATACCTGGCTGGGTCCCAGTGCCTTGTCCCCCAGTCATGCCCCAGGGCTCCTTCCAGGATACCTTTGTCTCCCCCACATACACACCCCCAGGCCAGCAGGTCTCCAGCAGACCCCAGGCCTGGGTCTTTTCACTCTCCCTTCCAAACCCCTGGGTCCTGCAGGCCTCTTTCTCCCACGTGTGCGACCAGAGAAGAACCAGATGAAGGACTACCATTAGTGGATGGGGGCCCATAGGATCCAGAAGATGCGAGGTAGGCCCAGGACTGGGGAAGGGAAACATCTCTAGACTGAGGGGAGCTCTACTTCCTCCGGATCAGGATGACGCTCAGTTTCTGAGGCTCACCAGACCCCTCACGATTCTCTGGACTGCCAGTCCCAGGCTCCGCCCCCAGGGAATGCGCCGTGAAGCTCCTGCCAGCCCCCACTCTCCACTCCTGGGGTATCACCACCTAGGAACTCAGCCCCACCTCCGACATACACCGGCCCAGACTTCTGTCCCCGCCAGACCTCTATTTCTTCCTGAATCTCAGGATCTTTGGAACAGACACCCTCTGCTGGAGGCCTGGATCCCTGAGTCAGACCCCTCCTTCTGCCCGGACACCTGGATCTTGGACCTGACTCCACATCCTGTCCGTAAGTCTGGATCCCTAAGTCAGGCACCTCCTCCTGCTCGGACGCCTGGGTGCCTGCCCCAGATGCCTCCTGCCGGTCCCATCGGCCCAATCTCATAGGACCAGCAGTCCCTTCAAGGGCCTCGGGGCCTTGGAGGAGTGCGCACCCCGCGCGGGGTCACCCAGCTGACGGCTCTCAGCACCCGGACGCTGGGTCCCCGCCTGCTACCCCAGATTCTGGGCGCCGGGTCTCGACCTCCGACCTCGGCCAGCCGCTGGGAGCCTGTCCGCGGACCCAGTGCCCCAGCATCCTGCGTGCCCTTCCGGACGCCTGGTGCCCGCGCGGGGCCCCCTACTCACCTCTCGGGACTCGGCGTGGCCGGGCCGCGGGGAAGCTCTGCTCGGGTCCGGGCGGCGCAGGGTGTGCGCGGACCGGGAGAAGCCCCCGCGGCCGCGGGAGAAGCGGCGTGAGTCACCCCGCCCCGACCCGCCCCCGGCCACCGGTTCGGTGACGTAAGTGGCCCAGCCGGCCAATGGGTGCGTCGCGCTGGGGCGCAGCGCGCGTCGCGCGGCATAGTAATGAGGCCTCGCACCGCCCGCTCCCCCATTCATAAAAAGCGACCGTGGCCGCGGCCCCGCCCCCCTCCCCAATCGGCCCGCGCTGTCCTTGACGCGGCGCCCTCTGCGGGCCGGGGTTTCAGGGGGCGCTGGTGGGAGAGCCTCGGAGCAGTCGCAGGGAGGCTGCGGGGAATATGTAGGAAAAGCAGAAAGGGGCCCCGGAAAGGCTGTGGGGTGATGGGACCCTCAGGTGGTAGAGACGGACGGGATTCGGGTGACGGAGACCGAGGGATGAGGCTGAATGGGCGTCCTCGGCGAGGATGACGGGGGTTGCCAAGATGATGGGGCCCTGAGGTGATGGTGACAGCAGCGCGAGGGAGCAGGGAAGTGGGTGGCGGTGACAGTATGAGCATGGTGACAGGATCTTGGGGATGGTGGCCATGGGGCCACGGTGCCATAGAAAGGGAAGCCCCCAGGGCAACCAGAGCAGGGTCAGGTGACTGACATGATGGGGCTCAGGGATCCCAGGGTGTCAGAGGCGGTGGTGAGGGCAATGTCCAGATGATAGGACTTGGGGTCACCATGACCCTGTCACAAGTGTTGAGGTACTGAGGTGACAAAACAACGAGAAGAGGGTTGTAAGGTCCTGGAATGAAGATACCAGGTGACTGTGGTGAATGAGCCCCAGGGTGAGAGGGACAGGGTACTCGGTCTAGGCGGACAGTGACCAGGCAAGTGAGTTGCTCTCAGGGCAGGTCCTCGTGATGCTGGGGCTGGGATAAGGAGTTGGGTGACGTCACTCATGTCAGTCCAATAGCGCCCTCCCAGCACGGGAGAGGTGGGCCTGGCAAGATTTCAAACCCTGAATTATTTATTCAGGGATCTGGAAAGCCAGCAGGGGTGGGGGGTGGGGGGCACTTCCCCGAAGCAGCAGGAGAAGGGGAGCCGGGAAGAACTTGGAAGCAGAAAACCGGGCAGCTCAGTCCCCTGAGCAGGCCCCTCTTGACCTCCCACCTTAGGCATCCTGGCAGGGTGGGGGGTATGGAGAAGGGGCTCCGTCTTCCCCGCCCCTGCCTGTCCTTTGTCCCGGGGACATACACTCCCCCCAGCTGACTTTTCCAGATGTGCCAGATGTGCCCAGGGGGAGAGGAACTGGCCACTTCTCCTTCCTCTGTCTCTAGCTTTGGTCCTCAGTGCAACCATCCGGGCCTGTGGGGTGGGGGTGGAGGGCAGGGATCAGGTTAGGGGTTAAGGAATCGAGAGGGGTTCAGATCCCAGACCCCACCGACTTCTTCCCTCAACACGACACCCCTGTAGTTGTTGGGGGAGGGGGTGACAGGCCAGTGGCAGGGTAGAGGGAAGAGGAGAAGGTAGGAGCTGGGGAAGATGAGGCGGTTCAGGTTGGGTGTGGCGAGTTGGGGGTGGAGATGGTCAAATCCCAATTCCTCCATTTCCTGTGTGACTTTGGGTGAGCTTCCTAGGCCCATTGTGCCTGTTTTGTCATCTGTGAGATGGGGATAATGTTAGTGTCTACCTCAGGATTGTTGGGAGGGCCTGGTGCCATATCAGCACTGGCTGTGTGGGCTGCCAATTGTATACCTGGCAGGAGGAGGACGCCTGGGAGGCACAGATGTGCAGGTAATAATTGAGGTTCTAGGGGTAGATGATACCACACAGGGGAGGGAGCGGAGAGTGAGGAAAAAAGCCCCAGGGAACATGGCCGCTGAGGGCACAGACTGTGGATGAGTGTGTCCTTGCCAATTTCCTCCCTCTCCCTAGAACCCCTTCACTTCCTTCAGGACTTTGCCTTCAAGTCACTTCTTCTGAAGCAGGCTTCCCTGACATCTGTCCTCGATTACCCCTCCCCCCATCACTCTCTCCCCCACTTTCCTTGATTTCTTATTTTTCAGAGCACTAACCCCTCCTTACATTATCTGTTTATGCACGTAGCTTCTTTTTTACTACGGGTCACCCCCACCAGAATGTAAGCTTCATGAAGGTAGAGACTTTGTTCTGTTCTGGGCTGAGAACAGAACCTGGCTATATAGTAGGCGTTCAACAAACACTTGTTGATTGGATGGTTAAAGTAAAAAGCAGCATCTAGAGAGAGAGGAGAATAATGATAGGCACACTGTCAAGAGAGTGGGGTCGCCATCGAGAGAGAATACAGGGCCATCAGTCCCCCAGACCTCAGGTATCTGCTCTCTCCCCCATCAGAGCTGGGTCCCAACAACCACCCAGCTGGCCTCAGGGATGCGTAAAGGTGGCTGGGAGGTAGGCAGGAAAGAGTGGCATGAGGGACTGTCTTCTGTCATTCTCAGTAGCAGTTATGGTTCTTTATTAAAATTTTTTTTCATAAATAAACATTAAAAAAAGATGGGGCGGCTGGGTACCTCAGTCAGTTATGCTTCCAACTCTTGATTTCGATTCAGGTCATGATCTCATGGGTTCATGAGATGGAGCTTTGGGCTCTGCGCTGACATCGCAGAGTCTGCTTGGGATTCTCTCTCTCCCTCTTTCTCTCTGCTCCTCCCTGCTCACTCACGTGAACGCATTCTCTCTCTCTCTCTCTCTCTCTCTCTCTCTCAATAAGTAGAGGTGCCTAGGTGGCTCAGTCGGTTAAGCATCCAACTCTTGATTTCGGCTCCGGTCATGATCTCACGTTTTGTGGGTTCGAGCCCCACCCACATCAGGCTGTGCACTGACAGTGTGGGACCTGCCTCAGATTCTCTGTCTCCCCTCCCTCCCTGCCCCTCCCCAACTTGTGCATGCGCTCTTTCAAGATAAACATTTAAAAAAACAAAACAAAAAAAATGTTCATAGCTTATTAATCCTCTCATGAAAAGTTTGCACAATCACCACAGATAGTCATGGCAGAATCTTTACTTCTTCTGTTTGTCTACACCAACATTGGCCTGTGTGGAGACCTGACTTTCTTCATTCTGTTCTCCTGTGCCATTCGCTCTTTTCTTGAGGTCTTTTTCTTCTCATGCGGCCCACGTTCTGCAAGGCTCTCTTTGGGTTCATTTTTCTTTGCATAATCCAGGGAATTGTAAATCAGGCCCAAGCCAGTTGTGCCACCACCAAAGTGGGTTCTGACTCAAAATATAAAGATGACAGCTGGTGTGGTCTTGTACAGTTTGGCTAGTTTTTCTCAAAGTTCTGTCTTAGGTACTGTTGCCTTCTCAGGGCAAAGAACATCAGTGACCATGCTTCCACTGAAGTAGCTGGTTGGTTAGAAAGCCCTGATCCATAGAGTTACAGTGTCGTTCAAGATGGAAGTCGGTCCTCAGGCAGCCAGGAAAGAGAAGAGGGCAGTGATATTTCTAGTCATGAGAAACCCCAGAGACTCAAGCAAAGTTATGGATTTTCACATGGGCACTCTCTCCACGCTCCAAACTGCCCTATATCAATGGCACGATGGAGGCCAACACTGCCAACTGGGTCTCTCTTCTCTAAAGGGCTACCATGCGTCCCCTCCTCTTCTTTCCTCCTTATGCCCTCTGCCATACCTCCTTGCTTCCTTCCCACCGCTGATACCCTGTCCAGTCCTTCCCAGCTACCAGGTGCCAGACTAGATCGAAGGGCTTACAACAACCCTGCGTCCCCATTTCACAGTTGAAGTCTAAAGAAGCTGAAGGACTTGCCCCAAATCACAGAGTAGATGGCAGAGCTGGGATCTGAAGCCAGTGTATGCGTAGCCAAATCCACTGTGCCTTCCATTCTATCCTAAACATCACTGTCTCCCCTGAAGCAGCGGGGAGTGAAATTTAACCAGGGCTGACAACACCTGCAGTTCCCCAGGTGACCACCAGATGGCCGTGAGCGCTCGCCTCCAGGTAAGACTTCTTCCTTTACCATTCTCTCCCCAATCAGGGGAATCCCATGGACCTAGGCTCTCATTGGCGGTGGGTGTGTGGCCGAGGCACAGATAATATTCACACAAGCTCCGTGTCCAAGCCCCAAGAATCTGGGCATCATCAGCGCACACATTCTTAGCACAGACCCATTTGTTCATTCAGCCAGTATTCACTGAAAATTCCCTGGGCTTCGAGTGGGTGCTATGGACAGAGAGATGATCTGGCCACATCCCTGCATGTTATTTCTCTCTCTGTAAAAAAAAAAAAAAAATTATTTTGTAAGTAAACTCCATGCCACACATGGGGCTCAAACTCACAACACTGAGATCAACACATCCTCTACCACCTGAGCCAAACCGGCACCCCCACATCCCTGCATTTTCAACATGCAATAAATAGTTATTGAGCATTGTGCTATTTTCCAGGCATGGTTCTAGGCCCAGGGGATACAGCAATGAACAAAAATCCTTGGCTTCTTCACAGAGCTTCCATTCTGATGGGGGAAAGATGCACCATCTATAAGTAGACACTTAACATGATATTAACTAGGGGGTCCTTGAGGGTCTCACAGACCAGAAGGACAGACTAACATGTACACAGTCACAACACGATACCATATGGTTACTTAATAAACACCTACTTTGCTGGGATGAGCACTGGCTGATGTATGGAAACCAATTGGACAATAACTTTCATATTAAAGAAAAAAAAGAACCCCCCCCCCCCACCAAATAAACACCTATTTAGCCCTTAAGTGTATAGGGAGTTAACTACAGAAGAAGATAAACAGGGTTTCTCCCTTCATAGGAATTATAGCCTAGGAAACAAAAGAGTAATTCGTTATACATATGATACATATTCTGAAGGAAAAAGAAAGTAGCATGGAGAATAACCAGGGGCCCTCTTTGAAGCAGGGAGGTCATGGAACAAGCCATTGAAGAGAGAAAAGAAGAGTTTCAAGGAGAAGGCACACCAGTACGAAGTCTCTGAAGAGGGAAAGAGCTGATGTGGCTGAGACAGAGAGAGGGGATGGAGACGAGATCTTGGTTTCCATTCAGGAGCTTCCCTGAGTGGGGAAGAGAAAAAGGGCAGTTTCAGAGACCTGAGGCATACTCAGGTGGAGGTGCCCGTGAAGCAGATGGGCCCACTGGATCCTGGGCTTACATCCTGGCCCCCCTCTTTGCAACTATGTGCCCCTGAGCAGGTGATTTTTACTTTTTTTAGTTTATTTGCTTATTTTTAGTAATCGCCACACCCATCGTGGGGCTTGAACTCACGACCCCGAGATCAAGAGCCGCGTGCTCTTCTGCCTGAGCCAGCCAGGTGCCCCTGATTTTACCTCCAAAGCCCACAGATTGGGGATAACAAAACCCATGCCTAGAGGGCAGTTGTGGACATTAGATGAGAAGCTGCAGGTAAAAGCTCTTAGTGGAATGTATATTCTGCTAATAGTAAGAGGTCAAGAGTGTGAAGTATGTATTAGTTACAGGTGGCAGCTGGGGAGGGGGCTGGAGATGGCGCTATGAGACCTGATGGCTTTCAGATGGGAACTAATGGCGGTGGGATGGCCAAAATGGCCCCAGGAGAGGTGGACTAGGGCTCAGGAAGGAACCGGGCCACCGGGGAAGAAGAGGGGGAAAGAGGAAAAGGAGGAGCAGCAGAGAAGGGGCAGGAGAGTGGACGTGAAAGAGGAGGGGGGAAAGAGAGAGAGGAGGTGCCCTCCGAGGAACCTGGGAAGTAGCCGCAGAGGGGGAAGAACCAGAAGAGGCCGGTGCCAGGGCAGGAGTTGAGGCTGAAGGGGAGGCTGTGTAAAGTCCCAACTGTCCTACTAATAATGAGACCAGAGAGTGTGGTGGGTTGGAGGCAGACGTGGGAGGCTGAGGGGCAGAAGAGAGTACGACGCAAGGGGTGAAGCAAGGCGGGCAGCCAGAACCTAGGGGCCCGCTGAAGCCAGTCCCCCAGTCGTGGAGCCTGGTTGGTGGGGTTCACTCGACAAGGCCCGGCCTGCGAGGATGTAATCTGGAGGTGGAATCCAGATTTTGCCACTGTGACCTCCGCCTACCCACTCACCTTTCCTGAGCCTTAGTTTCCTCACCTGTGAAGTAGGGACAATAACTCTCTACCGAGCAGAGTTTTCGTGAAGCCGTTGGTGGGGCCTCCCAGGACCAGGTGTGAGGCTAGCGTTGGATCCCGCCCCCTTTTGCCCGAGCCCCGCCCCAGATCGCCCAACCGAGTTCCACCAGGCCACACCCATCAACCACGCCCCTACCTGGCCCCGCCCCCGACGACCTGGCCCCACCCCGGCCGTGCCAATGGCTCCGCCCCAGAATGACCACGCCCACCTGGCCACGCCCAGGTTGCCCGGGTCTCGCTCCCCACACCCCAGCGGAGCCGAGTCCGGGAGGGACGCATCACACCAGCTCTCTCCGCCGACCCCCAACCCCCGCCCCGCCCATGGCCGCGCCGGGACCCCGCGCCTTACGGGCCGCGCTCTGTGGCGGCTGCTGCTGCCTCCTCCTGTGTGCCCAGCTCGCTGTGGCTGGTAACGCGGACCAGGATCTGGTTGAGGGCCCAGCCCGGGCTGGGGCAGGGGGAGCGTGCCCTTCATCCAGCCGCGTCTTCTGGAGCAGTCTGGCCTGGGGGTGGGGGGCAGGAGGGGACTTTCCAGACGAGTTCGGGGCTCTAGGGGTAGTTGAAGGGGGTTCTAGCCCTGTGTGGAGCTAGGAGTATGTAATAGGCTCCAGGGGTTGGGGGATTAGGGGCTTCAGGTGTGTCTGGGGGCAGCAGTTCTGCACGGATCAGGGAACCCCAGGTGTATGCAAAGGAAGGGGACTCTGGATGAATGTGGGGGAGGTTGTGGGTGTGTGTAGCCATGTGTTTGTGGAAACTCCAGGTGTGTAGTGGGGCTTAGCGGATCCAGGTGAGTGTATGTGTGCAGACCGGGGAGAGCCACGGTAGTGGGGAAGCGGCTGCAGCTCAGTTTCAAGGAGTTGCTCCCACTCCCAGGTAAAGGAGCTCGAGGCTTTGGGCGGGGAGCCCTGCTCCGCATGAACATCCGGCCAGCTGTCCCGGGGGCCTGCAAACAGTTCAAGCTCTGTGAGCATTGTGTGGAGGGGCACAAAGCACACAACCTCTCTGGCTGCGTGTGGGAGCAGTGTCAGCCAGAGGAGCCAGGTATGGAGTTGGGCCCTCCCCAAGTCAAGTGTCCCCAGTTCTGCACCTCAGAGCCTTGGCCGCTCTCCCCAGATCCCGCCCTTACACCTTCTCCCACCAGGACACTGTGTGGCCCGAGCTGAGGTGGTCAAGGAAGGTTGCTCTGTCTACAACCGCTCAGAGTCGTGTCCAGGTAAGAGGACTCCCACTGGCCTAAGTTGGAGAGAGGGGACTACGGTGTCCCCAAGCTAGAGCCTGCCCTTCAGGAAGGAATCGGCCTCTTTCCAGGGTCTCCAGTGACTCCAGGCTCTGGGGGCTTAGGAGTCCTGAAAAGGGACTATATCGTCTGTATCTGGGAGCAGACTGCCCACGAAGTGGGGTCCACTTGCGTTTCTGCCTTTAGCTCACTGAGAAATCCCTTCCCCTTTCTGGCCTGTTTTCCCATCTGAAAATTGGCACAGCCAGAGGGTCCGGGACAGATGTGTAGAGGGGATGGAGGAGTTATCTTGCCTAACTTAAAACACAGGACTTCAGAATCAGAAGTTCAGAAGGGAATGGGGAGGGAGGGCTTGTTGGAGGGGGTGGCATCAGAGATGACCCTTAAAGGTAGAGATGGAGAGAGGCCACTTCTGGTGGAAGAGCTGTGTGAACTAAGGCTTGAAAGTATGTCAGGTGGACCTGGACCCGGACCAGGGAGCCTGATCTGAGTCAGAAGTCCGGCCGTTAGCCTGGGCTGGGGTCTTGGTGGGGGCCAGAGAATGGGAGGGCTGGCTTCGTATGGATTCCCTTGTCTTTCCAGCTGCCCACCACCACCCCACCTATGAACCAAAGACAGTCACAACAGGTAGGTGCTACCTGGGAGAACAGTAGCGGTGGGAGGACTAGAGTTGCCAGCAAAGACAGAGCCGGGCTCAGGCACTACATGCTCTGTGACCTCAGCCCTGTGACTTCTGCTGAGAAGAAGTTTCCACATCTGTAAAATGGGTTGGGTAATCCCTCACAGAGTTGCTGCGAGAATTTTATGAGCAGGTGTACGGCGCCTAGTTCAATGTCTGACACATAGAAACAGTCGGGAAATGATGGTTGCCATCCCTTCTCCCCAACACCAGCAGTTCTGGGAGCTCTGGCTGACTCTCAGAACCTGCCCTTGGTGCTGAAGGGTGTGTGGCTCAGGTTGCCAACGAGGTGCAGCGCAGTGACTGCCTGCCCACTGCAGCCCCCGGGTCCAGAGAGGGTCACAAAGCAGGTTCCTGGCAGAGCGGAAGCAAGAACTCTGCCCCTTGGTTCCCACTGCCCCTCAGGGCCTGGAGGTCACCAGACTTGGTAGGGATGGCTGCAGAGGCTTTTGGTTAATTAAAGCCAGAAACTTGATCTTGGAGGCTGAATTATTGATGGCCCAGCTCCCTCCGGCTGAGCCCCAGATCGGTCTTGGGCAGCCCATTTCTTCCCTCTCCTCCTCCCCCAGTGTCCTTCTCTGGGGCTCCCTGAGCTTGTAGCTGGGACCCCCTTTGCCCTTCCTATTCTCAGGCCCCCTTACACAAGTTATACCCTCCAGGAGGAGGACCCAGCTCCTAGCTGGGCCCCTCTCCAGTGCCCCAGAATGATCTTCTACCTCCAGTCCTGCCCTGCCCTGGCACCTGGCCTAGGGCCTGAAATCGAATCCGCGGTGGGAGTTGATGGCTAACATGGCACAGCTGGGAGCCACCCAGACAGCCTGGCAACCGTGGGCCCTAAGACAGGGCAGGGGAAAGGGTCAGGGGATGCTGTGAGACTGGCTCTGTCTTAACTGTGAGGTGACTGGACAGATCTCACCCTCAGAACCCAGCTTCTCCTTCTGACATACATCGTCTAGTCTCCATGGACCCACTTGGTAGGGTCCCTACCCTTGGAGGGACCCACTTGGGCCTCCCCTTCTTCCTTCTCTAAGGGCTCGGATGTTGGGTGACTCCAGGGTCCGGGGACTTAGGAGTCCTGAAAAGGGACAATATCCTCTGTATCTGGGCTTTGAACCCTGAGACCCGAGGCCAAAAGAAACTCTCAGCTGAAGGGCTCTAGACGCTTAACTTCTGGGTCTATCCTCACCCTGCCGGGCCAGCGTGGGATAGGGGGGCTGGAAGGGAGCTCACTGCTATCAGGACCATGTGATCCTGAGGCCCAGAGAGGACGTGAAAGACATCAAGCCACAGAGCAACTGGGAGCAGAGCCAGGGCTGGAGCCAAGGCCTCACCCTCCCCTGCCCCAGACACTGCCCCTCCCAGCAGGCACTTCCCAACTGCCCACGGGATTGGGCTGAACTTCTGAGCCTACTGTTCAAGGCTCCCATTTTGAGGACTGGGGCCTCCAGGTGCCCTGTGCTGGTTATTGGGGTACGGCTAGGATCCTGGTCCACAGTGGCCTGCTATGACCTGCACCCTGCAGGGAGCCCCCCAGGCCCTGAAGCCCACGGCCCTGGCTTTGATGGGGCCAGCTTCATTGGGGGCGTCGTGCTTGTGCTGAGCCTGCAGGCAGCGGCCTTCTTCGTCTTGCGCTTCCTCAAGGCCAAGGACAGCACCTACCAGACACTGTGAGTACCTGGCCTGCCAGTAGGGTCTCAGCTCACTTCCCCCACCTGACTCTCGCCCTTTAGGTCCCCTTTAAGTGCCAGTGCACTGTCTTCTCAATGGGGCAGCACTAAGGGCAGGGCAGCGTGTTCCCCACATCATCACCCATGGGAGCCACGCTTCTCAACATGTGGGGTTCTCTCTGCCCCTTGCTGGCTGGGGCCAGGACTCAGCCTGGACCCTGTGTCTGAGAGCCCGACTGAGCCCATCTGTCTTTGTCCCTCATGCTGCCAGCAGAGAGGAGAACCAGTAGGTGACGTAGCCCAGGCAAGCCTTCGTTCTGCAGCTCTGGGGCCGCAGGCAGGAGCCTGGGATGTGTGTGCGGTTTGGGTTTCCTCTAAGAAGGGGGGCTGCTCTGAGGCCCCCGTGTGCCGTGTGTGTGTGGTGGGGCGGGTTGCTGCAGCCTCCATTCAAGTGTGCTCTTCCAGCCACTGCCTGCTTCCTGGGGGTGGGGGTCCTCAGCCCGGCTGAGGCAGGGCCACTGCCCTGAGTGCCCTCTCTGTCTGGCCTCTGCAGAATCTGACCCCCTTCAGGCCTGGATTCCACACTGAGGGGAAGGAGGACGAAGAGGCTGCCCTCTCGGCCCCCTTGTAGGTGCCGGGGTGGGAAAAACTTTGGCCACCGATTTCTGGCCCCTGTGGGCATTAAGCAGGCTCAGAGCCTGGCAGCTGACATCCCCGCCTGTCCCGGGCCTGGTACCTGCAGCTGAGAGCATCCTTCACCCACCTCGCATCTTATCCATTATCCCTGTGGGCCCCCTGCCTGGCACGGGGTCTGTGCCTGCCTCTTCCCACCCACCTGGCACTGCCCCCAAATAAAGGAACTCTTTCCAGCACTGTGCTTCACATCCTGTGTCTTGGGCTGTGTGGATTTGTTGGGGTTGGGGTACAGCTGTTGTCCTCTCCTTAATGAGAATTCAACCTTGGACTGTTACTGTCGCCTTTTCAAACATTTTCAAGGGTGCCTGGGTGGCTCAGTCAGTTGAGCGTCTGACTTCAACTCAGGTCATGATCTCACTGCTCGTGAGTTCAAGCCCCACATCAGGCTCTGTGCTGACAGCTCAGAGCCTGGAGCCTGCTTCGGATTCTGTGTCTCCGTCTCTCTCTATCCCTCCCCTGCTCATGCTCTGTCTCTCTCGGTCTCAAAAATAAACATTAAAAAAAATTTTTTTTAAATATGTTCATTTGTTATACGTGTTTAACCCTCTTCCCCCGCCCTTTATAGATGAGTCTGTGGAGGCTCAGAAAGGTAGATACACTTGCTCAAGATCATGCAGTAGGACAGGGGAGAGCTGGGATTTGAATCCAGGTTTTTCTGACTCCAGAATAAGCAGAAGTTCAGAGGCATCTGAACAGAAGTTCAGAGGCATTCCCCCACAGAGGCATCTTCAGGCTCTCTGGGCTCCTAAAGTTAGGTCTCTGCCCCAATGCCAAGGTGGAGATGCCCCTAGGACTCAACAGCCATTTCTGTACTCGTGGCCTTCCTCACTCAGGCCCTCTTGGAAAGCCCCTGCCCTCCCATGCCCACCTCCTCCGCTTCTCTCCCACCCCACTTCACCCCACCCCTGCCCAGAAGTCTTCCCTGACCGATAACATCTCCCACTGCTGGGGCACTTGCTGGAAACAGGGCATGTGGCTAAGAGTCTGACGGTGTTATCTGATTTCATCCCATGATTGTCCCAGGAAGTGGAGTGGAGAGGCCATAGAGGGTGACGGTGGCGAGGTCAGCGGGTGGAGCCTGACTGCTCTGTGTGAACTGGAGGAAGTTATTTCCCAGCCCTGGCCGTGCTTCCCCATCTGTAAAGTGGGGTAACAGCAGTGTCTGTCTCCGTGGGCTCTGGGGAAGATTCGGAGCGGACGCACAAGCTCAATCCGCATTCCAGACGCCATCACCCTACAGCGTTCACGCCACTTCCTGCCCCTGGGCCCGGCCTCCCTGCACTCCATCTGGAAGGGCACTGAGGGACCCTGGGGCCCGCAGCAGTTCTGGCTCCTCCTCGGCCTCACAGAGCGCTCACCTGCCCACTCGTGCCACCATCGACATGCCTAACAGTCACCTCCTCGCCCCTCCCCTTCCACACTTCCACCAAAGCCCCCGTCTCCGACATCAGCCTCCCCTTTGAGCGCCCCTTTCTCAACACTCGGATCTACTTCTTGCTCCCAGCCTGTCTGGCTTTCTCTCTTCTCCAAGCCTTTATACACGAAGTTTCTCCTGCCTGGATCGCCCTCCCTTGGCTTCTCCACCCAGCACTTAGTGCTGGCAGGGATAATGCCCATCCTTTCCAGAGCTGAGGGAGGAAATGCCCCCACCTCCTTCTGATTTTACCATCAGTTAAGGAAATTTCTTTCGGATGTTTGCTTTTTCCAAAGTAGTAAATGCCCGTAAGGAACAAAAGGACGATACAGATTTTTTTTATAGAAAGAGTGAGAAATCCTTTCCCCCTGGTCCCACTCCCCAGAAATAATTATGCTTAACAGCACATTTCAGGGGTAACCTGGGTGGCTCAGTCAGTCAAGCGTCCAGCTCTCGGTTTTGGCTCAGGTCGCTGTCTGATGGTTCCTGAGTTTGAGCCCTGAGTCGGGCTCCCTGCTGACAACGCGGAGCCTGCTTGGGATTCTCTCTCTCTCCCTCTCTCTCTCTCTCTCTCTCTGCCCCTCCCCCCACTCATCCTCTCTCTCTCTCTCTCTCTCTCTCTCTCTCAAAATAAATAAACTTAAAATTTTAAATTATAAATAGCACATGATAAATATACTTGTCTGCAAATCTTGGCACACCTGTGGAAGAATGTGGGGAGGAGAGATCCCTTGAATTGGAATTTCAGGATCTCAGAGTCCATTTCATGGACCCATCCTGTCTGGCAAGCTCGGCCTCCACCTTCTGACACCCGCTTTGTACCCCAGCCCTCCCTGCCCCCACAAGCACTGAGAAGAGAGGGCTTGAGAAGGCTTTCAGGGAAGGTTTGATGAATGAATGAGTGAGTGAAAGAATGGATGAGTGAACGAACAAGCAAATGAGGCTTCTCTCTGCTTTCCTGTCACCTGAGGTCCCTCTCCAACTCAGTCGTCAGTCCTCACATCTGGACTGTGGCTACTGCCCCCTCACTGGCCTCCTAGCCTCCAGACCTGCCCTGCAGTCTGCCCACTCAATGGTCTGCCTATGTTAGTAACTACTTCCTAAGCCCTGCCAAGGGCTCCCCAACAGACTTGAGAGCGCGTATGAAGTCCCTTTGTCAAGAGTACCTCTCTCCCTGGCGGGGCGCTTGGGCGAGATCTCTGTGGGCCCAGGCAGACAAGTGTCAGTGCACAAGCCACGTCCTGCCTCTGGGCCTCATTTTCGCCTTGTTTATTCATTCCTTTAACCAATATTTATTGAGCACCTGCTTTGTGCCAATCATGTAACCCAGGGCCAATAATGACTATGAGCCAAGCTGTGTAAGGACCAGAGGCAACCCACAAACAGCACCCAGCAGGACTTGTGGAATGCAGTAAGTGCCCAACAAATGGTAGCCGTGGTCATTACAAAAAATTTTTTAATGTTTATTTATTTTTGAGAGACAGAATGTGAGCAGGGGAGGGGCAGACAGAGAGGGAGACACAGGATCCGAAGCAGGCTCCAGGCTCTGAGCTGTCAGCACACAGCCCGATGAGGGACTCGAACCCACGAATGGTAAGATCATGACCTGAGCCAAAGTGGGACGCTTAACCGACTGAGCCACCCAGGTGCCCCCAGCCGTGGTCATTCTTAACACTTGACAAGGACCAGGGAAGGACTCCTGGAGGAGATGGTGTTAGGGCTGGATCTTCACCAGACAGGGGGGCGCTTCACAGATAGAGATGGAGAGGAGGGCATTCCAGATGGAAGGCACAGAACGAGCAAAGGTTCAAAGGCAGAAAAGTCCTATGTGAACCCAAAGGTCTGGAGAGACGGCTGCAGAGCCCTGGAGGCCAGGATCAAAAGTTGGACTCCATCCTGGTCCCGGGGGCTGAGGGAAGAAATGCCTCCACCTCCCGCTGGCTCTGACTTGGAGGAGGGGGGTGTCCCTTGGAAGGGACAATGGGAGGAAGTCTTGTTCCATGTTCTCCCACCAGCTTGGCCCCCTTATAAACTGGTATCCTCTGTCTGGGGCACCAGCAAGATGGGCCTACTGTGGACCCCACTCTCCCTTTTGCTCCTCTTGCTTGGGAAGCCTGCCAGGACCACCCCAGCTGCCCAGGTAGCAGCCTAAGATGCTCTTCCCACCCACGCGCCCTCACTCCTTCCCTGGGGGTCCTTCTCCCGCCCAACCTCACAGAGCTGTAATGTATGCAAATTGATGCAAATGGTGCAGCTCTGGAGGCAAGGGTCCTGACAGCTAGAATCTGGGAGACGGAAAGAGAACCGCAGAGGGGCCTGGAAGAGATACACCCGTTCCCCCATGCCCACCCTGTGGCCACCCGGCCCTGCTTCTTCCCCCAGGGGACTGGAAGCCAGCAAAGTGGTCCTCCTGCCCAGTTGTCCTGGAGCCCCAGGAAGTCCCAGAGAGAAAGGAGCTGCAGGCCCTCAAGGTGAGAGATGCCGGGGAGAAGGCAGGGACCCGGGGTGAACTGGGCAGGCTGGGGATCAGCGGTTACTGGTTACTGTCTGTGCTGAGAGGCCATGACCAAGAGGCAAGGAACCTAACGCGTGCCAGGCTGTGGGCTGGATGCCCAGCACCCCAAGTTTGACTCTGTGAGGTAGCTGGTTCTATCCCCAGTTTGCTGAGGGGGGTGTGAGGCTCAGAGATGATAAACTGTGTGCCCACGATCACAGAGCCAGGAAGGACTGCAGCTGGGATTTGACTTCAGCCTCCAAGTCGCTCATTGCCTTTTGGCCCTGGGCATGGGGTGGGACTTAAGGCACCTTGGTCTCTGGGATTTCAGGGCAACCTGGACCACCTGGAAAGATGGGCCCCAAGGGTGAGCCTGGTGGAGTGTGTGGGACCATGGACTTCCTCTTCTTTGTTTCTGTCCCTGGACTAGAGAGGGGTGTCTTTGCTTAGCCATGGTTCAGCAATCCACTATGATTGGCAGGGTGGGTAGAAGGCTGGGAGAAGAGGGGAAGATTAGGAAGGGGCCTGGGCACCCTCCCTTGGGTTTGAGGGCCCTCCCTTGGGAGTACTCAGACCTCAGATCCAACACTCTGTCTTTCCCTGGGGAAAGACTCCCTGTGTAGAGTCCCTCTTCAGGAGCCATCGAGAGGGTTCCTGGGGTCCCACACTTGGCCTGTTCCATTGCCCGCAGGGTGAGGGTTGGGAGATACTGTGGCAACACACCTCAGTCCATCTCTCCTTCCCCAGGCCCCAGAAACTGCCAGGAGCTGCGGAGCCGGGGTGCCACGTTGAGCGGCTGGTACCGTCTATGCCTACTCGAGGGCAGAGCCCTCCCAGTTTTTTGTGACATGGACACCAAAGAGGGTGGCTGGCTGGTGAGTGCCAGGGAGACTCCGGGGCTCAGAGGCCAGGCCCAGTGGGCACTTCTTCCTCTTGGACCCTAGGGGGAGCCAGAGCCCTCTGGAGCTAAAGCATTCCTTCGAGTCCTTCAGGGACCCATGCTTACTGAGCTCCCAGAGGGCCTGAAGCAGTCTGAGAAGGCTCCTCAAAGGAGATGCCATTTGAAAGGGCCTTGAAGGCTGTATAGAAGTTCTCTAGATAGATGCAGAACTGAAGGGCATTCCAAGAAGGAAAGACAAACACACAGGGAGGCAGGAGAACACAAGATGGTTTGAGGAGACCTTGTGAATGAGCTGGGAGCAGATAAGAGGCCAGCTAATGTCTACAGGTGTGGGTCAAGGACAGATTAAGCGCCTCTGCAAAGGCCAGTTCGTGGAGGGCATTGAATGAATAACTGACTGAGGAGCACCAGAGGCATCAGGCAGCCATGAAAGTGTTGTAAACAGGGGAGGGACCTGGTCAGACTTACGTTTTAGGGAAAAGACTCAGGCTGCACCATGGAAGGTGCATGGCAGTGGGGGTAGGATGGAGGCAGGGACACAGGTTAGGAGGAATTCAGGGGCCCCGGGCCACAGTGGAAGGGGAGGTGCTTAGACTGAAGGATATTGAGGAGGGAAACTGCAGGGCCTAAGGGCAGCTTAGCCTGCGGTGGGGACCGAGGGGCATCAGGGTAAGGCCAGGACTCGAGCTTGGGCCTCTGGAGGTGACCTCTCTGCTCTAATATCTCGATTCCCATAGTAAGTTAAGGAGGTTATTTTGACCTGACTTGATCAAATTTGATCCCAGCACGACTGACCGTCCTCTAAGGACAGGGCGGATGTTCCCAATCATTTCAGTCTCCCTGGGACTTGTCAGGCTTTGGCAAGAGGTTGAGTGTCAGTAAAAGTTAGTAAGGGAATGTGGAGTTCATCACTATTCACAGGCAAAGATTGGGGCGCCAGGCTGGCTGAGTCGGTGGAGCGTGCAGCTCTTGATCTTGGGGTCGTGAGTTTGAGCCCCCATTGGGTGTAGAGATTAACCTAAAAAAAATAAAAATCTTTAGAAAATAAAAACAAAAGTCACTTGGACTTACACGTTACTAACAAGCCCCCAATCCAAAGAGGGGGCAGGTGTCCACCCTCCCCTCACAGTGCACCCACTCTCCGCTGCCACAGACCCCCACCCCCACCCCCGGCTTCTCCTCATGACCTGCCCGGCCTGGAGTAATGGCCGCTGAGCTGGCCTTCTCTGCCTCCTTAGGTGTTCCAGAGGCGACAGGATGGGTCCGTGGATTTCTTCCGCTCTTGGTCCGCCTACAAAGCAGGTTTTGGGAGCCAGGAGTCTGAATTCTGACTGGGGAATGAGAATTTGCACCCAGCTCACTGTTCAGGGTAAATTCCCAGCAGGTCCCAGGGAGTTTGGGGGGCATTTCTCTGGCACTCTGAATCCTCACCCTGGATCTGAGGATTCCTCCACCCGTGCCTCCTTCTTCCCTCCAGGTACCTGGGAGCTGCGGGTGGAGTTGGAGGACTTCACTGGCAACCACACCTTTGCCCGCTATGAGGCTTTCCGCCTCCTCGGGGAGGCAGATCACTACCAGCTGGTGCTGGGCAAGTTCTCGGAGGGCACTGCAGGTGAGTGAACCTGAGGTGGGGCCCAGAGCAGGGAAAGAAGGTGAGGGAGGCTGGATCCACTCCCAGTGTGACCACGGCCTCCATCACTGACCCAGGGCAATTTCTTCCCCTCTGCGAGCCTTGGTTTCCTCATCTGAGAAATGGCACCCATGAGACAGAATGGTGCAGGCAGGAGTGAAGAAATTGGGCTCTGGAGGCCAACAGTCGAGTCTGAATCCAGCCCTTTCATTTACTAACAGCGTGACCTTGGGCAAGCTCCTTGCCTGTCAGTTTCCTCCCCTGTCAGTTTCCTCCCCTGTCAGTTTCCTCCCCTGTCAAATGGGCAGAGGCAGGGAGGGAGGATGTGGGAGCCGTCTGAGGCCCTGCTGAGCATCTGCCCTATCTGCTTCAGAAGAGGAAGCAGGGAAGGTTTGGTTTTTTGGTTTTTTGTTTGTTTTTTGTTTTTTTTTTTTTTTTCAGAGAAACAGTGACTGTTGAGGAGAGACTTCAAAGAGGGAAGTGGTTGTGGGGACGTGCCTCAGGATCCCCCTTGCCCGGGCATTGAGAAGTCCCTCCCAGCTCCCCCAGGCAGAGCTGTTCAGGCTGCCGATGGGAGCTGGGGATTCTGGGAGGGAGACAAGGCAGAGGGAGGAGCAAGTGGCCTTGGAGCCGCAGTCCCCAGTTCAAGTCCCAGTACCACCGTGACTAGCCGAGTGACCTTGGGAGAACACTCTGGCTCCTTGGTACTGCTGTTTCCTCCTGGGGCCTGATAATGTCCACGGTGGCTCTGAGGCTCCTGTGAGATCATCTCCTCAAGGGTGCCAGGCATGGTGCCCGGCTCCAAGGTGCCTCCATCCCCTGTCAGGAGACTCCCTGAGCCTCCACAACGGGAAGCCCTTTACCACCTACGATGCTGACCACAATACGAGCAAGAGCAACTGTGCCGTGACTGTCCACGGTGCCTGGTGACACGGATCCTGCTACCAGTCCAATCTCAACAGGCGTTACGCAACGTCTGAGGCCACCGCTCACAAGTATGGCATCGACTGGGCCTCAGGCTGGGGCGTGGGCCACCCTTACCACAAGGTTCACATGATGCTTCGCTAGGACACCGTGGCAGCCAGCACCCTTATCTATCCCGTACAGCTTCCGGACCGAGGGCTACACTCCCCGTTGCCAAATGTCTCTGCTCCCCTGTCCACGTTTAAAAATAAAATCACTTTAACCCTTTCCAGGCTTGCAGGACTCTTCCAGTGACTGGGAAAAACTCAAGAGGGCAGAGCAGACAGTTGGCCAAGTGTCCGACTTCGGCTCACATCATGATCTCAGTTCGTGAGTTCGAGCCCCGCATCGGGCTCTGTGCTGCCAGCTCAGAGCCTGGAGCCTGCTTCAGATTCTCTGTCGCCCTCTCTCTCTCTGCCTCCTCTGCTCGTGCTCTCTCTCTCAAAAATAAACATTTTTAAAAAATTAGATTAAAAAAGAGGGCAGAGCAGAGACACAGGGTGCAGCTCTATTCAAAGAAGATCTTCCAGTCAGGAAGATGGAAGGGTTGGTCTCATAAGGTGGTGAGGCTTCTATCTCTGGAGGTGTGCAAGACGAAGCCAGAGGAGCATTTAAGGGAGGACTCAGAAGGATTCAAGCATCCACTGACAGCACCCTTGCATCCTCTGGGTCCTACGAGTGTACAGTTTTGTGGGGGGATTTGTGCAGTTTTCTCCCCCTGTTGACCCATGCCTGTCCCTTCTAAGTCATCTGTTTTCCACCCCCTCCTCTCTCGGCAGCCAAGTTCTCATTCTCTACTACTTCTTCCCTGTCCCATTCGGGGCTCGTTTGAACTCTGAGTCAAACGAGGGAAGGTCCGTTTTTCTTTCACAGGGTAACAAGGCAGCGAAACAGCAGTTACTGAGTTAGCATTTATTAAGCACTTAATTTGCTAGAGTCACATTCTAGAAAGTGGCAGAGCAACACACAGAGCACAATAACTGCAGTCGGACAGGCAGTCGTGGGCTTGCATTCTGCTCCGTCATGGAACTGAGTGATCTTGGAGACGAAGTCCCCAGTTCCTGATTTCAGAGCCCACTGAGGTTTGCTGCTTCACCAACACCAGGAGGTTAGGGATTTGGGGAGCTGCGCGGGTGTGGCAGGCCAAGGGCTGAGGTTTCGGGTTCTTCTTCGGGTAGGAAGAGAAGTGTGGGTGTGGGGACTCAGGTCCCATGGTCATATTCCGGGTGGAGGTCAAAGGTCAGCAAGGCTCCACAGCAGATTGGATGCTGGGGAAAGCAGCCTCCTGGCAAAAGGCAAAATAAAGCCTGGGCTCAGATGCCAAGTACCATGTTCCTGGCAGGCAAAAGAGCAGGTTTCTCCCATTCTAGTCCCTCTGCCTGCGCAGTGGAGCCCTGGAGAATGTATGTCCTTCACTGTGCTCTGCACACCCTGGTCTTCTCTGGAGATCCATTCATTCCACAGACACCTGCACGGCGCGGAGGGGGGGGGGCAGGGGGGGGCGGGTTCTGAAGTTCACAAGTCCCTCCTAGCCCTTGCCTGGGCACACATCTTAAAAGCTCCTGCCGTGTAGTAGACCACAGTGGTTGGCTGCACAGGGGCACAGGCTGTTCCGGAAGCGGCCAGTCTCAGAGGTTCTGGCGGGAGAGGAGGGAGGGGAGAGGCCAAGTCCCGGGCCGCTAGGGAGCGGCGCTGCCCCAGGGCCGAGGGTGGAGCTTTCCCAGTCGGCCGGGAAAGGGCTGGGCCCGGCCTACATGTGAGGGCAGGAGAGAGCGACGGCGGACTCTTTCCTGCGGAGTCCGGGTGGTGGACACGGCCAGACCGATTCCCGGGACTCCGAGCGGCGGATCACTGGATGCCCCAGATTCTCGGGACTCAATCCCCACTTCAGATCTTCAGGACCTTTGGTCGGAGCCTGGCTTTGGCCCTGGGCTCCAGATTCCCGGAACAGGGCCTCTGACCGACTCTGGGTTTCCAGATTTCGTAGGAGATTCCCAATCCTGAGATCCCTGGATCCGTAGCCACTGGCTCTTGCCCCGCCCCGGGTGCCCAGAGCCGGGCGCCTGACACCGGAGCGCCCCCGCATGGCAGGGCCGTGCCAGCGGTCTGGAGCCCTGGAGCGCGCCGGCAGCTGCTGGCAGGACCCGCTCGCCGAGGCGCTGAGCCGGGGCCGGCCCCCCACCGCGCCCGCCGGCCGGGGCTGCGCGCGAAGCCGGCCGCTCAGCGTGGTTTATGTGCTGACCCGGGAGCCGCAGCCCGGGGTGGAGCCCGAGGCTGGAGCCGAGGCGGAGCCGCTGCCCCTGCGCTGCCTGCGCGAGGCCTGCGCGCAGCTACCCGGGCCGCGACCGCGACCTCAGCTGCGCAGCCTACCCTTCGGGACGCTGGCGTTGGGAGACACCGCGGCGCTGGATTCCTTCTACAACGCGGGTGAGGGCGCGCTGGGGGCGGGGTCAGGAGCCGGGGCGTGGCTTGGGGGTCCCGGGGAGGGCCGAAGGGGGCGTGGTTCGGCGATTCCGGGGAGACCCCCAGATGGGTATGGAGTCTGGGGGGCACAAGGTGAGCTAGGCTGAGGGGTCGAGGTAGGGCCATGATAAAAGTGGAATTTAGGGGATCTGGAGCGCGGCCGGCCTTGGATCGGGGCTTAAAGCACTCTGGAGTCGGCACCATGCCTGGGGTTAGGATTGGGGCGAGGCTGGGAGCGGGACAGAGTGTGGTATCTCAGGAGTGAGGTTGGAGGGCTCAGCCTCAAGACGATCTCACGCGGAGCTCGTGAGGGAGGATCCTGGGAGGTGGAGCTTGGAGTAGGGAAAGGGGCCGTACTTGGGGGGCTGGAGTTCAGGGGAGGTAGCATACTACTTGGGAAGATCGGGCTAGAGAGGCCGAAAGAAAAGCCAAGGGATCCATCGGCGCGGGATTCTGGGCGAGGGGGTTTAGGTTGTGAGGCCCCAGTGGTTGCGAGGTAGTGGGCGGAACTGGAGGCAGGGCTGGGTCGCTCGGGGGCGGGGCCAGACAGGCGGCTATTCCCGCTCTGGTCACCCCTCCCTTCCGCCAACCCAGGCGCCCCGCCCCTGACACTTATTTGTTCATCCAAGAGTCTGGGAACCGAGCTTGCCTGATGGCCCTAAAATCGCAGCCTATAAATGAAGGCTGACGCGACCTCGAGGACACAAAGACACACATACTCTTAGACTCACAAATCGCACATATGTTGATTCACGCAGGCCCTCGCAGCCGCTGTCACTCACAGAGGTAGAAACATTAAGCGATACACACACAGGCACAGCATTGTCTAAACACACTGCTGGTGCCCGCCCCTCTCAAGAGACTGCGTTGAGGACTCAGGGTAGGGGACTTCTGTGTTTGCGCCACACCTTTCGAATGCCTTTCAAATGGCGCGGAACAGTCTGTTGGCTGGTGCACAGCTCCTCTCCTCCATGCTCAGTGCTCACTGGTTCTGAACAGCGGGATGAGGGTCCCAGCCTGTTGAGCCCAATCCTCTCCTGCAACACCACAGATATCATCAGTCCTGTAGAAGAGCTAGAGGGGCCTAGAAGGGGAAAACTGAGACCCAGAGCAAAACGGGACCCTGCGGGAGTCACATGGGAACACCGACCGAGCCAGGGTGGCTCCCCAGGCTCCTTCCCCACCCAGCCAGGCTTCAAGGCTCAGAGCCTCCACCTCTGTGCCCACAGATGTGGTGGTGCTGGAGGTGAGCAGCTCCCTGGCACAGCCCTCCCTGTTCTACCACCTCGGCGTGCGTGAGAGCTTCAGCATGACCAACAACGTGCTCCTCTGCTCCCAGGCTGACCTCCCTGACCTGCAGGCCCTTCGGGTAGGTGGCCAGGTGGCTGGTGGGGGTAGGCACAGGGCCTGGGGTGGTGCCTACCTAGAATACCAGTATCTGACTGTCCCCTGCAGGAGGATGTTTTCCAGAAGAACTCGGTGAGCAGAATCCACCCTTCCCTCCAATGTGCCCTTTGACCTCCACTACCTTTTCTGGCCTCCTCAGTCACCTCTGACCTCACTAGTTCCCCATGTGGGCCTCTGTTCCCTACGGTCAGCCTTCATGAAGTGTGCCCCTTCTCTTTTGTCCCCATCCCCACTGGTGCTGACCTCTGACCACTTCAGTGCCCCTCTCTGACCTGGTGCTGACCCCTGACCTGCACTGATTCCTGCCTCCCTCCCACCAGGATTGTGTTGGCAGCTACACACTGATCCCCTATGTGGTGACAGCCACGGGTCGGGTGCTGTGCGGTGATGCAGGCCTCCTGAGGGGCCTGGCTGATGGGCTGGTACAGGCCGGGGTGGGCACGGAGGCCCTGCTAACACCCCTGGTGGGCCGGCTCGCCCGCCTGCTGGAGGCCACGCCCACGGACTCTTGGTAATGGGGCGCAGAGAGGGCGCAGGAGGTGGAGGCTGGTGAGGGCCCAGTGCGCTGGGGCTGAGGGACAGGCCCCATCATTCTCTCCCCCTCCCTCCTCTGCTGGGGGCGATAGTGGCTACTTCCGGGAGACCATTCGGCAGGACATCCGGCAGGCCCGGGAGCGGTTCTGCGGGCAGCAGCTGCGGCAGGAGCTGGCTCGCCTGCAGCGGAGACTGGACAGCGTGGAGCTGCTGAGCCCGGACATCATCATGAACCTGCTGCTCTCCTACCGCGATGTGCAGGTGTGTGGTGCTCAGAGAGGCAGGCAGGGCAGCGGTATTCCGTGTCAGAGGAGCCCCAGTCCATCCCCGGGCTGTGCCCCTCAGTCACCGGTGGCTTTGAGCCAATTACCTGATGTCTCTGAGCCTCAGTTTCCTTACTTGCGGCCGGGGACGATCATGTCGCTGTCTCCCAGAGCAGCAGGGAAGTTGGGGCACACGGTCGGTTCTCTGTGAAAGGTGTGGGGTCTACACTGCCTCCTGGGCCTTAGGTGTGGTGGGTGGGAAGATGGGGTGTCAGGGATGGGAGGGGACCCCAACTCAAGGTTTTCCTCAGGGTCTGGGGGCCGATGGGACCCCCCCCCCCACAGAGGCCATCGTGCCAGTGTGTGCCGTGCCCTCCCGCAGGACTACTCAGCCATCATCGAGTTGGTGGAGACGCTGCAGGCCTTGCCCACCTGTGACGTGGCCCAGCAACACAACGTCTGCTTCCACTACACGTTCGCCCTCAACCGGTGAGTGGCAGAGCCACGTTCAGGTCATAGCCACTTGAGGACATGGGTCTCTGCCGTGTGACGTCACCGCAGTCTGGGATCAGTGCCATTCAGGGAATTTGCTGACCAGGGTCACACCGAGGTCAAATGGTCCCTGTTGTCCTGTCACTGCTGCCTCTGGGGTGGAGTGGGGTGGGGGTGGCGCTGCTGCCCTTGGAGCGGTCGCAGTTCCCGCCGTCACGCTTCCTCCGAGTCACAGCTGCTAGGAATCACTTCTCTCTGGGATCGTTACTTCTAGAGACGTCCGTGCTGACCAGAGTCACAGCTATTCTGGGTTCATTACCGTCAGGCCTCTGGAAGGGGCCCTGCCGTTCAGGGTCTAGGGGTTCCTGGGTAGAGAGGGGGCGGGGCCATCGGGTAAGTCCCCAGCCTATCTTCCCCTTTCCCTAGGAGGAACAGGCCTGGGGACCGGGAGAAGGCCCTGGCTGTGCTTCTGCCGCTGGTACAGTGTGAGGGCTCCGTGGCACCTGACCTGTACTGCATGTGCGGCCGTGTCTACAAGGACATGTTCTTCAGCTCTGGCTTCCAGGACGCTGGGCATCGGGAGCAAGCCTATCACTGGTAAGGGGCGCCAGTGGGTAGACAGTGGGCTGAAGGACGGGCCTGTGGGCATCAGTCCAGCCCTGAGTCCCCACCCGCACCCCAGGTATCGCAAGGCCTTTGATGTGGAGCCCAGCCTCCACTCGGGCATCAACGCAGCTGTGCTGCTCATCGCTGCCGGGCAGCGCTTTGAGGACTCTGAGGAGCTCCAGCTCATAGGTGAGTCTGTCCTGCACCCCTCCTCCCAGCGGCAGGGCCTCAGAGGGGCCAGGGGAGAGCATGGGCAGAAAGGACACTGGGCCGGAGCTGGGACTGGCCTTGTCCCCTTTTGGACTTATTCTTCCCGAACCCACATCTGGACCCTCATACCTGTCCTGGGCCCTCATGAGCCCTGAACCCACAGGTGTGCCTAAGGCCACACCTGTGTTCCTTATACACTGAATTCTGCACACACTTGTTCCCCAAACCTTCCTTGTGCCGAAGCTCCTACTCCCATCTGAGAGTCCCACTAAAGTTTTCAGTTATTTCTTTTTTTTTTTTTAATAATTTTTAATGTTTATTTATTCTGAGAGAGAGAGAGAGAGAGAGAGAAAATGCACCAGTGGGGAGGGGCAAAGCATCAGAGGGAGAGGGAGTGAGAGATTCCCAAGCAGGTTCCGTGCTATCAGCGCAGAGCCCGATGCAGGGCTCGAGCCCACAAACCGTGAGATCGTGACCCGAGCTGAAATCAAGAGTCGGGCGCTTCACCGCGCCCCTCACCTAGTTCCACCTTCCCGCCCACACGGATGCTGTGGCCCACACCTGGGCTTTGCCCACACCTGCCGCCACACTCCCTAGGACCCGTCCCGCTCTCTCCCAGGCATGAAGCTGGGCTGCCTGCTGGCCCGAAAAGGCTGTGTGGAAAAGATGCAGTATTACTGGGATGTAGGCTTCTACCTGGGAGCTCAGATCCTCGCCAATGACCTCGCCCAGGTGGCGCTGGCTGCAGAGCAGCTGTACAAGCTCAATGCTCCCATATGGTAGGTGGTCCCCTCCACAGTCTTGGCCCGGCCTGGGCTGCCAGCCCCCGCGCTTATGTCCACTAGCATTCCAGCCTGAGCCCTGGAGCCAACGACATGGCCTATTCCAGACCGGTGCCCGCCGTACCCAGTGCCCATGTTCTGGCCTCGTCCAAGCCAGTCTGCTCTCCCTGGCAGTGCCAGCCGGGGCTTGGGCTGAGCTGAGGATGAGGCCGTGCCTGCAGGTACCTGGTGTCCATGATGGAAACCTTCCTGCTGTACCAACACTTCAGACCCACGCTAGAGCCTCTTGAAGGACCCCCGCACCGTGCCCACTTTTGGCTCCGCTTTTTGCTACAGTCCTGTCAGCCACTCAAGACGGCTTGTCCCCAAGGGGACCAGTGCATGGTGAGGCCGCCCAGTGGGAGGGTGGGACTGGGAGAGGGGCAGGCCCCTTCTAACCCAGCCCCTTCCTCATCACCTGCAGGTGCTGGTCCTGGAGATGAACAAGGTGCTGCTGCCTGCGAGGCTCGAGATTCAGGGTGCTGACCCGGTGAGCGCAGTGACCCTGAGCCTGCTGGAGCCCGAAACCGAGGTGAGGTCACTGCTGAGGTCCCCCACCCCTCACTGCTGTGCACCCCTTCTCTAGAACCTTTCTCCCATCCCCAAGCCACTCTTGCAGTCCCCAGCAGCCCCCTCAGACCCACCTTCTTCTCCCAGGACATTCCATCCAGCTGGACCTTCCCAGTGGCCTCCATCTGCGGGGTCAGGTGAGGGGCGAGACCAGGGGCGTCCAGGTTCCCCGGAGGGGCGGCGCTGCCAGCCACCGGGCGCTCACTGGGGATCTTCCTCCCTTCTCAGCACCTCGAAGAGGGACGAGCGCTGCTGCTTCCTCTACGGGCTCCCACCGGCTCAGGACGTGCAGCTGTGCTTCCCCAGCGTAGGGCACTGCCAGTGGTGCGCGCAGCCTCTCGCCTCTCGGAGGGCGGCGGGGGTGGGGCCTGCCAGGGGAGTGAGGGAAAGGAAGGGACATGTCCCCTGGGTGCTCCCGGGCATCGGAGGGGACGGTTCCCGCCCAAGCTACCCCTCCCGTGGGCCTGACCTCCCTCACCCTCAGGTTCTGCAGCCTGATCCAAGCCGTGGTGACGAATCCGGATTCCACGGTGCCCACAGAGGAGGCGGAGGGCGTGGGGGAGGTGCTGGAGGTGAGGAAGGGGGCTGGGAGGGGGGGGAGGAGGAAGGGCCTGGGCCCCTGCTGAGCTCCCATCTCACCAATCCCCCCTGCCCCCCCCCCCCCGCCCCCCAGTTCGATTACGAGTACACGGAGACCGGCGAGCGGCTGGTGCTGGGCAAGGGCACCTACGGGGCGGTGTACGCGGGCCGCGAGCGGCACACACGGGTGCGCATAGCCATTAAGGAGATCCCGGAGCGGGACAGCAGGTGCGGCGTGCGGGGCCGCGCGGGCGGGGCTCGGCGCTCGCTGGGGCCCAGGTGGCCGGGACCACGAGTTGAGGGGGGTCCTGTGGGCGCGACTGTAGGCGCGGGAACCGCGGATGCCCTCCTGGTCGGGCTTACAGATGCCCGGTGGGCCCGGGCCCGTGGGCAGAACGGCAGGGACCAGGAGGGCGGAAGGGTCCGGAGGGGCCTGTGGGCTGGGTGACAGATAGGGTGGGGAAGGTCAGAGAGGGGCGTGTGGTTGGGGCAGGTCCTGGGGGCGTGGCCTGGCTGGTGCTGGAGTTGGGGGAGCGTCTCTGCCCCAAGCTCGCCTGTTGGTCTCTCCCTACCTGCCCCCAGGTTCTCTCAACCCCTGCATGAAGAGATCGCGCTGCACAAACGCCTGCGCCACAAGAACATTGTGCGCTATCTGGGCTCCGCCAGCCAGGGCGGCTACCTCAAGATCTTCATGGAGGAAGTGCCCGGAGGTACCTGCCCTGCGTGGGATGGCAAGTGGAACTGGAAGTGTGGGGCATGGGGATGGAGCCAGGGAGGGGTGGGAAACCCTTGGGGAAGATGAATCCTAGCGTGTGTGGGTGGCGTAGCCTGGCATTAGCTGACACAGTGCGGCTGGGTGGTGATGGAGTCTGGGTCATGGCATGGGTGTGCCCCGGCCTTGAGCAGAGAGCTGAGGGCGGGAGTAAGTGGGCGCCAGTGATGACCTCGGATTGCTTCTGCCCAGGCAGCCTGTCCTCCTTGCTGCGGTCAGTGTGGGGACCCCTGCAGGACAACGAGAGCACCATCAGTTTCTACACCCGCCAGATCCTGCAGGGACTCAGCTACCTGCATGACAACCGCATTGTGCATCGAGACATCAAGGTAAGCAGGGCGCCTGGGTGGCTCAGTAGGTTAAAGCATCCGACTCGTGGTTTCAGCTCAGGTCGTGATCTCACGGGTTCGCTGTCAGCGAAGAGCCTGCTTGGAATTCTCTCTCTCTCTCTCTCTCTCTCTGCCCTTCCCCCTGCTCATGTGCACGTGCTCTCTCTCAAAATAAATAAATAACCATTTAAAAAGAGGGAGCGCGCCTGAGTGGACAGTCAAGCGTCCAAATCTTGATTTTGACTCAGGTCATGATCTCATGGTTTGTGAGTTTGAGCCCCGCATTGGACTCAGCGCCGATGCGCAGAGCCTGCTTGGGATTCTCTCTCTCTCTCTCTCTCTCTCTCTGCCCTTCCCCTGCTCTCATTCTCTCTCAAAATAAATTAAAAAATAATTTTTTAATAAAAAAAATTAAATTAGGGGCACCCGGGTGGCTCAGCCGGTTGAGCGTCTGACTTCAGCTCAGGTGATGATCTCATGGTTCGTGGGTTCGAGCCCCACGTTGGGCTCTGTGCTGACAGCTCAGAACCTAGAGCCTGCTTCAGATTGTGTCTTCCTCTCTCTCTCTGCCCCTCCCCCACTTGCACTCTGTCTCTCTCTCTTAAAAAAATAAATATAAAAAATTTTTAATAAAAAAATTAAATTAAAAAGAGAGAGAGCGACATCAGAGTAAGCCCTGTAGAAGCAAAAATAAGATAAAAACAGAGAGGGAAGCAAACCATCAGAGACTCTTAAATACAGAGAACAAACTGAGGGTTGCTGGAGGGGTGTTGGGTGGGGGGATGGGCTAAATGGGCGATGGGCATTAAGGAGGGCACTTGTTGGGATGAGCACTGGGGGTTATATGTAAGTGATGAATCACTAAGTTCTATTCCTGAGATCATTTAAAAAAAAGAGAGTATGAGGGAATCCTTTGGGGGTAATGGAAATGTTCAATATTATTATTTTGGTTGTGGTTATACAATTGTATAGATTTGTCCAAGCCATTTGACTTATGCTCTGAAAATGGTAAAATTGCTGTATGTAAATTATATCCTTGGCTTTTATTATAAAGTAATTATAAAGCTGACTTTTAAAAAAGCATAATCATCATAATAATTTTTAAAAATGAAAAAAGGTAAGCCCTGTAGCTGGCCTACCCTGGCTCACTGGTGAAGGGGGACAGGAGGAGATACGGCTCCAGACAGAGGCTGACAGTTTAAATTAAGAGTGCAGACCCCTTTGCAAAGGGTGGGGAATTTAATCAAGGAGGCTCCCTAGGGAAGGAAAGAACTTCAGACCTGAAGGCAAACCAGGTGCCAGGTCCCAGGAGTCATAAGTGGGATCGAAGAGGGAGGAGGCCGATAGAGGTGGGGTCAGGCTGGGATTCTAGGAGATGGGATCCCAGGATAGGGTCCGGTTTTGCCATCAGAAGCCCAGCCTGATGTGCACTGAGCACAATGTCTACTCTACTTAGGGGGACAATGTACTGATCAACACCTTCAGTGGGCTGCTCAAGATTTCTGATTTCGGCACGTCCAAGAGGCTGGCAGGCATCACACCCTGCACTGAGACCTTCACAGGTAGTGGGGTGTGGGGTGGTGAGTGGGGTGCTGACCTAGGACAGAAGAACTCTTAAGACCTTTCAGGGAATGGTGTTTCTCCTGGCCACGGAGTTAGAGCCCTAATGGGGGATGTAACCCAGGGCTGGTGATTGAGCCAGAGGTGAGGTGATAGAATCTAGAACTGGAGCTCGGATAGCTGATGATGGTGAATTTAAGTGCCTGAAATGGAGCTCAGAAATGTCGATGCGGGCTAAAGTGTGTGACAGAGTTCAGAGTGGATGATGCTGTCCAGGATATATGATGGAACCTCCAGGGGGTGAAGGAGTCAGAATATGATAGAGCCTAGGATGAGTGAGGGAACTCAGGACAGGTGTTTGACCACCAGGGTAGGTGATGGGAACTGTTTGGATGATAGAATTCACTGTGGGCGCAGGTGGCCAGAGGATGATAGAGCCCCCTGCCATCCCCGCAGTGATCAAGCCTAGGTGAGCCCTATTGCTACTGCTCCTGCCCTAGGGACCCTACAGTATATGGCCCCAGAAATCATTGACCAGGGCCCACGAGGGTATGGGAAGGCAGCTGACATCTGGTCACTGGGCTGCACTGTTATCGAGATGGCCACAGGTCGCCCACCCTTCCATGAGCTAGGGAGCCCGCAAGCCGCCATGTTTCAGGTGAGACCCCCCCCATGGCCTGGCTCATGAGGTCGGGTGGGGACAGACTGGGCCCTGAACACCTCTAAACTTGACCTTTGTCTACCCTCCCCGACCCTTCCCAGGTGGGCATGTACAAGGTGCATCCGCCAATGCCCACTTCTCTGTCAGCGGAGGCCCAAACCTTCCTTCTCCGAACTTTTGAGCCAGACCCCCGTCTCCGAGCCAGTGCTCAGGCACTGCTGGGGGACCCCTTCCTGCAGCCTGGGAAGAGGAGCCGCAGCCCTGGCTCCCCCAGACCCGCACCGCGGCCCTCAGGTACTACACAAGTGGAGGGAGGGGGCACGCTGGGGTGAGGGCAGAGGAGCTGTGGAGGTGACAAGACTGAACGGGGGCCCATGCTGACAGCCATGTCCCTCCCTCAGATGCCCCTTCAGCCAGCCCCACTCCGTCGGCCGACTCGACCACCCAGTCCCAGACATTCCCGTGCCCACAGGCACCCTTTCAGCATCCACCGAGTCCGCCCAAGCGCTGCCTCAGTTATGGAGACACCAGCCAGCTCCGGTGAGAGCCCAGGGTCTTGAGAGTGACTTTGCCTCATCTGGGTTTGCCCTTGTACTCCCTCCAGAAGAAGCCCCCCACCCCGCCCGGCCTTGGCACCTCCAGCCACCTGCAAGGATGGCATTTGGTGCCCCCTCCCAGATGCTCTGACTTCTATTTATTGTGCCGCCTCAGTGCCAGGCTTATCTCTTGTATCCCTGTGAGGTAGGCATAAAAATACAAGAGCCAGGATTCAAACCCTGGGGTGGAGGTGGCTGGCCGGTGTTGCTGCCCGCCCTCCACCGGCAGCTCCCCATTACACTAGGGTGCCTGAGGAACCCGGGGCGGAGGAGCCCACGTCCCCCGAGGAGAGTTCTGGGCTGAGCCTGCTGCACCAGGAGAGCAAGCGCAGGGCCATGCTGGCCTCGGTGCTGGAGCAGGAGCTGCCCACGCTGGCGGAGAATCTGCGCCTGAAGCAGGAACAGGTGGGTGCGGCCGCCCCAGCGCTCCCTGGCGGTCGAGCGCGGACGGGAAGCCTGCTGACCGCCTCCCTCACTCCTCCACCCACCGGCAACTCTCTTGACTCAGGCGGCAACACCCACTGACAACCCCTCTTCCTTCTCAGGGTCCCCGTCTGGGCAGGAATCATGTGGAACAGCTGCTGCGCTGCCTCGCCGCGCACATCCACACGCCCAACCGTCGGCAGCTGGCCCAGGAGCTGCGGGCGCTGCAAGGGCAGCTGCGGGCCCAAGGCCTCGGGCCGGCGCTTCTGCACGGACCGCTCTTCGCCTTCCCGGATGCGGTGAGGGAGCTTTCTTGAAGTTAGGGCTGCCTAATAAGAGGTAGTGAGTTCCCTGTGCCTGGGAATGTGCAAGGACTTGGTGTTGCAAGGTTGCATGTCCTCCCTGTGAAGATAGAGCCCGCAGGAAAAGGACATCTATCCAGTTCTAACTTCCCAGCCCCTCCCTCGGCCCCAAGTCCGCCTACCCGACTAGCCTTTGGCAGAAGGCTTTCTAGGGCTTTCCAACTCGAGCCCCACCTCTATCTGAGACTCAGCCAAGCGCCCTTTCTCCCTCTCCAGGTGAAGCAGATCCTCCGCAGGCGCCATATCCGCCCACACTGGATGTTCGTACTAGACTCGCTGCTCAGCCGAGCTGTACGGGTAGCCCTGGCTGTCTTGGGCCCAGGCGGGCCGATTGGAGCTGGTCGGCTGGCCAGCGAGGGTAAAACCCCTTCGGGGGCGTGACGAGCACAAATGGGGCCGGGAGGGGGCGTGGCCCGTAGGGGTTAGGCTCTGCAGGGGCGGAAAGGAACGGGTGGGGCGTGGCCAAACGGGCCTATCCCAGACTGGCACTGCCTGGCGGGTACCCAGCGCCTTGGCGCCTTGCGCCTTACCCCCAGTGTTTGGGGATGTGTTTGGGGATCCCAGATGGGCGTTCCCTCCCTGCCTGACCTCACCCCAGTCACTTGGCTTGGCAGAGGTGGAGACGGAGGCGGTCCCACCGAGGTCAGAGGAGTCAAGTAAAGAAGAGGAACCCCAGTCCAAGCAGCAGGAAACCTTGGTCCAGTTGAGCCGGCTCCCTGGGGAACCAGAGCAGGGATCCCCGCCCCTGATGGTGCAGCTGAGCCTCTTGCGAGCAGAAACTGACAGGTAAAGCCCCTGGGCCTTGTCCATCCCCTCTGAGCCAGCTTCACCCTCATTCCTCCGGCTATTCTACTCTCCCAGCCTCTGCATTCTCCAACAGGCTTCGAGATGTCCTGGCTGAGAAGGAGCGGGAGTGCCAGGCCCTGGTGCAACAAGCTCTACAGCAGGTCAGCGGGAAGGCAGGGATCTTTGCCCCGGCCTCTGAGCCCCCAGGTGAGCTGGTGAACACTAGCTGTGAGTGTGAGGCAGCTTCTGGCAGGAAGTACCCCTGGATTCACCACCTGACTCCTCCTTGACAGCTGCTCTCACAGTGGATCAGGGCCTGGTGCAGTGGCTACAGGAACTGAATGTGGATTCAGGCACCATCCAGATGGTGAGGGGGAGAGTGCTGGTCATCCTTGACCCCCACCGACCAAAGACTCCACCTCTGCCCATCTTTCAGCTCTTCTCACTTCCCCTCTCTCTTCCCCTCACACAGAGAATTCACTGTGGGAAGAGCACTTAGTATACCCCCCCACCATGGTACAGATGAGAAAACTGCGGCCCCGAAAGGGGTATTTGCCCTAGCATATTGGTGGTACTACATAGCTAGTACCTGAGTCTCTGAACACATCTTTCTCTGATTTTTTCTTCCACTGTTTTTGCATCTGGGTCTCTGTCCGCAACCAGCTGCTGAACCACAGTTTCACCCTCCATACCCTATTGACCTGTGCCACTCGAGATGACCTCATCTACACCCACATCAGGTATGTCCTGGGCCCTCCAAGGATGACCCATGCAAATGGCTTCTTGTTGGTCAGATCCTGACCCCCAGCTACATGCCTGCCTGGATTCCTCCCTGGAAATTACAGGGAAACCAGTGTCCTCTGGGGACAGAGAGGGCATCAGGCAGACAGTGGGTATTAGAGAGGGCCCAGGACCTTATTCTGGCAAGCCACATTGAGCCTGCTATCCCCAGGGGAGGGATGGTATGCCGCATCTGGAGAGCCATCTTGGCACAGCGAGCAGGATCCACGCCGGTTACCCCTGGCCCCCAAGAGGCTGAATGAGAGCTCAGAGACAAGAGGCTAGACCCAAGGATGGATGAATGGAGAAGACACGAGAAGCTTCTGATATACCTGCCCCAGGACTCAGGGTCAACTGGAGGAGGCCAGGTGGATGGGGGGCAGGGTAGGGCCCAGGCCTAGCCCCAGTGGGCAGAATCAACCATAGAGATGCCCCAAGCATATCAAGTACCGCCAGGCAAAGACTATTAAACAGAACACCTGTGTATGCTTGGGCCTTGGCAACTTCCGAAGTAAGGGATGGGGGCAGGGGCTCCTGGGAGCAGCTCCCTAAGGTCTTTCCGTCTGAGTCTAAAGTTCCTTCACCTGTTCTCCTTCACTTACCATCACCCTTTCCCGACATCACCCTCACCCCCAAACAGACACCAGCCCCTTGCTGCCCTTAGAATAAACTTTATTGGTTTTAGCCAAGGGCAGGCCCTGAGATGGGGGTCCCGAGAGGAGTTGGGTGGCTTATAGGAGAACTATGTCCTGGGGACCAGGTTGGTTCTGAGGGGCAGAAGGCCATCCACCCACTCGCATGGTCGCTCCAGGAGTGTCTGCCACAGCTGCTTCTCCTCTGGTGTGGAATCCATCCAGGGCACCTGTAGCCCATAGCTGCTGCCTAGATATGTGCAGACAGGGGTGGAGGCCGTGGTCACAACAGACACCCCAGGTCTCAAGGAACACCTGCCTGGTCCCAGATTATGCACTTCCACTCCCAGTTCTCAGTGGACACCAAAGCCCAGGAGAGGGCAGAGAAGTGCCCAAGGCCACACACGGAGCCCCTGCTTCTCAGCATCAGATCTCCCCAGGGCCCTGCCCCACTCACCTGTGCCCAGGCTGAGGCGTGTACCCCCCAGCTGGCGGCTGGCCAGGGCCCCATGGTCCCAGAGGGAGAGCTCAGCACAGGCCTGGCGCAGGTCAGCAGGCCCGAAGCCATCATAAACCATGGTATGGTTGAACACAGGGCTGAGGCTGCGTCGAACCACCCTTGTCCTTTGGCGGCTGGCCCGGCTGTCATCAGGCAGCACTGAACTGTGGGGGGAGGTGGGCTGGCAATCACATGACCCAGAACCAACCATTCACTGAACCCTACCCATTTTCCCTCACAATGTCCATGTCCCCTGGCTGCTGCCTGAGACCTCGGCCTCAAACCTTCCCAACTCAGGGATCTTTGTGCCAGCCACCTCTCAGGCCTCCTGCCTTTAAAAGTTACAACTCCCCCCCCCCCCAAAAAAAATAAATAAATAAAAAATTAAAGTTACAACTCTTATTCACAAGACCCTGGAGTAATGTTTCTGCTACTTCCCCACACAATGACCTTCATTGGCTCCCTGTTGCCCCCAAAAGTTGTTTCCAAACTTTTTAAAGCCTCAGAACCCTTTCTGCAAGATAAAATATCACTGAAAAAGTCAAAGCACAACACTGTCCGTGGTGGAATCTGGGTCTGCAGCTCAGAACCTGATCCGCTGAACTCCATTTCACTCTCTGAGTGTGGGGTACCACCTGGAGGCACCCCTAGAAGACCCCTAGAGGGTACTTTGAAAACCACTGAACTGCAAGTTCAGGGCCAAGCCCCACAGCCTGGCCTTCCAGGTCTTTTCAGGGAAGAGCCAGTCACTCTGAAATGCAGCTCCTCAAGGGTGTCCTTCCCTGACAGGCCTTTGCTCCAGTCGTCCCTTTCACCCCCGCTCAGTAGTCAAAGATCAGACTGGGGGGATCAAGGGTGGTTGATTAGGAGGGGTTTGTCGGAGGTGGGGCGCTCCCGAGGAGGGGGCGCGGAGGAAAGGAAGCGCGAAGGTCCCGATGCCCCTCACCATTGTACGTAGGAATCCAGGGTTCCTGAGCGCTGCGGCACGAGGCCCTGAGCTTCCTTCACCCAGAAGTGCAGCTCCCCGCTGGGGGGCAGTCCCGCGCCTGCGGAGAGGCTCGGCTCAGGCCCGAGGCTCCACGCCCTTGCGCGACTGGAGGTCCCCTCCTCCCAGGGCCGGTCCAGAACGGTCTCTCGCCGGGCGGTCACTCACCCTCGGAGCCGGCGGGGACGTACTTGACCGACAGAGAGAGCAGCCCGCGGCTGGGAAGGTCATCGGGAGAGGGCGGGACCTGCGAGAGGCGGTCTCGTCAGGGGCGAGAGCAGGCCCAAGCCGAAGGGGCCGCAAAGGGGTGGGGTCTCCATACATCGACCGGGCGCGGCCAGCCGGGGGCACCCAACCGGCCGTCGGGGGCCAGGCCCTCGAAGGGAGCAGTAAGGTGGCGAGTAAGGTAGCCCCGAGGGGAGGGGAGGCCTAAGGCGGAGTCTGAGTGGGGCTGGAGGAAAGCTCGGTAGGGTGCAGGTGGGAGATCTCCCCATGCGGGCCAGCTGCCTCACCCGGGGCTGCAGGGGGAGCCAGGTGGATGCAGAGCCCCAGTCCCACGTGTCCAGAGGCACTTCGACTTCGCCCAGAAAGATGTTGCGACCAAGGCTTTCGCGGTGCCACACGGATAGGCTCAGCACGCGGCCCCGGAGCTCGGCCTGCGGGACGGAGTACTGGGGACAGGAAGTGCGCTTTAATGGACCACCGCGGCTGGCCCCGGCTTCAGCGCTGCGGGAGTGTACGCCCCTGTCCTACCGCGAGGTCCTACCCTGTCCCTCTCCTTGCACGAGGGAATCCGGGGGAGCCCCGAAGGCCATTAAATGGGGGTCTGGACTAGCGCCATGCCCACCACTAGACTGACCCACTGGAGAACGCATGGACGGAGGGCCTCCCTGCCGTTCCTCCCGCAGAACGGAGGATCGGAGCGACCTGCAATGACCATACTATGGCGGTCCCTGCCACCCGCCCCCCTCAGGAAGGGCCGTCGGGTTCATTAATGGGGGAGTCTTTTGGTCGTCGCAGCCTCACCCGCAGAGTCTCATTGAAGACCGGGTTCAGATTTCTTTTCTTCACCGCCGTCTTGCGTTTGCTCTGCTTATCCGGGAGGAGGTAGCTTTTGACGTAGCTGAGGCAGGGGGAGGGGAGGACTGGAGCTGAGTGGGGGGGCCCTTCCAGCACCTACCCAGCACCTACCCAGTGGGCCTCCCCAGCTCCAGCCGGGGGAGCACGGATTCCCGTGCAGCGCTTCCCAGGAGTTATCTCACCCACGCCTCCCATGGACATTGATACTCCCCATTTTGAAGACGAGGAAACTGAGGTCACGAAGAACGGTGGGGTGGGGCGGCGAGAGCGGGTGGGGCACTCACGGGTCCGAGCGGCGGCGTCGCGCGGCCGCCAGGCCCTGGCACTGGATCACGTGCACGCGCAGCTCCGCGGTGCCCGGCTCGTAGCGCAGCGCGAAGTGCACAGAGCCGCACACCTGCACGGCGCCCGCCTCCGCCTCCCCGGACAGGCTCAACTGGCTGCCGCTCAGCTGCGGGCGAGGGTGCAGGTCAGGGAGAGCGTGCAGGCAGGGCTCAGGTCGCCGCAGGGGAGGGGGGGGGGCGAGGGAGGGGTCAGGCCCGGGCCACGCGCGGAGTTACGGAGGGAAGGCGCCCCCCTCCCCACCGGTCTCCCGCGTCCCCAGGTCCTCGCCCTCACCCCTCACCGTGGAGGAGTTGAGGCTGGACACGGAGGAGCTGCTGCTGAGCATGCGGTCGAGTGAGGGGCCGGGCCCCGGGGCCTCCTCTCCGTTCTCCAGGATCTCTGGCGCCGCCTGGGTCTGGGGAGGGGGGAAGTGACCGGGCGCCCCCTCTTTCCCAGCCCCTTCCCAGGCGGCTTAAAGTCTGGGGCAAAGGGCACTGCCCGCCCAGAATCCGCTCCGGGTCTTGGGAGCAGCCGCGGGCCGTTCCCGCCTACCTGGGCTGTAGTAGGCGGTGGCTCCTCTCCCCGCGACCTCGGCTTGGGCTCCGGGTCCTCCTCCACCGCGTAGACCTGTGGGGCCCCTGGGCCCGGGGCTGGGATGGGGCACAAGCTGCTGAGCGTGGCCCTCTCCTGCCCGCCCCTGAGCCAATGTGGAGGGACTGGTTTGCGACCCTGGTGACCTGCAGATTCAGGCCCCAGTGCTGCGGGACGCCCAAGGAGACCACACACACACACACACACACACACACACACACACGAGAGAGAGAGAGAGAGAGAGAGAGAGAGAGAGAGAGAGAAGAAAGAGAGAGAGAAGGTGAGAGAGAAGGTGACCCCCACAGGCGGTTGGGGTCACTTAGACTCTGATCCCCGAAACCTCTTTACTCCCCAATACACACCCTCCCACTCACCTTCCTGGGCCTGGGGCTCTTCCTCCTGCTCTGAAGTCTTTAGGGGGACATATGGTGAGGGAGAATCAGGTTCCTGAAAGAAGCAAGGAGTAGAGGTCACAGTGGGGTCTAGTGACAAAGGGGTCAAAGATCGCAGTGGGGTCAGAGGTCAGAGGCTCCAGCTGGCTACTCCAGACAGATTCAGCACAGCCCTCAAGGCAGGGCTGGCAAGCAGCTGCAGGACCAGTTGGGCCTGTACTTCACACCCCCTCACATGTCAGGGCCTGCCCTGCCTGACTCCCAGGGTCCCACTGGTGGCAGACAGTAGTGTCTGAGTCCTGGACCTCGCCCAGCTCCGTCCCCCACCACCTCTAATAGCCGGCTTCTGAGATTCCCTTAGAGGCCAGGTCCATATCTCCACTGGACAGAGGAGGATGACAGTGGCCCAGACCAGGATCTCCTGATTCTCACATCCCATTCATTCATCAGCTCATTCAGTGACTCATTACTCACCTCAGCCTTGCTGAGCATCTCTTGGGGGGCCTCGTCCGTGGGGAGCCTAGAAGGGAGAGGTGGCTGTCAGGGGATAGGCCCCAGGGGACTGGTAGGCACCCTCCCCTCCCTGTCACCCCTCCTCACCTGGGCTCCAGCTCCTCTTCAGTTTCTTCTTCAGCAGCCTCAGCCTCCCTATCGCTGCCTGGAGCCTGGTCTCCCGTGCCTGGGTGAGAAGTTCTGTGAACCCTCAGTCTCAGGAAGTCTGGCCTTTGAAGATGCTCACTTACCTCCTGCTCCTGGGAGGGGTGGTGCCCACCCAAAGACACACAGTACCAGGGGCCCTCTCTTCCTGTCCATGTATACCCAGTGCCCTGGCCTGTGTGCAGCCAGCCCGACCCTAGGGATCTCCTCTCACCCCTGGAGCTCTTCTTTCTGCGGATAGAGGCTCGGACAAGGTCAGAGCCAAGGTGGGCATGGTGGTGCCGTTGTGAGCGCGCTTCCTGGAACCAGTCTCCCGTCAGGATCTTCAGCTGCCCGGGGTCTGCCAGCGAGGCCCGGAGCTTGCTGGAGGATGAGGGAGGGGATGGCTGTCACCCAACCAACATTCCTGCCACCCACTCTGTGCCAAGCCCTGGACCCGGACCCAAGGACACAACAAATCAGACTCGATCCCTACTCTGGGTCAAGGAGCTCAGGTTGGTGGGAAGACTGCATCCAGAGTAGATAAGTACACTATAATGAGGTAGGTGCCATGATGGATATGAGAAGGGCCAGCTTTGCCTGTGGGAATCTAGGAGGCCTTCCCACTGGAGGTGACATTTGAATTGCTTCTTAAAGGACAAATTGGAGTTCTCCTGGCAGAGAAGGAGAATCATTAGCATTCATTAAATGACTACTGTGCATAATCCCTCCTCCTAATTCTATGAGGTAGTGCTCCTTAGGCCCCTTTTACAGATGAGGAGAGTGTTGCTAGGGAGGTCGGGTAAGCTGCCCAAGGTTACATGGCTGAGAGGTGTCTGTCTGTCCCCAAAGGCTACTTGTAAGTCCCATGCTCTTCTGCCACTGTGCTCTTTCTTCCAGGAAGAAGGGACAGCATAGGAGTGAAGGGTGTGTTCGGGGACTGTTAAGCACTTGGGTGGCTGTAGTGGACACTTTATGTGTGTCAGGGGTGGGGCTTGCTGGTGGAGGAGGAGATCGGGGAGGCTGGCAGGGACTAATCAGGGAGGCTTTGCAGACCACACTTAGGAGCTTGGCCCTGACATGAGATGCTGAGGAAACAGAGGAGGTTTTGCTAGGGGATATTAAGAACAGATCCGGGGAGCTCCAGGCACGGCATGACAAGGGGCTCAGAGAGGGCAAGCTGGGAGGCAGGAAGGCTGGTAAGAGAGCTCGTGCAGCCACCTTGGGAGGGGTGAGGAGCTGAGCTGGCTAAGGGCGGAGGCAACCAATGGGCAAAAACAAGAACTACCCAGATATTTGGCGCACCCGAGCCTCCCAGAGCTGGGGCCCCTTCCTCCTGGGCTCCCCTGCCCTGCCTCACCTGACCCGGCCCTCCTCCAACTGGCGAAGGCGGGCATCTCGCTTCAGGACGTCGGCAATGGCCTCCTGCTCCTCTTCTGTCAGGAAGCTGAGGTCTAACAGTCCATCAGTCTCAGGCTCTGGCTCATGCGCCATGAGGAGGCAGGGCAGGGTCCAGAGTCCCTCTTGAGACGGGGGACCCCTGTGGGGCATCAGCTGGGGCAGTGCCCCATCTGGGCACACGTGGCTCCCTGGGGGCAGACCAGAGGTCAGGTCAGGCCCTGCCCGAATACGGGGCACATCCAGGAGCTGACTGCCTTTCCTTTTTCTTTGTTAAAGTAGGCTTCACGCCCAGGGCGGAGCCCAGCGCAGGGCTTGAACTCACGACCCTGAGATCAAGACTTTAGCTGAGATCAAGAGTCAGACGCTTAACCAAGTGAGCCACCCAGGAGCCCCGACTGCCCTTTTCTGCCCAAATATACACCCAAATGTTGGGCAGATCAAGGTGGCATGATGCACCCCCATGGACCCGTGCATACACCGGCTCATGAATACACACATAGACACACTTGAAGATGTGTACAGAGTCACACATGCACACACACTGACACTGAAGACACAACTACCCACGGGGAGGTGTACACATGGGCACACTGATACCCGCATAGACAGGCACGTGGACACATGTTCCTCCACAAAGGACCCTATGCAGTTATAGTCCCATATAGACCCATGCCCAGACCAGGACATGTACCTAACATATTCTTAAATAAAAAATATATATGTTTATTTACTTTTGAGAGAGAGAGAGACAGAGTGGGAGTGGGGGAGGGGCAAAGAGAGAGGGAGACACAGAATCTGAAGCAGGCTCTAGGCTCCCAGCTGTCAGCACAGAGCCTGACACAGGGCATGAACTCATGGACCACCAGGTCATGACCTGAGCCGAAGACAGAGGCTTAACCGACTGAGCCACCCAGGTGCCCCTGTACCTAACATTTTCTTAAACCTGCACACGAGGACCCACAGAATGTATAATAACCCTGGGGACAAAAATGACCTGAGATTCATACAAATCACACTGACTTATGCACAGAAATTGCCCCTCCACCAACTGGATTGTGAGCTCCTTGAAGATAGGGACAGGGCCTCACCCCAAAACCCCGTATGTTATACACAACAGATAGTTGGTAAAAGTTTGATTAATTGAATGCAGAAATATACCTGCACACACATGGGGAAGGCACACACACACACACACATCTGCTCACCCTCCTGCCCCGGGGAACCTCCCAATATGGGTTCCTTCCCTCCACCCTTCACCTCCACTCTGCCCTGGCCCATTTGGCCTTCCTGTTTGAAGCAATCTCCTCCCCAGCCACACCCCCACTTCCTCCCCTCTGAGGTAACCACTGCACCCACTCCCACTGAGGTCTCCAGCCAGGGATGCCCCTACTGCCACCCCTGCCCTCTTCCCCGAGCCCCTGAGCCCCTCTCCTCTGGGCCACATGGGTTCTCCCCCTTGCCCTGACCCAGGACCTGGCTGGGGTCCCAGAGGTGGAGGCCAAGTTTGGCAAAGCCGCCCAGGCTGCTCAGGTACCATGGTGACTCCGGAAGGAAAACATTTGCCAAGCTCAGAGGGGCATGTGAACGCGGCAAGAGACCCATGACTGGGCCATGGGCAGAGCAGAGGCATGGCGTGAGCCCGCTGGGCAGCCTCTCCTCCCCTGCTGCCCCTCCCGGCCTCTCCCACACCAGGGCACCGGGCAAGGCTGAGGATGAGAAGAGGGTGCTCTGCAGGCAGGTCCTGGCTTGTGCCCGCCCAGCTGAGTCAAGCCCGAGAGAGCCCTCTCCCTGTGCTGCCCCACCCTCACCCCAGGGCTTGGGGTTCCCGAATGTCTATATCGAGTACCATGTATGACACTGTGAATGCCCATGTGCCCAATGTTAACAATACTTCCTGCACATCTGCTGTGTTCAAAGTGCTGGGTGTTGCAAATGCACGGTCGGGGGCTCTTCTGTGGCACGGTGTGCAAGGCTGTGTTGAGGTCTCTGTGTTACGTTGTGCCCTTGTGAGAGTCTGCATACTGTGGGATCTAGGAGGCTGTTTATTGTGTGGGTGTGAATATTGTATCAATGCGTGTGTGTCTGTGCATCGTGTCACAATGTGATGCCGCGTGGGTGACTGTTGTCTGTGTTGGTACGTTCAGTAACTTTCCGGTGACAGCGTTGTGTATTTCCTCCTGTGCTGTATGTGTGACTGGGCTGTGTTGTGGGGTGTGCTCTGGTGCCCTGGGGACCACCGGGTGTGTGTGATTGAGTAGGGAGGTGGGGGATGTTCTGCAGAACCGACCCTGCCCTTGTCCTGCAGGTCTGAGCCTGGGGTCCCCAGCAGCGCCTCCCTCCCTGCAGCCCCTTCTCCTTCTAGAGGCAGAACCAAGTGTCCCGTCCTCCCCACTCTGTTCCGACCCTATGGGACAGACCCATTGGTCAATGTGTTCCAGTCCCAGACCCTCTCCCACCTCCTCCCACACCCAAGGCCCCAGAGGGTACCCAGGATACCAGGTGGAAGTGCCTACCCGTTGGACACTGGCAGGGAACCCTGGCCCTGAGGTATGTTACCTGGAGGGGTCCAGTATGGCTCAGACACCTTCGTAGGGTGACTTCGGCTCCCCTGGCAGCCGAGTTTCAGGGCTGAACTTCAGGAGACGTGCAGTGAGGGACTAAGGCTGACTCAATCAGCCGCCCAGAGCAGCTGCCCCAGGAGGAGGAGGAGGAAACACCTTCTCACCTTCTCAGCAGGGCCCGATGCAAAACCAGGCCTGGACTCTCGGCACCCGGGGCGGGGGGTGGGGTGGGGTGCTGCGAAGCCTTGCCTTGCAGAGGACCCAGAGCCAATTTGGTGGGCGGGAGGCACCCGGGGCTTGGCCCCAGCTCCACTGCGGACTTATTCTGTAATTCCTGTACCACAGGGCAGAGCGGCACCAACCCCTCAGAGCCTTGGTTGTCTCAGCTGTGGAATGGGTGGTGCCCCCACCCTGCCTGCTGCATTGCTGATAGGAACTTGCTTTGAAAGCAAGGTTAGAGACCTTTCTAAGAAGCAGGGTTGGAAGGGTTGCAGACTGCAGTCAGAGGACCCTTAGTAGAGAGAGTTCTCGCTCTGCCACTTTGTGACCTTAGGCAGGTGTCTCAAACACGCTGAGTTGCAATTTCCTCTCCTGCACACTGTGGATAGAAGTGGGAAGAGCCTTATTCTAAGAGACAGGAGAGCGCCCAGCACAAGCGGGCATGTGGTAGGTAGCAGGTGTCCCCTCTCCAACACAGTCCATTTCCACAAGTGTCCCCTCTCCAACACAGTCCACAATCACTGCCCCTCCCTGTCCTCATGTGCCTCCTGGGAAGCGCTGGCCACAGCCAAGCTGCTTGGTCCCCTGACTCTGTCTCCACACCCCTCCCCCTCACCTACCAAATCTTAACTTCCAAGTTTCCACTGCTGTGAACAGCCCCGGCCTCCTGCTACTTGCTGCCAGTTCCCAGACTGCCCCACCCCATCCCCATCTGTCCCCGTCCCCCATCGCTGTTGCCCTCCCAGGGGTCAGTACCGGCCCAGCCTCTTCTGGAACCCTCCTCCTCCCTGCCTCCTGGCCTCCATTCAGCTTCTCCAGCTCTGCCTGTGCACACGGCTGTCAGAGGACCCTTTTAGCACCCCACTTTTATCCGTCATTCCTCAGCTTTGGAAGGTGCTGGCAGACAACCAGGGTGACCCTGTGTCCGGTTCACAAATGTGCTCCCAACCGGCCCAGCCTCCCTTAGACACTTTAACTCTTGGGCTGTCCTACTCCTCAGCCTCACCCCCAGACACCCCACTCTGATGTCCTGGTCTCCCACATCCTTAGGGCCCTCCCCAAAGACTCTGCTTCCTGTCCCTTCAACACCCCGGTCTGCTGGCACGCCCTGGTCCCCAGCTGCAGGAGTGGTCTCCCCACTTGCCGCCGCTGTCCCTCCATGCTGCGCTCTGCACTTAGACTGGGCAACTCTCACCGCGAAGAGGCAGGGACCTGGAGGCCAGTGGGTCTGGCTTAAACTTCTGGCTCTGCCACATGGTCCCCAGTGGACTTGAATCAACGACAATCTCTTTAAGCCTCACTCTCTGCCTTTATAAAACAAGGGCAATGACAGCAGCCATCTCAGGGGACCACTGAAAGGAGTGTCCCTTTACTCCATTCTCCTTTTTGATCATAGTACCCAGCCCTTTGGAGAACAGCCCCTCCCCACTTTACCCCTTGTGCTCCAGCCAGGACATCTTGTGGGGTGGCTCTGGAACCAGGCTACTGAGCTTGAACACGGTTCCACTCTTCCTACCTCTGTGCCCTTGAGCAAATCACTTTACCTCTCTGTGCTTATTTCTTCATCTGTAAAATGGGGACCATAGCACTGACCTCATTGGGCTGTGGTGAGGATAAATGATACTTTATTCCAAGGCCTAGAGCACAGTAAGCACTCAATAACTATCGGTGATTTTTATGGCCCCTTTATATCCTGTTTTCCCAAGGCTAATTTAAAGTTCTGCTGGGCTGGAGCAGGCCTTACAACTTTTTTCTGTTTTGGTGTGGTTGTCCTCTGTACAGGAACTCCACCCCCCACCCCCCCAACTCTCAGATGGATCCCAACATGCAAAACGGAGTTTTGAAAATGCAATTGCTCTCAAGTGGGGAGGGAGTGGCTCTGTCTTGCCCTGGAGAAACCCCAGCCCTGCAGGGTCAGGGATGAGTTGACAGAGGCTTCCAGGGCCCTGAGGGCCAGCAGCTAGAGCTGCCCTCAAGATCATCCTCAAGATGAACACAAAGGACCCTCAGGATTCAGAGACCAAATCCTTGGCTAGTTCAACTAAAATGATAGATGCCATAGAGCAAGTTAGGAAAGACGTCACTAAGGAAGTGGCTTTTAAGCCAAGCCTTGGCAAGGAGGGCCGTAACTTCAACAGGAGGAAAGCAAAGCAACAGAAATGCTGCCATCGTGCTGGAGAGCAGGGTCCTGGAGGGCCCTGAGAAGCGGGGTGCCATGGGGCGGGGCGGTGACCTGATCGCTGGGGGTCAGCAAGAGGAACTCGGCGACATGACCGATGGCTAAGGTAGGGGCCGGGGCTGGGGTGATTCCCAAACTGTGTACCCCTGGTTGCCCAGGGCGCTGGTCTGCACAGCCCCACCTGCCAATCAGTACTCATCTGCATTGAGGAGAAAGCCCACGGATGGTGGACACGGGAGGGTGCGGAGCTCCCACAGCCCTGGGCAAGGGCCGGGGGTACCGGAGGGAGGCGGACATGCCTGCCAGCTCTGCATGAGGTAAGCACTGGACGAGGACTCCACCACGGCCCTGCCAACCAGACCGCTCTCCAGGGGGCAGGACGGCAGGGAGAAAGGAGCTGAAGGGGCAAGAGACCACTGAAGGCAGAAAACAAGGACAAGACACCTTGGAGTCTGGAGTCAAACTCTTTATTGCCCTGCCCAGGGAGCCCCGCACAAGGAATCCATGGAGCGGGAGTGAGGGGCAGCACGTGCCCTTTCTACAGCTTGAAGATAAGGGGAGCTATGGCAGGTGGGAGGACACGGCTCCCCTCCCGCTCCCTGATGGCACTGGCTGCTCTGACGGCTCCCCACATCCTGGATGCACGGGGTGCCCTCACCGATGCGAGGCCCATACCTGGGGCTGGAGCCCAGTTCTGTTTACATTGCTCTGGGCTACACGGGGTCGCTCTGGACATGTCAGCATCACGCTACCTGTCCAGGAAGGCTGGGGGAGCCCAGGCCCCAAACTGCAGGGGAAGAAGGGCTCAAATGCCAGGAAGCCCAGGGAGAGTAGGAAGCAGGGGCTGCAGGGGCTGGAGGACACCAGGAGACAGGGCACAACCTGCCCCTGGTGCAGCTTCTGGCAGACACTGATTGGGGGCCCATCCAGCCCTACTAGACCGTTCTAGAGGCTAGTAGTCAAGGTCCCAGAGCAGCTTAGCTTATGAAGGTTTCTCGGTGTCCTCCACCCACCCTGGGACCAGAGCCCTGGCAGGCAGATGTGCTCCAAATCCAGCTCTGGCCCCTTGTGCTGCCTTGTCCGGTGGTCCAAATGTGCTCCCCTCCCCACCGGGCACTGGGCTGAGGCAGAGGGAGCCCCGCAGGCAGTGGCAGGAGCAACGCTACAGAGGGAAGCTAAGGCTTTTCCAACAGATGAACAAAGAGGGTGCCTCAAGGGCGGGGGTCACAAGCCTGGGAAGGAGGGGACAGGGAGCTTCTTAGTGACCAGTGAGACACAACAAATACCCCCGCCCCATGCTCATCCTCAGCCCTTATTCCATCCCATCCAGCCCAGACCCCTGGGTCAAAACCAGCAAACCCATCCCTGCCTTTTGGGGTGAGAAAGAATCTGGAACCAAAAGGGGTGGCGACTGCCTCCTCAGGAGTGTGGTGGGTTCAGGCCATGAGGCAGCCATCACCGAAGGTTAAAGACGAGGCTGACAGTTAGGATGATGCCCAGGAGGAGGACGAAGGGCAGCCAGGTCTTCACGAAGGCCCCGACACTGACAGAGAGAGGGGAGTCAGGATGGGAAGGGCCCGATGAGTGGGAGCACTTCACAGAGCCCTGTCCGGGGCTGCTCCCGCTAAGGAAGCTCCTGGAACCACGACTTAACCCCCAAATTTGGTCAGGTAAGGGAATGGGGCCAGTCAAGCTCGGCACTGACTACACAGGACCACCAATCACAGTCCTATGCAGGGGCTGTTCCAGGTTCCTGGTGGGCATCTGACACCTCACTGGGCAGGTGTGTCTGCCATCTCTGGGCCTCACTGTTCCATCCACAATCACCCCTCTCTAGGGAGGCCTTCAGTCTCAGGGTGGAAGCCAGGCTGCCCTCTGCCCACAGCCCTCAGAACGAGGCCCACTGGGAGGGGAGGGATTGGCAAGAGTCAGCATAATGTTGTGGCTGGAGCTGAGGGATTGGGAGTCAGGGCTCTGCCTCAGTCTCTGTGTGACCACAGTTATGGTCTTCTCAAGGAGCCTCTAAAAGACTTTTGGACTTTAAAAAAAAAAAAAAAAAAAAGACCCCTAAGTGTCTCCTTTTTAGACGCTCTTAATGATAAGTGCAACTACAGGAAAGCTCAGAGAGGTGGCCAGGTGAGCCCAGGTGAGTGCTGCCTCCCAAGTGGGTGAGTCGCTCAACCTCTCTGAGCTCCCTTTACCTGTTAATTGGAAAATTGCCTTTGACCTTACAGGTTGTCAGGCTCTGGCTTCAAAGGTCCTCCCAGGCCACCACTGAGGCCCACCTGCCCAGAACCCTGCCTCTGCTGAGGGATGGGGGGGAAGGGATCCTTGGGGCAGTTACCACACCCTTCTTTGAGGGTCTACCTGTTCACCTGACCTGAGCAGGCTCTGTGGACTCACAGCCTCTCCCAGGAGCCAGAATCATGATCTCCATTTTATCAAGGGGGGTTACAGCTTAGAGAGGCCAAGGCAGGTGGCTGAGATGTCACGGGTGGGACCCAGGTGGAGGTGAACTTCAGCAGAGTCACCTTCCTCTCCACCAGGAACTCAGCTAGTCGCTCTAGAGATTTCATGGCTCCAACCAGCATCTGCTTTGTCCCTGTTGGCTACAGGACTCCACAATGGCCCTGCTGGGATCCTTGGGAGAGAGCAGCCCCAGGGGTGAGCGGTAGGTGGACAGCTCACCTGACGTACTTCCCATAGAGCAGGCAGAAGAAGCAGAGCGTCACCATATTCCAGTTGGTGCTGTTGTTATAGCGCATCAGGTTCAAGGCCAATGCCACATGTGAGTGGCAGTTGTCACAGCAGAGACTGTGCTAGAGAGGCAGGAAGGGCTGGGTCAGGCTGGGCTGTGGGGGCCTTGCCACCCTGGCTCCCGCTCTGAGGAGCAGCTCACCTACCATGCGGTGCTTGTACTCCTCAGAGGCGTCGTGCACGGCGGTGTCCCATGCGTTGGGCCCACTAGCGTAGACCTGAGCAGGGTCCAACTTCCAGTACCTGGGAAGAGAGAGGGAGTTCTGGGCACTGGCTCACCTCTTTTACGGTCACTCAGCTTCACAGATGTTCCCTGACGCCTGCTCCGTGCAGGGCCCTGAGCTGGGTGCTGAGGCTGTAGGGGTGAGGCGAGTCCAGGGGAAAGAGCCAAACGGTGGACAACTGTAACCCAGTGTGACATGCCCAGTGCCATGTGGATCCTGGGGAAGATACAGACTAGCTGATGTGGGGGGTATGAGAGGCTTCTGGGGTGACATCTGAGTCTAGTTTGAAGGAAGAGGGGTTAGCCACGCACAAAAGAGGAAATGGGCACGCTGGCCAGAGGAAGGAGCTTGAACAGAGGGAGAGGCACAAGACTGTGCGGGGTACACCAGGAATTAAGTGGCTGGGCAGTGCTGGGGGACTCACAGGGAGAAACAGAGCGATGGGACGTTGGAAGGTGAGTTGGGAGATGCAGGTGGGGCCATGTCGTGGGGGATGTGAATGTCACCCTGAGTTTATTTGCAAGCAGCATTCTCCTAGTCCCTCCCTCCCCCAAATGCCCGATGGGGATGAGGGGGAGAAGAGCCCATGGAGCTGAAAGCTCACAGACCTCAAGCTGAGACCGGCTGTTCCAAGCAAGGGAGTGCCCAGAGGGTCTCAAGTCAGGAAGTGCTGGGAGGGCAGGGTGCCCTCTGGCGGTTGTGTGGGGAATGGCTTGGTGGAGGAGCCTAGAGGCAGGGCATGGACTGGGGCTGCTCAGAGGCTCCTGTCTGGGAACGGGTACCCTGAAAATTGACCTCGAAAAGCAGCCTTGCAGCAGACATACAGCCCAGAGGTCCCTGGCCAACATTTCCACCTGCCTGAGGAAGTAAGCAGGGGTCAGGGAGCCACTTTCAGGCTGCCTCTGCTGTGTGGGATACCAATTCCTCCCTGGGACCTGACTAAGCGGGGGCAGCCTCAGACCATAGGGACTGTTCTGAGCATACTGACTGAGGCACTGTCACTAGGCCCATAGCTGAGGTGGGCCCCCAAAACAGAGAAAATAAAGGGGCGCCTGGCTGGCTCAGTTGGTGCAGCATGTGACTCTTGATCTTGGGGGTTGTGCGTTCAAGCCCCAAAATAGGTGTAGAGATTACTTAAGAAAAGAAAAGAAGAGAAAAGAAAAGAAAAGAAAAGAAAAGAAAAGAAAAGAAAAGAAAAGAAAAGGAGACCAAAAATCCCAAGCAAAGTATAGCAATAGCTCCTAGAGGACCTGACTACTTTTATTTTCTCTAACCAGAATTCCAAACAGTGCCTCCTTACACCTTAAATGGCTTGTTCACTCCTCAGGGGCAGAAGAATCTAGATTTTGGAATGAGACACCTGCGTGTGAGTCTCAGCTCTGTTACTTCCTGTGCAATCTTGACTAGACCTTTGTCTTTCCTCATCCTTCCAGTGGAGCTGAATATGACCTAGCAGAGCTGAGACAAAGTCTCAGAGTGTAGGCGGAGTGTAGGTAAAGGACCCAGCCAGCGACTGGTGCAGGAAGACGCTTGGCACAGGCTGTATGCTCTGGTGGGGCCTGGCCACCCTTCCCCTCGCCCCCTCCTCAGGGGGCTGGCTCCTGCTGTGTCTCAGAAGGCCTGCCCTGCTGCTTCGTGCAGGAGCCTGGCCCTAGGGCTAGTCACACGGGTGCTCTTCACTTACTTGGCAGGCTTCCCAAAGGCCATGTTGTCTTCCTGTTGAGGGAAAAGTGCAGAAGTCAGTGGAGAACGCGCATCTAGCCTGGCAGACAGACCTGGTCAGCGGTGGAAGTGCAGGGACTAAGAGGGGGTATGACAGGCGGGCAGAAGTGGGGCTGGGCTCTGCTCTGGGGCTGCCACAGCAGCTGAGGTGCCAGCAGCAGTTTCTCTGTGAGAAGACAGCGCTGCGGCAGGAGTGCACAGAAACCCGAGACTTGGAGGGGCCGCCACAACTGCCCCTCTGTGTGGCTCCCAGGCAATTTTCTCACCTTTTCTGGCCCTCATTTGCTCCAAGTTCTCCAGTCAACCTCTGACTGATCACAGGGAGGCAGTCCCCTCAGTGGTAAAAATGACAACACCCTCTGCGTTCCTGACCCAACGGTGGTGGCCCACGCAGTGGCAGCCTGCCTGCATTCAGAGCACGACTAGGGGTTGGGGAGGGGGCCTGAGAGGCTTCCTAGGAGGGACATGTTTCACTCAAGTCCTGGACCTGCCGCATAAGATCTGGGTACGGGAGTTATGCGGGGACAGATGCTGAGTTCAGAATCAGGAAGACCAGCTGACAGAGCTGGTCAAAGATGAATTTCTATAAAAATATACGAGTAAAAGACCTATGTCATGTTAAGATGATCACGACAACTATTAATATAAACATCTTGGTACCACCACATCTCTTCATTCCAGCCCATAACGGAGATGAAGCTGCCACCTGCCAACAGGCAGGATGCTGCCCACTCATCTGGAGGAAGCCCACCGTACCCATCTTGGGCACATCCCCTGGAAACAGACCTAAGAACACAGTGGGTTCACTCTACAAGCCCCACCTGCTCTTCTCCGTGGCCACACCCAGGGAACCATGTCAGCCTCCCCTGTGCCCCCACCTTGTGACTCCCACCTTCTGAAAGTCCAGAGATGTGCTTCCTGGATGATCTGACTCTCCACTCTTGCCTCTAACCCCTACCCATGTCTTGGAACCCCAGGGGTGGGCAAAGGACTGGGTCAGTTAGTTAAGAATCCTTCTGGCCACAGTGCCCTCCTGGCCTGTCCTGGAGGCAAGAGAAGGGGGAAAGGGGTCAAACACTAGTGGGCCAGGGCCAGGACTGTATGGGGCCTGCATTGTCCTGGGCCTCGGGGAGACTGGAAGGCTGCTTCAGACAAGACAGGCCAGCCTTCTGCTTAAGGCTTGGAGCCCACCAGAGGTGGGCAGAGTGGGAACTCACCGAGACGAAGTAGGGGCCTGCAAAATCCCGAATGACTCCTGTGGATGTGCAGATGCCCATGTGGCCGATGATGGGGAAAAACCACCTGTGAAAAAAGGACAGGGAAGGTACAGGGCTTAGGGGGGGTTTTCCAGCTGGTCAGACAGACACTGGGGACACTCCATCCGGTGTGAGAATATGTGAATATGATTTTATATAGCGAGTGTCAATTAGGGTGGCCGGGGGGACTGGGGAAGCAAGAAAAGAGGGGCAAGTACAAATGAACAGCACAATGGAACACCACTGCACGCCACGGAATGGCTGAACCCAAAGGACAATCACGTGGAGTGTGGTGAGGGTGGGGGGTGACTGGAGCTCTTCTCTGTTGCTGGAGGGCGTTTTTACTGCCTTCAAAAACTGGCAATTAGGCTATATGCCTCAGCAATCCCACTTCAAAAAAAATTTTTTTAACATTTATTCCTGTTTTGAGAGACAGAGAGTGACAGAGCATGAGTGGGGGAGGGGAAGAGAGAGAGGGAGACACAATGTGAAACAGGCTCCAGGCTCTGAGCTGTCAGCACAGAGCCCGATGTGGGGCTTGAACTCACGAACCATGAGATCATGACCCGAGCCAAAGTCGGATGCTTAACCAACTGAGCCACCCAGGTGCCCCTCAACAATCCCACTTGAGAGCATACACCCAACAGAAACAAATCCTTATGTCCACCAATGCCATGTGCATGAACATTCATGGCACCTTCATTCAAAATAGCTGGAAACATTTGTCAAAAGTCACTGAACTGCATACTTAGAATGTGTGCAGTTTATTGTATATACATTATACCCCAATAAAATGGATCCCCCTCCCCAGTTTTTATTTAAATTCCAGCTAGTTAACATATAGTGCAATGTTAGTTTCAGGAGTGAGATTCAGTGATTCATCACTTACATACAACATCCAGTGCTCATCACAAGTGCCCTCCTTAGTCCCCATCACCTGTTTAACCAGCCTCCCTCCATACCTCCCCCAATAAAGTTGTTTTTTTTTAAGTTTATTTATTTATTCTGAGAGAGACAGAGCTCAAGTGGGGCAAGGGCAGAGACAGAGGGGGACAGAGGGTCTGAAGCAGGCACTCTGCTGACAGCAGAGAGCCTGATGAGGGGCTCGAACCCACGAACCGTGAAATCATGACCCAAGCCAAAGTGAGATGCTTAGCCGACTAACCCACCCAGGCACCCCAATAAAGTTGATTACCAAAAAAAAAAAAAAACCTAGAAATAATCCAATGTCTAACAATACTAAGAGGAGTAAGTAAATTAGAGTATAGTCATAAAATGAAATAGTATGTAACAATGAAAAAAGAACAAACTTTTACACACAACACATATTCTCAAAGACATTAGGCAGTGAAAGAAACCTTACATAAAAGTACATGTATAAGAGACACCTGAGTGGCTCAGGTAGTTGGGTGTCCAATTCTTGGTTTCGGCTCAGGTCATGATCTAGCAGTTTGTGAGTTTGAGCCCTGTGTCAGGCTCTGCGATGACAGTGTGGAGCCTGTTTGGGATTATCTTTCTGCCCCTCCTCTGCTCACACACACACACACACACACACACACACACACACACTCACTCTCTCTCTCTCTCTCTAAATAAATAAACTTAAAAAAAAAAGTACATGTATAAATCATTGAGCCACGTACTTAAGATTTGTCCCCTTTATGGTGTATATCTCAGTAAAAAAGCTTAAAAAAAAGTGGAGGGCATTTAAACCAATCTGTGTGCAGGTTTGGGGCGGGGATTGGAGGGTAAGGTTTTAGGGAAGGCTGCTCTAAGGAAAATAACAGTAAGTGGAACGATAAAAGATACGGATAAAAGCATGGTATATTCCAGGAACTTTTAAAGATCAAATTTTTTAAAAACCAAATTTCAGTTGGACCCCAATATGCAAAACATACAGGAACCCCTAAGCTCTCTGTAGTGTGAGAACCATGGTATTCCGGGCTCTACCTAGGTGCTGGACCAACTGATCCAGTTTAAGGACTCACAGGGGACAAAACAAAGGACTCGTTACAGGGCCAGTGGCCAAGTGCTGGGTTCAAAGCTGCACCTTGCTAGGGAGGTGGAGGCCGAACCTGGAGGGAAGCGATTATTAGGGGCTGGGGCAGTTAGCAAAGACCTTCACGGAGCACGTCACTTTTAACCATGGCCTGTGAAACGACAGGATGTCAACAGGCAGACAAAAGCAAAACTCCAAAGCAGCAAAGTGCTGCACGTGTCTGGAGAACGTGAGGGGACGAGAGTGGAGGGAAGAAGCGTGGCCAGTTCAGAGGCTATTCTGGAATATTGGCCAGAGATGAGATGCTAACTAGAGTATTGCTGGTAGGGTGGTGAGAAAAATGGATTCAAAAGGTCCTTAAAAGGCACACTGGGCGGTTTTATGACTGATGAGACAGAGGTCTTCCTAGGTCTGCAGCCCAGGCATCTGAAAGGGTGGTGCGGCCAGAGTGGTCTTTTGAGAACATAATTCAGGTTCCATCATTCCCTTGCTTAACACCCGTTCATGGCTTCCTATGACACTTAACATGCACTTAAGACTCCTTCTGACAGTTTGGCCCTGCCTATCCCTTGAAATAACCTCACTCCTCTTTCTAGCTGCTGTCTGCTTCTGGTTCCTCAAACACACCAAATCCTCCCACCTCAATGCTCTTTTTGCATTTGCCTCCATCTGGAACACTCTTCCCCTAGATCTTCACACAGCTGGCTGCCTCTCATCATTTAGGCCTCAGCTTAACTATCAACTTGGGAGGGCTTCCTTGGCCAGGCCTTCTAGAACAGCCATATACCACCCCAGATGTCATTCCTCTGCTTTAATTTCTTCACAGTATCTGCTGCTACCCGAAATCATCTTGTTTACTTACATGGTTACTGTCTGTCTCTCCCGTGTATAGAAGCTCCAAGAGAGCAGGGGTTTTCTTATTTACTATGGTCCCCAGAGCAGTGCCTGGCATGCGGCTGGAGCTATGAATTCATTGACTGATAAATGATGAATAAATCAATGTCCTGCATTTAAGAGTGGAGTCAGGCTCTGACGGCAGAGCTGGGTTGCGTCTTTGTTTTGGGCAAGTTACTCATTCCCAACTTTGTCAGTGAGGGGTGGAGAGGAATAATTACCTCAACGTGGGGCAACTGTTGTGAGGATTAAGTAGGCTATGTTTGCAAAGTGCTTGACACACTTCCTTGCATTTGGTAGTTGCTCAATGTTGTTACCATGAGGTGTTTATGATAAACACTTGCTATCTAATTGGCCAGACTGGCATAGAGTAAGTTGCTGAACAGCCACAGTGGCCACAGGATGGACACTGAGAATTACGGGAAAGTAGCTCCTCTGGCTTCTCAGACCCTGATCTCACCCGCCTAATTCTTTCGGCCAATTCCTTTCATCTGGTTTGACCAGTACCCCACATACCACAGCTGTGTCACAAATCAGAGTAGAGGCTGGAGACAACTCTCCAAGTAGTTGTCTGTCTGGAAGCTCCATGAAGGCAAGCTCCAAGGTGGCTTTATGGACTACTGTCTACTTAGACCTAGTACATAATAGACCCTCAATACTATTCATGGAAGGAAGGAAGGAAGGAAGGAAGGAAGGAAGGAAGGAAGGAAAGGAAGGGAGGGAGGGAGGGAAGGATGAATCAGGTATTGACCCTAGAGGGTTCTACCTGGTAAGGTAGACTGTCTCAGTGGAAAAAGCCCCATACTAGCTTCTAAGCCTTTATTTCCTCATCTATAAAACGGGGATGACAGTATCTATTTTCATTAGGTTGATGTAAGGACTGAACAAGATAATGAATATAAAATGTTTAGAATAGAGCCGAGAACAGAGTTCGTATCCAATCTTAGCTGCTTTTATTAGTAGCAGCAGCTATCATCTGGCTTTTCATGCAGAATTGTCAACATCTCTGAGGGGGTGGACAAATCTTTGGATTCAGTTGCCTCCTTTCTGATCCCCCTTCCAAAGACACATGACGGTTCCTTGTGCCACATCTATTCCTAGCTCTGCACTCTAGGTCAGCAATCATCACAATGCACTACAATGGTTAGGTCATCTCTCTCTCTCCCTCCCGCTGGAGGTTTAACAGGGAAACTATGGCTTATTTATCTTATGAACGCATGCATATAGATGTGAATAAAAAGGGGGTGTGAGCTGCTTCTAGCCGAGATGACTGGGGATCATGGTGCCTCCACCTTATGTTGCTATCAGTTCTCTGAAGAGCGGAGGACTCTACGAATGTGTTTCTGAGAACCGAGAAAAGCCAAAGAGATCTTAAGAAAACAAGATGGGTTTCAGGGGACGCCTGGGTGGCTCAGTTGGTTGAGCATTTGACTTTGGCTCGGGTCATGATCTCGCAGTTCATGGGTTCAAGCCCCACATCAGGCTCCGTGCTGACAGCTCAGCCTGGAACCTGCTCCAGATTCTGTCTCCCTCTCTCTCTGCCCCTTCCCCTGCTCGCACTCTGTCTCTCTCTCAAAAATAAACACCAAAAAAAAAAAATAAATAAATAAATTAAAAAAAAATAAAAAACAACAAACAAACAAAACCAAGACAGGTTTTTAGCAAAACCAATATATTCCCTATCTCTTCCAGTTATTCTCATGTTGCCATTTTATTTTCTTCATAGCACTAATTATTATCAGAAGTTCTCTTATTAGCTTATTGTTTACTGTCTATCTCCTTCCACCATGATTTAAACTCTATGACAGCAAGCACCATATCTGCTTTGTCTCTTCAAATCTTTATCACTCAGAACTACTCTAGGCACAAAGGGGTCACTGAGCAAATGTGTTACAAGCACACTCAATGAATAAATGAACACTCTTTCTTAAAATTTTTATTTTTAAAGGATTCAGACTTGGATGCTTTAAACAAATGCATAAACAGTTGAAAACACAAAGCAAGTGAAGCATTTTAACGTGATACAGAAATTAAAGTCATTTTTGGATCAGCAACATATAAAGCCAAAAAACCATCCCTTCTCCACACCACCACTTGGCTCTTTATGATGGAGGGAACAAATTTCTCTCATCAGGTGAGGGGAAGTAGTCAAAAGAGAGCATGTTGTGGAATCAGAAGATTGAGTTTGGGATGCCCTTGCTTACTGGCATGTGAACCTGATCCAGACCTTTAATGGTGCAGAGGAAGCCCAGCTTCTTCATCAGAGAAATTCCCACCTTAGAAAGTGACTGTGAAATTCAGAGAAACTGTGAGGTTTTGTGTGGTTTTCATCAGTTGTCAAGGCTGAAATAGGACAGCAAGCCAGCTCCCCCCCAACCCAGAAGCTCCCCACTAAAACAGGCGGCAGAACTACAGGAGCACCTGCGCTCTCTCCTGACAAAAAACGAGGCCACAGAAGGAACACTGCTTTGAGAGGCAGACACTCTGGGACCTAAACTCGCCTTAGGACCGAAATGGTATGTGATCTCCAGGCTCATCATCTTTGAGACAAAGGGTTGGACTCCCAGATCTCTGGGGGCCTTTTCAATGTTGACATCCCAAGAAGCGGTGTGGTCCCAGCCACACTCCCACTCTCGCCTCGGGACTCCGTCTTCTTGCGTACAGGAAGTGATCAGCAAGCATTTGCTCAATGAATGAACAAAGCAGTGAATGAATGGAGATGTCTCCTCAGACCAGGTAAGGGGCCCCTCTTCTGCACGCCCACAGGTCCCGAGCTTCCCAGCCACGGAACCTTTCCCGCCAGTCTACAATTGCCTCTCTCCCTGACTAGACCAGGTGTAACGAGGGCGAGGAGCGTGTCCCATTCGTCAGCAGAAACTGGCTCCGCGCAGGGGGCGAGGAGTGCGGGCCTGACCCTAGAGAAGGGCTTGCAGGGCGTCGGAACCGGAGGCTGGCCTGGGGCCGCCCGACACTCCGCGTCCCCGGGTGGCCGCCGGGGGGAGACTCACGTGAGCACCGGGATGGGCGTCCACACCACGCAGTAGGGGAAGCGGCTCCGGTCCACGTCCATGGCGCTGCTGCCCGAGCCGCTGAACTGCTTCTTGTCCGTCTCGGCCGCCGTCGGCACCTCCACTTCCGCCATCCCGGGCGGGGGTGGCGGCGGCGGCAACAGGAGCGGCGAACTCCCTTCCGCTTCCGCCATGCTGCGCGCGCCCCGCTCCGGCAGGCCCCTGCTCCGGCGCCGCTCGCCCCGTGGCGTCACTTCCGGCAGGTGAGGTCCGCTGGCTTCGCCTTCCCCCGGAGAATTGGAACCGTATCCCTCCGGGCCGGGCCCGCCTGACTCCCGGTCTCGGCGCCCGTCAGCCCGGAGTGTTTGCGCCTACACTGCACGGCTGCGGAAGGGATGCCCTCAGGCAGCGCGGAGTCTAGCGCGAGAGACTGAACAAGGAATTCATAATTCAGTACGCTGAGGCCTCCCAGGAGGTGTGATATAGTCACTATTTATTGAACACTTCCTAGGTGCCAAGCACTTGACGTACAATGTTTTGCTTTTAATCCCCATAAACTGGTCAAACATGCGAATTTGGGTTATTTCCCTCAGGTTACAAGTTGGAAACTGAGGCTCATGAGGTGAGGTGAGTGGCCACGACTCAAACTCAAGTCTATCTCCCATGTCCTTTTCATTGTGGTCTCTGGCGAGGTAGTGCTAGGGTAGAGGAAGGACAGACTAAAACGCTGTGCGTGGTGTGTGTATAAGCAGGGGAGACTTGCCGGGAGATATTTGAGCTGTCTTGATGTTTGCCAGGTGGCACGGGGGTGGGGGTGCAGGGATGCGTGCAGCCGTGCAAAGAAAGAAAAGGCTTTGCAGAGCGCAGTGTGCAGGAGTGTGAATATCACCTTGGCTGGAACAAATCACAAACCTTAGATTTGATCCGATCCCTTCATTGTGCAAATGGAAAACTGAGGCTTAGGGAAGTTAACCAATTGTCTGAGATCACACACCAATATAAAGAAGATAGGCTTAAATCATGGATACATTGGGCTTTTAAAAGATGCCAAGATAGCCGAAGAAAATGGAATCTGCTGGGATGGGAAGGGGAAATGTAGGGTCAAGAAGAAAGGCAGCAGCTAAAAATCATGCTAGAGGGAAGTAGGGACAAAATCAGAAAAGTGGGAGCTATGCCTTTTTGGGAATGTATTTTTCTTCCATTGAATTACCCCCCCTCCCCCCCAATGCTGATCTATAATAAGCCTGCTATCCTTCCTGTTTCTAACAGCTAATATCTTAATACATTTTGGGGGTTATGTCTCATGGAACTCTAAGGTCCTGATTTCAATGAGCTAATATAGTTTCTAGTACAGATGTGCACTAGATGTTTATTGATTTAATGATTGAATGGGTGTTTTATAAAGGCCTTGCAGGGGCGCCTGGGTGGCTCAGTCGGTTAAATATCAGACTTGGTTTCCCCTCAGGTCATGATCTCGCGATTTGTGATATTGAGCCTCCTGGAGCCTGCTTGGGATCCCCTTTCCCTCTGTCTGCCCCTCCCTCACTTGCACTTTTTAAATAAATAAACACACACATTTAAAAAATAAATTAACAAAAAAAAGGCCTTACAGAGATCACAGCTGATGATGATTCTAACCTAGTAAAAACATTTTGAGTGGGTTTGTGCTTCTCCCCTGATCCACGTGTAGTGTGTGATCCTTGAAGAACAGCAACCAACATCTAGCACAGAGTTTGGAATAGATTCAGTGTGCAGTATATGTTTGTTGAATGAATAAGTTACACTACTTCTTGATTCAGTCATTATAGCTAATCTCTTCTGGATTACAAGCTCCGAGGAAGGTCTTTGCCTTATACATTCCTCCGTCAGTGATGGTGGGTGCCCTTTAATCATTTATTGTACATATAGAGGAATAAACAATCAAAGAAGTCTTTCTTAGGGTCTGCCACAAATTTGATAGCACTAACACAAGTACCACATTTACGCTGACAACCTTCAGTGGCTTCTCATTGCACTCAGGCTAAAACACAAATCTCTTACCGTGGCTTACAAGGCCCCGCGTCATGCCCTTTGTCTTACTTGTTCACTACATTGCAGCCACCCTGGCCTTTTTTTCAGTTCCTCTCATGTGCCACACACTTTCATGCCCCCAAGGACTCGGCACACATTCGTCTGCTGAATGTTCCTCACCTCCTTAAACTGGCTAACTTCTATTTATCCTTCAAGTCTCAGATTAAATGTGGCTTTCTTGGAGAGTCCTTCCCTAAATCAGAAAGTCCCTGTTAATCTCCCTTGGAATACCCTGTTCTTTTCCTTTATAGTACATTTGTAGCTATGTATTGCTGGATTCCCCCACTAGGCTGGAAAGTCTTTGAGGGCAGAGACTATATTTGTCTTGTTTACTTCTGTAAACCTATTGCCTAGGAGTGTCTAGCACATAGCATTTGCTTAATAAACATTTGCAAAAAATGAATGAATGGCACACACAAGCTTGGTATCATAGGCTGGCTACAGACAGTCCCAGGGCAGGAGCCTAGCTTATCACCTGCTACTTTTTGGTGTCCCAAGCTTCTTAAAGAGGACCATGGAGGCTGCTGGGCATGTAGTTAGGAGTAGTGTCTGATCAGAGGTCCTTAGCTCCTTAGCCTAGGCAGCTACAGAAGCAGAGTCATGAAGAGGGCCAGGTACCTGGAGGAAGAACCCAGCTCCTATGACTCCTTTGGGACGTCTCTCCCAGGTTTCTCCCCCAAGCCCTCAGCCTGTCCACAAGGCCCCCTCTCACATGCACACATCACTTGGGTGTCCTCACCCAATAAAAAAGCCTCCCTGGCCTGTGACTTGCCTCCCTTGCTGCTGCCACCTCTATCACCCACAGACAGATGGGAAATCTCCATCAAAGACCAACACTTCCTTCCAGGCTCAGAGGATCACAGCAGGGTCCTGGAAGAAGCTCCTCTAACAGACAGCTCAGGAAAGGATTGACAGGGCTCACAGCTGCCCCTCCCCTCAACACACACACCGACCTAAAATAGGAATGACCATCTGGATCCACTTACAGGGCTGGCTGGGGGAGGGAAGGATAGTAGAGCTGGAACTGCCAAGCTGAGAAATCTTCGAGGGCAAGATGCTGCTTGAAGAGTGAACTCAGGGCACATTCTCTCCGTGGGAGTCACCCACCCCCTCAATTGGCCCCATTTATGAGTCCCCAGGGCTCACATACCACCTCCCTCAGGCGACCTCACTCGTCATCCTGGCATTCAAGGCCCCCATGGTCTGGCTCTAAACCCCAACCTGCTTTTCAAGCCTCATTGCCGTCTCCCTTGGGATTTGCTTGGAGTTAACCTCACTGGGCTGCCCTTCAGAGAATGAGCCCAGCACGTCATCCCTCATGGCATTGCTCACACTGTTCTTTCAGTGGAATGCCCTTCCCCTCCTCTCCTACACTACTTTCAAGGTTTCTGGCAAATGTTCCCTCTTTGCTCCCAGAGCACGAGAGCTGTGTTTTCTACCTATTGAATATTCATGTGTACTTGCATTAGCATTAGCTGTTTACATGTCTGTCTCCCCAGAGAGACTGTGAACTCCTTGAGAAGGGTTCTGACTGGATTTATTGGTCCTTGTAGCCCAAGCACAGCACCCAGCAGATAGGAAGTGCTCGTGAAATGTCACCATTGCTATCCGTTGACCATAGATGGTCTCCTTAAGGGCTCTGTGGAAGAATCACCTCAATCAATAATCCAGGGGAGCAGGGCCAAGCCAGGGGCAATCACTTCTGCAGGCTGGAGTTTCTGCTGGGCATGAGGCACTGTGCCTGGCATGTGGAAGGGCAGAGTCCTCTCTTCCTCAGTCTTCCTGCTTCTGCTCCATTCACTACCTTCTTTGGCTCCTAGAGACAGGGATCCTCCCCATTAAACCCTAAACTGTCTTCCAGGATGGCTCCAAACCGTTCCATGGTGGGGAGGGGACATCCCCCCCCCCCCCCAACTCTTCAGACATTAGAGTTTACAAAACGACTTCCTTCTCTGTTCCATTTTATAGACGGGAAAACTTGCCCAAGATTATAGAAAGCACAGCCAGGACCAGAATCTAAGCCTCTTACTTCCAGGTGGCAGTAAAGCACGATGGTTAAACGTGAACTCTGGTCAGCCAGCAAGCCCCGTGTTTCAACTTAAGCTCTGACAGTGGTTATCATACCTTAGGGAAGTAACTCAGTCTGTCGGCATCAGTTTCCTCATCTCTAAAATGGGAAATGCTAATTCACATCTTATAGAGTTCTTGCAAGGTTTATTTGATAGGCTGTACCTAAACCATACTGGTCCCAAACAAACACTCAATGTTAGCTATTATAGCAGTGAAAACCACACACTACCATTGTAGAATCCTTACTCACTTAAAAAGCACTTTGATGCACCTAATCTCACTATGATTTGGGGCCTTCTTACAATGTGGTAAAGTAACCAGAGCAGGTAACAAGATACTCATTTTACTGATGAGGAAAATGAGCCCAGAGAGGTTCAGGAACTTTTCTGAGATCTAAGCATGTATTAGACTGAGTTGGGGTTTTGACCTTGATCCTGGTCACCTCTGCTGGTGACCCCTCTGAGGTCTACTGACGAGTGATGAGGCTGAAGCCGGCCTGAGATTCTGTAAATCACCACAAAATTGGTGAAAACTACAACCTCATTAGGACCAGGTTATTTTATACACACACACACACACACACACACACACACACACATATATACATACATACATATATGTGTGTGTGTATATATATATATATACGTATATATATGTGTGTGTGTGTATACATATATATGTATATTTATGTGTGTGTGTATGTATACATACATACACACACACACACACACACACACACATATACGTATATATATAATGAGCTGGGAGCAGGAGAACAAGACTGAACAATAGAATGCCCCCATGCCTGCCCTCTGTCCATCAGGATGCTTTTCTCCTCACATGACCCCTGCCAGACGGAGCACTCGATGGCAGGATGTACAGGGGAGGACTCATGATTCCGAGTGGAATCTAATGTTCAGGGACCATGCACACTTCACATTTCTATTCCACATCTTTCAGATAATGTAGAGGTTCCAGTAGGGCAGGGACTAGTCTGTTGTGTGCACTTTCATTAAACCAGTGCTAGGCATGTGTAGGAACTCAAAAAGTATCACAGCATTTAAATAAGAAAATGATTTTTAAGGACTTGGACCATGAATCAGAGATTAGGGATCCAGTCCTGGTTTTGCTTCTAACTCACTGGGGTCCTTGGGGAGCCCATTCTTTTCCAGCCCCTCTTTAGAACTGATTGTCTCTCTTTAAAAAATGTGGAGATTAGGGCTAGATCAGTGGTCCTCAGTTCTGGCCATGCTTAGAATGAATCTGGGATGCTTAAAAATAATGGATGGAGGGGCACCTGGGTGGGTCAGCTGGTTAAGCCTCTGACTCTTGGTTTCGGCTCAGGTCATGATTTCATAGTTCGTGGGTTTGAGCCCCATATCAGGTTCTGTGCTGACAGTGTGGAGCCTGCTTAGGATCTCTCTCTGCCCCTCCTCTGCTTGCTCTGTCTCTCTCAAAATAAATAAACTTAAAAAAATGGATATCTCAGATCAATTAAAACGATCTCTGGGGTGGGACCTTGGTAGTTTTTAAAGGATCCTGGGTGATTCTGATAGTATAGCCAGAGCTGAGAACCTCTGAGCTAGATGCCTTTTAAGTTCTGCAGCCATATTTTAGCACATGCTGAAGCAAAGAGATGGGCAGCAGGCCTCTAGGGCCATGTCTGCCCCCACAAACACAGGAGGTCCACTTCTAATGTGTTTTGCTATACATTCACCGGGCGGGCTTATCTGACCCCAGCCTCTCTTATCAGCAGGGCTGGTGACAGCTCTGGGTGAGTCACACATGTGGAAACATGTAGAAAATGGAGCACCATGCAATCTTTCTTACTCTCTCTCTAGTTTTGTCTTTTCCAGAATGTCATATAGTTGGAATCATACAGTGTGGCTTTCAGACTGGCTTTTTTCATTATGCAATATGCATTTAAATTTCCTCCATGTCTTTGTGGCTTGATAGCGCATTTCTTTTTATCACTGAATAATACGTTGTGTGGCTATACCACAATTTATCGATTCACCTTTTGCAGGACTTCCTGGTTGCTTCAGTTTGGGGCAATTATGAATAAAGCTGCTACAAACATTTGTGCACAGGTTTTTGCATGGACGTTCAGTTTTCAACTCATTTGGATAAATAGGAGAGCGACTGCTGAATCCTATGGTATGACTATTTATTGAGCTTTGTAAGAAACTGCCTGCCGTCTTCTCAAGTGGCTGTGCCATTTTGCATCCTCACCAGCAGTGGGAATTCCTGTTGCTCCACATCCTTGTCAACATTTTCGGTATCTCATTTTTGACTTAATTTGCAATTCCTTAATGACATAATGCAAGCATCTTTTCATATGCTCACTAGTCACCTGTAAATCCTCTTTGGTGAAGTATCTATTCAGATTTTTTTGCCCATTTTTAAAATTGGGTTGTTTTCATACTGTTGAGTTTTAAGAGTTCTTTGTATATTTGGGGGTACAAATCCTTTATCTGACATGTTTTGCAAACAATTTCAGTCCTTGGCTTGTCTTTTTCATTCTCGTAATGATGATTTCACAGAGCAGAAGTTTTTAATGAAATCTAATTTATCAATTCTTTCACGGATTATGCTTTTGATGTTGTATCTGAAAACTCATCACCAAACCCAAGGTCACTCAGATTTTTCTCGTTTATCTTCTAGAAGTTTTATTGTTTGGTGTTTTACATTTGGGTTTATGATCCATTTTGAGTTAACATTTGTGAACAATGTACAGTGTTTAAATCCAGCACCATTTATTGAAAAGACTATCCTTTCTCCATTGGATGGACTTTGCTCCTCTGTCAAAGATCAGTCGATTGTATTTATATGGATTTACTTCTGGGTCCTCTCCTCATTCCATTGATCTATTTGTTCCTTTGCCAGTACCACACTGTCTTGATTATCGTAGCTTTATGAGTCTTGAGTTGGGTAATGCCAGTCCTCCTTTGTTCTTCTTTGACTTCGTTGGCTATTCTGGGTCTTTTGCCTCTGTATATCAACTTTGGAACCAATTTGTCGATATTCTCAAAATAACTTACTGGGATTTTGATTGGGATTTCACGGACGCTATAGATCAAGTTGGGAAGAAATGACATCTTAATATTGAGTCTTCCTATACATGAGCATAACGTATCTCTTCATTTATTTTGATTTTCCTTGATTTCTTGAATCAGAGTTTTGTAGTTTTCCTCAAATAGATCTGTACATATTTTGTCAGAGTTATTCCTAAGGTTTTTTTGTTTTGTTTTTGGTGAATAGCTGGAGCACAGGGGATTTCTAGGGCAGTGAAGCTATTCTGTATGACAGTGTAATGGTAGATACATGACGTTATGCATTTGTCAAAACCCACAGAACTATACAAAGACTGAACCTTACGGACTTCAGTTAATAATGGTATATCAATATTGGCTCATTAATTATAAAAATGTACCACGGTAATGCAATAAATTAATAGCAGGGGAAACTGAGCCAGGGAGGGGGGGGTATATGGGACTCTTTGTATTATTTGCTCAGTTGAATGTAAGCCTAAAACTGCTCTAAAAAACAAAGTCTATTAAAAACAGAAAAAGAAAAAGGGAGTACCAACTCCAAATGAAAGGGAACTCCTGGTGAAATCTTCCAGTGACTCCTCCTTGCTTATAGGATCAAGTCCACAGCCTCTCACCAAGCACAGGGAGTTCTCTACAATTGGACTGCCCCTTCAGCCCATGAGCCAGCCTACCCTCTACAGTGCAGCTGAACTGAATCACTCAGGCTCCACGAGGGAATCTGGGACTTTACACTAGTGCCTTGGCCTGGAACACTGTCTCTCCTTTGCCTGGTCTGCAAGTGTCTTGAAGAAGCTTCTAGAAGACTTCAGTTTGGACACAAAGAAATAGTACCAGTCCAAAGCACCTGCTTCATAACACAGCCTATTGTGCTTCTGTTCCTGGTGGGATCTCCTTCCAGTCTCCTGCACTAAACCGAGCATGCCCTGCTGCCTCTCCCTCCAACCCCCCACCCCATTCTTTCCAAATGTACAAACAGAAGAATCACAAAATTCCAGCAGTGAAGCTGTTGCTCCCACAATATTAAACCACAGTCCTGAAACTTCACCAACACACCTTAGGGTGCCATAACAAGTTCATAGGGGGCACAGTAGGAGATTTTAAAATTTGAGAGATACTCAACATCAGTTGCTACTGAGAGATCTACTAGCTCAAGGTAGTTCATTGTTTCATCATTAAGTTGTGGCACATTCCTTTGATTATGTCATCTTTGAGAAGCTGGGTTTTTAGTGGTTGCTGTGATAAAAAGCAACTGAAAGTCAATGTGGAATAGGAAATGAGGGTGGTAGTGTCTAATCTGATTAGAAAGTTTGACAAGTTTTATAGTGCCCAACAAGCACACAGATCCCATTAGTTATTGTATTTAAAAATGAAATAGTTTTGGGGCGCCTGGGTGGCTCAGTCAGTTAAGCGTCCGACTTCAGCTCAGGTCACGATCTCACGGTCCGTGAGTTCGAGCCCCGCGTCGGGCTCTGTGCTGACTGCTCAGAGCCTGGAGCCTGTTTCAGATTCTGTGTCTCCCTCTCTCTCTGACCCTCCCCCGTTCATGCTCTGTCTCTCTCTGTCTCAAAAATAAAAAAAAGTTAAAAAAAATTTTTTTAAAAAATGAAATAGTTTTTTCTAGTTTATATGTACTATTTTTTAAAATGATGACTGACTTGGTAGGACATAAATTCTTATAATGTGATTTCGGTTTAATTTCTTGATAAATTGAACTGTTAGGTATTTCTTTTGGTTTAGAGACTCCATGGGAAAATTACTGAGCCACTAATGCTGGGGTGAGTGCTGTGAACTGAGAAAGTTTGGGAATCTGGTCTAAGAAATCCTCTAATCCAGAGCACATCAAAAAATTGTAGGGTATAGGGCGCCAGGGGTGGCTCAGTTGGTTGAGCATCTGACTATTGGTCCTTGGCTCAGCTCATGATCTCACAGTTTGTGGATTTGAGCCCCAAGCTCTGCACTGGCAGCCCCAAGCCTGCTTGGGATTCTGTCTCTCCCTCTCTGTTCCTTCCCGGTTTAGTGCGTACTTGCTCTCTCTTTCCAAAGTAAATAAACTTACAAAACACACAAAACTGTAGGTTGTTAGGGGTACCTGGCTGGCTCAGTTGGTGGAGCATGCGACTCTTAATCTCAGGGTTGTGGGTTTGAACCCACATTGGGTATAGAGATTACTTAAAAATAAAATCTTAAAAAAAAAAACAAAAACAAAAAAACTGTAGGTTGTGAAACCATTTAGTGGGTTATGGCCAGCATTTCCTCTCCTTAATAAAATAGAAAAGTAAATATGAATGATAAATAGAACATATTGCATGTAGCAAGGGTAATGAGCATTATTGTATAAAACTTATGTTCATTATATACATACAAATAAGCATGGGTATCTTGGGTCACAATGTAAAATGTGTATTTCTGGTTTGGGTTCTGATTTTAGAAGTCTGAAAAGCCACTAAGACTTCACCTCCTTATTTTAGAGTTGAGAAAACAGCCCCGAGAGTGAAAGCTGATTATTGCAATTCACAGCCACCAGTGCCAGGCTCTGCTGCGCTTCGCCCTGCTAGGCTGAGTGGCCACTGCTTCACAGGGATCCTCCAAGGCAGGTCTCATTCTACCCAGGAGAGGTATGGTTACTCAAAGTCACATAGCTACACAGGTGAGGGATCAGGTGCCCTCACTTTGGTCCCAAGACCCCCTCGCACCCCACAAATGCCAGCAGCCACACCTAGAACAAAATGGTTTTAATCAATTGCGTCACCCTCACTCTCCTGGGAGCGGAGCAACAAAAAGGCTCGGCTCCTGCCCCCAGAGGACAGTAAGGCTTAATGTGTCTCTCCACACTGCAGGGCCCAGGCTGGGCAGGCTGGGGGAGGGAGGGGGAGAGGGGGGGAGGCTCGGAGAGAGGAAATGGCAGGTGGCTCCAACACAGGAAAGCAAAGGGGCCCCTGCTGGTCTTTGGGCCCCAGGGCCCAGCCCCAGTACTCCTGCTTTCCCCTCCCTGGCTGGAGAAAGGTCATGGAGAAGAGACAGGGGAGCAAGTCCCAGCAGCAGGAAAAGCAGCAGCAGCTGTTTCCTTCACCAATAAATATACTTCATTACCAAGCTAGAAGAGAAGGGCGGGAGAGGGGCTGGGTGGGGAGGAAGGGGGAGAAGCTGCCACCTGTGTTGCTGGGATTAAAGCAATGACGAGATGGTGCCAGACCCCCCACCACTATCCTCACCCCCCCTCCCCTGTCTTCTTAAAACTGTGAAAAAGCTTTTAACATGGCCCTCCTGTCTCCAGGGCTGCTCTGAAGCCTGACTGAGAGGAGGCACCTGGCAGAGACCAGGCGGAGGGAGGGAAGGACGGAGGGAGGGAAGAAGGGAGGCTGCAGCTCCCCAGAGGCTGCAGCTGGAGGGCTGGAGCCAAGTAAGCACTGAGGGGAAAGGGAGGGAGAGGGAGGAAGGCTGAGCAACTATGAGAGCAGCTCCCAGCTGAGAGCCAAGGGGGCAGAGAGATGCTTGGTGAGTGGTGGGGTGACTGCTGTCCAGTGTCAAGCTTGGGGCTGCTGAGGAGGGAGGGGGCTGAGTTACGGATTTTCCCATCTGAGTGACTCAGGAGACCCCCTCTCCCTCCCCCACCCCCAAGAGCAGCAGGGGACAGAGAAAAGCCATCACTTCTTTGGTCTTTGTGGCGGCTCAGCACATGGGGTGGGAGGGAGGGCAGAAAGGGCCCTTAGCAGAGAGTGCCACCTCAGCGAGAGAGAATAGGCCTGGCTGGGAGCTCTGGCAGAAAGGTCACAGTGAGGCCAAGGAGCCCCCAGAAAGAGGAGTGGGAGTGGTTGCAGTGCAGTGAAGAAGGGGATGGTGTGGTGCCCCACCCTCTGCCAGGGCCCTTGGGAAAGGCTAAGCCCCCTAAGCCCCCAGAGATGGCCAGTGAGAGCAGGCACAGGGTCCAGAGCTAGCACTGGGAGAAGGGCGAGAAAGCTCTAGTGCCCAGGCAGGGGCCTGGCCTTGCCTACTGTAGGACTCCCACCTTCCTTCTGCTTCCACCCTGAAACGGGGCGGGGGTGGCGGGTGAAGGGAGCTCGGGGCGGGGGGGTGGGGGGGGTGGGGGGCATCCTTTCTCAGAACCTTCCCTGAAGCCATGGAGGAGCTAGCCTTGCCTGCAGGAGCAAGAGTGGCAGCAGGTCAAGGCCAGCCCTTAGACTGGAAGTCCACTCCCCTTCCTGCCGCCAGTTGAAGGGTAGGACAGTCCTCGAAGACAGCTTCAGCCCTTGCCTCCCACCCAGCCTGAGGCAGGTCAGAGCCCTCCAGGGATGTGGAAGCGGGCATATGGGTGGGGGGCATATGGAGGGGCTTCCCCTCCTGCTCTTCTGCTCAGAGCTGGGTCCAGTCAAGGGGCAATCTGCCCAAAAGTCTGAAAGCCAGCAAGTTGTAGCAACCCCCCACCCCCAATGCCAAACTAACAAACAAAACAGGGAAATGAAAAAAATGTGGGGGGGGGGACAAACCAAAACAGAACCCCCTGACCTCCTGCCCATGGTCGAGGGTCCAGCCAGCAGCAGGCGCTGGGGACCAAGGCCAGGAGGGTCTAGCTGGGCCGGCACTGAACCTGGCCCTCGGAGCTGTCCTCATCATCGGAGGCCCCAGCACCCCCACTGCTCAGGCCTGTGATCCGGTAGCCCATGTTGAGCAGCATCACCTCCAACGGGTCAGCATTCATGCGCCGCTGGTTGGCCTGGGAAGCGCCCTCCATGTCCTCCACAACTCGGCCTGTGAGGTCTTCACTCTGGGGGGCGGGAAGGCACACATAGTCCTGGGATGGATGTGTGGGGAAGTCGGGAAACACACACACAGCTGCAGCAATACATGCAGAGAGGGGTGTACAGAGCAGGAGATGCACAGGGGTGTCCATTTGTACATACGCCCTTATGTGTACATGGGTGCAGGCGAACGCACACACTGGGGTAAGTACAGGACACATGGTCACCAGGATATATATGTGAGGGAGAGGACACACCAGGGGGTTACACACATGGGGGGCCACATGGTAATATATACAACTGGGAGGGGACACAACATATATATGAGGGGGGTGCACATGCTGGGATACATACTGGGGGGGGCATACCCATATCAGGGTACACATTGGGGGGGGCCCATACCAGGAAACAATAGGGACTCACACCAGGGTCTGCTGGGCATACTAGATACCCAGGATGGGGGCATTGTCTGTGTCCTCCACCCCATTCTTGTCTGTCATCACTCCCAACAACCCTTCATCCTTTTCCTCTCCCCTCATGGGAGAACCCCTGTAGAGTTCTCTTTAAAATTCACAGTAAATTGCCTCTGTAATTAGATGCACCACTTGACTTCTGTTTTTCTGGCTAGAAAGGGAAGGCAAGTGGGACAGAGGGCAGGAGAGGCCTCAGGCCAGCCTGCCTGACTACCCACCCTGGGAGTAGAGGGGACCACACCATCCTAAGTGTTCCTGTGGGCTGGACACTTTGCATCTGGAGGCATCACTTTATTCTTAAAGTAACCTTTTGAGGTGGGGCTGTCATTCCCATTCCAACGTGGATGATAAAAACCTGGTCAGAGGTAGTTCAGTCCCTCAAGTAGTGAATGAAGGGACCAGGATTCAAACTTAGGCTCACCAGATGCCAAAGCCCGCACACTTCTCATGTAACTAAGCGACTGGCTTTGCCCAGCTTCTGGGGGACACAACACAGTGGTATAGGAAGGGCAGGGTACCCAGGGAGCCTCTGAGGTACTGCTTTCATGCTCTCATGAGATGGTGCCGGAGCTCTGGTACCCTCCCGACCCTCCCGCATCCCTGTCCTTGGTTACTGTTTCCTGTGAGTCTCATCTTCTCAGCTCATTCAGGGATATGACCCCAGAAACCAGGAGCCAACTCCTGCTCCTGGAGCTGCCACTACATTTGGCACTTTCAGAACTTGATGGCTCCCACCTTGACATGGTGTTGAGCCCTTTGGTAAGAGCTTCTAGCCTTTGGGTGACTCATGTCCTTTCCCAACCCTCCCAGGCTCAGCTGAAGGCCTTGCACAGGCTCCAACCCAACCTTCTTCCCTGTCTAGTTCTGGCCATCTTCTCTACACCCTCACCTCTGGCCGGGGGTTCCAGAGCCGCACAACAGGGTCAATGCCGCTGGTGGCCAGGAAGCAGTAGCTGGGGTGTGGCTGCAGGCAGTTGACGATGGACTCGTCCCCCTGGAGTACGCGGACCAGGTTGGTGGTCTCCTTTTCCCAGATGAAGAAGGAGCCATCGTCAGAGCCACTGACGATGTACTGAGCGTTGCTGGCAGAGGGGCAAAGGGCAGGGAGGTCAGGTGGGGTACCGCCCTACAGCCTCAAGTAGAGGCTGTGTGGCTTAGGGCAAGGGGGAGCAGGGAGGTCTGGAGCTGCTGAGCCCCCCAAACTCTGGGGTCCTCACTTGACTTAGAACTCCCATACACATGGTAATCCTTTCCATACTACAGAGCTCCAGTCGCTGTCCAGCTAGTCTCTTAAACTCAGGATCAGGGACTGCTTGGGACCCCCCAAGATACTCTCCCTCAAAGTACATTATAAGCTCCTCGTGTGCTGGATCAGATCTTGCATCTCTTAGGTCTTTGGGAACACTCTTGTCTAAGCCTTCCCTCAGCAGTCCTCGGCTTTCGGGGTCCAGTATCCTGATCCTACAGTACGTCTGCCCCCCACACACCGGTGACACTTAGAAGGGATCTTGATGGAGAGGTTCTTGACATTCAAGTGTCTCACCTACCCTAAGAAAGTACACCATCTAAAAGGAGGGTTGGGGGTGACAGGGTCTGATGTGACACGGGCTACGTCCCTCAGTACCTGGGGCACAGTTCTGAGAAGACAACTGTGCCTAGACTACCAGCTTCTGAGGCTCTTGCCTCATAGCCTCAGCAGAGGGAAGCACCAAGCATCCACATAAAGAAACCAAGCTCCAGCACATGGAGACAGAGGAGGAGGAGGTGGGGGCTAAAGGCATTGTCTAGGCCCCTCATTGGGTACTTTATGGATTACCTCATTAATCCTCATTATGGCCCCATGAGCGGGGATGGTTGGTTTCATTTTGTAGATGAAGAGGCTGAGGCCCACAGAGTTGTGAAGCCATTTGATCAAGGATATAGAGGCAGAGCTGGGATTTGAGACTTTTTTTAAAAGCATTATGCCCCCACACCCCCTTCAACCTCCTGTTGCCAACCAGGCTGTGCCCTCCTTCTCTTCAGGGCCTCGGACCTGCCAAAGAAATTGGCCTCCTTGATATCCGTGGTGGTGTTGCAGTGGCCACAGTATCGGAACTGGTAGTCGTAGCTTCGTTCCCGCAGCACCATCTCATCCTCCGAGATGGAGTCCTTGCGGCTTGTGCTGCGGAGGCGGACGGGGCCGCCACCACCACCACCAGCTCCCTTCTTCTCTTCTGGAGGCAGAGAGCAAGGAAAGGTGAAGCCTGTCCCTCTCTCCCCTCCCCCATTTGTCTCCACCCCGGCCCTGTTTTCAGCCCAGGTGCTAGCAATGTAGGGCTACCTGCCTAAACCTATCTGGAAAACTGGGAATGACTCTGAGGAAGAAGCATCTTTGGACCCAGCCCTTGAGGATGTTCAAGAGGTGACCTATGATGCTAGGAGGGCCTTGGCTCAGGTCCCTGAATAATGTCTAGAAGCCCCAAGAACGCATAGACCCATGCTTTCTGTTTCTGTGGAGGTGAGAGGCAGGGAGGGGAAGGTGAAGCACTTCCGAGAGAGCCTTGAGGGGGTGGTTTTTCTAAACAGATCCATAGCTCTGAAGGCAGTACGGTCCAAACCCTGACCCACTGAAAGACAAGTTATCATGGATCCCAGCTGAGGCACTGATCAGTTAAGTGCCTTGGGTTAAAAAAAAAACAAAAAAACAAACAAACAAACAAACAAACAAAAACCCACCAGTTTTCTCGTGCCTTAAAAGTGCCTTGATTCTGCCTGCCTCGGGGCCTTTGCATGTCTGGTCCCTAGGCCAGGGCCAGGAATTCTTGACCTCCCACAGCTACACTTTGTATCCAGTTACCTCTTCCTCCTCATCCTTGAGATCTCAGCTTAAATGTCTCCTCCCCTAGAATCCCAGCCTTCCATCAAGTCCTACCCCATACACCTATACCACATCAGGCCCTCATGGCACATATCACACCGTTTCTCCTTCATCACTTGGTTCCTTCCCTAGAGCTGTGAATTCCTTAATACAGAAATACCATCTGACTTGTTCACAGCTGTACTCCCAAGACCCAGCACAATGCCTGGCACAAGGTAGATACTTGGTAACTATTCAAACAAGTGAATCAATCCCATGGTTAGTAAACTGCATAAGGAGAGAAGTGAGGATCCATGTCTGCCTCCAGAGCACAAATCCCACAAATCCCCAGCTCACTCTCCAATGCTACTGAGGTGAGCTGGGCAGGGCTTCAAATGCTCTCCGTGCAGGTAAAGGCAGTGTGTTCAGAGAGGCCGTGCTTCACCCGAGATCACATGGTTACCACTTGGCAGAGCTGAGGTTGGAGCCCGAGGTTCCACACCCCATGTGTGAAGCATTTCTATCGCCCTGTACTGCGGCCTCTGCCGCAAGCATGCAAACTGGAACGAGTGCAAGCCTCAGTTGCTGCCCCTTATTCAGATGACCAACAGGACAGCCAAGGCCCTGTGTGTGAGCAGGTGAGAATGCCCAGCTGGAGCCACACGGCCTGATTGGGCTCAACTTACTCCTGTCTTGAGTCCCGGGCATTACACGAGGTGTTTGAAACATGCTATTGCTAATCCTCAACAGAAACTCTGAATGGGAGGTGCGATCACTCTCCCTTTACAGATGAAAAACCTGAGTCTCAAAGAGACTAAGTGACTATCCCACAGTCACATGGTTTCTGAATTAGCAACTGAATCCAGGCCTCTCTGATCTCAGAACCATGTCCTCTCCAGATGTCATGTAGCACCTCAAATAGAGGAACAGCACCCTCTCCCCAGTGCCCACTCACCACCATCATTTTTGGAGAAGAGGGCTGCTGTGATGTCGCGGCCCAATGCATCACAAGCGCTGCTGTGGGCCTGCTCCGGGAACTTCCCTTTGAAGTCATCCAGGCACTCCAGGGCCTCAGCCACGTACTTGAGCTCAAAGAGGCAGCGGGCCAGGCGGAAGTGTGCCTTCAGGTGGCATGGGTTTAGGGAGATGGCCTTGAGGCAGTCCCTCAGGGCATCGTAGTGGTCACCATCCCTGGGAAGGCAGGGGAATGTGGCTTGGAGGTGGGGCTGCATGGCAATCAGGAGTCCACTCAGTCTCCCCTGCTTTCTGTGGCCACCTCAGTCCACCTCTGACAGATCTCAGGATAAGGGTATTTGGGAATGAAGAGAACCCTGGCTCAGCCCAGGCTTTGCTCCCCAGGAGACACAGTATATTAAGGAGATAAGTCAGGAATCCTGAAGTCTAAGAGGAGGATGGGGGAAAGGGAATGGGGGAGGGGGTAGGGGGTATGTGTGGGGAGAAAAACAAAAAAAACAGTGCCAGGCTGCCCTCTGCTGGGCACAGAGTGCAACTGCTCACTGGCTCACCCCAGGCACCCGCAGCTCTGCAGCAGAAGGCCTGGCATCTTGCCCACCTCAGGCTCCCCAAGCCCTCCTTCTCTCTTTCTCCAACCACCTCCTCAAATCCCCCCGGCTGGTCTTCAAAGCCATGGCCAAGGCAGGGGGCTCTCAAGGACAGTTCTGTGGTCTGGAGAAGCCAGAAGTGCCAGGCTGGGGACCCGGGGTCTGACCAGCAGGCAGCAAGCCCTCAGCCAGACCCCCCTCTGTCCTGGCTGACTGATCCACAGCAGCTGTGGCCTCTACCTCCCGGGGCTGAAGGATGGGGCCTGACAGACTGGCAGAGTCAGCTCTCTGGAAGCTGATGGTAAAGGGGGGTATGCACACCAGGAGCTCCAAATCGTCTCTACTCACTTCTTCCACCTCCCAAAGCATGGATAAAGGGAAGTGGGGATGGTTTTGGGGGGAGAGCAAGCAGGGACGGGTCAAAAGAAAGCCCCCGCTCTCCCACCCCATGCCAGAATATAGGGTACACTCCCCGCAGCACCTCTCATCTGTTCCCACCTCTCATTTGGAGAGCCAGACCGGTCACAGGGGCCACTTCTCCTTTGGCAGCTTTTTTTTTTCCCCTGCTGGGCTGAGGTGGGCCTAGCAGCACTCCCCAGAGTTGATGCTCCTTCCACCAAAGCACAGCTCACAACCCGCCTGCATAGGGCCAAAGCATGCCCAACAGGGGAAATGTCCTCCTGACTCCTCTCCTACAGCACCAGAGGGAGCATCCAGCCCTGGCAGCAGGAACAAGCAGCTCACCAGTGTGGGAGGAGGCAGGGGACAAAGTGCTTTGAAGGCATGGCCTGCGTCAGAACGACTGGCTGTGATGAAGGAGGAGGGACTGTTTGGAAATCCAACTGCCACCTGCAAAGTGCCCCTCAGAGCTCCTGGAGAGAGCCAGACAGAGACCAACCAGGAGCCGGAGGGTGACAGCTCCCACTGCATCCAGGAGCAGATGGCAGCCCTGGAGAGACTGGCCTGGGACAGAATGTGACATTCTAGGGGTCACTGGCAGGCATGTGGGGATGGGGAGAGAGCAGGCTGGCCCCAGGGCTCACCCATCCAGACTCACTGCCAGATCAATCTCCCTGAAAGGACAGCCCTCAGCACATCCCTCTCCTGCTCAAAACTCTTCAGTAGCTGCCCATCATCCCACTGAATCCAGGCCAAAACGCCACCGCTCTGCATTCCAAGTTCTTCCCAGGCCGGCCCCAGGCTACCTCACAGACTCATCTCCTGCCAGTCCCTTCCAGAACCCTCTGCTCCAGCCAAATGGATTTGTTGTTCTGCAAACAAGCTCTTCAGTCAGGCCCCCACCCCCATGCCTTTGTTCACACCATTCATCTCCCTGGGAATGTCTTTCCCCCATAATCCCCTCCTCCTCTTCATCTCTTTGCCTAAGCCTGCCCACACTTAAAGCCCATCAGACTCCTCATCTTCCTGACACTTCCCTGACCCCAGCTAAAGTGACCTAACTTGTCTTAATGCCCATGGCACTTCACCTGACCACTCAAAGGCTTATTGCTTCTTCGATGATGATGAACCATAATCATGTCTTTGTCCTCGGTCCAGAGGCTGGGCACTCTGGAGCACAGGAACTCAAAGTGAGGAACTCTGTGTCCCTAGTACCTAGCACACAGTGGGAGTTCAGAGAACATGTCGAGGGCACCCATGGATTGGGAAGTCATCAGCCTCCCTTAGCAAGAATGTAGGAGTGAAACAGCTCTCAGCATAAAGCCTGGATGAGGACACCGCATTCTACTCAGTTCCTGGGACAGAGAGGCAAAACACCTTAGGATGGCCCCCAAACCATCACCTCCTGGGTTGGGTTGCCATCTGAGCACTTGGCAAACTCTTGATGCCTGGGCTAAGGCCTGTGGGGGTAGCATCTTCCCAAACCCCTATCTACCATCCTGCTGACTTGGGTGGGTTTCTTAAGCTTCCCTCTCTGGCCTGCCTAGTTGCAGCCAGACGATGGCACACCAGCTGGCCTGTCTGTCTGGGCAGAGCCGACGGATGCCAGACGGAGCAGAAATGGCTGTGGGCCCAGCTCTATCCATCTTCAGTCCTGGCCCCGGCTGGGGGGTGGGGTCTGCCTGCCTGCTTGCCTGCTGGTGCCGTAGGCAGAAGGGCTGGGAGCCCTGATGGTCTCCAAAGATAGCAGGTTCTTCAGGATATGGACCCACTCCTTTACCACCAGCCACTATGACCCAACATGACCCACAGCCAGCTTCAGATCCCTGGTATCTTGTGTGTCTTGGTCCAATGGTCTAAGAGCACAGGAAAGCAAGCCCAAGGTCAAGGGGCTACAGAATCATTTGAGACTGATACCAACTGAATTCACCAAATGCCTCTTTTCTATCTAGCAAGATTCTACTGCACCTTCATAGTCCAATTCAAGGCCCAATTATCTAACAGCTGGGATTAACCATTCTCTCAAGTTCTACTTGCCCAGTGGCCGCATCACTTTATAACAAAGCGCCACATTGAAGCTACTTGTGGACATGTTTCACGTCATTGTGAGACTTCCTGACTTCTAGTCTGGTGGGAGTTAGAAAACAGCCTTAAAAAGCCCTAAGGGGCAGCAGGATGCCACTGCCACCTTCCCTGGAGGCCTCAGGAACTTGGTTCCATCAGGTCCTCCGCCTTCATCCCTCGTCCTGGCTCAGGCCCACTCACCACTTGCGCTTCATGTAGGCAGCAGCTCGGTTCCCATAGAGCATGGCATTGTGAGGGGCCCTCTGCACAGCCTTGCTGTAAAGCTGAATGGCCTGGGTCCACTGCTGGCAGGCAAAGGCCTCGTTGGCTTGCTGTTTCACGCGCTCCAAGTATGGGGGCAGCTCTACCTGGGGGCTGTGGTGAAGGAGAGCCAAGTCAGGCCAGCCAAAGAGGGTCCAAGCAGCCTCTCAGGAAGTCTGAAGCCCTGCCTGAGGGCCACCCATATTGTCTTGACCCCTGGGATTTGCACTGTCATCTAGAAGAGGGGACCACTCTTATCCTTGGCCTAGGTTCCTCTAATAGGTAATAGGCACAATTCCAGATACTCTGAACCAGTGAAAAAACAGAGGGACAGAAATGAAGCTGTCTTGGACAGGTTAAAGGCAATTCTTTTTTTTTTTTTTTTTTTTTAAAGTAAACTCTGTGCCCAATGTGGGGCTCGAACTCATGACCCCAAGATCAAGAGTTGCATGCTCCACTAAGCCAGCCATGTGCCCCAAAAGTGATTTTCCTTTTTTTTTAAGATTTCATTTTTCAGTAAATTCTATGCCCAATGTGGGGTTCAAACTTACAACCTTAAGATCAAGAGTTTCATTCTCTACCAACTGAGCTAGCCAGGCACCCCCCCCAAAGGTAATTCTTAATCAAACTCCTGGGCATGATAGTAGCTGACCACCCAAGCCCCTCCCATGGATCTCTTGACAGAGACTTCTATTTCTTTCAAAGTTTAGAGGATTTGAGCACACCTGTATCCAAAGCCCAGTATAGGGCCTGGCAGTGAATAGAGGCCAAGAGATGGTATGGGATGAAGAAAAATATAATGGGGGGAGGCCCCTCTGTGTTTAACACCTTTAAGAGGGAGCTCAGTACTAAGAGGTAGCTGGGCCCCTGGGTCCTGACCTAACTACTGATACCCAGGGACTGGAGCTTCAGTCTGAGTGTGACTGGGATCCTACCAGGTAGCAGAGGTACTGGAACCATTAGCCACACTCCAGATATACTCCATTACATCCCTTGTTTCAGTTCCCAGACTTTGAGGTATGTGCCTGGATGGACGGTTTACAGGACATGCTCCTCCCTCCAAATTACATTTTAAGGTATGTACCATAAGGTGTAATTGGGACTGGGGGGCTGAACAAGTCAGGCTGGACTCACCTGACATGTCCCCTACTCTCTGGCAGCCGGAAGCCATTGCTGTGAAGGTGCAGGCCATTGGACACGCCGTTGGATACACCATTGGTGGACATCTTGCCATTCTGAACTTCTGGCAGGGGTGGGGAGAAAGTAACAGCAACAACTCAGGAAGATGTCCTCATTTCTTTTCAGCAGCCCTCCAGCTTCCATCACAGAATCTGATGGTTCCACTATGGGCCATCCTCCCAGGTAAGATCCATTCCCAGAAAGTAAGTTCTGACAGACAGGCAGGCAGGCAAGAGCATAGGGAAAAGCCTGTGCGCCCTCTGCTGGTTGGAGAGGGACACAGCTTCAACTTGGCATTACCCTTAGCTGGGGGTGGTTGGAGGGAGTTGGGGGGTGAAGAGGTTTCCAAACCAACTGGAGGCCCTAGGAAGGAGTCAGTGAGGAAACTCATTCAGGACAAGAAAGACGGGCAACTACTACACGTCCTCAAGAGAAAAGCCACGGAAAGAAACTGTTTTTCAGAGAGAAGTGAAAAGGGCTGTGATGCAAACCCCTTTGACAGATCTCTCTGACCTACTGTTATCTTCCTTCTTACTGTACAGAGTGTTCTTTCACAGAAACTACTCCTTTTGGAGGATCACAGCCACAGCACAAGGGAAGGGGCAGCCTCCGCAGAAGTGGCACACATTCAAGCTCCCCAGCAGAGATACCCCTAACCCAAGGGAGAACTTACCCCCTGAGGAGTGGCATTTTCTAGGCAAGAGGAAGGTGTATGGCCGTTGCTTGTAAGTCAGGTCAAACAAATAGACCTAGAGTGGAAGGGTTAAGAAAAGAGATGGTGGCTGTGAGGTAAGAATGTGGCTGGACCAAAGCAAGGCTTTGGGGGTTGGTGGCTCTTAGGAATATAGTAAGTATTGAGCACGGAACCATCAAGCAAGGCCTGGAGGGGTTCCTATGGGGCAAACCTCAGGCAGGAAAATTCTCCTGGTTCCTGGCCTGTAGGGTGGACTGCTTAAAACACTGTCATTAATTAGAATCACATGTTTAAGTTGGAAAGGTTCTCAGAAGTCACAAAGCCAAAGATCTCATTTTACACATGGGAAAACTGAAGTCTCAGAGAAGGGAAGCCATTTGCCCAAAGTAACACTGCTACTTACTTCTCTCAATAAACATTATCTATATTATCTAATGTTTAGTGAATTCTTACTTTACTTTAGGAGCTCTGCTAAGTGTTTTATATGACTTACCTCATTTCATCCTAGAAACAACCCCCTAAAGAGGTACTATTATTTTTTTAAGTGTGTTTATTTTTTTTAGTGATCTCTACACTCAACATGAGACTTGAACTCATGACCCTGAGGATCAAGAGTCACGTGCTCTTCCCACTGAGCCAGCCAGGCGCCCTAAGAAGTACTATTATTATCACCCCCTTTATAGATGAAGAAATACGGGCTCCGAGTTTATTTACCCAGGGCCATAAAAGCAGTAAGTGGCATAGTCAGGACATAAAACCAAGTCTGTCTGGCTCCAAACCACTCTGCTAGATGCCTCCCTACTCATCCTTATGCTACCTTTAGGCCAGGTGATGGCTCAGCAGTCTGAAGTCAGAGCCGTATTCTGAGCTCAGATGCTCGTCTATTCTCCATCCCATTCCTCTTGTACATAATCCACCTTGCCTTGTAATGTCATTAGCTGGTTCACGTGCTATGTCTGCCTTGTCAACTTGGGATGGATCATATTTCACATTTGTCTCCTTCATGTTTATAATAATGCCGGTCTCAGAGTAAGTGCTCAGTGAGTATTTGTAGAATAAGTGGATTTATGCAAGGCTTACTAAATATCCTGATTGAGAACATGCAAATAGAGGGTTTAGTAACCTGCCATTATCAAAAAACACTCCTAAAGCTGGCCTTAAACCACAGCCTGGCTGCATGCTCTCAGCCCCAGGGTTTCCTCCTAGGAAAATAGAGGATGAGGAAACTGAGGCTCAGAAAAATGAAGAGACTTGTTCAAAGTCATAGCACACAGAAGGCCAGCATTTGAAGATGGGTCTGTCAGTTCTAAAGCTATGCTCAAGAAAAAGACAAAGCCAGGGCACCTCCTGGGAATTCCAATGATGCCACGCTGCTCCTATATTTCACTGTAAAGCCATTTACCATAAGGTAGGTGCTTCTTGTCTGCCTCATGGCAGTGGAAGTGAGGTACAAGCCCTGGATGCTGAATTTGGGTTGGTGGGGGCAGAGCCAGCTTGGGCAGCCACACATACCTGCTCCCCTCCCATATTGACCAGCAGCTCTGTGCCATTGGGGCTGAAGGTCACATAGGTGGCAACCAGCACTCTCAGACGGTTGTTGTAATCAGGCAGCTTCACTGGCAGGTGACCTGTGGGAAAAGCTCAGTTACCCCAATGTGAGACTCCTTGTTTCCCCCAAGAGGAGCAGGGAGTTGTGTGAGGCCAACATGTCAATAACGATAGCAATTATCTTCATCATAAAAGCAGCTACATGTGTTGAGCATTTACTATATGCACTAGGCCAACTACTTTATATACTTGATCTCATTTAATCATTATGACCCCATTCTATGGAAAAGAAATGAAGACTCATCAAGGGTAAGTAATTTGCCAAAGGTCACAGGATGGCTGGTAAATGGCAGTCAGGATTAAAGCCTGAATCTGCCTTACTCTAAAACCCATGCTCTTGACCACCATGCCATGTTGTCTCTTTGCACCACCCCAGAAAGAGTCAGCACCCGGCCAAGAACTCGGGGCCAGAGCTGGGCTGAGCCCTACCTGCCACGTAATACTGGGCTGCGCCATCCGGAAGGGGCTTCTGTCGGTCACAGAAGGTGTGGACACCTGCTGAAGGGCTCTGCTTCATGCTCTTCCTGGTGGGAAGACAAACCATATAGGTTATAAGCCCTAGGCATACCCCTGGCTAGACCAGACCATACTCCCTACAGGAAAACCTAAATTTGTATCACTGAAAGGAGGTACCCTTAGCTTCCTTACCTCAGCAACCCTAAAGGTCCATCAGCTAGATAGCCATGCACACATACACAGTGCTTTACAAGTAGGTCCTGTCCATTGTCTTGGTCCTCATGACCACCCTGTCATCCTCATTTTATAGATAAGGAAGCTAAGGTTTAAGTCCCGCTCCAAGTCAGGTAGTGTGTGAGGAGCAGCAGTGGTTGCCCAAACCCACAAATGAAAGTAAAGCAGGCCAGATGTCCCTGCCCCTGTCCCAGAAGTCCATTGAAAACCCACGCTGGTGGAGCTGTTTCAGGTCTGGGACTTCTGTGGAGGTTCGGGGTATATTCTACTTTTGTTTTAAAAAAAAAAAAAAAGAATAAAATTACATGTGCAAAAAAGAAATTACATGTACAAGATTATAACTCTGTACAAATACTCATAGTAAAAGAACAAGCAGAAAATATACACAGTGATTTCTTTTAGGTAGTGGATCATTTGTAGTTTATTATACTTTCCATATTTTCCAAAACAAGCATGGATTAAATTTTTTTTTAATCACAAAATTTAAGGGGCACCTGGTGGCTCAGTCAGTTAAGCATCTGACTTCAGCTCAGGTCATGATCTCACGGTTTGTGAGTTCGAGCCCCTGAGTTGGGCTCTCTGCTGTCAGCCCAGAGCCCGCTTCAGATCCTCTGCCCCCCACCCCTCCTCCCGCACTCTCTCTCTCAAAAATAAACATTAAAAAAAATAACAGAATTTTAAAAACCCACTTCAAAAAAGAAGAGGTCATGGCAATGAGGGACAGGGGCAGCAAGTTCCCAGGGACTTGCCCACAGGAGGCTGAACTATTCATACCTGTGGTTATGGATCATGCGAATGTCATAGAGCCTCACAAAAGGCCCACTGGCCCCTACTGCCAGGCAGTTGTTGTCCTGGGGGTTGACGGTGAGGCACTTGGCCTCCACCAGCTGGCCACAGTACTCTGTCAGGTCAATCAGCACCTCCGAGTGTTTGCTGTTCTCCCGAAGGTCATACTGGCTGTGAGAGAGGACAGTGTTAGGGGATGGGGATTGGGTCCTCCTGTGAGGCAGGGGAGAAGCCAAGGCTTTGTTATACAAAGGAACTGGGAAGGGCTTTGACCTGTTCATAAATAATAAGAATGTAAAAAAACCACCCCATTTCCTGAATGCTCACTGTGTGCCAGGCACCTGAAATAGGCTTCTCACACAATCTGTTTTATTTTTCATATAACTACTTAAGGTGAATACTACTGTTTTTTTTTTTTTTTACAGAGATCAGTGATATTGCCATTAAGTACTATTTCTACTGATTCTAACATTGAGAAAATGATTTGTGTCTTGTGTCCCTAAGTGTTGTACATGGATTATCTAACTAAATCCTCACACCAGCCCCAGGTATCGTTAGAACGCTGAGGCTAAAGGCAAGTAAAGAACCTGTCTGGGGTGACACAGCTTCCAGTGTGAAGCTGGAATAGTGCGGAACTGGAAAGACAGCCTTTAACCACTTGGCTTTGCTCCTTAACTCCAACTTTTAATCTAATTTCTTGCAGGAGACAGAAGTACGGAGGTGATATAAAAGAGAATCTACAGGTCGTCAAGAGTTATCTAGAAACACTAAGCGCCAAGACAAGCCTGAGTCCCACTCAGGTAGTAAATGTCATGCCAGACATCCCTGGCAGTAGCACACCCTTCGAAGCAGTCTGGGGGACTGTTGTGCTGCCACTCCACAGGCACAGAGAATGAGGAGGGTGTCCCCATGTGGTCACCCACTTCTTGCCCAGATATCGGCAATGATCTCCACCCTGTCTGCCTCACCTTTCTAAGCCGTCCTCACCAGACTGCTCTTCCTAGAATACTGTCTTTGTTCCATCAGTCTCCTGCTCAAAAACGTGCACAAATTCCTCAATATTTTTAGCATGAGCTTACTGTTAATTTACTTTTACCAAACTCCTCAGTCTGGTTCCCAAGACCTGACTGCCACTAAACTCGTTCCTCAGTTTTCTAACTGCCTCACTTACGATGACAGACAGAACTCTCTATCCCCCATGTGGCACATTTACCCCCTCCTTCACAAACTGTTCAAGCTGGAGACTCCACTCTGCTTTTCCTTGCCCATCCAAATCCTGTCTATCCTGGAAGGCCCAGCTTATGCTCACTGCTAGAACACCTTCCCTGACTGTGCCTGTGTCTAACTGCTTAGGCTCCAATCCTACCTAGATGCTTGGCCTCTACCTGCTGCCCTGGCACAGTCTGGTTAGGTAAGGTCAATAAGAGTAACACAGAGTTTTACCTGTCACCGACCAAGTGCTTTCTGTCTTCCAAGTACCATCCAAGGTTTCACAGGCACTATCTCATTTTGAGGCTCAGGCCAACAAGGGAGATATTATGATAATTCTCATTTTACAGGTGAAGAAACTAAAGTTCAGGAGTAAAGTTACTTGCCCCAAACACTGAGTGACAGAGGTAGGACTTGATTCCAGGTCTGTCTGACATCAGTGCCCTGCTTCTAACTGCTGTTTTATAGTTCGTGCATGACTTAGATATCTCTCCTCCTTTGTAACAGGGAAGAGCGAATCCTATAAGATCTCAAAGGAGGCATTAAAGCAGGTTGGGGAGATAAGGTCACCTCTGAAGAAAGGAGTTAAAGAGCAATGAGACCATTTTAGGATGAAGAAAACTAGAGCAAAGATATGACAATCCAGGCCAACGGAGAAGGGGAAAGTCCGCTTTCCCATTTCTGACTGACTATTCCCTTCCCACACATATGCCCACTGATCAATTGTTCGAGAGAAATGTATCAAGCACCACTATGTGCTGGGCACTGTGCTGGGCTCTAGGGACACAACTAGGAACAAGGTAGAGATGGAGGTGCTCTGACAGTTCACTATTCAGTGAGTGATACAGACAAAAAGGTAAACCAAGAAGAAAATAAAATAAAAGAACTACAGAGGGTGATTACAGTTACAGAGGATACAATTAGGGTGCTGAGACAGAATGATGGGGGGGTGTACTTTGGACGGGATAGTCAGAGAAGGTGCTTATGAAGAGGTGATTCTTGAGCTGATCTTAGGGTAAGAAAGGGTCAAGCATGGAAAGAACTGGGGACAGAGAAAACCAGGCGGAGCAAATAGCAGGAGTGAAAGCCCAGAGGAGGCCGACATTATGCACTGGTGAGAGCAGGCTGACAGGCCCGGATGTAGTGCAGGAGAGGGTGAAGAGTGGGGAAACCGAGAGCAGACAAACAAATGTTCCTAGCTGTATGTCCCAGACAAGTGCCCTGGGCAGACAAATGAGGCTGGAACTCTGCTGGAGGGAAGGAGCCAGGCCTGTGGAAGGAAGCAATATGGGAAGATGGGGCGGGGGAGCCAACATGCAGTGGGAGCAGGGGAGGCGCAGACCCCACTTGATGCCTCAGGCCCTTACCGGATAAGCCCATCTTCAGCAGCACTCCAGAATGTGTTGGGCCACATGGGCGCTGTGGCGATGCGTTTCACCCGGTTTGTGTGGTCTCCAAACATGTGGATTGTTTCCTTTACCGTCAGGTCGTGGACATGCACTTTGGAGTCGGCTGCCCCCGTGATTAAGATGCGGTCCCCAGCATGAGGCAGGAACTGCTCCAGAGAGATTGAAGAAGAGATTAGCAGGCAGTGGGGGTAGGGTTGGCCACGGAAGAAGACTAGCATGGATGTTAGCACCCTCTTTCCTTCTCCATATCAGGCAGGAAATGAACTCATCCAAGGCAGTCCACTAAGAAAACTTTGGATCTCAAGCATCAGCCCATAGGCCTAAAGGTCAAAGTTGGGACATACGCCTTTACTTTGCCGGAGTGGTCCTGACTTGTGCCAAACCGGACTACCTAAGAAATCTTCCTCTGATTCTTCCCCAGATAAGGGTTGAGTGGATGATAATCATAGTTGCTACCATTTACTAAGCATTTACCATCTGGCTGCCATCTGGGTAGGTATCTTATCTTATTGATACTTAAAATAAAAATTGAGGTTCAGCAGGATTGTGTTCAAACTCAAGTCTGACTCCCAAATGCATACTGCCTCATGAGGACTGTTTGATAGCCTGAGGATTACCTAATATATTAGTCTTAAGGTGAAAAGGACTTCCAGTGTTTTAAGGAGAAAGTAGTATTTTAAATTGGTTCAAATATTTCTGGAGAACACTCTGGCAATAGGTAACAAAGTAAAAACTACTTCTATCTTTTGACCCCAAACTTCCACTTCTGAGAAATAATTTTATTAGAAAAAAGAGACCTGTGCAGAAATGCTCAGAGCAGCACTCTTCATAATAGCAAATACTAGAAATGGCTCAAATGTTGACCCTTGGGGAAGGGCTGAGCATCAGGAAGAAACATCTCCCTACAGTTATCATAAAGAATGAGAATCCCACCATTCTGACGAAATTCAGAAAATATTCCAGATGACATATGGTAAGAAGAAAACAGCCATAAACATAGCTTTGAACAGTAATTTTTAAAAGCATGTCATTCTATCACCTAGCTTTGAGGAAGAAAAATATTTAGTTGACTTTTTCTCTTTCTTGAGTTCAAAAGATTTAATTACCTTTTTTCTTAATTGAAAAGTTTCTCCCAATCCACAACAAGGCTGAATGGGTGCTGGGGGTGGGGCATTAGTCCGCATTTAAACAGCTCAAGTCCTACTGGACTTAAATGTGCACAAAAGAGCAATAATTCATTTTCTACATACCATTCTCTATTGGATCACCAGGACAAGGGATAGATGAAACAAATGAAATTTGATCATTTTTAGGGGCAACCAGCAGTCTTTAATCCTGTCTGAAGACAGAATATACTTCATGCACAACAGTAATAAATAGGCGAGCCCTTGAGGGCTACTGCCACACTCACCACACTCTGTAGTTGCCACCAGGGGGAGCTTGAGGGCTAAATAAATATCTGTGGAATGTTACTATCTGAAGAGAGAAGAATCCTTTTCTACACTTTCACACAAGAGGAGGCTGAGGGTCTGTAAATGTAAATGCCTTGCCCCAAATCATACTATTAGGAAGTTACAAGACCATTGTCAAATTCTGGTTTCTGAACTCAACGTTTTGTGCTCTATAATGCCAAAGTGATGGCTTAGGTCCCTTTCCCAGATCCCACCCCAAAGATTCAGATTGGACCTAACACTTTTCATGGGGCAGAAACCATCTGTTTGCCATGCAAGAGGTGAAGAGGCATTGTTCTGTCTCTAAAATTGCAGAAGATCATCTAGGATTGGTCCCTGGAGCAGGAGGCGAAAATCAGCTTGGGAAGGAGGCAGGGTTTAGGGAAGTAAGTAGGTTCTTGGCTCTCAAATCTACCTTCTTCATGTATCTTGTAATTCTTCTTGATATTAATTAGGAAAATATTTCTTAGATTAGTGAGGCTTTATAAAGGACAGTCTCACTCTCACGTACATCCATTATAGAATTACAGGGCTGGAAAGGTCCTTAAAGGTCATTTCCTCCAAACTTCAACCTGGCAAATAAAGTTCCCAGTGTCGAGAGTACCTCAGTGCTAGGACACTTGCTATAGTCTCAAAGGGCCTATTCTACCTTCTCCAAATTGCTCTAAGCATTACACAGTTCTTTACTTCATGAGGTCCACATTTGCTTCTATGGACTCGGAGCCACTAATACCAAGTCTGTTGCCTGGGACCAGAAGGCACAAAGTTTCATGTCACTTCCATTTCGAGGACTTCAGAGGCCTGAAGACACTTGTAAGTCCCCTTCCCACCTTTCCTCAGCTCAACTCCCTTCCACCAACAAATCAGCAGCTCAAACACAGAACAGCTAAAACACCTGTGGCCAGGTGCCTTTTTACAAATCATCTTATTGAACTATAATATCAAGCCTGTGGATTGCTGCTTCCCTTTTAAAATTAAATGATTTATTTACTCATTTATTCATGGGTCCAGGGGATTTTCCTAAGCTACTTCCTATTTACAGATGAGTAAAGAGGTTCAGAGAGGTCAGGTGACTTGCCTAGGTCACACAGCTTCCAAGAGGCAGATCAGGGAGTCAAACACAGGTCTCCCTGCTATCTAAGTTCATGGTTGGAACCATACCACCCACCATCACCACTCAAATAAATATAAACATCATTTCATCTAGAGCTGGCCTAGATGCTATAAGTGAGGAAGCAGAACACGGAAAAGAGATGGGGTTTCAGGAATCACCATCAGATACTCAGATCACAAAGGTGTCTGCGACCCCAGGGAGTACATGGAACACATATGTGCAGATACAACCATGCACACAGACCAGTCATGCATGCCTTTCACTCGCTCTGTGCCTTATCCTGCTCACCTTGACAGAGAAGATATTTGCAGTGTGTCCTGTGTGCATGGAGAGCAGCTTCTTGTGGTGCAGCGGGTCCCACACAATTGTGTGCTGGTCATCGGAACCAGAGGCCAGCAAGCTGCAAGCAGAATAAGGGGTTCTACCTCTCCCCTTCCGGCCCCGCCCCCCCAAACCCCACGTTCCCCACTGATAGGGAGTGAGGCCACACAGAGCGTGAGGAACAGGAGATGTCACAGAATTCAAGCATATGTTGTAAACATCAGTTGATTCTCTTCTACTTTGTCCTAAAGATTTCTCATTATTCCTTAAACACATTAGATTATCAAAAACACAGGGTTTGGATGGTCATCCAATTTATTGTTCAACAGTGCGTTGATAGTGGTGGACTAAACTTCACTGCACAGAAACGAGCAGTAGTCTCTTTTCCCTAGATCTACCAAGAAGGAGGAAAGTCCCCTCTCCCAGCCTCTCCACTCCCCTCTCCAGCACCCTCTTCGGTACTCTAGTTCATACTCACTCTCCTTTCTCGTTCCACTCCAGACAGTTGACACACCCTGAGTGACCCTGGGGAGTAAATGGAAAGGGACAAGAAGACAGCCAGTTAGAGGTTCTCTTGGGGAACTCAATACTGAGAGGTGGAACTGAACAGGTGAACCAGCCTTTCCATCATCAGTGTTTTCCAGGTGCATGTGAGTGACCAGAATTGAATTAAACTGCCTGGTATCTTACAATATATAAAGTACTTTAATATTATGATCTCACTTGATACTGAACAACTGAGCCCTAAAGGGCAGGTTTCATTGATCCTATTTTGCAGAAAAGTAAACTGAAGTTCAGATGAAAGTAAGTAGTAGAAGTGAGATCCAAACAAATTTCTGCTCCTACCACTGTCCCTTCAAGGGACATCCCCTCAGCCACAGAAAATTTGCCCAGGAATATCTAACCCAAAGGAAGCCAATTAACTAGAAAGTTGATCTTTCATTCACTTGGCATATACTTAATTTATCAAGCACCCATTGCATACCAGGTGCCGTTCGGACACTGGGGATACAGCAGTATACAAAACAAAGTCCCCGATCTTCTGGAGCTTACTTCAAGTAGGTAGAGCCTGGTATAGTAAGGTTAACTGGGCCAGAGTCTTGAGCTTGGGGATGTGAAATGAGAAACATGGAGAGAGTGAGGCAGTTATCAGTAGACACTGAGGTTGAAAGCATGCACAGAGAGAAACCATGGTAAAGCTAGAGCTATGAGGAAACAGAATCCATGAAAAGCAGAAGGTATAAAGTGGCAGAACCAAGTCTTACATGGGGGAAGGAAAGAACAAGTCACTAGGCATTCCTATATACTGGTTTCTGTTCTCTCATCCTCCTTCATTCCTAATGATACCTAGATTTTCATTTATTTATCTCTATGTTCCAAATTAGACCATGGGTTTCAGCAAGTGTAAATCCATTGTCCTTGACACACTGATAGGTTTAGGAACTTAGGCATAAGCCAAATTGGACGTGGCATTTACTTGGGCACAGGGATTGGCTCAGAAATAAGCCTGTGACCCCAATCAGATGCAGGGGGCACAGTGGCTGGGAGGCTTCCTGAAAAGGAGTTTTCTCATTCTCAGGAGACAGTCTATGAAAGAGATACCTTTCTTCTTTCAGATTTTGGGTATACCAATGTGACACTAGGAATTGCCACCACAAGGGAAGCCAGCCTGAGAGTGAGGTCAATACACAGAGGAGTGACCAATACTAATGCCTACTCTACTTATGGACTTCCAGTTAAGCGAGACAATCAGTTCTTTACTGTTTAAGGTCATTTGACTTGGGCTGTTACTTGTGGCCCAAAACATGCTGATAAACTCCCAACTCATTCTTCAGGTCTCAGTTTATAGGCACTTTCTTCAAGGTGCTTTTCCTATCCTGTAAATTTGGGAAGGAGGCATACCCTTCCTGTGGGCTCCTACTGTCACGCTGGATTATGACTCTGTGTTGACATGGTAGTCTGCTTCACCAGACTGAGCCCCGAGAAAGCAGGCTTTGTGTCTTATATTCACTGCATCCTCAAGGTCAGATACAGAGCCCGGCATATATCAGTTGCCTGAATGAACAAATGAGTCCAGTGAGACTAGTGGGAAGAATCGAGAGATATGAACAAATCTAATTCCCCAACTGTCTAGTTAGAACGGCTTTTCCTCTGCCTTCTCCTTCCCTCTTACCCTTTGTCCTATAAAGATTCTTAGCTAGGTTGAACCACATTTCTTTCCAGGTTCTGCACTTAACGTGCATTCACTCTGTTCAGACTTGTCAGACTACTTGTTGACCTGAGCCTCTCACTCTCCCATGGCACTTGGTTGAAACCCCACGCATGGCTCTGATCACTCTTTTAGGGTCAGAATCATTTCTGTCCTCAGCTTTTTCATTTTCTCACCAGGATGTAAATTACTTGTGCCTGGGCCGGGGTGGTGGTGGTGAGGGGGTGGTGGTGGTGAGGGCGGGGGTGTCACATCTATAGCTTGCAATCTCCCTTGCAATACCAAGAGCTTTGAATGACTGCCACTTACTGAGAGCTTACAAAGGGCTGGACACAGTGCTAAGTACTTGTGGTAGCCAGAAAAATGGCCCCCAGAGGTCTGTGTCCTGATCCTCTGCAACCTATGAATATGTGATGTTTGGTGGCCAAGGAGACTTTGCAGATGTGATTAAGGTTAAGGTCCTTGAGATAGGGAGAGTATTCTAGATTATCCAGGTGGTCCCATTATGATCATGTAAGTTCTTAAAATCACAGAACCTTTCCTGGCTGCAGAGAACTAGAGAGATGTAGGTGTGAAAGGGATTTGTCTTGTTATTGCTGGCTTTGAAGATGGAAGAAGGGGATTACGGGTCAAGAAATGCAGTAGCCTCTAGAAGTTGGGAATTGCAAAGAAACGAATTCTACCCTACAGCCTCCAGGAGGAACACAGCCCTGTCCAGATCTTGCTTTTAGCTTGGTGAAACCCAGGTCAGACTTCTGATCCACAGAACTGTGAGATAATAAATTTGTGTCTTTTTGAGCCATTAAGTCTGTGGTAACTTGTTATGGCAGCAATAGGACACTAATCCAGCACTCTGTATCTGTTGTCTTGTTTAAGAAACAGGTATCACTACTCATTTCACATATAAGAAAGACAGCACTGAGAGAGATTCGGTAACCTGCTGTGATACTGTAATTTATAATAAGAAATATGTAATTGGTCTTCTTCCCATATCTGAACCCCTAAAGACCTTGGAATTTCCTAAGTGGTAAGAGTGAAAAAGATGTCTTGATATCCGTAACAAACCCCTTTCAACAACACCTGAGTTTATTTAATGAAGTGATTTTTGGAAAGCGCCTAAGGATGGGGTCAAGTTGCTAAAGGAACCAACCATATGACTGGAGGTCGTTAGAACTTTCAGTCCCACCCTCCTGACCTCTGGGGAGGGGAAAGGGGCTGGAGGTTGAATAGTTCACCAATAGCCAATGATTTAGTCAATTGTGCCTATCTATTGAAGCCTCCACAAAAACCCAAAAGAAGAGGTTCAGAGAGCTTATGCATTAGGAAACATGTGGAGATTTGGGCGAGAGCAGTACACTCCAAGAGGGCATGGAAGCTCTGTGCCCCTTCCTACATACTGTTTAGGTATCTCTTCTATCTGGGCTGTTCCTGAACTACATTCTTTTAGAATAAATGGGTAGTCTAGTAAGTAAAATATGTTTGAGTTCTGTGAGCCATTCTAGCAAATTAATCAAATCCAAGGAAGAGGTTGTTGGACCCTCCAATCTACAGATGGTTGGTCAGAAGCACAGGTGACAACATGGACTTGTGATTGGTGTCTGAAGTGGGGGGTGTAGGGGGTGGCAGGGCAGTCATAGGACTAAACCCTTAGCCTGTACAATGTAATGCTGTCTCCAGATTGATAGTGTCAGAATTGAGTTAAATTGTAGGGCACCCATTAGGTGTTGGAGAATTGCTTAGTGTGTAAAAATAAACAAAACCCCGCACATATTGGACCTGCCAAGTGTGGCACCGCTAACAGTGGTGACATGAAGCAGGATTTTAACTTGAGAGCCTGAGCTCTTACGTATTGTCTGAGAAAATGGATGAATGCTTCTAGAATTATTGTCTTGTCTGCAAATCAGTAATCCATCCAAAGTATGGAAGACAGACGCCACAGTAGACAAATATGATACTTATGACTAATTTTCACATGGTAGAAGCTAGTTTAGAGGTAGGTAAGTTGAAGAGAGTATAGAGAAAAAGCTCAAACCAGATTCTAACAAAAATAAAAAGTAACTATTGACAAAAAATATTAATAAAGAGCTTTATAAGTTAGAACACATGTTTGGGAAGCTACTTAATAGGGAGCAGAGTAAGGGGGGGTTACTTTGGCCTTGATAACTAAAACTGGCTTAGATATTGGGCCACAATCTATAATTACATTGTAAAATACAATGGAAGGAAATATGCCTATGATCTATCAGAATTAAAAAGTGGGTAAAAAATGAAGAGAGAAAACCTTAAACTTTTAAGAAACTGGGAGCAAGGATGTTTAGAGATGACTCCTAGAGAGGAACAGACCTTTGTGTGCCTCCCTGGACCCTTGGAAATACTGCTGTTTAGTAAGCTTTGCACACTGGGGACCTAGAGGAAACAGAAAGTGCACAGAGATAGAACCTGTAATAAAACTTTTAAATCTCACTTAAGTTCCAACCTTTTAGATCCTGCTTAACTTCGTTAAATATTGATTACAATTACTATTTGTTGTAAGTCCCTATAATTTGCTGAGTAGCATGGTGTATAAGAGGAGGAGGAGGAGGCAGGAAGAAGTATTTTATCACTGACACTGCTCAGAATTTTAGGTGCATAATGATGATAAAAAGCAAATGGACTTTTAGTGGGTTTTATTACTGCTTTAAAATTCTTTACAAACTATGTACCCCTTATAGCCTGCATTGCAGTCCCCACCTTGGTATGCCACTACTAGGTAGAATGCTAGTTAGTAGTATACACAATCTCATTATTACTCCCTTTTCACAGGTAAGACCAAGTCTCAGAGATAACTTACCCAGGGTTGCACAAATTATAAATACCAAAGCCCAGATGGGAACCCAGGTCAATATAACTCCAAAGTATTTCTCTATGCTGGACTACCTCAGATACCATGTGTATTACTTCCTGTATTAAGAAGAGATCTCGGGGCACCCGGGTGGCTCAGTCAGTTGAGTGTCTGACTCTTGATGTTGGCTCAAGTCATGATCCCAGGTTCGTGGGATCAAGCCTCGTGTCAGGCTCCGCTCTGAAGTGTGGAGCCTGCTTGGGATTCTCCTGCATTCTCCCTCTGCCCCTCCCCACTGCTTGTGCTCTTTCTAAAATTAAAAAAAAAAAATCTCATTGCTACCATCACCTTAAAGACTGGCAGTTTCATGTAAAGTTAAGCTTATATTTACCCTATGACCTAGCAATTCCATTCCTAGGTAATCACTTGAAAGAAATTAAAACATTTGTCCACATAAAGACTGACATAAGAATATCCATAGATGCTTTAGTTTTGAAAGCTCCAGAGGCAGCTGGCTGGCTCTGTCAGTAGAGCGTGTGACTCTTGATCTCAGAGCTGTGAGTTCAAACCCCACATTGAGTGTAGAGATTACTTAAATTACTTAAAAAAAAAAAAGATGTTATTATTTTTTTAAAAAAATCTCAAAATTTAAAAAACAAAGGCTCCAAACTGGAAATAACCCAAATGGTCATCAACAGGAAAATGGATAAATAAAATGTAGTCTATCCACACAATGGAGTACTACTCAGCAATAAAAAGGAACGGACCGCAGATACATGCAACAACATGGATGAAACTCAAAAACCATTATGCTAAGCAAGAGAAGCCAAACACATACAAAAATATACTATCTAATTCCATTTACAGTAAGCCTCAGAATAAGCAAAACTAATCTTTGAAGACAAAAGCCACAAGGTGGTTGTTCTGAGGTAGGAGGGTTGACTGGAAAGGGTACTGTGAGAACTTTCTACCATGATGGTACTTTCTTTTTTTTTTTAATGTAATTTAAAAAAATGTTTATTTATATTTAAGAGAGAGAGACAGAGAGACAGAGCTGTCAGCACAGAGCTCGATATGGGGCTAGAACCCATGAACTGTGAGATCATGACCTGAGCCAAAGTTGGACTCTCAACTGACTGAGCAGAGCCACCCAGGTGCTCCAGTGATGGTATTTTCTAACTCGTTACAGATGGTTGTTACACAAGTGTCAAACTCATTTAACTCAATACTTGAGACCTATGCACTTTATTTTTGTGTAAAGCATACATCAATAAAGAGAGAAAAAAGGTAATAATAATAATAGCAATAGTAGCAGCTGATATATACTGAGCACTATCTCACCATGTACCAGGGACACTATTGTGCCCTTCATATATAATTTTAATTTTTACAACTGTCTTATGATGGAAACATCATTACTATTCTCATTTTTCAGAGGAGGAAAAGGTTAATACCCAACCCCATATTGTATAAATAGTGTAGCCAAACGATGAACCCATGTCTGACAGATTCCAGAACTCGGCTGTTAACCATGATGTTAGACTGCCTTTTTAAATTCTAAACTTTCTCTCCTAAAACTTAAATGCTTGCTATGTGCCTGCCAGTATTATACCGGGCTCAGAGAGACATAACTGAGTCAGACAGACGCGTCTCCTGTCCTCACAGAGCTGATGAGTTTTGTTTTCTCTTCCTTTACACTAAATATATAACATTAGCGTTTCCCCATGTTATTATAAACTCCTCATAAGCATCACTTCAAATGGCTATAGAATATTCCTCCAAAAGTTAAACTGTATTCACCTCTACCTTAGTGTTGTACATTTATGTTAGTTCCAAATTTGGTGAGTTGATGTATTTTAAAATTCCAGTGGGAAAAGAACATTTACAGGTGACTGGTCAGCCCAGAGTAGGCATAATGTCATGTTTTTTATTTTTATTTTTTGCATTTGGCTGGAAATATATAAAATCTGTGTTGTAATGCTAGATATAGCCCATGCTACTTAGGAGCCTGATGAGCAGTCGTGGTGTGGCAAAGTGTACTTAAATGGAAAACATTATTAATAAATACAAGTTAGTAGACAGCAATCTATCAAGATGTGGGATCCACAGGGGAAAAATAATAAAAGTCATTCTAGTCATTCAGTTCTAGAGGGAAAAAAATGGGACCCACCATACATGGGAATAATAAAAAAAAAGAGAGAGAAGCAAAGAGCTAGGAAGTCTGCAAATCAGTGTGTATACTGGTATAGCCAAAAGGACTAGGGAGCCTTTTGTCTAAATTTACTTTTTACAAGAAGCTGAGACTGGTTAGTGAGAATCAGAATTGTAAAGTGAAAGAGTTGTCTGGGTTCAACTCTGGCTTGACCTCTTCCTAGGTATATGGGGAGTCACTTAAGATTCCCAGAACCTCTGAGTTTTCATTTGGAGATGGGGATGATGATAATGTAAACCTGACAAGATCATTGTGAAAATCACGTGGTATAATACATGCACGCACACTTGGGTAAATGCTGGCTCCCATCCCTGGAACTAGTCCTCAGGTATATTCTCTCACCAATCTGTGTGTGTACCTTCCAGATGCTACTTTCAAAGACCCCTCCCACACAGCTAGGATACTCACATGGGTACACACCTTGAACAACTGGATTCTCTCCTATCTACTTACTTTTCCAAAAGGGTTTATTTCTGCAGCTATTAAGTTGCTACCCTAAACTATGACCAAACAGAAAATTCATTTATTCAATACCCATTACATATAGGGTACTGAGAGAGAAGGGAATAAACTGGAAGATAAACAAAAACAGGTCCATGTCATGGCAACATGAGACAAAGATCTACCATAATAAAGGAGAGAAATACCCCAAAACCTAGAAGAAGATAGGAGCATCAGGCTTTAGGAACAAGCTTAAAGGATTTTTGAGGATACCAGCTTGCACATCCACATGCAAAAGAATGAAGTTGGACCCCTACATCACATCATATACAAAAAATAACTCAAAATGGATCAAGGACCTACATATGAGATCTAAAAGTATGAAACTCTTAGAAGGAAACATGGGTATAAATCTTTGTGACTCTGGATTAAGCAATTATTTCTTTTCTTCCTTTTGTGTGTGTGTGTGTGTGTGTGTGTGTGTGTGTGTGTGTGTGCACGCGCGCGCTGTAAATGATGACTAATGGTTTCTTAAACATGACACCAAAAGCACAAGTGATAAAAGGGAAAAAAATAATTTGGGCTTCATTGAAATTAAAAACTTTTGTGTGTCAAAGTCACTATCAAAAAAGTGAAAAGAGGGGCGCCTGGGTGGCGCAGTCGGTTAAGCGTCCGACTTCAGCCAGGTCACGATCTCATGGTCCGTGAGTTCGAGCCCCGCGTCAGGCTCTGGGCTGATGGCTCAGAGTCTGGAGCTTGTTTCCGATTCTGTGTCTCCCTCTCTCTCTGCCCCTCCCCTGTTCATGCTCTGTCTCTCTCTGTCCCAAAAATAAATAAATGTTGAAAAAAAAATTTAAAAAAAAAAGTGAAAAGACAACCCCCAAATGGGAGAAAACATTTTAAATCACATATCTGATAAGGGTCCAGTATCCAGGATATATAAAGAATTTTTACAGCTCAACAATAAAAAGACAAAAAAAATTCAATTAAGAAATGGGCAAAGGATCTGAATAGACATTTCTCCAAATAAAATATTCAAATGGCCAATAAGCACATGAAAAGATGTTCAAAATCATTAGTCATTAGGGAAATGCAAATCAAACCACAATGAAATACCACATTACATCCAATAGGATGGTTATTACAAAAAAGACGGGTAAGTTTTGGTGAGGATATGAAGAAACCAGAATCCTCACACATTTCTGCTGGGAATGTAAAATGATGCTGCCACTTTGAGAGTTTGATAGTTCCTCAAACAATTAAACATAAAAATAAACAAAAACCGTATGATCCATGAGAAAACTAAAAATGTACACCCACACAAAATCTTGTACACAAATGTTCACAGCAGCATTATTCATAATAGACAAAAAGTGGAAACAACCAAAATGTCTACCAACTACGAATGCATAAACAAAATGTGGTATGTCCATATAATGGAAGGTTATTTGGCCATAAAAAGGAATGAAGTCCTGATTCATGCCACAACATGGAGGAATCTTGAAAACATCATGTTAAGTGAAAGAAGCCACATACACAAAAGCCATATATTGTATGATTCCATTTTTGTAAGATGTCCAGAATAAGAAAATCCACAGACGCAGAAAGTAGACTGATGGCTGCCAGGGATGTGGAATAACTGCTAATATGGGTAAAAGGTTTCCTTTGGGGGTGATAAAAATGTCTTGAATTTTATAGTGGTGATAGTTGCACAACTTTTTAAAAAAGTTTCTATTTACTTATTTTTGAGAGAGAGAGAGTGCACAGACAAGGGGCAGAGAGAGAGGGAGAAAGAGAGAATGCCAAGCAGGATCCACGCTGTCAGCACAAAGCCCAACGCGGGACTCTATCCCATGAACCCATGAGATTGTGACTTGAGCTAAAATCAAGAGTCTGACGCTTAACTGACTGAGCCACCTGGGTACCCCAATAGTTGCACAACTTTGCGAATATACTAAAAGAAAAAAAAACTCAATGAACTGTAACCTTCGATAAAATAAAAAATAAACTAAAAACAAGCCTACAAACAAGCTGCATTTGGCCCACAGGACATAATTTGCTAACCCCTGATCTAAAGTATATTCTTTGAAGGTGTCTGGGTGGCTCAGTTAAGCATCTGACTTGGGCTCAGGTCATGATCTCATGGTTTGTGAGTTCAAGCCCTGCATTGGGCTGTGCACTGACAGTGTAGACCCTGCTTCGGATCCTCTGTCTCCCTCTCCCTGCCCCTCCCCAGCTCGTGTGTGTGCTCTCTCTCCAAACTAAATAAACGTTAAAAGTAATAAAGGATATTCCTTGAAATCTCTCCCAAAGTCAGGTCTTACTTCCATCTTTTTCTTTGTGGGTAACTAATAAAGTTGGCATACAACTTACTTCTCAAAGACAACACTGTAAAAAAACTCTAACAAGTCTTTGTTAGAATAAGGTTATGTTATGAAACTTCCCTGGTCTCCTAACTATATTAAAAAAAAACCCAATCTAATTTGGTATGATTTGTTTCTAGTGAATTTATGCTCAAATTATGTAAGAAACAAAACAGAAACAGAAAAGCAATCAAGCCAGACCATGAAGGTGAGATACATGTTTGTAACTTATTTAAGGAAAATATTAAGAAAATTAATAAAGCAAGAAAATAAATCCACCAAGCCAAGAACTATTTGTTAAATCTATCATCTATCTATCTATCTATCTATCTATCTATCTATCTATCTATCTATCTATCTACCTATCTTTTTAAAGTAAGCTATATCCTCACCATGGGGCTTAACCTCACGACGCTGTGATCAAGAGTCACACATTCTACCAACTAAGCCAGCCAGGTGCTGCTAAGCCCTTTTAAAAAAGTAGACACACGAGGCACCTGGGTGGCTCAGGTGGCTGAGCGTCCGACTTTGGCTCAGGTCATGATCTTGCGGTTTGTGAGTTTGAGCCCCCATCAGGCTCGCTGGTGTCAGTGCGGAGCCTGCTTCAGATCCTCTGTCCCCTCCCTCCCCCCTTCCCTGCTTGCGCGCTCTCAAAAAAAAAAAAAAAAAATTTAAAATAAAAAAGTAAGTAAGGAGACACAAGACTGAGGTAGAAAGAATTATGAACTGTGGGGCCAGACAGGCCTGACATAAATCTCATTAATCTTATTTCTACCACTTTTGTGACCTTGGAAATGCTCAATTTTACTCCCCTTATTTGTAAAGTGAGAATCCTTTCCTCTCCTTCTGTCTACCACGTGTGGAACAATGTTCCACAATTGCCAAGAAAACCCACAAGTAAAAGAAATAGAATGGATCAAAGTGTGTTCAAAACTTTAAGGTGGGGGGTGCCTGGGTGGCTCAGTCAGTTAAAGCATCTGGCTCTTGATCTTGGCTCAGGTCATCATCTCGCAGTTCATGGGTTTGGGCCCCACGTCCGGCTCTGTGCTGACAGTGTGGAACCTGCTTGGGATTCTCTCCCTCTCTCTCTGCTCTTCCCTGCTCGTGCTCTCTTTCTCTCTCTCAAAATAAATAAATAGAACTTAAAAAAAACCCAAAAAACCAAAACTTTAAAGTGGCCTTAGAAGATCCTGGTGATGCAACCAAAAATGAAAGTGGCCCCCCAAAAGTGAGGCCTGCAGGCTATAAACTGAAATCCCAGGATATTTGGCTCCTGTCTAGTTATGACATTAAAAATCATTAAGACAAGATGAGTTAGCAAAGATGTCCAAGGGAAATATATAGCAGAACATCTTAGAATTAATCCTAGTTAATATTAAATTTAAATCCTCTAATCTCAATTTCTTTTCTGCCTATCTTACTCAGTTACTGCCAACACATCAGTTCTTTGTACTTTCTCAATGCACATTTTTAACTTTCTATTTTGAAACAATTTCAAACATAAAAAAGGTACAAGAATAGGACAAAAACAAGCATATATACCTGTCCCCTAATTCATTAATTGCTAATATTGCCATATTTGCTTACTCCCTCTCCCTTCCTCTCCTCTTTCTCTACACACACAAACATGAACACACACACACACACACACACAAATTTTTTCCTGAACCATTCGAGACAAAGTTGCAGACTTCAGGGCCCCTTACACACTTAACTACTTCAGTATGTATTTCTAAGAAGAAGATCATTCTTTTATTTCACCAGAGCACATCTATCAAAATTGAGAAAATTGACAATGATATAATACTATAATTTAGTATATAGTCCATATTAAAATTTCACCAAGTCTCCAATAATGTCTCTTTGATTTTCCTGATCCAGGATCCAATCCAGGATCAAACACTGGGATGACACAGTGGTCAGCTTCTTTTTGGTCTCTTTTATTTTTTTATTTTATTGAAAAAAATTTTAATGTTTATTTATTTTTGAGAGACAGAGAGAGACAGAGCATGAGCGGGGGAGGCACAGAGAGAAAGAGGGAGACACAGAATCTGAAGCAGGCTCCCGGCTCCAAGCTGTCAGCACAGAGCCCGATGCAGGGCTTGAACTCATGAGCTATGAGATCATGACCTGAGGTGAAGTTGGACGCTTAACCAACTGAGCCACCCAGGCACCCCTGGTCTCTTTTAATCTGGAACAGTTCCTCAGTCCTTCTTGTTTTTTATGACATTGACGTTTTTAAAGAAGATAGAAGCTATTCTGGAGAAATGTTTCACAGTTTGGATTTGTCTGATTACTTTCTCATGATTAGATTTAAGTAATGCATTTTGACAGAAATACTACCTAAGTAATCTTGTATCTAGCTCAGTGTACACTATTAGGTGACATATGTGTACAATTTGTCTTGTGTAAGGTGGTATCTGACAAGTTTTTCCACTATAATGTTACTATTTTCCTTTTGTTATCTGTGAGGGAATGCTTTTCCATTGTGCAACTAAATGTCCTCCATTCACATTTCCACTCAATAGTTTCATTCACTGATTATTCTTGCCTGAATTAATTACTAGGATGACATGGTATGATGGTTATAAAATGGCAATTTGTCCAGCTCTATCATTTCTTCATTTAGGAACTGGCAATCTACTGGAATAAAGGGCTTTTCTCTGTCTCTCTTCTCCCCCTCTTTCTTCTCTCTCTCTCTCTCTCTCTCTCTCTCTCTCTCTCACTAGTGTAAACTCAGATTTTTTTTTTTAAGAGAGAGAGAGAGCATGACTAGGGGAGACGGACAGAGGGAGAGAGACAGGATCTCACGCTCAATGTGGAGCCTGACACAGAGCTCAATCCCATGACCCTGGGATCACGATTTGAGCTGAAATCAAGAGTCAGACACTCAACCTACTAAGCCCCCCAACTCAGATATTTTTTACTCAGTGGGTTTTAATTCATTATTGCCACTATTCATCCTGATGTTCAAATTGTCACAGATTTGGCCAGTAGCATGTCTTTTGAGCTAGGTTCTGTGTCCTTAATGGTACGTTTCTTTCATTTTTCATATATTTTTTTACTTTTTGTTTATCTTCTGCTTTAAGATGTTGTAGGCTCATCTTGTACACTCCTTGTCCCAGAGCTGGAATCAGTTATTTTTTCAAGGACTCCTGGTTCTTTTTCGTGGGGAATGCTATTTGAGAAACCAGTAACTTATAGCCATTGAGGTATTATTACTTCTGGACCCTATCAAAGACAGAGTTGGAAATAATGTATAAATATATATGAATATATATGTATTTGTTAAGCCATGAGATCATACTGATACTGCTAATTCCAATCAAATACCTCAGAGCTATTCTTTGCCTTTCCATATTCCATATCTGAATCTCCCTTCTCCCACATTGAGAAGGGAACAACACTCAAATATCTATTATATCAACATTATATTTATTATTAACATTAATATATTTATCTCAACAAAACTGATATATTTACTCATTTGCCCAATTCTCCAATACAAAATAGTTATGTAATTGCTACAGCGATATCACTGCAAATGACAAATCTACTATCTAGAGTTCAATCAAGATTTCTTTAAAGTTTGTCTTTAAAATACATATGGCCAAAGAATACAAAGTACTGTGTTCAAAAATTACTTGGATTAGTTGGCATCCTTCTCCCCAACTTTGTTGATTTTATTTTACTTTTTTGAATGTGCAAAACCTCAACATGGTTCTAAAAGTAAAAAACTCTACAAAAACGTCCAGAAAAAGGTTACTCCCTTTTCTCTACCTCTCTACCCTATATCTTCCACTCCCTAGAGGTTTCATTAGTTTCTGCTTACCCATCTGGGCTTGTGTTTGCAAAAATATGCAGGTACCCATATAAACTCTTCGTTAAACCAAAATTGGCAAAAATTATATTAAAATATCCCTTAAACATATGGAAAAGATATTCAATTTCTCTCATAAGAGAAATGTGACTTAAAACTATATTGAGATACCATTTTTAATCTGTTAGAATGGTAAAATTCAAAAGCTTAAACCACACAGTCCATTGCTGAGCTCTGGAGAAACAGGCACTTTCATGTATTGCTACTGGGAAGGCAAAATGGTGCAACACTCATGGAGGGAAATTTGGCAATATCTAACAAAACCTCATATATATTTACCTTTTGGTTAGCACTCAAACCTCTAGGATTTTACCCTAAAGATACATTTCCAGCAATACATGTACCCAAGGTTATTCATTATGGTATTATTGTAATTATGAACGATTAGAAACAACTATAAGAGTCCATACATGGGAAATTCATTGAATAAATATTGGTTCATCTACATAATAGAGTCGTAATAAGAGGTCTATGCACCTATGAAAAGGACTCTATGAACTTATACAAGTGCTTTCCAAGATATATTGGTAAGTGAAAAGAGAGAATATATACATATATATCTCAAGTCATGTTTCACTCATTCTTCATCATCAAGTCCTCCACGTCTAGTCATTCCCTCTATTCTCTCTTCACATGCTGCCTTTATGTCTTTACTTGCCTTCTTCTTCCCTTAAGAATTCATGACTCATTACTAAAATCATTCTCTTGCAACATTCATCTGACAAAACCCCGACCCTGGATTATATTCTCCTGTATCTTCAACTTTCCCTCTCTCTACTGATTCCTTTCCCTTGGAATTATACATGCCCAAGTTTCTCTAATCTAGAAAAGTACTTCCTTGACGCCAAATCCATGTTGAGCTATGCCTTCCATTTCTCTTCCCCTTCACAGAGAAGAATGAAAGAGTAGTCTATACTCAGTATTTTCACTTCCTCACTTCCAGTAATTCCTATTATCTATACCACACACCACAAAAATGGTGCTTGCCAAGGTTACCCTTGCCGTAAATCAATGTAGCTTCCCTGACCTAAATCAATGGACACTTCTTAATCCTTACCTTACTTGGTCCCTGGTAGTATTTGATGGTGCTGACCACTTCCTCCTCAATGAAACTTTCTTCTTCAGGGTTCTGTAGCATCACCGTCTCTCTGTTTTCTCTTCCTACTCTTCTAGCTTGTCTTTCTTGGTATCCTTTCCATATTCTTTTTTGTTCACATGGCCCTTATGTTTGTCTTCTTTATGGCTCTATCCTAGGCTTTCCTCCCGCTCTACACATTCCCCAAAGGCAATCACAACTCACTTTCATTGTTCCAATCTCTATACTGCTCACTGCTCCCAAATCAACACCTCCAGTGTGTACCTCTATCTTAAGCTCAGACCCAAGTATTCCAACTACCTATCCAGAAAGCGCTAGACAACACATAACATACAGCTCCAGAGCCTCCATACTGAGCTTGTTATCTTTCCCCTCAAACCTATTCCTTTTCCAGTGCTCCCTAAGGCAGAAATTTGACCTTCACTCTTGATTCCTCTTTTCCTAATGTTTCATATCAAGTCACCAAGAATTCTATTTATTTTATCTCTTAAATGTCTTTCAAATTCACTGACTTCACTCTATCCAAATTACCATTATCCTGGTTCAGGTAACCCATCACGTCTTCTTGAATCACCGCCACAGCCCCTTAACTGGTCTGGTATATTTAGACCTATGCAATATTGATTTTGAAGCCAAGATAATTTTCTTTAAAGCTTAATTCTGATCACATTGCTCCCACCGTAAAAACTATTCAATGGTTCTCCATTGCCCTTGGGATCAGACTCCACGCTGAGCATCATGACCTAGGATCGTGACCTGAGCCAAAATCAAGAGTCAGACACTCAAGTGGTTGAACCTTTAGGGCGCCCCTTGGATGCTTTTTCAATAGGCATCTCTGTGGATATAAATTCTACATACACAGGAAAGGTAACAAGACACCAGAGTGGCTGAACTCTGAAATTTCAAGTAACTCACAATGCAAACAACAAAGTCAAAAAATAAAAATAGAGCCAGGTTACTAAACTGGAAGGTAGAGAAATAGTATGGGTGAACAGGGATAAGATTTAAAAAGTGAATTTTACTACAGAAAATTTAAAAAGCCAATCAAACCAAGAGGTTTTTAGTGAACACCCACTAACTGTTCAGCGCTATACGTCCTAAAAGTATTTTTTTGCATTTCCTTTTGCATTTTTCAAAAGCATACAAAGTAGCAAGTTAGGAAATCCAGGGGAAAAAATCTTCCTCAGATAATAAAGAAGAAAACATTATAATCAATAACCACAAAAAGGAGATTTTACCTTTTTTATCCCATCTCCAGTCTCCAATAATCCCCTCTTCTTAATGCTAAAAATAAACTGCTGTTAACCAATGTGCAGTCCATATATGACAGTGGGTGGGAAATAAAACAAGGAAAGGAAATGACTGTCAAGTGTTTTAAAAAGTTAGATGCCGGTCTGCCCTTCCCCCATTCATGCTCTGTCTCCCTCTGTCCCAAAAATAAATAAAAACGTTGAAAAAAAATTAAAAAAAAAAAAAAAAGTTAGATGCCGGGGCGCCTGGGTGGCTCAGTCGGTTGAGTGTCCGACTTCAGCTCAGGTCGCGATCTCACGGTCCGTGAGTTCAAGCCCCGCGTCGGGCTCTGGGCTGATGGCCCAGAGCCTGGAGCCTGCTTCCGATTCTGTGTCTCCCTCTCTCTCTGCTCCTCCCCAGTTCATGCTCTGTCTCTCTCTGTCTCAAAAATAAATAAACATTAAAAAAAAAAATGAAAAAAAAAAAGTTAGATGCCATCAAATTGGCATCTCAGGAAACTTTAAGAGCTTTCTACAAATAACAACAACAATATCAGCTAATATTTGAGGGCTATATAACATGACTTTACATTATGCTAGGCATTGTACTAAGTACTTTAGATAAATTAACTTGTTTACTCCTCCTCATAAACCTAACAGGATATGTGTATTATTTTATTGATGAAGAAATGTGTGCTAGAAGAGACTTATTCAAGGTCATATGACTCACAATGGCATTTCAATTACTATTTGGCCAAGGGGAGGTGTGAGATACTCACAAAAAGATACACTTCCAACCTCAAACTAGGAAAGAAGGAAATAAGATAGCCTTTTTGGGGTGGGGGTGGGGGGAAGACAGCCTTTTAGGAGTTAAGATTCTAAAACTCATCATGGCTTCCATCATACCACACGTTCTCCCACCTCTATGCCTATTCTTTCTATTTCCTGTGGCTAGAGGAAGAGTAGGAATGGATAATCTCTGTATGTTGAGACACCTTGGCTCTTGATCTTGAGCTCTCCTCTCTCACTTCCTACTTTATCCCCAGGAGACATTATCCAGTCATCTTGTTTCATGGCTCTTATAGACTGGGGGTTCTTGAACTTTTGTCTTAATACCCTTTACATTGTTAAAAATTACTGATAGGGGGCCTGGGTGGCTCAGTTGGTTAAGCATCCGACTTCAGCTCAGGTCATGATCTCACGGTTGATTTCAAGCCCCACATTGGGCTCTCTGCTGTCAGGCACAAAGCCTGCTTCTGATCCTCTATCTCCCTCTCTCTCTCTCTCTCTGCCCCTCCTCTGCTCACTCTCTCTTTCTCTCAAAAATAAATAAAACATTTGGGGCGCCTGGGTGGCGCAGTCGGTTAAGCGTCCGACTTCAGCCAGGTCACGATCTCGCGGTCCGTGAGTTTGAGCCCCGCGTCGGGCTCTGGGCTGATGGCTCGGAGCCTGGAGCCTGTTTCCGATTCTGTGTCTCCCTCTCTCTCTGCCCCTCCCCCGTCCATGCTCTGTCTCTCTCTGTCCCCCCCAAAAAATAAATAAACGTTGAAAAAAAAAAATTAAAAATAAATAAATAAATAAAACATTAAAAAAATTACTGAGGCTCTCAAAGAGCTTTTGTTTATATGGGCTTGCTTTACGTATTTACTTATTTAATTTTATTTTTTTTAAGTTTATTTATTTATTTTGAGAGAGACAAAGACAGAGTGAGAGGGAGAGGGGCAGAGAGAGGAGAGAGAGAAAATCCCAAGCAGGCTCTGAGCTGCCCAGCACACAGCCTGATTCAAGGCTTGAATCCACGAAGCTGTGAGATCATGACGTGAGCCAAAACCAAGAGTCGAATGCTTAACTGACTGAGCCACCCAGGTGCCCTGGGTTATATTTATTGATATTTACCATATTAGAAATTAAAATGGAAATCGTTCATATTATTTCATTTAAAAATAACAAAAATGATAAGTTAATACATTTTAAATGAAAAGTAAATATATTTTCTAAGACAAAACTATTTATATATTTATTTATTTTTTAATTTTTTTTAACGTTTATTTATTTTTGAGACAGAGAGAGACAGAGCATGAATGGGGGAGGGTCAGAGAGAGAGGGAGACACAGAATCTGAAACAGGCTCCAGGCTCTGAGCTGTCAGCACAGAGCCCGACGCGGGGCTCGAACTCACAGACTGCGAGATCATGACCTGAGCCGAAGTCGGCTGCTTAACCGACTGAGCCACCCAGGCGCCCCTAAGACAAAACAATTTAATAAGAAGAGTGGCATTGCTTTACATAACGTCTAGCTTAATGGAAGATAACTGGGTTCTCATACCTACTTTTGTATTCAGTCTGTTGCAATATGTTATTTTGGTTGAAGTATATAACAAAAATACATCCTCACAAAGATATGTAGTTGCAATAGGAAGGAGTATTTTAATACTCTTTTCAGATAACTGTAGATATCATTCTTTGATATTGCACCAAAACTCACAAGTAATGAGTTCTTATATTACAATGTAGGATCTGAAACCACATAAATGAACTATCGGTACCCTCCTACATTCAAGTGCATTGGTCTAGTTTGCATTACGCATAGCTCTTTTATGCATGTCATGAGTCTGTTACATCATATGTTGGTCATTTTGACAACAGTGACTCACTGAATTTAAAGATCTTCAATGCTAACATTCATTATACAATATTGTTGACATTTGTTTGTATCACCACGGATGGAAAAAGCCTTTTAAGTATTGAGAAGTTACCACGCTCATGGTGGCAGATACAAGTTTTCCTATATTCTCATTCATTCTCTCTCTCTCTCTCTCTCTCTTATTTTGCCTAAAAGTTCAAGTTTTATCCTTGGCAACAAATATTGTCAGTTGTTTTCCTTAAAGTGACAGCTCATTTCATTTAAAAAAAATTTTTTTTAATTATTTTATTTACTGTTTTGAGAGAGAGAGAATCCTAAGCAGGTTCCACGCTATCAGTGCAGAGACTGATGTGGGGCTCAAACTCACAAACTGTAGGATCATGACCTGAGCCAAAATCAAGAGTCAGATGCTCAACCGACTGAGCCACCCAGGTGCCCCTCAGTTCATTCATTTTTAAGAAAATGTCTGCCATGGGGCTCCTGGCTGACTCAGTTGGCAGAGCATGTGACTCTTTTTTAAAATTATTATTTTAAAAAATTTATTTATTTATTCATTTTGGGAGAGAGCATGCACACACAAGTGGGGGAAGGGAAGAGAGAGAGGGAGACAGAGATTCTCAAAGCAGGGTCTGTGCTGTCAGCACAAAGCCCAACAAGGGGCTCAATATCATACACCAAGAGATCATGACCAGATCAGAAATCCAGGGTTGGATGCTCAACCCACTGAGCCACCAGGTGCCCCTAATCATTACTTTTTAAAGTTTATTTATTTATTGGAGGGGGGTGGGCAGAGAGAGAGAATTCCAAGTGCCCTCTGCATGCAACTCTTGATCTCGGGGTCGTGAGTTCAAGCACCATGTTGGGTGTGGAGCCTACTTTAAAAAAACAAATAAAATATTGGGGCACCTGAGTGGCTCAGTCAGTTAAGCATCCAACTCTTAGTTCATGGGATGGAGCCTCAAGTTGGGCTCTGTGCTGACAGCATGGAGCTTGCTTGCAATTCTCTCTCTTCCTCTCTTTGCCCCTCCCCACTTGCTCACACTCTCTTTCAAAATAAATAAACTTAAAAGGAAATAAATAAATAAAAATGTAAAAAAAGAGAAAATGTCTGCCCAAATACTCATATTTGAATAACCCCAGTTTTTGTCTGGTAGTCATTATTTAAGATGGCACTTCATGAAAAAAGTGGCTAGTAGGGCTTGCAACTCAAACAACAGCACAAGAGCTTTTTCCTCAAGACAACCACAATGGTGCAGTACTTCCCATCCCATAATACAGAATACGAAAGAGATGTGTACTTAAAGGATGAAATTTAATAAAACTACTACCTTCTATTGCTTCATATCAAGGACGTTTTAAGTAAAATTTGTTGTTGTTTTTTTTGTTTTTTGTTTTTTTTGGTTACTGCAAATGCATGGCGTTAATAAGTCATTGAGTTTGATGCAGTATTTGCCTTGATTCATGCTACGGTGAATCACTTTTTTTTTTTTTTTTTTGCAAATTTTAAATGAGCTAATTTTTGTTTTTGCTTTTGTTTTGGAAACAATTTCTTAATAATACTATGAAAGTAGTTTGGGCCTCATGGATTCCCTTGAAAGGTCAATGAGGATCCCCAGGGGCCTGCAGACCACACTGAAAGATGCTACTATAGACTATCTCTCTGTCAGTCACTCTCCAGTGTTTATTCCAGTCTATGCCTCTCTCCTGATCCCAGACCCACTGGACCCTGTAAAAATGATAGATATGTCTTTGCTGTTACCAAGGCCCGAACTGCTTGAACTCTGAATCCTATCCCCTCCAGCATTCCCCAGGACTTTGTGCCTTCAATTATTCTGTCCTCCTAAATCAGCAAACTTTCTCCTGCTATCAACATACAGTCATGTGCTAGTATTTCTTCCCATTCTTATGAATCCCTCCCTTAATCCCATAGACCCTCATAGCCACATCTCTAGTTCTCTGCTTCCTTTTGTAAATAAATTTCTTCAAGAGTTGTCTACACAACTCAGTAAAGCTGAAAACAAAAATAAAATGACTTGGAAGGAAAGAAGTGAGGGGGATAAAAAAGATGTCATTCTTCCTCCAATTTTCTGAAATGACTCCCCATTGGTTAAAGCCAACCCAAAGATGGAGGACAGAGAGCTGAAGAAAAGAAAGCTGAATAGTAGACACAGAGGGGCAAGAGAAGAAACTATCTTTTACGGTTTATCCTTTTTACTGCCTACTTCCTGTCTCCTTTCACCTAGGGGCAATTTTGTAATAAATAAATTTCCATCACCTTCTTAAAAAAAGAGAGAGAAATTGGGACCTCATCAAAATAAAAAGCTTCTGCACAGTGAAGGAAACAAGCATCAAAACTAAACGGCAACCGACAAAATGGAAGAAGACATTTGCAAATGACATATCAGATAAAGGGTTAGTATCCAAAATCTATAAAGAACTTATCAAACTCAACACCCAAAAAACAAATAACCCAGTGAAGAAATGGGCAAAAGACATGAATAGACACTTCTCCAAAGAAGATATCCAGATGGCCAACCGACACATGAAAAAATGCTCAACATCACTCACCATCAGGGAAACATAAATCAAAACCACAATGAGATACCATCTTACACCTGTCAGAATGGCTAACATTAACAGCTCAGGCAACAACAGATGTTGGCGAGGATGCGGAGAAAGAGGATCTCTTTTGCATTGTTGGTGGGAATGCAAGCTGGTGCAGCTACTTGGGAAAATAGTATGGAGGTTCCTCAAAAAACTAAAGATAGAACTACCCTAAGACTCAGCAATTGCACTAATAGGTATTTATCCAAGGGATACAGGTGTGCTGTTTCAAAGGGACACATGCATCCCAATGTTTATACCAAGCACTATCAACAATAGCCAAAGTATGGAAAGAGCCCAAATGTCCATCGATGGATGAATGGACAAAGATGTGGTATATGTATATAATGGAGTATTATTCTGCAATCAAAAGGAAAGAAATCTTGCCATTTGCAACTACGTGGATGGAACTGGAGGGTATTATGCTAAGCAAAATTAGTCAGAGAAAGACAAATATACGACTTCACTCATATGAGGACTTTAAGAGACAAAACAGGGGCGTCTGGGTGGCTCAGTCATTTAAGTATCTGACTTCGGCTCAGGTCATGATTTTGCAGCTCGTGGGTTCTAGCCCCACATCAGGCTCTGTGCTGACAGCTCAGAGCCTGGAGCCTGCTTCGAATTCTGTGTCTCCTTCTGTCTCTGCCCCTTCCCTGCTCATGCTCTGTCCCTGCTTCTCTCTCTCTCTCTCTCTCTCAGAAGTAAATAAACATTAAAAAAACATTTTTAAGAGACAAAACAGATGAACATAAGGGAAGGGAAACAAAAATAATATAAAAACAGGGAGAGGGGCAAACCATAAGAGACTCTTATATATGGAGAACAAACAGAGGGTTCCTGGAGGAGGGTGTGGGAGGGGGGATGGGCTAAATGGGGAAGGGGCATTAAGGAATCTACTCCTGAAATCATTGTTGCACTATATGCTAATTTGGATGTAAATTAAAAAGTATAATAAAATAATTTTAAAAACAAGAGAGACAAAGGAGAGTTCTCTACACTGTGGTTGCCACTTTTTTACCTCCAATTCACTCTCACAACCCCTCCAGTCTAGCATCTACTCCCGCCATTCCAATAAAACTGCTTCAGTAAAGACCACAGTCATTGTTCTATCCTCATCTTACTGAACCTTTCAAAAGCATTGAGCAGAAGCGACCATTCCTTTCTTGTAATATTCTCATTATGTGGGCTTTCCACTCTCCTGGTTTTATTTCCTTTCTACTTCACTGACCACCCCTTCTTGGGTAACTTTCTTGGGTAGCTGGTAATCAACTCCTGAAAGCTGGAGTGTCTCCACAGCCAGGTCTTGGGCCCTATTCTCTAGAGGTCCATAGACATTTGAGTCTCTGGATTTCTCCCTACAGTCCACAGCTCTCTCTCCCAATTAGTACCATCACTTCCTACTTGACATCTCCACAAAGCTATCCAACAGGCTTCCAAATTTAAAATGTCCAACCCCTGAATCTTTCCCAAACCTATTTTTCTCCCAGTCCTCTTCTTTCCATCTGCTCTCACTTCTCTAAGTCTCACAAGTGGCAAAGCTGGGATTTAAACTAGAGTTTTTGTTTCTTTTTTGTTTTGTTTGTTTTTTACATCTAAATTTGTGCATTCCTGGGCACCTGGGTGGCTCAGCTGGTTAAGTGTCTAACTCTTGATTTCGGCTCAAGTCACTATCTCACGGTTGTGGAATTGAGCCCCATGTCAGGCTCCATACCTCTGCGCTGGGCCTAGAGCCTGCTTGGGATTCTCTCTCTACCCCTCCCCTGCTCATGCTGGCGCGCTCTCTCTCTCTCTCTCTCTCTCAAAAAAATCTGTACATCTGGACATTCTTTCATACTATGCACTGCTACATAGGTTAGGGAAGTGCAAATTGAAATAATTCACCTTAATGTAATTTTGTATTTGAGTTCCAACCTTTGGGAAACAATAGATGGGATCCTTTTTTGTGTTCATAGAAGTTTCCAAGTCTATTCTGAACAAAGTTATTTAACTACGAAGAGATGGAACAGAATATGGGTTGGATGGGGAGGCACAGCCAGTCAGTGATCACTGTCTACTCAGCATCCACCAGAGCAGGGCTTCTCAACCACGGCACTGTTGGCACTGGGGCTGCATATTTCTCTGCTGCACACTCTCTGCTGTCCTGTGCACTGTAGGAGGTTTAGCAGCATCCCTATCCCCTTTCCACTATATGCCAGTAGTACCCTTCGAGTTTGGACAACGAAAATTGTTTTCAGATGTTGCTAAAAATCCCTTTGGAGGTAAAATCATCCATGCCCTGCCCCCAACTGCACTAGAGGGAAGTACTTTGAGTTATATTCCAAAGGAAATATAGAAAGAAACTACAGAACAATAAAGATAAACAAATTAGTAGAAATTATGTCTTCAAAGAATTTTTAGAAATATGGAAAGCAATCAAGATACAAAAAGTATAAAACAGTTTACCCAACTATGTAAATGGTATGAGCCCAATTTTGTGGGGGGAAAATTTATATAAGCATGGAAAAAAACTGGAAGACTTAAGAATCATAATTGTTACTCATTGAACTAGTTTGCTATAATCCAGGCACTGTGTTAGTCCTTCACACAAAACTCATATAATCATTACAGCTATGCTCAGTTATTGTTCTAGTTTACAGATTGGGAAACTAGGGGTAACATGCACAAGGCTATATAGCTGGGGAAGAGATAGGTTTTTGTTTTTTTTTAATGTTTATTTATTTTTGAGACAGAGAGAGACAGAGCATGAATGGGGGAGGGTCATAGAGAGGGAGACACAGAATCTGAAACAGGCTCCAGGCTCTGAGCTGTCAGCACAGAGCCCAACGCGGGGCTCGAACTCACGGACCGTGAGATCATGACCTGAGCCGAAGTCGGCCGCTTAACTGACTGAGCCACCCAGGCGCCCCAAGAGATAGGTTTTAAAACTAAATTTATGCAGCTCTAATACCCATCTCTTAACTAGTATTCTGCTTCATAATACACAAAGGCAGTATACCAAAGGTTAACAATGTTTATCTCTAGATGATAGAATTTAAGGTAATTTTGTTTTCTTTTCTATATTTTTCTGTCTATTCCATATTTTCAACTATGGTAATATTTATTACTTCTATAATCAGAAAAATTGGGGGGCACCTGGGTGGCTCAGTCAGTTAAGTGTCTGACTTTGGCTCAGATCATGATCTTACGATTTGAGTTTGAGCCCTGCCTTGGGCTCTGCACTGACAGTGTGGAGCCTGCTTTGGATCCTCTCTCCCTCTCTCTCTGCTGCCGACATCGTCCCCCCATCAAAAATAAATACACATTTAAAAAAAAAGAAAAATTTTAAGTAAAAATTGTGAAGACTACTTGGTAACATGGAGAAAAGACTTATTATATGTTAATCATATGTTAATATGTATCTTAATTTAAGATACAAAATTCAATGTAAGGTACGATTACAATTATGTGAAAATATGCAGGAGATAAAAGGAAGTACACAAAATGCTAATAATTGTTTTAGGGAGATGGGACTAAGAAGTGATTTTTACTTATCTTTTCCATATTACCGTTAATGTAGTTATATTTTATTTTAAAAAAATTTTTAATGTTTATTTAATTTTGAGAGAGAGAGAGAGAGAGAGAGAGAGAGAGAGAAAGCGCATGCGCACCCATGGGGGAGGGGGCAGAGAGAGAGGGACACACAGGATCTGAAGCAGGCTCCAGGCTCTGAGCTGTCAGCACAGAGCCTGACGCAGGGCTCAAACTCATGAACTGTGAGATCATGACCTGAGCCAAAGTCGCATACCTAACTGACTGAACCACCCAGCCGCCCCACAATGTAGTTATATTTTAAAATGGATAAAAGTTTATAATTTAAAAAAGCAGTAACAACCATCTGTAATCTCACTACCCTAAGATAACACTGTGAACATTCAATAAATTTCTTTCTAGTCTTTTTCTAAGATCAACAGGATCACTTATATATACTAACTTGAAGGAACCAAAGAGAATTCTTACTCAACCTGCAGGTAATGCTAAGTTGGACAGGACAGCTAAATGTTGGATTCAAAACATGATCTGGAGGAAGGAAAGGGCCTGGAATTAACACTATGGAGTGTCTCTGTTGGACACAACGAAAGAGTTGAACTTCTGGATTAAAGGCCTGGCTCTCCATGGACTGGACAGGACAACACTGGACAAGATGCTTGGCCTTATTACTAAACCCTTTTTAAGAAAATACCCATTCCCTATATACCTCCCCACAGCATTTCTTTGAAACTAACATGAGAAAACACTATGTAAAAACACTTTGTAAACTTTAACTTCCTTTGCAAAAGTAAGAATAATTACTGTCCAAGTCAATAGTAAAAACAGTGGTATGCACCTCAACAATATTTTTCCGAACACAAAGCAAATAATATGACCAAAAAACAATTTCTGTGTGACCATGTCAATCACTAACCTTGATTTACCTGCCTATGTTTACCTGCTTAATAAAACTGCTAGAAAGGACAGGAAACCATTAGGTATGACCTGCAGAGAAAAACTTGTTTTTGCCTCGAATAATGCCAGAAGGGTTCTCTACAGGCAGAGAATTAAGAGCCAGCCATCTGCATCTAAGGTGCAAACTTGATTTCTTACCTGTAGCTCTGCTTCCAGGCCCAGTCGTCTGATAAAGGGGTCAGTGACATGGTAGCGACGCTCAAAGCTCAGAGCACCCCGCTCCTGCGGGACAGAAACAAACTCAGTTTCATTGATTCAATTCAATATGATTTACTACGTGCCTATTATATATCCAGCACTGTCCTGGGCACTGCAGGAGCTACAAAAGGTAGTAAGAAATTGGGCTGCAGGAGCCTGTACTATACTTGGGCAGGGATTAGAGAATAATAAAAGAGTATAAAATTAAGCATAGGGTGCCTGGGTGGCTCAGATGGTCGAGTGTCTGACTCTTGATTTTGGGTCAGGTCATGATCTCACAGTCCATGAGATCAAGCCCTGCGTCAGGCTCTGCGCTGACAATGTGGAGCCTGCCTGGGATATTCTCTCTCTCTCTCTCTCTCTCTCTCTCTCTCTCTCTGCCCCTACTCCATGCATGCTTGCTCTCTCTCTCTCTCTCTCTCAAAATAAATAAATAAACATTAAAAACATAAGCATTAAATTGTACTTGTTGGGTTACAAAAGGCAGAAAGAAAGAAAGAAAGAAAGAGAAAAAGGAAGGAAGGAAAGAATGAAAAGAAAGAAAAATTGAAAACAACAAATAAAGGAGTTTCCATCTTTAGGTTAGAGAGAGAGGGTGGGCATCACCTTTAGGACACATAATATGGGGGGTATTCAAAGGCAAAAAATAATTTGCATGGTCCCTCCAACTCTATGATTCTGTGCCTCTAGGAAATGGTCCTTGCCCTTGAGGGCCACCCAGTCTAAAAAAATTACAAACAAAACCTCTCACAAATGGACAAAGCCCCTAAAGGATTCAGGGATGAAGGGGAAAATATACAAAACACAGATTGATGTGCTCCGTACACTAAGCACATAGCTCATGTATACACTCAATCCTTTTTGATGATCATAGCTTATGCTGCATGCCACTTAATTTTTTAAAGATTTTTAATTAAAAACATTTTTAGCACTTAACCTTTTCAAAGAACTTCCTGTGTTCTTTCAGATTTCATTCTCTATGATCAGTCTTAAAGGCAGACACTATTATCATTTAACAACAGAAAACACAGGGAGGTTAAAATGATTCAAGTCTTATAGGTAATTAGGGCAGTGGTAAGATTAAGCTCCTGACCCAGCTTGGGGTTCTTACTATAGGAGCACATCAAGTCCTGGTAGAATTTCTTCCATTAAATCTCTGTGTTCCTTTACAGCAGGTTCCCCTGACAAAGCCTGGGCTATCTTGCTAAATGAACTTGACAGCCCCATCATCCATTCATCTCACAGAATGTACAAACTGCACAGGACAGGTGCAGAAGACCCTTAAAGAAAAGAAAAAAGAGTCTAAGCTGAACTGGGACTAAGGCTCTTCTAGGGTCTGTTACATCCACAACTTAGCAGCTGGAGCAACATGAAGATGTCATATTTTCTTCTGCTACACCCACCCCCCACACACACCTACATATGTACACACAGTTGTGTACACACATGCACAACACACATGCACAGTACACTGGTGGCTCCCCTCCCCACCGACCTCCATTAATTTCAGCAGCCCAAGTACAAAGCACTGGGATAGAGGAGTCTCCATGAATTCCATATTCTTGGGCAAAGAAGATGGGAGTCAAGAGACCTTGATTTTAGTCCTAGGTCTGCCACTAATTAGCTATGTGACTTCAGGCAAGTCACCAACTCCAGACCTCAGTTTCTTCAGCTGTAAAATGAATCTGTTAGGAAGAAAGGACTTCATGCTCTGGTTCAAAGGGCTGAGCTGCTTACCTTGATCTGCCTACGGATGAGGTCTCTAGTTATGTTGACTTTTGCCATCTTCTCTTAATGAATTCAACAGCAGGAAGCTATAGAAGGATCTTCAGGACCCTTGAGCATTCCAGCCAAGCCCAGGTCCACAAGACACACATTTAATTACCTGGGGAAAAAAAATCATCAAACCTTGAGGGATGGAATAAGGTGGCTTCAGAGTCCTGGTTCCACCCCTAAAACATCCCACCAGCCTACCCAGTGAACTGGCTATTGCCTGTGATTTATGACATGGTGGGCTGGCTCTGCTCCATAGTGTTGAAGAACTTTTGGAAGGTAAAGAGGGTGGGAGGGGGGAGACAATGACTCAGAGCAACAGGAAGTATTGGAACAAACATTGAAAGAGTCATGCATGCTTCACCAGAAAGTGGGGGGTTGGATAGGAGTATGAAGGAAGATCCTAAAAGTAAGAACAAGGCAAGCAAGAAAGATGTCAACTTCCACTTGCTCAATATGCAACTGTGGCAACCAGTCTTTTTTTTATTTTTTTATTTTTTTAAATTTTTTTTTTCAACGTTTATTTATTTTTGGGACAGAGAGAGACAGAGCATGAACGGGGGAGGGGCAGAGAGAGAGGGAGACACAGAATCGGAAACAGGTTCCAGGCTCTGAGCCATCAGCCCAGAGCCCGACGCGGGGCTCGAACTCACGGACCGCAAGATCGTGACCTGGCTGAAGTCGGACACTTAACCGACTGCGCCACCCAGGCGCCCCAACCAGTCTTTTAATTATACTTTGAATCCCTGCTGCTCAGCTTGGCTCTCTCCAAAACCAAATCAGTACCACAGACAGAGCACTCAACCCTTTAACAAATTGATAGAATCAAAGAGTGGACCAGAAATGTAAAGGTGATCATGTCCACAATCCAATCTAATAAAGAGATCCCTCTTCAATATCCTGATAGGTAGGCTTTCAGTCTCATCTCCTGAAGCAACTTATTCCTTTGTTATAAACTCTGATGGTTAGAAAGACCTACTAATCTCATTTCTGATAACTTACATAAGAAATTACAAAATATAAGAAATACAAAAGTCTATACCCAAGCATATTCATCACAGATTTTGTAAAAACAAAAAAACTGAAAGTACCAAATTTTTCAATGATAGAGGAATGGCTAAACAATGTATAGCCATATGATATTAAGCAGCATTAGAAATGTTACTTATGAAGGAAAAATGCTTACATTACACCAAATGTTTCCAAGATAACATGATGCTTTTTCAATAAATACTTTTATCAAAGCTGTGTTTAAAAAGGAATTACAAGGGGCACCTGAGTGGCTCAGTCCATTAAGTGTCTGACTTTGGCTCAGGTCATGGTCTTGCAGCTCACGGGTTTGAGCCCTGCGTTGGGCTCCGTGCTGACAGCTCAGAGCTGGAGCCTGCTTCGGATTCTGTGTCTCCCTCTCTCTCTGCCCCTCCCCCACTTGTGCTCTGTCTCTCAAAAATAAATAAACGTTACAAAATTTTTTTTTAAAAAAGGAAATATAAAAAATAATAATAGCCATCTTTAAACAGTAGTGTGACTGATTTTTTACCTTCTGCTCTTTGAGGTTTTCAATTTTTTTTTCTACAAAAGCACATTAATATTGCAATCAGAAAAAAAATGCTTGAGAAAGAAAATAAACGCAGAAAAAAAACTCCAAAGCTTTTAAAAGAAAGTTCTACCTCCTGTTATTTCCAACCTTTGGTCCTGGTTCCACCTCTGAAGGCATGCAGGAGGTCTAGTCTTTCTTCCCCATTTGGCCCTTTGTGCTGTGATGATGGCTCTCAGGGCCCACCAGGCCTCCCTGCCAACTCTCCCCAGCCAGCAGGATTCCCAAGACCACTTCTGGATCTCCTGGCCCTGCTTTTCCATCAGTTGCCCTCCTACAGACTCCTAGCACACGCTCCTGAAATCACACTCTCTCCACCTGTTCTGTGAGCAGACTCCTTCTTTTCCTTTGGCATTTAATCACAAAAAGAAACTCTCTATATAAACACTATGTTATCGCAGATTTTTTTCTTTAGTGCTAGGCACAGAGTAGGACAATAAAAATCTTGCTATCTAATTAGATGTTCTCTTTCAGCCTGAGTACTTTGGGGCTTATGCCTCCATGATTGATTTGGGGATCATAAGCTCTTAAAAGGGCAAGAGCCTTCCCTCACAATGTGGAAACCATCCAGCATTGCATCTTTGTGAGAATTACCAGAGAGATACGGAAGCCACTGGCACTGTTTAGGATCACAAAACCTGTGAACATGAAGAACATGTAGGGATGCCAACTGTAAACAACTATGGTTTCATGAGGACTTTTCCAGAGGCCTCTGGCCATCAAATTAAAAATGTGAATTTGGACAAACTGGCATAAACTAAACACTGGCCTGCAATTATGTTTATGGCTTTAGTTTGTGATATACTGGTCAAGCCTCCCTGCCCCCCCCAAAACAACAGTAATTTCCCCCACAATCACCAAGAATATAGAGTGAGACTTATCATAATGGAAAGAACACCAATGTCATGGAGTATACCTGGTATTAAGTAGGACCAGCTATGTGGCCTTGGTAAACTCTCAATCTCCCCAAGTAGGTTCTCATTCCTGTGTCTCATAGGCACAGGAAGAATTGGAATAAACACTGAAGGGGCCACAGACGCCTCAGCAGAAAAAGGCTCATTCTTCACCCCCAACAGCCTTATTCTTGGAAGACTACTAGAAAGGTCAAATGAAATAATGTAGGTATAAAGTTTTTTCTTTAATTTTATTTTTAAAAGAATGTAAGTACCTTTATCTGCTAAGAAATAGTAAATTGCCAAATATACACTTATTATGTACTAGGAATTGTGCTAACAGCTTTATATAGTTATTCGTTCAACAAATGAGTGCAAGAAGGACCTCCTCTACGTCAGGTACTATTGCAGACCCAGGGGATACAGCAGTGAACAAACCAGGCAAGTTCCTTACTCTCACAGTACTAACATTCTAGCAGGAGGGAATAGATAATAAACAAAAATACAAATAAAATAAGAATATCCCAGGTGAAAAGTGCTGTGATGAAAATAAAATAACTTGATGTTAAAGTGATTGATGGGCTACTTTTAGACTTGAGGTCAAAGAAAATGTAGTACACATTTGTGGAGTTTCTAGATGCTCAGCATTTGAAGCCCTTCCTATATTTTGAGAATCCCCCATCTAATGAGTTTAGAAGAAGACAGAGTGCCTCTCACTATGAAGTGAGAATAGTTCAGACTAAGATTCCTTCTCTGAAGATCCCTTACAGCTAGAGTGTGTGCCTATGACCCAGGCTATGCCAATGAGACATATCAGCCCCAGACTTTAATTGGGATCTGGGATCAAAGAATCAGAGGACCAGCGAGAGTCCATGCTGGCAGCAAGTTGTGGCTATAATGGCCATGAAGGTCCAGTCATCTGGTGGTGGTGGTGTAAGCTGTATAAGCAGCAGTAGTGACCTCATGGATTGATTCTGTAAACGATTTTGGCCGTGGGTCCTGGCTGCTACCCAACTTCCTTCGTTTTAGCCCAGTCTTCAAGCTTGGCTTTGTGGCCTTCCCTGATATTTTGTGAGTTTCCCTAATAACCTTTCAAGAGTCAGCCAGAGTTGGTTTCTGTTGCTTATACCTATAAATCCTGCCTGATACAGAGGAGCTCTCTCAAAAGATGACACTCAAGCTGAAACACGAATGACAAGAAGCCACAAAGAACCTGGAGAGGACACATCTGAGGAGAGAGAATAACCACTGTTAAGGATGCAGAGGAAGACTGGTTCAAAAAGCTTGTACAGTAGATAGATTCTATTACTATCATCATCTTACGGAAGAGGAAATGAAGTCATGAACATGAAACAATTTTCACAATGTCACACAGGTAATAAATGGAGGTGGAGCAGGGAGAGCTGTATGCACACTCTTAACCATTTTGTATGTATGAATAAATTACTATGGTACATAATTTCCCAGAGTAATATCACTATGACCACCCATAAGAGTCAACTAATCTGTTACTACTCACTCTTTAATTTTCTTAAAACGTTAACTGGGTTTTTACCAAATACCAGGCACTGTGCTAGACGTGGAGGAATACTGACTAGGATGAAAGACATAGCACCTAAAAAGCAGAGAATCAAAGGCAAGGGACTTAAGCTAAGATTGGTGTGTGCTTGAAAAAACTAAAAGGAATAAAAGAGGGAAAAAGCAGAGAAAGCAGACAAAAAAACCCCATACTACAATTCAGGTAAATGGTAAAATAGAGAGTGGGATTCAAAACAGTACCAGACTAGGGGGCGCCTGGGTGGCTCAGTCAGTTGAGCGTCCGACTTTGGCTCAGGTCATGATCTCTTGGTCTGTGAGTTCGAGCCCTGCGTTGAGCTCTGTGCTGACAGCTCGGAGCCTGGAGCCTGCTTCTGATTCTCTGTCTCCCTCTTTCTCTGCCCCTCCCCCACTCATGTTCTGTCTCTATCAAAATAAATATTTAAAAAAAAAAACAGTATCAGACTAATAGGTAGAGGTTAAAAAACCAAAATGTCAAATTTAATATAACTGCTGCTCAGTTAGCATTGTGGTAAACATTTCTGTTCCCATCCTGAGAAGAAATGACAGCACACTGGCCGATAGCTCATTCTGGAACACAGCCCACCTTCACCACCCCCTCCCAGGAAACAGGGATTCAGCATCTTCCACAAACTTTTTTTTTTTTTTAATTTTTTTTTTTTTCAACGTTTATTTATTTTTGGGACAGAGAGAGACAGAGCATGAATGGGGGAGGGGCAGAGAGAGAGGGAGACACAGAATCGGAAACAGGCTCCAGGCTCCGAGCCATCAGCCCAGAGCCCGACGCGGGGCTCGAATTCACGGACCGCGAGATCGTGACCTGGCTGAAGTCGGACGCTTAACCGACTGCGCCACCCAGGCGCCCCTTCCACAAACTTTTTAAGGCAGGCGTGTGTAACTGAAAAAACATTTCTAAGTAGAGATTATTCTAAAGGTTCACATCAGGAGGGAAATACCCCTAAATACGCAAGAAGCATAATTAGTTTCAGACTTCAAAAATTTCTCAAATATAAATAATTAGATCAATAAATGAATTGTTATTTGAATATGAGGAGATTTAATTATGGTCAAATTTTAAAAGCATTATTTTAAGGAGTATCCTGGAATAGTCAATTCTATAGAGCAAAAAGAACTCACGGATATAGAATGACATGATGGAGACATTTGGAATTGAAGAAAGGAAGTTACATATTTATGATTAAACACCAGAAAAGACTACATCAAGGGGATTTCTCTCTGGTGCAGTATGCAAATTGTATGTTCAGTTCTGCCGAGATGCAAAAAGACTGAAATAAGTGACTTCAAGAATCCATAAGATAAAATTTCCAATGCCTAGTATGCTAGGCACTGCACTAGACTTTGAAAATCCAGCAAAGAACAAGCCAAACACAGACCCTTCTCTTCAAGAGCACACAATATAGTTGTCATGAATTGAATACCAATGGTACCAAGACTATTGTAACTAGAGCTCCTCAGAGGGACTGAAAAAGGCTAATTTAACTGAATGACCAAAATGAACAGCCAAGACAGTAAATTCAGAAGGAGCAACAAGGAATAATAAATTAAATCTTATTTATACTCATTTATTCACACACCTTAGAAGAAATAACAAAAATGACAGTGGGGGGAAACAAACTAAACATAGGGCAGTAGAGTAAGAAAGGTGACTTGGAAATCACTAACAAAAAACTAGAACTGTAACAGACCCAAGCAACTTTAAATGTGTATTCTTCATTCTAAAGATAGCACAATGAACTGAGTATACCCTTATGTTTGCACTTAAAGCTCTAGTAATATTGAGGGCTAATTTTGCAGAACATGAAAGTTCAATACAAAATCTCTCTAGCTAAAGTACAAAGGGTTGAACATGGCATCTTCTGTCATTACAGGCCAGCTCTAGTTGATACTCAATGATAAGGAGGAAGAAGGAAGCCAGTTTCTGGGAGTTGGGAATGTGAAAAATATAAAATGCCTATGACACCGAGGAAAATATATGACATAATGTTATAAAGAAAACATGAACTTCCATGTATATTGATACACTGCCCAAAAGGTATTCCATTCCTAGAGTCTAGAATGTCTAGCATGTCGCCACTTAACCCTATCCCTTCCACAGACCTTTAACTCGGGCTACTGGGAAACTTTTTTCCACGGGCATCTCTGCTATTACAAAGGAAGCTAATAAGAAAATTCAATTAACAGCTCAATTTGGAGGAATTAATCTACTCCATAATGCAAAGGGTACCAGTAATATAATAGCCTGAGGTTAACAAGCCTTAGAACAAAGTACGCCTGGCAAATGTTACTCATCTGGAACCAAAGATTGAACAGTAACATCCAAATAAACATGAGGAAACATCCATTTCAGGTGTGCCACAGTCCTTGTTTGAGTTAATGTAGCAGAAAGGGAAGTGAACTTAAAATACTTAGGCACTTGGGCCTGCAGTCCAGCCCCCTCACTGTACCCATTAGTACCTACTTAGACAGTTATCCAACCTTTCTGAGTTTCAATTTCCTCATTTGTAAAATAGGGATACTCATTTATTTCAATTAGTTGTTGTGAGGAATAAATGATGAAATATATATGAAGGTACAAAATAGTACCTGGATTACAGCAGGTGCTCAACAGATGTTATTAGCCAAATCTGAATTCTAGTAAGACTTGATAGCTCCTGATCTATGCTCAGTGGCATGGTTACAACATTTCTCTTACTTCCTTCCCTACCAGAGAGACAGAGCTGACATTGGGGATTCCATTGTAGGATGGTGGGGCACAGAGAATGGGATCTTTCTCACCTCTGCTAGTTTTGAATTGCAAGATCAGGAGGAAAATGGTGACTTTGCTAAAAACAAAGAAACTCCATTCAACAGTCTGTACAAGAATGGTTAGGGCAGGATTATTCATAACAGCTAAAAGGTAGAAACCCAAATGCCCATCAACTGATGAATGGACAAACAAAATGTGGTGTTTATTGTGTCTATACAATGCAATGTTATTTGGCCATAAGAAGCAATGAAGTGCTGATACGTGTTACAACATGGATGAACCCTGAAGACATTATGCTAAGTGAAAGAAAGCCACATGTTGTATATAGGTTTCTCCTGCTATCCAAAAGCAAAGTGTTCCTATGAAACCTATCCTAAGCTGCAAGGGCATAAAGCGAAGAAGCAATTACCATCAGTTTATTAAATGGAAAAAATTTTTTGGCATTTCCAGACCCCAAAAATAACTTCTCTTAGGCTTTTCTGATACCATCTTGCTAAAGGATGAGCAAAATAAATAAATAAAGCACACTGTATTTTATAAAGCACAGATGCTCACAGACACAGTTCAAAGCTATGGTGGTTGGATGCTGAGTGTAGTTCCCAGGGTGGAAGCTGGGAGGAGCCACTCTCGCCACTCAGGGTGCACACTGCCACTATAATAGGCTCACCGCAAAACAAATGCTGAGCACTATATTTGATTTTCACCCTTTTCATAAAAGCAAAATTCCCCTTTGGATTCTCTTCGGTTAGTGTAAAAGGTACTGATGTAGATCTTTCGTAAAAGTGAAGTGGCATAACATGAACTTTCAAGAATCGAGGGATATCTATAATTCCATTTATAAGCAAAGGCCAGAATAGGCCAATCTATAGAAATAGAAAGTAGATTTATGGTTTCCTGGGGCTAGAGAGGACTTTAAAGTGTATAATTCAGTGGTATTTAGTACACTCACCATGTTATACAACCATCACCTCTAGGTAGTTCCAAAACACTTACATCACACCAAAAGAAAATCCCATACCTATTAAGTAGTCAGTCCCTCTTCCTTCCTCCCTCTAGTATCTGGCAACCACCAATTTACTTTCTGCATCTATCAATTTACCTATTCTGGATTTTTCAGATAAATGAAATCCTACAATATGTGACCTTTGCGACTGGCCTCTTTCACTTAGCATACTATTTTGAGGTCTATCCATGTTGTAGCATGCATCAGTACTTCATTCCTTTTTATGGCTGAATACTATTCCATTGCACCGCTATACCACATTGTATTTATCCATTCATTCATCTATCTGTTGGTTGTCATGAATAGTGCTGCTATGAATGTCCATATACAAGCATCTGTTTGACTACCTGTTTTCAATTCTTTTGCGTATATACCTTGGCGTGGAATTGCTGAGTCATATGGTTATTCTATATTTAACTTTTTGAGGAATTGCCAAACTGTTCTCCATAGCAGCTGCACCATTTTACAATTTCACCAGCAATGTAAAAGGTTCCAATTTCTCCACATCCTTACCAATACTTGCTTTTAAAAAAAATGTATTTATAGCCATCCTCACGGGTATGAAGCAGTACTTCATTGTGGTTTGGTGTTTCTTTTTGAGGTAATGAATATGTTCTAAATTTGACTGGTGATTGTTGCACATATCTGTGAGAATACTAAAAACCACTGAATTATACACTTTAAATGAGTGAATTGTATGGTATGTGAATTATATCCCAATGAAGTTATTATATTTTTAAAAAGGAACTATTGATACCAGCAACAATATGGATGAATCTCACAGATTCTGAGCAAAAGAAGCCAGACTTAAGAAAGTACATACTGGGGGGCCTGGGTAGCTCAGTCGGTTAAGCGTTTGACTTTGGCTCAGGTCATGATCTCGCGGTTCCTGGATTTGAGCCCCATGTTGGGCTCTGTGCTGACGGCTCAGAGCCTGGAGCGTGCTTCAGATTCTGTGTCATCCTCTCTCTCTGCCCCTCAGTACCACCCCCCCTTTCAAAAATAAGTAAACATTTAAAAAAAAAGGTACATACTGTATGATTCCATTTACAGTTGACTCTTGAACAACACAAGTTTGAACCGTGTGGGTTCATTTATATGTGGAGTCTTTTCGATAAATACAGTATAGTACTGCAAATATATTTTCTCTTCCTTATGATTTTCTTAATAAAACTTTATTTTCTCTAGCTTACTTTAAGAATACAGATATAATACATATAACATACAAAATATGGGTTAATTATTTGTTATCCGTAAGGCTTCTGATCAACAGTAGGCTATTAGTAGTTAAGTTTTTCAGGAGTCAAAAGTTATATGCCAATTTTTGACTGCCTGGAGGGGGTTGGGCAGAGTGGGTGCCCCTAACCCCCACACTGTTCAAGAGTCAACTATATATGAAGTTCTAGAATAGGCAAAAATACAGTTAAAAAAAAAAAAAAGAAGTGTTGCCTGAGTGCATCCAGATTAATAAGAAAAGGAGCCCTGAGAACTTTCTAAGTGACAGAAAAGTTCTATATATGAGGGGAATATGGCTATATAGGTACTGGGGGTATGGGTGACATGAGTATATCCATTTGTCAAAACTGTACAATCAAGATTAGTGAATTTTAATGTTGGTAAATTTTACTTAAAAAATAGAATGGAGGAGGGGCGCCTGGGTGGCTCAGTCAGTTAAGTGTCCCACTTTGGCTCAGATCTCAGGGTTTGTGAGTTCTAGCCCCGCATGGGGCTCTCTGCTGTCAGCACAAAGACCACTTTGGATCTTCTGTCCCCATCCTCTCTCTGCCCCTTCCCTGTTCATGCCCCCTCTCTCTGTGTCAATAATAAACACTTAAAAAAATAGAATGGAAGTGGAAAGCAAAGGAGGTATAGATAAAATAAGAATGGCAGAATGTTGACAGTTATTGAAATAGGATGACAGATAAATGGGGGTTCATTATTCTGTTCTATTCTGTTTACTTCATATATATTTGGAATCCTCTCTTTTTTTTTTTTTTTAATTTTTTTTTTGTTTGTTTATTTATTTTTGAGACAGAGAGAGACAGCATTAACCGGGGAGGGGCAGAGAGAGAGGGAGACACAGAATCGGAAACAGGCTCCAGGCTCTGAGCCATCAGCCCAGAGCCCGACGCGGGGCTCGAACTCACGGACCGCGAGATCGTGACCTGGCTGAAGTCGGACGCTTAACCGACTGCGCCACCCAGGCGCCCCTGGAATCCTCTCTTATCAAGGCCTTTTAAAAATCTTTCTTTCCTATTAAGAGTCACTCAAAACATGGAAGACTGATTAATGAAACAGAAAACTGTTAATCATATATAGTTAAAAAATCACGTTCAAGACATATATGTGACCATCTTAGCCTTAAAGGGAAAAAAAAGACAAACCAAAAGTGTACGTATCTACAATGTTATAACAAGAAGGATATGTGTTTGGGGTGCCTGGGTGGCTCAGTCAGTTGTGTGTCCAACTTCGGCTCAGGTCATGATCTCATGGTTCACAAGTTCGAGCCCCACATCGGGCTCTGTACTGACAGCTCAAAGCCTGGAACCTGCTTTGGATTCTGTGTCTCCCTCTCTCTCTGCCCTTCCCCTGCTCACCCTCTGTCTCTCTCAAAAATAAATAAAAGCATTTTTAAAAATTAAAAAAAAAAAAGAAGGCCAGGCATTAAAAATATGCCAGTGGTCTTCTCCCTGGTAAGACAACAGGTAATACACACACACACACACACACACGTGTGTGTGTGTGTGTGTGTTACATACATTTTTTTTCCTGCCTCAAAATCAGAACTTATGAAAAAAAAATATATTTTTTCTTTCTGTTTCTCTGTATTTTCCAAGTATTCTATTGTGAACATTTATTGTTCTTATAGTAATATAGAAATAGCCATTAGGAACCAGCTTTGGACTGAAAGAAACCTGAGTCTAAATCTGGCTCTACTATATACTAGGTTGTGTGATCTTGGGTAAAATTATTTACCTTTAAGCTCCCGGGTTTTGTTGGTTTGTTTGTTTTTTACCTGCCATGTAGGTATATGAAGTAATATCTACATCATAGGGTCACTGGGAACATTAATAAGACAATGCATTGCAAAACACTTAGCACAATACCTGGCATATGGTAAGTGCTCAAGAAACACTGGCTACTTTTCATTTGTTACACAAAGATAATAATAGCACCTACCTCAGGGTTGTTGTGAGGATTACATGTGATAACTGGCACACTGGAAATACTTATTAACCGTGAGTGACAGTATTATTTGCAATAAGAAAAATTGTTTAAGAAAAGCCTCCTCTCAAAAAATTAAACATAGAGTTACCATATGACCTAGAAATTCCACTCCTAGGTATAACCCAAGAGAAAGAAAAACAAATGTCTACACAAAAACTTGTACATGAATGTTCTCAGCCCCAAGGCAGAAACAACTCAAATGTCCATCAATGGATAAATGTCCATAAATGGACAAATAAAATGTGATATATCCATATAATGGAGTATCAATCAGCCATAAAAAGGAATGAACCACTGATTCATGCGACAACATGGATGAAACTTGAAAACATAATATTATTTGAAAGAAGCCAGTCACAAAAGGCCATATATTGTATGAATCCATTTACATGAAACATCAAGAACAGCAAAATCTACAGAGAAAGAAAGATTAGTGGTTTCTTGGAACTGAGGAAGAAGATGGGAGTGACTGGGGTGGTGGTGACAGCTAAAGGGTATGGGTTTCTTTGGGGCATGATGAAAATGTTCTGGAATTAGATAGTGGTGATGGGTGCACAACTTTGTGGATATATTAAAAAGTGCAGAATTAAAAGGGTAGACTTTATGATACAAGAATTGAATCTCAACTATAAGAAGAAAAGTCCTCAAACCCTTTTCTTCTTTTCTCTGCCTCAAAATCAGAACTTACAAAAATTTAGCTCTCACCGTTTCCTTCGTCTGTCTCCTGCCTTTAACTATAATTATTTTGTGGCTTCTCTTCTTTAAAAGACTAAAAGCATCCTGAGGGCCAGCTCTTCATCTGATTCATCTACTGAACCTCCTAGGTCTCCAAGGAGTGATGTGGGCTTAGCAGGTGCCAATGAGTACTTGCTGAATGAATGACAGCGTGACTGTCTTGCATATGTACAGCACTTTGTAACTATCAGAGTACTTTTGCTCATGCTTTTAACTTGAACTTCGTAACAATCCAGTGAGGAAGCTAGAAAGCTGTTTTCATCTCCGTTTAACAAGGGAGAACTGAAGCACAATGCTACTGAGGAAGAAACACTGGACCGGAATCTAGGGTCTCGTGCTCCAGGCCAGGCTCTGCCTCTAAGTGTCTTAAAGACCCTGAGTGAGGCGCTTCACTCTCTCAGCCTATTTCCCCATCTGCAAAGTGAGAGGTAGACTCTAAGATGAGCTACAAAATCCCTCCCACTATCCTGTGATCCTAAGGACACACTGCCAGGTAGCAGTAGAGTGGAGATGGAACCCAAGTCATCTGTATTCTTTTTCCTCTGGACAGTGCCTCCCACTGTAGAGAGATGTCCCCAGCTAGAGAGACCACTGGCCCCCGCCCCCTTCCAACATTATGAATTATGCAAAGGATGTATGCAAGTTTCCTTTCACTCTATTTGCAGTGGTTTACCTACTGGAGCAATCCTATAGAAGAGAAAAACATGCACTTTCAAAGCAAAAAGGTCCCTGGAAGTGGCATAATAAAGTAAAGAGTTGGGTACTGGAGTCTGGCAGACCTAAAGTTCAAATCCCAGTTCTGCCAACTATCTTCTGTGTGACAACATTTCTAAATCTCAGCTTTCTAATCTGCAAAACAGGATGATAATGCCTATCTTCACAGAGTGAAGAGCCACACACATAAAATGCCTGATATCAAGCCTGGTAAAAATTAAAAAAAAAAATTCTTTTAATATTTATTCATTTTTGAGAGAGAGAGACAGACAGACAGACAGAGCGTGAGCAGGGGAGGGGCAGAGAGAGAGGAAGACACAGAATATGAAGCAGGCTTCAGGCTCTGAGCTGTCAGCACAGAGACTGACATGGGGCTTGAACCCATGAATCACAAGATCATGACCCGAGCTGAAGCTGGATGCCCAACTGACTGAGTCACCCAGGTGCCCCACCTGGTAAAAAATATTTAGTGAACATTCAAATCATTTCATAAGTGTTATCCAACAGATTCCTCATAAACCTATGAAGGTAGGTACTATTATTATCCTCACTTTACAGATGAAGGATCTAAGGCACAGAGAAGTTAATTTCCCTAAAGTTAGTTATTAAATGGAGAGTCAAACTAAATAGTTCGACCCTAAGACCAGGTCACTGGCCACTGAAAAATAGTTATTGTCTTTAATTAGATCATGTCTAAGCAGTCTTACCTAAAAGACACCATCTCTTAGCATTTAGGTTTTAACTAAACATTTAACTTAGCATTTACGGTTTAACTAAGGAAGCAAAATCACCTAGACTCTGACGGTCTCAGACACAAATTTCAAAAGTATATTTCAAGGTCATGGACTAAGTTGGCGCAAGGACAGCATCTGGGAAAGGTTTGGTTGGTGGAACAGGCCCATCAGCAAAATGTCTTTGGAAAAGTCCTTTGCCATCTTCAAGGATCCTGGCTCAAATGATTCTATACGGAGTTGACTAAAGCCTTCTCTGTGAAGTCCATCCTAAGAAATGCTTCACTTTGGGTGCCTAGGTGACTCAGTCGGTTAAGCGTCCGACTCTTGGTTTTGGCTCAGGTCATGATTTCTTGGTTTGTGCGTTTGAGCCCCACATTGGGTTCTGTGCGGACAGTGCAGAGTCTGCTTAGGATTCTCTCTCTCTCCCTTTCTCTCTGCCCTTTCCCTGCTCTCCCTCTCTCTCTCTCAAAATAAATAAACTTAAAAAAAAAAATGCTTCACTTTGTGGGAAACTCTGGATGAAAACTCACCTCGATGGCTTCTCTGCATGAATGGGTTCTGTACTGCCATTCAAGCTTTGTGAAAAATCTTTCTTGATGTTTTCAGAACTTTGCTTTGCAGTGATTATAGCTAATTTATCTGCCTTCATCTAGGGCCACCATTACCTTAAGATAGTGGAAGGGAACAGAAAGAGAAAAGAGAGCATATTTGGATAATGCTGTCTTCTCTCACTGTATTTATATGAGCATCTGCAGTCTTGGATTTTGCCCTTAACTGCATCTTTCCAAACTCTGCCTGATTCAAAGTATGCCTCATAGGGAAGCCTTTGAAGTTTTACCCTCTAACTTTCCTCCTAGCAGAAAGGTGAAGGAAAAGTAAGCCAATCAATGTGGAAATGCTTCCTTTCCAATTCAATTGCAGCTGTGTTACATCCAGATGTCTGGCTCAAGAAGGAACCAGGTAAGCCACTGGCACCCAAACACTCAGGTCTCAACTGGTGAAGTTCCAAGACCAGAAATGCCTGATTCCCATTCTGGGAAAGGCTCCCTAAAGGTTCATGGATAAGCACAGTTTAGAGCTTTCTGAAAATAGAATCTTGGGGTTATGAACAAGGATAAAATTTTGCCACCATCCTGATCCTAACACTGCCTCTGGAGAGCCCCTAGACAGCTACCTGGGTAAGGTCGGATCCTGCTCTGCCCCACTCCCCAAGGAAATGGGGTTAATACCTCCCCAGATGGCTACAGGGAGGATTAAGGGTTATTATTCTTGGCATCCAGCTCTATCACAGCTCTAGCAATTGTGACCTTGTCCATTCTAAAATAAGACATTAAATGTAAAAATGCAAACAGTGATCTCTGAATCTGACTGTATAGTGGGGTAAGGACTTTTTTTCCCTACAAGGCCTTTGACACTTCCTCCTATACTCCAATGTGTTGGCTGAATCCTCCTCTCATTCAGGCCTCAAGTTTTTAAGGTATTAGTCACTAATGCCACAAAGCCCTTGAAGGGGTTAGCAGCTATTACAAATAGCACAAAGAATGAACCCCAAAATTCTCAGGTCTGAATTCACCCTAAAGAAATAAACTGGTACCTTTTTATCCCAAACCCAAGCTCTCAAGGGCAGTCAGTGACATTTAGTGAAAAGTGTATGTTATATCATTTAGTACTCATAAAACCATCGTAAGGAAGGTACTGTCATCTCGTTTCACAGATGAGGAAACTATAGCTCAGAGAAGACACACAACTTACTCTATGTTACACAGCGAAGATGGTACAGACAAAGGTTCAAATATCAGCCCTACTACTACTAACTGCGTAACCTCTAGCACGTTTTTTTTAACTTTCTGGAGCCTCCATTTCCTCATTTGTAAAGTGGGAATAATAATAATTCCCACTTCATAGGGGATTTGAGGATTAAATGAAGTATTGTAGGAAAAGTGTCTAACAAGTGCCTGGCACACAGTATGTATGCAATATGCGTTAGTTTTTTTACAGATCACAAAAACAGGAGTTTGACTCCATTTCCATATAATAATAGGGTTTAAAATACTGAAAGACTACTCAGTCAAATTACCTAAATAAGTATGAACTCCTCTAGTATATCCTGGATAAGAAGTGGCAAAGCCTCTGCTTGAATACCTACAACGATGGGTAACTCACTCCCCCACAAGGTGGCCCATTTTGTTTTTAGAAAACAAATTCTCTCCTATCCAGCCAATATGCACCTTCTTCGAATTTCCATCTCTTGATCCTAGTGCTACACCCTGGTTTGAATTCTGAACATTTCCTTTGTTAGCTGTGTGACCTTAGACAAGTTATTTAATCTCTCTGAACTTGTATCTTCACATGTATAATAGGGAAAATGATTTCTGCCTACCAGAGCAGTGATGAGGGCTAAATTAGATAAAGTAAAAACACCACCTAGCACACAGTCCAACATACCAGGCCCTCAATAAATGTCAGTCACATTTTTGAATGTATTCTAATTGGTAAATACCTCTTAAAGTAAGTTATTCATAATTAAATGTACCACCAAGGGATTGGTTTCTGATGAAAACCGTCAGGAGTTTTGAAACTTAGGAGTTATGGGAGTCCCTCTGCAATGGCGGCCCAAAGATGCAGTGGAATCCAGAAAGGTAAGGATGAAAGAAGAAAGGAGTCAGGATCACTCAGTGACCCAAAAGAAAGATAAGTACCACCATATTACATGTTGTCTAGGATTCCCTGAGACCCAGGACTGCACACGTGGGCCACATTCCCTAACTTAAAAAGAAGAGAAGAAAATAATTAAAAAATAATTAAAAGTCACAGTTCTGGGTCTTCGTAGCAATTGGCCCCTCAAAATCCAAAGATGTTTAGCAGAGGGCTTTAAGATCTTCAGTCGTATACTTCCAGATCCTGAAGTCTACATGTGCGGAAAAAAACCCTAATATGATGTCCCATGAGTCACTATTGAGTTCCTTTAAGCTAGAAAATTTGTCAGCTGCATGACAACTCTAAAACCCAAAAGTGGCAAATTGCCAATGTTAATACCATCACCACAAGCATTACACATATTCTCTTTCTTTCAGTAACTCCAAGGTAAAGAGTCTCGGGCAGACATATGAGTTGTTGTTCAATTATTCTTCAGAGGTGACCCAAAGCACTGCTTCTACAAATTGAGATGTGGCTTGAACATAAGTGCCCCCCAATAGGTCAAAAGAGGGAAGGATAGCAGGACCCCAGTATTAAAGCAGCAGGATCACAGACTATGGCAGAAAAGGTTGTTTCCCATTTGCCAATGAAATACAACAACCTGTAATGAAGATTCACTGTTAGTCTCAGAGTTAGCCCAAATGAGCCTTACCAGTTACTCTTTGGTCTGTGATAGAGGATCAAATTATTATACTCAACAGCCAAGATTCAATTCAATCTCTTTAAAAATATAAGAATTACAAGGAAGAATAGGCCAAAACTCAAACCAGAAATAGCCTTAAGTAGGTCCTTCACTTAGCGAAGAGACTGGCCACTCCGGAGGGACTTTAAGGTACAGAAAAGCTTTGTTCAGACCACTGAGCATATCTGTGCCCTAGGTAGAGATTTCATAATGTTTTTGAGTCAGGAGGTGTCTTCCGAATAGTTTTCTTCTCAAAACTGTTCCAGGCTCTGTTAAAAGGGAACACTTAACTGCCACTTTACTCTCATCATCTACCCCATCCTTGCAAAGAATGGGGAAGTTACAGCCACCCGATCAGGCTTCTAAACTCACAAACCTAAGAGGAAAACTTTAAAGTTGCTCTACCACTACCTCAGGAAGTTAAAGGAAGTCACTGAAAAAAAGGACTTTGAGGAAAACAGTCAAATTAGGCAGCCAGACTTTAGTCATAAGTCCTGACACGTCTTTTCTAGAGACCCTGGTAGTACACCTGCAGAGGAGAGTCAGAGGTCACTAAGCAAATTCAACCTGGCTGGCAAGGGGGAGGGGGGGTACGACCCACTGCAGCCTTCAGTGACAAGAATCGGATCCTACTGGTTCAACCTCTCTTCTTTTCCACACTTCCTATTTCCCTTTGAGGTGGGTACTGAAGAGCCCATTCCCAAGTAAAGGCCCTCTGTATGGGCGTTACAGTCGCCTGGTGGAAACACCTTGGCAGACTTCAGTTTGGTGCCAGGATGGGCCACTGAAGGCATGTGCAGCTGCAAGAAGCCTGACCACGGACGGACACACGGGACGGACGGACGGACACACACACACACACACACACACACACACACGCACACACACAGAAAGAGAGAGCGAGAAAGAGCGAGCGCGAGAGCGAGCGAGACAGAGCGAGAGCAGGAGAGCAGGAAACTAAGAGAGCAGGTCAGGTCAACGTAGCCCTCCCAGCACTTCCACCTGCCCCCTTCTTCCTGAGACCAGCGCCAGATCAGATGTCAAACAAAAAAGTCCGCAAAAAAGTCCCGTGATGGGACGACTTCCACCTCTCCCTTGGCAGAGCCTCCCTGAGCCTCCCGCACCACCCACGTCCCGGCCAGCCCTCCATCCCCACCCCGCCCCCGGCCCACTGTGCCCTTCGCCCCAGCGAGGCCTGCCCCCTCTCGGGACACCCCGGAGCCCCGAGGCAGGCGGGCTCAGGCCCCCGGGCCGGCAGGGCTGCGGCCGGCCCAGAGCGAGCGGCCCGTGTGCCGGGGCTGCGGGAGCCGGTTCTTGCTTCGGCGCCCGGCGAGGGCAGGGGGCGGTGGCTACCCGTACCTGTCAGGCCTCTTCCCAGGACCGGCGGCGGCGCAACTTCAGGAGCCCATGTCCGTCCGGGGGGCCCGGCCCCTCTCCCGGGAAGGGGGGGCGCGGATCCCGGGGAGGGGGCTGGGGGCCCGGGCAGCTCTAGCCCCTTCCCATGCTCCCCGCCCGGCGCCTGGCCCGGGCCGGACAGCGCCTCCGCCCGCCCCTGCGCACCGCCTCACACCCGCGCTCACACACACTCACACTCCCTCGCGCGCTCTCACACACGCACTCCCCTCCCTCCTCCTCCTCTGTTTATCTCCTCCAGCTGTCTGGGGACCCAGGAGAAGCCCAGCACTGCGCCTGCGCCACGCAGTCTCCGCCCCCGCCCCGCGCCTCACAGCCGGCGGCTACGCTACGGAGAGAGCGTCCGGCGGTTTCCAGAATAGCTAGACGGGCCCCTCCCCCCTCGCGCGCCCGGTCAACGTCTGCTGCCGGCGGTGCCTACTAACCTGCTAGTGGGGGAGACCCGCACCGCCGCGACCAATCCGCTCTTGCGCTCGCCGGACCGGCAGCCAGTGGGCAGGCGGGAAAGCCGGGCTGAGCCCCGGCGCATCCTGGGAGTCGTAGTTTCTCTCCGTCGAAGAGCTCCTGCCGGGCGGGTTCACCCCGCCCAGTTGCCATTAGTTACCCTGACGCACCGCCCACCCCACATCCACGTAAAATGCTCCCTCGCGTTGCTTCTGGGGCACCTCTCACACTCACCCAAATGCTTCTCAGAGCCCGGCGCAGTCTCCTAAGAGCCTTACCGAGACTTCCTCAGATCCCCTGAATTGGGAGACTTTTCAGGCTGGGGCCCCAGTGCCCCCCCCCCCCCCCCCCCCAAAGCCGACCTTCATCTTAACTCCTTCCTGACCTGGGTGGCTACTGAAGAGGCGCATTCCTCACCCTTGTTCCTGGGCCTCAAGGAAGAGGAGAAAAGGTAATCAGTCAGTTCTACGCAGAGTGGCTTGGAGGGGAGCCAACCACACACAACTCTGGAAACCCTCAGGCTGACAGAGACAAGGTCCATCTGAGACTAACTGGTGGAGGCACTACTGTTCCCACCTCGAAGGAAGAGGAAGTTCCAGCCTAGTGGAGTGCCAAGTCTGACAGAGGAGACACCCTCCTCTCTAAGGAAGTTGCCAAGGTGACAAGGGAGGCATCGTGCCTAACTTATGAAGGCAGAGACCGGGCCCCACCCATGAAGCGCCTAAAGTCAGAAAAAGATATTGTCATCTCTTGAGAATGGAAACTTGTCACTCACCTGTAGGGTGCCATTTGTCAGATAAAAATAATTCACTTTTATTGAGCATTTACTATGTCACCACTGTATTGAGTATAATTTTTAGATACTATCTGGGTTTTGCAGAAAAGAAAGCTGAGACACAAAGGTTAAAAGCTGCTTGCCCAGGGTCACATAGCTGACAAGGAACCAAATAGGGATTCAAACCTAGATCTGTATTACAGCAGAGTCTGAGCTTTTGAACACTACCTGTCCCTCCAGTGAGAACCAGGCAGTACCCACTCTCAGAAAGGAAGATACATATTTAGCATTTATAGTGTTTGTCCCATGTTTATCACTCCATGACTTGCTTGTTTTTTCCTGCTTCTGCTCACATCAAGTGTATAAATTAGTCTGTGAGCTCCCAAAGGGTGATTTCTTCCCATTTGGAGGAGTTAGAACCTACTTGCAAATTCAGCTTTGTGAAATGCCTATAAATGTGGGTCATTCTTCCTGATTTCTCCCCCACAGATGTTCCACTGAATATAAAAAATCATAAACTTTAGGACTAAAAGAGAGCTTTAAGATTATCTATCCGTAGCTCTCCAGGCTCAGGCTGAAACCCTGGCTAAGGTCACTGGCTCAATTAAATTGAATAATAGCTAACATGTATTGAACATTTACCATGAGAGATAAGTTCTTATCAGCGAATTAAGCAATACTCCCACAAATCACATAGTTGGTACAGTTGGGATTAAAACCCAGATTATTTGAATCCAGAACTTCCATTTTCAACCATTGCTCTATGCTGGCAATGTCACAGAGACTCTTAGAAATACTGACAGAGGGGCACGTGGGTGGCTCAGTCAGTTTAGGCATGGGACACTTAATTTCAGCTCAGGTCATGATCTCATGGTTCATGAGATTAAGACCTGAGTCAGGTTCTGCCCTTGAAGCCCAGAGCCTGCTTGGAATTCTCTCTCCCTCTCTCTCTGCCCCTTCCCTACTCATGCACATGTGTGCATACTCTCCCTCTCTCTCTCAAAAATAAACAAAACTTAAAAAAATAAATACAGAGAAGTGTGGGTGATGTTTCTGTGATTACTAGCACAGTCTTTGTTTGACACATAGTAGACACTCAGTAAATATTTGTTTAGCAGAATGAACTTTGTTGTTACGGAATGGATGATAGGATGAAAAATACTAATAATAGCTGCAGCTACAATTAATTGATTATTTTCTGCCAAGAGCTCGCTTGCCCTCTCATGCACTCTCTTTCTCTTTTCTACATATATGAATATATATGCACATATGAGTATATTGCATATCTATACATGTATATGCATATATGTATGTACAAGTGTATATATTTATCTATGTATACACACCTACATTCACACACTAACTCATTTGATTCCCACAACCACCTTATGATTTAGGTATTATTCCTACTCCCATTTTTAAAAATATGTTTATTTTGAGAGAGTGCGAGCACGAACCGAGGAGGGGCAGAGCATGAACAGGGGAGGGGCAGAGAGACAGGGAGAGAGAGAATCCCAAACAGGTTCCAAGCTGTCAGCACAGAGCCCAATGCAGGACTTGATCTCACAAACCTGTGAGATCATGACCTGAGGCGAAATCAAGAGTTGGACACTTAACTGACTGAGCCACCCAGGTGCCCCCCCTCCCATTTTTACATAGAAAAAACAGATTCAAAAAAGAAGATATTGTCATCTCTTAGAATGGAAACTTCTCATTCTCGCTTCCAGCCATAGATGTTTGAGAACTTTCTAATCAAGAGAGCTGGGCTACTTTGGGAGGTGGTAAGCTCTCTGTCTTTGATAGTATTCAAGGGTAGGATAGTTCAGGATACTGCAGAAGCAATTATTCTATTGGGTAGATATTTAAGTGATACTTCCAATATTCTCTTGTTTGGCTTTTGGAAGCAGACAAGGATTATTCAAATAAGGCTTGTGACAATGAATGTAGCTCCTTTTTCTCTCCTAGGTGCACTAGATAATGCCCCAACTGAGCAGCTCTGCAGAGGCAGTCACTGATACAACCATTTTCATTTCCTGATTGGACTCCTGGGAAAAAGTGGGTATATTCAACCTAAAGTTGAAGATTCTCTTATTCTACAACCCAGAAATTTTACTTCTAAGAGTTTAGAGGAAACATTACATGTGTGCACAAGGAAACACGGCAAGGAACACTACTTCTGGCCCGTTATGATAGCAGAAAAAGTCAAAAAAACCTAACCTATAGGGGAATGGATGGATGAATCATGGTTTATTCATACAGCAAAGCACTACACAACCATATTTTTCTACGAAAAACACACGTTAACTATCAACACGTAAGATGTTTATCCATGCGCCAGCTAAAATCACTGAGTACCCCTGCTCTTCCTGTGTTGCCTCCCACTTCCCTCACTGATACTTTGTGTCTTCATCTGTAACTAGGGCTAATAAATCCCTCACAGGATTGTGGTTTAAAACAAATGAGGAAGGGGCGCCTGGGTAGCTCAGACGGTTGAGCGTCTGACTCTTCAGTGCAGGTCATATCCCAGTTCGTGAGATCGGACTCTGCGCTGACAGTTTGGAGCCTGCTTGGAATTTTCTCTCCCCTTCTCTCTCTGCCCCTCCTCTGCTTGTGCTCTCTCTCCCCAAATAAATAAACTTAAAAAAAAAAAAAAAAACACTAGGGGCACCTGGTTGGCTCAGTCTGTTAAGCGTCTGACTTGGGCCCAGGTCATGATCTTGCGGTTTGTGAGTTCAAGCCCTGTGTTAGGCTCTGGACTGACGGCTCAGAGCCTGGAGCCTATTTTGGATTCTGTGTGTGTGTGTGTGTGTGTGTGTGTGTGTGTGTGTGTGTGTGTGTCTGCCCGCCCCTCCCCCACTCACACTCTGTCTCTCTCTCTCTCTCAAAAATAAACATTTTAAAAAAACATTAAAAATTTTTCTAAAAAATCAGGGAGATAACTTCTGATACTTAAACTCAAAAAAAAAAAAAAAAAAACCCAGATCAAATAGAATTCCAGTGTTTAAATGTACATGAGGAATAGTTAACCTTGCAGGCAATAGATCAAGTTTCCTTCCCCAGGGACCGGGTTAGTGCATCAAGGCACTAAAAAGCCAAAACTCTGTTACCTGTTGGAAGAACAGGTTATTTAGCCTCTTTATGCCTCTGTAAATAGAGTATACCATATGCCGCTATCTACTTGACAAGAGTTATAAATAGAAATTAGCAGTATGTATGTGGGACACACTGAAATTATGAAATTCAAATTTTAAAACACCAGTGAATTGGAGGACTGACACTACACAACGTCAAGACTTATTATAAAGCTATAATAATCAAGTCAGTGCAGTATTGGCAAAAGCACAGACAAGTACGTTAACGGAACAGAATAGAGAACCCCAAAGGAGACCCACGCAAATATAATGAACTGATTATTGACAACGAAGCAAAGACTATTCAATGGAGAAAAGGTAGTCTTCTCAGCAAATGGTGCTGGAATAACTGGACATCCACATAACAACAACAAAAAAATCTAGATACTGCCCTTACTTACATCTTTCACAAAAATTAACTCATATGGATAATATACCTAAATGTAAAGCACACAACTATAAAACTTCTTGAAGATAACTCAGGGGAAAATTTAGGTAACCATGAGTGGGGCGATGAGTTTTTAGATCCGTGAAAGAGAAACATGGAAACCTTGATTTTATTAAAATTAAAAACTTCTGTTCTGCAAAAGACACTGTTAAGAGGATAAAAAGACAACCTACAGAGTGTGTGGGGGAGTGTGGATTTGCAAAACACATATCAGCTAATGGACTTGTATTCAAAATATATAAAGACCTCTTAAAACTCAACAACAGGGGCGCCTGGGTGGCTCAGTCAGTTGAGCGTCCAACTTCGGCTTAGGTCATGATCTCACAGCTCATGAGTTCGAGCCCCGCGTTGGGCTCTGTGCTGACAGCTCAGAGCCTGGAGTCTGCTTTGGATTCCGTGTCTCCCTCTCTCTCTCTGCCCCTCCCCTGCTCATGCTCTGTCTCTCTCTCAAAAATAAATAAACATCCCGAGAAAATTTTTAAAAAAACCTCAACAACAACAACAACAACAACAAAAACAACCCAATTAAAAAATGGACAAAGATCTGGACATCTCACCAAAGAAGATGTACAGGTAGCAAATAAGCATATGAAAAGATGTTTCAAGATGCTCAGCATCAGATGTCATTAGAGAACTGCAGCTCAAAACAACGTACCACTATACGCTTATAAGAATGTCTAAAATCCAAAAAACTAACAATGCCAAATGCTGGCAAGGATGTGGAGCGACAGCAACTTTCATTCATTGCTGGTGGGGATGTAAAATGGTACAGCCACTTTGGAAGACAGCCTGGCAGTTTCCTATAAAGCTAAACGTAGTCTTACCATATGATCCTGGGATTGCACTCCTAGGCATTCACTCAAATGAGTTGAAAACTTACATCTACACAAAAACCTGCACACACAGATTTACAGCAGCTTTATTCATAACTGCCCAAAACTGGAAGCACCCAAAATGGCCTTCAAGAAGTGAGTGGATAAATAAGCCATGGTACATCCACACAACAGAATATTAATCAATGATAAAAAGAAATTAGTGGGGCACCTGGGTGGCTTAGTTGGTTAAGCGTCTGACTCTTGATTTCAGCCCAGGTCATGATTTCACATGAGTGAGTTCTAGTCTGTGAGTTCTAGTCCCACATCGGGTTCTATGCTGACAGTGCAGAGCCTACTTGAGATTCTCTCTCTCTCTCCCCGTCTCTCTCTGTCCCTCCCCTGCTGTGCTTTCTCTCTCTCAAAATGAATAAATAAACTTTAGGGGCACCTGGGTAGCTCAGTGGGTGTAGCGTCCTACTTCGGCTCAGGTCATGATCTTGCCGTCCATGGGATCGAGCCCTGCGTTGGGCTCTGGGCTGACAGCTCAGAGCCTGGAGCCTGCTTCGGATTCTCTCTCTCTCTCTCTCTCTCTCTCTCTCTTTCTCTCTCTCTCTCTCTGCCCCTCCCCCTCTTGTGCTCTCCTCTCTCTCAAAAATAAATGAATAAACTCAGGTAGGACCAATCAGAGCTAATTCAGGGGCTTTTCCTACAATGATGGCAAGGGGGTGTCTGTTTGTTCTCGACTGGTAGCTGTGTCCAGGTCCTCTAACCCTGGAGCTGCAGTGACCAGCACTGGGTGAGAGGTTGGTCATCTGAGGATGGATCAACACGGAGAAGAGTAGAAGTGAGGTGGAGGGAGACAGAGGGAGGAAGAGGAAGAGAGAGAGAGCTGCCGGATCCAGCCTGAAGACAGACAAATACCCGGGGACTTTTCAGTTGCAAGAGCCAAAACATTCCTTTTTATTCTTAAGTCAGTTAATTTAATGTAGTTATTTAACAAGCACTTAATAAATGCCAGGAACTAGTCTAAGAGCTCTACAAATATTAACTAGTTTACTCTTTGTGACAACCCTATGAAGGCAGGTAATAGAGTATTTTCATTTTAAACATGAGAAAACAGAGGCATGGGATAGCTAAACAACTTGGCTGGCTCTCTCTTGGGATGTTTGTCCTTAGAACCTGGCGACGATTTGACCTGACTCCAGACAGATCCCACACTTACTCCTTTGGCTGTAGTTTTCAAGTTCTCCTCGTCTACCTCCATCTTTCTCATTAGTACCACAGTCACAGACCCTCTATACTGTTCTGCATTTAATAGCTTCCCTTAAGTTCACTTTCAATCAATTCACTTCTTTGATTTGTCCCAAGCCATAATGTCAGCGACATCATGAGCTTGATGCCCTAGACCTATCTTTCTATGAAAAACACACGTTAACTATCAACACGTAAGATGTTTATCAACACGTAAGATGTTTATCCATGCGTCAGCTAAAATCACTGAGTACCCCTGCTCTTCCTGTGTTGCCTCCCACTTCCCTCACTGATACTTTGTGTCTTCATCTGTTAACTAGGGCTAATAAATCCCTCACAGGATTGTGGTTTAAAACAGATGAGGAAGGGGCGCCTGGGTAGCTCAGACGCCTGAGCGTCTGACTCTTGACTTCAGCTCAGGTCATGGTATCAGTTCGCGAGATCTGACTCTGCACTGACAGTTTGGAGCCTGCTTGAGATTCTCTCTCTTTTCCTCTCTCTTTGCCCCTCTTCTGCTTGCTCTCTCTCTCTTTCTCAAGATAAATAAATAAGCTTAAAAAAAAATGAGGAAATAACTTAGGCACTGCTTTGTTGATTGTAAATCATGAAACACAGGGAGGTACGATAGCTGTTAAGATGACTAACTCCCCAAGGGCAAGGATGAGGGTTTTGGGGTTTTGACCTCTTATGTTTCATCTTTATACCAGTCTCTTTCTCTACATGCCAGTCTTACTAAGTTGTGTTTATGTCCTCGGATGGGCTCTGTTTCTCTCATTGGAAGATTTTTGCCCAAGCATTCTCTACACTGTCACACTCTTCCCATGGGGGCAGAGTGTGCTTTTCAAAACTGGCCACAGTGGTATTTTTTGTCCCATGGTTATTCTATGCCAGTAAGGTTTGGGGGAATTTGATTTGTGCCCATAGTAACTAGAACACCTCCTCTCTTTGCCTGGCTCACTCCCACTTGTTCAGCTCTCAGATGAAATGCCTCTTCTTCTAGAAGGTCTTCCCTGAGCAAAACTGGGGTAGGTCCCTGGTCATAATCTCCCATAGCATCTTCTACTTCCTCGTTTGTGACTCTTATTTCACCTGCCATGATTTTTTTTTTCACTGTTGGCTTTTCCTATTCTGTGAGCCCTCTGAGGGCCAGGACCATGTCTGCCTGCAGGATTTCCAGCAGCTAGCCTGGTGGATACCTGCACACAGGGGCTCTCAGTACTTATTGAGGGAATTAATGGATATAGAACTAAATGAGACCAGTGACAGGTTGCAGCTGCGTGAGGGAGGCTGGGACAAAGTTTAAAAAGAAAGGCAAGGTAGTGTGAACAGCACCAAGCTAGGGAAGTGTGAAGAATGATAGAGGCCAGAAGAGCCTTCCTAATCTAGTTTTGAGGATCAGGAAGAATGGGCTACCCGGGAGTGAGATTTGAACCCAGGCTTCCCAGGAAGATCCACAATATGCACACACAATGTTTTAGTTGAATCATACATGCCCATCTTGTCCTGCCACAAAATTCTCCAAATCCTTGCTACTTAAAATGTGCTCTAGGACCGACCACAATGGTATCACCAAGGAGCTTGTTAGAAAAATGCAAGTCCATGGGCTCCACCCCAGACCTACTTTTTAGTTTATTTATTTATTTATTTATTTTTAGAGAGAGAGAGAGAGAGAGAGAGAGAGAGAGAGCGAGCAGGGAGGGACAGGGGGTGGGGCGGGGCGGAGAGAGAGAATTCCAAGCAGGCTCCATGCTGTCAGCACAGAGCCTGATGCGGGGCTTGAATCGACGAATTGTGAGATCATGACTTGAGCCGAAATCAAGAGTGGGACGCTTATCCAACTGAGCCACCCAGGTGCCCCAGATACTGTGTTTTATCTAGATAAATAAACACATCAAAGCTTAAGGCACTGTACCTTGATTGCAGAAGCTGTAATTTTTGGACTTAGTACCTTACACGCATTCAAACGTCAGCTCCATGAAGGGAGGGTTTTTACCCACCTTATTCTCTTCTGTATCCCCCAGTGCTTGCATATGATTAAAAACCCAAGCTGAGAGCTAGGAAACCTTATGCACTTAGTGTTACACTCTCCAGTGCTCTCACAGAGGATCCATAGGATACTGAAGCTGGGAGGGCCTCAGTTACCAGCCAATGCTGTCTGTTCAAACTACCTGCAACAATGGGGGGGGGGGTGCTCTATATCTGTGCTGTCAAATATGATAGCAGCTACCCACAACTGTCTATTGAGAGCTTGAAACGTTGGTTAGTATGACTGAGAACTGAATTTTAGATTGTAGTTTTAATTAATTTAAATTTAGCCACACATGACTAGTGGCTACCACATTGTCATCACAGGCCTAGACAAATCCTTTGTTCAATGGACAGGAAGACTGAGGCTTAAAAAAAAAAATGTCAGTGACTTGAGTAAGCTCACACCGCGAGTAGATGGGCACCTCGATGTGATTTGATGAGCACTGAAGGTGAAGCGCACAGAGCTTAGAAAGAGACTGGTCTAGGTCTCTGGTAGTGGTTTCAGGCCCAAGAAACTGGGCAACTCAAATAACTTCTCTGGGCCTCACAACTCTTCTGTAAAAGGAGGCTTTTACGTTGCATTTGCTTGCTCTAAAATCCCTTCTAATTGTTCGCGTTGAAAGGTTCTAAAGGGCTCTTTTTGTGCCCTCCTTGCACAGTGCCACCTAGTGGCGCTCTATGAACCCTGCATCTCCTCCTCCATCAATTTCTTGATGGAGGATGGAAACTTGTGAGTTGACCACTCCCTTACTGTGAGTGATTTGGCCATCAGATCCCACTCCAGTCTACTCTCCTTACAGACTTGGGCAGCAGTTCGGTGCTGGCACTGCTAGATGTCCCAGGGCTTTTCCTGACCACCTCCCACACCCTTCAACCACAGGAACAAGCTTTGTGGCTTTGTTCTTGGTGAAGCCATACCCAACTTACATGTCAAAAGTCCCTGTGTCTGGTCCGTGGCATGGCAGCCACCTCCTCTGCCAAGCCCCCAGTTTGATTTTTTCTCTCTCTCTGGACACAGCTCAACTGATGACCAAGAAAAGAGCCAAGCAGGTGGAGATCCATGAGGCCCTTAACATCAATCTGGAGACCAGTGCAAGAAAGATTCTCGAGGTTCTTACCCCCAGGATCATGTGACCTTGAACAAGTTATTTAATTTTTCTGAGCCTTAGTTTGCACAGTAGAAATAAAAAATATCTATTTCTTGGGTAGTTTTGAGAATCAGAAACAATATGTACTTAGTGCATAATAGGTGATCCATAAATGGCAGTTGGTTATAATCACAGTAATAATATACACCTTCTATTTGGTTGGGACTGATATCTGAACTCTAGGGGATGCAGAAGAGTTGTAGAAGATGTGATCCCAGGAGGCTGCCACAGCAGTTGTAAACAGCAGCCTGCCACGCGGAAGCAAGAATAGATCATTGAAGGCAGGGTATAATTAAGTGCAAAATGGTGGGTCATGGCCTGAGAGTGCTGCAGGAGCACAGAGCCAGGAAAGATAATAATCATCCTCATGTCTCATCACACTTCAGTGTTTACACCGTTCTTTAACATCTATAATTTTACTTATAACAGCTGTGAAGTGGATATTAATGTTGTCATCCCCATTTTACAGAAGGAACTGAGGCTCTGAGCAAAGAGGAGACTTGAGCTAGAGGCATCCTGACTCAGTTACATCCTTCTTTCCACTCCCCAGAAGGTTTTCTGGGTAAGTCTGGACTTGGGATGGTCTTAAAAGTTGACAGGCATCAGAGAAACAATGGAGGTTCTTCAAGCAGGGATACGGATTGGGGATTCAGGGGAAGAGAGTATGAAATTGGCCCAGATGAACACCGGGATCCCTCTGAGTGGAGAGAAAGCCCTGATTCTATACACTAAGGATTCCTAACCCAGCCTGGTGGGGCAGAAGAGGTTGGAGAGGGCTTCCCGGAGAAAGTGGCATCTAGGCTGAGACCTGAATGATGAACAGGTGTTGGCTAGACCTCCCAGGGAGAAGAAATATGAGCGCATTTGGGGAACTGGAATTGGTTCAACCAGGCAGGAGCAGAGTGTGTTAAAAGTGAAGCTGTGGCCAGATGGGGCAGAGCCTTGTAAGCCACATTAAGATCTTAAACTTTATTTCAGGCCACTGAGGAATCAATGGGATGTTTATCCAGGTAATTTGAGCTTTAGACAAATCACTCTGATTGCAATGTGGAGACTGAATGGCAGGGGACAAACTGGAGACAAAGACTGGTAAGGAGGCTGACGCAGCACCCAGGCAAGAAAGGAGGGCTGCCTGGTGGAGAGAGCATAGCAGAGACTGAAGATCTTGCAGATTTGGGAGACAATTTAAGAGGCAGAATGGACTGGAGTTGCTGATTGATTGGAAACTGCTGGTGTGTTGGGGGGGGGGGGGGCGGGGAGAGTCAGGCAGAAAGAGAGGAGGTGAGGATGACCTCTGGTTTCTAGCTGGAGCAGTTGCGTGGGTGGCTGGGTTTATCCCTGGGCTGGGGAAGAAGAGGGAGAAGCAGTCCCTTGCAGGGAGAGCAAAGGGGAGGGGCTTTGAAGGGTGAGGGGGATTTAGCAGCAGATGGGGATGAGGGGGTACTCTTAGTGGAAGAAAGCAGAATTTCCTCTTTTTATTCATTCAATACCTTAGGGACCTACTATGTGTCAGACACCAGGAATGCAGCAGTGAACCAAACAGACCAGGTCCTTGTCCTCATGAAGTTTACATTCTAGTGGGTAGAGACAGACAAGAAGCAGAGAAATAGGTAAATATGTTAAGGTAGGGCAGTTGCTATGAATGACGAAGAGTAAACGGAGGTGGGTGATGGAGGCTGCCATTTGGATGGGGTGATCAGGAAAGGCTTCTCTGACTTATAGGCAGAGATTTGAACAAAGTGAAGCAGTGATATGGGGAGCAGCGGTTCACCCTTCTGGGTAGAAAGAAGGGCAGGGCTTAAAGGGAGAGGTTCTCTGTATGCTGGGGCCACGCTAACCATGGCAGGGGGTGAGTTCGGAAACCGGTTTTGCTTTCTCCCTGTTCTGCCACTTACCAGCTGCATGATCTTGGGCGCGGCACTTACCTTCTCTGAGCCTCAGCGTTCTCATCTACAAAATGGGTATACTACTACAGAGTTGCTAGGAGGACCAAACAAGGTTATGCATAGTGCCTGGCACAGAACAGATTTCTCGGTAACTGTAGCCTTTTGTTTTCTCTTTCCCTGGAGGGATTAAAAGTTATAGGATGGAGAAAACTGATTTCATTGAGCTGAGGTGAGAATCTGATAAATTCTGTCATTGAACTCTCGTGGCTACGACTGGCTGGTGCACACCAATATGTTCTGTCACTTCCTTTTCCTCTCCCTTCTTTTCCTCTCCCAGCTTCTGACCTTGATGTATTTGTTTCCAAGCAAGCCTGCTGAAGAGAGACTGATATTGGACAATTCTCCTGACGGCACGGTATCCTAGGTTCAATCTAGAAGTCCCTCTTTTGCACCCGAGCCCCCTGTCCCAACCGATGAGTGGTTTCAGTTCACTCTGGGAGGAAGGAATAAACAGAGAGGGTGTGGTGGAAAAAATGACTCAACCCAGAGCTTGGTGATTTTTACAAGAAAGCTCCACCCTGCCCAGGGGTCTCTGTGCTAGGTGGACGGCTCCAACCCTTACCAGGTGTGACATGTTGAGATTCTAAATGCTGAACCTCCAAGGACCACTGAACCAGCACCGAGTAGGGGGGGCAGGGTGGATCTTGGAGGTGGTCATCTCTGTGCTAGTGACTTGGATTCATGCCAGAGGTTGGCCTCTGCAGGCAAAGAAGGAAGAGCATGTGGAAGGAAGGGGCATCAGAAGGGGAGGATTGTAGGGGGCCTCAGGAAGCTGATCTGTGTGACCATGGCTGAGTCATTGTGTAATCAGTCACACCCTTGCTCAATAGCCTTCAATGGTTCCCCATTGCCACAGGATAAAGTCCTAAAGGCTCAACCAGAACCCAGCCTACAGTCTCAGGCGGTCCTGCTACTCTACCCCTTCACATGCTTCCTACAATGCTTTCTGCTTAGAATAAGCAAGACTGTCTTTTTTTTTTTTTTTCTGATGCTTTTCTCCATTTCATATATATGTGTAGTTGTATATATGTCTATATTTCAGTATGCACACATATATACACACACACACATCATATATATATAAAACCAAACTTTTCCTTTAGAATAATTTTAGATTAAAAATTTTTTAATGTTTATTTCTGAGAGAGAGTGCAGAGTGCACGTGGGGGGAGGGGCAGAGAGAGAGGGGGTCAGGGGACCCAAAGCGGCTCTCTCTGCTCTGACAGCAGAGAGCCCAATGCAGGGCTTGAACTCATGAACCGTGAGATTATGACCTGAGCCTAAGTCAGATGCCCAATGGACTCAGCTACCCAGGCGCCCCAGAACCATTTCAGATTTAAAGAAAGATGTAGGGGCAGCCCCAAAGGTGCAGCCTGGGTGGCTCAGTCTGTTGAGCGTCCGACTCTTAATTTCATCTCAGGTTATGATCCCAGGGTCGTGGGATCGAGCCCCGCTTCAGGCTCTGCGTTGAGTGTAGAGCTTGCTTAGGATTCTTTCTCCTCTCTCTCCCTCTGCTCTCTACCCCACTTGCACTCTCTCTCTCTCTCTCAAATAAAAAAAGAAATAAAGAAAAGGTACAGAGATAGTCAAGAGAGTTTCTATATACGATTTACCCAGCTTCCCCTAATATTAACATCTTGTATTACTGAGGTGTATTTGTTAAAACTAAGAACTCGACATTGATACATTTCATTAACTAAACTCCAGACATACTCAGATTTCACTAGTTTTCCACAAATGTCCTTTTTCTGGTCCAAGATCCCATCTTGTAGGATACTATGTTGCATTTACTCCTCATGTCTCTTTAATCTCTTCAAGTCTGTGACAGCTTCTCAGTCTTTCCTGTCCCTATGGCCTGGATAGTCTTCAGAAGCACTGATCAGATCTTTTGCAGAATGTCCTTAATTTGGGTTTATCTGATGACTGTGGGTTTAGAGGAAGAATAGCACGGAGGTGAAATGCCCTTCTCATCATATCCCCCTATCAGAGTGCACGTGCTACCCATGTGAATTATTACTGGTGACGTCACCCTGGATCACTCCGTGATATCTGCCAGGTTCCTCCGCTGTAAAGATACTTACACCCACCCGCATATCCTACTCCTTCCCCTCCCTCTGCTATTTCCATACTCTATTCTTAAGCAACTCACCAAGGCCAGCCCACACTCAAGGAGTAGAGAGCGGGACTAAGGTCTACTTTCCGGAAGGGGGAACAACTACATAAATTATTTGGAATTCTTTAAAGATCTGTCTCTTCTCCCCTATTCATTCATTCAATCACTTATTAATATCATAATGAACTCAGCTCATATATATTTATATTATATTTTGGATTATAATCCAATACTATACTGTTGTGGTTTTTTTAAAGATTTTATTTTTTTAAGTAATCTCTACACCACAGTGGGGCTCGAATTTACATCCCCAAGATCAAGAATCACATGCTCCTCCGACTGAGCCAGCCAGCCAGGCACCCCTCCCTCAATACTATGTTATTTATGGGGCGCCTGGGTGGCGCAGTCGGTTAAGCGTCCGACTTCAGCCAGGTCACGATCTCGCGGTCTGTGAGTTCGAGCCCCGCGTCGGGCTCTGGGCTGATGGCTCAGAGCCTGGAGCCTGTTTCCGATTCTGTGTCTCCCTCTCTCTCTGCCCCTCCCCCGTTCATGCTCTGTCTCTCTCTGTCCCAAAAATAAATAAACGTTGAAAAAAAAAATTAAAAAAAAAATACTATGTTATTTATTTTGTTGCTCAAATTGTGGCTCCCAGCTTTAGCCACTGGGAGCGCTGTCAGGATGACTCTTGTGTCCTTTGCCACACCTTCATCGTTTTGTTTTTTGAGCTGTACCTCACCGCCACAGGATAAAGTCATTAATTATATTCATTCCTTTGTATCTTCCTCCTGAAACCTTCCCCTGACCTGCAAAGCTGGGATTGGGTGCTCCTCACATGAGCATTTGTAGCACCTAGTACTTATTCCTGTCCTGATTCTATATTAATGCATGTCCATGGAAAACAAGTTAGAAGATGCAGATGTTTAAGGAAGAAATCAAGCTAGCATTTTCACGGTCCAGGGGAAAACTGTCTAATGACCACAGTGGTATGAGAATATAATGGGTTCTCTTTCAGATTTGTGCTTCATTCACTAGCCACATGGGGCCAGTGAGCACATGAACTGTGGCTGGATCTGAGTTGAGATGATTTAGTACCAAAAAAGAATGTAAAATACCTCATTAACAGCTTTTTATATTGATTATATGCTAAAAGGATAATGTCTTGAGTACGTTGAATTAAAGAAAACGTTATTGGGGCGCTTGGGTGGCTCAGCCGGTTAAGCATCTGACTTCAGCTCAGGTCATGATCTCACAGTCCGTGAGTTCGAGCCCCGCGTCGGGCTCTGTGCTGGCGGCTCAGAGCCTGGAGCCTGCTTCGGATTCTGTGTCTCCCTCTCTCTCTGCCCCTCCCCTGCTCACACTCTGTCTCTCTCTGTCTCAAAAATAAATTAAAAAATTAAAAAAATAAAGAAAACACTATTAAAATTAATTTCACCTGTTTCTGTTGACCTCCTCCTCTTCCTCCTCCTCCTCCTTCTTCTTTTATTATCTTTTATTATTATTATTGTATTTAACAGAAAAATTTAAATTATATGTGTGGCCTGCATTATATTTCTGTCAGACAGGGGTGCCCCATGACCAGATGTATTTGAGCACTGAGTGGATTTTGGTAGAGTGGTGATGGCAGCAGTGGAGGTTGGATTAGGTGACATTTATTTATTTGTTTGTTTATTATTTTTGTATTAAAGTATAATTAATATATAATGTCCTACTAGTTTCAGGTATATAATAAGTCAACAGTTCTATGCATTACTCAGTGCTCATTAAGATAGTGCCCTTGATCCCTTTTCCTATTTCTCCCTTCCCCCTCCCCACCTCTCCTCTGGCAACTATTAATTGTTCTCTGTACTTAAGAGTCTGGGTTTTTTTTGGGGCGCCTGGGTGGCGCAGTCGGTTAAGTGTCCGACTTCAGCCATATCACGATCTCGCGGTCCGTGAGTTCGAGCCCCGCGTCAGGCTCTGGGTTGATGGCTCAGAGCCTGGAGCCTGTTTCCGATTCTGTGTCTCCCTCTCTCTCTGCCCCTCCCCCGTTCATGCTCTGTCTCTCTCTGTCCCCAAAATAAATAAACGTTGAAAAAAAATTAAAAAAAAAAAGAGTCTGTTTTTTTACTGAGAACAAACTGAGGGTTGATGGGGGGTGGGAGGGAGGGGAGGGTGGGTGATGGGTATTGAGGAGGGCACCTTTTGGGATGAGCACTGGGTGTTGTATGGAAACCAATTTGACAATAAATTTCATATATTTTAAAAAAAGAGTCTGTTTTTTTGTTTCTTTTTTTCTTTGTTTTGTTTCTTAGATTCCACATATGAAAGAGATTATAGGGTATTTGTCTTTCTCTGATTTATTTCACTTGGCATGATACCCTCTAGGTTCATCCATTTTGTTGCATGTATATATATATATATATTTTTTTTTTCTTTATCCATTCATCTATAGATGGACAGTTGGGGTTTACTTGCATACCTTGGCAATTGTAAATAATGCTGCATGACCATAGGAGTGCAAATGTCTTTTAAAATTCATGTTTTTGTTTCCCTCAGGTAAATACCCAGTAATAGAACTACTGGATCATATGGCAATTTGGTTTTTATTTTTTTGAGGAACTTTCATGCTGTTTTCCATAGTGGCTACACCAATTTACTTTCCCACAAACAGTGCACAAGAGTTCCTTTTTCTCCACATCCTCGTCAACACCTGTTATTTCTTGTCTTTCATTTTAGCCATTCTGACAGGTATAATGTGCTAACTGATTTGTGACTTATGATTTCCATGTCACTGGTGATCAGTGGTGATGAGCATCTTTTCATGTATCTGTTGACCATCTGTATGTCTTCTTTGGAAAAATGTCCATTCAGTCCTCTGCCCACTATTAATCAGATTGTTTTTATTTTTGTTTTTGTTTTTGGTGTTGAGTTGTCTAAGTTCTTTATATATTTTGAATATTAGCTCCTTGTCAGATATATCATTTGCAAATATCATCTTCCATTCAGCAGGTTGCCATTTTGTTTTGTTGATGGTTTTCTTAGCTCTGCAAGAGCTTTTTATTTTGGTGTAGTCCCAATAGCTTAATTTGCTTTTGTTTCCCTTGCTTCAGGTGACCTACACATCTAGAAAAATGTTTCTATGGCTGATGTCAAAGCAGTTACTGTCTACATTTTCTTCTAGGAGTTTTATGGTTTCAGGTCTCACATTTATGTCTTTAATCCATTTTGAATTTATTTTTGTGATTGGTGTAAGACAGTGGTCCAGTTTCATTCTTTTGCATCTAGCTGTCCAGTTTTTCCCATACCATTTATTGAAAAGACTTGCTTTTCCACATTGTGTATCCTTGCCTCCTTTGTCATAGGTTAATTGACCATATAAGCTACTACTGAGCCGCTACTCTGTTCTACCGATCTATGTGTCTGTCTTTGTGCCGGTACCATACTGTTTTTGATTACTACAGCTTTGTAGTATGTGTTGGGATTATGACACCTCCAGCTTGGTTCTTCTTTCTTAAGATTGCCTTGGCTACTTGGGGTCTTTTGTGGTTCCACACGATTTTTAGTATTATTTGTTCTAGTTCTGTGAAAAATGTTGTTGGTATTTTAATAGGGATTGCATTTAAATCGGTAGATTGTCTAGGCAGTATGGACAGTTTGACAATATTGGTTCTTCCAATCCATGCGCGTGGAATATCTTTCCATTTCTTTGTGTCATCTTCAATTTATTTCGTCAGGATTACATGATCTTTTTTTAATAGGTTTTATTTATTTGTTTGTTTATTTTTATGTAATCTCCACACCCAGAGATTGAACTCACAACCCTGAGATCAAGAGTGCACACTCTTTCGATTGAGCCAGTCAGGGACTCCATGATTATGTGATCTTTATTTTTATTTATTTATATATTTTTGGCATTATCTGATCTTATTTATTTTATGTATTAAAAAACCCTTTTTTAATGTTTATTTATTTTTGAGAGACAGAGCACGAGCAGAGGAGAAGGAGAGAGATAGGGAGACACAGAATCCCAAGTAGGCCCCAGGCTCTGAGCTGTCAGCACAGAGTTCAGCCAGGGACTCGAATTCACGAACTGTGAGATCATGACCTGAACTGAAGTCAGATGCTTAACCGACTGAGCCACCTGGGCACCCCTAGGGTTACTTGATCTTTAAAGTAGATTTTATCCTTGAGAGCTTATGATTCTATTCCTCTAGTCATTCTCCCACTCTTTGACTATACCTATACTCTGCTTGTGCCAAATTGTTCTCTTTTTTTTTTTAATGTCTATTTATTTATTTTTGAGAGAGTGAGAGCAAGTGGGGGAGGGGCAGAGAGAGAAAGAGAGAGAGAACCAAATTGTTCTTTTTTTTTTTTATTTTTTTTTCAACGTTTTTTATTTATTTTTGGGACAGAGAGAGACAGAGCATGAACGGGGGAGGGGCAGAGAGAGAGGGAGACACAGAATCGGAAACAGGCTCCAGGCTCCGAGCCATCAGCCCAGAGCCCGACGCGGGGCTCGAACTCACGGACCGCGAGATCGTGACCTGGCTGAGGTCGGACGCTTAACCGACTGCGCCACCCAGGCGCCCCTAGAACCAAATTGTTCTTATTCCCCAAACATTCCCTTTGGTTGTTTCTGAGCCTTTGTTTACCGGGTATGCTCCATCTAGAATGTCTTCTCTACTATCTCTTCTGTCAGAATCCTACCAAACCTGAAAAGCAACTTACATGCCCCCTCATCCATGAAGCCTTTCATGGCCCCTCACAGCCAGAAGTAAATTCTAAACATCTCCAGCTCCACTATCCACCACCCCCTCCATACATTCCGTACTTTGGCAATTTGCTGACTTCCATCCCCCTACTAGATTGGAAGCACGTTGAGGGCAGGGGTAGATGGCACAGATACTTGTAAGAACCAATGTCCAGATCCACAAACTTTACTCATGCTCTTTCTGAAGACCCACCTTTTGGAGAACACATGCTGAGGTCCAGGGCCATTTTCTTTCCCATCTCCCCTGCTTACACTTTACAAAAGCCACTCACCCAAGTTTTTACCCACAGCATTGGGGGGTGGAGATGTCGCACTTCAGGGCACCAACTAAAGATAAAGGATTCTGATGACTGAATAATAGGCATTTTGCCAATCGGGCAGTTGCTAGTTCTTTGCTTTCAATAAAGTTGAAAGAGGTTCTAATTTTGTTGTCATTAAAAATAACTTTTGATAACAGACCGCTATGTGATTTTTGTCTTGTAACCCAGAAGGAATTCAAATAATTAGGTGACATGATTATATTATTGTAACGAAGCTCTCTCCATTCTCTTCTGCTTATTTATGTGAATATGGTTTCTCAGTGATTCTATTTATAAACATAAAAAATAGACATAAAATTGTAGCTGAACCCAGCTTTATTCCAACAATAATAATATTTATCCAGAAATATATGAACTGGGGAGCCTGGGTGGCTCAGTCAGTTAAGCGCCCCACTGTCCATTTCAGCTCAGGTCATGATCTCCCAGTCTTGAGATCAAGCCCCTCAGGCAGGCGTGGAATCTACTTAAGATGCTCTTTCCCTCTCTCTTTGCCCCTCCCCCACTTGCACATGCACATGTACTCTCTTTCAAAAAAAAATTTTTTTAATAAATAAAAATTTAAAAAAACACAGAAATAACATGTACTAATTGCAAAAAGTCTATTTCAGTAAAAGATGCATTTCCAATATTATTTTCCTGTTGGCTTAATAATTACTTAGGTTAAAAAACAAAATTCCACTGAGTAAATTTGATGATCATGAATCAGGTAGGATCCCATCTCGCAAGTAGAGAGGTGCTTGGAGGAGTTGTATGAAACAGAAGGTTTTTACAGGAAGGAGCACAGGCCATGAAAACTTATAAAAAAACAAACAAACAAAAAAGAAAGGCAAGACCACCTTCCTTGTTGCAGGCAAGATCTTTTTCCTTTTGGGGAAAAGGCAGAGGGTCTTGATATGCAGACTACTTCCTCTTCCTTTATGGGATGGAGAAGGCCTATGCATGGATTACCCCATGGGTGCTTATCAGAAAATTCCTGACTGACTGATTAGGATTTTACATTTCTTAGGGAGGTTGAAAGAGCATTTCGATTAGATATTAAGCCCTGGTTTGGTGACTTGGCCTGGCTCAAGTAATGCCTTGTGGGACCTGTGGTTTTCTTTTCTTCTTTTTCTTCTTCTTTTTCTTCTTCTTCTTCTTCTTCTCCTTCTCCTTCTCCTTCTCCTTCTTCTTTAATGTTTATTTATTTATTTTGAGGGAGAGAGAGAGAGAGAGAGAGAGAAAGCTTGCACACACGCACAGGGAAGGGGCAGAAAGAGAGAGAGAGAGGGAGGGAGGGAGAGAGAGAACCCTAAGTAGGCTCCTCACTGTCAGTGCAGAGCCCAGGGCTGGGCTTGATCCCACAAACCATGAGATCATGACCTGAGCCAAAATTAAGAGTCAGATGCTCAACTGACTGAGCCACCCAGGCGCCCCTGTGGTTTTCTTTCCTTTTTTTTTTTTTTTTAACGTTTATTTATTTTTGAGACATAGAGAGACAGAGCATGAACAGGGGAGGGTCAGAGAGAGGAGGAGACACAGAATCCATAACAGGCTCCAGGCTCTGAGCTGTCAGCACAGAGCCCAACGTGGGGCTCGAACTCACGGACTGCGAGATCATGACCTGAGACGAAGTCGGACGCTTAACCAACTGAGCCACCCAGGCACCCCTGTGGTTTTCTTTTTAACATGTATCAAAAGATATATATTACGTTGCTTCGATCAGTTGTGTAATAATACACATAATAATACCGGTAATCTTTGTATTATTTAAATTTCAAAAATTTTCTTTTTTTTTTTTTTTTTAATTTTTTTTTTCAATGTTTATTTATTTTTGGGACAGAGAGAGACAGAGCATGAACAGGGGAGGGGCAGAGAGAGAGGGAGACACAGAATCGGAAACAGGCTCCAGGCTCTGAGCCATCAGCCCAGAGCCTGACGCGGGGCTCGAACTCACAGACCGCAAGATCGTGACTTGGCTGAAGTCGGACGCTTAACCGACTGCGCCACCCAGGCGCCCCAATTTCAAAAATTTTCAAATTGTAATTTATATGTAAATTTCTCTTGAAGTATGAATTAGGTAATCAATAACAGACTTTCAAGCATAAAATACATCATCCTAGGATAACAATGTGTGAGAGGAAGCAAAATGTAACTATACATTCGAGAAGAAAAAAATAATGATATAGTATTTCTGTCTGTTTAAGTAGAGTTTGTTCCAGTATGTTCTCAAAATGAATGATAGTATATTGGTGATGGGACAGTTTTATTTAAAATATTGATATTTACAGTATTCTAGGAAGTGTATTCTTCACAATGATTTACATTTAAGATGAACATTTTAGTTGTCAATTAAAAACTATGCCAGGGGCACCTGGGTGGCTCAGTCAGTTGAGCATCAGACACTTGATTTGGCTCAGGTCATGATCCCAGGGTCATGGGCTGGGATCCACACTGAGCATGGAGCCTGCTTATGACTCTCTCTCTCTCTCTCTCTCTCTCCCTCTCTCTCTGCCCCCTCCCTTGCTCACGCTGTTTCCTCTCTCTCTCTTAAAAAAAAAAAAAAAAAAAAAAGCCAGATATCCTGCCTGTGCTTCTGAAGACCATTCTTTGCCCTCCCCCCCACCTCTACTCCCCTAGTTGTCTGATTTTGATGGAGGACATCAATGGCTCTGTGTCTTCCGGTCTTGGTTTGGGTTGGGCCAATGCGGAGCCTTAGCAGGAGACAGAAGGGGAAAACAAAGTGAGGTCAGTGACTCTATGGCTCTAGTTCCTACTCTCTGGAGGTCTAGTTTATCTGACCCTGCCCCTGGACAGAAAGTTAGTGCTTCTCTCAAGCAAAGGACTTGTCCCTCTAGGCCTCAGCTGGTAACAGCCTGGCTGCTGCCTATCCCAGTTTCCTGCAGGATCCCTTGTGATTTTTCTCTACCTCGACCACACCTTCTAAATTACCCCTTTGTATATGGTATAACTGTCTTGAATTGTCTTAATTTGAGTGTGACATTCATTTTCTGTTAGAATTCTCACAAATGCAGAAGGGATGCAGAATTTGAAAAAAATCCCCTGGGGCGCCTGGGTGTCTGAGTTGCTTAAGCATCCAACTTTTGATTTTGGCTCAGGTCATGATTTCACTGTTTGTGAGATTGAGCTCCATGTCAGACTCAGTGCAGAGCCTGCTTGGGATTCTCTCTCTCGCTCTTTCTCTCTGTCCCTCCCCTGATTGTGCGCCCTGTCTCACGCACACGTGCTCTCTTTCTCAAAATTAAGATAAATAAACTTAAAAAAAAAATTAAAAACCTCTTAAGGGAGCCAAAAAAGCAAAAATTCTGAAGACCACTGATTCACCCTATAGCCTCATCCAGTCATTCAATAAACATTAACTGCATCATACCTAGTGCTCCACTACAGAGATGAATTACATGGGGTCCCTCTCCTCAGGTAATAATAATTGAGTGGGACAGAAGACACACACATAATTAAGCAAAGGGCAACATAATGGAGAATGATATGTGCTTTATTTTTTAATTTATTTTTTATTTTTTAAAGTAAGCTTCATACCCAACCCGCAGCCCAACGCACAGCCCAACACAGAGCTTGAACTCACGACCCTGAGGTCAAGACCTGAGCTGAGATCAAGAGTCAGATGCTTAATCCACTGAGCCATCCAGGTGCCCTGATATGTGCTTTAATAAAGATATGGGCAAAGGGTGCCTGGGTGGCTCAGTGGGTCAAGCATCCGACTCTTGATCTCAGCTCAGGTCTTGATCTCAGGATCATGAGTTCAAGCTCCGTGTTGGGCCCCACACTGGGTGTGAAGCCTACTTAAAAAAAAATAAAATAAATAAAAGTATGGACAATAAGTTGTGGGAGCCCTAATTCTACCTGGGGGACCTGGGGATAACTTCACTGGGAGGTTTCATTTGTTTTATGGCCGCAAAGTTAAGTAAGAGCTTGCTGGATGGAAAAGGGAGAAAGGGCATTCAAGGCAAAGGGGCAACGTGAATAGAGAACCAATGGTTATCAAAGGATTGCTGAGTCATGGCTGTGTTTCCAAAGGTGGTTCAAAAAGCACAAAGAATAAAGGAAATAATATGTAAGTATGATTAGGTTAAAATAAAGAACTTCTACATGGCAAAAGGCATTATAAACAAAATTAAAATACTAAATGGATCCCAGGAAGAAGATAATTGCAATTCATGTATAAAGAACACCTAGAAATCGGTAAGAACTAAAGATAAGCAAGCAAGTTGAAACATAAGCAAAGGACAGGAACAGACATTTCTGTAAGAGGAACTCCCGAAGGCAGAGAAATGCAGATCAACACGATTAGATAGCACTTCCAAAGAACAAATGTAGAAAAGGGAAAAATAATAATTTTACAGTGGAGAAACCTGGAAGCACCACATTAACCATGTGGTTGAGGGTAATCATGTCACCACCAGTAGTAAGTCACGTGGGTAGCACGTGCCCCCTGATAGGATGTGATGAGAAGGGCACTTCACCTCCATGCTATCCTTCCTCTATACCCATGATCATGAAAACATAGATAAACCCAAATGAAGGACATTCTGTAAAATATCTGATCAGTGTTTCTGAAGACTATCCAGGTCATAGGGCCAGGAAAGGCTGAGAAGCTGTCACGGACTTGAAGAGACTAAGGAGACATGAGGAATAAATACAATGCAGTCTCCTAGATGGGATCTTGGACTAGAAAAAGGACGTTATGAAATCTGAATTAATCTGGAGTTTAATTAATAGTAATAATCTGAAGCACCTGGCTGGCTTAGTCGGTAGAGCATGTGACTCTTGATCACAGGGTTGTGAGTTTGAGCCTCGCATTGGATATAGAGATAGCTTTGGAAAAAAAAACAAAAACAAAAAAACAAGTAATAAGCCAATGTTGGTTTCTTAGTTTTGACAAATCTGTCATGGTAATATAAAATGTTAATATTAGGGGAAATTGAGTGAGGTGTATGTGGGAATTCTCGTGACTTGTTTGCAACTTCTCTTTTGATTTAAAGATATTCCAATGTAAAAAGTTTATTTAAAAAAATGCTGAGACACTATTTTATACCCGTCAAATTAACGAAGGATAGAAAGCCTGACTCAAACAAGTATTGAGGAAGATATGGGAAAGGTGGGTCTCTTATACTTACAGGTGGGAGGGCAAAAGATGCCTTAGGAAGGGGTGCCTGGCTGGCTCAGTCAGTAGAGCATGTGACTCTTGATCTCAAGGTTGTGAGTTTGAACCCCACATTGGGTGTAGAGATTAAGGAAAAAAAGATACGTTAGGGAAAACACTTTTGTCTAGTAAAGCAGAGAATATACAAACCCTACAATCCAGAAATCATTTTCAAGTATATAGGAGAGGAATTCTTTTTTTTTTTTTTTTTTTTTTTTTTTTTGAGAGAGAGAGAGAGGGCACAAGTGAGCAAAGTTCAGAGAAAGAGAGAGAAGTGGGGGTCACCCAAAGCAGGGCTTGTGCTCACCTGAAGCGGGGCTCGAGCTCCCCCAATGTGGGACTTGAACTCACAAACCAAGAGATCATGACCTGAGCCAAAGTCAGACACTTCATGACTGAATCATTCAGGAGCCCTTAGGGAGAGGAATTCTTAAGCATGTGCACCAAGACGCATGTGTCAGGGCAATTGATATGGCATGGCATTGTTCACAATACCATAAAATTAGAGCAACTTCAATGTCCATTAAACCTGGATGGAGTGTTTGAAAAATAAATAGCAAGAAAGCCAAGAGGGCTAGAGCAGAGAGAAGAAGGGGAAATGGTCAGAGATGAGGTCAGAGAGATGTGGGGGCTACATTGGATGGGGGGTCTTAGAAATCATAATGAGGACTTTGGAAGGTCCTGAGCAGAGGGAGGCAGCATATGACTTGGGCTTTAGAGGGCTCCCTCTGGTTGCTTTGTTGAGACGAGACTGCTCAGGGGCTTTTGTAATAACTTGGGCAGGAAATGGTCGTGGTTTGGTCCAGAGTGATGGCGGGGGAGGTGCTAAGGAGTGCTTGGGTCCTGAACATATTTTGCAGATCTAATTGGCAGTATTGACATGAAAAAGGTTCACTAGTGAAGTTTGACTGAGGATTGACATGAAAGAAAGAACGGATGACTCAGGTTTTTGGCCTGAGTAAGTGGAAGGATGGAGGGACTGTTCCCTGGATGGGGAAGACAGTGCAAAAAGCAGGCTTGGGGCCAAGGTGGTGGGGAGAAGGCCTGAAATTCCCTTTTGGACGTGCTGAGTTTGAGGTTTCCATCCAACAACCAGGTGGACATGTGGAGTATTCAGTTGGACACCGTAGCCTGGAGTTTAGATCAGATGAGATAAAAATCTGTGTATGATATGTACTTAGACGTTATTCGAAACCTCAAGAAAGGGTGAGATCACCAGAGAAATGAGTATCAATGCAGAGCAGTGCAAAGGTGGGAACCAAGCCCTGGGGCCCCAGGATATGCAGACTGTGTGCAGGAGGCTGCGGAGGAGAGAGTGGAGAAGGGGAGGATTCAGCAACAAGACCAAAAGGCCAGTGGGGCGGAGGAGGAAGGGCAGGGGTGGGGGTGGGGGGACCAGGAGAGAGCAGAGTTTCATCAGCTAATTGAAATGAGTTCAAGAAGGAACAAGTGATCACAAGCATTGAAGGCTCTTATAGGTAAACCAAGAAGAGAATTGAGGAGTGGCTGTTTGAGCAACGTGGAAGTGTGGAGGGGAAGAGTAGGCCTCCCCAAAAGATATCACTTCGGTAAAAGGCTTGTTTTTTTTTTAAATATGTATTCATTTTTTTTTGAGAGAGAGAAAGAGAGACACAGTGCAAGTGGGGGAGGGGCAGAGAGAGTCAGAGACAGAATGCAAAGCCGGCTCCGGGCTCTGGGCTGTCAGCACAGAGCACAACGCGGGGCTTGAGCTCACAGCCATGAGATCATGACCTGAGCCCAAGTGGGACACTGAACTGACTGGGACACCCAGGTGCCCCCAAAGGATTATTTTGATCTGGAGGTAACTGAGAAGAAGCAGATGCAAGGAAGGCTCTCTGCCCCGCCCCCCCTTTGGATGAAAGGAGGATACAGATTTCCAAACGTGTCCCTGCTCCTTCTCTACCAGGAAGGACAAGAGTTAATCCCTGAGACAGCCTTAGACCCTTAGCCTGGAGATAGCACCAGAGGAGTCTGTATAACAAACATCACTAATGAACCTTTCTCTATCGTTAGTTTCCCATATGTTTGCCTTCCCACAATTTGCTGCCCCTGGAGACGGGTTCTTTTCCATTGTCTTGTCACTTCCCTAAAAATGTATTGTCCTTTGCTAAGATGATATATAAGCCCAAGCTCTAACTAAACCTTTGAGTCTCTCATTGCTGGGTATGTGATCCATGTGTTCGGGAACTACTGTTCGCTTCTCCTTTGTTAACCTGTCTTTGGCCAGTCTCATTTACAGGGCCTCAGCTGGAGAACCTAAGAGGGGCGGAGGGAGAGATTTTTTTCCTCTCCAACAGAGGCCATCAGTTACATTGACAAGAGGGTTTGGGTATGGCGTATGGGGGCGAAAACCTAACTGGACTGGATTGGGGAGAATGGGAGGTGAGATGATGCAGACAGTACAGACAGCTCTCTCGCTCGTGGCAGTAGCTGGAGGGTGTGTGGGCTACAGAGATGTGTGTGTTCAAGTGTCAAAATAATACATTACCCCACAGTAGAAGTTGCCTGTCATTGATAGAAGTTGATGTACATAACATTCATGAGAGAGGTTGATGTCAATAAAAACTCAGAGACTTTTTAAGATTTGATAAAATAGTACAGATATCTGTTATATATATATATATGTACATATATATGTATATATGTATATATGTATATATATATGTATATATATACGTATATATGTACATATATATATATACACACACATATACATGTATATGTATATATACATGTTGAAAGCAAATATAAGAAACTGTAAGGGACACCTGGGTGGCTCAGTCAGTTAAGCACCTGACTTTGGCTCAGGTCATGATCTCATGGTTCGTGGGTTCGAACATCCCCATCGGGCTCTGTGCTGACAGCTCAGGGCCTAGAGCCTGCTTTGGATTCTGTGTCTCCCTCTCTCTCTTGCCCCTCCCTCCCTTGTGCTCTGTCTGTCTCTCTCTCTCTCAAAAATAAATAAACATTAAAAAAATTTTTGGGGGGGCGCCTGGGTGGCGCAGTTGGTTGGGCGTCCGACTTCAGCCAGGTCACGATCTCGCGGTCCGGGAGTTCGAGCCCCGCGTCAGGCTCTGGGCTGACGGCTCAGAGCCTGGAGCCTGTTTCCGATTCTGTGTCTCCCTCTCTCTCTGACCCTCCCCCGTTCATGCTCTGTCTCTCTCTGTCCCAAAAATAAATAAACGTTGAAAAAAAAAATTAAAAAAAAATTTTTTTTTAAAGAAACTAACAGCTGATAATTCAGAGAGGTGAAAATTTTGGTGTTTGTTATATTATCTTTATACTTTCGAATTGTCTTATAAATCACTAGGGGGAAAAAAGTTTATGGGCCCGAACGTATGAAGCACCTTGTGTGCCATGCCGAGAATGGGGGTATCCAGCTGTCTAAACAGAGGATGACCATGGCTCAGAAAGTTCTCCCTGAAAGCTGTGTGTGTGGTCAGCTTGTGTACAGCAGATTGGAAGCGGGAGTGATACAAAGTCTACTTTAGTGGATCAGGCTGGAGTTTTCCAGAGTGAGGATGGGACCATCGGCTTCAAAACCTCCCGAAACACTTAATAAAATTTCCAGCCCTGGACCCTTCCCTTCCAGCCTGCTAAATTCTAACCTGTCCAGCAGGGCCAAGCAATCTGTATGTGGAACACAGAGCGGCAGCAAGTTCAGGGGACGATGGGAGGCTATGTTTTGTACCTGGAGATGGAAGTGCCCATGGGATGTCCAGGGGGGGAGTGGATGTGACTATCAAGTTCACCGACAGGTGTTTATCAGCTTCATCATCAAGCTCCCATTGCAGGAAACACAGGGACTTGCACATAGTAGGTACTAAATGTTTATTGAGTGAATTACGATGAATTAGCTTAAAAGCTCCCTCGCTGAATTCCAAATTCTAATTCCTGACCTTCCTTCCAACTCTCTTCTACTTGCCCAGGGTGTGTGTGTGCTTTCACACTGGCTATCAGCCTAGAGATAAGCTTATGATTCAGTGTTAGACAGACTTGGATCCACACCTGGCCCCTTTTTCCCCCAGCTTGCTGGGCACAAACAGCTCTCCTCTTGGAGCCTTGATTTTCTTTTTTTTTTTATTAAAAAAAAATTTTTTTAATGTTTATTTATTTTTGAGAGACAGAGACAGAGGATTAGTGGGGAAGGAGCAGAGAGAGAGGCAGACACAGAATCTGAAGCAGGCTCCAGGCTCAGAGCTGTCAGCACAGAGCCCCCCCCCCCCCCCCCCCGCGGGACTTGAACTCACAAACAGTGAGGTCATGACCTGAGCCGAAGTCGGCCACTTAACCAACTGAGCCACTCGGGTGCCCCAGAGCCTTGTGCAAATAATATATCCTGTCATGCATTCATTCTTTCATTCATTCACTCCCTCATTAGGGTTCTCCTGCCTGGAGCTGACATCCCGTGGTGGGGGAAATGGCAATAAACAATAAATATAGCAGATAGGTAAATTAGACCGTATGGGAGAATGTGCTACGGGGGAAAAAAGGAGCAGAGTAAGGGCTGAGACTGGGGGGTAGTGGTGGTGGTTGGGCAGGGAAAGCATCGCTACTAAATAGAGTTATCAGGCAGTAGGCCATGTGCAGAAGGGAGATTTATGGGAAGGCTTGAGGGATGTGAGGGAGTGAGCCAAGTGGATATCTGGGGAAGTGTGTTTCAGGCAGAAGACACAGCAAACGCTTAAGGCCCTGAGGCAGAAGTGTGACTGACAGTGTCTGAGAAATAACCAAGAGGGAGTGTGGTTGGAGTGGTGCAAGTGAAGGGAGAGTGGAAAAAAGAACCTTGCAGGGGTGTGAGATTACATAACAAAGGAAAGACATAAACAGGCACTGAGTGCTAACTATTTGCCAGGAACAGAGATTGACATATTTCAGTCATTTAATCCTCACTGTAACCTTGCAAGGCAGGTGCAGGCATACCTCATTTTATTGCGCTTTGTGGATGTTGCATTTTTTACAAATTGAAGGTTTGTGGCAACTCTGCATTGAGCAAGTTTATTGGTGCCATTTTTTCTAACAGCATTTGCTCACTCTATGTCCCTGTGTCACATTTTGGTAATTCTCACAATATTTAGACTTCTTCATTATTAGCTTTGTTATAGTGATCTATGATCAGTAATCTTTGGTATTACTATTATAATTGTTTTGGGGAGGCATGCACGGCACCTGTATAGGATGGCAAATTTAAGTGATAAATGTGTGTGTTTTGACTGCCCCACTCCATCTCTCTCCCTTTCCTTGGGCCCCCTTTTTCCCTGAGATACAGCAATATTGAAATTAGGCCAATTAATAACCCTACAGTGGCCTCTACGTGTTAAAATGAAAAGAAGACACACTTCACTCACTTTATTTTTATATATTTTATATATATTTTTAAAAAAATTTTTAATGTTTATTTTTGAGACAGAGACAGAGCATGATCAGGGGAGGGGCAGAGAGAGAGAGGGAGACACAGAATCCGAAGCAGATTCCAGGCTCTGAGCTGTCAACACAAAGCCCCATGCAGGGCTCGAACTCATGGACCTTGAGATCATGACCTGAACCGAAGTCGGACACATAACTGACTGAGCCACCTTGCACCCACACCTCATTCACTTTAAATCAAAAGCTTGAAATGATTAAGCTTAGTGAGGAAGGCACATCGAAAGCCAGGATAGGCCATAAGCTCGGCCTCTTGTGCCAGTTAGCCAAGTTGTGAATGCAAAGGTAAAGTTCTTGAAAGAAATTAAAAGTGCTATACCAGTGAACACACAAAATGATAAGAAAGTGAAATAGCATTAATGCTGATATGGAGAAAGTCTGAGTGGTCTGGCTAGAAGATCAAACCTGCCACAACATTCCCTTAAGCCAAAGCCTAATCCAGAGCAAGGCCCTGACTCTCTTCAATTCGGTGAAGGCTGAAAGAGGGGAGGAAGCTGCAGAAGAAAAGTCTGACGCTGGCAGAGGTTGGTTCATGAGGTTTAGGGAAAGAAGCCATCTTCGGAACATAGAAGTGCAAGGTGAAGCAGCAAGTGCTGATGTAGAAGCTGCAGCAAGTTCTCCAGGAGATCTAGCTGTGATAACTCATGAAGGTGGCTCCACTAAGCAACACATTCTCAATGGAGAAGAAACAGCCCTCTGCTGGAAGAAGATGGCATCCAGGACTTTTATAGCCGGGGAGAACTTGATGCCTGGCTTCAAAGCTTCAGAGGACAGGCCAACTGTCTTCTTTTTTTTTTTTTTAATTTTTTTTTTTCAACGTTTATTTATTTTTGGGACAGAGACAGAGCATGAACGGGGGAGGGGCAGAGAGAGAGGGAGACACAGAATCGGAAACAGGCTCCAGGCTCCGAGCCGTCAGCCCAGAGCCTGACGCGGGGCTCGAACTCACGGACCGCGAGATCGTGACCTGGTTGAAGTCGGACGCTTAACCGACTGCGCCACCCAGGCGCCCCCAGGCCAACTGTCTTCTTAGGGGCTAATGCAGCTGGTGACTTTAAGTTGAAGCCAATGCTTATTTCCTGTTCTGAAAATCTTAGGGTCTGTAAGAATTATACTAAATCTACTCTGCCCGTGGTCAATCAGTGGAACAACAAAGCTTGGATGTCAGCACATCTGTTTACAACATGATTTAGTGAGTGTTTTAAGTCCACTACTGAGACCTGCTGCTCAGAAAAAAGGATTCGCTTCAAAACATTATGGCTCATTGACAATGCACCTGGTCACTCATGAGCTCTGATGGAGATGTACACTGAGATGAATGTTGTTTTCATGTCTGCTGACACGATGTCCATTCCACAGCCCATGAATCCGGGAGCCATTTTGACTTTTGAGTCTTATTATTTAAGAAAGACATTTGAGGGCGCCTGAGTGGCTCAGTTGGTTAAGCGTCCAACTTCGGCTCAGGTCATGATCTCACAGCACGTGAGTTCGAGCCCTGCAGTGGGCTCTGTGCTGATGGCCCAGAGCCTGGAGCCTGCTTCAGATTTTATGTCTCCCCTTCTCTCTGCCCCTCCCCTGCTCATGCTCTCTCTCTCTCTTTCTCTCTCTCAAAAATAAATAAACATTAAAAAAATTAAAAAAACAGAAAGACACTTAAAAAATACATTTCATATGGCTACAGCTGCTTTAGATAGTGATTCCACTGATGGGTCTGGGCAAAGTAAATTGAAAACCCTCTGGAAAGGATTCACCATGCTAGATGCCATTAAGAACATTTGTGATTCATGGGAAGGGGTCCAAATATCAACATTAAAACAGGAGTTTGGAGAAAGTTGATTCCCACCCTCATGGATGACTTGTGAGGTTCAAGACTTCACTGGAGGAAGTAACTGCAGATGGGGTGGAAACAGCAAGAGAACTAGAATGAGAAGTGGAGGCTCGAGATGGGACTGAATGGCTGCGATCTCATGATAAAGCTTGAATGGATGAAAGATTGTTTTCTTATAGATGAGTAAAAAAGTAGTTTCTTGAAATGGACTCTCCTTCTGGTGAAGATGCTGTGAAGATTGTTGAAATGACAACAAAGGCTTTGGAACATTACATAAACTGAGTTGATAAAACAATGGCAGGGTTTGAGAGGATTGTGTCCAACTTTGAAAGAAGTTCTACTGTGAGTAACATGCTGTCAAACGGCATAGCAGAGAAATCATTTGTGAAGGGAAGAGTCAACTGATGCAGCAAACTCCATTGTTGTCTTATTTTAAGAAATTGCCCCAGCCACCCCAGCCTTCAGCACCTACTAACATCAGTCAGCAGCCATTAACATCAAGGTCAGACCCTCTACCAGCAAAAAGATTGTGACTTGCTGAAAACTCAGATGATGGTTAGCATTTTTTAGCTATAAAGTTTCCTTTTTTGGGTTTTCAAATACTCCTTTTTAAAAAAAATATGTTATTTAACTTACTTTTTTTTTTTTTAAGTAATCTCTACACCCCACGTGGGGCTCAAACTCATGACCCTGAGATCAAGAGTCATATTGTTCTACCGACTGAGCCAGCCACAAGTCCCAAATAATCCTTTATTGAAATATTTTCGTTCGTAGTTCTTAACGAGCTGGGCATTCCACTGCACCACTATTGACGTCATCAGGGTAGCAGCCATCAACATTGCAGCCCACAGATTGGGCAGTCCCAGGATCTCTTTAATGGTTCCAGAGAGTTCTCTGGCTAAAGATCTGTGCTGCATATGACGGCCAGTGTTGACAATCTCATCAAAAGTGATATTTCCACTGTGTTTAATGTTTTTCTGCTTCTTTCTGTCTCTTGGTGGTTCCCTGAGGGCTTTGATAATTAGGGCCGAGGCAGAAGGTAGCTCTTCAATCTGGGCCTGTCTGTTCTGAATGGTCAGTTTCAGTGTAATCCTCACACCCTTCCGATCACTGGTTGCCTTGGCAATGTCATCACCAACCTTTTCTGGAGATAGACCTAGGGGGCCGACAGGTCCAGGGCAGACAACTTCCCCAATGGTGCACCTCACGTATATGACTTTGATCTTGTTGGGGTTGAACTGAGGTTGCATGGCGGAGGCACCTGGTGTCGGATTAATCCGGACTCGAGATGACCAAAGACAGTTGCACCTTCACCTCCTGCAAGGTGAAAGCCAAAAAAAACATAAAGTATTTTTTAATAAAGTTATGCACAGGGGGGCCTGGCTGGCTCAGTCAGTAGAACATGTGACTTTTGATGTCAGGTTGTGAGTTCAAGCCCCACATTAGGTGTAGAGCTAACTTACTTAAAAAAAAAAAAAAGGTAGACACAATGTTTTTTTTTTTTTTAAGATATAATGCTATTGCACACTTACTAGACTGCACTATACTATAAATATAACTGGTATGTACTGGGAAACAAAAAAATCTATCTGACTTGCTTTACTGTAATATTCACTTTATCGCAGTGGTCTGGAAATGAACTTGCAACATCTCTGAGGCATGTCTGTATTATGGTTGTACCCACCTTTTTTTTTTTTTTGAGAGAGAGAGAGAGAGGAGAGCATGTGCATAGAGGAAGGGCAGAGGGAGAGGGAGCGAGAGAATCTTAATTGCTCTATGCCCAGCTCAGAGCCTGATGAGGGGCTCAATCTCACAACTGTGAGATTATGACCTGAGCCAAAACCATGAGTCAGATGCTTAACTTATAGAGCCATCCAGGCACCCCCCACCACTTTTTAAAAATGTGAACTCTACGTCCAATGTGGGGCTTGAACTCATGACCCTGAGATCTAGAGTCACATGTTCTACTGAATGAGCCAGCCGGGGTGCCCCCTCACCCCACCACCTCTTATACACATGAACAAACTGAGTGACAGAAACCAAATGTGACCTGGTCATGATGTACAACTATTAAGTGACCCAGCATATTCTTTCCTAATACCACACATTATTTGCCACATATCTGTTGATGTCGTAGCTACAGCAATTCTGTAAAATTCCCATCACTTTTAGTGAAAAGATTCAATGAGGGGACAGAGGAGCAGACATGGCCTAGGCAGGGGGAGATGCCACCCAGGGTCCAAGCATCCTGAGACTGCCCTAGATCTGCAGGAAAAGGGTCTGCCCAAATGTGACTCTCTGAGTCAAGAGAAGTATGGGCCTTGAATGGTTAAAAACCGAGGACTTGCCAAAACAAGGTTATGAATATTACAGTATATTTAATATTTAGCTCTAATAAGATCATGCTTTTAACATGCATAATACACAGTGATATGATTTATCTGAAAGTCTTAAATTCATAGCACAGTATATAGGTGGGGTGGTCTCATGATGGAACCAATTTCGCAGATGTGAAGGCCTTCCTTCTAGACTACCAATGATTCTTTGTGACTGAATGTGTAACTTCATGTAGTCTTAACACCAAAAGTCTACATCTGAGGCCCTCAGGACACACAAAGAAAGATAATGATAAATATATGTGGTGTTGCTAGGTGCTGCTCTAAGCTTTCCAACGATTCCTGTGTACAACCATGACCTCTTGAATCTTACCAGTTCCAATGGACGCCATACATTCAAATCTCAGTTCCACTACTGCTGTGGGTTGAATTGTACCCTCACAAAAGATGTTGAAATTCTAACCCTCAGTACCTGTGAATGTATTTGGAAATAGGATTATTGAAGATGATCAAGTTAAGATGAAGTCATTAAGGTGGGCTCCCATCCATCTGACTGGTGGGCCTTGTAAAAAGGGGAAATTTGGGGGCTGATTCCCCTTAAGTGGCTCAGTCGGTTGAGCAGCTGACTCTTGATTTCTGCTCAGGTCATGATCTCGTGGTTCGTGGATTCAAGCCCCGCATCAGGCTCTACACTGACAGAGCAGAGCCTGCTTGGGATTTTGTTTCCCTCTCTCTCTGCCTTTCTCTCAAAATAAATAAAAAAATAAAAAAGGAAATTTAGACCCAAAGACAGAGACCCAAGGAGATCACCATGTGAAGACTGGATTTATGGTGCCACAATCAATGAACACCAAAGACTGTCAACAAACAAGCTAGGAAAGGGGCAGGGAACTGATCTCCCTCACACCCCCAGAGAAAAACAACTCAGCTGACACCTTGATTTTAGACCTGTAGTCTCCAGAGTATGAGACAAATTTCTGTTCTTTATTTTTTTTAAACAATGTTATTTATTCTTGAGAGAGAGAGAGAGCTGGGGAAGAGCAGAGAGAGAGGGGGGCAGAGAATCCCAAACGGGGGCTCTGTGCTGACAGCAGAGAGCCCAAAGTGGGTCTCGAACCCATGAACCAGGAGATCATGACCTGAGCCGAAGTAAGGATGCTTAACTGACTGACTCACTCAGGCGTCCCTCTTTATTTTTAAAGAATGTTTTATTTATTTTATTTTGAGGGGGTGGGGAGCAGAGAGAAAAATCCCAAGTAGGCTCCACACTCAGCTCAGAGCCCAATTTGGGGCTCAATCTCACAAACTATGAGATCATGACCTAAGCCAAAATCAAGAGTCAGACCCTTAACCGACTGAGCCATTCAAAAATTTTTTTTTAACGTTTATTTATTTTTGAGACAGAGAGAGACAAAGCATGAACGGGGGAGGGTCAGAGAGAGGGAGACACAGAATCTGAAACAGGCTCCAGGCTCTGAGCTGTCAGCACAGAGCCGGACGCGGGGCTCGAACTCACGGACTGCGAGATCATGACCTGGGCCGAAGTTGGCCGCTTAACCGACTGAGCCACCCAGGTGCCCCCCGACTGAACCATTCAGACACCCCAAATTTCTGTTCTTTAAGCCACACAGTTTGTGGTACTTTGTTACAGCAGCCCTACCAAATGAATGTAACTATATACTAACTAAGTTTTCTGATCTGCAAAGCTGGAATCATAATAATGGTTCTATATGCTGTGCTGTATTCTAAATACTTCATGTAGATGATCTCATTTAGTCATCATGGCATCCCTCCAAAATAGGTACTGCTACTATTTCCACTTCACAGACGAGAAAGCTAGGGAACAGAGAAGTTAAGTAACTTGCTCAAGGTTATATAATAACTAAATACATAAGGTAATAATATATCCTTCACAAGACTGTTAGGAACTCTTCATGAGACTGCAGATGTCATGTGAAAGCATTTTGCAAATGGTAAAGCATTTCACCCCTGTTAGTTAGACTTTCTCTTCAGTCCCTTTTTTGCCATTTCTGACTCTTCCCCTTCTTACGCGTACTTCCTTCCCTTGGCGACAGGGGTCGCTGCGACGAGCGGGCGCTGACAGGTCTCTCTAGCCTGCTGCGCTGGCTGCTCGCTGGTGCCTATAAATTGCAGCCCCGGGCTTAGCGAGGCATCAGTGCACCGCCACTGGGGCTGGGGCCAGGGCTGGAGCTGTCATTGGAACTGGACGCGGCGGACCTGAAGCTGGGCCGGGGCGGAGCGCCGCGCTGCGCCGGGGCCGCAAGGAGGGGTGTGTTGCTGCCGGCCCACCGCGAGCCGCCCCCAGCCCGCGCCGAGGTGCCCTCCTGCCAGGCCGCCTGCCTCCGCCTTCCGCCTCCCTCCATTTCCCCGGAATTTCAGCCCGGCGCGCCTGCACCCCGGCCCTTCTCTGGGTGGGGAAGCTCCGGGCCGCTTTCCGGCTTCACTCCTTCCTCGCAGGCTGGGCTCCCAGCCCCCTCTCTTCTTTTCCTGGATTGGCTCCCACCCCTTTCGTTCCCCTTCCTTTAGCTCGGGCTCCCTGCCCCTTCCCTTAGCTGAGTCCCAGCTCCTCAGTCACTTTCCTCAGCCAAGGGTCCCAGCCTTCCCTCCTCCTTTTCCTTGCCTGGGGTCCAGCCTATCCTGTCCCTTCCTCTGTCTCTAGGGTGCAGTCTCTTCCCCCACCCCTTTTACCAGGCCTGGAGTTCCAGACCTTTTAGTCTCTTCCTGTGGTCCTTTTCTGGGTCCTTGTCCCCTTTCCCCAGTTTGGAGTTCTCCATTGCAAACCCAGCCTCCCTCCATTCCCAGAGATCTGCTTCCACACAATTACCTCTCTAAAACATGAACTTTTCCTAGGAACCGCCCCAGACTGTCTCCTACCTGCTGACCCCTTGCTACCTATGTCCCAGGTCTTACTCTCACTTTGCTGACAGTCAAGGCCTGCTGAGCCAAGGGATCAGCATGATGCCTCTGTGGTCGGGCGTCTGTGGCCGCTCTCCCCCACGAATCTTCCCTTCATTGCTCATGGTGGTAGCCTTGGTGGGGTTGCTACCGGTTCTCAGGAGCCATGGCCTCCAGCCCAGTCCTACTGCCAGCACCATCCGAGGCTCAGAGCCACCACGGGAACGCTCTATTGGGGATGTCACCACCGCCCCACCGGAGATTCCCCCCGAGAGCCGGCCTGTTAATCATTCCGTCACTGAACACAGCATGAAGACTCGAAAGGCCTTTCCAGTCCTGGGCATCGACTACACACATGTGCGCACACCCTTTGAGATCTCGCTCTGGATCCTGCTGGCCTGCCTCATGAAGATAGGTAAGTTCAGTTTGCTCTGACACTTCTGATAACACCAAATTGGTGAGCCTCTTGTCCCATCCTTACCACTTGAGGCTGCCCAGGAATAAGGGTCTGGACCACTCCAGCCATCCAATAAGGGTCTGGACCACTCTAGCCATCTTTGTTCTTCTCAAACTTGAACTCTGTGGTCTGAGCCTTCCCAAGATCGGAGCCAGCTTTGTGCATGGGAGAAAGCAGGATTAGAGCATGGGATGCTTCTGGTACTGGGTACTTTGAGCAAGGGCTCCAGGCCTGCAGGTCTCCTCTGGCTGGGCCAGACCCCGAGGGGAGCCAGGCACCTAGCTGTGTGTGAGCCAGAGGAGTGTCTTCCAGCAAGTGGCACAGCCTGCTCTGTCAACAACAACCAGTGCAATTACATGCTTCATGGGAGGGCGTTCCAGGATGGAGTGTATATCTACTTGGCCTGTCTGAGGAGTTTAAGTATAGCAGGCGACCCGTGTGCTGGAGACCTAGAAGTGTGGCGGAACATGAGGGATCCCCATAGTATCACCTTCCCTTTTTCCCAGAATGTTATCTGTCAGCTCTGCCTGCCCAGGCTGGCTGGGAGCCCCTGAGTCAGTTTCCGGCCCAGGAATGCCATCCCTTATACAGTTTATGAGACTGGGGCCCTGGAAATTTCTGAAGTCTGTTTTGGAGGTGGAAGGGGAGTGGAGGAGGTTGAAGCCTGGTCTGGCCCCTGCTCACCTCCAGGTTGGCACCCGGCTGTGTCTCAAGGTACCGTATGGGCTGGCCAGTCATGCTGGCCACCCACTCAACCAAGTGGGAGAGGGACAAGTGGATTGGCTTGGGATGCTCTGGTCTGAAGAGACTTTGAAATGTTCTTTTTGGGAGAAGGAACTAGAAAAGTTGTTCCCTCCCCTCCCTGGGCTCCCTCCCTCCTAGGCCTGAACACTCTGTTCTGCTGGGTGATTGATGGAATTCACCGGAGCCTGCATAGCCCAGAAGTCCCTGGAAGTGTGTGTCCGGGGGGCTTTGGAAGCTGCCTTTGAGTTTTTAGCCTCAGCTAGCTGTGGAACGCATGAGGATCTGGGATGCTGCAGATTTGGGTTTGGGGAGTTGGTGACTCTTGGTAGGAAGCCTTGCAGCTTTTCCAAGGGCGTGTAGGAGCTGAGTGGTGATGCCAGGCTTGTGTGAGGCAGGCTCTGGGACATGCTGCAGGAGGACACTCTGTTTTGACAGATCCGGTTGCTGGCGTGTAGCTTTGGTGCTGTGACGGTAGCAGGGCCTGTATATGGAGCTGGGCCACCAGCACCTATGCCCTGATGGCAGCCAGCTTCCTGGTAAAAGTCAAGGACTGGGCAAGAGGAGCTATGTGTACTGATTCTGACAACAACGTGACCTTGAACAAGCTGGGGCCTTTTTCTGCAGGTCTTGCCCAGCCGTGAAACTGGCAAGAATCTCTAAATGTGACCATATCAATTGAGTCATGAAACCAGTGTCTGCATTTTTTGTAAGAAACCGGTGACCATGATGTGTCATTTGTCTGTGTAAGATCAGGAGGAGACCTGATCACAATCACTGTTTATAAATTGCCCTTCTCTCTCCATCTCCCTCACCTCCCAACGACATCTGGCATTGTGTTAGGGCGCCGGGAGCTGGTACACACACTGCCAGCCTCAGTGCCTTCTATTGGGACGACAGTATGACCACAGAGATCCTACTCAGGGCAGTAAGGAGTTTGTCCCTGCAGGCCTGATATCTGTTTTTAATGGGGTCAGGCTTGGCCTGCTTTGTCCCCACCGGAACCTGTGCCAGGGACCCTGAGCAGCTGGAGAACAGAGATGATGCCATGGCAAGGGCATCAGTCTAGAAAGTTAGGACTTGGCTTCTCATCCCACCTCCCTCTGTGACCTTGGGCCAGTCATGCCTCCCCATCTGTCAGCTGATCTTTGGCCCCTTCCAGGACCGACATTTCTGCCATTCCACTGACTCGGGTAACCCTGGCACGTCATTCCGCCTTGGGCCTCAGTTTTCCCATTGTAAACGAGGAGGCTGGATATGATCTCTGAGGGCGTTTGCAGTTCCAAAAGTCTGTGTCTCTGGCTTGGAAGGGCGTTCTGAAAACAGAGGGGCCCTAGCACCTGGCCATTCTGGGGAAGAGAGTCGAGAGAATTAATGACCAAAGGATCTCAAGGGTCCCTGTTCAGGTGGCAAAAGTGAGCGCCCATTTTTTCCCCTTCCCTTTGCAGGGTAGAGTTCCGGTTAGATAAAGTCTCCACCACTCTGCCACTTAGCCTGTCTGAGCTTCAGTTTCCTCATATATAAAAATGGGGGAAGTAATAGTACCTAGTTATAGTGCTGCTGATGTGACAGTGACATAAATTCATGCATGTACAGTCAACTGGGTACCTACAGGAAGCACTCAGTGAGTGGCAGCTGCCCCTGTTGGTATTTTAACCACCGAAGGCAAGCGCATCCCTACCTCAGCCACCCACGTGCCGTGCCATCTTCCTGTGAAGCTGGAGGATTACAAATCTCTCAACCCTAGGCTGCCACTGGGTGTCCTTCCTTAAGGTTTCAGGGTTTTGGGTGTGTCCTACCCACTGTTCTTCTTTTCACTTCAGCTGCCTCCTGGGCTGGTCCTGGGGGGAGGGGAGATAGCACCTACTGACTTAGGGGACGGGGGTGGGGGCTGAGGCCACACTCCCTCTGCACGCCCAGATCCCCAAGCACCTAGGAGTTCATTCTGGGGTCTTGCCTGTTCTCCCAGCACCGCAGTGTGGGTAGGAGCTGTGTTGGAGCCCTCATTCTGTCATCTCTGGCAGCTGCTTCCCTTGCAAGGTACCCCTCCTTTAAGATTAGAAAGTGCTGTGTGCAGTTCTCCTTCCTGCCCTGATCATTGAGCAGAGCCTCAAGTAGACCCCGTTGGAGATGGTTGTGGGAGGGTGGGATTGGCCAGCGCTGAAGTTCTAGAGTAATGCCTCTGGGTTCTTTTCTAACTGGCTCAGGGGGTGACATCTGGCCCGTCTCTGGGCCTTTTTGCTCCTTCCAACAGTCAGGGATCCTTGACTTTTCCTTGGTAGGGAGGGGCTGGTGGTGTGGCAGGGGGGAGTTTAGACAATTGGGAGTCTTGTGAGAATGACCCCCAAGAAGCCTTAGGCTGTGTCTGCTGCTGGCCCCCTCCCCACCTTGTGATCTGGACCCTGTGTGAATTCCACTTTGTCCCCGGTTCACCGGACTCCCAGTCTAGCCTTTTTCCAAGGGAAAGCCTCACTGTAACACAACTCACCACTGGCACCCCCTGCGTTTGTTTGCCCATATCCCTGACCTGGAACTCCTGGCAGAGGCCCGAGAGCCCATAAGGCAGGTATTCATCTTGTCTCTGGACCAGAGACAAAAAAAAAAAAAAAAAAAAAAAAAAGCCTTCCTTTGTCTCTTCACATGTTATAACATTTTTTTTGGTTTTGGTCTTTGCAAGGTGTATCCTGCCATTTCCTCCTTAAACAAGTTGTGCATAGAGGAGGTAGGGGTCACTATTGCCCACTTCGCACACCTGGATATCAGCCCCAACAACCGGTTTCCTGTAAAAATAAGACGAGAACTCCCCTCTCCCACTTCTCAGGAGAGAGATACAACTTTAAAGGTCACCTTGAAACTGTCTCAAGAAGCCCAGATGGCACTCTCTAAAAAGAAAGGGGTGATCTTTTTCTCTTTGGGAAAACAGCTGCCTGACGGCAGGGCAGTGGGAGGGGAGGGCCAGCTGGGGGCTGGGAGGAAGCCTTCAGGTATTGAATATGTGTCTCCAGAAGCGTCAGGACACTTGGAGGGCCTCGACTGGTCATGCTGCTGGACTTCGTTCAGCTGAGCTCCCACCCCTGCTCCTGCAGCTCTGGGAAAGCAAAGACAGGGTCAGAAATCCTGGGCCCTGTCCGTGCCCCTTGGTACCAGTGACCTTGGCCAGGTGCCTCATTTCTCTGTACCTGACTTGCCTCACTTGTAAGGCGAAGATACTGTATCTGCCTTCTAAGACAGGTATAGAGGACAAACGTGGGAATGCCCAGCCCAGTGCCCTGCTGATGAGGCAGCTTCTAGGGCCTGTTCAGACTCCACCCCTATGGGCGGTCTTCCCAGCCCACTCCAGTCCACGGCAGCAGCTCTGACTTCTCCCCCTGAACCCGTTTCCCTTATTGTTTATCCACAACTTTGGCATGAGGCCTAGCCTGCCCTGTGACATCTCTTCTGTTGGGTGTGTTTGTATTTTAATCAGAATTACATTTATTGAGTATCTACAGAGTAGTGTTAGGCACTTTATAAAAGTGGTCTCATTTAATTCCTACTAAAATCATATGAAATAAAGGCTATCTGTTTTACAGATGAGGAAACAGCTCATAGAGGTTATCTTCTGTGATGTTGAATTGCTATTTATTTTCTGTTTGAGACTTGGCATAGCCTCTTAGAGGGGTGCTGTGAAGTTGGAGGATTACAGCAACTCTGTCTCCTGTCCCTCACAGTCACATCCACAGGGGCACACAGCCTTCCACTGAGTAGGGGCCCAGCTTGCTGTGCGGGCACTCAGGAATTTTAGGACTCCCTCTAGGGTTGGGGCAGGCGTCAGTGGTGGGAGCCCTCTCTGCTATTGGGGTTCTGTGCCTGGCATCGGGCCTATCCCCTGTCCCTCTGAGTTGCACAGATACAACTGAATCCTGCAGTGAGGCTGGGCCTTTCCCTGGTCCTTTGGTAGTGGCCCCACCTGCCATCTCTTTGGTGTTGCCCTCTCCGTGGTCTGACCAGAGCTTACTTCTTCCCTGCTTGGGGAGGGGAGTGCCAGTGGAAGGGGGGTTAGCCAGCAGGGGGAGGCTAACCTTGTGATTGTGATCTTCTGCCCCTGGGCTGCTTTCAGTTACCCTCAGGGCCTGGCAGGATCCCCTGAGAGGCATCCTCTGTATTGGGAGCAGGTGGCACACATTTTTTTAGCCCTGTAAGGCAGGCAGTATTTGGTAGTAATTATCATCACTACTGTAACTTGTTTCCAAAGCACTGCATATATAGTGTTTAATTCTGATTGTCTCAGTGGGTTAGCAGGTGGTATTGATGTTGCCCATTGAACATCTAAGGACCCTGAGGTCACTTAGCAAGTGAGTGGCAAAGAACACAGTCCCTGGACTTCTAAACCAAGGCCCATCCTCTTTTCTGCCTGGCCAACACACTGGGTCATTATAAAGATCAAGGGAGACCAGAGATCCAAAGGGGTTTCGTAGGCATATCCATATTGGTAATCTGAATGGTTGCCAGGAGAGACACCAGTTCCCTCAGTAGGAGGGAAGAGCTGAAGGAGCAGGGAAGTCTGGGGTAGTCTGGAGCTCAGGCCAGATCAGCTCCAAGTTCTTATGGAGAGTGTAAGAGCTGAACTCAGCCTTGGGACCTGTCATTCTCAGAGCCCTGGTCAGTGGAACAGCAAACCTTTGAAATGGAGGGCTTTTCCTTTTCCTTGAAGTGTTGTAGGCCCTCCTGGAGGAGAAAGGAGAGGCAGGGAAGTGAATTACAACCGAAAACATGCTGAATAAATAGGCAGGAATGAGGCAGTTAAGAAACCTGCGATCTGGTCTTAGCTCTTTGCTGAGCTGTGTGACCTTAGGCAAGACACACCCTCTCTGAGCTCCGGTTAGGAAATACATGTAACAGTTTTGTCAAGTATTTGTTAATTCCGTTAGCTGCCACTTATTAAGCTCCTGTTTCAGAAGCTGTGTCAGGTACTTGCACAGCTAGAAAATATTGGGGTTTAAACCCAGATCTTTCTGACTCTAGAACCCGTGTTCTTCATTATGCCCCGACTCCCTTTCAACTCCGAAGTTTTATTTTTCTCATAATCGTTTTGAACAAGGAAGAGTTTAAGTTTTGAGTCTTGGCTGCAATCTGTGGATCATTTCTTGGGTTTAGGGAAAGACTGTGACACCCCTCTCCCCCAAGCCCCACCATGAATTAAATAGCCCTTCTCTGGGGTGAAACACAGGAGAGGCAGGGAACTGGGGTGGAGAGGCCCCAGGCTCCCTTGGGAATGCCAGCCTGTACTGAGCTGGCTGGCCTGCCTCCTTCCATCATCCCCTCACCTGCCCCCTTTCCTTCTGTGGTGGGGAGAGAAGGCTCACTCAGCAAACCCAGGACCTGGGTTATTCCTGAGTCATCCGTCACCTGTGTGGGCCTCGTTTTGCAGAACTCACACCCCCTGCAAACGTCTGAGTCAGACACGTCTCCCCAAGGTTGTCTGCACGCACCGCCCTGGGCCAAACCATCTCTTTAGATGCCGATAAACATCAACTGATACTTTTAGACAGCCCGTGATTATATGTGGGTATTTTTAATCTTATGGGCTAATCTAATTTTAACTGAACTAAGTTTTGGGTTGGGCCTGGATCAGTGGGCTCTCCCCCCTTCCATGCTGACTTCATTTTTCTTCCCCCCTAAAGCTCATCTAACGGGCAGGGCCAGTTTGGGGGTCTATTAGGCCAGACCTGACCCCTGAGTTTTGATACTGACTTGCTGAGAATTTGGAGTTCCCCAAATTACCCCCAGCGAGTTCTTTTCTGAAAAGATATGTCCTTAAGCAGCTTGGAGTGAGGTCCAGGATAAGCGGTTCTGTTCCTTCCCAGGCCCCCTTCTCAGTCCCTTGGGGGGGACACTTGCCCCTAAGCCCAGTCTGGCACTTCCAGAGAACTCAGCCTGTTTGAGACCAGGCCACTGAAAGCAGAGCGGTGACCTCACAGCTGTGTGTCAGGCAGAGCCCACGAGCTCACCAAAATAATAAATAGCTAACACTTACATAGCACTTGCCGTATGCCAAGCAAAGCTCACAAAGGCTGTGTCTTTGTACTGGTCAGCCAGGACTGAGAGCAGCTAATTAATTTGTCTCTTCAAGCCGGGGTGGAAGAAGCAGGTCGGCCAAAATCAGCCACCAGGCGTTTAGCTTGTGGCCCATCAGGGAACCAAGAAGAGCGAAACCCCGGGCCCTGCTCATTAGGGCTTCCAGTGTGCTTAGGAGAGAATGGTCAGTCCGTGCTGAGGGATGGGCAGACTCTGGGCAGGCAGAGTTCAGGGAACAACCATTCTCTGGGGGCAGGAGTGAGTAGGGGAGGCTTCTCAGGGAAAGTGGAACTTGAGCCAGTCTTGAAGGATGGAGAGGAACGAGATAAAGATGTGGGACCAAGAGAGTTATTCTTAGCATGATCCCCACAAGAATGTAAGCCCCTTGAGGACAGGGCCTTTGTTTGCTTTCTCATCTGTACCTGGCACAGACTAAGGGCTCCTGAATATCTGGAGAACGCAGGAGTGCATGATTGACTTCCATGTAGAGATGGGGTCCATGTGACTGAAGCATGGGACAGACAGGAAACCAGTTTGCTCAGAGGGGAAGGAGAGCAAGGGTTGGAGAGGCTAGTTATCAGACCAAATGCCAGGCCAGGAGTTTAACTGAGCTCCGAAAGTGACACTCAGAGTGCTTTTAGGCATCAGCCTGTGTGCAAGTGGTGCTTTCAAGGCCACCTCCCTCCCTCCCTTGTCACCTCCATGGGCTTGGCTCTAATGTAGGGTCTTGCAAGGGCAACCTCTGTGGGCTGGGTGGGGTCTCTCCAGGAGAGTGTGGGTCTGTTCATCTGCCCTTGATTTGTGTAAGTAAAAGCAAGATACCAGAGCTTCCTCAGGGAGTTGTCAAGAGCCCTAATTGAATTAAGCTTTTCCTGGGAAGATTCTTCAAGCCATCAACTGCTCTGTGACTGTGAATGGATGAGACCAGTGGCCATAAACCATGCAAGAAGGCAATCTCATTAATTTATGGTTATGCCTAGACAGGTTGACTTATGGCTTCTCTTTGTTTTATGTGTGTTGGGAGTGGGCTGGGGCCAGAATCTCCTTTCTGTGGCAGATTTATTTTTAAAATATGAATAAATAAAGCATGTTTGTGGTCAAAACAAAACAAACAAAAACAAAACAGTACAGAAGGGTACTAAGGTAAAAAGTAAAATTTTCCCTCCTCACTGCTCTGATCACTGGACTGTCCTACTCTCTAGAGTTAACTTTCTTGTGTATCTTTTCATAAATTCTCTATACACATATGAGTGTGGGAGTGTGAGGGCAGATTTAGTTTTCATAAAGCCACGTGTGTAAAAGAAAAGAGTTCTAGGCTGGGACCTGGGTCCTAGATCTAGCTCTGCCTCTTTCATGTATGTTGACCTATGGTAAGTCATTTTGCCTTCCTGGGCCTTAGTTTTCCTGTCCGTCGATTTCGGTTGTTAAGAGGCTCTTCAGGACTTTTCAGCAGGAAAGGCAGTCATCCCAGGGGTGTCCCTGATGTGGTGAGCCCTGGGCAGACCGTGAGGCCCTGGGAGGGGGATCTCCACAGCCCATCCTTTGGGAGATGGGCCACTGCTGTTATTAGCCCTGGCTTCAAGAGTACAGACTTCTCAAGTACAGGGTCATGGTCTCCTGCAACTCCAGCTCAGGGTTATGGGACTAAATGAATGGGTTCGCAGAGAGCCAGCTCTGTTGTTGGAGAAAGGAAGAAAGCACAAGTGGGAAAGTACATGGCTCAGCCTGAGATGCTGGGGACATTGGATGGGAGGAGGAAATATGAGGGAAGGTTTCCTGAAGGAGGTAGTTCTGAGGAATGAGCCAGGCAGAGAAGAGGAACATCATTTGCTAAGGCTGCTGTTGGAAGGGATTCTGGCTTAGGTGGGAGAATGGACTGGATGACTGGCTTCTCTTCTAGGATCTAGGTTTCTAAGATTCCTTTTTTTAAATTTTTATTAAAGTAATCTCTACACCCAACATGGGGCTTGAACTCACAACCCTGAGATCAAGAGTCGCATGCTCCACCGACTGAGCCAGCGAGGAGTCCCTAAAATTCTTTCTGAGTCTATGATGGCATTTGGGGACCCCTCAAATAGTCTGCAGACATTGTATATGTGTATTTTTATCAGAGGAGTAGTAGTAGTAGCCACAGCTTTTCCGAGGGATGTGTGGCCCCACAAAGTTGAAGAGCTTTGGCCCTTTGTGCTGTGAAAATTTGAAGAAGGGTAAAGGATTTTCCTTGGGCAAAGTGTCATACTTAACCCTGGGATGAGTGGAGTTTGCCTGGGGGACCGCAGAACTCCTTCTAGGCAAGGGGAATGAACCCAGTCAGAATGAGTAAGCTGTGTCCTGGGAGAAGAGAAAGGAAATTGACCCTGTAAAGTTGAAGAAAGCTTTTCTGGGTTGGGCATCAAAGCAGATGTAGCTGCCCTCCTGTGTAGGTGGGGAAGGTGCTGGGCTCCTTCTGCCTCTGGAGTCCGCTAGGTTTCCGGGATAAGTCACGTTCACACCCCAGGAGGTAATTCAGGCCTCTGGCCCTTTGTCCTAAAGTGGCTAGGGCCCAAACATACCTCTGAGCCTCTGTTAGGGGAAGCAGCAGAAGCAAGGGATCCCCTCTGAAGGGGACGCAGTGCTAGGCTTTGAGGGCACAGTGCTAGGCGGCCCCTGTTGGCCTCTGCTCTTGCCAGGACTGAGGATCCCTTATCTCCTGCTCTCACCCTGTTTCTGGGAGTAAAGTAGAGAAATTTTTCTGCCTGTAGAATACTAGAGGTAGAAAGTGACCTGTGGCCTCCGGGCCCTGAGGGGAGATGGAGATGTTTTGGTCCCATCCTCTCATTTTCCAATTGAGGCCCAGAGAGGCTGTGCCCTGAGCCACACATGAGTTAATGGCTGAGGGAGGGCTTTCCCCGCTCTGTTAACTAATAACCCGGGGGGCTCTGGGCAGTAAGAGCTGGACCAAGAGGGGCCGTGGTCTTTGGCTTGGTTCTTGGTTCCTAAGCACTGGTAACTCTGATGGGCCGTTTAAGCCTAAGAAGGGCAACTTCCTGCTGGAGTATCTGTCTGAGAGCTGTTCCTGGCAGGGAAGCTACTTGGCCTTGGCCACACGGGCCCTTGCAGGAGAACCAAGCCAGCGTTGAGCCTGCGTGCTGTGCTTTTAGGGCATCTTTGCCATCAAGCCAGGCATCAAGATCTTATCTTTTGGGTCCTGGGCCAGGGCCTACAGGAATCTGGATGCTATACCAGGTAGGCAGGACGCCTGCTTGAGGCAGAGCCAGCTCACCTCGCTGAGAACAGCCCGAGACTCCCGTTACGGCTCAGTGGAGGAGGGGAGCAGGCAGCAGGAGTGGCCCAGCCTCCCCTGGCCAGCCTGGCTGGTGGACCAAGCAAGGATGCACGAGAACTACTTCTTTTGAGGAATCAGGGGCTGGTCTGAGAAAGGCCATATAGATACAGCACACTCAGGCAATAGAAAGTGGGTGTGATTTGAGGTGCAGATGGAATTATGAGGGTTTAGAGGAAGCAGAAAGACCCTCCCACCTGAGGACGGCGGTGGGGGTGGGGGCGGGGGCAAGGGGTTGTGTGGAGGTAACAGTTGAACTAACCCTTGAAGGATAAGTAGGATTTAGATGAGATGCTTGAGTGAAACAGGTTTTACTGGGCACATCTGGAAGCTTCTACCTGGGGATTACAGAGGAGTATCCTAGAGCAGTTCCCTTTGGAAACACGGTGGTTAGGAACACAGGCTTTGAAGCGCCACAGACTCGAGTTCAAGTGTCGGCTCTCCCACTTCATGGCACCATGGTTTTGGGTAAGTCACTTCCCCTCTTTGAGTCTCAGTTTGATCACCTGCAACTGTGATGGTGTAACACCTGGCAGGATGTCGGAAGGATTTGGGGAGAGTACCCGTGTAAGATGGTTGTCACAGAGTTTGGCACATCCCGAACACGCGATAAATGATGGCACTTGGGAGTCCCTCTAGGATCAGGAGGGAGAGAGATGCTGGCTTGTTTTCTCTGACTCCTGAATCGCCCAGCAACTGAATAATCACTCAGCAAGACTTACTGATGCCCTGCTGTGTGTCCAGTGCTGTGCTAAGTGCAGGGGTGAGGCAGCTATGGAATAATGTTTATCCTTTTAATGAGCACACTCCTAAGGTGGCGAGAGCACTTTCCAGATGCAGCAGGAAACCTTTCGGGGAGATGCTGTTCTTCTCCTTTTTATGAATGAGGGCACTGAGGTCCCAAGAGGTTAGGTGCCTTGCCTAGAAGCGGATGGCCTGACTGTGGCACAGCCGAAGCCAGACCCAGGGTTTCTCATTCCAAGTCCTGTGCAATTTCTCCTATATAACAGTCATTTCACCATGTAGCTGTAGTAGCAAGACTTATCACTTGAAGCATTTAATGAGCAAAGCACGATTTTGTATGACAACTTGATGTGTAGCTATAAAAGCACTAAATTTTGCAGAACAGATGATGGTTTTTAAAATAGGCCCAGCTCTGATGAGGTACCAGGTGAACTGTGCCAGCGTGCAGGGCAGAAGGTGCTGCCACTTTTGTAACTGCACCGCCCTGGCCGAGCCTCAGTTTCTCCAGTGAAACGGATAATGCGTGCAAAGCTCCAGGCACACCGGAAGCGCTCAGAAATGGGAGTTGCCACTGTGGTTGGAAGGTGGTTTCAGTCATGAGAGCCAGAGGGCACCGGGCAATGCTGAATGTCACCAGGACTGGGGTGGGCACGTAGATGAGATCTTGAGCTGAAATGTCTGAGGTCTGGTCTTTAGTTGGGAGGGGGAGACACATTCAGCAAACACTGATTCATGCCTCATAAAGGCTGTGCTGAATGAAGATGGAAAGAGGAATAAATATAATCCCAGCCTCACGGGAGAGGCTGAGGTCTAAACAAGCACTTGGGATGTGCTGAGAAGTGCCACAGCAGGGCCCCACAGGGCTGTGGGTGCACAGGAGGCTTTGGGTGGGTGGTGGATCAGAGAACATGCCAGAGCTTTGAGCTGAGCCTTGAAGGTTGGGCAGGAGTTTGCTCGTATGGAGGGTGGAGCTGGAGAAAGGCACGGAGACGTGAATAATGCAGAGCCGTAGATAATGCGGAGCCATTGACCTTTGCTTGTGAAACCCATTGGGGCATTTTTCACCCCCTTAACCTCAGCCCCACACATACTTCACCTGCCTGGCCGGCTGGGCAGAGAAGCTGAGCCACCCTGCGGGGCCGTGAGCACCAGTGTTGGATGTTGCCGTATGGAGGCAATAAGCAGGTTGTTGAGTAAGCAGCTGGGTTGTTTGAGACCCACCGAGTGCCTGGCCTTGTGCTAAGGGCCCCACATGGTTGTGCTAAGGGTCAACTCACATGGTTGTCTGAGTGTCACGGCAACCCTGAAGGGTACGAGTTCCGGTGTCTGCCTTTATCCAGCTTACAGCCACCTCAGGGAGTGAAAGAGCAAATAAAAGTGCCCAGTGAAGCTGTGCCACTGCCTCAAAGCCCAGGAGGACTTCAGGGAGAGAAGAGATGTGACCGGAATGAGGGGGCAGAGGCCTTTGTGCAGGTGCATTCACAAGACCTTGACAAGGGGAGGGGAAGCAGCGGGTCAGGCAAGGGTCGTGGCACCAGCCGAGGCCCTGAACAGTGGGTGTGAGCGGGCACTCGGCTGAGGAAGGGGAAAGAAGGGGCTAGAGAGGAAGGCCCACCAGCTGCGGGGGACGTCTGGGCTGGGGGTCAGTGAGAAATAAGATTGGGTGGGTGGGCTAGGCTAGATTCCCAAGCATTTAGAACTCCAACCAGAGGCATGGTCAGCCCTCTGGAAAGCTCGATCACACACATCGATCACACACCCTTCACTCCATTTCCACCTCTGCTTTCCCCGTCCAAGCCACGAGCATCTCTAACCGGGTGACTCCAGGGGCCCCCTGAATTGTCTCCTGGCTGCACTCCCCTCTGCCTGTAATCAGCTCTCCACAAAGCAGCCAGGGGCATCGTTCAGAAGTGTAAACCAGAACTCACCATTCCCCTGCTTCAAACTTTTCAGTTGCTTCCTGATGAACTTGGGGTGAAATCGAATCCAGGAGAGGTGTGGCGTTCAGCTCTCTCAGCTTCACTCCTTGCTGCTCTTCTCTTGACCTCACTCACTCCAGTCTTCCTGGGTTTCTCAAGTGCACGAGCCTCTCCAGGCCTGTTCCTCTGCACTTGCTCTCCCCAGCCTGGAAGGCTGCCGCAGGCCAGCTCCCTGCCCAGGTCCTGGATCAGGTGTCCTCTCTTCAGAGAGGCCTCCCTGGCCACCGAGTCTAATGTGTAGAACCGCCCCCCCCCCCATGCCAGACACTATTCTGGGTACTGAAGACATAGCCAGGAGCAAGACAAGGAGGCTTCTGGTGTCAGGGGGTTCACAGGGCAGTGTGGGGTGTTGGACAGTAGACACAACCGTGTCAGGCAGTGATAAGTATACTGGAGAAAATAGGAGAGAGATGTGCTACTTTGGATGGTTAGCTAAGGCCTCTCTGAGGAGGTGGCTTCTGAGCTGAGCAAATGACAAGAAGGAGCTTGCCTTTCAAAGACCAGCGTCCCTGGAGAGGGCACATTTGAGGAACCTGGAGTAGAGAGAGAGGGAGGGAAGGAGGTGTGGTGTGAGAATCTAGGTGCTATGTGGAGCCACTGAAGGCTTTTGATCAGGGTGACATGGTCTGACCTGGGGAGGGATGCGCAGAGCAGCCTGGGAGCCAGAGGTAGAGGGTTGGCTCCGGCTTCAGGCTGGCCACAGTAAACCGAGCAAAGCAGGTCCCTGGCCCACAGCCACTGGGCCCAGGTCTGTGAGAGCAACAGGTGTGAAGCTTTGAAACAGGCTCCTGTGGCCGGGCCGGCGGTGGGATGGAAGCTCCAGCCTGGGAGAGTCATTGCCAGGGAGGGGTGAATAGGGAGCAGGGCAGAGCAGGAGGGGATGAGGGCACCTGAGGAAGGGAGGGGCTGTGGGTACGCGAGGCCCTGCTGGACTCCTGCCCTCTCCTCCCCTGCCCCACCCCGGTGCCCACAGGCAGGCCGTCACCGGACCTGTCCTGTGCGAGCCTTGGCACGGCTGAGCACCAGGGCTGTGACGTGCCTGTTCCCTGCCGAATCCTATGATCCCACGTGGCCTGGGGGACTGCCGGGCCCGGAAACACCAGGCCTAGAATCAGAGAAGTAGACTTTATTGTCGGGAGGGATCTAGGGACAGAGTGAGGGATTCAGGAGGTGAGACAGAGAAAGATAAGGAAGGGGGTTGGGGGTCAAGAGGCTTAGGCTGGGATGCCAGCTCTTGCAGCAGTGGGGGTGGGGCCTGGCACGTAGACCTGGGGACGGTCATTGACAGTGCTGTGGAGAGCACCCAGCAGTAACGGAGCCGGGCCCAACCCCCTCATCTCACAGAGGAGGAAGCAGAGAGCTGGAGAGGAAATGACTTGCCCATAGGCCGCAGTGGGAGGTGACAGAGCTGGGGTTAGTTCAGGTCTCCCAACCCCTAGTCTGGAGCCCCTCTGTGATGGTATAAGTGTGGGTCTTCTTTCCTCCACCATTCCCTCCGGAACGGCCCCCTGTTCCCTCTGCAGGTGAGGCGGCTGCCCCTGGCTCCCACCTGCTCTTCAGCTCGCCTCTGAGCACCTACTGTGTGTCAGCAGTGTGGGCAGTGGCTCCCACCCTTGTGGCGCTGACAGTTGTGTGTGGGAGACAGACGTGTAAACAGCTACAATACAAGACAGGCTGAAGTGACACAGGCAGGCAGCACAATGCAGTGTGGGCCCTGGTGGCAGACGGGTCTCGGTTCTGGCACTGCCACTTAGAATGTAGTGGTGACGAGGGCCTGAGTCGAAATTGGGAAAGATTGAGAAGGGCTCTGATTCAGCGTAGAGGAGTGTGGACACTTTTCTCATGGTGATGGGAATTGCAGAGAGTTTGGGGTGAGGCATGACCACGACCAGCCTGTGTTTAAGATGAAGGTTCTCCCAGCAGGTGGAGAATGGACTAGATGAAGTTTCTCACAGTGTTCTTGGCTCTGGGAATTTTCCGCCTCCTCCCTCCATAGATAATTATCCTTCCTAAGAAACTGATCAGATGGGAAACTGCAGGAAATGGTTTGGGACAAGGATTGTGTAGGAGTTGGGGGGAGAATGAAAAGGATGTAGCAGGAGGCGGGATCCATGCCTAGCAGCAGGAGGTGGCTCCCTTGGAAGGAGGAGGGAGGGGAGCCTGAGCAGGCTAGGAATTTAAATCAGAGTGGGTGTCTCCGGGGGAGCCAAGTTCCTCAAAGTTCTTCTGCTCCCCTGGTGGGAAAGAGGGGTGATGTTGACTGGCGGGATAGGCTTTTCTGAGTCCTTGTGAGGCAATGTGGCCCAGCAGCCTCAGCACTGGTCCAAGTGTCAGAGCCAAGTCCAGGCTCAGCTCTGCTGCTCAGCTGTCCTTCCACATCTGAAATTCCATCATTGTGGGCCAGGGCCTGTTATGGCGAGTGGGTGCACTGGACACCCTCTCCAGGCACACAGCACACCTCCTATCTCAGCTCCCTGCAGGCCCGAAGTTTTAGTTGTAGGCCTGGCCTCTGCTCCCCATCGGCCTCGCTGGTTTAACAGCAGCTCTCAGTATGCTGAGGCTTCCAGGGAGCTAGGCTTCTCTCAGTGTGAGCAGGTGACTAAACCACAGCCACCATTGATCGGCAGTGAGGAGCAAGCAGAGACAAGGTTGCCTGTGCAGGGGCCCGGATGGTGGAGATTCAGGGCATCCTTTGGTGCAGTCAGGGTCAGTAGTCTGGTGGCTTAAGGTTTTCAGAGTCCAGCAGACCTGGTTTTGAATCCCAGCTGCACTACTGCTAGCTGTGGGACGTTAGGCTGAGTACCTGACCTGTGAACATCATTTTTCTGTAGATAATTCTCCCTTGCATGTCTTTTTTAAAACCTTTTCCTCCCTCTATTTAATTGAGGAATAACATACATATATGCATACAGTAGAGTGCACTAATCTTAAAGTGAATGGCTCAGTGATTATTTATAAATGTTTGCGACCATGTTAACAAATCAAGATAGAGGATATCTGTGTACCCTCCTAAGGCCCCCTCCTGCCCTTCCCAGTCTGTACCCCCACATTCCTCTGAGGTAACCGCTGTTGTGACTCCCGTCATCATCAGTTTGCTGTACCTGTTCCTGACCTTGATATAACTGGAGTCAGACAACAGGTATTCTTTTGTGTCTGGCTTCTTTTGCTCACCTTATTCAGGATGTTTCTCTTTGTCGTCACATGAATGAGAGTTTGTTCTCTCTGTTGCCGTACAGCATTACCTTCTATGAATAAGCCATGGTGGTTCACTCTTCTGCTAATGGTCATTTGGGTTGGTTCCCATTTTTGACAGTTATGAATAAAGCTGCTATGAACATTCTTATACTCCATGGGGTTTTGTGAAAATTAAATGAAATAATTTATTCCAGTAAAGTGTTTCTTTTTTTTTTTTTTTAATTTTTTTTCAACGTTTATTTATTTTTGGGACAGAGAGAGACAGAGCATGAACGGGGGAGGGGCAGAGAGAGAGGGAGACACAGAATCGGAAACAGGCTCCAGGCTCTGAGCCATCAGCCCAGAGCCCGATGCGGGGCTCGAACTCACGGACCTCGAGATCGTGACCTGGCTGAAGTCGGACGCTTAACCGACTGCGCCACCCAGGCGCCCCAAGTGTTTCTTTTTTTAAGTTTATTTATTTATTTTGAGAGAGAGAGACCAAGCGCACCTGAGTGAGGGAAGAGCAGAGAGAGAGGGGGGAGAGAGTGTCCAAAGCAGACCCTGCATTGTCAGCGCAGAGCCCAACGCGGGGCTCAAACCCACGAAACCACGAGATCCTGACCTGAGCCGAAACCTAGAGTCAGACACTTAACTGACAGAGCCACCCGGGTGCCCCCTATAATAAAGTGTTTAATACTGAGCTTGGACTCAGAGCAGGTGCTCAGAAAAATTTCCTCCCAGATCTTGTTGTTCATAAAAAGGAAACAAAATTCAAACGCGACCTAAGTATGTAAAGAACCAAGTGCAAGTCCTATCCCTTTTATTCACCTGCTCCTTAGAGCTGATCACTTCACAGTTCTGAGCGTCTGCCTGGACTTTTCCCTAGCTTTGTGTGAAGTTCTTTTTAATAAAAATCATTTTAAAGTGGTAATCATACTGTTCATACTCTTTTGCAACTTACTTTTTTTTTTATTAAGTCTGACTTTTTAAGAGTCCCCTTATCTGCGTTAAAGGAGCAGCATCGAGAGGGACAGGCTGGAATGAGCTCCTGCATCAGTCGCTCGGGGCCTTCCACTCAGGCCTGGCAGGGCTGCCCTCAGGCTTTCCTCCGTGTGGAACCCAGGGTTTGGATCCTGGAACCCTGGGTATAAAGTGCAGGCTCTGTTGTGCCCTGCCTGGGTGTGTTCTTGGGCTTAAATGTCCCGAGCTTTGGTTTTCTCATCTTTAACGCAGGAGAACCCACACCTGCCTCATAAAAGGATGCCATGAAGTCTAACTCTAAATGCGATAACATAGAGGAAAGATCAATATCAGGGTAGGAGATAACATATAGCAAAGTACAAAGTGGAAAGTGTAAGGTAGAAAGTACAAGGTGGGAGGTGACGCGTGTATGCTGCTTATTCTGTAAAATCACGGGCTATCAGAACCAGAGGAGCCTCTGAGAGGCTAACCCAGCCGGCTGCCTTACACGTGAGGAAACCGTGGCCCAGGGAAGGCTGCAGAGCCAGAACCAAGCCAAGGGGGACATCAGCCCTGCAGCTTCCCAGTGGAGGGGGTGTCCACCATCCTCTGGTCTAGGAGGGTGGGGAAACAGGCAGGTGGGGCAGAGGAGATGCTGTCCCAGTCCAAGCTACAGCACTTTTTCTATCCTAACTTTGCCCCCAAACCCGGACCTCTGTCCATTCCCACAGAGCTCACTGCCTCCCCCTAAGAAGCACCCCTGCTCTCTGTCCCTTCCTGCAGGTGACAGCCTGGAGGCGAGTAGTCTCTTAGACTTCTTGTAGTTTGGTGTTTGGATCTCCTGAGCCTTCACCCTCCCAGCTTTTATAAATGGATAGAGAGGGCTCCCCCAGGCCTGTGAGCCCATGGCCCAGGCTGAGGTCAGGAATCTGGAAACAAAACCCTGACCAGTATGGGCTGGGGCCTGTGCCTCATTCACCCTGCTCCTCCCACGGAAGAATTGGCGTGATAAGATTTGTACCGGCCCAGGTGGGCCCCACTCTCCCCCGTATTTGGCCACCACACTCGGTACCAGGCACACAGAGGCGGAGGTGGCTCCTCGTGCTCTATCTCCTGCCTCTTTTGGAGCCACAGCTCATTATGAAAGCACCCATGGCAGTGATATCAGGTTGCTGGGCAGGGCCACTGGGAGTGCCCTGTTGGTCCAGGGTGGGGTGTGAGCCCTTGTATCCACTTTCAGGGCGAGGTTGTAGAGGGACACACGTTCAAATGGCAGTGAATGGTGATATCACAGACGTCCTGCACAGAGAATAGGAGGCACCGCCACCCTGTGCCGGAGCTCTTGCCTTGCATGTCACCGTTCTGGGCCCTCTGCCTTCAGCATCTTGGGTGGGCCTCATCTGACCCTGTGAGGTGAGGGGAGGTGTCCTCATTTTATAAATGAGGACCCTGAGGTCTGGAGAGTTAACTAACTCGCCCAGGGTCACATGCACAAGAAAGTGGTGGAACCGAGCAACCTTGAATCCTAGGAAACCAGGGTGAGAGAGTCATTTGAGGTTACCTGGCCCTCCCTCCTCATGGTTGAGCAAACCCAAGGCCCAGAGTTAGGGCACATGGGGACTGGCACTCAGGGCTAGTATTCTTTCCATTCCATTGATAACAACCACAGTTAGTACCCGTAGTAAGGCCCCCAGCCTGCTCCTTTGAACATTCTGAGACAGTCCCGTTAGGCCCATCCTTTGGAGAGTCGAGAAGATGATTATCCACCTTATTTTTCCTGTGGCTCAGGTGAGGAACCTGGTTGAGAAATGCCCTGGAGGACAAGTACCTGTCAGCTCTGGAGTCAGCTTCCTGGACTTGACTCCTGCTCGGCCTTGCCACTTACCAGCTTGGCGGCCTTGGCCAAGTAGCCCGGCCTCTCTGAGCCTCAGGTTCCTCATCTATGATGTGAGTGTGATAGTGCCTCCCTCACTGGATGGTTTGAGGATTAAGGAGCCCTCAGTGAGTGCTATGATCATCAATGTCCCCATCTCATGAAGCAGCCGGCGACTGAGCTGATCAGAACCAGGGCTCCAGCCTGAGTTCTGGGCCTTTCTTGTTCTGCCCTGCAGTGCTGCTTCCTGGTTCCTGCTGCCACAGGAATCCCCACCTCTGTGCCATGTGCAGAGTCATATGATGGGCCCAGCTTAGGTGGAAGCAGGTGCTGTTGGAAACCTTTTTTGCTTCTTCCTGGGCATGGGACAGTGACTTATTTGGAGCACACCGATGGCAGGCAAGTAGGCAGGCCGACAGCCTCTCAGCCTGCCTGTATCTTGCCTCTCTGTGCTCGGCTCGTCACGGATGGGCGCCTGCCGTCATCCAGGCCCTCACCGCATAGCCACGTGGGGGCTGGACTCCGGAACCTGTGCCTGCGGATGAGAGTGGCAGCAAGAAGCAGTTATGGGCCATTTCCTATCCAGCAGCCTGGTGTGAGGGCAGAGCTCAGCCTCTGGGGTGAAGCAGTCCTGGGATCAAGTACCGGTCTTGTTGCTTACTGGCTGTGTGCTGCTTGGGCAAGTTCTTTAAACTCCGAGCCTCAGTTTCTCCTCTGGAAAATAGAAACAGTGCCTACGTCGTGGCATCGCTGAGGCCAAATGAGAAAGCACAGGGCTTGATGACAATTCTCCCTTCCCATGCTGGCATGTGACTAGTGGGCTGCACCGTGTCCCCCAAGGCAGTGCGCACAGGTGTTAAGCAGGGGCCTCGTAGGCCTCACCCCAGGCCTGAGAGGTGCCTCTGGAAATTTCTGTTCCTCTTCCCCAGGGTAACAGACAGGTCCTGGTCCTCCCTCTGGCAGAGCACACACAGAACCAGAGCATATTGGTACTGCTGGGGGTGGGTCTTAGAGGGAACCAGGAGTTTAGGGTGGGTGAGTGTCTCACTCCCAAGGTCACGTAGCAAGCAAATGACAGCCGAAGCGACCCGTGCCTCCTGTTCCGAGCACGGCAGGACAGAAAGCCAGGGCTCAGAGCTGGGGGAAGCATGCCGGGCCGTGGCTCTGGAGTCAGAAAGACCCCACGGTAGGGCCTTGGTTAAGTCTCTTCACCTCTCCCTGCCTCGGTTTCCTCAGCTTCAGAATAAGGATGTGATACCAGAGATTTTCGGGGACTCGTGTAGTTTAAGGTGTGCAGACACATCACACTGAAGTGCCCGGTAAAAGGTAGTTGTAAAGAAAAGGTGGGAGTGATGAGGGGCGGCACTGTGTTCTAAGTGAGGACTGGCTTTGGAGTATGAGTCCTCGGTGTGAATAAATCCCGACCCTGCCAACACCTCGCTATGTGACCTTGCCGAGTTCCTGCCCTCTCTGGGTATTATTCTTTGCATCTAGGAAATGAAGGGGTTGGATTGGAATGGTCTCGGAAGGCCCTGTCTCCTCTAACCTCCTGTGGCTTCATACTGAGGTTCTTCTTGAGCCCCGGGAGAGGCCTGACCTCCCTTTGCTGTTCCTGGAGCCCTGGGCCTTCCTGGCACCAGGACCAAGGCCTGCAGCCAGCCATGTCCTCATCTTTTCTCTGCAGTGTCCTCTAAAGGGCAGCCTCCTCTGAGCATGCTCAGCTCTCCCATCCACTCAGTATATCTCCTGGCTCTTAGAGGCCTGAGGTGACAAACTGTCCCAGTGGGCAGGGAGAGGCCCTCCAAGTGTGCCCTCTGTGTCTCCCTCCTCATGATGCTCAGCCAGCTGGGCTGTTTTCAGAAGTGTGTGGGAGCCTTTCAGGGCATCCCCTGGGCACCTGCTCAGGGGAAGCTCTGACCTCCCACCCTGCCAACCCGCCTCTGGGACCTGCTGCTGCCTGGCTCAGCCACATCCACGCTCCTGCGACCTGTATCCAGGTACCCTAGAAGGCAGTTTTATAGATTTTATAGGGGATAAGAAACAGGTTCAGTGGGGATCCAGAGGGCTTCTGCCTCCTCTCAGCCTCCCTCTGCCTCCCCCCCTCCTCCCGCCCCGCCTCTTCTCCACTTCCCCTCAGCACCTCTGCAGGCTTCTGCCAGCTTGGCTCAGCCTGGAACCAATGATGACAGGGACAGGGTACGAAGCCCTGTTTCAGAGGGGCTCTCTCAGAGTGTGGCCCCGTCTCCTGAGTCCAGCTCCGTCCCTGGCAAGTGTGCTCTGGTGCCAGAAGGCCCTCTCTGGGCCTGGGGACTAGGGGCTCGGAGATTGGAGCCGTGCCTTCCACTGAGCGCTTTCTTTGGCAGTTGTTTGCTCCAGACACATAATCTCATTGGATCCTCAGAACAGCCCTGTGAGACAAGTGGTTATGAGCCTGCTTTTCAGATGAAGAAACTGAGTTTCACCTAAGACTCAGAGGTTGAGTGCCTGCCAGGGAGACCTGGCTAGGAGATGGCAGAGCCAGGAAACCAGGCTGCCGGTTCTCAAGACCATGCTCCCTCTTTTTCTTGTTTATTTTTTTTAATGTTTATTTATTTTTGAGAGAAATAGAGCGCGACTGAGGAAGGGGCAGAGAGAGAGGGAGACACAGAATCTGAAGCAGGCTCTAGGCTCTGCGCTGTCAGCACAAAGCCCGACACGGTGCTTGAACTTGGGACCGGCAAGATCGTGACCTGAGCTGAAGTCGGACGCTCAACCGACTGAGCCACCCAGGTGCCCCTTGACCATGTTCACTCTTAACCACAGGCTCACTGCTGGCTGAGTTTGGGTTGAAACCTTGGACAGATCCCTGAGGCGACTGTACCCCTGCTTGTTTTTCCAGATGTCACCCTTCCCAGCCATCTCACTGAGGATCTTCCGGCCTATGTGTGGGACAGCTTCCCCTGGCCCGGGCCCAGTTGCTCGGCCTCAGTCCTCCAGAGCTATGGCTGTCACTTGACTGCTGGGTCCTCCTCTTACTAAGGCCTGGCTCCAGTGTGAGCCAGTGAGTGACTTCTGTTCCAGCGGAGGGCCCCCAGCCCCTCTGGTGTCTTGATATTTCTACTGTGCTCTCCCGTGGAACCCACGTTTAGGTGGCAACCATGCTGGGCCGCAGAGCGGGCTGAGCCCTGGAGGGCAGACATACTCTGCTCCCCGGGAACAGGGAGGCCCCTTGCCATCTGGCCCCTCCGTCCAAGACCAGTCTTTCTCTTTCTCACAGCCACCCAGTGCCATGAGCGTTGCTTATCCTCATGCCGGAGAGGAAGTGAGGCTCAGGGCAATACTGTGATTTGCCAGAGATCACAGAGAACTTCGGGTTTAGAACTGGGACAGAAGCCAGCTCCTGTGTTGGCAGACCAGGGCCCTTTACACCAGCCCGTGCTTCGTGCTGTCTTACTCCGCATGAAGACTGTCCTGGACCCAGACACCTGGGCTTGTTGGCATGGACAGAGATGGTGAGTGTGAAGTGCTTTGTCCAGTAGCAGAGCTCATCGGTCAGATGTCAGAGCTGGAAAGGTTCTCAACATGCCTCTGAGAATGGGGAAACTAAGGCCAGAGTAAGGCACGGGCTTGTTCAAAGCACTTAGTGGGTTGGTGACAGGGTCTGGGCCAGAACCCAGGTCTCCTGCGGCTTGGGCTCTTCCTCCCCCAAATGTAGCTTTCTGGTCTCTTGAGGCACCTGGGGGTGAGCTCACCCATCCTGCTGGCGTCTGCAGGAGACAGTGGAAGCCGCTCCTGGAACCTAGACTTAACAACCCTGCAGTTGGACAGCTCTCCCCACCCCGGGGTGCTAAGCCTAGACTGCCAGCCCCGTCTCCCATTCCTTCTTCCCTGAGGTGCTAGCAGGCGGGACTTTCACACCGTCCCAGACCAGAGCCTTTCAGTGACCCTGGCTGAACACTGGATTGGGAGGCAGCAGTCCCACATTTGTGACCTGGTTCTGCTGCTACCCATGTGATCTTGAGAGTGTCTGGATCTCACTGACCTTCTGTTTCCTCACCTGTTGTCTACGGCCCAGACAAATGGCTGCTTTGTGCCTACCTAAGTCATCACTTCCTTTCCAGTCTTCATTGTCCCCTGTGCCCGATAGAAAGCCAGTACTTATACCATGTTTGTTTCCCACACCTGTCTTTCCATATGCTGCTGCTTTGCCCAGAAGGCTCTCCCAGTGCCTTCCCAACCCCAGCCCTGCCTTCAGGCTCAGGCCAGTTCAGCCAGTGTTTGGTGCACTGGAGCTTAGTGCCATACCCTGGAGGTGAGGTTCAATCAGACCTGAATTCTGCCCTTGGACAGTCACACAGGCTCAACAAACAAGTTTTGGTCTTTGCCATGTGCCGGGCTCTGTGCTAAGTGCTGGTGGGTCAAAGATGACTAGGACAGGGTCCTGTCCTTGAGAGCAGTCTGGAGGGGTAGACGCCCCGCCAACTACACAATGTGGAGGGCTACAAGATTCCAGACTCTAAAGTGACAAGTTTCCTCCCTGGGGGTGTATTTAGGGAAAGCTGCTGGAGGAGCTGGAGTATTTCTCCGGTAATCCACCTGACAAAGCCTATGGTTTGCTCAGTGCTCTCATATCTGTGGTCTCACGTGGTCCCCACAACACCCTGTTAGGTCATTGAGTCAGGAGATGATCTCAATGAATAAATACTGATTGTGAACCTACTGTGTGACGGGCACAACTCCAGGTGCTAGAGATTCAACAGCGGACCTTGTGTTCTGGGTGGGGGACCCATCAGTGAGCACATGCAGACGTTGGGAAGTGACGGGTGCTGTAGAGAAAGCTAAAGCAGGGTGAGTGGATAGAGAGGCCTGGGGAAGACCTCCCTGAGGAGGTGGCAATTGAGCAAGGACCTGAAAGAGGGAAGGAATCTGCTGTTCAACTATGTGGCACAGAGTGGTTCAGGAGGAAGGAAGAGCAAATGCAAAGGCCCTGGGGTGGAATTGTTCTCATGCTCAAGGAAAAGCAAGGAGGCCACAGAGCCAGACAAGAGTTTGGGTTGGATGTGGGGTGTGAGATGTGTCAGGATGATTCTAGGGTTTGGGGCCCAAGCAACTGAATGATACTGGAGCGGTGGGGAACAGTGTAGGAGCGTGTTTGGAGGTGGAGGAATGAGAGAGTTCAGCTCCTGTGCCCCTGCCACTCAGAGTCCACCCCACGTGCACATGGACACACCGGCCTAAGGGTCACCCATGCCCACCCCTTTGGGAAACCTCCTCATCCTCTCAGGCCTATTCCAAGCTCAGTCTTCTGTGGGTCATGTTCTTTCATCAGTGTCTTTCTGGCCTTTCTGAAAGGTCCCCAAAAAGCCCAAGTTGAGGGGTGCCCAACACCCCTTCTTCATCACCACCCCCAGAGGCTGTGAAGCACTGATTGAGCTGGGAGGGGTAGAGGGGCCCCAGATGCCTCCCTGGGTGCTGTTCTCTCCCACGGCGCCTCTGAAGTCTTGTCTTGTTCTCCCTTCACAGCTGCCCCCCCTCCCCTGGAGCAGCTGAAAATGGGACGCTGGGCCTCGCTTTCCGCAGGGCTGTTGTCCTGGAAATGGCAGAATTTCTCTTTATGTTGCTTTGATGATCTTGTGAGCAAGTTCAAGTTCTATATAACGGATCTAATTGTTAAGCTTCTAAGCTAAGTGACTTTCAACTGGAAGGGACACTAAGAACAACAGGTATTTGCTATACTCGATTTCAGTTTTTCTCCTAAATTTGCATTTTGCAAACCAAACCCTACCCTACCCTCACTAAAGGAAAAGAAAAGAGAAATCCAGTTTTCCCAAGGTCTAAAGTTTCTGGAAATGGAACCTCTCTTATCGAGCTTCTTGTTTCTTCGCCTGCCTCTGGTGTGGGCAGACCAGTGCTAGGAGCTTCTGCGAGTAGGGCCTGCAGGTCCTGAGAGCAGTCTGGCAGGAGGAGGGATGCGGATGGGTGGGGGAGTGGAAGACGCACACCTGGGCACCCGGAAAGGAATGGGAGGGTGGCTTGAATCCAGACTAAGCCCAGATTCTTCTCCAGCTCAAGCATTCTGTGCTTTTGCTTCCTCCACTCCGCATGATTGAAATTTCAGGGAGCCCAGAGGGCCTCCTCTGCAAGGGACACGATTTAGATTTTTCTGGTGCCAGTGATACTATGGGATCAGGGGAAGGTACAGAGAAAATGGAAGCAGAGGCCCTCTGGTTTCACTGCCGGCCGCAAGGGCAAGGCCTGCCTGGGGCTCTTAGGGAGGATCTCAGTATGGAAGCCAGCCTCCACCCCAATGCCATCAGGGAGGGACTGTTCAATATACTGTGGCATAGGCAAGGCCATGTATATGATGAGACTGCTCCATGGGACGGCTGGGGAGGAGGTAAGGTAATCTTGGGTCTGAAACACTGCTCCATGGCCCTGGCTCTGTGACCTTGGGGCCTGTAAGCAGTCATTCTTCTGATGTTCTCTTTCTTTATCTTAAAATGGGGATAATAGTAGTGCCTACTGCATTAGGGGGAGATGATGCTTCAGTAAAGTGCTTGGTGCGGTCCCTGCCCCCTAAAAGCAGTTCTAGCACAGTATACAGAATACCATTTATACTAAATTCTAAAACTATAGGTACCGAAAAGTTTGGAATTTTGCACACTGAACTGTTAACGGTGTGGGTTTGAGGGGGAAGGGTCTTGTATAGCAGGGAAAGGGAAAGGAGGAGAATCCCTGGGAGATCATCCTCTTCCTATTTAATGCACTTATATCCTGTTGGGGAAAAGTTTTCATTGACCAAGCGTTCTGTTTAAAATCACCAAAGCAATAGATTTCCATTTTGGAAAAAATCAAAAGAAACAGTATGTGTAACACATACCTGCCAAGGACCCAAACCAGCCACAGGTCTTTGGAGCCTGAGGTCTTACCCCACCCCCCTGAGCTGCTATCCTTACTGGCTGCCTGGGAACCTCCGGCTTGCCAGGTCCTATTGCTGCCTGCTGGAGCTCTATATCTTGTCAACACACACGACTGTTTATTGCCAGTCCCTGGTCCCTGTCCCTATTCCCTTCCCCCCCACCTCCGGCGCGGCGCCGTGTGACTCATCCTCTACCTCACTGCACAGGGACTCTCAATCCCGAGCTTTCCTGTGGGGGATGGGGAGAATCTGGTGGAGTGAAATGCATCCAACAAATGTTTATGGGGCGCTTAGGTGATTGGGGAGGCTGGGCTGGGTACCAAGAAGTACTGCCCTAGTGGGGTGAGGTGGGGTAGGGGCTGCTGATGTGCATCCCTGAGACCAGGGAAAAGGCTAGTGGGAATGAAAAGCAGGGTAGAAGTATAACCTGGCTCAAGGCTGGGTCATGGTCATTGGGGGCCAGACCTAAAGGGTCAGGGGACGCTCTGAGGCCTGCGGCATCAGCTGGGGCCCCTTGACTCTATTCCCTTGTGACCTGCCCACTCCAGCTGTGAGCCAGTGCTGTCTCCTTCCCTGCACAGTCTCATCTCCAGGCCGGCTGGAGGTTTCAGGGCCCTTGGAAAGACTTTTGAGATCCCCTCTCTCCTCTGTTCACACTCTTCCCCCTCCAGTCTCCTGCCCATCACACTCTTCCCCCTCCAGTCTCCTGCCCATGAGGCCCAGGTTCAGTCCCACATCCTTTAGGAAACTTCCATCATTCCCTGAACCCCCTTTTCCTGAGTATCACCCTTGGAACAGACTTACTTACGGCTCCGTCCACAGTGGAGGCATATGGCAAACTTGAATCTTCTTCCCATTGGTCCTGACAAGCTTTGTTTTCACTGATGCAGCACGACACAAAAAAACTGGCAATTAGGAGAGCTGGGTTCTAATTTTTACTCTGTCACTTGCCAGCTCTAGGTGGCCTTGGACAAGTCAGTTCACCTCTCCTTGCCTCAGTTTCTTCATCTATCAAATGAGGGTCAGGATACAAGAGAGGGAAATGAGAGGTGCCTGGGTGGCTCAGTCGGTTAAGTGTCCGACTTCAGCTCAGGTTATGATCTCACAGCTCATGGGTTCGGGCCCTGCGTCAGGCTGTGTGCTGACAGCTCAGAGCCTGAAGCCTGTTTGGGATTCTATTCTCCCTCTCTCTCTGCGCCTCTCCTGCTCACGCTCTGTGTGTGTGTGTCTCTCTCTCTTAAGAATAAATAAACATTTAAAAAAAAAATGTTTTTAAAGAGGGGAGATGAGAGGAGATACGTAAAGCCTCCAGCCCCACACCTTGCATCAGACACTCTAAGTGTGTCTATCTAGTGAGTGTTTTTTTCTGTAGAGATTGTATCTTAAAGTGAATCATGATCAAATACAGTATTATTGAGTGGGCACTATTGATTGACATGTTTATAAGTTGTCATTCATTGGGTGACTCCTATAGGCCAGGAGCTATAAATAAATGATCTCAGTGACCCTTACAGCTACCCTGAGGGTGGCATCATCACCCCGGTTACAGAGGAAGGACCAAGATTCAGAGACACATGTAACGTGTACCGTGTAACATTTAACCTTCACAATGACACTCATACTTGGATACTGGCAGAGGCTCGTTGAAGTCAGCCCGCCTTCCCCTTTGTCTTTCTCTTTGCTCATGTTTCATTTATTCATTACCTGTATATTTATTTGCTATGTGCAGGATACTTGTCCTGGGCTCTTTAGAGGATACAGATCCTAGAATGGCATTCCTTCTGCTTCTCTCTCACTCTCTGGCAGACTTGTGTTGATCCTTCAAAGCCCAATCCAAATGGTCCCTGCCCTGGGAGCAACACCTACCCTAAATCAAATGTAGCCATCCCCACCTTCTTCCTCTTTCCTCTTTCCTGACATCTAAAAGTCAGTTTTATCTCAGTTCACAAGTAGTTAATGCCTACTATATGCTGGAAGCTGGAGTCCCAGATGACTCTAGAGAATTTCCGCCCTCAGGGAGCTTAACGCCCAGTGATGGACAAGTTTACACTGACACGTCATGATAATGTAGAGCGATTCACATTATACTTGGGTTTTGAAGAAAATTATAATAGTAAAAGCAGTCACCACCTTTTGCTAACGGTGAGTGCCAAGCACTGTTTGGCATTCTCTGCCTGGATTATTTCCTCTTGTACTCCATAAACCCTCTGAAATAGGCTTTTACACAGATGGGGAAACTGAGAATAGGAGATAAAACATAAATGCCCAAGGCTGCCCAGCTGGGAGCCCTGATTGGAACCCAGGGAGGAGAGACCAGTGCCACATATCTTTGTCTCTGCTGGTCTGGCTGTGAAGCGGCTGGGGCAGTGGGGAGTGTGTTCTGGTCTGTTTACCTTTTTCCTTGGTCCTCATAGCTGACATTGTAGGTGGAAAGAATCAGATTAAAGAAGAATCAGAGCCCCTCCTACCCCAAAGGAGCCTCCAGCCCCCGCGGAGACCGGAGCTGAATACAGATCAGGCAGGCAGGGGCTGAGCAGTCTGAAAATTCCCACCTCCTACCTTAGGAGTTTAGTGGGTAAGACTGAGCCCTTCTGGCTGAGTCAACACGGGGAGGGCTTCCTGAAGGCAACAGACCTAAACGATAGGAAGGATTTCCCAAGGTCTTCACGAGGCCACTGGAGTGGAAGGGGAGCAGTGGTAAGACTTCCCTGGAGGAGAGCTCGTGGAGAGAATACCGTCTCTGGCCTTCTCAGGGCCACTTCGGGCCTCTTTGGGCCCGGGTGCTGATGCTCCCCTTAGAGACAAAATAAGAACAAAACCAGAGATAATGTGTTGAGTGGCTAAGAACACAAACCCTGGAGCCACGCTGCCTGGGTTTGAGTCAGTTTTCAGCTACTTGACTTTGAGCAAACCTTCCTGTGCCTCGGTCTCCTCATCTGTAAAGTGAGGGGATGGCCATTGTGACCCCCCGGAGCTGTGGTGAGGTGCAAACGAGACGGAAAGTATGGGAGCACACCGCTGTAAACTGTAGAGTGCCAGGCTTTCGTTGGGAGGTATTACCTTTCAGGACGGGAGTTGAGACTGGTTGCTGGGGCAGTTGAAGAGGGAGTTAGAGAAACGGAGTCGTGTGCAACCAGGAATCCCTCGGGACCTGGCCGAGTTGCAGCCCCAGAGCAGGCCTCAGGCCCGGAACTAGGGCGGCAGAGCCCCTTGCACACCCCTGGGTCCCTGGTGACCAGCACTGGTGGCCCAAGGAGGCCCCTCTTCCCGGCACTCCCCTCTGACTGGCCAGGCCAGGGGCGAGATGCGGGAAGCGGGATCGGGGGTGTCCGGTCACCCTGGCAACCGAGGGTGACGTACAACAGCGTTGCCTGCTGCTCCACTGCACCGGTCTCAGCAGATGGGGACCGTCCCAGGAGATGTAAATCAAATGTTCTCGTGGTGGAGAGCGGGGAGGTTGCAGAGGCACCGGGAGCCCCTCACCACTTTGGAGTTCGGTCCGTGTCTGCTCAGCGTGCGTGTGTGTGTGTGTGTGTGTGTGTGTGTGTATGAGAGAGAACTAGAGCGTGTGAATGTGTGTAAGAGTGTGTTATGAGAGAGAGTTAGAGTGTGGGTGAGTGTGTAAGAGGGAGTAAATGTGTGTGAGAGCTGTAAGGGAGTGTGGATACGTGTGTAAGAGAGCGTGGGTGAGAGTAAGGGGGTATGTGTAAGAAGGAGTGAGTGTGAGGAGTGTGTATAAGAGCTCGAGTGAGGATGAGTATGTGTAAAAGGGAGTGTGTAAGAGTGCAAGAGCTTGTGGGCGAGTGTGAGAGACTGTGTGCAGGTGAGTGTGCAAGAGGGAGTTTGTAAGAGTGTAGGAGAGCAAGAGTGTGGGTGAGTGTGTGTGTCCCCCAGTCCCCGCAGTTGCCCATCTGCCACCTACGCTGGGCAGAGTGGGAAACATCTCTCCCCTCCCATGGTCAGAACTATGTCCGTGGGTTTGCCCTGTGGCCCAGGGATGTGGAATTTCCACACCCTCATGGGAGGCCATGTGGTTTGAGAGATCACTGGGCCTGGAGCTTCCTGGCTTCTCACCGTGGAATGGTCACGTGACACTGACAGGTCACTGGCTGTCTTTGAGTCTCAGTTTCCCGGACCATGTGGCAGAGGGTTTGGATGGTCTCCAGGGTCTGTTCCACTCTCCTGGCTCTGGATCTGATTCCAGCCGCCTCTGCCCCACCCCAGATTCCATCCTGGTGATATCACTGCTGCCACAAAGTTTGGGCCCTGGAAGTCCAGCCTCATTTCCTGGCATCTTGGGATCTCCCCTCAGTGGTGGGCCTTTGTCAGGGGATCGGGGCCTGACTATTCCCCCTTTCACCACACGTGGTGTCAGCAAACTTCCCGCACCTTGAGGAGATCTCTAGGGCTACAGGGTGGGGACAGCTGGTAGAGTCAGGGCCTTGGGAGAGGGACAAGCCAGAACAGGCCTTCATGCCCCTCCCCACACCGTACCACTGCGCCCTCCCCACTGGAAACTGCTTTCCAGTAATGTACCGCCTACCAGGGGTAAGGAGCCAAGTGTGGATCTCAGACCTTCCTCTTCAGTGTGGGCTTGGCCCTTCCCTGTCCTTTCCCATCAGGGTCTGCTCACCAAGAGGCAAGGCCAGCACAGGAAGACCCGGGGAGACTCACTCTGGGAACATGGCTCCAGTCCCAGGTACTCTGGGAGCAAGCTTATGTGGAAGAAAGTGCATTGCACCCAAGTCAGGAGGCCTGAGACCTAGTGATCCTGGGTAGCTGGGACCTGTCCTGCCTCCTCTGAGCTCTAGCTTTTCTTCCATCAAATAGGAGTGCCAGTTGTCTCCTAGCCTAGCAAGGGAGGCCTGATGGCCTAGAAGTCCCAAGAGTGAGTAAAGCATGGCCATTCCCACAAGCTCTTCGTGAAGGTTCTGACTTTGAGTAACCTCAGTGTCCCCAGTGCACAGCACCAGCCTGGGCTCAGAGAAAATACCCATGTTTCAGTACAAGATTAATTAGCTCTCTCTGCTACAGATATTCTAAGCTAGAGTAGAATTCTTCCCTTAGACTCTGGGGAAGCTACCGAATCTTGCTTGCCAGGCCCCACCTTTCTCTTCTGCAAAATGGGGACAATACTTATCCCACGGGGCTGTTGTGAGGACTAAAGAGACGCTATATGCCAGGCTCCCAGCACAGTGCCTGGCTCACAGTGCATCTTTAGGAACAATGAACATTCTTCACGTTACTGCTCTTGGCTTGTTTTGCATGTCCCCCTACCCCGTCCTCCCATGTGGTACTCCTCTCTGGGTTTCCAGTGCATGGTGTGGCACTTCCCGGTCCCAGGAAAGCTTTGTGGATCGGACTGATAGCATTGGGGAGGGGGGCAGGGAGGAATTTGCAAAGCCTAATGTGCTCGATGGAGGTGGAGGCTGTCGTCTGCTTGCCTGGGCTGTCTCTTTAGACTATGCTTTCTCCTAAGGCAGCTAGCTGTTGGTGCTCAGTTCCAGGGCAGGATGTCAAGGTCAGCTGGCTAGACTTGGAGCTGGACTCCTGGTCTTGAGGAGCAGCTTCCTGGTGGCCGGCAGGAGCTCTGCTCCCCCAAAGTCCCATGCCATCCTATCTCCCCTCCGGGGCAGTGCAGGTCTCTGGGTGTGGTACCATTGTCCCGTCTCCACTGCTCCGGCCTGGGTTGTCTGACCTTGCTGGGTGCCGGGGGAGAGAGAGAAATCTGGGCAGGGTCTGTGGATTGAAGGTTCGAGAAGGGGAGGCACCGGAGAGGGACTCCTGCCCTAATGTGAACAGACAGGGATGGTCAGGGAATGCTTCCTGGAGCAGCAGGAGGATAGAAGCATGTGGCATCAGCCACACACATGGGGATAGAGGTACAGGAATGGCGTTCTGGAGAGACAGGCTAGACCAGGCAAAGCTCTATAGGCAAGAGAGGATGTGGTTCATTTGGGCGAAATGCCCCTTCCATTGCACCAGCCAACTGAACACCGGGGGTTACTCCTAGACACTACAAAGACTGGGGAATTTTTCAGCAAGAGGGGAGTTTGGTCAGGTCTGTTTTGAAGTCAAGAGAATTGTACTGGTGGCTTTGGGGTTCTCTCCTCGCCTACAATGGAGACGTGTTTTTTTCTAACATGTTTTGAGTGTCTCCTGGGTGCTTGGCACTGTACCAACGGTTCTGGGCCTAGCTAGTGTTTTGAGGGTGAGTCTTGACTTGTAGCTATACTGGCACTACCCAGATCGGTATTGGAGTGTAGAAGGGGCTTTGGGCATGAGGAGGGATGTTTCTTCTCCTTCCCACGGATCTCAGGGGTAATGAGAGCCAAAGCTTGGCCAGATGGGTTGTCAGGAATTTTGTCAGTAATGGCCTAGCCCTGTGCATTTTCTTTTTTTTTTTTTTTTTTAAATTTTTTTTTTTTCAACGTTTATTTATTTTTGGGACAGAGAGAGACAGAGCATGAACGCGGGAGGGGCAGAGAGAGAGGGAGACACAGAATCGGAAACAGGCTCCGGGCTCTGAGCCATCAGCCCAGAGCCCGACGCGGGGCTCGAACTCACGGACCGTGAGATCGTGACCTGGCTGAAGTCGGACGCTTAACCGACTGCGCCACCCAGGCGCCCCAGCCCTGTGCATTTTCAAATCAGTAGATACTTGTTGAGTTCCTACTATGTCCCTAGCCCTGGGGATCTCATTATAAATGGATAGGGAATCTGCCTGCACAGATTACAGGCTAGGGAGGGGATGGGAGCAAGAACTTTCACCTTAAACAAACCGTCATACTCTCTTAACCAAGCTTACCCTGGGTTTTATGGCACTCAACATGGGGTTAAATGCCTGGGTCTTCTCCACCCACCTCCCCACCCAAAAATAAACCCCAAACCCTTAGGGAGCTTGGGACCAAACCTGGCATTGAAGGAGCACCTCTCAGAAGGGCATTTTTGCTACTTCCTAGCTCTGGGTTTGGAGCCTCAGTGTGGACCACTGCTGCTAGCTTGGGGAGAGGGTGTCAGGCAGAGGGGCATGTTCATGCCTTGATGAGGAGGAGGGAGAGTGAGGATTGACTTCTAGAACTTAGGAGTTTGATGGGAGCTACGGGGGTCAGACCTGGGTTCTGTCCTGGTTCTGCTACTGATTTGCCGTGTGCCCTCATGCAAGTGTGCCCTCATGCCCTTCCCCTTTCTGGGCCTCGGTTGCTCTATCTTTAAAGTGGATGGGATTAGGCTAGAAAACAGGCTGGCATATAGGTTTTGTCTCACATGCAAAATGGACTGATCGCCATTGGCTTCTTGAGCAGCTCTCTGGGCTTAGCAGGAAAGCACACGAATCTGGAGTTAGGGGTCACTGTGTACATTCTGTAGGTTTGCAGACGGCAGGTGGTTTGATCCCCAAGTTCCTTTCTGTGCTGATGTTCTTTGATTCTTCTGTGCTTCCTTCTATCTCCTGTGTTATTTCTTGACCAACCGGTTGTCTGCTTTCTGCTTAAACACCTTCGTGATGGGGAACTCACTTCCTTCCCTCAGACAGAATCATTAGATTGTTGTGCCTGGTCTCGAGCTCACATCTGCCACCCTGAACTTGTACCTAGAAAGCTGACTTGGGTTCAGGTGTAGCTAATGCCCTTAGATACTTGGAGCCTCGGTAATCAATGTATGATTTCTGTCTTCCGGAGGCATACAGAGCTGCTTCTTTCCACTATTTTATGACAGAGGCAGAGATAGCATCTGTATATCCTTTGGAAAAAACACTTTAAAAACATTGTCAATTAGTTTATACGGCAAACCCGGTGAAGCTGGTATTACTGCTTCCGTTTTACGGATGGTGAAGCCAAGGCTCAGAGAGTTAACAGAGCGGCCCTCCGAGACCAAGCCTGTGCCCCTCTCACCAGCTGCTCCTCTGTCCCCAGCCCTGTCCCCAACCTTCCGTCCTGGCTTGCCGCAAGACCATGGCCTCCTGTTCTCTCACCCTCCGCAGGTTTCCATGTGATCCCCACTATCTCGAGCATCGTCCCGGAAAGCTGCCTGCTGATCGTGGTGGGGCTGCTGGTGGGGGGCCTGATCAAGGGCGTGGGCGAGACGCCCCCCTTCCTGCAATCCGACGTCTTCTTCCTCTTCCTGCTGCCGCCCATCATCCTGGACGCGGGCTACTTCCTGCCGCTGCGGCAGTTCACAGAGAACCTGGGCACCATCCTGATCTTCGCCGTGGTGGGCACACTGTGGAATGCCTTCTTCCTGGGCGGCCTCATGTACGCCGTGTGCCTGGTGGGCGGCGAGCAGATCAACAACATTGGCCTTCTGGACAACCTGCTCTTTGGCAGCATCATCTCAGCCGTGGACCCCGTGGCCGTGCTGGCCGTCTTTGAGGAAATTCACATCAATGAGCTGCTGCATATCCTTGTCTTTGGGGAGTCCCTGCTCAATGACGCCGTCACTGTGGTGAGGGGCAGTGGCCACACACACGTGCACATTGGGCACAGACCTGAATCCAGGTCCAGAGTGAATCCCACATCCACCCGCTAATCACAGTAGCCAAACAGCTAATGTCTATTCCTGCTTACTCTGTGCCAGGCATCACTCTGAGCACTCAGTGCGGATTATCTCATTTAATCCTGATGATGATCTTCGGAGGTGCTTCTTACCTTACAAACGAAGAAGCATCAGGCTCGCTGAAGTTAAACAACTGGCTAACATATGATAGAACCAAGGTTAGAAGTCAGGTCTGTCAGACGTCCGGACCTGAGCTCTTGGCCTTCCCGGGGCATATTCTCTGTCCCTGACTCAGATCGTGATGTGATCTTGGTTAAATTACATATCCTCTTTAGACTTCAGTTTGTCCTTTATAGGCCATTTAGTCTATGAGGGCCATCTCAGCTTTATGTTGGCTGGGTCTTAAGTTGTAGTTAGGTGTGTGCAGTTTGGGGGCAGCAGTGGTGGAAAGGGACCCTGCCCTCAAAACCTCCAGAAAGGGCACCTGGCTGGCTCAGTTAGTGGAGCATGCAACTCTTCATTTCAGGGTCATGAGTTCAAGTCCCACATTGGGCATGGAGCCTACTTTTAAAACATAAAAAATAAAATTTATCAAAAAAAAAAAAAAGAACCTTCCAGAAGGTGATAAGTAAAATAGATTGTCTGGGGTTGGCCACTTGCTTATTACCTGACCTTAGGCAAATCACCATACCTCTCTGGGCCTCACCTTTGATAGCTGCAAAGTGGCAGAGCAGATACTGCTTTCCTCCCAGGATCTAGTAAGAACAGACAGCCCCAACACAGAGTCTGGCACATGGCTGTGCTGTATGTGCTCACACGTGCCCTTCCTCCCAGCTGGTTTCCTCAGGAAACAGGTATGTGTATGTGCACACTCACACATTGTGAAAACACTCCCATTCTCCTAGCTGGCCCCCTCAGAGAGCACTGCACACACGGGAAAACACAAGGACACCTGCATGCCAGTGCATGCTCACACACACGCTCCCTCTTCACCCACCCCAGCCCCTCAGGAAGCCGCACTTCAAAGAAGAGACAGACAGCAGTGGGAGGGGGGGGGGGCCGGCAGCCTCAGCTTCCTCTTCCTCCCCTGCTGCCTTCATCGGGTCCTTGTGGGGCTAGGGGAGCAGCAGTCTGGTCTAAGCGGGCAGGCCTCAGTGCTGGGTCTTCTGGCACCAGCTCTTGCCTCAGTTTCTCCATCTGTAACAAGGATTGCAGTACCCAGCCTGTCATCCTCCCAGGGTTCTTACAGGAGGCACACTTACCAGCAAGTACCAAAGTCAAAGCCCTCCCCAGTTGGGTCTGGGTGTTGGGGTTCAGGTTGGCACTATCGGGGAGCAGCGGGGCCTGCTTATGTCAAGTGGATACCGCAGTCTGGCCAACTTGGGCATCTGGCCATGCCTCCCAAGGTGGTGGCAGTGCTGGTAGTCAGCTCACTTCCTATGTGAGCACTTCCTGTCTGAATATGTATTTGCCTCATCTGATCCACACAGAAACTCCGGGAGGTTGGCACTGTAACTATCCCGTTTTTCCAAGTGAGGAAACTGAGATACTGAGAGGTTAAGGAGCTCATCCAGGGTCATGTTAGCTGATAAATGAGGTAGCTGGGGTTCAGATCTACACAGTCGGAGCCCTGAGCCCACACACTTAACCACTATGCTACACTGCCTCTCTAGTCTATAGCCGGGTGGGAGAGGAGGACCTCGCCCTTCACCTGCCCCACTGGCCCAGGTAGTGCACTGTGAGGACCCATGAACCTCCTCAGGCCAGGAGTGAGTTTAGGTAGCCGAGGGCTAAGAATGCACCTGCTGTCCACTGCGGGAGCCCTGCCTGTCTCCCAGACAGCTATGGTCCAGGCAGCACTGCAGACTGGCCAGTGCTTGGCATCTCCCCTTCCGTCTGCCCCAGGTCAGACCCTTTCTGGAGCTCTGGCCACAAACGTGAGTGCCCTGTTCCCGACATTAAAGCTGAAGGCTCCCCCTGAGTCCCATGGTCTCAGGCTTTTGCCCTGGAACAGGTCACCACTCCTACCCAGGCCTCCTTGTCTCTAGGTACTGGGCGCTTTGGAGAGTCCCCTTTCAGTAACCCTGAGGTCCTTTTCCCTCTCCCTCAGCATCCGCAGGCCTGGAAACTCCAGCTGGTTTCCTGGCACAGCTGTCTAGGAGAAGGCCTGGTAGCCAGGGAGCTGGCACCTGAGTGGGGGTGGATCCTCAGAGCTGTACCTGCTGGGGAGGGCCTGCCCACTGCTGTCAGGGAGCAAGTTCTGGGCCTGGCTTTGCTGATGGGGTCTGGGGGCCCTGTGTCAAGTCGCTCCACCACTGTGGGCTTCAGCTGAGCGAAGGAGTGGGCATCCTTGGCTCGCTTACCTCATGAGGCTGCTGTGTGTCAAGCAGGGTGACCGTTGTCCAAGGGCTTTACAATATATGAAGTCCCATTTAAACATCTGACGATAGCATTACAGTGACTGTTTCTTTCCCAGTCCAGGAGGTGGGGAAGCCTTAGAAAGCCTCTAGTTCCATAGTATCTGAATTTGGCCGTTCACGGTAACCCCCTGAAGAGCTTGTTGAGTAGAGATTTCTGGGCCCCACCTCCAGAGAATCCAAGGCGGGTATGGCCTGCCTGTGTATATTTTCAGAAATTTTCACAGGTTAAGAAGTCCTGTTCTAGTTCGTGGTCTGAATTCTCCCTGATTTATGCTGAAGAAGAGACTGAAGTCCAGACAGGGACATGACCTGCCCAAGGTCAGACAGTGAGAGAGGCCCCTTAGTGCCAGGAATAGCTAACACTGTGATAGGCATGGTCCTGGGCACTTTGCCTTTATTAACTAGTTTAGTCCTCACAATAGTCCTGTAAGGTTGGTACTGTAATCCCATTTTATGGCTAGGAAGATTGCAGCACAGGGAGACAGTAATCTGCCCCATGCACACAGCTAGGGCACGGCAGAGCCACTGTTCAACCCAGACAGTTTGGGTTCAGAGATTGTGCTCTTGATCAGCACGGCATGCTGCCTGCCGGAAGCGAGGCCCTCGAGCCCCTGGCCCAGTGGTTTGGACCACCTGCTTGGCACTAGCGTGTCTCCACTATCACATGGCCTCTTCTTGTGGCCGTGGTCAGTGGAAGGCACATGATCACCCTTGGGTGGACCCCAGAGAGCTGGAGGGCCAGGGCCCTGCCCTCCTGCCAACCAGCCTGCACGTCCTCCCCAGGTCCTGTATCATCTCTTTGAGGAGTTTGCAAACTACGACCGAGTGGGCATCGTGGACATCGTCCTTGGCTTCCTGAGCTTCTTCGTGGTGTCCCTGGGCGGGGTGTTTGTGGGCGTGGTCTACGGGGTCATCGCAGCCTTCACGTCCCGATTCACCTCCCACATCCGTGTCATCGAGCCGCTCTTCGTCTTCCTCTACAGCTACATGGCCTACCTATCAGCCGAGCTCTTCCACCTGTCGGGTATCATGGCGTGAGTCTGGGCATGGCATGGGGTGGGGGGGTGGCCTGCCAACACAAGGGAGCTCCCCAGCGCCCAGCCTCCAGCTCCAGGGATAAGATTCATGCACCAGGCTCCAGGTCCTGGGACTGCCCCGGGAAGCACTGAGTTTAAAGTTCTGGAAAGCGTCAGCCCTGCTACTTCTTCCCTTCATTGGCCTCCAAGGGGGTTGTAGCTAGACACAGGCTCCTGCATTCACTGTGCCCTTCTGTAGCCCTAGCGAGAAGGCTTGGGGCTTCCATTGCTGTGAGGAGTCATAGAGGTCCTGAGGCCTCAGCTGGGCCTTGCAGTCAGGGTAAGGTGGAGAAGCAGTGAGGTGTGCCCGATAGAGCAGGACATTGGAAGTGGAGAGGCCGGGTTGGATCACAGGATTCGGGGTGACCTTGAGGAGGCCAGGCCAGCAGGAGCAGAGCTCAGGTATGGACCCCAGGCCAGGAGAGCTTGGGCAGCTACTGTGGAGACCCCCATCTGTGAGACACCGCACTCCAGGGTAATAAACCAAGGCCACAGACATGTGTAATTGACTCCTGTTAGGCAGAGAGGCAGCACGGCCTTGGGGAGGAGGCACAGGCCTGGGAGTCGGGCAGACCTCGGTTTGCATCTTAGCTCTGCCATTCACTGGCTGGGTAACAGTGGAAGGGTGAAGTTTCTCTTAACTCTCAGGTCCCTCAGCTGAAAAATGCAAAAACATGATGGTGTCTGAGGGTTGAGTGAGAGGATTGAGCTGGAAAAGTCGCGTGAAGCCCACCGTGAGTGCCTGACCTGTCAGAGGAGCTCAGTAAATGGGTATCGCTCAGCCTCCCTGGCAGTGGAAGGGCTTTGGGAAGGTGCAGCTCGCCTGAACCCCGAACTCTGCTCTTTTCTGACCCCAGACTCATTGCCTCGGGAGTGGTGATGCGCCCCTACGTGGAGGCCAACATCTCCCACAAGTCCCACACGACCATCAAATATTTCCTGAAGATGTGGAGCAGTGTCAGTGAGACCCTCATCTTTATCTTCCTCGGCGTCTCCACGGTGGCTGGCTCCCACCACTGGAACTGGACCTTTGTCATCAGCACCCTGCTCTTCTGCCTCATCGCCCGAGTGCTGGGTGAGGTCCTGGGCTGGAGCCGGGTGGAGGTGTGTGTGCGAGCGTGCGCGGTGGGGGCAGGGGGTCGGCTGGGGGGGGAGGGAAGGGTGCCCTGTGTGGAGAGCCCCTGCTTGGCTGTGCAGCAGGTGCTCCCCTGCCCCTCTCTGCCATGCTGAGACCACGATGGGTCCTCGAGAGGAGCCCATGCTCACGGTGAGTCTGTGACCTCTGGGAAGACGGTCGTGTGTGAGTGCACAGAGGGGCCTCGGGGAGCCTGTGCCACAGAGCTTGGGTTTGTGAATGTTTTCTGCGTGGTCCTGTGGCGCCGATGACTCAAGCCCTTGGAAAGCTGAGGACGGCTCCTCCAAACCTGGCCGCGCCGCCAGCCCAGGGCCACACCCAGGGACCAGGCCTCCAGTCCTTGGGTCCTGCTTATAGTTTCCAGACACGCCTCACCGCAGAGACTGTATCAATCACTTCCCCCTCTGGGTCTCACTCACCTCTCCTCTGAGACTAGGTCTTTGGTCCCCAAGCCTGACTGGGTATCACATCCACTCGGTGCACTGTTCTAAATCCCCTTTCTTCCAGGGCCTCATCCTCCAGAGATTCTGGTTCTGTGCTTGAGGTTGCATCCAAGTCTCTGCATTTAAAAAACAAAACAACCCAAAATACCCACAACATTTTAGGGGCGCCTGGGTGGTTCAGTCAGTTGAGTGTCCACCTTTGGTTCAGGTCATGCGTGATCTCGCAGTTCTTGAGTTCGAGCCCGGCATTGGGCTCTGAGCTGTCAGTACAGCTGGAGCCTGCTTCAGATTCTGTGTCTCCCTCTCTCTGCCCCTCCCCCACTTGCACTCTGTCTCTCTCTCTCAAAAATAAAGAAGCATTAAAAAAAAAAAGAAATTAAGAACACTTTTTTATTATGGAAAATTTGAAGCACACAGAAAATTTGAGCCCATGAACCCATTATAATTAATAGATACCAACATGTGGCCAGCCTTGTTTCAGCTCTTCTCCCACCCCCCTTCTGACATCCAGCCACCGGAGGCCTCGTGATATCTCTAAAGCACATCCAGGTTGGGAAACCCTCTGAGGGATCCACCCAGCTGTTGGCTGAGGGACCCAGGAAATGAGCGCGCTGGGTGGGTGTACTCGCGGAGGCTTCCTCCAGACAGAGCGGTTGCGGGGAAGCCGGGAGGGACTGGGGACAGTTTGACACTCTTCCTGCCCTTCCCTGGCAGGTGTGCTGGGCCTGACCTGGTTCATCAACAAGTTCCGAATTGTGAAGCTGACCCCCAAGGACCAGTTCATCATTGCCTACGGAGGTCTGCGAGGGGCCATCGCCTTCTCCTTGGGCTACCTCCTGGACAAGAAGCACTTCCCCATGTGTGACCTGTTCCTCACTGCCATCATCACTGTCATCTTCTTCACCGTCTTTGTGCAGGTGCTGGACAGGGTGGAGCAGCCCTGCCTGGGGACCCTGGGTCTGCCAGTGAGAGGGGGCCACGGGTTCTAGTTCACTGATAACTTGCTGTGCAATCTTGGGCAAGCCACTCCCCCTTTCTGGGCCTCAGTTTCCTTAATTGTGAAGGGGGAATTATGATAGTGAGCAACCGATCAGAAAGTAGAGCAGCCAGAATGCTGCCTAACTTACTTAGAGATCCAGACGGCATTGAGAGAAGTGGGTGCAGTCAGCAGGCCCACAGGCTCTTTACAGGGCTTTGGGGAAGTGATTTAATGTCCTAGGATCTCAGTTTCTGCGCCTGTAAAATGGGATAATCATAGCACAACGGGGGGAGCTAGAAAGGTTGTTGAGTTGGGCAGCAGGAGGTCTGGAGTCAGCCCGAGCTGTGCTGCCCCTGTGTGACCCTGGGAAGACCCTCCTCCCTTTTCTGGGCTCAGTTCCCCATCTGCGAAGTGAGGGCATCAGCTTAGATGATCCCAGAGTCCTTCCAGCCTTGCTGGTCAGTATTTTCTGTGCATTTAAATGAACCTGGCTTAGCTGAGAGTCCCCCCAAGCCCCTCAGAATCCCCAAGGAAACCCAGCCTGGATGGCGGAAATTTGCTCCACCTTACCTGGCCTGTGACTTTCGGCAGGTGAGAAATGGTCTGTCTAGGCCTCCATTTCTATCCCCTCTGTCTTTCCTAGATATAGATCGTGGCAAAGCCTTAGCTGGGAAACAGCATTGCCTTCTCAAAAGAAAAAGATATGGCGGCATCCTCCTGGGGCTAGACTTACCTTCTGTCCTTAATAAGGATAGGGGGCTGCCTCTTTCACCCGCTTGCCCTGTTTCCATCTTCAAAAATATTTTATGACCTTAACTTTGCAGTTGTGTATGGTAATGGTTTACCAAGCCCATTTTCAATGAAGTCAGCATTGAGGGAGGGCCTTCCTGCTTGGGTCTGAATCCAGCTTTACTACTCCTGTGAGACCTTAGAAAGTTACTTACCCTCTGTGTCAGTTTCCTCATCTGTAAAATGGGGACAATGGAAAGATCTACCTCTTAGGGTCATTGTGGGTATTCACGAACTAATACTAGCAGATCACAGCTGGCTCTGGCACCTGGAAAACATGCAGTTAAATTTGCTGTCACTCTTACTAGGTTATCAGTGGCAGTCCTGTGAGGGAGGCAGAGCAGAAGTAGTTTTCCCTATCAGCCAGGCCTGACTTCTCTGGGGTTGCAAAGTATGTCTGTGGCGGAGCCCACATTTGAACCCAGGCCCTCCGACCCCTCGCCCCGGCTAAGGGAGTCATTCCCCTGGATGGGCTCGTGTCTTCAGGAAGAAGCAGCCCTTAAGGACCTGCCTCTATACGATGGCTGGCACGGAGGTTGGGAGATTGGGGACCTCAGAGCAGAGGGCATACCAGCTTCGGGAGCTCTGCAGGTGGGGGCAGGGGAGGCTGGGCCTCCCTGCCAGGGTAGCAGAACTGGAGTGCCTGACACCTACCTACCCCCCAGGGCATGACCATTCGGCCCCTGGTAGACCTGTTGGCTGTGAAGAAAAAGCAAGAAACAAAGCGTTCTATCAACGAGGAAATCCACACACAGGTACTGGAAGCTGGGCCTTGGCGCTCGTTGCAAAAGGCTCAGGGAGCTGGGGAGCAGCCAGGCCTCGTGTCCGTTGCCTCACTCAGCTCCTTCCTCCCTCATCCCAGTGTTGGGTCATCCTTCAGCCCCTTGAGGTCACCATATTGTGCCATAGGCAGGTGTGGTGTGGGCAGCCAGGAGTGCCAGGAGGGGGGGTCATGCTATCTCTACCTCTACTGGGAACCTATTGCAGGCATTGGGCACAGGTGGGTTCAGGGAAGGGGGCTCAGCCAGGCCCCAGAGGCAGAGGGTTTGAGGTGCCATGGGTTCAGGATGAGTGAGGTGTTGGTGCCACCTCCTGGCTGCTCCTGGAACTACAGGGCTGGGCTGAGCAGAGCTACACTAGAGTGGAAGGTGGGGGGGGGGGGGGGGGCATACAGAAGTCTCCGTAGGGAAGGAGCCCAGTAGTGAGGCTTGACCTGGCCCTGGGCCCATTTCAGTTCCTGGACCACCTTCTGACAGGCATCGAGGACATCTGTGGCCACTACGGCCACCACCACTGGAAGGACAAGTAGGTGGCAGGCCTTGGTGGGCGGGGAGGGGCAGGTGAGGGTCTCCCCGGGCCCTGGGTGTCATCCCACCCTGAGGAACTGGCTCCACGCATCTCCTCCTCCTCCCCCCTCCCGCCAGGCTCAACCGGTTTAACAAGAAGTATGTGAAGAAGTGTCTGATAGCCGGGGAGCGCTCCAAGGAGCCACAGCTCATCGCCTTCTACCACAAGATGGAGATGAAGCAGGCCATTGAGCTGGTGGAGAGCGGTGGCATGGGCAAGATCCCTTCTGCTGTCTCCACCGTCTCCATGCAGTGAGTGCCCATGGCCGATGCTGGCAGCTTCTGCACGCACACCAACCTGGCAGGCCGCCGGGTGGGGGGGGGGGGGGCAGGCCCCTCTGTTGTCCAAGCAGGGTGGTGAGAGGGCTGCAGGGCCACAGTGAGGACCACCCCCACCCCCAGGCCATCCCCTGAGTGACCTCCTGGCCCGGACCCTGCACTCCAGGGTCACAGGAGTTCTCCCGGGGACCTAACCTGTGCCCTGTTGTCCAGGAACATCCACCCCAAGTCCCTGCCTGCCGAGCGCATCCTGCCAGCTCTGTCCAAGGACAAGGAGGAGGAGATTCGCAAAATCCTGAGGAACAACTTGCAGAAGACCAGGCAGCGGGTGAGGGGCTGCTCCCCTCCTGGTGCCCCTACAGCAGAGGAGTCTTTCTGCTCCAGCCCTGCCCCACACGTGCCCAGACCCCCCCTGGCTCCTCCAGGCCCAGCTTCTAGTGCCTGATGGCTGTTCCTCCCACAGCTGCGGTCCTACAACAGACACACGCTGGTGGCAGATCCCTATGAGGAGGCCTGGAACCAGATGCTGCTGCGCAGACAGAAGGCCCGGCAACTAGAGCAGAAGGTGCGTCTAGGACTGGAGCTGGCTCCCGCCTTTCTGGGAGTCTGGGTTCTTCCCACACCCCCACCACCAAGCCCCTTTGAAGAGAGAGCCTCTGCAATCTGGGTTTTTTGGGTTTTTTTTTTGGGGGGGGGCCTCCTCCACTTGTATTGAAGGCTGAGCCCCAGGGCAGGTTCCAGAAAGCTGCCTCTCCTTCCACTTCCTTCCCTCTCAGAGCAGCAAAGAGGCCATTGCTGTCTCATCGTATCCTCAGACATCTGAGTCTATCCATGTGCTCTAACCCCTCATTCTCTTTTTTTTTTTAACGTTTATTTATTTATTTTGAGAGAGAGAGATTGCATGCACACATGTGAGCAGGGAAGGGGCAGAGAGAGAGAGAGAGAGAGAGAGAGAGAGAGAGAGAGAGAGGGAATCCCAAGCAGGCTCCACACTGTCAGAGCAGAGCCCAACACAGGGCTTGAAAGTATGAGAGACGGGCAGCTGGGTGGCTCGGTTGGTTAAGCGTCCGATTCCAGCTCAGGTCATGATCTTGCGGTTCATGGGTTCAAGCCCCACATTAGGCTCTGGGCTGACAGCTCAGAGCCTGGATCCTGCTTCAGATTCTGTGTCTCCCACCTCCACCCTTCTCTCTCTCTCTCTCTCTCTCTGCCCCTCCCCCTCTTGTGCTCTCCCTCTCTCTCAAAAATGAATAGACAGGGGCGCCTGGGTGGCGCAGTCGGTTAAGCGTCCGACTTCAGCTAGGTCACGATCTCGCGGTCCGTGAGTTCGAGCCCCGCGTCAGGCTCTGGGCTGATGGCTCGGAGCCTGGAGCCTGTTTCCGATTCTGTGTCTCCCTCTCTCTCTGCCCCTCCCCCATTCATGCTCTGTCTCTCTCTGTCCCAAAAATAAACAAACATTGAAGAAAAAAAAAAAATGAATAGACATTAAAAAAAATATATGAGAGAGATCAGGACTTGAGCTGAAATCAAGACTGAGCCGACTGAGCCACCCAGGTGTCCCTAGGATAGAACAAGGGCTTAAGGGAAGATAAGAACCTGAGTTCAGTTTAGACATATTGCACTGAGATACCTGAGGGCCATTTGGGGTCCAGTTCTCCTGAGCTGACTTTATGGACCTCAGGGGCGAGTGTGGACTGGAGTAGATAGAGACCAGGGCAGTGTCACTGTGTGAGAGGCAGGGCAGTTGAAGGCTGCTCAGGAGATTGCGTGGCCTGACCACAGGCTGGGCCAAGCCTTCAGGAACCCCTAAAGTGCCAGCACAGCCTCAGCGCTGGCAGAGGCAAGTGAAGAGCCTAGTGAGGAACTGCCAAAGAGGGAGCGAGCACCCGGGCACCAGCTCGCCAAAGGAGGGTGTGGCCATCGGCCTCAGGCGCCATCCAGAGGGGCTGCCCGCACTCACCCCTGTCTGCCCTCTCTCTGTCAGATCAACAACTACCTGACGGTGCCGGCCCACAAGCTGGACTCACCCACCATGTCGAGGGCCCGCATCGGCTCAGGTAAGGCAGAGTGCAGGGTGCCTGACGAGGGGCCTTGAGGTGGGGCACTCATTGCCAGTGTCTCCTGAAGATGAGGCTCTGACAGGAATGGGGCTCAGAGAACCGCTGGGGAGGACAGGCTGCTCCCTCTGACCTCCTCCCAAGCCATGAGCTCCTCCTACATCAGATGGAGTTGGGGATCCCCCAAGGGGGCAGAAGAATGGCCCTGCTGTCCTCCCTAGGGACAGAGGTGCTTCATGTGGGGCTCACGGTGAGGACCGTGGAGGGGTTTGGTGCCTGGCGGTGAGGCAAGAAGGGTCTGCACCATTGGGATATCCCAACATGTGAGGGAAATGGCAGCGGACCTTCTCCCAGGCCTGGGCCCCAGGGGCAGGTGGTGACTCAGGAAGGGGCCCTAATCCTTGGTCTGAGGAGGGTCACCTGTGGGAGTCCCTGGTCTAAGGAGAGGAGCACAGTCTTACCTTTGGAGCCCCAGCCTGAAGGGAAGAGAAACCATCTGATAAGGGCTCATATGGAGCCATGTGGAGTAATCCTGAAACGTGGCAGCATTGCCATGCTCCTAGGAAGGTTCTGGGGGGGTTGCTGACCCACATCAAGGTGGAGCACACGCCAGGCCAGACTCAGGGCAGAAGCCAACGTGTGCCTTGCTCTTGGTCCCCAGACCCCCTGGCCTATGAGCCGAAGGCCGATTTGCCTGTTATCACCATCGACCCAGCCTCCCCGCAGTCGCCCGAGTCTGTGGACCTGGTGAACGAGGAGCTGAAGGGCAAGGTCTTGGGGCTGAACCGGGATCCAGCGAGGGTGGTGGAGGAGGACGAGGAGGACGATGGGGGCATTGTGATGCGGACCAAGGAGCCCTCATCCCCAGGCACCGATGATGTCTTCACCCCTGGACCAAGTGACAGCCCCAGCTCCCAGAGGATACAGCGCTGCCTTAGTGACCCAGGTCCTCACCCTGAGCCTGGGGAGGGAGAGCCTTTCATCCCCAAGGGGCAGTAGCGCTGGAGTCAGTGGGCAGTGCCCATCCCACCGCAGACTCTCCCACCAGAACAGGGGCTGCTGGGGGAGCTGGGGACTCCCCTCGTCCTTCCTGACCTGGATTGGCCCTGCCCCTCCCTTGACCGCATGGCAGCTGGGCCCACAGCCCCAACCGCAGCACGGCTTCCCCTGCCTCCTGGGAAGCGCCCTCCCTCCCACCAGAACTGCCTTCTCAATCCATTTGGCAGAACTGTTGGGCTGGGAGGCAGATTCTGCCCCTTCCTGATCCAGGCTGTCTCCCAAACCTGGCCCAGGGCCTCTGGGATTCCCAGCCCTCAGAGGCCTGCCTCCTACTCCATCGCCCTTCTCATTCAAACCAATCTTAGTTCCTAACCAAAGAGCCTCTGGCTCAGTCTTGGTCCCACCTGGAAAGGGAAGGAGCCGAGACCTCTCTTGGCCTAGGCTGGGCCCTACATTAACAGTGGGAAGACTAGGGGACCAGGTATCTGACTGGGGTACGAATCAGTGACACACGGCAGGCCCACCCTCCTCCTGCTGGCTCTGTCACCCGGCCAGCCACCCTGACCTGTCTTCACTCAGAGCTGCAGGCCGAGAGCATATCTGAGCTTCCCTGACTGGAGCTGGGGCACTTTGGACAGTGATGTGACTTAGCTTTCCAGACTGCTTCCCCAGGGACCACCAGACCCTTCAGGGGCTACTGTCAGGGGAGGGACTGTCAGGGGATCCAGAAAGTGCTGCCTTTTTATCTGTTTTGTCTGTTCACACTCCATGTATGATTCAGTTTGCACAGAGGGCATTCCTGTTTTTAAAACATTTTGAACACCCCTGATTGAACAGAGCTCTGGCCCTCCTACTCCAGAGCATTACCCCTCCTCGTTTGTGCCTGTCTGCCCAACACTCTCCCCCAGATCAGTCCTCTGCCTCCTGGGCTCTTAACTGTGGCCCCAAGGCTGTGATTTTAGAAGTGACCACACACACATCCCGATTCATGATTCTCTCTAACTCACTGATGCTGGGCCTCCTGGCACCTCCTTTGCTCTTGGGCCTGACCCTCAGTCCCTGCTGACCTGTTCTTTCTCTCATTCCCCCCACCCACCCCCTAGGCCCCTGGACCTCTTATGTGCCCCCAGACTCCCCCTCTTATGTGCACCGCACCCAGCTTGCTGTGGAGCCCAGCCCTTGGGGGAGAAGGCCTTCCCCCAGCATCTCCCACCCCACCAGGGCTGGTGGTGGGCAGAGTCCTGGGCCCTTAGGGGCCTTTGCTCACAGGCACACACTCCCACCCCCACTGCCACCATGGCCAGGCCCAGGCCTATTGGTGTCTGTCCTTCCCCAGGATTGTGCAATAGTCAGAGTGCCCCTCTTCCCAGCGGACTGGGCAGTGGGTGCTCATCTGTCCCCCTCCTCTCCGTGCAAGTGCTGTTTTGGGCAGGAGTCCCCATGCAAGGGTGACATTGACAACCGTGTTCAAAGCCACCACAGCTGCTGCCGCTCTGCTGCCTGTACAGAAGAAACCGAATCTTTTTCATATTCTAATAAACACGTGTGAGTTTTTATACAGTTGAGGGCTGCTTCCTAGGGACCAGGACTTTGGGAAGGAGGGTGGCCTGGCCTGGGCGCCTGAAGGACTTAGCTCAATGGCTAGCGCAGAGAAATGCCTAATCCGTGTCAGCAGCTGGTGTTGTTATTGCTGTGTGCCAGGCCCTGGAGATAACAGCAGTGGGCAAAGCAAGATGCTCTCTGCCCTCCGGAGCCTCCGGCCTCCTGAGGAGAGAACACTATCCAGCAGACGTTCATGCAGACCACGAAAAACCCAGTGTGTTTGTGAATGACAGCGAGTGAAAGGGGGTCGGGAGTGGCAAGGAGGACTATCCTGAGTGATCTTAGGAAAGGACTAGAGAATAAGCTGAGATTGATCAGGTGATGAAGGTTTCAGAGAGTTCCTGAATATTCTAATTGGGAGCTGCACATGTGAAGACCTTAGGATCTGAGAAACGACCGGTTTGGCTGGGTCAGAGAGTGACAGGAAGGGAGGCAAAGATGGGACCTTGTAATCCTTGGCTAGATTTTGATTTATACATAAGGGCAGTGGGAAGGTTCTGGTACCTGTAAAGTGGGGACAGTAACGTGGATGAAAGTGTTCAGGTGTGTAAGGTTCAGCACTGTGCAGGGTGCCCGATGGGCTCAGTTCAGTGGAGGTTGGATCCCTGAGGTGCATTTCCAGGAGCTGACCACCAGAGGGCAGTGGGGCCTTGGCACACACCCCAGGCACCCTTGGAAGGTGGGCTGTCCAGGAAATCATCTTGTTTGCTTCGACTGGGAGTCAGGAGTGGTCAGTGCAAAGGGACTGTAGGGAAGGACCATGCCATCCGTTCCTGTGTCAATCGATGTCTCAACAAGAAACAGACGATACACCCAAAGGGATACTGAAGAGCCTTCAACTAAAGGATTCTTTACAGAGGTGTGGGCAGGGTTAAGGGAACCTACCAGGAATGGGGCCCAGGGGACTCACACTTCAGAAAGCCATTACAACCCCTAGACTCCCTCCCCCTAGGACAAGAAGAAGGAGCTGTTCCTAGAGGAGGGGGCCACCCTGCCGGAGCCACAGCCATAGGGAGCAGAGCAAAGCCCCTGCCAGACGGGGAAGCAGGGGATAAATATTCTGCTTTTGATCCTGCTGGTGCCTCCCCTTAGCCAAATCCATTAGGGAGCCAGAAGGGAAGGCACCTGAGTAACTTCACGGAGTTCAGTCCACAGGGGTCAGCCTTGCAGTAAAGGGAGCAAGGAGAGAGTGGATGTAGGGGACAGGACATCCAAACAGCCATGCCTTTTGCCCCCACCATCCACTGATCCTTCAGATGAAAAACTCATGTCTCTGTTGCTTAATGATTACATAATTTCTGTTTGGGGTGATGGCAAGTTTTGGAAATAGATTATGATGCTGGTTGCTACCTTGCATGTACTGTGAAGGTACAAAGTGCCAGTGATCATTTACTTTAAAATGGCTCATTTCATGTAAACTTCACCTCAATTTTCTAAAAATGGAAGGAAAGCTCATCTTCAATAGGAGAAACACAGTCTCATCAACCACCACCTCCTTCTCATACTTAACCATACTCTTGATATCCTCCGGTCATACCCTGTAACTTAAAACGTCACCCATCACCAGGGCTCTTCCAGTAAGATGGGGTGGGGGGTGGGTGCAGAAAACCAACAACAGAAACCCAGAAACCCACTACAGCACCCCCTTCTGCCGCTGGTCACAAGGCGTAATTTTGCACTCAGTGGCAACCCTCTTCCACCCCCTTCTCTGTCCCTCTTACCAGCTGCTAGCTCTCTAGCTGGTTTGGTTCTTTACCTGGTGGGTAAAAGCCATACAGTTCAGGTTCTTCTTGGTCTTAGGTTTGAAGGGTTGCCAAGTTTCCCATTGACGGTCGTTATTGGACATGGGAGATCCAAGAGGCACCCAGTACTCTGGATTCCAAACATAGCCTTCCTGCCCATCCCCCATTTTCCTTCTGGTAACCTAGATCAATCACACTATCTGGTACAGTTGATCCCCTCTCTGCCTTTTGATTAGATAACATCCAGAGCTCCAATTGAGCCAAGGGAAAACTCTACTTCTAATCTAAAGGAACCATTTATGTGTTCCCTGGAGGAATTTATTCCTCCTTTGGGCACTAAGGACTGTAGACCCACCGAACACAAAGTTGAGGGGATGGAAAGCAAAAATTCCTCCAGTGGGTTATTTGGAATAATATTGAGAGGAGCCACTCCCATTGCTACCTACTCCTTGGCCCCTGGGCTTCTGCCTTCTGGCTATGAGAGGTGGAGCCGGATATTGGCCACTGATTTAAAGCACATACTGCTTTCTACTTGTCAACCTAACCTTGCAGAGTACCTCCCAACTGGTGCTTTAAACACTATTCTATCCATTCAGCTGTTTCTGAGTGACAGGGTACGTTGTAAGTACAGTGCATTAAGACCACTGCTGTTTGTCCCTCACCATAAAATGAAGTTAGGCAATGTGTGACATGGCCTAGTGATGAGTAAGGCATTCTGGAAAGTCCAGAGATGACGGTGCTGGCGGAATCCTTGCAGGCAGGGAAGGCAAGTCGATACCACAAATACATATTTATTACCGTGAGCTGATAACTGTTCCCTTCACAAAAGAAAGAGTTAGCGTAATCAACCTGCCAATGGGAAGCTAGCTAGCTGGTAACCCTAGAACAGTGGTTCTCAAAGGTTTGGTCTCAGAAATCCTTTACATTCTTAAAAATTACTGAAAAATTATACTCTTAAAAATTAAAAAGGGATTCTTGGGGGGGGGGTATATTTATTTTCCTGGATTAAAAATTAAGCTTTAAAATACTCGTTTAAAATGAATAAATCTAGTACATGTTAATATAAAATTTTGAATGAAAACTTTTTCAAAACAAAAACTGTGAGGAGAGCAGCATTACTTAACATTGTTTACAAATTTCTAAAGAGATTGGGCTTAATACAAGACAGCTAGATTCTCAAATCTGCTTCAGCATTTAGTGTGTTGTACATATGTCAGGCCTCTGGAAAATTCCACCATACACTCATGAAACAATGACAATGAAATAAGCAAAGAATGCCTTAGTATTAATATGAAAATAGATTTTACCTCACAGAACTCCTGGAAGAATTTGGGGGACCCCCAGGGGTTCCTAGTTTACACTTTGAGAACCATTGCCCCAGGGAATGGTGCCACATGGGAAACTCTTGGTCTTTGCTGCTGGCCGCTTGGGCGCTCAGCAGCGCCAGTTGTCCATTCGATTCGGTGAGGGAAATGGGTTGAGCCTGTGTGTATTAGTTTTCTGTGGCTGCTGTAATAAATTACCACAGATTTAGTGGCGTCAAGCGACGCAGATTTATTGTATTACAGTTCTGGAGGTCAAGAGCTTGGCATAAGTCTCACTGGGCTGAAATCAAGGTGTCAACAAGGCTGCATTCCTTTCTGAAGTCTCTAGAGGAGAATCTTTTTCTCGCTTCTAGAGGCTACCTGCATTCCTTAGCGTGTGCCCTCCTTCCATCTTCAAAACTAGTCACAGCCAATCCTTTCCCACATCACACCACCCTGACACTGACTACCTCCTGCTTCCACATTTCAAGACCCTCGTGATTCCTTTGGGCCCATCCAGATATTGCAAGATAATCTCCCTACTTTTACAGTCCGCTGATCAGCAACCTTAATTGTATCTGCTACCTTAATTCACCTTTGCCATATAAAATATATTCACAGATCCCAAGAATTAGGACATCTCTGGGAGGTCACTTATCCTGCCTACCTTACTATGAATAGCCCCTATCCCTGCCACCATGGCCACTTTGTATGTGGGCCCATTGAGTAAGAACCAAGGTAGCTGGGAAAAGAAGTTGACATCTGCAGAATAGATCTCATCCAATTATTTAGAGGCTTCTTCTTAATGGATGCTCTCTCAGGGCATTTGTGTGGGTCAGAAATAGCTTTACCACCTGTGCCCATTTCAGGCAGTCTGTCCATATATTCCTCTTAGACCTCACCACCAATCTCTCAATCTCGTTATTTTCAGGTTTCTGACCAGCCAGCAAACTTGTTAGTCCCTGTTCATGAATCAGTGTAGATCTGTACCTCAGGTCATCTCACCTTCCACACAAAATGGACAATCCATATAATCAGAAGTTCTACCCTGATAACTCTGAGAGGTTATCCCTTCATCGCTGTCTTTTAGAGATGCCCTCGGTGTGGCTTTAATGCAGCAGCTGTCCACTTGTGGCCGGTGCTTACGTACCGTGCAGACCCATTTGGAAATCACGTCTGTGCTTTCCCCTCCAAGTTAACTGGTCAAAGCAACTTCCCCAACTAGAGGGAGAAGCAGTGAAGCAATGAGAGGAGATGCCATGGGAATTTGAACCACCTGCTCAGGCAATTTCCCTGTGCCTTCTGGACTTGCTCAGACCTGATCTCCTGTATACTATTTAATAATAGAATGCTGCCATGCATGTCCAATTTTATGATTAGCTGGATCAGATAATATCCAGGTCTGGTTGCATGGGTCACTTGGTGTCCACAGTCAGGCATTCAGTTTCCATTTATGTCCAGTTGTGAGCCAGGAGATCTTTTTTTTTTTTTTAAGAGAGGTAAAGAGGGCACGAGTGAGCAAGGGGCTATGAAAGAGAATCCCAGGAGGGACAGAGGGAGACAGAGAGAAGCAGAGCTCATCCGAAGCAGGGTTCAAGCTCATCCAAAGTGGCGCTCTAACTCACAAACCGTGAGATCATGACCTGAGCCAAAGTGAGATGCTTAATGGACTGAGCCACTCAGGGACCCAGAGCTGTTTTTAAATGGAGACTAGTTATTGGAAGAAGAGAGCATGAATTAATCCAAAACCCTAAGGGTCTGTAACTGTGCTGCAACTCTCCCATTGGAGCTTGTCTGTACAGCATCTTTTTCGGCCATAGTCACTTCCAAGCCCTAAAGCACATGTGACAGGGCAGCCTGGGCCTGAAGTCTTCTGTCTGCAGGGCCTCACTTGAAACTTGCAGTCTTGCAGGTTTTTCAGTAAATGTGCAGAACAGCACAACCAAATGTGATAAGCATTGCCTCGAATCCAGTATCCCATCAAACATTTTGCCTCTTTCTTTGCAGTGGGCACCATAAGGTTCAGCAACCTCTCTTTCGTTTTACAGATGTCTTGACATGCCCCCAGACCACCAGATACCCTAGAAGGTTCACTGACATGACATGCCTCCGAATTTTTGTGAGATTTCTCACCCTTTCTTTGGCATGCATAGGTTCTACCAAGAATCTAAAGTGCTCCCCATATCCTGCTCACCAGGCCCAATTACCAAACTCTCATCAATGTAATGGACTAGCATAGTGTTCTGAGCTACATCAGGATGATTATTGTCACTTTGGACTATATTATGACAGAAATCACCAGAATAGACAAAACCCCGAGGTAGTAAAGATGTACCATCCCTGCTACACAAAGGCAAATGGCTTCTGATTCTCTTTACTCAGTGGAATAGAAAAGGAAGCACTTGGGGTCAAAGATGTAGACCAGGCCAGGAGATGTGTTGATTTGTTTCAGTAAAAATTTCATGTGTAGAACCATAGCTGCAAATCGGCATCCTACCCAATTGACTTCACAGTCATCTGCAATCATTCCCCAGGACCTAACTGGTTTTTGCACCAGCCAAATAAGTGAGGATAAACTGAGTCTTGATGGGAACGACAATCTCTGCCTAGTTCAGATCTTTGATGGTGGCGCTAATTTCTGAAATTCCCTTAGGAATATAGTATTGCCCTTGGTTGGCTATTTGATGGTGGTGACGTTGTAGCACAGCGGGATTCCATGTGGCCCCTTCCAGCCCTAAGAGTTCTCATTCCGTGAGCCAGGAAATTAGTGGGGGATTCTCCCAGTTCATTTACAGACACAAGGCCTATGGTCCCTTGGATCCACTGGGGCTGTGAACAGATTGAAAGCCTTGAACGCATGACTTTCAGAAAGCACACCCAGGGTGGCTCCGAAGGGATCTTTGCTCTCTGGTAGCCATGGCACAGATATGGCAGAGAACCAAGCCCGGGCCCTGACTGTCAAAACCCCAAGGTTGCAGGACTAATGGAATGTGTAGCCCACCAAGTATCTTAGGCTAAAGGAAGAGCACTGGTTCAGAAGGAATGGGATGGTCCCCCCCCCCACCCCCACCCCCGCCCCAGACATGGGATGGGATATTTGGGTAGAACTTTGAGCCCCCAACACACCCTGAATCTTCCCTGTTGGTGAAAGCAGAACTCCGCCCCCACCCACCCACCATCCCACCCCACCTGCCACCCTTGCCTTCAGTCCGAGGAAACCAGCCTTTCCTAGCATAAAAGTCATTCAGTGACTTCACTCAGAGAAGTTACCTCACAAGGGATGCTGATTCTCCTCAGAATTCACCCCATCACCTCTCATTGCCTACAGGCCCACATTGAGAATTTTTCCCCCAGTGTAGCCCAGTTGAAGGCTTTCGAGCTGGTTTTTTCTTTGTGTATGTTTCCTAGGGCAGTCAGATGCGGAGGCGGAAGTCCACTCCAGTCTGTAGTCACTACTGTCACCATGGTGACTAAGGGCCAGAGCTTCCTGATCTCCCAACATCTCACCCGTCCATCTCTTGCCAACGTTGGCCCTAAAGTCAGGAGCCATGATGCTGCTACATGCCACAGATTACCATTGTCCATTACCCCCTGTCGGGGAGGCTGTTCATGCACTAATCAAGATGTGTGAGAAGCCCAATTTCAGATGTCAGCATCCCATCCAAGGATCTGTTTCCCAAGGCTATTCTGGTATCATTCTGGTAGCCATCAGAGGCCTGGATGGAAGCAGATGGCATATTTAAAGGGGTAATTGAAAAGGGTTTGAGGAAGGGACTTTTACAAAGTGTGGGCAGACTTGGAGCCAAGAAAGGCTGGCGAAGCACTCGGGGCTAGCGGCAGCAGGAAGATTTTACCACCTGGGGAGCAGGGGAAGTGTCTAGAACCTGGTGAGAACTGCAGCCTTGGAACAGGTCAGCCTCCACTGAGCAGTGCAGAATGGAGAAAGGTGGAGAGTGGGTCTGTGCTGGCAAATGGAGAACATCTGACACGATGCTCCATTTTGCAAACAAGGCAACTAAGGCTTAGCTGCCCCCATGCAGTTCAGCAAGTAGGTCCAGAGTGCACAGACATGTGTGCATGTGTGCGTGTGCATGTGCACGCGCGCGCGCGCGTGTGTGTGTGTGTGTGTGTGTGTGTGCATGCGTGTTGGTGTGAAGAGAGAGGAGCACAGAGCCCCGTCCTGGAAGCATCAGCGTGCTGGTGGGGCAGACACCCACACTCATCCTCGTTTCCTCATCTGTTACAAAGTCTCCATAATTCCTACCCATGAGCTCAATAAAAGTATCATGGGAGAGCCAGGAAAGCAATTATCCATCAAGGAATATCTTTTGAGGGTCTATGATTTGCTGCGCTCTGCTCAGGGGAAGGATGGAGGGGAGAGGGGAACACATGTAGAGAGCTGAGACACCCCCCATTCTTAGCTCCCAGGGTGTCCCAGAGAGGGGCTTCAGGAAGGAAGACCAGAAGAATTGAACCCAGGAGCAGGAATCCCCGGACTCCTGGAAGGTGGAAAGTCTGGGGGCTGCAGAGAGAAAGAAGGGTCATACATCCTTGGTCATACATCTCTGGAGCTGTTTTTCCTTCCATGTCCCCGATACCTCGGGAAAGGGGGAAGGGGAGGTCAGAGGCGGCTCTGAAACTAGGTGGCAGGTGGTCAGAGAAGATTGTGTTCGAATGTGGTCTGTGTTTGCTGGACTGACCTTGTGGCCCACAGGACATCAACCAGGACTCTCTGCTTCAGCACATCCCTAGTCCTGGGCCTGCTGGCTGGCTTTTCGGGCCACCAAGAAGCCAGCTTTCCGGGCCGGTGGCTTTCCGGGCCACCAGCCAGCCCACCAAGATCCCTTTTCCTTAGCCCGGTCCGCTGGTTCTGCTCTGCAGTAGCATCTGAATTTGAGCATAAATGGTGTGATGTTAGATGTGTGTTAATTTAAGCTCAGCTCCCTGAGCCGCCCGTGCTCTGGCTGGGAATTCACACTGAGACGGGTAAGGGTGGAAGTTATGAGCTCCATTTAGCCAGCAGGGCGATTCTCCAGTCCTGGCCACTATCAGAGCTTTGGTTGATTTTATTTCCCATCAACCTCAGAGGCTGTGCCAGTTAGCACACGGATACTAGAAATGGGTCTCATTGGTAACAGTAGTGGTGTCGAGCTATGGGGACTGGCTGGAGTATTATTAAAACATTCCACTGCCCTTGCCTGAACAGTGTGGGAAAATCCAGCTACCAACATTGGTTGCTGTGAGTTTGGGGATTGACTGGAAGGGGCCAAGAGGGGATTTCTGGGGTGATAGAAATGTTCCTTATCTCGATCAGACTATTGCCACTTAGGATTTATGTAGATTACTATGTATAAATTTTATGCCTGTGTTTTTTGTTTTTATGCCCGTGTTTTAAAAATGAGATTTAAAAAAAATCTAGCCACCAGCCCTGGAATTCACATTCTGAATAATTAATCCCTGCAGCGCCCAGTGTCCCGCTGCTGCTTGGGAGGCTTCTGGGAGCCTGGCTGGTTAGATGCCAGCCCAGTCCCACAGCTGGAATAGGGTCCGGTTCTCCACGAGCTCGCCATTCGTGCAAAGGTGAAACAGACCACCTTTCATGGCCTGGCAGTGCAGATGAACAATAAACATGTGCACACATCATCAATACGTTTGTGCTCAGTGCATTGAAGGAGACAGAATAATAGGAGAGAGCCCTTAAAATCCGGGGGAGCCTGAAGGGCTCTCTGAAGAGGTACTGTGTAAGCTGCAGCTCCAGGGAAAGAGGGCACCAGCTATGGTGAGCAGGAAGACGAAGGTTCGGTCAGAGAGATGGGCAGGACTATGACATTTCCGAGGACCTGAGAGAAGGGCTTTTGTGGCTGGAGAGCAGAGGGAGAAAAGCACAGAAGCACAGGAGAGCAGGGAGTGACTCTGAAGTGCACTGGAGACGTACTCCCATGATCTAAACAGGGTAGTTACATTATCTGATGGATGCTTTTAAAAGATGACTTTGGGCCATGTGGAGAATTGACTGGAGGGGTTCTGGAATGGAAGAAAGAAGTGAGGAGACAGGAGCAATGTCCCAAGTCAAGGTGACGGTGGCCAGGGCTAGGGACACACATCTACATCAGTGCGTCATTTAGAAGTATGATGACAGACCCCGATGGGCTGCAAACCAGGAAGTAAGAGAAAGGCAGGACTCTAGGGAGACTCCAGCATCCAGTCTCTACTGGCCAGGTGGGGGTGTGCTGTTCACTCCGAGGGACAGCTGGTCTGAGAAGCAGGAAATCCTGCGTTCCCTTTAGCACACGTTGAGTTGGAGATACCACTGGCAGAGCTGGGTGGAACTATCAAGTAAGTCCTCACATAAGGACCTGGAGCTCGGGGGAGGGCTGGACTAGAGATAAAATGGTGTGAGTCTTACAGTATCTGAATGGCATTAAAAGCCACAGAACCAGGGGAACTAACCTAGGGAGAGAGCAGGTGGACAGAGAAGGGCCCAGGGCCCAGCCAGGGGTCTAGGGAACCACTAGTGTCTCAAGGTTGGGTAGAAGAGGAGTAAACTAGGCAAGACTGAAGAGGACTGGCCAGGGACTTGGAAGAAAAGTCAGGAGTGTGTGGTATCATCAAAAGGAGAATATGTCAAGGAGGAGATAACGGGGAGCAGCGTTAAATGCGGCTGGGACCGTAAGTGTGATGAGAACAGAAAAGGGCTCATGGGCAGAGGAGCCTGTGATGCACACCATACACCAGGGACTCAAGTGGCCAAATCCAGAAAGTGGGGGAATTCCGGAACAATAACCACATTTCTTTAAAAAATAAGTGGCAAGACCTTCCGATTCTGTGTCTCCCTCTCTCTCTGCCCCTCCCCCGTTCATGCTCTGTCTCTCTCTGTCCCAAAAATAAATAAACGTTGAAAAAAAATAAAAAAAAAAAAAGGGGGCGCCTGGGTGGCGCAGTCGGTTAAGCGTCCGACTTCAGCCAGGTCACGATCTCGCGGTCCGTGAGTTCGAGCCCCGCGTCGGGCTCTGGGCTGATGGCTCAGAGCCTGGAGCCTGTTTCCGATTCTGTGTCTCCCTCTCTCTCTGCCCCTCCCCCGTTCATGCTCTGTCTCTCTCTGTCCCAAAAATAAATAAACGTTGAAAAAAAAAATTAAAAAAAAAAAATAAGTGGCAAGACCAAAAACTAAAAAGTAAAAAGAGGATTATTGTCGTTTAAAGGAAAACGATGTCAGCCAAATACAACGAATGGCCCTTGTTTCGACCTTGATTCAAACCAACCTGCTGCAAAAGACATTTATGGGGCATTCGGGGAATGTGACGACTGGCATTAGGTAACGTTAAGGGATTATTATTATTTTCTTATTACCCAGGCTACTGTGCTCCTATTTAAAAGTCACTGTCTTAGGGGTGACTTAGCTGGCTCAGTCGGCGGAGCATGGGAGTCTTGATCTCGGGGTTGTGAGTTCAAGCCCCACGTTGGGAATAGAGATTACTTAAAAATAAAATCTTAAAAAAAAAAAAAAAGCCATCGTCTTAGGAATCCATACTGAAGTACTGGGTATATTTGCTAACGACGCGAATACCTCGGATTTGCTTTAAAATAACCAGAAGAATCCAGGGGAGAGAAGAGGTGGAGCAGAGACAGAACATTAGCCACACACTGACGTCTGTTGGAGCTGAGCATTTGAGTTTGTGGACATCCATTATATTGTTCTCCCTATGTTACATGTGTCTGCTATTTTCCATAACAACAACAAAAATAGTTTTTAACTTAAAAAATAAATAAATAAAAATACATTTAAAAATTAGAAGAAAGAAAGAATTCAAAAGAAACGTGCCTATTGCATTCGGCAAGATGGGCACCAGTTAACCGGGCGAGGAAAATCTCAGTAAATGGAAGCCAGATTGGAGTGGGCTGAGGAGCAGAGGGGAAACAGACACATCGCGTCTACACTGCACTTTTAAGTTCTCTGGGTTGGGGAGAAGGGACTTGAGGCAGCACCTACAGAGGTAAGAGTCAAGGGATGCTGTGAGAGGGAGAGTTCTAAGATGGCCCCCAAGATTCCTGCCTCCTGGGACTCATGCCTTGCATAAATGCCCTCCCCTCGAGTGTGGGCAGAAACCACATCATGGGACATCACACCTGTGATTAGGTTACATTACATGGCAAAGGCGAAGGATTTTGGGGGCGCCTGGGTGGCTCAGTCGGTCAAGCATCCGACTTCGGCTCAGGTCATGATCTCACAGCTGGTGGGTTCGAGCCCCGCGTCGGGCTCTGTGCTGACAGCTCAGAGCCTGGAGCCTGCTTCGGATTCTGTGTCTCCCTCTCTCTCTATGCCCCTTCCCCACTCACGCTCTCTCTGTTTCTTAAAAAAATAAATAAACATTTAAAAAATTTTTTTCTTAAGGTGAAGGATTTTGCAGATATAATTAAAGTCCCTAATCCGTTGACCTGGAGTTAATCATAAGGTAAGTTATTCTGGTGGACCTGATCTAATCACATGAGCCCTTAAAAGAAAGAGATTCCAAGGGCACCTGGGTGGCTCAGTTGGTTAAGTGTCTAACTATGGCTCAGGTTATGATCTCAGGGTTCGTGAGTTTGAGCCCTCGTCGGGCTGTGTGCTGACAGTTCAGATCCTGGAGCCTGCTTTGGATTCTGTGTCTAACCTCTCTCTCTGCCCCTCCGCTGCTTGTGCGTGCTCTCTCTCTCAAAAATAAATAAACATTTAAAAAAAATTTTTTTAACAAAAGATTCCATTCCTGGCCTTGAAAAAGCAAACTGCCATGCTGTGAAGAGGGCCATGTGGCCGAGAACAGCTGGTGGCCTCTAGGAGCTGAGAATGGCCCCCAGTTGACAGCCAGAAAGTGGGGACCTCAGCCCTACAACTGCAAAGGACTGAATTCTGCCACCAATTAGTAAGCTTGGAAGAGGAGCCCGAGCCTCAGAAGAGATCACAGCCTCGCCCAACGCTTAGCTCTCAGCCTGGTGAGACCCTGGGCAGAGAGCCCAGCAAGAGCATGCTGGACTTCTGACCCACAGAAACTGTGGCACAATCAGCCTGTGTTGTTCCAAGCCACTGAGTTTGTGTTTGTGTGTTACATGGAACAGAAGACCAACACAGACGCTTGTTTTGTTTTATTGGGAAAGATGAAGGATATTGGAGATGGTCCTAGGCTGTTGGGAAATGACCCAGTCGGTAAGGAAACACTTTGAGCAAGTAAGAGGGGTAAAGATTCAGGGTCAACCGCCCCGGAGGGAAGCAGGGGCAGCTGTCTGGAGCACGCACACGCAGGTGGGTGTGCAGACTTTGTGGGAGGAAGATGAAACCGTGTCGGTGTGATAGAGGACTTTAATGGTCTGTGTAAAGTATGAGGCAAGGTCACCAAAGGAGAATATATCCAGGAAAAGAGGTAGGGAATCTGAGGAATGAGGACAAGGAAAGCAATAATCATCTCAAGAGAGTGGAGAAGAAGGAAATCATTCTTACTAGAAAAACAGTAGACTTTTCCATGTTGGGTCCATTGGATGTTTGAGAATAAGACACCGGTTGGCCTAGTTGTATGACTTTCTCAGTGATCTTCAGACACCTGAGCACAGGTACCAGAATGGCTTTCGCCAAGTAAGCAAGACAAAAGAGGGGCTAAGGATATTTGCGGGGATGTGATTATAATAATGAACCATAAAATACAGCGGAGATCCAAAGAAAAGCAAATTCTGAAGGAAGTTGATGGGAACAGAGGGACATGGCCCGGACACCTCCAGGCGACAGGAGCATTATTAAGCAGGTGTGTGTTGTTAAGGAAAAGGCAAAAGTGCCTGTAACAAAGATATCCCCAAATGTGCAAACCGAATGGGATTTTTTTTCTTCACATAACAGTCCTGAGATGAGTGGTCCAGATTGCTGGGGCCGCTCTGCTCTCTGAAGCCTCTCAGTGACGAGGTCCCTTCCATCTTCTGGTTCTGACATCCCCCAAGGTGTTGTCTTTATCTTTATGGTCAAAACAGGGTCCATGTTCAGCCTGGAGGGAGGGAGATGGACATGAAAGAGAGTGTAGCTGAGGTGTTAAGGTGTGTGTGTTTGGAGATGCCACGCATCACTTCTTTCCACATCCATTGACACTAACCCATGATACGGCCTTACCCAGCCGCAAAAGAGCCTGGAAAATATAGCTGCTACCTGGGCAGCTAGATAACTCTACTAAATGCAAAAGAGGGAGAGAATAGGTTTTGGTGGACATCCAGCAATCTCTGCCACGGGGGGTATTTTAGAAAACAAGCATGGTAATTGTCAGATAGGAAATCATAATTTAATAATTCCCTTTCTTTGAATATTACCTATTACACCTAATTTTTATGTACTATACTTAATTTGCCAACTAACATCTTAGTACATAAGTCTTTGGGAGTGAAGTTTCTGGTCAGCATCTACCCAAAAACATCTTCCTGAAAAGAGCTAACAAGCTTGTAATGAATAACCGGGCAAAATCTAAGTGAAGTGAGGGATGGAAGCCAAGTTTTGGAGGTCATTTGCCAATAAGATACCTTGGGGCTTTGGGTTTGTTTGGTCTCACAAAGCCCAGGACATAACCAAGAACGAGAATCTTCTAAGGGCCACATTCTCAGTGCAAGAGTGAACCAGAAGAAACCACTCCTATACCCCCCCCCCCCCCCAGGGACTGCAAGGAAACATACCACAGTGTCACAAAGAAAAATCTCAGTCCTGAGAAGTTGCGTCCTGAAGCTATTCTTGAGCAGAACTGCATACCAGACTCCCATCACCCACTGTGGCCTACAAATACTCAGATGTGAAGTTAGTTTAAAATGATCCTGGGCTTCTAATGCCCCTAGCACCTGCTAGAAGCAAATGCGGATGCCCTCTGAAGAAATGCACCCTCATCCTGAGCCTCAAGAGTTTCACCAAATTATGTTCTTAAAACTGTGAACTGCCAACCACACAGATGAGGGAAAAAGCTACTGTGAGTGACCATAAAGGAAAAGACAGATACATTGAATTATATAAAAATTTAGAAACTCCATAAAGAGAATAAAAAGACAGGCCATGCAATGGGGTAATACTTGAACATACATAACAGCTAATGGAGTCCTGTCTCAAGTATATAAAGAACTCCAGAAATCAGCAAGAAAAAGACAAACCCACCCAACAGAAAAATGGGCAAAGAAATCAATACACACTTCACATGCACACACACACACACACACACACACACACACACACAAGAAATCCAAATGGCCAATAAATATATGGAAAAGTCCTAAACTCCATAAAAAAAAAAAAAGCAGGAAAGCACAAAACTGCAACGAAATACCATCATACACAGCCAGTTGGGTAATATTCAAAGGTCTGGCAAGACCAGGCGGTGACCAGGGTATGGTACGACAGGAGCTCTCACAGACTGTTGGCGAATATTAGCCTAACTACTTTGGGGAAAGCTTGGCATTTCCCATACAGTGGTACAACTATTTCATACCCTGTGACCCAGCAACACCACTACTGGAAAAATGCTGTCAGAAGTGTGTGCACTGTGTCCCAGGAGACACATACAAAACTGTTCAGAGAAGAATGATTTCTGTAGCCCCCAACTGGAAACAATCAAAATGCCTATCGATAGTAAAGGGGATAAATAAATTTCGTTATAATCCCATCACAGAAGGTTAAACAGCAATGAAAAGAAACAAACTAGAACCTCCCAACAACATGGATTAATGTTACAAGTCCAATGCTGAGCAAAAGAACCCAAACACAAAAGATACACAGAGAATTGCTCCATCTATACAAAGATCAAAAAAAGAAAAAATCCACACTGTATCTCACAAGGATGGATAAACTATAAAGAACGATAAAACTATAACACTAGACAGAGATTACCATAAAAATGCAAGCGTGATTACCCCTAAGAGGAAAGAAGGGGATAGGATTGAAAAGGGGTGCATGTGGATTCTGGTGGTGCTGTCAGTATTCAATTTCTTGCCTTGGGTGGTGATTACACGGATGTTTGCTTTATAACTATAGGTTATACTGTGCATTTATATTTTATGCACCTTTCTGTGAGTTGTATGTTATAATCAGCTTTTTAAACTGAAAGAAGATATTATGACCAATTCTATGCCCATATATTTGAAAATGTGGGCAACAGGGGGACACCCGGGTGGCTCAGTCGGTTGTGTTGACTCTTGGTTTCAGCTCAGGTCATGATCTCATGGTTCATGGGTTCAAGCCCCACGTCAGGCTCCGTGCTGATAGTGCGGAGCCTGCTTGGGATTCTCTCTCTTTCTCTCGCTCTCTGCCCCTCCCCCACTCGTGTGCACGCGCATCTCTCTCTCTCTCCCAAAATAAATAAACTTAAAAAACAAAAGAAAATTTAGGTAATATAGACAAATTTCTAGAAAACTATTACTTTCCAAAACTGAATTCCCCCAAAAAGATACCTGAATAGTTCTATAACTAGAAATCTATTGCGATGTAACGATTATGACAAACTTAGCAACTGAAGTTTATATACACGTCACGCCAGAGCCAAACTTGGACATACCACCATGGACCATTTCAGAAAGGTGTTGTGGGGAGGAAGAAACCCAGACCAAACTATTCTCCAGGGCTGGTTGTCCCCGTCCATCCCTACAGGAAGAGAGCTGGCACCAGGGGCTAGAGAGGGAGGGAGGAGAGACTGGAAGGACTCAGGGTCAGGGGTTACTCTCTAGGAGGGACTGGTCTGATCGGGCCAGGCTTCCCCTCACTCTCCCAGGCTGGCCCCCACCACCGTCCGCAGGACCCGCCCACAGGCTTCCGATACTGTTGGTCCTCCACGGACAGTATTTCTCTCTGGCTCTACCTATTTTGTGTTGTTTTCGCCCATACCCAGCACCGCAGCTGGAGGATCCACTCATGATGAAAAAAATCACAATTCTTGGGTGTGTTTCCACCCATGTCGGGCGAAAATCCTCCACTTACTTTATCACTGGGCCTGGAGGAAGTAGGAGGTGCCCCAGATGGTCCCATCTCACCTTGGGCTCTCTCCAGATTCCTCCCTATCTCTGTGTAATAGCAGCCTCCATTTCCTTTGCATAGTCAAGGTCAACTCCTTAGCCACCACCATAACCCACTTTATGATCTTTTTTCTCAGTGGCCAGTCTCAGCTTCCGATTCAGAGGAAGCATTTTTGCATCTCTTGATAGACCCGGTTCTCCCCCTGGGTACTAAGTATGGGCCACTCTGACCTCCCCCAACTTGCTCCCAGCCCCACGTATTTGACTCCAGGAGAACCAGCTAGTGTTGTTATTAGCTCAGTGCACACCCCACAACCTGAAGACTGGTGGGCTCCACGAGGTACTGTCTCTCAGCTCACACCATACCTGAGCCCGCCATAGGGTGGTCCACTGTGCTTTAAGGCCACCCAGTCCCAGGTGATGGGCACAAGGCAAAACCACTGGGTCTCCATGGGCACTGCCCTATTGGTGTACGTCTTCAGTCTTCACAGAGACATGACCTTCTTGGTGGGAGACAATGCTGTGTTAGATAATGCCCACCAGTGGCATTCAGTAAGCTTATGGACAGAGGTACAGAGAGAGCAGAGGAAGGGTAGGACAGCAAACCCAATCCTACAATAAGGATCTCCTGCAGGTAGACAAGTTGCTGGCCCTTCGTTGACTAGGTTCTTGACCAGCTGTGGCTTATGGGAGACTCAGAACCCAGGACATTGCTGTGTAACAACTTGTCCTCCTCTTTGGAAGCAGATGGAATTAACAAACTGTGGCTATCAAGCAAGTGATACCAGAAGATAAATTATACATATTGCATCAAGGGGAAAGAGAACATGTGATGTTTGCAAAATTCTTACGGGAATTTGTCCTTGTCCTGGAAAAAAAAAAAAAAATGCTGGCTTGCTGTTTAACATTTCTATTAGAAAGTTGAAGCTCTTTGTGCCTCAAATAAGGCAAGAGAGTCAAACTGGGATGTCACCTCTGAAGCTGCCTCAAATGAGTAGGAGTCACGACCTAGCTCTGCCCAGTTCCGTCCCCAGGGAATAATAGTCAAATGTTGCTCAGCATTATCTTAGATCTGAATAATGGGACAGGGAAAGGACTGTGAATGCTCTGTATCTCTTGTCCTAAAAGTTAAGTCCCATTGCAATTAGAAGCATCAATGCTAAGGCCCAGCTGAGGTGGAGGGACCTTCTTGAATTTTGTCCAAGTCCTAAAAACAGAAGGGAAGGTGCGATTAAGAGCTTCCTTTCAAGGGGTGTTCTTTGGAGGACCGTCACTTGGGACAAGCATTCTCTTGCCATCTGGGCCCATTCTGAGAATGGAGCCACATGCTACCTGCTTGTCACGAACCTCCAGTGGCCCTCCTTCCAGGGCCCTGCCCACCTGGCAAGACCACTAGCCGCCACCAGAGTTGACGTAGAGCCTGACCTCAGGCCGCCTCCCCTTCCGTGCCAAATGGACAACGTGGTGCTGGAAGTTCTGGAAGGGTTTCTTGTCACTGGCGCTACCGGAAACGGGCAGCCGTGCCACGGCAATCGATTTCTGGCTGGGGCTGGTTGCTTGCGGAACCATCTGTTAACAGGCTGTGGAGAGAGCTCAGAATTGTCTGAGAAATGACCTCGAAGGCTCATCCTGGGTTGCCTGGCAACTAGCAAGCCGGGGATGGCTCCCTGTCCCCAAAGGAGGGGCTATGCCTGAACTCAGTCTCCCGTGGGGTGAGGCGGGACACAGCCCCCCACCCCGGCCCCGCCCCGGGCCTCCAGACCATGCTTTCCCAAATAGCTGACCCTTAAGTACCGACCGCTTTAGCGTTCATTCCCTTCCATCGCCCCCAAGGTCATTCTCATACTCGCCTTTGAAAATGGAAAACGTAGCTGGGGACTGGAGTCCTCTGCCCTCCCCCCCCCCCCCCCCCCCCCGCCGCCGTGCCTTTGGCCCCAGGCAGGGACCCCGTCCTTGCTGGTGCTCTGCCCGTGAACTCTGGCCCCCACTCATGTTGCCGCAAGCGTACCCTGACCTCTCTGCTTGGCCCCGGCCCGAGTTTTCAATCTTTGGGCGACTGGTCATGGGGACCTGAGTCTAAGGTGTGAGGGAAGGGAGGGGTGGCTGGAAGCCCAGGAAGGGACTCTGGGGAATGCGATGTTCGCTCAGCAGCTCGCCCAGGCTTTAGGACATGCCTGGGCCCAGCCCCTCTCCCACGTGTGCCTTCTCCCTTTGACGACAGACGCCACCGGGCACACCTGACTTTGTGGCAAGGTCAGACAGCATTCAGCCCACATCACATGGTCCCCAGGTGCCTCGTGTCAGGCTTTTAGTCTCCCCTGAGGCCCAACAGCTTATGAAAGGCATGAGCTGTTTCTCAAAAAACTAGTGGCTTGCAAAGAGGGCACAGCTTAGCACTAAAATCCTGGCTCCTGAGCTGAGAGTTGCCTCCTGGGGCTTGTCCCGGGTTCCATAAGAGCATCTCAATATGCCATAGACACTCGGGATTTCAGAGGACTCCAGCTTTGGAGCAACGACCATGTGTAAGAGCAGGGGTGAGGAAGCAGCTGGTCCTCCACAGCATCTAAGACCCCAGGGGACACAGCTGCCTCCCGGAAGAGGGGGAGGATGCAGATTATCTGAAGCCTGATTCTTGACCCTTCCTCCTCAGAATCCTGTTATGTGAGGCCCCTCAATTCTACCTGCCTTTAGTTCCTCCCAAAGGATCAGAGTGGACTCCTGATTTTCTAAAAACTTGCAAGAAGGGATAGATGGATAGGCTGTATTCCCACATGAGTGTACATTAGAACTCTCTGGGTGAGCAGCTTGCTTAAAATAGAATTGCCCAAGCCCCCACCCTCGAGAGTCGGGATCAGCAGAGCTGAAGTGGGGCCCTGGAATATGCATTCAAACCAAGCTCCCCACCCTATGATTCTGATTCAGATAGTCTGCCATCTACACCGGTGGAGTGCCATAATCAGGCAAGCCTGGGTCTAAATCCAAGTTCTATTCCTATATTAGTTTGGAATCATTTCAGTTAACCAAAATAACAGGTTCTTGGGGCACCTGGCTGGCTCAGTAAGTACAGTGTGCAATTCTTGGGGAGTTGTAAGTTTAAGCCCCACATTGGGTGTAGACGTTACTTTAAAAAAAATAAGTAAAATATCTAAAAATTAAAAAAAAAAAAAGAAATAACAGTGGCCTAAACAAGACAGAAGTTTACTTTTGCCATGCATATGTCTAGAAAGGTAGTCCAGGCTGGTACGGTGGCACCACAATCGTTCAGGACCCAGACTTTTGCTCCCAAATCCTCCACATTCAGCTGTTGCCTGATGGTCCAAAATGGCTGCTCCAGCTCCAGCCATCACACCTATGTTTCATCTAGCGGGAAAGAGGAAAGGGGAAGAGACAGGCAAAAGTGGAGACGTCCCTCCACTTAAAGGCAATTCCTGGAAGTTGTGCGTCCCGCTCCTACTACATTCCATTGGTGATAAAGTTAGATATGCTACAAGGGAGGAGGGAAAAATGCAAATATTTACTTGAGTGTTTGTAAATGGTGATTTAAGGCACAGAAAGAATGTCCAAAGTAGCTGAAAAAGAGGGAGAGGGTGGTAGAAGTGAAAGATAAAATCAGCTAACATCAATTGTCTGCTTACTAAATGCCTGTCACTGTCCTCAGCACTTTGCACGTTACCTTGAATTTAATTCTTCCAACGATCCTGTGAGGTAGGTCCCACTATTCATTCTCTGTCACATTCCCACCCCTAAACCACACAGATGGAAAGATTAGCCTTGCCTGCTTACTCCCTGAGCAACTCTGAGCAAGCTCTGTGCCGGCAAAAGGGAATAGGAAAATCATATCCTGTATACTTGGTTGAGACAAGACACAAGTTACAACCTGCCCCCACCCCCACCCCCGACCCGGGTACATTGCCCCCAAAACCTTGAAAAGTCAGACCTGTGCCAGCCAGGAAGAAAGTGTACATGCCATTCTGATGTCTATAAACCAGGGGTCAGCAGGGCTGCTCTATAAGGCTGAAGTTTCACTCAAACCCCATCTTATGCTCTGTGGACGTGCTAGAGGTTTCTAGCTCTGGCTTCTTCTTTCTGCTGACACGTATGTCTGTGGGTATTTGGAACCTGGGGCAATTTCTGGGCTCTGGCACCTGCAGGGAAATTTGCTGTGGGCACAGCGCTGGGCACAAAGTAGGTACTCAGTAGGTTCTTGCTGACTGAGACCCAAAAAGTTATCACCCTCACTATGTGGCAGAGCTGGGATTTGAAGCCACAAATTTTTAATCGTAATGCTCAGGTAGCCTCAAATAGCCACCCCTCTCTACCCCCACGTATCATGAAAATCTCTGGAGCCCGGGGTCTAGGCTGATGGTTCTGTGGACAGACACCTGCAGGAAGAATGAGTTTTGTGTAGGCTTTCAGGGATTTGAACAACTGTGGGATCCTCCTGGCTGTCTTCTCTGTTTTCTCCCCCAGCTCCCCACCTGAGGGATCCTACATAGCACAGAATCGAGATCATTTTCACTACGGAGGGAGGAAGGGAAGGACAGGCTTTCATCCACAGGCACTTGGAAACGATTTCTAGAAAAGCAGCTTAGTACATAGTTGAGAGGCTGGACCCTAGCTTGGCACTCCTCTGCTTCGTGACCTTGGCCAAGCTAGCGAGGATTAAATGAGCTAATACATGTCACATAAAGCACCGAGAAAAGGAGCCAGCACACTGTCAACAGTCTCCCGGGGGGTTGAGAGGGCTGAGTTCTGGCCCCTCTTCCTTCTTTTTATACACAATAAAACTGGCTTTTAAATAAGAAGCGATATATTGCCAACTGGTGGAAAGAGTAAAAATTCAGATTAAAAAAAAAAATCACCTACAATCCCACTCTCCAAACATCGTCTTTCCATTCTTGTATTTAACAAATACCATGGTGATCTGGTGTTGTTTGTTTTCCTCCCCACAGGGTGACTGGGATCCGTGGTCCTCCCAGGACCGGTCAGCATCTGAGTCACCCTGGTCCCAAACAGTCACCCCAGCTTCTGGCTTCCCTAATGATGGTGGAAGGTCATGTCTCAGAGACAAGAGAGAGGCTGAAGAGCAGGTGGGGCAAGTGTGGCTGGCTTGTCCCCAGCCACATGGAAAATATTATAAGCAAAGTGTTTCTGTGACTTTTTTTTCCCCACAACTTTTATTTTTTTTTTAATTTTTTTTTTCAACGTTTATTTATTTTGGGGACAGAGAGAGACAGAGCATGAATGGGGGAGGGGCAGAGAGAGAGGGAGACACAGAATCGGAAACAGGCTCCAGGCTCCGAGCCATCAGCCCAGAGCCTGACGCGGGGCTCGAACTCCCGGACCGCGAGATCGTGACCTGGCTGAAGTCGGACGCTTAACCGACTGCGCCCCCCAGGCGCCCCTCCCCACAACTTTTAAAAGGCAAATCACAGGGGCACCTGGGCGGCTCAGTAGGCTAAGCATCTGACCCTTGATTTCTGCTCAGGTCACGATCTCCCGGTTCATGAGGTTGAGCCCTGCATTGGACTCTGTGCTGACGGTGTGGAGCTTGCTTGGGATTCTCTCTCTCCCCCTCTCTCTCTGCCCCTCCCCTGCTCGTGCTCTCTCGCTCTCTCCCAAAATAAATAAATAAACTTAAAAAAAAAAAAAAAGACATTGGGGCGCCTGGGTGGCGCAGTCGGTTAAGCGTCCGACTTCAGCCAGGTCACGATCTCGCGGTCCGTGAGTTCGAGCCCCGCATCGGGCTCTGGGCTAATGGCTCGGAGCCTGGAGCCTGTTTCCAATTCTGTGTCTCCCTCTCTCTCTGCCCCTCCCCCATTCATGCTCTGTCTCTCTCTGTCCCAAAAATAAATAAACGTTGAAAAAAAAAAATTAAAAAAAAAAAAAAAAAGACAAATCAGAACTGCTACCCCTGCTTGCAATCTCCAACAGCTTCCTGTTGTACTTAGTAAAAAGCCAAGATCTCCAAAGGCTGCATCCGCTGGCCTGAGTCTGAATCCTGAATCCAAGTGATTTTAACCTCTCTGCGCCTCTGTTTTCTTGCCTATAAAACAGGCATAACAGAGCCTACATCCTAGAACTGTTATGAGGTGAAATGTGCTAAGTCCATAGAACAGTACCTGGTGTGTGGAAAACCCTTGTAAATGTGGGTGGAAATTACCATTACTTTTTTTTTTTTTAATGTTTATTCATTTTTGAAAGACAGAGAGAGGGGCGCCTGGGTGGCTCAGTCGGTTAAGCGGCCGACTTCAGCTCAGGTCACGATCTCGCGGTCCGTGAGTTCGAGCCCCGCGTCGGGCTCTGTGCTGACCGCTCAGAGCCTGGAGCCTGTTTCCGATTCTGTGTCTCCCTCTCTCTGACCCTCCCCTGTTCATGCTCTGTCTCTCCCTGTCTCAAAAATAAATAAAACGTTGAAAAAAAAATTAATAAAAAAAAAAAAAAGAGAGAGACAAAGCACAGCAGGGGTGGGGCGGACCGAGAGGGGGACACAGAATCTAAAGCAGGCTCCAGGCTCTGAGCCGTCAACACAGAACCCAACGCAGGGCTCGAACTCATGAACCGTGAGATCATAATCTGAGCCGATGTCGGACACTCAACCGACTGAGCCACCCAGGCACCCCTACCATTATTTTCTCCTTCCTTCCCTTTGCCCTCTACCCAAGGACACTCGCGCCAACAGTCTGACTGTGGAGCCCCCACTTTTAAGCCCTCTGCTACGTGGCCTCTGACAGCATCCAAAAGCACAAGGGCAGAGCAAGCTCTCTCCTCAGATGTCTTCCTTGTTTCGTGAGAGACGGGGGTTTTTCCAGAACCCGCTTCTGTCTCATTGAGCAGAACAGGGTCCCACACCTGGCAGAGAGGAATGGGAGTGCCGTTACAGAACACCTGAACGACATTGGGTTTCTGTTAGCCTTGACCCGTGCTTCTCAAACTCAGATGCGTCAGAATCACCCAGAGGGTTGTTACAACTCAGATTTCTGGCCCCCTCTCCCCGCGCCGCACCCCCACCCCCCACCCCAGGGCTTGATTAGGTGGGCCTGAGGTGGGGTCAGGAATCTACGTTCTCACGAATTTCCAGATGCTCCTGGTCCAGGGACCACATTCTGACGCTCTCGGCCCAGAGAAGGATCAATGTCTGCCCCCAAAATGTAACCCAGTCTCCAACTGCGGCCTCGGCCCCAGGAGATGGAGCCAGGTGTGTGCAAACCCCGTGACTAGCCAAAGACCGCCTGGAGATTTCTGCCTGTCCTCAGGGCTCATGTTCTCATGGCCACTGTCCTGTTTCTGCTGACTTCTTGCAGCTGTTGCCTTTATTTCTACCCTGGAATTGACCCAAACAAGGGACAAGGGATGAGAATATTTTCCCTGGCTCCCAGAGCCGTCCTGGATACAGGCTGTCGTGTGACTTTTACTAACGGCACAGCACACAGCAGAAAGCGGCTCGAGAGACATTGTGTTCTTAAAAGCCCTGAGGCCACCTGACCCTGCGGTTCGGTTCTCACGTTCCCAGGGTCTGTCACTCCAGCCAGCTCCTCTCCCTCCTTTCCTCCTCTCCTATGCTCCCCTCCCTCCTAGCTGCCCCTGGGGCAACCAGGACTCTGAAGCTCCCTCTACCCCCCTGCTTTCATCAGGCCTGTGGCCAAACCCCACCCCTATCCCCCTGCGTAGAGGGGAGAGGTCCCTGGGAGAGGCCCCCAGGAGAGCCATGAAAATGCATGTGGGATAGCGTGAGTGAGGATATTGAGGTCGAGGCTTCCCCTGGGGGAAGGCAGCGCTTCCCAGGCAACAGACAAGACCTGGGTCTGGGTCCGTCCCTGGGAGGTTGTGTGGAGATGCATGGGGGCTAGGGTGGGACCCTGCCTTCTTGTGAGCTGGAGTGCGGAGCGGGCTTTCCTTCTGAGCTATCGCGGTCCGGAGATGGTTCTGGGAACATTGGTGGGGATGCTGGGACTTCTGCGCGAGAAGGGCGGGGGACCTCCCCCTCTTCTTCAGCTCTCAAAACCACTCTCAACAGGCTCCCAAAAGGAATCTCTGAAGCTTTTGAGCCTCAGAGGCAGAGAACCTGCTGGCCAGGCAGAGGAACCCCTGAAGGCATCCAGGGGTACCAGTTTGAAGGACAGTGTTTTGGAAAACTATAGGACAGTGTCTTTCAAATGCAGGTTGGTTTGACCTCCTCAGGCTCTGGAGAAGCGGCTGTGTCCTTCGCTGTGAACTTTGGGGGTGTTTGGGCAGGTCCTGACACAGGGGAGGACTCTCTTGGCTGTCAGCTTATTCTGAAATTTGAATTTCCGATGCACCTGGAGGAGCCCAGAAGGGGACCATTGTTATTTACAACCACAGCTTCCTTCTCCAGAGGGTAAATCCTGCTGCATTAAATAAAAAGGCCCCTTTGTTCTGAGGCCTCTATTGGGTCTAGTCCGGCAGAGACAGCCCGGTAGCAGTTGGGAAGAGAAGGCGGGGCTGGAGGCCCAACAGCCCAAACTGTTTGGAGTCACGTGAGGATCTGAGGCCCGGAAGCCCCCTGGGGCATCGTGGTGGCCTGAGCTGCGATGGAGGCAGGGTGGAAGGGGGGGGGGGGGGGGGGGGAGGCGGGCAGGCAGCCTCGAGGGGTGGGGGCTGGGAGGAGGGAGAGGGAGGAGGGAGGAATGCCTGGTGGCCACAGCCCCGAAGAACAGGAACGTCCCCGTCGGGTGCTGAGCAGCGCTATGTAACTTCCTCACACCGACACATCTTCAGTGAAATTCTGCTCACAAAGCAGCCTGGTATTCATGGTTTCTCGGGAGAAGAAATGGGCCGCATCCTATGTTTGAGTCAATTCCAGGGCAGAAATAAAGGGAACAGCTGCTAGAATTCAGCAGAAGCAGGAAGCCAGAGCCACACAATTGAAGCCTGAGACTTTGCAGAAGTCGCGCGGAGGGTGAGGGATGGGGTCGGAGCCAACCTTCGTTCAATCCCAGTGAGCTGAGAGCCTCCAGCTAAGCCTGGGCTCTGCTCCGGGTCAGACACTCGCCCCTTGCTTCCTCGCCAAAAGAAGCCTATTCTGCTCGGTGGGGTGGTGAGGGCAGTGTGCCCAACCCCCGGGGGCGGGGGGGGGGGGGGGTGAGGACTGGCCCGTGCGTGTTCCCACTCCCCTCTGCTGTCATTGGGTGGGGGTGCGTTAGTGACCCCGTTCTGGCCAATGAGACAGAAGGGGAAAGTGGGCTGGAGGCTTCCGGGAAGAATTGCCAGTCGCGAATGAAAGCAGAACGCGCCCTTTTAAGGCAAGCCCTGCCCCAGCTTTCCTTTCCTAGGCTGGTGTCTGGCAGAGCGGCTAGTAGATGAACCATAAATACGGGGGCTCCAGAGGCAGCAGAAAAGCACGGCGCTGCCTCTGATCGGCTGTGCGGTCTTGAACGCGTTCCTCCGTCTTCCGCCTCACGGTCTTCATCTGCAAAATGAAAACCACGATGGTTCCAACCACGGGGTTGCTGTGAAGATCAAATGGGTGAGCACACCTGAAGTGTCTGTGGAGTTCTGACGCATGGTGACACTCGGTAGATGATAGCTATTATTGCTATAATAGTGATATTTGCGTATCTGTGGATATGATGCTTGGAGCCACTGTACCATCTTTCAGGCATGCAGGAAGGACCCCAACACGGACGATGGGGGGGCAGAAGGAACAGAGGAGACTTCATTCAAAACGGCCGACTTCAAGACCTCTTAAGACAATAAAATCCCCGATTCTTCAGGGAACTTTTAGTTGAGTATTGTTACTTGCAGCCTAAGGCATCCTAGTCAATTCATATATAAAAGCTCGATGCCATTATTGATTTACAATGAGAAAACCACCTGGTCTGAGAGACACTCATATTTATTGAGGGCAATATTTACCTTGCAGGGAGACCGTGACATTGACTGCTAGTCATTCTCAAATATTTCCTTTCTCCTTCTTTCTTTGATAAGAAGACTGCCATATTTCAATGGGGTACATGCTACTTGGCTAGAAACTACATTTCCCAGGCTCCTTTGCAACTAAATGAGGCCAGATGCCCAAGTTTTAGCCAAAGGAATATGAACAGAAGTGATGCGAGCCACTTTTAGGGTTTTGCCCTTAAAAGAATTGGGCGTGCCCTTCCTCATTCTTATCTCTTCTTGCTGGTGGGAAGATAGCAAGAGCTAGAGCAGACACCGCGGATCCAGAAATAGAAGAGCCATTCTGAAGGTGGGCAGAGTTGTCCCACCAGCCTGGAACCACCTACTTCTGACCTCTTCTATGCAAGAAAAATAAACAATTTTGTTTAAGCCGCTGTATTTTTGGATTGTGTCACTACAGCCCATCTATATGAGACTCTAGAGTATCAAGTGGAAACAATAGCACAGAAATGCTGTTCTGTGAATATTACTGTGACTCTATGTATCAGTTAGCTGTTGCTGCATAACAAACCACCAAATTGTTTAAGACTTAAAACAATGATTTATTGGGGCACTTGGGTGGCTCAGTCGGCTAAGCTTCCAATTCCAGCGCAGGTCATGATCGCACCGTTCGTGGGTTTGAGCCCCACGTCAGTCTCTGTGCTGACAGCTCGGAGCCTGGAGCCTGCTTTAGATTTTGTGTCTCACTCTCTCTCTGCCCCTCCCTCACTCGCTCTCTCTCTCTCAAAAATATTTTTTTTTTAAAACAACGATTTATTATTTCCCAGGATTCTGTATGTGGCTGCATTCTTCTGGTTTTTCTAGGGCTTGCTTGCTTGTGAAGCCTCATTCAGTTGGAGGAATAGGTGAGGGCTGGGTTCAGCTGGGACACTGGGGATGGCTGGACTCACTCTCCATGTGTTCTTTCATCCTGAAGGAAGATAGCCCAGGCTGGGTTTCCTCACAGGGTGCTTCCATGAGCATTCTGAGAGAAAGCCCCAGAGCACAACCCCTCATCAGGCCCCTGTTTCTCTTGGTTGCTGACACTTCACTGGCCAAAGCGAGTCACATGGCCAACCCCAGAATCCACCTGGGAGGGGCCTACACAAGGGTGTAGATACTACGAGGCTTGAATCATTGGGCCATTTGGATAACAATCAACCTCACCCCATGAATTTTGGAAGCTTATTATGGGTAATTAGAAATCCTAGTACAGTACTCATTAGGCCCATCTGCACAGGGACTAATAACCCCTGAGGAATTGGGACCATTAAAATTCATTCCTTTATTTGGTTCTTCATCACCTAGCTCCAAACAAGGGTTTCAGATTGTTGATGTAAATACAAAAGATTTTTAAATGATAAAATAAAATTTAAAATGAGAACTCTCATTTAAAATAAGAGGGATGCCTGGGGCGCCTGGGTGGCTCAGTCGGTTGAGCGTCCGACTTCAGCCAGGTCACGATCTCGCGGTCCGTGAGTTCGAGCCCCGCGTCAGGCTCTGGGCTGATGGCTCAGAGCCTGGAGCCTGTTTCCGATTCTGTGTCTCCCTCTCTCTCTGCCCCTCCCCCGTTCATGCTCTGTCTCTCTCTGTCCCAAAAATAAATAAACGTTGAAAAAAAAAAATTAAAAATAAGAGGGATGCCTGGGTGGCTCAGTCGGTTGAGCGTCTGACTTCGGCTCAGGTCACGATCATGCAGTCCACGGTCTGTGGGTCCGAGCCCCGCGTCGGGCTCTGTGCTAACAGCTCAGAGCCTGGAGCCTGCTTCAGATTCTGTGTCTCCCCCTCTCTGCCCCTCCCCCACTTGTGCCGTGTGTGTCTCTCTCTCAAAGTAATAAACAAACATTTTTAAAAAAATGAGTATTGGAGAGAATCAGAACAGAAGGCAAATGAAGGCAGGAAAAGAAGAAAAGATGTTGTCAGGAGTAGGGTCAGAATAAGAGGTACATGTGGGGGGTGGGGGAAGGGAACCTGCCTCTGCTAGGAGAGGTCACAGAAGGGTCATGGGAGAGTGCCTGACAAGATCAAGGAGATGGCCGGGGAATGGGGCTCAGGGGAGCTGGGACAAGGCTATGTCCCAAACACTCTAAGGTGGTGCTTCCCACCCTGCAGAGTGGGTTTAAATACAGATTCTGAGGCCCAATCCTTAGAACGTGGATTTTTAACAAGCTTCCCAGGTTCTGATTCTGAAAGAGATGATCCCTGAACCACATTCTGAAGTGACTTTATAGCCCATAAGCTGGTGCCAGCTTCCAGGCAGGATATTCAGAGGGGAAGAACAAGCAAGAGAGAAACGTCTTGAATAAGTGAATGGCTCTCGGAGTCCCAGGAAGCTTCTAGAAAAGGGAAAGGGATACAGTGTGATTTGGGAGCTTTCCAATAGTTGGGATACTTTATTTCCACACAGAACCAGCCTCTGCCCTGAGTTCAGATATCTCTTAGTAGGTCTCAGCTCTCAGCAATATTACCGGTTCTAGGAACCTGCCCCCATCAAAGGGACTCCACCCCTTCCCTGGCCACTGCTGATTGGACTGGGCTGGCCACCTGACTCAGGCTGGATTAATCCATTTTCTCTGCCAGGAAATCAGACAGAGGTAAGGGGTCTTTGATACTGTGTCCCTTGATGGCCGTTTTCCTTGATGGCAACTGGCCACAGAGCCCTGCTGCTGACCTTCAGGATTGCCCGGTCCCTGCCCTTCCTGGATCCTGGCTCTTCAGCTTCCCTCCATCTTGTGACACACTCTGGCATCCTCCTACTGAATTCCACCTTTGGCTGAGTTGGCTTCTGCCCCTGGCCTCCAAAGGCACCTTCACTACTACAGACTGGCCGAGGGAGTTGGGATCGGAGTTAGTGTGTCGAAGGTTGTCCCTGTGATTCCAAATTGGGCCGTCCCTAAGAAATGGGCCCATCTGGTCAGTTTCCTAAAGAAACCACGAGATGCCAAGGCTGAAGCTGTCGTTTGTTGAAAGAGCTGTGGCAGCCTGTGGCAGCCTGGGAAAGACACTTCGTGCTGCAGCTGGCACTCGCCCCTGAGATGCCGGAAGCTCATCAGTGAGGGGCATAGGAAGAAGCGAGCTAAGGGGAGGCTGCCGGGGGCCTGCACGGGGCATCACCCTCATTCCTCGTTGGACAGAGCCCGCTAGGGGATGAAAGAGATGTTCAAGATCACTCCCATAGTTCTGGGAGGCAGGGAAACTTCAGTGAATGAGATTCCCGTTTCTGGAAATTTACCTGAAGGCTGGTGTGGTAGGTGAGACAGCCCCCTGCAATCCCCACCCCTGGTGGTCAGGTCCCCGTGCAGTCTCCTCCCATGTTAACTAGGGCTGACCTGGGCGACCAGTAGGATATGGCATGTGGTTCTCGAGGCTATGTCATAAAAGACCTCATAGCTTCAGCCTTCTCTTCTGGATCACTCACTGTGGGGAAGCCAGCCACCAGCCCTACAGAGAGGCCCACGAGGTGAGGAACTCAGGTCACCTGCCAAGCATCAGCACCCGCTTGTCAACCAGGTGAGTGAGCCACCTCCCAGTCAAGCCTTCAAGCGCCTGCAATCCCAACGGGCATCTTGACCACAACTTCATGCGAGACCCTTAGTCAGAGCCCCCACAGAATCTGTGAGATAATAAATGTCTGTTGTTTTCAGCTGCTAAGTCTGGGGGCGGTCTAGCAATAGACGACTAATAATGGAGGAGGAGTATGTGCTGGCTCGGAACTTTCCAGAAAACGTCACAAAGGGGACTACGGGATAAAACTTGCATCAAGGGGACCTCGGGCACCAAAGGCAGCCATGGGGATTCCCTGACTTCTATATCAGGGAGAAGGGAAAGGGAAACCCCTTTGGCAATTGAGGGAATGGAGCCCAGACCATTGGAAATAGCTGCTAACGCCCGTGTTCTTTTAGGGTCTGTCCGGCTTCATCACCATGACAGACAAAATAAGTTTAACAGAAAATATCGGGATTGCTGAGTGCCCCTCCTCGGGATAGTGAGAGACCCACCTCTTCTCCTGTGTCTACCAGTCCAGTGGACGCCATCCTGTTTGTTTTGCTTGGTAAAAGAAGAAACCAGAAAATCCGGTCTAGACCACTGAGGGGGCCCGTTCTCACCCGCACAGCCTCTCCCAAACCACAAGTTCCACCAGTTTCTCAGAGCGGACCTGAGGAAGTGAAATACTGCCTGCCCAAAACACCCAGGGGTCTGTCCTGAAGGAACAACTCAGGGGCGTCCCGATTTGTTAGAGCAAAGCTGTCCAGACCATTGATCCAAGCTGCCCCCCTGGGATGCTGAGTCAGCCTGTGTGCTTCCCCGGGAAAGACGGGGAGACTCAAGGTTGGGCTAACAGCTCAGGGACTTCTCATGGCCTGTCCGGGCTTGTCTACTTCCCTTTGGGAAAGGTAGGCCCCTGAGGGTTTCCTAATTCTTCCTCCCTTTCCTGCCTTCTCCTTCTCCATCCCATCTCTACTTCATGCCCACCACATCTCACTGCCTGCAGCCCCAAGGTGCTCAGACACCAGCGCCTTTCCCCCCAGGATCGACTCCCAAGTCGTTCCACTCTTTTCTCGCAAAGATTCTTCTTTCAGGAAACTCCTGAGGGACCTGACAACAGCATTTGGTGACCTCTGTCCTGCTGATGTCCCAGTCTTGATGTGGGGGCCCCTACCCTAACTCACTCCCCAGGAGGAAGGTTTTCTCCCACAAGCCTGGACCCAGCATACAGGGAAGGGCCAAGGGGCTGGGGTAGGACCCTCTTGGGAACCATGGCTGAGGCCCCAATAGGACAGATGCGCCCTCTGGTGGCTCCATGCCACAGCCCCACCACCACTCTTATGCCCCAGCACAGACCTCATTCACGATCTCATGGCCTTCAGGACCCTGCCCGCCCACCCTCGACCCTGTTCTGACTGCCCCTTTACAATGCAGAGGTCTCAGCTAAGGAGGAAAGTGAGGTCACTCCAGAGTTCCTTGTCTGCTGAGTTGTGTGGCACTGAGTTTGTAGTCATTCTCACTACATTCTGAAGAAGTTTTGAGACCCAGGAGAAGGGCTAGAGAGGTACCTTTTATGCTGCAGGCCTCTCTGTGAGTATGATCTTATAGGAAGGCCAGGGAGGGGCGCCTGCCTGGGTGGCTCAGTCGGTTGAGCATCTGACTTTTGATTTGGGCTCAGGTCATGATCCCAGGGTCATGAGATCCAGCCCCGTGTCCAGCTCCATGCTGAGTGTGGAGCCTGCTTAAGATTCTCTCTCCCTCTTCCCCTCTCCCCTGCTTGCAGAAAAAAAAAAAAAAAAAAGTTTAATTTAAAATTTTAAGGAAGGCCAGGGAAATGAGGTGGCATCTCAGCCATCCTTGGGCCTTGAGGGATGGAGGCACAGCCTTGCCACACAGCCAGAGCCAGAAGAGGAGGAGTCTGCTCTCTCCTTGGAAAATGGGAGTAATAAGATCTTAAAAGGAGATTATAGAAGTAAAGCCTTTTATTCAACCTCTGATGAGGTGAATTTTCCAGGGGGAGTGAGCACACGGGTAGCCAGGGCAGGAATGGGGTGGGGTGAGATTTCAGAATTGCAGGTGGCTCCAAATCCTGGCAGCAAAGCCAGGCAAGCGAAGACAAGGACTGATTGCGGCATGTAAGTTTCTGTCTGGAGAACTCAGGAACGTGACCTGTGGGTCTGGGCACATGTTTGTCAAATGAAAAAAAAAAAAAAAAAAAAAAAAAAGACTGAATCAGTGAATGACTAAACCAACAACCCCAGGTGGAAATGGCCCTCTGAAATCCTGAAATCCTGAAATCCTGAAGCGTGAAGACCAGTAATGGTGGAAAATTGGGAGCCGCCCCTCAGTTCCCAGCTCCAGAATTCCCTATGGTGCTGCTGAGAATTCACCTCAGCGCCACCTGCTGGTGGGAACTGACAGTGGCCAGCTCCTGCTAGGCGGGGAAGTCTGTCACCTGGGTGCGGAAGGGAATGGTGGAGGGTGGGACCAGCGTCTCCCCAGGAACAGCTGCTCCCTAATTTATCCTGATCTTCCCGAGGGCCAGTCAAGAAAACATATCAAAGGCTTGGAAAAGGCATGAGAGATTCTTGCGTGTCCTTTGAGAGAAGGTCTGGGGGTCGGCTACAGGTCCTCTGACCATCATCTGATTCTTTAGGGTTGTGTGATATTATTGATTATTTGATTGACTTTATAACTCTGTAGGGATAGAGACAATTTGTAGGAAACAGATAATCATGGAAATGATTGCTTCCCACAGCAAGCAAATGAGTCCTGTTCACAGCACAAAGAAGTTTTGTCTGGTAGAAAAGGTAAGTACCTGAAATCGAATCCTCATTCGAGCTTGTCTTAACATTTTGCTTGTTTCTTGTCAGTTAATGAGCTAAAGAAAACCTCTGACACGTGTTCACTTGTTTTTATTGTAGAGACTCATGACTTTACCTTTCTGAGAATTATATCTGAGCAGATCGCTGGTCCCCAAGGAATCTACAAAGTCTCTCGCACCATCCATCCCTCCTGCCCCCCAATCTGTTCAGGTGGCATCAGCAGCTGCATCCTCTGGGTCGCCACTGTGCCCAGAACAGACTTCGAGGACAAGCTGCCCTTGTGTGCTTCTCCGCCAGCGTCTCCCTCCAGACTGCCAGCTCCCGAGGGCAGGGGCCAGGTCTGATTCTTGCTGGATCTGCAGAGCTCAGTAGATGCTGTTGAATGAATTTATGAATATACTTGGTCTGGACCACACCTCACTGCTGGTGAAGGAGCCTGGTGTATGGGAAGGGCAATTCATTCATGTGGCCTCTGAGCCTCAGTTTTTGCATCTGCGAAATGAGGCTATTTCCTATGTGCTGATGGGAAGGGTGTCTTAAGTAACTGCTGCATAGTTTCCATTTTCTTCTTTTAATTTCTATCGCCACCTCCCACCCCACCCCCCGGGATAGTATGAACAGGAACAGGGTCATTTCCTCCGGCTCTCCACCCTGCAAGGCCCACAGAAAGTGTCCAGTGACGTACTGCCACCCGGTTCATAAACGAGAAGGGGCCAGGGTGCCCACAGCCGGCGGACAAGCAGCAGGATCTACTCAGCAGAAGCCTTGCACTCCAGTGCTGGGGGGTTGAGGGCAAAGGGAGGGCTGGAGACCCGAACACGAACGGGAACCCCAAGGGAATAACTGAAGGGAGAGAATGGCTGCAAGAGGCTGGATTTCAAGAAGCCACAAGTCCCGGCCCCAGCCCCGGCCCCAGCCCCAGGAACGCACCTGCTTCTCTGGCCCCCTCCTTCCCTAAACAGCATCATCTGCTGAGAAAGCAGACTTCTGAATTCCTGGGGTTCGGGCGCCATCTCGTGGCCATTTCTGAAACTGCCCATCCCGGCTGAGCAGAGCCCAGAGATCCAAGAGCAACGGGGAACCAGGCCAACACTCCTCCAACTTTCCTGGCCCCGACCCTCTTCATCCTCACCTTCTCCCTTCCATTTATTGAGCACTGAATATATTCCAGTCTCCGTGTTCAGCCCCTCTCAGGACGTCAGCACGTTTAATTCTTGGAACAACCTTAAAAGGCAGGTAACACTAGTACCATTTTACAGACGATGAAACTGAGGCACAGAGAGGAAAAGGAGGTTTCCCAAGGCCGTACAGCTAAGGAAGTGGGCTAGAAGAGCTCCTCTCTGTACAGGAGAGGGGACAGTGAGGCATTTGATCCTGCTGCTTCGGAGACAGTTGGCTTTGCGGTCCTTTAGCTCTAATTCAAATACGTTTTTGGTGCTGACTCTGTGCCAGACCCTGCACTGGGCGCAGTTACTGGGGTCCAGTAACCCCCTCAGTCCCTATTAACCCCCTCCATGGCACTTATCACTGTATGGTCTGATTTCCTTCTTAAGTGTCCATCTCCCACCGAAACTGTGGGCTTCCTGAGACATAGAGACCGATAGTCTGTTTTCTTTGCTGCTGCATCTCTAGAACTCCGAACTGATCTCAGAACACAGAATCGGTGCTCCATTAACATTTGTGAATGACCTAACAAATCAGTGAATGAGTACAATTAAAACAAAACAAAACAAAAAAACAACTAGGGGCACCTGGCTGGCTTGGTGAGAAGAGCATGCGACTCTTGATCTTGGGGTCATGAGTTCGAGCCCCACACTGGGGGTAGAGATGACTCAAAAATAAAATCTTTAAAAACATAAAAGAACTACAAGAACTAAAAACAAAACAAAACCCACCAACTGGTCTCTGCCGTCAAGGCACTGACAGTCTAGTGTGGAAGGCAGATTGGTAAAGGGCAGGTGTGGTTCCTGTCCCCACCCCTCCCCCTCCTCCCCCCCAACCCCCGCCTTCCCTCAGTGCTTTCCCAGAGGGAGCTTCAGGAGCCCGGAAAAGGCTCCTAACGTAGCCCTGCCCCGAGCCCCGAGGACAAGGCAGCAGAGCTGAGACTCACACAGGAAGGAAGGGAAAAGGCTCTACAGGTAGAGACCACAGGGCGAGCAAGTGCCTGGAGAGGAGAGCCCGCCTGCCCGGAGCCTGCTTGCCCTGTGCGCACTGTGAACTCCAAGCCTCCAGGAGGACCGTCAGGGGAAGGGGAGAGGCCAGCGGGGAATTCACCCAGCTAGCCACTTCAGACAAATCCCTCCCTCGACTCGGCCTCATATTCCTCCTCCCCAAAATGGGAACGAGGCGAGGATGAAATGAGACACAGGGCTGGCACACAGAAGGGAAGCTTAGGTCCCCCAGTGGCTTGCCCCACAACCCCGGATGCACTTCAGGGGCATGGCCTGGGGCGGGGTGGGCAGTAGCTGGGCTCCAGAGGCCACCAGGAAGTAGCCTGAGACTCAGCGCTGGAGGGGGGAAGCACAGCGCCATCTGCTTTAAATCAGCGCCTCAGAGGTCGCAGCACAAGGAGGTCCGGGTCCGAGCACCCAACCCCACGAGACAGCAGGTCCGCCCTGTGATGAATGCACGGGCACCAAGTCGAGGAGGAACCAGGCCGGGCCTCACAGCGAGGGCACGGGAGAGAGACCCTCGGAGGAGCCAATAATCCATTCTTGTTTACTAAGCACCTTCTATGTTCCAGCTATTAGAAACCCTGGCAAAGCAGCAGACGGTAAGCCAATGTAGTGTGTGTGCGTGGTGGTGTTGAAAATTTCTTCTAGGGAGAAAAATAAACACAGGAAGGGGAATAGGGACTGTGGGGGTGGTTGGCAATTTTAAATAGAATGGTGCCGGAGAGCCTCCAGAGAAGAGACCTTCAAATAGAGACCAGAAGGTGTGGTATGGGAGGAAGCCCTGAGGATATCTAAGGGAGGAGGGTCCGGGGCTGAGGGGAAAGCAAGTGCAAATGCCCTGGGGCAACATCGTGCCTGCTGTGGTTCAAGGAGCAGTAAAGAAACCAGAGAGGGGGCTGAGGGGGCAGAGGTAGGGGCCGGATGGAGTAGGGCCGTCTAGACCACTGGGAAGCCCAAATGAGCGTCTAACATGTAGCGACAGAGGTACACGATAGGAGAAAAGCACAGACCCGCTCATTAGGCAACTCTAAACTTGTGTCTCATTACCCAGCCACACCTCCCGCAGTGCGCTATGAATTAATATTTTCTATAAATCCTGTAATTATCCTGTGAATAGCACAATTATATTGCATTGTATTTTGTGTGTTAAAAGCACTCATTTGTTAAATGTAAACATTTAAAATATACCACGTATTATGCAGCTCTTCTTACTTTTTTATTTAATCAACTGGAAGCCTCAAATTGGAAACAGCGGCCGCGGTGGGGGGGGGGCTTTTCTTGACCCTCAAGAGTTCCCTGGAGGCAGGTCTGCTGCCTCACTCAGCCACACCCTCACCTACACGCGCTCATCATTCACCCGCAGTGCCCAGCCAGAACCCAGGGCTGGGAGACAGAGACCACCTCAGGGTGGCCTCAGACGGGTCCCTGCACTGTCTTCTACTACAGCTGTCCCAACTCGCCTAGCTCTTGACATTTTACAGACAGCGTCCCTATCCTCATGGACCTTCACTGCAAAATGGGCAGGGATTAGTGTGTCCATTTTACAGGCGGAAACACTGAGGCTCTGAGAGGTGCCTGCTCAAAGTGACTGAGGACAGAGCAGAGTCTGGAGGAGGCAAGGTGGGGATGGGGAAGGCTTGGAAGTTTAAAGGTGAGGAGAGGAGCAGACGGGTGTCGCCGCTAACCCTCTGGTGGACCGGACCTCAGACAGACCTGGGTTTGAATCTTGAATCCCAGCCCCACCATTTATTTACCTTGGGTAAATTCCTTAAATTTCCCTGAGCCTCGGTTTCCAAATCTTTACAATGGGACTAATGATAGTACTCACCCCGAGACCTTGTTGTGCAGATTCAGTGAGGGAACATGGGCTGTTATTACTGCTGTTTTCAATCATACCAAGTGCTGGGGTTTAGAGGTGGGGTGGGTGGGGAGTAGGGCTGCTCAGTCCATACCCCACCCAGCCGTAGCCACGTGCTGGTAGCCTCCTGCTGTGTCGCTTCCCCTGCCCGTGTGGACAACAGCCATTGTACAACAATCCCAGTCCACCCTTTCCCATCACTCCTGCTTTGTAGTTTACAAAGTGCTTTCATCCGCTCATTCAACCTTTACTGAGTGCCTCCTGCATAAACCAGCCCAGGGCTGGCTCCTGGGTGTCTCCTGGTGAATGAGGCAGGCACGGTCCCAGAGAGCCGACATCAAGAAGCGGATCACACAAATGAACATATAGGTAGAAACTGGGTTAAGGGCTAGGTGAGAACAATATAGGCGGCCAGGAGAGAGAATTACAAGGGGCCCTGATTCAGTCTCAGCGAAGCTGCACAGCAGTGGCCAAGGATAGCGCTCGTCCCCGTTGCCTCAGGGGAGACCCTGAATTTCAGGACAGGGCAGGCACCTGCCCAAGGGCACCGGTGAGGTGGGGTGAAAGAATCAGCACATCCAGCTGACTCCTCCCACCCAAGCTGGCCCAGGGGAAGGAGAGCTCTGGAGTGAGGGCTGGCGGGGGGAGGGGTGGAGGGAGGGGGAGGGTCTGCCAGGACAGGGAGGAAACCTGTGTAGAGTCCTGTGTTTTCTTCATACCTGCTTCACATCTCCTGAGGGATGGGGGACTGGCTCAGGCCCCTGGGGTCTGAAGGGCAGAGTATAATGTTCCCTGCCGTGGGCACCCGTGCCCACTCTTTGGGCAGAACTGTTCTGAGCTTGGGCTCCAGGGGCTGGGCTGTGAGGAGGGGGAGGGTCGCCCCCCAGGGTGGGGGGCTGTGCCAGGCCGGCTTAGCAGCACGCCCGCCTTGCCGGCAGAGCAGGCTTCGGGACTGTGCCTGCTCTGAGTTGAGTCCGTGGAGATACCAGTTGGTAATGACCCCAGAGCCACCAGCCTGGGGGCTCTGTTTCGCCACTTGCAAAGCCCTTGCACAGCTCCTATCTCCTCTGGTGCTCGCCAAAAGCCTGGCGAGAGAGAAAAGGCACCGGCCACGGAGCCGAGAGACCAGGGTTCAAGTCCTAGCAAATGCCGTATCTTTATCATTAAGTCATTTAACCAACGTTCGCGAAGCATTTACACTGTATTGGATACAAGGCGAAGTGCAGTAAGCAAAACAGACCAGACAAGGTCCCTGTTCTCCTGGATTAAAAAAGATAGAAAGTAGTCAAATAATCACATAAAAACCAGGGGTTCGATGCACAGGCGTTGTCCTCTCTCCCTCATGTGAGGCAACCCACGGGCACTTCCTGTCAGCTCTCTAGGCCCAGCCCATGCCAGAACCATCTCTTATCAGGATTGCTGCCCTACCCTGCAAATGAGGCCTCCAGCTTCCAGACAGTGCCGGAAGCCTCCTGAATGCTCTCCTGAGCCTCCCATCAGCTTTTCACTTGAAATGAAATCCAAACTCCGTCCTGTCCCTTACAAGGCCCTGTGTGACCGGCATCCTGTTAACGTCTCCTGACTCGTCTCCTGTCGCTCTGGCCCTCGCTCTTTCCATTCTGGACATACTAGTCCCCTTGTTTCTCAAATCCATGGGCCTCAAGGCCCGTTGCCCTTGCTGTTCCCTCTGCCTAGAATGTTCCACACACAGACTTTTCTGTGGCTTCCTCTCTCACTTCATACAGCTCTCTGAACAGATAGCACATTCCTTCCTTCCATCCTTTGTCCTTCGCTTTCTTCCAGAATACAGCTCAGCACCGCTTAAGTGTTATGTATGTGTTATCACCAGTCTCTCCATCCAGAGCAGGCCTGGTACATGCGAGGCACCGAACAAAAGAGTGAACACAGGGGCACCCTGGTGACTCAGTCGGTTAAGCATCTGACTTCGGCTCAGGTCACGATCTCACAGTACGCGGGTTCGAGCCCTGCATCGGGCTCTATGCTGACAGCTCGGAGCCTGGAGCCTGCGTCGGATTCTGTGTCTCCCTCTCTCCGCCCCTCCCCCACTTGTGCTCTGTCTCTCTCTTGAAAATAAACATTAAAAAAAAAAGTTTAAAAGAGTGAAGACAATTATGAAGTGGAGAAAGGGAATGAAAAATACAGGCAGTCTAACAGATGAGGGGACAGGAGGCCTCAACTCATTGCGGGCAGGGTATCAGAAATGGTTCCCTTAGGACCTGGGACAGCCCTTTAGAATTAATCCAAACTGAGGCAGGGTGGCCAAGCCTTTGAACCTCCCTGTTGACCGGTGGCAGGCTGTCCCTGGAGAAAGGGACCTTGTCCCTGACAGAAGGACATTTGGGCGGAAATCTGAAGTGTGGAACAGAGCACTCGGGCAGAGGGAACAGTCTATGTGAAGGCTGAGAGGCCACAGTGTCCCAACAATGGAGCAGCTGACCGGAGAGTATGGGGGGGGGGGGGAGGGGATCAAGGGAGGTGAGTCAGGAGCTCAGTTTGTCCTAGAAATGACAAAGGGCAGCGGCAGGGAGGGAGCCCGAAGCCATGGAGTGGCTGGGTCAGCTTTGAGTCTCCTGGAGACCCTCTGACTGCCCTGTAGAGAAGCAGAGGCAAGAGAGGAGGGGGGAACCACTTTGGACGCTTTGGTGATTCAGGCATGAGATGATGCTAGGCTTAGGTGGCGGCTCTGGAAATGGAGAGAAGAAGACAGGAAGTCTGACCCCCCGGAGAATCTCCAGTGGGTCCCAGGCAGAGACCCACTTGCTCATGGCTGGATGGCTGTCTCAGGGTCACGTCTGGGCTCTGGTTCCTTGAAGCATTCTGGGAGAATGAGCGCCCAGGCCTGAAGGGGGTCTGGGTGGTGCCCCTGGCATCCATGAGCAGCAACCCCCCCAGAGGGGCTCTCCTGACCCCAGCCTAACTGTGCAAAGTCCAGACCTCTTACAAAGCTCTTTGCGATTTCCCATATTTGTTGGAACTTAAGGCGGGGGTTATGTACGTCCAGGAACCCACTTTGCTCAGCCCCAGCTCTGAGTGTTACTCAGCCTAGTACGCAGAAAGCACGCACTAACTGCTAGATGGCCAGACTAGAGTGTGAAGGGAGGAAAAAGGGGGCAAGTCTGGAGGGACTCCCAACTTTCTTTCTGGTTTGCGTCCTTGGCTTACTTGGGGGCCAAACTGGGAAGGGAAGGTGTAGGATTGGGACATGCCGAGGCCATGGTGTGACTGAGATGCCCAAGCCCTGGGGTCTGGTGCCAACCCTTCGAGGAGCCCCACCATGATGGCGTAAGAGGGAGAAGAGGCCACGGGGATTGCCGGGGGTAGGGGAGCCGGGAGGGAATGGAGTCGCAGAATCGAGGGATCGGGCAATGCTGTCAGGCACCAAGATCCTAGCAAAGGGGATAAGGACAGAGAAGGAGGGCCCCTCAGGAACATGGCAGGCCTGGGTGAAGCATGCATAAGCTTGGGAGGGGGGCTTGGTGAGGGACCTGAGGCTTGGTAAAAGCATGCAGTCTTGGAGGAAGAGGTGAAGAAAACAAGGCCGTATGGAGAGCAGAGAACGAGGTCTGCCCCGGAGCTCTGCCCCCCTCAAGTGCCCAGAAGCTCCCAATTCCACTCTCAGAGCCCAGGGTCAAGACCCCTCCCTCCTCCACTGTGCCTCCTTGAGGTCCCCCTGACAAGTATCCCTTGGGTTGCTTCCTGGGAACTGTTGCCTCGGCCCAAATTCAGGTTGGACAACAGGAAGGACTTCCTGGCTGGGAGGGATGGGAGACCCTGGACAAGGTGAATGGGGGCATTTCTGTCCCCAAACGAGGCATCAGATGCAGTGACTTCTGGAGGTCCCTTTCTAATTGCTGGGCAAAAAAAAAAAAAAAAAAAGGCAGAGTGTTTTACAACCTGGATGGGGCAGGAAAGGGAACTTTTTAGAACAGGGAAGAAGCACTTGCTGACAAAGAGCATCAGCATCAATAGCTCAGACTTAAGCTAGACTCCCTGCATTAAAATCCCAGCTCTGTCACTAACCAGCTGTGTAACCTTGGGTAACTACTTAACCTCTCTGTGCCTCGGTTTCATCTGTAAGACGGGAGCGAAAGTAGTACCCATCTCTTAGGGCTCTTATGAAGCTTGAATAAATCAACTGAAGGGGCACCTGGCTGGCTCAGTTGGTAGATCATGGGATCTCAGGGGTGTGAGTTCAAGCCCCACATTGGGCGTGGAACCGGCTTAAAAGAATAAAACAAATAAACTAAAATGTGTAAGGTGCTCAGAACAGTGCCCGGGACAAAATGAGCCTTATATCAACATTTTAAAAATGAAAGATACTGGTTACTTCCGCTCGTGAGCCTCCTGGGTTCTGGGCACTGTGCCAGGTTCTTTATTCACATTACCTCTACTCCCCACATTCCTCTATAAGATAGTTCTTATAATTCCCATTTTCTAGATGAAGAAACGGAGCCCCAGAAAGGTGAAATCACTTGCCTAAGTTGATCTAGGCTGACTCTAGAGCACTCTTTTTTTTTTTTTAAAGATTTTAAGTATGCTCTACACCCAATATGGGGCTCGAACCCACCACCCCAAGATCAAGAGTTGCACACTCCAGTGATTAAGCCAGCCAGGTGCCTCTCTATCAGCCCTCTTAACTATTATACTGTGTTGCTTTTCTCTATGACAAAGGAAGGGGGGGGTGGACGAAATGACCTCCTAGAGGCCTATCTTGGATGTTCACACCCATACTCACAGCCGCAGACCCCTCCTGTTTATAAACCAACCTCAGCCTCGTCAGAGCCTAGGAAGATTTTCCTAGCTACACAGGGTAACTAATAGCTCAGAGCTGCAACCATCTCATTAGGCAATTATCTCCCTGAGTGCCACGGCAAGGAAGTGACCTCACTGGTCCCTCGACACCACCCTGCCGCTGGGGATGGAGGTAATGAGGGTAATCACGGTAGTGGTGACAGTGACACTGATGGTGACGTGGTCAAGTGATGGAAAAGCTGATGGCTCAGATCTTGATGTTGGTGGAGGAGGCGACGGGGCTGGTAACTGACTCGATGGTGACTTGATGGGTGGTTAGGGTGATGGCTAATGGTGGTGCTAGATCCCAGCATTGAGGGAGAGGTGACAGCAACAGTGGTGACTTATCAGGTAGACCTCAGGGCTGGGTTTCTCGCAGCCTTCATTTGACCCTCCGGATGGGGAGGTTGGAGAGCTAACAACTACATTTCCCTCCCTCCAGCATCTGCCTGTGGAACAAGCTCCACCAATTATTATCTTTTTTGATATAATTTATTGTCGAGTTGGCTAACATACCGTGTGCACGGTGTGCCCTTGGTTTGGGGGGTAGGTTCCCAGGACTCATCGCTTACACGCAACACCCAGGGCTCATCCCAACAAGTGCCCTCCTCGGTGTCCATCACCCATTGCTCCCTCTCCCCCGCCTCCCCCGCCATCAACCCTCAGTTTACAAGCTCCACCAATTAGATTCAGTTGGGCAGGGTTTGGAAAGCTAAAGTGAGGCGCAGTCCTGTGTTTTCTCCTTTGTAAAATAGGACCAAAAATAAAACAGTGCCTGGCACATGATAAGCACCATGTGAGTGTTAGCTGTTATTGCTGGGGAGAGGGGAGGGTATTTGTATGTTGTTCTTGTTTCCTGCCACCTCTAGGCTGTTCCTGCCGGCCAGCAACGTCATGGGGTTCTTTTGCAGCAGCATTCCAGAATGGACACAAAGCCCACGATCCAGGTCAGGTGAAGGGCGGGACCAAGGAAGTGCTAGCATTGGACAGACCAGGCCCCACTCCACGACACTCAGACCTGATTGTCACCATCAGACACCACACTGACCACTGCTACCACCTTTCTGAGCGAGTTCTAAGCCCTCCTGTCTTTGTAGCCCTCACTTGACATTCAAAGCCCTGGGCTGGAGCATCCACATGGCTGAGCCCAGGTTGTGTGTCCCCGTCCTACCTGCCAGGGGTGCGAGGAGGGGTCAGCAGCCCCCTTCAGCTTCAGTAGTGGGTGATGGGGCCTCCCACAGTGGGGTCTTCCCCCGAATGGCAGGAGGGTTTGGAGGCAGGGAGGCCAAAAAAACAAAGAAAGGCCACTCAAAGGAAGCCTAGTGCCTAGGCGGGAATAAAGAGGGAGGCGACTGGACCTTTCAAACCTGACCAGACCCAAAGCCCCTGCGATCACCCACCAACTTCTACTGCCACCCCTATGGGACACTGGTCCATCTTGTACACTCTGGTCAAATGCAGATGGAGCGCTTTGCCCCTTCCCTTTACAGCCCAGCGGAGAGCAGAAGGCAGGCCTAGACATTCAAACAGGATGTTATATCAATGGCCCAGGGAGAATGAAAGGGAAAGGAACATGGACATCTATTCATTGATTCCACATCCATTTATTCGGCACCAACCAGGTACCAATATAGCAGAGGATGAGGTCCCTGGCCCATGGGGCTTACAATCTAGTGGGGAAGAGAGTCAAACCGGTAACACACCCATAGATGAGGCAACTGCAGGGCCTGAAATGTGAGAGGGCTGAAACAGAGAGAGGAGCTGGGGAGCCCTTCCGAGGGAGAGGTCAGGGGAGGCCTCTTCGGGCTGAGGCTGGAAGGATGAGCAGCCAGATGCGCAGAGACGGGGGGCAGTTGTGGGCTCCAAGACGTAGGGGCAGGAGCAGGCTTCCAGAACAGAACGGGTGGCCGTGTAGCTGGAGTAAATGAGAAGCTGAGTGGGAGGAAGAAGTGAGGTAAAAGGTCAGATAAAGAACTGGCCTTTCATTCCAGCCAATGGGAAGCCACTGGGGGCTGGTTTTTTGTTTTTTGGGGGTTGGTGGGTTGTTTGTTTTCATATGAGGAGGGACTTGTCCTCAAGGATGAGTCAGGAAGAAAGAGGAGATGGGCACAGTCCAGGTAGGTGTACGGTAGAAGTAAGGTGAGGGCTTCCCCCATGCTGGGCTCCTGTCTCCTCAATGACATGAGGCTTGGTCATCGCGGCACGAGGGGTGGGGAAAATGGCAGGACATGTGTCCATTAGGCCATGTCAGGCTTCCAGGGTCCAGGATGGAGCCATGATCTAGCCCTAAGGAAGCCAGGCTCTAACCAGCCCTCATGCCCACCAACACCTAGCGGTTCCCTAGGGAGATGGAGGCACTTCCTTGACTGGCCCCTCCCCTGCCACCGAGAAGAGACCAATAGTAGCGACTGAAGCCTCAACCGTCACAATCAGATGTCACCTACAGCCACCATCATAACCACCGTCACCCTCACAACAGGCACAAGGACAGGATAGGAAACCCTGCTCCTGGGAGTGAACCGGACCCTGTAAGCTAGCTGCGGGGGACCTGGGGAAGACACGGTCCTGGGACAGAGCCAGTGGCGTGCTGGAGCTGGCTCCCCCTGGCTTGTGAGAGCTGAGTCTGTGAATCTCCTCCCAATTCTGCATGCAGTAACAGCAGGGGGAGGCTGAAACCAAGCACAGTGGGGGAGTTTTTGCAATTTTTCCCAGCTACCCAGTTCACCAACATACCTCTGGACAGAGCCCTGAAGACAGGGAGAGACCCCGACCCCACCACTTGCCACTGTAAACTCCAGAGCCTGGAGCAGGATCAGCAGGAGGCAGCCAACCACGTCCACAGAGTCTGGAGGGTAGGCCGTCTGGTGGGGGGGGATGTGGGTGGAGACAGGAGGTCATCTGCCCCCAAGATACATCTGATAGTGAACTGGGACCCTGCATATTAGCTCAGGGACATCACCTTCACCGGAGCCTCTGCTCCAGCCCAGGAGCCCAGGAGTGGGCTCCCAGCCAGGCCGCCTGACTCACCATCCTGGAGTTGGAATCCTGGGCTGGGTCTGTCCTGGAAGGGCTGCTTCTCCCCGTTCCCTGATCTCAGGATGAGCCCTGACCCTGGTCACAAACTGGGCCTGAGCCCGGTGACAAAAGATCTCCACCCAGGCCCAGACAGAGCCCCACCCTGGTTCTGGGTTGGGCTCTGATAGGCCACAGAAAACACTCTCACCTCCATCTGCACACAGGCCCTGGCTCAGCCCTAGACTCACAGGCCCCTGCGCCCCAAGCGGAGCAGGCCTGGAGAGGGATTGGCTCAGCACCTCTGCAGTCCTCCTGCCTGGAAAAGCAAATGGTGGAAAACAAAACAAAATTAAAAGTCGCCACCAGCTCCTCCTTGCTTTAGTGACACATCTCTGTCTTAGGAAATAAGGCCTAAGGGCAAAGTACATTTTCTAAGGCTAACCCCTCCCCACCTCTGCCAGGCTCCCTCTTCGATTTGGAGGATTCTTGCCCTAAACTGTTCCTCCCACTGTCCCCAGACACAGGCCTCCCTGTTGCCAGGAGGAGAGAGAGCTGTGAAAGTCCCAGGAACTTCATCTGAGAGCCTAGGGGATGGAGGCCAGGATCTTATCTGGCTTATGGACTTGGGCAAGACTCTTCTCTTCTCCACACCTCAGTTTTCCCATCTGTACAGTGGGAGATTTAGCCCTCCTGCTCTAATATCCAAAGTTAGGAAACCTGATGGAAATTCAGGGCCCCGTATTCAAGCATCGGAAGGGCTGTCTTTTCTGGGTAATTCAGATCCAGGGGACCCACGAGACCCAAGAAACTTTTCCTAAAACACGTATGGGCCACTGGGTCCAAGTACTGGCATATCCTCTTAGTTCTGGTACCCTGTACTGGTGACTTAGCTTCTCTGGCCATCTGTTTTCTCATCTGTCAAATGGCAATAACACCAAGTTTGTGAGGATCAAATGAAGTAGTGGCAAGAAAAGTGCTTTGTAAGCTGCAGGGTACAGTACTCCTGGGAGGGAGGGACAGTTATTATTGGTGTCGGTATGGGTTGATGTTTTGCCTTCCAGCAGAGCCCAGAAAGTGGACCAATCTGGCCTAGCTCTCAAGTGGGAGATCTCCTCAAAGTCTCTCCAGGACCCTCGACCCCAGCCCTGCCAAGAACCAGCTTGAGCCCAGCATAAGCCTGCTACCTGGCCTCCCTACCTCAGGACGGGACAAATCTTCCTCACTGGACCCCAAAGATTGCAGGCTTTAGAGCTGGACCAGCCTTGGGGATCCTCAGATCCCATCTCCTTATAGTGGCCCAGATAGGAAAGGGGCTTGCCCCAGGAGGCACACAGCATGTTAGTGGCAAAGCTGGGCCTCAGACCCAGCCCTCTCCTTCGTATGAGACTCTTTGCTCTAACTCTGGCCTCTAAAAACAGTGCCCCCTGGAATCCTGACAGCACCAATGCCCCTGCAGCTGCCCCAAGTCAGCAGACCCTGGCCAGGCCGGGACTCTGGGAGAGAGGGGCTGTCCAAGGCATCCCTCCACAGGCTTCACGCTCTGACGGGCTCTCACCTCCTCCAGAAAGCCTTCCCTGACTGGCACCCAGAAAGGCTCAAAAGTGACTTTCCCCCCACACCTCCCCTTTGACAGAAAACCCCTTAAAGATGAAAGGCGTCTGCCTGCCCGTCTGCTAGCCCCTACATGGAGTTTCTTCAGGGTAGAAAACAGTTGAATTCTTCTGGGCTTCCCACCACAGGAGACTAGCCCAAACTGAGGGCAAAGGGAATAAGAGGAGAAGAAAAGGGGAGGGGAAGGGAGGGGAGGGGAGGGCAGGCTGGGCAAGTGATCACTGCCCTGGGAGTTTGAGACCCAAGCCATTGGCAGGGAAGAGGGTGAGGCTGGCAGGACTGGAGACCCGGAAGCCCCGCCTCCTTGGACTTCAATTCCCCGGGCCTTCCTCCCTCCCCCACGGTCCATTCCCCCAGGGCGGGCTCCTCCCGTGGGAACTGCTGTCTCGGCATACAGCGGCGCCCAGCCACGCGGCTGGCAGGAATGAGGCTGGGCAGCGGTCGGGGCGGGCCTGGACAGGGCTGCCCCTTGCTCGGGCCTGGGGACCGGGCAGCTGAGGGCCGAGGCAGGCAGGGAGGGCAGCTGCGTGGGCCCTGGGAGCTGGACGCGCGACCTTCTGCTGCCTGCAACAGCGGCCGGACAGCACCTGGGAGCTGGTTAGAGGTGTAGACTCCCAGGTCCTACCCCGGACCTGCGGATTCAGGATCTGCATTTTAACAAGAGCCCCAGGTGACTCCTAGGCACATCACCATTTGAGAAGTCCTGTTCTAACAAGAGTCCTCCTGCGTGCGTACAGGTTAAAGAAAAGGCGCCTACAAACTTCCAGTTATAAAATGAGTAAGTCACAGGGATGTAATGTACAGCATGGTGACTACAATTAATAACACCGATTGTGTATTTAAGAGGTGCTGACAGAGTAGATCTTAAAAGTTCTCACCACAAAAAAACAAATTGTAACTTTGTATGGTGACAGATGTTAACTTCTCGTGGTGATCACGTCACAGTATAAACAAATATCTAATCATTACGTTGTACACCTGAAACGTATAATGTTATATCAAGTATACCTCAGTTTCAAAAATTAAATCATGAACAAAAGACATAGATTACCTTCCTTTTATTTCTTCTTTAAGTTTCAGATAGGATATTATCTTTTTTTCCCCCCCCAAATTAGGAATGTATAAGTAGGATTATATTACCTATGAATTGTATTCCATCACAGGAAAGAGGTATTGCAGAATATTTGTTATAAAATGGCGCGTGGGGGAGGGGAGTGCCTGGGTGGCTCAGTCAGTTAAGCATCCGACTTCGGCTTAGGTCATGATCTCACGGTTTCGTGAGTTTGAGCCCCACGTCAGGCTCTGTGCTGGCAACTTAGAGCCTGGAGCCTACTTTGGATTCTGTGTCTCTGTCTCTCCCTGTCCTCCCCTGCTCGCTCGCTCTCTCTCTCTCTCTCAAAAATAAAGAAACGTTAAACATGTTTTTAAAAAAATGGAGCGTGGGGTCTGCTGGGGCTGGAAACCCACGGATGAGAACCCGCTCCTGTTTTCAGTCAGCAACCTCAGCCCTGAGGAGACAGAAATGGGGGTGAGCAGCCCTTGAACCTGAGAAGCTTCTACTCTAGCAGGGGTAGACTACTCTAGCAGACTCATATCACCCACCACTTTCCTGAGCCTCAGTTTCCTCACTCATGGAATGGGCATAATTAATCATCAGTCATCACCACTTCTAACAGGCTCCACCAAGCTTGGGGACAGGGAGGAGCTTTGTGAGCAGCCTCAAACCTGAGGCAGGTGAGGTCCCAGAGTGCCCTGTTCACAGCTCAGCCTTCTGGTGCATCTTCCTGCCCTTCCAGCCCCCAGCCCTCCTGTTCTTCCCTCGAGCCTCGTCTTCATCTATGGTCTTACTCTTCTTCCTTCCTCCTTGATCTCCCCCCAAAAACACCTGTCTGAACCTTGCTCCCTTTAGCAAATTAGCACTGTTTCCGGAAGGAGCAACCATTCATTGAATGCCAAGTACACAGGCATCACTCGCACACGGGGTCTTTTATGCCAGCCCTGAGAGGTAGGTGATAATGCCCCCAATAAACAGATGAGGAAACTGAGGCTCAGAGAAGGGGAGTGATGTGCATCCAGAGCGCGCAGAGCCAAAAAGAGGCCCAGGTGGAATAGGAACTCAAGCTTTGGGCTCCCACTACCGCAGGCTTCCTCAGCTGGAAAGCAGGAACCAATTTTCAGTGACCTTAGGGAGGACTAAATTTAAAGTCTCGCCTCAGGGATCTGGCTGTGGCCACACTGCACCACTCCCTGCCAGATCTGCTTCTAGAAGAGTGCTCCTTCCTCCTTTCTTCAAAGCATCCCTTCACTCATTCCATGAATATTTATTGAGCGCTGAATAACCGGCAACGCGGTTCCAGGAGCTGGGGTACACAGAAAACAAAACCAGGCAAAATCTCTGCCCTCCTGGAGCTTCTGTTCTAACAGGGAAAAGGAAAACAAACAAACAAACACACGCGCACACACATAGCCACCCACCTACCCCCCCTCCCCCCACACACACACACAGCATGATGTGTAGATGGCGTTGGGCGCTATGGGAACCATAAAGAGGAGAGAAGAGGTCTCTGGGGTGGGAGATTGCCATGCTCATTGGTTAGTGAGCAAGGCCTCGGTGAGAAAAGAACCCGGAGGAATGAGGGAGAAGCCAGGTGGCTCTCAAGAATGAGCTGGGCAGGGGTGCCTGGGTGGCTCAGTCGGTTGAGCGTCCAACTTCGGCTCAGGTCATGATCTCGCAGTTCGTGGGTTCGGGCCCCACATCGGGCTCTGTCCTGAATGCTTGCTCAGAGCCTGGAGCCTGCTTCAGATTCTGTGTCTCCTTCTCTGTCTGCCCCCCTCCTCCGCTTGCACTCTGTCTCGCTGTGTCTCTCAAAAGTAAATACACGTAAAAAAAAAAAAAACATAAAAAGAGTGAGTTGGGCAGATGATAGAGCAATCGCAAAGGCCCTGGGGTGGGACAGGAGCATCCAGGAGGCCAGTGCACCTACAACAGAGGAGGGAGAGGAGAGGAAGAGACGAGGCGGTGGGTATCCTGGAGAGCCTTGTGATTCGAAGGACTTTGGCTTTCTTCCAAGTGAGATGGAGGTATTGCAATGGCGTGACCTGGCTTATGTTTTAAAAGGATCAGCCAGGCTGCTGGATTGAAAACAGACTGTAAGAGACAAGTACAAAAGCAGGGGGCCAGTAGGGAGACTCCAATAATCCAGGAGAAGGGCGATGGTCACGAGGTGGCAGTAAGTGGCAGTTGGGGGTGGGATGGGGTCAGACTTTGTATTCAGAAGGCAAAGCCAACAGGACTTGCTGACACCTGATGTGGCACATGAGAGAAAAGGGAGCAAAAAAATCGCTTCGGATTTTCAGCCCAAGAACTAGAAGTTGCCATGTGCTGCGGGAGGAGCATTTCAGTTCGAGAATTCTGCTCTGGATGTGTGAAGTTTGAGAAGACAACAAACACACAAGAACAGACGGTTCCCAACTTAACGACGGGTCACCTTACAATCTTTTGACTTTACAACGGTATGGAAGCGATATGCATTCTGTAGAGACGATACTTCAGATTTTGATTTTGGATCTCTCCCCAGGTTCGAGATATGGGGTTAGATCCTGGGTCCTCTCGTGACGCTGGGCAGTGGCATTGGTGGCTCCCAGTCAGCCAGCGATCACAAGGGTAAATAACTGATACATTGACAACCATCTCGCACCCGTACAACCATTCCGTCTGTCACTTCCAGTACAGCATTCAAAACGTTGCAGGAGATATTCAGCACTTTATTACAAAATCGGCTTTGCGTGAGATGCTTTTGCCCAACTGTAGACCGATATAAGCATTCAAGTACGTTCAAGGTTGGCTCAGTTAAGCATCCAACTCTTGATTTCAGCTCAGGTCATCAGGTCATGGTTCGTGACATGGAGCCCCGAGCCAGGCTCCTCACTGACAGTACAAAGCCTGCTTGGGATTCTCTCCCTCCCTCCCTTTCTGTGCCTCGCCTGCTCATGCACTCTTTCTCAAAATAAGTAAATAAACACTAGAAAAATAATTGCATAAGCCTGCAATTGGGAAGCGAGCTCGGGCCTGGAATACGTAAAGCTGGGGTTTGCCAGCACGTGGATAGCCTTTAAAGCTTGAAACTGACTGAAATCACCAAGGGAGTGAGTACAGACAGAGAAGACGCGAGGACTAGGGAGTGAGTCCTGGGCATGTCACTGCTGAGAGGTTGAGGGAACGAGGAGACAACAAACCAGCAGTCAATGAAATAAAAACGTCAGGGCGGTAGACTGTCTTAGATACCAAGTGAAGCAAGTATTTCAAGAAGGAAGGAGTGATCAGCCACAAGTAATTTGCAGGTCTAGTAACATACGAGGATTAAGAATTAACAATTAGAATGGGAGGGATTTTTCAAATCACATATATGCTAAGGGACTTATATCTAGAGAACTTTATATCTAGAGGACTTACATCTTTAGATATCAAGAACCCTTAAGAGTCAACAATGCTAAAAGTAATACAATTACAGAATGGGCAGAGGACTTGAGAGACGTTTCTCCGAAGACACAGACAGCCAATAAACACACGGAAAGATGTTCAGCACCATTAGCGATCAGAGAAATGAAAATCAAGACCATTCCAACACCACCTCATACCCACTAAGATGGAGATAGTAAACAAACGAAACAAGTGTTGGCGACGATGGGGAGAAATTGGAACCTTCGTACGCTGCTGGTGAGAACGTAAAATGGTGCAGCCACTGTGGGAAACAGTCTAGCATCTCCTCGAATGGTTAAACATCAACTTCCCTTATGACCAGCATTTCCACTCCCAGGAATATACCCAAGAGGAATGAAAACATATGTCCACACAAAACCTTGACAACACCAAGAATAAGCTCTAACTATAGACTTGGGATGATTGTGACATGTCAACATAAGCTCATCAACTGTCACAAATGTACTGCTATGGTGGGGGTGTTTATCATGGGGGAGATTATGCGTGTGTGGGGGCAGAGAGCATATGGGAACTCTCTGTACCTTCCTCTCAATGTTGTTATGAATTGAAAACTGCTCTAAAAAAAAAATTTTTTTTTTAAATAGGCTCCACGCTGGGCTTGGAGCCCAACAAGGGGCTTGAATTCAGAACCCTGCGATCAAGACCTGAGCTGAGATCAAGAGTTGGATGCTTAACTGACTGAGCCACCCAGGTGCCCCTAAAAATATTTTTAAAGAACTTGCACATGACTATTCATAACAGCCAAAAAGTGGAAACAACCCAAACGTCTATCGACTGATGGACTGATAAATAAAATGTGGAATATCCATCTATCCACAGAATATCATTTGGCAATAAAGAAAAAGTGAAATACTAATGCTACAATATAGATGAACCTTGAAAACATTACGCTAAGTAAAAGAAACCAGTCACAAAAGACCACCATTTATCTGAATGTCCAGAAAGGGCCAATCTATACAGGGACACAAAGTCAGTTGGTGGTTGCCTATGGCTGTGAGCTGAGGGGGCTCGAGGGAAATGGGGGGTGACCGCTAGAGGGTACAGGGTTTCTTTCTGGAGTAATAAAAAAAGTTCTAAAATTGATCATGGTACTGGTTGAACAACTCTGAATGTACAAAAAACCACTACACTGTATGCTTTATATGGGTGAAGTGTATGCTATGCAAATTATACCTCAATAAAGCTATTACTTAAAGCAATTGATGATTGGACTCAGCAATGTGAAGGTCACAGGTGACCTTGACAAAACAGTTTCAGTGCCGTGGTGGGGACAAAGCCTGACTGAAGTGTGTTCAAGAAAGAACAGAATAACTGAAGACAGTGAGAACAGACATTTTCAAAGAGTTTGCTATATAGAGAAATGGAAGGGAGATGTGAGATCAAGAGAGGTGTGTTTTAATTTTGTTGGGTTGTTTTTTTTTTTAGATACAAGAAATTATGTTCTAACATTAATTGGAACGATGCAGTGGAGAAGGGGAAATGGCCAGAGTGAAGTCCTTGAGCAGGTGAGAGGCAGGGGTCCTGGTGTATAAGTGGAGGGGTTGCCACAGAGAGGAGCAAGCGGGGTTCATCCGAAGCAGCAGGAGGGAGGCTAGAAATGAGGCACAGACCCAGTGATTGGGTAGGTGTTGAGAGTCTGCAGAAATTCTCCTTTGATTGCTTCTATTTTCTCAGTGATGTAGGAAGCGAGGTCTTCCGCCAAGAGGGGGCGGGGGAGGAGCTGTCCAGGACTGAGGGGAGGAAGAGAGTTAAGGAATTGTGTCTAGGACCGCAGGGGAGTGACAGCACCGGGCTCTACTCTACGGGTAGGACAGCCACACAGTGCGCAGGGCCCCCTGGAGAGGCCCCCTGACGCTCAAGTGAGACGTGTCGGCAGGACTGTGTGTCTTTCTCCAGCTTCAGTCAACTGTGGGGTACAAACGCACAGCTGAATTAACCAGGGTGTGGTTTTGCCAGGTGAGCGCAGTTTAACAAGAGGGGAGCAAGGTGGGTGAGGGTGTGTGCAAGGAAGTAATTATAATGATGGTCTGTGGAATCAAAGCTGGTAAAGGAGGCTAGAAACAGTGGGGGAAAGGTGGGAGGACCAGTGGACTGAAGGGCCTGGTGAGTCAGGACCCAAGGCAAGGTACTGACAAGGTCCAGGAAAGTACTTTGGCCATGAGGGGCTGAGGCAGGATGGATGGCAAGAACCACAGAGGAGGGGAGGGGATTCTCCAGAGGCAAGGATTGTCCCTGCGTAATCGAACAAACCAAATCATCCTCAGAGGCAGGCCCAGGGTAGGGCCTGGGCGTGGGGTTCAGCCAGATCTGGGTGTGAAGCCTGTCCTTCCAACCATGGGGCCCTGCACAAATTAATTTGTTTCTCTGAGCCTCAGTTCCCTCTCATGCAAAGTGAGAGATCACGCCTTTGTCAAAAGATTATGTTCTGAAAATGGAATAAGAAACTGTATGGAAATTGCCTAGTGTGGTCCCAGGCACAGGGTGCTCGGTAATGTGGGCTGATCCCAGAATGCTCCTGTCTGGAGTTCCAGGGCAGAGGAGGGGCCGATGCGGAAGCCAACACTCTCCACAGGACCCCTTCTCCTTCCCATCACCTCAAATCGTAGGTGAATGGAAAGGCCTGACTCCATTTCACCGCCATTTTACATAATAGGAAACTGAGGCCCAGAAAGGGAAAGTGACTTACCTATGTCACTACAACTCGACTATCATAGAGAGTAAATTTCCTTTTAAAATCAGAGTCAGGGGGCACCTGGATGGCTCAGTCGGTTGAGCGTCCGACTTCACCTCAGGCCATGATCTCACGGTTCGTGGATTCGAGTCCCATGTCGGGCTCTGTGCTGTCAGCTCAGAGCCTGGAGCCTGCTTCGGATTCTGTGTCTCCCTCTCTCTCTCTCTCTGCCCTTCCCCTGCTCACACTCTGTCTCTCTCTCAAAAATAAACATTAAAGAAAAAAAAAACTTAAATAAAAAGTAAAAATTAAAAAATTTTTAAATTTAAAAATAAAATCAGAATCAGAAATTAAAATGGGAAATATATACTGGAGGGAAAAGGCTCATATATAATATTTGAAAGCCAGATGGACTTGACTCTTCAGAGGGTACCCCAGCCATTGTTCCCCTCCATTCCCTGGGACAACAAAAAGTTGGCCGTGGTGAAGGTGAAAAACCCTCCTGAGATGCCCCTGCTCTCTCGTCTTCTCTCTCCTCTTCCCACATCCCCAAATCACACACACTCCCAGGGCAGTGATGCTCAGGTCCTGTCATTGGGCAAACATTGGTCCGATTAGCTTTGAAACAGAAGTGTCAACAGAAGGGTGATTCATAGCTCAAGCATTTGCTAATTGCTCTTCCTAGGCCAGACAGCAGGAGGGAGAGAGAGGGAAGGAGATCTCTAAGTTTGCTTGCTTAGAGAACTTGATTCTAGAGCATGGGGTGGCCCTATACCCGGCTGCCCTCACGGGGCCCTACCCCTGTGCAGTTCCAACCCCAACCAGTCTCCCTGGGCAAACCCCTCTGGCTCTCTGGACACCAGTTTCACCATACATCAAGTGAGAAGTGAATGAACAAAATGACTGTCACAGCCCCCTGCCCCCAGCTCGGGCCTTCAGAGTTGTAGGAATGTATGGTCTGGTACCCGCTCTGCTGCCCAGCCCGTCCAGGGACAAGCACAGGGAGATGGGACAGAAGTGGATCCAGAAGCTGTAATGGGAATGCAACCTCCTTAGGGAGGCTTTCTGCGATCACACCCCCAATGGACATCAATCTCTCCAGTTCTCTCTCTCTCTCTCTCTCTCTCTCTCACATATACACATGGCTGCTTTCTCTCCCGTTCCCTGTTTTATCTTCTTAGAACTATCTTAAATGTCTTATTTATTTGTCTCCTTGGTCATTGTCTTTCTACATTAGAATGCCAGTTCTAGGGCAGGGACCTTGCCTATCATATCTCGGGGCCTAGCCCAGCCCCTGGCACACAGTAGGTGCTTAGTATATATGTGTTGGTTGGTGGATGAATGAACGAAGGACTAGATACATCTGGAGGGTGGTACCAGGGCTGTGCCAAGTATGACTCTGTGATCTGTACCAAGTCTTCCATGAGGAGCAGTTGAAAAATAGGGCTCTGGAGTCAGGAGACCTGGATTCAAGTCCCACCCTGCCAATTAGTGGTTGTATGACCATGTCACTTGACCTCTCTAAACCCCCGGTTTCTTCATCTGTAAACTGAGTATAATGATCCCACATCTTGAGGCGTATTTTTAGAAATTAGAGGTCATGTATGTAAAGCGACCTGATACATAGTAAGTACTAAGTAGATGTTAGTTTCCTTTCTTTTCCTTCCTCTGCAGGGGCATGGAGGTGGTAGATCAGGGGTTTGGAGACTCTGGGCTCAGCAAAAGAAGTTTCTCATCTATTTCTTCTCTTCCAAAAGAAGGGAAAACAAAATAGCAAGGAACTTTACTGAGAACGGTGCAAGGGACTTACCCATAGTCACACGACCTAGCAGTGGAGCAAGGTCCCCTTCCTTGGGGAAAGAGGAAGCTCCTGATCCCAGACAAAATGGAGAGAAGGGCAAGGGTAGGATCTTGCTTGTGGGGGCTTCCAGAAAGAGGAAGTGGCTGCTCTAGTCAGAGAGTCAGGCTCCTGACAAGCTGGTGATCCTGGAATGTAGTTTATCATTTGTAGGTCTCGGTTTCTCCTTCGGTACATTGGGAATATCACTCCTTGCCCAGCCTGCCTTACAGAATGGGAGAGTGTTAGGAGAGTGATATTTAATCTAAGAGAAAATATTGTAGTGATACATCAAGCAGACTCAATTTCTGAAATTTTGCCACAGGTACATATTTTAAAATCAGAAGAAAAGATGAATTTAAAAATAACAATGAGGGGGTGCCTGGGTGGCTCAGTCGGTTAAGCATCTGACTTCGGCTCAGGCCATGATCTCACAGTCCATGAGTTCGAGCCCCGCATCAGGCTCTGTACTGACAGCTCAGAGCCTGGAACCCCCGCTCGCTCGCTCTCTCAAAAATAAATAAACATTTTTTAAAAATCTAAAAAAAAAAAAAAAAAAAGAAAGGAATAAGCCTCATCCCTCTAGGCTCTGTAAAGTGGGAAAGAAAAACATGTAAATATATTATTTCAGTAGAATATACGAAAATGTTTTGGCAACCATAAATAAATCAAAATTTAAAAAATGTTTATTTAACATCTTCTCTGGGACAGATAAAGAAACGGGCTCAGAGAGGGTAGTGACTTGCCTGGGGGCACACAGGACCTGATAAGGCTGAGAAGAGGCTGGCACGAAAGACTTCCACCAGCGGCTCAGGAAGCCCCTACCAGAAGACGGTGCAGAGGAGCCCAAGACCCTGGGTCAGGAAAGCCAACTCCCCATTTGCAGCTGCTGTTCATCCTCTAGCCCCGTAAAGGCCCTGCCTGGGTCTGCACAAGTGTAATGGAAAGAGCATGCGCCACAGATTCTGTAGCCCCGGTTCAGCTCCAGGGCTCCAACTCATTTGCTGTGTAACTTTGAGGGAGTCACGCCCCCTCTCTGAGCCGGTTTCCCCTCCCTTCAATGGGAGTGTTAACGCTAGCCAGGCTGTGGTTGGCAAGGGCCAATCAAGAGTGCATTAAGTAATATCTACCTTAGTATACACAGAGTTCGTTACCTTTCTTCAACACTGGAAGAGCAGGAGGAGCGCTGTGTGGAGTCGAACAAGTGGCTCAATCTCTCTGGGCTTCTGAAAATAGCAGATGACCAGGACCAGGCCAGGGGCCTTCTAAATTCCTTCCAGCGCCAAAAAGAACCCTGGAATTTTTTAGTGGTCCAACTCCGCTACAAACTCCACAGGTCACTTCCCTCCCGCCTGCCCCTGGAGGGCGCAGTCCCTTTAAGTCTAGGCCTGCCCCGGCCCGGGCCAATCACGGAAAACAGAAGGTCTTTAAGGACCAAAGGAGGGAATTCAGCCCGTGCAGGTGGGCGGGGCAGGGGCATGCCACCCAGCCAATCGGAATCTCCCTAGCGACGAGTGACCGAGGTGCAAAGAGCTGCTGACCAATGGCAGAGGCGCAGGGAGGCGGGGCGCTCCCACTGTGTGACAGCTGTCTGAACCAATAGACATGTCGCCCGCGGCCTATAAGAGTCCGCTGGGCGCTGGGCTACCGGCTCTAGGGTCGGTTGGTCGTCGCCGTCGGAGGTGTGCCCTGGGTTTGCCTCGCCGTCGCTGCCTCCCAGTCCCTGCAGCCGCGCCCCTCGCCTTGGCCCCGGCCCGGCCGCTCTCCCTGCCCTTCTCCCCTTAGCCACCCCCCGGTTTCTGCCGTCGGGGCCCGGGGCCGGGCTAATGATGCCGTCGGAGAGTGGAGCTGAGAGCCCGGACCAGGCAGCTGCGCAGGTGGGGACGGCTGCGGCCTCGGAGGTGGCCACGGCCGCCCCGGCAGGCGGCGGCCCCGACCCGAAGGCCTCATCGGCCTCCCTCGGACGGCACCTAAGTGGGCTAGGCTGGCCACAGGTGAAGCGACTGGATGCGCTCCTGAGCGAACCGATTCCCATTCACGGGCGCGGCAACTTCCCTACTCTGAGCGTGCAGCCCCGGCAGATTGTGCAGGTGAGAGGGCAGTGGGAGGGATTATGGGGTCTCCAGCCTGAGGTTCTTGTGCTGGAAGGCGCCCAGAGTCTGTTCGATTCGCTAGACAGCTAGGGAGCCTGAGGCATAAAGAGGCACAGGGACTGTAACAAAATCGCACAGCGTATGGATAGTAGACCATGCACCCTCCCCACTTGGCTCTCCCTTCCCCCGACTCTGGAGAGCCCGATCGAACCGTTCACCCTTGCCTTAGCTAGGAAATGGGAGGAGAATGGGGAGGGACTTGGCTGCGGGAAGGGGGGGGTGGGGAGAGTGGCGGGTGAACAGATCTGCCTCCTCAGACAAGAGATACCAGGCAGCCCTGAATGGGTAGGTGTTCAAAATCGGGGTTTTTTCACCCCCAAATCGTCATGGCTGGGCCTCACCACCCCCGCACCCCTCCCCTCTCTCAAGGTTCTAGGGTCAGATTTTATCCTGTGCTCCCACAGCTCTGGGCTCAAGAGCCCCGTGGCTAAGTGGAAAAGCCAAGAAATCCCAATAAGGACTCCCTCCCTCTCAACTGGGGTTGTGGCAGGAGGAGATTAAGCACCACGCTGGACCTGGTGGCTGCATGCCGAAAGGCAACGTCCGGCGTCCAGTTTAGGTGTCTCTCCTCTTCCCCAAAGTTGGAAATGAAGGCTGACCCTGCCTCCTGAAGAACAGGAAAAGAGAATTCTGGCATCCCCTCTCCCCATCCTCAGACTCCTTTTTCCCTTTACCTAACTTTTCAGCACCCCTAAAATTACTCTTCCATTTGCGTAACCTAGGTGCTGTCATACTCTGAAATGCCAGAATATGGTAATTACTGTGCCCATTTTGTGGCTGCGGAAGCTGGGTTTCCAAAAGGGGCAGTGAGCTGCCTAAGACTACCTAAAGAAGTGAAAATCAAACCAAGAGAATCATAAGTCTTCCTGGGAGCCGCCTGCTGCAGGTTCAAGGTTTCCCACCCCTTCCCCAGCTCCTAAGACTCAACTTCTGAGTCTTGGGGAAGTCTTCTGATAGAAACCAGAAAATCCAGCCACAATTCCTGGGTATTCCTGCCAGTAGACAGACTTTCCTTCGCTGGAGTTATCCATAGAAGCTAGTGAAGCAGTCCACTCCCCTGCCTCCAATTGCTTCCACTGAGGAGGAGGGTTGTAGGCTAGGGGATTACCTCGCCCTCCCTCCCAGGGAATGGGAGGGGGTGGGGGCAGATTCCCCAGGGCTGACTCACCCAAAGCCCCAGTGGTGCTCACTGAGGCATTCCTCTGCTGCCGGCTGTCATGGGGTAATTAGGAAAAACCAATTGAGGGTTTGTTTTTTTTTCCTTAGACTCTCAGGTCAACCTTGGGGCCCCAACTACTGTATCTCCAGGACTGTTGTCCCAGACATGGGGGAAGGCAGAGCCCAGTGCAGAAACACCGCTCTGCAGGGATGAGATGTGCTCTGGAGGGGAAGTCCCTGCCAAACCGCCTTAACTGGTGCCTGCTCTGTGTCAAGCCCTATTCAGGACACTAGGGCCATGGATATGACTGGGACCTCTGGGAGCACTTCTCTGCCTTTGAGATGCTCCCTGCCAGGTGGGGGGACTGCAGGCCAAAAGGAGCTGACTTTACAGGGCAATAATAGTACAGTGTTCTCCTAGACTAGGGTCAAAGATATCACAGAACAGGGAGCTGCTAGCTGGCGTGGGGAGAGGCAGGGGAGACTTCAGAGCTGCACCTGGAGGCTGGACATCTGGCTTCAGGGCCTGGACTGTTATCAGTTTTGCTGGGCCCAGTGTCCCCATCTGTTCAATGGGATGGGTTGGACTACTCTCCCAACACCCTTTCAGGTTTCAGAATCCAAAAGGAACAGGGACCTTCACCTGCCTGCACAATCGCATCCACAGGGAAGGACGTCCATCTCCTGGTGGGAATCAGCAGCTGGCAGCTTCACAAACTATTGGAATATATATGTGTGGTGGGAGGTGCTGCATGTGTATGGGGGGGTGGTAATGGGCTTGGTGTGTGTGGGGATGGGGGCCATCCATGCTGGCTCTGAATGGAAGTGGGAGGTGCTCCAGGTGGGGGGAGTAGGGGAGGGGTGTTGGGTGTGTGTAATGGGGGATGCTGGCTGTCCATGGTTCAAGAACCAGAACCTTTCTCCCTCTGTACCCCCCCTCCCAAGACGTTGCCTACGGCAGCGATCTGAGCAGTTAGAGATGCTATTCCTGCTTGTACCTGAGCTAGAGGGACCCATTCTCCTGTAGGAGGCCCCCCTGCCCATAGCTCTGGGAGGCCCGGTTCTAATTAAGCTCAGCCACTTATTGGCTGTGTGACCTTGGATAAGTCCTTTGCCCTCTCTGGGCCCAGGGAATTGAAGGAGGCAATCTGATCTCTCCAGCTGCAGCCAGAGGGCCTGCATCAGGCAGCTCCAGAGTCAAGTGTGGCAAGCCTGCTGGCTGACAGCACCTATAGTCCCCCTGTAGGTCTTGGCAGCGGCCCAGGAGCAGAGTGGTTCTGGAGAGGCCCTTGGCATAGGAGAAAGGAGGGTGCAACCGCTGCCCCCTTCGTGGCTGGAAAGTCTGATTCAGGAGGTTCCAAGCTGCCCTGCAGTCTTCGGGTGTGGCGGTATCTGGGGTCCGCCTGCCAAGCTGGCTGTAGTCACACCTGGGAGAGAGAGACAACAGCTGCTGGCTGGCTGACACAGGAGATTTAACAAGGGTATTGCTACCTCCTCACCAGGCCAGATGCCATGCCCTGGGGTGAGCATCAGCCTGGGAGCAGGAGCTGGCACTGAGTAAGGCGCAGTCAGCTCTGTTAGGACCTGGGGAGGGGGCTGGTCTGCTCTGCAAGTCTGGCAGGGTCCTTGGGACAAGGTCTTGCCTGCTTCCCTCCTTGGCCCTGCAGGGGCACGGCTGTCAGGCTGTGGGTTGCAAGTCCCACAGGCTAGACTGTAGCAACTGGCCCCTTACTTCCAGCTTCCCCAGTCTGTCTGGCCAAGGCATCTCCCAAACCCCACCTTCCTGTTCCTAACTACCCTGGCTCTGAGCTTCAGTGACTGGACGGTCACCCTCACTCTGAAATTTTGAAAGACAGGGAGGATTAGAACCCTGGGCTATGGTCTCTGCTCCTTCTAAACCCTGGGATGGCAATGTGATAGAATGAGAGTCAGCCACACCTGGATTTGAAGGTGCCTCTAAATGATCTTGGGCAGATGACTACACTCCTGTGAGCCTTGGTTTCCCCATCCATAACTTGGAGAGCATAAAGATCTATCTGCTATAGATTCTGCTGAGAAGGTCCAGGCATTCAACAGGTGCCTGATATTCCCCACCCCACCCCAAGCTCCTCCCCTCCATGTTCCTGATGGCCAGTTGCTTATCCCCATAGCCATTACAGTACCTTCCCCCAGTCAGGGTCCTCCTCCCGGAAGCCTTCCTGGAGGGAGCCGCCCGCCTCAGATTGCCCCACTGCAGCTTGCCTCCTCAGCACTTAAGTGCATTCTTTGCGGTAATTCCCTGAGAAGCGAGGAGGGCAGCCCAGCCCAGTGCTGGGTGCTGACTTGGCAGCAAGGCGGGGTTGCAGAATCACTCAGGACAGGAATGCTGCCTGGTCACTTTCAGGATGGTGTGTGAGTCCTCTGGGTTGCTAAGAAAACCGAATGTCTAGGCCCAGCTTCTTTCTTCTCCCCACGCTGTCCTAGGCCCAGAGAGATGCCTCTGGCCAAAGGAACAGACCTTTGCCTGTGGTGGTCCTGTGTCAGCAGATGGGGTCTGCTACCTCTCTTCCTACTTGGGCTGGGTGCCGAGCGCTTCCCGAGATGATCACCCACCTCCTGTCTCAAGAGCAGAAAGTGCCTGAGTTTTAACTTCCAGCCCTGCCACTTCTGAATGACGCCCTCTCTGAACCTTAGCCCCCTCTCGCCCCCGTAAGCCTCAGTTTCCTCATCTCTAAAACAGGTGTAACATGTGCTTCACAGGGTCCTTGTAAAGATGAGTTAAGATGAGCGTGTGTGTCATAGCCAAAAGAGCATGTATGGACTGGAGAATCCAACTGCCCTGGGCTCTACTCTCTGACCTTGACACGATTCTTAACCTCTCTGTGCCTCAGGTCCCCCATCTGTGAATTGGGATACTAATGCCCATATACAGGATCATTGTCAGGGTTAATGTAGTAATGTGGGTGAATGGGAATTACGTTCCCAACACATTTGAACAGTTAGCATCATGCCTGGCACAAAACAAAGTGTTTCACTTGCAGTTTTAGAGAGGTAGAATCGCACAGTGGTTAAGACCTGCACTGAGTTTGATTCACCAGCTGCGTGACCCCGGGCAAATTACTTGGCCCCTCTGTGCTTCTATTTCTCCATCTGCAAAATGGCATTCATCGTATCTGCCTCATAGGGCAGGTAATTGAGAATTATGCAAGTTTATAGCCTAACGTATAAAGTGCTTAGACCGGGACCTGGTATTTAGTAAATTCTACGTGTCTGCTATCATCGGTGCTATTCCTTCTGAGTCTTTCCTCTAAACAAGTCATACTCCAGATTAGGAAATCAAAGTTGAGAGGGTTCAATGGCTTTCCAAAGGCACGACAGCTGGTGCGGGGTCAACATGGTTGATGTTGGCGTGATTATCCCGGGGAAGCCGGTGGTGGACCCCCGGGGGGGGGCCCAGACTCCCGCCACCTCTCCCTCCCGCCGTCTCCCCCGCAGGTGGTCCGCAGCAGCCTAGAGGAACGGGGACTGCGCGTGCACGGTGTGCGATTGCACGGCTCGGCTGCCAGCCATGTGCTGCACCCTGAGAGTGGCCTGGGCTACAAGGACCTAGACCTGGTGTTCCGCGTGGACCTGCGCAGCGAGGCGTCCTTCCAGCTGACCAAGGAGGTGGTGCTGGCCTGCCTGCTGGACTTCCTGCCGGCCGGGGTGAGCCGGGCCAAGATCACGCCACTGACGCTCAAGGAGGCGTACGTGCAGAAGCTGGTGAAAGTGTGCACGGACACGGACCGCTGGAGCCTCATCTCGTTGTCCAACAAGAGCGGCAAGAACGTGGAGCTCAAGTTCGTGGACTCGGTCCGGCGCCAGTTTGAGTTCAGTGTGGACTCCTTCCAGATCATCCTGGACTCCCTGCTTCTCTTTGGCCAGTGCTCGTCTACGCCCATGTCTGAGGCCTTCCACCCAACGGTGACAGGTGAGAGCTTGTACGGGGACTTTGCCGAGGCGCTGGACCACCTGCGGAACCGCGTCATCGCCACACGCAGCCCCGAGGAGATCCGCGGTGGCGGCCTCCTCAAGTACTGCCACCTCCTGGTGCGGGGCTTCAGGCCGCGGCCCAGCACCGATGTGCGCGCCCTGCAACGCTACATGTGCTCCCGCTTCTTCATCGACTTCCCAGACCTGGCGGAGCAGCAGCGCACGCTGGAGCGCTACCTGGAGGCTCATTTCAGCGGGGCCGACTCAGCCCGCCGCTACGCCTGCCTGGTGACGCTGCACCGGGTGGTCAACGAGAGCACCGTGTGCCTCATGAGCCACGAGCGTCGCCAGACGCTGGACCTCATCGCCACGCTGGCGCTCCAGGCGCTGGCTGAGCAGGGCCCCGCCGCTGCGGCCGCCCTGGCCTGGCGCCCCCCGGGCCCCGACGGGGTTGTGCCTGCCACTGTCAGTTACTACGTGACTCCTGTGCAGCCTCTGCTGGCTCGGGCCCACTCCTATCCCACCTGGCTGCCTTGTAACTGACTCAGACCCTCGCCACAAGGGACTGGGCCTTCCCTGAGGGAGTGGGGCCTCCCGGAGTGTGGAGAGGAGGTGACCAGAGACAGGCGGCCGCTGCCAAGTGGCCCCGCACCGCTGCAGGGTTGGGCCTCCTACTAAACAGAAGAGACCCCCACTCATCCCCGAGTGAGGCCCCCGTGGGCTTAAGGCCAAGCTGGGATTCTTGGTAGACAGAACCACACTTTTGGACCAGCATGGTTGTGGGGTGCAGGGGCTGTTTTGTCTTGGGGGCCAATTGCCCTCAGGACACGAAGCATGTTTGGGGCGATAGCCTCCATGCTCATCGTCTTAGGTAGATTTCTGCGGCCTAGGAAGGTCTTGGGTTGGTTTCCGTGGCCTAAAAAGGGTCTTTTCGGCTACGGCCAGCCCGCAGTGATCCCTGCAGCCCACACAATGACCAAAATATGGTATGGTATGTGAACTACTCGCTTCGGGTTGGGCCGGACCCCTAACAAGGCCTGGCCATCCAACCTGGCTAATCACCGGGAGGAGGAAAACTGAGGCACGACGCAGATACCTGGGTTTGCAGAGGGATAGGTTTAGCCCAGTCCCCAAACACCCCCACCCCAAGCTGTCAAGGTGTACAGTGGGCAGGAGCTAGGCCGCTGGGGGGGTGGGGGGGTGGGGGCGGGACACACTCCAGGTCCCCTCTGGGGTGTTGTTCCCTTCCCGTGTGTTGTGAGGATCCCTCCTGCCTAGGAGCCTGTTGTCCGAAGGGTGCTGGACCCAAAGTGGCCACAGCCAAGTGCTCTCCCCCACTGGCCTGGTTATGGGTCCCCACTTGGAGGAAGGGGAACCATGCCCCACCCCCTTTCCGATCCCTCTGGATTTGTCACCATTTTGCACTCTGAACACCTGCCAATAAAGATTGTCTACACTGAGCCTAGCACCATGCTTTCTCTTGAGAGAATGACCTTCCATGGCTGTGGGGGCTATGGCTGACTCTTCCAGCCTGCACCTGGCTTGCATTGAGGGCAGGGACATTTGGGTACCCTGGTGTCTGAGTCCTGGCTGTAGCTGGGCAGTTTCACCTCCTTCTCTCCATACCAGCCCCAGCTGGAAAACTGTGCTAGGGGCTCGTGTCTCACATGTGACTTGTACCTGCAAATTGCCACAGCAGGTCTCTTGTGAAAGAGTAAACATTGCAGTGTTTTCCTACCTGGAGTCCTGATGACCCTGGACTTGGCCTTACACTCCAGTGCTCCGGGCTGCTTGACCCCAGCTCTGCCCACCCACTCGGGAAGCAGGTGGAGGACAAGCGGGATGAATCTGAATTGGAGACCCGTTCAGTAGTGGCAGCTAAGCCTGGGGGACTTCTAGCATCGCCCAGAGCCAGAGCCCAGAGCCAGAGCCCTGGTTTGGCCTCCCCACCTGGCCGAGGTTCTATCCTCTGGGGCGGGGGGGGGGGGGGGTTCTATCCTCTGCCACCCTCTCTTATTCCCAAGGGCTGATGGGCACACTCTGGTCTGCTCTAAATAGGTCCCCTAAGAGGGGCAGGGTCTCTTCTTCCCAAACCCAGCTGGGGCCATGCCAGGCTGTCCAGCATGAGTGGCAGCTGCACGCTCTCAGGGAGCTATTCCCTCGGGGCATCAGCCAGTCACTGGCCTGGACGCTGCCCACTGTTTACCCAGCCTCTTTGATCCAAGGATTGCAAAGCCCTTAACACAGACAACCTCATTAGTGGTTTCTGAAGTGATGGCTTGAGGTTCTAGTCAGGGTGAAAAAAACAAGGCCTCAGAGGAGGCCCCAGGTGACCTGGGTGAGCCCAGCCAACTCACCGGCTCAGTGAGTCTCTGCGGGGCTCAAAAAGGCCGGAAGGGTGAGTGGAAACACTTTCTTGGCTTGGTGACTGAAAATAGCGCCCCCCCTCCACCTTGGCTGTGCCCACCCAACTAGGGGCCTAGGAGAGATTAAGTTTATCCCAGCTCCTGAGTTGGGCACGTGTAAGCACACAGGCTTAGCTTGTTGGGGTGGGCACTGGGGTTCACCCAGATGTGCTTGTTTCAGAGAGTGAGAAAGCTAGAGACCCACAGTAAGTGTCCACATGGCATTCAGCCCATCGTGTGCCAGCGGCCCCTACAGGAGTTGGAATACATCAGCACCCAAAAGACCAAGCAAGATTCCCCACTCTCATGAAGATTATACTCGAATAGGGTGGACAGAAGATAAACTAGAGTATATCTTCTTAGAAGGTCAATAATGCTTAAAGTACACAGCAGGGTAAGGGATTGGGAGTGCTGGGGTATGTGGTTTTAAAAAGTCAGGATGGACCTCATCGAAAGGGTGACATTTGATTGAACACTTAAAGGCAATGGATAGCAAGCTTATGCAGATGTCTGGGGAAAGAGCTTCCAGGCCGAGGGAATTTGTCAATGTGCACATGCTCCCAGCAGACGTGTCTGGGGGAGGGCACGTGTGCCTGAGGGCGTCTGGCTGGCCTTGCACAGGCATGTGCTCGCCGCTGCTGGTCTGCAACATGCATGGGCGTGAGATGTGGGAGACTGTGAGCCAGGAGTTCCCAGTAACAGCTTCCACTGCTAGAGTCTTTACTCCAGGCCGGGCACTGTGCTACAGCCTTCGCGGTCACTACCTCTCGTTTCATTCTCGAGGGAAGAGCAATCATTATCTCCACGTTTACGGGCAAGGAAGCTGGTGCCAGAGAGGTCAAAGAGGTGTGGCTGACTCCAGAGCCATTGCTGTTAACCCCCACACTCTCCCGCCCCTCCGCTCTGATTTCACGTGGATGAGCGTAACAGTATGTCTCCTGTACATCTGTGTGATGGGGCATCGTTGGCATGTGACAGTTTGCATTACTGTGCACTTGCCATTTTATGTAGGACCATGGCAGGGCAGCAGTGTGCCAAGATGTACGTTTTCTTGATGTACATGACACCAGCCATGACTTGCGGTGACTATGTCAGAGGCCCATGGTGGCAGCAGGTGCGCCTGTGGGTGTGTTTGGGGGTGGTGCCGTGTTTCTGGGTATGAGAAAAACAGTGACTCAGTGGTTGGCATTGTTCTCTCCGGGACAGTTCCTGGAACCATCTAAGATGCCAGGGTAGGCAGGAGTCAAGAACTGGGGATCACAGCCAGAGAGGGGAAGGTGGAGGGAGGAAAGCCCCACCCCCCAGCCCCACAGTGCTCACCAAGAAGCAGTCCACCCAGCCCTTATGACCCATGGTGGGTGGGGGAGCTCCAGAGCCGGGAGATGCAGTGCTGTGAACTTTGGGGAACAGAAGACATGCCCCCGGGCAGTGACATGATGTGTTGGCCCCTCCAGTCCCACTCTTCACCCTTGGTGCTTGGTGCCCTGGGAGGCTGACCTCTATGGACTGTGGGTCAATGGCTCCCTTGTTCTCAGCCTTCCTGTTGGTTCAGCCAATGAGAGACCCCAGCACTGAAAGGAGGAGGAGAATGGGATGTTTATTCCGCCTCTTCCCTCCCCCACCAGGTTGCCACGGTTGGCTACATTTCTCAACCAAAGGCCACTGTTCCTGTCAGGGGCCTTCTCCACACAACTGCACCCTCCCTTTCCTGTCCCCTTGTAAAGGCTCCCCACTGTTGCTAGCCTGAGAGAGCTGCACTGTCGTTGGTTAGTTTCTTAAGCCCGGCCCACATTTCTGGAAATAACCCCTTTTAGTTAATAACCTCTTTCCAGTTTGAGTGTGCCCTGTCTCCTGCTGGGGCCCTGACAAACGGGTCCCTGTTGTCGCTAGCACAGTCACACGCGATCCTCCATGGATCGTCATGCTGCCATGTTATCACAAATGTGCACGACCTCCTCGGTGTCACGCACAGTCTCACACGTGCACGCCCAGCCCCGAGCTTCCTCGTCACATCCTTAATCAGGGGAGACAGCCTGGAGAGGGTCAGCTCTGAGCCAGATCAAGGGGGAAAGCAGTCTGCAAATCAGTCACCAGGGCCAGGTTGCCAACAGAAACTAAGCAGAAGGTGTTATGTGACAGACACACCAAAGGAAAGGCGGCAAGGACACCTGCAAAGTGAACCTCAAAACCACATGCCTCTGTCTCACGTTATTGAAATTTATTCTTCCTGAATGTATAAATCAGGGGATTGATTCAATATACATTCATTTTGCCGAATTCTACAAGTTCTTGGTCGTAAGTATGCTTCCCCCCCCCTTCCTTTTATTATCAGGATACTTGAATAAATATGCTCCCATTTTTCATTTAAAACTTTGCTTAGGATTTTTATGTTAACACCGCCTCTTCCTGAGAAAGAGGTGCCCCCCCCCCCGCCCCAGGCCAGCAACTTATCATCTTTCTGAGAGGCCACAGGCACACCCCTAGTCGGAGAGGGCAAGGACAGCGGGTGAGGGAACAAGGGATTTCTCAGAACGTTTCCCATCACACAGGCCTCCCAGCTTTGTCAGACTGAGAAGCGATGGCATCGACCAAAACGGGGACCCCAGCTGCCCTGCGACTTAGGAACGGTGACTATTTCTTCAAAGAAATCCTTTTCATTTTCACAGTGGAAACGTTTGCTCCGTTCTTAAATAATCTGATTGCACCTCAGAGGACCTGTTGTAACATTTCCAATCATACGGTGTCGGCCAAAGTCAAATGCAGATTATATAAGGAAACTCAAGAGAACAGGCACCTTCCCCAGAATTGAGCACCTTGCCACTGTTAAGTGCAAGGCTCCTGTAAAGTAAGGATGGTGCCAAGGTCGTGTGGGATCAATTCGGTTGTGTCAGGTTGTGAGACGTCTTCCTGAAGGAAGTGCCCAGGGAAGGAGCAGAATCCAGGAGTCCAGATGCAGACAGTGGAGGCTCTGAGGAACTGGGAGGAGCTGGAAAGAATAATGTCAAGAGCTTTAATTACCTCCTTCCCAAAGCCACCCAGCCCCACCCAAACCCTTCAACGTTTGCCTCGACAGGGGCCATTGTGGAGAGAAGGTACAGGACATTATTCCAGGACAGGGCTCCACTGGCTCCTGCCCTGGAAGAGATGGGGGCTCCTGGGGTAAGGAGAGGTTCCCTTGGGCCTTTGTCCTTGGCTGGGATCCCCACTGGTCTGAGCAGCTGGAATGGAATGTTCCTGGGAAGAAAAGCCTTCCCTGCCTCCACCTCTCCCCTTATGGAGTTCCCTAGGACCAACAGTGGGGGGAGAAGGGGGATCGTTCCAGGGATTCCTGATATGGCGATGCTCTGGAGAAGCAAAGGCCCACGCTGCCTGGGGGCTCTGTCCTAGCAGCCTCTCCTGGGTTAGGTAGATTGGCCCACTCAAACATTTACAAATCTCCACTTTGTGCTTAGTGTGACCTCTCATTTAATAGTCTGGGGTTATCTCCTCCCCAGCTCCCCAGTAACACAGACGCGCACAAGAAACCAGCTCGGAGAAGGGGAGTCATTTGCCCAAGGTCTTCCGGCGGAAAAGTTACAGGCAAGCACTGAATCCCACATCTGTCTTGTTCCAAGCTTGGGGCACTTTCTGCCCCACCATGGAGACTGTTGTCCTCCTCCTCTGCCATCCCAGGCCCTTTGCTCTCCTTGGCACCAAACATCCCAGGTGTGCAGGGAGAAGAGGTAGCCCTCCAAGGCAAGCCCAGGCCCTGAGCATCGCTGGCCTGCCCTTGCCTGAAGCCAGGTATGCTGACTCAGTCTGACTCACCCCCGGAGCCCAGACAACCAGGGTGGGAAGCCAGCTTCTAGGGGTGTGCCCCAGAACTTGGTGGAGATGATTGGGGAGGGGGGGTGCACCTTCTGCCACATTTCCAGCATCTCATCACACCCCTCCCAGATCCAAGGACCAGAGGCCAATGTGCCCAGACTTAAAGGGTAAGAGCCCAGATCCCCCACCGTCAAATGGAGCCCTCATTAGCCTGGTAAATGAAAAGCCGGGTAGCCTAGTGTTTAAAGGACCCCTCATTTGCAGGTTCTAGTCCTTGGGTAAGTCATCTGCCCTACCTCGTCCTCAGTTTCCTCAACCACGGAAATGGTTGTGCTTTTCCCAGCTACTCCCCTTTGCGTTGTGGTTGGGAGGACTGAAATGGATAGAAGGTAAAGTGCCTAGCACGGAGGAGGTGGTTAAAATATTCAGGAACCAAGGATTCTCTTCCCCTATCACTCCTGGCCAGGGTTGGTCAGGTACTAATGGGGGAAGAAATAGTCTGGGGATCTCCCAGCTTTCCCAAGTGCCTCCTCCCCCAGGCTATAAAGCAGGGAACCTCTCTTTTATCTCTGAGAAGACTGGGCGGCTGAATTTTCTCTGGGGACCTGGCAGGTGAGGGGAACTGCAGGCTTGGAGGCACCTCGGCTGTGACCTGTTGTTTATGCCGAATCTCTAGGAAGTCACCCTGGTCCCCAGACGGCCCCAGGGTGTACCAAATCTGTGAGGAGCGAAATGACTCCAGCCTTTCACTCAGACGGTGGCCACCAACAGGGGCAACCTCTTTTTCCAGGACAGTCTCTCTTGATGAACCTTCCCCTGAGGTCCGGGGCTGAGCCCAACCAGAGGCCCAACCGTACGCCCCTTCTCTAAATGACCGCCACGACCCGCTCGGTCTGCCAGACCCTTAAAACTCAAGGCCAAAGAAGGCCCCCTTGCACCCTGCAAGGCCGAAAAGGGGCTAGTCGGGGGGGGGGGGGGGGGGGGGGGGCGGCGACCGTGGGGGAATAGAGCCTGCTTCGGGCCACGCCCCCACGCCCCGGGAAGCAGCCCCACACTGCCCTCTGGTGGCGCCTCCCAGAAACGCCCTCACTTGGCTAGGGATCCCTAGAGAGGAAAGGGAGCTTATCCAGAGAAAGGGCAAATTCTGAATTCGAACCTTGAACTCATCTCCCAGCCCAAACACTGGCCCAAAGAAAGATTCCTGTTCTCATTTCCCTTTGCTGAGATCCCAGATTCACGGCTAGCCATCGATGTTCTCAATGCACGAGTCTCTCAAGATCCTCAGGGCTGGAGCCATCAACAAAAGTGTTCAAAAAGTTGGGGCAGAGCGGGGTCGGTCATCCGACCAGGAGCTATAGTTATTTGTGAAGGTATAAATATAGCCCTCCAACAACACAAATTGCCCAGCCCCAGAGGGTTCCCCGGGATGGTGACTGCCAGGGAAGGCTGCCTAGACGAGGGCTGGGAAACACAAGCCCTTAAAAGCAGAGACCCTCTGATTCACTGCTCCTTCTTGAGCTCCTGGACTGAGTAGTTATTAATGTTTGTTGACTGAGGAGAAAATGGAGGATCCTAGAGGGGGTTGGGTGGGCCAGACAGGGGTGGGAAAGTAATTTTTATTAGTTGGCTGAGGAACCCTGGGTGGAGTCCTGAACCAAGAGCTGGGGTTCAAGTCACTGAGTACTGTGTGCCCAGGGCGAAGGCCTTTGGTGAGCAGTGGGACATCTGGGAGGGGGGAGGGGACCAGAGCTGCCAGTGACACTGGGACCAATCTCTATCTCCCACACACACACATCACTTTCTCCAGCAAGAACCATCTCTAATGCCTCACCCCCCACCGCCTCCAAATCAGGACAAAGCTGATTACCAATAAATCCCAGAGAAGGCAACGCTGTGATGGCACAGAGCACTTTACACAATTAGCTAAAAGCTTCTCTGGACCAAGTGCCCCTTTCCTGTGCAACCCAGAAAACAAACAGTCCTGGCTGTAGCCCAGTGCTGCAGCCTGAGCTCCTGTGTCACCTCCAGGAAGTCCTTGTTTTCTCTGGGCCTCTAGACCCTGAATGAACTGAATAACTTCAGAAGGTTCTCCCTCTCTCCGGGGAAGCCAGAGGACACCAGGGCCCCTCACTGCTCTCCTGGTCCCCAAGCTCACTCCGACTCCCTGAGACCTCCTCCTGGACTTCCCTCCCCTAGCCAAGAATGGGTTTGGGAAAAGCCTGGCTGTGAGAAACCAGCCCCAACGTATAGTACCTGAGGAGAGGGAGAGGAAGGGCTGAGAGTCAGGTGAGGGCCCCTGGGGCTCTGCCTTTCAGAGAGCAGTTTACCTGACCCTCAAAACTCCAGGATTAAGCCAGACTCCAGTGACTCTGACATTCTCATCCTACCCTTTCTTCCCTATTCCCAAGCCCTGACATGAGGAAGGACAGTTATGTTCAGAGAGGGACTAAGCAAACCAGTCCGAAGAGGAGGCAGAGTTGTTCCAGGTCACATAGTAGATAGGCTGGACACCAGCTCTCTAGACCCTGCCCCCGGGGCAGGGAGGAGACACTATGGAAAGGACACACAGGCTTGGGACCTAGTTCTGTCCAGTGCTGGGACGTGACCTTGCTGTAAAATGAGGGCTTTAAATTAGCTCCTAGATCCACCAGCAAAAGCAGTGCTTGTTTCTAGGTGTGACTTAAAAGGATAAAACCTTCCTCTGACTGATGGGGGAAGAATGACCTCTGCCCTGTGTTAACCTCACTACAGCCCTTCTCAGAGGTGAAGATAACCACTTCGCAGACCAACAAGGGAGGCTGCAGTCCAATCAGCCCAAGCAGCAAAACGGCAGCCAGGTCATTCACAGCGGAGCGGGGGCAGGGGGGAGCAGGGTGCTGATAGGCATGTGGACAGGAAGAATAGTAGCCAATCTCATTTCAGGTCTGGCCCTTTAAGGCCCCCCCTTCTAGAAGTAGATGACATACCTACCCCCTTGGGGCCTGTTAAAGGATGTCACCTGGCTCCATGACTGGCAGAACCATCTTAGAGACAGCTTGGGGGTGGGGGACGGTGGAGGAACCTTAGGAGAGCAGGTAAGGCCTTAAGCAGTTACCAAATACCCCACCCAGGTTATCGAAGTCAAGATGTACTTGACTTGGCAAAATTGCTTGAGAGCATGAGAAAAGATCTGTCTCCTGGAAGTGGAAGGGCCTAAGTGTGATGGGAACAAATCCTCAATCTCTCTGGGATTCTGTCCCCCCACATGGGAAACGGGCTTAGGAGAGAACTTAGTGGTACATTGCTGGCCCCAGCCCCCACCGCATCCTGGGACCTCATTATTCTGTCCTCCCCGAAGGTCTAGAGCTGGGCGGCGCCACAAATCAGCAGTCTCAAGGGCAAGACTCTTCTCACAGCCACAAAGGACCCAGGAAAGGCAACGCGGGTGTAGGGAGGGAGGGGTGGATGGCCTGCGTCAGCGCAGCAGGCTCCCAGTGGTGAAAGTTTGCCGGCAAACCCCTCCTGGAATCTGAGCATCTTCAATTTTTCCAACTCTGTAATGGGGACTTGGTGCTACCACCTTACTCCCCAGAACCCAGGAGGTCTGGGAGAGGCAGTAACAAAATGGACAGCTTTATTAGGGACCCAGCGGAGGTCCAGAAGCCCCACGGAAGGGAAATCGGGGCCCTGCACCACCCGCCCCGCCCCCTCAGATGCGCCAGCCGCTAAGACCGCACCTCAGCCTCCTTTACTGGGCCCCTGGCCCCCTGACTGTCTCTTCCTGGGGTCCGTCAGTCTGTCCATCCGCGTCGGTGACGCCGTCCATCCAGCCGACGTCCCGATCCGTCGGTCGACACCTCGGCGATGGCCTGTCGGGGGTGGCCAGGGGTCCCCGCGCTGAGGTCAGCGCTGGGGGGAGGCGGGGCCGCGGGGCGGACTTCGGCGGAAGGGCGAGTCGGGCTCGGGGCCGTGGCCCCGCCGCAGGCGCCCGGCGCCCCAGGGCACGCAGCCACCCAGGCCCAGCGCCGAGGCCAGCAGCGCGGGCGGGCGGCCGCGGCGGCCGCGGCGCGGGCCCTTCTTGAGGCGCGACCCGTGCGCCGCCAGGTAGAGCTCGGCCTGCGCCACGCCGCCGCCCAGGCGGCCCAGGCTCTCCGCGCGGTGCGCTAGGCGCAGCTCGGCCGCCAGGAAGACGCGGTGCAGCTGCAGCACACGGCTCTCCAGCTCCGACACCAGGCGCCGGCGGCCCTCCACCTCCAGCAGTCGCCGCCGCGCTTCGGCCAGCTCCAGCGCGCGGCCCCCCGCTCCCGCCGCCGCCGCCGCCGCGCCCCCTGCCGGCCCGGTGCCCCCCGCACCCACGTTAGCGCCCTGGCGCCAGCGCTGTAGCTCCTGCCCCTCCGCCGAGCCCGCCCACGCCCGGGCCGCTTCGGGCGGTGAAGAGACCTGAGCCGGGGTCGGAGTCAAGGTCGGAGTTGGGGGCGGGGGCTGAGGGGACGACAGGAGCTCCCGGGGCGGCGGCGGCGGGGACCCCGGTTCCGCCGTCCCTTCCTGGGCCCCCGGGCCGCAGGCGCTGATGCGGCAGCCCGGCATCCCCCGCCCCCCGGCGGTCTGCGGCCGTCGATCCGCTGGTCTGGCCAGCTGCCCCCGCGAGGGGGAGGACGGACGCCGCGCACGCGAGAGAGATGCGGCGGCAGCTCCCACGCCAGGCGCCGGTGCATCTTATAGCACACGGGGCGGAGCGATGGACAGCACAGCCAATCAGAGACTGGCATGCCTGAACCCGCCTCCCCGGCCCCGCCGGCTCGGGACTTCGCCCAAACCCCTCGGGGCCCTGGCCCTCGTCCGGCTCTGCCCTGCTGGGGCGTCCGGTGCCCATCCACTTCCCCCCAAATTTGGGGTGTAAAGAGGACCTCATCTTCTCTGGTCTGGTCCCTAAGTCATAAACTCTGGTAGTTGGTGCTTAGAAATCATGGACTCCAGTCCCCGGCGCGTGATGGTGGGGAGGGATGCCTGAGGCCACACTGTGCGTGCCAGTAAGAGTCTGGACTAGAACTTAGGAGACGTGGCTCCTTGCTCAGTGCTCCTTCCAGTAACTGTTGGCCGTGCGCCCCTTCACCGAACTGGTTCTGCCTGATCTGGGCCACAAGTCTCACCAGGACCCCTTCTCCAACTCCCTGGGTCAGTAGAGAGGTTAATGCAGAGGGGTGACTGGCGTCCCGGTGGAGATCTGGCCGGGCTGTCCCCCGACCAAGGAAGCCCTTCGCTTGCGAAACAAACCACAGCGCAGCCCCTGAGCCTGGCGTGGCTTTCTCAAAGGAGCCCTGACCCCACGGTGTTTAAAATTCTTTCTGTGCCCTTGCTCCTGTTTGCTCCTTCCAGTAGTAGGTATCCCCACATCTAGAGACAGAGGGGGAAACAGACCCAGAAGGTGCAGCAGTGCCTTGCTCAAGGTCATACTGCAGGTCAGTCGCTGAATCTGGACTGCTGAAGGGGACCAACTTGACCATTGGTGCCATCTGGGAGCTCAGATACCTGGGTCTCCTGGCATTGAAGGATCCTCCTTAAATGGGACTTTAGCCAGCCTGGCAATATGATAGGACTGAGCCCTGCCCATTTTCCCTGAACTAGAAGTGCCCCTGCCCTACTGCCTCCAAACACTTGCCCAGACACCTAGACCATGCCCCAGTTTCCATCCACTTGAAGGTGCCATAAGCGATGGGAGATCTCTGTGGTGGGTGGGAGCAAGGGCTGGGGGGCCAAAAACCAGTTCTGAGACTGATTAGGAAGAACCCCAGCAAACCTCAGTCTCGGGAGGACTTGCCAAAAAGGTGTAGCCAGCGTGACTACTGCCCCAGCTGAACAGGAGGCTGATGGGGGAGCTGCACTCACTTGATGTTGAGGAGGAGGGCTTCACGTGGAGGAGGACGATGGCTGCCCTGACCCTCCATGTTCTCTAAGTGTTTTCAGGTGCCTTAAACTGAGTGATGGGGACTCGAGGGTGAGAAAGCTCTGCTCCTGAGGGGCAGCTCAGAAGGGGCTCAGAGAGAGGAGAGTGGTCCCTGAGGGCACACCAGACTCATGAGGAAGAGGAAGGGAGGAGGACTTGGCAGGATTGAGGGGGGGATGCTCGGTGACCAGGCTCAGTGGAGGAGGAGGGAGGGGCCCATTGAGGGCAAGAAGAACGGTTCAGGGAACATGGTGGGCTCAGTGAGAGGGGGGAGGGGAGAGGGCTAGTGGATGCACTGGTGTTGGGAGAGGAAGAGGCTCACAGAAGAAGGGAGGAGCAGTGAGGGGGGATGGGGGGACTCAGGGAGTCAGAAGGGCTCCATGGAGATGATGGAGGCTCAGGAGTTTCCAGATTGCCCCCAGCAAGGAGGAATGCCCTGCTAAATGGTGTCCTTTCATTGAGTGGTCCCCTTTGTGTCATCAAACCTTGTGTCTTTCTCCGTGCAGAAGTCCCCCACCCCCATGACTGTGGGGAAATTGACAGGTATGTTGCCTACATCAGGCAAATCTCCGCTCTCAACTTCTGGGGAACAAATCAAGGGGAACAAGATCAGGACTTGCCCCCCACCCCCACTCCCCGCCAGATCCAGAGACCCAGCCAGACCTGAGTCTGACACATTGTCCATTTGGGCAAGTCATTTCTCAGAATAGGAGATACTGAACGCATATTAACTGAAAGGATGAATGTTTATATCCTCCCAGCAGCCTCAGGAGACAGGTATCATCAGCCTTTTCTTCCTGATAAGAAACCAAAGCCCAGAGAAGTGAAGAGGCTTGCCCAAGGCCACACAACAGATAAGTGACTGAGAGGATTCAAACATGGATCTGACCCACCCCAAAGTCATCCTTCATCTCCCTGTTATTCTGATATGTCCCCTGTTCCTATTCTCTATGGCACTTCCCACAAGTTATAGATAGATACATATTTGTTTCTTGCTTAGTTATTTTTTGTCAACGTTTATTTTTTATTTTTTTTTTATTTTTGGGACAGAGAGAGACAGAGCACGAACAGGGGAGGGGCAGAGAGAGAGGGAGACACAGAATCGGAAACAGGCTCCAGGCTCCGAGCCATCAGCCCAGAGCCCGACGCGGGGCTCGAACTCACGGACCTCGAGATCGTGACCTGGCTGAAGTCGGACGCTTAACCGACTGCGCCGCCCAGGCGCCCCATCTTGCTTAGTTATTTAATCGTCTCTCTCCCTAGGTCGGTTTTGCTTACCATGAGAACCATCTCAAGTTGAGTGTCTGACCTCATAACACAGTCAATAAATGTTTATTTGAATTGAAAAATAATGCAAGGGTAGAGCTTATTGAGAATGTAGAAGCCTGCTCTTTCTTTCTTTCTTTCTTTCCTTCCTTCCTTCCTTCCTTCTTTCTTCTTTCACCCATTCAACAAATTTGATCAATAGCTCCTCTGTTGGTCTGGCTGCTGGAAGCACAGCAATGACCATATGGGGCTCTGCCCTCAGGGAGTACACAGTTTTGGGCAGTGGCAGGGGGCGGGGGGCGGGGGGCGGCGGAGACAGAGCCAGGTGATGGCATTTCAATGAGATATCTACTGGGATGGAGGGAACACTGAGGCTGTGGGGGCATAGAACAGACACTGAGCCCAGCTGCATGGGGAGGGGTTCAGGAGAGTTGCCCGTGGGAGACGATATTTAAACTGAGACCTGAAGGCTGACTCAAATGGAGTGATGCACAGGTGGTGGGGGGACAAGAAGGGAAGAAGATTCAGGATGGGAACACGGCGTGCACAGGGCCAGAGGTGAGAGGCACTTGGCGCCTATCTGCCCGCTTCCTTCCCGGCTTCCTTAATTGGCCTGCCCCGCCCTCACCCCTGCCCGGCTCCTGGGAGTGGACAGGGGCCACAGCAACGACCTCCACGGACACAGCCAGCCTGGCAAACACATTGGGAATTAGGGAATACGTTTTTAAACTATAAAGAGTGTCGGGTTTTTTCTGATCTTTACAGAAGTGAGACATCCCTTTTGTAGAAGAGATGAGAAATAAAGAACATATTAAAATATTTTAAAAGACTAAGGAGGGGAAAGTCATCCGGAATTAGAGGGACTTCAGTCTGCACTGAAGCTCAGCTCACCCCTAGCTGTGCAACCCTGAGAAAGGGACTCTTTCCCCGTGAACTTCAGGCTCTAAGGAATGGAATTGCCAATACCCATGGCACTGACAAGGACATAGGTGCAGGGGTGTCCAGGGTCTCAAAAGCTGGTCAAACCTGTCTGGGGTCTGAGTCAGAGACCTGAAAGAGACGAGGCAGCCCAGGGGGGGCCTGGCTCCAGAGTTCTGTCCATTGTATGCATGCTCCTCTGACACAGAAGCCAGCGGAGAGAGACAGGGCCTGACAGAGGCTGTGGCCCAACTCAGGATCCCCCTCCACCAGCTGAGAGTGGGATGGGGCAGGAGGTCAAGGCCTGAGGAGTCTGCTTCCATCCAGCCTAGAAGATTCGAGGCCTCACCAAGAGATCCGACCCCTCTTTTTCAGTCTCTTCCTGGCAACCTGGCCTGGCACCCTCCAGGATGTGATATCGGTTTAATAATTTAGCAGATGCAGACAAAGATAGCAGCTCTGAAAATAACCTAGCTAGGCCCCGGCCTCCTTCTCCTCTTCCCTCAGCAGACTCCCCTGCCCTCCCTGCAAGGTTTCTGATGGCTCCACACCTGTCAGTGCCCCTGCCTGCCAGTGAGCTCATAAGCTGACGCCTCCTCCTCCCTCTCCGCCCTCCTCCTCACCTCCCCTTTCTCTCCATTCTCAGGTTAAGAGCTTTCACATGAATTAAAGCTTAAAGGGATCTTACACTAGAAGCAACACGACTTGGGTTTAAGTCATTATGTGGCCTTAAGCAAGTCTCCTCTTTCTTTCTTTCTTTTTAAAGATTTTTTTTTAATGTTTGTTTTTGAGAGAGAGAGAGAGAGCAAGGGAGGGGCAGAGAGAGAAGGAGACAGAAGATCCAAAGCAGGCTCTGTGCTGAGAGTGCAGATCCCCATGTGGGGCTCAAACCCACGAACCCATGAGGGCGCCTGGGTGGCTCGGTCAGTTAAGTGTCTGATTTCGGCTCAGGTCATGATCTCATGGTTTGTGGGTTCGAGCCCTGCGTCAGGCTCTGTGCTGACAGCTCAGAACCTGGAGCCTGCTTTGGATTCTGTGTCTCCCTCTCTCTCTGTCTCTCCCCTGCTGCCTGTGCTCTATCTCTCCCTCTCAAAAATGAATAAACGTTTAAAAAGACAAAACAAAACAAAAAACCATGAGCCATGAGATCATGACCTGAACCGAAGTCAGATGCTTATCCAACTGCGACTCCCAGGCGCCCCAAGCCTCGTCTTTCTAAGCCTCTGTTCCCACAATTATAAAAGGAGGTCTCTGGATTCCTAGATGCAGAATGGACAACATGTTTGGAGGGTGGCAATTATTTGGACAGGGGACTGGACGTCTTTCTCAGGAAGACACAACTCCAGTGTTGGTGCCATTTCAGTCAACAGCACTACAACCCCCCTCCCCCGCCCCTGTCGCTCCATCTGGAGAACTCACAGGTTTTCTTTGTGTTTCATTTCTCCTGTGATGAAAATTTTGCCCTGGTAGTATATTCCTAGAACGAAAGGCTATGACTCCTGTCCACAGTGGATGCAGCAGGTTCCACATGTGTTTGGTGCTTCATCGTGTTTCTGACGAGTAGAAATGTTACGTCTCTCTGGGATGTTGGGAAGAGCAATACCCATCCCTCCTCGAAGTTTTGCTCAAATCCCTCCACCTTTGTGGGTCTCAGTTTCCACATCTCTAAAGTGGCCATGTGTCAAAGCCTAAGTAGAGCAAGGTAAGACTCCATGATCTCTAGATTGTTAGCTCCAAGGGGCACCTGGGTGATTCAGTCAGCTGAGTGTCTGACTCTTGATTTTGGCTCAGGTCATGATCTCACGGTCGTGAGTTCGAGCCCTATGTCGGGCTCAACCCTCAGAGTGCAGAGCCTGCTTGGGATTCTCTCTCTCCCTCTCCCTCTGCCCCTCCTTCACTTGCTCTCTCTCTCTCTAAAAATAAATAAACTTAAAAAAATAGATCGTAAGCTCCAAAGGGGTGAGATTGAATCTGTTTTCATGCATTCATTCAACAACGTCACTAAGCACTTGCTAAATATCAGCCACCGTGCAAAGTGCACAGCAGTAAATAAAAGAAGCACAATCCTGTTCCCTCAAAGCTTATATTTCAGAAATCCAAATAATTAACCCCAAGAAATGTGCCATGAAGAACATACCTGCTAATATTTACTTGGTGGTTATTCTGTGCCAGGTACTGATCTTATCAGGTTATTATTAGTACACCCCATTTTACAGATAAAGAAACTGAAGAACAGAATGGTTAAGTAAATGTGACCAAGGTCACATGGCCAAGGAGTGGCCAAGCTTGTATTCAACCCAGGCAGTCTGCCTGCAGAATCTATTTTCAACCACAATGCTATCTTTAGTGTTTCCCTAGAAATCATGAACAAGGAATAAACCAGAGACATAATAGAAAGAAGAGTTGGGGGTGGGGAGCTTCTCCTTAGGAAGTGACATTTAATGTTTTTTTGATGTTTATTTATTTATTTGAGGGGGTGGATAACAAGTGGAGGAGGGGCAGAGAGTAAGAGGGAGAGAGAGAATCCCAAACAGGCCTGGTGCTGAGAGAACGGAGCATGATATGGGGCTCAATATCACAAACTAAACCATGAGATCATGACCTGAGCCAAGGTCAAGAGTCGACACCTAACCAACTGAGCCACCCAGGCCCCCCTAGGCGGTACATTTAAACCGAGACTTGAGGGGCGCCTGGGTAGCTCAGTAGGTTAAGTGTACAACTTCAGCTCAGGTCATGATTTCGCGGTCCAGGAGTTCGAGCCTTGCGTCAGGCTCTGTGCTGACAGCTCAGAGCCTGGAGCCTGCTTCCGATTCTGTGTCTCCCTCTCTCTCTCTGCCCCTCTCCTGCTCACAGTCTGTCTCTTTCTCTCAAAAATAAATAAACATTAAAAAAACCAAATAAGGGGCACCTGGGTGGCGCAGTCGGTTGGGCGTCCGACTTCAGCCAGGTCACGATCTCGCGGTCCTCGAGTTCGAGCCCCGCGTCGGGCTCTGGGCTGATGGCTCGGAGCCTGGAGCCCGTTTCCGATTCTGTGTCTCCCTCTCTCTCTGCCCCTCCCCCGTTCATGCTCTCTCTCTGTCCCAAAAATAAATAAACGTTGAAAAAAAAAATAAATAAAAAATAAAAAAACCAAATAAAAATAAACTGAGACTTGAGAGATGAGCAGGAGTCAGTCATGTGAGATTAGGGAGAGATTTCCCAGAAGAAAAAATAGTATGTGCAAAGGTCCTGAGACAGAAACATCCGTGTGTTCTGTGCCTGGTAAGCCAATAGGAGAATGGGGAGAGCTGAGGTCAGAGGAGAAGGCTCTGGGCTTGGAGGTCAGGGTGAGGATTAGGATTTTACTCTAAGTGCATGGGGAGCTTTTGAAAGGCTTAAGTGGGGATCAACATGATCTGATTTGTTTTTAAAAGATTGTGCTGTCTGCCCTGTTGAGAGTGAACTGCATGGGAGCAAGAGAATGAGGGAGACCAGTTAGGAGATTACTGCGGTAATCCAGTTGAGAGGATGTGGCTAGGCCAGGAGTAATGGCAAGAGGTTGGAAGGGGGTGGATTGTAGCTTTATTTGGAGGTGAACTGAGCGGACTTGTGGGTGGATCCGTGGGCGGGGTTGGGGGAGAATGCCCTCCGGGTTTCCGGATGGAGCCGAGGAGCGGATTGTGGTGCCCTTGACTGAGATGGAAAAGACCAAGGGAGGGACAGGTTTCACGGAGAAATCAAAGTCCAGAGGTGTTTGGGTTTTTTTTCCCCTGAATGTTAATTGCTTCGTTACAAAAATAAGAACAAAAAAGGTCTATGGCAATTGCCCACGATATCTTCCCATTTTTTAGTCCAGTTAAGAAATATATTTTACAAGGGGTATATACTCAGTTTCAAAGGCAAAGAGATTATGTGAAATAAGGGGCATTAACATAGCATTCAGAGGGGCGCCTGGGTGGCTCAGTCGGTGAAGCGGCCCACTTCAGCTCAGGTCACCATCTCACAGTATGTGGGTTCGAGCCCCGTGTCAGGCTCGGTGCTGACAGCTTGGGACCTGGAGCCTGCTTCAGATTCTGTGTCTCCCTCTCTCTGTGCCCCTCCCCTGCTTCCTCCTTTCCCTGCCTCCCCCTCTCAAATGAATAAATAAATAAATAAATACATAAATAAATAAATAAAACATAGCACTCAGAGAACATGGTTTGAGTTCCTGCGCACTGGAAAATGGAAGTGTAACTTGTAAAATCATGTTCATTAAGCACCAGTCTAACGTGGAAAGGCAAAACGCAAAAAAACAAAAACAAAAACAAAAACAAAAACAAAAACAAAAACAAAAACAAAAAAACCCCAAAAAAACCCAGAGAGGAAAAACTATTTTTCTAGTAAAGATCTACATACATAAGGGACGGGTGAACTTTCGGTTTGGACACATTTTGGAAACTATTTTCTGGTTTTCCTCTCTACCCTCAATACTGTACTCACACAATACTTCACTTCTGACACTTCTGGTCACCAGATGTAAATGCGTGGTTTTCTTCCCCGCACCGAGACCGATTCTCCAATGCCATGGCCGGGTGTCCCGCGACTCCATTCAATTCCGACACCAGCTGGAGTTCGTGCAGACTGCGCAGACAAGGCTCATTCCCACAAGACTGCTCTCCACTTCAAACCCCAATCGCAAGCAGGAGGTCCTCGGGTCACCCACAACTTCTGTCCGACTTGGCAAATCAGAGGTTCCCATGAGCCCCTCCTTGGATTCAGTCATTTTCTAGAATAGCTCACAGAACAGAGGGCAACATTTATCTTTACCAGCCGGCTTATTGTATAATAAAAGATGTGACAAAAGATACAAATGACAGCGAGGTCCGGAGGGACCCCGAACACAGGAGCTTCTGCCTCCACGGAACTGGGGTGCGCCACCCTCCAAGCACATAGATGTGTCGACCACCCCGAGAGCTCTCCAAGACCCATACTTTGGGAATTTTAATGGAAGCTTTTCACGTAAGCATGATCAATTATTAACTCAATCTCTAGCCTCTCTCCCCCTTCCCAAAGGATGGGGCTGAACGTTCCAAGCTTCTCATCATGGCTTGGTCTTTCTGGTGACCAGCCCCCATTCTGAAGCTATTCAGGAACCCACCAAGAGTCACCTCATTATAGCAAAAGATACTGCTATGACCCGGGAAACTCCAAGGGATCTAGGAGCTCTGTGTCAGGAACTGGGGTCAAAGACTGAACAGTAAAGTGACAGCATGCTCCTTATGCTTTTATCACTTGGGAAATTACAAGGGTTTTAGGAGTCCTGTGCCAGGAGCTGAGGGCAGAGTTCTATATATATACTTTTAAAATCTATTATTTCATAACACCCAAATTGGATATCCATGACAAGGAGGCGGGTATATAGATGTATCTGGAAGTCAGCACTGGAGAGTCAGGGCTGGAGATTTCATCAACATACAGATGGCACTTAAAGCCACAGGGCAGGATGAATGGCCTTGGGAGAAAGCACTGATAGAGAAGAGAAGCCAAGTCCTGAAGCACCACATTTAGAAGTCATGGTGATGGCGAGGAACCAGCAAAGGAGCCTGAGCAGGAAGGGTTGGTGATAAGAAGGGAAAACAAGAGAGTGGCTGAGTAAATTGTGAGGAAGCACCCACAGCAACTCTAGACCACTCTTCTGTGACATTTTGTTTTAAAAAGAAACAGAGAGGGGCACCTGGGTGGCTCAGTGGATTGAGCATCTGACTTCAGCTCAGGTCATCATCTCCCAGTTCGTGAGTTCGTGAGTTCGAGCCCACATTGGGATGAGATTGATCCAGTGGAGAAGGGAATCTGGCTGGCCTGGCATGAACCCCACACGGGAGATGCTTGGGAAAGCAGGAGGGGATGGCTTTCCAGCAAGGTCATTCCCGCCTGAAGGCTTTATCAAGCACTTACTCTGTGCTCTAGGTGCTGAAGATGTAACAGTGATCAGCGGGGGCAAGGTCCCTGCTCTCTGAGCACTCTCAATCCGGGGGGAAGGGGGGAAGATGAAGGCCACAAGGAATCAACACAAATAGCATTTCAGATCGGGTTGCCTGCATGCTCTGAAGGAAGTAAGTGGGGTGATGTGACAGGGAGTAACCAAAAGAACATATGTTAGATCAAGAAGTCAAGGATGATGGAGCGGGAAGCTGTGGGATTTGCCTTCTCGTCATACACTGACCCTACTTTTATGTTTGAGGGGGCACCACTTTTCTGAGAAGCTCAGTGCATATGTTCTGTGGGACTGACACCCAGCCCATCTCCGGAATGGACTTGGGATCCTGGCCTGGCCAATGAAACTCAACCCTAGGGTGCTCGCTAGAACTCCTGGGGAAGAGACACTTTCTTGGCCCAGGAATTGTGAAGCAAGTAGATTATGAGTGTGGAGCTGCAGGTAGTCGTCTTGCTACCAGAAAGGAAGTGCCTGCCTGGTGCCTGGCAGGAGAGCCCAGAAACAGAGGGACCTCATGAGTAGAGAAATCACATGAGCGCCTGATTCCAGCCGTACCTGAAGGTGGTACTCCTCCTGGACCTTTTCAGTTAAGCCAGTTATCATTTTTCTTCTTAAGCTGTTTTGAGTTGGGTTTTCTGTCACCTATAACTGAACAAATCCTGACTGATGAAGAAGGCCCGAAGGATGCAAAGGAGCCAGGCTTAGAAGTGCCAGGGAGAAACAATCCAGGGTGGAAGGAGCAGGAAGTGTAAGATTCTTTGCAGAAGAGCGTTCGGCACATTTGGGGAACACAGAGGAGGCAAGCGAAGCTGGAATATAATGAGCGGTGGTGGCAGGATGAAAAGGGATAGAACCACAGGAAGAAAGTTCTATTTCTTTTTTTATTTTATTTTATTTATTTTTGAGAGAAAGAGCATAACCAGGAGAGGTGCAGAGAGAAGGAGGGGACAGAGGATCTGAAGCAGGCTCCCCGCTGACAGCAGAGAGCCCCGCGTGGGGCTCCAATTCACGAACTGTGAGATCATGACCTGAGCCAAAGTTGGACGATCAACTAACTGAGCCACCCAGGAGCCCCAGAAAGTTCCATTTGTAACAAAAAGGCGGAGAGGGGAGCAGAGAAAACACTTCTCCGTGTAAAGTACTTTAAAAAACAAAGGATAAATTTAAAAAATTATCCTTTGCCAAGATGACTATCTTTTGATGAGCCGACTACACAGTAAGGGAAATAAAGCCAGAAATGACAATCCCACAGGAATAAAAGAGCCCTGTAGCTGGTGTTTGCTCTAAAGGAAACTGTTGAACCCCAAGGCCTAGTCAAAATGTTTTACTTCAACCCATAATAAGACATTTTACAATAGGACTCAGTACACAGACAAGAGTTCCATAAGCAATGCTCACCCTGATCACATGTGAGGCACGCCTATATTCCCAGGTCTAATTTCTTCTATGTTATTCGATTTCATTTTTCAAAAAGTGCTGGTGGGGTGTCTCGGTGGCTCAGTCAGTTAAGTGTCCGACTTTGGCTCAGGTCATGATCTCATACTTCGTGAGTTCAAGCCCAGCATCGGGCTGTGTACTGACAGTTTGGAGCCTGTTTGGGATTCTCTCTCTCTCTCTCTCTCTCTTTCTCTCTCTCTCTTTCTCTCTCTCTTTCTCTGCCCCTCCATGCTCGCTCTCTCCCTCTCTCTCAAAATAATAAATAAATAATAAACTTTAAAAAGAGGCACTGGTTGGAGCATAAGGCTGGCTCAGTCAGGGGAGCATGCGACTCTTGATTACAAGGTTGTGAGTTCAAGCCCCACAGTGGGTGTAGAGATGACTTAAAAATAAAATATGTATTTTTTAAAGTTCTGGTTGAGATCCATTAAACGATGCAGTGCCAGGAGTTACAGACTGTTCTGTTTGGGAAGGGGAAGCCAAGTTGCAATCAGATTCCAAGCTGCAATCAGGAAGCTTTCAGAAGAAAGGGACCATTTGAGGCTCCAGCATTTGGTCGGATTTTTCTTTTCTAGGGAGTTAAATTTGGCCATGTGGGATTTTAAATGCCTATTAGATAGATATTCAAGTGGAAATTTTGAGTGGGCAATTGAATTTGTATGTCTAGAGCTCAAGAGAGAGGAGTAGGCTGCAGATGTGAATTCGGAATTCTCAGGACATAGGCAGTATGCAGTGGGTCCATGGGAGGAAGAAGGCAGAGAAGCAGAGAGCCCCATGGATTCATCCTGGGCACTCAGAAGTTAAGCAACCCTTCCTCGTCTTCTCGATCCTGCTGCCAGAAATGAGGATGTGACAGGTGTCATTGAGGACCTTAAGACAAGGGCCTCACTCTGGGGATGGTGGAACAGGGAGTCTGTTACTTCCAGCTAAATCTAATTCTGAACTAATGCAGGCACAAAACTGAGACATTCCTGGCACGACTGATCAAGAAAGAAAAGGAAGGTGGCACAAATAAGGAGTGATGGATTTGAAAAACAGACCACAGAACCGCAGCGATAGGGGAGATTTAAAAGACAACAGGGGAATACGACAATTTGAGGACAACAAACTTCAAGGTAAAATCGACAAATTCCTGGAAACGTACAAATTCATATCAAAACCAGTCAAGGACAGTATGAGAAAGGAAAAGTACAGAACCATGTTACTTAAGAATATAGACGTAGGGGCGCCTGGGTGGCTCAGTCGGTTAAGCGTCCGACTTCGGCTCAGGTCACGATCTCGCGGTCCGTGAGTTCGAGCCCCGCGTCGGGCTCTGTGCTGACGGCTCGGAGCCTGGAGCCTGTTTCAGATTCTGTGTCTCCCTCTCTCTCTGACCCTCCCCCATTCATGCTCTGTCTCTCTCTGTCTCAAAAATAAATAAACGTTAAAAAAAATTAAAAAAAAAAAAAAGAATATAGACGTAAATGCCCTAAACCAAATACCAGCAAGCTCAGTCTAGCAATGTACTCACAAGATAATAAATACGTCATGACCAAGTTGAGCTTATTCTAGGAGGGCTGATTCAACATTAGAAAATCTACTAGTGTAATTAATCATATTAGCATGCTGGCAGGGAAAAAACAAGTAAACATTTCAACTTATACAGAAAATGCATTTGATAATTCAACAATTACTATGTTAACAATTCTTAGCAAACTAAGTACAAAGGGCTGTTAACCCATTCATTCGATCATCTGTGATTTTAAAAGAAATTAAACCATTTTTATGGGCTTCTGGAAATGGTGGGTCCCACGTGCTGTGCCCAATGGGTAAGTCAGCCCAGATGATTAACGCCATTAAGGGAACGACTGACACCATTTTCAGGATGGTATTTTTCTTTGGGAAGATGCGAAAGGAAAGGCAACAGAGGAGGGCCATACATGGGTTTCAGAGGTACTGAAATGTCTCATCAAACTAGGGGTGGGTGCCTGGATGTTCATTTTAATCTTTACTCTTCCAACAGGATATATATATATATATATATATATATATATATATGCATATATATACATATATACATATGTATACATATATATACATATACATATATGTGTATATATATATCTTTACTCTTAAATGTATGTATGTGTGTATATACATATATGTCTTTACTCTTCAAACAGTGTATGTTATGTGTATACACACACACACACATATATATATATACACACTGTCAAAAATCCATGTATAACTTTGACTCTCCAAAAACTTAACTACTAATAGCCTACTGTTCACTGGAATCCTTCCCAATAACATAAACAATGAACACATACTTTGTATCACTGTATTTTCACGATAAAGTAAGCTAGAAAATATACAATATTAAGAAAATCATGAGGAGGAAGGGAAAATACACTTACAGTACTGGGCTGTATTTATCAAGAAGGATCTGCATGTAAGCAGATCTGCACAGTTGAAACCTGTACTATTTTATATGTTATGTATACATACACACATGTTATTCTACATAACACTCACAGTAACGTTTTTACAATAAAATGTGTAAGAACCAGATCGTGGGGGGCCTTGTGGACCAGGGTAGGGCCTGGCCCACCGCAGGCACTTCATAAATGTGTGTCGAATAAGGCGATGCCCATCTGGCTCCGGATCAGTTCCCTCCTGCTCATTCAGGATGAGGCTCCAGCTCTGGCTGTCTGCCATCCCCCCATCACAACAGGGGTGGCTGGTGGACGTTCTGGGGATCCTCTCCTGGGCTCTCTGGCTGGATCTGAAGCTCTAGGCACTAGAGGGTTTGCTGGGCTGGTCCTGGCTGTTCAGCTGTAGGATGCTGAGGAACGGGGACTCTGCTAAGGGACAGATCCCCAGACTCATGGGCCAGAGGGACAGACAATTGGGCTTTTAAGGACCAGAGTGGGAGGGTCTTCCCCAACCTGCTAGATGGGGGGTGGGAATGGCAGTTCAGGCTCCCCAGTCCCAGGGAATGGATGGATCTAGGCTCTGGGTCAAGGGGACCGGTGGCATTCAGAAAACTGGATCCCACAATGACTGGAGCCACTTGAGCGGGCTCCCAGATCACCAAAGCTTTCAGGCCTGGCACTGGATGGCACCCGGTACCTGACCTAATGGGGTCATGCCAGCCAGATGACCAGACAGAAGACGAGGTACAAAACATGCCTATTTCTAGGGGCCATCATGGGTTGACCGAGTCCAACGATAAGGGAGACTGGATTTCCCACCAGCCAGATGGAATGAGGGCTCTGAGTAAATTTTTTAAAACAGCCTGTTTTCTTGCCTTCCTAAAGGCGTGCAGCCATATTCACAACCACCGCACCTGCTTTTACTTTTTTTTCTCCTTTCTCTCTCTTTCGGACTCTCTAGATCTGTCTCCACCTCCCTCTCCAGGCCTTTCTCTGGTTCTGCCCTCTCCTCCCCCCAGCCTCCCTCCCCACTCCTCCTGGGTCTTGCCCCTGTCTCTCTCTCACCCCAGCCCCACTGCAGAGCACTCTGGGTCCAAGAAAAAAGAGGCTTTTGCTGCGAGTATATCAGATGCCAGGATCTGCCCTCCCCCTCCCCCATCTTCATCTACCCCTACCCCCTTGGGTGTCTGAGCCTGGACTTAGCAGCCGCCCCAAGTGCCACCTCCAGACAAGCTGGGAGGAAGAAACGACACAGCAGCAGCTGGGGTCAGACGTGGGGCCACCAGAGCTCAGCTGGCTCTTGTGTTATTGAGCTCCTGAGCTCTGACGACTCTGGGCACCAGCCTAGAAGAGTGGGACAAACTCCAGATCACTCAGGCTGAGGCTGAGCTATACCAGGCTCTAAGCTCCCAGCCTCCCTCCGTCCCTGCACCTGAGCCCCAAGGGCTAACCCTGGCCAGCCCCCACCCTTCCCCACTTGATAGGGAGCTGGCTAGTCAGAGATACCCCATGCTCTCCCCTGGCTGTGACCTCTGACCCCTAACTTCCGCACAGTTCCTCTCCCTCCTTCAGCCTTCGGACTACGTTCTCCCAACCCCTCCAACAGGGGGTCCTGAGGGCTGGACTCCACAGGAGGGTCCTGAGGCCAACAGTGGGGTTCTCTGCTCAGACTGGGGACTCCAAGCCTGGGTTTGCCCATGTCCAGTCCGTGTCACCACCTCCCTTTATGTCTCCTCACGGGGCTCTGCCTGCCTTAGGGCAGGTGGCACAACTCTAGGACATGGGGGGAGGGGCATCCTACAGCAGCTCCCACAACAGCCTCTAGGGGGCATTCCTGCGGGCTCAGGAGAAAGCCCTCCCTTTCCCCCAACGTCCCTACGATTTTGGCAAGAATTGAATATAATTGAAAAAAGCACAGGATGTGAGGAGCCAGATCTGGGTAGAATGAATTCCCTACTCTGAGCCTCAGTTTGCTCATCCACAAAATGGGAAGAATAAATATCTGCAGGCGGTCTTCCCAGTTCGCACTTGTGGGTCCGCTTTCACCCCTTCGCTGCCAGAACTGGAAGGCAGTTGGTCCAGCCTGCGGCCCAGGCTGGACTCTACCCGCTCCAGCTCCCAACCCTTGTCTGACCAAGTATTTATTCTCCCAGTATTCCTCCACGGGGAGCCACACTGGAATCCCTCCCCTGGAACCCTGGACAAGCTTCCGTTGCAGCACGCTAAGCTGTCACTTCTCACGCTGTGTTGACACCTGTGGGTATGGTCTGTCTCCTCCGCACGCAGTGTGCATTCCCCAAGGTCACATGCCAAGTCTCATTCCTCTCTGTGTCCGCAGCACTCAGACCAGGGCCAGGCACAGAGGAGGTGATCGGAGATGCCTGTTGAGTGAGGGAATGGCCTGGAGACTTTTCAGTTTGTCTACCTTAATTACCACGCCCTCCCTATCCCCACCCGTGCCTCACGACACCTGCCCGGGGCTTTGTGTCTCCACTGCTGCTGGTCTCCCGAGCCCACTGTCCTCCTCGGTGTCTCATCTGGGAGGTTCTGGGGACAGGACATTGCACCACCACCCCACGACCTCTGGCAAACCCTGTCCTTTCCCCCTCTACCCTTGAATTTCACCCACTTTCTCAGGCCACAAACCCAGGGGGGTATGCTAAACAGTTGCATTGGTGGCCTCCGTGAACCAAGCCTCCAGGTATCCGTGCCCCTGCGTGTTGGAGAAGTGAGGTCATTTCTCAAGTTCACACACTTAGGAACAGCCCGGGCTGATATGCCATCCTGGTCTGTATGATCCCCCACTGCAGGGCTCTTTCTGCCATGCCAGCGGTTTGGGAGGAGGACAGTGGTGGTCGTGGGCTCCTGAGAAAGGGGAGGGCTCGGAGGGGCTCCCTTCACTTACTCCTTCTCCAAACATTCCCAGCTGTAGTCTTTGGACCCTGCCCTGGGCTGAGTGTTGGGGACTCAGAGATGAATCAGACCAGACTTTGCCCTCTGGGAGCTCCCATCTGGGGACAGGGAAAGCAGCAGAGGAGGTGAAGGGCATCGGAGGGGCTCGGGCAGGCTTTGGGGTTAGCTCAGGAAGGCGGCCTTCAAGCTGGGAGCTCTGCAGGAAGGCTTAACAGGGGATATGAGATTGGCTTGGGGGAGAGCCAAAAAATGGGGGTGGGGTTCAGTGGCCAAGCTGACTATTGTTCCCTGTGAATAACTGGAAGACTCAGCATCGGCCATTGTGTGTCCACGCCTGTGTGTGTGTGTGTGTGTGTGTGTGTGTGTGTGTAAGAGACCGAGGGAGCAGTACCACTGGGTGATGTGGAGGATAGATAAGAAAAAGGCCGAATGAAAATAAATGGATTTTACTGATGTGGAAACTAAAGCCCAGAGAGGCTGAGTCACTTGCCCCAGCTCACAGAGCCACTAGGTGATAAAGGCAGGACGGGAACCAGGCCTTTCTTGCCACCACACAGAGCACGGTGTAGGAGCAGACGTCCATCTCCTCCAGGGCCTGTTGTTTATTCACTGTGTGACCTCAGCTAAGGCCACTCCCCTCATGGGCCTCGTGTCCTCATCAGCAAATTGAGGGAATTGGATACAGTTTCTTTCAGCACAAGGAAATACTTGTGCAGAAAATACTTCTCCCAGGACCAAATAAACAGCCTTTGCCTCAATCTGGTACAGGATGGCTCCTGAGCCGGCAGCTCCCTCCAGGCCCAGCAACTGCTGTGCCAGCTGAAGCCAGGGAGCCCCAGGAATCCTCCAGTGTCGAATGGATCTTGGATTTCTCACCCAACAGTCCAACCTAGAGTTCCAGAAGCCCCTACAGCCCAGCTCCTTAGAAACCCAGGGCTCTAAGGGCGCCTGGGTGGCGCAGTCGGTTGGGCGTCCGACTTCAGCCAGGTCACGATCTCGCGGTCCGGGAGTTCGAGCCCCGCGTCAGGCTCTGGGCTGATGGCTCAGAGCCTGGAGCCTGTTTCCGATTCTGTGTCTCCCTCTCTCTCTGCCCCTCCCCCGTTCATGCTGTGTCTCTCTCTGTCCCAAAAATAAATAAACGTTGAAAAAAAAATTAAAAAAAAAAAAAAAAAAGAAACCCAGGGCTCCAGCTGCACCTCTAGGTACATCATCCTCCCAGCCCAGACCCCAGCTCACTGCCCCTCACTCCCCGGCGCAACTTCCAGACTTCCTGGGTTCTCTCCAGCCTCCGTGACACACTATCCTTTGGCCAAGGAGGGAAAGGGGAGAGACAACTCACTGGCCCCTTGTCTGACCTGTCCAGACAGATCTGACCAATCAGAGGGGCCGAGACAGCCTCAACTCCCATATTCCAATCCTGCTCATCCTCCACCATTCTGTTCCCTTCCACACTGACGGGTGCCCTTCTCGTTGGTTCCATTCCATTTATTCCATTCAGAATTCGCCCTGGGAAGGAGGGACATGGTAAGCAGAACTGGAGCTGATTACAGAAGGGAACTCTTGAGGGGAGATTCCCCCATTCTGCTGGAGTCTGGAACGACCTCCAGGACCCAGGTTCTGGGGTACCCAGAGGAGCCACTGGAACAGCTCAGGCTCTGTACAGAATGAACTCCGGGCTCTATCACTTACTAGTTGTGTGACCTTGAGCAAGCATCTTCAAACTCTGAGGCTCTGTTCTCTTAGCTACAAAAATGGGGGTTGGGGATCTATTCACTGAGATATTGTGAGTATCATATGGAATAAGGCACCGAATATACCTAACACACAACAGGTGGTCACGGTTAGCAGAAGTAATTTGTTTTCCTACTTATTCTCAGAGGCAGTGGCCTTGCCTCAGAGAGTCCTGGCCTCAGAATGGCTGAAGAGGCAGAGAGGGAAGAAGGGGTTAAAGTAATATAGCTATCATCTATTTAGCACATACCTGTGTTGTAAGTGCCCTGTTGTAATCACCGCATGAAGTTATTGCTACTTTCACCTTATAGGTAAGTTGTCTGAGACACATAGAAGTTCAATAACTTGGCCAAAGTCACACAGCTAGTAAGCGGCAGAATTGGGGCACAAATTCAGGCCCTCTGGCGCCAGAATTCACGTTCTGAATCACCATACTATCCTACCTCACATGAAACCCATTTTCAGATGAGAAATGCTGATGTTCATAGAGCTTAAATTCACACTGCGGCTGAACAGGTGTACATCTAGGACTCCGACTCAGATCCGGTCTCCGAAGTTCTGGCAATTTCCTCTGTTGCATGCTGCCCCCCAGTGGCCCCTATGGGAGAAACACACCAGAGGCAAGCTGCAGACTCGCCTGGAGCCTGATCCACAGGCCCCTGACCCCACTGCTCCTCCCATACCCAAGCTGCACATCTTACAGCTTCTAAGTACCACTCTGAATGTCATCTACATCATGTACAACTGTGCTATTCCTTAGCCATCTCGCAAATCCTCAAATTCAACAAGTCTAACTCCAAGCTTATACTGTTACACCCCAAACTTGCCCTCCTCAGTCATCACCAGCCAGTCAGCAGCACAAGCCAGAACCCCAACCGTCTTGACACCTCCCTCTTCTTCCTAGTCTGTCACCAGCCCAGGAACCTGAATGGTGGCTGAGGAAGGACATCAGAAAAGTAGACATCAAGTAGAGTAAAGCAACAGTGGTGGGAGTGGAAGGTCAGGACAATGGCCCCTGGTCATGGCCAAGAACAAAACTGAGTTCTGGTTAGAAAGGCAGGCCTTTCTGCTTAGAAAGAAGCCCAAACACAGCTTTAAGGGCTTGGAGGAGATCACAGTATGGAGCATGATACTGGGAGCCAGAAGGACTCAGTACTGCTCATAGTATGGCCTTGGGACTTTGATGAGCCTCAGTTTCCCCATCTGTAAAATGAATATGACAATGCCTACCTAGGGCTGTTGTAAGGATCAAATTTAAAAGTGTTTGCTTTGTAAACTGTAAAGGCAAGCAGTTAGGAGAGGTTGGTTGTTAATTGGAAAATTCATTCCAGTAGACTTCTCTCCTTTGCTATACTGAATGCTGGACCCATAAGGTATATTTTTTTGTTTTCAAAGAGGGTCATCAATTTTTGTTTTTTTTTAATTATGGTAAAAGAAAATATATAAAAACCTAAAACTTACCATTTTAACCACTTTTAAGTGTACAATTCGGTGGCATTAATTACATTCACACTGTTGTGCAACCATCACCATTATCTATTTCCAAAATTTTTCATCATCCCAAATAGAAACTCTGTACCCATTAAGCAATAACTTCCCATGCCCCCTCCCTCCAGCCCCTGGTAACCTCTAATCCCTGTTTTTATACATTAATCTGTTCTAAATATTTAATGTAAGTGGAATCACAATATTTGTCCTTCTGTGTCTGGCTTATTTCACTTCGCATAATGTCTTCAAGATTCATCTATGCTGTAGCATGTATCAGGACTTCATTCTTTTAAGATTTAATTTTAAGTAATCTCTACACCAAATGTGGGGCTCAAACTTACAGCTCCTAGATCAAGTCACATGCTGTACTTACTGAGCCATCCAGGTGCCCCCAGAGCTTCATTCCTTAGAGCTCAATAATATTCTATGGTATGTATATGCCATAATTCGTTTATTCATTCATCTCTTGATGGACGCTTGAATTGTTTCCACCTTCTGGCTATTGTGACTAATGCTCCAATGAACATTGGTCTATAAGTATTTTGAGTCTCTATTTTCAATCCTTGCGGGTATATACCTCATGTGTCATCAGGGTTTTTTTTATGTTTATTTATTTATTTTGAGAGAGAGAGACAGAGAACAAGTGGGGAAGGGGCAGAGAGAGAGAGAGAATCCCAAGTGCTGTCAGCGTAGAGCCCAATGCAGGGCTGGATCCCACGAACTGTGAGATCATGACCTGAGCCCAAATCAAGAGTCGGACGCCTAACCAACTGAGACACCCAGGCAACCAAAGTGTCATCAGTTTTCGATGGAGTTTTCCAATATGTACTGTAGCAGGAGGAAGGGCCCTTGGGAACAGGGCCCAGTGTGTTAAAGTGTGGCAGAAAGAGGTTCAGAGAAGAGAGGTTTCTGTGTGACTATGATTAGAATAACAGCTAACTTGTGCCTTTTGCAAAACACTCCACAAAACTCCAGAAGGGGAAATATTGTCATTGCCATTTCACAGAGGAGAAGGAAGCCAGTGGCTTCTCCAAGGCCACATAGCTGGTGAGGGCTCTGGGGGAAAGATCATATCTTCCTTCCTTCCTTTTCTTTTTCTTTCTAAGTAAAGAAAGTAGTTCTGAGATGCTTCGGTCATCATGTTCTTACATATTAACCTATAGCATTTTAGGTAGCACAGATTTAGGATCTTGTAGTGCGGTTCTGCACTTTTACAACTAAACATGTCCTGGAAAAAACCAAAACTATGGAGACAGAAAAAAGATCAACGGGTGCCGAGGCCTGGGATTAAACCAAGACACTCACTACTGAGAGGTTTAGGGAAACTGGGGGGGGGGGGGTGATGGAACTGATCTGTATCTTGATTGTGGTGGTAGTTACGCAACTGTGTGCCTTTTTACTTATTTTATTTTATTTTTTTATCTTTTAAAATTTACACCCAAATTAGTTAGCATATAGTGCAACAATGATTTCAGGAGTAGATTCCTTAGTGCCCCTTCCCCATTTAGCCCATCCCCCCTCCCACAACCCCTCCAGGAACCCTCTGTTTGTTCTCCATCTTTAAGAGTCTCTTCTGTTTTGTCCCCCTCCCTGTTTTTATATTATTTTTGTTTCCCTTCCCTTATGTCCATCTGTTTTGTCTCTTAAAGTCCTCATATGAGTGAAGTCATATGATTTTTGTCTTTCTCTGGCTGACTAATTTCACTTAGCGTAATACACTCCAGTTCCATCCACGTAGTTGCAAATGGCAAGATTTCATTCTTTTTGACTGCCGAGTAATACTCCATCGTATATATATACCACATCTTCTTTATCCATTCATCCATCGATGGACATTTGGGCTCTTTCCATACTTTGGCTATTGTTGATAGTGCTGCTATAAACACGGGGGTGCATGTGTCCCTTCGAAACAGCACACCTGTATCCCTTGGATAAATGCCTAGTGGTGCAATTGCTGGGTCGTAGGGTAGTTCTATTTTTAGTTTTTTGAGGAACCTCCATACTGTTTTCCAGAGTGGCTGCACCAGCTTGCATTCCCACTGTATGTCTTTTTAAAGACTCACCAAACTGTACCCTAAAAAGGCAAATTTTACTGTATGTAAATTATACCATAACCTTTAAAAAATTTTTTTTAATGTTTATTTATTTTTGAGAGAGAGAGAGAGACAGAGCGTGAGCAGGGGAGGAGCAGAGAGAGGGAGACACAGAATCTGAAGCAGGCTCCAGGCTCTGAGCTGTCAGCACAGAGCCTGACAAGGGGCTCAAACTCACAAACCGTGAGATCATGACCTGAGCCGAACTCGGTCACTTAACCAACTGAGCCACCCAGGTGCCCCAAATTATACCATAACCTTTGAAAAAAAGAATGAAAAAGTGAATGGAGGAAAAACTAAGATTCTAGTCTCACATTTTTGTTACCTTGAGAACCTTGCAAGGGACAACACCCTTGATTATTTAGAGCATAAATTTCTGTTTTTTCATTCATTCATGATAAAGCGAAAGTACTTAAACCTATCATCCAACCCGAGAACTAGAACATCACTAAAAATTAAACCTACTTATGGGTTCACCCCTTCCCACCCTCAGGTAATCACTATTCTGAATTTTATGTTCTTCATTCTCTTGCTCTTTGTTTTGTTTTGTTTTTAAATAGTTTTTTCACACATAAATTAGGCCGGGCCTTACGAATTTGCCATTTTTATAGGTCAAAACAGGTCACAACCCTGCAATTTCATAGGGGTTCAAGCCAATATTATACCTAACCATAGTAGTTCTGGTTGTATTTGAATTTTATAAAAAAGATACCTTTCCATCTCTACTCTTCTGGGACTCGCATTTTTAAAAGTTTATTTTATTTTTTTTAAGTTTACTTATTTATTTTGAAAGAAAAAAGCACAAGCAGGGTAGGGACAGAGAGAGAGAGAGAGAGAGAGAGAGAGAGAGAGAGAGAGAATTACAAGCAGGCTCTGCACAGTCAGCACAGAGCCCCATGTGGGGCTCCGAGATCATGACCTGAGCCAAAGTCAGATGCTTAACTGACTTAGTCACCCAGGCACCCCTATTTTGTTTTTCAGTAATTTCTACAACCAATGTGAGGCTGGAACTCACAACTCCAAGATCAAGAGTCACATGCTCTTCCGACTGAGCCAGACCCCAAGGAACCTGCATTTTTGCACTCAATATCATATCATCTCAGCGTGATCCGGCCACCTTGTTGTCTTTCATTCATTTGCTACTGTTGTGTAATTAGTCCACATTTCTTTCTCTCCCGTCAATGGCATTTGAGCATTTTCGGTTTGGCAATACCGTGAACAGCATTTCTACTACCATTCGTATACATGCCTCCTGGCATATGTGTGCAATTCTTGTGGTTGCATCCCAGGAATGGACTTGCTGGGTCTTAGGAGACACAGATGTTCAGCTGTACACAACGTGACTCACTTTCTGGGCTCCAAATGAGGCTACAGTGTGCCACCTGCCCCCAGGTGAGAATGTGGACAAGATGTGGTGGGGAAGAGTTGTTCTGGAAGGTTTCTGGAATTGAATTCTTCCGGAATTGAGCACCTACTGTGTGCCAGTGTGTGAGGGTGCCCTGAGAGGTGATAGGGAAGGGAACCCCCCAGTTGCTGTGGGAATCATCTTCCAAGGAGAATTCCATCCTGGCTGGACAGGGGGAGGGCTTGGGACCCAAGCAGGGCAGACAAAGGGCTCTCTCCTAGTTGGCAGTATCTCCATCCGGGGTTGGGAGGTTGTGTATCTGGTACCTCTGGAGCGGAAGAGGCCTAGGCCGTGCTGAATTCCTCCCATTTACCAATCCTTACCCTAAAGATCTCTCCCCATATCCTTTACCTCACTTTGCATCCATTATCTTTTTTAATTCTCCCAGTGAGAGAGAGATACTATTAACTCCACAGATGAGGCTCAGAGGACGGAAGTGCCTTGCCCAAAGTCACATGGTTTTCCCAACTGCCTGAACAAATCATTCTCCCTTCCTCAGCCTCAGTTTCCTCATCCGTAGAATGAGAATGAGAACACCTGACCCGCCTCACAGACTAGGGGGAGGATTAAATACTACTATGCAAGCCTGAGTCCCGGAGATGCTTCGTGAAAGTCACTTGTTTATTCGTGCTATTGTTATTATTAGGTTGTTATTAAGGGGAGCAGGAACCCAGGATAGTCTGAGCCCTGACTTCTCGGCACCCAATGATGTTGCCTCTTGCAGGGACTCCATGAGATGTGGTAATCATGGCCCATTTTGGTGTCCTCTGCCGCTCTGCCGTGTGTCCTTCAGGACTGCACAGCCCAGCCCCCTCCTCCACACTGCTCGGAGGTCCCAGGGTAGAGGTAGTCGTCCTCCCCTACAGATTCCCCCAAATAGAGGTGAACTGACCAGCGAGCAGATGATGCACACCCCCTATTCTACCTCAGGGCAAAGGAAGACACCGGAGCCCAGCGGTTCACTGGCTTGAGAATATCTGCTGCGCACCTAGTATGTGCCAGGTCCTGCTCTGGGCACCAGGGGCATTGGGAAACAAGACCAGCCTCTGTCCTCAAGTCAGAAAAGGAGGAGACAGAGGACAAAACTGTGCTGAGTACTCTGCTAACGAAGTACTGAGACCTGTTCTATGTAACAGAAAACCAGACAGGCCAAGGGCCCCCCCACCCCCCCGCGGAAGACATCCCAGGGGATATGACCTTCGAGCTGGGCCTTTAAGGACCGGCCAGCGCTCCCCAGGTGCTCAGAGCCTCCTGGGACACCTGCACGTTTAACAGGAGAGGAGACTGAGCCTCGGCGTCGGTCCACCCTACCCGCCTCCTTTAACCAGACCAGGCCGAGCACCGGCTCGGAGTCCGTAGGCCTCGCGCCCAAGCCGGGCCGCCGGTGCCCGCCCCGCACCCAGGGCGGGGCCTCGGCCCAGGTGCGCGGCGGCGGCGCTTCGCGGAGGCAGGAAGTGTGTCCCCAGCGGCGGCCCGTGCAGCGCTCCCGCGAGACGCTCACCTGCGCCCCAGGTGAGCGGCGAGGGGGGCGGGGGGAGGGGCCGGCCGGAGGCGGCTCACCTGGCGGGACAGGTAAGCCCCGCGCGGGCCCGTGGGGGCGCGGGCCGGGGTGGCGCCGGTGTGGAGAGACCCCCCCCCCCCCCGCCCGAGGCTACACCTGGGCGGGGGAGGGTCCCGGGGCCGCTTCCTCGGGCACCACCCTCCCACTTCCGGGGTGCGCGGGCCGGGGAGCGGCCTGAGCGGGCGTCTGGGCTGGGCGGCCAGAATGGGGGTGGGGGGGCCGCGGTCGCCCTCAGGGCTGAGCTGGCTGGGGTCGGGGGTCTCTGCTCGCCCCGGGATGGGTGGCAGTGTCGGGAGGGGGGAGGGGGGCGTGCACACCCGGAGGAACGGTGTCAGGGCGGGAGAGGGGCTGCGTCTGCCCGCGGGCGGAGGGCCCCTGCAGCTGGAGAGCGTGGAGCTCGCCCCGAGGGCCCCGGCTGGTGCAGAGGCTGTGCTAATCGGAGGGGCAGTGCCCGGGTCTGGTTCTCCCTTGCCCCGGGACTGGGTGCCCCCGGATGCCGGATTCGTGGGCTGAGCCTTTGGGGCAGGAAATAGAAGGTGCGGGGACGCCGGGGGCGAGAGCCGAAGGCTATTTCCCGAGCAGGGTTGGGGTGCCCGTCTCCGCTGGGTGTGCAAAGACTAGGCTGGGTACGGGGGTGAGGCCTGTCCTGGGGACCTTGGGCGGAGGGGGGGGGGGTGGTACAGAGACCGACCCGTGTGTGTGTGTGTGTGTGTGTGTGATCTCAGGGACTAGGGGAGGAGAGAGCATCAATGAGAAGTTTGGGGTAGGGCGGGCCTCTGCAGTGACTTGGGGCGCCCGGCGACCGAGCCCCTCCCACGTGCCAGGCACCACACTAAGAAACCCGCACGAAATAACTCATTTAAACCTCACAGTGGCCCAGGAAGATACTCATCTCTCCCAAATTAAAGATGAGAAAACTGAGGCCAAGAGGCTTGTCCCAGGCCACAACAGGAGCAGGGGCCCTCCCCTCACTAAACCAAATGACCAGTGTTCTTAGGGTTTCGGATGTGAGGGCAGCAGCAGCCAGCGGAAGATAGAGCCTGGAGGAAATGGGCTAAGTTGGACTTCAGAAGGGTTTGGACCTAGAGGGGTGGGGAAAACTGAAACAAGCCACTGCCCTTAGTACCCTCCCCATCCCCAACCCCCCAACCCCCCAACCACCCCCCCCCTCCATCTCACCCACATTCCAGGTATGTGGCACAAAACAAAGTACATGGGCTCCAGAGTCTGGTAGAGCACAATACAAATCCTGTATCATCCCTTTCCATCTGGGTGTCTCTGGGCAAGTCACTTCTGAGCTTGAGCTTCCCGATCTGTAAATATAACATTTACAGAACAATTGTTGAGTGTTAGGTAAAGTGAAAGCCCTCTTGGGCTGGAGACTATTTCTGGCCCATTCACTGCTGTTTCTCCAGCATTTAGCACAGTGCCGGGCACATGGTAGGTGCTCAATAAATAATTGGTGGGATGAATTTATTTTTTTTTTAATTTTAATTTTTTAATGTTTATTTTTGAAAGAGTATGAGAGTGTGAGCAGGGAAGGGGCAGAGAGAGGGGCGGACAGAGGATCTGAAGCAGGCTCCGTGCTGACAGCAGAGAGCCCGATGCTGGGCTTGAAATCGAACCATGAGATCATGACCTGAGCCAAAGTCGGAAGCTTAACTGACTGAGCCACCCAGGTGCCCCTGGTGGGTGAATTTAATGAATAGTAGGAAATCCTAAAGCTTTGGAGGTAGAGAAGGAGTGATCCAGACCCTCATCAGTAACCCCTTGAAGGTTTTACATACCCCAGAGCTCAGTGTGGTTGAAACAGTGTAGACGCACCCATCCTCCTCATCCAAGGCCTGAGCCTGGAAGGCTGAGGGCTCCCTATGTGGTCCCTCCGTGGGTATAGGCTTGTCCATGGAGCTGGCAGCTGGCCACTTTGCCCCTTTCCCTCCCAAGTAACAGATAGGATGAGGTATTGAGTAAGACTCTGGGCCAGGCTGCTTGGGTAAAAGTAGATGTGTGGTTTGGATAACTTATTTAACCTATCTGGACCTCTAGGTATATAGTATATAATAATAATAATAATAATAATAATAATAATACCACCAACAAATAGGGTTGTGAAAATTGGTTTAATACATTTACAGTACATAGAACAATGTGGGCCATCAATAACTAACTCATTCACTAGAATGCAGACTCCTGACTGAGGTGAGGGAATTTTTGCCTGTTTTATCCACCAAAATTTAGAACAGTGTCTGGCATTCAGTAGGCCTTCACTAAATATTTGTTAATTGAGTGACTGAATGAATCCATACCCCCAACCCCACATTGCTCAAACCAAGGCAAAGGTTTTTAACCACTTGCCTGTCTGGGTTGTGAGGGACTTTCAAGTCATCTATTAGTCTCTGTCTGTACCCCCTTCCCTGAGACTGCTGCTACCCCTATTCTGGTCAGCCTAGAGCTTGAAGTCCTTTTTCTTTCTACCCCATGGTCCTGATTCTACTCTAAGGCCACACAGAATGTGTCAGTCCCCTGAAGCACTTACTGTATCTGACCCTGTTCTGACACTGAGGCAGAAAGGAGTCAGACACAGTCCCTGCCCCTTGGGGTCATACAGGCTTATCCTCAAACAATGGGTTCAAGGCTGACCCAGCTGACAGAGCCCAGCAGAAAGCTGTAGGAAGGCAGGTTCCCATCCCACTTGGGGATATGGAGGCTCCTTAGAGAAGGAGTGCAGAATGGGGCCGGGGAAGTGGATTGAATAATTACAAGAATAAAGAATTCCTGTATCCTCTTACCTAGCCACCATGGCTGACGTTCCCTCCCTCCCTTTCTCTCTGGAGACACATGAACCTTCGGATTTTCTTGGGAACCTTTTGAGATTAGGTTGCCGACATCATGCTCCTTTACCCCTTAGTGCTTCAGTGTATGTTTCTTAAGAGCGTTATCGTATATAACCATAGTAATCAACTCCAGGAAATTTAACATTGGCATAATACCATTCAATAATATACAGTCTACTTGTAAATTTTACCACTTATCCACATTACCCAGTTTCCAATTTTTCCTCTTGATCAATCCAGGATCACACATTGCATTTAGTTGTCATGCCCTTAAGTTGGGCTTGTCTGATGTTTCCTCCTGATTATATTCAGGTTATGTTTTTTTGGCAGAAATACTTAAGTAATGTCATATCCTTCTTAGTGCAGAGTATCAGGAGGCACATGATGTCAGTTCATCGCATTATCGGTGATGTTAATTTTGATCATTTGATTAAAGTGGTGTCTGCCAGGTTTCTCCAGATTGCTAAAATTCTCCCTGGCTGCAGTAAGTAGAAAGAAATGGAAGTGGCCAGAATGGGAGTCTCAACAGTACCTGGGTGACAGATGACCGTGGCCCTGATTAGAGAGGTGGCATTTATTTGTCCAAAGCACATTGTCTGTTAGAGCCAGAACTGGGACTAGAATACAGATATCCTGATGTTCAGTCCCAAATTCCTCACATACCACCAGTTCTATGACCTCGGTGCCATTAAATCAGGGAGAAAAAGATAAAGGATCAATGTCACAGAAAATCCAGTTTATTACTTGGAAACCCCTACATGTAATCAAGAACCTTCCCAAACATATCACTACATAATGTTCCCTAACTCCCTGAGGCATAGTTATTCGCTCCAATAATGCCTCATATATCCTACATGTTCCATCTTAGGATCTTTTAAGCATCTGTTTTCCCTACAAAACCATGAGCGAATCACAAGAACACGGTCTGTAGTTTATTCATCCTTGGTTTTACAGTGCCTTAACATAGGGCCAGCCTCAGTGTTTGTGGAATGAGTGAAGTTTTTGCTCTGAGTTTGCTAGCAACCAAGTCAGAAAGGGAAAGAAGGTGTGTTTTGTGGCTTTCTTGTCTAATCAAAGGAAGCAAAAGAGGGCTTGGTGTTAAATATTGCTAGGAGAGCAAATCTGAGCCAGACTGAAATATTGACGTGGGGACCGTTACAGCCCCATGTCTGATTGAAGGAAGAGGGGAAAGGGAAGGTAGTAATGCTCAGGTTCTGTAGCAGGTCACATGGAAAGGCTTTTGTTGAGTAGCCTCAGAGACTCTGTGCTGCGTAGGCTTACCAACAGTGGGAATAAACTGGGGGAGACCATTCCCTAGAAAGTGATATCTCAGGGGATTTTTCTTTTTATGTGGTAAGATATACATAACATAAAATTTACCTTTTAAAAAAAAAATGTTTATTTTTGAGAGAGAGAGCACACACATGCATGGATGAGGGGGGAGAGGGAGAGGGGGACAAAGGATCCAAAGTTGGCTCCACGCTGACAGCAGAGAGCCCAACACAGGGCTCGAACTCACAAGCTGTGAGATCATGACCTGAGCTGAAGTCAGACAACCACTTAACCGACTGAGCCACCCAGGCACCCCTAAAATTTGCCATTTAATCATACAATTCTGTGACATCAAACACATTCACATTGTTGTGTAACCATCACTGCCATCCATCTCCAGAACTTTTTCATCTTCCCAAAGTGGAACTCTACCCATTAAACACTAACTTCCCCTTTTCCCCTGCCTCCAGCCCCTGGCAACCACCATTTTACTTTCTGTCTCTAAGAATTTGACTATTCTAGATATTTCGTGTAAGTGGGACCATACGATATCTGTCCTTTGGGTCAGGTTTATTTCACTTGTCTCAAAGCTTATCTATGTTGTAGCCTGTATCAATTTCATTCCTTTTTAGGGCTGAATAACATTCCATTGTATATATACATCATGTTTTGCTTATTTATCCATCTATCAATGGCCATTTGGATTGTTTCCACTTTTTGCCTATTGCAAATAATGCTGTATGTACATTGGAATACAAATACCTGTTTAAGTCCCTGTTTTCAGTCCTTTTGGGTGTATACCTAGAACTGGAATTGCTAGATCATAGGGCAGTTCTGTGTTTGATTTTTGGAGGAGCTGCCACAGTTTTCCACAGCAGCTGCACCATTCTACAAACATTCCCACTTAACATCTTCAATGCCTGTCATCCTCTGGTTTTTCAAGAGTAGCCATCCCAATGGGCATGACGTCCCAGGAGATTTTGACGTGTAGGTGAGACCAGAGACAGAACTTCCTCTTGGGGAGGGAGGGATACTAGGTGAGGGTTCATGGGCATAACCGCACCCTTGATCCTGACTCCTTTCTGGCCTCTCCTCTACAGGTGCCTGGCTGCAACAAATCATGCAATGAGCCATGCCCCGCCCCGGACACCCCCGCCCATCATCTGGGCCCCCACGCCTGGGACCCTGGGAGCGGCCAACAGAGCTATGCCTGGAGACTTTTGATGAGCCATCCCAACCCCCACCAAGCCGCCGCACCCGCAGGCCAGACCCCAAGGACCCTGGCCACCATGGGCCTGAGAGCCTTACCTTCATTTCCGGCTCTGCTGAGGCTGCTGCTGAGCCCCCGGCCTGTTGCCTGCTCTGGCGACCCTGGGTGTGGGACTGGTGCCGGGCTGCCTTCTGCTTCCGCCGATGCCGGAATTGCCTCCAGCGTTGCGGGGCTTGCGTGCGGGGTGGCAGCCCCTGCTTGTCTGCTGGGGACTCCCCTGAGAGGGCTACTGACACCAACTGGTCCAAAGAACACAATGGAGTGCCCCCCAGTCCCGACCGTGCACCTCCTGGTCAGCGGGATGGCCAACGGCTCAAGTCAACCATGGGTAGCAGTTTCAGCTACCCTGACGTCAAGCTCAAAGGCATCCCTGTATATCCCTACCGCAGTGCCACCTCCCCAGCCCCTGATGCGGACTCCTGCTGCAAGGAGCCACTGGCCGAGCCCCCACCCATGCGGCACAGCCTGCCTAGCACCCTTGCCAGCAGCCCCCGTGGCTCTGAAGAGTACTACTCCTTCCACGAGTCGGACCTGGATCTGCCCGAGATAGGAAGCGGCTCCATGTCCAGCCGAGAGATTGATGTGCTCATCTTCAAGAAGCTGACAGAGCTGTTCAGTGTGCACCAGATCGACGAGCTGGCCAAGTGCACATCAGACACTGTGTTCCTGGAGAAGACCAGTAAAATCTCGGACCTTATCAGCAGCATCACCCAGGACTACCACCTGGATGAGCAGGATGCCGAGGGCCGCCTGGTTCGTGGTATCATTCGCATCAGTACCCGCAAAAGCCGCACCCGCCCGCAGACCACAGAGGGGCGCTCCACACGGGGTGCTGCCCCTGCTGCCGCCCCTGACAGTGGCCATGAGACCATGGTGGGCTCAGGGCTCAGCCAGGATGGTAGGTGGAGCTCCACATGGCTGAGGGGCAGAGCAGAGGAGGTGCTGACCAAGGGAGGGCTGCGCTGGGGTCTGGGGCCACTGTGGGTCCACCCTTCAGCCAGTTGCTGCTCTTCCTCCTTTTCCTTCTTCCTCCTTTTCTGAACTCCTCTGCATCCCCTAAGAGGCTCCTTCTGTCCCCTGCTACCACCTGCCAGAGTAACTTGCAGGCCTAACCTGCTTAAGAGGACCCAGGAGCCCATTATGAATTTGGACCTTTGCCCTAACCAAACCCCCTACCCACTCACCACCGCACAGATGCGTGTGTACACGCACACACACTGCCTGTGTCTTTGTTTTAAACACTGTTTCTCTGACCCAGCCAAGGGGTAGGTGACCCCTCCTTCATCGGGCTGGGAGCTGGTGGGGGCTAGGGTTAAAAGGATGTGATAATGACTACTTCCCCCTCCTGTTCCCTCCCTAGAACTCACAGTGCAGATCTCCCAGGAGACCACTGCAGATGCCATCGCCAGGAAGCTGAGGCCTTATGGAGCCCCAGGTTTGGTCCTGACCTGACTAGTAGAGGACACTGCCCTACAGTCTCCTCTGGCAACCCCCCTCTATTCTCCCCTCTCAGCTTCCTCCTGGGGTGGGTGGGCATGGGATCAGAAAGGGACCAGAAGCCCGAGCAGCCAGACCCCATCCCAATCCTGCAGGCTGGCTTAAAGGGTTCACTTGGGAGACATTCAGGGGGCTGTCCCTGAACACAGGGTTCAGAAGCTGCATCTAAGCCCAGTAGGGGAGGACAGTGAAGGGGGCGGGGGGTGCTATCCACTGGTGCTGAAAAGGCACTCTACCCTGTGTGCTACTACTGTTTTGTTGGTCTTCACCAGCCCCCGGGAGTGAGGTCATTACCCATTTACAGACAGCAAGGCTGGGGCTCAGGGAGGTCAAGAAGCCGAGTGGGTCACCCAGCCAGGATCAGACTGACCCAAGCTCAAGTCCTACTCTGCTCCTTCTCAGCAGGCTTTTCCCTGTCCCTGGGACCTAGATGAGCTCCTTCCCCTCTCTGAGCCTGTTTCCTCTTCCCTTCTCAGGATACCCAGCCAGCCACGACTCGTCCTTCCAGGGCACAGACACAGATTCATCAGGAGCACCACTGCTCCAGGTGTACTGCTAACCCCAACCAGCCCCAGTGGTGGCAACTCCTTCTGGGAGTATAGCCCACATCATGAGGAGGGGAAGCAGGACCCCCTTTGGAGGAAGCTGGACCATGAGACCAGAAGCAGTGGCCACCGTGGCTCCTCCTGCCTCAGCTGACTGGTTCCTGGACCATGTGCATTTCACTGGGCCACTGGGCCCATATCCCCCTGGATCCCCTGCTGGCCTGACCCCTGCCTGGGCCTGCTCCTTCCTGCCCCTGGTCTTCAGGCAGCCTCGGTCATGGAAAGCAAAGACTTCGAAATTACCTTCTGGGATTGAATCCTATCTCTATCCCCTTAACATATACCCCATAACCAAACATGCCAACCTCCCTCTCCCCGTGATGGGGAGGGAGAGGGTGACAGCTCAAAGAAGCTTATTTTAATGGACTGGGTTAGGGAGCAGGCAGGGCCTGTCTGGAATTCTGTGGGCCGTGCCCACTCCACATTATGTTCTATTGTTTCTTGGCTGATGGTGATCCGGATGCTAACACAACCACAGTTGCAAGGACAAAGGTAACAGAAGACGGCCTGGTCATCTCAGCAGATACTGTCCTTTCTGTTCAATCTGCTTGGCCGCTGCACAAGAGACATGATAGGGTGCCCAGCCTGCCTCAGTGTTGTGGGGCAGTCATAAGGCTAAAATGATACCAAGAATGTCTACCTGTCAGGTTTCCCCAATAAAGCAGTTTCTGTACCTAAGGAAGGTCTAACAAGTGCTTTGTCATTGTTGAGGGATTCTTTTAGGTAGGCCTAGCCCCCGCCCTCCCCCCGGCTGCCCCAGTTCACTGCCCATCCCTGCAGTTTCCCCAAATCCCTGAGGATGGGTCAGCCCCCACCCAGCCTCCAACTTGCAGTTCGGCTCCCTCTACCTCTCCCTGGTTCTGACAGCACTGTGGTCCACTGGGATCTTCTGGACCTTCCCAACAACCCTGGAATGGGGTCATCCTTTCATGGACCAAGAGGCTGGGGCTCAGAGGGTTCAAGGAACTTGGCCACATGACAAGTAACTGTGGCTCTCAACCTGGAAGCTGGCCTCTTGGCAGTTTTGCCCCAAAGTTAGCAAGCTGACCTGCTTGGGGTAGAAGTAGGGTCCCCTTGTTTGGACATCAGAGCACAGCTGGGTCCAGAAGGATCCTACTTAGCTACTCTTCACACACAGGAGTGTCTTAGTCCTCAGCAATGAGGAGAAAGCAGACCCACCATTCTTGACTGAACAAGATAGACATCCAGGATCCACCTCACCCCCCACAGCGTCTTATTATCTCACAGGCACCTTGTGGCAAGCGACAACTAGGCAAACTATCCAGCTCCCTATCAAATATACAAAATGGAGATGGTCCCCTTGGGGACTGTGACCACAAGGCCCCAGTACCAGTGACAAAACTGTCCCCTTTCCTTCAGCTCTGCTATCTCATCCAGGTCAAGGCCTCTCCAAGATTGAGAATGTCCACAGTGAGAAACTGTCTTAGAGATGAAAACGGAATCAACTCCAGTGGGTCTTAAATTCTGCTGAGTCATGGGCCCCTTTAAGAATATGACACATATTCTGATCCCTGTATCCAGAAAAACTCACCTTTGCTCAGTCACAGACTAAAAGCCTTGTTTTAATTTTCCCTCTAAGTAATGAGAAACAGCCCCAGAGAGGTGTAAGGACTTGCTCTAGGTCACATGGCAGAAGCTGGGCTAAAAGCCAAGCCCCCAGCACCAGCAATAAAAGGCCTGTCCCCCAGGGAAGGACCAGAGGGAAGAGAAAACAGGTGGAGTAAATAGTTTTAATGTGTAACAGTAGGCCAACTGGGGAAGATAAGACACCCCCCACAAGGCCCCAGCCCTTCTCCCATGATGCCCTGGGACCAGTGTGTCTGGGCCAGTCCCATACCTGTCCCAGCCCTGAGGCCCCCAAGTCCCAGGGAAGGGTAGGAAAAGGTGGATGGCTGGGGTTCAGCCCCAAGAGTTCAGGGAGGCATATACGGGCTAGTTGAATTTGGCCTTGGAAAAATCCATCTCCGGATGCTGATCCATGAACCTGGGGAAGGAAAGTAGGAAGAAGGTAAATCAGGCCGTCCCTCTCCCGGAAACTTAGCCCCTTTCTCCCAACCTCCCACGTCAGGTCTAATTTCTTTAGAACCCTGAGCAACTTGGAGCCAGGCCAGGCAAGCGGTAGAGCCTCAGGGTTTTCCTATAGATGGCAATGACCGCTTGTGTTCTCCCTTCCTACCCTGAGATGGCCTTGCCCTCAAGATGACCTCAGAAAGTGATTAGAGTAGGCAAGCTGAGGCTATCAATCCATAAACCTGGCTGGCTCATTCTGGAAGGGGAAGGGCGGCCCCTGTGTCCTGCTCAGTGACCCACTCACTGTCACCCAGGCCTAGACCCAACACCCACCTCCCCCCCAGAAATACCCCCCCACCCCCACCCCCCAAGCCTCCATCTCTGCATTGCTCACTTCTTCAGAATCTCCTGCTTTTTCTGCTCATCCGAGGTGGGCAACCCCATAGACTTCTGCCTCTGGTCGTACATCATCTTTTCCACCATGCTGCGGGTCTCACTGTCCAGGTCTGACAGCTGAGGGCAGGCAGTGACAAAGATGGGTAAAGCTCTGGGGCCACCTAGGCCCTCACCTCCCAGCTGAGGCCCAACACAACCAGCTAAGGCTCACCTTGGAGTTCTCAGGGTTGATCTTCTTGGTATTGATCTCAGGATCAGTGGATACCAAACGGCTCCACCACTCCATCTTGTTGATCTGTGAGGGGAACCACCGGGAGATGGGAGGTAGCCACTCTGTACCCTAGGAACCACCCCCCAACCTTTCCAAAACCCAACTCTCTCCTCTATCCTGTACCTGGGACCCACAAAGCCCTGTGCGGGGACCTAGGGTGCAGATGGGCAAGACCTCTGCCATCCCCAGTGGCTTGGGAAGCAAATGGAGACAGTTACAAATCAGTGTCATCAGGGCAAAAATGAAGTGCAGAGGGAGCTATTCATCCAGGGTAGAGGGACAGAAATTAGAGTGGCACCAGGACTAGGCCTGAGGGACTCATGGTACACCAGATGAAAAAGCAAGAGAGGACATTCCAGTTGGGAGAAGCTAGTGCAAGGACATGGGAGAGGTGAGTGAAAGGCAGGTAGGCTGGGACAGGCCTGACGTGCCATGGAAAGCTTTCCTTTGACTCATGGCACTTCACAGGGACTACATTTATTTACTGGTGTCTGTGTTGCATCTGAGGGAATGAGGCAAGGCTTCCTGAAGGCAATTTTCTATGTTTTGCTCATTGCTCTCTCACCAGCACTTAAAACAGTGTCTGGCACATAGTACATACTCAGGTATTTGCTGCATTGAATGCATGTACAAACCTAATGTAAAACAAGATGCTTTGGTATCAAAGACTCAATCGTGACTCCATCCCTACCTACAGGTAGGAGCCTGGGCAAATCTGAACTGCCCTTTTCCTGATTCTAAAATAGGAATTTTAGATCGAACCATAAAAAAAAAAAATTTCAAAAATTAAAAAAACGGGGGGTGGGGGGGTGCGCGGCACCTGGGTGGCTCAGTTGGTTGAGCGTCCAACTTTGGCTCAGGTCATGATCTCACAGCTCTTGAGTTCGAGCCCCATGCTGGGCTCTATGCAGACAGCTAAGAGCCTGGATCCTGCTTCAGATTCTGTCTCGGTCTCTCTCTCTGCCCCTCCCATGCTCACATGCTATCTCTCTCTCTCTCTCTCTCTCTCCCCCTTAAATATAGACGTAAAAACATTTTTTTTTTAATAAAATAAAATGGGACAGACCTACATTGAAAGTCCTGTGCAGATTAAAAGTGTCCACTAGGCCCCCGGCATGGTCCCTGAGTGAATGAGCAGACACCCTCCCTCCTTTCTCCATCAGGACTCAGACCAGGAGACCAGGCTGCTCACACCTTCTCCAGATGCACCGTCACCACCTTGCCGTCCTCAATGAGCCACGAGCTCTCCTCCACCTTCACCTCGTTGTAGAGCTCCCCGTCAATGATCGCTGGTTGCCCCTTGAGCCCCACCCGGAGGTGCCGCCGATGGATGTCCACCACCACATCCTTCCCCTTCAGCCGGAAGTTCACATGGAAGGGCAACGCCAGCTGCATGGGGCAGGGGAGGTCAGCAGGAGCCCCAGGCTGGCTCCCTAACCTCCTAACCCGAGCCCCGGCCACTCACATCCAGCTCCGACAAGGTCTGGGTCCAGCGGTAGTTGGGCAGGTCGGCCCCGTTGCCAAGGTTGGGCTTCAGTTTCCCTTTGTCTTTCTCATCCTCCTCCTCCTCGTCCTCCTCAGCCTCCTGCTCACAGTTGGGGTGCTCAGCTACTTACCTGACAGACAGACTGAACCCCGCTGGGCCAGGCCCAGGGATGGCACTGGGCATACAGCCGCAAAATGAAACAGACCTGGTCCCTGCCCACTCCAGGGCCCACTGGGAGCCAGAGATAAAAAAAAATGGCTCTGATCTCTGAGACAAGCAGCATACCATGTGACAAAGGACACAGTTGGTGAACAGTGACAGTCAGAGATGGACCCATGGAACCTAGCTGGGGATCCAAGCCAAGGGACTTGGAAAGAAAGCCCAGCACAAAACAGAAGGTCACAAGGTGGCTATGAACAGGGTTCTAAAATAAAACCAGGCTGCCGAATGATCAATTTTCTTTTTCTGTGTCTGTGGGGCTGAGACTCCTACTGCCAGACCAGAAACTCTGGAAAGACAAATGAATGCCCAAGCGTTGTTTGGAAAGCTGGACTTGAGAGGGAGGAGCCCCAGGGGCACATCCCCCACATATATCGCCGCAAAGGGCCAGGCTGGGCCCACAAACCCCAGCCCACCCAAATGATACCTGTCTAAGCACTGCGCTCTCTCTTAGGCTCTCCTGCCAAGGCTTTAAGACCAGTAGGTTTTTTTTAAACCCAATCCTGTGGTCCAATGTCTAGGAGTGGGATCTTGAAGGATGGGGAGGACCCCCAAAGCTGAGGGAAAGGGCATAGGGGAAAGCATCCGAGACATGGGGAAAGGCTACAGAGTCCCTAGAAGTTTCCAAGCCCCTGACTAGGCACCCCCAGTCCAACTCACCTGCTTCCCTGGTGAGCCAACGCTGCCATTCTTGAGCTGGGCCTCATGATTCTCTGCATCCTTTTTCTGTGGTGAAGGGCACAGCAGTTGGCAAGAGCATCCTCGCTGCCAGTGCTGATGGGGGTGCAGGGAGCCCACTCTTACCTGGTCAATCTCCAGCTGCAGCCTCTCTGCCTCCTCATCTGTCAGCTCCTTGATCTGGGGCCCAGAGGTATCTGACTTGGCCTCCTTGGCCAGCCTGGCTGCCCGTTCGGCCTTCTCCCGCCGCTCATTCTCCTGCCGAGATCTCTTCTCCCGCCGGGCCTTCTGCGCCAGCTGATTGTGGTGGTTGAAGGTCTGTGTGATGAGCTGGGGGAGGGACAGAAGGCGAGGAGGCACTGGGGCTGGGGCCAGTATCCCAAGGCCTGGAGTCCAGTCCCGCCTCTATCTGCTGGGTGCCTGGGCAAAGGCACTGCACTCAGAACCCAAGCTCCTCATCTATACAATGGTTGGGGGGGGGGGACACTGTACACACCTATCTCAGAACTCGAATGAACAGCTGCAAAGTACCTGGCACGATAAACAGTGGTTACTTAAAAAACACACAGTCTAGTGACTAAGAACACGACAGTGAAGCCAGACGGGCTGAGTTCTAACCCAAGCTGTCACACACTAGCTATTGTATTTTTGGCAAAGAACTTAACCTGTAAGAGCTTCAGACTCCTCACCTGTGAGGATGAATCCCTATACCTCACAGGGCTGTTGTGCAGACCCAATGGTAAGTGCTCAGAAGGTCCTTCCCTACAGAGCAGGGCTGTTATGAACAGAACTCCAGTCTCCGCCCAAGAGACCTTTCCTGAGCCTGCAGGCCTGCACTGACCTGCTTCCCTGACTGATCTCTTCCCCATGCGTACCTGTCTCCAGGACAGCAGCAACTCAGCCAACACATCCAGGATCACCACATTAGCAGGAAGCCAGAGAGAGCTTTCTTGAGGGAAAAGGCTAGACTCCTCCTCTCCTCAGCCCGAGAGCTATCAACGTCAAATCCTTCCTCTCCCACTGTGCCTTCCCAGAATGTTTCCAACCCACATCCTGCTAGCTGGTCTCCCTGCTGCCCAAGAGCTACCACAATACTACTGCCACTGTCACTAGCTGGCTGCGTGGCCTTGGACAAGTGAATGACTTTGACACTTTCTAAGCCCCAGTTTTCTTACCTGTCATGAGAATCGAATAGGACAAGTGCTTACCAAGAGGCTGGCACGGTCCTTGCCACATCATAGCCACATACACAGTGTTAGCTTCCTAACACCCCTTGCCCGACTGAGGCTAATCCAGTGTCAGCCGGTTAGGGGTGGGGACAAGTATGTTCTCCCCTATAAAAATACAATGGGAGAGATGGCCCACCTATTCATACCAATAGGTCTCAAGATGTGGTTCCCCACATCCGCAACACCACCATCACCCACAGCTTGTTAGAAATGCTAAACCTCAGTCCCACCCCAGACCTACTGAATCAGACATTCCGGGTGGGGCTCGGCAGCCTGTCTTTTTAACAAGCCCTCCTGCCCAATTCTCAAGCAGACCCGACAGTCACACCTAGACTGGAGTTCCCGGACTACTCCTTCTACCTGTGTGACCGGAGGTCATCACTCTGTGCTTCTATGTCATTATTACCAAAACCAATCTTGCATAAGTTGTTCTTTGCCTAAAATGTCCTTGTCCCTACTCCCAGGTCACCTGGCGATCTCCTGTTCATCCTCCAGGATCAGCTCCAGTGTCTCTCCACCCTCAGCAGGCCCAGGAACATACCCAACTCAGGAAACCCACCTGTGTCTGTCCACACATCTGGAAGAGGCCTCGCGGGCACTCAGCACATGATCGGTGGTCAATTTACCACCTTCCAAACATCTCTGAGCCACAGCTGGATGGAAGGAAGGGTCTGCAAGAGCTGAGGGGCATAGGTGGGGCTCAGGTTCACAAGTCACCCATGGGCTCCTAGACCTAGGTTCTACCAAATGCCCCGTGGCTTCTCATTCATTTGATGTCCGTTCCTCCGGCTACCCCCAAACTCCCAACCTCATGCCACATGGCAGTAGTTCTACACTCTACAAGGCTGAAGGGCACCAAAAGCATCCCCCAACCAAATGGGTTAACAAAATGGAGTGTGTGTGAAAGAGAAGGGAGTCACCTGAAGGCCATTGTGCTGTCAATAGAATCAGTCATGGGACAATTTCGCCAGCGAAGGCTGTTCCACCAAAGGGCCTTGGTCCCAAATCCCTAATCGGGAAGACCTTGAACTCAAGCCATTTGCCAACCAGTGGCCAAGGGGAGGCGGGAGCAGGGCCCTCCCCTCTCCCAGCTCCAGTGAATCATGTTACATCCCATTCGTCCTGTTCCTTCCTAGCTCCTGGAGGTTAGGTGAGGGCAGAGCTGAACCACCAGGCACAGCCAAGGCCAATCACAGCAGTCTCTGACCCCTCCTCCCAATCTCCTCCCACCAGCTTTACCCAGGCTCAACCCCAGGCAGAGACCCCTGGGGGTGTGGAGCCTACTCTATGGTGCCAACCAGGAGGCTGTCAGAGAGCCAAGCATCTGTTACTAGACACATCTTTGGGAACCACAGCCCAGCAGAGCAGGGAAGGATGAGGACAGCTGGGCTAATTCTACAAGACAGGCCCCAGGGGCACCTGGGTGGCTCAGTCGGTCGAGCTTCTGACTCTTGATTTCAGCTCATGATCTCACAGTCGTGGGATCAGTCTCCAAGGCAGACTCTGTGCTGAGTGTGGAGCCTGCTTGGGACTCTCTCTCCCTCTCTCTGCCCCTTCGCCGCGCATGCACAGGTGCGTGCACACACTTGCACAAGCGCTCTCTCTCAAAATACAAATAGACATTTAAAAAAAAAAAAAAAAGGAAGATGACAGGCCCCAGACTGTTAAGCGGGCAGACCTGAACACTGGCTTTCCCTGACCAAGGCTGGGTGATCGGGGAGTAAAGAGCGGTTCCCACCAGCCTGGCAAGAAGAGACACTGAGAGGTAGGAGATATTTAACCTTACCATGGCGAGGGTACCCTAAAACATCGGAAGGAGAAAACATACGCCTGTTCTAGAACTTCACATAAATTAAATCATTCAAGAAGTACTCCTGTGCGTCTTCCTTTGAAAAGCTGAACAATATTCTATTAGATCCATCATATGTATATATGACACTATTCATCCATCAGTGGATGCTTGGATTGCTTCCACTTTTGGGTTCTCGTGCATAGTGCTGCTGTGAACACGGGTGTACAGATCTCTCAAGACCCTGCTTTCAATTCTTTTGGTTATGAACCCAGAAGTGGGATTGCTTTGGCTCCAACAGGTTCAGAAAAGGACCATGAACTTGATTCTCAAATGCCAGCCACTTCATCTACATTACCTCTTTTTATCCTCACAACAGCCCTATGAAATAAGGATTTAGACCCCCTTACAGCTGCGAAAAATGAGGCTCAGAGAAAACGTGATTTACCCAATGCCACACAGTGGTAAAGCAGGAAATGGAGGGGGAGACTGGAATTCCAACTCACGTCTACCTGATTCCAGAGCCTTTGCTCCTAACGGGTGCACTTAAAAATGATGTACCTGGTGGCCTGTACACAGCAGGCACTCAATACCCAGGAGTTACTGTGTTACACATGGAGACCAGGTGGGAAGGCTGGACAGGTTTCTGCCTGCCCGAGAGTCTGACCCACCTCCTGGGGAAGAGCTGAATCTAAGTGAACAAAGAGCCAAGGAGCATGACAAGGTCTAAGACGGGACCAGCAGACAACCATACATGGCAGCTACCATCACCCCCATACCTGTAAGACACCACTTCTTTATTCACCGCTCTCCCTTCTTCCAACTATCTCTTAATCATCCTTCATACCTCAAGCACGGCTTCCTCACAGTCTTCCTTGAGCCCCCAACCTAGGGCAGTCCCCCATTTAATGTTCCTAGGGCTTCTGCCCGAACACCCACTTCTTCATTTATTAAGGGGTGGGGGCAGCATGCTACACCGTGAGATCCATGAAAACAAAGGCCAGTCTGTATTCACCTATGTAATCCCAAAGGGTCTGGCATAATACCTACCACAGACAAAGCATTAAGTGTTCAATAAATGTTCACTGAACGAATGAACAAATGCTATTATAAGGCAGTCTGGCCCGCAGAGAAACAGGAGGTGCTGGCGCTAACACAGAAAGAATATTTGAGCCAGAAGGGGTCCTACAGGTCAGTAAGTCCACCTTCTTCCACTTTGCAGACATGTAGATTGAAAGGACGAGAGAATTGGTGGGAAATCAACCAACCCACACACTGGGCTGAGATTCCAGGACTCCCACTCTCAAGCCAGTGTGTCCATGACAGAGTAGCCTCAGATCATCAAGACACAGTATAGCACATTCTAGCTTGTCAGATGCCTGACACCACAGGAAGCAGTTTGCAAAATGTCTCCCCCTTGTTACTATGTCTCTTTACGTGAAAACAGTATCGATGTCCTAAAAATCATTGTTCGGTGAGGTAACATTTTCACAACTTACCAATTTTCAAAAATATAATTACAAGCTAAAGTATCAGAAGGAAGTTCAAGGTCTCAGAGCCTGTACCACAAAATGCAATTCCCAAATCCATGAACTTTGGGTCACCGTATCTGGGAAGACTGGGATTGGTTGGCTTTAAGTTTTCCTGTATTTGTTTTCTAAGCTCAATTTCTAACATTTGCCCACTCTCACCACCAGGTAGGTAATTAGATAAAACTTCTTCAATGGAAAAGGAATCCAGCAGCATGCGGTCAAGGGCAGAAGACAGTTTTACAACAGACTCTGGTTCCAATGGTGGCTCTCTCACAACTTAGCTCAAGACTGAGGACAAAGTGCCAAACACCCGTGAGCCAATTTCCTCATTTGCAAAATGGGAATAGTAACACCTGTCCTTCTCAAACTGCTAAAGGATCACGGGAAATAGAGGCAGATAAAGCACCTGGCAAGGAAACGGGCTTCAATAAACGACAGCTTGGTTCCCGTCCCCAACTCTTCACCCTTGGCATTTTACTTCTGCTGAAGGCTATTATTACGCCAAAAGAAGACCAGGGGAGCCTTTCTTCTGAAGAGACAGAGCTTCCCAAGGGACAGCAGGCCCCAACACTCACCTTCTCTGCCATCCCCTCTTCTCCTCCAACGAAAAAGTCTGTTTTGCGTCGAAGGAAGCTGAAGAAAGTATTCACAAGCTGAAAGACAGAAGGAGACTGCAGCTGTGGAGATGCCACAACGGGAGCCCCTTGACTGCACAGAAATCGGTTTCTTGTCCAGGAGGGATCTTGGGACTTGACTGTTTTACCCCAAGCCTCTCATCAGAGGAGACAGCCTCCCTAACAGGTCCTACCTTAGTCACTTCCACGAGGAAGCCTAACTTAACCTTATTTAGATTGCCTGAAAGGTAGATTTCTCATTTCTCCTGTCTATGGGTACATGGGTTTCATATTCCTTGTGGGTCTAGAAGGAGCCTAAGGATATAGAACACTCCTCTCAATCCAGGGGTTGAAACATCTAGGCCCAGCTTTCCTCTCCAGACAGTAAAAGTCCATCCAGACTGGCACTGGCTGAGTTACTAGGGCAGAGACGGAAGGAGGAGAGTATATGAAGCCACTTCAGAGAAGTTTAAAACCAACTAACTCTGACTGGTACACCAGAGTATCCAAATGGTTAAGAATACAAGTTTGAAGATCAGACTGATACATATTAGCTCTGTCATCTTGGGGAAGTTTCTCAACTCTAAAACAGAAACAGCAGCAGGACCTATTTCTAGGGACCCTGTGAGGATCAAATGAGATAATGGAGGTGAGGGCCCTTAGTAGCGCCTGACCCAGAGCAAGAGACCTCCTATATTAAGCCATAGCTTTTTTTCTTTTTAATGTTTATTTGAGAGAGAGACAGAGAGAGACAGAGACAGAGTGTGAGTGGGGGAGGAGCAGAGAGAGGAGGAGACACAGAATCCGAAGCAGGCTCCAGGCTCTGAGCTGTCAGCACAGAGCACGCAGAGCAAGAGACCTCCTGCCAGAGTGAACTATGGCTTATTCTGTCTACATCCCCAAAGCTTGGCACCAGGCTCAGCGTATATGCTCAGTAAAACTTTTCCTGAATGAAATGATCTAACGGTGACCAAGAATTAGCACCTTAGCGCTTTTATCTGCCCAAAAGTTCTAGCATCAGATTTAGAACCACTCGTATCTTCATGGTTTGAATTTCTACTTCTAGACACTTTTTTGATTCACTCAAAAATGAACTTGTTCCCAAATCTAATGTCAACAATTCAGGAGGATGAGGAAGGGAATCTTTCACACCTGCAAATTAGTAACTCTCTTCCCACCTCAAAAGGCTTAGGAGTCCTTGGTCTCCACAGGCACCTGGGTAAAAGAATGGGAATAGAAAGCTCAAAGAAAACTTGTTCCCAGTGAGACAAAGAATCAGCAATGGACTGTGGAAAGCACAATGGCCCAAGGAGTCTGGTCCTGTCTGGTCAGGAACCTGTTGGATGATTTTAGGCGAGTTCCTTTGGTTTCTTTACAGAATGAGAGTTCTGGAACCAATCTCGATAGGCTTTTCTATTTCTAACTTTCCACGTTTTTGGCCCAAAAAACCAACTCCAGAATCTGTAACAGTTGGTTCTTATCGTTCATATGCTATGTGTTATTATGCAATCACTATGTATGAATTATGCTTTTGAAAAGTTTTAAGCTCCATCAGGGCCAGGGCAGATTTCTGCTCACATCTATATGCCCAGGACCCAGTCTGGTGAGTGTCTGGCACACATCAATCACTCGAGAAGTATCTGAATGAACAAACCTGACTACTGAGAATTCCTTACTGTCCTTCGAGACTTTTCCTGTCCAACAAAGATTCGGAAATTAAAGGACTTGTAGCTCTATCTCAAAGACAAAGGAACTGAGGCTTGGAGACGTGGAAAGGTCCCTTGTAGGTAGGTGCTGGAAAAAACTGTGAACCCAGGCCTCCTACTCCCCATTCACGGCCTAAAGGGACCACGTGCTAACATCACCCCGCCCCACCTCCACCACCACCACCACCCCCCACCACCCCCCCCCACACACACACATTCGCCAGCTCGGTCCAGGTCTTGGTAGATGCAAATCCCAACGTATAGGATGCTTCATCCTAAGAAATGCTCTTCGGGGGAGGCCATCAGACGGAAAACGAGGCCGGAAGCATGTATGAGACTGGGGACGGGTTAAGGGAGAGGGCAGCGGGTTTTCCAGAACCGCGTTCGGAGACGCCGGAGTTGCTAGATACTAAGCGGGGCCGGGAGCCCGGGACAAAAACGAATGGGGCCCTAAGTGCCACGGGGAGGCCAGACCGGAAGCTGGGTCGCAGTGAGGACGTAGGAGGAATCCCAGGAACCCGCGAGGCCCAAGGGTGAATCTCGACCCCAGAAAACAGAGAAGTGGAGTAAGCGTGGCTAGGACCGCGCGGGTTGGCGAGCGCCTCAGGACCAGGCCAGGCCGACGCCGCGCGGGCCGTTACCTCCTGCACGCCGCCCTCGTGCTGCTGCGCCATGGCCAGCAACATGCCGTCGAACCGCTCCTCCTCCTGTTCTCCGCCCATCGCGCCTGCCTCTAGCCACGCTCCGAGTTCCCAGCTCCGCACTCGCGTCCCGCGTTCTCCCTGCTCTTTCGGGTCGCGTCCGGCCCAACGGCTCCAGTCGTCCGCCTTCCGCAACGGAGCCGGAAACACGCACGCGCCGCACCGCCCAGGCCCGCCTTCTCGCCCTGTCTTCCCGCCTCCCTCCGGGCCCGCGACCACTGACCGCGCGGCAAACAGCCCGCTTCACCGACCATTGGTCGACATGCTGAGCCAATCGTCGAGCGCGTCCAGGAAGCGGTGGGCGGAGCAAGGGTCCCGGAGTTTGGCGTGAGTTGCTATGGTCACCAGATGCTTTGGAGCCTTCCAGAAAACCCTGAACTGAAAAATCTGGCCGGGTTGGAAGTTAAAAAGGGACAAACTCTGAGCTTCACCCCTGAGAGTGACTTCCCAGCTTGTAGAAAAGTGGAACTGAGAGTGTCCTAAGTCCTCTCTTCCAGTCCTTCCATGAGGCAGCGGAGGCCCTAGCCCAAAGGAAAGCCTACTTCTGTCATCATCACACACTTGCCAGGACCAGTTTCTTGGGATGACAAACTGTACAGTGGCTCGAGCCTCGTCCTGGGAAGGGCTCCGTGCTTGGTTTAATGCTCTTCTGATGCAGTCTTGAAATTCTTAATTTTTGAACAAGGGACAACACGTTTTGCACCGGGCCCCACAAGTTATGGAACGGTATTCAACCTTCAGTGGGAGACACGTCCCAGCCATCTATGGAAAACCGCTCCACTTTTGCGGTGAAATTCATCATCTTAGTCTTCTCAGGGATTCTACCCTTGTTATTGTCCTTTTTTTAAATCTCCTGCATCACAAATGTTTTTCTTCTGGATCATTCCCTTCAATTTACAAACATGCTCTAATGTCGCTTATTTTTTACCATTCCGTGACTCCCATTTTCTCATCCTACCACTGCAATTTTCGGTTCTCACTTACAGCAAAACTTGAAAAGATTGCTATACTTGTCTCTCCACTTTGTTACCTTCTATCTTTCCTCAATTTATTGTAATTAGTTTTTTTCTTTTTTTAACATTTATTTTTGAGAGAGAGAGACAGACAGACAGAGCACAAGCAGGGGAGGGGCAGAGAGAGAGGGAGACACAGAATCTGAAGCAGGCTCCAAGCTGTCAGGCTGTCAGCACAATGCCGGACGCAGGGCTTGAACCCAAGAACCGCAAGATCATGACCTGAGCCGCTGTCGGTCGCTTAACCCGACTGAGCCACCCAGGCACTCCCTAATTAGTCTTTTCTTAAAAGACTCTAACCAAGGGTACAATGACCTTGTGTTGCCAAAGCCCATGGACCAATATTATCTTCCTCAACTTCCCAGCTGCATCTGACAGTTTGCTCCCTCTTCCTTCTGGAAACACTCCCCCCACCCCCCGCCCCCACCCGGCCTTCAGGCCATACATAGGTCTCAGAAAACACAGCTCTCCACGGTGAGAAAAAAAAAATCCAAGACGTATCTTTTTAATGTTTATTTAATGTTTTGAGAGACAGAACACAAGCGGGGGAGGGGCAGAGAGAGAGAGAGACAGTATCCAAAGGAGGCTCCAGGCACTGAGCTGTCAGCGCAGAGCCCTATGCGGGGCTCAAACCCACAAACCGTGAGATCATGACCTGAGCCCAAGTCGGTCGCTTAACCCACTGAGCCACCCAGGCGCCCCAAAAAACCCAAGCTCTAAAACCTTGGAGTCCAGCTTTACATGACCATCCCCCACAGAGGGGTCTCCTTCTCCTCCTCCTCCACTGCCTCCTTTAGAAAATGAGGGTGAAAGCAAGAGCAATAATAATGACCACTGCCCTTCCTTTACTGAGCACTTGCTGTGTGCCAGGCTCTTTGTGTCCTGAAAAACACCTAGGAAAGGCATTATTAGAGGCAGAGTTTCTGTGAATCTAATGAAACTTGAACCTCAGCGCCCTTCACTTGCACATCCAATGCCTTGGGAAGAAGCTGGGCAAAGTCTTCTTTATATAGATATAGATATAGATATATAGATGTTTTATAGATGTTTTATAAATATTTTACAGATATTTTATAGATATTTTATAGATATATTTTATAGATATAGATATTTTATAGATAGATATAAATACTAATAGTTCATGAGTTCAAGTTTGAGCCCCGAATTGGGCTCTGAGCTAACAGTATGGAACCTGCTTGGGATTCTGTCTCCCTCTTTCTCTGCCCCTCCCCTGTGCACTCTCTCTCAAAATAAATTAAAGCTTTAATATATATATTTTTATTTTGCAAAAATAAAAAGTTTAAATTATAATTGCTCAAGACCACTGTTTGTACTGTTTTTTGCCCACTCTATCCCACTTCCCACTATGAGTGATTCCCAAGACACCTGGGAAGAACCTGGGTGGTGGAGGAGAAAGAAGGACATGTAAAGAGAAGAAGCAAATCTGTACAAAATTCTTTCAGTCATCATTAAATTGTCACTTCATAGTGATGCCAACTCAAAATGGAAGCTCTCTCCTATAAAGAATATGCAGCATATACAATTATAAATACTCCGTGCATAGAGGCGCCTGGGTGGCTCAGTCGGTTGAGCGTCTGACTTCAGCTCAGGTCATCATCTCACAGTCGGTGAGTTCAAGCCCCATGTCGGGCTCTGTGCTAACAGCTCAGAGTCTGGAGCCTACTTTGGATTCTGCGTCTCCCTCTACCTCTGCCCCTCCCCTGCTTGTGCTCTGTCTCTCTCTCTCAAAAAATAAACGTTAAAAAAATTTTTTTAAATAAATACTCCACGCATATATTTCTTTTTTGATAGTAATTACGCAAAGTAGAATTTATCAAAATTCCTACTACAAACCTATAAGCACGACTACAAGTATCAGAAACATCTGTGTGAAGTATCCTGGCTATCAAGAATAAGACATGTTTTTATTCCTAAAAAAGAAAAAAAAAAAGAATAAAACCTGTTTTTGATCAACCATTCCAGAGGAAAGACAGAATCACCGCTCCATTTTCACTGAAGGAATTTATTTTTAAAAATTTTTAATTTTTTAAAATATTTATTTTTGAGAGAGAGAGCATGAGCAGAGGACGGGCAGAGAGAGAGAGGCAGACAGAGGATCCAAAACGGGCTCTGTGCTGACAGCAGAGAGCCCCATGTGGGGCTAGAACTCACCAGTGAGATCATGAACTGAGCCGAAGTCTGACGTTCAACCAAATAAGCCACCCAGGTGCCCCTGAAGAAATAAGGGGGAGGGAGCCACAGTGGCCCAGAGCAAAAGTCAGAGCCCCAGCAGGGTGAGGAAGGTGGCCATATGGCATGGGGTCCAGCAAGGTGAAGAAAGTGTCCCTGAGTGGGAGGGGGCAGCCAGACACAAGCTATCAGAGCCCAAGTGGGGTAAGGAGGGCATTTCATAGGGAATCGGGTGGTGGTAAATATGGGAGACTGATTATAAATAGATCCAATAAGTGAATAAATTCAGAATGATGAAAGCCAGAGTTCTCGGTGTTGGAGAAGGGAGTTATAAATATAAAAAGGGGAGAATGAGAATGAACCCTGTTATAGTAGATTCGAATTGCAGGTAATAGTCTGAACCCATGTTTTATAGTATGTATAAATAGATATAGAAATAAATATAACTGTAAGTGTGTGGGGGGGTGTACTCTCCTTAATTCTGGAAGGGCCTGGGAGCAGTGACACCCTCATAACAGTGAGCAAGTCCAGGTTTCTAATTACCCTCCCAGTACCCAGATCATGGTTTTTAAATACTACTCTCCACTAAAAGATTGAACCAGAGCTTCTTGGAGTACTGGTTGATTGCAGGGGCTTGAAAAGAGGTATCTGCTTAGACCGGAAAACAAAGGATGTTCAAAGAATGATGGGGCATGACAAAAGGACAGACTCCAGCTTGAAAGAGCTCCCGTGGGCCAAATCTGTGACAATCTGAGCATTCAAATAAATAACGATAGTAACAGATTACAAGCCACTAAACAAAATAGGAGAACATGAGTTCATAAATAAATACATACATACATACATTCCAACTATGAGAAGGTATGTATCTACATTTTCAAAATACCTCCTCGCAAACTACAGATTCATTACAAAGGGGAAGAGAGTAAGTATAGTGGAGAGGCCTGGCAGACATCACCTTACTCGGGTGACCAACGAGAACCACAGGACAGATGGAAATGTGTGCTATCTGATAGAATGAATCAAGAACACCTCACTTCTGTGATATTCCTGCTAAAGGTACATAATCTGAGTCTGATCACAAGGAAGCCTTAGACAAACCCAAAATTGAGAGCCTTGCTACAAACTAACTACAACTCTTCAAAAGCGTCAAGGTCGTGAAAGGCAAGGAAAGACTGAGGGACTTTTCCTGACTGACAGAGACTAAAGAGACATGACAAATGCAGCGTTGAGATTGTGGACGGAGCCCTGTCTCTGGAATACTTCCTCTAGAGCATTTGCTGAAGCTTAAGTGAGGTCTGAGATTAGATGGGAAATGGAAGGGAAGAGGCAAGCAAAGAATGTGCAGCTAAAACACGTAGGCAAATATCGTCAAGCAATTAATCAAAGTATTGTGTTATTCTCCCGGGTTTGTGACATTCATGTTTTTCTGTCAGCTTATTTTAAGTTTGTAATTGGCAGCGATTAGTTTTCTCATTTTATTAGAAAAAAAATTTTTTTTAATTTTGGGGGGCACTTGGGTGGCTCAGTCGGTTGAGTATCTGACTTTGGTCAGGTCCTGATCTCACAGTTCGTGAGTTCAAGCCCTGCATCAGGCTCACTGCTGTCAGTGCAGAGCCCTCTTTGGATCCTCTGACCAACCCTTCCCCCCGCTCCTCCCTCACTTACACTCTTTCTCCTAAAAAGAAATAAGCATTTAAAAAATAAAGATTTTTTTTTAATTTTTAAATAATCTCTACACCCAACATGGGGCTCAAACTTAAAACCCCAAGATCAAAAGTCACATGCTCTACCTACTGACTGAGTCAGCCAGGCCCCCCCATGTTTTCTCACTTTAAATATTCGCTTTCATACCTGATTTTCTATTCCTAAAGAGGACCTTCCAAATTGTAGAAGCTTCAGGGCCCATAAACTCAATATGCACTATTGGCCTTTCTTGTACCTTTTAAAGATGAGGAAACTGAGGCACAGCAATGTAAAGTGACTTGCCCAATGACGCTAAGTGATGGGGCAGGATTTGAACCGAGGGGTCTGACTCCAGTCTCCTTCGAGGGGATGCTGAAGAGGTTTCAGTTGTGGAAGGTTGTGGAAGGAACTTTACAAATGTAAGGATTAAGATTATTCACAATCGAATGAAAGATGTGCACCTGTTTGTCTGCTGGGGCTTGGTTCCTTAGGCAGAGGAAAGGGAGGAGCAAAGTCCTCCTACCGAATGCCAGAAACTGCTTAGAATTTCACATCTAGCACCTCACTGTGTTATTGTCCCAGATGAAGCTCCTGAGGCCCACAGAGATTAAGGGATCAGCCCAAGGTCACACAACTGGAAAATGACAGAGCCAGGAGCACGTGCCAGGGATGGTGATGGCTGCCCAACCGTGTGCTATAGCAGAAGGCTTGCCAAGCTGGGCTTGCCAAGGTCCATGAACACGACACAGCCGAGGACCTTCCCACCCTCTCCTCGACCCCATGCCCCACCGTCCTGAGACAGATGCCTGGGACAGAGTTGCCACGTGGCTGGCGGCAGAGCAGCGTTTCTGCCCGGATCGTAAGTCGGCAATATCTGTGGACCAGGTAGCCGCGAGGTGGAGACCCGGGTAGCCACCAGCTCTGGAAAGCTTAGGCTACACAGATCTGGCTGAACAACTGGGCCAGCGGATCCAGGGGAACAAGCGAGGACTTTGGAGTCAGACAGATCTGGGCTCTGTCTCTTCTTGGTGGTGTGACCTTGGGCAAGTCACTTCACCTCTTTGAGTTTCGAAAAGTAAGAATCTTGCCTCATAGGCAAGCTCTAATATTAGACTGGAAAGTTCTTGGCCCACAGGAGGTGCTCAGTAAGTAGCAGCCATATTTCAATATCGTTCCGGGAGGGCTTCTCAGCAGACACAGCCTTTCGGGAGCTTTAGGAATCCAGGCTGAGGAGAGAGAGTTCTTCAGGACCTTATTTCTGCAGGGTCCCCCCCCCCCCGCCAAGAACTGGAGTCAGAGGAGGGAGGCCTCCTAGTGTGCACAGTGGGCAAAGTCCTCCCAGCCCCCCAGGGTCCTGGCTCCCTTCCCTGCAGCCTGTTCCTTACCAACAACAGGAGCAAAGCCCCAAGGTTAGGCAAACAAGTCAGTGATAAGGCACTTCCAGGTTGGGCCTTGCATTCAAGGCTTGTCCAGCTCTGGGGTTGGCTTCCCAGCTTAGTGAGAGTCCTACAGGCACCAATAGGGAAACCTGCCATGACCACCTGCTGATGGTGCACCTGAGGCCTTGGTGCCCTGGTACAGCCTGGGTTAATGACCTTGTTTATCCACTTGAGTCATCCGATAAGGGGCAGTCGGGCCAGCGAGCAGGCAGTCCTGTACCCTGCATAGGCTGCTTCATTGACTAAAGTGATATCAGGGCCACGTGGAGCTCCCAAAGCCCCCTCCCCCACCACTTCCCCACCAATCCTGCAGGGTCAGTGCAGTGTTTCTTTTTTTTTCAATGAACATGACTTCTGGAGTCAAGGTTGTCAGGCTGTTCCCCCCTCCCTCCCACTGGGGTTATAAATAGCACCCACAGCGCAGAGCAGAGGGCAGGAGAGCTGGGAGGAAGGAGGAGCAGATCCCCAGCCATGAGTTCGAGCCAGCCAGGGACCTGCTCGTGTCGGGGTGCTGCAGGCCGCCCGGCCATTCTGTATGCACTTCTGAGCCCTAGCCTCAGGGCCAGGCCGTCTGTGCCCCCAGCCCGTAGTCATTGCCTGTGCAGGCAGCACCGGCCTGTCCGGCTGTGTGCTCCCCATCGCACCTGCCGGGAAGCCTTGGATGTTCTGGCCAGAACAGTGGTCTTCCTCAGGAACCTGCCGTCCTTCTGCCAGCTGCCCCCCCAGGATCAGCAGCGGCTGCTGCGGGGCTGCTGGGGCCCCCTCTTCCTGCTGGGGTTGGCCCAAGACACTGTGACTTTCGAGGTGGCCGAGGCACCAGTTCCCAGCATACTCAAGAAGATCTTGCTGGAGGAGCCCAGCAGCAGCTCAGGCAGCGGCCAGCTGCTAGATCGACCCCAGCCCTCGCTGGCTGCGGTACAGTGGCTTCAGTGCTGCCTGGAGTCCTTCTGGAGCCTGCAGCTGGGCCCCAAGGAATATGCCTACCTGAAAGAGACCATCCTCTTCAATCCTGGTGAGCTTCTAGACACTCCTGGGGCCCAGCCAGGGAAGGCGCCTGCTAAGGGCTTCACGTCCATTATCTCTTTGGGTCCTCATTATCACCAAAAAGCCACCTCACAAAAGAGGCTCAGAGAGGTTAAGTGATTTGCTGAAGGTCCACACAGCCAGGTAGGGGCAAAGCAGGGATGGGAACTTAGGTTTATTCATTCCCAAGACTAGCCCTGGCCACTCTATCAAAGAAAGTGTCCTGACCCTCAGGGAAGGTGGGAGTTGGGGGCGGGAAGATGGGCAGACACAGCTGTGCCTCCGTCACAGAAAATTCTGTGGGTTCAGGAGGACCCCATAGAGAAGAATGGAAATGTGAGATGAGAATTCCTCCCCAAAAAGCCCTAGTGGAATATCTAAATTATAGTAATTATGGTGATAGTAATGAATATTCATTTTATGCCTGCCATATGTCAGGCTCAATTATAAGGGTTTTGCATAGACTAGCTGATTTAAACTTCATAAAGTTTAGGAGATAGGTACTATTATCTCCATTTTACAGACGAGGAAACTGAGGCACAGAGATCAATTTATCCAAGGCCATGCCACTGATAAGTGACAGTGCGGGATTCAAACCCAGGCAGCCTGGCTCTTACCCATTACTCTGGGCTGTCCCACAAATGGACGGATAAATAAAATGATAAATAAATAAATGGGGGAGGTAGTAATGGGGCCTCAAAGGCCAACCCCGCAACCTCAGGGCTTGGGCCAGGATTGCTGCCTGGGAGTGGGGTACTCACCAGCCCTCTTCACCTTCTCTGCCCACAGGTGTGCCGGGCCTCCACGCCTCCTCCCACGTTGGACACCTGCAGCAAAAGGCTCATCATGCTCTGTGCAAGGCCCTGGAGACCTGGTGCCCAGCAGGCCAGGGCCGCTTGGCCCGTGTCCTCCTCACAGCCTCCACCCTCAAGTCCATTCCGCCCAGCCTGCTTGGGGACCTCTTCTTTCGCCCTATTGTTGGAGACACTGACATCGCTGGCCTCCTCGAGGACATGCTTTTGCTGAGCCAACCTGTTCCAGCCCAGGCAGAGATCAAGTGTAGGTTGGGCGGAGGCTGGCAGCGCTGACTTGGCCCAGCTGTTCCCGGGGGTGGCCTAATGCTCCCAGAGGGGGCAAGTCTGCATAGGCAGCGCTTCTGGAGTAAGTTGGTCCTCGCCCAACAAGATGGGCTTTGGGGCTCTGCACCCACCACACCTGTCCCCTTGGCCGTCCTTGGTTTGACATGGTGCTCCAGCTCTCCGGCCATCCCTTAGTGATTCCTAGAGCCTCTGGGCCAGGATTCCTGTCCCCTCCCGAGGTGGGGATGGAAGATTAGATGACCCGTTGGGCCAAGAGTCCTAATGACTTTGTACAGAACTTGTCTAAGTTATTGGTTTTTGTAATAAAAGGCATGACACCCTTGGAGCCTGACACTGTAATTTGTGCATGTGGAAGGGACTGTCCCACCTCCAGGGTCTACCCTGCCCCTATCAGAAGGAGTCCAAGAGAAAGAAACCGTAAGGAGTGCTGGAGCCACTCGGGGAACTAGGATATTAATTTTTTGGTGTGGAATGCTTATTTCATTTTGGGGGATGAGATTTATTTTGTACAGATCTGAATCCAGGGGATGGGATCAGTTCAGGACCCCCTCACTTCCTGGCGTTTATCTTTGGGGCTGGGGGTGTCTCTCCCTCTCCCCAAATCCGCTACTGACCCCTCCCTTGACCTCTGACCCCTACAGGCTCCCTCTCACCTCAACGAGCGTCAGATCACAGCCAGTGAGGAATATGAAGCAGTCCATTCCTAAACTAAAACAGACAAGGTCACTGGAATTCCTGCAGTTTGGGGTCGCTCACTTCCACCGCCCCTGCTGATGACAGAAGAGGATAGTCCACTGCTCTCCCAATGGGAGGGGCAAGGGCATCTAGGGTTGACCTGGTGCAGCTGCTTGGAGGCCAAGGCTGGCTGAGGTTTAGCTGCCACACCAGATGTTCAAGTCGGAGACACTTCCATGGCAGTTAGTTCACAGATACTGCCCTGAGCTCCCCCCTACCCCCGAGTTCCCTTCCGTGGCCCCGCTGTCCCAGCCCTTCTCCTGGAATCCATTCTCATTGGCCACAACTAGAGGGGCAATGGTTGGCATAGCCATGGACTTCAGGACCGCTCCATTCAGTGCATGGCTTGTGTCTGTTCTGATTGGTCAATGTCTGGCCCTCAGTGTTTGTTAAATATTTTGAATATCACCCAGGTTAGGGTAACTGACCTGCAGGCAGGAGGGAATGATAACAACACACATGCCTATAGGACCCCCTTTCAGGCCTCCCTCCTTCTTTAGCAATAAGGCCTGCCCCTACCAGTCCTACCCCCTTCACCACCAGTTTGGATTCTCTTCATGGGGCCAAGTTAATTATTGCTCAATGAGAGGTCATTCACTCAGGGACAACAGTTGAAGAGTTGTCATTCAGGCCTCTGCTGAAGGCCCCCAGGATACGGACCACAGGGAACTAACCATATACCCATTCTGGGCACCCAGTGCCACAGCAAGGGCACCCCATCCCTTACCCAATCACCTACTCACCACTCAGACACCCAGAGTGACAGAAACGCACAGCTCACACCCTACAACAAAGATACATACAACTCAGACCTACGGCTCTCTCTCTGTTTCTGTCTCTGTCTCTGTCTCTGTCTCTCTCTCTCTCTCTCTCTCTCTCTCACACACACACACACACACACACACACACACACACACACACAAAGACGTACAAGTCAGACACACCTACAGACCCATAAACCAGAACCACCATCCACTCACACACAGCATTGAAAAGCACAGCCAAGATGCACTCACTCAGTGACATACAGCAGACCCAAACACAGGACAATAGAGACATGCACCCAAGCCAGATGTTCACACATACATCCCTATGCCCAAGGGTGGGGCACACGCTATGGAGACACCCTCCACTGGGGAATGTTCTCCATGTTCTGTAGGTCACAGGAAAGAGAACAGTGGCCCTCAAAGTAAGCAGAACTGTGTCTGCACATCTTCATGGTCTACGCAGAGCCTGCTAATCCAGCCCCAAACTGCCTGGCATTTTGGGGCCTCAACTAACCAATCACCCCCTTTCCCCATGGTGACCCCCAACATCTACCCTCCTCTCAGACAGGCCATTTGCTCAACAGCTCCCCCAAGCCAGGACGTAATCAAATTCCCAAATAGAAGCATCCTTTAGAACCCAGAACAGGCCCTGCATTCCTTTGCCCCCTAACCTCCCACCAGAACTCCCCAACTCAGACCTTGGGCCGCCAGTCACCTCTCCCTGCCCTGCCCTTCCCAGCACTTTGACAGACACCGCCCATTTCACCTTGCAAATGCATGAGGCAACTCTTCTAAGAGCAGATGCCTTGTCTCCCCATAGGAGCCAAATTCAGAGGATTCCTGGATTTCAGGTCATTCTATCTTCTATGTTCCTTCAGCAACTGCCTCTGTTAGTTTACTGTTGCACCTCTCTGAACCTGCAGGCTGGATCTTTCTGCCCTTTCCTCCTCCAACCGTGAACAACCATTAGAAAGTGCTCCTCTCCACTACCCACCCCAGCCTTTTCCCTCAACTTATCTAATGTTTCCATTATCCGAATAGCTTCCCTCATTAGCCCTATCTTCCTCCTTCGCAAACTTCTTCCCTACCCCTCCACATGGTTATGGAGCTATACTTCTGTCTGTTTCTCATCTGTATCTCTTGTGTTGCTCCCTGTGCCCTGTCCAAACCTTCTGCAAGGAAGATAAAGACAAATCTAGCAAGACTAAAGAGAGAATTATAATACAATGTAATATGAGCAAGAATGCTTTCTCCATGAGACAGCAGGCCTTCCAAAGGTGGGGGACAGTGTTCCATTATCAGCAGCTTACAAGTGGGAATTGTGTCTCATAACCAGAGAGGGAAGAGGACGAAACAGGCTCAGACAGGGTATGCAACTTACTCAATGACTGATCACTATCTGTGCTGAGATTTGAACTCAGGCCTGTGTGACTGTGGAGGCCAGGCCCTTGCCACCAGCATAGGCTGGCATGAGTCATGGCCAGGAGCAGGCTGTCTGGAGCCAGCTCAGCCACTGTTTACTGACCATCAGCCATGATCCCTGTGCTCAGGCCCAGCCAGGGATGACTCACTAGGAATCAGGAGAGTGGCTGTGGCTCTGGGTCAGCGTTGGGTGCCATTTTATTATCACCATTATCTCTACCTTTATTAGCCTAATCACTGACTGCTTATTAAGCAGTCAGGCACTGAGCTGATGTGTGCTGTGTCATGTGCCAATACACCCTGACTCTCGGTGTCATAGAACCTATGATACCAGCAAAAAGCCAACACCCACTGTCCATCCATCCATTCATGCCATCATTCAACATCTCTCTTGATGATCACTTGTACTAGACCTTGTGCTAGATGCCAAGGGGCACAAAATACACAAGATACAGTCCCTGCATTCACTGAACATCCTGTCGTTGGCAGAGAGAGACACATAAGTAATTGTAACACAGAGTGATCTGAAATGTGATAGAGGTATGTTCAATGGGCAGCAGGAGCTCAGAAGAGGGAGTGATTAAATCTGCCTGGCGGTGGAATAATGCTTCAGTCAAGTGGTCACTGCTCTGAGCTAAAGAGAATGAATAGGGGTTTGCCAGGTAACCAAGGGATGGACATTCCAGATAGAGGGAATGACAGGTGCAAAATCACAGAGGTGACAGAGAGCAAGGGGTTCAGGTAACTGCAGATGGTCTGGGAGCAACTTGGGCCCAGGGCAGCAAGAGATGGGCCTAGAAAGGTGGACAGGGACCATGTCACAGAACAAGGCAGCAGAGAAAGGCAATCCCAGTGAAACCGATGGAGGCAACAAGGCTAAGATCTCAGGGGAATCAGGTTTAACAGAGGGGATCATTCATTCATTCCTGGCAGGTCATTCTAGGTGACTACTAAATAATAACCAGCTAACATTTATTGAGAGCGATGCTCTCAACATATTACATGGGTTCCATTGCTCAATTCTCACAATAACTGTGAGGGAATTATCATCATTGTCTCTATTTTACAAATGAAGAAACTGAGGCACAGAGAGGTTAAGCGACTTGCTCAATGTTACACAGTTAATAAGTACAGTCAGGATTAAAACTCAAACGGTCTGAACTTTGGCCCTACGCTCTTAGTCACCAGGCTGTCTTGTGTCTTTAAAGGCCAGGGATTATCTGGGGCACCCGGCTGGCTCAGTCGGTGGAACATGCAACTCTGGATCTTGGAGTTGTGAGTTTGAGCCCCACGCTGGGTGTAGAGATTACTGAAAATAAAATCTTTTCTTTTTTTTTTAAAAAAGGCTAGGGATGATCAACTGGAGAATGAATGACAGTACCTAACACCCCTTCCCTTCCCCACCACACTACAAGGTGGAACAAGAGGGGAAATGTAGCCTCGGTTACCCTTGGGTTTAAGTTTTTGATGAGAAGTCTGGCCTGTGTGTTCCCCCAGGGAAGTGGCCCCCCTTTCCCTGGAGACAGTCCCCAGCCACACCCAATGGCACATTCCCATGTTAGTGCCAGGAATATTCTTTGAATCAGCGGGGATTTACTGAGTCTACTACAGACTGAGTTCTGGAAATTTAGGCCCACAGTGGCAATGGTGTGGAACCATAAGTGCATACCTTCTTGGGTCAGCTAACAGCGCTTCCCGAGCTCACGTCTTGCTTGCTGTAACGCATTTACTTTTCTATTTTCAGATTTTTCAAAATATGGTTTTAATTCAACCTTTTCTGTATAATATACAGAAAAACACACAAATCACGCATGTACAGTTTGATGAGTTATCACAAAATGAGCCCCTCCCTGGAAGCACTGCCCAGCTCAAGAAATAGAGCTTTAGCAACACCCCAGAAACCATCCTCTTCACCACGCTTCCCCTCCCCACTAAATGGCATCACTATCCCTGGTTTCCAGCATCATAAGTGAGACTGTTTGCCTTAAACTTTGTATAAATGGAACCGTACAGCATATACTCTTTTGTTTGTCTTTCACTTCCATTATGTCTGAGAGTCATTCTGACCCATTCATATTCATTGCCGTAAAGTATCCCATTACTACGCTACAATTCACTTATCCAAGATACTGCTGATGACCCTTTTGGTTCATCAAATAATATTTCTTTTTTTTTTTTTAATGTTTATTTTTGAGGCAGAGAGAGACAGTGTGTGAGTGGGGGAGGAGCAGAGAGAGAGAAGGAGACACAGAATCCAAAGCAGGCTCCAGGCTCTGAGCTGTCAGCACAGGGCCCGACGTGGGGCTCGAGCCCACAAACCGTGAGATCATGACCTGAGCCGAAGTCAGACGCCTAACTGACTGAGCCACCCAGGTGCCCCTCAAATAATATTTCTGAGACTATTCCTGCACACACCTTTTGGTGCACAGATGTTTGCAGATCTGATGTTATATAGCAAGAAGTGTCATTACCAAGTCACAGAATGTGTGCTCAACTTAAGTAGATCTTGTCAAGTTTTCCAAAATGGGTGTACCAATTTACACTTCCATCAGCAGATTTTAAAATCCAGGTATGTAAAATGATCCTATCCACAATTACCCAGACTCCCATTAGAACTTTTTTTCCCTCAAACAGGTGTCTATTCGTGATCAACACAAAGTAAACATTTGCTTTATTGTTTTTTGAAATGAATTGTTTTCCCTTTTAAGATGTTTTACTAAAATTGAGTAAAACAAAATAGCATTTACAAAACATATGTTAAGTATAGGGGCGCCTGGGTGGCTCAGTTGGTTAAGCATTCGACTTCAGCTCATGTCATGATCTCATGGTTTGTGGGTTTGAGCCCCATGTCGGGCTCTGTGTTGACAGGTCAGAGCCTGGAGCCTGCTTCGGATTCTCTGTCTCCCTCTCTCTCTCTGCCCCTCCACCGTTCTCTCTCTCTCTCTCTCTGTCTCTCAAATAAAAAAATTTTTAAATATATGTTAAGTGTAAAGGATAACAGTACAATGAACCCTCATCATGTTCCATAAATTTTGAAGTCACCTCCCTCCTAAAGGTAATGATTACCCTGCATTTGGGGTTAATCATTTCCTTACTTTTCTTTCTTATTTTAAGTCATATTTATTTATGTATCACTAAAAAGTAGTTTTTAGTTTGTATTTTTCAACTTTATATAAAGAATTCTATTTCCTACTTGCTCATTTTCCCTCATCATCATATACCTGCTGAAAAGTACTAAATGCCGGGGGCGCCTGGGTGGCTCAGTCAGTCAGGCATCTAACTTCTGACATCGGCTCAGGTCATGATCTCACAGTTCATGGGTTTGGCCTGTGCACTGGCAGTGCGGAGCCTGCTTGGGATTCTCTGCCCCTCCCCCGCTCATGCACTCTGTCAAAATAAATAACTTTTAAAAAATCGTACTAAATGCCAACTTTTTGCTCTTACAATCACCGCATCTATGAATACTCATATATATTGTCATATAAAATACAAATCTGGACTCAGTAAGAAGAGACTTCTTTTTAAATGATTGTTGCAAGCGAAGAAAGGAACTATTGCAATGGAGAAGAAACTTATTGCCATGGGACCATAAGATCTACGCATGCCTTCAAGGTTGAGACAAGAGGGGTGGATCATTCATAGGGAGGAGTAAACAGGGCTAGAAAGAACTGGGTCTGAGGAAGTGGGGTGATCAGGAGTGGCAGGATGAGACAGTAGATCAGAAAATGTTTTACCCTGAACCCAGCCTATTCTCAGGAGGGGTTGTGCGCTGGCTCACCACTTGGTGGGTGGGTGGGGGAGGCAAAGTTCAGGGACTTGGGGGAAGGAGAGGAGCTTAACCAAAGTTTGGTTAACAAGCATTTGGTTCTGATTGATCAGTGGGAACAAGCAGTTCATCTAAGCGTTTACGAGGCAAAGACTGGAATTTGGAGTCTGTGGCTAGCCTTGACATACATACCTATACAAGGGAGCACCCGTGAGTTTTATCTAAGTCATATAAGGAGGCGTGTTTCTTTGCAGTAAGCTGTGTTCTAGAACACAAAGGGGTGGGATCGGGTTTCTTAACCTTCACTGTTTTCCAGGATCACAGGGCTGGGTGAAGCTCAACATTGTCAATACAGGGACATATGCAAAAATTTAAGTATATACAGAGAAGTGGAATATGGGTAGCTTCACTTCCTTCTATGGGGTTACGTCGTATTGTTTTCCAAAGTGGTTGTACTAGTTTCCACTCCACAGCAGTGCATGGGAGATCCAGTTACTCTGCACTATCACCAGTACCTAGGATTTAAAAAATTTTGCCAATCTGGTGGATGTTAAGTACGTCTCACTAGATTTCCTTGATTATTAATGCGATTGATGCTCTTTCATTGTTAATTGGATGTTTAGTCCACTTCTCAGTTGGATTATCTCTTTCTTAGAGATGTGTGGGAGTGCCTGAATACGCTTTGGAAGAAGTGGCTGAACCACTAAAATGTCTCTAAACTGAGAAAACTGAGATTAGGTGTGGGAAATCCCCAACAACTAAAAATCTTAAAAAGTGCCCCTCCCTCAGGCTTCTAATTTTATCATCATCAGAGTCTTACGAAAGCGATCTGTAAACACATTTCCCAAGTGATGTTTTCATCATCGCCGGCTGCTCTCTGCGGGAAACGGCCCCAAATCCCGCGCCTTCTAGCTCCTCAACCACCATCCGACGGACTAATCACCAGTTACACATCAGTGCACCACGAAGGCCTTGGTGCCGCGATATTCTCGCGAGAGTTGGAAACAGCCGATCATGTGACAACGCAAGATGGCGGTGCCCAGCGAGGCGGAGGAGGAGGCCACAGTCTACTTAATAGTGAGCGGCATTCCCTCGGGTTTGCGCTCTGCCCATCTCCGGAACTACTTTAGCCAGTTCCGAGAACAGCGTGGCTGTGGTTTCCTGTGTTTCCACTACCGGCATCGGCCTGAGCGGGCTCCTTCCCAGGCTTCTCCCGACACTGCCCCAACTCCTATCGGCCAGGTTCTCGCCCAGACTTCAGTCACCGATGCTCGCACTCTTTCCCCTCCGGACTCTGCTCCCGCCCAGACCCGCACCTGCTGCTGCGTCATCTCGGTACGGGGGACAGCTCAGGCCCAGCAGCTTCTTCGCATGTACTCCGGCCGCCGGTGGCTGGATACTCAGGGGACTTGGTTGCCGGGTCGTTGTTACATCCGCAGACTTCGGCTACCTACTGAGGCATCAGGTACGGATGGGGAAGATAATAGACTAAGCCTACCGGCCCTGGAACAGAGACACCTTTCATGAGGGGATAAGTCAGGTCTCTGATTATCAGGCTCTTTAAGAGTTTAGGTCACTGCCGGACAGAGCTTCAGGCTCAACGCCATGTTAAGTTTAGGGGTGGAGGTCGTGGGGGGAGGGTACGGAAAGAGGCCTATTGGGATGATCCTTCTTTTTCCAGTTTATTACATTTCTTCTGAGACCTTTTTTTTTTTTCCTCTTTGAGAGGTCGATATTGCACTGACACAGAAGGAAAAAAGGGAAACGAGGCTTCTTATTCACTTATTGTCTTTATTACATTTTTTTGTTGCTTCCTACCCAGCCCTCTCTTGGCAAGATGCAAATGAAAAGACAATCTCTTTTCTCTGGACAGCTCTGGAAGTCACTTTGATGGGTGGCAGGGAACAGCGCAGAGTTCTCGAATTCATTTATTCGACACATCTAGCTTTTGTGCTCACCCAGTGTGATTCTCGCTGCTGTGCAGAAAACAGACATAGTCTGTGCTCAGGATTCAGAGAGGAAAACAGATCTGTAAAAAAGTAACTGTCACAGAGATGGCATTCTAATTGTTAACATTTGCTGAGCACTTCCTGTGTGCTTACTAGGCATTGTTCTAAGCCTTTCATTTTCTTATTGACTCCTCACAACAATCCTATAAGGTAGGAGCTATTGTTACCCATTTTATAGGTAAGGATACTGAGGGATACAGAAGGTGTGTTACGTGCCCAAGGTTACAGAGCTAGGAAGTGGCAGGGTCACAGTACAAACCCAGGCATATTGACCCAGAGCCTATGCTCTGTATCAGCAAGTGTGAGATGACAGAGGAGGGAGAAACTGATCTCCTAGAGGGATCAGGAAATGTGGCTTTTCATCTGGATCTGAAAGATACACAGGAGTTTGTGGGAAGGAACGGTGTTCAAAGTAAATGGCACTTGCAGAGACACAGACAGAGATGTGAAAGTCCATGGAACTTTCAGGGCATGTTAAATTGTTTGGTATGGTTGAAGCACATGGTTTGAGGATGCACAGGGAGTGGGGGTTGGTGGCAGTTGAGAATCAAAAAGTCGACAGGAACCAGATCTAAAAGAAACTTGTGTGCTCAGCCAAGGTGATGAGAAATGGCATGAAATTGTTAGGTGGTTCTGGTCAGGAAATGGAGGAAGTTACTCTGGAAAAGTATGAAAGGGAGAAACAGCATTAGGCTAAAAGATCTGAGCCAATTTCTGGCTCAAGTGTTGCTGGAGGCTTCGAGGTTTCAAGAGCCATTCTTTCTTCTGCTTTCCAAGGTTTCGGCTCCTTTCCTTTCAAAACCCGCAAGGAGCTGCAGAGTCGGAAAGCTCAGAGTGAAGCCTTTACTCTGGCTGACCTGAGGCAACTGCCAGAGCTGAACCCACCAGTGCTGATGCCCAATGGAAATGTGGGGACTCCTCTGCGGGTCTTTTTGGAATTGATCCGGGCCTGCCGCCTACCCCCTCGGATCATCACCCAGCTGCAGCTCCAGTTTCCCAAGACAGGTTCTTCCCGGCGCTATGGCAACGTACCCTTCAAGTATGAGGACTCAGAGACTGTGGAGCAGGAAGACCTTGTGTATACCGCCGAAGGCGAGGAAATACCCCAAGGAAGCTGCCTTGCGGACATACCAGCCAGCTCCTATGGAGAGCCGGAGGAGGAAGGGGAAAAGGAGGAGGAAGAAGAGTCACACTCAGATGATGTGAGTAGAGCGAGCTACCCTTTCTTTGCTGGCAGCTTAGAGAGGCTCGGCCATCAAGATACTACCACTCTTCAATTGTGTATTACAATAGTTCTAAACCTGGCGGGGGGCGGGGGGCGGTTCTCAGGAGAATTCCAAAGAGTTAGAACTCCCTGCAATTAAATATAAAACTATAAAACTGCATTTGCATGTGCAAATATGCATTTCTTTGAGGAGAGAGGCCAGAGCTTATCGGAAGATTCTCAAAGGGACCTTCTTTGCATTCTCTAGAAGGAATGTAAGGAGGTCCTCTTCATAATTGAAAATGTACCCACCAAGAAGTAAAATCATCTAAGGAATTAGAGGCAGATGTGGGATGTGAACTTGGTCCCCTTTGCTGCTTGTCTAACCTCGGTGTGCTTTTATTACGTGGCTGAGAAATCACATCTATTTTCTGACCTTGAGTCTGTAGCTTGAATACCAGCTTCCACTCTCATTTTTTATCATGTGCGATAGACATTTCTTCTACCTCTTTCTCCAGATTTGGGTGTTCATCCATAAAATTAGGAAAGGTGTGCTTTGGGGGGAAACTTTGTGCGTGTGCATACTCTGGGTGAAACAATAATTCATCTGTGTCTTCCAACCGCCAGCCCAGAGCTGCTAACATCTGTACCACATCCTTAGTGTAGTACTCTCTGGACTTTTCCCAGCACCTGCTCTGCAGCAGTGATTCCTGAGGCTTCTTGGAGTTTAACTAGGACAGGCGCCCCCAAGATTTCAAGCCAAGAGTCATCCTATCATTCTGCAAGTCTAGGCAAGCAGTTGTACACATAGGCTAGCGCAGGATTCCAGAGACATTCCAAGATCCATTTCCTGCCCTGGAAGAGCCTTAATACTGCCTGAAAAGAAAAAAGCAGCAGCATCTGGAAAGGCTGTATGGTGTAGCCACGTGGGTTTGGATGCTGGCTCTGCCACTCTCCATGTACTATCTTGGGCAAATCACCTTACTCCTCTGGACCCAGGTTTCCTCATCAGTAGAATGGGAATGATGGTACTCAACCTCACAGGGCTGTTGGGGTGATTAAAGGAGCTAAGTTATGAGAAGGGCCTGACGCACAGTAGACAATAGGTATTATTTATTGTCCCTTTTTTCTTTACGACATAACGTATAGAGGCCTAAACAGCGTGTACCGATTACCTCCAAACTGAGGAGTTTGGAGACGAGCGAGAGTGCTGTGGCCTCAGTGTGGGGGCTTCACGTGGGCTGTAGAACTTGAGGGATGAGGATTCACCAGGTGAAGAAAAAGTGGTGGGAGAGGAGGGCAGATAGTCCCAGCAGGGGGAACGGCATGGCCAGAACCACGGGGATAAGAGTGAGTTGGGCTTGGGGGAAGGCACCAAGTGTTGTGACACGGATGGAGAGATGTGTTGGGCAAGGCTCCAAGGACCAAATGTGTGCTGCTTCTAAGAGAAATTTGGAGGAATGGAGCCTGCTGTGCTCTGAGCTGTCCTCCTTGTGGGCATGAGGTCAGGATGCTGAACAGACAGATCACCTCTGTCTACCTTCTCCAAGGACGATGACCGCGGTGAGGAGTGGGAGCGTCATGAGGCACTGCATGAAGATGTGACCAGGCAGGAACGTACCACTGAGCGGCTCTTTGAGGAGGAAATCGAGCTCAAGTGGGAGAAGGGCGGCTCCGGCCTGGTATTCTACACTGATGCCCAGTTCTGGCAGGAGGAGGAAGGAGGTAATGCTGGCAACCAGGCAAGGGCAGGAGTGATCCCTGCTGCATCCACTCAGGGCTCTCCATTCCACACGGGGATTCTCTGGCAAGGAGGCCAAATATGGGGCTAGAGAAGAGACTTGCCTTGATTGTGTGTGAGAGGCCAGTCATCCTTTTCGGGGGTGGCGGATTAGTGGAATGAGGAAAAAATGCCCTCCGCCCCTGCAAATTCTGAATGCCCCCCAGCGGAGATATTTTACAATATAATCAAAAGCCCCAAGTTCTAAGGGCACCTGAGTGGCTCAGTCGGTTGAGCATCTGATTCTTGATTTCAGCTCAGGTCGTGATCTCATATTTCGTGGGATCGAGCCCTGTGTCAGTGTGGCGCCTGCTTGGGATATATTCTCTCTCTCTCTCTCTCTCTCTCTTTCTCTCTCTCTTTCTCTCTCTGTCTCCCCCTCTCCCCCCACCTCTCTGCCCCACTCGTGTGCACTCACTCTTGCTCTCTCTCAAAATAAATAAACATTTAAAAAAAGAGCCCCAAGTTCTAGAACATATGTCTAAGTCTAGATTTAACTCTCAACAGAACTGCGAATCCTTAGTTTACTCTCTTTGATGCTTTTTATTTGCAGACTTTGATGAACAGACAGCCGATGACTGGGATGTGGACATGAGTGTATACTACGACAGAGGTACTGGGCCAGGGATTACAGTATGGGGAGGTGGAACTGGTGCCCTGACCTTGCAAGGACACTCTACTAGGGCTTGCTTAGCAGAGGCCGAGACAGGACCAGTTCCCCTGGGGTAGCCCACTGAGAGCGTTCCCCTCTTAAATCATCTCTAGTTGTGTGCATTAAATGCTGGTTGTGGGCAGAGCCCTTTTCCTTTGTAGAGGAAGGACATGTGGGGTCAGCCCTCAGGAGGCTCTGGTTCTGATGGGCAGACCCTGGTAGAATGGGAGGTTGAGGTGTTCAGGCTCTGGTTGAGAATTTAGATTCTGGAGGGGTGCCTGGGTGGCTCAGTTGGTTAAGTGTCCGACTTTCGCTCAGGTTGTGATCTTGTGGTTTGTGAGTTCCAAGCCCCACATGGGGCTCTCTGCTGTCAGTGTGGAGCCCTCTTTGGATTCTTTGTCTCCCTCTCTCTGCCCCTCCCCACTCGCTCTCTCAATCTCTCTCTCAAAAATAAACAACAACAAAGATTTTTTAAAAAGGAGAATTTAGATTCAGGAGTCAAAAATGACCTGGGAGACGTTGGGGTAGGAGGAGAAGACCTGAGTTCGAATTCTGTTTCTCATCTCATGGCTCGGTGACTTTTCTGTACCAGTTTCCTCATCTGTAAGATAGGAAAGCCAGGGTTCCTACTTTTGGTGAGCCTCCAGTCTAATGAGAGAGATCATAGTAAAGTAATAAAACACCATAAAGATGAATATGCAAATCTTGTGAGGAGATCCTAGAAACCTGATTTTCCCCCTTTCTGCTGAGAGAGACCCTTCTACAAACTGAGCTCTGCTTCCTCAGATGGTGGAGACAAGGATGCCCGAGACTCTGTCCAAATGCGTCTGGAACGGAGACTCCGTGATGGCCAGGAGGATGGCTCTGTGATCAAGTGCCAAGTGGGCACCTTTGAGCGCCACACCAAGGTAAGCACTGTGTCTAGCCCATCGACCCCTCTCTTTTCCTTCTCTACCTCCATTCTTTCTGCCACCCCCACCCCCCTGCCCCGCAGCCCCATCTGTTGAGTCTTTGCCCTTCCCTCTACAGGGCATTGGACGGAAGGTGATGGAGCAGCAGGGCTGGGCTGAGGGCAAGGGTCTGGGAAGCCGGTGTTCAGGGGTGCCTGAGGCCCTGGATAGTGATGGCCAGCACCCTAGATGCAAGCGTGGATTGGGGTGAGTATGGCCGAGAGACTTTCCTGGGGGCCCAAGCTAGGCTTTCATCTGTACCCTGGTTTCCCCCCTTCTGTCTGGTTTTGGAAGGGTATTGGAGACTCCTAGGGTTGAGCTTCAAAGCAGAATTAGAAGGAAAAGGTAGGTCTGGCACTGTTAATTTTTTAGACCAAGCTCTAAGGCTTGATAGGATCACTGATCTCCTGTGGAAGTCATACCCCCTGGTCTGAGGAGTTTGGACTTGATTGCTGTTAGGGAGTGCCTGTAAGTCACAGAATGGTGACCGTTTGTTCTAAACTCTATGTATTATTTAAAATGAAGGCAACATGTGAGACCTCTGGTTGCTGGCACTGTCGATGGAGAGATAAGAGGATTGAAGAGCAAAGATCCAAATTTAAAGGCTCGATCTTTGGGACAAACCAGACGTGTAGTAGCTACTTCTCTGTCTTTTCCCAACCCTTTATTGGAGTTTGAGAGCAGGCCTCTCAGTTTGAGCCCTTTTTAATGCAGGTACCACGGAGAGAAGCTACAGCCATTTGGGCAACTGAAGAGACCCCGTGGAACTGGCTTGGGGCTCATCTCCACCATCTATGATGAGCCCTTACCCCAAGACCAAGGGGAGTCGCTGCTCCGACGCCAGCCACCCACCAGCATGAAGTTTCGGGCAGACGTGGCATTTGTGAGGAGTTCCAGCTGTGCCTTGGACAACCCCTCAGAGCATGAGTGACAGCTTCAGGCCTTCCTTAGTGTCACTCATAACTGCACCAGTGGCAGCCCTCTGCCTTGGCCTTATGTCCCACCACAACCGAAAGAACTCTGGGACCAGTAATCTGCGCAGCTTGTTCACAGTGTTCTGTTCTGAACTTGCCTTCTGGCGCTCTACCTCAAGGACATTTTTACCAAAAGCCCCCTGTCCTCTTTTAATATTAGGGCTGAATGACCTCAGTGGTCTCCTAACCCCAGTCCCTGTTTGGGCTTGCCCATGTTGCCTCCTCCAGTACCTTGAACAGTTGGATTGACTGAAGTTGTCAGCACAACCTTCGCTGAGCGGGGGGTTCACTGTAAAGGTCAGAAAGAGGGGGAAACGGGCCTGGAAGAGGAGAAGGACCCGCGGTGCTTGGGAAGGGACGATCTCGGGGCGGGCCCTCCATCGCCTCCACCCGTGACTGGCTGGGAGCGGACAACGGAAAGGTCGCGGGAAGGTGGCCCGGGTCTGTGACCTAACGGGAGAATAAAGAAGTTTACTACCGGATTTCTCTTTATCTTCCAATTTGGGCGGGGGGAAGGTCGGGAAAATCTGGGCTAGAGTTCCCCCCACCACCCCAAACCCGCTAGCGGAGACCAAACCCGGAGGGGAAACGCTCCGCGTCGCCACGCCTCTAGGCGTCAAGCCGCGCCGTCATCCTGGGGGCGGGACTTCCTCTCGGGGCTCCCGTCGTTTCCGACGTCGTCCGGAAGTTGGGCGCTGGTCCCCTTACACTGTGCGGGTGTCTGCGGTTCCTCCTTCGGCTACCCCGGGGCCGAAGTGTACGTCGGGGATCCCGTAGCCTTCGGCTTGTGTCTCAGCCGAACTACCTGCTCCGCACGGGGCTGCGTGCAGCCTATGGCGGGGGCCGCCCCGACCACGGCCTTTGGGCAGGCGGTGATCGGCCCGCCTGGTTCGGGGAAGACCACATACTGCCTGGGCATGAGTGAGTTCCTGCGCGCGCTGGGCCGGCGCGTGGCGGTGGTGAACCTGGACCCGGCCAACGAGGGGCTGCCGTACGAGTGCGCTGTGGACGTGGGCGAGCTGGTGGGGCTGGGCGACGTGATGGACGCGCTGCGGCTGGGGCCCAACGGCGGCCTGCTCTACTGCATGGAGTACCTGGAGGCCAACCTGGACTGGCTGCGCGCCAAGCTAGATCCCCTACGCGGCCACTACTTCCTCTTCGACTGCCCAGGCCAGGTGGAGCTCTGCACGCACCACGGCGCTCTGCGTAGCATCTTCTCCCAGATGGCGCATTGGGACCTCAGGGTGCGTCTTGGGTCGAGCAGGCTTCTTTTGCAGATGGAGGAACTGAGACAGGGAGGACAGATGCCACGCCCCCATGTCACACAGCGAGGTAGGGGCCGAGTCTCTTTGGAGTCAAACTGGTGTGAGTTCGAATTCAGGCTCTGCCACTGACTCGCTGTGTGGTCCTGGGTAAGTCAGTTTCTCTCTCTGAACCTCAGTTCTCTCATCTGCACAATGGATGTACTAGCACCCAATTTGGGGTTGTTAGAAGTATGGAAAGGGTTATGTAGAAAGTGGCATGGTGATTGCTGTTGTGACTTGGTGGGCAAAAGTAAATGAAATAGAGTCAGATGTAGTCAGAATGGAACTAGTTGCCCACCGGGAGACTTGGTGCAAGGCATCTTGTAAGGAATCATGCCCCATTTCTCCTGGCAGAAGGAAATGAGTGTGGCTATTAGAATGGAGCAGAAGCAGGAGGAAACTAATGGGGAAGGCTTGTACTCTGTCCTCAGAAGTCCTCAGTCTCTTGAGAAAGACATAGGCCCCGATGTTTCCTGCCTTCCCAGGCCACTCACCCCGTCTCTTCCTCTCCTTCCAGCTGACTGCTGTCCACCTGGTGGATTCTCATTACTGCACAGACCCGGCCAAGTTCATTTCAGTACTGTGTACTTCTCTGGCCACGATGCTACATGTGGAGCTGCCCCATGTCAACCTGCTCTCCAAGATGGACCTCATTGAGCACTATGGGAAGTTGGGTGAGAGCTCCTGTTCTGGGCAGCCAAGGAGTAGGGAATGAAACATCTCAGCTGCAGGGAGCTGCCTCCAGGTCCTGACTCCTGTTTATTTTGTGCACACTCTGTATGCTAGATACTGTTCTGGATTTGGGGGACAAGAGAGCTATAGATGGGGATATGTACACTGCAAAGGAATTAAAGTGAATGGTTGGGAGTGAGTTGAATGAGCAGCGCTATTTGAGGATGAGATCTGAATGGTGAGAAGGAGCCAGCCAAGGCTGAACTGTTCTAGGCAGAGGGACCAGTAGGAGGAAAGGCCCTTAGGGAAGGAGTTTTTTTGTGTTTAAAGAAAAAGTGGGGGGAGGGGAGGAAGCCCAGAGTAGTTGAGGTAGCAGTAGGGGAAGGGTGGTAGGAAATGAGGTCAGAGAGGGGGGCCAGGGCTAGAACCTGTACTGTTGAAACACTGGGGAAAGCCAGTGATGAATATCAGGCAAGGAAATAGCACGGATTAAGAACATCATTGTGGCTGTTTTGTGGAGAACGAATGAGAATGAGCAAGAATGCAAACAGAGATGTTGAGGAGGGTTTTTGCAGCAGCCTAAGCAGCGGTGGTGGGAACGGAGGGAAATGGATCGATCCAGAACTTACTCAAGAAACAGCGTCTCTTGGTGGGTTGGATGTGGAGACTGAGGAATTAAGGATGCCTTCAGGGGTGCCTGGGTGGCTCAGTTGGTTAAGTGTCCGACTCTTGATTTCGGCTCAGGTCACGATCCCGGGGTCATGGGATGGAGCCCTTCATCAGGCTCCGCCCTGAGCATGGAGCCTGCTTGGGATTTTCTCTTTCCCTCTGCCCATCTTCCCTACTCACATACGCTCTGTCTAAAAATAAATAAGTAAATAATTTTTTTTTTTTTTTAAGGCTAGCTGTCAGGTTTCCAGCTGAGCCAGTGGACAAATAGAGGCACCTTTGTCAGGGTGGGAAAGATTGAGGGAGAAGCAGGCTGGCACAAGGCAGGAGAGTTGCCTAGGGGCCTCATGGCCAGCATTTTTTTCCTGCACAATTAGTGCTCTCCTGAGCTGGGAGCATCAGCTCCCTAAATAGCATCTCCAGGCACAAAGGAACCTAGAGAACAAAAACTGAAATGACCAGCAGGGAACAGGAAGAAAGGTTTGTTGGGATCATGGGGTCACAAAGTGTCAGGGCATTGTCCAGGGAGGCCTACTGGCTCTCAGTCAGGACATGGAGGGATGTCAGCACCTTGGAGGGGCCACCTCAGCCCAGAGTCCTGGTCCGTCTCTTGTTAAGCCCAGAAGCCCTATTTTATCAATGCCCAGATTTGCAGTCTTCCTGAGCCCCTCTCCTCGCCCTTCATGGCCCCAGATGGCTACATGGTGATCCCTGACCTTTCTAGCTCTGACTCTGGCCAGTCATCCTTACAAAAGACTGTTGTGCAAACCAGATGAGGCCATTGAGGCCCAGAGACATTACATGAATAGCCCAAGGTCAAATCACACAGCTGATGTGTTAGCTGAGATGAAATCTAAACCCACATGCACCTGGCTCAAACTGCTTAATTCCTGGGGAGAAATGTACCTATCAGGCAATCCAAGAAGCTTGTTGGAATGCCCGGGACATTATTCCTTGCAGGCAGAGGGATGTCAGTTTCTGATTAGAACACAGGAGCCAGAATGCAGGGAGTGGGTCAATCAGTCTCCAACAGCCTGATTGCCTAAGCTCACTGTGGGCCAGACCAATAGAGTAGCCCAACTGACTTGAGTTTTTTGGCAGAAATGGACAGTGCAGGGAGGCCCAATTTCCTTTTCTTAGAGGAAGTTTGTATTCATAGAACTCCGAGTCATCTAGTCTGATGTCCTCATTTTACATTAAGAAGGAACTGGCCCAGAAGGGAAAGTGATTTATCCAAGAAGCACCCTGCTACAATCCTTATAGTGCGTGTGCTGGGTCCTGGGGCTACTACCTGACTGTGAGCTCCATGTGGCACGGACCAAGCGCTGTTCTTGGTACACATTCGATACCGTTGTTTGTTACCATTGAGCAAGTGCTTCTCTGTACCAGACATTGGGATTTATAGCATTTAGTCCTCACAGCAGTCCTGTATAGCTACTACGTGGCAGAACCAATGGGTAAAACCAAGTATTTTTTTCTTAGTAACTTCATCTCACTGCCTCGACAAATATTTGTTGAATGAATGAATGAGGGAATGAAGACAAAAGGAAGAAGGAAAGGAAATGTGGTTCCTGTCCTTGGGTCTTTTAGCCTGATGCCAATTGCTCCTGAACTCCAGTTTCTCTCCTTAGCCTTCAACCTGGACTACTACACAGAGGTCCTAGACCTCTCCTACCTGCTCGACCACCTGGCTTCTGACCCTTTCTTCCGCCACTACCGTCAGCTCAATGAGAAACTGGTGCAGCTCATTGAAGACTACAGTCTGGTCTCCTTCATCCCTCTCAACATTCAGGTACTAGGGACTAAGAGGCCTCTTCCCTTGCCTGTAGGCTCTGACAGTGCCTGGAACTTCACCAAGCAAGGGTACAGGAGGCTCGGAAGGCCCAAACAGTGGTCTTTGTCCTGAGTCCAACTGTCATTCAGTCCTCTTGGTTTTAGGACCAGTGGCTGTCATGGGCAGGATTCCAATAAAGAGAATAGACCAAACTTTGGCCCTGTCTATTCTGTATTGCTGGGTTTTCTCTACACATGTTCCCTCATCCGTGTGAAAATGAGTGATATCAGAAAGTCACCATGAAGGGACTTGACCAAAGCTAAAGATAGGTCTCTCGACCTCATTTAGGATGGGCAACTATGTGTTGACTTTGCAAAGTAGTACCCAACCCCTGTGCATGGACTTGAGCAAACTTATCTCCCCTCTGTTTAATGCCATGCTTTTCTCCTCTGAAATGAGAAGGTGAACTCCACAATATTAATCATAACAATTACCACTTATTGAAGGCTTTCTGTACTAGGCATTATGCTAAGGACTTGTACGTGCATTATTTTGATCTTTCCTTCCCATCATGTGATGTATGGACTGGTCTTATTACTTTTATGTGAATGAGCAAGTAGATTATATGCAGATTTATTGGGTGCCTAAGTGAGCTAAGTACTGTGCCAGGCACTGAGGATACCTCCACAGAAAAGTCCCTGACCTCATGGGGCACACAGTCAAATAGGGGAGGCAGAGGAGTTAATAACTTGTCAAAAGTAAGCTCTAATCAGAGCTGTAGGATAGACCCAGGGGACTTTGGGTGTGCATAGAGGAGCTTATCTGTTCTGATTTGGGTGGGTTGGTGGTCAGGAGAGATGGGATGTAGCCAGGCCTCTGGGGACAAGTGGAACTACTCCAGGCACAGAAGCTGCATGAGTCAAGGTTAAAAGGGATGTTTGGAGGCTGCGGGCACTTTGAAATGTCCTCAGTTCCACATACCTCCGTTTCACTCACCAGGCTGTTTCTCTCCTCCCCACCCAGGACAAGGAGAGTGTCCAGCGGGTCCTACAGGCTGTGGATAAAGCCAATGGCTACTGCTTCGGGGTCCAAGAGCAGCGAAGCCTGGAGGCCATGATGTCTGCTGCAGTGGGAGCTGATTTCCATTTCTCCACGTATCCTTGCTCTCTAGCCTCTAGGCCACAGCCAAGGGGGAGACATGAGGCTTAGAAGTGGCCACATCTCCCCTTGTAGATGACTGATCTCTTGCTGACCAGTTGGGCTTCTTGGTGATTGTCTCTCAGGTGCAAAGCCTGGTCCCTTAGATGGCTTCAGTGTTGGTTGTACCTGAGGACAAAGGAGGATACTGATCAGAAGGAGCAGCAAATACGGATGCAAAGAAATGAAAAGGCATTGGTCGTTTGGGAGAGATGCAAGGGGTTCAGTTTGCTTCTTGTCCTGACTGGGAAAGGGAAAGGGGGGTGAAGGGGTGCAGGGGTAGTAGGCAGGGCTGACGGTGGGGGGCTTGCATGCCCTGCTGAGGCGTGTGGACTTCCGCTTGTGGGTGGGCGGTAGGAACCAGCATAGCCTGGTTGTGCAGGGTGTGACATGGTCAGGTGTACGTTATTTAAAAGCCCTCCGAGTGCAGAAATTGCGCTTAAGGGATGTGAGCGGAGGCACAAGAGTGTTTACAGTCTGTAGATGGAAAGAGATGAAACGTTAGTAGTAAGAACGGAAAGAAGGGTACAGCGTGGATGAAAGGAGGTGGGCTACCAGCGTTGGTGACTGGGTGGTTATGGGAATAGATGGAGGTGGAGCAGAAGTTAGACTCCCAGGTTTCTGGCTAATACAGCGGTACGTGTGGGCGGTTCTGTTGGTCAGTGAGGCAAGAAAAGGAAGGGAAGAGGACAGGCTTATCACCTGGATGGGAGGGATGGACGCTGGCAGATGTGCTGTGTTTGAGGGGACCATGCGACAGCCAGAGCTGTCAGCTAGACCTCCGGAACTGGAGCTGGATTCGTGACCAGTGGGATGGAGCTGAGGTCACGTGCAGGTGTCCCTCAGGTCACCGAGGCCGCGGGTGAGGCAGGACAGGGAAGCGCAGGCCCACTAGGATGGTTTCAGACATTTGACACTGACACAGCATGCCGGAGACCAGGGGGGCTCCAGAGCCCTTGGCATGGAGGAAGATCATTCCAGCCAGTACCTTCTGATCTGTGTCCGGCCCTTCCACACGTGGGAAACCAAGCTCGCAGGGAACCAGACAGGTTGTAAATAAAATGATGGCGGTAGAGCGCGCAGTGCTCACTGAAGGGGTTGAGCTGCTACCTCATACTTGCAGTTAATGTCGGCAAGTTCAAAAAAAAAAAAAAATGTCAGCAAGTTCAACTGCAGGTGCTCAGCAAAAACGTGAAGGGGCAGTTTCGGTAGTCCTGAATTTTGTTGTACGCTGTGCGTTGCCTTATGCATCCGTACGTGTTATGCAAGGTTCTGTTTGTAAAACGGTACACTTTTTGATAGATGATTTAAGGGATTTTCAAAGGTATTTTTAACCGTATGCATTTGTGCTGATTTTATTTATTTTTTATTAAAAAATTTTTTTTGCGTTTATTTATTTTGAGAGAGAGAGAGAGTGGGGGGAGGGGCAGAGAGAGAGGAGAGAGAGAGAGAATCCCAAGCAGGCTCCGAGCTCAGTTCGATATCTTGAACCGTGAGTTATCACCTGAGCTGAAATCGAGAGTTGGGACCCTTAACTGACTGAGCCACCCAGGCGCCCCTATTTGTGCTGATTTTAGATTCTGCCCCCTACCCTAATCCTCATAAGGTTCAACTTCATTCCACATCTAAGACAGTTAAGGATTGGGGCACCTGGGTGCTCAGTCAATTGAGCGTCTGCCTCTTGGTTTCAGCTCAGGTCATGGTCTCACGATTCATGGGATCGAGTCCCGCATCAGGCTCTGTGCTGCCAGCACACAGCCTGCTTAGGATTCTCTCGCTCCCTCTCCCTTTGTCCCTCCCCCCAGCACGCTCAGAGTGCACTCAAAATAAATAAACATTTTTATAAAAAGATAACTAGGGATTGGTATAAAGAAGGGAAACGTCAGCTCTCCTGAGGAGCATGTGGGTCAAGGAAGCTTCACCGAGGCAGTGGCGCTGGAATTGTGTTACCTTAAAGTGAGGGTTAACCAGGCTGATTAAGAGGGAAAGGGAATTCAAAGCAAAGAGAGTAGTATATACAAAGGCATGGCGGTTCAAGGTCAAGGCACGTCTGGGGAGTTGCAAGTAGAATAGCACGACTCGTGGGCAGGACGGGGCTTTGGCTGAAGAGCAGTGATAGGGCCAGACAGATGGTCAAATAGATGCAGGGTTCCATGTGCCCTGCCCAGGAATGTGGACTCCAGGTGGAGTCCAAATGCAAGTTTGAGGTTATTTCATGTCAAGCAAGATGGACTCCACTCATCCTGAGTGATTCTCAGGGCGACTTGCACAGGAACAAGGCATTATTTCTTGAGAAAAAGAGAGGGGGGAGGGGCACAGGTTCAGAGTCTGCTTGAGGTAGGGGTGCCGTAGGTTTTGGTGGATGGATCCCTAAGAGATGAGAAAGAAAGTCCGTACCCTGAACATCATTTAGTGAACTACATACTCTACTGGCAAAATCTCATTTAGTCCTCATTCGGTCCCTTCTTTTTTTTTTTTTCTCAAGTTCATTTATTTTGAGAGAGAGAGTATCCCAGGTATCTGCACTGTCAGCGCAGAGACTGATGCAGGGCTCGAACTCAAGAACCGTGAGATCATGAGCTGAGCTGAAACCAAGAGTCGGACGCTGAGCCACCCAGGCGCCCTTCAGTCCCTTCGTATAGATGAGGCATTTGGGGCTGTGAGAGTGACAGGTCCAAGGTCCTTCTCCCAGGATGTGCTGGAAGGACAGTTCAAACCTCCGTCTCCCTGGTTGTGGAACCTCAGTTTCTACTAGGTGAACCTCACTGGAGTCACCTAGTAGAACAGCCACGGTGGCCATCTTTCCGTGTCCAACTGCCATCTCCTCCTCAGACCCACACCCAGACCTCAGGCCGGCCAGCCTCACGGGGCTCACTCAGCAGTATCACAGTCTTTTCCTCCGTGAGTCTGATTGGCATCCTTCCCACTCCATGTCCCTGCTGTCCCAGAGAGGTAGAAAGAGAGAGCGCAAGCAGAAGTTAGTTGTTATCTTTGAGCTCCCCTGAGTTCCCTCCCGTGGCAGAAGAGAAGTCGGAAACACTTAGCACCTGCTGTGTACTAGGTGCCATAGTAGGCACTTTGTATCGTCTTCTTTGAGCCTCACAGCTCTATCTTACAGACGAGAAAAAAGGATGTGGCAAACTCGGGATTTAAACCCCCAGTGGTCTGGCTCCAGAGCACGTGACCTAACACAGCTGCAGGGTTAGTGCCGTCTGGTCCTTTGATCCTCAGCAACGTGGGGAAGAGGCGAATACAGAAGCATTTGGGTCTGGATTGTTTGTTTGTTTAATGTTTGTGTATTTTTGAGAAAGAGGAATCATGTGCAGAGGTGGGGGAGGGGCAGAGGGAAGGGGACAGAGGACCCGAAGTGGGCTCTTTGCTGACAGCACAGAGCCCGACGTGGGGCTTGAACCCACGAACTGTGAGATTATGACCTGAAGCGAAGTCGGACGCTCAACCGACTGAGCCACCCGGGGGCTGGGGTCTGGGTGTTTTGAGGGGCCTCTCAGACCCAGTGGGTGCCTATTGCCTGGAGCTATAACGGTGAGAAAGGGAGAGGGGTGGGAGCAGAATCCGCCAGACGTGGCTATCAGTAGAGGCATCAGTAGAGGTCGGATCCTGCCCAGACCAGTTCCCCACCCTTGCCTGTGCCAGCATCCTTGACACACCCTCCCTCAGCACCCTGGGCGTCCAGGAGAAGTACCTGGCATCCTCAGACCAGTCAGTGGAGCAGGAAACCATGCAGCTGTAGCAGCGAGCTGGGCCCTGCAGAGCAAGAAGCAGAACCCAGCATTGGAGAAAGTGGCAGCCGCCAATGACCACGGACAGCCCTGCCGACTCAGATCGAGAGCAGTCTCCCCAACCAGGCAGAGCACTCACTGCACCCTCAGTGGTTGCTGTTGCCAGGAATTCAGCACCGGCCCCACTCGGGCTACGATGGGATGTGCTGCAAACACAAGAGTTTACTTTCTACTCTTTGTGACCTCCAAGCTTTCCTCAACCGTCTGGGTCCAGAGAGTTGGGGCAGAACGAGGGAATGGGACCTTCCCTTAGAAGAGGCCTATTTCTTCATACAGGACGTCGTTCCCGTCCAAGCACAGGACTGTGCTAGAACTGACACTCAGTCTCCGGTGGTGCGGTTTTGTAAATTCGCAGTTGTAGCAGTGAGCCCGGTGCCTGAGTTTCCACAGGTGATGCTCCCTGGCAGATCTGAGTGTTTTGTTTTCATGGTATTTATTTTATGGTTTTATTCCTTTGGGGCAAGGGTTAACTAGTTTTCCATTTATACTGGTCATTAAAAGTTTACTTTGAAATTGCAAAAAGTGAGTTGTTTGAAGAAAAATATTCAGTAGACAGCATGACCTCATAAGGAGTGTGGCTTGAGGTTGGAAAATAATGGGGTTTGCTTCCTTTGGTTCTTCCTGCAACTGGTTGAGTGTAATTCATATTTTCAACCAATAGGTGGCAGTCCAGGCTTAGCAGTCACAGCCCGGAGGCAGCAGGGGACCGATGGCAACTGTGCCAGAAGTCTCATTTGCAGACACTTGGTCCTGTTAACATGTGAGAAGGGCTCGGCCTTTTACAAAGTGCTTCCACACACATGGTTCTCATGTGGCTCTCACAGCCATTCCCGGAGATCTAGACAAGATGGAATGTTAGGAAGCCCCATTTTACAGTGAGGAAACAGACGAGTTTGAACTTGGCTCAGCCTGGCTGTCTCATTGTCCACTTTGCTGACTTCTTTTTTCTTTCTTTTCTTTTCTTTTCTTTTCTTTTCTTTTCTTTTCTCTTTTTTCTTTTTTCTTTTTTTTTTCTTGTTTATTTGTTTACTTTGAAAGAGAAAGAGAGCATGTGGAGAGGGCCAGAGAGAGGGAGAGAGATTCCCAACAGGCTTCACACTGCCAGCACAGAGAGCCTGATGTGGGGCTCGGACTCACGAACTGTGAATTCATGACCTGAGCCGAAATCTAGAGTCGGACTCTTGACAAACTTAGCCACCCAGGCGCCCCTTTGCCGACTTCTTAATGGTGAAAAGTCACGGCCCTTCTCCCACAGGATTTGTGGCCAACCAGGGGGAAGAATTTAAACACCTGTAGAGTATTCCTGAATCATAAATCAAGGGGAAGATAGGTCACTGGGGGTTTGGGCACTTGGAGAATTCAGCTTAGGAAAATCTGTTCCGAAGTGGCATTGAGACGGGGGTGACGGAGCTTTGCTTCCCAATTGGAGGAGTCCGAGCAGAAGGCAGAAGAATGAGGGGCTGTGAGGAGGCTCCTCTAGCTGGGAGAGTATGAAAGCAGCCGACCTCTGCTCCCACGCCTGGCCGAATGGGGGGTAATTACTAGGTGCTGCTTCCCCAGCCTCTTTCATCTGAGAAGTTCAAAGCACTGTACCCCTATTAACACCCTACAGTAGGTGGGGAGGATCAACAGCAAGCCAGGGAAACTGAGGCCAGGAGGCGCAGCCTGGGGATGCCTGTGAGTCACTTGTGGGGCCCGGAGCCCGGGAACCCTGACGCCCAGGTTGCTGGACAAATCCCTCATCAGGTAGGGTGTGAGGGTGGATCGTGTTTTGGAACGTAGGACCAGTAGCTGTGGTCAGGGGTTCTGCTGCTTGCCCCATCACCCTGGCTCTTACCAAGGCAAACCAGCTGGAAGGAAGGTGCCATTTGAACTTCATGGCCTTGCATCCAAGCACTCTGAGCATTTATCGTCTGCAGTCACAGAGTGGAGAAAGGCGGAAGTCATCCCACAGTTAATTTCCAGGCCTTGGTGTCACAGCAAGGGTATTTCCTCCTCCAGGAAATGTAGATCTGTTCACCTACTGATGGCAAAATGATTTTCTGTTCCCCTGCCATGGTGGGGAGGAGTTGGAAAATGAAAAGAAAATTAGTCACCCATGATCCCAAAACATATATATAAATAATAAAAAATCTTTGTAATCCGCAATAAGTTTTATATTCAAATGTATAAAGATATTTTATGTTTCTCAGTCTTTTCTATACATGGAGAGGGGTAGCTGGAGCATTTGTACGAGTGGGATATGTTATACTTGCTCTGTAACCTGCGTTTTCTAGTCAACACTTACTTCATCCAGTTAAAAATAGACCTTTTTAATGTCTACATAATATTCCGTGGTAAGGCTATGACATTGTTTACCTGTCCAGACTCCCATGGTTAGCCTAAGTCATTACCAATTGTTTGCTGTTGTAAATTGTGCCGCGATTATATTTTCGTACTCAAATCTTTGAGCCTCTGATTTTTAACTTCTGGCGAGATCCTAGAGATGAAACAGCTGATATTTCCCAGGTTCTGGGTTCATATTGCCAAAATGCCTTCCAGAAAAGTGGCACTTTGCCTCTCACAGACACTGTCTGAAAGTGCTCTTCTCACTTCCAGACCTCACTTGGCAATCATGAACAACTCCTGGAGGGAGGAAACCATCTCTGAGTGCCTTAGAAGGGACCTTCCCGGTCTTCTCTGCTAACCACTGACATTAGGATATATGCATTTCCTGGCTTTGAAGTGAGGACTCCCCCCGCCCCGCCCCCAAAATTGGAAGATACTGTTTGGAACTTAGCAGAGGCCACAGCTAATTGGAAAGGCTTCCAGCCCAGATAAAGAGGCTTAGGAGTGAACGTGATGCCCTAAAACCCACAGAGCTGAAGCACAGCCCGTCTGCTCTCTGCTGTTTCTGAATTAGCAAGATGCTCACCCACAGTTGGCTGAGAATAGGAAGCCTGATCCCATTAGAGTCTGTGGGAAGTTCTGTCTTAAGAGATTCTCTCTCCTTTCCCAGGGCTCCTAAGAGGGGAGGGGAGTGATGGCAGACCCATCCCAGCCCTAGGAAGAAGGAAGAGTCCCAGATTAGTGCACACTTTGATGAAATCAGGCCTGCTGAGGGGAGGGGAAAGCCCTACACCTTATTTCCAACCCCTCGTGTCAACTCATCGTGTCCTTCATTTCCAGCCAAGGAGCCAACTTCAGACAGCCCCAGATGTCCAGGTGGCCTAAGACTGAGGAGCTATGAGGGGATGGGCTGGGGATTTGGAACCCAGACGAGGTGAGAAAATATGAATATTGGTAAAAATGCTCCAGACTAGACTACATCGCAAAGTTTTAATTTTTTTTCCCCATCCAAAACCTTGAGGCAGTTGAGGGAAATGACAGGCTCCTTCAAAGCCATCCCCATCGCATGAATCTACAGCCTCCTTGCTGCAAGAATCTGAAATCAAGTTTTTCTCAACTGGACATTTAGACATTGCAGGGTGTGTGTGTGTGTGTGTGTGTGTGCACGCGCGCGCGAGCGTGCACATGCATGTGTGTGAATATCTGCTTGCTGTGCAAATACGGCATCAAGAAGTGTTCCTAGTGCTCCCCTTCCCACTGATCACCACCTCTTCCTGGACATTAATCCTGAAGCCTTCACAGTCCTCGTGGAATGAAAAAACAGCAAAGGAGGAACACTGGAACGTGGGTAAGATTTCTCCCAACTCTTGAGTCGTCCCAGTGGTCACTAGCCTATTCTGAGCTAAACATCAGGCCACTCTACAGTCAGACAGGGGCATTTCAGGTTCACTTTATCTGGGGGGAAAGTGGGGCGGGGTGGGGGGGGGCATATGTCTTCGTTCTTTTCTTCTAACAAATACCTCTTGAGTACCATCATCTGATGTATTAAATACCGTGCCTAGACACAGACTGAAGACTCCGTGCTTTCCAGAGTCTGAGGTTTCCTCCTTTATCTCTAGACAAATAATGAGTTAAATTTCCCAGAGGGCAGCCAGAAGATTGGGTGGAGATGAGAGATGAATCAGGCTCTGACACCCCCAGGGTGACATACCTGTCTGCTACCCCCACAGACATTCCTGGCTCCTGACTCAGTGGGTAGGTGAGGCTGTGGGAAGGGGGGAGGGGTTGGGGGGGGAAGGTTCTGAGAGGAGGAGCACCTACCCTGCAGAAACCTGCCTCCCTCCCTCCACCTCCCCCACAGCAGGGATGGGGCGGGGGGAGGCCCTGTGAACAGAATTGAAGAGGAACAAAGAATGTAACCAGGGTGAAGAAACCTTAATTTAGTGAACGTGCCAGCAAATTGGTCCTCTGCACAGTCTTTTCTCGTGAAGACAATTCCTTTCTGCCCGGCCCCGGGGTGGTGTTAGATTAAGAAGTCTTCCTTGATTCTTAGAAAGTCACCAAGATACTTGCAGGGCGGCATAGCATAATGTGGTCCTTTTCAAACTTATTTTTAACTCCTCAAACTCCAGTATACAAAACAGACCAATGTGTGGCGATCTTAGCCAACTCGTGCGGAAACGGGCAACCCAGACTGCTGGGCTCCTGCCCTGTGGCAGTTTATGGGGAACCCTCCGAACACGATTTGGAAACAGCGGTTGTAGTTTAAAAACCATGGGCCTTGGAGTTAGACGTGCTGCCCTCTCTAGACACAGAAGTCATTGTATGACCTTGGTTATTAGGTTATTGAACTGCTCTGAGCCTCGGTCTCTTCATACACAAAGATGGTATGTATTGCTGTGAGGATCAAGGTGTGAGCGTGGCTGGCACATGGCCGTCATGCCAGCCGCTATGATTACTCTGTTCTCTAGGAAGAAGGACTGGGGCACCGTGGGTCAGTTGTGCAATCTTGGTGCAAGCATCCAAGATTAGGTCTTCCCAAAAAGCACCGGACATTTGGACATTGGATGTGTGTGTGTGTGTGTGTGTGTGTGTGTGTAGGAGTATCTTGCCTTTCTGGAAGGAGCCATAGTGGCCTGCCTGACCCCAGTGACTTGGCCTCCCTCAGGTGCCTGGTTAGTTCGGAGAAGGCACCTGACTCCAAAGGCACCCCTTATCTCCCATTCCTGTGGATCCACAGAGCCAGTTTGCATTTTGCTGTCTCAAGGAAGTACATATATGAGAAGATACCTTCTTTAGAAAATTTCAGGTTGTAGATTTTCCTCATACCACTCACATTCGTGGGAGAGGAAGATCTTTGCAAGGGCTTAGCCTCCATTTCCTGGGGGGATAATCTGGCAGTACAGGAAGGATAGGGCTGGGGTTACTTGAATCTTTGTGAGCCCAGTCTCTGTCTAGACAGCCCTGCCTCATCCCAGAACCAGCTTTATTTCCATTTCTATGATAGCACTGGCACTAAACACGGTTTCCGGGCGTTTGGAAGGATGGTTTTAAAACTGAGTTCCAAGAGGCGTCTGGGTGGCTCAGTCAGTTAAGCATTAGCCTTCGGCTTAGGTCATGATCTCACGGTTTGTGAGTTTGAGCCCCACATCAGTCTCTACTGTCAGCACAGAGCCCGTTTCAGATCCTCTCTCTCTCTCTCTCTCTCTCTCTCTCTCTCTCTGTGTCCCTCCCCTGCTCTCTCTCTTTCAAAAAGAAACATTTTAAAAGAATTCTTTAAAAATTAAAAAAATTAATAAAGCTGAGCACCTTCCTGCACAAAACCCTGGCTGGAGACACTGTAGGAAGAAAGGAAAAATGATTAGACAAAGCTACCATTTTTAGGAAGCTCTCTGAGGAGATAAGAAATAAACTCAGGACCTAGCTGCAAACCCAGAGGCAGAGGCAAGTAGATATGAATCATAACTGAATTAATGTACCTATATAAACTAAAGGAGTTGGTAGGATATATTTTGTAATACTGTATGTGTGTTAAAGGGAGGTGGCTACCCATGTTTTGACCTGAAGATGGGCTTTGAAATTTGGAAAACCTGTGGAAAGGACAGTGGAACCAAAGTAAAATGCACCTGCCACAAAACATCCTTCTCGAGGGCACAGTCAGGGGTTTTTAGTATATTCACAAAGGTGTGCAAATACCATTTGAATCTGGAACATTGCATCACCCCCCAAAGAATTCTGTGCCCAGTAGCAGTCGGACTGAAGAATTTTACGTCAAATTCTGGCCAGGAAGAGACGGCAAGAGATGCTAGACCCCACTCTGGGTAGCAGTAAGAATGCTTTAGAGAGATTATGTCGTCAACAAAAAGGTCCAAGGCTTTCATGGTCAGAAGCCGGTGCCTACGCCAGCTCACATCTAGCCATCTGATTTGGTGATATTCCAACCCACAGCATCTGCTTTTGAAATCTGTCAGCACCAACATACTACCTCAGGGTGGCTCATTTCTTTCCCGATATAGGGCAACCATGAGTGGTACAGAGAGGAGAGGCAAAAGTCAGAGGCTGAGAGAAAAGAAGAAAGAAGTACCTTTCCCAGGACCTACCCCATTAAGAGAAAGTCACCAGACCTGCCTGGTAAGAGAAACTGGGTCACTTCCAGAGCCGAGGGAGAGTCATTTGCCCTAGCCTGGAATCTCTGCCTGCTTTGGAACCTTGAAACCCTACACCCTTCCAGGAAAGGAGAGGAGAATACAGGCGATTTAGAAGGCAGCAGGAGTGGTCCTGCCAGCTTCCCCTGTAGAATTAGTATCTCTGATAAAAGCCTTCAATTTCAAGTCCCCTGGTTGCGACCAAATTTGGACTCTGGGGAATCTGATGAGGCTGGACTGAGATCCCATTTTGCCAGGGGAAGCAGTGACCACTTGATGTCAGGACCCTGTCTCAGGTGGACCGGTGAGCATGCAGGTCAGCTTTGGCAGTAAAGGTGCTCCTCAGGACGGAGGCTGATTATTGGCACAGAAATGGATAAATCCTCGACTACTGATGCTGGAAGGATTCATAATAGCTAACGTGTATTAAACATGCACTATGGGCTACTATGTGTGCCCGTATCTTCTCAAGCTTCATAGCAACTCTTAGAGGAAGGTACTATTTTTTAGGGGCACCTGGGTGGCTCAGTCGGTTAAGCCTCCGATTTCTGCTCAGGTCATGATCTCATGGTTTGTGAGTTTTGAGCCCTACGTCGGCTCGGTGCGGACAGCTCAGAGCCTGGAGCCTGCTTCGGATTCTGTGTCTCCCTCTCTCTCTGCCCCTTCCCCACTAGTGCTCGCTCTCTCTCTCTCAAAAATAAACATTTTTAAAAAATGAAAAGAGGAAGGTACTGTTTTTTAACCCCACTTCATAAACGAGGGCACAAACACACGCAATATTCAGAGCCTTGACCGAGAAGGGCTGGGATTCAAACCCAGGCAGTTTTGACATCACAGTTTGTTAGACTTTTGCCCAAGCCCTTTGATACTGAAGGGGAAACTGAGACCCAGGGGATATGTGGCTTTTCCAAAGTCGCACAGCCAGTCATGGACACAATCCAAGCACGTCGGTTCAGGGCTGCCTGGATGCTGGAGTGTAGTGGGGGCGCCTTGGTGGCAGGGCTGCCGACCCTGCCCGCCCGGCCAGGCCCGGGCACCACCGCCCGGTAGAGCAGATGACTCAAAGGGCGGGGACTGCTTTTTCCGCACGGCCCCTCCCCGTCCCGCTGCTCTGAGGATGCGGAGCTCTCGGGCCGGGCGGGTGTCAACTTGTCTGGGTGAAACCGGCAAAGCGCCGCCCCTGGCCCTTGGCGGGCGGCGGGGGCCCCTCAGTCCCGCTGCGCGTCGCGACGCCGGCGGGGCGGGCCGGGTGGCGGGAAGACGCCCCGCGCGCGTTTCGCCGCTCTCTCCCCCATTGGCCAGTCGGGCCCCGGGGGCGGTACCCTGAGCGGCTCTCCGCCGAGATTGGACGGCAGCGGCCTGGGGCCCGCCTCCAGCCCGGGGCTGCGAAGGCTGGAGCGAGCCAGGCGGCCGCAGGTCGCGGCGTGCTGGAGCCGGGAGCGGAGGCGGCGAACAGGGATGGCCTGGGCGGGCCTCGGCTCCCCGCGGCCCTGCCCACCCAGCTGGCGGCTCCTCCTCGCCCGCCCGTTTCAGGTCGCCCCCCGGTCCGAACACGGGGGCGGGCATTCCCCTCTCCTCGGATGTGGGCTTTTAATGGCGTCATGCCCCTGCCCAGATTGTGCTCCCCTCCTCTCAGACCCGAGCCCCTGATGGGACTGTTCCTCCCTTGCAAATCTAGGGTGCGCACTGCCGCTCACTACAGCCTTTCCTTGCGGCGCTGACTCCCTGCTTTCCTGTCCCCCGCAGGTCTGAGATCTGGAGCCTCCCGCCCTGCGGCCGGGGCCGAGCAGCCTCAGAGCCGCCTTTGCGCTCGCCTGACCCTCCCAGGACCAGACCGGTTTGTTGGGGGCCACCGTGATGGAGAGCTGAACACCCGCCCCCCCCCCCCACGATTGGCACCAGCCTCTCACCTGGAATCACTGAGCCAGCCCCTTGAGAGGTCAAGAAGCAAAAGTCAAGGTCTCTGTAAATCAGAAGCCAATCCCTGTCCCACCCCTCCGCCAATAACTGGAAGAGACAGGAGGAGTGTCACAGGGGAACTTTATTGAAACATGGTCACACCCAGCAGACACACTTTCCCTCTCATCCTGGGTCTTGCGCTCTCTCTCGCGCGCTCTCTCTCTCTCTCTCTCTCACACACACACACACACACACCCATCTCCACACAGTCCAGCTCTCTCTCAGCCACAAGGGTGGGACACTCCTCAATTCCTAAGATTCAGAGGCAACAGGGGGCGGGAGAGAGGCGGGGGTGGGGGAAGAGGTGGCCCGGTTGGCGGTGGGAGGGGTGGAGGAGGGGCGCAGAGAGCAGGGGTGGGTGGGCTGACCGCTGGTGAGGAGCATCGACGGCCGCAGGAAGAGGGGTCCCCCTGGCTCCAGCTGGCCTCCGCTCTGCTGGTCCCTCTCTCGGAGCTCTTGTGAGCCGGGGAGCAGAGCATCCGGGGAGAAGGGTCGGGCCTCCCACCCCGTACTAGTCCTCTCTGCCACGGGCGGGGGCGCTGGAGAGGGCAGGGGCGCGGCAGGGAGGGGGCGGGCGCGGCTCAGCTCTGGGGTTCCTCGGGAGCCTCGCCCCCCTCCTCCCCGGCGTTGTCGGCCGTCCACAGCGTCAGGTTGTCTCGCAGCAGCTGCATGATGAGGGTGCTGTCTTTGTAGGAGTCCTCGCTGAGGGTGTGCAGGTCAGCCATGGCCTCGTCGAAGGTGGTCTTGGCCAGCGAGATGGCCTCCTCGGGGCTGTTGGCGATCTCGTAGTGGAAGACTGAAAAGTTCAGCGCCAGGCCCAGGCGGATGGGGTTGGTGGGCGGCATCTCCTTCTTGCTGATGTCCATGGCCTCCTGGTAGGCGGACCGGGCCGAGTCAATGATGCGCTTCTTGTCGTCACCAGTGGCCACCTCAGCCAGGTAGCGGTAGTAGTCACCCTTCATTTTCAGGTAGAAGACCCGACTCTCGGCGTCACCGGCCTCCTTGATGAGGTGGGTGTCCAGCAGGCCCAGCACTGTGTCACACACGCCCCGGAGCTCAGTCTCCACCTTCTCCCGGTACTCTCGCACCTCCGGGCCCTTCTCTTCCGAGCTCTCCTCGTTGCCTTTCTGCTCGATACTGGACAGGACCCTCCAGGCAGCCCTCTGGCCGCCCACCACATTCTTGTAGGCCACTGAGAGCAGGTTTCGCTCTTCGCAGGATAGCTCCTCACCCTTTTCCACGGCGCTCTTCATGAAGGCTGCCATGTCCTCGTAGCGTTCGGCCTGCTCTGCCAACTTGGCCTTCTGGATCAGACTGGCTCTCTCCATGGCTCTGGCGACAGACACAGGCGGCGGGCTAACTGGCTGCCTCGAAACCAATGCCGGATTCTGTGCCTCTCCTGCTGTCTGCCTGCCTTTTGGCTGGGTGGCCTGGCCTCGGAGAAGGGTGGGGAGGGACAGAGGGCGGGGCTGGGGCCCGGACCTGCCTCCCGCTTCTCTTCTCTTCTCCCCACACCCTTTCGGGCTCTTCCTTAAAGGTAAAAGGCTAAGATGTGGGGTGAGTCATCAAGGCAGTCAGCAGGAGAAATCCGGCCCCACCTGCACAGACACCCTTCCAGGCTCCAGGCTGCCCCCTCTTGTTCAGGGCTTCGATTTACATGGGTGCCCACAGAGCGGCCCCACTTTCTCAAATCAGATCTTCCTTCCTGGTGTTCTTCCAGGGGCTGAGGGTTCTTCAACCAACGGGCCGCTTCAGCCTGGCTAGAAGCCTGAGCCTGGCCGCTCCCAGCCTTGCTTCAGGGGAGCTAGTTACGTTTCGGTAGGGCTGTGGTTTCCCAAGCACCTTCACGATTGAATTTAATCCCTACCGTGTCTCTGTGAGATGGGCCAGACTGTGACTATTACTCCCACTTTAGAGATGGGAATGCTAAGGCTCAGAGAAGTATGAGATTTGCTCAGGGTCACACAGCTACTAAGTCCCCAGCATTCTACTTCCTTTGGCTTCTCTCGTCGAGGCCTCTGACTTGTGAGCTCCAGGCTGTATTTAGAAGTGAGATCCAGGCTTCTTCCAGAGTCGGCCTGAGATGGCGCTATCCCCTGGTCATCACTGCCCCCCAGGGTTCCCGCTGAGTTCCCAGAATGCACAGGTGGCATCTTTCAGGGTGCCACTTAATGAGGTGTTTAACGAGCGGCCCCTGACGCTCCAGCCCAGCCTTTGTAATTAATCACCTGGTAGGTTTGTTGGACACCTTCCCCATCACAGCACAATTTTCCCTTTCAACTTGGTGGCCTGTTGCCACTTGTTTGAGGACCTACCCTCTGGCTCTCCACGCCAGGTCACCTACCCCCTCCAAGCCGCCTGCCATCATGTATCAGTGGGGTTCACACAGGGTGGGGGCCCAGCTCTCCTGACTGACTCAGCCTGCCCTCTGTCAGAGGCTGGGAAGCAGGCCACTTGGGTGCTCAGTCCAATTTGGTTCCCCAGGGGGGGACGCTAGCACCTGGGGAGAGAGACAGGACCGAGAAAAAAGAAGGTGGTGGTGACACATACCATTTTGTTTTAGGGGGTAGCAATCCTCAGCCTGCCTCTCAGAAATGTCCCTGTCCCTTCCGTTTGACTATGGCCCTCCCTCTGACCCCTGGCAGAGGCCTCAGAGATGGGAGACTTCTTTCTGGCCAACCTTCTGTCCCTGTTTGCTGGGATGCTGTTCTCATTCAGCCAGGAGTTTCACCTAAAGGTGTTGGCTGTGCCTGTGAGGGTGGGTTCCTACTTACCTGCCCCACCCCTAGCCAAAGCTCCGACGGGGCTCAGGGGTGGGGCTCCCCTCACTGGGATCCAGCCAGCTTAATCTTTGAGCCAGGACCATTTCATAGGCCTGTTCCTCCCTAGTTCCTCTTGGTGCCCGAATACCCACGTTCCCCTCCTGGAGGCAGGCTTAGGCCAGAACTCTGAGGCCCAAAGATGAGATCTGTCTCTTTGAAGAAAAAGTAGGAACATGCCTGGGCTGATGCTACACGTTTTCCAAGGAAGCAGAAGGGATTTTAGGCTTGCCATCCCTAAGACTCGGCTCAGATTGGATCCCCGAGACAGAGAATGATGGAAAGGAAATGCACTAAGATAACTAGTTTAATAGAGCATATCTTTAGGTAGTGGTATTGTGAGTGATTTATTTCCTTTTGATTTCCCTATTCTCTTCAATGATAGATATGTATTATTTTTCTACGAGACACAGAACAGCCTAGTGTCGTTGGAATCAGACTGCCTGGGCTCAATTCTTGGAAGCTGTTAGGACCTCGACCAAGTGACTTAACCTCTATAAGTCTCCATCTTCGTAAGTGTAAAATGGGGCTTGTTGTGAGGATTAAATGAGTTGATGGAAAGCACTTAATAGAGTGAATGGTAACCATTACTACCATGTGAAAAAAAATCCAACCAATCTTATAATCACATACACTCAAAACACTAACATGGAGCTGGGGGTTCTGACACGAGAAAGGGTCTCAAACCAAGCCTCAGCCGAGTGTCCCTCGGGGAGAGAAGACAGGTGAATGGTCAAATGCGCTCCCTCAGCAAGGCCTCCTCCCTCCCCGTCAGACATTCCTCTGGCCTAAGCAGGCCCTAGGCTCTCTAGGACCGTCCTTCGCACTAGTCATCCAGCCCGGGCTTTCCCAAGTCCTGGGAGGGGGAGGGAGGAAACTGGAGATCCCAGAACACCAGAAACCTGGAAGGCACGGCCTGGCAGGCCTCGACATTTTGGAGTTGCTCTGTCTCTAGGGAGGCAGCATTCCCTTCCTATCGCTCAAGCCAAGGGACCTGGTGGTGGTTCACACCACAAGCTCCAGCCCTTCGGCCCAGCCAGAAACCCAGAAACGAGAAGAGGGAAGAGAAACCTCTTCACTCTTCCCCCTCCCCTGCTGAAGCTTAGAAGTGAATCTGGGAGCCAGGCTGCCTAACACCTCCTGCCCGCTCTGGCCTGTCGATCCTGACTCAGTTCCTGTCTCAGACACCTCCCTTTGCCTCCAGGCCTCCGTTTCCCAAGTCCAGAAGCCCAGGCAGGCAGGAGGCGGCAGGCCCCAGCAGGGCACCGAGTTCCACCGTCAGCCTCCTGAGTCAGCAGGACAGGAGCTGGGGCCTCGGCCTCAGGGGGCATTCCTCATCTTGCCTGCTGCCTCCCCATCCTTCCATATAGCATCCAACCTGCCAGCAGGTTCAAGGCTCTGGTCCAGCCCTTAGCTGGTAATCACGGGCTTCGAAGGGTTGTGGCACAGAGAAGGCAGCAACCGGTTGCTGTCCATCTCCACGGAGAACAGAGGACAGGGCTCCAAATGCAGCAGGAGGGACTCTGGTTAGATTCCAGAAGGAACTTCCTACAAAATGTCGTTGAGTCTTGGAACGATCAAACAAGTAACTGGAGGAAGCTATGGTACCTCTCCCGCTGGTTAGTTGTAAGTAAGAGTTCAGTTATCCAGACAAGAGCTCACTCTACTAGTTGCCTTTGGGAGGAAATATTAGATTAGTTTTAAGTGACTCAGCTGTCCTGAGTCCTTTTCTCCTCCAGGCACTGTTGTTTAGAGTATCCCACATCTCCTAGACCAGTCCAGTCCAGGACATAGTGTGGGGTTTGTGGAAGAATGGAATGAGGTCAGGCTGTGGGACTGCATCCCACCTGTCATAAGGTCTCGGACAGGTCCCTTCCTGCCCGAGCCTCAGTTTCCCCATCAGTACAGGAAGGCCAGTACAGATCATCTCTGATGGCTACGGGTAACATCTTGTAATTGGGTTTCTCCTTCTGAGATCCCCTCCTCCCCAAGCAGCCCTATTCATTCCTTGGGTAGTGCAGAATGGTCAGGGGTTGGGGCAGAGATGGGGTCCAAATCCTAGATTTGCTGCTTTATCAGCTTCGGGAGAACCTTGGCAACTGCTGTGCCTTCCTTGAGCCTCAGTTCCCTCCTCTGTAAAAAGGCTGACATCACCTCTCTCATAGCTTTAGGTGAGAAAACGGGCCTGGCACTTGGCTAGCCCTTGCTAAATGGCTGCTGTCATTATTTTTTTTTTAGCTCTTAGCATACTGTGTGTGCCTCTCAACGCGGGCCAGCTGCTGGGGAGAGGGAAGGCTCCTTGACATGGCTACCCTGGGCTGGGCTCAGTTCAGGGGGTGACAGTCCCCGCTTGGGTTGGGACTTCTCAGAGCTGAGGTCACCTAAGGCCTGGAGGCCTCTGGCACCGAGACCAGTTCTAGAAGGGCAGAGTGAAGAGGACATTGGCCACTCCTCCCGTGTCACTTCTGGCTTCGCTGTGCCTTTTTTAAATCTCCAGAAGGGCACTGACCGACTGGAACAGAACCGGCAGCGGGGGCGAGCCAGATGTTCTGCACACTCATCACAGGCCTCACGCCTGGACCCCGAAGGAAAGGTGGCACCAGACAGCCAAGGCAAGAAGAGGGAAACCTTTATTTGGTTAAAAAAGGTACAGACAGCAAACAAGCAGCCCCCAGCCGTGGGCTCAGCAGACTTCCTAGGCCCGGCCCAGTTTCCATTAGCTCCTCTGAAGAACGCCGGGCTGTGGAGCCAGCCCGGTCCCCCAGTGCCCGGAGCAAAGGGTACAAGCATCCTCCTGGCATCGCACCTACTTGGGGTAGCGGGGACGGAGGGGGCCGTGGGAACAGTGTCAAACCGGTTGTGCTTAGAACAGTCACCAAACTTGTTCGGCAGCGTCATCAACCACCAACACCCCAGAGGCTCCCGAAGGAACCTGCTCAGCCCCACTGTGGCTCTGCCTGACTCTGGGAGGGGGCAGGCTGTAAGGCAAGATTCCTGAAGAGTCTCGACACCTTACAAATCTGGGGAAGGGGAAGGGGAAGGGGAGTGGAGACGGGGGTGAGTTTCAGCGTCGTATTGTATCACCGTGCTGACAGCTGTGGTATGGCTTTCTACACTCTGGCGTGGAGTGGGGGTGGGGGCAGAAAGGCCAGCCCCCGCCCCCTGTGGGGGGCTCTGGAGAGCACAAGGGCGGGGCGGGCTTGGGGGCAGACCCTGTAGGCACGGACGGTGGCAGGTGGGCCACAGGTTAGGCAGGTGGAGGTGCCGGGTGCCGGGCTCCCCTCAGGCCGCTCCTGGAGAGGCAGAGAGCAGCAGTCCTCAGGAGGTCCTTAAGCCCCCGCACACACTGGAGATCCCCGCAGGACAGCAAAGAAGGAGAAGAGAGAGGGTTAGCGGACCCGGGAGGAGACAGGAGGCCTGCGGGGGTGCCGCCTGCTCTCCCGGCACCTGCCTCTTCCCCGCAGGAGGGCCACGGCTGGGGCAGCAGGCAACGACGACGCAGCAGAGACACGGGCAGGGGAAGCTCAGCGGGGACAGAAAGCAGGACACAGGTGTTCGTGACTGAGGGCTCCTGCACACCAGGACACCCCAGAACAGGCCCAAGCATCTCCGAGCAGGTCCGCCGCCCCTCCCCAACCTCACCCTTCACCTCCTGCTCCAGTGGGAGCTGCTTCCTCAGTCCAGAGCAGGGCTGGGCCCTCAGCCCTGCCTTCATGGCCCCCGTCCTTCTGCTTGGGGGGGGGGGGGAGGGGGGAGCCCTGGGGGCCCTACCACCGCCAGCACACACACCACACCACACACCAGACAGATGAATGGGCTCCATGGGGTTGGCAAGGCATGCGATGGGGATGAGATGGCGTGTGAGGGGACTAGGCGGTGCTGGCCGACAGGGGAGACACGGTCTTACCAGCTAACCCTCTGCAAAGAGGCCTGTTAGCTTCCCTCAGGCTGTGCAGGAGATGGCAAAATCCTGACAGGTGTCCTCCTGGGGGAGATACCAGAGAGGTGGGCCAGGGTTACGAGTCGTCTGACTGGGCCCTGCTGCTCAAGGCGGGGCTGGGGGCCAGGGAGGCTCCGGCTCGCAGATTGGAATCTAGGGTCTCGTCAACATTTTCTTAGCTGAGCGGTCACTGGGGGTCAGAGTGAAAAGGCAGCAAGGAAAAAGAACCTGGGGGTCTCCAAATCCCGGAGGCAGGGGAAAGTAGAGGGGACAAAAAGGGGACAGGATGGCCTGTTCTTACATGCCTATGGGGGCCACCTTGCTCAGTCTCCAGCGGACAGACTCGGCCAGGAGAGGAGACCCTTAGCCACATCACTGGCCTTCCTGCCTTCTGTCTCCCCAGGAAAGACCAAGTTTGGCTGAAAGAACAGAGGGCTGCCAGTCGGAGCCTCAGCAAAGAAAGAGCAAACAAAAACCAAACCAAAGCAAATCAACTCTTAAAAACGAAAATTTTATTACAAGCAGGAACAAAGAATACTGGCTTAAATAAAAGGCAGGGGGCTTCCCCTCCTCTAGCCAGCCCCCTCCCCACTTCCCAGTGCCACTGCAGCATGGCCTGGGGTCCTGGCGCTGGGGCGAGGCTGTTTCTCCCAGGGGGGACCCTCTGCAGCTGCCAGTTCTCAGCTGCCTGTGACCCACTAGCTTCTGCAGCAAGGAAGGGCAAGAGGCGAGGACTTCCTAGGTCACTTTCCAAGGGCTTCAGCCCACTTGAAGGGCCAAGGAGGGAGACAGAACAATCTCCTATCTACTTTGACAAGAAACTACAGTTCCCCGCAGAGAAGAGACATCCTTTGACTTTGGGGCCCAGACGTAGGCCAACCTTCACTCGCTTCTCAGCCCACCCTGCTCCTTCCTCCCTTTTCTCTGGATGGAGTCCTCCAGCTGGCAGAGAGTCCTTGTTCTCTGGCCGCTGGCACCAGGTCCCATACTCAGAGCCGGGAGGAGGGTGTGCGGCTTGTAGAGTGGCAGCCGCTCCCCACAGCCATTACCCCATCCACCACGCCCAGCCTCAGCCAGTCTGGGCAGGTCCCAGGCTTCCTGATGTCCGAGGAGGAAGGGAAGATAGGAGGGTGGGGGCTGAGCTGCAGCGGGGAACCCAGAGGTCTCTTGCGATCACTGCACAGGCTCCCTGTTGCCGTGGCTCAGGCCGCTCCTTGCTGCTGCCAGCTGACACCCGAGGGGGATGGCGGGGAGAGGGGCAGCCCAGGGGATGTAGGGAAGCGGGAGCCAGCCGCATTCATACAAGGGCACACGCGAACACACGCACACACACTCACAGCCAGACGTTCTCTTATAAATTTATAAAACCCAACTTGCTTTCTGCTAATCTTTAACCTGGCACTACACAGATAGCAATGTGGCCGACTGTTTTTTCTTCCACTTAAAAAATGCTACGTAGAAAAGAGGTCTATAAAATTGTGCAAAATACCCAGCATTAATAAACCCGTTTCAAGTATTGCCAGCAAGAAGATAACCCACCCAGCCCAAGAACTGACTTGGGAGAGAGGTGGGGAGGCGGGGAGGTCAGACCGGGATCCCTTAGAGAACCCTCCATGGGTAGAGAGCAGGCAAGGCCCCCACTTCCTAGCGTGCTGCCCAGGAATCACGCAGGAGCCGAGGTCTTGGGTGCCTCGCTGGCTGGTTTAGCTTTCTCTGACACAGGTGTCTCCCACCACCCCCAACTCTGCCCTATCCATCTAGAACCCCAGCTCCATCCTATTGGCCGACGCCATACAAAAAAACACGAACGGAAGAAAGAACAATGGTCATCACAAAAAGAATGAAGGAGCCCACAAATCACAACAGCCCACGGAGGCATCCTCTCCCACAGCCTGCTGTCCAGAGCCAAATGCTCTTAGGTCCCACTTCACCCCCAGGACCCCAGCTGAGCAGAGCCCACCGGCCCCTCCACCTGGGAGGTATCGCACGCAGTCCGCACCCTCATTCACACAGGGCTCGCCCCGGCACAGACAGAGACTCAGCATGGTCCCCTCGTGGCCTCAGGGGCCCTGGCCTCTCTCTCTCCTGTCACTCCTGCCGCTGATCAGCTGCAGGGATCTAGGGCCCAAGGCTGTGGGAACCTGGGTTTGGGGAGCAGAGGGTACAGCCACGGAAGTGCTGGGCAAGCCACGCAGGGTGGGAAATAAATACGAAAAGAGTCTTTGGCGGCTCTGCTTCCCTTGGATGGAATGGGGAGGGTCCCGGCAGGTGTGGAGGGCGGCAGGTGAGTGCGGAGGGGTGGACAAGCCAGCAGGTGGCAAGTACCGAGCCCAGTTCAGGGGTGGCCTCCTACCATGCTGGCGTCAGGCTTGGCTCCGCAGGCTGGCTCATCGCTTCTGACGGGCGAGGGCAACACGGCGTCTGACTGCACAAATCCCCTCCGGTCAATGAGGCTTCCAAAACACAAGGGGGGACGTGAGGGCCCTGCCCAACACCAGCGGTCCAGGCCTGGGGCTGGATGGCAGAGTCCATTTTCCAGCCAAGAAAAGACCTAGCCCTAGAAAGCCTCAGAAAGGGGAGCTGATCTCCAGCTGGCGGCTCAAGACCCTTCCCTTCCAGAGCAGGGGAACCAGAAGGGCCCTCTCTGCACCCTGGACACCTGGCTTTGGACCACCAGATTGAGGCACTGTGAATTCAAACCGGCCCATTTTTCGGTCTGGCTGCCACAAAGCCAGGCTGTGGGTGAGGGGAAAAGCAGGACGGAAGAGCATTTGGAAATAGTGCGATTCCCACTGTGACCTACCCCCACCCCCACTGCAAGGATGACACTCATACGAGGCAGGAGAAGTCGGGGACAGTGTGGGGAAGGTCTGGGTCCCGCAGTGCCCACTGCAGTGGAGCTCCTGTTCTGGCACTCTGGTGCCCCCTGGTGTGAAGACAAGGGCACTTCCCAGCAGGGCTGAACCCTCAGGGCGCCACCAGGAGGGAGGATGGAGACCCCGCCTGGTCCAGCCACCAGCACCGGAAGGGAAATGTTGCCCAAGAGTGGCCAAAACGTTAATTGTGGTGATCACGGGGGAATAAGATTACATGTGATAGTTAGTACTCTTCTTTTTAAGATTTTGTACTCTATGTTTTTCTACAATGAGCATATGTGATTAAAAATTACACAGAATTCGGGGCGCCTGGGTGGCTCAGTGAGTTAAACGTCCGACTTCGGCTCGGGTCATGATCTCACGGTTTGTGAGTTCGAGCCCCGTGTCGGGCTCTGTGCTGACAGCTCAGAGCCTGGAGCCTGTTTCAGATTCTGTGTCTCCCTCTCTCTCTGTTCCTCCCCTGCTCATGCTTTGTCACTCTCTCTCAAAAAAAAAAAATTACACAGAATTCTTTTGTGTGATAAATGCCTTGCGTGCGCCCTGCAGAGGGGATGGTGGACAGAGGGCTTCTGTGGTGTGAAGAGAGGTCTGCTGCTTCCAGAACCTCTTTGAGAGGTGTGGACTCGCAGGGCTATCCCCCCCACTGGCCGGGCCAGGCCCTGTGACCTCTCCCTGTGCTCACCCCTGGCTTACCTGGGAGGTAGGGGGCCGCAGAGCACAGCACAGCAGTTGGTGATAACACTTTTATGGCTGTAGGGATTGACGGAGGCCTCACCGCCCCTCTTGCTGGACCACGAGCCTTTGATCTGCCAGCAGGAAGGAGGTCTGAGTCAGGTACCTCCTTTTACTTCGATTTTCTAGGAGGGAGGTCTAGAGGCTGGGAAAAACTGGTGAGAGTTTTTCCAATTCTGGGTAGACTATTGGAGGGGACATGTCTTTAACCCAAGCTATTCAGTGAGTGTGGGGGACTGCTGGATGTCGGGGGCACCTAGCCGAGAGGAGGAAGCCCTAATCAGGACAGAGAGCAGCGCACAGCCAAAGAGAAGCCTCCAAAGGAAACTTCTTGGGTGCATCCTCCCTTCTCCGGCCAGCCACCTCTAAGGGAAGGTAGTATAAGGGGACAGAGCTCAGGCTGACCTGGCTATGAGCCCTGGCCCTGCCCCCGACACACTGCATGACCCTGGACAGAGCACTTCCCTGAATCTCAGTCCTCATCTGAAAAACAGGGAACTGTGATAGCATCGTTGGAGATGAAATCTTGCCATCTCGAGATTTGTGAGGCCAGCTATCAAAGGCACTGAGGAGTTTAGCAACGAAGGATACTTGCTTGACTTTAACCCAGAGTTTCCCAAACTCATTTGGCTATAACACATCTTTTTGCTTAACCCCTAGTAACATCTTGAAGAACCAGCACCCACAAAACCGCCTTGGGAGATGCTGGCTGATGTCATTTCTGCTCTGTACCAATCATTCAGCACATGAAACCCTATCATGAGTGTTAAGTTCTGTTTCCCAGAATGAGAGGCTGAGGTCAAGAGATGTATTTTCTGTTGGTCATGGGCCTCTGAGCAGTATCTGATGGTGGCCCTGGCACAGATGCTGTCATTTGCTTTTTTATCGTTTGGGAGAAAAGAAGGGGAGGTCAGGTCGGGCCCGGGGCTGAGCACACAGTGGGCACTCAAACAATGCTTGCTGGTGGGGGTCTGAAAGGCAGCAGGTAGGGAGGGTTGACATAGCCCCATAGTCCTATCCTCGCTGTCTCCCTCAATAAGGATGCCCAAGGGAACCCCAGGGGCACCCTGAGAATAGTCACATCTCTTTGCCTGTAAGTGCAGTGTGGTGGGCGCAGCAAGGGTAGCCAGGGCTTTTGGCCACAACCCTGACTCTGTCCCTTTCCGGCTGTGTAACCTTGGGGCAAGTCACTCAGCCATCAAACAGGAGAAAAAGCATCCCTGTTCCTTCTGCCTCAGAGTTGGCAAAAGGACCCAAAGAGATGATGGGAGCTGAAAGAACTCTGGAGACAGTTAACACGCGGGCCAAACCTAAGGACTGTTACGGTGGAGCACTGCCTCTGGGTTAGTGAGAAAGCCTGCGCGGAGGGGCCAAGGCACGTGGGGGCCTTATAAGACCCTGTACTGGATCTCCCAGGGCCAAGCCAGGAGCACTGGAAGGCAATGTCTGGCCACCCTCTGTCCCCACCCGTGTTACCCCAGCAGCCTGAGTCAGGCGAGTCAGGCTGCTCTGCGGCCACTGCAGGCCCCCTCCGCCCAGCCTCCTACCTTAGGGCCCCGCCTCCTGCCTAGGGCCCCGCCTCCTGCCTAGAGCCCCGCCTCCTACCCAGGGCCCCGCCTCCTGCCCAGTGAATGGAGGTTGCTCCAGCCTTACTCACGTCTTCGTTAGTTGTCAGGTTGGAGGCGACGAGGTAAGTATGAAACCCTGAGAGGCCCAGGATGGACCAGATGGAGAAGAAGCAGATCACCAACTCCAGCACAGTGAGCAGGGTGGTCAAGGACCCACACCGGGACAGGGCTGGGGGCCTCCCTGGCCCCTGGAGGCCTGCCATGCCCAGCCCTTCTCACCTATCCTTCCGTGAGCGATTTCCCCAGAAAGGAGATGGGTTTGTAACCTTCCTGCGGTCCAGTCACCACTTCTCGACAGGATTGCCTCCTGAGCCCTAAGAAGGGTTCGGGAGCCCATTCAAGAGCAGGACGGGTGATGGACAGTAGGGGGAACTGAAGATGCCAGGCACCAAGAACCCCGCACAAGAACCCCGTCCTGGTTGCTTGGTGTCTTAAGGGAAGACAGGGACTGTGGCTCCTGAGAGTTCTTGGCCACCCCAGCCCTTTGATCAGACTGTTTAGGATCAGCTCTAGCCGGGGAGGAAACAGAAGCAGCTGGTATATCAGATTATTCTAGAGGACAAACATTAGCGCTACACCATTCTCCCCCAGATTACAGGATGAGGTGTGGGGATCCACCCTAGCGAAGGGGCCTCGTTCCCACCAGGGCATCTATTGGCTGACAAAGGATATCTCGCTGGTGTCTCCTTCAGAGTGGAGAGGAAGTTGCTTCCCTGAGAGCCTGGGGAGGAGAAAACAGGACAGGGCACAGCTCAGATGGACAGTGACCACTGCCCCTTGACTTGGCAGAGCTTGCCGGCCCACCCCTCCTGCACACCCCTGCCCCCACTCCCAACTCACGCAGCGTCAGGTGGGTGACCACACAGGCGAAGATGAAGGCCGTCAGGAACGAGAGGGAGAGAATAAACGCGTAGAAGAAGCGGTAGTTCCGTCTCCCCACACAGTTGCCCACCCAGGGGCAGTGATGGTCAAACCGTTCTGGAAAAGGGCCCGGGGGGTGGGGGGGAGGGGAACAGGTTAGTGTGCCTGGGCTGCAACCAGCACAGGTGTTTGGAGGCCTCACGCCACAGCTGGGGCTTTCTTCCCCCACAGTCTCTCTGTACCGGCCCATTCAGCCGATCCGCAGCTCCTCACACACTCCCTGCTTCTGGGCCTTTCTGCAAGCTTCCCACTGCCTCACACATTCTTCTCTGTGTCTTCACCTGGTTAAGGGCAATTCCTCCTTCATATCTCAGCTGCAAAGCCACTTCCTTAAGAAAGCCTCCTCTGATCCCAGACAAGGTGAGGGCCCTCTGTTACCCGCTGCTACTTATCTTCTGCGGCTCTTTGCCCATGTGTGTTTACATACTTATTAATAATTAGCGGACCGGCCAGTTACCCCCGCTGGATTGTAAACTCCACGAGGGGGCCGGTGTTGGCCTCACACCGAGCTGAGTCCCACGTCCAGCCGTGCGTGGTACGAAGATGCACAAAAAGTACTTGTCGCCTGGCCTACGACCCTGGCCACCTGCGACAAACAATGCTCCCCATTCCCTGCTCCAGAACTAGAGGGACTCAGGGAGGGGTGGGGCCGCTCTGTAACTTGTGGAGAGCTGGCATGTAAGGCCTGGCCAGAGGGCTGAGCTCACACTAGCACCCCAGGGCGGTGGGGGGGGGGGCGGGGGGGGGGCTGGTGTCACACCCAGACTGGTAATGAAAGTCCTCTGTGGGAATGTGGATCACAAGCCCACTGCAGGCCTCCTACCATGGCCAGCACCCTTTGCGGATTCTCAGGGAAGAATAACGCCCACTGAGTCACCCACTCGGCTGCCTGCTGTCATGGGGTGTTCCCTACTGTTCTCTCAGGGAGTGCTGAGCTAGCGTGATGAGCTCACTGCCCTGGGGACCATGCTCAGTCACCATGGCTCAGCTCACCTGGATCCTCTTACATAGCATTTCCCTTATGACACCCTTCCAGGGGCACACCCTCGGTCCCCATCAGAGCTGCCCGGCCTCTGGAGAGCAAGAAGAGGAGACAAAACAGCCTCTGGTTCCCCAGCAACCACCGCAGGTGTGGGCCTGGAGCTTAGCTTCCAATCCTGGCTACATCCTCTCTACCTGACTGGCTTGAACTCCTCTGTTCTCAGATTCTTGTCCCTCCCAAACCCTGGGAATCAGATCAAAGTCATTCAGTATAGCTGGCTCTGGGCTGCTGGATGGTAAATCATTCTCTTTCTGGCCCCAAAGTATCTAGAATGTTATTGCTCTAGTCTCTGGTTCCTAGAAACTTGGACCTACTGAGGACCAGGCTGAGGCCTGGGAGAAGGGTCCAGGGTCTCTCTGTATCTCCCCCATACTTCAGAGCTGGGGGAAAGGAATCTACCAATCCTGGGCTGAGGCCAAGATACCACTGGTCACACTCTGAGCCTTTCCCCACAGCCCTTCCTCAATCAGAGCAAATTTGGGTGACTTCCTGCCCACCTCTGGCTATTTCAGACACACCCCCGCCCCCATGAGTGACTCCTCTGTCTTCAGGGCTCCCTGCACCACTCCCTGCTGCCTCCCACTTACCCACACAGTTGTCGCAGACACTGCAGTGTGAGGTCCGGGGTGGCCGAAACATCTTGCAGGTGAAGCAGTACTTCAACTTGACCATCTGCCCGTTGATCATCACCTCCCGGGTCCGAGGGGGTGGCCGGTATGTGGAACTGCCTGTGTTATCTGGGGGTGGGAGGACAGAAAGATGGGGAATGTCCAAGCCCAGAGCCAGAAGCCCCAGCTGAGTGGAAGCCACTGCTGCCTGGCACGGACAAGAGAAGCCTTAGGGAAACTGTTTCCTGGGAACAAGCCATTGGCGGGCCCAAGGAGGGGACAGATATTAAGAGCTGCTACCTACCGAAATTTGCTGTGTGCCAAGCCCTGCGCTAAAGCATTACCCATGTGCTCACGCACTGCTGGTCTTACACAACTTTGAGAAGGCGACTCTGGGAAGACTGGGGGAGGTTTATCTAGTCAAGCCTAGACCTAAGTTCCAGTTTCTAGGAGGTACAGGGGATGGAAGACAAAGTAAACAACACTATGAGAAAACAATCAGATCCAGAATGTGGGGCACCTACAACACCACTGATCCTGATGTCTAACAAAATCCACGTCACTTACAAAGAGAGGGAGATTGTTCTAAATGCAGAGACGTGAACACATGCAAGGCATGATTCTAGGCCAGATTCTGTCTTGAATTTGGTGGGAGAGTGGTGAAAAAGGCCTATAGATTAGAAATTTGGGAACTATTAATTTTCCTAGCTATAATAACGAAATTAGGGTTATGCAGGAGGTTGTCTTTAGATTTTGAAGACACAAGTCGAAGTATTTATGGATACAGTGTCTATGATAGCTACAATTTACTATGAAATGGCTTCATAAGAATTGTAAGCACAGGGGCACCTGGCTGGCTCAGTCAGTTAAGCGTCCGATGTCGGCTCGGGTCATGATCTCACGGTTCGTGAGTTGGAGCCCCAACTCGGGCTCCATGCTGACAGCTCAGAGCCTGGAGCCTGCTTTGGATTCTGTGTCTCCCTCTCTCTGCCTCTCCCCTGCTTGCACTCTGTCTCTCTCAAAAATAAATAAACATTAAAAAAAAAAAAAAAGAATTGTAAATATAGGGGCGCCTGGCCGGCTCAGTCGGAAGAGCACACAAATCTGGATCTCGGGCTTGTGAGTTCGAGACCCATGTTGGATGCAGAGATTACTTAAAAATAAAATCTTAAAAAAAAAAGAACTACAAATATATATGACACAAATAAGATACACTAATAACAACTATTAAATCTAGATGATGAACATGCATAAATTAATTATATTGGGGCGCCTGGGTGGCATAGTTGGTTAAGCGTCTGACTCTTGGTCTCAGCTCAGGTCATGATCTCACAGTTTGTGAATCTGGGGCCTGCATCTCGCTCTGCGCTGATGGCACAGAGCCTAGTTGGGATTCTGTCTCTTCTTCTCTGCCCATCCTCCGCTGGTATGTGCGCATTCGCTCTCAAAATAAATAAATAAACTTAAAAGAAAGAAACTCATTGTATTTCACACTTTTCTGGACGTTTGAAGTTTTTCATAATAAAAATTTTAAGAGGAAAAGAAATGCAGAGATATTGCATTCATGGATTAAAAGACACAATTTTAGAAAAGGATTTATTCTCCCTAAATCAATCTGTAGATCAACATAATCCCAATCAAAAATCTCAGTATGGTTTTTTTTTTTTGGCGGGGGGGGGGGGGGTTGAAATTGACAAACTCGTTATAAAATTTATATGGAAATGCAAAGGGCCAAAGACAGCCAACGCATTCCTGAAGGACAAAGCTAAGGACTCCTATGACTAGAGATCAAGACTAATGATAAAAAGCTAATGATTAAGAAGGCCTGGTTTGGGTGCGAGGGTAGAAATGCCGGATCAATGGAACAGAAAAGAGAATCCAGAAACAGACCTGGCATGTAAATGACCAAGTGGTTTACGACAAGGGTAACACTGAAGTGGTGTGAAAGAAAATGGGCCCCCAATAAACAGTGCTGAGTCCACTGGGTAAACAAAGGGGGAAAAAGCATCTGTATCCTGCCTCCCACCAAACACAAATTCAATTTCAGACAGATTGTAGCTCTAAATGCAAAAGCCTGGGATTAAAAAAAAAAAAAAAAAAAAAAAAAGGAGACATGACTGTGGAGCAAAGATTTCTTAAGACCCAAAGGGGCAAATCATAAAAGAGCAATTTGGTATAACTGCATCACATCAAAATTAAGAACTTCTTTTTTTTAAGTATATTTGAAAGAGAGTGCGAGCCGGGGGAGGAGCAGAGAGAGAGGGAGAGAATCCCAAGCAGGCTCCATGCTGTCAGCACAGAGCCCAACATGCGGCACAATCTCACAAGCTGTGAGATCATGACCTGAGCTGAAATGAAGAGTCGAACGCGTAACTGATTGAGTCGAACGCGTAACTGGTTGAGCTACGCAGGTGCCCCCAAAATTAAGAACTTCTATTTGAGGCACCTGGTTGGCTCAGTTGGTAGCACGTGCAACTCTTGATCTCCGGGTCGTGAGTTTGGCCCCATGTTGGACATACCAATTACTTAACAAAAATAATAATAACTTGTGTTCATCTAAAGATACAATTAAAAATATGAGGGGCGCCTGTGTAGCTCGGTCAGTTGGGCTCCGACTTTGGCTCAGGTCATGATCTCACTGTGAGTTCAAGCCCTGCATTGGGCTCTGTGCTGACAGCTCAGAGCCTAGAGCCTGTTTCGGATTCTGTGTCTCTCTCGCTCTTTGCCCCTTCCCCTGTCATGCACTGTGTCTCTCTCTCTCAAAATAAATAAACCTTAAAAAAAAAGTCTTAAAAAAAAATGAAAAGGTGACCTTCAGAGTAGAAGATTTGAACAAGAACAAAGCATTTGAAACCAGAACATATGAAGAATCCCTATACGTCAGTAAGAAAAAGTTCAGACATCTCAATTCAAATGCGGACAAAAGATTCAAACAGGTATTTCATAAAAGAAGCTGTCCAATGGCTAATAAACACATGAAAAAGTATTCATGCTCATTAGTCTTCAATGAAATGCAAATAAAACCATAAAATGTTACCACCACACATGTACCAGAATGGCTAAGATGAAAACAATTTTAAAAATCAAGTGTCGGTAAAAATGTAAGGCAACTAGAAATCTCATATAACCACTCTGAAAAACTATTTAACACTAACCACCAAAGTTCAACATATGCACGCCCAGCAAGCCCACTCCTAGGTATCTCCCCAACAGAAATGTACATGATTAAAAAAAAATTCTTTAAAAAATTTTTTTTAAGTTTATTTATTTTTGAGAGAGAGAAAGAGAGACAGAGCTCGAGGGGGGAAGGGCTAGAGAGAGAGGGAGACACAGAATCTGAAGCAGGCTCCAGGCTCCAAGCTGTCAGCACAGAGCCCAACGCGGGGCTTGAACTCATGAACCGTGAGATCATGACCTGAGCCAAAGTCGGACACTTAACCGACTGAGCCACCCAGGCGCCCCATAAAAAAAATTTTTAAGTAAACTCTACACCCAACATGGGGCTCAAACTCATGACCCTGAGATCAAGAGTCACATATTCTCTGACTGAGCCAACCCGGCCCCCTGAAATGTGTAAGATTTGATATGCACCAAAAGATGTACAGGAATATTCACAACAAGAATCTCATAATAGCCAAAATCTGGACCTACCCAAATGCCCATAAATAGAACAGATTAACAAAAGGTAGTATGGAGTTCTGTAGAGCAAAGAATGAACGATCCTCAACCACGCATAAGAACTATGGATAAATCTCATAAACATGTGTAAAGTGAAGAAACCACACACGTAAGAACACAAAATGTTCAAAAACAACTAAAAGTAATCTAATATGGTAGCAGTCAAGATCATGGTCACCTCTGGAGGGGTGACACTGACCAGAAAAGCAAGGGGGAGCTCCTGGGACACTGCTCATATACTGTTTCTTGATCAGGGTGCTGATTACATGTGTGTGTTCAGTTTGTGAACACTCAACAGAACACTTAGGATTTGTACACTTTTTTTGTAAGCCCATTATATTTCAGTAAAAACAAAAAGAAAGATAAGGGGCTCAGCTGGTTGAGCGTCTGACTTCAGGCTCAGGTCATGATCTTGCAGTTCGTGGGTGGGTTCGAGCCCCATGTCGGGCTCTGTGCTGACAGCTCAGAGCCTGGAGCCTGCTTCGGATCCTGTGTCTCGCTCTCTCTCTGCCCTTCCCCTGCTCATGCTGTGTCTCTCTCTCTCAAAAATAAATAAACATTAAAAAAAATTTTTTTTTTAAAGAAAGAAAAGAAAGGTTTAAGTAACTTGTGCAAAGTCACAAACTCATATGCTGGCAAGCAGGAATCCAAACACCTGGTCTCTCATATGCAAAAGCCCACAATTCTACCCACTGAGCCTCTTGGTCCCCCAGACCTCAAAGGACCAAAGTCCCCAGGGCAGTGGCTTATTTCTGGACAGAACCTGAGAATCACATGAGGCTGCCTGTGATCCCTAGCCCTTTACTATGCTCCCAGCCATCACTTCTACTGGATCTACTCCCCAGATAGTATCTCCAGTTTGGCCACCTGCCTCCAATGATTACTGAGTGTCCGGCAGGTGCCAGGCACTATTCTAGGCACTTGGCATGCATCAATGAAGCACACAGACTTGTGTCTCACATTCCAGTTACCAAACAGACTCTTTCTTACTAGGCTGTTCACCATCCCCCCAACCATAACATGTTTAAAATGGAACTAAGCAGGGGCCCCTGGGTGGCTCAGTTGGTTAAGCGTCCAACTTTGCCTCAGGTCATGATCTCATGGCTTCTGAATTTGAGCCCTGAGTCAGGCCCTGTGCTGACAGCTCAGAGCCCGGAGCCTGCTTCAGATTCTGTGTGTGTCTCTCTCTCTGCCCCTCCCCAACTCGCACTCTGTCTCTCAAAAATAAATAAACATTAAAAAGAATAAAAATAAAATAAAATAAAATAAAATAAAATAAAATAAAATAAAATAAAATAAAATAAAATAAAATGGAACTAAGCATCTGAACATCTTTTCTTTATTTTTAAAAAAATGTTTATTTTTTTATTTTTGAGAGAGAGAGTGAGCGAGCACGTGAGCACGAGCTAGGGAGGGGCAGAGACAGAGACAGAGGATCCAAAGCAGGCTCTATGCTGACGGCACAGAGCCTGATGTGGGGTTCAAACTCATGAACCATAAGATCACGACCTGATCAGAAATCGGATGCTCAACCGACTGAGCCACCCAGGCGCCCCAGAACATCTCTTCTTTAAAACAGGCAGCATGACAAAGGGCAGGGGGTTTGAGGCCAGTGGACACACTCTGAAACCTGGTTTTGCCACCCAGTGGTTAGGTGAAATGTTAAAGCCAAATGTACTTCTCTGAGCCTCAGTTTTCTCATCTGTAAAATGGAAAGAACAGGTAGAATGGAGCACGAATCCTGGCCCCCCGTCTTTTTATCTGGGTTTCTCCCGGGGATATCATCTGCTAGATGTTCAACAGGGCAAATCGTTTAACCTCTCTGAGCCTCTGTTTCCTTGATCACTGAAAGGGGGATAATAACAGTACCCACATCGCAGGGTTGTTGTGAGGGTGACCTGAGGTAAAAACGTGAAGTGACACAAAGTAAATGCTTAAGAAGCGCGCGGTTATTATTAGCTCCCAGAATTACTAAGAGAAAGGAAGAGTCAAGGGAAAGAAACACTACACTGAGCACCTCCTCCTATATGCCGAGCACTTCGTAGGCATTATCTCCTTGCATCCAGAGAACATTCCAGGAGGCAGGATTACTAACGTCAGTCACCTCCAGGTTATAGTTCAGGAGACTTTTTGGTGACGCTCAGTGACATGTCTGAGGCCGCTCCTGGCTAGGAAGTGGCAGAACCGGGATATGAACCCAAGTTTCCAAAACTTGGGCTTGAGGTCTTTTTGTAAATTTCAAAGTGTCATCATGAGTGTTATTTAACCCTGCCTGGTTCCTCATTTCTGCCAATGGCACAACCCAAGAGCTGGAAAGAACGTCAAAGAGCATATAATGCAGCACCCAGTGCATAGAAAACGATAATTGTCTCCCCACTGACCGCCTCTCTTCTAACCCCTTCAGTTTACAAATGAGAAAACAGGCCCAGAGAGGTCAGGGGATTTGCCCAAAGTCACACAGCCACTGAGTGGCAGAGGCAGGAAAACTCAGTTTGGAGGCCTTTTGCAGACCCTTCCTTCTACCTCACCCTTTCCTGGCCAGTCACTAGGTCTTCTCAGGATCTTCCTTCATAATCTTTCGCTCTCCTCCCAATGCTCTAACCCAGGCCAGAACCCTGTCACCAAACAGCCTCCCCTGAAGACTCCCTGCTTCCAGCCCCTCTGCCTTCCAACCCACCACATTTCTCTAAATAATTCCTTTTGGGGGCACCTGGGTGGCTCAGTTGGTTAAGCGTCTGACTTCGGTTGGTGAGTTTAAGCCCCACATCGGGCTCTCCGCTGTCAGCACGGAGTCTCCTTGGGATCCTCTGTCCCCTTCTCTCTCTGCCCCTCCTCTGCTCATTCTCTCTCAAAATAAATAAATAAACTCAAAATAAATAAATAAATAAATAAATAACCCCTCTTGAGTTATAACCCTTCCCTGGCCTCCCCTAAAAAAACAGATAAAAGGACAACTTCCTGTCCTGATACTAGGGACGTCCACAATTGGGCTCAACCTCCACTCCAGGCTTTTCTCCCACTATTTTTGCCCTATGAGTCCCTGTAGCCTTGGCTTCCTGTCCCTGTCCTGGCCAAGCCCTGGCCCCCGCCTTCTCCTTGCTCACCAGGACTCTCCGGCTCCCTGCCTAGCCTCCAGCAGCTTCTCTGAGCACTGCTGCTCCCGTGCCTTGCACACAGGCTGGGCTGTGATGGGCCTGCTGTGTGCAGACACCTAGACCGCACGCCCCCGGACGGCAGGGATGGTGGGAAAAACAGGCAGTCCCATCCAATGAACCATGAGGGAGCAGGCAAAGAGGAGAGAGCACAGGCTTTGGACCAAGGCAGGCCCAGAGTTCACATCCTGACCCTTCCATGTATTAGCTAGTACCCTCAGGAAAGTTACTTAACCTCTGTGAGCCCGTTGTGGCATCTGAAAAAGCAGACAAATAATAACCACTGCCTGGAAGGTTTACGGAAGGATCAGAAATTGTACATGTAAAGGAACCAGCACTTGGGGAGTACTTACTAACTGCTGTTCTCAGAGGGACGGCAAGGCACAGGCTCTGGCATCTGAAACACTAGGTTTGAATCATGATTTTGCTGCCTCCTTGCTACTGAAGAAAGTCCCTTCACCTCTTGCAGCCTCAGTTTCCTCATCCATAAGATGGAGATAAGACAGTCTTGATCTCACAGGATTGCGGTGAGTGCCCAATGAGATGCTGCAAGGCCGCCCTAAGCACAGTGCTAGATTCGAAGGACCCTCAGTCGTGACACGGTTCACACTGGGACACTCTAGCCTGCAGAATTCTCCAGCTCTTCCCAAAACTCTTGATGCTACTCCAAACCCAGCCTGTAACCCTACTCCACGGGCCCCAGGTCCAGCTCCTGTCCCTGCCCACTGCTGTCTTCCAGGCTTGGACACAGGCTTTGGAGCCAGACCGACAGGTGGCCCAACCACAACTAGCCATGTGATGTGGGTCAAGTCTCTCTGACCCTCATCTGGTAAAAAAGAAAATGGGACATAATCAAATCCGCCTCCTAGTGCTATTTGGAAGATGCAGGAAGAGTTCGGCAAGTGGGTTTAGCAAAGCGTCCGGCACCTGGCATGAGCTTACTAAATATTAGCCGTTATTATTGTTCTGTGAGACGCTATATTCCAAACAGCTGACTTAAGAAGAAACTTCAGAAAACAACCCGGCTGTGAGTGAAGGAGAGCCCCAGACCCTTTCAGGAAAGAGGAAGAGAGAAGTTTCTGGAATCCTCACTGGATTCCCACAAGCCCTCGCCAAGGCAGGGAGGGAACTCCTGCCAGCACACCGTGCCCCCCGGGGGCCACGCTTCCCCTCTCTAGAACTCGGAAAGAAGTGACGCTCCTCTTTAGGCTGCCAAGAGGAGTGTGTGTCACACTGGAGCAAGGGAGCCACCCAGATGCCAAATGAAAGTCCCCAACTGCGGGGCCCTGAACAAGCTGGCTCAAAGGAGGCCCTGCAGCAGGGTCACTGTGGAAAGCGAACCCCACTCGGGAGGGAGGCAAGGAGCTGCCCCAGGGCTTATTCTCCGGCCAGACCACGCTGCCCAATCAAGGCCCTGGCCTCAGCCTCAGTTTCCTCCTCACCAACTCCCGCTAGCAGCCAGCTCAGGTGGCAGCTCCTCAGGGCCAGGAGCAGGCCCGTGTGCCATTCCTGAGCACGAGGCTCAGCCTCTTAAGTTTCAATAGAGAAAAACAATTTTCAAAGGGTACCGTTATTCCCGGTCTCACTGGATGCATAAAAAACGTTCTGGGCCGGGCAAGGGGACATGTACCCCCATTTTACAGATGAGGAAACAGATTTCAATAGCATAAGGCGGGGGGGGGGGGCGGCGCTGAAACTGGAACCCTTGTCTTCCAAATATTCTCTCAAATATTACCAACCACTATATCAAGGCCTAGAGGTGGCAGGTGAGGGGAGAAGAGGCAAGTACAGAAGAGTCAAATGTGTTTGCTTTAAAAAAAAATTCACAGGGGCACCTGGGTGGCTCAGTCAGTTCAGCATCTGACTTTGGCTCAGGTCATGATCTCACGGTTCGTGGGTTCGAGCCCCGCGTCGGGCTCTGTGCTGACAGCTGGGTTTGGAGCCTGCTTCCGATCCTGTGTCTCCTTCCCTCTCTACCCCTCCCCCACTTGTGCTCTGTTTTTCTCTCCCCAAAATATATAAACATTAAAAAAAAAAATGAACAGTGAAAACATTTTTAAAAAGCGGGGTCAGGGAGCACGCCTGGCTGGCTCAGTTGGTAGAGCAAGCATGTGACTCTTGATCACAGGGTCGTGAGTTCAAGCCGCGTGCTGGGCTTTGTGCTAAGAAAGAAGAAAAGAAAAGAAGAGAGAAGAGAAGAGAAGAGAAGAGAAGAGAAGAGGAAGAAAAAAAGAAAAACATTTGCTTTGTTCACCCAGTCCAGAAAATATTTGTTGACGAAAGGAAGGAAGTCAGAGTGGGAAGAGATGTTATCCCTGCTCGAAGGGAATCTAAGATCTACTCCAGGGCTCTCTCTCTCTCTCTCTCTCTCTCTCTTTCCCTAAGAAGTCAAGTCCCTCTCAGGCTAGTAAGGCCTCCCTGCTGCCTTGTGGGTGGGAATCTGTAGCCCCTGGGGATGCGAAATGAGGGCGAAGGCTCCTCACTGAACGGCTGTGAGAAGCAAATGAATCTCCCCACACTCTCCTCCTGACCAAGGGGCATGCTCTGGGTCTCGCCCCAACCGCAGCCCGTGGAGGGGAGCAGGCAGGCACTCTGCACTCAGAGCCAGCCGGCTGGCTCTGTGACTCAAGCCCAGTGGCTGGCACGGAAGCACCCTGGGGCTGGCAGGCGCTACCGAGTCGGCATTAGCGAGGGAAGGCTGGGATCTCCACCAGCCTTGCTGGGTCCTGACCGCTGGGCCTTCCGTTGCCCCCACCGGTGGAGGAAACAGCTGCAGGGCTGTGGTCTCCCCAGCTTCCAGGTCAGTTCAAGGTCAGCCACAGCGCCCGGGGCTGGGAGCTCTGGGTCACTGTAGTCCCCACCTGACCCTTTCTGTTCATTCCAGAGGTTTATGGAGCACCTACAGGATATCAGCTTAGTGGTGGGCTGGGGGGCGGAGATACAGGAAGAGCTTGACCTGAGGGCCCAGTGAGGGGGGGAAGCACATAATTACAGAGTCTGTGTAAGAGGCACTGCGAGTCAAGAGTGGGGACTCTGGGCCCAGCCAGCCTGATCTCATTTTGAAACCTGGCCTGGCCACTTGCTGGCTTGTGACTTTGAGGAAGCTGCTTAACCTCTCTGAGCCTCAGTTCCTCACTGGGTAATAACATTATCAAACTTGTAAGATGATGATGTGAATCAGAGATAACAAAGGTCTACCCCACAGCTCGTGGATTCATGGTGTTACTGGTGTCTGTAGTGGAGACGGGAGGGGGAGGAAATGTGCGGGGGTGGGGGCAGGAGGCAGCAAAAGGTGAAGTGGCAGTTAAGCAGGATCAGGAGGAATGACCCCTTGGGCTCACCAGAAAGAGGGCATGGCCGTAGAGGGGCTGTGGGAACAAAGCACAGGCAGTGGGGCAGAGGGCTGCAGGGGTGGGAAGTGCGGGCAGGTAGGCTGGAGTGTGCCTTCACCCTGCAAGTGCGCCTCTGCGGGCAAGTCTGCAGGAAAGTGGAAGACGATCTGTTTCCTGGCCGCAACACTAGGCAACACGAATTCATGGGATGAGAAAGTTACTCCCTCTTCAATTTTCACTCAAGCCTTTGACTCCATCAAGGGGAAAAGTCTCAACTTAAAAAAAAAATTTAAATGTATGTTTATTTTTGAGAGAGAGAGAGACAGAGACAGAGACAGAGAGAGACAGAGACACAGAATCCGAGGTAGGTTCCAGGCTCCGAGCTGTCAGCACAGAGCCCAACACAGGGGCTCGAACCCACAAACCGCAAGATCATGACCTGAGCCGAAGTCAGACCCTTAACCAACTGAGCCACCCGGTCGCCCTAAAAAGTCTCAACTTCTAATACCTAATACCTGTGATCCTCACAGGCCTCAAAGGGACTGCTTTTTGCTAGCAACTGTAACCACAAGAGTTCCGTAACATTGTTATGTTTCTGTTTTTATGATTAGGTTCTATTCCCAGTAAGAGGCTCTTGGCTTACAAGGTTGGTAACAATGTTCCTTGTTAAATACACTTAAAAATGAGTCACCTAAAGGAAACACTAAGGAAATTGAAGGTACAAGATGAGGTGCAGAAAGGGAAAAATTGCGAACTTGTACTCAAAAGACCGATCTTCAGGAAATACTGTTGAGGGCACCCGGGAGTCACCCGAATTCTAAACCAGGGAGGGCTGGGGCCAAATCTGAGTCCTGGGAAGACAACTACGACTGAAGGGAGACGCCAGGTGTTGGGGCCTGGTCAGCAGTCAATCCAGGCGGCAAATGAGACAGGTCTGCCCTAGGGCAGTGGGCTTCAGAAGGACCTGAGGGGAGACACCCTGGGCACAGACAGGCTGCGGTTTGTGACCTGCTGTGTGGTGGCGGAAGGAGACGCAGCCTTTATGTCCATTCTGTGAGCTGTAAACGTGTCTACATTAGCGTCTGTCACTCAGATCTGGATGTTTCTATCGTCTCCCATCAGACTGGGAGCAATGTTGGCACCTCCTACCTCTTTTCCAACTTCCCAAAGTGCCTGGACTCTGTACGGCCCTGTGGGATGACCCAGCTACAGGGCTTGCCAGCTGACAAGTCAACATCTCAGACCCGGGTGACCAGCCACCCCGGTTCGCCTGTGCCTGAGGGGTTTCCCGGACACGAGACTGGAAGGAGCTGGTCACCCCACTTCAGACGGTCCTTGAAAGGCAGGAGCCTTGGGCTAGAACCTGTTGGGCTGGAGTGGCTGGCCGATGGGGCCAAAGCGAGAAGCGCACAGTCTGCATGGGCCCCGGTGAGCATCAGTTCATGTTTATGTGGACAGCACCATCCACCTCAAAGTAGGTCTCCAACCTTCTGGAAAAGGCTCAGTGACCTTTGTCCTTTTCAAGAAAATATATTTCACCCTGATTAGAAACCTCCTGGCCACACCCTCAAATTTGGCTCCTGTTCAAGTTTCAGAGTTCAGAGGCCTCAAAGATGTCACTTTCCAGGCTTAGCAGCTGTTCCCAAAGGAAAGTCTCTAACCCTGACATTTAGGGTCCCGTGGGACTAACTCCACCCCATTCTCCAACCAGAATTTCTCTAATTCTCTGAAGTATTGCTCCTTTTCCAGCCAATATGGCCTGCTCAGGGTTCCATGCCTGTCCTTGCTCCTTCCCACTCTGTTCTCTCCTCTGTTCCATCTGCCTGGAGGCTCCCTTCACACATATTCCTGGGCTTGAACTCTACCCAAACTTTAAGCTTTGGCTCAAGGCACCTCTCCATGAAGCTTCCCCATATCCTCCAGGCAGAAGATACTCCTGTTTCTCTGATCCACTTCCAAAGCCTGATCTCACCTGTAGCAGCTGGTTAGGCCTTCTACCTGGGACTGAGCTAGCCTAGAAACCATCGGAAGGCAGGGTTCACATCAGATTCATTTTTGGCCTCCCACCTCCACCCCTGTAGTCAGGAGCCAGCATATAGAATTAACACATAAATGATTAAACTGTAATGCCTAACTGGGAGAAGTTCCAACTGTCTCTCCATCAGTCACCTAGGGACATCAAGGAGGGCCTCTACAGAGGCTCAGCCATTCAGCCAATATCCCTGGACCCTCCACTTGGCAGACCAGGTAAACAAGACCTCACTGACCAGGAAAGGCTGCCGGGCCTGCCCGACAATTCTGTAACCACCACCATGCAGCACAGGGCCAAGAAAGGAAGGACACGGAGCTCTTGGAAGGTGTCATGGAAGGTCTGGCCCAACTGGGGTCATGAAGGCTTCTCAGAGGACGGAATACCTGGGTCGAGACATAAGAATGAAGATCGTGTGGCCACAGAAGACGGAGAATGCATCCCTGTGGCCATCTCAGAAGAGAAAGCAAGGCATTTGGGAATCAAGGCACACAGTCCGTCTCCACGCCTCCACTCCCTGGCCACGTGATCCCCCTGCCTCAGTTTCTGCATCGGCACAGCCGGGCCGCTGAGAGGATCTGTGGGGATAATGGATGGAAAACACTCACTACACGCAGCCAAGCGGTCCCCAAACATGGGGGATTACAGTTGTCATTATTGCCCACACGACTCACAGGAGGTCAGAGGATTCCAGGTGGCCAGATCCCCAAGCTCAGGCTGGACTGGACAATAATCCTGCCTCACGATTAGCCCTGAGTTGGAGGCAGGAGAAACGGGTTGCCACAGAGCCTCCCCTGTTGCCAGGTGGACCGCCCAGGTCAGACTGCAGAAATCTGAAGGAGCAGAGTTGAGTCTAAGAGGCCAAGTGGTGAGTGGCCCAGTGGGGCAAGGGGGAAGGAAGCTGGATGCAGGCAGAGGAAGCCAGCAATCGAGGGCGTGGCCGAAGACAGGCCTGGGCAGAGGGATGAGCCGAAGAACGAAGAGCAAGAGAACATCCTCACCCTTCCTGCCCACCCTCCCGAGCTGTGCCAGAGAAGCAGTGAAATGACTCCCAGTGATGGATGCAGCAGCTCTGACATTAACAGGCCACCGGGTCTGTTCAAGGCCAGTCAGACGTTTAAAAGCCTGTCTGAAAGCCACCCTGTGAGGGGAAGGAGCCAACCACAGACCGGAAACCCGGTGTGCAAAGAGCCACGTCACTCCTCCCCAGGAAGGAGCGAGGGGGCAGCAAGCTGAGATTAAGGCCCAGCACCCAGCCTCCCAGGGGGACCCACACAGTGGTCTGGGAGGAATCAAGGGCTATCTGCGGTGCCTTGGGAGCACAGGTTCTTTCTGGCCACAACGGCCTTCCTGCTGTTCCTTACACATACCAGCTTGGGGCGCCTGGGAGGCTCAGTTGGTTAAGCATCCGATTCTTGATTTCGGCTCAGGTCGTGATCTCACGGTTCGTGGCATTAAGCCCCGCGTCGGGCTCTATGCTGACAATGTCAAGCCTGCTTGGGATTCTCACTCGCTCTCTTTCTGCCCCTCCCCTGCTCATGCTCTCTCTCTCTCTCTCTCTCAAAATAAATAAATAAACATTAAAAGCAAACAAACCAACCTACCAGCTTGTTCACCACTTCAGGCTTTTGCTGTTACTGTTTCCAGACTGTGCGTTACTGGCTCCATCACACCATTCAGAGCTCCTCTCAAGTACACCTCCTCCTACAGGCTTTCCCAGATCACCTACTCTAAACTCCCCACTCCCCACACCTACTGTGCTTTTCCCCTAGAAGCCTACAGAGTTCAATCCCTTGTCTCTTCAGGTCTTTGCTTCTTTGCTCAGAAGTCACCTCCTTCACAAAGTGTTCCCTGACCACCCAGTTTAAAATCATACACCTTCCCCCCCCCCCCCAGCTCCTATCTTCCCTCCCTACTTTACTCTCCCCTGACGTCCTAGATATTTGCTAACTGTCTTTCTCCTCCCACTGGAACATCAGCTCCGAGAGCGCAGGGGATTACTGTCCTATTTGTTCACTACTGTATCGTCAGCATCTAGAAAAGGGTCGGGCACATAATAGGGGTTCGACAAATGATGAGTGAATCAGTGTATATGAATGTTTAAGAGCAGGGCCTCTGGTCAGACTGTATGAGATCTCATTCCAGCTCTTCCACTTCCTGCAATGATCTTGGACCACTTACTGTACTCCTCTGAGACTTAATTTAATCAGTAAAAGGAGAGCAACAACAGTCCTGGTCTCATAGGATTATTGGGGGATTAAATAAGATCATGCATGTAAAGAGGCGAAGACACTGCCTGACCCCCAGCGAGCACTCAGTACTAAGCTGACGGCCATGGTAGCCTTCATCGGCTAGCATTTCTTACTTGCTCCTCTGTTCCCTTGTTTATCATGCGTTTCCACCCTAGGGTCGGCTCCAGCCTGCCTCACTCACTACCGTGCCCTCAGTTCCTGGCAAGGTGTGGGAAGAGAAAATCGGGCCTCCTCTCAAACCAAGGAATGTGGAGGCGGGAGACGCAGCTTCAGCTGGAGTAGGAGCCTCACCGATTTGTTTCTCTAGAGCAGCTGCCTCACAGACGGTGGCCCGGGGCAGGATCCCAGGGTCGGTGAAGCTGGTCTGCAGCAGGCAGCTCATGACGAAGAAGAAGAGGATGGCAGCGATGATGGGGATGGCGAGGGTCAGCTGGCGGGCCAGGAAGGGACAGCTAGAGAGAGAGAGGGAGAGAGAGATGAGCAGATACCCCAAGGGCTCCCCGGAACACAGGGCTACAGCACTAGACAGGTGTCATGCCATCAACACCACTCCTCATTCTGGCATACAGCCTTTCCCTGAGGAAGAGGGACAGCTCCTAGGTGAGCGCAGCCACTCCTCCAAGAGTGCCTGGAGCAGACATCACTAATTGATCTTTGCACTTTCCCTCTGAGCCAGCAGCAGACATGATCAATAGAGCCCAGAACTTTTTTTTTTTTTTTTTTTTTTTTTTTTAAATGAGCTAAGGAGAGAGGTCTAGATCCCAGCACTCTTAACCCCGGCACTTAGCTGCAGCTTCAGAATCCTTCTAAACACAGAGCTTCAGGCAGCCGCTACCAATGAACTAGGCAGTCACTTGAGTTGACCGTCCATGACAATGTTCACTTATTCATTCATTCAGTTACTCCACAAATATTTAGCGAGGTCTCACATATGCCAGGCAATACCATCAACAAACAGCAGGAATAATGGCAGTGAATAAGAGTGTTGTTTCTCCACCTGTCATGAGGCTGCGGTCTAGTGGGGAAAAGACAGGTAAACAGAGAGAGGTGCTACACAGGGCTTTGTGTGCTAACATGGGAGAGAGGAAAACAGCAGAACAGTCAGGAATATCTGGCTGGAGGAGATAATGTCTAAGCTAAAATCTGAAGAATAAGTAGGAGTCAGCCACGTGCAGGGGGTTAGGGGAAGAGCATGGTCTGTGCACTGCCACTGTCATCCCAGGGCTGGCATCCCAAGCCCATGCTTTCAGGTCCCCGACCCCAGTTGGTTTGGAGGACAGCCTGTGCTCAGGCTGACCCTGAGGCCTGCCCAAACTATTAACCGCTGTCCTACGCTGCCTTCCCTCCCAGAGCTAGAGTGGCACCTGATGGGGTGAGGAGCTGCTACTTGGGAAATGACAGGCTGCTGGGAGGCCAGAATCCGAAGAGGCTCCAGGAGCTGGCACAGTCACAGAAAGCAAACCTGTGGACACATACTCTGTTTCCACAGCCTCTACTCCCAGAAGCTCTGGCCTCCAGAGAGGCCCTTCCCTTGAAGAGCAAAGACTGCCAGGTCCAACGGCTCCAAGTGGACCACATTCCGCCCCAAACATCTCAGTGGTCCCTGGGTTCAAGACTCAAAGCTGGGCCCTCTGTGTCACCCACATGCCAATCAACCAGTTCATGTATAACCAGACTTTTGGGGGGACGGAGACGAAGTCTGAGACTTGTAGAGCACTCAGAAACACCAAGTGCTAGCTCCCTGATTTTACAGAGGGGGGCTCTGAGGCCCACAGTCACATTCAAGGTCACCCTGTCAGCCAAAGACAGGACTGGGGCCTCCGGGCCCTCATCAGCTACTCTCTCTGTTCATTCAACAAATATTTACTGTCCTGAATGCCTACTACCCACCAGGCCCAGTTCTAGGCACCAAAGACAAAACAGTGTGGAGAACGAACTCCTTCTGTGGCGAAGAGACAGGCAACAAATTAGCAGAAAGTATAGGCATAGTATGTTCAGATGGTGGCAAGTGCTTCCAGAAAACAAGTAGTCAGGGAAGAGGGGATAGGAGGGAGGGGAGTGGTTTGTTCACTTATAGGGGCAGTTAGGGAAGGAGGGGAAAAAAGTGAAGGAGTGAGCCATGAGACTATCTAAAGGAAGGGTATTCCAAATGGTGCAAAGGCCCTGAGGCAGGAATATGCAAAGAGGCCAATGTGCCTGGAGGAGGACGCACAGGGGGATAGTGGGGGGAGATGGACGGAGAGGAAGACTTTGGTTCTTATCCCAGAAAGCCAGGGAGAACTCCAGGGGGAGCCTGGGATCTGACTTAGAATTAAAGGGGCACTCTGGCCTCCATGTGGGGTGGGAAGTGGGGCAGAAACCAGATACCCTGCTGAGAGCCCTGTGCAATAATTTACCCAACCAAACAATGAAGCAAAACCATTCTCAGCAGGAAAAGCCCTGGAGAGCCACTCTACCTTTTTCCAGAGCAATGGAAGAGTGTGAGCTCACTCACTCTCCAGCGTTCCCACACCCTGGGTCCCTACCGAGGTAACACCCCAGTCTAGACCCAGGGGAGGTCTGAGCCCAAACCCCAAACCCTCCTGCCAACCCCACCAGCCCAAGTGAAGAAGGGCAGAGACAAGGCAAGATGATTCACAAGCCCTCCCTGAACCCAGAAGTCCTCTTTTCTCCCTTCTCTGGGGGACAAATCTGTCATCAGTCAAGATACCCACGCAACCCAGAGAAGATTCTGCTTCTGAACTAACCGAATCCCACGCCTCAGTGTCACAGGGCTGGGGGCGGGGGGGGGGGGGGGGGGGGACGGTCAACTTCCTCCTGCTCAGGCTGCAGCCCTGGGGGTACTGGAAAAGGAACTTTCAAAACACTCATGCGGGTCGTGTCGGGTCAGCTCAGCAAGGTGGATCTGAAACTCAGCCCAAGGAACACACTGGAGGCTGGGGGCTCCCCAGAGCTCCCGCGTGTTATGTTTTCCTGGAACTTTTCATCCACCCTGACTCAGAAAGGAAGGGTGAAAGGGAGAAGCTAATTTGTAGGAAGTCCTCACCTTGCTTCAAGGGGAAACCCAAGGTTGCAGATACATGATCTGGCAGCTGGAGAGGGTACCTGGGGGTGGCGTCTTTGTGGCAGCCTTAGCACGGCCACAGGCCCTTAGGAAGTGTTTTATGGTGAAGAAAACAGCTAATAACAGCAGCCAGCATTAAGTGCTTGTTACTGGTTAAAACCTTACGCACATGACATAGTGCCACCCTCATGACAACCTATTATAAACCCCATTTTATAGATGACGGAAGTAGGGCTCCAAGGTGAAGGGACTATCCCAGAGTCACGCGGATAGTGTGTGGTGGGGCTGGGATTTGAACCAGGTCTGTTGGCTCCAGAGATGGAGTTCTTAACCACACCGCACAATTAAGCAAGACCACAAAGGATGGGGGAGAACCCGGAGGGGAAGCTGTGTGGGTGAGTGTGAGTGTGTGTGCAAGGGATCACACAGCAGACGGCTCAAGCTAGAGACCAAAGGTGGAGTGCAAAACTTCTGGGAAGTGACAAGCATTCCTCCTCCAACCAGAAAAGGGAGCTACTGTGTGGACCTACCCTGGGTCACGGGGGGATGTGAAGAGGTCAAAACCCCACAGGGGCAAACAGGACCTATCACACCAAAGCACTGTGGACTCCCTTGAAAAATAACAAGGCACTGCAGCTGTTCCTGCCACGGGACAGGCCAGAGGTTCGCTCCAGAATGGTGAGAATGAAAAGAAAGCCAGGGGTACATGGGGTGGGGGGCAGGGACCTGCCAGAGTCAGAGGGAAGGACTGGAACCACTGGGGAGACTAAGGAAGGTACTGGAGAGGGAAGGGAGGCCTAAGAGGCCCAAAGCAGTCTGGGAAGATTGCCTGAGGGCCTAGAGGGAGAATGACTGAGGTGAAAGGAAGGGGGAAGGCTCTGAGAGTAAGAGATGACAGGGGACCCCAGAAGGGACCCTGGTGGGACACGGAGGCAGCTGGGAGAATTGTGATGGGCAGTATAAAGCCAAAGGACACAGAAAAGATCCAGAAGTTGTCTGGAAGGGATATAAAGCAAAGATGCCTCAAGGGGTCAGAAAGAAGCGGGGGCTGGCCAAGAGATGGTCCAGCAGAGAGGTGAGGGCCAGGGGATCCGGGAGGCCTGAGCCAGGTTCTGAGAGGGAAGAGAGGATGGGTCGGTGCAGGGACTGGTAAGTATGGGGCTCCTGGCAGAGGCTGGCAAAGGCAGGGTGCCAGGGAAAGGCAGGGAGGGACAGGAGACAGGCCAGAGGATGGGGCGATGGGGCCCCGTGTGGATGGAGCATCCAGATGGATGGAGGAAGGACAGTAGGGATGGGGTTGGGGCGGTGGGTGGTGAGGGCCAGGGAGGGCCGATGAGAGACACGCGAGGGGACTGGAAAGGCCTGGGGGCAGATCCTGAGCGGGCGAGGACGCAGGCCCGGGAGGAGCAGGGAGGAGAGAGTGCCTGGCAGGTGCAGGGAAGGGTGGAGCGCCCGAGGAGGTCGGAGTGGACCGGACGCCCAGCGGGAGACCAGAAGGGCGGGAGGGCTCGCCGAGGAGCCGGGCGGGTGGAGTGCGCGGCAGGGGGCGGAGGGGACCGGAGGGATGGGGGCGCCCGAGGGGGCGGGGCCGGGGGCACCGCGGGACTCACTCGAAGACGAAGAAGAGGATGGTGGTGGTGAGGATGAGCAGCAGCGTGAGTGCGAAGACGCCGCCGTGGCCGGCCAGCATGAGGCGGCCGCCGCAGTAGAAGCGGTTGCGGCCCGGGAACACCTCCCACTTGCGCCGCGGGCGGCGGCCGATGCTCCCGCTGCCGCTGCCGCTGCTGCTCCAGCGCGGCGCGCTGGCGGGCGGCGGGGGCCCGGGGCCGGGGCCGGGGGGCGCGGCTGGACCGGGGCGGCGCGCCCCAGGGGAGGCGGGCGGCGGGGCGGCCCCGGGGCTGATCTGCTGGTACTCGCAGTCCTTCATGCGGCCGGCCGCGGGCCTCGGCTCCGCGCCCCACGGGCCGGCCGGGCCGCAGCGGGACCGGGGCCGAGCAGCGGAGGTGGTAGTGGCGGTGGCGGCGGCGGCGCTCGCGCGCGCGCGCGCGCGCGGCGCTCGCTTGCTGGGGGCGGCCCCGCCGCCGCCCCGCCCCCGCCCCGCGCGGCCTCCCGCCGCAGCGCCCCCTCCGCCTGGGCCCGGGATGGCGATCGCGCCCCGCGGCCGGCCCCGGCCCCGCTGCGCACCCTGAGCCGCGGCGGTCCCCTCTGCAAGATGACGGGGCAGCAGATGCGCGCTCCCGGGCGCCCTCTGTTCCCTTGCAATGAAATCATTTCTTGGGTGTCCCCTGTGTGCCAGGCACCTTGCCAAGCGCCGAGATTCGAGTGGTGGACTTCTTGATCTACTTCTGGCAATCTGTAATTCCAGGGCCAGGCTTCACCCATCTCTGAGGTCTGACTGGATAGGTATTGGTGGGGGGGAGGGGGGGGAGGGCGTGGGGACTGGCAGGGGAGGGCGTGGGGACACAATCTGCTTTGAAACCCAGGGGCCTGTTAACGACTGTCTTGGAGTTCACAATGCCCAGTGGGCGTGTGTGGCACATCCTGACCTTCCCTCAGCCAGATCTGTGATCTGGACCCAGACCAAGGGTTATCTAGATATCTGGGTTGATGTAGAGTTGATGCCACAGGCCTCAGTATTTTTCAAGAATTTTGGGTGTGTTTGCTTTCCAAATGGCTGTGTAACAAATTATCGCAAATTTAGTGGCTTAAAACAATACACATTATTATCTCATACATTCCAGGTCTGGAGCCCCAACCCAGTCAGTTGAATCCTTTGCTCTGAGTCTCAGAAGGCTGCAGTCAAGGTATCAGCAAGGTTGCATCCTCATCTGGAGACTCAACTGGGGAAGAATCCACTTGCAAGCCCACTCAAGTTTTGTTGGCAGAACTTATTTCCTTAGACTCTGTGACTCAGGGCCTGAGATTTTTGCTGGCTGTCAGCTGGAGGCTTCCCTCAGGTTCCAGAGGCCATCTGCAGTTCCTAGAGATTCCCACAGTTCCTTGCCATGTGGGTTTCTCCAACATGGCTGCTTATTTCATCAGGCCCACAAGGAGAGTCTGACTCCAGTGTGCTAAGTCAGAGTTTCACATAATGTAACTTACTATGTATGTAGCAGGAATGACGTCCTGTCACCTTTGCCATATTCTATAGGTGAGAAGAAAGTCACAGGTCCCACTCGAACTCAAAAAGAGAGAATCACAAAAAAAGATGTGAATAGCAGGAGGCAGGAATCACTAGGGGTTACCTTAGGGTCTGTCCACAACACTGGAGTTACTGGAAAACCTAAGGAAAAGTATAGGAAAAGGGAGAGCCGGAGACGAGCATAGGAGAGAGTAAAAAAGAAAGTCAAAATACACGATGCAGAGGGGTGGAAAGGTAACAACAGTGACCTCAAGGAATCACTAATTGTTACACATGCCAGAGGCTGCCCAGCCATGCCTTTGGTGCCAAAGATCCTGGGTCTGATGAGCCCCACCTTGGAGTGAACCATGTTGTGGGCTTCTTCCCCTCTTGCTCCTTGGCTGTAGAACAAAGTTTAAAACTGGACATACTGGTTTCAGTAAAGAGTCCTGCTGTCCCACCCAACTGGGTTCTTTTGCAGCCCTACACCTTTGCTTGCTCCTTGTCACTTTCCAGAAACTCAAACTATCCTGCTTGATTTCAGCCTTCCTCCTCTCTACCTCATAATCTCCCCATTTGCATGGATCCTTTCATCTTAGAGATGTGGGCTTCCTTCTGCCCATGGCCAGGCCTCCACTCATGTCCACTCATGTCACTCTCCGTCCATACAGACTGCAAGCACACACTCTATTCTCCTCTATCAATTAAAAGGCAAAATGAAACTAAAATATCAGTAACAGAAACAGCATTCCCTCCTCGTTCTAGAGTCAGGTTTATCTTTTTCTCTCTCATTTAAAGAGCAGCTACCCCTTGCATACCACCCATTCATTTGACTTTTTTCAATTTAGCCTCTGTTGACATCACTCCTCTAAAACCTCTATCGTGGGGCACCTGGCCGGCTCAGTCCGTAGAGCATTCGACTCTTGGTCTTTGGGTTGTAAGTTCAAGCCCCACACTGGGTGTAGAGATTACTTAAAGATAAAATCTAAGGGGTGCCTGGGTAGCTCAGTCGGTTAAGCCTCTGATTTTGGCTCAGGCCATGATCTCATGGTTTGTGGGTTCAAGCCCCGCATCAGGCTCTGCACTACAGTGCCGGAGCCTGCTTGGGATTCTCTCTCCCTCCCCTGCTCTCTCTCAAAATAAATAAATAAACTTAAAAAAAAAAAAACCCTTCTATCTTAAATGTCACTAATGACCCACTTAGTGTGGCATAAACTACTCATTCTCACCAATACCCACAGTTCCCAGCCTCTCTTACAGATGGGTGTGGCCAAGTGACTGAATTCTAGCTAATGGAATGTGAGTGGAAGTGACAAGCTGGCTCACAAAAGTCCCAAGTGCTGATCTTTGCTCCCTTCCCATCTGCTAGCAGAATGGAGGAGACTCTGAGAGTCAAACTAGGTGTCCTCATTCCAAGTTTCAGGGTCCCAGTCCTTCTCAATCACCAGAAAGACTTAATAAGACTGAATTCAACTGATGTAATTGTGCAACATGCACACTATTTTTTTTAATGTTTTATTTATTTTTGACAGAGAGACAGACAGACAGAGCACGAGTGGGGTAAGGGCAGAGAGAGAGGGAGACCCAGAATTCAAAGCAGGCTCCAGGCTCTGAGCTGTCAGCACAGAGCCCGACGCGGGGCCTGAACTCACAGACTGCGAGATCATGACCTGAGCTGAAGTCAGACGCTCAACCGACTGAGCCACCCAGGCGCCCCAACATGCATGATATTTTGTTTTATTTGCCGCAGATAAGTCTGGGGGCTAGAAGAAATAAGACATTGTTTTATGGTTATCCTGGAAACTCTCCGATTCTCTGACTGTGACTTAGATGGAGAGTTTAAAGATCCAACCTTGTCATTTTCTTTCTGCAAGAACTCCGATGCATTCAGAAGCATTCCTGTAGTCATCATCACTGCCATAACAGTCAAGTGCAACAATCACCTGGGCCCCCAAGGCACTTGCTTTAGTTGGGACTTCATCACAAATAACCACAGGTGATAATTTGATTAATCATGATGCCAACAGCATGCGGTGGATTCGTCCCATTGTGTTTCCCATCGGCAAGGAGCTCAGCATCCTGAAATCCAATGACACGACCAAACCAGATCCCTATTCCTGTCTTTTGAGATGTTCTGGGACTCCCCCTGAGTACCAATTGCTGTATCAGTCAGGGTCCAGCCAATGAGACAGAACCATACCAGTCATTGCATAGAGGGGATTTAGTATAAAGAACAGTTGGAACCGTTAACTAGGTATAAAGCTGTAGCTAAATAACTGGAAGTTATGAAACACAACTTAAAACAATTTTTTTAATGTTTGTTTATTTTTGAGAGAGAGACAGAGCATGAGCAGGGGAATGGCAGAGAGAAGGAGCCACAGGATTCAAAGCAGGCTCCAGGCTCTGAGCTGTCAGCATGGAGCCAGATGCGGGGCTCTGGGCGCTCAAACTCACGGACCGCGAGATCATGACCTGAGCCGAAGTCCGACGCTCAATCGACTGAGCCACCCAGGTGCCCCTAAAGACAACTTTAAAGTTGTAAAAAGACAACCCTGAGAGATCACGGAGGCGGCAACAGCAGGAGGCATCTATAGCTCGTAGGGCTAGGAGAACAAAGGGGAGCATTTGGAATCACTCAAACTTAGCAACTTAGAAGAGGGGCTCCACAGGGCTGACACTCAGACCCCTATGTCTAATGCTGGTGTCTGGTGTCTCTGCGCATGGAGGAGGGACCAACGCCGCTGAGGAAGGAGTGCCACCCGGCTGGCGCTGGTGTCTCTGACTGGGACACCGTGAAGCTGGTTCTGAAGTCGTTGGGGAAAATCTGCAAAGTGGATTCAGCTGCTGCTGCTACGGGAAGGCACTGCTGCCACCCAGGTGAAGGGGCGTCGCTACAGTGACCTCACAGGAAAAGGAAGCAAACAGGAGGGCGCTTCTCATCCTCCTCTGGACTCACTGGCTCCCTCTAGTGGCCCTTATTGGCAGAGCCAAATACAGAGCCCGCTGACAGAGCAGAAATGGGATTTGCAGAGCCCCAGCTCCATGATCTCATAATAGAAAGCAGAGGGTGGGTTTAGAGCTGCGAGACAGCAACTCACTAGCCCGAGCGCTTTTATAAAGTATTAGAAGAAAGAGGTGAAGTTAGGTGAGAATTCGCTGGTTTTCAAGCAGAGATGGAAGGGAAATAGAGACAGTCCAGAGGTAATGGGACTTTCAGAGTCAGAAAAGCTGACTGCGTTTAGACAATAAGTAGTGTAAGACTGAAAAGGGTCTTGAAAGATGTGAGCACCTGTAAGGCAAATATCAGCTGAAGAGTGTGGACTTCCCAATTATTATTTCACGTGACTTTGGTGTAGCCACCATTACATTAAGCATGAGGCAAGGGGTGATGAAGCAAATAAATATATTAGCTTGAGAATTCTATCTACGAAAGAACTTGAGGGTGGTTAGTGTCACATGGATCTGACTAGAAGCAAATAGAACAGAAACCTGTTGTATTAATTTTGTACCTCAATTTGACTAGGCCACCGCACGCAGATATTTGGTCAAATATCATTCTAAATGTTTCTGTGAAGGTATTTTTAAGGTGAGTTTAACATTTTTAAAGTTTATTTATTTATTTTTGATAGAGAGAAAGAGTGGTGGAGGGGCAGAGAGAGAATCCCAAGCAGGCTCCACACTGTCAGCGTAGAGCCCAACACAGGGCTCGAACTCATGAGCTGTGAGATCATGACCTGAGCCAAAATCAAGAGCCAGATGCTTAACCAACTGAGCCACCCAGGATTAGGCTCAGAAATGTTATATTCTTAATATTTTTAAGAATATATTTTTAAAGTAATCACCACACCAATGTGGGGCTTGAACCCATGACCCCGAGATCAAGAGTCGCCTGCTCGGCCAATTGAGCCAGCCAGACACCTCATAAGGTGAGATTAACATTTAACCAGCAGACTTTAGGGGCGCCTGGGTGGCTCAGTCAGTTAAGCATCTGACTTCAGCTAGGGTCATGAATCTCACGTTTGGTGGGTTTGGGCCCCACAATGGGCTCTATGCTGACAGCTCAGAGCCTGGAGTCTGCTTCGGATTCTGTGTCTCCCTCTCTCTGCCTCTTCCCTGATCTCACTCTGTCTCTCTCTCTCTCTCAAAAATAAGTAAACATTAAATAAATAGAGTTTAGTGAAGCAGATTATTCTCCATAAAGTAGGCGGGCCTCATTCAATCAGTTGAAGGCCTTAATAGAAAAAAGACTGACTTCCCCCAGTGAAGAGGGAATTCTGCCAGCAGACTGTCTTCAGATTTGAACTGCAACATCAACCCCTCCACGGTCTCTAGCTGCTGGCCTAACATGCAGATTTTGGATTTCCCAGCCTCCATAATCATGAGCCAATTCTCTCCCTTGTACCCATCTATATGTACCCCACATATGTACACTTAATATATCCCATTAGTTATGTTTCTCTGGAGAACTCTGACTTATATGCCAAAAAGGCTTTGTGGTAACTTTATTGCCAAATAATCCATGAGACCAAATTTTAAAAAACCTTTGTCTGCCTAAAATTAGTATGAAATCTCAAGGGACCCTGAACAGTCAAAACAATTTTGATCAAGAATAAAATTGGAGGTCTCACATTTCCTGATTTCAAAATGTACTACAGGACACCTAGGTGGCTCAGTCGGTTGAGCATCCGACTTCAGCTCAGGTCATGATCTCACCGTTTGTGGGTTCAAGCCCCACATCAGGCTCTGTGCTGACAGCTCAGAGCCTGGAGCCTGTTTTGGATCTCCCTCTCCCTCTCTCTTTGCTGCTCCCCAACTCATGCTCTGACTCTCCCTCTCAAAAATAAACATAAAAAAATATTCAAAATGTACCACAAAGCTACAGGAATCAAAACAGTATGGTACTGGCATAAAGACAGACATATAGACCAATGGAATAAAATTAAAAGCCTGGAAATAACCTTGCATAGAGGTACCTGAGTGACTCAGTCAGTTAAGTGTCTGACTCTTGATTTCAGCTCAGGTCATGATCTTATGGTTTGTGGGATCAAGCCTGGGATTCTCTTTCTCTCTCTCTCTCTCTCTCTCTCTCTCTCTCTCTCTGCCTTTCCTCTGCTCTCTCTCTCTCTCTCTCTCTCTCAAAATAAATTTTAAAAAACATTTTTAAAAAAGAAAAGAAAAAGAAATAACTTTGCATATATGGTCAAATGATTTCAACAAGGGCCCCAAGACCAGTCAATGGAGAAAGGACTGTCTTTTCAACACACGGTACTAGGAAAATTGGATATTCACATGCAAAAGAATGGAAGTTAGACTTTTCTCTCACATCACATACAAAAATTAACCCCAGACGGATCAAACACTTAAACATAAGAGCTAAAACCATAAAACTCTTAGAAGAAAACAAAGAGCAAAACTTCATGACATTGGATTTGGCAATGATTTCTTGCACATAACCTTGAAAGCATAGGCAACAAGAGAAAAATAGATAAAATTGGACTGCATCAAAATTAAAACTTTTGTGCATCAAAGGACACAAAGCAATAAGGCAACTGGGCAACCTATGGAATGAGAGAAAATATTTGCAAATCATGTATCTGACTGGTATCCAAAATATCCAACAACTCAAAAACAACAAAAAACAAGCAACCTGATTTAAAAATGGGCAAAGGAGAGGTGCCTGGGTGGTTCAGTCGACTAAGCATCCGACTCTTGATTTCAGCTCAGGTCACCTCATGGTTTGTGGGATCAAGTCCCATGTCAGGCTCTGCACTGACAGCACAGAGCCTGCTTAGGAGTTTCTCTCTCCTTCTTTCTCTGCCTCTCCTCTGCTCATGCTCTCTCTCTCTCTCGCTCTCTCAAAATAAATAGACTTTCAAAATATGGGCAAAAGATCTGAATGTTTCTCCAAAGGTATACATTTCATGCACCAGTAAGCACATGAAAAGGTGTTCAACATCACTTATCATTAGGGAAATGCAAATCAAAACCACAATGAGACATCACCTCCTACCCACTAGGATGGCTATTAGTTAAAACAAAACAAAATAGGGGCACCTGGCTGGCTCAGTTGGTAAAGCATGTGACTCTTAATCTCAGGGTTGTGAGTTCAAGCCCCACATTGGGCATGGAGCCTACTTTAAAAAATAAAATAAAACAAGTGTTGGTGAGAATGTGGAGAAATTTGAAACCTGTGCATTGCTAGTCGGAATGTAAAATGGTGTGACTCCTGTGGAAAACAACATGACAGTTCCTCAAAAAATTAAACATAGAATTAGCATATCATCCAGCAATTCCAATGCTGGGTATATACCCAAAAGAATTGAAAGCAGGGACTTAAACAGACACTTGTCTACTAATATTCATAGCAGCATTATTCATTAATAGCCAAAAGGTGGAAGCAACCAAAATATCCATTGACAGATGCTCCATTGACAGATGCTTGGATAAGCAAAATGTGGTGTATTCATACAATGGAATATTATTCAGCCATGAAAAGGAAAATGTGACATAGGCTATATACAATACGGATGAACCTTGAAGGTATAATGAGAAGTGAAATAAGCTAGTCACAAAGGGACAAATACTGTGAAGGAGTGGCCAGATTCACACAAAGTAGAATGCTGATTGTCAGAGGATGGGAGGGTAGAGGGAATGGGGGGTTACTGCTGAATGGGTATCAGGTTTTAGTTTGGAAAAGATGAAAAAGTTCTGGAGCTGAATGGTGGTGATTGTTGGATGACAACGTGAATATACTAATGCCACTGAACTTTACACTTAAAAGTGGTTAAAATGCTAAGTTTTATGTTATGTATATTTTAACATATACATACCCATGAGTGCCCCGTGAGTGCACACATGGGTGCCTCTGGCTGGCCATGATTTAAAATAATTTTTTGGTCCCCATGCTTGCACCAGCAGGAAGTAGACTGTGAAACCTGCACATTCTCCAAGGAGGTCATACTGCCCAAAGCCCATCTCAGATGCGGTGCTAAAGGATAATCAATGAGCCAGAGGGCACAGCCAGGAGGCATGGAGAACAATGGACAAAGAAGTCCCTCCTGGAACAAATCAGGGTCTAATCAAGGAGTGTCTCCAGCCCCAGGGAAGAGGACTTTGATAATCTGACCAGTGGAGATTCAGAACTGCTTTGGATCAGAGACTGTGACACATCTTCAATTCTTTCCTTTTCTAAATAGATATTTCTATGGACATTATTCTTGTTCTGCCTTTGGATGTTTTGTTTTTTCAGTTCATAAGGAACCAAATCAGAAGCAGACTGAGAGACTTGGAGCTGAATATAGTCACTAGATGGGATTTGGGGTTATCTCCCTTGGGAAGGGGTGTGTTCTCTCTGTGAGAAGAGCGAAACCAGGTATTTGGCTCTGAAAGACAGACTGAGGCAGACTGTGACACAAATATCTGTATTTTCTTCTTCCTAAACCCACATCCAGACTTTATTTCCCAGTAGGGTTCCCAGATTTAGCAAATAAAAATACAGGCTGCCTGGTTAAATTTGAATTTCAGATAAACAATGAAGAATTTCTTAGTAGAAGCATGTCCTGTGCAATGTTTGAAACCATAATTATACTGAAAAAAATTTTTTGTTTACCCAAAATTAAATTTTAACTGAACATCCTGTATTTCATCTGGGAACCCTACTTCCCAACCTCCCTTGCAGTTAGATGCGGCCATGTGACTGAGTTCTAGCCAATGGTACGAAGTGCAAGTGATGTGCATCTCCTTTAGGCCTGGCCTCTTAAAACCTCTCTGAAAGCAGACGACTCTGAGCATCTAGAGGGAGAGTCACAAAATGGTAGAAGCCTGGGTCCCAAACGACTGGGTAGAAGAGGCCTCCCTCTCCAAAGCTGCACCAGACTACGATGTAAACAAGAAAGGAGCTTGTACGATTAAGCCACTGAGTTTTAGTAGTTGTTTATTACAGCAGTTAGTCTATCTTGAATAATATCCCTAATCCCTAAATCAATAACTTTTCCCATCCTTTCCTTAACAGTGTGTGATCTTAGTAACTATCTTTTTCTTCTTGAAACTTTCTCTTCCCTATTTTTTTTTCTAGTCCTTTGATGATGATGATGATGATGATAAATACCCACTGTTCATGAAGTTCTTATTATTGCCAGGTGCCGTGCTAGTGCTTTATCTAGTGTCTCATTTAATCCTCGTAACTACTCTGTGGGGTTGGTGCTATCACCCCCATTTTCAGGATGAGAAAACAGGCTTGGAGAAGTTGAATCACTTGCCCAAGGTCTTCTAGGCCCTCCTACTCTATACTTTTCTGACAGTCTCATCCGAGATCATGGCTGCTGCTGTAATGATCATGTCTGTGTGGATGGCTCCCTGACCTCTCTCCCTGTCTCCAGTTCCACATTTCCTGGCATATGAATGTGTTGAATGTGTTGTCACTGTAAACTCAGCAGGTCTGAAGTGCAGCTATTCATTTGTTGGACTGTTCTAAACGCTTTTCATTTAGTTTCCACAACAACCCTATGAGACGGATATTATTCACATCTGTGAGGTAGATAGTGTTATCCACACTTCACAGATGAGTAAACTGAGGCTCAGAGATTCAGTATCTGGCTCACATTTATGCGTCAGTACGCAGATCTCAATGACAATACCTCAGTTCCACTCAAGCTAAGCTTCTTCCAGTCCTGTTCCATGGCCTGCTTCCTATACTCATTCTCTGCCCTTAACTTTCAAATCCTTTCTGTCCTTCCAAGTCCAGCTCAAAGGTTATTTCCCCGCCAAGTCTGTTCAGGTATTACAAACTGGAAGGGATCACCACCTTGTGTGAATTTACAGAGGACTTGATCTGTACCTCACTTACCTTTTCCTAAGCATACAAGCAAAACTTTAACTCTTCCTTGTCATAAAAAGTTCAAGTAGAGAGGTACAGAGCAAGAAGTTTACGTGGCCCTTCAGTCTTCAGAATTTTCCAGTTTCTACCTTGATTAATGTTTCTGTGTATCTGCTGGCAACTCTGTTAGACAGTTATTTGAGGGCAGGACATATAGCAAATCACCTTTCGTCCCTAAAACAGGCATAATAAACAATTGTTGAAAGAATCCATCAATTTCAAATCCTTTGAGCTTGCACACACTACATTTTTAGACGAAGGTGAGAAGGTCTGTTCAAGAAAAGAAGTGATTTTTCCTCAAGGGGACTGGTAAAGACATGTCAAACACTCCCTCTCCTCCCACCTTCATTAAAGAACAAAAAAGCATCTACTTCTTAGGTGTATGAAGCGTCTGGTTTCTGTTTTAGCTGGGTCTCAGAAGGAAATGACTTTTCTCTGAAATTGTAGACGCCCAACCCAGCTGCAGCATTGTTAGACCTTAGGGTAAACAGGAAGCTTCCTGCCTTGGGCCCTTCATGTCCCTCTCCCAGACTATTAAAGACTGTTAATAGGATGGTAAAAGGACAGCTGCTGGCCATAAAATCAGCCCATTCCTTAGATCCTTGGAGAATAGCAACTAGATCCCTCCAAGGTCAGAGAGAAAACTGTGCCCGTCTCCAGGTCACATACCAGGTGTGTCCACCTAGCTGGGGTCCTCAGTTGTCTCCTCTATGATCAAATGTAACCATTAAGGCCTTTGCAGAACACCAAGAGTTTGATTCCTCGGTATTAGTTGAGAAGGTGGGATTTCCATTTGTAGGGTTTCTGGTCCTTGAAAGAATTTGTGTCTGCAAGCAACATGTCCTGTTCACCCCCCAAAAAGAGGTAAAGAGGAGAATCCATGAAAACAAAGCATCTGGTGCTCCTACCTCTGCGGTACAGAGCTGAAATAGGACCTCAAGTCTTCCTGCACACGGGGTGGACTTGCAGCTGTTGGTGAGGAAGGAGGGAATGGTTTCTGCCAACTGGAGGGACGCTAGGGCAGGGGTTATCCTCTTTTGCCAAGAAGGGCACTCGGGTGTCTTGGCAGAAGGCAGAGGGCTGCCCCAATCTGTGTGTACATTTTCAGAAGCATTTGACTCTGGACCAAATGCTCTCAGCTGTGCTAAAGCTGGGGCAATGGGTGGGAAACGCTTATTGGCCAGGCTGACGAGAAGCTCCAACAGAGGGTGTTGGGGCTCAGCCAGGAGCTTCCCTTCAGCTGGCAAGTTTAGCTTTCTGTCATGGTCAGAGGGAGCATGTCAAAATTCCAATTCTCAGTGCTCTCCAGAAGCTATGATTACCCATCTATTTTGAAATTTCTGCCTGTTGGAATTTTTAGCTCAAACCGGGATCGAGTGGAGACGATACAGAGCCTCTTACCTGGCTCAAAGAATGAGCAAAAATAGCTGAGGAGGGGTCAATGCTCTTACCACCAGTACAGTGATGGGCTCATAACCAAATGGGAGCCAGAAAGATACCATTTCGTTCAACCCTGTACTTACTCACAATTTTTCAATTCATGCTGCCTGGTTGGCTCCTCTGACCCATGTCTACCAATCAAGCAAGCACAGACACTTGGGCAGGGCAGGGCAACCAGTCACCACTTTGACCATTTACTTGCCCGGCACAGATTTACTTACACAGGTCAGGGAGCCGCATTTGCCAGGTGTCGCTGCTTTCCCTCATTCAAAGGAAAGGTCACTTGAGTTACTCCTCAGAGTTGCACCCAAGAAGGGAGAGTTCCTTCTAAGTACTGAAAGCAGGAGAATTGGATATTTTCTCCTAAACTCACATGTTTGAGCCACTACATGAAGTGTTTAGACTGGGGTGATTCCATGGCTTAACGCGGCTCTTAAGATCCTAGAGCAGAAAGAGACCTACTAGATTATATGGCCCATCCCCTCTCCTCTCCCAATAGGATAATATTATTTCCCCCAGTTTCGGAAGAGGTGACTAAGGCTGTGAAAACCCTCCCAAGGTCACACAGCTGGTAAGGGGGGTTTTACTGAGAGGACTACAATCCAGGTCTCCTGCTTCTTTGTGCAATGTTCTTTTTACCATGACTTCTTCCCTAAGAAATTTGTAGTATTTTAAGAAAGGTAATTCATTGCCTGCATAACCAACAGTTGTTTAATTTGCCTATCTTTGCAAGTTTTTTCATATAAATAAATGAACGAATCGTGAAAAAAGTAATCAGAAACAATGTCCCATCAAAAAGGTGGTCCTACTTTACTTCTTACTGCCACTACACTGTTCAGGCCTCTGCCATCATGCGTGGACTATTACCAGCCTGTCAGCTAGAGCCTTTGATGAAATAGACATTTAAGCAATTTACATTTAAATTTACATGTGGGTCAGTGGTAAGTTTGCAACTATTTTTGCTATGCTTGGTTGAGGGGACAGATCCAAGTGTAACTTTAGACCTAGAGTATGATTTCTTTACTCACAGAGAAAATAGCTGCTACTAATCTAAAATTTGCCACAGCCAGGACCAGCAGGGGTTCTCCAGTGGCTCACACTTCTCCCAGTCCTGACCAGCCTTCAGAGAGAGAGACGGAGGGGTTCTAATGGACGGAGCAACGGTCCCAGGGCAGTGCAGCCAGTCCCAGTGTGTATCTGTACTTCCAGACCCCCGAGACTCCAGGTCACGTCCAAGGCAGGAAGTTGCAATGTAGGAGTAGTCCCAGGAGCCAGTAAGACAGGAAGTAGCCCAGAATGCATCGTGTGACTAGAGAACAGGTTTTCCAGTTGTACAAAAGTCCCATGATAGAATTCCTGGGGACCTTTTGTCCTGGTGGGCAGGCCCCTGCAAGCGGCTTCCAAGGCGCAGTCTCTAGGGATCTCAACAGTGGCTCTTGATCCTGAAGCAAGTAAGCTGGAAACCAGTACACAATAGGAGTGGAGGAACCTAGAAATCTGGTGAGAACCTGAAATCGTAAGAGAGGGAAAACCGACATTTATTGGACTGTCAATGCTTCAAACCGGACCAGCCTGGGACTTCCCTGCTGCTAGCTGAACTACAGCCCCATGACTAGAAATGTATTGTACTGGAAAAGAGACACAGCAGAACTTAGGATCTGCCTGATAAAGCTGTGTGTAACACCAGCCGGGTGACCTCAATGTTACAAATAAACAGCTACAGGCTAATTACTACAGTAATGGGCCAATCAATACTAAAAACTCTATGGGGTCCAATTTTAGCCTAGGGCCTGGACTCTAAACACTAGGCTGTGACGTGGGCTTTGGGGACCTGAAGTGGTTCCCTCATCCCCTGGGAATGGCAAAACAGAGGGAAAAGGGGCAGGCAATCCTGCGGTTCAACATTTTCCCTTCTAGGGGAGTTCAGAGCCAAGTCTCCACATGGCCTCCCTCATCTAAGCTGGAAACTCTAAGCTTTGCTGGCACGCACTCTACTAGTTAATCCAGCTACAAACACAGAATGCTACTTTCTATTTCCCCTGTGCCTCTTCTTCACACAGCCCAGAGAACTTCACAAACAGCCAATGTGCGCCTCCAAGAGGCAGAAACTGCAAAGGAGTGGCCGGCACGGAGAAAAACAACTTCCTCGAGATTATGTGGGAAATGGGGCCACAGCCAGGAATAAAAAAAAAAAATAGAAAGTATCAAACACTTCCCATTCCTATCTCCCCACCCCCACCCCGAACATGGCACAAGGGAGCTCCTCTGAAGACGGAGTATCTGCCAGAGTGGAGAGCACCTCAACAAGTCAACACTCAAGCAGACACTCTGGGTGTTAGCCATGCAGGAGGGGAAGGTCCCGAGCTCTCCTCTGCACTTACTCCTTTATCACCATCACATCAGGTCCTTCTACAACTCTCGTGTCTCCGCACACACCCTTCATCTGCCCAGAGTAGTTTTCCTCTGCTTCTTAAACGCATTCCTTCTTACTCTTTAGGACCCAGCCTTAGTATGATGCCCTCCTCAACTCCTTCAGTCCATTTTTTGCTCTGTGCTTCCACAATACTTGATCTCAAAACGGCAACTCCTCTTCCATCCCGCTATACTAGAATTTTATCTGGGAAGTGTCTGTCTCCCCATTTCTACCATGAGACCCACCAGGGCAGCAACCTTATCTCACTTGTGTTCCATTCCTCAGTGGTCTGGCCCAGGATCTAGACAAAGAAAGCCCACAAATAGTTGTTGAATGAATAAATTAGGTGCAGGTTTCTCAAATGGGAGAAGCCAGCAGGCTTCCTTGTCCCTGGCCAAGGGGTCCTGCCTGTATTCACACCCTTATCCCAGCCAGGAACTCACACCCTTATCCCACCTCACCTGAACATGCATGCACAGACTGCCAAACAGCAACAGTGCTGCAGCGTGGACCAGGTACACAAACACCCGAGGACCGAGGAATCCAGAATCAGATTTTTCTAGGGTCTTACTCTTCTTGCTCCTTTGCATTCCAAGGGTAAGGCAGAACCAAGGGTGGGTGGTCACATATGTCCACGTGGCCCAGGCAACCAGGAGGGCCACTGGTGCAGCCAGTAGGAAATTGGGCACCTGCTTGAGCTCATAGTATCTCAAAAAGCCAACATTCCAGTAGATATCCTGGATATAGCTATATATTAGGGGAAGTTCCCAGGAGCACCAAGGTGGCTCATTTCCCTCCACGATCCGGTAGCCCTTGTCAACAGCTAACTGCAGCAAGGGCTTAGGGATGGGGTGGGCCGAGCCTGACAGACAGAACTGAGTATAGGCATAATACTGAAAGAGGGCAAAGGGAAGGCCAAGTATGAGCACAGAGAGGAACACAGAGCCCATCAGCTTCAAGAGCTCTCTCAGAGGATTCAGCACCATGAGAGAAGACAGAAAGCTTTGGCACTGAGAATACACGAGGAAGCCAATGTTGACCAGCCCATTGGAACGTACACCAGTGGCAAGGGCAAAGAGGAGTCCACTAGTCCAGCTTCGGCCCCTTTCCAGCTGCCCCATGGCGCTGAACGTCAGGAGGGCAAACAAAGCTTCTGAGTAACCAGCTGCCAGGAAGACATTGGCTGGGCTGAGGCAGAAGAGCAGGGCTCCGTAAAAGGCCTGGCGGGGACAGTGCAAAACCAGACAGCCCAGGTCGTGAAGTGCGACTGCAGCCAGGACGGAGAACAAAGAATTGAGCAATGCTACTGAGATTAACAGGCAACTCCGTAGGTTCAGTAATGCCCGCAGGGGTCTCAGGAGTTCAGCTCCCACCAGGAGAGCCAGGGGGAAGCCAGGGAAGAAGGCAAAGTTGTGCTCGTACAGATAGCCGTGCTCGGCAATGAACAGGAAGTGTTCCGCATCCCAGTGAGACAGGCCACCCAGAAGACCTTCCACAAGTTGGTCCACAGAGCCCGAGGGGGTGAGGCGAGGAGGAGAGAAGGCTTCTGCACGGTGATCTGGGATGACGACATTGAAGAGAGCCTGCGGGATGAAGGAGAACTAGGATTTCGGTTGAGCAACTGGAAGGGAAGAATTACCGTTTAATAAAATGAGGAAGAACCGACTTGTTGGAGGACAATCGGGAGTTCGGTTCTAGACTAGCTAAATTTGAGCTAAGACATTCCAGCGCAGAGGTCAACAAGGCAGTGAGATCTAGGAGTCTGAGGGTAAGGAGGGCAGTCAGGGCTGGAGATGTAAATTCAGGCATCATAAGTGCACAGAAGGTATTTAAAGGCATGAGACTGAATGAGATCATCTGGAGAGGAAGTATGGCTAGAGAAGAGATATCGGAGGATTGGGCCCTGGATGTGTCAACATTTAGAGTGTTGGGGCTTGAAGGACAATGAGGATCCAGAATGAAGATAAAGAAGGAACAGTCAGTAAGGTACGAGGAAAACCAGGAGAGAGTGGTGTCTTAGAACCAAGTGAAGCAAGGGAGTGACCAACTCTGTTAAGTGCTGCTGGGAGGTCAGGAAGATGGGGACTGAAAAGTGACCACTGGATTTAGAAATGTGTAGGTCACTGGTAAGTTTGACAAGAGTTATTTCAGTAGAGTTGAGGACACAGCAGACTTCATGGACTGGGTTTGGCAAAGAAGGGAAGAAGGGAGACTGAGGCAAACAGACAACTATTTGGACAAGTTTGGTTGTAAGTGGGGTAGTAGTGAATGACAATGTGGGAGATAAGTATTTGTTTGTGAATGGGAACAATCCAGTGGAAAGGCAACCACCAGGTTTGCAGGAGAGAGGGGAGGATGGCTGGAGCAGGCAGAAGTGGGTAGGAACTGCTACACTGGTAGAGGTGGGGGGCGGGCCTGGAAAGGAGAGCTGGGTTCAGCCTCACTTCAGCAGTGAAGGCCCAGAGGTGCAGATGCAAGCGTGTGACGGAGGAGGTGGGAGCACTCACAAGGCCATTTCTGATGACATCTATTTTTCTGAGTTTTCACTCAGGGAAGCAAGTTGGGGAAAAGGTGTTAGGGACTTGAACAAAGAGGAAAACGTGTAAAATAAGTCATCTCTGACTCTAGTTCTCAAAATAGGCTGTGCACTGGAATCACCCCAGGAAATTAAAAACTACTGAGGTCTGAATGTCTGGGTCCTATCCCCAGGGTTAATGATTGAACTGGTATGAGATACAGCCTGGGTATTGACATTTTTTTTAAAGCTCCCCCAGGGGGATTCTGATGTACAGAACAATTTGAGAGAATGGGAGGGTGAATGGGCCTGGGAAATACACGAAGATTGCCAGGTAGCACTAAAGACTCACTTGGGCCAGTGATCTTGCAGAGAAAGAGACTAGTCAATACAGTTGTGTGTTCTCTGGGCAGACGCAGCAGTAGACAGAGAATGAAACTGAGCTGTGACTGGGCTTTTGTGTTGTGAGCCAGGGAGAAGGGAGCAAGCAAATTATGCGTGTATGCCTGGTGGACCATGGAATCTAGCTGGCTAAGAAGGGGCATGGAAGCCATAAGGTGGATGAGGCACAGTGAAACAGTGGTAGAACCAACGGATTTTAAGTTCTGAGGGGGTGGGAGAACCGTTAGAACTGGGTTACTAGAGGGAGTGAGCTGGAAAGATAGGAGATAGTGGTTAGTTGTATCAGCTGTATTAATATTGAAACCACCAAGAAATCAACAGTTCTGGAAAGAGCAATGGTGAGTCAGGAGCTAAAATCTTCAAGGAATGAAGAGGAATGAGTTGTCATTAACAGAGATGCCAGCAACAATGAAGGGTAACTGGGGATATCACTTGAGGCGTGAGCTTTAAAGCTGGAAGGGGGCTGGGGGAGAGAGAGGGATGATGAAATAGCATTATTGTCAAGTGTCTTTTTGCATCATTAGATTGTCAGTTACTTAAAGGAAAAGAGAGTGCCAAGACTTTTCATACTCATCACCTAGCACAGTACTCAGAACAGAGTAGGCACTTCATACAATTGTGGTGGCTGAGTGAGAGAAGAGACATACTCATTTCCAGATCACCATCGGAATTAGTCCTGGTTCCCTATCCCAGATGCCAGTTCACGGTCCTGCCAGTCACTCATCTGATGCTGTTCAAAGCCATCACTGAGTCATTTTCCCCATATGACCCCATTTTTAAGGCTCTCTCTCTTTTTGGCCAGTTTCTTTATCAGGCCACTTTCAACAGTGAAAACAAATGGGACAGGAGAGATAGTCACAGAAAATGGCCCTAGTCTCCAAGTTGAAGCTACTTTTAACTAAACCTGGGGCCCAGCAGAGGCTGCTATGCCTCATTGTGTGGGAAGGGAGAAAGGAGGTTTCCAGAAAGGAACCAGCTATGAGCCTGAGGAAGTGCCATTTGTGAAAAAAAGCACACATAATTATGCTAATATAACATCACTAGGTTGTTGACATCCATTCAACAACACACAGTGAGAACATACTAAGCACTGAGCACCGTGCTAGGCACCAGATAGAATTCATATATGTGTGAAATTTGATTAAAATATGTATCAAGGCCAGCCTCAGAGGGGAAAGGGAATTGTAAAAGTGCAAATGCATTCTGAGGGTTGTGGTGGGTAAGGCAGCAAGGGGCGATACCAGGGGAAGAGTTGGGACATTGCTGACTAACCGAGTATACATAGAGTGTCTCAGGATCGTGCACTCAACTGACTGACACAGTGCTCAGTCTCCTGCTAAGGGGACTCTAGGGCAATGCCTTATGCTGTCATGCCCTAATGGCATCTCTCATTACAGAACTTCATGGTCTGTTAGAAAGCCCACTACCTCTGGAGTTAGGAACCCTGGGGTCTGACTCTGGCCCTTCTCTAACTTGCTGTGTGTCTTTAGGGAAGCCATTTAACCTTTCTGGGCCTCTGCTGCTTCATGTGTAAAACAAGGGATTAAAAGATCATTTCTGGGGGACCTGGCTGGCTCAGTCAGTAAAACATGCAACTCTTGTTCTTGGGGTTGTGAGTTTGAGACCCACACTGAGCATGAAGTTTACTTTAAAAAGTCAATAAAATATTTTTTAAAAGACCATTTCTAAGAGTCCCGACCACTTCTCAGTTATCAGGTATAGGTGTCTATGGTTCCAACCACATGGAAGGGTACACCTGGGAGGCAGAAAGAATACGGGGACAATTCTTACTTAGTGCCTAGCCCAGCATGTTCAGGACAAAAGATCAGAGACTGACCTGCAGCACCAGAGTCAGGACACGGCAGCTGACTGCAAACCTCAGCACCTCTTTCCTGGATGGATCCATGGGCCACATCCTCTCACCACCGGGAATTCAGGGGTGTCGCTGCCAGGACTGAGCTCCCTCGGGCTTCTAAACTCCAAAACCCAAGGAGAAAACATTACATGTGGGCCGAAAGTAAATTCTTGAAAGCATTCTTCACAGGAGACCCCCCCCTTCGCCATTACATGGCAAACTCAACCACCTAACGGCCCAGATGAGGGAAAAGCATCTTGAAGGCAGATGGGACCCACCTGGTATCACCCTGAAGCACTGTATTGTCAGGAAAGTTCTACATGAAGATTGGCATGAGGTTGGCAGCTAAGCTCGCAGAAAACCTTTAAAAGACTGTTGAGCGCCTCTACGTAGGAACTAAAGACCTGGGTTCAAGTCCTGACTCTGTGGCTCACAAGGTCTCATTTAGCCCTTGTGAGCCTCAGTTCTTTACGTATAAAATGGGATCAGACTATTTTTTTCCCCAGACTATTTTCTCTCACAAAATTGTCATGATGGTGAAATGGACGAAAGTGTGAAAAAGTACTAGCAAACCCATGTTGTGGTTGCTATTATTTGGTGTGTGCCCTTTTCCTCCTGCCCAGAATAATAAACTAGATCCCAAACCAGAGTCCCAAAAGTGGGGCATAGAACTGAACTGGAAGACCATAATGACTACACACTCTAGCCTAGCTCTCTGATGTGTGTTCAGCTGGTCTGTTAAATTAAGTGGAGAAGGAAAAGAAAACCACCACTCAGCAGGACTTCAGCCAGCTCACATTGCTAAAACAAACTTAGGGGGAAGACAGAGTCGACTACTAGGGATGGAGAAAACTCTTATTTCCCCATCTCTTTGTTGGAATGGCAGCAATGTATAAACAATTGCAAAGCCATTCTGAGGCAAGGAATGAACTTTAAGGCTTTTTTTTTTCTTTTTCTTTCTTTCTTTTTTTTCTTTTTTTTCTTTTTTTTTTTTTTTTTTTTTTTGGTCTTAAACAGTTCCTTGGGCTGAAAGAAGTAGCAAAGGCTCCTACAGAACATTCAAACACCAGTCTGGGAAATCAGAAGTGGGGGCAAGAGCACCAGAGGCAGCTCACTGATTTGGGGTGCACTATCCCTAACAGGAAAAATATTAAAACTTAGAAATTAATGGAGAGGGCTGGAAGAGTGTTCTTTCTTATCTGGCCAATACCTATCACATCTTTAGGTGTCACCTGTTTCTGGAATTCTTCTCTGATGCTCACTAGACTATTTGATATGCTCTCATTATACTCTGCCTTGTCGTCCTTACTGCTGTTGCTTATTTAAGTTGCTTGTGAGGGCGGGGGCTTTGTTTTGCTCCCAACTATACCCCCAGGGCCTGGCATTATAAACAGGCATTTCAAGCCTGGGTTCCCATTGAGTGGAAGTGGCAAGAACAAGATATGGCATCACCAGTTCATTGGCTCGGGATATAAAATCACTGCTTTAGGTATTCCTCCCACCATATCTCACGGTAAGATCAAGACCTAAGTCACAGAAGCCACAGGAAAATACAATTCCTCCAGAAAGGGAGCAAGGTTGGCCAAGGCTGACAGTACACTTTCCTCAGCAGAAGGGGGCGCCTGCTGCTCACTCCATCACCAGGAGGCCCGAAGGAAGGGAGGGGCCGTTAACGCCACACCGGTTTGCTCATCAAGATTCAGTTCAAAGGCAAGCTTTTGAAAAAAACCAAAGAGCCGCGGTAGTTTATGAATCTACCCAACATTTCCAGCATCTGACTCGCTGAATTGAGAGGAATTGTAGAAACAAGTACAGCCAACTTCACACGGCGGCTGATTCTTTATCCTAGGGCGAATTCACCTTTTCCCTTCCTTCTCTTCCCACTCACATGCAGAAGAAAAAGTTGGGGACAGAAAAGCAGTTAACCCACCTCTGCCTCTTCACCAGGCTTCCATTCTTCCTTTTCCTCTCTCCAGAGTCAAGCTCTAGCCCCAGCGACCACCGGAGACTTGTAACCTACTCTTAGCTTACAGGTAAACCAAGTAAAAAAACAAAATAAAGCCAGTGAGTTGTCCCTCTTGGCTATTGCAGACCTCACTTCCCAACAACCCCTTGACGCAATCAGACTCTTGAATTGGCAGGACATTTACAGGGCAACTAGTTTTACTCTATCTTCCCGGGAGATAACTATGCCCATAGTGGTGAATAATAAAAAATCTCCTTGGTTTTTACATCAGAGATCTCATTAGACCCTGTGAGGCCAGTATGGTTACCATCGCCATTTTATGGATGTGGAAACTGAGGCTCATTGGGGTCAAGTGACACACCTTAGGCTATATTTAAAGAGAATGTCATTTTTTTTCCTTCTGGAACTTCATGGTCTTCCGACCAGCCTTCACCCGGGCCAAAGGGGATGCGCTCTTTCACAGCCAGGGCAACAACCCAGGTCTCCCAAGTCCTAGCCCAATACTTGTCCAAAGACAGCGCATGCTCCTACTGGGTATGCTCAGGGCAAGGGAGGGCCCTATCTGAGACTCTGGGGGAGCCTGAATCGGAGCCCTGGACCCTTGGATGCTCCCTTGGATGCTCCTCTCTGTGGAGTGAGGAAGTTTCCGTGACTCAGGGTCCTTGGGGCCAGAGGCCTCGCTGGCTGTCGCGAGCCAGGGGCCGCCTTCTGCCAGCCCAGCCGGGTCGGAAGCCCATTCTAACCCTTACTCTCGGACATAGTCCTAAATGGACAGTGGGCACCTCTTCTCCCAAAAGGAGCCACGGCTCAGGGACTACTCCCGAGGGGGCCGGCGGGGCCCGGCCTAAGGCCGGAAGGCAGGCTAGGGCGGGAGGCTGTAAAGGAAGAGGCGGCACCGGGAAGCCGCTATGGCGGAGGGGCGGGGCTCCCCGCTTCTCGGCGGCCTCCGCCTCATTTCCCTCGGCCTCCGTTTGACGGCTTCCCTCCCCCGAGAACTCCAAGGCTCCCGAGCTGGCGCCTGGTCCACAACGCCGGCCCGTCTCGACCTCCCAGGCGGGGCCCGAACCTCGGCTCCTCCATCCGGGGCCCCGACATCCCGCGCCTGCGCACTGGCTCCGCCGAGGCGACCCCGCCCCCCTCCTGCCCGGACTCGGTGTTGCCCCGCCCCCTTCCGCGGCGGCCATGTTGACTCCGGGCGCGCGGGGCGGGGACGGCGTGGACCCAAGAGTCCGCGCCCCTCGGCCTTGGCAGCTTCCCGCCTTGGTGACACCTGAAGAGTTCCCCCTGGCGCTTTACGCGCCTCAGGCCCCCTCCCTCTCCTTCCGTTAGCCCGCGGTGTGTCAGAGTCGGCGCTCTCGCCCGGGTTGCATCCCGCAAACATCCACTGAGTTCCCGATGTGTGTGTGTGCTGAGGCTCTCGGAGTTTCGGGCCGCCCCGCGACCTCTTCGCAGAAGCCGGAGAGAGCCGCACTTTCCCTGCTGTCAGGCCACCCCAGCTCAGCACAGGGCCTGGCACACAGTAGATGTTCCCTGAATAGAAAGAAACGCCTTGGGGCTTCTGTGGCCAGCAGTGGCATTCTGCGTCCTGGGTGTGAGGAAAGTGGGGGATCCCCCTGCTTTTCCCCTTCAGCTCCCGGGCACCTCGTGTCCTACTTCGATCCTCGACCCCACCTCCTCAGGTGGCTAACGAGGATTAGGAAGGAAACTTAAGAGAATGCGCCCCGCCCTTCCCCCCCCCCCCCCCCCCCCACTCTTCTTCCTCATTCGGGCAGTTGCTCTCGTAGGAAGTGAGGCCAAAAAGAAGAAGAAAAAGAAGCTAACTCAACAAAACCGTCTGTTAGGGAGGAGCGGCCGGTGGGCACCCCTGTAACGGAAACTGTTAGAACAACTTTGCACCCTCCTTAAAGGAAATAGATAATAAATCCTTCTGCGTTGGTGGATTTCTTGTTTCTCAGGATTCCAAAGCCTTCTGTGGTTTCAGTTATCGGCCCTCCAGAACGGAGCGAGGGTCTGGGTTAGCCTCTGGCCACAGCCCCGGCTGAGGGAGGGGTTTTATCTTCTGCCACAGCTATTAACGTGGGTGGGAACAAAGGGATGGTTGCTATCTCTCCAGGCAGAGAAAACTAGCCTCCATCAGTTCTGCGGGGGCCAGGGACTGTAGCTTTTGGTTCTCCCTCATTTCGGGCTCCGAGACCTAAGCTGCCCTAGGGTACTGCTGTGTGTAAGGTGGATCCGGTAGAAATCACATTTTAGTCTTGTGTTGGAGAAGGGAAACAAATGGAGAGGACTCTCCCCCCGTTTTTTTCAGGGACACTTGTCCTCAGCTTCAGACGCCCCTGAGTGAATCGGCCAAGCTGTGGTGCACACTCGTGACTGGGGCCTGAGGTTGTGGCTTGAATCTCTAGAAGTCCATGAGGCTCCCAGCAGCACTCAGTTTGCAGAGACAAAACTGAGCAGTGTACCATACTTGCTTTGTGAATTCACAAGGGAGAAAGACCAGCATTCCTAAGGTTCCCTCTATCCACACCAAATTCTCTCAAAAATCTATTTGTAAAAAGGACAGGGGTCTCTTGTGACAAGTCAGAATGTTTTCTAACAGCTCAACTGTCACCCGTTAGGGGTAGAACTTTGTCCAGACCTTCAGCTCTACTTTCCAGCAATTTCTCCTTCCTTCCTTCCTTTCTCTGCTGCCCACCCCCCCCCCCCTCCTCTTCCGCTCTGTTTCCTGTTTCATTTTCTGGCTTCTGCTCTGACAGGAAAACAAGAAAGCTGAACCTTGTGCTCTCAAAGCCCTGGCTTGTCAGAATGGAAGAAGACTAGGTGGGATGGGAGGGGGTTCTGGGCCTCCAAGGCCGTGGGTAAGTAGTTGAGGAGGCAGCTCTCTCCAGTCTGCGTTTAGAGTCTGCAGCTAAAATGGAGTCTGCATCTACACAGGGAGCCAGCTGAGCAACCAGCCCTGTGGGAGAGCCAGGGAGACAGAGACGTATCCAAGGGCTCCACAAAGACTCTATGCCACCCATCCACTTCCATTAAGAAGCAAACGTCCCATACCACCAACAAATGATTTCATAACACAAACCCCTGACCTAAACAATACAAGCGATGCGTCACTGTTTCTAGAATCCTAGAAGGTAAGAGGGTTACGGCATTTCTGTTTCTTCGACTTGCCTGGCTCTGCTCTTGCTGCTTCCCCTGCTTGAAATGCCTCACTGCCAGACCACCCTCTGGCCAGCCCACTACCTTCAGGTCTCAGCTGAAAGGTGGCTTTGTCAGAGGGGCTTTCTGCCACTACCTGGCCACAGCCAGCACCCTGTACTATCCCATCACCCTGTTCTGTTATTTTCATAGCACCTATCATCACCTGATTGTCTTAGGAACTTTCCTCCTTTCATTGTCTGTTTCCTGCTTATGAAATATAAGCTCTATGACAGCACAGGCCTCGTTCACCAAAGTGTTACCAGCACTTAGAACAGTGCTTTGCGCATCGTATATACTCAGTAAAGATCTGGTTTATGAATCAGCTTAACCTGACACCAGTTGTTTATGGATATGGGAACTAAGGCTCTGAAAAAGAGGAGTTACTCGCCTGAAGTTACATAGCTGGTGGTGAAGGTGGGACTTGAATTCGGATCTCTGGCCTCTGAAGCTGGTTTTCTGTCACTCCACACTATTTTAGTCTTTTTCAGGTTTACCTCTTTCCCTCTCTTCCTTTTGTTCCACACAACTACGAATCTTTACGAGGCTATGCCAAGAATCCTGCATCGGGCATACCATGGCTTAACGGCTCCTATCTCCTCTTTCCTCTAGTAAATTCCCATATTACCTCTTTGATTTAGTCAACAAAATGGGACTGCCTACTGTGTGACAGGGGATGAGAATGTAACACAGAGCAAGACAGACACAGTCCTCGTCCTCGTGGAGATGGTGGTAATATCTACCTCATGGTTTCTATAGTGCTTGGCACAAAGGGCTCGATAAAGATGGGCTGTTGTAATTCCCTGAACAAAAAGGGGGAAAGAGTGATGTTCCCACTGGAGGTGTGAAGAAGGAAGGTTGGTAGTTCTCATGGAGCACTCACCATGCTGAGCAACCTGACTCATTTCTTTCTGTAGCTGCCTTGCCTTGCTCCTGCACCATATCCAAGCCCCAGACCGAGCAGTGTATCTATTCTCAGTAATTCAGTTTCAGACACTAAACTTTCCTTTTTTTTTTTTTTTTTTTTTGAGTTTATTTATTTTGAGAGAGAAAGAGAACGGGCGGGGGAGGGGCAGAGAGCAAGGGAGAAGAAGAATCCCAAGCAGGCTCCTCATTGTCAGCACAGAGCCGGATGGGGGGCTCGAACTCACGAACCCGTGAGATCAAGAGCTGAGCCGAAGACAAGAACCGGATGCTTAACTGACTGAGCGACGCAGGCACCCGAGACACTAAACTTTCCATGGCCCCAGTCCTATGGGAATGATGGAGTAGGTGACCCTGATCCTGGCTTTGAGGCCACGCCATTATGGGATAAAAGTGACCGCACTGGCTTCTGATTCAGTCACCGCCAACTGTTAGCAGGCAGGTCTAATGCCTGTGATGACATCTGTGCCTTACGAGAACTTTATGCCACTTCTTTCCCCTGTGGGTATCCACTGGCAGTTTCCAAGGGTGCCCGGTGACATTTACATCCATCCTGAGATCTGGGGTGGCACCAGCCAGGTTTTGGACATTTACCAAAAGCAGCATCCTTTTGGCCTCTGTTGTATCATTTGAAGATGTCCATCCACCGTAGGACAAAGTCCCCACCCTGCCTCTCAATTGCAGGAGCCGCCAGACACTGACCCTTTAAAGGTCATGACACTAAATATTTTTCACCCTTCTTTCGGTGTTTGCCTTTCAGTAGTTAGAAAACCTTGACCCCACTGAGAGGCCTAGTGGGAAGGGCCTTAGCCACTTGGGGGTGGCAGTGGCTGCAAGGCAAAAGAGCCAATGAGGTTGAGAGTATTGTTTAGGCCAGACTTGGCTGCTCTCCAGCTATGAAAGAAGGTTAAGGTCATTTGGGGGGTGGGGAGGGAGGAGCCTGGGAAAAGAACTACTGGCCACACCCCTGGGTTCTCTACTGGCGAGGTTCTATTTACTTCTCAAAAGCAAATTACTCACAGCTCAGTGGCTAGCAGTTCTCTCAGCCTGTGGTAACTCCAGTCAGAAACTGGAGACCAGGCTAGGCTCCCCCTGCATTGCAGGAGAGTAGATGAAAGGAACCCAGGAAACCAAACTCCTAGGTAATGCTCCACACACAGCCCAGAAATGCACTTTCTAGACTAGAAAATGAAGTTGAAGAGGCCCGGTGCAAATATAGCCATTAGCAACACCGCTCACCAAAATATAGATATGAAAAGTTTCCCATGTAGTTTTTTTTTTTTCCAGGAGAGTCCTAGGAAGGCATCCTGGTTGACGGAGGTTTGCCATTGTCTCTACCTCCCCCTTAATCAATAGAGAAAAACACTGATTATTCATTCCTATCCCTGACCCAAATATTAACAACCACACTTAGGCTGATGAACACTTGATTGATATTCTTGGGACACTTTTTACCTCATGCTGAATACAACAAAGATCTTTCCTGCGGAGCTCCACAGCTAGATTCAGTTACTCCTTGTTGTCCTCTGACCCAGGAAGGAGGGCCTTCGTCAGCAGGACCTTGCTTGGTGTGTGAGCTCAAACCAGCTCAAACCATTTTCAACTGTAAAATGGGAACCAGAATACTGATTCACAGGCACAATCCTCAATCCTCCCTTGTAAGGTTATTTGACCTACTACATCTGGTACCCAAGTAGGTACTCACTAGAAGACCGTGGTTTCAAGTTTACTTCTAAGTGTCCACAACAATAGCATTTTCTCTGTTACTGCTTCTGATCTCTCCGTTGTTTCCCCAAAGAAGGAGATGAACAGAGAAGCTCTATATTGCAACATTTAGCCTCATAAAAGTAACTGCATCTGGCCAACATCTACAATTTCATTCAACAGCTACTTAAGTGGCCAGGCTGTTGTAGGACAGGGATGGAGCAGTGAACAAAATAACCTCCCTGCCCTCAGAGAGCTTATATTCTAGTGGAAGACGACAGGGGAGTACAATATACAGTTGACCCTTGAACACTGGGCTTGAACCGCACAGGTCCACTTAGATTTTTCGATACGGTGCAGTACTCTTAAGTGTATTTCCTGTTACGATTTTCCTGACATTTTCCCTCTCTACCTTGATTGTAGAAACACTGTATATAATACATGTAACATACAAAATATGCGTTAATCAACTGTTTGTGTATCAGTAAGCCTTTTCCCATGAAAAGTAGGCCAATAGTGTTAAGTTTTGGGGGGGATCAAAAGTTATACGTGTTATTTCTGGGGCACCTAGCCGGCTGGCTCAGTTGGTGGAGCATGGGAATTCTTGATCTTGGGGTGATGAGTTCAAGCCCCACGCCGTGGGTCAAGATTACTTAAAAAGGAAAAAAAATAAAAGCAACGTGTAAAATTAAAAAAAAAAAATTACACATGTATTTTTTGCTTGGGCAGGGGGTTGGTGCGCCCCTAACCTCCGCACTGTTCAAGGGTCAACCATACAATAGGCCAGATGGTAACAAGTGCTACCAAGTAAGGTAAAGCAGAGAGGGAAATAAGGCAGGGAAGCAGAGATTGCTATTTTAAATAAGGTAGCCAGGGAAGAATTCGCTGATACAGTATTTGAGCAAAGACCTGAAGGAGAGAAGGACTTCAGCCATGTAGTTATCTGGTCAAAGAGTATTCTGGACAGAGGGAACAGTAAAGTGCAAAAGCCCTGAGGTGGAAACATTGCAATGTGGTGGAGCGAGCAACGGGGAAGAGAAAAGGGGCCCAGGGAGGTAACAGCAAGCCAGATAACGGAGTGAGACACACTGAAGGATTTTTTTTTTTTTATCTTAGGTTTTAAAGGGAGCGTTTCTGGTTACTATGTCAAGAATAGGTTCAACCAGGCAAAGCAGAAGCAAGAAGGTCAGTTTGGGGAGTAGTTCATGAATTCAAGAAAGATAGGATAGTGTCTCGAACTACAGTGATAATGGCTAGACTGAGGGTTCTTTTTTGGAGAGTGCTAACATACTGGATGTAGAAATGATAGTAGTTGGGTTTTTGGGTTTTTTTTTTTTTGCCAAGGAATGGAGTTGCTGTTTACTGGGAAAACTATGGGAGAAGCAGGCTTCTAGGGGGAAGTCAGAGCATTTTAGCTTGGGGGGGGGGGGGTGTTCAAATTAAACTTCCAAGCAGAGATGTCAAGAAGCAGCTGAATGCTCAAATCTGGTAACAGAGGAGAGTGGCAGTCTGGAGAAATAAAGTTAAGTTGGAGGCTGCCTCAAGATAAATGATTGGTTTACTGTTAAAGATTTTCTAGAAAAGCAGATATCCTCCCTTTGCCAACTATTTCCGAAAGTTTTTTTTTTTTTCTTTCCTAGAGCATCATCAATTTCTTTGGCTATTACACCCGTTTCATTTCAAGAGGCTAATGTGTTTTTTATGTCTAAAACTTCCTCTTGCAGGTGTAATCATCTCAGACGCTTTCTTGCACTGTAGAAGGTAAAGCAGGATGTGATGCAACAGTGACAGCGTCCAGGATGCTACCACTCAGTGGGGAGAGAGAGCGCACCACAGGAGATTTCCAAAAAAAAAAAAAACAAAAAAAAACCCAAAAAAAAACAAAACCAAGACCGGCAACTCCCCATGCCCCCCCCTCCCCCCGAAAGGTCAAGCTTTTAAATAGTCGGAAAACAGTAAAAAGCCTCACAAACGTCTTACCAAGATTTAATGTACATTTATTCTTAACACGTGGAACATATAGTATAAAGATTTCATACTGAATAAATGATATTCATTAAGCCAAAAAAGGAAAAAAGGAGGAATTTACATCAAGTTTTAGCTACATTGTTTGAAATACAAATATGCAGATTTTATCACTGAAAAAATCTCAATTGTGTTTCTTCATCAGGAACTTCAACTGAACCTAGAACTTTTTCACACCTCGATTAGAAAGAAAACAAAACAAAACAAAAAACCCGGAAAAAAATAAACTATAAGTTGATTGGCTGCTGAGACAGCAAGGACTTTTTACAGAGACCTGTACAGCATCGCGCCGAGGGGGGCGATGTCTGGCAAGAGATTAAATAGCTGTGTCTCGCTTTGTGCAGGTCACCAACTTGTTAACTCGTCATACTATAAAGGGGTAGCTGGGAGGGGGACCAAACTGTGGGTATCCAAGGGTATGTGCAATGTACAACGTCATGTATATACACACGTGGCAGCGCAGCCGCTGCAGCTAAGGTTAAAACCAGTTCTAAGAGGTGATCTCAGGGTTATTCATACAATCAAGGAGGAGAGAAAGAGGTCAGGGTGTTGTAGGTTCACACATGATACTTTGGGGGAAAAGCCTTTTTTTTTTTTTTTTTCTCCTCAACGTTTAACTAAAAACATTTTTAAAAACTACAGCTTGCTGCTGACCCAGCGTTTTCTCTTGTTTCCATGTGAGACATTATTATTACAGTATGTTTACAGTATCGGGTGTACAGTACAGTACATGAAAGGGTCTACACTCTACTGCACAGGCCTCTCCAGTGAACAGAGTCTGTCCACAACTGCGAACTTCTCGGCTCCCGCAAGATTGTGAATGTACAACAATAAACCACACACAGTTCAGCAGTCACCTTTTTTGTCCTTCAGAGGGTTTTTTTTTTTTGTATTTTTTTCCTTTTTTTTTTTTTTTTACCATTAAAAACAGTTATGAAATGTGGCATCCCGTCGATGCAAGGGCCGGGAAAGCCATTTTTATTTTATTTTATTTTTTTTCCCCAAACTCACTGTAAACGACAGTAACTTTGGTTAAAATAAAAAAGTCTTCTATGTAGGCAGAGCTTTGTCTTTCCAAACAGGGTGGGGTCCTGAGGGGAGTGAGGTGAGGACAAGGAACAGACAGGTGAGGGGGGGTGGGGGGGAGAGGAGGAGGAAAGAGAACTAGGAGAGACTTTTGACCCAAGGGAGAAGCCGGACAGCACAGGGTAAACTGGATTCTGAGGTGGTTTTGCATAAATAAAGGGCAACAGTCAGTTTCTAAGTTCTCCACACACGCACACACACACAGGGAGGGAGGTGTCCCACGGCTGTCATGACTGGCCAATCAAAAACAGTACATCACAAATGACTTGTGAAACCAACGAGTTCATCAACGGTGAGACCGAGATGTCCAACAGCCGCGACTCGTACAGCGTGAACTCCGAGTGGTTCTCGTCCACCTTGGCCAGGGCCAGCAGCGCGCGGGCAGCCCGCCGCATCATGTCCACGCTAGTTGGCTCGAAGGGCGGGTTCTGCATGTGGAGCAGGCTGGCCTGGCTCTGCTGGAACTGTGTGGCGGCGAGGCTGTCCTCCAGGAAGCCCAGGAGGTTGCCGATGCTGCCCTTCTGCACTGCGATGGCACGGGCCGCCAGGCTGTCGCCCTGCGCCAGATTGGCCAGCAGTACCACGGCCATCTCCCGGCACACCGGGTTCTTTCGGTCACTGAGGAAGCGCACCATGGTGCTATACAACTTCTCCAGGCGGCTGAAGGGGGGAGTGGCCAGGATCAGGTCCACATTGTTGTCCTGGATGCTGAGTTTGCTGAGGGTTTCCAAGACCAGTCTCTGCGGGGAGAGGACGGCGTTGGGGCCCAGGGTGGAGAAGGGGTCCTGGGCTTCGGCGGAAGGGCAGACTGCCCAGTGTAGGAGTCCGTCCAGGACAGGCAGGCAAATGCTCTCAGGGTACGGGGAGAGGTCCAACTGCCCCGAGATGTTGGCGAGTGTGACCAAGGTGTTTTCCCGGAGCATCTCCAAGCAGTCCCACCACCACTCCACTTTGTTGCAGCTCACCCCTTGGTCCTGCTCCTCCTCCTTCTCGTAAGTCAGTGGTGCCTGCTTCCGCTCTGGGTGCTTGTGGTGCAGAAGGATCAGCTTGCCCAGGATCAGCAGCAGCCCCGGGTGCTTGGACATCTCAAAGTCGTTGCCTGGCACGAACGACAGGCTTCGGATGGTGTTGGAGACACAGACGCAGCGCTTGGCGAGGGAATCCTGCCAGTCCAGAAGGGTACACAGTGGGGTCTCATCTTTACTGTGGGGCTCGTCCTCTAGGATCTTGATGTTCCGGTGGCTCTGTGCCGGGCTGATGCCAAATGGAAACTTGCTGCTCTCCTTGGTGGCCTCTGCACTCTTAGCTCCCTCCTCGCTCAACGTGCTAGACCGGGTGGACAACATGTCATCCATTGTGGCTGTGATCCGTTTCTCTGGAGGGCCATCGGGTGGGGGGCCCTCCTGTTCTGTTGTCCCTGGTGTCCCCTCTGCCGCCGTGACGTGTTTCCGGGTGACTGGTGGGCAGGGCACATGAGGCCGGGTAGGCAGCAGCTCCGTCTTGCTCTCAAAGTGGGTCTGGATATGCTCAGTGGTGTCCCCCCCACCAATCCGCCAGTGCAGCAGGCCACTGTCAAACTCCTGCACACGCCCAAGCTTATCTGAGCAGTCCACCACAAACGGGTCATTCTTCTGCACGATCTTTACCGGGAGCTTGTCAAACTTGCTAACCAGTTTCTCCTCACTACTCTCCGAGGCCGCCTTGTCCTTGCTCGAAAAGGCCATCTCCTCATCATTTTCCACTACTTCCTCCTCTTCTTCCTCCTCTAGTTTAGGACCTAGAAGGTCTTCCTCCTCCTCCCCCTCCATAGGGGCTGGACTAGACACCTTGCTGAATCTCCCAGGGTCCAGTAGTGTTCTCTGTCCTGGGTCACCCACCTCATACTCCTTTAAAATGCCAAAGATCTCGATGAGGCAACGCCGGAAATATTCCACAAGGAGCTCTAGCAACCCTGGGAGCTAAAAGAGGAAAAAAACAGGAGATAAATTAAGGGAGAGAAGTGGGCTAAATGAGAGGATCCTTGACTTGAGAGGCCCCCCCAAGGTCTTCTAGCAGATCTCCCCGCTTTCCTTGTAGGTCAGACATCTGTATCCCTGGGAGAGATGAGAGTTTCTCCTTTCCCAAAGGCTCTCGGCAGAGCAAGTCGTTGGGTCTCTCCAATGCCCAGCACACAGTTCTCCCTTCTGCTCAGCCTACCTCCACATAAGCCTGCTTCCAGCAGGACAGACGTGCTGACCGACAGCCCTGCACCTCACCATCTCACAGCCTCCTCTTTCCCTACCAATCCCTGCTTTTCTTCCTCAGGCCCAGTTTCCTACCCACTGGTCAATGCTACCGTCCCTCTTACGACACCCTACGTCACACTGCCAAGTGTAGCCCGAGGCTAGGCATGGTGGGGTGACCCCTCTAACACGAGCTGAGAGAAGAAGAGATGCAGTGTGGACAGATGTTCACCTGCTCTCTTCTCCAAGCTCCCCAACATTCCAGGAGGCTAGACCTCCATGAATCAATCGTGCAACGTAATGAAAGGGATGAGGCTTCGGTCCTCCAAACACTGGTGCAAGCTGGTGCTAGATAGACCCAAATCCCAGCTTGGATCCGAAACAGGCTAGTTATCTCTAGAAGAAAACCCTAATTGCCAGTCAGATTAAATCTCTGGCAAGACTACAGCAAAATGGAAAAAATAAGGGCTTTAGAATTAGAAAGACCTAGGTTTGAATTCCGGCTTTTCTAGGAACTAGCCATATGATTTAAACTCTCTAAGCTGTACTTCTTCTATCTTTCCACTGAACATGACGGAAATTCCTAAATTTTACACGGTGGTTCTGAGGACTAAATGGAATATATCAAATGCCTGGCATATGGAAATCAGTATCTGTTCCTTTTCTTTCTCATGGGGAGGCAATCTTATAAAATGGACATCAAGTCAGGCTTTGGAATCAGAAAGACCCTGATGATAGCTGTGTGAACTTGGGCAAAGATAAGACTCTCAACCGACTTACTCATCTCTAAGAGGCCACATGTGCCTCGGAAGACTGTTGTGAGGCTGACATGAAAGAAAATATGAAGGATCTGGCACAAGGTGATGGCACAATAAATGGTTAACTATTAATAACAATGCTCCCTAGTCAGCTCCTTGATAGATGGGTTGGTAAGTGCTAAGGATGATCAAAAAGACTGGGATGGTGCAGCAGAAACTCTTCCCAGCTAGTGGGAAAACTCAAGGTGCACACATCCTGTGGAGAGAGGATCCGGAGAACCATCTCTCTGCAAGAACGTAATTAAAATACCACCATCACCCCTCGCCCCCCGCCAAGCCTACTTCTTTCCACTTCCCTTTCTATACCTTAGGAAAATGGGATTGATAAAGACCTCCCGTACTCATGGTGGATGAAGTAAGAAGGGGAAAAAAAGAAACTGTCATGCTCACTAATAAAGACCACAGGTTTTTCTTGTAATCTGAAAAGGTGGTGTCCTCACTCACACCAACAGAATCTGCATTTCTTACCGATTCCAAAAAGTTTCTCCCCAATTCCCTTTGAAGTCAATCCTGATACCTTACACAAATTATTATTGTTCCCAGTGTTCTGGGCCCATGGCCAGTGGCAAAGTACTGGCATGGAATCAAAGCACTGGCATGGAAGATACCAGAGAGTGAGTGAGAGAGGGGAGACCATGTTGGCCGGGGAAGGCTTAATTCCGTGTCACGTAGCACTGTCTACTTCAAGAAGATCTCAGGCCCTCCCATTCTTCCAATCTTTCCGAGGCGCCTGTACTCACCTGACTGAGGTTGAAGGTCATGATGCTGTTGTCGTCATACAGCAGGATGTTAATGGTGTCTAATGCCCATGTGCTCTCTGCCAGCAGCCCAGACTTGAGGGACATCATTACCCGCCATGCCTCCGGGGTTCCTGAAATAAACCTCCATGTCGTCCATCTACCAAGCCCAGGTTGGCCGGATGCTCCCCCAGGGCTGGCCCATCAGTCAGGCTACTCTGAAGATAACACATGGCGGGAGGCAGTTCCTATCTAGGAGAGGACACACATCTGCTTCTAGGCTCCCTTAGGACATCACTGCATGGCGCTTGCTTTTAGTAAAGCCTGATACCAGCTGTCTTCCTTATCCAAAGTTCTTTGGCTCTATTTCAGACAACACTGGACCAGATTTTATCTCATCCAGAATGTTGGGATGGAGACAAAAAAATGGACAAGACTTTAAGAAGAGATAAAGCAACCTGATCGGGGAGGTCTCCTTACCAATGTCTTTCATTGTGAGCCGCCTCCTCTGCTTCAACACAGGCTGTGTTGCTTCCACAGAGCCAGGTGGGAAGGTGATGTCCCGCCGAATCATGGGTGGCTGCACAGGGGCAGGTGCTATGTGCGAGGCAGGCACTGGGGGACCTGCCTTTTGCATCTTCATCCCAGAGTGCAGGAATGGAGACTTGCTAGGGGAGGTGCGGTTCTCCATTGGCCGGGGCAGGGGAGCGGGGCTGGATACCTGAGGAATGTGATTCTGCATGCTTGGCGGGGGCTGGTAGTTGGATGGAGGGGGCCTTGTCATGGGGGGCACGGGGGCAGAGGGACCATATGGGGGCTGACGTGTGCCATGGGAAGGCCACGGGCCTTCATGGTTGGCCCTCTGATCCGTGTGCAGCATTTCATCTGTTCGGTTCACACCATGATAGGCGGGGCCCTGGGGGGCAGAGCCGGTGCTCTGCCTGTTGGCGTAATTGTAGGTCATGTCATTACGCCCTTGCCACATGGTGCCTTGCTGAGTAACCTCAGCCGATGCCTGTATGGGGCCACCCATCATTTGCGGTGGCATGTTCTGCTGGGCATTGGAGCCGGGGGGTGCAGAGACACGGTCTCGGCCAAACTGGAATGGAAACTGGTTCTGGGGGCCGCCTGCTGGTCGGCGCTCAGTAGCAGCAGCGGCAGTGGCGGGGTAAGTGTTGCCATACTGGTTGTACACATCTTGCTGAGGGGAAGGCTGGGCAGCTTGCTGCTGGCTGGCAGGCTGGGGCTGGGCTGGGGGCAACTGCTGCTGTTGGGGCTGCCCCTGCCCCGTGCTGTACGGCACGCTGTACATCTCCCCTTCGTGCCGCTTGGCAGGAGGGCCGTACGTGCCATCCATCGGCCGCTTGTAATTCTAAGACAGGGACAAGCAGAGGGGAGGTTAAATTCTGCACTCAGGGACCCAAGATCCACACACAGCTGCCAAGATGGCTACACCAGACACTCGCCAGGCTTACTTCCACTCCTCTAGAAGAGGACACGGTCTCCAAGCGAACCAAGGATTCACCTTTACAAATGATCTTTTAAAGTTGTTTCTGAAATCAAGAACCATTCCCTATTCCCCTCTGGTTCTCCCTTGCTCTGCGTAGAAAAATGTACATAAGTCTAAAAATCAAAATAAGGCCTGTATCTGGCCCTTGTGGAGAACTAGAGAGACTGGACTAGAATCTAAACAGGACGAGGTTGAGGGCTTGGCTCTTCAGCAGAATTGGTCATGTAGGTGGGAGAACACCAAAGTATCAAAAGCAAGCCTAAACTTTTCAACTTCGTTTTCTAACTGCCTCTCAAGGGGAACCTGTGTGTCAGTTCACCCTGCTACCCTCCTCACCTGCTGCTGCTGCTGATACATTGTGGTCTGCTGGCTGGGGAAGGGGCTGCCGGAAGGGGTGCCTTGAGTGGAGAACTGATTGCCATAGGAATCATGTCTGCGGGAGGGAGAGAATCAGAGGATCAGGGTGGGAAATGGCAAAGCCTGAGCCACAACGACACTAGGACCAGGGTTCACTCACCGTTGTTGCTGCTGCTGCTGCTGCGGGGGGTAGCGGCTAGGAGAATACATCCCCGAGTCTGGGTTGGAAGGCATGAGATTCGGCTGTGGGGCTCCAGTGCCCATGTTTCCCTCGGGTCCTATTCCAGGCTCCGTCCTAAACACAATTGAAGAAGTGGATTGAGTCCACTAGAGCTGTGGGGTGCTGGGGTGGGACAGGAGCAGGGGCCATGCTTACCTCACTCTGTCATAAGGACCTCCATAGGGATAGTGCTGTCGAGGTCCCATCGCCACGTTTCCCAGCCCAGGGCCGGCAGCTCGGCTGTAGGGGTCTCCCATTCCGCCATTGGGGCCCTGCCCTGAGGACATGAAGGGATCACTCCCTGGAGCTGAGTACAGAAAGGAAGGCAGTGAGCAAACGGGTAAGCCAGCAGGCCTAGCAACCCACACCCTGCCTGCCCCAAAGACCAGGCCCTGTTTGGAGCTTGGGTTTGTTCCTACGGTTTCCCCGGCAAGTTCAAAAGAGATCTAAAGAGGCTCCAACCAGCAAAGAGCACATACTTGTTAAGGTATGACAAGGTAAGGCCAGGGAGAGGGAGACAAGAAAGGAGATAGGGACGAAGAGTGGTGGTTAGGTCTGGAAATGCCTTATCTCAAAAAATGGCTCGACAAGAACCCTGAGCCACTCTCAAGACATCCCCCCATTTCCCTGGCCCTGTCCTCAAGGGCACGAGGCCAACAGTAATTGGTCACCTTTCCTCATGCTGCCATAAGGATCCTTATTTGGCTCGTAGGACATGCGCCCCATCATGTCAGAGGTATTCATACTGGGCTGGTACCCAGGGTTTGGAGTCATGGAATTCCGCTTCTGGAATGTGGGGTCACTTCCATCAGGAAAGGCATCCTGGATCCCAACCGAATTGCTCCTGCTCCAGAGTGAGGAAAGCCAATTAAACCCCAAATAAAGCAATTCCTCCAGTAAGCAGTGCACATGCGAGTCACTGGCCAGGCAGGCAGAGCAGGGACCACTCTTGGGCTGCACAGAAGCTCATGCACTTCTGCTCAGGTCTTTCAACCCCCCTGCCCCTGCTCCTGGCCTTACCTCATGCCTGGCAAGGGGGGGATCTGACTGTGTGGTGTGGATGCTGGAGTTGGTGGCTTCAGGTCTCCTCCTTCTGCCATGGAACTGCTGGTTGACTGAGGTGTCTGTGGCCCCTGCATAGACCCAGATCCCGCTGTGGACAGAGATGTGGGGTGAGCCAGCAAGTGTTGAACTCTCACAGAAATACACAAATGCCCCAGGATCTTTTTGGAAGGGATTGCTATAAGGCTAAAGCTGGGGTTCTTTAAAGCCTGAATCACCCTTCTCAGCAGGAGATCGATCTATAAGGTCAGGTAATAGAGGAGGGAATTTGAGGGGTCTATTGCTCCTTGCTACGATTTCACATTTGGAGAACAGGAGTAGTGTGGCAATGCCATCACCACGCTAGTGATTTCCTGGACTCTCTGCCAGCTTCCCTGACTATTTTGCTTTCCTTCCCCAAGGACTCTGGCTAACTTACTAAACCCTGTAATGCGGGAGCCCAAGTTCCCAGGCAGAGCCCCTAGAATCCTAGGTAGGAAGGCTCCATCTTGCCCTAAACCTGCAGCGTGCTTTAGGAACCTAGGAGCTCCTACTCACAAGAATCTAGCACAGTGTCACCACTTAGGTTCCAATGTTCCTCCTCTAAGCTGATGCGAGCAGAACCACCAGTAATTAATGTTTCCATTAGTTACCATTCCCAACAGCAGACATCCCACTGCTTAGGCCTCCCCAGCTGATGAGTCATCTCAGGCACTCATTACACCCTCAGAGGTCAATACCAGGGCACATGTGTTTACACCCACCTTCTAGGAGCCCTGGCCCTCTTCCCTCTCCTTCCCATGCTTGCCCAGGACCCAGCCTCCTCTCAGAAAGGAGGGTGGGCAGAGGCCCTCCCATCAGAGAGTTCCATTCATATCCCTCCCTACCCGCTCCTTCCCATTCATTAGCATCTGAGCTCCCTGGGGAATTCAGGGCTCTCGTCTGAGCGGCATTCTAAGGCGCTGACATCAGTGGGCCAAAGCTCCCAGATGGCCCTGCCTCACTGCTATTTGTCAGATTTCCCCACTCCTCTGGTGTCCCTCCCACTCACTAGTTTACAAACATCTGGCAAGATGCCAGGTGCACAATGAAAATTAAAACTTAAGGGCTGCTACAGACTACGTCTCAAGGGAGTCGCCACCGTCCGCTCTTTAGTCTGCCAACTCGTTAAAGCCCTGTGGTAGGACAGGGCAGAGTACACGTCCCCGGTGCCAGGCACTGCCGGATAATGAGCCTGGACCCTGAATGCTTTGGTGGGGCGGCTCACCCAGATCCTTACCAGGAGAGGGAGGCTGGATCTTGGGCTGGGACTTCTTGGAATCAGCAGCTGCGAAGATGTCTGGGGGAGGGTCTTCCCCCCGTTCAATCTTGCACTCAAAGGCATAGAGACACTGGATGTACTGCTTTTTCAGGGAGCTGGCAGCGCTGCTTGAGGTGCCCACATTGAGGTTGGTCGCAAGTTCCCGCCATTTTTTGTTCTTGTTGACCTGTACAACCAACCAGAAGAGTCGGGGTACGTCTTCCACCTGATCTTCCTGCCCACAAGCCCCAGACCCCATCAGGCTTCCAGGTTCTCATCTCTTAGGGAATCACAGTTCTCAGTCAACCACCAAAGTTAACCCCGCTTGGTGCGTAAGTCCATGACAAGTGTTAAATCCATGGCTAGCGTCCCTCCACCCTCAGCAGGCTCTATCCACAGATCACTGCAACTAGCAGACAGTGCTTATTCACATGAGGGCAAATTTCACATCACTGTTAGTGGGAGAGAACAGAATTTAGAAGGTATGATGCTTTACACAAGTATATTACTGAAAACTGTTGTGCAAGTCACCATCAGATCCAAACCCCTTTCAAGGCAACAATAAAAAATCAGTTTTCAAAAACGGAGATGTGGTACTGTCAGCCACCACTCTGCCTGACTTACTTTTGTCAAACTGGAGGTTTCCGGGTTTTTCTTTTCTTTTCTTTTTTCTTGGTGTGGGGCTCTTTGCACATTTTACATTCTTGTGCCACTGCTGCCCTCCTTCTCAGTGACATGTAACTAACTACAAGCCCTTCCCTACTAGTCACTATCCTGATTGTTCAGGAGATGCTTCAGGCCCTATAACTTCTCTGTGCCTTCCCAGCAGCTAACCTACCCTTCTGCCTCCTTTCCTAAGCTTCAGGACACGCTGACCAAGACCATGCCCCATTCCCTACAATTAGACAGTCTTTCTGCTCTAGCCAGGCAGGCCTCCTTCTTCATGCATTCTTACACTTATTCATCTACCTCAAAGGCTGGGAACACCAGCTTTCCAGTCCTAACCCATAACGGAAGTTCAATATGTTGTCATATCTACTGACCTGGTACCCGTGGTACCAGAGAGAAGAGTGATAAGAAAGCAAAGAGAGGGACAACCTAGATGGCGGGGAGGTGACCAGAACACTTCCCTAGAACAGGTAATGTCTGAGATGAATTCTGAAGGTTGGAGATGGTGTTGGTCGTGTATATTCCAGACTCTCTATTTCCATGCCACTTAGGCCAGTCAACTGGAATGGTCCCTTCCTCCGCCTAACACCCTACTTAATCCTTCACAGAAGCTCAGGACTCATTTTCTGCCTTCTCGGAAGCATTACAGACTAGCTTATAACAGCGCTATTTCTCCTCTGAACCCCGTCTTTAGCGTTCAATTACATCATAGCACCTAAAAGGCTGGCATTCTCTCACAAACTGCAAGACAGGCGCAGGCTTCAGGATTCCCTCTGTACCTCATCCTACATCATTTAATGAATCCAGAAGCCCATTCAATCAAAAGCGTGCCAAACCTAAGCCAACGACCCCCCCACCCCCCACCCCCGACCCCATCCCCACAGGCAGGAGAAGCCTGGCTAGGAAAACTCAACGCCAGGGATAACAGCGGGAATGAGCCCAGGGTCACCTCAGAAGCCTGCTGTGGCGTTGCTTCCCACGCCAGTTATGTGGCAGTGTGCACGTGTCTTGTTTTGTTTTGTTTTCCTTTGTGGGGGAGGGGAATAAAGCCTGAAGGGAGAAGGAATTCATAACTGACTGTTGGCTGGCTTCATTCCAATCACTTTCTTTTCTGCTGGTGACAGCTGTTTTCCTCTTCTGATTTAGAAGGTTTGGAATACATCTCTCCCTGCCACGCCTCCCCCGGAGCTAAGCCACAAACTCAGATCCAACAGCAGGCTCCTGATCTAATGACTACGTAACACACATAGGAAAGTTTGCAAGGCACAGCATTGCCTCAACTGTGTGCCTCATGGGCTGAGTGTAAAGCAAAACTATAAGGTTTCAGAGCAGAGGCAGGGCTCAGGATGGAGTTCAGTTCAGAGTTTTTCAGCAGAAATGAATCCATTCACTTAAATATCCCATACAGAGTAACTAAACAATTTCCCAACCTACTTTGTACTTCATAAACTATTTCTACTAAATAGCTCCTGAAATCCCATCTTCACCGGGAAGTTTCCAGGAATGAAAGGGTCAGCCACTACTATGGCTACCTGGGTACCATCTCACAAACCAATTTACGTGGCAGAAATCTTGCTGTAAGCTTTACATATTATTTCCAGCTTTAGACAATCTAGCAGGATACACACTATCCCTACTTTACAAATAAGAAAAGTTAGGACTCAGAGTGGCCATACACCTTGATTAAGGTGACATATATTGTTAAGTGGCTAAGGAAGAATTCAAAACCAGGCCCATCTCTCCAAACCATGGTCTTGCTTGCAATGCCAGACTGCCTCCCATGGAATCAGAATGTCCACATTTTCCCTATCTTTGCACCCCAGTGAGACCCTAGACATATGGTAAACTCAATGCTAATACTTCATACTAGCCAGGGAGGTCTCAGCCTCCTGCCTATGGAAGCCCCATGCTTCCAGTCTATCAGTATGTGCCTCAGAGAGCAGGAGACGGTGACGTCCCTGTGGGATGCTTTGCACCAGGTGAAGCCACTGAGCACCTAGAGAGAGGCTTGTTGAAACCACAGGGGAAGCCAAGTGCTAGGCACTCACCTGAGTCAATCCACCAATCTCCTTCACAGACACATAGAGGCGATAGAGGTCCAGAGGTTTCCTACCCACAGCAGGCAGATTTGTCATGCCCATGGCCTTCTCCTCCGTGAAGGCCAGATAACGGTCCACCCACATCTTCCTCTCAGGCTCACCACCCAGCTCATACAACTTGGTGATCTTCTCATTGGTTGTAGTAGAAGAACTGGATTTCTGGAAGGGGCAGGTCAAGATTCATAGGAATCGGTCAGATTCAAAGCCTATGCTAAGGGTCTCAGAAGTCCCTTGATTAGAGTAGTGGTAAAGCTTCTTATTCTGGGGTACCTTGCATTTGCAAGGTCAAAAGACCAAATGAGAGCTAGAAATTCTTCCTGTAAAGGAAGGAAGCTAACACTGACTATATATAATGCATTGGGTGCTATGCTAAATGCCTTTTCATATTAGGTATTATAAATTATTCTCCTCTTCAAAGATAAGGAAGCAGGCACATGGAGGCCATTCCTAAAATCTCATAGTTTTTAAGCAGCAGAGCTAAGTGTCAAACCCTTATCCACCTCATATCAATGTCACTACTACTCCGCTGCTATCACCCAGGAGCCTAGGCATGCTTTTATACACTGTTTCTGAGAATTCAAGAAACTCAAAACATGATCTTGAGACAATGGGATGGACTAAAACAAAAAGAAACTTCCTCCTCTCAAGAAAGGAAGGGTCTCCTACGTGCCTGAAAAGGCTCTGGATGTTAATTATCCTGTCCAAGACAGGAAGATGGCTAAAAGGGTCTGAGAGCCAGAGGTGAAGGTCCACAGGAGGTGGCAGCTGTAGATTTTTACTTTCCCCTACTTTATAAGATGGGGAAAATGGGGTATGACAAAGGGCAGAAATGTTTCAAATGACTCAAACACTGAGCAGGTCCCCGGATTGCCACATAACCCAATAGATAGCACACTCAGGACCATCCTACAGGGAGGCCAAGCAAGGGCCCAAACCCCACCTGCCTCATCTCCTTCTTTAGAGAACCCAGGGCACCAACCATTCCTACTGCTCTGAGTAAGGTCCAGGAAGAGAAGAGGAACTAGTTGCCTATGGCACACACCACCTATCAATGCATGAGGACAGGGTGCACAGTTTCACAGAGGGCATTACAGAGAATTCTACACTGCTGGCCTGGCACTTCCTCTATAACAGACAGCTGTGAGAACACGGTGTTATTTACATCAGGACCCCTTAGGCTAACTGAAATCTAATTCCATGAGCTATTAGCCTGGGAACCTTCATGATTAGAAGAGGTTAAGAGCAGCCTTTTCTGAGATGATCTAATCCAGGTCATAAAAGACTAGAGAATCTAGTCACCCTCTTTTCTTTTTCCTTCCTATCACTGGAAAGCATGGGACAGAGAGCTGAGAGGAGTCAAGATATAAATCATTACCTTGGATTTGGATTCTGTCTTGGGTGTCCCATCTGCCTTGTTGTTCATTTTGGTGGCTGGAGTTAACTTGACGTCCCCAAGGCCCATCATCTCTGGGCTGGCTGCCATCCCTATAAAAGAGGGGAAAAAAATCTCAAGTCCAACAAGCGTGTGACAGGAAGATCATTCTAGACGAAATTCCTGGAGTGAGCAAGGACTTGTACTTACCTGCTGAATTGTTGGCCATGGTTCCACCCATGGGATACGGGGGTCCCTGAGGGTTGATCATGCCAGCCATACTATTAATCCCTTGCCCATAGGGAGGTCCTGTTCCCATCATGCCTCCCTGATTCATATTGGGGTAGCCTGGTGGCCTGAGGAAGAAGATGGAAAGTGTGTGAGAGAGAGAGAGAGAGAGAAGACACTGAGCTTCACACTTGGACCTGAGCTGAATAGAGTTTGTGAACCAAGATTATCTAGTGAGGCTTATACAAGGAAAAAGTTTATGGGTTTCTCAAACCAAAACCACGTACCACCTGACCTAGATATTCCCATCTTCTACCTCCCACAAGAAGTTCTAAGAGGGTTCAGGCTCCAAACAGGACACAGTAAAGCTCAATTTTAAACGATACAGTACTTGAAGAAGCAAGTCCTACAGTGTCTCTCTTTAAGTACTGCCTCCCTCTAAGGCACCTCCAGTGTCAAAATGTGTTTCCGTACAAGGACCTTCTGTATGGCAAAAGGCCTAAATTAAATGCTCAACTTTACCATTCTCTGTTATGTCAAATCCCAACCAAACTGGACCCCTCACAGCATTGCACCTGGATGGACCTACTGCAAACCCTATGGTTCCATCATTCTTCAAAGTACTATCAAACTCACCTCTTTACCATTAATCACCCTATTCTACCTTAGTTCATCAAGATTTCCATAAGACAAGAGTCACTTTAAGAACTGTAGCCACCAACAATGGAGTGCACGGACAGAGCCTTCAAAAACTAGTAGAATCATATTCACTGAAGTCAACAGCCACCAAATTGAGTGGCCAAGGAAGAATGGATGAATCTTCAAGTCATTAAACCAAATCACATGAGCTCTCTGCACTTTAGTACCAGACTCAAACACAAAGAACCATACAGAACAGTAGAAAAATGGCAAACCACAACCCTGCCATCCTCTATTTCTCACACTACAGATCCAAGTCATGTGTATATTAAAAATCCTTTTGGAAACCAAAAAACTAGATTGACACAAGAAATAAAGAAACTCTGAAGACTTATTTTACTCATCAAAATAATCTATGTTTACATACAACATCAGGTCATATGAAACTTGATACCAACTGAAGACGCTTAAGAATCAGCACTTTGGATCCTGTGTCCACCCCCCCACCCCGGCTCTCTCTGCCCCTCCCCACTGGTTCTCTTGGTTCTCTCTCTTTCTGTCAAAATAAATAAACTTAACACACACACACACACACACACACACACACACACACACACAAAGAACCAGCACTTTTGTTGTGTATTTCACTGTAAGGAAACTCAGTTTTCTTTTTTTTTTTTTTTTTTTAATTTTTTTTTTTTCAACGTTTTATTTATTTTTTTGGGACAGAGAGAGACAGAGCATGAACGGGGGAGGGGCAGAGAGAGAGGGACACACAGAATCGGAAACAGGCTCCAGGCTCTGAGCCATCAGCCCAGAGCCTGACGCGGGGCTCGAACTCCCGGACCGCGAGATCGTGACCTGGCTGAAGTCGGACGCTTAACCGACTGTGCCACCCAGGCGCCCCAGGAAACTCAGTTTTCAAAAGAGCTCTCAATAAAATACCTATTTACCAAGATGACATGGTTTAGAACCAGAAGTGTCTCAAGAACCTGAATCACTTTACAATTTATTTCCTTGTGCTGACACTCTCTTCACTTCCCAGACCTTACCTGTTTTGGATAGAGTTGGCAGCAACATGCATGGCGACAGCAGTTTCTTGAGTTTTCCGGTTCATGCCCCCTGGTGGGGGACACATCCCTGACCCAACCTGAGGTGGCATATTGGCCATGTTAGGGCCATAAGGCCGGTTGCCCATGGAGGCATGACTCATTCTCCCTGGAGGGAGTGTGCCATAAGGTGGGATGCCAGGTTGCCCATGCATCTGACCTCCAGCACCCATAGGGTTCATGCTTCCAGCCATGCCTGCACTGGGGTAGTTAGCATTGGGCAAGGCATTATAGTTTGGCTGCCTGGGGTAGCCTCCTGGGAGGGAAAGAAGAAGAGAAGACACAGAGATTTGGTTAGTGACTCACTAGCAACTCCCAAATCTTGCTCAGCTCTAAAACTCCAAAGATAATAAATGATGGGAATCACTCAATATTTGGTCTGGTAAGACCAACTTCATGGCAGCCTTCACCCCATTAAAAAAAAAAAAAAAAAAAAAGGTGGAGGGAGGCCAGGAGCATACAAAGGCAGGCCTCAGCTGTCCTCTCATCTTAAAGACAGTACACAGCACAAAGCAAGGCTGGCTGGCTGGCGAGGCTAGCTTTGTTGCTATCCAAGCCCTTCAACTCCCGAACTCTTTCCTTTCTACGTGCAAAACCTGCATTCTCTCCCATGCTCTGTGTAAGACATTCAGTTTTACATCTGTCCAGGGCTCATTTTGAGCAAAGATATATTCTATAAGGACTAATTTATTTTAATTACCATTAAGTGTCTGCGCCCAGTCTTGGGTTAAACACCTTCTTCCCGTTTTACAGATGAAAAAAAGGCTCAGAGACTTTCCACTATTTTAGGGCCTGGCTATGTAAACATAGACTATTTTAGGGCCTGGCTTTGGTGGATTTAAAACAAAGGGCAATCCTACTCTTGCAACCCAGATAGTAGCGTATCAGACAAGGAACTGTTTTCTCCTCCCTCCCACCTGTATGTACTCCTAACTGGGCAATATACTCACCCTGTGGGCCGTACTGACTCCCCTGGGGACCATAGCTCCCCATGGAGTTCTGCTGGTAGGAGCCCATGCCTGTGTGCATCTGTCCACCCGAAGGCTGACGCGGAGATAAGGCCGAGCCGGGCTGGGGGGAACTGTACTGGGGCATCTGGGGGTTCCTCTGCATGTAACCTATTTGTGGGTAGTGTCCATATAAGTTATTACCTCAATACAATGAGAATAAATGCGCTCCCTTATCACAGGACTTCACCATCTACATTTTCTTTAGCAAATACTTGCATGAAGTCTCTTATGTTATTTGCTATATAATTAGGTGCCCTTTTAGGGACCCTCCGAAGTAACATGGCCATTAACCAGGGCATGCCAACTGTTTCTATTAAATGGGGGTTGAAAAGACAAACAGCAATGACAACAAAACGGTACGTGATTTGAAGGGTAAAGATTTGATGCCGAGTCTTCAGTATTTGCTGACCAAATTAGGTACAATGTAGGGAGGAATCCATCAGAACACAAACACTGAGAAACAAAGACTGGCGGGGTGGGAGGAGTGGTGCATGCACAGTGGAACATAATTCTGGAGCCACCAACATGGTTAAACCCACTCTAACTTCACAATTTGCTGCTGGGATTGTCCTAAGCTTCCTGGTCATACAGCTCTCCCAAAGCTATTGCACAGGATAATCAAATGGCTCCCTTAGACCTCTGCACCTCCTTGAAAGCCCAGGGTCTCACCTCGATCTTGAGCAATGCTCGATTGATTCATGGAAGGATGCATGATGCTGTCCGACTGGCCACTGGGTGGCCGAGGTGGCATCTGGTTGCCTGCTCCAAACAAAGAAAGAAGCCAATAGTGGCTAAGCCTGGAAATTCTAGCTCAAAGGTCATTTCAGAGAGAAATGGCTCCTGGGAAGGCCAATACCAATACCACCTCCCAATACCACATACACAGAGGGGCCCAACCAAGGGGCTCCCATCTCTCTTCTTCAAATGCTGAAGGGAAACTTTGCGGACATGCTCTCTGTGGCAGTGGAAGGCTGGGGCTCCCTGATATCATTGGGGACTAGTCCCCTTTCCCTCTCCCCAAAGTCCAGCATTTGAGGGTACCTGGCACTGCAGCAGGCGAGAGTGGTCCTGAGCGAGACTGGGCAACACTGGCGGGAGAGCCAACAGGGGACGGGGAGGGGCCTCGGATGCCAGGCAGGTGAGGGGAAGTATGAGGAGAGAAAGGAGACTGAGCTGGATTACTCTGCTCTCCTTGGCTGCTGGAAATCCCTGATGTGCTCACTCCAGGGCTCAGAGCTCCTTCTGTCCCCATGGGGAGATCGTCTATTGAACCAGACAGATCCTGAAACATACACACAAGGACATATATTAGCAATATTAGGCAGAAAGACTCTTCTTTCAACAGTCGTACTATACGGTTAACATCTTCCTTAACCAACCAAGAGCAAATACACTGCACACGTTATATAGTCCTGATACTAAAGCTTACAGATGGCAAAGTCTATTCAGAGCCAGATAGAAAATATTTTAGACTCTGTGGGCCATTAGCATTTGTCACAACTACTCAACTCTGCCATAACGCAAAAGCATAATCAGATAAATACATAAACAAATGGGTGTGACTACGTTCTTTTTTTTTTTTTTACTCTTCCCTAGCTGTGTTCTAATAAAACTTTATTTATATCTATAAAAAAAAGTAACTAGCCCATAAGCTGGAGTTTGCTGACCCATGGTCTATCTACCAGAAGCAGATCATCTAGTACTTTCGTCTTCTTTCCTGTCCCCAACATCTATAGTCATAGGAAAGCTGCTCTTTCAGTGAGCCTTTAGTTCTTTTCCAATGGGGAAACTTTAAAAAACACTGCCAGGATGGCACCAGGAGTTGGCTACAGTTCCCCTCTCCATCAGGTTATTATAAAGTACATTTACCAAGGACACACTTGTTCCAAGTTACCATACAATAAACTTAAAGTATAGGAGGTGGGAAAAAGATGTATTGTATAGGAAAGACAATTCCCTTTCTGCCAAGAAGGTCTGGGACTATATTCCTAACAAGTGGCCCACAACAGGGATGAACAAATGTACAAATGTTTACCAACTGAACAAATTCAGTTTTTGTCCTAGCTTTGTTGTTGTTGTTTAGTGAGAACTTGATGTTTACTGGGGGGCCTTGCTTGCCTTGAATTAATCAGTAAAGAGTTCACTCTAGGTCAGTAAACTCCAAGATTGGCAACCAAGAGCTCAATATGAAAAATATTCGCCACAGCAAATGCACCGCCGGCCCCAGCCTCATTCTCTAGCAATACCACTGGTTCAACACCACACATTAACTTCAAGCTGGGAACTAACTGTATCCTGAAGAAAGGATGAGAGCTTTGGGTATGGGCTCAGGTCTGGGAAAACTCTTAATACTCAAATGGTTAAGAAAGAAGTTCTCTTAAAGAGACACATCTGAAGAGAAAGGAGATCCAAAATGGCCTGATCTAAGTCTATTGCTACTCCCACAACAAGCTCATCCTGGAAAGATTATTTCGAGATGAGTCTGATGATAACATTGAAGGACAGAAGGTACCTCTTAGGCTCTCTCCCAAGTATCCAGGTTGGTTGGACCTTCTGCAAACCATGGGTTACTTCACTAAGCTGGGAACATTTCTGCTGAGTACTGTGTGAACAAAGCCTGCCCTCAACGCAAGGCAGGCATGTAGGTATGCATTTGTGGATGTGTCTAGCTCTCCAGTGTTAGCTCAGAAAGTCAGAAAATTCTAGCTTTCCTCTAAGCAGCAGACCTAGAACACCATAGCATGCTTTAAATATACAATTAGAAATAGTCCCATCATGGACGAGAACTCAAGAAGGCCCTCCTCTAGGTAACACCAGAGTGTCTTCCCTTCCAAAGGAATAAAGTACCTGTAGCTATAAAAAGCCCTGGGTTCATTCCAAGAAAGGAGGATTCCACCCCCATGTTGAGGGCTAAGCTATACCAGGGACAGCTGGCTTCTAAGCCAAAGAGAATAAACTCAAAAGAGGCAGCAAGAAGACAAGAGGAGCCAACTGTGTAGGCCTTGAAAGCCACCTGCTAGGCTCTGGTCTGTATCAGAAACCACAGCTCAATGCTCTCTTTTACAGGGGCCAGTAGGTTCCCTCAGCATTCCTTCCCTCAGTATCCATTCCTTATCAATCTGCCAGCTTCTGGTAATAAGAATTACTTGCTTGCAGAAAAAAGAAATCAGTGTATTTTGAAACAGAATAGGAATCAAAGGTCCATCCATAAGAACTTGGCTCTTTTCAAATGGCTTTGAAAAATTAACTGTTTTGGGGTGCCTGGGTGGCTCAGTCAGTTAAGTGTCTTTTTTTTTTTTTAACATTTATTTATTTTTGAGACAGAGAGAGAGCATGAACAGGGGAGGGTCAGAGAAAGAGGGAGACACAGAATCTGAAACAGGCTCCAGGCTCTGAGCTGTCAGCACAGAGCCCGACGCGGGGCTCGAACCCATGGACCGCGAAATCATGACCTGAGCCGAAGTCGGACGCTTAACCGACTGAGCCACCCAGGCGCCCCTTAAGTGTCTGACTTCTAATCAGATCATGATCTCACGGTTGGGGAGTTTGAGCCCCGTGTCGGGCTCTGCACTGACAAGCCCAGAACCTGAAGCCTGCTTCGGATTCGGGGTCTCCCCGCTCTCTCTGCCCCTCCCCAGCTTGTGCTCTCTCTCATTCTCTCTCAATAATAAATAAACTTTTTTAAAAATCTTAAAAAAAATTAAGTGTTTTGAACATTTTTCTTTTTAACTGAGTAAGTAAAGCATAAATATTCTCATGATAAAAACAGTTCCAACAGTACAGGTAAAGCCAAAGTCCCCTTTTGCTCTCTTTCTGCTGCCCTCAGCTGAGGAACCCTGCTCAACTAGGTGCATATCCTTGAAATCTTCCGAGGAACTCGTGGGGGGGGGGGGGGACCCAACAACAACCCACCAACCACTGTTATATAGGTCGGGCAGGGCCTATGGATGCTCCTTCAGCCACAACTTCTGTTAAAAAACCGGGCTCTCCACAGATCCACAAGTGAATGTTCTAGTCCTGCTGAGAGGTCCCAGGAGTTGGAAGAAAACATCAGCAGCCCCTGCAACAGGGCTCTCAGGACCCTGGAGGTATCTGCAGTGGCAGTGTGGTGGCTTCCTTCAGAGACACACTGAGGAGGGCTGTCAGTTTTGGTAAAGTACCCTGAGCTCCTTGGAGAAAAAGTGCGAAATAAACCACTGTCAACAGCAGCCCCACGTGGGCTGGGATGCCTGGGCACAGAATAATAGTAGGGAAGGAAGCAGCATTAATCTTATCTCTCTGATTTGGTTGGTTTGGGGCCAATCTCTCAAACTGTCATTTTCAGCAGATGGCAACTGGTCAGCATGGGGGTAGTTGATTGGGGGAAACAAAAATTTTTTTTTTTTAAGAACCCAAACGTTAGCATAGGAAGAGACAGATCATTTCCCATTTGAGCATGTATGATGTGCCAGGCACTTTATGGAATTCCTTCATTTCCTACCACTCTTGGAAGCACTCCCGTTCACATGTGAGGATGAGCACGCTGATGCTCAGAGGGACTGGGTTACATGTCCAAGTCATCCAGCAAGTAAGTGGCAGAAACGAGATTGTGATCCCAGGTCTGCTGAACTCCAAACCCTATGTTCTGTCTCTCTCCATTACGCTGTGATACTGTATGGACTAAGGGGAAAGCACCACACCTTTGTGTTAGGAGACCAAGACCTAGTGCTTGGCACTTATCAGTTATGGCCTTGGACAAAAGCTGGCAACAAGCTGGGCTTCGTTCTCTCAGTTATACAAAGGAGGACTGGACAAATCGGAGTCTGTGGTACCCCTGGGGCCTATGCATGAAAGTCCACTGGCACCATATGGTTGGGACCATATGGAATATGCAGTTACCGGCAGTAACACCCTGGAATGAGAGATATGACAACACATAAGCAGTGTAAAGATGTAAGATGTATCTATCAGTCCCAATGGCTAATCACAGCAAGTGTGTTTATTGGGAATTAGGAGGGACTGGTAGGGGAGGAAGACTCCGAAGGGGAGAAGTCTCTCCCCTCTATCCACACGGACAGATAATGCTCTGAACTCCATGTCCTTTTATTGCACGGGACACACCTCTGCTTTCTACCCTACAAAAAGCCAGTTTTTCAAGTCTTTTGTTCCACAAAAAGCCGGATGTCTGGTTGTTGAGTCAGACCTCAATGTGCCGAACAAGTTCGACTTTCTACAACACACCTATCACACAGACAAAGTTCAATCAGCCTAAGCCCCTATTCACCCTGGTGGGGGCCACTTTTAGCATTTCAAAACTCAGGGTCTCAGTTCTTCCAAAAGGGCCCACCTAACAGGTACCTTCCAGGAGGTCTACTGAAAGAATTGTAGCAATGCCCCTTAAGTGGAAAGAGCTCTTTCCCTGGGTTAGCTATCTTCCAAGCATAATCCTGCTGAGAGATGGGAGGTAAGGATCAGCCCACTCAGTGCCCTGCCAGTTCCAAGGAAGCAGCAGGGCCAGGGAGAATTTCCTCACGTGTTTCCAACGTGTTTCATGCATTTTATTGCTCATCTACCATGCAGATCAAAAGCGCTGGAGCAGGTCCAAGTATTTCACACAGAATCTCACACTCCAGGCTGGCTACAGCCCCGAAAGCCTTCGTTTCTTCACTTGAAATACTGCCCAATGTTATTTTGGGATGTGACCTGATAGAGGAAGCCCATAGGGACTCCATGACGATAACCGTTCCAGCTGTGATTGGTTGCCCAGCCCCAGCAAGTGCCAGCATGGGTTTGTCAGGCTCTGCTGACAAACAGAACTCGGCAGCTAACACCTTCTCTTCACACCACAACAAAACCATGCCTGAAATCACACAGTCCATACCTCACTGGGGGGTGTGTGGGGGGAGGCCAGCCAGTGCTCTCACAGGAAGGGCTGCAAGCTCTAACATGAATTGGCTGTCTGATGAAGTACATTTTCAAAGCAGGAAGATACCAGATCAGGGTTGGGGGGGGGGGGGGGGATTCAAACAATCTCCTGACAGAGCCTGAGGATGACATCAGTTCGTTTTGCTGCGCAGATTAAATAACATCAACAGGCAAGTCTGAAGTACAGGCTCGTGGAAATGCTCAGATTCAGGGTTTTCTCTCAAATTTGGCTGAATCCTTGAGAAATGGAGCTTTTGTTAACCCCCAGATGGAGTTCTCGTCTTCTTTCAGTTGAGGAGTGCTTTTGCCAAGTTGTGCAGACTACTGGCGAGGAAACCACCCACCAAGAGAACCAGGTAAATCCTATACACATACTTACAGGGTGTGTATGTTGGGGTGGGGGTGGGGGGAACCTTGAAATTCAGCCACATTCACTTAAATTACTTTTCCTTGAATGAAAATGCACAGCCTGAAATGACCAAGTCTGCACTGGCATTTGTCAAGAGTTTTTCCGGCAGCATACCTAACAGATCCATGGCCACGGCGGGAGGCTGCTCCCATGCTGGAGAATGGGAGGAAATCCTGAAGAACACAGAAAAGGCTGGGAGACCCGACTCTTGAAGAAAGGCAGACAGCAGGGAAGGAGGCAACAGCCTGGACAAACTTCAAGGAAAATGGAGTATGGCAAACTTAATTATATAGGAACTACTTAAGGCAAGTGAGTTTTGGGGGAGACCTGGTTTTTCATAAAGACTTCCTTAAGCAACTTAATTGTCAAGTGTCAGGGGAAAAGAAGCTACCTCAAACGCTTCTAAAAGATATTCAGTACAATAAAGCTTCAGTTGTAGGTTCTCTTTTCCTCAGTATTTGCTAAATGGAAGAAAGGGTGATCTGACCCACCCCAGACTGGTAGGGATTCCAGAGTTACAAAACTCTGCCCTTGTTCCAATGAGTGGTCAACAGTCCAGCAGACGAGCTGCCATCCCTGCCCAGAGAGCAGGCTAGCTGGTGGTGGCTGAAATGCCAAGAACGAATCAATACACAGAACAAGCTGCCTCTTAATCCTGGTGGTACTTTTCTTTTTTTTAAATATTATGTTTATTTTTGAGCGAGTGAGTGAGAGAGAGCGGAGGAGGGGCAGAGAAAGAGAGAGAGAGAGAGAGGGAGAGAGGGAGGGAGGGAGACACAGAACCTGAAGCAGGCTCCAGGCTCCGAGCTGTCAGCACAGAGCCTGACACGGGGCTCGAACTCACAAACCACAAGATCATGACCTGAGCCGAAGTCAGATGCTTAACTGACAACTGAGCCACCCAGGTGCCTCATACTGGTGGTACTTTCAAGTCAGGGGCTAAGCAGGGATTAACAAGGTGAAAGGAAAGGCAGAGAGGCTGGCACCATCGTTTTAGCTTAGGACCAAACACCATCTCCTGCTTGAACTACACCCACTGTTTGGAATGGCAGAAACTGCTCTGGGAAAGGCTAAGAGAACTTGATTTCCTACCTAACCCCTACCCCAAGTTTCCCAAAACCCCCCCACTGAACTCCCTCACAATAGGCTATTGTTCTGGAGATAAGGGGACATTTCTTCCTGGTACCTTCGGGCTGCCAGGTGGGGAATGCACAGTAAAGGAGAGTCAGAACTCTTCTGGTCTCCAGAATGCTTTTCAGGAGCCCACCTCCACAGGGAAACCCCCTATATATACACTTCAGAAGTCATAAATAAAGCTCAAGGAGACCAAATCTCCAAATTCAAAGAATGCTGGAAAGAGGAATAAAGCAAGTCTCCTTGTGGGAAGGGAAGCACAACTGATACAAATATGGGACTCTCGTGTGTCTAACCCTCAGGTACATGGCTGACTCACATTTAACTCTCGCAACCGTCTTCTGATGCAGGCATCCTCCCCATTTTACCAAAGCAGGAGCGCAGAAGTGAAATGACTTGCCCAAGGACAGAGAGCTATTAAACAGAAGCAGTGGAGTTCAAACCCACAGCCCTCTGATTCCAGAGCATGCACTCTTTCTACTGTAAAGGGGAAGCTTGCCACCATGAGAGGCGATGCTCCACGCTCCACAAAAAGCCTGGCGACAACCCGTCTCTGGACATGCTGAGTGCCTACCTCCATGGTTCTAACAAGTTAACCTCACTAGGCCTTGCCTGGCTCCTCCGTAGAAGGGAAGACTAAAACTAGCTAAGCTAGCTCTACTAGTCTGCAATGCCTCACACTCCCCTCGTTCCTAGCCACTCTTCCTAGAAGAGACCTTCCTTTCTAGACCTTCTTTCATGGCTTATTTCAAATCGGCCCTTTCATCTAGAACTCTCTTAATTTAAACTTACTATTGCTACACTAAAGGGTATGGTACTTCTTCTCACCTCTGGGCCCTTAGAGGGGTACTTAATGTACAGGGGGTAGGAGGAAGGACAGTGAGACTGAGACTCCAGGGAGACCAGCAGGAAGTTGAGTCCCATGAAGGTATCTGGTCTCCACAGGTATTCATACTGCATGTGCTCTAATAATGTTATCAAGCACAGGGGTGTGGCCCAGAGAGAGAAGTCAAAACATGCCTGGCCTCTAGATGGCCTCATCTCAGGCGATTTCAAACCCTCACCCAGACCTGCAGGCAAGCAAGCTTCAACCCCCTGACCACAGCTGTTCTCCAACAGGGGGGCACCAGAGCTCTCCTCTCACACAGCCGGGTGGCCCATTTCCCAGCCACCAGAGAACTGGGTGGGAAAACCAATTACTTGAAGCTATAGGTGCAGCAACTATGGACTAAAATCATTTATTTTTTGGCTTGGAGACTTCAAAGATAAGAATAGCTTCGTGGGGACAAAGCCTACACAGTCCCAGCACAACTTCTCTGGCCCTTCACTCTCACCCCGCAGGCGATGCTCAGAGTCCCTCCAAGGGTTCCCCTTGACCCAGTGCGGCAAGACTGATAGCACTGTGTTGAATCTGCCTGTGGGACCAGAGCAGGACCAGGCTATACCCTCTTATGTTATTAGTAACCAGAAAAATGTCAGGCACACAAAAGACAACATGCTTCATAAATGTTACTCAATGAACCAATCTACTCAAAAGCATCCTCTTTAGACCCAGTCTCTCTGTCTTCTCTCTTTCGTTTAACCTTCACTCCCACAGTAATCCCATACCCGACCGAGCTCTAGACCTCTACATGGAGGGAGAGACTCTTGGGTGCCGGCATCAGGGGAATGAACTCTCCTGTCTAAAACTGCCAAGTACAACCCCGAACAGGCCCTGGCCACTTGGGTAAGAGCTCTTGATAGAACTGCAGTGCAGAGAAGGAACGCCTGGAAAGGAGGCTGCCGGGAGGCGGGGCTCTGTGTCACTGGAGAAATTTCAATCTAATTACAAAAATACAAGAACCTGCTGTTCTAATCCACCTCAGCAAAATCTCTTGAGGTAGTTCTGACCCTCTGGGTGGGGGCCGAGGGCGTTTCTGAGGTGAAAAAGGGGGGAAGAGAGACTGTGGGGCTGCCTTACTCCTGCGGCGGGAGCCCCTGCAAACAGCAGCCTGGGCCACTGCAGCAGCCATTGATTTTCCAGGGGTCGATATTCTGCTCCCACAGATCTGCTCGGCTAGAGGTTTAATCACATTGAGTGCTTCTGTTCAACATCTCCCCTGCACTTCCCCCTCCCCAAACCAATAAAACAAACACCAAACACAAGGAGAGCCGGCAATGGGTAGATGGCATTCCCCACAGCTGGCCCCCACCCCCACAAAAATTCTAAATACCAGCTCCAAGGGAGCCCAAACTACATGGGTAGTCCACAAGAAGCTGCAGGGACAGACCCACAGGTGCCAGAGAACCTTTTAACCCACTGCCTGACACTCCCATATAGACTCTTCTAATAATCCCAAGATTTTATATTAAAAACCCGGGGCACCTGGGTGGTTCAGTCAGTTAAGTGTCCAACTTTTGATTTTGGCTCAGGTCATGATCTCATGGTCCTGAGATCGAGCCCCATGTCAGGCTCTGCGCTAACAGTGAGGAGTCTGCTTGGGATTCTCTCTCCCACTTTCTCTCTCTCTCTGCCCCTCCCATGCACACACTCTCTCTTTCAAAATAAACAAATAAACTTAAAAAAAAAAACAAAAAAAAAACCCCCACAAAACTCCAGTTTCCCAACTTGTGAAAAAAACAGATCCTAGAACTCCCATAGGGTAACGAGCTAACTTGTTTTCCAATGTGTCACAGTCCCCACCAGGCCTGTATAATACCATGTTACCTACCTGACCAGCCTTTGGACACATACCCCTCCCCTGAAAAGGCTTCTTTCTCACTTGGGCCAGGAGAGAATGTCTTATCTAGTCAGAAATCACCTCTTGGCCAAAAAAGTACAGGGTTTTAAGGGTCACTAGCTAACGGACTCAAATCTGAAAAAAAAAAATGAAACTGGGTCAGAGCTGGGCCTGAGTTAGAGCAGTCAAGAACAGTGCATATTTATGGAATAGGGCTGTTCTAATCCCAGCAGGAAACAAGTGCTGTAAAGTTTGAGAAAGCAAAGAAGTTAGGAACTCCCTACTTTCCCCAAGTTAAGCATTTCCTGTCAGGAAAGCCAACCACATAGACCTTGTTCTACCATGATCATCAGCTGAAATCCTAGAACTTGAGCAAGGAGCGGGTAGGGGAGGGAAGAGCAAAGAAGCACAGAAAAGAAGGCAGAGTTCTAGAAAGGAGAAGTGTTAAGGGAGAGGTGCCTGGGTGGCTCAGTCGGTTTGAGCGAGTTGACTTGATTTCAGCTCAGGTCATAATCCCAAGGGCGGAGGCTGTGTGGAGTCCGCTTAAGAGTCTGTCTGTCTGTCTGTCTCTCAAATTAAAAAAAAAAAGTGTAAGGGAGAAGGGGTGTGGCCTTAGGCTTCCACCTCAAGCAGAAAGCAAGCAAGGATACAAAGTGCATAACTAGGGAAGGCAAGACTGGCACTGTGCTGCACACAGCTTAGACCAAGGTCTAGGGAGCTCCAAGGCCTCCTCGGTTTGGTATTAAAACCCCCTAAATTTATATTTGCCAGTGGTCTTCTCTACCATGGCCTACTAGATAAAATCCAAAGATTTGGGGGACGATAGGGAACAAACAGATCTGAGAGTAGGAAACGGACAGCATCTTTACCCAGAAAAGACAGCCAGCCATCTATCCCAAAGGCCTGAAAACCAGAACTCTGAACATGGGGAGAGACACAGTCAAGTTCTGAAAGTAGAAGATGAGGGGGGGAAAACAACCAAATATTCTCTTTTTAAATTTAAATATTTATTTTTATTTTTGAGAGAGTGCGTGAGCACACACGCGTGCAGGGGAGGGGCAGAGGAAGCAGGCTCCGTGACAGCCCGAATTGGGGCTCAAACTCACAAACTGGGAGACCATGACCTGAGCCGAAGTCGGACACTTAACCGACTGAGCCACCCAGGAGCCCCACAACCAAATAGTCCTAATAACAGTTCTTCTGACACTGATCCCATTTATTTGGAACTTAATTCTTCACCTACCTTCCCCAGAATGTCAGGAAATTACCTTCACTTATCTCAGTAAATAATATTCAATATTCCTCCCACATGAAAGCTGGTCTTAAGGGACAGGTTCTCTGACTCTCAGCTTGAGCCTTCCACTCTTAGTTTCCACTTTCAACAAGACATGGCTTCTTAGTTTCCTTGGGAAAGGTCAAATGGGGAAGCAAGCTAGCAGCCTGGAGGTGAGCTATACCTCACGGAAATCAGAGACTATGTCACAATACCAGCCAATTCCATGCTGACAGCAGGTGGGGAAGAAAGAACAGGTTCAGGCTGTGGAAGTGGATGGAGCAAGAGAGTAAGCACCGGTCCCCAAAGGTTGAACACCAAATATCTTAGAAATATGAAGAAAAAGACAACAGAACTAATTCTATGCTTGATTTATCAGGTATGTTAACACAGCTCCATACCCAGGGGTCCTCCCCTCTGGACCAAGTTTGCCAGAACAGATTTTCACTCTGGTGTCCGGTTGGAGGGGGAGGCCCTCATGGTTCTAAATTATAGCATTTCTAGGAAGACTTGGTTTATTTCTTTTTTATTAATTAATTAATTAATTAATTTTTTATTTATTTATTTTTAATGTTTATTTATTTTTGAGAGGGAGAGAGACAGAGTGTGAGCAGGGGGAGGGGCAAAGAGAGAGGGAGACACAGAATCCGAAGCAGGCTCCAGGCTCCGAGCTGTCAGCACAGAGCCCGACACGGGGCTCAAACTCACGAACCGTAAGATCATGACCTGAGCCGAAGTCGGATGCTTAACCAACTGAGCCACCCAGATGCCCCTCTTTTTTTTTTTTTTTTTAATGTTTATTTTTGAGAGAGAGAGAGAGAGAGAGAGAGAGAGACAGAGAGAACATGAACAAGTTGGGGAGGGGCAGTGAGAGGCAGAGACCATAGAATCTGAAGCAGGTTCCAGGCTGAGCTGTCAGCAAAGAGCCCGGTGTGGGGCTCAAACTCACGAGCTGTGAGAGCATGACCTGAGCTGAAGTCGGATGCCCAACCGACTGAGCCACCCAGGCACCCCCAACTTGGTTTATTTCTTGTCCAAAAAGCCCAACACCCCCCTTGCCCCAAGGACAGATGAGAAACAGCTTGGCAATCACACATCTGGGGGCTGGATTTCTGATTTTGTTGGTCTTTTTGGAGAAGGACAATGGCAGAAGCCAGGGCATGTACTTCACTGAGGTAATCATCCAAACAGCTTGCAGAACGTTATAAATGTACCAATGGGAGAGAAAGGGAAGTGGGGTGGGAGTGAAAGAGAGCCATGGTCACCAAGGCAACTGAGTTCATCCATATGTTGACTCAGGAATTGCAGGAAATTCTAGTTTTTGAGGTTTCTTCCTATCAGAATATTTCCTACATCTTCCTGGAGAGTAGACCTAAATCCAGAAGCTGTATAGTATCACTACCTTTGCCTAGAAATCTCAACCCCGCATCTCTACATACCTCTTCCTTCCTTTTCTCCAAAGAAGAGACTATGGTATTCTTCCTTCTCTTAAAGGAGTTGTTTTTTTTTTAAACTGATCCTTTAGAGGAGTTTAGTAAAAACTCCTAATAGTAAAAACAGGTCCTAATAGTAAAAACACTGGAATGGGAGTCAGGAACCCAATGTTCTCATTTACTGAATGACCTTGGGCAAGTCCTTTACCCTTTCTGGGCCTTAGGTTCCTCATATGTAAAGTGGGGGTTAGGGGGAGGGGTAGTGTTTGTGTTAGTGTGGTGAATATTCTGTGGCCTAGCTCATGCTGTCTCCATTCTACTCTTTTCCTAATTATAGAGGTTAAAAAGCTAAAAACCGAATTTCCCAGAATCCCTTGTGGATGGGTTTAGATATAGTTCAGGTTCTCCTAATTAGGAGCAAACTCGAGGTTAGATCAAAGTATGGCAGAGACCATATTTCCGTCTCCTTCACTTGTTTCTGCAGCAGCATTTTGGCTTCCTCTTCCAGTAAACTGGATGCTGGTTCTGGCGGCAGCAGCTGCTCCTTCTTGACTCCAGCTCACTGATCCCTGGATAGCAGACTTAGGGCATTTAATCTGATAGTGGCTCAAAGGTAGGAATTTCCTTCTGGAGGACAAGCCTAGAGCATGCTTCCTCAACCTTCCTAGCAAGTTTGTAAGCCCAATTCCCTGCATTAAAGTCCTCTCTATTAAATATACCTAGGCCTAGGGTTCAGTGTAGAAACCACTTGATCTGACACAGGATTACCAAATGATCCCAAAAGAGTTGTTATGAAGGAGAGAGGAGAATAGAATTATTCACAAGGCCTACTCTCTGCTAAGCCAGAATCTTCTGGGGAAAATGGGCAAGATGGAGGAGCATTAGAGCATTAAAATACATTTGTCCAGAACAATCTCCTTCACTTCTTCCTTTAATTTTTTTTAACAACCTCCCTGCACTTTCTCCCTCCCACTCTAACCCTGGGGTGGGGGTGGGGGTGTTGAACTGCTTACACAGGACAGAAGGTTGAGTCAGCATATGCTTTCTTTCCATCTCTATACTCTCTGCAAGCTATTACTCTGCTGAGGATAGCATTACCTGCCCAACCCCATATAAGTATTCTCTGGATTTTAGAGGGGGGAGGTTTGGGCTAGAAAGGGCTACAAAGTGTCTTTGGCAGCAGCAGGAAATGCTTTTAAGCGCCAGGTAAAAAAAAGAACCAGTCCTGACAACCCTGTGCAGCTGAGGAGTGAAGACAAGTTTGGCTGCAAAAGATCCCAGCTCATCTTCTTATAGCAATTTCTGGTCTAAGCAATGAGCCACCAGCTTCCTGTAGCAACACTGGGGACCAACTGAAGAACAAGGTCAAATCCAACAGGTATAGTATGCTTGGTGGGAAGGAGGTACTTCCTGCCAGTCCTCCATAGGGTACTGACCCCAGGAGCCATCACACTAGAAGTAAGGCTCAGTTAGTTTTCAGACTGAAGTTGTTCCGAAGAAAACAAAAGGTACTAGCAAGAGGAATCTGTGTGAGACACACAGGCAGGAAGCAGAGCTGAGCCACCAGCGACTAGAATAGAAACAGGAAATGGGCCCAGGAACAAGCATACAGTAATGTGCTGCAAGCAGCACAGGCTCCGGCAGGCACCAGGCAGTATCAGGGCCGGAGCAGCGTGACTGGGATGGAGAAGCAGATTGGCTAGCCCTGCCAGAGAACAGGCGTTCTAGAGAAGGGGCGGCTACTTGCACATGGTACACGCCGCTCTGAGCAGTCTGGGCAGATATGACGGAGGGGGTGGGGATTTCCTTTCTGAGACTTTTTGAGAGCACCTGGGCTACAATTCAAGGGGAGCAAGCACACACAGTCAGATATAAAGAAAACAGGTCACCAACCTCAGAAAAGCCCAGCTTCTCTGAGTACCGAAAGTGCTAGTGGCATTTTTGTCAGCCCCTTGAAAATAAGCCATCAAAAGCCTAGGCAAAAACTGTTGGCCTGTTTCTTTTCACCATGAAATGTGACAAAAGGCAACACAGTGTAAAATTTTAATCCTTCAAGCATTCCAATTTTTTTAAGCCTTCAGACGATTTCTGTCACTCCCCCCAGTAAACACAGATGACAAAACGCTGGTCCCCAAGCTCACGTGGGCAGCAGGAGCCCAGGGCTGCTCAGCACAGGTGTACCGAGGAGCTGCCTCGCACAGGTGCTACACGCAGACCTGGTCCCTGAGCAGAGGTCCCAGGCCACCATGAAGAAATGGGGAAAAGTCCCAGAGAACGTATTGCAGCTAGGTTTTGAAGCCAAAGTAGGAGTTTGCCAGGCATTAAAGAGAGAGACAGGGAAGGTGACTGGGCAGTCATCGGAAGCAAGAAGACACTGGCAGGAAGGACTGGGAGTTGTGAGGAGTTTGAGGCACACCTGAGTGGCTGGGGACGAGGCTACACAGGTATGCTGGGAGCTGTGGCTGGTCCCACAATGGGGTCTGGCCTGTAGGCATGGAGAGCCAGGGCCCCCAAAGCACCACAAAACAACGGGTCGGTGGTCTTCCATTCCCACCCCACACACTCAGAGATTATTTACAGTTTACTGGACACAGTCAGTAAAATTCATGTATTCCAAAGTCCCCAAGCTTGACATTTCATTTGAAAATTTTACTCTCAGTTCTCAGGGTCTAACTCCTTGCTGCTGCTGCTGCTGCTGCTTCTTTTCTTTTAATGTTTATTTATTTATTTAGAAAGAGAGAAAGAGGCAGAGAGAGGCAGGAGAGACAGATTATTCCAAGAAGGCTCTGCACTGTCAGCATCGAGCCAGACTCAGGGCTCAATCTCAGGAACCATGAGATCATGACCTGAGCCAAAATCCAGAGTCAACCAGACGTTCAACCGACTGAGTTACTCAGGAGTCCCCCTAACTCCTTGTTTCTAAACCATTAGATAAATGAATCACCTGGGGATCTTGTTAACAGTGTTGGATTCAATAAAGCTGGGTGGGACCCAAGAACCTGCATTTCTAAGCAATTTCCCGGGTGATGCCTGTGTTGCTAGATACAGGACCACATTTTTTCAGTAGCAAGGCTCTGATTAACATCACCATTAATCAGGACACTGTTCTCTAAGAAGAAAGGCACAAACAGGGTTTGCTCCCATCTAAGTCAAGGGGAACAAAAGAACCAAATTTGAGTCAACTTCCCACTATTTGAGGCGATTCCCTAGTTGGTTACTTCCTCCAGCAACCCTGCGCCCTATCAATTTGGGCATGTTCCCTCTCCCACCCCTCCCTGCCCCCCCAGCTGCCCTTTTCACAACTCATCTGTGCTCCATGACAAGGAGGTCTGGAAAAACAGAAGTGAAATGGCAATTCTTTCAGGACAAGCCTGGTAAATGTTAAACGACAAAGGGGTTGAGGCTTCTGGTTAAACTTGAAGAGAGAAATTCAGATTCTCCACGCCTTTCTTCTGCTGTGTGGGATGCTAGAGGAAACATTTCATCTGAAATATCAGAGAGAGCTGGATTCAAATCCTAGTTCTGACCCTTAGTTTCTTCTAACGTAAAAAAGGAGTGGTTACTCATTACATTTCAATTCCTGCTCTTCTAGGAGGATTGGTATTGCCTATAGCTCCTTTCCTGGCCTCACTCCTACCATCTTAAGATCTGGATGCTACAGAAACAACGTAGTTCCCTCCCATTTCTTCTTTCTAGATCACTGTAACCCAAGCTCCCAGCAGTCTGACAGTAGTAAAACATGAGTGCTAATAGCTGTAGTGTTATTAAGTAAAGTCTTAAAAAGGGCTTGAAAACCCAGGTGATTAAAAAAAAAAATCTGTACATAACTTAACAGACATTAAAAATCCTAATCCTATTCTCCACCTCATTCCCAGCATCCATAACCTCCATTCCTACCTAATGAGAAGAAACAAGTATGATCCAGCTCTTCAACACTGGCCTCTAAGACTTCTCCAGTCAAGGGTACAGTGTCCTTTGTGAGCTAACCCAGTGAGTGCCCTTGATGCCTTTTTTTTCACAACTCTTGAGAGATAAGTCTGTTTACACCCTCCTAATATTCTGCCAGCATCTTCAACCTTCTTCCTATCTACAGTATACACATGCGGGTCTTCACATGAAGTGGAGGAATTTGGGCTGATTCAGCTGTCACCGCCCCCACCCCCCAACACCTTTCAAGAGTGTTCTTTACCTTCATACCTTTCCCTGAATTTCCTTTTCCTCCAGCCCTCAGAAACCAGGTCCTCTCCACACCTAAAAAGGATCCCAATAACCTGCTTCATGACAGATCCCACTTTATATTCCTTGAAATATAAATTCGATGTGGACCATTCCCCCTCGCCTTTGGCTTCCATAAATATGACACAATCCTGGTCCTACTCAGAGCTCACCAGCTATCTGCTGGGCGCTTCTACCAGATGACTGCAGGCATTATCCAGGGCTCCATCTGACTCCTCTCTCCGTAAGCCATGGGCTGGGGAGGCCTCCTTCAGGCCACAGTTTAACTGTTAATCACTATACACACAGCTCTCCAATTCTATCTAGTCTCAGCTCCTTCCTAAGTTGCAGTCTCCTCTCTCCAACTAGCAACTCAGCATATGTTTTTGTCTTGTTTTTTAAGTAGGCTCCACACCCAACGTGGAGCTTGAATTCACCATCCTGAGATCAAGAGTAGGATGCTCTGGGGCGCCTGGGTGGCGCAGTCGGTTAAGCGTCCGACTTCAGCCAGGTCACGATCTCGCGGTCCGGGAGTTCGGGCCCCGCGTCAGGCTCTGGGCTGATGGCTCGGAGCCTGGAGCCTGTTTCCGATTCTGTGTCTCCCTCTCTCTCTGACCTTCCCCCGTTCATGCTCTGTCTCTCTCTGTCCCAAAAATAAATAAAAAACGTTGAAAAAAAAAAAAATTTTAAAAAAAGAGTAGGATGCTCTGGGTGCCTGGGTGGCTCAGTTGGCTAAGTGTCCGACTCTTGGGTTTCAGCTCAGGTCATGATCTCATAGTTTCATGGGTTCGAGCCCCATGCCAGGGTCTGCACTGACAGTGCGGAGCCTGCTTGGGATTCTCTGTCTCCCTCTCTCTCTCTCTCTGCCCCTCCCCCAACTCACACTGTCTCTCTCAAAATAAATAACTTAAAAAAGAAAAAACAAAGAGTAGGATACTCTATCAACTGAGTCAGACAGGCACCCATAAGTATTTTTTTTTTAAGTTTCACTATATTGAACTTAACTTCTCCCCCAAAATGAGTTTTCCTTTTAACTTTTCCGTCAACGAGATCTTTCTCCGCATGCCCTTCAAGATCATTAAATTTTCTACCCAGTAGAAGCCACTTTCTCTCTCAGATCTATACATTTTTTCCTACATACCTCATAAATGGGACTAGTTGGCTATGCAAATGAGACAAAGGGGTACAACTCCACACCTCTCACCAGAATTTTTTCAACAGTTTAACTGCTGCCCTTGCTTCCAGACTCTCCCCTTTTCAAACCACACTATACACGAATGGATTATTTTTTATAACATTAGTTTTATCACGTTACTGCTCTAATTCCATATCTAGTCTGCAGGCCTGTAAGATCAAATCCAAATGGCTTACTTGGCCCACCAGGGTCCTAATCCCTTTAATCTAGCTTTCCTTCCTGTTACTGTCCACCCCCTGGAAGCTGGATCCTGACCAGCCCCCTAATATCATCTATACTATACCCCACCCCCACCTGGCCTCTGCTCAGGCTATACTTTTCTTTTTTAACCACCCAAGTATCTCCATATCTAGGTCATTCTAAACTTCTGCCATGATGTCTTCCCTCAACTATGTAGACATAAATGACCACTGACTTAACCAAACTTGGCAGTATCCATTATGACATTCAGGTATACATTCTTCTACCTGTTTTACTAATGAAACAGAGAAGGATCCTTGAGGGTAGCAACCATGTCATATTCAGAATCACAGGCTGCCTCAGAAGTCATCAAAGTCTAACTCTTGTCTAATGCCTGTCTGCCTTCTATAGAATACCCACAGCAAACAGTGTGCTAGCTTTTACTCCAGGGACAGGAAACTTACTCTTTTTTTTTTTTTTTTTTTAATATTCTCATCCTCCAGATCACAAAAGAACTTGAATATCACACTTGGCCTTAAACCTACAGGCAACAGGTAGCCAGAGGCTTTTAAAGCAGTAATGTTAACTTGCCAGATTTGACTTTTTAAGATGATTACAATGAGGACAGACTTGGAAGGAAAAGAAGTAGAACAGCTGGGAGTCTGGGGGGAAGACACTAGGTGAGAAGTAACAGGGGACTTAAAAAAAAAAAAAAAAAAAAAAAAAAGGCAATGGGTAGGACGGGGGAAACCAGATCCAAAAGCCATTTCTGAGGTAGACTGGGATTTGGTGGCCAAATTCTAGAAGGGCTTCAGTGACAAGTGCCACAGTGCGGAGAACTCCCAGGGTGGTGTTGGCAGTGCAAAGGATGCCCTACCCCAGGAATAGACTGCACTGAGCCCACAACTGTGGGCAGACTATTTCTCCCAAGTCTCTTTTCTCTCCACCTTTTTCAAGTCACAGCCTTCCCTCCAGATCACGAAGAGTCAAACTACAGTTTAAGTCACCACTGTTATTCAAGTTACCATTGTGGCTTCCTAGTCTTCTGATTTTTTTCTTCCCCTTTCGAAGGGCTACCTAAGCTCACTATTATTCAAGTATGGTTTTTAGAACTCTAGCACCACCTGAGAGCTTGCTAGAAATGCAAACTGTTAGGTCCCACTCTACACCCAGAATCTCTGGGTAGAGGTCAGTAATCTGTGTTTTAATTAATCTCCAGATGATTCTTAGTGCATGCTAAAGTTTGAGAAGCACTGATCTAGCTAACCTTTCTAGATCTGGATTTTCAATTCTATATCTATTTTCCACCGCTGAATGGAAATTGTATTCCAAGTAAAATTTCAAGACTAAAATGTAAATTTACAAATGTGCCTCAGTAAGAAAAAAAATTGGGAAGCATTCTCTAGGGAAACCACATACACTTGAATGAATCACTTAAACAGAAGCTTTTATTTATTTATTTATTTATTTATTTATTTATTTATTTATTTATTTAAGTTTTTATTTATTTTTGAGACAGAGACAGAGCATGAGCAGGGAAGGGGCAGAGAGAGAAGGAGACACAGAATCTGAAGCAAGCTCCAGGCTCTGAGCTGTCAGCACAGAGCCCGACGCGGGGCTTGAACTCAGACTGCGAGATCATGACCTGAGCCGAAGTTGGACGCTCAACCGACTGAGCCGCCCAGGCACCCCAAACAGAAGCTTTTAAAGCTGCAACTCCAAGCCATTCCCAGAAATGATTATAATCAAAAGTCAGATACCAATTTTCAGAGGAGACCCTTAAAGATTTTGCCCCAAACTAAAGAAACCCCAAACAAACCCATTTTGTTTGCTTGTTCACCCATCCCTTACAAGAACCTTCTTCTCTTTTTTTTAATGTTTATTTGTTTTTCAGAGAGAGAGAGAAAAAACAAACAAACAAACAAACAAACAAACAGTGGGGGAGGGGCAAAGAGAAAGAGGGAGACACAGAATCTGAATCAGGCTCCAGGCTCTGAGTTGTCAGCACACAGCCTACTGTGGGGCTCAAAACGATGAACCGTGAGATCATACCCTGAGCCAAAGTCGGATGCTTAACCAACTGAGCCACCCAGGCACCCCAAGAACCTTCTTACCATAAGGTGAAGTAGTTGCTATTTTACAAGACAGATGACAAACCCTAACCCCACTTCTTCCTAAGGCCACTGTCAGGAAGCACAAATAAATTAATCCATCCTCTACCATGGAGTTTGGGCTTTCCTGTAACAGGTTGTGATACCTGCCTTGCCCTAGTAGTGAAAACAACAATCTTATAATATGGTCAAGCTGTCCCCTGTCAGACATACACTTTGTGAATGAACAATGTAATAGATGCTGCTCAGTGGAGCCTACTTTATGCCAGGCACTAGAATGCCAAGGAACAAGACAGTCAGCCCTCATGAGTTTGTGTTAAATAAGTAACACTTATTTAAATTTGAAATTACACTTGAGAAAGATACTGACGAAAAAACATGGGTGCTAAGACAGCCTATTTTAGCAAAGGAACCTGACACAGTTTGGATTAGTGGATTTCTACCAGGGCTGCAAATCACAGTCACCTGGGACAGCCTCTAACCACAGCAAAGCCCAAGCCCCACCCCCCGCCAAACAATTCAGAACTCTGAACCCTGGCCACTGGATTTTAAAGATCGTTTGTTCCCCAGGCATTTCTGACATGCAGCCAAGGTAGAGAACCACTGGTCTGGGGCATCATGTGATAGATATTAGGGGTAGATAGGTCATTAACACAGTGCCTGCCCTCCAGAAGCTTACCATCAAGTGGAAGAGACCCAAGTAAGTAGAGGTATCAGCAAATTGCTCTAGTGACATGAAGGAAAGAAACCTCAGATATTGGATAGTGTTTCCCTTGGTACAAGGATGGGGAAGTGATCTCAGAGAGCTATATAAGGTGCTTTTACCTATGTCAGCAAGGTTTGCTTGCTAACGATGGGTCCTCAGGCTGAATCATTCTTTGTATCTTTTAATTTTTTTTAGTGTTTATTTATTTTTGAAAGAGACAGACAGACAGACAGACAGTGAGCAGGGAAGGGTCAGAGAAAGGGAGACACAGAATCGGAAGCAGGCTCCAGGCTCTGAGCTGTCAGCACAGAGCTTGGCGTGGGGCTCAGACTCACAAAACTGCGAGATCATGACCTGAGCCAAAGTTGGACACTTAACCGACTGAGCCACCCAGGAGCCCCTCTTTGTATCTTTAATAGGTCTTAAATATTGCAGAGTTGTTTTATTTATTTATGTATGTATGTATGTATGTATGTATGTATGTAGCATTTATTCATTTTTGAGAGACAGAAACAGAGTGTGAGTGGAGGAGGGGCAGAGAGAGAGGGAGACACAGAAGGCTCTGAGCTGTCAGCACAGAGCCCAATGCGGGGCTCAAACTTGTGAACCGCAAGATCATGACCTGAGCCAAGGTCAGACACTTAACCGACTGAGCCACCCAGGTGCCCCTGTTTTTTGTTTTTTAAATAAAAACTGACTTCAGTCCGTGAGGGCACCGCAGAAGTTATTTAAGCTGAGTCTTGACACTTGATTAGGAAGGAGTTTTCTGAGGAAATAATCTTAAATATGTAGTCTGAAATATGAACAAGAATTAGGAGGAAATGTGTATTAGGCAAGGGAAGGGTCTGTGCAAAGGTCCAGAAGCAGAAAAAAGCATGGGGCCTTATAAAAACTGAGAGGAAGTCGACAGCAAGGCAAAGAGCAAAAAAGGATGAAACAGAAGTTCTCAAAGTGCCATCCCTGATCTAGCAGCATCAAGTGATTTGTTAGAAATGCAAGGTCTCAGGCCTCATTCCAGATCTAAATCAGAAGCAGGGGGCAGCCTATGTAATATTAAGGATTTTGGATTTTATTCTAAGATTAATGAAAAATAACTGAGAGGTTTTAAATAGAGGGATAACATAATCAGGATAATAGCAGCTAAATGGTCTGGCATTAATAGCTGAGCAAAAACTCCTCAAAATCTAATTTTTGTAATAATCAGGATCAGAAACCATAATGAGTCTTTAAATCAAGGGTCACAATCATAATGCTTTTAAGGCTAAGTGGGTAAGGTGAATGAGCGAAGAGGGTGATGTGGAAAACTGGAAAGGCTGCCCTCCAGTCAGCTGCTAGCTACTGTTCTGGAGCCACACACAAAGAGGTGCCCCCTAGACATCTGCTGAGTGAAGGAATACACGGGGAAACCTAGGGATCCCTGACACAACCGCTTAAGAAAAGAGAGGGCCCCTTCTAGGGAATCCCAACTTCTCCTTTCTTCAGATGTGACGGTTTCCCAGCCTGGCTAGGCAAATCTGGCATCAAACCAAAATTTCAAAGAATAACCACCTTTTGTTTCTTAGTCCAAGTAGCAGAGGGATAAAAAGCAATTCAACAAACAAGATGCCAATAACCCAGCCAGCTCACCTCCCACATAGAGCTTCTACCACAGAGCAAATGACCCATTTGGATGAATCTATAGTAGAAGCCTGAGCTTGGGAATGCTGCTTGTGATAGGCTGCCCAGGAACAATCCTCCCCTGGGCCCACAAAGCTGCCAGCACCCTCCCTTCAGCAGGTCAAATCAGAAGCTCTGGCTCAAGGCTCTCAACCGTTAGAAGACATGCAACATGTTTGTATGCTAGGCTTCCCAGGACTAAAAAACAACAAATACAGTTCTGTTGAAAGCTTACTAGGAGCAAGCAGAAACTTTTTGACGGGGAGCAACTTAAAGCACCAGCAAAAACCCACTGATTTGGTTTCTTGCCACAGTAGCACCTCACCAAGATTTACCTACAGACCACAGATGATGAGGGAGTGGTTACACATTTCTGACTGAATCAGGTTAAAAAACACCTTCCAGTGAGGTTCAGGATGTAGAAAAGGATTGCGACAGACGTTTGTGAAAAGGGAACAAAAAGGGACTGCCTTATTCAGACACATCCTCACCCAGTTCCTCAACTGAGAAAGTCAAGGGTCTCAGACTCCCATCTGACAGTGGCTACTTGTCCTGGCCTGGGATGCCTGCACAGCAGGTACCCAGGGACTCCGCAGATCTTGCCCTACTCAGGTCATGGCTCAGAGATCTTCAGGGGAAGCCCCGAGAGGCTTCATGATGAACAGAATTCCTGCTTCCTACCTCTTCCTTAAAGATCCAGAAACCATTTTCTCCCAAGTCAGAATAACTGAAGAGACAGGCTTCAAATCTGAGTAGAATCAAAATTTCAAAAGACTTTTATCTAGATACATGTGGCTGAATTCCTATTTACTAATAACTGAAGCACGATTTGCCATGGAGGGTTTGATACCTGCTGTCTTAACTAGATTTCAGAGCAGCCCATTTTATTCCTGTGCCCAGATTAATTTTCAGAGTCTGACTGACTTGCCTACATATAGCACCAGAGCTAAGATCTGGGGCAAATGTTCCCAGAACCAGTCTACTGTTAACTAGTTGGTGCCGTCTCTCAGGTATCATGTAGAGTCTCTATGCCCTCAGAAGTGACGATGATCATATCTGACATTTGTGTAGGGTCAGATATTCATAAGCACTCTATTTTAACTTATCTCACGTTAGTAACCACCCCACAAAGTGGGTACTTTTAGGTTCATTTTACAGATGCAAAAACTAAGGCATGGCAAGGTTAAGTGACTTGCCCAAGGCTACAGTTAGTGGCAGAGTCAAAAGGTAGACTGAGTAACAATGGCTCCACAGCCCAAGCTCTTCATCAGCAGACTGTACTGCTGTTCTCAGGATACAGTCGGTCCATCCATAAACACCAATCAAGCATCTGGGCACCAAGCACTTGACTAGACAAAAGCACCTATTCACACAAAACAACCAGAAAAACTACTTTTACTCAGTCTATGCTCAATGCAATAATCCATGCTGAATGCACCCCCAGATCATACTTCCTAGCTAAACACTGAAACAAAAACCTAAAAATTAAGCCCTGAAAAGTAAGGTGAAAACATCCCTGAGACTTCTCTCCCCTTTGGTGGAGAGCACATAGTGCTTCCAACATCTTCATCATCTCTGTCCCTCACCTGGCCCATGCTGCAGAGTCCAAGATTTAAAAAACAAAACCCCAAACCAAAAAAACTCTAAATAGAGATCACAAACTTATTCTCCAGGCAGGGAGCCAAAACAGACATTCCACAAGGTCAGTCCATAAATTCCTATTTAGAATTTTCAACCTGAATTCAAGGAATAGCTCATTGTTTATTTAGGTCATACCACCAAAACACCCAACCAGAAACCAGTTTTCTTTGCTTTCCTCTCTGTCCCAACATCTTTTAGAGGTTGGCAAGAATACTCACAGGCAAGCTTGAGGGTCTTGACTGAAGACTCAAGTTCATATCTTCTTGCCCTCCCTTACTGGAGGTCATTGAGGGGGCTGAGGATGCCTGAGACCCAAATGAATCTTGAGATAACTCCTAAAATAAGAAAACAAAAGCTGTGAAGGCCTGGTACTGATAAACCAGGCAAGCTTGCTTCATGGTTAATGGGCTATGGGGCTGTGTCACAGAGGGCCAGTGAGAGCAAGAAACTGCCCAATTGCCCGCAATATTATCTGAAGGCAGAAAAATACAAGGTGTGGCTCTTAAGACACATGTCAAGGAGCACCAGGTGATGTACGGAATTGATGAATCGCTATAATATACACTTGAAACTAACAGAACACTGTGAACTAATTGGAATTAAAAAAATAAAGTTGTTGGTTGGATTAAAAAAAAAAGGACTTGTCAAAATGGATGTAAGACTCTTTCTGAATGGCACTGCTGACCATTTATCACCACAGAGTGTTGTTTCTTCGAGTTAAATGTTGAAGTATGGCTAACTATAATTTTATGTATCAAGGAATGAGACTAATTAAAAAAAAAAAATCCCTCTGCATTAAAATGAGTCCTGCTTCCTTCAAAGACATTGCCTTAGGATGAGATATTCATTCCAATAATGCTACCAATGCACAGAATCTTTAGTGGATCTGTCACCACTCGGTCATTTCTTCTCTTTTTTGCTTTTTAAAGAATAAAACCCAAATTGTTATTTTTAAGCTTTATCACCTACTTTGTTCACAGACATGACTACAAATGAATGTTAGCTATTTCCTAAAATCAAATCCACCTTCAACAAATGAAAGGACTCGCCACCATGGAGAATATTCTAAGCTATGTGATGTCAGCTCTGATGGCAGTTTCAAATGAAGGGGTCCGAAATACCTTGAGCAATAGCAGAATGTAATGGCAGTTGGAATGAATGTACAGTACAGCCTCCCAAAGCAACTGTTTTTAAAAAGACCAAACTCACTTAGATGTTCAAGTTCTGAACACTAGTATAAAAATTAAAAAAAAAAAAACAAAAAAACCCAGTCCCGTTATCTTTAATTTCTTATCCGTCTATGCAACTTTCCATTGCCCTATGTCTTCATCAGTAAGGAAAGGTACAGGTTTTTATGCAGTTAAGGTTATGCCTTTATTAGTTCAATCAATCCAGTTAGCATGTTTACCCAGAGTTTAATTGGTTTTTAAGTGCACATTTGAGAACCAATTTGTATGGCAAAGTTCTCGGGACAACCAATCCCCGAGTTGCCTGTGGTCACATGTAGGGAAGGGTGAAAGGCAGAGGTGCCTTACCTGCGGTGGAGGGAAGCGCTGCTGGGAATAGGCAGTTTGCTGGGACTGCTGAGACTGGGGCTGAGGGTACGCAGCCTGCTGGGAGAGCGTCGAGGAGGCTGGCTGCTGAGGTTGCTGCTGCTGGTAGGGAGACTGTGCCTGTGGCTGTGAGTAGGGGGGCTGGCTCTGGGGGTGCTGCTGCGTCGTGGATTGCTGGGAGGGGTATGGAGTCGGGGACTGCTGATGTGGAGGCTGGGATGGCTGCTGGGAATAGGGAGGCTGAGAAGACGGGAGCTGTGGCGGCTGAGACTGCGGCTGCTGCTGATAGGAAGGCTGGGCGTGAGGGTTCTGGGATGGTGGCTGCTGGGAGTAGGGTGGCTGCTGCTGCTGGGGGTGAGGACTTTGCTGGTTGTAATATGGAGTCTGGCCCTGTTGACCATACCCACTGGGGCCTTGTTGTCCATAAGGAGGAATCTGTAGGAAAGGAAAGGATACTTTTAGCACAGACTCTTCTGGATGAAGAAAGGTATTCTGTCAGAAGCTACGCCCTAAGGATGGGTATAGAAAGCAGGCAAGCCAAGCCTCCCACTTAGAAGGCCCATGGTTTCTCCTACCATCCCTCTCTCAACTGAGCCAGGAAGGACAGCCAAGCTGGGTTACTAGTTGGTTTGTTTACAAGTAGAATGCATTCATCCACAGAAAATTTACACTATTTAATATTTGAGCAACTTACAAGAGTTCAAGAGCAGCTGTTTTTACCAATGAACCTACTCTTTTTATCATGGCCTAGACTGTTTTTGTAAGTGCTAGGAATCTGCACCCTAGCCACAACGAATAGTCAACAGCAGCCTGGCTCAGCCAACTGAAAACTGGGTTTAGTAACCCAGACAGTGTGCAAATCTCTAAGCTACTCGGGCTCTCTTTTTCATTTAGTCTTCATTCAAAAAATATCTGAAAGCCTACCTGTTTACTTGTACTAGGCATGATTCTAGGCACTGGGGATATATTTGGTAAGCAGGCAAAACCAAAAAGCAACAAAAAACAACCAACCTAATAATATCTACCCATCTTTTCCTCTGTTTTCTCATTGGAAAAAAAATCCAAACAAAAGAAAACAAAAGACAACAAACAACAAAAAACCCCAAAGTGACAGTATCCTATTTTCTATATTTAAGAGCATACTTTAAAGTCTTAGAAGTAAAGTTAGGTTTTATATTCTGTCCATCACCATTTTCAGTATGAATATTACTCAAATATAAATGATAGAAAATGCTGTCAAAACAAAAAAATGACAATAAAAAGATAATGGTGCAGATGGCCAGACAAGAGGAGATGAGGGAAATCTTAACATTTATAACAGCACTGTTAGCATCGTTATGGTTCGGTCTTCCCCTTCTCTTCTATTCCCAGTCCCTCCTAACCATTCATTTTGAATCAGCTATATGCTGAAGGCCTTGGGAAACGTGAAGGGTCTTTTCCATCCCCAGGGCTCAGGGCATGAGGGGCTTTTCTTGGTAGCTGTGGATAGGTGCCTAGCTGCTGCCTTTCTTCCCACCTTCCCAGAGATCACTACTCAGTGAATGCAAGCAGGCCAGCCAGGTCAAAGAACACAGATCTGTACAGCCTGTGGCCAGGGAGTTTTCCTTCAAGCACACAGGGGATGGTACCCACAACCTTGGCCTTGTAAGCAGCCTACTGGAGCCAACTGAGTTAGTTGGTCTATCCTCCTTTCAAGAGATTTAGATGCCAGAGACACATTCTGATTCTATAACTCAAGACCAGATCATGGACAGCAACAAGGGTTAAGGTAACTGGAGTCACCATCTACCTGCTGTGCATAAGAGAGGCCGCCCATGGTACTCTGCGCCCGGCCCTGCATGGCCATCGGGTACCGCTGCGGGGTCTGGGACCCATATGGCTGCCCTGGGTACCCATGTCCTTGCTGCGGTCCTGATGAAGGTCCCTGTTGTTGCGAGTATGGGTTAGTCCCGCCATATGGCTGAGGTCTCATCTTGCCCATCTGATCCATTGGACTGGATGGCTACAAAATAAAAAGCATTTCATTAACCTGAAGCTTTGATAGCCCCTGGCCAATATGAACATAAACCCAAGAGTATAGGTCTGTATGCCACATAGAAAAACAGTTACTGTGAAAAAGCAATGGTACAGACCCAGTAACCCGTGGGCAAGTCACTTAACCTTCCTCAGAACCTTGATTTTATCATTTGCAAAATGAAAATACCACCATGAAAGCATCTTGTATAAGTGTGGTACTACTTGAGATCCAAGGGAAAAACCATGTATAGAGCAATGAATATATGTACTCTATGATGCAGAAAATCAGAACAAAGGCCCTGCAAGCTGGGAGAGGACATTGCTGCTATACCTTGTTCAACACCACCAAAACTAATGCTTCAATACTGTGGTTGGGAATTCAAATACATAAGCATCTAGATGTTTCCATTCTTTAAATAGTAGAATCCCTTTTCTGCATATCTGTAGACCGTTCATACTATGCCACAAGCACTTAAATTTATGCTTTCTTCCAAATGGGTAACGTGGCTAAGTTACAGTTGTTGAGAGCCTTGGGCATCTCAACTGAAAAGTTCATCTCCTTTAATATTCAAGAGTTTGAATGTGTAAGAAGGATTATAACTTTTGTCTCTTTAAAGGACAAGGCATAGAGGTATACCAATAATGGAAACTCAAAGTACAATTCACAAGTATTTGGCTATACGTATAGCTTTCCTTCAGCTCTTTGAGTGACAAGTTCAATCAGCTCATTCACTTTCTGACATAACTCTACCCTACTGGAGCTACATAGGATAGAGCCCAGCATATTTCCCAGCCAGAGATGCCTACCCATATCGATGTGGGCATGGGGGTGGGGTAGAGGGAGTGTCTCTAAACACCTTAAATAGATACACCCAAGTTGAGAAGTAGGCTTGGACCAGACACAAAACTTGGAAACTAAATTTTAATTTGGGAATGGGCAGTAGATATTAATACCCTGAACCTGAAGATCATTAGCTCTCAAATTAAGAAGGAGTTCAGTAGTTCTCAAACTTTAGCCTGCATCAAAATCAGCTAGAGGGCTTGTTAGAACACAGACTGATGAGACCCACACACCTGGGGTATCTGACTCTGTAGGTTCAGGGTTGGGCCTTGCATACATATCTGTAACAGTTCCCCAGTGATGTTGATGCTGCTGGTCCAGGAGCCACACTTAAGAACTTTAGATTATATCTAGGGTCCCCTTTCCTGTTCCATTATTCTGTAGTTAGTAAATTATTCTATAATTTAAGGTGTGTAAGACCTTAAAACAACAACAAAACCCCTCTAAGGGGAGGGAGGCACATTCAGATAACTGGTTCTCTGTACATATCTTTCTTGGGGGGCAGAGTACTACATAATTATTTTATAATAGAGGGAAAGTCAAGCTATCATGAGGAAAATGGATAAGACAAAAAGCTACAGAAACTATTCTTCTAAATACCAAGAGGAAAAAAGCTGAGGCAAAATTCTCTTAGGCTACAGCAAAATCTCAGCTAAAAAGGTTAGCAATGATGATGGGAGCACCCTTCAAGTTTCTAAACTACAGTGAATCACAGTAAAACTGTATCCCAAATTACTACTACATGTCAACATTATTAAAGTGTTGTTTCAATCATCCTACATAAACCATTTTTGTTTAAGTCCTGCCTCTGTGTCAGAAGCTCTAAGAAAGCTCTCAGTCATTAATTTTGGAGCTACACAGATTCTTTTGGGGCTTTTTAGGAAATTCAGATTTAACAACAATTGAACTAGTGAGTAATAAATGGCATGTGGTCTTCCCCAGATACACCTGGCAGTGAAGCCAAAACACCACCAGTCCTCCCCATACAGAGCTCAGGGCCTTACGCAGCTAAGTTATGCCACATATAACGACCAGATCCTCATCTCATCCCAAACTGCAGCTGCTCTCCATGTGTCTCCCAGGTGACACCCTCTTCCCAGGTGAAGAGACTACATTTACTGAACAGGGAGACCAGCCCACTCTGGGTATCTCTGTCAGTCCAGGTCTCCCCACAACACAAGAGGGGCAGTCATTACCATGGTTACTATGGAGCTTCTAGAGCAGCAGCTATCAACCAGAGCTACAGATCAGAATTTTCTGTGAGTTTCACAAATGGAATCTCTAGGGAGAGACGCAGGCACTATAGAGTCTGCAAGGGCTTGGGCCCACCCACCCTCTCCACCCCTTAAGATCCTTGGATGATTCAAATGTGTACTACTGAGATCTAGACACACTGTCCGATCAAATTTTCTGTGACAGGTGACTATTAAGTACTTGAAATATAGCTAGTGTGACTGAAGAACTTGATTATTTTTATTTACTTAATTAAATTCATATAACCACATGTGGCTAGTGACTATCATATTGGACTCCACAGTTCTAGAGCAATGCTCACAAATCATTTTCATCTTTCCCTGTCCAACAATAGCTACAAACTCCCTGTCTACATCCTGGACACTATCACATAGAAAGAGCAAAGAATGTAGTACATCTACAGACTTGGGTTCAAATCCTAACTCTACCACTGTCTGACCTTGAACACAAGCCCATCTAAACAGTGACTTTTTCATCTAAAACGCACACAACACACTACACACAGTGCCTGGTATTTAAATGCCCAATAAATAGTAGCCATTATCAATAATGATAAATAGTGCTTCTGCCTGGCTCCAAAGCCCTGCACAATGTGCTCCAGTTCTACACATTTTTTCATTCTCACCCCAAAATTCCCCACAGAGATACAAGCCCAGCTCCATGCAATGGTACCCTGCCCTGCCCTCCTGTCCACAATGGATTCCACTAGCAGAAACCCAACCCTTCAACATGAAGCCACTTCCCATTCTTCAGCACCGTCTGATCTGTCACGTTTCTAAACATCCTATGGCAAATTCAGTCAGAATCCTAAGATATGGCACTTAGTTGTCTAATTAACTGACTGCATCTCTCAAGACTACGTTGTAGGAAGCCAGAGATCGGGTGTTTTACCTTCAAAGTCATCCCCCACCCTGCCCCACCACCACAGACCCCAAGTGCAGAGCTAGGGCAGTATAATTTCACTGTGCCAGGCTGCCCTACTTTAAGAAGTAGGCAGGGGATACTATGGGGAGAAAGTCCAGATCAAACCCTCGAACCATAGGGTCAGGGGCATACCCTAAACCAGGTTATGACTTTGAGGGAAGAAAAAAAATGTGGATTGAACTGGAAGAAAAAAGAGGGCAGGGTAGAACAAACAGCTAAGGGGAAACAAGCATACTTCTGAGAAGAATCTTACGCGCCATCCTACACCAGAGAGGTCTTCAAAATTGCAAAGGCATCCCCAAACCCACTCCTTAAAAACAAAAGGCTAAAGGCCAGTTAGTTACCTTTTCCTCCCTCATATCTAGGGTCTTGCACCCCCAACGGAGGACACCTACTTAGCAGAGGCTAGTTAATAAACATTTCAAGGATCTCTCCATCAACTTTAGGAAATCTTTGGAGTTCAAAAATAAATGCAAATCAAAGAAATTCTTATTCTAAAAATAAAACTAAGACATTTCCCTTTCCTGGACATCAGACTTCTGACCTCCTCTCTTCACCAAAGAGTTCTAATCAACAGAATATTCAGTTTAGCAAACTAAAATATATTCAGTTCAAACAATCTGATTACTCCGATCTCATGTCCAAGTTAAACATTTGCTCGTATCAAAAGGGGAGGCAAGTCGGGACCTAACTCATACTTGTGACATTTAAAACCATTGTGAAAGATTTGTGATTTGCAGTTATAGATGAAATGCCATCTTCCAATCTCTCATAACAGAAAAGGGGCTTTAAATCATCACTAATCAGTTTTATTGGAAAAGAGCAATCTCAGGCCAGAAAAATCCCTACTACATGCAAGACAGAAAAGCCAGTATCAGCAGTCTGCAGACACCAAGAAAGAGGCAGGGGATGGGAAACACCAAATTCTGGCTGCAAAGAGCCAGAGATTCCACTCTGGGAATGATGGAGAGGAAATCCTTTCAATGGGAAACCACAGGAGTAGATTTTACTGTGATTACACTTCAAAAGCAAAGGCTCTGCCACAAAGACACATAATTGAGAGGAAAATGCTGCCCCCTTGATCAGGGAAGTCGGGCCTCTTGCTGTATATACTCTCCTGCATTCATAAAAACATAAAAATTAAAAAAGGGGGGAAAGAGGCATAAGAAAAAAAATCCACCTCCATCCACCACTTATCGCTTTCCAGATTACTGACAAACTGCCTGTCAAATAAAATGCATCAAAAGACACAGTTTAGGGGCATCAAAGCCAAGGAGGCCTAGCAGGCTAGACCTTCCTCTAGCAGGTTGTAGACTGTCCATTTGCATAGAGTCCCCCTATCCTAAGCAGAAAGAATTACATGCCCCTCCAGACCAGTGAGCTAAGGGGATCCCTTACAACTTCTTATTGACCCCAAGGAAAGCCATAACAATCCTCAGGGTTGCTGGGATACAACAAACTGGACTTCAAATTCTCCAACTTCTGACCATGACCGATAAGAGAAGAGAGCTGAGAAGCGCCCCCCCCCCTCCCCTGCCTCCTGTCAAACTTCCAGGCAGAAAGATACTATTCACCAAAATGTATCACACCATGTTGCAGTGGCACCAAGAAAGACAAACTCAATGTTCTTGAAATGAAAGTCCAACTGAGAAAAGCTCCAGGCTTTGGTCTCAATCCAAAGGCGCAGAAAGGACGTGACCAGGCAGCAACCGTAAGGAGCCAGATTTGGTATCCCAAGACTGGCAAGAACAAGAGGGGAGATGGATGGGCCGGGGCTGCAGAGACGGTGTCCATCAGAAAGCAGAAGTCTTGCCTCCCATTTGTTCTGTCATCCTAAATGCCAACTAGACCGGGCCAGTATAAACTTAGTGCCATACCCTGGAATTTGGACATTTAAATATTATTCCTTACTCCTTGTGTTTTCAATTCATTCCTGGCCAGATTTGTTGTATGACTTTTAATAATAACAATAAAAAAAAAAGCATCCCTGGCTCTTTAACCGAAAGAACCCCCTAATTGATTCCCACAGTAATTAACCTGCATTTTACCTCAGAGAGCGGTAGTTAAGGAAGTCGGCACTGCTATTTATAACTCATCTCAAATTGAGGGCAGACTGCCTAAAATCTAACACATCCCAGCTGTACTCCTGTTTGAACTGGGGCCAAGGGAATTTTTTAAAGCAATCTTGGCACCGAATGAATGACACCAACAGTATGAGAGCGCGAGCGGTTGTGTTGTGGTGACGTAGCACTGGAGGTGGAATGGGAGGGGGCCAGTGTACTGTGATCCCTCTCGTGCACGCCTGCTGCTCGCGAGTCCCAGTACAGTAAGCTGGGAACCGCCCACTGAGAGCCAAACACAGGAAAAGGCTTTTCCTGTGGAACGCCTTGAAGTGAGAAACACATGGCTAATCTGCATAAACGCGAAGCCACACCGCCCCTGCCAGGAAGGTTAGTGCTCGTAATCTCTGGCCATGAAGCTGGCTGCCTGGGAGGACTTGGACTGGCGCCTGATAACCCAGAAAGAGCCGAGAGAGAACAGATGGGTAAGGACCCCGGCAGAAAACAGCCCCGGGTCACGTGACTCGCCACATGGCCCCGCCAGCACAAACTATTGTCTGGCCGCGGAGCTCCCATACAAAGGCACCCGGCCTCAGCTTCCTGTGATTACAGGGACAGGCGGCAGCTGTTGATCCAGTTCCCGTTCGGGACCCTCCCCTGTTGAGGAGCATTCCAGGCGGGGACAAATATAAAAGGTAAGGACTCTCCCAACCAACGCTTTCAGCTTCCCGCGAGCTCCACGTGGCTCCACTGGGATCCTAGGGTGGACAGAATAGACTCCCCTAAAACGAACCGCCCTTTTTACCCTGGTACACATTAGTTACCCAGAATAAGTCATTCTCATGGTGTCCCCCTCCCCAGCCACACACATCTGTATCCAAAGCCGCCTCATCCTTTTCTTACTTACTCTTCCAGTATTTCGTGGCTTTGAAAATTGTTCAAAAACCCTTACTCCGGCTGAAGAGAAACTGCCCAGAAATCTGTTTAGTTCTATCCCCAGACTCTGCCTCCTAAAATAAAGAGACTTCCTTCATTTGGGTTTGCGTTTAAACAGGTTTCCTTACTGTTTATGTGACCTAGGACAATAAAACATTCCTTAACTTCCTATTGGCCTCACCAGAGTCATTAAGATTTTCTGAAGCTAAATTGAAGTTGATGATGGGATGAGAAAAATATCTCATCAGACATACCAACACCTGACCCAGGAAATCAAACCCACTCAGCCCAAGATTCTTATTATCCTTCTTAATCTCAGAATCATACCCCAAATTTTCTACTTTACAAGAGATGGGAAACAATTCATTCTAGTTCTAGTTCATTCACATTCTAAACAAACTGGTCATCTGCCTATGGTGAGAAATTACCAACATCTACCACTCCGAAGAGACAGGTTTAAAAACCAAATCTTTTCAAATTCCACAAGTGTCCAAGTTGAATATAAATTAAAAACCCAGGGGCGCCTGGGTGGCTCAGTTGGTTGAGCATTTGACTTCGGCTCAGGTCATGATCTCACAGTTCATGAGTTCGAGCCCCGCATCGGGGTCTGTGCTGACAGCTCAGAGCCTGGACCCTCCTTCGGGTTCTGTGTCTCCCTCTCTCTCTGCCTCTCCCTCGTTCATGCTCTGTCTCTGTCTCAAAAATAAACATTAAAAACAATTTTTTTTTAAATCCAAACTCAATGAAAATCAGCCCTATTCTGTTTACAGAAACAATTCTATTTTTTAAAATGTTTATTTATTTTTGAGAGAGAGAAATAGAGCATGAGCAAGGGAGGGGCACAGAGAGATGGGGACACAAAATCTGAAGCAGGCTCCAGGCCCTGAGCTGTCAGCACAGAGCCTGATGCAGGGCTGGAACCCACAAACGGCGAGATCATGACCTGAGCCGAAGTTGGCCACTCAACCAACTGAACCACCAAAGCGCCCCTGTTTACAGAAACAATTCTAGAAGATTAGGGCATGTTCCTCTTTGCAGACGAAGTAAGAACTCATTTCAAAGACATCACTTGAAGCACCAGCCTAACCAAACCCCTAAGAGGGGCTGCAACCAGACATCAGACTTGACCTTCCAACCCATACCTGTCTCTAAAGTGATACAGAACAAGGTGCCTCTCTCCCTGGCTCAGAGAAATTCAGGCTACTGTGCTCCATCCTTCCAGATCAGATGAACAGAGAACGCTAACTAAGGGTAGGAAAAAAAAAAAGAGAGACCAAAGGGGTAAGAGTCATTGAATCATCTAGCAAAACTCAAACAGATTATGAGAGCCAACTGTAATAACCACCTCACAGCTGTCCACCCAAAAGAGACATGCCAGAAAAACCACAACCAGGTGGCTGGTATTTTCTTTATTTCTTCCTGGGTTCCAGAAAGAGTCCTTCAAATAATGCAGCTACAGCACCAAACTAATGAACTTATTAACAAATGATCAAGGCTTTCTCATCCAGAACACTTTCAATTAGCCACCTTTCACACAGAAAATGCTCTTCTGTAAATGACAAAGATCACTTTTTTGAAAGACCAAACTTAGCTAACGAATCTCTCCCATTTCCAACGACTTACAAAAGCCTCTGAGAAAACCATACAACTTCCTTTTTTTTTTTAATTTGAGAGAGAGAGAAAGAGAGAGAGAATCCCAAACAGGCTTCACACCCATTGTGGAGCCCAATGCATGGGGCTCCATCCCACGACCGCTGGGATCATGACCTGAGCCAAAATCAAGAGTTGGACACTTAACTGACTGTGCCACCCAGGTGCCCCAAAACACTAGAAACCATACAACTTCTTGAGAAAGAATTCCTCTTTAGGTGCTGCTTCAATCCCAGGGCTCTAAAAACAGTAAGGCCTCAAGAAGATGATTAAACAGGAACTGAAATGCCATCTGACAAAATTAAACATCCCCTTCTATACAATATTTTAATCTCAAGAGTAAGGCAGCAGCACAACATGGTGAGGAGTACTAAGCTGAGAGGACACCTGGGTCCCCATCCCAGTTCTCTGACTGACTCCCTGGGGTGAGCTGGGGGTGGGGAGGGGCAAGGCACTAACCGGGTTGTACCTTAACTTCCTCAGCAACACAATGGAATCCTGCCCTCCAGATTCTGAATCAGCAGCTCTGGGACAGGGCCAAGAATCTCCTCAGGAGATTCTCACGTCCAGTCTAGGAGCATTTGGGCTACATGCCCTCTTTCCCAAACTCCTCCCATCTCTAGCACCAAGCGACTCTAGAACGCAGATGCACATGTCCAATTTCCTTAGCCAAGAAAGGGTCTGAAGAGGGCAGTGCCTGGCCAACAGAGAAACAATCAGGAATGCACCTCAGATTCCCAGATTCCCAAATAAGCAGCATTCTCAGTCAAAGCCAAGCTTTCCTAAATTCCTATACCCGGTTCCTGGATTATCTTGTTCACCTGAACACGTATCACTAACGTACTATATACTTATCTTGTTCACCATCTGTATTCTAGACTAGAATATAAGCTCCAGGAAGGTAAAGATTTGTGTGTGAAACAAACTTTGCTACTTTAAAAGTAGGAAAACTGTCGAAGAGAAAGTGAAATTCTAGAGGCCTTGCAATTCCTAACCTTGTTCGTGCAGAGGAAATGCTTTGGCCCTGGGTGGCCAGTCCCACATAATGGTTAAGAGCTCTGCCCCTGCAATGCCTTCAACTTCTCTGTCTCTCAGTTTCTGCAACAACAGAATAGAGACAATAGTAGTAGCACCCTCAGCAATGAATGAATGAGTTGATACATTAAAACAAAACACTGTTCCTCAAACCAGCAGGATATGCTCTGGCCTCACTATCTCTCCACCAGGTACTCTTTCTTCAGGTATTAGTCTAGCTCTCTTTCACATCAAATAACACTTTAATCTGGTCTTCCCTGGTGAACCCATCTAAAATTTCAATCCTGCACACCTCTTATACCTGGTCCATGACAAATCTTTCTCCTGAGCATGTATCACTAGAACACTCTATGGTTTACTATTTATCTTGCTTAATGTTTATATCCTAGACTAGAATATATAAGCTAGTGGGTGGGTATGTGTCTAGAAGAACTAGAGGTGGACGTGTGTTTAATTGACTGCTATATCCTCTAGCACCCAAAATGTTAGCTATTATCATCCTACACAAGTCCCAAATCTCTAGAAACAAAGCTTAGCAACCAGAACACATAAGGTCTGGTCCCCATGCATTCCAGACCAGAAACCCAAAGTGGTCAATTAGAGGTTAACTAACAATCAAATAAATTAAGGTTATGCTTTTTAAAACAGAGAAAAAAGTATAGGCTTTGACAAGTCACCTCCCTTGGCACCAGAGCCATCTGTAAAACGGGAATTAAAACCTAACAAAGATATGAGACAGCTGAAGTGATTAGGTATGTGAAATGCTCGTTAAAGTACCAGTTCATAAACTATACATACAACAGACATTACTTCCCTCTCTCTACCCTCAATAAGAGGAAGAGCAGAATGGGTTGAAAGCACAGTTTCAAAGTAAATGCTTAAGAATCAAGAACACAGAAGTCAGACATCAAAAGGATTGAGGAGTCCAGTTTTCAAGCTCCATCTACTTTCAGTCTGTTCTCCCAAAGGAATTTGTTCAGTAGCTCCTCCCAAGAATCCTGACAGTAAATAAAGCCTAATAGTTTTCAACCAGGACAGTACTAAATCCCTGAGAAGTGTTTGGAAATAAATGTATCAAAGTGCCTTTTTTTGGTTATCATATCAACTCTGTGGTGCTACTGGCATTTATTACCTGGGGAGCAGGATGCCAAATGTCCTGCAATGCATCTCCACACAAAGAAGAGCCTCGATGAGAAACAATGGACTCTAGCCCATTACAAGTCCAATCTTAGATGGAGAATTTCCTGTAACACTTGACCCTGGAGCAGTGAAGGGAAAGGGAATCAGAACTGGCCAGTACCCATCCCAAGAGCCCAACATTACAAAGTCACCCAGTAGCCACGGTAATCATAAATAGAAATTTACTTTTAAAAATGGTTGGAAGATAATTTACTGAATGAATGTGGTACTTCTCCTCCAGTGCACTTATTACAATTTAATTATGGTTATTTGTGATTATTTACTTACATCTTTCCCCACTAGAAAGTACTCCATGGAGGCAGAAATTATGAATCCCATGTTCACAACACAGTGACTGATACATTGTAGAAGCTCGGGAAGTATTTGTTGAGTTACTGTAAGCAATTGGCAAAAGGAAGGTAGGCACTCACAGGTTTTCCAAAGAAAAGTTCTGCCATTAAGATTTATTACACTGGCAAGTCCCAACTATCGTATGCTTCAAAGTCAGTAACAGGACTGGGTAATTAAGTGAGCCAAAAAAAATGTTATTATCCCCAAAACTGAGAAACGGGGAATATGATCAAAGTCTAGGAAATCTCGATGGTGTGCAAGAAAGATCGGCTGGGATACTGCATCCCAATAAATGCCCAATAATTAAAAACAATGGGCAGATCTTGCTACCCACATAAGGTGGGATGGATTGACACCAGGAAAAGGTACTTCCTCCCACAAACCACCCTTTGGTGTTTCTAGGAGGGAAAGGACCTTGTGGATGGACCACAAGCCCAACTGAGTGGTGCAGTTTTTTAGACATTTTCTGCCCTGCTCATTTGTCATTTATCATTAAGTCATATGGTACACTTAAGGAATACACGGAGAGGCAAGGGTCATGTAACCTTACAGAGATTCACCCAGGAGGGTACACAGCAACTTATCTTTAAGTTTATTTATTTATTTGGGGGGGGGGGGAGTGCGCACAAGCGGGAGAGGGGCAGAGAGGGAGAGAGAGAACCCCAAGCAGTCTCCACGCTGTCAGCACAGAGCCTGATGCAGGGCTTGATTCCACTAACCGTGACATCACGTCTTGAGCCGAAATCAAGAGTCAGCCCAGCCGACTGAGCCACCCCAGCAACTTTTCAATAAAGTTCAATAAAGATAACACTTCTAAATCACACCTACTTCTGACCTAGTTTCTAAAATACTCCTCCTTCTTCCATATTAAACTGCTTTGCAGATAACTGCTCAAAAACAAACAAAAAAAGGCAAAGGCAAAAACTGCTCCTAGTCATAAAACTTTAAGGCCTCATTTGCTTTCTCTTTAAAAAGCTCTCCTTTTCCCCACTCCTTTTATTTTATCTATAACTCCAAACTTGGACTGGTCTTGCATGGGTTATATAAAAAGATCCTAAATTTCTCTAAGTGCACAGTTCTACATCCTGCCAAAATTTCTCCTTCTGTACTATAAAAGGTGTCTGTGACACATCATTGAGCTGTAGGAACTTGATTTACATGCAGTCGGAGATTCCGTTTGTCATCAATCCAATCAAGTCCTGTATTTCAGTAAAGACACTGAGAAGCAGCAGCAATGCCACTGTGTTTGTTTAATTCCTAGTGCTGCCTTGGACCACTTTCCAAAAATGCCAGTCTCTCACCTGGTCCCCCTAAGTTCACTCTGAACTGTAACAGGCACGATCAAGTAAGTTAAAGAATGGCTTTTTTAAGGTCAACAATTCCCTGAATGAAAAGCCAAGAGTCCCGTAAATTGTCCAGTTCTTTTCAAAGCTCCAAAAGTACATTGGTACCAACCCTCTCTACACCACTGTTCACACAAATGTGTATAGGAGACCCTGGCTTCATCATTTATACTAGAAATACATTGGACCAGACCAATGTTACCAGCTGTCTTTTCTGAAGCTTGTTTGTCTCTCCTCTTTATTTGTTATCTCTGGCCAGTATAATCAAATTGAGATGTGTACTTGGCATGCTAAGTTATGCAAATCTAGCTAAAATTTATCTCTTCCTCACCCCCTTACCCTCAAGTGTGTTTGGCTCATACACTTTTATTCAAGGCACACAGAATTTCCTTTTGGTGAATGTGTCTGGGTGGATGAACCCAGCTATCTCAATCTCATTTTATTTTAAACCAAAATACCATAATGAGACCACATATTGGTCACTTGAGGTTTTATGCAGGGGTTTTAAAGAAGCCGATTCAAAGCTGCGCTGGGAAAGCAGAGAATTCAAATCACAGACCAGAAAGAAAAACAAAAATGTTACAAATCTGTCATGTCCCAACACAACCCCAAAAACAGATCAAGGAGGGCCAAGAAACAGTCTCCAGACCAAGGCAATAAAGTGGGAAAAGAGAGCAGAAGAGGTAGAGATCATTTAGGAAAACTTCTGTTTGTTAGTTTATTAGATAAAGGCACTGGCTGCTGCTAGTTAGCCAGGCAACTCCAACAGAGGTACACAGATATCAGGAATTTTTACTAAAATGATGTTGATCTGAAAGTGGTATAAGTTGCATCTCCAGTACTTTTAAAAACATTTAAGCAGTTCTGGTGTGGTAAAGTTACGGAGGCCTCCATGTGCTCTGTGTTCTGCTAACGGAGTTAGACACCAGAGGACAGAATGAAAAAGAGGAAAAAAAAGAACAGAGAAAATAAAGAAAGCTATAAGGCAGAGGGACGACAAAATGAGTTTAAAACACACAAACACACACACAAAGAACATAAAACTCCCTACTGGAATTTTTGTCTGTGCATACAAATGTTAAATCCCAGATCAAACTGTCAGCATACTGCCTCCTTCCTGGAAGCCTCAGCCTTCATTGCAGCCGGGTCACAGTGATCTCAGCTTCAGTCCTCAGGCAGGAAGGAAAAGAGGCCTGGTACAAGGAAACTTGCTTGTATTGGGGACGATACAGAAACCACATCAGGTTTTCAGAAAGCACAGGTGTACCAGAACACGGGTTCTCCACTAGGTCTTTTGCATGGTTACTGTTTATTATCTGACCATTTCTCTAACTTCCATTTCTGGGTCAAGTACAATCATTATTTATTACATACAACTAGGGACAGGTCTTGGCTCAAATGTCCACCCCTTAGAGAGACATCATCTACTTCAAAGATGGGCGATTTGTCAGGAGTTGACTTAATGGGTTTATTTGCTAGGACTTTAAGACAAGAGACACAAGGAAAGGAAAAATCACAGTACAACTGGCTAGCCACTGGGGCTCAGGTGAGAGAGGGAGGGAGGTCTTTGAGGATGACCTGAGAGACCAGCAGATCACTGAAGGTCCTGTTCTCAGATCACAAGCCATCATAAGCAGAAGGGACATCATGGTGTTCAATTAAAGCTTTCCAAACTGGCATCTACAAGAATCACTTTCTTAAGCAATTTACTTGGCTGGTCATACCTGGAGACCACAGGTCACCATCCTAAAATTATCTTTTCCACCTTCATCAAACAACCAGTACCACAGATTCAGATTATCCTCATGCTACATGTCACCAAAGAGCTAAGAGAAAGAGAAATGGAAGGCAGGGAGTCCCCAAGCCCTACAAAGAAAACAGACATTTTCTGTCACTAGAGTTTATCATTATTGCATAATAGAAGATCCATCTCAAAAGTATTTCCTTTCTTCTCCCCCAACCCCAAGCACTTTTAACCTTTTCTGTATCCAGTAACTCTTTCACAACTTGGGAGAAACACATACATCTGAAATATTAGCCTATGGTGTAATCTGGAAGAAGCCCCTCAGGTCATTCTGATGGACTCTAGCCCAGTTGAACATAGATGCATAAATCCGGTAGTTCTAACTTGGGCCTGCATCACAATGGCCTGGAGGGTTTGTTAAAACAATGCTAAAGTTTTGGATTCAGTAGGTCTAGATGAGTATTTGCATTTCTAAACAGGGCTCAGATAATGCTGAGGCTAATGGTTAGGGACCCCCCCCCCCACTCCCCATCCCCTGGAGAACCACTGCACAAATCTGTCTCTCAAACTGACAACAGGTACTTAATAAAATTTGTTGGTTTTTTCTTTTAAGTATTAATATAACTTAGATGCAGCTAAAAACTATGGGATAGCTTTTTTTTTTCAGCTTATTTATTTTGAGAGGGAGAGGGAGAAAAGGGCAGAGAAAGAGGGGGAGAGAGAATCGCAAGCAAGCTCCATGCTGTCATAACAAGAGCCCTACATGGGGCTTAATCTCCCGAACTGTGAGATCATGGACCTGAGCCGAAATCAAGAGTCAGACACTTAACCAACTAGCTTTTAATTCAGTGAAGATCAACAACAGTCTTTAACCACCAATACTATCCCCCTCTCAAGCAGGGGTCTCTACCAACCAGGAGTCATGTTCAAATTTTATTTGATAATAGTATTTTCACATATCTCATTAATATTTATTGAAGCCTGCAAGGTAGATACTTCTCCTCATTACACAGTTGAGGATACAGATTCAGAGAAGTGACTTGCCTAAAGTCACACAGCCTAAGGGAACTTTAAACCTTGGTTTTAGAGCTGACTCTACTAGAAAACTCTGTGTGAGGCACTTAATCTTTGTGTTCACTTTCCCCAAGTGGAAATTAAGACAATAATCTTTGCCTCTCCTGCAAGTGCTCCAAGTCATAGAAAGTAAAATCACTCTGCAAATATTTTTGTAATGCAAGTTACTCTCACTTAGATCAAAGTGAAGGAGTCTATTTTTGAGCCTCAATCCACCACCCACCCACCCCCAGCCCACCAACACTTTCAAAGACCCCTCCCGAAGAGAAAGTGGCCTGAGGACCAAATGCTGCCAACTCTTACACTGGGATCACATGGCCACTCATCAGAAACTTAAATAAAATTCTAAATGGACAGAAATCTAGACATAATGTAAAATTGTAACTTTTCAGTCTTTCACCCCATTTAAGAGGTCTGGGCCATTGCAAAAATAATGTCCCAATAAGCCTTAGTGCTTAAAACATTTATTTTAGAGAAGCAAATTTAGTATTTTACGTTACAACTCTAGAGAATCAGACAAACCTTGATTCATATCAGAACTCTACCTTTTACTAGCATATTGCCCTAGGGCAAATTTCTCATTTTTACTGTTTCCTCATGTGTAAAGTGGGAGGAGTAACAACAGAAACCCACCTCTCATGGTTTTGAAAATTAAATCAGTAAATTCATGGAGAGACCCAGCATACAGCTTGCACACTGTAAGTGCTCAAATGCATGGTTACTCTCATTAATACTCACCCTCAACATGCCATCATTTGAAAATTTGGATCTCAGTGAGGCTTTCAGCCTATCCGTGGCCCAGGACACAGTTACGGATAAACTACCTATAGAATCGTTCCCTCAGTCCTTTATAATAGAATTATCTTTGGCAATCAGATACCTAAACAGATAAATAGTTAGAAGTCTACCACTGTTGGACCAACCCAAGAACTCCACCACCTTCGTTAACAGAGGAAAAAAGAGAGAAAGCCATCTGTATGCACCAGGCAAGACACAGCAAGAAACAGCAATTAATTCCCAGCATTAGGTGACTTGTTCGCTAAGGACAAGAGAAAGCCGTCCACCCAGAGAGAGGGGGAAATCACTGTGCAAGAAGAGGCCGAAGACATACTTGTTTCCTCTAAAAGGAAGCGGCCATGCACTTCAATCATCTACCACGTGGCTGAACTCACACTTTTCTTAAAGTACACTGGCATAAGTCAGTTGAGAGTAAACAGCTGGACCCAGATGCACTCATGCCCAGCAAGCAAGTTGTGACCTCAAGGGAAACAGGAGGCAAAATAAAAAACACAAAGTACACGGCAAGTGGGTTTTTAAATGACTGGTATCACACCAACCCCTAAACTCCCCTACTGCAGTCATGCTGGTGCTAGATCTTGAGCAGGGAGTTCCTTTTAACAGAGATGTCTATAAACAAGCAAGCTGAAAGCTAACAAGTTTAAGAGGGAAAAAGCATACAAAAATCTTGGCTGCTGGTGATGAGCCACAGAAAATCATAAATGTGCCCGTGCCAAGGGAGGAGGAAGTCTAATATCTAACATTGCAGACTTGGGAACCCAGAAGCAACGAAGCCATAAGGAAGCCCAAATGTAGGAGAGGAAAAAAAGCACATGGCACATTTCCTCTTCATATGGGTGGCAATTTAAGCAGCACTCTGGGCCTGCAGAGCCCATAGCCCCAGTGCCCCCACGCTCCTTAGTATTTCATATCAACATTAACTTCCTGGAGGGCGACAAAAATCTGTCCTGGATTACTGGGTGATTTCTAATATGTACCATAACCAACACTAAGTCAACATTTTAGGGATCAAATTTCCTACTCTGCAGCATGTTGGAATGCATTCTTGGCATTAGACTGCTCATTGCAGTACACCCTTAGAAAATGCAGAAGCCACTGGTAAATAAAGACTCAACTTGTCCCAAGACTATCTTCTAGTATGCATAAATGACTAACAAAAACAAATGAAAGTTCACTCAGATGTCCTTTTACATTCAACAAAAACTAATTCCATCCATTTGAATGGCGGGGGGCGGGGGGGGGCACAATTTCAGGGAAGAATACTCAAGATAGTTAATTCCACATTCACCCTAACTTGGATTCCTCTAAAACTTAGACTAAGGAGTTCATCTCAAGCCCCTACTCACCAGCTATCCATGGCAGATGAACCACTGCGCCCTAATTCTGAGTTACTGGAAATTTGCTTTGCCAAATGCCAGAGTATTTTCTAAACTAGAATCTGTATTTAAGACTCCACTCCGTACTTGTATTCTGGAACAGTGTAACCTATCCTTCTCTTCCAGGTGAAAGCCCTGTAGCAGCCTGGCACTGGACTCTCTATGCATTTTCAGCTGTTAAAGCATCCACTTACAGTCCTTGAAAAGTGCCAGAAATCATGTGTGTTCCAATCACACATGGATCAGCAGGTAAAGAGAAACCAAAATCACTACATTGCAGAGGCTCCCATAAGGAATAAGCATGTGTTTGCACCATTTATGAGCTTCTTGGCCACAGCCAACCTAATCAAAAACAATATTAAAGGCCATTTCTGTGAACAGATGGGCAAACTGTGTACATGCAGGCTTATCCACCCATCAACCCTCAATAGAAGGTCTCATCCAAGCAACTCAGCTTCAGCACAGCTCCCAACTCTTCAGAAATAGCAGCAGCCTAAGTGTCTGGACAGGTACTTCACGACTCTTGTTTTGCTTAAAAAAACTCAATTAACTCTACCAAAAAGAAGAAGAAGAAGAAAAACAGGCTCTCCAACCAAAGTTAAACCACCGTCACTGCAGAGTTGTCCAGGGCACACAACTCTGAAGGTGACACAACCTTCCAAACCCGAAATTACTACAAAAGAGCCCCTGAACTGGCCAAGAACTTGGCAGGTTGTACTAAAGGCCCCACATAACCACAAGAACCACCAAGACCCTGGAACCACTCTCACAGAATTTTACAGTTACAGTCCAAATTCTCAAAGTCACTAGAATGAGACAAGTACAGGTCTGGGGAGGGTTGTGTAGTTTGGATTCTATAAAGCCCATGGAACTCAGAGTAGCGGTATGAAAAGGCAAATTAATATTTTAACTTTCCCCCTCTTGAACATTAAGCTTCACAAATCATTGCCTCTGAAAAGCTGTCCCAGGTTAACCTTGCCCAACTCTGATTGCTCCTTATTCTGGAATTCCTTCAGCCCATACACTTAGGTTGGTCTATACCCATTTATAAAACCCTGCTTTGCAAGTTTTCCAGATGTATGCACATAAGCATGCTTCACCAAGAAAACGAAATTCCTCTGAAGCAGATACTGTCTCTTTTAAGTCCCTTCCTAATATCTAACTGGTGTGTTCACACAGGGCTATTTCCTATTTCCATTTGAATCTCCAAATCCCCCTGAGCTAAAAATTATACTCTCAGCAATGAGCCTCATGTTCTAATATCCTTACCACCACACTGACAAAGGCCTGGGCAAACACTGTCTGTGCCAACGCAAGTTTTTGAATTTTGTTTTAAAACAAGCTGATAGCCTTTGGTAAGTCAGCAGAACCTAAAAATTATGGTCAGGGCCATAATGACATTCATATTCCTTATTGCTATGCTAAATCAAAAAGACACTTGCAGGACTCTGGTCTATAAAAACACTTCTTGGGGCACCTGGGTGACTCAGTCAATTAAGCGTCCGGCTTCAGCTCAGGTCATGATCTCACGGTTTGTGGGTTCAAGCCCCGCATCGGGCTCCGTGCTAACAGCTCAGAGCCTGGAGCCTGCTTCAGATTCTGTGTCTCCCTCCTTCTTTGCCCCTCCCCAACTCACACTCTGTCTCTTTCTCTCAAAAATAAATAAACATTAAAAACACTTCTTGTAAAGAAAAGCAGTGTCAGAGTCAGTGGATTTTGTTTAAAAAGAGATTTTTAGAAGATAAAGCTGGTTATCTCACAAGGCTACCAAACCAGAGTACCACAGGCACACAGCTAAAATACTTCTAAAATATTTCTTCCTCCACAAAAAGAATGTTTCACTGAAGGAACTCAGAAATGTTTTTAATCCTAAAATGGCAATTTCAAAAACAAAGATTGAATCTATCCATATAACCATATAACCCTTATCCATATAACCCTTCAGGCAGGATTTAGTGAGTCCCCAAACATTTGGACTTTGTACTAACCCAGGAACTTGGGAGCATTGACTTCATATATATATATATATATATATATATATATATATATATATGTAAATATATATGTAAATATATATATGTAAATATATATATGTAAATATATATATGTAAATATATATGTAAATATATATGTAAATATATATATATATATATATATATGATGCACAGAAGTCCAGTAAAAACTATACAAATAAACCCAACCCTTAAAGCGGGCTTATAATTCCGAGAACCACAGCCAGAGGCTGAGGACGACGCTGAAGTTGCAGTATCTTTTTTTCTCCTTTCTGGTATTCCAAAAATGCAAACCCAACCCTAGAAACATCTCACCAAACTACAAAACCTTTCCAAAAGAACAAGGCTTTAAAACTCAAAGTCTCATAAACCAAGCTTTTGGAGCACACTTACCTCACTATTGAAACTTAGGTTCTTCTTTCCAGACTTGTTTATTTTCTCTCTGAAACTGCAATCCATTTTGAATCGGGCTCCATGTGCCCTGAACTACGCCTAGACCCAGGACCATGGAGGCTTCTCTTCCAGCGTAGTGTCTTTTCACTTCCAGTCTCTTTTAGATCATCTCTCCTAGCCTCCATCCACGCCTCCACACCCCCAGTACTACCCTCTTCCCTATCCACATTTCTTTTCCTCCAAAGTTATTTTGTACTACCCTCTTCCCTATCCACATTTCTTTTCCTCCAAAGTTATTTTATTCCACCACATGAGAACAGACTAGCATTATCTTTGCTTGAAAACTGTTTATTAATTTGCCTGTCAAACATTCTATAGAGCCGTTTACATCTTACTACAGAAACCTCCTGGGTACATATTGACAGCTCAGCAAGTATTTACACAAAGCTCTGAAACATTTGGTTCCTTCAGAAGAGGAAGGAGCTGCTGTGTCAAGCAGAGAATTATCAAACACCTTTTCCTCTCCCTTTTTTCCTCTTTTATAAAGGGAGGCTTCTTCCTTCTAGCATACCTCTAAGATGCCTAAATTATACTTCTAAACTATCCAGCCAGGAGGAGAAAGAATGGAAATTCAGGTGTGCTGGAGAAGGGAAAGAATAGCATTTCCAGGACCACTTGCAAAACACACCACATAGTTTAAAAAACTAAGGGTATGAGAAGAGGCAATAGGCCTATGAAATTGACCCTGCAATGCTTAGCTTTTACGTTCCAGTCTCAGGAACTTTTGCTCCTCTCTCAGCAAAACTTACAGGGCAAGTTCAGGCACTCAGATTACAACCAACTGCCCAAACCAGACCTAGACCTGCCCAAACACCTGAAGAGTCTGGAGAACTTAATGCTACCTCTCCCCACCTTCCTATCCCCCCAAGAGAAGCAGAGTGTTAATGTTATGACTATCCACTCCCTACCCCACCCCGAATCTACTCCCAAAATCCCCTCTTAGAGATTTTGAGGCAACTATTTTTCAAGACTTGCTTTAATGAAGTCTGCCCAATTTTTCAATTAATGTTTAGTGTTTTAAAACCACCAGCCAGGTGGAATGACTAATGACAAACATAAACAGTTTCAAAACAAAATAGTCTGGTAAGGCTTTTTCTTTAAAGGGCCACAGACCATTGTGGTACCCAACTGTTCAGAGCTTGTTCCTGTAAATCCTCAAGAGAAAACAGCCTTGAGTTCCTCGAGCCCAAGGGAAGAAAGATGGTCTCAAGACCCCTACTGGTCAATGTACAGGCAGAAATTGCCTTCATAACAAGTTAGGTGTGGAAGCACAGCCCAATGCGTAGCATCACAGAGGAAGAAGGCCATACAGTCCACCAACTTCACTTTACTGATGAAGAGAAAATAAACCCAAGGTCAGTGGCTTGCCCCAAATCACACAGCTTAATCTAGATCTGCATGTGGAACCAAAGCCTCTTCCTCCTGAATCCTGCACTCTTTACTCCTCACCACTGTGTCACACACAACTCAGTGTGCATCAATAATGATAATGACCAATCTAAACAAGGAGAAACCCAGAGATAAAAGCCATGGGAATTAGGACTCCATGTTAGAGACCAAGGTATCCCAGCTCACTTGCACGAAAGAACTATTCAGTGCCAATTTATTTTGAATACCGTATTTTAACCATATATTTGCTTGGTTCATTTCAGTTGCTTCTAGAATTTTGGGATTTGAAGCCAATCAATACAACGGCAGAGGGGCGGGGGGGAGGATTGGAAAGGGTCCTGACCATTACTTTGTTAGCCTATTTCCACATTAAAAAAAAAAAGTCCACTAACCTCATTGCTAAAGCCTGCTGCAGACATCACACCCTACAGGAGCCAATCCAACGGATGAATGTTTAATGCAATCCAAGACATCTTATTACAGTAGGTGCCACTTGTCATGGTTACTGGTTGCTCTGTGTCACACACAAAGGAAGGAACCTTAAAAAGTCCTTGCAGGGCCCAATACAAAGAAGCCAACCTTGGTCCTGATGCTTTCTCTTCTCTTGCAACCATCCCAACCCCCATCACCCCTAGTTCCCTCACGGACAGTAGAGAAACATGAAGCCCTCACAATGAAGTGCCGTCTCAGTGTGGTTTTTCTGGTCCCTCCTACTTGAGAGAGTTCCAAGAGTCCTGTATTTTAGCCAGCCCAGAATTTCTGCCAGTAGGCATTCCCATAATAAGCCCAAGATGCCTGTATTTGTTTCCCAGGAGTTGGAAATATCGTCTGATATTTCCATAGCAAGAACTAACAGCCAAACTTCTACAATCAAATCCATCTTGATCCCAGACTACATAGTCTATTTCATTTTTTACTTTGATGAGCTGGTACTACTCTCAAGGTACTAGAGCTAAAAGCATCCCCAATAAAACGCTTTACATGAGGTTCAAGTGCATAGGTGACTAAAAAGTATCTCATCAGTAGCAGGATTCAACACCTTGAGATACAGTATTACTTATGGAAAGCCCTAAAGGGAAAGTTTGCCTGCTGGGATCTTCCGGCTCCTGTGAAAAAGACAGAGCCACAATACAAACACTCAGCTAATCTTTATTTCATAAAGGCAGAGTCAAATGAGAACGTTACAACCTTAGCTATGTCAACCAATTCTCTGCAAAACAGTCTTAATCCAACATTCAGTTAAGGAAAGAAAGGGACAGAGCAAGACCCCATTATTTAAGAATGCTTAAGAATAAGGCATCATGGTCTGATAAGAGGTTTATCCTTTAAGTAGCAAAGAGAAATTCCTATCAAAATCTACCCACCTACATCCCTCATAGAGACTACCACAAAACTGGAAGTTGCACTGTCTCTTCCACAAGTGAATGCTCACTAGCCCATTCTCTGGGCATCAGGGCAACTGGAATGAAATTGAACAGGAATCTATGTTGTATGAAGCGCTAGGAATGGTGATGTTAAAAGTGAAACCGAAAATTCACCCAAGGGCAGCACAAACTTCCAAACAGGGACTGTATCTATTTTCCTACCACTTACTCAGCACACAGCATAGTACTCAGCACAAAGGAAGTGCTCAAATATTCGTTTAATGACTGAAAATCACTATATGGCAAGAGTTGGTTTTATACCCCCCAAAAACAAAGTGTTTGCCTGAATATTATTTTTCAACTTTAATTTTTGCTTTTAAATGAACCTTGACTTAGCCCAAATTTACTCCTCTAATAGTTTACAAAAGGTAAATGACTCAGCCCCCCTCCCCTCAAGGGAAAGAGATGTAGCATGTCTCTTGTCCAGAGACAAGAGAATGTTCTCTTTGCTAAGACTAAGCTCATCCTCTAGACACTAGAGATTCAATTTAAAATTCTCCCAGTTTCTTGCCCAAACACAGAACATTATGGACAATGTGGAGTCAAGGCACAGCACTCTAAACCTGCCATTTAACACAACTGTTTTCAAAATTCCTACCTTAATAGAAGAGAAAAGCAGTTCTAGAATGAGGAAGGAACACAACTAATCAGTGAACAAAATCTCATAGCAGGAAGGTACAACTGAATACTGCTGGGGCGGGGGGCGGGGGGCATGAAAGGAGCTTTCCCCCTCTTTGAAAAGATACAGGACTCCTGACAAAAGCACTGGAGGCAGAACATGAAGAGGTACGAAGAGCAAAATTAAAATAAAACAGAATGCATAAAAATGTACCTTAAAGTTGTCATTTCTAAGCAAATATCAAGTATCATTATAGGTGGTATCTTTATTATCTTGGAAGATGGGGGGAAAATGGAACATACCTTAAAATGCAAAGAAAAAAACAGTCGACCTCTATTTCAAAGCTCTAAAATAACAGATGACAAAATACAAAACTAGCCTTTTTGATATCTCAGGAACAAATGATAAATTTCACCAAACCAGGCCTTTAGGAGAAAGTCCCTCACAAGATCATGAAAGACATCGGCTTCTCTTTAAATTGAGCTGCTCTCCCAAAGTTCAATTAACAAAAGAAAGTGTTAACCAGACTCAACATGTAAACAAAGAATGAGGCCAGTCGTCCTTAAAACAGAACACTTGAACCTAATATGAAATTCTCTCTCAGAAAGCTTCCAGTTCTCAAAATAAATAAATAAAAGTTTTCCTCCTACCCCCTCCCATAAAGATCCCACATTTGTCACTCGATAAAAACCCCAGTAAAATAATTTCAATTCTGCAAAGCGAACAGGGTCAAAATTACTCAAGACAAATGCATCTTCAGAGCCATCAAAGAAGTCATTTATACCATCAGGAAAGTCACAAAACCAAAACAAACAGCAAACCCATTGTAGAGAAAAACTCAGCTACTGTTCTGACAACACAGAATCTATTTCAGGCTGCATAAAACATAACAAGCAAAATAAATCCAAGGTACAAGCAAAACGCCACTGCCTCCTCTTTTGTTTCGGCACAATGTAACAAGGGCAGCCTGTCTGGGGCTCTGCTCCTGCTGATACAGTATTGCTGCTTAAACCTCCCTCCTCAAGGTCACAGCCAATTTCAGCTCTGGAATAAAAGGCAGATAGTGGCAGCGATGGTTTGGGTTATCACTGGCAGAAAAGCAGAGTGTAAAAGTTTATGAGCTCATCAGGATTGTTGTACCATTACATCAGAGGCAATTATAAATGGCCAAGAGCAGGAGATGGGGAGCCAATCAGATCACAGATAGGATGTCAACCTAAGACCAACTGTCTCCTGGCTTTGACAGAAGGATTTTACCTCCATAATTCAAATCCCAAACCAAAGCAATCTGCACTTACTACTCCAATCACTCAGCTGTTTACCAGCACTTCCAGGGAGAAGCCCAGGCCACTGGGCCGACGGAGACTAAGACAGGAGATGGCCCAGGCTGCCCTGGGTGAACCGCAGCCGGCCTCTAGCTGCCCCCAAGCAGGCCCCTGCCCTCCCTCGAGGTACCCCCGAACCCGAGGGGCCCCTCCTTGAACGCACAGATGGGGAACGGCCTAGAGAAAGACAGGAGGGCGGGCAGAGAGGAGCGGCAGGTGAGCAAAGAATTGTTCACTCCACTCCCGAGCTCCTAACACCGCACACCCCTAACCTGAGCCCCCAGCACCCCCCTCAACCCCGGCCAGGCCCTTCCCCGCACATTCTGCCCCACACCCCCTTGAAGACCCCCGGAGTTCGAGGGGACCAGGAGGGAGGGAGAAGGGGAGCAAACACCTCAGGGAAAGCCCCACACAAAGGCTGAAGGAGGGAAGGAGAGGAAGGCAGACAGGCAGCCATTTTAAGAGAAGAGCCAGACAATGGCAGCTCCCCAGCAGTGGGGGCCCCGGACTGGGGGTATCCCAAGGCTGTGGCCTGCTCCCCGCAGCCGCCACCCACTCCCAGGACCCCGCTCGCCCCAGCCCCCTCCCCACTCAGCTGTGTACCTGCGGGGTCCGGGCGAGCGGCTGCCCCCCGCCGCCGCTGCTCCCGGGGCTCATGGGCGCGTGGTGGCTCCTTTGTTGGGCCCCTCCCGAGGCGGCTGCTGCCGCCGCCGCTGCTGCCGCCGCAGCCCCCCAGCACTGCGAGGCCATGTCCGCCGGGCCCTTGCCGGCGCCCCCGTCCTGGGGCCCGCCGCCGTAGTCGCCCCCGGGGTAGCCCTGGTAGCCCCGGGCCGAGCTGGGCGACGTGAGCAGTTGGTTGAGGGTGGGGGTGGCGGTGGGCTGGGGGGTTCCCCCGCCGGCCGCTGAGGGGCCGCCTCCCCCCATGGCCCCGAAGCGCTGCTGAGCGAAGGACGAAGACGACGAGGAGGCGGAGGCGCTGGAGGAGGGAGGCGGCTTGGAGCCTGCGGCCGCCGCCGCGCCGGAGCCCGGAGTGCCACCTCTCGGGGAGCTCAGCGCGTAGGCCTGGGGGGGCGGGGGGTAGGCGCTGCGGTTGGGGTAGTAGGAGTTGTACTGGTGGTTGGGGAAGCCGTGGTCGTGCGAGTTCTGCTGGGGCCCCGCGTAGGGCTCCAGGCCCCCGCCGCCGCCGCCGCTCTGCAGCGCTGCCAGGCCAGGGCTTTGTTGTCCGCCATGTTGTTGGTGGAAGACGGCGGCCGCCGCGGCGGCGACGGCAGACGGGCTCCGGCCGTAGGGTTGCCCGAAGCCGTAGGCTGGGGGCGGCAGGGCGGCCGCGGCTGAGTGAGGAGGCGCCCCCACCCCATCGCTGCTGCCGCCGCCGCCGCCGCCGGGCGGCTCCGTGAGGTTATTGTTCAGGGCGGGCCTAGGGCCCGCGTTCCCGTTCGAGTTCTTCAGGTCCGGCTCCGCGCCGGGCCCGCCGCCGGCGCCGGCTCCGCCGCCGCCGCCACCCCCATTGCTCTCGGCCCCGTCCTGCAGCTCCTTTCCCAGCGGCTGCGGCGGCCCCACGGCGGGGCCCTCGCTTTCCTGCCCGGCGGCTGCCTTCATTTCCCCGCGCTCGGCCGCTGCCGCCGCCGCCGCCTCGCCCCCCGCCTCCTCCCGCTGCTGCTGCTCCGCTTTCTTCAGCTCCGAGGGCGGCGGCGGCGGGTTGCCCAGGCTGCTGGCGGCGGCGGGGGCGACCTGCGCGGCCATGATCCCCGCTGTCTCGTCCGCGGAGAGACCCGGCCCTGTCTTCGTCTTCTCCCCCCCTCCCACCCCGCCCCGGGGCCGAGTCCCCCGGGCTGCCCTCCCCACCCGCCCGGGCGGGCCTCGCGGGGCTCCGCTGCTGCGCGGCGCTCGCTCGCTCGCTCCTCTCCCCCCCGCCCCGCCGGCTCAGGCTCCGGGCTGGCGGCGGCGGAGGAGGAGGAGGCGGCGGCGGCCGAGGCGCCGGCGGCTCAGCTGCTCCCGGCTCTGTAGGCTCGGGACCCGGCTCTCCCGGCTCATTCCCCCCAAGCCCTTGCCTGGGAATGAGGGGGGCGGTGGAGGCTCCGCTCCCCAGGGCCTGGCCCCGCTGTGACTCTCCGCTTTCTGCTGCCGGAGAAAGGAGGAGGGAGGGAGGGAGGGAGGCGAGGGGGAGGGGGCGGGGAGGGAGGGAGGGAGGGAGCGGGGGGAGGGGGACCCGGGACGGGCGGGCTGGAGGGCGCGCGGCAGCAGCCCGGGCGCCGGGAGGCAGAGTCGGAGCGCGGACTGGGCCGGGCGCCCTGCCTCCCCTCCCCGGCCGCGGCGCGAGCTGAGGCTGCTGCGCGGCAGCGGGCGAGCGAGCGGGCGGGCGGCCGGACTGAGCGGCTAGAGCGCCCCACTCTCCTCCGAGTCCCCCTCACTCCGACACGAGGCTCAGCACTGCCATTTTACCCAGCGCCGTCGCGGCCGCCTGGCAAACCCGGACCGGAGCGCGGAGCGGGCGCAGGCCATGGAACGGACTCGCTCCCTTCCCCTCACAAAGGAGGAGGGGAGAGAACAAGCCGCGGCGGCGGCAGGCCCTCTGCCGCTTTCGCTCGGCAGCGCCGCCGCCGAAGGCTTCGGGGAAAACCCGGCCCGGAGCCCGCGCCTCCCCGGAGCCTGCGCCGCCTCCCTCCTGGCGTTCCTTCCTATCCGGGTCGGTCCCCTCCGGGCCGTACGGAGGGGAGCGGGCAGCGTGAACTTTACTCGCGGCTGCAAAATTGGCCTGAGCCCGAGACCGCGGCCGCCTCGGCCCAGGCCTGACCCTCTGGCAGCGGTCCTGGTCTCTTGGCTGCTACTTAGCACCTCTACAGCACTTTTATTCTTCAAAGCCTTTTACAAACCCGCTCTTAAAGACCCAGCTGAGTGAGCGAGCAGGGCCTAACATTTTACACCCTTTGCAAGCCCTACGGAATGACAGATCATTTGTTCAGACTTTCCGTTTTCCCACTCCCCAGCCCTCTTTAGCCGGGCCTCATAAGGCCCTGGGGGCGTGAGGTCCGACTCTCCCCATTTTCTAGAATTGTAAAACCGAGGGGAGGGGACTGCCCTGTCAGTCAGGGGGCGGAGGAGGGTGATTTTAAAAAGTAGCAAAGTCCCCAAAGCTACCCGCGTACTTAGCCTTGGGGAAAAAAAAAAAAAAAGTGATCAAGTTGCATCATATACAGCAATGGAATCAGACTGTAAGAATGGGTTTGAGACCAAGCTGATCATCTCAGTCTTAGCTCATCCCAACACTAACGTAAAATGGTAACCACTGGAGCTACTTTGGGGGCCTAAGACAGCCTTCCAGCAGGAGAACCCAACCCTAATCTTTTCCCAAGAGAACTTAGCCCACAATGACCAATAGTGCCAGTCTCCAGAGACAATACCTGTAAAACTGGGGAACAGACCACAGAAGAGGCTCTGCAGAAGAGGGACGGCCACGCAGTGGGAAACCATTTTCTCCTTAAAGAGAGAAAAGGGACAGTCTAACAGGTCACTTAGAAAATAGATGTCCCCAGGAGCACCCAGGTGGCTCAGTCAGTTAAGCATCGGACTTTGGTTCAGGTCATGATCTTGAAGTTCGTGGGCTCCAGTCCGGTGTCCCGCTCTGTGCTGACAGGGCAGAGCCTGGAGCCTGCTTCTGAGCCTGGAACCTGCTTCCCATTCTGTGTCTCCCTCTCTCTCTCTGCTCCTTCCCCGCACATTCCCATTCTCTCTCTCTCTCTCTCTCTCTCAAAAAGAAACATTAAAAAAATAAAAAAGAAAGAAAAGAAATGTAACCAAATTTATTTTCTATCCTCCAGTATAAAGATTCATCACAGTTTACCATTATATTCCAAGAGATGCCAATCGAGCTAGAGGCATACATAGAAACTTCTAGATCTACAGGCCCTACCACATCCCAGCACCAAGCAGTCTTTTCCTCCTCAAGCTGACTTGGAATGCTCTGACGTGACAGGCTACAAAAGCCAGAGGGGATTCCAGCTCCTCACCAGGCCCAGGCTGCCTTGGGAGAGGCCCAGGCCAGTGTAGTCACTAAACCCCAGGGCCTCTTTCCCCCCTCAGATGTTATAAATGGAGACTTCATAGCCACAGAGCCATTATCTTAGAACTGGCAGATCCCGCAGGCCCCTTGGACAAGTTCTGGCCATGCCACTGGTCACTGTGAATAATTCCAAAAACCTGAAGCCACTCCTACTCTGAAGAAAACTTAAGAGGATCTTACGCTAAAAAGGCAAAAACCTTCCTGTTAGTCTAAGAGTGGTGGTGGGTTTTCCGCCTCTAGCCAAGAACCAAAAGGACTACCAGGATCTGACTGACTGGAACGGGCCAGTGCCCTGGTTTCACTCACAGTCCTCAGGGGCAACTACTCTCCCAGTGCATTAGGTCCTAGAAACCAAATTATAGGCTGCCTCATAAATGGAGCTTGGCTATTTAATCAACTGCTTCTGAGCTGGCAAACAGTCCTGAGTCCTGCACACAAATGAGGAGTTTTTACATGCAATTACCCTGCCATTTTCCTCAGAGCTGGACTGTAATGGGAAACCTGGAACCCAGTGAAAATCTGGAAGCCAGAATGGATTTGTCTCCAGAGAAAGCCCTCATCTCCTTTTTTCAGTGGCTGTGAAATTTGGAAAGTGCCCAAATCCCTTTCCTACACGTGAGCACGCTGTTTTGAAAACAGCCACCATTTTTTTCTAGCAATAAGGTAAAGTGCACAAAAATCTATCCACCTGGACTGGAGCAGGTAATGTGGGATTTCTCCATTCCCACTTAAAAAAAAAAAAAATCTCAAATCCTTCAGGGTCCTCTTCCACCTCTACCTTTAGAGCCCCACACCACTATCCCAGGGACTGACGAGTCGAAGGGAACTTTCTTAGAAACTGGCCCATCAGCTTTCCCTAGGGGCAATGGCAGCGGGGGGAGGGGAGGAGCTGGGCACGTGGCTGGCTGGAGCTCCAAGACCCAGGTTTGGGGCTGCGGGTTCTCCCCTTGGAGTTTTTTTCCCCCACGGCCCCAGTGTTTTAACCCCACACCCAGGCAGCTCAGGAATCCCGGCGCAGATTGGAGAACTAGGACTAGGACAGCGCTACCCTCACGAAAGCGCCTCTGCCACCAACAGCCTGATGGCAAATATGGACTGAATCGTTGACATGGAAACCGGACTAAAGTCTTGCTCGCTCCCTCACAAGAGAGTTCTTATCACCATCCCCGACCGCAAAGCACTTGGCAAACGTGGACTGGATCTCCCGCCCAGAGGATCAGGCGGAGTTTCTGTGCGCTGCTTTAACTCCTGCGGCTGCGGCAGCCAAGGAGGGGGGCAGGGCTGCCAGGACAAACCGACTGAAAATGGCAGAGGATGTTCTCATTTTATCTGGCTTGTACAGTGTGCATGGATTGGGCCGAGAATAAGAGAACAACCTATTAAAATCCACGCAGTCAACTGCAAAATGTGGAACCGAGGCCTGGAGGGTTTGTTAAGAGAGAGAAACGTTTGCAGGGAGAGAAACAGCCCTTCCTTTCTCGAAATTTGCTTCCCCTAAGTGTGCGAAATACAAAACTCAACAAACAAACAAAAGATCAGTCTCGGCTCCTTCCCTTCCTCACTCCTTTTGGGGGAAGGCGTTTTAAGCCTTAGGACCCTAGTGGGGGAATTGCCTCTGTTCTGAATAAGGCGCTGGGAATCGGAGGAGCGCGGGGTTGTGGCCCTCACACGCGTCCCCGCCGCGGCAAAGCATCAGACACCCAGCGGAGCTCTCCCGAGTGCGAACTGGAGCTGCGAGTTTGAGCAAAAGGGCAACTATGTCAGTTGACGGAAGCCAGAAGCAGAGTTCAAATCCTGGCGTGGATTTCCGTCTGGAGCTGTCTGCTTCTTAAAGTTTGTAACTCGGTGTTCAGGAACAGCCCCAGCGGAGGCTTTGGGAGCAGTGTGAAAGTCTAGCACTACCATCTGACAGCGAGCAGCAAAACTTTGGGCTGCATATTAAGCGAGGAAAGTGGATTGAAGCAAGAGTCAAGGCAATTCATTATATTATCGGCTCCCAGACGGGAGCTGTAAGTTACGAACTGGATCGCCACGGAGAAAAATGGAATGGAGTCTAAATGGCGCTCAACAGCTCTTAGCGGTAAAATTGTGGCTGCCCAGCACCTAGGATCCTAAAGCAGCAGCAGCAGCAGCAACCGTAGAGGCATCGAGCCTGGCGGGCGCTCAACGACTGCTTGGGTAGATGCTTTCTTCCACTCAAGATTTTAAAATAAAATCTCAAGATTTTAAAATAATTTGGAGGAATTTACATTTAGAATAATAAGGGACACATTTTGAAAAATGTTCATTTCTGCATGAGGCTTTCTTTTTTTTTCCCCCCACGAGAAGAGTAGCTCTGTAAAAATACCTCTAGGCATAAGTCAACTTGCTTTTTTTTTTTTCCTTTTTGTATCAATATAGAATGAGAATGCTCCTCACCATCACCTCACCAAAAACTAAAACCAGAAATAAAATAAAGATCCACGTTGGTCTGGTTTGTGGCAGATTGCAAACAAAATGTAACACTCAGGTTCGATCTAACATGAGGAAATAGGTACCAACTCGTACACTCTAATATTTTAGAGTGCACATTTTACTTATCCACAAATTTCATTGATGAGTTTGCTGACTATTCCTTTGGAGACGACAGAGTAAAACTACTAACAATATTTTAAAGGCAAACAAACATACCTGAACTGGAGTTCTATAAAACCACTGGGCAGATCAGGAATTTGGACATTTCTGCTGAGCCTCACTGAAGGTCTGTATTCCCCAACTGATACAAAAATAGTAGATGAAAAGCCTACTTGCAAAGAAGCTTGAAAGCCACTTTATAGTCCATCAGAAGAGAAACTTCAAGATGCTGTATTTGGTACTTACTACACCAAGTTGTTTTTAGATTTGGAAAGCTAAGTACCAACAATATTACCAAGGGAAGATCAGGTCAGCAATCTTAATATTGAAGCCTATTTCTCAGGAACAGGAAAAGTTTGTTATCTTTGACTTTCCATATGAAACCAATGTAGGCTGCTTTTGTTTTGCTTTACTTTAAAACCAATTGAGGAAAATTTCACACATGTAAAATGATTACAAGGGAAAATTTTGAAAGCTGAGGATGGAGCAGAAAATCAGAAGGAAAATAAAATATTCGAGGTGGGTATTTCTTTCAGCCTGATTGCATAAAGCTTTCTTCACTGCCATTTTACTGAGATAGGAAAAAGAGAGAGTGGGAAAGTTTCTTGTTGCAACTCTGGAATGGATCTGGAATGGAGTCTTTTGCTCCAACACAAGTTAAATGGAAGAGTGAGAAAGAGAAGGAAAAACTGTGAGCACTGACAAAATGGAGGGAAGCAGGCATGCAGTCCTGTAAAACAGGATGGAAGGCTAAAACAGCAAATGTTCTGCCTGCTCTCTGCCACACAGCCACCTCAAGAGAATACTCCCGGCGTGATCATCCCAGGCTTTTTATGTAAGAATCAAAGAAAATCCAAAGGAACCTATTAGGCATAAGACAGGAAGTGAATGGCCCCTAAGGGAAAGCATTCTGACTAGCTTTAATAGAATTTAAACTCAACCATCCTCCCTACAGAAAGAAAATGGCTTCTTCCAAAGATAAAAGAAAAGTTGACCAAACAAAAAAGTGAGCTGTGGAATACTTTAGTGGTAGTGTTGTGGCACTCCAGTGAAATGCACAACTTACCAATGACACCAAAGGAAACCTGCCCGGGGGAAAAAAAATCACAGTGGGCTTTGGCACTTTATCAAATGATCACTTTCTGCCCCGAAATTGAACAACATTGGATTCAGAAGCCCCCAGAGGGGCTGGAGGGTGGGGACCACCAGGTTGGTTCTCGTTGGCCTACCCCTCCAAAGATACTATTGGAAACCTGTGTACAAGTGTGTTGTTCTTCCAGTCTTGCTGTGGAGGGAGAGAGCAGGAGACAAAGGAGAAATAACCCAACATACTTCATTGAACCTATCTGACAGGCCATTGAGAAAACAGTGCTGAACCCACCACCCCACCCACACATACACACAATCCTCTCTACTACAGTGTATTTTCATCAATAGAGTCCATCCACAAAATACACTCAAACGAAAGAATACACAATGCCATAAAACATTAGGCACTATTTTTGCCCCAAACACTAAGACCAGGATATAGATTATACATTTTTTTAAAAAAATGTGAGGTCCCTTTCGACCTCAGAACAAAGTCTGAGAGCTCATTTATTTATTTTTTTCCTAATCAGTCACAGCTACCTAAAAATATGGACACTCTGTCCAACAAAAACTGGAGTTTATGGCTGATGTTGTGTTTCCCCTTCAACCAGCTAAAGTTGGAAGTCCAAAGTATTCTAGGAAAGAAGTGTGATTGTTGACTCCACACCTACTCTCTGGTTTTTTATGAACTAGCAGCCGGTGTTTCTAAAATGGAATCCTAGGAGAGTTGGAATACTACATGGCTTTCAAAAAGATCTTCTCTAGGAAAAAAACTTAGAGGTAAGGAAGTAATCCTGATTGGCTACTGAAGATTTTGAGTAATCCATCACTAGCACAATACTGGAGAGGTTAGACAGAAACCATTTTTATAAACATAACCAAATACCACAGATCAAGGGCATTCATTTTCCCCCTCGAATACTCGCCTTTCATAATGAAGCAACCTTACCCTATGCACCTGCCCTTCTTCAGCAATCCTTGAGTTGCATGTGCTGTTCTGACCCAATCCCCACCAAAACGGGTCCTCTTCTGAGGCTCAGAAATCTTGTGAGCATGTTATTCTTCCAACTAGAAATTAATAGTATGACTATTGCTAATAATAAGATTATTCCAAAGCCATGGTTATAAACTTCATTAAGTACCTTGCTCCTTGCTTTAACTATCTCCTGGAATACTTATTAATACTATGTTTGGTGTAGACATTTCTAAAGTGCCACAGTAAGACTCATAGGACAGCCTTGCCATAGCAAGAGCTCTAGGACCAAATGCAATAACAAACAGGAACAGTCATGCCGAGCCCTAACCGTTCACTGACATCACCTTTTGACTGCCTGTGAGTGATTCATATTCTCAGTGATCTGCTAATTGAAGATTAATTAATTTAGTAAGTTCTTCACCGTTGCACATTATGCTATCTGACCTACCTCCCTCATCTCTACCGCACGCGCGCGCGCACACACACACACACACACTGACGTTAGGTTTTGGTGTGCAATGCCAAAATGAGAAATATTTAGCAGGAACAACAGGAGAAACATTTTCTAAACAGCTAAAAACATGGAGGGGATCTGGATAATAAGGCATGTTTGTTTTCTGCCTTATTTGAGGTTTTTAATTCTGTACTTCAAACACAGAACACACACACATAGACACACACACATATACAGTATATATAATTCTTTTAAGAGATCACAGATGCCAGCCAGCATTAGAGTTATACCAAACATTTTCTACACTGCCATTTTCCAAACTAAGTGAAACAGAACAAAAACATGGAGAAGGAATTTACAGGAATGGAGTACTACAAAGACAGATGAAAACTCTGGTCAAGGTCTTTTGGGAGATGAGTGGGGATGGAGGATGAACTAGGGAAAGACAAGATTTAAAGGAGGATGACCTACCTAATATTCAAGGCAAAGAGCCTATAGTTTGAGAGCTATCTCAATATTTGAGACAAATGTCTGGACTTTCATTTTAAGGCAGATTTCCAAATGGCTATCCTCGTTTATAAATTGTAATGATCAATCTTAGACTCACGAAATCTAATCAGATGAACTATGTATGCTCAGATGCATCAGAGCAGAGGCTCTCCATGACGCAAATGACTATCACTGCTCTGTGATGCTTTGAAACCAGTCTAGAATTTTCCACTTTTTGATTGTGGATATCAATTCTCTCATTCATTTTACTATAAATGGGAGGCCCTTTGACAATTATTTTGCTGTGCCGTACAGCATTGTATATATCCTACCTTTGTACCTCCTATAAAGTACGTTGTAGGCTAATGTCTACATAAGAGGAAAGACATGCCTCCAAAATAGCACAGGCCTTTTTCACTCAAAACTTATAAGTTCTTAGCACTCAGGTCAAGATCCCTCATTTTCAGAGAAAGTTGATGAAGAAAGAGAAAAGAGAAATAAAGAAAAACTTAAGACATGGCAATACCCATTCTATAGGTCCTTGAGATTTTGGTGAGTACCAAGAAAATAATGAATGTTAAAAGTACTTTGAGGGGCGCCTGGGTGGCGCAGTCGGTTAAGCGTCCGACTTCAGCCAGGTCACGATCTCGCGGTCCGTGAGTTCAAGCCCCGCGTCAGGCTCTGGGCTGATGGCTCAGAGCCTGGAGCCTGTTTCCGATTCTGTGTCTCCCTCTCTCTCTGCCCCTCCCCCGTTCATGCTCTGTCTCTCTCTGTCCCAAAAATAAATAAACGTTAAAAAAAAAAAAAAAGTACTTTGAGATCACTGGCCTAGTTATCAAAGGTATTATTATTAATAATATTACTAATGCTCTTACATGCAGGTTATATTTTAGTCATTCTTTTCCCCTCGTGAGAACTCAGACAAGTGAATTTGGATAACTTCTCCTGTTCCTCCTTCTTTTCTCTCTTCTCTCTCTCCTTTTTGTCTCAGTGTCACACAGGCTTTCACATCGGGTAATTGGACTCTGGCTAAATAGTACAAAAGTGTCCATGAGGTACAATTTATGCCACACAGCTGCTTTCAAAGCTCAGGCGCCTGTCCATAACAGTGATCATAACAGGGACTCCTGCATAGATCGGAACCCAGTGCTGCTACGGCAGTTACGTAGAATGATGCGGTGTTTGTTCTACCTACTTGACTGAGTCTGAGTTTAGAATGGTCTTTGATCTTTTTAAGAAGAGAAACAACTATCCACCAAAACGAATGGCTGAGATGCACCAAATCAAATAATGTCCTTAATTGGACAGATGAGGGCGAAAAGAACAAGCCGGACTTAGAGTCCGTTTAATTGCACCTCTCCAACAGAATCCTGGTGCTAGATGAGGAAACAGAATACAGCCTTCCACCCTTTTGATCCTTGCTATTGAAGACAAGAATTTGATCTTTAGATCAGTGTTTGGAGGGTTTCAAAATTAGTGACCTGGGAAGTCCCCAGCCAGCAGCTAGCACTTCCTCACTCCATGAGCGTGTGGTTATTCCTTTCAGGGGACTGGTGTCTCCAGATCAGTCTTTTTGAGCACCTCATGTAGCAATGATGCAAAGCAGAACAGTTACTAGAAGAAATCCTAAATATTCAAAGCTACATTGAGCAGGTAGAAACTCCTGTTTTCTTTTTCAAATGTGAAAACATGTGTTCAAGAGAATTGTTTATAAGGTGGATTTTTTTAGATGGCATCTTCAAAACCAGTTTGCTGTTGGAGTGATGTTTATCTTAAACTCTACACACTTACCGGTTGACAGCATTAGAGTCTTCTATAATTTAAAAATCAAATAGAGAAGAAAACAAATCCTTGTCTCCATACTGCTTAGGCCTTCATATAGGTAAGGCTGAGTACACGGTGATAGAAATGTGTTGGCAAGAGGTTACATTTATAAAAGTATAAAAAAAAAAAAAAAGGAGAAACAAATTTCGCTAAGGCTGCATGGCAGGAACTTGCCAGTGACAATGTTTGCCACATTTTCTTCCAGAAACCAGGAAAACCAAGGAGATGAAGTTGGCCTAAAAGTCAGAAGAATATGAAAAGAAAAGTAAAGAAAGACATTGGGCAGCCTCTTATATGTCCGTAACTTCCAGAGAATAGCCCGAGTGTAACGTGGGGGAACAAGGCACCTAGACTCACCTAGGGCTGTAGGCCATGAAACTCCAAGGTCAGAGTCTCAAGAAGGAAGAAGCAGCAGGCTTTGCTCCAGCCCAAGCCGTGTGCCAATGATGTCATGTCATTTGTAGCAGGAATCCCTCCTTCCACGGGGAGCTATTAAGGAGGAGCTCTGTTCCAAAACAGGGTTTTCCAAATCGCCTCTCTCTGTAGGCTTCCCCGAGGGCCAGGTATTAGAAGAACTTGCATGCTGTACCTGTAAAGGAAAAGGAAAATAACAGAGGCCCTAAAATGAAATTAAGCAACTCAGTCTGAAATTTTTTTTGATGAAAGTAGGAATCATTGTTGTTGAATTATTTCAGCCTCACACATAAGAATCAGGGAGACTGGGGCGCCTGGCTGGTGCAGTTGGAAGAGGATGTAACTCTTGATCTCGGGGTCGTGAGTTCGAGCCCCATGTAGGGTGTAGAGATTACTTAAATAAACAAAACTTAAAAAAAAAAAAAAAAGAATCAAGGAGGCCGAAATTCCTTATTGAATACCTCAAATTTACTTTGAATTCCTTTTTTCTTAAAATTTTTTAATGTTTATTTCATTCTTGAGAGAGAGAGAGGGACAGAGGGTGAGTGGGAGAGGGGCAGAGAGAAAGAGAGGGAGACACAGAATCTGAAGCAGGCTCCGGACTCTGAGCTGTCAGCATAGAGCTTGACGCGGGGCTCGAACCCGTGGACCTCGAGATCATGACCTGAGCTGAAGTCAGATGCTTAACTGACTGAGCCACCCAGGCGCCCCTACTTTGAATTCCTTAATATCAGAATGAATTTTTTATTTATTTTTTTTTTTAATTTTTTTTTTCAACGTTTATTTATTTTTGGGACAGAGAGAGACAGAGCATGAACGGGGGAGGGGCAGAGAGAGAGGGAGACACAGAATTGGAAACAGGCTCCAGGCTCTGAGCCATCAGCCCAGAGCCTGACGCGGGGCTCGAACTCACGGACCGCGAGATCGTGACCTGGCTGAAGTCGGACGCTTAACCGACTGCGCCACCCAGGCGCCCCCAGAATGAATTTTTTAAAAGCACAAATCTATGTCTGAAAAATTTTATATTCCATATGGATTTTACTAGAGCTCTAAACAACAATGCCTTCTTCAAATGGATGAAGAAAAATATTCATACAGAAGCATCTCTTACAAAACCAAAATTTCAAGATTTAGGATGGATTTAGAAGAAAATATGGAGAAATACAGACATGAAGAAGAAAGGTGGATAGATCCTCCCATCTCATACACTTTTGATGACAATAATAGTAATCTCTTGAGTGACCACTGTGTGCATGCCATCTAGTCTCTAGTGCTCACAAAAATCCACTAAGATAGATATAATTATCTCCAAATATAAACCAAGATACTGGAGCTCAGATAGATTAAGCAATCCAGGCCATGATGCTTGTAAATGACAGAGTCAGGATTCAAACCTAGCTCTCTTACAAATTCCAAGTCCTGACTTTTCAATAAAAATAGATAGTAAATGCCATAGTGTATTTGGTAATGTACTTTTTCAAGATACTAGTATTAACTGTTTTATTAGATGCATCACCATACATATATATATGCCACTAGACATATTAATGCCACTATCAAGTATGAGGTCAAAATACAACTATTTAATTGGTCTTTTAACTTTAGTATAGAGCTCGCATACTACTGATCCCAATCAGACAATAAACATAATTTCTTTGGATGTCTTAGAGTCTCTCAGTTCAAAATGTGTTTCTAAGACTAGAAGCTTCAGGATCACCTAGGAGCTTCTTAGAAACGTACAATCTCAGGCCCTATTTCAGACCTTCTGAAACAATCTGCATTCTGACAAGATCCTTAGGTGCTTTGTATACAAATTAAAGTGTAAGTGGCACTGTCTTAGAGATGGATGATTCCAGAAAAAGGGATGCCTCTCACCCACACTGAAGTCATCTTTGTTCCTAAGACCAGGGAGGGAGAGAATTATTCACATTATTCACATTATTCACATTATTACCTTTCCTTTCTGTTTTTAAACCAAATGTTCATCAGTCATTCTTTTTTTTTTTTTTTTAGTAACAGCTTTATTGAGATATATTAAAATTCACCCATTGAAACGCACAATTCAATTGTTTTTAGCTTACTCAGAGTTGTGCAACCATCACCACAATCAATTTTAGAACATTTCATCACCCCAGAATGAAACCCCATACTCTTTAGCAGTCGCCCCCCCGCCCCGCCCCTACCATTCTCACCAGCCCCAACCCTAGGCAACCACTAATCTTTCTGTCTCTACAGATTTGCTTGTTCTGGACATTTCATATAACACAATACAATATATGGTCTCTTGTGATTGGCTTCTTTCACTGACCATGTTCTCAGAGTTCATTCATGTTGTTCATCAATTCATCTTAATCCTTCCTCATAAGTGGAAGTTATTCTTTCAACAGATGTGTGGGTGCCAGGCCAGGGGACCCATCACCCAGTCCTCCCTATGGAACTCCTGAGTACCACTGCTCCCCTAGGAAAAGCCTTTCTCTTCCCATTACTAACTACCCTAATAAGGAGGTCTTTAAGAGTTCCCTTTGCCCATCTTCTCCCTGGGATTTGGCGGCTCAAGGACAGCTGGCCCTTGGCCAAGTTTCTCTCCACAACACCTGCGGGCACACTACGAGTGCTGCCACCTTATGCCCATTTCTTGAAGTAGTGGACACTGGGTCAGGCACTGTCTTCCTCCCCAGAGTCCTGCTCTCTGCTGTTTCCACAGCAAGGAAGGTTGTGACTCATGACTGAGTGTGACCAGGAGAGGTCGAGGGTGTGCCGTGTGGGAACACATGCCTGGTACCTTCAAACAACCAAGAGGCCGAGAAAGAAGCAAGTGCAAATGCACTTGGGGCGAAAGGGGACATGATTTTGCAATCTCTCTTCCTGATTCTCTTGGCTGTTTCTTCAGCCACCATTTGCTCTTCCTCTCCTCGCTTCACTTTCATTTCCCTATGTTATTCTTCGCAGAATAGGGAACCTAAACATCTCTCCCCTTTCCTTTCTACCTGGATTGTTTTCTCTTGTGCTTCCAGCAGCACCACAGTGGTACACTTAGACATTTGGATTCACTAAGTTACTTCTTAAAGAAGAGAGTCAGTCTAGGGGCGCCTGGGTGGCTCAGTCGGTTGAGCGTCGGACTTCGGCTCAGGTCGTGATCTTGAGGTTCATAGGTTCAAGCCCTGCGTCGGGCTCTGTGCTGATGGCTCGGAGCCTAGAGCCTGCTTGGGTTTCTGTGTCATCCTCTCTCTGCCCCTCCCCCACTCGTTCTCTCTCTCTCTCTCTCTCAAAAATAAATAAAAAAAATATGTACATAAAAAAAGAGAGAGAGTCGGTTTAAACATTCTGCCTTACTGAGAAGCAGGACAAGGAAGAGGTTTTTTTTTTGTTGTTGTTCTCCCAAATCAAGATAGTCTTCTTTAATGGAGAATTCTTGATATGAGACCTAAATTAACGTCCCAGAGAAAAATCAGCATAATAACGAAAACACTTTCTCGAGATGCTCGTGGCTGGATTTAGAACCTTGCCGGAGTTCATTTTGGGGTGGACAGTTTGGCTAGAGGTTGTTGCACACTACCCCATACGTCCTGAGTAGCCCACACGTCCCCCCGGTCATGGCCTTATTCCTGAGACAGGCTTTCCAAACTCACGCTTCAGGTACCTCAAGCTCTCACTGCCACTCTGTCATATTCATTCAGGAAATGCTTGGCTCCTACTGCCCTCCAGAACTGTGCCGTACACAAGGCAGACAAGGATCCAGTTCTCAAGGCGTTTTGCACGAGAGAACGTGGAGAAGGATGTATAATGGTACACTGCAGCCGTAATAGACTCGTCATGTGTTTGGCTGATTCCCTCTGTGTGTCTTAATGAACCCTGCTCTCTCGGACTGAAGCAGGCAAGAAAGACCTTGCTGTCTTGGACATCAAGGAAGAAAAGCAGATGGACTGATGTGGTCCTGGCTGGTAGCCTTGCAGAACCTTCTACCTTCAACTTCCTTTGACACTTGAATCACCCCGAAAGCCACCAAGGTATCACAAAGGCTAAGAACCATGGTGTTAATGGATTTCATATTTCTGAATTCTTAGCTGATAGCTTATATGTATCAGGCATTGCTTAGAAATTGTTCTTATACATAATCTTTGTTAATTTATATAGTTTCACATTATTTAGCTGCATAAATGATTTATATTGGGGGTTTGTTTGCGTGACCATCCTTTAATCCTTGGGAACTTAGAACAGGGTGTTACATACCTTTTCTATTTTCTACTCTTTTTGTCTCTCACAGAGCTGGGCATACCAATGGGAGCTTGTTAAACTTTTACTGTTAGTCAGCTTGTAGTGGAATGCATTATTTATCTTCTCTTGCTTGGGGGTCAGAGCAACCAACCAGATCTAAAGACACATTTAGAAAGCCTGTCAACATAAACTGGTGCGTATTTACTCTGACTTTGCTATTACAATTCAGAAAAGCTGCACTTATCCACACCTTTGAAAAATATAACCGTCTGAATCAGTTTTCTAAATAATTGGAAGTAATCCCTTTAAGTAGCAGATGCTTAAAAATCTGCCTTTAATGAAATATTATATTAAATAAAATAGATTTCTGCATTCTCAAAATGTATCTTATTTTCTTGGTCATTATTAGCATTCAGAACTCGAGGGCAAAGTAATGCATCTTTGAGAAACACAGAAATATGCTAGGCTTTTTAGTCTACCCAAAATGATCCAAGGTTGGTGTGTTTTTGTGTTCATTCATGTCCTTTTAATAATTTTCTTTTTTCCTTTTCTTTTTTTTTACATTCTTAATCTTCACTTTATTTTTTTTTAATTTATTTATTTTTGAGAGAGACAGACAGACAGAAAGATTGTGAGTGGAGGAGAGGCGGAGAGAGAGGGGGACACAGAATCTGAAGCAGGCTCCAGGCTCTGAGCTGTCAGCACAGAGCCCGACATGGGGGTCGAACTCAGGAACCGTGAGATTATGACCTGAGCTGAAGTCGAATGCTTAATTGACCGAGCCACCCAGGTGCTTCTATTTGTTTATTTTTTTAAATTTTAACTCCAGTATAGTTAACATACAGTGTTATATTAGTTTCAGGTATACAGCATAGTGATCCAACCATTCTATATATTCCTCAGTGCTCATGATAAGTGTACTCTTTTTTTTTTCTTTAAGTTTATTTATTTTGAGAGAGAGAGAGAGAGAGAGAGTGAGCACTGGGAGAGGCAGAGAGAGGAGAGAGAGAGAATCGCAAGCAGTCTCTGCACTGTTAGTACAGAACCCGACATGGGGCTCAAACTCACAAACTGTGAGATCCTGACCTGAGCCAAAACTAAGAGTCGGACACTTAACCAACTGAACCACTCAGGTGCCCCGATAAGTGTACTCTTAATCCCCTTCGCCTATTTCACCCATCGCCCCCACCTACCTCCCCTCCTCTCTGGCAGCCATCAATTTGTTCTTTATAGTGAAGAGTCAGCTTTTTTTTTTTTTTTTTTTTTTTTTTTAGCGTTTATTTATTTTTGAGACAGAGACAAAGCATGAACCGGGGAGGGTCAGAGAGAGGGAGACACAGAATCTGAAACAGGCTCCAGACTCTGAGCTGTCAGCACAGAGCCCGACGTGGGGCTCAAACTCACGGACCGCAAGATCATGACCTGGGCCAAAGTCGGCCGCTTAACTGTCTGAGCCACCCAGGCGCCCCAAGAGTCAGCTTTTGGTTTATCTCTTTGTTTTTTCTTTGTTCATTTGTTTCTTAAATTCCACATATGAGTGAAATCATATGGTTTTTGTCTTTCTCTATTTCACTTAGCATTATACTCTATAGATCTACTCATTGTTGCAAATGGCAAGATTTCATTCTCTTTTATGGCTGAGTAATATTCCATTATATATATATAAATATAAATATAAATATAAATATATATATACCACATCTTCTTTATCCATTCATCTATCAATGCACACTTGGGCTGCTTCCATAATAATAATTTTCTTTCTGGCTTTTTGCCCCCTATTTTGTTAAGATATTAGATAGTACCTCTTGAGACTTCCTGGGTGCCTAGCTTTGGTAATCCTCTCCCTAATCTGCATCCTAGGAAACCAGATAACCAAATTTATTAGCATTGTGTGTAAAGTAAGAGCAAACAGGTTTTGAATTTGAGAGTCTTTCCTAAAAGCGGGTAGTACTGACTTTCAAAGGCAGTTCAATGTTCCTTTTTATTTACTCCAGTATTCTGGGGGCGCCTAGGTGGCTCAGTCGGTTAAGCCTCTGACTTCAGCTCAGGTCATGATCTCGTGGTTCATGAGTTCGAGCCCCACATGGGCTCTCTGCTGGCAGCACAAAGCCTGCTTCAGATCCTCTGTCCCCCTCTTTCTACTCCTCCCCTGCTCTCGCTGTCTCCAAAATAAACATTAAAAATAAAAATAAAGGGGCGCCTGGGTGGCTCAGTTGGTTAAGCGGCCGACTTCGGCTCAGGTCATAATCTTGCGGTCCGTGAGTTCGAGCCCCGCGTCGGGCTCTGTGCTGACAGCTCAGAGCCTGCAGCCTGTTTCAGATTTTGTGTCTCCCTCTCTCTGACCCTCCCCCATTCATCCTCTGTCTCTCTCTGTCTCAAAAATAAATAAGCATTAAAAAAATTAAAAAAAAAAAACAAAAAATAAATAAAAATAAAAAAGAAATAGTAAGTATAAAAGCTGATATTCAAATCCAATCCTGAATCAAAAGTCTGGATTTTCTAATTTTTTCTTTCAGAAAACAGAAAACGTTTATTTGTCCAGTAACAGTCTGGCAGATCCTGGACCGCAGGCAGCTCTACTCCACTTGGTCAATCAAGGACTTGGGTTCCTTTCATATTGTTGCTTTGCTCCCCCCGCCCTTTTTTAATGTTTATTTATTCATTTCGAGAGAGAGCAAGAGCAGGGGAGGGGCCGAGAGAGAGAAAGAGGGAGAGGGAATGCCAAGCAGACTCCGTGTTCAGCGCCCCTGGATCCCACGACTCTGGGATCATGATCTGAGTTGAAATTAAGAGTCGCACATTTAACCGACTGAGCCATCCAGGCACCCCAGTTTTACTCTCTCTTATAGGGATTTCACCTCAGTTGCATGGTCAAAACTCTGTCTCAGGCACATCTGGTCCAGCTTGTTCTGGATCAGTAGTGGCCTGACAGGAGTGTGCAGAGGAAACTTCAGGCGCCTGTGTGTTGAGGGGAAGGAGGTATAGGGAATCTGGGTGCTCCTGGATGAATAAGGGTTAAGGACTAGGGGTGCCCATCTCCCTACCTCCACCTACCTCTCTCTCTCTGGTTCCCATACCTAGAAAGCTACTCTCAAAGTCCGCATCCTTTCTATTAAGCCAAATTGCCTTCCTTTAAAACCATTGCTGAGAGATAATAAGAGGGTATTCAGCATGTATTCTCGTCATTGTGATCAAGTTGACCATGGATGTATTGGCAATAAATGTAACCAACCATCTGTGTCTATAATCAGCAATTATTATTTGAAGATAAAGTGGAAGTGCTTCTTTCCAGTTGCTACAATCTTCCTCTGAAGGAGGGGTTAGGGATAACTTGGACTAACCCAGCTTGAGCCAAAGGCCAAATCTTTTAAAGTCCAGGGTTAGGTTCCATAAGAGCAGACCTAAAGCCGCCCAAGGAAAGCCAAATGGCCAAATATTGGCCAGGGATATGAACATCCCCTCCAGAGTGCAAAGGCAAATAGTGGATTGGCGGAACATAGTGTTGAGATTTGGGTGAGAACAAGTACAGAAGTAGTTCAATAATAAGAAATCTTAGATGGGGCACCTGGCTGGCTCAGTTGGAAGAGTATATGACTCTTAATCATATACTCAGGGTTGTGAGTTTGAGCCCCATGTTGGGTATAGAGGTGACTTAAATAAATAAGTAAATCTTTAAAAAAGAAGAAGAAGAAGAAGAAGAAGAAGAAGAAGAAGAAGAAGAAGAAATCTTAGGCAATTTTCTAAAACACCTGTGACTGGAAGACATGTAGAGGGGTCAATGTGGTTTAAAGGGACAGGATCTTCTGTGAAGATATATGAGATGACTTAAATCAGGGGAGCTATTCACAAGTTCCATTAACCAATGGCATGGTCCCCTAATGAATAAATGACAGTGAGAATTGTGCTTTTTCTGAGTTTTTATTTAATATTTCTAGCAGCTTTGTGAAGCTTTTAATTCTTTTTTTTTTATGTTTATTTATTTTTGAGAGAAAGAGAGAGAGCAGGGGAGGGGCAGAAAGAGAGGGGCCCAGGGATCTGTCAGCAGGCTCCACGCTGATAGCAGAGTGCCCAATGTGGGGATTGAACTCGTGAACCATGAGATCCTGACCTGAGTTGAAGTCAGATGCTTAACTGAGTGAGCCACCTGGGCACCTTTAATTCTTTATTTTTTCTTCCTTATCCCATTAACTGTGACAAGCACCAATTCTGGTTTGCCTCAGTTAATTCATATTTTCTTCCATTTTCTGCTTCTGCTTCTACATATATATATATATATATATATATATATATGTAAATAAATAATAACCAATAAAATAAAGAATCTTAAACCCAAGAGTAATTGGCTGCCAACATTTTGTATCCCTAAAACATGTTTATAATGGTGTCTTTTCAAAAATCATCCTTCACGTAGGACGAAAACATTTATTTGCCTCTATTGTAGCACTATCATATCAAATAGGAGTTGTCTATCTGTGAGCTCCATGAGGGCAGGGACTTTAGTTTATCACCTTTGTATTTTCAACATTTGCAAGTGCCCATCACAAAGACATTCAATAAATGCTTGCTGAGTGATAAATTAAGTGATCATGTGCAATGACTAAAGGTAGACTTTCCACAATATGAGTCAAGACTTGAAATTGTGCCATATCACTTAGTATTGCAGTTTGCGGAATTCTTTGCTTTGTTGTAGTATTATCAGTTACACTGAATTAAAAAATGAAGCCCTATAAATAATGCCTCTTGACCCAACCAAATTTTTAAAAAAAAATTTTATGTTTTTATTTATTTTTGAGAGAGAGAAAGAGAACGTGAGCAGGGGAGGGGCGGAAAGAGAGGGAGGGAGACACAGAATCTGAAGCAGGCTCCAGGCTCCAAGCTGTCAGCACAGAGCCCATTGCAGGGCTCTAACTCGTAATCCATGAGAGCATGACCTGAGCCAAAGTCGGATGCTTAACTGACTGAGCCACCCAGGTGCCCTGACCAAACCAAATTTAATTTTTTTAAACGTTTATTCAATTTTGAGAGACAGAGACAGAGCATGAGTAGGGGAGGGCCAGAGAGAGAGGGAGACAGAGAATCTGAAGCAGGCTCCAGACTCTGAGCTGTCAGCATAGAGCCTGACGCAGGGCTTAACTCATGAGCCATGAGATCATGACCTGAGCTGAAGTTGGATGCTCAACCGAACCACCCAGGCGTCCCTGGACCAAACCAAATTTAAATAGGAGGTCCTACTCAGAGAAACAGTAAATCAGAGCAAGGATTAGTAGCACCTTTTAGTCCAAATGCCATCCCAATTCAGCAGGTAGAGAGCACAGGAAGTTGACATCTCATAAGACATTTAGATCCACGCACTAGTCAATCGCTGTTTATGCTAAACCAGCAAATCCAAGATTCTACAATTAGAAGGGCTCTCTTGAAAGACAATGCCATTCAAAATTCTAGAAAGTTCGGGGCGCCTGGGTGGCGCAGTCGGTTAAGCATCCGACTTCAGCCAGGTCACGATCTCGCAGTCTGTGAGTTCGAGCCCCGCATCGGGCTCTGGGCTGATGGCTCAGAGCCTGGAGCCTGTTTCCGATTCTGTGTCTCCCTCTCTCTCTGCCCCTCCCCTGTTCACGCTCTGTCTCTCTCTGTCCCAAAAATAAATAAACGTTGAAAAAAAATTTTTTTAAAAATAAAAAAAACAAAATACTAGAAAGTTGAAGTGATAATAGGATTTGGATAACTCATGATACATGCAATAGTAAAGTTCAGAGCAAAGTGCCTTGAGACTGTATGTAGTATTTACAGTAATACTTATAAATGGCCATGAGTGTAAATACTAATGTGTCCCAGAGCTTACTTTAAAAAAATTAAACTAAATTAATTTTTATTTTATGTTACTGTGAAAACTTACAAGAGAACTATTAAAGTCTTTCTCAAAAAAAATAAAAAAAAATAAAGTCATTCTCAGTGGGGGGCACCTGGGTGGCTCATTTTGTTAAGTGTCCAACTCTTGATTTTGGCTTAGGTCATGAACTCATGGTTCAAGGGATCGAGCCCTGCATCAGGCTCTGCGTTGACAGCATGGAGCCTGCTTGGGATTCTCTCTCTTCTCTCTTTCTTTCCCTCCTCCACTCACACTCTCTCTCCCTCAAAATAATAAATACATTTTTTTAAAAGCCATTCTCGGGGCACCTGGGTGACTCAGTTGGTTAAGCGTCTGGCTTCAGCTCAGGTCATGATCTCATGGTTCATGGGTTTGAGCCCCGCATCAGGCTCCACATACTGACAGTGCAGAGTCTGCTTGGTATTCTCTCTCCTCTCTCTCTGCCCCTCCCTGACTTGCATACACAGACTCTCTCGTAAAAATAAATAAATAAAATTAAAACAAAAAAAGTAAATTCTCAGTGGAAAAAGTACATCTAAAGTACATGTTATACCAGAACAGATCAATGATCTGTCCTGACTTCAACTTACAAGCTTATAAACTTATAAGCTTATATTAAACTTACATATACATATTCAACTTACAAGCTTATAAACTTATAAGCTGCTTATACCAATTACATAACCAGTATACATATTAAACCAGTATACTAATTAAACCAGTATACTAATTAAAACTAGCAAGAGTATCAGTTGATTTAGGGATGACTGAAAGTTGCACCAGTTAGTTTTCTTCTGTTACTTACAGTTCTATTGCAGTGGCTTCTAATATAACTTATTCACATTAATGTATCTGTATAGAGTTCCAGCCTCAAAACAATGATGGAATTATCCTTCACTAGTGATCCTTCTGTTGACACCTTCTCATGCCATATACAAAGAAATGCCATAAAACAATAACAAAAATGTGTCTCAAATGGCCAAAGTACCATGACCCTGGTCTATAAAACATAGACCCTGGTAAAGAGTCAAAGACAACAGTCAACCTGATCTTTGAGGGTACTCCCATGCCAAAACATTTTCATTTAGATCACCAAAAAGGGAGGGCATAGTAACACCCACGACGGATGACACAGCTTTGAAGAAGGCCTCCTAACAAAGAGGAGCCACCAACATATACCTGTGTTCGAATGGAATATTCAAGCACGATGCTCTACGACTGGGCTCTGGTTATATGATGTTGATAGAAAGAATATCTCAGCCCCGACTGTGGCTTGTCACCAAGAGTCTTTCATTGCAGTGGTCATAGGGAAGGAGCTTTGTTAACTGATAAAGCTGACAAAGCTTTAATTAACAGTTCCTGAGAAGGAACCACGAAGGCCTGAATTACAACTTTCACAGAAGTAGCCAACTTCATTATGTTTCAATTTAATATATCCAATTTCATCATAAATTCTCAAGCTACAATGGCAATAATTCATTCAACAGATATTTTTTAGGGGCACCTGGGTGGCTCAGTCGGTTAAGTGGCCAACTTGGGCTCAGGTCATAATCTCGCGGTTCACGAGTTCAGGCCCCACGTCAGGCTCTGGGCGGACAGCTCAGAGCCTGGAGCCTGCTTTGGATTCTGTGTCTCCCTCTCTCTCTCTCTGCCCCTCCCCTGCTTGTGCCCTGTCTCTCTCACTTTCCAAGATAAATAATAAAACATGAAAAATGTTTTTAATAAAAAACATATTTTTTTGGGGCGCCTGGGTGGCGCAGTCGGTTAAGCGTCCGACTTCAGCCAGGTCACGATCTCACGGTCCGTGAGTTCGAGCCCCGCGTCGGGCTCTGGCCTGATGGCTCAGAGCCTGGAGCCTGTTTCCGATTCTGTGTCTCCCTCTCTCTCTGCCCCTCCCCTGTTCATGCTCTGTCTCTCTCTGTCCCAAAAATAAATAAACGTTGAAAAAAAACATATTTTTTTAAAGGACTACAATTTCCCTGGTACTGTTTTGGATATTAGGGATACAGAGGTAAACAAAGTGGACAAAAAACTCTACCCATAAAAACTTACATTTTAGTGGTGGGAGACAGATTATAAAAAAATAATTAAAATATAAGTAGAATATCTGCCCGATGACATAAAACAGGAAAGGGGGAAAGAGAATGCAACGTTAGGCAAGCTTGTTGACTTTCAACAAGACAATGAAGAAATACCTCGGTGAGAAGGAAACATGGAACAAAAATCTAAAGTGAGTTTATGAATCAACTCAGGCTGCCATAACACAATGCCATAAATTGGGGGGCTTAGACAACAGACATTTATTTTCTCACATTCTGGAGTCTGGAAATCTGAGATCAGGGTGTCCTCATAGCTGGGTTCTCATGTTTATTTATTTTTGAGAGAGACAGAGACAGAATGCGAGTGGGTTAGGGGTAGAGAGAGAGGGAGACACAGAATCCCAAGCAGGCTCCAGGCTCCGAGCTGTCAGCACAGAGCCCAATGCAGGGCTTGAACTCACGAGCTGTGAGATCATGACCTGAGCCGAAGTCAGTCACTCAACCGACTGAGCCACCCAGGCACCCCTAGCTGGGTTCTGATAAGAGCTCTCTTCCTGGCTGGCAGAAGGTAAACTTCTTGTTAGATACTTACATGGCCTTTCCTGGGTGTGTGTGCACATGGAAAGAGACAGTGAGAGGACTCTCTGGTGTTTCTTCTTACTTGGACACTAGTCCTATTGGATCAGAACCCCACCCTTATGACCTATTCAACCTTAATTACATAAAGGCCCTATCTCCAACAAATTCTTACACTGGGATGTTAGGGCTTTAACATATGAATCTGGGTGGAGGACAAAATTCAGTCTGTAGCAGGGAGTAAGCAGTGCAGATAACTGGGGGAAGAATGTTTTAGGCAGAGAGTTTGGGCCAGAAATGTAAGTTAGGGAGTTTCAGCATATAGACAATATAGACATAAAGACATCAGGCTAGATGAAATCACCAGTAGAGTGACTGTTGAGAAAAGCAGAAAAGGAGACTGAGAAGGAGTAGCTAGTGAGTGAGGAGGAGAAAACCGGGAGAGTGTAGTATCATGGAAGCCTAATGAATAAAGCATAGTATTTCAAGAAGGAGGGGATGAGAGGTCAAATAAGAATGAAGGCTGAGTCCTGACCATTGGATCAACAATATGGAGGGTACTGGTGACTTTATCAAGTGCAATTTTGTTGGAGTAGCAAGGGCAAAAGGCTGGTACTTTCAAGAGAGACCGAGAAGAGGAATTCAGTATATTGAGTAAAAGCAACGAAAGAAAAAATGGACAACTTGGACTACATCAAAATTTAAAGCTTTTCATGGCAAATGATAGATGCCATCAAGAAAGTGAAAAGACCAGGCACCTGGCTGGCTCAATACAGCTTGAGACTCTTGATCTCAGGGTTGTGGGTTCGAGCCCCACGTTGTGTGTAGAGATTACTTAAAAATAAAATATTTTGGGGGCACCTGGGTGGCTCAGTCGGTTAAGCATCCGGCTTTGGCTCAGGTCATGATCTCACAGTCCGTGAGTTCAAGCCCCGCGTCGGGCTCTGGGCTGACAGCTCAGAGCCTGGAGCCTGTTTCAGATTCTGTGTCTCCCTCTTTCTCTGACCCTCCCCTGCTCATGCTCTGCCTCTGTCTGTCTCAAAAATAAATAAAAACATTAAAAAAATAAAATAAAATATTTTTGATAGCTTTTCTTTTTCTTATTTTAAAAAATATTTATTTAATTTTGAGAGAGCACAAGCGGGGGAGGGCCAGAGGGAAGGGGACAGAGAATCTGACACAGGCTCTGCACTGACAGGTTGACAGTAACAAGCCTGATGTGGGGCTTGAGCTGAAGTTACACGCTTAACCAACCGAGTCATCCAGGTGCCCCTAAAATCTTTTTTTTTTTTAAGTTTATTATTATTTATTTTGAGAGAGAGAAAGCACACACATGCACAAGCAGGGAAGGGCAGAGAGAGAGAGAGAAGTAGAGAGAATCCCAGGCAGGCCCCAAGCTGTCAGTACAGAGCCAGATGCAGGGCTCGATTTCACAAACCAGGGGATTATGACCTGAGCCTAAATCAAAAGTCAGACACTTAAAGGGGCGCCTGGGTGGCGCAGTCGGTTAAGCGTCCGACTTCAGCCAGGTCACGATCTCGCGGTCCGTGAGTTCGAGCCCCGCGTGGGGCTCTGGGCTGACGCCTCAGAGCCTGGACCCTGTTTCCGATTCTGTGTCTCCCTCTCTCTCTGCCCCTCCCCCGTTCATGCTCTGTCTCTCTCTGTCCCAAAAATAAATAAACGTTGAAAAAAAAAAAATTAAAAAAAAAAAAGTCAGACACTTAATAAACTGTGCCACCTCGGTGCCACAAAAAAATAAATAAATAAAATCTTTTATTTTTAATGTTTCATTATTATTTTTGAGAGAGAAAGAGACAGAGAAAGCAGGGGAAGGGCAGACAGAGGGGGACAGAGGATTAGAAGCGGCCTCTGTACTGACAGCAGTAAGTCCAATGTGGGGCTCAAACTCATGAACTGTGAGATTACAACCTGAACCAAAGTTGGATGCTCAACCAACCGAGCCACCCAGGCACGCTCCCAAAAATAAAAACTTCTTTGGGGCGCCTGGGTGGCGCAGTCGGTTAAGCATCCGACTTCAGCCAGGTCACGATCTCGCGGTCCGTGAGTTCGAGCCCCGCGTCGGGCTCTGGGCTGATGGCTCAGAGCCTGGAGCCTGTTTCCGATTCTGTGTCTCCCTCTCTCTCTGCCCCTCCCCCGTTCATGCTCTGTCTCTCTCTGTCCCAAAAATAAATAAACGTTGAAAAAAAAAAATTAAAAAAAAAAAAAACTTCTTTTAAAAAAAGTGAAAAAATAGGGGCGCCTGGGTGGCTCAGTCGGTTAAGCATCTGACTTTGGCTCAGATCATGATCTCATGGTTAGTGAGTTCGAGCCCCGCGTCAGGCTCCGTGCTGACAGCTCAGAGCCTGGAGCCTCCTTTGAATTCTGTGTCTCCCTTGCTCTCTTCCCCTCTCCCGCTCATGCTCTGTCTCTCTCTCTCAAAAATAAGTAAAAAATGTTTAAAAAATAAACTATTTAAAAAAAAGTGAAAAAATAAAAAATATTTTAAGGTGAAAAAATAACCTACAACATGGGAAAAATATTTACAAATCTGATAAGGGAGAGATACAGAATATATATTAAAAAGTTACAACTCAACAACAAAAAAAAACAAATAACCCAATTTTTTTCAAAGGGACGCAGGATTTTTTTTTTTTTTTAGTGTTTATTTATTTTTGAGAGACAGAGAGACAGAGCATGAGTGGGAGAGGGGCAGACAGAAAGGAAGACACAGATTCCAAAGCAGGCTTCAGGCTCTGAGCTGTCAGCACAGAGCTGGATGCGGGGCTCAAACTCACAAACCATGAGATCACGACCTGGGCTGAAGTTGGAGGCCTAACGGACTGGGCCACCAAGGCGCCCCTGGATACAGGATTTAAGTAGATTTTTCTCCAAATAAGATATGTAAATGACCACTAAACATATGAATAGATGCTCAACATCATTAACCATTAGAAAAATACAAATCAAAACCATAATGAGATATCAAATCACACCCATTAGGAATGGCTATAATCAAAAAAGCAGACAACAAGTGTTGGTGAAGATGCAGAGAAATTGGAACCCTTATATATTGCTGGTAGGTATGTAAAATGATACAGCATTTTAGAAAACAGTTTGGCAATTGCTCAAAAGTTAAACAGAGTTATCTTATAACCTAGCAATTCCACTTTTAGGTATATATGCAAGAGAAATAAAACTGTATGTCTGGGGCAGCTGGGTGGCTCAGCTGTTTAAGGATCCAACTCTTCAGTGTCGGCTCAGGTCATGATCTCATGGTTCGTGAGTTCAGGCCCCACTTTGTGCTCTGCGCTGACAGCATGTAGCTTGCTTGGGATTCTTTCTCTCCCTCTCTCTCTGCCCTTTCCCCCACTCTCCCTCTCAAAATAAATAAATAAACTTATATAAATATATACAATATATATAATATTTATATATATTTATGTATATAATATTTATATATCCAAACAAAAATCTGTATGCAAAAAAAGTGTACATGGATGTTCACAGAAGTATTATTCATAATAGCCAAAAAATGGAAACAATCCAAATGTTCATCAACTGATGAATGGATAAATGAAAGTGGTATATTCAGACAGCAGAATTATTATTAAGCAATAAAAAGGAATCAAGTATTGACACATGCTACAACATGAATGAACTTGAAAACACTATGCTAAATGAAAGAATCCAGTCACAGAAGACCACATATTGTATGATTCCATTATACAAAAAGTCCATAGAGCAAATCCATAGAGACAAAAAGATTAGTGATTGTGTAGGGTTCTATAGGGTGGGGAGTGATTAAGGAACAGGGGGTTTCTTTTGGGGATGATGAAAATATTCTAAAATCAATTGTGGTGATGGTTACACAACTCTGAATATGTTTAAATCATTGAATTGTATACTTTAAATGAGTGAATTTCATGGTATGTGAATTGTATCAAAATGAAGATATTTGTGTGTGTGTGCGCGCGCACACACACGCGCGCGCGTTTAATTGCATAACAATGGCTTGAGGAACAAAGGTATAAATCTCCAGAGACACTCAACATGACCACTTGGGATTCAATTCTAAGTGTATCTGACTCCAAAGCCTGTGTGTTCTTAACCATTCTTCTGAACTACCTCCTAATGATCATTTCCTTAAGTTAGATTTCCATAAGTAGAATTAATTACTGAGACAAAGGATTTGAACAATTTGCTGCAAGGGTTGAAGGAGTCCCTGTAACCATCTGGGCTTGCCAGGTACATGGCCCCCTTCTAGACAAAGTGATCCAAACTGCTCTTTCCTCTTCAAGGGCTACAACTCATACAACCTGTTTTGAATGAAACAGACCTTGCCATCACAGCTGATTAAGACACAAACCAAATGCAGCTACACACACCCTAGCCAACTGCCACTCAGGCAGTAGTGACAGCTCAGTGTTCAAAGGCAGCACTCAATAGTGAATAATGGCAAGTCAACCCAATCAAATTCTCTTTTTAGGGACATATAAATGCCAGGTGAACAAAGGGAAGGCAAGTAACCGAAGCCTGAACTGTTGAGCTCTTAGCAGCTGTGTGGTAAGTATAGAACATGAATTATTTGTAGAGAAGCTTTCAACTGTCATCTGAAGAGTGAACCCAAACACCTCTTGAAAACAAGCTCACCCAACAAGGAACCCACGCACAGCACACTGAAGTCATTTACTACTACTGACACTAATAAATTAATAGTGATACAAATGATACTACTACTAGTATCATCCATATGATACTAACCTAATCACATGAAGCATTCTCTAAGGAGGTTTCAAAGAGAAACCACGTCATTTCATCAGGTCAAATCATTGTACCAATAAAAGTTTCAAACCAATTGTATTTTGCTCAAGGGGAGCAGAAATGAACAGAAGTTAGAACATCTAATCCAACAAGGCCTCTAAACCTTCTAAATCTTCATCTCTCCCTCAACCTTAACACCCCTTTCCTACCCTGCACTCAGCTCGTGAATTTGCCTTCTATGTCACTGGGAAAATAAAGGCGATGAGATAGGAACTTTCTCGTTCTCTCACCCCCAAATCGACCATCCTATCTCCACCAGCTCTCCTATTCTCTGTCTTCTTTCCTGTGACAAAGGGAAAGTGTCCCTGTTCCTATTAAAGGCTAGTCAACCCATTTGGGCCCCTTATCCCATCCCCTTTAGCCTAGTCTTGGACTTTGCTCCTGAAGTTCTCCCTAATCTCTCTCACATCGCTGATTCCTCCCTTTCTATTGAAAACATGTAAACATGCTCTAGTATCCCCTTACCCATACTTAAATTTTTTTTCTAGGAATTATAAGAAAAAAAAAAACTTTTGTTGGAGCAAGGAAGGCTTTGAAAGTATGGTACAAAACTCAGATAAATTCAACTATGTAAAAATTAAAGATTTCCGGGGAGAAAAACAACGTAAATAAGGTGAAAAGACATATCAGCAACTCCTATCACAGAGGGTTAAAGTGCCTGATGTATTAAGAGCTTCTACAGATGAATAAGAAAAAAACCAACAACTCACCAGAACAATGAGCAAGAGGATGGCAGAGACAATTCAAAGAAATACAACTAGCTTTTAAACTTTTGAAAATATATTCAACCTCACTCAAAATAAAAGAGTGCAAATTAAAGGTACAACAAGAAACCATTTTCACTTACTAGATTGTCACAGATAAAAACATTTGATAACACACCGAATGGGGAAACGCCTTCTCATCATTGCTGGTAGGAAATATACTGGTACAAATTATATAGAAACGTTTTGCACCATATCTGTCAAACTCACAAATGCACTCACTCTTTGACTCAGCAATTCTAAGTAATTTTATACTACAGATATATATTTCCACACATATTTCCACACATATATTTCCACACATATTTCCACACATTGAAAAGGCCCATGTATAAAATCATTCATTGCAGTTTTGTTTGTAATAACAAAAGATTGGAAACCACCTAAATATTCATTAGTAGGATCACTGGGGAATTGAATAAATAAATTATTGTTTAATAACATAATGCAACCATAAATAAAGAAAGTGGGAGACCTTTTTGTATATCTATACAGAACAATCTTCAAGATAAGTAGGTAAGTAGAAAAGCAAGGAACAGAAACAGTATGTATAGTGAGCTACCATCTGTATATTTGTTTAAAAGGAGGAAAGGTAGAAAAAAATATATGTAAATATTTGCTTGTATATACAGAGAAAATATTTCCAGAAGGATTTGTAAGAGACTGGAAACATTGAAATGAGGGAGGAAAACAGAGTGACTGGGGGAAAGGTATGGGAATGAGATTTTCACTGTAAACAAATCATTTTGTACCATGTAATGTAATCTCTTAAAAAAAATTTTTTTTTAATAGGCTCCACACCCAGTTGGGGCTTGAACTCACAACCCTGAGATCAAGAGTCACATGCTCTGCCAACTGAGCCAGCAAGGTACCCCGAAAATTTTGTTTTTATGTAAAAAAATTTTTTTTCTAAGTTTTCCCTGTCCTGTCACCCTATTTCTTTACAAAACTACTCAAAGCATTTGTCTCTATTTGCTGTTTCTACTTTCTCATCTCCATTCTCTTTTTAATCCATTCGAACATAGTTTTTGTCCCTGCCATTCTACTGAAACTACCTTGTCCAGGTCATTATAACCTCTATCTTGCCAGACAAATCCAATGGGCATATCTCTACCCTCATCTTAATCTCTCAACAGTATTCAACACTGTCAACTACTCCCTCCTTGAAGACATTTCTTTTCTTGGCTTGTAGGATACTTCATTCTCCTAGTTTTCTTCTTGCCTCCTTAGTCAGACTTCAATCATCTTGTTGGATCCTCCTCTTCCTCTGACTTTTGAAGATTGACTCTGCCTTTGGCTCTTTTCTGCTCTATCCATACTTTGCCCTAGGTGATCCCATTTAGTCACATAGCTTTAAGTACTGCCATTGACCACCTGATTTATAATTTGGTTCCATTTCTCTTCTCTAAGCTCCTGAAGTCATAATTCTATATTTAGTTTTTCAAGGAACCATTAAAGTATTTTCTAAAACATGGCATCGTTTTACATTCCCACCAGCAATATATAAGGGTTCCAATTTCTCCATATTCTTACCAAGAACTGTTATTATCTTTTATATTATAGCCATCCTAGGAGATGTGAAGTGATATCTCACGGAGTTTTTATTTGCATCTTCCTAATGAATAATTATGTTAAGCATCATTCATGTTCTCGTTGGCCATTTGTATATCTTTTTTGGAAAAAGACTATTCTAGTCCTTTGCACATTTTTTTAATTGGGTTGTTTGGTTCTTGGTTGAGTTGTAGGAATTCTTTATGTACTCTAGATATTAATCCCTTATCAGGTATATGATTTGCAAATATCTTGTCCCATTCTATGGGTTGCCTTTTACTCTGCTGATAGTATCTTTTGATACACAAAAGCTTTTAATTTTGATGTTCAACTTATCATTTTTTTTTCTTTTGTTGCCTGTATTTTTGGTGTCATATCCAAGAAATCATTGCCAAATCCAATGACGTGGAGACTTTCCTCTGTTTTTTCTTCTAAGAGTTTTATAGTTTTAGTAGTTACATTTATGTCTTTGATCCATTTTTAGATAATTTCTGTATATGGTGTAAGGTAAGAGTCTTTTGCTTGTGGATGTCCAGTTTTCCCACTACCTTTTGTTGAAAAGACTGTCCTTTCCCCATTGAGTGGTCTTGACAACCTTGTTAAAAATCATTTGACCATATAAGCAAGGGTTTATTTCTGGATTCTATTTTCTATTCCATTGGTCATGCCTGTTTTTATGCAAAGTAGACTTTTAAAGATACCATTTTTAACTCTTCAGATTGGCAGTATATCAAAACATTGATAACATTCAGTATTGAAAAGGATGTGAAGAGATGAGGATATTTACACAATGCTGGGGGAAATGAGAATCACTATGACCTTTTTGGAAAGTAATGTAGAGGTGTCAAATTTTAAGATATTCTTTTAATGCAACACATAGGATCTTTTTTATAGAAATAAAAAACTAGTGCATAAGTATATGTGTACAAAGATATTTATTGTGGTATCATTCGTAGTGGGAAGAGGCTGAACTGAAAAAGTCAGGTAGCTATTCTCTCTGCATCTTTCTCTCCTTGCAGTCACATGTTTTCTCACTTCTGTTTTCCTCTGTATTTCTTCCTGGACTTGCAAATGGACCAACTAGATCATTGGGTAGGAGTCTCTCTGATCTTACAAATCTCAGTGTTCACCATCATCTTAGTCTTGAGTTACCATTTTGCTCATTTACAAATCTGCTATTTTTTTATGCCACTTTTTATAGTTTCTACTTGTCTGCCAAGTTTTTCAAGTTTGGTTTTTTTATCTCCTTGAACATAGTTCAGAGAGTTGTTTTATAGTCTGTGTCTAAAGATTGCAACATACAGAATCAATCCCTGTGGGTCTGTTTCTATTATTTGTTATTTCTCCTCCTTATTCATGGTGTCTTGTCTCCTTGTTTGCCTGGTTATCTCTGTGCTGGACACTCTATTTGAAAAAAAAATTTTTTTTAATAATTTGATGCTGAGGATGACTATATTTTTCTTTAAAGAGGATTTTTATTTACTCTTGCTACTAGCAATTAGGGCCAACTTAATAGAAGTTCAGGCCCTGAGATTTTTCGGGACCACTTAAATGATATGAAGTCAGCCTGCAATATGAGGATTAGTTTCCTTCTGGTGTTCCCTTACACCTACAATGTGGCATTTCATTTTATTTTATTTATTTTTTTTTTAAAATGTTCATTTATTTTTGAGAGAGAGAGAGAGAGAAACAGAGTGCAAGAGGCAGAGAGGCAGAGAGAGGAGACACAGAATCCAAAGCAGGCTCCAGGCTCTGAGCTGTCAGCACAGAGCCCAATGTGGGGCTTGAACCCAAAACTGTAAGATCATGACCTGAGTCAAAGTAGGATGCTTAACTGACTGAGTCACCCAAGTGCCCCTACAGTGCAGCATTTTAAACTCCTAGCCAAAGCAGAGGGTAAAATGTCAGGGTTACAACCCTTTATGGACCCTGGACTCCAACTTTTGTCCCCATCAGCTCCCAAGGCTGCCAAAAGTGCAGCTTAGATTGACAGTATGTCTCCTGAACTAGTAAATGTAGTAAATGCTACCAGACAAAAGCAGCATGAGTGTCAGGCTCATCACTCCAAATTTCTTATCTATCCAAAATGTTGGCCCCATAATTCCTATCTTGTTAGTTAGTTATTAGATGCTTCTGGAGGATGCTTTTTATGTTGCGTCCAGCTGGGTTAGCTGTCTTCAGTAAGGGGGTTGACCTGAATTACATAGTCTATCATCAGTAACAATGGAAGTCCATTCAGTTTACTTTATTTCTACAACAGAAAATCTCATTAGCTCCAGTCAAGGGCCTATTCCTACTCTTGTGGCCAGGGTTCTAAGGTCATTTAGTATACAGAACATTCAATTGCTTTGAGAAGGGCAGGTTCCTAACAAGGGGATATGGGCATGGAATAAATGATTGGCATCTTTAATATACCAAATTACTTGCTGTTCTTTAAATGTACCCTCCTATATCATATTCCTGTGCTTTTTCATGTGTTGTCTCCGCAGCCAGGATTTGCTCCCCTCTGTTCACTAGGAAAACTCTTTTTTTATTTTCAAGACTTAACTCAAAGAAGACTACCTTATCTCAAAAACAAGCAAAGAAAAACAAACAAAAAGACACTTCTTCTTCTATATGCTCTTTGTAATGTGCATAAATCTTTTCATAGAAATGATTCTATCCTAAAGGATATCATTCCTATTATTCTATCCTAAAGGATAGGAATTATTTTTTTTTCACTGATGAGAACTGACATTGTGCCAGGCACATTCAACAAATATTTGTTGAGTAAATGAATGAATGGGAGTAAAGAACAAATGATTCTATAAAATCCCAACTCCAAAAAATAACTTATTTCCACGGTTTGTTATTCACTAGACCTTAATTCTTAGAAAAACTTTTTTCCCTCTCCCGCTAAAAAGAAATAATACAGATATGTTTTGAGAAAGAGTAAATAATGATATCATTTTAGAAGCAGTTGCCTAATTTCTTTTGCTTTACTAGATTTGGTACTCTCAGATTCTGACTCATTTTGTTTTCATGCTTGGAAGACAAGGCTTCAAACTCATTAGTTGGCTTTATGGCCATTTCACACTTTGCCTACCTCCCTCTCCATTCCCACAAACAACCCCCCCCCTTCCATTTTTATCTTTTCTTCCTTCTAAATTTTCATTCTTTCTTCATAGAAAGGACATTCACTGATCACACAACTGGTCAAACGCAGCAAAAGAAACACACAACTTTATATACACAGTTCTGTAACTTTTCTGAAAATCAGAGGCCTAAAGCATACATCAAGTTTAATAAGGAGTCATAGCAATTTCTAACAAATTCGGAACATTCATAAGGGACCCCTATCAACCAGTTCTAACAGTTGCACTGCAAGGGAGAAGGAGCAAAATCTTTGTGAATACCAAGGAGATACCTTACCTTCTGAAGATCTTTTTGAGAAAGATTAGGAGGGCAGACAGGCCACACATTAGTAATCACTTTCACCAGCACAAGGGAAACAGAAAGTATCTGTTTAACCATATTCCCAAAAAAGGAGAGACTAGAAGAAATCAGACAGAAACACCATAGTAGCTTTAGAAGCTACAAGCAATAGAAGCAACAAAGAGAGAGTTGAGGTGTGACCAGTTATACAAAACTGGAAGCATACAAGAAAAAAATACCATTAAGTAGTTGTTTCAACTTGAATGTGAAGATATCCACTGTCTTTTTTTCATGTTTATGTTTATTACTTATTTTTGAGAGAAGAGAGAAAGTGGGGGAAGGGCAGAGAGTGAGGGAGAGAGAGAGACTCTCAAGCAGGCTCTGCACTATCAGTTCAGAGCCTGATGTAGGGCTCAAGCCCACGAACTGTGAGATCATGACCTGAGCTGAAGTTGGACTCTTTAGAAAAGAATCAGTAGCCCAAAACTACAGAAGCAAAATAAATATAATAGAGTTTTACCCAAAGAATGACTTACAAAGTGGATTTCCTAGGTTTTTCTCGTAAAATATGCTCATTAACAATAAGAAACTTCTGGGGCGCCTGGGTGGCGTAGTCGGTTAAGCGTCCGACTTCAGCCAGGTCACGATCTCGCGGTCCATGAGTTGGAGCTCCGCGTCAGGCTCTGGGCTGATGGCTCGGAGCCTGGAGCCTGTTTCCGATTCTGTGTCTCCCTCTCTCTCTGCCCCTCCCCTGTTCATGCTCTGTCTCTCTCTGTCCCAAAAATAAATAAAAAATGTTGAACAATAAGAAACTTCTGCTATTCCATAGGTACTGATAATTTGAGCCATTTCTTTGATCTGTTGAAAGGCTGCCTTTTCAGTTGTAGCCTCAAGTTCCCAGAATCATTGGTGACAACCTAAGTGGATTTAATATCATTTCCCAAGGCTTGCTTGGGAATTTTCAGCCTGTGATGTTCAAGAATCTCAGGTGCTCCCACCCAATATTTGCATTTTTGTATGCAGAAGAAAAAAATTATTTAAGTTGAGGGGAGGGCTAAAGAAAAGAATTGAGTAAACTAATACTTTTTTTAAAGAGGTAACTATTGATGGCATCAGGATGTGAAACCCCAACTATTGGCACCAACCCCACTGCCTCTGGGTTCCAGCATTTTTTATTTTTGATTTTTGAGAGAGAGAGACAGGGGATGTACAGGGAGAGAGAGGGAGACACAGAATCTGAAGAAGGCTCCAGGCTCCAAGCTGTCAGCACAGAGCCTGACGTAGGGTTCGAACTCACAAATTGGATATCATCACCTGAGCAGAAGTCTGTTGCTTAACTGACTGAGCCACCCAGGCGCCCCACCAATACTTAAAAAAAATTTTTTTTTAATGTTTTTATTTATTTTTGAGACAGAGAGAGACAGAGCATGAGCAGGGGAGGGGCAGAGAGAGAGTGAGACACAGAATCCGAAGCAGGCTCCAGGCTCTGAGCTGTCAGCACAGAGCCCGATGCGGGGCTCGAACTCACGAGCCATGAGATCATGACCTGAGCCAAAGTGGGTCGCCCAACCGACTGAGCCACCTGGGAGCCCCCTAAAATATGTTTTAGATAATACAAATACTATAAGCAGTAATTAGATAAAACAAATTCAGAACCCCAGTTAAACTCTTTGCTCTCAAAGTTGAAAATTAAGTGAAAGCAATTTTTATAATTCAGAAAAATAAATACTGTGGAAATGTGGAAAATATGGACTGGCTCAATTCTGTAATGATACATGATGAAATGCCATCTGTACAAGTAACAAATAACAGAACAAATCAATGGAAGTGAAGAATAATCTTCAAATGTAATTTAGACATTTTAGTTGCAAAGATGTTGATCTGCATTCATATGTGTTGCTAATTTAAAGAAAGAAAGTAAATGTCTTTCTGGATCCTAATGATAAAAATATAATAATTATTTCAATTTAATTTTCCACTCATTCATTCAAATATTTTTGGAGCACCTGCTATGATGTGGAAGACACTGGGGTTACTATGGGGTGGGGGTGGGGGGTTGAAAATAAAAGGTGAAAATGAGCTCCTAACTTCAGGGTATATATATATATGGGGTTTTTTTCTTAATTAATGTAATTCACATACCATAACATTTATCATTTAAATTTAAAGGGTACAGGGTTGCCTGGCTGGCTCAGTCAGTGGAGTTGTAACTCTTGATCTTGGGCTTGTAAGCTCGAGCCCCATGTTGGGTGTAGAGATCACTTAAAAATATAAAATCTTGAAAAAATAAAATGTACAATTCATCAATGGTTTTAAGTACATTCACAAAGTTGTGCAAGCATCACCACTATGTAATTCCAGAACATTTTCATCATCCCCAAAGAAAACCTTGTATCTACTAGCAACCACATCCCATTTCCACCTCCTCCTAGAGCCTGTGGTGGCCACTAATCTACTCTGTCTATATGAATTTTCCTATTCTGTACATTTCATATAAGTGGAATCATACAATATGTAGCCTTTTTAGACTGGCTTCTTACATTTAACATAACATTTTCGAGTTTCATCCGTGTTCTAACAAGTTTCGGTACTTCATTCTTTTTTATTTCTAAGCAACATTCAATTGTATGATTATACCACATTTTGTGTATCCATTCATCAGCTGACAGACACCTGGATTGTTTCCATTTTCAGGCTATTATAAATATTGCTGCTGTGGACATTTGTGTACAAGTTTTTGTTTGAACAAAGTTAACTAATACAGAATGATTAATCAATGTACTAATTATGTTTGGATTAATGCATCAATGTATTGATACAGAAGTAATGGATAGTGGTAAGCATCATGCAGTGGATTTTTATTGGTTTTGGCTTCCCAACTTCGATTCCTCCTTCCTATTAGTACAGTATCCGTATTCTCTTATGTGTAATAACATAAGGAAGCTTCTAAAGAAGCTGACTTCACACTCAAATCCAGGGTAGCCCTTATCGGCTTAAGTCCAGCACATCCTATCTCCATGGACATTGATTAGTTCAGTGACAGGCAAGTGACAGTAATCCAAACCGATGAGATATGAAAAGGTCTTTGCTGGGGCTTCTGAGAGAGATCCTTCCTTGCTATTCTGAAGTAGCTGCCTTGAGAGATGTTCTTTTACTACTAGAGATGAGGGAAGCACATACAGCTCTCTTAGAAACTGCTACAGTCATATTGAGATTGAGCGTATTGGGGCGCCTGGGTGGCGCAGTCGGTTAAGCGTCCGACTTCAGCCAGGTCACGATCTCGCGGTCCGTGAGTTCGAGCCCCGCGTCGGGCTCTGGGCTGATGGCTCGGAGCCTGGAGCCTGTTTCCGATTCTGTGTCTCCCTCTCTCTCTGCCCCTCCCCTGTTCATGCTCTGTCTCTCTCTGTCCCAAAAGTAAATAAACGTTGAAAAAAAAAAAAAAATTAAAAAGAGATTGAGCGTATTGACCCATACCGAGCAAAATTTAGAAAATCAAAGATTTTGTAAAAGAAATCAGGTCTTTGGTAATATCACTGAGCCTCAATACTGAGGACCAAGTTTCAGGTGACGATTAACAAATTCTCTTAATTTATTTTAATGTTTATTTATTTATTTTGAGAGAGAGAGAGAAAGCATGATGAGTGGGGGAGGGTCAGAGAGAGACAGAGAGAGAGAGAGAGAGAGAGAGAGAGAGAGAATCCCAAGCAGTCTCCATGCTGTGCTGTTAGCATAGAGCCTGACGTGGGGTGCAATCTCACAAATCTGTGAGATTGTGACATGTGCCGAAACTAAGCCTAGCTTAACCAACTGAGCTACCTAGGTGCCCCTCCGTTAATTGTTTAAGCCAGTTTGAGTTGAGTTGTCTGTTGCTTACAATCAAAAGATTATATCATAATATTAACGGAAACTAAATTTTTATAGTACTTTATAGTGTAAGTCTAAGCTATGTGAATTCAGTGGTAGACACATTGGATACTGCCTGAGGGAGTCATTAAAGTCTTCCTGCAGAAAGTGACATTTGAGTTACAACTTGCAATTTAGAAAGTATTTACTAAGTACAATGGACTAAACAAAATTAGGCAGATTTCTTTTATTGCAGATCTTCTCAGAGACTTTAATATTCATTCATAATATATGCATAATATAAATTATACATATATTCAAGAGAGGGAAATAATATACCATGTTTACTAAATTTATTTCACTCTGAACACCTAGTAATATCTCAAAGAATCCAGCTGGCTTGGTAAACACTGGTATGTATAATGTGTCAGTGGATGGCTAAAAGAGAAGAAAAGATCATCTTGGCCATCTTATTAGAAAATTTTCATGAAGATGAAGGCATTTGAAACAAATTTTAAGAGATTGGTGAATCCTGAACAAGTAGAATGGATCTAGGTAGTTTCTTGACTAAGACAAGTTCATCAATTAAACCCTTCAGTCAAGAAGAAATCTGAAAGGGTAGTCATCAGCAGTGTCATTCTTTAAAGTTTATCAGGAAGGCTTTTTTTTTTTTTTTCTGGAGTCCTGGAGCAAATTCAACAAATAAAAAGATAATAGCTATTAGTAAAATAAGCTAAAGTGAAAACATTTTAAATGTATTGCCCACTGTATTTGTAGGAAATACCTGTAGAAGAGAGGCATGAGTAATGAGCGACTGATTTCTCTGTATTTGATAAGGCATCTAGTAATCTGTTTGTCACATTTCAGTTTCACTTTATAATTGTGAATGAACCCTGAGATACATACTACATCTTTTCAGCTCTGGCTGTCTAACAGGAACAACTGATAGTTGGAGAAAACTCTGCAAGTTCGTAGGTTATAAACTTAGGGAATTAAGGGTTGTTACCTTATTAAGACAGAATCATTAAGTCTCTAAAAGCCCATTTACAATTATTCATGGTTAACACCATTTACCTCAAATGAATAGTCCTTTCTTTTCTTCATTTTTCCAAATCAGGTCTATGAATAACGGGGTGATTAAAGCTTGAAAAGGAAAAGAGACGAGAGATACTCACATACATATCCATTTTTTATTTTCCGAAGAAAATTGTATAACTTTGCCATAAATTGCTTTCAACAAAGGCTTAGTTTACACATAAAAAGATGGTGGGACGTGAAGAGGGGGGTGGGTTGGGGGATGGCAGTGGGAGATTAACTAATAAAAGAAATCCAAAGACTATTTCTCTGAAAAGCTACATGGCAGAAGGAAGAAAATACAAACATTGGCCTTAGGACAAAGTCTCCATTGACTTCTTACATCCATCAGTCAGTGCTTACCCAAACTTCCCGCTGAAGTAGCATTTTGCGTACCACACACCTACCAATAGGTCAATTTATCCTGAAGCAGGTAAAGCACATAAAACCAAATTCCTGGGCTGCAAAGATGCAAATGATGACAAAATAAGGTGTTGACAGGGAACTTCTTATCAACAGCTAAGTCTTTAAAGGAGAAAAAAAAATCTGAGATACTCCTCAAGGTACCAGATCCATACACCAAACATTTTCTTCCAGGTTTTGTTAACTAGGGGCTGAATTGCTAACAGAACTATCTTAAAAATACATAAATTATGAGAAATTATTATTGCCATTCCTCTTCCCTTTAAGAATTGCTACATTAGGGAGCCTGGCTGCTCAGTTGGTAGAGCATGTGACTCTTGATCTCGGGGTAATGAGTTTGAACCCCACGTCGGTCTTAGAGACTACTTAAGGAAATTAAAAAAAAAAATCTACATTATTATTAGGACCCAAAGACTTGTTCACTACCCTCGTCTTTCACTTCCTTCTTGCTAATTCTTTTTCTTGATACTTTACTCTGTTCCTGTGAACCTGATTACCAAAGGTCTTTTCGAATAAACAATTCATATTTTAGGAATATAGATAATGGTATTTTTTCAGCAAGTCGAATACAATCCAAGACTCTACTTTTTGGGGCTTAACAAAAGATCGCTCATTCATTAACTAATAATACTCTAATTCCTGTCAATTGTTTCCATTGGACTATGGAATTTTTTATGGTAGAGACAGATATTATCAACCACTATTTTTTCTTAAATTATTTTCAAAATACTGTGTAAGTATAAAATAATGCACTGAAGATACACAAATATACAAGGGTATCTTTCATTATCTTAAAATAAAATGATCTCAGCCACTCCCCCATTGTATCACCCCAGGAAGTAAAAATCATGGAATACAACTATTTCTTCACCTCTCACCATGGCAAAAATGACAGACAGAATGCATAAGCTAAGTCTGCTCTGGAATGGTAAAAAGGCAAAACTGAGGAAATAAGGAAGATCCAGGTGATTGAGAATTGAGAGCTAAGTAAAAGATAAGGATAGGAAAGAGAGAGAGACTGACAGACAGACCCAAGTCCATATAATTACACTGTAGGAAATATAAGATCCAGATAAGAACATGGGTGCTGAGATAGGAAGAACAGGGTCCTGGGAGTCAGGCTATTGCATTCTTGCCCCACCTCTCAGATACCAGCGTTATGATGCTGGCTTCTGTTTCCTCATCTGGGGTATAAGGAAATTGAACAAACTGCCTCTGATATTCCATCTTTAACTTTCTAAGAATCAATGGAAGGCTCCCAAGTGGTGGAAGGTAATATAAGCCAAGATGGAAATTTGGAGGAATCTGAAGCCTAGCAAGACTCTCACAGAGGGAGTGAAGACAGGAACGGCCAAAGTAGGAAAAGAAACTGAGAGAAGTTGAAGAGTCAAGAACAGATCCCACATGAACGGTCTCCATTTTTCTACCAACACTCTAAGAGAAGAGAAAATAACCCAATTTAATAACCTAAAATAAATCTAATAATGTACTTACTGCTATTAGGTTGAGCCGTATATAAAACTGTTGATATTCAGTTGTGACAAAACTAGCAATTTCATATGGTTCAAGTTAATTATTTTCCATTATCCCATTTGGAGACAAGGAGTCCTCATACCGATGATAATTAGCTGATTTACATAGAAAACAACATATTTGAGCCCTTAATTTTTTTATAAAGCTGATATTAGTCAGTAACTAGTAGAACTATTAAATGACCCACACCAACTACTGTGGTTAGATTACTCTCCTTAAGACTGTAATTCTGAGATGCTATATCCTCTCTTTCTCCCAGCATATTATGCCTTAATTTTCCACCAAGAAAACGGAATCATAGAATCACAGAAATGAAAACATACAATTTTATTTTATTTTTTATTTTTTTATTTAAAAAATGTAATGTTTGTATTCATTTTTGAGAGACAGAGTGTCATCGGGAGGGGCAGAGAGAGGAGACACAGAATCTGAAGCAGGCTCCAGGTTCTGAGCTGTCAGCACAGAGCCCAACGTGGAGCTTGAACCCACAACCTGTGAGATCATGACCTGAGCCTAAGTTGGATGCTTAACCGACTGAGCCACCCAGACGCCCCCATACAATTTTATTTTTTTAACATTTTATTTATTTGTTTGTTTGTTTATTTTTTTTGTTTATTATTTTTTATTTTTAAGTAACCTCTACACCCAGTGTGGGACTCAAACCCACAACTCCAAGATCAAGAGTTACATGCTCCACTGACTAAGCCAGCCAGGCGTCCCAGGTAATATACAATTTTCTTGAGAGTACATAAAAAGACCTTGAGATGCCGTGACCTATGGAAAAAAGTTTAAACAATACAATAAACCATTACTCTATGGGAGAAGGGTTACAAGTAATACCATAGAAAAGAGACCAATTATGTACAGAAAAGGTTGGCAGTAAAGAAAGATGCTGAACCTACAAGAGAAAGGGGTATCCCAACCACAAGCTCAAAAACTTCAAATTGATCCTTGCCTAATCATGAAGGAACTGAAAGAAGCATTTAGTTATGTTACTGTGGCTCTCTAGTAGAAGGAACTAGCTCTAAGGAACCAAGAAACTAAAAAGAGAAGTAAAAAGCGGTGGCTCAATTTTTGCCATCCAAACACAAACACCAAAGGATCAGTTAGTGTTGTAAAAAGAGGACTGACATCTGGAGATCTGAGTTTGGGCCCTAACTCTCGTCACTAACTTGTTGCGATCTTGAGCGAGTCTTCACCTTCCAAAATATGAATTTTCACCTCCTCAAAGTGAGGGGGTGTAACAAATGATCTAAAACAATATAATTTCAAACTGACAGAACATTTCAAGAATAGTAGAAGGAATCTTAACTACAGAGAACACACAGTAGGGAGGTGGGTGTGGGGGGATGGGTGAAGTAGGTGCTGGGGATTAAGGATGCACTTGTTATGATGAACACTGGGTGTTGTATGAAAGTGTTGAATCACTATATTGTGCACCTGAAACTAATATTACACTGTATGTTAACTAACTGGAATTTAAATAAAAACTTAACAACAACAACAAAAGAATAGTATGGGGCACCTGGGTGGCTCAGTCAGTTGAGCGGCCGACTTCCGGCTCAGGTCATGATGTCACGGCTTGTGAGTTTGAGCCCCATGGCGGGCTCTTGGGCTGGAAGCTCGATCGGAGCCTGGAGGCTGCTTCCAATTCTGTGTCCCTCTCTTGCTCTTCTCCTCCTCCGCTCTGCTCCTCCTATGCTCATGCTCTGTCTCTCTCTCTAAGAATAAATAAAACATTAAAAAAAAAAAAAAAGAATAGTAGAAGGAACTCCTCTTAAGTTTTTTATCCAAATCAAATTTTATTACCTCTGCTCCATATGCCTTATTATTCTACCTTTATATATATAGACTTATAAATATATGCATTTTTTCGGAACCATTTGAGACTTAGATATCATACTCTTTTACTCCTAAATACTTCCGTGTGTTATTTACTAAGAACAAGGTCATTCTCTATGCAGCCACAGTATAGATATAAAAATTGGGACATTTAACATTGATACAATACTATTATCTAATTCACGATCCATGTTAAATGTTGCCATTTGCACTAAAAGCATTTTTTAGGGCTTTTTTTTTTTTCCTAGTCCAGGATCAAATCTAAGGTCACACACTACATTCAGTTTTCATGTCTCTTTTGCCTCTTTTAATCTGGACCAGTCCCTCAGCCTTTCTCAGCCTTTCTGTTGTTTCCTGACCTTGACTGACGTTTTTGAAGGGTGCAGGCCAGTTATTTTGTAAGATGGCTCTCAATTTGGGTTTGTTTGACATTTCCTCATGATTAGATTCAGTTTGTACATTTTTGGCAGGATTACCAATGAAGCAATGTTGTGTCCTCAGTACTTCTTATTAAGAGATGACGTAGGCTTGATGACTTGGTGAAGGTGGTATTAAAGAGGATCCTCCACTATTTCCCCTTTATAATTATTAGTTTATGGAGAGATACTTCACCATGCAAATATCCTGCTCCTCATCAAACTTTCATCCATCTTGCCAGTTTCAGCATCCATGAGTGAGTTTCACACTCCACCATTTCATCTATATTTACTAGTTGTCATCCTCTGATAGGAAATGCTTTCACTTTTCCTACATTTATATAATGACTTATTTACTTCTTTATATCAGTGTGGACTCATAGGCTCTTATCTCATTCAATGGTTTATAACCCATTACTAATAGTAATTATTTTGATTAAAGCAGGGTTCTTTTTTTTTTAAGTTTATTTATTTTGAGAGAGAGAGGACACAAGTTGAGGAGGGGCAGAGGGAGGGAGAGACAGAATCCCAAGCAGGCTCCATGCTGTCAGCACAGAGCCCGATGTGGGGCTCAAACTCACAAACTGTGAGATCATGACCTGAGCCAAGCTCAAGAGTCAGACATTTAACTAACTGTGCCACCCAGGTGTCCCAAAGCAAGGGTTCTTAATCATTCTTTGTACCATGGACTCCTTTGTCAATGTGGAGAAGCCTACAGACCTCTCGTCAGAATGATGTTTTTAAATTCATTAAATAATTACAGACGATATTACATAGGTTTCCAAATGCAACATACTGAAATAGTGATCAAAATATTAAAAATTTATCATACAATGTGCTTCATTATTAACACAATAAATAACAAGATCTAGTAGTAAAGACTTCAGGGGTGCCTGGGTGGCTCAGTCGGTTAAGCATCCGACTGGCTCAGGTCATGATCTCTCAGTTCGTTAGTTTGAGCCACGCGTCCAGCTCTGTGCTGACAGTTTGGAGCCTGGAGCCTGTTTCGGATTCTGTGTCTCCCTCTCTCTCTGCTCCTCCCCCGCTCGTACTCTGTCTCTCTCGCTCTCTCAAAAATAAAAATAAGAACATTAAATTTAAAAAAGAGTGCAAACACTATCAACAGGTCTGCAGCAACTGCAATGGGATAGGAAATTATCTGTGATTTCTATCAGTGACATTCCCAAGTACGGTACTGCTAATACTGCTATGATTTTGTTACTAACACTCATACTAAAAGGAAGTGCTAAATTTCAATATTAGTGAAAACAAAGATGTAATTTTCTCCCCATCCATGCTCGTGAATTTTATCCTGGATGCCAGGTTTAGAACCCCTGATATAGTCTCTTGGTAATCCCAGCCTCCCGAAGGCCCTACCTTAACATCACATTATTATTCAAGCCCAAAGTTTCAGTCCTCCAACATAAAAGTTATCACACAAATATAGAAAAACTAGATACGACTTGAAGACACTGATTTGAATAAAAGAATAAATTGCTTTAAGAGTCCAGGGCCCTGCAGCACTAAGGCAAAAAAAGTGGCCCCCTGAAGAACGGCCTTGAGCTGGTTGTGGGTCCAGCAAGACCCAAGGTAGAGAAACGGAAGCCCAAATAAGAGGAATGACATACCCAGGATCCCGCAAAGAATGGAGTCAGTAGCAGCAGCCAGAAAAGTCATCTTTAGAAGGCTTGGTGAATGTACTGTGGCTTCTAAAATGAAGAAACAGAACCCTTATGAATTCCGGCTTTCATGCAGGACCAACAATAAAGATATGTTTATGCTAAATGACACAGAGGTGGACAATAAAGGGGAAAACAAGGCCTAAATTCCATTAGGAAAGAGCTGATGACTTGTGTCAATTTTTCTATAGGTTTTAGTCTACAATGTGACTTTCCCTTAAGAAATCAGATAGCACCACTGTTGTCCCAGATTAGTGATAATAAACCACAGCAGCTTGACTCTACTGTCTATGGGCCACTGTTGCAGGTTATAAGTAACAATTCAGTCACATATAAGAATTCTGAAAATGATCCCCAGATTTAATAAAAAGTAGTGCATTCTCACATGTAATGTTTTCATTTCACCTAAGAAAGACTATGTTCCTGAGGTTCTCACAATTTAACTTTTGACTTTAAAAGTTAGAAACAAAATGAGATTGGGGTGCCTGGGTGGCTCAGTCAGCTAAGCGTCCGACTCGGTTTCAGCTCAGGTCATGATCTCATGGTTACTGGGATCAAGCCCTGCATTAGGCCCTGCTCTGAGCATGGAGCCTGCTTGGGATTATCTCTCTCTGCTCCTCCCCCCACCCCTACATGCTCTCCCTCTCTCTTTCAAAATAAATAAACATTGAAAAAATAAAATAAAATTCTTTAAAAAAAATAGGGGTGTCTGGGTGGTTCAGGTGGTTAAGCATCTGATTTTGGCTCAGGTCAGGATCTCACAGTTTGTGATTTTGAGCCCCATATCGGGCTCTGTGCTGACAGCATGGAGCCTGCTTGGGATTCTCTCTCTCTCTCTCTCTCTCTCTCTCTCTCTCTCTCTCTCTCAAATAAATAAACATGAAGGAAAGAAAGAAAGAAAGAAAGAAAGAAAGAAAGAAAGAAAGAAGAAAGAAAGAAGAAAGAAAGAATGAATGAAAGAAAGAGAAAGAAAGAAAGAAAAAGAAAATGAAATTGAGCTGAAAACCTAGTTACTTATCTTACAGCACCAACCCCCTGAGAAGCATCAGTTTGCAGACCAGGATGTAACTTCAAGGTTGAAGTTGCAGTGAACTCTGGTTACAGAAGCAAGAGCCCAGCAGAAACATAGAGTATGTGAATGGAGCAAAAAGTGGAAAAATCATTTTAGAAGGGCAACTTCGAATGCTAAAGTTCAAATGCAATGCTTTCTAAATTGGTCAAAAAGTACGTTAAGATTTAAGTTACATTTAATCTCTTTGACTGTAAATGATTTTCTTTGGGGGTGGGTGGGTAAGTTTGGAGTCTGTTTAAACTAATCAAAGGATTCTTCCCTCCTCCTGCTTTAGGAAGTTTGAATTCCACTGCAACCTAGATGTTACCTCTGTACCACTGGTCTTCCTTAAAATTCCTCACCAAATCTATGTATGTAGGCAACGGCTTAAATGCAAGGCTATTTATCCTTCCTGAAATAAAAACTATGTTTGTGAGCATTCATGCAAAGTTAAATAGTACATAATTCCTAATGCTTTCCCATCTTTCTTCAGCATTTAAAATCCAAAGACCCGGACATTCTTACACTTAAATTTCTCTTTCCTGACATTCTTGTTGTCTTTTTTTTCAATATTGGACGGTGCCATTATTCACATTCCCATTAAATCACTGCCCACTCCTGCTCATTTTCTGTTTAGCTTGTTCTTAACTATTCATTGCTCTGTTTCTTGATCTGCACGTTCAGAACCTGAGGACTGCACGTGAACAAGGGGAGAGAATTGTGGAAACCACAAATTAATATGTAACTTATGTTTTGTTTTTTTTTTTAAATAATAAGAAATAACAATGAGTTTTTACGGATTTGAGCCTGTAGTAGTTTTATCTCCACTACTAGATTGCATTTTAAGAATAGCCCCGTCTTAGGGCACAGGTTGGTTGAGCATCTCACGTGGCTCAGGTCACGATCTCATGGTTTGATGAGTTCAAGCCCCGCATCCAGCTCGCTGCTGTCAGCACGGGGCCCACTTCGGATCCTCTGCCCCCCTCTCTCCATGTCTCTCTCCCGCTTGCACTCTTTCTCTCTCTCAAAAATAAACAAACATTAAAAAATAAAAAATAAAAGAATAGCCTTATCATGTTCAACTTTATATCCCACGAAAGACCTAGCACATAGGAAGCATCCATTTGGTGAACAATGTTCAGAAAAGTGTTAGCACGCCACACTCTTAGTCTACTTAACAAAAAACTCTCTTGTAATGGATCTGGACTGGTTCTTAAGACCACCATCATGATTAGAAGACATCAGCCCAATAAACAATTTAGAAATATTTACAATAGAGGAAAATCATGATAAGAGTGTCATTTCACACAAAATGTAACAAAACAGATCCAAATTTACACTGCTTGGAATGAGACTCTCAAAACATTTGAATCTGAATTAAAAAAAAATTTTTTTTAATGTTTATTTTTGAGAGAGAGAGACAAGGTGTGAGCCAAGGGAAGGGGAGAGAGAGAGGGAGACACAGAATCCGAAGCAGGCTCCAGGCTCTGAGCTGTCAGCACAGAGCCTGACTGGGACTGAACTCATGACCTGCGAGATCATGACCTGAGTCAAATCTGGACGCTTCACGACTGAGCCACCCGGGTGCCCCTAAATCTGAATCAATCAATCTCTAGATATACATAAAATTATACAAGTCTCCTGTTTCCTTCAGTTCCCAGGTATAGCTTTAAAGTGTGTGGTACCAAAAGGTTTACAGTAGTGGTGCTTCAAGAATTCTCTAGGACATCTCTTGTCTCCCATGGACTTGAGATAACTTTAGAGCTGAAGCCCAGGGAAGAAGTAACTTTGGGAAGAGGGGGAATTCAGGATAATAATATCCAACCACATTAACAAAAAGGAAAGGTTATCTTTATAAAATAAAGTGGTATTAAAATTTTTTTCTAAGTTAATTTTTTTAAGAGAGGCAGAGAGAGAGGGTCTCTCTCCAAGAATCCCAAATAGGCTCAATGCTGTCAGCACAGAGCCCTACAAGGGGCTAGATCCCCAAACCATGAGACCATGACCTAAGCCAAAATGAAGAGTTGGACGCTTAACCGACTGAGCCCCCCCAGACGCCCCTAAAAAGGTCTTTTTTCTTAATCGAGGAGGCCAATTCCATCAAAATGTTTTCAAATCCTGAAAAATAAAAAAATCTCAAAGGGGGGAAGGAATAAGAGAATTAACAAGATCTAAGAGAAAATATTACACATCATGGTAAAAAACGACCTTACATTGAGCAAATAACCTCCATCACCTCTATAAGCCTGTGTCTTAAGATGCCGACTTGGCCCTTGGCCCTTCTTCTGACTTAGTAAACGCTACCTAGTTGATTTGGGGTAAATTGTTTCTATGGCTTTTGCTAACCGGTCTGTTGTGGCTTGCCCTAGAGGTTTGAGGGTCCCAAGAGAAAGACTGGGGGACTGGCTTTCCAAGGTTGCTTAAAATTGGTGGAAACCGAGGGTTTAATCTTTCCAGGGTCGGGGCGCCTGGATGGCTCAGTCGGTTGGGTGTCTGACTTCGGCTGCGGGTCGTGATCTCACAGTTCGTGGGTTCAAGCCCCGCCTCGGGCTCTGTGCTGACAGCTCAGAGCCTGGAGCCTGCTTTGGATTCTGCGTCTCATTCTCTCTTTGCCCCTCCCTCACTTGTGCTCTGCCTCTCAAAAATAAATACATGTAAAAAAAAAAAAAAATCTTTCCAGGGTCAGTTCAGGTTTGATTTGGGGAAAAAACTCGAGGAGTGTTCAGAATCCGGCCAGTCAGATCTCTGGACCTTAACTTCCCCATCTGTAAAATGGAGCAGGCGATCGCCACTCAGAGAGAGGAAGAATCACAGGATCACAACCCATGGCTCCGCCAACGTGAAAGCAGCCATCCAGTTAGGGCAAGAAGTAGGCGGCGCGCACAGAGGAGCGAGAACAGGGCAGTTCGCAGGAAGTGCTTCAGGGCTGGGAGGGGAAATAGAGGGCGGAGGCGGGAATGTGAAAACGGAGCGCTCGCTGCGGAGTTTGTACCGAAGCTCAGGGGAGGCGGGGCAAAGCTGAGGTGAAGGGGTTAGTCAGTGGATAGGCAAGATGGGCCACCTCCCCCGAAAAGAGAGGGTTGGGTGCGGGGGTGGCTCTGAGGTGGCGGCTGAGGAACGTGGGGGGAGGGGTGAAAGCGAACGCTCTCAGGAAAAGGGGCGGGAAGCGCGCGCTAGCGCGCGCATGCGCGCGCCTGGCTCCTTCAGCGCACAGGCCTGGGTTTCTGACCGCGCGCCCCGCGCCGACGGCGCGGACGTTAGAGAAGGAGGAGCCACGCGGCCCCTCCTCGCCGCGCCGGGACCTGAGCGTCCAGCCGCGCGTACCCCGTGGTGGCGGGTCATCACTTTTTTCTCCAGTGGGGGTTTAGGTAGCCGGGAAAGGAAACACGTTTGTCTCCGTTGCTTTTTTTCGTCCCCTCCCCCACGAAAAATGGGACGGGAGGTCCTGGGCGTGTCAGGGAGAGTCCGTTCCGGGTTTTCCCGCCCACTTTAACTCCGTGAGCGCTTCGACTGCGCGGCGCTTCACTCCACCGGGCGCGCCCGAGCCCTCCGCCGGAACTCGTTCCGCCTCCCCCACACGTCTTTCTCCGGCAATGCAAAGTGGGAGCTCGGACCTCTTTCCCTGAGGCCCTCAGGCCGGCTGTCACCCCCTATCTCTTCGGAGTTGCGACTCTGACTGCCCCTGGCAGCTAGAATTCTCTAATAAGGTCGCTCTGAGGGACTACTTGATGTCTCCGTGCGCTCGGTGGTGCGGCCGCGCTCTGAGCTCTTCCTGGAAACTCCCGCCTCGGGGAGCCAGGAGAGCCCGGCCGGGGGGGAGGGGAGCGGAGGGGACGCGCACGCCCCCCTGTCCCGGGGGAGGGCTCCGCGCCCCCGCCCTCCTCCCCGCGGGGAGGGGAGGGAAGGCGCGAGAGGGGGAGGGGAGGGAGCGGGGCGCGGAAACGGGGGGGGGGGGGCGCGGCTTCCCGCCCCACCCCCCACCTCGAGAACAACGGGTTCCCGCTGCTGCCCCCTGCCGCCCACAGCGCCCCGCACCCCGCGCCCCTCCCCGGCCCCGAGAGGGGCGTCGGGGGCGCCGCCGCCGCCGGGGCCGTGGGAACCGGTGCCGAGACTTACAAGAACTGACCGGTTTCCTGTCAGAAAACTTCCAGTTACTTTAGAGAAGCCGGTTGGGCCAACTTGGTCCCCGCCGGAGTTGGCCACATTTCACTACAGCCTGGTGACCTCCCTTCTACTTTAAAACAACGGGGAATAATCTTGGGGGAGGCAGTGGGTTGATAAAACCAAGAGCAACACCACGTTGCACCGCGGCGACTCAAAGGAAATTAAACAAAATACTGACGGGGGGGAATTTTTAAAGGGCTACCCAACAGAAGGAACTCGGGTTTTTCAAGTTAAAGCTTCTCCCCCCGCCCCCCGCAACTGTATGTACACAAAGATGTAAGTCAGGAGCGTTCACCCGAGCAGTACATCAGCTCGTGAGCTTGCTTGAGTTTGTAGTCCAAAACACCTTCCCGAACTTTTAAAAAGGCGGTTGTTTCGGAATCCAACAGGAAAAAAACCAATTCGAAAGAGCCTGAAAAAGTTCAATTAGAATAGCAGCCACATTTCAACATTTCCCAGATTTTGCAATATTAAACTGTGAGGGTTTGAGCCAAATTTTAAGGCAGGAATTCTCACTGCCAAATTACAAATTTCTCAAAATGAGGGGTGTTCAACCAAATTGCTGCCAGACCCCATAAACAGGCACTAACAGCACTGCTATAATTACACCTTATTATCTCCCTCTCAGTCTTCCTTGATTCACTGCCGGGTAAAAAATCCTCATCCCGGGTGTCACTAGCTGGCCTTTTTCTGGGGCTGAACAATCACACACCTCCCGTTCCTCAGTTCACCCAGTGCCTCTTTAGCTGTATAACTGATCTGCCTCTATTCCATTCTTCACAGTCCGTCTCTTCCTAAAATGGAACCCAATCAGATGGGTTCTTTTCACCCCCCCCCCCCCAGCTTCCCTAGGGACTAAGAAATGAAGACGATGAAAACAAATTTATCGGAATTACTCACAAGAAACATTTCTTCTTTGAAGAAAAGGATTTAGGCCAAGAAACCAAATTTGTTGTTTAACTCAAGCCCCCTACAGGGATTTAGCATAGTGGGTTGAATGCAGTTAAACCAGCTTAATCACTTTCTTTGTTCTGGGCTCTTTGCATTTATTTAATGTTGTATTTTAACACGATTTGACACAACCTATACTAATTTCTTCTGTTAGTGTAGAGTCTGCATTGTAGACCGTACAACATAAGCAAACAGAAGTTTCTGCGGAACATTGGGCGTTTTGTAGAATTCGGTACTAAGCTGCTATATGACCAAGACCAAAGCAGTAGGGTGGTTTGGGGGGTGGGGGGAAGGGGAGGTGGGAAGTCACGTTTTCATTTTTAAATCCAGAGATTTTTAAAGCACAAAAGATTGGCCAAGGTAGACCACTGAATTCTTTGGGTAAGATCTGTAGCTCCCCCGCTCTCACTAGGAGTCATATTTACTCATTTTCGCCTGGAAGTTTTGTTGTTGTTGTTGTTGTTGTTGTTTTGTTGTTTCAACAGCAAGAAAAGAAAGATCATGCTGGATCTCATCCCCGCTAGATTTTAATTCTTCTAGCCTTTCTCCCTCTTAAATAACAATCCTACCCTGCTTCTCACCAGCCCCAGATTGAGGGGCATTCATTCACAAATGACTCCTGAGCCTCTTTCTGAAAGTCTGCTTCCTTATAAAGCCAAAACCTCAATACTAAGGCTCAATGAATTAAGGCTTGTAAAGATGCAGGCGGAAAACTTAAATGCCTGGAGAAATAATCTCCTTTCTGTTTTGGCTTTATCCAACATGCAGGAATATCTGTCCTTTACTATGTGGGAGCCAGACACTGTTCTAAGCTCTTTATATGAATTAACTCCTCACAACTGGCCTAAGGAGTGGGTACAATTGTTGCCATTATTTTACAGATGAGGAAATTAAGACACAGAGAAGTTAAGTAACTGGCACAAGATCACCCAGGCTGGAAACTTCAGAGACAAGGTTTGAACTCAGGCTGCTTCCGTTATTCTTCTCATCATCCAAGCTAGTTATTACTTTAACTGTCCATAGAGTGGAGGGGTCACTGTTCGTTCATCACATTTTGCATTCAGGATGTCCCCTATAAGACGAAGTCCTGGGCCATGGTGTGTGTGTGTGTGTGTGTGTGTGTGTGTGTGTGTGTGTGTTTTAAATTTTTTTTTTCAACATTTATTTATTTTTGGGACAGAGAGAGACAGAGCATGAACGGGCGAGGGGCAGAGAGAGAGGGAGACACAGAATCGGAAACAGGCTCCAGGCTCTGAGCCATCAGCCCAGAGCCCGACGCGGGGCTCGAACTCACGGACCGCAAGATCGTGACCTGGCTGAAGTCGGACGCTCAACCGACTGCGCCACCCAGGCGCCCCTGTTTTAAATTTTTTAATGTTTGTTTATTTTTGAGAGAGAGAAGAAGAGAATGCAAGTGGGGGGGGGGGCTGAGAAAGAGGGAGACACACAGAATCTGAAGCAGGCTCCAGGCTTTGAGCTGTCAGCTCAGGGGCCCAATGCGAGACTCGAACCCCCGGACCATGAGATCATGACCTGAACTGAAGTCGGACGCTCAACAGACTGAGCCACCCAGGCGCCCTCTGGGCCGTGTTTTTTTCCTCTGGAACTCCAGTAAAGTGAAATTCGTTGAGATCTGCTCATGAAAAGCATTCCCAAATCAAATTACTCTCTTGGAAGCCAGCCTCAAACTGCTAGCATATGTATTTGTAAATGCTAACCAGGACAGACGCGTCCAAACTCACCGGATTCAGAACATGCCTACCTCGCATTATAAAGAAAAAAGATGGTTAGAAAGCAATTTGGATTCTCTGATATTGAACTAGGTAGAAAGCAGGAGGTGAAGTGGGAAGAGATAAGGTGATAGAAACCAAGAGAAAATGAATGTAACATATGTGCACATGCAGAGATCAGTACTACACTGCAAGAATGAAGATCAAGGTCATGCAGAAGAAGAAAAGCATGTGCATGTGTTACGACAGAACTAGAAAAGGAACATAAAACCTAAAAACGACATGGCAAGGGGAGGCAGTGGGGAGTCAGGTTGGGTTTTCCCCCATAGGGAGTTCAGATAAATTAAGTAGAATTTTAGGCTGGATTAAGAGAAATATAGCATCTAGAACAAGGGGGGGGGGGGTGGGGGTGGGAATCCACTTTATTCTGTATTAGACCACATCTAAGTGACGTGTTCACTTTTAAAGGGATGTAATAAAGAGCAACCAACCAAGATGGTGAGGAGACTTGAACCCCTGGGTAATGAGGAAAAGTTGAAGAATTCATGAGTGATAGAAGAACCATGTTGAAATACCTGAAAGGCTACTGAATGAAAAGGAAATTAAACTCATCCTGGGGCTGCCCCAAGACTAGAACTGATGATTAGGAGCTTTAGAAACACATGTTTTAGTTCGGAATATGGAAGAAGTCATGTAATAGACTTAGAATGTAGCAATCTCCATCCACATCCATCACTAGAAGCATACAAAATGCACGTGGTGGCTGGACTATATAATGTTCAAGGTGCCTCTCATCCTTGCTTTGACATTCACTTAGACACCGTAAAAAGAGGAAAAACAATATAACGCACCTCATTAGTTTGTTGAGAAGCACTTAGCACACACCGTTATAAGTAATAGCACTCACTAAAAGTCAGCTGCTAATAACATCGATGAAGTTCTAAGATTTAGTCTTTATAAATTTATCAGTGGGAGATTATTTAAGCCTTGTGTTTATAGATCACCTTTTTGGCATTATCAATATTATCCTGAATGGTGGCTTGGGTATCACTTAAGCAACTTTAGGATATCCCGATGCAACTAAAACTTATTTAGTAGCATCCGGGGAGCAATCTTGTGAATTCTACACCGTCAGGATCTTACAAGTTGAATTGTAGCACTATGCTGCGATTCCAGAGGTAAACGATATGATAAGATAATGTGAGGTGACTGTTGGAAGGGTGAAGAAAATAAACTTAATAAAATCTGGCAGACCGAGAGAACTCCAGCAGCATAGCTTTGTGTTAATTGTTGAAAAGCAACAGCAGCTGAGGTCAGCCTTGCGTTTCACATACGAGACACAGAGGAAATGGCTCATCTTGAGCAAAAGGTGTCACGAAGTCCAAGAAACCAACTGGGAGAGCTGGGTACAGAGACAAAGACAAGCCAACCAGTGATCTGATTACCTGCTTACCCTGGGAAAGTAGTTCTGTAAAAACGTTGCTATGTCACGGAGAATAAGGCTGACCTCAGCAGCGTCTTCAACAAAAAGAAAACGTGACTGCTAAGAAGGACAATGAAGTTGTCTTAGCATCACACTTAATTCCTCTTGGCTCCTCCAACCCCAAAGGGAAAATGGAGAGGAGGCAATACAGCTGTAAAGCAGGACAAAGCTGGGGCTAGATGAGTGACTAGAGCCACTGGCCTTACCTCTCCAGGCCTCAGTTTTCCCATCTGTGGAATGGAAATAATAGCATACATAGCGTCATTGTGAGGCTTATAGCATTTTTGTGAGGATTATAGGATAGGTTACATGTAAAATATACTTAGGGCAGTGTCTGACACATAGTAACTAATAACATCATCAGAATACAGTTTTATTGGAGAAGGGCAGAAATTGTGGCCACGTGATAGTGTTTGCGCTATAGCTTCTGCCATAGAGAGATAGCAACATTAGACAAAGGGGATGGAGAGCCACGACCCCCACACACAAACCAACCCTCTCAGCACTAAAGGGCCTAAAGCTTAGAACTTAACATAATTTATAGAAGGCCAGCGGAAATAGAATTGCAAGTGTCCTTGCTCCAAACGCAAGGGAAATAATTTCCCTTCTCCCTCCTTTGGTTCTGTTTTTTTTCTTCATGCTTTAATCATTTTGACACCAAGCTGTACAAAAGTAATTTAAAATTAACATGTCTGACACTTGGTAGCTAGCAGAACCTGATTCTGAACCCTGCCCCCTCTCCAGGGCAGCCAGAAGTCTTCTCTGATTGGCCACTGGTCCTGCAGCAGCTGATGAAGGGCCCAGGAAAACACATCCAACAATTAATTTGCTAATTTAGTTTTCTGTTTAATTTGAAACCAGAAAATCCTCAATCACTCAGGAGCTTGGTTTTCTGGCTCAAGCATTGGCTTCTGAAACTTCTTGTTCAGTAGCGAGCAAAGAAACAGAAGAGAAAGGGAGAACGCTTACCTTTTTAGGTACATGCCATAACCCCATGCCCTTCTCTCAAAATGGTTTTCTATAGGATCGCAGCTCACAAATCTTTTTACAAGAAAAATTGAGAGTAATACATTCATGTTCCACGTAAGTAAACTTCTTCTTCAGTTATGGGGAATTTCCAGACCAATATGTATTCAGGATTTAGAAAACTACCTTAGGGTTACAGACAGACTCTTAGAGGGTTTCTACCGCTGGAAAGAAACACTGCTCCGGGGCGCCTGGGTGGCTCAGTCGGTTAAGCATCTGACTCTTGATTGCCTGAGTTCAAGTCCTGAGTCAGGCTCTCTGCTGACAGCTCGGGGCCTGCTTGGTATTCTTTCTTTCGCTCTCTCTTAAAATAAATAAACTAAAAAAAAAAAAAAAAAAAAAAAAAAAAGTGGTATTGCTCTGTTGTGAAGCAGCTTTCAGGTTCCCTGGGAACTTTTCTGTTGATTTCGAAAGGAAGAGGCAAAGGCAATTTGTATTGGAGGTAGAAAAAAATTGTATAAGAGAGTTTAGTGAAAAGATACACACAGGTCTTTCTGGTAGTTTTTTTCCTTTCTGGAGAGAGTTTCAGAATTAAGAGGGGGGCCTAGGGGCGCCTGGGTAGCTCAGTTGTTTAAGAGTCTGGCTTCGGCTCAGGTCATGATCTCATGGTTTGGTTCGTGGATTTGAGCCCTGCATCAGACTCTGTGCTGACAGCTCAGAGCCTGGAATCTGCTTCGGATTCTGTGTCTCCCTCCCTCTCTGCCCTTTCTCCACTTGCACTCTGTTTCTCTCTTTCTCTCTCTCTCTCTTTCTTTCAAAAAATGGATAAACATTTAAAAAAATTTTTTTTATTAAAAAAAACACACACACAGATTACTGGGTTGTCTTCTCCCTGAGATTCTGTTTTGTTCGGTCCAAAATGGGACCCAGGAATCTGTATTTTTTGCAGGTGTTCCAGGTATAGCAGTCTCCTGATGAGAGTTGGAGAATCATTGCTCATAGTAAACAGTGAAAGAGTCACTCGGCTTGAGTATGAAAATTTGGGTATAAACAATATATGTACTTATTTACATCACACAGTGACCTTATCAATGGGCATTGCCACTGCCAGACTTACACCTCAGGGCACAAATTGGAAGGCAGATAACCTGGTTAACCTTTTGTGGCATCTGGTATGTTTGGAATCCAAATCTCCTTTCACCTTATGATTTCTTTGTAATTGCAATTGCAGAGGTCAGGTTGATAGAATTGACAACATTGTAGCTGGTTAGAAACAGGGATTCATTTCCCATCCTTTTCCATTTGTTGCAATCTGTAGTATTTGAGGACTGATATTTACAGGCAGGGAGTCTTGGGCATGTGAAAAAAGCTGGTCAGATTCTGCCCCAGGCACAACGGGCAAAATTGGTAAAATGTTCCTGCCCAGTCCTCACCCCATATCCTAAATCCAGCTCAAGTGTTAAATGATGAAGGATTAAGCTGTGATCCCCTCCTGAGGTACTTGTGTTTCAGAGAGAATCCTCTGGAAGTGAGAGGAGAGGATTATCTTAATGACTCCCAACCTTACTTGATAGGCAGAGGGCCAGATCCCAAGATTCGGGGGAGCATTTTCTTAGAAGATGACCCCCTGAGTACCTCTTTGCTACCTTCTGTACTCTACCGTCCTCAAGAAACAATGACCATGAAAGTTTCCAGTCATTTTTCTCAGAGCTGAGGGAACGGGAGCCTTTTTGTTTAAATGTGGACATGTTGGTCTGCTGTGGCTGGTGTCAGAAGAAGCATCTAGGTCACAGAGTCCCATCGCCGTTTTGTCAAAATGCCATATTCTGAATTTTCCATATTCTCACACTACTAAATTCAAAGAGAGAACCCATGAAATGTTTTTTTTTTATTCATTCAACAAATAAATTTATCAAGTGCTATTTTTTTTTAATGTTTTAATGTTTATTTATTTTTGACAAAGAGAGAGAGAGAGAGAGAGAGAGAGCATGAGTGGGGGAGGGGCAGAGAGAGAGGGAGACACAGAATCTGAAGCAGCCTCCAGGCTCTGAGCTGTCAGCACAGAGCCCGATGCGGGGCTCGAACCCACGAACCACGAGATCATGACCTGAGCCAAAGTCGGACGCTCAACCGACTGAGCCACCCAGGCACCCCTCAAATGCTATTTTGTCCCAAGTACTGTCCTATATTCTAGAGATACAACAATGAACAGCTAAAATTCGTGGAAGCTACATTATAGTGGAGGACAGGGATGAGGAAAGGGCAAGATATAAACAAAATAAATAGTTATATGGTTTGTTGAATGATGAATGTTGTGGAGAAGAAAACAGTCATAGAATGGAAATGAGAAGTGTTGGGAGGGGGGAATGTTTAAATTTTAAACTGAATAGGCAGGGAAGCGCTCACTGAGAAGGTGTCACTGGAGTAAAGACCTGGAAGAGGTGAGGGAGCAAGCCAGCCATATAGATATCTGGTAAAAAAAAAAAAAAAAAAAAAAAAAGGAATTCCTGGGGCACCTGGGTGACTCAGTTGGTTAAGCTTCTGACTTCGGCTCAGGTCACGATCTCGCAGTTCATGGGTTCGAGCCCCGCATCGGGCTCTGTGCTGACAGCTCGGAGCCTGGAGCCTGCTTCGGATTCTGTGTCTCCCTCTCTCTCTGCTCTTCGTTTGCTCATGCTCTGCCTCTGTCTCTCAAAAATAAACATTAAAAAAAAAAAAAAAAAGAGTTCCTGATAACTAGTTTAATACCTCTCAGAGCATAGGTTAAGAGTCAGGACTTGCAAATTCTAACCTAACTCTAGTATCTTTGCTAAATGCACAATAACTTCCCCTTTGAAAGTTACTCAACCCTTAAAGCTATGAAGTCTTCTAAGGCTTCGTTGAAATTTTCATATCAAAAAGTAAATTTTATTTTTTTCCCCTGAAAGCCAAATAGTACTACTGTAGTCACTTAGAGGTATGGAAATCCACCCAAAAAACAAACAAATAAAACTTCTTGCAGTTTTCAGCCCAAAGATTTTCATTTTGTAAATTTACTTTAACTTAAAACATTATTCACATAAATAATTAGACATTGGACTTTAAATGGATTATTTGTTTAAAACATGAAAAATAGTTTCTTTCATTCGGTTCTCAGAACAAATTGTGAAATGTGCAAGACTAGTATTATGCTCAGTTTACATAAGAGAATGCTAAGGCTCAGAGAGATTAAGTGCCTTGCCTTAGGTCACACAGCCAATAAGTGGTTGAGCCAGTGTTAAAACTCAAGCCTTTTGACTTTAAATCCCATGTTTCTTCCCTCTATCATAGCTGCCACTTCGGTTCCCAATTTAGGAAAACAGCTACACCACAGTATTTACTTACAGAATTTAAGCAGCCTCTAGATGCCCTGTGAAACCACATCTGTCACATAAAAAAGAAAAATATCAACAGTATATTGGAAAAGCTAGTTGCGAAGTTAAACTAAAAACCAAAAGGACAGACAGCTGGCACCAGTTCCTAAGGCCTCAGTTTTAAAGGCTGGAAGTCTAAATCACAGAAGAAATATTATACCTTTCTACCACTGGGCTCTGGTACAAGGAATGCTTTCCACCTTGGTCAGAAGAGATGCTGAGAAGCAGCATAATGTTCCATTAAGTACTAAAATTTATCAATACCCTAGTTCAGGCAAAAGGAGATATAGAGAAAGAAGTGGTTATATTTCTGGAATGTGGTTCTTTCCCCCCATTTCCAAAACCACTAGAGTCAGGACCCTTGTCACTTATTCCTCACGTTTCTGTAAAAGCCTGCTATCTGGGTTTCCTAACTCTGTTTCTCCTTTTTCTCTGACCTGTTTCTCAAACCTTTATTGTACATTCTCCAGATTAAGCTTCCTAAAGTACTGTCATCCTTTTGCGTGAAGACCTTTAATGACCCTAAAATAGAATTAATTTCAATAAAAGAGGAGTCAGTCTAGCATTCAAGACCTTATCTAATGTAACTTACTAAAACTGACACAAGATGAAAGAAAAAATGTGAATTGCCCTATCTCTATTAAAGAAATTGAATTTGTCATCAATTATGTTCCATAAGGAAAGCTCTAGGCCCAGAAGGTTTCACTGGCAAACTCTAGCAAGCATTTAAGGAAGAAGTGACATCAATCTAACACATATTCTTTCAGAATATAGAAGAAGAGGGCATATTTCCATCTTGTTAGAACGTCTCTAGCCAGCCAGATCTTTGACACTGTGGTCCCAACCACCGAAAATTTTGTGTTCTCTAATTATCCTACACACAACATGTGGCATGCCTTTGCCGGCACTTTCCTTTTCTTGGAATGCCCTCCCCACTCCCTATGCCTCTACAAATACTTTGGATGGATAAGATTCTTAGATGATTTGAAGCTGAGGTCTATTCTTTTGTGTCACCTGCCTGTAAAGACAAATACATCCTTAAGAAGTGAGCACAAAAAAATTGAACCCATCAGTGTTAGTACTATATATATAGACATTAAGCCCAGCATAGTGTACAGAAAAAAAGAGTCAAGGGATTTTATGATTCAACAGGGAGAAGTGTTTCCACTCAGCAACAAAAGGCACTATAGAATTGTGCAAAATGCAAAGAAAGTGAGATTTTAAAAAAAGAAAAAGAGGGGCACCTGGCTGGCTCAGTCGGTGGAGCAGGTGACTCTTGATCTTGAGGTTGTGAGTTTGAGCCCCACATTGGGTGTAGAGATTACTTAAATAAAATCGTTAAAAAGAAAATTAGAAAGAATAGCAGCAGAATACCAATAAAAGCCTTTTATGTCACTCAGCCTTTCAACAAATATTTATTGAGAGCCTACTGGGAGCCAAGCATTCTGCCAGGCATTGACCACACTCTTGGGGGTCTCTGCCTTCGTAGAACTCACCATCTAGTGGAAGAGACGGACGATACACAGGAAAACAGAATTATAAATTGTGATTAACTTTCCTGAATGGAAAGAACAAACCCTGAAAAGAAAGAATAATGGTGGGAACCTGGGAACCTGTTTTTAAATTGATGGTCAGGAAAGGCCACTCTGAGGTAGTAGTTTCTCGCAGGATCAGAAGGCACCAGCCATCTGGATGAGGGCCATTCCAGGCAGAGAGAGGAGACTATGTGATAGTTCTGAAACTGGAAAGTTGTCAAGTTCTTTATCAGCCAGATAAGAAGGTCAAGGTGGCTGGTGGGTTGGACAGGTAGGTGAGGCTCCACCATGAAGTGTCTTCCTGGATTTGGAAGGAGTTTGGATTTTATTCAAAATACAGTGGGAAGCCAGGTTATACGTTACAGGTTGTAAGTTAACGAGAAAAGTATTGAGAAGACACGAGATTCATAATATTTCAAAAGGCATCATTTACTCCCAGGATTCAAGGGACGTCTGTTGAGTATTGCTCTACCAGGTATTATTCTAAGAATTTTCACATCCCATTCAATTCTCACCATAGACCTGTGAGAGAGTTATTACTATCATCATCGTCACTTTTCTTACTGAAGAAACAGATGCTCAAAGAGGTTCAGGGACTTGCCCAAGATCACAAAACCCAGAAGCCATGGATTTGAGATTTAGATTCCCCTGATTCAAGGCCTCTGCTCATCCCATTAGATTATCTAATAGTTACTCAGGCCCAACCAACATCCACAATATACTTGACTCCTCTCTGTTTCTCAAATACCCCCGTCATGTCCATCAGCAATTCCTGGCACCTTTACCTCTAAAATCTAACCACTTGTCATCATCTCCATTGCTGCCACTCTGACCTAAGCCGCCATTGTTTCTTGCTTAGATTCCTGCAATTGCCTCCCAACTGTTGTTCTCCTTGCTTCTGCCCTTGTTCTCCCACCTTCTGTTTTCTACCCAGTGGCCAGAATAAAGCTTTTATTTTTTTTATTTTTTATTTATTTATTTTTTTTTTAAATTTTTTTTTTCAACGTTTATTTATTTTTGGGACAGAGAGAGACAGAGCATGAACGGGGGAGGGGCAGAGAGAGAGGGAGACACAGAATCGGAAACAGGCTCCAGGCTCTGAGCCATCAGCCCAGAGCCTGATGCGGGGCTCGAACTCACAGACCGCGAGATCATGACCTGGCTGAAGTCGGACGCTTAACCGACTGCGCCACCCAGGCGCCCCCAGAATAAAGCTTTTAAAACATAAATCATATCATAAAATATGTCATTTCTCCAGTAGCTTTCCATCTCCGAGTAAAAGCCTACAGTGACTTACAAATCCTTCCAAAGCCTGCCCCATGCTCTCCCACTTCCTTGACCTGTATCCTACATCTCTCCCTTGGCTCATTCTCTTCAACTACACTGGTCTCCTTCAAAGGGGCAACTCCTGCCTCAGGGCCCTTGCACTTGCTGTACCCTCTGCCTAGAATTCTCCTCCCTGTCATATTTGACTTTCTCCCTTCCTTTTTTTTAATTTTATTTTATTAAAAAAAATTTTTTTTTCAACGTTTATTTATTTTTGGGACAGAGAGAGACAGAGCATGAACGGGTGAGGGGCAGAGAGAGAGGGAGACACAGAATCAGAAACAGGCTCCAGGCTCTGAGCCATCAGCCCAGAGCCCGACGCGGGGCTCGAACTCACGGACCGCGAGGTCGTGACCTGGCTGAAGTCGGACGCTTAACCGACTGCGCCACCCAGGCGCCCCCCCTCTCCCTTCCTTCTTTTATGTCTCAGCTCGGGGAGTCCTTTCTGTCCATCCTTGCTAAACTGAAAAGCTCCGTTCAAACCATAATCCCCATCTCCCTTAACTCTCTGATTCTTTATAATCCCTTTTACTATTTTACTTGTTTATTGTTTGGCACCCCCCCCCCACACACACACCCTTTAGAATCTAAGTCCCATGAGGACAGGAACTTTTCTGTTCTTAGAACATGGTTTTCAGCTCCTAGAACACCACCTGGCACATAGTAGGTGCTCAATGAACAGAGGCAGATGACTAAAGAACAAAGCCTATTTGTTCAAAGACTAAGGAAACAGAAAGTCAAAGTCAGTCTTCTGAGGATGGGAAATCACTTTGTAAATTAAGAAGTGGCGTGGAAGTTTATTTCTTCCAGTTGGTTCTTTGAATTCTAAGCCTTAAGAACCACTTCTGAAATCCTTAACTAAATTGAGTGGACCCAAATGATCTTGGTTTATGCAATGCTGCCTTTTGGTAGGCCACCAACTACATAACTGATATTGCCAGGGAACCCTGTCTTGCCCTCCTTGGCTTCATTGGAAAGCCAGCAAGGACCCCTTCTCTTTTCTAAGGCACCCTTGCGTGCCTTTGGAGTTTTAGAGTTTTTATTCTGGGCAATGGGAGTGATGGTCGATGCTCTATCTGTGGTTGGGATTCTATACAGGGAAAGTCATTCAATTAAATCAAGCAGTATTGAATTCTTAATTGACACAAATGAGACAGACAGACAGCTGGAGGAGTGGGGGAGGGACAGGGAGCAGGTGCTCTGCATAATGGAGAAAGAGGAGGGGCAGAATATAAATTCAAACTGATGTTGGAGAAGCTCATCTGAGAATGTAGATTTTGTGTCACAAGAAAGGTAAGTTTTGCCACAGCTTGCTTTACATACAGCAGAATGGATCAGGTGGTAGCTTTGCCAAGGATAAGACAACAGGTTTCAAGTGCTCGTGCCATTTTGGCTGCCCCCATGGCCCAGTCTGCCTCTTTTCAGGTACTGTCATTTGTGAGAATCACTCTGGGTAAAACCTGGGTTTTGGTTTTTGGTTTTGTTTGTTTGTTTGTTTCAAAATAACCTCAGCAGATAATGTTTGAATAAAAGAGACCACTTTTTAAATTCCATTTCTCAAATACAGGGATCCTTAGTGCATGAGTTAGGAAGGTAAAGGAAAACCTGTTTCCAGATCTTCAAATGCCAGATATATGGGGCATTCCTGCAGAGAAGGCATGTCCCTAGACAACTCTGGAATTTCCTCTGAGAATGTTGGGGGCATTTTTCCTCTCAGCACCCTCTCGATCAGAGCTTTGACTCCCCAGCTTAGACAATTCTTCTCTGTATCCATGGGAATTGCTCCCATAATTAGCAGTGTCTCCTGCCTGGAACACAGACAAGTAAATGTTCAAACCTGGCAGCTGATCCTGGGAAGGAGAGCTGATTAAATCTTCCCTGTTGAGAGGCACCTCTTTGATTTATATGTGACACCTACATCCTCCACCTCAGGTTTGTCTGAGGGAAGCAGTTTCACCCACGTCTTCATAACCAGGGACCCTAATATTTAAAGACATTGAATCTTAAATGGAGACTACTGGTTTCTCAAGTCAACTGACTCAGGAAAATGCATAGGTGATTTTTCCTCTCTCCTCGCCCCTTCTCCACTAAACACCACCCTGCATTTGCTGTGATGAAAACTCCTGCTGCACAGGTATCATCAAATGCCAGGGGACTTGAGAAATAAAAGGAGCTCAGAACACCACTAAGTACACATAAGTATTAACTACAAATGGAAGAGTGAAGGAGTGGGCAAACTATTTCTTTAGAAGTTTTAGTAAGACAGGCTGGAACCGTCAGGCCGCAAAGTGAATACTCTTGGTGGTATTCCATTCCAGGAAAGCTTTCTACGGGAGGAGGTGGACTCTTATCTGGATGTAGCTAGGATTATGTGCTCCCATTCAAACATGTTCAGGAGAGACAATATCCATTTTCTCCTGACATCAAGGCAGCCTTTTAAGTTTATCCAGATTTATTTTGGTTAGTGCAATAAAAAAGCCAGGTTGGAGAGTTCTGCCTAACAAAAATAAAGCCATTGTATGTTTAAAATTTCCCACTGAAAGCCCGCTTTTAAAGCAGTTTGCTGCTCTCCAGCTCCAGCCAACTCGCAATACTTGCGTTCAGGCAGGTTGGCTGAGAACAAAGCAAATTTGCTTCGCACACAACAGCCTAAACCTACACTCTTAGGACAAAAGTTTTCCTTAGCAATGTTTTGTACATGGCTCTGGTTAAGGGCCATTCACTTACCTCCAACCTCTTTCTCCTAGGAGACAAAGGCACCTTTGGGCTGCGGTGACATGGGAGAGTTAGAATCAGATTTGTTATCGGCGTTGCAGCCTTCAATTTCAGTAAGAGGCTAAATGTGTCTATTCCGACTACAGGAAGGCAGTCTTTAGAACCCCTGGAGCACTTGGCCAATTATGCACCTGCAAATATACCATACAGGACATTTCAGGTTCCTAAGCACTTTGAAAACCGATGCTTAAACCGTCTCCAGGGATCCTATCACCCACCTCGAATAATAGCTGCTTTGGAATCTGTTGTTGGCACCAGAAAAAGAAAAGAATCCTCTGAAGTCATTCTAAAGCCATTTTTATTGTGCATTTTCAAACAAAGAACCTCACCAAAAGAACTCGTTACAAAATCAGGGTAGAAAGTCAAACTCATCTCCTCTAAGAGTCAATTACCCTGGCAATTTTGTGAAGGGATGGGAAATGAGTGGTAGGGGAGAGAATTGTGGCGAGAGGGTGGGAGTGGCTTTTAAAACCCCCTGGGTGAGGAGGGTGTTCCCACTGACTCTAAACTCTAACAATTACAACAGGAGGGCCTCTGTGACTTTCTGGCTATAAACTTTTTTTTTTTATGATTATTAACTGGGCGAAATCTAGAATATGTGGAATTTCAACCTCCGTTTGCTTCTTTCCGAGAAATTTGTTTCTGTACAGAGTACGATATAACCTAAGGCTCAGAATTTATATCGGCTACCGTGATGTTCCTTGCTGAAAAGCCACCTTCTTCCATGTCTTACTTCCAATAAGGAGGCAGATGCCCTACTTGCTGTTTATCTCAGGAAAGAAATACATGTGGGAAAAGAAGCAATTTTCTCCTCATTGCAATTAAATTAAGCCATGACCACCTGTTGTGGGATTATCCTGCCATCTGCTGGTCAAAAGAGAAATAACAGCAGACAAACGAGATGGATGAGGTAGACTGTCCCTCAGCTGATTGAAGGCTTTTGGCATAGCTAAAATCTTCCTTCTTTTAAGAGTATCACTCTCTTTTTATTATTGTGAGGTAGCAAAAATGGGATTCATATCAGGAATACTTATGGAGAGTCCAAGAAAGGCCGGTATAATCCTTTTTGAAAACAACTGGCAATATTTTATCAAGAGTGGGAGAACGTTCTTCACCTTGACTTCGTCATTCCACTCCTGGAAACCTGTTCTAAGGGATGAATTCAAAATTCAGAAGAAGCCGTGTGCGCAAAGCTGTTCATCACAAAGATCGTTTTATGTTGGAAAAAATGTTTAAAATATGCAACCCAAATATCTGCCAATTAGTAATTAGTCAAAACAATCCACTTGGAATATTCTGAAGCTGTTAAAAATAATTATATTAAAAAATTATGACTACACGATGAAGTGCTTATATTATAATACAACATGAAAAAAAAAGCAGATTGAAACCTAAGCATAGGGGTGCCTGGGTGGCCCAGTCGGTTAAGTGGCTGTCTCTTGATTTCGGCTCAGGTCATGATCTCACGGTTGGTGAATTCAAGCCCTGCGTCGGGTTCTGCACTGACAGCTCGGAGCCTGCTTGGGATTCTCTCTCTCTCTCTCTCTCTCTCTCTCTCTCCCCCTCTCCCCCTCTCTCTCTGCCCCTCCCCCACTCATGCTTTTTCTCTCTCACTCTCTCTCTCAAAATAAATAGATTAAACCTAAAATAAGAATCCTAAGCATGGAAAAAAAAAATTGGGGGGAGGGGGGGAAGCCACACCAAAATATTACTGGTAATTCTTTGTGAGGGCATAAGGGGCTAAATATTTTTTCCTAGGTTTTAGTCTTTTCCAAATTGATTTTTAACAAGTATATATTAGCTTGTGTAATGGAAGGAAAACTTGTTTCCCCTAAAAGATGCCAAGGTTCTTATTCATTCCTCATTTTACTAAAAAACATTTAAAACTCCCACAAATCCTGCCTGACCATCACAACTCACTTCAGCTCTATAGGGCTCTAGCCTTTTATCTGTCAATTGCTTCCCTCCCCTCCCAGGGTTGTTCAAGGATCAATCCAATAATGGATGTGAAAGTACTTTGAGGAATGTGATATTCCATATGATTTGTTATTAATAATTAATTTTGTCTACAGGTTCTCCCCAGTCTTATCCATTACCCTGGTTTCTTGTCTGAAATCAATAGGGAAAATACAAAACCTTTTATTTCCCCCCTCAGTCTTGGCAAAATAATACTTTGTAATCTTGGTAAAAGGCACCACTCTCCATTCAGGAATCCAAGTTCTATGGGTGCCTCCCTTGAGCTCTTGATTTGGCTATTCTAAATGTCTCCTGTCTGATCTCCCTGTCTGGGGTGTCTCTTCCTCCACGTTGTTCACACTAGTGGCAGCCAGAATGATCACTCTAAAATGCAAGGTTGGCCAAACCATTCCCCAGCTCAGAATCCTTCAGTGGCTCTCACTGCTTTATGGAGTTAAGTTTAAACCCCTAGTCTTGGCATCCAAGGTCTCCGTGTTGATCCTTCAAGTCTGATTTGTCAGGCTATTTCACATGTCTTTGATTTTGCTTGGGCTGTTCCCTCTGTCAGGAACGCCCTTTCTGGCTGTCTGCCTGATAAATCTGTCCCCATCTTTGGGAAGTCAGTTTAAGCATCAGCTTCTCTTGAGACCTTCCCTGAAACCCTGCCCCTTGATCGAACTGGCCATACCCTCCTTCCTACCAATGGCTCCCTTTCCCCACCATGCTTTAATAATGTCACTTATCATAGAGTTAGGTAATTTTTGATTTCCTTATCTGACTCCTTCACTAGATGAAAAGCTCCTTAGGAATTACAAATCTTGTACTAAGTGGCAAAGCTAGGACTCAAGCCCAGCTTTTCTAAAAGGAGGGAAAAAACCCAAACCCTGTAGTAGATATTATTATTATTCTTGCTCGTCCCAGATCCTCTCAGATCTCTTACCATTCCATCCCATCCCTCCTTTGGTTGCTGTTTGCTTTTGCTTCTAATAACCAGTACCTGAGGCTCTTCTAAGGAGGATGGTCCTCAGGCTACCAGAATGGCTTTGATCCTTCCCTCGTCTTCAGCAAATGACTAATTGGATGTGAGAGTTTGAATGAGAGCCCAGTTTACTTGTCTCCAGTAGAATTTATACTCCTGAGATCCCTGAGGGATTAAGCTGTGCTTTTTGCAACTGCCTGAAATCTCGTTCGCTCGGCTGCTGCTGCTGCTTCTTCCCTGTCCCACTTTCCCTACACCCTTACTGACTTGGAATATTTCTTTAAAAACATTTTTTTTAATGTTTATTTTTTGAGAGAGACAGAGACAGAATGCAAGTGGGTTAGGGGCAGAGAGAGAGAGGGAGACACAGAGTCCAAAGCAGGCTCCAGGTTCCAAACTGTCAGCACAGAGCCCGATGCGGGGCTCGAACTCACGAGCTGCGAGATCATGACCTGAGTCGAAGTCGGACGCTCAACCGACTGAGCCACCCAGGCACCCCGGAACATTTCTTTAATAAATCTCTTATCCAGGAATCCTTGTCTCACGGTCTCCTTCTGAGGCTCCCCCGGCATCCACCTAAGCCTGTTCTCAGTTCCTACTATATGCTAGAAACTCTGGGATGTTGTATAAAAGCTCGGTTATTTGTACCTCACAAACTCACTATGAATAAAGTGTATGTATTTAACTTTTTTACACCCGAATAACAGACTCAGAGAGGCTGGGTAATTTATCCAAAGTCACACGGCACTTGGAAGAGTCAGAGTTGAACCTAGTCCCTTTTACTCCAAAGGTGTGTCTGGGGCACCTGGGTGGCTCAATGTGGGAAGCGTCTGACTCTTGATTTGGGCTCAGGTCATGATCTCACAGTGAGATCGAGCCCCATAGTGGGCTCTGTGCTGGGCATAGAGCCTGCTTAAGATTCTCTCTCTCCCTCTCCTTATGCCCCTCCCCATCTCATGCTCTCTCTCTCTCTCTCTCTCTCTCTCTCTCTCAAAAGAAGAAAAAGAAAAAGAAAGAAAGAAAAAAGAAAAAAGAAATAAGAATAACTACCCTATAGGATTGGTTACACTATTACTACAACTGCTACTTATTCAACAGGTTATTCTCCAAAAGGCTGTTGATTAGTCCTCCTGTTCGTATGTGCATTATAATGCTCAACCACAGAGACTCAGGATGGGCAAAACACTAACAATGAACCACTCACATAAGCCCTGGATGCGACATACTAAGAAGGAGCCGCTGCTCAGATATCAATATTGTTATTTCCACGTGGGTAGATAAAAAATATTGACTTGTTCTCACAGTTCACAAGAGTAAATTCCTATTCCCCCTTGCGGCCATTCCTAGAATTACCACTGCCGCCTAAGTCCCGGACCTTACAGGACCAGACTTGTAAGAGTTCCTAGAGACCACATGGAACTCAGAGGCTACGGAGCTGGAGTCCCAAACCCCTACCTGTCAGAGAAGGTGCTAATGAATATTTTCAGAATTTCGAGAAAAAAAAAATCTAGCTAAAATCATTCAATTACCTGCGATGGGAAAAAATTTAACTCTTTTAATCCTCATAGCAATCCTGTCAGTAGGTATCCCGTTAGGATTCCCTTTTTACAGGTAAGGAAAAGGATTCACAGAGTAACTTGTCCAAGTAACAAATAGCAGAGATGGGTTTGAATCCGGGCAGTCTGGCTCCAGGGCCTTACATGTATCTACCCTGCTGTGTGGCTGCATTTTTTCTAGCCCTATTTCCCCAGCACCTTCTATGTGCCAGAACTCAAACTAAGGTCACACCACATGTCCTCACAACTGAGCTGCATTTTGCAAATGAAAAGGCTCAGACTCAAAGGGGCACAAGGAAGCTTTTGGCAGGGGTGGGGGGTAAAGAATGCATTCATTATCTGTTTGTGAAGATGGTTTGACAGGTGTATACAAATGTCAGAACTCAACAAATTGTTCTCTGTGCAGTTCATTATTTATCAGTTTTATCTCAATAAATCTGCTTTTAAAAACAGCATGGAGATATTAGGTTATAACCTTAGACTGGCAAGAATTAGAAAGCTAGGTAATGCTAAGTGTCTGCCAAAATGGGAAGAATATAGGGGCTCTACTGGGAATGTTAAATTAGTGCAGCCATTCTGGAGAGCAACTGTCACTACACGGTCACATTCATTTTGTCTATAGTCTAGGTCCCAGTAATTCTATTCCTGGGTCAATATTAAAAAGAGAAGAGGGGCGCCTGGGTGGCGCAGTCGGTTGAGCGTCCGACTTCAGCCAGGTCACAATCTCAATAAAAACCTTACAGATCTTTAAAATTTCCAGAATATGGGGCGCCTGGGTGGCGCAGTCGGTTAAGCGTCCGACTTCAGCCAGGTCACGATCTCGCGGTCCGTGAGTTCGAGCCCCGCGTCAGGCTCTGGGCTGATGGCTCGGAGCCTGGAGCCTGTTTCCGATTCTGTGTCTCCCTCTCTCTCTCTCTGCCCCTCCCCTGTTCATGCTCTGTCTCTCTCTGTCCCAAAAATAAATAAAAAACGTTGAAAAAAAAATAAAAATAAAAAGAGAAGAATCCCATCATAGTGAAACTGCACAAAATCGAAGAAGAGAAAATACAAAAAACGTACAGGTGAAGCAGACTTAAACTACCTGATATCAAGATTATAAAGCTATGGCAATTAAACAGTGTGGTATTATAAAGACATATAGACCAACAGAATAGAGTTTGGGAACAGAGGCACACGCATACAGCCAATTGGTTTTCAGCAAAAGCGCCGAAGAAAGGATGGTCTGTTTCAAAAAATGGTGTAGAAGCAACTGAGGTACATGAGGAGAAAAAACAAATTTAACCCTTACCTCATGTCATACAAAAAATAATAGTTTGAAATGGATCATAGACCTATGCATGAATGCTAAAACTTTTGCAAGAAAACAGAAACTCTTTGAAACCTTGGATGGAAAAAGTTTTCTTAAAACAAAACAAGAACATTAACTATAGAAGAAAAACCTGATAAATTAGACCTTAACGTTAAGATCTTCCGCGCCTCAAAAGACACCATTTAGAAAATGAAGGCAAGCTGCAAACTAGGGGGCAATACTTGTAATATATATTTCCGACAAGGGATCTGTATCCAGAATATGTAAAGAATTCATCAACTCAATAATAAGAAAACCCAATGAGAAATAGGCAAAAGATTTGTACAGACTCTTCAAGAGAAGATACAGGGACTTCTAATAAGCACATGACAAGGTGCTCAACGTTTATTAGGCATCAGGAAAATACAAATTAAAATTAAAATGAGGGGTGGGGCGCCTGGGTGGTTCAGTCGGTTAAGAGTCCCATTTCAGTTCAGGTCATGATCTCACGTTTCATGAGTTCGAGCCCCATGTCGGGCTCTGTGCTGACAGCTCGGATTCTGTGTCTCCCCCTCTCTCTCTGCCCCTCCCGGACTCGTGGTCTGTCTCTGTCAAAAATAAATAATAAATAAAACATAAAAAAATTTAAAATGAGGGGTGCCTGGGTGGCTCTGTCCATATAGCATTCAACTCTTGATCTCAGGATTATAAGTTTGAGCCCCACCCTGGGTATATAGATTACCTTTAAAAAAGAAAAGTGGGAATGCAAGCTGGTGCAGCCACTCTGGAAAACAGTATGGAGGTTCCTCAAAAAACTAAAAATAGAACTACCCTACGACCCAGCAATTGCACCACTAGGCATTTATCCATGGGATACGGGTGTGCTGTTTCGAAGGGACACATGCACCCCCGTGTTTATAGCCGCACTATCAACAATAGCCAAAGTATGGAAAGAGCCCGAATGTCCATTGATGGATGGATGGATGGATAAAGAAGATGTGGGATATATATACAATGGAGTATTACTCGGCAATCAAAAAGAATGAAATCTTGCCATTTGCAGCTACGTGGATGGAACTGGAGGGTATTATGCTAAGTGAAATTAGTCAGAGAAAGACACAAATCATATGACTTCACTCATATGAGGACTTTAAGAGGCAAAGCAGATGAACACAAGGGAAGGGAAACAAAAATAATATAAAAACAGGGAGGGGGACAAAACAGAAGAGACTCTTAAAGATGGAGAACAAACAGAGGGTTACTGGAGGGGTTGTGGGAGGGGGGATGGGCTAAATGGGGAAGGGGCACTAAGGAGTCTACTCCTGAAATCACTGTTGCACTATATGCTAACTAACTTGGATGTAAATTTAAAAAAATAAAAAAGAAAATTAAAAAAAAGAAAAGAAAATCTTTTTTTTTTTTCAACGTTTTTTATTCCCCAAAGAAAATCTTTTAAAAAATTAAAATGAGATGGGGCGCCTGGGTGGCGCAGTCGGCTAAGCGTCCGACTTCAGCCAGGTCACGATCTCGCGGTCCGTGAGTTCGAGCCCCGCGTCGGGCTCTGGGCTGATGGCTCGGAGCCTGGAGCCTGTTTCCAATGCTGTGTCTCCCTCTCTCTCTGCCCTTCCCCCGTTCATGCTCTGTCTCTCTCTGTCCCAAAAATAAATAAAAAACGTTGAAAAAAAATTAAAATGAGAAATCTGTATACATCCATCAGATAGCTATAATTTAAACAGAACAATAATACCAAGTGTTGGTGAGGAAATCGAACAACTAAAACCTTCAAATGCCACGTGGGATTGTAAAGTGGTACCTACAAGTATTTTGGAAAACAGCTCTATAGTTTCTTGTAAAATGAAACATACGCTTAACTTATGACCCAGCAATTCCACTCCTAGATGTTTACCTGAGATAAATAAAAGCATATGTCTATAAAAAGTCTTGTATATGAATGTTTACAGCATAAACCTAGACCCAAATTGGAAATAACCCAAATGTCCATCAGCAGGTAAATGGATAAATGAATTGTGGTATAATAAAACGAAACACTACCCAGCAACAAACGAAACTGATTTCTGCAGTAATATGGATGACTCTCAAAAACATTATGCTAATGAGGGAAGCTAGACAAAAATGAGTCATACTATATTATTCCCTTTACATGAAATTTTAGAACAGGCAACCCTATGTAACATCAAGCATATCAGTGATTTCCTGGGAGTGGAGAGATTAACAATAAAGGAGAATGAGAGAATTTGGGGACTAATATAATTGTTCCATATCTTGGTTGGGGTGTTTTATTTTATTTTATTTTATTTTATTTTATTCTCTCTTCTTTACCTTTCTCTTTTTTTTTTTTCTCTTCTTTTCTTTTCTTTTCTTTTCTTTATTTTAAAGAGCCCCAGTGGGGGGAAGGAGCAAAGAAAAAGAGAGAGAATCTTAAACAGGCTCCATGCTCAGCACGAGCCCAACAACACCCCCAACTGTATACTTTAAATGGGTGTGTTTTATTATATGAAAATTAAAACAGTACATTTGATTTCAAAAATAGAAGGATAGGGGCGCCTGGGTGGCTCAGTCGGTTAAGCATCCGGCTTCAGCTCAGGTCACAATCTCACGATCTCGCGGTCCGTGAGTTGGAGCCCCGCGTCGGGCTCTGGGCTGACGGCTCGGAGCCTGGAGCCTGCTTCCGATTCTGTGTCTCCCCCTCTCTCTGCCCCTCCCCCGTTCATGCTGTGTCTCTCGCTGTCTCAAAAATAAATAAACGTTACAAAAAAATTAAAAAAAAATAGAAGGATAGAAAGGAAACAAAAGGAATAAAAGGGTATAAGGGAAGAGGAAAGAGGAAAGGGAGAAGCAGCATCACTCAGGCTCAGAAAGGGAAAGCGATTTACTTAAGGTCATACAGCTAATGAACTGTGGATTTGAGATCCCAACCTAGATCTAACTGACTTCAAATCTCGTCCACTCCTTCCACTCTCTTCCACTGCTCCCATCAGCAAATGTGGTTTGATTGTAGTTCACAGGGTTTGAAAAGGAAAAAACAACCCGAAGGGGGCTTTAGTGGTTTTCAAACAAACAGAACCATTGGTTGGGTTTTATTATTTTTTTAAATATTTTTCTTAACGTTTATTTATTATTAAGAGACAGAGAGTGAACAGGGGAGGGGCAGAGAGAGAGGGAGACACGGAAGCAGAAGCAAGCTCCAGGCTCTGAGCTGTCAGCACAGAGCCAACGCGGGGCTTGAACTCACAAACCGCGAGATCATGACCTGAGCCGAAGCCGGACACTTAACCGACCGAGCCACCCAGGCGCCCCCATTGGTTGGGTTTTAATCCCTCATTTCTCTGGACAGTGATTTGCCCAGTGTCGCATAGCTGGTAAATAACAGACTGGGATAATAACTCTGCTTCTGTGTTCTGATGATTTCTCCATGGGACACTGTTTCTTCTACTTCACTCCTTCATTTTTCTCTGTCTCAAAGAGTTAAGAAAAGCAGCTCACAGAGTTAAGGAATAGCAAAGAAGAATAAGAAAAAAGATGGAAAAGCAATAGTGAAAGGAGTGTTGCAAACAACAAAAATAAGAGGTGATAAGAGCAAGCAATTGGACTCAAATGGTTAAGAAAGGCTTTCTGGAGGAAAGCCTTCGATGGAAACCTGGAAAGACAGCCATAGGAGGTTTGTGAGCAAGAGAGTTTAGTTACCAGGGAGCAGGTGGACTTCACAGGAATATGGCTTGGGAGGCACCCCACCATCCCATTCAGAGTTTTTTCCTTTGGAAACCTGCCAACGTCAAAATGTTATCATCAGAGCCTTAATTTTTTAGGTGGAGATCATGTCTCCAGGAGAATGCAGAGTTCAGTCCTTGGCTCTTCTATCATTTGATAACTGGTGTCTACTTAGTGGTGATGCAGGGCATGAAGAGGTCTGGGGTGAGCAGTACTACCCTGGCCAGCCCCTGTGTGTGGACTTCTCAGGACCACAAAGACAGGACCTGTGATGCTTGGAGCCTGGGGATTGCCAACAATGAGAACGGACCCTTCATTGATCACTTACAGTAGTACTTAGTGCTAAAACAAACTAACCCACAAAACAAGTTTCTTTCTTGCTAACATAAAATCCAAAACAAGTGTCCCTGATTGACATGTGACCTTCCTTTTAGCAGTGATTCAATAACCCAGGCTCCGTCCACCTCATGGCTCTGCCCATCTTCACTGCATGGCTCCCAAAGTGCCCAGGCTCTTCAAACCACAGGAAGAAGAAAGGGCATGGAGAGGATGATTTGGCAGACAGAGTATGTCTGTTCACATCCCATCGGCTAGAACTCTGTCACATGGCCACACCTAACAGCTAGGGAACATGGGAAATGTAGTCTGGCTGCCTGCTTGTTCAGGAAGAGGAGGAAATAGACTCAGGTGGGACACAGGCTGAGGGAACATTGCCTACAGCACCTAACAAATAAAATAAATTACCATGATTGAACAACTGCTTTACGCCAAAGATGGTGCTGGGCACTTTATTTAATTAACTTGGTCCTCTGAAACACCTCTGCAAAGTAGGTGTAATATAGAGGGGATGATAGGGGTGCCTGGGTGGCTCAGTCACTCTCTCTTTCTCTCTCTCAAAATAAATAAGCTTCAAAAAAAAACCTTAAAGCAAAGCAAAACAAAACAACATAAAACAAAACAAAACTAAGCTAAACTAAATCTCAGAGCTGTTGGGCGGCTTGCCCAAAATCACATTGTAAAAACAAGATTTGGAGTGCTTGGGTGGCTCAGTTGATTAAGAGTTAGACTCTTGGTTTCGTCTCAGGTCATGATCTCACAGTTCATGAGTTCGAGCCCCGACTCAGTTCATGAGTTTGAGCTCTGCATCAGGCTCTGTGCTGTCAGCTTGGGATTCTCCCTCTCTCTGCCCCGCCCCTGCTCCTGCTCGAGCAGGGCTCGTGCTCTCTCTCTTAAAATAAATAAACATGGGGGGGGGGGGGGGGGAAGAATCATTATTTTAAAATAAAAAATAAAATAAAATAGAAACAAGATTTGAACCCAGGTCTTCAAATGCTAAGACCAGTTCTGGTACCAGAATTATCATTTTCCAACAGGATGACCTTCAGTAGGTAATTTAACCCACAGATAATTTAACCTCATACTCATAAGTAAAATGAGTATAATCAAAGCCTTCTCTCCATAGGTAAGTAAGTAAAGGCATTAAATACTAATAAAGCATTTGGTGCAGTGATTGGCACTCAGTAAACGTGAACTATTGATTAGGGGATTTAAGTTCTTTTATACCATTTGATTAAAGTTCTCTGACATGCCAGTGTTTTTTTCATATGTAAATGGAAATAATAATATCTCCTTTGCTGTTTTTTTAAAGTTTATTTATTTTTAATTTTTTTTTTAACGTTTATTTATTTCTGAGACAGAGAGAGACAGAGCATGAATGGGGGAGGGCCAGAGAGAGGGAGACACAGAATCTGAAACAGGCTCCAGGCTCCGAGCCATCAGCCCAGAGCCCGACGCGGGGCTCGAACTCACGGACCGTGAGATCGTGACCTGAGCTGAAGTCGGACGCTTAACCGACTGAGCCACCCAGGCACCCCTTTAAAGTTTATTTTTGAGAGAGAGAGAGAGACGGAGACAGAGGGAGAGAGAGAGAGAGAGAGAACACGTGCACGTGGGGGTGGGGCAGAGAGCAAGGGAGAGAGAGAATCTCAAGCAGGGTCCGTGCTGCCAGCACAGAGCCCCACCTGGGGCTCCCTCTCATGCACTGTGATGTCATGACCTGAGCTGAAATCAAGAGTTGGATGCTTAACCAAGTGAGTCACCCAGGGGCCCCGTCTTTGCTGTTTTTTTTTTTTTTTTTTTTTTTTTTTTAATTTTTAAGTAATCTCTACACCCAATGTGGGGCTCAAACTTACAACCTGGAGGTCCAGAGTCACATACTCGAGCACCTAGATGGCTCAGTCGGTTGAGTACCCAACTTCGGCTCAGGTGATGGTCTTGTGGCCCATGAGCTTGAGCCCTACATCGGGCTTGTCCTCAGCCTGTCAATGCAGAGCCCAGTTCAAATCCTCTGTTCCTCTTCCCCTGCCCCTTCCCTGCTGTACTCTCACTCTCAAAAAAAAAAAAGAAAGAAAAGAAAAAGAAAAAAAAGAGTCACCTCCTCTGCTGATTGAGCCAGCCAGGCGTCCCTCATTTGTGTGTGTGTGTTGTTTTTAATAATTAAATGAGTTAAAGCCTTTAAAGCCTCTAGTAAAGTGCTTAGCGTGTGGTAAATGGGAGGAAGGAACAGAGATTGCCTTTTAAGAAATACCAAACTAAAGTCATATTTTTTTTCCTCCAAAAAATTCGCTGTTGTGTAGGTGCCCATTTGTTGACTGACAAATGAGCAGATGCCAACATCACTGTAATGTACAGCATAATAAATTCCATTTTTCGTTTTTTTAAATTTCATTTTTCTAAAACACATTGCTTTTTAGGCAATCAGAACACTTGCCTGTCCCTAGTCAGGCTTTCTAGCTTCTTAGTTGGGGATCGGTAAATCATTTTCTTTTTGCCATAGTGTCCCTACAAAGGCTGTGGGGATTAGTCAAGACTCTCCTTTGAGATCCTGAAAGAAGGAAAGTGGCTCTATGACTGTGGTCATAGGAACAGTCAGTTACTTCTGAGTCTCCCTACCTCTTCAATTCTTAGGACACGTACTTAGGGCACACACAATTTTTTTTACTTAGGAGTTTGTGGCTTTTTTTTTTTTTTAGATTCGTAGCTTCATTTTAGAAAGTTTGTCAAATATTTAAAAAATACAAAGAATCACTGTTAATATTTTGTTGTCTATCATTTGGGGTTTTTTTCCTATATGTATAAAATTGTAAAAATAAATTAATCTTATACTGTATTACACTTGCTTAAGACATTATATCATAAATATTTCCCCATGTTCTTAATAGTTTTCCCAAACAAAATTTTGTGTCTGCATAATATATCATCATACAGCTAGCTATACCATAATGCATTAAAATTTTTTTAATGTTTTATTTTATTTTTGAGAGAGAGAGAGAGAGAGAGAGAACACAAGTGGGGGATGGGCAGAGAGGGAGACAGAATCTGAAGGAGGCTCCAGGCTCTAAGCTGTCAGCACAGAGCCTGACGTGGGGCTGGAACCCAGGAACCTCGAGATCATGACCTGAGCCGAAGTCTGATGCTTAACTGACTGGGCTACCCAGGCACCCCCATATTGCATTTTTTGCATCACTGGTGTATATTTAAGTTTGACCAATTTCCCACCAACAAAATAATGCTGTGGGGTATAGTTGTACATAATTTCTTATTCTTATTCCTAATTTTCTCTTTAACATAAATTCAGTGGTATTCTGGAGCCTATTTGTACTGGCTCCTGAGAGCCAGCTGTGGGCATTGCTTCACAACTACACATTTATGTTAGTAGCTTCAAATTGGCCATTGTGGGAACATTCATATCACAAAATCAGTAAAGGCTACAAATCAAGGGCTGCTCTCCCTGCCCTTGTCAGTTGTTATTTTCCAGTATCCTAGTGTATAAATTCCTCAAAGTAGTATTTCAGAAGCAAAGAATGTGCGCATTTCATACACATTTTAAACATTTTGTTATTACCTTATTGCCCTCCAGAAAGGTGAGGCATTTCTACTGGCAACTTATGAGAATGAAGCAGAGTTGGTGTTTTAGTCAGCTTCCAGTGGAAGTGCAGATTTTAAGAGCAGAAATCAATGAAACAGACAATAGAAAAACAATATAAATCGTTGATTAAGCCAAAACCTACTTCAAGAGTATCGGCAAAATTGATAAATCTCTAGCCAGACTGATCAGGAAAAAAAAAAAAAAAAGAGAAAAGACATAAATTACTAATATCTGGACTGAGACATTTCAGGGACTTGACTCTAGATACCACAGGCATTAAAGTAACAATAAGGGAGGGGCGCCTGGGTGGCTCAGTCAAGCGGTTAAGTGGTTAAGCGTCAGACTCTTAGGTCATGATCTCGAGGTTCCTGAGTTTGAACCCTGCATTGGGCTCTGCACTGACAGTGTGAAGCCTGCTTGGGGTTTTCTCTCCCTCTCTCTGCTCTTTCCCTGCTCGTTCTCTCTCTCAAAATACATAAATAAACTTAAAAAAATAATAAGGGTATAGTATGAACAACTTTATGCCAGTAAATTAGATGCCAACAACCTAGATGAAACGGACAAATTCCTTGAAAGACACAAACGACCAAAGTTCATTCAAGAAGAAATAGATAACCGGAATAGCTGTGTATCTCAGTAATGCAATGTTGGTTTAACATCAATCACTAGACCAAATAGACCAAAACAACAAAAACAACAAAAAGCATATGATCATCTCAATAGCTACAGAAAAGGCATTTGACAAAATCCAAAATACATTCATAATCAAAACTCTCAGCAAACTAGGAAGAGAAGGGACTTTAGCCTGATAAAGGACATCTAGGAAAATCCCACAGAGAACATCATATATAATGAGGAAAAATTGAATGCTTCCCCCTAAGATTGAGAATAAGGCAAAAATGTTTTATTTTTTTTTAAATTTTTTTTTCAACGTTTATTTATTTTTGGGACAGAGAGAGACAGAGCATAAACGGGGGAGGGGCAGAGAGAGAGGGAGACACAGAATCGGAAACAGGCTCCAGGCTCTGAGCCATCAGCCCAGAGCCCGACGCGGGGCTCGAACTCACGGACCGCGAGATCGTGACCTGGCTGAAGTCGGACGCTCAACCGACTGCGCCACCCAGGAGCCCCAAGGCAAAAATGTTTTAAAATTTAATATTGTTCCAGAGATTCTAGCCAATGCAATAAGCAAGAAAAACAAATGAGACACATACAGATCAGAAAGGAATAGATAAACCTATCTTTATTTGCAGAGGACAAGATTGTCTATATGGAAAATTCTAAGGAATCTACAAAAACAGCTATTAGAACTAGTAAGTAAATTAAGCAAAATAGCAGAGTACATGGTCAATATATAAAAATCAATTGTATTCTTAAAAAAATCAATTGTATTCTTAAAAAAAAAGTAACACACAATTGGTCATTGAAATTTAAGAAACAATGCCATTGACAACATTATTCAGAATATTAAATTCTTTTTTTTTTTATTTTTTTTTTCAACGTTTTTTATTTATTTTTGGGACAGAGAGAGACAGAGCATGAACAGGGGAGGGGCAGAGAGAGAGGGAGGCACAGAATCGGAAACAGGCTCCAGGCTCTGAGCCATCAGCCCAGAGCCCGACGCGGGGCTCGAACTCCCGGACCGCGAGATCGTGACCTGGCTGAAGTCGGACGCTTAACCGACTGCGCCACCCAGGCGCCCCCAGAATATTAAATTCTTTTTTTTTTTTTTTTTTTTTTTTTTAGCGTTTATTTATTTTTGAGACAGAGAGAGACAAAGCATGAACGGGGGAGGGTCAAGGAGAGGGAGACACAGAATCCGAAACAGGCTCCAGGCTCTGAGCTGTCAGCACAGAGCCCGATGCGGGGCTCGAACTCACGGACCGCGAGATCATGACCTGAGCCGAAGTCGGCGGCTTAACCAACTGAGCCACCCAGGCGCCCCAGAATATTAAATTCTTAAGGATGAAGTCAACAAAAGATATAAAACACTGACGTCTACAGAATTAAACAAAACCTCAACAGATGAAGATACACTGTGTTCATGAATTGGAAATATCAATATTGTTAAAATATTAATGCTCCTCAAATTAAGTCATAGATCTAATGCAATCTCAATAAAAACCTTACAGATCTTTAAAATTTCCAGAATATGGGGCGCCTGGGTGGCACAGTCGGTTAAGCGTCCGACTTCAGCCAGGTCACGATCTCGCGGTCCGGGAGTTCGAGCCCCGCGTCAGGCTCTGGGCTGATGGCTCAGAGCCTGGAGCCTGTTTCCGATTCTGTGTCTCCCTCTCTCTCTGCCCCTCCCCCGTTCATGCTCTGTCTCTCTCTGTCCCCAAAATAAATAAACGTTGAAAAAAAAAATTAAAATTTCCAGAATAACCATCACCTGGGTTTGAAATTATGGAAGTCATAAAGTAGTAAATGTTAGGAGCAGAGAATTCCAAGATAGATGGACCTGAATTGAATCCTAACTCTGTCTCTTCCTAACTGTGGGCCCTTGAGTAAATTATTTAATTTCTCATTGTTTAGGTTTTCTCATGTTGTTAGGTACAATTTTCATTAAAATTATGGGTTTCCCTGGGGCATCTGGGTGGCTCAGGCAGTTAAACGTCTGACTTCGGCTTAGGTCATGATCTCATGGTTCATGGGTTCAAGCCCCACATCGGGCTCTGTGCTGACAGCTCAGAGCCTGGAGCCTGTTTCGGATTCTGTGTGTGTGTCTCTCTCTCTCTCTGTCCCTGCCCTGCTCGCACTCTGTCTCTCTCTCTCAAAAATAAATAAAACATTAAAAAAAAAACTTAAAAAAATTATGGGTCTCCCTTAAAACACAACTTTGTGACCACTAGACAGGTAAAACAACAACAACAAAACTTTTCGGATAGGAAAACATGAAACAAAATTAAAACTTGAGAAATGAATTGTAATTTCACCAAAATTAAAAACTTCTGCTCTTCAAATAAAATGTCAAGTCTCAGATTGGAATAGTCCCAATACGTGTATCTGACAAAGGTCTTGTACCAGAATATACAACAAATCCTTTACAATCGACAGCTTAATTTTTAAAATAGGGCAGCAGATTTGAACAGATGAAAGAAAATATCAGAATAACTGCGAAGCCCATGAAAAGATATTCAGCATCACTAGTCATTAGAGAAATGCAAATTAAAACCACAAAAGGAAACCTCTTCCCACTCACTAGAATGACTAAAGCCAAAAAGACTAATAATACCTAAGATACCTGGAACTTTCATACATTGCTGGTCATAGTGTAAAATGTATTTTGAGAAGCAGTAATTTTTTGTTTTAATTAAAGGTTCTGTTTTGTTTTGTTCTTTGAGAGAGGGAGAGAAAACACAAGCAGGCTCTCGTCTAGAGCCTGCCGCCGGGCTTGAACCCACAAACTCTGCGATCATGACCTGAGCCTAAGTCAAGGGTCAGGTGCTTAACCGACTGAGCCACCTGGGCACCCCTGGAAAAAAAATTTTTTTTATGCAGTTAAACGTACACCCACTCTGTGACACAGCAATGCCACTTCTATATATGAACCCAAGACAAAGAAAAATTTTTCCACACAAAGATCCTACATGAATATTCCTCTTAGCCCAAGACTGGGTGGAAAAGTGCCCATCAACACATGAATGGATTAAATCAATTGTGATATATTCACTCAATGGAGTACTTACTCTGCAGCAAGAGGGAATGAACCACTGATAACACGCAACAGCATGGGTGGATCTGCACAGACATGATGCTGCACAAAAAGAAGTCAGACACAAAAGAGCACCGGCCGTTCCGATTCCATGTGTACAAGTTCTCGTACAGGCAACACTACTTCGTGGTGACAAAAATCAGAATAGTGGCTGTCTCTGACATTGAGGGAGATTGAGAAAGGAACACGAGGGAATTCTCTGGGTTATGCAAATGTTCTAGATCTCGAGAGTGTTATGGACTTCACCAGTGTGTTTGTCAAAAGTCATTCAACTGTCCAAAGTGTGTGCCTTTTACTGTAAATCAAACCTCAGTATGGTTGATATAAATACACATGTGGAATTTCCTCTTGGTCTGTCAGCCTGCGGTGGAGTTTAGGAAGGGAACCCCCCCCCCCCCCCCCCCCCCCGCCCAGACAGCTCACAATAGGGCTGTTTACAGTCAATGACCTGCCACCCACAGGCAGCTCCTGAGCAACCCCCCACCCCCACCCCCACCCAGGTGTGCCCCTAGCCTCTATCTGGCTCCTTCCTGGTGTCTCCAGGGCTTTGCCTGCTGGTCTCAGGACCAGAGGAAACTCTGGCACGCAACAGACATGGAGGGCCCTCTACGGAGACACACAGGGGCTGGCTTTGCAGTCAGAGACTTGGGGTTCCAATCCTAACAGCGGGGTCCGATCCTGACAGTGGGCTTCCTTCAGAAGTGGGTGACCTTGGCTAACCGACTTAACCTCTTTGACGCGCAGTGCTCCAGAAAGGCAAGGAGGATTTGTCTTTGTATCGTCAGTGCCCAGAACATTCATGTCTTCTGCATGAACTCATGCCCAGTGCTGGGACAGAAAGTCTGTCCTGAGTACTCGTAAAGTAAAAGTGCTAGTTATGTGCTCTCCTGGAGGCAATAGTTGTTAACATTTTAGGGGGTCACAAACACCTTTCAAAATCTGCTGAAATCCCTGTACCCTCTCCTTCCAGAAAAATACCAATATATATGCTGTTTTACATATGCATATAATTTCCATATTCCTGGGAAGCTTAATGGACCCCGAGTTAAGATCTTCTGGTTCTGGAGGGTCTCACCTAGCTCTGCAGTTCTATCAAGCATTCTTGCAACTTGGCTACCCTTTGCTCTACACCTAATCTCTGTCAGAGCCTCGATTCATATAACCCTTTGAGGATGGTTTGCAGATGACGAAAATGAGACTGAGTGGCCAAATGACTTGCCCAAGACCACAGAGCTAGTCTTGGCTGGTGTTAAGTTTTTACTTCAGTCTCGTGCCTTCTGATTCCAACCCTCTACTCACGCCTCCAGGTGAGAATTTAATCCCCTTCGAGGGCTCTCTGAAGCCCATGGAAATAGTCTGATTACTGTAAAGCTGGTCGTGATGGTAGGAATGAGTGACTCCAGGCCCATCACAAGTACAGCCCTCAGGCCCAGTTCAAGTATGTGTCATCTGCCCCTCAATTTCTCAATTTGGCCCACAGCCTGGGCAGTGGGTGTGGAGCAGAAGAAGGAAAGAGAAACAGGAAATTATTTAGAATAAGAAGTTTCAGACTGAGTCACACACATGAAGTATAACTCAGAGAGAGGCGCTGGGGTGGGAGGGGAAAAAAGAGAGGGCTCTATCCTCTCCCTGGGGGGCAAAGATGCTTGGATGGATGGCCCTCTCTCCAGGCTTTGGGCGTGGCTCCCTCTACTTAAAAGGGTGGTGGGGACAGGGAGAAAGAGAGACAACTGAGGGGCTCTGGGAGGAGGGAATGGACAGTAGTCAACAAGCGTTAAGTACTTTAAGTAATTCGCATGTGTCAGGCCCTGGGCTATATGCTTCTGATGCATTACCTCATTTTATCTTCACCAAGGAGAAGACACCACTGTCGATCCCCACTTTAAAGATGAGAAAAATCAAGGCAGAGAAGTTAAAGGACTTGCCCAAAGTCACACAGATAAGCGGTCAAAATTGGATTCTAACCCAGTACTGCCTGTATGTCAAGCAAACAGTTAAACAACAAAAACCAGGATAGCCTAACCCCAGAGTCTGCACTTAACCAGAACACTAGACGTTTTGGTTGCTGTTTGCTCGTAACTGAGAAGCTTGTAACTGGGAAGAAACTTTACACACCAGCTTTTAATGCTCACAATAGCCCTTGGACAGTTGGCAGTTGAGGGAACCTCAGAGCAGTGCAGTGACTTGCCCAAGGTCACACGGCAGGTCGGTGTTGGGGCTAGAGTATGATTACAGGTCTGACTCCACATCCAGTGCTGTTCCCACTACTAACTCGCTGCTGCTTTCACAGATGAGTTGGGCAGGAGTCAAGGCAGGAGGGAACAGGTGGGGACCCACTGCATGGGCCTGGGGGCTGGGGGTGGAGGGATAGCCCACGAAGCCCTCTTGCTCACCTCACAGGGTCTTTCTCTCATGGAGACACAGCCTTAGCGCCAACCTTTTGCCTGCTTCTGTAGCTACCTGCCCTGGGGGTGAGCAGGGGAGCTCATTTAGACTTCTCTCCTATTACTGTTGAGTCATTTCTCCCCTGAGTCCCTTGGAGGTAGTGGGAACCCCCTCAAGACATAGAAGCTACTCAGAAGACCTCAGTCAAAGTGGAAGAACTTTCCAACCGTGCAGGGACTGCCTTGTGATGTGGTGGGGTCTCCGTCACTGGGGGTATTTGAGCAGAACAGGATAACCATCTATGGGAGATTCCTGTAGTGGGCGGAGCTTGGGTCTAGGTCTTCGAGAGCCCTTTTGACTGTGAGATTCTGTGAGTCACTGTGGGATGAAGTTCAGCCTATGCATCAGGGTGGTATACTATGAGATCTGGGGCCAAATAGACCTGGGTTCAAAACCTGACTCAGTCATCTCCTTGCTGGGGGACTGTGGGCAAGTTTTCTCTCTTAGCCTCATAAGACGGAAATTTCAATACCTACCTCATGAGATTGCTTTGAGTACGGGTTTCCTCCACTATCCGAAAGTACGAATGTTTCTATGAAAGCTTCTGTAAGCCAAAGTGACATGTAAAGTGAAGAAACAATTAACGTTAATGTATATGGAATTTTTTTTTTTTAGCTTTCCCAGACCCCAAAAATAACCTCTTAGGCTTCTCTGATACTGTAGGACCCATCTTGCTAACGGATACACAGAACAAACCGAAATCAAGCACAGATGTTCACAGACCCAGTTCAAAGCTATGGTAGCTTGTGGCAGCCTGGCTAGCTCAGTTGGTAGAGCACGCAATCTTGATCTTGGAGTCCTGAGTTCAAGGCCCAGCTGGGTGTAGAGCTTATGTAAAAAAAAGAAAAAACAACCTATAGTGGGTTGATGCTGAGTGTAGCTCCCCTGGGAGGAGTTTGGTGGGGCTGCTTTGGGGTGAGCACTGCCTCTATAAGAGCTCACTGCAAACAAACACTCAGTACTATTTATTTTCACTTTTCGCCTTTTTCGAATCGGTGAAAATCCTCTTTTGAAAAATGGGGGTAGCTGCCTGTGTATGTCGTGCTCCGTGTAAAGAAGGAACTCAATAAATCGTTCCTACTATTACGGCCATTAAATGAATGGCCAAATCACAGATTGGCAGGTCCTTTGGCAGTCTTTTATGAGGGCTGGGTCAGAGAAATCCAAGCGTTAACCAAAGTACCAAATGTTTGGATACCTAACATATGTAGGAAACCACCCTTTTTTCCGAGGCTGCCTGTCTTAGAAACAAGCATGGAGAACATGGTACATAAAGGGGGTAAAATGCAAGAAACGCTCAGGGACTTTGATGTCGGTGCCAACAGTTGAGAATTGTGGGTCCCTGACTCAAGAGGAGACACATAGGCTATCTAAACAGTCCCCGGCTGGGAACAAAAATCTCCTGTAAGATCCTGACAAATCTCATTAGTTCTCTGTGTGAAGCCCAGGCAATGGGGAACTCACTACCTTCTGAGACCATCTGTAGGAAACTCCCCACATTTCCCAGCGTGTTCTCCGTTGTTTTGCCAGCTGGGAACTGGAACTAACAACTACATCCTCTAATTGAGAGCCGACCCCATATCATAGGAACGTTTATGATCACATGGCTGGCTGAGGGGAAGAGTGATGACCCGGCAGATCTGTGGAACATTTAGACTTTGAACATTCTCAGAAGCACAGAGGTGGGACAGCACACTCTGTTGAGAGAGTTTCAGAATCACACAGACTCCGATTTGAGTTCTGCTCTGCCACTCACCCGTGTCCTTGGGCAAACTACTTAACCTCCAAGCCCCAATTTTCCCATGTATGAATCGGAACTGATCATATCTCCTTCACATGAGGAGGGAAGAGTGACTTTGGAATTTAGGGACATAATGGATTCACAGTTTGTTCCCCCCAAGCCAGGTTATTTCTATCAGTGGGCTTTGCCCAGGGAGTCAGCACCTCAGAGAAGGAAATTCCTGGCTGAGATGCTGCTGGTGGGGAACTGTGTTTCTGGAATCCACTGAGGTCCTGGGGAGCTGTCTTGACTTTGGGAACATTAGAACAAGCTTAATGGTACAAGCTACACTTTTCATTTCCTAAACGTATGCATATTCATTTGCTCATTGATCTTCAGGTGACATGGTGAGATGGACATGAATTATATCCCATTTAGCAAGTGGGGAAACTGAGGCTCAGAGAGGCGAGTTATTTTGTGCTTTAGAGTTTAGCTGCTAAGTAAACACCTATGGGCTCCCATCCCACCCATCACCAATTCCTGGTTCTTGATTCTTCCCTTTGGTGCCGGGGGCCAATACGGACTGTTTTGGGCCTCAGAGCACCAGCTTCTCTTCCTCCTCCCCAGATGCAGTTCCAGTCTCCTGCAACTCTGAGGGCATAGTTTCTTTCTTTCTTTTTTTTTTAAGTTTGTTTGTTTATTTGGAGAGAGAGAGTGAGCAGGGGGAGGGGCAAAGAGGGAGAGAGAGAGAGAGAAAATCCCAAGCAGGCTCTGCACCAACAGCACGGAGCCCGACGTGGGGCTCTAACCCATGAAGTGTGAGATCATGACCTGAGCTGAAACCAAGAGTCAGGCATTTAACCGCCCGGCCGCGCCACTCAGGCGCCCCAAGGACATAGGTTCTATGCTTCCCCCAGTCCCACCATCAAGTCCCTATTCCTGTTTTCTCTTGTGCTCACCCATTCAACAAATGCTAGCTAAGGACCAAAATATTGTGGGCCAGCCCTGATGCTTGGTGCTTGGGGTACAGAAATGAACAAAACACGTCCACATCCTCAAGTTCACAGTCTGATGTGTGTGTCTGGTGGGGGGAAGACATCATCAGCTTTTTCCAAACAGTGTGATGTACAAAGAAATGGAGCATGATGAGCGTGTCTGGGGATCCCAAAGGAGGATTACCGGAGTCTGTGGGGTTCTCGGAAGTGTCATTCAAATTTCCCTACAGAATGAGTAGGAGTCAACCAGAACATGTCGCAGCGGAATCCAGGGGAGGCAGGAGCATGGCAAGTTCAGGTTCTGTGAGCAGCCGAAGGGCAGGTTCTGAGAGCTGATGCTCAGCAGGGGCCAGATCCCACAGGACACTGTCAGCCTGAGCTCCATCTTGTGGACGATGAGGAGCCAATCCAGGCAGTTGCTGGGTCAGATTTGTCATTCTAATTGTTATTTTTTAAATGTTTGTTTATTTTTGAGAGAGAGAGAGAGAGAGAGAATGAGCAAGGGAGGGGCAGAGAGAGAGAGGGAGACAGAGGATCTGAAGCAGGCTCTGTGCCGCGGTGCCCAAACCCACAAACCAGGAGATCACGACTTGAGCCAAAGTTGGATGGTTAACCGACTGAGCCACCCGGGTGCCCCCAGATTTGTAATTCTAAATGGAGGGTGTTGGGGACACAAAAGACTGGAGGGAATTAGCAGGTTGTGGCAAAGAACAAAAATATGAGGACGGGGAGGATGGAGAGGGGGAGATAAATCCCCCCCCCCCAATATTTAGGAGACAGAATTGATGGGGTCAGGATGCAGATTGGATGGGAAGTGGGGGAAGGAGTCAGGGATGATGCCCAGGATTCCAGGTGGGGCGAGGGGGTCCAGGGTGAACAACCCTGGGTGGTGGGCAGGACAGGGAATGTTGGTTTCACTGCACAGTTGGGGAAACTGAGTCTTAGGGGAGTGGAACGTACCCAGGTCAGGGGCTCAGCACTGTGTGCGTCAGTGGGTGCTCAGGAGGGTTCCTCAGCCCCTGGGACTCCACTACTGCCTTCCCTGCTCCTATGGGGAGGTGGCTAGCTCAGAATCCGCATGCTTAGGCCAATTCTGAAGCTGGGCTGCTAGGGTCAGAAACTCCTTCTATCCTAACAGGATTTATTCACTTCTATGGCCCTGGTTTTCTAACCTGCAGAGTGGGAAGGCTGAGACATAACAGGAGCAAAAGCCCTGGTTCATAACGCTTCGAATCTTGCCAGACTGGCAGGTCTCGCTCGCTGGCTGTCTCCTCTGCTGGCTCTCCCTTCTCTGTGCCGCCCCGAAGTGCTAGCATGCTCCAGGGCTCAGTGGCGGTCCCTTTTCTTCTCTGCTCTCAGTCCCCAGAACAGCACTTCTCAAACTTCGGTGTGCACACAAACCATATGCGGATCTCGTTAAAATGTAGAATCTGACTCAGTAGGTCTGGGGATGGGCCTGGGATCCTGCCTTTCTAACAAGTTCCCAGACGCCGCCGCTGCTGGTCCGTGAGCCACTCTTGGAAAAGCCCGGCCTCTTGGCTCTACAAATTTCTTCCAAGCTAATGACTCCCAGATTTATAATTCCAATCCAGACCTCTCTCCAGAACTCCGACTTCTGGTTACGACTCTTAGGTGACGTTTCTATTTGGAGATTTTAAAGATCTCTCCCACAGGCGTCTCAAGCCTATTCCTCCACAACTTTCCCCTCAGTATTCAACTGCTCCAGTCAGAAATCTGGAAGATCTCACGAATCTCCGTTTTCTCTTAGCCTCTCTACCCAAACTGCCAGCAAATGCGGTCTACTTTACCTACAAAGCATATCCTACCTGCCCACCTCCTCCCCATTGCCTCTCTCACCGTCCTAGTCCAGGCCACCTCATCTCTTATCGGAGCCACTGTAGTAGCCTATAACCTGCTTCCTCTTGGAACTAAACCCTAACTCCTTACCCTGGGCCACAAAGCCCAGCATGACCGGCCCCACCTTCCTTTCCAGCCTCATCTCATGCAAACCTCCGGCCCTGATAGCACAGCCATATCGCCTTTTCTTTGGTCCTTCCCTGAACATGCTCGGGCTGTTTCCCCCTTGGGGCGTTTGTCCCGACACTACCCTGTCTCCCGGTCTTGGACAGCCCCTTATCATTCAATCTCAGCTTCTGGGTCACCTCAGAAGACCCCAGGGAGGTCTTCCTGATCATGCCACCTCGCATCCCAATTTAATTCTGCATACGTCTTATCCGTAGCTGACCTCAGTTTGCCCATTTCCCCTGTTAGGAGAGAAGACCCATGAAAACAACGAATGACCTTATTTTCTACCTGGTTCGCCAGTGTCTGGAGCAGGGCCAGGGCAGGTGCTCAGAAAATGCTTACTGTGGAGAAAATGTCATTCCCCTCTCTCGGCCCGTCTCCCCATCTATAAATGGAGGTAATGAAAGAAGAGCATTTACCTCACAACATTAAGATCAAATGAAACATACACGTGAGACCCAGGCACAGTGCCTGACACTTGGTCACTGGTGGCTAATAACACCGTCACTATCGCCAATACCATAATGGGAACCCCCGGTGGGAGTCCCACCTGTTCCCCGAGTGACCTGAGCTCTAAGCAGCTGGGCTCGCTGGCCCTGGCCCATTGTGGCTGCAAAGTCCTCAACACCCAACAGCAGAGAGGGCCAATTCAGGGATGAGAAGAGAGGCCAGTGTGCTTCAACTCAACTGAAAGTTTATTAGAAAGGCCATGGACAGGTGAACCCTGAGATACCAGCTGAGGAAGAAATGAAAAAGAGCCCCTGCCTCTCTTGGCCAGCCCCACAGGCCTCCTGCGAACTCTGTCCTGTAGCAGACTCCAACACAAGTCAGCCAAAAAGTGCTTTCTCGATCCTCCTCCTGGGGCTGCCCAATCTCACTGCAGGGAACCCACTGGCAGGGCCGGTGTAGATGCTGGTGCCTGGAGCTGGGAGCCACAGAGTCTTGGTCCTCTCTTCTAGCAGGAAGAGGTTTAGACCCTTCCCCTGCCCCAGCAGAACAGAACGGAAAAGGAGCTGACTGCGGATAGAGCAATTCTGCTAAACAGCCAAGGGCTTTGGAAGGTGGTGCTGGACTGCCTTGGAGGTATGTGCAGATGGCTACAGATGGCCAATCGTGGGGTTCCCCGGGGGAGGATGCCAAAGCTCTAAGGAGTCTCAGCCACAGAGAGCCCTAGTATGATTCAGTGCCCCTCCTGGGGCCTCACTGGCTATTTCTGCTCCCAGAAAGGCAAATGGATCTTGTAAAAATCCATGGCAGTTTGATGCCATTTTTCCCTTAAAAAAAAGGTAAGAGTCTGTACAGTGAATTGATTTCAACCAGCAGTGCATGAGCCGAGAAGAGTCCATCCCGGGGAAGGAGAAGGCACTTCTCACACCCTCATTGGGGGTGATCCGGGCTGGCTGCTTCCTGGGTCCCTCGGGGGCTCCGCTTCCTCTGGCCCCGTGACTCAGGCCTGCTCCCTCTGGGAAGTATGCTGCCTCCATCGAGCTAGCACCGCCCTGCGGCCTGGACGCCCTGGCCTCTCACAGGGTGGTGGACGGAAGCTTCCTCACCCGCCGCTGGGCCAGAATAGAGGACTCGATGGGCTTCAGCTGGGGGGTGGGCTTGTTGCTGTTGAGAGCAGAGTATGTAGCTGCCATGGCTCCCTGGGAGAGAGGGTGGGAGGTCAGATCACAACAGTGGGATGTATAGGCGGGAGTGGGGACGTGTGCTCCCCAGCCTCTCTGTGTTCCACACCCGCCCAGCCATCTCTTAATTCAGCCTTGGCGTTCCTTCATGGTCATTAGTCCTGCCTCCTCCACCACACTGGAGGCTTCAGAGTCAGAGCCTATGTCCCCCAGAGGACAGTTGACACTCTTGCATGTTAGACTGGGGCTCCCTGAGGACAGACAGATATGACACCTCCTGGCTGTGCCACCCAAGTTCTTACCCATGGAACCCTGGCCTGGACCACCAGATGCCCAGCAGCCCGGAGTGGCCATACCTTCACGAGCTGCAGGTCTTGGTGGGACAGCTGGCTCTGGGGGAGCTTGTCTTTCTGGGTGATCCATGGGTGCTGCAGCACCTGCTTAGCTGTGAGGCGCTGGTGGGGGTCCACATGCAGCATCTTGGACACCAGGTCCTGGGGGGCACAGCAAACAAGAGGGCTGGTGGGAGGAGCTGGCAGGGGAGCCCAGGCTGTGTCCCACTGGTGAGAAATGGACAAGGCGGCCATCTCCCACCATCTCCTGCCTGAACCCTTGCAGGAGCCCCTGCGATCCATGTTCCAGATCATCCCAAGGCCTCCCCAAGCACATGCCCTTCTTTGGGACTTCCTGGAACATCCTTTCCTTTCTCTTTCACCTTCTAGAAGCCACGCAGGAAGGTGGGGAGAACCTAAGACTGGGATCAGGTAGGCTCAGGTTCAAAACTTGATTCTTCTGCTGATCAGCTGAGTATCCTGGGCAAATTACTTCAACCCTCCGAGCCTCAGTTTCCCCTCTGAGAAAGAGGGATAACAAATATCTGCCTCATAAGTTGGATGTGAGGTACCACTGAGTAAGGGCTTAACCCATTGCCTGGCGCAGAGGCTCCCTCAACTGGAAACTTGCTAATACTGAGAGCTCAAATATTCCCTCCTCTGAGAAGGCCTCTGTGCTTCACATGGTCAGTAACTCTGCTCCATGCCTTTAATGCCTGCACCCCTGGAGGAGGGCCTGCCTTTCTCTGCTGCCAGACATCTCTGCTCCTTGTGTGCAAGCCCGTATCTCTCCGCACACCAGGGTCCCACAAGGCAGGGGCTGCGATTATGCAGCCTTCTGTCCCCCACAGGGCTCAGAACATGGGAAGGGCCAGTGATGATCACCGAGGTGTCCAAACAAGGCAGGAGGGCAGTCCTCCTGGGAGTCTTCCACTTGGAGGAATATAGCAACAGGGATTTATGGAACATTCCACTTGGAGAAACCAGGTTGCAGGCCATCTGTTCATGAACTGCTAAAACACCCTAGGATGGGACCCTGCCTCCCCATCCCAGATGAGCTGGGCCTCACAGACTTACCTTGGCTGTCTCTGAAACTGTGTTCCAGTTTCCCCCACTCAGGGTGAACCTCCCACTGCCGATCCGGGACAGGATTTCCTCTGGTGTGTCACTGGGTCCATTGGCAAATGGAGTGTATCTGGAGAAAGGTCCACCCAGTTTGGGTCTAGCCTCTGGCCCCCATCCTGGGGCTAAGGGTGGGATGGGGGGGGCTGTGTCTCCCTCCCAGGCTGAGTATTCCCCAGGGCGGTATCTTCCCCCTCCAGGTGAGGCTCCCGAAGGCAGGGCTACATCTGTATCTTCAGACCTTCCTGAGCAGAGCTGAGTCTCTCCCATCAGACCACCCCAGCCTGTGCACTAGGGCTGGAGGAATGGGCTGGGGGGAAGGGGACACTCACCCCGCCAGCATGGTGTACAGCAGAATGCCCAGGCTCCAGATGTCACAGCCTTCATCGTAGCCCTGGCGTTTCAGCACCTGGCAGGAAGGTAGGGGAGGGTGGTTAGTCAGACGTCCAGCACCAAGTGGCCCCAAACACTTGCATGGTCCCCACAGAGGGTAAGACAAGGATCCCAACCATGGGCTGGATCCTCTCTCTCTCTCTCTCTCTCTTATTTTTTTAAAGTTTTACTTATTTATTTTTGAGAGACAGAGTGGATGGGGGAGGGGCAGAGAGAGAGGGAGAGAGAGAGAATCCCTAGCAAGCTCTGCGCTGTCAGCACGGAGCCCGATGCGGGGCTCGAACTCACACGCTGCGATATCATGACCTGAGCCGAAACCAAGAGTCGGACTCTTAACCAACTAAGCCACCCAGGCGCCCCAAGGCTGGATCCTCTCTTGGTACCTAAGCCAAGACCATACAGACTAGAATCCTGGATAGTGTGGGGCCTCTGTAAAGGGCACGAGGCTTCCTGTGCCAGGGCCCCTCACTCTCGCAGGTGAGGAGGCTGGAGCGCTCACCTCGGGTGCCACAAAGTTGGCAGTGTAGCAAGGTGTCATGAGGAGTCCGTTCTCAGCCCGCAGCTGCTTGGCAAAGCCAAAGTCACAGATGCGCAGGCACTCGGGGTTCCCAGACTCGTCCACGTACAGGATGTTGCTGGGCTTGAGGTCCCTATGAACAACCTAGGGGCAGAGAGTCCGGTCAGTTCTCCATGTGGGCAGGCTGCCAGGGGCCCAGGTCAACTGCCAGAGGTGAGAGAGTTGAGAGTTACGAAGATGGGCCCAGAAAGGGATAGAAGGACCCAGAATGTGGAAGGAAGGGGCTGGAATGGGGCCCTTTGTGCTGCTGGTACTGCCGACTTGAATTTCATGTCAGTGTCTGCGAGGCAGCCCCCATTTCACCTGTCCACCCCCGAACTCTCCTTATTTCTCCTTTCAGATCCGCTCATCACAGTTTATCCTAAAGACAGCTCCATTGATATTTCCCATTGCTTGGGTCGAAATCCTAAGAGTCATTCCCAATTCCTCTTTTTTTCTTATATTCCTCAATCAAGGCATCAGCAAATTCTGCTGTCTCTACCATTAAAATATATCCAGAGCTGAACCACTTCTCAACCCCTCTACTGGCAGCAGTGATCCCAACAAGGGACCCTATCGTCCCTCCCTTGTATGACAGCAAACACCTCCTCACTGGTCTCCCTGCTTCTGTCCTGCCTCCTACAGTCTGTTCTAAATACAGCAGCCACAGTGAGCCTGTTGAATATAAGTCATATCATGTCATTCTGACTGCAACCCCTCCAAGGTTTATCGTCTTAAGGGGCAAAGTCCTTACAATGGCCTAAGTGGCCCCGCCTGATCTCCTGTGCCCCTCACCCACGTCTCTTGCACTCTGTTGTCCTCTAAGCACCCTCCCTCCTCCTTGCTCAATCAGCTTCAGCCACACCAGCCTCTTTGCACATCCTTCAACATGCCAAGCACACTCCTGTCTCAGGGCCTTTGCACTTACTGTTCCAGCTTTTAGGAACATTCTTTCCTCAGGCATCTGCCTCGCTTATTCTCTTGTTTCTTTCAGGTCTCAGCTCAAATGTCACCTTATCAGTGAGGCCTTCCTTGGACCATTCCATATAAGATACGAATCACCAACCAGTACTCCTTAGTCTCCTCACCCTACTTGCTTTTTATCCATAGCATTTACCACCATTTGACATATTTATTTAATTGTTTTTCTGAATCTACCCTCTGGAATATAAGTTCCATAAGTGTTTTTGCTCACTCCTATATCTCAACATTTAGAATAGTTCCTAGCACACAGTTGGTATTCAATGAGTATCTGTTGAGTGGATGAATGACACTTTTTTTTTTTTTACTTTTTTTAAATGTTTATTTATTTTTGAGAGACAGAGAGAGAGAGAGAGAGAGAGAGCGAGCATGAGCAGGGGAGGAACAGAGAGAGGGAGACACAGAACCTGAAGCAGGGTCCAGGCTCTGAGCTGTCAGCACAGAGCCCGACATGGGGCTTGAACCCACAAACCGCGAGATCATGACCTGAGCTGAAGTCAGACGCTCAACCGACTGAGCCACCCAGGCGCCCTGAATGACACGTACTTCTGAGACCTGAAGCAAAGGAGTCCTCCGGCTCCCACCTGCTCTTCTGTAATCTGAGGGGGCTGAACCACACTCTACTCTTCATCCTCCCCCCTCCCTCGGTATGGTTCTATGTATAGCCACTCTCTCAGATCGCTGACCCTAGCCCAGAACTTTCCAGAGTCCAGACTCGTATAACTGCTTATCAGATAGAAACCACTGAATGTTCCACAGACCTTCAAACCCAACACATCCCAGACTAAACTTGGTCTTACTCTCGTGCTCCTCCTCCCATAAGCTAACAGGGCATTGTCAAAAACCTTCAATGGCTCCCTACGACCTGCAAGATAAAGCTCAAAGTCCCCTTCCTGGTGTGGGAGGCTCAGCTATCCCTTTCAGCCTCATCGTCCACGACATCTCCTCAAGTGTTCTGAGCTCAGGCCAGCAGAGGAGCCTTCAACCACAAATAACTGCATCTATCTATGGAACGCCTGCTCACCTCTAGCACCCAGCACGGAGCGAGTGTTAAGTGAACTTTGTGCAATGAATAAACAAATCACACCTCTGAAACACACAGAGATCTCACAGGTTACATTAGTTGACTCTCACAGATTAGTTGGCTTTATGAGACGATGCTTCCATAGTCCCACTTGAGTCCCAAGCCCTCTAGCAGGTGCCTGTGGGGCGGGTAGGTTGGAGGGTAGACATGGCCCAGGATAGTCCACTTCCCCAGAGGGAACAGCGCTAGATGAGGAGATGAGCGCTGTGCTGGTAGGGTGGTCCCAGCTACGTGCTGCAAAGCGTATCCAAACCCATGGGAAGCCCCTTCCTGGGCAGTGCCTGACCAGCTCCTAGGCCTCTCCTTCCTAATACAAGTCTGTGACCCCAAAGACAGGGCCCGGCCTCAAGGATGTAGACTCTCTTCCCTGTGGAGGGCCCAGCCAAGCTTCCCAGAGGTCAGGGAGGCTCAGCTTGGCTGAGGACACGGACTATCCTGTACAAGTGATCTTCCTGGTTCACAAAGCACTTTCCTGACCATGACCTCACGGGGGCTGCTGGTTACACCTACGTAAGTGGGCAGGGCAGGGACTGCTGGCTTCTGTTTTACAGAGAAGGAAACCGGGGCTATGAGAAGAAACTTGACTTGCTCATGTACGTAAGAAGCAGAGGTGAGACTTGAACCCGGTTCTGACCTTCATTCCACAGCCTTTTCAGTTTAGTGTGACACAGATGACACTTTCGGGAAACAGGGATAGGGAAGTTTTCAATCTTTACCCCGCTCTAACACAACACAGAGAAACAACAAACTCCTTCAGGTGACCGTGGCTCACTATGGCAGGTAGCCCCACCGGTGACTCTGACACCTGTCCCCTAGGCGTTTGTGCAGCAGAAGGGGTAGCAGATGCTCGCATCTCTCTGCACTGAAGAGCACAACAGGCTGGGCAAGCAATGAGCGAAGCCAGGCTGAGACGGAGCCATGCCAACCAGTCTAAAGGGGCACCTGCTACTTACTCCAGCTGACAGTCACCCACGTAGCAACTCAGGCCCAGGTTTCAAAAGCAGCCAAACTACCCAACTCAACCAAACCCCAAACAAAAAACCACCCGACATCTTTCAGGCCAAACAAAACATGTATTCAGGTCAGATGCAGCCCCTGAGTAACAGGCTGTGGCCTGTGGCAGAGTTGTGATTTCAGTCACTCCGGAGTGTGAATCCTGGCTCTACCGGCAGTAGCTATGTGACTTTGGGCATGTCACTTAACCTCTCGAGCTTTCGGTTTTCTCACCTGGGGTTCAGAAATGGGGTTGGTGACAGTGCTGAGGCAGGAAGGAGCACATGAGTTACGTACCAGGGATATTTAGCGCAGGGCCTGGGAGATGACAGCTGCTGTCATAGTAACTCCAGCACTCGCTGGGCTGAACCCACCAGCATGCCGGACATTAAGATGCAGTGAGTGCTTATTGAGAAGCACTTACAGGGGCGCCTGGGTGGCTCAGTCGACCAAGCATCTGACTTCGGCTCAGGTCACGATCTCCCAGTTCACGGGTTCGAGCCCCACGCTGGGCTCTGTTTCGACAGCTGAGAGCCCGGAGCCTGCTTCGGATTCTGTGTCTCCTTCTCTCTCTGCTTCTCTCCCCACTCGCACTCTCACTCTCAAAAATAATATGTAAATGGGGCGCCTGGGTGGCTCAGTCAGTTAAGCGTCCGACTTCAGCTCAGGTCATGATCTCGAGGTCCGTGAGTTCGAGGCCCGTGTCGGGCTCTGGGCTGATAGCTCAGAGCCTGGAGCCTGCTTCCCATTCTGTGTCTCCCTCTCTCTCTGTCCCTCCCCCAATTCATATTCTGTCTCTCTCTGTCTCAAAAATAAATAAATGTTAAAAAAAAATTAAAAAAAAATAATAATATGTAAACATTTTTTAAAAATTAAAAAAAAAAAAAAAAAAAAAAAAAGAAGCACTTACAGATCAGAGGACGTCAATAACAGGATAGGGAAGCCAGGTTAGCTGTGAGACTTCTACTTACTTCCGGAGCCTCAGTTCCCTCACTTGTAGAGTGGGCATAGCAACAATACCCACTTCCAACTGTCGGAACAGCTAAGTGAGTTGACCTATAAAGGGCTTGGACGTGTCTGGCCTGTGGGAAGTGCTGTGTGGTGCTGGCTACCAGAGCAGCAGCCCCTTTTGTTTTCATCACCATCACTGGAGGATGTGCATTTCGGTGCCTCTGACCAGCCACAAAAAAAAAAAAAAAAAAAAAGCTTTTCTGTGTAAATCATCTGGTTAAACACAGAAGCCAAAGTGTGACTCCCTACTGAGTTCTCAAACAGGGTGACAACACAAGGGAAGCTAGGCTTAAAAGGGCTCCGTGTGTGAAACAAAGAACGCTGGCCAAATAAGATGAAAAAGGCAGACAACCCGATTTTTAAAAATAAACATAAGACTCGAACAGGCATGTCACGGAAGAAGCTGCCCAAATGGCAAGAGCCACGCGAAGAGGTGCTCCACTTCGCTGGCCCTCAGGGAAAGGCAATTTAAAACCACCGTGGGGCGCCTGGGTGGCTCAGTCGGTTAAGCGTCTGACTTCGGCCCAGGTCATGATCTCACGGCTCATGGGTTCAAGCCTCACGTCAGGCTCTGTGCTGACAGCTCAGTGCCTGGAGACTGCTTCGGATTCTGTGTCTTCCTCTCCCTCTCCCACTCCCCTGCTCACTCTCTGTCTCTCTCTCCTTCAAAAATAAACAAACATTAAAAAAATTTCAAAAATAAAACCATTATGAGAAAAAACGCCACATCTATCAGAATGACTAGACTAAAACGACACAAAAGCCCATGCTCTGGAGGGGTGTAAGATGGCAGAACAGGGGCGCCTGGGTGGCGCAGTCGGTTAAGCGTCCGACTTCAGCCAGGTCACGATCTCACGGTCCGGGAGTTCGAGCCCCGCGTCAGGCTCTGGGCTGATGGCTCAGAGCCTGGAGCCTGTTTCCGATTCTGTGTCTCCCTCTCTCTGCCCCCTCCCCCGTTCATGCTCTGTCTCTCTCTGTCCCAAAAATAAATAAACGTTGAAAAAAAAAAAATTAAAAAAAAAAAAAAAGATGGCAGAACAGCTTTGGAGAACTGTTTGGCATCACCCACTAAAGATGAACACACACACACACACACACAGAGCAACCTGGCGGGTCCACTGCCAGGGGCGCACACAGTGTTAAAACCCACATGTGCGGTCCCATGTCACAGCAGCATTATTTGTCAGAGTCAAAAACTGGTAACAACCCAAACGTCCATTAGCAGAATAGACAATTAAAGTATTGCCTGTTCATACAGCAGAAATTACACAGCAATGAGGATGCATGAACTGTAGCCACACAACGCCGCGGATGAACCCCGGAGAGCCTGTGGCATGGCAGAGGCCACGTATAACAGAGTATGTTGATATACGATTCAAAGACAGGCAAAACCAATCTAAGCTATTAGCAGTTAGCTTAGAATGGTTATGCTTGGGAGGGGGCAGGGAGTAGAAGGGATTCTTGGTCTGGGTGCTGATCACCTGGCTATATCCACTTTCTGAAAATTTACTGACTTGTACATTATGATTTGTGTTTGTATAATACTTCACTAAAAAGGCAACATTAAAACAAATAGGAGGTCCTAGTGGACCCTGCTTCTGGTCACCCCCTTCCTGTCCCTCTATGAGATTCCCAGCTTCTAGACCACAGATACTGCAATTCGTAATTAGCCCAAAGAATCTCCCTCCAAATACCTCAGTGAGAGTTTCCCATTTCCTCATCATCTCCCCTGGTATTTGGAAAGGGTCAGAAACTTTATTTAAAAAAAAAAAAAATTTTTTTTTTAACATTTATTCATTTTTGAGAGCTGGAGACAGAGCGTGAGAGGGGGAGGGGCAGAGAGAGAGAGGGAGACACAAAATCCAAAGCAGGCCCCAGGCTCTGAGCTGTTGACACAGAGCCCGACGCAGGGCTGGAAGCCACAAACCGTGAGATCAGACCTGAGCTGGAGTCGGATGCTTAACCAACTGAGCCACCGAGGCGCTGAGGCGCCCTTAAAAGGGTCAGAAACTTTAGAGACCCATGGACTCACAGCTTTGGGGAAGAGACAACTTTCTCCCATCACAGTACCACCAAGTGGTTGTCTGTATTTGGAACTTCTTTGTCCCTAGTAGAGGGGGCAGTTCTTACTCTAGAAAGTCCTTCCTCGCTCTGAGCTTTAGGTGACCCACTGGAAACTCACTGCTTTGGCTCTGTCTTCTAAACCTTCTTGGAGGGTAACTTTAACAAGCACTCACTTGAGAACAAAGCAGGAAAAGGAAACATTTACTATCTGGCCTGACATATTTAAATATTAGTCTATTTGCACTGGCCATTTCAAAAACCAAAACCACTTCAAATATGACCATTAAAAACGGTGCATGTGGTAATCAAATTGAGGCTCTGGTTCCTTTTTACAAAAGAATCCTCCCTAATAAATCCTCCCTAATGTCTGATTAGACAGAATCAGACATTGCCATTTTTGCAAACCCTAATGAAACGATTGATTCAGGCAAAGATCCTGAAAGGATGAAGTCATTACCCGTCCCTAGACTCTTACCGCCTGAGAGGACTAATGACTAAGGGGGGCACAGGGACACTGTGCCTGGGGATGTGATGTCATATGAAGTACATTGCACCTCCCATGAAGTGGTTTTTTGTTGTTTTAAAAAAATGTCTATTTATTTAATTTTGAGCACGGTGGGGGGCGCTGGGGAGGGGCAGACTGAGAGGGAGAGAGAGAATCCCATGCAGGCTCCGTGGTCTCAGTGCAGAGCCCGCCACAGGGCTTGATCTCATGAACCCTGAGATCATGACCTGAGCCGAAATCAAGAGTCAGGTGCTTAACCGACTGAATCGGGTGCCCCCGCCCCACGAAGTCTTTTCTAACTCCCCGCTCCCAAAAATAAGTTGAAGCAGAATATTATTAAGACTTTAGAAATACAGGCGCCAGAGAAACAACTAAAATGATGCCCCAAGAAAGCAGACACATTCCGAATGTGGGGCATTCCAGTGGCACAGAAAAGGGAAGCTGGGGTGCCTGGGTGGCTCAGTCGATTAAGTGTTCTGCTCTTGGTTTTGGCTCAGGTCAGGATCTCACTGTTTGTGAGTTCGAATCCCACACTGGGCTCTATGCTGACAGCACGGAACCTGCTTGGGATTCTCTCTCCTCTCTCTCTCTCTGCCCCTTCCCTGTTCTCTCTCTCTCAAAATACATAAATAGAACATTTAACAAAAAAAGAAAAAAGAAAAGGAAGGTTTTACTATGGAGGTTATGTAGATGTACACATGTAACAAAAAGATGTACTGTACGCAAATTTTTTATCAGTATTTTTTTTTTTTTTTGAGAGGGTGAGAGTATGCACACGAGCGAGCTGGAGGAAAGGGGGCAGAGAGAGGGTGAGAATCTTTTTTTTTTTAAAGTTTATTTACTTATTTTGAGAGAGAGAGGGCAAGCATGAGTGGGGGAGGGGCAGAGAGAGGGGGAGAGAGAGAATCCCAAGCAAGTTCTGCACTCAGTGCAGAGCTGGGCACAGGGCTCGAATTCACGAACCATGAGACCATGACCTGAGCTCAAATCAAGATCATCTAGATGCTCAGCCAACGGAGCCACATGCCCCTGAGAGGGGGAGAGGATCTTAAGCAAGTTCCACGCTCAGTGCAGACCCGATGTGGGGCTCGATCCAACAACTCTGGGATCACGATCTGAGCGGAAATCAAGAGTTCGAAGCTCAGCCGACTGAGCCACCCAGGCGCCCCTTATCTCAGTTTTTGAAAAGAGACTTGAAGGATTTAACAAGTGACTGAAAGGAGTAAATCCTGCAGAGACTGGGATTCCAATACACTGATGGCAAAAAGATTTTTTGAAAGGGCAACAGGGAAATGTGTCTGTGGATTGGGTACTATGTGAACACAAGTAAGTGTTAATTCTGTTAGTTGTTACGAAAGAATGTCTTTTATAGAGTTACAGATACACAGCTAAGATTATGTGAGGTCTGAGACACGCTGTAAGATGCTTTAGGGGTTGTGAGATGGGGACCCACCTCAGGCTCCACACTGAGCGTGAAGCCTGCCTGGGATTCTCTCTCCCTCTGCCCCTCCCCCGCTCGTGCTCATTCTTTCTCTCACTCTTTCTCTCTCTCTCTAAAACCCTTTAATTAGAGGGGCGCCTGGGTGGCGCAGTCGGTTAAGCGTCCGACTTCAGCCAGGTCACGATCTCACGGTCCGTGAGTTCGAGCCCCGCGTCGGGCTCTGGGCTGAGGGCTCGGAGCCTGGAGCCTGTTTCCGATTCTGTGCCTCCCTCTCTCTCTGCCCCTCCCCCGTTCATGCTCTGTCTCTCTCTGTCCCAAAAATAAATAAAAAACATTGAAAAAATAAATAAATAAATATAAATAAATAAATAAATAAATAAAACCCTTTAATTAGAGGCATTTGTGGGTCAAGGGTCATAATGTCTGCAACGCTTCTCAGTTGCACCCATAAAAAATATATATTTATATGTAGATAAGGGTATAGAGATAGAGGCAAAGACAGAGAGAGAGAAAGCAAATGTGGCAAACTGCTAAGATTTGGTGAATTTGGAAGGGAAATCATTTTCATTGTAATATTCTTTTAACTTTTTTTTTTTCAAATCTATTTTTATTAATTTTTTTTTCAACGTTTTTATTTATTTTTGGGACAGAGAGAGACAGAGCATGAACAGGGGAGGGGCAGAGAGAGAGGGAGACACAGAATCGGAAACAGGCTCCAGGCTCTGAGCCATCAGCCCAGAGCCTGATGCGGGGCTCGAACTCCCGGACCCGAGATCGTGACCTGGCTGAAGTCGGACCCTTAACCGACTGCGCCACCCAGGCGCCCCATCTTTTAACTTTTCTATAGATTTGAATGTCTTCCTCAGTAAAAAGTTGGGAGAGATACTTCAGCAACAACAACAACAAAAAAAAAAAAAAAAAGAAAGAGAGGGAGAGAGGGGACAGAAGAAAGAAGGAAAGAAGGAAGGAAGGAAACGGGGGAAGAAAAGGAAAAGAGAAGGAAAGAAAGAGAAGGAAGAAGGGAGATAAAAATCTCAACAGTTCTTTAATCTGGGAGATGGGTGTCTGAAGGTTCATTATACTTTTCTCACAGCTTTGCATATGTTTAACATTTCTGATAAAAAGTTAATTTAAAAAAAAAAAGGCACACCTGGGGCACCTGGGTGGCTCAGTTGGGTAAGTTTCCGACTTTGGCTCAGGTCATGATCTCACGGTTCGTAGGTTCAAACCCCTCGTCGGGCTCTGTGCTGACAGCTCAGAGACTGGAGCCGGCTTCGGATTCTGTGTCTCCCTCTCTCTCCCTCTCTGCCCCTCCCCTGCTCATGCTCTCTCTCTCTCTCTCTCTCTCTCTCTCTCAAAAATAAATAAGCATTTAAAAAAAAAAAAAAAGGCACAGCAATGATCTGGCCCTATTTCCCTTGAAGTTTGTGCAGCATTTCCCACGGGGCTGCCCCGGCCCACAGTGCCCTCCCGGAGCGGCGCCTTGCTTCAACCCAATCCACCCTGCGAGGTAGCAGCTCCCTTGATCATGAGTGTGCCGACGAGGAAACAGCTCAGAGGTGAGAGCCCTTCCCAACCATATACACAGAACTTGGACACAGCCAGTCGGATTCCAGAGCCTGGATTCTTAACCCCCACAACCGTCTGACTGGAAGCGCCCCAAACATCATCTCGTCCAGAGAGAAACTCATGCTAACTCTGTTTCCAGCTTCTATACACCATCAGGAAATTTTCCATCTCCGTCCTAGGCAATGATAAAGGCCAAGTCCTCTCATTTGGACAAATACCTCTTCTGTAGCACCTGCTGTGTCTCCAGCAACATTTACTCCTGCATTCACTCCCTCTGTCCTGGCAGCTGAACCCACAACCAGATTCACCTCCCTGCTGACCCTGCTGCTTCCCAGCTCAAAAACCCACTCCCTGTCTGCAGCTCCCCAACCACATCCCTCAGTGTGACCTTGGGCAAGTGACCTCACATCTCTGAGCCTTGGTCTTCCTGCCTGTAAGGGGGGGGGCCATAACAGCACCTACCTCATAGGGTTGTTGTGAAAATCAACTGAGGTAACATAAGGAAACAAGTTGGCACGGTGCAGGGCATACAGTAAGCACGGTGTAGACCCTCCGTGTCACAATCCGGCCTCATCTCTTGCCGTTTCCCTTCCTCGTATCCGTCTGCTCACCCACCCACCATCCCTAGTCTCCCTAGGGATGGTCTGGCTGGTTGAAGACCGCTACTGCCTGGGCCAGCCCACGGTTCGTGCACTCTACTGCTGGTATGACCCCTGGCGGCCCGCCATCCCCACCGGGCGCCCCCTACCCCAGACTTACCCCCTGGGAGTGCAGATACTCCACGGTCTTGCTGATGGTGTGTAGGACAAAGCTGGCCTCCCGCTCTGAGAAGAATTTCTGCCGCAGGATCTTGTCCAGTAGCTCCCCGCCCCGCATCAGCTCTGTCACCAGGTACACATGTTTGCCATCATCGTATACCTGCCAGAGACCTCACCGTCAGGTCCCTCCCCTCCGTGCCAGGCCGGGGCCCCTCAGTTACCGGTTCACTGGGCCAGGAAAGAATAACATGAGCCTTGGACGTGGGTTCTGCTCTGTGCTTCCGTGGTCCCGGCAGGGCCTTCACCTATCTGGGCCTCTGTCCTCCCCCTAGACGGGAGGAGATTGGCACTGGTCCCCCGAGGGTCAGGGAAGCTGTCAGAGGATGCCTGAGTCTGAAGTGGACGGCCTTGGGGCATCGCCAGACCCGAGGCACAGAGATCCTTCGCTCCCAGGAGCAGAGGAAAATCAGAAATCAAAGGAATGACAGTCCTGAGATAGATCCCGGAGTCAAGTTCCCAGCCCCCATCTCAGTCTCAAGGACCCCCACTCACATCTTTCAGAGTGATGATGTTGGGGTGCTGCCCATACCGCAGAAGAATCTCAATCTCTTCTGAGGGATCCCGCTTGCTCTTGTCGATGACCTGAGGAAAGGGGGTACATGGGAGATATCAGGGGGACCGTCTCCAGAGTCCCTCCCTGCCACGGAGCCCACACTGCAGGGCTTGGGGGTCTTAGCCACATGCCTTCCACCCACCCACAGAGCCTAGGGCACCAACCCATCCCCCGACTCCCACCGAAGGACTGAGGCTACAGTGGCCTCCCCCTGGCCCAGCAGCCTAGGCCGAGACGTGGTCAAGAGGCCCACCTTGACAGCATACTCCATGTTGGTGGCCTTATGGACACAGCGCTTGCACACGGAGTAGGACCCCACACCGATCGTCTCCTTTACCACGTAGCCATCGCTAAAAACCAGGTTCTTCCCATGGAGTTGCTGCAGAAGACCAACAGGTGGGGCTGGCCCTCTGCTCTAGAATGCAGGGCTCGTCCCCCAGTACCCAAGGCCTTGGCTTCTGGGCCTCAATTTTCTACTCTATACGGGCACACTCACTGGCTCCCGCACTGTGGTGAACAGAAACGCAACACACGCACCGAGGGGTCTGTGGCTCTGAGAAAGCTGGGTAGGTCTGAGAGACACGGGAGACCTGAGCTGGGTCCCGGCTCTGTCACATCCTGTGAACTTAGACGAGTTGCCTCCCCCCTTCTGGGGCGTCACAGCCCACGTCATGACGTGTCTAAAAGTTCTGAGACATTAACAACAGCAAATGCTTCTGTGGTGCTTATGTGCGGCAGGCACTGCTCTCAGCACTTTACGGCAGGTGACCACACGCCATATGACAGCCCTGGTTTACGCCTGTTGTCCTTGTATCCGGTCTGGTTTAATATTTGTCCCAGACAAAGATGTCCCAGTTGTAGAATAAATTACACAGTCACCTTAATTTTACACATGCAACGACCTATGGAGAAAAGTTCTATCATCACCCCCATTTACAGATGAAGAAACTGAGGCACTGGGAAGGTAAGTGTCTCGCCCAAAGTCCCTTACCTTGGACAATGGGCTCCAGAGTCTACCCTCATGCCTCTGAATTCTAGATCTTCCACGGAAAGTGTACTAATGGGGGACAAGTGTGAGGACACACGAGCCCTCTGCCACCCGTCCCCGTCAGGGATCTGACAGCCACCCCACAGCACCACCACCCTGGGCACCGCCTTGCATTTATTTATCCAGGCTCCACAAGGCCCCTGGCTCTGTGCTAGGAAATCTGTTATATCTGTGTTGCCATCCCTGTCTTACAAACGGAAAAAGTGGGGCCCAAGGAGGTTTGGAGGTCCGATGGGCTACACGGTGGCAATCAGAGGTTGAACTCTAGAGCTTGTGTTCTCTGCCTTTGTGGCTTCTGGGTAGAAAAGACAACGGAGCAGCAGTCTCCTGCCCCCTCACCTGTACCACGGAGTGCAGGGGTGCCTGCGTGGGCCGAGGCTTGCCATCATCCTCCATCAGGCCAGTGGCCACGAAGCTGAAGCCACGGAACAGCTGATGGGCGCCAGCGCTGGGAGGGATGCCTGGGGAGTCTGCAGGGGTGGGAGGAGGATGTGACCCTGAGAAGGTGCCCTTGACCCCGAGGCAGCCCAGAAAAGGGAGACCAGGGCTGTGGAGAGGGCTTGGGCAGGCCTCTCGTGCCAGACCTCAATTAGGCCATCTGTTCATGTGCGTTTAGACAAGCCCAGCCCTGACACACAAGAAACATAAAAGACACCCCACGATGGGCATTCGGCCCAGGCCAAGACACTTCATCCCTTTCTGGAAGCCTCCCCCTTGCTTCACTGCCTCGGGTCTGCCCCTTCAGGTCCATCTTCTTCCCAGGCAGCGGGAGGGATGGTCCCAGCTGCAAATCTACCCCCTGCCAGAACCCTTCAAGTGCTCCTCTCTGCCCCAGAAGAAAGCCCAAAAGCCCAACTTCTCAGCCTGGTGACTGAGGTCCTTATGATCTTAGCCTCCTCTCTTCCCACTCTACAGCTCAGCCACGCCAGACTTCCCAGATCCTTAAAGGAGACCCTGAGCCACCACACATGCCGTTCCCTCTGACCAGATACTCTACTGTTTGTCTGACCTTCACGGTTCAGCTGGCACACCCTCCTCTGAGAAGCCTTGCCTGAGCCTGCTCCTCCAACTCCTCACCCCTATGATGCTGCACTTGCCACACTGCCCAGTAGAGTTTTCACACCTTTCCCCCGACCACAGTCTAGGCCATAGGAGGCGGGGCAATCCCCTCATGGCTGATCAGGGGCACACAGTAGAAAGCTAGTATGTACTGATCAGGTAAGCGAATAAAGATGAGACCAACTGCTTGCGAAGTGCTAAGCTCCCTGTCATCAGAGCTGTGCAACCCGCAGTGAGAAGAGCAGCCCCTCTGCTAAAACCCATCCATCCGGGAAGCCTTCCAGAACTAACACTAACCCCCGATATCTGACCAGAATATTGGGATTTACCAAACTCCCTCCCAGAAGCCCCCTCCTTGGCTTCTTGCAATAACCCCAGGGACTGAGGGGGTCTGTGACCGAGCCCATGTTCTAGATGAACACACTGAGGTCCAGTGATCAGAGCAGCCAAAGGCGTTTCCCACACTTGCCCCTGACCTGTGGGCGCTGTCACCTCTGCTCTGACAGACTGTCTCCACCTCATGTTTTTGCTGGGTCAGATTCTTTAGCCCTGACGTGAGTGTGAGCCCGATGTGTTTGGTCTTCCCAGTGGGCTGGAAGATGCCCGGGGCAGGGGGCCTGACTTTTCTATTGTGGCCTTAACCACCCACTCCCCCCACCCCCTCACTCATATACAAAGAGGCCCATAGAGCCCTGGAGTGGGAGAGTCAGGCAGAATGAGATGGGGACAAAGAGTCAGAGACCCACCCTTCAGTCTGCCCACACACCTGGGCCTGCCAGAGTCCCTGACCACCCTACATCCCAAGGGGCCCCTGACTCCCTGCTTCCCTCCTGTGCCAGCCCAAGACAAGCCAGACAACCGACATACCCTTGGGTGTGCGGGACGTGAATTCAGTGTCAAAGTAGAAGGTGTCATCAGGTTGTGCCACGGCTGGCTTGAAGGGTGGCTTGATCTCGCGACGGTACAGCTTCTGCAAGGTGAGGTGGCCACTCCGGTCACCACGGCCCACCCCCAACAACCCACCAGGAGCCTCAGGCAGGAGAAGGTAACTAGCCCTGCCTATGCAGGCTATACAGACGGGGGCATAATTGCTTGCCCGGGGGAGGCCAGCCCTTGCTTCCAAGGCCCCGCTGTCACCCTCTGCTCCACATCGGAGGAAGCCCCCTCCCACCACCGGTGAAGCCCTGACTGAGGCTGTGGGGTGGACAGACACACTCACATTCCAGTCAATGGTAGAGTAGAAGACATGCCGCTTGATTTCCTCTGCCCCATCAGGGCCGGAGCCTGAAAGAGCCCAGACGAGGGGTCTGCCCCTGGATGGTCCAACTCCCAGACACCCACCCGGTCTGCTGAGTGACCTCACCGTGGTCTGGGACCAGCGGCTGCAGCTATCTACTGGGAGCAGGGGGGACGATAGGCTCTCCCCGCCCCAAATCCACCCAGCCGTCACCCCAGAGGCCTATTGCCCACTCAGCGTTTTCCACTTTCTGGAGACCGTTATGATCAAGCTCCAAATGTACTCATGGAAGAAGAAAGGCCCAGAGAGGTCAGGCAACTTGTCCAAGGCCACAGAGAACAGAAGTCAGACTTATTCTGACATCTGCAGGGGACTCCCATCTCCCTCTCAACCCAGGCCTCATCTCTATTGCTTTTATCCATCCCATTGCCCTTCTCAGCCACCAGGCAGACTCTCACTCCATTCGACCCCAGGGACCTGAACTGGGACCTTACAAAGCTGGTCATGGTCCAGATGAACCCAGGATCCAAGGGGCCGAGACATACTGAAAAGCTACTACATGCCAGGCATGTTCATGCAACTGCATTCAGTCAAGAGGGATCTGGATCATCATCTCCCGTGGAGACGAGGACCCAGAGCTCCAGGAGGTGAAGTCAACTGCCTTGGGTCACTTAGCTCATAAATGGCACTCACTCAACAAATATTTATGGAGGAACCACTGTGTGCAGGGCGGTGAGGACCTGCCATGGGGACAGGATTGGGACCTGAGCCTTCTGACTCCTGAGCTCATGCCTTCTCTTGTGCCAGCAGCCTTGGCGGACCTGTGTGGGGGCCTCTGTCCTTGTCCCCAGGGGGAGTAGGGATGACTCAGTTCCTGCCTTCCCCCTATACATAGGTCACCCCCCCCCCCCGCCCCAAACACCACACATGGAGCCAGAAAGCAGGGTGGCCGGCGGCATTGTCTGCCCACACAAAGGACAACGGCCCCTTTCAGCCCCAGATGTGACGCTGTGGCCTAGGCTGCAGCTGTACCCCGCTCCCCTCCCAAGCTGGAGCTGCTTACCGAGACGGTTGGCAGGATTCCGCTTGAACAGGGCCCGCAGGAGGCTCTGGGCTTCCGTGCTCAGAAACTGGGGCATGCCTAGCTTCGCCCTAAAACAGCCCCCAGGTCTCATCAGGGCTGAGCCTGCCCCAGAGGCCCATCTCCCCTCCCCGCTCTGTCCAGGTCTAATTTCCAGCTCAATCCAGACAAACCATCCACTAACTCACCTCCCAAAGACTTTAGGGATTCCCCACCCACAGGCCCTGATGGATGAAAAGGGGGCCCCAGAAAGCATAATGCTTAGCCCAGAGGAGGGTCTCATTGATGGGGAAATCTGAGGCAGGTACAGGATATTATTCTGGCCCCCAAACCGGGGCCAGACATCAGGGGAGACCCTGAGGTGTCAGGGCAGGGCTGGTGCTTACTTTAGAATCAGTGTCATGGTCTCTTTCCGGTCCTTCCCCTGGAAGGGCAGGGAGCCCGTCAGCATCTCAAACTGTAAAAGACAAGGGTCTGTTAGGCTCTGGTCTCCATCTCCCATGTCCCCCACCTCCTCCCACCCAAACCACTCAGCTTCACTCCCAGGATTCCTGCTGGCCTGTGGCAGGACCACTTGGGTCGAGAATTGTGACTGTCTCTGGTTCCTTTGTCAATCAGAACACCGAAAGCAGGACTAGGGGCCTGAGGCTGAGGAGAGGCCCAGTCCTGGGGCAGGGGCAGCCCAGGTGGGGCCAAGCCTGGAATCTTCCTAAGGAAGGAAACTGCAGCTGGGTGGACGTTGAGGCAGCTTGGCTGGGAGAAGACAGGAGGAAGTCTTAGAGACTATCAACCCCCTCACTGTTCAGATGAGAAAACTGAGGCCTGAGGCATGGGCTGAACGCTTTTCCCCTGTCTGGCCACTCACCATCAACACCCCATAGGACCACCAGTCTGCACTGTGGGTGTGACCCTGGCGGTTGACGACCTCGGGGGCCATGTACTCCACCGTCCCGCAGAAGGAATAGGCTTTCTTCTCATGGTCAATGGCCTCCTTGCTCAGGCCAAAGTCTGTGGCAAGGAGGGCAAGAGGACACATCTTTAGGAACCCCCCCCCTTGCCTTCCTCGCTGCCAACCCCTGCACACCCAAAGCCCCCTGCCCACAGGCCTGAGGGCATCACTCCCATGGGGCTGGAGTTCACACCCAGGCCATCCCAAGTCTAGGGTCTGGGCTTTTGACCACTTCCGAGTGCCTGGCACAGCCTCTCGGGAAGAATGGATCCCCTAGTGCTCAGCCCAGGCCCGTCAAGAGCCCATCCTGACCTCCCCTGGGAATTGAGGGGGCAGGTGCCTGCTACTCACCGGTGAGTTTGATGTGGCCCTCCTCATCCAGAAGGATGCTGTAATGGAGAGATGGGAGTTGGGGCCCCTCAGCTGTGGCCCCTTGGGTTCTGGTGACACCAAGGGGGCCATGGGGGTTGGGCCCAGCCCAGAGAAGGCGATCCACCCAGATCCATCCGGTAAATGGCAGGTGGAGCAGGGTGGTGGTGGTGCCATGCAGATGTGTGGCCTGTGTTCTTTGCTAATCCTCGGAACAACTGGATGAGGTAGGTGCTATTGTGGCCCTATTTTAACAACGAGGAAACTAAAGCTCAGGGAAGTCAAGCAACACCCCACGGTCACAGAGCTAAAAGGTGACGGAGACAAGATTTGAATTCAGGTCTGCCTAACTCTAAAGTCAGATCTCATTTCAGCCCAGCACCTGCCCCTGGCTGTCAAGTTACCATTTGAGGATGTTTAGATATTCAGGAAAATTCTAGAGAGGACCATATCAAACAAAGAATGACCTTTAGTGGTGGCATCTCAGACATCGCACTGGATTAGCAAAAAAAAAAAAAAAAAAAATGTAGGCAACGTACCTGTAAGGAGGTGTCCAGCCCTTTTAACGGACACTGGTAATTAGGCAGACCCCTAAGAGGGCCCTGCTGCCACCACCACCCGTCCCACCCACCTATCCACGGGGCGGCCACACATAGGGAGACTTTGTTGGGGAGAGTTACACCCACCCCTGTCAGGAAAGACCCCAAGGCCTGCCTCTGCCCTGGCTAGGGAGGCTGGGGCGGAGCTGGGGCTTCACTCACTTTTCAGGTTTGAGGTCCCTGTAAATGATGCCCAGGCTGTGCAGGTGGTCCAGGCCCAAGGCTAGCTCAGCCAGGTAAAACTTCACATCCTCCTCTGTGAACATAACCTACGACAGGCGGGAGGGGACGACAGCTGCGATTGCCTCTTCCTCAGGAGCTCAGGTACTGCAGTCAGCAGCTTCCTGGTCTCCAGGGCCCACCTCGGGGAGGACCCTTAGACACCCCAGGGCCACACACCATGCTCTGTATAAAGGGGTACGAGGGGCACCTGGGTGGCTCAGTCAGTTAAGTGCCCGACTTCAGTTCAGGTCATGGTCTCGCGGTTCATGGGTTCAAGCCCCGCGTCAGGCTCTGTGCTGACAGCTCAGAGCCTGGAGCCTGCTTCAGATTCTGGGTCTCCCTCTCTCTCTCTGTCCCTCCCCCACTCGTACTGTCTCTCTTTAAAAATAAACATTAAAACAATGAAAAAATAAATAAAAATTAAAACAATATGTAAAGAGGTTTGAGGTATGACATGATTAACATATGAGTCATTCATTGTGGCGTTGTTTGGAAATAGCAAAAGGGTTGGGCAGAACACTGGGATAAACCATCTCTCCCATGTGTAATGGAGTGCTAGGCAGCCATAAACTAGAACAAGGAAACTTCCATGTTCTGATATGGATCCATCTCCATGATCTGCTATCTTGAATAAGGCAAGATATAAAACAAATACATAGATTAGTACTTTTTATGTAAGGAAATGGGGGTTGGAATTCAGAACATGTATCAGAATGGGTTGTATTACCAAAGAAACATGGGGCGCTTAAACAAGAAATCAGTAAAAGTGTTTACCTGTGGCGGGTAGAGGGACTGGGGTGGGAGGAAGATTTCTCAATGACATTTTTCTTTTCTTTTTTTTTTTTTTTAACATTTTATTTATTTTTGAGACAGAGAGAGAGAGAGAGAGCATGAACAGGGGAGGGCCAGAGAAAGAGGGAGACACAGAATCCGAAACAGGCTCCAGGCTCTGAGCTGTCAGCACAGAGCCCGACGAGGGGCTCGAACTCACGGACCGCGAGATCATGACCTGAGCCGAAGTCGGACGCTCAACCGACTGAGCCAGCCAGGCGCCCCGACATTTTACTTTTCAATCATGTGAGTGTATTGCCTATTCAAACATTAAAATAACATTTAAAAAAATTTTAGGGGTGCCTGGGTTGCTCAGTGGGTTGAGCGTCTGACTTTGGCTCAGGTCATGATCTCACAGTTTGTGAGTTCGAGCCCCACGTCAGGCTCTCTGTGCTGACAGCTCAGAGCCTGGAGCCTGCTTCAGAGTCTGTGTCCCCATCTCTCTCTGTCCCTTCCCGCTTGCACTCTGTCTCTCTGTCTCTCTCTCTCAAAAATAAATAAACATTAAAAAACATTAAAAAATTTTTTTTTTCTTTTAAAGTTTGTTTCTCTTCTAAAGTTTGACTTGTATCAATGGTCCCATTTTTTTTTTTTAATTTTTTTTTCAACGTTAATTTATTTTTGGGACAGAGAGAGACAGAGCATGAACGGGGGGGGGGGGGGGGGCAGAGAGAGAGGGAAACACAGAATCAGAAACAGGCTCCAGGCTCTGAGCCATCAGCCCAGAGCCCGACGCGGGGCTCGAACTCCCGGACCGCGAGATCGTGACCTGGCTGAAGTCGGACGCTTAACCGACTGCGCCACCCAGGCACCCCTAATGGTCCCATTTTTATATCTGGCTCGAATTCTTTTATGTCAGTTAAAATCCTTTTGGTTAACACATGGGACATAATGTTAAAATATTTAGCTTTCTGGGTGGGTTTAAGCTTCTGCCCATCTTCACAGCCCTGCCCAGGGCAGCCTTGGAAGAATGGAGGCAGAGAGATGAAAGATCCCTTAGCTCCTGGGAATCAAGGAGACCCAGGGCCTGATCCTCCTCACCCATCTTGGGAGGAACGAAGGCTTTGCCAAGCTGTACGCTCTGTCCCAGGGTGACACTGGGTGTCAGTTCCTGGGCCAGGGACTGCTAGGCAGGCCTGGGTGGTCCCAGGTCCAAGCCACACCAGACAGGTTGTTCACAGGGCTCTGGGATGGGATGCCTCGTTGTCCCTCCAGCTCCATCTCGGGGCCCTGGGGCAGTGGGGTGTTAGCTCACCTCTTTAGAGAGCCGTGTGAAGAGGTCCCCGCCTCGCAGGAAGTCCAGAATAAGATAGAGCTTTCCCTCAGTCTGGAAGGCTGGGGAGAGGGGAAAAGGCGATGGTGGAGCCAGCTGGGTCCTGGGCCCTGCCCCTTTACTCTAAGCTCCCTTGGCCTGCTGGGGGTGGGGGCAACATACGGGGAAGGCAGTGGCCCACAGGCAAAGGCAAAGGCTGGCAGGCAGGGTGCGGACTCAAGTAGGCTGCGAACTCAAGTGGACTGCGGTCTCACCATAGTGGAGCTTCACCACAAACGGGTGGTTTACATCAGCTAGGATGTCTCTCTCCATCTTGGTCCGAACACGGTCACGCACTGGCCAGAAGAGAAAGACAGTCACTAAGAGTCTAGCCCTTCCCCCTAAAGAGTCAGCCCCAAGCCCTGTCTAAGAAGGGCTCTCTTTTCCACGAGTTCCTCACATCACATGGCAGTACTCAGGGCTGGGCCCTTAGCCCCCTGCCCATCCCTCTCGCCCTATCTCTCCCCCCAGCCCCCATCAAAGGCCATCCAATCCAGCCAATCTCAGCAACCTGTTTTGTCCTGTGTGCCCTTAGCCTCTGCCCCTGAGGTTCCCCCTGGGATGCCTGTACCAGACCCTTCCTCACCTGGCACAAAAATCCCTAATTCCAGTCTGGGGGGATGGAGAGAACAGTCACTTGGGAGCTAGTTAGGCAAAATCATTGGGCCTAAAATTCAGACTCGTGTGTCTGAGCAGACACCCCCACATACTTTTTTTTTTTTTTTTTTTTTAAAACAAATGAAAGTCCCTAGGCATTCTGATCACCAGCAGGTTCTTCTTTGACTCAGCTTAGGCCTCGTCTCCTCCAGGAAGTCTTCCTTAAACTGCCAAGCTAAATTAGGGCCCTCTCTCCTGCAGGGCTCGTGCTTGCCCCTTCAGAGCACTTTTTGCCTTCTATTTTAATTTTTTCGTTTCCCTTGCCAGGTGTGGCACGGACCATGCTGGAGTTAACTATTCCTGCCACTGTTGGCCAAATATACCTTACATTTTTTACACTTTTGCTCGGGCCAACAGCTCTTCCTTCCTGGGGAACCCTCCCTCTACTATTTTCATTCTGGAGAACTCCTCACTGGTCCTTCAAGGCACAGCTCAAATGGCTACTCCTTCGGTGAGGCTGCAACCCACTCTCCCCTGGGCTTCTCACTCACAGCACCAAGCGCACCACGCTGCAGGGTCAACACAGCCACTCCCGCCCCAGCCTGGGGACCTTCACAGCAGTGACCAAGTCCTTCATCCTTTTCCCTCATGGCTCCCATCACCCCTGCTGGGGAATGACTTCCACCCCTACCAGCCTGGCCTTAGGGCACCAAAACCACAGTACCCCACAGACAGCACTTTATGGGCCACGTGACCCCTAAAGTCCCTAAGGCCAACACTTCTGATCCTCCCTCCCTCCCCTCAGCCAGGGCCTACTCCACCTGGTCAGGGTCACTGCCAGCCCAGAGTCCACCACCAACCACAGCAATATACTTTGTGAGCCGTGGAATTCTAGACCTGGCCTTGGGCTCCCTTCTGAACCTCCCTGCTGTCCATCTCTGTGGCCCTGCCTCAACTCACTCTCTCCTGCCTGCCCTAGCTGCTTGCCTGGACTCCCTGCCTCTTCCCCAACACCTTTCTCCACCCTGAGAGGTCTCCCTCATGAAGCAACTCTGCCCAAGTAACCTGAGTACCAGGGGTGTAAAGGCCCCTGCCACAAACATACTGCACTCACCCCCTGCCTCCTTCCAGACATTCACCTTCAGCTATGGTAATTGGTGGCTGGCTTGGGGGTGGGGGAGGGGAAGGATGCGGTTATTCCCCAGAAGTCTTTTCTTCGAAAGGGACCCTGTCTTTGCAATGGGGTGGGATAGGGAGTAAGGGGTGGCTGAGGACAGGCCTGTTTCTCTACCTTCAGACCAGGTACTCCTGGAGATAGAACTGCCTTCTCCGTCAGACCCAACACCTTGAGAGCTGGGCTGTCTCCCACCATCTTGGGCCCAGTCTGGGCTCTGCATGGGGAGGGGACCTCCACTCACCTTTCAGCGTTGCCTTCTTTAGTACCTTCATGGCATACAGGTGCCCACTGTCAGGTCGGGTGATCTTCCGCACCAGGAAGACCTGAGAAAGCAGTGGGGAAAAAGCAGAGGACAAGCTGGGGAGGGGGGCCGAGCCCATCAGCTTCCATCCTCCAGGGCACAGGCTGACCTCTGACGTCCCCGAGTCCCAGGTTGACCTTTTGCCCTCTCTGGGTACCAAGGTGACCTCCTGTCCTCCCCTCAGACCCACCAACCCTTGCCCTCAGATCCTGAGCCCCGGGGTGACCCCTCATCCCCACCTCTGACATGACCAGTGCTGCCCTCCCAGTTGTGGGCTCAGAACTCACTTTGCCAAAGGATCCCTGGCCCAGAACCTTGAGCAGCTCAAAATGGGATGGGTCGGCCTTCTCAGAGCCAGCCTTGACGTGGTGCGTGATGGAGATCTCCTTGAGGATGCCCTCATCCTGATAGAGGGATAGAGCTGGTGGGCATGGTGGGTTTCATCCGGGCCAGCCGGGGGAATGGTCCCCATCCAAGCCCGCTCCCACTAGACCTCAGCAGACAGGGCCCTGCCAGCAGCACCAGACAGCTATGCTGAAGGGGCCAGCCTCCTGGCTCATCAATACCAAAAGGGCCTCTAGGGCCGTGGAGGGTAAACTACCAAGGTGCTGAGTCAGGTGAGGCACTGCTCCTCTTGCTCCAGCTGTGCTGGCCTGGAGAGGCCCAAAGGGATGCCCAGGCACAGCCAGGTGGAGCCAACCCCAGGCTCTGGCTGAGGCCCAAAGCTCTGTGCAGGCCCTCCCTGTGGGGCTCCCCTCCCCTGCTGCAAAGGTTTTGGTTCTGCCACAATAGGAAGTAGAGTTTGTGCTCAGACTGGGGAGGTAGAGCTGGGCTTTTGTTCCTGGTCAGAATGGATGACAGGACCCTTCTGGCCAGAGGGACAGGGCTGAGATGCACAGGGACCCAAAAGTCACCAGAGGCTCCCCCGGCCAACCCAAGTGCCAGTCTGGGGTAGAAAGGAGCAGAGCCCAGAGACTCCACGATTCACCCATAGAAACTTCCTTCATAGAAGTCTACTGAAAACCCCTTGCCCGGTCTTAGCTGTTCTAGGACCCTTCTGCCCTCCCTCCAATCTGCTGGTATTGCCCTAGAGCCCCGAAGTGCCTCCTCACTTCCCTAGGAACCAAACCTGGGCAGGCTCCAGTCATCCAGCAGGGCCAGGCCTGGGCTTGGAGAGTCCACAGCCAACTGAGGCCAAACTGGCTGCCCAGGCACCTGCTCCAAGGGCCACAGCCAGGCCAAGACCAGACATCTGGGCACACTCACCGAGTCCTGCCTGGGGCCAGAGCCAGGGCCAGGGGCAGGCAGAGAGGTTTGGCTGATCCTGGGCCGCTGCTTCCTGGGCAGCCAGGGGAGCAGGGCCCAGAGCCGCAAGCGGGGCGGCTTGGGATCCTGCTCCATTCGCCCGGCAGGGCCGAGGCACCATGGCAGGAGCAGGCAGCGTCAGGGGCTGCCTCGGAGGTGGCCAGGCCCAAGGCGGATGTGCAGGGTGAGGGCGGGGGCTGGGCCCTGCTCAGGGCCGCCAATCACTCAGGGCCTGTGGTTTCCCAGCTCCAGGCCTACAATCTCACCACGTTCCCTTCCTCTCTTTTCCCCCCTCCCCACTGCCTGAGGGCTGCCCTCAGGCCCTTCCCCCCAACCCTCCTTGTGGGTCCCAAAGGGAAAGCCCCAGGCCAACCCAGCTGCTGAGGGGTAGACAGGTACCCAACAGGCAAAGACAGACACCCAACATGTAGAGGCAGATAAAGAGGCTCACGCAACAGGCAGAGGCAGGCATCAATAGGTAAAGACAGATGAAGGTGGGCATCTAACAGGCAGAGACGCATGCCCACAAAGCAGGGATGGATAGGGACACATGCCCAGCAAGGGGAGGTAGGAAGAATACATATCCAACAAGTACCCAACAAGCAGAGGCAGGAGGGAACTCATATTTAACAAGCAGAGGTGCATGGGGACACATATCCAACAGGCAGAGACAGATGGGGACCCAACAGGCAGAGGCAGATGGGGGCTTGCATCCAACAGGTGGAGACAGATGGGACACGTACTCAACAGGCAGAGACAGAAGGGGACACAACCCAACAGGCACCCGACATGTGAGATGTACCCAACAGGTGAAGATAGGCACTCATCAAATGGAGACAGAAACAGGAACAGAAGCAGGTGGGTGGCAGAAAGAGACAGTGAGGCCCAAGTAGACTGACAGATACCCAAGCCATACACACAGGCAGGAAAGACATGCAGAAAGTCAGACCCTGGACTCAATGGCAGAGCTCTGGGTTCTTGCTGGTCTGCCAGGGGGTGGGAAAAGAGGTGCAGAGACATCACCTGCAAACACCCAGCGCTGGGGGGGACAGTCCAACATTTGTGGCAGACACACCTCTGAGGTCTCTTCCTACGCCAGGGCCCTGGACTAAGATAGTGGACTGAGAGGAACATCTTCTGAATGCAATTCGATGGCTTTGACTCTGATCCAAATTTCCCAAAAGCTGTTATCCCCATTTCAGAAACAGGAAACCGAGGCCCAGAGGACAGTGACTCACCCAGGCCGAAAGTGAACCAGTGGCAGAGCAGGCTTAAACTCAAATCCTTCCTCCAGTTACTGCCTGGCCTGGGGTCAGCGGGCCTCAAGTGCCAGGAAAGGGTGGGCAGGTAAGTCAGTCAGAGCCCTGCCCTGCCCATCCAAGCCCACCCCCTCCCTCAGTACTGGGGTTGGTCCAGGGACTTCCCATTCTAGGTCTAGACCCTGACAGGCACAGCCCCATCTTCAGGGGACCTTGAACAGTCACAAAAGCTGCAGCTCTAAGAAGCTGCATGCTAATCAGGCCCCTGAGTATAACCCTGTGTGGGACAGGCAGAAAGCCTGGCTCAGAGAGGGGCTGAGGTGAGCCAAAGCCACACAGCAACCCTTGCCCACCCCGCCCTGAGGTTTGAGCCTCCACTTGCCTGTCTGCCTCTGAGAACACTCCCTCGGGACAGAAGCAGTCACCCGGAAACCCCAGGGGACAGAGCCACTCCCAAACCCATTCCTTGCCCAGGGTCATGGTGACAGACGCTGCTGGAGGCAGGCCAACCCTCTGCTCACCTTTCTGGGACAGGGGAGTGAGTCTCTCTCAACCCTGGGGAAATCTGCCGGGGTCTGCATGGTGGGGCTCAAGCCGGTGGCCAGAGGGCCCTGTTACTCGTCTACTTCTGCTTTTTCAGCCTTCCCGGCCCAGAAGGCAGGGTCCCTGACCCCCTCCTTCTCACTTCCCCCTCTGCAGGGAGGAGGGACAGAAGATGGGTCAGGCTCCCCTGCTGAGGAGGGGACATTGTAGACCCCAAGCCCATGACTCCGGGGGGGCCCAGGGATAAATCCTTCCTCGACTCCTCTGATCCTAAGGAGGGGAGACTAGAACACAGATAAAAGTCACAAAGCAATGAGGTAGCGATACATTGGGCATCCCAGCACCTGCAAACATCCCCTTGAGAGAATGTGGAGCAGAAGTCAGCAAGGCCAGACTCTGAATGCCCCAGCCCAGAGTGCAGGAGCTTCTTCCCCCCATAGTGACCTTCCTATGGCTGGGCCCACCCAAAATGGCAGCCCACAGCACAGGCAGCACCGCCCCCAGCCCTGCCTTGCAGAAGCCCGCCAGTCCAGGGCCCTGGGATGGGCGGGGGTGGGGGTGGGGGGGGCAAAAGGGCCTAGCAAGGACCTCACAGAAGTCTGAGAGAAGGAGCAGGTAGCAGTAGGGCAGGGGTTGACCAGGCCCAGCCCCCTTCCACGTGGCCTGGCCGCACCAGTCCCACCAGTACACCCACAGGAACTGGCACGCCCACAAATATAAACAGGCTGATGATCGGAAACCATTTCCACAGACATGTGGAAACACACGCTCCCACGTACACACGGACTTCCCCTTCCAGTCCTCAAAGGGGCTCCAACGACAGCCTGATGACGGCCTGCCGCGGGTTGTGAAAGACGTCTCCTTAGACAGCTCGCTGTACCCAGCTTCTGCAGGCAGGGGTCTGGAGGATGGGACGGCCCTGGGAGCCCCAAAGTGCTCTGGGCCAGAGCCAGCTGGGCCCCCCACCAACCCTCAAATCCCTCAGAAGCAAAGGAAGACTCTGTGGCCAGCAGGGTACAGGAAGGGGCAACAGGAAGGAAACAGTCTCAGAGCTGCCTTCGCTGAAGGGTATGTGCTGGGGCTGTGAGGCCTCTGGTGGCAGGAGTGGGGGAGGACAGGCACCAGACCACATCCCTTGGTCCCTGCCCCATTCCCCACTATAGATACTTCCTCTTATCTACTTCCTCCCACAGGGCAGCTGGGAGAGAAGCCCAGAGCCCCCTGGCCTGATCCCTGGTCCCCAGGATCCCCACCCCAGGCCTCCCTCCACCAGCTGGAGCCCAGCTGCCAATTCTGGCTGTAACGGACACCCACAGCCCCTTCCCCGGCTGGCAGTATAGGCAGGGCCTCCCAGGCCCGCCCCCTCTGAGAGGACAGAGAGCTCTGGCTATGTCTCCTAGCAGGCCTCTGGGGAGGTGAGGAGGGGGCCACAGTTCCCAGGTGGCCTTGCTGCACTGGGCCAGGCCTGGCATGAGTGACGACGAGAACTGTGCTCCTTACAAACTGAGCAAATACTGCACCAGGGTCATCCTTTCCTTCAGCCTCTACCGGTATGGGTTCTGCCAGGCCCTGTGCCTTAGCTCCGAGGCAGATACTGTCACCCCATTCCAGAGATGCGAAAACTGGACTCAGAAAGTGACTTGCCCAAGGCCACATAGCTAGAAAGGGGGACTGAAGCCTACACTCAAGCGTTTCATTATCACCCTCCCTGCGAGCCTATTTCCCCTTTAGGCATCGCTCACAGATACTGGGCTCCTCCTCGGTCCCCAAGCCAGGAAGCCAATCGGAGGAGGGCACAGACTCAAGCCTTGTTCTCAGGCAGCTCTTGAAAATATACAACAAAACATGGGGCGCCTGGGTGGCTCAGTCGGTTAGGCGGCCGACTTCGGCTCAGGTCATGATCTCGCGGTCCGTGAGTTCGAGCCCCGCGTCGGGCTCTGTGCTGACAGCTCAGAGCCTGGAGCCTGTTTCAGATTCTGTGTCTCCCTCTCTCTGACCCTCCCCCGTTCATGCTCTGTCTCTCTCTGTCTCAAAAATAAATAAATGTTAAAAAAAAAATTTTTTTTTTTAAATATATATATAACAAAACACAACTCTCAGGCTGCAGTGGAGGTGCTGTAGGTGCCCAGAGGCAGTAACTATCTGCCTAGGGTGAGGTCCCAAAGTACCTTCCACAGGGAGGGCGGTCCAGCTAAACCCTGAGAATGAATAGGAGTTGGCCAGGCAGAAAAGAGGAAAAAAAGACACTCCATGTAGAGAGGGACCAGCATGAAACGGCTGAAGCCAGGAGTACAGGGTAGGAAGTTAAGAACTGTCCACTCATTAGCTGAATGCTACCAGGCGAATTCACTTCCCTGTCTGAGCCTCAGTCTCCCCCTCTGTAAAGCAGAGGTTAAAACTAAATGTTCAACCCTCGGAAGGCTGTTGCAAATAAAGCGGGCCACAGAGACAAAGGGATGTTGTAAACAGGACTTCTCCCTTGATAAGATGGGCAGTCTTCCTGCTGCAGAGTTCCCTCGGGCAGTCCGAAGGGACACAGCCCAGCCACGTGGTTCCAGGACCTGGGAGGGTGGGCTAGCCTACCCTGGCCAGTCCAAGGGAAGTTCCCCCCCAACACCTGAGGCTTCCAAGGCTCCCCGAAGTCCACAGTCACATCCTGCTTGTGCTCCGGCCAGGGTAGCATGAGGGATCCGGGATGGATCAGGGTTTCATAAACAGGAAGAGAGGAGGGGAGGGGGGAAATGCTCAGCTCTCAAAATAGACCTGCAGGCGCTTCAAAGGGGTCCAGCTCCGGAGATAGCCGGGGGAGGGGGCCTGGGATGCCTCGTCCACTGTCATGGAGGGAGGGAGGGTGAGTGGAGCCCCAGTGTGCCTGAGGGCACCAGGTGCACAAGGGCGCGGAAGGGATCCGGGGGCTCTTGCCCTAGACTGCTGTCTATACTATGGCTGCTAAAACCCCAATCCCCCTTTCTGCCTAAAATAAATAAAATAAACACGCATTACACCAAACTTGGGGGGCCTGGCTGGCTCAGTTGGTGCAGCGGGCAACTCTTGATCTCGGGGTTGTGAGTGAGAGCCCCACATTGGGTGTAGAGATTACTTAAAAATAAAATCTTTAAGGAAAAAAACAATCACCCCAAACTTTGTGGGATTAATTTATGCCATGTCACATTCCCTCCTCCAGGTGGCCCTGAGGGGTGGACCCTATTCTTCTTTTATAGGAAAAGCACCTGACCCCCAGAAGGGCAAATCACTTGCCCAAGTTCTACAGCAAACAAGAAAGAGGGGCAGGATTCTGACTTCAGAACACCTGACTCCCAAGTGCCTCTTCTCGTCTCCTCTCTGCCTGGAAGGCCCGATTCTCTCTGGCGCTGCCGAATCCTGCTTTTCGAGGCCCAGCCAAGTGCCAGTTCTGCAGAGAAGGTGGCCTGGTGCCCTACAGCCCACCACAGCTCTCCTTCCTCTGCCACACACAGCAGTGACCATCCATGTGGTCCATGCTCAGCCCTGAGCGCAGATGCCCCTGGCTGGGCTCCCCAGGATGTGCTCATCTTACCATGTCACCGGGAGAAATGTGGGTACCTGGAAAGTGCCCAAAATGGGGCCTGGCACAGAATGGAGATTCTCTGTGCCTACAGTCATGTTCTTCCCCATCACAGTGCCCACCATACAGCTTTCCCGTCTCCACCCTCTCCCTAAGTCTGCAAGCTCCCTGGGGCTGGGGGTATTAACCTCATTTCAGGGTCCCCTAGTGCCGCTGCAAGGTGCACCAAAAGTCTGATGAAGCAAAGGATAAACTGGCCTGCTGCCCCTTCATTCCACTGCACAAAGCGATGAGGTCCTGACCACGGGCTGAGCGCCCCCTGGTGTGTGGAGCCCAGAAGTGGGCAATGGGGATACTGTGAGGTTCTAGGGGCAACAGAAAAGATAGATGAAGCAGATGCCTGGAAATGGTGGAACCTGGGATCACAGGGATCCAATATGCCCCCTCTTCAGCACGCAGCGTTCTCTGGGCTGGGAGAAGTGTGAGCTCTGTGGTCAAGCAAGACCTGACTCCATTGCTCACCAGCTATGTGACCTTGGGCCTCAATTTTCTCATCTGTAAAATGGGGACGGTAACAATTTCTGTATCAGGGGTGTTGTAAAAACTAAACGCAAAGCTCCTGGTATGTGTTAAGCTCTTTCTATCCCTTAAAGTGGCATTCAAAGCTCTCCTTGCCTATCCATCTCCAGCCTTGTCTCTCTTCCCATCCCGGGGTCTTCTGCCAGAGAGCAAGGGTCACAGGCTTGGGATCAAATGTAGGTTACCTGGCGGGGTAAGCTCCCACTCTTTCCCAACAAGCCCCTCTAGCTCCTGAGGTGAGAAGCTATACTTACCCCCTGCTCCCCCAAAGCTGCAAGCTCTTCTGCAACCCCCAGAACTTAAGCCCCAAGATCTGAACATCCTGGTTCTTCTTTGAACCCCTTCATTTTGTTACTAAGCAACTAGCAAGCGCTACTTTGTGGGTGGAGATTCTCCAGATGTGGGGCCGAGGCAAACCAAGGGACCCAGTCCCCTACCACTTGGTCTGGCCTCTGGTGGCCAAGGTGGCCACAGTAACCATCAGAGGAGGGGGAAGAAGCCTACTGATCTTACCTTGCCCTATCCTGGGAAGCTCAGCTCCCTTATCTTAGGAGGATGAGATAAGACAAACATCTGGACCAGCCCTGAGTCTATTTCAAAGGTCAAGCTTACGGCAGGTGTAGTGCCCAGGCCAACCCAGATGTAGAGGGTGTGGCCACTGGAGGGAACTGAAGCTGAGTGCTCACACTGCTGGTGCTGAAATCAGTGTGCCAGGCAGTTACCACCTCATCTGTCCTTCCCATCACTCTTGTGAGGTAGATACCATTATCCCCAATTTACAGATGAGGAAACGGAGACTCAGAAGGGAGAAGACCTCTGGCCAAATGGTGAGGGTGGAACCAGGACTTGAACGGTCTGCTCTACTGCCAGAACCCATCCTCTGTCCTGCCCAAGCAACTTCCAAAGCACCCCTACCCCAGCCAGTAGTTCTGGAACCTCACAGCTCCTGAAAACTGGGCCCAGAGATGAGAAAGCCCAGCCCAGAAAGCACAAAGGACCCACCCAAGGTCACACAACTGTCACCCAGCCCCTGGTGCTTTTGTCAACACACAAAACCAGGAACAGGGGTTGAAGGGCTAAAGGGAGGTGCCCAGGGAAGCAAAGATAGTAGGGGTGAGGGAACCAGCCCAGGGCTGGGAGATGGGAACCCAGAGAAATGGCCGATGGGCCACAGGCCAGGCACTGGGCCCTGGTTAGACATGAGAGGCCACCAGATTCCCTTCCTTCATGTACCAGCACCATATGCCCAGATGATTCCAGGCCTTCATGAAAGCCCAGCTGATCTGAGCCTCTCCCATCACCCCGTCAGCCCTTTCCTTACTTCTGTGAGTGAATAAACCAAGGAAGTGGCCTGAGTAATGAGAAGCCAGAGTTCTAGCCTGGGTTCTGCTCCTGACCCTGTCTGGGCTGCAGTCCCCTCACCTAAGAAATAGGAAGGTTGAGGGGCACCTGGCTGGCTCAGTCGGTAGAGCATGTGACTCTTAATCTTGAAATTGTAAGTTCAAGCCCCACGGTGGGTGTGAGATTACTTAAAAAAAAATAGTCTTGAAAAAAAAAAGACAGAAATAGGAAGGTTGGAACAAGTGATCTCTGTGCACAGGGTCACCTCGAGGATTCCGTGGGACCAGAGAGGAAGGCTGAGCTGGGCAGGCCTCCCTCCTCCTCCAAAGCCATGCAAATGGTCCCTTGCTCAGGGTGCCTGCCTTGGTCCTCACCTTGGACGGCTGCAGTCCAGCTTCTTCCCCCGAGGCCTGTCCATTCTGGAAAAGAAAAGGGAGATAGGGAAACATTACCAGGACTTACCAGTGTGGGACAGAGCGAAAACAGACCCTGCCAGAACCCATGCTCATGGCTGCCCCCAGTAGCTAGGGAGGCCATGTAGGCAGGGGCCCTCTACCTCCATTTTCACTGTAAGGGCACAGGTATCAAGTGCCCTCCTGGGACAGTCCCTCACCAGCATTTCCCAATCCTCCCTCCCTTGTGCTCTCTGCCTAGCAAACCCCTCATCTTTGAAGACTGAGCTTAAATGTCACCTCCCCCCAGTGAGAAGGAAAAGACGTGTGTGGCTCCCAGCTCTGCCGGAGACAAACTGCGTGATTCTGTACCAAATAACCAACAGCAAGAGGCCTCAGTCCCCTGACCTGTAACATGGGGATAGTCACACCCACCTCCCAGAATTGCTGCAGGGATGTAAGGGGACAAAGTCTGGGAAAGTCCAGCCTGGAGATGGTGGCTACCCTGTCCTTGCCCCACTCTGGGACTCCTTCCCTGTCCTTGCCAGGCAGAATTGCTGCTGCCCCACTGTGCCCCTGCGTTCCTTCACTGTACCATATGCCACGCTGCAGGGACTATTTACACATAGGCTCGCCCTTTCTAATAAACGGGGAGTCCTGGGAGGACAGAGATTAGGACTTGGTGCTAACAGCTGCTCTCTTCTAAGCCCCTGCCACATGCCAGGCCCTGGGCTCGCTGCCTCACACCTGTGGTACCGTTAAATCCTCATGACCTGGGAGGTAGGCCCCGGCCCCATTTGGCAGAAGAAGAAACTGAGGTTCAGAGGGGCGTATGATGGCACCTAAGGTCACATAACTGGTAAGTGGGGATTCAAAATCTGGTCTCTGACACCCAGGAGGTGCTCAAAAAAAAAAAAAAAAGGTCTGCTGAAAAGGAGCCCACACCCCAGCGGGGGAACTACCTGTAGAGAGGCGGGCAATGGGCCACTTTCTGGGTAGTCCTGCTTTTTCCATCCCCTAGACTTCGCCCTCAGGGGTACACCAAACCCAGCCCATCCCTTTCCTGTGTGATATGAGGTGAGTAACCAGGCCTTGGGAAGCAGAAAGGAGCTGTCCCCACCCCTCTTGGCAAGCAAAAGTGTGGTGAGGCAGACAGAGGCTCCTACCGGTAGCAAGACCCAGCCTAGGGCAGGTCAGGACTTTGGAACCAGGGGCTGGGTCCACAGGGCAGCTGTGGCTTTGCTTGGCAGAAGCAGGCACAGCTGTGCTCTGCCCATTACATAATCTCCCTGCTCCTGGAGCAGCTCCTCCCTGCCGCTCCCAGGACATCCTGCCCCCGTGAGCCTCTTTAATGCCCCCAGTCATCCCCAGGGACCACTGTTCTGCAGGCCCCTCCACACACACATACATATACATGCTGTCCTCTTTCAGTGACCTGGGGAGAGGGCTGGGTTGATCAGGGCCAGGGAGGAGGGGTGGGGTGCACGGTGCATTTATATATTGAGTTCCATTTCACCCAGCATTCTAGACTCTTGACATAATTCCACAATTATGGAAATGTGGAATCCACAGATGGTCACAACAGCCTACATGCACACCAGCCCCCTGCCTTCCCCATTCCAAACCCCTATCCTTCCTAAAACTCAACTGTGACCCTTGCACTTGAGCAATCAACTCTCTTGGTGATTCACTCCTTATTGAGAACCTTCTATGTACCAGCCCCCAAACCCTTCCATGACTTCTCACTGTCTATAGAACAAAGACCCAGCTTCTTGGCATGACATCCAAGGCCATCATCCCAACTGCCCAACACAGGTGATTAGTATGTGGGTTCTAGAACCTGAACTTCTGAGTTCAAATTCTGGCTTCTACTGCTGCATGACCCTGAGGTTATTTCATTTCTCAGCGCTTCAGTTTCCTCATCTGTGGAATGGGGATAAAAGTAATGTATCTCACTGGGTGGCTGTAAGAAGCAAACAAAATAATGCCTATAAATATCTACACCTGACACATAACTGGTTCACAAACAATAGCCATTATTATTACTGGGCCCTCTTCTTGAGCTTAACTGAATGACCTGGGACCTTGAGAAGACCAGCTTGTTTCATAGCCCCAAGCCATCTTCATGGTGGCTCCTAATACCAAGAAAACCCTTCCTGCTTTGTCCCTTTGGCAAATTCCTGGTCTTCTTTCAGGCCTCACTTCCAATGTCCTCTTCTCTGTTCACAAAGCCTCAAGTCCTTTCCTCCCTCCTCTGGGCCCCACAGCACCGAGCAAGCCATAGGTTAACTCAGGAAGAAGCATAGCTTATCCATCATTACCTCCCTAGCACCCAGCTCAGGGTCCAGAGCACGGTTTGTCAAATGAAAGCTCGGCTCAGTAAAGAGAGCAAGAAGGCCAGAGCAGGGTCTATTACTCCTATTTTTCAGATGAAGCTCAGAGAGTTAAGGGACTTACATGAGGTCCCTCGGCTAGCATGTGACAGACATGGGGCCATAACCCAAAGTCACATGGCTGCAAGCCTAAATCCCCAATGAGGGGTGTGATGAGGTCATGGATGTACCCAGAAGTGTGGGCTTCCTGAGCAGTATCCTGCATGATTCAAGGAACCCCACAGGCCCTGTTTGGCTGCCTCCAGCCCCAGGGTCTCTGGCCTGGGTGTCATCCTTATGGAACCCCATGCCTGTAACAGCTGATGCACAAGTCTTCTAGAAGGGGATAGGCAGCCCTGGAGAAAGGACTGGGAGTGCAAAGAGACCACAGGTGAGTATCCCCCCCCCCCCCCCCCGCCCCACCCAAGCCAGGGTCCTGAGAAGGCAGGGTCCAAGTGCCTCTCTGGCCTTACTACTGCACAGACGGTGGAGAGAACACAGTTCTGCAGCAATGAAGACATACTGCTAATCCCAGCTCTGCCAGCCACACACTCTGACCTTGGGTCTGTCATATCACTTCTCTGACCCTCAGTTTTCTCATCTGTATTACGAAGCCAGGTCTGTCTTGTTCACAGCCGCACTGTTGCTTAGCATAGAACTTGTCACGTGACAGTACTCAATAAATATTTGCTGAATGAATGAGTAAATGAATGAAAGGGGACAATGATCTTGACCTTGCAGAATACTAATGAAAGACCTTGTCTAAAACATCTGGTATAGGAAGGGTTCTCTGACCTCTCCTACTCTCCCTGCTCTTCCTCAGACAGCACTGTTCATAGGAGTGCTCTAAGGCCCCCAGACCACTGTGCCCCCTCCCCAGAACTCAGAGATGGATTCCAAAAGGCATCCTTCCTTCCCACGCAAGCAGCTCTGCCTTGAGAAGAGGGGCCCAGGGCAGCGTCTGGAGAGGCCGGGCAGCAGATGGACAAAGACAGCACGTGCCCCACAGGCAGGAAGCAGCCCCAGGAGCTGGGTTCAGAGCCCAGCACTGGCAGCCTTGCACGCTGCTGGAGGCTGGGGGCCAGGTGCCAGGGCTGGCTGGCACCACCAGCCCTCCGAAAAGGCTGGACAGAGGCCCTGCGGGACATGGAGAGTCTGCCAACATCCGGAGCCTCTCCTGGAGTACCTTCCACCTGGGCCAGTGTGATCCCAGCCCTTCCCCAACTTTGCCACCCCCACCCCCATCCCCACCCAAAAAAACTTGGTGGAAGACAGTGAGAGATCTGGGTTCCCAGTCTGTCTCTGCATTAATTCACAGGCAAGTTCTTCTCCGAGTTCAGCTGTTCCATATGAAAACGGGGGTAATAATCCCTTTTTTTTTTTTTTTTTTAAGAGGCTCTTCACCTAACACGAGGCTTGAACTCACAACCCTGAGATCAAGAGTCGCATGCTCTACTGACTGAGCCAGCCAGGCCCGGCAATAATCCCTACTTCGAGAAGTTGTTTCAAGAATTATTTTATTTTAATGAGGTGACACAAGTGAAGCAGGGTAGGTGGCACATACGGAAGCTCTGTGCACAGCAGGGCTGGGCCTAAACACAAGGTTACTGCTTTCAGCAGGGCCAGGGAAGGCCCAGGCAGAATCCTCACCCACACTTCCACCTGGGCCAGGCCCTGCCTCCCAGCAGCCCATTTTCGGCAGCGTCATGGGGAGGACAGGGCAGTCTAGATCCCAAGCCTCTGCCAAATGCCCCCACCGGCCCCTTGCCTGCCTCATTCCTGGCCGGGAGCTGGTGGCAGCGTCTGTACCTGTAGGTCAGGCTACTATATCGCTTACATGTCACCTGGCTAAGAACAGCGAGGCCCTGTTCTCCAGTGAGAACAGTCCAACCGGTGCCCTGGCTGCCCCATGGCTCCTATTACCCAAACAATAACACCCAGTCGCCTGGCACTTCCATGGAGTGGGGGAGGGGGAGAAGAGGCAACAGCGCCCAGGGCTCTGCACCTCTCAGGCCCAGGAAGCATGAAGCTAGAACCCAGCCCTGGCCACTGGAGGAACAGAGGTGCAGAGAAGCTAAGGACCGACTGAGGGTCACACAGTCTTCCCAAGGTGAAACTCTGAGAAATCATGACCCCCCCCCCCCCCCCCAATCCTAGGAAGCAAACCAGGCTTTGCCTCTTACAGAGCTCAGGTGCAGTAGTACTCAAAACTGAATTGAGTTTCCTATTTAATCCTGGTTAAGCTGGCCCCTGCCCCAGGATTCCCCAAAGGGAAGCAGGAAGTAGTGCCCTGCGCTGGGAATCAAGCTCCTGGGTGTCTGCCTTCCTACTAGTATAACCCAAGGTAAGTCCTTGGGTTAAGTCCTTCCCGGCCTACCTTCCTCTAGGGAGGCCTAAGTCTCAGGGGCATGCCAGGGCAAAGGAATCCACCTCAGAGCGCCCCCCCCCAACCTGGCCCTTATACCCCAGGGCTGCAGGGGGGGGGGGGTACTGCAGAGGGCAGTGTTCCTCACCTCAGAGGGTGAGTCAGCGAGAGAACCTCCGAGAGTCGTGCAGGGCCTGTAAAAACCCCATGGCAGGGATCCCAGAGCAATTTACTCCAAATTGCACCTTCAGGTTGGTTACCTAATCCTGCCGCGCCCACCCTCCAATAGCCAGTGTCAGCCATGACCGTCCCTTTAAAGGGGTAGCACACCTGGGGTGCTGGGGACCTGGGGTCCTCAGTCTGATCACAACCTGTGGCCCTGAGAGGCAGGGTACTTGGTGGTTGCCCCAGGTAAGAGAAGGCAGAGGAGTGGAGCTAGGCAGGGGCTAGGGACCAAAGCCAGGAGAAAATCACCTTGGCTCCTGGGCTCACTGAGGTCTTCACACCCTCTCAGTATACCCCCCACATCCCCTCTGGAAAAGGAGTGTCGCCTGCCTCCTTCCCAGCATGAGGCTGAGGGGAAAGTTTTCTCAATCTGCTGGTTCAGGGTCTTGACCTTGACCCTGAGGGTCAATGGGCACAGGAAGCACTGGCCTTCTGCATCCCAGGGCCTGGCACCACGGAATCCTCAGAGGAGGGCAGGAGCTGCTTCTGGTAGAGGTTAGGTGACAGAGGCCAAATGCCCCAGGGGCCCAGCCCTTCCTAAGCGAGGGCTCCCAAGAAAGGAGGCAGGCACCGAGGTCCTCCCTGACTCCAGGAATAATCTTCACAAGGTCTAAGGGCTTTTCCCCACTCTCTTCACAGCCTGGGGTAGGGGATACAGGTGTCCTCTGGCCCTAGCCTCGGGGCAAAGAAAACCAAGTTTCAGCCCTGGACGGGTGGTGTCACCCCACATTCCACAACTGCCAAGGGTCAAGAGGGGTAATCCTGCTAGGGTCAGCAGCGCAGACGCGGGAGCTCTTGGGGTAGGGCACTGGGAGACGTCAAGGAGAAGTGGGGTTCCCATGACCCTCTTCTCTTGGAGAATCCCAGACATCTGGCACCTCAGCCCTGCCCATCTGCTCTGATAGTGGAAGCTCCGACAGTTCCCGGTACGGGTCCTAGGTGTGTGGGGTGAGGTGGGCAGATCTCACGGCCCCGCGGGATCTTCTCTCCAGGCTAAAGGGGTCCTGGGCGCTTGGAGGAACTGTCCCTCGCACACACACACGCACACACACACACACACACACACACACACGCGCGCGCACGCGATATGGAGGGGGCTGGTGGAGCCGAAGAGAAGGCAAGTGATCGGAGTGCACTCGCGCCCTCGCGGGCGCCCGCCAGGCTGCAGCGGCTCCGCAAGCCGCCCCGCCCCTGTGGGGACCCAGGCTCGCCGGCCGCCCGCCGGCGCCCATCCTCCGCCCCGCTCACTCACCTCCGGGTCCAGCGGCACCAGCTCCATGAGCGGCCAGGGCTCCTTGAGCTGGGCGAGCGGCATCGCGCCGCCGCCGGGCCGCCCGCGCTCCTCCCGCGGCCCGGGCCGCACCGCCTCCCGGGTCCCAGGGTCCCTGGCTCTGCGCCCTCGCGCCCCCCGCCCCCCGGCGAGACCCTCACGCTCGGGCAGGGCCGCCCGCCGCCGCTGCCGCCGCGGCACTCGCACTTCGGCTCCCTCCGTCACCCGGCACCGCCGCGCCCATTGGCTACCTGCGCGAGGGGCGGGGCCGCCTAAGCCCCGCCCCAGCCCCCGCGGCGCGGCTTTCCCGGAGCGGACCCCCGCCCCCGGCGCGCGGGAGCGTTGGCCCCGCCTCTACCGCGAGCCCCTGGCCGGTGCTCTGCTACGCCTTAGAAGAGGCCTTCCTGACTCCTCCCTCCCAAACCTTGTCCTTCCTTACGGACCACGCCAGGGTCATCTGTTTCCCCTCATCTGTTAGTTTGGGATCATGCCCCAGATATTCCTTCTCCCTCCTGAGGGAATGAAACCCCCTGTTCCCCTAGCCCCCATCCACCACCCCCCCCCCCCCCCACCACGCACTCATTCACACACAATGTCCCCGGGCCTGACCCAGGCAGAGGCTTGAAAAGAGCCCGGGCCCCACTCTCCTCAGGCCCTCACCTCATGAGGCCCTAGAGATCCCCCTACACGGAAGCCAACACTGGATGCCCTGGGGATCTTAGCGCCCCAGCTCCAGGTAGGTTCCTATTCTTCTGTTGCCACCATCAGTACCCACAGCCTCCCCGGGGTGATTTCTTAATACTCATTTTTTGTAATCTGTGCTTGAGGGGGCCTCTTTCCAGCCATGTCTCCCCAGAATCTCTCCAGCTTCAGGCCCAGCTCCGCGTTGATTTGTGTTTGTGCCCACTCTGAGGAGGACAGGGACCAGACTCCCAGGGTTGACAGACACTTGGGCTGCACTTGGAGTAAAAGGCCAGGGAGAAGGATTCCTCTTGGAGAGATTCAGCCTCCACCTAAAGAGCTGTTAGGGGTCCAGGTGTGGTGAGATTTATTCACAGGTGGGGCCGTGGAGGGATGGGCTTGCAGGTTTCATGGGTGGGGAAGAATGGCCAGTTATTTGCAAAGCTCTTCTAAGGCAGGGGGATGGAAATGATTGTTTATCCAAAACCTGTGAACCAGCTCTATGGACCTGTGATTTCTTTGAATTGTCACCACCACCTAGTTTACAAACCATAAAACAGCCTCCCAAAGATGAGGTGATTTACCCAAGGTCACACCACTGGTCAAGAACAGATCAGGCAGACTAGGAATTTTTTTCTTTTTTTGAAAGAGAGAGAGAGAGGGAGAGAGAATACCAAGCAGGCTCCGAGCTCTGTGCTGAGTCCGAGATGGGGCTCGATCCCATGACCGAGAGATCATGACCTGAGCCCAAATCAAGAGTTTGACGCTTAACCAACTGAGCCACCCAGGCACCTCTACACTCTGATGTTTTTAAAGTCCTGATCTGTTCTTGGGGTGCCTGGGTGGCTCAGTTGGTTAAGCGTCCAACTCGATTTCGGCTCAGGTCCTGATCTCTGGGTTGGTGAGATGGAGCCCCGAGTCAGGCTCTCGCTGGCAGTGAGGGGTGTCTCCCCCTCTGCCTGCCCCTCCCCCGTGCTCGCTCGCTCTCTCTAAAATAAATAAACAAAAAAAATCAAAGTGTATGAGGATTTCTCCTAAATCCAGATGTTCCCCTTATTCCATGACTTTCCCAGGGTAGCACGTTATTGAGTTTTCAGTGGAAAAGACTATGGAACCCAACAAATTTGTTTTGAAGTAGCCCCACACCCAACATGGGGCTCGCACTCATGACCCGGAGATCAAGGCTCACATGCTCTACAGACTGAGCCAGCCAGTTGCTCCAGAACCCAACAGATCTTGATTTGAATCCTAGCCCTATCACCTGCTTAACATTGGGAAATCAACTCACTTTATGTCTCTAAACCACAGTTTCCTTATCTGTGAAAGAATTATAATGCAGATGAGGACTACATTCATTTTAATTCAATAAATACGTATGGCCATACATTACATGCCAGGCCCTCTCCTGACCATATATTGTATACCGGGACTGCTTCTAGATGCTGAGGATATAGCAATGAACAAAACAAAGTCCCTGTTCTCGTGGATTTTACATTCAGTCTGGTGTGGTTAAATAGATTATCACAGCTAATATGAACCTCTTACTATGGAACAGGCACTGTTCTAAGCACTTTACCTGTCTAAACTCATTTATTTAAAAAAAATTTTTTTTTAACATTTTATTTATTTTTGAGACAGGGAGAGACAGAGCATGAACAGGGGAGGGTCAGAGAGAGGGAGACACAGAATCTGAAACAGGTTCCAGGCTCTGAGCTGGCAGCACAGAGCCCGACACGGGGCTCGAACTCACAGACCGTGAGATCATGACCTGAGCCAAAGTCGGCCGCTTAACCAACTGAGCCACCCAGGCGCCCCCTGTCTAAACCCATTTAATCCTCACAACAACATTATGAGGTAGGTGCTGTTACTGTCTCCAGGGTACAGATGAGGAAACTGAGGACAGAAGTTAAGCATCTCAGACCCGGAGAAGGGATCTCTCTCGGAGGTTGCATAGCTAGAAAATGGCAGAGCTGAGAGACAACTCTGGCAGCATGGGCCCAGACTTTGTTCTCTTGTTCACTCACTCTCCACCTCCCCGATGAGAAAAGGCTGGGGCTAAACCAGAGGCAGCTTGGACCAGGGGATGGCAGCCATTATTAACATCGGTGTAGGTGTCAGTTCAGTTGCCTGGAACCAGTTTGCAATGCCCCAGGACCTGCTGCTCTGGGCTAACATTGTAAAATGTGGACTTACCTAGACTAAAAAATTGTTGCTGTTTATCTGAAATGCAAATTTAACTGAGCGTCCCGTATTTTGATTTGCTACAGCTAGTAGTCCTACTCAGGGTACAGAACAGATGACACACAGGTGCCAAATATCTGACCGCAAGCCGGGAAGAGACACTGAGACCCAGAGCATTAGGGCAAAAGACTGGGTGAGGGAGATGGAGTAGATGGGCAGGGGTAGAGGAGGTGAGGGAAAAGCAGGAGTCATTTTGTCTTCTGTCTGCCCCTTTCCCGGGACCCCTGGCCCTCTTGCTTTCTCTTCTTATAGGAAAGGATTCCCTATCAAGTGCATCATCTCCACTTGAGGACTGAGTAGTGATCGTGCTTTTCTGTGAATAAGTTTCACTTCCTGTGTCCCTCTCCCAAGGGTATTGGAAAGGCAGTGGTGGGTCATTCTGGAAAAGGGAAGCCCGGAAGACACCCGGGCCCTGCCTGGGCAGCTTGGGCAGGTCGGCTTGCCTATCTACGTCCTAGTGAAGCAGTCACTCAGCACAGAGCTATGGAGACCTAACCAGCACCTACAAGGCGGTGATCCTGCCACAGCCTCAGCTCACAGTTGTCACTATTTCCCTCTAGACTCCAACCACACTGACTTTCCTTCGGTTCTCTTGCCACAGGGCCTTGGAACATGCTGCTCCTTGCTCTTCTTCAGACCAGCTTGTCTCCACAATCGCTTCCTCCAGGACATCTTCCTTTAGCTTCCTGTTACACACACTCATAGCAATGAATACTTCTCAAGGTTGTACCTTTACATGTGTTTTTGGGATTATTTGCTTAACACTTGGCTCTTTGGTTAGTAAGCTCTGAGAGGGCAGGAGTCACGTTTCCTTGGTTCTTCATGGTCTTCCTGGCACCTGGCACACTATGTGGCACATAGTAGGTACTCTGAGAGGCTAAGTGATACTCTGGAATCATCTAGGTATGAAACGGTAAATACAGGACTCAGACCCAGGCAATGCAACCCCATGCTCTGAAATGCTGCACTCTGAGTAGTGGATAAGTGCTAGCTATTAATAATAATAATAATAATAATAATAATAATAATGGGGTTAGAACAGGCTGTTCTGGGCGGTCACTTGAGGTGTTTGTTAAATGAATGACTCATGAAAGGGCTTTGCTGGACACAAGTGAGGTTATTATTTTGTGTCCTGTTGAAGAGATTTTTCTGGCATGGAGCAGGGGGGTGAACTACAGGGGCTGAGGACTGGGTTTTGGGTCTTTCGAATGCATCCTTGCACATATAGCATGTGCATGCTACAATGTTCAAGAGCAGAGCACAGGGCAATGCCGCAGGAGGACAGTCTGTCCATATTCTTTCTTAGCCTTTCAGTAGAGGAGGGTCTTGGCATCCGTGTCTCGGGGCAGCAGGTGGAACACAATGAGAGGGATAATCATAATGGTAGTTGTCTTTAACAAGTGATTACAAAAGGCCAGAGCTTGGCTAAGAATTTAAATAATAATCACCAGCCATGAGGGCTTATTGAGAGAGTACAGTATGGCCTGCCTGGAGCTGTTTTATGGACGAGAGCTCACGCAGTCATCCCAACACCACCGAGAGATAGAAATTATTATCCCTATTTTCCAGATGAGAAAACTGAGACTCACAGAGGGACAGGATTGCCGGTGGTCGGATAGCTGGTAAGTATTGCAGCTGGTCTGGGAACCCAGTGCTCAGACTCAAAGCCAGTGCTCTTGATCACTTCACTACACTGTAAGCCCAGAAAGGGGCCCAGGGGTGGACGGGGCACAGGCAGTGAGTAGTGGTGAACAGGTGAGACTAGAGGTGGAGTCTCTAGTCTCCCTCATCCAGGTCTGGGGGACGGGGGTGGCATCACTCCCCTGCTTGAAACGCTCCTGTGGCTCCCCAATCACATTTTGAACAAAACCCAAAGATTGCTGGACCCCCCGGGACCCAGCCCCCTGCTCCCTCGGGCATCTCCTCTCCTACCTTTTGCTCACTGCCTTCCTGCCACCAGGCATCCTGACTGCTCACTGACATGCCAGGTAGCTCCCATCTCAGGCTTTTGTTCCTGCCCTCCCCTCCACATGGAATGTTCTTTTTCCAGCTCTCAGAGTTCGCTCCCTCACTACAATCACACCTCCGCTCAAATGTCACCTCTCCAGAGAGAACTGGCCCTATCTAAACTAGCTCCCCATCAGTGGCATCACCTATGCTATCCTTGCTTAATGGCATGCCTCTACCAACAATCATATTGCCTATTACCTGTGTTATTGTTTCTCCCAGTAGAATAAAGCTGTATGAGGCAGGACTTGTCTGTGTTGTCTATTGCTGTATCCCTGGATACATCTGGCATATTGCAAGCCCTCAAAACATACTTTTGAATGGAGCCACACCAACCTGGGCTCTAATCCCAGCTCTCCCACCTCCTAGCTATGTAACTCTGAGCATTTAGTTAACCCCTATAGCCTCAGTTTCCGCATCTGTAAAAGGGGTGGCTGTGAGTATTAAGTTATATCGGGCGGTAAAGATCTGTGTGGTGCTTGGCACATGAAGGTGCTCAATAGAAATTAGCCCATTTCTCTTGCCCCCTAATTCTTGCCCTGGGCAAAGGAGGGGAGGGCAGGAGACTTGGACTTGGAGGATTCACTGGGTGGACTCTCTGTTGGTGTGAGAAGAGACTTCAGTTTAAAGGAAGTCGCATGACTGTGATCACAAGGCTGGTAAAGAATGAGGCTAAAGATGTAGTGGTCAGAAAGGAAGAGGAGGGACAAGCGCCTGCAGATGGGACAGCCCCAAGGCTGCTGGAGAATTGGCCAGTAGTCTCCTCCACAGACCTGGAGTCTAGGGGGGATGCAGAAGCTTATTCCTGTCTGTTAGAGAGTGTGGAAAAGGACTCGGAGGTCGAGGGACAGAAGAGGAAGCATAGGTCATCAGTAGGTACTTATCGGGCACCAGCTATGTGGCAGGCACCGGGGATACAGCAAAGGAATAGACAGAGAGGGTGTCTGCCCTCTAGGATAGGGGTGGGTGAATTAGGGCCCATGAGCCAAGTCTGACCTACTTTTATGTGACGTGTTATTATTATTACTTTATTTTGAGAGAGAGAGCGCGAGCATGCATGCAGGAAGGGCAGAGAGAGAGGAAGAGAGAAAGAATCCCAAGCAGGCTCCGCACTGTCAGCACAGAGCCCGATGCGGGGCTAGAACTCACACACCTTGAGATCATGACCTGAGCCGAAACCAAGAGTTGGGTGCTCAACCAACTCAGCCACGCAGGCGCCCCTGATCTAGTACTTTTGTGTGCCTGCGAGCTAAGAATGGTTTTTACATCTTTAAATGATTGAAAAAAATTCAAGAGAAGAATATTTCATGACATGTGAGAATTACATGAAATTCAAATTTCAGGATCCACAAATAAAGTTTTATTGGCACACAGCCATGCTCCATTTACGCCATCTAGGCCTGCTTTGCACTACAACAACAGAGTCGAGTAGTTGCAACACAGACCATATGGCTTGGAAAGCCTAAAATGTTTACTAGCTGGCTCTTTAGGAAAAAAGTTTGTCAAGCCCTGCTCTAGGAACTTGCATTCTCTTGGGGGAGACAGTTAAACAAGCAGGTAAGCTAATTTGGGGATGCTTCTGAAGAGAAGAGCCAGCTGGCATAAGCATTTCCTCCCACTCTGCTTTTACCTCCGCCACCTACCCCCTGAAGGGAAATGCTCCATCCAGCTGGGTTACATTACAGGCACAGAGGAGCTGGGGTCATTGTGATCAGCTCTCTGCTGCTGGACCAAGAGGAGCGAGGCTTTTCCCAAAAGGAAAAAGTCACACTCAATGATTTGCGAAGTTCAGCACCCACTGGATCCCCTTCCCCTCGCTCAGATCCTCAATGTAAGAACGACTTCTGCGTAACTTCAGAGGAACGTCATCGCCTTTGTCATCAAGGCCTGCCACGGGTCCACCTGCCACCTATGTGCAGTGCCTCCCTTTTTATAAAAAGGCTTCTTCCACCCTCCCTCATGGAGCTCTTACAGGGATAAGTCACAGGTTGGGGTTATTCCCATGTCACAGAGGAGGAAACTGAGGCTTAGAGAAATTACCTGAATTACCCAGGGTCACACAGCTTGAAATAGCTTGCAGATCCAGAATTAGAAAGTAGTGGAGTGTCAGCTTTGCAAGGGCCTTTGGGACTGTCTTAGCGAGACATGGAAAACTGGTGGCCTGGGGCTGAGGTGAATCAGGTTAGGGTGGTGGCGAATCTTCCATGTGCAAGAAATAAGGCGTGCATTGTCTGTGAAGAATTTAAAAACATTAATGAAACCGGGTAGGTCTGCTTTTTATTGCTATCACCAGGCCTTGGCAACTCTACACAACGTTGGTGATAAAATCCTCCCTCCTGAAGAGATCTTTCTGTCAGTCTAAGTTCTAAATAATTGCTGTGCTAATTACGAGTTTTAAGAGTATAATATATATGTAGGCTTCAGATTAGTACATTTACGTTACCTCACCTTTGAGAAATAATCTATATTACGTGAAGGCTAAGTTGGAGAGCACCCAACTACACAACTGGGCCCCAACATATGCCTTCAATTGGCAAGTTCATAGCAGGTCAGAGTCATTGGGGCTCACCTCAGGAGCCCCCCATCCCTGTGTGCAAACAGCAGATGTGAAGGCAACAGTGGTGGTATAGTGATTGTAAAAACAAAGGAACGAAACTCGAGTGACCACAATTCTCTCGCTCTGTGCAAATCCTCCTCTGAACCCTGCCCGGCTGCCTCCTTTGGAGGCACTTCATGGGCAATGTGTGTGCATGTTCCTTTTTGTAAAAAACAAAAAAACTTTCTGTACCTAAAAACTATTGGTCCATTACTTTTTTTCTCTTTTGTGTTGTAATTTTTATTTATTTTTTTTTAAGTCTTCATCAGTCTGAGTGTGTAATACGAAGTCCATAAAAGGAAATTTTTACTGTGTTTCTTTTCTGGTCATTATTGTTTGTTTTGTTTTAATTTTTCTTCATGTTTTATTTATTTTTGAGAGAGAGAGAGACAGCGCTCGAGTGGGGAAGGGGCAGAGAGGGAGAAGGAGACACAAAAGTGGAAGCAGACTCCAGGCTCTGAACTGTCAGCACAGAGCCTGAAGCAGGGCTCAAACCCATGAACTGGGAGATCATATCCTGAGCTGAAGTCGGATGCTTAACTGACTGAGCCACCCAGGCGCCCCTATTATTTGTTTTATTTCATGATTATTATTGAAGAAAATTCTGTCATGTTGGGGTTAAAAAATGATCCATTCTGGCTGTCAGATACACAAGCTTTACCACTGACCTGAAGACAGGACAAGACCCACAGACAATGACATCATCTTCTCAACCATAATCATCATTATTATTTTACTGAGCACCTACTTGGTGCCAGGGCCTGTTCTAAGGTTTGACATGTATCATCCCCTTCTTTGTGTGTGTGTGTGTGTGTGTGTGTGTGTGTGTGTGTGTGTCATTCAACAAACATGTATTAATATCCTACCACATGTGAGGCACCATTGTAGGTGCTGGTAATATGTCAGTGAACAAAGTCAAATGCTTGCTGTCTCTTACCCTTGAACCACTGGGCCTGGCAGTGGGATAGGTTTTCTCCTTGTGTGCCATCTCACTTTAAAAATGAAGACAGGATGGGGCGCCTGGGTGGCTTAGTTGGTTGAGTGTCCGACATTGGCTCAGGTCATGATCTCATGGTTCGTGAGTTCGAGCCCCACATCAGGCTCTGGGCTGACAGCTCAGAGCCTGGAGCCTGCTTCCAATTCTGTGTCTCCCTCTCTCTCTGCCCCTTCCCCGCTTGAGCTCTGTCTCTCTTTCTCTCAAAAATAAACATTAAAAACAATTTTTTTTTAATTGGGTCTCTTAATTGTTGAGTTTTTTTTGGTGTCCCCCTTAAAGTTTGTACCCAAGGTGATTCCTCATTAACTTTACCCTATTCCCATCTTTGCTCATCTCGCCCTCACCGCAATTGAGTGAAGACGGTGCAATAACCCTCCCCATCTTACGGATAAGAAAAGCGAGGCACAGAGAGGCTAAATGATTTGTTCAAGGACACACAGATATTAAATGGTGGGACTGGCACATGAACATCTCTTACCGTAGAGCTCATGTTCTTAACCCTGCTTTACATCTCTGTTTGGTCCACCCAGGTTGCTGAATAACTCCAATAACTTGCCATAGCTTTAATTTAAAGTTAAAAATATAGCTGTCCAGCCTTTTTAAAAGTCTGGCAACCTGGGCTCACATTCGTGTTTTGTAACCATCAGCAGGGGGAGTGGCAGCCCTTCTGAAATAAGGCAAGCTCATTAGATAGCCACAGCCCCCACCAAACCCTATTGTCTCAGCTTCTCGCCCACTTGACTCTCTGTTTACCAGCCTGCTCCTGGGGACATCTGGAGTGGGACCCCGATCTAGCCATTTCACAAGTGGAGGAATCCATGCTCCAGCGAGGAAGAGGCTTACCCAACTCAACATTGCACTTTTAGGACAAAGCTGGGCTCCAAGCCACGCCTCACACAGCCCCTCAGTGACAGGACACAATTCGTGAGTGACTTTACATTTAAGGGAAGTTCGGAAAGGGAGCTCCTAGACTCAGATCCGGCTACCACTCCTTCCCTGAGCACCTCCCAATGGCTGGCACTGAGGTGGGCGTGCCCATGTCCACACACATGACTCCCAGCAACTCTGGCAGGTTGACCTTGATAATGTCCATCTTGCAGAAGAGAAACTGTGGCTTGGGAGGTCAAGTGACTTTCTCAGGATCTCACTGCAAGTTTGTGGCAGACCTGCCTAACTTCAGTTCACTAGCTCTTGACATAAGACTAGAGGAACTTACTTCCTGCTCCCTCCCTGCAGCCCCCTCTCTCACTCTTGCTGAGATTTTCTTGGGCTGAGGCTGTAATCACCCTGACTAAATTTACTCTCTTCCAAGCGGATGTTACCAGGGAGCCCCTGAGAAGCAAGCCGAGTCGTCAAAAACACCTGCTATATGGGGGCACCTGATTGGCTCAGTTGGTAGAGCATGCAACTCTTGATCTTGGGGTCATGGGTTCGAGCCTCACATTGGACATAGAGTTTACTTTAAAATTTTCTTTTAATTAAACCTTTAAAAAAAAAAAAAGACCTGCTGGGGCGCCTGGGTGGCTCAGTCAGTTGAGCATCCAACTTCAGTTCAGGTCATGATCTCACAGTTCGTGGATTCCAGCCTTGTGTCAGGCTCTGTGCTGACAGCTCAGGGCCTGGAGCCTGCTTTGGATTCTGTAGCTCCCTCTTTCTCTCTCTGCCCCTCCCCTGTTCACGTTCTGTCTCTCCTTCAAAAATAAATATTTTTTTAAAAGTTAAAAAAAAAACAACAAAAAGACCTGCTATATGCCAGGCATGTGTTAGATGCTTTTCACAAGGCTTATGTTCCCTTCTTTGTGTTTATCTGCATCCTCCAAGCCTCCTACAATGAATACATTTTATTTCCGGTACAAGGAGTTGCTTGATCTAGGCCTGGAAATGATTCTCCTAAAGATTTGGAGAAGTTAGAGATCAGAATCCCCAGTTTGCAGTTAAGGAAACCGAGACTCAGAGGGATTGGCCAAGGTCACACAGGTTAACAAGTGATGGAATCATGATGCTGTCGGAGTCCAAGGCCTGGGCTCTTTCCACGCCACTGTTCTGCCTGCCTTTTTTCCCCACACTTTGTTCCACAAAGGAGTTCAGGCAAATTATAAACATACATAAGAGAAACCAAGCATTTATCCTGTCTTGTATAAACTGTATTTCAGGAATATCAAATCATGAATGAAGAAAATTTCTTTAGGGAAGAATTCCAAGTAATGAATGCAAAAAGGAATGACAGACTTAGAAAATTACCTTTTGGGGGCACCTGGCTGGCTCGGGAGGTGGGCAGAGCATGCAACTCTTAATCTTGGGGTGGTGAGTTTAAGCCCCACATTGGGTCTAGTAGAGATTACTTAAAAATAAACAAAAGCTTTAAAAATATATTTTAAAAATAAAATTACCTCTTTGTACCATTTAATGAAATGCTGGATCATAAGTGGATGCTCAAACTAATAGATTAAACGTTGATGGGGAATTTTGTAATGAAGAGAGCAGGCCAAGAGCCCTGATTGACAGATCAGTCAGTAACAACGTTTTAACTAAATATTATGTGCCTCCAGATGTGCCTTAATAATAAGTACACAGCACAAGGGTGCCTGGGTGCTCAATCAGTTAAGCATCCGACTTCAGCTCAGGTCATTATATCCCTGTCCGTGGGTTTGAGCCCTGCGTCGGGCTCTGTGCTGACAGCTCAGAGCCTGGAGCCTGCTTGGATTCTGTGTCTCCCTCTCTTTTTACCCTGCCCCCACTCGTGCTCTGTCTCTCTCCATCTCTCAAAAATGAATAAACGTTAAAAAACTTTTAAATGTAATAAGTACACAGCACCATTACCAATAAGTTATTCCTGCCAAAACCATTAAACCTAATATAATCAAGCCACTAGAGCTAACTGTTAGTTTACTGGAATACAAGTGACAGAAGAACAAGTTAAACTACACCATCAGGAAGCAATCAGCCAAATCTTCTGTGACTTGGGAAACATTATGGGACAAATGCGCTGGGGTTTGTTTGTTTGTTTGTTTGTTTGTTTTTACAAATAAATAGCATTTTTTTAAAAAAGGGAAAGAAAGGTGGAACTGTTGCAGATTAAAAGTTACTTCAGAGATATATATCAGCAAATGGGTGGCTCAGTTGGTTGAGTGTCCAACTTCAGCTCTGGTCATGACCTCACGGTTCATGAATTCGAGCCCTGCATCGGGCTCTGTGCTGACAGCTCAGAGCCTGGAGCCTGCTTTGGATTCTGTGTCTCCCTCTCTCTGCCCAACCTCCCCCCCCACCATGTTCTGTCTCTCTCTCTCTCAAAAAATAAACATTAAAAAAAAATTTTTTTAAACACAAAAGACAAACAAGCAAAAATTGGAATGTGTGAACCTTATTTGAATCCTGATTGGAACAAATCAACTATTAAAGTTTGAATATGAACTAGGCATTAAGTGACTTTAGGGAATTCATATTAGCTTTGTTAGCTATGATAGTTATGTTTGCAAAAGCCCTATCTGTTAAAGATACATGCTGAAATAATTTGGGTGAAGTGATATGATGTTTGGGATTTGCTTTATAATACTCCAGAGAGAGGGAAAAGCGAGGAGGTAATTGAAACAAAACTGGCAAGATATTGATAATTACTGAAGATGGGTGATAGGTACATAACAATTCATTTTATTCTATTTTTATGTATGTTTGAAGTGTTCCATAATAGAGAGGTTTTTTAAAGGCTAAAAGCAAATAATTAAGAAAATTGGGACAAAGAGAAAAGACAGATGAGGAAATAGAGAAGTTCTGAGCTTTTTAGCAGCCAAAGCAGAGAAACAACAGTCATGCTAGCCAAGTATTGAGAAAGGCAACCTCTTGCCTGCAGTCTTTCGATCCCCACTCAGGCTCCATAAGAACGGGCCATAGGACTGGAACACTTCCTAACTAAGAGATAAAGAGCCCACACAGCTTGTTCTGGGTTTATCACCTTGTGTGGGATTATCTTTCCTTGTCTTAAGGGCAGTGAATATTCTTTTGTCTCTTCTTAGAGTGTGCACATCATATGGCGACTGGCCAACTGCACTGCTCTGTCTGTTCTCTGGAAGGGGACAAGCCCCTTCCACCACTGCACGAGAAGAGTGAGCATAGGCAAATTGCCCTGTGTCCACCGCTGGGAGAGATCCGCTGACCATATGGCCAATCTAATCTAATGCCCCAGATTGAAGGTGATCTCACTCTAGCTCTTCGCTATGTGAGTGAAGCATTGTTCCATCCAATGCTTGACTGCATGCGTTTACTTTGGTGACTCAAATACCAAGACTCAATGGGTTAGAGGGTTTAGAGTTCTCCCCTGGGATTCATAACAGGTGCACAGTACTCTGCTCTCTTGGGGTTGAGAACTGGTGCACCGTACTTTGGTCGACACCAAGAGATTTAGAAAACCACCAATCCAGCACAGTTTCTTACAATAAAAAAGATTCCAGTGGTGGCAAAATTACCACTTAACATGGCCTACCCACCAGGTCATCAGTAGGGGGGCCGGTCACCTGTCCAGACTTTGGCTATAATGAGGGACTTGCAAAGGGGTGGGCCTTAGAGAATGAGGGAAATGGAGAAAGACAGGGGAGAGGCGGGGTATTCCAAGTGGAGGGCACACAGAGAGCAAGGGCAGACATGCTATTCCATTTTTGTAAAAGAAAAAAATATCATACAAAATGCATGTGAACCCAAATAAAGCTGGACTTGATTGTTCCCTCCTCACCCAAAAGAAATTGATCCAGCTCCAAAAAGCAGTCAGAAAACAAAAATCTTCACCAAAGGTCTGCAGAGGACATTGCAAAGGAATTACACATCACATACCTCACAGCAAGACAGCCTTTCAGAATCTCCAAAATCTCTCTTCCTCAACATTCCACGCTATCAGAGTAGCTCCCCAAACCTCTTCTTTCTTCCTTTTTCTTTTTTCCACATTCCTGACCACCCAAATTCTGCCAGCTCACTCCCTTCCCATCTCCCAGGAGCAGCTTTTCCTCAGTGGGATGGGAGGAAATTTCACGAGGTTGCTCCACTCTTTTGCTTAGGTCTGTTCCTCTCTCTGCCCTCCTTACAAAGACTCCTTAGAACTAAGTCTGGGAAGGAGGAAAAGCCATGAATATTTACATGCAACTATTTTTGTCCTGTTGCATAGAAAAAAGGTTGGAAGGAAATTCACCCAAATGTGAACAGAGACCAGCAGAGCCTTGGAACCAGATAAAGTTGGGCCCAGGTCCTGGCTCTGCTGCTTCGTAGCTGTGTGACCTTGGGAAAGCCTCACTGGAGATATTTCTGCAACCCTCAGATTGCTGTTCTGTGAATTACTCACATGGTATCTGGCATATAGTAATTTTTCTGTAAAGTGTAGCTTACAAAGTAAAGGCGTTATTTCTACCTGGTAGGAACATGGGGAACTTCATTTTATCTTTATCACTATTTTTTTTTTTTGCCTTTATCGCTACTTTTTAAAAATTTAACTTTTACTTATTTTAATATTTATTTATTTTCAAGAGGGGAGACAGAGCGTGAGCTGGGCAGGGGCAGAGAGAGGAAGACACAGGATCAGAAGCAGGCTCCAGGTTCTGAGCTGTCAGCACAGAGCCCTATGCGGGGCTTGAACTCACAGACGCGAGATCATGGCTTGAACCCAAGTCGGATGCTTAACCGACTGAGCCACTCAGGCACCCCATATTTTTAAAAAATTTTAAATGAGCACATATTTGTAACTTATAAAACACCATCAAGATTATTATTAACATAGGGCGCCTGGTTGGCTCATTCGGTTAAGGGTCAGACTTTGGCTCGGGTCATGATTTCCCGGATTTCCAGACCGTCGTCGTGGACATGACTCCAAGACTCTCCGCACCGCAGTCCTCTCTCTGTGCGGTGAGCTCCAGCCACTACTCGGTTGGCGAGAAGGGGTTAACGGCAGCACCCTGTCTTCAGCCCTCAAAGTCCACCCTAGCCAAAGTCCTCTTTTGCAAGGGCTGCAACAGAAAGGAGCCAGGTTGCTCCTTCCTTCCTCCCGATGGGGACCGCTCAATACCTCCGCTCTGGGGGGTAAGATTTGCGGGAGCCGTGAAGATGTCTGGGAGAAGAGAAGGCCCTGGGGCTTGTGGCCCCGGAGACTTCCGTCCTCCCTGAATCTTGTTGAAATTGAAGAAGGGGGAGGGCTCTGAAGGTACAGCTGGGCGTCGCTGGGTTCTCAGGGTAGGGCCCGCCCCTCAGCGTGTGAAGGGAGGGAGCCGCTAAGTCCTCAAACACTTGGGGGACATGCCTGAGCAGTTCCTGGAATGCAGGGGAAATGAGTGCGATGACACACCGGGGGGCCCTTATCAGCGGGCTCTATAAAACCCTCGCCTCCAGATCTAGCCCCCAGATTGAGTCCCAGGATATCCTGGCTGTTTCCAAGAACCCGGCCCGGAAAGTGGGTGGGGTTCCTGCCTCCTCCACTCCCCCTTCTGGCCCTTCTTGCATTTGGGCCCCAAATCCAGTCCAACCCCACCGCCAGCCCATTCACCTCCCAGTTCTACTCGACCGCGCGCTCCCTCAAATCACCACGGGTGCCCGCCCCGCCCGGGGCAGACCTCTGCCCCGCCCCCCAGTCCTGCACCTCCCCCCACAACCCCGCGCCTCATTTCCGCATAGTTCCCGCTCCCGGCACCCCGCGCGCGCCTCGCGGACTCCGAGGTCCGCTGGAACCTAAGCCCGCGGATCCCGCCCCGAGACCCCGCCCCCTACCGAGGCCCCGCCCCTCCACGTGCCCGCGCGTGCTCCGTCAGGTTCTCTGGCCTGCAAGGCGACCCCTTTGGAAGTCAGTCCTTGTGTCTGTCAGCCCTCAGAGCCCCCGTTCGGCTGGTTGAGAAGGAGGGCGTTCTGAGAAGCTCGGAGAATATGCATGTCCGAGGCGGAAGCAGAGGGTGGAGTTGACCGAGGTCAGGGCGGTGAGGGCCGCAGAGCTCGAGCCCACGCCCACCTCCTTTCCTCCGGCCCGCTCAGTGGGGCCCGGCAGGCACGGGGCCCGGGTCTGAGCATGGATTGGCTTGGTCCCCGCCAGGTGCGCTGAGCGAGTTGGCAGCGAGGCGGGGCGGACCCCGGAACGCGGGTCAGGGTGGAGGGCGAGTCACGTGAGCTGGGAATGTCCGATCAAGGATATGGAACCCAGAGCCCTAAGGGGGGTATAGACGTGAGCTCAGGCCCAGCGGCTCTCTCATCGTGAATGCGGTGACCTGCCCTGGCGGGATTGGGGAATCGGGCCCAGGAGGCCCAACTGATGGGGCGCTGCCTCTCCAGCGCCTCCCAGGTATGGAGGAGCTCGGCTCTGCGCTGCCACCGTGTGGCCGCAGGGAGCAGCGCCCGCCTAGCACGCGGAGAGGACTCCAGGCTGAGAAAACAGACCCTGCTGATCAAGGAGCAGGCCGCCGTCGGGGGAGACCGGCTTTCGACACCCCGCCCGTCTCGAACCGGTTTCTGGGAATGGGGTTGAGGTTGCCTTGGCCGTCCTTCTTTCGGCCACTGTGAATCCGGATCAGGACCTCGTGGGACTTGGGTGTGGATACCCCGAGCCCGCCCCCATCCTGCTCACCGAGTATTGGTGAGGAAGAGCAGGATCCCTCCCAAAGGCAGCAATGCCACCAACAACCAACCAGCTTTTCCTAAGCGCCTGCTATGTGAAAGACACACAAAAATAAATCATTAAAATAAGGAGAGGGGCGCCTCCGTGGCTCATTCGGCTAAGCCTCCGACCCTTGATCTTGGGTCAGGTCCTGAGCTCAGGGTTTGTGAAACAGCCCAGCGTGGGGCTCTCTGTGCTGCCGGTAGAAGCTTGCTTGGGATTCGCTCTCTTACTCTCTCTGCTCCTCCCCTGCTCTTGCGTGCTCTCTCTCTCCTTCGCAAAATAAATGAACATTAAAAAAATAATAAGTAGAGAAAGCCCTCTCAAATTCGTGGCTCTCCATTCTCACGAAAATGAACAGGTAACATTTAAGGAGGGCTTGCTGTGTGCTATGCACTTACCGAGTACTCGTATATGCATGAGGACATTAAAATCTCACCACAGCCCTCTAAGGCTGAGCTATTTAACAGACGTGCCTACTTAACAGATGAGGAGTTTGGGGTTCAGAGAGGTCAAGTAATTTGTCCAAAGTCACACAGCTAGCTAACGTTTAAATTTCTGAGTCTTGGCTTTTTAAAAACAATTTTTTAATGTTTATTTATTTCTGAGAGAGAGAGAGAGACAGCGCAAGTGGGGGAGGGACAGAGAGGGAGACACAGAATCCAAAGCAAGCTCCAGGCTCTGAGCTGTCAGCACAGAGCCCAACACGGGATCCGAACTCATGGATTGTGAGATCATGACCTGAGCCGAGATCAAGTCAGACGCTTAAGTAACTGAGCCACCCAGGGGCCCGCCCCCCCATATTCTTTTTTAAGCAAAAATTAGATATACACATGGTTTAAAGAGGTTAACAAGTATTAATAAGGTTTTCTATGAAAACAGAAGGCAGCCCATCACACTCTTCCCCCATTTCTACTTTCCCTGAGGCACCTACTTTCAATTCTTTCAGCTGACTGTATTTTACATTTATCTCCATTATCTCTTAAGTAGCATGCTTGTTTTGCCTTTTTTTGATGTTTCAGTTTTAAAGCACTATCTCTTGATTTTCTACCAAGGAAGATAAAGTTTTAACTCTTTCGCCATCACGTGCCTCACCATACACATAATCCCAGCTCCCCAAACGGCCAACATTTTGGTTGGTTCGGTAATCCCTGTGTACGTTAGTGTATGTAAGCTATGATTACTTTCCCTTCTTGTACAACTTGCTGTTCTCCCCAGTTAATAATTGTCCTGTTTTGTCACTTGCTTAAGTTTTTATGTACCCCACTCTCCACCAGTTATCTAAATCTCTTCCCAAAATGTTCACACACATCAGGTGCCTCAGGTTGGTATCTCTGGGGGCGGACGGGGAGATAGAGATGTTTATTTGGGATCAACAGCTGGGAAAGGAAGTGGGCGGAAGCAGGATTGGGCAGAGGGATATGTGGGACTTTGGTGAGGCCTGGTAAAGCCTCCCCCAAACTGGCAAGGAGCTTTGGAGCAAGTGTTGCCCATCAGAGTGTCCCAAGCCCGGCTGAAATGGTCAGGTCCTTAGACCCTGCGTGGCTCACAGTCACATCGTGGGGGCTGCCCCAGGGAAGAATGCTGTCTTGCGCAAGGCTGCTCTGCATCTGGGGCTGACCCTGAAGGAGTTGACAGTTGGGAGTAGTCTGCTGTCCAGACCTCCTGCTGCTGGGCAGCAAGCCCTTCCTTGAAGTGGCCTCTGGGGACACATCTCTGTCTCTATCTACCACTTCATGTATTCTGTTAAATGCATCTCCTTGAGGAAACTTCTCTTGAAGTCTTCCTGGAACTTTCTGTTCCAATCTGGAGTGTTTTCTCTTTACACCTGGCGAACAGTTAGCACTCTGGGCAGGGAAAGATCTGGAATTTGTAGGGTTTCAAGTTTTTAAGCTTCTGCAAGCTGGGGACTCTTCAAAAACAAGAATACAAAATTAGGTATAATTTATTTAGATTGATAAGATAAACCAATGAATCCCTGGAGCTTTGAATCCCTTAGACACTCGGGACCTTTTCTTCTGAGATCTCATCAGACAATCTAGCAGAAATGCTTTCTGATTACAGCTTGGCTTCTGACCACCCAGAATACTCTACAACCCCCAGCCCTCACAGGGCCCCAGGGAAGTGCAGCAACCTGGAGCTTAGGGTATAGGAGCTTCTCAGGAAGTTCTCCTCTGATCCTGGGATCTTCACAATCATCCCAGGGACTGGGCTCACCTCACACCTATGTTGGGTTCTCCTGCAATCACTTCTTTCTTGATTTACTCCATCCTCTTGCTGGAACACCCGTTCCAGTAGTTTCTTAGGAAAGAAAGAAATGTCACTTCTTGGGACCTTGTATATTTGCAAATAACTTCATTTTACTTTCACCCTTAATAATATGGCTGGGTACAGAATATATTTTAAAAAAAAAACAACAACTCTTAGGGGCGCCTGGGTGGCTCAGTCGGTTAAGTGTCTGACTTTTGATTTTGGCTCAGGTTGTAATCTCACGGTTCGTGGGCTTGAGCCTCATGTTGGCCTCTGCACTGACAGCACAGAGCCTGCTTGGGATTCTCTCTCTGTCCCTCCCCAACTCGTGCTTTCTCGCTTGCTCTCTCAAAATAAATAAACTTAAAACAAAACAAAACAAAAAAAAACAACCTTTAGAACAGGACCTGACCATAATAAGTACTATACGAGTTTTGCTATCACTATTATAAAAAATTCTAGTTGGAGATTATTTTCTTTAAGTGTTGTTACTGAGAAGTTCAAAGGCATCCTGATTCCTGGTGCTTTGTATGGAATGTCTTTTCCACTTTGGAAGGTGTAGGATCTTCTTTGTTTCTCCAGGGTTCTGACAGGTCACAACAGTATCTTGATACTGGTCTGTTTTCATCCATGCACTGAGCACTTTGGAGATATCTTTCTTTTTTCTTTTTTCTTTTTTCTTTTTATGTGTATTCATTTTTTGAGAGAGAGAGAGACACACACACACACAGAGCACAAGCAGGGGAGGGGCAGAGAGAGAGAGGGAGACACAGAATCCCAAACAGGCTCCACGCTCCAAGCTCCTAGCTCCTAGCTCCCAGCTGTCAGCACAGAGCCCGATGTGGGGCTTGAACTCACAAGCTGTGAGATCATGACCTGAGCTGAAGTGAGACACTTAACCAACTGAGCCACCCAGGCGCCCCTGTTCTTTTTAAATAACATCCTGCTCTTGCTTCATGGATGCACGATATTCTCTTCTCTCTCTGAAGATATTAACAGTAGGTCTTTTTGGCCTGGTCACATTACCTTTGAGAAAACTTATTCTGATCCCCTGCCCGGAGAGCAAAGTCTTGGCTGCCAGCTTTCTGGGGGGGGCCGGCTGGGAAACAGGGTTGGGGGGTGTCCAGCATTCACAGCATATACATTCATGTCACCGCCTGACTTGGGGAGGACGCTCCCGCCCTCCCCTGCACCTGCGGTTTCCCCATTCCGGTGAATCTTTTTCATCCTTTCCAGAGTAAACCTCCAGTCTTCTGCCAGGATTCAGGAAGGAACCTGACAATTCTGATTTTTTTTTCCAACTTTTAATTTAAATTCTAGTTTATTAATATATATGGTAAAAGTGGTTTCCGGTGTAGAATTCAGTGATTCATCACTTGCATATAACACCCGGTGCTCATCACAAGTGCCCTCCTTAATGCCCATCGCCCATTTAGCCCACCCCCCACCCACCTCCCTTCCAGTAGCCCTCAGTTTGCCCTCTATAGTTTTATGAGTCACTTATGGTTTGCTTTCCTCCCCTCTTTTCTCCCCCTTCCCCATGTTCCTCTGTTTTGTTTCTTAAATTCCAATATAAGTGAAATCATATATTTGTCCTTCTCTGGCAAACTTATTTCGCTTAGCATAATATACTCTAGCTCCATCCACGTCGTTGCAAATGGCAGGATTTCACTCCTTGATGGATGAGTAACATTCCATTGTATATATATATATATATATATATATATATATATATACCACATCTTCTTTGTCCATTTACCAGTTGCTGGACATTTGGGCTCTTAACATAATTTGACTATGGTAGATAATGCTGCTATAAACATTGGGGTGCATTTGCCCCTTCAAATCAGCATTTCTGTATCCTTTTGTAAATACCTAGTAGTACAATTGCTGGGTCGTAGGGTAGTTCTCTCTTTAACTTTTTGAGGAAACTCCATACTGTTTCTCGGAGTATCTGTACCAGTTTGCATTCCCACCAACAGTGTAAGAGGGTTCTCCTTTCTCCACATCCTCACCAACATCTGTTGTTTTCTGTGTTGTTGATTTTAGCCATTCTGACACGTGTGAGGTGGTACCTCACTGTGGTTTTGACAATTCTGATCTTAAAACGGTTTCCAAACTCTTTTTATTTCATACCCCCCTATATTTAAACAGGTATCTGTGTGTGTGTGTGTGTGGGGGGGTGTCTGTGATCCTTCTTCCCCACGTCCAGCGTAGGCTAAGATTTCCTTGCCTTTGCTGTGTAGTGATTCCCCAACCATCTGTTTTCCAACTTCCCGATGCTATGCTCTGGTCTCTTCCGTCGTTCTCCTCGTCTTAGTGAGTTTGTGCCTTAAACAAAATCTCTTTACTGTAGTTTTGGTGGGGTTTTGGGAGGGCATGATGACATTAGGTCCACATGTTCAATCTGCCATAATTTTCAGAGCTTCCATTTTTCCTAAACCAGTAAGCAGGTTAATAATTACAGACTGTGAAAGCTACCGAGGGAAACACACCTGAGGCCAAGATGAACACAGCAGGCAGGAGGACTCAGACTTAAGAAACACAGATTTGTGTCTTCAAACTACTTCCCTCGTTCCTGTGAAGAGAAGAGGCCATCCAGGAACACGTGTGCAGTCGGCGCAGGTGAGGAAGCCACCGTGAAGATCAAGGTGAATGCAGGGTGGTTTGCAATGGTGATGGCTATAGGGCTGGAAGGAGCCATTTGGGACAGGTGCCGTGAGGGGAGACACCGCGTCTGTTTTGTGCCCTGCTGTGTGCATGTCCAGAGCTTACCAATGTCCCTAGCTACCAGAGACACCTTATAAAATGTTTGTAAATGGACACAGTGGGGTGAGGGGGAGGTGAGGAAGGGAGGAGATGAGGACTAGCAGGTTTCTCCTGCTAGTGTAGACCTTGGAGGCCAACTATGGGCTGTGCAGTGTGTGGCCAAAGGGAGCCACAGAAGATGTGGGAGCAGGGGAATGACCGGGTGAGAGTGGGTCTCTACCTGCACACAGGACCAGTGTCACCATGCACCTTCCCCTTCCGGCCTGTTTTCCTTTACACCCTTTCTACTCTGATCACTCCTGCTGCTGCCTGACACATCCTCTCCCCAGCCTCGCCCCTTCTGGCCACTCCTCACCTGCCCCTCCCCCCTCCCCCTTCTCCCCATCCCCATTGGCCCCAGTCTGATCCTTCAACCATATTCTTTTTCTGCAGACTCTTACCTCAGTCTGCAATTGTGGCCATTGGTGGGATCCCGTTTAATGTCAGATTCCCCCATAGAGGGTGAGTTTGCAAGGGAGGGAATCTGCCTCTTTCGCTCGTCATTGTGTCCCTAGCACTAGGACTGGGCCTGGCATGCAGAAGTGGGCTCGGCAAATTTTTTAAAAAATTGTTCTGGTGTTTTATTGAGATACAATCGATTAGAACGTCGGATTGGTTTTAAAGTGTACAACATAATGATTCCATACTTATATATATATTACAAAATGATCGGGGCACCTGGGTGGCTCGGTTAAGTGTCTGACTTCGGCTCAGGTCGTGATCTCACAGTTCGTGAGTTTGAGCCCCGCACTGGGCTGTGTGCTGACAGTTCAGAGCCAGAAGCCTGCTTCCGATTCTGTGTCTCCCTCCCTCTCTGCCCTTCCCCCATTCGTACTTTGACTCTCTCTCTCTCTCTCAAAATAAGTAAACATAAAAAAGAAAAAATGATCACAATAAGTCTAATTAACACCCATCACCACAACAGTTACAGTTTTGTTTTATTTTTTTGTGATGACAACTTTTACCATGTACTCTCTTGGCAACTTTCAAATGTACAGTACATTATCGTCAACTATAGTCACCTGCTGTACGAATAATTATTGAAAGAACCAGATGAAAACAGGTGTCATCTTGCCGAGATGGTGGGACAGAGAGGTTGAAGGGGAGACCATGGACAAGGTATGTGACCTGGGAGGGAGAGGATACAGCCTGTGCACAGGCGAGGGACAGAAGTCCTGAGAGAGGAAGTGATAGGTCTCCGGGCCTGGTAGGGCTTCCGTTGAATGAAGCCGTCCCTGAGCCGTTGCTTGGCGCTGGGCCCTGGGCCTGCCCCCCGAGCTCTGCAGTCTTGGGGGCGTGTGAATGTCTGTTTGACTCTGGAGTGAAACAAGCTGTGAGCCGTGCTATGGGCAGGTCACACCTGGTGAGGGCATCAGGGAGGGCTTCCTGGAGGAGGATGCCCTGGAAATGGATTTTGAAAGCTGTGGGGGACACGGCCTGGATGGGGAGGAGTGATTTGAAGGCCTCCAAGGTTCTGAGTCTGATGAGTGGTTGACTAGTGGGGCCACAGGCAGAGGCAAGGGACATGGGTTTCAGATGCACCGATCAGTCCAGGGTGTTGGAGGATGCTCAAGGACCTGTGAGGGGCCAGAGTGAGAGGCAGGGTGTGGCACGCACCTCAGGGTCACTCCAGGCCACCGAGGACACCAGGCCGTGATGGTCCCGTTCCCCACCTTACTCCCAGCCTCTCCCCGGGTGGCCTGCCCTCATCTTCACTCAGGAGTTTCTTCCCCTCACTTCAGCTCCCCTGAAAGTCCTCTAGGAATTTTTTGTGCTGGGCACTTTTCCAGACCTCTCTCTTATCCCCTTGTATTGGGTCATATACCCCAAATTTTAAGGATAGGTGAACTGGGGCACTGGGCTGGCTCAGTTGGTAGAACATGCAATTCTTGATCTTGGGGTTGTAAGTTTGAGCCCCACATTGGGTGTACAGATTCACTTAAAAATAAATAAACAGGGGCGTCCAGGTGGTTCAGTCGGTCAATAGTCCAACTTCTGCTCAGGTCACGATCTCAGTTTGTGAGTTTGAGCCCCGCGTCAGGCTCTGTGCTGACAGCTCAGAGCCTGGAGCCTGCTTCAGATTCTGTGTCTCCTTCTCTCTCTGCCCAGTTATGTTCTCTCTCTCAAAAATAAATAAATAAGCATTTAAAACAAACAAACAGGGGTGCCTGGGTGGCTCAGTAGGTTAAGCATCTGACTTCGGCTCAGGTCATGATCTCACTGCTCATGAGTTCGAGCCCCGTGTCAGGCTCTGTGCTGACAACTCAGAGCCTGGAGCCTGCTTCCGATTCTGTCTCCGTCTCTCTGCCCCTCCTCTGCTCGCTCGCTCTCTCTGTCTCTCTGTCTCTCTCTCAAATATAAAAATAAAACAAAGTAATTTTAAAACAAACAAACAAAAAAACAAACAAGGTATAACTGAGCTCACAGAGGAGAAGTGACTGCCCACAATCAGTAGAACTGATCAGGGAGTTAAATCTGGGTCTGCCGATTCTGAAGCCTGTTCTCCTCACTGCACCCTAGAGGCCAGGCAGGCAGGAAGCCTTGGGGATTAAGGGTGCTTCTCATAGCCAAAGCTCTGGGTGCCCTGTGTGTGTGTGTGTGGGGGGGGGGGTCATATTGTACTACACAGAAGAAGTAAGAGCTTGAGGGACAGTGTGGTACAGTGGTTAGAAGCATAGACCTAAGGGCCAGAGTGCGTGGGTTCCAGTCAGATCTGCTGCCTCCTATACCTCAATTTTGCCTTCTGCAAAATGGGATGATAATAGTACTTACCTTATTTGGGTATAGGTAAGTGTTATTATCTCCTTTCCTGAACTCCCTCTGCCCAGTGGGGGTCTGCTGTTTCTCATACTCTGGTTGGTGGTGATCACCAGGGAGTGGGGGTTTCCTCTCTGCTCTAGCCTGGAGCAGGAGGAAGGATACTTTCTTATCTCGATTTTATTAATGAGGAAGCCAGGCCTCAGAGAGGTCATACAGTCAGGGACAGAGCCAGGATTAGAAACTGGGCCGGCCCAAACCCCAAGCCTGGCATTTTCCTGCTGCACCAGCTGCGTCCCCAGCATGTTGTTGACCCCTCTGCGGGCAGGATGGAAATGCTTTCTTCATTAGGAGACCCAGAATGCTCTTTTTCCAGATCTAAGGTATGCATAAAACTCCTTATCTTCAGGAGTGAGGTTCAACCCCTACCACATCTCCAGTGCTGGGCCAGAGCTACTGACAGACCTACCCCCAGCCCCATCCCAGTGGCCCCTGGGGATGTCCAGACATGGGCAGTCAGGGCACAGAAGGCAGGCCCAAGCTGATAAGAAGAGTGGACCGCGGGTTTAAATTCAGCTCTGTCACAAATTTACCGGGTGACTAGGCTAGATCACTTCATCTCCCTGAGCCCCATGTCATTCAGCTGTAAAATGGGTGAAATAAAACATCTTATGAGGGCTCTTGCAAGATTGTTGTCTTGAGGTTGGTGCCAGTAGACGCTCAGTACATGTGTGTTGAGTGACCCAGCTGACTGATCAGATGCGTATAAAAGGTTTGTTAGCACAGGGCCTGGCTTGGAAATGGTGGCCTCTGAGGATCGGCTTCTTGGTACCTGGCCCTGTCCTGTGCTGCCCCTTACGTGCAGCCTCCTCTCCAGTCCTTTTGTCCTACCTTGTGTGGGTCCTCAGCCTGCCAGGCCACCCCGCACCCCCAAACCCTGTTTGTGGTCTCTTTCCAGACAACCCTTCCCCCAGCTTCTGAACTTGACAGCTCGGAGCCTGGAGCCTGCTTCGGATTCTGTGTCTCCCACTCTCTCTCTGCCCCTCGCGCAGTTGCAGGCCCTGCACATCTCTGATCCTGCTTATGACCTCAGACCTAAAGCTTGTCTCTTTTGGTTCCTACATAGCCCGCAGTGGTAAAGGCCAGGTTGAATAACTTACAATACATTAATACCATACAATACCGGGTATCCATGGTTGTACAGGATGGTTGCACCTGTGGATGCACTCAGAATGCTTGAATTCAGATCCCACCTTGACCTCTTATTTGCTCTGAGACTTTGGGGAAGTTATTTAACTTTTCTCTCCCCCAGTTTCCTCATTTATAAAATGGGATAATAATAGTATGGGCCTGGTAAAGTTATAAGAAATTAGCAAGCCAGCGTGGAAGTTTGATAAGAGTGGGATTTGGGTCTGTTTTGTTCATTGCTGTATCACCAGTGCCTAGCCCAGTGCCTGACACATATATGCTATTCAACAAGTATTTGTTGAACAAATCTATGGAATAGTGAGATCATGCATATAAAATAGAACTAGTGTCTGATAGAAATACAGTGCAAGCCACTTATAATTTTGAGATTTCTAGTAGCCATGTTAAAAAAAAAGTCAAAAGAAAAAGGTGAAATTAATTTTAATAATATATATTTTACTTATTAAAAATATTTTAATGTTTGTTTATTTTTGAGAGACAGGAGTGTGAGTGGGGGAGGGGCGGGGGGGGGGTACACAGAATCCGAAGCAGGCTCCAGGCCCCAAGCTGTCCACACAGAGCCCGACGCGGGGCTTGAACTCAGACCGCGAGATCATGACCTGAGCCAAAGTCGGACGCTTAGCCGACTGAGCCACCCAGGTGCCCCAATAATATATATTTTAACATAATGTATCCAAAATATCGTTGCAACATGAAATCAATATAAAAATTATTACTGAGATTTTTTAATTTTTTTTTCAATGTTTATTTATTTTGGGGACAGAAAGAGACAGAGCATGAATGGGGGAGGGGCAGAGAGAGAGGGAGACACTGAATCGGAAACAGGCTCCAGGCTCTGAGCCATCAGCCCAGAGCCTGACGCGGGGCTCAAACTCCCGGACCACGAGATCGTGACCTGGCTGAAGTCGGACGCCTAACCGACTGCGCCACCCAGGCGCCCCTTACTGAGATTTTTTTAAAGCAGTCTCTATGCCCAACGTTGGCTTAATTTCACGACTCTGAGATCAAGAGTCACATGCTCTACCCACTGAGCTAGCCAGGCACCTCTGAGATATTTTGTTCTTTTCTTTCCCTACAAAGTCTTTTTTTCTTTTTAATTAATTTATTTTTTTTAATATATGAAATTTATTGTCAAATTGGTTTCCATACAACACCCAGTGCTCATCCCAAAAGATGCCCTCTTCAATACCCATCACCCACCCCCCCCTCCGTCCCACCCCCCATCAACCCTCAGTTTGTTCTCAGTTTTTAAGAGTCTCTTATGCTTTGGCTCTCTCCCACTCCTACGAAGTCTTTAAAATCCGGTGTGTATTTACTATAGCACATTTCAGCTACATAACAATAATATCGTAAAGCCACGTCCTACCAAAAAATAAAGCTGTATTTAACAGACAAATATTTTTGTTTTTAAACTTAAAATAATTAAATAAAATTTGGGGCACCTGGGTAGCTCAGTCGGTTGAGTGTCTGACTTCAGCTCAGATCATGATCTCACAGTTCCTGAGTTCGAGCCCCCAGTCGGGCTCTCTGCTGTCAGCACAGAGCCCACTTTGGATCCTTTGTCCCCTTTTCTCTGTGCCCCTCCCCCACTTGTGCTCGCTCTCTCTCTCTCTCTCTCAAAAATAAACATTAAATAAATAAATAAGATAATTAAGTAAACTTAAAATTTGGGTCCTCCGTAGTACCAGCCACATTTCAAGGGCTCAGGAACCTCATGTGGTTAGTGGCTACCAGATTGGGACAGCACAGATATGAAGTGCCGGGGGGCACAAGTTCCCAATGAAGTTCAGCTATTCTTATTAGTGATCTGGAAGATATCTGTACTTTGGGTCGAGTGAAACAAGAAAGTCACTGAGCACTGTGTACAACATGATTTCACTTGTGCAAACATAGAAACCCCCCGCCCCCAAACTATTTATATATGTTAAATATGTAACCCAGATGTTAACAGAAGTCTCCTCCCCTTATGAGAGCTCCAACCCCAATCCATGAGAGCAGCAGGAAAAAATGAAATGTGCCACAGATGCCTGCTCAGGAGAGTGGGCCCAGAACAATGGGAGGCCTTTGTGTTAGCTCCAAGAGGAGTCTGATGGACTGAATTGCTTGGGTTGGGAAGGGAGGAGGATTTTAATTTCCCCAGTCGGGGAAGAACGGGTAAGGGCCAAGGTGGTGGAATGCATGGGGCAAAGGGCCAGGGAGCACCCCTCCCCGGGAAGGAGGATGGCTGAAAGGATATGAACCCATCACAGAGATGATGCTTAAAATTGTTTGCTACCTTGGGTACAGTGTGAACGCTTCGGGGACCCTCGAGCCCTCTGTGAAGTCTTTTCGACTGACCAATGTCTGTGTGCATGAGTTTTAGGGTGGAATCCAGAAAGAAGCTGAGCTTTTCATCTGGGTCAGGGAAAAGAAGTAAGGGCAGAAGCAAAGACCAGGGACTGAGGAGACCGGACACATAAGGGTCCCCTTCTTTTTCCCCAATGCCATTCTTGGGACTCAGAGAGGTGACTTTCAGCCTCCCATGATTCATGGAGGTGGAGGTGGGAGCCCAGCTCAGTTTGTCCGCTATATCTCAGAGGCAAAGAGGCCTCAGAAGACATCTGGACTCCTCTGTGTTTGTAAATGCCCAGGAAAAAGCCTGGAAGGGTCCACATCAACATGACTGTGGGTGCCTTTGGGAGGAGAGTGGGTTTGGAGAGGTGAAGAAGATTTTCACATTTGCCCTCTATATGTCTGTATTGAGTTGTTTCAAAAAATGTTTTCATAGCAAGCGGGCAAGACCTTTATGTTTAGAAGGAAAGGAAAACACCGCCCCCGCACCTTCCTCCCAGCCCACCCGAGGAGTACCTGGCTAGTGTGGAAAATTGAGAATGTGCAGGCAGGTAAGTAGGAATAAGAAGCAGAAGTCATGAACTCACTGCCTAGCAGTGACCACTCTCCCAGTCGCTGCTGAAACTCTGGGGAGATGTCGGGCTTCTGGGCTGGCCCTCTGCAGTGCAGGCCCTATCAGGTCTCACCATTTTGCCCCAGCCCCAGAGTAACCAGAGATCAGAGTAGCCAAAAAGGTTGTTTTAGGGCCCGGGGCTGTGAGGGGTCTTAGCCTTGTGCCTGAAGTGCCCTGGTGGAAAATGGGGCCTTTGCTTTGGCATGAGGCCTGCTGTGGGCCTTGGATGGGTCTCAGTTCAATTTGGGGGCTATGCTGGGAACATGGGAGCCCCCCTGTGGTACTGAGAACCCTGCCTTCTCGTGGCATAGAGGTCAGGAGTTTGGCCAACTTACTGTGAGCAAGTTACTTAGCCATTATGGGCTTCAGTGTTCCTTTGTGTGAAATGTCGTGAGGGTTCAAAATGAGATAATGTATACCATACAATTAGCACAAAGAAACTTGGGTAAGAATAAGGATATTCTAAGAACCAGTCTTTGCTCAGCTAAACCCTGTAGCCCTCATGAAGGAGGTGAGAGGGGATGAAGATTTTTCCTGTTAAACGTAGGGAAATCGGGGATGGGATCCCAAGGGCTAGTGTTCTGTCTGGTTGGAGCAGAAAGAGACAGTTATCCGAGTCCCTGTCTTGGGGCAGTGGCCACTTCCAGAAGTTGAGTGGTACAACATGGTGGGTAGAGGGGTGGCAGTTGGCAGCTTTAAGGGCGGGGGCATATCGTGGGGATCAGACCAGTGTGGAGGCAGGGGTGGCTTCTAGTCTCCATTCTGCCATTGGCGTGGTCCAGGGCACGCCAGGGGGCCTCAGAATGGTGTGGAGCTTTCTAGTGCAGCCTTCCTTCAGGCTCAGCCCATCCAAGTTCAGATCAGGTGTAGTCGCTTGCCAACTATGTGATTTGGGGCAAGTTACTTAACACTCCGGTGCTTCAATTCTCCCATCTGTAAAATGGGAGCCACGACGACACTAACTTGTGAGAAGGAAACGTGATAAGTCAAATAAATTACTTAGAGGGGCGCCAGGCTTATAGTGAGGGCCCATTAACGAGGCAGACCTGCTGGAATTTCCTGTGTTGTGGATGTGGCAAGTGACCCCTGGGGGTTCTTTCTGGTTTTGGAAGTCCTCCTCTCTCATGTCTGACCCAGCTTCTTTAGAGGGCAGCGTAAGGCCAGCCCCCTTCTGTTCAGTTGTACCTGCAGCCCTGAGGAATGACAAAGCTCTTGAATCGCTGAGAACAGGGTCCTCGACCCTCGGCGTTTTGTGTGGGAAAATGAAGGGAGTGTTTCTGCCGTGGTCAGTCAGTAATGCTTCAACTTTTCAGTCCAGGGCCCTGTGCGGACTCTGATGGTTTCCATTCACATTTTCAAGCCCAATTCATTAATTCACACAGCAAATGCTATCTGAGTATTTGCAGAACAGAGTCATGGTTCAGAGAGTGGGCCTTAGAGCCAGACAGGCCTGGATTGGACTCCTGGCTGGGCCACACTGGGTCTCCAAGGTCCTGTGTCTTCACTTGTAGAATGGAGAAATTAATTCCCACTCCTAAGTTAATGTGAGGATAAAACCACACCATCTGTTGAGTCATCGGGGGCTGTTTTTAGCTGCAAGTAACAGATTACCTGACAAAACCAATAAAGGCGTTTCATTCTCTCACTTAAGTGTCTGGATTTGGTAGTTCTAGACTTGGCTGGGTAGCTATCTCAGGCTCTTTCTGCTCTGCCATCCTCAGTGTATTAACCTAATGATCCCAACGTGGCTGCTGCAACCCCAAGCTTCATGTTCTCGCACAACACAGTCAAGCAGGAAGGGGGGGGGGGGGTGGGGGCGGCAACAGGCCTTCTCCTCTGGAAACTCCTTTCCTTCCTCAATCTTTCTCCAACTTTGGTGGGTGCAAGAATCATCTGAACAGCTTTTAAAGCCAGAGTCCTGGGCCCCTTCTCCAGAGATTCTCACTCCGTGAGTCTGGGGCAGGGCTCGAGAACTGCCCGCTAACAAGTTCACAGGGATGCTGAGGCGCTGGTCCCAGAATTATTGGTGCCTTGCGTCTTACCCTGGTGCTAACTTCGGCCCTCAAGAGAGAAGAGGCTGAAGAAGGGGTTAACATGCTGGTACTTTATTTGGAAGGTGCAAGCCCAGGGCGCCGAAGGCGAGGAAGGGAAGAGGCAAAGCAATGAGATGTGGTGCATTATGTCCTGGCTACTGCTTCTCAACAAGCTGCAAAGAGGCATGGTAGGTCACTCAGCAAGTGGATTAATTGGTACAAAGACTTTTCTGGAAAAGTGAAAGGAGAACTTTTGGAGAAAAGGAAGAGGCAGTTAGCCTAGTTCCCTCCCTTTCCATCCACCATTTCCTATTTTTCAACGTTTATCTCTGGGGAGCTAACGTCTCCACAGTTCTGGACTGAATTAGCCACTTGGCTGCCTCTGAGGAAGCCAGATCTCATGTCCCTAGGAGTGGTTTTTCAACCAAGTGTGAAAATGGAGGTGTGACTTAATGCAGGTGGGGCCCAAATGAGAGCACTAAAGACGAAGTTGAGGAATCTACGGGAACCCATAGGATTTGTGTCATTCATTGCAGGTAGGTGGCAACTTGTTGGGTCCAAAGCAGATTTTAAAAATTGAGCCAAGAGGATACATTGATGGATTGATAATGGAGTGTGAGGGAGAGGGAGAAATTAAAGGTTTGGTGGATGATGGTGTTTACTTAGATGGGGAAAGCTTGAGGGGAAGATACTTTGCTAGGAAAATTAATTTTTTGCCCATGTTAAATTGGTGAAGTCTATTAAGTGGTCTAACTCTGGATCTGAGGGGTAAGGTTCTATCTGGAGATCAGAATTTGAGTTACTGCCACATGCATGGTATTTAAAGTCAGAATACTGGTTTTGGACACCTAAGAAAAGAGGTTGGGTGAAAAGAGACAGGAGTAGGGCACCTGGGTGGCTTAGTCGGTTGAGTATCAGACTCTTGATTTTGGCTCAGGTCATGATCCCAGGGTCATGGGATCGAGTCCCATGTCAGTCTCTACACTGAGCATGAAGCCTGCTTAAGATTCTCTCTCTCTCTCCCTCCCTCTCTCACTGCCTCTGCTCCTCTCCCTTGCCCTCTCAAAAAAAGAAGAAAACGGAAAGGCAGAAACTTTGGCAAGATACACACCATTGGTGGCCTGTTTAATAGATGGTGGGGGCAAAAGCCTCCTTATCTGGGTGGGTGGAGGAGAGAATGGAGGGTTGGAAATGGTGATGGAGAATATGCTTCTTTGGGGAGCTTCGCTGTAAAGGGGAGAAAAGAAATGGGGTGGTGGCTCAAGAGAGCCAAAGGAAGATGCTTTCAAGGTGTTTGCAGGTAGGAATGACCCAGCAGAGAAGAAATGGATAAGGCAAGAGAGACAGGGGACAACTGCACGTGGGTTTAGTCTCAGAACGGAGAGGGATGGGTCCAGATCACAGGTTGAAGGCTTGGACTTAGAGAAGAGAGAGGGTCCCCCCAGAGTAGGAGGGGATGTGGGGTGTGGCCACACTACGCTGTAGGTAGTAGAGGAAGAGGAAGACAAAGTCACTCCGTTCTGACTGTGTTGTCCAGAACTGAAGTTTGAAGGGAAGTCATCGAAGAGGGTGTTGGAGACGGGAGAGAAGATGAAGGTGGGAAGTAGGTTATCCGAGCGAAGAAAGGGGAGTGTTTCAGGGACACGTAACAGGAGAGCTTGGCGGCGCCGAGGGCCCACTTGAAGTGCAGTCCTACCCATGGTGTGAGTCGGGTTAGCCTGGCGGTGGGTGCTCTGCAGTGTTGAGCTGTGTGGGTGCGGGTGCCGGTGAGGGGCCGTGAGTGTGAAGAAGAGGAGGGAGCAGAGTGTGGCTTCGAGCCAGGCAATGAAATCTGAGCTGAGTCAGAAGGAGGAGAGGTGAGAGAAGAGGTGGCTGGTGGGGAAAAGGCGAAGAGGTAGGGTCAGTGAGGCTGGAAGCAGTGACTGTTATTCCATAAAGGCAGTAATAATATAAAGTTAACCACTGGACGAAAACACCCAAATCAAACAGCTAAAAGAAAAACAAAAAGAGAAAAAATAATAGGCAACGTAAGGACTATATATAAAAGACACGGAATACATGTAAATATAACACGAAACAGTATGATGGGTAGAGGCCAAACATAGTTCATTTTGCGTTGCTGTGTAAGAACTGAGGAATGTCCACGTCTCTCCAGCACACACTGTTGAGTGAATAAGGAGGGTGGAGAAATGTATTGTATGCTGTCTTTATAGAAAAAAGGGGAACTATGCCATACTTATGTTTAAATTTTTAAAAAGATGGGAATGATTAAATCGAACATAACAGGCCACTAAATGGGAAGGGAGGGCGTAAAGTGGAGGACAGAGGAATAGAAATCAGACTTTGAATCGATCTTGTTTTGTAGATTAGACTTGGAACTATGTCAATAGTTTACATAATTAAACTGAAATTCTTTTTTTAATTCTGTAAGGAAATGCGAGTTGACATTTTCTCATTTCTGAGATCTGTAGAAAGGACGTATTTGCATATAGAATTTCCAGGTGTAACTCAGCTTTGCTCACATGTCACAAAAGGCTTTACGGGAATATTCTCACAGTGAGATATCACATTTTCATTATTCAGGGCCACACGTTGTACTTTGACTCTCATCATGTCCCCCGAGTTAACCCACAAAGGGTGGCAGGACGCTGGAGAGCTGCCCGAAGTATGGAAGCTTTACGAATTTGCGTGTCATCCTTGGGCAGGGGCCGTGCTAGTCCCCTCGGTAGCGTTCCAATTCTAGTATATGCTGCCACTGAAGCAAGTGCAAGAAACTCAAGAAATGGAAAACTAAAACAGGGAGGTTAATGTAAATGCGTATCCAGTTAGTGGCAAGCCACACAGAGAGGAACTATAGCAAGTTTAATTTTTTTTAATGTTTATTTATTTTTGAGAGAGAGAGAGAGAGAGAGAGAGAGAGAGAGAGAACGAGCAGGGGAAGGACAGAGACAGAGGGAGACATACAATCCGAAGCAGGTGCCAGGCTCCGAGCCTGACACGGGGCTCGAACTCACGAACTGTGAGATCGTGACCTGAGCTGAAGGTGGACACTTAACCTATTGAGCCCCCCAGGGGCTCCAAGTAAGTTTAAAACACAGTGAACTATCCCCCAAACAAAGAACTACAAACAAAACCTTAAACTCCCTTTTGTTATTCTGATACTGTTGTGTGATATGGGTTTCACACCTGAATAACTGGGATGATCTAATGTCATAATTCAGGTTACAAACGAGAACTGGGATTCTCAATGTTGAGGAAACAATACGTAAGATAGTAAAGAAAAAGCTTTTAAGTCTTCAATTTGGATAGAAAGTATGAACATGTGTTATCTTAAAAAGAAAACGGGTCCTAGCTTTGTATCCCAAAGGCCTAGAAACGACGACCAACACAGCAGCAATGGGCATTCTAGAGCCTAGATTTTGGTCTTGCGATACCATTCACCACCAAAAGGAATGCAGGATTTTGTTTTTTTCTTAGAAATAGCTGACTCCAGGTCTGGAGCAGAAGATATACAAGATAAGGCTGGAACATCCTATCATACTAGATAACAAGTTACCAAATGCTACCTAAACTACCAAAGGATTGTATCAGAAGGGCTCAGCAGCCACTTGAAGAGGTGGCCTGTTGGATAAAAATAACAATTTGAGCATCATGAAGTTGAATAAACGCAATGAATTCAAACACATAAAATGTGTTTAATTCAGTGATCATGATACCTAATGATGCTAAAAAAACAATCCACTGGTCACTTTTGGAGGATGCTGGTAAACCAACTCGTTACTTTGAAAACTGGCCAAAACTCGTTACTTTGAAAACTGGGCATTGTATCCTCTTTTTCCAGTATGAACTGTAATTCCTAGTAACCAAATGGCAGACGAGTAAAAGTTTCTCTTTACAACATTTCGGGTATTATATGAAGAAGGAATGGCAAAACTAGAATATCATCATTTTGCAACCCGTGATGAATTAATGAATCTACGTATTATGCTTCAATGGCTACAACATACAGAGACACCCAAATACGATGCGTCTCTTGATGAAAGCACACAATGCTGAGGTTTTCTTATCACTGTATCTGAATCCAATCATACCTCTGGATCTATTCCTATTTTTAATAGGAAATACAAAGGATAAAGAAACCTATGAAATGACACCAGAGACATAATAGCAAAATCCAGACTGGGAAACAGAGATGGAGGGAATCTACAGGCTCCGAGACTACAAGAGTATGCCAACCATTTACCCCACATAGACCCCATTTGGATTCCCATTCAAACAAAAAAACTACTGAAGAAAAAAAGCAATTAGAAATTTGAGAATTTAAGTATTTCAGAATATTAAGGAGTTGATGTTATTTTTTGGTATGCTAATAGTATTATGTTTTAGAAGTTCCTATCCTTTAAAGACACATATAAATATTTATGGATGCAATGATATATCACCTTACTGTAAGGGGGAGGAGCCAGTGTTATAAATTAAGCAAAATTAGTTAGGAGTTTATAATTGCTGAGGCTATGTGATAGGTACATGGGGTTTTGTGGTCCTTTTTTCATATATTCATATACATATATATTTCCATATATATATATGTCAGCAAAAGACTCCGTTTTTATAAGTTTATTTATTTATTTAGAGAGAGAGAGAGAGAGAGAGCACGCCTGCGGGAGGGGCAGAGGGAGGGAGAGAAAGAATCCCAAGCAGGCTTCCCACCGTCAGTGCAGAGCCTGATATGCGGCTTGAATTCACAAACCGTGACATGACCTGAGCCAAAACCAAGAGTCGGACACTTAACCGACTGAGCCACCCAGGCGCCCCAGGCTTTGTCACCTTATTCTTTTGCACATATTTGAAATTTTCCATGACAAAAAAAATTTTCCAAAGCCAAGTCACCACGATTTAGGCTCTCACTGGAAATGTATGATGATGGGGAGGGAAGGAAGTATCTGTCGTAACTTTCAGGTTTCTTGCTCGAGGAATGGAATGGGTGGTGGTGTTTTACCAGATCTAGGAAAAGTAGGGGAGGTGGGTTTGTGAACAAGAAGAGTTCTATTTTGATCACGTGATTTGGGGTGCCTGTGGTATATCTGGGTGGGACTGCACAGAAGGTTGGTGGAAATACTCAAGAGAGATGTGGGCAGGGAATGAAAATGTGAGTCACTGGATGACATCATAGGGAGAAACTGTAGAGAAGGGTGCACAAAGGGATTTGAGGAGTGGTCAACTAGACTTACAGTATCTTAGAAACTGGAGGGCCCCAGAGAGGTCTAGAACAGCTTATATATATAATTTATTTTGAGAGAGAGAGAGAAAGAGCACACATGAGTGGGGAGGGGCAGAGGGAGAGAGAATCCCAAGCAGGCTCTGCGCTGCAGCACAGAGCTGGATGCAGCGCTCAATCTGGCAAGTCACGAGATCAGGACCTGAACTGAAATCAAGTCATATGCTTAACTGAGCCACCCAGGCACCCCTAGGACAGTTTTTTTTTTAAGTTGACTATTTTAATATAATTTATTGTCAAGTTGGCTAACATTCAGTGTGTACAGTGTGCTCTTGGTTTTGGGGGTAGATTCCCATGATTCATCACTTACATACAACACCCAGTGCTCATCCTAAGTGCCCTCCTCAATGCCCATCACCCATTTTCCCCTCTCCTCCACCCTCCCATCAACCCTCAATTTGTTCTCTGTATTTAAGAGTCTCTATGGTTTGCCTCCCTCCCTCTCTGTTTCTATTTTTTTCCCCTTCCCTTCTCCCATGGTCTTCTGTTAAGTTTCTCAAGTTGAACAGCTTTTAAAAGAAGGGAATAGAGTCTTACCTCACGCTGTATACAAAAATGAACTCAAAATGTTTTAAGACTTCAACAGAAGAGCTAAAATTATTTAAAACTCTTAGAAGACACAGGTTTAAATAGTCTTTATGACCCTGGACTGGGCAACAGATTTAGATAGCACATCAAAGCACAAGCAATAAAAATTTAAGTAAACTGGACTTCACCAAAACTAAAAACTGCTTTGTGTCAAATAACACTGTCAAGTAAGTGAAGAAAACGCACAGAATGGGAGAAAACACTTGTAAATTGTGACTCTGGTAAGAATCTAGTATCCAGAGTATATAATGGGGTTCCTGGCTGGCTCAATTCGTACAGCGTGTGCCTCTCAATCATGGGATGAGGAGTTCAAGCCCCATGCTGGGCATAAAGTTTACTTAAAAAAAAAGGTGGGGGTGGGGGGCATGGGCACCTGGGTGGCTCAGTTGGTTAAGTGTCTGACTCTTGATCTCAGTTCAGGTCATGATTTCACGGCTATAGTTCATGAGATCGAGCCCCATGTTGGACTCTGCACTGACAGCACAGAACCTGCTTGGGACTCTCCCTCCCTCTCTGCCTCTCCCCAGCTCATGTGCACATGCTCTCTCAACATAAATACACATTTAGGGAAAAAAAAAAAAAAAAGGCAGAGGATTTGAACACTTAAAGTTAACAAATGTCCGGTCAACATGGGAAAATGCCCAACATCTTACGATTAGGAAGATAAAAATCAAGAGGTGCCTGGGTGGCTCAGTTAAGCATCTGACTCTTGGGTTTCAGCTCAGGTTATGATCTCACAGTTTTGGGAGTTTGAGCCCCACACTGCGCTCTGCTCTGGCAGCACAGAGTCCGCTTGGGATTTTCTCTCCCTCCCCTACTTGCACCATATCTCTTTCATGGAATAAACTTTTTAAAAAAAGGAAAATGCAAATCAATGCCACACCAAAATATCACTTCATACCCACCCTGATGCCTATAATTAAAAAAAGATGGGAAAATATGTGATGAGGATGTGGAGAAATTGGAACCCTCCTACATTGCCGGTGGGAATGTAAAATGGTGAAGCTGCTATGCGAAAGTGGTCTGGCCATTCCTCAAAAAATTAGAGATTCAACCCAGCATTTCTACTCCAAGGTATAAGCCTGAAAGGACTGAAAACATATGTCCACACAAAAATCTGTACACAATACAGTAGTATTCATAATAGCCCTAATGTGGAAACAACCCAAATGTTTGTCAACTGATCAATGAATGTATGAAATATGGGACAGGTTTTCCCCGCTACCCAAAAGTAGAGCATTCCAGTGAAACCTTTCCTAAGCCAAATGGTACAAAGTGAAGCAATTACCATTAATTATTAGGGAAACATTTTTGAGCTTTCCCAGACCCAAAAAATGTCAGGCTCTTCTGAGACCTTAGGATACTCTCGGTAATGGAAAACACAGGATAAATGGAGATAAAGCAGAGATACGCACACAGTTTAAAGCTTAGTACAGTGGTTTGATGCAGAGTGTAATTCCTGGGGAAGGGGCCTTGCAGGGCCACCCCAGCTGCTCCGGGTGAGTGCTGCCTGGAGATGTGCTCATGACAAAACCAAGAGCGAACACTGTATTTCCACGTTTTGCCTTTCTTTTTAGGTCTTTTGTAAAAGCAAAGTGGCATACCGTGAACTTTTAAAAAGTGGGAGATAGATCCGTAAAGTAAGGTTATCTGACAAGTAGAACGAAGAGCACTCTGTAGCTCAGATGAACCTTAACTACCCCATGCTAGGGCACCTGTCACAGGATGACACATTCTAGGATTCCCTGTAGGAGAAAGGTCCAGAAGGGGGGAATGGGGAGTGACTGTGAAGCACGGGGTTTCTTTTTCGAGTAATGAATATTCTGCAATTAGTGCTGATTGTTGCACAGCCTTGTGAATATCCTAAAAACCACTGAATTGTGTGCTTTATAAAGTGGTGAGTTTTTAATGTGGATTCTATCTCCACTTTGGACTTGTGCTCAGCAGATGCTGCAGTGAAGCCAGGCCAGGGGGTGCTTGGAGACCGTGAGACCCCAGCACAGCAGCGGCTGTCCACTCACTCACTGCACCTGCCCTCTTCCATCCTCCACCCCTCCCCTATTTAAGTCCAGGAACTGGCTGAATCCTAAACAGATTGTGGCTTCATCTTTCTTGCCACGATTGGTTTGGGAGTAGGCAGGCCATCCAGTTCTGCCCAAAGAAACTCAGGTTGCCGAGGGGCTTCTGGGAAATAATTCGTGATTTTCAGGACAAACAGGTCTTCTGCCTCTGGATACTGGAGTGTCAAGTTGAGGCCCAGAGCAGCTGCCTTGGGAGGTGAGGTGGTTGGACAATGTACTGAGGGCAACAGGGCAGAAAAATTGGAAATAACCAGCTGGGTCCTTAGAACCACCCCACCTCAGGACTTCTCATAGGGAGACAGATCTTCCTCCAGTTGGAAGTCATTTTATTTTACTTAAAAGTCCAAAGCATCTATCCTAATACAGGTTATGGTGACTGTTCCCCACGGATGGGATAAAAGCTTGGGGATGGGGCCAGAGGGAGATGTGGCCATCTTATTATCGCACTGTGATCAAACTTAGTTCAGGTCAAGGCTGGCACTGAGCATGGTATTGTGGCGGTCTAAAATACCCTTACCATGTTTCCAAGCCTGGTGTCTTGGTTTCTAAGCCCAAGTACTCTCACGGTCCATAGCTAGTGGAGTCGAGTCAGCCAAGTGTATCCCATGAAGGAAACCTAAAGCTCAAGCTCGCTCTACTCATCCTAATTTCTAGGTAGCAAAAATAGAGGGTTACTACTGGGTTTAACTTGAGCCAGTCACTCCACATCTGTTTTAACTAGAAGATGGGGGTTAAGACCTATACAAGATTAACACAAAGACTGTTAAGTAAGAGTATCTGGCTGAGCTCCTAGCATGGTCTATAGCTCAACACATTTTATTGCATATGAAATCCTACAAATATTGATTAGAGGAACCCCAATTGTGGCTTTCTCAAATTCTGCAACTTCTACTCAAAGACCAAGCTGTTGTACCCCTAATAGTAGTCACGGTCCACCCTGGAAGACAACACCTCCCGAATAAGAATTAGGAATCTATAACCTAGACCTATTTCAGCAATAAAGCAAGTGGCTGCAAATTGCCCAGGTGGGCAAATTTTACTTTATCCAAAAGATGCCTCCAAAAAGAAATCAAAAGTTATTTTTAAATAACGCTGGGGGGTTGAATCCAGATTTTGGCTACTCGCTCTATGTACACAGAACCCTGAACAAGTTTCTTCAGCCGAGCTCATTTCCTCACTCATAAAAAGAGTGTTAACACTTGCATTACACAAGCATCCCGAGACCGACGACTGGAGGTAATACACAAAAAATTTACCAAGGAAGAGCTTAATAGGATAGCTCTACTCTTTTGACTAAGGGGATACACAAAGCAATCTAAGATATTTTTTTACAGTCTCCAATTTACTTTATTTCCCCCAAACGATAGAGGTGACCTGTGAAAGTGAATTCAAACCGCAAGCAACAATTTATCTTCTTGCTAGGTCACCAAGAGGAAAGGGGTTCTCTGCAGGGTCGCTAAGCTGAAGCAATCAGAAAAGTCCTCATTAACATCTGTTTTTGGAACTAGAGCAGTTCACCAGCAAGGACACGAATTTAAGAAGTCCCAGAAGACTTGCAGGTCCGTTTACGAACAGAGTGTCATGATCGGTCTTACACACCCAATGGCCAGCTGTGTATAGACACAGAAGCACTTTTCCCTGACACAAGGACTAGAGCCGGACCTATTCATTTTCTCATTCTAGAGACTTTAAATGTGAATGAAGTGGAAAGGCTCTTCTGCTGTCAGCTACCAGGCCACAACCTCCGCTCCATCCAAAACTCTGCCTTTAAAAATACGCTTCAGAAGCAAGCACAGAAATCACTCCTCTGCTCCCAGCCACTCACCCCCAGTCCACTGCAGGGAGTTTTCCTAACTCCACCTAACACTGTGCTCTCCACCTACAGACGGACTCAAAACCAGAAATGGCCATCCCTGAAACCTCCACACCTCACACCAGAATGCATCCTGTCCCGAGAGACCTGGAGAAACCAGGCTCCCCCACTCCTGGGAAAAGATTAGAGGCAGCATTCCAAGCCAAACTGTATCCAGCTTTATTAAAGATACTTTTCATAAACAATCATGGTATTTCAGGCAGGACATGGGCAGACAATCGTTAACAGTATACAACAACTTTCAAACTCCCTTCTTCAATGGACTACCAAAATCAGAAAGCCACTATAAAACCCAATGAAATCTTCATTTGATGCTCTGAACAGGGAAAGTTTAGAGTGAGGGTTGACATTTCACATTTAGCATGTTGTTTAACAACTTTTCACAAGCCGACCCTGACTTTCAGGAAATGAAATGAAAATGGCAGAATTATCAATCTGAAGCTCCACAAGCTAAAAAAGGAACTCTTTTGAGGGATGCCATCTCCATGGTGACACTGTAAAGTCCAGATTGCCTGACATACTGGGAACCATTTCTTGGGGTCAGGTTCCAACAGGTCTCTGGGTTTAAGGGAGTCAAGTCTATGTTGAAGGCAGAGGGAGAAAAGGACATAAAAAATGAATTTTAGATTTTCCACCCTACAAGGCGTTTGTGCCAAGGTGGCTAATGTGTGTCAACATCAAGGAATTGCTCCTCCTGGGAACCAAGAGGAAGGTTCTCAGAACTAGAAGGGAATGGTGTTTTTCCCCTTGAATCAATCTAGCTTCGGAGATATTCTATTAGTGACATATGCCCTTCCCCCAAAACAACAATGAAGTGTTCTGTGTGCTAACAACATAGCTTAAAAAAAAAGTAAAACAAAATTCTGCATTTTTATAAAACTTGATAAAAAATAGTATTTCAAACTGTACAGTCACCAGAAGTACACAGTTATCAAAAATGCACACACTTCACTTGGCGTCTCCGGCACCTTCAGCTTTCTGTGCCTGGAAGAAAAAGATTAATACAACATTACCACCTGTAGATTGCAAAACTAGTTGCGTTCACATTCCATCCCTAGCATCACTTTGCTCCCAGGCCCAAGTTTGGGGTCTAGATCCTTGGTTACCTTGGTAGGTAACTTTCCTTCTGGACCTTACTGCAAAATTGGGAAAGGGGGCACATTAGAGGACTGGAGTTTATTCCCAGCTTGAAAACTCTACTGTGTAGCAGGAGCTTAGGACAAGGATGTCACACTACAGTGCCCTTTATTGGACCGCAAAGGTTTTAAGAATCCAGAATTTAAGTTAAGAGAAAAACCACAAGCGAACTCTGGACTGAAAAGCATACTTCAAGTGAGAGACACAGAAGAAAGGCAATAAGAGCTTTTGGGATCACTAATGGATTCAGAGCAGACTTAACAAAAAGTGAAACGGCAGTCGTACCTGGTCTGTTTTGGCATCTCCATTCTCTGCTGGGTTATTCCCATCCTTGCCAGCATCAGCTTTCCCCTTTTTCCCTTTGGGTACCTTCTCTCCCTTCTAAAAAGGGGAGGGAGAAAAAAAAAAAAAAGCAGTTTCTTCTAACTTCATATTAGCAGGGTATTGTCTGTAAAGTTCTGTTAAGAAGTAGGATTATTTATCAAAAGATAAAACACACACACACCCCCCCTATAAACCCCTCCGCACTGGGAAGGCCAAATTATCTATCACTTATTGTGGTCTTTAAGTATATGTGTCTTTATGTGGATGTAAAAGATAACTAAGCAAAAAAAAATGCTTGGGTTTCAAATGTACAATTTCCTCTATATGGAGGACATTCTCTCTGACTCTTGTTGTTTACGTATTTTTATTCTGATAAGAGTTCTTGATTAGAAAACATTACAAATGTCAGGAATAAGGCAAGCTAACCAAACGATTTAGAAGATCCATTAATGGGGTGTCACCATGATGCTGAATTAAGACACTGAAGGACAGACCTCACTTGGTGAAAATGATCAATTCCAACGTTTTTTATTAAAAAAAAATATTTTGAGAGTGGAAGAGATCACGAGAAGGGGAGAGTGGGGGGAGAGAGACAGACAGACAGAATCCCAAGCAGGCTCCACACTATCAGCGCAGAGCCTGACGCAGGGCTCCATCTCCTGACTGTGAGATAGTGACCTGAGCCGAAATCAAGAGTCAGGCGCTGAACCGACTGAGCCACCGAGACCGCCCCCCAACATAATTTTAATGCCCAGTCCAAATTAACTTTCTCACAGCTCAGGTTTGTGCCAAAGGGGACGCTGTTCTACAGCAGTACTCCTGTCAGCAACATGGGAAACTGCACAGCGTTCTGCAACACCTAGAAGCGTCTGGTGTCTCTGCTCCACTCACCTTTGCAGGGGCCTTTTTAGGTTTGGGCTCTGGCTTTGGAGGAGCAGGTTTCTTTTATTTAGGAAAAAGAAGACGACACTATTAGTATGGTGGACCAAAGAGACAACCCATCCCCAAACCACGGTACCACTGGCACAGAAGTTTCTCTTATTTCGTAAAGTTTTTCAGGCTGGCTTTCAGTTGGAATATCCGGTCTTCAGAAACCCACTTAACTAACACACGCAAGTGTCCCGCTCTGGCTACAGCCATCAGCATTTCAGAACCAGCAAATGTATCAAATGGGGGAGCGTCCACAATAGAGCGGATCATTCACAACCAGCCACTGACCCAAACCCATGGGACACAAAAGGAGATTGTTCTTAGTGCTTTTTTAGTTTCAGGGATAAACACGATAATTTAACGGCAGACACTTACAGCAGATAACCTTGCAGATCTTCTCTGTGGCTATTAAGATAACGAAAATAAAAAAAATTAGAAATAGGGCAGTTGAACCACTCAAGAAAAATTATTAAAATTAAAAAATCCGTTTGTTCTAGATGACAGAAACGGAGGGAGCTTAGGGTAATTCAGCACTACGGGTATGGTTAAGCAAAGGAGCCCAAGGCTTTGTTAAGACTCTAGAAGAGAGACGAAGAAAGACTTACCTCATCCTTCACCTTGGCTTTATCTCCTTTAGCATCCCCTTCAGCCTATAAAAAACAAACAAGACCTAAGAAAGTTGTAGCTTCTGAGGCCATTCTTAAAGGACTCACTAAGCTTAATTATCCCAAGGGAAAGAACTGAAGGGAAAGCCTTGCGCACAACTTCTCTAGGACACGCAAATCTTCCGGTTTTAGCATCCCCAGCTCCCATGACGATGCCCGAAGTGCTCGGAGAGCGGACTGCTCTTCTGTGTAAGCGTCGCGCCCGAAGTGGCCCAGAGAGCACAGGGACAGCGGGTCCCCGGGCCCCAGCCTGCCCAGAGTCTCCGTCGAGCCGCCCCGGGCGGCGAGCGCTAAACTGGAGCGAGAAGCGCGGACCAGCGCGGCCCGCGCCGCCGCGCCAGGGAGAAGCAACAGCTGCAGATGGTGCAAACAAACCCCTCCGGAGGCGGGGCCCGGGCGCCGTTACCATAGCAGCCGTCGAGGGCGGGAGACTGGAGGCGCGCGCAGCCGGGGGAACTCGTGGGCGGCAGCGGCGCGCACCGGCGCGAGTCTAGTGCGCCGGGGCCGTGGGCGGAGGCGGGGCCACACTGCGAAGCCCCGCCCCAAGGGACATGGGCCCCGCCCCCTCACGGCGGCGGTTTTTTGGCGGCAGCGCGCTCCCCCGCCCGCCAAACCCGAGCGCCGCCTTCCCGCCCTTTCGGGTTTGAATTGCCCGCCCGAGGGGAGGGGAGGGGGCATGGCGATGGGGGAGGGGGCGCGGGGCGGGCACGTCGAGCCCGAGGGGAGTGGGATAAACAGCCGCCAACATGGCTCCTCCCGCCGCGGCCGCCGCTCCTCCAATATGGCCTCTGGCGCCCGCGGGCAGCCGAGCCGCGCAGGGTTAGCCCGGGGCAGCCTGACACCGTCTCGAGCTCCTGTGTAGGGCGCCTGAGCCTGTCCCGGCCCGGTGCCGATCCTCGCGCCCCAAAGCCGGGGAAGCGGCAGCGGCGGCAGCAGCGGTGGTGGCGGCGGCAGTGGCGGCCCAGCGCCTGAGGGCCCTCGCGCCACGTACCTTTCTCTTGGGCATGGTGGCGACGGCGGCGGGACGTAGGCGCTGGACGCGGGGATGCAGCGGCGCGCGGGCTTTGGCCGGTCCGGGGGTCGTTCTCGCCTCCTCTTCTTCACACTGCTCGGGCTCCGGGGGGTTTATAAAGTTTTTATAGCGCTGGGAGCCCCGGACCGGTTAGAACCGGATTTCACCTCCCGCCGCCGCTCATTGGCCCAGCTGGGGTCACGTGGGCGGGGTTTAAACTCACCTCCTCTGGAGGGAGTGAGGAGGGGGGTACGGGGGGGGGAGGGCGCGCGAGACGGCGGCGCGCCTAGGGGGTGGGGGCGCAGTGGGGGAGGCGCGCGTCGAAGGCAATAAACGAGGAGGGGGGGAGTGTGTGCGAGTCGGCGGGTTCTGCGTTTCGGCTCCCGCCAAGAGCTGGCTCTTGCAAACTACCAAGTTCCTTCCACCTTATGCAACCAAGCTACCCACTTCTCCAAGCCATGCGACACTTAGGGCGCATCTCGGCCGCTTTCCTTCCTGTTCCCGCGGGGGGCCCCAGAAGAAGGGTTTTCGAGGCCTGGCCGCACCACCCTTCGCCGCCGGAGGCGGGAGGAAGCGCGCGGCTTGGAGGCACAGGCTGCAATTCCCAGGGCCAAGGCTGACGCTGAAGTGGGGAAAGAGCGGGGAAGCCAGCTTGGCGCAGCCGGACGTGCATCCTTCCAAGCTGCCACTCCAAGGAATCCCTTCGTGCTCCTCACCTGGAAGGCGGTCCACTCGAGGTGGGGTGGGGGTCCGAGGGGGAGACTTGACACGCCGAGGTCCCTTTCGGGCGCAGTGGGGCAGGTAGGAGCTGTCCTTTCAGCACCCGTTTCTCAGCCGCCTCCCCAAATGCCAAGGAAGCCCCCCCACCCCAAAGCCTGTCGGGTGGCTCCCTTAGGTCCCTGTGTTCGCGGACCTCAAGACCCCGCCACAGAATGACGGAAAGCAGCCGCCTAGGCCTACCAGCACTCCCCTCCCCCTATGCTCCACCCGCTCCGGAGACATCAAGCTCAGCTGCCCCCACCCGACGCGGCCACCAAGCCTGGGCGCTGCAAACGCAGCTGGCGAAATCCCTCCTTCCACACTGGCAGGCTGGCTTCCTCTCACTTGCGCGAGGACAAGGAGGGTGGAGGAGAGAGTCCGGGGATTAGGAAACAAGTAGAGGAACAGGTGTTGCGATGGCAAAGGGCTCTTCCACTGGCTCCCCCACCCCACGCGCCCCCAAAGCTGAGGATTCTGGAGGTCGCCAAGCGCACCTGCGAGAGGGCAGGCCATTGCAGCCACAAAACAAGGTGTTCCCTCTGCTGTACTATTTGTAAACAAGTTATACATCTAAGAATTTTTAAAATTCTATTTGAAACCCAGGAGAACACGAGAACACAATAAATATCCTCAAGTGGGGGATTGGCTCACAGGTGAGACATTTAAATAGGTCCCACTTAGTTTCTTGAGGCAAAGGATGAGCCGGTTTGTACAAATCCTACCGGTAGAAAACAATCACAATGAGTTCGTATCAACTGTTTGCAGCCCCTGCTCCTTGGCAGTGGTGATCCCTCCACCCCTACCCATCCCACTCTGTGTATCTTTCTCAGAATACAGGACCTAAGGCCAAAGAGATACCAGCTCCGTTAATCATCTGTACCCCATTCATATTGGGGCAAGTCAGACACAGAACGGAGACAGGACTCAATAGCCATGCTCACTGGGCAGATTCCGTTTGTTGCCTCCAGCCCCTCATTCCCGCCTTAATTGTAGGGCTCTGCATTATAGCCGCATAATTCATGCCTCCCTAATTAAGGCTGTCAACAGCCCCATTGTAAAGCTGGAAAATGTACAGCACCTGCTCTCTGGGAACCCTGTGCCAGGGATTGGTTGTGGGGAATGCCAGGTGTGTGTGGGGGGCTTGCCAAAGGGTGCATTGATTGGCTTCTCAATCGCAGTGTCTGGCATTTGTTTGATTCTGGGAGCAGGGATGATGGCCAAGGGGTCTCTTGTGCCAGGTATACTGGCACAGGAAGGGGAAGAGGAGACTGGAATACAGGGCAGTGGGGGGTTAAAGACTATGCTCTGAGCACTGCTTGCAAGACCCCGCCTCTCCCCTAGAGGGAGGTGCTGGGGAAACAGTTCGCAGAAAGTGAAATGGGAAGGCTAAACGGAGTGGTGTTTGGTCGGTGTTAAAGGCTGGTGCTTGCTGCTCCAGGCACCTGAAGCAGAGTTGCTCAGGCAGACAGCTCTTCAAAGGCACTAATCCTCTCAGCAGCTCCGAAGCAAGGCCTGGCAGGGAGAGGACACAGCCCTTGACTTGGCCTTCTCCCTGCTGGGCAGCCCTGGCCCTAACAAGCTGAGACTCTGCCACGCGGAGAATAAATCGTCTCGGGGGGACTTAAGGGGCCAGGTCCAAAACAGAGAAGCCTCAAAGGCTGAGGCGGTGGGAAGCAGAGTCTGGGATGGTGAGGACAGGCGTCAGTCAGTTGGGAGAAGTGCTTGTTCCTTTGCTCCGGGTCCTGTGAGGTGTTCCGGGGAAGGAGGCCTGTGGTGGATTAGATTCACCAGGGCCTAGAGGCCCTCCTGTTACCCTGTGGCCATGAAGGGGGCTGGTCACACAGGGGCGTGGAGCCTGGCCCCGTGCCCTGCAAGAGGAGGAGAAAAGCTTGTGTGGGCTGAGTCGACAATAGGTAATTGGATTGTAATCACCCGCCTGGCTTCTGCGCGCCATTGGGGGCGCTGAGCCTTTCAGTGAGCAATCAGCACTGTGTGGTGGGAGGGGGTAGAGATTCAATAGCAAATCCCAGGTGGAGAGCCCAGGGGGAGGAGCAGCAGATGGGCAAATTTTCTTTCTGTCTCTCCCTCCCCTCCCTTGCCCAAATAACGCTGGCTGCCTATTAGCTATTTACCAGCAGATCCAAGGTGGGGCCAAATCTTTTGTGAAAGTCGGGTGGAAGGCTAAGATGGATGGGTAAAGGGCCAGGGTTTTGGGGAGACCTCCTCCCTGAAATTCTGTTATGTTGAAGGATGTGCTGGTGGAAAAGTGAAATGCATCTAGAACACAGGTAGAGGCGGTAGAGGTGGCAGAGGCGGAAGGAGAGGGCAGCGAAGAACTGGGGCTCCCTGCTCTCCAAAGCTACAGGTGACCAGAGCTGGGTTTAGTGTGCTTGTGGGAGGCCATCCCCTCAGTCCTCCCCAGGGGCCACTGTCCCGGGCGGCCCAAAAGGGGTATCTCTGGCCAGCAGACCTGGCCTCTGGGGCTCCCTTGCAAAGTAAAGGAAACACAGTTCATCCTTAGGAAGGAGGTGCCTTTCACCAAGAAAAGAAAGGGGAGTGGGGCCCTGGAGGCAGAGGGCAGGGCAAAGTGGCAGGAGGCCAGCCCCACTCAGGCTGATGCAGTGCCCAGACGTGCCAGCCAGTCAGCCCGCTTGAGTTCCAAGGCCTGCAGGAAGCCTTGGACCCGCTCTTCCCGTCTGGCTGAGAGTTTGTGCAAGCGTGTCCGTCGGAGCTGGGCGTCCCCACTGGCCTGGAGCCCCTCTTGCAGCAGCTGCTCTGTCACTGCGGCCTGGTCCCTCTCCAGCTGCTGCCTCTTCCGCTCCTCTGCATACATGTCTCGGGCCTTCTGCTAGAGGAAAAGCAGGGATTGGGAGATCATTTTTTAGGTGTGAGTGAACTGGGATGGAGGAGGTAGGGGGTGGGGCACCAGGCGGGCCAAGCTAAGTGGAACAATGGGGAGTTTGTACCAGATTTGGAAAAGCTTGGGAGTAGGTGTGCAGAGGTGGTGCCCATGATGTATAAACACGGCAGTGGGGCTTCTGGGTCCATCTTGGTTTGTTTTGGGTGGGAGCCTCTGTGTTTCCTGAAATTCTTCTCAGGTTCACACTTGGAAGGGAACCAGGCAAATATGAGTCTGACTTCTGGTTCCCCCACAAACTAGCTTTGTGGCTTTGGGCAAATCCTCTCCTAACCTCATTTCTTCATCTATAAAGTGGGGGATGTGCCTACCTTGAAGAGTTTTAAGGATTAGCGATAATATATGCAAAACCCTCTCTAGCATATTAGCAGGCTCTCAAACAGAAACAGCAATTTCACAAGTTATTGTCTATTCTCTGCTGCTGGGAAGGCTCTATTCCTGCCTGGGGCAGGTCCGCTGGGTCATTTCCTTTGGCTTCCCAGGTCACTCTAAAGGTGCCGTCCTCCCAGCTCCCTAAGCTGTTTTTCAGAGTTTGGCTCCAAACTTGCCTCCTGTATAGAGACTGGCCTGACTCTCACAGCAAATGATCCTCCTATGAACACTGTGAGAAACGGGTTCAGCTCTCTTAAGCCACTTGCTGTTTTCTGCCTAGTAGAATAGGTTTTGGTGTCCATAGTCCATTTTTTGTTAGAAACTCAGCACTTGAAGGCTCGGCAGAGCACCCTGGACTCCTGGAACCAGCTCTCACACAGGCGATCGTGCTCCCTGGCAGCACTTCTCATATGTTTCTGTATCTTCAGACAAACTCCTAAAAGGCAGAGACTGTGTGGCTTTTCCTCTCCGGCACTTGGGTGCCCTGTACTTGTGAAATACTTAATCGGCCGACCATATGATCCGAGGACAGCAGGGGAGATGCTCCTGGAGAGGGGAAAATCTCTTTGGAGCAGAACCAAGGCCTTGCTGTGCCTCACTGATGGGCTCTGCTCCTGCTGTCCTAACCGGCCGCAGAGCCTTTGCACCAGAGCTCCTTCTGCCAGACCTATTCCATGTGTGAGAAACTAGACTTTGCTGCCAACCTGGCATTTCATACCCTGATGACCCTTACCACAGTCTACCTTGTATTACAGTATTTGTGTACCTGTCTGTGTCCTGCTCAGCCTGTAAACCTGGATTGCTCTGTCTTCCCCCTTTAAAGAATATCTTACATGTGCACAAGCACTTGACCCTCACACGGGAGCTACTTTTTATCTGCTGGAGATGGACCTGGAAGTTCAGAGTGGGGAAGTGATTTGCTAGAGTCTCTCAGCAATAAAGATTTACTGCATGAATAAAGATGACAAGTGGAAATTCTGGAAAATCCCTCCCTAGGGTCCTGCATGAACCCAGGCATCCAAGGGTACTCTTCTGTTAGGGTGATGAGCTCACATGTGGAGCTAGAAAGACTAAAATGCGTTTGAGAAGTCGCTGTGAATGCCTCCCGTCTTGCTGGAAGGGCTTCTTCCTGGCCTTGGTCAGGAGGAAACCTGGGTCCTGCATACAGGACCTTACTAGTGTGTGACGTACAAGATACGGTCTCAGCAATCCACGTGCTTGTGGGCCGATGAGGACACAGATCTATATACAAAGTCCCATAATACTAGGTAGAATGTGTAAGGGTCATCAGAGAAGCAAGAAAAAGGGCGATGTAGCTCAAAGAGAGACACTGTGGCTGATGGAGGTCAAGGAACAGTGACGCCTCATGGACAGACAGAATCTGAGCTGGACATGAACCAACGCGGAGGATTTGGATAAAGGTGGGGTGCATGGGGCCGGGGCGCGGGGGCCGGGGGAGGGGGATTGGGCATCGGTCAGTGAGAATAGTGGCAAAGACACACGGAATGGATTGAAGAGCTTGACCAGGCCAGAGTGAGTCCTCTGCACAATGGGCAATCTGAGGAAGGATGAGGAAATGAACGCCTGACCCACGGCTGGCATTGATGGTTAGCTGCTCTTCCATTATCACTGCTCGCAGCCAGAGCTAAGTAGGTAAGTTCTGGCAGGCCAGAAAGGAGGGGAGTACCCGGCCACAGAGGGAGGAAAACATGCTGTGTGCAAAGTCACTGTGTGAGGCACAGGCTTCTTCTGAACGGCAAGCTCCAGACTGAGCGCTGGGAAGGAAGAGACTGCAGTCAAGGGACAGCCTGGCCCCTAACTGCCAGGAATCAGTGATTCACTGTTAAGATGACACAGCCAGGGGAGATCCTTAAGACATTCTGTCCCACCTCCCCACTGTACAGACAAGGACACTGAGGCCAAAGTGGGGAGGGACTTGGCCTAGGTTACACAGAGGGATAAAGTTCCCTCTATTGGTTTCTCCATTACGGGAGCTTCTTGAGAGGTCTATGGGAAACGTGTGTTGTGCCTCTGGATAAGCTGCACTTTCTAGGGGTGGAGTGGAGAACCAGCGGCCTGCATATGGATGCCTGTCTGTCCAGCCTCCAAATGCTCTGGATCTACCTGCACAATTCAGAGGTGTTCTAAGTCTTCTCAGGTACTCAGTGTCAGAAAATCCAGGATCAAGAAGTCCTAATAGTCAATTTCTCTCTCCCTGACCATACTGCCCACTGTCCCTGTATAATGGCCAGTCAGGGCATTAATAATTTCCTTAGAGACTTTTTGTACAGACCTTATGCGGTCTTGGTGCAAGAGCTCCATGGAGCTTGCTTTGAGAAATGTCATCTAAATCTCTCCTGGGCATTAAGCCTCTCTGCTCTTGTTTTCTCCTCAGCAGAGTGAGGGAACAAGATGTAATAGCCCCCCAGCACATAAATCCTTCAGTCCTCCACTACATTGCCTGAGCCTGGGCTGCAGGCATTTGGTTTCAAAACATTCGTTAGCCAATGACAAGTCCTCCCATAAGTCCTCACTTGCCGCAGTCAACATGCCCAGGTCAGTAGCACGGGGGATGCATTACTGAGGGCTGCCTGAGACAGCTACCCCTGCCAGAAATACAATGTACTGAAGCACCCCCAGGGGCTCCCTGCCTAGGGAACTGTACCAGGGACAGGATGAGCAGGGTGCCCTGAGTCTATGGCTTTTCTGGAGACAGGAGAACTCTGATGAAGAGCTCGGAGACACACGTGGGGAATGACGTTGGCCACCGTTCTCTGAAAAGGAACTCCTTTCCAGCTCTGCTCTCAGTACTTTAGGTGTATTAGCTTACTGAACCCTATCACAAACCAGTGAGGCAGGTATTATTATTAACATTACTCCTCTCGTGTTACAGAGGAGGAAAATGATACTCTGAAGGGTGACAGTCAGTCACAGAACTAGTAGGCAGCGCCATGATTCAAAGACAGGAATGCCTGAGACGATAGTTCAAGCTTTTAACTTTTCCTAAGAAGAAGATAGTGACTACCTGAGTAAATAAAATAAAATAAAATAAAATAAAATAAAATAAAATAAAATAAAATAAAATAAAAATAAAATAGTTGACTGATTCAGCCTTGTGTTTAATCTCTGACAAATGCACCAAAGGAAGTTCGGTGGAAGGGATGCCTGGGTGGCTCAGTCGGTTAAGCATCCAACTTTGGCTCAGGTCATGATCTTGTGGTTCGTGGGGTTGAGCCCCATTATCGGGCTCTGTGCTGACAGCTCAGAGCCTGGAGCCTGCTTCGGATTCTGTGCTTCCTTCTCCCTCTGCCCCTCCCCCCTTTCAAAAATGAATAAACTTAAAACAAAAAAAAAGGAAGTTTAGTGGGAACATGTATCTTCTGCAACACCATTCTTACAGACTAGGTGAAACAAAGACGTCAGTGACCCCTTTATGGACCTTCCAACCATGCAGCTTGTAACTGAGGATCAGAGGCTCTGCACTGCCAGCCCCCCCTCCTCTGCTGATGTTTTCCCTGTCCTACTGCATCTGAATCAAGATTTGCTCCTTCTGCCAGCCCCCATTCTCTAGGGCCGATGGGTGATCACCTGGAGACTGCCAAGGTCCCCTCAGATACCAAGGTCTGGCCCCAAACAACTTGTAGCTGAGTCCCTGCGTCCCTTAACACGCACCAGGTACGCTCATCCCAGTGAGCTGCTCTAGGTCTGGAAGCCACTTTCCTGCCCTCTGCCCTGGCTTCCTGCAGGAAGAAAGACACACCGTGCTGGGCTTAGAGCTACGGCGGCTCAGATTTTCACAGTGGGAATTTGGGAGATGGGACGGGAGCACAGACATGGAGGCGGAAAACTGAACAAGGAACCGGGAAGAAGAATCCAGTTTGGTCATACAATACAGGGTACACAGAAGGGAGACACTGGAAAGATCAGCAACCTGGTCTAAGGCCAGAGTGGCGAGGATGTTGTTAGTTTGGAATCTACCCTCAGCTTCTGCTGAGGTGCTGAGATTTCTAGGAACAGAGCTCTGAGGACTCCTGGGTAGAGAAAATCTGGCCAGGATCCCCAAAGGGGCTGCTCAAGAGTCAGGACAGTCAGTACCTCTGCTAGAACTTTGGTTTCCTCACTTTAAAAACTTCACCAGTAACGTTAGTATCTTACCTTCTTGTACTACATAGAATCTATGTCAAGGATGCCTGACGTGGTAAGAACTCAATAAATGTCTGCGGTTATGATTCACAGGTATAGGACAGAACTCTTAATAGTCGTCCTCGAACATGTCCCCCCTCACCCCAGAAAACAGCAGAACTGTCCCCCCCAGCTGCCCGGGCCAAAGCCTAAATGTCTTGGTTCCTGGTAACATTCATATTTGTACTCATTTGTTTCATCCTCCAGGATACGTAAGAGTTTCAGACTCACATCATCAACATGATCACTAACAAAAACCTCTTAAATAATGTTTAAATTTCCTTTTGGTTTGTACTATCCTTAGAATATATCCCCCTAAAGATGTACGGTAGAGAACTATGTTTGGGTAACTTGAATTATTTTCTCTATGGGTTCTATTATTGACTTAGAGTTACTTTCATTTGTTTCTGTTTTCACATTTCTTTTTCCCCATCTCGGTCCACTCAGCCCTCCCCCTCCCTACATCACTCCCCCCCCACCCCCACCCCCCGCCTCGAAGCACATTCTCTCACCTGGACTACTGTAGGAGCTTGGTCCTTGACTCCTGCCTCCCTGAAAATCCTGAGTGATTTTTGCAAAATGTAAATCAGATCCTGTCAGTCCTTTGATCAAAATTCTTCAGATGTGGTGCCATTGCCCACAGGCTCTATATAACCAGAGGCCTGACTCCCTCCCAGCCTGCCCCACACCCTTCTCTCTCACGCATGCTGGCCTGTCTGTTCTTCCACGACCCAAACTTGATAACCTCCGTATCCTCGCACTGCTGTTCCTTTTGCAGAGAATAATTCCTTACCCCCAGGTTTTCACACGTTTGGCTACTTCTCGTCTTTTATATCATGGCATAAAAACCACCTCCTCAGAAAGGACTTCCTTGGCTGCTCCATTCAGTATCTCTTGCTTTCTTCATTACTAGCACACCACTCTACTCTCTTTGTGGCTTTATCACAATCTGAAATAATCTTACATATTTGTTTACTAGGTTATTATCTTCCTCAAGTAAGATTATAAGCTCCACGAAGGTAGGGACTCTCTAGTACCTGACTTATACTAGGCACTAGAGAAGAATGCAATGAATGAAATTGAGTCCTCTGACAGCCATGTGGGAAAGCATCTCAGAAACCCGAAATTACTATAAAAGGCTTCGGAACAGCCAAACCAGAGATAAGAATACCCATACACAAAAGCTCATGCACCAAGAATTCTCTGGGCTTCAGAGACCGTTTACTCTTACTTCATAGACATATTTCTAACAAGCTTGACTGACTGGTTTCCTTGCCTATAGCTGATTTAAATCAGTAACTAGGAAGAGAAGGTGGGATGCTGCCAAAATTAGCCTGTTGACTGGTAAAAAAAAAAGGAGATGGAAGATGTACAAAAGCATACAAGAAATCCCAAAGCCAAGTATTTGGGGACCATCTAGCTTGGGCAAACAGTCCCCCCTTCAAGGGCATCGCTGTCCAAGGAAGTGCTTCAAGACGGCAGTTGCCATTATCATTATTAGCATTACTAGAATGTGATTATTCTAATCATCATCATCGTTAGCAAGGGCCTGGTATATAGGTGTCAAGGATTATGTACAAGACACATTTCAGGAAGTTTCCCATCAAAAAAGGATAGAACAAAACAAAAAGGATAGACAAAAGTTTTGGTTCTTAAAGGAGCTTTGGTCATGTAGAAAATTCTGATACTCCTTCCCCACTGAGGGTGGATAATTGAGACTTGTTTTTCCCTTTACTTCAACAGAACTTCCTCTTTCAATTCCTCATATTCTGAGAAAACTGACAAAGCATATGACCAAAGCTTCATGATTCGATGGACTTATTCCAGGAATTCTGGACTTGGGATTCACGGACAGGTTCTAGGGGTTATGTGAACTAAGTGTTTCAGTGATAGGTAGGATCCTACGCAAAATGCCACATGTTGGGTGTGATCTGTGCAACTTTTCTAGGGAGATGGTCTACGGTTTTCATCAGATTCTCCAAGAGGATTAAGAAGCCTTAACTTAACATCATTGTTTCCTCCTGGCCATTATCTCTCTAGACTCCAGCACCAGCACCAGCTAAGGGTTCCAAAATCTGTGGCCTGGAGACAGTTACTCTGCCCCTCTCTTTCCATACTTGGAAAATGAAGACACCAAACCTGTGGGATTGCTGGAAGGGTTCAATGAGAAAACTTCCGCGAAAACAAGGAAGTGCCTCAGGAGACCCTCAAAGTTAGCTGCCATCATCACACACACTCCCATTATGATTATTAAGAACGCTCATCAGATGCCGGCGACTCTGCCTCCGAACAAAACCTGTTTCAAGATCTGGTGATCAAAGCTGAACTTCAACTCTTGGCAGAACACAATTTTGTATAATAGAAAGAGAGTGCTATCTTGTCCTTAATCCCTTCTGGAAGAGGCTTGAATCTCGCATACTCCCACTTCTACAATCTTTGATTAGCTTAACACCGTCAGGGAATAACAGACAAGCTCACCGAGAAGGCTTTCCTGGGTTTCTGTGGCAAAGAGACTAAAGATGTGTAAGTTGAACCCCAGTTCCGTCTCTTATTGGTTATGTGTCCTTAACAAAATAATTTCGATGTATTCACTTGCACGAGTGGGGCTGATAATACCTACGTCATTGGGATCTTGGGGGCATTCAACGAGATGGTACCTATAAAATGTTCACAGTGCCTGACCACAGTAAGTTGTAGCTACTATCATCACTAACAAGCTTAGTAGCAAGTGCCTTGTGTAAGTAGTAGGTGGTCAATCAATGCTAACCTTTTCTTCTCTCACATCCAGTCAGACCAGCCCTGAGCTCTTACCTGGAGCATGCTATGGTTCATCTGGTACTGCAGGAGGGCCTCACAGAGGTTCCAAAATGTGTATTCCGGCCACAGAACGGGTTGGAACACCAAGCAGGAGTGGGAGGTCTGGTAAGCGGGGGAAGGAAGACGGTATAGTTTAGTAGCAGGTTGCTGGAACACCCTCTGGGTCAGGCTTCCAAAGGAGCGGGCTGAGCATGACCCAGGAGCCCGGAGATGAGCTGACACAGGCACCTTGAGCTGCTGCTGCCTCCGCTGCCAGCCCCAATTTACCTCACTCGTGGGGAGGGGTCATCTGAGGCACCTGCCCGCAGCGAGGCAGAACTAAAGCAAGACTAGATCAACATTCCCACCAGGATTTTTCTAAGAGCCAATTTTAGGACGATGAAATAACATCTGGATTATGTTATTGGCTCTTGGCCCTTAGAGGTCATCTGGGAGACATGTTGTCTGATAAAAGTCAGCAACGAACAAATGGTAGCTGCTGTTGTTATTTTTAAGTAGCAGAGCAGGGCACAGTGGTTAAGATCACGGGCTCTGGGGCCAGACTGCCCGGCTTTGGATCCTAGCTCCACCATTTACCATCCATTTGACCTGAGGCAAGTTACTTAACCTCTCTGGGCCTCAGTCTCCTTGACTGTAAGACTGGGTAATAAGAATACCTGGTTTTTACAGTACTGTGAAACTTAAACGAGATCATGTACGTAAAACAGACTACAGAGCTGGGTGAACTTTAATAATAATCACTGATATACGAATCCCTTTTGGAACATCTTGACAGCCACTGCTTGATTCCCTCAGTAGTGAGGAATTCAGTGCCTCAAGAGGGACAACTTGAGTTGTCAGACAGCTTGTTATGCAAAACCAATGTCACCTTCCTTGGAACTTCTACCAAGGTCTCCGGTCTTTTCTCTGGAACAAGTTTGTTTCTTCTTCAAAGCGACATTCTTTCAAATATTTGAAGGCTAGATTACAGCTGCCTGTTATTTGTCCTCAAGGTTGTAATGACTTGTTCAGTTTGCCTTTGCCAACTATAAATTTGAAGACAGCAGGGACTATTTCTGACGTGGCCACTGCCATATTCCCAGCACAAAGGAGGAACTCTATTTTTTTCCGAGGGAATAAACTGTCACCATGCCTCCCTTTTTCAGACCACTATCCTTCACTCATTCCTTATATATGACATGAGTTCCAGATTCCTTGCCATCCAGGTTGACAGGCTCTGTTAAGTCCTCCAGTTTACCAATGCAGTCTTTTAAAACTCAGTGCCCAGAAGTAAACTTTCCAGACATGATCTGACCAGCAGAGTAGACCACAGAAACGTAAGCTGCACATGCTTTCTTTCAATATAGCCAAAGGCTGGAAGTATCTTCAGTAGCTAAATCATTTAAGACTATAGTCCGTTAAAATTTCTGGAACTTGCTTCTAAGTGGAGTCCCTCCAACCTCTCCTTGAACAAGGACTTCCTACAGTCATGTGCCACTTAGGGGCCAAGTTAACAGATGATGGGGATTTTCTAGCAAACGCAAACTGATTTGGCTGTGAGCTTTAGGGGGACCACTTACACTGGGGTAATGGAGCTGAGAGGCAACAGCAGGCCCCTAAGAAAGAGTCTGCATAGAGTTTATATTCCTTGTGGACTCTGCTTACATAGACGCGGACATTAGTCTGAAGGAGACAGATGAGTAACTGCTCGAACCCAACGCAAGGTTCCAGCTCAGAGGCGCTGAAGTAACTGCTAGATTGCCAGGGCAGCAGCTTATGCTCAGGGACAGGGCAGAAGTCCAGTGCTTTGAACAGAGGCACAAGTGAGGTCTGCACCACAGCTGGATAGCCTTGATTTTCCTCTAGGCTCTTTAGACAGCAAGAACCACCCAGGCTGGCAAAGCCAGGGACAGATGAGGAAGCGACAGCAAATGTTCCCAGGCACAGTCTGGATACACTTCTCCAGATTCCCCCAACCCCACAACCCCGGTTCTCTGGTATTAGCACAGCTTGGGGTGGGGATGAGCCCCACTTAATCCACCCTGTGGGCACAGTCATGGCTTTCAGGCTGACATAAACACAAAGGTGGTTGCAAACGACTTACCTGCCAGAGCAAGAAGTCGCTGAGCCTCACTTCCCCAGAAGTCCGGATCAAGATGTCAGGGTGAGGGGAGTGGTTGGTATAGAGGCACTTATCAAGCAGAGACTCAGAAATATCACTAAGGTGAGTGAGGAAGAGACAAAGATAAGCACACATCTCTTTCTGGATTACTCTCGTGGTGAACTCATACTAAAGGCTTCCCAGTTTATAGAACACCATTAGCCAATACAAGCAGAAGGACCCTAACATCCAAATGAATGCATGATTTGAATCCTCGCAACTACACAAAGTATTTCTATCTTCATTTTATAGATAGGGAAACTGAGGCTAAGAAAAAATAAATAACTTGCTCAAGGTTATTTCACTACAGGCCTAAAATCGGATGCACCTATGAGACTACGTCCTTCACTTAAAACGTCTTGTTTTTTAAAATGCACATATCTGACCCTGCAATTTGATGCAATACTAACACAACTATTTTTAATAAGTATGAATCTAAATGCACTGACTGGGAAAGATGTCTCAGATCTAACGTTGAAAAAAGCAAGCCTCAGAAAATACACAATGCAGAAAACATATGCACACACTCAAATACTCACATATATGAATCTATGTATCTACAAAGAAAAAGTTTAGAAAGACACACACCATATTAATAGTGATCACTTCTGGAAGGTTGCATAAGAAGGAAAGACTATCTTTATGTACTTTTGTTATTGTTGGAATTTATTATAAAGAACATCTTTTAAAACTTTTAAGTCATATGGGCCCTGAAACACCGCAAAAAATCCACACTACTTAGGGTTTAAAAGAATAGCAATACGCCCACCCCTCCTGTGTTTGTTAAGAGCTACTTTCTCAAGCAGACAGATATTTAGAAAGGTGACGGAATGGAGACAGAATGGGGACCGCCACTATGGAAAGAGGGTATTTGCAAGGCTGGTGTCTGCTGGGTCCAAGAACACTGTTTACTGGTCCTTGCCAAGCACCAAGAGGCAGAATTTGGAATCTCTAAGTGGTAAGACTTGTATCTTGGGCAGGGTCTAGCAAGTAAAAATTTTTAGTGGGAAGAGTCTTCCAGGAGCAGGGTGAAAAAGAGAGATCTGGGAGGAGTATGTAAAACAAAACTCTACACCTACCAGCAGTGTGCCTTTGGGTAAGTCATTTCATCTCTCAGAGAGAGTGCTGCAAATCAGAGGGAGCTTTTTTTTTTTTTTGGTAACATCATATGGGAAACGATACTCACTTATGACTTGCAAAACGAAGGGCTCTAATTCAGATTTCCCTGATAATCTGATAGTCCTGTCTTAGCAGCATGGTCTTAATCCTCTAATTAAGAAATTTGAGACGCTGTATAATCCATGTAATTTCTCGACTCCCTTATCTTTGAAATGGGCAAATCTGTCCTACCTACTTATAGGTTGTTTTAAGGGTCAAATGAAATGAAATACATTTGTTTAAAAAGTGATCTCTAGACTCAATGTGGGGCTCAAGCCCACGACCCCGAGTCACATGCTCAACTGACTGAGCTAGCCAGGTTCCCCGAGAAGTCATCTCTATTAAACAAAGTAAAATACCAACTTTCACCTATAAAATTAGAGCCGTTCACATTAAAAAAAAAAAAAAAAAAAAAAGCTTGACAAGAATAAGGCGAAATGGACACATCCAGACCCAAATCTGGAAGAAGCCATCTAAAATGCTGACAAGAGTTAAGTTTATAGATTTCGTTGGAGCCTTATTTGTAATAAGGAGAAATTAAAACCATCCTACATAACCAACAACTAGAATTATTAAGTAAATTAAAGCAAGATATATTCTGTGGCTGGGGCGCCTGGGTGGCGCAGTCGGTTAAGCTTCCGACTTCAGCTAGGTCACGATCTCGCGGTCCGTGAGTTCAAGCCCCGCGTCAGGCTCTGGGCTGATGGCTCGGAGCCTGGAGCCTGTTTCCGATTCTGTGTCTCCCTCTCTCTCTGCCCCTCCCCCATTCATGCTCTGTCTCTCTCTGTCCCAAAAAAAATAAACAAACATTGAAAAAAAAAAAAAAAAAAAAAAGATATATTCTGTGGCCATTAAAAACAACTTGAAAAATTATTGAAAACATGAGGCACGTGGGGCGCCTGGGTGGCTTAGTCAGTTAAGTGACCAGCTTAGGCTCAGGTCATGATCTCACGGCTTGTAGGTTCAAGCCCTGCGTCGAGTTCTGTGCTGACAGCTCAGGGCCTGGAGCCTCTTGGGATTCTGTGTCTCCCTCTCTCTCTGCCCCTCCCCCGCTCATGCTCTATCCCTCTCTCTCAAAAATAAACATTAAAAAAACAAACAGGCATGGAAAAGGGCTCATATTACAACATCAAGTGAACAAAGCATGATTCGGGTTGCAAAGTGTTCAGTGTGATTTCTTTGGTTATAAATACTTATGTCATTACTAGATTTGTGTTTTAAAAAGATGACTCTGGCTTAACCTCCAACCATAGCTGATCACTACTTTTGTGCATCCATTACTGTGGTACACAGCACCGTGGATTACTCATTTGTATACACGAACCACACTGTGGAGCTGCTTGAGGGCAAGCCCCTTGACACACTCATCTCTGTATTCTTGCTCTTCATGCATAGGACCCTCTTGGGACAGAGACTCCATACGTGTTTGAATAAATGAATGAATGAATCACTGAAAACAGATCTCAGAAATAAATACATGTTGGTTTTCGGAACGTGAGGAGCTTATAGGCTAAAAAAGTTTTTGAGGGGCGCCTGGGTGGCTCTGTCAGTTAAGCCTCTGACTTCAGCTCAGGTCATGATCTCACAGCTGGGGAGTTCGAGCCCCGTGTCGGGCCCTGTGCTGACAGCTCAGAGCCTGGAGCCTGCTTTGGATTCTGGGTCTTCCTCTCTCTCTGCCCCTCCTCAGCTTGTGCGCTTCCTCTCTCTCTCAATAATAAGTAAATAAACTTAAATCAAACAAATTTTTAAAAGTAAAGACTAAAAGTAACTTTTTTTTTTTTTTACGACGTACCTGCAAACACCCCAGAACCCCTCACAAGTAGTAGACATTGTCACAGTTTGATGGGAAAAATCAACTCCGTTGATTAAACTCACACACAAATACTTAAGCATACAGGAAGAGCTAGAAAGACATATTTAAAATCAAAGTATTGGGGCGCCTGGGTGGCGCAGTCGGTTAAGCGTCCAACTTCAGCCAGGTCACGATCTCGCGGTCCGTGAGTTCGAGCCACGCATCAGGCTCTGGCCTGATGGCTCGGAGCCTGGAGCCTGTTTCCGATTCTGTGTCTCCCTCTCTCTGCCCCTCCCCAGTTCATGCTCTGTCTCTCTCTGTCCCAAAAATAAATAAACGCTGAAAAAAAAAAATTTAAAAAAAATAAAATCAAATCAAAGTATTGCCAGGAACATTGGGGTGGGATCCTGGAAGATCTAAATTTTCACCTTTATATATCCAGTAGTTTGCAAATCTCTGAACATGTATGGCCTTTATAAAAGTATGTGTGTACCGGGGCTCTGATCGGCCCAGTGTGAGTAGAACACCAAGCTTTCTAAGGTTGTAGCCTCCTTACCCTGGTGACCCTGCCCAGCCCATGCCATGTCTGCTTGACTAATCCCATGTAGGTAAGCTACTACGCCATGCAGGGCAAAGAAAACAAATACGGGAAAACTTACGGAGCAAGAAGAAGAAGATAAAGGTCAGCGATTATAGCAATGTGTTCTGAGTATCAATACACTGAACTAGGAGGCAAGATCAGGCTCTAGTTCGGGGCGTGAACACATACAAATCTACTTGCTAAATAGCATTCTTTCTTGGCAGCGTAAACGTTTGTCTCTATTTATTTTTTAAGTTTATTTATTTTGAGAGAGAGAGAGAGAGAGAGAGAGAGACTATGCAAGCGAGCAGGGGAGGGGAGGAGAGAGAAAGAGAGAGAAAATCCCAAGCAGGCTCTGCGCTGTCAGCACAAAGTCCAAAGTGGGGTTTGAACTCACGAACTGCGAGATCATGACCTGAGCCAAAACCAAGAGTCGGATGCTTAACTGACTGAGTCACCCAGGTGCCCCAACATTTGTCTCTTTAAATGAAACATTCACTATAAAACACAATAATACTGTGAACAACTATGAAATCACCCCACAAGTCAAGAATTAGAAAATTACAATGCACGTGCATCTACTCACACATCCTTCTTCTCCTTACAGATCTCATCTTCCTGCCTGCCCTCTGCCAACTTAACCAGCATTTTCATTTTTCCCCCCAACAGTTCATTTTCAATCCACGACCTAATTGACCTCTCTACAGGATTCCACCCTGTTGCTCCCACCAATGCTCCCACCCTCCCAACCTGCACCAACCAATTCCCTCTTCTCTTGGCTTCTGTAATACTGACTGCCTGGTTTTCTTCCTGCCTTTCTGGCGGCCCATCTTCTTTTCTCCTCAAGGCTCATTCTCCTCTACCCAGACAGCAGAGCTTAGAGTTTCTCGAAACGGCACTCTCAGCCCTCTCTCCTTCTCACTCTAGACTCTCCTCAATGTACTCATGGCCTCTTTGCTTCGGTTCCCAACTGCTCACAGATGACCTCCACACTGATATGTCCAGTCCCCATCCCTCGTCACAACTGTCGATCTGAGAGCTATGTTCTACATCTACCATATATCCCAAGTCACACTGCTGACCTTCCTCCTCATACTGGATCTGCCCTCAGGGGTCTGTGGCACAGGAAGGGCACCACTCTGCATTGTTCCAGAAGTCAAAAACCCTGCAGTCACTCATAACACATCCTTTCCCCAGACCCGGTCCATTAAGGCCTCTCGATTTTATCTATAACACTTCATGCAGTCGATTCGACCTCTTCCTCCTCCTCCTCTTCCTCCTCCACACCCCCCCCCCCCCAGCCTTTCTGCAACTGACAAACTCCTCACATTACCTCTTCTGTCCCCAGTTACTGCTTTTCCTTCCTTCTTTCGCGACTTATTTCCTTGGCAAAGCCTTTCCTACCAGGTCTATTCCTCTTGCTATAAATTCTTTTTGTACTATACGCCAATGCTCATAGCATTTATCACATTATAATTGCATATGAATGTGCAAAATACATTATTGTCTGTTTCCTTTACCAGAGCTCCTTGAGAACAGGAAATATGTATTTTTATTCTTACCACTGTACTCCCTCTGTACAACAATGTGCTCGGCCTTTATGTGGCACTTTTAAAATGTTTGTTGAGTGAATAAATGACTGATTGAACTACGTGGCACAGAAAGACCACCCAGCTGTTGGAAAGGAAAAGGATTTATAAAATAATGTTAAAATCTGTCTCCTTATGGGGCACCTGGGTGGCTCAGTTTATTAAGTGTCTGACTTGATTTTTGCTCAAGTCATGATCTCATGGGTTCATGAGATCAAGCCCTGAGTCGGGCTCTGTGCTGACAGTGCAGATCCTGCTTGGGATTCTCTCTCTCCCTCTCTCTCTGCCCCTTTCCTGCTCTCTTGCACACATTCATTCTCTCTCTCTCTCTTGCTCAAAACAAACAAACAAACATTAAAAAAAAAAAACAAGAAACAGAAAAACACCAAAAGGCCCCCACAAAAACCCTATCTCCTTTTCTTCTAATTCTATTCTCCCTGAGCAACTTTTTGATTTTTAATTAAGTTTCCCAGGTAAATCAAATTATTCCCAAGAAGGGAATCCAGAAAATTCCTGGGTCCCAAGATCCCAGATGCTAGAGGTAAAGGACAAGAACTCTTGAATCAGACAGCATTAGAAAGGAGTCACCTCTGGCGCTGACCGGCAGACTAGCCTGGGGGAAGGTCACTCTAATGCTCGGCTCAGTTTTCTCATCTATAAAATGGAGTCAAACACTCAAAGCTCTCACACAGGGGATTAATGACTGAATGAAATACAGCACATTACACACTGCCTGGGTTCTTTCTGCTGTTATTTTATTCTTGCTCTTATCAGTTTATCAATATTATTACCAAAGGTTACACTAATAACATGAGAGGGACCAAGTGGCTAGATGACTTCCAGCTCTAGAAATTAAGATCTCACATGCTATTTATGAGGAACAATTTCCTTCGAAAAATACCTGAGTCTTGCGTGAAACTGTAATATGAAGAGACCTAAGGACTATACCCCCCAACAAGCTGTGTTCCTGAAAAATCATTCTAGGAAAAACACTGCCAAAGGGCCAGGAGGACGTCTTTTTCTTCTTCTTTTTTTTTTCTTTTTTTCTAAAGATTTTATTTTTAAGTAATATCTACACCCATGTGGGGCTTGAACTCACGACCCTGAGATCAAGAGTCTCATGCTCTACGAAGTCAGCCAGCCAGGCGCCCCATGGAGGCCTATTTTTTTTTTTTTTTTTTTTTTTTAATTCCAGTATAGTTAACACAGTGTTATATTAGCTTCAGGTGTAAGAACATCATTTTTTAGTGAATGCCTCGGACGTGCTATCCGTTATACCATTTTTCTGGGGCTTCTTAGTGTTTGGTGAACACAGGAATTCTGAAGTGGGCTATAACAAGCCAATCCTAAACTCTATGGGGGGGGGGGGCGGGGGGGCAGGGGAATCATGCCCCAAATCTGTCCACATGTATCCCCGATTTGACTCCTGGCCCAAGTACATGGCGCGGGAAGTACACGCCTGGTTTCCCTACCAGTTACCACGCTAAACAACTAAGGGTACCTGGGTTCCAGCAGGCCTTGCTCCACTCCCCAGGCCATCTCTCTCACAGCATTACTGATCTCATGACGGGACGTGTATGCAAAGCAGACATTGAGGAAACACCTGAGAAAGGAAGACGAGAATAATTTAGCAGAGGACAGGGACTAAGGACTGGAGTCACTGCTTGCAGGGCACCGCTTCCCCACAAGAGCAAAAAATACCAAATGGCAATCATGGCTATCACTGAAAGGTGAGATGATGAATTGTGTTTTCCAAGTTTTCTTAGAATGACCATGTCATTAGTTTTGTAACAAGGTGAACACTAAATGACACATACGAGCCTCCCTCCGACTGCCAACCAGCTTTCAGAGGATGTAATCTACTGTGATATTAGCACAAGCAAAGTAGAATACGAGGCAAATCTCATGCAAACTAATCCACTGCCAAACACATATTATAATCCAAAGGCACACATAATGAAGTCTGGATTATTGAACTCTCTTCGCCTCTGCACCTGCGTGAGCTCCCAATATCAACCTATTCACGGGTTAAAGGAGTGGAACAGGAAAAAAATTTCTTCAAGGATCTGTCTTCAGAGACAGAGATACAGTGTAGACAAAGGTGGGGTATCAGGTCCTGGCAAGTCCGGGCCGGTCCTCAAGAACCCTGATCCAGAGCTCAAGGCCATATCCACAGCTCATCCACCCTATAGCCCTCATTTCCGCCCTGTCCTCTGACAAGTAAAATAGTAATTATTATTATGTACATGTGCATATGTAAACATACACGTATATGTGTATCTTGCGGGGGGATAGACACATGAAGGAAGAGAATGAAAAACTGTAAGTATGTGCACATTTAACATGGTATTAAGGACCATCTCTGGGCTGTGCAGCAGATGCAGGAAGTCTCTAAGCATCTCAAACCCCTCTTTGCCTCTTGTACCAAATGCACACCCAGAAAGACCCAGCACGTCTCCTTAAAGCTAGCAGGGAGTCCAAGATTGATACAGGTCCCTCAGGGGAAATCTGAACACTTACTTGTTGTAGTTCTTGGTGGCCTGTACTGCCTGTGCAATCAGCTCCTGGAGATCCAAGGGCAACAAATGCAGATCGCCCAGGACCCGGATGCATACCCCATGCTTCTGCAGTTTCTCCCTGGTCAGGAAAAGGAGGCGGGGTTGGAACAGAGAGCCTGTGGAGCTGGAAAACTGACGACACTCACCTCCCGGTTTCTAAGTGCTTTCCTGTGTGTGTCAAGCACTGTTCTATGCAGTATTCTGTGCAGTATTTTACTGCATCCCCTCCATGACTCTGACAGGAGTTCAGCACATTCCCCATTCTCCAGCAGGAAACTGAGGCTCAGGCACGATAGTCAGAGACTGCCCAAGGTCAAACGGCCATCAAGCGCGGTATCAGAAAGAACTGAGTCCGTCTGGGGTGCCCAGGTGGCTCAGTTGGTTAAGCGTCTGACTCCATTTCGGCTCAGGTCATAATCTCCCACTTTGCGAATCTGAGCCCCGCGTCGGGCTCTGCGCTGACAGTGCGGAGCCTGCTTGGGAGTCTCTCTCTCCCCCCAGCCCCTCTCTCTCAAAACAAATATAAATAAACTTAAAAAAATAATTGGAAAAGAAACCCAGGTCTGTCTGATTTGGGAACCCGAACCCAAATTCTTTACCACACATTACACTGCTTCATGTGTCCTTGTGGGCAAGTTGCATTTTATGTACTTAGTCCCATTTTGACAGGAGAATAAACTCAAGGGGAGGAGCTATATTATTCATTACTTCTGTACCTTCTGGTGAAATACGTTAATAATAGCAACATCTAACATTAAGTTTATGTTTACTAAGTGCCAGATGTTGGTCTAAGTGCTTCACCCGCATCAACACATCCCACCCTTACACCAACCTTTGAGGCAGAGACCACTATCATTCCCCTTTTATTGACGAGGAAACTGAGGCACAGGGAGGTTAGGTTATTTGCTCAACCCCAGACAGCTGGTGGGTGGAAAGCCGAATTTGAACCTAGGGAGTCTGGTTCCAGGGCCTGTCCTCTTCATCATGGCATTTCACTGCCTCCATACCGTAATTCCCAACCTCTGCACAGTGAGCATGAATTCAGTTACCCAACCAGCTTCCCTCACCTGGGGATGCTATGGAGAAACTCAATGACTAGCGTTTGGAAAATGGGAACTTAACAGCAAGAAGTTTACTATAAGGTGGGGTATCAGGCATGTCCTGGAGAACCCTGATCCAGAGTGCAAGGCCACACCTTAACAGCTTATCCACTCTATAACCCTCATCACTTTTCTTTGAGGGTGAAGCAAGACCTAACCACCTATTTTTGAGAATCCACTGAAGCGGCCACAGTAGACAAATGTATACTCAGATCAAAGCAAAACCAGAATGAAAACAGATAGATTCAGGCCTAGAGCCAGCACTTACAAGCGGACCTTGTATAACCAATTAGCCTCTCTGAACCTCAGTTTCCCCTACCCCTTGAACTGGGGGGGCGGTGATAACCATCCCTGCCATACTCTCCACACTGGCTTGTGTTGAGTAAGATAAAGTATGTGAAAATGCTCGTTCTCAGACACAGACAGGTGACTTGAGTGACATCTATAGGGAAGGAGAGGCAAAAGCCCTGGCAAGGAGCCAGGAGATCTGGGTTCCCAACCGGGTTCTGCCATGAGCTTGCTGTGTGGCCATGGGCAAGTCTTTCACTTCTGTTCATTCTAGGGTTGTTTCCCAACTGATGAAACTGAATTAGGTCAGTGGTTTTCCCAACCTTCTTTTCACTAAGAGCTCTTTCTTCATAATAAGAATTACTCAGAAGCCCGATATATACGACAAGTAAAATGCCAACCGGCACCCTGTGCCCTATTCCCTCTGGCTTCTTTGTATACCCACTGCTCAGAACTCTGAGGTTCTGGGGCACATTGTTGGAAAGCCACTGTTAAAATTTCTTCTTGTTCTGTCCAGGACTTTAGAACCTAAGACTGTTTCCTCTACTGCTGAATGAAGACAGCGATCTCAGTAACTCCTCTACCTCCGTGTATTTTGATCTTTCAGGAACTGTAAGATTACTTCCTGTGTTTCGGACGTCAGTGTAGTAGACCACAGCTCAGCTCTGGAGTTGGAAAGATCTTGTCTGTCTTGGCTCCGCCTATCCAATAGCTGTGTGACCCAGCAGGCAAACCTGAGCTTCTCTGGGTTTTACTTTCCTCCTCGCTACAGTTGGGATGATAATATTTGTCTCATAGGATAATGTGAATATGAAATGAGAATACATGTTAGGCTCAGGACCTGGCACGTAGTATAAGCACTTTAAAAAGGTGAAATTAGGGACACCTAATTCCGTGTGGCTCAGTAGGTTACGCGTCCAACTTCGGCTCAGGTCATGATCTCACGATCCATGAGATCGAGCCCTACACCAGGCTCTGTACTGACAGCTCAGAGCCTGGAGTCTGCTTTGGATTCTGTGTCTCCCTCTCTCTCTGCCCCTCCCCTGCTCGCGCTCTGTTCTCTCCCCCCTCAAAAATGAATAAACTTAAAAAAAAATTTTTTAAAGGTGAAATTAGTGTGAATAACAGAAGAATCTGAACCACCCCCAGCCCCTTGGGTGGGAACTCTGAGCCACACGGGCTCTGCTGGGGACCAGGAAGCAATGTCTCTGGCTGAGTCTCATTATCCAATATGGACAGAGAAGCCTGGCCACCCTCCCACCACCAGACCCAGACAAGGACAGAGATGACAAAACTGTTCTAGGCCCAGCTCCACTGGTCCTCTAGGCTCTCTATTCTCTCTATTCTCTCCCTGGTCTTGGTATGGGAGGAGCTGGGCAGAAAAGGGCTGTTATGAAGACTCTGAGACAGTCCTGGCTGGAAAGGCTTCCACGCTTTCAAGCAGATAATCTCCATCAAACTTCTTCTCTGCCCCTGTCTGGCGTTGCTCCCTACGTAAGCTTAAACTTCATGACAGCTAAGAATCGTACTGACTCTTCCCCGTAAAGGCCTCTTAGACATCATCTGTCCCTTCCAAGAGAACATGCAGAGCAATATAGTAACTTTTCAGGGATGACTACGTGGCAGAAAAGGACTTTTTCAATGTTTCTCTCATGCTACTCCCTGATCACGGTTTATCGGTCATGGGGTAGAAATCTGATGCAAGTGGGCTATTAATTAAGGGCTTTAGTTCATTCTGGGCTGCTGTCTTGAAGCAGAGAAAGGTGGAATGCAGAGAGAAGGAAGAGGCGCTATCTAATGGATTTCAATTCCTGGTTTCAGTTTTGCCTGAGGCTGGCTATACTCATCCTTGCATTCTGTGAAACACCTCTATATCCTCAGATAATTAAATGCCCCCTTTAAAAAAGGGGGTGGTGGTGGTGGTGGAGAAAAACTAGCTTGCCGTCAAAGAGACCTGACTGGGGTGCCTGGGTGGCTCAGTCAGTTAAGCGTCTGACTCTTTGTTTCAGCTTAGGTCTTGATCTTGTAGTTTGTGAGATCGAGCCCCACCCACATCAGGCTCTGCACTGACAGCATGAAGATGTTTGAGATTCTCTCTCCCTCTCTCTCTCTCTCTGCCTCTCCTCTACACACTCTTTCTCTCTCAAAATAAAATAAATGAACATAAAAAAAAAAAAAAGAGAGAGAGAGAGACCTGACTAACATTAAAAGGGTTTAGAGGTCCCTAAATAAGCCTCAGGTAAGAGCGTTGAGGGTCAGTGTGGGGCTGGAGGTGGTGTAGGAACACACTCCCCCATCCCATGGCATCTTACTGTTCTTCCATCAAGCGGCTGAACTTCTGCCGGGCCAGATCCATTAGCCCGTCTACCTCACTCTTGGAGCGTTTGAAGTTCTCAATGCTGAACGCGTAGACCGTCACCTCTAGGATGCCCAGGTTCAAACACCAGCGCAGAGTCTGAGAGGGAGAAGGCAAGGAGCTAGGATACAAGGAAGGGAAATAAGAGATGCCTCCGCCCCGACTCAGTGTTGGAGGTTGAGAGGCAGACTCTTCTCCTCCCCAAACCAGGTAAAGCTAGGACAACACCAGTGTTTCTGTCAGAATAGCAAACCAAGTAAGCAGAAAGCCACCACTTGAGAATATGAAAAATGTGAACTTAGTGAGGGAGTGCTATGCTGGTATTGTTGGTTTACTGGAAAGAACTCTTCACTGAGAGAGTTCTAGGTTCTAGTCTCGGACTCCACCATGCGCTTGCTACGTGACTGTAGGCAAATCATTTAACCTCTGTGGGCCTCAGTCTCCTTATCTGTAAAACAGGAGCACAGTCCATCCCTTGCAAGGTGGCTGAAGACCGATATAAAACACAAGGTTTTATTATTCTCAGCACAACTTCATTATTCCATTAGACTGAGAGTTTGATGAGTTCTAAGAATATAGGCATCAAGTGCACAGCCGTGTAGCAGTGAAGCCTCTGCAAAGGGTTTTCGCATTCATTATTTCATTCGATTCTCCCAACAGCCCCTTGAGAATGTCATTACTGTTTTCATGCTTACTTTATAGATGAGAAAACCTGAGGCTCAGACAGTAGATGAAATGTGTCAGAAGGCCACAGCTCTACTATACGAGTCCGTTCTGTGAAGTTCTAGAACAGCAAGACCTCAACTCTAGTGACAGAAATCAGAACAGTGGTTGCCTGAAGAGGGGAAAAGGAAGTGGGACAGGGTTTGACTGGGAAGGGAGGGGCACAAGGGAACTTTCTGGAGAGGTGGAAATGTTCTGTCTTGACAGGGGTACAGATTAGACAGGTAAATGCAACTGTCAACCACACCCCCCGCCCCCCCATTCTGTGCATTTCACCGGATGAAATTATACTTCAGTGAAAAGAGAAGTGAAACTCCTATGTAAAGCCGGGCCCCTGGGGCTGCTCTAATCCAGAGCCACTAAGGGCAGAGAGCGGACTAGACAGTCCCCATGGCGGACTAGAGCCATGTTCTTGTGCTGGGAAGCTGAGGTCTGTCCAGACCATATTTCCATTCTTCTTAAAGTCAGCTTCACAACAACAGACAATATTCCATTCTTCTTGTTAAATTTAACGTTTTCCAATTTACAACAGGTATTAAAACTGTAAAACGGGGCACGTGCGTGGCTCAGTCAGTTGAGCGACCGACTTCCGTCCAGGTCATGATCTCACAGTTCATGAGTTCAAGCTCCACATCGGGCTCGCTGCTGTCAGCACAGAGCCCACTTAGGATCCTCTCTCCCTCTCTCTCTCCCCTTCCCCTGCTGTGCTTGCTCAAAAACAAAAAACAAAAAACAAACATAACTGTAAAATGCCCGTGACCTTTGCCTAGAGTGATGACTCGGGCTGTCTGGCACTTTTCCCAGTGTAAGCACTAAAAGGCCTCAGGCAAATCAGGATAGGTATAGTCACTCTACCTGTGTTCCAGAAATGTCACTTCAAAAAATTTATTCTAGGGGCGCCTGGGTGGCGCAGTTGGTTGAGTGTCCGACTTCAGCCAGGTCACGATCTCGCGGTCCGGGAGTTCGAGCCCCGCGTCGGGCTCTGGGCTGATGGCTCGGAGCCTGGAGCCTGTTTCCGATTCTGTGTCTCCCTCTCTCTCTGCCCCTCCCCCGCTCATGCTCTGTCTCTCTCTGTCCCAAAAATAAATAAAAACGTTGAAAAAAAAATTAAAAAAAAAAAAATTTATTCTAAAATTGAACTGTTTAAGGGGCTCCTGGGTGGCTCTGTCAGTTAAGCATCTGACTCTTGGTTTCGGCTCAGGTCATGATCTCACGGTTTGTGAGTTCGGGCCCCGCATCGGGCTCTGTGCTGACAGCGTGGAGCCTGTTTGGGATTCATTCTCTCTCCTTCTCTCTCTGTCAAAACAAGTAAGCTTAAAAAAAAATCATTAAAAAAAATGAACTGTTATAATGTCTGGTAATAGTGGAGCAGCTAAACAAGTTATGTCAGATCCTTATGATAAAATATTCCACAGGCATTAAAACATATAGGTAGAAAACCTATGTATATATACACCTAGAAAAGGACTTGCCAAAATCTCGTGTAAAACAAGGTTACTGAAGATACTGATGTCATTTTTATAAATGTTAAGTCATGTTTGAACATATTACAAGGACTGGGATGAGGCCCAGAAAACTATAAACTGTTGATACACTAAGGTGTAAGGCAAGTCAATTTTGTTCTTGTTTCTAATATTTTGTGATGATTCACTCTGTAATTTGATTTCTGTTAATGTTGATATGAGACCCATAACAAGCAAGCAAGTGATAAAGAGCTATAAAAAAAAAAAATACTCTCAAACCACAGCAAACTCAGCACCTGATTTTCTAGCTACAGTCCAGTTCTCCATAGACCGTTCCCTGCCACCCACACTCACCTCAGCCAGCTTGTTGAAGCCCTGTGAGTGGCCTTCCTGCCGCTCTACTTGGCACTTCTTGGCGTAGCGACGGTTTCCATCCATTATAAAGGCAACGTGTTTGGGCACTGGGCCTGCCTGGGAAGTGAGAAGACAAATGATCGGCACAGAGAGCCACGAAACCCCAAGCTGATAGGCTTGAGTTCTATGATAAAAGTCCCCTGAGGAAGGGAACTGGGTATTCTGTGCTTTGGTTCAATAAATGGGTATTAAGCACTTTTACTTATGTAGGTATTTATTTATATGGAGCACTTACTATACGCCAAGTACTATGCTAGGCTTTTTATACTTCATCTAAGTTTTTTTTTTTTTTTTCATATAAACCTATAAAGAAAATAGCAGTGTCTTCATTTCACAGGTGGGAAAAAAAAGTCTCAGAGAGGTCAAGTGACTTCCACAAGTCACACAGCTAAGAAAAGGCAAAGTGGGAATTCACCCTGAGGTCCGTATGCTTTTAGAACTCATTTTTAACCACATGCTCCTGACCACCACTTTGGTTTCGTGTCTCCACCTGGCAGGCACAGGAACGATATTGATGGCTGTGGTCCAGTGCAAGGGTATCCTCCACAGAAAAGAGGAATCCACTGGATCCAATCGCTGCCACACAGGAATGGGGGCCCGACGTCACTGATCTTCCAATTACATAAGAGAAGCCAAGCATCAGGACTTGTATCAAAATGTAAATGTCAAGAGCCATTTTAAAGCAAACAAAAAAGACATTTTGGGGGCCAACAAAACTTCTTATCTGGCGTATAGCAGCCTTTAGTTGTCTATCACAGCAAAAATTCACTCCTTAGCCTAATTTCACTGGCCTTAGGGCCTCTTCACTGACTGCTTCGTTTGCACCTCTCCAACAGTTTCGGCTTTTGTCCTCAAGTTGTAGAATTAAAAAAAAAAAAAAAAATTTCCAGTCAAATCATGTAGTTTGTTCTTCCCAACACGTGACTGCAGCAGTTCCCCAAAAAGATACTTTCTACTTGCTTGCCTGCTTGAGATCATTTGGCATATGTGTGTGAGTGTGTATGTGGGGGGGAGGGGAGCGGGGGGGGGGGGGGGGGGCGGGGAGGTTAGTATAAGGCTTTGCTGACTCCTAAATTCACTGCTACCCACTGCTTGACAGTCTGTGGTTGAAGGACAAAAATCAGGCTGGCTGGCTTAAATCTCAAACCTGTTATGTGGACAAAATATAACATTGTTGCGATTCCTAGAGAAGAAGCAGAGGCAAGATTTGGGGAAGTAAGGGGGTGTAGAAACTGGAATGATCATAGTCCTCAAATGGCTGAAAACAGCCTCAGTAATAGCAGTAATTAAGAACTGCTAGACAGGGGCGCCTGGGTGGCGCAGTCGGTTAAGCGTCCGACTTCAGCCAGGTCATGATCTCCCGGTCCGGTCCGTGGGTTCGAGCCCTGCATCAGGCTCTGGGCTGATGGCTCGGAGCCTGGAGCCTGTTTCCGATTCTGTGTCTCCCTCTCTCTCTGCCCCTCCCCCGTTCATGCTCTGTCTCTCTCTGTCCCAAAAATAAATAAACATTGAAAAAAAAAATTAAAAAAAAAAAAAAAAAGAACTACTAGACAGAGTGCTATTTTTGGTGTTATGTTTCCTCTCATCCAAAAACAACTATATAAAGTCACAGGGTTAATACATGATACACTGGGACTTTTGGTCTGTTTGTCTGTCTCTAGAGCCCAAACTCTTAACCATCATTCTCTACTGCCACATCAAGGAAAGATTATTCTATCTAAATCCAGAGAACAGTACAAGGAAAAATAGATCAAAGTTCCAAGTAACAAACTTCGAACTGTAAGGAAGACCTAACAGTCTATGATATTGGGAGGTCCCAGGGTTCTTGAAAGCATGAAAATTAGGACAATTACCTGCCAGAAACACAGACCTGGGAGTTACCTTGCAATTCAGACTCTTCGGTTCCATTGCTAAATTCCACTTAACATCATGGATTACTACTCCATGTTAATAACAGGTTTTGACACAAGATTACCCAACTAACCAGCAGGCCAACTGGTGCTCACCTTTATGATGTTGGCACAGAACCGCTCCCAAAGTGACAACTCTCCTTCCTTGATCCATGACATAGCTCCTGCCCTGGCAGAGGATGAGCCCAGAACAAGAAGACACCAGCCCGGTAACCTTGGATAAGCAAGAAAGAGAACAGATCACCAAAGCTTGCAAACAGCTTCAGATGACTGTGCAGAGTAGCCAGCATTAGGATCCAAAGACACTGGTCTAAGCCTATAACTCTTCACCACCCAGAGTTTATAGCGAATGAGACCTTTGGAGTAGAGGCCTTTCCCTAGTTCTGGCTTGGTAGACGTTGCTGCTATCCTCTTTTCCTTGGAAACTGCACCGACTTTTCTCGGACATCCAGGTCGCCTTCCTGCCACACCACAGTGCCTGCATCCTGATCCTTCCCCGCTTCTTCCTTCTCCATCCTCCCAGAGACCCTTTCTCATTCTGCGTTCCAACACACCAACCCCTTCAGGGGTTGCACCCGACACCTCCAACCTCAGAGGTCTCCCCATTATCATTCCCTCAATCATCTCCTCCACTAGTCCCTTTGTTTCTCCCACAGCCGCCCCCCCCCCCCCCCCATCCCGCCCAGTCACCTCTCTCCTCTCTCGCTCACCGCTTAAACCCAGCACCTGCTCCACTCCACCCGGAACCTTCCGACTGCTCCAGTGGCTCGACACTTCCTCACGACGTGGCGCTGGAAGAATATGTCATCGCCGGGCGCTGGAACACGCCCCCTCCCGCCACCCAATGGGCGGTGTCGGGCCCTGCGCCTGCGGGCTTGGAGGAGGGGCGGTGCTAACGTTCCGGCCAAAAGTCGCACTCCCGGAGGCGGGGCAGGGAAGAGCTGCGCTCACGTGACCGAGTGGGGCGGGCGGGTTCCGGGCCACGTGCTTGGGGACCCGGCCGGGAAAGGCGGGGCCGAAATCGCCTCGGAGAGCGGAGAGGTCTGTATCTCTCCGCAGATCGGGAGGCCTCGGGCGGGCTCTCTTAAAGAGCGAGAATTCGGGGATCCCCATGCCGAAGCGCAAGGGCGTTACAGCCGCTGGTGGCAGTTTAGGACTGCTGAGAAATGAGTTTGGGCGGTGTCCCGCACGCTGGAAGGCCTAGAGACCTGGCCCAAGTCTTTCAAATCCTGTATTTACTGTTTGCAGTTTTGTTTAGTGGATTTTAATCATTTGGTAAATTCCTAGCTCTAGTCAGTCTCACAGACCCACTTACTATCAATCCATTTTTGTGCTGATTTGTGCACTCATATTTTAAGATTTTCAGATTCTCAGGACCTACCCAGAGGAACTCAAAATGGGGTTGAGGCCAGAAAGCTCTGCTCTAAGAATGACTAATAAAATAACTGAGAGGCCATCGATTAACCTTGATAGAAAAATCATAGGCATTAAGCTCTGTACCAAACCTTTAAGGAAAACTGTTGCAGGAATTTGAGCACTCACAAAAGGAACTGAGTTCAATTTTCTGAAAATTAGAAAAGCAGGGGAAAAAAAACCCCAACTTTACAATTTACAAAGAACCTTGTAGTTTCTCACTTTGTAATCTCATCCGAGGAACAAGGTAAGGAAGAGTTGCTGCACTGGTAACTCCCAGTTCATCATGTGTCTGATGAAAGGGTTACTTTTAACACACATGATCAAAGAAAGAGATGAGTAACCCACCCATGAATAGTCTTAAGCTTTTCCATCCTTCCTGCTTTGCATCCTGGGAGCTAAGTTTCAGCCTAGCTGATTACTTCAGTTTTGCAGAAGACCGTTTACTGAAGCCCTGTAATAGTTTGCTACTTTTAGCAGCTTCCATGGTCAGCTTTGACTTTTGGGTGTGAAATCTCTGGAGTGGATATGTAATTTCTTGGCCTCGTTCTGCTGTTTCTGTGCACTTTGTGTAATAAATGGTATGCCTCCAAGCAAGTTTTTTTCTTCTTAAATCCTTCCCTTGGGGGTGGGGGAACTAGATGTTTTAAAATACAATGTTCATTAGAAGGCTAGCACACTTGCACTCCAATAAAATGTTAACGTTTTTGTGTAGCTAATCAGTGTTACTTCCTCTGGCCTCAATTTCCCTAGTTCCACATATTCCCCTCCCTGGGGTGCTACAGGGGGTTAATTAATTAAGATTTGTAAAAGGCTTTGAGGAGCAGGGGAGAAAGTATTAGGGTCTCATGCCCCAAGCCATGGCCCCATCCTTTCATCCCAGCCAGTGGCACAGGCAACCCCATTCTTATGCATGCCAAGCTCCTAATCCCCTCTTGAATGTGGCAGCTTCCAAGGAAAAGGACAAGAGGCCTTAACTAGAAACAAAAATCCACTGTAATGAGGTGCTAAGAGGACTGAATTTTCAGGATTCATTTCTAACAAAATGGCTGAACAGGAAACTTAATGGTTCTTCTGTGACTTCTGAGTCCCAATCCAAGAAGGTAGGAATTATGGAAGAAAAAACACCCTAAATATCCAACAAGAGGACAGTTTCAGTACCAATAACTTTTTATTTATTCATTGGATTTTCCCAGGGTAAAAAAAGAAGGGAAAAGGGTCAGCATGTGTATTACAAAACAATAGCAGGTGGGGAAAGGAAGTACCCGGCGCAGCAAAATCAACCACATAGACACCCCCCAGAGATGGAGTCACTAAAGCCCAAGGGGGCTCAGTCTCCTGCAGTTCAAGAAATGAGGGGAAGGGATCAGGGAAAGAACAGATAGGTACAAGCTTTCCTACCCCAACCCACCCCCATAAGTTCAAGATTTCACACAAAGCTTTGGTTTCTAGCAGTAAACATGGAGTTACATTCGTTCGTCTCCTATTAAACAATCTTGTGGCCACTTTGACATAAGTTTCTTGCACCTGCATAAAAATTCCTGAGTGACTTGGATTATACATTCATCTTCCCTTTCTTGGTCTCCAGACCCTATTTCTACATGGAAGGCCCCCCCCTCATTGCTTTTGCTTCTCCCTACCCTAAGATTAGAGATTAAAGTTGGGTTGATCCATTCAAATACAAGTGTATTGGTATGAATCACATCAAGGAATGGTCTTGACACAAGATACTAGGAACAAGGGATGGAGTGTTTATAGCTTTTTCAGGGTTTAAAGGTATATGTGGGAGGGGGGCTGTTTTGGGGAGGGGGATAGGGTAGGAGTCAAGTTTTAAGAATAGAAGATCTGGTCCAAAATAGGAAATAGGGGAAGGAAACACCAAAGAAAGGATGGTTCAAGACCACCACACTTTAAGAGGGGTCACCAAGCTATGTTCCAGATTCTCTTCCTGGTGCAGAACCTTTTGTCAAAGATGCTTTGGCTATTTTTCTCAATACAAAAAGAAGTTTGTAAACAATAAAACCCCAAAAGAACATGGAGAAGACCAACACTTTATATTTACACGAACCAGACCACCTAGCAATCACCCAATCAGCTATTCGTGAAGTCCTACAAAACCCAGACAAATATGATATAACTAGCGGGGGGGGGGGGGGGGGGGGAGGGGGGAGCAGCGATTGGAGGAGACAAGAACCCAGGATCAGACACACATCACCCAATGCGTTCTATTGCATTTGCCCCGTTTCAACACAGTGAGGTAGGTTTGTGGTGATCTCACAGCATGTAAACGAAACCTTTTCTCCTTTAGCTACCACGACATTAATCACTGCTACAGCAGGGCAGGACACTGGCTCTGGGCACCACAACGCCATGGCTTATGGTCTCTCTGGAAGCCAATAAGAAAAGCCCAGAATTTATAAAAGTTGAGAAATTTAGCCTTTGCTTCATACACCCATCCCTGGGCAGCTCAAGATGGGTACAGAGGTATTGTTCTTAAAGCTATTCTTACCAACTCTTTTTTTTTTTTTTTAACACACACACACACACACACACACACTCTCTCTCTCTCTCTCTCTCTCTCACACACACACACACACACACACACACCCTGTTGTGCATGGTAGGCCTAGCCCAATCCAGTGAAGGATGGATCTGGTATGTAAAGTGAGTCCCGTGCCCTGGGATTAGAAGTCTGGAACAGAAATCCTTTACGCTATACTTATAGACAGCCCTCTCCTAACCTTGGCTTTGGCTCTGCACCTTTTGGCTCGGAGCAGCCTCTTCAAACCTTCCTGTACCACCTTTTCCTGTTCGGACCAATTTCCAGTCTTCTGGTAGAAAGAGATCAAGTCATGGGGGCAACTGAGCCAAAACCTAGTCTCCCATGGAACATGGAAGGCGGAGGGGTTTTTAAGAGGACACTATGGCAGAAAAGCCAGTTCTATTTGGCAAAAATGAGGTAGTTCAATAGGCTATGCACTCCAAATAGTTGTTCTCCCTGATGATAAAACAAAACAGTATTCCTGCCGTGCAGACCTGAAGCTGCTGCCGACTTATCCCTGAGATCGCTCATGTACCTGAGAACACAGTGCAGGAACGAGGGCCTTAAGATTAAAATACACAAAGTACAAAACCAGAACATTTATATTACGAAAAAAAAAAAAAAGTTAAAATGCACAAGATACGTCATTCGCACACAGCTAGTGCAGTTGGCATCCTGGAGAAAGTGGGGCCCAAGGTGCGGTCATCCAAGGGAGCAAATAAATAAAATTCTATCGGCCCAGAATGGGGTGGGAGTAAGCTTAGGAACAGCAGGTCTGCAGCTGTTCCCCCAACAATCCCTTTGCCTGCGGTCACAACCCATTGCTCGGGAGAGTTCTCAGCATCTTATCCCAAGAGCGGGGTAGGGGACAAGTTGTGGAAAAAACCCTGCCTTACCCTTGAGAGATTCCCTCCCACAGAAAGTAGTGCTCCGTGGGTTGGGCCCATCAATCTGGTCTCATGCTTGATCTTTACATTCTGGCATGGGAAAAATTATTACTACGTATCCTTCTTTGAAAGGAAAACAACTTCCCTATCCAGACCACTTTCAGAAGCTGGAGATCTGGGGGGCGGAGACTCAGCTAAAGCACTCGGGGAGAGATTTTCCCCAGAACATGCTCACAAGCATTTGGATAGAGCATAGTTGGAGTTCATTTGCCTCACCCCTTCCCCCTACCCTGCCAAGAAGGAAGAGGGGGTGATGCTGTGGACCCCGGCCTGAGACACATGGCAGCGCCAGCTGCCCCCTACCCACCCTGTCCCCACTTTCTCCACTCTGCCGATTGATGCCTGCTCCTCAAAACTTCCTGATCACAAAAGCATAGCCCCCACCCACTGTAGCTCAATTCTGGGCCTCTGGGAGCAGGGCAGGGCTATGGATCTCTTCTTCTTCTTCCTCCCGAAAGTAGGCTGGCTTTCCCTGTGAGCTGGGGGCCTGCTGGGCTTTCAGTGGACACGAGGCCACCATGTGGCTGATGCTCTGGCAGAAGTGGCACTTCTTAGGCTGGGGTGGCAGCTTGCATTCCTTGGCATGGTGGTCTAGACCTCCACAGTTGTAGCACCTAGCACAAAGCAGGATGGTAAAGTTGAGAAAGGAGCGAGAGCAGAAGCCTTCCTCTGAGTGAGGACACCTGGGCTCTGATCAGTTACTATACTCACTCTCCTCCCTGGAAACCAATTTCCTCACTTACAAAAGGAAGACTTAGGACTAGGACTAGATACCTCTAAGTTCTTCCCAAATCTGTCATTGTCTAGATGGGATCTTCAGATTTATGTCCACTTGAAAATTCTGAAATAATCAAGGACGGGAAGTCATGGACCCCAACTGGGAACCGCAGTTCACGAGATAGGGAAGACACTACCATACACTTAAGCAACTGTACCGGTCATTCACTAAAAAGAGAGAAAATTAAAGGAGTCAGGCAACTATATGACCTGCTCCAGCACAGAGCAAAGACAAAAGAAACTAGCCACTTGGAGACCTAGTGAAGAAGCAACAGGTGTATCCACCATCTTGTCCCCATCACTTAGACTTTCCCATTTGTGATCTTCTTTGCTTCTGAAATAATTAAGTGCCCTTTTCTCACCTACAGCCCTTTCCTCATCTCCCATACCCTAAGGCAGAAACGCCAAACACCCACACGTTGCCAGGGACTGCAGGCTTCATTGTGTCTTTGGCATCCTGGCCCAAGAAAGGGGCTAGATTGGGAGAACTCTCCCTAGTCCAGCCACCTTCTCGTCCATACCTGTCTCCCTTTGATCTGCGCTTCTGCATGTTCTTCCCTTTGGGCCGCCTCTCGCTCCCAATACAGAACACCCCACCGGGGCCCGTGACCCGGATAGATTCCAGGCCCTTAGCAGACTTCTTAAAGGTGAACTCCACGGCCTCACCCTCCTTCAGGCTCCGGAAGCCCTCCATGTGCAGCTTGCTCTGGGGAAGGGAAACATGGTAGATTTTAATGTTAGTCTCCATTCTTCCACCAAAAAACTGCATACACGCGTTCTTTAAGGTACAAGTGTGATACTATTTCCATGTTATCAGTAAGAAATTATCCACTCAAAGAGCTACCACAATTAAGAACAAGCGATCCATGTTACATTAACAAAGAATAATCATTACATAAACAGATGCCATAACTTTTTTGTAGCTCTTCTCATTTAGACAAAAGTAGAACAGATGGAAAATTCTTAAACGTAACATTTATGAGAAATCAACAAATAGTGGCGCCTGGCTGGCTGGGTCAGCAAAGGATGAAACTCTTATCTCAGAGTTGTGAGTTCAAGCCCCATGCTGGGTGTAGAGTTTAAAAAAAAAAAAAAAAAAAAGATAGGTGGCTCAGAAGGCTGAGTGGCTGACTTTGGCTCAGGTCATGATCTCGCAGTTCGTGGATTCGAGCCCCGCGTCGGGGTCTGTGCTGACAGCGCAGAGCCTGGAGCCTGCTTCGTATTCTGTGTCTCCTTCTCTCTCTGTTCCTCCCCTGCTCACGCCCTGTCTCCCTCTCTCTCTCTCTCTTTTTTTAATTTTTGTTTTTGTTTTGAGAGAGAGAGAGAGAAAGAGAGCTCGCATGAGTGGGGAGGGGCAGAGAGAGAGGGAAACAGAATCCAAAGCAGGCTCCAGGCTCTGAGCTGTCAGCACAGAGCCAGCGCGGGGCTGGAATGCACGAACCGTGAGATCATGACGTGAGCCGAAGCCGGACGCTCAACCGACTGAGCCACCCAGGTGCCCCCCCAGATTTTGATCTTTGCACTGAGATTGTGAAAGACAATGACCTGAGTTTTAAAAACACACACTGAAATATTTAGTGATAATGGTGCTTGATACCTGTAACCTATGATTAAGACATGACGTTACTGGCAAGTTAAAGGGAAAAGACAGTATGACCAAAGCTGATGAATCAGTAAGTTTATAAGGGAAAGCCCACTAGGAGGTTCAAGTATATATAGAGAAATCAACAGGGAAGGGCAACAGTTCAATACCGTCAAGAAAATTACCTATCTGTTTTAGCTACCAAGCCAGAATTCTACACTTTTATAGCACTTGTATGCAAACTACATTCCAGAGAAATTAAATATCAAAATGTTAAAGTATGGAACAACCTGTACAAGTCAAGACAGATAGACTGATAAAACTATAAAAAGCTACTATAAATCAGCAAGAAAAAAAGAATCACAGAATATAATGCCTAATACATTTTTGGATGAATTAATGAACCAAGAGGTAAATCTGAATTGCCTGACTTGGAAAGACGACCGGGTCATACCGATGAAGGAAAAAAGATCTAGCATGTTTGGAACAACCCCATTAATAGACTACATGTTTGTATCAAAATTTAAAAATATCGACACTTGCAGAGAGCCTGGCAGCCTTCCCCAAAATAGGGAGTTATCACATAGCTAGTTGAGAGGCAATAAACGGGTCAGAAGAACCCAGGGTCCCGATTCAAAGCTCACAGTCCATTCTACCTTGCCACTTAATGCATCAACAGCAACACATTAGTGGAAGTGATAGCCTCTCCCCAGAACAGACTTCATTATAGCTTACTCCATTAGAGTAAAATATCCAAAGAGTGTGTCAAATGTCAACAAGGTGTAGTCGTAGAAAATAGGGATCAGAGAAGCAAAAGGGATCACTGTGCACCTAGTCTTGACGTGAGGGAACATGAATAAATAGCACTCTTATATTACGCAGGTGGTGGCTGGTAGGAGGAATATTTCAAACTGGGACTTAGGTGAGACATGCTCTTTAGCCAGCCTGGATCCCCACTTTCTCAATCGTGGACATTGTTGTTTTAATTTAGATGGCATTGCTTAAGACAAAGATTCCATGGAGGTAATTGGATAAAAGAGCATAGGGCTGAGTGCCAGACACACCGTAGAGTTCACGAAACGCTGGTTGTACCAATTTTTGGCTGCATGACCTTAGTCAATCATGCAGGTCCGGACCTCAGATCCTTCAGAGAATTGGGGTAACAGTAAGTTACCCATCTAGGCCTCTAATGAAGATTATGTGGGCATGGAAACATCGGGAATGTGCTCAGCAAATATTTCATGTATTATCTGTAGCTTTTGTCCACCAGTTCCACCATAGGAATATCCTTTCCCTTCCTTTTTATTCCCCCAGGAACAGCCAGGGGACGTGATGACCTCTCCCCTCCCCCAACGCTGATGTGAGGCAAGGGGCAGAGCATTGAGGCAGGAACTAAAAACACGGCAGAAAGGTGAAGGGCCCTTTCTCCTTTCCTGTTGCACAGAATCGACCTTGATTTGAAGGCAGATATGGCTGGTCTCTTATTCAGCTGGGATAAACCAGTTGTCAGGAGGTACAATCCCAGGTCCTCCCATTTGCCTAGTGGACTCGGAGGCCGGGACACTCCTAGTTCCAGCTGTGATTCAGCAGATAAGTGATTAAGAACAAGGGTTTGGAGTCTGAGGCCTGTTTCCTCCTTTCTGTGCTAACCTATAAAATGGAGCAAGTATTAATTTTATGGTGGCCCTATGAGGTTTTATGCATGAAGAGCAGTTAACACATAGCCTATCACACATAAATCCTCAGTGAGTGGCAATTATCATCAACCTCTTCAGACTGGATCAGGGCAGGGTAACAGTGAGAACGGAGTGTCAAGAGGCTCAAAATTTTAACTCGGGTTTTTAGTGCTAACTGTGGAAACTCAGATGGGTTTTTATACCCATCTACACCTCCTAGGCTCACTGTGAGAACAAGAGAATACCAGTGGGGGCAATACGAAACTGACTGGTCCTCTCAGGTCACCCACTCCATCACTGGAGGATTTGAGGTTTATTTAAGACTGTCAAATTTAAAAATGTAACCCTGCAGGGACCTTACCGCAGCCAGTCTGAGATTTAGACTGGTGGTCTGCAGGGGTGGCTCCCTGCCCCCCCCCCCCCCCCCCCCGCCCCTTTCTACAACACATAGTTTGAATTCCTCTCTTATCAGATAGGTAATCGCCGTGCAGCCCCACTGAGCTGGCCTCACAGGGCCAGCATCAGAAAGGAGCCTGAAATTCTTGCTACCACCCCCACCCCACCCCCAGCCACACACAAAGCAGGGCCCCGCCCCTCTCCCCATCCCCTCCAAAAAAGAAAAGGCCTGGGGGGGGGAGGGGCAAAGCTTGAGCTCCCCCAATAGAGCCCAGCCCCAGGAAACAAAGAGTTGACACTGGTTGGTTCTGGTGGTCAGATTCCTGGAGTTCCAGAGGCTGTAGCTTCCCCGGCTCCCCCGGCTCCCCCGACTCCCCCGACTCCCCCGACTCCCCCGACTCCCCCCTACCCCACATTCATCAGTTCCTTCCTCTCCATAATGGGGTTATGGTCACTGAGAGAAATGGATAGAGACACCTTTCTTCCAGTCAAGCCTGCTGGGTCGGCCAAAGTCACCGCCAGCAGGCATCCTCACTTCTCCCTGCCCTGCCTTCCCAGGCTTCCAGGGATAGAAGGACACAGGAACCCCTCTATGTTACCCTTCGGTCAAATCCTCTATGCGGGAACCCGAATGAGGGCCATTTATTCAGGTAAATTATTTTCAAGGTTGGTGGGGGAAGCAGGCTTCCTTCCTATCTTCCTCACCCAATTTGTTCAAGGCAGGAGGGCAGGCAGCCCACAAGGAGCCCACTCCGCAGGGGAGGATGGCATTTAATCAGACAGAAAACAGTTGCAAGGAGACCTTTCTTTTTTTGGATGGCAGGGAAGGACTTAGGCCGGTTAAATACTTCGACCTTCTGCTTCCTTAATACCTCACCACGGCCTCCAGCACCCTTTCCCGTATCAGATACTCCATCCAGCATCGACCGCTGGCTTCAGCAGCAGTTGATACGAAGGAGCTTAGGGAACATGGTGTTGTGAAAAGCACACAGGAACCCGAGTTTCCCACAACTTGCTCTGTGGAAGTCAGACACATGCTGGTTCTTTAATCATTTGCAAAAGCAGGGGATCAGACTTCATGATAACCAGCCCCAACATTGCCCGGTTTTAGTCACATCGCTCGTTTCTACAGAAGTGGCAGGCAGAATTTGGGGGAAACTTGCTTTGGTCCCAGCGATCAAAGGTTGCATTCCCGGTTTTTCTGCATCACTCAGGCCCATTCCAGCTCCAGACTGTCGAGTGAGTGTCTATCCACTCAGTTCCAAGTGCCTAGCCATACACAAATATTTGTGGAATAAACCAAGTTGTCCACCGCCCCAGACTGCTGATATTCATCTAAGCTTACTATAGGCTAAGGAGAGCTCTAAGCACATCACATGTTGTAATGCATTGAACCTTCATATCAAGTCTGTCAGATAGGCCTCATTATGACCCCATATTACAGCTGAAGTCATGGAAGCAGAGAAGTAAAGCGTTCTCCAAATTCAGTGCACTGATCGCCATCAGCCTGACCCTACAGCCAGGGCTATGCAGTATAATGCAAGTCATATTTGTAAATAAACATGTTAGATGTAGATATTAAAACTTTCTGATAGCCACATAGAAGTAAAGGAAGCAGATGGAAGAAATGACTCAGTCCCGAATTGTCCCCATAGTCCTACCTGGGCTTCATTCCTGAAGGTAGGGTTTGGTAGGGGCTAGGAAACCAACCGGTTCTACCAGAAGCAGTTTATTTGATGATATGTCAGGGAGGGTTGAGGAAAGAGATCTGTCTGGAACCAAAGGCTGCCAGCAGAGACAACCCCCACCAGTCACCTCTGCTCAGACACAGCCAGGACTACCAGTTACTGCCTGGAGTTCTCCACCAGATGGTGCTGCTCATCAGCTGTCAGCATAAAGGCAGCCAGAGGGAGACTGGAGAGGAGAGTTGCTTGGTTTTGAACTGTGAACCAGAGATTTATCTCCCCAGCTTCTTAGGGCAGGCATCCTCGGTCCTCAGGAAGTAGTTAAGGGGACTGAACTTTCAAGGATAGGGCGCTGACTTCTCACCAGGTCCCCACCCACTCAAAGGGTGCAGAAGAAAGCGTCCTGGAGTTTTAAAGCCAGAAACCCAATTGTTCTTATGTTCTCTGCCATTTACAAAAGCCACTAACTCTTCTTGGACTTTGATTTCCTGTCTGAATTAATTTAACTCCAAGCTGAGATAATTTAAAGTGAATCTGTACAAATTTCATACTGTTCCTGAAAATTCTCTCTTCCTCTCCCATACCTCCTGACCCCAGACTTAATATAGATAGTAATTGTTACTCCAGCTTGCAGGAAGAAGGGAGGGGTGGTGGTTTTGCCTAGAGCAGTTTCCCCCAAATATAACAGGGAATTCTAGTAGGGTGAGGACCTGGTGATAGTTTGGTTAGGAATGTTCAAGAAACAACCCTGCCCTGGGGAAAGTCACTAAAAAACCACTTCCGGGGCAAGGCAGTGTCACCAGCTAAAAAGGTTCCAAGTTTCTTCTATTGAAAACTTGCTCAGGATGGTGGCACAGGCTTTACTTGGGCCACGGTCAAGAAAGCATGGCTTTTCAGAAAGACAAGGACCCAAGAAGATTCCATAATGCTCAAACTCTACCAACTTTCTGAAAATCAAAATGAGTCACTTACTTTAGTCTGATTTCTTTCCTATGAAGGTGAAAATGAAAAACTAACAAATCACCACCAAACCTGTGGCTTCACGTCCATAAGCAAAAATTAGAGAGTCCTATCTGGGTCTCAACACTTTTGACGTTCACTCCAGTTCATGCTGCGTGAAGAGCCCAGCCCTATTCTAGACATCAGTTCACAGAAAGAACAGTAACATTCTCTCCCTTATTATGTCCAGTCTTTCTCTCTGGAGGAAGACCTCTACTGACCAGGACCCCAAACTTGTCCTCCCAATTCAGGAACTCCTTACTTCTTCATATTAGTTCCTTCTGCCCACCAAGTCCATACTAGGAAACTAGACAGCCAGTCCCTTTCTTCAAAGAGCTTATAGGTCAGAGGAGGAGATAAGGCCAGCACATCACTGACTAGATATGAGGTGAGTAATCAGAGGCACCAACAAGGTTATAAACCAGGTGGGAAGAAAGCTCCCTCTACATTCTCCCCTCCCCACCCCATCCAGAAGATTCCTAATCCAGATCCTGCCTGAGGTCGCTCTCTCCCACTCATCCTTTTCAGAAAAAGCAAGCCACGTGGCTTCAGCTGTTTCCAGATTCTCTGTATTGAAATTTTTTCTCCTGACCCAAACTCGGTCCCTCGGTCAGATCTGGGATCTTCTTTTGCCTCCAGGCCTTCCAATACAGTATTAGCTGGAAAGCCATTTTAAACATATTTGGGTTCTGAGCAGCTGTAGAGCAGGGAGGACTTTTCTTGTTTTCAAATTTCTACAAGTCTTGGGGGTTTGGGAGTTGAGCCACAGGAAACATGAGTTAAACCAAAACTCTTAAAATGGCTATTAAGATTTCAAAATTCTTAGTGAATCTTAGGAAAATAGTTTAGTGCTTTCTTGCACCTCCGTTCCCTGTAGAACTGCGTTTCTCAATTGAGGGGGGGGTTTGCCTCCCAGGGGGCATTTGGCAATGTCTGGAGACATTTTGGGTTGTCACAACCGAGGGATGCTCTGAACAAAGAGTTAGCCTTCTCAGAATATGTCAACAGTGTTGAGGTTGAGAAACCTCGGTTTCAGGGCTGGCCATCTGCCAATATTAGGATTCATAAACTCACCTAACCCTGGGGACAAGCAGAGAGCTCTAGATCTGAAAATCTGTGTCTGAATAAAAGGATTGTTTAGAGAAATCTCTTCACCTTTTTCTTTTTTTCCCCTTTAAGGCGAAGGGCAAGTTTTCTTTCCTACTTATCCACTGCTGGGGGTGCATAATGCATTTGAGAAAGAAGAGCGTGTCGGGAACCAAATAAGCCCAGCCTTGGAAAGGAAAATGTTAAATTGCTTTCTCCCCTTCTTCCTCTTTTCTTAGAAAGGGGCTTCCCGATCCTCCCTCCTGGCAGATGTTTATCTTAGGACAATTATCCTTCTCACCACATCAGGCTCCAGGTACCCACCACCAGCAGCCAAAGGAGGGGAGGTTTTCTTGCTGAAGAGAGTGCCTTACCCCCCATGCACACACTGGGAACATTTTCCTTCCCTAGAAAAATTTTTAGGGATCATCCTTCATCTACTTAATTCTTCTCCAGTAGAGCCCCCAAGAGATATTTCACATTCCTCAAGTGCAGGGATTGTAATCACCAGTCTAACCGCTACCATAGAGTTTTGAGATCACCCCAAGCTCCGGCCGCTGGCTCCATAGGCTCAGGGAACTTCCAGTCGTTGTCCTTCTAGGACTGTTTCGTGGAGGGTGTTAGGGGACTAAATTCTCGAGTCCTTATCCCAGCCCCACTCCCTCTTGATAACTTATTCCACTGTGGAATGTCCTTGGGCATTCCAAGATCCCCAAGTCCAGGTTATCTCCCAGCTAACCCATCTGAAGGAGCATGGCGCAGGCTCCCCTCCCCAAAACCTGAAGGTCCCTGCTTTCCTCTATGCCACCCAATATTTTCCACTTGCTTTTGATCCTAAGGTTAAGTGGACTGAGGCACAGATTCATTTGTTCGGGAACACCTTCCTTGGGATTTGGATATCACCAAGGAAACCCAGATGATGAAGGGCTACATTCCTCCCAGATCCTATTCAGCAGCCTTTGGAAGGGAGGCAACAAAATTTGGGGTCTCCTTTACTCCAAGCCTCCCAAAGTTGGGGAAGCTGTCCAGTCCGTCTCCAGACCAAGAGATTTTAATCTCTTTGTGATCAGATAAATGGAAGAGTGGGAGAGCTGGCTACCCCGCTGAGGAGGGCCATTCAAAGCTGGTTCCTGTAATAAAGTGATTTAATAGATCTAAAGAGGCCAATTCCCTGCATTCTCCCACAATTACTTCCTGAGGGTTATCATTCACATATGTAAATGAGACAGGGAGGGGGGCAAAGCCACTAGCCAGAACTAGTTGTATGATGGGGGGGGCGTTAAGGCTGTGGGGGAGGTCGAGGACACAGCAAGGAGGTGGCTAAACATCCTGCTGTATGCCCTCCCAGCAGATGTTCGAGTAGTCCAGTGACTCCAAGGTACCCAACATTAAGTGCCTCCCTGCATCCCATATCTCCCTTGTTTCCCCCCACTCTGTGTCCTCATTGAAGGCCATGCTCGGGAGACTTCCCTGCTGCCTCGGACCAGTCCACCCAGGATCTCCCTTCTTCACCCCTCCCCCTCCAGAATACCATCCCTCAGGCTCCAACCCTTAATCCCCACATCCTCCTTTCCCCTCCCCCTCAGCTCCTAAAGCCAACCTCCCCGAAGTAACCCCTCCCTGCCCGGCCTGGGTGTCAACCTACTGGACCTGAGATCATCAATTTCTCCTTCCCAGGTCCAACATGAAACCTCCAAAGGTGGAAGGGACACCAGCAGCAACTTCCTTTATGTGGTTGTTATGGGTGGCTGGTGTCCCAGGACCTCTGGGACACTTCTAAGATATTTAGGAGAGGGTGAGAGGAAGAGGCAGCCAGGGAGGAGGGAAACCTGAAGTCTCTGGCTCCTTGTTCGAGGCCGGAATGTTAGGACAGCAATCAATGGCTGTCTGGGGCCATAAATGCCAAGCAGAGAATAGGTCCAGAGGCTAGCCTCCCTCCACCCCCTGCCCTGCGACACTGAATTTCACCCCCACTGGGCTGCCTTGCTTTAACTGAGAACTTGGGGTTGTGACCTAACTCCCTCCCAGCCTGGACCAGGAGTCTAAGGCCTGGGCTCCTTAGGTTTTCCTTCCTGGAAGAAGTGGACGGCAAAAGCCCAGTAGGTGAACTGTGTGCCAGAGGCGGGTACTCTGAAGAGGTTTCAGGCCCCCAAACAGATTCTTCAAGGATCTGCCAAACTCACTCAGGCCTCAGGGCTTTAGTTTTGGGTGACCACCTGGGTGCTGGAACCTAGCTGACTTTTCAGCTTTACCCCTGTTTGATCCTAGAGTGGTTTGCCTGCCTCTCTCCCGCCAGGGAGCTCCATTCACATGTTAGTGAAAGACGCTGGGCGCTCAGGGCCCTGCTCAGAACCGGCATGTGCTTCCCTGGCCGGCCTGCTGGCCCTCCCCCCACCGGCAAGCACAATACAACCTTAGTTTCTGCCACATGGGGTCACCTCCCTGCCCCCTGCCCCCTTCCCAGGGGAAAGAGGTAACAGACACGTGGTAAGCCAGAGGGGTTCCGGGAAGGGGGTGGGCGTGCTGATAATCGGCTCTGCCCGCCCCCCATCCCGTTGGAATTAATGGGGGCTCAGAACTGGGGTGCCAGCGCACAATGAGATCCCACGGTTTCCCTCAATCCAACAGCCGAGTCCGTCCGCCCCAACCTTGAATATGCGCGCCAACATCCCCTTCCCCCGGCAAAGTTGCCAGAATCGGTCTCACCTGGTGCACAAAGACATCCACTGGGGGGTCAAGCGCGACCCCGGCGCGGGCGGTCATGGACAGGAAGCCGAACCCCATGCGCACGTTGAACCACTTACAGATGCCGGCACCGTGCAGCAGCTGCGGCTCCTCGGCCGCCCGGGCGGCGTCCTCCGGCGCCTCCTCCGGCGCCTTGGCGCAGCCACCTGGAGGTTGGGAGGGCGCTCAACTGGGGGGGCCACGGAATCGGGAGGGCCCTCTCGAGACCCAGCAGGGAGACCCGAGTGTCCAGCCCATGGGTGTGCACCCAGGTGGCTGTAGCTACCAAGAAGCTGGCGAGGAAAGACCTGTCCTGGCCGCCTCCCGCGCTCCCCAAGCTTCCACTGAAGCCAGTGTTGCCCCAAAAGTTTTGCTCCTCTTCCCACAACATGTTGCCCGGGGATAGCTGGCCGGACAGGCCCCTCCTCTTCTGTCCGCCCGCCCCCGTAGCCTCGGCGTGCACGCCGCTGGGACACCAGGGTTCCTTGCTCCAGAAATGGCCCCTGAAGCAGGAGGCCGCACAGACTTAGGGTCCTTCGGCCAGGCTGGGGGACATTTCCCAACCTCCCTTTTATGTGGATCCTGGGCGCCCCTGAAGCCTAAGGTGTCCCCAGTAAGTCCCGAGCTCGAACCTGCGAACTGCTGGTTTGACACAGAGCCCATGGTAGTCGGCTGAGCCCGCGGCCCCGGGCCCCTGGTCGGGTGGCTGCTGGCCCCAGAGAAGTCCGGAGGCAAAGGGGTGGCTCGGAGAAGAGGCTGCTACATCTTCCCCAGCACAATAGCGGTGGGAGGGCCCACGGCTTTTCAAAGGCTCCCAAATTCTAAAAGACAATGACCCAACCCCCCGCGGGCAGCCCCCTCCCCTCCCCTCCCCTCCCTCTTCTTTCCCCTCCCTTTCCTTCTGGCTCCAGCTCCGGCCCTCCCCCATCGCTGTGGTCTCTGACACCTCTGGGGTGTCCCTTCTCAGAACCTTGAGGTTTGACACCCCCTCCCCACACACACATCTGGAGATGAGGGCCGTCAGCCCTAGAAGTCTTGAGGACCCTGGAATTTGGGATCCTGTACTTTAAGGACTTAGTGGGGGTCCCCAAAGCAGCATACAGGTGGGGGGCTTGTGGGGGGGGTAGTTTTAAAACCATGTGACTGCTCCCACACACACTCACACACCACCCCCGCCCCCCGCGCAGATAATTATACATTCCAGAGAGTTGGGGGAGGGAGGTGTGAGCCTGGCAGCGCTGGCCAATCAGAGACTCAAACCACCTGTCAAGGGAGAAATGGATGAGCCCTCCCCCTCCCCCAGCTCTTGAGCGCCCCTCCCCCTCCCTTCCCCTTCAGGCCTCCGAGCTGACCCGGCTGCTTGGAGCTGACCCGCTCTCACCCCCCACCCCCGTGTGCTTAGATAGACCTGGAGTTCAGGACACTAGGAAGCCTGGGATGGGGAAGTAGGGGGGGGGGGGGGGGGTGGCTGGAGACCCAGCCCGGCTGATCTCCAGTCCTGACCAAGGCGCTGCCTCTCAAGACGCTGTCTCTGACTGAATGTCTCTCCCTCCCTGAGTTTCCGACTGTTTTTTAGATCTCTCAAAGTGCTCCTAATTGATTCTGTGTAAAAAATCCTTCCTTTTTTCCTTCCAAATCTGTGTCTAAAATTGACTCCACGTGGTGCTTCCTGGGAGAGCAGAAGGAAACCTAAGAGGCTTGAAGTGTGTTCCTCTCTCCTCCAGCTGCCCTCATCCTGTTCCTATCCCAATCCCATCCCTATCCGTTGGTGGGAGAGGGACGAAGTGGGTAGGTGGGTGGAGGCATTTCTTCCAGTCCTCCGGACACTCTTGGGTAGCCAGACCTTCCTTCTTTCAGAGTCCCATCCTAAAGTGCGCTTCCCTCCCCATGGTGGGGTTGGTGGGGGAACTGGAGTAGACGATCTCCTTACTTGAAGAGGTAGCTCCCCTTCTGGGAGATAAAGAGGGTTGGTCAGGGGGGGTGGCTAGTGCCCTGGTCGGAGATGGACAATGGCCGGGGGCTCAGTGCACGGCCCTGGCCCTGCCCCTTCACTTCCGGTGCTCAGTTCAAACTGGACAATGCCAGCTCCGGCCAGTTCCCCTCCCCCACTGCTACAACCCATTTAAAGAGACAGAGCCTGCTTTCGGGGGCATCCGCTTGCTCTGAATTCAGTCTTCTCCACCAAGTGTGTAGAACCTCTCGCGCTTCTCACCCTGAGCGTGTGTGTGTGTCTGTGTGTGCGTGCGCGCGCGCGCCCGCCCGCCCACGTGTATATTTAAGAGAGAAAGAGAATGAGTGGGGGTAGGGAAGGGAAAGAGGGGAGAGCAAGGGGTGGTGGGGAGATTTTTTTTCTCTCTTTCCTACATGGAGAGTGCTCTCCAAAAGACGAAAACTTGAGTGTACGGGATAGGGGGTAGGACTTTGGGTGATAAAGAGGACAAATGTGGCCCTTCACTACTCAGCCTAAAAAATACATATCATTAAACAAATATCATTAGTAATGTCCCACTCCCAGTTGAGAACCTTAATTTCGTTCTTCCAAGAGTTCTTCCAAGTACATCAGCCAAAGCCATTTTTGTTTATATAATCCTCCCCACCTAGGTCTTATCTCCCCTCGGTATTAGGGCCTTTAAAATATATTCACTCCCTGTATCTCTATTCTTAAGATTCAGGAGCAGGTGACTGAGGTCTGGCTGAAGAGAGGGAAAAAGGAATTTAGTGGTTTGGTCTCTCTTGGTCCGCTCTCAAATAAGGGTTGTTCCCTCCGCAGGCGTGACCAGCCTCTCTGTCCAGGGTCCTGAGAACTCCAGGAGCCCTGTCCACGGTGCTGAATAAAGCCACGCTCTCCTGGCTCCCCGCTCCCAGCTTTGAGAATGCCTTATTGATTTCCCACCTCCAAGTCCTTCCCAGAAAACCTCTCTTCTCAAACCGTCAATGACCCTGACACACTTGAGACAAGTGAAGGGATTCTCTTGAATGCCAGAAAAAAAAAGAGGGAATATTCAGCAGTACATGATTCTGTGAGAGCAGTGCAAGTATCTCAAGCTCCCCTTCAGAAAATTGTATGTAAGAATCCATTTGGCCACAAAGGGTGAGGAAAGAGGACATAATATTTTCTGATTCAAAGGAAAGCAGGGTAGGGGCACCTGGCTAGCTCAGTTGATAGAACATATGACTCTTGATCTTGGGTTGTGTGTTCCAACCCTACATTGAGTGTAGAGATTACTTAAAAAGAAAATCTTAGGGGCCCCCGAGTGGATAAGTTAATTCACCGTCCGATTTCAGCTCAGTTCATGATCTCACAGTTCGTGAGTTCGAGCCCCACATCAGGCTCTCTGCTGTCAACATAGAGCCTGCTTCAGATCTTCTGTCCCCCTCTCTGCCCCTCCCTCACTTGTTCTCTCTCTCTCTCCCCCCCCCACAAAAATAAACAAATACTTTAAAATATATCAAAAAATACAAATAAAAATAGAATCTTAAAAAACGTGGGGGCGCCTGGGTGGCTCAGTCAGTTGAGCTTCTAACTCTTAATTTCGGCTCAAGTAATGATCTCACAGCTGGTGGGATCGATCCTCATGTAGGGCTCTGCATTGATGGCAGAGTCTGCTTGGTACATTTTCCCTCTGCCTCTCCCCCTCCTCAAAATAAATAAATAAACTTTATAAATAAATAAATAAATAAATAAATAAACCAGAGTAGAAGAAACAAAACAAAACAAAGCAAAACAACAACAACCCAAACCAACCAACCACCACCAACAACAACAATAACAACAACAAAAACAAAAACCACAAAGGAAACCAGAGTAGAAGAGAGACTAATCTTTGTTTTCAAATTATTTTCCTAATTAATGGGAAAATGGGAGCATAGGTGTTGGAGCCAGCTTGCCCATATTTGAATATTGGGACTACTTACACAGCGATCTGGGGCACATTCTTTTTTTGCAGGGAGGGGCAAATTCTTTAACCTCTCTATGTCTCAGTTTCCTCCTCTGTCCAATGGGGATAATGAGAATATTTAACTCTCAGAGTTTTATTATGAACAAAGTTAGATCACACACTTAAAACCTTTGAAATAGTGCCTGTAATAGTTTTTAATAATGTAAACTATAACTATTATTATAGCTATTGTGAATATGATTGTCTCTATGAACCAGAACCTGCTGGATCATTTGCTTCTTAGGACTAGGACCATTCATGTATTGTTTCTTTCTGCATCTTTTCCCACATCCTTACCAGTACCTAGCACAGTGCCTGGCCCATAGAAGGCACTCAAGAAGAGTCTCCAGAATAACCTTTAACTGAAATAATAAAAATGTTATAATAGTCTTAATATTTATTCTCCTGACTGCCTCTCTCAGGTCTAAACAATACAAACCCAGGAGGGTTTCAGGACCTCATAAATTTGCATATGTAGAGACAGAGGCTGCTTTAGGAAAGGGCATATGGCTCCCAATATAACTGACTCTGCATCCCCAGTGGGTTGATTCTATGTGGGAGGTGGGGACTCCTGACCAAACCTTCTCCTGGGTCCTTGTCTCAGTGAAAACTTGTTAGTTTCCTACTGCAAACCAGTCAATGTGTTAGCTCACAAGTTTGGTGGAAGAACCAGGTAAGTATTATGCACTAGGTAGTATGATGACTGAAAATGTACCCCCAAAAAGTAAAGAAGAAACATGTCCAGGTGCACGCCTTGGCTGACTCAGTCAGTAGAGCATGTGGCTCTTGATGTTGGGTTCATGAGTTGGAGCCCCATGCTGGGGGTAGAATTTACTTAAAAAAAAAAGAGAGAGAGAAAGAAAGAAAGAAAGAAAGAAAGAAAGAAAGAAAGAAAGATTCCCTGCCTTCTCAAAAGTTACAGTCTGGTTAGGGAGACAAGGCCTGATATAGCTAAGTATTACAATTTTTTGTGTATTTCTGGGAATAATAATATCTAGGTGGGAAGAAAAAGGGGTCTTTAGACAAAGGTCTAGTATTAACACAAAACATCTGTTGTTGTTGTTGTTTGAATATCTCTTTAAAATATTTTACCAAGTTCCTCTTGTGTAGGTACATATCTTCATAAATGGAAGAGCCGAAATAGGTCTTAGTAATAACTCATTCAACATTTTAAATATATTTATTGAGCACTCCCATGTGGCAGGCATTGTTCTAAGTGTTGGAAATACATCAGTAAACAATACAAACAAAAATGCTGCCTTTATGGAGCTTATATCCTGACACCTTATCATAACAAGAGCTATTATTTGTCAAGAATACAGGCACATTTCTTTACTATATTGTACATCTGAAACTCATATAACAGTGTATGTTAACTAACTGGAATTAAAATAAAAACTTGGAAATCCAAAAATATTTTTTAAAAAGAATAAAGCACATTTCTTATCTCATTAAAGCCTGTCAATTACTCTGAGTAATAGGTATTAATATTCCCACTTTGTAGGAGAGGAAACTGAAGCTCAATGAATCAATATAACCTGCCTAATGTAGCTCAGCTAATACATGGCAGAAGCAGATTTAACTCACATACGTGACTCCAAAACTCACATTCTTTCCACAGTCCTAGAAAGTTGTGACTGGTACTGTCCCCATTTTACCAATAAGGAACAAGATATGTACAAGCAAAAAGGCTGTGAAACAAAACTATATATTCAATATGATTAGTAAATAGGACCCAAGCTTGTCCCTGAGCCACAGCTCATCTGTCATTTGTAGTTATCACCCTCCCCCAAACTCCTTGGCTTTATAAATCAAAGAGCTGACCAGAGCGGGGCAATCATCTACATCCAACTCCCACTTCGGAGGTGTTTTGAGAATTCTCTGGTAAGGTCCAGGATGGTTGTGTGTGTGTGCGTGTGTGTGTGTTTAAGATTTTAAGTAATCTCTATAAGTAATCTCTATACCCAAAGTGGGGCTCGAAGTTACAACCCTGAGATCAAAAGTTTCATGCTCTGTCAACTGAGACAACCAGACACCGCCAGGATGGTTGGAGTTAAAGCCCTTACCGTCTAACATGAATGGTAGTGTGCATTTGAGAAAAGTATTTCCCACAATGTGTCCTTCAGTATACTAGTTCCATGGAATGATTAATATATCTTACTAAACTGAAAAGTTTCTAGGGGCACCTGGGTGGCTCAGTCAGTCGAGCGTCTGACTTCGGCCCAGGTCATGATCTCGTGGTCTGTGGGTTCGAGCCCCGTGTCCAGCTCTGTGCTGACAGCTCGGAGCCTGGAGCCTGCTTCGGATTCTGTGTCTCCTCTCTCTGCCCATCCCCCACTTGTGCTCTGTCTCTCTCTGTCTCTCAAAAATAAATAAATAAATGTAAAAAAAAATTTTTTTTTAAAGTTTCTATAGTGAAATATTTGGAAAATTGTATATTAGCTAGATTTCCTATGCAGGACTTTTCAAAGCCTCTAGTATGGTGATGCACTCTGTGATTCATCAGGGAGGGAATCATATTGATGTGTGCAGGGTTTCCATTCATTCATCTGTTCACTCACTCAGTCACCTAACAAATCTTTATTGAGCATCTATTGTGGGTCAGGTGGCACTGTTTGAAGCACTGATGATATGTCAGTGAACAAAACAGATTAAATTCCTACCCTTGTAGAGCTTACATTCTAGAGGAGAGGGACAGATAATAAAGAAGTAATTAAGTAAAACGTATAGTATATATAGTTCAAGCTTGTTAATTTGCTCTGTTATCTCGGGAAAGGAACCCAGTTTTACCCTTTAAGGGTAAAATGAGGGAATTGGATTCATTGTTAGACAAATGTTTCTTCCAGTTCTGGCATTCTAGTGTGGGGGGGGGGGGTGCAAGAGAGACAGACAGACAGAGACAGAGAAACAGAGACAGAGACTGGGAGAGAGACCCCGTTCCTAACTACGCTGAGAAGCAATCTGTTTTCACCCATGCTGTCATGTTCATCCCGCTCTAGGGACTAGGGCTTCCTACATCAAGTGGGATTGTGTACCTCTCACCTCTTAGGCCTGTTGAATTGGCAGAAGGAGGATGAGCCAAGGGAGTCCCTTTCCTTCTTTCAGTCCTGCTCTGCATGCGGGCCTTGCTTCACAGAGCAGGACGCCAGGCACTTGCTTTCACCAATAATGGCTTCATTACATTGAAAGGAGACCAGAGTGACCTCAGTGAAATAGACTTCCTGACCCCAGCTGACCTCTGACCCTCACCCTGACAGCCTCTAAATCTTTTCCTTCTGACACATCCCCCACAAGGTACAAGCAAGAAGAGGAAATGATGAGCCCACCATAGCCCACTGTCCAGTGACTGTACCTCACCCGATGTCCTGTTGCATGGAACTTGCCATGCCCGTAATTTACTTCGCGACCGCTGATCTTTTCAGTGATCTTCGCTGTGACTCTAGCCTGGCCCATGGGTCACAACTCATGAAACTGTCATTCACCTGGTGTCCATTTGTGTGTGTCCAATGATTGTCATGTACCACGGAGGCAGGGTGTCTAACCAAATGCTGTCATTTCCCCAATACCACTTCAGCCTCGACCTTTAACCTACCCTTCCCTGACTCGGTAGTTACTGCTTATTGAGAGCTGATTATGCCAGGTGTGTACCAAGTGTTTGTGTGTATTGTCTCTTTCTGTCCCCAACCATCCTAATCTGACCCCCATTTTACTCGAGGGGAAACTGAGACTTAGTGAGTAGAGTTAAGTGATTTGGCCTGACTCACAAATCACAAAGGGTGCAACCCAAATCTAGCTCAATCCAATATTTTTCTTCTTCACTTTTTTTTTAACAGTTAAAGTAATTAATGCATGTGGTTTAAAAAATCAATTAGTATTGAAGAATTATAATGAAAGACGATAATCCTCTGACTACCCTACCCCCTCTGCTCCCGTGAGGCAACGACTCTTTGGGTCATTTTTTTCTGTAGGATATTTCCATATCTCTAAATTATATGCATGTACCTCTGTTCCTTGATTTATCAATTTTGGATATCATCTATTGATTTCCTGTTACAGTGGATGAGGACTTATCTCTCTTACAGGACCTACCTCCCCCCTTTCCTTCCTAGTACAGTTAAATCACCATTTTCAACCAAATTGATAACCAATGTTTATACTGTTATGATTATGGAAATGTTCATCTTATTGCCAAGTTGTATACTAAGTAGGACAAAATTTCTTTTCTTTATCATGTTTTATTTTTCCTCTCTCTCTTTCTTTCCTCCTTTCTTTCTTCCTCTTTCTTTCTTTCTTTCTTTCTTTCTTTCTTTCTCTCATTTAAGTTTTATTTATTTAAGTAACCTCTACACCCAGCATAGGGCTTGAACTCATGACCCTGAGATCAAAAGTCAAATGTTCTTCTTCCTGAGCCATCCGGGCACCCCTACCTTTCTGTCTTTCCTACAATATTTGCCATTGAAATATCTTCAATTATGTTCAAGGGATCTATCACATTATCTTTGCCACTTAGCCCTTGTTTTTCCCAGAGCCTCTTTCCTGAGGCTTTCCTTCCTGGTTGTTCTCTGAGCATGCTTCATAGTTGTCACCTTGTCACCTTCACTACGGTGGCTAGACCCACTGATTCCTGGAAGTCCATGTCAATCTCTTCCTTGGTTCACACTTAAGGAGCACATCCTCAAGTAACTGCCTAAGAAAGGGTGCATGGGAGGGAAATATTCTGGACCTTACAAGTCTAAGTGTGTTGTTTTCTTTACCCTTGCTTTTTGATGATTACAAACCCATACCTTTTACCATTCTGCTATGCTGACCCCTAGCAAAATGAAGAAAGACACGTGGCTGACTCTGAGGTCACTGAAGTTGGAGATGTCTTTTCTAGATTCTGAGGTTGTGAACCCAGCGTTATCAGTGGAATAAAAATTACTATAGCTAATGCTTTTTGAAGGTTCACCATGTGCTAGACATTGTGCTGAATGCTTTACATAAATTATCTCATTTAATCCTCACACCAAATTTATAAAAATAAGCATGGTTATTGTTCCCATTTAAAGATGAAGCTGAGGAGCTCCTGGGTGGCTCAGTCAATTAAGTGTCCAATTCTTGATTTCAGCTCAGGACATGATGTCACCGTTCGTGAGTTTGAGCCCCATGTCAGGCTCTACGCTGACAGTGCAGAGCCTATTTGAGATTGTCTCTCCCTTCCTCTCTGGCCCTCCCTGCTCACTCTCTCTCGCTCTCTCAAAATAAAGAAATAATTTTTAAAAAGTTTTAAGGTGAAGCTGAGCACTGAAGGGTTACTTTAAGTGACCTGGTAAAGCTCACGGAGTAAGTGATAGAGTCAGGATTCAAACCCTGGTAGGTAGGTTGACTCCGGAATCCAAGTTCAGATTCAGTAACGTACATTGGAGGAGACTTAGAGATTAGTATATTCAGACTTTGTCTTCCTCCCATCCATTTTGTAAATGTGGAAACAAGACCTAAAATCTAAGTGACTTGCTCAAGGTCCCTTAACTAGTTAATAACAAGAACTAGAAACCCAGGTTTCCTAGTATCACCCTTTCAATCAAGGAAAGAGTGTTCAAATTCAGGATTCATTTCTGAAAGTTGGTTTCCCTGGTTGTTTAGCGGGGAGAAAACTATTAGAAAGGACAGATATCAAAGATTTATGTCCCATCAGATTGTAGCTGGGATGTGTATTAGAAGCATGTATGATGCACTATGGAAACGACGAAAGCTAACTCATGTGATAGGTTATGGAAAGCTTCACAGGGAAGGTGCCACTGCATTGGACCTCGTCTAAGGAGTTGAAAGCCAAGGAGGGCAGTGCGTTCCAGAGGAAAGGCACAGCAAAAATGAAAGCCAGGACGATTGGTGAACAGCTTGTTTGGGGAACAACTACAAAGCTTGGTTACCACATTGCAAGTCCTCTATGTCCCTGTGAAGACAGACAGAGAGACCTGCCCTCCTTCCATTCGATCTTCAATCACACATTCATTCAAGATTTTGTCAGTAAGAGAGATGGAATGGTATGGTAAGAAAGTTCTGGGTTCTATCACTAATTCACTGACCGGCCTTGAGCAAATCTCCTCTGGGCCTGTTTCCTCATATATCAAATAGGAGAGTAGATTTATGATCTCTAAGGTCTCTTCCTGCATTTGTGATAATTACAGAATGAGAATAGGGCAAAAGGTGTCTAAGTGTCTTTGACTTTCCTCCCTTTGGAGTAAGGAAGAAAATAACATTTGTTAACTTCTGCTAAGTTCTGGGCATAGCCCCCTCCAGCCACCCTGTGAGGAAGTGTCATCCCCCCATTTAACAGAAGAGAAGACTGGAGCTCAAACTATTTGAATAACTTCCTCAAATTGTCCCAGCAAGTAACCACAAAAAATAATAGCTAATATGTATGAACGTTTACCATGTTCCAGACACTCTGTCAAGATCCTACATTAGCTCATATAATCCCTCAACAACTCCATGATGTGGGAATTATCATCTCCATTTTCAAGATTCGGAAACAGAGATTCAGAAATTGAACAATTTGTCCAGGGTAACTCTAACAGTAAGTACCCACCCAGGTCTGCCTGATGCCACAACCTCTGATGACATCTGAGTCTGCACCATACTTCATAGACACCAATCCAGAATCAAGGCTTCCAGATGACAAGGGACAGTCCCTACCCTCTGTCCAAACCACCACTGGGCCCCTGTGGTTTGACCATGGTGGAGGAAAGGTGACAGAAGGCACCTGGCTGGCTCAGTTGGTGGAGCATACAACTCTTGATATTGGAGTCATAAGTTGAAACCCCACGATAGGTATAGAGATTACTTAAAATCTTTTAAAAAAGAAAAAAAAAGAAAGAAAAAGAAGAAGCTATCCTTTCCCCCACTCTGGACTCTCCTGAATGCAAGCCACCCTTTGAGGTTCTGATGCCCCCACTGCTGTTCTATTAAAGGACAGAGTATGGAGCACAGAGAATGGGTCCTTGATTCCAAGATTCTCAAGCCAAAAGGGACCTTGCAGATCAGCCATTGCCCTCCCAGACCCCAGATTTCTAGACTCAAATTGCAAACCTCCAGCAACATGGATCTTACAGCGTCTGGAAACCTTGCCCATCCCCTGGTAGTTTGGACTGTTAGAAAGTTCTTTCTTCCATTGAATTGAAGCTGATCTTTATAGCCTTTAGCCACTTGTCTTTAGGACAAGTCCCCATCCTCTTCTGCAGACTCTACAGTCAAGCTTTCTGTTCAAACTACGGGATCACCCCTTCCCAGTTGTGTGACCTTGGGCAAATTTGTTAGAGGCTCAACGCCTGAATTTTGGTTGGTTTCCCACTATTCCTCTGGAAGCTAATGCCAGATTTACCCAGCGTGTTCCTCACTGATCCACAATCTTTTCCCACTTTCTGTGCATCACTTTATACAATGCTTTTGCAACGGCAAAGTGTTTTCCCATGCCTTGTCTTACTAGACCCTGGAGAACAAGGTTGCTACAAAAGGAAGGGGGCAAGATAGTCATGTAGTTATCTCAATTTTGCAGGCGAGGCTGGTCTCTACCCTCAATACCAGACTTACCTCCAAACGTATACTCCTCACTCCTATCAGTTAGCTTTCCAGGGCCTCCATACCCTTGCTCTCCCTTTCTTCCTGGTGTTTTTCAATGCTTACCCCTCCGTCCAAACCACCATTTCCCTTACTTCACTTTTCCCTTACTTACTCATTCTTTAGGCTCCAACATAGGTGTCACTTCCTTCAAGGATTTCTTTGCCTCCACCTACTCACCCCCCTACCACCTCTTCACTTGTTCTTATGGTACCCTATATTTCGACAACAGAGTATTTCCCTCACTTTATTATATTTGGTTATTTGTCTTTCCCGTTCGCTGCTAGAATGTAACATCATGAAGTCAGAGACTATGTCTGTCTTGTTCATTGTGTGCCCAGCACACAACACAAAGCTTGGAAAAGAGTAATAGTTTGTTAAATTAAATGTTCATTGAATTGGGGGGCGTGCCTGGGTGGCTCAGTCAGTTAAGCAACTGACTTCAGTTCAGGTCATGATCTGATGGAGTCCCCCATCGGGTTCTGTGCTGACAGCTCGGAGCCTGGAGCCCGCTTCAGATTCTCTCTCTCTCTCTCTCTCTCTCTCTCTGCTCCTCCCCCACTCATGCTCTGCCTCTCTCTACCTCTCAAAAACAAACATAAAAAAAATGAAATAAGGGGCGCCTGGGTGGCGCAGTCGGTTGGGCGTCCGACTTCAGCCAGGTCACGATCTCCCGGTCCGTGAGTTCGAGCCCCGCGTCAGGCTCTGGGCTGATGGCTCAGAGCCTGGAGCCTGTTTCCGATTCTGTGTCTCCCTCTCTCTCTGCCCCTCCCCCGTTCATGCTCTGTCTCTCTCTGTCCCAAAAATAAATAAACGTTGAAAAAAAAAATTTTTTTAAATGAATTAAAACGACTGTTTGTTGAATGAACAAATGAATGACTTGCTCAGGGTTGCATGAATAATAATGGCCAAAAGTAGAATCCAGGTTTTATTTCTAAGTCCAAGAATTCTTTTTACCATCTTCTGAACCAAACCTAATTCTTACCCTTAACCCTTGCTGTTAGCCCCTGTCCCCACTTAATTCCTTAGAATCTTAGATTGTTTATCTGGAAGAAAGTTCAGAGCTCATCTGATTCAACTCCTTCATTTTGTATATAAGAAAATCATGAAGAAGAAGAAGAAGAAAAGAAAACCATAGAGGTTAAGAGGCTTGCCTAAGGCCACACAGTAAATTGCGCTGTCCTTCCTGACCACCAGGCTGGTGCTTTCTCAGAGCTCATCAGTGAGTTCATGGACTCACAGGGCTTTGTCTTCAGGGTGAGAGTAGTAGCAAATAATTCTACCCAAGTCCCTGCTTTTATGCTCTCTAGCTGCTCAAAAGTCCAGACACCAAGAGTTTATTCTGAGATGTCTCACAAGCAGAAGTTTCAGACCAGACAGGATGGAGGGGGAATGTATGTGTTGTGGGGAGGAGCAGGTCATGGGGAGCCAAGGATACAGATGTGAAAACCAGGCTGTGCAGCACAGCCCCACGTTGTGGGGTCCCTCGAGGCCCCACTGTGGCAACACCACTCCCTCTGCCCCTGATGCTGACCTTTGGGGCCAGAGATCAATAACCTGGGACATTGGCTTCAGCCCCCTTTAGCCCTCCAGTGACCACAGGCTGTTCAGAAGAGCTAGCAGGACTCAGGGTCATTAAGTAACTGTCACTCTTCCCCAGCCCCACTCAGGGCACTGCTGGGGGAGGGGCCAGGAATGGGAAACATCACAGGGAGACATAGGTATGGCCAGCTCTCCTCCCCACCAGGGAGTTACTTCTATCTCTTCTTGACACCCACCCTTTCCCCCAAGATTAACTCCTGCTCTCTCTGTCCCCCCCCCCCAACATATCCCTAGCACTGAGCTCTGACCCTCCTCCCCGAACCCAATCTCTTGGTTGGGCCTCCATCCTGTTTGTTGAGCTCTATCCCTCCCTCACAGAAACCCTACATCTCTCTTAGCTGAATCTCCTGTGGTTGCCCCCCCACCCCCAGATTGTGCTGTATAATCTGGAGATGTTTTAACGCTTTTTCAGCCAAAGCAGTAGACAGGAATTCTTTATTCACCATTTTCTAAATATCTCATACCAAGTTTTTTCTCATCCCCTTCTTCTCCCCAAGAGCGAATCCGCTTTCCTGTCTCTAACATTAACAGGATCCTGTTTCAGAAACACACTCACCCACCCCAGCCTCAGCCCCTCCCAACTTTCCATGATCCTTGCCCACCATTTCTTCCCCACATCCAGCTCAATTCTCCAGCCAATCACTTCTGATTGATTGATTAAGGAGGAGGAAAGAGGATCGATGGAAGAATCTGGGCCTATTCTTATTCAAAGCTAAAGGTCCGGAGGGGGGGAACGGATATTAATTGTGGGGAGGATCAGAGATCCGCTATGGAGCTGGGAGGAGGGTGAGGTGTTCTGCAGTGTGGGGGAGGATGGGTGCAAGGCTTAGACTGTTCTCTAAAGGCTGGAAGGAGAGTTGGGGTGGAACTTATAGGAGTGAGAAGGCATAAATTGGTAGGAGTCATAAATGAGGTTGGGATCCCCAAGACTACTGCGGTGAGAAATTTACCACCTCATCATTCTTCCCAACTAAGAGGAAGTCCTCCTTCCCTCGTGCTCTGGTGTCCAGCAGGGGGCGCTCTGTCTCCATATTTCCCCTTTATTCACCCAACAGAACCAAGTTCTTTGCTCCTTCATTCATTCCAAAGTATTGAGCCCCCTGTGTGCCAGGCACTGTGCACCGGACACAACGCCACTGGACTGCAAAAATGCAAGTACAAACCAGACAGACAAAGACCCATTCTTTGCGGTGCTAGCAGGATAGAATTACAGTGAATAAATAATTACAGAGATTTAATTTAAGGGAAAGGGGATCAGGACAGACTTCCTGCAAAACTGACTTTTAAACTGAGACTTAGCAGATTCCTAAATCTTGGCCAGCTGACGATGTGGAAAAGAGGTTTAGATGGGTGTGTTGGGGGTAGAGAACAATGTGCAAAGACCCTGAAGCAGGAGAGATCAGGACCCCTTCAGAGGGAAGGAAAGAGGCCTTCATGGTGGCTGCATTCAGCTTTGGTCAGAGCTTTAACCCTTTGTATTGTGGAACATGCACAGCGGGAGCCCTGGGCTTTCCTAGGCTCAGTTCTCTTGATAATTGCTTTTTTTTTTTTTTTTTTTTTTTTAAGAAAGGGAGGAGCGAAAGTCAGCAGGTCGCTAGGGCCTTTCTAGAGCGACCAAGCTTGGAAGGGAGAATTCCCGTTATCCCCTTCCTAAGCTCAAAACTTTTTTTTGTCCAGGAGTGCAACAGTAGATTTAGTTTCAGTAGATTTAGTAGATTTAGAAGTAGGTTTAAGCTCAGGGTCCCTCCCGCGGCTGTGGGGCAGTGAAGTCATGTGCTCACATATTTTCATGAAACGTGCCCAAATGAGATATTTTAATCACAGCTGGGAATTTGAAAGGGGGCATACCAGCAGTGACTCTGTTGAAAAGTAGTATAGAGGTGTGCCAGGCAGTTAATTAATACAAATATGTTTAATGAGATTTGTGGTATTTTTCAGCTTTCGAAAGATGTGATTTATCATGCCTTCTTTTCTCGTTCTAAATAAACATTCTCTAGGGGTATACATTTTATGGTTATAATCTAGTTTTCCTTTGGTTAAAGAGGACCTCCTAAATTATAAAAGCTCCAGGTCCAGTACCCCTGGATCTGCCTGAGTGGGACTCCAGAGCCCCATCTTCTGGCGCCAGATCTTAACTGGCCCCTGGCCCCTCCCTCTCCCTTTGCTCTGTGGTCCATACTCCCTGGGCAGACAGCTCATGGGTAAGGAGAATGCTAAGGGGATAGAACCGCCCCTTGGCTCCTGGGGGGAAGCATGTTGAGGGGTACAGAGTGCCAGACTGCCGCTGGCCAGCCCCTCCTGAAGAGGAGACATCTCGAACTATCCAAGGTCTTTAGGCTACAATGAGAGTCTGTGGGAGTGCTGCCATCTGCTCATTCATTAGTTCATTCCTGCACCGTGTTGTTGACCCACCCAGCAGCTCTAAGGGGCCTTGTTGGCTTTGATGTCTGTTTCACTGGTGTGTGTTAGGCTTGCGTCAGGGGCATCTCTGTAGACCCACTACCCCAGCGGTGCTGCGGACAAATAGGGCCCATTCCACTGGAGATGCTTAGGTATTTTGAAATGGGGTAGGGGGAGGGAGGTGAGAATGTTTTGAATGGTGTGATTTCTTAGGACAGATAGAGACTCTGAGCAAGGGATGCATCCCCATTAGGCACTGGATGATACTGACCCTTCAGACCCACACGGAAGATTCCTGGATCTGAGGCTTGGAGATCTGGGTTCAAATCCTTTTTTAAATTTTGGTTTACTTATTTATTTTGAGAGAGAGAGAAAGAGAGAGAGAGAGAGAGAGAGAGAGAGAGAGAGAAAGCATGCAAGCAGGAGAGAGGCAGAGAGAGAGAGGAGAGAGAGAATCCCAAGCTGGTTCTGTGCTGTCAGTGAAGAGCCCGACTCGGGGCTTAATCTCACAAACTTGAGATCATGACCTGAGGTGAGATCAAGAGTCAGATGCCAACTGAGTCACCCCAGCGCCCCATCTGGGTTCAAATCCTGCTTCACCCATTAATTTAACAGCTTGAACAAGTACTCTCAGTTCTCTAAACCCTGTACCCACATTTGCAAAATAAGGATGTCATGGGACTTTTTCAAGTTGTACATGAATTGCCGATGAGATAATTGATGGCCAGATGTGATAACTTTCTAATTTGAGATCATCTCAGGCTTATAGAAAAGTTGCAAGAAGAATAAATGAATTCCTGTATCCCCTTACCCAGATTATCCAAATGTTAGAAATCTACCTCATTTATTATTATTCTCTCCTCTCCTATTTCCTCTATCACACTTAACTATTTCAGAGCAAATTGCTAATCTTTTCCCTTTATCCCTAAAAACATCAGACCGTGTTTCTTAAAAATGCAAAGATATTCTCAAACATAATCATAATACAGTTATCAAAGTCAGCATGATATAATACAATCTACTTGACCTTGAGTTTTTGCAATTGTTCTACCAAAGTTCTAATAATGTCTTTTCTTGTCTAGAATCAATCCAGGATTACTCATTCCATTAAATTCTCACATCCCTATCTCTTTAATCTGGAATAAGTCTTTTATTGTTTCTCCGCATTTTCTTTCTTTCTTTTAGAGAGAGAGAGAGAGAGTGCATGAGTGAGAGAGGGGCAGAGAGGGAGAGGGAAAGAATCCCAAGCAGGCTCCATTCTCGGCACCGTCAGCACAGAGCCAGACATGGGACTCAGACCCATGAACCGTGAGATCACGACCTGAGCCGAAATCGAGTCTGACGCTCAACTGACAGAGCCACCCAGGGGCCCCATGACCTGACATTTAAAAAAATAATAGGCCAGTTATTTTGTTAAGTATCCTTCCATATGGGTTGGTCTACTGTCTCTCGATGATTAGATTCAAGTTTTGCATTCTGGGCAGGCACATCACAGAAAAGATACTCCTCTCTCAGTACATGAGGCCAAGAAGGAAATGATATTTATTTGAACCATTATGTGTTGAGGTTGAATTGGTTGGTTGAAGTGTCAGGTTTCTCCACTGCAAAGTGACTATATTTTCCCTACAGGGATTTTTTAGGGACATATGCTGAGATGACATAAATATCCTGTTTCTCCAACCTTTCACCCCATAGTTTTAGCATCCGTTGGTTGGATGCTAAATCAGTTTTTATCAAATGGTGATGGTTATCAAATGGTGATTTTCTAATTACATTATCTCTGCATTTATTAGAAGAGGTTTGCCTTCGCCATTTGCTTACTCATTTATTGATATCAGAATGGACCCATGGATTCCCACTTTTCAACGGGCTAGAATCCATTCTATCATTTATTTTGATGTTTAAATTGTCCTCGGTTGGGCCAGCGGGAACCCCTTCAAACTCTTTCCTGGGTCCTGCCTGGGTCCTCATCTTTCTTGGAGCACTCTCTTGCTTTCTGGCACTTTCATCCGTTCCAGGCTGACCTGTGCTTTCCCAGCCCAGCACTGAGATCAGCCGTCTCTTCAAGGAGCCAAGTGTTTTTACAAACTGAGAATGATAAGCGGGAGCTGTACTCTTATTTGTCTAGGGCATTGTGTTTGTAGAACCCAACATCCCGAATTTCTTAAAGAGCCTTGACCTTAAAAAAGAGCTGAGCATTGGGGCGCCTGTGTGGCTCAGTCGGTTAAGCATCCGACTTCGGCTCAGGTCACGATCTCACAGTTCGTGAGTTCGAGCCCCGCGTCGGGCTCTGTGCTGACAGCTCAGAGCCTGGAGCTTGCTTCACATTCTGTGTCTCCCTCTCTCTCTGCCCCTTCCCTGCTCATTCTGTGTCTCTCTCTGTCCCCAAAATAAATAAACATTAAAAAAAAAAAAAGAGCTGAGCATGAACATCAATCTTGCTTAGTGGTTTTGTGATCTTAGGTAATATGAAACGGAAACAATAATGCCTAGCCCCCAGAGTTGTGGTGAGGATGTCAACTCTAAGAAGGCAAGGATCAGGGGCACCTGGGTGGCTCAGTCGGTTGAGTGTCCGACTTCGGCTCAGGTCATGATCTCACGGTTCGTGGGTTTGAGCCCCGCATCGGGCTCTGTGCTGATGGCTCAGAGCCTAGAGCCTGCTTCAGATTCTGTGTCTCCCTCTCTCTCTGTTCCTCCTCTGCTCTCACTCTGTCTCTCTCTCTCAAAAATAAAGATTAAAAAAAAATTTTTAAGAAGGCAAGGATCATTGTATGCTTTTGACTGTGGTGCCTCTGGCACCTAGCAAACCGAGCAAGGGCCAGTGCACACAAGGAGCTTGAAGGAATGAGCTGTAGTGTGAGCATCGTGCCTGGTACACAGCAGGCAGTGGGGACCACTGTTCGTGTTTACTGCATGTGGTCTGTTTTGTGGACTGTTTGTATATGCACAGAGTTAGAGCTATGGCCAGGAGTCACTGGTTGGCTGGAGGCCTCTGCCCCTTTCAGAGGCAGGAAGGCTTCTGGCCGAACAAGCAGAACTGAACTAGGCTAAGTGTGCGAGGAAGAAGGGCTAAGATGGGTAGTAAAGTCCAGAGAAAGCTACAGGTGGCAGCCAGAAGGAGCGTGGCAAGGCTGGACCTGTAGCACAGGACAGGGTGGAGGGCACTGATGGAGGCAGACTTCTGGGAGATGGGAAGAAGCTTTGCACGAGACTTGGGGAGATGAGTGGACAAGGCTGCGTTTCGGAGGCTCCGCATGAAACTCCTGACTCAATACAAGATACATCTCAAGGGGAGACCAGGACATGACTACCTAGGAACCCCTAGTTAGATGGGGGAGACACAGACTCTGCTCCTGGGGATCTTACACCCTGACCTTCTCACCACTAACCTTGTCCCCCTCCTCCTCATTCTGCTCCCAGATCCCCCTCCAAATCTGATTGGGCCTTCAGACCCTCGGCTTGTGCCCCATCTGTCCAGAAGGCCTTGTGATCTTGCACCAGGCTACATTTCTTAAAAACCCCCTCCTTGGAAAACAGTTTAAACATGCTAAGATTTAGGAATTTTTGTACCCATGGGTCCTTCTTGAGTCTCCAAAGAATAATCGTTACAACAAAAGATGACTGGGGAGGGGCGCCCGGGTAGCTCAGTTGGTTAGGTATCTGACTCTTGGTTTCCGCTCAGGTCATGATCACCTGGTTTGTGAGATTGCTTCCCTAATTTGTGGCAGAAAAAAAAATGACGCATGGGAAAAGGATGGGCTTTTTGAAGAATCATTCTGGGTCAATTTGTATAATGTATGAAGAAAAAATAAATTTTGATCCCCATCTCCACCTAAAAGAAATAAATTTTTAAAAATCAAAAAAAAAAAAAACAACCCCACAACAACAACAACAACAACAACAACAACAAAGGCCCTCCTTCACTCAGCCTCTGGGGGTTTCCTGGAAACGGGGTGGCGCTGAGTCTGCTTCAAAGTAGCCAAGGGTTATTTTGGAAGGTGACACCTTACCCCTGTCTACCACAGCCCCCTTTCCAAAGCCACGTCACCTTCTAGCACCCACAAGTGCTCTGACAGCTGACAGGGGGGAAGCAGAAGCACAGAAGTGGAGTCAGTCTGCTCAGGAAGGCCACAGGCAGAGGATGGGGGGGGGGGGCGAGGTCCCTGCTTGGCACGCCCAAGGTGGAAAGTGCAGAACCAGTAGGCCCTGGTGCCACAAAAGCAGTTACATTGCCATGAAGTCCTCTGCCTGGGAGTTTGTCTCTAAGGGGCCCTGAACAGCAGGTCCCCAGAGACAGGTATGAGCTTCTCTTGTTTGAACCCATTTTAAGGTGTAGAAACCAATGACTTGAAGAAGCTCCCGGAACAAGCCAGTGACAATATTATGCTAGAACGCAGATTTCCCACTCTGTCCTGTACCTTCTGTCCACAATCCCAGTTGTCCCTTGGCTAGGAACCCATGGAATTCAGAACGTTCCAAAATGTTTTTTGAGACTTCATGTCGTTTTCTATTTTTTTAAAAAATGTTTATTTGTTTTCAAGAGCGAGCATGAGGCGGGGAGAGGCAGAGAGAGAAGGGCAGAGGATCCAAAGTGGGCTCCGGGCTGACAGCAGAGAGCCCGACACGGCACTTGAACTGTGAGATCATAACTGGAGCCAAAGCTGGATGCTCAAGCGACTGAACCACCCAGGTGCCCCTTCATGGAGTATTTGAAAGCACAATCAAGGCTAGTGATGTTTTTTCTTTTAAAATTTATTGGAAAAGAATATGCCTCATAAAAGCTAAACACATTTCTATGATTGGCCTTGCTGTGACATAATCATTGCCTTTAATAAATGGTACGTTATGCCCAAGCATTGTGCATGCCCCAACTGTTAATGGCATAAATCCCTCACCACATTCTCTCCGAGGCCATGCTTCCCATGGCTTGCCCCCAGGCAGTGACTAGGCAGGCAAGGACTGAAAGGCAGGGCCATCTTGGGAGATGAGGGAGTCCTCTGATGGGCAATTTTGAGTTGAAAACTCCCCCTTGGCTCTGCTGAAACTTTCTTAGAATTGTATCACGGTCTAAGACTTTTCCTGCCCAACCTTCATTCCTTCCTCTGTCCTCCCTGCCCAGTCTTCTGCCCAGGCCTCCCAGCTTCATCTGGTTCCTTGCCCACTTTCCCTCACTAGTGTTTTCCCCAATAAATCTATCCCACATCTAACCGTCTCTTGACATCTGCTTCCAGAGGGGCCTGAACTAACACCTTCCTACAAGCTCCACAAGCTATTCCCCAAGGAGGAAATGCATTGTTTCAGTCCAACAGATATTTCCCCACTTTTGTATTTAATGCATCCACCAACCACACACTGAACCGCGTTTAAGATATTTCATAATTCAGGGCGCCTGGGTGGCTTAGTCGGTTGGGCATCTGACTTTGGCTCAGGTCATGATCTCACCATTTCGTGAGTTCGAGCCCCACGACAGGCTCAGAGCCTGGAGCCTGTTTCGGATTCTGTGTCTCCCTCTCTCTTTGCTCCTCCCCTGCCCTCGGACTCTCTCTCTTTCCAAAATAAACATTAAAAGAGAAAGATATTTCATAATTTCACTGTGTCCTGCAACTTTTCTTACAGTTTCAGTGGCTGGGATACTCAATGCTTGTTGTCTACTCTAAATAGGAATCAATTTTTGATCATTTCTTGTAGCAGTTAATTTGTGACGCCTCTGTTGCTTTGTGAGAGGCTGGGATATCTCCTTTAATCTGGAGATCATGACCTCCTGGCAGTATTCTAATATATTCTCACTTTATGAGTGTTCTGTGGGAAATGAGTTTGTGAAGAGCTGGCCCAAACCCACCTGGAACATATGTACCCTCTCAGTTCCTGATGCTGCTCAGGACAATGGGCGTTAGACAGCTTCTTCTGGCCGAGGGCAGAGCAGAGACTGGCCCTGCCATCATCTGCAGTCTTCCAGGATCGGTGCCTGCCCATCCCATGCAGAAAAGAGGACCCTCCGTTTTGTCAGCCACCTTGTGTTGACCTCATTGGTTTCCTTTGATGTGTTAAGAATGACCAGATCTAGAGGCGATAACCCTTGGGGGTTTTGATCAAGGTGTCGAAAACATTTTTGAGTTAACTCAAAAGATTTTTACTATAAATGGTGTCTTTAAATTTTTCTCCTATGCTTTCCAAAGTGTTTTCACAAGTTGTTCATTTAGATTATTATTTATTTATTTATTTATTTTTGAGAAAGAGAGAGAGAGAGAGGGTACAAGTGAACAAGGGGTAGAGAGAGAGAGAGAGAGAGGGAAAGAGAGAGAGAAGCGGGGCTCACATAAAGTGGGGGTCTTGTTTTTTTTTTTTTTACCCGAAGCAGGGCTCATGCTCACCTGATGTGGGACTTGAACTCTGGAATGTGAGGTCATGATCTGAGCTGAAGTCAGATACTTAACTACTGAGCCACCCAGGCGCCTAAAGTTTATTTTATTATTTCTTTGAGTAGGCTTCATGCCCAGCATGAGCCCAATGCTGAGCTTGAACTCATGACCTTGAGATCAAGACCTGAGCTGGGATCAAGGGTTGGACACTTAACCGACTGAAGCACCTCAGCACCCCTCATTTAGTTCTTTAAAAAACACTGATTCTTAGAGTATAGGCTCTGACATTAGGCCTGGGTTCAAATCCTTGTTTGTTATGTACCCTTGGGCCAATCATTTAAAATCTCTGAGCCTTATTTGCTTGTCTGTGGAATAGAGATGATACCTCTTCGGCAAGATGAAGCGAGGTCATGTATACTTAGTAGTGGGCTGGCCAGGGGCTCCATCAGACTAGCTCACAGACAGAACCAGGGGGTCTGGGAAGGCGCTGAAGCATTGAGTCATCAGTGGCACAGTGAGATGGCCTTCTCAGCCACGGGTGGGCAGAAGTAAAGCTCCCTGCTCTATATTCCCTCAAAACTTTTCTCTATCTCTTAAAGCTCTTCATCATTACCCCTTATGGTGTTCTTTTCTACCCAGACCAGGAGATTTTGGTGGCCAGAAGGTGCGGAGTCTACTGAGGTTCAGACATTGTGGGCTGGAATGGATCCAGGAAGTCATTGTGTACAAGGCCTGCCCCCAGGATGATGAAATGGCCAAGACACTGAGCCACAGCCACTGGGTCCGATAAGCCAGCAAGCCCACTTGTCAGAGTTGAAGGAGCTGCTACCATGAGGGACTCTGATGTGTCAGACAGCAAGCAGTGCCGGTGTCAGCTCTCCTACCCTTTGCTGACAGAGCGGGACCCAGGTATGTGGGGGATATCCTTCCCATTACTGAAGGCAGAACATGGCTTTGGTATGGTAGGTATGACTTGGTGGTTCAGTGCTTGGGGAGCCTCAGGAAACAGTGTCCTCGGCTTCCCATGGACATAGATGGTGGCATTCCTCAGGTGGCATGCCTGGGAGCCCACAAGACCATCCCCCAAACTTCCCAGAAATAATCCTCCTAACAGCTCCCATTCATCCAGCTTCTTCTCTGGGCAAGGTGCTGGGTTAGGACTTTCCATGCACGGCCTGCTACAACCCTCATAACAACACCAAGACTTGGATCTGTTACCAGTCCTATTTTGTACTTAAGGAAACTGAAGCTAAGGCATGTTACAGAACTTGCTCAAGGTGCAAGCTAGAGTGGCAAAGGTGGGATTTGAATGTAGTCTGGTTGACTCTGGGGCCTTGGGCTATTCACCAAAATATTGAACACCCTCAAGGAGAAATGACCGAGGGAGGCTTCAAGGTTGGGTTGGAATGAAATTTAAGTCATTTCTTTTAACATGGCCTCATTTACTCTCAAGCCTGGTAAAGCCTGGGTGTTTGGGTTACATTTGCATCCTGGCTGCTCTAGGCACCTACCTGGCATCTGTAACTGTTTGTTGTGACACAGCTATGGCAGCAGGAGTCGGGACCATGGGCTTTCCCCCAAGACTCTTGCCTCTGGTGCCCAGAGGAATCTGTCTGGCCTTGGAAGTGCCTCCTGCCCAGAGCTCAGAGGTTCTCCTAGTCCTAAGCATGAACACTGCATCTCAGTGGTCCTACCTCCCTTGATCTTTGTACATGAGCAAAGATGGTAAAAATCTTAACAGATTTGGTTTGTGATTCATTTCTGCTACTTATTGGCTGTGTGATCCTAGACAAGTTAATGAGCCTTTCTGAGCTCAGTTTCTTAACTGTAAAATTGGAGGAAGAATAGCCACCCCATAGGGTTGTGGTGAGGAATGAATGAGGGAATAGATGTCTAGCCCTTCACTCACTAAAAGAAATCTATCATAACAACAGAAAAGTTCCAATTCTTCTCCTCTTCATTATTATTATCACCATTATTTTGTATGGCTTCTCAACCTCATGGTTTCTACAGCCCAATGAGGAAGATTCTGGGTTCTCTCCCTGCAGCAGGGAGGCAAGTTAGAGCCAAACCTGAGAGCTGGGACACCTAAGTTCTCTCAGCAAGGCCACCAAGTTTGCCATGGAACCATGGGAAAATCACTTTCCCTCTCCAAAGACCAGTTTCCCCATTGGCAGGTATAATAGTGCCTTGTTCACCTCACTGGGCTGTTGGAAGATTAACAGGCTACAAGGGGCATAAAAGCATTTGTAAGGGGTCAAGCCCTAGAAGGGGTTATTGTGTCCCTTGAAAGAAGAGTAAGGGATACAGAACCCAGAGGAGCCAAACCGTCTCCTGCCTCCAAGCCTTTGCCTAGAACCCCTCCTCCTCCTTGTCTGCCTCATTTATTCATTCAACATAAACTGATTGGGATCCATACCAGGAAAAAAAAAAAAAAGATGCTTCAAACCTTGATCCTGGGCCGGAAAGGATCCTGTGAGGACACTCTTGCAAAAATGGCTGACTTAGTGCCTTTGACCTCTTCATTTTCACCCTCCGAGTTTTATTCAAATGTATCTAAATTAGCAGAACCGTATTTACACCCAGAGTCCAAGCTGCAAGGGAGTCTGGAAAATGTAGTTCTTTTTTTTTTTTTTTTTCCCACGTTCCACCTGTGTCCACCTGCACAGTACAGGAAGGCACGCCAGGAGGAAGCAAGGGCTACAGATGCCGCGCCACCATTTCCACCACCATTTCTGCCGGGGCAGAGTCTGTGCATTGAATTATTCTGCCCAGGGTCTGCTCTTGCCCACATACCCTTACGATGATGGTGTGGGGATGCTGACATATAGGTTTTAATAGAGATTTCACTGAGGACTCATTTCTTGGAGCTGCCATCCCTGCAGGAGGCGTTTATGGGAAACTCCAGGAAGGCATCCCGGTGTCAGGAAAACAAGAATACCCTCATTTTGCTCTCTTTTTCTTAACAGTTTTAAGATATAAAACATATATTATGCGATTCATCCATTTAAAGTGTACAATTCAGGGGTACCTGGGTGGCTCAGTCGGTTGAGCATCTGACTTAGTTTCAGCTCAGGTCATGGCCTCACAGTTTGTGGCATCGAGCCCTGCTTCAGGTTCTGTGATGACAGTGTGGGGCTTGCTTGAGATTCTCCCTCCCTCTCTCTCTGCCCCTCCCCCACTCATGTGAGTGTGCTCTCTCTCTAAATAGACTTTAAAAAGTGTATAATTCAGTGGTTTTTAGAGAGAGTTGTGCAACAACCATGATTTATTTTAGAACATCATCAGTAAAAGTAGACCTTCCTCATTTGCTCCCCAAACTGCCTGCTCTAAGCAATCACTAATCTACTTTCGGTCTTTCCATAGATTTGCCTGTTCTGGACATTTTACATAAGTGGAATCATATGTCACCTTTGTGACTGACCTCTTTCTTTCACTTAACATAATGTTTCAGTGTTCATATTATAGCATGTGTAAGTACTTTATTTCTTTTCATGGATGAAGAATATTCCATTGTATGAGTATACAACATTTTGTTTATCCGTTCATCAATTTTTTTTTTTGAAAGAGAGAGTGCATGAGCTCTCGAGAGCAGGGAGGGGCAGAGGGGGAGAGAGATAGAATCTTAAGTAGGCTCCATGCCCAGTGCAGAGCCCCACATGAGGCTCAGTCTCACCGATCGTGAGATCATGATCTGAGCTGAAATCAAGAGTGGGAGGTTTAACCAACTGAACCACCGAGGCACCATATCCGTTCATCAATTGATGGACATTTGGGTTGTTTTCACTTCTTAGCTTTACAACAAATGCTGTGGGGAGGGGTGGAGATTGAGCGTCACGTTGGGCACTCTCTCAAAAGAAAAAAGCCAAACAAAAAACAAAAAACTAAAAAACTAATGCTGCTATGAACTTTGTGTGCAAGTTTTTGTATGCACATATGTTTTCAATTCTCTTAGGTATACATGTCTAAGTAGAACTGCTGGGTCATATGGGAACTCTCTGTTTAACTTTTTGAATGACACCAAACTATTTTCCACAGTGGCTGCACCATTTTGCATTCCCACCACCAGCAATGTGTAAGGATTCTGATTTCTCCACTTTGAGCCAACATTTGTCTTTTATTATACATGCATATAATCTCTATACCCAGTGTGAGGCTCAAACTCATGATCCTGAGATCAAGAGTTGAATGCTCTACCGATGTAGCCAGCTGGGTGTCCCTTATTTTATGTATAATATATAAAAAATATTATATATATATATATATACATTTAAAATTACAATCATTCTAATGGGAGTGAAACAGTGATTCATTGTGGCTTTGATTTGCTTTGCCCTAACGACATACGATGTTGAACATTTCTCTACGTGCTTACTGGCCATTTATACATCTTCCTTGGAGAAATGTCTGAATGAACACTTTTGCCCATTTTTAGTTGGGCTATTTTTCCTTTCTTATTGAATTGTAAAGGTTGTTTCTATATTCTGGATACAAATTCCTTATTAGGTATATGGTTTGAAAATATGTTTTCCCGTTCTGTGGGTTGTCTTTTCACACTTTAAACACAATACTTTGTTTTTTTTTTAAGTTTATTTACTTATTTTGAGACAGCGTGCGAGTGGGGGACAGGCAGAGAGAGAGGGGGAGAGAGAATCTGAAGCAGGCTCTGCGCTAACAGTGCAGAGCCCAACACAGGGTTTGATCTCACAAGCTGTGAGATCATGACCTGAGCCGAAAGCAAGAGTTGGACGCTTAACTGACTGAGCTACCCAGGCGCCCCTAAAATTAAAAACTTTTGTGCTTCAGAGGATTCCATCAAGAAAGGGAAGTGTGGTTTTACTTTTTTTTTTTTTAAGTAAAATAAATGTTGGCAAAGTTGTAATGAAATTGGAACACTCATACATTGTTGGTGGGACCGCAGAATGGTGCGGCTGCTGTGGAAAACAGTTTGGTGGTTCCTCAAAGAGTTGAATAAAGAATTACCATATGACGCAGAAATTCTACTCCTAGGTATATACCCAGAAGAACTGAAAACAGGTATTCAAACAAGCACCTGGATACACATGTTCATAGCAGCACTAGGATGGTTGTAATTTTTTAAAAATGTTTATTTATTGATTTTAAGAGAGAGAGAGGGAGAACATGAGTGGGAAAGGGGCAGAGAGAGGGGGGGAGAGAGAGAGAGAGAGAGAGAGAGAGACCCAAGTAGGGTCTGCACCACCAGTGCAGAGCCTGACACGGGTTCGATCCTACAACCATGAGATCATGACCAGAGCCAAAATCAACAGCCTGATGCCCAACCGACTGAGCCATCCAGGCACCCTGGATGGTTGTAAGTTTTAAAAATAGATAATAAAGGGCACCTGGCTGGCTCAGTTGGCAGAGCATCTGATTTCTCTACATCGTTGCCAACACTTGTCTTTTATTATACATAGTTTTTTTGTAATCTCTATGCCCAATGTTGGGCTCAAACTCACAAAAACGAGATCGAGAGTTGGATAAAGACATTAGTCATTCTCGGGGTGCCAAGGACATCCACGTGCATGCTCTGTAGCATTGCATGGCAGTTAAGAGTGTATCGGTCCTACTGGATTTGAATCCAGTGTGTCACCTATCCACTTGGAAAGGGTGAGATGAGAGGATGGGTGGAATGACTCAGGTGTCGCTTGAAGACATCTCTTAATTTTGTCCTCAGGACCGGGAGGTCATGGGTCGATGCAGGAGAAGATGCAAGAATTTGAGGCCCCTTCTGCAGATGTGAAAGCTGGTGCACCCTATCTCAGGATCTCCCCGCCCTGGGGTGTGAAGCCAAAACGAACTCATTGCATCTGACAGACTGTCCAGGGAGATGAGATAAGTGGGTGTCAGGCAGAAGGAGGAAGGTGTCAACCACAGAGCAGAGGGAGGTGAGAGCATGGAGGTCCCCACCCTTTACTCTGTCCTCGGAGTGACATCGCACATAGCTGCTTAACTTCTGAACCAGTGATGGTCCCAGGTCTCCTCCTGACCTGGATTGCATACCTGGTGTCCTTCAAACTATCCATGCAACAGAGCTCCAGGACCCATGCACTGGGCCAGCCAGGAGTTCAGCCCGCTGCCAAACGTTTGGAGGTGGCCATGGTGATGGACTGGAGAAGTTTTTGAGGTTTTCAAAGAGGAAGTAGGGCTTTTGCCTGTGGGCCCATTGTTTCTCCCTCTTACTGAACAAGTCAGCTCGACACCCCTGGCTGTGCTTTGCTTCCCAAAGTAGAGGGTGCCTATTCTAATAATAGTAAGTCCTGAGAATTGTATCCCGCTTTCTATTTCAGCAGCAACCAGCAAGCCTTCTGATAACTGAACTGTGAATTTCCAAGGTCTAGGTCGTATTCCCACAGGCTGTATTCCCAGCAAGTAGTCCAGTGCCCGAGACAGAGTTCTCATAGTCTTGAAGGGAATCCAGACTCTACTGTTCCACGTTTGTGGCTCTTTTTACCTCTTCAAAGTGCCCCTCCAATAATCCTTTCTTGGGCTCCCCCTTCCTCCCTGGGACATTGCAGTCCCAACTTGGGTCTTGTGATCTGAAGCCAGTCACTCTCTTTCTCTGAGTTTCAGTTTTCCTGCCTGTAAAACAGGAATAATAGTACCCATCTCGGAGGGTCACTGTGCTGACTGAGTTAAGCAAAACATGTCAAAGTGCTCTGCAGGGTTCCTGGCACATGGTGAGCGCCCAAATGCCGAAAACTATAATTATTGTGGAGTGTGGACTGGCGTGGGGACAGGACAGTATTGGGTGAGCACGATGGTCTCCAACTAGGGGCGGATGAATAAAGCAATAAAACAGAATGTAGTTAATCTTTCCAAGTGTGCTGCTCAAATTCTGGTCTTTCCAAAGTGAGCCAGGAACATTCATCACAATTTTAACACTATTAGGAAGCTGCCTAACTTGCTTGCCTAACTAGGCAAAGATTGATGTACAATGTTAACATTAATCCACATTTGTCAAGTGCTTGCTTTGGGCCAGGCACTGGCCTAAGAGCTTTAGGTGAATCAACTGGAGGAATTTTCAAAAGAACATTGTGAAGCAAGTACTATTATTATCCTCATTTGACAGATAAGGAAAGAGGCACAGAGAGGTTAAGTGACTTACCGTACGGTCACAGAGCTGGGATTAAGTCCCAGCTAGTGTTCTTAATCACTCTGCATACTACTTCCATACGAGGTCTTTTCCAGCCTTGTGTGGAAGAGGGAAGAATTGAGGAGTCCACACTACAGGAATGCCAGTTTGTCCAACCCTGCTGTGGAACACTATGCAATCAGGAAAAAGCAGGAGGCAGATGTGTTTGTTCTGCATGAAATGATGGTCACAGCAGATTGTTGGGTGGAAAGAGCTACAGAAAAGTATATGTATCTTATAAACTAGGTTGTATAAAAACAAAGTTAAAAAGTTCACTTACTCGTTTGTAGGTTCATATGTAAATGTCAGGGGCGAAACACCAAAAAATTCACATTGGTCCCTAGGAAATTGTGAAGGAAGGGAGCTTCCATTTTTTTTTTTTTTTTTTGTCTTTTTGTTCTCTGCTGTTTGAAATGTTTACCGCTAGTATGTTTTATTTTGTAATTAACAGAACGAAGAAGAAAGTAAGCGTCCATGAGCCAGGAGCCTGAAGACCCTTGTCCAGCCCTCCAGCTCTTGTCAAAGGCCTCTCTGGTGCCCCCCGCTTATCCCTGAAGGCTCCGAATCCTCTCTCCCATCCACAAGCACTTCCCAAGCCCCCCTGTGGTCACTGAGGACTTGCCTTGGCCTGGGTCTCTCATCTGGGTCCAGGTATCTGCACAGGTTCCCTGGCTAAGAGGCTGTAGTTCTATGCCTGAGCTACCCCACAGGGATGTGAAACATGGTGACATCACAGTTAGGCTAATGACATCACGGTGGACTTGGAGGCTGACAGGACAGAAGACCTGGCAGGGCCCAGGAGATGAGAACAAGGAAGGGGTTGGCAGGTGGAGGCTGTTTTGGGTGGGAACTCGAGGCCCTATGTCCTCAGCCCACCTCCCAGGACATTCCTAGCCAGGCCTTTCAGGGACCGGAAAGTCAGAAATCTCCAAGTCTACTTCCCTTTTTATTTCGAATCAAGAGGTTGACAGACTTTTCTGAGAGTTGGGAGCAAGAGTGTGATGCCGGGGTGGGTGGAGTTAGCAGGTGGAAGATAGAAGCCTTCCTGCAGGGTGACTCCTCCTCGGAGATGAGACTGGGGTTTTCTGTGGGTGCCTAGCCAGGCCCAGGCTCCCCTGTGATTCCAACAAGGCTGCGTGGGAAGGCAGGCTTGTGGCCTTGGAGGCTGGGAGGGCTCCAGCTTTTGGGGCATGCAGTTTGGGTGGATCAAGGCTACAAGCAGCACCAGGGAGGAGCTCCTTCACCAATCTGAAGGATAGTGAGAGGGCAGCTGAGAAAGGCAGGAAGCTCTTTGTACAGGTAGCTGACTACTCAGATCCTGAAGGCTCAGTATTCCAGCCTGAACGCTGTTGCTTATCTTTTGTTCTGGGCATATGTTATGGAGATTCTCGGGTTAAGCTACAGAAACCATTCCAGGAGGGTTGAAGAATAGCAATTTCTTTAAAAGATATGGGGAAGCTCACAGAATGTCTGGAAATGCCGTAGAGCCAGACTTGGAGAATGGGCTGGATCAGGAGAAGCTGAGACACCCCCCCCCCCCCGCAGGACCCAGCTCAGAGAGGATTCTGCAACACCCTCTGAACCCCTTTCTTTCCTCTGTTGCCCTGGAAGCCGACGTGGCATGATGTGCAGGGTGGAGTCTATACTTACCTGCCTCTTTAGGGCCCCTGGTTTCTGATCCAGTCTGGATGGGGGCATCCAGTTGGCCCAGTCCATGTCATGTGCCTGTATCCCGTGCTGGGTTCGGGGAGGTCGGAATCAAGTGTGTGGCCATCTTGGCTTTTATAGTGGGAGGTGCATTCTGCCTCCCTCCAGATGCATGTGGGGGGAAAATTCCACATTCTGAGCATCCAAGAAACCCAACAAATGTCTGCACTGGAAATAAAAATGAGTAGACAGTGGTTCCTGTCCCTGAGACACTCACAGGCACATAGGGGTCATTATGTGGGCAAATAATTCTGATGGGAAGTGATGGAGGCCATGGTGGAAGTGGTCACCAGCCAGGGGCTGGGCTGGCAGAGAAACACCGGTCATATGCCCCTGCTCGTGGTGGAGTGTCCAAGATGTCCCTGTGTGCTCCAGGCCACCTCGACGGAATGGCTGGGTGGAGTCTGATGAGTGGTTGGGCCTGTGTCACACGGGGCCAGACATTGTGTGATACGGATCCACCAACCGGGCAGAATTTGAGTCTCTAGAAATGTGTGCCTTTTCTTGCTCTCAGAAATAATGAAACTGCTTGGCCTAAAAAACTGCTTCCTAACCAATGGAGCTTCTCTTTTGATATCTAGCCATTCCTTATATGCATTTTGCTATGCCACTGAATCACCTCTTACCCCTGTTGGGGCCTCGGCTCAGTATCGGGATGAGAGAAAGGATTTCTCAGGATAGGCAGATCAGAGATGGGACGAGAAAGAAGAAGGTGTATTTGCTGCCTCCGAGGCCTCTGCTCCGTGAGATCAGATTCCTTCTCTTCTCTGCTCCACTCCATATCCTTCCGTGTTGCCTGCTCTGGTCTGTCTATAACTGTTCCTGTCCCTGCACCACCATCACTGTCCTCCCTGTCATCATCACTGCCCGGTTCCATCTTGGCCAGGCCCCTGTCTCCAGAAGGACCCCAGCTTCAGCCGTTGAGCCTTGCCGTGTCCCTCTTGGCCTCACATAGCCCCACCCCACTCGCCCCAGCTCCACACACTGATATTCCAGAACCCCAGTTTGTAGTGGTCCCAAATCAGCACATTGTCCCGTAGAGTTGTCACAGGTAGGTAAAGGCTGGTGGGTGGGTCCCTCTCATCAGGTCTCACAGCCCCCCCGCCCCCGCCTGCCCCCTTCTTCCTACTTGTGGCAACTTCAAATGAAGCACCTTCCTGTCACACTCACTGGGGCCTCAACCACAGGCAGCAGCTGCCCGCCTGCCCACCTCCCTGCATCCCTCAGAGGGAACTTCTGCAGAACCAGGTGAAGAGGCTCACACAGGCAGGTGAAAAGCCTCTGCTGGGCAGGGTCGGGAGGAGTAAAAGGGAAGGGAAAAAGGAGACCGTGCTTTGGCAGGCTGAGACACTCGAGTGAACGTGCTAGGGTCCGCGTCCGAGGAGCACTAGAGGAGGAGGGAAGTGTGGCCACTGAGGAGAAGGGGAATGAGCCTTGGGACACTTGCTGAGCCGAGGTGGTCCCTGTGCTGTGTGGCCTTCAGTGAAAAGAAGCCAGAGAAGCGAACAGCTGAGCGAGCAGAGAATCTTCCTGTCAGGCCAGTCAGGGGACCCAGGGGACTCTTGGCCTGCTTTCTCAGACTGTCCCTGGTGAGGGAGCTGAGCCTGGGTAGTCTGGGCAGCAGGACCCTAGGGCTTCCTCTACTGCCCAGAAAAGCTGTGTCGATGATCTCTGAGTTCACTCAGAAGTACCTTCCATGAGGATCTTCCTCTCCGTCCTCTTCCCCAGGGATGAGCATAAGGCCAGCTCAGCTCCTCACCTCTGATTGTCTCCATTCGATCTTCTTCCTGCACCTACGAAGAAAGCATCATTGGCTTCTAAATGTCAGTACTGAGTCCTTGGACATCAGCCTGTCCAACCCTTGCGTTTTGCAGATAGGGAAACTGAGGCCAGGAGGGGCAGTGACTCCAAGTCACACGGTGGCGTAGTGGAACGGCCAGCTCTAGAAGCCAGGCTCCTGTGTGGAGGTCCTTCACTGCTCACCTGTGACTGACCTGTCTTCCCATCAGGTAGTAGGGGTATGAAGGGGGAGTCTGCTCCAGAAACGGGTTGTTGCCACAAGACTCAGCCTCTGGGGAGTACAGGGAGCTCCCCGTCCTCCAGCCCGGACTTCCAGCTCTGCCAAGGCAACCAGGTAAGGAGGGATCCCAGCCCAATCTTTGAGGGCAGCCTGCTTACAAAGGGAGAGGACATTAGGATGAAGTGGGGGGGAGGGGGAAATCTGAAGGGACCAGATTCCCACTGGCCCCTGGTCCTGAGCACTCCTACCCCGCCTGGTACATCATGGAGATGTGCCCTGGGGGTGCCAGAGACCCTCTCCCATGCCCCAGGGGCCAGACCTTTCCTGTGGGGTGTGAGAAGGGATAGCATAGCGCCTGCAGGAGGCTTGGCTGTATGACCACGACCTGGGCCTTAGCGGGAGGGAAGCTCAGGGCCATCTTGTGGGGTTTACAGTCTTTGATGAGGATTTTCTCCAAGTTCATCTAGGCTCCATTCAAAACACAGTAGATGGTCTGAGACACAGTGGGGCCAAAAGGGTCAGGAAGGAAGGAAGGGAGAGAGACCAGGGCCAGGGGAGGGGTTGTAGAGGATAGGAGGAGGGCAGTACTGGGGTGGGTACAAAAGTCTTTGGGGAAATCTTCAAATGAGGGATGGGGAAGCCGTTTGAGTGACAGACATGATACAGGGTGGGTCTTAGCTTCTCCTCTTTTGGAAACCAAACTGGAGCCGGGACCATCCTGGGAACACAGGTGTCCCTGTCTCCCACCCCCAAGTCCCTTGCCCCCTGTCTGCCAGGTCTCCTCAGCTCGCAGGCCACTTCCTGACACTGTGGATGCCCATGGCTCATCTTGTGCCAGCTGGCTGTGCCCCTTGCCGCTGGCGCCAGCCAAGTCTGCCTTGCTGACCTGTCCCCAGGGCCTGGACCTATACCTGTGTGCCCTGCAGCCGGCATCGCTGGGCATGGCCCCACGAGGTCTCAGAAGCGACACCTTGAGCACAAGTAAGCCAGGGCAGAGGGCTGCACCGTGAAGGAGGCAGCGGGTGGGAGAGGACGGACTCTTAGATTTCAGGACAGGAGAGGGAGGGGACCCAGTGTCACTGGTGAGGACGGAGCCTCAGGCACGCTTTACTTCCATATTCTGGCCTGGAGTCCTGGCCTGGGGCGGGGCGGGGCTTTCAGGGTGACACCTGAGCCAGAGGAGGTGGATGGGCAGTGGCTTTCTCAGGCATGAGCATGGGACCTGGAGTAGGGGTAGTCCGAGTCCTGGGACTGAGGATGGCGCCCTGTGCCTAGAATGTTTGAGCTAAAGGGGTCTTCATTATGAGATAGGAGCACTGACCGGGAGCCAGAGAGCTGAGGATAGAGTCCTGGTTCTGCCCTTCCCGGCTCTGTGACCTTGGGCACATCACCGAGGCCAGTTTCTTCTTCCATGGGAGTAGGATGTCACTATACCTATGTTCTAGATCTGCTGCACTGTAACGCACCATTTCATCACACAACTGTAACCTCCTGGAGGGCAGACTGTGCTGCCCGGTCCCTTATTTCCCCAGCACAGAGCACAGAGTGAAACGACAGGTCAGCGAAGTTGGCTGAGCGAATAAATGAGGATCCAAGCAGACATCTACTTTGTGACCTTTTTTCTTTTCAGTATTTCACCTTCTATGTCTCCCACCTTGTCTCCCACCTCCCTGGCTGTTGTGCCTCAGTCTCCCTTCCTCGCTCTTCTCTGCCTACCTCCTAAATATCCCCATGCTCCATAAGTCAGTCCAAAGCCTTCTTCTGTCCCCTCCCCCACCCTTTAGTCTCACCTCTTCTCTTCTTTCCCGCCTCTCCTGTTCACTTTACGGAGGGGAGTAGTGCTGTTTGACAGCTACTTCTTTCCTGCCAGAAAGGAAATGATCCGTACTTGTGCTGTTTACGACCGTACCTACTGAGCCTTTTAAACGTGGCTCGTGTGAATGAAGAACCGAATTCTTATTGTACTTATTTTAAGTAGTTGAAACGTCATCACATGAGTCAAGTGGCTACCGTTTTGGACACAGCAGGTCAAGGGTCGTCCTTATGCGGTCTCCTCGGGGTCCCTGGCACCCAGATTTATGTCTTCAGCTTGGACCTCTCTTTTATAAACTCCAAACCAAACAGATAAACAAACAACCAACCAAATTCCAAACCAATTCATCCAACTACCTACTTGGCTTCTCCACTTGGATGTCTAATAAGGTTCTTTTTTGTTTTTTCATTTTTTATTTATTTTTGGGACAGAGAGAGACAGAGCATGAACGGGGGAGGGGCAGAGAGAGAGGGAGACACAGAATCGGAAACAGGCTCCAGGCTCTGAGCCATCAGCCCAGAGCCCGACGCGGGGCTCGAACTCACGGACCGCGAGATCGTGACCTGGCTGAAGTCGGACGCTTAACCGACTGCGCCACCCAGGCGCCCCGGTTCTTTTTTGTTTTTAATGTTTATTCATTTTTGAGAGACAGAGACAGAAGGTGGGGGGGACAGAGAGAGAGGGAGACACAGAATCCCAAGCAGGCTCCAGGCTCTGAGCTGTCAGCGCAGAGCCCGACACGGAGCTCAAACGCATGAACTGAGATCATGACCCCAGCCAAAGTCAGACGCTTAACCGACTGAGCCACCCAAGCGCCCCTCTAGTAGGCTTCCTGATCATCTTCTCTCCCTCAAATGGTTGAGCACCACAGACATACTAGGTCCTTTTGTTGGCAAGTCCAAGTGCAGACCAGGAAGGCCCAGGGAGGGGAAATGCCTGCCCAAGTCACCCAACAGGCTTGCAAGGCTACGGCGATTTCCCAGCCTGAGCAGGGCAGGTTAGATGGGGAGCAGAGCTTTCCCCCAGGCAGTGGGGCCCTGACCACTGTCTTCCTTTTCCCGCTCAGCGCTCCAGCCACCAGGGCTGCATGCAGGCTCCACTGATGGCGAGAAACTCACGGCCAAGCACTCTGCGAGCAGGGACCAGAGGGGAAGCCAATGGGAAAGAGCTGGAGAGGGGGCCCGCTGCCCATCCTTCTGTCCCCACAGCAGCTCTTGCCCACCCCCCTGGCAGAACAGAAGGAGCCCCATCCCCTTAGCTTTCTGCTCCTGTCTGTCCTGCCTGCTGCCCACTCCCATCTCCAAAGAGCTCCCATTCTGCCTTCATCCCTTCTGTCCTGCATATCCACTTCTGCCTCCTCCTTACCTGCTTACCTATGGGGCCCTACCTTCTGTCCGATGCCCCCGCCTCTTCATGCGGCCCCCAGATCCCTCCCACCCCATCATGGCTATGCCCAGCTTGCTGATGAGTGTCAATGAGCCTGGGCCCCCCACGGCCCAGAGGGAGACCCTGTATCCTTACCCAGGGGCCTCCCAAGCCTCTGGCCAGATCCAGCCTTTCCAGGCCTGGAATCCGGGCCCTGGAACTGCCAGGACCTACTCCTCAGGGCAAAAGAGTGCTGGCAGGGCGGCTCCAGCGAGGCGGACCCCACTGGGCTCCCGGACAGGCACCGCAGCGCTGCCTTACCCACTGAAGAAAGAGAATGGCAAAATCCTATACGAGTGCAATGTGTGCGGCAAGAACTTCGGGCAGCTCTCCAACCTCAAGGTATCTGCGTCTTGGGCTCCGCTGCTCCCCTCCCCTCGGCATCCTTCAACACCCCGTGCTATCCTGCTTCCAGAATCAAGGGCCTTGAAGCCAGAGCAACTCCTGGGCAGCCTCTAGGCTGTGACCTGGGATGCTTCCTTTGGCCTCTCGGTGTCATGTTTGTGGAGAGGAGACGACAAAATGGCCGCCAAAAGTCCTCTCCACTCTAAGAGATAGTCTGTGAGAGCGTCCACTGCACTCAAACATGGGGAAACTGAGGGAAAGTCTTGCCCAAAGTTACTTCGATTTAATGGTGAAGTTAGGCCTTGATATTAGCCTCTCAACATCTAGTGCAAAGCCCTTTCTGGATCCCCAGTTAAGCCTCTTCTTGTTTATTTGTTTGAAGGTCTGGTGGGGGCATAACTTTTAGTGAGCCCAGGCCACCCACCTGACAACCAGCTTTTTTCACGTGGGACCCCATGAAGCAGCACAGTGCCGTTGGGGCCATCATCCACATCGCCCAGAGGGGACCCCATGGGCACACCTCTGTGTGTCAGCAGAGATGGGGATCTACGCACATGTCGGCGGCACTGAAGTTGAGGAAATATTATGGTTGTTGAGGAGGGACGCTTCCGGGTCCCCAGGGCATGGGTGCTTAAACTTTAATGAGCCTCAAACCACCCGGGGAGCTAGGAAACATGCAGATTCCTAGGTCCCAGCCCCAGGGATCTTCAGTCAGCTGGCCTGGGGCAGGGCCTGAAAATCTGCATTTTTTTAAAATTTTATTTTGTGAGAGAGAGAACACAAGGGAGAGAGAGCACGAGTGGGGAAGGGGCAGAGAGAGAGCCAGAGAGAGAATCCCAAGCAGGATCCACACGGTCAGCACAGAGCCTGACACGGGGCTCGATCTCACGAACCGGGAGATCATGACCTGAGCCAAGATCAAGAGTCAGAGGCTTAACCAAATGAGCCACCCGGGCACCTCATTATTTATTTGTTTGTTTGTTTGTTTGTTTGTTAGTTAGTTAATGAGAACGTGCATCTTTAACATGCTCCCAGATGGTGCTGATGCTGCTGGTCTGTGGACCACACTTTGAGTCGCACTGCCTTACCTAGCCTTCTGACCACTGTCATGTCCCCTCCTGCAGGGCAGCAGAAAGAGTGAGGATATCCTGGGGAAAGGCAAGAGGGGCCTTGAGAAGCCTCAGGGCTAAATAGGGGTCCCGTGGGGATGTGGGGAGAGATTGGGACAGGGTCCCAGACCCTGCCGGAGGGGTCTGGGCAGTTGGCAACATTTGTCCCACACCTGGCTCAGGTCCATCTGCGTGTGCACAGCGGGGAGCGCCCATTCCAGTGTGCCCTGTGCCAGAAGCGCTTCACTCAGCTCGCCCACCTGCAGAAGCACCAGTTGGTGCATACCGGGGAGCGGCCCCACGAGTGCCTGGTGAGACCCTACTTCCCCTCCCCTGTACTCCTGGGGGCTGGTGAGTAGTCCCAGGGCCCCGGAGGGATGGCACCTGTAGCCTCTATTCCCCAATCCTCCTGAGCAGGTGGAGACAGGACTGGAGGCAAGGGTGCAGGTGGGGGGGGAGGTGGAGGGAGGTGAAAATGACCCGAGTCAGCCTGGAAGGGCCAGAATGTGATACGGGAGCTCACTCCCTGGGCCTGGCGTGAGGAATAGAGATGAAGGCCTATGGGAGGAGAATAACAAAGTTGGGGGTGCTGGGGAGTGAATACCTATTACCTGCTTCCCAGGGCTGCTGCAGAAGTAAAAGGCCCAGTGTGTGAAAGTACGCACTACGGGCAACACAAGCTTGGTGTTAGCTCCCTCTCTCTGAAACTCACCACAGCCCTTGGGAAGTCAGAACAGCAGGAATGCTTCCCCTGTTTTACAGAGGCAGTCGTGAAAGAAATATAGAGGTTCTAAGTCTGGGCGACTTGGGGTTCCAATTCCAGCTCTGCCTCCAGCTTGTTGTGTGATCTTTGGCTAGTGGCTCGCCTCCTCTGAGCCTCGCTCTCTCGCTGAAATATGGGAGCTATATTGGTACTTAGTCATGCTTCTCCAGGGTCCTGGGGAAGACCGTGTGAGACCAACTCCTGGCATGCCGCAGCTCCCAGTAAATGTTAATTATGCCCGCTAAAGCTGTAGACCCACGCACGAGGGTCCTATGTGATTATCTCGTTCAGTCCATCATCCCTGTGAGGTTAGGTGTTTATAGTAACGTGTTACCAATAAGGAAACCAAGGCTCAGACAGAAATCACCTATGCGAGGTCACACAGGGAGTAAGAACCAGGATACCAACCCAGGTCTGCCTGGCTCCAATGGGCCAGACGCTGTGGGTCCCAGGGAGAAATCATCAGGGGAAAGCTTCCGGGCCTGCATTATAGAGGGGGGATGGTGGGGGGTGTCCAAGGTGGGGAGGGGAGCAGAGCTCCTGAGCCAGCCAGGTGGGCAGAGCTGACACCAGCGCCCCTTCCCACCAGATGTGCCACAAGCGCTTCAGCAGCTCCAGCAACCTCAAGACCCACCTGCGGATGCACTCAGGGGCCCGGCCCTTCGGGTGCAGTGCCTGCCCAAGTCGCTTCACCCGGCATGTTCACCTGAAGCTGCACCAGCGGCTGCACGCCCGCCGGCCCTGCGGCCTAGCTCACACCCACCTGCCCCTGGCGTCTCTTGCCTGCTTTGCCCGATGGCACCAGGAAGCCCTAGGTCTTGTGGGGGTGTCATCAGAGAGGCAGCTGGGCTGGGATTCAGAAAAGGTCAAGAGGTCCTCGGCATCTGGGGCAAGTAAGGGCAGCCAGCCTGAGCCCTGGTGCCAGGACTGTCCTGGGGAGGGGGCAGGGCAGAGCGACTAAAGGGTTTTTCTCTACGGCAAGTCGAGGCCTCCTGAGCTTCAACAGTGGCGGGGGAAGCCACTGTGTATTGGTCAGACTTCGCAATCCACCAGGTCAGGGGACACAGCCACGGAGATTCTGTGATGCTCTCCCCTGGGGTGGGGCAGGCAGCCATCTCCTGCTCCCGGTCTGGGACGAGGCCCTCCAATCTCAGCTCGCCAGTGGGTAGTTCGGCCTTCCAGGACTCTGCACGGTGCAGACTATGCTGCCACGCACCGGGCACATTGCTCTTTTTCCTGAACAGATGTTCCAGCACCTGCGCAGATGCATGTCTGCTGCTTCCCACCACCTTCTTGTCTCACAGTTCGTAAGAAGCCACTGTGCCTCCTTAGCTGGTATTCCCTGCCACGGTCAGGGGGCGGGGTGAGCTCCTCCCTCTGCACCTGCTAGGAGCTGAGCCCCCTGTGGGGTGGAGGGACAAGAACACAAGGATGTCGATGTCTACTCATGACCCGGAAGCAAGATATCCCCCTGTGTGCCAGGACCAGCCACCAAAGAGGGCAAAGGGCTAAGGAGGTGCGAGCTCAGGGAAGAGGTAGAGGCTCTACAAGGAGTATAAGGAGGGAAGAACTGGCAAAGAGAGCCTGAGGAGCTAGGACCCTCCTGATGACCTTTCTCTCTGCGGTCCCAGAGGATGCCCTCAGATGTGCAAGCTCTTCTGCTCCCCGACTTGGGAGTTCGCAACAGGTGGGGAAAGGGCACTGCCTGAGAAGCAAGATTATTAATCACAATAAACAGTAGCTATTATTGGGGTGCCTGGGTGACTCAGTGGCTAAGAATCCACCGACTCTTGATTTGGACTCAGGTCATGATCTCATGATTTGTGAGATCCAGTACAGAGCCTGCTTGGGATTCTCTCCCCCTCTCCCCCTGTGCCCTCCCCCCCCCCACTCATGTGAGGGTGCTCTCTCTCTCTCTCTCAAAATAAATAAACTATAAGAAAATACCAATAGCTGTTATTAAACAGTAATATGGGAATGCAAACGGGTGCAGCCACTCTGGAAAACAATATGGAGGTTCCTCAAAAAATTAAAAATAGAACTTCCTTAGGACCCAGCAATCGCACTACGAGGTATTTACCAAGGGATACAGGTGTGCTGTTTTGAAGGGGCACGTGCACCCCAATGTTTATAGCAGCACTATCGACAATAGCCAAAGTGTGGAAAGAGCCCAAATGTCCATTGGCTGATGAATGGATGAAGAAGATGTGGTTTCTATATACAATGTAGTATTACTCAGCGATGAGAAAGAATGAAATCTTGCCATTTGCAACTACGTGGATGGAACTGGAGGGTATCAGGCTAAGCGAAATTAGTCAGAGAAAGACAAATATCATATGACTTCACTCATATGAGGACTTTAAGATACAAAACAGATGAGCATAAGGGAAGGGAAGCAAAAATAATATAGAAACAGGGAGGGGGACAAAACTTAAGAGACTCTTAAATATGGAGAACAAACAGAGGGCTACTGGAGGGGTTGTGGGAGGGGGGATGGGCTAAATGGGTGAGGGGCATTAAGGAATCTACTCCTGAAATCATTGTTGATCTATATGCTAACTAACTTGGATATAAATCAAGAAAATAAATTAAATAAACTAAAAAAAAAACCCAGTAATAACCGGCCAACTTCCAGCAGGGGGCCTCCATTCGCACCCCTGTGGGTTTGAGAGCGGCTTCCCCACCAGGGACTGGGCAAGATTCACCCTGTGTTGTAGGCTCCCCAGGAGCGCAAGAGAAAACTCTTATGGGGAGCCCCTCTTGTCAGGGCAATGGCGGGGTGGGCTTTGGCCTTCCCCGCAGTAATCGAGGTCCGAGTTTAAGCCCACCTCGTCACCTCTTTGGCTCTGCGCCAGATGCCAACCCCTCGGGCTAGGCCCCACCCACTCCGCAAGACCAAGCCCACACCGGTCTTGATCCCGCCCCTGCGTTCTAGCCCCTCCTTCTGGGGGCGGGGAGAGACCTCTCGTTTCTCCCTGCCTCTCGACCCCCGCAGGACCTAGGTTCCTCTTTCCCCGCCCACCTCGTGCAAGGCCAGCATGGGGGCTGCCAGCACCCGGTGTACCCCTGGCGCCACCCCAGGCCTAAAGAAGTAGCGCGGACCTGACTGAGAGCATGGCCTGGGCGGGGGTGGGCGAGGCTCTGGCGGAGCGGCCCGGGTTGGGGGCGGCCCCTGCGGAGCGCACCCCGTGCCCTGCGCCGCGCACCCCGTGCCCTGCGCCAAGGGTAGCATCTGGGTCAGTCCCCCGCCCGTCCCGAGTGCGGGCGGGGCCGCTGTTTGCTCCGGGGGGCGGGCCGGGGAAGGCGTTTCCCTGCAAATAAGCGGATCCGGGTGGCCCCCGTGGCTCCGGAGCGGTCTGGTGTCCCGAAGCCCGGGGCTTTGCCTTTGCCATGGCCGAGCGGCACGGGGGCCTGGGGGCACGCCTGGCCCGCCGCTTGGCAGGGCTAGGGCTCGGGAGGAAGCGCAGGGGGAAGAGGACCCCGGAGGAGGCCAGAGCTCGGGATAGGTGAGGGGGATGGAGGAGGGCCGCAGGGGCTCCCCTTGGCCCTAGGGATGTGTGTGTGCGTGTGTGTGTGTGTGTGTGCGCGTGCGCGCGCGTGTGTGAGTGAGTGAGCGCGTAGTGGATGTTCAAATCAGCATGTATGAGTGTCTCGGAGCGTAAAAATATACGTGTCAGTGTACTAAGATTTTGGATACGTGAATGTGCAAACGATCTTTATAAAAGTATCTGTGCTCTTTTAAAACTTTAAAACAACTTTTGCAATTCCGTGAACGCGATAGGCGGCCTGCAGACAGTGATTTCCTCTCCTGACGCAGTTTAAAGGCAAATGCGGTAGCTCCCCGCCCCTGTGGACTTTGATTCTCACATCACAGGCCAGTGTACCTCTGGTCTTCGTTCCCTTTGTCATGAGCAGGACAGGTAACCTGAATTGCCTCCAACTGCACTGCATTTGCCCTTATGTGCCACAGAAAGGATTTCCCCTGTCGTCCCAGACTGTAATAACAATAAACTTTATTTGCCTTTCATGCCCTACCTGGATTATCTCGTTTAATCCTCACAGCAGCTCTTACGAGGCAGGTATTTCGTGTGATTCAGATATAGAAATGGAGGTTCAGAGAGGTGAAGTCACCTGCCCAGTCACACAGCTGGGAAGTGGCCGAGCCTGGTTACAGGCTTAAGCGGCCTGACTCCAGAGCCTACGTCCCGAAAGCCCTGGATGTGCTAGAGAGATTTCAGGACTGCAAAGCCAGGGGGCCAGAGCCTCATCCTAACTCTAGGTGCCACTGGGGTTGTCACCTTGAACAAATTGCTTCCTCTCTGAGCCCATTCACTGGTGGCTAATGTCTAAGTGAAAGGGAAAAGGCTCTGGACGGCCAAGCTGAATGGCTGGGAGGGAGGACAGTGACGAGGATCCCAGCAGCTCACAGTGGAATCTGAAAAGAGCTAGGAATGTGCTCTCAGGCACGGGGTATTGTGTATCTACGGAGTTATCCAGCAATTTGTTCTGATCTTATCATGACAGAGCTGTCTTTGGCCCCTCTGGGAGGGGTGGGAGCGTGATGGGGGCAGAGTGAGAGGAGGGGTTGTACTGTTCTTCCACACCAAAGAGAGAGGGGAGGGGAGGGCCTAGCCACCCTGAAAGCCTGGAAGCCTGGATGCCCTGGGGGGGAGGGGGGGAGTACCCACACCCTGACACTGCCCTGCCGCCCCCACTTGGAAGACACACCCTCTCCCATTACCCTGTATGGCAGGAACCTGCCCTATAGGCCCAGGTGGCACTGCCCCTCCCTTTCCCCACTTGAGAGGAGGCAGGGTTGGCATGCAGGTGAGTCAGGGGTTGGGAGGACAGGGGAGGGACTGCACATGCTCGTGGGCCAGTGCGATGATACATCCCATGCATGCACTTGGAGTTGGTTCTCACCAGACGTGGGAATAGGACTCCGGCACTAAGGCACAGGCCTCTGATCCCTGCTGATTGCCTGGAGTTGGGCGCAAGGTGCATGGAGGAGGCAGTCAAGGCACTTCCCCACCTTGCCCCCATTAGTGCTGTGATGTCTAACCAGCTTTTGGAGTGGGACGGTCCTAGTGTCTTAACTCCAAGGGTCACTAGCTGTGTGACTCCAGGCAAGTCACTTCACCTTTCTGGACTTCAGTTTCCTTACTGAAAAACTGTGGGCATAATATCCACCTTCTAGGATTATTGTGAGGCTCGAAGAAGATCATATGAGCACCATACCTAAGGCTAAGCCCGGCATGGCATGGGGAGGGCCTCCACAAATGGCAAGCTTTTGAATTATTGAGGTGCTGTCCTGCTTCTATATTCTGACCCTGCTACAGACCTAGTCCTCATTTTTGCCTCAAGCTTATCCTTGTCTCTTCCTCTCTCTTTGGGGGTACATAGCTGGGGGAGGGAGCAGAGAGGAGGCTGCTGCATAGACCTTGCCCCACTCGCAAGGTTTCAGGAGCTCAGCCTGCCTGTGTGCCCCGAGAGAAGTGGGGAAGGACCCCAAGTTCTAGTCTAGGGGTGGGAGAGGAGGAAGCCACTTCACTCCCTTCCCTTTGCTTCCTTCCTAGGCCCTGGGGTGGCCAGAGCTGCCCTGACCTGGCCCAGGGCCTGGGCAGCACCAGCAATGTCAGCCTCAAGGTAAGAAAGAATCCTAAGGGGTGGGAGAGGAGGAGGGCCAGAAGCTTGGGGAGGAGCTGGGCAGGCCCTGAGAACCCGGAGTTCTCTCATCCTCCCTCTGCCACTGATTCACTGTGTGACCCTGAGTAGATGTCCCCCCTCCCCCACCTCTGAACTTCAGTTTCCCTATCTGCAAAATGGGGACAGTAATGCAGCTCAGAGGTGTTGTGAGAAAGAAAGTAAACATGTAAAACATCCAGCATGAGGCACTAGCTGTTCTGGAAGCATAAGCTTCGTAATGCTCAGGCCCTCTGGGGAGGCGCTGAGGGCCAGTGCCTATTCCCAGGACCCCCTTCTCCACCCTCCCTCCTCTAGCTTGACCTTGTCTCATCTTTGGCCCCCGCCTTCCTGGCATGGCTCCCCAGGGGGTAAAGCTGGGCCAGTGGTTTAACCCTCTGGCCACAGTATCCCCATCTTCAGTGGGGACCCGAGCCATGGCTTGAACAGTGACGGGGTGTCCTCCCTTTAGAGAAGCAAATAGCCTTCTCTGGAAGTGGCTCAAGCAGCCATGTGGCTGTGGTCCTGAATGCCATTAGTAATAACTAGCATTTAATTGAGTACTCATTATGTGCCGGTTACCTTGCACGGCTTATCTCCTACAGTCTTCACAGCACTCCCAGGAAGCAGGTACTGTTATTATCACACCCATTTTACACACGGGGACACTGAGAGTGTGCCAGGAAGTACCAGAGCTGGGATCTGAGCCCGGGTTGCCTCGCCGCAGGCCCCTACATTAACCACTGTACCCTCTTGAGGTGTTTAGCCCCTGAGGAAAGAGACTGAATCTATTTCATAGATGAGTAAATTGAGGTATTTGGGATCAAGGGCCGCTGCTAGGAGGAATTTTGACCCCAGACGTGGCTCCTCTGTTGCCAAGGACACAAGCCTGTCCCTGAAAATTGGTGGTTTGGGGAGCAGTGTCCATATGGATCTGGGATCCCTGGCCCCGTCTTCTCATTCCCACGGCCCAGCTGGGCCCCAGAGGAAGACAGCAGATGGAGGTTAGGTTTGCCCCACTTTCGGGGGAACCCCCTTCCCTGGCTCCCCCACGGCTCAGGTGCACCTCTGCGCCCAGTGTGTTTGGAAATCTCAGGCTGTGAGGGTACTGGGGAGGGGGCTGCGAGCTGTCTGGAAGCCCGAAGCAGGCAGAGGCCACAGGCACTTGTAGCACGCATGCCCATGCAGCCCCTAATCCCCAGAGCAGCTGGTGCCACAGGGCCAGAGGCCTGTGGATGCCTGGGAAGGCAGCAGTCGGCCTGAGAGTTGGGCCCTCACTGAGTGACTTTAGTCAAGTCAGTGTCCTCTCTGGGCCTCACTTTCCTCATATGTAGAATGGGAGGGGGTGAGTTAAATGCCGTGGGCCTTCCCAGAGCTCTGCCCTTTTGTCTAGTTCTCACGGGCCTTACGGCAGCTCTGCTCAGCTTCTCCTGTGCCAAGGAGGGCAGTCAAGGGTGTTCAGAGGCGCTTGGGGGGACAGGGGAAAGTGCTGTCGCCGGACCCCTGTCTCTGCTTTCCCCCAGGCCCAATCCCAGAGCTGCTCAGAATGGGACCTTCGGGCAGGGAGCCGTGGTTCCTGGCTTTGGAAGAGACGACACAGCTCAGGGGGACCCACTCAACCCCTGGGGCGCCTACAGAGGCCAGCTGTGGGCAGTGCTTCTGACCTGGCCAACTGTGCCCCCGTGGGACCGGAGAGCCTGGCGCTGGCAGCAGAGACTGCTCGAGACTTGGCCCTCGTGCCCGCTGCTGCTCCTGGGTGTTTGGAACAAGGAACCTCAGGCTGCGCTTGCCTGCAACCCCCCTACACTGCTCCAGACGTTCCTCTGAGGCCTGAGCCACACGGCCGCCTGGAAGACCTGTTGCCCCGCCCAGCATCCTTCCCCACGGCCCAGGGGGCAAAGGGCGAGCCTGTGCCAGCAGGGCCGGCGCTGCCAGATCCAGCCCAGACCCTGCCCCGGAGTCCCTCTGCCAGGAGGACCCGCTACCGCATCACTATCACCCTACAGGGCCATGGGCAGGCACCTGGGGAGGAGCACGAGGAGCCTAAACCGGCCCAACCAGCTCTCCACCCCTGCGGCCCTGAGGAATCCAGGGGCTGGCGGGAGCCTCCCCAGGGGCCCCGCCCCATCACGGGGTGCCTGACAGACCTGCCCCAGGAACCCCGGCCGAGAGCCCCACCGCATCGGGAGATCACAGCCCAGCGGCAGGAGCTCCGGGCCCACTGGACACCTAGATCCCCACACAGACGGTGAGTACAGGTCAGTCCCCACACGGGGCGACAACAGGAGGGGAAACCGGCCTGGCTGTCCCGCTCTCGGGTCTCTGGTCTCTGGGCTTTTCCAATTCAAGGCTCATTCATTCAGCTCCCTGAGCATGAGCTGACTCTACCATCTCCACCCGACCCCAGCTCTGCCCTCCTCTCCCTCCCCTCACCCACAGGCTGCCTCCAGGAACGACTGCCGCTCTCCTCCTCTGTCCACCTGAGGAGGGGGATAGCCTGTCAGAGAAGGGATGGGGGAGGGTCACCTTCTCAGCAACACCCACCACTCACTCCCTGGTGCTGTTCAGGAGACCTCAGACCCAGCCTGCGAATGGGCACCCAGCCTAAGCGCTGGGTGTCCGGGGGCAAGCTGCTTAACCTCTCTGGGTCTTGAGTTGTTGAGTAGATTTGGTAGCTGGAGGTGAGGAAGGAGGAGGTGGACACAGGACATGCTTTGAACTCCAGGAGTTGGTCTGTCCAAATAGTAGGGATGCTTGTTACTAACCCCTCGGTCGCAGCATAATTACCCTACCTGGCTCTGGGGTGGCTACCATAGGAACAGCGCAAGGCTCCCAAGCCTTGGTTTTTATTTGTATTGAAATGACTCTCCTAAATCTGCCTGGTAGGCCCAGAGCTAGAAGGGTGGGTCCCCTCAAACTCACTGAGGAGGGGGTGACATCTCTAGGGCCGCCAGGCCTCAAACCGGGCTCTGAAAAGTTCCTAGTGATGATGGTGGTGGCTATTATTTGTGGCTTGTTTTCTAAGCATAATTCGTTTCAGTCCTCAAATAGCCCCATGAAGTTGGACTAAAGTTGCTCACCGCCCCCATTACGATAGGGACACTAAGGCTCAGAGAGGTTACATCACTTGCCCAAAGTCAACTAGAAAGCAAAGGGGTCAGATATTTGAACCTGGATGCCTGTGCTCTAACCACTGCTTTATCCTGCCTCTCCCGGAGGCTTCGCTGGTCCTGTGCAGACAGCAGAGGGTCGAATGCGGTTGCCGTAGAGGGTTTACAGGGACCTCGCGGAGGTGGATTTGGCAGCAGCAGGAATGCCCAGGCCCCTGGGCAGGAGTTGGGGTACCTCGTCCTGTGGCAAGGAAGAGGGAGAGGTGGACCCAGGCTTGCTCAGAGACCTGCTCCGGTGCCCCAGCTGGGAGAGAAGGGCTGCAGAGAGAGGGAAGGTAGGCAGCGGAGGCAGGCCTCGGAGAGGAGAAGGAAGAAGCAGTAGGTTCAGCTGAGGGGACCTGGGCTCTATCTGCCACTCCCTGGCTATTTGGGGACTAGGTAGCTAATGACAGACTCTGACCAGAGGCTAAGGCTCAGGTGCAGAAGCAGGAAGCAGACCTCCAGGGGTAGCCTCCTTCTAGGTCCCCTTTCTGGGGAAGCATATCTGGGCCAGGATTGGCAGATATTGGGGCAGGGGGGAGGCGCGACACAGTTGGGGCTGTAAGTGGGAATGTGTAAGATACGTGTGCGTCCATGTGTGTGTCCGTGTTCAAGTGCAGGCAGATTTCACGAGGAGGAGGAGGGGGACGGCTGTGAGTGGCCTGTGTGTCTTGTGAACAGGCGCGTGTGTCATTGTGTCTGTGTGTTTCCGTGCGTGTGTGACCTGCATGTCCGCTGTGTCTCTGAGTGTCTGTAACTCTGACTCTGTGTCTGACCGTGTGGGTCCGTGTAAGCGTCCTGGTCTGTCTTTGTGCCTGTGTGACTCGGTGGGTCCGTGCTAGTGACTGTGTGTCAGTGTGTGCCTGTGTGACGCAGCGTGTGTTTGTGGGCCTGTGGGCCCGTGGACTGGTTTGGCCTAGTTTGGGGGTGACTCACAGGTAAGCGGGGAGAATCCAGGACTTGTTGGGTTAGACGAGGCTCTTTCCCACACTCCCCCCACCCCCTCCTCAGCCTCTCCCTTTTCCTGCCCCACACACCTCGCTTGGAGGTCACAGTCACCCTGCCAACAGGCCCATGTTGGTCTGGGCCCCTGAAAAAGAGATGGGTGTGGGAATGAGGACTGCTGCTAGCCTAGAAAGGGCATCCTGGGTCATCGGGGGGTGTCTTCAGAGCAAGGATGAAAGGGGGCAGCTATGGGCAGGCAGATTTCCAGCAGAGTTTGAAGAACACTTTAGCAGTCATGACTGTCCAGGGATGGGACAGGTCAACTGTCAAATGGTGACCTCTGTATCCTAGAAATGTGCAGGCAGAAGGCGATGAGCACATGTTTATGGAATGAGTGACTGGCAGGGGTGTTGCTCACGGGCTGGGCTGGCTTGAGAAAGGCGTGGAATCCTACTTGCTGGTAGGTCATTTACAGTATTTGATCTGATGACCAGTGGCTTCCTTTGAAGCTCTTCTGTTGCTTTGCCAAAACCAATGGGGCCTTCCAAATGTGGTTCCTGTTTTTAAATCGAATTCTTTGATCCCTGGACTCCTAGGATACCACTTCTGGGTACAACAAAGCAGGGCCTAGCACATCACCTAAAACTGTTAGCATTGGATGAATGAATGAATGAATGAATCAATCAATCAATCAATCGATCAATGACTTAAAACCCAGGCTCTGCCACTTACTATCAATGCCCTCGGGGGTAGGGAATCTCACTGAAATCGTACTTACTATTTTTTCAGAAATTAAGAGGAGACTCAGTGGGGGGCTCAGCGAAAAGGTGAGCTCCTTGTCAGGAGTCCCAGCAAGCAGACAGGGTTCTGATGGAAGAAAAGGGACCCCTTAGTGAGGACAGGAGGAGGCCAGGGCCTCAGCCAAGGGCTGTGATCTAGGGCCTCAGGCATCTGGTTGTGTCCTGCTCTCAGGAATTCTGGTCTGAGGAAAGGATTGGGGATTCATGCCAGCCCCCTACCTTTCCCATTCACAAGGCTGTTCCAGGGACACTCATAGCTTCCATGGTTCTGGAGTCAAGCAGGCTTCCCTGGGCCTCAACCCCTTTCATCTCTGCTCCTCATAAAACCTGAGTCACTGTGAGGGCCACAGAGCAGGATCAAAGTTCTGGGTTCCACCAGGCTCTCAGGAGGAAAGAAGATAGAAATGGGGGAGGGAAGTTGGGGGCATAGGTGCATTTCTGGCCTTAGCTTCTCTTATAATGGCCCCCAGGGGCTGCCTCATGGATAGGAGGAGTGGCCTTAAAGACAGGCTGGCCCTGAGGCTAAGGATGAAAGGCCTGACCTCTTGGGTCCTTGAGATCTGACAATAAGACTGTCTTGGTCAGTGCAGCTTGGAAGTTGGGGTGGGGGCTGGGTGGTCCCTCCAGGACTACTGTGGTTCCCTTTAAAAGTAAACCTCCAGGGGCGCCTGGGTGGCTCAGTCAGTTGAGCATTGAGCCTCGAACTTCTTCGGCTCAGGTCATGATCTCGCGGTCCGTGAATTCGAGCCCACGGGCTCTGTGCTGACAGCTCAGGGCCTGGAGCCTGCTTCGGATTCTGTGTTTCCCTCTCTCTCTGCCCCTTTCCCATTCATGCTATCTCTCTGTCTCTCTCTCAAAAATGAATACATGTTTAAAAAATTTAATAAAACAACAAAAAAAGTAAACCCCCAAACCAGGGTCTCCGTTCACCAGATAATTACATTAAGGAGTTTGGTTTGGTGGTTAAGCATATAGAGTTGGGGTTCAGTCTTGCCTCTGCCGCTGTGTGATTCTGGGCAAGTTTCTTTTCTTTTTTCTTTTTGAGAAAGACAGAGAGAGTGCAAGCAGGGGAGGGGCAGAGAGAGAGGGAGAATCTCAAACAGGTTCTGCGCTGACAGCGCAGAGTCTGGGCGAGTTTCTTAACCTCCATGAGCCTTTTTTTGTCCTCTTCTGCAAAATGGGAATGTTTGTTTATAAGTTATTCTTTGAGGCATCAAATGCATGAGATTCTTTTGAAGATTCAGTAGGACAATGAACATAAAGCAGCTAGCAAGCCTGGCCCAGAGTAAGCCCTCAACACATGGCTGTTATTATTACTATTACCATTCTTTTTAATGTTTATTTATTTTTGAGAGAGAGAGAGAGACAGAGCAGGAGAAGAAATGGGAGGAGATAGCAGAGAGAGAGGGAGACAGAATCCAAAGCAAGCTCCAGGCTCTGAGCTGTCACCACAGAGCCCGACGCGGGGCTCGAACCCACGAACCGTGAGATCATGACCTGAGCCGAAGTCGGATGCTTAACCACCTGAGCCACCCAGGTGCCGCTATTATTACTATTCCTATTAAACCAGAGAGATTCACCTGAGAGTTTCTAGAAAACAGAGGTCTTCTTCTTGGGCAGTTGGTATTATGACCCCCTATCCAGTAAAGGAGGTAATGGAGACCCAGAGAGATCGAGGGAGTGTCAGAAAACAAAGTAAGACCCAGGCCCCGGCTCTCAAGATCGGAATTTGAGATGTGTCTACTGAAGAGGCTCACAGGAATAGCGGGATATGCTCAGAGCCTTGGCCTAGGGGACAGGAGGAGGCTGTCTGGACACGGACTCAGACGTGATTTCTTTAAAAAAAAAAATTTTTTTTTTAACGTTTATTTATTTTTGAGACAGAGAGAGATAGAGCATGAACGGGGGAGGGTCAGAGAGAGGGAGACACAGAATCTGAAACAGGCTCCAGGCTCTGAGCTGGCAGCACAGAGCCCGACACGGGGCTGGAACTCACGGACCGCGAAATCATGACCTGAGCCGAAGTCGGCCGCTCAACCGACTGAGCCACCCAGGCGCCCCTCAGACGTGATTTCTAACCGCAGCCTGGCGACTCGGCATCTCTGTCACCCTCGGCCTGCCGCTCCTCTTCTCTGACCCTCAGTTTCTTCATCTGCACAAATAATCCCAGAGGAGAAAATTGAGGGAAAATACATTCAAATCCAAAGTGCTGTGTCCTGCTGGGCTTCGTTCAGGCCCACAGATGCACTCAGATGTGCACTTAGGCTCGGACAGCTATCACCAACATGCTCTTGCCGGTACACGCGTGTGCACACCTGCTAACATTTGGTCACGGTTCTCCGAGGCGACTGTGGGAAATCTATGCGCCAGTGGTTTCCTTTTTATTTTTTAATGTTTACTTATTTTTGAGAGAGAAAGAGAGAGCTGGGGAGGGGCAGAGAGAGAGGAAGACAGAGGATCCAAAGCAGGCTCCGCGCTGTCAGTGCAGAGCCTGATGCAGGGCTCGAACGCACGAGCCACGAGATCGTGACCAGAGCTGAAGTCAGACGCTTAGCTGACCGAGCCACCCAGGTGCCCCAGTGGTTTCATTTTTAAGCGACTTTTCATTCTTTTTCTCTTACTGGAGCCGGACAATAACTATGAAACATATCCTTACCGTTCCAGTTTTGTGGCTGGGGACCCTGAAGCTCGAAGGGGAGAAGCGGCCGGCCCAAGATCATCCAGCTAGTAAGCGATAGGGTCAGGGGAAGCTCAGCTTTGCCTGAGGTCACAGCCCACCTTTCCTTCCCTCCCTTATAATGGTCAGGAACAGGGTCAGAACAGTTGCCTGGTTTTCTAGTTTTTGGCTCCTTGGAGGACTAGACCCAGGGCTCCTTGGGCAGAGTTGCAGCCCCTTCCATAGACCAGTGAGTCTGCCCCATATGCTTTTTTGCTGTCTCCCTTCTCTCTCCTTTAGGCTCAGGCCTCAAGTTCACCCCTTGAAGAACCCCTGGCATTGGGGACCATCTGAAAGTGGGGAGATAGTGGGAGAGCTGGGAGTATCACGCCCATTTTACAGATGAAGAAACAAAGACCCAAAAAGTCAAATGACTTGCCTGGGGTTACTGAGCTCGGGCTCGGCAGGGGTGGTGCCTCTGTGCTGCCGAGAATCACTCTCACCACCCCCTGACTCTGTCTCTCTTCTTCCTGGCACCATCTGCAGGCAGCTGGACTACAGTGAGCCAAGGACGCCTCAGGACAGGTTGCTGGGGCCCAACATGGAGGAGGCAGGTGGGCCCCCAGCTCAGGCTGAGGCTCCAGTGGTGAGTGCCACGCTGATGTGGCGGCGGCCCCCTGCCCAGGAAGAGATGAGACACCGTTTTCACAAGGTGTCCCTGGTGTCGGGGGCCCGGATAGAAGCCCCCCCGGAGGAGACGCTTGAGTACAGCCACGGCCGAGAGGAAGTCAATGGTTTTGCAGCACAGGAAGAAACAACGATAAATTGCCAGGGACCCCGGGATGAGGCTGACTCCAGGAGCTTCCAGAGCCATGGGCCCATCTTTTCCAAGAAGTACATACTAGCCCCCAAGGAGAAAAGGCCAGTGGGAAGGCTGAAGGAGGCCGTAGGCCAGGGCGATGGCAGTCCCCAGGAGCCCAGGACTGAGCCAGCAAGCCGGGGAGCCGTGGCCAGGACTGAGATTTTGGTGCCCCTGCCTGGGCCCCGCGAGCCAAGCCCCCACCCGGGTGTAAGTCTCATCAGCGGGAGCCCCCGGAGCCTCGAGGAACGGCGAGTGACACGCACTGTGCAGACCACCGTGGTGGTGGGAGGGCATGTGGAGCGACGGGTGAACAGCTCTGTGACTGTGGGGCCAGTGCTCTCGGGCGAGGCCCTGCCACGGGGCCGCAATGTTGCTCGCGTCGCACGGGCAGTGGTGGTGAGCCCCCAAGCTGAGGGCTCACCTAGCCGCAGTCAAGCCCGGGAGCTGATCAGTAGCCTTGTGCCTGGCGAGCGTAGCCTACCTGCCAGCCGGCTTCCCAGGCCCACGGCTGTTGTGCCAAGGAGCCCGGGTCTGGGCAGCACGGTGGGGGCAGCCTTGGGGCAGCTGCCTGACACGGGGATGGCAGAGCCAAAGGACAGATCTGCTCTGGCCCCTGCACGCGTCCCAGAGGATGTACACCCACCTCAGAACCTGGACGTCCCTGCCGCTCACCCAGACCAAGACCAGAGCAGAGCCCCAGAGGCCAGAGCCTCTGAGGTCCCCAGGGTGCAGGGAGCCCCCCGCTCCACCCAGCTCCCTCTCCAGACTTCTCAGGACCATGCACCATTACCTTCCTCTCCCAGACACCAGGCCCATCCCCCCTCCCCGGGCCCAGTCCATCCTCCAGAGCAGCCTGTGGTGCCTACTCACCCCAGGACCCAGCTCAGTGGCAAGCCCAGGGGACCCCAGGCGCTGCCCTCTGTAAAGAGGGAAGGACTCACAGATCCCTCTGCTGTCACCATCCCGCCCGCGGTGAAGACCGAGGTGGTTGTTACAGTCCCTGGACAGCCTCTTGCTCCATCTTCTACAAGGAGGAAGGCTGTCCCCAGCTCAGGAGGGCTTTCTGCTTCGTCCCCCCCAAGGAATAAGTTTGTTCAGGACTCTGAAGATGTCACTATTTTCTCCTTTACCCAGAAAGAGAGAGCACAGGGCCCTGGTGTTCTGGCTGACCCACCCTCCGCCCAGAAAGAGGTTGTGCAGGGTCGCAGTGCTCCCGTCACCTCATCCCCCAAGCCAGCCAAGGTTGTCCAGGCCCCAGAAGGCAGCCCTAGCTCCCAAAAAGAGGCTGTCCAGAGTATAGAAGGCGGCCTTGCTCCTCTCATCAAGGATGAGGCTGTTCGAGGCCTGACTGCTTCCACTCTCCGCCCCCCCCAGCAGGGTGAGGTTGTTGGCGGCTCTGCAGTGAGCCCCATCTCATTTCCAACCCAAAAGGAGGCTGTCCAGGGTCCTGGTGCTTCTGCTGCTCCGTTTTCCACCCAGAAAGTGATTGTCCAGGACACTGCTGTTCTCCCTGCCCTCTCCTCCGTGGGCAAGTTGTCCCCCAGCCCGGGAGGCCTTCCTGCCCCAGTACTGATGGGGGCAGAGGCCAGTCTAGAGTCGCAGCTTGTCCCTGACTCCATTGAGGGCAAGATGCTCCCAGAGACAGCCAAGGAGGAGGAGGTGGCCCTGGCTGCTGACCTGGAGATTTTTCTGGATACTCTGCGGAGCATGGAGCCCCCGGAGATCCTCCGTACTCACCGGCTGCCACGAGCCCCCCGCTCCTCCTACCTGGCCATGTACGCCACGTTGCCCGCCATCGAGGAGGACCAGCCTGGCCCATGCGTGCTGGGACCCGGCCCCCAAGAGGTGCCCACACGAGAAGAGAAAGAGGAGGAGGAGGAAGAAGAGGAGGAAGAACCAGAGAATCCTTACTTAAGCGATGATGAGAAGCTCCAGCGTAGGCAGGAGAGCTCCAGGCCCAGCTCCTCCTGGGCCTCTCGCCCTGCCAGGTCCCCCCAGGCCTCTAGTTCTCCTCTGGAGATGATGAAGAAGCACGTAGCAGATGCCAAGGGCCCCCACCCAGAGCTGGGGCCCGAGTGGCAGGCGGGGAGCAGGCCCATTTCCCGTCTTGGAGGCAGCCTTCTCTTTGGCGGTCGGGTGCCTGGCACCCAGGAGGCCCCCACCTTGGAACCACTGGGCACAAAACTGTCTGCTCTGCCACCCCACGTGGCACCAGGGCTCAGGAAGGTGCCAGGACAGCTGCCTCTGCTCTGCAGTGAAAGGCCACTGCCAGAGAAACCTGCATGTGCCCGGCCCCTGGAGGAGTGGGTGAGTGAGGCCTTGGGTGAGCAAGGGAGGGTGCCTGGCCTCGCCTGGGGCAGGGTCTGGATGGTATGAGGACCATGGTGCTGGGAACAGAGTCTCGAGAAGCCAGAGGATTGGGTCTGATGTCTAGTTCAGTGTGACCTTACACAAGCCAATTCTTTCTGGGCCTCAGTTGCCCTATTCACACAGCAGAAGGTTTGCACTGTGAAGTCCAAAGGGCTTAGTGGCCCTGATCTCTTGGAAGCTGGGGAAGGGGAGCAAGAGGCACCCACCCCTGGGATGGGGTGACAAGGTCCCTGGAGGTTGGTGACATCCTCTGCAGGCCAGCTCCTTGGGAGTGGAGGCCAACAGGGAATATGTGGGATCCTCGGAATGGCAGGTTGTGGGGAGGCGGTAAGGAGGCAACTCTGTAAGACTTTTTATCACCTCCATGCCAGAGCCCAGCATTGAAGACCCAGGGCAAGCGGAACACCAGGCCTGGAAAGGTAGGGTGGGCACGTGGGGTGGGGGGGCAGCCGGAAGCAAGGACCTAGGGACAGGGCCTGAGGATTTCCTCTGTGTCTTCTCCAGATGATCCTCTTCTCAGAGCCTGGCTGCCAAGGCAGCAGCAAGGAGGTCTGGCAAGACGTTGCCGACACCTCCGGCTGGGCCAGCATGGCCTCCGTGAGGGTGGTTCGAGGCTGGTGAGCGCAGACTGCCAGGGCGGGGCTGGGGGGCTGCTTGTGGACCTGGGGGATGCCGGGGCAGTGAGATGTGCCCAGGCCAACCTGGCAGAAACCCCTTTCAGCCACCCCGCCTTGTGGGTACGTCCTCTCCCCACCACTGACCCTGGGTCTCTGTGCCCACAGTTGGGTGCTATACGAAGAACCAGAGTTCCGGGGCCGGAAGCTGGTCCTGCCGGAAGGAGATTTGGAACTAGGAGCCCTGTCGCCAGCATGGAGCAAGCAAGGCATTGGCTCCCTGAGGCGGGTTGTCCGGGTGAGTGGCTGGGAGCGGGGGTCAGATGTTGCCCTGCCTTCCCCAGGCCCCAGCTCCTGAGGAAGGGGACAGCCGCAGGTGCCTGGAGTTGTCTATAGGTAGTCGCCTCTAGCTTCTTGACCTCCAAGCCACCTGGGGAAGAAAGAGGTTTTGGGGTGCACAGCCTGGCTTGGGGAGGGGCAGGCAGAGGCCAAGCCCCAGCTTCGGAAAGCAGCCTGGGGAAGTCTGAGCTGGCATTGGAGAAGGTTCGGTTAGAGCAACAGAAATGGGGGGAAGGGTCTGTGGGTGCTGGCCCACCACCCAGGGCCCAGGATTTCAGGCCCACATGCAGACTTAGGGTGCCACAGGCGTCTGTTCATTCATTTGCTCACTGATGCTGCTTAGTAGTTTGCTGTGTGCCAGGCACCGTGCCAGGCAGTGGGTTGGAGGAGGAGACCTGCCCTCTGCCCTCTGCCCTGCAGGACTCATGTACATGAGCGTATGAGGGTTGGGTTTGAAGCAGGAAAGCCATATAAGCAGATTAGGGATTTATAAACATCTCTCTGGCTGCCGGGAGGAGAAATCCCTGAGCCGGGAACATGAGGCAGGGCTGTGATTTCCAGGTGAGGGGCCCCTCTGAATTTTGAGGGAGAGGTGTGTGGTTTGAAAAGGCATAGTCAAGGGGTGCCTGGGTGGCTCAGTCGGTTAAGCGGCCGACTTCGGCTCAGGTCATGATCTCGCGGTCAGTGAGTTCAAGCCCCGCGCCGGGCTCTGTGCTGACAGCTCAGAGCCTGGAGCCTGTTTCAGATTCTGTGTCTCCCTCTCTCTGACCCTCCCCCGTTCATGCTCTGTCTCTCTCTGTCCCAAAAATAAATAAAAAACGTTGAAAAAAAAATTAAAAAAATAAATAAACGTTAAAAAAAATGAAAAAAAAAATGAAAAGGCATAGTCAATATTCTAGTTTCATATCCGTAAAGTGGGGGGAAAATACCGTTTTCATAACCCAAATTTACAAACTACCAAAATTAAGCTGGGTAACACCATCTTGACCACCAGGGAGACACAGAAGAGAAAGCAATAGCTCTGAAAGCAAGGCCGATCAGATTTTTTTTTTTTTTTTTTTTTTTTTTTTTTTTTTTTAATGAAAGTACAAATAACCCTAAGACAGAGCTGTTGCAATCCTCCTGGTAAGAGAGGGCGAGAGCTGACGAGTCTTAACTAGGGCAGTGGCCCAGCTATGCGAAGGGGGAATAGTTTTGAAAGCCTCTCCAGAAACACCCAAGTGTTTGTGGACAATTTATTGTGAGCTTCTCACAATAAATTCATCTTCATGTAGGAGGTAACGAGGTACGGGAGAAAAAAAACAAGGGCTTTGAAGTCAGGTGGACCTAGTTTCATGTCATTCGTTCAGCATTGATTGGGTGCCTAGTGTGTTCCAGGCACGTGGGAGGTGCTGGTTGCAACAGAGAACAAAAACTACATTGCTCTGTTCTTTGCCCTGCTACGCACAGGCTTTGTGCCCTCGGGCAGGCCGCTCAACTTCACTGAGCCTCACTTTCCTAGCCTGTGAATGGAGTCATAACTCCCGTTGGGAGGGCCAAGTGGGATGGGGTAGGGCACGCCCTTAGCATCGTCCCCTGCCCTCAGTAGATGCTTCCTAAGCGTTTGATGAGGAGTGAGGGAATGAAAACGATCCTAGTGGGGAAGAAACACCCAGAATGCAGATAGGATCCGCTGCTGCCTAGGATAAGATGTGGGTAGAAGCCAGTCCGGACAAGGGCGGGAATTGTACACAGAGGAAGAGTCAAAGTTAGGCCTCAGGAAGTGGCTGTCCATCCAGTTCGTCTCTCAACTGGGCTGGAAATCAGGCTATCCGGGGCATGGCAATTGGCAGGCTCTTGCTGGGAACTTTGGTAACCGGTACCAAAGGCCCAGCGCCAAAGAAAGGGCTTTGGTCTCAGGCTCGTGTGGCCGACCTTGCAGAGAACACCCCAGTCACCCTCCTGGCTTCTGCGGAGATGGCCACAGAGGTTTCCCAGAAGTTCCCTGGGGCCTGGGCTGGACAGACTTGAGGAAGCAGATACTGGTGGGGAGGTAGTCTCTGAGGGGTTCTGTTTCACTCTTCCTTTTCCACCTCTCTCCTTCTGCAGGACTACATTACCCCAGAGATCATCTTGTACTCTGAAGAGAGCCTCAAGGGGGAGCAAGTGAAGCTAACGGATGCCTTGGAGGACCCCCAGGGCCTGGAGAGGCCCCTGCAGGTGGCATCTGCCACTGTCTCTGCAGGACTGTGAGTCTGGGCTATTCTGGAATCCCTTCATTTGGCATTCATTGTGCTGGGGACATAGAGGTGATAGGACACAGCTCTTGCCCTCAAGAAGTGCTTAGTCTACTGGAGGCCACAGTCGAGTAAGAAGACGGTGGCAGAGTTCTGGGATGGGGGAGCATAGAAAAGCACCAAACCAGAGAAGAGCACCTGAAGTCAGAGAAGCCTTCTTGGAGGAGGAAGCACCTCAGCTGGGGTGAATTGGCCCCAGAAGAATCTCAGCACAGTGAGAGCAGGGCACGAAGGGCTTTTGTATATTTTGTTCACTGCTGTATCCCTGATGCCTGAAGCAGAGGCCAGCACAGGGTTGATGCCTCTAAAATATTTGTTAATTGAATGGGGAAGAGTATATCTAGCAGAGGGAACAACACCCGCCAAGGCCCAGAGGTGAGAGATCTAAGCCTCGAAAGTTCAGGCTGGCCCAAGAAGGCAGCAAGTGGGGAGATGTGAGGCCCAGGAAGAAGGCAGGGAGACAGATCAAAGGGCCTCTGTGCATCTGGGCTGTATTGTGGGCTAACGGGGAACTACTTGGGGTCCCTAAGTGGGTATGTGTGCAGGAGAGAACTCTCCAGCTGCTGCATGAAATTAGAGAGTGCCAGGCCAGAGGAAGGGGGACTGATGGAGTGGTTACTGCAAGAGATTATGGGGGCCTGGGGTGCCTGGGTGGCTCAGTCGGTTAAGCCTCTGACTTCGGCTCAGGCCATGATCTCTTGGTCCATGAGTTTGAGCCCTGCTTCGGGCTCTGTGCTGACAGCTTGGAGCCTAGAGCCTGCTTCAGATTCTGTGTTTCTGTCTGTCTCTGCCCCTCCCCTCCACCGTGCTCTGTCTCTGTCTCTCTCTTTCAAAAATAAATCAACATTTAAAAAAATTAAAAAAAAAGATTATGGGGGCCTGAAATATCCCCCAGCATCCCCTTGCTGGGGGGCCTCTTCTCCTAAAACTTCTTCCCTCTAAGCCTTCCCCCCATCCACCAGTCTGTGTCCCTGGGTATCTGGGATACAGCCGCCTCTCTGCCTCCCCCCCACCAGGTGGCTGCTGTACCCTAAACCCTTCTTTGAAGGCACTCCCTACATCCTGGAGCCTGGAGAATACCCCACCTCGGAGGCCTGGGGTACATCAGACCCCAGTGTGGGCTCCTTAAAGCCCATGAGATTGGTAAGGGGCAGGTGGTCCCAAGTTACCTTGTCCTGGAGCCTGGGGGAAGAAGCAGGGCCTGGGAGCTGCTTCTGGGAACGGGGGCTGAGGACAGGGGGAATTAACCCAAGGGATGGGGGAGAGGGAAGTCACGGGGTTGGGCATTTTTAGGGGGGTCTCAGGATCAAGTAATTCCTGAGTCACCAGCCCCATCTGTCTTCCTCTATCTCTGGGCTGGTGTCTCAGCTCTGTCTCCTCTGCAGGGCTGCCCAAATGTGGAGAGGCCAGGGGAGCCCAAGGTAAGAGTCTGGGCTGCAGGGTCAAGGAGGGCCTTTGGGTGGGTTGTGTGTATTTGTATGGCTCTCATAGGCTGAAGTGGAAGACAGGAGAAGAGAGTGCTGGGAAACAGAAGCTGAGAAGCTGGGTCTGGAAGGGTGGAATCCTATGAGCTCACTGGGAAATGGCTTCTGATGTGTAAGGACCAGGTCAGAGGTCAGAGAAGAGGCAGGAGTTACCTAAGGGAATGGAGCTCAGTGAGAGAGTAGGAGGACTTAGCTCTGGGCTGAGGCTGGGCAGAGCCATCTGGGCTGGCTGAGTGTATTTGGGTCCAGATGCCTCCCCACAACCCTCCCACCACCCTTTCTGCCAGGTTGTGGTTTATGAGGCCACAGGCTTTCAGGGCCAGAGCTGGGAAGTAAGCAGAGACATCTACAACCTTCAGAAACCAGAGGACAGCCAGAGCCCCCACCTGGCCTCCGTGGGGTCCCTGCGAGTTCTTGGGGGCTGGTGAGGACTCAGAACCTTTCCTTCTACTTCATCCTCCCTTCTGGCCTCTACCCTCAGAGATGGGGAATGCCCCGGGCTGCCTAGGGGTGGGGGTAGCTGTCTTACCCACCCGAGGTCCTTCCCTGACCCTGTCTGTCTGCCTCTGCCTTTTCCCAGCTGGGTGGGCTACCAGAAAGCAGGCTTCCGGGGCCACCAGTATCTGCTGGAGGAAGGGGAATATCCTGATTGGTCACACTGGGGAGGCTATGACGAGGTGCTGACCTCCCTGAGGGTCATCCGGACGGTAAGCAGGAGCAACTGGGCCATCCCTCTGCCTGTGGGTACAGGCGGACTCCCCCCAGTACAATCTGTTGAGCGAAGAGTTTGTGCTCTCTTTCCCTGTTCTCCAGAGCAGCTGGAAGTGTTCCCTGAGGTCTAGCTTCTCTCCGGCCTGCTGCCTTTCCCCGGGCCACACTCACTGATCCGCCTCATTCCAAAGTCCCCTGGTGGGCTGCGTCCGCGGGGCCTGGGCACTCCTTGGGGTTTCCGTGGGTGGGCAGGAGAAACCTGACTATCCCTGGGGCCCAGGACTTCGGGAACCCGGCCGTGGTGCTGTTTGAGGCCATGGACTTCGAAGGGCACGGCGTGGAGGTGAGCGAGGCATTGCCGGACGTGGAGCTGGCGCGACACGGCCCCCACACGCAGGCCATCCACGTGCTCAGCGGCGTGTGAGTGACCCTGGCTCCGGGAGCTAGGCGGGTCTGGAGCGGCTCCAGCGGAGGAGCCGGTTTCGCCCTGCTGACCCGCGCCCCGTCCTTCCTGCAGGTGGGTGGCCTATGAGAAGGTGGGCTTCTCCGGGGAGCAGTACGTCCTGGAGAAGGGCGTGTACCGCAACTGCGATGACTGGGGAGCGGGCAACAGCGCCCTCGCCTCGCTGCAGCCAGTCCTGCAGGTGCGTGCCGGCGGTGGGGGCGGGGCCATGGGGGAGGGGCTTAGTGCCTGGGAGGTGCCCCCGCGGTGGGGGCGGAACTGGAAGAAGCCGGCTAGGCGCGCGTGGGGCGGGGCCTCTGGGAAGGGGCGGAGCTAATGCCTGCCTGAGGAGCGGGAGTGCCTTGGAAAGGGTAGGGAAACTGAGGCTAGAGTCTGGCACTCTCCTTGAGTCTCGAAACTTTGGGCCCTCCCTGCAGGTCGGGGAGCACAATCTGCACTTTGTCTCAAAGGTAAGGAGCCTGTGGGGGTCTGTCTCCTTTTCCCCATTCTCTCCCACTGCATCGCCCTCCATTCTCATCTCTTTCTGTCTCTACCTCCAGATTCAGTTTTTCTCCGGCCCCAACTTCCTGGGCGACCACATCTCCTTCGAAGATGACCAGACCTCTCTGCCTGCCTCCTTCCAGCCCCAGTCCTGCCGTGTCCACGGCGGCAGGTGAGGACGTGGGGGAGGTGGGAAGTGGGGCGCACCTGCCCAGAAGTGCTTAACTCAGCTTGGAGATCTGGGCTGCAGGAAGGTCTTTCAAATGATTTCTTTCCTTGGGCTTCCTTGAGATTAGCTATTTTGTCCCGAAGCATTCAATCTTAACACAAACAAAGTAAAATAAAGTTTTAATGGAAAACCTAAAACCTGATGGTATAATATAAAGAACCCCAATCTTGTTTCATGTATCTCTCTGCCTTTTCTTTTCTTTTCTTTTCTTTTCTTTTCTTTTCTTTTCTTTTCTTTCCTTTTTAGTGGAGGATTTAAAATCCCCAACCCTTGGGGCGCCTGGGTGGCTCAGTTGGTTAACCATCCAACTCTTGGTTTCAGCTCAGGTCATGATCTCACAGTTTGTGTGTTCGAGCCCCTCATCGGGCTCTGGGCACTGGGCTGTCAGCTCCGAGCCTGCTTGGGATCCTCTCCCTCTCTCTGCCCTTTCCTTGCTTGTGCTCTCTCTCTCTCTCTCTCTCTCTCTCTCTCAAAACAAATAAATAGACCAAAAAAAAAAAAAAAAAATCCCCAACTAAACATAAAGTTTCACAGGTAAATACTTCAACATATATCTCTAATAAGAAAGAAACCCTCCCAACCCGCATAGCCACAGTTTATTATCACATCTTCTAAAATAAATAACTTGTTAATATTACCTAGTACCCAGTCTATGTTCAAATTTCTCCCATTGTCTCAAAAAATGCCTTTGTGAAATTGGTTTGTTTTTCTCAGAATCCAAACAAGGTCCACACATTGCTTTTGGTCAATTGGTCTTTAATTTATAGTAGTTCCCCTTCCTTCCCTTTGTTTTATACCATTTGTTTGTTTAAAGAAACCCAGTAATTTGCCCTGTAAGTTTCCCATCTTCTGTATTTGGCTCATTGCTTCCTTGTGGTGTCTTTTTTCCCCTTTGTGCCCCATATTTCCTGTAAACTGGTAGATCTGAAGGCTTGATGAGATTCAGGGTGTTTTCTGGGCAAGAAATCTATGTAGGTGGTACCCTGTACTTCTTACTACATTACCTCATGCACAGGTCTGGCTGTCCCACCTTTAATGATATCAAGATGCCTACATTATAAGATCTGCAATTTATCTCTCACCTAATGGTTTTAGCATCCACTGATGATATTTGCCTAGACTCACTAATTCTTTAGAGGTTGCAAAATGATGGTTTTAAGATTTTGGGTATTCCTTCTATAGATGTTATTTGGAATACTTCCATAAAAAAGAACTTTCCTTTTCAACTATTTGCTTACCTGAAATACTTTATACAAAAAAGGCAGTTTGCTCCTTTTCCAAGGATCAATTCTCTTGATCAATTTTCAGGATAATTTCTGAACTGGTTGGTGCCCTAGCAACCTCGAGAGCTGAGTAATGAAGTATTGTTTTTTAAGTGTTGTTACGAATGCATGGATTTATATGCAATTGAAATGTCTTAGTGCATTTCTGTGCTCTAATCATTCTATCTTTGGCAAATGGGAGCCCCTTCAGGTTGCCTGCTTCTGAGATGACTCCAATAGTTTTTTTGTGATTTCCTTGTTTTTCTGGTACAATAAGATGCTCTAGGATCACTTTGTACATTTTTCCCCTAAACTTGGAATCAGTTATGTACCAAGGGACTCTGATTCCAATGGTATTTAGATGGAAGCTGGGTGTTTCAAAACTATAATACTAAATTACTACTAACAGCATAAAGCAGTGAATGCTGTTTGAGGCTTCTCCGTGGTTCTTTTTGTCCTCGGGACATTCACTAAAATCCCTTTTGGTATGAACAGTTCAAAATATCATTTTTAAGACATTTGAAATAATACTTGTGTGTGTGTGTGGTTATGCCACCAACCTGATATACAGTTAGGTTCATTTGTTTTATTTAATTTATTTAAATTTTTAAGAATACTTTTCATTTTTATTTATTTTTTTAGAGAGAGAGCATGCACAAGTGGGGGAGAGGGGCACAGGAAGAGAGAGAGAGAGAGAGAGAGAGAGAGAGAGAGAGAGAGAGAGTATTTTAAGCAGGCTCCATGCTCAGTGTGGAGCCGACATGGGGCTCGATCCCATGACCCTGGGATCATCACCTGAGCTGAAACCAAGAGTCAGAAGCTCAACCGACTGAGCCACCCAGGCACCCCTAATTGTTTTTGCATTACATAAAGCATTTACAATATCCCTGTCTTAGCTTGGGCTGCTAACAAAATATCATAGACTGGGGGTGGGGGGTGTGTTTGAACAACAGGTATTTGTTTTATCACAGTTCTGGAGGCTGGGAAGTTCAAAGTCAAGGTGCAGGTTCATTTGGCTCTCCTGTGAGGGCTTGCTTCCTGGCTGGTAGATAGCAGCCTTCTTCCTGTGTCCTCACCTAGTGGAGACAGCACTTCCTCCTCTTATAGGGACACTGTTCCCATCATGGGGCGCCACCCTCCTGACCTCATGTGAACCTTCCAAAGGCCATCGTTTTTGAGGTTAGGGCTTCAACATGTGAATTTTGGAGAGACATTCAGTCCAGAACAGTTCCAAAGCCAAGTCAGTCAATAAGATCTATCTCTATCCCTGCGATCTTTCCCCCCGCTCCTTCCCCATAGGTAATCTTTTTCTTTCTCTTTTTAGTGTTTAGTTAATTCATCTATTGGGTTTTTTTTATGAAAATATAAGCAAATATACTCTCTTACATAAATTTGCATCTAACTATAGAAGCCAAGTATATTTGTTGCCCTTCTCCCTCATTTTCTTTTTTTTTTTTAATTTTTTTTTTTCAACGTTTATTTATTTTTGGGACAGAGACAGACAGAGCATGAACGGGGGAGGGGCAGAGAGAGAGGGAGACACAGAATCGGAAGCAGGCTCCAGGCTCCGAGCCATCAGCCCAGAGCCCGACGCGGGGCTCGAACTCCCGGACCGCGAGATCGTGACCTGGCTGAAGTCGGACGCTCAACCGACTGCGCCACCCAGGCGCCCCTCAATTTTTTTTTTTTTAAGAGAAGCAGACTATAAACGCTGTTCTGCACCTTTTTTCCCTAACAGTTTGGAGATCACTTTACATCCCCTTAAGAGCTCTTTCTCATTCCTTTTTACTGCTGTATTATTATCCTCGACACTCTTAGTTGATTCAACAATCCGCCACTGATGGACACTCAGGCTGCTTCCACTCTTTGTCCTTGCAGACAGTGCTGTATGAAAAGGCTTGTGCGTGTGCCATTTCATGTTTTTGAAGGAGGTTTTGAGATTCCACGAAATGGGACTGCGAGTAATTGTGAACAGAGTTCTGCTCGATGTTGCCAAATTTCCCTCCATAGGGGCAGCAGGATTTCATCCAGTCAGTTCTTAAGTCTTGACCTCAGTCTCTGCTGCTCAGGGCCTGTTCATCCTTGACCTCCCATAGACGAGGGGTGGCGGGGGGGGGGTGGTCACAATCAAGTCTGCATCCACTCTGCTGCATCTCAGAGGGTCTGGGAAGGCCAAGCACAGGACAGGGCAGGCTCAAATACCTACTTATGCCCTCCTACTCTTCCCCTTCCCTAGCTGGATCCTGTTTGATGAGAAGAACTTTGAAGGTGACCAGCACATTCTCTCCGAGGGCGAGTTTCCCACTCTCACGGCCATGGGCTGCCTAGCCTCCGGAGTCCTGGGCTCTCTCCAGAAGGTACCCCTGGTGAGTACCCTTGTCCAGTTCCGGGCAACCACTGAGGCAGGGGATGCTGCTGGGGGAGTGTGGGCGCCGAGTCTGTCCTCACTGTCGGCTCGGCTGCTGGGGCTTGAATCCAGTCTTCCTCAGAACGACCCCAGCTTCCCCTGACCCCATGGCTTCAAAGTCAGTTCCACTTACTAGAGATTTATTGAGCACCCACTGTGACAGGTCTTGGGGACACTGACACAAACCAGACACAGCCCTGATGTCAAGGAACCCATGACCACACTGACATAAAGATTACAATGCAGAGTGGTGTGTCCAGATGCAGAGGTGGTATGGGGACAGTAGGGACTAGCGCCTCTGGGGTGGGCAGGGGACGGCAGCCAGACTGCTGAGGTGGGGCTTCTGTGCAGGAAGGAGTGGAACAGAGAGCCATCTCTGCTGCGCGGTGGAGGACAGAAGGGTGGGACAAGGCAGTGGGGTTGCTGCTACAGTAAGCCAGAATAAACGATGATGTCCTGCACCAGGGAGGAGACGGAGGGACGTGACACAGGCCATGTTAAGGAGTCAGAGTCTATAGGACCGGGTGGGCCCGCTGTTAGAGCACAGCAGACAGCTGACCACTGAGCCCCTACCAGGCTCTGGGCAGTGTTTCAAAGGCTTCCATGCACTAAGATGTTTAGTCCTCACCAAAGCCCGAAGAGGTTTGTTACTACCATCCGCTCCCTTTTCCACATGTGAAACTGAGGCACAGAGAGGTCATGCGACTTGCCCCAGGTCACACAGCTGGTAACAAGCAGAGCCAGGTTCTCCCAGAGGCAGCCCAGCTGCTGAGTCCAAGCTTTACAACTATGTGCTGGGCTCTGAACGCAGACAGACCGGATTCTGAAGCCCAGCTCGAGGGATTTGAGCAAGTGGTTTAATCTCCTCCAGACTCAGTTTCCCCTCTGTTAAGCAGGGATAATCAGAGCACCTACCTTATAAGGTTGTTGAGAAGTTATAACGAGGTCAGGTAAAACACTTAGCACAGAATCTGGTGTGTGGTAAGCCCCGAATACGTGAGAACTGCTATAATTACCCATATTATTATTATTATTATTACTGTTCTTAGAAGTACCATGGACTGGCACTAGGGGGAGGTTTGAGGGGACAGTAGGGGGCCCAGTCTGGTACATGCTGCATCTGAGAATCTGGGGGACACCCAGCTGGGGGTGTCCAGGAGCCCAGGACCCTGTGAGGCAGACCTCAGGAGGGAAGAGGGCCTGAAATACTGATCTGGGAATCGGAGTATCTGGAATTGGGGGCTGAGTCTGGCGCCGGGGCTCTCTCAGCCTCACCCCTTCTCCATACCCCTGGCCCCAGCACTTTTCAGAGCCCTCCATTTTTCTGTATGGACTGGAGTGTTTTGAAGGGAAGGAGATCGAGCTGGACAGGGAGGTCCGCAGCCTGCAAGCCGAGGGCTTCAACAACCACGTGCTGTCCGTGCGGATCAGGGGGGGCGTGTGAGTGTGTTGGGGGGGCATAAGGGCGGGGGCTGCTAGGGAGCGAGGGCTGGGTCTCTGGCCTCTTGCCCCTTCCCACCTCCCCTCCACTCCCCGCCCCCATCCAGGAGGGAGGGAAAGGTTCAGGCTAAGGAGGGTCTTGGACCCCAGCCCAGGTTCTCCAGGACCCTCTGCTCTGCAAACTGCCACTTCCCAGCCTCCCTCTCCTTCCTCGGGACCCTAACACCAGGCAGAGAAGTCTCAGCATGAGAGAAAAGGAGACGGAGAATGTTCTCTCATCTGTGCCTCCTCCTCTGTCTGTGTGTCTGTCTGTCTTCCTCTCTGCATCTCTGGCACCTGCTGAACCCAGCTGGGTGCTGTGTGAGCACAGTGACTTCCGGGGACGCCAGTGGCTGGTGGGCAGCTGTGAGATCACCAACTGGCTGACTTACAGCGGGACGCAGAGGGTGGGTTCCCTCTACCCCATCAAGCAGGTGGGTAGCGTGTCGGGTTGTGTGTTTCCCATATTTCCCAAACTCAGCCTTTGTGTATTTTTGTCACAGTTTTGCCACGTTGTCATTCCTCTTGAACCATTATCTACTTAACACTTTTCTCTAAACCAACTCACTTGTTTTTTACACTTTGTCCTTATCCTAAGGGCTGATAACCATAAAATCATGGGTTTGATGTGTATGTATGATTTTTCTTTACTTGACATGATAATAAACACAGTACCGTTGAATTTTTAGCAATAAGTTCATCCACTTAGGGTTAAAAATCATCTCACGTACCAATCAGCAATAATAAGCAGGCCTCACTCTGGGAGACACTATCCACTCCTGAGTTTCTCCGTCTGTGAGCACGTGTCTGGACCTGTTTCCCATTTATGTGCATGTGCGTTGAGGTGGAGGCATGGCCGTGGTGTGTGTGTGTGTGTGTGTGTGTGTGTGTGTGTGTGTGGGCACGCACACATGCCTGTCTGAGGATATTTCTGTGGCCGTGATATCATTTGTATCCACGTGTCTGTGCTTCGCAGGTGACACGGTTGGGTGTGAGGTGTGTATATGACTACACGTGCCTGTTTTTGTGACACTGTTGAGACAGTATGAGGGTATTTGTGTGGCCCTTGTATTCACACTCTTAGGGCATCATTTCTAGAAGAAACCTTGGAGGTTATCTCCGGCCCTCACATTTACAGTTGGGGAAATAAAGGTCCACAGAAGGGAACAAGGATTCGCTCTGTAATCTTGGGCAAGTACTGTACCTCCATGGACCTCACTGTCCTCATCTTTAAATGTTAAAAAAGAATTTCTTAATGTTTATTTATTTTTGAGAAAGAGAGAGACAGAGTGCAAGCAGGGGAGGGGCAGGGAGAGAGGGAGACACAGAATCTGAAGCAGGCTCCAGGCTCTGAGCTGTCAGCACAGAGCCCGACGCGAGGATTAAACTCACGAACTGTGAGATCATGACCTGAGCCGAAGTCGGATGCTTAACCAACTGAGCCGCCCAGGCGCCCCTCAATTTCTTCATCTTTAAAAGAGGGATGACATAAGGGTGCCTGGCTGGCTCAGTTGGTAGAGCACATGACTCTTTTTTTTTTTTTTCAACGTTTATTTATTTTTGGGACAGAGAGAGACAGAGCATGAACGGGGGAGGGGCAGAGAGAGAGGGAGACACAGAATCGGAAACAGGCTCCAGGCTCCGAGCCATGAGCCCAGAGCCCGACGCGGGGCTCGAACTCCCGGACCGCGAGATCGTGACCTGGCTGAAGTCGGACGCTTAACCGACTGCGCCACCCAGGCGCCCCGGTAGAGCACATGACTCTTGATCTCAGGGTCGTGAGTTTGAGCCCCATGTTGGGTGTAGAGATTACTTACCAAAAAAACTAAAAAAATAAAATCTGTTGAATAAAATAAAATGAGGGGGTGCCTGGGTGGCTTAGTCGGTTATGCGTCTGATTTCGGCTCAGGTCATGATCTCACCACTTGTGAGTTCAAGCCCCGTGTCGGGCTCTGTGCTGACAGCTCAGAGCCTGGAGCCTGCTTCGGATTCTGTGTCTCCCTCTCTCTCTGCCCCTCCCTCGCTCATGCTCTGTCTCTCTCTCTCTCTCTCTCAAGAATAAATAAAACATTAAATTTTTTAAAATAAAATAAAATGAGGATGACATATATGATGGAATTTTCTGGAGGACTAAAGACAGACAGTGTTTATAAAGCCCGCAGGATGGTACTTGAGTGGGTAGGCATTCCACACACGTTAGGTATGATTCTTCTGTTATTACCATCACCACTATTCAAGGCCGCCGGCCGATTTGTGGCAGAGCCTGGTCTGATGTGTGACAGCTGGATGCCCTCCCCACCACGGTACTTCTTCAGCATGGACGTGTGTGTGTGTGTGTGTGAGTGTGTGTGTCTGTATTCCTGCATACATCCATCCTTTTAGCAAACATGGGGTGTGGGGTAGGCCGGGGGAGGGGCCTGCACATCACTTAGGAAGCGTGTTTGCACGGCTGTGTGTATCCGTGTGTTTGTATCTGCCACAAACTTCTGTGCCACCGTGTGGACCTTGGGTGTTGCTGCCAGTGCGTCCCTCTGCACACGGCTGTGGGTGTTTGTGGACGCGGAGCCGTGTGGCCGTGGGTGTGCACCACGGATGTGCCCCCCGGTGCATGGGTGTGAAAGAAAGGGTGGCTTAGAAGCAGGGCCCAGGAAGGGTTCAGGGCATGGAGGAGGGCTTGGGAGCTTGGGATCCTGGCGGGTCCAGAGTTGAGGGTGTCGGGGGCCCAGGTGGGAGCATCCCTGCCCAGGGGTCCCTCACTCAGCCTCCCCTGCTCACCAGCGCCGGGCTTATTTCCGCCTCTGGAATACCGCACTGAGGGGATTCCTGGCCATGCCGGACCATGTGGAGGACATGAAGGCGGGCCGTGTGGTGGTCTCCCAGCCCCAAGAGGGAGGCAGCTTCATCTGGTACTATGAGGACGGGCTGCTCAAGAACCAGGTACGAGTTGAGGGGCGGGGACAGGGACCCCAGAGCCTCAGGCACTCAAAGGCCCGTTTCCAGGGGAAATGCCAGCCTGCCCGTCAGAAGCAGGACCTGCCCTTGGGCCAGAGAGATAGAGAGATACACACAGATGCCAGGACCCTGGGCAGGTAGAGGATGCAGGCGCCGCTTCCCTGGGCAGTTCGGGCTCTTCTCTGGGCCTCGGTTCCCCATCTGTTGAACCAGACCCTTCTAAGGGACCTGCCAGCTCTGATATCCTGGGGAGAACTTGGGTCCTATTAGTAATGACAGATTCATGGGGCGCCTGGGTGGCTCAGTCGGTTAAGCCTCCGACTTCGGCTCAGGTCACGATCTCACGGCTCGTGAGTTCGAGCCCCGCATCGGGCTCTGTGCTGACAGCTCAGAGCCTGGAGCCTGCTTCGGATTCTGTGTCTCCCTCTCTCTCTGCCCCTCCCCCACTTGTGCGCACGCGCTCTCTCTCTCTCTCTCTCTCTCTCTCTCAAGAATAAATAAACATTGGGGCGCCTGGGTGGCGCAGTCGGTTAAGCGTCTGACTTCAGCCAGGTCACGATCTCGCGGTCCGGGAGTTCGAGCCCCGCGTCGGGCTCTGGGCTGATGGCTCAGAGCCTGGAGCCTGTTTCCGATTCTGTGTCTCCCTCTCTCTCTGCCCCTCGCCCGTTCATGCTCTGTCTCTCTCTGTCCCAAAAATAAATAAACGTTGAAAAAAAAAAAAAATTTAAAAAAAAAAAAAAAAAAAAAAAGAATAAATAAACATTAAACAATAATAATAATGATGATAGATTCACTCGACAAACATCTCCCGAGCACCTACTATGTGCTAGGCCCTGTTCTAGGGGCCGGGAATACAGCAGTGAGAAGACAGAAATGACTCCTGCCCTCCCGAAGCCTACATCGTAGGAGGGGAGAGACAGAGACAATTTAAATGAGTCAAATATCTCTGTGCCTTAGGTGATGCGAAGCGCAGGAGAAAAAAGTAACTAGAGGAGACTAGGGAGTACCCGTAGCTGTGACAAGGCCGACTCTCCCCCAGAGGGTGGCATTTGAGGGAGCCATCTGTGTAGATGTGCGAAGGAAGAGTGTTCCAGGCAGAGGCAGCAACAAGTGGAAAGGCTCTCGGGAGGGAAGGTTACGGCGGTGCGCACCTTTGTAGGCCATCGAAGGGGTTTCGTCTTTTACTTACTCTCCATTTCATAGGTGAGGAAACTAGAGCACAGAGAAGTTAAGTAACAAGCTGAAAGTCACACAGTCAATTAGTGTGTGAGAGCTTGTCCGATGTTAAATCCTGTGCGTTGGGAGTCAGCCATGAAAGTCTTCCTGGACGAGCTACTATTTTTCCAGACCTTTGATGGTCTTTCACACCGAACCCTCACAACAGCCAGCACTCAGGGATTCCCATCCCCAAGGAAAACAAAACTCAGAAGAATTAAGAGATTGGCCCAGGGTCACAGTCCACGAGAGCCAGGATTCAAAGCTGGGCGTGTCAAGGGTGTCGGGCTGGAGGAGACCCTGTGGGGAGGAACAGTGCCTGATCACCTGCTGGGGCCTCAGGTGGCCCCTACCATGAGCCTGCAGGTGATTGGGCCCCCCAGCACGGGCTCCAAGGTGGTACTGTGGGCTGAGAGCCGCCTGCCCCGCCAGACGTGGAGCATCAGCGAATCGGGCCACATCTGCAGCGAGATGTTCGAAGGCCGGATCCTGGATGTGAAGGGTAAGGGGGCTCGTGTGCGGGAGAAGGCACCTGAGGCGGCTGCGGGCAGTGGAGTCCTCAGCAATCTCTGACCATCTTCCCCATCTCTTACCCCTTCCCACAGGCGGCCGGGGCTATGACCGGGACCACGCAGTGCTGTGGGAGGTGGCCAAGGACCGGGCGTCCCAGATCTGGACAGTCCATGTGCTCTGACCACCCCCACCTCCCAGCCCTGGAGGCTTTCCCTGGGATGAAATGTTTTTATAGGTTTTTTTGTCGTTGTTGTAACATAAGCTATTTTCTAATATGCTCCCAAGTATCCTCATCTTTGTGCACCTCGATATTTGGGGCTGGGGTGCGGAATTGTTCACCTGCCTTCTTTGCCCGGTACTCGCCCTACTTTCCTCCCAGCTCAGGTTCTAGGGCTCAGGTGTAAGGTCTCCCTCTGCCACCAGAGGGAGCCCTGGGCCCAGACTAACTGTGAGTGTGGTCTTTAAAGCTGTCTATCCCCCCTCAGTTGATGGGTTCCAAGAGCCTGCCCTGAGTCCAGTCTGGCGCTGAGCTGTGGGGCACAAACACGAGCCAAGCCCCTTGGTACCTGCCCTCAGAGAACTCACAGTCCAGTGGCAGATTTTGACAGGTAGGGTGATACACTGAGGGATAAGAACGGAAGTAGAAGGATGCACCGGGGAGGAACCTGAACCACTTAGGGGCACAGGGCAGGCCGCTCGGAGGAAGGGATGCTCCTTCCTGAGGTGTGGAGAATGGGAAGGAGTCAGCCAGGCTAGGGGGTGGTACAGGGAGAGTGTTCTAGGGAGGCAGACAGTGTGATGGGGTCACAGTGGGCCAGGCAGGGGAAGTGAGTGGGAGACACAACATTCGCCTTGCCCACCAGCACTCCTCTTAATTTCCCCAGGCCTAGAGGTCTGGCCTCTCAGTCAAAGAAGCTAGGACAGGGGGTCTGAGTTCTTAACCCAGCCCAGAGATGGCAGGACCTAGAAGAACAGCCCCCTCCATCACCCAACTGAGCCAGCACTTCCCGGTCCCTTGGCCAAGGTCTTCTAGGAAGAGGCAGGGACGGTCAAGGCCCTTGGGGGCTTCTCTGGGTCTCCCTTCCCTCCTCATAGCTCCCAGTACCACCACCGCAGACCCAGGAGGGTAGAAGTGGTTAGAGCAGTTGTGCGTCCTTCCTGCCTTCCCGGCCTGGGGTCGGCGGGGAGGAAGTGGGCGGCCTCCTCTTCATCCTTCTCAGCACCCCTGCTGGACCAACGTCCAGTATCCGGTGAGGACAGGAGGGTGACTGTGGGGCTGAGCCCTTGCCGCTGGGGACGTCCAGGGATGGGGTTGGGGCTTCCTCTGGGACCATCGTGCCCAAACACCTAGGGATGGGTGAAGCAGGTGCAATTAAAGAGGTTGGTGAGGGTGGCAGGTTCTGGGCCATGTCCCTGCGCAGGGTTCCTAAGGGGAGAGGCCAAGGCACTGGGACTTTGAGGCAGGAACGCTGGGGTCAGCGCCCTCTGGTGCTACCTCTCCTCCTTCCCCTGCATGGGAAGGTCCTTGGTGCTACCGCCAACCTGGCTCTTGGGGCCCAGTGACGTCCAGTGACCACACACGGGACCCCACTCCAAGTACAGGACAACTTTATTGACCTCCAGCTGGGTGGTACTTGCCCCCTGCACATCAGTACCTCCTGGTGTTGGTCATGCCTCCGAGGCACTACCTGTCAATTCCCACAACCTGGTCATCTCTGGCACCAACCCCTCCCGGGGGCTGGGTGGGAGGAGCTTCTCTTGCTAGAGATGGTGGCAGCCGAGCGATGGTCTCAGGGGGCACGGGGCTAGGGCTGAGGCATGTCACCTCAGCTGAGGTAGAAGAACTGGACGAGGATGTGGGCCAGGAAGAGAAGGACACTGCCGCCGCTCAGGCTGCTGAGGGGCGGGGTCGCACTCTTGGGTTTCTTGGTGGTGGTGGCGGCGGTGGTGGTGTTTCCCAGGACTCCGGTCTGTATCTGCAAAAGAAGAAGTAGGACGAGCTCGGGGCACTTGCAAAGCTCATGTTATCTACAGACCTAGTTCCCCCACCCTGATACCATAGTTCTCAATTCTGTCCCTCATGACCACGACTTCTGCCGCAAGGCCCTGCAAGGACAGTTGGTTGCTTCCTGCCATGACACAGCCAAGGTGAAAGGGGGTTCCTCCTCCCCTTACCACGGGACCTTCCTTTCACCTCCGCTAAGCCACCAGCTCCTCCAGGGCATGGGGGATGGGAACCTGTGGTCTCGGCCCCTGATCTGACTAGCTGGGCTAGGGTCTGAGACTCTGAGCCTGTTTCCTCGTCTTCTGAATGAGCCCATCATATAGTCTTGAGGTCCTGTGTCACACGGCCGGGCGGGGAGAAGGTACCTGGCAACGGTTGGGTGGGTGCGGAGGTGGGGAATGTGTGACCTCTTGCTGGAGGAAAGCACCAGATGGTTGATCAAACTGTTCTCAGTGCTTGATCAGGCTGCAACTAAAGCTGCTCTTGATGGAGATGAAGCTGTTTTTGATGGTGATCAAGCTGTTCTTGATGCTTGATCAAGCTGTTCTTGATCAAGAACTTGATGGCTCTGGTCTCCTACCGGGACTAGTGCCCTCAGGGCACATGGGATACTGTGAAAGCTGCCTCCTGGAATAGCAGCTGAGTCTGAGTCTGCAGCTGTTTCTGGAGCAGATTTCCTTCTTCTTTGCATTCCCAAACACACTGGCTTCTCTCCCTGGGGGGATCCCTGCTATCTCCACGACCAGATCAGGTCCAGATCTGGCTCCACCTGATCGTGTCTTGGCCCCTTCCCAACAGGGCCACTTCCCCAGCTCCCCGCGGATTGATGCCTTCCTCACTCAGAGATGCTTCAGTCCTTATCCCACAACACCCCCTTGCGTGCCTCAGTGTGCCTGGTGCCCTGTGAATGCTCCCCAGCCTCAGGTCCAGGATTCTGCCCAGAGACAGACCTCAAGCAGTCTGACCCCAGCCAGAAGGGCTGGAATGCTGGGACCAGGCCCCTGAGTCCTCGGTTCCCCTGCTGGAGCCTGTGTTCCCATGCAAGAAGGCTCAGTGCCGGGAAGCCTGTATTTCCTCCCTCCCATGCCAGGCAGGTCTGGAGAATCCTGGGCGGTGGTGCCAGGGGCTCCCAGGGTCTGTTCTTACCTGAATCATAACCAGGAGACTGATGGTGAGTAGGAGGAAGAGGAAGCCCTTCATCTTGGGGGAATCTTGGTGGCTCTCTTGGTAGCAGCTTTTAGAGATGAAGGCAGGGTTGTCTGCAGGCTGCTTGGCTTGGCTGCTTTTGAACCAGGAGGCAGGGGAGGCGGGGTAGAAGCGGGAAGAAGGAGGGCCCAGGGGTGGGGGTGCTGCTTCCTTTTTACAGAATTCAGGATTGAGTACACCAGGCCCTAGATTCTTAAGGCCCCCTGTAGATGGTGGGTTCTGGATGGGGACCGAGGCCAGTCTGGGGACGGAGGTGGGCAAAACAATGCAGCAGCTGCGGAGACAGTAAGCAGGGCTCTGGGCCTGGAGTCATGCAGAGTGGGCACGGAATCTTGGTTTAATCGCCTATCAACCCTGAGACCCTGGGCCAGAAACTGTCCCTCTCTGACTTTTAACACAAGAGCTGCCAGGGATTAAATGCAATGTAATTAAGACCGGAGCAGGGGAGGGGAGCGGATTTAAGACCTAGAATTTTGTAATTTGGGTACAGAAAATAGCAGATCGGTTGTTTGTACTGTCGACCTTAAAACATTTCTTTGATCAGCAAAAATGGGTTTATTCAGGACGAGCAGAGAATTGCAATTTGGGATAAGCAAGCGACACCAAAAAACCAAGCAAAAGAGAGAAACTTTATTTAAAACAGAAGGAGGAGGAAGTTGGGAGGGGTTGTTTTGAACAAAAGTGCCTGCAAGTCCAGAGTCGTGATGATTTCTCATTGGCTGAGTTGCTGGGTAGTCAGTTTCTTTTAGGAGTTTGCCGTGTACAGTTTTTCCTGTTGGGGTCTGTAAACTGACAGTTCTTTCTGTCATTGAGGTTGAGTGGTATGGCAGGAGAGCTCCCCCTTCTAGCCTCTTTGACTCCATTTTACTGAGGTTTCCTTTTATTTCCACATTTCCTTCTTCTGATCAAGAACTTTCTTGAAAAGCATCTCTGATCAAGAGTCAGGTTTTCCTAGTTCAGTGGCCTTTTGTCCCTCAGTGCCAGGAAGTGCCTTTCCTGGGTGTCATGTCCCAATCCGAGGGCAATTGTACAGGCTGGAAACTCACATCTGAGTGAGAAGGAGGGGAATCAGGAGAATTCTCAGGCACTTCCCAGCTAGAGTCCATAGTTATCAAGGATGTAGTATTGGAGATCATCTCTTTATTGGGTACATTATTTTACAAAGGTTTGACAGGCAACAAGTATAGAATCAAAAGTAACACGACAGGGGTGCCTGGGTGGCTTAGTCAGTTAAGCATCCAACTCTTGATTTCAGCTCAGGTCATGATCTCACGGTTCATGAGTTCAAGCCCCACGTTGAGCTCTGTGCTGACAGAGCCTGTTTGGGATCCTCTCTCTCTCTCTCTCTCTCCCCCTCTGCCCCTCCTCCACTCATGCACACACACACACACACGCACACACACTCTCTCTCTCTCTCTCAAAAGAAATAAACTTAAAAAAAAAAAAAAAGGTAACACTACAATTCCAAATCGTATGGTCGTTCCAAACCAGGAGGACCCTTGCTCTGAAAGTAGCCAACTGAAAATATTGGCACGTATTCCAACTTAGGGGAGAAAAGTTCTCCCTGTGGAGGCAAAACCCCGAGTCCCGTATACCTCCTGGAAATGCCTGCTTAACTTGGCCACAAAAGCAGAACAGTGAATACTCTGCAAGAGCCCATTGAAAGAATTAACTGAGTGCATTTGCAAAGATACGGTGCAGGTGTGAACATAAAGCTCCAGTTGGTGAACTTTTTGCAAAACAGCAAAACTTCAAATGTGTTTTTTGTTTTAATTTTTTTTAACGTTTATTTATTATTGAGAGAGACAGAGCAGGGGCAGAGAGAGGGGGAGACACAGAATCCGAAGCAGGCTCCAGGCTCTGAGCTGTCAGCACAGAGCCCGATGCGGGGCTTGAACTCACAAACCGTGAGGTCATGACCTGAGCCAAAGCCAGACACTTAACTGAGCCACCCAGGCGTCCCTCAGTGTGTGTGCGTGTGTTTTAAATGTCTATTTACTTTTGAGAGAGTGAGTGGGGAAGGTGCAGAAAGAGAGGGGGACAGAGGATTCAAAGTGGGCTCCATGCTGACAGCGGAGGGCCTGATGCTGGGCTCACGAACTGTGAGATCATGACCTGAGCCAAAGTCGGATCCTTAATCGACTGGGCCACCCAAGCGCCCCCTACCGAAGTGTGGTTACTTTTAATGGAAGCAATTAGGCCTTTGCAATATTGAGGTATATCTCCTTCTATTAAATGTGGGTCAAAGGAGGCAGGGGCCAAGTGCATTGGATGTCCTGTGACTATCCAGGGGGTGGGTCTGAGATTTAGAAGGAACAATGGCAATGTGTCAGGCCAAGGTATTTGGAGGGTTTCTACAATCTTTGCCAGTTGAGGTTTATTAGTGCCATATTCAACTGGCCCTGAGGGTGGAGGCACAATTGTGTGGGGCTCAAACTCATGAGCTGTGAGATCATGACCTGAGCTGAAGTTGGACACTTAACCAACTGAGCCACCCAGGCGCCCCTTAATGGTCTTTCTTTTAGGTGACTCATCTAGGGTACAAGTGAGGTGGTTTGCCAACTCAGTGAAATCTGGAGTAGACATAGTTTCCCATTCCATCCTGGTCCTTTTGACTAAAAGAGAAAGATCCTGGGGCACCTGGGTGGCGCAGTCGGTTAAGCGTCCGACTTCATCCAGGTCACGATCTCGCGGTCCGGGAGTTCGAGCCCCGCATCAGGCTCTGGGCTGATGGCTCAGAGCCTGGAGCCTGTTTCCGATTCTGTGTCTCCCTCTCTCTCTGCCCCTCCCCCGTTCATGCTCTGTCTCTCTCTGTCCCAAAAATAAATAAACGTTGAAAAAAAAAAAAAAAAAGAGAAAGATCCTGACTTAGCCCATTAATAAATTTGAAGGTCTCCCCAAGAGAATCTAACATCTAAAGGAAGACCAGAATTTTCTTTGGAAACAATCTGAAGTTAATTATAACAGTCATGAACAGGTTCATCGGATTTTTGTGTGCAAGCCTGAATTTTGTTCCCATGACAGGTTTAGGAAAAACTGTTGCAATTGCTCGGTTGAACTTTTTGGCAAGTGTTCCAGCATTTTGCCATGAGTTAGGGGCTTGTTTTTTAAAATCCTGTTCATGATGTTCCCATCAGGCAAGGCTTGGCCTGGTCCTCGCCAACAAATCTGAGAAACTGGTCTGGTGAATTTGAATAGCTAGTAATTCTTCAACAATCCTGTGAGGGTCTTCAGTCAGTTTCATAGGAAACTCTTTAACTACGGCTCACAATTTAGCCTTCATCCAGGGAACAGAAGACTTTTGGGGGTAATTGAATCCTCAGAAGACTTTCTTTTTATTATTATTTTTTAAATCCTCAGATGACTTGACTTTAAAGGGGTCATGTGTCTGGAAACCAAGAAAAGGGGAGAGGGAAAAGAGAGGCCTCATAAGCCCTTTGTCTTTAATTTTTTGCCTCGGTCTACAAATTGTATTTTGCAGAGAGGTGATTTTAGATTCCTGATAACATCTGGAAGCTTTAAAACATCAAAAGAGGCATCCCATTCAGTTTTGACAATTTTAGATCCACGGTTGTTCAATTCAGTTTTGAGAAAAGTAAGTTTGAAGACATTGAAAGTTCCCCATAATGAGCATTCATGTTCTATATTACTTTTGGTTAAGTGATCCATTTAGTTAGAAATGCACATGAAAAGGGACTGAAGTTTTTAAACATAAAACCAGCTGGTGTGCCAGAAAGGAGGGACACATTCTCAAAGCACTTTGATTCCTGGGATCTCATTTGATACAGGTTTTTCTAGAGGGGAAAAAATATATATCCTAAACAGTCTAGTTCCAATGGGAATAGTTTCAAAAAGCAGTCAAACCAAAAGCCAAACAAGTACTCTAAGAAAGGACAAAATCCTTAAAACAGATCCTGAATAAAGCCTAGAGAGCTTAAAACACAATAATGAGTGGAGCTTGAAATCCAACAGAGAGTTACCTGCAAGCTCCAGTGTCAGTGAGAAAGCAGTGAGCTCAATGGTCCTGGTAGGTACTAGCACTGTTTGCTCACCAGCCTCAGAGTTGTTGGGGCGGTGGGGTGGGGTGGGGAGGGGATAGGGTCATCTCTGGATCCCACTTCTGACACCAAGTAATGTCAACCTTGAAATAAAACTATCAGTTATTCTACTAGCAAAAATGGGTTTATTTGGGATACTAGAGAATTACAGTTTAGGACAAGCAACCTACAGAAAATACCATAGGCTAGTCCAACAAGCAAAGGAGAGAAATGTTATTTTATGAAGAAGGAGGAAGTTGGGTAGAGTTGTTTTGAACAAAAGTCCAATAGAGAAAAGCATGAGATCAAGCTGATGACAGTTTCTCATTGGCTGAGTTGCTTGGGGTAGTTGACTTCTTGTAGGAGATGCAATGTACATCTCTTCCTGTTGAGGCCTATAATTCATGGTTCTTTCATATTGACAATTCTTCTGTTGGGGTCCATAATTGACAATTCTTCCTGGAATTGGCCTTGAGTGAGATGGCATGAGAGCTCCCCCTTCTGGCCTCCCGACCCATTTTAATGAGGCTTCCCTTTATTAATTTTCACAGTATCAATCTAGGATGGATGGGAGGAGGGCTAGTTGAGGGACAAGCAGGTGACTAAAACTGTAGCAGAAGGGGTTCCGGGTGGGGATGGCCATGAAGTTCCAGCATGGGGTGGAGAATGAGATAAATCACAAAACTGCTTAGATTGTGCTCTGTTCTATTTTTTTTTTTTAATTTTTATTTGTAATGTTTATTTATTTTTGAGAGAGAGCGAGCACGCGAGCTTGAGTGGGGGAGGGGTGCAGAGGGGGGTAGATAAAGAATTCGAAGCAGGCTCCAGGCTCTGAGCTGTCAGCACAGAGCCTGAAGTGGGGCTTGAACCCACGAACCACGAGATCATGACCTGAGCTGAAGTCTGGCACTTAACCGACTGAGCCACCCAGGTGCACTGGTGCTCTATTCTTTACGCATTCTCTTACTGTATTCTTTCAGTGGGGCTCTACAATAGGTTTTATAAATATCCCCATTTTCTGATGAAGAAACTGAGACTTAGATATTAAGTGACCTGTACAACGTGGCAAATGGTGGAGCCAACCCCATTTGAACTTGAATACCACAGCCATGTATGTAACCTCTGGGGCTTCCCCAGAAGTTACTGTTTAAGTCTTGATTTCCCGCCCCTCTCCCTCCTAGAGGACTCAGTGGTTGACTCAAGCCCAGCCATAGCCTCACCCACTCGCCCTTCCTTTGTCTATTTTGTGCCGTATTTGCATGGCAGGTAGTAAAAGAAAACCCCTTTCACTTCCCTTCTGTGGTTTTAAGCCTCATGTTGCAAGCCTTAGAAAAACCTGAGTGGGCCTTAGGGGCCTCTAACCCTGGCTAAAAAGAAAGAAAAAAGAACTGAGAGTGGAGACCCCTGGGAGAAAGCCAGGAAAGGGAGGGAGCAGGAGTCTTGAGGCCCCAGGGGGGAGGGGGGCCCGGAGGGAAGTGGGAGGAGCTCTCAACTACCCATCACTGGAGTCTGAGCCTTGGGAGGAAGAGGGAGGGGGTTGCAGCACATATTACAATATGGTCTGTCCTGCATCCTTCATCCCCACTGAGAGAGGGGTGTGATCCAATAACACCACAGAGCACTCTAAGGTAAATCTTCCTCAATCCGCCCATCCATCCACCCATCTGCCTATCCACCCATCTCAGGCAATTTATTGACACCTACCGTGTGGCAGGCAAGATGAATGAGTGAGGGTCCCTTCAGGTGAGGACTTCATAGAGGGAGACAAATACCGTAATAATCACAAAACTGAACAGGAAATGCTGTAACAGCAGCAGGACTGTTAGAATGCACAGTGTGATTCTGGTTGGGAGGAATGGGGGTATTCATGGAGGAGGGGACACTGGAGCTAGTTCTTGAAAGATCAAGGTGGGTTTTCCCAGGGGAAAAAGGCAAAAGTATATGTTCTCATTGAACACAGGACAGAGCATGATAGTTTCTGGAACACTGAGAAGGGTGGAGGGCAGAACTCATAATCTGAAGGCCCTTTAAACGCCAGGCTAAACTAGAGATGGTGGGTGCTTGACTCAAGGCAGCCTTGATATGGGTGGGGGAGAGGGGAAGGTGGGAGAGATGGCCAGGGTTTTATTCAGAAGGAATGTATGGACTCGGAGGACTTCTCTCTCCTTTATTATTTACTTTTCCCTCCTCAGCTGCTAGGACCCAATAAACTCTTTAACCCCAAAGGAGTCATAATTGATAAGGGTCTTTCAGGAAATGATCTAAAAGCAAAGAGGACTCTGTCCATTCTCAAGAAGAGAGACTTCCACGACCATCTAATGCCAAGTCTGGGTGGAGTCTACTTCCTCATCTTACAGGTGGGAAAATAGGCCCAGAGACAACCTTGTTCTGGGCCTCCCTCCTGTCAGTCCAGGATCTGTCCACTGTTGTCAAATAGTGAACACCCACCCCGGGACGGAATGAAGAAGAGGCCGAGTGGCCCCCACCCCAGAAGTCCAGAGGGAATCCTTGGAAGCCAGACAGAATGGCCTCCAATATCCTCCCACACCTAAGTCTTATATGAGCCTGGAGACCTCAGAAAGATTTCCAGAACCATCCAAGGTGAGGGATAGTGAATTCTAAGTCCAAAAAATAACTATGAGGTGAGCTTAGACTCTCTTGTTTTGTTTTCCTAACTTTGTTTCTAGAAAGCACCTTTTTATTTTTTTATTTAAAAAAATTTTTTTTCAGCGTTTTTTATTCATTTTTGGGACAGAGAGAAACAGAGCATGAACGGGGGAGGGGCAGAGAGAGAGGGAGACACAGCATTGGAAGCAGGCTCCAGGCTCCGAGCCATCAGCCCAGAGCCTGACGCGGGGCTCAAACTCACGGACCGCGAGATCGTGACCTGGCTGAAGTCGGACGCCTAACCGACTGCGCCACCCAGGCGCCCCTAGAAAGCACCTTTTTAAAATCAGGAATGTGACAATGGTATGAGATTTCATTTGCACAAGAATCCTATGAGGTGGGTTCTGTTAGTATCTCTATTTTACAGATATGGAAACTGAGGTTCAGTGAAGTAGCTTGAGCAGGAACAGCCAGCTAGCAAGTGACAGAGCTCAGCTTTATAGACTTGATAAGTTATGCTGGCCTATAATATATCCTCGATAAATGATGGCTATAATTATTTGCAAGTTTCTATGTGAAATGTATACTTGTTTTATAATAAGGCTCTTACTTGTTGCAATAAATGTTTTTTAAAAGACTAATAAACTGGCCTAGTGGAGCAGAGGGCTCCCACCTCTCTCACAAGAAAGAGATATTTGCTGAGTGTCTGCTGTTCCAGGATCTCAGGCTGGGCTTCAGGCTCTGGGTAGGAGGGAGTTATGTGGTAAATCCTGATGCCAGGGTAAATGCCAGTTCATGCTCCCCAGTCTTGTTGAGGTGGGAGGCAGTAGACAGACCACAGCAGTCTCATGAGGCCAGAACCCCTTCCCCCTGACTTCCCCATGCTTTGGTCCTTGCTTACCTTCAAGAGAAGAATGAATGTAAGCGAGGTGACAGTATAAAGTCGCTAATCCCCTGACCATGGCCCCAACCCCCCAAAAACACTTGGCCCAGGATGACCTCAAAGTTTCTCAACTCCTATACCTCAAGCCTCAGAGAAATTTCTGGGAGCAGCTCAATGGGAAGAGAGCTCTCCCACTTCCGACTTCCAGTCACACCTTCCACCTGAATCCCTACCTTGGCAGTGGGCCTGGACCACCAGCACCTTGGCTTATCTTTGCCTGCCTGTTTTACCAAAGTGGCAGCTTCTAGAAAGAGCACAGATTTTGGAGGCAGACAGTTCTGGGTTTGAATCCACTTTTACCGATCACCTGCATAGTCCCGAACAAATCACTTTCCTTTCCCGAGCCTGTTTTCTCATCAGTAAACCTCATAATGTTGGCATCTGGCACTTGGAAGACACACATTAATTCGTAGTTGCCTCTCACTCCAATGGATGGGTAAGGAACGCCTCAAGTTGCTGCCCCTCCCCTGAATTCAGTAGTCAAATGGAAAATATTACAAAGTGCAGTCTGAAATATGCAGAGAGACAGTTTTGGTGGTTGAGTCCAGGCATAAGGAAGTGGGTGCCTGAGAGTAGGAGTCATAGGTTTTTAGACCACCGCAGCTGAAAGGTTGAGAGGCAATGATAAAGATAGTTAAAAGCAGGAAATGTTTTTGAAAACTTACTTTGAATGGGTGTTGTGATAGGTACTGTGAATACGTTATTTCCTTTGCTCCTCAGGGCAACCCTGGGGGGGAGGGTATTATCCCCATTTTACAGATGAAGAAACTAAGGTGCATAACTTGCCCAAGGACACACAAGTCAGACACCTGGAGTCCTGAGGCTAGAGTCCATGTTCTCTAGCTGATCTAACCTAACATCTTACTTTTTAAGATGAAGCTGGGGAGAATTGTCTCACTCAAAGTCAATGTCTTATCCAAAGGCAAAGGGAGTCTCACCTGAACTTTTACACAAAGGAACAAGGATTTGAGCATCCCTGTAAGGCGCCATCTGGTTAAGAAGTGAGCAGAGAAATTCAGATTTAGGAAACATTTATTAAGTACTTGCATCATTTCAATTCATGCTCAAAAAAGCCCCCGCGATGTACTGTACGGATCAGATGGGGAAACAGACTCAGCGGGATAATCTCCCCCAAAAATCAACTTAGCAAAAACGGTTGCATTGTCCGATTACACATTCAGGTTTCGGCGGCTTCGTGAGTCTCCCCACTTTCGCGGGGGGAGGGAATAAAGAAACCCTCCATTTCTCCAGACTCCCGAGTCCCCTCACAGTGGTGGATTCTGGGATTTGCAGCATTCCGCGAAGAGTTCAGACTCGTGGGCCAATAGAATCCGAGCACAGGCGGCGGTACTCTCGAATTAGCCAATGAGAAGCGCACGGGTCCCGGTCGCCTGGGAAACCGCGTGACAACAAGATGGCGGCGCCGCGGGACGGCTCGGTGGCCCTGCGGGGTGAGTCTTTGCTCAAACCTTTGCGGCTCCGGAGTCTCCCACGCAGGCTGGGGTCCTCGCTCCGAGAGCCCGAGGACCCGCGAGCCCCGCGGCCGGGTTGCCCAGCAGCCTCCCGCGTCATGGGAGCGGCTTCGAGTCCTCGCCGACCGTGGCTTCCCGAGGAGGCGGGAGGAGGCGACGCAGCTCCCAGGGAAGGGTTAGGTCGTGACAGAAGTCGCGTCGTGAGCGCTTCCAGCTGGAGACAGAGGACTTGAAGGCGTGCAGGCGGCCGGGTCCTGTCGGCGCTGGAGAGCACTGGGGCCTGGGGTGGGGGGTGCCAATAGGCTGAGTACGTGTGACGAAGGACGTTACTAGTCAAGCACAACCCTGACTTGGGTCCCAAAGATGTAGGGGCATGGGACACAGCTTTCCTCTCAAAGCCCCGGTCTGAAGGGGAGACAGTCCAACCTTTAGGAGCCTCCAGACTGAGGGGGAGGTCACAGCCCCTGGAAGCCCCCTCGTGAGGGGAGTAGACGTGGCTCTATCCTCCGGCCCACCCGCGGTCTGAGGGAGGAGGAGACGGAGTCCTGCGCTGAGGAGTCCCCAGACTATAGGGAGAGGCAGCCGTCACCCTCAGGGGTCCCTTATAACCCATGGGAAAATTAATCTGGAGACAGTGTGTTGGATTGGCCTGGAGTGAGACAGGAATCAGGGAAGTCAAGTGGCCTCCGTTGTGATAGCCCCAAGGAAGGGCAGTGAGGGCCCCACTAGGATGACCAAAGTAGGCATGGAAAGGAGGAGCTCTGTGAGAGACACTGCAGCTTAACCCACAAGATATGGTAATTGATGGGATTAAGGGAGAAGGAAGGAGAGGAAAATTTTGTGGTTGGATGATGTGGCCCCATTAAGAAGGGAGAAGTGGGAGGAGCTTATTTTGAGGGAAGATGTTGGGTTTGGTTTGGGGACCAGATCCCTTTTTTTCTGTGATAGCTTTGTTGAGACATAATTCCCATGCTATGTATTTCACGCCTTTGAAATGTAAATTTCAGTAGTTTTTAGGATATTCATGAGAGTTGGGCAACCATCACCACAATTTAGAACATTTTCATCAGTCTAAAAAGAAACTCTGTACCCTTTTTAGCAATTACTCCCATTAACCCCCCCACCCCCACCCCCACCTGCTGCGCCCAGCCCTAGTCAACTAATCTACTTCGTGTCTCCAGATTGTCCATTCTGAACATTTTATATCAGTGGGGTCATAACATGTGGTATTTTGTGATTGACATCTTTCCTTTAGCATAATGTTTTCAAGGTTCATTCATGTGGCAACATGGGATTCATTTCTTTTTATTGCCGAGAATACTCCATAGTAAGGATGTACCAGATTTCTTTATCCATTCATTGGTTGATGAACATTTGGGTTGTTCCCATTTTTTGGATGTTATGAATAATGCTGCTATGAACATGTATACAAGTTTTTGTGTGGACGTAAGTTTTCATTTCTCTTGGGTACACCCCTGGGAGCAGAATTGCTGAGCCAGGTAGGTAACTGTTCAGCCTTTTAAGGAGCTGCCAGACCATTTTACACAGCCACTGCACCATTTTACGTTCCAGCTAAGGTTCCGATTTCCCCACCTCCTCACTGACACTTGTTAATTTCTGTCTTTTTTTTTTTTTAACCAGTTTCTTTTGAAGGGTCGTTATGGTGATGAAAATTTGGAGAAGGGGGAATGATCGGGTTTGATGAAAGTTTGTGGAGGGCAGTGTTAGCCACAAAACGAACATCGCCTGTTAGCACGATAAAAACGTTCTAAAAATTGATTGTGGTGATGGTTTCACAAATCTAAGAATATACTACAAACCACTGAATTATACACTTTGAAAGGGTTAAGTATGTGAATTAGATCTCAATAAAGCTCTTTTTTTTTTTTTTTTTTTTAAGGTCAGTACTGTATGATTCCATTTATGGAACATTCTTGAAGTAAGAAAACAGTAGTGGTTGCCAGGGGTTGGGGATGGTAGAGGGAGGAGTGTGGGTGTGACTAGCAAGGGGCTGACATGAGGGAGATCGTTATGGAAATGGAATCTTTGTGGTGATGGAGTAGTTATCTTGACTGCATTAGTGGTTACCTGGGTGAAATAGCAGAACAGGGTAGGATACACACGTATAGTAATGTAAAATGTCACTGCTGGGAGCCACTGGGTGAAGGGCACACAAATCCCCTCTGTACTATTTTCCTAGTTTCCTGTGAATCTGTAATTTGAAAATAAAAACTTAGAATATAACAAAACAGACAAAAACAATTAAAAAAAAAAAAAAAGAGCCCAACCAAGGGAAGGGTGCACTTAGGAGTGGGGACCACATTCCAGGAAGGGGTTCCAGGCCAGGGGAGCCATGTGTGTAAAGGCCTGGTGCATTGGAGGCTGGGCTGGCTCAAGTGTGGGGGCGGGGGGGGGGGCAGAGGAGAGATGGGGGAGTGAGGTCAGGAGACCCGGGCGGGGACCCGATCACCTGTGTTATGGAATTTTGAATTTCTTTCCTCTGGTGAGAAGAAGCCATTGGGAGCTTTTAGCAGGGAAGCGGCATGGCAGCTTTGTGTTTAAGAAGAGCCCTCTGGCTGGAGGCTGGCACAGGGGACCACGAGGGCCATCACACTTGGCCACAAAAACCATGAGGATGCCTGGATGAGCCGGCAGGGACTGGGGCAGGCTAGGGGCAGATTTGGAAGGCTGGATGATGGGGGTGAGGAAACTCTGGGCCTGGGGCATGAGTCCCAAACTCCAGAAGGCCGTCTCCAGCTGGTACCAGTCCCCTTGCTGGGAGGCTTCAGGGGCACCAGTGGAAGCCAGTGCCACACATTTTCAAAGTGGAACTGCCTTGGATTTGTCCTAAAAAGACTTGATTCAAGCCCTGATAGCGGTCCTTTGGTTCTAGGATTTCTAGATACTAGCCACATAATATACTTAATTCATTGAATAGAGTAGTGGTCTTTAATTCCATCCCTGATGTGCATTCATCTTTCCAGAAGGAAGAGAGAAGGAAGGGAAAGAGGGAGGAAGGGAAATGAGCATGTATGAGTGCCCCCGTTGTCTAGTAACAAATGTCACAGCAGCCACAGTTCACATTTAAAAACAAAAGAAAAAATTAAGATTTTATTTTAGCTTATTTATTTTTTTAAAGATTTTTTTTTTAGGGGCGCCTGGGTGGCTCAGTCGGTTAAGCGTCCGACTTCGGCCCAGGTCATGATCCCATGCTTTGTGGGTTCGAGCCCATCAGGCTCGGAGCCTGGAGCCTGCTTCCGATTCTGCGTCTCCCTCTCTCTCTGCCCCTCCCCTACTTGCGCTCTGTCTCTCTGTCTCCCAAAAATAAATAAATGTTCTTTAAAATTTTTTTAAGTTTTTTTTATTTTTAAGTAATCTTTACACCCAACGTCGGGCTTCAACTCACAATCCCGAGATCAAGAGTTGCAGGCTCCACCAACTGAGCCGGCCAGGCGCCCCCACAGTTCACATTTTTAAGTGTTTCCTTTCAGTGTGGCACTGGGCTCCGTGCCTTATGTAAGTTTTCCCTGAGTCCCCTTGATAACCCTGCCTGGTTGGTACTACCACCAACCCCACTTTATACCAAGGAAGCCAAGGCACGGGTTATTCTGGTGGATGGCAGAGCCTGGGCCCTTGACCTCCCTTCCACAAAGAGTGCCTTGGCCGCGTTCTGCCCTTGGGTTGCCCCTCTGTGGCTCTGAGAATCAGAGTGATACCTGGGTTCTTGTGGGAGGGGAGGGGACATTTGGGCTTTGTGTCAACCAGCTCCTTGATGGATAGACAAAAACTCCGGGCCTTCTGGGTAGTCTTATGCCCCGGCTCTAAGTTGGGAGAGTCCCAGGCTTCCAGCCCATCTCTGTACCCCACCCCTCCCCCGTCGCCCTTTCCCAGCCAGGCCCGGGGCCTCCAGGATCAGAGCAGAGAGCAGGATATCCAGAGGATCGGGCAGACATCCAGCACAGGGGGCCTGAGGCAAAGCTGCCTCCAGAAACCTCTTCAGGGGAGTGGGAAGAAGTGAGGGGTGCTGCTCCCTGGACAAGGCTCCCTCCTGGGACAAGGGGCCAGGAAGAGGACGTTTCCCTGGTCCCGAAGCCCTGGGTCCCCTCTGTCCCCAAGGACTGACTTCCTTCTTTCTTCTCAGGGAGTTCCTGACAGCTAAAATCTAGAAGCAGAACTATGAGCTCGCCTTTGGCCTCCCTTGGCAAGACCCGAAGAGTCCCCCTGGAGTCAGAGCCTGTGAATCCAGGGTAAGGAGCCAGCCTCAGGGGGGGTGTCTTTGTGTTCATGCCCCTGCCTCCTCTTGCCACTACCCACCCCCCCCCGCCCCCACCCCCGTCCCCCAGTGGACTAGGAGAGTGGCTCCTAGTGTCTCAGGGAAAACAAGGAGGAGTCACATAGCTTTCCCTGACCCCTTTATCTTTCTCAAAAAATTTTAACTCCTTCATCACGTCTGAGAAAACACTGGCCTGGGCCCTGTGGTAGGTATGGGCCAGGTGGGAGAGGTGCAGCCCCCATGTTAGTCTGCAAGCATTGATGGTACCACTTCTCCGGCCCGGCCATGGGGGGGGGGGGAGGGGTCTCTCGGCAAAGGGAGTTCTTTACATCTGTCCAGCACTTTCATCCTTTCGAAGCATTTTCTTTACTTCTCTCCTTTCTCTTCTGAATACCGCTTTGAGTCATTTGAAGGCCAAGGAGATCCAGAGCGGTTAAGCGACAGGCCTGGGGTCCCAAAGCCATTTCAGAACAGAGCTGGGGCTGGGCTCCTGGGCCTGGGATCTCTTGTCTTCCACCCAAGCCTCTGCCCCTCAGCCCTTCCCCACCCTTCTCCGTTGGGAGGAGGGGACACCTCAAAGCCTGTCCCTTGGCTTGTCCCAGTGCCAGGGATGGGATTTGGCGAGGGGACGGCCCCGGGAGGCAGAGGCCCAGCCTCCCTCTCCTTTAGGCTCGGCTGGGGATCTGGTGCCCAGAGCCACTCCCCTGATGACATTCCTAACTTGTCTGTCTTCCTTCTCCTTCCTGCCCGGGTTCCCAGGAGGCGAGGGATAAAAATCTACGGAGATGGTAAGTGTGGGGTCTGCCCTGTGTGTCCCCCTCACCTCCCACCTGCTGGGTCTTCCTGGGGTTGTGCAGATGGAGAGAAAGAGAGCGATTGCTGCACTGCTCCCTGTGGCTCCCCCAGCCCCCGAGGACAGGGCGTCCTGGCAGCTCTCTGATCAGAAGGCCCCACAGCCTTAGCAGAGGTGTCATTGCTAACATTTGAAGCCCTCCACTCGCTGTGGGGTTGGCTGGTGGGGTTTGAGCCCCGTCCTCCTCCTGACAGCCTCCTCTAGCCCATTACAGCCTTTTCTCCCTGAAGCCCCATCCTTGCTTTGCTGACCCATCCTCGCTGCAGGCTCAGACCTTTGCATCCCAACCCCATTCTTGCCTCCACCGTGCTGCTGGCATTGGCCACTCGGGTCCCCTCCAGAGCCAGGCTGGGAGAACTGCAAGAAGAAGCCTGTTCTCGTTGGATCCTTGCTCCCTGATGTCCCACGTGTTCTATCCGCATATACTTGGGGGTACAGAGTACAGGCTGCTTCATCCTGGCCAGAGCCCAAGGCCGCAGTTTCCTCCGGGGCTCAGCCCCAGAACAGTGACCTGGGCATCTCTCTGCAGAAGACGAGGTAGATATGCTGAATGACGGACGTGGCTCAGAAGAAAGGATCTCTGTCCCTTCCTGCTATGGAGGTATAGGTGCTCCTGTGAGTAGGCAAGGTGAGAACTGAGGCCTAAACAGGTCTGGGTCCCCAGCAGCAGGAGAGGGCCTCAGAGAAGGGGCGAGGCCCAGAGACTCATGGACCTACTCTTGCCTGTTCTGGGTGAGCCCACAGTTCCCAGGCTGCCCTCCTCACCTGGCTTGCACTGTCTCCCAAGGGCTGTGGTGACACTGACCCCAGAGGTGCCCAGATGGGGCTCACAGGGAAGCATCCTGGAGGAGGGAGAATGGAATGGGCCTGGGCACAGGGGAGGCATGGGCGGGCAGGGTCGGAGTTTGCTGTGGGCCTGGAGGAGCTGGGCGTGAGGTCAGAATGTTCTACTAGCTGTGATATCTTGGATAAGCAACCTCCTGTCTCTCTGCCTCCACTTCCTCTGTGAGGTGGGAGGCAGTCCTGCACCAAACACCCCTCCTTGTTATAGGACAGGGAACTGAGGTGGAAAAGGAGACCAGAAGCACCTGGCCCCACAACCATTCAGACACAAAGTCGGGATCTCCTGCGTCCCAGCCGGGGACACTTTCATTAGTAATCGCAACAACCAGGGCTCCTTGAGGAGCCATCCTGCGCGCTCTCTGCCTCTCCCCTGGCACTTGCTCCCCACCCCACTCTCAGCTGGCATTTGTCCCCGCCAAGGTCACAGTCAAAGACTTGCCTGCCTGTCTGGCTTCTGTGCACAGCAGCATTCCACATCGGCCACCGGGCACCGTGCCCTCCTCTGATCGCCCTGGGCTCTTAGCTGCCATGACACTGCTCTCCCAGATTTCTTTCTGCCTCCCAGGCTCTTTCCTCTCTTTGCTAGCTTCTTCTTTTCCTCCCAGCTTTTCAGTGCAACGCTCCTCCCCTGGGTTCTCCTCTCTCTCCCCGCTCCGCCTTGGGAGCTCATCAGTGCTGTCTGTGCTGACCGGGCCCAGAGGTCTATATATCTGTTACAAAGCCTTGACTACAAGTCAGAGAAAACTCTTCTGAACATTGAGGAGGACTTGTCCTGCCCACCAAGAAGTCCAGGAAGCAGCTCCAGGGTTGTTAATCCATTGACTCGAAGACATCCTTGAACAGGTTTCTCCATCTTTCCACTGAGCCATCCTTGACATGTTAGCCCATGTGGCTGGATGGTGACAAATGCGGTTCCTGCTTCACATACAGGGCAGCACGCAGGGGAAGGAGAGGACCCATTCCTTCCCTTGTGTCTCTCTTGTTTTCCTTCTTTTCTTTTCTTTCTTTCTTTCTTTCTTTCTTTCTTTCTTTCTTTCTTTCTTTCTTTTAATTTACCTCCAAGTTAGTCAGCATATAGTGCAACAATGATTTCAGGAGTAGATTCCTTAATGCCCCTTACCCATTTAGCCCGTACCGCCTCCCAGGACCCCTCTAGTAACCCTCTGTTTGTTCTCCATACTTAAGAGTCTCTTATGTTTTGTCCCCCTCCCTGTTTTTATATTAGTTTTGCTTCCCTTCCCTTGTATTCATTTGTTCTGTGTCTTAAAGTCCTCATATGCTTGAAGTCATATATTTGTCTTTCTCTAATTTCGCTTAGCATAATACCCTCCAGTTCCATCCACGTAGTTGCGAATGGCAAGATTTCATTCTCTTTGATTGCCGAGTAATACTCCATTGTATATATATACGCACCACATCTTCTTTATCCATTCATCCATCGATGGACATTTGGGCTCTTTCCATACTTTGGCTATTGCTGATAGTGCTGCTATAAACTTTGGGGTACATGTGTCCCTTCGAAACAGCATACCTGTCTCCCTTGGATAAATACCTAGTAGTGCAATTGCTGGGTTGTAGGGTAGTTCTATTTTTAATTTTTTAAGGAACCTCCATACTATTTTTCAGAATGGCTGCACCAGTTTGCATTCCCACCAACAATGCAAAAGAGATCCTCTCTCTCCGCATCCTCGCCAACATCTGTTGTTGCCTGAGTTGTTCATGTTAGCCATTCTGACAGGTGTGAGGTGGTATCTCATTGTGGTTTTGATTTGTATTCCCCTGATGATGAGTGATGCTGAGCATTTTTTCATGTGTCGGTTGGCCATCTGGATGTCTTCTTTGGAGAAATGTCTATTCGTGTCTTTTGCCCATTTCTTCACTGGATTATTTGTTTTTTGGATGTTGAGTTTGATAAGTTCTTTATAGAATACTAACCTTTATCTGATATGTTGTTGTATGTAAATATCTTCTCCCATTCCGTCTTTTGCCTTTTAGCTTTGCTGATTGTTTCCTTCGCTGTGCAGAAGCTTTTTATTTTGATGAGGTCCCAGTAGTTCACTTTTGCTTTTGTTTCCCTTGCCTCCGGAGATGTGTGGGGTAAGAAGTTGCTGCGGCCGAGGTCAAAGAGGTTTTTGCCTGCTTTCTCCTCGAGGATTTTGATGGCTTCCTGTCTTACATTGAGGTCTTTCATCCATTTTGAGTTTATTTTTGTGTATGGTGTGAGAAAATGGTCCAGGTTCATTTTTCTGCATGTTGCTGTCCGGTTTTCCCAGCACCACTTGCTGAAGAGACTGTCTTCAGCAAGGATATTCTTTCCTGCTTTGTCAAAGAGTAGTTGGCCATACATGTGTGGGTCCATTTCTGGGTTTTCTATTCTGTTCCATTGATCTGAGTGTCTGTTTTTGTGCCATCTTGTTTTCTTTCCCCAAATTTCTAATTTTGAAGAACTTGCAGCCTACAAAGCAATTAAAATAATGGTACAGTACACACCCATATAAATGTCTGTTATCTAGATGCCACAGTTGGTGATATTTGGCCACTAATTTGCTTTCTCTCTGTCCATATACACATATGTACGAATGTAAATGTCTTTTTTTGAGGAACCGCTTAGAAATCAACTTCAGATATCATGACATTTCACCTCTAAAAACTTCAGCATGCATCTCCTACAAATAAGGACTCACGTGACCCCGGGACCGGGACCGCACCCAAGAATGCGGAGGACTCAGGACTGCTGTGGAGCACCGCTTCTGCGCTCAGATCTCCCGAGTTCCGAAGTAGCTCATAGCTATTGTTTTTCCTGATCTAGGTTCTGGTCAGGGCCGTGCACTGCATTTGACTGTTACACTTCTGTGGAACAGAGTCCTTGCCTTTTGAAAAAGTGACACGGACTCTGTGAGGAGCCAGGCCATGCGGGTCTGTGTACTTGTTTGTCGTTGGTGCCGACTTGCTCCTCTCTCCGCTGTGTTCCTGTAAATGGGGGGTGGGGGTGGGGGTGGCAAGGTGTAGGCGCTTCATTTGATTGAGGGTGACTTTCTGAAAATGCTTCACTGGTCATGTGACCTGTATGGTACAGGACTCACTCATACTCCTTGGATACCTCACTGCCTCAGTTTCCTAAAGCAGTTCATTTCCTCAGGGGCACATTGTGAGGACAGCATGAGCTGATATGTGTGAAGTATTTAGGACAGTCCCTATTATCTAAGTGGCAGCTGTTAGTATCACCCTTCTTTCTGCTTCTGCGGACCCCTGTCCCCCCTCCACTGGACCCCCACACTTCAGCCTCAGCTCTAGGACTTTGTCTGTTTGGTAGTCCCTGTATTCCATGACTCGGAGCTGGTGGCCACCCTGTCGAGGAAGTTGCGGGACCTGGAACAGCAAGTGAAGGCTCAGACTGATGAGCTGCTGTCCAAGGTGGGACCCCCAGCAGTGGGGGTAGGCCCAGGGTCTGGTCTGAGGGGTGGAGGGGCCCAGGCTGGGGAGGCCAGTGAGTTCACTGCCACAGTAGGCCAGGGTGGGTGGGTTCTAGAACCATCTCTTCCACTGAACTTCCCAGTTCAAGGGCCAGGTATGGCCTGGGGCTGATCTGGGTCCCCGGGAGCTGAGCAGAGAAGCTAAGGGTCTTCTCTACAGCTGAGTAAGGCCACTAGCCTTGGACCACGTGGCAGCAGTGACTGCTGAGCGCTGGGCCACTTGGGCACACTCCACGCCTATCCCCATTTCAGTGGAACCACAAGGATATCTGAGGCATAGGAGCAGCGGCTGTGCCAAAGGATGGCAGGGGCAGGGTCTTTCAACTCCCCGGTGCCCCACAGAGGCAAAAAGTTTGGATCTTCCCATCTGGAAGATGGGTTCTCTTGTGCTCTGGGAACCCCCAGGCCTGCCTGCTCCCCCTTGTCTTGTTGCTGTAGGATCGGAAGATACGGGCCCTGGAGGAAATGTTGCAGACCCTCCGGGAGCACCAGGGTAAGGGGCACTCCCGGTGGGCTGGTCAGCCTTCCTGGGGCACCTCCCTTGGGCCGGTGGCTCCTGGACGTCAGGGCTCCAAGAGCATCAAGCTGAGTCCTATGGTGAGGCCTGGACAGCTGAGCCCGGAGAGAGGCAATGACGCACTCAGGGCAGTGCCCTCCTATGTGGGACCGGGTCCCCCCGAATGCAGACATAGCCCAGCCCCGAGCATAGGGTGTGCCATGTCGGGGAACATGGTGCCCTCAGGAGCCCCCGGGTCGGGGGGCTGAGAGGGGTGGCTGGCGGTCTCCTGAGAGTCGGTCCAGGCATCCCCGCCTCAAGGTCAGGGGGAGAGTTTTCAGGGGACCCCTCGAGTTCTCAAGGGGCAACCTCTCCAGATGACCCTCAGGGCAGAACGCCGGGCGAGGCCAGAGGTGGTCTGGCAGCCTCCTTGCTGGGGCGGCAGAGCCCTTCCTGATCTTTCCCTGAAGGCAAGGTCACCCTGCAGCGGCAGAAGCAGCTGGAGACCACGTGCTTGCAGCTGCAGCGGCAGGTGGGGAAGATGGAGGTAAGAGAGGCACCTGCCCCTCAGGACCTGGCTGGGAGCCCGCCTGTCTGGGTCTCCCTCCCATATATCCCACGTGGGGCCCTGCCCCGTGTTTCCCTCCTCGGGACTAACCTGAGGAGCTGGGGCAGAGAGGAGGGATTCGAGTCTGCTTTGCGGGTGGCGCTCGCGGGCCTCTCAGGGTCGTGGCTGAGGCCCGGGTGGAGGGGCTGCCACTGACTGAGACCCGGAGGCGCAGAGGTTTAGGAGGCTGGGGGGGGGGGGGGGGGGGGACCCGGAGTCGTGACCGTTGGGGATGAGTTCGTGTTGAGTGAGGCAAGATGTCTAAGCGAAGACGGCTGGGAATGTGAAACCGAGAAGGGGTGATGTGTGTTGCAAGAGATGAAGACGGAAGAGGGCCGCTGGGTTTGGCACCAGGCAGGCTGTTGGTGGCCGCACCCGCGCAGTTCCAGTCAGTTGTGGAGAAAGGGGCTGGGTAGAGTGGGTTCAGGAGAGAAGGAGCTGAGGAAGCAGTGACAGGAAGTGTAGACAAGTCAAGTTTTCCTGTGGTGGAGGGGACGTGAGGCCTGGCCCTAGGGAGGCTGCGTGTGGCTCACCGCGTCCTCAGTCCTGTGCAGCCCGTGTCCCTGCCGCTCCTCCGCTCAGGCCAGATGCATGGGGTGCCCCGCTGCCATCAGGGCCACCTTTTGTGCGGCCCTCCATGCCAGACCCTGCTTTAAGCACTCGGCCTGAATTACCGTCCTGGGTCCTCACAAGCTTATGGGCCAGGTGTTGTCATCTCTGCTTTACCAGGAAGAGCCCGAGGCTCTAGGAGGTGAAGTGGCTTCCAAGGTCACAGCCAGAAAGCTCCCAAGACCCTGGGGCCCATCTCTTCTGCCCAGTTGACTCTGGGAGCCGAGGCCTGAGGCTGGGGCCTGGGCGGATGCTGCCTTTTCCCCGAGGGGCTGAACTGACTGTGCCGCCTGGGACCTTTCCCTTCTCTGCACAGCGGTTCCTCAGTGACTACGGGCTGCAGTGGGTGGGCGAGCCCGAGGACCAGGAGGACTCAGAAGACAACTCAGACTCAGAGGATGGCAACACAGACTGGATGACAGCCAAGAAGTTCTGGAAGCCAGGTAGAGTAGGGGGTCTGCCCCGGCCCCTCCTACAAAGGGAATTCTCCAACAACACCTTCCTTTGGGCCAGTAGCTGTCCAGAGACCATGCCATTCGTGCTCCTGACACAAGAACTGGGAGGAAAGGCCTCAGCCTCCATCACTGGCCACCTAACCCGCCACCACTTTCTTCCTCTGGTCTTGCCTCCAACTCTCTCCTGGCTCATCTTTCGAAGGCTCCAGGGACCCTGAGATACAAGATGTCACAGGACCCCAGGCTTTGTCTCAGGCTCCACTCCGTAGTTTACAAAATGTCGTCCATCCAGAAGATTTTCAAAAGCGATTTCTCTGCTTTGGAAGCTGCCCCTCAGTCCCAGGGCTCAGTCCCCTCTTTGGACCTCCTTTATTAGCTTCACTTCTAGCCAGACCGTTGAAAGGGACCTGTTTCCGTGAGATTCCACCAGTCTTTATTTTTAACTTGACTGCTAATATCTAGAGGGCTGCACCCCATAGATTTGGGGCCATAGAAAGCCCGGGTCCATTCTCTTCAAAGCATGGAGGTGATTGCCCAGAAGGTACACTTCTCCAGGTTCCGGAGTCAGTCAGCCCGGGGCCCTTCTCTTCATTCCATCACCCGTTCCAGGTGTGGCTTGGGCACGTGACTTCTGTTCTCTGAGCCTCCAGTCCCCGATCAATAAATGATGGTGTACCCTTCCCCGCAGAGTTGGAAAGAGTCAGTGGGTTAGACGCAGAGCACCTAGCACTGACCTTGCATATCATCAGCCCAACAAGTAGGGGGTTTTATTGTTCTGCACAGTCAGATGGCAGTGGCAGCCTCATGGAAGCACTGATGAGCATAGCTCCCGAGGGGAGCGTTTGGAAGATGACAATAGTGTCCTGATTTCAAGACAGGCTTGTTGCTGAGTGAAGAGTGAGACGCAAAACATGGGAGTCCTGCCTCCCATTCAGGCCTGCGCCCTGGCCAGACCCCCTAAACCTTAGGGCACAGCTCCCTCACTGCTTTGTTCTACTAAACACATCACTTCCCATCGGAAGTGGAGCTTGCAAAGCATTTTCATGAATAGCTTTGACGTGGGCCAGGGCTTGTTCCATTTTATAGATGGGAAAACGGAGGCACTTAAGTCTCTGACTGTTGAGTGAAGAGGGCAAGACTTAAGGCTGAGAGCCTATTTAGGAGGTAGGTACAGTCATCCAGGCAGACGATGAGATGATGTCCTGTGGAAGGGTGATCCTGGCGGGCAGGGCGAGGAAGGGCAGGGCAGAGATTTAGGGGGTGGAATCCATGCCCTTGGTGATTGTGCGTTAGGGAGCTGACAGGAGGAATTGGGGATGGCCCTGGGACACCCCCTCCTGCGGTGAGAGGCCGAGCCCTGGAAGGTGACTGCCAGATGCTGTAAGGGCGTTTCTGGGGTCCAGGGCCAGAAGCCTGCCAGCACCATGCCCTGGGCCCCCCGCATGTCCCTGCTGGCTGGAGGGCAGGCTTCCTCCTGGCCAGTGGGGGCCTTGCTGCTCCTTTGGGGGTCAGACCAGCCAGCTGGTTTCCGGACCTGGCCCCGTGGGTTCCCACCCTCTCCCACCAGAAACAGAGCTGACTTCACTCTGCTCTGTGTTGTTTGTTTATGCCCACAAGAGGCCGGCTCTGAAGCTGAGTGCCTCACAGCCAAAGCAACTTGTGAAAACCCTCTGCCAAAACTCCATCTGTGTGTCCTCTTCCTTTGGCTTTCTTTTTATTTATTTTTAAAATGTTTATTTATTTATTTTGAGAGAGAGAGAGACAGAATGGGGAAAGGGCAGAGAGAGAGAGAGAGAGAGAGAGAGGGAATCCCAAGCAGGCTCCACACTGTCAGAGCAGAGCCTGACATGGGGCTCGATCTCACGACTGAGATCATGATAGCTGAAATCAAGAGTCAGACACACTCAACCGACGGAGCCACCCAAGCACCCCTTCCTTTGGCTTCCTGATTCTTCAACATGGAGGGGCCTCAAATGAGCTCTTCTGCCAGATGAACGAGATGCTTTTCATCTCCAGCAGCTTTTCCTCCTGGTCCGTTCCTTCTCCTTCCCCTGCTTTGTCCCCAGGTGCCAGGCTGCTTCTGCCCCCGGGGCCCTCGGGTACACAAAACCGGCCCTTTGCTGGCCCCATACCCTGGCTCGTTTCTCTGGCTCTCCCTCTGTTGGATACCACTCCCCCCAGGCCCCAGGCAGCAGACCGGTTGAGGGTGGCCCAGGGCATCTGTATTGGGCCAACCAGTCTAGAGGCAGGACTCCTGCCTTGGGGAGGGCAGTCCACTGCCCTTTAAGGGGACCCAGCACAGGGGAAGCCTTGCAAGGACTTGGCCTCAGGCTGGATCATTCACCCCTTCCCACCCTCCCCACGGGTAAATTGAGCATTAAATAGGATGCCAGGTGCTTTGGGGTATGCGGAGACATGAAAGGGACAGTCCTACTCTGGTCACAACCCATGGCCAGGTGTTGAGCCTCAGGGCTGAGAGCTCCTCACTCCCCCTTGTCCCCTCTGAGCTCCCTGCTCTCACTCATCTCAGTCTTCTCTGAGCTCCTCCTCCTCCTTCTCTGCCCCCTGTGAAGCTGCTCACTCTCCCACCCTTCACCACCAACTTCCTGCCATCCCCCTACATCCCCGCTCCCCCTGCGGCCTCTGCCTGTCCCCTAGCACCCTTCCTCCCAAGCCCCAGTCTCCTGCACCTGGGTGGAGCCTCTTCCCTCCCCTGCCCGGAAGCTGTGCCGTTTCCAGTCTTCACTCATCCCTGAGCCTCCCTTGAGTCCCTGGAACTGGCCTGGATTAGACCCTAGGCAGGCTAGGCTCCTCCCCACCCTCAGCCCCCCCGTCAGGCCTGTGCCGTGTCCCCCGAAGTGCCTGGTCCCCTTTTGTCCCCTCTTTGGAAGCTTAGCTCAAACCCAACCTCATGGAGTACCTGCTCGAGTGCCTGCGGCCAAGACTGTGCCACCTGCACTGTGCCCAGCATGTGGGAAGGGGCTCTGCATTGGGGTGACAGGGTTAAAGGCTCCAGCTGAGGAGTGGGGGACCTGTGTGGGCAAACTGCTTCACCTCTCAGAGTCCGTGTCCTCATCTGTGGAGCGAGGAGATGGTGTGTGACGCCCGGGCCCCTGAGAGCACCGAATGCCACAATGCACGTGGGGGTTCTTGCAGGCTGCTGCATGGTGGCTGATCGGTGACCACGAGCATGGCTGCTTGGCCCCTCTCAGGCCCCAGAGTGCCCAGCACGGTGCTTGGCCTGTGGGCAAGGGCTTGGGCCCACGCACATATTGGTGGGGGTGCCTGGGTGCCCAGGCCTAGACAGTCAGGCATGCCAGGACCGTGCAGAGCACGGATGAGGTGGGAACAGGCAGTATGATGCTCAGCCGTGGGGGCCAGAGAATTGGTTGTGGTCTCCCCTGGCAGTGATCAGACTCTGAGGCCCTGTTTTCTTTCCACTGGTTCCCCTGAGGAGCAGAGTGAATGCAGGTCCCCAGAGCAGGGCCAGGCTTGCAGGTGTGTGGAGATAGTGGGTCTATTTCTGGTTCAGCCTTTGGGGGAGGTGGTGGGGACAGGCCTGCTGGGGCCCCGGGGCACCACGTTGGTATTCACAGCAGCACGTGTGTCCTTCCTGCAGGGGTGATGAGCCAGCCCAGGGCAGGCCCACCACTCACCTGCTGAGAGTGGCAGGGTCTGGCCCTCCTCTGGGCTCCGCAGCCTCCACGGTGGCACTTACCACGTGCCATTGTCCCTGCTGTCACCCCGTCTCCTTCATTCAAGTATGATCTTGAGGGGGGAAGGACTCTGGGTATGGGGATACCCATGATTCTCAGGGCCTTGCAGAGCTTGGACGCTCCGGACATGTTGGCGGGATGGAGGGATGGATCCAGAATGTGCCTCCTGAGCACCCACTAGGGCTGGATGCTCTAGTCTGCATTCAAGGAGTGCCCATTGTGGCTGGCAAGACCAGCAAATGGAAAAGGACAACAGCCTGTGCCAAGGCCCGCAGGCTCCAGGGACTCGGGAGGCTTAGTCTCCAGGGGAGGGGCTCCTGGCAAGGCATCTCAGAGGGCATGGTGAGTGAGCACACTGAGCCAGTGATGAGCAAGAGGGTGTGGTGTTAGTGACAACAGCCACCATCTGCCAGGCACTTCCTGTGAGCCTCAGAGCCACCTGTGAAGTGAGGACTTTTATTATCATTTTATAGAAGAGGAAGCCAAGACCCAAAGAGCTAGGCCCACTTGCTCAGGGATCACACAGCTTGGAAGCAGTAATCCTGGCACCGTGGCTCCAGAGAGTGATGGGGGAACAGGCCGAGGGGAGGCTGGGGTACTCGGGCTTCGAGGGTCTCAGGAGTTGAGCCAAGGAGCTTGATCTTGGTCTCCATGCCTAACTCCTCTTTTTAATAGAATCACGGGCTCCCAAAGTTGTCTGAGGCCTCAGAGATGATCTCTCCCTGAACCACACCCCTCCTGAGAAAGGGACCCCAGGGAGCAGAGGCAGCCTGCATGAGGCACCGAGAACAGAAGCTTAGAGTCACCTGGGCCCTGAAAGCTGCAGGAGCGGGAGCAGGTCGCTTTCCAAGGTTTAGTTTCCTCACCTGTAAAACGGGAGTGGTAACAGCTGCCTCTAGGTGCTTGGCACAAAGTAAACACCGAGTCGTCCTTACAGTCCGTTCCTCCTGCTGGATCTTGTGGGCGGGCGGCATAGAGGTTCCTATTCTGTCCCATCCCAAGGAAGAGAGAGAGAGGAAATGCCTCATTAGACCTCTGACCTGCCTCACCCCATGTGACCTGGCAAGAGGCCGGGCTTCTTGTTGCGTACTCCCGACTGGCCGCGTGGTGGCCATGCCAGGATTCCTGCCTATTCTCTCAGCCCAGGTCCGCCTGGTGCTGTGGTTCTATCTCCTGGGCCCCTTGTCTCCCCCTGGGCTGCTGCACCCCATACGTGCCCAGCCCACCTGGCTTTCACTTCTCCATGCCTTAGCCCCACTGGCCGAGAGCCTCCAGCACTATTTTCCTCAGCAAACTCTTTTCCCTCTAGTTGCTTCTTGGCATCCTCCCCTGGGCTTCCACCAGCCCTTTCCACTGCCGACCATCCCGTGCCCGTCAGCTCTCTGAAAAAGCCTTGGCCCCAGCGTATCTGAGTGGTCCTGGGTCCGCTTGATGTGATCTCCGTGGGCCAAGTCATCTGACTTTTCTGGGCCTCACTATCTCCACCTGTAAGAGTACAGGGGTGGGGACAGGAGTTCGATGAGATGAGCTTTCGAGTTATTTTTAGGCTTACCAATGTGTTCTGAATGTAGTTTGTTGTTAAAGGAAAATAGTGGCTTGATATCGTTCTGAGTCATACCAGGAATGCCCAGAATGTCTTGTGAGTTTTTCTTGGGAATCTCAGGAACTCTAGAGGACCCCAGGAGGAGGTGGGGGGCTGGTGCAGCCCCTGCAACCTAGGAGATGTAGGGGAGGGGGAAGTCCAGCTGGGGCCTACCATTTCAGCAGCCACAGAGGCAACAGGAAACAGAGCTACCCACATCTGTACTTCCTCCGCACAGCCACCACACCTAGAGAGCCATTGCACCACTCTGAGGAAAGGAATTCGGTCCCCAGAGTCCCGACCCACATCCTGTCGCAGCCTGGCTGTCCTGGTGAAAATAGCGTCCAAGAAGGCCCTGAAAGTCACTGAGGTTTTGTAGGGTCACACCCCTAGTAGATTGGGAGCCAGATCGACTAGGGACTAAGGCCCTCAGTCAAGGACTAAGGACCAAGAACAGGCCCCTGGCCTGTCCCTCTCCAGCATCCCACCTGCCCTCCAGCCTTTCCACTCTGGCATCTGTTGTGGCTGTCCCCACCACCCCCTGAAGCGTACGCACCCCTGTGTGCACAACACATTTTTCAGAAGAGGAGGCCAAAGCATCTTTCAGCTTCTCAAAGGGATGTGTGACCCCGGAAATAGTTGTGTGTCCCCTATCTGTTCTGTCCAGCAGCTGTCCTGACATCCCCCCCCCAGTAGCCACGTGTCCCTACCCCCAGGCTCCCCATCCGGATGGTGCCGATGGGTGGGAAAAGCAGACTCTAGAGTCAGTTCCTCCTCTAATTTGCCAAGTGACCTGGGGCAAGTCATTTTTTATCTCCGTGGGCCTGTTTCCTCATGTTTGTAAAATGGAGATCAATGACTGCTGCGTCATAGCCTCTGGATCGGCCTGAGGTCCGTTTGTGCAAGGTGGGGTTGGTAACAGTAACCAGCTGGACAGAGTGCTTGCTCCAAGCTGGCCCTCACTTGGCCATCTTCCTGGACCTTGGTAGCCATCCTGGGAGGCAGACACTATCATAGCCTTCTAGGAGAGAATGCTGTCGTGCAGAGCATTGAATGACTTGACCAAGGTCACACAGGTGGAAGCCGCAGAGCTGGGATTTGAACCCATACAGACTTCATCCAGAGCTGGGAGCTCGGCATTGCGCTTTTCAGTGGCTGACCCCGTGCCTGACACGGGCAGAGCTGGGATCAGATCCTGCTCCTGCCACTTCCTCCGTGCATCCCTAGGCAGCCATTAACCCCTGACCTGCGGTTTCCTCATCTGAAGAATGGGGGTGATTGTCGCCCCTACAGCATAGGGTTGGTATGAAGGGACAGTGGCATTACAGGCATTAAGCCTCTAGCATACGGCGAGTGTTCAATAAAAGACAGCTATTATCTAGTGGTAGTTGTCCTTCTTCCTCCCCAGGTGGCCACCTAAGGAGGTGCGAAGGCCACTGCTTAGCATGCAAGGGGCCATGGAAACCAGAGCTGCTGGGGCACACAGCTGCCATGAAGAGAGCCTCATGGGTGTTTATCCTCTTTACCAGGGGACTCATTGGCGCCCCCCGAGGTGGACTTTGACAGGCTCCTGGCCAGCCTGAAGGATCTCAGTGAGCTGGTGGTGGTAGAGGGTGACACCCAGGTGACACCAATGCCCGGGGGAGCACGGCTCCATGTCCTTGAGCCCATCCCACTGAAGCTCTATCGGAATGGCCTCATGATGTTCGATGGGCCCTTCCGGCCCTTCCATGACCCCTCCACACAGGTAGGAGGGGTGGGGAGGGGAGACAGGCCACTCTGGTGTCCTTGCCCCCTCCCCTTGCTCACCATTAGTTGGCGGTGGGGGGCCCAGCCCACCCCCCCATAGGTACCCAAGCCCACGTGCAACTTGCAGAAACAACCCCTCCCCCCCCCCCCAAGTCCTGGGGCCCTGAATATGTGCAGAGTGTGACCCACTGGGTAAGCCCGGGGCCCGGGGCCCGCCATCTGGACAGGAAGCAGAGCGGTAGGTGCCGCATGGGTCCAGTCGGGCCTCACTCTTCCGATCCCTGCCGCAGCGCTGCCTCCGAGACATTCTGGACGGCTTCTTCCCCTCAGAACTCCAGCGACTGTACCCTGACGGGGTCCCCTTTAAGGTGATGGGCTGCTCCTCAAACCACCCTGTGTGGGGATTTGGGAGGGGGTGGGGACAAACAGCTTCCTCAGGCATCACCCGGTCTGAGGTGGGAAGCCACTGCCCCACCTAAGGGGACCCCAGTCTCTGATGACCTCTGGGGAGGAGGGTGAGCCTGAAGCCCGGCCAAGAAGGGCAGGGAGGCTGCAGGGGCTGCAGTTGCCCGGTTAGCAAGGGCACCGGCCTGTGGCTAAGCGGCAGGCAGTGCCCCCTGCTGGCACCCTGGAGGCACAGCCTTCGGCCTTGTAGGCCCAGTGCCCCGGCCCAGTGCCCCTCCCCAGCGCCCAGGACACCCTGACAGCCTGGGGTCCCTGAGACTCCATGCAAAAGTGGCCTGACTTGCCCCAGGGGCTCCTGAAGCCATCTGATGGGTACGGAAGGCAGTGCCGTGGGGACAAATGCGGGCCTGAAGGACACGGCATGAGCCATCCCCCTGCCGGCGGGGGTGAGATGAGGGGTGCAGTGGGGGGAACTCCTGAGCCGCAGCCGGAAGGCGGTGCGTCATGCCACAGCAAGGGTGCACGAGGGCGTGTGTGCCACCACCACCCCCCGGGCTTGGAAAACCGTGTGAGTCACGACTGGAGGTGTTGGAGGTAGTGCTTTCCAAGGCGGGCTCTGCCCTCTCCTAACACCCTGGTCCCTTGCTTCCTGGCTGGCTCCTGAGAGGGGCTGTCTGGGGAGGATGGCAGTACAGTGGCTCTAGCCGGCATGGCGAGGGGTGCTTGCAGGAGGAGCTGAGCCCAGGTAGGTGAGAGCAGCATGAACTGCAGCTCTCTTGGGGCCTCAGTTTCTTCATCCGTAAAATGGGGATTGCACCAGACCGTCCCTCGAGCCTGTTCCTGGGGGGGGTGGGGGGGGGTGGGAGGGTGTGCTCTGGGCGAGCAAGGGTGGGGGTGGAGCCCAGGGCTGAAGGTCGAGGCCCACCGCTTTCACCCTTCCTTCTTGCCAGGTCAGTGATCTGCGCAATCAGGTCTACCCGGAGAATAGGCTGGAACTGTTCCCAGGTGAGGGCCGCGTGGTGGGCTGGCAGAGGATTCGCAAGCCCGTGGACAGGATGGAGCCCCCAGGTGAGCTTGGCCCTGAGGCCGAGCCAGGCGGCAGGGCCGCTGTGTGGGACAGGCTCCAGGTGGCCTCCTCCACCATCACCCGTCACTCCCAGTCCCTCCCCAGGCCAAGGCTCCCAATGCACTCCCTGCAGGCTCCAGGATGACTGCTGAGAAGTTTCTGAACAGGCTCCCCAAGTTTGTGATCCGGCGAGGCGAGGTGATTGACATCCGGGGCCCCATCCGGGACACCCTGCAGGTGAGGCCAGCCCTAGCTCCCCCAGCCATCTTGGGCTCCCTGGCCCAACCTACCAGAGCAGTGGCTTGTCTGGAGACTCAGGCTCGAGGGCTGCTGAAGGGGGCCTGGAGGGAGAAATGAGGCTCTCAAGGCAGTTCCACTGTCTCCTGAAAACAGTCTGGGGAGGGCTGCATCCAGAGATGGGCTGTCTCCGTGGCAGTACGGCTGTAAGAAGGGGAGAGCCAGAGTCTAGGCCAGGGGTGAGCCCAGGGCCCAGGCCACCCCCTCGAGGTCCAGACCAGACTATCCAGTTCAGTCCTGGATACCCCTTCCTGGCCCTCAGAAACATCCTCCTCCTTCCTCACTCCCCATCCCGTGGCTCCTCCTGTCTCCACCCGTGAAAGGTACCAAACCTGTTTCCCACCACGCTGCCTCCTTCACCGCACATTGCCAGAATCCACGTCTTCTCTCTGTTCCCTCTGCCCGCCATGCTAGTCGAGGCTCCAGAGTAGCCCTCTCAGATACCTGCAGTGGCCTCTCACTGGCCTGCCACCTCCCCTCCTGCCTTGCCAACTGTCCTCCCCCAGCAGTCCTTGTGCTTCTGTAAAAACATAAGTTGGATCTGGGCCTTCCCTGTTGAAACCCTTCAGTGGTTCTCGGGTAAGGCCAAGCTCTTATCTGGCACTCAAGGCCCACCACTCCTTGTCGGTCCTCTTCCCACCTCTAACCTTTTCTTTTTTCCAGTCCAACCTGATTCTCAGCTTTAGCCACATGAACTGCTGGCACTTTCCCAAATATATCACCTCCAGAGAAGCCTTCCCTGACCAGGGGATCTCTGCCCATGTTGTCTGGAACATCCCTGTGCCCATTCCATTTCTATGGACTCCTCATCCTTAGTCACTGCTCAGGGGTGGTTTCCCCTGGGAAGCTTCCCCTGGGAAGCTGGTCATTGTGTGGGGTTCTCTCTCCCCCACTATGCTGAGGGACTTCAAGGCTTCTTAGGGGAATGATGGGGTTGCCTTCCAAAGCTTCCCTTCCATTTCTCCTGCTTGGGCCCCAGTTTACACAGAACACCCCTCCCCTTTTGGCTCACTGGTCTCATCCATCCCTGGTAAGGAAGAAGTCCCCTCTAAGGATTGGGGGGAAGGGTGTGACTCTAGCAGAGCCCAGGGCTCTGTCCTCTTTCATCGATGCCTTCCAGAACTGCTGCCCATTGCCTGCCCGGATCCAGGAGATTGTGGTGGAGACACCAGCCTTGGCTGCTGAGCGTGAGAGGTGAGGGCATGGTGAAGAGGTGAGGACCTTGGGGTTGGGCCACCAGGGGGCACTGATGGCCTCTAGGTCCACAGGAGCCAGGAGTCCCCCGAGTCACAGGCGCCCCTGCTCTCCATGCTGCGCATCAAGTCTGAGAATGGCGAGCAGGCCTTCTTGCTGATGATGCGGCCCGAGGACACTGTTGGCGATGTGCGCACCCTGCTTGCACAGGCCAGGTGGGCATGGTGTGGGGCCGGCAGCTACGGGGAGGGGGGGTCTCTGGTCCCAGGACACGGCCTGATCAGTTCTGCCCGGTCCCCAGAGCCGTGGACGCCACGACCTTCGAGATCATCAGTACATTCCCACCCACGGTCTACCACGACGACACGGTCACGCTGCAGGCCGCAGGCTTGGTGCCCAACGCAGCGCTGCTGCTTCGGGCTAGCCGGGCCCCACCGCCTGCCCCAGGCCCTGGCCCCTGATCCAAATAAAGCGCCCGCTCCCACACTGGCTGCTCCGCGCACACAAGGCTCTCTTGGCGGGGCAGCCCAGCTGGGCGCCAGAGAGGGCTGGGGGGAAGGGGCGGTGCAGACCCGCCCCTCGGTAACTCGGTAACTCGAGCTCCAGCTGGCGGGCCTAGCTGCTGGGTCTTTGTCCTCTAGGTTCCTTTCTCCCCAGAAGGGCTAAGCAGATCCAGTGGAGGGAAGGCAGGCTCCAGCTCAGCCTCAGCTGGTGCAGAAGGGCCTCATGTGCAAGCGTGCCGCGAGCAGGTCCCTGTGCACAGACACAGAGAACCACACGCACATGTGGCCACTTCCCCAACATTCTGCACAAAGCCACTGTGCCCAAACTGGCAGAACTGTGGCCATGAACCCACTTCCATGACACGCCCATACTTAGCCAGGATGCTGGAACCCAGGCAGGCAGCCACATGGCGCGGTCACATTACCGACAGGCATACAGATGTGCTACACTCACCAAGCCGGGCGTGTCAGGACACTATCACATGCATGTGAATCAGGAAGTGACCCACCCACACTGGAGAAACGCTGGTCCACACAGTTATGCATATGCCAGACATACACCCACATACGTGCGCAATCATACACAGAGGTGCCACACAGGAGACGGCCCGACCGACCTGCCCGTGGGACCACAGCCTCAGACAATCCCATCTACCAGCCTCGCTCAGACCAAGGACTCAGGCCATATCAAACAGACACGGTGTCAGTGGAATGGGACATTTAATTGTCTCTAGGGGACAAGGAATGCGGGGCCTTTGGCAGAGCCCTGGCTAATGGAACCCACAAAGGTGCCCATCAGCCAGTGCCAGGCAGGGTGGCAGCCTCAGGGCCTGGCTGACAACAGCCAGCACTTGGGCTGTTGCTTAAGACAATTTCTGAGACTAGTGGGTAAGGAATGTTGCCTTTGAATGGAGAAGAGGGGGCTAAATTAGAGAGGGGGAGGAGGGGGGCTTGGGTTGCGGGGAGAGATTCTAAGGTCGGAAGGCTAGGAATGACAGGGAGTTGGTCACAAGGTCCTTCATGGCCGGCGGTGGCTGCGGGGGGACGTGGTGATGGAGTCCAGTGGGCTCAGGCCAGTTTCAGGAACTCCTGCAGTGTGTTTTGTTCCACAGCCTCCACGAAAAGCTCATAGTCCTAGGCAAGGGGAGGGGAGAGATGGTCAACCTGAGTGCTGGTGTTTTGTCCCTGGTCTGACTGACTTTTGAGTCAGCAGAAGTCCTACACTTCCCCACTCCCAACCCCCGGGGTTCATACCCCACAGTACTGGTCCCCGTTGACAATCTGGGGTGGGGTGGCCTTGGGGTTGCCCGCCAAGGCTCGCATCTCATCCCGCAGGGCGTTGTCCTGGGAGATGTCCACTAGCTGGTACTGGATGCGCTTCCCATCCAGGATGCGGGTCACCTCGCTCTGCTGGGACTTGATCTGGGGGTAGAGGGCGGGCAGGGGTTAGTGAGCAGGCTGGAGGATTTACGGGGGAAACCTGGGCAGAAAGACAGGGACTGTGGCCAGTAGTTTTTGTGTCCCTCCACACCCTGGGCGAGGGTTCTGGCCACTAGGGAGTTAGGAGGATGAGTCAGGTTTGCAGCGGGGCAGGATGAGAAGAGGGACCACCATGCGGAGGGGAGTCAGAACGAAGGGAAGTGGGATAAAGTTCAGAGTGGAGAGAACCAGGAACTCAGCGAGGGGAAGGCAGGGCAGGCCTTGGAGGCAGGTTAAGGGGCCACCCCTGCCTAGGTACACACAAAGTGGGGGAGAGGAAGAGCACGATCAGGACGTGATCGGGGTCGCAGGGGGGTTGCAGAGAGTGCGTGTCTGAGAGATGGGATGGGCGCGGGCAGCTCGTCCTGGGGCTGCTAAGGATCCAGGATGCCCAACGGAGGAGTTCAAGGCACAGACTCGGGGCCCGCGTTGGGACTCGACCCAGGAGGCCGAGCCCCGCACCTTCTCGCCCCCCGCTCCGCCCTGGGGGCGGGTCTCCGGCGCCGGGCCGTAGCGCCCGGACTCTGCCGCCCAAGCTTTCACCCGGGGCGTGCACTCACTTCGCGGGAGCCGGTGACCGACGTGCTGTAGACGCGCAGGCCGCTCATGCTGCGGGTGGACTGGCAAGCCGACAAGCGGACGGATGGCTGGCTGTAGCGGCAGCCGCACGGCCTGGAGACGACGCCGCCGCGCTCGGGAGCGGTTTCCTTCCTGCTCTGCCCGCGAGTCACCGCTCTCAGGACCAATGGGCGGCGCGGGCAGGCGTGCGGCCGGGGCGGAGCCTGCGCGACCCCGCCCCGCGCGCCGCTGCCCCCTCCCCTCCCCCTCAGTGACGGGGCGCGCCGAGGACCCCAGTGCTGCGCGAGGCCGTCCCCTCCCGCGCCTTCCCTGATCTGGGGTTCAGCGTGAGGTGGGAGGAGGGGGCTGGTGGCCGGAAAGGCCAGGGAGGGCCTGGGTGACGGCTTGGCAAAGGCCTTTTCAGCGTCGCCCGGGTTTGCTGCACCCAGCTACCCACCCTCAGTGCCACGATAGCACGGCACAGCTGGAGCTTTGAAGGCTTGGGCTGTTTTGAAACCTACAGTTCCTTGGCTAGGGAATCTTGCTCCAAGGGACCCCTTCCCACAGTCCCCGGGTGACACTCATACATGGCTAACCCCATGGCACACCAAAGCAGGGACAGCCCCTGCTGGGAGATTTCCCCACAAGTTCCTCTCTACTCAGGCAAGTCTAGACAAGGAAGGGTGGTGGCCGGAGACAGGGCCACACCCTCAAGGCACCAGATGGAGGCCAAGGTAAGAGTTTGCTAGCTCTAGAACGGGTGGAGGCAGCAGTTGGTCGGGACTCCGGGGAGCCCGGCCCGCCCTTGTTCAAGATCCACAGCTGGGTCTCAGGGTGGCCCTAGCTCAACTGCAACCCCAGATGGCATTCTAAAGCTGCTCCTGCTCCCAGAAAAAGTCCAGGGGGTTGAGAGACTCATCAGCCCAAACTGGGCTCAGCTGTCTGTCTGGGGTTGGCCAGGACTGCCCTCACAGGCCCCCCACCCCACCCCAGGGCTCAAATAGCAGCCCAGAAAGACCACCTTAGCTCCGTGAGGCAAACAGGGCCCTGCCTGGCTCCAGGGAAGCCACTTCCTCAGAGCAACCTAGAAGCAGACTTCCTCTCAGAGACTTACTGAAACTCTTTCCAACGACAGACTTGCTCAATGACTCAGGGCAGCTTCACCCAATAGAAAGTAGTGTCAGAAGAGATCTTATTTGTCCCTTTAGAGAACACCAGAGGAGCGGAAGTGGTAGAAACACAGATGAGAGGCTGGACCTGCCAAAGGTCCCTCCTTGCTGCTGTCTGGGGAACTTGGCTAAACACCCGGGCCTTGGTTCCAATAAGGCAAAATGAGGGGTGGAGTAAGGGATGGTGATAATGGTGATAGAAAACTGAGGAGTTTGTTAAATATTTTATTTTGTAATCAAAATAGGCAATACAAACCAGTTGACATAACAAGGATTCATATAAATAACTGCTTATAAACTTTGAGGAAAAATACCCGTGAGCATGGTGGCTGGGCTCCCAACACAGGGTGGAGACCAACCAGGCAGCTCTGCTTTTAGGAGGCAGGAAGGAGCCCAGAGGCTGAGGGGATGGCTGGGTGGGGCTGCTCTGAATGGAAGGGATACATCACTCCATAAATAAGACACAAAATTGTAAAAACACTTAACGAGTCTCATTCAGACCCAAGAATGAGGTCCAGGATGCTTCTCTGACAGCTCAAAGCTTAGCAACAAACTCAGTGGCTGGCTTCTGAACTGCTCAGTGCTCCTCCATACCCTTACAAAGCCTTGGCTTGGCCTGGCTCCAGATCTAGAGGAGGCCTGGGGCCAGCCCAACAACCGGATACAAACAATTGTGTTCTGAGATGCTCCATACATGAGGAGGCAAGAGAAAATAAAAAGCACAGGGTCCCCAAAGGCCCCAGAGAAACAAAACCCAGCAAATACGGAAAGCTAGAACTTAGAGCCAAGCTATACCGGGTACTCTGAACTTTCAAAGGGGCCCCAGAGCAATAAAAGGAAAGGACCCTACCCTTAAACAAAAGAGAGGCACAAATCAGGACTGGGCTCTGGCCTCAGCCCCAGGAGGAGGAGGAGAGTAACTTGGCAGTTGCCCTGTGGCAATATGAGGGAAAATCCTGCCCAAACCCAGAACCAAAGAGAAGAGTTTACAAGGGGGCTACCTGGATGGCCTGAGAACAAAGGAGAAGGGAGCTGTGCTAACCACATGGCCAGGGCCCCATGGGACAGAGCAGCTGGAGAATGGGGTATCCTGTAAAATGGCATGACAGCTCAGATTAAGGAGACCTGGATACAATCCCTAGGCCAATTCTAGTGGGTGCTTTGCTAATAAACAGATCACCCTGAGGCATCTGTGAGAACAAGAGTCCTGAGGAAGCAGCAGTGGGACCAGGCCAAAGAATACCCCGAAAGCCAACTTAGATCCCAGGCAGGCTAGCCGACTGGTCTGAGAATTCTCACATGGCCACTGTGACTGGTACTCAGCCTTTCCAGTGGACATCAGCAGGACCAAAGTATGGAGTGGGAATGAACGTGGATCCATCCAGAGGACGGAAAAGGGAAGTGAGCAGCCTGTTTACCTTTGACGTCAGCCTGGGGCTGGGAACAGTCTGTGAGGACTTATCAGTTAACCTGCAAAAGTTAATTAGTAACTCACCCTCAAAGGGTAAATCAGTATGACAGGACAAATGCAATCCAACAAGGCAAAGCCAGTGTGGGGCAGGGCAGGCACAGTTCCTTAATCAGCCCTTGGCCCCAGATGCAGGTTCTTACCCCCCTCCATCCCTTCTCTCTGGGAATAGCAGCAAATAGGAGGCAAGAGATTGTCAGGGCAGGACCTGCAAGACTGGGCTCTCAGCAGACCAGATCTTCCCTGGGGGAACGGAGTCTATGCCACCCCCAGCATTCCTCACTGAGTGACACAGTTTTCTCCCATATCCTGGGCATATCTGTCTGACATGGTGGTCCTTAAGTCCTCGATGTCACGGCGCAGCTGTTGAACCTCTTCTAGTTTCCTCCTGATCACATCTGGCTTCTGCAAATCTAGTTGAATCCCTGGGTGCTGTGCAGCTGGGGAGAAGAGCATTTCAAGAGAATGTTAGTGAGTCAGGAGATGCTTTCAATGGAGGGGGTGGTATGGATACGCAGTACTTTGAGACCCATGGTCTTAAAACACATGTTTTTAAAAAAGCAGATGGGGATAGTGGGCTGAAAACTTGCTAAGGGCCATTTTCTGTTTGTCCCGCATTCAAGTACCCATAAGGATGACTGTTTCCAAAACAGATTTACTGAGTATCTACTTTGCAAAACACATAAACTCCCAGGGGCAGTGACCAGGTCTACAGAGCCTTGATCACACAAAGGATGGGAAAATTGGATGGGGGTGACAGAAGAATGAAAGCCACTCTCTCCTGTGTCCCAGACTGGCCTGAGGACTCACAGTGAATGCCCAGGAGCAGGGAGAGATTGGGGTCATGGCCCTGGGCCCTCTGGGTCACAATGCTACAGACAGCCTGCAGATCTTGAAGGCAACTGGCCAACTCCTGGTGCAGTTCAAATGCCAGCTGGGCTGTATCTGGTGAAGATGGAGACCCTGGTTGGGCTTGACGCAGGTGTTCCTGGAGTGTCAGATTCTTCTCGATCAGGTCCTGGTTCTGTACTGAAAGCTGAGCCGACAGATGGGCAAACACATTAACCCAAGCCCAGGGAAGGGCAGACTATTTATACATGTACGTGAATACACGAGTCACAGGGGATATCGCCCCCTCTCCACCACTACCAACAGGCTTAGCACTCCCCCTATTCCCAAAACTGGGCCTAAGTTCTCCTGCAGGTAGGTCAGGCCCATAGGGTTCCAGTACTGGAGTCTTCCCCAGCAGACTCTGAGTCATCAGCCTCCAGGTTTCTGTTCAGGAACCAGAGAAGATACTCCCGCCCCTCGGAACTCTATCTGAAGGCAGTCCCTCAGCCAACTCTGTTAACCAGGCTATTAGAGGAGGCTTAACGTGAACTGTGAAATCTGAGGAGACACTGGTTTCAATCTCTCCCTGCCACCCTGACAAAAGTGGCCACCAGCCAGCCTGATCAGAGTGTGTCAGAGGAATAAAGGGGGCAAGAAAGACAACAATACAGCTAGGGGCCACTGGGTGGGGGCCTGAGGGAGCTAGGAACCTGGAGGACACAGCACTGGAATGTGCCCTGCTTGCATTTTTACACCTTCACCTCAGTAGAATCAGGCTTTTCTACAAAGACCAGCTATTCATGTATGTCTGTGTCTCCTTCTCTCTCTCTCTCCCTGAACAGCTTAACCCATTTTCCCCTCCCTCCCTCTATTCTGTTTTAAAAACACTGAATAGAGTTCTTCCTCCAGTCCCAGCCTTTCACGTACACTGGGCCATGTGACAATCCCAGCTCTGAGAGACTCCTTCCTAGGTCAGTGAACCTGGTCACCCCTTGCTGACAGCTCTGTATACTCCATGAGGACCACTGAGCTCTCAGTCTTCTTGAACCCTTCCTCCCCAACCCCACAAACCTGTGGCTAAAGGAAAACAAAGGGAGAGAGACTGACTTCTTGCATCCAAAACACATTCCTGGGTAAATATGGCCTAAGATGGGATTACGACCTTTAACAGAAAGGATGATGCGGCATCCCTTTCCATTCTTCTGTCAAAAACAGTTGTTCAGCAGGGACCTCTCAAACATGAGGGCTCTTGTGGGAGTAGAGATGGGGAAGGTACACTGAGAAATCAGGCTTGTAGAGGCAGTACCACGAGGCCCAGATGCTGCTGCTCACCTCTTTCACGGCTGTGCGAAGCTGCTGCAGGGCTGTCTCCCTCCGCTGGGCCTCCTCTTTCAGGGCCTGGCTTGCTCCTTCTTCCTGAGCCACCTCCTGCTCTAGGCTCTGAATCCCAGGGCAAGGAGTGGTAGGATTGCATATGAGGAGTAACAAATCTGGTTTAGACCATGTCACCTCTGGCCTGGACTATATAGTAAAGCCCTACCCTGCCCATACACGGCTTAGAGATTATCTTAGAAAAGCCCTGATCTGCTACTTCCCTTTGAAACCCTCCTATAGTTGCTGACCAATTAGAGGTCAGCTCCTCAGCAGGGCATTCCAGACTAGTCTGGCCCTTACCTACTTTTCTAGCCACATCTCTTTTCACCTTCCACACAGCCTCTACTCCAGCCACATCAAATGACTGCACAGCCTTCATTCCCAAAGGCTCCAGCTCCAAACTTGCTCACTCTCCTTCCCCTTTGTCTAGGCTACTCTTCTGCTCTACAACCCAGGAAACCTTCAAGGCCCACCTGAGCCTTCCTTAATCCGCAAATCAGATTCTATTAATCCTACTCTTGCTCTGCTACTCATACTTCCATCATGGCTCATGAGTACACTTGTTGGCAGTGCACATGGTTCCCCCCCTCTCCATAACTTTCTTGAGGGCAAGAAATGTCTATTCAGTTGAGTTCAGTACTTACTGAACACTGTGACAGGCACTGAGGATACTGAAAAGAATACCAAACAATACCAGTCTTTGAGGAGCCCACAGCCAAAGCCCTTGAGAATACTGTGTATTAAATGCTTCTGACAGAGATAAGGGGTAGGAGTGCTCCCACAGTCACCTAATCTAGTTAGGAGGGAGAGGGGGAGAGGGAGGGAGAGAGAGAGAGAGTGTGTGTGTAGGGATGGTCAGGGTCAGGGAGAGGGAGGTATTTATGTTTGTTATTTTTTGCCTCTCATTCTATTCATTCCAACTCCCCTCCCCCAATTTTGAAACTTATTTGAATAAAGTATTTAAAATTTTTCTGAATTTTCCCATTTTGTATTAATAAAAAAACTGCCAAAGGAGAACATCTCATCACCATGAAATACCCAAGGTGACAGTTTTGAATCTACTTGATTCCAGCAAATTCATCTGATATTTTAATTTGCCTGAGAAGTTTCATCATGGGTAAATGTAAAAGGTGGGACTTTTGTGGGGCGCCTGGGTGGCTCAGTTGGTTGAGCATCTTACTTTGGCTCAGGTCATGATCTTGCAGCTCGTGAGTTTGAACCCTGCATTGGGCTCTGTGCTGACAACTCAGAGCCTGGCACCTGCTTCAGATTATCTCTCCATCTCTCTGTCCCTCTCCCACTCACACACTCTCTCTTAAATATAAATAAAATATTTAAAAAATATATATATATTAAAAAAAAGTTGGGCTTTTTCAACCTTTTTGAGAGCTGAGGGTTTCAGGGTATGTATTTGAGACACATTAAAAGCTCTACTAGGAACCTGGGATTTTAAACGGATATAAACACTCACTAGGCTTGACTATCTTCTTATAGGACTTGAAATAGGGGAACTAGACAGACGTAGCCCAACCTACATGATGGCAAAGGCAGGACTGCAGCTTTGAGCTGCTCTCAGAGTGAGTGCATTTCACAGTTTTGATGAGAAAACCTCTTTTGGAGTCCAAAGAGAACCTGAGTGCACCTGCTTTACCTAGGGTTTTTTGGAGAACCCAATTAAGGACACCTCCCTACTCTGGCCCAAAATAGAAACCAGGAGTTGTCTTTAGTTTTTCCTTATTCTCTAACCCCCTACATCTTGTCAGTCACTGATTCCTCTTAATTCCACTTCTTAAAATTCACTTGAATCTGTCCCTCACAGCTTCTTCTCCTTGCTATGCTGCCAGGTTCCTTCATCATCTCTCACCAGGATTTCTGCAATAATCCACCAGCCTCCAGCCTTGTTTCTCTCCAAGTGCCAATCTTTCCACACTCAAGCCTGAGTTGCAAATCTGACTACCTCACACCTAAATTACATTCTAGTCGCACTGTCAGTATGGAGCCCGATGTAGGGATTGAGCCCACGAACTGTGAGATCGTGACCTGAGCCAAAATTGAGTTGGACTCTTAACCGAACGAGCCACCCAAGCGCTCCGTGTGCTATTCCTTCTATCTGGAATTCTAAAACCAAAGTATTCAGCTCTTCTTTGCCTAGCTAACTTTTCCTCCTTGTTCCAGGCTCATGATCTCCAGAAACCCTTCCTTAACCTGCCCTGCTCTCACTGACTCTTCTGTGCTCCCCCAAAGCAGCAAGGACATTGTTCTCATAATACTGTGCTAAAACCTCTTCCCCACAAGATTGTAGGCTAAAAGCACTGATTGGGTCTCATTCTTGCTATACTCCTAACACTGAGCAAATTGTATGACACAGAATATAGAGTTGGCCGAATTCTAGAGATTCCATCAAGTCCTGCTCACCGTGTCATAAGGACACCAGCTCACCTGTACTTGTGAACGCAGCTGATCCATCTTCTGTTGTTGCTTCTCCACAATCTGAAAGGCAAAGTTATCAAGGAAGGCTATAAGCACAGGCTGATGGTAAGGTCAGAGGGCAAGAGGCTACATCAGGATCTATGGTCTATTAGTGCCACTGTGGCTATAGCCAATCAATAGTGAAACCAGGGTGAAAGCAATTTAGCTCTACTTACAGAAAAAAACCCAGATTCCCTATCCTAGCTAGCTAGCTTCACACTTCTGCACTCTACTCACAGAGAGGTTTAAATAGGAATGTAATGTGGACTATGACCACTACTGGGAGGAAGTGGGGAATTCACTCGGATAACTGTGGGCCAGTAGAATAAACTTTATATATAACCAGTGTACATTTTAGTTCTTTAGTAGAGGACAGGACCAAAAATTCAGTTTAATGAAGTCTGGCCTATCCAGAGCTGTGATGAATGCTATTATTTATAGCTTTGGTCACAAGGCTGTTCAAGGAGAGACCACGAATAGGCCATTTCCTGTCCTTTGAGACCTCAGGTATTCTCTGAACCATTTCTGGGGTATATTTATTTATTTTGAGAGAGCAAGTAGGGGAGGGGCAGAGAGCGGGGGGATAGAGAGAGAATCCCAAGCAGGCTCTGTGCTGTCAGCACAGAGCGCAAGCGGGGCTCAATCTGATGAGCTGAAAGATCATGACCTGAACTGAGATCAAGAGTCGGACACTTAAACAACTGAGCCACCCAGGTGCCCCTCTGGGTCTTTTTTTTTTTTTTTAACCTACCTATCAGTCTCACTAATAGGTTTGGACTCTTTCTTCTCTGCTAAATTAGGGCCACTTTGCCAGTTAGAACTCTGCCCAATGCAAGAGGTTCTGTGTGGGGCCTAAGCCATGAATGAAGTGCACCAAGCATCAATGTACCATTTTGGAGCATCTAGTTTGGATGTTCAAAAGCATATCCTCTCCTAATTCTGCTTGCCTGTTGTAAGAATAAATATCTAAAATGCAAACTTATTATGCAGGGGTGACTTCTCAGAAAAGAGAGGGAAGTTCTGGGTAATGCATCTTAGGTGGCCCAGGGCCAGAAATTCATGGTTCCTTCCCAGTACACAATCTTCTCTTCCTTCTCAGCCTGCCCTCTATTACAGCCTGGACACACTCAGTCACCTTTCGGAGGGAATCACATTCTTTCTGCCAGGACTCCATTTCCACTTTTGGACCTTCTCCCTGTTGGGCTGGACCTTCTCCACTGGCCTCCTCCACACACTGCTTATCTTGCAGGCTGAAAGACAGTGGCCTCTTTAAGAATTTTGAAGTCAGGCAGATGTGGCTTTGACTCCTGATTCTATTATTTATTGTACGTTTGGGGTAAGACACTCAGGCCTTTCCAAGCCATATCTGGGGATAACGTGTTAGGTCTGTTGTAACATAGGGTGTACCACACACAAGTTGCCTAGCGTATGTTAGTTCTCTTCCCTAGAGGCCAGCATCTATCCACTCTTCCACCAATTCTCTACCTGCCCAATGCTCTTTTATATTTGTTTTGATATTTAAAAATAAACACTCATCACATGTATTTAGATTATAAAAGTCATACATGTATACTGTAGAAATTTTGGAAAACAAAATCTTTTTTTCTTGGCACACATAGTCTGGGGCAGGGTCAACTTTGACCCCAACCTCTCTTCTGACTCCAACCGAAGGTCTCCTCCAATGGATCCCCACAATCACTTTCATTATGGCTCATCTGCTGAGACAAACAACAGGGTCACTATGGTTGAATTTGGGATGAGAAATCCAATCCATCCCATTAGAAACTGGATTTGGTCCAAGAGGCTGTCGAAACACAGCCATCACATTTTCAGAAACTGCAACTGATATGGAAGAGGCTCTCAAAATACCCTGAGAGTACATTATGGCATCTTGTTTTGTTCTTAGAACCTGTTGTGGCAATCGAGAACAATCCCTAGGGCTGAAGAGAAACAGATGTTCCTAGTAGCCTTTAGCTTACAAGGTTCAAAATGTAGATCACCCCCCACCCTCCACCCTTAACATCAGGATCTGCTTTTGCAAATATACAGTTAACTAATTTCCCAGTATATAAAGTAGTTCCCTTCGCTCAACACATACATACTCAAGGATTACTATCCATTATTATTATTATTATTATTATTATTATTATGCCAGGCACTGGGTTGGACCTTCCAAAGGATATAATGACAAACCCCCACTGCACTACTACACCCTCCACTCTCCATCTCAAAGACCTATTCCTTGCCCATAAGCAGCTATCCTATTATTCATATTCCAAAGAAACAGAGCTTAGAAAAGTAAAGTGATTTGCTCTAAGTCACACAGGTAGTAAGTAGGATAGACCTAACTCTCCACTCCTTTCCTCAAATACACAAGGGTATTTATTTACCTATGTCTACTGGAGAATTCTGCTCCTCTCTGTCTCAGGCTTTCCAGTTGACCCTCCTTCTCTCTGCAGGCTGCCTGGGTTTCCTCCAGCAAACTCTCCAGCTCGGTTACTCTCTCCTGCAGCTCTGTACTCTTCAATTCAGAATCCTTAAGCTGAGAGACAGGATCCCATACTTTCGGTCAATAAGCCAAGGAATACTGCGTATCTCAAAAAAATGTGCAGTCCAATTGCAAATTGGACAGATGTGAGTCTGGACTTGACTCCTTTGGGTTTTTCCTTTAGGAAGCCACAGGGTAACTGCATACAGCAGAGGCTGAGGAAGTCCCCCTGCTTGGCCACTCCTTGCTAGCCCCAGGTATGCCCAGACATTGCTGCTACCTGCTGGCTCTGCTTCTGATGATCTTCCAGGGTGGGCAGGTCAGCCAGGTAACGCTCCAAGGTCTCAATACGCTGCTGCTTCTCCCGGTTCTGCTCTGATTCCTTCTGACATTTCTTTTTCAAATTATTGATATGTTTATCACGACCCTTGACCTAAGGAAAGAAGTCAAGAATCTGTCTCCACTGACTCCTCTAGGACTCTGAACATCACCTTTTTTTCTGAAATGACCATTGTCTCTGCCCTTAGAGCTGTAAATGTCGTTCTACTACAATGAAGACAGGGAGCTGTTCAAATTTTGCCATTTGAAATTAGGGCATAAACTGCAGAGTTAACACACCTGAACGTTCCAATCAAGGGTAGGGAAGAAGGGCTCCTTGGGGAGTTTTTAAAAACTGGTAGCACTTCTACATACAGGCATACCTGGGTGACACTGCAGGTTTGGTTCCAGACCACTGCAATAAAGTGAGTATCACAATAAAACACGTCAAATGAATTTTTTGGTTTCCTAGTTCACATAAAAGTTATGTTTACACTACACTGTAGTCTATGAGGTGTGCAATAGCATTGTGTCTAAAAAACAATGTACATGTCTTAATTAAAATATACTTTATTGCTAAAATATGCTGATCATCATCTGAGCTTTCAGCAAGTCTTAATCACAGATCACAGGTCACTAAAACAAACATAATCATAATGAGAAAGTTTGAAATACTGCAAGAATCACCAAAATATAACACAGAGACATGAAATAAGCAAATGCTGTTGGAAAAATGGCACCAAAAGATTTTTATCAAGGCAGGGTTGCCACAAATCTTCAATTTGTAAAAAATGCAGTATTTGAGACACACGATAAAGTGAAGCACAATAAAACAAGGTATGCCTGTAATAAAGAATCCATCTGGTTTTTGTCCTGGGGTTCTGGGAAAAAACTTCTATACTCTTAGGATTTGCCAAACAATATGAGCATCTTTGTTATTCATAGTGGTCTGGTCTGTTCCAGTGAAATAGGTAATGCTTTCTTCCCTGAACAGAACATGTGATTTAAAGCTAAGCAATCATCTGGAAGGGCTAATGAGACTGTAAACTTCTTGAAAGGAGGAGCTGTGTCCATTTTGCTTATTATTATAGCCCCCACACATAAAAGCCATAGCTCAGTGCTTGGCACAAAGTGGGCACTCAACCAAGATTTGCTGAATGTACACTTTTTCTCCACTATTATGGTTTTTTCTTTGGCTTATGAAAAAAGGATGCTAGAGAAAGTAGAGAAAAAGTAAGGCATATCTACTGATGTCAAAAGGAGACACAGACCTAATTTAATCCAAAGGTAAGAAAGTACTAAGAGTGGATCCCTGAAAATCAGCCAAAGGCTTTATCCCAGGTATAATCTCTACCCTTTCAAGCTCTAAACCAGTGAGTCTCACATTTTAATATGCATCAGACTCAGCTGGGAAACTTATTGAAAATGCTGATAACCAACTCTGAATTTAAAAAAGTGGTGGATTACCCAAAGACCTTTATCTCTTCTTCTAAAACATCTCTCAAATGACAGGAAGGAAATTAGAGTACTAATTTTAAAAAGCTAATAGAGGAAGAGATAAAAGTATATGAGAGATTTCAACGTGTTTACAGAAGATGAAAGTGGACAGGGGATAAATTACTCAAAGAGTTATAACCACAGTGGGCATTACAGACAATTTGGAGAACAATGTGCCCTTCACACCCTCCCAGAACTTCTCAACTCAAAGCACCAGGTACATCTGAGGCAGGTATCAGCCATAGATCTGAAAAATAGGGCACTCATTGGAAGTCTATATACAGGTTAGCTGGATACCATTTTCACCCTAAGTTTCCCCAATAGGAGACTGCAGATTTATTCTCCAGAGAAATCAGAGAGATTCCAGACTCAAGGATATCAGTCACAGCAGAGCGTGCAGCACTGGGTTGTAAGGAAGTATAAGTAAAAATCTATATAGAGAACTGTGGGACTCTAAGCCTAATCTCCTTCTCAGTATTGAGATCCTAAAAGCCAAAAGCATTCCTGTCCCTAGCCTCACAACTAGGCAGGAGGCTGAAGATTCTTTTCTGGAGAGAGTGAGGTAAGATACTCAGATACTAATATTTGAGGGTCCTCGAGAGAGAAGGTAGTCCAAGTCTGATCATCCTATAGTGAACTCCACCAGTCAACTATCATGAAGCTAGAGCTTCTATCCAATTTTTAAATACTTCATTCTTAAACAGAAGTGCCCATTCATTCAAGGATCACTAAGCCTCTGACATGAAAGACACCAAAACAAAATAAAAGGTTCTGAAAAAAACAAGAAACAATACTATAAGCAGATGTAGACATGCCAAAATTATAATCAGTATTATCAGAGAGAGAAGATATTGCATCCATGAGACAAAACGAGCAAAAATCTCAGGAATATACTCAGAAATATAGAGAAAAGAAGAGTTAAGGGTAGAAATCTTTGTGGAGTGGAGCTGGGCACAGAGCTACTAATATTTATTATAAACATATTGGTATTTTATTATTTCAACTTGGATACACGTATTTTGATTAAAAGTTTTTTTTAACAAGCCTCTAAGTCCTTGCTATACCAGTGGCACCAACATCACCTGGGAACTTGTTAAAAATGCAAGATCCTAGGCACACCCCACCCCAGAATTACTAAATCTGGATCTGTATTTTATTTTATTTTTATTTTTATTTTTTTAAATTTTAATGTTTATTTATTTTTGGCAGAGAGAGAGAGAGAGAGAGAGAGCGCGCGCATGAGCGGGGGAGGGACAGAGAGAGAGGGAGACACAGAATCAGAAGCAGGCTCCAGGCTCTGAGCAAGCGGTCAGCACAGAGCCCGAAGTGAGGCTCAAACCCACAGACTGGGAGATCATGACCTGAGCTGAAGTCAGACGCTCAACCAACTGAGCCACCCAGGCGCCCCTGGATCTGTATTTTAAACAAGATCACCCAGTGATTCTTAGGCACATTAAAGTTTAAGAAGCACTGATCTAGTTGATTTTGATGCAAGTGGACCAGAACTAAACATTATTAAACTGGTCCCCCAAGAACATCTGCATTAGAGCAAACTGTGAACAGAAGCAAAGATTTTAAATTGGCTCCTTCTATGATGACCAATCTTGGCCTAAGGCAATTCTTTGTTTTGTTTTTTAATGTTTATTTATTTTGAGACACAGAGAGAACACAAGCAGGGGAGGGGCAGGGAGAAGGAGGGAGAGGGAGAAGGAGATGGGGGAGGGGGAGGGGGAGGGAGAATGAATCCCAAGTTGGCTCTGTGCTGTCAGCACAGAGCCCAACAACACAGGGCTTGATCTCATGAACCATGAGATCATGACCTGAGCTGAAATCAAGAGATGGATGCTTAACGAACTGAGCCAGGCACCCAGGCGCCCCACTCTAAGGCAATTCTAAGAGCACTAGCACAAATGTAAAAATTCCCAAACTGGCTGCACACATGGAATTCTTCTCTACTTTTTAGGCAGAATAAGGAAAAACCAGGCTGAATGATATAAATTTACCACAGGTGTTTAAACACTTGCAACAGTACCATCTGGTATGACTGCCCAGGCTGGTTTTCTACCCAAGCCACCTGGGGGCCTATCACGACCTGGGGTAGTGAGGGACTTTGTCTGTGGTACTTTTGTGGAGATAAGCAAAAAGGAGAGGTGCCATTTCCAGTAGACCAGTCCTGCATGAAAAGTCAGTGTAAGATCTTACCCAGTTGGCTCCTCCTAGTTCCAAGAATGGGGGCCAGAAACAGCTTAGGGTTTGACAGGAGAGGGCTGACTGCCAACTCCTTTGTGAATTAGAGAGCTACCAGCTCCTTAGCTCACCCTTTCTTCCTGTTTCTTCCCCTCCTCTGAGTGCTTCTGCAATGCCACTTTGAGTGATTCTCTGATGAGCTGGATTTCAACTTCTGAAGCAGAGAGTTTCTTTTCAAGCTCCATCTTTTCTTTGCTTAGGGCTTCTGTCTTCTGTGCAAACTGCGCACGTAAGAAAGTGTTCTCTCGCTGCAATTCCTGCATAAAGATTCTTGATATGTGACTGTTCCTTACCCTTACAGCCCCATGTACTTTACTTATCCTCAGTATTCTTTGTGGTCAAATATCATCTTTCTCTAAGAATTTCTTTAAGTAGTGCTTCTCACTGTGTGGTTCTAGGACTAACATCTTCAGCATCACCTGGGAATTTGTCAGAGATACAAATTCTTGAGCCCAACTCCCAGCCCACCAACTCAGAAACTCTGGGGATAGGGCCCAATAATCTGTGTCTTAACAAGCCCTCCAGGTGATTCTGATGCACACTCAAATTTCAGAATCACTGCCTTAAAGCAACGCCTGAGGTGCTAGTAGTAAAATGGAAGGAACACAGGATAAGATCTCAGAAGACCTGTGCTCAAGGCCTGGTCCTCCTCTATTTTCTACATGACCTTAGGCAAAAATTCTTCCTCTTTCTTGAGCCTCAATATTTTCATCAGCAAATTAGAGGACTGAACTAGATTTTATATAAGGGCCCTTCTCACTCTAACATTCTGATGCCATAACATAGAACACAATCTTAATAGGTCCACTAGGTGGCAAAGCCAGTACTATAATCTGCCTAATACCCATCACTCAAAAGCTCATATTGCAGAAGAAGCTTAGTCAACAAAGCAAGATTTTTTTTTTTTAGGAGCCATTGCCATTAGTGAAAACATGGCTTCCTTTAGCTGCTTCTAGACATGGAAGAATAAAAATGAGAATGGCTGTAAATCCTGTTACCTCTGCCTCCCCCTCCATTTGGCTAAAGGCTGGGAGATTAAGACTTAGAACATCACCCAACTCTAGAACCTTACTATGTACCTTGCTCTGCCTTCCTCTTCTCCCAAGTATGTCCTGACACCAAGGCATACCTGATTTTACCCTTAAATCTTTTCTGCCCCCACAAAGGCAGAACAGGGGATGCTTTATAATTAGGATGTCTACTCTTTGAGGGCTTTGCTTTGTCCTTGCTTTGAGGGCAAGGACATTTTACATCACTTGATCCCTTTTCTATCTCCTGGATACCTAACAGTACGAAGCAAAGGGAAGATACTGAGTTATGACCATCAGAATACCATTCTGGCTGCCAATGCTTACCTGCAGCCTCAGCAAGCAGACATCCCCGAAGGGGGCAGGGCGGCCCAAAAGGGCACTGTGGACTTGTAGTTCACTCTCTCGTACTTTCTGCTCCAGCTGAGAAATGTGCTTCCTTTGCCTGCAAAAGCCAGCAGAATGAGGTCCAGGGTCCTGACACTAACCTACTTGCAATATGAGCCCCCACCTTCCTTAGTTGAGTACAATTCATAGCATATAAAACAAAGGCCTTGCATTACGGGCAGTATTGTTTTACTGAAGGAAGAAGAGAAAATAAGAAAACTAACTTGGGAAATAAGGAAAGATCAGCTGCAAAAAACTGGCTGCCCCCTACAGGCACTTCCAGAGCCCCTGAGGACACACAATTGGCCTATCACATTAGTCAGATAAAGGACTCGGTGCTTATCAACCTAGCTCTACCAAGAGGCAAGGTGTAGACCCAAACAGAGGGGGATGTGCTATCCTTGGGAAGACCTCATTAGGTGCCATCAATGGGGGCTGGGAGAGCAGAGGCTGATCTTAGGGCACCCCTTGCCCTCTTACTTGTCAATGAGGAGCTCCTTTTCCTTCAGAAGGTGTTCATTACTGTTCAAGATGCTGATCCATTGTGCTGGTTCTAATGTGGGCAGTGGAGGAGCAAAAGCAGCGGGATGGTGGCAGACGGCTCCATTCTGAAGCTGGAAGACAAGCAGGCCCAGAGAGGCTTGACCTTGACCCACAAGCACCTGAAAACACCTGAGGAGTACCCAGCTGGGTCTCTAGTCAAGGTTCACTTTGGCTCAGCCTGAGAAGGCCCAGTGTTTATGAAATAATTTTAGCTCTGATGCATGACTGGAAAGAACCTGCCAGGGAGACTTCTGCCAACTGGACACTCCCTGCTCAGAAAGGCTCTAGGTTCTAAGAAAAGGTCACTTATCTTTCATTATCTGGCAAGAGAGGCAAACCAGGAGCTAAGATGTCCTCACCAACCAGGAAAGGAGAATGTATCCTGCTTCTTTCCTTTCCTTTCCACTCTTAAGCAGTACAAGGCCTTTTTTTTTTTTATCTTTTTAAACACAAAATTGATATAATAGAAGGAAAACAGGAGTTTAGAGATGGGTTTTAAACCCTAGCTCTGCCACTTACCAGCTTTGTGACTCTGGACAGATTACTTATTCTAAGAACTTGGTAAAATTTTTACATTTACCTCATCAAAGTGCTACAAGATTTAAATAAGATTCTGTATGTGAAATTCCCTGCCCTAGTGACTGGTACACAGTATGTAGTACATAATCATTGTTAATGTTATACTTTTTGGGGTCTTCTGCTGTAACCCTCTACTCTGGAGGACCTATATGGTGTTTAATTAGACCACCAACATGGCATTCACAAGCCTTCACTTCCTATCTACAAACATCTTCTCTTTTTCTTACAAATGTTTTCTTTAGAATAGAAATTTATAGGACAAAACCTATATAGTTCTAAGATCTGCACAGAACCTGTGAAATCCAAGGAAAGGGGTCTCTACCTGCATTTGCTCCATCTGTAAACGGATCAACTCCAGCTGCTGTCGACACGTGCTGAGCTCACAAGATCGCTCACGGGGATGCCAAGGGTCAGGGTTCGGCTGCCATACCTGAGAGGGTATAGGCTTGGAGAAGCCAGGAGCAGGCTGGAGTCCCAAAGGGAGCACTCCACTGCTGTTAGGGTGAGGTCCATTCCGCTCACATACCACCCCACTGCCCGGTGCCTTCTTGGTCTCAGGCAACACTTTGTATAACTCCTTGTTTGTGTCGGCTCTTGGGTTGTGGAAGTGGACTTGGTAGTGGGGATCTGAATAAAATGTCTCCATCACCGCCGACTGATTAAGGGTAGACTCCATACTGGGAATATCAAACTTCCTCACCTCTTCTTCTCTTTCATGGCCCACTGCTGGAAACCAGGACTGCTCAATTCCATTTTCTCCGGTAGCACCACAGAGATACATGAAATCTCTAGATAGGCCTGGAGAACGTTTCATTGCACCAAGGTCTCCATTTCTTGTCATCCCCACACCTTCAGCCAGCCCTGATAAAGGGAGTTTGGAGGAAGAGGGTCCAGAAGGTATAGAATTTGGCTTGGCAGGAGAGGTCCCCAAAGTAGAAGGTATCACATGGGCTGTTGGAATGGTTATGTGGCTTTTGATGGGCTGGAAAGGAGGGCTGCTACTTGAGCTACAAAAATCTGCAAAGAGAATAGTTTTCCGTAAGTCAAAACTGAAGGAGCATACTTTTTTGAGTATGGCTGCCACACCAGACATTCTCTGTCCTGAGACCAGGCAGAGTGGACACTATTATCACAAGTATCAGGCAGAAAGACAAGGCAGCCTAACTTAGAAGTATGTATTCTAGGATCTCAAATGCCATTCACAAGGTAAACCAACCAAAGGCAACATTAGCTTTACTTTTAACTTACACTCTGTCCTTTGTATACGAATAAAAAATCTTGCCAGTCAACAAACAAAGCTTAAAACTGAACTTAAAAAAAAAAATCACTTACTTAAGGGAAATGGATTAGGTCTTACTCTTCTGGGAGTTGGGGAACTCTCAAGCTATAATCCGATCCAATAAAAATATTCTTTCCAAGGGAGGGCTGCCAGAATCCTCTGTGGCCTCCAAAAGCTTCCCAGCAAAGGTAAGCAATGAATCTAAACTATCCAAAGAAAAAGGTACAGTGGATAGTGCTGCTCTGTATCCAGGACAGGGAGTACGGCATCTGAATCAGGATTCTATTCTCTCTCCCACGCACCAGACCTGACTGCCTGGATATGTGAAGTTATTCTTAGTAACTCTCAGGTTTCACTCCAGCACAGTAAGCACTCTCAAGTGGGTACACACTGAAATCCTCTATTTTATATTTTGCCTTTCACTTCCCCCTTGTTTGTATCTAACTGTGACTTTTCACTTTTCCTTTAGATTCGATTTATGTTTCCTTTAGCTCTTGATTGGTCTTGGGAGACAACTCTCTGATTAGCTCCGCTGCAAAAGGTTCACATTTCTACATTATTTCCAACTTTCAAGTACTACTCTGAAAAAGATTACAGGGTCACAGAACTAATGTGCCAAGGAAGTGGACTGCAAGCAAACAACAAGACAGTAATATTAGGAAACATACCTGTTACTTTCACGAGGAAAAAACTGAGTAAGGGGACAAGGAATAGAAATGCCTTCGTTTTTCAACTATGTCCAGTACTCATTTCCAAACCAAGCACATCTACCATGGAGAAGAATGGACTACCAATTTAATTCATTTCTCTTTTTCCTTTCCATCAACCAACATGGAACACACTCAGCTAGTGAGGACAGATACTATAACCTTACTATAGATTGGCTACCATCTTCTGATATGCATTTGTAAGCAGCTCTTTAAAAACATGGACATGCCAAATTATCCCTTATCATGTATGGGATAAGGCAAAGTATCTAATCTCTTATACTCAGATGATCTTGGGGATATAAAAAGCCATACTAAAACAAAACAAAAACCAAATCAAAACAACAACAGTTATTTCTGATAAATGTGTCTGCCTCTCAGGACCAAGACAGAAGAACATTTCAGAGGCAAAGGATACAGTTTTTGATGTCCCATAACATAAACATAGGAATAGTCAACAAGGATAAGGTAGACTGGTGGTGATGAAAACTTCCAAGGATAGTAAGCTCCCAACTTGAAATCCTCTGTTAACAACATCATAACATCCACTCTCACCAAGGGTCTCTGCTCTCAAAGTATAATTATGGAACAGAAGACAGTGAGGTTGCAGCATATGAGGGGCTGCTATTATTACACTGAACTTTGCGACACCTCCTTCCATTCTTCATCTACAGCACCATTCACTCTTAAGACTCACCAAATTCAATTTTGAGCCCACAACTCCCAAAGTAATAATGCCAAAACCAAAGCCAAGAAGAAAGGTACCAAATGACCCAGGAGAATATGGTTTTCCTAATTTTCTAGGAGTGTGTTTCATCTACAGACAAAAGAACAAAGGAAAATCTTGGGGCGCTCAGTTGGTTAAGTGTTTGACTCTTGATTTCGTCTCAGATCATGATCTCACGATGGTGAGATCAAGCCCCATGCTGGGTTCTGCACCGATGATGTGGAGCCTCCTTGGAATTCTCTCAACCTCTCTGCCCCTCCCCAACTTATATGTGCTCTCTCTCTCTCACACATGCACACAAACACACAAACTTTTAAAAAATAAAAAAATAAAAAGAATAAAGTAAAATCTTCATCACTTGTCACTTATCTATTAGGTTTATCTACTTATAGTAAGGAATCTGCTGTGATTCTGATAAACTGGTATTAAATGTCAAGTTACACCTTAAGTCTGGTTTGTATTTTGAAACAAACAGCAACACTTATTTTCAAAAGGGCCACTTACCTTCTACAATTTTCAAAGGCTTTCAAAATTTAAAGTATAGGATATGTGATTTTTTGGAGAGAAAAGTCTACAGTTCTCAGAATCATTGGGTTTTGGCCACTTTAAGGGTATTCATATTTCTAAATCTCTCAACAATACCCACTGCCCTGCTCCACCCTCTCTCCCCCAATTCTAACAACTCTGCTTTCTTGGTAAGGGGTAGATTTCCCTATAACTCTTTTTTTTTTTTTTTTTTAAGTAGGCTTCATGCCCAGCGCAGAGCCCAATGTGGGGCTTAAACTCACCACCCAGAGATCAAGATCTGAGCTGAGATCAAGAGTCAGACACTTAATGGACTGAGCCACCCAGATGCCTCAGCTATTGCTAAATCTTGATCATTTCTGTCTATATCTCATACTGGTTTATGAAGTAAGGTAGTCTGAACTAAGCCAGAGACTATTTCAGTCTTTAGCAAAGAGCTGAAAGCCTCTGAGTTCTCAAGTATATATCTCTACCAGTCCCTTGAGAATCTTCAAGGTAAAACATCTTAATGAGGGGTGGAAACAAAACCAAGCCTGTTTAGTTTAAAGATGCAACAATGGAAAAAAAAAAGATGCAACAATGAACTATATTTTATACCAGTCAAAAGGGTTCTTGTCAACTGGGCTCCAAACAAAACCAAGCTAGATTCATAAACAAAATGAACAAGAATTAAGATAAAGACCATTGTACAAAACTGTTTTGGCAGAGAAGACACCTTGGATCCTTTAAAAAAAAAAAACAAAAACAAACAAACTTCTAGACCAATGGCTTTGGTCACTATATCAAGGCTACTATAATTTTGGGGTGCCTGGGTGGCTCAGTCAGTTAAGCGTCTGACTTCGGCTCAGGCCATGATCTCGCGGTTCCTGAGTTTGAGCCCCGTGTCGGGCTCTGTGCTGACAGCTCAGAGCCTGGAGCCCGCTTCGGATTCTGTCTTGCTCTCTCTCTGCCCCTCCCCTGCTCACGCTCTCTGTCTCAAAAATAAATTAAAACATTAAAAAAAAATTTTTTTTAAGAATGCACAAGAGGAAATATATATATTTTTCCCCCAAAGGAATAAAAAGCATACAATCTGTGTAATGATGTGACTGAATTAAATACAGTCAGTCAATTCAGTAGGCAGAGTATCTAGACCACTGTTTGATTTTTAAAAGATTATTTAGTCAAAATGAAAAAGGTTTCGTGACTGCACATGTAGACAAAACCTAGGGGCGCGTGGATGGCTAAATCAGTTAAGTGTACGACTCTTGATTTTGGCTCAGGTCATGATCTCATGGTTCCTGGGATCGAGCCCGCATCGGATTCCATGCTGACAGAGTGCAGTCTGTTTGGGATTCTCTCCCTCTCTCTCTGTCCTGCTCATATAGGCACACACGCTCTTTTTCTCAAAATAAATAAACTTAAAAATTTTAAAAAACAGAAATATAACTCACATCCATTCAATTCATCCACTTGAAGTGTACAAGTCAATGGTTTTTACTATATTCAGTGGTGTATAACCATCACAAAAATCAATTATTGAACATTTTATCACCACAAAAAGAAACGTCTTATCCTTTAGCAGTCACATTCCATTTCCCCTAACTTCCCTAGCCTTGGGCAATCACTAAGTTATTTTCTGTCTCTATAGATTGGCCTATTCTAGACATTTCACATAAATGGAGTCATACAATATGTGGCCTTTTGTGTCTGGCTTTATTTAGCATAAATATTTTAAAAGTTCATCCGTTTTGTAGCATGTATTAGTACTTAATTTCTTTTTATTGCAGAAAAATGTACTATTATATGGATATACTACATTCTACTCATCCATTCATCAGTTAATAAACATTTGGGGTTGTTTCCATTTTTTTGGCTACTATGTATAATGCTATGAACATTCCTATAACAAGATTATGTGTGGAAATGTGTTTTCATTTCTTTTGGGTAGGTGGAGTGGAACTGTTGAGTCATAGGGTGACTCCATGTTTACCTTTTTGAAGATCTGCCAAACTGCTTTCCAAAGCAGCTATAACATTTTACATTCCCACCAGTACTGTATAGAGGTTCCAATTTCTTTAGATTCTCACCAACACTTGTTATTATGTTTTTGATTATAGCCATCCTAGTGGCTGTGACATCTGATAAAATACTAGTGACTAGTTTTGTGACTTTAATCAAGTCATCTAAACACTTTGAAATTCAGCTTTTCTCATCTGTAAAATGGAAATAATAAAATATTTCATAGAGTTCTTAAAGACATTAATGAAAAATGTAGAAAAAATTTAGTATAGTATCCATCACAAAGTATTTAATAAATAGTTTTTAGTTATTATTATGAGGTCCTCTGCCCTCTAAGAACTATCTAAATGCAAAAATAAAATACTCTTGGGGCACCTGGCTGGCTCAGTTGCTAGAGCATGTGACTCTTGAGCTAGGGGTTTTGAGTCTGAGCCCTACATAGGGTATACAGATTAAATAAACAAACAAACTAACTAACTAAAAAGAAAAAACTCTTGTAAAGTACTGTCTGGCAGTTATTACTTAATTTATGTGCCCCCAAAATGGCAGGCACAATAAAGATACAAGATTGCAGAGAGGGAGATCAGTAATGGGTGGAAGGGATGAGAAAAGTCTTATCATACACTTTACTAGATTTTGAAATATAAGATCAGCATAGCTGGGAAGGGCAAGAGGAGGTGGAAACAGCACGAATGGGCCCAGATTAAAGAAGGAAAGCGCTCAGGGACATGTGTCTGGCTCAGTAGGTGGAGTGTACAACTCTTGATCTCAGTTGGTGTTGTGAGGTCAAGGCCCATGCTGGGTGTGAAGATAACGTAAAAAATAAAATCTTAAAAAAAAAAAAAAAAAAGGAAAGAGTTCAGATAGCCAAAAATAACAACAAAAGTTCTGTGCTTTTTCATAACATAATAAAACACCATACTTGGTGACAGTTAAGAAATATGTCTGAATGGGTGGAATAAGGCCAGATCACAGAACTCAGCAAGGCTCCTGAACTTTATCCTCCAAGTAACAGAAGCAGTTGAGAATTTACAGGAAAGGAAAACTATGAAATCAGGCTTTTAGAAATTAGTCTGGCAGTAGAGGGAAACACTTGAAGCCAAGAAACCTACTAGAAAGTTGTTTAAGATAGGACAAACAGTAAAAATTGAGAGGAAAGGACCAGTTGTAAGAAACATGGGAGTAAGAAAAATCAAGCAAACTCCCTGGCTGAAGGGACTGAGTTATGAATACTCTGGAAATGACAATATACCTGGAACACAATGTGAAAATGACAACACATATTGGTAATCAAAACATTAATTCACACTTACCCTCTGCAATGTCTGAGCATGATGTGCCAATGGCTGTGTCCCCACTGTCAGCTACACTTGAACAGCGGCTGAAGCGACTCCGAAAAGCCTCTGAGATAACTGGGGTCTGCCATTCAGTCCCCAGGGAACTGCCCTTTTGAATTACACCGGAACCTGAAACAAGTGTCATTTCCCACCTTTAGTGTGAACCAGCTGATATAACCCCCACAAGACTGTTTAAATAAATCACTTAAACCTATGAAAAAATAGCAGCACCCTACCCTTCTCTCTCCTGTACCTATTTCAGTTACTCTGAGTTAGTTAATTTTATTTTTTTATTTTTGAGAGAGAGTACAAGTAAGGGAGGAGCAGAGAGAGAGGGAGAGAGAATCTCCATGCTGAGCATGAAGCCCAGTGCTGGGCTCAATGTCACGACCCTGAGATCATGACCTGAGCCTAAATCAACAGTCAAACGCTTAACCAAATGAGCCACCCAGGTGCCCCTAAGTTAGTTAATTTTAAATAGAAATAGCATGAGAGTTGAGAATGTTCACAGACAGAAATAAGATTTACCAAGAACCCAGAAGTACTGGGATGGAAAACAATACTATTTAATAGTAGCTACTACCATGTTTTGAAACCTAGAAGCCATAACACTTTATCAACATGATCTCATCTTCCTTACTGAACAGTATCATCACCCCTATTTTACAATGGATAGAGCTGAGATTTGAACCCAGGTTGTTTAGATTCCAATATCCACATTCTTTCCCCTTACAGGGTTGCTTTTGGCATTCTGAGCATGACAATTCTTCAATGTGTAGTCTATATGTGGCAGGATGGCTTAGCATCCCTGGTCACTATTAAAAGCCAGTAGCAGCCCTAACCCCATCCCACCATCACTGTGAAACCTGAAAATACCTCATATGCTTCCAAATGTTCCCTAGGTTAATAGGCAGTCCAGTCTGTTGTTGAAAATCATTGCTTGACTGAACAAGGATACCCTGTGGGCAGGGTGAATCCAGATCAAGGTAAGTCTTGAAAGTCAATCTGAAGAGTTTAAGACTTTGAGTGCAATGCAAAGAAACCACTAAAATTTCCGAGTGGGTAAGACAAAACAAGACTGATGAGATATTTTTAATTCTGTTAGCTTGCTATTTAAAGGCCAGTAAGTAGAAAATATTCAATAAATAATTTGCTAGTATTTATTGTTTAAAAACCACTAATTTTCTAAACCGTATCTGATGATCAGTGTAAACAGACAAAGAGGAAATGGTGTCTACTTATCCATTTAAAGTGTCAGAGTTTGAGTTGAAATCAGAAAATAAAGTTCTACAGACTTTTTGATTTAGTGGGAAGCAAATGATATCTCAACACAAACCACCCTCTCTCTTGTTCCAGTTTTAGTGCTTCTCCCATCTTTTTCACCCACTTTCTTCTAATTTTGCTACACTTCTGCTTTCTACTGAAGGCACCCTAACTTTCTCCAAGGACACCTTTTTATTCTTTGGGTCACAGTGGACTGCCTGATTTGAAAGAATTTATATACATGCAGTAATCAGTAATAATCTTTCATAGAAGATATACCCAACAATCAGAGCTTCTGATCAGCCTAAGATTAGCTGGTGTTACTATCTGTACTAAGTACTAGAAAGAAAGTAATCTGACTTCTTGATGAGTTTATATGGCGTTCTCTCTCTACTTAGCTTACAATTTGCCAGACCCTTTGAAATAAGGAAAACTGATTAAGAGCCTCTATTACCATCTTCCTGGCCTCTTACTGGAAATCACTTCTTGTTTTACTACTACCCTTCCATTCTTTATGGGTACCACTTTTCTATCTGCTCACTCCACACATCAATTCAGAAGAGATATTTGTTAAAATAAAATTTTATTTTGATATAGGTAAAGAGGCTTATGCTTATTTCCAAATTAAAATTTGAAAGCAAAATTTTTTGTGTGTTATGTCACATGTCCTATCACCAGCATCTTCATCAAAATATTAAGACCATCATTAATTGAATGAGAGATTACTAAAGACAAAAGCCATCAGAAGAGCAGTGAGTTTTGTTAGAAATTGCTACATCCCAAAAACTTGTGTGTTATACACATAATTGTCATAAGAAATTGTACAATCCAGCCCTGAAACAATGTGTGGCATATAGCAGATGATCAATAAATATTTGCTGAATGAATCTTGAACTGATTCAACAAATGCTTTTTAAAATGCATAATTTCTGCAAGGCAGCATGCCTAGGAGAATACAACAAATATCTAACAAATGTCTGCTGTAAGGCACTGTGGGATTTTAAAGTTAAATAAAGCATATCCTGGGGCACCTGGGTGGCTCAGTCGGTTAAGTGTCTGACTTTGGCTTGGGTCATGATCTTGCATTTCATGAGTTCCAGCCCCACACCGGGTACTGTGCTGACAGCTCGGAGCCTGGAGCCTGCTTCAGATTCTGTGTCTTCCTCTCTCTCTCTGTCCCTCCCCTGCTCACCCTCTGTCTCTCTCTCTCTCAAAAATGAATGAAGATTAAAAAAAATAAAGCATATCCTTAGCTGAATAAAATGTACCCTTTTCTTCATAAATACCCCAGATTCAAAAAGTTATTTTTCTATGCTACTTCCTACTTGAATATACTGTATCTACTTAATATGTTTATTGTGTATACATATATTTATATATGTTTAATATACTTAATATATCCACTTAGTATATCTGCTGAGCTTTCAAAATCTTGTCAATCCACTCTAAAGATAAATTCCTGAGTCTCTAGTGACAACATAACTGAGACTGTAGGCATCCAAGAAGAATTCCAATCTTTGTGGGCTAGCAGATGACTGACACACCCACAGGACTACAAAGACAACATAGAACACAGTAATTTATGCTGTGTTTTTCTGATTTCAAATGAAACTATGTTCCAAAGTCATTCTGTTCCTTCATGTGTCCTCCCCTCCCAAACAATCACGTGGGCTTGTTGGAAGCCATGTAGGACCCGAGATAAACAGTTGTTCTCTTGGAGAGGACTGTTTTTCTATTGAATATAGCCTCCTGTTATTTTTGTTCTTTTCAAGCATTTCAGTGAATGCTTGTTTGCTGAATATTTCCTTTAAAGGAAACTTGTTATGGAACAACAGAGCAAAAGTCAGAATTTAACCCAGAAAACTTTGACTACTCACCTGGTGAAGTCACATGAGAGATCCTCTCACTTGGGTATTTCTCCTGCATGGCCATCAATAGTTATTTGAGCCAACTGCAGAATGAAGGAATAACCAGTCAGATCTCTCTATTACTTTTAATTCCCTATAACTCACTCCCATTCAACCCAAACTGCCAAAACCACACAGAATAGTCTTTAGTCCTCCCCTTGTTTTACTCCTAAAGATATTTTTTAAGGCAAAGCAACTCCGAATACTCCTTCCTACTTCTCTTCCTAAATTAAGGGAGAGAAAACCTAGAACCAAATAGAGATTCCCAATACTGATCCTATATGATCCTAGAACCCCTCAATTGCTGCAAAAATTAAAAATGATATATTTTTTAAATGTTTATTTTGAGAGAGAGAGCATGAGCAGGGGAGGGGCACAGAGAAAGGGAGAGACAGAAAGAATCCCAAGCAGGCTCTGCATCACCAGCACAGAGCCAGAGGTGAGGCCTGAACTCACTAACTATGAGATCATGACCTGAGCTGAAACCAAGAGTCACCAGGCACCCCCAAAATAATATTACTTTTATTTATTGTTTTAAGTTTATTTATTTGAGAGAGAGAGAAACAGAACACATGAGTGGAGGGAGGGGCAGAGACAGAGGGAGAGAGAGAGAATCCCAAGCAGGCTCTGCACTGTTAGCGCAAAGCCCAATGTGGGGCTCAAACTCACAAACTGTCAGATCATGACCTGAGCTGAAGTCAAGAGCCAGATGCTCAACCGACTGAGCCACCCAGGCACCCCTAATATTACTTTTAATTAACAAACTTTGCCATGGATTTTCTTAGCCATGAAAATAGGATGGGGGAGTGGAGTGGAGAAAGAACTAAACAACCAAACTACCAGCGGAGTATTATACCTTCAGTTACAATTAACTTAAGTTCTCCTATTCCTCCAGTAATGAAAGTTAGTCATATGATTCACAAACAGAATTCTTGGTCATAAGCATAACTCCAATTCTCAGCTGGGAACATGAGGTTTTCTTCCCATTTCCCCACTTCTTAAAACACTTACATTTATTCTAATGTTAGGCTGTGAGAATTCAGCATAAGTCTGATTACTATCTGTGTAAACAAAAGCTTTAATTAACTGTAACTAAAAGTAGGAAATATCTTATTTTTGAATAGTATTTAAGAGGCATGGCAGTACAGGGAAGTGGTTCACAGTATGCACGTGTGATCAGACAGCCTGAATGTGAAGTCTGACTTCTCAATTAGCTGTGTAACCTTGGGGAAATTTCTTAATATCTATGTGCTTCAGTTCCTTCATATAAAAATGAGGATAAAAACAAAACCTAATGCATGCTAATTCATTTAGAATTAACTCACAACAGTGCCTGACACATATTAAGTGCTTAATTACATTTTTATTATTATTACTTGTCAGTTTATGTCAATAAAAAAGAGGTACATTGTGGTCCCTGGAAGATAAAGTATGAATTTAGAAACTGAATTTATAAGAGCTCCCAAAGAGTTTGGAACAAAATCAGTCAGTAGATCACAATTCTTAAGAGGTGAAATTCAACTCTGAAGGGAAAACAAAGGCTATATGGGTACAGATTTCTCTAGTATGCTTTACTGACCTCTATAGTTTTCTCTTAGTAACAACAACCCAAACCCTCACTTATTCACTGCATCTACATTAATGGTACCATCCCCTGCAATCCCAGGTCTTGACAAAGTGGGTAAGAGATTGTTCAGTAAAAGCTTCAACATATACGGCTATTATCATTCAGTGTGTTAATGGTGACACAGAAGGATTAGATTATCTGCCTAGTAGTGATATCAAATGGTCACTATCAAAATCCTTTCCTTCACTCATTTCTTTAAAGTATAACAAAAATGGTAGTAGGATTCTGAGACCTTTGCAAATTCAGAAGAGTTGAAGATAGGATGACAAAAGAACTCTCAATTAAAGAGTTACTCTAGGGGCACTTGGGTGGCTCAGTCAGTTAGGTGTCAAATTCAGCTCAGGTCATGATATCATGGTTCACGAGTTTGAGCCCCACGGTTGGCTCTGCTGACAGCTCAGAGCTTGGAGCCTGCTTCGATTCTGTCTCCCTCTCTCTGACCCTCCCCTGCTCATGCTCTGTTTCTGTCTCTCTCAAAATAAATAAAAACATTTAAAATTTTTAATAAAATATTTTTTTTAAAAAAGTTACTCTATAACTCAGCAATTCCACTACTAAGTATATGTTCAGGAGAAAAAAAAAAACGTGCTCACACAAAATCTTGTATATGAATGTTCAGAGCAGCATTATTTATAACAGCCAAAAAGAAAAAAACTTCAAATGTCTATCAACTGATGAATGGATAAATTCCACTTATATGAAATGTCCAGAACTGGCAAATCCACATAGATAGATTAGTGGTTGCCAAGGACTAAGAGGAGGGGCAATAGGGAGTGACTGCTAATGGATATGGGGGTTCTTTCCAGGGTGATCAAAATCTCCTGAGATTTGATAATGGTGATGGCTGCACAACCTTGTGAATGTACTAAAACCACTGAATTGTACACATGTAAAATTGAATTTTATTGTATGTGAATTATAATAAAAAAAAAGAACTCCCAAAAGAAGCAAAACAATATGGAAGAGATCATTCTTAACTTTTTCCTACTAAGTTCAGAAGTAGATGAGCTATTGGTGGACGTTTTTAGGATCATTTGAAGGAGATAAAGATTTCCTGAAATAAAAGTGAGAGAAATGAATATACAAGAAGTAATGTAAATAACCAATTACACAGCCAAGAAAGGTAGGAGTGAATGGAAGCAGACAAAAAAAAAAAAAGCACTCAACATTGATGGTTTCTATCTTCAAAGCCCTTTAAACTATTTATTCATCCAACAAATTTAATATGTATTCAGTACTTTCTACCCACCTAGCACTGTGCTAAACACTGTATAAGTATCATGTCTTATCAATGCTCACATCAAACCTATGAGGCAATTACTAGTATTACCCTCATTTCATGGATGAAAAAATGAAGGCTTACAGAGGTGAAGGTCATACAGCCAGAAGAGGCTTCAAAGCCAGGACTGTGCTCTAATGCTAAAGGAGTCTAGTTAGCATTTTTCTGTGTGTGACAAAAAGAAATAAAGGAAGTTACCAAGGCACCACAAGTTGGGGGTTTCTGCTTCAGACCCAGCCAGAGCTGCAAGCCCCAAAGAAGTTGGGAGCAGGGACAGCTCATACAATTTCTTCACTTTGCCCCTGGTCACCACACAGGCTCACTTTTCCAAGGTGCTACCCAAGAGTTAGGTTTTGACTGTCATATTTCTCTCCCTAAAGAATTATAATCTTAGTGTGGAATGTCACACTTGACAGCTGCTGAGAACCACATCAAGACAGGAATGGATTTGAAAGGATACACAGCTGACACAAGCACAGTAAGAATCTCACACCATCAGGGTGCCTGGGTGGCTCAGTCAGTTGAGCCTCCAACTCTTGATTGGGCTCAGATCATGGGCTCGGGTTTGTGGGATCAAGCCCCGCATCAGGCTCTGTGCTGTTAGTGCAGAGCCTACTTGGGATTCTCTCTCCCTTGTGCATGAGGTCTTTCAAAATAAACAAACATACATTAAAAAAAAAAAAATCTCACACCATCACACTGTCATGACCATGATCATTCATTAAACCATACCTAAAGAAATAGAAGCCAAATCCTTGCCAAGAAGTTATCTTTACAAAGTCCTGAGAAAAGGACTTTGGATAAGTAATGAGGCATGGTTATCTTAATCATCCTGGTATTATCGACCCTCCTGACCCAGCACACAGTATTCAATTCATCAACCAAAATTTACTGAGTGCCTACTATTCGCCTGGCTCTGTGCCAGATGCTGGAAATATACTGGCGTAAAAGACAAACAGGTCTCTGATCCTCCTGTTTTATCGTGAAGTGCTGGATACCTTCTATTGAACAAACATGCTGTAACCTCCTCGTCGAGCAGGGTTCGGAAATCGGGATGCTCCTGACGTTTTCGGTCAGATAAGTGTTGGGGGGGGGCGGGGGGGGGTACTGTCCTGTGTAAGGTGGATGTTTAGCGGCATCCTTGACTTCTAGATGCCAGGAGCAATCCCCGAGCTGTAGAGCTGCAAATGTCTCCGGACGTCGTCAAATATCCCGTGGGGAGCAAAGTCGGCTCAGAAACTCTAGCCTGGCGCCTTCACAAGTGCTGTCTGTCCCCCAACCATAACTCTCTACTCACCCTTTAAGCCTCAGCCCCAACTTCGCTTCCTCATGGAGGGCTCCCTGCCCTCCCGAACTACACCGGCGCCTGATGCTTAGCGCTCTGCGTACTTGACCAGCCCACACCACTGAGTGCTAACGAACGAGTCGTCACCCGAGCAATGTCGCCTCTTCTCCCGGGACTGCGTGCCGCGTGAAGGCAACCAACGTGCTTCCTGCCGTCCCGCCGGCGACTGGCACGGGGCCTACCCTTTACAAAGGTAAAGCAACTGCTGTGGAGTGAAGGATGGAGAAAGCCAGGCGAAGAGGGCGGGGACGCGAGCGAGTCGCGAGGGGGCGTGTGCGGGGTATTATTTTAGGAAGCCCAGCGGGTGAGAGACCCATAGAGGACGGCTTAGCGGCTCTGCGCATGCGCCTCGCTCTCCTGCGGCCCCCGAAGAAGGCAGGTCAGGAGTGTTTCTAGGGCTCCTCCGGGGCTCCCCAAGGTGGGGCGGGGTCTGTCAGCCCATCAAGGGCTCCCGAGGGGAGGAGGACTTACGTGGGGCCGAAAGCGGGCGGCGAAATCCCTCACCCTGGGACGCCGACTGCGGCCACCACGTCAGCCGCAGGCAGCAGTTCCCTCCCTCGGCTCGCCTAACGGCCGTTACACACCCGCCAGGCCGCGCGCCTCAGAGCGCGCGCCGCCCCGCCCCCGCCCCCTTCTGCCCGCCTGGGGCCAATCAGGAGTCGGGCCGCGCCGGTGTCCCACCCCTGCACGCTGCGCTCGGCGCCGGGAGCAGATCTCTCTGCGCATGACCTCACCGCCCTTCGGAACCTTCTGCCCTGCCCCTAGCCAGGTCTCGCCTGTGGGCGGAGCCCTCCAGACTCAGGGCTGAAGTGGTTTCCTGGGCTTGGGCGGATCAGGAAGCTGGATGCCAGGGAAAATCTTTCAGGAACCCCTGCCCCCCCCACCGGTCCCACCCTTTTCCCATTCCCCACTACCTATAAGTGGTCCCACCTGAGATAAAGCAAAGGGTCAGGTGGTGGTCCGGAGTTAGGGTGTGGCCTGGGTCACTGCCTCGTCAGGGTTAGGGCTCATCTGTGGCTGGGGCAGGGCGTGGGCTGGGTTAGGGTCGCCAGTGGTCAAGACTGTGACCAGGACTCAGGTTGAAGAGTAACTAACAGATCGATCTTGCCTCCCTACCCAAACTCCGTCCCAAGGAAAAGAACTAAGTTCATTTGCGTTAATGTATACTTCAGAATCAGACCGGGGAATTGTTAAAAGGAGGGACAAAGCCATCAGCCAAAGGATAGTGACAAATTCCGGGTTTCTGGAAACCTGACCTGGGAGGGAGAGGCATTAAAAGGTTGGGATTTCTTAACTTTGAAGAACCAGACTTAAAGAGAATTAATTACTGGATCAAATTCAGTCTAGAGTTAGGACTCTGGGGATGTGCTCCAAAGTTCTATCCCCACCCTGGTCTCATAACATTTTAAGGTAACAATATAGAAGGCATAAAATAGCAGATTTAATGGATAATGAATCTGGGTATGATGTGATAGATGCATTTAGGGGATATTCTCTAAATTAGGACCAGAAACCTTTCTTACATAGTAAGGATAGGTGTCTGAATAAATTTGTAGACTGGTGGGTAGGAGATAGACTAATGGGTGGTGGAAACCTCTACTTGATTGCTTCTGTTTCTTTTGTGGAAAACATCTGTGAAGAGGGAGGGAACGGGCATATAGGGGACTGAGAAGAACGGAGAGTATTTGAAGAGCCGATACAGAGAACGGAAGACAAAGCTAACTGGAAACATAGTGGAAGTGCTGAGATTTAAATTTACAAATGGCACATAGTGCATTTATGCAGTTTTCTCCAATGGATATCTGTCCTTTTTTTTTTTTTTTTTTTTTTTAGGGGTGCCTGGGTGGCTTAGCTGGGTAAGCATCTGACTCTTGATTTCAGCTTGGGTCATGATCTCGTGGTTGGTGGGTTCAGGCCCAGGGTCAGGCTCTGTGCTGACAGTATGGAGCCTGCTATCTATATTTTAAAAGTAACTCCATTATCATACTACTAATTTTCAAATGTGAATGAGTCTTCATGTCTTAACAAAGATCAGATGTTAATTTCAGAGAATATTCACAATCAGTTTTTAGATATGAGATAGTCTTAAATCTTCAGTTACTTTATTATTTTTAAAAGACCTGGCGTTCCTGGGTGGCTCAGTCAGTTGAGCGTCTGACTCTTAATTTCAGCTTGGATCATGATCTCATGGTTTGTGGGTTCAGGCTCCATGTGGGGCCCTGTGCTGGCAGTATGGGGCCTGCTTGGGATTCTCTCTCTCCCTCTCTCTCTGCCCCTCACCCACCCGTTCTCTCTCTCTCTCTCTCTCTCTCAAAATAAACAAGTTAAAAAAAAAAGACTTGCTGCAAATTTAATAAAATTTGGAATTATCACCTGAGTGAAAAAAGAGTTGGCCAGATATATCCCACCCCAGCTTAATCAAAGAAAATAAGAACATAAACTAACTGCATCTTAGTTGTAATCCTATCATTAGAGATACTGCTTTCACATGCATTAGTGTTGTCTAGTGGCTTATTTTATAAGCATCTATTGTTACACAGCACAGAGGCTTCTTTCATTGGTCAACTAAATATAGTTTAAGCTCAGTAGTTTCTTTGTTTACTTAATTTTGTTTCTATTTTTTTGAGATATTTAAGCATAGTACAATCAGTAATATTTTGCCTTTTTCCTTCAGGATGTGTGTGTGTGTATATATATATATATATATATATATATATATATATATACTTTAAATGTTTATTTATTTTGAGAGAGAGCAGGAGAGGGGCAGAGAGAGGGAGAGAGAGAGAATCCCAAGCAGGCTCTGCACTGCCAACACAGAGCCCGATGTGGGGCTCGAACCCATGAATTGAACTGATAGATCATGACCTGAGCCAAAATCAAGTCAGACACTCAATGGACTAAGCCACCCAGGCACCCCACCTTCAGGATATATTTTAAATAAGGGCAAAAGTGGGGCGCCTGGGTGGCTCAGTCGGTTAAGCGTCCGACTTCGGCTCAGGTCATGATCTCGCGGTATGTGAGTTTGAGCCCCGCGTCAGGCTCTGTGCTGACTGCTCAGAGCCTGGAGCGTGTTTCAGATTCTGTGTCTCCCTCTCTCTCTGACCCTCCCCCGTTCATGCTCTGTCTCTCTCTGTCTCAAAAATAAATAAACGTTAAAAAAAAATTAAAAAAAAAAAAAGGGCAAAAGTTAAGATTTAAATAGACCAAAAGGTCTATTTAAATACTCTACTCCAGACCTATAAAGTGAATATGAAATCCCAATGAAATGTAATTACTTGCATGCTGATTTAATAAATGTGTGACTTTTTGGGTGCCTGGGTAGCTCAGTCAGTTAAGAGGCTGACTTTGGCTCAGGTCATGTTCTCATAGTTGGTGAGTCTGAGCCCCATGTTGGTTCTGTGCTGACAGCTCAGAGTCTAGAGCCTCTTCAGATGCCGTGTCTCCCTCTCTCTGCCCCTCCCCTCACACACTCTTGTCTCTCTCTCTTTCTCTGTCAAAAATAAATAAACATTAAAAATTTTTTTAAAAATGTGTGACTTTGGTGTGCTTAAAATAATATAGGGGTTCCTGGGCGGCTTAGTTGGTTGAGTGTCCGACTCTTGATTTCGGCTTAGGTAATGACCCCAGGGTCATGGGATCAAGCCCCCACATAGGTCTCCATGCAGCGCATGCAGCCTGCTTAAGATTCTCTCTCTGCCCTTCTCCCTCGCTCGCACACACACCCTCTCTCAAAATTTTTTTTAATTAAAATTTTAAAAATGATAATATGGACTGATCATCTGATTTAATTTTTAGGAGCTATTAAAGCATTAAATGAGAAGAAAAGTTCTTGCAAATGAAATGTTAAGACTGTTAAATTTGAACTTTTTTAACTTTTTTGTTTGTTTGTTTGTTTGTTTTTTTAGGGAGCACAATTGGGGAGAGGGACAGAAGGGAAAAGAGAGAATCCTTTTTTTTCTTTAAGTTTATTTATTTTGAGAGGTGAGGGGGAAGAGGGACAGAGAGAGAGGAGAGAGAATCCCAAGCACGCAGAGCCCAATGCAGGGCTCAATCTCATGAACCATGAGATCATGACCTGAGCCGAAATCAAGAGTTGGATGCTCAATCGACTGAGCCACCCAGAAGCCCCAAGACTGTTAAATTTAACTTTTATTGTTTGTACCAAAATACTTTCCCAAGAAATTGATTTCCAAAATGGTCATAGATATCAATCAAAAGTATTTCAAAAACAAAACAAACAAAAAAGAGGCACAAGGGCCTTCTTGTGGTTTTGTAAAAGTGCCACTCTGCCAACCTGTTAAGCCTGTCCTGTCTCCTGGTCCACACCACCTACTTCCTGCACTCAGCTGTCCTTTCTGTAAGGTTAACAACTGTGTCTTGTGTAGGCTTACCACAGGAACTGGGGCATAGTAGGTTCCAACCCATTTTTGAATGGATACATGATAGTAGCACAAACACTGATGCCTATAGAGAATAAAGTGACTTCTCACAACTACACACACTCATGAAGTGCTGAAGCTTTGTAGTCAGATTACACAGAAAAGGAGTCAAAGTAGGAAAATTCCTTGTTGTTTATTGGCTATACTCCCTGCCCAGTCCCCTACCGTATTGAGCAGCCCAATCCTGTCCTTGGAAGACTTCCAGAGATGGGAAGGGATGGTGGGATGAGGAAGCACAGCTTGAGGCTCAGCAGCCACATTCCTTACCAGATAGTAGTTGGGACACACTGGGGTTTCATCTTGTCTCCCTAACTAGAGGACAGACTACTCGTCTCTCCCTAAATCTTCCTCTACCCCACCCTTACTTCAGGCAACAAAACTAGAAGCCAAGGGCTAGAGTTGGGGAAGATATCTCGGCAGGATTTTATCACAGCATCAAGCCTATCACCATCAGAATAAAGACAGCCATCCAGGCTTCTGCAGGAAAGAAACAAATGATTACCAACAGGGTTCAGTGGATTTAGGCTTAGATATTCCACTTTGGGGAATTATTTAGTAATCCACTCATGCATTCTTTCAACCAAGGTTTCCCACTGTCCCGACAGTCCCTCCCTTGGGGGTGAGAGATGGAGTACAGGGATGTAACATACTCTAGTTCAATGTGGACCCCACTCATCTCCTCTCACTTATTACCTGCCTGACCCTAACCCCCTACTCTAAGTCATTTCTGTCTAGTCTCAGGTTCTGACGAAGTGTAAAGCTCTAACTGTAAGTACCAACAACCCACAACGACAACTCTGCTGTGTCCTGCTGAGGAATCTGAGACTCTAAGAGGGTAACTGACTTTTCCCAAGTCACACAGAGATGAGCAGAGATAGGATCCAAGACCAGCACCAGTCAGAACCCAGTGTGCACCCCCCCCCCCCCCAGACCCTGGTGCACCCGCCAGAATTTCACACCAATCCCTGTGTACCAATCTGCCAAACACGTGCTGCTGGAGGCATTGAACTCAAACCACATAGAAAAAAAGATTGAACTCCAGGAAACATTCTGACAGGATTCCCATTGTTGCATCAAGATTGGGCAAGAGGGCTGACCCTTTGTTGAAGCAGGGCCTCACAATGGTGTGATGATGAGTCTTCTGCCTCTAATAAGAACGGACTTACTAAGATAGGCTTTTCCATGAGGGTCGGAGTTTTGGAGGACTGTTATGAAAGGAGAGACTGTTCCAGACCAGCAAGGAAGATACACAAAAGTAGGCTGGCACAAGGGACAAACAGACTACAAGAAGAGTGAGCTGGTGTGGCGGGAAAGGTGGGAGTGGGAGGAGAGGAGTAGAAACTGAATGAGAACATGATCCGTGAGGAGAGGGGACCCTTCCTGAGCAGAGGAGGAGCTGAAGAGGATATAGGTTTGGGGAGGATATGGACCTGGATTAAGAGAGGAGTGTGAGGACATGAAGGTAGGAGGGGTCTCAGAGCAGGTCAGTGGGATGCTTTGCAAGAGGAGTCAGAGAGGCCCCTAAATGACCCAGTTACCGCTAATCCGGATGGGCTCCGAACACCACCCAGCCAGCGGCCGGTCTTCAGGCGCCCTTGCATCGGAATCTCCCAGGCTCGATTTCTCCCAGGCGAACTCTTCTGCCTACAGGTCGGCGGGGGACAAGCAAGCCTCAGGGTAGCGAGGTCCCTCCCCGCCCCAGCAAGGGCGGGCATTTGCGCGAGACTCCAGGGAGCCAGGTGTGTTCCCCCAAATCCCGCCCCTTAGGTCAACCACTGGTCCCTTGCAACACAAGCCCCGCCTCCGGTTCCTGCCCCCGGCAGGATAGGCCAATCCCCAACACCGCCATCCTCCAGGCCCCGCCTTAGTCCCGCCCCCAGGATGGCAGCATTGGTGTATTGCTACGTGTCTGGCTCCAGTGGGCCGCCTCCACCGGCGCCAGGCGTAGGCTAAGGAAACTGCCAGGATCCCCCAGGGCTGCCAGCTCACCGGCTGGCAGGGGTGTCCCTCCCGCTTGTCACACAGGGTCACTCGGCTGCGTAAGTAGAACGTGTCGCTGGTCACGAAATGGAACAGGTTGAAGGCCAGCGTCACCTGCAGAGAGGCCCCGTTGGCCCGCAGGCCTCCTAGCAGCCGGTTGCTGACTGGGCAGCTGTGGAAAGAGGCTGCAGTCATTGACTGTTAGGAGTCCTGGCTTGGGCCAGCGGTGTGGACGGACAAATACTGATTTCCCCCTTTTCGCTTGTGCTGTTTGTGAACGCTGCGTCTCGTACTGAGAACTTTACGTGCATTATTTGATTTCATCTTCACATCAATCCTATATACTTTATATACTTTTGCCTCTTCCCCTTTCCTCCGACTCCTTTCTTCCCTCCATTTCTTTCTTCCCTTTCTTTCTTTCTTTCCATCTTTTCATTCCTACTATGTTTTTTATTTCTTCTCCTTCCCTTCTCTTCACTATTATTATTTTGATGGTGTGGTAGGGGTAATTCATGGAAAGATGATCTTTTAGTTTTCTTTGTCTTAGTTTTGTTTTTTCTAAGGCTCTCTCCTTTCGATAATTTTTTGCTTGACTGGGCATAGTTTCTCAGTGATCACTTATTTAGCAATAATTGTTCCAAGTTGAAAAAAGAAACTTCAGTTATTGATGGCAATGTAGGGATTAGTGGCAACCTCTGATAGACATAGAAAATTCTGAGCTAAGGGATTAGGAGACAATGGTCTGAACTGTCCATGCTATTGTCATGGTGACTTTTTTGAGGTGACAATAACCTAAATGTAAACGCTTCACTATAACTAGTAATATTTGGATCGGCCTGTGCTATAGACTCCATGGTGGAAGGAAATTCTTACTATATACAGGTTCTGTTCTAGGTCCTAGGTCCTTGGGAGAATTAGGGAACATGAGTGAACAAAACAGACCAAAACCTCCTAGTCTCTTGTGGTTAAGGGAAGACAGACAGTAAATAATTTAATTTTTTAAAAAGTAAATTATCTCATGTAATATGGCATATAGTTAGGAGGTGATACACAGAAGAAAGAAACTGATCTAGAATGGATGAGGGGAGAGTAGTTGCAATTTTAAATAACATGGGCCAGTAGGCTTCCTTGAAATGGTAACGTTTTATCAAAGACTTGAAGGAGATGACAGTTTTCCCTATGGGTATCTGAGTTGAGGGTTTCTAGGAAGAGAAACCAGCCAGTGCAAAAGCCTAAGGGACAGCAAATTACTTACCCACTGAGTTACCTGTCCACACAGATGCCACCTCCTTTGGGCATTAGGGAGTCACCTGTCTGATCTCTGTCTCTTGTACTCCTCAAAGCCCATTTAGTCTTTTTACTCCATGGTCTTTATTCTGGGGCTCAAGCTCACCATCAATAAGTCCATTCTAGGTACCACCATGACAGAGCCTTTCCTTTTTAAGGAGATAAGGAAACTGAAGTTCAGAAAGGTTAATTAGGTTGCTCAAGTTTCTTCAGGGAGCAGCCTGGCTGCTGTGCCCCCCCCCCCCCCCATCCCTTTAATCACTAGGTTCTATTTCCTCCTGACAAAGGAAGAATTACATGCTAGGACAGATTTGGTGGTGTTTCAGAACCCGGACTCTAAAGTGTGAATAGACCAACGGTGTGCCCTTGGTCAGGTAATTTCAACTCTCTGAACCCACTCTAATCCCCTCATCTGTAAAGCGGGGGGAAATAATACTTCCTAGGTCTATTTTCAGGAATCAGTGAGTTAATGAATGATTCACTGTGCTCTGTGAAGATCTGTTAATATTAATGAAATACAACCTAGAAGTCAGGAGACCCAGCTTGTTCTTCTGACCACAAGCTGTTAAAGGTCTACCAGTTGTGTGAACTGAGCCTCGGTTTCTCCATCTATAAAATGGGAATAAAAATGCAACTATCTCATACAGTGTGTTGTGAGGCTTAAAGGAATTAATATATGTGAAGTAATTTGAACATGCCTTGCATGGGGTAAATGCTGTGTCAGTATTAGCTATTAAATGTAATGCATGTCAGGTATATTGCATAGTGTGTAGCACTTTGAAATGTCAGTTTTGGTTTTGGTTTTTTACATCTATCATTGTAGGCCCTTAATACTTGAAGAAAAAGTAAAAGGAATGAATGTTATTTATTGGCTGTAATCTTGGACAGGCTTTAATCTCCTTGTGCCCTAGTTTACTCATCTGCAAAATGGAAATGACAATACTTGCATTCATTCAACAAACATTCACCCAGTACTTTACTTTCTCCCAGTGTTTATGTACCCAGGATACAGACGAAAGAGACAGGATCTGTGCTCATGGGAACAAACGCACTCAGCACAAGCCACAGACCAAGAGCTAGCGTGGCATTGGTAGGAAGGTACTGTGGCCTGACAGACACCGCTCCTTCACAAAGTGGTACATGGACTTAACAGTACCAGTCCTGAAGATCATCATCTGGCAAAGGCCTCATTGGCCACCGGGGCAAATCTGTCTGGATCAATGCTTATGACTCCGAAAACCATATAGAGACGTTTGCCAAGAGGAAATGGTCTGTTCTCAAGTACAGATGAGAGCTGAGGGTCCATGAAGATGCCCAGGATGATGATGACATCCCCAGTGCACAGAACAGGGATGGTGGCATATCTGGAGAGTGACCAGAGTGAGACTCTCACCATGAAACTGCAGAGGGAGGGACAGTCACTCACCTTCTGACTTGCACCCAAGGTCACTGAACACTGGTAGCCATAGTAAATAAGGGGACAGGAGGAGCAAATCTGCTAACGTTCCTCCTGGACTTTCTGAAAAATGAGGGGCCGCCTAGGACCATTGAAGCCATCCAAGCCAACCTACCTCACGGTAATTTACATAAAGGACCCATAATGCATTACTTCATGGGAGCATTTTCTTTCTTTTTTTTTGTTTTGTGATCTCATATATTTCAACCTAGACTTTATATTGTTATATTACGTACTTTCATTTAATTAATTAAAATATAATTTATTGTCAAATTGGCTAATATACAGTGTGTAAAGTGTGCTCTTGGTTTTGGGGGTAGATTCCCATGGTTCATCGCTTGCATACCACACCCAGTGCTCATCATTGGAGCATTTTCTTTCTTCCACAAATGCTTTGAGTTTCAATCTAAGAGGTGCCTATGATTGGTGGTTGGGCACAGGGGGCCAACATCTTCAGAGTATTGACTCCTTTTGCCTGGATTAGAGGTAGCAATGAGAACTCAGGAAGCTTTGCAGAGCCCAGCCCAAGAGGCAGTTGACAGAAAAGAACTCACGGGAAGACCTCAGGGTTGGACTGAAGCTGAGCATTGTGGAGGCAGTATTGATGAAGGCAGGGTGAACCTGCAGAAGTGGCATCTCCAGAGAATAAAGGTTGGTCTAGGAAGAAACAGGGAGGCGCCCATTACCTTCAGATCTCCAGGGGAAACACCTCCCATCTTCATTGGCTGCAAGTTGTTTATTGAACTAAAAGTAATGGGCCAAGTTTACTGAGCATGAGCTGTACGTCAGGCACTGGGACCTGACCACAACTCTCTGAGGAGGGTTATTATTAGTTCCTATTTTACAGAAGAGCAAACCGAGGATTAGAAAGTTAAAAGACTAGCCCAAAGCAAGTAACAGAGCCAGAATGTAACATCTCTCTGATCCCAGAGCCCATGTTCTTAACCTCTGTGCCAGTGGTTCTTAAATTTCAGTGTGCATTTTCTCTTGGAAAATAGGTAAGGAATCACTGGAGTCCGTGGTTAAAATTGCCAACTCCTGGTCCCTATCCCAAGATTTGGGTATCTTTTTGGTATTTTATTGTTTTCTCTGAGAAAATCAAAATGATGTTTTTTGTTGCTATGAACAAGGCAGTTTATTAAAAAGAACACCGATAGAGTGTTCTGGGGGCAGAGCAGTAGACTTACGTTATCGTACACTGAAACTGCCAATTCTGTCCATGACCTTAAGCAAGACACCCCATGACTCTCTGAGTGGCAGAACTAGACATAATGGTAGACACTGAGAAGAACTAAATGATCCCTTTAGGACAAACTCTGGTTTTCAAACTGATCCCAGGAGCTCCAGAACCTCCCTTGAAGGGACAGGAAGCCCATCTACACACTGGGGAGCTGGTTTAGCAGAGGTCACCCTTCCTCCTCCCCTATTCAATCAGAGCTCTCCTGTTTTTATATTTGGCTTTTATGTAAGATCTCTTCCAAAAAAAGGAGGTGACAGCATCAGTGAGCAGTTAGGAGCACAAACCAGCCCTGTTAGTAACTAATTGTGTGACTTGGGAAAAATCCCTCTACTTCTCGGAGCCTTAGATTGTTCATCCGTGAAATGGGAACTTCACAGGATTATCGTGAAGCTTTAAGGATAGGGCATAAAAAAAGATTTTGACCCACAGCACATGGCAAGAAACCAATAAATATTGGTTGTGATTGCAGTTGCTCTTGTTTTAAAGGGTTTTTGTGGCTGTCAAGTTTGGAAACCAATATCTCAATCCATCGAACATGGCGTCATTTATAAGGACATTCCCAGTCTGATGGGGGACAACATGGTCTTTTCCCCAAAAAAGACTGGTCTGATAGCTAAGACTTGACTCCATTCCAGAGAATTATTCCTCGGTCAGATGGATATAAAGTCACAACTGGTGCCCAATCACCCATTTCTCAGTCCTCCCTGCACCCCACTCCTCCCCTAGACACTCCCCCATTCTTAACAGGCATCCCGTCCCAGCTTGCTTACAGAGAGGCAGAGTCCACAAGTACCCTCCTTCGTCTCCAGCACGAAGACCTGCACACGGTGATCCTCCTCTATCTTGCTGACACTGGGACATCCTGAGAAGGTGCCTTCCCTAAGGATCCAGCGGTAAGTCTTCAGGAAGCAGCTGCTCAGAACCACCTCAATTGTCTGTGGCTGGCAGTGCAGGGCCACCAACACTAGGGACAGTTCTGCAGGAGGACAAGAGCCAGTGCAAGGGCTCCTGGGATGATGCCATAGGAAAGGGTACTAGTTCTAATCTGGGTAGAAGAGACATTGTGGGTGTATTAGCCTAACCCACAATGACTCCCTTAAACAAAGACTCCCCTCATGGGAGGTGACATCCTTATACCATGATGGCCCTGGGGGACCCTGATCCCTGGCCTCAACTGATCCACTCACAGTCTCTTTCCCAGGAACTGAGCCTAAAAGAAGGTGATATAAAGCTTGAGATTCTGAGACAGCAGTTCTCGGTCATGCGTGCTAAGAGGCAGGGGAGCCAGTGTGTGGAGAAAGGAACAAAGTAGGTATAGGTGCAGAATGAGACGAGAGGCAACTCCCTGGTTCCTGCCACTTTGACAGTCCCAAGTCCTAGACCCTGGAGAACCTGCTTGGAGCCTATCCGTGGCCTCCAGGAGACACCTTATAATAAATTCTCCTGTCTTCCCTGAGCAGCCCAACCAAACAGTTGGTTTCTGTCACTTGCCTTGCAAGATTATTTTTAGAGATGCTAATTTGTTTTGTTCTTTGATTTCCCTCACATTCCAACAGGTAGCCTGGGCCTTGGGGATTTTGAAGGGCTTACACTGCTTGAATCAAGCCTCCTGTCTTATAAAGGTCGAATCTGAAGAGACAACACTGGGGTGCTTGGCTGGCTCAGTCGGTGGAACATGTGACTTGATCTCGGAGTTGTGAGTTCGAGCCCCACGTTGAGTGTAGAGATTACTTAAAAATGAAATCTTTTTGGGGTGCCTGGGTGGCTCAGTTGGTTAAGCGTCTGACGGTTGATTTCATTTTTTAAATTTTTTTTTTCCAACGTTTATCTATTTTTGGGACAGAGAGAGACAGAGCATGAACGGGGGAGGGGCAGAGAGAGAGGGAGACACAGAATCGGAAACAGGCTCCAGGCTCTGAGCCATCAGCCCAGAGCCCGACGCGGGGCTCGAACTCACAGACCACGAGATCGTGACCTGGCTGAAGTCGGACGCTTAACCGACTGCGCCACCCAGGCGCCCCTGACGGTTGATTTCAGCTTAGGTCGTGATCTCACGGTTCCTGAGATCGAGCCCCAGGTCAGGCTCCACACTGACAGGGCGGAACCTGCCTGGGGTATATCACTCTCCCTCTTTCTCTGCCCCTCCCCTGCTTGTGAGCCTGTTCTCTCACTCTCTCTCAAAACAAATTAACCTTAAAAAAAAAAACTTTAATTTTTTTCTTATTTTAGAGAGAAACAGAGTTGGGGAAGTGGCAGAGGGAGGGAGGGAGAGAGAGAGAGAGAGAGAGAGAGAGAGAGAGAGAGAATCTCAAGCAGGCTCTGTGCTCAGCACAGAGACGACATAGGGCTTGATCCCATGACCCTGGGATCATGACCTGAGCTGAATTCAAGAGTCAGATACTCAACTGACTGAACCTCCCAGGTGTCTTCCCGAAAATAAAATCTTAAAAAAAAAAAATGAAGAGACAACCCTGAGGTAGGGGAGAGAGCGCCTTTGGGAGCCAGGAGCAGGAGGCTGGGGTGTTTTCAAGCCCTCTTCAGGACTTTTTAGTCTCATGAGCCAACAAATTCTGTTTTATTTCATGGTTTCAATTTTATTTATTATTTATTTTGCTCAAGCCAATTGGGAATAGGTTTTCTGCCACTTGCAACACACTGTGTCCTGAAACCTTTTTTTGGGTGATGAATGAGAAGCTGATACTCAACCCTTCCCTCCTTTCTGTACCTGCTCTTTCCACACTTTCTGCTGAATTTGAGATGACCTGTTTAAAAGTCATTAAAAAGCAAAATGTACTGGAGATATCAGTGTAAAATATTTCTGGACTTGTTTTATTATTTTGAGTTTAAAGACTTTACCCTTTCCTTTTTTTTTTTTTTTTTTTTTTACCATTTATTTATTATTGAGAGATGGAGAGACACAGAGCGTGAGCAGGGGAGGGGTAGACACAGAATCGGAAGCAGGCTCCAGGCTCCGAGCTGTCAACACAGAGCCCGACGTGGGGCTTGAACTCACAAACTGAGAGATCATGACCTGAGCCGCAGTCGGCAGCCCAACGGACTGAGCCACCCAGGCGCCCCACCCCCTTTCCTTTTGAAATAAGTTCACTGTTTCTGTTTTGGCAGGCATATTTGGTCAGAGGGATGGGTTACAATTTAAGGGCAGGTGTGTGAGACGGGGCAAGGTGGGGGTTAAGTCAGCCACATAACTTTCTGCTATTGCAATCAATAGTATATTGTGATGCAGAATGCCAAATAATAATATTGATAACAGCTAACCCTCAAACACGAATGCTATGCAGTAAATGTGCTCTTAACCCCGGCAGAAGAAAATGAGGCACAGTTCAAACCCAGACAGTCTATCTTACAGACTTTATGTTCTTAGTAACCGGGAAAAAAATTAACACAAAAAGAAAAGCTGTCTCATCCTTAGTGCATGAAAACACAATAATATGCTTCATAACTTCTGTGGAGGGATACACACAGTATTTCACAAGTGAGCACACTATCCTGGTCTCACCAAGACAATTTGTTGACATGGGGACAACCTTCTAATGAGCCAGCACCTACTCGGGGCTTGGCTAAAACCCTCTGGGTTGGACTTGTCACCCCAGTCACTTCTGCCTGCCCAGCACTGCTCTATTCTCATCTGAATTCCTCTCCTCTGTAGCCAAGTGTATTCCAAGGTGCTGCATAAATGTTCCTCAGAATGAGGATTCTGGGGACAGATAATCTTGGGAAATGCATACTATAATCTGCTTTCAAAATCTGATTTTTAAGGGAGTCATGGTAGATGGTGGAATATTAAAGCCTCTAAAAAGTCCCGAGTCAAGAAACCATTTTGTTTAATCCAGTATTTCCTCCAATATATTTAACAACAGAACACCACCCTTTTTTTTGTGTAATGTCTATTGAAATCCCAAGGCACTGGTGTCCCACAAAACACAGTCTGAGAAATACTGGCCTGTAAGTTAAACACTGACTAGCTGTGAACGTAATGGAAACTTCATCCCAAAGCTAGATTATCCAGAGAGCAGAAGAGGAATGCTAAAGAAGTATTTTTTGAAGGAATTTGATATTTGGAATTTTTTAATGTTAATTTATTTTTGAAAGAGAGAGAGCGAGAGAGAGAAAGAGAGAATGAGTGGGGAGGGGCAGAGAGCGGGAAACACAGAATCCCAAGCAGGCTCCAGGCTCCCAGCTGTCAGCACAGAGCCTGACGCTGGGCTTGAACTCACGAGCCGTGAGATCATGACCTGAGTCAAAGTTGGACCTTTAACCGACTAAGCCACCCAGGTGCCCCTGAGTTTGAGATTTTATAAATTTTTTTTTCAACGTTTATTTATTTTTGGGACAGAGAGAGACAGAGCATGAACGGGGGAGGGGCAGAGAGAGAGGGAGACACAGAATCGGAAACAGGCTCCAGGCTCTGAGCCATCAGCCCAGAGCCTGATGCGGGGCTCGAACTCACGGGCCGCGAGATCGTGACCTGGCTAAAGTCGGACGCTTAACCGACTGCGCCACCCAGGCGCCCCAGAGATTTTAAAGAGCAGAGTAGTCATTTTAGGAAAATAAGAATTTTATAAAATTGAAAGGTTTGGGAGTTAGAATTATTTTGACTATGGGGGACATAGATTTGGGGGATACCATCATCTTTTTGATTCCCAGGACCCAGCTTCTGCCCTGCCAGAGGGTGAGTCTGGGAGTTAGTTGTGTCACGTGAGGGAGGCCCTGTAAACTCAGCCTCTCTGTGGTATCTGTCACACTGGTCTTGTCCCAACAACTATCTAGCCCCTCCTGGCCTCTTCTGGGGGCTACAGCCTTTGTCTTTCATGGATCATCAGTTCCTTCCTCTGGGAAGATTCATTTTCTGGACAGTATTGGGGTCCTGGGAGCTGATGAATTATCCATTCTATCTCTGATACGGAGTGAATTTTTATGCTCCCCCCCCACCCCAGCAATCCATATGTTAAATCCTAACACCTAATACAACGGTATTAGGAGGGGATGGATGGGATTAGTGCCCCTATAAAAGAGACTCCAGGGGGCACCTGGGTGGCTCGTCAGTTAAGCAGCTGACTCTTGATTTACATGCAGGTCATGATCTCATGATTTGTGAGATCGAGCCCCACATCAGGCTCCACCCTGACATCAGAAAGCCTGTTTGGGATTCTCCTTTTCTCTCTCTCTCTCTCTCTCTCTCTGCCCCTCCCCCACACATTCTCTCTCTCCCTCCCTCGCTCTCTCAAAATAAATAAAAAATATTAAAGAAAATATTTTCTCTCTCCCTTTCTCTCTACCCTCCCCGCCCAACCCAGAAAAGAGACCTCACAGAACTCCCTTGCCCCTTGCACTATAGAGAAGATAGCTGTCTATGAACCAGGAAGTGGGCTCTTATCAGATACTTAATCTGCCCGTGCCTTGACCTTGGACTGTGAGCCTCCAGAACTGTGAGAAGTAAAATTCTGTTGTTTATAAGACACCGGGTCTGGTATTTTGTTACAGCAGCCTGAACTTACTACAACAACCTCATGTGCTCAGCTACCTAGCCTCTTACTAGAAATCACCTCTACCCCAGTGGACTCTTTAGAGGCCAATGTTTGACCAAATCTCACTGGCCCTCCCATGGCCTTTGGACACTCATTTGTCTGGGCCTTCACAGAGTTCTGATGTCCACTCTGGCCCCCACCTCTTCTTTGCTGTATAGACACGAGTTGTTCAGACTCACTCGAGTAGGCATAGTAGCTGTTATCAGCTACTCCCCCTTCAGCTGGGTACTTGTCTGGAGCACAGGCTCGTGCTCCAGGACTACTGCTCTGGGTGGGTTTAGGGGAAGCTTGACTGGACCCAGTCCTATCAGAGGGCTGTGTTGTCCCTGAGGAGCTGGGGATAAGGGCTATCAAATGAGCAGCTGCTGTCTCAGGTGACTGGGCTGCTGCAGTGAGGGCACCAGGGGCTGATTCCACTGGCCCAGAAGGTGTCCGTGTGGCAGAGCCGTGATGTGTTTCAGACAGCGTGCTCACCATGCTGGGGTGGGGTGCGCCTATAGTTTCTCCTTCCTGAGTCCCAGATATGGTTGTTCTAGAAGCAGCTGTCCCTAGGGTGGTCAGGGTCAGTGTGGATAACTGCACTCGTTGTCCTGGATATAGAGATTCTTTCACATCAGTGGTCTTGTTCAGTGCTGTTGAGGATTTCATTGTAGCTGACTTCTCAGAGACAGCGGCTGTCATGGACCTTGATGATGTAACGTCATCGCCTGGTATGTTTAATGCTGCTGGAGCAGTGATCTTGGCTGACATCTGAGAGTCAGTGGACAATGATGATTCCAATCCATTGATTATGGAGCTTGATGCTAAACGGGGTGTGGTTGGAGCTCTCTGATTGTGTTTTAGGGTCTTAGCTGAAGTGGCCATGCTGGACAAGGCCGCGCTTCTGGAGCTCTCCTCCTGGGTCACATGTATGGGGGTTGTCTGTTCAGTGGACCCAGCAGAGCGGTTGGCTTATGGTAAAGTGGGAGGAGTAGCTGGTGTTGTATTCTTCCGGGACTCTGACGTTGCTGTCCTCCTGATTGTTGGTGATGCGTTAATCGGAACTGCAGACATGTTGTCTCTCCCATTGCTGGATAGAGCTGAGGTTGTCAATGAGGATACTGTAGGTCCCTTAGGCAGAGAGACTTTTGTGGAGTCTGCTGTATTTGATTCAACCCCCTGGGTTGTAATAATGCCTGTAAACAAAGAAACAAACAAAAAGAATCCAATGCACCTGTTCTCTCCACCAATCCAGAGTTCTTTTCAAATGTTCTCACTTAACCAAGTATCTTTTTTTAAAAGAATTGTTAATGTTTATTTTTGAGAGAGAAAGAGAGAGAGAGAGCACGAGCAGGGGAGGAGGGGGAGACAGAATCTGAAGCAGGCTCCAGGCTCCAAGCTGTCAGCACACAGCCCGATGTGGGGCTCAAACTCATGAATCATGAGATCTGACCTGGGCCAAAGTCGGACGCTTAACCGACTGAGCCACCCAGGTGCCTCTTAATCAAGTATTTTTATTAGAAGATTCAATAAAGGGGCACCTAGGTGGCTTAGTCGTTAAGCGTCTGACTTTGGCTCAGGTCATGATGTCACTGCTCGTGAGTTCAAGCCCCACGTCAGGCTCTGTGCTAACAGCTCAGAGCCTAGAGCCTGTTTCAGATTCTGTCTCCGTCTCTCTGCATCTCCCCTGATCTCTCTGTCTGTCTCTCTCTCTCAGATATAACATTAAAAAAATTAAAAAAAGATGGGGCGCCTGGGTGGCGCAGTTGGTTGGGCGTCCGACTTCAGCCAGGTCGCGATCTCGCGGTCGGCGAGTTCGAGCCCCGCGTCAGGCTCTGGGCTGATGGCTCAGAGCCTGGAGCCTGTTTCCGATTCTGTGTCTCCCTCTCTCTCTGCCCCTCCCCCGTTCATGCTCTGTCTCTCTCTGTCCCAAAAAAAAAAATAAATAAACGTTGAAAAAAAAAAATTAAAAAAAGAAGATTCAATAAAAATAATATCAGCACCAACTACATTATTACTGCCTCACATTCATTTATGTGCCAGCTCTGTGCTAACACATAGTAACTGATGCATGATCTTAATTCACCTTATTTTTTAAATGTTTTATTTTTATTTTTGAGAGAGAGAGAGAGCAAGTGGGGGAGGGGCAGAGAGAAGAGGGAGACACAGAATCCAAAGCAGGCTCCAGGCTCTGAATTGACAACATAGAGCCTGACGCAGGGCTCAAACTCACGAACCGTGAAATCATGACCTTAGCCAAAGTCAGATACTTAACTGACTGAGCACCCAGGCACCCCGTCTTAACTCATGAATTTAACTAGTGCTGGCAACTATGTCTTCTGCTCAATAACCACTCTAATTTTTTTTTTTAACATTTCTTTTTGAGAGACAGAGACAGAGCATGGGCGGGAGAGGGGTAGAGAGAGAGGAGGACATAGAATCGGGAGCAGGCTCCAGGCTCTGAGCTGTACACATAGAGCTTGACGCAGGGCTCAAACTCACAACCATGAGATCATGACCTGAGCCAAAGTCAGACTCTCAAGCGACTGAGCCACCCAGGCGCCCCTCAGTGACTCCTCCAGAGATAGCAAAAGGCAGAAATCTGCCATAGCATTTGGTCTTTGGTATCTGGCTGCCTTTTTTGGTGTGAGTTTCCTACTGCATTGAATATGGTTCTAATATTGAAAGATATATGTTATTTTTTAAGAAGGCTCCAACACCCAGTGCAGAGCCCAACACAGGGCTTGAACTCATGACCCTGAGATCAAGAGTCAGATGCTTAACCAACTGACCCAACCAGGCACCCCAACAATATTTTGGTATAATGTGAACCCTAATTGCAAACCAAGTGCTTTATTTAGTGCAATAGCAGTCCAGGATAGTTTTTGATATCATTCAATTTCACTTTGTCCAAGTAAGGCCCTGCTTCAATGCACGAGCATTGGTATGGTGAATCCTGACAAAGAACCTGAGGTAAGGATTATTATTTCTTAAAAAAAATTTTTTTTAATGTCTATTTACTTTGAGAGAGAGATAGAGCAAGAGGGGGATGGTCAGAGAGAGGGAGACAGAGAATCCCAAGCAGGCTGGGCACTGTTAGCGCAGAGCCTGATGTGGGGCTTGAACTCACAAACTATGAGATCATGACCTAAGCCAAAATCAGGAGTTGGATGCTTAACCAACTGAGCCACCTAGGCGCCCCAAGGGTTATTATTTCTATTTATCAGATGAAGAAACTGAGGCTCAGACAAGTGAAGAGGTTTGTGCAAGGTCACACAGCCAGGAAGTGGTGACGCTGCATTTGAAACAAGGTCCATCAGATTCGGGAGCCCGGTGTCTCCCCTAACACACTGTACCAACTTGCAAAAACACAGCTTCCTTCTCATGGCTGAGCCAAACCACTCTCTCTAGAGAGAAAGGCCCAAATCAGCTGTCCTGAGCTGGATCCCTTGGGAATCTTCCTCTTTCCCCTAGGCGAAGGGCAGAAATAGGCCCTTGACCTGCTGCTCTGTCATTGCATCCTTGGCACAGTAGCCAAAGGACTAATTCAGAAAACTAGAAGTTGACTCAGCACAGGTAGCAGGCTCATCCATCCCACAGTCTAGGTCTGAAGAGGCACTGACCCTTGCGTTCAATTCTGCCCCCACACAGCACCTGCTCCTTCCACACTCCACTTTATTCTAGCTCTGTGCAGAGCTGAGGGGTCACAGTAGGGCGGGAGAGCTGGCCAGAATGCATGAAAGAGTAGACCAAGGCTCTAGACCTGGCTCTGTTACTGACTTGCTGTGTCATCTTGAGGAAGACCCAAACCTCTTGGTACTTCCATGTCCCCTCAAAACGGTGAGGAACAGAGAAGTCCTTTAAACTCTAGTGATCTGTGGGTTTGCAACATAAATCCTGGCTGTAACGAAGAGATGTCTTGCCACAGGCGTCTCAAGGTTTTATTTGCAGGAGAAATGTTTCCATCGGATCTGATTTTGTTTTTCCCGCATCTGGTTAACCAGTTGTTCCTGCTGCCTTATGGAAAAGTCCGTCCTTTCCCCGGTGATTTGTCACGCTGTCATTATGTATCCAGACCAACTTCCATGCTCTTTCATCCCATTGGTCTGCTTGTCTATCACTGTACCGGCACCATGTTACTTTCATGTAAATCTCGGGATCTGGTAGAGTGAGTCTCCCATCTTGCTCTTCAAAATTATCTTGGCTTTTGTTTGCCTTTGGTTCTTCCATATATTTTAGAATCTCCTTATCAAGTTCTACACAAACCCTGTTGGGATCTTGTTTGGAAGTGTGATACTTAGTAAGAGCTGACAATTTCATGATACTGAGGTTTCCTGACCACAGCATTTTTTTTGAGAAGCAGTGGAGTGTAGACTCGCCTCTGAAGTCAGACCTGGCATAGAATCCCAGCTCTGTGATAGGGGACAAATCACTTCACGTCCATGAGTCTCAGTATCCTCAACTCTACAACAGGGATGATAATGGTCACTGATGGTCATGGGGGTTAAATGAGATAACACCTGTAAAGCACTTAGCACGGTTCTTAGCATATAGTAGGTGCTCAATGAATAGAACCTGTTGTTGGTAATGACTGTCCCCTTCTCCTCTCGCCAAGATTGGTATCTGCTTCCTGAGTGCTTTGCCAAGGATACTTCTCCCTTGAAAAAGCTATGGACTTGTGGGAGTGGTGAGATGTGCAATGTCCTGCCCCTTCCCAATATCTACCTTCATACTGTCCTAGGAGCTCAGTGCCCAGGGCTGTACTCCTTCTTCAGGCTCGGTGACGCATTGGAGGTGGCAGTTGTTCTTTGTTGGAGGAGGGCAGGGGATGGCAGCAGGGGTCCAAGATCTTGGGTCCCCAGTTCTGGGCCATCTTGGAGGGAACTAGTTTGCTGGAACCCCAAGCTCTTGGCCAGGCCCAGATGGGAAGGATAGACAGCAAGGGAGACACAACTGGGATGACAGACAAGATGGAGTAGACAAAGACAACATCCTGGAAGAGGATAGAGGGGCAAAGCCAGAAGTCCCTTGAAGGTTATCCTGTCAGGCTCCTGCCTCCAAACTCATCGGTGCCTCAAGCCTTTCAGACAATTTAGGATTGGGGCTAGTGATGGCTGTGCTCACATTGCAAGATTTTCCTGGGTACACTACCTTCTGTCTCTTCTTCTCTTGTCACCTTCTTCCCTTCTCTGGCCAGCCAGAAGAGGGGCTATGAGAGCCCCCCCAGAAGAGGATAGATAGAAAGGGTATATGGGGGTACTCGCCAGGAAGACTGAAGGCTCCATCCCCAGTAAATAGCAGTTAGCAGTAAAAGCCACTGGATGCCCATGGCTCTGCCCATGTTGATGGTCCTGGAAAGCACGGATAAAGAGTCTCAGCTTGAACAGGGGAACAGACAGCAGCTCCAAGACAGTGAGGCACTGCTGGCACTGGTGCCATCTCTCATCTGCCTGCTGAGTTACCACCCCACCCCCAGCTGTCCAGACTCCTTCCCAGCTGGCCCCAGGGGGTGCTTTATGGGGCTGGAACCAATGCAGACCAGAGGGGGATGGAGGGTGGATTTTCTCATTAGTTGCAATCAGTGGGCCTCTGGGGACTCCCATTCCAACTGGTGAATATCCCTAAGGCCCCTGTTAGCCTTTGTTGGACAGCTGGGCAGAACTCTCGGCCTTCCAGGCTTCTCCCCAACCCAACCCAAGGGAATCTGAGTCTCAGGGACGTGGATGATCTTACTGGTCTCCCAACTCTTGAGCTAAAAGTTGGCCATTGGATTTTAGAGCTGGAGAGCAATCTCACCCTCGCCCCACTGCACAGGTGGGAAAAATAAGGCCCAGTGACTTACCCAAGGATGAGAATCCAGTTGGGTAGAGTGATTCTATTGCCCATGACTTCCTATTGCCCATGACTTCCGCAGCTCTCTCAGACTCTCTGCATTACCCAGCTCAGGAATTTGCTGTGGCTCTCAATGGTCTTTAGTGTGAAGGTCCCAAGACCTCACAGGTCCTAGGTTCCCCACTAGACCTCATTCACTGGACCCACAGACTCCTCCTGCTATCTTCCAGCAAGTTCCAGTGCCCCTCTCCTCCAAAAAGCCTACCAGGACCCATGCTTTGCCAGTCACTCTCCATTGTCCCAGGATAAAACTGCTTGTATTTGCATGACTTGATCAATGGTGACCTCAACAGACTAGGGCTCCCCAGAATAAGGACCAGTCTTCTCTACCTTCAGAGAGGAAGGGTAGGGCTGTCTCCATCAGACCAGGCTCCTAACCATGAGGACCAAATTCCCACCCACTGCCACCTCCCCCAACCAAAAAAAAAATTAGAACACTAAGGGCAGAGATTATATCCCTACCATTAAGTCACAAATTTTCAGGGTGCAGATTCTCTCTCCCATTAGATTAGAAGCTCTAGAGGGCTGTCAGTAACTCTTCCACCAGACAAACAGGCTTTTGGCAAGAATTGCCCCAAGGAGTTTGTAGAGCCACCATTCAGACATACTGATCCCAACGCAAAATTTTATTGTCAATACACAGATGCCTGGCCCCACTGGCCTCACCTTTCTCCTCTTGGTGCTTAAGCCCACTTAGGCCCCATCTAGCTCTGGCCTAATGCAGAGGACCAGGGATGCCCATCCTTAGGACAAACCCTGGCTGCCTTAGCCAGCACCCCCGCTAGGTGCTCATCCTTGCTGTGGGGCTCCCTCTCTCATCCAGCACCCTTGTCCATCTGAATTCCTCTGAACCTGGGGCTCACAGGTACAAGCCCTGGACATACCACCCCCTTCTCAGCCCCAGGCATCTGCCGAGGTGTAAGGGAGAGGATGGGCTCAGACCAGGCTGTGCCAAGTCACACTAGAGGTGCAGGAAGATGCAGCAGCTGGGTGTGTGTGCGCAGGTCCCTTGTCTCCCGTCCTGCCTCTCAGCGGCTGGCCTTATGTTTGTTAAGGAGCAGGTTTGTGTTGGATTCCTGAACCTGCAAACCAAGGGGTTTTCTTGTCGATCCCTCACCTTCACATGGCAAACACTGCCTTGCTCCCCTCCCCTCCTGGCAGCTACCCTGCCAGGCCTCCCAGGGAAGTCCTTCATATGTCTGACTCTAGCTGCCTTAGTATCCACTCTGAGCTTGGGAGCCCAGGCTGTGGACATTCACAAGGCTCCAGGCCATTCTAGCCCAGTCAGGTGGTTTGGGAAGTGGAGAAAGGAAATTAAGTTATGTGGGTGTGTGCCTTTTTCTCCCTAAAAGCTTCCTCCCTCAGGAGGAGGCTGTGTGTGTGTGTGTGTGTGTGTGTGTGTGTGTGTATATATATATATTTTTTTTTTTTTTTTAAGAGAGAGAGAGAAAGGGAGCACAAGCAGGGGTAGTGGGGCAGAGGGAGAGAGAGAATCTTAAGCAGGCTCCATGCTTATCCCAGAGCACAACACAGGGCTCAATCCCATAGCCCTGGGATCATGACCTGAGCCCAAATCAAGAGTCAGACCCTCAATTGACTGAGCCACCCAGGTGCCCCAAGAGGAGGCCATTCTGATGCACCCTGGAGAGAACCCAGGGGCCCTCTGCCCCCAGTGGGCCTACGTATCTGCCACTAAGCAGAAACTGAGCTGGCTCAAGCCACCCTAGGAAGGGGTAGGTTTGAAGGCATTAGAAACATAAGTGGCTCCATGGGAGGAGCCTGAAGGGAGCCGGCAGAGGCTCTCTGAGGAGGAAAGGGTGGAACCTAACCGATCAGCTGTGGCTGAGGGAGCGCAGTCCATGCACAGAAGTCTAGAAGGTAGACCAGTCTTGAAATCGACAGAAAGTTTGACTAATGGGGCAGAGGCTGAGCTGGGTGGGGTGGCTGGACGAGCACTTATTGGGTAGGAGAGGGAAGCTGCATGCACCTTATCCCTGTTGATGAGCGCAGTGATCAAGTCTTGCTGGCAAGTCATGTCGTGGATGTCCAGGGAGGACCCACTCACCACCGACAGGCTCAGGGACACATGCTTGTGCATCAGCTCCTCCTCCTGCTCCTGGTTGAAGCGGATGGAGCGCACCTCCTCTACTATCCTGGGGGCAGAGGGGTGAGTACTTTCCGAGGGCTGAGGGAGTTTGGAGGGGAAGGAGAAAAAGGGGGGCAGACCCCACATCTCTTCCCTGGCATCCACCCCGCTTTGCCCTCCCCCCTCACTCCTATGGAGATCCAGCCAAAGCTGTGCGTTCACTTGGGATGGAAGAACAGGGAGGTCTGGGGATTCTAGCTCCTGCACCCACAGACCCCGGTCAAGTAGGGCCCCAGGGTCCGTGTTATAGGATGGTGATGGCCCCGAGGTCTGCGCTCAGCTCAGACTTATGGGACTCGGGGTACCCCCAATGCCCGGCCTACATGTTAAGCTCATCTCGGATCTCCTTGTACTGCATCAAGTTCTCCTGTATTGCCTCGAGCACCAGGCAAAAGTTGTCACAGGTGTTTTCCGAGAGGTTAGACAGGTTGCCCCCCGTAAGTGGCTCCTGGGGGAGGCCAGACATCTCCAAACGGGCGACCGCACAGTGCACCAGTGGCAGGTAGTTACTTCCATCCTCCTCCTCCTTGCCTGTCTGGGAAGAGGGAAACGGGGAAGGGACAGAGCTCAGCCGGCACCCCTCCCCCAGTCCCTTCCTGCTTGGCTTCGGGGAGGATGAGTCTCCTAGGATACCAGGGTTCTAATGCCCCTCATTGAGCTCCAACAGATCTTAGCCTCCCTACGCTGGTGGTGGGAGGCTTCAGATGCATAAGCCCTTTCCCTACCTCTTTGAAAATTCTTAGCCCCTTTTCAAAATTTAGCACCCAGTTTCCCTCCTGATAAATCCTACCCAGCCAACTTCTAAAGCCCTGTCTACTCTGAAGTCATAGCCCACAGCCGTCAACATTTTGGAAGTACTCCACCCTCCACCCCCACCGACCTTTTGGAAGTTCTACCCCTGAATGAGTAGCACTGCAGCTAACATTTAATGAGTTGTATGTGTGTTCATTTATCTCCATAATTCTCATAATAGTCCTATGAGAAAATAACTATTATTATTCCCATTTTGCAGAAGAAATTGAGGCTTAAATTGGTTATCTGCCCAAAGGTCACCCAGCCACTCAGTTTTGAGTTGCCATAGAAATAAGGCATCTAGGGGCGCCTGGGTGGCGCAGTCGGTTAAGCGTCCGACTTCAGCCAGGTCACGATCTCACGGTCCGTGAGTTCGAGCCCTGCGTCGGGCTCTGGGCTGATGGCTTGGAGCCTGGAGCCTGTTTCCGATTCTGTGTCTCCCTCTCTCTCTGCCCCTCCCCCGTTCATGCTCTGTCTCTCTCTGTCCCAAAAATAAATAAAAAACGTTGAAAAAAAAATTTTTTTTTTAAAAAGAAGTAAGGCATCTAGGGGGCGCCTGAGTGGCTCAGTCAGTTAAGTGTCAGCTCTGGTCATGATCTCATGGTTCATGGGTTCAGGTCCCACATTGAGCTCTGTGCTGGCAGTGTGGAGCCTGCTTGGGATCCTCTCTCTCTAGCTCTCTCTCTCTCTCTGCCCCTCCCCCCTTGTGCACGCGCATGCTCTCTCTCTCTCTCAAAATAAAAAAACTTTAAAAATCTAGGAAATCCATACCCCTCAGATGTCACTCAAGGTAGGGGATGCTGCCCCCAGGTTTCAGGCTTGACTTTCCCCAGCCCCTCGAGTGTGGAAGCATGTGCATGTGCGCTCACATACACACATACACACACATATGTGCACATATACACAGTCAAGTCAGTACATTCTGCGCCCTCCTCCCTTCTGCCCTCCCATCCCACTCACCTCACGGAAGGTTGTCTGATGCAGTTGTCCATGCTCCCCTGCCTTCATCATCTGCTCCAGATTGGTGGTCACCACAACGACCAACAGGTTGATGCCAATGAAGGCACCAATGGTGATGAAGATGGCGAAGTAGACAGCACCCCCAATCTCCATTGCGTACTCTCTTGTCTCCATCCTGGAGATGGCAGACAGGGGCCCCATCACCTCCCTGGCCCTTTGAGCCTCGATTTCCCCATCTAGGAAACGGGGACACTACCTCAAGGCCCACTGGGTCTGCTACCTCACTGCTGTTGTGCTGATCGAATGCCTGTTCCTGACTGTCATAGCAGCTGCTCTTTGTTGAGCACACAGGGCCTCAAGCCAGCCCTCTAAGGTGGGGATGTGTCCATCGGCATTATCAAGTTTAATCTATTGGCTACACTCTTCATTCACGATTTTCTTATTTTAAAAAATAACTCAAGCTCATAATAGGAGAATTAGAAGGAAGATATATAGGAAAAAAAAACCCATCTACTATTAATACCTTGTTATGAATCTCCTATAAAATATTTTCCTAAAGACTAGGTCTTTCTTTCTCTCTTTCCATACACACACACACACACACACACACACACACACACACACATAGACGCACGCACGCACACACGCACGCGCGCGCATATAGAGATACTCTGTGCCAGGCTCTATGCTAAGAGATTTAAATAGATTTTTTCTGTTGATCCTTACAGCAATTCAGACACAGTTAATTACAATAATCCCCAATCAGCAGGTGAGGAAGCTGAGGCTCAGAAGAGAGATGAAGGAATTTGTCCAAGGTTGCATGGCTAGTGTGATGGAGCAAAGACTCAAAAGCCCAGCCTCCAGTATACCTTTATTGTACACTCTATGATTTTCCCACTACCTACATCATAATGGGTAGTGCCCACAGAAACCCTTTGCCAGCTGTGCTTCTAGTCTCACAAGAGATAAAAAGAAATCAGTCAGGAGGACCCACTTCCTAGAGTGCACTGGAAACAAATAGGGTAATGGAAAAGAACAGAACCTGGTGGCCATCTATGGCCCCAAATGGCCTTGGGCAGCAGGTGTAAGAAAGAATGAAATGAGGCTCTGAGTTCCCAGGAATCCAGGCAGCTTGGTGGGCTCAGATGTGGGCTGGGAGGCTGTCCTGAAACCACAGAGCTGCTCTCTTGCTCAAGACCTACCCAGTTGTTTAGCATGACAGGAGAAATGATGAACAGGACTGCAGTAGGACTTTGAACAGGTGGAATTTCAAGGGGAACAAGGCTTCAAGCAGGCCACAAACCCAGAGGCCCCAGTCTCAGGGGTCTCCCTTTCCCCAGTTTGAAGTTCCAGGCACCCCCCTCCTGCTGGGCACACCCTCATCCCAAGCTCTGGACCACCCACTCCCACTGCCTCGCCTCACTGGGCTGGGGGCCCGGAAGCCCCACAGACACTCACTGAAAGTCCCTGTAGATGTCCACCCAGCCATCTTGGGTGATGCAGATGAAAAGGGTGTACAGGGCAACCTGCATGTTCTGGAAATGCATGGGCACAAACGCACCAAAGAGAGTGACCCCGAACACGGAGAACACCTGCCAGAGAAACCAGAGAAGATGCCTGGACTTCACCCAGGGACCTTGGGGACAGGACATGCACATGCCACACAAATGAACACCGCCAAGGGAATGACAGGGATTCAGGCCCATAGGCCTCTCCTCTTCTTCCAGACACCCCTGTATCCCCAATGACCCAGGGGCCCCGCTCAGGGAAGGGGAGGATTGAGGGCAAGGGAGGGCACTGACCAGCATGAAGAAGAGGATGAGGGTCATGATATTGGCCATGTCAGGCACCGACTGCAGGATGACACGGATGATCCGGGCCAGAGGCTCCACCGCCATGCACACGTGCACCAGACGAAGCGCCCTGTGGCACAGCCTCTCAGGGGTGCCCCCTGGCCCCTCCCAGGCCCCTCCTCCCCCCGCCCCCTGACCTGCCCAGACAGGCAGAGCTGATCCCCACCTCATCTCCTTCCCGGGGTCCAGACAGTTCCCCTTCTTCTCCCGAGTTCCCAGCTCACCTGAGGGTATAGGTGATAGAGATGGCACTGAGTTCATTAATGAAGAACCCCAGGAGCAAGATAAAGATGATAAGGAAGTTGAGGATGTTCCAGCCGTCCTGGGGGGGTTGGGGGGGCCAGCCCCAGTGGGGTCTATCAGGCCCAGCCTGTGGGGACATCCTGGGTCTGCCCTCCCACTGCCCCAAGGTTGGGAGGCTCAGTGTTCCTCTCAGAGCAGGGCCAGTCACCTGCCATCCACTGCTGTTACTTATCTGCATTCCCCAAACGTGCCACAAAACACACATGCCCTCCCTGTCTCGTCCGTGTGTCCACAGCCAAGCGCAGTCTCAGAGACACACGGTGGAGACTCTCATGTACACACAGCTAGTTCCTAAGCTGAGCAGCCACCTGGGCTAGCGCACTGCTGAAAATGGCCTGGCCCTACGGTTAGGTGACAGGAGAGCGTTCGGATGCTCCAGGCTTTGTGTGGCTCACACTATAATTAATAATACAATAAAAGTAAATACTAATAAAAACATTCAAGAACACTACTTCGGTAGCCAGTTCAGAAGTACACTAGCCCTCACTGTACGAGAGAGAGACAGAGACAGAGACAGAGACAGAGACAGGAAATTTTTACAAGCTCTCTGTCCAGTAAGGCACAAAGTTACATAGGGGTGGGGACTGAGGAAGGAGCCTCATGTATGAAAAGTTCAAGCACAGCCATGAAAGGGGGAATTTATCTAACAAACAGTGGATACATGTATGTTTTAGCCAGTGATCCCACTACTAAAATCTGACCCACGGAAACTCTGGTTCAAGTACAAAATGACACCTGTGTAAGGTTGAAAACAACTAAAGTGTCCCGCAATGAGACACCGATTGAATAAACCACGGAGCATTTATTCAATGGAGCGCTGCGTAGCAAAAAAGACAAATGGGAAATATCTCCATGTACTGATACAGAAAGGTTGCCAGGATCCATTAAGTGACAAAAGCAAAGTGTGAGGGGAGGGAGGAGGGAGGCAAAGGCAAACAAAGGAAGGGAGGGAGAGGAGGGATGGAGGACAAAGGCAAAAGAAAACTAAAGTATACACATATTAGCTTATGATCGCAAAATACACACTGATAGGCTATAAATCTAAAAAGATTACCTGGGGTGGAGGGGAAGAGATGAAGGGAGGGAGTGGAAGGAAGAATTCTCTGTGTACCTTTCAATATAGTTTTCAACCAATCTATATCTGCATTAAATATTCAAAAAGAAAACTTTTTTTTTTTAACGTTTTATTTATTTTTGAGACAGGGAGAGACAGATCATGAACAGGGGAGGGTCAGAGAGAGGGAGATACAGAATCTGAAACAGGTTCCAGGCTCTGAGCTGTCAGCACAGAGCCCGACGCGGGGCTCGAACTCACGGACTGCGAGATCATGACCTGAGCCGAAGTCGGCCGCCCAACCGACTGAGCCACCCAGGCGCCCCAAGAAAACTTTTTCTAATGGAAAAAAAAAGTTCTTAAACGTATCAGGTAGAACAGTGAACACAAGCCCTCCTGGAATCCCACATTCGGCGTGCCTGTGCCTACACGTACATCAGGAGACGCAAGTCAGCCTGGCCACAGATCCGGCGCTCTAACCAGCCAGTATTAAGCTCCTACTATATGCCAGACCCTGCACCAGATCCTGAGGATACAAGAGGACTTCTGCCCTGCAGGGCACACAATTTCCAGGAAGACAGATTGACAGTAAATTGAAACTCCATGTGAGAGAGATTGTCAGGGAGACACAGTAACACCTAACCTGGCCTGGGAGAGGCGGGAGGACTTCCTGGAAGAGAAGATCTCTGAACGAGTCTGAAGCTGTAAGCAGGAGTAGAGCAAATGAATAAAGTGGCAGGGAGCTTTCATAGACGAGAGGTCAGCTTGCACAAAGGCATGGAGGCGAGAAGCAGAGGTGTGCGCGGATGCGTGAGGGTGCGTGCGCGTGCGTGTGCGTGCGGGTATGCGCTGGGGAGTGCAGCTGCAAGCAGTCTGGTAGCCGGAACTTCAAGGGCAAGGCAGGGAAAAATGAGGCTGCAGAAATAAGCAAGGGCCACATTGTGGAAGGCCTTAAGCACTATAAAGCCTTTCGACCTGATCCTATAAACAACAGGGAGCCAGGGCAGGATTTTAAGGATACTTTGGCCTGTGCCTTGGGGAGATTACTTTGATGGGGGGGGGGGGGGGGTATCCTGGAGGCTAAAGCAACATCCTAGTGGGAGAAGACCAGGCAAGAGCTAGAGAGGGGTAGCAAAGATGCAGAGGCGGCAAGACATTTGAGAAATGGGTAGGCGGTGAAACTGATTAATAGGCTGTGGGGGTCAGGAGGAAAAAGGAATCCACAAGAGTAGAAGAAAAGGAAGAGCTGGGGACAAAACTTTGGGGATTCCTACATGGTGGGGTCATATTTTGAGATATTAATTTACAGGCTTTCCACTTTCCTGCATTTCCTCTTTCCCTCCCCCAGCCTCCCTCCTCCACAACAGCCAGGGGGGTGAGGGAGAAGGAGGCAGAAACAATCTCTAACAAACCCTGGTTTTCACCCTGGCCCCTGATGAAGGTTAGGGTTTAGGACATGAGTTCTCAGCCAGGGATGATTTTGCCCTCCAAGGGACATTTGGCAATGTCTGGGGACATTCTTGGTTGTCACAATTAGGAAGGTGCTAAGCGGCATCTAGTGGGGAGAGGCCAGGAATGCTTCAGAACACCCTCCAGTGCACAGGACAGCCCCCACAATAAAGGATCATCCAGGCCAAAAGGTCTATAGTGCTGAGGTTGAGAACCCTGGGTTCAAGGGACAAGCAGAGTGGCTGGGAGGAGCACAAGATTCTCAGGCTTGCTTCAATTCCCTTGTCCTAATGAAAGCCTGGGGGTTAACCTTGAAAGTGCAAGGCCCCCTGGGGTGCCTGGTTGCTCAGCCCACAGAGGGTGTGATTTGCCATCTCAGGGTCCTTTGTTGAGTTCAAGCCCCACACTGGGCGTGGAGCTTACTTAAATAAAAATTAAAAAAATTAAAGAAGCATTGCTAAGAAAGTGCAGACCCCCTACTGCTGCTGAAAAAAAAAAAAATCTCAAGAAGATACAAAGGAGGAAATGTTTTCTCTTATGGAACAGATGTCTGCCTGCCTCCAGGGCTAATTCTGATAAAGTGGACCATTGAAATGTTCACACAAAGCACAGTACCTACTCCCCTCCCCTCGAGTGAGGAAACACTAAGGGTGTGCACCATCCCTTCGATGTTCTGGTAATGAACATCCTTGCAAATGTTATTTGCACAAAGCAGTCTTTAAGACGCCCAGACTTCAGCAATGTTGTTCTGGGTTCAACTACACCGTGTTCTGTGAACCTCTGACCCCTGGAAAGCTTAGAATTCTAACTGGTTATCCTGGTAATGGTATTAAAAAAATTTTTTTTTAATGTTTATTTTGAGAGAGAGAGAAAGAGAGAGAGACAGACTGTGAGCGGGGGAGGTGCAGAGAGAGAGGGAGACACAGAATCCGAAGCAGGCTCCATCCAGGCTCTGAGCTGGCAGCACAGAGCCCGAAACGGGGCTCAAACCCACAAACCGTGAGATCATGACCTGAGCCGAAGTCGGCCGCTCAAATGACAGTCACCCAGGCGCCCCCTGGTAACTGTATTTAAATGATACTTCCTTTTTTTGAAAGGTATAAAGACTTGATAGTCTTGTTGTTGTTTTTTTAATATTTTATTTTAGGGGTGCCTGGGTGGCTCAGTTGGTTAAGCAGCTGACTTTGGCTCAGGTCATGATCTCGTGGTTCATGACTCGAGCCCCATGTTGGGCTCTGTGCTGATCGCAGGAGCCTGCTTTGGATTTTGTGTCGCCCTCTCTCTCTGCCCCTCCCTTGCTCATGCTCTGTCTCTGTCTCTCTCTCTCAGAAATAAACATTAAAAAAACTGTTTTAGGGGTACCTGGGTGGCTCAGTCGGTTAAGCGGCCGACTTCGGCTCAGGTCATGATCTCGCGGTCCGTGAGTTCGAGCCCCGCGTTGGGCTCTGTGCTGACAGCTCAGAGCCTGGAGCCTGCTTCCGGTTCTGTGTCTCCCTCTCTCTGACCCTCCCCCATTCATGCTCTGTCTCTCTCTGTCTCAAAAATAAATAAACGTTAAAAAAAAAAAACTGTTTTATATGCTTGAAAAAAAATATTTTATTTTAAGTAGTCTCTATACCCAACATGGGCTTGAACTCACAACCCTGAGATCAAGGGTTGCATGCTCCACTGAGTGAGCCAGCCAGGCGCCCCTAGTAGGTTTTCTTAAAATCTCTTCTCAAACATGGCCAAAGGCAAAATAAATCCCTTGACTTCAGAAATGACTTGACTATAGGGGTTTGCACAAGTGCTCACTTGTGAGGGGCAAAGAGAGAGGGGCAAAGAGAGAGGGGTAGAGAGAAAATCCCAAGCAGGCTCCATGTGGTCAGCTTAAAGCCCAATGAGGGGTTCGACCTGGGGCTCAAACTCACAAACTATGAGATCATGACCTGAGCCAAAATCAAGAGTCAGACACTTAACTGACTGAGCCACCCAGGTGCCCCAGTACAAATTACTTTCTGCTGCATCACAGACATCTCAGAAGTGGTTGGTCTCTCTCTCCACACAACACACACACACACACACACACACACACACACACAGACCCTCGGCTTGTGGGACCAGAAGCCCAGGAGTGGGGTGCAGTCCCTAAGGAGTTGGGGTGATGGCCGAAAGGACCCAGGATCTCACCTTCCAGAAAATCCAGAAGCCATTTAACCAGCCGAGGAGGACCTCACAGATAAGGATGGTCAGCACAATGTCATCTATGGTAGAGAACAACTCATAGTGTTTCTATATGAAAGACAGAGAAAAAGAGAGGGGCAGAGAGGTCAGTGGAACAGAGCCTGGGCAAGGCTGGGCAGGGGGGCATCTGTGGGGGGAAGGGCAGGCCCGTAATCCTGCTGCTCTTCATCCTCAGCAACTTGGCAGCTGCCTTTAGTCCACATTGTCCATGTACATGCCAGGCACCGTGCTAAGGCCCCACATGTGTCATTCATGTCAGCATCACCATCGTCCTCCAAAGTGGGCTTTATTCCCGTCTCACAGATGAGGAATCAGAGAGGTGCCTGAGGCCACAGAGTTAGCAATAAAGACTGTTGTCTGACTATAGGGGCGCCGGGGTGGCTCAGTCGGCTGGGCGTCCGACTTCAGCTCAGGTCATGATCTCGTGGTCCGTGAGTTCGAGCCCCGTGTCGGGCTCTGTGCGGACAGCTCAGAGCCTGGAGCCTGCTTCCGATTCTGTGTCTCCCTCTCTCTGGCCCTCCCCCACTCACACTCTGTCTCACTCTCTCTCTCAAACATAAGTAAACATTAAAAAAAGAATTAAGAAAAAAAAAAGACTGTTGTCTGACTATAAACCTTTGCTCCTAACCTCTGGAGCAGGAATACTTGAAAAAGGGAGGTGGCTGAGAGGCAGAACAGGCTCCAGGATTGGAAGGAAAGGCCCTGGCCACTGAGACAGAGGGCACCAAGCCTCATCCTTCCTTCTCTGGTTGTCCCAGACACTCCTGCTGCTTTGTCTCCCAAATCTCCCAGACAAGGCCTGACCGACTTCCTGCATATGCCCCCCACCCCCCGCCGCCGGCCTACTCACGGGTCCAGTTCCCTGGGTGGATGGACTCATGGATGGATGACCATGACCTTGAATTCTGTTTAAAATCCAACTCACTGGGGCGCCTGGGTGGCTCAGTCGGTTAAGCATCCAACTCTTGATTTCGGCTCGGGTCATGACCTCCCAGTTCGTGGGACTGAACCCCACATTGGGCTTGGCACTGACAGCATGGAGCCTGCTTGGGAATCTCTCTCTCCCACTCTCCCTGCCCCACTCCAGCTCTCTCTCAGTCTCTCTCAACATAAATAAATAAACATTAAAAAAAAAAAAAATCCAACTCACTTTCCCCCAATCTCCCATGAAGCTGTAACCCTACTATAGTTTGTGACCCTGTTAACAGCTCCCAGCCTCCAACTCCACCCTGGCAGTTACCAAAGTCCCTTGGACTCCTCTCTTTCTCCACTTCCATGGCCAACAGACTCAGTGCCTCAAGGTTCACTACCACACGCAGAGGCCTCCTGGTCCCCACAACCTTGCCCTCACCCATATCCACTGGCCAATGAGAGGCTGGGCAGAGTTTCTTAAACCCAGATGGGAGATTAAGGTTTTGGGCTCCCTGCCTGTTCCAAATACCCTAAGGGTGTCATGGGCCAGGGATGTCGGTCTATAACAAGGAAGAGCTTTCTGTCCCCTCAGCTCCACCCCGCTGACTCCCGGGGGCAATAAACTCTCTGCACTATTTGCTGCAAGAGCTTCCTAAATACTCCATCTGCCTTCTCCAAGTCATGAGCATCCATGGCTAAATCAGAGTTGCTTCCTCCACCCACAAGCCTGCTATGGCTCCCAATGGCATAGGGACAAGGTTCAAAACCAGTCTGGTATTCACAGGCCATGACCTTCATGGACACCTATCCTACACTAGAGCTTTTAGCTAGCATTTTTTGACTGGGACCTATAGTAAGAGGTGAATTTTGTATTTCACATCCTCCCTCTTTCCCCCTCCCCCACTCTCTCGCATGTGCACACACGTACAATTTCCATTTCATTCTTTTTCATTCTACTTCATTCTGTATCAGAATGCTGGTATCTGCAGTCTAAACTGATTTCACGATCCGTTGAGGGGTTGAAGCTGCCTTGTAGTTCTACTTGTGCTGCAATCTTGGCTGTTGGGTGTCTGCCTCCACCACATGGGAGGCAGCTCCTGTCAAGGCCACAGGAACTAAATCCAAGGGATGCTCCATGATCCTTCTCTGGCCTCCTCTCTTGCCATTTCTGGCCCCAGACCAGACAGCACACTCTCCTGGGTCCTCCCCACTTTACTGGTCACTCCTCCTCAGTCTTTCATGCACCTCCTCCATTCTCTGTCCTTCAGTTGGAGACTCTCCTCAGAGCTCTGTCCTGGCGTTCTTCCCTTCTCACTGGATATGCTCTTCCCAGGTGACCTTGTCTACTCCTTTAGCTTCTGGCAACCATCCACCCAGACGCTGGCAGCCCTCACGTTGGAATCTCCACCCCCACCCCCCCCCACCCCGAGCTCTCAGCAGGATCTCAGAGTTGAGCTCTAACCTCTCACTAGACATCTCTATGTGGATATTGCATGGGCGCCTCAAATGCTACTCAATTCAAAGTGACCTCGGCATTCTCCCCAAACCCACTCATTGTCCTATGTCCCCACGTCCCAACAAACAGCACCGTCCCCACACAGTTACTCAAGCCAGAAGTGTAACTTCTTGCTCTCCCCTTCCCTACACGTGTGAGATGATGATGTATGTTAAAAAAAGGTGGCACATAGGAAGTGCTTATGAAGTGTTTGCTATAAAGAAAAGCAGTCGGGAGGCCCATGGATTCAACTCCTAGAGAGTTTCAAATGCATGTGACCTCTTTTACCAACAGCCATGGCCCTGGTCCAAGACCCACCATCTTTCACTAAACTTGCCAGACTTGGCACCCTCCTTTCCGTGGTCCACACTGTAGCAGCCAGTGTAAGTTTTCTGAAACACACGTCTGGTTATGTCACTTTCGCGCTTTAAACCCTTCCCTGACTTTCCAACGACATAGGATAGAGGCCATCCTCCTTATGATAACTTAAAAACCCCGCACCATCTAGCTGCTGACCATCTCTCTGAAATCATCAGCCACCACATTGGACATTTTTAAAACACTGACTTCAAATAGCATAATTCACGTACGTAGTATACGCCTTGTAAAGAAATTAAAACATTGATAAGACCAAAGTCATACTGGACTTCCAGACCGACACACAGAACTCGCTCACGAGCTGTTTTGCCCACCCTAAACACTCTTTCCCAAGTGTTTTTGGGAAACAAAACACTTTTGCCTGGCCAACTCCTCCTTACTCTTCGTTCTCAGCGGAAGCATCCTTTTCTCCAGGAAGGCTTCCCTGACCCTACCGGGATGCTTACTCTGAGCTCCCATGTACTCTGACACTCAGGCATTTGTAATGACGTGCACGAGTCTGAGACAGGATTGGGTCTGCTGTGATCATGCCCGGAACCCCAGCACAGAGTGATCCTCGCTTTGTGACTATTTGTTAAAATGGGATACCCTTGGTGTGCCTGGGTGGCTCAGTCGGTTAAGCCTCCAACTTGGGCTCAGGTCATGATCTCACGGTTCATGGATTCGAGTCCCACATTGGGCTGTCAGTGCAGAGCCTGCTTGGGATTCTCTCTCTCTCCCTCGCCCTCTATGCCTCTCCCTCACTTGTGTTTTCTCTCTCTCTCTCTCAAAAATAAATAAACTTAAAAATGTGTGTGTGTATGTACATATATATGTGTGTGTGTGTATACACACACACACACACACACATATAATGGGATACCCTTCCCAACCAGGCACCCATTTGTCTGCCTCTGCTCACACCATTTTTCTCCTGCCCTTCCTCTCTACAAACCCAATGCCTTCCTCAAATCTGGGCCCCCTCCACCACAAGGTCTTCCTTGATCTCTAGTTCCCTGGAACGTCAGAATTGACAGGCCCTTGAAGAACATTCAATCCAATCACCATGAACAGATGAGGAGTCTGGGGCCCCGAGAGAAAAGTGCCTCACCCAGCCCTTGCCCCATTAGATCAGTGGGGGCAGAGGTCAGGCTGGAGTCCCACCTGGCCAAGGAAGGAGTTGGTGCGCAGAGCAATGGTGATGGCGTTGACCACCAGCAGCAAGGCCAGCAGCAGCTGGAAGGCTGGGTGACGAAGCAGCTGCTTGATGTACATGCGAGTGATGAACTCCTGCATGTCCCAGGTATCCTGGGAGAGGGCAGGGGACCTTCCTTCAGGCAGGTGTCACAGTGGGAGGCCTCTGCCTGGACGTTTGTTCTCAGTGAATGGGGTCCCGGGGGGGGCCACTCTAAGGGGAGAAGTTGCCTGAGAGGGGTCATGAAATGGGGGCATCAGTGTAGGGGTCACTACCTATACGGCCACTAAAAGCGGGTGACTGTTGGGGGATCTTTGTGGGGATCATTGGAAGGGAGACTTCTGGGGTCTCTGCTGGTGACTGTCATTATATAAGGGTTCCCGTAGGGAGCACTGCCTGGAGGTTACTAACATGCCATGAGGGGGCCAACACAGGGATCACTGCTGGGGAGGGTCCTCAGGGGGGTTGTTTAGAAAATAGAAGGGGCGGCGTTATTCTGATGGCCTGTTGCCCCCTGGGCACAGCTGCAGAAGGGTGACTGTGGGGTGGGGGTCGCTGCCGGCTGCAGCCCAGGCCTCCTCCTTACCCTCGTGCTAGTGATGTCTCTGCGGTTGATCAGCACTTGCTCCTCCGGCCGGGCGTAGGGCTCGTGAGTGGCCCTCTGTGAGGGTGAGGAGAGGGCCCATCAGTGCGGCCACTGCCCCTGGGGACCCAGTGCGGTGTCCTGTGCCCCACCCTACGCTGGTATGCCCAGCTTGGGTGGGCCGAGGCAGAGGCCACCTACCATGACGTTCAAAGGTTTGATATTGATGTCGGTCCACTGCTGCCACCAAGTCCTTCGGTTATCCATCATAGCTGCTCCGTCTCCTCCCACTTATCAAAGAAACTTCATTCCAAGTGGCCTTGCTCCCCCTCGTGGTGAGATCATAGAGGACTCTGTGACCTCCAGCTGTCTGCATTCCACCAAGGAATTCTGACTGTAAGAGAAGCTCCTCCCACTGACTCCCCTTGGTCCCCAGGGAGGAAGCCAGGGACACTAAGGGGCTGGGCTGCGGTCAGCGGTCAGAGGCTGATGGGAACAGGTCAGGTCTCTTGTGTGGCCTGGATGGAGAGATACAGGGGCATGTCCCTGCTCTGGGTCCAGGAGCTGGAGGTAAGACTTGGAGGAGTGAAGAGCAGTGTTTGGCCCAGAGGCCCTCCTCCCAGCAAACCTCAACCTGTGCTCCTCTCCGTGGGCTAAACCATCCACCGCCCCAGTCTCCAGGCCCGCCCACCCTGCCCTTCCATGCAAGATGGGTTTCTCTATCTAGAGTAAAAGGCTGGTTTCTGTTTCTCTTTGAGCCCCCGGGGATGGGGCAGGAGAGCACCCTCTGGTCTCCAAAGGGCTGGGGAGAGATGGGCATGAGTGGAAGCCCTCACTAGCACGGATCAGCAGCCCATCATCCTGGCAGGCATGGAGCTCCGGGAATAGGGCCCAGGCCAGTGTGAACGCATGGCAGACTAGTTACCAAGAGCATTCGTGCCCTTCTGACATCCTTCCAGCCCTGTCCCCTCTGGGGACAGATTCCTGGTTCTAATATGGAAGTCAAAGGCACATGTGGATTCATTTTAGATACACTGATTTTATTCTGTTGAAAGGGTCTCTTGTGTGAAACGAACACCTACACAGGCTGGCTTGGGGGAGGGAGAAGTGCACAGTCTTACGCCCCTGTAGGTCAGAGGGGGAGAGAGAATTCCTTAGCCCCGCTTCTCACTCCTTAATTGGCAAGAGAGGATGGCACAGAGCTCACTTCACCTTAGCCCACTCTGAGGGACAGAGGAACAGAAATGGTGGACGCTGAGGCAAAGGGGGGCACCTTGGGGTGATACGTGGACTAGCGCTACCTGCAACTTTGAATAGAACCCGGGGATGCTCTGTCCTGGGCATGTCAGAGGCTGCAGGCTGAGGTGGTCGTCAAGGCCACAGGTCAGGAGCCAGGGTACTAGCCAGGGTCAGAGGTCAGGAGGTCCGCGGTTGCTCTCTGGGGTCAGGGGGCAGAGATGGGACTGTTCCTCGGGGTCAGAGGGCAGGGGGTGGGAAGACTGTTCTCTGGAGTCAGAGATCAGGACTTGGGAGTGGTGGCCTTCAGCCTGCACCAAGCCCCAGGCTCCCAGGCTCTCTGAGTAGAGCTCCTGGTTCTGCTCCTTCCACCGCCGGAACTTCTCTCCAGTCAGCTCAGGGTCGCCTAGCACTTCCTCCAAGGCCTGCAGCTCCTGCAGCTTTGCCTGTGAAGAGGGTGGGGGCTAAGGGGTCATGATCACCCAGGGAGAAGGGCAGAGCCCAAGCCCAGAGCTAACTCTGGAGTCTGGTGCTTAGAACCCAGCACCTGGCCCGGTCTAGCACTGATCCTTAAATTGAGAGTCTGGCTCCGGGAACCTAGAACTTGGCCCAGCCCACAGCTGAGCCCAGAGCTCAAGGCCAGAGCCGAAAGCCCAGAGCCCAGTCCTTCACCACGCCCAGTGCCCTCCAGCTGACCTTGAGTGTGCTCTGTAGCGCGCGCACACGGTGCACTCGTTCATTGAGCTGGGGGTCTCGGTTGCGCCGCATAAAGGAGCTCCGCCATTGTTCATGAGTGAGAGGCTGTGGCTGGCCCAGGAGGGACACGCCACCCTGCCTCAGCCCCCACACCATTCCTTCCAGTGCCCCTTCACTGTTGTCTGTGGGAGGGGGGAGCAGATGAGGATGTGCCCATCCCAGCCCCCACCACCCCCACTCCACCATCCATCCCAGCTCCCAGCCCCAGCACAGCACCTGTTGGTGGGCCAAAGGAAGTCCGTGGGCCACCCTGCATGGGGGTGGCTGCAGGTAATGTGTCTCCATGGAGTGGACTCCAAGCTCGGGCTTGGCTGGGCTGTGGGCAGGGTAGAAGGAGAGAAGGGTGGCATTCCGACCCCCATGGTCTGCCATTTGCCCCCTACCAGTCTCCTACTCACCGAGCCCGAGCGGGACCCAGCCTCATCGTCAGGATCTTCTGCTTCTGTCTCACTGTAGCAGTCTGGAGGGGGGGGGGGGGGGCGGGACAGGAGCAGTTGGGGAGCCCACTCAGCATCACAGGGTTTCGGGAGGCCAGGGAGTGGGCTAGAGCATGAGAGTTCCCAGCCCCCATTCCAGGAAAGACAGAGGCTCAGCTGAGACCTGGTGAGACACCCACCTTCCTCGCGGGGCAGGGAGGCCCGGCCTGGAGACTGGTACTTGGAAATGCAGGTGATGAGATGGCGCACCCACCTGTGGAGGGGCAAACGGGTCTCAGGGAGCTGCCATTTACTATATGTCTGGGCTTTTTACCTATATCGTCTTCTGATTTAATCTCCAGAGCACTTCTGAGAGGTAGGGACCCTTTGTTTTATTTTATTTTATTTTATTTTATTTTATTTTATTTTATTTTATTTTATTTTAAGCAGGCTCCATGCCCAGTGTGGAGCCCAACACGGGGCTTGAACTCACGATCCTGAGATCAAGACCTGAGCTGAGATCAAAAGGCAGACACTTAGCCAACTGAGCCACGCAGTCACCCAGTCCAGCCACGCAGGAACTTTTATTAACCCATTTTATAGATGATGAAACTGAGGCTCAGAGAAGTGAATGCCTTGACTAGCTCCTATCTGAGAGCTGGGATTTGAATCCAGGTTTCCAAGCACCCAAGCACTCATGTGGAAGCTGGGACATCAGGGGGGTGGCACTCACATGCTCAGATCCTCCAGGGTATCAGCAGCAAAAATGAAGGGTTTGTACACGTCATGGGTGAGCTGGAACACACTGCCAGGGGGCACAGGGCCTGGGTCAGCCTGGCTGTGCCCATCCAGAACTGGACTGGGAATCCCAGCTACCTGCTGCCCCCACTTCCCCACTCTCCCTTTCTTGCCCGACCCCCCCAGCTTATCACAGTCCAGGACTTAACTACTTTTTCTTCTGATCCTGTCCACTTTCCAGACTGTAGTTGGAAACATTGATGAGGCCCTCAGCCTTCTCATCCTGGGGGGGAATCATAGCGTGAGGGTCAGCTCGAAGGCCCAACACCCTCGAGGCCCAGTCAGGTTCTTGGAGCGGGGGAGGGGAGAGGGTGTGTTCTGGGCTCTCCAACCACAAATCTCCCCTTGCCTAGAGCTCAGGGCAGGAATCTGGGGTGGGGGCAGGGTTATGACCAAGGGGCACCTTTGAGACAGCGAAGGGGAACCAAAGATATCCAGGCAAACAGCCAGAGAGACAAGACTGCTTATACCTTTGTTCTGTCGTTAGACACACACAAAGCTGCTTCATACCCCTGAGCTTTGCAAATGCTGCTCTCTGTTCCTGGCTTTTTTCTCCTTTCCATCCAACTAACCCCCAGGCGTTGATTTCTCAGGGGGCCTTCTCCACTCTTCAGGCTGGACTGTCTACCTCTGCTGGGCTGCTCCCCATCCCTGGGCTTTTCCTTCGTCACGGCCTGTGTCCCCTGAACTGTCCTTGAGTGTGTGTACATCCTCCCCCCACCAGCCTAGAGGAGCAGGAACTGCCCAAGTCTTCCCTGCGTCCCTAGTAGCCGGCTAAGAGCTGGGTACACGGTAGGCACCTGAATGTTTGTTGAATGAATAAACAGTCGAACAAATGGCCCATCACTAGGACAGACAGAGTAACAGAAGAGGAAGGAGAGGTGGGCAGAATAAACGTGATTCTTTCTGCACTGCCCGCGATACCTTTCCCAGACTGCTTTTCCACACATATTCACTCATTTCTCTCCAAAAAGCATCCTTGTTTTACAGATAGGGCTCGGGGGGCAGGGGGGTCTGCGGCCTGCCTATGACCACAGATGGAGTGGATGGTGGAATAAGGACAAGAACCACGGCTCTGACTCACCTGCTGACCTGTGTTGGGGTGGGGGGTGGTGCTCACCTGGGGCTGGCGGTACCAGTAGAGTGTGTGTCTCTTGAGCACGAACCAGCAGCGGCGCCAGCGCGGACCCATGAAGCCACCAGCCACCTTGCGCAGCAGGAGCCAGCCGTCACAGTCTGGCTGGCCCAGCTCCCGGCATGACACCCGCCGGCGACTCAGCCGCGTTGCCACACCTGCAGCACAGCACGGCCTGGGTGATCAGGGACCGGCAAGGCATCCGGGACCCCCAAATGTGCTCCCCACTCCCCCACCAGCGTTCCCCGGTGGTATTTCTGAACCCAGACTCTACGCCTGAAATGTTACAGGTGTCTCCCTGAGGTAGGGCTGACTCTTCCCGTTTTATTTATGTATTTATTTATTTTTGAGAGAGTGCGAGTGGGGGAGGGGCAGAGAGAGAAGGGACAGAGGATCTGAGGCGGGCTGTGCGCTGACAGCAGTGAGCCCGAGGCGGGGCTCGAACTCACAAACCACGAGATCATGACCGGGGCCGAAGTCGGCCACTCAACCGACTGAGCCACCCAGGCGCCCCCGACCCTTCCCATTTTAGAGACGAGGAGATGAAAAATCAGAGGACAAGCCATTGGCCCAAAGTCACGGAGCAGGTGAGAGGGCCAGGCTGGGAGCACAGGTCTGTCTGACCCCAGAAACAGCTGTTCAAGAGAAGCTGTGTGTGAAATGTGAGGGGTGGTCTTGCCAAGCACTGTAAACGCTTCTAAGAGCTCATATCAGGGGACCTCCACCCAGTCAGGTACATCTTTTACCTTTTGACTTCTTCTGACGAGGGACAGGACTCTGAAAAGACCATAAGGGGTTAGAGAAGGATCTGGGGCCGGAGCCACACACCCCTCCTCGCTGAGCCCTCACCTTACCTTGTCAGGGTGCTCCTGGGGTTCCCGAGTCATTGCTACCCCTGCTGGGAGTGTGGCTGGGGGTGCAGGGAAAATGGGTAGGGATTCAGGGTCAAGGGAGGTAGAGGCTGTCAGGGAGGAAGGAGAGAGAGGAGGGCCCGTGAGCCTAGCCCCAGGCTGGGCAGTAGGGTGAGGGTGTTGGAGTCTGGGGATCAGAGCCAGGCATCCCACATGCCTTGCCTGGGGCATCTACCACCTGGTGGGAGTTTGAAACTACCTGTCCAGGCAGCGCTGGGTCCAGGACTTGGGTTTGAAGTCAGGTCGAAGGCAAAGACGTCTTCGGGTGGGGCCCTGGGGAGGGCAAGGGGAGATGAAAGGAGTGAGCCTGTGGCTCCCCCTCCTCCCCTTGCACCTGCAGCAGAGCCATTACCTGGGAGACTGTGGGGTGAGAGCCAGCGAGGAGATCGTCAGCTGTGGGGAGCCCAGGGCCCGAGGAGGGGTCTGGGGAACAACCAGAAATGGTGACAGAGCTGATGACGAGGGGGGTCTAAAAGCAGTCTGTGGGCAGGGCTGAGGGACAGTTACCTGTGGGGGGGTCTTTGGTACTGGGACCTTCTTCAGCACTAAGCTGACCCCGGCTGGCTCTCGAAGCAGCTCCCTCACCACGTTCTTATGGGGCCAGCCCACCTGGGGGACAGGGCAGGGGGAAGGACAGGGACTCTGGGATGATGGAGCTGGCCAGGAAGCTCTGGAGTAAGCCAACAGCCCTCGCCCTTGGCCTCCTGCCACTCCTCCTCCAGGAGGCCTCCATCAGCCCCTATACCTTGCCTCTGCCAAGGCCACTCTGACCTGTGGGAGCTGGTTCACTTCACGGGAGGCAGCTCCCACAGCCCTGGTCTCCCCAAGGGACCCTCCCCACCCACCAGCCCTGGGCTCTACTCGGTAGCCCCTTCACCTCCCGCCGTGTCCCTCTCTCCCTCACTCACCACCACCTGCTCGTTGACCTGGACAATCTCGTCTCCAGGCAGGATCTGCAGCCGGGAGTCCGCAGGGACCTGGTATGGGGGGTGGGGCTCATAGGGTGTGCTTTCCATGGGCCTGAAGCCGGCTCAGCCGGAGGGTAAGACGGCAGCTGAGAAGAGCGTGGGATTCTCACCTGAGTGCCCACGCGGGACACGAAGTGCAGGCAGTTACTGGTGGTGTGGATTTCCAGACCCTGCCAAAGCAGAGGCTGCAGTCACTGAGAGTATGAGGGAACTGGGATTCTTGGGTCGGGGGAATGGGGGAGAGCTGGCCCCAGGTTGGCACTGCCCACCTCGCTGTGTGACCTAGGGCCTGCCACTCCTCTCTGGGCCCCTGCCTCCTCCTCCAGTAAGGGCCAGAGGGAAGCTGGTCCCCTGACTAACGAAGTAGGAGATTCTCAGCAGCCCTCCTGAAGGGACAAGCAGGGATGGGGCAGGGACAGGGCAGGGCTGGAGGCTCCTGTTTTCCTAACTAGTCAAAGATTAAGGCAGAAAAGTCCATGTCCTTTCCCCAGTCCCCTAACCTGCCAGGTCTGTGTCCAGGACTGGAACGTGTCACCTGAGACCATACCAGCTAAAGCCCCTCAGGACTGGAGAGAGTGCTGAATGACAGTGTGTCCCCAGGAAAGTTCTCTGGGCCTTTTTTAACAGCTGTACAGAAAAGGCCTTCCAGCCATAACAGTACAGGGTTCTGTGGGAGGCTATAGCCAAATCCGAGGACCCGGACAAGGCCGCCAAGGGGTCAGCGCTCACCAAAGGATCGTCCAGCTGCACACGCTCCAGCACAGCCGTCTGCTCTAGAAGCTCCTGGGGGCTGCAGCTCAGGATGGCATGGCAGATCTCTACCACATGGCTGCACTGGGGGAGGGGGAGCAGGATGTCTAGCTTGAGCCCCCATCCCACCGCCACCCCTACTCCCCACTCAACCCCACACTCACAATGCTCAGGACTTTGCTCTCCTTCTCAGCTGCTGGACTGTCCTGGAAGCAGAGAGGACAGTTTTCTCTGAGTCGGGGGCACTGCCTTCTCAGAGGACAGGGTGGGCTTCCCCAAAATCCCTCCCTGCGTCCTGCATGCTGGTCTCCTCCCAGAACTACGGGGCCTCAGAGCTTTGGCTCCAAGGTCTCGTCCCCTGATGCCAGGCCCCAGAAGTCACCATACATGCCCTCCCCCACCCCACCCTCTCTTGAGAGTCAAACTTTCTGAGCTGCCCCTGCCAGCTAGGAGACCCCAGGCCCCCATTGCCCCCTACCCAGCGGCCAGGCCTCTCTTCTTCCTGCCTCTGCCTCTTCCCAACCCCCACAGCCGATCCTGTGCTGATTCACAGGTTATAAAAAGCTCTAGCCTGACTTGGTCCCTACAAACTGGGCCAAGCCTGGCCCCTGGTTCTTCTACCTCCTGCAAGGCCTGGCCCAGCTCCGCGCACAACTCCCCAATCTTCTGACAGGCCGAGAAGTCGTTTAAGCGAGAGAAGAGGTACCTGACGGGGGAAGTATGGAGCAGTGGTTAGGAGGCTGTGCTGACCGGTCAAGTCATGGAACCGCTCAGAGCCAACGACTCATTTGGGGATAGATAACGCTTACTCTGACGGTTTTGATGGGGGCAAAGAAGATGATGGATAAATCTAAAGAGCTTAGCACCAGACTTATTTGTCAAGTGCCTGATATGTCCCAAGCCCTGTTCTAGGAACATGATTACAGCAATAATGATATAACTTCAGCTGCTGTGAGGTGTCTGGAGCTCTAAGAACACCCAACAGGGAAGGCTTCCCAGAGGAGGTGACATTTGAATTGGGACCTGTGGGACAAGCAGCAGCACTGAAGAGTGGAGAAGCTCTCTATGCAGTGCTATGAATGAGTGGGAACCCAGGCATCCCGGTGCCCCTGCACTGACCAAATAACCTCTTCGTCCTGCTCCACAATATCTGAACAAGAACCAAGCTCTGTTCTTCTCTCCCACGCCCCGGAGGCGGCCAGGGATGAGAAGGGTCCCTTCACCAGTCAGCCCAACCAGGGTCTTGGGAGGAGCCCGAGGTACCTGTTGAGCCAGAAGAGGAGGGCACGGGCCTCATGCACCAGTTCCACAGCCGCGCTAAGGACATCAGCAGGGGGCTCAGCACAGCCTTCCAGGTGGCCTCCGACTAAGCTCTGGAAGGCCTGGGTCACCTCTAGCAATCCCTCCGTCAGGCTCTGCAGATTCTCTGTCTGTCGCCCAGAGCTCTGCACCAGAGTAAAGGCAGGTTATCTCCTGACAGTGGCCAGCCCCCCATCAGCAACCCCCCAGGCGGATGGAAGCTGCAGCCAGTGTGGCCACCATTCACTCACCAAGGCCCGAAGCTGTTCCACCCCCTCCAGGATGAGCTCCTGGTGGCCCAGAGGCCATACGGTCAGAGCCTCAAGGCTTTGGGGACAGAGCTGGAGCAGGTACTTGCCAGGCAGCTCCCAGTCCTCAAAGCAATAGTCCTGCAGGGAGTCATCGAGGCCTGGAGGGAGAACAGGGGCCAGCATGGAGGGGGCCGGGAGTGCCAGGGCCTTTCAGGCCACTTTTTCACCCCCACAAAGCCCTGTTCCCTCCCATCTGTTCCTAGCATCAATCTGGGGACCCATTTCACAGAGGGAAACTCTGAGTTGCCCTCAGCTACTGAGTTGAGTAGAAGAGTAGAGGATAATGGCTCTCAAAGGGTCTCCAGAGCACCTGCAGTGACAGCCTCACTGGAGAACTTGTTAGAAATACACAAATTCTTGGGGTGCCTGGGTGGCTCAGTGGGTTAAGTGTCCGACTTTCAGTTTTGGCTCAGGTCAGGATCATGCGGTTTGTGAATTCAGGCCCCGCATGGGGCTCGGCGCTGGCAGCGCGGAGCCTGCTTGGGATCCCCTTTCCCCTCTCTCTCTGCCCCTCCTCCACCCGCAGTGTCCCTGTTTCTCTCAAAAATAAATAAATGAACTTAAAAAACCCCCACAAATTCTCAGCCCCACCCCCTGAATCAGAACTCCGAGTAGGCCCAGCATTTTCCATTTTAACCAAATCTCCAGGTGCTTTACTCAAGTCTGAGAACCATGGGGATGGTGATGAGAGCACAAGACCTTCGAGTCAGGGAGGGCTAGTACGTGAGCAAGTAACTTAACTGCTCTATGCCTCAGTTTCCTCACCTGTGAAATGGCAATAATAAAAGCACCTACCTTCTAATCCTGTGCGTATTAAGTGACATGACTGAGATATGTCAAACACTTGGCCTATTCCCAGGTTCATGGTAGACAGTAACAGCCACCACAGTATTATCACCAGACTCTTTAGCCTGGTCTGCAAGGTCCTGTATGATCCGGGCACTAAGTCCCTGTAGTGTAACTCCTGAGATGCTCTTCTGCCTCAGGGTCCTCGCATGTCTTATTTCTTCTGCCCAGACTGTTCTAGCTCCCTCACTCCCCTTTTTAATTCAACTGCCTCCAGGAAGCCTTCCATGACTTCCCAGGGTAAGTCGGAGGGCTCTCCTGCTCCCTCTGCCCCTGTGCCTCCACTAACGCCTGCACTTGAGCATCGACCTCTCCCACTTGGTCACCCCCTCAGGCTCTGGGCCATAACTAACTGTTCATCTCTAACTCCAGCCCATGTCTGGCATAACGCGGGCCTAAAATAGGGAAAATGTCTATTGAAGGCTTATTATGTGCTGAGCGAAATGTTAAGGGCTTTACACATATTAACACAATCGGTTCTCACTGAACATAGGAGTTAAAGATTATTGTTATCCCCATTTTATAGGTGGGAAAATTGATAAAAATAGAGATTAAGTAGCTTGCTCACTCTTTGAAGGAATTCCTTCCATTCCAAGTCAGGCTCCATCATTGGGGAATGTGAGTGTCACTGACAGCTCTCCTTCATCCCCTTGTGTGACATTAAGAACACTGGACTAAGAGTTCATGGACCTGTTACTCCATGAGCAGCTCTTTGCCACGTACAGTGACCCTGTTGTGCTGCCTTCCTCCCAAAAGCCTCCTACATTGAGCCACACATACGAGGCACCTGCCATGAATGTCTCGTTTTGTCTACTTCATGAGATCGTTGTTGACTTTGTCATCATGTGGATAGAGAAACTGAGACCTCTGGTCACAGAGCTGGTGAGTGGAGGGGCGCGGCCTGGAACCCAGCCTGGGAGTCTGACTCCAGCCCTGAATCCCGCTTTTTAGGGGCTGGTGGCCCGGAGCCTGCCAGCAGCCTGCCAGCAGCGCACTCTGCTCCCATCAGGAGGGGGACTCCCCTCCCCTCTCCCAGCTGCACTCCTGGCCCGTTTCCCACCCATCGGGGCTCACTGCCTCTGGCCAGCTTCTCCTCTCCTGAGGCTCCCAGGCTGGGGTTGTGCCAACCCCTTCGGTGTGACTGGGGCTTCTGCTTCTCTCCCTGGGCGCCTCAAGGTGAGAAGGGAAAGGACAGGAGGGCCGGCCATATTCCAAAGCCCGAGCAAGTCACTTCCTGGCTCAGTGCGTCAGTTTCCGCTTCTGGAAAATGGGTTTAATAACAGCCCACTGAGCCCTGGGGCGGAGGGGAGATGAAGGAGATTGAGTGGGCGTGGGCCACCCCCCTGTTTTCATTACACAACCACAGCCTCCCCACGGCCACCTTGGCAGCCCCTTGCGATGCTGGGGCGATGAGTGACCCCCTTCTGAGTTCTCGGAACCCCCGGGGTCATCTCGCCTATCCTGCCTAGCACAGTCCCGGGTGTAAAAGGCAGACACTCTATAAATTGTTGACTAACCGACAGACCTGGAATGTCCTTTTCCCCTTTCCTCTCCCCGTCCCCGGGCCCCTCAAGCCCAACTCTGCCCAGGCCCCACCCACCTCTCAGCCAAGCTGCCACCTTCGCGGGGGTCCAGGTCGCCACTGGCTCCATGGCCGAGACCGGCCCGCTGGGATCCGCTCCCGCCCGGTCCCGCCCGCGCAGGAATTTCCGCTCCCGGAGTCTGGCCTGGGGAGAGGCGGGGGCCGGCCGGGGCGGGGCTCTGGGCGGAGCCACCAGCTTACCTGGGCCCACGTGGACGGCCAGGTGAGGCGCGGCGACAGCCATTGGCCCCCCCGGCCTGTCCGCCTCCTGCCCCGCCCTTCAGGCGTCCTTAGGCAGCGGGGCCGCCGGACCCGGAGGCGGTGTCATTGGTGACTCAGGCGACTTTAGAGCGCGCCTGGGATCCCGCCCCAAGCTGGATTGTCCTTTAGGTTCCGCAGGAACAAAACAAAACAAAACAAAACAAAACAAAACAAAACAAGCACAAAACTGCATAAAGGTGAGCAGGAGCTCAGCAGCAAAGTACAGAACTTCGAGAGCCAGAGCTCTGGCTGCAAATGCCAGCTGTGCTGCTAGTTAGCTATGTGCCCCTATCTACCATGTCAGTTTCTCTGTTAAATGGGTTGCGGTGCAGAGTACCTGCGTTATTAGCTCTCAAATTTCTCGAACAGGGATTTTTAGCACCCCCCGTTTCTGCACACAGACGCTTTTGGCTATGGACCCTTTCTCAGAATAGTGCTTTTGGAAGCATTAAAAAATGCTGGAGATTACAAGGAAGAGAATTATAACCAAAATATACTTAAAGACACAAATTTATGATTGGGGCGCCCGGCTGGCTCAGTCGGTAAAACATGCAACTCTTGATCTCCAGGTTGTGAGTTTGAGTCCCTTGTTGGGTGTAGAAATTACTTGAAAAAATAAAATCTTAACCGCCCCCCCCCCCCATTTATGATATAGTAATGGGTTTATTAGCATGAAATAACAAGACTGGAAGTTAAAGTTAAATTTTCTTTTTCTTTCATGCTTATTTTTATTTTTGAGAGAGAGAGGGAGGGAGGGGCAGAGAGAGAGGGGGGACAAAGGATCCAAAACAAGCGCTCTGCTGACAGCAGCAAGCCTGCTGTGGGGCTCTAACTCACGAACCATGCATTCATGTCCCGAGTCGAAGTTGGACACTCGACTGATTGAGCCACCCAGGTGCCCCTAAATTTTCCTTTTCTAATGATATCAGCTAAACTGTGGGGTGGTCTTTGACTCACCTTTTCACATGTATTTATCAGTTAACCACTAAATATAAGGAATCAGAAGAATAATGGAGAAGCCTGGGTTACTGGTGTGAGAACGAGTGGATTTACCATTTGGTCACTGACCTTCTACTGGGCTCAGAGGTGCCCAATCAATGGCAGCTATGTCGCAGGAGTGTCTGAAGGGGTGTGATTTAATGGTGGGCTAATAACTATCACGATTCTGAAACAGTTATGAGCATACATAATGTTGAGACACTTGCAATAACTACAATTTGGATGAAAAAATCTGTGATTTAGAGGCGCCAGGGTGGCTCAGTCAGTTGAGCGTCTGACTTTGGCTCAGGACATGACCTCATGAGTTCAAGCCCCACATCGGGCTCTGTGCTGACAGCTCAGGGCCTGGAGCCTCCTTTGGATTCTGTGTCTCCCTCTCTCTCTGCCCCTCCCTCTCTCAAAAATAAACATTAAAAAAAATAAATAAATATTAAAAAAATGTTTTTTAAATCTGTGATTTCAATTGGTGACAAAGCCACAGATACTGCTAATACTTCAATCCATATAGAAGGAAGTGGTAAATTTTGGTTACAGTTTAGTGAAAATATATCACTTTTTTTCCCATCCAAGTTTATCGGCCTTCTGTATTCTGAATCCCAGTTAAGAGCTTTTCTCTTAGAACAACAATCTGTGACATACGATTTGTAGCTATCACCACCACCACCACCATCCCAGGCCAGGAGACTCCCAGGACTTTGGAATCAGACAGAATCACTTCCATTTGCGGTGTGACTGCGCCCAATTTCAACACCTCTCTGAACTGTTCCTTCCTGTCTAAAACAGAGACACTTAGACCTTAGTGCTGTGAAGATTTCCTTGAAGTGTTTTGAAATCTGTCAAATGGGATGGATCTGAGCTATGATTATTGCTTTAGTTCTATGGAGAGGGGCCTGGGAAGGCTTCCCAGGGCCTGCCCCTCTGACTGTGTCACTTTGGAATCCCTACCAGTGCCCCAGTACCCAGCCTTCAAAGCCTGACATGATCTTGCCCCCCAATCCAAATTCTGCACTTGGCCTCTGGATGGCCCATATAATGGGTGTGTGTTAGTTGCCATCATTTAATAATTTCACATACAAATTGAGTTCTCTGGAACTTGGCCCGCTCCCCTGGCTCCCTCCTACCATTACATTCGGCATCAAACAAGAATGCAGATTGTTATCTGCATCTTTCAGGGTCCTCGAAGGTACCTACAGGCTTGACTCCCTCGCTGGTGAACCAGCAGGCTCCCCTGTGCAACACAGCCCTCCCCTCTCTGGCTTTGTCCTTGGCCCCATTCATGCATCCTCATACCCTGAGCTGCACGTGTCCTTTCATCACTCCTCCGTTTTGCCCTCTTCCTTCAACAGCCTCCCTGCGGTGCTCTGGGGAAGCCCAGGAAACACACACCTGTCTCCACCACCCTGATTTCATCAAACACCTACCCTGAGCCAGCCTGAACACACTGTCCTGTAGGGCAGAAACAGACAGGGACTCACCACTCCCATGCACCCCTAAAAGGATTGGGGGCCTGACGTCCACAACATTGCCTTTATTTAAAAAAAAATTTTATTTATTTAAGAGGTCATCTCTACACCCGACGTGGGACTTGAGCTCACAACCCCAAGATCAAGAGTCGCATGCTCTTCCGACCGAGGCAGCCAGGCGCCCCACATAACCTTGCCTTTATTTTCTGCTCCTAGCACCTGGCAGGGCTAGGCAGTTAAGGGCAGAGTAAATGGTGGCTTCTATTTTAAAGGTAGTTTTCTGAGTTTATAAAAGTTCCTTCTGCATCTTTGTTGTAAAATATTCAAAGGTTACCAGTAGGTCTTTATATCTCTATTCTAGGCCCAAGTGGGGACCACTGTAAAGTTTCCATTCTCTGCATATGCAGGTATTCTGTATACTATTCCGAAAACATGTTGTTGTTCATATTATAAGATAACCAATACCAAATGAATTAATACACGTTAAGTGCTTATAATACTGCCTGGCACAGTCAGCTGTTTTTTAACGTGCCATGGACAGCTCTCTTAATCAGTATATGCTAATCTCCTTTTATTATTGTCCCCAAGCCAAGAATAGGAAAGTCCCTGCGGGAACTTCATCTTGCAGAAAGAAGTGATATGTGCCCTCCCCCCCCCCCCAAGGTAATGGGCGTTGATGTAACAGAAACCAAGTGAAAAGGCTCACCAATGTTCAGGGCGACCGGGAGGGCTAATAAGGCACCCTGCCCCTCCTTTGCTTAGGGCTGACTGGTGATATCCGACCATCTGAGGAGTAGGGATAGAGCCAGGACCCGGGCTGGGGAGACCCTCCCAGTACCTGGTCCAGGTCTAAGACTCCTGAGCGCTGCCAGGCAAGGCCTTTCCTGCCCTACCCAGCCTGGCCTCCCTGGTGAGTGGGGGAGGTGCTGCTCAGGCCTGATGCTGATCTCTCTTGACAGCTGCTCCTGAAGCTGGCAGGATGGGCAGGCGGGGGAAGGGACCAGATTTAAAGGTTCAGCTGCCCCGCCCCCTGCCAGACCTGGGAGGGCAGACGCTGGTGAGCATCCTCTGAGGTATGGCTCCCATGGATATGAGAGGTCAGACACCTCTATGCCCTGATTTCCACTCCTTGGTATTATGAACACCACTAATCCTCATTCCTGCTTCCACCCCACAGGCCGCCAAGGAAGACTAGTGGCACCCACCATGAGATTTCGACGCCTGACCCCTGGCTACTTCCGGGTGCTACAGGTAAGTACCTCTAACCTACGGCTTCAGCCACGGACCCCCTCTTTCCCCTACCATAGCTGGGCTAACAACACCCCCAGCATCCAGGCTGTCACGTTTCCTGCCGCCTGAGCGGCCAGGGCCCAGATGGGCAGTGAAGCGAGAGGGATTGGGGTGGAATCTCCCTGGGGCAGCAATGGCATCCATATCTCCTTCACCCAGCTGTACCCTCTCAGCTCCTTCCCACCCCCCACCTTCCCAGAAGTCTCAACTGACCCCTCAGATGGACCCTCTGTGTACCTCCAGATGCAGATAGCTGGGGAGCTCAAAGCAGAGCCCCGGAGTCCACTGGCCGGGGTAGTGGCTACACTGCTGGCTGTCCTTGGACTGGGTGGCTCCTGCTATGCTGTCTGGAAGATGGTGGGGCAGCGGCGGCCGCCACAGGCCTGATGATAAAGTAGGCAGCCTCACGCCCGGGGCCTGGGGGAAGTGACTCAGTGGGGGCTGCAATCTCGGGAGCCCACTTCTTTTCTGAGGGTCAGTCCCTGATCTTCCCTCTCCCCTTCACTGACCTGGGCTCCATCTTGGGGCTCCAGCTCAGATGCCAGGACCCCTGAGGGAAAGCAAGGCTGTAGGTTCCAAAGCCGGACCAAGTGGGGGATGGACACCCTCGGCCCTGTAAACAAGAGTAACAGAGAAACCCCTACAGGGCAGGAGTTTGGAGGAGTGGCCTGGAGGTTAGAGAGTCAGAGACAAGTCCTCTTCATCCAGTTCCTTTATTGGGGGTGAGGGCACCCAGAAGAGGCCATCCACTCCCCAAACCCAGGGCCGAAATAGGTTGGCACAGTCTTTGCCAGCCTAGCCCTTGCACCACTGTCCATGGGCAGTTCCCCTGCCCTACATCCTCAGGCCATGTCAGGGAGATGTGTCCATCTCGGGGGCCTCAGTGGATACTTCTGTGGGCACGGCCAGCCGCTGGGGGGGCACATAAGAGCCCATACCCGCTGCCCTTTCGGCCTCCTCCTGACTGTAGGGCTCCACGCTCAGCTGCTTTAGCCTGGTTGAAAGAAGAGAGAGAGTTGGGAGCTGACCAGATGCAAGCCCTGTCTGCCCAGCACCCGTCCACCAGTCCTCTCCTTACTCCTTCATACCTCTTCTTGTGGTCTTTGGATCGGAAGTGGGTCTTCAGGGTGGTGGAATCGACGAAGTACCTCCTGTAGGGATGGGAGGTGGGTAAGGAGGAGAGTGAGGTGATGCATCTCAGGTATGCCTATCTCCCTGACGCGGGGCTCTGAGCCTGAAGTGATGGGAGGTCAGCAGACCCCGCGCGTCCTGGGACCCGGACCTCACGCCCCCGTCCCGTCCCGCGCACCCTTCTCCTCCCCAGGCCAGGCCCGGCCGGGACTCACGCGCAGGCCAGACAGCGATGCAGGCCGCCCCCTGGCAGGTCGGGGTCGGGCTCGGAGCCCAGGTCTGGACGAGACCGTGCGGGAACCTGGGGCCGCAGCTCGCGGTGAATTTCGTCCAGGTCCGGCTGCCGCCGCTTCGCCTTCATCTGGCGGGCCAGGGAGTGGGCTCGGTGAGCACCCGTCCGACGGGAGCGACCCATGGCCAGTGACGGCGGGGCCAGGGGGCCCAGAGCCGGGTCAGGGGCACACGTGCGGGCGCTTCCGGATTGCTGGATGACGTCAAGGACGCCCGGGGGCGGAGCAGGTTCGTCCAGACTGCCTCAGATGACGTCACTCGCGCAGGCCGCTCCTTGAGCGCCCCCAGGCGGCGGTCGACGTCAGAGACGGAGCGCCGGGCGGGGCCCAAAGCTGCGGCTTCCGCCCAGGGCGAGGCTTTGGCCGGGGAGCGGCTGGGTGGTGCGGGCCCCCAGGGGATTCCGCCCCCTGACCTCCGGTCCCTTCTGGCCCGACCTGTCTCTACTCCATCCCTTGGCACTATCACCCCATGCTTGTTCCCAGATCTTAGACTCCACGGTCAGCGGGGGGAGGGAATATGCCTTGAGCATCTCTGGGAGGCACTGAAAAATGTCTGTGATGTGAATAAATGAATTAATGAGTGCGAGTGAGTAAGTTTGGGATCTGGCCCCCACAGGGACTCCTGAGATACCTCCAGTTCCTGACAAAGCGCTCACCACTTCTCACCGTTCCCCAGTTATTCCCTTGGGTCTCCGTCCTTCGTGCACCCCCTGTCAAATCCGTGAGCAAGGAGTGTTCTGCTCAGGCATCTCCTCAGACTGCACGGGGTCAGCAACTCTCACAAGAAGTGGAAGGGCTGGCAGAAGCAGCTCTCATCTTTGCCCCCTTTCTCTGAGCCCTGGACTCCCTGGTGTGGGCTGGCAGCAAAGGCAGCGATACAGCCTAGGTATTTTGTGCTCAGAGTGGGGAGAAGGCCAGAGAGCCTTTCTCCGTTCATTGGAGCCTGGTGCCTTCCTGGCTGACCAGAGCAGCTCAGCAATAATTCAGGGGCTCCAGCTCTTTGGAACCTGTTGCCAGGAAACAGGGAGACATGCACGTGCATCCCTGGGGAGAGGAATCGGTTTCCAGCCCAGACAAAGCAGAGAAATGTAAGCCCAGGGTGCCAGCCAGGGGCTTTGAGACCTCCCCACTCCAGTTCACAGTTGAGTGGGGACATAGGGCAGGGCCTGCTGAAGGCACAACTGGTATGGCTACAGTCACAGGGGCACCGGTGTGGGTCTTGGGCCCAAGGACTTTATAAATGGACTTTGTGAATGCAAGCAGATTTTTTTTGGAGCCATTCCAAGAGATCAAATTCAAGTACCCGTAGGGCCAGGAAGCGGGCCTCCGTGGAGAGAGATGTCTCCATTATTCTTGGCCAATATGGGTCAAGACGAGGGGCTGAGGCCACAGAAGCCAGCTCTGTCCTGTCTCCACCCCAGACTCCTCTGGATCAGTTCACCTGCCTGACAGTGTGCCAGCTGGGGAGGCTGGTGCATCTTTAATGAAGTCACCTGATCCCTGGGACAGGCTCTGGGCCTCACCAAGTTCCTGGAGCCAGACCCGCTGGGTGCCCACTGAGTCACTGCCTTCCTGAGCTTGGGTGCCAGGCCTGTTTTCCCTGCAGCCATGAACCAGGCCTTCTGGAAAACCTACAAGTCCAAAGTGTTACAGACCCTCAGTGGGGAATCTGAGGAAGACCTGGCAGAGGAGGTGGGTACCATCCATGTTTGCTGGGTGGGTCATGGGCAGAGAGAGCAGGAGTGAGATACAATGAAGAGCAAGGGACAGGCTCTGTGAGGGGAGGCACATTTGTGCAGAAACAATTGGCACCTTCAAAGATGACAAATGGCCTGGTGCCGAAAGCCAGGATATTTCAGGAAACTGAGGAAGAAGATTGGGGGGCCACAGGAAAAATGGTCATTGTCTCCCACGACGGACTCCATCTCCAAAGATGGCAGCCAAGGGCTGCCACATGGAAGAGACCAGGAGGCAGTAGCCACATGGGGCACATGCAGCCTGACACAACTTCCTAATGGGCAGAGCTAAGCAGAATTGGGATGGCTTGCCTGGAGAGGAAGTGAGGCCTATGGTCCTAGAAGTCGTGCTTGCCCTTAGAGGGTCACTGTTGCAGCATCAGATCAGAGCCAGACTTGGAGCATGTTTATTCTGACATTTAAAAAAAATCAAAAAGGCTCTGACACTGGGAACGGTCTTACATCTAGAGGCTGTAATAAGTAGCAGTTCGTGCAAACAGATGTGGCAGGGGCAGGAACTAGTTCTATAGGGTGTGTGTGTGTGTGTGTGTGTGTGTGTGTGTGTGCATCTCCATCTTTGTGTCTGTGGATGGGTGGAGAGGTTTAGTGTGCTGTAGATGGGCCTCTGTGCTGCTGCCTGAATTTCTGTAAGTTCACAGGTGTGAATGGTATAACAGTGTACGTGTCCTTGTATAGGTGCCTCACAGCACGTACAGCTATGTACAGGCGAAGAGGCATAGCCCTGTGGAGGCATGCTCATGTACAGGTGTGTGTCTACATCAGCATGCATGCCATTGTCCACACATTTTTGGGTGTGTGTGGATACGTCCATGGGTGGGCAGGTATGTGGGCTCGAGGGTGTCTGCAGGGGTTTCCTATACAGGTAAGGTATGTGACTGGTGACTTTGTGTAGAGGTACACTTGTATGTATTTATGGAGGGCGTGAGGGGACCAGATGGGTGTTTAGTTGTGGGGGGTTGGGGTGCCGGGGTGTGCGTACCAGGCTAGCAGCAGGGGAGGGAAGTCCCATTCCTCTGGGACCTCTCTCATGCTGGGAGGGGTCTTGTGTCCCAGAGAGGGAACCCAGCGTTAGTGGACTCTGAGCCGGCAGAACCTACCGAAGAGGCTTTCCATCCCATGTCCCAGTTGGCCCGCCGGGTGAGTTCTTCCTTCTTTACCCCAGCCCTGGGGAGTCTGGAGGAGGCTGCTGTGGAATCCTGGGAGGTGGTGCTATGACCCTTCCCTGACTCCCAGCCCCTTCCTCCTAGGTTCAGGGGGTCGGGGTGAAAGGTTGGCTGACAATGTCGTCTCTGTTTAACAAAGAAGATGAGGACAAACTGCTGCCACCGGAGCCCTGTGCCGACCAGTATGTGTTGGTGGGGGCTGGGATGGGCCTGGGGTCTCCCTTCTCCCACATCCTTTCCTTCTGGTCTATTTGTCTTTCTGACCAAGGAGGGAGGGGGAGAGGCAGCCACGGGCTGTTTCAGTTTCTCTCAGCAGGAAAGAGGCCAAATCATCATATCTGGAGATTAGGTTAGATCTCAGGAGGACTTTAAGGGCTGTTGGGATTAAGGTGCTAGGAGGTATTTTAGGCTCTTTTTCCCCATCCACATGGGAGGGGTCATCTCCCTACAATCAGGGAACAGAAGACAGAAACTTTAGGCGCTTGGAACTGAGGGTGGTCCAGATCAGTGGTTCCCAATACCCTCATCCTCCTAGGAATTTCTGCCAGACCCTCCTTCAAAGATTCTGATTCAGCAGATGCAGGATGAGGCCTGGGGTCTATATTTGCAGCCAGGCTCCTGAAGACCTGAGGCGGGCTAGTCTAGGGACCGCTGTCTTGCTGGGGATTAGGGGATGGTTCCCGGGCCAGCTCCTTTCTCCTAGCTCTATTTTGGCATACACTGCCTCCCTGCCCTTTCCTTCAGCCCAGTCCTGCCTCCTTCCTCTGACATTCTCTTATTCCTTTCTCCCTTCCAGTCCCCCTGACCCACCCATCTCTCCAGCTCCGGGGTTTCCTTTCTGTCCCCTGGCGCTCATCTCTTGTCCCTCCCAGAGCTCCAAGGACCCTTCCTTAGCCCTGAGGCTCCCACCTCAAGCCTCATCACCGTTCCTTGACTGCCCTTCCCCTCCAGGCCACCTCCCCAGTCCTCCTCCCGGCTAAGCCTCTGATCTAGGCGTTTCTCATTCCTCTGGGTCTCCTCACCTGTCCTTCTCTCCAGGGTTCCCTCATTTTCCTAGTCCCCCTTTCCCTCCACTCCAGAACATTGCCCCTGCCCCCGCCCCCGCCCTGCCTCTTTCCCCAGCGCTGCAACCCCGGCTTCAAAGACCCTTTCTCGAAGATTCTGACCTCGCCCCTTCCCCCGGATGGGGACCTGCGCGGGGGTCTCACTCCTCCCGCTAGCACCGCTGGGCCCCGCCACTCTCTCCGGTCCCCTCCCACAGCTTTCGGGACCCGGCGTCTCAGGCTTCCCTTCTCTGGCCTTGCCCCTCTCCCCGAGTTCCTTCCCTAAACCCCCGACCCCTACTCTCTCCCCAGGGATCTTGGTCTCGGCCCCCTCTTCTCAGACCCCTCCCCTAATCCCCTGACCCTGTCCCACTCCGGCCTCCTTTCCCAGTGCCTCTGAACCCTCCCCTGGCCTCCAGGTCCTGACCTGCGTCCAGTCTCCCGGCACGCCCCCCCCCCCCCCCCCGTCATCTGACCTCACCCTGGCTTCCCCGGCCCCACTCTTAGCGTCTGCACCCCGTCTCCCCTCTTCGTCCTCTCCTCCCGCCTCTCGGCCGGCCCCTGACCCGTCCCTCTCCCGCAGCCCGCTGGCGGCGAAGTCCCCCTCGCAGGCGGTGGCCGCGGCGGAGGCGGAGCCGCGAGGGTCCGGATTCTGGGACACGTTCGCCAGCAGGTGGCAGCAGCAGCAGGCGGCCGCGGCGTCAATACTGCGCGGCGCCGAACCCACCCGGGAGCCGGACCCCGAAGCCGGGGACGAGGCCGCGGAGGAGGCCGCCGAGCGCCCGGAGCCTGGGGAGGCCGACACCGTGGCCGGCTTCAAGTGGGGCTTCCTCACCCACAAACTGGCCGAGATGAGGGTGAAGGCTGCGCCCAAGGGTGACTAGCCGGCCGGTCCAACAAGGCGCCCGCTTTTCCCCTCGGCCCCCCCCCCCCCATAAAAGCCCTGACCCTGACCCGACACCCTGTGTGACCGCGTGCTTTTGTCCGGACCTCAGGGATGACTGCTTCTGGGTGGGCAACCTCAAGGCGGGGTCCAGCTCAAAGCGTCCTCCCCCTCTCCCCCCAAAAACGTACAGGGAGAAAATGACCAGACAGTCCTGGTGTCAGGAAAGGTTGTGTCCCATTTAGACTACAACTTTCCAGGAAGCTGAGGAGCCCTAGAGAACAGGGCCCGTCGCCCTGTTCAGCCTCTTTTCATTCGACAAACGTTGCCTGTGGCCCTTTTATGTGCACAGTCCCTGTACTCGGGGAAGGAAGGTCAGAGACAAAGGAAAGAACTCAAACTACCAGCCGGTCCCACACAAAGTGACAAGTTGAGGCATAAAAATAAGGCTGTACTTGGGAGCTCGGAGGAGATGAGGCCGATTGGGAAATTCAGGAATTTCTGAGGGAGAATGAATATATGTAATCTTAGAAGGATGAGTGGAAAAAAAGGGGAAGGAAACTCAGGCAAAGGGAGGATGACCGTAAACAAAGACGTGGACGTGTGTGAGGTAAACAGGGGACCCTGTGTGTCTCTGACGGAAAGGAAGACAGCGGCAGGATGTGAGGCTCCTGGTTGGCAAAATCCTCATTTGAAGAGTCCCTTCCTTTACTGTCCTCAATTCTGGATTCTTCACATCTCAGCCCATTCATAGCTAGTAACCAAAAGGGGGCAGCAAATCTCCAGGAATGCGGGCGGCCTTTCCGGGCCGGCGGATCCCAGGTTTTTGGGGCAGACCCCTCGCCAGAACTCCCCAAACGCGCTATTCCAGGCTTCCAGCTTTAGTTTGGACCGACCTCACTCAGGTCAGGATCAGTGGGGAAGATGATCATAGTAGAGTCACTACCAATTCAGTAGCGGTCTTAGCGGCTGTCGTTTATTGAACATTTCCTATACGCCAGTCACTTGGCCATGAGCTTGAGGACCCTTTCAAAAATACTTTGATCACCGAGGGGTGCAACTGTGATTCGGAGAGGTTAAGTGTCTGCCTAGGGTCACGCAGTGAGCCTGGAACCCACACTCCAAACCCACGCACCTAACCACGCAAGCCCGCCCCGCCTCTTTCCTCAATATGGACTCTCTAATCCAACATCACGACTCCTTTAAATAACATTGTGGTTTTATTCAGCAGATTCTCTGATCTCCCACCCCAGACCTCTCTCCCCAGACCCGGCCTCCACAGGGGCCACATAGCTGCCCCCTCCCCCTCCGCCGTCTGCGCTGGGAAGGGCCTTTGGGAATCATTTTGTCCCAGCCTCCCAAGGTTCACAAGGGGAAGCCCAGATCCAGAGGGAAGGTCTCGCCCCACGGCACCCGGCGCGTCAGAGGCAGGGCGTCCCTTCCGGTGCCCGGGTCCAGCCCCGCGCCCACCCCTTAACCCTGCCCGGACTCCGGACTTCCCGGAAGCCCGCTCCCGAGCGGCCGCAATCACACCTCGGACTCGCGCGGCGGGTCGCGGGCGCGCTGGCAGCCGTACAGCCACTGGATGACGCGCGCGTTGCGCTCCACCACGGACACCGGGGGGCGCCCGTCCCGCGCCGAGCCCGCGGCCTCCGAGCCGCCGCCGCCGCCGCCGCCGCCGCCCCCGCCGCCGCCAGCACCGTCCGGGCGATCCGTGTCGCTGGACGTCCAGTCGCTGGTGTCCCCGGAGCCGGGCGGCGGCGGCGCCCCGGGCTGGGGGCTGGCGTCGGCGCCCCAGCTCTGCGGAGAGAAGCGCTCAGCGCCCAGCACCTCCACCAGCGCGCGCTCCAGGCCGCAGTAGTTGAAGAAGCGCTCCTTCTCCGACAAGGGCAGTGAGCATGTGGGGCACAGCGCCCGCTTTCCTGACGCTTCCGGGGCATCTTGGGGAGCGGCCCAAGCCCCAGGAGCCGCTGGTCGCTCGGTTGGGCCGGGACTGCTCGAGGTGGCGTCGCGGGGGGCCCCCAGGAAGAGGCGCCGCACCAGCCCCTGGCCCTTGGCGTTCTCTTTGTTCACCGAAGCCTTGCAGTCCCGCTTCTGGCGGTAGAAGATGAGGGAGTCAGGCCTTGGCAGCCGCCTGCCGCTGCTCCGGCGGGCGGGCCTGGGCGTCCTGGGCGATCCAGGGGGTCCCAACTCATTGTAGGGGTGCGGGGAGAGCGGTCCGGGACCCCCACGCAGGGCTGGCTCCTGACGTCGTGCTATCACTTGGTGTGTCTTGACATACTTGGCTTTGTCGGCCTCCAACCTCTCCACGGCGCTGGGGGTCCGTCCCCTGGACGGGGTGGAGGGAGAGGCCAGGATCATCTTAGCGGAGCTGGGCAGGATAGTACCCCATAAGCCACTGGAGGGAGGAAGCCAGTTGAGGAGCCAAGAGCAATTGGTCGGGACTCCCTGGTACCTACAGGGAAGGAGGAATGGTCAGTGGGAAAGAGTAGATGGCCCTGCACCTCTCCTGTAGGCATTCCTGGGAATAGGATCAGCCAGCCACCCCTCCCCCATCCAAATCAACCAGTGCCGTGTCCAGGGGGCAGAAGCTCAGGCCACCTCTTCCCCTGCTCTCCTATCCCTCAAAGAGGTTGAGCAGGGGCTCCCTGGCCACCCAGAAAAAAAATGCCCCTTTGGGGCACCTGGGTGGCTCAGTCGGTTAAGCGCCGACTTCCGCTCGGGTCGTGATCTCACAGTCCGTGAGTTCGAGCCCCGCGTCAGGCTCTGTGCTAACAGCTCAGAGCCTGGAGCCTGCTTTGGATTCTGTGTCTCCCTCTCTCTCTGCCCTTCCCCTGCTCATGCTCTGTCTGTCTCAAAAATAATAAATAAAAACATTAAAAAAATTTTTTTAATGCCCCTTTGAGGGTGCCCTAATCTGGCCACGGAGCCATGCCAAGCAAGCAGCAGCAAGCAGGACACTTGGAAAAGGAAGTGGGGCTGGTCCCAGCTCAATTCCCGCAAGTGGCCTCAACCGGAAAAAATACCTCTTCCCAACCCAGCAACTTTGAATCCTAGACAAGAAGGCTCCCCAGCCACAGGCTGGCTCTGGCGGGGTCCACCCTTCCCTCCCTGAAGCACTGGGGGTCAGGGATATAACTACAGGGTAGGAACCTCCAGTAATTGCAGCCAACTGCCCTGCCCAGTCCCAGCAGGGCCATGGGGAAGGAGAGAGAGCTGGTCACGAGGTCAGATCAGCCAGCTACCTGCCACCTCTGTACCTCTGCCAAGGAAATTCCCCAATGCCCAACTGTAAACATCACCTCTGCATTTCCATTTCACGGAGAAGGAAACTGATAGAGAGCAAGGGGCTTAATCAGGTCTTACTGAGAGTTAGGAGACGGGTCTCTAACCTGGCACTGCAGAACTAGTCCAGCTGGCGCCTCTCCTTGCCTATCAGAACTTCCCTCTTGTGTTTTGCTTCTATTCCTGCTGCTATAAAACCAAGCAGTTTCCATGAGATGTGGGCCCTTTGCCTCACTCAAAAGTTCCCTCCACAAATTCTTCCCCCTAACCGGCCAGCATTCCCGGAAATCTGCCCTCGGGGTCCCTGCCCTCTTCTCATCCTGAGACCCTGTGACCCTTGTCCGCCACCTCCCCTCGGCCACTGGGGAAGAGGACCTGGAGCGGTTGTAAATCAAGAGCTGACAGTTCCGCTGGCAGTAACAGAGGGGGCCACCCACATGGCTCAGCAAACCCCATGCCACCCCTGCTCCCTGAATCCTCCATTCAGTTGAAAGGGAGACATAAGTTCTGGGGGCTGAGGGACCTGACCTCCAGTCTAGAGGCAACAAAAGAACAGAACTTGCCAGGGATAGAGGGAGGGTCCCCGCCCCCAGAGGCCTTGGAACAGAGACCCTGCCAAACCCCCCAGCCCAGCATAGCCAGTTCAGCTTTACTGGCTCTGTGTCTGTCTCTCTCTGTGTCTCTATGCCTGTCTCTGTCTCTCTCTGTCTCTCTGTCTCTGTCTCTCTGTCTCTGTCTCTGTCTCTCTCTCTCTCTCTCTCTCTCTCTCTCTCTCTCACACACACACCCACACCCACACACACACCCCCCCCCCCACACACCTATCTAGTGTTTAGTAAGTCAGTCCATAGGTAGTTGGTGGCTGGGAACTCAGGCAGCAAGGAGAGCCTGGAAGTGTCCTCCCTCCCAGCTCTCAAGAAATAACACCAGGCAATGGGTCAGATTCCAAGGTCCCAGGAGGGCACTGTGCTTGTCTGACCTCATGGTTATCCTCCCATCCCCTTCTCCTCTTCCCAGCCCAGAGGAGCAAGGCTATAAAAAGTCCTTAAACACAGGGACCAAAATAATCTGCCGTCTGCTGTCTCTTCCCTGCCTCCTGGGTTGGCCCTGATGCTCGACCACAGATGTTCCACCCTAGAAGCCTGGCAGACATTAGGGTGCCCTCCGTCCGTTTGCCCACCTTCTCCCAGTCCTGTGGTTAGTGGTCTGAACTTTGCTCGTGGCTTCAGCTCTGGACATGGGCTGGGGGATTTGTTCGCTGGCTTCGTGTCAGCCTCCCAGCTCTAGGGTCCCTGAGTGCCTGCCCACCCCAGCCTGGGCTCAGGATGCACTCACCTCTGAGTATGGAGGCTGAATGCAGGGGTCCCTGGGAAGGACCACAGGAGGCCAGGAGGGACAGCAAGGACTGGAAGTAACTTTGGTAGCAGCCAAACCTCACTCTCCACAGGAAAAGGCGAGAGAGCCTCCACCCCCCCCCCCTCCAGATTAACCCTTGCCTTCCTGACCAGGAGCCTGGTCTCCAGTTAACTCCTTCCTGGTCACAGTCTCAGTGCTGGAGAGGACCCTTGGACCAGGTCCAGCTCCTTTATTTTACAGCTGGCCACACAGGCCCTGACAGGTTAAGTGATTTGTATGGAGGCACAGTGAGCTTGGGACACTGCCAGGACCCTAGATAAGGTCTCCTGATTCCCTAGCTTCCTCCAGAGGCCTGGGGTAGGGACATTCTATTCATGTGGGGCCAGTCCCCTCTGCTAGGTGTTTGCAGAACCTCTTGGTTAAATGGGAAGGCAGAACAGGGTCCTAACTGACTGTGCTGTTTCCTCTGTAGCAGGTTTAGGCCTGTCCTGATTGGGGTGTGTGGATGGTGTCAAGCCTGCTCTCCCTAGGGGTGAGGCCAGGAATCTGCAGCCTAAGGGTGGGGGCATGGGTGCCGCAGATGTGAGGGGTGAGCCTGTCCCAGCAAGTCTTGGGAAGACAGCCACCTTGGAGCCCATTGGAGGTGCCTCTGCCCATGGTCCACTTATGGCCAATGAGATTGGCTGGGAAGAGGTGGTGAAGGAAGGATTCTGGGGCCAAGCCTGGGTCCTTTGGTCTCCTTTCTCCCTTGCCCCACCAGGGACTTCTAGAGCTGACATCTCATGTCTCAAGGGGGAGCCCTGTCCCTGTAGTGCTTGGTGCCGGGAGACCTCTTTCCTTCTCCCCAGTAAACTGCAGCACCCAGAGCAAAAAAGTCAATGTCCCTGCCAAGGGGCCCCTGCCCTCCTTCAACTGACCACTTTCCACAAATCCCTTTCCCTCTCATGTAGAACTTTCAATGTCTGCAAAGCACATTCACACCTGTGCTCTTGGATCTCCTTTGTCTATCCTAAAAACCCTAGGGGGTGCCCCCCCCCAGCAGAGGTGACCATCCCACTTGATGGATGAAGAAACAGGATCTTGCCAAAACTCAACTCCAAAACCACTCTCCACTGTACCCTCTGTCTGTAAAGTAAGGTAATGAGACTGAAAAAATCAGAGGCCCATTTGCTGGTAAGAGATTTTTATCACCTAGTTAAAGGAAGTGTTTTGTTTTTTGGGGTTTTTTTTTTGGTCCACGATAGTTCCATATTGTATTATTACGGCTCTTTGAGAAGTGCTTTCATCTACATGATCACAGTTCATCCCTCGGACAATCTTTGGGGAGTAGTAGGTTTTAGTTCCCCCATTTGACAGTTGAGAATACCGAGACTCAGAGATGTGAAATGACTGATCCAAGCTCACACAAGGCAAAGAACTTCTACTGGGAGATTAATATATGCTGGACACTGTTCTGTGTGTGCTTCATGCCATGACTAATATGTTTAATTCTCCAAACAACCCAGTGAAATGGGTTTCTTTCTCCTAATTTTCTTTCTTTTCTTTCTCCTAATTTTATAGATGCAGGTTGGAGTCTTGGCCCATAGCGCTGAGATCTGGTGGTGAAGGGGTTAAGCGTGGAGGCTGGGCAGGGCCCAGCTGGGATGCTGTCAATGGCAGGAAACCTGGCCTGTGAAGGAGGGGGAGGATGGGGCTGTTGTGTCTGACAACCCCCATCCCTTTGGTCTTAAAGGAGCATCCGGGTTGGGAAGGGCAGGTGGGGTGGGGTGGGGAGTGGGCTTCTCAGCTCTTTTCTAGGACAGATGCTGGACTGCAGAATGAGGGATTCAGAGTGGAACGCAGGGGCTGCCCTGGGGCAGCCCCTCGTCTGATGAGGGTGACTAGAAGGGACTCTGCTTATAGGAGCACTCCATCAGATGGGGGAGGCAGCCCCAGCCCTCGGAGCGCCCAGTCAGAGGGGGGAGACACAGCTCTGGAGTCCGAGGTGGGGGATGGTCAAGTAGCCTTGCTCTCACCAGCACACAGTCTGAGGGGTGACAGTACCCTGTCCCAGGATGCCAATGGAAACAGACCCTCTACTGTGCTGGCGGAGCAGGCTCATGGAGGAGAGGTCAAACTGGATTGGCCTTCTGGGTAAGAGAGCCCTGCAAGTCAGCGAGAGAGTGAGGAGTGGGGAGATCATGAGGTGGAGCTCCAGCTGCCTGCCCCCGCCCCGTCTCTGGGTCACACTTGCCATGAACGGATCATCTGTCTTTCTGGTAATGGATCCCTAGGGACATCCTTAAAGTGGCTCCTTCCGGTGCTAGAGGCAGGACCCTGGGCCTGTGGGAGGCCAAATCTGAGAGATATTTCCTTCCCATTTCCAAGCTCATTCCCGGATCACCTTGATGATCAGTTGGAAATGGGCTGAGTCAGAACTGGCTCCTTCCGGAGAAGGGGGGGGTGGGGAGGCTGGGGGAGCAGCTCTGGTCAGTGTCGGGAATAATGAGAAGGCTCTGGGAGGCCTTCAGATCCAGCCTCAGGCCCCCGACCCACACTGTCACCTCCCTTAGCAGCCAGCTACAGGCCCCTCACCACAGCCACACACACCTCAGCCCCTGCCTTTGATTCTAACCCTGGTGTAACTGCTCACTGGCTGTGTGGCCTGGAGCAAGAACTCAACCTCTCTGAGTTTCCTTCTGTGTAAAATCGGAATGAGAAGACCCAGGTCTTGAGTGGCACAAAGAAGTGGCAGCTGAGAAAGCCCCTGGTGCCTCAAGGTGCGCATAAATGTTAGATGGATCTGCCTCTTAGCCCCTGCCCTGCAATGACACCTCCGGCCTAAATGGTTTCTAACCCCACAGTCTCAGCTGCTGTCAACAAATCATTCTGAACTCTGCTCTGCGCTGTGGGGTCAGCAGGAGGGTCAGACCGGTTTCTGCCCTCAGGGAGCTCAGCCTGCTTAGGGGTGGATTGGGGGGCAGGGGCATGACAGACTGATCACAACTTCAGCCAGAGCAGCTCTTCTTTCTGTGACCGAGATGAACAAAGCAGGGGAGAGGGGAGGACGTGTGTTCTGCCAGAGAAGAGGGGGGGTACGTTTTTCAAAGACGGGGTATCTGGGCCTGGAAGGGATTTCTGGCAGGGGTGGGATGTCTGGTGGGGTCTGGAGGAGGGGGGTGTTGGGGGAGGGATGGTGAAAGCTACAGGCCCCAAAACAGCAGGAGCCAGGGTGTCAGGGAGGGGACTGCAGGGGGTGTGGAGAGGGGAGGGGAGGAGGGGGAGAGAGAGGGAGGAGAGGGAGAGAGGGACAGAGGGAGGGAGAGGCTCAGGAGGCCTGAGAGACAAGATGGGGTGCCGAGAAGGGAGGAGATGCGTGAGGTGGTGGGGGGTCCTGAGAAAAGGCGGCTCAGCAGAGAGGGCTCCGGGAGGGGTCAGGAGCTGCCAGCAGGAGGGGCCCATGGCGCCGATGAGGCCCCAGCACCACAGGAGGGGCCCCCTGCGCCATGTGCGCCCCCAGGGAGATCAGAGCAGCTATCCTGTAATTCGGGACCTTCCGTTTAGGAAAGAATCTCAGCCACAACAATAGCCTGGCTCCCGCTCTGCCTCCGAGGGGTGCGGCCTCTGGGCAGAGCCGTTGCCCAGCACCCACCGGGGGAGGGAAGGGCAGCGGGGTCGTGGAGAGGAAGGTGTCATGACACGCTGTTTGTGGAGCCCCTCCGCGTTGCCAGTGAACACAGTAAGAGAGAGGCTGTCCGCTCGCTCGCACAGCGCTTCCAGCGCAGGGTTAGAATAAGGAAACCAACTCCATTTACTGTCCGCTGTGCGCGAGGCGCTGCGCACCTCGCGACACCTGCTTCTTCCCAAACCCTAGGGGGTGCGGGGAGGGAGCGGGCAGAGGCGGAGAAGTGACTCGGCCAGGGTCACACGGCTTGGAGGCGGCAGAGCCGGGCCTGCAGAGCGGACTCGCACCCACAGGGCAGCACCCGCGGCCCGGGCTCTTGGGCAGATCTGCTCTCCCTCGAGGTGGAGCCCGGAGTCTTCCGGACGCACGCACGGGCGGGCACGAGGGCAGCCCCGGGTGGCAGCGCTTCCCCACCTGCTGGCACCTCCTCCGCCCCCACGCCTTTCTCTGGTCACCCTCACTTTCCTCCGCTGGCCTCAGCGAGGGCGCCTCTTGATCCAGTGCAAGGAACCCAAACCATCCAGTCTCCGCTTAGCCGAGTAGGGAACACACACATGGGAGAGCAGTCGGGGGCAGGGTTCGCGTGGAACGCGGCGGCAAGAAATGTATCCTCCTGCACACATTGACAAATATGCATTCATAATGACAAGTTGAAAAATATGTCTTGGTGTTTCTTTTTAACACAGAGAAAGCCATGAAAATATCAAACATGACTGAATTTATTATTGCACACGTATGGGTATTTTGGTCAAGGGCCAACAATACTGGATGAGTAAGAAAATAAACATGGGAGTAATTCACAAATTGTTCTAGCTTTATTCCGTAAAATCTATTTTTCTTGTCTTGATTTAAGCAAAGTTACTAAATATGTTACTATAGTGAAAAGCTTCAGGGGTGCCTGGCTGGTTCAGTCATTAGAGCATGTGACTCTTAATCTCAGGGTCATGAGTTCTAGACCCAGGTTGGGTGTAGAGATTGGTTAAAAAAAAAAAAAAAAGTTTCCTATCACTCGTGTTCTACTGGCAGTAATGCCCTGCTAGCCTCTCTGCAGTTGTTTTCTTGTTAGTTTTTTTTAACATTTCTATTTGGTGAAAGTTTGATCTGTTGACATAGTAGGAAGTAGAATCGAACATAAAAATTTTAGTGTTTTTAATGTTTATTTATTTAAAAACATTTTTAATGTTTATTTCTTTTTGAGAGAGACAGAGGGTGGGGGGGTGAGGAGCAGAGAGAGAGAGAGAGAGAGAGAGAGAGAGAGACAGAGCGAGACTGCGCATGAGAGAGAGAGAGAGAGAGAGAGCATGAGCGGGGGAGGGACAGAGACAGAGAGAGGGAGACACAGAATCCAAAGCAGGCTCTAGGCTCTGAGCTGTCAGCACAGAGCACAACGCAGGGCTCGAACTCAGGAAATGTGAAATCATGACCTGAGCCAAAGTCAGACACTTCACCCACTGAGCCACCCAGGCGCCCCTCAACCATTTTTTTTTTTATTTTTTCAACTTTATTTATATTTTTTAATTTTTCTTTTTAACGTTGATTTATTTTTGAGACAGAGAGAGACAGAGCATGAACGGGGGAGGGTCAGAGAGAGAGGGAGACACAGAATCCGAAACAGGCTCCAGGCTCTGAGAGGTCAGCACAGAGCCCGACGCGGGGCTCAAACTCACCGACCGCGAGATCATGACCTGAGCCGAAGTCGGACGCTTAACCGACTGAGCCACCCAGGCGCCCCTCAACTTTATTTATTTTAAGCAATCTCTACATCCAATGTGGGGCTTGAACCCAGGTGCCCCCAACATAAAAATCTTAAAGCAACAATTAAATTTAGAGATGAACTATTGCATTTATTTTTAAGAATGTTTATTTATTTTCGAGAGTGAGCAAGCAGGGGAGGGGCAGAGAGAGAGGGAGAGAGAGAATCCCTAGCAGGCTCTTCGCTGTCAGCACAGAGCCTGATGGGGGACTCCAACCCACGAACCATGAGATCATGACCTGAGCTGAAGTCAGATGCTTAACCCACTGAGCCACCCAGGTGCCCCAAGGTGATTTTGATATCGGGACCCCTTTGAAGAGCAGGGATCCCTCTAGTCAGTTCTAAGGGTGGCACAGAGCTGTGGGTGTGTGTCACATTGAACACACCCAATGGTGGGGACCTACCCTTCTGTATGTGAGGAGGGTAATTCCCGGAAAAGGTGGAGGTTGAGAGCTGGGCAGATACCCGTGAGTATTACAACCATCATCCCTAATATCATCACAGCATCGTAACTAACACCTTAATATTGTCACGGGTTTATAATCGTCACCTTCTTCACAGTCATTGCCAGCTTCTCCATCATTTCCAGCACCATGAACCTCTGTGGTTTTGGCCACTCAGCAATTACCCTCACCCTACCCTGACCTTGGCCACCTGTGCTCTCAGAATGGAGAAACTTGACTCAGGGTGGGGTGCTTGACCTAGGCTTGGGTCAAAAAGCCTATCACATTTCTCTGGCCCCAGTTTTTCATTTAAAGATGGGCATGTAACTCAATTACAGCCAAGGGGAATTTTGCCGAGACTGTTGAGACAAATCTCTCTCCTCTTTGCTGTGCAAGAACCTGGGAAGACAGAGCCCAGAGGGTCCAGCCTGCCCGAAGACTGCGTCAGCAGAGAGGAAGCAGTATTGAGAGTCAGAGACAGTGAAAATGGACCTTGATGAGTGGGGCCTTTGTATCTAATCATGTCTGAAGCAAACCTCTACGTGGTCTTCACAGTTGGGGAAGCCAATACCTTTCCCTTTGGCTTAACCCTGCTGGGTTGATTTTTCAGTCACCTACGTCCAAAATAAACTGGAAGGAAACATCATTCTCTCCAAAACCAGGGTCATCATCAGAGTGCCTGCAGCATTGAACATGAGAAGCCTTCGTTAGCTTACCATTCTAACCCATCTCCGCACTAATTTCTCAGGAATGTTGAACAAATGCTTCCAGGTTTGTTGTGAAGCAGACTCAAGAGAACAGAAGTTCTCATTAAGGAGTCAGGAGACCAAAGTTCTGGTCCTGACTTTGACATGAACTCACTCTTGGTCTGAAGCAAGTCTCTCTCTCTTGAGCGTCAGATTCAGATCTATTAAAAGGAGGAAAGTGGATTATATCAGTGGCTCCCCAGTGCTATTCCTTGGTGGATTCCAGTCGGCTACATAAAATTTACCTGGGGAGCTTGCTAACAAGACAGATGCCAGACCTCTGTCCTTGGAGAACCTAATTTAATAGATCTGGTGGGGAGTCAAGACGGAAAGACTAGGGGCGCCTGGGTGGCTCAGTCAGTTAAGTGTCTGACTTTGGCTCCGGTCACGATCTCACAGTTCGTGGGTTCAAGCCCCGCATTCGGGCTCTTTGCTGTCAGCATGGAGCCTGCTTTGGATCCTCTGTCCACTCTCTCTCTGCCCCTCCCCTGCTCACGCTGTCTTTCAAAAATAAACATTAAAAAAAAAAAAGAAGGAAAGACTATGACAGTGGCTCAGACTGATTTTATCGATATGAAGTACTTTCCTAGAGATTCTAGATGTAACGTGTTATCTCTTGCAACTGAAGGTAGCTCTAATATTGCTTGTTCAGTTGACTGAAACATGAGGTGTATTTAGGGAGGTTGAGATGTCGGCATATCTCTGGTGAATGTGTCTCATGTCTAAGAAGATAGGAATGTTGCCGAAGATTTATCATGTGAAATTGTGTATGTTCCCTAATCCCACTGAGTACATCCCCCTACCCCCCCCCCCCACAAGAGGGCTCAGAGGGTAGTTCTTCACCTCCGTGTTGAGATAAGCATAAGTGAGAACACCAGGATCCTTGGAAAATTTTATGGTGGATGTGCCCTGCAGTTGGGGTATATTGGGAGAGGAATCACTGAGATGGGTTCCCCTGATTTCATTAGGGGTGATGGGGTCCTGGAGGAGGAGAGGCCAAGTGGCAGGGCTGAATTGCCAGACTCAAGGTAGATGCTTTCACTGCAGGTAAAGTGATCACCAGCATGTTTTGACTTGCCGCGATCTTTGATCAGAGTGTCCTAGCAGTGAAATAGACGAGCAGCTTATTCAATCGATACCACTGACTTATATAACAGAAACACCTCCAAGTCTTATGGCCAGAAGCCAAAGGTGAATTGTCACCGTGGAGCATCTCAGCCTTGTGTCCTATGTCCAGATCCAAGCCAGTTCACAGAGCTGATGTCCTGATTGAACAGGAGGCCAGGTCCTTTAAGAGAGGACCCTGTAGGACTGCCATAGTGTATAGTGTGTGTCTTTCTCCAAGGAAGGGGGAAGGGAAAACTCAGACCTTTCAGGAATTACTAGACATTGACTTTGAATTGATGCTAACATCTGGGAACCCAGGATTGAACATATCTAAAGCTAACCTCCTGATCTATCTCTTATCACCCCAGATCCACTTCAGCATCCTTCCAATTGCTCAGGCCAAAACCTTGGAGCCCTCTTGGACACATGTCTTTCCATCACATTCCACATTTAATCCATCAGCAACATATGTTGGCTCTATCTTCAGAATACATCTGGATTTATGTCACCTCTACCACCCCGGTCCAAACAGTTGTCCTCTCTTGCCTGGATCGCTGCAGTGGCCTGTAAGGCTCTCGTCTAACCTCATCCCACTCAGCAGCTAGATGAGTCCTTTGCAAGTGGAAGTTAATTACCTTAGAGCTTCTCTGCTCAAGTTCCTGAAAAGGACTCCTCCCCGAGTGAAAGCCAACGTCCTCAAAGGCTCACAAGGGTTTACGTAAGCCCACCTTATCTCTGGCTGTCCTCCCTCTCAGCCACTCTGCCCCAGATACTTTGACCACACGACCTTGTCTACCTTAGGGCTTTGAGCCACTACCTGGAATGCGTTCTCTTTAGATCTCTGCTTTGCTGACTCCTTCACCTTGTTTTAAGCCTTTGTTCAGCTCTCACCCCAGTGAGATCTCCCCCGACCATTTTATTTAGTAATTCTCCAGCATCTTTCTTCAGTATTTGCCACACATTTTATTCTGTTCTACTTTTTCTTTGCATCTACTTATTTTTTTTTTAATTTAGCACATTCTAACATACTAAATAATTTACTTATTTACGTTCATAAATATCTCCCCCACCTAGAGTGTAAGTTCAGTGAGGGAAGGGACCTTTGTTTTATTCACTGATATATCCTGAGTACCTCGAATCAGGCCTTGCACTCAGTGGGTGCTCAAGACACTTGTTTCATGGATGGATTTTGAAGAAACCCTGGAGAGACTGTGGAGGGGGCTCGAGAGGGTCCCTTGAGAGGGTAGGTCTTGGGACCGAGTGATGCAAAATTCAGGTCCCAGAAGGCCTTCTAAAACCATACAATTTCCCCTTCTGGCCAGTGAGACTTGAGGGAAAGTCTGCTGCAGGAGCCTAGGGAACTTTTCCCGCTCTCAAGGAGACCCAGGGGAGAAATGGTCTCTATCCTCCTCTAGGTGAGCTGTCTAGATGTGATTCTTATAACTATTTTGGTTGTCTGGGACCCTGAGGAGAGCAAGTCTAAGGAAAAAGCAAACAGTGGGTGTGTGTGGATAATCTGGGTCCTTTCCTCATAATGTGCCCTCAAGGAATGGCTTACTGTCCCCACCTGTGGGCTGTGTGGTCAGCCAACTGTCAGTGCTTGTCACCTCCTTCAGGGTCTGCCTCTGCTGCTGAGAGCCCCTTTACTCAAGGACAAGCCCTTCCTAGGGTGGCCCCCCAACTTGTGATTGAGGAAGGTGAGGGTATAAAGTTCTGGCCTTTTGGCCCCAAGTGGCACATCAATGACACTGATGGGCAATTTTATTCCAAAGCATCGACCAACTCAAAGACTTTTACGTGACACTGTGTCCCCATAGGAAGAAAACAGGAACCAAGGGGTGAAAGCAGGAGCGATCCCATTTGCTATTATTCTAATAACCCAGTGAAGACCTTTTACGTCCCAGCCCTGCCACTTTGGGCTCTGCTGGGTGAAAGGTCCTCACTCTCAAAAGGATTTGCAATCCTTTTGCCAAAAGGATTTGCATTGAATTATAAGCTCCGTCTGCCTCCTGGGTGTTCTGAGCTTCTTGCATCTAGGAACCAATGGTTAAGAAAAGGGGTCACTGTCGTGGCAGAGGTGTTTGACCCTGTTTATGAATAGGAATAAAGCCGCTGTTCCATAATTGGGACAGTCGATTCCAGGTGACCTACCTGGGTGCTTCTTGGTGGTCCCTGGCCCAGTTGTGACTGTAAATGACCACGTAATGCAACCCTGGCCTGAGAAGGCCCTGGCGACCAGGGGCTCAGGCTCCTTGAGGATGAGGGTCTGGATCATGCCACCAGGTGAGCCACTGAGGCCAGCAGAAGTGGCAGCTGGGGGGGGGGGGGCAGTGCGGGCGGATCTAGAACGGATAGAAGAGGAGGGACATCAGGAGTCTCCATTGTGGCCCTGAGACCATCTGCAGTAGTGGGGGTTCTAGTTCGCCCCACTAAAATTCCTCTTCCGAGTTTCTCCTCCTGGGACTCCCTGGCCATCCTGAAGGAGCTGCCTTTCGAATGTTTATGGGGAAGTGGATTCAAGCAGCTCCACGACGGTCTGTGGCAGACCCCAACTTTCTTTCTTTTTGTATTTTAAGTTTATTTTGAGAGAGACAGAGACAGCGTGAGTAGGGGAGGGCAGAGAGACAGGGTGAGAGAGAGAATCTGAAGCAGGCTCTGCACCGTCAGCACGGAGCCCGATGCAGGGCTCGAACTCATGAAACCATGAGATGCCGACCTGAGCCGAAACCAAGAGTCAAAGCTTAACACACTGGACCACCCAGGCACCGCGACAGTAACTTTCAAGAAAGGGCTTGCTGCCCATCTGTGGCAAGTGCAGTCGGCCTGAAGCTGTCGCCTCCTTTAGGGTGAGCTTTGCCTGCTGAGAGCTCCCTCACACAAGGTCATACCCTTCCCAGGGCAACCTGTGCGTGGTGACCGGAAGAGATGGGGTGTGAAGGTCTGGCCATTCCAGCCCGATGCAGGACACTGACTGGCGATGCTCACGCCAGAGCTCTGTGCCAGGACCTCAGAGCGAGGTTTAGCCAACCTGCATCGCAGTTCAACTTCTTCCCCTGCCTGAGCCTGGTTCCTGCCCCTTCTTTCATAGGGGTTGTTGCCGAATAAACATCTTCCGCCTGAGCTCTGTCTCGAGGTCTGCTTTCAGAGAACTCAGCAATGTATTATTCTTGGAACACACCCAGCCTCCAGGAACAATTTGCTGTCTCCAGCCCCCTCCAGAGACCCCCTGAAGGGGGCTTCTGAGCAGCTCCCCCAACACGTCTTTCTACTCTATTTGAAATTTAAGCTCTGCTTTGTTTGAAATAATTAAGCACCCACTAGTTTCAGAGCCTTGATAATTTTTTAAGTGCCTTCCAGGGAGACTGGGAGTAAATATTTTCTCCACAAAGGGCCTAGACCCTGAGTGGTCGGTTCCCCCTCGGCCTCCTGAGGTTTCAGCCACAGGTAGAGTGGCCATCCTTGCCAGCCCTAGTGATCTGAAAGAGATGGCTTGTCAGGAGCCTAGGCCAAGTCCCTTCCATGACATCTGTGGTTAGTCACTTAAAAAAATTTTTGTTTTTTAATGTGTATTTATTTCCTGAGAGACAGAAAGAGTGTGAGCAGGAGAGGGGCAGAGAGAGAGGGAGACACAGAATCTGAAGCAGACTCCAGGCTCTGAGCTGTCCGCACAGAGCCCGACGCGGGGCTGGAACCCACAGACCGTGAGATCATGACCTGAGCCGAAGTCAGACGCCTGACTGACTGAGCCACCCAGGTGCCCCTGCGGTTGGTCACTTCTTAGAGACTGCCCCCAACAATACTCTGAGATTAGGTGAGCTTGGCACCGTGAGACACAGGCCACAGTGATAATTTTGTTTCCAAATTATCCCACTCTACCCTCCAATGTTTACAGGAAGCAGGTCGGTTGAGTCAAGGAGATGTAGAGACTCAGACTGGGGAGAGGTTTCCCAGGGACACGCACAGGGCACCTTGCCTTTGAGCAAAGTATCCCAGGCTCATCCACCAGAGGGCAGGCTTCACCCTTCAAGGAGCCTTTCTGATTCGCTTTCACCTTGGGACTCTCTTTTCCAACCTCCAATCGCCCCAGGGTCCACACGGCTGCCAGGCATCTCACTGCACATCCTGGACCTCCTTAGCGCTGCTGTTCCCCCTGGTGACCACTCTGATAGTTGTTTACCTGGACGCTTGGTGTTTTGTAATGCCAGTTAGCCGGTAAGAGCAGTAATTCCTTCATTTCTATTTTTATTTCCTGTAGTTTATGAAATATCTTCACATACATTATCTCATTTGGTTTGCAAGGCGACTTGGAAACATAACTTATTATATGGTCACTTAAAAAATGTTTATTTAGTTTGAGAGAGCGGGGGAGGGACAGAGAGAGAAGGAGAGAGAGAATCCCAAGCTGGGTCTATGCTGTCAGCCCAGAACCAAGGCAGGGCTCAACTGCACATGAGATCATGACCTAAGCTGAGCTGAAATCAAGAGCTGGATGCTTAAGCGACTGAGCCACCCAGGGGCTCCTGTATATGGCCACTTTTTGGAAGAGGTAACTGAGGTTCACAGAGGTGAAGTGGCTACACTTTGTAAAGTCACGTGAGTTTCTGGTGCTACTATAATTGACATCTGTTAAGCATTTGCTATCTTCCAAGGATGGTATACAAGCTGGCTTGTAATTTACTTAATTCTGCAGTAATTGGGACCATGGAGTATTGACAGCAGGGGTAGACAAATAGATAACTGGAACTTACAGAACTTATTAATTAAATGGTTAAAATCTCCTATGTTCTTACTGGGTATTTGTTTCCTTGATCTATCAGTTTCTAAGAGGGCTTAGATCTGCCTTTTGTAAACAGGACATCATTGGATTTTGCTCTTTTATTTGGTCTGACATCCTTTATCTCTAAACTCATTCATTGAGATTAATGTATCTTTATTTACTTTTCTCATCTTCTAATGGGCATTGTATTTTTGTACTCCCCCCCTCTTTTTTTTTTTTAAACATCTTTGGGATCGACCCCCAACTGCCTGCCTCTGTTCATTTGGAAATTATAGGTTCTATGCCTTTGAATATTTTTTCAATTGTTACGTTGGCCATTCTAACCTAATAATTTGTCTGCTGAGTTCTCGGTTTCAATTAGCATATTTTTCATTTTCAGAAATTGTATTTGGTTCTTTTTCAGGTTTACTAGTTCCCACATAATATCAAGTTTCTCTTTTAGTTTATGAATATATCAAGGTTATTTTATGTTGTGTGTCTGATGATCCCAATATCTTTGAAGGTCTGTTTCTACCATCTCTCAGTTCTATGTGTTCTCCCTCGTGGTGCCTTGTTACCTTGTGTGTTTGGTTATTTTTCACTGTGAGCAGCTTGCATTTCCCTAGAAATTTGTAGGAATTATTTGAAGCCTGTGTTGACATTGACAATATGCATTTATTTCTGTCAATAATGTGCTGGTACTACCCCCCCACACCACTTTAAATTCTTTGTTTAAGGATTTTAGGATTACATAAGTAATGTGATTTGACTTCGGATTTCAGAAAGGGGCTGGCTTGCAGATTGTGAATTTTTTTTTTTTTTTTTTTGAGAGAGAGAGAGAGAGAGAGAGAGGGAGTGCTTGTGTGCAGGAGGGGCAGAGAAAGAGAGAACCTTAAGCAAGTTCCATGCCCAGTGCAGAGCCCAACACAGGACTTGATCCCATGACCGTGAGATCATAACCTGAGCTGAAATCAAGTCGGATGCTTAACCAACTGAGCCACCCAGGCGCCCTGAAAATTATGAATTAAAAAAAATTCTTTAAACGTTTATTTATTTTTGAGAGACAGAGAAAGACAGAGCATGAGTGGGGGAGGAGCAGAGAGAGGGAGACACAGAATCCGAAGCAGGCTCTAGGCTCTGAGCTGTCGGCACAGAGCCCTACAAGGGGCTCAAACTCTCAAGCCCTGAGATTGTGACCTGGGCCAAAGTCTGATGCTTAACCGACTGAGCTACCCAGGCGCTCTGAGCCTGTGCATGAGAGCAAATGCTAGAACAAAAAGACACAATAGTTTTGTTTTTGTTTTTGTTTTTTTTTTAGCTCTGATCACAAATTTGTATTCCTCTGCTTGTCTTTGAGGACCTTTCATAATCTGATCACATTGTATTCACCCACTCTCTTTTTCCTGACATACGTGCCCCGAAATAGTCCTTCTGGGCATCTTCATGATCTCTTTAGTTTGTGACTTGCCGCAGCGCAGTGAAGAAGCAGTGACCACCGTCGTGGGCCCTCAGAGCCTAGGCTCAGATCCTGAGAGAACTGTAGACCTCCGGCAGGTTACCCACCCTCTCCTGGGCTTCTGTTTCTTTACCTGTAAACTGGCAAAGAACAGTAGGCAGTTTGCAGGGTTGGGGGATTCTATGAGTCAATGCAGGTAGAACAGGTGAAGTAGGGCCTGGCACATAAAATTGCAGGTGTTGGGGTGTCTGGGTGGCTCGGTCAGTTGAGTGTCTGACTTAGCTCGGATCATGATCTCGTGGTTCATGAGTTCGAGCCCCACGTTGGGCCCTGTGCTGACAGCTCAGAGCCTAGAGCCTGCTTCCGATTCTGTGTCTCTCTTTCTCTCTGCCCCCTCCCCCACTTGCACTCTGTCTCTCTCTCTCTCTCTCAAAAGTGAATAGACTTTAAAAAACATTTTTTTAAACTGCAGGTGTGTTTTAGCTGTTACTACTAATCTCCCCTATGTAGTGGGTTGTTATTAGTTCCCTATAGCTCATCTGTAAACTGGGAGAGGATCCTTGGGAATAAAATAGTTTTATTATCACTTTTAAATTTTTTATTTATTTTTAAAAATGTTATTTGATTATTTATTTTGAGAGAGAGAGAGACACGGAGAACACAAGCAGGGGAAGGGGCAGAGACAGAGGGAGAGACAATCCCAAGCAGGCTCCGCGCTGTCAGCGAGACCCTGACGTGGGGCTCGATCCCACAGACTGAGAGATCCTGACCTGAGCCAAAATCAAGAGTTGGGTGTCCAACTAACTGAGCCACTCAGGCGCCCCTAGTTTTTTAAACCAAATATTGTCACTTTGTTTTTTGTTTTTTGTGTGTGTGTGTGTGTGTAATTTCAAATTTTTATTTAAATTCCAGTTAGTTAACGTACATAAATAAAATAGTTTTAAAAAGTACCTAACGGGGTTGCCTGGGTGGTTCCATCGGTTGGATGCCCGACTCTTGATTTTGGCTCAGGTCATAATCTCGCAGTTGGTGGGCTCCAGACCCCGGGGCAGGCTCTGAGCTGACAGCTTGGAGTCTGCTTGGGATTCTCTGCCTCCCTCTCTCTGTGCCCCTCCCCCGCTTCACGCTCTCTCCCTCTGTCTCTCTCAGGATAAATAAGCTTAAAAAAAAAAAGTACCTAACACAGTGCCTGGCACATAGTAGGGCTAATTTTCTGGAATGGCAGTTTTCCTGCTGCCATTTTAAGAGGGCGATAGCGCCCTCTCTACTGAGGTCTAGGGCTTCGTTTGTCCCAGTGGAGAGACAAGTGCTTTGCGTTTCAAGTCTCAAGGGCAACGAAATGGCTCAAAATGTTGAAAGACAGAGGAACGAGCAACCCTACCCACCTGAGCAAAGGTAGTAACTAGCTCCTGAGACCGAGGGGATGGACCGGTGGCTGATTCTGTGAGAATTGAGCTCCAACTGACCCATGGTAGCAAGATTTCGGACTGGATGGAATGTGACTCCGGCTCCGGTGTTTAAATAGGGCTGGACTGTGGGGATTTGGTCCATAAGCATCTTAGTGGACAGCGTGAGGATCAGAGGCCTTTCTCCAAGTCTTAGGGATAATTCTGGAGAAGTTCCCTCTAATCTTGGCTGTTTGAGGAGGATGAAGAAATATGATGCTTCCTATCTCTTGGTGTCTTGGAGGAAATTTATAGTGATACATTGTATGTTTTATTTTCTCAATGGAGGGCAGGGATGTGTGTGACCTTCCTCTGTAAATCTCACAACCCTTTCATTAGTACTTTTCCATGTTGAATTGAATCATTAAATTTTAGAACTGGAAGGGCTCGTAGAAATTATCCCGAGTACTGACAGTAATGAATTATTCTGAAGGCCAATGATACCATCCTATTTGATTCTTTTTGTCCTATGTGTCTAAAATAAATCCTGAAGTCAGGAAGTTTCTTCTCTAAGGACTGGGCTTAGGCTGAAAGGTGGGCCCAGGTAAACATGTAATTTATCTTCAAAGAACATTTTCTTCTCCACAGCCCATTGTAGCCCACGGGCACTGACGTTCTTTTGGGAAAGACTAGGAGAACCACTGCTTTTGATGTGATTACAGCAGAAGGGTTGAGGGTCCACCAGATTGCACCAGCTTCCGGAAATCCTGCCTGCTAGACTGGAAAAGGCACGACCCAAGACAGGTCTCTGGAGCAGGCCCATTAGTTAGCCAGCTGGAGAAGGACCAGAGCCTCTGCAGACAGAGTAGTGTTCTGACATGTAGACCTAGACAAGAATGGTTGTCAACCAGTCAACTCCAGCCTGCCCTGGGCTCATCTGTGACTTAGCTTTCCAATCTCTTCGGTGTCCATTCTTTTCCTTTCAATATCCACTCCATTTTCCCTGCACCCAAAGTTCTCACGCAATAGTTCCTTATGTGCCCCTTTGTTAAGGGGCACCCTGGGTGGCTCAAGTCAGTTAAGTGTCCGACTCTTGATTTCGGCTCAGGTCATGATCTCATGGTTCATGAGTTCGAGCCCCACATTGGGCTCTGTGCTGACAGCGTGGAGCCTGCTTGGGATTTCTCTCTCCCCCTGTCTCTCTCTGCCCCTCTCTGGCTCTCTCTCTCCCCTCTTCTCTCTCAAAAATACACAAACATAAAAAGAATTTGCTATGTTATGAACTGTTCTTATGAAAAAATGCTTATTCACATAAAATTTTGCTTACAATTCTAGTGGGTCCACTGACAATCCTGGATTCCTTTGTTGGATTCCTGCTTAAGAATACCCACCCTTGAGTAACGTACCTGATAGTGATTTAATGCATTACCTCTTCTGTTTCTCAGAAACACAGCTGCTGTTCTACTATGAGGTAGACAGTCTGAGAGTGAGGATAGGGACTTGAGTTTGGGATGGGGTGCGGAAATGGGTCTGTGCTGTTGGTTGTTAGAGGAGGTAAGCGAATCTAAAAAACACTAGGACTTGGGGCGCCTGGGTGGCACAGTCAGTTAAGCGTCCGACTTCAGCCAGGTCATGATCTCACGGTCCGTGGGTTCGAGCCCGCGTCAGGCTCTGGGCTGATGGCTCAGAGCCTGGAGCCTGTTTCCGATTCTGTGTCTCCCTCTCTCTCTGCCCATCCCCCGTTCATGCTCTGTCTCTCTCTGTCCCAAAAAAAAATAAATAAACGTTGAAAAAAAAATAAAAAACACTAGGACTTATTCTGCCTATCCCACAGTCTGAGCAGTATTGTTTCAATTGCACTATTTTAACCTGTTTTCACATTAGAATTACTAATACTTAAAAAATATTAACGTGCATGCCCTGCTCACTGAAATTCTCCTTTTATTAATATGAAATGGATCCTAGGCATCAGTGTTTTAAAAATTTAAATGGCTTTATTGAAGTATAATTGATGTAAAATAAAATGCATAAATTTAAGTATATAGTTTGGTGAATTCTATGTATGAAACCCATGAACGTACCCATCATCCCCAAAGTTTTCCCTGAAATTACAGGCAAACATTTTCCTGAGGAAAGTAATGGCTTCATCACGTTATCCCAAAGGGGAGAAGAATCAAAGCCACAGCTGAAGACTGGCTTTTTGGGAACCCATTCATTCATTCAACATATTGTCAAAATCAGAACCCAGTTAACAATAATGGAGACGATTTGAGAAGTTAATGTACCAGATACTATGTGTCTATAGTATGTGTACTATGTGTACCAGATACTACAGGCACTTTATGTGTATTATCTCTGACCCATACAAAAATTCTGAAATGTAAATACATCATGTCAGTTTTACAGATAAGGGAACTAAGGCTCAGAATGAAGTGACTTGCCCGATGCCACATATTATGTAGGTATTTGCAAAAGCGAGTGTTCGGTAGGAGATCTGCTACAGTGAACCTGTGCTTCAGCCTCTAGGCCATGATGCCTTTAGTAATACCAAGTTACCTAATTCTGCTCAGAACAAGTTAAGCTTGAAATACCAGGGCTGAACAGGAACCGAAAGAGTGAAGTCAAAGACATCTTTTTTTTTTTTTTTTTTTTTTTTTTTACAATTCTCTTCTAACCAATGAGAAATCATTACAAAAGAGAAAGTACTGCCTTTAAAAGACGCAAGAGAGCACTGTGCCCTCAAGAGGTGTGGTAGGTTTTCTCAAGTTGTTATCTAACCACAAACCAACTGTCTATCATTACACTGCATTTTAGAGGACATCTATGATTGGTTGGCTAAGAGAGCAACATTTAAATTTAAAGACCAAAACAACCAGGGGTCATTTTCAGTGAGAAAGATAAAGCTTTGTTATTAGAGAAAACTCCAGCTGGAGTCTGAGATTAGGCATTAAAACCCTTACCATTACCTCACTAACTGGTGTACTACTATTAATTTCTTCATCAAGAAACCAGCCCCTATTTTAAGTAAAACCCACTGCAAAGATATGTTAAAAACCACGTGAAGGCTCTTTGTAAACTGCAGGGGATTACAAACAAGCTAGTAAATACAAATATTTATAGCTTAAGATTTAATTAAAAAATTAGTCTCAAAACAGAAAGCAAAATTTGCCTGTGTACAAAGGTTATGCCAGGAGAAGGTGGCAGAGTCAGAAGCAGCCACAAGTCCTGATGCCTAAGTCCCTACTTGCCGCTGGATCACATATAGCGTTAATGTTTTCTGCCTCCAGTTTTTCCCTCTGCTGGTCTACTGGGCCACTAAGTGCACTGTATCCTCAGTACTTTGTTTATTCTGGAGAAGACATACACAATAAAACCTATAAAAGAAAAAAAGCGGGCCAGATGACTTTACAGAAAGGAAACCATGGTTTCAAGTTATGGATTGAAAAATGACTTCCTCTTGGTACATTTACTGTACTTCATTCTGAGTCTGGGATGCATCCTCAGCTTAAGGAGATAGAAAGATTAATGGAAAAAAAAAACATTTATTTCAGGCAATATAAGTTCTTCTGACAAATACAGCAAGATAGTAAGCATTAAAATTTTAGAGAACTTGAAATGCTGAAATTCCTATAATCCAATCATCTTTTCCTCAGTAATAGCTTCTATTACAGAAAGTTTCACTTAATAGATAAGGCTGAAAATGACATTGTTTCAAATTTTATACCCTCTATTTTATGTTCATGAAGTAAAGCACTACAGAACTATACAGAGCCACCAAATCAGCAATATAGAATTTCAGGTTTTTTTTTTTTTGTTGTTGAAACTCACTTTATTTAAAAAAAAACAGTCATGAACAATAAATTACAATCATTTCCCCCTTTTATAAATTCTTCATAAAATATATTTGACAATTTTAAAAGAAAATTTCAAAAGTTGCTTTCATTTTTGAAGTGCTGATGACTTATTTTTTGACCATTTTGTCATGCTGGTGAATTATTTTGTAGCTGCTACAATAGTTTGATTGATAAACATTTTACAATTAAAAACAACAACAACAACAAAGAGGAAAAAACAGACCAGCAGAAAGAACTATTCAGTGTGCTATTTATCTGACACTTAACACTTACTTCATCATAATGACAAAGTATCCCTTAGCACCAAAAATCTACAGGAACCCCATCTTTCTAAGTGACATCTAGTGCAAAATAACATTCTAGGAACTAACTGTACAACCCCATATTTTAACTGGCCACAGCTGCCTATGAGCTTATTTGAAATATTTGGTCTTTTTTCAATTAAGACAAATTTCATAAAACACTATAAACCATGGCAAGAGACTCTGAGGAATAATAATTGTTTATTGAGTACCTATTATGGGCAAGGCACTGTGCACAAATTCTCGCTTTCGTTTTTCCTCTAGCAAATATCCAGGAATTTCCAAGTATCGCTAACCTTTTATTTCTTACTCCTGGCTGGAAAAGGCTTGTAGGGTTATATACCATTTTTAAACTGTCACTTTATCAACTGACCTTTAGTGCTGAGCTCACAGTAGGTACTTAATAAATACCTCCTGACCAAAAGAACAAATAGAGACAAAGAATTTACTATCATTTTGCTTGGTATCATAGGCTATTTTAGAATACAAGGACTGAGAAAATTCCAGAAGAAACCTCCTGATCACCTCATACCTTTGCTGCCAATGAAAGAAAGATTTCCACTTCACAGGTGAAATCTTTCAAAATAGGTAATTGTTAGCTATTTTAAATGAAGCAAGACCAAAACTATGTACTTAGGGAACCATGACTCTAAGCACATAGATATTTGAAGAGCAAATGAAGCACCGGCATGCTATCACCTGAATCATCATGAATCTCTGCTGAAGTGCCACCTTACTGGTGTGACACTAGAATACTTTTCACTTCCAATAACTCAATCCCCTTGGCCAGATCTGTGTTACAGTAATTTGGTGATCCAGAGGGTCAATGGTCATGAGGTTCCAGTGTATTCCACCTCTAATTTCCAAAAAGCTTCTTGTATGTATTGGCTTGAAAGTGATGTTAAAAGTATATGATTTTTTTATTTTAAAAGGTTTATTAAAAAAAATAATAAAAGGCTTTAGTTCAATAAAGCCTTTCAGTCCAAATTTCAAACTTCCAGATCAAGTAACACATAGTTCAGAAATTTTACATACTCTAATTTTTTGTGCTTTTTCACCTTCTCTAGTCCCCAAATACACTTTAAGGAAAAAATTATGTTAGCAAAATTCCAAAAGTTGTAGAAGTTCAAAAAAACTGAGGAGACACATTGGGTGCCAACTATGCTTCAATTAAAAAAAAAACTCAAGAAAAAAAAAAAGCGAGGAGACTATGCAAACTATTAACAATTTCAGTATTCTAATACTTTTTTTTTTTTTTACTTTGACCAAAGATTCTAGTGCTTTATAAAGACTAACCTAGATACAATGGTCTTAAAGTCTATCTAACCTTAAAGGCTAATATTCTGTTTTAGGAAAACTTTCCTTAGATTTTAATTATCTGCATGTATATAGGAAAACAAACTGGAGACAACCATACAGGGTTAAAAATCAAACTAACTTCAAGAGTAACAGTCTATTGGTTTTTTACATAGACCATACCAAGTGTGATTGTATAAAATCAATAATGTTTCTACTTGAAAGATATAATTGATGCCACAACATTTTATCCATTTGTCACACTGTATAGGTATCATCTCCCACTTTAGAAAAAGGTGATCAACATTTAACACAACCATATCACTATCATTACTGTGTCAAATTAGACAAGAGAAAATAGCATTAGTGCTAAAATGAAAGGAATTCCAGTGATTACACAAGAGACCATATCAGGGCAGGCGATGTGAGGGTAGATTTCTTTTGATCTCTTCAACTTTATGCTGAGGCTTAGACAAAGTCTTGAAATCAAAAATTAATATATCAAGTAGGGCAGTTCATATATAGCAAAGTTTTCAGAAACAGAGGAATCCTGTGTTCAGATTTATATCAGATTGCAGATGCTCAAGTGCAGACATGTTCCAGTGCAGTGGTTTAATTGGTTAATTGAATGCTTGGTTACTTAAAGAAGGTGATTGAATCAAGGTCCTTGCCAACCTGCTACCACATGATTGCATGGCTAATTCAACTCCTGCAGCTATAGGGCACTGGAGAGCTCAAACATACTTCAGCAGCTTTGGATCACTTAATTTTACGTTTAGATTATTTTAGACCCTCCAAAATGATGCCTTAAAAAAAAGCTGTATAATATTACAAAAATAAAAAATGTGGTATGATTTCATTAGAGGGAAGGACAGGGTAGGAAGATGAGGGAAGGTTCTTTTATTTTTCATCACTGATTTCACCAGCAAATCTCAAAAACCCAAACCTACATCAAATAATTTAAACAGAAGTGGCATTTTCGTCATATGGAATGCAAAATGCACACATTCACATACTTACATATACATAAATATATACATATATGTTTCCTTTACAAAGCTTCAAAGGTTGCATTACCAGCATGCAAACCTCTTCTTCCATGGAAATTCCTAATACTGACAAGGAATGTCTAAAATACTTAGAGACTTATTTCCAGAAAACTGGACTTTCTTCTCCTCTTGGCTCTTAGATAATTTTCCTGCCAAACTTCCAATGATCATTTTAAAAAATGTACACCCACATTGGTAATACACACTTAAAACATACTAACAAAATGGCCAGCTTGGACTTAAGAAAAATGAAAAAAAAACACCCCACAATAAAATCTAAACCCTTAGAAGGTGGAGTTTAGCTTTTTATATTCTTTTTCAGCCACATTATGTTGTTGCATCACTGTGAAAACATAAGCAGCATACCATCCGAGATATTTGCAAACAATGTATGTGTCACGTTTCCCAGCTGCTATCTTTAAATGCAATTTGTACTAATCTGAGTTCTAGTTCAAAAGCATCTGGGCGATCCTGAGGGTTTGCAGCCAGCATTTCCTTAATCAGTTGTTTCATTCGCCCATTCATAGACTTTTTCTTCACAGGAATGAGAAGTTCCATTTTGGGATTTTCCAGAAGCGCCTCTCCAACGGGCACAATCTCAGTTCCTTGTTTTACATAACTCCCTAAGAGTTCCTTCTTTGTCTCTGTGTCTATGAATGTGATCCTTTCCAGCATTGCCCAGATGATAATCCCCAGAGCAAAGATGTCAGCTTTTGCTGTGTAATGTCCCTCCCACACTTCAGGTGCCATGTAGAAATCTGTTCCACACGCTGTGGAAAGGAAACACTTGTTTACACTGACAGGTTCTTCTGGGTTCTGCCCAGAGGCTGAACAAACTTTACTGAGACCAAAATCGGCCACTTTCAGTGTGGGTTCCAAGTCACTGGTATCCAACCTGCTTTGAGAAATCAGGATGTTATCAGGCTTAAGATCTCGGTGGATGATCTGGTTTTTATGCAAGAAAGCCAGAGCACTGCTCAGCTGAAGCATAAAGCTGGTGTTAGTTTTACGATTGGGTTTCCTGGACAACAGATACTCATTCATATCTCCGCCGTCGCAAAAATCCATCACAAACCACAAGTAATAGGCGCTTCTGGGATCAAAGGCAATTTCTCCTTTTAATGAAGTCTCTACAAGCTATAAGAGGGAAAAAATAAATGGATTACAATCATCTGCACAGTTTATAAAATTCAGCTATAGGGGCACCTGGGTGGCTCAGTCGGTTAAGGGTCCAACTTCAACTCAGGTCATGATCTCATAGTTTGTGAGTTCGGGCCCTGCGTCGGGCTCTTTGCTGACAACTCAGAGCCTGGAGCCTGCTTTGGATTCTGTGTCCCCTCTCCCTCTGTTCTCCCTGCTCACGCTCTCTCTCAAAAATAAATAAAAAACATTAAAAAATTTAAAATTCAGCTATAGAAAATAAGTGACTGGTTAAGTGAGACTCCCAATTTTAAGTGGAAATTCTGTGAATGTTTTATTTGGTCAGTGCTTTTATATGTGCATTTTATTTTAAACTTCAATAAAATGGCTTGGGGTGCCTGGGTGGCTCAGTCGGTTAAGCATCTGACTTCGGCTCAGGTCATGATCTCATGGTGGGTGAGTTGGAGCTCCGCATCAGACCCTGTTCTGACAGCTCAGAGCCTGGAGCCTGCTTCCAGATTCTGTGTCTCCCTCTCTCTCTGCCCCTTCCCTGCTCATGCTGTCTCTCAAAAAAATAAACATTAAAAAAAAATTTTTTTTTTAAATTAAATAGCTTTAAGGGTGCCTAGCTGGCTTAGTTGGTAGAACATAGGACTCCTTATCTTAGGGTCATGAGTTCAAGCCCCACATTGGGTATAGAACTTACAATCAATCAATCAATCACTCAATCAATAGCTTTATTTTGAAAAGTGTCCAACTGGCTATACATTTTGTGTGTGTGTTAATGGAGCTGAACTCTACCCACCTAGCTAATAGCTTCATGAAAAGTCAAAGTTTTTGGGGCGCCTGGGTGGCTCAGTTGGTTGAGCAACCAACTTTGGCTCTGGCCATGATCTCATGGTTCATGAGTTTGAGCCCCGTGTCGGGCTCTGTGCTGACAGCTCAGAGCCTGGAGCCTGCATCGGATTCTGTGTCTCCCTCTCTCTCTGCCCCTCCCCCACTCATGCTCTGTCTCAGAAATAAATAAACATTAAAAAAAAAAAAAAGTCAAAGTTTCAGCAGCCAGATCTGGGAGACTGCCAGCTGGGATATAAACATCCATTAGGAATTTCTATTCAATTAAATGGCCTGAAATAACTTTCTTGTTCACTGGACATACACTATCAAATAATCTGTGATATTAAGAGAAAAATGATCAAGGAACACTAGTTGTTACAGAAATAAAGCCTTCCTGTAGCCACTGATAAAAATAAAGACTGACATTATTGCTTCATAAACTTCTACAGACAGAACGCAAATACATTGGCAATCACTGGAGGCTTCTAAAACCAATTTATAAAAAACATTTACATTTTGAAATAAAAATTCAAATCTGAGTTTGTAGATTTCTTTTATACAAGCTGAAAACCTAGAACAAATTGCTATTTCATTTGTTATGATTATCTAACTATAACTCTATTACCTTAAATTCAAGAATATTAACTACTTCACTGAATATGAATTGTCATTCTAAAATATAGATACAGTGCTTTGAAAGCATTTGTCCCATAGTGTCCTTTTCAAACCCACTGAATAGAAGCTCAGTAGGGAAGATGAAGAGTTGTTAAAGAATGAATGAACTGGGGGGGCACCTGGGTGGCTCAGTCGGTTGAGCCTCCGACTTTGGCTCAGGTCATGATCTCATGGCCTGTGAGTTCGAGCCCCGCGTTGGGCTCTGTGCTGACAGCTCAGAGCCTGGAGCTTGCTTCAGATTCTGTCTCCCTCTCTCTCTGCCCCTAACCCACTTGCATTCGGTCTCTCTCTCAAAAATAAGTAAATATTAAAAAAAAAATTTAAAAGAATGAATGAACTGCTAATTTTATGTTTAAGTCCACTAGTACATCCTCTTGTCATTTTGGAGGGCAGAAGCAAAGAGCACCTTTTCATGCCATCTCCCCCAATGGCAAACAGCTGTAATTGCAACTGTCTGCAGATGTCTTTGGCATGCATTTTCTTTGTTGTATGTGTTTGCCAGTGAGCCAGAACAGTCTAGAAAGGTACAGATCACACAATTATTTACCAAGTGCACTATTACTAAATATGCTGAGATTAAAGACCAGCGTCATCACTCCTTCATTTCCTCTCTTCTGTCTTTACTCTCAAAATCAAACTTCCTAAATAGCTTTGAGCAATGCAGAGTCCTAAACCATTCAAAGAATGGTTTAGAATAAGGCCAGATAAGTAAATATTTTAGGCTTGATAAGCCACATAAGTCTCTGTTTCATATTCTTTTTCATTTTTTTCTTTTTCTTAAAAACTCTTTAAAAATGTAAAAACTGGGGGCACCTGGGTGGCTCAGTCAGTTAAGTGTCTGACTTTGGCTCAGGTCATGATCTCATGGTTTGTGAGTTCAAGCCTTGCACCAGGCTCTCTGGGCTCTCTGCTGACAGCGAGGAGCTTCTTTGTCCCCCTCTCACTCTGCCCCTCCTCCCACACTCTTTCTTTCAAAAATAAACATTTAAAAAAAATGCTAAAAATTAGGTGTGCCTGGTGGCTCCGTCCATTAAGTGCCTGACTTGATTTCAGCTCAGATCATGATCTCACAGTTCGTGGGACTGAGACCCACGTGAGGCTCTGCGCTGGCAGAGCGGAGCCTGCTTGGGATTCTGTCTCCCTAGCTCTCTGCACTTCCCCTGCTCACATTCTTTCTCTCTCTCAAAATGAATAAACAAACTTAAAAAAAAAAAAAGTAAAAACTATTTTTAGCATCTGGGCCATATAAAAACTAGCTGAGGGCTATAGTTTGAGGGTCACTGGTTGAGAGCTATAGAAGTACAGTGCCCAATCTGCTTATTTCCACGTGTAGAGGATGTCATCAGCCATAGGTTCTCTTGGCTCAAGTCCTTCAATAGCTTCCCTGATCTCTTTGGATACAATCTAAGCTCTTTAACATGGGCTATGGGATCCTCTAACCTTGCTGATATTTCCAGTCTCATCTAAAACAACTCTCCCAGTATAGTATAGCCTTATTATCTTCTTTCACTTCTTAGAATGTTTTGTACTTTTTGCTTTAAGATATTTGTACGTACAGTTCTTTCTGGCTGTGAAGTTTTCTCACTCACTCACCTGGCTAACTCCTCTTTATCTTTCACGTTTCCACTGTTTCAGTTGAAACAGTTCCTGTGTGTGTGTATGTATGTATATATATTTGAGAGACAGTGGGGGAGGGGCAGAGAGAGAAGGAGAGAGAGAGAATCCCAAGCAGGCTCCACACTGTCAGTGTAAAGCCTGACGTGTGACTCGAACCCACAAACCATGAGATAAGACCTGAGCTGAAGTCGGAGGCTTAACCAACTGAACCACCCAGGTATCCCTCAGTTGAAAGTTCATAATTCCTGAACCCCAGAATTATGTCAGGTTCTCTATCATATGCTCCTATATCATCCTGTACCTCTCATTCACGACACTTATTATAAATTATACAGACTGGCCACTAAGTTCCTATGGTGAGACTACATCCTCTGTTAATTATTTGTTTTACATTTTCTTCTAGGTAAGGTTTTTAGCTATTAGGAACTGGTTTAATCTTTTAGAACAAGGAAAATACTTAGGAAAAACACAGAGAAAAACAAAAATTCGTGTAAAGAATGGAGAAAGCCAGGGATAGGGACTCTGTGGTCACATTATATATTTAATTGTTTTTATCAGACGTAAATTTAGAGAAGGTATTTGCTAAATGTGTTGATCAATGTCTGGTGAACTAAATAAATCCATAGAAAAGACAATTTTAACAATGACCTACTATTGAGTACTTCCTATGTGCCAAATATTATACCTGCATCATCTCTAATTTTGACAACTCCCATGGAAGGTAAAAATTATTTCTATTTTACGTCTGAAGATACAGATGCTAGGAAGACATGAGCTATTTAGCCAAGGTCATACAGCTAGCAAAAGTGCTATAAGTCGAACACAGGTCTACCAAGCTTTCAAAGATGTAAGAGTACAAATAAAAAGGTGCTTTAGATTAAAAAAAAAAAAATCACTGAATCAAGTCTGGAAGTACTTTACATCTTAAAGCCTTGAAAGACCACCTAATGCCTAGTTACTATGAAGGTTGCTTGATCTGGATCAAGGATACCATCAGCAATAAGTCATTTATTTAAACGTCTTTGTATCTGTAGTCCAAGAGAGATTATATATCTTGGTCTCCAAAATTCAATGCAAAGTTCAGCAAGGTCCTATTCACTTTTAAGAGGGAATGTGGTGAGACTGTTTCTAATATTTCCTATCAGTGCAATGGACATAATAAGCACTTTTAGAAATGTAAATAATAAATCAAATAGAGGCTAAATAGTTGGGCTTTATAGTCACTGCCTTAAGAGGTTTCATGGCAGAGCATGCTAAACTATGATATAAATTAGGTTCTCAAGATTGATATTTGTTTACCATATGATGAAACCTGCAGGTTTCTAATTACACAGATTAATGTGTTTGTCTTCCTTCTTGTTCCTAGTCCAAAAGCTTTTGTTATTTTAAAATCATACTTCTGTACCCTGATGGTAAATTCTGAATTTAGACATACTCATAGAAAGTTATTTCTTTTTCCAAGAATGACTGGACTTAAGAAATTTTCGTCGGGCCTTTAACTACCTATGTTTTAAATACCTTTTCTATGCAGCAAGTATAGGCCTCCTAGAGATTTTGATCTATGTCAGAAGCCAACCTAAAAAAATCTAGCAAATCTTTTCTGTTTTCCTATGTTAATGCTTTCTCCAGGTCTACAAAAAAAGTAATTTGGAGGCAAGAGTAATTTGGAAGTTAAGGGAACACAAGTTTTAGCAGTCAGATAGTCTCCTATATTCAGCTTCCAATTCTGTCACTTGCTAGATAGGCGACTTTAATAAATTCATTATTTATTCTAAGCCTCAGTTTCTTCATTTGTAATGATGATGATAATAATACCACCTTCACAAGACTGTTCTGAGCAACTGCCTTTAAAGCACTTAGCACAGAGCACAGAACTGAGTAGGAACCCAAACGTTAGCTATTAGCACTATTAATAACATTCAAGTGCTATGCCACATACCTCATGAAAATTAACTGGAGTTGCATGGTTAAGAAACCACGTAACCCTCTAAAACAGCAGAGGCTTTTGTTCAAACTACTGATTTATAAAGAAATGCCCAATTATCTATATGGGTACTGCTATTGATTGTGGAGTTTTCATTTCTTCTGTCTTCAGTTCCCCAAAAGATTGATTTCAAATAAATGAATTTATTAGACTCTGATCTCAATCACTTCTCTAGTTCCTACATTGCCCCATTCCCATGCAGATTGGCAAGTATCATGGCATAACAGGTGGCTTATGTTATTTTTAGGTATTTGCATCATAGGTTTAAATAAAACCTTGTTTTAAAGCAAACATCTACTCAGTTCTTGGCAGACCCCTATCTACTCCTAACTATATAAACACCTGCATTTAAAAGTACAAGTTTATCTGACGCTTTTATTTCTCTTTTTGCTGACCAATGCTATGTTCAAGTAACTTCTATTTCCCATTCAACCACACATACCTGTAAATAAAGGGAAGAATTAGAGCCATGGGACATTTTTTGCACCATCCCATCTTTTTGTAAGATGCATTCCTCCAAGTGAATCACATTTGGATGTTGGCTCTTGATACTGCTTAGGGCCCAGAACTCACGCAGGGCTAATTCAACATTTTCAGGTGCATGGCATCGAATCTTCTTCACTGCCACCCGTGCAGAGGTCTTTCTGATGACTGCTTCATACACAACACCGTAACTGCCTCGGCCTACCTCCCGTATTAGATCGTACTTTGGCTGGCTACTCACCATCTTCAAGGTCAAAGTTTCTGGAAAAATCAACAAAGTTTGCTCTGTTGAAATTAAGTATACTTACTGGCTTATATACCTTCTTATGTATAATTTAGTTATCTGTTTCACTGTTTGTACTGCTTGAAGGGTAACTGTTATAACTTAGGCAAATCTAAATATTTTAATAATAATAATAATAATAATAATAATAATAAATCAGCTAACACTTAGGTAGTACTTACCATGTATCAGGAACTGTTCCAAGCACTTTATAATATTAAATTCATTTAATCCTCACAACAATATTTTGAAGCAGACACTATTATGGTCATTTTATAGATGAGAAAACTAAAGCACAGTTTAAGCAACATGTCTAAGGTCAAACAGCTACCAACTGGTGGACCTGGGATTTGAAACCAGGTCATCTGGCTCTGACCCTCATAACTGTAACCACTACGTTATACTGCCTCTTACACAAACTGCTTCAAAATATTACTGTTAAAAACAAACCAAAAAATTTGTTTTTTCTTGATCAGTAAGTAAAAATGATAAACAATACTCCAGCTTCTCCTTAAAGCTGACACACACACACAAGTTCACAAAAATGTCAACACAAAAACAAAAAACCCCCACAGTTAGAAATACAAACACCTGGCTTGGGCTTAAGGACTGAAAGTGAACCACATTACATATAGAACTGAAAATGTGTAGTTGTTCTTTTTTTTTTTTAGTAAACTGTCAAACTGTATATGTCCTTAATTAAATTTTATGTTATTTCCTCATTTCTTGCAAAATAAATGAAAAGAAAGTTTGTGGAGAAAAATGGTCTTTTAAAAATAAAGCAAGCGCCTGGGTGGCTGAATAGGTTGAGCAACAGATTCTTGACTTTGGCTCAGGTCATGATCCCAGAATCCTGGGATTGAGCCCTGCATCTGGCTCTGCGCTGAACATGCATCCTACTAAAGATTCTCTTTCTCTTTCTCTCTCTCCCCCTCCCTCCCTCCCTCCCTCCCTCTGCCCCTTTTCCACCCAAGCTCTCGCTCTCTCAAAATAAATAAACTTAACAAAATAAAATAAAACAAGCTACTTAGAATATGGTTACCTTTCTGTTGTTGAGTTTGACAACAGCTATTTAGATCTAGACCATTTTTGCCACCAAAACCTTCTCCTCCATATGAAGGGGTTCTCTGGCAGAGATCTTTCAACTTGAAAAATCATTTAAAGGCAGAAGCAAAGGCCCTACCCAGAAATGCTCGTGAGTTGTATCAAGAAAGTCGAAAGCATGCCACCTCATTCTCCAAAAAATGCTGAGATTCTCATGAGCTTCGGGAACAAATCTCATTTGCAGCTGGCCACGATGCGCAAGAGATCGTGCAATCTTCATAGCGTACAGTTTGGGGGGTACAAGAAGCTACTGACTCTTGACCCTGAAAAACTGGGTCCAGCTACTCTAAGTCCATAGGGAAGATTTAATAAAGAAAATGAAAGCTTCAGAGATTACTTCTTCGTCCCACTTCCTCTAACTGGAACCCCCCCCCCCTTCAAATTCCTATTGCATTTCCTAGTGTCTGATTTCCTGCCACGGAATCCGTGCCCCAGGTCCACAGCAGCCTTTCTTTCCCGCTCTCCGTGGATCGCCCATTACTATCCGTGTCAAAGTGGCTCGTGGCCTGCAGGCTGGCCCGTACCCCCACACGAAAGGGCACCCCAATAAGCGGGAGGGAGGGCGTGTATGAAATCCCTGGATGCGAACCTGAGCGGCCGGCCGGCCCTTCCCGGACCCTCGCGCCGGCCCTGCTAGCCCAGCGCCGGGCCGCCGGCCGGCCCGGCCCCACACCTGCCGGGCCCGGGAAGGGCCAGCCCTGGGCAGAGGTGTTGCCCGACGCGGCGGCTCAGCGCCCCGCTCATTGGCCGAGGATCAGGCCCTCCCCCTCCTCGGCGGCGTCCTGACCAAACCCGGAGGGGATCCTCCCGAGGCCCTTCACCCCGAGGAGCCAGTCCTGCAGCTGCCCTGACTCCTGGGGCTGGCGGCTGAGGCCCAGAGCCTGGGCAGGAGGCCAGGGGCAGAAAGGGAGGCCGCAGCCGGGGCCGGTGGCCTGAGGAGTGCGGGCCGGAGGCCTTCCCTAGGAGGACTCCGCTGACAGGTCTGTGACAGGCCTCCCGGGGAGGGAGGCGCATGCAGGGCCCTCGGCTCTGCAGCAGGGCCTCTCTGCCAGGCCTGAAGGGCCAGATTTACCTCAGGGTAGCCGCCGCCGCTTCTCCCTCTCACGGGCTCTGCAGGCCGCCATTATCGGGCAGCTCGCGCCTCAGCCGCGGCGGCCTCCAGTCAGAGACCGGCGCGCGCCCCCGTGGTGCGCGCGGACACACCCCCTTACGCCGTGCGGCCCCGCCCCCCCTCCGGCTTTCCGTAGCGCGAGCCGGGACGCCGAGCGCCGTCCTTATTGGGCGCGCGCCCCGCGCTCCGCCGTCCTCCTCCCTCTCCCGAGGCTTTCAGGAGCCGGGAGTCGCCGAAGGTGTGCGCGCCCCGGAACGCACCACTAGTGCCCCTCCCCGCAGGGGTGGCCGGGTCCGGGAACGCGGAGGCCGCTGCACGCCGGGACTCGGTATCCGTAAAGCCGCAGCGGGCGCGCACGGCCCGCGGCCCCTGGGATGGTCTGCGGCAGCAGGTCCGGGCCTGGGGGTGCGCGCGCCCGGCGCGGCCTCCCCGCTCCCTCCCCGCCCCCCTTCCCACCTACCGAGCTGCGGGCAGGTGTGCGGGGGTCGCTGGGGCGGAACGCCTGGTGCATCTTCTTCGGCTCGGGCCTGGGGTGCCTGCGGGACGCGGAGCTCTTCGGCGGGCCCGCGGGGAGGCGCGGCCCGAGCTGGGAGGCCTGGCGTCCGCCCCGCCGGGAGGGAGGCTGCACCTTTTGTCAGAGTCACTGAGCCATGTTTGCGGACGGTGCAGTTGCCCAGGCGGTGGCGGCGCGGGACTGGGTGCGATCATCTGGGAGGACGCCGTCCCCTGCCCCGCCGGCGCGGTGGTATCTCCCTTAAAGAACCCGGCGCCTCATTGTTCCCGGGCCCCGGCCGCCGGGAGTCGGGGGCGCCCTGCCCGGCGCCGAGAGGAAGGGGAGGCGGTGCCGGCCCCTGGCGCCCTGCCCGGCGGCTGCCCCCGCGTGGAGTCCGGATCCAACCCGCGAGCGGCGACGGGCGGCGGTCCGAGGCAGCCGGGGCCGGGATGGACCGCGAAGACGGCTGTACTCTCGCGGCCAGACTGACAGCGGTCCGTCAGATCCCAGCCCTCAAGTCGCCTGACAGCCAGCCCGGGACTGTCAGCGACTCAGAGGCTCGGACCAATCCATTATTCAGTTAGTTACACAGATCAGTAAGCATCCGCCAGAAACGTCCGTTCCTTCTTTGCCAATTTATTCTGCATCTACTATTTGTCAATAAAGTGGCTGTTCCTCCTCCCAGTGGTGCATTGGCACGATGTGCAAAGCATCCCTGTCACCAATCTCAAGGATCAACCACTTACCCATTTTATTTTCTGTCCTCTATTTATGGACCTTCTCCCGAGAGTCTGGGACTGGGTTAGGTCTTTAAATTAGCTTTACTAATCCTGACCAAACCTCACAAGGGCAGGCTTACTAATCCTGTTTTTACAGGTGAGGAAACAGACCTGTGCCTTATTTGACCAAATGGTGTGTTTTTGTGGGGTGTGTGTGCTTTGAATACCCACTCTCCTGGTGTAACTGCCTCCCCGCGCCCCCCCCCCCCCCCCCGCCCCAAACCCAACAATACCCGGCTCTATAATCGGTTCAGACTTTTGTTGTAAATACCATCTACCATTCTTTAGCTGTCTGCTGGGAATACTGACGCTAGCCAAGGCTGTTTCTGCCGTTGAAAGTAGAGGGAAACTATGGAAGGGCTTATTACCTGTGTGGGTAACTGATCAGAATCAGGAGAGGGGTATCTCTTCTGGTCAGAAGAGCCTTTTTCCTTTTGTTGTGTCAGTAAATACAGGAATCCCTCATCTGACGCTGACTGCAGAGCTGAGACTTGAAATCCATCCCCAGAACCCCCAAAGATAGGCAGGGAGGTGAAATCAACGTGTTACGGAGGCTGAAGCTTAAATAATTTGGGGTATCTCTTCAGGAAAAACATTACAGAATGGCTCCATGAACACACTGCTGAGACCTTGGAAAGTGTCTCTAGGGGACTCAAGCTTAAGCTTCATGAGCTTCAGGGTAGATCTGCCTGGCTTATTAAGTTACAACATTATTTGTTTGCCCATAGGACTTTCACTAGACTGAGAGTTCCTGGGGACAGGAATTTTATCTATCTATGATTCGTCTCTGAAGCCTCCTCTATCTGATATGGGACCAAAACACACCTGAGGATAGTACTACATTGCTTGTGAGGAGACAAAACAATGTAACTCATTAAGAAAATCTGGCAACACATAGCCACTCTCCGTATATATTTACTATTTCACCCAGCAATCCTAAACCAAATCCTAAACTTCTTAGAATCAGTCCTAGTGATACATTGGCAAAAATACAAAAAGCTGTATGCACAAGGCTATTATTCATTATGGCATTTTTTTTTATAGCAAAACACTGGAAACTGCTCACATGTCAATAAAGAACTGGCTGAATAAATTACACTACATGCACAGGATAAAGTGCTAGGCAGCTATAAAAAGATACATGAAAGACTTCTTACATATACCCATAAACATACTAACCTGGAGTGATGTCGATATATATTGCTAGTGAAATAAAATGCATAATAGTGTTTAGATGCTATCTTCTGTATAAGTAATGGAGTGATATAAATATACATTAATTGCTTATATTTACAAGTTAGACAACGGAAGAATAAACCCCAGTCTTCTAAAAATGGTTGCCTTTGTGAGATGGAGAGGGCAGGGATGGAAATGAGACTTCTGTGAATGTACTTTATGATACAGTGACTGTTTTGGAAACTTGTAAATGTTTTGCATATTTATAAAACAAAGTTAAGTAAAGAGAATAAAACACTCCACAAAAATAAAAAACAGATGGGAGCAAATGAGCCATTACATGTCAGATTGGTGGCAAAACTACACGGAGAAAATCATTTCAAGTGGCTTTATACGTATTTTGACCGTATTTCCCTAATGGGATATAGTCGAAGGACAACTAGAACTGCATACAAATATTAAATTGCACTTTCTAGTCTCGTTGTTAGTAGTAATATTGACACTGCTGTTTTGAAACTATGATAGATATTTAAAGATCAAGCCAATAAGCATGTTAATGTCATTAGGCATCAAGAATTTCAACATGAGAAAAAGTTAAAAATATTAAACAAGCCTAGGATAATTTTAGATCTGAGTTAGATAGCAGAATGAACAAAGTACATATTGTCCTCTTAAAAAATGTGTTTTCTAGCTCTCTGCTGAAAAGGCCTAGAAACAATCACAAACCCAGTAGTAACAAACACCCCCAATGCACAGATTTGATCTCCACATACCATTTTCCAGTTTCAAAAAAAGTAAAAAGTAAGCAAAGAGAATCAAGGCTCCTTAGATAAATGGCTGGTTCCAGATCTGGATCATCTCATGCCTGGAAGCCAGGAAGCCATCAAAGACTATTGGGGTCACGTAAGGATGACTGAGGAACCGATATGAAGGGGTCCCACTGGCCAAAGATGGAACAATTTCGGCATTAAAAGAACAATAATGACTTCAGTAGGTTGTAACACATAAAATATATAAAAACCCATTAGTTAATAATAATGATACTTAAGGAAAACAGCATGTTTGTTACCCATGGAGTTTTAAAGGGAGTCAACTAATTACTGTGAACATTGATAACGAGAAATAATCAAACATTTTTTTTCTGGTCATTCCTCCGGTTATATTGTACGTAGGCAAATAGTAGGTAAAAGTTATTTTTTTGGCAGAAGAATTCCGACTAATAAATGCAAAAGAAATGATAGGATTAGAAAATCATGATTTTGCAAACCTTAGTGAAGTAATGAGTCTAGGTGAGGATCATGAAATGATGCTAAAACAATTGGATAAAGGGTGTTGGGGAATTTTGTAATGGAAAGCTTAGGCTGACAGTGCCTGAACCCAGTGATCAAACTTAACATCACCAGGATTCAGCACTCTCCAAGAAATGTTGTTGCCTTAAAAAGCAAAAAAGAAGCTAAGTCTAATCAATCCAAGATCTAATTACGGTTTACCAGAAATAAGGGAGATAGACAAATCAGCCATAACCAGCCAAACTCAAAATGTGGGACAGTCTACTACACAAGTGACCTGGTTTTTGCAACAAATTCATGGTGTGAAATTTCAAAAGGAAGACAGAACGTTAAAGCATAAAAATCAAGACACTTGCCAAATGCAATAACCTCACTTGGATCCTGATTCAAGCGAGCCACTGTCAAAAGACATGTTTGGTACGATCAGGGAAATTTGAACATGGACTGATAGATTAAATTAAGGAAGTATTGTCCTTTTTCGTTAGGTGCAATAATGGCATAGTGCCTGTGAAAATAAAAGCCTTTTTCAATTAGAATAGCACATGGATGTGTTACGGATAAAGTATAATGAGATCTGGGCTATGCTTTACAACCCCACAAGCAGTATAGCAAACAAAAAGAGGGAGGAAGATTGGTAAAATGTTGATAGTTGTTGAAACCTGGTGCTGGGTACATGGGGTGCACTATTCTACTTTGGTATATGTCTGAATTTTTCCATTATAACAAGTTAGACAACTATGCTCAAAAAATTAAATGACGGTTTTAGACAGGTGGGAACTTGGATGTAGCAATCCTGCCCCCTTGTGGCAGGTTCTATTAGTACAGCTGGTGCCCCAGCCTTTAAGGCAGGTCTGAATTCCCAGACGGGTCTAGAGCCACGTTGTAAAATCTCCCAAGAACCCTGGGGAATGAGTAGTATTAGTACACCATTTCTAAGCTGAGAAAAGGGAGAGTTAGAGGAACTCAGTAACTTAAGTTCCTAGGAAGTCATTGGTGGACCCAAGACTCCAGGTCCAAGTCCTATAAAATTGCTGTGTTTCCAGAGTTTACTTTTCCTATCTGAACAAAGGGGTCCCGTGCAAAGAGGCAGGTGGAGATGCCCCTAATTACGATAGGTCCATAGGAAGCAAATCACTGGGGAGCAATTTTGCCTGTCAAATACAGATAAATATAAATAGGTACTATAAATGTCAATAAAATAGGTAATATTCATATTCCTCCCTGTGCCAGCACTGTGCAAACAGTACACTTTTACAACCGAGGAAGCAGTGGTTCTAAGAAGACAGAGTCACACAGCTAGGAAATATCTGAATTGGGACTTGAACCCTGGTCTGACTACAATGCCCATGTGTTTTTTAATTAATTTTTTGAGATACAGTTTGCATACAGTGGAACGCTCACATCTTAAGAGTATAACGATTGTTTTGAAGTTCAGCTATTTTAACTATAGTATCCTGCTTGTCTCACTTTTAGCATGGATAGAAATATTAATTTTTTCATGGATGGTTTTTTTTTTTTCTACGTAGGAATGGGAGCCATGAAAGAGAAGAAAATGGTCAAGAAAGGAAGCTTGCATGGTAAGGTCAAAGTTCACAGTTCTGCCTAGAGCTGACCAGCCCTCTGATGACTTTTTTTTTTTCCCTTATAGGAGAGGGTGGCTCCTATTTTTATCTCCTGTCTTCTTTTAGAAGAATCTCCTCATGCCCTCTCAGCCAGTTAAACATACAATTAAGATCATACAATGGATCTCAAATGGGTCAGGTTGCCTTTCAGGGCCATTTGGCAGAATGTCTGGAGACACTTTGGTTATCACACTGGGAGGGTAGGTGCTGCTGACATCCAGTAGGTAGAGACCGAGGATGCTGCTACAATGCACAAGAGAGTCACCCACTGCAAAGAATGATCCTGCTTAAAATGTCAATAGTGTGGAAATCGAAGTAACAGCAGTAGACCGACTATGCAAATGCAGCTTCAGGGCAAGTCTCAGTCTCCTTTCCCACCAGGCTGCTGGCCCTAAATTCCTCCTCTGCAGAAATTCTGGAGGCATGACTGTTGCTTTATCAGAGACATGGTACCCTCTGAACTCATCTCACCCTAGGCTAGTCACAAGGTGTTATCAACATACTACTAAATTATTAAGGACGACTAACCAGGCCTACTGGTGACTGTTTGGGGAACAGCTCCTATCTCCCCATAGCAGGGAGAATCCCCATCTATGTTCTCTCCCCTCTCCTTCCCAGCCACATCTCTGCAGGGGGAGGCTGATGGAGAAACTCCTTTAAGCAGAGTGCCAGCTCTGGCCCTAACATGCTTTGTGACCTTGAACAAGTCTCCCTGTTCCGTGCCTCAGAGTCTTCATTACACATAATGAGGGGACCAGCTCATCTCTACAGATCTTTCCAGCTCTGACATCTGATTCTTTAGTTCTACACCTCCACCAAGCAGATTGAAATGCTTATTTCTGATCCAGCCCCCAAACAAGTGATTTAGGGTACCAAGAAGGTCGTGGGCCAGGCACAACTTCAGCTGTTTTGTCTTTGGATGGGTCCTAGTTGTCTCCTCAGTGAGGACTGAGAACAGCTGGAGCAGCATCCCCTGTCCTTGGTGCCAAGAGCTGCTGCTAGGCGGTGTCCCCATCTGATAGCCAATATGGTTGAGGAGGGCCACAAGACAAGGTCCCAAGAGCATCTCAAACTGAGGATTCATTCAGCTCCTCAGCAGATACTAAGATGTTGGAGCTTTGGCTGCCCCTGGCCTTTCTGGAAGCTGTGTGTTACAAGGGCAGAAACCCAATCAAACTGACTTAAAAGGAATAGTTGGCAGGTGTGCCTGAGAGGAACTGAGATGGGAACACCAGTTGCAGGAACGGTTTGATCCAGCAGCTCACATATCACCAAAGACTCAGCTTTCTGTATTCTGCCTCCCACTTTGCCGACTACATCTTAAGGCTGGCTTCTCTGATGGGCCCAGGTGGTAGGCAGCAGTCCCAGGGGTTCAGCCTCAGGAGTTTGCCCCTGCAGGAAAGAGAAAGTCAGCCACTCCATTCCTCAACAACAGTCCTGAGATTGAGTCCTGAGTCTTTGGATCTGATTGGCTCACTAAGGATTGTGGGCCTTCCTTGATCAAGCTCTGTGTCCTGGAGAATAGGGCTTATTTACTGGTGGGGGCAGTTAGCAAATATCACTTCACAAACTCCTCCCAAAGAGTTAATCTGTGCCTGGCACATGGTGGGCACTTTATTCATCCATTAAGTCAACAGCTATTTAGTGAGCAACTACTATGTGCAAGAAATTATGCTAGATGCTGGTGAAAAGGCAGTGAACAAGAAGACAAGGTCCCTGCCCTCATAGCCTAGCCAGGGTGACAGACGCCTAAACAACCGAAGACAGTACAATGTCATTTAGTGCCACAGGGGGTTACATGAGCCCAGAGGAGAGACCCGAAATTGTTCTTACGTGAAAGGGATACAAGGTCAGGGAAAGCTTTAAACAAGAAGTGACATTTAAATTGAGATTCAAGGGGGCACCTGGGTGGCTCAGTCGGTTAAGCATCCGACTTCAGCTCAAGTTATGATCTCATGGTTGGTGAGTTCAAGCCTCTCGTTGGGCTCTGTGCTGACAGCTCAGAACCTGGAGCCTGCTTCAGATTCTCTGTTTCCCTTTCTTTCTGCTCCTCCCCTGCTCACACTCTGTCCCTCTCAAAAATCAAACATTTAAAAATTTTTTAAAAAGAGTCTTTTGTGTTTTGTCCTGCTCTGTTTTTATATTACTTTTGCTTTCCTTTCCTTATGTTCATCTGTTTTGTATCTTAAATTTCTCATATGAGTGAAGTCATATGATATTTGTCTTTCTCTGACTGACTAGTTTCGCTTAGCCTGATACCCTCCAGTTCCATCCACGTAGTTGCAAATGGCAAGATTTCATTCTTTTTGGTTGCCGAATAATACTCCATTGTATATATATACCACATCTTCTTTATCCATTCATCCATCGATGGACGTTTGGGCTCTTTCCATACTTTGGCTATTGTTGATAGTGCTGCTATAAACATGGGGGTGTATGTGCCCCTTCGAAACAGCACAACTGTCTCCCTTGGATAAATGCCTAGTAGTGCAATTGCTGGGTCATAGGGTAGTTCTATTTTTAATTTTTTGAGGAAATTCCATACTGTTTTCCAAAGTGGCTGCACCAGTTTGCATTCCCACCAACAACGCAAAGGAGATCCTCTTTCTCTCCCTCCTCGCCAACATCTGCTGTTGCCTGAATTGTTAATGTTAGCTGTTCTGACAGGTGTGAGGTGGTATCTCATTGTGGCTTTGATTTATGTTTCCCTGATGATGAGTGAGGTTGAACATTTTTTCATGTGTCGATTGGCCATCTGGATGTCTTTGGAGAAGTGTCTATTCATGTCTTTTGTCGATTTCTTCACTGGATTATTTGTGTTTTGGGGTGTTGAGTTTGCTAAGTTCTTTATAGATTTTGGATACTAACCCTTTATCTGAGATGTCATTTGCAAATATCTTCTCCCATCCCATTGGTTGCCTTTTGGTTTTGTTGATTGCTTCCTTCACTGTGCAGAAGCTTTTTATTTTGATGAAGTCCTGATAGTTCATTTTTGCTTTTGTTTCCCTTGCCTCTGGAGACGTGTGGAGTAAGAAGTTGCTGTGGCTGAGGTCAAAGAGGTTTTTGCCTGCTTTCTCCTCTGGGATTTTGATGGCTTCCTGTCTTACGTTTAGGTCTTTCATCTATTTTGAGTTTGTTTTTGTGTCTGGTGTAAGAAAGTGGTCCAGGTTCGTTCTTCTGCATGTCGCTGTCCAGTTTTCTCAACACCACTTGCTGAAGAGACTGTTTTTATTTCACTGATATTCTTTTCTGCTTTGTCAAAGATTAGTTGGCCATACGTTTGTGGGTTCCTGTTCCTGTTTCTTAATAGGGCCCAACCCCAGTTGAAGGGGGCAGAGGTGTGCTGATCAGCCTTAAAAGTCCAACATGAGGCGGGAGCCAGATCCTGCAGGGTCCTGTAGACCCTGTTATGGATCTTGAGATAAAAGTGAGTCATCAAAGTTGTTTTTAAAAATTGTGGTAAAATATATATAACATAAAGTTGACTTTTTTTTTTTTAACCTTAAGTAAGTCTCCACATCCAGCATGGGGCTTGAACTGATGACCCTGAGATCAAGAGTCACATGCTCCACTGAATGAGCCAGCCAGGTGCCCCAAAGTTGATCATTTTTAAGGGTACAGTTCAGTGTTAAGTACATTCACAGTGTGGCACAGCCATCACCATCCATCTCCAGAACTCCTTCGTCTTCCGAAACTGAAACTCTGTCCCCGTTAAGCACTAACTCCGCATCCCCTCTCCTTCTCAGCCTGTGGCAACTGCCATCCTACTTTCTGTCTCTATGAACTTGCCTATTCCAGGTAACTCATGAAAGCACTGTATGATATTTAAGAGTATTTGTCCTTTTGTGTCTGCCTTCTTTCACTTAGCATAATGCCTTCAATTCATGCATCAAGCGTCAGCATTTCTTCGTGTTAAGGCTGAATAATCTTCCATTGTATGTACACACCACATTTTGCTTACCCATTCATCCTTCCATCACTGACGACGGGGTTTAAGTAGAGATTTTAAACATGATCAGATTTGCAGTTTAAAAGATCACTTAGCTGCCAGGTGGAGGTTGGACCAAGGGTGGAGGGAGGAACGGCGGGAAGTTGGCTGCAAAGGTCTAGGCCAGAGGCGATGGGTGGTGGCGTAGATGAGGCTGTGACCAGGAAAGAGGGGACAATTAGACTGAAGGGCAGGTGGGAGATTGTACAGGATCTGGGGTTTGGAAATTTGGCATGAGAAGGAGGAATTGTCAAAGAGTGTGGGGCTGACCTCAGTTTTCCTTAAGGACCCAGATCTGAGGGAGTCCGCTGAGCTGAAGATAAGATGTCCTCTCCTCACATGTCAGAGCTTCCTTCTCACCAGCCCTACCTTCTGGGGAACACAGACTGAGCCACCGAGAAACTTTCTCATAAGCTGGCTTTCCCTGTGGCCTTCTAACAGAGAGAGGGCACGCCGGTATGCACATTCTTGTTTCCCTGACTGTTCAATGGATCTTGGTAAATTCCCAGATTGATATCTGCTTTAGTGATTGAATCTGCCTCTGCCGCTTGGTTTTTGTTAATCCATCGGTGAAAGATGAATTCCCTTTCAGTGTGCTTCGAGAGGTCATGGTTCTGATGTGGTAAAGCTCAGCCCCAAACTCAGGACCGAGAGAGAGATCCTGCCTAGTGAGCCTTTCTCGTGCCCGTCAGACCTCTGTCGCACTGTATTATATGCCGGGAATTCTTAAAATTCTAGGCGATTCTAGCCAAGAAGGCAGGTGCCTGAGCTGCACTCTGGTTATGCTGTGTGGTTGTAGCTTGCTCCTCCCACTGCTGGTGGGACCCTACAACATTCTAGGGAAGCAACCTGTCAATGTTTACTAAGTAGCCTTTCAAAAATCAATCCCATTTCTGAGAGTCTAGGCTAAGGAGGTAATTGAAAATGCGACAGTCCCTGTAGCATTATCGATAACAGTGAGAAACTGAAAGCAAAAAATGTGTCCAACAATATATCGATAGGATGGGCTATTCTGCAGCCATTAGAAAGTAGGCGTTCCCAAAAGAGTAGGTCCTCTTCTTAAACAGGTGAGACTAATCTTTGTGGAAGTGGGGTGGTTATTGATGGGGAAGGTGAAGGAGTCTTCTGGGGTGATGGAAATGTTCTGGATCTTAACCTGGGTGATGGTGACGTGGATGAGTACATATGTAAAAATTCCTTGAACGCGGCACTTCCTGTTTGTGTTCTCTGTTTGTGTGATGAGACCCCGATGGAAAAGAATGTGTTCTGAAGGCAATGCCCGCTAGAATGTAAGCTCCTAGAGGGGATGGCTTTGTCTGTTCCCGCTGGTGGCCGTGTGCCCAGAGCCCAGAGCCACGCTCAGCACGGACCAGGCCCTCAGTTCCATCCTATTGGACGATTATAGAAAACGTTTGGGATAACACGTTAAATGAAAAACAAGTCCCAAGGCTGCGCGGCTTTTCAGTACGCTGTGACGGTCGAGTTGTAAAAATGATGGACAGGAGAATAATCGGAAGGAAATGGAGTAAATGTGGTTGTGTTGAATGGTGCAGTATGGGAGAGGAGTTTTTAAAGTTTCCTTGATGAACGTCTCCTTTCCCTTCTGTTATTCTGCACGGAACATCGCTTGGAAGTAGCCGATGATGGAGTGTAACACTGATTGAGCGCTTATTCTGTGCCAGGCTTTTTTTTTTTTTTTTAATTTTTTTTTTAACGTTTTATTTATTTTTGAGAGAGGGAGAGACAGAGCATGAACAGGGGACGGTCAGAGAGAGGGAGACACAGAATCGGAAACAGGCTCCAGGCTCCGAGCTGTCAGCACAGAGCCCGACGCGGGGCTCGAACTCACGGACCGCGAGATCATGACCTGAGCCGAAGTCGGGCGCTTCACCGACTGAGCCATCCAGGCGCCCCTGTGCCAGGCTTTTTAGGCTTGCAGAAATGTACCCTTTACTTTTATTAACTAGGTTGATTTTCACAACAACCCTATGGACGTGGGTGTTTCTCCCTGTTTTACAGACAGGGGAACAGAGGCACAGAGCAGTTCAAGAACCTTACCGAAGTTACGCAGCCCTAAATGGCAGACCTGGAAGGGAGCCCCAGCAGTCTGGCGGTAAGTGGTTAAGCGACCACTGTGCCACGCCGCCCCTCGAAAGCTAATGCCAGGCGCCTAGATTTGAGGCCTTTGTGACTACGAGCCCAGGGACAAATGGGCCTCTTTGCTTTCCTGTCCCTGTGATTGACTGTCTCTCCCAAATAGTCAAACACCTCAAAGGAGTGAAGAGATGTGTGAGGGAGGGAGAACCAGAACCGCAAGAGAAGAGGTGAGCAGAGGGGTAATCACAGGCCTGGTTTCCCTGTCACCCGCCTCCCCACACCAGAAGCCCGGGGAGAGCACCTCCTCTCCCAGGCTGGCTCTGGCCCTGCCCCTCGGACGAACAGGCCCTGTCCTGCCTGGAAGCTCATCCCCTCCCATCCCCGGTACGAGTCAGCTCTGCTCCTGGAGGTTAAGGGGACTGGGCCACCGTGTTTACCGGGACTCGAGCAGGACACACGTCTTTGGCTCCGTCACCCACAGGAGCGCTTGCTGCTGTTGGCAGACGGTTTTGAGTCCCTGCCCGGCTGCTCCCTGCTGTGAGGCCTGGGGCAACTTACTTGACCTCTCACCAGCCTCAATTTCTCTGTAGATTAAGTGGAGGTACTAAAAGTACAGGTAGGGATTGAACGCAACAGTGTGGGTGATGCATTTGGCACTGTGGCCCTCAAAGCAGGGTAACTGGTATGTCATTATCATCATCATCATCATCATCATCATCATCATCATCATCATTATCCTGCCACCCTCATCCTCTTCAGGGTCATGGGAGGCTTGGAGAGATGGGCTGAAAGGCATTCAGAGGTCTTGGCTGCCAGGATGCCTTTCTAATCAGCACCAACGTCAGACTCCAGCTATTAATACCCAGCCAGCCCCACCAGTCGGTAGATTTAGCGTTCCAAAGAGGAGGTACAGAGGTGGAGAGGGCGGGTCTGGGGAACAGGTGGCTGAGGACTGGAGAAGGAGCCCTTTCTGTGTGGGAACAACCCTTCCCAGCCTCGCAGGCTGACTTGGCCTGTCCCCCAGACACCCTCCACCTGTGGTCTAGGGTCTGGGAAGGTGTGAAATTCCTGCCTGAAGCTGAGCTGCAGGCAGTCAGACTCTCAGTCCCCTAAGGGCACAGCACTGTCCTTCCAGGAATCCAATGTCCCGAGTGAGCAGGGCCCCCCACTTGGGCCTCCAGAAAAGACAAACCAGCTCATGGCAGTGTGGAACGTGAGGGCGGAGAGAGCTCCCGGAGCTCCCAATCTCTCCTCCTGACTTAGAGCACAGCCTCCCATACACAGCTGGGTGACGGGGCAGATGGATGCGCCCCAGCCTCAGTTTCCTCCCGTTCCCTGGGAATAATCATTTTCAACCCTTTCGCACCATAGAAACATTTTCACTCGGCTGTGGAAAGAACAAATGGAATGATTCACGTGGAGCATGGGGCTCAGTGCGCAGTAAGTGTGCGGTGAAGAGAGGCTGTTGGGAGCCCAGTTTCTTCATCTTATACATGACTTCTTGTTCCTTCCTGCATGAGCGGCGGCAGACCTCAAGGAGCAAAGATCTTCCGGGAATTTCCCAGTCCCCCACCGGAGCTAACAATTATATCCGTGAATGTTTCTTTGTTTTCTTATACTGATTTAAAAAAACTTTTTTTTAATGTTTTATTTATTCTCGAGGGAGAGAGAGACAGAGTACGAGCAGGGACGGGGCACAGAGAGAGGGAGACACAGAATCCGAAGCAGGCTCCAGGCTCTGAGCCGTCAGCCCAGAGCCCGGCGCGGGACTCGAACTCATGAACCATGAGATCATGACCTGAGCCGAAGTCGGACGCTCAACCGACTGAGCCACCCAGGCGCCCCTCTTATACTGATTTTTGAAAAATGAATAACCTATTTTTAATTTTTTAATGTTTATTTATTTTGAGAGAGAGAGACAGAGAGAGAGAGAGAGCGTGAGCAGGGTAGAGGCAGAGAGAGGGAGAGAGAATCCCGAACAGGTGCCACGCTGTCAGCAGAGCCCGATGCGGGGCTTGGTCCCACTAACAGTGAGATCATGACCTGAGCCGAAATCGAGAGCCAGATGCTTAAATGACTGAGCCACCCAGGCACCCCTAATAACCTATTTAAAAAAAATTATTTATTTATTAAAATTGTTTTCAATGTTTATTATTTAATTTCAAGTGAGAGAGAGAGAGAGGCAGAATGCGAATGGGGGAGGATTATAGAGAGGGAGGGAGACACAGCATCTGAAGCAGGCTCCAGGCTCCGAGCTGTCAGCACAGAACCTGAAGACGCAGGGCTGGAACTCATGAACTGTGAGATCATGACCTGAGCCGAAGTCAGATGCTTAACTGACTGAGCCACCCAGGCACCCCAATAACCTATTTTTTAGAGCAGTTTTACATTCACAGCAAAATTGAGCAGAAGGTGCAGACAGTCCCCATATATCCTCTGTCTCCCCCATCAATATCCGCCACCATCAACATGATGCACCAGTGTGGCACATTTTTACAATCAATGAACCCACTTTGACATGTCATTATTACCCAAAGTCCTTAGCTCACATTACAGTTCACTCTTAGCATGTAAGAGTTTCTATAAATGTATATGACATGTATCTACCATTATAGTATTATACAGAATATTTTTACTGCCCTAAAAATTCCATATGCTTCACTTATTCATCTCTCCCTTTCCCCAACCCCCTGGAAACCACTGAACTTTTTACTGTCTCCATATTGCCTTCTTCAGGATGTCATAAGGTTGGAATCACACAATATATAGCCTTTTCAGATTGGTTTCTTTCACTTAGTAATATAATATGCCTTTAAATTTCTTCCATGTCTTTATGAGTGGCTTGATAGTTTGCTCGCTCTCTCTCTCTCTCTCTCTCTCTCTCTCTCACTCTCTCTCTCTCTCTTTGTGCTGAATAATATTCCACTGTATGGTTGTACCATAGCTTATTTATCCATTCACTTGCTGGAGGACATTTGGTTGCTTTCAAGTTTTGGCAATTATGAGTAAAGCCTCTATAAATATTTACATGCAGGTTTTTGTGTGGGCATAAGTTTTCAACTCATTTGGGCACATACTGAGGAACCTGATTCCTATATCTTCTGGTAAGAGTATGTTGAGTTTTATAAGAAATTGCCAAACTGGGTTCCAAAGTGGCTGTGCCATTTTACCTCCCCCCAGAATGAATGAGAGTTCCTGTTTCTCCACATCCTTGCCAGCATTTGGTGATGTCAGTGTTTTGAACTTGGGCCATTCTAATGGACGTGTCATGGTATCTCATTTTTGCTTTAATTTTCAATTCGCTAATGACATATGATGTTGAGCATCTTTTCATATGCTTATTTGCCATCCGTATATCTTCTTTGGTGAGCTCTTCAGATCTTCTGTCCGTGTTTTAATTGAGTTGTTCATTTTCTTATTGTTGACCTTTAAGCGTTCTTTGCAGACGTTGGGTCACGGTTCTTTATCAAACATGTCTTTTGAAAATATTTCCTCCCATCCATGGCTTGTTTTCTCATTCTCTGGATTGATTTTTCTTACTGATTCCATTTTTTTTTTCCTTGCGATTGAAAAAAAAGTATTCTTATAAGTATGTGTTACATGAATAGCATGTAGCTTGGTTTTGCCAGTGCCTTCCTTCATCTATGAGGGACCCCACTTTTGTCAGATGTACCAGGCAGTCTGCATGTTCAGTATTGTGGCCCAGAGAGGGAGCGTAACTTGCTTGAGATCGCACAGCATGTTTGCTAAGATGATATATCCCTCTCATGTGCTTAGCCTTCCCAGTAACCAGAGAACTGTCTTCTTTGGTCTGTGTGAGACTCCTGGAATGCTGCTTCTTTTTTCTTAACTTTAAACGAATTAGGTAGACCGTCAGGTGACAAAAGCAGGTATTTTTCATAAGGGAAAAAAGAAATTAAAAAGGCCTCATCATCATGCCACCTCAACAAATCTTTTTCACTTTTCTGACAGTTTTGTCCGTCCGTCTAGCAGAGGCTGGGATGAGGTGTGCACAAAACTGTCATAGTGATCATCGTGGTTTCTTCTTTTTTATGTTACCTTTTCCCAGGTTTTAGTTTGCAAAATGATATTTGAGAATGGCTGCTTAATATATTTTTTAATTTTTTTATATTTATTTTTGAGAGAGAGAGAGAGAGAGAGACAGAGAGACAGAGACAGAGCCTGAGCAGGGGAGGGGCAGAGAGGGAGACACAGAATCCAAAGCAGGCTCCAGGCTCTGAGCGGTCAGCACAGAGCCCGATGCGGGGCTCGAACCCACAGACCGCAAGATCATGACCTGAGCTGAAGTCAGATGCTTAACCGACTGAGCCACCAGGGCTTATATCTTATTTGAAGCAGCCCGCCTGACTGTAAGTCTCACTCCATCCCACTGTCCTGTTTTCTTCTCTTGATAGTATTTATTACTCTCAGAAATTATCTTTATTTTAATTTTCATGCCTGTCTTCTCCTAACAGAGAATGTAAGCTCTGTGAGGCCAGGGGACTTTTCGATCTCACTTGCTCTGTGTCTCCAGTGATTACAACAGTGCCTGGCACATAGCCTATCAATAAATATTTAATTGACTCAAGAATTCAGAAGACCACAGTTTTCTGAGTTGGTCATTGACTACCCAATTTTATTTTATTTTTTTTACTGACTAGTCGACTTGTTAGTTTATTTCAAGGGAATCAAGTGGTTGGGGAGGAGGGTTTTGGATTCCTCTCTCCCCTTTGTCATTTATTAACTTTGTGACGTTGGCCAGTATATTTAGCTTCTCCGAATCTAGGTTTCCTTATTTGTAATGAGGGTAATATCAGTGCCTGTCTTGTAGCCACTACAAGGTAGTTACCATGAGGATTTAATAAAAATAATACGTGGCAAGTGCTTAGCACAATGCATATGAAATACAGCACGAGTGACATTAGCCGTTCATCACTGGCACCCTAAGTCCTCCCCAGGTGTTGTCTCATGTGATCCTCAAAACTGCCCAGATTACAGGACCATATTTGTGTGTGTCTGTGAAAATCCGCTGAGTTGCACATTTATTTGTATACCTTTCTGTATTTGGATTGTAGTTGATAGAAAGTTTGCCTAACAACAACAAAAAGCCAATGAGGTAGGAGCCGTCATCATCCCCACTTTACAGATTGGGAAACTGAGGGTCAAAGAGGTAAGTCATTGGCTCAAGATCACAAGAGAGCTGAAGCTCTGCGACCCGTGCTCTTAACAACAGCTCTTCATGCCCCCACGTGCTGCCTGGCCTGTTCAAACACTCAGTAAACAAACAGTAGCTTTTATTGTGGTTAACATTCAACATTTTTGTTGTTGAAAAATTTTCTTCTATTTTCTTGTTTTTTTTTTAAGTTAATTTATTTATTTGTTTTGAGAGAGAGAGCAGGGGAGGAGGAGAGAGAGAGGGAGAGAGAATCTCAAGCAAACCCCATGCTCAGTGTGGAGCCCAACGTGGGGCCCAACCACGACCCGAGCTGATATCAAGAGTCGGATGCTCAACCGACTGAGCCACCCAGGCACCCCTACATTTTTTTCTTCTATTTTAAATAATGCTTCAGAGTACATCTTTGGGCATTTTTGGCTTTTCTCTGATTTTGAATTATTTCCCTTAGCTAAAACCCCAAGGATAGAATTAACGGCGGGAAATGCCTAGAGAGCTGAAGTGACTTTGCTCAAGGTCACATATAAGTAGTGGTGCTTGGAGTAGGGCCATCATGCACAGTTGTACAGGTTGTTCACTTCACAAGGGCAATTGATCCATGGGTAAGTGGGCTTCCCAGAGGAGGTCCAGTAGGAGCTGAGCCTTTGGCAATGTTTGAAGGGGCAGAGGTAAAAGGGCATTCCAAGTAGGGGCACATAGGAGAAGAGAATGAGGAGAGCGTGATGGGGAAACCAGTTTCAAAGGAGCAGAGAATCAGAAAAAGGGGGATATGAGGAGATAGGTAGGGCTGGGTCATTCATTCATTCCCTAAATATTTGCTAGGCTCCTACTGTATGTTGGGAGCTGTGGATACAGCAGTGAACAAGCCCATCCAATCCTGGTACTCATGGTATCTCCAGTTGTCTTCTAGTTCTCTACACTCTCCCAGACTGTTGCCAAGCTCCTTGATTCTTCCTTCCTCATTCCCTCACTTCTATCCCTGCTTTGGCCACCTTCCTAGACCAGGGAAGCAGCCAGGTAGTCTCATGCAGGGGGCCACACACACAACAAGCACTTTGGAGGCATGCAGACATGGGTTCAAATCTCAGTTCTGCCATTCAGTATATCTCATTGGGGCTTGGTTTACAGGGAGTTAGTTATATGGTGGCTAGGGAGTCAAATGAGATGATGATGTAAGTGACAGCAGCTGGCACACAGTAGGTAGTTGATAAATGACAGTGCCTTGCCCTTTCCCTGCCAATCTTGGGAACCATCTTGTTTTCTTCATACCTTGACTCTTCATATTTGGGAAGCAGAGAGATGGAAAAGGTCGGGGTAACCACCAACTCCCTAAATATCTCTTTGGGGGAATCAAATCCCCAAGTATCCCCTTTTCCAAGAATTTTAAACAGATAGCTTAATTTGTAAGTACAATACCTACTATTAACTGAAGGTTTACTACGTGCTGGTTACCGTGCTAAGTGCCTTACATACACTCTTTTCTTGTCCTCATGACAGTCCTGTGAAGGTATTTCCATTGCTACCCCCATTTTATAGCTCAGGAAACAGATTCAGAAAAGTAAAGCGACTGGTCTAAAGTCACAAAGTTCAGGGATGAAATTGGGACTTGAGCCCACATTTTTCTGGCACCATAAAAACCTGTGTGCCCAACCACCAGGCAATCCTGCCTCATAGCCCATCTGGCTAAAGCAGGGAGAACCAACATGTTTCATTTCTTGAGTGCAGAAGGCCCAGAGGTGAGAGATTTCCTGAATCCCATAATGGACCGGACACTAAGCTGCAGACCCACAACTGCCCCAGCAGAGCAAAATCGGTGGTCTAAGACCTCAGGGTGGCCTAGACCTTCATCCCTAGTGCTGGAGGACCTCCCCACGGCAACAGAGCCATAAACACAAGCAGCTCTTTCAACAGGACGCTGAGCCTGAGTCATGGAGTATTTATAGATGGGCCTCTACTCTTCCCTCAGCTCTGCCAGGATTTATCAGGTTCACTTGGGGCTCGGAGGGTGACAACTTGTTTATCATCCAAGGTGCCCAAGCGGGCTGTTGGGACATTCTCCGAGAACGAGGTCTGGTGGCCTGCCCGTGTTTAGACCTGACCTGACCCCCATACATCAGACTGAGGCAACATCAGCTGTTCCACCTTCTCCCAAATACCCCCACACCCAGCCCTCCCACAACCACACCCACACCCAGTGAACTTACGGTCTCAGGGTAAAATGGGACGGAAATGTTATTTCTCTCAGGAAGACATCTTGGATTACTCTGGAAAGGTTAAAAATTTTCCCTAGCCCCACTGCTCTTGGGGAGTGAAGCCTCACATTGCCTCAGAATAACGTTACAGGTTGGATATTAATTTAATATCACCTTTATAGATGAGGCAACTGAGGCTCAGAGAGGTCAAATAACTTGCCCAAGACCGCCAATCATTGGGGTGAGCCTCAAAAATCTAGGTCTTCCTTGGTTCCAGAGCCAAAGCTGTGGGTGACCTTAGGCCAATTACTTCCCCTCTGAGCCTCTGTTTCTTTATCTGTAAAATGGAGTACTAATACCTACCTCTCATAGTCATAAGGACTGAATAAAACTGGTATGTCGTAGGCTCCCAACCACTGATTGTGGACCCTAGCCCCCAGCCTCAACAATCAGTAATTTGGCTTGTTCTAAGCCACTTAGGACAATTAAGCAGGTCACACTGGACTCAAACTTCAGGGACTTGAATCCAGGACCCAGACTCTTCCAGTCACCACTGCCCCACCCTTTGTTCCTTCCCAAGAGTAGGGGCAGAGGAATGAGGGAGTAGAAGGGGCGTTGGGAGGTTAAGGGGTGGCTGTGCTCAGAGGCACAGAGAGCAGACCATGCTCTCACATCTGTTTTGGATGGTGCCGGGCTCCAGGCTGCTGGCAGCCAGAGCTGGAGGTCTCAGTGCTGACTTAACAGAGCAGCCCCTGGGGCCATATTTAGTGGTTGAGTGCTGACCCCAGTTGGGTGGCTTGGCTGCAGGCACTAGGCAGAACCTGCATTTATAACCCCTAATAGGTGGCCCTTGCAAAAAACCGGTGGGCTGGCTTTCTGAGTCTGAGTCTGAAGGCAACCCGCTCCTCTCTGCTGTCTTGGGCCCCTCCCTCCCCAGCCCAGTGCAGGGCACCCAACTCAAGGTTCAGACAGATTTGGGTTCAAGGCCTGGCTCTTCCACTTACGACCTGTATGACCTTAGGCAAGGTACTTAACCTTGGCGTCCTGATCTAGAAATGGAGATCATCACACATGCTTCATAGGGCAGTGATGATTAAATCAGGTCCCCTTCTTCCTTCCCCTCCCCCACTACCACTAGGGCCCATGACCTCTAAATGCACCCCCTAAGGCCTTGACCTGGGTGTTCCAGGGGTCCTAGGCTGCTCACCTCTCACAGTGCTTCCAGAAACCCTACTCCTAAGTCCCCTCTGGCCTGTTGGCCAGGGCCCAGCTCTGACAGAGGTGACAGCCCAGCTTCCTCAGTTGCAGCTCAGGTTTCCTGCTGGGCCTCAGTAAGAAGCCCCAGCTCTTTGAGACTTAATCCATAGGAAGAGTGACTTTTTAAAAAATGGGATTTCTTTCCAGCCATTTTCTATGCCTGTACAACATTTCTGATTTCTACACTTCTTTACATAAACATAGATATAATCTTAACAGAAAAGAATCAGATTACATACAAACGACGTCTGTCTTTCTGCTTGTGGCTAACAATATATTGCCGACATCTTTTGATACTGGTATTCAATATAGAAAGCTCAAGGTCATTTTTTAAAATTAGAGAAATACTTATATATATATGTACTTTATGCATGGGCAGTCGGAATTCTTATTGGGGTATGCTTTGTTTTATTTTTAAGTAAACTTTTCCTTGAAGTATAACATACATTCAGAAAAGTGCACAATTCACAAGGATACAGTTCAAAGCACCCTCACAAAGGGAGTGTACCTGAATAGCTCAAACTGAGATCAAGAGCCAGATCATGACCAGTGCTCCAGAGTCTGGCTTGTGACCCCTTCCGGCCCCTGCACCAAGGGCAGCACTCTCTTGATTTCTAACAGCTCAGATTAGTTAGGGCTTTTTTGAACTTTATAAAGACAAAATCATGTACGTACTCTTTTGTTCAACATTCTTTGAGATTCATCTATGTTGTTGCCCATGGCAATATTTGTTCATTCTCACTGCTGTATAGCATTCACGGTGTGACCACACAACAATTTATTTGTTCGTTCCATTGGTGGACATTGGAGTCGTTTCCAAAGTTTTGCCACTACAAACAATACTGCAAAAAACATCCTTGTATTTAAATGGATCTATGGATCTGATTATCTATTTAACTGTCTCTAGTTGGCTAAATATATCTTTCTGTCACTATCTTTCTAGGATTTTGATAAGATAGATGCCTCAGAATAGAACTGCTGAGTCACATGTATAAATACTTTACAGTTTGATTTTGTAAAATCGTACCCCCGCCCCAAGGTCAAGGGTAGTGGCAGTGTCTATTGCCCTACACTTTCACCAAAGTTGTATATTATTAATTTTTAATAGTTTTGCCAATCTGGTAGGGGGAAAATTAGATTTTATTGTGGTTTTAATGAGATTTTGAAAATTAGTGAGGAGAAGCCTCTTGCTTGTTTTTGTTTTGGGCGAGGGGGCATTGTCATTTATTCTCTTGTGCATTGCCTTTTTGTATCCTTTGCTTATTTTTAAAACTTTAACGTATTATGGGTATTGACACTTGGTCTTTACGTGTGTTTCTACTGTTCCCAACGGTCACTTGTCTTTTAGCTTTGTTTATGGAGCAACTGCCAGTTTAAATATAGTTTGTTTTCCTCCTGCTTACTGTTTATGATCTGGATCGTCCTGAGGGTGTGTGTGGCAAACCCCAGGTTCAGGCTGGTGGGGGGAGAGCAGCAGGCCAGGTGGGGTGGGCAGGTGGCCCCCAAGACCGTCTCTCTGGAGTACAAGTACCTGAACATTCGGGTCAGCACTGAGCCCCCGGGAACCTTGAGTTTGCTGTAAGCCTTCCAAATGCCATCTGGACCCCACTGTCAGGGGAGTCTCTCTGCACAGCCCAGGGCCAGTGTTAACTGGGCCGTAGAGGGAGGGCAAACTTGAGAGCAAGGGTAAGCAGCCCGCCTCTCTGAGTTCAAGTCCTGTCTTCTCCTGCTCAGGCTGCCATAACAAAATACCACAGGCTGGGTGGCTTAAACACCAGAAATTTATTTCTCACGGCTCTGGAGGCTGGGAAACCTAGACGAAGGCACAGGCAAGGTGGGCTCCATTCTGAGGCCTCTTCTCTTGGCTTGTAGATGGCTGCCATCTTGCTGTATGTTCACATGACCTTCCCTCAGTGCATGTGTGTGAGAAGAGAGAGAGAGCGAGAGCAGGCTCTTTTGTGTCTCTAAGGCCACTAGTCCTTACCTCCCAAAGGCCCCATCACCAAATATGATCACACTGGTGTTTAGTACTTTGATATATGATTTTGGAGAGACACAAACAATGCCCCAAGCCATTTCCTAGAGGTGTAACCTTAGGCAAGTTACCTAAACTCTGTGGGACCCAATTTCCTTATCTATAAAATGGGCATGATAGTAGTGTCAACCTCATGAATTAATAAAGAAATTAATAGCTATAAAACACTTAGAACAGACCGTGATAGCTGTTCAAGATAGCTGTCAAAGTTTCTTGCCTCCTGCCTCCATCTGTGGTCCCTTCCCACACTATATCATGGTTGGTCTGTGTGACCAATAGAGTATAGTGGAAATAATATTGTGTCGTGTCTGAGGCTAGGTCATTAGAGAACCTTCGCTCTGTTGGATCACTCCATCTGGGGGAAATCAGCCACCATGCTCTGAGGATACTCAAGCAACCCTGTGGAGAGGTACACGTGCTAAGGAACTGAGGCTGCCCACCAACTTGCCGACCATGTGGGTCGGCCATCTTGGAAGTGGATCCTCCAGCTCCAGTCAAGTCTTAAGATATAAGCTGCACTGCAGCCCCAGCCAACATCTTTACTGCAGCCTCCTTAGAGGCACTGAGCTGGAACCACTCTGCTTAGCTGCTCCTGAATTCCTGACCCACAGAAAACTATATGAGATAATCAATGTTTACTATTGTTTTAAGCTGCTAAGTTTTGGGGAAACCTGTTGTGTGGCCATAAAGAATACACAGACCATGGGGTTATTCATAGTAACTGTTCAGTAAATGCCAGCCAGTGTTATTCCCTTGACTGTGAAAATCTTAGCCACGGTGTTTTTCAAGTGTCTGTCACGTGCCAAGTATGTGCCATATGCTGGGCATATGGACTCCTATCTCTGTGCCATCAATTTTCAGCAAGGCCTAGAGTGTTGGGGGCAGACAGTCACCCCAAATCCTAGACTCTTGGGGTTGAAAGACCCAGAGCTATCGTTACTCAACCCAACTTTCATTTTTAAGATGAGCAAACTGAGACACAGAGGCCGTATAACCCACCGTAGGTATCGGAGCTGATATAGAAGAGCCTGAACCAGAACCCAGATCCACTGGTGCCTGGGCAGCCCCTTTGTTGTTGCTCTGCCTTCTAATAAGGAGCCATTGCATCTTACAGTTTATAAAGCCCTTTCAGTATTTTATTTTGGGATCATCAATGCAGAGCCCCCTCCAGACCCTATTGGTATCCATATCCCTAGGGCAGTCTATTTCTCTAAAGGCCCCCCACTCCCCAGAGCCCTTATAGCTGCCCACAATGGCTGTCTGGACCTGGAAACAACAGGAATAGGCCTGTGGGGCTCCCGGCCCTGAGTGGTGAGATCCTGAAAACACTCTGCTCTTCTTCCATGGCATGTGGGCTTTACCCTGGCACCTGGTTCGTTGCATCACAACCCCAGATCCCACTGATCTGCCTCTGCCAACTGTTTGGTCTTTAGCTTCTGGATAAAGGACCTATCAATTTGATCCTGTGATTTGGGATGACTCTTTGTTGAGGATGACACTGAAGCATGTGACAGAGAGCTCAAGCTGTAAGAAAAACAGTCTTCGTCCCCCACCCCCACCCCCGACTTCTGAGGGTGTTCAGGCACCACAGAGGCTCCAGGGGAAATCCAGAGGAAGAGGCAGGGCAGATCCACCCTCTGGGACAGTCATAGGGGCCAGGGCAAGAACAGTACATGCATGGAAGGGATCCATGGTGTACCAAGGAAACGTTTAAGCAAGCCCAAGCTATGCAGAAATGAAAGGGGAGATGGAGGATTGCTTCCTCTCCAGCATCGCCACCCCCAGGCCTGTGTCAACCAGTCACCCACCCCTGGAAGTCTTCCTCTGAGAACCAGGCCACTGAGGACATGGGGACCCTCGGGGATCATTTCTTAATGGTTGATCCATTTGGCAAACAAGAAACTGAAGGTGGGTGTGGCTGGCTAGGCATCACATTGCTGGTCTCTGGCAGTTTTCTCCTCCAACCAAGAGGTCTCAAAATCTCAGGTTTCCAGAAAGTTCCCTCTCTAGTGACAGTCAAAAACAGCACAGAGTTTGGGGTTAAATCGTCCTTTCAGCTCTGCGTACACTAACTGTGGGACTTAGGGAAACTCCATAATCAATCTGTGCCTCAGTTTCCTCATCTGTAAAATGGGGATAAGTATGACCTACTCACGGTTGTTGTGAGGACTGAATGAAATAGTACCATGAAGCTTTTAGTAGATGCCCAGACTCTTGCAAGCAGTATATCAATCAAAAATAGTGTAATAATTGGGAATGCAAGCTGGTGCAGCCACTCTGGAAAACAGTATGGAGGTTCCTCAAAAAACTGAAAAGAGAACTACCCTATGACCCAGCAATTGCACTACTAGGCATTTATCCAAGGGATACAGGTGCGCTGTTTTGAAGGGACACATGCACCCCCATGTTTATACCCGCACTATCAACAATAGCCAAAGTATGGAAAGAGCCCAAATGTCCATCAATGGATGAATGGATAAAGAAGATGTGGTATATATATACAATGGAGTATTACTTGGCAATCAAAAAGAATGAAATCTTGCCATTTGCAACTACGTGGATGGAACTGGAGGGTATTATGCTAAGTGAAATTAGTCAGTCAGAGAAAGACAAAAACCATAGGACTTCACTCATCTCAGGACTTTAAGAGACAAAACAGATGAACATAAGGGAAGGAAAACAAAAATAATATAAAAACAGGGAGGGGGACCAAATACAAGAGACTCATAAATATGGAGAACAAACTGAGGGTTACTGGAGGGGTTGTGGGAGGGGGGCTGGGCTAAAGGGGGAAGGGGCATTAAGGAATCTGCTCCTGAGATCATTGTTGCACTGTATGCTAACTAAGTTGGATGTAAATTTAAAAAAATTAAAAATAAAATTTAAAAAATAGTGTAACAATTATTATTACTTCCCATCACCTCTTTTTATTGTCAGGTCCAGACCATTGCCCCTGCTGCTTTGCCTAACCCCTACCCAGCTGGGACCCCCTTGGGTACTAAGCTCCTCCCACTACTAACAGACTTTGGGGGCAGTCCCAGATGAAGTCTGTCTCTTAGCTGGGTGATGTTCTGCAAGTTACTTAACTTCTCTGAACTTCAGTTTCTGATATGTCAAAATGAGGATCATAATACCCTGAATCATTCTCTGACAAATCAATGGCACAGAAGAATGGCGGAGAAGGCAATTGCTATAGATTAAAAGCCATTGATGAGATGAAAACAGTGAATTATCATGTGGAAGACCTTATTTGGATCTCATTTGTAAAACTAACTGTAAAAAGACATTTGTGACAATCAGCATCCTCGGAATATGGTTTGGAAACTAGATAATATTAAGAAATTCTTGTTATTTTTGTTAGATGTGATGATGGCATTGTGATTATGTACCAAGAAAATCCTTATCGGTTAGAAATGCTTACTGAAGTATTTATGGATAAAATTGCTTGATGTCTAAGGTCTGCTTTAAAATATTTCAGACAAAAGAAGTGTGTGGGGTATTAGATGAAGTAAGATTGGGGAACTGTTGGTAACAGTTGAAACTGAGTTTGGTTACATGAGTTCATTATACTATTCTCTCTACTTCTGTGTGTTTAAAATTTTCATTAATAAACAGTAAAAATAAAAAATAAAAGCATAAACCGGGGCACCTGGGTGGCTTAGTTGGTTGAGTGTCCAACTCTTCATCTCAGCTCAGGTCTTGATCTCTGGGTTGTGAGTTCAGGCCCCATGTTGGGCTTCATGTTGGGTGTGAAAAAAACCAACCAACCAACCAACCAACCAATCAATCAATCAATCAAACAATAAAAAGTAAAAATAAATAAGCAAGGAGACATGAAGGGAGGGAAGCAGTAAAATGTAGTCGTCAAAAGCTCTGGGCTCAGATGCACCACTGATATTCTGTGTTTGTCTTTTCATCTGTCGGGCCATAGCTTTCTAGTATGTTCCAGTAACTGGTAATGGTACTGGTTTATAACTTCCTGGTTCTGATCCTGGCTCTGCCACTCACTAGCTGGGGTACTTTGCCAAGTGACTTAACCTCTCTGAGTCTCTTTGCTCAGCTGCTTTTGGGAAAATCATGATCAGTGCCTCACTGAGTTATTTTGAGGACTGAACAAGGGAGCGTGGATGGGAAGGGCTTAGCACAATGCCTGGCATGCAGTAAGCACTCAATAAATGCTTTGGTGTGAGGAGCACAGGTTTAGGAGTCAGGCTAACTTGGATGTGAACCCAGCTCTGCTGTGCCACTTGTGGCTGTGTGACTTTGGCCAAGCCAATTAATTCTCTGAATCTTGTTTCCTCCTGGGAAAACGAGGATCATAATACCTCCCTTGCAGATCTGTTGTGAGGATTAAATGGCAAGATGTGTTTTGATGCCCAGCATGGCCCACGTGGGAATTCCCCTTCCTCACCCCTTGACTTTCAGCAGTGCTGGCCTGGCCAAGGCCCAGGCTGGAGTCGATCCCACTGTCCATTTGCGTGGTTTTTGCACCTGGACTGCCAACTGTGGCTGGGGAAAGTCAACAGAACCATGTGAATGGCTCCTCGCAAATAGCAAAGCCGGGTTATGAAACACCAGCGAGGCTCTTCTGCCCTTGCACAGCCCTTCTATCCCTCTCTGGGGGACTTCCTCTTGTGCTTCGCACTGGCTGGGCCACCCACTCATGCTACCCTTCCCCCTGCTTCCCCCTCAGAAGTTGATCTCAACTCCCTCTTGACTGAGGTCATCAATATGAGCACCTTTCTCTCCACTTCCCAGGACTGGATTCTCAGTTCCATCCTCTCCTCTTTCCTATCCTCCCAACTAAAGACAAAGAGTGTACTTCTCTTCCAAGGCTGTAGCATTTGCTCAGTCACCCTCCTCCCAATCTTCCAGTACTTTCTTTCCAATGTGTCAGTCAAAACAAACAAAAAATGCTCAAATACCTTAATGTTTCCCAAGTCTAACAGTGATCCTGTTGTTCCCTTACTTAACTCACTCATTCAGTGGGTGGCTCAGTTGGTTAAGTATCCGACTTCAGCTCAGGTCATGATCTCATGGTTGGTGAGTTTGAGCCCTGAATCTGGCTCCGGGCTGACAGCTTGGAGCCTGGAGCCTGCTTCAGATTCTGTGTCTCCCTCTCTCTCTCTGCCACTTCCTAACTCACACTCTGTCTCTTTCTCTCTCTCTCTCAAAAATAGATAAACATTAAAAAAAAATTTAACTCATTCATTCACTAGTCCACTCATTTAAGAAATATTTGTTGAGTACCTACTGTGTCACTGGGGGTACAGAATCCACAGAGACAGTCTTTATCCTCAAAGTCTTCAAGGTCCAGAGGGAGAATCATACTCACAACCATATAATGGTAAGATAACAAGTGGGGTGCAAAGATCGACCATGCTTGATGCAGAGATTGATGAGGTGTGCAGTGGGGGGCAGGGGAGCCCAAGGATAGCTCTCAGCTTTCTGGTCTGCACAAATAGGTGAACGGTGGTGGTGTTCACAGAGACATGAGACTAGGAAAACACAAGGAGGAGCTAGGTGCTCTGCTTGGGGGTCTGATGAGTTTGAGGTGCTATTGGAACATCACAGCAGAGATCTCCAACAAATCTTCAGCTTAAGGGAGAGAGAGATCTGAACTGGAATTAGAGATCTGAGGATCATTGGCACATCGAGATGGAGTCTTGAATGTATATAGAGTGATCTCTGCTGCAAGTAACAAGAGTAATTACACTATGATGCCCTTTGTTATCTCACATCCTAAATAGTCAGGGGTGGGGGACAGCTCCAGGGGCAGGTAAACTGGTAGCACAGTGATGTCATCAATGACCAGGGCGTTATCTATAGTACTTTTTTGCTGTTTTCAGGGAGTGGATGTCTTCCTGAGATTTGCCTGCCATCTTGGTTGCAGGATAGCTGCCCTACCCTCTTACAGCCCCATTCAAGGCAAGAATGAAGCTTTCCTTTGGAATTTCACTTTTCATCTGGTGGGGGGAGGGGAGGATCCTTCATCTTTAGCCCACTTCCGTGAGTCCTTGGGTCTCCGAGGCCATAACTGTGTCACTTAGGCAAAGGAGAATGGGATTATGTTGACAGGTTTAAGGCTTAGTCTCCTGGGGCCTTGGAGAAGTCCACCTCCCTGGAGAACGGTGCTGATATCTGAACAAGGCTGTGTGAGCAAGGAAGAAGAGATGGCCTCTTTTCAACCCTCCCCCTTCTTCCGACCCATAGCTGACTTGGCAGTGTTGACCTGCAGTTCAGTAGAGTCAAGCACATCTGGATTCATATCCTAGAGCCATTTCTTCCAATCTGTGTTACTTCATGTCAGTTATTTTATTGTTTGTCCTGGAGTTTCCTTATCTGCGGAATGGGAATAGAACAGTTCTTACGTTGTTGGCTGTTGGGGTGCTGAAATGAAACAATGCATGCGAAGTGCTTAACACAGTCCCTGGCACTTGGTAAGTGCTCAGCAAAAGCTAGCCATTAATATTTTGGGGGGGACCACCCTCTCCTTAAAATTCTCCAGCCTCATGGGGTGCCTGGCTGGCTCAGTAGGTGGAAAGCGTGACTCTTGATCTCGGAGTTGTGAGTTTGAGCCTCATGTTGGCTGTAGAGATTACTTAAAAAAATATTCTTAAAAAAAAAAAAAGCTAGGTGCTCTGCTTGGGGGGTATAATGAGTTTGAGGTGCTGTTGGAACATCACAGCAGAGATCTCCAACAAATCTCGTCCTCCTGTCCTCTGGGCCTCTCCTTCTTCTGTGACTGGTTACTACTCCTCTTCTTCTCACTCCCATTTTCTTCCCTTCCCAAAGTTGGTTGGCTCCTCTGCCCTCACCACTCACTGGACCTTGTCTCAAGGTTCCAAGGCTCTTCTCCAGGCTGAGGTGATCCAACCTACCCTCCTACCGCCCTTTTTTCATGGGACCCTGGACACTGCTGTATGTTCTACAGCCTTTAGGCTTATCCTGAGGCCTGCTGTCACTGCTCCCACTCTCGTCCCGGCCCCTGACACTGGCTGGCCCCATATCCCTTTGCATGAGATTCTCCCTTAAAAATAGTCATTGGAACTGCTCTAATGACTTCCATCTGCCACCACAGAAGATGTCCAGAAAAACATAGAGACAAATTTAAATTTGTGCAGAGAGGAGAGGGGAGCGTCTGGATAACCTCTACGTGTCCAGGTAGGGTTTTGTGGCCCCACGTGATGGCTATTTCTGCTTGTCTCCCTCCCTAGGCTGTGAGCTTCTCAGGGCAGGAAAAGCATTACTCACCCATCTGTCACCCTGGTGTCTGCTGTATAGTTAGTACTCAGAAAAATGTCTGATGAATGAAAAGGATTCGTGGCTTTGCCACTGACTTTCGAAGTGACTTTGAATAAGGCCCTTTCTTTCCCTAGACCTCAGTGTCAAACTCTATAAAACAAGGGTTCTGCACTATGTCTCAAGGAAGCCCTTTCATCATTAAAGTGAACTTAGTGGTCAGTGGACGCAGGAGGGATGGGCTAGCTGGGGTGGGGTGTGAAGGTCTCTAGCAACATGCTGTGCTCAGGGATGGGGTCAGAGAGAGGGACTGCCCAGACTCCTCTTCTTGAGTACTTGGGAGCTAGTCAGTACTCTAGAGGAGGGGATTTAGGGCAGTGAGGGATCACTGGCTATTAACCCTGCAAATCCCAGTAGCCCACTCCTTGGGTCCCATAGCTGGCTTACCAGGCTGGCATGGGAGGAAGACTAGTTTCTGCAGGAAATTCTGGTACCCACTCCTCCCCCCACGCCTGCCCATGAACAGGCTGTTCTTGTTTACGACCCTCCTCCCAGGAGAACAGTGATTGCTCATCCCTACATGTGATTTGAGAGGGCCGGTCTTTCAGGCCTGGAGGAAACTCAAGCCCCAGCCAGCCACTTGGCATCGGAATGTTCAGCTGGTCCCCTCCTGGGGCTCATGTGACCAGGACCCAGCTATAAATATCAGAGGGGCCGCAGACCAAGACAGAATTCGGGCGCCAGGAGAAGAAGGCAAAGAGGCTCTGGCTGGGTACTTTGTGACAAAGGCAAGACCCCAGGTCTACTTAGAGTGAGGCAGGTGAAGGAGGCAGCCAGGTGAACCCCCAAACCTCCTGACAATATGGATTATAAGTCAAGCCTGATCCAGGATGGGAACCCCATGGAGAACCTGGAGAAGCAGCTGATCTGTCCCATCTGCCTGGAGATGTTTACCAAGCCGGTGGTCATCTTGCCGTGTCAGCACAACCTCTGCCGGAAGTGTGCCAATGACATCTTCCAGGTCAGTGCTTGGGCACAGCCCCGTCCTGGGGCCCCAGGTGGCCGCTCAGTGTTCCTGTGGTGAAAGCCGTTCTCGCTTAGTCTAGGACTTCTAAACCAGGGCTGGTTTTCTCCCGTCTAGAGCGAAGCCCCTGCAGAGGCCTCTGGGCTGGGGGCGGGGGGCTCGGAGGCAGCTCTGGCTGCCCCATTCCTTCTCCATGACGCGTGTTTCCCCTCCCCACCCTGCCCGCAGCCCCCACCGCTGCCCTGAGCCCGCAGTTGACTCTCCAATCAGGAGTCAAATGCCTCAAGCGATAAGTGGGAGAGGCAGGAGAGAGAAACCAGACCCCTGAGGCTGGAGCCAGCTCCCTGGTGGCAGGGGGCCCAGAGCTTTAGGAGGAGGGTGGCCAGGAGGCACTGGGCAATAGAGGCACCTTCCCTTTCAAGTCTGTTGCCGGTAATAAGGGGCTGGAAGGGATCCAACTTCTTAACAAAGGAATGGGAGGGGCGTCCTGGCTGGGAAGCAGCCCTTTACAAAATGTTCTCTTACTCTTCTATCTTTCAAGTAGGGGCCTACATAGTTGGCTGTAGAGATAATGCCCACTGCATGAATGGGTAAACGGAGGCTTAAGAGTGAGAAGGGTGCTTGCCCAAAGTCATTCAGAGGATAGCCGTGGCTTGAACCTAGGTCTGCTGACTCCCAAACTCGCTGACTGCTATGTTACTTCTCGAGTGTTCCCCGTGTAAGTGGGCTGGCTCTCATCTCAGGATGGGGAGCTCCAGGTCGAATGGTTTGACCAGAATGGTTGAGGGAAGCAGGAAGAAGGACGATGGGAGATCGTCCCAGGCCTCACCTCTGCCCTTGCCGCCCGCAGGCCGCCAATCCCTTCTGGACCAATCGGGTCGGGTCTGTGTCCATGTCTGGGGGCCGTTTCCGCTGCCCCTCCTGCCGCCACGAGGTGATCATGGATCGTCATGGAGTGTATGGGCTGCAGAGGAATCTGCTGGTGGAGAACATCATTGATATCTACAAGCAGGAGTGTTCCAGGTCAGTGTGCTTTGCTGCTGGGGGCCCGTCCTTCCTCCCCAGATGGCCAGTGCCCAGCTCTCCCAGGCTCCTTCCCATCAGCCCAGGATCCAGTGCCCTGGCTGGAAGAGACACGCTAGTCAGTCCAGAGAGCCATGTCCGGCTTCCTCAGGCAGAACAGAGGCTCATTCCCATCTCCAACACTGGCTCTCGGTGTCACTCAGTGAATGGGAAGGGGCCCAGACATCAGGCTGCCCTCCTGGGAGAGACTGAGACAGGAACCAGGGGAAGGCCGAGTTGTGAGAGGGAGAGGAAGACCCTGGGGCCAGCTAGTGGCTGTGACAGGCAGAGAAAAGGGCCCAGAGAGAACGCGGCCAGTTTCTCCATAGTGAAGGCGACAGCTACCATCCCAGGCCCCGGGGACGCTTCCTCCTGCTGCTGCACAATAATCCCGTGGATCAGGCATGATTTTTATCATCCCCATTCCACGGATGAGGAAGCTGAGGCTCAAAGAGGCGAAGTCAATTACCTAAGCTTTCCCAGCCGGGGAGTGGAATGGGCTGGGAATGGGCCCTGCAGATCTGGCCCCAGGTCTCCCTGTTTGTAAAACAGCAGCTCTGTCTCAGGCAGAGAGAGACAGAGAGACAGAGAGACAGAGAGAGAGAGAGAGAGAGAGAGAGACGGCCACCAGGGAGATCTTTACAAACCCAGACACCTGACAAGACTCCCAGGCTGCTGCCCTCGCATCCTTTGGTCCTAAACAGTCACCAGGTGCCTGCCTGCTGGCAGTGTCCTGCCTAAGGAGAGGTGACAGACCAATGTCAGTGAGAAAAAGCCCTGACTCTGTCACTAATCTACTGTGGGAATCTCCGGTGAGTCTTTGAGCCTTCATTTCCCCTGTCTGCTGAAGGGGACAGTGAGGTTTGTTCCTGTGGCTGTCAAATAGGGCTTTGATGGGAAATGTTAAAAATATCAAATATTTATTGAGCACCTCCCGTGTCCAGGCACGGTACTAAGCATCTTCCATGCACGATCCCTATTTAATTCTCACAGTAATCCATACGGCATTCTTAGCCGCATTTTCCAATGAGGAAATGGAAGCTCAGAGAGGGTCAGAGGTTTGTCTAAGGCTCCTCAGCAAGTGTGAAGCGGAGAGAGAGCCTGTCTGACTCCATGGTGAACACTCCTGACTGCTGTTGCCTCTCGTGTTGCTGGAGTTCAGCACTGCAAAAGTGCATATACATTACTGATCATGATCATAATAACGAAATCAATATTGCATCTAAACAGTAGCCTCCCCGCCCCCCAGTGTCGACCTATGAAGAGCATGTTATGTTTGAACCCTTCAAGGCCTTTCCGCATCGTTGAATGGCAATGATAGCCGCCCTTTTTGGGGGGTCTGCTCTGTGCCAGGCTCTACACGCTCATTGCGGACAACTGCCATGATCCCAGTGGCTCTGGGATAAGACCAAGCCTCAGAGAGGTGAAATCACTTGCCCAAGGTCACAAAATGAGTGAATGGAGGAACAGTCTGGATTTGAACCCAGACGCTGATGCCTGGGGTTGGAAGAATGGGCATCTGGGATGGCAGTGGGCACGGGCACCAGACCCTCAGGGTCTTCCCTCACCTCTGCCGCTACAGCCATTCCAGAGCTCGATTCCCTGGGTGGGTGGGTAGAGAGTGACCCCTGCCGGCATTGGGTGGGGAGGGCGCTGGGTTAAAAGACGGAAAAAGACAAGTCTGGAGAGGGGTTGATTTAAGAACCAGTGGAGACAATAATGTCTGGGGGTGTGATCCGTTGTCCAAAGCTGTTCAGGGGTGAGGCCCTGGCAGGGACGGGGGACAGTCGCCATTTGACATTTATGAGATGTTTGCTGTGGTAGGGGCTGGGAAAGCAGAGGTGGTGTAGACATGGTGTTGAATCTAAATGAGTGTAGTCTAGCTGGGGAAATAGGAGCTAGACCCAAAAAAACTGAACCTCAGGGAGGAAGTAGCCGATACCCCAAGAGAAGCACAAATAAGATGTCAGAGTCCCTAAGTAAAGAAAACGACCGAGGGAGAAAGAATGTGTGTTTGGGAAGGAGAAAACTGGACGCTGGAGAGACTTTCTGGATTGTAAGCCAAGGCTCAGGCTGGGCTGTTGGTCATCCCTGGGCTGCCCTTTTTCTGATTGTGTGACTTGGGGCGCACACATTTCTTCCTTCTCTGAGCCCGATGACACCCTCACGGCATACTTACTGATAGATTCTCTCCACCTGTTGAATTACCACCTCCTCCAAGACACGTACCGTACCCCGCAAATTCCGGGGTGAAGAGAATAGACAGGTTTCCCTGCTGTGGTGGAGGTTACAGTCTGGTGGATTAAATATAGAATTCAGTGAGGCCATGAGTATAAATTGCTTTGCTCAGGTCAGGCCTGTAGTAACCAAGAGCTACGGGGACTATAATTAGATCAATGCACTCTTGCCTCCCCTGCCCTGACTTGATGGGTGACCTTGGGCAAGTCAATTCACCTTTCTGGGGTTCAGTTTCCTCTTCTCAAAAATGTCCCCGGTTCTGACTCTGGGATTCTACCACCTTTCCCATGTCCTGCACTGGCAGGGTCCTATGGCAACTCCATCACCCAGAGTTTGGGGCCAAGGATCTGAGGACAGCCTTGGTGTCCCTGGCTTTCCTGGCCCCAGAAAATGAAAAGGGTTGGGAACAGCCAATCACTGAGAGCTCAAGCCATAGATCTGGGGGTGGCCCCCTGGAGCTGGGGAGGAGGCAGGGACTCGGAACGCTCACCGTGTGACTTGCGACTCTTCTCCACTGCAGTCGGCCCCTACAGAAGGGCAACCACCCCATGTGCAAGGAGCACGAAGATGAGAAAATCAACATCTACTGTCTCACGTGCGAGATGCCCACGTGCTCCATGTGCAAGGTGTTTGGGGCTCACAAGGCCTGTGAGGTGGCCCCGCTGCAGAGCGTCTTCCAGGGACAAAAGGTACTGGCTGGTGCCACTTCTACCCCCAGCCTGGGCCTGCCAGGCATGGCCAGATGATTCAGGATGTGGATGTGATCCCTGTAGATCTGCTGAGCCGGCCTTTCAGGAATAGTCCCTCTGGAGGGACTTCCCAGGCCACAGGGACAGCAGCTCTGCCTTCCTGGGAGAGGTGGCTGAGCTCATGGGTTATACTTAGAGCCACTTGAGAGCATCTGGGTGTGGCCACAGGGGAGAGACCGGACCCCTGGGCCAGGCCACCAGGGTCCTCTCAGGCCACGACCTTTACATCCCAGTGTGCTTTGGGCCCAGATACCTCTTCCTGTGCTGGTGACCTCTCCTAAGCAGGGGGTGGCTGGGAGCCCTCTCCCTTGGCCTCCAGGCCTGTGGGAGCCCTATCATCCTGTCCACGCAGTAAGCTGTGGCCCCTCTTTCTGGACACTTCTTCCCTGCCTCCCACCCTTCTCTTGATCTCTCCCTTCTAGAACTCTCCAACTCTGTTTCTTTCCTGCATCCCTTCTTTCCTCGAAACAAGCCCTTCCGCTGCCAGAATGTTGCTGTGCTTTTTCCTCATTTCCCCTTTCTGGGCCTCATCTGTAAAATAAGGGATGCGGTATTTCTCCGATGCTCTCTGCTCTGGCCCTGAGCTGCACCTGGCTCAGGGTGAGCCTGAGCAGCAAGAGGCTCTTTCTAGCAGAGAGGGGAGTGAGAGTGCCACCCCCAAGAAGACAGGCCCTGAGACTATTTTTGTCTCTCCTGTCCTGATCCCCCATCCCCTCCCCCCATCTAGACGGAGCTGAGTAACTGTATCTCCATGCTGGTGGCGGGGAACGACCGAGTACAGACCATCATCACTCAGCTGGAGGACTCCTGTCGGGTAACCAAGGTGAGGGGAAGAAGAACTTCAGACTCTGGGGGTCTGAAGCCTCCTGGTGCAGCCTGGTCTCTGGGGTGAAGGCTCCCCTGTGGGTTGTGGCTAATGGTTGGGGCCTGGAGGCAGGGATGGTGGAGGAGGGACGACTAATCCATTCATCCACTCATTTACCAAATGCTTCTGGAACATTGTGTCAGGCCCTGCCAAAGGCACTGGGGACGGGGTGGTGAACAAGACAGACCTGGTTCCTGACTTCAGGAGCATCCCAACAATAATTCCCAGTATTTATTCAGCACTTGTAGTTTTCAGAGCCTTGTCTTTGATATGCTGGAGACTAAAGCTTCTCAGACTTGAAAGTGCATTCAAATCCACCCTGGAATCCTATTAAAGTTCAAGTTCTGATTCAGTAGGTCTGGAAGGAGGCACGAGATTCTGCATTTCTTTGTGCCCCAGTTGCTGGTCCATGGACCACAACACAGTGAGTAGCGACACTGTAGAGGCAGAAGGAAACTTTTCTATCCCTGTAAAAGCATCCGTGACTTTCCACTCCACTTGACGTGGGGCCTGGAGATGAGAAGGGGGGGAAATGGATCATCATACTCCTAGTGGAGGAAGAGTTGTGTGAAGGATGGCCTCCAAGGAAGGAGGGAGACATCGTTACTACTCACGAGGTGCTCCCAGTCTGATAGAGGATGCTAGAGCCCCCATTCTTATGAGCTACTATGATTATACCCATTTTACAGGTAAGGAAACTAAGATGTAATAACATCTATGAGAGCAGGGAGCCTCAGTGAGGGGGCCACTAGAGGAAGAACTGTTTCTCTGCCCCTGCAGATGTCGAGCTTCCCAAATCCAGTCTTGGTTGTAAAATGGGGAGGAGGGGGGTGGGAGGAGAGTGGCTTGGGAGCACACAGAAAGCCCAGAATCCATCATCCCACTTGACCCTGGAGTCTATTTTTGAGGAAGGGGCTAGCTTTCTCCGTGACACCAGCCTCCAAACGTCACTGGTGCGCTAAGTAGCTATGACGCCTCGGCTAAGCCTTCAGCTTGTCTTCTGTCTTCCAGCCACAGACCTGTTATTCCTAGCGCACCCGTCCCAGGAGGGAAGTGCTGGGGATAGAAAGGAGGACCCCACAGGATGTGACTCTGAGATTTCTGTCCCCAGGACAACAGCCACCAGGTGAAGGAAGAGCTGAGCCAGAAGTTTGACGTACTGTACGCCATCTTGGACGAGAAGAAGAGCGAGTTGCTGCAGCGGATCACGCGGGAGCAGGAGGAGAAGCTCAGCTTCATCGAGGCCCTCATCCAGCAGTACCGGGAGCAACTGGACAAATCCACTAAGCTGGTGGAGACAGCCATCCAGTCCCTGGACGAGCCCGGTGGGGCCATCTTTCTCTTGGTGAGCAGGACTAGGAGGGTGTGGGCAAGTCGCTTCAACCCACCAGTTCTGTCTAAGGTGTGAGCCACGCTGCATCACTGGTCACCCACGTGCCCCTGGGCAAACCACTTAAAGCTCTAAGCCTCAGTGTCCTCGTCTGTAAAACGGGCCTGCAACAATTCCTACCTTCCTTCCTCTTAGCTGATTTTATAAGGATCAAAGAGGAGGGTATTTGTGAAATGGCTTTGTAAGCTACAAAATGTGGTATTCATGTGGAGGCCATTTGTTGAGCACCAACTGTAGGCCAGCCACAGAGAGGACTGAGACACAGCCCTGCCCTAAGGAAAGCTTGTTGGGGGAGACACAAAAGGATCAGCGTATAAGGCACAAAGCCCGGTCCACAGTATGTGCTTAGGAAATACAGGAAAATTTTCTGTAGAAAACAAGACATTGGGTATAAAAAGGTGACTAGGGTATGATTCTCATCTTGGGGGTTTGGGGGTTTAAGAGTGTTTCGAATGATAACCCCTAAAATCCAAGCTTCCTGCCACGACAGCGGATGGGTCCTAGGGTGATGACCGACACCTGTGCGGACCATGAACAGAGGGAAAAGGTACAAGCTCTGTTCAACTCAGGGCAGGGAGCAGGTCACAAGGGGGCTAGGGACGGGCACCAAGTGCCCATCTGTGGCACCGTGACTGGTGTTGCTGACTTCTTGGGGCTACTTCTTCTGCAGTCCTAACCTTTGCTCTCTCTCTTTCCTCCCACAGAGTGCTAAGAAACTCATCAAAAGGTCAGTGTCTCTCTAGAGCTCTGATCCTAGCTCCCACCAGGGCCTCTCACTTCTGTCCAGTGGGTCTCCCCCTTTGCATTAGGTCTACTGGGAGGGTCTACCTCAGGCTAGCTTTCCTGGGCTTTGCATCCCCTGTCTTCTTGGACCACCCATGCTGCTTGTGACTGGCGAGGAAACACTCCACCCTCCAGGGGGAGCCTTTAGGTGCCAGGCCTGGGTGTGGGCACAAGGATGTGCACAGGTGCGGGTTGGAGCTGAGACACCCTCTTCTTTCACTGAGGCCCAGCAATCTTACCCTGTGCCACCGCCCCGTTTCTCTCTTCCTCCCTCACAGCATTGTGGAAGCTTCCAAGGGTTGCCAGCTGGGGAAGACAGAACAGGGCTTTGAAAACATGGACTACTTTACCTTGGACTTAGAGCACATAGCAGACACCCTGAGGGCCATCGACTTTGGGACAGGTAAAGGAGGTGGCCCCGCCATGCATGTACTTTCCCGCTGGGCCCCTGGAAACTTGCTTCCCTTCTATTGAGCCCCGTGTGCAGGCAGATACACTAGCAAACTGTCAGACTCATATAGCCAACTTCTGGATGAGCCCACAGCCTAGCACAGTGCCTGGTACGTAATTGGTGCTCGATAAATTATGTCTGGATCCACTGCACGGAGGCATGGGGCAGTAGAAAGAGCATGGCAACTGCAGTCTGGCAGGTTAAGTTCAAATCCTGGTTCTACCACTTGTTATCTGGGTGACCTTCGGTGAGCCCCCCCACCTCTCTGAGCTGCATTTTCTTTCTTAGTTTCTTTTTTCTTTTCTTTTCTTTTCTTTTCTTTCTTTCTTTCTTTCTTTCTTTCTTTCTTTCTTTCTTTCTAAATTTTTATTATTTTAAGTAATCTCTACACCTAACGTGGGGCTCAAACTCATGACCCCGACATCAAGAGTTGCATGCTCCTCTCATTGAGTCAGCCAGGCGCCCCTGAGCTGCATTTTCTAACTTCAAAATTAGGTTGAACATGGGCCTAGGAGGGGCACCTGGGTGGCTCAATTGGAGGAGCATGGGACTCTTGATCTCAAGGTTGTGACTTTAAGCCCCATGCTGGGCATGGAGCCTACTTAGAAAAAAAAAAAAAAAAAAAAAAAGCCACGGACCTACTAATAATGACCACATCATGGTGCTGTTGCAACAAATAAGATATTAACACAGAGCAGCTTGTCAGGTACTAGACATGTCCTAGTGATTGCCTAAAGCTGGTCTTCGCTTCAGCTTCTTAATGCTACATCTCTGATACTCACACCTTAATTTACCTGTATTATATCCTCATTTCTGTTTGTAATTACTCTGTCATAGAGTATCTATAATTGTAGCAGCATCATCGTAACAATAATAAGGGAGAAATAATAAGGGAAAATGAGGAAACCGGATAAAGAGCAAAGATTTAATAATTTGCTCAAGGTCACACAGCTGCAAGGTAGCTATTTAGCAACAGAGAAAGTGAGTGGATCCAATTTTGCTGAATGTCGTATTGATTTGAGAGGTGATGCTCCGCTGACCCAACTGAGAAAGACAGAGCTGGCACCTCTCCCACAAGCTTGTAGAATCTAGTGTTGAATCTGTGCTCAGAACCCCAAAATACCACGTTCACGGGTAAGGACGAAATGCATCCCGAAGCTGAAATGCCAAGGGACTTGGGCATGTCCATGACTGTGGGTCATCTGCTCCACTCTTACCCTCCTTAAGCTAAGACAGTCACGAGTGGATCGCACTGTGTGAACAGCACGACACTGTGGGACCCACGCTGCCTTCCACGATCGCCCTGAGGCTCAGGTCTTTCATACTGAGGGTATAAATGGGGGAGTGCATTTATCGAGCACTTTCTATGTCCCAGGCACTAAGCCTGTGACCTAAATTCTGTCATTGAACTTCATGAGGTAGTTTCTGTTGTCATCTCCATTTGTAGTTAAGGAAATAAAGCCAAGGGAGGGTCGGTGATTTGCTGGAGTCACCACGGCTAGTAAGTAGCCCTGTGGACTCCACCAAGGGCCATCTGGCTCCCAAGAGCCTGGTGAGGATTCTCTGAGACAATGCATCTAGGCTTGACATGGCACTTGGCACGTAATATGCGCCCAGCACAGGCTGCTAAGAGTAGTTACATTGTGATAATTAAACAGCAAAACCAACAGAAACCCCTGGGTTATGCACAGACTCCCAGCTGCGCAGCTGGAAATTGGGCTGACCTGTTGGAGGCATGAACTCTTTCAAACCTCTCCCTACACACTCTGGACAAATGCTCTGGCTCTGCGGTGATCCCCTCAGGGCCCCAAAGCATCGAGGAAGTGGCTCAGGCGGGGGTGGGTAGAGAACAGAAATGTCCCCTGTTAGTGGAGCTTGGAGGCAATGTCCTGCAATGGGAAGATGAGGACACAGGTTTTGCGGCTCAGTCACCGCCTGTCTGGGGCTCGCTCCAGAGAGCTTTGGAGCGGATGGCCCCAGGAGTGTCCCCCACCAACACAGCCACCCCTCTGTAGGCTGTGGAATGAGGAAACCCGGACAGGGAGTTCTAGGCAGGCAGATTTCAAAGGCTGAGCAACTTCCTTCAAGACAAGGACTCTGATCCCGGAGAATTCGAGTTTTTTGTCCATTCTCTCCAGGTGATACGTACCTGTCTAACTGAGAGATGTGCCCAAGCACAAGGTGTGCTTTCCCCAAGTCCCCCTCTGGTCACTGGTAGGTCAAGTGATAGGAACCGCTGTTGCTACCGGACCAAAGGAGCGTCTTGAACCCTCTCCCTTGGAGGGCTGTGGGAAGCGAGGAGGAGGCCGGGGGAAGGAGGAAGGAAGCAGGTCTCTCTGCAGCTTAGGCTTGGCGGGCTCGTCACCTCCGGGGCCACTGATGTCGCTGCATGGCCACGTGGCCCTCACGGGGGGCATGGGGAGGGGTTTGGAGAAGTGCGGTCTCCTGCCTGGTGCCCCTTCGAGTGGCTTCTCGGAGGAACCGGCCTCATCCTAACACGATTGTTCTTTGTCACGTACAGATGAGGAAGAGGAAGAGTTCATTGACGAAGAAGATCAGGAAGAGGAAGAGTCCACAGAGGGAAAGGAAGAAGGTAAGAAATCCATCTGCCTTCATTCATTCGTTCATTAATTAATTCATTCAACAACATGAAGTCCTGATGGTGTGTAAAGCACCACGCGGGACCCTGGGAACGATGCCAGTATAGGGCGATGATGCCAATACGTGTTTGACGCCTTTGTGAAGGCAAAGTTCTGTTCCCTTTAACCTTAGAGAGGAAAAAAACCCAAAAACCTAATCATAATAAAAAGCTCCCATTTTATATCTAAATGACCTTCCTGAGTGGAGAGCAATACAGTGTAACAGACACCATGCTTGGCACTGAGGTGTTTTGTTTGACCAGCAGAATGCTGAAATTTTAAAAAATTTTTAAAAATAGTTATTTCTGAGAGAGAGAGAGACAGAGCGAGCAAGACTGAGAGCGAGCAGGGGAGGGGCAGAGAGAGGGGAAGACACAGAATCCGAGATGTCAGCACAGAGCACGACACGGGGCTTGAGCTTGGGAACTGCGAGATCATAACCTGAGCCGAAGTCAGCCGCTCAGCCGACTGAGCCACCCGGGCGCCCCATACTGGCAGAATAATCCTGACCTGTTCCCAACGTTCTGAGTCTTGGGCTACTCATCTGTACATGGGGACAAAATACTCCTGACCTCAAAAGGTTATGGTGGAGAGTAAATGAGATGATCACTTAACACAATGTCTGGCACCTAGAAGGGACATGTTTGCTAATTAGCACATGTGTGCTAAAATTATTTTTCAAGCCAATTTACTATTGGAACTAAATTCCAATCCAGTTGAACAATACGGGATACTCTTCTGGAGTTTTGCATTGGATGGGCTATCCACGGTGTTTTGACAACTAAATTCTGTTTGGGTTTAAAAAGAAGAGGCCAGGCCGGAATTGGAGTCTGATCGTTTTGTCACCGTGGCTTGGGAAGCCCCGGATCCCCCTGTGCCCTGCCTCACCTTGTGTTTCCCGGTCTTTTTCTTTCAGGACACCAGTAAGGAGCTGGATGCGGGAGAGACCTTCTAGATGCAGAGAGACTGGGGAGGGTGGGGATGGGCCCAGCTGCCTTGGTGACAGGCCCAGGGTGGGAGGGGTCGGGGCCCCTGGAGGGGCAATGGGAAGGTGTATCTTCTCCCTGCTCAGAGAGCAGGGACTGGCAGTAGGACCCCCACCAAAGTGTCCAGCAGCCACTGAACCAGAATTGGAAACGTGCTTGAAACAGCCACACGGGACACTTTTCCACGTTGGTGCAAAATGGAGTATTTTGTACATTTTTTAAATGTGATTTTTGTATATACTTGTATATGTATGCCAATTGGTGCTTTTTGTAAAGGAACTTTTGTATGATAATGCCGGGTCATCGCGGGCCTGGCTGTTGTTAGGAAGAGGGGAGGGGAGCCGGGCTGACACAGCTGCCCTCTTCCTTTCCTCGGAGGGAGGGCTGGGTGGCACTCGCAGGCCTAGAAAGGGATACTGTACTGTACAGGTGTCGATGCCTGTCCCTGACACAGGGGACGGCAACTGAGTTTGTGTTATATGTCGTTTCAATAAACGCACAGCACTCTCTTTCTGTTATTACTGTAAGAGCTGGGGTTTCATTCGCCTCGTTGTTCCCGAGAGGGGAGCGCGGAGAGGCTGGACAAAAGAACGGATGGAAAATGTGCAGCAGGAGGCAGACAGTAAGGGCCAGGCTAGATGTCCATCCCGACAAAGAAGGAATTCTCTAAGTTAGCATTTCCCAACGGGAGCTTCGTGGAAAATCCGCTCGGAGAAACAGGTTCACTGCTTGGTCCTCTGGTTCTTCAGAGACTGAAGCAGAGAAAGCTTCGATGCTTTAGTCTAGGGGCGCCCGGGTGGCTCATTCGGTTAAGCGTCTGACTCTTGATTTCGGCTCAGGTCATGATCTCACGGTTTGCGAGTTCGAGGCCCGCATCAGTCTCTGTGCTGATGGCGCGGAGTCTGCTTAGGGTTCTCTCCCTCTCCCTCTCTGCCCCTCTCCTGCTTGCTCTCTCTCTCTCTTTCAAAAATAAATAAACAAACATTAGAAAAAATTGCTTTAGTCTAGGAGCGATCCCAGGGCAGCCAGAATGAGAACCAGTAGAAATGAGGCAGGAAAGGAGGGAAGCAAATACAGAGTGTCACATAGCTGAGCTGGCCACAGCTCCACCAAGAGGACCCCCCACCCACCCCCGCCCCTTGCTCAGTCATGTGAGATGTTTCTAGCAGGTCATAACACAATACGGCTCAAAGCAGTCCATCAGAGGGAAGAACGAGGGAATTTCGTCTCTTGTCTCAGAATCGAAGTGGCCTGCCAGAGGGTTAATTCCCTTGAACCTCCAGGTTTCACCACTTGACCCCTTGGGGCAGCTTCGGGGGAGGCCGGGTACCCCTGGGCCTACAGGTGGTGGAGTAAGAGCCCCAGCGGTCCAGTCGGGTTGGACACGGGTGCTGGTCCCACCGCAGCGGGCACAACAGTGGCTCTGCTGAAGCCCACCAGACTTCATCCGGGGAAGGCCAAGGCAGCCAGCCACCAGTGCTAGGGGATGAGGTAATGACCAAGGCCAAAGTAGCCAACCCCCACCCCCGCCACTGGTAGGGGCCCAAGGGCTAGGAGAGAGGTGAAGCTGAGAGGATCTGAGACACATTAATTGGGTCTGAAGCCCTGCAAACTTATAAATCCGAGGAACACTGTCGAGGAGGTCCCATTTTTTTTTTTTTAACATTTATTTATTTTTGAGACAAAGAGAGACAGAGCATGAACGGGGGAGGGGCAGAGAGAGAGGGAGACACAGAATCGGAAACAGGCTCCAGGCTCTGAGCCATCAGCCCAGAGCCCGACGCGGGGCTCGAACCCACGGACCGCGAGATCGTGACCCGAGCCGAAGTCGGACGCTTAACCGACTGTGCCACCCAGGCGCCCCAGAGGAGGTCCCATTTTTACGACATTCAGAACACAGCAGCAGATTAAAGGCTCTGAGCAGTCCTGCCATAAAGGAAACTATAACTCTAGACGATGATTGGTCCATCTGATTCATGGTGTTTGAAATACTGCCTCTTCATTTTTTCTTTCGTTTTTTTTTTTTTTGGTAAATTAAATATCTAACACAGCATTTTCCAACTTATTCATTCATGTGACATCCTCCAGAACGTGTGTCCTGGGGAGCTCACTTTACAGAAAGTATTTTATTTTATTTATTTTATTTATTTTTATTAAAAAAATTTTTTTTAATGTTTATTTATGTTTGAGACAGAGAGAGAGCATGAACGGGGGAGGGGCAGAGAGAGAGGGAGACAGAATCGGAAGCAGGTTCCAGGCTCTGAGCCGTCCGCCCAGAGCCCGACGCGGGGCTCGAATTCACGGACCTGGAGATCGTGACCTGAGCCGAAGTCGGACGCTTAACCGACTGAGCCAACCAGGCACCCCGGAAGTATTTTATTTTTATTTTTATTATTATTATTTAAAATATTTTATCTGAAAGCGAGTGAGTGCACGAACGGGCAGGAGAGGGGCGGAGGAAAGAGAGAGAATCCCAAGCAGACCCCACAGTCAGCACGGAGCTCTATCCCACAACCCTGGTATCATGACTTGAGCTAAAAATCAAGAGCAGACGCTCAACCGACTAAGCCACCCAGGTGCTCCGAGGCATTATTTGTATATGGAATTGTTGGATTCTAGAAGAGGCAAATTTAATAAAGAGATTAAAGAGAGGGGGACCAGTAATTGGAGTAGGAATATTGAGGCCAGGGGTCCTAAGAAGGGAAGGAGTTAGGATAGCCACGAACAGATTTCTTTCCAGGAAAACCAACCTTAGGATTCATGGCCCCGAAGGTGGAAACCAAAAGGTTATGATAAGAAGGACAAAAATTAGCCCCCAAAGGGGATGAGGATTGTATTGTGAGAGCAGGACATCAAGGCTGGGGGGGAAACTCCAGGTAAGTTATGATTTCTGATCAAGTAGATTTGGAAAGGACACCCTGAAAGAAATGGTTGAGAATGAAGTCTTGGAATGGGGAAGGAGAAATCATGTGAGAGTTTGGGGAGGAAAGTATTTAGGGAGTTTTTCTAAGACAATATAGAATGATTGAATGAGAGAGATTGAATGAGGCCATAGGCTGGATTCATGGGCTTCTAGGCCTCTGGGTGTGTATCACCCGAGTCTGGTTTGAATAACAGGTGTAGATCTCCAACCAGCTTAGAGCTGTACTTAGCCAAGGGTTCCTCATCTGGGGCTAGAGCAGTCTCGATTCTAGAAAGATGGATCCACGCGGAGAAGCCGTGAAGTTTTTCCACTGTTGGAGTGTTTAGGAGGACTCAACAGGTTCCAGTCCTGACAGGTGCGAGTAGCTTTTTGTCCTGCAAAGAGTCTTACGATACACTCAATCCCTGGATGTAAGTTTTCGATGTATGTTATGTGAGAAAGAGGGATCAGGTTTTGGATTGTAATGGTTTTGATGGTCATTAATGGTGGGGACAGTTTGCCCTAGGGATATAACATACTGTGTAATTAGAATAACAAAAAGAAAAAGAAGGCCAACGAAGAGCCCTTTGATAGTTGACAAAAATCTTCCTCCAGCCCAGGAGTTTAATCATTAAAGGAGAGAGAGAGAGAGAGAGAGATCGTTTAAAGCGCCAATGTGAGTATTTATGTCGGTTAGTAACCCTGTCATACTTTTGCGGTAATCTGGAGTACATACATAACACTGTGGGTTTTTTTTTTGTTTTTTTTTTTTTTTTCATAACACTGTGTTTTAATAAAGCATAGGTTCCTCCTTGAGCTGCAGTGAGGATATCAAGGGTCATCGGTTTTGGAGGGCTACCTTTTGAATTTGTGGATAACTGTGAGTTGGGCTTGGTTAAAGATGGCCATTGTATGCTTGGCTAAAGTTCTATTTGCAATTTTCTATCAATAGAGGTAGTTCCCGGGACAAATATGGCTAAGGGATAAAACCATCAAGAAGCTCTTTGTTTGAGGTCTAGCCTTAACAATATCCTAATTACGAGGAATCACTGGCAAGTGGGGGAAGGCTCATCTGGGGGTATGGGCTTCCCCAAGTGCATCATCCAATCCAATCGTAAAGAAAGTGGGGCCATCCATTATCTTCCTAAGTCCATAGTTAACCCCATGCCGTGGGTATGCTCTGGCTTTTAAGGAAGGATTTTGTCATCCCAGCCACACAGCATCGGTCAAGTCATGATTTCAGCTCAGGTCATGATCCCAGAGTCACAAGATTGAGCCCTATGTCGGGCTCCAAGCTGGCAGCGTGGAGCCTGTTGGGGTTCTCTGTCCCCTCTCTCCCCCTCTCCTGCTTGTGCTCATGTGCACACACTCTCTCTCTCAAAATAAGTAAACTTAAACAAAAAATCATATGCCCATGGGGTCTTGTAATCCCCACAGAATACCAAGCACGAAGACGGTCTAATCATGAGCTATTGTGGCAATTTCTCTCTGAAGTTTACCTCAAGCTGTCTAGCTTAGGCAAACAACAAACACAAAAGTTCAAAGACAATCAGAACTAGAATTTAGCATCCATAAAGGTGTGTTATTGAAACCTAATTTTTCTTTCTAAAATCACCCTTGGGTGCCTGGGCAGCTCGGTCAGTTAAGCTTCCAACTCTTGGTTTTGGCTCAGGTCATGATCTCACAGTTCATGATACTGAGCCCTGCATCGGGCTCTGTTCTGGACAGCAAGGACTCTCTCTCTGCCTCTCCTCCTGTCCCTCTGTCCCTCCCCCACTTGCACTCCCTCTCTCTCTCTCAAAATAAACTTGAAAAAAATAAATAAAATCACCCTTATTTCTTGAGATAGCCAAATCAAGACTAGTTTGTCCAAAAAACAAGTCCAATTTTAACAGACTTGGCCTAATTATTTACATAAACTCAACAAGAATAGTGATTGATCATAAAGATCTTTCAAAATGTGCTTTGCTGGAACTCTTCATAAGGAATCTCCATTGAACTCTTACTAGCCTTTCTAGGCCAGAAGCCAAGCCAAATACTTGCCATCAGACATGCCTGCAATACCTGTAGATTTGGGTGAATTCCTCTTCTCTAGGTCCCCCAAATATCCCAAACTTCCTGCACCTGCCAGAAGTGACATTCTTTACTCACCTGCTAAAGGCTCCTGGGAACTCTGTAAGCAAGGTATCAGGCCAACTTTTCCAAAGGGCTTTATTAAGCCTCCAGGGGCACCTGGGTGGCTCAGTTAAGCGGCTGACTTCAGCTCAGGTCATGATCTCATGGCTCGTGAGTTGGAGCCCTGCATCGGGCTCTGTGCTGACAGCTCGGACCCTGGAGCCTCTTTGTATTCTGTGTCTCCCTCTCTCTCTTACCCTACCCACTCTCTCTCTCTCTCTCTCTCTCTCTCTCTCAAAAATAAATAAACATTAAAAAAAAAAGAACTTAGTTCCAAGGGGCTTTATTGGATTCATGTTTCATAAAGTCAATCTTCGTTCCTTAAAGCTGTCTGGTCATATCTGAACTATGTATGTCTCTCTCAAATATGAAATTCTAGTCAAAGCCTTTGTAAAATAACCAATGTTTCCAATGGTGTCCTGTTATAAGGAGAAAAGATTCTTATTGAACTTATGTAAATAACTATGCTTGCCATGAATGAAAGAATACTTACTGAGACTTTTTGAATTTCAGAGGGCTCAGGTAGAGACAGAAAAACTAAAGGCTTCAATTGTTTCACAAATGAATACTTTATCACATTTCTGTGAGTCACAGATATCTTATGAGAAAGTTTCCTTAATCTGGAAGAGCAAACATTAGAGAGCCAGCAATATTTTAAGCAAGAGTCACAAAAACCATAATCATTTTCCTCAGTTCATTTAGTTCCATGCTACTAATTTTTGTTCAGTTTGAATGCAGCTTTTTAGTTAGTTCTGGAAGTTCCTAACCATTTAAATTTTATGAACTTAAAGATACCAAATACCTATATTTGTCAACATTCTTATGAATCTCCTTGAAGAAGATGAAACATGTTTCTCAAGAGCATCAGAACAATAACTATAAATACAAGGAACTCCGAAATGGACATTGTTAACAATCTGATACGAGAGTTTATTATGATGGAATTGACAAGGAAATTCAGTTATTTCTGTGACACATTGAATCTCCGGGTTGTTAAAAACCTTAGAAAGTTTTAAAGCACATGCCTAAATAGGATTACAGATCATCAAAGACCTGATAAAGACAAAACATAGAAACTGGTTTTTCTGGGCAAAGAAAAGAAAAAACACCTTTGTTTACATTTTCTTATCAAGAGCAGATAACAATCCAAGAAAACTTTGTCTTTTTATTTTTTTGAGTTTATTTATATATTTTTGAGAGAGAGAAAGAGAGCAGGGGAGGGGTAGAGGGAGAAAATCCCAAGCAGTCTCCGCACCGCCAGCGTGGAGCCTGATGTGGGGCTCAAACTCATGAACCATAAGATAGTGATTTGAGCTGAAATCAAGAGTCAGGTGCTTAAACGACTGAGCCACCCGGGCACCCTGAAAACTGTCTTTTTAACAGAGAGAAAGCAGAATTTCAGTCTTATGCCAGTGTACTTTATTTTTTTTTAATGTTTATTTATTTATTTTGAGAGAGAGTATGAGCAAGGTAGGGGCAGAGAGAGAAGGAGAGAGAGAATCCCAAGCAGGCTCCAGGCTGTCAGCACAGAGCCTGATGCAGGACGTGATCCCAGGAACAGTGAGATCATGACCTGAGCTCAAATCAAGGGTCGAACACTAAACCGATTGAGCCACCCAGGTGCCCCTTTATACCGATGTACTTTTAAAATTCACTCATTTTTATCTTAGTCCATCCTGACCACACGTAAAATTCCGTTCCAAAGATTTCCCTTCACAAACCCTGTGCAACTTTCTTTTGCATTCAGATTTTGTCGCAAGCCATTGCTCTCCAAACAACCAGTCTCATTTTATGACAAAATTACTTTCGTTTCTTTCAACAAAAATATATTCCCGTTCCCTACATCTTTCTTACACATTTCTTACTTTCCTACATAGTTTTTTCCCCCTTATTTCCATCAGTCTTAAATACATTTAGCAGAATTTTGAACTAAGAGAACCTTAGTCTTATGGAAACCAATTTGACAATAAATTTCATATTAAAGAAAAAAAAAGAACCTTAGTCTCCAGTGAAAACTAAGTAGTGACCAATGGTGAATTGTTACACCAGAATTGTTTAGATGGAACATTTATGAATCAATTAAGCACAAAGCATGTTTTTCAACACACTCAAATATCCTTAGTTCCTCTGCAATGAGAAGTGAAAAACACAAACCTACTTTCAGTAATCAATGCTTTAGCACTCCATTCTATTAGGAAAAGACCTAGATGTCCAATGAATTCAATCCAATCTATCATCCAAGCAAAACTTTAAAGTTTCAGGTTACCGAAAACGATTTTAACAATTCCCCATGAAAACTTTGAAAGAGACAAGCCATCGTTTTGCTGACAAACTGCAACAGAGTTAACATGAGCTCATTTGATCTTCAGCAAACCTTGGTAGAATAAGTTTCAATTAGTTTAAATGTTGAATTGTGTTCCACTTTGGTCCACTTAAAAGTTAAGCAATTTGTTCTCCATTGTCAGTTTTTACCTGGGGCACTGGTGGGGAAATCTGAAGTGAGGGGTGTAAGTCCAAGGGGGTGCTCTTTGCTCCTTGACAGCAAGGGTTGAAGGAAGAGCCAAAGGCACCATAAGCACCAAAAATGGTATACGAACCAGTTGTTCAGGCTGCACCCACGGTGGTGCAGGAACAGGAGGAGGAGAGGGAAGAAGAGGTGACAGTGCTGCCAGAGGGGAGAGAAAGAGGGTTCCCCATTCTAAAGCTTGCCAGATGAGCAGATAAGGTCAGACAGATGAACAGACGCCATGTTTTTTCACCAACAGGAAGGAATAGGCAGTTCCTCTCAGGCCAGAGAGTACAGGGAGTTCCCTGAAACAAAAAGGAGTTTCGGCAGCTGCTTGGGAATATTCCTTAGGGTCCTCTTCCCTAAGTAGACTAACTACAGTTGGCTCTAATTATCATAGCTGTTAACCCAGGAAATGAATGAGGGAAAAGCCCCCACATACAGCCAGAATAACCTGGGTCTATTGGAAGGAGGAACAGTGAGAGTCAGTATCCAGTATCTCAAGAGGTGACTGGTTAGCAGCCAAACATATTCTGCAAGAGGCTCTTAGGTCAAGGTCCCGATTTAGGGCCATGAAACCGAGCAAGACCCAAATGGAACTCCCGACCATTTGGAGCTCCAGCAAAGGAGGTCAAGCTGGAGAATAGTATCAGAAGAAACAGTTCTGTCAGAGGGCTATACCTCTTGCCCTGGGAGTTTGCCAAATTTGTTCCAGCTTTTCAGAACTCAGCCCAAGGGTGAGTCCAAAGAAAGAGAGGAGGTTGCATAGTGGGAAAGACTGGCTGCCAATTCTCAAAGGAGTGACCTGCTGGAGGGAATGGAGCTCCCACTCGTGGTCACAGTTTCATTCAGGGCATCCTGCTGACCTGAAAACAGACTGGACCTATAACAGGAGGACTGACCTTTCTGGTGGTGTCCCACCATGGAAAGGGGTTGAAGCAAACAGCATGGCACTTCCTTTTGGGGTGTCCCCTGGTAACAAGTAGAGCCAGACACGGTTTTGTCCAGACTGAGTGGGAAAAAGGAGGGGGAGGACTCACCACCTGGACTAGGAGCATGTTTGCCTTCAGATCAAGATGATGCTGGATCTGTGGGAACACAGGAAAAGGGGCACAGGCCGAGAGAAGTGAGGTGGCTGAGAGTCAGCCAGTGTCGGAAAAGGTCCCACCTGAGTCCATAAGGTGTGTGCATTCGCTCTGAGTGAGCAGCCAGTTGCACCTGACTTTGGGAACAGGCCTTGGGGACAAAGTGAGAAGGCATTGGAAAGGGGTCCTTAGCCTTTACCAACACGAGCAGTCTGATCTGTTCACTCTCACACCTTCAGACCACACCTGGAAGCCACCCTAACCAGAGGGCTTCGGTTGTCTGGGAGGTACTGGGGTTAGGCTACAACGGCTGAAAAAAGAAAGGAAAGGGAAGGAAGGGTCCCTCCAAAGAGCTGAGGGGGAAATCCCTCACATTTTCAGACAAGGGCAGTCCAGCCGGTTCTGTCTCCCAGCTTCGGATCCTCGCCAAGCAGTAACCCCTGCCCAGGTCCATCAGTTCCCCAAGGAGTGCTAGAGTTGATCCACCAAGGGAAAGTCCCGACAAATTCCTGGAGAATCCAGGGAGAGTTTCAGACTGGCAAAGTCTCCTTGTGCAGTGTTCCCCCAAATGTGTGCAAGGGCGCTACAAAATCTCCCCGTACGAGCCACCAAATGTGATGTCTAAATGGGGGTGTCTTTCCTGATCAGATGAGGGTCCCCAAATGTGGGGTTAGTGATTGGGTGGATGTCAGTGGCCCACAAGGTGACAAGAATTCACCTGAGGCAGAACAAAGGTCATAGAAGTTTATTGAATATACCTGCAAGGAAGTGGTGGCTTAAAGACAGCAGAGGGCAGGCTGTCTTTAAGGAGGCAGTGGGTGGGGGCTGTTTTTAAAGGGGACAAGTGAGGAGGTATGGTGATATATGGAATCTTCCCCTTTTTTGATAGCTGTGCCTAGTTGTAAGTAGCTCATTGGTCAGGTTAGGGCCTATGGATATTTGAGGTGGGTCACCTGATGGACCTGTCTGTATTCAGCCAGGTGGTTGCCATGGCCCTTTCTACATTCCGTCACTCAAACCTATTTGCCTAAAGGCAGCCTCTAGACACATGGTGTAACATATTATGCACAACTAAACAAAACAAGCTGTAGAGTTTAATAAACTATCCCATAATGAAATCCTGTGTTGTTACTGTTCAAGTCAAGAAAAAGAACACTGCCAGCCCATAGAAGCCCTCATGTGGTCCCCTCCTCGGAGGTAGCCATGATCTTGTCTTTTTTTTTTTTTTTTATCTTTATTTATTTTTGAGACAGAGAGAGAGAAAGAGAGAGAGAGAAACATGGCACAAGTGGAGGAGGGGCAGAGAGAGAGAGGAGACACAGATTCCAAAACAGGCTCCAGGCTCCAAGGTGCCAGCACACAGCCATACACGGGGCTCGAACTCAGGAATGGCGAGATCATGACCTGAGCTGAAGTCAGTTGCTCAATCGACTGAGTCATCCAGGTGCCTCTCTCCTGTCTTCTTGATAGTCACACACTTGCTTTTCTTTATAGTCCTAAAGTGTCTTCCTATAAAAGACCAAAGGAATGTGAAACCAGAAAGAGAGAGGTTTTCATCATTTTGAAATCACAAGAATCAGTATTACAACCTGTCCATATTCTGCCCCCAGGTTTCTTCTCCAGGTTACTGATAACGTGAGAAACAGGCATATCAGTCCACTATCTCATCATTTATCAGAGAGAGGAGAGAAGGCAGTCAAGGCTAGTAGTTAAAGTTTAAATTCTAGGGAGGTATCTCTTGATTGCAAATGAGAAGATCTCTACCTTGCCACACAAAGTGCTCTGCTTATCCTTCCAAACCAGAACACTTAAGGGTGGTAAGAAGGGTTCTTGATCAAAAGATTCCTTTAAGATCAGAAGAGAGGGAACAGTGTTTTGAGGGGTTATTCCAATGAATCTTCAACACAGTTCCATAGGCTGCTGCATTAGAACCACCAGAAGAGGTTTATTTTTCCCTAAACCTCTAATTCTGGAAAATTTCAAACATGGAAAAGTGGAGGGAATAGTATCACCTACCCATCAGTCAGTTTCAACAGTTATTGACATTTGTTTCTTCTCTATCATTACCCACTCCCTACACCGGTGTTATTTGGGGGCAAATCCCAGATATTGTATCATTTTATCCTTCAATAGTTTAGATAAAGTTTCTTTAAATTTTTTTTTTTTTTTTAATTTTTTTTTTTTTTTTTCAACGTTTATTTTTGGGACAGAGAGAGACAGAGCATGAACGGGGGAGGGGCAGAGAGAGAGGGAGACACAGAATCGGAAACAGGCTCCAGGCTCTGAGCCATCGGCCCAGAGCCCGACGCGGGGCTCGAACTCGTGGACCGCGAGATCGTGACCTGGCTGAAGTCGGACGCTTAACCGACTGCGCCACCCAGGCGCCCCTAAATTTTTTTTTTCAACGTTTATTTATTTTTGGGACAGAGAGAGACAGAGCATGAACGGGGGAGGGGCAGAGAGAGAGGGAGACACAGAATCGGAAACAGGCTCCAGGCTCCGAGACATCAGCCCAGAGCCCGACTCGGGGCTCGAACTCACAGACCGCGAGATCGTGACCTGGCTGAAGTCGGATGCTTAACCGACTGCACCACCCAGGCGCCCCTAGATAAAGTTTCTTTAAAAAATCAAATGACTACACCATAAAAAATGAACAATAATTTCACAACAGCATTGAACACTGAGGTTTTAAACATATAGATTCTCAGATTCTTCCCCAGACCTACAGTCAGACTCGCTGTGGAATGTGGGAACATATATATATATATATATATATATATATATATATATATATATTAAGCTTATTTGTTTATTTTGAGACAGAGAGAGAGTGTGCAAGCATACTCGAGTGGGCTTGAGTGAGCATGAGCACTGGGAGGGGCAGAGAGAGAGGGAGAGAGAGAACTTCAACCAAGGTCTGTGCCATCAGCACAGAGTCCAACATGGAGCCATATATATATATATATATATATATAATTTTTTTATTTTTTTAATGTTTATTTATTTTCGAGAGAGAGGGAGAGACAGTGCAAGTGAGGGAGGGGCAGAGAGAGAGAGGGAGACACAGAATCCTAAGCAGGCTCCAGGCTTTGAGTTGTCAGCACAGAGCCTGATGAGGGGCTTGAACCCACTAACCGTGAGATCATGACCTGAGCCGAAGTCAGGCGCTTAACCGACTGAGCCACCCAGGCGCCCCGTGTATATATCATTTTTTTAAATTAAGTAGGCCCCACGCCTATGGTGGAGCCCAACGTGGGGCTTGAACTCATGACCCTGAGATCGAGACCTAAGCTGGGACCAAGTTAGACATTTAACTGACTGAGCCACCCAGGCACCCCTGGAGTCTACATTTATTTATTTATTTATTTATTTATTTTTAATTAAAAAAAAAAATTTTTTTTTTAACATTTATTTTTGAGACAGAGAGAGACAGAGCATGAACGGGGGAGGGTCAGAGAGAGGGAGACACAGAATCTGAAACAGGCTCCAGGCTCTGAGCTGTCGGCACAGAGCCCGATGCAGGGCTCGAACTCACGAACTGCGAGATCATGACCTGAGCCAAAGTCGGCCGCTTAACCGACTGAGCCACCCAGGCACCCCTGGAGTCTACATTTTTGAAACAACATTCCTCAGGTTGAGGTATGAGAACTGCTATGTCATTCACATAGGCCTTCTTGGCGATTTCTGGAGCCAGGTATATAATACAAATGGGCCTAGTGCTTCTGCAGTATATCAAAGTCTTGACTGGTCAAACTTCTGCAAATCAATTAAAATGCATCTTGGGAAGTTTTAATTAAAAAAAATTTTTTTTACATTTATTTATTTTTGAGAGACAGAGCACAAGTGGGGGAGGGGCAGAGAGAGAATGAGACACAGAATCCGAAGCAGGCTCCAGGCTCTGAGCTATCAGCACAGAGCCCAACATGAGGCTCGAACCTACGAACCGTGAGATCATGACCTGAGCAGAAGTCAGATCCTTAACCAACTGAGCCACTCAGGTGCCCCTTGGAAAGTTTTAATTGAAAGGAAATCTGGCAGGGAAGCCTGGATAGCTCAGTTGGTTGGGCTTCCGACTCTTGATTTCGGCTCAGGTCATGATCCCAGAATCCTGGGATCAAGCCTTGAGTTGGGCTTTGCTCTGAGCACTGAACACGGAGCCTGCTTAAGATTCTCTCTCTCTCTCTCTCTCTCTCTCTCTCTCTCTCTCCCCCCTCCCTCTGCCCTGTGTACACTCTCTCAAAAACAAAATGGAAAAAAGAAAAGAAATATGGCATATTTTAAAAAATAAAATGAATATATTCATCTGGGTCCAATTTGTAAATCTGCATTTATTGAAAATTTACAATGTGCTCTGCACTGAAGGGAACAAGAGGGATGTTTAAAAATGTGTGTTTTAAAAATTTTTTTTAAGTTTATTTCCTTTTGAGAGAAGAGAGCGAGCATGAGCAGGGGAGGGGCAGAGAGAGGGAGACACAGAATCCAAAGCAGGCTCCAGGCTCTGAGCTGTCAGCACAGAACCTCACATGGGGCTCAAACCCACCAACCACGAGATCATGACCTGAGCCGAAGTTGACATTTAACCAACTGCGCCACCCAGGTGCCCCTAAAAATATGCTTTTTAAGCATAAACATTTTGCCAACAAATAAGTTATAAGATTCAGATTGAGTTGATTTGAACCTGCATTTTAACGCCTTTTCCAGGTAATGCTGGGCCTGCTGGTTCTTGGACTATACCAGGAAAGCTAGGAAGTTAAGGTAAAGGTTTTTCTCACTCAGAGTCCAGAGGAGGTAGAAAGGCACTCAGCGGGGACCTGATCTAGGCAGGCATGGTCCTGCCACCCCCACTCCCTTCACCTAGCCCCCAAATAATATTACTCTTGTCGAGGAGAGACTGAAGGAACCCCTCTTTGTTCCCAGTGGTATGGGCAGGAGGTTTGCACCCTAGACTCTTGTCTCTGAGAAGGGACATAGCCAAGCTATGGTCCTCTAGACTGAAGACACTGGGGATGATGGAGTGACTGGCCAGTGAGGTCACCAGTCCAAAGTTCTTTCTATATAATGGGCCCCTATCAGAGTCCAGCCATAAGGCCAGGCCATAAGGTCCCTACCCCCCAGAAACCGCTGTGAGAGGACCAAGCTTAAAGTGGGTGAGGCACCAAGCCAACAGGCCGGCTTCTCAGGCGGGACATTAGCACGGCACCTTTCCTGGCGCTCCTGTGAACTGGTGCAGTGCAGGGAAGGGAGGATGGTGGTGGTGTCCACTCGGCGCACATGGTGACCGCTGCTGAAGGGCCACAGTGCTCTACGTAGGGGTGGGGATAAAGCCACTCCAGATTCTAATCGGGGCGCGCGGGAGGGCAGGAACTGGCGCTGCTTCGGTGGCTAGGATGGGCCGATCAGTCACAGCCAGTCCTAAGAAGGGCTCCTGTCCCAGCCCCAGGGCAGGCATATCCCGCCCCCAGGAGACCCCTAGTCTGAGCGGAAGAACGCAGCCGACCGCAGGAGTCTCGAGTCCGAGGGGAAGACACACCAAGCCTCAGGAGCCACGTTCTGGCCCTCAGGGGACCCAAAGCAGATTTCCACGAACCGAGGTCCGAGAACTTCTCGGCGGGATGCGGCCAGCTGCGCGCGGGGAAGAGTGCGCGCAGCCGTCGCCCAGTCCTGAGTCAGGCCCTGTCGGCTCCTCGGGCCCCAGGGGCGCCGGGGACGGGGTGCACTGGGGCAGGGCCGGGGCACTCTTTGCAGCCGGTCACCCCTCCCCCTTCCCCGCGGGCTTTTGCACACGACGCGCCGCGGGCCGCTTCACACGGGGTGGCCGGGGCCGGATAAAGCGGGCGGGCGCGGGGCGCAGCGGCGGGCGCGGACGGGCTGGAGCGGCCGGAGCTGCAGCCGGACGGCCCCAGGGCGGCCCGGGCGGGAGCTGTCGCGCCAAGCAGCGGGCGGCCGAGAGGCGCGGGCGCCGGGGCCCCGGGAGCGGCGCGCGGGGCCCTCCCGGCAGGTGGGTGCGCGCTGCGCAGCGTCCCGCGCGGAACTTCCAGGGCGCCCTGGGCCCCGAGGCCGCGCGCGGCTTCCCGAGCCCAGCGCAGGGCGCGCGGGGCCGCATGGAGCCCACGGAGAGGCAGCATCTGATGGACGCCAGGCCCGGAGCCCGGTAAGGCGAGAGCCTGGGGAGGAGCGGGGATTTGAGCGGCATCGGACGCATCTCCTGGTTTGCAGTTTCCAGTGGATGGTTTTGCGGGAGGCTTGAAACGGGGACCACACAGAAGGGACGGGAGGTTTGGGGGAAGCGAGGGAAGGGAAAACCGAGCGTGGGCACGAGATCATCCCTCCCTCACGGCTGAGCACAGATCCTGACCCCTCGCCCGCTAGTGTGCGGTGGCAAGCCTGGAGCCCCGCCCCTGGCCCGACACTTTGCCCCCGGGCAGCCCCGCCCTGGGAGGCCCTGTGTCCCCAAGTGCGCAAGAGGAGGGTCTGCCCTTCTCCAGAGCCTGAACTGCCTTCCTTCTCCGTGCTTGATTGCACTGGCCCCGCCCCTTGGCCAGTTCCCAAGGTCTTTGCCGCCTCCAGGCGCTGAGAGAGGTGGGGGAGGAGGGAACACCGTGGACCAAGACCCCGAGACTCCTGGACTGGTCATTTCCCCAGCACCCCACTCCAAACACGAGTTTCTGGTTACTCCTCAGAGACTGTCGAGCTTGGAGTGTCCATAACTATTCTTTTAATTGGACGCATGGGAACCGCCAAGGACTGGAGTCAGCCCTCCCTGCCCCCATCTCAGAGCTGAGTCTCCCCTCTCTTTTCTTCCTTGGCCAGGTCTTACACTGGATCTCTGTGGCAGGAGGGGGCCGGCTGGATCCCTCTGCCCGCACCTGGCCTGGACTTGCAGGCTATTGAGCTAGCCGCTGAGAGCAACCATTACTGTCATGCCCAGAAGGGTCCTGGCAGTCACTTTGACTCCAAGAAGGAGCAGGCCCGGCGACAGCTTTATGTGGCCTCTGCCATCTGCCTGGTGTTCATGATTGGGGAAGTCATTGGTAAGGACTTTTGTGCTAATTAAATGAAATTGGGAGCATGGATAGTCTGGATGATCCGAAAAGCTTTTTTCCTGGATGTTCCTAGTAATATTAATACTTATAGCCCCAGGGCGCTGGCTGGCTCAGTTGGTAGAACATGCAAAGGCACAGATGGGCTGGAGCAGCCAGAGGGGCAGCTGGAGGGCCCGAGGGTAGCCCTGGCTGGAGTCTCAGGGTCTCAAGTTCAAGCCTCATGTTGGCTGTGGGGCCTACTTAATTAAAAAAAAAAAAACAAAAAAAACCCCCAAACCGAATAGCCCCATTTATTGAATGTTCATAATGCTGAGTCTTTTATATACATGTTATCTCATCCAGTCCTCACAACTTTGTACTGTCACGTGGGTGTTAATATTCTTATTTCACAGATGATGAAACTGAGGCACATTAGGGTTGAGTAATTTGCCCAAGATCATGCACAACTTGTGTGTAAGGGATGGCCTGAATGCCTAGAAGGCAAGAGCATTTACCGAGTGCCTACTATGCTTTCCAGGGCATATTTGAACTTGATTTTCACAGTCACCCTCTAAGTAGATCGTGTCAGTCCCATTTCACAGATAGAAGTTGAAGCTCAGAGAAAGTAAGTCCCTTGCCTATGGTTCAACAGCTAACGGGTGGAGAGGTCCCAAATCCACGGTCTTTTTCCAGAGTCCATGGTTTCCCTGCTGCACACACAGTCTGGGAAGGGGACTTCATGGGGGAGCTGATAAGGACCGCCCCATGTCCCTGGTCCTGCCCTTGCAGGTGGGTATCTAGCACATAGCTTGGCAGTCATGACCGACGCAGCCCACTTGCTCACTGACTTTGCCAGCATGCTCGTCAGCCTCTTTTCTCTCTGGATGTCCTCCCGACCGGCCACCAAGACCATGAACTTCGGCTGGCAGCGAGCTGGTGAGGACCCTGGTCGGGGTTGCAAGAGGAAGCCGGTCAAGACGTGGGTTCTTTGGTGGCTGCAGTAGGGTGGGTCCCTGAGCGAGGCCAAGAAGGTGACTTGGGTTGGGCGTATCAGTCTTGGCTTCTATCCTTTGGTAGCTCCCGGTCCAATGGGGGAGCCCTGGTTCCCTGTCCTCTTGGAACTTCTAGTCTGCAGGGAAGGAGAGGTCACCTTCCTAAGAAATGAAATGGTCAAACTTCAAGAACAAATGACCGTGGCCTTAAAGCTGCAGATAATTCCATGGGTCAACTCTCAGGGGAGGGAAAGGTCCTCAAAGCCTTCTGGAAGACAGAGGCTTTAAACCCCCTTTAGTTCATCTCTGGGCTGTACTGTCATTCTCCTCTTGGTGGGAGATGGCCCAGTCTCTCCTCCGAAGCCTCAGTTTGTCAGCTGAGCAATGGGTACCTATTGTAGTAAGTCAGTTTCTTTACGTATAAAACAAAAGGGGTTGACCCAGATGACTTCTTAAGGTCCTTCTAGCTCTGACATCCTTTGATGTATGAGTGGTGAGGTAAGGTACAACCATGCCAGCCATACCTTTAGCGGAGTCCCGGTGGACCCAGGCCCTGACTTTGTAGGGAGGGGGCTGGTGGATCATGGAGGGATGGGGAGGCCTCCTCAGTCTTAGGGCCCCATGCTAAGATTGGTGGTGGGGTTTGGGTTCTTTCTCAGAGATCCTGGGAGCCCTGCTGTCTGTACTATCCATCTGGGTCGTGACTGGAGTGCTGGTGTTCCTGGCAGTGGAGCGACTGATCTCTGGGGACTATGAGGTCGAGGGGGGCACCATGCTGATCACATCAGGTTGTGCTGTGGCTGTGAATATCATGTGAGTGTGACCTCAGTTCCCTGTGAGTCCCCCGTCCTTGTGCTTTTCACACACACACATCTGCATGCCTGCTCTCAGTGGAAGGAGGCCACGGATGGGCCACAGGACCAGAACTTCTGGTGGTCTGAGCTCTGGCAGCTGGGACACCTTAGTCCTGCCTTAGGCCAAGGCTGAGGCCACTGAGGGCTCTGAGTCTGGGGCTGCATCAATGAACGCCACCACTAACCCCTCCCCCCATATGCGTGAGTGAATAAACTGGGAACCTTCATGTCTGAAATGGGGAAGGTGAGTCTAGTTCTTATAGGAGCACATTTTCCTAAGGGCCCTTAGGGGTCCAAGTCCTTTTTCAAAGCTGGTGTGCCTGAAGTTGGTCTCGGTGAGAAGCAGGGTGTGTGGAGCACGGGGGTCTTGTTTGGGCTTTCTCTCCGTTGCTCAGTGGTCCTGGGCAAGCCGCTTCCCTCTCTGGGCCTCAACTTCCCCATCTGTGACATGGGTGGGGGGAACTAGATGACCTCCATGGTGTCCTCCTGTTCCAAGATTTGGCATCTTTGTGCCCAGATCCAGCCTGGCACTGGAGCTGAGCCCATTCTCCTGTGGTGCTCTGGACCAAGGCAAGTGGGTTGGGCTCCTCACAAGGCAAAAGGAGCAAGCAGTCTGGGGGTGAGAATTTTTGTCCCACAGGAAGGCCAGCCCTATGGGTGGCCTCTACCTGCTAGGTCAGCGAGCCTCTCGGCTTTGTCTCTGCTTCTGTAGAATGGGGCTGACTCTTCACCAGTCTGGCCACGGGCACAGCCACGACACCAGCCAGCCACAGGAGAACCCCAGTGTCCGAGCTGCCTTTATCCATGTGGTTGGAGATTTTCTGCAGAGCTTAGGCATCTTGGTGGCAGCCTATATTTTATACTTCAAGGTCAGAGCTGGGGACAGAGGGAGGTGGGCCGGGGGGGTTGGGGTGGGCAGGGGAGTGTAAGTTATCCGGGGGCTCCTGTCTACACGTGGCCCTTTCCAGGTTCTAGCTCCCTCCCAGCTGTGTGGGGAGAGGGAAGGAACATTCACCCAAATGCCTTCCGAGTGTCAGCGATCTTCACAACAATCCCGAAGAGCAGGTGGTGGTGTTTTCGGCAGCTCGGAAAGGTTCAGTGACTTGGATGGTGTCACACAGCTGGGAAATTGTGGAGCCAGATTCAAACCCAGGCCTGCGTGCTGCCAATGCCTGGGCATTGTCCACCACATAGCGGCCGAGTGATGTAGTGGAAAGAGCCAGGCATTGGGGTTGAAGCCTGGCTCCACCCTTTGCTAGCCGGGTGATGTAGTCCTTTGCTCTAACTGATCTTCAATTTTTCCATCTATAAAATGAGATGTTGGGCCATTGGCATCAAGATTCCTTTTAGTTCCGTCCACATCTCAGTCCCTTGGGTAAGGAAGTATGGGAAGGGACCGTGCCTTATCCTGAGCTGTGGTCTGTCCTGTCCCTTCTTCTGGACACAGGATAAAAGGTGGAGAACTGGGAGGCAGAGCCAGGGTGAGGCTTGTGCCCACCACGCAGAGAGCACCCCTCTCCCTGACTCAGCACTGGGTGGGAAGGGAGAGGGAGGCTGAGGTGTTGAGTGATGAGCCCAAGCTCCGCCTTCCCCTTTTTCTGTAGCCAGAGTACAAGTATGTAGACCCCATCTGCACCTTCCTCTTCTCCATCCTGGTCTTGGGGACGACCTTGACCATCCTGAGAGATGTGATCCTGGTGCTGATGGAAGGTAACCTGGGCGTGGGGCTCCCCTTTTGTTCTTGGCTCTCCAGCTCTAACAGGTTTGGGGGGAGAGGGCAGGGGAGTCCCAGCACATTGGCAGGGAGCCAGGGTCTAGAGCCTGGCACAGGCTGGAACACCTCCTGGGGCCCCAGGCCAGTCTTGGCATCGAGCTGAGCCCTCAGGTGTGGCTGTTCCTAGAAATGTCCCTGGGACCAGACTGTGCTTTCCTTCCCTCTAGCCCCACGGTGTCCCCTCCCTGCTGGGATGTGTCCTCCCTGCCTAATCAGGTAACTTCTAAGTGGTGTCTGTAGCACTTGGTGCTCCACAGCCTTCCTTCAGGCACCTCCTCAGTCATTGACCTTCCCCGCGGCAGAGAAAGGGGCGAGGATTCTGCTTCCATTGCAGCGGAGGCACACTGACTGAGGCTGAGAAAAAAAAGTGGTGGGTGTTGGACAAGCCTACCAAATCCACTCCAGCTTAGTGCCTTCCTTTCTGAGGCCTCTGCCTCGGGAGCGGATGGCCGGGCTCTAAGGGCTTCCTTAGCGCTGACCGATGGTCTGCCCCGAGTTTCCACATTCACCAGCTTTCTTGTGCCCCAGGGTCTTGGGTCATGGGGCTCAGTGTGGCCAGGGTCAGTCTGAAGTTGGATGCTGGTTTGGAGTCAGCACGAGTTATCTGGCTACGGGTCAGAGCATTTTCCCCAAGAATGTGACTGACCCAGATACGAGTGATAATGCTGATGCCTCATGTGGGTGTAGGGGTCCCCAGTTTGCCTTCTGTCTTTCTTCCTTCCATTCCAAAAAAAGTTTTCACTGGGCACCTGTTATGGGCCAGGCACTGTTCTAGGCACTGAGGACATGGTGGTAAATAAAACAGACTGTCCTGCTCTCATGGAGTTTCCATTTTAGAGGGGGGCACAGGCAGGAAACGAACAAGATAATTGCAGACAGAGTCAAGTGTGAAGAGAAAATACCAAAGGATGATATGATGGAGATCATTTGGGAGGCGGGGCAACATCAGATCTGCTGGCCAAAGCGGTTGTCTCTGAGGAGACAACATGTGAACAGCAGAAAACAGCACTGGGGGTGGGGGTGGGGGTGGGGGTGGGGGAGCAGTTTCCTTCAGCCCCTGTCCCTGCCACCCTCAGGGACCCCCAAGGGTGTGGACTTCACAGCTGTACGGGATCTGCTGCTGTCCGTGGAAGGGGTGGAAGCCTTGCACAGCCTGCACATTTGGGCACTGACCGTGTCCCAGCCCGTGCTGTCTGTCCACATCGCCATCGGTGAGTGGTCAGGATACTCAGGGCAGGGTGAGCGAGAGGCTGCCAGAGGTCTGGGGTCATCCCCGAAGCAGCCAACGGCCTCAGATGTTTGCTGGTGTGCCTTGAACCTGGCCCCATGCTGAGTACTTTATAGACATGATTTCATTTGATCACCACAACCCCATTTACAGATGAGGAGGCTGGGGCTGGGGCTGGGGTGGGGTGGTCAAGTCACTTGTCCGGGCTTTTACAGCTAACAGGTGGCAGAGAAAAAAAAAGACTCTTAGCCTTTAATAAAGCCAGTGCTCTCCCTGCTTTTGCAGGATTGCGCCAGGTATGGGGACCGGGAGGTTGCCTGATGCAGGAGTGGCCTCCGGGGGTTTCTTGATGCCTGTATCCTGTGCTGCTGGGGGTAGGGAATGTGATAGCCTCCCGATTGCTCCTAAGGGCCCAAGAGTGAGTAAATGTTCTCTGGTCCCTCCCCTGGGGTGTCCTCTTGGCCCCCAGCTCAGAATGCAGACGCCCAGGTCGTGCTGAAGGCAGCCAGCACCTGCCTGCAGGGAAAGTTCCACTTCCACACCATGACCATCCAGATTGAAGACTACTCTGAGGACATGAAGGACTGTCAGGCGTGCCAAGGCCCCTCGGACTGACTGCCTGGCCAGGTGCCAACGGAGCCGTGGCCAGGACCTGCAGGTGGTGGGGCGGAGCGTCCCCCAGGCCCAGCCAGAACGCTGCCTATCCTGGCTGTGTTATAAAGCAGGTCCCTCTCCTGACCTCTGCTCTGTGTTCAGTGTGAAGGAACTGTTTCCTGCCTCCCCCATCTGACTACAGCGAGTTTAAGGATGAAGACGGCAAGTGTAAAGCTACTATGACCCAGCCCTTCCAGCTTCTGGATTGGTGCCTGGCAGGGCTGGGTTTGGGCCTAATCCTCAGCTAAAGCTTTCCTACCACCAGCCTCAGGAAAGGTGGTGAGGCACAGCGAGGAGACTGGCCTCAATGTCCCCTTGCCCACTGTCTTATTCCCCCCTTCAGTCTGTCTGGCCTTTGCCTTATGGATCTATGCAGAAGCCCCGGGACAGTCTGTCCCTCTGCCTATAACAATATGGTTTAAGGAGACCTTGGGGGTTGGGAGTTGAGAGCACCCCGCACGCTTACACATGTCCCCCCTGAGAAGGGGAAACCGGGGGGAACCTGAGGCCTGTCTGTGCCTTCGTCACTTCAGCTGTGAGCCAAATGTGTCTCTTTCCTGGAGGGAGGAGGCTTCTGACCAGGTAGGGACCTGGCTGCTTTCTTCTTTCCTTATTCCTCCAGCTCGGGCACGTGTGCCAACACAATGATGCCTTTGCCACTGGTGGGGGTGGGGGGCCAGCAGGGGCTTCAGCTTGGGTCCTGCCCTAACAGCCCCACAGCCCCTGGGCCAGCTCTGAAGCTGGCCCAGCCTACCCTGCTCAGAACTTGAGCATGGACGACAACGGATGGGAGATGGTGGCTTCCTGAGGTGTATGCAGACTCCCGAGTCAGGGGCAGCTTGTGTTTCCGAGACGAAGAGGGGAGACCTGTGCCCAGTCTCCCAGGGAAGGCAGAACACCCAATCATATGGTGGCCCTGGGTTTTACAAGCCAGTGCCCTTGGGTCTCATCCAAGAATAAGAGACTACGAATGAACCTACATCACAGGGTTGTTGCCAGGACTGGAGCCAAAGCCTTTTAAGCCCGTGGTGTTCCTTGAAGAGCGGTTACTTTGATCATCGGGCTGGAAAGGTGCAGCATGAGGCTGACTCGCCGGGGAGCCAGGTGGGCTTCCCAGGGGCAGCACTGACTTGATCTTGACTCTGCCCGGATTCAGGACTGGAAGAGGAGGGGTTGGTCACCCGCCTTCCCCCGTGAACCTCTTTCTTCCCCTCTGTGAAATAACCTCTTTGTGCCTTTCAAGTATGGCCATCCGGGCTTACCTGTGATCTAGGTCAGTAGGTTCTTCAGCCCCTCAAAATCCGTGGGAAGTCATGTGGCTTGGAAGTGTGGTGGTGGGGGGGTACTGCGGATGGCTGTGTTCTAGTCTACTCCAATCTCTGGAGAAGCAAACCCCCTCTCCCCTGCAGCCACTGCAGGCCCCAGGAACCTGGATCTTGACCTCTACTGGGTGTGAAATCCTTACAGCCCTCTCAAGAGAGGGTATTTGTGGTATTACACTTGTACAGATGGGAAAACCAAAGCCAGAGAGGTGGAGTCACTTGCCTGAAGGCCCATGGCCAGTGTAAAGCAGGTCTGGGGTTTCTACCTCAGTCACCCAGGCCTCCCTTTACAGCAGGAGCTGAAAGCCTGTTCTGGGCTGCATGTTGGTACAGTGTGAGCCCTTGGGCCTGGCAGCGCCCTCCGTGGGTAAGGCTGTGCCAAGCCAGTTCAGTGTCTGGGTGCTGTAGCTGTGAGTGGGGAGGGGAAAGATGCCTCTTTCCCTTGGCTGGGCCTGGCACTCAGAGCCCTCCCTGCCCTGGGAAGGCTGCCTGGGCCACAGCTGTGTGCTCCCTCACCCACCTTCAACTGTTCTTGACCCTGGGCCAGAATGCCTTCCCTCCTCAACTCCCAGCACCCCCCCTCCCCCCCAATACTCTGGCAGCCCCATGCCTCCCAAGGGAGAGCCCTCTCTGCACCCCAGCTGTGACTGGTTCCAGGGAGGACCTGAATCATCGAAGGGCCAGAGGTCAAACTGGAGAATGGGGGTGGGAAGCCTTGGACAGCATGTTCTCGCTGGCCAGGGTGAGCTGATCACGAGAGTTTCCAAAGCTGTGAGGCCATCAGAGCAGGAAAACACCTGACACCCTGGACCTGGGCTGGACCCACCACCCCCACCTCTCTACAGTCGCCCCAGTCCCAGGCGAGCCCTGAGTCCCCCTCCCCCACGCAGCTGCTGGAGGGGTATTTATAGCCCGAGCATGAGGGGGCAAGGACACGCGCTTTATTTCGGAAGTGATAAGTCCAGTTCCAGGTGGATGAACCCTGGAGAAACCAGGGCCCCTTCCCCCACTCCACTGTCACGGCCAGGGTGCTCGGGACAATCCCATCTCCCACCCAGCCCACCTAGAAATGGCTCCTTCTCAGTCCTGAGTGTGTGGGCCAAAGGAGTGGGTCTCTTTTTTCAAATTCAACCCCCCTCCCCTCCCCAGTTTTCAGATCCTGGGCTGCACTGCACCAACTCTCAACGTCCCCTGACCCAAGGGGCGATAAAACTCCGGGCCCTTTCCCAGAGGGAGCGCGGTGTGGCGCTGACCTCTAGTGGTCATGGCTGGTAGTGCAGAGCCACGGCCAGGCCTGAGCTGAGGGTACCACTGCCCCCCGCCACCCTCGGGCTCGGTTGGGACGGACCTCCTGCGTTCTCAGCCCCTTTCTCCCCGGCCCCTTGCTCCGCCAGGTCGGGAAGAAAGCCCCGAAACTAGCTTCTCAGCTCCTCTTTGCTCCACTGCTGGGGTGCGAAGATCGTGCCTGGCAACACAGGCATCTGCGGGTAGCTGCCTTCCTGCCGGGCTGGGAACCCCGTGGGCCGGGTGGAGGGGCGGGCGGGGGCGGGGGGGGGGGGGGGGGAGACGGAGTTTGGTCTCACTCAACACACTGTCCATACTCCCAACTACGGCACAGGGCCAGGCACGCAGTTGATGTCTCTTTTATCTGTTCGTCAAATATTGGTGTAACACTTGCCAAGCCAGAGAGAAGAGGACATGGCCGGGGCTCCCAGGCTAGTCCTGGGGCCTGACCGTGTACCTTGCAAAGCCGCGCGAACAGTGTGGGAAACACCCGGCTGTGAAAGCTCAGAGGATCCGGGTCAGGGATGGGGGTCAGTCAAATCCATGGAGAAGGCGAAGATCTGAAAGACAAGTAGAAGTCAGTTCCGCAGAAGCCGAGAAAGGCATTCCAGGCAAGGGGTCAGCGATGGCAGAGGCGCCGCAGCAGGGCAAGCGCCTTGCACCTGGGGCCTGCCACTCGCAGCCGGGCTGGAGGGTGGGGCGGGGTCCCGCGCCTTGGGACGCTAGGGCTGTGATTGGCCAAGAGAGATCTGACGTGTTAGCTAACTGGCTGCCTTGATTGGGTCTCCAGTTGTTCCAAGGGAGGGAGCTGAGGCACCGCCTCCCCCGCCCTGAGCAGGCGCGGCGTCGGGTGGGAGCAGGGCTGGGGGCTCCTCTGACCGCTCCTAGGGCTTCTCCAGGCTGCGATACTTCTTGCGCAGCACGGACACCGGGTCCTTGAAAAGCACTGGGTCCAGACGCAGGCGAGAGGAAACCAGGGGCATGTAGCCGAAACCTGCAGCCATCTGGTTGATGCAGTCTCGGGCTGTCGGCTGTGGCTCCGGACCCCCAGGCACCTAAAGGGGAAGAGAAATGCGTTGGAGGTCTCCTCTGTCCTTCCGAACCACGCCCCCCCCCCAAAGCCCCCGAACCCTGCAGCAAAGAGGATTTGGGTTAGACAGTGAGAGGGAATCCCTTCCCCAGCCAGTGCCCTCCCAGTGCCAACCTGTCCCCCTTGTTCCTCACCAGTGGAGGTGTGGCCTCAAGATGCTGCTTCCCATAGGGCACCTTGATAGGGGGCAGCTTGGTGACTGCTGCTACCAGGAAGTTCATCAGGATGTCCACACAGGTGGGTGCTTCATCGGCCAGGGTTCTCAGAGCCTTGGGCAGGGAGTGGGTGAAGAGGGTGTGGTAATACCTGGGCAAAGGGGAATGACAGGCAGAGGCTGCAGCCAAATTCACACACCACCCCGCCCCACCGGGCTCCATTCTCCTCCCTCCTGACGTCACTCTCCCTTTGACTTCAATCCCCAAGGCTCTTTAGAACCCTCTGCCCCCCTCTCTGAGCCCTGGCCATCTCAGAGAGCTCACACCAGAAATACAAACCTCTCTCTACTGTTCTGTGCTCTGTGGTTCTGACATCTGTGCTCAGCAGATGGTGTACTCCTTGCCTTCTCCCTTACAGCTCCTTAGGGCCCCCACCCCTGGGCTCTGAAGTCTGAACTCAGCCCGAATGAGGTGGGGGAATCAGCTGGTTCCAAGGCCACTAAATATGGCAGCTCCAAAGACCAGCTTCGGGAAGGCTGTGGATTAACCAGGCTGATGTTGCTCTGGGTGAGCCTTGCTTCACACAGTCCTCCTACAGGACAACCTAGGTCCACCCTGCAGACCTTAGGGGTATTCTTCACCTGCTGAGAATTCCCTGCAGAATCTACTAGAGGTTCCAGGTTACACATACTTGGTTTAAACATGTCCAAGGAACCCCTCTAAAGGGGCCTTCTAGAATTCAGTCCCTGCCCCAAAGACAGGTGCTTCGGTCAACTTCTCGAAGGTCTGGGACGGTCCCCAACCCATCACACACACATTTATAAAGCTTCAGGACCCTTCTCTTGTTGTCACCATCGCCAAACCCAAACACTGTCTATACCCTCTACTTAGCTCTACTTAAAACAACACTAGCTACCATTTGTTGACCATCTGTGTGCCAAGGCCTTCATAGGGCTTTCTTACCTGATTTTCACATCAGCCCTGTGAGGTGAAGACATTTTCCGGATAACAAAACTGAGCCTTACAAGAGGTGAGGAGACTTGCCCATCACACAACTGGGATGTGGCAGATCTGGGCCTTGACCCTGGATCTCCAGGGTCACATAGTGACTGCTCTGTTCACTCCCACACCACCCTGCTTGTGGTTCAGAGAGGGGCGTCTCTGGCCCTCTGCTCCCAGGGCCAGGGCCGCCATCTTTACCTGTGGTAGAAGGCAGCTGACGTGAGAACCATGGAGAACTCGTTGGCCCTCTCAGCAGTGTAGCCCCAGCCACCCTGGGCCTCATCCCAGAAGTGGTTCCACGTCAGAAAGCCCACCATCCGCTCGGGGAAGCTCTGCCATACCAGAAAAGCAAAGTCCACCTGGCGAGATAGTTAAGTGAGGTCTGAGGAGGGACTTTCCGACCGGCTGGGAACATCCAGAGATACGGAGGCAAGGCCGGCCTAGCTGGGGGGACTCAGGGGAGAGAAGATGCGAGCATAAAATTCTCCTGGAGTGCTTGGGGGTGGGGGTGGGGCGTCCCAACTGGGAGAAACAATGCTTTTTCAGTTGGGAGGCGAAAATTGTTTTCAAGAGTCTGTGGAGCACGAGGGTGACTGGCTCCCTGGGATCGTTTCAAAAGTGGGAGGGTTTACCTCTGCTCTGGTCCTCTGCTCCTCCCCCTTCCAGGAATCTGAGGGGCTTCCGGGGCCCTCAGGCTCTGTCCCCCCTACGCACTGGGCTCCTCGTGGGCCCAGCCCTCACCTCACTTGTGGTAACACTGCTGTGCCCATCGAGGCTGAGGATGGCATCCGTGCTGATGGCTCTGTGCGGCAAGAAGCGGTCACTGACCTGCAGTGGGAGGGAGGTGAGGCCACCTCAGCCGTGGGAACCGTCCCCAGGCTCCCACGGTGACTGTCTGCATATCTGCTAAGCAGGAGCCCCTGCGGACGTGCTGTAGAAGGAAGGGCAGTGCAAACAGCAAAGCTTCCTGGACTTAGGACCTGGAACTCACTCGACGTCTCTGCACTTCAACCTCTCCTTTGGTAAAATGGGGCAGTTGGTATCTAGGGGCCCTTCTGGTTTCAACACCTCAAGATTCCTCTCTTGTCACATTGCATGTTTACCTCACCCTGCGAGAGGTAGTCAGACATCCTTCATGTGAGAGAAACGGGTCCGGAGAGATGAAGGGCCTCGCCCAGAAGCACATAGCACACAGCATCCAGGCTTCTTAGAAGCCACCCTCCTCTGGCCCAATTTGCTGCCATCTCTCCCCATTTCCTTAAGGTCCCAGGTATCTCTTCTGGCTCATCCAAGACAGCCGACATTACTCCCTCTGCCTCCTTTCATCACATAAAACCCCCGTTCTCTGGAAGCACAATTCAGAAGGGCCAGGGATGGAAGAGAATCATTTCTATTAGGTCTGCCGCTGAAACCCACGTCAGACCATCAGCTCCAGGAAGCTCTGCCACAGCACGAGAACAAAGTCTGCGTGGAGAGATACTTAAGTGAGGAGTAAGGGAGGACTTCCTCACCAGCTTCAGGCCTAACTTGAAGTCCAGATTTGGCTCAGGCCCAAATAGAGTCCTCTGTGTGTGCCCTCCCCAGTTCCCAGCATGCAGGGGCAGAATCCCTCCTTCCTGTGCCCCTCTCTGCTCCTCTCCTCACCTTCCTCTGCCCATCCATGACTGTCAAGGGCACTGCTGTCTCAGGCCACCTGGATGGGGGTGGTTTCTCACTGCTCCAGAGAACCAAGATCTAGGAGGAAAGGGGGGTGTTCCTGAAGGGAGAGCAGCTGTGTTTGTGAATTTGGGCAAGAGTTTAGTTGGAGCCAAGGTCTTTCATTGCTGCCCTGTTTTTGCCTCTGGGGTTCTGGAAGGCAGAAATTCCAGTGACGCAAAGGCAGCTACCTATAGCACTAGAACTGAAGAGAGTCAGTTGTCGGGGCACCTGGATGGCTGTCGGTTAAGCGTCTGGCTTCGGCTCAGGTCATGATCTCACAGTTCATGAGTTTGAGCCCCACGTCGGGCTCTCTGCTGACTGACAGCTCAGAGCCTAGAGCCTGCTTCAGATTCTGTGTCTCCCTTTCTCTCTGCCCCTCCCCTGCGCATGCTCTATCTCTTTCTCAAAACGAAATAAACATTTAAAAAAGGACATAGAGTCAGTCGTGGTAACCCCTAGCCTGGGCCCTGACCCCATGTCCCATCCCCATCTTCTCTCAAAAGGCTTTCATTCTCTTCTGCTCCTTTATCGTTCTCAGCCCAGCTCAAATGTCGCATCTGTGGATCTGCTCTGTGTGTTGCTGGCTGAGTTAAGTGCTTCCCTCCCCTGTGAATCCTCTCAAGGCTACGTGGCTTCTCTGGGAGTGAGATTTGACAGTGTGTGCCAGGGAAGGGAATGCTGACTGAATCTGAATCCAGGGCAGAATCCTTTCCTGCTTTTTCTCTGCATCCCCAGCATCAAGCCCACGGCCGGACACTCAGAGAATGACTGATGGGTTAACACATGAATGTATGTTTACTTCTCCAGCCTCCCCAAGGGGCACCTGCTTTTTAGATGATTTTGTCAATTTCCATGAGGGAAGGAGGGAGGAAAGGAACAAGAAACTTGGGACTTAAATAGGAGGGCAGGGATGTGCCTCCCCGCAAAATGCATGGTTATGCTTGGGGTCTAGATGGTCTTCAAGGGCCCTGACCTTGTCCCGCCCCCCCACCCTGGATCCCAAGACCCCAGCGGGCAAGGGGACAGACCTGGGCACAGTTCTGGGAGCCTGCCACCGCCTGGATGAGCTTCAGAGGGGGCTGACCTGGGGCCCCCACCCAGATCAGGGCGCTGAACCTGCCCACAGGGCGCGAGCCTGAGGGAATGAGACACGGTTGTTAGGGTAGGAGGGGACCGGACCGCCTAAAGAGTGACCTGAGCTGGGGACTCCGGGAGCCAGGAGAGCTGTTGGAGAATCAGGGAAGGGCTTGGCGGGACTGTATGGTTGAGGCTGGGACAGACTTGGAAAGAGTTAGTTGGTGAAGGGACTTCAAGTTGTCCCACCCCCAGGACGTACCCCATTGTCCCACCCCCAGGGCGTACCCCGTTGTAGGTGGTAGAAGGGGAAGTCCGAGGGGCTTGTGGAAAAAGTGGGCAAGGCCAGGAGTGCACCCGGGGGGCTGTTCCACAGTAGCGAGGCGTGAGCAGATGCTCCAAAGATCCGGTCCTGAATAATCTGTGAAATGAGAGGGCTGTGCAGAGGCAGTGGCCGTCGTGGCTGTGGGCGGGGTCTGGGGAAGTGCGGCCCGGGCCCTGGCGGAGCCCCGCCCCTCCCCCCTCCAGGCTCCGGGGAGGGCAGCAGCTGCGTCACCAAGGGGTTCAGGCGCAGAAATCCAGGGTAGGGACGCTCAGTGATGGTGTCCGGAGTTGGCGGATGACGATGTGCTTGCTCCCTCCCTTTCTTTCCTCACTCATGGCAGACATCGCTAGCAAGTTGCGACATTCTTTGTGGACCCAGAATCTCTTTTAACCCAGCACCCCAGGCAGCCACTGCCCATCACCTGGCCTGGCAAGGTGGCACGTGCTTTGAAATCTATTGACCAGAGCTGTCCTTCTACAGAGGGGGAAACTGAGGCCAAGACTGGGGAAGGCACTTGTCCAAGAGCTCAGAGTCAAGCCTCAGATTCATCCTGAGGCATCTTCAAGGGGGACGTCCAAATACTGGGGCAGAAGAAGTGTCCAGAGAGGGGTGCGGAGAAGGAGCAGGGGAGAGGCAGGAGCCAAGCACCATGGCCCCCAGCATGTAAGTGCCCCTCACCTCCAGAGTGGTATGCGTGACCTTCTCCACTGAGGAGAAGTAGGCATCCCATAGAAACTGGGTCTGCTGACGCAGGGCAAGGACCCGCGTGAGGGGCATCTCCTGGAGGGCAGCGAGGACCTGAAGCACGGAGAGAGAAAAGGAGAAGTCATGGGGCCTTGTCTTTGACTGACTCTGGGGTGGGGACAATCCAGGTTGGAGGTCTGGGAACCAGAAGCCTTCTCCCCACGGTTTTTCAAGTGGGTTAGCTGCAGCTACCCTTGGCCAAGTCCCAGGTGACTTAGCAGTCAAGAGTTCAAGGGTCACACAGAGCTGGGCCTAAATGCCACTTAGTAACTGTGTGACTGCAGACAAACTACTTAGCCTCTCTGAGTCTTTGTCCTCATCTGTAAAGAGGGGATGGTAATAGTACCTGCCTCATAGGGTAATTGTGAGGATTAAATGAGATAATACACAGTAAGTGCTGTAAGTAGCGACTGGTAAGCTATTGACTAAGCGACTGGTAGCTATTATTATTAACTGCCATACCGCTCTCACTTCTCAGGGGATTCAAGGCTTATGCATACGTTTTTCAGAGCCAGGCAGGTTAGTTTCATCAGCTGGAAAAGTCACTGTGCATTTTGTTTTCCCCACCCCAGCCTCCATGGAGGCACTCAGATTTGGGATTTTCTGTGGCTTTCCTTTAAGTTAGTCCAGTCATGGACCAGTGGAGCTGGGCCCATGGAGATCATCTGATCTAACCTATCCCATTGTACAGATGGGGGAACTGAGGCTGGAAAAGACTCACAACTTGCTCTTAGTACCCTCAGGAGTTCTGATCCTCTGGGAGCCCCAGAGGCTTGGGGTTTGGGGCAAAATCATCAATATGCACATAAGAGGATAGGAATGAGGACTGAGATCAGTCTGGAGGCCAGTCCCCATCCTGTAGGCAGGGCCCTGAGCTACCTGAAATGGGAGCCTCTCATCAGCTACAATGGCCGCCTTGGTCCAATCGATGACCTCGGAGAAGGGCAGCTCCCACCGAGGGCTGAGAAGCACAGGGATGCAGCCAGCCTGGGGGAAACAGGAGTCACTGGGGAGCCCAGTCCTATATCCTACACACATTCCCCCTCCCTTGGTTCCAAATTAGCAGCTGATTTGGTTGGGGGCAAGGGGCAAAGAAGAGAGAAAAGTGGGTTATTCTACAGAGGGTGTGGTGAGTGTGGCTGTAGGCACGCCTGAGTCCCAGAGTAAAGGAATGGGCTGCTCCCTGCCCCTTCCCATTGGCCTGAGTCCAGAAGTACCCTGCCAGCCCCGGAGTGTGGGGGACAGGGACAGGGGATGCCTAAGTTGGGGTTGTACCTGCAGGGCTTGAAGGAAGTGCAAGGCATCAGGACGGTGGCCGGGGATGAGGCAGAAGGTGGCATTGGGTAGCGTTCCCCCAGGGTGGCTCCTAAGGAGGTACGGGAAGGGGTCCCACACATATGAGGCCTGAGACAGCGGCCCCTCACCCCACCTGGCTCCCTGGATGGTTCCCCAACCCCCCACACGAACACTCGCAAATTCAGAACATGCAAGCCCATCATCTGTGCTTCATACATTAACCCTCATGCACACACACAGCCACACACTGAACACTAACACACACCAAGCTTCACACTTGCCCCTCACTTGTGGTTGGGCTAGGAGGCAGGAGCCCTGGGTTCTAGTTCTGCCTCTACCCTTGGTGGTCTTACACATCTCCCCTTCTCTTCTCTGGATCTCGGCTTCCTCATTTGCAAAATGGGAGGTAATGGGACCAGCTGTTTCCAAGGCCTGGTCTGACTTGGACAGGCACACGTTTGCCAGCCCACTGCTCTGCCACACGCAGATTCTGGGGCAGCCCTCACCTGATTGGCCCCCTTGCCCAGCCTTCCCCCCAGCCCGAGAGCCCAGGCCCATGAAAGGCTCCTCTGTCAGGAGGTGGGCTGGGCCCCCAGCCTGGAACCGCACAGGAAGCTGCTGCCCAGAGGCCCCCTTGCCCAGAGGACAGGCCCCCTCTGTTCCCCCCACCTTCTCCCCCCACCCCCTGGGCCACACTCAGGCTGTGTGTATTTGTGGGGGGATGGGCAGGAGCCACCTCCCTGCAAATGCCCACCCAGGGAAGCAGTGCTCATGACCTAGCTACTGGGAGGTGCAGGGAGGACCTGGAGGGGCAGGACTCCTGGGCTCACACGCCTGCTCAGAATGGGACTGATGAATATGGCCCCGAGGGTCCCAGACCCTCCTCAGCTACAGCCTATCTGGTCTGAGTCTGAACCTTCAAGAAGCAGTCCTTGGAGTGCTTAGCCTCTGGACTAACCCCCACTGAACAGATTGGGGGGGGGGGGACTGAATCTCAGAGAGACCCAAGGACTAGCTGAGGGTCTCAGAAAGGGTTGGAGCAGAGCTGGAACTAGAATCAAATATGCTAACTCCTGCCCCTGGGTTATCTGAACTACCCCACTGCTGCTGCTTAGGGGGTCTCCCAGGGGTTCTGCCTCCTGCCTTCTGTCTCCACTGCTCAGGTGGCCACCAGGCTTCTTCTGGGAGACAACAGGACAACAGGACATTCTCCACCTCATTGGTGCCACAGCACCAGCCAGCCACAGCCCTCCTCCCCTCCCCAGTAAAGCCCTTGGGGGCTGAAAACCCATAAGTTTACGGCTTCAGAGAACCCAGAGACAAAGAGCTTTCTGAATAAACTGTACCCTCAGTCCTCACAAACCTCCACTGTCCTCTCCTCTGTGTCTCTGTATATCCTTCTCCTGAGGGAGTGCCTGGGACACCCCTCTCTGCCTTATAACCCAAGGAATTCTTCCTACTCGATCTTAAAATGTCTAAGCTCAAACTTCGCCTCCTCTGGGAAGCCCTCCTTGATCTTTCCAGAGATGGCTCCCTCCTCTCTGCCCCCACGGCTTCTGTGTGCACCACAGTGGTAATGAGCCATGCCAGCTTTTACTGAGCATGTACTTTGTTCAGGCACTACATGCTTTACACATATTAACTCACTTCCTTCTCACGGCAACTCCCTCAGAGATGGGAAGTACATGCTGTTAGTGCCCTGTTTGCAGATGAGGAAACCGAGGCCTAGAGAGGTCACATAGCTCTGAAGTAGAGGAGACACCAAGGTAGCTGGCACAGCATCTCTCTGCTTAACAATGTGTGTCATAACCAGTGACTTATCTGTCTCTCCCATAAGACCGAACAGCTTAAGGACAGGGGCCATGCCTTCCTCACCTTAGCATCCCCGGGGCCTAGCAGAGCACCTGGCAGAGAATGGACAGGTAATGGGTGCTAAATGAATGAACGTTCAGTGTGCAGTAAAGGATAGACGCAGGACCATGGACCAAATGTCCAAAAGGTCATTTTCAGCACAAGTTGTAGTAATGGATCTGGCAGAGTAGTGAGTGGGTGGCCTTGAGAGATGGTGAGATCCCCATTGGTAGAGGTAAACAAGCAGATCTGGATCAGCACCTGAATGGGTGTGTGAGTGTGTTATGGAGGGGGCTGCATGGTAACTGCCAATGAAGTCTTAGGGTCCTGTGACCATATAAGGTACTTGCCCCAGACTCAGGGTCTCAGTGCCCAAGATGGAGTCAGTGTGGCTCCACCACGGCCCCATGGCTCCACTGGGCTCTATTGAGGCCTGGCTATAGCCAGGGCCACGTTGTGACCTCCATGTGTCCTAGGCGCTTTGGCCTTTGGGGCCCCTCTGCTATTAAAAAAAAGGGGGGGGTTGGCTCAGTCAAACATCTGACTTCAGCTCAGGTCATGATCTATATCTGTATCTCTCTCTATATAAATTACATTTGATCATTGTTGGTATAAAAATGAAAATACCAGAGTACCTGGCTGGTTCAGTTGGTGGAACATGTGACTCTTGATATTGGGGTTGTATGTTCAAGCCCATGTCAAGTGTTGAGATTATTTAAAAATAAATCTTAAAAAGAGAAGTGGCACCTGGGTGGCTCAGTCAGTTAAACGTCTGACTCTTTTTTTTAAAAAATTTTTGCGTTTATTTTTGAGGGAAAGAGAGAGCAACAGAGCATGAGTGGGGGAGGGGCAGAGAGAGAGGGAGACACAGAATCCGAAGCAGGCTCCAGGCTCTGAGCTGTCCCCACAGAGCCTGATGGGGGGGCTCAAAGTCATGAACTGTGAGGTCATAACCTGAGCCGAAGTCAGATGCTCAATCTACTGAGTCACCCAGGCACCCCTAAGCGTCTGACTCTTGGTTTCAGCTGAAGTCATGATCTCACAATCATGAGATTGAACCCTGCAGTGTGTTCTACGCTGGGCGTGGAACCTGCTTAATTAAGATTCTCTCTCTCGGGGCGCCTGGGTGGCTCAGTCGGTTAAGTGACCGACTTCAGCTCAGGTCACGATCTCGCGGTCCGTGAGTTCGAGCCCCGCGTCAGGCTCTGGGCTGATGGCTCAGAGCCTGGAGCCTGCTTCCGATTCTGTGTCTCCCTCTCTCTCTGCCCCTCCCCCGTTCATGCTCTGTCTCTCTCTGTCTCAAAAATAAATAAACGTTAACAAAAAAATAAAAAAAAAAAAAAGATTCTGTCTCTCCCCCTCTGCCCCTCCCCTGCTTGTTGGTGCGTGCGTGCCCACACACACGCTCTGTCTCTCTCAAAAACAATTAAAAAAAGAAATATTAATATTATATATTAAAACATTTTATTCTGTTTAAATTATTTTTTTTTCTTTTTTCTTTTAGAGAGGGAGGGAGCATGAGCAGGGGAGATGAGCAGAGAGAGAGAATCTTAAACAGGCACCATGCTCGGCACAGAGCCTGACACAGGGCTTGATCCCGTAACCCTGGGATCATGACGTGAGGTGTTGTTTTTTTTTTTAATTTTTTTAAATGCTTATTTATTTTTGAAAGAGATAGAGAGACACAGTGCAAGTAGGGGAGGGGCAGAGAGAGAGAGGGAGACCCAGAATCCAAAGCAGGTTCCAGGCTCTGAGCTGGCAGCACAGAGCCCATCGTGGGGCTCGAGCTCACAACCTGGGAGATCACGAACTGAGCTGAAGTTGGACGCTTAACCGACTGAGCCACCTGAGTTGAAATCAAGAGTCAGATGCTCAACTGACTGAGCCACCCATGCACCCCAGAACATTTTCTTCTATTTAAAAGTTCATTTTTTTCTTCTGATTTTCAAAGAAACGAAAATATTTTCACGGGTCCCTAAAAGTGTCATGGGCCCTAGGCACCGCGCCTCCTATATCCAAAGGAGAAAGGCCAGGGGACTTGAAAACATGAATTGAATTTATGTTAAAAAAAAAAAAAACAACCAAATGGGGGAGAGCACATATACGTGTTGTTTGTGCACACACAGAGTACCTCAGAAAAGACACAAGAGAAGCTAGAAACGGTGTTTGGCTCCAGGAAGGAAAACTGGGTGGCCAGAGACAGGGGTGGGAGGGAGTTTTGCTGTATGCCCTTTTGTGCCTTTGGAATTTGGTACCACGTGAATGAATTCCCTATTCATAAAAATAAATAAGTAACAATTTAAATGGGTGGAGGCTTATTCCAAAGGAACAGAAGACTGTTCAGCGAAGGTGGAAAAATGTGGGCTTTGTGGCCAGAAGTGCAGGGTTTAACCCCAGACTCCACCGCTGCCTCTGCCCCTCTAGCTGTCCCATCAGAAACCTGAGGGAGGCCGTGGTGAATCGAGGAGCTGGTCACCAAAGAGCCTCGGCTGGCTCCCTCCCCCTCTCGGAGCCTCAGTTTCCTTTTCCCTGAAATGGGAATAATAATACCTCCCTTGAAGGGTACTTGAGTGTGCACGACTTGTGCAAAGTGGCTGGCGCAGCACCTGGCCCAGAGCAAGCTCTCCCCACGTGTTGGCTTCCGCCCCTCCCCCGCCCAGTGAATATGGGACAGTGGCCGTGGGATGGTGGCAGAGACTATGAATTGCCTCTTTCTCTGGCCAGTACTTGTTTATTCAGGCCACCCTCCGAGGGCTGCCCTGTGGCTGGTGGCCTCCCTCTCATTCCGTCCCTATACTGTCTGGCTGGTTCAGGCAGCTGCGCGGCACCTCAGGGAAACCGAGGCTCCAGCTACTCCGGAGATTATAAGTCCCGTCCCCTGCAGGTGGGCTGAGGCCAAAGAGAGAACTTCTGGAAGTTCAGAGGGCAGTCCGAGGCTGCCAGCCATCACACCTTGGGAACACGCTCATCAACAATGCTACTTAGAGGGTGGCCCCCACTGATTAGGAAGCCTTGACCAGTTCTGGCCAATTTTGGATCAATCGGTAAACATTCACGAGCCAACAGTTCACCTACTGAATGCAGCTCCTTTACTGTCGGTTTCTCAACGCAGCTCAGACTGAAAGAGCTTTCAGATTCACCAGTCAGCAACTGCATACAGCAGTAACTAAAGTCAGCTACAACTTCCTCTAATCAAGAATAGCTAAGTGCCGGGGCGCCTGGGTGGCGCAGTCGGTTAAGCGTCCGACTTCAGCCAGGTCACGATCTCGCGGTCCGTGAGTTCGAGCCCCGCGTCGGGCTCTGGGCTGACGGCTCAGAGCCTGGAGCCTGTTTCCGATTCTGTGTCTCCCTCTCTCTCTGCCCCTCCCCCGTTCATGCTCTGTCTCTCGCTGTCCCAAAAATAAATAAACGTTGAAAAAAAATTAAAAAAAAAAACAAAAAAAAGAATAGCTAAGTGCCTAATCAGAAAGTGAAAGTGAGGCAGGGCCGTGGCGAGCAAGAGAAACTTGCTCATGGGCGGTAAGCTCTGTCTGAGCTCTGAGTTTGAGGTGCCTGGAGCGGGGGGGGGGGATCCCCAACTTTCCAGGTCACTGCTGAGGATGCCTGCTAGGGGTGGGTCCAGGCAGAAGGGCAATTCCATTCCTGCTGGTGGCCGTGGGGCTCCCTGGAGGTCATGTGCCTTCAGGAGGCAGAGTGATTGCATTCCCATGAGACCCCCTGAGCCACAGAGGCGAAAATGGAGCTTGGCCACGTGAAGAATCCCTAGGAGGGAGGTAGAGCTGAAAATAGCCCATGTTGTTCTAGCAGAGAACAGGGAGATACCTGAGGGAGGGAGCGACAGAAGGACACCAGACTGACAGGTTCCAAATCGGGTCTGCCCCAGAGATGGAGAAGGAACCGTCTGCCCCAGGGGCCCCGGACAACCTCCAAAGGGCTCTGGTTCCTGCCTGCTCAACGAGCCTTTTGGACACCGCTGGGCTCCTGGGGGTGCAGGAGGGGTAGGGTGCTTAGGGGTTAACTGCCCCATCACCTGAAGCGTGTCACCCCAACTAGCCCGGGGAGAGAGCAGTTTCTGAGCAACTCTCCACGTCCCATAGGCCACCATGCCCCTTATACGTCTCCAGGTGGCAAGTTCTTCTGGAGGTCTGACCCCATTCATATTTGTCGTAACCCAAAGCTGTTTCCTTGAGAGGCTAATCCCCCAAGTTAGACACAGGAGCAACTTCCATCTGTGACCAGCTCTTAATCTCCACGGCTCTGAGGCATTTGATGGGTTGATTGTAAACGCTTGGTTAAAACTCCGAATTCTAATGCTTCAGGCTCTGGAAATAAGCAACTCTGGATGTAAACACTGGCTGTGCTCTTGTTGTCTGGATGGCCTCAGACAAGTTACTTAACCTCTCTGAGCTTAGCGTCTGGTACCCAAACAAATGACAGCAGTTAGTATTATTTTATTGTAACTATTATTTCTAACTTGGGACAGAGTGACCACTATAGATGTGTATGTTAAAATATTAGGGAAGGAGGAACCGGAGTAAGAGAAAAAGAGTAAGTAGGAGGGAGGCACGTTTTTGTTTTTAAAGACTCCCCCAAGGGAGACTCCAGAATCCACTTCGGACACCCCTTACGGCAAAGCACCCTCTTGGTGGTGTTTTCTCTCTGTCTAGCCTGATCCCCTCCTGTTGCAGCTGAGGCCAGGCCGGTTCTCCCATCCCATCTCAATCCTGCCCTCCACCCTGCCCTCTGAGCTCATTCCCACTGCAGACCCTTCCCACCCAGCCCCCAAGGGTAAAGGTCCACTTACTGCTCGGGTCCACGGTCCTGCTCACAGCGCCCATCCCAGGGACAGGCAGAGGGGTCAGTGCCTGCTGTGCGCCACCCGCCCCTCTCCTCTGCCAGGGCTAGCAGGGGCACCCCGGGGTGGGGGCTGTGCTGTCGCAGCCGGCCAGGTGCCCCACCTCGCAATGGGTGGGCTTCAGGGAGAAGCGGGAGGGCCACGTCAAAGCCAGGCCGGAAGGTGTCCACTGTGGGGCTGGCCTTGGCCACCATCGCCCGTCCCAGCTGGAAGGTCTGGGGGCAGGGGGCTGGGTGGAGATCGAGGACCAGATGGTTCCTTCCCCCATTCCATTGCTGGGGCACTGGGCTGCACTCTCCAGCTGGGACTTCCAGGCTGAGGAAGAGGAGGAGGCAGGCCTCCTCAGGGCTGGCCGTGTGGTAGCGGGAGCTCTCAATGGAAGCCAGGATCTTGCGGTGAGCGGCAGAGATGGGTCCAGCCACCGGGTGCACGAATACCTTGAGACCACCAGTCCTGCACTTCGAGGCGTCAAAGCAAGCCCCCCAGTCGCAGCCGCCACCACGGGGTGCTTGAGGAGGTTGAGGGGCATCTTCTGGGAGTTCCCCAGGCTGGGAGAAACTCGGCAGGAGCTCTGTATCCAGCCAGCGGGGCCAGCCTTGGGGGGCACTTGCCCAAGGTCTGGCAGGCACTGCCAGGCGGAGAAGGGGGAAGACTCTCAGGAGGACGAGGAGCCAAGAGGCCGAGAGTGCCAGCCAGAGGGACTTGCCTCTCCACGACTGCATGTGGCCACCCGCAGCCAGGGCTGGGGGAAAGCAGGAGCAGGGGCTTGTGGGTGGAGCTGGAATCAGCCTTCTAGTTCAGCGTCTTCATTGTTGTAGATGGGAAGACTGAGGCCCATGGAGAGCAGGCTGCCTGTGTGAGGTCAAACAGCAGGTCACCAGCCAGGCACAAGGAGCCCAGGTAGGACCCGGCTTTCTGGCCTTGCCTTCCTACAGTCAGGAATCTGCTTCGTTGGCCTTCGGACAGCCAAGCCAGCCTTTGCCCTCTCAGCAGGGCCCCCTGCCCCTGGGCACTGCTCAGCTGATGCAACCCTGACCGCACTGCAAGGCCGTGTCCTTCTGTCCTCCTGGCTGCACCCCCTGACCTTGGCCTCAAAGGAGAGGCGGGCAGTCTGCCAGGCCATGGGGGACCCGTGGGGGCTCTCACAGGAGGTGGCTTGGCCAGCATGCAAGGCTGGCCTCCCCAATCCTCCCCTTGCCCAAGTGGCCCCCGAGTAGCCCTGGCCGCCCCTGTGCCCACTGGCGGGCACTTCTGGGCTGTGGGCCTAGTGGCTGGAGCTAAAATTAGACCCTGCGCCCCATGTGGGCTATCAGGGTCAACTGAGGTCAAGGCCCACTTAAGCAGTGCCCTCCGCCTGGGGGACCGGGAGTGCTCTGGGTCCTAGTCTTCTCCCACCCTGCCGCTGTCCCCCCCAGCTCAGGGAGCTCGACTCCTCCTCCCCCACCCCTAGCAGCCGGTTCTGCACCCTCTGGCTTGGAGCTATCTTGGTGCAGAGGCCAGGGACCCTGCCCCACGCCCTGTCCCGTGGCCCCCCCGCAGCCCTGCCGGTGTCTTTTCCCGGTCCCTCTCAGGGTTGCATCTGGCCCCGACTAGATCTCTTTCCCAGCCTGGCTCCTCCCCTGCCAGCCTGGATTCGCTCCTGCCTGGGAGGCAGGGTCTCGGCTTAACCCCTTCCAAACCGGTTTCCTCAATGGCCAATAATCCTCAGCAGCAGGACCCGCACCTCACAGTTTGCCTCAGGCTGTCACAGCCTGAGTCTCTGAATTCACACACGCGCCCTCCAAGGAAGAGGTCGAAGAGTTTGTCATTCTTTACAGGTGAAGAAAAGTGAAGCTCAGAGAGGAGAGTGGTATCTTCCTAAACTAAGAGGTGGCAGAGCAGGGATTTGAACCCTGAACTCCTGACCATACTCCTTAGAGCTTCCCCCTGGCCACGCCAGCTGGGGGTATGTTTGCAGGGAGTCTATAAATCAGCTGATGAGAAAGTCAACAGATGAGAAAAGTGGAGCGGGAAGGGGTGGGGGGAGGCAGGGGGAGGATGGGAGGGGTGGGTGTTGTTGGGTAAGATCCTCTCAAGGATTCCCAGGATCGGTCCCTCCTCCTTCAGCACCACCTCTCAATCTCATCTAGCTGCAGCCTTTTGGGGCCCACTCCTGGCACCTCTCACAGGTGCCCAGGTCTGCCTTTGTCTAGAGCTCTGTAGGAGAGGTCTTGGTGCTCATCTTCCAGTCCATATGGTAAGTTTTACCTGAGGTTGAACTTGACTGTCTGTTAGTCCACAGCCATTGAGGGGTTCCCTTGCTCAGTTTCTTCGTCTGTGCTCTGAAAGGGGAATCAGGAATGGGTGATGTTACCCACTGAAGAATCACCGAGGCGAAGAGGGAGACACAGACGCTGGCTGCCAGGAACCCCAGGCTGACCCTCTGGGAGGGAGGCCACAGGGAACTGGCCAACTTGGAGTGAACTCTGCCTCTACCTCTTAACAGCTGGATGAGGCGGGGCCTCTGTCCCCTTATCTCTAGATGAAAGTAAGGATCTTCACCATGAGATGGTTGGCAGGTTAAATCCAGGCCTATCCCATGGGGTCCCTCCGCAAGTGGCAGCCTCCTTTCCTTGCTGGCCTTCCTTTGATCTGAGAGGGCCACTGATCTGACCGGAGAGCCACCATGCGCAGCCGGTCTGAGGGAAGAACACGGTTCATTCACCCAAGAATGTCCCCAAAATGGCCAGCACAGGGGAAACCTGGCCTCTTTGCCCACAGTGTCTGTCCCTAGGGATGGACTGACTTTCCCTGCACGCATCAGGCTTTGCCACAGGAGAGACGCCTTTGCTCTTGCTGTCTGCTGCCCCTGCCATTCACCTGACTCAGCTAACTCCATCTCATCCTACAGGAATCAGCCAAAGGCTCCCCTCCTGCAGGAAGCCTCCTGACTTTCCTGGGGCTTGGTCTGATTACTCTAGGTTCTCATGCCGCTTTTCATCCTTCTATCCCTGTACTCATTCATTCATTCATTCATCGAACAAATACTTAATGAGTACTAAACATGGGCCAGGTTTTGTGCCAGGCAAAGAACAATAACAGCTAACATTCACATTATGCTTACTTTGTACCTCGCACAACTCTGAGTGCAAGTGTGTCAGCTCATTTACTCCTCTCCTAGGGGGGCTCTGAGGAAGGTACTGCTCTTGTCCCCATTTTACAGATGGGAATGCAGAGGCCCAGGCAGTTAGGTAACGTGCCTAAATTCCCACATCTTAGCCAGGCTTTGGATCCGGTCAGTCCATTCCTTTAGCCATTGTACCCGTCTCCTGAGTGAGACAGGTACACCCCCATTCTTGCAGAACTGCACCTTCCCTGAGAAATACCAGGATGCAGGCAATTACAGAACGAGGGCAGGGGGGACTGAGGGAGTGCACAGAGGAGCTGCCAAACGCCGGGGCCAGAGAAGTCATCTCAGGCAGTGACTCCTACCCTAAGATTTGACAGACGAAGTATGTTTTTTTTAGAAAAACCACTGTGGCTACCCCTATGGGAACAGACAGGAAATGGCAAGAGTGGAGGCAGGGACCACTTTTGTTTTTTTTATGGTTCATTCATTCACTCATTCCACAACTACTTAAGGAGCCCTCGCTGCGGGCCAGGCAGGATCTAGAAGCAGGGAACAAAGCAGAGAGAATCTTGCCCTCATGGAGTTCACATTCCAGGGTGGGGAGATTGGCAATGAACGAAAAGAAATCTCTCCTGTTATTTGGCAACAAATATGGAGAAAGGGAGGGGCTGCAGAGTTACATGGGACCAACAGGGAAGGCTGGCTGAAAAGCTGGCATCTGCCAGGGAGTGAGTGGAGAGCGTGTGCGAGGTCAGGTCACTCCAGCAGCAGGGGAGAAGCCAGGGCGCAGGTTCTGGGGTGGGGGCGGGGTGCGTACATGCGACGTGAGAGGCATGGTCTGACTTGTCTCTGTGACACCTCAGGGAAGAAGCTGGCGTCGGGACAGAGACAGGAGCGGGGAGCCCCGGTGGCCCAGGTGAGCCACGCAGGGGAGCCCTGACGGTGGCTGGGAACCAGGGTGACAGGGGTGAGAAGTAGTTGGATTCTGGGCATATTTCGAGCTAGGGCAAAATGACAGATTTGGTGATGGACTGGATGTGAGATTTGGCCTGAGCCATGAGCAGGATGGAGCTGCCATCAACGGGGATGGGGAAGACTGAGTGGGGAGCCAATCTGGGGGAGAAGGTCAGGAGTTCAGTTCTGGGGCTTTAGCCTCACTCATGCTCCTCATCCCAGCACTAAGGTAATAAATGTCCAACAAATACTTGTTGAATGAGTGAATGAATGGATGGGCGGACAAAGCTGGCAGGGCTAGGAGGTCAGGGCCGGCTGGTGCAGGGCTCGGTAGGGGACCACTGCTCCTGCTCCCCCAGCCCAGGCACCCTGGCTGGCTTCTGCCTGTGTCCACACTTGCGAACACACGCAAGCTGACCCCTACCTTCGGCCCTGCGAGGGAGGCTCGCAGGCTGGCTGGGCCCTGGGCTCGTCTGGCCTGCGATTCGCATGGTCGCCCTGCAGCTTGGATGGAGGAAGAGAAGGCAGGGCATCCTGGCAGGCAGGACTGAGCTGGGCTCATGCTAAAAATATACCGCTGGGCTCTTCCAAAAGCTCTGGGGCCTCCACCAAGCTCTTCAGAGCTCATCGAAGCCACCAGGAGCTCCTGTCCCATAGCTGGGCTCTGGTCAATGGCACAGTGGCCGACACTTTGGGGAGATGGGGGGTGAGACAGGGCAGGAGGGAAGGGACAGCAGTGAGGAGGAGGAGAGGGAGAAGGCCTGTGCTCTGGTTCAGCGTGGGGAGGCTTCTGGGAGAAGGCAGAAGTCTTGTTTTCTGCAGGGTTGAAGCAGACCTTGATGTGGATTGGAGTCGAAGCGAGCTCTGGATGGCATCCCGGAGCTGGAGCACTGCTGTGTTTGCTTTGTAGCTATGGTGGTGTCACGCTGCCTGGGGGCTGCCTGAGCGTGGGCTTGCTTCCTGCCTGAGGTGCCAGGTAACATACTGGCCAAGTGCCCAGGCAGAAAGTGGGGACTAGCACCACCTTGTTTGATCTGGAGCATTCCCTCTTTGCCCCCTGCTTCTGCCTCCCTCCCGTCTTTCCTTCTCTGGAACGGACCTGAAATTTCTAGGTGGGATGTATCTAGTCTTCCAAGAGGAAGGGGTCTGGAGCATTGGCTCAGGTGCTCTCAACAAGCCGAGCGTTCCTGTGTAAGTTGCTTCACCTCCCTGTGCTGCTGTTTCCCTCTCTATAAAGTGCTGATAATAGCACACTCCTCAAAGGCTTCCTGGGAAGAGGATTAAATGAGATCATGAATGGACAACCTTCCACACGCCATGCCTGGCACAAAGCAGGCAGCTGACAAACGGTCTCCTCCTTCCTCCTCCAACCCAGGGGGAGGTGAGTGGGCACACACCAAGCTGTCCCTCCGGGGTGGATCAGGGCCAGGACTTGGGCTTTCTCTCCTGTGCCCATGTTCTTCCCCTGCGCCCCCATCTCTGTTCAGAAAGAAAGAGACTTGGAGCTCCAGGAGGTGATCACCATGGCAACCCATCTGCTGCTTCTTGTCTGTTGCTGTTTTTTCCTCCAGCCTTGAGCTTTCTGGGTGTCTCACTGCAAAATTCACAAGTGTTGGGGGATGGATGCCACGAGAGGCTCTAGGGTCCCAGCTCTCACTTGCTTGAGCACAGATAACCCCCAAACCATGGTGAATCCCCTCTGGACTCTATGATATCCATCCAGCTCCAGCTAAAGTGGGTTTCCCCCTCAGGCCCCACCAGGATACAGTCAATTCCTGCCTATCGTGGAGAACTCAGACCTGGAACCCAGACCTGGGGCAGGGCCAGGGAAGCTGCCCAGGGGACCTGGGGATGGGAGTCAGTGAGAGCTGGCCTCTGCCACTCCCCCAGGTATAGCTGTGTGACCTTGGACAAGTCCACACCCTGGACCTCAATTTCTTCTTGTTCTTTTTTTCTTTTTTATTTATTTTTTGTATAATCTTTTTTAGTGTTTATTTATCTTTGAGACAGAGAGAGAGTGCGTGTGGGGGAGGGGCAGAGAGAGAGAGGGAGACACAGAATCTGAAGCAGGCTCCAGGTTCCAAGCTGTCAGCACAGAGCCTGTCGCGGGGCTTGAACTCACAAACTGCAAGACCATGACCTGAGCTAAAGTCGGATGCTTAAATGACTGAGCCACCCAGGCGCCCCCGGACCTCAGTTTCTTACCTAACAGCCTAACATAGGAATAGGACTAGCTGTTTAGAGCAAAAAGATCTGGAATTCTTATTCAGAAGTAATTCTGGCAGTTTGGAATTGACTTTGTAAGGAAACAAACAAAACCTGGAGATGAGGCAATGAGGAGACTGCATGAACCATCATCATTCCCCTGGGACATCATCCTAGAAGCCCCCAAAGGTCATGTCTCTGGACCCAGACATTTTATAAGTATGATAGCAAAGACACTAAGTTGTAGAAAACAGGTAAGATACGAATATAATACAAATAGCGAAACAAATGATTTCTGACCAATAGAGATCATTCCAAAGGTTATAAGTCATGCCCTGCAGGGTATTTGCCAGTTTAGAATCTGACTACCAATCTTTTTCCAGCATTCTCTGTGCTTCATCTCCGATCCTCAGTAAGTCGCTGGAACCAGCCCTCTCATCCTATAGTTTCCTTACGAATAAGTGAAATACAACTTTGACACACACTCGCTATGCATTGGTATGATCATTTTTTTTTTTAGCACTTGGAAGACTTTAATTTGGTAGCTCAGTGAACTTCATTTTACTCTTCTGTAAAATTCAAGGGAGGAATTCAAGGAACTTCAAGGGAGGGGCCGGTACATTTGCTTGCCATGTGCCAGACCCTACCCGAGCTCTTTGGATCCATGAATTCATTTGAGCCTCATAGTGAAACTGTTAGGATGGGCGTCTGTTCTCCCCATTGAACAGGTGAGGTTAGTGAAGGTCAGAGAGGTGAAGTGATGGCCCCAAGGCTGCACAACTGGTGAGGAACAGCCTAGATTTGAACCCCTGCTTCACAGAATAATTCATCAGCCAAGGCTACCTTCTAACCAGCCACACGTGGACACAGCCCAGGGTCTGGGTCCTCTGCCTCCTGGGAGGTGGGTCTCTGCTACCCTCAGGTGGGTGTCTGTTAGCTGGAGAAAGCCACAGGGGATTGGGGTGAGCAGGCATTCTGGTCCAGCCTCTCACAAACAGGACACTGTCCCTGCCTGAAACTTCAGGCCGAGTTTTCAGCCCTGGCCACTCCTTTGGGGCTTGTATTCCTGAGACAGGGGTCTTGGGGTAGGAGCTGGGGGATGGCAGGCCAGGACTGGACAGGCCTAGAGAAGGAAATATCAAACCCTGGTCATAGTCATTCCATTCCATCCTCCTGAGTGTTTTTATTTATTTATTTATTAAACAATTTTTTTGGATGTTTGTTTATTTTTGAGAGAAGACAGAGTGTGAGCAGGGGAGGGGCTGAGAAAGAGAGAGGAAGACACAGAATCCAAAGCAGGCTCCAGGCTCTGAGCTGTCAACACAGAGCCCAACACGGGGCTCGAACTCACGAACTGCAAGATTGCAAGATCGTGACCTAAGCCAAAGTTGGAGGCTTAACAGACTGAGCCACCCAGGCACCCCTCCACTGTCCTGAGTGGTTCAGTTGAATTATTCCCTCTCTGAAGTCTCCAAAGCCATTCCCAGCTGCCTCATTCCCTCGACCCACACCCAGAGCTACCCACACCCAGACTCCTCCACCTCAGTCCTGGGTGCCAAGGGGTTAATCGACAGGCCAGCTTGGCAAGTGTTTACAAAGCAGTCAGGCTGCTTGGAACCCTAGGTAATTAACAGGCTGCTTTTCAAAGCCAAGGCAGGAAGATTTATTTCTCCTCTCCTCCCTCCCCAGGGATTCAGCTTGGCAGAGTAAACACAGCTTTCTATTGGCTCTTTGAGGAGGTGCCCAGCAGAGGACTAGGAGCTAGGGGCAGGAATTAGGCCTGGAGGTAGGCTTCAAGAAGGAAATGAAGGGGGCTCAGTCCCATTTCTCTGGGAGTCTTGGCCCCACCTCCGAAGCCTGGCCCACACTGACATTCCTTATGACATGATAATTATCGCTGTAATTGATGGGAGCGCATGCAAGGGCCGGGCCCCTTATATCGCCTCATTTAGTCCCTGAAACCCCCAGAAGAGCTAGGTGCTCGAATCTCTGCTTCCAGAATAGGGAAAGGAGATGCAGAGAGATGAAATCACTTGTCTAGGGTCACCCAGCTAGTAGATTGTAGAGACAGGACCAAACCATGATCTGTCCGACTGCTGGGCTTTATACTCTCCCTGATGGAAGAAAAAACTGTCTATTTGTTGAGTACCTACTATGTGGCAGGCACTGTGTTGGACATTTCAATCTCTAATCTGGAAGTACCATTTCCTAGAGTCTCTTCATTAACATCAGAAGAGTGAGATAGTACAGACCATAACTGGGGGAGGAAACGCAGGCGTGAATCCTAGAAAGAAGGACAGGATGGGCCCCTTGAAGGTTGCCTCTTGTAATCCAAACAGCATCCTCATCAGATGTCCATCAGGTCCCTGACAAACTCTGACAGTAGCCTGGCTCCCACCTCCTGCTCCTACCTAGTCCAGGCCCACCATAATTTCGTGTGTATGTGTGTGTGTATCATTGCATTAGGCTCTGGCCTCTCCTTCCTCTTGTCTCACTAAAATACTATTTCCTCACATCAGCCAGAGAACCTTGTTAAAGTGTAAACCCCATCCCTCCTTGGCTATATTAACCATGTCTTCTTATTTTCTGTATTTTGATGCTTTGACATTGGGGCCTTGCTGCCCCTCCCAAGGTTAGCCCATTCCTGGAGATAAAAACAACTCACTCTCGAGCTTACCTTTCAAAAAAATTTTCGAATGTTTATTTTTATTTTTGAGAGAGAGAGAGAAAGAACATGAGTTGGGGAGGGGCAGAGGACGAGGGAGACACAGAATCCAAAGCAGGCTCCAAGCTCTGAGCTATCAGCACAGAGCCTGATGCAGGGCTGAACTCTCCAAGTGAGAGATCATGAACTGAGCCAAAGTCTGACACTCAACCAGCTGAGCCCCCCAGGTGCCGCTCAAGTTTGTCTTTCAAATGCAAGCCAACAGATCCAGAGCCCATACTCCCAGACACCTCCTCAAGGGCTCTCACACTCAGGGCCACTATCCCCCTGCCCTATTCACCCCAGGGCCAGGTACTCGACAACCACAACCGGGAGATGGCCCCTATGTCTCAGAGCCTGTGGGCATTATTCATACTAGCCGATCCTAAACCACCTTCCCCTCCCTTATCCATTCCTCCCACAGAAACCACAGTAAAGGCTCCTGCCCAGTTTTCTTCCCTTGCTCCCTCTGCTTCCTGACCCCTTGTAGCAACGTGGTCCCTCTCCTCTTAGGACCTGTGAGTAAAACAAACCGTGTCTTCAGTCCTAGGTGTCTCCTGATCTGTTGGCCTTGCCATACCTAAATAATAAAACCTCTTTTTTATTAAAAAAATTTTTTTACCCTCTCTCTCTGCCCCTCTCCCATTCATGCTCTGTCTCTCTCTGTCCCAAAAATAAATTAAAAACGTTGAAAAAAAAATTTTTTTTAATGTTTATTTATTTTTGAGAGAGAGAGACAGAGCACGAGCAAGGGGAGGGGCAGAGAGAGAGGGAGACACAGAATCTGAAACAGGCTCCAGGCTCTAAGCTGCCAGCACAGAGCCGGACGAGGGGCTTGAACTCACGAGCCCATGAGACCATGACCTGAGCTGAAATCGGAGGCTTAACCAATTGAGCCACCCAGGCACCCCTAAAACCTCTGTTTTAAAACAAACTCCCCCAGTGGCTCACGTGACACAGAATAAAATCCAGGCTTCCTTCCATGGCCTCGAAGGCCCTACGTGACCTAATCCCTGCCTCCCGTGCAAGACCCGGTCTCCAGCCCCCCTCTAGGACACACTGCACTCCAGCTCACTGCCTTCTCTCGACTCCTCAGACCCAGCAAAGCCACTTCTACCTTAGGATCTTTCCCCTGGCTCTTCCCTCTGCCTAGAACATTCTTCTCCCAGAGCTCAGCAAGGGTTCCAGCATCCAGGGCTCTGTGTACATGTTGCCTTCATGGAGAGGCCTTCTTCTGAACACTGGCCATCACGGAATAATAACAGTAGCACTTCCTGGGTGTTTTCTGTGTTCCAGGCACCACCCCATGTACTTTCCATGTCTTCGCTCTTTGGATCCTCACAATAACCCCGTAAGGTAGGTGTCATTATTATTTCCGTTTTGCAAACGAGGTGAGCGAGGCTCAGAGAGAGGTCAAGTGGCATGACCCAAGTCTCACCGCTAACAGTCAGGAGGGCTGGGCCCCAAACCTGGCAGCCCATTTCCAGAGTCCACACTCTGAACCACTGTACCCTCTTTCCTGGTGCAGATTAAGTTCATAATTAGCTATTGCTGTTGTGGTGGTGGTGGTTGTTGTGAACAGAGGCTGAATTTCACTCACCTGTTTTCTCTCATCGAATGTCCTTCCCGCGCCCTAGCATCTGACACCAATTCGCTTGAGTTGCTTGGACCCCCAAAGTCATTCATGTTTCTAACCCCTGCTCTGGGTGTCCCTTACACATTCGCTCATTCCCTTAACCAACACCCACTGTGCCAGGCACTGTGCTAGGCCCGCGGAGGTGAATGTGACACATCCTTGTCCTCGAGGAGCCCCTGGCCGTGTGGGGAGGCAGACCTGTCACACGGATGTAGGCGTGTGTTAGGGGAGCACCCCAGAGCACAGGGGGACTCAGCCAGGATTCCCCAGGGGAAGTGACATCTCTGCCGGGTTTGGAAGACGGGACGGGAAGCAGCTAGGAATGGTGCGGCGGACACAAATGGCAACAGCGGAAATAGACGCAGGTGGCTGAGCACACGCACGTCTGGGGACCAGGCCGTCACTTTGCAGAAGGAAGAGTGAATCTGACTGGCTGAAGGACGTTGACTCAGATCATGAAGGGCTTCTGGTGAGGACCGTGAGCTCAGTTGAGGAGGCCAAAAGCCGTCCTAAAAGGATTTTAAGTAAGGACTGACAAGGCATTGCTGGTAAGGGTTCCACCCCTCCCCAACCCCATTTCCCCAAACCTGCCAAGAACTTGGTACCCACCAGGCCAGCTCACGTTCTGCAGGCTGGCGAGCCTTTACCAGACATTTGATGGGCTTGATGATAACAAGGCTGGGGGCCAGGAGGAAAACATTGAAAGTGGGAATTCAGGACCTTCTTGGCCTCTGGGCATCCCTGAATGGCTTAGCCTCCGAGAACCATTTTTGATGAGAAATTCTGGGAAGTAGGCCATTGCCAAGGCCAAGTACACTCCTGAAGGCAGAGAAGGAGCCAGGAAGTAGAAAGGGTAATGCCTTCACCAGTTTTCCCCTCCCAGGTGAGGTGGGCCGGAGGCCCAGCCCCTTCCTATGCAGGAAGCACCCTCAGCCTGGCCTCCTTCCTCTGGGCTCTATAATCCCTGTGCCTCTCAGCCCAGTGTTCTGGTGACCGCCTTGGGGGACGTCTCCTTAGCTGTAGAGTTAGGTCTGACAGAGTTTTGGTATCAATGGAATGAGAGACTGTATGCCGAGCACTTGACAAAACGTGATTTTAAAAATTTTTAAAAATGTTTATTTACTTTTGAGAGAGACAGAGAGAGAGAGAGTTCACAAGCAGGGGAGGGCAGAGAGAGGGAGGCACAGAATTCCAAGCGGGCTCCAGGCTCTGAGCTGCCAGCAAAGAGCCCAATGCAGGGCTCGAACTCCCAGACCACAAGATCACGACCTGAGCTGAAGTTGGGACCTTCACAGGCTGAGTCACCCAGTGCCCCAACACTAACGAGATTCTAATCAGTGCTGGCCTGTCACTGCTGGAGTTCATCAGGTGGAGGGCCCAGGGATGGGCCACAGTGGGTTCAACGTGTGCTAGAGCAGAGGACACAGCACTTGCAAAGGCATGGAGGGTGACAGGGCTTGGCAGGATTGGAGAATGTTATGTCCCCAAGCAGTTTGCTGTGCCTGGAGCAAAGGTGGCTGGGAGTGAGGTGACCGAAAATGAGGTGACCGTGAGTAAGGCGGCCGGGAGTGAGGTGACCGGGAGTGAGGAGGCCGGGAGTGAGGAGGCCGGGAGTGAGGTGGCCGGGAGTGCGGTGGCCGGGAGTGAGGAGGCCGATTGTGAGGTGGCCGAGAGTGAGGTGACCGGGAGTGAGGTGGCCGGGAGTGAGGTGCCCGGAAGTGAGGAGGCCTGGAGTGAGGAGGCCGGGAGTGAGGTGACCAGGAGTGAGGTGGCCGGGAGTTGGTGGCCAAGAGTGAGGTGGCCGAGAGTGAGGTGACCGGAAGTGAGGTGGCCGAGAGTGAGGTGCCCGGGAGTGAGGAGGCCTGGAGTGAGGAGGCCGAGAGTGAGGAGGCCGGGACTGAGGTGCCCGGGAGAGAGGTGGCCGAGAGTGAGGAGGCCGAGAGTGAGGTGGCAGAGAGTGAGGTGGCAGAGAGTGAGGTGGCCGAGAGTGAGGTGGCCGAGAGTGAGGTGGCCGGCAGTGAAGATGCCGGGAGTGAGGTGCCAAGAATGAGGTGGCCGGGAGTGAGGTGGCCGAGAGTGAGGTGGCCGGGAGTGAGGTGGCCGGCAGTGAAGATGCCGGGAGTGAGGTGCCAAGAATGAGGTGGCCGGGACTGAGGTGGCCGAGAGTGAGGTGACCGGGAGTGAGGAGGCCGGGAGTGAGGTGGCAGGGAGGGAGGTGACCGGAGGTGAGGAGGCCGGGAGTGAGGTGGCCGGGAGTGAGGTGGCCGGGAGTGAGGTGGCCGGCAGTGAAGATGCCGGGAGTGAGGTACCAAGAATGAGGTGGCCGGGAGTGAGGTGGCAGAGAGTGAGGTGACCGGGAGTGAGGTGGCCGGGACTGAGGTGGCCGGGAGTGAGGTGGCCAAGAGTGAGGTGGCAGAGAGTGAGGTGACCGGGAGTGAGGTGGCCGGGACTGAGGTGGCCGAGAGAGAGGAGGCCGGGAGTAAGGTGGCCGGGATTGAGGAGGCCGGGAGTGAGGAGGCCGGGAGTGAGGTGGCCGAGAGTGAGGTGGCCGTGAGTGAGGTGGCAGAGAGTGAGGTGACCGGGAGTGAGGTGGCCGGGACTGAGGTGGACGGGAGTGAGGTAGCCAAGAGTGAGGTGGCAGAGAGTGAGGTGACCGGGGGTGAGGTGGCCGGGACTGAGGTGGCCGAGAGAGAGGAGGCCGGGAGTGAGGTGGCCGAGAGTGAGGTGGCCGGGAGTGAGGTGGCCGGGAGTGAGGTGGCCAAGAGTGAGGTGGCAGAGAGTGAGGTGGCCGAGAGTGAGGTGGCCGGGAGTGAGGTGGCCGGCAGTGAAGATGCCGGGAGTGAGGTGCCAAGAATGAGGTGGCCGGGATTGAGGTGGCTGGGAGTGAGGTGACCGGGACTGAGGAGGCCGGGAGTGAGGTGGCCGGGAGTGAGGTGGCCGAGAGTGAGGTGGCAAAGTGTGAGGTGGCCGGGAGTGAGGTGGCCGGGAGTGAGGTGGCCGAGAGTGAGGTGGCAGAGTGTGAGATGGCCGGGAGTGAGCTGGCCGGGAGTGAGGTGGCCGAGAGTGAGGTGGCAGAGTGTGAGGTGGCCGGGAGTGAGGTGGCCGGGAGTGAGGTGGCCGAGAGTGAGGTGGCAGAGTGTGAGATGGCCGGGAGTGAGCTGGCCGGGAGTGAGGTGGCCGAGAGTGAGGTGGCAGAGTGTGAGGTGGCCGGGAGTGAGGTGGCCGGGAGTGAGGTGGCCGAGAGTGAGGTGGCAGAGTGTGAGATGGCCGGGAGTGAGCTGGCCGGGAGTGAGGTGGCCGAGAGTGAGGTGGCAGAGTGTGAGGTGGCCGGGAGTGAGGTGGCCGGGAGTGAGGTGGCAGAGTGTGAGATGGCCGGGAGTGAGGTGGCCGGGAGTGAGGTGACCGGGACTGAGGTGGCCGGGAGTGAGGGGACCGGGAGTGAGGGGACCGGGAGTGAGGTGGCCGGGAGTGAGGTGACCGGGAGTGAGGAGGCCGGGAGTGAGGTGGCCGGGAGTGAGGTGGCCGGGAGTGAGGTGGCCGGGAGTGAGGTGGCTGAGAGTGAGGTGGCCGGGAGTGAGGTGGCCGAGAGTGAGGTGGCCGAGAGTGAGGTGGCAGAGTGTGAGATGGCCGGGAGTGAGGTGGCCGGGAGTGAGGTGGCAGAGTGTGAGATGGCCGGGAGTGAGGTGGCCGGGAGTGAGGTGACCGGGAGTGAGGTGGCCGGGAGTGAGGTGGCCGGGAGTGAGGTGACCGGGAGTGAGGAGGCCTGGAGTGAGGAGGCCGGGAGTGAGGTGGCCGGGAGTGAGGAGGCCGGGAGTGAGGTGGCCAAGAGTGAGGTGGCAGAGAGTGAGGTGCCAAGAATAAGGTGGCCGGGATTGAGGTGGCCGGGAGTGAGGTGGCCGGGAGTGAGGTGGCCGAGAGTGAGGTGGCAGAGTGTGAGGTGGCTGGGAGTGAGGTGACCGGGACTGAGGTGGCCGGGAGTGAGGTGGCCGGGAGTGAGGTGGCCGAGAGTGAGGTGGCAGAGTGTGAGATGGCCGGGAGTGAGGTGGCCGGGAGTGAGGTGGCAGAGTGTGAGATGGCCGGGAGTGAGGTGACCGGGAGTGAGGAGGCCGGGAGTGAGGTGGCCGGGAGTGAGGTGGCTGAGAGTGAGGTGGCAGAGTGTGAGATGGCCGGGAGTGAGGTGGCCGGGAGTGAGGTGGCAGAGTGTGAGATGGCCGGGAGTGAGGTGACCGGGAGTGAGGAGGCCGGGAGTGAGGTGGCCGGGAGTGAGGTGGCCGAGAGTGAGGTGGCAGAGTGTGAGGTGGCCGGGAGTGAGGTGGCCGGGAGTGAGGTGGCAGAGTGTGAGATGGCCGGGAGTGAGGTGACCGGGAGTGAGGAGGCCGGGAGTGAGGTGGCCGGGAGTGAGGTGGCCGGGAGTGAGGTGGCAGAGTGTGAGGTGGCCGGGAGTGAGGTGACCGGGACCAGGTGGCCGGGAGTGAGGTGGCCGGGAGTGAGGTGGCCGGGAGTGAGGTGGCCGAGAGTGAGGTGGCCGGGAGTGAGGTGGCCGGCAGTGAGGTGGCCGAGAGTGAGGTGGCCGAGAGTGAGGTGGCCGGGAGTGAGGTGGCCGGGAGTGAGGTGGACGGGAGTGCGGTGGCCGAGAGTGAGGTGGCCGAGAGTGAGGTGGCAGAGTGTGAGGTGGCCGGGAGTGAGGTGGCCGAGAGTGAGGTGGCCGGGAGTGAGGTGGCCGGCAGTGAGGTGGCCGAGAGTGAGGTGGCCGAGAGTGAGGTGGCCTGGAGTGAGGTGGCCGGGAGTGAGGTGGACGGGAGTGAGGTGGCCGAGAGTGAGGTGGCCGAGAGTGAGGTGGCAGAGTGTGAGGTGGCCGGGAGTGAGGTGGCCGAGAGTGAGGTGGCCGGGAGTGAGGTGGCCGGGAGTGAGGTGGCCGGGAGTGAGGTGGCCGAGAGTGAGGTGGCCGGGAGTGAGGTGGCCGAGAGTGAGGTGGCCGGGAGTGAGGAGGCCGGGAGTGAGGAGGCCGGGAGTGAGGTGGCCGGGAGTGAGGTGGCAGAGAGTGAGGTGACCGGGAGTGAGGAGAGCGGGATTGAGGTGGCCGGGAGTGAGGTGGCCGAGAGTGAGGTGGCCGAGAGTGAGGTGGCCGAGAGTGAGGTGACCGGGAGTGAGGAGGCCGGGACTGAGGTGGCCGGGACTGAGGTGGCCGAGAGTGAGGTGACCGGGAGTGAGATGACCGGGAGTGAGGTGGCAGAGAGTGAGGAGGCCGGGAGTGAGGTGGCCGGGAGTGAGGAGGCCGGGAGTGAGGTGGCCGGCAATGAGGTGGCAGAGTGTGAGGAGGCCGGGAGTGAGGAGGCCGGGAGTGAGGAGGCCGGGAGTGAGGTGGCCGGGAGTCAGGTGACCTGGAGTGAGGTGGCCGAGAGTGAGATGGCCGGGAGTGAGGAGGCCGGGAGTGAGGTGGTTGAGAGTGAGGAGGCCGGGAGTGAGGAGGCCCGGAGTGAGGAGGCCGGGAGTGAGGTGGCCGGGAGTGAGGTGGCCGGGAGTGAGGTGGCCGGGAGTGAGGTGACCGGGAGTGAGGAGGCCGTGAGTGAGGAGGCCGGGAGTGAAGTGCCAGGGAGTGTGGTGACCGGGAGTGAGGTGGTCAAGAGTGAGGAGGCCGGGAGTGAGGAAGCCGGGAATGAGGAGGCCAAGAGTGAGGTGGCCGGGAGTGTGGTGGCCGGGAGTGAGGTGGCCAGGAGTGAGGTGGCCGGGAGTGAGGTGGCCGGGAGTGAGGTGGCAGGAGTGAGGAGGCCGGGAGTGAGGAGGCCGGAGGTGAGGTGAGCGGGAGTGAGGAGGCCGGGAGTGAGGAGGCCGGGAGTGAGGAGGCCGGGAGTGAGGTGACCGGGAGTTAGGTGGCCGGGAGTGAGGAGGCCGGGAGTGAGGAGGCCGGGAGGGAGGTGGCCGGGAGTGAGGAGGCCGGAGGTGAGGAGGCCGGGAGTGCGGTGGCCGGGAGTGAGGAGGCCGGGAATGAGGTGCCAAGAATGAGGTGGCCGGGAGTGAGGTGACCGGGACTGAGGAGGCCGAGAGTGAGGTGGCCGGGAGTGAGGAGGCCGGGAGTGAGGAGGCCGGGAGTGAGGTGGCCGGGAGTGAGGTGGCCGGGAGTGAGGTGACCGGGAGTGAGTTGGCCGGGAGTGAGGTGGCCGGGAGTGAGGTGGCCGGCAGTGAGGTGACCGGGAGTGAAGTGGCCGGGAGTGAGGAGGCCGGAAGTGAGGTGGCCGGGAGTGAGGTGGCCGCGAGTGAGGTGGCCGGGAGTGAGGAGGCCGAGAGTGAGGTGGCCGGGAGTGGGGAGGCCGAGAGTGAGGTGGCAGAGTGTTAGGTGACCGGGACTGAGGTGGCCGAGAATGAGGTGGCCGGGAGTGAGGTGGCCGGGAGTGAGGTGGCCGGGAGTGAGGAGGCCGGGAGTGAGGTGGCCGGGAGTGAGGAGGCCGGGAGTGAGGAGGCCGGGAGTGAGGTGGCCAGGAGTGAGGTGGTCGGGAGTGAGAAGGCCGGGAGTGAGGTGGCCGGGAGTGAGGTGGCCGGGAGTGAGGTGACCGGGAGTGAAGTGGCCGGGAGTGAGGAGGCCGGAAGTGAGGTGGCCGGGAGTGAGGTGGCCGAGAGTGAGGTGGCCGGGAGTGAGGAGGCCGAGAGTGAGGTGGCCAGGAGTGGGGAGGCCGAGAGTGAGGTGGCAGAGTGTGAGGTGACCGGGACTGAGGTGGCCGAGAGTGAGGTGGCCGGGAGTGAGGTGGCCGGGAGTGAAGAGGCAGGGAGTGAGGAGGCCGGGAGTGAGGTGGCCGGGAGTGAGGAGGCCGGGAGTGAGGAGGCCGGGAGTGAGGTGGCCCGGAGTGAGGAGGCCGGGAGTGAGGAGGCCGGGAGTGAGGAGGCCGGGAGTGAAGATGCCGGGAATGAGGAGGCCGGGAGTGAGGTGGCAGAGTGTGAGGTGGCCAGGAGTGAGGTGGCCGGGAGTGAGGTGGCCCGGAGTGAGGAGGCCGGGAGTGAGGTGGCCGGGAGTGAGGAGGCCGAGAGTGAGGTGGCATAGTGTGAGGTGACCGGGACTGAGGTGGCCGAGAGTGAGGTGGCCGGGAGTGAGGAGGCCGGGACTGAAGATGCCGGGAGTGAGGAGGCCGGGAGTGAGGTGGCAGAGTGTGAGGTGGCCAGGAGTGAGGTGGCCGGGAGTGAGGTGGCCCGGAGTGAGGAGGCCGGGAGTGAGGTGTCCGGGAGTGAGGAGGCCGAGAGTGAGGTGGCATAGTGTGAGGTGACCGGGACTGAGGTGGCCGAGAGTGAGATGGTCGGGATTGAGGAGGCCGGGAGTGACGTGACCGGGAGTGAGGAGGCCGAGAGTGAGGTGGCCGGGAGTGAGGAGGCCGAGAGTGAGGTGGCCGGGAGTGAGGTGGCCGGGGGTGAGGTGGCCGGGAGTGAGGAGTCCGGGAATGAGGAGGTCGGAGGTGAGGTGGCCGGGAGTGAGGTGACCGGGAGTGAGGTGGCCGGGAGTGAGGAGGCCGGGAGTGAGGTGGCCGGCAATGAGGTGGCAGAGTGTGAGGAGGCCGGGAGTGAGGAGGCCGGGAGTGAGGAGGCCGGGAGTGAGGAGGCCCGGAGTGAGGTGGCCGGGAGTGAGGTGACCGGGACTGAGGTGGCCGGGAGTGAGGTGGCAGGGAGTGAGGTGGCCGAGAGTGAGGTGGCCGGGAGTGAGGTGGCCGGGAGTGAGGTACCCGGGAGTGAGGTGCCCGGGGATGAGGAGGCCGTGAGTGAGGTGGCCGGGAGTGAGGTGGCCGGGAGAGAGGAGGCCGGGAGTGAGGAGGCCGGGAGTGAGGAGGCCGGGAATGAGGTGGCCGGGAGTGAGGTGGCCGAGAGTGAGGTGGCCGGGAGTGAGGTACCAGGGAGTGAGGTGCCCGGGGATGAGGAGGCCGAAAGTGAGGAGGCCGGGAGTGAGGTGGCCGGGAGAGAGGAGGCCGGGAGTGAGGAGGCCGGGAGTGACGAGGCCGGGAATGAGGTGGCCGGGAGTGAGGTGGCCGAGAGTGAGGAGGCCGGGAGTGAGGTGACCGGGAGTGAGGTGGCCGTGAGTGAGGTGGCCGTGAGTGAGGAGGTCGGGAGTGAGGAGGCCGGGAGTGAGGTGCCCGGGAGTGAGGAGGCCGGGAGTGAAGTGCCCGGGAGTGAGGTGCCGGGAGTGAGGAGGCCGGGAGTGAGGAGGCCGGGAGTGAGGTGGCCGGGAGTGAGGAGGCCGGGAGTGAGGAGGCCGGGAGTGAGGTGGCCGGGAGTGAGGAGGCCGAGAGTGAGGAGGCCGGGAGTGAGGTGACCGGGAGTGAGGTGGCCGTGAGTGAGGTGGCCGTGAGTGAGGAGGTCGGGAGTGAGGAGGCCGGGAGTGAGGAGGCCGGGAGTGAGGTGGCCGGGTGTGAGGAGGCCGGGAGTGAGGTGGCCGGGAGTGAGGAGGCCGGGAGTGAGGAGGCCGGAAGTGAGGTGACCGGGAGTGAGGTGGACGGGAGTGAGGAGGCCGGGAGTGAGGTGCCCGGGAGTGAGGAGGCCGGGAGTGAGGTGGCCGGGAGTGAGGTGGCCGGGAGTGAGTTGCCCGGGAGAGAGGAGGCCGCGAGTGAGGTGGCCGGGAGTGAGGAGGCCGGAAGTGAGGTGACAGGGAGTGAGGTGGCCGGGAGTGAGGTGCCCGGGAGTGAGGAGGCCGGGAGTGAGGTGGCCGGGAGTGAGGAGGCCGGAAGTGAGGTGATAGGGAGTGAGGTGGCCGGGAGTGAGGTGCCCGGGAGTGAGGTGGCCGAGAGTGAGGAGGCCAGAAGTGGGGTGACCGGGAGTGAGGTGGCCGGGAGTGAGGTGCCCGGGAGTGAGGTGGCCGAGAGTGAGGAGGCCGGAAGTGGGGTTACCGGGAGTGAGGTGGCCAGGAGTGAGGTGGCCGAGAGTGAGGTGGCCGGGAGTGAAGGGGCCGGGAGTGAGGTGCCCGGGAGTGAGGTGCCCGGGAATGAGGAGGCCGTGAGTGAGGAGGCCGGGAGTGAGGTGGCCGGGAGTGAGGTGGCCGAGATTGAGGAAGCCGGGAGTGAGGTGGCCGGGAGTGAGGTGGCCGAGATTGAGGAAGCCGGGAGTGAGGAGGCCGGGAGTGAGGTGGCCGGGAGTGAGGTGGCCGGTTGTGAGGTGGCCGGCAGTGAAGATGCCGGGAGTGAGGTACCAAGAATGAGGTGGCCGGGAGTGAGGTGGCAGAGAGTGAGGTGACCGGGAGTGAGGTGGCCGGGACTGAGGTGGCCGGGAGTGAGGTGGCCAAGAGTGAGGTGGCAGAGAGTGAGGTGACCGGGAGTGAGGTGGCCGGGACTGAGGTGGCCGAGAGAGAGGAGGCCGGGAGTAAGGTGGCCGGGATTGAGGAGGCCGGGAGTGAGGAGGCCGGGAGTGAGGTGGCCGAGAGTGAGGTGGCCGTGAGTGAGGTGGCAGAGAGTGAGGTGACGGGAGTGAGGTGGCCGGGACTGAGGTGGCCGGGAGTGAGGTAGCCAAGAGTGAGGTGGCAGAGAGTGAGGTGACCGGGGGTGAGGTGGCCGGGACTGAGGTGGCCGAGAGAGAGGAGGCCGGGAGTGAGGTGGCCGAGAGTGAGGTGGCCGTGAGTGAGGTGGCAGAGAGTGAGGTGACCGGGAGTGAGGTGGCCGGGACTGAGGTGGCCGGGAGTGAGGTAGCCAAGAGTGAGGTGGCAGAGAGTGAGGTGACCGGGGGTGAGGTGGCCGGGACTGAGGTGGCCGAGAGAGAGGAGGCCGGGAGTGAGGTGGCCGAGAGTGAGGTGGCCGGGAGTGAGGTGGCCGGGAGTGAGGTGGCCAATAGTGAGGTGGCAGAGAGTGAGGTGGCCGAGAGTGAGGTGGCCGGGAGTGAGGTGGCCGGCAGTGAAGATGCCGGGAGTGAGGTGCCAAGAATGAGGTGGCCGGGATTGAGGTAGCCGGGAGTGAGGTGGCTGGGAGTGAGGTGACCGGGACTGAGGTGGCCGGGAGTGAGGTGGCCGGGAGTGAGGTGGCCGAGAGTGAGGTGGCAAAGTGTGAGGTGGCCGGGAGTGAGGTGGCCGGGAGTGAGGTGGCCGAGAGTGAGGTGGCAGAGTGTGAGGTGGCCGGGAGTGAGGTGGCCGGGAGTGAGGTGGCAGAGTGTGAGATGGCCGGGAATGAGGTGGCCGGGAGTGAGGTGACCGGGACTGAGGTGGCCGGGAGTGAGGTGACCGGGAGTGAGGGGACCGGGAGTGAGGTGGCCGGGAGTGAGGTGGCCGGGAGTGAGGTGGCCGGGAGTGAGGTGACCGGGAGTGAGGAGGCCGGGAGTGAGGTGGCCGGGAGTGCCGGGAGTGAGGTGCTGAGAGTGAGGTGGCCGGGAGTGAGGTGGCCGAGAGTGAGGTGGCCGAGAGTGAGGTGGCAGAGTGTGAGATGGCCGGGAGTGAGGTGGCCGGGGAGTGAGGTGGCAGAGTGTGAGATGGCCGGGAGTGAGGTGGCCGGGAGTGAGGTGGCCTGGAGTGAGGTGGCAGAGTGTGAGGTGGCCGGGAGTGAGGTGGCCGGGAGTAAGGTGGCAGAGTGTGAGATGGCCGGGAGTGAGGTGGCCGGGAGTGAGGTGACCGGGAGTGAGGAGGCCGGGAGTGAGGTGGCCGGGAGTGAGGTGGCCGGGAGTGAGGTGGCTGAGAGTGAGGTGACCGCGAGTGAGGGACCGGGAGTGAGGTGGCCGGGAGTGAGGTGGCCGGGAGTGAGGTGACCGGGAGTGAGGGGACCGGGAGTGAGGTGCCGGGAGTGAGGAGGCCGGGAGTGAGGTGGCCCGGAGTGAGGAGGCCGGGAGTGAGGTGGCCAAGAGTGAGGTGGCAGAGAGTGAGGTGCCAAGAATAAGGTGGCTGGGATTGAGGTGGCCGGGAGTGAGGTGGCCGGGAGTGAGGTGGCCGAGAGTGAGGTGGCAGAGTGTGAGGTGGCTGGGAGTGAGGTGACCGGGACTGAGGTGGCCGGGAGTGAGGTGGCCGGGAGTGAGGTGGCCGAGAGTGAGGTGCAGAGTGTGAGGTGGCCGGGAGTGAGGTGGCCGGGAGTGAGGTGGCCGGGAGTGAGGTGGCAGAGTGTGAGATGGCGGGAGTGAGGTGGCCGGGAGTGAGGTGGCCGACAGTGAGGTGGCCGGGAGTGAGGTGGCCGAGAGTGAGGTGGCAGAGTGTGAGGTGGCCGGGAGTGAGGTGGCCGAGAGTGAGGTGGCCGGGAGTGAGGTGGCCGGAGTGAGGTGGCCGAGAGTGAGGTGGCCGGAAGTGAGGAGGCCGGGAATGAGGTGCCAAGAATGAGGTGGCCGGGAGTGAGGTGACCGGCACTGAGGAGGCCGAGAGTGAGGTGGCCGGGAGTGAGGAGGCCGGGAGTGAGGAGGCCGGGAGTGAGGTGGCCGGGAGTGAGGTGGCCGGGAGTGAGGTGACCGGGAGTGAGTTGGCCGGGAGTGAGGTGGCGGGGAGTGAGGTGGCCGCAGTGAGGTGACCGGGAGTGAAGTGGCCGGGAGTGAGGAGGCCGCGAGTGAGGTGGCCGGAGTGAGGAGGCCGAGAGTGAGGTGGCCGGGAGTGGGGAGGCCGAGAGTGAGGTGGCCGGGAGTGGGGAGGCCGAGAGTGAGGTGGCAGAGTGTGAGGTGACCGGGACTGAGGTGGCCGAGAATGAGGTGGCCGGGAGTGAGGTGGCCGGGAGTGAGGTGGCCGGGAGTGAGGAGGCCGGGAGTGAGGTGGCCGGGAGTGAGGAGGCCGGGAGTGAGGAGGCCGGGAGTGAGGTGGCCGGGAGTGAGGTGGGCCGGTAGTGAGAAGCCCGGGAGTGAGGTGGCCGGGAGTGATGTGGCCGGGAGTGAGGTGGCCCGGAGTGAGGAGGCGGGAGTGAGGAGGCCGGGAGTGAGGAGGCCGGGAGTGAAGATGCCGGGAGTGAGGAGGCCGGGAGTGAGGTGGCAGAGTGTGGGGTGGCCAGGAGTGAGGTGGCCGGGAGTGAGGTGGCCGGGAGTGAGGAGGCCGGGAGTGAGGTGGCCGGGAGTGAGGAGGCCGAGAGTGAGGTGGCATAGTGTGAGGTGACTGGGACTGAGGTGGCCGAGAGTGAGATGGCCGGGAGTGAGAGGCCGGGAGTGAGGAGGCCTGGAGTGAGGAGGCCGGGAGTGAGGTGGCCGGGAGTGAGGAGGCCGGGAGTGAGGTGGCCGGGAGTGAGGAGGCCGAGAGTGAGGTGGCATAGTGTGAGGTGACTGGGACTGAGGTGGCCGGGAGTGAGGTGGCCGGGAGTGAGAGGACGGGAGTGAGGTGGCCGGGAGTGAGGTGGCCGGGAGTGAGGAGGCCGAGAGTGAGGTGCCCGGGAGAGAGATGGCCGAGAGTGATGAGGCCGAGAGTGAGGTGTCAGAGAGTGAGGTGGCCGGGACTGAGGTGCCCGGGAGAGAGATGGCCGAGAGTGAGGAGGCCGAGAGTGAGGTGGCAGAGAGTGAGGTGGCCGGGAGTGAGGAGGCCGGGAGTGAGGTGGCCGAGAGTGAGGTGGCCGGGAGTGAGGTGGCCGAGAGTGAGGAGGCCAGAAGTGGGGTGACCGGGAGTGAGGTGGCCGGGAGTGAGGTGCCCGGGAGTGAGGTGGCCGAGAGTGAGGAGGCCGGAAGTGGGGTTACCGGGAGTGAGGTGGCCAGGAGTGAGGTGGCCGAGAGTGAGGTGGCCGGGAGTGAAGGGGCCGGGAGTGAGGTGCCCGGGAGTGAGGTGCCCGGGAATGAGGAGGCCGTGAGTGAGGAGGCCGGGAGTGAGGTGGCCGGGAGTGAGGTGGCCGAGATTGAGGAAGCCGGGAGTGAGGTGGCCGGGAGTGAGGTGGCCGAGATTGAGGAAGCCGGGAGTGAGGAGGCCGGGAGTGAGGTGGCCGGGAGTGAGGTGGCCGGTTGTGAGGTGGCCGGCAGTGAAGATGCCGGGAGTGAGGTACCAAGAATGAGGTGGCCGGGAGTGAGGTGGCAGAGAGTGAGGTGACCGGGAGTGAGGTGGCCGGGACTGAGGTGGCCGGGAGTGAGGTGGCCAAGAGTGAGGTGGCAGAGAGTGAGGTGACCGGGAGTGAGGTGGCCGGGACTGAGGTGGCCGAGAGAGAGGAGGCCGGGAGTAAGGTGGCCGGGATTGAGGAGGCCGGGAGTGAGGAGGCCGGGAGTGAGGTGGCCGAGAGTGAGGTGGCCGTGAGTGAGGTGGCAGAGAGTGAGGTGACCGGGAGTGAGGTGGCCGGGACTGAGGTGGCCGGGAGTGAGGTAGCCAAGAGTGAGGTGGCAGAGAGTGAGGTGACCGGGGGTGAGGTGGCCGGGACTGAGGTGGCCGAGAGAGAGGAGGCCGGGAGTGAGGTGGCCGAGAGTGAGGTGGCCGTGAGTGAGGTGGCAGAGAGTGAGGTGACCGGGAGTGAGGTGGCCGGGACTGAGGTGGCCGGGAGTGAGGTAGCCAAGAGTGAGGTGGCAGAGAGTGAGGTGACCGGGGGTGAGGTGGCCGGGACTGAGGTGGCCGAGAGAGAGGAGGCCGGGAGTGAGGTGGCCGAGAGTGAGGTGGCCGGGAGTGAGGTGGCCGGGAGTGAGGTGGCCAATAGTGAGGTGGCAGAGAGTGAGGTGGCCGAGAGTGAGGTGGCCGGGAGTGAGGTGGCCGGCAGTGAAGATGCCGGGAGTGAGGTGCCAAGAATGAGGTGGCCGGGATTGAGGTAGCCGGGAGTGAGGTGGCTGGGAGTGAGGTGACCGGGACTGAGGTGGCCGGGAGTGAGGTGGCCGGGAGTGAGGTGGCCGAGAGTGAGGTGGCAAAGTGTGAGGTGGCCGGGAGTGAGGTGGCCGGGAGTGAGGTGGCCGAGAGTGAGGTGGCAGAGTGTGAGGTGGCCGGGAGTGAGGTGGCCGGGAGTGAGGTGGCAGAGTGTGAGATGGCCGGGAATGAGGTGGCCGGGAGTGAGGTGACCGGGACTGAGGTGGCCGGGAGTGAGGTGACCGGGAGTGAGGGGACCGGGAGTGAGGTGGCCGGGAGTGAGGTGGCCGGGAGTGAGGTGACCGGGAGTGAGGAGGCCGGGAGTGAGGTGGCCGGGAGTGAGGTGGCCGGGAGTGAGGTGGCTGAGAGTGAGGTGGCCGCGAGTGAGGTGGCCGAGAGTGAGGTGGCCGAGAGTGAGGTGGCAGAGTGTGAGATGGCCGGGAGTGAGGTGGCCGGGAGTGAGGTGGCAGAGTGTGAGATGGCCGGGAGTGAGGTGGCCGGGAGTGAGGTGGCCTGGAGTGAGGTGGCAGAGTGTGAGGTGGCCGGGAGTGAGGTGGCCGGGAGTAAGGTGGCAGAGTGTGAGATGGCCGGGAGTGAGGTGGCCGGGAGTGAGGTGACCGGGAGTGAGGAGGCCGGGAGTGAGGTGGCCGGGAGTGAGGTGGCCGGGAGTGAGGTGGCTGAGAGTGAGGTGACCGCGAGTGAGGGGACCGGGAGTGAGGTGGCCGGGAGTGAGGTGGCCGGGAGTGAGGTGACCGGGAGTGAGGGGACCGGGAGTGAGGTGGCCGGGAGTGAGGAGGCCGGGAGTGAGGTGGCCGGGAGTGAGGAGGCCGGGAGTGAGGTGGCCAAGAGTGAGGTGGCAGAGAGTGAGGTGCCAAGAATAAGGTGGCTGGGATTGAGGTGGCCGGGAGTGAGGTGGCCGGGAGTGAGGTGGCCGAGAGTGAGGTGGCAGAGTGTGAGGTGGCTGGGAGTGAGGTGACCGGGACTGAGGTGGCCGGGAGTGAGGTGGCCGGGAGTGAGGTGGCCGAGAGTGAGGTGGCAGAGTGTGAGGTGGCCGGGAGTGAGGTGGCCGGGAGTGAGGTGGCCGGGAGTGAGGTGGCAGAGTGTGAGATGGCCGGGAGTGAGGTGGCCGGGAGTGAGGTGGCCGACAGTGAGGTGGCCGGGAGTGAGGTGGCCGAGAGTGAGGTGGCAGAGTGTGAGGTGGCCGGGAGTGAGGTGGCCGAGAGTGAGGTGGCCGGGAGTGAGGTGGCCGGGAGTGAGGTGGCCGAGAGTGAGGTGGCCGGAAGTGAGGAGGCCGGGAATGAGGTGCCAAGAATGAGGTGGCCGGGAGTGAGGTGACCGGCACTGAGGAGGCCGAGAGTGAGGTGGCCGGGAGTGAGGAGGCCGGGAGTGAGGAGGCCGGGAGTGAGGTGGCCGGGAGTGAGGTGGCCGGGAGTGAGGTGACCGGGAGTGAGTTGGCCGGGAGTGAGGTGGCGGGGAGTGAGGTGGCCGGCAGTGAGGTGACCGGGAGTGAAGTGGCCGGGAGTGAGGAGGCCGGAAGTGAGGTGGCCGGGAGTGAGGTGGCCGCGAGTGAGGTGGCCGGGAGTGAGGAGGCCGAGAGTGAGGTGGCCGGGAGTGGGGAGGCCGAGAGTGAGGTGGCAGAGTGTGAGGTGACCGGGACTGAGGTGGCCGAGAATGAGGTGGCCGGGAGTGAGGTGGCCGGGAGTGAGGTGGCCGGGAGTGAGGAGGCCGGGAGTGAGGTGGCCGGGAGTGAGGAGGCCGGGAGTGAGGAGGCCGGGAGTGAGGTGGCCGGGAGTGAGGTGGCCGGTAGTGAGAAGCCCGGGAGTGAGGTGGCCGGGAGTGATGTGGCCGGGAGTGAGGTGGCCCGGAGTGAGGAGGCCGGGAGTGAAGAGGCCGGGAGTGAGGAGGCCGGGAGTGAAGATGCCGGGAGTGAGGAGGCCGGGAGTGAGGTGGCAGAGTGTGGGGTGGCCAGGAGTGAGGTGGCCGGGAGTGAGGTGGCCGGGAGTGAGGAGGCCGGGAGTGAGGTGGCCGGGAGTGAGGAGGCCGAGAGTGAGGTGGCATAGTGTGAGGTGACTGGGACTGAGGTGGCCGAGAGTGAGATGGCCGGGAGTGAGAGGCCGGGAGTGAGGAGGCCTGGAGTGAGGAGGCCGGGAGTGAGGTGGCCGGGAGTGAGGAGGCCGGGAGTGAGGTGGCCGGGAGTGAGGAGGCCGAGAGTGAGGTGGCATAGTGTGAGGTGACTGGGACTGAGGTGGCCGGGAGTGAGGTGGCCGGGAGTGAGAGGACGGGAGTGAGGTGGCCGGGAGTGAGGTGGCCGGGAGTGAGGAGGCCGAGAGTGAGGTGCCCGGGAGAGAGATGGCCGAGAGTGATGAGGCCGAGAGTGAGGTGTCAGAGAGTGAGGTGGCCGGGACTGAGGTGCCCGGGAGAGAGATGGCCGAGAGTGAGGAGGCCGAGAGTGAGGTGGCAGAGAGTGAGGTGGCCGGGAGTGAGGAGGCCGGGAGTGAGGTGGCCGAGAGTGAGGTGGCCGGGAGTGAGGTGGCCGAGAGTGAGGTGGCCGGGAGTGAGGTGGCCGGGAGTGAGGTGGCCGGGAGTGAGGTGACCGGGAGTGAGGAGCCCGGGAGTGAGGTGGACGGGAGTGAGGTGACTGGGAGTGAGGTGACCGGGACTGAGGTGGCCGGGAGTGAGGTGACCGGGAGTGAGAGGCCGGGAGTGAGGTGGCCGGCAATGAGGTGGCAGAGTGTGAAAAGGCCGGGAATGAGGAGGCCGGGAGTGAGGTGGCCGGGAGTGAGGTTGCCGGGAGTGAGGTGGCCGAGAGTGAGGTGGCAGAGTGTGAGATGGCCGGAGTGAGGTGACCTGGAGAGAGGTGACCGGGACTGAGGTGGCCGGGAGTGAGGTGGACGGGAGTGAGGTTACCGGGAGTCAGGTGACCGGGACTGAGGTGGCCGGGAGTGAGGTGACCAGGAGTGAAGAGGCCGGGAGTGAGGTGGCCGGCAATGAGGTGGCAGAGTGTGAGGTGGCCGGAGTGAGGTGACCTGGAGTGAGGTGACCGGGACTGAGGTGGCCGGGAGTGAGGTGGACGGGAGTGAGGTGACCGGGAGTGAGGTGACCGGGACTGAGGTGGCCGGGAGTGAGGTGACCGGGAGTGAGGAGGCCGGGAGTGAGGTGGCCGGCAATGAGGTGGCAGAGTGTGAGGAGGCCGGGAGTGAGGAGGCCGGGAGTGAGGAGGACGGAGTGAGGTGGCCGGGAGTGAGGTGACCTGGAGTGAGGTGGCCGAGAGTGAGATGGCCGGGAGTGAGGAGGCCGGGAGTGAGGTGACTGAGAGTGAGGAGGCCGGGAGTGAAGAGGCCGGGAGTGAGGAGGCCGGGACTGAGGTGGCCGGGAGTGAGGTGGCCGGGAGTGAGGTGGCCGGGAGTGAGGTGACCGGGAGTGAGGTGGCCGGGAGTGAGGAGGCCGGGAGTGAGGAGGCCGGGAGTGAAGTGCCAGGGAGTGTGGTGACCGGGAGTGAGGTGGCCAAGAGTGAGGAGGCCGGGAGTGAGGAAGCCGGGAGTGAGGAGGCCAAGAGTGAGGTGGCCGGGAGTGTGGTGGCCGGGAGTGAAGTGGCCAGGAGTGAGGTGGCCGGGAGTTAGGTGGCCGGGAGTGAGGTGGCAGGAGTGAGGAGGCCGGGAGTGAGGAGGCCGGGAGTGAGGTGAGCGGGAGTGAGGAGGCCGGGAGTGAGGAGGCCGGGAGTGAGTAGGCCGGGAGTGAGGTGACCGGGAGTTAGGTGGCCGGGAGTGAGGAGGCCGGGAGTGAGGAGGCCGGGAGGGAGGTGGCCGGGAGTGAGGAGGCCGGAGGTGAGGAGGCCAGGAGTGCGGTGGCCAGGAGTGAGGAGGCCGGGAATGAGGTGCCAAGAATGAGGTGGCCGGGAGTGAGGTGACCGGGACTGAGGAGGCCGAGAGTGAGGTGGCCGGGAGTGATGAGGCCGGGAGTGAGGAGGCCGGGAGTGAGTTGGCCGGGAGTGAGGTGGCCGGGAGTGAGGTGACCGGGAGTGAGATGGCCGGGAGTGAGGTGGCCGGGAGTGAGGTGGCCGGGAGTGAGGTGACCGGGAGTGAAGTGGCCGGGAGTGAGGAGGCCGGAAGTGAGGTGGCCGGGAGTGAGGTGGCCGAGAGTGAGGTGGCCGGGAGTGAGGAGGCCGAGAGTGAGGTGGCCAGGAGTGGGGAGGCCGAGAGGGAGGTGGCAGAGTGTGAGCTGACCGGGACTGAGGTGGCCGAGAGTGAGGTGGCCGGGAGTGAGGTGGCCGGGAGTGAAGAGGCAGGGAGTGAGGAGGCCGGGAGTGAGGTGGCCGGGAGTGAGGAGGCCGGGAGTGAGGAGGCCGGGACTGAGGTGGCCGGGAGTGAAGTGGCCGGGAGTGAGGAGGCCGGGAGTGAGGTGGCCGGGAGTGAGGAGGCCGGGACTGAAGATGCCGGGAGTGAGGAGGCCGGGAGTGAGGTGGCAGAGTGTGAGGTGGCCAGGAGTGAGGTGGCCGGGAGTGAGGTGGCCCGGAGTGAGGAGGCCGGGAGTGAGGTGGCCGGGAGTGAGGAGGCCGAGAGTGAGGTGGCATAGTGTGAGGTGACCGGGACTGAGGTGGCCGAGAGTGAGATGGTCGGGATTGAGGAGGCCGGGAGTGACGTGACCGGGAGTGAGGAGGCCGAGAGTGAGGTGGCCGGGAGTGAGGAGGCCGAGAGTGAGGTGGCCGGGAGTGAGGTGGCCGGGGGTGAGGTGGCCGGGAGTGAGGAGTCCGGGAATGAGGAGGTCGGAGGTGAGGTGGCCGGGAGTGAGGTGACCGGGAGTGAGGTGGCCGGGAGTGAGGAGGCCGGGAGTGAGGTGGCCGGCAATGAGGTGGCAGAGTGTGAGGAGGCCGGGAGTGAGGAGGCCGGGAGTGAGGAGGCCGGGAGTGAGGAGGCCCGGAGTGAGGTGGCCGGGAGTGAGGTGACCGGGACTGAGGTGGCCGGGAGTGAGGTGGCAGGGAGTGAGGTGGCTGAGAGTGAGGTGGCCGGGAGTGAGGTGGCCGGGAGTGAGGTTCCCGGGAGTGAGGTGCCCGGGGATGAGGAGGCCGTGAGTGAGGTGGCCGGGAGTGAGGTGGCCGGGAGAGAGGAGGCCGGGAGTGAGGAGGCCGGGAGTGAGGTGGCCGAGAGTGTGGTGGCCGGGAGTGAGGTACCCGGGAGTGAGGTGCCCGGGGATGAGGAGGCCGAAAGTGAGGAGGCCGGGAGTGAGGAGGCCGGGAGTGAGGTGGCCGAGAGTGAGGTGGCCGTGAGTGAGGTGGCAGAGAGTGAGGTGACCGGGAGTGAGGTGGCCGGGACTGAGGTGGCCGGGAGTGAGGTAGCCAAGAGTGAGGTGGCAGAGAGTGAGGTGACCGGGGGTGAGGTGGCCGGGACTGAGGTGGCCGAGAGAGAGGAGGCCGGGAGTGAGGTGGCCGAGAGTGAGGTGGCCGGCAGTGAGGTGGCCGGGAGTGAGGTGGCCAAGAGTGAGGTGGCAGAGAGTGAGGTGGCCGAGAGTGAGGTGGCCGGGAGTGAGGTGGCCGGCAGTGAAGATGCCGGGAGTGAGGTGCCAAGAATGAGGTGGCCGGGATTGAGGTAGCCGGGAGTGAGGTGGCTGGGAGTGAGGTGACCGGGACTGAGGTGGCCGGGAGTGAGGTGGCCGGGAGTGAGGTGGCCGAGAGTGAGGTGGCAAAGTGTGAGGTGGCCGGGAGTGAGGTGGCCGGGTGTGAGGTGGCCGAGAGTGAGGTGGCAGAGTGTGAGATGGCCGGGAGTGAGCTGGCCGGGAGTGAGGTGGCCGAGAGTGAGGTGGCCGGGAGTGAGGTGGCCGAGAGTGAGGTGGCAGAGTGTGAGGTGGCCGGGAGTGAGGTGGCCGGGAGTGAGGTGGCAGAGTGTGAGATGGCCGGGAGTGAGGTGGCCGGGAGTGAGGTGACCGGGACTGAGGTGGCCGGGAGTGAGGTGACCGGGAGTGAGGGGACCGGGAGTGAGGTGGCCGGGAGTGAGGTGGCCGGGAGTGAGGTGACCGGGAGTGAGGAGGCCGGGAGTGAGGTGGCCGGGAGTGAGGTGGCCGGGAGTGAGGTGGCCGAGAGTGAGGTGGCCGGGAGTGAGGTGGCCGAGAGTGAGGTGGCCGAGAGTGAGGTGGCAGAGTGTGAGATGGCCGGGAGTGAGGTGGCCGGGAGTGAGGTGGCAGAGTGTGAGATGGCCGGGAGTGAGGTGGCCGGGAGTGAGGTGACCGGGAGTGAGGTGGCCGGGAGTGAGGTGACCGGGAGTGAGGAGGCCTGGAGTGAGGAGGCCGGGAGTGAGGTGGCCGGGAGTGAGGAGGCCGGGAGTGAGGTGGCCAAGAGTGAGGTGGCAGAGAGTGAGGTGCCAAGAATAAGGTGGCCGGGATTGAGGTGGCCGGGAGTGAGGTGGCCGGGAGTGAGGTGGCGAGAGTGAGGTGGCAGAGTGTGAGGTGGCTGGGAGTGAGGTGACCGGGACTGAGGTGGCCGGGAGTGAGGTGGCCGGGAGTGAGGTGGCCGGGAGTGAGGTGGCAGAGTGTGAGATGGCCGGGGTGAGGTGGCCGGGAGTGAGGTGGCCGACAGTGAGGTGGCAGAGTGTGAGATGGCCGGGAGTGAGGTGACCGGGAGTGAGGAGGCCGGGAGTGAGGTAGCCGGGGAGTGAGGTGGCCGGGAGTGAGGTGGCCGAGAGTGAGGTGGCAGAGTGTGAGGTGGCCGGAAGTGAGGTGGCCGGGAGTAAGGTGGCAGAGTGTGAGATGGCCGGGAGTGAGGTGGCCGAAAGTGAGGTGGCCGGGAGTGAGGTGGCCGGGAGTGAGGTGGCCGGGAGTGAGGTGGCCGAGAGTGAGGTGGCCGGGAGTGAGGTGGCCGAGAGTGAGGTGGCCGAGAGTGAGGTGGCCGGGAGTGAGGTGGCGGCAGTGAGGTGGCCGAGAGTGAGGTGGCCGAGAGTGAGGTGGCCGGGAGTGAGGTGGCCGGGAGTGAGGTGGCCGAGAGTGAGGTGGCCGGGAGTGAGGTGGCCGGGAGTGAGGTGGACGGGAGTGAGGTGGCCGAGAGTGAGGTGGCCGAGAGTGAGGTGGCAGAGTGTGAGGTGGCCGAGAGTGAGGTGGCCGGGAGTGAGGTGGCCGGGAGTGAGGTGGCTGAGAGTGAGGTGGCCGGAGTGAGGAGGCCGGGAGTGAGGAGGCCGGGAGTGAGGTGGCCGGGAGTGAGGTGGCCGGGAGTGAGGTGACCGGGAGTGAGTTGGCCGGGAGTGAGGTGGCGGGGAGTGAGGTGGCCGGCAGTGAGGTGACCGGGAGTGAAGTGGCCGGGAGTGAGGAGGCCGGAAGTGAGGTGGCCGGGAGTGGGGAGGCCGAGAGTGAGGTGGCAGAGTGTGAGGTGACCGGGACTGAGGTGGCCGAGAATGAGGTGGCCGGGAGTGAGGTGGCCGGGAGTGAGGTGGCCGGGAGTGAGGAGGCCGGGAGTGAGGTGGCCGGGAGTGAGGAGGCCGGGAGTGAGGTGGCCGGGAGTGAGGTGGCCGGGAGTGAGAAGGCCGGGAGTGAGGTGGCCGGGAGTGATGTGGCCGGGAGTGAGGTGGCCCGGAGTGAGGAGGCCGGGAGTGAGGAGGCCGGGAGTGAGGAGGCCGGGAGTGAAGATGCCGGGAGTGAGGAGGCCGGGAGTGAGGTGGCAGAGTGTGGGGTGGCCAGGAGTGAGGTGGCCGGGAGTGAGGTGGCCGGGAGTGAGGAGGCCGGGAGTGAGGTGGCCGGGAGTGAGGAGGCCGAGAGTGAGGTGGCATAGTGTGAGGTGACTGGGACTGAGGTGGCCGAGAGTGAGATGGCCGGGAGTGAGAGGCCGGGAGTGAGGAGGCCTGGAGTGAGGAGGCCGGGAGTGAGGTGGCCGGGAGTGAGGAGGCCGGGAGTGAGGTGGCCGGGAGTGAGGAGGCCGAGAGTGAGGTGGCATAGTGTGAGGTGACTGGGACTGAGGTGGCCGGGAGTGAGGTGGCCGGGAGTGAGAGGCCGGGAGTGAGGTGGCCGGGAGTGAGGTGGCCGGGAGTGAGGAGGCCGAGAGTGAGGTGCCCGGGAGAGAGATGGCCGAGAGTGAGGAGGCCGAGAGTGAGGTGGCAGAGAGTGAGGTGGCCGGGACTGAGGTGCCCGGGAGTGATGTGGCCGGGAGTGATGTGGCCGGGAGTGAGGAGGCCGGGACTGAGGTGCCCGGGAGAGAGATGGCCGAGAGTGAGGAGGCCGAGAGTGAGGTGGCAGAGAGTGAGGTGGCCGGAGTGAGGAGGCCGGGAGTGAGGTGGCCGAGAGTGAGGTGGCCGGGAGTGAGGTGGCCGAGAGTGAGGTGGCCGGGAGTGAGGTGGCCGGGAGTGAGGTGGCCGGGAGTGAGGTGACCGGGAGTGAGGAGCCCGGGAGTGAGGTGGACGGGAGTGAGGTGACCGGGAGTGAGGTGGCCGGGAGTGAGGTGGCCGGGAGTGAGGTGACCGGGAGTGAGAGGCCGGGAGTGAGGTGGCCGGCAATGAGGTGGCAGAGTGTGAAAAGGCCGGGAATGAGGAGGCCGGGAGTGAGGTGGCCGGGAGTGATGTGGCCGGAGTGAGGTGGCCGGGAGTGAGGTGGCCGAGAGTGAGGTGGCAGAGTGTGAGGTGGCCGGAGTGAGGTGACCTGGAGAGAGGTGACCGGGACTGAGGTGGCCGGGAGTGAGGTGGACGGGAGTGAGGTTACCGGGAGTCAGGTGACCGGGACTGAGGTGGCCGGGAGTGAGGTGACCGGGAGTGAAGAGGCCGGGAGTGAGGTGGCCGGCAATGAGGTGGCAGAGTGTGAGGTGGCCGGAGTGAGGTGACCTGGAGTGAGGTGACCGGGACTGAGGTGGCCGGGAGTGAGGTGGACGGGAGTGAGGTGACCGGGAGTGAGGTGACCGGGACTGAGGTGGCCGGGAGTGAGGTGGCCGTGAATGAGGAGGCCGGGAGTGAGGAGGCCGGGAGTGAGGTGAGCGGGAGTGAGGAGGCTGGGAGAGAGGAGGCCGGGAGTGAGGTGACCAGGAGTGAGGTGGCCGGGAGTTGGTGGCTGAGAGTGAGGTGGCCGAGAGTGAGGTGACCGGAAGTGAGGAGGCCGGGAGTGAGGTGGCCATGAGTGAGGAGGCCAGGAGTGAGGTGGCCGGGAGTGAGGTGGCCGAGAGTGAGGTGGCCGGGAGTGAGGTGGCCGAGAGTGAGGTGGCCGGGAGTGAGGTGGCCGGGAGTGAGGTGGCCGGGAGTGAGGGGGCCGGGAGTGAGGTGGCCGGGAGTGAGGAGGCCGGGAGTGAGGTGGCCGAGAGTGAGGTGGCCGAGGGTGAGGTGGCCGGGAGTGAGGTGGCCGGGAGTGAGGGGGCCGGGAGTGAGGTGCCCGGGAGTGAGGTGGCCATGAGTGAGGAGGCCAGGAGTGAGGAGGCCGAGAGTGAGGTGGCAGAGAGTGAGGTGGCTGGGACTGAGGTGCCTGGGAGTGATGTGGCCGGGAGTGAGGTGGCCGGGAGTGAGGTGGCCGGGAGTGAGGTGGGCGAGAGTGAGGTGGCAGAGTGTGAGGTGGCCGGAGTGAGGTGACCTGGAGTGAGGTGACCGGGACTGAGGTGGCCGGGAGTGAGGTGGACGGGAGTGAGGTGACCGGGAGTGAGGTGACCGGGACTGAGGTGGCCGGGAGTGTGGTGACCGGGAGTGAAGAGGCCGGGAGTGAGGTGGCCGGCAATGAGGTGGCAGAGTGTGAGGTGTCCGGAGTGAGGTGACCTGGAGTGAGGTGACCGGGACTGAGGTGGCCGGGAGTGAGGTGGACGGGAGTGAGGTGACCTGGAGTGAGGTGACCGGGACTGAGGTGGCCGGGAGTGAGGTGACCGGGAGTGAGGAGGCCGGGAGTGAGGTGGCCGGCAATGAGGTGGCAGAGTGTGAGGAGGCCGGGAGTGAGGAGGCCGGGAGTGAGGAGGCCGTGAGTGAGGTGGCCGGGAGTGAGGTGACCTGGAGTGAGGTGGCAGGGAGTGAGGTGGCCGAGAGTGAGGTGGCCGGGAGTGAGGTGGCCGGGAGTGAGGTACCCGGGAGTGAGGTGCCCGGGGATGAGGAGGCCGTGAGTGAGGTGGCCGGGAGTGAGGTGGCCGGGAGAGAGGAGGCCGGGAGTGAGGAGGCCGGGAGTGAGGAGGCCGGGAATGAGGTGGCCGGGAGTGAGGTGGCCGAGAGTGAGGTGGCCGGGAGTGAGGTACCAGGGAGTGAGGTGCCCGGGGATGAGGAGGCCGAAAGTGAGGAGGCCGGGAGTGAGGTGGCCGGGAGAGAGGAGGCCGGGAGTGAGGAGGCCGGGAGTGAGGAGGCCGGGAATGAGGTGGCCGGGAGTGAGGTGGCCGAGAGTGAGGAGGCCGGGAGTGAGGTGACCGGGAGTGAGGTGGCCGTGAGTGAGGTGGCCGTGAGTGAGGAGGTCGGGAGTGAGGAGGCCGGGAGTGAGGTGCCCGGGAGTGAGGAGGCCGGGAGTGAAGTGCCCGGGAGTGAGGTGCCGGGAGTGAGGAGGCCGGGAGTGAGGAGGCCGGGAGTGAGGTGGCCGGGAGTGAGGAGGCCGGGAGTGAGGAGGCCGGGAGTGAGGTGACCGGGAGTGAGGTGGCCGTGAGTGAGGTGGCCGTGAGTGAGGAGGTCGGGAGTGAGGAGGCCGGGAGTGAGGAGGCCGGGAGTGAGGTGGCCGGGTGTGAGGAGGCCGGGAGTGAGGTGGCCGGGAGTGAGGAGGCCGGGAGTGAGGAGGCCGGAAGTGAGGTGACCGGGAGTGAGGTGGACGGGAGTGAGGAGGCCGGGAGTGAGGTGCCCGGGAGTGAGGAGGCCGGGAGTGAGGTGGCCGGGAGTGAGGTGGCCGGGAGTGAGGTGCCCGGGAGAGAGGAGGCCGCGAGTGAGGTGGCCGGGAGTGAGGAGGCCGGAAGTGAGGTGACAGGGAGTGAGGTGGCCGGGAGTGAGGTGCCCGGGAGTGAGGAGGCCGGGAGTGAGGTGGCCGGGAGTGAGGAGGCCGGAAGTGAGGTGATAGGGAGTGAGGTGGCCGGGAGTGAGGTGCCCGGGAGTGAGGTGGCCGAGAGTGAGGAGGCCAGAAGTGGGGTGACCGGGAGTGAGGTGGCCGGGAGTGAGGTGCCCGGGAGTGAGGTGGCCGAGAGTGAGGAGGCCGGAAGTGGGGTTACCGGGAGTGAGGTGGCCAGGAGTGAGGTGGCCGAGAGTGAGGTGGCCGGGAGTGAAGGGGCCGGGAGTGAGGTGCCCGGGAGTGAGGTGCCCGGGAATGAGGAGGCCGTGAGTGAGGAGGCCGGGAGTGAGGTGGCCGGGAGTGAGGTGGCCGAGATTGAGGAAGCCGGGAGTGAGGTGGCCGGGAGTGAGGTGGCCGAGATTGAGGAAGCCGGGAGTGAGGAGGCCGGGAGTGAGGTGGCCGGGAGTGAGGTGGCCGGTTGTGAGGTGGCCGGCAGTGAAGATGCCGGGAGTGAGGTACCAAGAATGAGGTGGCCGGGAGTGAGGTGGCAGAGAGTGAGGTGACCGGGAGTGAGGTGGCCGGGACTGAGGTGGCCGGGAGTGAGGTGGCCAAGAGTGAGGTGGCAGAGAGTGAGGTGACCGGGAGTGAGGTGGCCGGGACTGAGGTGGCCGAGAGAGAGGAGGCCGGGAGTAAGGTGGCCGGGATTGAGGAGGCCGGGAGTGAGGAGGCCGGGAGTGAGGTGGCCGAGAGTGAGGTGGCCGTGAGTGAGGTGGCAGAGAGTGAGGTGACCGGGAGTGAGGTGGCCGGGACTGAGGTGGCCGGGAGTGAGGTAGCCAAGAGTGAGGTGGCAGAGAGTGAGGTGACCGGGGGTGAGGTGGCCGGGACTGAGGTGGCCGAGAGAGAGGAGGCCGGGAGTGAGGTGGCCGAGAGTGAGGTGGCCGTGAGTGAGGTGGCAGAGAGTGAGGTGACCGGGAGTGAGGTGGCCGGGACTGAGGTGGCCGGGAGTGAGGTAGCCAAGAGTGAGGTGGCAGAGAGTGAGGTGACCGGGGGTGAGGTGGCCGGGACTGAGGTGGCCGAGAGAGAGGAGGCCGGGAGTGAGGTGGCCGAGAGTGAGGTGGCCGGGAGTGAGGTGGCCGGGAGTGAGGTGGCCAATAGTGAGGTGGCAGAGAGTGAGGTGGCCGAGAGTGAGGTGGCCGGGAGTGAGGTGGCCGGCAGTGAAGATGCCGGGAGTGAGGTGCCAAGAATGAGGTGGCCGGGATTGAGGTAGCCGGGAGTGAGGTGGCTGGGAGTGAGGTGACCGGACTGAGGTGGCCGGGAGTGAGGTGGCCGGGAGTGAGGTGGCCGAGAGTGAGGTGGCAAAGTGTGAGGTGGCCGGGAGTGAGGTGGCCGGGAGTGAGGTGGCCGAGAGTGAGGTGGCAGAGTGTGAGGTGGCCGGGAGTGAGGTGGCCGGAGTGAGGTGGCAGAGTGTGAGATGGCCGGGAATGAGGTGGCCGGGAGTGAGGTGACCGGGACTGAGGTGGCCGGGAGTGAGGTGACCGGGAGTGAGGGGACCGGGAGTGAGGTGGCCGGGAGTGAGGTGGCCGGGAGTGAGGTGAGGGGGAGTGAGGAGGCCGGGAGTGAGGTGGCCGGGAGTGAGGTGGCCGGGAGTGAGGTGGCTGAGAGTGAGGTGGCCGGGAGTGAGGTGGCCGAGAGTGAGGTGGCCGAGAGTGAGGTGGCAGAGTGTGAGATGGCCGGGAGTGAGGTGGCCGGGAGTGAGGTGGCAGAGTGTGAGATGGCCGGGAGTGAGGTGGCCGGGAGTGAGGTGGCCTGGAGTGAGGTGGCAGAGTGTGAGGTGGCCGGGAGTGAGGTGGCCGGGAGTAAGGTGGCAGAGTGTGAGATGGCCGGGAGTGAGGTGGCCGGGAGTGAGGTGACCGGGAGTGAGGAGGCCGGGAGTGAGGTGGCCGGGAGTGTGGTGGCCGGGAGTGAGGTGGCTGAGAGTGAGGTGACCGGGAGTGAGGGGACCGGGAGTGAGGTGGCCGGGAGTGAGGTGGCCGGGAGTGAGGTGACCGGGAGTGAGGGACCGGGAGTGAGGTGGCCGGGAGTGAGGAGGCCGGGAGTGAGGTGGCCGGGAGTGAGGAGGCCGGGAGTGAGGTGGCCAAGAGTGAGGTGGCAGAGAGTGAGGTGCCAAGAATAAGGTGGCTGGGATTGAGGTGGCCGGGAGTGAGGTGGCAGAGTGTGAGGTGGCTGGGAGTGAGGTGACCGGGACTGAGGTGGCCGGGAGTGAGGTGGCCGGGAGTGAGGTGGCCGAGAGTGAGGTGGCAGAGTGTGAGGTGGCCGGGAGTGAGGTGGCCGGGAGTGAGGTGGCCGGGAGTGAGGTGCAGAGTGTGAGATGGCCGGGAGTGAGGTGGCCGGGAGTGAGGTGGCCGACAGTGAGGTGGCCGGGAGTGAGGTGGCCGAGAGTGAGGTGGCAGAGTGTGAGGTGGCCGGGAGTGAGGTGGCCGAGAGTGAGGTGGCCGGGAGTGAGGTGGCCGGGAGTGAGGTGGCCGAGAGTGAGGTGGCCGGGAGTGAGGAGGCCGGGAATGAGGTGCCAAGAATGAGGTGGCCGGGAGTGAGGTGACCGGCACTGCGGAGGCCGAGAGTGAGGTGGCTGGGAGTGAGGAGGCCGGGAGTGAGGAGGCCGGGAGTGAGGTGGCCGGGAGTGAGGTGGCCGGGAGTGAGGTGACCGGGAGTGAGTTGGCCGGGAGTGAGGTGGCGGGGAGTGAGGTGGCCGGCAGTGAGGTGACCGGGAGTGAAGTGGCCGGGAGTGAGGAGGCCGGAAGTGAGGTGGCCGGGAGTGAGGTGGCCGCGAGTGAGGTGGCCGGGAGTGAGGAGGCCGAGAGTGAGGTGGCCGGGAGTGGGGAGGCCGAGAGTGAGGTGGCAGAGTGTGAGGTGACCGGGACTGAGGTGGCCGAGAATGAGGTGGCCGGGAGTGAGGTGGCCGGGAGTGAGGTGGCCGGGAGTGAGGAGGCCGGGAGTGAGGTGGCCGGGAGTGAGGAGGCCGGGAGTGAGGAGGCCGGGAGTGAGGTGGCCGGGAGTGAGGTGGCCGGTAGTGAGAAGCCCGGGAGTGAGGTGGCCGGGAGTGATGTGGCCGGGAGTGAGGAGGCCGGGAGTGAAGATGCCGGGAGTGAGGAGGCCGGGAGTGAGGTGGCAGAGTGTGGGGTGGCCAGGAGTGAGGTGGCCGGGAGTGAGGTGGCCGGGAGTGAGGAGGCCGGGAGTGAGGTGGCCGGGAGTGAGGAGGCCGAGAGTGAGGTGGCATAGTGTGAGGTGACTGGGACTGAGATGGCCGAGAGTGAGATGGCCGGGAGTGAGAGGCCGGGAGTGAGGAGGCCTGGAGTGAGGAGGCCGGGAGTGAGGTGGCCGGGAGTGAGGAGGCCGGGAGTGAGGTGGCCGGGAGTGAGGAGGCCGAGAGTGAGGTGGCATAGTGTGAGGTGACTGGGACTGAGGTGGCCGGGAGTGAGGTGGCCGGGAGTGAGAGGCCGGGAGTGAGGTGGCCGGGAGTGAGGTGGCCGGGTGTGAGGAGGCCGAGAGTGAGGTGCCCGGGAGAGAGATGGCCGAGAGTGATGAGGCCGAGAGTGAGGTGTCAGAGAGTGAGGTGGCCGGGACTGAGGTGCCCGGGAGAGAGATGGCCGAGAGTGAGGAGGCCGAGAGTGAGGTGGCAGAGAGTGAGGTGGCCAGGAGTGAGGAGGCCGGGAGTGAGGTGGCCGAGAGTGAGGTGGCCGGGAGTGAGGTGGCCGAGAGTGAGGTGGCCGGGAGTGAGGTGGCCGGGAGTGAGGTGGCCGGGAGTGAGGTGACCGGGAGTGAGGAGCCCGGGAGTGAGGTGGACGGGAGTGAGGTGACTGGGAGTGAGGTGACCGGGACTGAGGTGGCCGGGAGTGAGGTGACCGGGAGTGAGAGGCCGGGAGTGAGGTGGCCGGCAATGAGGTGGCAGAGTGTGAAAAGGCCGGGAATGAGGAGGCCGGGAGTGAGGTGGCCGGGAGTGAGGTGGCCGGAGTGAGGTTGCCGGGAGTGAGGTGGCCGAGAGTGAGGTGGCAGAGTGTGAGGTGGCCGGAGTGAGGTGACCTGGAGAGAGGTGACCGGGACTGAGGTGGCCGGGAGTGAGGTGGACGGGAGTGAGGTTACCGGGAGTCAGGTGACCGGGACTGAGGTGGCCGGGAGTGAGGTGACCAGGAGTGAAGAGGCCGGGAGTGTGGTGGCCGGCAATGAGGTGGCAGAGTGTGAGGTGGCCGGAGTGAGGTGACCTGGAGTGAGGTGACCGGGACTGAGGTGGCCGGGAGTGAGGTGGACGGGAGTGAGGTGACCGGGAGTGAGGTGACCGGGACTGAGGTGGCCGGGAGTGAGGTGACCGGGAGTGAGGAGGCCGGGAGAGAGGAGGCCGGGAGTGAGGAGGACGGAGTGAGGTGGCCGGGAGTGAGGTGACCTGGAGTGAGGTGGCCGAGAGTGAGATGGCCGGGAGTGAGGAGGCCGGGAGTGAGGTGACTGAGAGTGAGGAGGCCGGGAGTGAAGAGGCCGGGAGTGAGGAGGCCGGGACTGAGGTGGCCGGGAGTGAGGTGGCCGGGAGTGAGGTGGCCGGGAGTGAGGTGACCGGGAGTGAGGTGGCCGGGAGTGAGGAGGCCGGGAGTGAGGAGGCCGGGAGTGAAGTGCCAGGGAGTGTGGTGACCGGGAGTGAGGTGGCCAAGAGTGAGGAGGCCGGGAGTGAGGAAGCCGGGAGTGAGGAGGCCAAGAGTGAGGTGGCCGGGAGTGTGGTGGCCGGGAGTGAAGTGGCCAGGAGTGAGGTGGCCGGGAGTTAGGTGGCCGGGAGTGAGGTGGCAGGAGTGAGGAGGCCGGGAGTGAGGAGGCCGGGAGTGAGGTGAGCGGGAGTGAGGAGGCCGGGAGTGAGGAGGCCGGGAGTGAGGAGGCCGGGAGTGAGGTGACCGGGAGTTAGGTGGCCGGGAGTGAGGAGGCCGGGAGTGAGGAGGCCGGGAGGGAGGTGGCCGGGAGTGAGGAGGCCGGAGGTGAGGAGGCCAGGAGTGCGGTGGCCAGGAGTGAGGAGGCCGGGAATGAGGTGCCAAGAATGAGGTGGCCGGGAGTGAGGTGACCGGGACTGAGGAGGCCGAGAGTGAGGTGGCCGGGAGTGATGAGGCCGGGAGTGAGGAGGCCGGGAGTGAGTTGGCCGGGAGTGAGGTGGCCGGGAGTGAGGTGACCGGGAGTGAGATGGCCGGGAGTGAGGTGGCCGGGAGTGAGGTGGCCGGGAGTGAGGTGACCGGGAGTGAAGTGGCCGGGAGTGAGGAGGCCGGAAGTGAGGTGGCCGGGAGTGAGGTGGCCGAGAGTGAGGTGGCCGGGAGTGAGGAGGCCGAGAGTGAGGTGGCCAGGAGTGGGGAGGCCGAGAGGGAGGTGGCAGAGTGTGAGCTGACCGGGACTGAGGTGGCCGAGAGTGAGGTGGCCGGGAGTGAGGTGGCCGGGAGTGAAGAGGCAGGGAGTGAGGAGGCCGGGAGTGAGGTGGCCGGGAGTGAGGAGGCCGGGAGTGAGGAGGCCGGGAGTGAGGTGGCCGGGAGTGAAGTGGCCGGGAGTGAGGAGGCCGGGAGTGAGGTGGCCGGGAGTGAGGAGGCCGGGACTGAAGATGCCGGGAGTGAGGAGGCCGGGAGTGAGGTGGCAGAGTGTGAGGTGGCCAGGAGTGAGGTGGCCGGGAGTGAGGTGGCCCGGAGTGAGGAGGCCGGGAGTGAGGTGGCCGGGAGTGAGGAGGCCGAGAGTGAGGTGGCATAGTGTGAGGTGACCGGGACTGAGGTGGCCGAGAGTGAGATGGTCGGGATTGAGGAGGCCGGGAGTGACGTGACCGGGAGTGAGGAGGCCGAGAGTGAGGTGGCCGGGAGTGAGGAGGCCGAGAGTGAGGTGGCCGGGAGTGAGGTGGCCGGGGGTGAGGTGGCCGGGAGTGAGGAGTCCGGGAATGAGGAGGTCGGAGGTGAGGTGGCCGGGAGTGAGGTGACCGGGAGTGAGGTGGCCGGGAGTGAGGAGGCCGGGAGTGAGGTGGCCGGCAATGAGGTGGCAGAGTGTGAGGAGGCCGGGAGTGAGGAGGCCGGGAGTGAGGAGGCCGGGAGTGAGGAGGCCCGGAGTGAGGTGGCCGGGAGTGAGGTGACCGGGACTGAGGTGGCCGGGAGTGAGGTGGCAGGGAGTGAGGTGGCTGAGAGTGAGGTGGCCGGGAGTGAGGTGGCCGGGAGTGAGGTTCCCGGGAGTGAGGTGCCCGGGGATGAGGAGGCCGTGAGTGAGGTGGCCGGGAGTGAGGTGGCCGGGAGAGAGGAGGCCGGGAGTGAGGAGGCCGGGAGTGAGGTGGCCGAGAGTGTGGTGGCCGGGAGTGAGGTACCCGGGAGTGAGGTGCCCGGGGATGAGGAGGCCGAAAGTGAGGAGGCCGGGAGTGAGGAGGCCGGGAGTGAGGTGGCCGAGAGTGAGGTGGCCGTGAGTGAGGTGGCAGAGAGTGAGGTGACCGGGAGTGAGGTGGCCGGGACTGAGGTGGCCGGGAGTGAGGTAGCCAAGAGTGAGGTGGCAGAGAGTGAGGTGACCGGGGGTGAGGTGGCCGGGACTGAGGTGGCCGAGAGAGAGGAGGCCGGGAGTGAGGTGGCCGAGAGTGAGGTGGCCGGCAGTGAGGTGGCCGGGAGTGAGGTGGCCAAGAGTGAGGTGGCAGAGAGTGAGGTGGCCGAGAGTGAGGTGGCCGGGAGTGAGGTGGCCGGCAGTGAAGATGCCGGGAGTGAGGTGCCAAGAATGAGGTGGCCGGGATTGAGGTAGCCGGGAGTGAGGTGGCTGGGAGTGAGGTGACCGGGACTGAGGTGGCCGGGAGTGAGGTGGCCGGGAGTGAGGTGGCCGAGAGTGAGGTGGCAAAGTGTGAGGTGGCCGGGAGTGAGGTGGCCGGGTGTGAGGTGGCCGAGAGTGAGGTGGCAGAGTGTGAGATGGCCGAGAGTGAGCTGGCCGGGAGTGAGGTGGCCGAGAGTGAGGTGGCCGGGAGTGAGGTGGCCGAGAGTGAGGTGGCAGAGTGTGAGGTGGCCGGGAGTGAGGTGGCCGGGCGTGAGGTGGCAGAGTGTGAGATGGCCGGGAGTGAGGTGGCCGGGAGTGAGGTGACCGGGACTGAGGTGGACGGGAGTGAGGTGACCGGGAGTGAGGGGACCGGGAGTGAGGTGGCCGGGAGTGAGGTGGCCGGGAGTGAGGTGACCGGGAGTGAGGAGGCCGGGAGTGAGGTGGCCGGGAGTGAGGTGGCCGGGAGTGAGGTGGCCGAGAGTGAGGTGGCCGGGAGTGAGGTGGCCGAGAGTGAGGTGGCCGAGAGTGAGGTGGCAGAGTGTGAGATGGCCGGGCGTGAGGTGGCCGGGAGTGAGGTGGCAGAGTGTGAGATGGCCGGGAGTGAGGTGGCCGGGAGTGAGGTGACCGGGAGTGAGGTGGCCGGGAGTGAGGTGGCCGGGAGTGAGGTGACCGGGAGTGAGGAGGCCTGGAGTGAGGAGGCCGGGAGTGAGGTGGCCGGGAGTGAGGAGGCCGGGAGTGAGGTGGCCAAGAGTGAGGTGGCAGAGTGAGGTGCCAAGAATAAGGTGGCCGGGATTGAGGTGGCCGGGAGTGAGGTGGCCGGGAGTGAGGTGGCGAGAGTGAGGTGGCAGAGTGTGAGGTGGCTGGGAGTGAGGTGACCGGGACTGAGGTGGCCGGGAGTGAGGTGGCCGGGAGTGAGGTGGCCGGGAGTGAGGTGGCAGAGTGTGAGATGGCCGGGGTGAGGTGGCCGGGAGTGAGGTGGCCGACAGTGAGGTGGCAGAGTGTGAGATGGCCGGGAGTGAGGTGACCGGGAGTGAGGAGGCCGGGAGTGAGGTAGCCGGGAGTGAGGTGGCCGGGAGTGAGGTGGCCGAGAGTGAGGTGGCAGAGTGTGAGGTGGCCGGAAGTGAGGTGGCCGGGAGTAAGGTGGCAGAGTGTGAGATGGCCGGGAGTGAGGTGGCTGAAAGTGAGGTGGCCGGGAGTGAGGTGGCCGGGAGTGAGGTGGCCGGGAGTGAGGTGGCCGAGAGTGAGGTGGCCGGGAGTGAGGTGGCCGAGAGTGAGGTGGCCGAGAGTGAGGTGGCCGGGAGTGAGGTGGCGGCAGTGAGGTGGCCGAGAGTGAGGTGGCCGAGAGTGAGGTGGCCGGGAGTGAGGTGGCCGGGAGTGAGGTGGCCGGGAGTGAGGTGGACGTGAGTGAGGTGGCCGAGAGTGAGGTGGCCGAGAGTGAGGTGGCCGGGAGTGAGTTGGCGGCAGTGAGGTGGCCGAGAGTGAGGTGGCCGGCAGTGAGGTGGCCGAGAGTGAGGTGGCCGGGAGTGAGGTGGCCGGGAGTGAGGTGGACGTGAGTGAGGTGGCCGAGAGTGAGGTGGCCGAGAGTGAGGTGGCAGAGTGTGAGGTGGCCGAGAGTGAGGTGGCCGGGAGTGAGGTGGCCGGGAGTGAGGTGGCTGAGAGTGAGGTGGCCGGGAGTGAGGAGGCCGGGAGTGAGGAGGCCGGGAGTGAGGTGGCCGGGAGTGAGGTGGCCGGGAGTGAGGTGACCGGGAGTGAGTTGGCCGGGAGTGAGGTGGCGGGGAGTGAGGTGGCCGGCAGTGAGGTGACCGGGAGTGAAGTGGCCGGGAGTGAGGAGGCCGGAAGTGAGGTGGCCGGGAGTGGGGAGGCCGAGAGTGAGGTGGCAGAGTGTGAGGTGACCGGGACTGAGGTGGCCGAGAATGAGGTGGCCGGGAGTGAGGTGGCCGGGAGTGAGGTGGCCGGGAGTGAGGAGGCCGGGAGTGAGGTGGCCGGGAGTGAGGAGGCCGGGAGTGAGGTGGCCGGGAGTGAGGTGGCCGGTAGTGAGAAGCCCGGGAGTGAGGTGGCCGGGAGTGATGTGGCCGGGAGTGAGGTGGCCCGGAGTGAGGAGGCCGGGAGTGAGGAGGCCGGGAGTGAGGAGGCCGGGAGTGAAGATGCCGGGAGTGAGGAGGCCGGGAGTGAGGTGACAGAGTGTGGGGTGGCCAGGAGTGAGTTGGCCGGGAGTGAGGTGGCCGGGAGTGAGGAGGCCGGGAGTGAGGTGGCCGGGAGTGAGGAGGCCGAGAGTGAGGTGGCATAGTGTGAGGTGACTGGGACTGAGGTGGCCGAGAGTGAGATGGCCGGGAGTGAGAGGCCGGGAGTGAGGAGGCCTGGAGTGAGGAGGCCGGGAGTGAGGTGGCCGGGAGTGAGGAGGCCGGGAGTGAGGTGGCCGGGAGTGAGGAGGCCGAGAGTGAGGTGGCATAGTGTGAGGTGACTGGGACTGAGGTGGCCGGGAGTGAGGTGGCCGGGAATGAGAGGCCGGGAGTGAGGTGGCCGGGAGTGAGGTGGCCGGGAGTGAGGAGGCCGAGAGTGAGGTGCCCGGGAGAGAGATGGCCGAGAGTGAGGAGGCCGAGAGTGAGGTGGCAGAGAGTGAGGTGGCCGGGACTGAGGTGCCCGGGAGTGATGTGGCCGGGAGTGATGTGGCCGGGAGTGAGGAGGCCGGGACTGAGGTGCCCGGGAGAGAGATGGCCGAGAGTGAGGAGGCCGAGAGTGAGGTGGCAGAGAGTGAGGTGGCCGGGAGTGAGGAGGCCGGGAGTGAGGTGGCCGAGAGTGAGGTGGCCGGGAGTGAGGTGGCCGAGCGTGAGGTGGCCGGGAGTGAGGTGGCCGGGAGTGAGGTGTCCGGGAGTGAGGTGACCGGGAGTGAGGAGCCCGGGAGTGAGGTGGACGGGAGTGAGGTGACCGGGAGTGAGGTGGCCGGGAGTGAGGTGGCCGGGAGTGAGGTGACCGGGAGTGAGAGGCCGGGAGTGAGGTGGCCGGCAATGAGGTGGCAGAGTGTGAAAAGGCCGGGAATGAGGAGGCCGGGAGTGAGGTGGCCGGGAGTGAGGTGGCCGGAGTGAGGTGGCCGGGAGTGAGGTGGCCGAGAGTGAGGTGGCAGAGTGTGAGGTGGCCGGAGTGAGGTGACCTGGAGAGAGGTGACCGGGACTGAGGTGGCCGGGAGTGAGGTGGACGGGAGTGAGGTTACCGGGAGTCAGGTGACCGGGACTGAGGTGGCCGGGAGTGAGGTGACCGGGAGTGAAGAGGCCGGGAGTGAGGTGGCCGGCAATGAGGTGGCAGAGTGTGAGGTGGCCGGAGTGAGGTGACCTGGAGTGAGGTGACCGGGACTGAGGTGGCCGGGAGTGAGGTGGACGGGAGTGAGGTGACCGGGAGTGAGGTGACCGGGACTGAGGTGGCCGGGAGTGAGGTGGCCGTGAATGAGGAGGCCGGGAGTGAGGAGGCCGGGAGTGAGGTGAGCGGGAGTGAGGAGGCTGGGAGAGAGGAGGCCGGGAGTGAGGTGACCAGGAGTGAGGTGGCCGGGAGTTGGTGGCTGAGAGTGAGGTGGCCGAGAGTGAGGTGACCGGAAGTGAGGAGGCCGGGAGTGAGGTGGCCATGAGTGAGGAGGCCAGGAGTGAGGTGGCCGGGAGTGAGGTGGCCGAGAGTGAGGAGGCCGGGAGTGAGGTGGCCGAGAGTGAGGTGGCCAGGAGTGAGGTGGCCGGGGGTGAGGTGGCCGGGAGTGAGGTGGCCGGGAGTGAGGGGGCCGGGAGTGAGGTGGCCGGGAGTGAGGAGGCCGGGAGTGAGGTGGCCGAGAGTGAGGTGGCCAGGAGTGAGGTGGCCGGGGGTGAGGTGGCCGGGAGTGAGGTGGCCGGGAGTGAGGGGGCCGGGAGTGAGGTGCCCGGGAGTGAGGTGGCCATGAGTGAGGAGGCCAGGAGTGAGGAGGCCGAGAGTGAGGTGGCAGAGAGTGAGGTGGCTGGGACTGAGGTGCCTGGGAGTGATGTGGCCGGGAGTGAGGTGGCCGGGAGTGAGGTGGCCGGGAGTGAGGTGGGCGAGAGTGAGGTGGCAGAGTGTGAGGTGGCCGGAGTGAGGTGACCTGGAGTGAGGTGACCGGGACTGAGGTGGCCGGGAGTGAGGTGGACGGGAGTGAGGTGACCGGGAGTGAGGTGACCGGGACTGAGGTGGCCGGGAGTGTGGTGACCGGGAGTGAAGAGGCCGGGAGTGAGGTGGCCGGCAATGAGGTGGCAGAGTGTGAGGTGTCCGGAGTGAGGTGACCTGGAGTGAGGTGACCGGGACTGAGGTGGCCGGGAGTGAGGTGGACGGGAGTGAGGTGACCTGGAGTGAGGTGACCGGGACTGAGGTGGCCGGGAGTGAGGTGACCGGGAGTGAGGAGGCCGGGAGTGAGGTGGCCGGCAATGAGGTGGCAGAGTGTGAGGAGGCCGGGAGTGAGGAGGCCGGGAGTGAGGAGGCCGTGAGTGAGGTGGCCGGGAGTGAGGTGACCTGGAGTGAGGTGGCCGAGAGTGAGATGGCCGGGAGTGAGGAGGCCGTGAGTGAGGTGGCTGAGAGTGAGGAAGCCGGGAGTGAGGAGTCCGGGACTGAGGAGGCCGGGAGTGAGGTGGCCGGGAGTGAGGTGGCCGGGAGTGAGGTGGCCGGGAGTGAGGTGACCGGGAGTGAGGTGGCCGGGAGTGAGGAAGCCGGGAGTGAGAAGGCCGGGAGTGAAGTGCCAGGGAGTGTGGTGACCGGGAGTGAGGTGGCCAAGAGTGAGGAGGCCGGGAGTGAGGAAGCCGGGAGTGAGGAGGCCAAGAGTGAGGTGGCCAGGAGTGTGGTGGCCGGGAGTGAGGTGGCCAGGAGTGAGGTGGCCGGGAGTGAGGTGGCCGGCAGTGAGGTGGCAGGAGTGAGGAGGCCGGGAGTGAGGAGGCCGGGAATGAGGGGAGCGGGAGTGAGGAGGCCGGGAGTGAGGAGGCCGGGAGTGAGGAGGCCGGGAGTGAGGAGGCCGGAGGTGAGGAGGCCGGGAGTGCGGTGGCCGGGAGTGAGGAGGCCGGGAATGAGGTGCCAAGAATGAGGTGGCCGGGAGTGAGGTGGCCGGGAGTGAGTTGCCCGGGAGTGAGGTGCGGGGGAATGAGGAGGCCGTGAGTGAGGAGGCTGGGAGTGAGGTGGCCGGGAGTGAAGTGGCCGAGAGTGAGGAGGCCGGGAGTGAGGTGGCCGGGAGTGAGGATGCCGGGCGTGAGGAGGCCGGTAGTGTGGAGGCCGGGAATGAGGTGGCCGGGAATGAGGTGGCCGAGAGTGAGGTGGCCGGGAGTGAGGTGACCGGGAGTGAGTTGGCCGGGAGTGAGGTGGCCGTGAATGAGGAGGCCGGGAGTGAGGAGGCCGGGAGTGAGGTGAGCGGGAGTGAGGAGGCTGGGAGAGAGGAGGCCGGGAGTGAGGTGCCCGGGAGTGAGGAGGCCGGGAGTGAGGTGGCCGGGAGTGAGGTGCCGGGAGTGAGGAGGCCGGGAGTGAGGTGACCGGGAGTGAGGTGCCCGGGAGTGAGGAGGCCAGGAGTGAGGTGGCCGAGAGTGAGGAGACCGGGATCGAGGTGGCCGAGAGTGAGGTCCCCGGGTGTGAGGAGCCCTGGAGTGAGGAGGCCGGGAGTGAGGTGACCAGGAGTGAGGTGGCCCGGAGTTGGTAGTTGAGAGTGAGGTGGCCGAGAGTGAGGTGACAGGAAGTGAGGTGCCCGGGAGTGAGGAGGCCTGGAGTGAGGAGGCAGGGAGTGAGGTGGCCGGGAGTGAGGAGGCCGGGAGTGAGGTGGCCAGGAGTAAGGAGGCCGGGAGTGAGGTGGCCAGGAGTGAGGTGGCCGGGAGTGAGGTGCCCGGGAGTGAGGAGGCCGGGAGTGAGGTGGCCGGGAGTGAGGAGCCCGGGAGTGAGGAGGCCGGGAGTGAGGCGGCCAGGAGTGAAGCGGCCGGGATGGGGTGACCAGGAGTGAGGTGGCCGGGAGTGAGGTGGCCGAGAGTGAGGAGGCCGGGAGTGAGGTGACCGGGAGTGAGGTGGACGGGAGTGAGGTGCCCGGGAGTGAGGTGGCCGGGAGTGAGGAGGCCCGGAGTGAGGTGGCCGGGCGTGAGGTGACCGGGACTGAGGTGGCCGGGAGTGAGGTGGCCGGGACTGAGGTGGCCGAGAGTGAGGTGGCCGGGAGTGAGGTGGCCGGGAGTGAGGTGCCCGGGAGTGAGGTGCCCGGGAATGAGGAGGCCGTGAGTGAGGAGGCCGGGAGTGAGGTGGCCGGGAGTGAGGTGGCCGAGAGTGAGGAGGCCGGGAGTGAGGTGGCCGGGAGTGAGGTGCCCGGGAGTGAGGACGCCGGAAGTGACGTGACCGGTAGTGAGGTGGCCGGGAGTGAGGTGCCCGGGAGTGAGGTGCCCGGGAGTGAGGTGGCCGGGAGTGAGGAGGCCCGGAGTGAGGTGGCCAGGAGTGAGGTGACCGGGACTGAGGTTGCCGGGAGTGAGGTGGCCCGGAGTGAGGTGGCCGAGAGTGAGGTGGCCGGGAGTAAAGTGGCCGGGAGTGAGGTGCCCGGGAGTGAGGTGCCCGGGAATGAGGTGGCCGTGAGTGAGGAGGCCGGGAGTGGGGTGGCCGGGAGTGAGGTGGCCGAGAGTGAGGAAGCCGGGAGTGAGGTGGCCGGTAGTGAGGAGGCCGGGAGTGAGGTGGCCGGGAGTGAGGTGGCCGGGAGTGAGGTGACCGGGAGTGAGGTGGCCGGGAGTGAGGTGGCCGGGAGTCAGGAGGCCGGGAGTGAGGAGTCCGGGAGTGAGGTGGCCGGGAGTGAGGAGGCCGGGAGTGAGGTGGCCGGGAGTGAGGTGACCGAGACTGAGGTGGCCGGGAGTGAGGTGGCCGGGAGTGAGGCGGCCGGAATGGGGTGACCGGGAGTGAGGTGGCCGGGAGTGAGGTTGCCGAGAGTGAGGAGGCCGGAAGTGAGGTGACCGGGAGTGAGGTGGCCGGCAGTGAGGTGCCCGGGAGTGAGGTGGCCAGGAGTGAGGAGGCCCGGAGTGAGGTGGCCGGGAGTGAGGTGACCGGGACTGAGGTGGCGGGGAGTGAGGTGGCCGGGAGTGAGGTGGCCGGAATTGAGGTGCCCGGGAGTGAGGTGCCCGGGAATGAGGAGGCCGCGAGTGAGGAGGCCGGGAGTGAGGTGGCCGGGAGTGAGGTTGTCGAGAGTGAGGAGGCCGGGAGTGAGGTGGCCGGGAGTGAGGAGGCCGGGAGTGAGGAGGCCGGGAGTGAGATGGCCGGGAGTGATGTGGCCGAGGGTGAGGTGGCCGGGAGTGAGGTGACCGGGAGTGAGGAGGCCGGGAGTGAGGTGGCCATGAGTGAGGAGGCCAGGAGTGAGGTGGCCGGGAGTGAGGTGGCCGAGAGTGAGGTGGCCGGGAGTGAGGTGGCCGAGAGTGAGGTGGCCGGGAGTGAGGTGGCCGGGAGTGAGGTGGCCGAGAGTGAGGGGGCCGGGAGCGAAGTGGCCGGGAGCGAGGTGGCCGAGAGTGAGGTGGCCGGGAGTGAGGTGGCCGGGAGTGAGGTGGCCGGGAGTGTGGAGGCCGGGAATGAGGTGCCCGGGAATGAGGTGGACGAGAGTGAGGGGGCCGGGAGTGAGGTGCCCGGGAGTGAGGTGGCCGGGAGTGAGGTGGCCGGTAGTGGGGAGGCCCGGAGTCAGGTGGCCGGGAGTGAGGTGACCGGGACTGAGGTGGCCGGGAGTGAGGTGGCCGGGAGTGAGGTGGCCGGGAGTGAGGTGGCCGGGAGTGAAGTGGCCGGGAGTGAGGTGCCAAGGAGTGAGGTGCCCGGGAATGAGGTGGCCGTGAGTGAGGAGGCCGGGAGTGAGGTGGCCGGGAGTGAGGTGGCCGAGAGTGAGGAAGCCGGGAGTGAGGTGGCCGGTAGTGAGGAGGCCGGGAGTGAGGTGGCCGGGAGTGAGGTGGCTGGGAGTGAGGTGACCGGGAGTGAGGTGGCCGGGAGTGAGGTGGCCGGGAGTGAGATGAGCGGGAGTGAGGTGGCCGTGAGTGAGGAGGCCGGGAGTGAGGAGGCCGGGAGTGAGTTGAGCGGGAGTGAGGTGGCCGGGAGTGAGGTGGCCGGGAGTGAGGATCCCGGGAGTGAGGAGGCCGGGAGTTAGGTGGCCGGGAGTGAGGAGGCCGGGAGTGAGGTGGCCGGGAGTGAGGTGGCCGGGAGTGAGGTGGCCGGGAGTGAGATGAGCGGGAGTGAGGTGGCCGTGAGTGAGGAGGCCGGGAGTGAGGAGGCCGGGAGTGAGTTGAGCGGGAGTGAGGTGGCCGGGAGTGAGGTGACCGAGACTGAGGTGGCCGGGAGTGAGGTGGCCGGGAGTGAGGCGGCCGGGTTGGGGTGACCGGGAGTGAGGTGGCCGGGAGCGAGGTTGCCGAGAGTGAGGAGGCCGGAAGTGAGGTGACCGGGAGTGAGGTGGCCGGGAGTGAGGTGCCCGGGAGTGAGGTGGCCGGGAGTGAGGAGGCCCGGAGTGAGGTGGCCGGGAGTGAGGTGACCGGGACTGAGGTGGCGGGGAGTGAGGTGGCCGGGAGTGAGGTGGCCGGGAGTGAGGTGCCCGGGAGTGAGGTGCCCAGGAATGAGGAGGCCGTGAGTGAGGAGGCCGGGAGTGAGGTGCCCGGGAGTGAGGTTGTCGAGAGTGAGGAGGCCGGGAGTGAGGTGGCCGGGAGTGAGGTGGCCGGGAGTGAGGCGGCCGGGATGGGGTGACCGGGAGTGAGGTGGCCGGGAGCGAGGTTGCCGAGAGTGAGGAGGCCGGAAGTGAGGTGACCGGGAGTGAGGTGGCCGAGAGTGAGGTGCCCGGGAGTGAAGTGGCCGGGAGTGAGTAGGCCGGGAGTGAGGTGGCCGGGAGTGAGGTGGCCGGGAGTGAGGTGGCCGGGAGTGAGGTGACCGGGAGTGAGGTGGCCGGGAGTGAGGAGGCTGGGAGTGAGGATGCCGGGAGTGAAGTGCCAGGGAGTGTGGTGACCGGGAGTGAGGTGGCCAAGAGTGAGGAGGCCGGGAGTGAGGAACCGGGAGTGAGGAGGCCAAGAGTGAGGTGGCCGGGAGTGTGGTGGCCGGGAGTGAGGTGGCCAGGAGTGAGGTGGCCGGGAGTGAGGTGGCCGGGAGTGAGGTGGCAGGAGTGAGGCGGCCGGATGTGAGGAAGCCGGGAGTGAGGTGAGCGGGAGTGAGGAGGCCGGGAGTGAGGAGGCCGGGAGTGAGGAGGCCGGGAGTGAGGTGACCGGGAGATAGGTGGCCGGGAGTGAGGAGGCCGGGAGTGAGGAGGCCGGGAGGGAGGTGGCCGGGAGTGAGGAGGCCGGAGGTGAGGTGGCCGGGAGTGCGGTGGCCGGGAGTGAGGAGGCCGGGAATGAGGTGCCAAGAATGAGGTGGCCGGGAGTGAGGTGACCGGGACTGAGGAGGCCGAGAGTGAGGTGGCCGGGAGTGAGGAGGCCGGGAGTGAGGAGGCCGGGAGTGAGGTGGCCGGGAGTGAGGTGGCCGGGAGTGAGGTGACCGGGAGTGAGTTGGCCGGGAGTGAGGTGGCCGGGAGTGAGGTGGCCGGGAGTGAGGTGACCGGGAGTGAAGTGGCCGGGAGTGAGGAGGCCGGAAGTGAGGTGGCCGGGAGTAAGGTGGCCGCGAGTGAGGTGGCCGGGAGTGAAGAGGCCGAGAGTGAGGTGGCCGGGAGTGGGGAGGCCGAGAGTGATGTGGCAGAGTGTGAGGTGACCAGGACTGAGGTGGCCGAGAATGAGGTGGCCGGGAGTGAGGTGGCCGGGAGTGAGGAGGCAGGGAGTGAGGAGGCCGGGAGTGAGGTGGCCGGGAGTGAGGAGGCTGGGAGTGAGGAGGCCCGGAGTGAGGTGGCCGGGAGTGAGGTGACCGGGACTGAGGTGGCCGGGAGTGAGGTGGCAGGGATTGAGGTGGCCGAGAGTGAGGTGGCCGGGAGTGAGGTGGCCGGGAGTGAGGTACCCGGGAGTGAGGTGCCCGGGAATGAGGAGGCCGTGAGTGAGGTGGCCGGGAGTGAGGTAGCCGGGAGTGAGGTGGCCGAAAGTGAGGAGGCCGGGAGTGAGGTGGCAGGGAGAGAGGAGGCCGGGAGTGAGGAGGCCGGGAGTGAGGAGGCCGGGAATGAGGTGGCCGGGAGTGAGGTGGCCGAGAGTGAGGTGGCCGGGAGTGAGTTGACCGGGAGTGAGGTGGCCGTGAGTGAGGTGGCCGTGAGTGAGGAGGCCGGGAGTGAGGAGGCCGGGAGTGAGGTGCCCGGGAGTGAGGAGGCCGGGAGTGAAGTGGCCGGGAGTGAGGTGCCGGGAGTGAGGAGGCCGGGAGTGAGGAGGCCGGGAGTGAGGTGGCCGGGAGTGAGAAGGCCGGGAGTGAGGTGGCCGGGAGTGAGGTGCCGGGAGTGAGGAGGCCGGGAGTGAGGTGACCGGGAGTGAGGTGCCCGGGAGTGAGGAGGCCGGGAGTGAGGTGGCCGAGAGTGAGGAGACCGGGATCGAGGTGGCCGAGAGTGAGGTGCCCGGGGGTGAGGAGCCCTGGAGTGAGGAGGCCGGGAGTGAGGTGACCAGGAGTGAGGTGGCCGGGAGTTGGTGGCTGAGAGTGAGGTGGCCGAGAGTGAGTTGACCGGAAGTGAGGTGGGCGAGAGTGAGGTGGCCGGGAGTGAGGTGGCCGGTAGTGAGGAGGCCGGGAGTGAGGTGGCCGGGAGTGAGGAGGCCGGGAGTGAGGTGGCCAGGAGTGAGGAGGCCGGGAGTGAGGTGGCCAGGAGTGAGGTGGCCGGGAGTGAGGTGCCCGGGAGTGAGGAGGCCGGGAGTGAGGTGGCCGGGAGTGAGGAGGCCGGGAGTGAGGAGGCCGGGAGTGAGGCGGCCAGGAGTGAAGCGGCCGGGATGGGGTGACCGGGAGTGAGGTGGCCGGGAGTGAGGTGGCCGAGAGTGAGGAGGCCGGGAGTGAGGTGACCGGGGATGAGGTGGACGGGAGTGAGGTGCCCGGGAGTGAGATGGCCGGGAGTGAGGAGGCCCGGAGTCAGGTGGCCGGGCGTGAGGTGACCGGGACTGAGGTGGCCGGGAGTGAGGTGGCCGGGAGTGAGGTGGCCGAGAGTGAGGTGGCCGGGAGTGAGGTGGCCGGGAGTGAGGTGCCCGGGAGTAAGGTGCCCGGGAATGAGGAGGCCGTGAGTGAGGAGGCCGGGAGTGAGGTGGCCGGGAGTGAGGTGGCCGAGAGTGAGGAGGCCGGGAGTGAGGTGGCCGGGAGTGAGGTGGCCGGGAGTGAGGAGGCCGGAAGTGACGTGACCGGTAGTGAGGTGGCCGGGAGTGAGGTGCCCGGGAGTGAAGTGCCCGGGAGTGAGGTGGCCGGGAGTGAGGAGGCCGGGAGTGAGGTGGCCGGGAGTGAGGTGACCGGGACTGAGGTGGCCGGGAGTGAGGTGGCCGGGAGTGAGGTGGCCGAGAGTGAGGTGGCCGGGAATGAAGTGGCCGTGAGTGAGGTGCCCGGGAGTGTGGTGCCCGGGAATGAGGTGGCCGTGAGTGAGGAGGCCGGGAATGAGGTGGCCGGGAGTGAGGTGGCCGAGAGTGAGGAAGCCGGGAGTGAGGTGGCCGGTAGTGAGGAGGCCGGGAGTGAGGTGGCCGGGAGTGAGGTGGCCGGGAGTGAGGTGGCCGAGAGTGAGGTGGCCGGGAGTGAGGTGGCCGAGAGTGAGGTGGCCGGGAGTGAGGTGGCCGGAGTGAGGTTGCCGGGAGTGAGGTGGCCGAGAGTGAGGTGGCAGAGTGTGAGGTGGCCGGAGTGAGGTGACCTGGAGAGAGGTGACCGGGACTGAGATGGCCGGGAGTGAGGTGGACGGGAGTGAGGTTACCGGGAGTCAGGTGACCGGGACTGAGGTGGCCGGGAGTGAGGTGACCGGGAGTGAAGAGGCCGGGAGTGAGGTGGCCGGCAATGAGGTGGCAGAGTGTGAGGTGGCCGGAGTGAGGTGACCTGGAGTGAGGTGACCGGGGCTGAGGTGGCCGGGAGTGAGGTGGACGGGAGTGAGGTGACCGGGAGTGAGGTGACCGGGACTGAGGTGGCCGGGAGTGAGGTGACCGGGAGTGAGGAGGCCGGGAGTGAGGTGGCCGGCAATGAGGTGGCAGAGTGTGAGGAGGCCGGGAGTGAGGAGGCCGGGAGTGAGGAGGCCGGAGTGAGGTGGCCGGGAGTGAGGTGACCTGGAGTGAGGTGGCCGAGAGTGAGATGGCCGGGAGTGAGGAGGCCGGGAGTGAGGTGACTGAGAGTGAGGAGGCCGGGAGGGAAGAGGCCGGGAGTGAGGAGGCCGGGACTGAGGTGGCCGGGAGTGAGGTGGCCGGGAGTGAGGTGGCCGGGAGTGAGGTGACCGGGAGTGAGGTGGCCGGGAGTGAGGAGGCCGGGAGAGAGGAGGCCGGGAGTGAAGTGCCAGGGAGTGTGGTGACCGGGAGTGAGGTGGCCAAGAGTGAGGAGGCCGGGAGTGAGGAAGCCGGGAGTGAGGAGGCCAAGAGTGAGGTGGCCGGGAGTGTGGTGGCCGTGAGTGAAGTGGCCAGGAGTGAGGTGGCCGGGAGTTAGGTGGCCGGGAGTGAGGTGGCAGGAGTGAGGAGGCCGGGAGTGAGGAGGCCGGGAGTGAGGTGAGCGGGAGTGAGGAGGCCGGGAGTGAGGAGGCCGGGTGTGAGGAGGCCGGGAGTGAGGTGACCGGGAGTTAGGTGGCCGGGAGTGAGGAGGCCGGGAGTGAGGAGGCCGGGAGGGAGGTGGCCGGGAGTGAGGAGGCTGGAGGTGAGGAGGCCAGGAGTGCGGTGGCCGGGAGTGAGGAAGCCGGGAATGAGGTGCCAAGAATGAGGTGGCCGGGAGTGAGGTGACCGGAACTGAGGAGGCCGAGAGTGAGGTGGCCGGGAGTGATGAGGCCGGGAGTGAGGAGGCCGGGAGTGAGTTGGCCGGGAGTGAGGTGGCCGGTAGTGAGGTGACCGGGAGTGAGATGGCCGGGAGTGAGGTGGCCGGGAGTGAGGTGGCCGGGAGTGAGGTGACCGGGAGTGAAGTGGCCGGGAGTGAGGAGGCCGGAAGTGAGGTGGCCGGGAGTGAGGTGGCCGAGAGTGAGGTGGCCGGGAGTGAGGAGGCCGAGAGTGAGGTGGCCAGGAGTGGGGAGGCCGAGAGGGAGGTGGCAGAGTGTGAGCTGACCGGGACTGAGGTGGCCGAGAGTGAGGTGGCCGGGAGTGAGGAGGCCGGGAGTGAGGAGGCCGGGAGTGAGGTGGCCGGGAGTGAAGTGGCCGGGAGTGAGGAGGCCGGGAGTGAGGTGGCCGGGAGTGAGGAGGCCGGGACTGAAGATGCCGGGAGTGAGGAGGCCGGGAGTGAGGTGGCAGAGTGTGAGGTGGCCAGGAGTGAGGTGGCCGGGAGTGAGGTGGCCCGGAGTGAGGAGGCCGGGAGTGAGGTGGCCGGGAGTGAGGAGGCCGAGAGAGAGGTGGCATAGTGTGAGGTGACCGGGACTGAGGTGGCCGAGAGTGAGATGGTCGGGATTGAGGAGGCCGGGAGTGACGTGACCGGGAGTGAGGAGGCCGAGAGTGAGGTGGCCGGGAGTGAGGAGGCCGAGAGTGAGGTGGCCGGGAGTGAGGTGGCCGGGGGTGAGTTGGCCGGGATTGAGGAGTCCGGGAATGAGGAGGTCGGAGGTGAGGTGGCCGGGAGTGAGGTGACCGGGAGTGAGGTGGCCGGGAGTGAGGAGGCCGGGAGTGAGGTGGCCGGCAATGAGGTGGCAGAGTGTGAGGAGGCCGGGAGTGAGGAGGCCGGGAGTGAGGAGGCCGGGAGTGAGGTGGCCGAGAGTGAGGAGGCCGGGAGTGAGGTGGCCGGGAGTGAGGTGGCCGAGAGTGAGGAGGCCGGGAGTGAGGTGGCCGGGAGTGAGGTGGCCGGGAGTGAGGAGGCCGGAAGTGACGTGACCGGTAGTGAGGTGGCCGGGAGTGAGGTGCCCGGGAGTGAAGTGCCCGGGAGTGAGGTGGCCGGGAGTGAGGAGGCCGGGAGTGAGGTGGCCGGGAGTGAGGTGACCGGGACTGAGGTGGCCGGGAGTGAGGTGGCCGGGAGTGAGGTGGCCGAGAGTGAGGTGGCCGGGAATGAAGTGGCCGTGAGTGAGGTGCCCGGGAGTGAGGTTGTCGAGAGTCAGGAGGCCGGGAGTGAGGTGGCCGGGAGTGAGGTGGCCGGGAGTGAGGCGGCCGGGATGGGGTGACCGGGAGTGAGGTGGCCGGGAGCGAGGTTGCCGAGAGTGAGGAGGCCGGAAGTGAGGTGACCGGGAGTGAGGAGGCCGAGAGTGAGGTGCCCGGGAGTGAGGTGGCCGGGAGTGAGTAGGCCGGGAGTGAGGTGGCCGGGAGTGAGGTGGCCGGGAGTGAGGTGGCCGGGAGTGAGGTGACCGGGAGTGAGGTGGCCGGGAGTGAGGAGGCTGGGAGTGAGGATGCCGGGAGTGAAGTTCCAGGGAGTGTGGTGACCGGGAGTGAGGTGGCCAAGAGTGAGGAGGCCGGGAGTGAGGAACCGGGAGTGAGGAGGCCAAGAGTGAGGTGGCCGGGAGTGTGGTGGCCGGGAGTGAGGTGGCCAGGAGTGAGGTGGCCGGGAGTGAGGTGGCCGGGAGTGAGGTGGCAGGAGTGAGGCGGCCGGATGTGAGGAAGCCGGGAGTGAGGTGAGCGGGAGTGAGGAGGCCGGGAGTGAGGAGGCCGGGAGTGAGGAGGCCGGGAGTGAGGTGACCGGGAGTTAGGTGGCCGGGAGTGAGGAGGCCGGGAGTGAGGAGGCCGGGAGGGAGGTGGCCGGGTGTGAGGAGGCCGGAGGTGAGGTGGCCGGGAGTGCGGTGGCCGGGAGTGAGGAGGCCGGGAATGAGGTGCCAAGAATGAGGTGGCCGGGAGTGAGGTGACCGGGACTGAGGAGGCCGAGAGTGAGGTGGCCGGGAGTGAGGAGGCCGGGAGTGAGGAGGCCGGGAGTGAGGTGGCCGGGAGTGAGGTGGCCGGGAGTGAGGTGACCGGGAGTGAGTTGGCCGGGAGTGAGGTGGCCGGGAGTGAGGTGGCCGGGAGTGAGGTGACCGGGAGTGAAGTGGCCGGGAGTGAGGAGGCCGGAAGTGAGGTGGCCGGGAGTAAGGTGGCCGCGAGTGAGGTGGCCGGGAGTGAAGAGGCCGAGAGTGAGGTGGCCGGGAGTGGGGAGGCCGAGAGTGAGGTGGCAGAGTGTGAGGTGACCAGGACTGAGGTGGCCGAGAATGAGGTGGCCGGGAGTGAGGTGGCCGGGAGTGAGGAGGCAGGGAGTGAGGAGGCCGGGAGTGAGGTGGCCGGGAGTGAGGAGGCTGGGAGTGAGGAGGCCCGGAGTGAGGTGGCCGGGAGTGAGGTGACCGGGACTGAGGTGGCCGGGAGTGAGGTGGCAGGGATTGAGGTGGCCGAGAGTGAGGTGGCCGGGAGTGAGGTGGCCGGGAGTGAGGTACCCGGGAGTGAGGTGCCCGGGAATGAGGAGGCCGTGAGTGAGGTGGCCGGGAGTGAGGTAGCCGGGAGTGAGGTGGCCGAAAGTGAGGAGGCCGGGAGTGAGGTGGCAGGGAGAGAGGAGGCCGGGAGTGAGGAGGCCGGGAGTGAGGAGGCCGGGAATGAGGTGGCCGGGAGTGAGGTGGCCGAGAGTGAGGTGGCCGGGAGTGAGTTGACCGGGAGTGAGGTGGCCGTGAGTGAGGTGGCCGTGAGTGAGGAGGCCGGGAGTGAGGAGGCCGGGAGTGAGGTGCCCGGGAGTGAGGAGGCCGGGAGTGAAGTGGCCGGGAGTGAGGTGCCGGGAGTGAGGAGGCCGGGAGTGAGGAGGCCGGGAGTGAGGTGGCCGGGAGTGAGGAGGCCGGGAGTGAGGTGGCCGGGAGTGAGGTGCCGGGAGTGAGGAGGCCGGGAGTGAGGTGACCGGGAGTGAGGTGCCCGGGAGTGAGGAGGCCGGGAGTGAGGTGGCCGAGAGTGAGGAGACCGGGATCGAGGTGGCCGAGAGTGAGGTGCCCGGGGGTGAGGAGCCCTGGAGTGAGGAGGCCGGGAGTGAGGTGACCAGGAGTGAGGTGGCCGGGAGTTGGTGGCTGAGAGTGAGGTGGCCGAGAGTGAGTTGACCGGAAGTGAGGTGGGCGAGAGTGAGGTGGCCGGGAGTGAGGTGGCCGGTAGTGAGGAGGCCGGGAGTGAGGTGGCCGGGAGTGAGGAGGCCGGGAGTGAGGTGGCCAGGAGTGAGGAGGCCGGGAGTGAGGTGGCCAGGAGTGAGGTGGCCGGGAGTGAGGTGCCCGGGAGTGAGGAGGCCGGGAGTGAGGTGGCCGGGAGTGAGGAGGCCGGGAGTGAGGAGGCCGGGAGTGAGGCGGCCAGGAGTGAAGCGGCCGGGATGGGGTGACCGGGAGTGAGGTGGCCGGGAGTGAGGTGGCCGAGAGTGAGGAGGCCGGGAGTGAGGTGACCGGGGATGAGGTGGACGGGAGTGAGGTGCCCGGGAGTGAGATGGCCGGGAGTGAGGAGGCCCGGAGTCAGGTGGCCGGGCGTGAGGTGACCGGGACTGAGGTGGCCGGGAGTGAGGTGGCCGGGAGTGAGGTGGCCGAGAGTGAGGTGGCCGGGAGTGAGGTGGCCGGGAGTGAGGTGCCCGGGAGTAAGGTGCCCGGGAATGAGGAGGCCGTGAGTGAGGAGGCCGGGAGTGAGGTGGCCGGGAGTGAGGTGGCCGAGAGTGAGGAGGCCGGGAGTGAGGTGGCCGGGAGTGAGGTGGCCGGGAGTGAGGAGGCCGGAAGTGACGTGACCGGTAGTGAGGTGGCCGGGAGTGAGGTGCCCGGGAGTGAAGTGCCCGGGAGTGAGGTGGCCGGGAGTGAGGAGGCCGGGAGTGAGGTGGCCGGGAGTGAGGTGACCGGGACTGAGGTGGCCGGGAGTGAGGTGGCCGGGAGTGAGGTGGCCGAGAGTGAGGTGGCCGGGAATGAAGTGGCCGTGAGTGAGGTGCCCGGGAGTGTGGTGCCCGGGAATGAGGTGGCCGTGAGTGAGGAGGCCGGGAATGAGGTGGCCGGGAGTGAGGTGGCCGAGAGTGAGGAAGCCGGGAGTGAGGTGGCCGGTAGTGAGGAGGCCGGGAGTGAGGTGGCCGGGAGTGAGGTGGCCGGGAGTGAGGTGGCCGAGAGTGAGGTGGCCGGGAGTGAGGTGGCCGAGAGTGAGGTGGCCGGGAGTGAGGTGGCCGGAGTGAGGTTGCCGGGAGTGAGGTGGCCGAGAGTGAGGTGGCAGAGTGTGAGGTGGCCGGAGTGAGGTGACCTGGAGAGAGGTGACCGGGACTGAGGTGGCCGGGAGTGAGGTGGACGGGAGTGAGGTTACCGGGAGTCAGGTGACCGGGACTGAGGTGGCCGGGAGTGAGGTGACCGGGAGTGAAGAGGCCGGGAGTGAGGTGGCCGGCAATGAGGTGGCAGAGTGTGAGGTGGCCGGAGTGAGGAGACCTGGAGTGAGGTGACCGGGACTGAGGTGGCCGGGAGTGAGGTGGACGGGAGTGAGGTGACCGGGAGTGAGGTGACCGGGACTGAGGTGGCCGGGAGTGAGGTGACCGGGAGTGAGGAGGCCGGGAGTGAGGTGGCCGGCAATGAGGTGGCAGAGTGTGAGGAGGCCGGGAGTGAGGAGGCCGGGAGTGAGGAGGCCGGAGTGAGGTGGCCGGGAGTGAGGTGACCTGGAGTGAGGTGGCCGAGAGTGAGATGGCCGGGAGTGAGGAGGCCGGGAGTGAGGTGACTGAGAGTGAGGAGGCCGGGAGTGAAGAGGCCGGGAGTGAGGAGGCCGGGACTGAGGTGGCCGGGAGTGAGGTGGCCGGGAGTGAGGTGGCCGGGAGTGAGGTGACCGGGAGTGAGGTGGCCGGGAGTGAGGAGGCCGGGAGTGAGGAGGCCGGGAGTGAAGTGCCAGGGAGTGTGGTGACCGGGAGTGAGGTGGCCAAGAGTGAGGAGGCCGGGAGTGAGGAAGCCGGGAGTGAGGAGGCCAAGAGTGAGGTGGCCGGGAGTGTGGTGGCCGGGAGTGAAGTGGCCAGGAGTGAGGTGGCCGGGAGTTAGGTGGCCGGGAGTGAGGTGGCAGGAGTGAGGAGGCCGGGAGTGAGGAGGCCGGGAGTGAGGTGAGCGGGAGTGAGGAGGCCGGGAGTGAGGAGGCTGGGAGTGAGGAGGCCGGGAGTGAGGTGACCGGGAGTTAGGTGGCCGGGAGTGAGGAGGCCGGGAGTGAGGAGGCCGGGAGGGAGGTGGTCGGGAGTGAGGAGGCTGGAGGTGAGGAGGCCAGGAGTGCGGTGGCCGGGAGTGAGGAAGCCGGGAATGAGGTGCCAAGAATGAGGTGGCCGGGAGTGAGGTGACCGGGACTGAGGAGGCCGAGAGTGAGGTGGCCGGGAGTGATGAGGCCGGGAGTGAGGAGGCCGGGAGTGAGTTGGCCGGGAGTGAGGTGGCCGGTAGTGAGGTGACCGGGAGTGAGATGGCCGGGAGTGAGGTGGCCGGGAGTGAGGTGGCCGGGAGTGAGGTGACCGGGAGTGAAGTGGCCGGGAGTGAGGAGGCCGGAAGTGAGGTGGCCGGGAGTGAGGTGGCCGAGAGTGAGGTGGCCGGGAGTGAGGAGGCCGAGAGTGAGGTGGCCAGGAGTGGGGAGGCCGAGAGGGAGGTGGCAGAGTGTGAGCTGACCGGGACTGAGGTGGCCGAGAGTGAGGTGGCCGGGAGTGAGGAGGCCGGGAGTGAGGAGGCCGGGAGTGAGGTGGCCGGGAGTGAAGTGGCCGGGAGTGAGGAGGCCGGGAGTGAGGTGGCCGGGAGTGAGGAGGCCGGGACTGAAGATGCCGGGAGTGAGGAGGCCGGGAGTGAGGTGGCAGAGTGTGAGGTGGCCAGGAGTGAGGTGGCCGGGAGTGAGGTGGCCCGGAGTGAGGAGGCCGGGAGTGAGGTGGCCGGGAGTGAGGAGGCCGAGAGTGAGGTGGCATAGTGTGAGGTGACCGGGACTGAGGTGGCCGAGAGTGAGATGGTCGGGATTGAGGAGGCCGGGAGTGACGTGACCGGGAGTGAGGAGGCCGAGAGTGAGGTGGCCGGGAGTGAGGAGGCCGAGAGTGAGGTGGCCGGGAGTGAGGTGGCCGGGGGTGAGGTGGCCGGGAGTGAGGAGTCCGGGAATGAGGAGGTCGGAGGTGAGGTGGCCGGGAGTGAGGTGACCGGGAGTGAGGTGGCCGGGAGTGAGGAGGCCGGGAGTGAGGTGGCCGGCAATGAGGTGGCAGAGTGTGAGGAGGCCGGGAGTGAGGAGGCCGGGAGTGAGGAGGCCGGGAGTGAGGAGGCCCGGAGTGAGGTGGCCGGGAGTGAGGTGACCGGGACTGAGGTGGCCGGGAGTGAGGTGGCAGGGAGTGAGGTGGCCGAGAGTGAGGTGGCCGGGAGTGAGGTGGCCGGGGGTGAGGTTCTTGGGAATGAGGTGCCCGGGGATGAGGAGGCCGTGAGTGAGGTGGCCGGGAGTGAGGTGGCCGGGAGAGAGGAGGCCGGGAGTGAGGAGGCCGGGAATGAGGTGGCCGGGAGTGAGGTGGCCGAGAGTGTGGTGGCCGGGAGTGAGGTACCCGGGAGTGAGGTGCCCGGGGATGAGGAGGCTGAAAGTGAGGAGGCCGGGAGTGAGGAGGCCGGGAGTGAGGTGGCCGAGAGTGAGGTGGCCGTGAGTGAGGTGGCAGAGAGTGAGGTGAACGGGAGTGAGGTGGCCGGGACTGAGGTGGCCGGGAGTGAGGTAGCCAATAGTGAGGTGGCAGAGAGTGAGGTGACCGGGGGTGAGGTGGCCGGGACTGAGGTGGCCGAGAGAGAGGAGGCCGGGAGTGAGGCGGCCGAGAGTGAGGTGGCCGGCAGTGAGGTGGCCGGGAGTGAGGTGGCCAAGAGTGAGGTGGCAGAGAGTGAGGTGGCCGAGAGTGAGGTGGCCGGGAGTGAGGTGGCCGGCAGTGAAGATGCCGGGAGTGAGGTGCCAAGAATGAGGTGGCCGGGATTGAGGTAGCCGGGAGTGAGGTGGCTGGGAGTGAGGTGACCGGGACTGAGGTGGCCGGGAGTGAGGTGGCCGGGAGTGAGGTGGCCGAGAGTGAGGTGGCAAAGTGTGAGGTGGCCGGGAGTGAGGTGGCCGGGTGTGAGGTGGCCGAGAGTGAGGTGGCAGAGTGTGAGATGGCCGGGAGTGAGCTGGCCGGGAGTGAGGTGGCCGAGAGTGAGGTGGCCGGGAGTGAGGTGGCCGAGAGTGAGGTGGCAGAGTGTGAGGTGGCCGGGAGTGAGGTGGCCGGGAGTGAGGTGGCAGAGTGTGAGATGGCCGGGAGTGAGGTGGCCGGGAGTGAGGTGACCGGGACTGAGGTGGCCGGGAGTGAGGTGACCGGGAGTGAGGGGACCGGGAGTGAGGTGGCCGGGAGTGAGGTGGCCGGGAGTGAGGTGACCGGGAGTGAGGAGGCCGGGAGTGAAGTGGCCGGGAGTGAGGTGGCCGGGAGTGAGGTGGCTGAGAGTGAGGTGGCCGGGAGTGAGGTGGCCGAGAGTGAGGTGGCCGAGAGTGAGGTGGCAGAGTGTGAGATGGCCGGGAGTGAGGTGGCCGGGAGTGAGGTGGCAGAGTGTGAGATGGCCGGGAGTGAGGTGGCTGGGAGTGAGGTGACCGGGAGTGAGATGGCCGGGAGTGAGGTGGCCGGGAGTGAGGTGACCGGGAGTGAGGAGGCCTGGAGTGAGGAGGCCGGGAGTGAGGTGGCCGGGAGTGAGGAGGCCGGGAGTGAGGTGGCCAAGAGTGAGGTGGCAGAGAGTGAGGTGCCAAGAACAAGGTGGCCGGGATTGAGGTGGCCGGGAGTGAGGTGGCCGGGAGTGAGGTGGCGAGAGTGAGGTGGCAGAGTGTGAGGTGGCTGGGAGTGAGGTGACCGGGACTGAGGTGGCCGGGAGTGAGGTGGCCGGGAGTGAGGTGGCCGGGAGTGAGGTGGCAGAGTGTGAGATGGCCGGGGTGAGGTGGCCGGGAGTGAGGTGGCCGACAGTGAGGTGGCCGGGAGTGAGGAGGCCGAGAGTGAGGTGGCAGAGTGTGAGGTGGCCGGGAGTGAGGTGGCCGGGAGAGAGGTGGCAGAGTGTGAGATGGCCGGGAGTGAGGTGACCGGGAGTGAGGAGGCCGGGAGTGAGGTAGCCGGGAGTGAGGTGGCCGGGAGTGAGTTGGCCGAGAGTGAGGTGGCAGAGTGTGAGGTGGCCGGAAGTGAGGTGGCCGGGAGTAAGGTGGCAGAGTGTGAGATGGCCGGGAGTGAGGTGGCCGAAAGTGAGGTGGCCGGGAGTGAGGTGGCCGGGAGTGAGGTGGACGGGAGTGAGGTGGCCGAGAGTGAGGTGGCCGGGAGTGAGGTGGCCGAGAGTGAGGTGGCCGAGAGTGAGGTGGCCGGGAGTGAGGTGGCGGCAGTGAGGTGGCCGAGAGTGAGGTGGCCGAGAGTGAGGTGGCCGGGAGTGAGGTGGCCGGGAGTGAGGTGGCCGAGAGTGAGGTGGCCGGGAGTGAGGTGGCCGGGAGTGAGGTGGACGGGAGTGAGGTGGCCGAGAGTGAGGTGGCCGAGAGTGAGGTGGCAGAGTGTGAGGTGGCCGAGAGTGAGGTGGCCGGGAGTGAGGTGGCCGGGAGTGAGGTGGCCGAGAGTGAGGTGGCCGGGAGTGAGGAGGCCGGGAATGAGGTGCCAAGAATGAGGTGGCCGGGAGTGAGGTGACCGGGACTGAGGAGGCCGAGAGTGAGGTGGCCGGGAGTGAGGAGGCCGGGAGTGAGGAGGCCGGGAGTGAGGTGGCCGGGAGTGAGGTGGCCGGGAGTGAGGTGACCGGGAGTGAGTTGGCCGGGAGTGAGGTGGCGGGGAGTGAGGTGGCCGGCAGTGAGGTGACCGGGAGTGAGGTGGCCGGGAGTGAAGAGGCAGGGAGTGAGGAGGCCGGGAGTGAGGTGGCCGGGAGTGAGGAGGCCGGGAGTGAGGAGGCCGGGAGTGAGGTGGCAGAGTGTGAGGTGGCCAGGAGTGAGGTGGCCGGGAGTGAGGTGGCCCGGAGTGAGGAGGCCGGGAGTGAGGTGGCCGGGAGTGAGGAGGCCGAGAGTGAGGTGGCATAGTGTGAGGTGACCGGGACTGAGGTGGCCGAGAGTGAGATGGTCGGGATTGAGGAGGCCGGGAGTGACGTGACCGGGAGTGAGGAGGCCGAGAGTGAGGTGGCCGGGAGTGAGGAGGCCGAGAGTGAGGTGGCCGGGAGTGAGGTGGCCGGGGGTGAGGTGGCCGGGAGTGAGGAGTCCGGGAATGAGGAGGTCGGAGGTGAGGTGGCCGGGAGTGAGGTGACCGGGAGTGAGGTGGCCGGGAGTGAGGAGGCCGGGAGTGAGGTGGCCGGCAATGAGGTGGCAGAGTGTGAGGAGGCCGGGAGTGAGGAGGCCGGGAGTGAGGAGGCCGGGAGTGAGGAGGCCCGGAGTGAGGTGGCCGGGAGTGAGGTGACCGGGACTGAGGTGGCCGGGAGTGAGGTGGCAGGGAGTGAGGTGGCCGAGAGTGAGGTGGCCGGGAGTGAGGTGGCCGGGGGTGAGGTTCCCGGGAGTGAGGTGCCCGGGCATGAGGAGGCCGTGAGTGAGGTGGCCGGGAGTGAGGTGGCCGGGAGAGAGGAGGCCGGGAGTGAGGAGGCCGGGAATGAGGTGGCCGGGAGTGAGGTGGCCGAGAGTGTGGTGGCCGGAGGTACCCGGGAGTGAGGTGCCCGGGGATGAGGAGGCTGAAAGTGAGGAGGCCGGGAGTGAGGAGGCCGGGAGTGAGGTGGCCGAGAGTGAGGTGGCCGTGAGTGAGTTGGCAGAGAGTGAGGTGACCGGGAGTGAGGTGGCCGGGACTGAGGTGGCCGGGAGTGAGGTAGCCAAGAGTGAGGTGGCAGAGAGTGAGGTGACCAGGGGTGAGGTGGCCGGGACTGAGGTGGCCGAGAGAGAGGAGGCCGGGAGTGAGGCGGCCGAGAGTGAGGTGGCCGGCAGTGAGGTGGCCGGGAGTGAGGTGGCCAAGAGTGAGGTGGCAGAGAGTGAGGTGGCCGAGAGTGAGGTGGCCGGGAGTGAGGTGGCCGGCAGTGAAGATGCCGGGAGTGAGGTGCCAAGAATGAGGTGGCCGGGATTGAGGTAGCCGGGAGTGAGGTGGCTGGGAGTGAGGTGACCGGGACTGAGGTGGCCGGGAGTGAGGTGGCCGGGAGTGAGGTGGCCGAGAGTGAGGTGGCAAAGTGTGAGGTGGCCGGGAGTGAGGTGGCCGGGTGTGAGGTGGCCGAGAGTGAGGTGGCAGAGTGTGAGATGGCCGGGAGTGAGGTGGCCGGGAGTGAGGTGACCGGGACTGAGGTGGCTGGGAGTGAGGTGACCGGGACTGAGGTGGCCGGGAGTGAGGTGGCCGGGAGTGAGCTGGCCGGGAGTGAGGTGGCCGAGAGTGAGGTGGCCGGGAGTGAGGTGGCCGAGAGTGAGGTGGCAGAGTGTGAGGTGGCCGGGAGAGAGGTGGCCGGGAGTGAGGTGGCAGAGTGTGAGATGGCCGGGAGTGAGGTGGCCGGGAGTGAGGTGACCGGGACTGAGGTGGCCGGGAGTGAGGTGACCGGGAGTGAGGGGACCGGGAGTGAGGTGGCCGGGAGTGAGGTGGCCGGGAGTGAGGTGACCGGGAGTGAGGAGGCCGGGAGTGAGGTGGCCGGGAGTGAGGTGGCCGGGAGTGAGGTGGCCGAGAGTGAGGTGGCCGGGAGTGAGGTGGCCGAGAGTGAGGTGGCCGAGAGTGAGGTGGCAGAGTGTGAGATGGCCGGGAGTGAGGTGGCCGGGAGTGAGGTGGCAGAGTGTGAGATGGCCGGGAGTGAGGTCGCTGGGAGTGAGGTGACCGGGAGTGAGATGGCCGGGAGTGAGGTGGCCGGGAGTGAGGTGACCGGGAGTGAGGAGGCCTGGAGTGAGGAGGCCGGGAGTGAGGTGGCCGGGAGTGAGGAGGCCGGGAGTGAGGTGGCCAAGAGTGAGGTGGCAGAGAGTGAGGTGCCAAGAACAAGGTGGCCGGGATTGAGGTGGCCGGGAGTGAGGTGGCCGGGAGTGAGGTGGCGAGAGTGAGGTGGCAGAGTGTGAGGTGGCTGGGAGTGAGGTGACCGGGACTGAGGTGGCCGGGAGTGAGGTGGCCGGGAGTGAGGTGGCCGGGAGTGAGGTGGCAGAGTGTGAGATGGCCGGGGTGAGGTGGCCGGGAGTGAGGTGGCCGACAGTGAGGTGGCCGGGAGTGAGGTGGCCGAGAGTGAGGTGGCAGAGTGTGAGGTGGCCGGGAGTGAGGTGGCCGGGAGAGAGGTGGCAGAGTGTGAGATGGCCGGGAGTGAGGTGACCGGGAGTGAGGAGGCCGGGAGTGAGGTAGCCGGGAGTGAGGTGGCCGGGAGTGAGTTGGCCGAGAGTGAGGTGGCAGAGTGTGAGGTGGCCGGAAGTGAGGTGGCCGGGAGTAAGGTGGCAGAGTGTGAGATGGCCGGGAGTGAGGTGGCCGAAAGTGAGGTGGCCGGGAGTGAGGTGGCCGGGAGTGAGGTGGACGGGAGTGAGGTGGCCGAGAGTGAGGTGGCCGGGAGTGAGGTGGCCGAGAGTGAGGTGGCCGAGAGTGAGGTGGCCGGGAGTGAGGTGGCGGCAGTGAGGTGGCCGAGAGTGAGGTGGCCGAGAGTGAGGTGGCCGGGAGTGAGGTGGCCGGGAGTGAGGTGGCCGAGAGTGAGGTGGCCGGGAGTGAGGTGGCCGGGAGTGAGGTGGACGGGAGTGAGGTGGCCGAGAGTGAGGTGGCCGAGAGTGAGGTGGCAGAGTGTGAGGTGGCCGAGAGTGAGGTGGCCGGGAGTGAGGTGGCCGGGAGTGAGGTGGCCGAGAGTGAGGTGGCCGGGAGTGAGGAGGCCGGGAATGAGGTGCCAAGAATGAGGTGGCCGGGAGTGAGGTGACCGGGACTGAGGAGGCCGAGAGTGAGGTGGCCGGGAGTGAGGAGGCCGGGAGTGAGGAGGCCGGGAGTGAGGTGGCCGGGAGTGAGGTGGCCGGGAGTGAGGTGACCGGGAGTGAGTTGGCCGGGAGTGAGGTGGCGGGGAGTGAGGTGGCCGGCAGTGAGGTGACCGGGAGTGAGGTGGCCGGGAGTGAAGAGGCAGGGAGTGAGGAGGCCGGGAGTGAGGTGGCCGGGAGTGAGGTGGCAGAGTGTGAGGTGGCCAGGAGTGAGGTGGCCGGGAGTGAGATGGCCCGGAGTGAGGAGGCCGGGAGTGAGATGGCCGGGAGTGAGGAGGCCGAGAGTGAGGTGGCATAGTGTGAGGTGACCGGGACTGAGGTGGCCGAGAGTGAGATGGTCGGGATTGAGGAGGCCGGGAGTGACCTGACCGGGAGTGAGGAGGCCGAGAGTGAGGTGGCCGGGAGTGAGGAGGCCGAGAGTGAGGTGGCCGGGAGTGAGGTGGCCGGGGGTGAGGTGGCCGGGAGTGAGGAGTCCGGGAATGAGGAGGTCGGAGGTGAGGTGGCCGGGAGTGAGGTGACCGGGAGTGAGGTGGCTGGGAGTGAGGAGGCCGGGAGTGAGGTGGCCGGCAATGAGGTGGCAGAGTGTGAGGAGGCCGGGAGTGAGGAGGCCGGGAGTGAGGAGGCCGGAGTGAGGAGGCCCGGAGTGAGGTGGCCGGGAGTGAGGTGACCGGGACTGAGGTGGCCGGGAGTGAGGTGGCAGGGAGTGAGGTGGCCGAGAGTGAGGTGGCCGGGAGTGAGGTGGCCGGGAGTGAGGTACCCGGGAGTGAGGTGCCCGGGGATGAGTAGGCCGTGAGTGAGGTGGCCGGGAGTGAGGTGGCCGGGAGAGAGGAGGCCGGGAGTGAGGAGGCCGGGAGTGAGGAGGCCGGGAATGAGGTGGCCGGGAGTGAGGTGGCCGAGAGTGAGGTGGCCGGGAGTGAGGTACCCGGGAGTGAGGTGCCCGGGGATGAGGAGGCCGAAAGTGAGGAGGCCGGGAGTGAGGTGGCCGGGAGAGAGGAGGCCGGGAGTGAGGAGGCCGGGAGTGAGGAGGCCGGGAGTGAGGTGGCCGGGAGTGAGGTTGTCGAGAGTGAGGAGGCCGGGAGTGAGGTGGCCGGGAGTGAGGTGCCCGGGAGTGAGGTGCCCGGGAGTGAGGTGGCCGGGAGTGAGGAGGCCCGGAGTGAGGTGGCCAGGAGTGAGGTGACCGGGACTGAGGTTGCCGGGAGTGAGGTGGCCAGGAGTGAGGTGGCCGAGAGTGAGGTGGCCGGGAGTAAAGTGGCCGGGAGTGAGGTGCCCGGGAGTGAGGTGCCCGGGAATGAGGTGGCCGTGAGTGAGGAGGCCGGGAGTGGGGTGGCCGGGAGTGAGGTGGCCGAGAGTGAGGAAGCCGGGAGTGAGGTGGCCGGTAGTGAGGAGGCCGGGAGTGAGGTGGCCGGGAGTGAGGTGGCCGGGAGTGAGGTGACCGGGAGTGAGGTGGCCGGGAGTGAAGTGGCCGGGAGTGAGGAGGCCGGGAGTGAGGAGTCCGGGAGTGAGGTGGCCGGGAGTGAGGAGCCCGGGAGTGAGGTGGCCGGGAGTGAGGTGGCCGGGAGTGAGGTGGCCGGGAGTGAGTTGAGCGGGAGTGAGGTGGCCGTGAGTGAGGAGGCCGGGAGTGAGGAGGCCGGGAGTGAGTTGAGCGGGAGTGAGGTGGCCGGGAGTGAGGTGACCGAGACTGAGGTGGCCGGGAGTGAGGTGGCCGGGAGTGAGGCGGCCGGAATGGGGTGACCGGGAGTGAGGTGGCCGGGAGTGAGGTTGCCGAGAGTGAGGAGGCCGGAAGTGAGGTGACCGGGAGTGAGGTGGCCGGGAGTGAGGTGCCCGGGAGTGAGGTGGCCAGGAGTGAGGAGGCCCGGAGTGAGGTGGCCGGGAGTGAGGTGACCGGGACTGAGGTGGCGGGGAGTGAGGTGGCCGGGAGTGAGGTGGCCGGGAGTGAGGTGGCCCGGAGTGAGGAGGCCGGGAGTGAGATGGCCGGGAGTGAGGAGGCCGAGAGTGAGGTGGCATAGTGTGAGGTGACCGGGACTGAGGTGGCCGAGAGTGAGATGGTCGGGATTGAGGAGGCCGGGAGTGACCTGACCGGGAGTGAGGAGGCCGAGAGTGAGGTGGCCGGTAGTGAGGAGGCCGAGAGTGAGGTGGCCGGGAGTGAGGTGGCCGGGGGTGAGGTGGCCGGGAGTGAGGAGTCCGGGAATGAGGAGGTCGGAGGTGAGGTGGCCGGGAGTGAGGTGACCGGGAGTGAGGTGGCTGGGAGTGAGGAGGCCGGGAGTGAGGTGGCCGGCAATGAGGTGGCAGAGTGTGAGGAGGCCGGGAGTGAGGAGGCCGGGAGTGAGGAGGCCGGGAGTGAGGAGGCCCGGAGTGAGGTGGCCGGGAGTGAGGTGACCGGGACTGAGGTGGCCGGGAGTGAGGTGGCAGGGAGTGAGGTGGCCGAGAGTGAGGTGGCCGGGAGTGAGGTGGCCGGGAGTGAGGTACCCGGGAGTGAGGTGCCCGGGGATGAGTAGGCCGTGAGTGAGGTGGCCGGGAGTGAGGTGGCCGGGAGAGAGGAGGCCGGGAGTGAGGAGGCCGGGAGTGAGGAGGCCGGGAATGAGGTGGCCGGGAGTGAGGTGGCCGAGAGTGAGGTGGCCGGGAGTGAGGTACCCGGGAGTGAGGTGCCCGGGGATGAGGAGGCCGAAAGTGAGAGGCCGGGAGTGAGGTGGCCGGGAGAGAGGAGGCCGGGAGTGAGGAGGCCGGGAGTGAGGAGGCCGGGAGTGAGGTGGCCGGGAGTGAGGTTGTCGAGAGTGAGGAGGCCGGGAGTGAGGTGGCCGGGAGTGAGGTGCCCGGGAGTGAGGTGCCCGGGAGTGAGGTGGCCGGGAGTGAGGAGGCCCGGAGTGAGGTGGCCAGGAGTGAGGTGACCGGGACTGAGGTTGCCGGGAGTGAGGTGGCCAGGAGTGAGGTGGCCGAGAGTGAGGTGGCCGGGAGTAAAGTGGCCGGGAGTGAGGTGCCCGGGAGTGAGGTGCCCGGGAATGAGGTGGCCGTGAGTGAGGAGGCCGGGAGTGGGGTGGCCGGGAGTGAGGTGGCCGAGAGTGAGGAAGCCGGGAGTGAGGTGGCCGGTAGTGAGGAGGCCGGGAGTGAGGTGGCCGGTAGTGAGGAGGCCGGGAGTGAGGTGGCCGGGAGTGAGGTGGCCGGGAGTGAGGTGGCCGGTAGTGAGGAGGCCGGGAGTGAGGTGGCCGGTAGTGAGGAGGCCGGGAGTGAGGTGGCCGGGAGTGAGGTGGCCGGGAGTGAGGTGGCCGGGAGTGAGGCGGCCGGGATGGGGTGACCGGGAGTGAGGTGGCCGGGAGTGAGGTTGCCGAGAGTGAGGAGGCTGGAAGTGAGGTGACCGGGAGTGAGGTGGCCGGGAGTGAGGTGCCCGGGAATGAGGTGGCCGGGAGTGAGGAGGCCCGGAGTGAGGTGGCCGGGAGTGAGGTGACCGGGACTGAGGTGGCCGGGAGTGAGGTGCCCGGGAATGAGGAGGCCGTGAGTGAGGAGGCCGGGAGTGAGGTGGCCGGGAGTGAGGTTGTCGAGTGTGAGGAGGCCGGGAGTGAGGTGGCCGGGAGTGAGGTTGTCGAGAGTGAGGAGGCCGGGAGTGAGGTGGCCGGGAGTAATGTGGCTGAGAGTGAGGTGGCCCGGGAGTGAGGTGACCGGGAGTGAGGTGGCCGGGAGTGAGGTGGCCGTGAGTGAGGAGGCCGGGAGTGAGGAGGCCGGGAGTGAGGAGGCCCGGAGTGAGGTGGCCGGGTGTGAGGTGACCGGGACTGAGGTGGCCGGAGGTGAGGTGGCCGGGAGTGAGGTGTCCGGTAGTGAGGAGGCCGGGAGTGAGGTGGCCGAGAGTGAGGTGGCCGAGAGTGAGGGGGCCGGGAGTGAGGTGGCCGGGAGTGAGGTGGCCGGGAGTGAGGAGGCCGGGAGTGAGGTGGCCAGGAGTGAGGAGGCCGGGAGTGAGGAGGCCGGGAGTGTGGAGGCCGGGAATGAGGTGCCCGGGAATGAGGTGGACGAGAGTGAGGTAGCCGGGAGTGAGGTGACCGGGAGAGAGGTGGCCGGGAGTGAGGTGGCCGTGAATGAGGAGGCAGGGAGTGAGGAGGCCGGGAGTGAGGTGAGCGGGAGTGAGGAGGCTGGGAGAGAGGAGGCCGGGAGTGAGGTGCCCGGGAGTGAGGTGGCCGGGAGTTGGGGGCTGAGAGTGAGGTGCCCGAGAGTGAGGTGACCGGAAGTGAGGTGGGCGAGAGTGAGGTGCCCGGGGGTGAGGAGGCCTGGAGAGAGGTGGCCGGGAGTGAGGTGGCCGAGAGTGAGGGGGCCGGGAGTGAGGTGGCCGGGAGTGAGGTGGCCGGGAGTGAGGTGGCCGGGAGTGAGGAGGCCGGGGGTGAGGTGGCCGGGAGTGAGGAGGCCGGGAGTGAGGTGGCCGAGAGTGAGGTGGCCGGGAGTGAGGTGGCCGGTAGTGAGGAGGCCGGGAGTGAGGTGGCCGAGAGTGAGGTGGCCGAGAGTGAGGGGGCCGGGAGTGAGGTGCCCGGGAGTGAGGTGGCCGGGAGTGAGGAGGCCGGGAGTGAGGTGGCCGGGAGTGAGGTGGCCGAGAGTGAGGGGGCCGGGCGTGAGGTGCCCGGAGTGAGGTGACCGGGAGTGAGGTGGCCGGGAGTGAGGTGCCCGGGAGTGAGGTGGCCGGGAGTGGGGAGGCCCGGAGTCAGGTGGCCGGGAGTGAGGTGACCGGACTGAGGTGGCCGGGAGTGAGGTGGCCGGGAGTGAGGTGGCCGGGAGTGAGGTGGCCGGGAGTGAGGTGCCCGGGAATGAGGTGCCCAGGAATGAGGAGGCCGTTAGTGAGGAGGCCGGGAGTGAGGTGGCCGGGAGTGAGGTGGCCGAGAGTGAGGAGGCCGGGAGTGAGGTGGCCGGGAGTGAGGTGGCCGGGAGTGAGGAGGCCGGAAGTGACGTGACCGGTAGTGAGGTGGCCGGGAGTGAGGTGCCCGGGAGTGAGGTGCCCGGGAGTGAGGTGGCCGGGAGTGAGGAGGCCGGGAGTGAGGTGGCCGGGAGTGAGGTGACCGGGACTGAGGTGGCCGGGAGTGAGGTGGCCGGGAGTGAGGTGGCCGAGAGTGAGGTGGCCGGGAGTGAAGTGGCCGGGAGTGAGGTGCCCGGGAGTGAGGTGCCCGGGAATGAGGTGGCCGTGAGTGAGGAGGCCGGGAGTGAGGTGGCCGGGAGTGAGGTGGCCGAGAGTGAGGAAGCCGGGAGTGAGGTGGCCGGTAGTGAGGAGGCCGGGAGTGAGGTGGCCGGGAGTGAGGTGGCTGGGAGTGAGGTGACCGGGAGTGAGGTGGCCGGGAGTGAGGTGGCCGGGAGTGAGGATCCCGGGAGTGAGGAGGCCGGGAGTTAGGTGGCCGGGAGTGAGGAGGCCGGGAGTGAGGTGGTCGGGAGTGAGGTGGTCGGGAGTGAGGTGGCCGGGAGTGAGTTGAGCGGGAGTGAGGTGGCCGTGAGTGAGGAGGCCGGGAGTGAAGAGGCCGGGAGTGAGTTGAGCGGGAGTGAGGTGGCCGGGAGTGAGGTGACCGAGACTGAGGTGGCCGGGAGTGAGGTGGCTGGGAGTGAGGCGGCCGGGATGGGGTGACCGGGAGTGAGGTGGCCGGGAGCGAGGTTGCCGAGAGTGAGGAGGCCGGAAGTGAGGTGACCGGGAGTGAGGTGGCCGGGAGTGAGGTGGCCGGGAGTGAGGTGGCCGGGAGTGAGGAGGCCCGGAGTGAGGTGGCCGGGAGTGAGGTGACCGGGACTGAGGTGGCGGGGAGTGAGGTGGCCGGGAGTGAGGTGGCCGGGAGTGAGGTGCCCGGGAGTGAGGTGCCCGGGAATGAGGAGGCCGTGAGTGAGGAGGCCGGGAGTGAGGTGCCCGGGAGTGAGGTTGTCGAGAGTGAGGAGGCCGGGAGTGAGGTGGCCGGGAGTGAGGAGGCCGGGAGTGAGGAGGCCGGGAGTGAGGTGGCCGGGAGTGATGTGGCTGAGAGTGAGGTGGCCGGGAGTGAGGTGACCGGGAGCGAGGTGGCCGGGAATGAGGTGGCCGTGAGTGAGGAGGCCGGGAGTGAGGAGGCCGGGAGTGAGTTGAGCGGGAGTGAGGAGCCCGGGAGTGAGGAGGCCGGGAGTCAGGTGCCCGGGAGTGAGGAGGCCGGGAGTGAGGTGGCCGGGAGTCAGGTGGCCGGGAGTGAGGTGCCCGGGAGTGAGGGGGCCGGGAATGAGGAGTCCCAAGTGAGGTGGCCGGGAGTGAGGTGATCGGGACTGAGGTGGCCGGGAGTGAGGTGGCCGGGAGTGAGGTGGCCGGGAGTGAGGTGCCCGGGAGTGAGGTGCCCGGGAATGAGGAGGCCGTGAGTGAGGAGGCCGGGAGTGAGGTGGCCGGGAGTGAGGTTGTCGAGTGTGAGGAGGCCGGGAGTGAGGTGGCCGGGAGTGAGGAGGCCGGGAGTGTAGAGGCCGGGAGTCAGGTGCCCGGGAGGGAGGAGGCCGGGAGTGAGGTGGCCGGGAATGAGGTGGCCAGGAGTGAGGTGGCCAGGAGTGAGGAGGCCGGGAGTGAGGTGCCAAGAATGAGGTGGCCGGGAGGGAGGTGACCTGGACTGAGGTGGCCGAGAGTGAGGTGGCCGGGAGTGAGGTGGCCGGGAGTGAGGTGGCCGGGAGTGAGGAGGCCGGGAGTGAGGTGGGCGGGAGTGAGGTGCCCGGGAGTGAGGAGGCCGGGAGTGAGGTGGCCGAGAGTGAGGTGGCCGTGAGTGAGGTGGCAGGGAGTGAGGAGACCGGGAATGATGTGCCAAGAATGAGGTGGCCGGGAGTGAGGTGACCGAGACTGAGGTGGCCGGGAGTGAGGTGGCCGGGAGTGAGTCGGCTGGGATGGGGTGACCGGGAGTGAGGTGGCCGGGAGTGAGGTGGCCGAGAGTGAGGAGGCCGGAAGTGAGGTGACCGGGAATGAGGTGGCCGGGAGTGAGGTGACCGGGAGTGAGGTGGCCGGGAGTGAGGTGCCCGGGAGTGAGGTGGCCGGGAGTGAGGAGGCCCGGAGTGAGGTGGCCGGGTGTGAGGTGACCGGGACTGAGGTGGCTGGGAGTGAGGTGGCCGGGAGTGAGGTGGCCGAGAGTGAGGTGGCAGAGTGTGATGTGGCCGGAGTGAGGTGACCTGGAGTGAGGTGACCGGGACTGAGGTGGCCGGGAGTGAGGTGGACGGGAGTGAGGTGACCGGGAGTGAGGTGACCGGGACTGAGGTGGCCGGGAGTGAGGTGACCGGGAGTGAGGTGGCCGGGAGTGAGGTGACCAGGAGTGAGGTGGCCCGGAGTTGGTAGTTGAGAGTGAGGTGGCCGAGAGTGAGGTGACAGGAAGTGAGGTGCCCGTGAGTGAGGAGGCCTGGAGTGAGGAGGCAGGGAGTGAGGTGGCCGGGAGTGAGGAGGCCGGGAGTGAGGTGGCCAGGAGTGAGGAGGCCGGGAGTGAGGTGGCCAGGAGTGAGGTGGCCGGGAGTGAGGTGCCCGGGAGTGAGGAGGCCGGGAGTGAGGTGGCCGGGAGTGAGGAGCCCGGGAGTGAGGAGGCCGGGAGTGAGGCGGCCAGGAGTGAAGCGGCCGGGATGGGGTGACCAGGAGTGAGGTGGCCGGGAGTGAGGTGGCCGAGAGTGAGGAGGCCGGGAGTGAGGTGACCGGGAGTGAGGTGGACGGGAGTGAGGTGCCCGGGAGTGAGGTGGCCGGGAGTGAACAGGCCCGGAGTGAGGTGGCCGGGAGTGAGGTGGCCGGGAGTGAGGTGGCCGGGAGTGAGGTGACCGGGAGTGAGGAGGCCGGGAGTGAGGTGGCCGGGAGTGAGGAGGCCGGGAGTGAGGTGGCCGAGAGTGAGGTGGCCGAGAGTGAGGGGGCCGGGAGTGAGGTGGCCGGGAGTGAGGTGGCCGGGAGTGAGGAGGCCGGGAGTGAGGTGGCCAGGAGTGAGGAGGCCGGGAGTGAGGAGGCCGGGAGTGTGGAGGCCGGGAATGAGGTGCCCGGGAATGAGGTGGACGAGAGTGAGGTGGCCGGGAGTGAGGTGACCGGGAGTGAGGTGGCCGGGAGTGAAGTGGCCGTGAATGAGGAGGCAGGGAGTGAGGAGGCCGGGAGTGAGGTGAGCGGGAGTGAGGAGGCTGGGAGAGAGGAGGCCGGGAGTGAGGTGCCCGGGAGTGAGGAGGCCGGGAGTGAGGTGGCCGGGAGTGAGATACCGGGAGTGAGGAGGCCGGGAGTGAGGTGACCGGGAGTGAGGTGCCCGGGAGTGAGGAGGCCGGGAGTGAGGTGGCCGAGAGTGAGGAGACCGGGATCGAGGTGGCCGAGAGTGAGGTGCCCGGGGGTGAGGAGCCCTGGAGTGAGGAGGCCGGGAGTGAGGTTACCAGGAGTGAGGTGGCCGGGAGTTGGTGGCTGAGAGTGAGGTGCCCGAGAGTGAGGTGACCGGAAGTGAGGTTGGCGAGAGTGAGGTGCCCGGGAGTGAGGAGGCCTGGAGTGAGGTGGCCGGGAGTGAGGTGGCCGAGAGTGAGGGGGCCGGGAGTGAGGTGGCCGGGAGTGAGGTGGCCGGGAGTGAGGTGGCCGGGAGTGAGGAGGCCGGGGGTGAGGTGGCCGGGAGTGAGGAGGCCGGGAGTGAGGTGGCCGAGAGTGAGGTGGCCGGGAGTGAGGTGGTCGGTAGTGAGGAGGCCGGGAGTGAGGTGGCCGAGAGTGAGGTGGCCGAGAGTGAGGGGGCCGGGAGTGAGGTGCCCGGGAGTGAGGTGGCCGGGAGTGAGGAGGCCGGGAGTGAGGTGGCCGGGAGTGAGGTGGCCGAGAGTGAGGGGGGCGGGAGTGAGGTGCCCGGAGTGAGGTGACCGGGAGTGAGGTGGCCGGGAGTGAGGTTCCCTGGAGTGAGGTGGCCGAGAGTGAGGTGGCAGAGTGTGATGTGGCCGGAGTGAGGTGACCTGGAGTGAGTTGACCGGGACTGAGGTGGCCGGGAGTGAGGTGGACGGGAGTGAGGTGACCGGGAGTGAGGAGGCCGGGAGTGAGGTGGCTGGCAATGAGGTGGCAGAGTGTGAGGAGGCCGGGAGTGAGGAGGCCGGGAGTGAGGAGGCCGGGAGTGAGGTGGCCGGGAGTGAGGTGACCTGGAGTTAGGTGGCCGAGAGTGAGATGGCTGGGAGTTAGGAGGCCGGGAGTGAGGTGGCTGAGAGTGAGGAGGCCGGGAGTGAGTAGGCCGGGAGTGAGGTGGCCGGGAGTGAGGTGGCCGGGTGTGAGGTGGCCGGGTGTGAGGTGACCGGGAGTGAGGTGGCCGGGAGTGAGGAGGCTGGGAGTGAGGAGGCCGGGAGTGAAGTGCCAGGGAGTGTGGTGACCGGGAGTGAGGTGGCCAAGAGTGAGGAGGCCGGGAGTGAGGAACCGGGAGTGAGGAGGCCAAGAGTAAGGTGGCCGGGAATGTGGTGGCCGGGAGTGAGGTGGCCGGGAGTGAGGTGGCCGGGAGTGAGGTGGCCGGGAGTGAGGTGGCAGGAGTGAGGAGGCCGGATGTGAGGAAGCCGGGAGTGAGGTGAGCGGGAGTGAGGAGGCCGGGAGTGAGGAGGCCGGGAGTGAGGAGGCCGGGAGTGAGGTGACCGGGAGTTAGGTGGCCGGGAGTGAGGAGGCCGGGAGTGAGGAGGCCGGGAGGGAGGTGGCCGGGAGTGAGGAGGCCGGAGGTGAGGTGGCCGGGAGTGCGGTGGCCGGGAGTGAGGAGGCCGGGAGTGAGGAGGCCGGGAGTGAGGTGGCTGGGAGTGAGATGGCCGGGAGTGAGGTGACCGGGAGTGAGTTGGCCGGGAGTGAGGTGGCCGGGAGTGAGGTGGCCGGGAGTGAGGTGACCGGGAGTGAAGTGGCCGGGAGTGAGGAGGCCGGAAGTGAGGTGGCCGGGAGTAAGGTGGCCGCGAGTGAGGTGGCCGGGAGTGAGGAGGCCGAGAGTGAGGTGGCCGGGAGTGGGGAGGCCGAGAGTGAGGTGGCAGAGTGTGAGGTGACCAGGACTGAGGTGGCCGAGAATGAGGTGGCCGGGAGTGAGGTGGCCGGGAGTGAGGAGGCAGGGAGTGAGGAGGCCAGGAGTGAGGTGGCCGGGAGTGAGGAGGCCGGGAATGAGGAGGCCGGGAGTGAGGTGGCCGGGAGTGAGGTGGCCGGGAGTGAGGTGGCCGGGAGTGAGGTGGCCGAGAGTGAGGTGGCAGAGTGTGAGGTGGCCGGAGTGAGGTGACCTGGAGTGAGGTGCCCGGGACTGAGGTGGCCGGGAGTGAGGTGGACGGGAGTGAGGTGACCGGGAGTGAGGTGACCGGGACTGAGGTGGCCGGGAGTGTGGTGACCGGGAGTGAAGAGGCCGGGAGTGAGGTGGCCGGCAATGAGGTGGCAGAGTGTGAGGTGTCCGGAGTGAGGTGACCTGGAGTGAGGTGACCGGGACTGAGGTGGCCGGGAGTGAGGTGGACGGGAGTGAGGTGACCTGGAGTGAGGTGACCGGGACTGAGGTGGCCGGGAGTGAGGTGACCGGGAGTGAGGAGGCCAGGAGTGAGGTGGCCGGCAATGAGGTGGCAGAGTGTGAGGAGGCCGGGAGTGAGGAGGCCGGGAGTGAGGAGGCCGGGAGTGAGGTGGCCGAGAGTGAGATGGCCGGGAGTGAGGAGGCCGTGAGTGAGGTGGCTGAGAGTGAGGAAGCCGGGAGTGAGGAGTCCGGGACTGAGGAGGCCGGGAGTGAGGTGGCCGGGAGTGAGGTGGCCGGGAGTGAGGTGGCCGGGAGTGAGGTGACCGGGAGTGAGGTGGCCGGGAGTGAGGAGTCCGGGAGTGAGAAAGCCGGGAGTGAAGTGCCAGGGAGTGTGGTGACCGGGAGTGAGGTGGCCAAGAGTGAGGAGGCCGGGAGTGAGGAAGCCGGGAGTGAGGAGGCCAAGAGTGAGGTGGCCAGGAGTGTGGTGGCCGGGAGTGAGGTGGCCAGGAGTGAGGTGGCCGGGAGTGAGGTGGCCGGCAGTGAGGTGGCAGGAGTGAGGAGGCCGGGAGTGAGGAGGCCGGGAATGAGGGGAGCGGGAGTGAGGAGGCCGGGAGTGAGGAGGCCGGGAGTGAGGAGGCCGGGAGTGAGGAGGCCGGAGGTGAGGAGGCCGGGAGTGCGGTGGCCGGGAGTGAGGAGGCCGGGAATGAGGTGCCAAGAATGAGGTGGCCGGGAGTGAGGTGACCGGGACTGAGGAGGCCGAGAGTGAGGTGGCCGGGAGTGAGGAGGCTGGGAGTGAGGAGGCCGGGAGTGAGGTGGCCGGGAGTGAGGTGGCCGGGAGTGAGGGGACCGGGAGTGAGTTGGCCGCGAGTGAGGTGGCCGGGAGTGAGGTGACCGGGAGTGAAGTGGCCGGGAATGAGGAGGCCGGAAGTGAGGTGGCCGGGAGTGAGGTGGCCGGGAGTGAGGAGGCCGGAAGTGACGTGACCGGTAGTGAGGTGGCCGGGAGTGAGGTGCCCGGGAGTGAAGTGCCCGGGAGTGAGGTGGCCGGGAGTGAGGAGGCCGGGAGTGAGGTGGCCGGGAGTGAGGTGACCGGGACTGAGGTGGCCGGGAGTGAGGTGGCCGGGAGTGAGGTGGCCGAGAGTGAGGTGGCCGGGAATGAAGTGGCCGGGAGTGAGGTGCCCGGGAGTGAGGTGCCCGGGAATGAGGTGGCCGTGAGTGAGGAGGCCGGGAGTGAGGTGGCCATGAGTGAGGAGGCCAGGAGTGAGGTGGCCGGGAGTGAGGTGGCCGAGAGTGAGGTGGCCGGGAGTGAGGTGGCCGAGAGTGAGGTGGCCGGGAGTGAGGTGGCCGGGAGTGAGGTGGCCGAGAGTGAGTGGGCCGGGAGTGAGGAGGCCGGGAGTGAGGTGGCCGGGAGTGAGGTGGCCGAGAGTGAGGAGGCCGGGGGTGAGGTGGCCGGGAGTGAGGAGGCCGGGAGTGAGGTGGCCGAGAGTGAGGTGGCCGGGAGTGAGATGGCCGGTAGTGAGGAGGCCGGGAGTGAGGTGGCCGGGAGTGAGGTGGCCGGGAGTGAGGTGACCGGGAGTGAGGTGGCCGGGAGTGAGGAGGCTGGTAGTGAGGAGGCCGGGAGTGAAGTGCCAGGGAGTGTGGTGACCGGGAGTGAGGTGGCCAAGAGTGAGGAGGCCGGGAGTGAGGAACCGGGAGTGAGGAGGCCAAGAGTAAGGTGGCCGGGAGTGTGGTGGCCGGGAGTGAGGTGGCCAGGAGTGAGGTGGCCGGGAGTGAGGTGGCCGGGAGTGAGGTGGCAGGAGTGAGGAGGCCGGATGTGAGGAAGCCGGGAGTGAGGTGAGCGGGAGTGAGGAGGCCGGGAGTGAGGAGGCCGGGAGTGAGGTGACCGGGAGTTAGGTGGCCGGGAGTGAGGAGGCCGGGAGTGAGGAGGCCGGGAGGGAGGTGGCCGGGAGTGAGGAGGCCGGAGGTGAGGTGGCCGGGAGTGCGGTGGCCGGGAGTGAGGAGGCCGGGAATGAGGTGCCAAGAATGAGGTGGCCGGGAGTGAGGTGACCGGGACTGAGGAGGCCGAGAGTGAGGTGGCCGGGAGTGAGGAGGCCGGGAGTGAGGAGGCCGGGAGTGAGGTGGCCGGGACTGAGATGGCCGGGAGTGAGGTGACCGGGAGTGAGTTGGCCGGGAAAGAGGTGGCCGGGAGTGAGGTGGCCGGGAGTGAGGTGACCGGGAGTGAAGTGGCCGGGAGTGAGGTGGCCGAGAGTGAGGGGGCCGGGAGTGAGGAGGCCGGGAGTGAGGTGGCCGGGAGTGAGGTGGCCGAGAGTGAGGAGGCCGGGGGTGAGGTGGCCGGGAGTGAGGAGGCCGGGAGTGAGGTGGCCGAGAGTGAGGTGGCCGGGAGTGAGATGGCCGGTAGTGAGGAGGCCGGGAGTGAGGTGGCCGAGAGTGAGGTGGCCGAGAGTGAGGGGGCCGGGAGTGAGGTGGCCGGGAGTGAGGTGGCCGGGAGTGAGGAGGCCGGGAGTGAGGTGGCCAGGAGTGAGGAGGCCGGGAGTGAGGAGGCCGGGAGTGTGGAGGCCGGGAATGAGGTGCCCGGGAATGAGGTGGACGAGAGTGAGGTGGCCGGGAGTGAGGTGACCGGGAGTGAGGTGGCCGGGAGTGAAGTGGCCGTGAATGAGGAGGCAGGGAGTGAGGAGGCCGGGAGTGAGGTGAGCGGGAGTGAGGAGGCTGGGAGAGAGGAGGCCGGGAGTGAGGTGCCCGGGAGTGAGGAGGCCGGGAGTGAGGTGGCCGGGAGTGAGATACCGGGAGTGAGGAGGCCGGGAGTGAGGTGACCGGGAGTGAGGTGCCCGGGAGTGAGGAGGCCGGGAGTGAGGTGGCCGAGAGTGAGGAGACCGGGATCGAGGTGGCCGAGAGTGAGGTGCCCGGGGGTGAGGAGCCCTGGAGTGAGGAGGCCGGGAGTGAGGTTACCAGGAGTGAGGTGGCCGGAAGTTGGTGGCTGAGAGTGAGGTGCCCGAGAGTGAGGTGACCGGAAGTGAGGTGGGCGAGAGTGAGGTGCCCGGGAGTGAGGAGGCCTGGAGTGAGGTGGCCGGGAGTGAGGTGGCCGAGACTGAGGGGGCCGGGAGTGAGGTGGCCGGGAGTGAGGTGGCCGGGAGTGAGGAGGCCGGGGGTGAGGTGGCCGGGAGTGAGGAGGCCGGGAGTGAGGTGGCCGAGAGTGAGGTGGCCGGGAGTGAGGTGGCCGGTAGTGAGGAGGCCGGGAGTGAGGTGGCCGAGAGTGAGGTGGCCGAGAGTGAGGGGGCCGGGAGTGAGGTGCCCGGGAGTGAGGTGGCCGGGAGTGACGAGGCCGGGAGTGAGGTGGCCGGGAGTGAGGTGGCCGAGAGTGAGGGGGGCGGGAGTGAGGTGCCCGGAGTGAGGTGACCGGGAGTGAGGTGGCCGGGAGTGAGGTGCCCGGGAGTGAGGTGGCCGAGAGTGAGGTGGCAGAGTGTGATGTGGCCGGAGTGAGGTGACCTGGAGTGAGGTGACCGGGACTGAGGTAGCCGGGAGTGAGGTGGACGGGAGTGAGGTGACCGGGAGTGAGGAGGCCGGGAGTGAGGTGGCTGGCAATGAGGTGGCAGAGTGTGAGGAGGTCGGGAGTGAGGAGGCCGGGAGTGAGGAGGCCGGGAGTGAGGTGGCCGGGAGTGTGGTGACCTGGAGTGAGGTGGCCGAGAGTGAGATGGCCGGGAGTGAGGAGGCCGGGAGTGAGGTGGCTGAGAGTGAGGAGGCCGGGAGTGAGTAGGCCGGGAATGAGGTGGCCGGGAGTGAGGTGGCCGGGAGTGAGGTGGCCGGGAGTGAGGTGACCGGGAGTGAGGTGGCCGGGAGTGAGGAGGCTGGGAGTGAGGAGGCCGGGAGTGAAGTGCCAGGGAGTGTGGTGACCGGGAGTGAGGTGGCCAAGAGTGAGGAGGCCGGGAGTGAGGAACCGGGAGTGAGGAGGCCAAGAGTAAGGTGGCCGGGAGTGTGGTGGCCGGGAGTGAGGTGGCCAGGAGTGAGGTGGCCGGGAGTGAGGTGGCCGGGAGTGAGGTGGCAGGAGTGAGGAGGCCGGATGTGAGGAAGCCGGGAGTGAGGTGAGCGGGAGTGAGGAGGCCGGGAGTGAGGAGGCCGGGAGTGAGGAGGCCGGGAGTGAGGTGAGCGGGAGTTAGGTGGCCGGGAGTGAGGAGGCCGGGAGTGAGGAGGCCGGGAGTGAGGTGGCCGGGAGTGAGGAGGCCGGAGGTGAGGTGGCCGGGAGTGCGGTGGCCGGGAGTGAGGAGGCCGGGAATGAGGTGCCAAGAATGAGGTGGCCGGGAGTGAGGTGACCGGGACTGAGGAGGCCGAGAGTGAGGTGGCCGGGAGTGAGGAGGCCCGGAGTGAGGAGGCCGGGAGTGAGGTGGCCGGGAGTGAGATGGCCGGGAGTGAGGTGACCGGGAGTGAGTTGGCCGGGAGTGAGGTGGCCGGGAGTGAGGTGGCCGGGAGTGAGGTGACCGGGAGTGAAGTGGCCGGGAGTGAGGAGGCCGGAAGTGAGGTGGCCGGGAGTAAGGTGGCCGCGAGTGAGGTGGCCGGGAGTGAGGAGGCCGAGAGTGAGGTGGCCGGGAGTGGGGAGCCCGAGAGAGAGGTGGCAGAGTGTGAGGTGACCAGGACTGAGGTGGCCGAGAATGAGGTGGCCGGGAGTGAGGTGGCCGGGAGTGAGGAGGCAGGGAGTGAGGAGGCCAGGAGTGAGGTGGCCGGGAGTGAGGAGGCCGGGAATGAGGAGGCCGGGAGTGAGGTGGCCGGGAGTGAGGTGGCCGGGAGTGAGGTGGCCGGGAGTGAGGTGGCCGAGAGTGAGGTGGCAGAGTGTGAGGTGGCCGGAGTGAGGTGACCTGGAGTGAGGTGCCCGGGACTGAGGTGGCCGGGAGTGAGGTGGACGGGAGTGAGGTGCCCGGGAGTGAGGTGACCGGGACTGAGGTGGCCGGGAGTGTGGTTACCGGGAGTGAAGAGGCCGGGAGTGAGGTGGCCGGCAATGAGGTGGCAGAGTGTGAGGTGTCCGGAGTGAGGTGACCTGGAGTGAGGTGACCGGGACTGAGGTGGCCGGGAGTGAGGTGGACGGGAGTGAGGTGACCTGGAGTGAGGTGACCGGGACTGAGGTGGCCGGGAGTGAGGTGACCGGGAGTGAGGAGGCCAGGAGTGAGGTGGCCGGCAATGAGGTGGCAGAGTGTGAGGAGGCCGGGAGTGAGGAGGCCGGGAGTGAGGAGGCCGGGAGTGAGGTGGCCGAGAGTGAGATGGCCGGGAGTGAGGAGGCCGTGAGTGAGGTGGCTGAGAGTGAGGAAGCCGGGAGTGAGGAGTCCGGGACTGAGGAGGCCGGGAGTGAGGTGGCCGGGAGTGAGGTGGCCGGGAGTGAGGTGGCCGGGAGTGAGGTGACCGGGAGTGAGGTGGCCGGGAGTGAGGAGGCCGGGAGTGAGAAGGCCGGGAGTGAAGTGCCAGGGAGTGTGGTGACCGGGAGTGAGGTGGCCAAGAGTGAGGAGGCCGGGAGTGAGGAAGCCGGGAGTGAGGAGGCCAAGAGTGAGGTGGCCAGGAGTGTGGTGGCCAGGAGTGAGGTGGCCAGGTGTGAGGTGGCCGGGAGTGAGGTGGCCGGCAGTGAGGTGGCAGGAGTGAGGAGGCCGGGAGTGAGGAGGCCGGGAATGAGGGGAGCGGGAGTGAGGAGGCCGGGAGTGAGGAGGCCGGGAGTGAGGAGGCCGGGAGTGAGGAGGCCGGAGGTGAGGAGGCCGGGAGTGCGGTGGCCGGGATTGAGGAGGCCTGGAATGAGGTGCCAAGAATGAGGTGGCCGGGAGTGAGGTGACCGGGACTGAGGAGGCCGAGAGTGAGGTGGCCGGGAGTGAGGAGGCTGGGAGTGAGGAGGCCGGGAGTGAGGTGGCCGGGAGTGAGGTGGCCGGGAGTGAGGTGACCGGGAGTGAGTTGGCCGGGAGTGAGGTGGCCGGGAGTGAGGTGACCGGGAGTGAAGTGGCCGGGAGTGAGGAGGCCGGAAGTGAGGTGGCCGGGAGTGAGGTGGCCGCGAGTGAGGTGGCCGGGAGTGAGGAGGCCGAGAGTGAGGTGGCCGAGAGTGGGGAGGCCGAGAGTGAGGTGGCAGAGTGTGCGGTGACCGGGACTGAGGTGGCCGAGAATGAGGTGGCCGGGAGTGAGGTGGCCGGGAGTGAGGAGGCAGGGAGTGAGGAGGCCGGAAGTGAGGTGGCCGGGAGTGAGGAGGCCGGGAGTGAGGAGGCCGGGAGTGAGGTGGCCGGGAGTGAGGTGGCCAGGAGTGAGGAGGCCGGGAGTGAGGTGGCCGGGAGTGAGGTGGCCCGGAGTGAGGAGGCCGGGAGTGAAGAGGCCGGGTGAGGAGGCCGGGAGTGAAGATGCCGGGAGTGAGGAGGCCGGGAGTGAGTTGGCAGGGTGAGGTGGCCAGGAGTGAGGTGGCCGGGAGTGAGGTGGCCGGGAGTGAGGAGGCCGGGAGTAAGGTGGCCGGGAGTGAGGAGGCCGAGAGTGAGGTGGCATAGTGTGAGGTGACCGGGACTGAGGTCGCCGAGATTGAGATGGCCGGGATTGAGGAGGCCGGGAGTGAGGTGACCGGGAGTGAGGAGGCCGAGAGTGAGGTGGCCGGGAGTGAGGAGGCCGAGAGTGAGGTGGCCGGGAGTGAGGTGGCCGGGAGTGAGGTGGCCGGGAGTGAGGAGTCCGGGAGTGAGGAGGCCGGAGGTGAGGTGGCCGGGAGTGAGGTGAACGGGAGTGAGGTGGCCCGGAGTGAGGAGGCCGGGAGTGAGGTGGCCGGCAATGAGGTGGCAGAGTGTGAGGAGGCCAGGAGTGAGGAGGCCGGGAGTGAGGAGGCCGGGAGTGAGGAGGCCCGGAGTGAGGTGGCCGGGAGTGAGGTGACCGGGACTGAGGTGGCCGGGCGTGAGGTGGCAGGGAGTGAGGTGGCCGAGAGTGAGGTGGCCGGGAGTGAAGTGACCGGGAGTGACGTGCCCGGGAGTGAGGTGCCCAGGAATGAGGTGGCCATGAGTGAGGAGGCCGGGAGTGAGGTGGCCGGGAGTGAGGTGACCGGGAGTGAGGTGGACGGGAATGAGGTGACCGGGAGTGAGGTGACCGGGACTGAGGTGGCCGGGAGTGAGGTGGCCGGCAATGAGGTGGCAGAGTGTGAAAAGGCCGGGAATGAGGAGGCCGGGAGTGAGGTGGCCGGGAGTGAGGTGGCCTGAGTGAGGTGGCCGAGAGTGAGGTGGCAGTGTGTGAGGTGGCCGGAGTGAGGTGACCTGGAGTGAGGTGACCGGGACTGAGGTGTCCGGGAGTGAGGTGGACGGGAGTGAGGTGACCGGGAGTGAGGTGCCCGGGACTGAGGTGGCCGGGAGTGAGGTGACCGGGAGTGAAGAGGCCGGGAGTGAGGTGGCCGGCAATGAGGTGGCAGAGTGTGAGGTGGCCGGTGTGAGGTGACCTGGAGTGAGTTGACCGGGACTGAGGTGACCGGGAGAGAGGTGGACGGGAGTGAGGTGCCCGGGAGTGAGGAGGCCGGGAGTGAGGTGGCCGGGAGTGAGGTGGCCGGGAGTGAGGTGGCCAGGAGTGAGGAGGCCGGGAGTGAGGTGCCAAGAATGAGGTGGCCGGGAGGGAGGTGACCTGGACTGAGGTGGCCGAGAGTGAGGTGGCCGAGAGTGAGGTGGCCGGGAGTTGGGTGGCCGGGAGTGAGGAGGCCGGGAATGAGGTGCCAAGAATGAGGTGGCCGGGAGTGAGGTGACCGAGACTGAGGTGGCCGGGAGTGAGGTGGCCGGGAGTGAGGAGGCCGAGAGCGAGGTGGCTTGGAGTGAGGTGCCCGGGAGTGAGGAGGCCGGGAGTGAGGTGACCGGGAGTGAGGAGGCCCGGAGTGAGGTGGCCGGGAGTGAGGTGACCGGGACTGAGGTGGCCGGGAGTGAGGTGGCCGGGAGTGAGGTGGCCGGGAGTGAGGAGGCCGGGAGTGAGGTGACCGGGACTGAGGTGGCCGGGAGTGAGGTGGCCGGGAATGAGGTGGCCGGGAATGAGGTGGCCGAGAGTGAGGAGGCCGGGAGTGAGGTGGCCGGGAGTGAGGAGGCCGGGAGTGAGGTGACCGGGACTGAGGTGGCCGGGAGTGAGGTGTCCGGGAGCGAGGTGGCCGGGAGTGAGGTGGCTGGGAGTGAGGTGGCCGGGAGTGAGGTGCCGGGGAGTGAGGAGCCCGGGAATGAGGAGGCCGTGAGTGAGGAGGCTGGGAGTGAGGTGGCCGGGAGTGAGGTGGCCGAGAGTGAGGAGGCCGGGAGTGAGGTGGCCGGGAGTGAGGTGACCGGGAGTGAGGTGGCCGGGAGTGAGGTGGCCGTGAAGGAGGAGGCCGGGAGTGAGGAGGCCGGGAGTGAGGTGAGCGGGAGTGAGGTGGCCGGGAGTTGGTGGCTGAGAGTGAGGTAGCCAAGAGTGAGGTGACCGGAAGTGAGGTGGCCGAGAGTGAGGTGCCTGGGAGTGAGGAGGCCTGGAGTGAGGAGGCCGGGAGTGAGGTGGCCGGGAGTGTGGAGGCCGGGAGTGAGGTGCCCGGGAGTGAGGAGGCCGGGAGTGAGGTGGCCGGGAGTGAGGCGGCCGGGAGTGAGGCGGCCGGGATGGGGTGGCCGGGAGTGAGGTGGCCGGGAGTGAGGTGGCCGAGAGTGAGGAGGCCGGGAGTGAGGTGACCGGGAGTGAGGTGGCCGGGAGTGAGGTGCCCGGGAGTGAGGTCGCCGGGAGTGAGGAGGCCCGGAGTGCGGTGGCCGGGAGTGAGGTGACCGGGACTGAGGTGGCCGGGAGAGAGGTGGCCGAGAGTTAGGTGGCCGAGAGTGAGGTGGCCCGGAGTGAGGTGTCCGGGTGTGAGGTGCCCGGGAGTGAGGTGCCCGGGAATGAGGAGGCCGTGAGTGAGGAGGCCGGGAGTGAGGTCGCCGGGAGTGAGGAGGCCGAGAGTGAGGTGGCCGGGAGTGAGGTGACCGGGAGTGAGGAGGCCGGGAGTGAGGTGGCCGGCAATGAGGTGGCAAAGTGTGAAGAGGCCGAGAGTGAGGAGGCCGGGAGTGAGGAGGCCGGGAGTGAGGTGGCCGGGAGTGAGGTGACCTGGAGTGAGGTGGCCGAGAGTGAGATGGCCGGGAGTGAGGAGGCCGGGAGTGAGGTGGCTGAGAGTGAGGAGGCCGGGAGTGAGGAGGCCGGGAGTGAGGAGGCCGGGAGTGAGGTGGCCAGGAGTGAGGTGGCCGGGAGTGAGGAGGCCGGGAGTGAGGAGGCCGGGAGTGAAGTGCCAGGGAGTGTGGTGACCGGGAGTGAAGAGGCCGGGAGTGAGGTGGCCGGCAATGAGGTGGCAGAGTGTGAGGTGTCCGGAGTGAGGTGACCTGGAGTGAGGTGACCGGGACTGAGGTGGCCGGGAGTGAGGTGGACGGGAGTGAGGTGACCTGGAGTGAGGTGACCGGGACTGAGGTGGCCGGGAGTTAGGTGACCGGGAGTGAGGAGGCCAGGAGTGAGGTGGCCGGCAATGAGGTGGCAGAGTGTGAGGAGGCCGGGAGTGAGGAGGCCGGGAGTGAGGAGGCCGGGAGTGAGGTGGCCGAGAGTGAGATGGCCGGGAGTGAGGAGGCCGTGAGTGAGGTGGCTGAGAGTGAGGAAGCCGGGAGTGAGGAGTCCGGGACTGAGGAGGCCGGGAGTGAGGTGGCCGGGAGTGAGGTGGCCGGGAGTGAGGTGGCCGGGAGTGAGGTGACCGGGAGTGAGGTGGCCGGGAGTGAGGAGGCCGGGAGTGAGAAGGCCGGGAGTGAAGTGCCAGGGAGTGTGGTGACCGGGAGTGAGGTGGCCAAGAGTGAGGAGGCCGGGAGTGAGGAAGCCGGGAGTGAGGAGGCCAAGAGTGAGGTGGCCAGGAGTGTGGTGGCCAGGAGTGAGGTGGCCAGGTGTGAGGTGGCCGGGAGTGAGGTGGCCGGCAGTGAGGTGGCAGGAGTGAGGAGGCCGGGAGTGAGGAGGCCGGGAATGAGGGGAGCGGGAGTGAGGAGGCCGGGAGTGAGGAGGCCGGGAGTGAGGAGGCCGGGAGTGAGGAGGCCGGAGGTGAGGAGGCCGGGAGTGCGGTGGCCGGGATTGAGGAGGCCTGGAATGAGGTGCCAAGAATGAGGTGGTCGGGAGTGAGGTGACCGGGACTGAGGAGGCCGAGAGTGAGGTGGCCGGGAGTGAGGAGGCTGGGAGTGAGGAGGCCGGGAGTGAGGTGGCCGGGAGTGAGGTGGCCGGGAGTGAGGTGACCGGGAGTGAGTTGGCCGGGAGTGAGGTGGCCGGGAGTGAGGTGACCGGGAGTGAAGTGGCCGGGAGTGAGGAGGCCGGAAGTGAGGTGGCCGGGAGTGAGGTGGCCGCGAGTGAGGTGGCCGGGAGTGAGGAGGCCGAGAGTGAGGTGGCCGAGAGTGGGGAGGCCGAGAGTGAGGTGGCAGAGTGTGCGGTGACCGGGACTGAGGTGGCCGAGAATGAGGTGGCCGGGAGTGAGGTGGCCGGGAGTGAGGAGGCAGGGAGTGAGGAGGCCGGAAGTGAGGTGGCCGGGAGTGAGGAGGCCGGGAGTGAGGAGGCCGGGAGTGAGGTGGCCGGGAGTGAGGTGGCCAGGAGTGAGGAGGCCGGGAGTGAGGTGGCCGGGAGTGAGGTGGCCCGGAGTGAGGAGGCCGGGAGTGAGGAGGCCGGGTGAGGAGGCCGGGAGTGAAGATGCCGGGAGTGAGGAGGCCGGGAGTGAGTTGGCAGGGTGAGGTGGCCAGGAGTGAGGTGGCCGGGAGTGAGGTGGCCGGGAGTGAGGAGGCCGGGAGTAAGGTGGCCGGGAGTGAGGAGGCCGAGAGTGAGGTGGCATAGTGTGAGGTGACCGGGACTGAGGTCGCCGAGATTGAGATGGCCGGGATTGAGGAGGCCGGGAGTGAGGTGACCGGGAGTGAGGAGGCCGAGAGTGAGGTGGCCGGGAGTGAGGAGGCCGAGAGTGAGGTGGCCGGGAGTGAGGTGGCCGGGAGTGAGGTGGCCGGGAGTGAGGAGTCCGGGAGTGAGGAGGCCGGAGGTGAGGTGGCCGGGAGTGAGGTGAACGGGAGTGAGGTGGCCCGGAGTGAGGAGGCCGGGAGTGAGGTGGCCGGCAATGAGGTGGCAGAGTGTGAGGAGGCCAGGAGTGAGGAGGCCGGGAGTGAGGAGGCCGGGAGTGAGGAGGCCCGGAGTGAGGTGGCCGGGAGTGAGGTGACCGGGACTGAGGTGGCCGGGCGTGAGGTGGCAGGGAGTGAGGTGGCCGAGAGTGAGGTGGCCGGGAGTGAAGTGACCGGGAGTGACGTGCCCGGGAGTGAGGTGCCCAGGAATGAGGTGGCCATGAGTGAGGAGGCCGGGAGTGAGGTGGCCGGGAGTGAGGTGACCGGGAGTGAGGTGGACGGGAATGAGGTGACCGGGAGTGAGGTGACCGGGACTGAGGTGGCCGGGAGTGAGGTGGCCGGCAATGAGGTGGCAGAGTGTGAAAAGGCCGGGAATGAGGAGGCCGGGAGTGAGGTGGCCGGGAGTGAGGTGGCCTGAGTGAGGTGGCCGAGAGTGAGGTGGCAGTGTGTGAGGTGGCCGGAGTGAGGTGACCTGGAGTGAGGTGACCGGGACTGAGGTGTCCGGGAGTGAGGTGGACGGGAGTGAGGTGACCGGGAGTGAGGTGCCCGGGACTGAGGTGGCCGGGAGTGAGGTGACCGGGAGTGAAGAGGCCGGGAGTGAGGTGGCCGGCAATGAGGTGGCAGAGTGTGAGGTGGCCGGTGTGAGGTGACCTGGAGTGAGTTGACCGGGACTGAGGTGACCGGGAGAGAGGTGGACGGGAGTGAGGTGCCCGGGAGTGAGGAGGCCGGGAGTGAGGTGGCCGGGAGTGAGGTGGCCGGGAGTGAGGTGGCCAGGAGTGAGGAGGCCGGGAGTGAGGTGCCAAGAATGAGGTGGCCGGGAGGGAGGTGACCTGGACTGAGGTGGCCGAGAGTGAGGTGGCCGAGAGTGAGGTGGCCGGGAGTTGGGTGGCCGGGAGTGAGGAGGCCGGGAATGAGGTGCCAAGAATGAGGTGGCCGGGAGTGAGGTGACCGAGACTGAGGTGGCCGGGAGTGAGGTGGCCGGGAGTGAGGAGGCCGAGAGCGAGGTGGCTTGGAGTGAGGTGCCCGGGAGTGAGGAGGCCGGGAGTGAGGTGACCGGGAGTGAGGAGGCCCGGAGTGAGGTGGCCGGGAGTGAGGTGACCGGGACTGAGGTGGCCGGGAGTGAGGTGGCCGGGAGTGAGGTGGCCGGGAGTGAGGAGGCCGGGAGTGAGGTGACCGGGACTGAGGTGGCCGGGAGTGAGGTGGCCGGGAATGAGGTGGCCGGGAATGAGGTGGCCGAGAGTGAGGAGGCCGGGAGTGAGGTGGCCGGGAGTGAGGAGGCCGGGAGTGAGGTGACCGGGACTGAGGTGGCCGGGAGTGAGGTGTCCGGGAGCGAGGTGGCCGGGAGTGAGGTGGCTGGGAGTGAGGTGGCCGGGAGTGAGGTGCCGGGGAGTGAGGAGCCCGGGAATGAGGAGGCCGTGAGTGAGGAGGCTGGGAGTGAGGTGGCCGGGAGTGAGGTGGCCGAGAGTGAGGAGGCCGGGAGTGAGGTGGCCGGGAGTGAGGTGACCGGGAGTGAGGTGGCCGGGAGTGAGGTGGCCGTGAAGGAGGAGGCCGGGAGTGAGGAGGCCGGGAGTGAGGTGAGCGGGAGTGAGGTGGCCGGGAGTTGGTGGCTGAGAGTGAGGTAGCCAAGAGTGAGGTGACCGGAAGTGAGGTGGCCGAGAGTGAGGTGCCTGGGAGTGAGGAGGCCTGGAGTGAGGAGGCCGGGAGTGAGGTGGCCGGGAGTGTGGAGGCCGGGAGTGAGGTGCCCGGGAGTGAGGAGGCCGGGAGTGAGGTGGCCGGGAGTGAGGCGGCCGGGAGTGAGGCGGCCGGGATGGGGTGGCCGGGAGTGAGGTGGCCGGGAGTGAGGTGGCCGAGAGTGAGGAGGCCGGGAGTGAGGTGACCGGGAGTGAGGTGGCCGGGAGTGAGGTGCCCGGGAGTGAGGTCGCCGGGAGTGAGGAGGCCCGGAGTGCGGTGGCCGGGAGTGAGGTGACCGGGACTGAGGTGGCCGGGAGAGAGGTGGCCGAGAGTTAGGTGGCCGAGAGTGAGGTGGCCCGGAGTGAGGTGTCCGGGTGTGAGGTGCCCGGGAGTGAGGTGCCCGGGAATGAGGAGGCCGTGAGTGAGGAGGCCGGGAGTGAGGTCGCCGGGAGTGAGGAGGCCGAGAGTGAGGTGGCCGGGAGTGAGGTGACCGGGAGTGAGGAGGCCGGGAGTGAGGTGGCCGGCAATGAGGTGGCAAAGTGTGAAGAGGCCGAGAGTGAGGAGGCCGGGAGTGAGGAGGCCGGGAGTGAGGTGGCCGGGAGTGAGGTGACCTGGAGTGAGGTGGCCGAGAGTGAGATGGCCGGGAGTGAGGAGGCCGGGAGTGAGGTGGCTGAGAGTGAGGAGGCCGGGAGTGAGGAGGCCGGGAGTGAGGAGGCCGGGAGTGAGGTGGCCAGGAGTGAGGTGGCCGGGAGTGAGGAGGCCGGGAGTGAGGAGGCCGGGAGTGAAGTGCCAGGGAGTGTGGTGACCGGGAGTGAGGTGGCCAAGAGTGAGGAGGCCGGGAGTGAGGAAGCCGGGAGTGAGGAGGCCGGGAGTGAGGAGGCCGTGAGCGAGGTGGCCAGGTGTGAGGTGGCCGGGAGTGAGGTGGCCGGGAGTGAGGTGGCCGTGAGTGAGGTGGCAGGAGTGAGGAGGCCGGGAGTGAGGAGGCCGGGAGTGAGGTGAGCGGGAGTGAGCAGGCCGGGAGTGAGGAGGCTGGGAGTGAGGAGGCCGGGAGTGAGGTGACCGGGAGTGAGGTGGCCGGGAGTGAGGAGGCCGGGAGTGAGGAGGCCGGGAGGGAGGTGGCCGGGAGTGAGGAGGCCGGAGGTGAGGAGGCCGGGAGTGCGGTGGCCGGGAGTGAGGAGGCCGCGAATGAGGTGCCAAGAATGAGGTGGCCGGGAGTGAGGTGACCGGGACTGAGGAGGCCGAGAGTGAGGTGGCCGGGAGTGAGGAGGCCGGGAGTGAGGAGGCCGGGAGTGAGGTGGCCGGGAGTGAGGTGGCCGGGAGTGAGGTGACCGGGAGTGAGTTGGACGGGAGTGAGGTGGCCGGGAGTGAGGTGGCCGGGAGTGAGGTGACCGGGAGTGAAGTGGCCGGGAGTGAGGAGGCCGGAAGTGAGGTGGCCGGGAGTGAGGTGGCCGCGAGTGAGGTGGCCGGGAGTGAGGAGGCCGAGAGTGAGGTGGCCGGGAGTAGGGTGGCCGAGAGTGAGGTGGCTGAGTGTGAGGTGACCGGGACGGATGTGGCCGAGAATGAGGTGGCCGGGAGTGAGGTGGCCGGGAGTGAGGAGGCAGGGATGAGGAGGCCGGGAGTGAGGTGGCCGGGAGTGAGGAGGCCGGGAGTGAGGTGGCCGGGAGTGAGGTGGCCGGGAGTGAGGAGGCCAGGAGTGAGGTGGCCGGGAGTGAGGTGGCCGGGAGTGAGGTGGCCCGGAGTGAGGAGGCCGGGAGTGAGGAGGCCGGGAGTGAGGAGGCCGGGAGTGAAGATACCGGGAGTGAGGAGGCCGGGAGTGAGGTGGCAGAGTGTGAGGTGGCCAGGAGTGAGGTGGCCGGGAGTGAGGTGGCCGGGAGTGAGGAGGCCGAGAGTGAGGTGGCATAGTGTGAGGTGACCGGGACTGAGGTGGCCGAGAGTGAGATGGCCGGGATTGAGGAGGCCGGGAGTGAGGTGACCGGGAGTGAGGAGGCCGAGAGTGAGGTGGCCGGGAGTGAGGAGGCCGAGAGTGAGGTGGCCGGGAATGAGGTGGCCGGGAGTGAGGTGGCCGGGAGTGAGGAGTCCGGGAGTGAGGAGGCCGGAGTTGAGGTGGCCGGGAGTGAGGTGACCGGGAGTGAGATGGCCGGGAGTGAGGAGGCCGGGAGTGAGGAGGCCCGGAGTGAGGTGGCCGGGAGTGAGGTTACCGGGACTGAGGTGGCCGGGAGTGAGGTGGCAGGGAGTGAGGTGGCCGAGAGTGAGGTGGCCGGGAGTGAGGTGGCCTGGAGTGAGGTGTCCGGGAGAGAGGAGGCCGGGAGTGAGGTGGCCGGGAGTGAGGAGGCCGGAAGTGAGGTGACAGGGAGTGAGGTGGCCGGAGTGAGGTGCCCGGGAATGAGGAGGCCGTGAGTGAGGTGGCCGGGAGTCAGGTGGCCGGGAGTGAGCTGCCCGGGAGAGAGGCGGCCGGGAGTGAGGTGGCCGGGAGTGAGGAGGCCGGAAGTGAGGTGACAGGGAGTGAGGTGGCCGGGAGTGAGGTGCCCGGGAGTGAGGTGGCCGAGAGGGGAGTGAGGTGGCCGGGAGTGAGGTGCCCGGGAATGAGGAGGCCGTGAGTGAGGTGGCCGGGAGTCAGGTGACAGGGAGTGAGGTGGCCGGGAGTGAGGTGCCCGGGAGTGAGGTGGCCGGGAGTGAGGAGGCCGGAAGTGGGGTGACCGGGAGTGAGGTGGCCGGGAGTGAGGTGCCCGGAGTGAGGTGGCCGAGAGTGAGGAGGCCGGAAGTGGGGTGACCGGGAGTGAGGTGGCCAGGAGTGAGGTGGCCGAGAGTGAGGTGGCCGGGAGTGAAGGGGCCGGGAGTGAGGTGCCCGGGAGTGAGGTGCCCGGGAATGAGGAGGCCGTGAGTGAGGAGGCCGGGAGTGAGGTGGCCGGGAGTGAGGTGGCCGAGATTGAGGAAGCCGGGAGTGAGGTGGCCGGGAGTGAGGAGGCCGGGAGTGAGGTGGCCGGGAGTGAGGTGCCCGGAAGTGAGGAGGCCTGGAGTGAGGAGGCCGGGAGTGAGGTGACCAAGAGTGAGGTGGCCGGGAGTTGGTGGCCGAGAGTGAGGTAGCCAAGAGTGAGGTGACCGGAAGTGAGGTGGCCGAGAGTGAGGTGCCTGGGAGTGAGGAGGCCTGGAGTGAGGAGGCGGGAGTGAGGTGGCCGGGAGTGAGGAGGCCGGGGAGTGAGGTGGCCGGGAGTGAGGAGGCCGGGAGTGACGTGGCCGGGAGTGAGGTGGCCAGGAGTGAGGTGGCCGGGAGTGAGGTGCCCGGGAGTGAGGAGGCCTGGAGTGAGGTGGCCGGGAGTGAGGCGGCCGGGAGTGAGGCGGCCGGGATGGTGTGGCCGGGAGTGAGGTGGCCGGGAGTGAGGTGGCCGAGAATGAGGAGGCCGGGAGAGAGGTGACCGGGAGTGAGGTGGCCGGGAGTGAGGTGCCCGGGAGTGAGGTGGCCGGGAGAAGGAGGCCCGGAGTGAGGTGGCCGGGAGTGAGGTGACCGGGACTGAGGTGGCCGGGAGAGAGGTGGCCGAGAGTGAGGTGGCCGAGAGCGAGGTGGCCGGGAGTGAGGTGGCCGGGAGTGAGGTGCCCGGGAGTGAGGTGCCCGGGAATGAGGAGGCCGTGAGTGAGGAGGCCGGAGTGAGGTGGCCGGAGTGAGGTTGTCGAGAGTGAGGAGGCCGGGAGTGAGGTGGCCGGGAGTGAGGAGGCCGGGAGTGAGGAGGCCGGGAGTGAGGTGGACGGGAGTGATGTGGCTGAGAGTGAGGTGGCCGGGAGTGAGGTGACCGGGAGTGAGGTGGCCGGGAGTGAGGTGGCCGTGAGTGAGGAGGCCGGGAGTGAGGAGGCCGGTAGTGAGTTGAGCGGGAGTGAGGAGGCCGGGAGTGAGGAGGCCGGGAGTCAGCTGCCCGGGATTGAGGAGGCTGGGAGTGAGGTGCCGGAGTGAGGTGGCCGGGAGTGAGGTGGCCAGGAGTGAGGAGGCCGGGAGTGAGGTGCCAAGAATGAGGTGGCCGGGAGGGAGGTGACCTGGACTGAGGTGGCCGAGAGTGAGGTGGCCGGGAGTGAGGTGGCCGGGAGTGAGGAGGCCGGGAATGAGGTGCCAAGAATGAGGTGGCCGGGAGTGAGGTGACCGAGACTGAGGTGGCCGGGAGTGAGGTGGCCGGGAGTGAGGCGGCTGGGATGGGGTGACCGGGAGTGAGGTGGCCGGGAGTGAGGTGGCCGAGAGTGAGGAGGCCGGAAGTGAGGTGACCGGGAGTGAGGTGGCCGGGAGTGAGGTGCCCGGGAGTGAGGTGGCCGGGAGTGAGGAGGCCCGGAGTGAGGTGGCCGGGAGTGAGGTGACCGGGACTGAGGTGGCCGGGAGTGAGGTGGCCGGGAGTGAGGTGGCCGGGAGTGAGGTGGCCGAGAGTGAGGAGGCCGGGAGTGAGGTGGCCGGGAGTGAGGTGGCCGAGAGTGAGGAGGCCGGAAGTGAGGTGACCGGGAGTGAGGTGGCCGGGAGTGAGGTGCCCGGGAGTGAGGTGGCCGGGAGTGAGGAGGCCCGGAGTGAGGTGGCCGGGAGTGAGGTGACCGGGACTGAGGTGGCCGGGAGTGAGGTGGCCGGGAGTGAGGTGGCCGGGAGTGAGGAGGCCGGGAGTGAGGAGGCCGGAGTGTGGAGGCCGGAATGAGGTGGCCGGGAATGAGGTGGCCGAGAGTGAGGTGGCCGGGAGTGAGGTGCCCGGGAGTGAGGTGGCCGGGAGTGAGATGTCCGTGAGTGAGGAGGCCGGGAGTGAGGAGGCCGGGAGTGAGGTGAGCGGGAGTGAGGAGGCTGGGAGAGAGGAGGCCGGGAGTGAGGTACCCGGGAGTGAGGAGGCCGGGAGTGAGGTGGCGGGGAGTGAGGTGCCGGGAGTGAGGAGGCCGGGAGTGAGGTGACCGGGATTGAGGTGCCCAGGAGTGAGGAGGCCGGGAGTGAGGTGGCCGAGAGTGAGGAGACAGGGATCGAGGTGGCCGAGAATGAGGTGCCCGGGGGTGAGGAGCCCTGGAGTGAGGAGGCAGGGAGTGAGGTGACCAGGAGTGAGGTGGGCGAGAGTGAGGTGCCCGGAGTGAGGAGGCCTGGAATGAGGAGGCCGGGAGTGAGGTGGCCGGGAGTGAAGAGGCCGGGAGTGAGGTGGCCAGGAGTGAGGAGGCCGGGAGTGAGGTGGCCGGGAGTGAGGAGGCCGGGAGTGAGGTGGCCAGGAGTGAGGAGGCCGGGAGTGAGGTGGCCGGGAGTGAGGTGGCCAGGAGTGAGGTGACCAGGGTGAGGTGCCCGGAAGTGAGGAGGCCGGGAGTGAGGTGACCGGGAGTGAGGAGGCCGGGAGTGAGGAGGCCGGGAGTGAGGCGCCAGGAGTGAAGCGGCCGGGATGGGGTGACCGGGAGTGAGGTGGGCGAGAGTGAGGTGCCCGGGAGTGAGGAGGCCTGGAATGAGGAGGCCGGGAGTGAGGTGGCCGGGAGTGAGGAAGCCGGGAGTGAGGTGGCCGGGAGTGAGGTGGCCAGGAGTGAGGAGGCCGGGAGTGAGGTGGCCGGGAGTGAGGTGGCCAGGAGTGAGTTGGCCGGGAGTGAGGTGCCCGGGAGTGAGGAGGCCGGGAGTGAGGTGACCGGGAGTGAGGAGGCGGGGAGTGAGGAGGCCGGGAGTGAGGCGGCCAGGAGTGAAGCGGCCGTGATGGGGTGACCGGGAGTGAGGTGGCCGGGATTGAGGTGGCCGAGAGTGAGGAGGCCGGGAGTGAGGTGACCGGGAGTGAGGTGGACGGGAGTGAGGTGCCCGGGAGTGAGGTGGCCGGGAGTGAGGAGGCCCGGAGTGAGGTGGCCGGGCGTGAGGTTACCGGGACTGAGGTGGCCGGGAGTGAGGTGGCCGGGAGTGAGGTGCCCGGGAGTGAGGTGCCCGGGAATGAGGAGGCCGTGAGTGAGGAGGCCGGGAGTGAGTTGGCCGGGAGTGAGGTGGCCGAGTGTGAGGAGGCCGGGAGTGAGGTGGCCGGGAGTGAGGTGGCCGGGAGTGAGGTGCCCGGGAGTGAGGTGGCCGGGAGTGAGGAGGCCCGGAGTGAGGTGGCCGGGAGTGAGGTGACCGGGACTGAGGTGGCCGGGAGTGAGGTGGCCGGGAGCGAGGTGGCCAGGAGTGAGGTGGCTGGGAGTGAGGTGGCCGGGAGTGAGGTGCCGGGGAGTGAGGAGCCCGGAATGAGGAGGCCGTGAGTGAGGAGGCTGGGAGTGAGGTGCCCGGGAGTGAGGTGGCCGAGAGTGAGGAGGCCGGGAGTGAGGTCGCCGGGAGTGAGGAGGCCGGGAGTGAGGAGGCCGGGAATGAGGTGGCCGGGAATGAGGTGGCCGAGAGTGAGGTGGCCGGGAGTGAGGTGACCGGGAGTGAGGTGGCCGGGAGTGAGGTGGCCGTGAATGAGGAGGCCGGGAGTGAGGAGGCCGGGAGTGAGGTGAGCGGGAGTGAGGTGGCCGGGAGTTGGTGGCCGAGAGTGAGGTAGCCAAGAGTGAGGTGACCGGAAGTGAGGTGGCCGAGAGTGAGGTGCCTGGGAGTGAGGAGGCCTGGAGTGAGGAGGCCGGGAGTGAGGTGGCCGGGAGTGTGGAGGCCGGGAGTGAGGTGGCCAGGAGTGAGGCGGCCGGGAGTGAGGCGGCCGGGATGGGGTGGCCGGGAGTGAGGTGGCCGGGAGTGAGGTGGCCGAGAGTGAGGAGGCCGGGAGTGAGGTGACCGGGAGTGAGGTGGCCGGGAGTGAGGTGCCCGGGAGTGAGGTCGCCGGGAGTGAGGAGGCCCGGAGTGAGGTGGCCGGGAGTGAGGTGACCGGGACTGAGGTGGCCGGGAGAGAGGTGGACGAGAGTGAGGTGGCCGAGAGTGAGGTGGCCCGGAGTGAGGTGTCCGGGTGTGAGGTGCCCGGGAGTGAGGTGCCCGGGAATGAGGAGGCCGTGAGTGAGGAGGCCGGGAGTGAGGTCGCCGGGAGTGAGGAGGCCGGGAGTGAGGTGGCCGGGAGTGAGGAGGCCTGGAGTGAGGAGGCCGGGAGTGAGGTGGCCGGGAGTGTGGAGGCCGGGAGTGAGGTGCCCGGGAGTGAGGAGGCCGGGAGTGAGGTGGCTGGGAGTGAGGAGGCCGGGAGTGAGGAGGCCGGGAGTGAGGTGCCCGGGAGTGAGGAGGCCGGGAGTGAGGTGGACGGGAGTGAGGTGGCCGGGAGTGAGGTGGCCAGGAGTGAGGAGGCCGGGAGTGAGGTGCCAAGAATGAGGTGGCCTGGAGGGAGGTGACCTGGACTGAGGTGGCCGAGAGTGAGTTGGCCGGGAGTGAGGTGGCCGGGAGTGAGGAGGCCCGGAGTGAGGTGGCCGGGAGTGTGGTGACCGGGACTGAGGTGGCCGGGAGTGAGGTGGCCGGGAGTGAGGTGGCCGGGAGTGAGGTGCCCGGGAGTGAGGTGGCCGGGAGTGAGGAGGCCCGGAGTGAGGTGGCCGGGAGTTAGGTGACCGGGACTGAGGAGGCCGGGAGAGAGGTGGCCGAGGTGAGGTGGCCGAGAGTGAGGTGCCCGGGAGAGATGTGCCCGGGAATGAGGAGGCCGTGAGTGAGGAGGCCGGGAGTGAGGTGGCCGGGAGTGAGGTTGTCGAGAGTGAAGAGGCCGGGAGTGAGGTGGCCGGGAGTTTGGAGGCCTGGAGTGAGGAGGCCGGGAGTGAGGTGGCCGGGAGTGATGTGGCTGAGAGTGAGGTGGCCGGGAGTGAGGTGACCGGGAGTGAGTTGGACGGGAGTGAGGTGGCCGGGAGTGAGGTGGCCGGGAGTGAGGTGACCGGGAGTGAAGTGGCCGGGAGTGAGGAGGCCGGAAGTGAGGTGGCCGGGAGTGAGGTGGCCGCGAGTGAGGTGGCCGGGAGTGAGGAGGCCGAGAGTGAGGTGGCCGGGAGTAGGGTGGCCGAGAGTGAGGTGGCTGAGTGTGAGGTGACCGGGACTGAGGTGGCCGAGAATGAGGTGGCCGGGAGTGAGGTGGCCGGGAGTGAGGAGGCAGGGAGTGAGGACGCCGGGAGTGAGGTGGCCGGGAGTGAGGAGGCCGGGAGTGAGGTGGCCGGGAGTGAGGTGGCCGGGAGTGAGGAGGCCAGGAGTGATGTGGCCGGGAGTGAGGTGGCCGGGAGTGAGGTGGCCCGGAGTGAGGAGGCCGGGAGTGAGGAGGCCGGGAGTGAGGAGGCCGGGAGTGAAGATGCCGGGAGTGAGGAGGCCGGGAGTGAGGTGGCAGAGTGTGAGGTGGCCAGGAGTGAGGTTGCCGGGAGTGAGGTGGCCGGGAGTGAGGAGGCCGGGAGTGAGGTGGCCGGGAGTGAGGAGGTCGAGAGTGAGGTGGCATAGTGTGAGGTGACCGGGACTGAGGTGGCCGAGAGTGAGATGGCCGGGATTGAGGAGGCCGGGAGTGAGGTGACCGGGAGTGAGGAGGCCGAGAGTGAGGTGGCCGGGAGTGAGGAGGCCGAGAGTGAGGTGGCCGGGAGTGAGGTGGCCGGGAGTGAGGTGGCCGGGAGTGAGGAGTCCGGGAGTGAGGAGGCCGGAGTTGAGGTGGCCGGGAGTGAGGTGACCGGGAGTGAGATGGCCGGGAGTGAGGAGGCCGGGAGTGAGGCGGCCGGGAGTGAGGTGGCCGAGATTGAGGAAGCCGGGAGTGAGGTGGCCGGGAGTGAGGAGGCCGGGAGTGAGGTGGCCGGGAGTGAGGTGACCGGGAGTGAGATGGCCGGGATGAGGAGGCCGTGAGTGAGGAGGCCGGGAGTGAGGTGGCCGAGATTGAGGAAGCCGGGAGTGAGGTGGCCGGAGTGAGGAGGCCGGGAGTTAGGTGGCCGGGAGTGAGGTGGCCGGGAGTGAGGTGACCGGGAGTGAGGTGACCGGGAGTGAGGTGGCCGGGAGTGAGGTGCCCGGAAGTGAGGAGGCCTGGAGTGAGGAGGCCGGGAGTGAGGTGACCAGGAGTGTGGTGCCCGGGAGTTGGTGGCCGAGAGTGAGGTGGCCAAGAGTGAGGTGACCGGAAGAGAGGTGGCCGAGAGTGAGGTGCCTGGGAGTGAGGAGGCCTGGAGTGAGGAGGCCGGGAGTGAGGAGGCCGGGAGTGAGGAGGCCGGGAATGAAGTGACCGGGAGTGAGGTGGACGGGAGTGAGGTGGACGGGAGTGAGGTGCCCGGGAGTGAGGTGGCCGGGAGTGAGGAGGCCCGGAGTGAAGTGGCCGGGCGTGAGGTGACCGGGACTGAGGTGGCCGGGAGTGAGGTGGCCGGGAGTGAGGTGGCCGAGAGTGAGGTGGCCGGGAGTGAGGTGGCCGGGAGTGAGGTGCCCGGGAGTGAGGTGCCCGGGAATGAGGAGGCCGTGAGTGAGGAGGTCGGGAGTGAGGTGGCCGGGAGTGAGGTGGCCGAGAGTGAGGTGGCCGGGAGTGAGGTGGCCGGGAGTGAGGAGGCCGGAAGTGACGTGACCGGGAGTGAGGTGGCCGGGAGTGAGGTGCCCGGGAGTGAGGTGCCCGGGAGTGAGGTGGCCGGGAGTGAGGAGGCCCGGAGTGAGGTGGCCAGAAGTGAGGTGGCCGGGAGTGAGGTGCCCGGGAGTGAGGTGCCCGGGAGTGAGGTGGCCGGGAGTGAGGAGGCCCGGAGTGAGGTGGCCAGAAGTGAGGAGGCCGGGAGTGAGGTGGCCGGGAGTGAGGAGGCCGGGAGTGAGGAGGCCGGGCGTGAGGCGGCCGGGAGTGAGGCGGCCGGGATGGGGTGACCGGGAGTGAGGTGGCTTGGAGTGAGGTGGCGGAGAGTGAGGAGGCCGGGAGTTAGGTGACCGGGAGTGAGGTGGCCGGGAGTGAGGTGCCCGGGAGTGAGGTGGCCGGGAGTGAGGAGGCCCGGAGTCCGGTGGCCGGGAGTGAGGTGACCGGGACTGAGGTGGCCGGGAGTGAGGTGACCGGGAGTGAGGTGGCCGGGAGTGAGGTGCCCGGGAGTGAGGAGGCCGGGAGTGAGGAGGCCCGGAGTGAGGTGGCCGGGAGTGAGGTGACCGGGACTGAGGTGACCGGAACTGAGGTGGCCGGGAGTGAGGTGGCCGAGAGTGAGGAGGCCGGAAGTGAGGTGACCGGGAGTGAGGTGGCCGGGAGTGAGGTGCCCGGGAGTGAGGTGGCCGGGAGTGAGGAGGCCCGGAGTGAGGTGGCCGGGAGTGAGGTGACCGGGACTGAGGTGGCCGGGAGTGAGGTGGCCGGGAGTGAGGTGGCCGGGAGTGAGGTGGCCGAGAGTGAGGAGGCCGGGAGTGAGGTGGCCGGGAGTGAGGTGGCCGAGAGTGAGGAGGCCGGAAGTGAGGTGACCGGGAGTGAGGTGGCCGGGAGTGAGGTGCCCGGGAGTGAGGTGGCCGGGAGTGAGGAGGCCCGGAGTGAGGTGGCCGGGAGTGAGGTGACCGGGACTGAGGTGGCCGGGAGTGAGGTGGCCGGGAGTGAGGTGGCCGGGAGTGAGGAGGCCGGGAGTGAGGAGGCCGGGAGTGTGGAGGCCGGGAATGAGGTGGCCGGGAATGAGGTGGCCGAGAGTGAGGTGGCCGGGAGTGAGGTGCCCGGGAGTGAGGTGGCCGGGAGTGAGATGTCCGTGAGTGAGGAGGCCGGGAGTGAGGAGGCCGGGAGTGAGGTGAGCGGGAGTGAGGAGGCTGGGAGAGAGGAGGCCGGGAGTGAGGTACCCGGGAGTGAGGAGGCCGGGAGTGAGGTGGCGGGGAGTGAGGTGCCGGGAGTGAGGAGGCCGGGAGTGAGGTGACCGGGATTGAGGTGCCCAGGAGTGAGGAGGCCGGGAGTGAGGTGGCCGAGAGTGAGGAGACAGGGATCGAGGTGGCCGAGAATGAGGTGCCCGGGGGTGAGGAGCCCTGGAGTGAGGAGGCAGGGAGTGAGGTGACCAGGAGTGAGGTGGGCGAGAGTGAGGTGCCCGGGAGTGAGGAGGCCTGGAATGAGGAGGCCGGGAGTGAGGTGGCCGGGAGTGAGGAGGCCGGGAGTGAGGTGGCCAGGAGTGAGGAGGCCGGGAGTGAGGTGGCCGGGAGTGAGGAGGCCGGGAGTGAGGTGGCCAGGAGTGAGGAGGCCGGGAGTGAGGTGGCCGGGAGTGAGGTGGCCAGGAGTGAGGTGACCAGGGTGAGGTGCCCGGAAGTGAGGAGGCCGGGAGTGAGGTGACCGGGAGTGAGGAGGCCGGGAGTGAGGAGGCCGGGAGTGAGGCGGCCAGGAGTGAAGCGGCCGGGATGGGGTGACCGGGAGTGAGGTGGGCGAGAGTGAGGTGCCCGGGAGTGAGGAGGCCTGGAATGAGGAGGCCGGGAGTGAGGTGGCCGGGAGTGAGGAAGCCGGGAGTGAGGTGGCCGGGAGTGAGGTGGCCAGGAGTGAGGAGGCCGGGAGTGAGGTGGCCGGGAGTGAGGTGGCCAGGAGTGAGTTGGCCGGGAGTGAGGTGCCCGGGAGTGAGGAGGCCGGGAGTGAGGTGACCGGGAGTGAGGAGGCGGGGAGTGAGGAGGCCGGGAGTGAGGCGGCCAGGAGTGAAGCGGCCGTGATGGGGTGACCGGGAGTGAGGTGGCCGGGATTGAGGTGGCCGAGAGTGAGGAGGCCGGGAGTGAGGTGACCGGGAGTGAGGTGGACGGGAGTGAGGTGCCCGGGAGTGAGGTGGCCGGGAGTGAGGAGGCCCGGAGTGAGGTGGCCGGGCGTGAGGTTACCGGGACTGAGGTGGCCGGGAGTGAGGTGGCCGGGAGTGAGGTGCCCGGGAGTGAGGTGCCCGGGAATGAGGAGGCCGTGAGTGAGGAGGCCGGGAGTGAGTTGGCCGGGAGTGAGGTGGCCGAGAGTGAGGAGGCCGGGAGTGAGGTGGCCGGGAGTGAGGTGGCCGGGAGTGAGGTGCCCGGGAGTGAGGTGGCCGGGAGTGAGGAGGCCCGGAGTGAGGTGGCCGGGAGTGAGGTGACCGGGACTGAGGTGGCCGGGAGTGAGGTGGCCGGGAGCGAGGTGGCCAGGAGTGAGGTGGCTGGGAGTGAGGTGGCCGGGAGTGAGGTGCCGGGGAGTGAGGAGCCCGGGAATGAGGAGGCCGTGAGTGAGGAGGCTGGGAGTGAGGTGGCCGGGAGTGAGGTGGCCGAGAGTGAGGAGGCCGGGAGTGAGGTCGCCGGGAGTGAGGAGGCCGGGAGTGAGGAGGCCGGGAATGAGGTGACCGGGAATGAGGTGGCCGAGAGTGAGGTGGCCGGGAGTGAGGTGACCGGGAGTGAGGTGGCCGGGAGTGAGGTGGCCGTGAATGAGGAGGCCGGGAGTGAGGAGGCCGGGAGTGAGGTGAGCGGGAGTGAGGTGGCCGGGAGTTGGTGGCCGAGAGTGAGGTAGCCAAGAGTGAGGTGACCGGAAGTGAGGTGGCCGAGAGTGAGGTGCCTGGGAGTGAGGAGGCCTGGAGTGAGGAGGCCGGGAGTGAGGTGGCCGGGAGTGTGGAGGCCGGGAGTGAGGTGGCCAGGAGTGAGGCGGCCGGGAGTGAGGCGGTCGGGATGGGGTGGCCGGGAGTGAGGTGGCCGGGAGTGAGGTGGCCGGGAGTGAGGTGCCCGGGAGTGAGGTCGCCGGGAGTGAGGAGGCCCGGAGTGAGGTGGCCGGGAGTGAGGTGACCGGGACTGAGGTGGCCGGGAGAGAGGTGGACGAGAGTGAGGTGGCCGAGAGTGAGGTGGCCCGGAGTGAGGTGTCCGGGTGTGAGGTGCCCGGGAGTGAGGTGCCCGGGAATGAGGAGGCCGTGAGTGAGGAGGCCGGGAGTGAGGTCGCCGGGAGTGAGGAGGCCGGGAGTGAGGTGGCCGGGAGTGAGGAGGCCTCGAGTGAGGAGGCCGGGAGTGAGGTGGCCGGGAGTGAGGAGGCCGGGAGTGAGGTGGCCGGGAGTGTGGAGGCCGGGAGTGAGGTGGCTGGGAGTGAGGAGGCCGGGAGTGAGGAGGCCGGGAGTGAGGAGGCCGGGAGTGAGGTGGCCGGGAGTGAGGAGGCCTGGAGTGAGGAGGCCGGGAGTGAGGTGGCCGGGAGTGTGGAGGCCGGGAGTGAGGTGCCCGGGAGTGAGGAGGCCGGGAGTGAGGTGGCTGGGAGTGAGGAGGCCGGGAGTGAGGAGGCCGGGAGTGAGGTGCCCGGGAGTGAGGAGGCCGGGAGTGAGGTGGACGGGAGTGAGGTGGCCGGGAGTGAGGTGGCCAGGAGTGAGGAGGCCGGGAGTGAGGTGCCAAGAATGAGGTGGCCGGGAGGGAGGTGACCTGGACTGAGGTGGCCGAGAGTGAGTTGGCCGGGAGTGAGGTGGCCGGGAGTGAGGAGGCCCGGAGTGAGGTGGCCGGGAGTGTGGTGACCGGGACTGAGGTGGCCGGGAGTGAGGTGGCCGGGAGTGAGGTGGCCGGGAGTGAGGTGCCCGGGAGTGAGGTGGCCGGGAGTGAGGAGGCCCGGAGTGAGGTGGCCGGGAGTTAGGTGACCGGGACTGAGGAGGCCGGGAGAGAGGTGGCCGAGGTGAGGTGGCCGAGAGTGAGGTGCCCGGGAGAGATGTGCCCGGGAATGAGGAGGCCGTGAGTGAGGAGGCCGGGAGTGAGGTGGCCGGGAGTGAGGTTGTCGAGAGTGAAGAGGCCGGGAGTGAGGTGGCCGGGAGTTTGGAGGCCTGGAGTGAGGAGGCCGGGAGTGAGGTGGCCGGGAGTGATGTGGCTGAGAGTGAGGTGGCCGGGAGTGAGGTGACCGGGAGTGAGTTGGACGGGAGTGAGGTGGCCGGGAGTGAGGTGGCCGGGAGTGAGGTGACCGGGAGTGAAGTGGCCGGGAGTGAGGAGGCCGGAAGTGAGGTGGCCGGGAGTGAGGTGGCCGCGAGTGAGGTGGCCGGGAGTGAGGAGGCCGAGAGTGAGGTGGCCGGGAGTAGGGTGGCCGAGAGTGAGGTGGCTGAGTGTGAGGTGACCGGGACTGAGGTGGCCGAGAATGAGGTGGCCGGGAGTGAGGTGGCCGGGAGTGAGGAGGCAGGGAGAGAGGACGCCGGGAGTGAGGTGGCCGGGAGTGAGGAGGCCGGGAGTGAGGTGGCCGGGAGTTAGGTGGCCGGGAGTGAGGAGGCCAGGAGTGATGTGGCCGGGAGTGAGGTGGCCGGGAGTGAGGTGGCCCGGAGTGAGGAGGCCGGGAGTGAGGAGGCCGGGAGTGAGGAGGCCGGGAGTGAAGATGCCGGGAGTGAGGAGGCCGGGAGTGAGGTGGCAGAGTGTGAGGTGGCCAGGAGTGAGGTTGCCGGGAGTGAGGTGGCCGGGAGTGAGGAGGCCGGGAGTGAGGTGGCCGGGAGTGAGGAGGTCGAGAGTGAGGTGGCATAGTGTGAGGTGACCGGGACTGAGGTGGCCGAGAGTGAGATGGCCGGGATTGAGGAGGCCGGGAGTGAGGTGACCGGGAGTGAGGAGGCCGAGAGTGAGGAGGCTGGGAGTGAGGTGGCCGGGAGAGAGGAGGACGGGAGTGAGGAGGCCGGGAGTGAGGTGGCCAGGAGTGAGGTGGCCGGGAGAGAGGTGCCCGGGAGTGAGGTGCCCGGGAATGAGGAGGCCGTGAGTGAGGAGGCTGGGAGTGAGGTGGCCGGGAGAGAGGAGGACGGGAGTGAGGAGGCCGGGAGTGAGGAGGCCGGGAATGAGGTGGCCGGGAGTGAGGTGGCCGAGAGTGAGGTGGCCGGGAGTGAGGTGACCGGGAGTGAGGTGCCCGGGAGCGAGGTGGCCGTGAGTGAGGAGGCCGGGAGTGAGGAGGCCGGGAGTGAGGTGCCCGGGAGTGAGGAGGCCGGGAGTGAAGTGGCCGGGAGTGAGGAGGCCGGGAGTGAGGAGGCCGGGAGTGAGGTGACCGGGAGTGAGGTGCCCGGGAGTGAGGAGACCGGGATCGAGGTGCCCGAGAGTTTGGTGCCCGGGAGTGAGGAGGCCTGGAGTGAGGAGGCCGGGAGTCAGGTGGCCGGGAGTGAGGAGGCCGGGAGTGAGGTGGCCGGGTGTGAGGAGGCCGGGAGTGAGGTGGCCGGGAGTGAGGAGGCCGAGAGTGAGGAGGCCGGAAGTGAGGTGACCGGGAGTGAGGTGGCCGGGAGTGAGGAGGTCGGGAGTGAGGTGGCCGGGAGTGAGGAGGCCGGGAGTGAGGTGGCTGGGAGTGAGGAGGCCAGAAGTGAGGTGACAGGGAGTGACGTGGCCGGGAGTGAGGTGCCCGGGGGTGACGTGGCCGAGAGTGAGGAGGCCGGAAGTGGGGTGACCGGGAGTGAGGTGGCCGGGAGTGAGGTGTCTGGGAGTGAGGTGGCAGGTAGTGAGGTGGCCGGGAGTGCGGTGCCCGGGAGTGAGGTGGCCGGGAGTGAGGAGGCCCGGAGTAAGGTGGCCAGGAGTGAGGTGACCGGGACTGAGGTGGCCGGGAGTGAGGTGGCCAGGAGTCAGGTGGCCGAGAGTGAGGTGGCCGGGAGTGAAGTGGCCGGGAGTGAGGTGCCCTGGATTAGTTGCCCGGGATGAGGAGGCCGTGAGTGAGGAGGCCGGGAGTGAGGTGGCCGAGATTGAGGAAGCCGGGAGTGAGGTGGCCGGGAGTGAGGAGGCCGGGAGTGAGGTGGCCGGGAGTGAGGTGGCCGGGAGTGAGGTGACCGGGAGTGAGGTGACCGGGAGTGAGGTGGCCGGGAGTGAGGTGCCCGGAAGTGAGGAGGCCTGGAGTGAGGAGGCCGGGAGTGAGGTGACCAGGAGTGAGGTGCCCGGGAGTTGGTGGCCGAGAGTGAGGTGGCCAAGAGTGAGGTGACCGGAAGAGAGGTGGCCGAGAGTGAGGTGCCTGGGAGTGAGGAGGCCTGGAGTGAGGAGGCCGGGAGTGAGGAGGCCGGGAGTGAGGAGGCTGGGAATGAGGTGACCGGGAGTGAGGTGGACGGGAGTGAGGTGGACGGGAGTGAGGTGCCCGGGAGTGAGGTGGCCGGGAGTGAGAAGGCCCGGAGTGAGGTGGCCGGGCGTGAGGTGACCGGGAATGAGGTGGCCGGGAGTGAGGTGCCCGGGAGTGAGGTGCCCGGGAATGAGGAGGCCGTGAGTGAGGAGGTCGGGAGTGAGGTGGCCGGGAGTGAGGTGGCCGAGAGTGAGGTGGCCGGGAGTGAGGTGGCCGGGAGTGAGGAGGTCGGAAGTGACGTGACCGGGAGTGAGGTGGCCGGGAGTGAGGTGCCCGGGAGTGAGGTGCCCGGGAGTGAGGTGGCCGGGAGTGAGGAGGCCCGGAGTGAGGTGGCCAGAAGTGAGGTGGCTGGGAGTGAGGTGCCCGGGAGTGAGGTGCCCGGGAGTGAGGTGGCCGGGAGTGAGGAGGCCCGGAGTGAGGTGGCCAGAAGTGAGGAGGCCGGGAGTGAGGTGGCCGGGAGTGAGGAGGCCGGGAGTGAGGAGGCCGGGCGTGAGGCGGCCGGGAGTGAGGCGGCCGGGATGGGGTGACCGGGAGTGAGGTGGCCGGGAGTGAGGTGGCGGAGAGTGAGGGGGCCGGGAGTTAGGTGACCGGGAGTGAGGTGGCCGGGAGTGAGGTGCCCGGGAGTGAGGTGGCCGGGAGTGAGGAGGCCCGGAGTCAGGTGGCCGGGAGTGAGGTGACCGGGACTGAGGTGGCCGGGAGTGAGGTGACCGGGAGTGAGGTGGCCGAGAGTGAGGAGGCCGTGAGTGAGGAGGCCGGAAGTGAGGTGGCCGGGAGTGAGGTGGCCGAGAGTGAGGAGGCCGGGAGTGAGGAGGCCGGGAGTGAGGAGGCCGGGAGTGAGGTGGCCGGGAGTGAGGTGGCCGAGAGTGAGGTGGCCGGGAGTCAGGTGACCGGGAGTGAGGTGGCCGGGAGTGAGGTGGCCGTGAGTGAGGAGGCCCGGAGTGAGGAGGCCGGGAGTGAGTTGAGCGGGAGTGAGGTGGCCGGGAGTGAGGTGACCGAGACTGAGGTGGCCGGGAGTGAGGTGGCCGGGAGTGAGGCGGCCGGCATGGGGTGACCGGGAGTGAGGTGGCCGGGAGTGAGGTGGCCGAGAGTGAGAGGGCCGGAAGTGAGGTGACCGGGATTGAGGTGGCCGGGAGTGAGGTGCCCGGGAGTGAGGTGGTCGGGAGTGATGAGGCCCAGAGTGAGGTTGCCGGGAGTGAGGTGACCGGGATTGAGGTGGCCGGGAGTGAGGTGGCAGGGAGTGAGGTGGCCGAGAGTGAGGTGGCCGGGAGTGAGGTGGCCGGGAGTGAGGTAACCGGGAGTGAGGTACCCGGGAATGAGGAGGCCGTGAGTGAGGAGGCTGGGAGTGAGGTGGCCGGGAGAGAGGAGATCGGGAGTGAGGAGGCCGGGAGTGAGGATGCCGGGAATGAGGTGGCCGGGAGTGAGGTGGCCGAGAGTGAGGTGGCCGGGAGTGAGGTGACCGGTAGTGAGGTGGCCGGGAGTGAGGTGGCCGTGAGTGAGGAGGCCGGGAGTGAGGAGGCCGGGAGTGTGGTGCCCGGGAGTGAGGACGCCGGGAGTGAAGTGGCCGGGAGTGAGGGGGCCGGGAGTGAGGTGGCCGTGAGTGAGGAGGCCGGGAGTGAGGAGGCCGGGAGTGTGGTGCCCGGGAGTGAGGAGGCCGGGAGTGAAGTTGCCGGTAGTGAGGTGGCCGGGAGTGAGGTGGCCGTGAGTGAGGAGGCCGGGAGTGAGGAGGCCGGGAGTGTGGTGCCCGGGAGTGAGGTGACCGGGAGTGAGGTGCCCGGGAGTGAGGGGGCCGGGAGTGAGGTGGCCGAGAGTGAGGAGACCGGGATCGAGGTGGCCGAGAGTTTGGTGCCCGGGAGTGAGGAGGCCTGGAGTGAGGAGGCCGAGAGTGAGGAGGCCGGGAGTGAGGAGGCCGGGAGTGAGGAGGCCGGGAGTGAGGTGGCCGGGAGTGAGGAGGCCGGGAGTGTGGTGGCCGGGTGTGAGGAGGCCGGGAGTGAGGTGGCCGGGAGTGAGGAGGCCGAGAGTGAGGAGCCCGGAAGTGAGGTGACCGGGAGTGAGGTGGCCGGGAGTGAGGAGGTCGGGAGTGAGGTGCCCGGGAGTGAGGAGGCCGGGAGTGAGGTGGCCGGGAGTGAGGTGGCCGGGAGTGAGGTGCCCGGGAGTGAGGTGACCGGGAGTGAGGAGCCCGGGAGTGAGGTGGACGGGAGTGAGGTGACCGGGAGTGAGGTGACCGGGACTGAGGTGGCCGGGAGTGAGGTGACCGGGACTGAGGTGGCCGGGAATGAGGTGGCCGGGAGTGAGGTGGCCGGGAGTGAGGTGGCCGAGAGTGAGGAGGCCGGGAGTGAGGTGGCCGGGAGTGAGGTGGCCGAGAGTGAGGAGGCCGGAAGTGAGGTGACCGGGAGTGAGGTGGCCGGGAGTGAGGTGCCCGGGAGTGAGGTGGCCGGGAGTGAGGAGGCCCGGAGTGAGGTGGCCGGGAGTGAGGTGACCGGGACTGAGGTGGCCGGGAGTGAGGTGGCCGGGAGTGAGGTGGCCGGGAGTGAGGTGGCCGAGAGTGAGGAGGCCGGGAGTGAGGTGGCCGGGAGTGAGGAGGCCGGGAGTGAGGAGGCCGGGAGTGTGGAGGCCGGGAATGAGGTGGCCGGGAATGAGGTGGCCGAGAGTGAGGTGGCCGGGAGTGAGGTGCCCGGGAGTGAGGTGGCCGGGAGTGAGATGTCCGTGAATGAGGATGCCGGGAGTGAGGAGGCCGGGAGTGAGGTGAGCGGGAGTGAGGAGGCTGGGAGAGAGGAGGCCGGGAGTGAGGTACCCGGGAGTGAGGAGGCCGGGAGTGAGGTGGCGGGGAGTGAGGTGCCGGGAGTGAGGAGGCCGGGAGTGAGGTGACCGGGATTGAGGTGCCCAGGAGTGAGGAGGCCGGGAGTGAGGTGGCCGAGAGTGAGGAGACAGGGATCGAGGTGGCCGAGAATGAGGTGCCCGGGGGTGAGGAGCCCTGGAGTGAGGAGGCCGGGAGTGAGGTGACCAGGAGTGAGGTGGGCGAGAGTGACGTGCCCGGGAGTGAGGAGGCCTGGAATGAGGAGGCCGGGAGTGAGGTGGCCGGGAGTGAGGTGGCCAGGAGTGAGGAGGCCGGGAGTGAGGTGGCCGGGAGTGAGGAGGCCGGGAGTGAGGTGGCCCGGAGTGAGGTGTCCGGGACTCAGGTGGCCGGGAGTGAGGTGGCCAGGAGTGAGGTGCCCGGGAGTGAGGTGCCCGTGAATGAGGAGGCCGTGAGTGAGGAGGCCGGGAGTGAGGTGGCCGGGAGTGAGGTGGCCGAGAGTGAGGAAGCCGGGAGTGAGGTGGCCGGGAGTGAGGAGGCCGGGAGTGAGGTGGCCGGGAGTGAGGTGGCCGGTAGTGAGGTGACCGGGAGTGAGGTGGCCGGGAGTGAGGTGGCCGAGAGTGAGGAATCCGGGATTGAGGTGGCCGGGAGTGAGGAGGCCGGGAGTGAGGAGGCCGGGAGTGAGGTGGCCGGGAGTGAGGAGGCCGGGAGTGAGGTGGCCGGGAGTGCGGTGTCCGGGAATGAGGAGGCCGAGAGTGAGGTGGCCGAGAGTGAGGTGACCGGGAGTGAGGTGGCCGGGAGTGAGGAGGCCGGGAGTGAGGAGGCCGGGAGTGAGGTGGCCGGGAGTGAGGAGGCCGGGAGTGAGGAGGCCGGGAGTGCGGTGTCCGGGAATGAGGAGGCCGAGAGTGAGGTGGCCGAGAGTGAGGTGACCGGGAGTGAGGTGGCCGGGAGTGAGGTGCCCGAAAGTGAGGAGGCCTGGAGTGAGGAGGCCGGGAGTGAGGTGACCAGGAGTGAGGTGGCTGGGAGTTGGTGGCCGAGAGTGAGGTGGCCGAAAGTGAGGTGACCGGAAGTGAGGTGGCCGAGAGTAAGGTGCCCGGGAGTGAGGAGGCCTGGAGTGAGGAGGCCGGGAGTGAGGTGGCCGGGAGTGAGGAGGCCGGGAGTGAGGTGGCCAGGAGTGCGGAGGCCGGGAGTGAAGTGGCCGGGAGTGAGGTGGCCAGGAGTGAGGTGGCCGGGAGTGAGGTGCCCGGGAGTGAGGAGGCCGGGAGTGAGGCGGCCGGGAGTGAGGCAGCCGGGATGGGGTGACCCGGAGTGAGGTGGCCGGGAGTGAGGTGGCCGAGAGTGAGGAGGCCGGGAGTGAGGTGACCGGGAGTGAGGTGGCCGGGAGTGAGGTGCCCGGGAGTGAGGTGGCCGGGAGTGAGGAGGCCCGGAGTGAGGTGGCCGGGAGTGAGGTGACCGGGACTGAGGTGGCCGGGAGTGAGGTGGCCGGGAGTGAGGTGGCCGACGGTGAGGTGGCCGGGAGTGAGGGGCCGGGAGTGAGGTGGCCGGGAGTGAGGTGCCCGGGAATGAGGAGGCCGTGAGTGAGGAGCCCGGGAGTGAGGAGGCCGGGAGTGAGGAGGCCGGGAGTGAGGTGCCAAGAATGAGGTGGCCGGGAGGGAGGTGACCTAGACTGAGGTGGCCGAGAGTGAGGTGGGCGGGAGTGAGGTGCCCGGGAGTGAGGAGGCCGGGAGTGAGGTGGCCGAGAGTGAGGTGGCCGTGAGTGAGGTGGCCGGGAGTGAGGAGGCCGGGAATGAGGTGCCAAGAATGAGGTGGCCGGGAGTGAGGTGACCGAGACTGAGGTGGCCGGGAGTGAGGTGGCCGGGCGTGAGGCGGCCGGGATGGGGTGACCAGGAGTGAGGTGACCGGGAGTGAGGTGGCCGGGAGTGAGGTGCCCGGGAGTGAGGTGGCCGGGAGTGAGGAGGCCCGGAGTGAGGTGGCCGGGAGTGAGGTGACCGGGACTGAGGTGGCCGGGACTGAGGTGGCCGGGAGTGAGGTGGCTGGGAGTGAGGTGACCGGGAGTGAGGAGTCCGGGAGTGAGTTGAGCGGGTGAGGAGGCCGGGAGTGAGGAGGCCGGGAGTGAGGTTCCCGGGAGTGAGGAGGCCGGGAGTGAGGTGGCCGGGAGTGAGGTGGCCGGGAGTGAGGTGGCCAGGAGTGAGGAGGCCGGGAGTGAGGTGCCCAGAATGAGGTGGCCGGCAGGGAGTTGACCTGGACTGAGGTGGCCGGGAGTGAGGAGGCCGGGAGTGAGGTGGGCGGGAGTGAGGTTCCCGGGAGTGTGGAGGCCGAGAGTGAGGTGGACGAGAGTGAGGTGGCCGTGAGTGAGGTGGCCGGGAGTGAGGAGGCCGGGAATGAGGTGCCAAGAATGAGGTGGCCGGGAGTGAGGTGACCGAGACTGAGGTGACCGGGAGTGAGGTGGCCGGGAGTGAGGCGGCCGGGATGGGGTGACCGGGAGTGAGGTGGCCGGGAGTGAGGTGGCCGAGAGTGAGGAGGCCTGAAGTGAGGTGACCGGGAGTGAGGTGGCCGGGAGTGAGGTGCCCGGGAGTGAGGTGGCCGGGAGTGAGGTGGCCGGGAGTGAGGTGGCCGAGAGTGAGGTGGCCAGGAGTGAGGTGGCCGAGAGTGAGGAGGCCGGGAGTGAGGTGGCCGGGAGTTAGGAGGACGGGAGTGAGGAAGCCGGGAATGAGGTGGCTGGGAGTGAGGTTGCCGAGAGTGAGGTGGCCGGGAGTGAGGAGGCCGTGAGTGAGTTGGCCGTGCGTGAGGAGGCCGAGAGAGAGGTGGCCGGGATTGAGGAGGCCGGGCGTGAGGAGGCCGAGAGAGAGGTGGCCGGGAGTGAGGAGGCCAGGAGTGAGGTGGCCGGCAGTGAAGATGCCGGGTGTGAGGAGGTCAGGGGTTAAGTGGCCGGGAGTGAGGAAGCCGGGAGTGAGGTGACCAGGAGTGAGGTGGCCGGGAGTGAGGTTGTCGGGAGTGAGGTGCCGGGAGTGAGGAGGCCGGAAGTGAGGTGACCGGGAGTGAGGTGGCCGGGAGTGAGGTGCCCGGGAGTGAGGTGGCCGGGAGTGAGGTGGCCAGGCGTGAGGAGGCCGAGAGAGAGTTGGCCGGGAGTGAGGAGGCCGGGAGCGAGTTTGCCGGGAGTGAGGAGGCCAGGAGTGAGGTGGCCGGGAGTGAGGAAGCCGGGAGTGAGGTGACCAGGAGTTAGGTGGCTGGGAGTGAGGTGGCCGGGAGTGAGGTGCCGGGAGTGAGGAGGCCGGGAGTGAGGAGGCCAGGAGTGAGGTGGCCGGGAGTGAGGTGGCCGGGAGTGAGGTACCCGGGAGTGAAGTGGCCACGAAGGAGGTGGCCGAGAGTGAGGTGGCCGGGAGTGAGGTGACCGGGAGTGAAGAGGCCGGGAGTGATGTGGCCGGGAGTGAGGTGAGCGGGAGTGAGGAGGCCGGGAGTAGGAGGCCGGGGGTGAGGAGGCCGGGAGTGAAGTGACCGGGAGTGAATAGGCCGGGAGTGAAGTGGCAGAGTGTGAGGTGACCGGGACTGAGGTGGCCGGGAGTGAGGTGACCGGGAGTGAGGAGGCCGGGAGTGAAGTGGCTGGGAGTGAGGTGGCCGGGAGTGAGGAGGCCGGGAGTGAGGTGGCCGGGAGTGAGGTGGCCGACAGTGAGGAGGCCGGGAGTGAAGTGGCTGGGAGTGAGGTGGCCGGGAGTGAGGAGGCCGGGAGTGAGGTGGCCGAGAGTGAGGTGGCCGGGAGTGAGGTGCCCGGGAGTGAGGTGGCCGGGAGTGAGATGTCCGTGAATGAGGATGCCGGGAGTGAGGAGGCCGGGAGTGAGGTGAGCGGGAGTGAGGAGGCTGGGAGAGAGGAGGCCGGGAGTGAGGTACCCGGGAGTGAGGAGGCCGGGAGTGAGGTGGCGGGGAGTGAGGTGCCGGGAGTGAGGAGGCCGGGAGTGAGGTGACCGGGATTGAGGTGCCCAGGAGTGAGGAGGCCGGGAGTGAGGTGGCCGAGAGTGAGGAGACAGGGATCGAGGTGGCCGAGAATGAGGTGCCCGGGGGTGAGGAGCCCTGGAGTGAGGAGGCCGGGAGTGAGGTGACCAGGAGTGAGGTGGGCGAGAGTGACGTGCCCGGGAGTGAGGAGGCCTGGAATGAGGAGGCCGGGAGTGAGGTGGCCGGGAGTGAGGAGGCCGGGAGTGAGGTGGCCAGGAGTGAGGAGGCCGGGAGTGAGGTGGCCGGGAGTGAGGAGGCCGGGAGTGAGGTGGCCCGGAGTGAGGTGTCCGGGACTCAGGTGGCCGGGAGTGAGGTGGCCAGGAGTGAGGTGCCCGGGAGTGAGGTGCCCGTGAATGAGGAGGCCGTGAGTGAGGAGGCCGGGAGTGAGGTGGCCGGGAGTGAGGTGGCCGAGAGTGAGGAAGCCGGGAGTGAGGTGGCCGGGAGTGAGGAGGCCGGGAGTGAGGTGGCCGGGAGTGAGGTGGCCGGTAGTGAGGTGACCGGGAGTGAGGTGGCCGGGAGTGAGGTGGCCGAGAGTGAGGAATCCGGGATTGAGGTGGCCGGGAGTGAGGAGGCCGGGAGTGAGGAGGCCGGGAGTGAGGTGGCCGGGAGTGAGGAGGCCGGGAGTGAGGTGGCCGGGAGTGCGGTGTCCGGGAATGAGGAGGCCGAGAGTGAGGTGGCCGAGAGTGAGGTGACCGGGAGTGAGGTGGCCGGGAGTGAGGAGGCCGGGAGTGAGGAGGCCGGGAGTGAGGTGGCCGGGAGTGAGGAGGCCGGGAGTGAGGAGGCCGGGAGTGCGGTGTCCGGGAATGAGGAGGCCGAGAGTGAGGTGGCCGAGAGTGAGGTGACCGGGAGTGAGGTGGCCGGGAGTGAGGTGCCCGAAAGTGAGGAGGCCTGGAGTGAGGAGGCCGGGAGTGAGGTGACCAGGAGTGAGGTGGCTGGGAGTTGGTGGCCGAGAGTGAGGTGGCCGAAAGTGAGGTGACCGGAAGTGAGGTGGCCGAGAGTAAGGTGCCCGGGAGTGAGGAGGCCTGGAGTGAGGAGGCCGGGAGTGAGGTGGCCGGGAGTGAGGAGGCCGGGAGTGAGGTGGCCAGGAGTGCGGAGGCCGGGAGTGAAGTGGCCGGGAGTGAGGTGGCCAGGAGTGAGGTGGCCGGGAGTGAGGTGCCCGGGAGTGAGGAGGCCGGGAGTGAGGCGGCCGGGAGTGAGGCAGCCGGGATGGGGTGACCCGGAGTGAGGTGGCCGGGAGTGAGGTGGCCGAGAGTGAGGAGGCCGGGAGTGAGGTGACCGGGAGTGAGGTGGCCGGGAGTGAGGTGCCCGGGAGTGAGGTGGCCGGGAGTGAGGAGGCCCGGAGTGAGGTGGCCGGGAGTGAGGTGACCGGGACTGAGGTGGCCGGGAGTGAGGTGGCCGGGAGTGAGGTGGCCGACGGTGAGGTGGCCGGGAGTGAGGGGCCGGGAGTGAGGTGGCCGGGAGTGAGGTGCCCGGGAATGAGGAGGCCGTGAGTGAGGAGCCCGGGAGTGAGGAGGCCGGGAGTGAGGAGGCCGGGAGTGAGGTGCCAAGAATGAGGTGGCCGGGAGGGAGGTGACCTAGACTGAGGTGGCCGAGAGTGAGGTGGGCGGGAGTGAGGTGCCCGGGAGTGAGGAGGCCGGGAGTGAGGTGGCCGAGAGTGAGGTGGCCGTGAGTGAGGTGCCCGGGAGTGAGGAGGCCGGGAATGAGGTGCCAAGAATGAGGTGGCCGGGAGTGAGGTGACCGAGACTGAGGTGGCCGGGAGTGAGGTGGCCGGGCGTGAGGCGGCCGGGATGGGGTGACCAGGAGTGAGGTGACCGGGAGTGAGGTGGCCGGGAGTGAGGTGCCCGGGAGTGAGGTGGCCGGGAGTGAGGAGGCCCGGAGTGAGGTGGCCGGGAGTGAGGTGACCGGGACTGAGGTGGCCGGGACTGAGGTGGCCGGGAGTGAGGTGGCTGGGAGTGAGGTGACCGGGAGTGAGGAGTCCGGGAGTGAGTTGAGCGGGTGAGGAGGCCGGGAGTGAGGAGGCCGGGAGTGAGGTTCCCGGGAGTGAGGAGGCCGGGAGTGAGGTGGCCGGGAGTGAGGTGGCCGGGAGTGAGGTGGCCAGGAGTGAGGAGGCCGGGAGTGAGGTGCCCAGAATGAGGTGGCCGGCAGGGAGTTGACCTGGACTGAGGTGGCCGGGAGTGAGGAGGCCGGGAGTGAGGTGGGCGGGAGTGAGGTTCCCGGGAGTGTGGAGGCCGAGAGTGAGGTGGACGAGAGTGAGGTGGCCGTGAGTGAGGTGGCCGGGAGTGAGGAGGCCGGGAATGAGGTGCCAAGAATGAGGTGGCCGGGAGTGAGGTGACCGAGACTGAGGTGACCGGGAGTGAGGTGGCCGGGAGTGAGGCGGCCGGGATGGGGTGACCGGGAGTGAGGTGGCCGGGAGTGAGGTGGCCGAGAGTGAGGAGGCCGGAAGTGAGGTGACCGGGAGTGAGGTGGCCGGGAGTGAGGTGCCCGGGAGTGAGGTGGCCGGGAGTGAGGTGGCCGGGAGTGAGGTGGCCGAGAGTGAGGTGGCCAGGAGTGAGGTGGCCGAGAGTGAGGAGGCCGGGAGTGAGGTGGCCGGGAGTTAGGAGGACGGGAGTGAGGAAGCCGGGAATGAGGTGGCTGGGAGTGAGGTTGCCGAGAGTGAGGTGGCCGGGAGTGAGGAGGCCGTGAGTGAGTTGGCCGTGCGTGAGGAGGCCGAGAGAGAGGTGGCCGGGATTGAGGAGGCCGGGCGTGAGGAGGCCGAGAGAGAGGTGGCCGGGAGTGAGGAGGCCAGGAGTGAGGTGGCCGGCAGTGAAGATGCCGGGTGTGAGGAGGTCAGGGGTTAAGTGGCCGGGAGTGAGGAAGCCGGGAGTGAGGTGACCAGGAGTGAGGTGGCCGGGAGTGAGGTTGTCGGGAGTGAGGTGCCGGGAGTGAGGAGGCCGGAAGTGAGGTGACCGGGAGTGAGGTGGCCGGGAGTGAGGTGCCCGGGAGTGAGGTGGCCGGGAGTGAGGTGGCCAGGCGTGAGGAGGCCGAGAGAGAGTTGGCCGGGAGTGAGGAGGCCGGGAGCGAGTTTGCCGGGAGTGAGGAGGCCAGGAGTGAGGTGGCCGGGAGTGAGGAAGCCGGGAGTGAGGTGACCAGGAGTTAGGTGGCTGGGAGTGAGGTGGCCGGGAGTGAGGTGCCGGGAGTGAGGAGGCCGGGAGTGAGGAGGCCAGGAGTGAGGTGGCCGGGAGTGAGGTGGCCGGGAGTGAGGTACCCGGGAGTGAAGTGGCCACGAAGGAGGTGGCCGAGAGTGAGGTGGCCGGGAGTGAGGTGACCGGGAGTGAAGAGGCCGGGAGTGATGTGGCCGGGAGTGAGGTGAGCGGGAGTGAGGAGGCCGGGAGTAGGAGGCCGGGGGTGAGGAGGCCGGGAGTGAAGTGACCGGGAGTGAATAGGCCGGGAGTGAAGTGGCAGAGTGTGAGGTGACCGGGACTGAGGTGGCCGGGAGTGAGGTGACCGGGAGTGAGGAGGCCGGGAGTGAAGTGGCTGGGAGTGAGGTGGCCGGGAGTGAGGAGGCCGGGAGTGAGGTGGCCGGGAGTGAGGTGGCCGACAGTGAGGAGGCCGGGAGTGAAGTGGCTGGGAGTGAGGTGGCCGGGAGTGAGGAGGCCGGGAGTGAGGTGGCCGAGAGTGAGGTGGCCGGGAGTGAGGTGGCGCGGAGTGAGGTGCCCGGGAGTGAGTTGCCCGGGAATGAGGAGGCCGGGAGTGAGGTGGCCGGGAGTGAGGAGGCCGGGAGTGAGGTGGCCCGGATGAGGTGACCGGGACTGAGGAGGCCGGGAGTGAGGTGCCCGTGAGTGAGGAGGCCGGGAGTGAGGTGGCCGGGAGTTAGGTGGCCAGGAGTGAGGAGGCCGGGAGTGAGGTGCCAAGAATGAGGTGGCCGGGAGGGAGGTGACCTGGACTGAGGTGGCCGAGAGTGAGGTGGCAGAGTGTGAGGTGACCGGGACTGAGTTGGCCGAGAGTGATGTGGCCGGGATTGAGGAGGCCGGGAGTGAGGTGGCCGGGAGTGAGGAGGCCGGGAGTGAGGTGGCCGGGAGTGAGGAGGCCGAGAGTGAGGTGGCAGAGTGTGAGGTGACCGGGACTGAGGTGGCCGAGAGTGAGGTGCCCGGGAGTGAGGTGACCGGGAGTGAGGAGGCCGGGAGTGAGGAGGCCGAGAGTGAGGTGGACGGGAGTGAGGAGGCCGAGAGTGAGGTGGCCGGGAGTGACGAGGCCGGGAGTGAGGTGGCCGGGAGTGACGAGGCCGGGAGTGAGGTGACCGAGAGTGAGGTGGCCGGGAGTGAGGTGACTGGGAGTGAGGTGGCCGGGAGTGAGGTGACCGGGAGTGAAGAGGCCGGGAGTGATGTGGCCGAGTGAGGTGGCCGGGAGTGAGGAGGCCGGGAGTGAGGTGAGCGGGAGTGAGGAGGCCGGGAGTAGGAGGCCGGGGGTGAGGAGGCCGGGAGTGAGGTGACAGGGAGTGAATAGGCCGGGAGTGAAGTGGCAGAGTGTGAGGTGACCGGGACTGAGGTGGCCGAGAGTGAGGTGGCCGGGAGTGAGGTGGCCGGGAGTGAGGAGGCCAGGAGTGAGGAGGCCGGGAGTGAGGAGGCCGGGAGTGAGGTGGCTGGGAGTGAGGAGTCAGGGAGTGAGGTGGCCGGGAGTGAGGTGACCGGGAGTGAGGTTGCCGAGAGTGAGGTGGCCGAGAGTGAGGTGGCCGGGAGTGAGGTGACCCGGAGTGAGGTGGCCGGGAGTGAGGTGACTGGGAGTGAAGAGGCCGCGAGTGAGGTGGCCGGGAGTGAGGTGGCCGGGAGTGAGGAGGCCGCGAGTGAGGTGAGCGGGAGTGAGGAGGCCGGGAGTAGGAGGCCGGGAGTGAGGAGGCCGGGAGTGAGGTGACCGGGAGTGAGGAGGCCGGGAGTGAAGTGGCAGAGTGTGAGGTGACCGGGACTGAGGTGGCCGAGAGTAAGGTGGCCGGGAGTGAGGTGGCCGGGAGTGAGGAGGCCAGGAGTGAGGAGGCCGGGAGCGAGGAGGTCGGGAGTGAGGTGGCCGGGAGTGAGGAGGCCGGGAGTGAGGAGGCCGGGAGTGAGGTGCCGGGAGTGAGGTGGCCGGGAGTGAGTAGGCCGGGAGTGAGGAGGCCGGTAGTGAGGTGGCCGAGAGGTAGGTGGTCGGGAGTGAGGTGGCCGGGAGTGAGGAGGCCGGGGGTGAGGAGGCCGGCCGTGAGGTGGCCGGGAGGTAGGTGGCCGGGAGTGAGGTGGCCGGGAGTGAGGTGGCCGGGAGTGAGGAGGCCGGGAGTGAGGTGGCCGGGAGTGTGGTGGCCGAGAGTGAATTGGCCGGGAGTTAGGTGGCCGGGAGTGAGGAGGCCAGGAGTGTGGTGGCCGAGAGTGAGGTGCCCGGGAGTTAGGTGGCCGGGAGTGAGGAGGCCAGGAGTGAGGTGGCCGGGAGTGCGGAGGCCAGGAGTGAGGTGGCCGGGAGTGAGGAGGCCGGACGTAGGTGGCGGGGAGTGTGGTGGCCAGGAGTGAGGAGGCCGGGAGTGAGGAGGCCGGGAGTGAGGAGGCCGGCAGTGAGGTGGCCGAGAGGTAGGTGCCCGGGAGTGAGGTGGCCGGGAGTGAGGTGGCCGGCAGTGAAGATGCCGGGAGTGAGGTGCCAAGAATGAGGTGGCCGGAAGTGAGGCAGGAGAGGTCAGTGTGGAAAGGGCCTGGGGTGGTGCCATAGGGGCTAGGCCTCTCTCCTCAGGCTTATTGTCATAGGGCACAGTGGTAAGGACGGTGGAGTGTGGTCCATGCGAACCTGGATTCACATTGCAGTTCTCCCACCTGGTCGAGTGGCCTTGGGAAAATCATTTAGGCTCTGTCTTAGCCTGAGGCACCCCAAAATTACACCCTGAGAGTTAGGTGCTTATATTCTATTTGAGATGTGATTTCAAGAAGCAGAAGTAAAGGCGTGGAGGCGGTGAGTCCGGGCGGGGCACGTTCATGTGAGGTTTGCTGCCATGAGCCACTGGGTTCAGTGTCCCCCGGGACTCTCTGAAAGACAGTGTGAAATGCACCTCGAAATCACCTTAACTCAGGATGGAGGCACCAACTTCCTTGATGGCTGAAGCTCGCCCTCGGGGGCAGAACTCGCCACTCCCTTCCCCTTCGTGGCTCACAGATGCCTAAGAAAGCCCTCCGGAAGGAAGCAGGCAGGAGCAGGACCTTGGGTGGAGGGGCCCTCAGTGTGCTGGAAAGTACCACACTGGCAAGGGAGCTCAGAGAAGGATGAGGGGAGATGAGGCAGGTATTAACACTGCTATTACCTCTTTGAGTTTCTGTTTTCTTGTCTGAAAAATAGAAAGACTATGATAGTATGGAGGCTCCTCAAAAAACTGAAAAGAGAACTACCCTACGACCCAGCAATTGCACTACGAGGCATTTATCCACGGGATACAGGTGTGCTGTTTCGAAGGGACACATGCACCCCCGTGTTTATAGCCGCACTATCAACAATAGCCAAAGTATGGAAAGAGCCCGAATGTCCATCGATGGATGGATGGATAAAGAAGATGTGGGATATATATACAATGGAGTATTACTCGGCAGTCAAAAAGAATGAAATCTTGCCATTTGCAGCTACGTGGATGGAACTGGAGGGTATTATGCTAAGTGAAATTAGTCAGAGAAAGATAAAAATCATAGGGCTTCACTCATATGAGGGCTTTAAGAGGCAAAACAGATGAACATAAGGGAAGGGAAACAAAAAGAATATAAAAACGGGGGGAGGGGGACAAAACAGAAGAGACTCATAAATATGGAGAACAAACAGAAGGTTACTGGAGGGACTGTGGGAGGGGGGATGGGCTCAATGGGGAAGGGGCACTAAGGAATCTCTTCCTAAAATCATTGTTGCACTATATGCTAAGTAATTTGGATGTAAATTAAAAAAAAAAAAAAGAAAGACTATGATATACTTCCCAGGGGGACTAAATGACATAAAGTATTGGAAAGTTCCTAACGACATGTCTGACACGTAGTAGACAATCAAGAAATGGTAGGTATGGTTGAGCTCAGCACAAATGCCAGCTGTTCATAGAATCCTTCCTGTTCATCTCCGTCAAAGCATCCTGACTGTTTCCTGTAGAGCACTTAACATAGCATGTGATTATCTTGGTTATATGTGTGTTATCTGTCTCTCTCCACCAGAATGAAAGCACCATATGGGTAGGGTATTAATTTCTCGATTCACCGCTTGATCTCCGGGGTTGAGCACAGTGCCTGCGACATACTAGATACTCAATGTATTTTTTTGACTAGAAGAATTATTATATTAACAATAATAGAGAAGGACAGTTACAATTCTTTATTAAGTATGTACTCTGTCTGTTAACAGGACATTAAAGACCTAGCTGGATTCATCCGGACTCCAGTTGGGGCCCAGGGCTGAAAATAGTAGACACAGCTACATTCAGAGCAGGACCCAAGTCCATTCCTCCAACACGAGCCCATGAACTTCCAGGCTCTGACACAGGAAAGAGCTAAGAGTACTCGAGCGGGTTTCAGCCAGGACAAGGGTATTTGGGGAGAGCTGGTTTGAAAGCAGTGATTTGAAAAGATTGAAGATATTGCATAATCTTGCCTCTTCCCAAGGTCAGAGTTATAGAGAAGCTAACAAGGTTTAAGCTTCAGAGTCCTGTCCAAGGCCCTAGGAGGGTTATCTACAATGTGTTCATATGGTCACATGTTTTATAAATTTTGAAAAAGTGGGGTGCCTGGGTGGCTTAGTCAGTTGAGTGTCTGACTTTGGCTCAGGTCATGATCCCATGGTTTGTAAGTTCGATCCCCACATCAGGCTCTGTGCTGACAGCTCAGAACCTGGAGCCTGCTTCGGATTCTGTGTCTCCGTCTCCCTCTGCCCCGCTCCCGTTCGTGTTCTGTCTTTCTCTTTCTCTCAAAAATAAATAAACATTAAAAAAAAAACCCCAAATCTTGAAAAAGTAAGATATTTAAAATTCTTTTCAAAGAGGGTCTCCTCGAATTCTCTAAGCTTCAAGCCCCACAAAACCTGCATCCACCCCTGCCCCCTATCAGATCCGAGCTATTTAAGTAACCAGTGATCCGTGGATTAGCTCGTTTGATCCTGGCATCAATTCTATAATGTAGATGCTATTGTTGTCCCTTTTATAGATGAGGAAACTGAGGCCTAAAAACAGTCTTTGCCAAAGATCTCAGTAAGTGGTAGATCTGAGATTTAAAGTTTGTAGCCTATCTCCAGGGCCCAGACCCTGTGCCTTCCAACAGTGTATATTTGTTCTCTTGTCCGTTTTCCTGACCAGCCATGAGGTCCCCAAGGACACAAAGGCAAGTAATTTCTATTTACCCAGCCCAGAGCAGACATCAACATACGTTGGTATATAAGAAAGAGCAAAGCAGACCCTGACCTCCAGGAGCTGGCCTGGGACTCACCCTTGAGCCTTGGTGTACCTAAGCTGAACAGAAACAATTTCATAGAATGTCAATATCAGACAAGGCCACTCTGTGTTCATGAGGGACTAAGATACAAACAGGACCACTCCATACTCATGTCTGAACAAAATATGGACATTGTCCAAGCCACAAAAAACACCAACCATCCCCCTATTCTGGCTAATAAAAGGGACTATTGCTTCTTACTAATGACAGCTTTTACCTTACTGAACTCTTCCCCTCCTTCTAGATAAAATTAAGATCCCTGGTCATAGAATTACCCCTACTTTCGGACAGCATCCAATCCAGAGCAAAGCCCTCCTTCCTTCAAGCCTCCTTGAAATCATCTAACAGAAGTCCCGATTCTAAGTCTTTCCTGATACCCCTCTTTCTGAGATGGCCCACAGTTCCTTTTCAAGTATTCTCTCTCTCATTGCAAGGAGTAACCAATTTATTCAATTACAGGTGTGTTTCTGGTGGTCTTTGACCGCAATGGCATTAACACAGGTATCATCCAATGATGGATCATTGAGCATAAAATATTACTGTCAGGATGCCTGGGTGGGTGGCTCAGTCGGTTAAGCATCCGACTCGATTTCAGCTCAGGTCATTTCTCACAGTTTGTGGGTTCAAGCCCCGCATTGGGCTGTGCACTGACAGCAGGGAGCCTGCTTGGGATTCACTCTCTCCCTCTCTCTCTGCCTCTCTCTCTCTCTCTCTCTCAAAATATATAAACAAACTGAAAAAAGAATATCATTGTCAAAAGTTACAAAATGTTGCTCACCCCAAACTAGTTGATGAAGATAGAACGAAAAATAGGGGTTCCCTTTGGGGGATAAATGGTTATAAACTGGGAAGGGACATGAGGCAACCATTCAGGGTATTGGAAATGTTCCACTTTTCAAACTAAGTGAGGGTGACGCCAATTTTTTAAAAAAAAAATTAAGCTGGACCCTTAGTATGAGTGCGCTTTATGCACTTTATTGTATACATATTATAGTTTGATTTTATTTATTTTTTTTTATAATTTTTTTTTCAACATTTATTTTTGGAACAGAGAGAGACAGAGCATGAACGGGGGAGGGACAGAGAGAGAGGGAGACACAGAATCGGAAACAGGCTCCAGGCTCTGAGCCATCAGCCCAGAGCCTGACGCGGGGCTCGAACTCACGGACTGCGAGATCGTGACCTGGCTGAAGTGGGACGCTTAACCAACTGCGCCACCCAGGTGCCCCTATAGTTTGATTTTAAAAAGTGTTGTCCAACAACTTCAGCGGGGGAGGGGGGCAGGAAATCCAAACTAGTCACCTAAATATCAGTTTAGTAACTTAGCAACAAGGAGAAGGCTAGAGTGGGATGGTGGCCAGCTGGAAGGAAAACGTGAGCCGTTGGAGGACAGGATCTAGGATAAAAGCCTAGAAAGTCAAATGCTTGCTAAAAACTTAAAGCATTTGGGTTGTTTACCCCCGAAAAGACAAGATTGGAAGGAAATGCAATGGAACTCAAGTATTTTATTTTGCAACAGGAGTTTGGGCCCAAGACAGATCTTCCTAACAGTGACCAAAGAGGTAAAGGAGGCTGTGACGTCCCTGTCCCTGGGAAGTTTAAAAGTCAGTTGCCCAGCAAATACACCCTCCGTGGCCTCGTCTGGGAGTAGGAGACATAGGAGGTGTGAGCTGCCCCTCTCATGATTAGGGACTCTGGTTAGTGATGGCTGTGCTGGGCCAGCTGAAGAGCACTGATTAATGCCAAAGAGAGCATTCTCGGATCTACACTAAGCTTTCAATACTCTGCTGTCAGTGCCACCAACCACAGCTTTAATTAAATCCGGGGCTTAATTACCACGGTGCAAGACTACCATTACTCTTTCCTGATGAGTTTATCTTGGTTCCTGGAAGGATGGTGGTGGCGACAGTGTGTCAGGAGCAGAGGTGAGCCTCTGAATAGAAGAATTGAAAGGGACTCTGGACCCTGGTGACTAGAGGGTATGTGAGATGGGAGCCGGGGGGGGGGGGGGGGGGGAGCGGGGAGGGTGGCCTGTAGGACTCAGCACCTGACCTCAGAGAGCTCACAATTTCTTGGAGCGTTAAGACCTCCCACCTAGGAGATGGCACCAGGCAGTGTGAGGTAAGCCCCCAAATGAGAGGTGCACACGAATGTCCCAGCAACTGAGAATGGGCAGAGGTCCTTTGGGGCTGGAGGAATCAGGGAAGCTTCGTGGGGAGGAGAACCTAGCGGACCATTAAAAGAACAGGATTAGACAAGCCACCAGACAGGGCAGCACCCAGTGGAGGGAAGAGCACGACTTGAAGTGTGGAGGTAACAACAAAAGCCTGGGACATCTGAAGAATGGTGAGGGGGTGCACATAGCACATAGCGGGAGGCAGAGCAGAAGAGAGGAGAGCCCTGCCAGAGAAGCATGGGCAACACTTCTGGGGAAGTAGTGGGGAGCCAGGTCGGGGAGGATCTCCAATGCCAAGCTGAGACAGGGAAACCGAAGGGACCCCTTCAGACAAAAAGCTGTTTTTTTAATTTTGCCTCTTTTGGGCTTCTATTCTTGCCAGGACCGGTACCCCTGCCCTGCACATGCCTTATTGTATGTCCTCCTTGTAGGGACAAAGAGGAAATGGTATCTTTGGAGTCTTCTGGCACAAAAGATAATACCTAAGGCACTACTGGAAAAGCCATCATGTGCATATTTCAGACCACTGGCACTAGGCATCTCGACACCAAGACCCCTGGCTCTAAGGACTGAGTGACTTATGATGGACATCTGGACCCTGTCCTTTTTCTGACCAGTTCTTAGAGGTCTGAGAGGACACGGGCATCAGACCGCAATTGTCGATAAATCCCCCAGACCGCAAGCAAAGACAAGACTCATGCTCCTTTCCTTTCCGAGTCTCCCAGATGCTCTGTCTGTATCTGTTCTTCCTATATCTTCAATCAACTGCTTTTACCTCCTGCTGGCTGGAGGTTGATTTCCATCCTGCATGGAGCCAAGGATCCTCTTGGCTAGTCCTGCGGGACCCTCTTGAGGTCTTCAGACCCTGCCTGCCTGCATCAAAGCTAAGAAGCTGGGACCTCGTTCAGTAAGTAGTCTGAAGCCGTTGAAAGCTTTTAAAGTTGCTTGAATGATCCAAATTTCTTACAGAAGTTTACCAGACTCAAGGATGTGGCATCCCTCACACTCTTGTGTTACTGAGTGTAAAACATTCTTCACAATCCCTGTGCTCCTGGCTAAGTGCTGTTCCCTCAGTTCTTAATTTTAACATCGATCTCTAAGAAGCCTTGCTGACACCATCCCATTTCCTCCAAGCCTGGGCAGGTGCCCCTTTCGGGGTTCCCACACCCCCCATTGTGTCCCCCATCAGAGCCCATATCGCGGTGTTGTAATTGATTTGTCAGACTCTTCCGCTAGACTGTGATTTCACTGGAGGCTAGGGACAGTCTCTTATTCACCAGTGTGTCCCTAAGAACCAGCACAAGAGCAGCAAAGCGATGACGGATGGAAGGGCTGGGCTGAGGGTGGGGAGTATCCGTGATCACTCAGGTTCGCCCCTGTTCCATGTCAGTGAGTTTCTGGAGGACAATGGAAAAATCACAATTGTCAACAGGTTATGGATTTGGAGCCAATGTGCACTTAATTTGAATGAGCAGTCTCATACTCTCACGGGAAACAGAATTGGGGGGAGGGGGGAAAGAACCAAAAAAAGCTCCGACCCTTCTCCTCCCCCCTCCTTCCTTGAGAATAAAACGGAAGCCATTGCAATTTCTAGGCACGCCCGGGAATTATTTGAGGAATGGTGAGGCGGAGGGTTACTAACCGGGACTACAAGCAGTAACCCTCCGCGCGGGTCTCGTAATCGTGGTGGCGACGCCTCAGACCACCAGGGGGAGGAATCGGACCGCATCCCGGACCTTGGGAGGTTTGATCCAACGAGGCGGGGGCTGCATAGAACTCTGGGGCTTGTAGTTCTAGAGTCGTAATGCACAATCTCGCGCGGTGCACCTCGGGAGTTGTAGTTCCGGACAGAGAAGCGGGGAACGCTTTAAAGTGCCAGTGGTGAGTTCTGGAAACTACAACTACCAAAGGGCTACGAGCTCCAGAGTAGTTTTTTAGTTCCCGTCGGTTGACCTTCTGGGCTACTTCTGAGGGGTCAACTTGACTGGGTAAGTTGGATTGGAGAAAGCTCTTGTTCTGAACTGAGATGTGAGCCAACTTTTCCATCCTCCAGCCGGTTTTGGGGGCTGCTCGTCCCAATCCGAGGAAGTCCGCATTAATCCCTCGTCCTTTTCTGTTTCCTGTTCAGACACCTCCAGTATCCACCCGCACTCTTCACCCTCCCACTGTCATCTTGTTCCTTCACTCCCAACGGCCCTGGAGTCCCACCCTGAGCTCTGGTGCTAGGACCCACCCCCCCACGACCCCTCTCTGAGCACACAATGTGACCTCCCTGAAACCTGGGCTTCTTTATGCTCCACACCTCCTGTGTGCTTTCTCTCTTACCCTCACTTTCCGGTTTTGCATGGTGGTGGAAGGAGTGTCGCCATTCCTTCTTCCTAGTGGAAGAGCCCTGGACTCCCCCGGCCCGGGGTCTGGTCCACCTCGGCAGCTCACTCGCTGTGTCACCTTGGGCACATCAAGCAATCTCTGGGGCTCCGCTCTTGATTGACACAGTGAAGATGGTAATCGCTCTGTCGGTCTTAGGGTGAGGCTGTGTTGTGGAGCCAATAAGCTAATGTGTGCGAAAGGGCTTTTTAAACCGTAAAGCCTCCACAAGCGAGAGAGGTTATTTTTATTATAATTGTTAATGCTCTGGACCCCTCTTATCTTGGCTCCTTTTCTATCTCTGCCCTCTTGTTGCTCAAGCCTGCCTCTTGAGCACTTGGTGTCTCCATTCTCTAAGAGCAGGATGTTTCCTCACTTCCTCCAGAGCCCAAAGGTCTTTAAGGAGCTTTAAGTCTCCATAGAGCTTTGTCTGAAAGGAAGCCCCAGAGAAGTGTTTCTCGTGGACTCTGTCCTGAAATAGCCAGTGATGAAAAGTCCACACAGCTGGCAAAAGGGTGGTTGATTTCTGCTCACTGGAAACAGGGCCCCAGCAGATGGACAGCTGCATTGTAGGCACTGTCCATTCCTTCTGGGCTCTTGTGGGCCTTTTTAGTACACTGTGGTTTGGGCTTGGGTGTTTCTGACCCAAAAAAGCTGGGAGGAAAGAATCCATTTTGCCAAAGGGCTTAATCCAGAAAAAGTGAAAGAGACCTCGGTTGGGTATGGCGAAAGAGAGACATGGCATTATTCATTCATTTTTAACATTTTTATGGGCACTTGAAACGTACCAAGCCATAGGCAATTATCAACTTTCTTATTTTAATCTAACTAGAAGTGACTTCATTTTACTTATAAAGAACTTAGGCTCAGAGCTACAATCTCTGGTTCTAGTGCCTTGTACATTTCAGGTGCTTTATATACATTATTATAATATACATTATTTCATTTAATTCTCATCAACAACTTCATGAGTACTATTATTTCTCTCCTATGGGATAAATTATCAGAGGCTTAGAACTTAAGGAACTTGCTCAAGATCACAGCCAATTAAGAATTGGAATTCAGACGGTCGCCAAAGCCTTTTTTACACTATACCATATAGCCTTGTTTTTAGGTAGAAAAGACAGATTAAAGAATTGAGGGAGTTTAAATCAAAGCCAAATAAAGAGGTATTTATTGGGTCCTTACTACATAGAGGAAGCCTGATGATAGATGGTTTGGCCTACAAAGAAGTATAAAACACAGCCTTTATCTCTAGTATATCCAAAGAAATGAGGCCTAAGTGTGTAAAAAACTAAATCAGATTCATTGGATAAATTAATTCTTGCGAGTAGTTATATGCAAGGCACTACATTAAGCCTTGTAACCAGCAAGAACATGCTTCTAGGTGGCCATGGGGATTAAACTAAGTGAAATCTTAGTCATTATCATTTCATTAATATACAGTGGTGGGCTGGAACACTGTATACACTCAGTAAATATTTGTTGCATGCATACATCTCTGAATAAAAAGTCCTGTGTTCCCTCTGGACCAGAGGTTCTCACACCTTGCTGATGAGAAACATGGGCAGCTTTTAAAAACTGACCTCTGGGAATGAGGACCTTAAAATCTATATTTTTGAACGTTTCCCAGGTGATTGTGATGATAGGTTCAGGAACCTCTGAACTAAGTTCTACTTGAACTGTTCATAGGCAAGTCACTGATCGAAAACTGCTAGAATAGGCAGTAATCCAAGAGCTGTCCTAAAGCAGCCCGTGATTGGTTATGAGGTGAAGGATGTGGACAGTGCTTAGATTTGAGAGGAGGGAAGGTGGAAGGACTTGGGAAAGCACAGAGAACCGGTGATTTCTCTGGGCTTTGATGGATGGAATAGGTTTGCATGGGTAGAGAGGCTTCTAGACAGGTTCCACCTTGAATTGTTTGGATGAGCTAAACAAAGCAAATTAAAGACACCTGGACTAATTTCCTTGGAAAATTATATGGCATTTATTGGAAATGACTCTGGATACTTTGTGTAGGCAAAATTGGATTTTCCCATCCCCCTCCCCCCCCCCCCCCCCCCCGCCTTCCTTGGACATCAGTTAATGTGAGCCCAGGGAATGCAGATTCATTTTTGGGTATGCCTCACTCTGGCCAATTAGCTTTCATTTGTATTTATTTCCAAACTTAATGACCCCCCCCCCCGAAACTTTCCAGGACTACCAGTGAGTTCTACTTCCCCATCTGTTTAGCAGTCTAACTCCACTTATCCTGATTTCCAATCCCAAGCACTGTTCTTTATATGCAGAAAGACCAAAATCTTTTCCCGTAAGAAGCTAGTATCATTCTGGTCACCCAGTCCTGAAACCTGACTCATCTTTGGCTCTTCTCTCTCCCTTGCCTCCACAAATCCACTCCGTTGCCAGATCCCGTTGTTTCTACATTTCACTCAATCAACACATATTTCCTGGATACTTCATAAGAGCCAGATACTATACTGGGCGCTTTAAATACGTTATTTCATTTGACCTCCCTAGCAACCCTATGACGATGGATAGCATCCCGTTGTACTGATGGGGAATCAGGCTTAGTGCGATCAGATGCTCCACCCGAGGTAAGAAAGCTAGGCAGCAAAGGAGCTGGGCTCAAACTTGGCTCTTTCAGACTCGATACTGGTGATTTCCACAACCTCATTTCCAGAGTGGATTCCAACTCTTTAGCCTAGCACTTGAGAGACTGCTACCCTCCGTATCTGTCACACGTTTCTTTTGTCACCTCGCATCCGTCACTAATGACTAGCTGTTTCTCACGTGTGCTTTCTTACCTCTGTGTCTTAGCTCAGGCACTTTCTTCTCCTTGAAAATTAACTTTACCACCTTCTCCTGCCCTCCACTGGCAAGCTACCAGAGTGTGTTTTCTTCTCAGAACTCCTATGTCTATCTGATCTTCTTATCTGACCTTCTTTGATGGCCGTTAGAACTTGGAGCTGCTTCATTGTCATGTGGGTGACATGTGCCCTGTTTCCCTGCAGAGGCCTGCCATTGGTTACGCCCTCAACGACCAGGGGAAAAGCTCAGGGTATGAGACACGCTCATGCACATGCTCAGTTTCACTCTGGCTAACTGGTGCACTGACTACATCAGGAGCTCAGTTTCTTTTTAAAAAGAATTGGATTCTGGGGTGCCTGGGTGGCTCAGTCGGTTGAGTGTCCGACTCTGATTTTGGTTTAGGTCATGAGCTCGCGGTTTGGGAGTTCAGCCTCATGTTAAGTTCTCTGCAAATAGCACGGAGCCTGCTTTAGATTCTCTGTCTCTGTCCCCCTCTCTGTCCCTCACCTACTCGCACTCTCTCTCTCAAAAGTAAACATTTGGGGGCGCCTGGGTGGTTCAGTCGGTTAAGCGGCTGACTTCGGCTCAGGTCATGATCTCGCGGTCCGTGAGTTCGAGCCCCGCATCCGGCTCTGTGCTGACAGCTCAGAGCCTGGAGCCTGTTTCGGATTCTGTGTCTCCCTCTCTGCCCCTCCCCCATTCATGCTCTGTCTCTCTCTGTCTCAAAAATAAATAAACGTTAAAAAAAAAGTAAACATTTAAAAATAAGTAAATAAAAAGAACTGGATTCTACTACTACAGAGTAGTAGAAAGAAAATCACTTATTATATTCCAAAGGTAAATAGAATGACGTTAGGATTATCGGTTATTGAGTTTTGCACTGGACCAGACAGTTGGAAGTTGGCAACCAGGAGATCTGTGTGTAGTAATAGATACACTTGTGATGTTGAACAGTTCACTTAACCTCTTAGGACCTTGATTTCTTCATCAGCAGCACATGTATATACTGGGGAGGGTGGGGGAGGATTGATGGGAATGGTCTCTAAGGTCTCTTCTTGCCTAGACATGCTTGGACTTGAACTTTCTTTTTTTTTTTTTTATAATTTTCTTTTTAACATTTACTTATTTTTGAGAGACAGAGCACGAGTGGGGAAGGGGCAGACAGAGGGGGGTTACACAGAATCCAAAGCAGGCTCCAGGCTCTGAGCTGTCAGCACAGAGCCCGACGCGGGGCTCGACCTCACGGAACGTGAGATCATGACCTGAGCCAAAGTCAGCTGCCCAACTGACTAAGCCACCCAGGTGCCCCAGGACTTGAACTTTCTGATCCATCCCAGAGTGTCTTAAAGAAAACAGAATAGGGGCGCCTGGGTGGCGCAGTCGGTTAAGCGTCCGACTTCAGCCAGGTCACGATCTCGCGGTCCGTGAGTTCGAGCCCCGCGTCAGGCTCTGGGCTGATGGCTTGGAGCCTGGAGCCTGTTTCTGATTCTGTGTCTCCCTCTCTCTCTCTGCCCCTCCCCCGTTCATGCTCTGTCTCTCTCTGTCCCAAAAATAAATTAAAAACGTTGAAAAAAAAAAATTAAAAAAAAAAAAAAAAAAAAAAAGAAAACAGAATAGGGTAATGACCAAAAATCTGGGGCTGGGACTTAGCGTATTGGTTTAGATGCTTTTGGTTCAGGCATTAGAAATCTAAAGTCAGTTTAAACAAAAAGGGGATTTACTGACTCATGTAACTAGAAGATCTAGGAGTGAGTGGGTAAGGCCTTTCATGTATAGTCTAGAGGTTTTTTTTTTTTTTTTAGCAACTGATAATTTATTAAAGAGGTTGATTTAAGCGTCTGCAATGGTGACTTCAGCCTCAACTCCTGGCTCAATACTGATGGAAGTAATCCGCTTAACAGTCTCAGAAGGGCTGTGCAAATCAGTGAGTCGTTTGTGTATCCTCATCTGAAAATGATCCCAAGTCTTAGAACCTTCACCACAAGGAGTTTTTGTTGTAGTGATTCTCAGAGTCTTGGTAGACATCCAAACTGGTCCTTTCACTTTGAGATTCTTTTCCTTTGCGCCTCTGATCAAGTCAGCACATACCTTCCCCAAAGATTTATGTTGCGGCTGGTTAGAGCCATTCTCATTTGGTGAATTGCCACCTCTGGTTCCACGGGTGTCTTCCCGGTGTCTTTAAAAGCCATGGCTGCAGTGCGGCTTCCTGAGCAACTTGGTGAGTCAGGAGCAGGAGCAGGGCCTCCAAAGCTCTGCTGTAGCTGCGGCCACGTCTTCCTCAAAGGGTGAGATTCTTTTTTTTTTTTTTAAGTTGATTTATTTATTTTGAGAGAGAGAGCGTGCGCGCATGTGCACATGAAAGCTCATGTGAGCAGGGGGTGGACGGAGGCAGAGAGAGAAGGAGAGAGAGAATCCCAAGCAGGCTCCACGTGTGAATGCAGAGCCCCGCACCGGGCTCTGTGTCACGCACCTCACGAACCACGAGATCACGACCCAAGCCGAAATCAGGAGTCGGACGTTTGACTGACTGAGCTGCCCCTCATTTTAAGATAAAGATTAAGAGAGTCTTAATGTCTTCACAAATAGGACTCGCGTTTCTCCGATTTGCTCAACTCTGCTATCCATCCTCCTTGGGTAGCTTCGTCCTTGAAGTAGCAAAGCAGCTCCCACATTCCAAGGCTTTGTATCTGCGCATCACTCTCATTCAAAACAACAAAGAACTTTTCCGTCCTCAGGGATCAAAAGTCCTGAGCTTTGCTCTGAATGGACCAACTATGTCATGTGCCCACTTTTCATCCAGATACCGACCAGGGGACACCAAGGGCTGATCGGGCAGCCCCGCCCAAGTCACACAGGAAGGCAAGATAGAATGCATGTTGAGAAGCTTGACCATATTCTCCACTGTTAGAGCCACACTGCTCATGATCAAATTCTGGCTCTGTTAGCTGTATGTTCTTGGGTAATCTACCTAACTGGCAAACTCATCAGTTTCCTCATCTCAATTTTTCAATTAGTAATATAGCAAAGCACCTGGTGTCATTCCTGGCATTCCATAGGTGTAATGATGACGATGTTGCTGGTGACGATGAGGTTGCAGAGGGACAGAAGCCATGGCATTAGCTCCTGTTTAGGGAGCAGCCAAGCTCCCGGAATGTGGGCTAGTCCGAAGCACGCACACCTGCCACGTTCAAGGCTCCTGCTTGATCTCCTGCCACATCATACTCTTCCCCTATCACTGCCCTTTCTTGCTCTGTGTAGAAATGCTTTCCTTCCTCTCCCCTGCCTCCAGATCTTGCTCGTACCTCAAGGCCCAGCCTAAGTGCCTCCTTCATAGTCAGTAGTGTAGGTCCGTGCTTTTGCAAACCTGCAACTGAGTCTCTGCACAAGCAGGATCAGTAGGGGTTAAGAGCTCGGGTCTGCATTAGACAGACCTGGGTTTGCTGCCTGGAAGCAGTATAACTTGGGAAAGCTATTCAACCTCCCTGTGCCTTAGTTTCCTTATCTGTAAACGGGGTCTTCATAGGACCTTCCTCAGAGATTTGTGGAGAGAATGAAGTGACGTACTGTATGTAAAGAGCTTAGTTCAGTGCTGACACAGAGCCAATAATACATCTTAGTCGTCGTTATTCCTAGCCTCATGAGGACGCAGCCTGGGTTACATTCTACGTAGAAGTTACTGCTGTGCTGGGCACATAGTAGGTGCTGAGTGAGCACTTGGCAGTGGGTTTTGAGAAGCGTGGAAGCTCTCTTTCCTTTCCCCAACCATCTCTTCACCCTGCCCCCAACAACAAAGCAGCCCTTAAACCTTGGCAAAGTCAGGGTAGCACAGTGGTTGGTGTGGAAGACTGAACGAGTCCCTGACAAGGAGATGGGGTGATAAGGAGCAGTGGACACGGGTGGCAGATGACACATAGAATCAACAGGAAGCTAAGAGGAAACCAGCAAGAGGCTCTTCTATGTTCCACCCTCAGCCATCAAGTTCAGCGCTGCCCAGGTCGTTGTTTGTCTCAGCTGGTGATGAAATGGGGGTCAACCAGTCCATGGGCTTTCCCTGTGTCACAGGACCCCACCTCGTAGGCTGTGGGGATGTGATGGAAGGTCAGAGTCTCCAGGTAAGTGTCTCCGGCTCTGTCCGCACACACCCCTGCTGCTTTTTCCTGCACCATGACTTAATAGCCATTCCGAAGAAACAGAGAGCTGGTCTGGACTTGGTGATAGAGCCCCCAAGTCTGTCTTCCCTGACCTTTTTCTTTGTCTCTCCAGTTAGAAACCTCTCGGTAGCCGAGATGGGTTCTTTTGCCAGCTAGCAGGAAAGGGGGTGCGGGCTCTGGCTCCAAGGGCAGCTCTCGGGCTTGCGGCCTTATCTTTAGAGCAGATGCCTGATGCTGGGAAGGTCTTCAGTCTCCTGCTAATCTGAAGGTATGGGAGGAGGAGCCGTGGGCCATGTGCTGTTGGCCTTTGACTCCCTGACCTGAGTTGGAAGACATGCTCCTCTCTCTCCTCTCCTGCCTTCATCCATTTTCCCTCCTGCTTTGGTTCCAGACTTTCCCTCCAACAGTTCCTAGGTGCTTCTCTGCTGGCCCTTAGACTCCCCCTCTCTCTTGAGAGAGGCGCGTACTTCCTGTTAAGCCCTCACCTACTCCTGTGTAAAATGAGTGTGCTGCTGCTTCCAGAGAACTGCCCTGGGTGATGCCCCCCCACCCCCACCCCATCCAGCACGAGGGCTAATCTCGCTCCTGGGGCTCCTCCAGGCCTGGGCTCAGGGCCAGAATTGAAATCTTTCTGATCCAAGCACTGAAAATATTTTGGTGCTCCCAGATGTAATTCAAAGTATAGTCAGCTATTTGAAATCACATAAGCCTTACATGTACGCTAAAAATAAATTTGCTCCTTTCTGGACTTTCTGGGTGCGAAATTCAGGTCTATGAATTAGAGCTTAAGTTCCCCATTCTGGTGCCCTGCCCCGCTGGCACCTCAGATACCCTCTGAGTGTGTCTGATGGGAAGTCTAGCAGAGTCAGGCTTCTTGCTCTGAGCAGTTGCTCTCTTCTTTCCTACAGGGGAGCTTCTTTCGACTCTTCTATCCCTGCCAGGAGTCAGAGGAGACCACGGAGCAGCCCCTGTGGATCCCCCGCTATGAGTATTGCACTGGCCTGGCCGATTACCTGCGGTTTAATAAGCGCTGGGGGGGTTTGCTGTTCAACCTGGCTGTGGGTAAGGGCTGGCCTCCCCGCCCCGCCCAGATGCTTTCCCAGCTTCTTGGTTATGTTTCTAGGACAGATCCCTAGGCGCCCACAGTACCATTAGTTTGCATTTTCCAGCCCTTTTGTCATGGGGCGTGCATCAGCCATTGCAGTGTGGAGAATTGGGAGAGGATTATATGCATAAGAGCTTTGGTTATAGAGTTAGATTGTCGTGGATTTGAATCCAGACTTTCTCGTTTACAGTTCTTCCTTAGCTCTCCTCTCTCTGGGGAAAGTCACACTGAGTCATCTACTTCCCCCAAAGGCCCCACCATTAAGAAGTCTACCCACCGCCTTGGCACCTCAGGGGTTGTTCAGTACTTGTCGCATTTATCTTCCCATTTTCTATTATATTTGTGCTTGCTAGGGAAGAAAAGGGGAAAGAAAAGGTGACTGTTTGCCCTGGACTGCTCAGGGGCAAGAGGTGGTTCTCCAGTGAGGAGGGGCATGTGTCCCCACGCATGCCTGTGCCCAGGCTGCCCTTGGGAATACAGATCTGGGGCAGCCAGAGATTCTATAGCCCATGTCTCTGCCAGGATCTTGTCGCCTGCCTGTTAGCTGGAATGGCCCCTTTAAGACAAAGGATTCTGGATACCCCTTGATCATCTTCTCCCATGGCATGGGAGCCTTCAGGTAAGAGCTTCTGTCCCCCAGAACTTGTCATATTCCTCAACCAGTGACAGCAGCTGAGTCTGAACTTCTTCTCAAAGGGCAGAGAAACAGACATTTCCACCTGCCAGCTGTCTTATCTCCCATCTGCTTCCTTCCACCTTCCCTTAAAGGCCTTTCCCAAGCCCCTTCCACCTGGTGGAGTCTTTCAGCAGGCTTCTCATGTTCAGCATTTATAATGAAATAAACAACTTATTTTCTGTTCATATTTATTTAAACAGAAACATTTATAAATAAACACTTTTAGTCCTCTTTCTATGTAACAGCACGGAAGTATTAGGAGCTTAAGCCTTACAGAGTAATTTCTTCACTGGGTATGGAGGGACAGCTCTGCCATGGCACTGATCTAACAGTAAGATGGGCTCACTCCCTGCACGCCTGGAGCTCAGAGCTTCACCTGTGAATCTCAGCCACACCGCCGCCGCCCCCCCCCCCTCCACCCCATGGGAGCCTGGGACAGTGGTAGAACTCTCCGAGCCCAGATTTCATCATCTGTCGGATGGGGATGCTGCTCCCACAGCGTGGTTTGTGAGGATTCAGTTAGACTGGCACCTGGAAGTGTCCACACACGCAGTTCTCTGTTTCCGTATGTCGAGGAACCATGGGATGGTGAATGGTAAGATCTCTCCTACCAGACTTGGGTAGGCTCTGCCTGAGTTTTATAAGTCAGTATCCATTCAGAATTCTTCCTAGGAACCCTGATTTCTACATCTTGCTGTGTTACATAGCTTAATAACTATAGTCTGTGTGTTCCTGTGTAAGTTTGTGAAGATTCTGTCTATAGGTTCATTATCAACATATAAGTCTGGCTTATGTCCTAGAAGGTTACACATCTCAAAGGCATCTATTTTTGCCTCTCCATTCCCTAAACCATTGTCGACACGGTAGCCAGGGAGATCTGTTTTAAAAGCAGATAGGACCGAGTCATTTCAGCACCTAGAGCAGTGCCTAGCAGATGGTGGGTGCTCGGTGAATATTGTTAAATAAATGAACGACTGTCGCTTCTGTATTTAGACTTTTTAATAGTCCTTTGAACTTAATTCAGTTCTTGTCATGGCCTTACGTGGATGCAGGTCCCAGACAAAGTTTCCAGCCTCAGTTCTAACTACTTGCCTCACTCCGGCTCTTGAGACAAACTGATCTTTCACTTCTATAAAAGCACTATGTTGTTTTCTGCCTCAGAGCCTTTATCTGTGCTGTGCTTTGTGGCTGTTTCCGTTGCCTGAAATATTTGCTGTTCTGCTTCTCTCTTCCTCCTCTGGCCCCCCAACCCCTTCATTTTTGCCTGGCTAATTCCAAATTAACCTCAATGTCTAGTTTGGATGTCACTTTTAGGGACACCCATCCTAACCCCTGCATTACATTAGTTTAATTTTTTCAGTAATGTACTTTCATAAGACAATATCTAGTACTTCTCAGTACTTGTCATAATTATAATGAATTAACTATGTGTGATTTTTTTTTAATTAAAAATTTAAAAAAAATTTTTAAATTTATTTTTGGGGGAGAGAGAGACAGAGTGTGAGCAGGGGAGGGGCAGAGAGCCCCCAGGTGCCCTCAATGTTGCTTTCTTATTCAGTAAATTCAGTACCTGCCATATGCCGGGGCTTGTGCTGGGGTTGAGTATTCAGTAGTGAATAAGATAGAGTCCTTGCCTTCAGAAAGACTGTAGTCTAGCAGGGAAAAAAGTAAGAAACATCCTCATAAGCTCACAGGTATTTTATACAGACAGCAGGTGAGCACATGACTTTGGAGAGTGGTCTTTTTGGTCTAAGAATGTGTATGGAGACTTCACCCCTCAGTTGACCTGGGTGAGCCAATTATAAATAGTCATCAATAACCAGAATGAAATTCCTAGAAAAGGGTCGCCGGGGTGGCTCAGTCAGTTAAGTGTCTGACTTGGGCTCAGGTCATGACCTCATGGTTTGTGAGTTCGGGCCCCACATCGGGCTCTGTGCTGACCACTCAGAGCCTGGACCCTGCTTCAGATTCTGTGTCTCCCTCTCTCTCTGCCCCTCCCCCACTCACGTTCTGTCTCTGTCTCTCTCAAAAATAAATAAACATTAAAAAAATTCCTAGAAAAAAGGCAGGGAGGGAAAGGGACATGGTTTCCTCTTGTTGCCTGTGTGGCTAAATTCGGGATTGGAAATCCTTCCAGACCTATGGCTTCCCATCACAGGGAGGAGTATGTGTATTTAAATGTTACCTGTTTATTGGGGTGCCAGTGTGGCTCAGTTGGTTAAGCATCTGACCCCATTTTAGCTCAGGTCGTGATCTCACAGTCATGAGATGGAGCCTCACATTGGGCTCTGCTGAGCCTGGAGCCTGCTTGAGATATATTCTCTCTCTCTCTCTCTCTCTCTCTCTCTCTCTCTCTCTGTCTCTGTTTCTGTCTCTCACCTCCCTGCCCCTCCTCCCTCACATGCTCACACGTGCTCTCTAAATAAACACACAAATACATAATGATGTGCCATTGTTCCTTTGGTTTCCACACCGTCCTGTGAGGTAGGTGGGGGGTAGGTGGGGGGGGGCGGGATGCATATTTTACAGATGACCAGGCAGGCTCTGAAAGGCAGACTTGCCCAAGGTTACACTGTTTGAACTGGGAAAGGATCAGAAAATCTCTCTGGCTCTTACGTCCAATGCACTGCCTCCCTTGGAGAAGTGAGAGAAGGTGAAAATCAATTTAATGTCTGTCCTTCCTGACCTTTCTGAATCAGTTAGGATCCAAACAAGTTGTATTAACAGAAAAACTCCAAATAACAGTGACCTAAGCAATATGAAGGTTTTTTTTCTTGCTCAGATAAAAGAAAGCTAGAGGTAGACAGAGATGATACAGTACTTCCACAGTAAGGAAGAGAGCCAGACTTCTTTTATCATCTTGCTCGGCCATGTGTGGCTTCCATTTCTAAGGCTATCTGATGACCTCAGGTGGCTGCTTTCGCTCCTACCGTTACACCCACATTCCAAGCAATAGGAAGGGAGAACTTGCCTGAAAGTTCTGTACAACACACTGTCTAGTCCCATTGACTAGCTCTACTCTGTCCATTATAGTAGCTTTTAGCTGCATGTGGCTGTTGAACATTACAAATATGGCTGGTCTAAACTGAGATGTGAAGTGTAAGGTACACACTGGATTTCAAAGACTTCATATGGAAAAAAAAAAAAAAGAAGTTAATAGAATATTTCATTAATTCAGACATTCTTTTTATTTAAAGTAATCCCGGGGAGCCTGGGTGGCTCAGTCTGTTAAGCATTTGACTTTGGGTCAGGTCATGATCTCGTGGTTTGTGGGTTTGAACCCCATGTCAGGCTCTGAGCAGCCCGGAGCCTGCTTGGGATTCTGTGTCTCCCTCTCTCTCTGCCCCTCCCCGACTCACGCTCTGTCTGTCTCTGAAAAATGAATAAATCTTAAAAAAAAAAAAAATTAAAGTAATCTCTACACCCAGCGTGGGGCTCAAAGGTTCAAACTCATGACCGCAAGGTCAAGAGTAGGATGCTCTACCAACTGAACCAGCCAGGTATCCCTAATTCAGACATTTTGATTATATGTCAAAATGATAATGTCTTGGCTCTATTGAGTTAAATGTAACATATTATTAAAATTAATCCCATCTGGGTTGTTTTTTTGGTTTTTTTTGTTGTTGTTGAGTTTAAAACATATACCAGGGTGCCTGGGTGGTTCAGTCAGTTGAGCTGAAATCAGTCTGTTGATTTCAGCTCAGGTCATGATCTCACAGTTCATGAGTTTGAGCCCTGCATCGGGCTCTGTGCTATCAGTATGGAGCCTACTTGGGCTTCTCTTTCTCTCTCTCTGCCTCTCTCTCTGTCTCTCAGAAATAAGTAAGTACACATTAAAATATATATCTACTAGAGAATTTTAATTAATTATGAGGGCGGTATTATATTTCTATTGCTGGGCTGGAACTTAATCACACAGTTAAACCTGGCTGCAGGGGAGGCTGAGAAATGTCATAATTGATGGCATAACTATCTTGAGCTGAAAATCAGATTCTGTTACTAAGGCGGAGGGAAAAGTAAGTGTTTAGAGTAGGCAGCGAACAGTGTCTGCCATATTGCTTTTTTTCTGGGAAGTTGGAGGACAGACCAAAAAAATCACATGCTAACTGACGGGCAGATTTGCATATTACAGAAATAGCCAGAGTGTCTGTCTTCGAGGATCTGACCAACGAATTTGGGAGACATACAACATATAGACAATAAAAATGCAATTGTCGAAGTAGCCAAACTGTATTGGGGGGTGCTGGAGGAGATAAGTCAAGGTTCATATGGGGTTGAAAACATCATGGATGGATTTCCACATGCTTCTTGGAACCTTGGGGAGACAAGTGGTATGCTGGCCGGAGAAAGTACCTTGAGGAGGGCTATTCCAAAGGAAGCTTCCTCCATTCAATCTTTTGAGATGGTCACTAGCCAAGTATGGTTGGATTGGGGGCTGCAGGTGGGCAATTCTTTTGACCACTTCTCTCTTTCTTCCTTCCTGCATCTCTAGGACACTGTATTCAGCCTTCTGCATGGAGCTGGCCTCCCACGGCTTTGTGGTGGCTGTTCCAGAACACAGGTGAGGGGACGGCAGTCATAACGAAGTATAATAGATTGGATGCCTGCCGTGGGCTAGGATATAGGCTAGACCCATATTGAGATGGTACTTTTAGTCTTCACAACAACCACGCAAAGCAGGTATTATACTCATTTAAAAAAAAATTTTTTTTAATGTTTTATTGTTTCATTTATTTTTGAGAGGGAGGGAGGGAGGGAGAGAGAGAGAGCGCACGCATGTGCGCACAGGGGAGGGGCAGAGAGAGAGGAAGACACAGAATCCAAAGCAGGCTCCAGGCTCCGGGCTGTCAGCACCGAGCCCGATGCGGGGCGTGAGCCCACGAACTGGGAGATCGTGACCTGAGCTGAAGTCGGTCACTTAACCGACTGAGCCCCCCAGGCGCCCTTATACTCATTTTAAAGGTGAGGAAACCACGGTTCAGAGGTTCACTTGCTGAAGGTGACACCGCTAAATTGGGGTTCAAACCTATCAGTCTTCCATTTCAGGGTTTTTCTCCTCTCCTGTGTATGCCCCCAGATCTTTTTCCCTCCTGGCCAAAGGATGATCCAGGGTATCTTGGCGGAAATGGAGGATTTGGTAAAGGGGAGAAATAAGCTGAAGAGTGTCTTCTTGGTGTCTCTGGTGGCATGTGTATTTCAGGGACGGGTCAGCCGCGACCACCTGTTTCTGCAAGCAGGCCCCAGAGGAGAACCAGCTCCCTAATGAGTCGCTGGAGGAGGAATGGATCCCTCACCGTCAGATTGAAGAAGGGGAGAAGGAATTCCATGTCCGAAATTGCCAGGTAGGCTTGTGCCAGTTGGGGAAGGGAGAGTTTACCTGTCTTCCTCCTACTATAGTCACTAAGAAGACTTTTCACTAACCTTCTGTCCTGAAATCTCAGCCATAGTGGGTCTGAGCTTGCCACATCAGAGAAATGGGGTATTAATCAAGACTTTTACAATTGCAGGTGACAGAAAGTCCATTTAATCTCGTTAGGCCAAATGGAGACTTGGTTGGCTTATCCAGGCAGTTGTAAGTGGGGCAGGACCACGGGAGCCAGACAGATATGGTCAAGACCTTTCTTTCTTTCTTTCTTTCTCATCTCTGCTCTGCTGGTTGGTCTTGTCTGCAAACTGGCTTACCTTCTGAGGTTAGAACCGTAGCTCGTGACAGTCTGAGCTTGCGTATGTTTCAGCTCCCCATCTGAGAGAATTAGGCTCTTTGGGGGTTGTCTCCCAGTCATCATACCTGCCTCAAGCTGCAGGTTGAAAATGAAAAACCCTGGAGGGAGGCTCCTAGACTGGGGAGAGATACCCAAATGGGAAATTCCCATCAGAAGTACATTGATAGATTTGAGGGGAGCACAGTCCTCAAAGGTCAGGGTTAGTGGGCAAAGTAGGAGCAGATAAGTGCTAGACAGACAAAAGCAATAAATGTATGTTGTTAATAGGCATGTAGAATCCGGTACTAGGCTGATTCAAAAACACTCTTGCTCCTTTTGTGTTCAAGGTGCTTTCATATGTGTTGTCTTATTCGGTCCTCTTGACACCCCCGTGGGGAGGTGGGTAGAGAGTCTGTATGGCAGTGCTGACTGCAGTGAACTGTTAGGTGGTGCTTATGTGAGCTGCTAGGAGGTTGCTGAGCCTTTCTCAGGATGTGGAACCCACAGTGCTTGCTGAGATGTGGGTGGGCAAGCTATCCTGCATTCTTCCTTGGCTCTGTCGGAGAGTGAGATCCTTGCTGGATGATTGTGCGGCGTTCCAGCTCCCACCAGGACTGTCTGTGTTGCAGGTGCATCAGAGGGTAAGCGAGTGTGCACGGGTGTTGAAGATCCTGCAAGAGGTCACTGCTGGGCAGATCGTCCTCAACATCTTGCCTGGCGGGTTGGATCTGATGACTTTGAAGGTATGGCAGCCGTCGGTATGACCCTGAGCACACATATTCATCAGGACTTTTTTGGTTACAAATAACAGAAACCTAACTCATTAGCTTAAACTGAAAGAGAATTTATTGACTCAAGTAAGTGGGAAGACCCAAGGCAGACAGGCTTCAGGCCAGTGTAGCTAGATCCAGGGTCTCAGACGTTGTCATCAAAGTCCCGGCACTCTCTCTACCTTCTCCTGGCTCAGTTCCACTCTGTGTGTGTGAGCTCCATTCTCACTGCACCCCCCCCCCCCATCAGACAAGAAAGATGTTGCTGGCAGCCTGAACCTGTGTTTTTTTTTAAGTTTGCTTATTTATTTTGAGAGAGAGAAAGCACAAGCAAGGAAGGGGCAGAGAGAGAGGAGGACAGAGGATCTGAAGCAGGCTCTGCGCTGACAGTAGAAAGTCTGACACAGGGCTCAAACTCACGAACCACGAGATCATGACCTGAGCCGAAATCAGATGCTTAACCTACTGAGCCACCCAGGCGCCCCACCCCAAGCGTTTTTTCAGTTCAGCTCCAGATTTAACAGGAAGAGAGATTCTGTTGCCTCCACTATTCTGGGAAGGCCGTGGCCCTGCTTGGGTTACTTGTCCCTTCTAGATCTATCACTGTACCAAAAGGACAGCTGTTAAGTGGGGCAGATAGATTGGCCTGCCTCAGTTCTACCCCCACTTCTGGGTCAGGGGAACCTGAGCACCAGGACTGGCAGCCCTACAGGGCCACACGGATAAGGAAGAGATGTTTCGGTCCCCAGAGGAAGGGCTTTCGAGCCACAAACAACCTGCGTCCACAGCAGGCTAATTCCTTCCCTCAAGAGGATCTCAGAAATCCTCCCAGGAGGATAGACACTGTCTTGGCTATGGAATTTGCTGCCTATGAAGATACATTCCCAACCCCCCTATCTTTCCCACCTGATTTCAAAAATAGCTCAGGCTCTATTTAGACCACCAAGAAATCACACAAAAGCATGAAGAAAAAAATAGTTTTTCTACATTTTGATGTTTGTCCTTCCAGTTCTTTTATTTATCTATTTATTTACTTATTTATTTTGAGAGAGAGGAAGCCTGCAAGCAGGGGGAGGGGCAGAGATAGAATCTTAAGCAGGCTGGTGCTCAGCACAGACAACCCTAGGATCATGACCTGAGCTGAAATCAAGAGTCAGACACTCAACTCACTGAGCCACCCAGGTGCCCCAGGCTTTCTAGTTCTTTTAAAATGCATAACGTATACGTGTACATTTTTAAAAGCAATAATGTTATCATTTAATACAAGCTTTTGTATGGCCTTTTTTTTTTTCACTTAGCAAAATAGTCTGGATGTTGTCTTATGCCAGTGAATATTTTCTAGGGCATGATTTTTAATAGCTGTGTAATATTCCATTGCATAAGTGAGAATGGTGTATGTATATATATAAAAAAATAACAATTACTGCCTTATGAGTACTTACCGTGATGAGAGCCCTTACTCTCAAACTTATGCGGGAAGTATTATCTCTTTGCATAGAACGAAACCAAAGATCAAAGAGACTATCTACCCAGGGTGACACAGCTAAGTAAGTGGTAGGCTCAGGCTTCAAACTGGGGCTTTTGGATCCCAAAGCCTGTGCTGTGGGCCCCAAAACCTTACTACAAAGTAACTTTTAGGGGCACCTGGATGGCTCAGTCAGTTGAACATTTGACTCGATTTCAGCTCAGGTCGTGATCCCGAGGTCATGGGATCGAGCCCCACCTCGGGCTCTGCACTGAGCATAGAGCCCTGCATGAGAGTCTCTCTCTCTCTCTCTCTCTCTCTCTCTCTCTCTCTCTTTCTCTCTCTCCCCTCCCCCACCCCTCTCCCCCCACCACTCTGGCTCTCTGTATAATAAAAATAAATGAAAAAGAAAATACCTCGTAAAGGCTCTAGTAGCGTCTTCCAGGGCAGAGTATCTGCCTGGATGCCCAGTTGGCAAGGCAGAGATCTGAAGCGCTTTACCAACTATTTGATGTATGTCATCAACCCCCACTAGACAAGCAGGGTCCTGGGCACTGAAGTGCAGGGCTGCACGCCTGTGAGCCTAAGACCAACATTAGGCAGGCTGGAGTTTAGTTCGATTGTTGTATTTTGGAGAAATACAGAATAAGAAAAGCTAAGAACGTTTTCGTCTATCAGATTACGATCTGAAAATTGATTACTCACTCTTGTTGGCAAGACTGTGGGGAAGTAGAGATTATAGATTGCCCCATGCAGGAGAGTTTGGCGATACTTATCAAAAGCACAAATGCACATATTATTTGACCCAGCAGCGTCCACTTCTTGGAATTTATTCTGTAGATACTTGTACCCATGCAACGTGATGTACGTACAAGGTTAATCATTCCACTGTTGTTTGTAATAGCGAAAGCTTGATAGTATCCTAAGTGTTCTCCAGTAAGGGAAGTGGTTTAATAGATTATGGAACAATGGATGTATTAGTTTTGGGAATGTTAATTGCCGTAACTTGTAAGTCCCAAATCTCAGCGGCTTAACACAATGGAAATTTAATTCTCTCCCACGTAAAGTCGAAAATGGGTGCTCCTATGCATGAGCTAACTCAGGGATCCAGGCTCCTTTCAGCTCATAGCTCTACCCTCTTCCACTTGTGAAACCCAACTCCACTGTGTGCAGTAGTTCAGGAATTGGAAAGGGTGTAGAGGTTTGTATGAAACACTTTTTATGGGCCAAGCTTGGATGTGGAGATACCGCTTTCGTGCTCATTCCGTCGGCTAGAACTCGGTCCCAAGGCCACATCCAACTGCTAGGCAATAGAGTCTAGCTGTCTGTCCAGGAAGAAGACAGATTTGGGGATCAGCCAACTGTCTATGCCATGGTGAAACCCATTGTAGCTGTAAAAAGGATAAGAAAGGTCTTTATGTACTAATATTATTATGTACAAAGGTAAGACACAATGCCACTTGTATAAAAAGGGGGGGGGAAGTATAGAGTCACATTTACCTGTATGCATGTAAGTAAGCTCTGCAAAGACACTGAAGAAAGTTACCCGTGTAGGGATAGGTGTTGGGTAGCTGTGGGAAAAGGGAACGTGGTACACGGGTGACTTTGCTATATATTCCTGATTTTAGGGATTTATAAATATATTAACCTATTAAAAAAACCTGAAGTGGCCACCAGCCAAGTTGTTGGTCAGAAGGTACTGAGCAAGGGGGGAGAATTTGGATACAAAGCCTTGGGTTAGAAATTGGGGAGAGCAGGGGAGAGCATGGGAGCCGGGCAGAGGCTGGACAGCAAAGGCTAGAGAGATTTTCCGAGCCCCTTAGCAGGCAGCTGCAGTGGCTTTTTATATAACCAAGCCCTGCAGGCTTCTGTGGACAACCAGAAATAGATACTTGCGGAGCATGTTCGAGCAACCAGACTCACTGCTAGAGAAACGTCAGGACAGATGCCCAGAGGAAGGAGACCCTGAGTCTGTTTCTGGATGAGCACGCCTCACTTCAGAGGAAAATGACAGGTGGCAGGAGCTTTCTGTTCTGTCCTTGGCTTGGTGCACGTGTCAGCCTGTTGGACTGGCTGTAAGGCAGGGGTCTAGAGGCCAGAGACAGTTCTTGTTCTTAACGTGCTCTTACACTGATGGGTCAGCGTGGAATCACATCATTTATGCCCATTCATTTATGCGTGTGTGTGTATATATATATATTTTTTTAATTTTTTTTTTTCAACGTTTATTTATTTTTGGGACAGAGAGAGACAGAGCATGAACGGGCGAGGGGCAGAGAGAGAGGGAGAGACAGAAACGGAAACAGGCTCCAGGCTCTGAGCCATCAGCCCAGAGCCTGACGCGGGGCTCGAACTCACGGACCGCGAGATCGTGACCTGGCTGAAGTCGGACGCTTAACCGACTACGCCACCCAGGCGCCCCTTTTTTTTTTTTTTTTTTAATGTTTATTTATTTTTGAGAGAGAGTGAGAGACAGAGCGTGAGCAGGGAAGGGGCAGAGAGAGAGGGAGACACAGAATCCGAAGCAGGCTCCAGGCTCTGAGCTGTCAGCACAGAGCCTGACACGGGACTCGAACTCACAAACCACGAGATCATGACCTGAGCTGAGGTTGGATGCTTAATTGACTGAGCCACCCAGGCGCCCCTGTTGGTATATATTTGAATGTCTCCTCTGGTCCGGGTGTTACAGGAAGTATGATTACAAAAACAAAGGTGGAAAACATAGTTTTCAGAATTCCTGACTACAGAAAGCTGTTCAGCCTGGGGAATGCCTGACTGGCTGCTCTCCGGTGAGCAAGAGGTTCTTAACGTGCGGGTGGGAGTTCACCCACTGTACTGTACTTCCACATCACTCTCACTCTTTGCCTCTTGCCTCTGAAGAATTCCCGGAAAAGCAACCCCTCGTTTCTGATTTGGCTCAGTTCTCTGCTTTCCTCAGGGTAGCATCAACATGAGCCGCGTGGCTGTGATGGGACATTCATTTGGTGGGGCCACGGCGATACTGGCTTTGGCCAAGGAGACCCAGTTTCGGTGAGTTTCCCAGCGATGCTTCTGTGAGCACACACCATTCATTCAGCATGTGTTTGTCACACAAGAGTTATATACTAGGCACTGTTTTGGGGGCTGAGGGTTCAGTGGGTCTAAGATTTCATGGAATTATGTTATTGTGGGAGGAGATGGACTAATAAACAGTCAAATCCCCAGTCCCCAAGTGTAGTGAAGCAAATAAGAGGCCGATATGCCAGAGTAATTGGAGGTTTTTTGGAGAAAGTGACATAAACCAAGACTTAACAAAGAAACTAACCATATAAAGGTCTAGGGGATCATTCTAGGAAGAGGGAACAGCTAATGCAAAGGCCCTGAGGTAGAAAGAAGCTTGCTGTGTCAGTGTGGGAGAGGCACAGTGAGTGAGGGGGAAGTGGCTCAAGATGTGATCAGAGAGATAAACAGGGGCTAGGTCACAGGGCCTTTTGGCCACAGTGAGGGAGTTTGATTTTATTCCAGGTATGATGGGAAACCATTGAAGGATTTTAAGCAGAAAAAAAAAATCTTTATTTATTTATTCACTTATTATTTTATTTTATTTTATTTTATTTTATTATTTATTTATTTATTAAACTAATTGCTACACTCCACATGGGGCTCAAACTCATGACCCCAAGATCAAGAGTCACATGCTCTTCCTGCTGAGCCAGCACCACCCCCCTCAACCCCGCCCCGAGAAAAATCTTATTTGCACTTGTAAAGATCCCTCTGGCTACTGTGTGAAGAATGGACTGTGGCAGGACAAGACTGAAAACCAGGAGGCTAGTTAGAGGAAAGCTATTTCAGAGTCAAGGTCAGAGGTGATGGGTTTGCATTAGGACAGAGGTGGCAGGATGGAGAGATGTGAATTGAGTCAGGATATATTTTAGAATTTTCAGGACTTGGTGATGTATGAGGTGAAGGAAAGAGGAGTCAGGTTTTTCATTTTTGTATGCATCATCTGAGTGGGAGATGAATGTCCTTCATTGATATGGAGAAGACCGGAGGAACTTTGGGGGTGGGGTGCTAATCTTGGGTCCTTAGTTTTGCCCCAGGTGACAGATTACTGCTTGCCACACTGGCCATGTCTTTGAGTTGTGGCATCGAGGAACCTTTTCCTGACCTCCCATGCCGTACATGCTGTGTTCTCACATAGCTCCTTGTGCCGTCAGGGCACTAAGCTGCATTTCGTTACCTTGTCTGTTCTGTCTCCCTTTCTAGACTGGGAGCTCCATGAGAGCAAGAACTGTGTCATTTATCTCTGTATCCACAGCACAGAGCTAAGCACATAGTAGGTACTCAGTGAATGTCGAATGAATGAAGTACCTTCTGAGTAACCCAGGTCAGCAACCTGAGTAGATCCAGAGAAGGTCTGACCCTTGCTCTCAGTGAGTTTAAAATCTAGAAGAGTCTTTGGTGACAGGTAAAACTGATCTCTACCCAAGATCCTAACTGAAGTGTCTGGACCCTGGTACCCCCTTCCTGGCTTTCTGAGCTTTTGTCCCCCTGAAGGGAAGAGCCCTGCCCCTTCCCCCTCTACCCTAACTACTCTTACCTGGGTTTCTGCATGGCTATTCCAAATGTCTGGTTCCATGACAGGTGTGCTGTGGCTCTGGATGCTTGGATGTTTCCTCTGGAACATGACTTTTACCCCAAGGCCCGAGGCCCTGTGTTCTTTATCAATGCTGAGAAATTCCAGACAGTGGAGAGTATCAACTTGATGAAGAAGATATGTGCTCAGCACGAGCAATCCAGGATCATAACTGTCCTGTGAGTAAGCCCCAGGGTCACGATCCCCAGTGTCCTCGCCATTTGCTACCTAGCTGTGGCTCTCTTAGTTTCTTCTACATTATCCCTAAGTTCTCCCCATTAATACAGCACCTGAATACTTCCTGAAGTGCAAAGCCTTATTCATTCCTTTAGGATTTCCTAGCTGTCCGTTTCCACTTAGCTCTATCTACAGCAATTCCTTTACTAGTTCATATGACTGATGACAGGATTTACCTGTTGCTTTCTGGAACAGAAAGCAACTCTTTCCCCTGGAGAGGACAAGTGTGGGTCGGGGTGGACTCCAGAGATCTCGAACCTCATTTGGGAATTTCACCGAGTCTTTTGAAGACTGTAAATGTAGTAGCCCTTCGACGTTCAGGAGATAGGCCTCAGGAGACCTTGAACACCTAAATTCAGATACCTTCCGCAAACCATCTATATTCTGCCCAAGAGAAACCATACTCTTCACTTCCATTGCTGGCACTATCAGATGGTTTTCTTTCAGGAGCCATTTTTCACAGAAAGAAAATTTTTTGAGTGACTTTGAGATACGTACCATAGCTCATAAGTGGCACACAGTTCAGGTGCAGGGCTGAAGGCTCACTGACAGATCTCTGACTTGCTTCCGCCCTGCACTCGAGCCTAACAGAGCCTAATAGCGCAGGCGTCAAGGATCCCACGTTCTGTCTTAGCAAGACGACAAGTAACTACGTGTCACGGGCCTTTGGAATCACTCAGGTAGCTGAAATGCTAAGTCCGAAGCGCTGGAATGCTAGGAGTCTGCCACCCTTGCTCATCTTGGCGGGGCTGTCTCCCCGAGGGCCAGCCCTCCCTTTGGCTGTTTGTCTCATGGCAGCGTGACAGTTTCCCCAAGCCAGTCAGATGGAGGGTAATGGTGGCAAGGGAGGGGAGAGCAGTCGGGAAGGGGATGATTTAACTGTTGGCAGTGTATCACTTCTTAAACCGAGTGCTGGGTATCCATTATGTTTATTCTTTACACTTTTTCGTGTGCCTTAAGTAACACTTTTTTTTTTAATTTTTTTAACGTTTATTTATTTTTGAGACAGAGAGAGACAGAGCATGAACGGGGGAGGGGCAGAGAGAGAGGGAGACACAGAATCGGAAGCAGGCTCCAGGCTCTGAGCCATCAGCCCAGAGCCTGACATGGGGCTCGAACTCACAGACCGCGAGATCGTGACCTGAGCTGAAGTCGGGCGCTCAACCGACTGAGCCACCCAGGCGCCCCAGCACATTTTTTTTTTTAAGTCAGTTTTTCTGCATGATACCAACCAAAGCTTGGCATTTAGGTTTTCTTCCCTCATTGAATTGATTAGGAAATTGAGTTGGGAGCAATAGCCCAAAATGAACCTACCGAGAACTTTTCACCTTCGAATTAAATGTATTTGATATCAAAGAACTTAAATTCGAATCCAGAAACCTTCTTTTATAAGCATTTGTCCTCACTTGTCTGATTACTTAAATAAAGACAGGGGATTCCTTTTCCTGTTTACTTTGTGATACATTTCTGAAGAAAGAGGAGCTGACATGTTTTGTGAATGTTCAGGAGTCACGTGAAAGCCATGGTGTGGTGGTTTGTAATGACATAGGAATGGCCGGCGTGGCAGACCTCGCTTCCTCACCCCTGCACCTGCCCGCCCCAGCTAACTCCACCCTTCCCTGCACTGTCAGACGTTGTGTTCTAGGGGCCGAGGCAGCTTTGAAGCCAGGCACCCCTGTGTTCAAATCCTAACCCTGTCCCTTGCTAGCTGTGTGACCTCAGGCAGTTCCTTTCCTCGGATTCCGTCAAAGGGGAAATGCTTCTCTTATGAGACTCTTGTGAAAATTGAGATAATGCACATAAAACAGCTCGTACATGGTGAATGCTTAACAAATACTAGTATGCCTTAGCCTCCAGACCCATCCCGGTTACTTGTTCCTCTTTTCCTCTAGTGGTTCTGTTCATCGGAGTCAAACTGACTTTGCCTTTGTGGCTGGTAACTGGATTGGTAAATTCTTCTCCACTCAAACCCGTGGGAGCTTGGACCCCTATGAAGGTCAAGAGATTATGGTGAGGGCCATGTTGGCCTTCCTGCAGAAGCACCTTGGTAAGGAGAGAACTGGGGTTTACGGGGAAGCCATGGGGTCCCTTAGATTTCCCTGCACAGCGGTCTATACCGACATGTCCCAGATCAGGACGATTTATGGCACAAGGAAAACCTGAGCGAAGGAGAGGGTTATGTAGAATTACAGAAAGAACACTTAGCTGAAAGTTCGGAGACCCTGACTCTGTCTCTTACTACCTGAATGAACTTGGCCTCATCATTGAACTCCTGAGCCTTGGTTTCCTCACTGTAAATCGAACATTCACCTCTCTCTACTCCATTACTTGGGTCCTAACTCATTATCACTTACCTCATGTAGATTGTGGAGGTTATAATGATAAATGGGCTAAATTCGTGGAAGTGCTTTAAACAAAACAAAGCACGGAAGGCCTATGACCAGTGTCATACATCACAGACCAGCTAAATGGCAAGGCCTGTAGAGGTCATCGGTCCATCCTCCCACCCAGAGGAGATAGCCCCTTCCCTGCCATGTGGAGAGTGCTTCTCTGAGGGTCAGCCCTCTCCGCCTCTCCATTTTAAGACTGATACTCTAGTTAGGCTTGTTTTGGTTACAAGGACTAGATATTGACTCAGTTACCTCAAGAAGAAAAGGGGAGTTTATTGATGAAAGTACACCCAGCCCGGTGGGAAGCAAAAAGTTACAGGAACCCAAGTAGGACTGGCCTCTCTCTCTCTCATCTCTCTTATGAGGCTTAGCCTCATTTCCTCTCATGACATCTCTCTTTCTCTTGGCTCCAGTCTGTATTTTTCTTATATTCTACTCTAGTTTTCCTCTTGCCAATAGCCTCTGCTTGTTCAGTTGCTGGTCCCTCATAGCTCCAGTCAGCTCGAACCACTCATGGCCGCAAAGATGCGGCCCCCTCCCATCTTTGGCTCCCGCTGCTCACTGCCATGTTTCCCCGAATTTCCCAGACCGGATTCCCAAGAGAGACAGCTTGATTCTACCAGCTCATCTTTAGCTAGCAACACATCGTAGGCCACTGTCCAGCTTAGGCCCAGAGCTCTCTGGATCAGATGTCCCTCTCTGATCCACCAATGTTGTGCTAGCACAGTGTCCTTCAGAAGGGGGTCAGGCTGGCCTGGGTTTCCAAGGTTCCGCCTCACCCCAGCCTAAGACCAAAATGTCCTACTTTGTGACTCCTCCCACTTGCCCTGATCATCCCCTCAAGGGCTACCCAGAGGGGCCCCCGACCCCTTGCACATGGCAGGTCTTCAGATACTTTAAGTCCCCTATGGTGTCCTCTCTTGAGTTTCCCGCTCAGTAAGCTAAATGTCCCCGGTACCTGCGCCTGTTCCCCGTGCAGCTCCCCGTGTGGCCATTATTATCCCCTTCGGATGCACTGTTTGTCACCACACCTGGGTGGTGCCCCGACTTGAGCAGCTGGTTGCGGTACAGCAGCACCGTCACCTCTGTGCTCTGGACACGAGACTTCTAGTTGCGTGGCCTGAGCGCATTCACAATTCCAACCGTTGCCTAACAAATTCGGCTTGGATTGAGTTTGCTTTTAAGACACATCTGTTCTATTACGAGTTTATTGGCTTTTTGAACCTCCGTTTGCATTTTGAAATTTATGCCTGTTCATTTTCTCTTGCTCATTGTGTGAGCCATTATGCCTGCCTGGGTTTAGAGACTTCCAGGGTTAATAGAGACCTTGGAGCACCACCCGTCACCTCGTAGGAGAAGAATGGATCCATGAGTCTAGACTTTAATGGAGACTGACTACATGGTCCTCAGTCCACTTTCCCCATTTCCTACTGGCACCATGTCATTAGGTAAGAGCTAAATATGACAGGGGAGCCTACCATGGCGTGATTGGTATTTCCGCCTTTAATACCAATGTCTGTTGAGCTAAGGTACTTATTACGGAGACCACCAGAAGAGGAGACGGAAGGGAGGCAAGCCCTACACTGAAGGGAGATTACTGAGGATTTGCATTATGCCAGGCTTTCCACTGAGTACTATAGATTCAGTATGAGGTATAATCCTGAAGATGACCCTCTCCGGCAGGTACTTTTATTATTAACGCCATTTTATAGATGAAGATAGGAAGCTTAGAAAATTTAAGTAATTTGTCCAAGGTTATCTGGTTATTGAGTGGCAAGGCCAGAATGCAGCCTAACTTGTCTGATTCCCAAGCCCACGTACTTAGTTGATGCACTGTCCTGCCAGTGACTGATGACCACGATATATGTGCTCAGTCTTGAGGAGACACAGAGGGCAGGCGCCTGGCTGATGGAAGGGAACAGACAGCCGAGGAAGGAGGCTCCCTAGACAAAGTGACGCTTGTCTTGAATCTTTTTTTTTTAATTTTTAAAAATGTTCTTACTTGTTTTTGAGAGAGAGACACACTCACACAGAGCACGAGTGGGGGAAGGGCAGAGAGAGAGGGAGACACGGAATCTGAAGCAGGCTGCAGGGTCCGAGCTATCAGCACAGAGCCTGATATGGGGCTCAAAGTCACAAACCACAAGATCATGACCTGAGCTGGAGTCAGAGGCTTAACTGACAGAGCCACCCAAGCACCCTTGCTTGTCTTTAATCTTAACCGATGAGTACAATTCTCCAGGCAAGAAAGGGGCAAGGATCTTCTAAACAGAAGGCGCAGATGCTTGTATGGTCAGTTTTGAGAAACTGTGTTTAGAGTATCTGGCTCTCGGGGGCACCTGGGTGGCCCAGTCCGTTGAGTGTCCGACTTCGACTCGGGTCATGATCTCACGGCTTGTGAGTTCGATCCCCACGTCAGGCTCTGTGCTGACAGCTCGGAGCCTGGAGCCTGCTTCGGATTCTGTGTCTCCCTCTTACTCTGCCCCTCCCCCGCTCACACTCTGTCTCTCTCTCTCAAAAATAAAAAAAAAATAAAAAATAAAAAAAGAGTATCTGGCACTCGGGATAGTGAGTTGGTGGAACATACAGGCAGAGAAGTGGGCAGAAGCCAGAGGAGAAGCCATGTACTTGCTGAAATGAGAGTGGATTTTATTCCCCTGGCAGGGGACTGTCATGATCAGTCTTGTGTGTGCGAGCTGGCTGCATCATGGAGGACGGGCGATGGGCCTGTCTGAAGCTCTGGCTTAAGCAGACGAGAAGAGATGACACAGGGTCCAAAAACACAAAGGCTCTCACTTGCAACAATTAGCTTTGCAGCGGGAGAAAATCGTTTTGGTGGCCACACAATACATTGGCACACGGGAAACTAAGCTGAGTTGTAGTGAGCTGACCCTCTTCTGGCTCCTACAGAATACCTCTGGGAGGGCATATGCCACTGATCCAGGGATATTCTTTCTCTTTGTTGAAAAGATTGGTGCTTCTGGGGCACCTGGGTGGCTCAGTCATTTAAATGTCTGACTCCCGATTTCGGCTTGGGTCATGATCTCACGCTGACAGTGTGGAGCCTGCTTGGGATTCTCTCCCTCTCTCTCTCTCTCTCTCTCTCTCTCTCTCTCTCTCTGTCGCGCGCGCAAGATAAATAAATACATAAACTTGGGACACCTGGGCAGCTCAGTCGGTTAAGCGTCCGACTTCGGCTCAGGTCATGATCTCATGGTTGTGAGTTCGAGCCCCACGTCGGGCTCTGTGCTGACAGCTTGGAGCCTGGAGCCTGCTTCGGGTTCTGTGTCTCCCTCTGTCTCTGCCCCTCCCCTGCTCATGCTCGCTCTGTTTCTCAAAAATAAACATTAAAGAAAATTTTAAAAATAATAATAAATAAACTTTTAGGAAGATTGGTGCTCCTTTCCAATGAACTACAGGTAGCTTCTGTCTCCACCTAGTACTCCTCTCTACCGCTCTCCCAGAAGACTATTTCACATCTTCTCCTTTGCGAACCTCTGACACCCTCCCCTACCCTGTCTCTCAACTGATTAACTTCGCCTCCCACCTCACTGAGAAAATGGAAGTAGTCAGGACTTCCTCGAAATCCCAGCACCTCGTCTACCCACCTTCATGCCTATACTCAGCTCTGCGGCCGGTTCCTAGAGATTCCCAGTCAGTTGTCTGAGGCCACCCCTCCACTCACGTACCAGATTCCCTCCTTTTCCATATGCCGGCAGTTTTTTCCTCTTTATCTTCCATCATCAGTTTTTCCCTCTCTTGCTTCATTTCACCCTGAAATTTCTCTTTAAAGATACCTCTCTGGGAGGTGCCTGGGTGGCTCAGTCGGTTGAGCTGCGAGTCTTGATTTCACCTCAGGTCATGATCCCAGGGTCGTGGGATCGAGCCCTGCGTCAGGCTTTGCCCTGAGCATGGAGCCTGCTTAAGATTCTCTCTCTCTCTTCTCCCCTCTCTCTCCCTCTGCCCCACTTGTGCTCTCTTTCTCTTTAAAAACTAAAAAAAATTAAAAAAAATATTAAAGATCTCTCTTTTGACCCCACTTTCTCCCCTCTCTTCACCCCTTTTCCCTGTTCCTCCTAACAGCAAAACTCCTCAAAGAAGAATGTCCGTCTTTGCTTTCTCTGGTTCTTGTGTTCGCATTCTCTCTTTTTTATGTATTTATTTAGTTTAAAACATTTTTTGTTTATTTATTTTGAGAGAGAGAGAGAGAGAGAGAGAGAATGGGGGAGGGGCAGGGAGAGGGGGAGACACAGAATCCGAAGCAGGCTGCAGGTCCCAAGCTGTCAGCACAGAGCCCGACGTGGGGCTCGAACCCACGAACTGTGAGATCATGACCTGAGCCGAAGTCGGCCGCTCAACCAACTGAGCCACCCAGGCGCCCCTCGCATTCTTTCTTGAACCCATTCCAGTCAGGCTTTTGCATCCCAGTTCCCCATGAAAACTGCTTTTGTCAGTGTGGCCAGTGACCCTCACAGCCTTCCATCCGGTGGTGAACTCCATTCTTCGTCCCCTGGCATGCTCAGCAGCTCCTGACAGAGTCGGGGACGCCCACCTCTGTGGACCCTGGAGTTTGCTGCCAGGACACCCCACGGTGGGTTTTTCCCCTGCCTCGACGTCTGTTCCTCTTCGGTCTACTTTGCTGCTTCCAGGGCTCAGGGCTTGGACCTCTTCTCTACCCGTGTCCCCTGATGTCATCCAGTCTTGCGGCTTTAAGCGCCATCTCCATGCTGGCAAGTCCCACCTTTCTGTCGCCAGTTTAATCTCTTCCATGAACGTCGCATTTGTCTAAACCCACCACTCGACGTTTCTACTCTCTCGCCAGCAAAACCTGATTTCGGCTGCGGTCTTGCCCTTTGAGTTACTCAAGCTGTAGTCCTCCCTCTTGTCTCTGCTCTCACATCCCCCCTTTCCAATCTTTCAAGAATCCCCTTGGCTCTGCCTTCAAATTACATATGGAATCTCGTCACTTGTCCTCACCCCCACGACCGCCATCCTGTCCAAGTCGTCTCTCACTGAAATCACTGTGAGAGTGGCTTCCCTACTGCCACCCTTTCTCCCCACACGGTCTTAATCAAACAGCCAGAGTGATCCTGATAGAAAGTAAGTCAGATCTTTCACACCCCTGTTCAGAATCCTCCAATGGCTCCCCATTTCTCGGAGGGTCAAAAGCCAACATCCAGCATCCTGCTGGGCCCGTGTGATGTGGCCCTCTGGTCCCTCCTGACGCCCTCTCTGCTGCTCTTCTCCAGGCACTCACCCACTTCAGGGCCTGTGCACTGCCGTTCCCTCTGCCTGGAATGGAACACTGTTCCCGTATAGTCTCGTGGCTTCTTCCCACCTCCTTTAAGTCTTTGTGCAAATCTCACCTCAGTGAGGCCCACCTTGACCACCCTTTTTATTTTTAATTTAATTTAAAAAATTTTAAGTTTAGTTATTTAAGTAATCTCTACACCCAGCGTAGGGCTAGGACTCACAACCCTGAGGTCAAAAGTCACATTCTTTCATCCAAGCCAGCCAGGTGCCCCGACCACCCTTTGTAAAACATTGTCCCTTCCCTGCCTCCCCTTGCCCCGTCCCCCAGCCACCACCACTGCTTCTCTTATCTCGCTCTATTTTGTTTCCCATAGTATTTATCACCGCTTCCCATCCTATGTAATTTCTTAGGTTTATTGTTATACCTACTAGATTACGAGCTCTATGAGGATAAGGATTTCTATTTGTGTGTGGATGTATTTTTAGCACCAAGAACAGATTGGCACATCATGGGTGTGCTCGATGTTTTTTTGAGTTAACGAATCTGTAACACTTACTTGTTGAGGACCTGGTCCATGCCAGGTCCTTGGCAGGGTGCTGGGGATCCAAAGATGAAGGAGAGTGGTCCCTGCCTTCTGCCCCAGCTTTTGTTTGTTTTGAACAAAAGCACAGTGAGTGCCTGTTCGGCTGGGCCCCGCTCCCTCAGCCTGAGGCCTTGGATCCTTCCTTTGTGACTGTTGCTGCTGTGTATTTAGACCCATCTGCCGGGGCGCCTGGGTGGCTCAGTCGGTTGAGCGTGTGACTTCAGCTCAGGTCATGATCTCATGGTCCGTGAGTTCAAGCCCTGCATCGGGCTCTGTGCTGACAGCTCAGAGCGAGGAGCCTGCTTCAGTTTCTGTGTCTCCCTCTCTCTGTGCTCCTCCCCCACTCGTGCTGTGTCTCTCAGAAATGAATAAACGTTAAAAAAAAAAAAAAAACTTAGACCCATCTGCCCACGATCCTGGGGCCCTCTCGTGAATCATGTCCAGTTGTGCTGCCTCACGATATTGCCGTCCTGTTCTCTCCTGCCCTGCATCGAGGTGGCCCTGAATTTGCACCCACGGGCTAGCATGCCGAAGACTTCTTCCTGTTCAGCAGCTTTCCTGAGCTCGGAAATAGGCTTTCCGTTTTCTCACCCTTTCTGACCCAGGTGTGAATTCTGTCTCTACCACTTATCAGCTGTAAGGACCTTGGGTGAATCGGGTAGCTTCTGTGAGCCTCAGTTTCCTCGACTGTAAAATAGGGCTAATATAGTACTTAACTCATAGGGATATTGTGAAAAAGAGACAGTGCATGTTTGGCACAGTCTGTAGAATGAATTATCCTTCAGTAAATGCTGCCTTCTGTTACTAATTATTATCATTACTGAGTTGTCATGGGTTAAGCAAGTCGTTTATGAAGCACGTGTATACAAGCACTGAACGAAGTACAGTTATACTGCGGTCACCATCACAGCCACTGTAATCAGTCCTTTTGGTATCCCCGGTGCTCCTCTCAAGGCTGACCCACTAAATCCATGGTAGCTACTCTTTGATCTAACCTGGCAAAGATTGACTTGACCGTCCTGTTTTTTTCCCCATTCAGACCTGAAAGAGGACTATGACCAGTGGAACAGCCTCATTGAAGGCATTGGACCGTCGCTCATCCCAGGGGCCCCACACCATCTGTCCAGCCTGTAGGCACAGCTGGCCATTTGTGAAAGGTCACTGAGCTGAGTTCCCATTCGGGGCCTGCCCAGGGACACCCGTAGCCTCCTATCGAGAAGTGGCTGATGGTGACCCTTCTTCGCAGATTAAGAGGATGAAATCACACTGCTGATTAGATAACTGGGTACTTTGATCTTGGACTTGTTGATCTCCAACTCATGCTGGGGTGTGGCTCGCTTACTGATTGGCAAACTGACTTTCTGGGAACTGAACCCTGATGGTGTGGGGAACAAGCAGTGGGGTAGAGTTGGTGGGGGGGTGGGGGGGTGCTTCCAGCCCCAGGCTCTATTAACCCAGTGGCCTACTCCCTCACCTCGGGCCAGTGTGGCTTCTGCAGTGGAAGGAAGGAAGCCAAAGGATGGAGTGAAATTTCCACCTTCAGGACCTCTAGCCCAGCCTCGCACTGTCTCCTCCCACCTCTCTGCCTTCTCCCTCCCCAGGGCCACTTGGTAGGTTCTGATCACTTTAGGTAACTTCCTAGGATAGAGACCACCGTTTTCTGTTTATTTTCAAGCCTTCTTGTTGCATGAAACATCAGGACTCAGACTTGTGAGCCCACGGAGGAGGGCAGAAGCATTGTCCTCACAGCCTAGGGAGGGAAGCGCAGTCCACACTGGTATCGCAGAAGTTTCTGGATGTCATGGACTTTTGCTAAAAATGTATCTTGACAAGAATCAACACAAGTTGGTTGAGATGGAAAAGATAGATTAACACCATTAAGTGGCCTTTTGAACAGGCCCTTGCCACAAGAGGGAGGTAGTTTGGTTGGTTAGAATTCAGGCAACCACCCCTGGAGAGGTCTAGGGACTCTTTGGTCTTGCCCCTTACGTCAGATACCATGAGCCTCCAACTTGCCTGGAATCAGGGTGCTGTAGTCTGTTTTCTGGCTCTGAGGCCCTAGCCTCAAATGTAAGTCAAGATATAGACTGAATTTCCATTCTGTTCCATTTATAATATGAATGATATTAATACTCATGTTTGCCTAATGATATGTTGGAATATTTTCTTTATTTAATCTGCATTAGAGCAAGATGGCGAGCCATCTGGAAGTAACTTTTCCTTCTGTCTTTCTTTGTTCACTTACCACTTATGCCCATGTGGAAAAAGACTTTAAAAGGAAAGGAAATCTTCCTGGGGATCGAATTCAAAGTTGTCTGGGAACATCAACCTGAAACCCTCCTCTCCACTACTCTAGACTTCATACCTCAGCCCAGGTAGTAGAGGACCCCAGATGAGGCAGGAGCAAAGGGGAAATGCATCTACACAGTAGGTCCAAGGTCAGTGCCACCAAAGCAAGCTGGAACCATGTCTTCCATCTTGTGACAGCTCTTCTCTCTAAGATGTGAAGCGTCAGCTCCCCTGAGGCTGTGGACCTTGGGAGGATCTATGAATTCCAGTGAGACAGAGCATAAGGAGAATATCATTTCAGTGCTGGGCTCTAGAATTCTGTATCCTGGTTTTGAGTCCTGACTCTACCACCACTGAGTAAATTTGAGCAAATTATGTTCTCTTTCCATTCTTAGTTCCTGAGTTTCTAAAATGGGGATCTACATCATGAATTGTTAAGAGGATTAAGTGTAAAGATGAGTGACCCAAGGCTCATTTAAAAGTATGTTTCTGGGGCACTGGGTGGCTCAGTTGATTAAGCGTCCCACTCTTAATTTCCGCTCAGGTCATGATGTCATGGTTCTTGAGTTTGAGCCCCATGTAGGGCTCTGCGCTGACAGCATGGAGCCTGCTTGGGGTTCTCTCTCTCCCTTTGCCCCTCTCCCCTGCTCTCCCTCAATCTCTTTCTCAAGAGTAAATAAACATTTAAAAGTAATTAAATAAAAGTATGATTCCTACTTTCTGAATATGTGAGATTTTTGTAGTTATCTTCTAACTGTTGTTTTCTGGCTTAATTGCTTTGTGGCCAGAGAAAATAACCCATATGGTGTTCATCCTTCAGGATTTGTGGAAACTTGCTTTTTGGCCCAGTATAAGGTCAGTTTTGTAATTTAAATGATTTAAAAGACTATATATAAGGAGTTTTGGCTTGCTTTTTTACTCAACAACACATTATGGACTTCCTTCTAGGAGAATGCATACAGATATTTAATAGAGCCTTCCAACCCCCGTATGGGGACCAGAGCCCCTCCACACTCGCAGAACCAGTATCTACTGGTTCTTGAGCCTGGGGCTGGTTCTGCAGATGCTGAGGGGCCAGTTCTGGCAGCATGAGCACATGAGACCCAACTGCTACCTTAGGCAAATAAAGAATGCAGATACATTTTGTAAAGAAGGTTCTCAGAAATTGGATCTATTTCCTCCACTCAGTTCATGTTCTGGTAATGACTCATTTATCCAGCAACGTTGGAGTAGGTGAATTTTTATATAACTGAAAATTATCCTGTAAGCTACAGAATATAATATTGACTTTTTTTTTTTTTTAAGTAATCTCTACATCCAACACGGGGCTTGAACTCACAACCCCAAGATCAAGAGTTGCGTGCTCTACTGACTGAGGCAGCCAGGCACCCCCAATATTGACTATTTTGAATATCAATCTACCAAAAAGATAATGCAGTTACTTCTTAATGTGAACTGACCTCATTTAACTTTTTAGGATGTTTCTATTAAGATAAACCAGATTATATGGTAGTAACAAGCAACCCCAAACAGCAACAAAAGTTTATTTCTTGCCCATGTTCTTGTTCTCTGTTGGTTGGCTAGAAACTCTGCCTTGTGTCTTTTTTACCCTCATAAGACACAGAGGATCTATGAATTCCAGTGAGACAGAGCATAAGGAGAATATCATTTCAGTGCTGGGCTCTAGAATTCTGTATCCTGGTTTGGGTACAGTGGGGACAGTGGAGCTGCCACTGTCTGAAAGCGTCCTTTGCTGGTTGCCACGGGCACCCATTAGCTCTTGAAGCTTCTGCCCAGAAGTGCCACTCACTATTTCCATTCATGTTTCGTTAGCCAAAACTAGTAATCCGCCCATACCTAACATCCCATACCATACCCAGAGAGCCGACCTATCTGTGACCAGGTCTAATGTGTGAGCAGTGGCGCACCGTTATCTGTAAAGATGTGGATAGCTGTTTGCACCTATCCTGTGTGGTCCCCAGCAGCTGTCCTCCTCGTTCTTTTGGTTGCTTTTCAGAGTTTGTGTTTGTCTCCCTTGTAGTCAGACTGCCAGCCATCACTCTTCTTTGCCTTTCTTGCGCCAACCCCTCTTCACTTGATTTGTGACTTGTGGTCAGCCACATTATTTACAACTGTCTAAAGGAAAACTAGGTAGTCCCAGAGGGCTTTAGAGACTTCTGCAGTCAAAACGCACTGCCTTTAGCCCTTGGACTTTATAATCCTTCCTTTGACTGCCCAGAAGGGATATCACAAGGCCTTTGGTCTTTTGTCCTGGATTTTTGTTAGCTCCCAGGGTATCAGAAGACACCAGATAAATGGCCTTTAGATAAGTAAGATGATCCGGCATATTATTTGGCGTTTGCTGGTAAATTACATGCTAGCGAATCCTTTCCAAAAGCAAAGATGTCTCAGATTTCTCTTGTGTCTTGTTTCCCATCCCGTTATTCAACTACACCCATGGAAGCCTCCTAGTGGTGTTTTGTGAAGTCTCTGTGCAGGGCATGGTGCATCAGTGAGGAGGGAGGGGTAGTAAGCACAGACTGGAATGAGAGTCCTCATCCCTCCCGCTTCCTGGACTTGTCAGGCTGAGGCTGGTCGGGCTCTGGCTGTGCCTGCAGCACAGCCCCCAGGTACATTTCTAGTATACGTCCTGACATGCTGTCTGCTTGCTCATCCTCAAGAGGACTACTAGGCTCTTGAAATGTCAGTCGATGAACTCCAACTCCATGTGTTGGCCTTGTGTGGGACTACATCTGCTCCCCTTTTCTGCTGGGACACCACTTACCCCTGGGCCTGCAAACTGACAGAGGGAGGGACAGAAGAAGCCATACTCTGTACTCAGGACCCATCCTCCTTAAGAAGCTTACTTTCTGTCCCGTCACAACCACACACAGATACCAAGTGTCCCTGGCCATTGCTGCGTAGCAAAGTAGCAATGATGAGGTTCATCATCACAGCCTGGGCTAACGGGCCCTTCCTGTGAATCTAAGACTATGTTCAGGGCTTTACATGTGTCATCTCGCTTCTCACAGTAACCCCCTGAGGTGAGGTGCTATTGGCCTCATTTCATGTATGAGGAAACAAGAGCCTTAGAGAAGTGACTCGATCAGCAATCACAGCAAGAATTTGGCAAAGCTGGGATTTCGGCGTCACAAGCCAAGCTCCTCATCACTGAGCCGTACTGCCAGATACACATACTCAGTTTTGCACCTGCTTCTGTCTTTTTAAACTGTCAGGGTATGAAGAATGCAATTTCATGAGAAATTGAATCAAAAATACGAAACTCCACGGGGCACCTGGCTGGCTCAGTCGGTGGGGCATAGGACTCTTGATCTTGGGGTTTTGAGTTCAAGCCCCATGCTGGGTGTAGAGATTACTTAAAAATAAAATCTTGGGATGCCTGGGTGCCTCAGTCAGTTAAGTGTCTGGCTCTTGATTTTGGCTCAGGTCATGATCTCACAGTTCGTGGGTTTGAGCCCCAATTGGGTCCTGTGCTGACAGTGTGGAGGCTGCTTGGGATTCTGTGTCTCCCTCTCTCTCTCTCTCTCTCTCTCTCTCTCTCTCTGATAAATAAACAAATAAATAAATAAAATTTTAAAAATCTTGGGGAAAAAACCCCAAACTCAAAAAAAAAAAAAAATTCAAACTCCAGCAATTTCTATATGACATGTATTTAGATTCCGTGACATCCTCAGCATTATTTATTGAGAAATGGGTTGGGGGAGAGAAATGCCTTTCACCGAGGACTGTGGGTGGGTCAGGTGCCCAGTTAGTTTGATTTATGAGGAAAGCAGTTCAGGTGTTCAGAAGATGGTCTTTGAAATCAGACACCCCCAACCCCAGTAGCCCTGTGACTTCATGCTGTTTATTCGGTGAACTTTGTTGCAAAATGAGAATTCTAATAGTATTTACCTCTTGGAGTTGTGGTGGTAATTAAATGAAGTTAATGCATGTAAAGCGCTTAGCCCGGTATCTATACGAGGGCTTAGTGAACATGACCTATGACTGGCATTGTTTTCCTTGCTCCTCCTCACGTGTCTGTGAGGTCAGGTATCATTTGCCCTTCGCTGAGTGGACCCCACTGGTCCTGGTCTAAGTTCTTACGCCAGCCTGTCCGGTTCCCCAGGCCCCTCCCTTGCAAGAAGCCTGCTCACTGCCACCCAGCTGCTTCCACTGTGTGAGGATAGATCCACTGGATGAAGAGACAGTTCCGTTCTCTTTGCCCTGATTTCCCTGCTCCGCACATCAAAGCTCAAAGCCCACGCTGCAGGTGTAGCCTCTCTTCACCACCAGGGAGAGTCTCCGCTCCTAGGTTCTGGTCTGGGTTTGAGTTTCACACCTGATCATCCGAGCACACAGGTCTATGCACCGGCTGTAACCCAAAGGTGGGCGAGTCAGAGGTCTGCGTAGAGGTTAGTCGGAGGGAGGAGGACCTGGGGGTGGGGAGTTTGTGGCAGAGGCTAGTTGCAGGAATTATCGTCTGCCGTGTTGGAGGCGGGCGTGGGGGGGTTAAAGCGCCCTGTGACCTCCTCGGGAGACACTCCTCCAGCTCTCCCCCCTCACTGCCTGCTCTGATTTCCCCCCAGGTTCTCTTGTGTCCTCCCACCGGCCGGTTGCCAGGACCTTTGAGGCTAGTCTCCCGGCCGCTCACCCCTGGACTCATTTTTACAGTCTCCTGGACTCCAGTCCCTTTCCCCCTGCGTCCTGTTGCCAGATCCGCCGACAACACTACTTTTGTTTCAAAACGCCAACCTGGCAAGGGGGTCTGATGGGAAGAGGACCAAACTGCTTGTTTGGAGCCCAGGGTTTTTGTCTCGGCTCTCAGTCACCGTCTCTCTTGTCACCGTCTTTCTTGCTCAGCGCCTTTCCTCTTGTGAGTTCAGTTTCCCTGCCTGTAAATTGGGATGCGGGGTGGTGGGTGTTGACTTGGCTGATCCCTGAGGCCCGTGCAGTTGTGCTGTTTCCTGGCTCCGTCACGGAGTGGATTTTCCTGTGGGATGACATCTCACCCCCTCATCGCGCCTGGTCCTGCCCTGCCCCTCCTGTCCTCTGCTTCTTACCACACACTTTTCCCACAGTCCCCCTCAAGTGTGTGCCCACCCATTCCCCAGACGAACACGCATGCCCTTTCTCACGATGTTTTCTTCCCAGTCTCCTCCCTGTACATCCAAGTACTGCTAATCTTTTAGGCCCCATTTGAGCTCCTGCTCTTCTGTGAAAGCCTTCCTGCTTAGACTCACCTAACGTTTGATCTCTTGGCCTCCTGCTCCCCAAGAGAAACACATCCGTGCCATATTTAGTATTGCAGTTAATGACGTTATTCCAGGAGTAGGACCCATCTGTTGCGCAGGACAAGCATCCTCCTGTTGACTGACATGGGGAGCAGGGATCACCGTCCCCTCCCCTCTTGTCCGCCTGATCAGCAGGCTGCTTGTTTCCCAGGCAGACTTGGGAACAGCTGGTGTTCACCCAGCCCTCCGATGCCTCCAGCTGCCCCTGCTTCCTTTTCTTGGGGTTTTCCCAGATCCCAAGTGTGGGGCCCGGGGCAGACCCAGTGGCACTGCGGCCGAGGGCAGCTGGAGCGAAAGGAGATCTGGAGATACTTGGACACGTAGCGTTTGAGAGTTAGAAGGAGGGCAACACTGAGCACAAGTCATACCGATACTGAAAATGAGGGAAAGTTTGCCAGCTTATTTTTCCCATCTTGCTTTCACCTAAAAAAAGAAGCTGCTCAGAAACACAGTCCTCCTCAGCCTGCTAAGCCAGATGGTCCCTAGATGCACAGCCTGCCAAGAGTGCGTGCATAATTCTTCATTTTCATGGTGTCACATCCAGGTCTGAATCCAGACACTGACACTTTCTTACCATTTGATCTGGAGCCAGTGAACCCTCCCGAGCCTTTATTTTCCTATAAAATGGGGTCATTAATGTCTGCCTTGCCCACCTCAAGATTCGGGGCGGTGGGGGGAGGGGTTCAATATAAGACATAGGGCGCTTTGTAATTTACAAGACACTAGACAAATATATGTTGCTATTAATAACAAAAGTGCCATATTTTGTTTTTTGCCAGTGTGCTGCTATATAATGAGCACGTATTTTGTGCCAGATTCTGTGCTAAGTGTTTTACATACATTGTATCGTTTAATCCTAACACCATCCCTGTAAGGTATTACGTGTATCCCCATCCAACAGATCAGGAAAAGGAGGTTCAGGAAGGTGTACTAGCTCGGCCACAGTCACCCAGCAGGTAAGTCAGTCCTGGGGTCAGGATCGGAACCTAAACTGTTGGGTTCCAAAGTCAGTCCTCTCAGTTTCTGTTCATCCCTACCTCACAAAGAGAAAGCAGTTCTGTACTACCCTATATAGGTTAAAATAAGCCATGATTTGATCTCCAGTAAATGCCCTGAACAGTTGGGTCATACAAAGACTGATTTTGGGGGAAGGTCCAACTGAGTCCTGATGGTACACCTTTTCTAGCAGTAGAGATTGGCTGGTTCCAACAGTCCATCCATCATCTCTCCACCTCATATAAAGTTAACAGTTCAGAGAACAAACCCATTAGTTCTGTACTCTATAAGCCATGAAGCCAACCAATTGGCAGAAAGAAAATTTCTAATCTCTAACTTACATACTGTAGATCAGTGAGTGTCAGCTCTAGATGTACATCAGAATCACTTAAGAACTGCATAAAAATACAGATGCCCTGGCCATGTCTCCAGAGACCCAGAGAAGCTGATCAGCAGGTATAGGGTGGGCTCCAGGTGTGTGTGTGTGTGTGTGTGTGTGCGCGCGCGTGCGCGTGCGCTAACTGTGATAAGCTCTGGGGGTATTCCTGATATGCAGCCTAGTTTGAGAACCCCTGTTATGGCTTAACACTATTAGCCTATCTTTCACTTTGTTCTGGAACAAGAGTAATTACTAGCTGAAAATATAGAATCATTAAATTTTAGAACTGGAAGAACCTTTAAATCTTTTGGTGCATGAGGAAACCAAAGCTCAGGGAAGTTCAGCATGTAGTTGGAAGATTTGAATTAATATCCAGATCTGAATTCTAATGTAGTGCTTTAGATGCCTCCATACATGCCAGAGTTTTATTGGATTATTAAGAAAATCTTCCGGGGCACTTGCGTGGCTCAGTCGGTTGAGCATCTGACTTTTGGTTTTGGCTAAGGTCATGGTCTCATGGTTTGTGGGATCGAGCCCCACAGCAGGACCGCTGTTCCACTCACAGCTCATGGAGCCTGCTTGGGATTCTGTCTCCCTCTCTCTCTGCCCCTTCCCTACTGGTGCTTTCTCTCTCTAAATAAATAAATAAAAATAAATTAAACATTTAAACTGGCAATAAATTAAGTTTTGAAGAGAAAGAAAGAAAGAAAGAAAGAAAAAAGAAAGAGAAAGGAAGAAAGAAAAAAGAGAAGAAAGAAAATCCTCAGGACCTACTCACCATGACATCCATGATTTCCAGAAGTCATACCTTGGATTTTTTGTGTGGGGAAGAAGCATGGCTGAAAGGTCTATGAGAATCAACTCAGATAGCCTTTCTCACATGTGTTCATTCACGCTACAATCACTTACACGGCTGTACGTGGTTGTCTGTGTCCTCATGGGACTGAATCTAGAAGGTAAGAACGTCAAGTCAGCAGTTAGGCCCTGTGTCACGAGTGCTATAATAGGGGAGATCTAAGGCTCAGAGCAGCACAGGGTGATTAGTTTAACCTCTGCAGCGGAGAAAAGCTACAAAACCCTCGCAGAGTATCATTTACTTGAGCTTGGTATTTGTATTAGTTATCTATTGCTGCATTATAACCCCAAATTTAGCAGCTTTGCACAGCAAACGTTATCTCACACGTGACGGCTCAGGAATTCTGGAACTGCTTAGCTGGGTGGTTCTGGCTTAAGATCTCTCGTAAGGTTGCAGTCAAGATGCCAGCTGGGATTACAGTCATCTGAAGGCTTGACTAAGACTGGAGAATCCACTTACAAGCCGGCTCACTCACATGGCTGTTGGCAGGAGGCCTCACCTCCTGGAGCTCTCCATGGGGCTGCTGCTCAAGACATGGCAGCTGGCTTCTCCCAAAGTAAGTGATCCAAGAGAGAGTAAGATGGCAGCCACAATGTCTGTTATGTCCCATCCTTAGAAGTCCTACTCCATCGTATCCACAGGATCACGTGACACAGGCCAGGCCTATTCGGTGTGGGAGGGCACCTACAAGGGTGTAAACACCAGGAGGTGGAGATTACTGGGGGTCATCTTGGAGGCCAACCACCACAGTATTAAAGATGAATGGAATCTTCCAGATGGGCAAGGGAGAAGGCCTTCCAAGCACAAGAAGTAACATGCAAAGGCACAGAAATATAAATAGCAAGGCTTAGCATATGCAGGACATTGTAACTGGTTTGAAGAAAATAGGTGAGAAATGGAGATAAAGGGGAGCTTACTGAAGAAATCAAGGCCTTCTATGTCAAGGGAAGGAGTTAGGCCCTTATCCTCTCTAAGTATCCAAAATTAAACAGAAACATCTAAACTTTAGCAGCCCTGAGTAAGTTCCCATCAACCTAAATTGCCTATTTATAAATTTCCAAACCGAATGTTGATGCCAACATTCTTACATTAACATAATCACTCTGGAGAGGCTCCCCCCTCCCCCCCCCGCTTCACACTTTTGTATGTGCATTTCTCTATTTCTGCATGGTCCTCCCATCCAACAGGAGAGTATTAATTAGGAGCATGGCCTTCTGAGTCAGCTGGACCTCTGAATTTGAGTCCTGATGTCATCACTTATTAACTTGGGTGATGGAACCTCTCAGGGCTTCAGCTAACTCATCTGAAAAATGCAATCATATCTACCTCAGAAGATGCTCGAGGATAGCAAATGAGATCATGCATGCCAAGACCTCTCCTCAGTGCCTGGCACATAGTGCTCAATAAATGTTTATTATTATCCAGCATTCCAAATGACATTTTTAAAGTTTATTTATTTATTTTGAGTGGGGGTGGGGGCACAGAGAGAACAAGAGAGAATCCCAAGCAGGCTGCGCACTCAGCACAGAGCCCAATGCAGGGCTCGAACCCATGAACTGGGGGATAATGACCTGAGCCGAAGTCAAGAGTCAGATGCTCAACCAACTGAGCCATCCTGGCGCCTCTACAAATGACATTAAAATTTTTTGTTATGTTTTTATTTATTTTTGAGAGACAGAGAGAGACAGAGACAGAGCATGATTGGGGGAGGAGCAGAGAGAGGGAGACACAGAACTGGAAGCAAGCTCCAGGTTCTGAGCTGTCAGCACAGAACCCAACGCAGGGCTCGAACTCGTGAACTGTGAGATCATTACCTGAGCCGAAGTCGGACGCTTAACTGAGCCACCCAGGCACCCCTCAAATGACATTTTAATATTGCATCAACCGGCACCCTTTTGTTTGGGTCTGCTTAGCAGTTGCTGCCCATTGCCAGGGTTTTGAGCCATTTTTAGTTGTTTTTAGCTATAATAGTTTACATTTCTTTGTTTAAATTGGTGAGGTTTCTCTTTAAAGTTCTTTCCCTGATATTGTTTTTATCTTTTCTTTCTTTCTTTCTTTCTTTCTTTCTTTCTTTCTTTTACAAATTCTTGTGTCGAGGGCTGACTTTCGATAGATCACAGCAAGTTCCCTAATATTTTAGATGTAGAAGTTGAAGATTGGAAAGATGAAGTAACTTGTCATACAAAGGTCTTCCTGCTTGTTAGCGTCAGAGCCAGGAGCAGGGCCAGTCCCAGACACCCTGAGGCTTACCCTTGTGTTCTTTCTCCCCTGCCACCCAGACTGCATAGTCCCTGGAGACTTGAAGACAGGCCCTTCTTGCCTTCTCTTCTCCAGGCTGGGTGATTTGGCTCTCCCAGTGTGCCCTCTGACATCTCCTCTCCCTCCCTTTCATCATCCTAGAGGCCCCTCATCAATCCACTATAATTGGAGCAGCATCCCTGCTGGTCCCCTGAGGCATGGGAGCAGACGATGACTAATGCTTTGGAGACCAGGACTCATCTCTTGGCGCCTCTGGATCTCTGTTGGTTGATGGTGTGCATTCAGATGGGGATGGGGATCCTGTCTGACTCATACCCCTCCCTCCTACCTGGAGCACTGTCTGATTTCATCACATCCACCTTTCCAGAACAGGTGGAGGGACCAGAGAGACCATTCTCTAACTTACCCCCTGGTATGTACAAAATGAAGAAACAGGCTCAGTGACACAGGTTGATCAGTAGCAGATCTGGGACTGGGACCCAAGTCAGGACACTTCCAGTGTGATGTTGGGGAGAGGGCTTTGGAGCCAGGCAGGCCTGGGCATGAAACCCAACTGGGTGAACTTGGGCAAGAGAGTTAAATGATGGCCAATTTCCTCTTCTGTAAAATGGCAATACCCAGCTCAGGGATGTGATAAGGAGTGAATGAGATAACTAATGTAGAGTACGGAGCACTGTGCGCAATACATGGTAGGTAGTCAGTAGAGCACAGTGCAGTTAAGAGTCTGGGCTTTGGAATCAGAGAAACTATTCAAATCCTAGACACCCATTCGCGAGTTGAGCTGTGTGATCTTGGACGACTTATTTAACAAGAACTAACATTAAATTTACTTGTTGCAGGCATTATGCCAAGTGCCTTAGAGATATTACCTCATGTGATGTTCACAACAATTTTATGAGATGGGTCCCATCAGCATCCTGCTTTTATGACTGAAGATACTGAGGCATGAATCAATTTAGTAATTTTACCTCACCGTCCTGTATTTTCTGATTATTCTCTAGTTTAAGTTCTTTCCTGCCAAACACACCCATCTTCTTCCCTCAGTGCTGAAGAATTCTCTCCCGCTTTTGAGCTTTGGGACACGCCACAGTCTCTTAAAAACCCTCTCCCCTCTTCATCAAGTTCCGTTCCTTCCCTCCATTCCCGTGTTGCTGGTGACTCTCCCCCGCTACAAAACCCACCCTGCAAGCCGCACTCAGGCTGCTCCAGCATCTCCTCTGCCCAGTCAGCTGTCAGCGCCTGGGATCGATTCCGCAGGGTTGTTAAGTGCTCGTTGTACACACGGGTCCCCCTTCACACAAAGGACTTCACGAAGGACGAGCGTCCCCAGCAATTCAATTCAACCAACATCACACCTGCTTGTGTCGCTGCTGGACCACGTGTTGGATACTGTCCTGAATGTTAAACCAGGCTGACAAATCACATACTGCTCACCCCTGCTCTATAAAAATGAAATTCAGATTTCACGCCCAAAACGCAGAAGTCTGAAAATATGCATGAATGTGGAATTTGGGCCAATACTCATTGGGAACACCAGTAGGTTGGTGCAACCACTTTAGAAATACTGTACAGAAGGGCACCTGCGGGGCTTAGTTGGTGGAGCATCGGACTTCAGCTCAGGTCATGATCTCACGGTTCGTGGGTTTGAGCCCCACATCGGGCTCTGTGCTGACCGCGGGGAGCCTGCTTGGGATTCTGTCTCCCTCTCTCTCTGGCCCTCCCCTGCTCACGCTCTCTCTCTCAAAAATAAATAAACATTAAAAAAATACTGTACAGAGTCAGAGATGCACCTACAATCAGCAAGTCTATTCCCAGGCAAACCTGAAGAAACCCTTGCTCACGTGTATAAGGGAACACACACAAAATTATTTCTTGCAGCACATACATGTTTCTTCATAACAAAATGTATTGTTTCCTAAAAAGCTCCAACTAGAGCTTTGGTGTTTTTTTTTTTTTAAGATTATTTATTTATTTTGACAGAGAGAGAGGGAGAGAGAGAGAATCCCACAAAGGCCCCAGACTATCAGCACAGAGCCCATCTCAGGGCTCAATCTCACAACCGTGAGATCGTGACCTGAGCCGAGATCAAGAGTCAGATGCTTGGAGTGCCTGGGTGGCTCAGTGGGTTGAGCGTCCGACTTCAGCTCAGGTCATGGTCTCGCAGTTCGTGGGTTCAAGCCCCGCGTCGGGCTCTGGACTAACAAACAGCTCAGAGCCTGGAGCCTGCTTTGGATTCTGTCTGTCTGTCTGTCTCTCTCTCTCTCCCTCCCTCCCCTGCTCATGCTCTGCCTCTCTCTGTCTCTCAAAAATAAATAAATGTTAAAAAAATTTAAAAAAAAAAGAGTCAGATGCTTAACTGACTGAGCCACCCAGGTACCCTGAGCTCCAACTAGAGTTTTAAAAAATAATGAAAGTACTGAAGTTTTTGAAATCACATTTCATTAAAAAAAATTTATTGTGGTAACATATACATAGCATGAAATTTACTCTTTTAATCACTCTTAAGTGTACAATTCTGTGGTATTAAGTGCTCTCACACCGTGCAACCTAAAAATCCTGTGTTTCTTGCAGCGCCTGGCTGGCTCAGTATGTTAAGTGTCCGACTTTGGCTCAGGTCATGATCTCATGGTTCGTAGGTTCGACCCTCTGTCGGACTCTGTGCTGACATCTCAGAGCCTGGAGCCTGCTTGGGATTCTGTGTCTTCCTCTTTCCCTGCCCTTCCCCCACTCATGCTCTGTCTCTCTCGCTCTCAATAATAATAATAATAATAAACATTAAAGAAAAGTGTTAAAAACCCCGTGTTTATTAATGAGCATGGGTTTAAATACCTAGAAGGTAGAACCTAGTAAATCAGGAAACATCTATGTGGTTAACAAAACATTGAATAACCTGTTTTAATTTATCCTGGCATTAAACTGCCCTTTTTTCTCTTGTTGACATAAAAGACATGTGCTGTTATTTTTTTTTTCTTCCTGATCCTTGTCCTATTTCTACCCCAACTTTTTATTATGAAAAATTTCAAATAGAGGGAAAAGCTGAAATCATAGTACAGAAAAACACCTGTAGGTCCACCACCCGGCTTCCCTAATTTTGAGACTCTTGTTCATGCAGTTTATAAAATACTGCCTTCAGAGGTCTTTTGGGTTCATTCCTCGGTTTCCTGTATCCCATTCAGGGCCATTCCTTTCTGGGATTCCTTTTTCGTTTTGTGTGAGTATGCATGCTTCTTTGAAAGTTCTTTGAAAGGGAAACTTGGGGTCCTTGGGGGACCTCAGATGTATGTTAATTTGGCTGGGGAGACAATTCTACATACAAATTCACTTTTTCCCTTAGAACTTTGAAGACCCCACTCTTTTGTCTTCCAGGATGCAGTACTGTTGGTAAGAGATCTGATGCCAATCTACGTCTTGATCCCTTATCTCTGGGAACTCTGGAGGCCAACTTTTATCCTCGGAGGTCAGATGCTTCACCACTATGTGTGCCTGGGTGTGTATCTCTTTTTGACTGAAAGACAATTATGAATAAAGGACTTGGTTGATTAGTACAGATGGATGGATGGTGTAGGTTCCTCTGAAGCATGGGAGGTTTTTTTTCACAGAGGATCTCTTTCCTGTGTGGGAGGTCTGACTGTGGGCTCTGATAAGTGGGCGGGGCCTATCAGAAGCAAGCCTCCCTTTAGGCAATCTTGGAATCCCCAGCGTTCTAAAATAAGGAGTGGAACCATGTGTTAACTGGTCTGTTAGTTGCAACGGCCAGAAAACAGGCATGATCCAGCTTAAGCAAAAACAATTTACTGGCTTACAGAGTTCGAAGTGGGGTTGCTGGCTATCTGCATGGTGTCAAGATGGCTGCCGACAGCCCCCTGACTCCCATCATCTTTATCTACAATCTTTATCCATGTTTGTCCACAGTCCCAGAGGAAGATCCTGGAGTGTTCTCTCCCAGGGACCGTATTATTATTAGACTCCAAGGAAGGGATTGACTCTGCTTGGATTCTGTATCTTAGACAGATCTTAAACCAGTCACTGTGGACAGGAGATAGGTACTAAAATTGGCCAGGACTGACCCATGGCCCACTTCTTATGCCTAGTGCAGGCCTGACATTGTGACTGTTTTCCAGAATCATGTGGGATGGCAGAAAGGCAGGCAGCCCCGCAAAGGGCACAATTCCCGGCAGGTAGGCCACCCATATTCTCATAAGGATTCTAGGGCATTTCGTTGCCAGATGGAGTTGCCTCTTCTTTTCCCTTCTGGGACCTCTGGCTTTTTCACTTAAGCACCCTCCCTGAGATCTCTCGTTTTGTTGGGAAAGCACTTCCAGTACCTTTAGCAGATTTGAAAGCAGCCATTCATCCCTGGAAGGCATTGGCACAGCACTATCATATGAGGACATCTACCCTAAAAACCACATCATTAAATTTATAATTTTTGAAAAATGTTTATTTATTTACGTTTGGGGGGGGGGGGCGAGCAGAGAGAGAGGGAGACAGGGAATCCCAAGCAGGCTCCATGCTGTTAGCATGGAACCTGACATGGGGCTCAAACCCATGAACCGTGAGATCATGACCTGAACCGAAACCAAAAGTCAATTGCTCAACCGACTGAGCCACCCAGGAGCCCCTTTCATTTTTTTTTTTCTTACTATCGAGTGGTACATGCAAAGCAGACATCCTCCCTTCCACTCTGCACCCCACTTAATGCCAGCTCTCACTGCAGTGGAGAGGGGGTCAGAGACATGGTAGAAATCAGGAATGGAGTCAAGGTCGGGGGGGCATGAGAGTCAGGGGTAGGTGAGGGTGTGAGAGAAAGTAAGGATTGGATATATGCCTTTCACAAGCTATTTGGTAATTTTTATTTGTTTCAAGCTTTTTTCCTTAAGTTTATTTATTTATTTTGAGAAAGAGAGAAAGCATGAGCAAGGGAGGGGCAGAGAGAGAAGGCAAGATAGAATCCCAAGCAGGCTCCGAGCTATCAGCACAGTTCTCTTCAATCTCACCAACCGTGAGATCATGACCTGAGCTGAAATCAAGTGTCGGACCCTTAACTGACTGAGCCACCCAGGTGCCCCTGTTTGTTTCAAGTTTTTATTTAAATCCCAGTTAGTTAACATACAGAGTAATATTAGTTTCACAACTAGAGTTTGGTGATTCATCACTTACATACGATACCCAGTGCCCATCACAAGTGCCCTACTTGGTAATTTTTAACGATAATTTTTATTTCGACTGTTCTATCATTTCAAAATGTCCCTCATATCAAAGTGGCTTTGCCAGGCTGCCCTGCTTTGAGGCCTGGTTAGAATGAGACTCAGATAGCTGATTCCCAGGCCAATACTCTTATCAGATAGTGTACAGTCTCCTTGCAGAGAGGGGCCAGACCTCAGCAGGGCAGATTCCAGCCCCAAGCTCTGCCCTCATTTGTCCTGCGGGTTACTGCCTGAGCAGATGTTCCACCCATCCTATGTTTGGCTCCCCGCACCCCCTCCCTCTTCCTCCTGGGTTCAGATCAGGAAGGCGAGTGTGGAACAGGCAAGAGTGAGCTAGCGGGCTGCTCCCGCCCTCTGCCCCTGGTCCTCTGTCTCTCCAGCCTCCTTGCCTCCCATAAATAAGGCTGACCCAGAGGATGCCTTCATCTCCTTGTTGCACCCTGTTCAAAACTCGGGAGCTACAAGGCCTGTAGACCTCCTCTATACTGCTGCCAGTGCCTGGGAAAGCCATAGGCCACGGCCCCTGCGGCCCTTGGAGCCCTGGATAGAGCCCCTGCCTCCCCAGAGAGCAGTCCCTCCTCGCAGTAGGGTCTCAACCTTGAATTGAAATTTTTGGTTTTAATTTAGTTTCTCTTCCTTTTTCGCCCTCTTGTATTTTCCTACACACATACCCCAGCACCCCCATTCTTTAAGAGATGCTGTCTTAGTTTGGGCTGCCATAACAAAATACCATACACTGGGGGGCTTAAACAAGACACATTGACTTCTCACAGTGCCAGAGGTTCGGAAGTCCAAAATGAAGGTGCCAGCTGATTTGGTTCCTGGTGAGGGCCCTCTTCCTGGCCTGCAGACATCTGCCTTCTCCCTGTGTCCTCACATGACAGAAAGGGAGCCGTCTCTCTCTCTGTCTTCTCTTCCTAGAGCCACTAATCCCATCATGAGGGCCTCACACTCAGGACCCCATCTAAACCTAATTACCTCCCAGAGGCACCACTTCTCAATACCATGCCATTCCAAGTTAGGGCTTCAACATATGAATTGTAGGGGGACACAAACATTCAGTCCATAGTAGATGCTTATTGTAGAAATTTTTGACAAATACAGAAAAGTAAAACAGAAGAAGAGTACAACCTATACTACCGTGTAAAAGTAAACAATATTTAGAAATTTCTAGCATATTCCTTAAAGTATACATATCAGGGGTGCCTGGGTGGCCCAGTCAGTTGCGCGTCCAACTTCTGCTCAGGTCATGATCTCACGGCTCATGGGTTCGAACCCCATGTTGGGCTCTGTGCTGACAGCTTGGAGCTTGAAGCCTGTTTCAGATTTTGTGTCCGCCTCTCTCTCTGCCCCTCCCCCACTCACGCTCTGTCTCACTCTCTCAAAAAAAAATTAATAAATAAACAAAAAAAATTTTTAAATATATATATCATATGTACAACTCTGTATCTCATAAGCATTTTCCCATATGAAAAACTCTTTGTAAACGTTTTATAATACTTACATATTCACCATTTTATTTATTTATTTATTTTGAGCCTAACCCATGGCTTGAGCTCACAACCCTGAGATCAAGAATCAGATGCTTGGGGCTCCCGGATAGCTCAGTCGGTTGGGTGTCAGACTTCAGCGCAGGTCATGACCTCACAGTTTGTGGGTTCGAGCCCGCATTGGGTTCTGTTGCTGACAGCTCAGAGCCTGGACCCTGCTTCCTATGCTGTGTCTCCCTCTCTTTCTGCCCCTACCCCGCTCTCTCTCTCTCTCTCTCTCTCTTAAAAATAAATAAACATTAAAAAAAGAAAAAAAGAATCAGATGCTTAACTGAGCCACCCAAGTACCCCTTGTATTCACCATTTTAAATGACTGAATAATATTTTATCCTATGACTATACCACAGGTTATGTGAGCGGTCTCCTGATGTTGGGTGCTGAACTTACTTTTACTTTTTGTTACTGTAAAAATTAACATTATTCCTTGTGACAGAACTGTTTTGTCTTGGCTATGGGAGTGGCTCCACAATCTACATGTGATAAAGTTACATAGAACGAAATACACACACCCAAATGAGTGCATGTAAAATAGTGAAATCTGAATAAGGTGAGGATTGCATGAATGCCAGCATCTTGACCCATGATTATATGAGTTTTTTTTTTTTTCAACGTTTATTTATTTTTGGGACAGAGAGAGACAGAGCATGAACGGGGGAGGGGCAGAGAGAGAGGGAGACACAGAATCGGAAACAGGCTCCAGGCTCTGAGTCATCAGCCCAGAGCCCGACGCGGGGCTCGAACTCACTGACCGCGAGATCGTGACCTGGCTGAAGTCGGACGCTTAACCGACTGTGCCACCCAGGCGCCCCTATATGAGCTTTTTTATTGCCATAGATCGAACGTGTCCCCTCAAAATTCGTATACTGAAACTTAATCTCCAGTGTGATGGTGTTAGAAGGTGGGGCCTTTGTAAGGTGATTAGATCAGGAGGGTGGAGCCCTTGTGAATGGGGTTAGAGAGAGATACCAGAGTTCCTTCACCCGTTCTGCCATGTCTCTGCCATGTCCAGGATACAGCGTCAAGGCAACCACCTCTGAACCAGGGAAAGGCCCCCCACCACACCTGTAACCTGCCGGCGCCTTCAGCTTGGACTTCCCAGCCTTAGAATTGGGAGGAATAAATGTTTTTTAAATGACCCCATCTATGGTGTTTTTGTTATAGCGGCCTGAACAGACGAAGACAGTTACTGTTGGGGAAAACTAGGTAAAGGGAATAGAGACTCTCTCAATGTTATTTCTTATAACTACCTGCTAATCTAAAAATTAATTCAAGAGAAAAGGTTTTAGGGGCGCCCGGCTGGCTCAATCAGTAGAGCGTGTGACTCTGGATCTCGGGGTTGTAAGTTCAAACCCCATGCTGGATGTAGAGATTACTTTAAGAAAAGTAAAGAAAAAAGAGAAGAAAAGAAAAAAGAAAAGAAGAAGCTTTTAGGAATCCACTGTAGTGGACATCTTCTTTGTGTGCATATATATATCTCAACTTCTAATTATTTCCTGTGGGTAGATTCCTATGAGAGAAATTACCAAATTTGAAAACTTGGTTGAAGATACGAACTCTCAGTCCCAGGACGTAGAAGACCTATCTGCATGTCCGCAGAGGAGGAGGGGCTAGCCATACTCACAGACTGTTCTATAAACCCAGAATGCTAGTTCACTACTTACAATGAAAAGTGTGAGCGGACGGGACCAGACTCCCTGTCATTTGGCCAGGGCTTTTGCTGCCTGTAGACCCTCCACCGGCAGAGCCAGGGGAGTTAGGTGACATGATTCAAATGTTAAAGATATCAAGCTAAGGCTTACTACACACACCTCAGAAATAGGGCTGAACCATTGCTACCAGCGACAGACAAATGGGTTCTTGGGCCAGGGGAACCCCTCCCTTAGCAGTGCTTGAATGGGGACAGCCTATATTTGCCTTCTGTGCTCCTAAGGTTGATTAACCCCTGTTCCAATTAGCACATTGTTTCTTTAGGCGTATGATTCTATTCTAGCGAGTTACAGCCAAATCTTGTTGACCCCAGAGCCCTTCTGTCTCATTAAGGCACTTGTTCATAACCCCTTGTTCAGTAGACCTGGAAGCCTCTGGAAGGCTCTGGAAGGCTCTGGAAGGCTCCTATCCCCAGTGAAATTGCATGCAAAATTTTGAGTGTATGGTCAAATGTGCATTTTTCTGGAGAGAGAGTTCGTTACATTTATCAGATTTTCAGAAAAGGATATCAGCTTAATAGTGAACATCACATGGCCCCCATGTTCTAGGCCTTGTACTCAGGGTTTTACATAATCTCATGTTATCCCCACTGAGTCCAAAAATTTGTCTCAAGTTATCAGTCTGGGCATGCTAAAGAACCTCTGTTTTCAAGTGACTTTGTATATCTTTTCTCTGGTACAGTCGCTATCTGTCCTACAGGGAAGTCTTATCCACCCCCCACCCCCACCCCCACCTTTTTTATCTTCCTAAATGAAGAAAAAGTTATTGGCAACAAGCACACCCACGATCCATGCCAGATGATGCTGTGGAACAGCTTTGTTGATTCTTCCTGGAGACTGAGCACCACTGTCTGTGTCAGCATCTCTAGTTACCTGTTTTATTTTCTTATTCACAGATCCCTGTGTGCACTCGGATTAACTTGTGAGCTAGCACCTCACATCTACATCTCACCCCCCTTGCCACCTTGAATGCCATCTTCCACTCCCCTTCCTTCCAAACGGCAGTCCCGCTGTCTGTTTACTCTCCCTTTTACTCCATCAGAGTCTAGAACCCTTAGGTTTTCTAAAGGATCATCGGGTTGCTTTTTATCAAAAGCAGTATGCATTTCGATGCTAGCTTTCCAACAGAAAGTCAGGCAAGAGGCTTTTCAACATTCACTTATACACTGAATATTCATTAATTCAGATACCGTTTGTTCTAGGCACTACGGATATGGATAAAAATCTTGGCTTTCGCCAAGCCTAGTTTTCAGGGGAAGAGCACGGACTAAAACAAATAAACAACTGAAGATATAGTAAGTCAGATGCTTTTTGGGTTGGTTTTTTTTTTTTTTTTTTTTTTTGCCTTTTTTTAAAGACGGAGAGAGTGGGGGAAGGGCAGAGAGAGAGAGGGAGAGGGAGAATCCCAAGCAGGCTCCATGCCATCAGCACAGAGCCCCACACGGGGCTCCATGTTACAAACCATGAGATCATGACGTGAGCCGAAATCAAGAGTCAGACGCTCAACCGACTGAGCCACCCAGGCACCCCAGGTCAGATGCTTTTAAGGGCTGAGAAGAGAAATAAAATAGGGGCAGGGCCTAGAGAGTGCCAGGGACAAGGCACTGCATGTTTACTTGGGGTACTCAGGGAAGGCCTCATTGAGAAGTGACAATCAAGCAAAGGCCTCTGTGGTGTAGTAGACAAAATATGGGTTTAGGGGTCAGACAGGCCTAAGTTCAAATAATGACTCTATACTTCTAAATGTGTGACCTTGGTCTAGACCTTAGCTTGGGCTTTAGTTTCTTCATATATAGCATGCAGATACTTACGTCTGCTCCGTGAGAATGCCGTGAGATTGGAGCAAAATAAGGTATATAAAATGCCTGGCACCAAATACATGAATGGGAACCACGGTCATAGCTTTTGCTACATGACCTTGAGGGCCCATCCAGTCAGGGGTTCCTTTAGTTTTGGAGGGTCTTACTTGGGTCCAGAGTCCCAAGGCAGGGGCTGGAGACTCCTCCCTCCCTGAGTCCAGCACCAAGATGAGGTCTGAACCTTCTCTCGTGATGATTTAGATGCAAATCTCGCCACAACAATAATGTGAACACTCCTCTCTGAAAAGAGAGGCTTTTTGTTCTCAAGGAAGACCCTCTCTCTTCCCTGCCTGACAAGGGTGTGGTCTGCAGTCCTTTCCCGGATTGCAAAAACCTCCAATGATTCGACACCCTAGATCTATTTTCATCTCTCTACCACTTGTTTAAAATAAGGAGCTCATTGCTATTCTGCCCACGGCTGCGTCTAAATCATAACTGGGCTGGGAGTTGAATACATTTTTCTCTCTTCTGCTAAATACGACTTTTATCTTTCCGAGCCCACAAGCCCTCAGATGACAGTGTCTGCTTCAGCGGTCCGGGCGTGGGCCCCGGGGAAACACACAGGTGAGGGACCCCCCCCACCACCCCCCCAGCTCACAGCGAGCTTCCCTCCCCGTGACCTGTTTGTCTCCCACTGCAAATTCTCCCGCACCTGGAGCTAGCCAAAGCCACCTTCCAAGCTGTCACCTCCTCCTGTTTTCACCGTCCTTCGTTCCTTGGTGGGGGCAGAGGCTTTGTGAGTCTTTGAGTCTCCAAGTCTGTCCTGTGAAGGCTTGAGACTCGGCACCCTCAGGACTTCTGTCTCCCTTTTTCTGACTCCTGTTATAGAGGAGGGAGAAGATGAGCAACATGAGGAAGTTATGGAACTCCAAAACGCAATTTCATAAACATAATTTAAAAGAGATTTTTGACTCCGAAAAGAAATGATGTCATGCTCTAAATTCAGCCTGAAACTCGTGCTTTTTCATCTCTAATCTCTCCCCATCTAAGTCTTAACTCCTCCCGCATACCTCCTTTCCCTTCAGCATTATTACCATCATCTTATAGACCATCAAATCAGCCCCACTGGGGAGGGAGGTGAGTGGCTTGGACCAGATTAGGATGTGAGGCTCCCCTGAGGACAGATGAGCCTGAAGTGTCCCTCGACTGCCTCATTATTTTAATCATTATGAATTTTTCCTTTTCAGTTAGCCCCCGTGCACTTGTGATAAGCCCTTGCCCCCACCACTGCAGACATCAAGAAAAGGAGTAAGTGTCCCTTTCTGTTGCTGGGGAGACTGAGAGTACCTGGGACCCCAGAGAGTCAGGAATACAAGATAGAGAATCAGAGCCAGCCTCTGCCTTAGCTGCAGAAATGGCCCTCTGAAAAAAAGGGTTTTTCCAGCAGTGGAGGTGGAGGGTGATGAGCCTATGACAAAATGGCAAGAAAACAGCCTCTGAAGCTAGTCCGCCTCTCTTCAATCCTGAGTCTGCTATTTACTGGCTGTGTTACCCTGGACAAGTTGCTTCACCTTTCTGAACCTCAGTTTCCCCATCTGTAAATGGGAATGATAATATTTCTCCCTGGAGATGTTGTTGTAAGGATCACGTGAGAGGATACATTAAAAAGTGCCTAGCACAGCGTGTGACAGATGGTAGCCGTAATCACCAAATGCCCACAGTGTGCGGACCCTGTGCCGGTCACCGGAAATACTTACATGAATACGGCAGATATTTCGTCTTCGGGGAGTTGACTGTCCTGTGGATAGAACAGGCGAGCTAATGTTTACCGCACAGCACGATGGGAGTGGCGCTGTCTGCAGCGGTGAATAGAGCTCCCCCGTGTCTGCAGGTGACATTACTTGTGTGAGAGCAGAAACTGAACCCATAACCTTACTAATGGAAATGGAAAAAAAGTAACGATAATAGCAAGTAGCAACTGGCCATTTCCAGGCAGAGGGTTTAAAATCACAGTCATGGTAGCCAGTGGCTTCTTTGTCTCCTCTGCAAGTCTTTACAATATCTGGTGATGAATAACTGAAGAGGTGAGTGTGGCTTTTCTAGGGCCTTAATAAAAGTAACTGTCCCTAAGGCCCCGTGCATACCAGCTCCTACTCCGATGAAGCCCGACAGAGCCAGAACTGGTATGGGCTCCCCACCCACCTTTTAGAGGGGAAAACAAGTAACAAAATGGCCAAAGCGTGCTTTGGAAAGAGGCTGCTGGCTAGAACTCAGTGAATCTAGTAAGCAGATCACCAGGGTGCCTGGCTGGCTTCGTCCACGGAGGATGTGACTCTCAATCTCGGGGTGACTCTCGATCTCGGGGTTGTGAGTTCCAGCCCTGTGGTGGGTATGGCAATTACTTAAAAATAACTAAATAAAGTGATCTCAAAATAAGCAGGTCATTTGTATGAGGTCAAGGAATTTAGGAAAATGCCTTTTGCAGGTTTAGGTTAAAGTGGAACCCTCTACTCTGTCCTTCCATCAATTGACTGTAGGACATGGCAGGAGAGGTGGGAATGATATGACAGAAGGCAGTTTGCCCTGTCGCTGTGCCAGTGACCTCCACCCATACATAGAACTCCATCTGAGAGGATGTCCTTGCATGGGTTCAGACTTGAGGCCTTGTCCACCCTTCTTTGCCATGTTATTTTTGTCTTTCCCCCTCACATGGGCATGATACCTCAACAGAGTATAAATTCTCTTCAGTTCTGGAAACCCACAGATTCTACAATAGCCCTGTGAAGCTAGCACCTGTCAAACGAGGGGCGCCTGGGTGGCTCAGTCGGTTGAGTGTCCGAGTTCGGTTCAGGTCATGATCTCATGGTTTGTGGGTTTAAGCCCCACGTTGGGCTCTGTGCTGTCAGCTCAGAGCCTAGAGCCTGCTTTGGATTCTGTATCTCCCTCTCTCTCTGCCCCTCCCCTGCTTGCTCTCTGTCCCTCAAAAATGAATTAAAACATTTAAAAAAAAGAAAAAAGAAAAAGTAAATGACTTACCCAAGATTAAACAGCTAAAAAGTGGAAATCCCAAATCTGGAACCCAACTCTGCTGGCTGTGAGCCCAGTGCTTCCATGGTTCTAGATGCCTCCTTCCCGGGGGCCATGGATTTGGTCTTCTTCTAAGAAGGAGAGGGTCCCTCAGAGGGCTGAAGATCCACGGCCGTAAAGCTCTCTTCCTTTCCCCCATACCCCCTCCCATGTGGGAGGTCACAGGGACATCAGGAAGCCAACGGTGTGGGTAGATGAACCCCAGCTTCAGATCAGAGTCAGGAGGTCAGCTCTTCTCCAGCTCTGAGCCATCTCTCTCATGACCTTGAGCAGGTCACTGCACTCTTCAGAGTCTTGGGGTCCTTCTCTACTGTGGGGAGCCATACTTGGGAGACTCCAAGTAACAAGTGACCTTAGAAATGCTTTGAGGGGGCCTGGGTGGCTCAGTCGGTTAAACGTCTGACTCTTGGTCTCCTCTCAGGTCATGATCTCATGGTTTCGGGAGTTCAAGCCCCATGTCTGGCTCTGCAGTGGCAGCTGGGAGCCTACTTGAGATTCTCTCTCTCTCTCTCTCTCTCTCTGTCTCTCTCTCTCTCCTTCTCTCTCTGCTCCTCCCCTGCTCTCATGTCTCTGTCTCTCTCAAAATAAATAAATAAGCTTTAAAAATTTCTTTTTTGGAAAAAAAAAAAAGAAAGAAATGCTTTGAGAGTATTAAAAGCACGGTAACAAATGCCAGGCATGATTCTGAACATCTTCATACAAAAAATGAGGTCTTCTTTCTCATTGTTACTTTTCATGCATTCACTCAGTGCTAGAAAAAATGTTTATAGACTACTTCCCCTGTGCCAGATACTGCAGTAAGTACTGAGGACCCAAGGAAATCTCCAGGCTTTGAGGAATTCAAAGGGAGAAGAGACAGACGTAAACAAAGAATTATGGCATAGACGTGAGGACCTTATTTTATTTTTTTAACTTTTATTTTTATCATGTATGTTTATTTTTGAGAGAGAGACAGAGCATGAGCAGGGGAGGGGCAGAGAGGGAGGGAGACACAGAATCTGAAGCAGGTTCCAGGCTCGGAGCTGTCAGCACAGAGCCTGACGCGTGGCTTGAACTCACAAGCTTGAGATCATGACCTGAGCAGAAGTCAGACGCTCAACCGACTGAACCACCCAGGCGCCTCTAGACACGAGGACTTTATTTTTTTATTTTTTAAAATTTTTTTTACAACGTTTATTTATTTTTGGGACAGAGAGAGACAGAGCATGAACGGGGGAGGGGCAGAGAGAGAGGGAGACACAGAATCGGAAACAGGCTCCAGGCTCGGAGCCATCAGCCCAGAGCCTGACGCGGGGCTCGAACTCACGGACCGCGAGATCGTGACCTGGCTGAAGTCGGACGCTTAACCGACTGCGCCACCCAGGCGCCCCTAGACACGAGGACTTTAAACTGAAGTCCACAGTCGAGGAGACCTCTCAGTGAGGGGTCCTAAGGTGCTGTGGAATCCAGAAAGGGGTGTGGTGAGTAACATTCGGAACCAGAGGAGGCCCCACAGAAGGCAGATGAGTAGGAAGGTGATGGAGGGGGGGTGGGGTGCGGAGGGGGAGGGGCAGCGAGCAGAAATAACGGGATGATGTACGAGAAGAGTATGTGAGTAGTTTAGCACAGTTGGAGCAGGGGCTGTTTGAGGAAGTGTGGTAGCTATTTCTCACTGTTGCAGTGGGGCCTAGGAGTCGCCTTGGGGCTCCCTCTGTGGCATGTTCAGCTGGTTGTCTCAGCGTATATTAGGTTGCCTTTCCGGGTTACAAGAAGCCCACGTAAATGAAATTCAGTGATGGAATTTTGTTACCAGGTTCCACTGGAGGAGGAGAGGTTTTTGGTTGCTGTTTTCTACTGTCTCAGCTACTGGACATGCCCAGGATCCCTGGCTTCCAAGTCAGTGCAGTGCTGTTCAGGTTACAGCCCGAGCTGTTGGGTCCCATGAGCACCTAGTGTTGGTGGTTCCTAGGAAAAGGAGGCTGGTTGTGCTGGTCTGCTACTGCGGGCATAACTCGCCTCCTTACGCAGGGCTTTCAGCCAAGCCACCATGGCGGGAGTTGGTTTCCATTGGGCTCAGCATATACCAGGCCATCTGGTCACCATCCACTATCACCTTGTACAGAGAGAACTCCACAGGACACCTTCCTCAGATCGGGCTGTGAATAGGGCAGGTAACTTAGCTCTCCAGAATTCATCTCGTGGATGGCATTTAATCTGCACAGACTGTGTTATTTCTTCACGGAGTCCTTTCCAGTTGGGACATTAGGGTCCAAAGTTACCATTTCATGATTTTTTTTTCTTTAATTTATCCTGCTCTTGACCCGTTTTCCCCTATGAAGACCTGTGTGGATTTCTCCCTTGCACAGAAGGTGTTGGAGCTGAGGAGGAAGCTTTAGAGATCACAGTCCAACTTACTTCACAGATGGAGAGAGTGGGGCCCAGAAAAGGCAATAGACTTGCTCAGAGTTGCACAGCAAGTTAGCTGCAGGGTTAGGCCCAGAACCAGGTCTTCTGACTCGAGTCAGATTTTTTTGGTTGGTATATAAAGGTGCTTCCGTGCTATTGAAGTGTTCATCAACCCATCTGCTGCATACAAGGCAATATGCCATATCCTGGGGAGAGACCGCTGTATAATCCCTGTCCTCTAGGAAGCTCACAGGCAGGCCAGCAGAGCAGAGCGCAAATGGAAAAAGATAGCTGTTTGATTTTAAATGGCCCTGGGGGAAGCCAATATAGTTAGGCAAATTTTACTATATCCAAGGGAGAGATCTGGAAAGCTCTGAGTACCTGCCGAACCCTCCGTGAACTTCTGAGAGAGGTGGTCATCAAGATTTTTTGCTTAAAAAAGAAAAAAAAAAAAAAAGATTTCAGTCTTGTGAGAACCAGACAGGTCACAGCAGAACTTCTGGACCAGCCATAGGCTAGCAGAGAGTGGCAAGGAGCCTGGGGGAATGAAAAGGAATAAGATTGGGGACCTCATTACCAGTGAACCTGTTCCCTAAGCCCTCTGTTCTTACAGACCCGTACTAGCAGCCCAGAGCAGCTAGGGAGCAGGACGGGGGTCTCTGAAACACGAATCACCAGTGATTATAAGGCCATCGGGCAGGAGGCTGCGTGTCTTTCCTCTAAGTGGGACAGGTTTTATAAAGGACACGTGGAGTAGTTTTTCTGGCTGGCCCAGTGTCCTTCCCATGCGATGGCTAGGGGATGCTGCCATGAGAGGATCCTGGGAGGGGCAAAAGATTGGCTTGCAGAAAGACAAGTTAAAACCCTGCTCCAAGGGAAGCTCCAGAGCCTGGACCCTGGCAAATTAGTCTTTTGGCCTGGTTGCCATGGAGACAGACAGGCAGCAGCTGCGCTGGGAAAGGGAACAGCAGCCTCACCAGCATCTAGGATTCTGAGACAGCCATGGAGGGGGAGGGGGCTCGACACCGCCCTTTCTTCCCCAGATACAGAGGCTCCTGTCTGCCCCTGAAGCGCCCAGACTCACAGGATCTGGTGAGTTGCCACGGTCATAAAAGGAGACAAGGCGGTGCTGGCTCCTGAGACGCCGCTTTTCTGGCTTCTAGGCCAGTGCCCTCCCGCTGCACCATTTGTCTCCTGCTCAGCTTTTGGAGCAAACAGATCTTCCAGTGCTGAGCTCCTGGGCTCCGGAGGGTTTCCAAGCCTCCCTCCTTGGAGGGGATAAGTCATTAGAGGTGAAGCCCAGAGTGTTGGCCACCAGAGGCCAATTTGGCCCCATGCTCTGTCACAGTCTTTCTGGAAAACCTGGCAGAGGCTGTCTGGGGATGGGACCAGCCATTGTCTGGGAAAGGAGCTTGAAGCCGAGCCTGGAGGGAACTCGGCAAATGATGGGGTTTATTGTTCCCTCATTTGATGCTACACTGATATCATTAATTTATGGCTCCAAGCCCTGTCCTCCCTGCCCTGGTGGAAACAGTCCTCGGCTCTCCCTTCCTATGGGTTATCTCTGGAAATTGGAGGTGGGAGAGAAGGGGCCTGGGATCCAGGTCACCTGAGTCCACTTTCCCAGCAAAGCTGCCAGAAGGTTGTGTCTCTGCGTCTCCGTTTCCTCCTCTTAGGTAAGAGGAGAAATGAGCAGGGTATTGTCTGGGGCTTTGAGTGCCTGGGCGGTGCACGTGACCAGGGTGGTTACCTAAGAGAGCAGAGCCCTAGAACAGGGACAGCGGAGCTGGAGAAATCCAGGGGCTACTGCCGATCAGACAGGGCTTTCAGTGTTGCTGTTTTAATTATGAAGGTAGCTCACGTGTGGGTGTAAAGAAAAAATCAGTACATAAAGTCAATTGAGAAGATCACCCATCGCTTCAAGCGCCGATACGTCACTCCTGCTGAAAACCGCTGGTGATTTTATTGTGTATTTTGTAGAGCTTTCTCTATGTGTATTGCTTCCCCCCTATATTATGTTTTTAATTACACGAGTGATTTACAGGAACACGTGTTTATAAAAGACACAAATGCCACAGATAAACGTAGAGTCCAAAGCATATTCCCTTCCCCAAAGACAACTTTTGGTAAACTTTAGCATCCTTCATGCATGTATGTACCAACAGCACAAACACAGAGTTTCAGCTTTTCTTCCTTTCAAAAAAATGCAATCATAACATCCATATTCTTCTGCAAGTTGCCTTTCCTGCTACAATAACATGTTACCCTGTAGATTTTTCCACGTTTCATGTTCTCCCTTATGGATGTTCTGTGCTTATTAAGTGGTCTCCTCTGATAGACACTTGCGTTGTTTATAATCTTTTGTTATTAATATTATGCTTTGTGCATTTGTGCACCTATTGATGTAGGGTTCATTTCTAGAGGTAGAATTGCTAGGTTAATGTGGTAGTGTATCTTTAATTTTTCTAAATACTGTGGGGATTTATTTTTAAGGTGTTTTTTTTTTTAATTATCCAAGAATGCTCATTGCAAAATAAGTGGAAAAGTATAGAAAGCCATCTAGAGAGAAAACATCACTCACAGTCCCTCTACTCATTTGCCACAATGGCCTGCTTTTTGGCATGTTTGCTTCCCATCAGTCTCTGTGTCCTACTGTGACCAGATCAGATCATACTGCAGAGATCATTTTCTATCCGGCATTTTTTTTTTACCTAATGTTACAAACATTCTCCTGTGTCGGTAACATATTTTTGTCAGCATCCTTTTTTTTATGATTTCATGATGGACATTACATGTACATACTGTAATTTTCTTAGCTCTTCCTCTATTGTTGGGCTTTTCAGTTGCCTACATATTTTTCACTGTAACACTTCAGTGAATATCTTTTTGTACAAACCTTTGAAATGCAATGATTTCCTTAAGCTAGATTCCCAAAAGGAAAATTACTGGGTCCAGAGGAAGGATGTTAGTGAATCTATTTTTAAGTGGAATTTTGAATTGCTAATATTCATACATGGAACAAAGGTCCAAAGGTACTAAAAGTTAGACAATGAAAAAAAAGTCTTTATTCTACTTGGTCCCCCCAGCTGTGGTGTTCCCCCGAAGGTAAATTGCCTGGTTTGTTGTGTATCTTTCTTAGGACAAAAAATATATATATATGCATATACACAGACATGTATTATACATACACGTGTATACACACATGTATACATACATATATATTCCTTTTTCATTTAGAAATAGCATATCAGAGCTATGCTTTTATACTTTTCTCTCTTCATTTAATATTGACGATTGTTCCATATATAAAAAGGAGAACTGCCTCATTTTCTGAAAATATTGCATAGAATTTCTTTAAATGGATGTGCCACAATTAATTCTATTGAAATGGTTTTAGGCTAGTTCCCAGCTTTTGCTATGGGAGCTGTGCCGTAATGAATGTCCTTACATATACACACCATTTTCACCACGTGCTAGCACATCCATCAATAGAATAGATTCCTTTGAGTGGAATTGCTGGGTCCCTGGAAATGTGCATTTGACATATATCGCCAGCTGGTGCTGTCTCCCGGGAAGATGCCTATTTCCTCATTAAAGGGCAAGGACAGTTCTTCAAGCTCTTGATCCAAATGGCCAAACTACTTTCCAGAAACGTGTTACCTATTTGCTCTCTTGCCAGCCATACATCAGCCCTCCACGCCCTCCTCCCACTGAGTAAAAATAGCATGCTGATGTTTGCAGTGTCTGTGCTCCATTGTCATTTTTGCCAAAAGGATCTGTGAAAGACTAGCAAGAGTGAGCAAATAGTTCATTTTTAAAACTTGTTTAAAGTAGATGGGTTTATGTGGTAGTTTTTAGGAAACAATAAAGCATCACGCAATTATGAATTGACTATTACGAAAAACATTCTAATTTGCTTGGGGGGGGGGGAAACTTGTATAATCAAAACAAATTTTAAAACACAGGATCTGGGAGAATTTCCTAATCCCACTCTATATGTGTGACCTGGGGAAATTGCTTATCATCTCCAAGACTAAGGTCTTAGAGTCATCTGGAGGAGGAAATGGGATAATGCACTCAGCACAGTGCTTGGCATCTGACAAGGGCTCACAACGTGGTAGCCAAGAAGAAAAGTTTGCTAAGGAAAAAACACCAATCTTCCAAGTAATGCCAACTGTGAGAGGAGGGAGCCTTCCAGGCTCTGAAAAGGAGGCTGGGCGGTGCCAGCTTTGTTCTTTCCCGCAAATTCTTCCTCTGGTCTTTCCTGCCTTGAAGAGGAAATAGGGAAATCTGGCCACAGCCCCTGGGGAGGCACACCTCACACTAGCACTAGCTCTTCAGAGGGACTGGGATCTGGGACCTCACCCAGATTGCCCTTGTGCACCTCGGAGGTCCGTGCATCCTCCACGGGGGTCCCTGCCGCAGCCGGATCGGAGCCCGGGAAGTGAGAAGTGCTGACCCAGCCTTGCATTTCTTACTCCGAGCTAACGGCAGGCGGTGGCTGCCTATGCCTCCGGGGGTCCAGCGTCTCAGAGCTGCCCCGGTGGGCGCGGCTGCGTGCTCGATGGCTTGGGAGGTCCTTGGGACTTGTCAGTGCCGTTCTCTGCAGCGCGCTCGCTCCATTCCAGCCAGTCAGGCGCTGCCTGCAGGGCCCGGCCAGTGCCAGCCCACCCTCAAGGTGCTGCAAGTGGCAGGGAGGGGTCGCTGGGGCTCGTGCTGGGTGCCGCGTGCCGCGGTCTGCTGGGCGAGCCTGGGATGCGGGGTTGCCTTCGTGGGCTCCGCACCTGCCCAAGTCCCGGGAGGCTTGGCCTCCCCCTCCCTCGCCCCTCCTCCCCGAGCAGGGCTGCTGCACTGAAAAATCAGCTGCTAGAGACGCCATTTCTGTCCCCACCCTTGTCTGGGCTGGAAGAGCCAATCACTGTCGTCGTGCGGAGCTGCAGGTAGAAACTTCCCCGCGTGGGAGAGCAGATCCGTGCCGCACCCTGAAGCCATTTTCTGGGAGGATTTGGAGTCATTTCCACTCACAGCATAGTCGCCATGCTGGAGGATTTCAGCCATTCCCTCCCCACCCGCCTCCTTACACCAGCCTCTCCTTGATTTTCCGGGGAGAAGTGACAGTGACGATACTGTGTGGTGAAAAGATTGAACTCCGTGGAACCAAGGGGAGTGTGGGGTCGGGTCTTGGCCCTGAACCGTAACCTGCACTGTGACCAGAAGAAAGCAATACAGCCCCAGGCCTGTCTTCTCGTCTATAAACATAGAGTTAGACCATGTCAAGTATTGGTGAGGCTGTGGGGAAGCGGGTTTGTACCCTGTGCGCTAACAATTCTATTTCTTGGTTTCTACGCTAGAGAAATACTTCCACGGGGTGTGTTCGGGCAAGCTGTCCATTGCAGGATCATATCTAATAACAAAGCACTGAAAACCATTCAATGACCATCAGTAAGGAAAGTATAAATAAAACAGTCTATTTTCATAATCAGTCACTAGATTGCAGTTGGAAGGAATACATTGGATCTATATATGCAGGGACATGGGCAGAGCTCTAAGATATTAAGGCAGAAAGTTGCAGAATAATGCATACAACATAATACCATTTTGCAACATATCAAACACCATTGTGGTATATTCAAACATATATAATGCATTTAAAAAAAAATAAAAAGATACACACCCAGCTTAAAAGAGTGGCTTTCTTTGGGGAGAGGGGCAAGGAGCTGGGATAGCCAGTGGAGGTGAAAGGGAACTTTAGCTTTCCTTGTAACATTCTAATTTTTCCTTTAAAAAAAAAAAATGACAGTGCATTCATATATTGCCTAAGGAATTTAAAACTGTAGTCATAAAGAAAACACTGAAAACAAATATGTCAAAATGTAAACAATGGTCAATTCCTGGTGATGGGGAATGGGAGTAATTTTGGGGGTTTGTTTTAGTTGTAAAAATTCAGGGAAGGGGTTGAAGAGTGACTGTGTGACCCCTCAAATCCCTCAGGTCAGAGACCCTGCGATCTTGTGATTCTAGGTCAGCATCCCTAAAGTCCTGGTCCCACCCTGAAGGGTTTTCAGGGGCTCTGGTGCTCCTGCCCCGCCCATTCCCAGGCATGGGATCCACTCTCACCTGAAGGCTGGAGCCAGGGCGGAACACTGGCAGTTCACTGCCCTACGGGACTTACTCTCTCATCTGGGCATTTCGTTGCCCTGTTTCCTCTAGAGGCAGATTCTCTCCCATAGCCCTCAGAAGGAGCCAACCCTGACATCACCTTGATTCCAGACTTCTAAGTCCCAGAACTGTGAGACCGACATTTAAGCCTCCACCCAGCTTGTGGCTCTTCGGTAAGGCAGGTCCCAGGGAAGTAGTAGACCCCACCCATCCTGATTAGCTGGAGGCTGCACTCTCCGGGGACCTGAGTTGGCAGGTGCCCATGCGGGGAGTGGATTTGAGGCAGGGGCAGGAGGAAGACCAAGGAGGAGGAGGCTGCTGTGGGGTCGGCCAAAGCCCGGCAGTGCTGATACTTACTAATCGATGCAAGAGCTTAGCAATAAGCCCGTGAAGGTCTATAAATCAAGCCGAGCTCCAGTAACGCATCAGCTTGTCTTCCCCTTGTGTATTTTCTCTTGCGCAGCATCCCACCCTCCTCCTGACACCTCAGCCACCCCCACCTCCCGGGCTGGGCTGGAATTCTACTCGGTCTTCACTTTCACCCGCCTTTCAATGGGTGTGATTGCAGCAGGCTTGATTTCAACTTCCTGTGACAGCTGTAACCTCTGTTCTCACTGAATTGCTAAGACTGCTGATAAATGCCAACTGCTTGGAAGTTTTGTAAGCAACCGGGAACATGTTCCCATGCCAGGCCATGGAGAAATGGGCTATGGAATGGTCCAGAAATTTAATGAGTTAAAAGTAACTAGTAACTCCCCTCTGTCTTTAGGTCTACCAATGCCCATCTAAGAAAAACACTAGATCTGGGTGGCTCAGTGGATTAGGCTTCCAACTTTGGCTCAGGTCATGATCTCACAGCTCGTGAGTTCGAGCCCCACGTCAGGCTCTTGTGCTGACAGTCAGAGCCTGGAGCCTGCTTTGAGTTCTGTGCCTCCCTCTCTCTCAGCCCCTCCTCTGCTCGTGCTCTGTCTCTCAAAAATGAATAAACGTTTAAAAAATTTTTTTTAATTTAAGAAAAAAGAAAAAGACTAGATCTTATGAAATGAAAGCCATCCTCCTGGCCCCATGTAGGAGGAACAGTCCCTTTACGTGTCCGAAGCCCCAAAAAGCTCAACAGAGAGCCAGTGTGCTCACCATCCCCACATCATCTTTCTTGCTCATCTTTTGATTGTTTGGGAAAAGGTTGGTTAGAAGAAACAATAGAAAGCAATACCCCCCCCCCCCCAGGCTTCACATTAAAAGACATGTCACTGGCTGAGGGGACATGCTGTGCATACAAACTGGTGTCCTGAATTGGATCCTGGAACACAAAAAGGACCCCGATGGGAAAATGGAGAATCCAATTAAAGCTAGCCACGCAATTGGTAGTATTGTACCGGTGTTAATGTTTTAGTTTGGATAAATGTTCTGTGATTATGTAAGATGTCAATGTTAGAGCAAGCTGGCTGAAGGGTGTATGGGAACTCGGTGTATTTGTTCTTTGCAACTCTCTGGAAATCTGAAATGATTTCAAAAGTAAAGCTTAGGGGCACCCAGGTGGCTCAGTCGGTTAAGCATCTGACTCTTGAATTCAGCTCAGGTCATGATCTCACGGTTCTTGAGATGTGAGCTGTCAACACAGAGCTTGTGTGGGATTCTCTCTCTTCCTCTTTCTGTCTGCACCTTCCCTGCACTTGCATGTGCATATTCTCTCTCTCTCTCTCTCTCTCTCTCTCTCTCTCTCTCTCTCTCAAAATAAACTTAAAAAAAAAAAAGTAAAAACTTAATCAGGGCACCTGGGTGACTCAGTCAGTTAAGCATCCCCCTTTGGCTCAGGTCACGATCTCATGGTTTGTGAGTTCGAGCCCTGCGTCCAGCTCTTTGCTGACAGCTCAGAGCCTGGAGCCTGCTACAGATTCTGTCTCCCTCTCTCTCCAACCTTCCCCTGCTCACTCTCTCTCTCTCTCTCAAAAATAAATAAACATTAAAAAATTAATTAAAAAAGTAAAAACTTAAAAACAAGTAAAAAAATATTTTTTAATGTACTTTTTGAATCACAAGACTCTAGACCTCAGGATATACTCTCAGTTATACGTCTGATAATCAGCCCTAAATGTTGTTTTGTTTTTTTTTAAACATTTGTAAAATTAAAAAAATTATTTATTTTTATTTTTGTGAGAGAGAGAGAAAGAGAGTGAGTTGAGCAGGGGGGTGAGGGAGAGAGAGAGAGAGAGAGAAAGAGAGAATCCTAAGCAGACTCCACAGACAGCACAGAGCCCTACCTGGGGGTTGATCCCACAACTCTGGAGTCATGACCTGAGCTGAAATCAAGAGTTGGACGCTCAACTGACTGAGCCACTCAGGCACCCCCTTAAGAGTTATTTAGTGGTCAAGAAGACTTCAGCCCAAAGTTTCAATATTTGCTGAGTGTCTATACATGGCACTATAGGGATACCAAGAAAAAATCATATATATAATCCTGCCCTCAAGGAACCTATTCTCTAGTGAGGAGGACAAAGATGTATATGGATAGACTCAATACCAGGCATAGTATGCGGGAGTCAGAGAGATTAATCAAGACCTTGAAGGTGGAGAGAATTTCAATAGGGACAGAAGCCAAGGGATTCAAGGCTGAGGATTAGTGTCAGCAAAACACTGGAACATATTAGATGTATAACTTTTCATGGAGCTGAGAATAGTCCAGTAAAGCAGAGATTTGGAGGGGGGAGAGTGGGAGGGTAGAGGTTTCAGAGACATGGGAGTACATAAGATCAGTAAGGAGGACAAAATTCTTCTCTGTTTTTAAAATATAATAGTATATGTTCCCTTTAAGAAGTTTGGAAATTCCAGAATAGTACAAAGAAGAAAACTAAACTAAACTCAGTTGTTATTTTACCCTCCGAACAAAAATTTTGGTGCATTTTATTTTGCTCCCACTTGAGTTCATATCGTACACATGGTCGGGTAGCCTTTGTTTACTCCATTAACACAATATCACCAGCAGCCTTTCCCCATCTCATTAAAGAAGATTCTTAAAGCATGAGGGGAGTCCACCTGCTTCCTTAGGCAAGAATCCTTCTTGCATTCCCAGCAGCTGACTGACAAATCTCATCTGGATACTTCTCATAGCAAGAATCTCCTTCGTTCTTACGAGGTCCATTCTGTCATTAGCTAAGTCCTTCCATGCATCTTAATTGTGCTACCCTCTAACTATCCTTTTTTCAGATGACAGATCTTCATCAAGAACCAAAGAGTCTCAGAGTTTAGTTGGTCTTGAGTTAGATTGCAGTAACCTCATGGAGGGTCTCAAATGCCATGCCAAGGATAACCCTCAGACTATAAATCTAAGGGAGTCTTAAAAAAAAATTCTTTTTTTAGATTTCAGGAATTTTGATGTTTCTTCTATGATGTGCCCCAAAATTTTTTGCTTTTGTTTTTTAATATTTATTCGTTTTGGAGAGACAGAGAGACAGAGTATGAGTGGGGGAGGGGCAGAGAGAGAGGGAGACAGAGAGTCTGAAGCAGGGTCCAGGCTCTGAGCTGTCAGCACAGAGCCCGACATGGGGCCTGAACCCACGAACCATGAGATCATGACCTGAGCCAAAGTTGGATGCTTAACCAGCTGAGCCACCCAGGCGCCCAAATGTTCCCCAAAGTTTAATTCATCGAATATTTTCAAGCAGAAAAGTGGCATGATCGGAGCCGTGCTTGATGCTTAAAACTGCAGCCGTCATTTACTGAGGGTTTGTTACGCATCCGACACAAGGCTAGGAACTTTACATTTAGCATTTCAGGCGGTGGTTCCTGAGAACAACCCTACGAAGTTGGGGCATTCTCCCGATTTCACAGATGATGAGACACGGGCCGAAAAAGGGAGAAGTCATCCGTCCAAGGTCACACAAGTAGTAACTGAACAGTTACCTGCAGCATCACTGAAAGCACCAGATTCAAATTCCTGTGGTGACATGAATTAGCTGTGTCACCTCGGGCCAATGTCTAACGTTCTGGGGCCCTTTCTCCTCCGTCTGTCAAGTACTGGAGTTAGCCAGCTAACACAGTTTAGAGTGATAGCTCAAAGCATAGACTTGGAACCAGGCTGCCACAGACTCGGCACTTCTGGGTAGCCTAGGTGGACACGTGATTTAATCTCTGCAGGCCTAGTGCTAACATTTGCCAGACCCAAGGCAGGAGGATAAAAGAGAAGGCCACATACCTTAGGTGTAAGTATTTAAGAGTTATCACTAATTCTTTTTTAATGTATGTTTTACCCTTTCACCTTGATAAATATACCTCCATAATAATCTAGAACGCCAGGGTTTGAGTTGAGAATTCTTGGATTCCTTGGAGTTCCAGGTCAGAGTGTAACAGAGCCAGCCCCCTTTGCTTCCTTTTCCCAGCTCCTCTTCCTGGCCCTCATGCCCAGGTTCTGTCCATACCCCTTCCATACAGTAGCCAGTCCTGCCTGCACTCAGGCAGGGAAGTTTGCACTTGGGAGGATGAACCAGGGAAGGGGCTGGTGGAGGGGCTGAAAGTGGCCTAAGGCCATTTGGAAAGGGAATTCTAGAGTCCCAGATTCTCAGAGTGTGATTTAGAAGGGTTGCCCAGGCTCCAGAGGGGCTCATATCCTTGGCCCCAGGGGACTGCTTGCCTGTGGGAAGGGGCACAGCTGGAGGGTCAGAGTGCGGCCCTTGAACGTACAAGGCCTAGGACAAGGACCCTGTTTGACAGGTCTAAGGAAGATATGGTCTCTCTGTGCCTCAGTTTCCTTTAGGGTGACCAACTCATCCAGGTTTGCTTGGGACTTTTCTACCTTTAGCACTGGTAAGTCCTGCATCCCAGAAAAACCCCTCAGTCCTGGGCAAACTGGGACAGTTAGTCACCCTTGTTTCCTCAGCTTTATAGTTAGGCTAATACTATTTCATGAGATTGCTATAAGGGTTAAGTGAGTTATCACATGGGGAGTGTTTAGACCAGTGTCTGACTCATGGTAAGCATTCTAGAAATATGTAAGCTATCACCATTTTTCCAATTATTTTTATTGTAAGAAAATACACGTAACATAAAATTTACCATCTTAACCACTCTTAAGTTTTCAATTCAGTGATATTAAATACATCCATAATGTGCAGCCACTATCTCATCCATCTCCATAACTCTTTTCATCTTGTAAAACTGAAACTCTGTCCCCACTAAACACTAACCCCCTAGTCCCTCTTCTCTAGAAGCCCCAGGGACCATCGTCCTGCTTTCTATATCTCTATGATTTTGACTACTCTAAGCTTCTCATGTAGGTGGACTCGTACAGTATTGGTCTTTTTGTGACTGGTTTATTTCACTTAGCTTAATAGCCTCGAGGCTCAAGCATGTTGTGGTGTGTGCCAGAATTTCCTTTTCTTTTTTAAGGCCGAATAATATTCCATTGTATGGATAGACCACATTTTGCTTATCTGTGTATCCGTAAATGAACATTCGAATGTTGCTTTCATGTCTTAGCTATTATGAATCATACTGCTGTGAACATGGGTATACAAATGTCCCTTCAAAACCCTGCTTTCCATTATTTTGGGTACATACCAAGCAGGGGAATTGCTGGATCATATGGAAATTCTATTTTTAGTTTTTTGAGGAACATCCATACTGTTTTCCACAGTGGCCATACCACCTGCCATTCCCACCAATAGTGTTCAAGGGTTCCAGTTTTTCCACATCCTCTCTGACACTTGTTATTTTCTGGGTTTTTGTTTTTGTTTTGTTGTTGTTGTTGTTGTTGTTTTAATGGACATGAGGTGGTATCTCCTTGTGTTTTTTTTTTTAATTTTTTTTTTAACGTTTATTTATTTTTTGAGACAGAGAGAGAGACAGAGCATGAACGGGGGAGGCTCAGAGAGAGAGGGAGACACAGAATCGAAAGCAGGCTCCAGGCTCTGAGCCATCAGCCCAGAGCCCGACGCGGGGCTCGAACTCACTGACCGCGAGATCGTGAGATCGTGACCTGAGCTGAAGTCGGACGCTCAACCGACTGAGCCACCCAGGCGCCCCTCTCCTTGCGGTTTTGATTTGCATTCCCCTAATGATTGGTAACACTGAATATCTTTTCATGTGCTTATTGGCCATTTGTATGTCTTCTTTGGAGAAATGTCTATTTAAGGCCTTTGCCCATATTTGGATTAGGTTGTTTGTTTTTTCATTGTTGAGTTCTAGGAGCTCTCTCTTGTACTGGATATGAATGCCTTATGAGATATATAATTTGCAATTATTTCCTCCAGTTCTGTGGGTTGCCTTTTTACTCTGTTGATATTCTTTTGATGCACAAAATTTTAAATTTTCGTGAAGTCCAATATTTTTCCTTTGTTGTTGTCCCTTTGGTGTTACATCTAAGAAATCACTGCCAAATCCAATGTCACGAAGCTTTTTCCCTGTGTTTTCTTCTAAGAGTTTTATAGTTTCAGGTCTTATATTGAGATCTTATACTGAGGTCCATTTTGAGTTGATTTTTGTATATGGCGTGAGGTAAGGGTCCAACTTCATTCTTTTGCATGTGGCTATCCAGTTTTCCCAGCACCATTTGTTGAAAAGACTGTCCTTTCCCCATTGAATGAGTCTTGGCATCCTTGTCAAAAGTCATTTGACCATATATGCAAGGGTTTATTTCTAGACTCTCTATTCTATTTCGTTACTCTATATGTCTGTCTCTATGCCAATACCACACTGTTTTGATTCCTGTAACTTTGTAGTAAGTTAATGAAATGAGGCAGTGTGAGTGCCGCAGCTTTGTTCTTCTTGTAGCTATTATCATTTTAAAGGTTCCATTCCACTAGAAAACAGGAAGATTCCATAATGAGGCTTGGGTGAGAAAAAGGGAAGAGTGGAGTCTGACTGAAGTTTGAAACGTGGAGGGTAAGTGGCTAGCAAAGCCACTAACTAACTGGGAAACCATAAGGGTTAGAACACAGAGTGAGAAGACAGGATGGAGCAGTGATACCTTGGTCATTCCACCCACACATTTAACATGGGTACACTTTATCATATTTCATTGACTCAAAAATGCCACTGATGGGGTGCCTGGCTGGCTCAGTTGGTGGATCACGCGACTCTTGATCTCGGGGTTGTGAGTTTGAGCCCCACATTGGGTACGGAGCCTATTTTTTAAAATGCCATTGATTTTAAGACACCATTATTTTATGTCCCACTAAGAAAATATGCTATCAGTAATTATGACATGCTATTTACTGACCATGAGGCATAACCAATTTCAGAGATACAAAAATGAGAGGGAAAAAAATACATTTTCGAATTAATTAAGTAAGATACATGCCAGGCATTGTGTCAAGCATCGTGGGAGGGGAGTGGGATACCACCAAGAAAACGACTGTCTTCAAAAAGCTTCCAGTCTCACAGTGACACCTGCAGACATTTCTACCACAACACTGACTGGGAGGAGTACTACCACGCACGCACCAGAGCTGTTCTGAGATCAGCTGCTGCTTGTCAAGTATTTATAGGAGTTATTAATATAGACAGAATTGACAGTCACGTCTTTCTTGGGATTTCTAGTCCTCCCCCTCCTTTTCCCTGATGCCTGAAATTTCTAGGGACAAAGCCTTTCAAACCATTTTTGAATGAACGGAGACAATGAATTAAAACACCAAATGGTGAGTGTTGAACTGGCATGACTCCCGTGGAAGGCCATTCGGCACATCCAAATTACAAAGGCGTTTGCCCTTTGCCCTTGCAATACCACTCTAGGAATATGTCTTCCTGATATACTCACCTATGTGGAAAATGCCATGTATCCAAGGTATTCATTACAGCAGTGGTTGAAACAGCAAATAATTGGGAATAACCTAAAAGCCGTGGATAGGGCACAGGTTACCTAGATTATGGAACATTCATACAGTGGATCCCAGATCAAGGAAATGCCTGATGTACGAACAGGGAAAACATCCCTGACGTGTATGTATGGTCAAGTGAAAAAACGCTAAGTGCGGAACAGTTGCGGTTGACTACCATTTGTATTGTAAGGGGGGAATAAGAATACACATGTACAAACTTGTTGAAGAGACTCTAGGATACATGGGAAACTGACAACAGTGGTTATGGTTGGGGAGGGTTGGTGAATTTGGCAGATGGGGACAGAGAAGGGAGGAGGACTTTTTTACTTTATTTATTTATTTATTAACGTTTATTTATTTTTGAGACAGAGAGAGACAGAGCATGAATGCGGGAGGGTCAGAGAGAGAGAGGGGGAGACACAGAATCTGAAACAGGCTCCAGGCTCTGCACTGTCAGCACAGAGCCCGACCCGGGGCTCGAACTCACGGACGTGAGATCATGACCTGGGCCGAAGTCGGACGCTTAACCGACTGAGCCACCCAGGCGCCCCAATTTCTTCACTGCATGTATGGGTTGTCCAAAATGTGCAATTAATTGAATTTTTTAAAACACCACATAGGAAGAGTTAACCCAGTAACTGATTCCCACCAAAGGGTGGGAATTCATTCATTCATCCATTCATTCACTCATTCCATAACCTATAGTAATCAAGAAATTTCTCTAGCATTAACCCTTAACATGTGCCAGGCATCACGCTACATGCCTTCACGTACTTTATTTCATTCAGTCCTCACCACTCCTATATGGTACAGGTGTCTAGCATTACGGAAGAGGAAGCTGAAGATGACAGAGGCTGTTCTTGCCTAAAGCCAACAGTGAGCATCCAGATCCCAGCATCCTGGGCCAGGCCTAGTTCTGTGCACAAGGGATGACAAGACAAAGGCACAACCCTGCCCTCTTGGACTTGATAGTCTAATGAGGGAGACAGGCATGTCAAATGGCAGATTCACAGGCAGGGCTTGAACAGGGGAGGGAGTGTTAGAGCACAGTGCCTAAGGATAAGGGGACAAAAGGAACAGAGAAGCTGGGGACAAGGAGAAAACCTCTCCCACAATGCCCTTTTGCCAAGGACAGGCCCTGTAAGCAGCGCTGGAACCCGGCGGCGCCCGAGTGAGAGGCCACCTCTGTAGCCTCAGAACCAACAATGAACAAAGGCTGCGGTGCTGTGTAAGAACAGAGGAGATCTGACAACGGCCCGGCTCGTTTGATCCGTGTAGACATCCCATCTAGACTTTGAAGCCTGAAGTGCTCTCCTTTAGCTGTCTACGCAGATCAAATAAGCTGGATGGCTGCCATATCTCAACTTCACTTTCTGCTAATCCATAGTCACAGCCAGCTAGCTCCACAGCAATCCGACCGAACCATCTGAGCAGAGGCAAAAATAATTCTCATGGGCAAAGACCGACAGCTCCAAGATGCGAACATTAACTCCTTGCTACCGCTTCAGGAGGGAGTGGCTTTTGAAGTTAGTTTTAGCAAGCTTGCAAGAAAGGAGCTTCTACCCCTCTCCAAAGTGACGGGGCAAAGCTGTTTTCTCTCCTTAGGGTTGAAAGTCCTTCCTATTTCAGGGCTCACGTTTGCACACCCATAGGAGTTGACAATTAACAGCTGTGGTCTGGACCTCAGAAAAGCAGCCCCACCTAAGAAACAGGGATCATCTCACCACACAAACACCTTTTTATTCACAGGATCATTAAAAGGACAACCGTACCCCCGCCCCCTCAGTCCTCAAGCTGTAGTGAGGAGCTCAGGAAATCCTTGCCACAGAGATGGTGGCAGGGCTAGGCATCTAACAACAAACCCACAAGCTGAGTAGCATCGTTACAAAAGATTAAAAAATCTACATGAGTTCTAACATCTTCGTTCCTAGCTGTGGTTTCCATGGAAATAGACATCTGCTCTAGGGAGAAAGCAAAGGTGGGGGGAAGCAGTATAAGTGCTTTAAAATAATCTGTGTTTTGAAAGATTTTTTTTCCCTGTCACAACATTAATAGTCAGAAGCGTAAGATTTTTGCATGGCAGTTTCTTATATTAAAAGAAAAAATGCATCAAATGGGTGGGACCTTCCTCTGCAAACCTCCAGTTCAAGTACAAAGACTTCATGAAAGGCTGGTTCCGGGGGATAATAGACCTCTTGGCCTTGGGTTCTGTGCTTATTTGTGTTGCCTGCCAATCTGTCACTTTTCAGTGAGGTCTTATCCCCACCCCTCTCCAGCCTTTCTAATGATTTTTGAGATTTCACTCAGAAAACTGACAGTTGGAAACACCTGGCCGTTTTGTGGCTAAGTTTGGTCTGAGAGGGAGAAGCCTTTCAGGGCTTAGAATCTGAATTATTCCTGTTCCTGCTCACATGCTAAGGGAAAACCACTTAGATTGGGGGCGGGGGAGAGGCTGACCCCACACAAGGGCGATTGTTGGAGAAAATGCCACAACAAGCATATTTCAGCCAACAGCGAATTGCTAATTGTTTGCTTTGTGTGGGGTGTCTGCTGCCTGTATGATCTAGTTTTCCTTGTCTCAGGCACCTATTGTATTTATCTCTAGTACATCCCTAGAGACTAGCTGGACATGGAGAGTCTTTCAAAATTAGGGCTGTTGTTTCAGCAGTTAGTCATTTTCGTTTCTTGGTATGGGAAAACTGAACCCATGGATTCATGAAATGAAGGTGTCCTTCTGCCCAATGAGGATCGCAAAGCAGACACGTTGGTGTTATGACCACCACCCGAATCCCAAAGACACAGCCTTGGTCTGAGGAATGGGAGGAGGGATCTGGAAACCATGTTCATTTTATTTTCCTTCTGGCCTTTTTGTGGGAGGAGGGAGGCCAGTCATTCTAAGATAGCTCCGGTCAATTTCCCTTGTAGCTCTGCTGTACTTCTCATCTAACCAGGCCAGGAGGAACCGTGACCTTGTGGCTCCCCCTTTTGTTTTGATTCTTTAAAAGGGCCCAGCACTGCACTGGGGAGCACGTGCTCCAAGAACAAAAGCAACACTTAACTGCAGTCTGTGTAGTCTAGAACTGCGTTTGCTCTTCCTTCCCTATCATCAGGCAAAAGGCTAGGCTGAACAGATGGGAGTCTGCATTTAAGCAAAGGAGATCAAATTCCAGAGCCTCACGCCTTTCCCCCACTGTTCTCTGGTCACCAGCTCCAGGACCCGAGCATGGTAGGGAGAAGGCACACAGTGAGGAAGGGCCACGCCCAGGACCTGTTAACTGAGTGGGTAAGGGATTATGATGATGTCACAATGCAGGTTACATGCGGGTTTCGAGGTAGGGCGCTGGGTTGCAGAGGGCCTTACAAGGGCAGAGAGTGGCATTGTCCTGTAACAAGGGCTTGGGAGTCTTAGGTGGCAGTAGGGGGTGTAGCACCGGAGAAGCCCATCGCTGTCCGAGCGTTGCCCTTGGGGCGATGCGGGGCACGTGGCTCAACAGAGGCGGAGTCCAGTCGGCCACCCTCTGAGAGGTACAGAGGGACCCCGCCCCGCCCGGCCCCGCCCTTTTCCCAGAGATTGGAGGGCTGGTTCAGACCCAGGCTAGGGGCCATCGTATAACCCTCTTCCAAGGCCAGACAACCGCCCCGTCCCCCTGCACACACCGGGGAGACCCCCAAACGCGGCCAACCCCTCGCATTGTCCGCCTACCCGGCCAGCCCGAACTACACTTCCCGAGGTGCTTGGGGGTCCCGAGGGGCGGGGCCACTGGGCTGGGGGGAGGGGCCGGCACGTGCCGCGGCTCTCAGCCAATAGGAAGCCCGGTCGGGAGGTCACGTGCCGCTGTTTGGCGCTTTTGTGCGCGCCCGGGTCTGTTGGTGCTCAGAGTGTGGCCAGGCGGCTCGGACCGAGCAGGTGGGTGCGGGGCTCTTGGAGGAGGCGGCGGGAGGCTAGGGGCCAGCGAGAGGGACGCGGCCGGCGGGAGGGGCCGGGCCATGGTAGCGGCCCCCTGCTGGAGGGCGGCGGGCGTGGCCGCGGGCCCCAAGAGGGGCTGGCGGGCGGGGGTCGCTCCGCTTTGTGTGTGGCTCGGGCGGAGTCTCGGCTTTGTCCCCGCTCCCTGGGGGCGCGGCTATCGTGGGGAGGGGGCGCGGCCAGCTGGGCAAGTCTTTGGTGTTAGCCCGGGGTGCAGTCGTGGAGACAATAGGGGGCGTGGGCCTTCGTTTGCCTCCTTCCTTCCCTCTGCAGTCGCGGCCCCACTGGGGTCCCCATTGTTTGAAGGGGCGGGGCGGCTCTAGGGAGCAGCGGTTTTAGGGCCAGACTGCCGGCGACTAGGGCCTCATCCCCTCCCCGCTGTCGCCCTCGCCCAGTGACTAGGGCCGAGCCGGAGAGGCTGACACCCCACGAGAGCAATCCTGTTCTCGCGGCGAGGGGCACAGACAACTAGGCTGGAGGCAGGTTGGGAGGGAGTGAAGGGAGGAGGTGGCGGGCCGATGGCGGGGCTATCCCACGGCCAGTTCCCCGGGCCTGCCCCACCCGCCGAGCTGCTGCAGGGGTGGGGGGTGGCCTCGAGATGTTTTTGGCGGGAGTTGGGAGGGGGGGTCCGTCAGCGCGGGGCTAGCCCGGGAAGGGCGGAGTTACCCAGATAGGACCGTTAGCCCCGCCCATCCCTCCCCTTCCCACGCGCGCGGGCTCCGGGGTGTTGTGAGTTCGGGGAGATTCGAAAAGGCGCGGGGAGGAAGGGGGCGGGGCCAGGGGCCGGAGCGCAGGGCGTGATCTGATTGGCCGGGGGCGGCCACCCGCTTTTCCTCGCTTTGACCGGGGCCACGCCCATCCTGGGTCCGGTGCTGCGTCTCATGCTCTGCCGGGGTTAGACCGTTTCGTTGCCTCGGATTTTAATTTCCAGCTGTTGGAATCTGTAATCTTATGTCTTCTTACCAGGCTGGGGTCTACAAGGATAATGACCTTAAAAAAATCAAGGGGGGGGGGGATGTAGAATTTTTCATGATATAAGGCAGCAAATACTACAACCTAAAGCCTAGAGGTTCATAAAACTGATTAATTTTGCCCGCTGTTGGATAAGGAGCTTAGGCCCCAAGAACAATAGGAGTTCAACATTATTGGTTAATATTAGCTTGGGCGTTTTGTTTTCCACCATGGCAGACACAGACAAAGCAGGGGTGGGTATTTCATTTGCACAATGAGTTGTAGGCAGTATTAAGATGGCTCCGGTCTCACTGTTGAGTTGAATCTGGAATATCTTCTCGATGATTGCGGGGGGGGGGGGGGGGGGGTATTTTAGAGTTTATAGGAGAAAAATATATATTGTGACTTAACCTTGTCTAAATTTTAAAATCGCGGAGATGTTTTTTGAACAGGCAAGCTCAGTTGACTTGATTTTCTGAAACCAATGTTCTATTTAGTTCACATTTACCAATGTTTCAGTATTTTCTAGATTTTTATGATTTTCTAGTTAATGATGTCTTATTTAATTCCACAGTAGTGATTTTTCTGACACTGATTTATGTGGATGTTATTTGAGGTCCCTTTGGATCAATGACCTAGAAATGCAAAGAAATTGATTGCATGCTTTTAAAAATCGTTTTCAGGGTTTTCCTTGCCAGTGGATTGTGTAGAATACACTGCCAGTCTCTTGTCTTCTGTTCACCATGGCTTCTTCTGGTAGGTAATCTATTTGGAAAAGCTGAATACTGAAGGGTTCAGGGTTTTATAATAGGAGATGGATTCAGGCCTCAAGCCATTAATTTGGCAGTTGTGTTTTGGTCTTATAAATAAAAACCCATTTTATAAATCGGAGAATAAAGAAGAAAAAATATCACTTGAATATACTGAGAGCTTGTAATTGTTTCACCATTTGATGATTTGGCTTGGTCTAGAGCAAAATTGTGGAGTTTTGCACAAGTCTTTCTTTTATTTATGAAAGTGATTGTCAAGCACTGATATCTCAGAATGGTATTTATTAATCCAAAAATACTGAGCTTTGGTTTTCTGAGAGGTGGTATTTACGTAATTTCTTGCCTGCAAACGGAAGCTTCATCAGCCCTGAATCTATTCATTAAATTGATTTAGTTTTTAGAAAATTACAGGATAGTTTATTAGAATAGGAAAACCCCATTTTTCTGAATACGTTATAAATATGATCAAATCCAGATATCCAGGTGAAAGAACTGGAGAAGCGTGCCTCAGGCCAGGCTTTTGAGCTGATTCTCAGCCCTCGATCAAAAGAATCCGTCCCAGAATTCCCCCTTTCCCCTCCAAAGAAGAAGGATCTTTCCCTGGAGGAAATTCAGAAGAAATTAGAAGCCGCAGAAGAAAGACGCAAGGTAAACATCACAATTCACAGAGAACAGGGTATTTATTTATGTAATGTGGCAAATCAGTTTTATTTCCATAACAGGAGAAAAACAATTGTAGCTAGATGTGATTATTACACATCTGTGTAATTACACACTGTGTAAATTACATACACCAGGAAGAAGAAAAGGCCAGGCATCACTTACTGAACTCCTATTATGTACCAAGTCCTTTACTTCTATTTTTCTTTAATACAATGACCCTAAAGGGTAGAGATACTGAAAGGAGAAAATGGTCTTGGGAATGTTGTCATTTTCTCATGTCCTGTAGCTAGTGAGTATCGTAGCCAGAATTCAAGCCTCTGTTTGTCTGAAACCAAAGTTCCTGCCTCTCTCATGCTTTCTCTTTGAAAAATAGATTTGTTGGTGCATGATTTCTTTTTCTTTCCCTTTTTTGGGGGAGGGAATTAGTGTGGTTTGTGTGTGTTGTGTCTGTGGGTTTTTTTGTTTTGTTTTGCTTTTTGAGAGCTGTACAATAAAAACATTTTAGATTGCTGGTAATGTGATTGTATTGCTCCACTGGCATGATGATATTAGGGCAGTTTTTCTCTTACCTAAGCAATTCTGTAAAGTATCCATTTTCAAAAACAAATCCGAAGAATCAACAAGTATGGAAATGCTTGTTATAGAAAAATTGAGAATCACAAAAGTTTATGCATAGAAAATTAAAAATATTCATTATCCTACTTCCCAGAAATAACCATTGTTAACGTTTTGGTGCATTTCCTTCCATCCAATATTATTCTTTTCATGAAGAACTTTATATATAAATTCCCATTTCATTCCCTTCCAACAACCCTGATTGAGGTGAGTGGGTTTAATTTTAAAATTAGGGAGGGGCGCCTGGCTGGCTCAGTCAGTACGGCATGTGGCTCTTGATTTTGGGGTGGTGAGTTCAAGCCCCGTGTTGGGTGTAGAGTTTATTTAATGAAAAAAAAAATTTTTTTTTTTAATAAAATTAGGGAAAGTAGGCACAAGAAGGTGAAGCGGTAACCTGCCCCTGACCAACACAGTTAATGCAATTAGAAGTCTAACACATCTAACCACATACACACATACACAGGCCCCTGTTTAAGCTGCTGTAACATGCACCATGGACATTTCAGTGCTACATGTCATGTATATGTGCACTGACCCACGGTCAACCCTGCACGTGATTCATTTCTCCAGGAAGAGTGGCAGTGTGTGCAAGGCTGGGTCCTCTCTACCTGTTTCTCTGTGCAGATAGAGTTCCTATGGAGGTTCATGGAGTTTTTGAGTTTGTGGAGGAGATGCGGCCAGTAGTTGGACAAAAAAAATTAAGGAGTCGACCCCAGCCCTGTCGTCACCAGCCCGTGCTTTTATGCAGTAACTGCCTAAATGTAGTGACACTTCCCCTGACTGGGGTTTTGCAGAAGAGAACCAGTGGCAGGTGCTCTTCGGTTTTTGCGCAAGTCAGTGATACTTCCAAGCACATCAGAATCTATTTGGTAACAAGCCATCCCGAGTCTGTTGAAGGAGGCACACTGTGGTAACAGAGCTCCAGTGGTCTGGAAGTGAATGCAGCTTCTAAAGAGAAGGGCTGATAAGTTTTTCCTCGAAACAGAACTCTCTCTAGTAATCTGGGGTCTTAGTCTTAAATTCCCTATCATTCATAGATTTTCTTTTTATCGATATGGTTGCATTTTTTCATAATAAGCTAATTTTCTTTGAGTGGACTTTCAAGTTCAAGAGCCAGATTCTTTACAGTACAGCTCCTTTGTCGCGTGCATATCACTCAAGTCCTCTTGCTACCATTAAGCAGTAAATCTTACAGGGATTCCCTTAAAGAACAGTAGTGCAAGACTCTGAACCAACCTGGGCAGTTTTCCAAAGTAAATACGAATACCCGAAAAACAGTATGGTTTTCACCATATTTTGAGACGGATAATTCAGGCCCTTGACTTAGGTGTTGTTTAAGGAGATTTCATTTTCTGTCTCTCTTCAGTCCTCCCGATTAATCGTTTCTTTTGTCATCGTACCTAATGCTAAATAAACGTCCGAGAGTCTAGCCTCTTACACATTTTTCAGTCCCACGAAGCCGAGGTCTTGAAGCAGCTTGCTGAGAAGCGGGAGCATGAGAAAGAAGTGCTTCAGAAAGCGATCGAGGAGAACAACAACTTCAGTAAAATGGCGGAAGAAAAGCTGACCCACAAAATGGAAGCCAACAAAGAGAACCGAGAGGCACAGATGGCTGCCAAACTGGAGCGCTTGCGGGAGAAGGTTGGTGTCCCAGCCTGGCTTGGAGAGGGTCAAGAGCTTGAAGTCTGCCCCAATGAGGTGGCCTGAACTAATGGCCTTGATCTAGGTGGTTGGTGTCTTTGTCACCAGTTTCAGGCCCTGACACATTAAATGACAGGTATCTTATTTTAGAATAAGGTGGAGCAGAGCTCCTGGCTGGCTCAGTCAGTGGAGCGTGCGATTTTTCTTGCTCTCGGGGTCGGGGTTCGGGCTCCACGTTGAATGGAGAGATGACTTAAAGTATAAAATCTTTAAAAAATATATTAAAATGAAATAAGACAGACTATGCAGTAATTTCCAGAATAGTTGTACATTCTGTGGAAGAGTCGTAGGAGGCTCAGTCAGTAGGTTCCCCGAGTGACCCAAGGAAGCTGGAAGATCATGTTTAGAATTCTAAGTATGCGGTGTGATTCCCACTGATATATAATACACGCCCTGATGCTGCCGTTGGGACTCTTGGGGTGAGCGCCTTGGCAGGCTTTCGAATTAGACTGATGACGAATGCCGTTTCTTCACAGGACAAGCACATTGAAGAAGTACGGAAGAACAAAGAGTCCAAAGACCCTGCTGATGAAACTGAAGCCGACTAATTTGTTCTGAGAACTGACTTTCTCCCCTTCCCCTTCCCAAATATCCAAAGACTGTACTGGCCAGTGTCATTTTATTTTTTGCCCTCCTGACAAATATTCTAGAAGCTGATGTAGGACTGTATAGGTAGACCCAGACTGTATGATGTTGTTTTAGGGGCTAAAGGGGAGAAACTGAAAGTGTTTTACTCTTTTTCTAAAGTGTTGAAGTCTTTCTAATGTAGCTATTTTTCTTGTTGCATCTTTTCTACTTCAGCACACCTGGTGTGCTGGGTTAATGGCTAGTACTGTATTGGCTCTGTGAAAACCTGTTTGTGAAAAGAGTATGTAGTGGCTTCTTTCAAACTGTTAGATGCTGAATATCTGTTTACTTTTAAATCCCAATTCTGTCCCGATCTTACCAGATGCTACTGTACTTGAATGGTTAATAAAACTGCACAGTGCTGTTGGTGGCAGTGACTTCTTTCTCTACAGGTAATAAACTGTGACGTGTTAGAGGCCCTCCCGGTTGCTGTTTGTTCCAGACGGGGCCCTCTGGCCTCCAGAAACACCCAGTGCACACATCACCGAAAGTTCTCTGCCCCAGAGTGGTCCTGCTTTGTCTTCTTCCACAATCCTCACTGTGTTTTGATGCCCCGCCCAGATCAGCTGTCCCGACGGTCTTTCAGATGTTTATTCACAAACAAGCTTATTTTTGTTCCCATGTCCCTGTTAAAAAGGCAGATTAAGGCATGGGCTTCGTGGGCTTTCTAGAGAAGGCTTCAGAGGAAATGTGGAGATCCTAGTTAGAGGTATTTGACAGTGTATTTGCTTTATGTTACCAGTGGGGTGGGGATGTGCCCTCCAGTGCTTTACTGCCGAAGAAGCCATGACTCCAAAGTGGGAATATTCGTCTAATCCTCTGCGCCCATGTAGCAACCTTCTGGGAAGAGGTTAAAGGGAGCCTTATTTTCTAGAGTAGCGTCTGATCTGAGTGGTTAAGGTTCGCAATCTACTTCATCTTGTATCCAGAGGTTATGATATTCACCATTGTCAGAGCTTTGCTTCTCAACTCCGGGAAAGCCTTTGGCAGCTTTCCTTGGTGCTATTTGGGAAATGGCCTTAATTGCCTAGGATTATTTGCTTCGACATCTGTGTAAAAGCCCTTGGAAGCCACGCATCTGTAGTGAGAGGTGAGACAGTGCCGGTGGCCAGACTGCAGGAGGGTCTGCTGGTTGCCTTGCACGTGCTTCCTCGGCTCTGGCTTTAGCAACCGGGGAGGCCAGTGAGTGAGCCAAGTTTATACTCAAATTGGGAAGGATTATGAGCGTTTGTGATGCCTTGAATTGGCTTCCAGATTTACTTAGACCAAGATGATCAGTTGTAGTTCTGGGGGGAAAAGCTGAATTTAAAGGGTTATGGCCACGTGGGGCAACACGGGAACAAGATCAAGTGGAGTTTAGTAGAACGATAGTTCAGACGATAGGACAAAGTGAGGCTTGTGCAGGGACTCAGCGTTGTTCATCCTCAGCCTCTGGCACGGAGCAGTTAGAGGTTGGCACGGGTGACCTGGTGCCTGGAGGGATCTTTTAGATGCTGGTTTTGCGTAACTGGGACATAAAGACCGTGTGAAGATAGAAATTTGTGTTGACACTCGGCGTCCTACAGATGGCAGTGAACTTCGTGTTCATATAAGACCGGTAGGGAAGGGAGCAGAGCTTAGGAAATAGCCTGAAAAGAGTCCAGATGGGCTGAGGGAGGATACCCCACCCAGTTAGTTCCCACCAACCCCGTGGTGGCTCTGACTTAATACCACAGTGGTCCTGAGTTCCCACCTCGTGACAGTGATGCATCACAAGGAACTGAAGGCCTCAAAAAATCCTGGCTTTCTGGTTCACCTCTGACCTTCGGAGAGGCACTTAGCCCTGGGACTCAGTTTTCTCCTAAAATAAATACAAAATAAAAATAAATTAAAAAAATAAAAATCAAATGAGAAGCCTGAGCGAGGCTAGTGAAATCTTTTTTTCATTCAAATTCTAGGCCTACAACTTGGAGGGAAGGAGCAGTGGGTGCCTGTGAGTGGGGAGTGCCTGAGCACTTTCCCAGCCTGGGCGTCCTCTATCCTGTCTTCCAGTGCCCATCCCCCAGTGGGGCCGCCTCCCCTGACAGCACTCCAGGCGACAGCACTCCAGGCCAGGCAGTGTGACCTCAGCCTGGGGGCTGTCATCAAGGAACACACTCCATTCCTTTTAGCTTGAGTGGAAACTGAAGCTTGTCTCTTCCTCCTGGGATCTTTTGTGCTTAGACATGGGATGGGCAGGCCTTGGTGGAAAACAGATATTTGAGGGGTGCCTGGGTGGCTCAGTCGGTTAAGCGTCTGACCTCGGCTCAGGTCATGATCTCGCCGTTTGTGAGTTTAAACCCCGCATCCGGCTCTGTGCTGACAGCTCAGGGCCTGGAACCTGCTTTGGATTCTGTGTCTCCCTCTCTCTCTCTGCCCCTCCCCTGCTCATGCTCTGTCTCTCTCTGTCTCTTGATAATAAATAAATGTTAAAGGAAAAAAAAAAAATGGAGCTTTCCCCAGGGGTGCCTGCGTGGCTCAGTTGGTTAAGCAGCCGACTTTGGTTCAGGTCATGATCTCCTGGTTCATGAATTAAAGCCCTGTATCAGGCTGTGTGCTGACAGTGCAGAGCCTGCCTGCTTCAGATCCTCTGCCCCTTTGTCTCTGCACCTCCCCCATGTGCTCCTGCTCTCATGCTCTCTCTCTCCCTTTCAAAATAAACTGAAAGAAAGAAAGAGAAGGGAGGAAGGAAGGAAGGAAGGAAGGAAAAGAAAGAAGAAAGGAAGGAAGAAGGAAGGAAAGAAAGAAAAGAAAGAAAGAAAGAACGAGAAAGAAAGAAAGAAAGAAAGAAAGAAAGAAAAAGAAAGAAAGAAAGAAAGAAAAGAAAGAAAGAAAAAGGAGCTTTCCCTTTGGACGGAAGGTTGGATTAGGTGCCCAGGAAGTTCGAACCATGTTTTGACCACTGAGGTTTCTCCCCACTGAGCCGAAGTTCAAGGCCCCAGAAACACTGCTGACACTTCAGTCCCTTGCCATTTGCCTCCTGCCTCTTGGGCCGGGTCATTCAGAAGGTTCAAAGGGCCCTGTGGCTGAGACCTCTGCCCGCCGAAGCTGGTATTCTGCACTGAAGGGGCATGGGGAAGATTTTCTGCCTTGGTTTATACATGCCCCCAGATTTTTAAAGCTTAGATAAGGGTTTGAGGAGCTCAAAATGCAGCAGCCTCAGTGGAGGGGGCTCTCGCCCATAGCTGGAAAGGCCCAGTCTTCTCCCGGTATGGTCAAGAGCAGTACCTTCCCTGTCCTTGGGCACCAGATCCTACTGTGAAGTGGACAGAGAGGGTAAGAAACAGAGGCAAAATAGCCAGATGCCCATGGCCACCACCTCAGCAGAATGGCGGTTACCAGGGGACTGAGCCTCTGTACGTACAGGAGACCTCCCACTGCCCTTGCTGGCAGGAAGCCCCAACATCACTGGGGGGGGGGGGGGGATTCCCTGCCACACCTAGGCCCCCCTCTTGTGTGCAGCAGCTTATTATTTGCCTGATCTCAATGAGTCCCCAGAACAACCCTATGACATTATCTTACCCACTCTACAGGCAAGAAATGAGGCAACTGAGATCAGGTGATCTGCCAAAGTGACATACCTAAGGGTGTGGGGTCAGGAATCAAACCCTAACTTTTAACCCCCAGCTCTACTGCAGCACCTTACATATCACAAATGAATTATTAGGCAATTATTTGTTTCGAGTATGTCTCCCCAGCTAGAATGAAGGGTCGCAGAGAGCAGGAGCTGTGCCTGTCACATTCACCGCTGGATCTCTGGCTCTGAGACTGGCATACAGTAGGAGGTTAATAAATCTGTGCTGAATTAAATCATGATGAGTGGACCAGTGACCCTTATGGTCCACCTCGGGGCACTTGCTTTGTCCTCTTCTTGTGTGGACCCCATGGGAAGTCATTCCGATTTTCTAGAAGCACAAGATGGCTCTGCCCTGGTTTGCAGATCGGCCTCGGAGGTGCCCTACACTTAATGGCATCCTTTCAGATCCAAAGGCACAAACCCGTGGCCTGCAGTCAGAATCATCGGTCTGCAGGCAGGTTGTGTTCAGCATGTGCTGCTTAAATTTTTGAATGAGTTGACAATTAATTCCACTAGAAAATTTGATTTCAGGCTTATCTTGAAAAACCTGGGGATCTGGCAACCCTGGGCTCACAGTCCCGCCCAGACACAGTCGGCAGGCTCTGGGCAGCTGCTGCCACCTTGAGGTGGGATGTGCGCACTACAGCAATCGGTCCTCTGGCCCGCCCACTTCTGTCCTTGACCGGACCCAGGGCCCCGCTGTAGGCCTGCCTTTGCTGTCCCCGACACAGATGACAGCAACTCCATCAGTCAGTCACACTTTTTTTTGGTAGGTCAAAGGTCCAATCGGTACAAAAGGAAATACAATAAAAAGTGACTCCCCTCCCTCTGATGTCCCCTAGCTCTGTCCCCTGAGGCCACAGGTCCCTAACTGTCCCACAGACATGCTGCACTTCCCTTAGCACAGTCTCCAAATGCTTGCTGGCACCTCTGAGGGGCCAGACACCAGCTGGGCAGCAGAGTCACATGACAAATTTTCAAAATAGACTCTGGGACCCTCATCAGACCTTTGGAGGTAGAATTTCTAAAATTGGAGTCTAGGTGTCTAGATTTAAAAAAAATTTTTTTTTTTTTTTTTTAATGTTTATTTTTGAGAGACAGACAGAGCACGAGCTGGGGAGGGCAGAGAGAGAGGGAGACACAGAATCCGGAGCAGGCTCCAGGCTCGGAGCTGTCAACACAGAGCCCGAGGTGGGGCTCGAACTCACGAACCGTGAGATCATGACCTGAGCCAAAGTCGGATGCTTAACCGACTGAACCATCCAGGCGCCCCTAGATTTTTTTTTTTTTTTAGAGCCCACAATGTTTTCTGTTCCTTAGCAAGACAGAGACCACCGTACTCAAGGTGTACCGTCCCTAAAACAGTTCCCACTCTCCAGTCCCCCAAAGTCTGGCAGAGATGGGCCCAGAGCTACAGCCATAGAGGCCACTGCTCAGTGTGCAGACTGTACCCTGCCTGGGGGCACTCAGCCAGGGCCTGAAATCTGGCCAGACCTTCACACCAGGCCACGTTACACCACCGCCCTCCCAACCCACAGAGGAGCGGCACCTCTTCTGAATTTACCTTGTCAACCATTCAATGCAAATCCAGGGAGACGTGCGCTATGCAGATGGGGGCTCCTCAGTGCAGCTGTAGGCCCAGGATGACTTCCTGTAAGAGGTGAGGCTTGGGCCACGTTTGGTCTAGGGGTTAAAAGGAAAGAAGGCACTCTTCTGCTCTGTACTTCCCTCACCCCGTTCCCCACCCCAACCCACAGCGGCCTGTGTGTATTAGGGGTCACTGATAGGGAGATCTTAGTAACAGTGTACAATGAGAAGGCCCTGGGAGACCGACTAAGATATAAGGAGGGCTCCAGCCATAAGTCAGACCAGCATGCTTGGCCTAAGGCTGCTTGGGGTTAGGTGGCTTGGTTTCCAGAAGTGCTTGCCTGAGGAAGCAGGGATGTGGGAGGCTTGTTCCTTCCGGCCACAGTCCACCCTTCTCTACGGCCTCAATCAGCACCATCAAAGAGTGGCCCTCGGACCACTGCCAGGCTACTGGGCTGCAATGAGATCATACAGACATTGAAAGTAAGCATTTCGAAACTTGTATGACAATCTTACAACGTCAGTCGAAGACTATTAAAGTTGAGGCCGGTATTTGGCATCTTTTTTTACTGTATCTAAAAAAATTGTAAAATCTACATAACATAAAATGTGCCACTGTTACCATTTTTAAGTGTACAATTCAGGGGCATTAACACATTCACAATGTTATGTAACCACTGCCACTGTCTAGTATATTTCTTTACTTTTACAAAAGTGTGAGTTTTCTGCAGATAAAAAAAATTTTTTTTTTTTAATTTCGTTTGAGAAACACTGACCTGTGGGTTTCCCAAAGCCTTGAAGGTTTGGGCACCTGATTGCACAACTTGATACAATGTTTGGCTTCATTTTCCCAACCCGACAGGTTGGGAGATTTCCCCCCGGGGAAGTGGCGGGGGCTGAGGTCCAGGCTCCCTGGACAAGGGGAGTGGAGCCATGGGCACCACCCTGGAAGGGAGGAGAAAGAAGCTTCCATGCTGCCTGGGGGTAGGGCAGGACCTGGGCCGTCCCCGGGACAGGGCAGCTTCTGAGCGCCTGTGGCAGGAAAGGCGGATGAGAGGCTGCAAGGCTTTCTGGGAAGGCAGGATTTCCTCCTGACTCAGCTGGGGGAGGTGCATTTGCTGAGAATCCCAATAAAGTCAGCTCCAGCTGGAAAAGCCCTCCGCGACCTCTGTGTCTGCCCTCCTTGTTCGGAGAAAGAGCGTGAGGCCAGAAAGAAAAGACTTGCCCCAGTTGACGATCAGTCAGCGGTGGTCCCAGATGCAAACCTTTCCATTCCCAGGTAGAAGCAGGACAGGGGTTCCCGGAGTCACACGGAATGGGGTTGAAGTTCCAGCTCTATTGGCTCCCCAGGGACTTTGGGCATCCCACACTCATCAGTGAAATAGGGATAATCCGTCACAGGCTGGATGAGTATTGAGCCTGGGGACAAGTTTAACGAAGCACAGAGCCTGGTGCTTGGGTGATGAGCTGTCTCAGTCCCCTGCCTCTCCCTGTCCCTCCAAGCCCACTCTGCAAACTGTAGGGCCTTCTCTGTCTTCCATGTCCCCTCACTGCAGCTGGGCGGACAGAGGAAGGCAGACCCTCTCCAGACTGTGAACAGGGAGCTCCTAATCTACTGCAACTGGCCTTCTCTGAGTTCTTGACTCTTCTGCCAACTCTTTGGACATCTTGGAGAAATGTTTGTCCTTTCTGGAACTCAGAACCTTTGTAAAATGAGGGAGTTGAACCAGAAGAACTCAAAAGCCCATTTTGGGGAGAGAGTACTAAAGTTTGGGATGCTTTACATCTCTGTCTTTTCAGGTACAAACTCCCAGCACGTTAGACCCTGTCAGACTGGGCTGCCACAGGGTTACCAGCCACCTGCTTTTTTTTTTTTTCTTAAAGTTTATTTTTTTTATTATTTAAAAAAAATTTAATGTTTATTTTTGAGACAGAGACAGACTGCGAGCAGGGGTGGGGCAGAAAGAGAGGGAGACACAGACTCCGAAGCAGCTCCAGGCTCTGAGCCGTCAGCACAGATCCCAACGCTGGGCTCAAACTCACAAACCACGAGATCATGACCTGAGCTGAAGTTGGACGCTCAACCAACTGAGCCACCCAGGCGCCCTGCTTAAAGTTTATTTATTTTGAGAGAGAGAGAGAGAGAGAGAGCACAAGCAGGGGAGGGGAAGAGAGGGAGACAGAATCCCAAGCAGGCTCCATGCTATCAGCACAGGGCCCGATGCAGGTCTTGAACCCATAAACCATGAGATCATGGCCTGAGCCAAGATCGAGTCAGATGCTCAACCGACTGAGCCACCCAGGCGCCCTGCTAGCTACCTGCTTTTGTGTTACCTCTCTGTCACTCCTTCCTGTCTCTCTTTTCTTTCTCTTTTCTGGTGAAGGTTTCCTGAGCACTTAACCATTTTCTCCGCACCGTAGCTTTTAGGCATTTCACATGTTTCATCTTACCGAATCTTTAAAGCGTCCTTGTGAAGTAAATGCTATTCTTATCCTATTTTCCAGGCAAGAAACTGAGGTTCAGAAAACTTTCATCACAGGAGTGCTTGGGTGGCTCAGTTGGTTGGGTGTCCAACCTCAGCTCAGGTCATGATCGGACGGTTCGTGGGTTCAGGCCCCGCATCAGGCTCTGTGCTGACAGCTAGGAGCCTGGAGCCTGCTTCAGATTCTGTGTCTCCTTTTTCCTCTTTCAAAAGTAAATAAATAAACACTTAAAAAAAAAAAAAAAGAAAGAAAGAAAGAAGGAAAGAAAAGTTTCATCACTGACCCATAGCCGGTCAGTGGCACAGCCAGCAGGTGGCGCACCCAACACCATTCCCCAGATGGTCAGGTCCCATCCCAGCCTGTATTCTGTGTGTGTTCAACATGGCACGTGCCCACGCTCACTTTCTCCCTCCTGTTTTCCCCAGGCGGACTCTGACTCCCACCTCAGACACGCTCCTGCTGGCAGGATCACTTGGGCAGTCAGGGAGGACGGTTTGGCGCTTGGTGGGAAGATGATCGCTGGTTGGTTCCAGTTTCTGACTCCTATCTCAAGATACCGTGTCTTCTAGTCCCGACCTCCTTCCTCTCCTGTCTCTTTAGGGGTCCCTAAGACAGTACCCAGAGCAAGCCTCGCCATTCATTCATTCATTTATTTACTGAACAGATACAAGCATTCCTCCCACATGCCGGTAACAGTGCTAGGCCCTGGGGACACAGCGTTGCACAAGGCAGACAAGGTCCTTGTCCTCATGAGCTTCGATTCTGTTATAGGAGACACAATATATATATATGTATATATATGAGTGCTCTGGGGGAAATGAAAAGGGTTGATATAAAAGACAGTGACTGTGGCAGGGGTTGAGGGTCACTGCAGATATGGTGGGTGGGGGGCCGTGTGTTCCTGGCAGGTAGAATGGCGTGCAAAGGCCCAAAGGCAGGAACCAGCAGATGTGAGGAAGGAGCATAAGCGAGGCCCATGTGGCTGGATAAGTGAAGAAGAGGGTCCGGTGCAAGGAGGGTGGTCGGGGCCCAGCCAGGGAGGCCTGTGGGCCAGAACGAAGGGTGGCAATCCATGTTACAAGTGATGAAAAGCTGCTGGGGCTTTAAGCAGGGAGGGATGGGATTGGATTATGTTTGTAAAGGATCGTTCGGCCACCATGAAAAAAGTGGATTGCGGGGAGCAGGAGTGTGGGAAAGAGAGAGGAGGGTGGCTTGGATGGGGGTGGGGTAGATGGGATGGAGAGACAATGACAGATCCAGGATCTCTGTGGGCCGAGGTTACAGTTTCACTGCCACCGCTGAGAGGGAGCTGGCGTGTGGCAGGGAGGAGAGCTGCGCCACATCTGTAGGGATCTGGAACAGGAGATGCCCTGCTATGTCCTCCTCCTTCCCCTCCCTGGAGTAGGACTGTGAGCTTCTGATGGTCAGGCATCACCCTGGGCAGCAAGAGGTCCGCGTCTCCAGAGCGTCTCCTCCAGCCCTCCTTCCTGGGCTCGGAGTTGTTTAAAAAAAAAAAAAAAATTTAACCGAGTCCATTTAAAAATCTAATTGGCTGTATTAAACAATTTATGAATCAGCATCCCATCTAGCAGGTAGAGGAGAACGCCAAGAAGCTGTGCAAAGTGGTTTTTAAAAGCAGGGAGGGGCAGAAAAAAAGGAATTTACTAGCAAAGAATGTATTGTCTTAGGCAAGGTCACCCTCCTAAGGGGAATGGTAGGGAACACTAGGGGTTACCTCCTCCCTTTGACCAGGAAATTCCACTTGGGTTGGTTAAGGGTTACATTTCTGGGAGATCCAGGCCGTTGTTAGGTCAGGCATTAAGTCATGGTTTACTGACGTGGGGCCCTAACATAAGTGACACCATTCTGAGCCTTTTTTTTTTTTTAAATAGTTCCTCCCTTTTGATCAGACTCTCAGCTTAACCGAAAGATGTGATCAAAATTTAAGACATTAGCACCATTCTCAGGAATACTCTGTGGTTCTTGAATCTTTCATTTCTCTTTTGGTGCAATAATCCCAGATGGTGACTTTTTTCCAGATCATCATCTGTGATATGGTTATGACTTTGAGTTCACAAAGGAATGTTTGATGACAAGTCCACAATCTGAAGGGCAAAGCTTACCCCCTTTGTCACGTCCTTCCAGGCCAGGGTCAGAATAAAGGAAAGAAAGGAATGGAGAAAAGGTTGCATGTTTAATGTATGAGGTCTCGTGGGGTCAAACCCACAAGCTGTGAGATCATGACCTAAGCCGAAGTCAGACGCTCAACTGACTGAGCCACCCAGGCGCCCCTATATTATTTTATTTTATTTTAAAATATTTATTTATTTTTGGGAGAGCACAAGTGAAGGAGGGCAGAGAGAGGGGGACAGAGGCCCCAAAGTGGGTTCTGTGCTGACAGGCTGACAGGCTGACAGCAGCAGGTCCAATGTGGGGCTCTAACTCACGAACCACAAGATCATAGCTTGAGCCAAAGTCGGACGCTCAACCAACTTAGCCAGGTGCCCCTACAATTACCCTATATTTTTAATAGTAAAACTAACTTGCATTAAACATCGCCTGATTATTTATATGTCTGTTGCAGGAATAATGCTTGGCCATATAAGGTCTCTCTTCTTTTTAAAAAGTAATCTCTACATCCAACATGGGGCTCAAATTCATGACCCAGGGATCAAGAATCATATGCTCCGTGGACTGAGCCAGGAGGCGTCTTGTATGTAAGATCCTTTTAAAACTTTTTTTCTTTTTATTTTTTAAATTTTTTTTTTCAACGTTTATTTATTTTTGGGACAGAAAGAGACAGAGAATGAACAGGGGAGGGGCAGAGAGAGAGGGAGACACAGAATCGGAAACAGGCTCCAGGCTCCGAGCCATCAGCCCAGAGCCCGACGCGGGGCTCGAACTCACGGACCGCGAGATCGTGACCTGGCTGAAGTCGGACGCTTAACCGACTGCGCCACCCAGGCGCCCCTTCTTTTTAAATGTTTATTTATTTTCGAGAGAGAGAGCATGAGCAGGGGAGGGGCAGAGAGAGAGGGGGACAGAGGATCTGAAGCAGGCTCTGTGCTGACAGGGAGCCTGATGTGGGGCTCAAATTCACAAAATGTGAGTTCATGGCCTGAGCCAAAGTAGGACGCTTGACCGACTGAGCCACCCCGGTGCCTCTTCTTAAAACTGCTTTGCTGGAAAATTTTAAGCAAGTTAGCAGGTTAATTTTTTTCTTAGGCGGTTTTCTTGGCCTTGTAAAATCAGCCTTAGTTCCTTAAAACTGGTCATACCTGAATCTAGGCACATCTCTTCCAAATATAATATTCCGGTCAAAGCTTTGGTAACATAATCCATGTTTCTAACTGTCTCCTGTTACAAGGAGAATAGACTCTCATTGAACTTATGTAAATAACTAATTATTTTGCCATCAGAAGAACACTCAAGAGTTTTTGAATTCTGGAAGGTTCAGGTAGGGAAGAAAAGTGAACGTCTCTTTGTTCACAAAGGTATACCTTATCAAACTATTGATAGCATAAAAGAGACAAGGATTTCCCCAAATTTGGAAAAGTAAAACATTAGAAAACCAGTGATATATTTTATATATTATTAAATAATGTTTTATTTATTTCTGAGAGCACAAGCCGGGGAGGGACACGGAGAGAGGGACAGAGGATCTGAAGCAGGCTCTGTGCTTGACAGTGTCCGTGAGCCTGATGTGGGGCTTCAACTCACAAACCACGAGATCATGACCTGAGCTGAAGTTGGTTGCTCAACTGACTGAGCCACCCAGGTGCCCCAGAAAACCAGTGATATTTTTAAAAATGTCTTTTAAGTTTATTTAGTTTTAGAGAGAGAGAGAGAAAGAGAGAAAGAGAGAGGTGGGGAAAGGCAGAGAGAGAGAGAGAGAGAGAGAGAGAGAGAGAGAGAATCCCAAGCAGGCTCTGCTCAAACTCACAAACTGTGAGATCATGACCTGAACTGATGTCAGATGCTCAATCGACTGAGCCAGCCAGGTGCCCCGAAACCAGTGATATTTTAAACAAAAGTCATAAAAATGATCATCTTCCTCAGTTCCTTTGGTTCCATGTTATTAATTCTCACTCTGTTTGACTCCATTTTTCCACTGGCTTTGGAAATTCTTATTTAGGTTAGTTTTATGATCTGAAAGTTCTCAGAAATCTGTATTCTGGGGTATTTGTCCGATTCCTTTCCATGAATTTCTCTGAGGATGAAACACATTTGCAGGAAGCTTTTGCAAAAACATCCGAGTGAAACAATAACTGTCTGTAAATGTCAAAAGACTTAAAAATGGCATTGTTAAAAGTCTAATTAGAGTTTGTTACAATCTAATTGATAATGAAATTTGGTTATTTCTGTGACACATATTTTAAGATAACAGCTAGAATTATGACTGATAGCATTATACCAGGGCATATGGAACTTGAGGAATTGTATGCAATTTCTAAAACACGTATATGAATAACATTGACCCACGCGGTACAACCAAAAAAGGGTTATCCTCATTTACTGGACAGTGCTTCCTGTTAATTCAACATGCCAGATAAATCTGACTAGTTTAAACTCTCTCTTTGTTTGAGATGTTTTAGGGGTTCCCTGAAAAATCCCCCAAGTTAGCTAGAGGTAAAAGTGACTTCATTTAGAATTTGACTTCTGGGACATTTGTCCAAAAAAAAAAAAAAAATGCCTTTGAGACAGCTTTTTAATTGTTGTTTCTTTTTAGTGGTCTTTGTAAGAGTGTGGAAGGATTCTTTTTTTGATGACGTTGAATCTGTAAGTTTCAGGTGACCTGTGAAACCTTTTTAAAGATTTTTCTCACAGTTTGAAAAACTATTAGCCAGGATCATGGTGTAATAAGACATACTGTTTTTCCTTAAAAAAAAAAAAAAAAAATGAAGTGCTGAGACGCCTGGCTGGCTCAGTCCGCAGAGCTTGCCCGTCTTGATCTTGGGGTTGTGGGTTCTAGCCCCACATTAGGGGTAGACATGACTTAAAAATAAAATGTAAAAAGATTAAAAAATAAAAAAAAAAAATGTAAGTGCATGTGTAGAGCTAAGGAGCTGTTGTACGTTTATGATTTAACAAAATAATTCTAAAGGAACAAAATGAAAAATATAGGAAAGGTTTTAAAACGTGTGTCAACTATACTCAAATTTAAAAAGTTAAAAAAAAAAGGTTTAAAACACTTGGGCAAACAAGATCATAGGTCACTGTGAAATAATACTTAGTTATCCATTTAACCAAAATGACAACTTGTAGACAGTAAAAAAGTTAAATATTTGTAAAAAGCCTTATCTCTTTTAGTATCGAAAGGACTCGGGGACACCTACTTGGCTCATTTGGAAGAGCATGGGATACTTCGTCTCAGCATCCTGAGTTTGAGCCCCACACTGGGTATAGAGAATACTAAAAATAAATGGCTTAAAAAATATATATATATAAAGGGGCGCCTGGGTGGCTCAGTCGGTTGCGCGTCCGGCTTGGGCTCCCGTCATGATCTCGAGGTTCGTGAATTCGAGCCCGGCGTCGGGCTCTGTGCTGACAGCTCAGGGCCTGGAGCCTGCTTTGGATTCTGTGGCTCCCTTTCTCTCTGTTCCTCCCTCGCTTGTGCTCTGTTTCTCTCTCTCTCTCTCTCTCTCATTCTCTCAAAAATAAATAAACATTAAAAAATTTAAAGAAAGAAAGAAAGAAAGAAAGAAAGAAAGAAAGAAAATCACAAGGGCACCTGTGTGGCTCAGTCTGTTGAATGTCTGACTTTGGCCCAGGCCATGATCTCATGGTTCGTGGGTTTGAATCCCTCACAGGGCTTTGTGCTGACGATGTGGAACCTGCTTCGGATTCTCTTGTCTGCCTCTCTCTCTGCCCCTCCCTGACTCATGCTCCCTCTCTCCCTCTCTCTCTCTCTCAAAAATAAACATTAAAAAAATTAAGAAATAAAATAATAAAGGGGAGCTATAGCACCAATGTAAGATTTACGGTTAATTGTAGATTCTACCATTCATAACAATTTTTGAGATGCTAAGTGTGTTTCAACTCATGTTTAATGACACTTAAATTGTGGGGATTTTAACATTTGTTCAAAAATAGCAGAAATTGTAAAAATTGTGATTTATTGGAGAAAATACCATTATTTGTATATCTGACATTTAACCTTTTAAATTAGGGAGTCTAGATGCTTTTGTCGTATAATATTAATACAGTGGGGCGCCTGGCTGGCTCAGTCAGTAGAACATGTGACTCTGGATCTCAGGGTTGTGAGTTTGAGCCCCACGTTGGGGGTAGAGATTTCTTAAAAATAAAATCTTTGGGGCGCCTGGGTGGCTCAGTCGGTTAAGCGTCCGACTTCGGCTCAGGTCACAATCTCGCGGTCCGTGAGTTCGAGCCCCGCGTCGGGCTCTGTGCCGACCGCTCAGAGCCTGGAGCCTGTTTCAGATTCTGTGTCTCCCTCTCTCTGACCCTCCCCCGTTCATGTTCTGTCTCTCTCTGTCTCAAAAATAAACGTTAAAAAATTTTTTTTTAATAATAAAATCTTTCATATTAATACAATGATTAGTCTCTCGTAAAAGAAAGGAAAACTGGCAAGAAAAAAGTTTTAGTTGATGTTATCTGCTTGTGAGGATCAATTACTTAGTATTTAAAACCGTAAGGCATTTCGTACTTTTCTTTGAGAACACGCAAGTCCTTTCCTGCGCCTTTAAGCCTGTGGTAGAACAATGAAAGAATGAAGAGCTTATTGATAGGTTCAGAGTTATTGACGTTAAGTATCAGTGCCAAGAGCTGGAGAATCTACCTGTTGGAGGGAAATGCTCTTTAGCAGATGTAAAAATAAGCGGTAACAGTTAATTTTTGAAAAATTAGGTAACAGATGCTTTTACTGCTCAATTGAATAGTCAAGATGTTTCTATCATCCCTAAGGCACTGGCTGGCACCCATTACTTTCTGATTTGAGTGATAAATAATTGGTAATAGTGTCATAACTATATGGCATTCTACAGCACACCTCGCTGTACAACATTTGAAGTTTTCTTCATATTGATAAAACTATAGGTTAATACATACTGATTTTCCCCTTAACTTCTCCACATTAGCTTTTTTTTCTTTTTTTTCTTTTTTTTTTTTTCAACGTTTATTTATTTTTGGGACAGAGAGAGACAGAGCATGAACGGGGGAGGGGCAGAGAGAGAGGGAGACACAGAATCGGAAACAGGCTCCAGGCTCTGAGCCATCAGCCCAGAGCCTGACGCGGGGCTCGAACTCACGGACCGCGAGATCGTGACCTGGCTGAAGTCGGACGCTTAACCGACTGTGCCACCCAGGTGCTCCCTTTTTTTTTCTTTTTTAAGAAGGCTTCACACACAGTGCAGAGCCCTACTCGGGGCTTGAACTCACAACCCCGAGACCAAGCCCAGAGATGAGTTCAAGAGTTGGACGTCTACCCGACTGAGCCACTCATGCGCCCCCTCCACATTAGCTTTTTAAAATAATTTTTTATTCTTTAGTTTCCTGGATTTATACCTTAATGTTATAATGAGTGAAAATATAGTTCAGTTTGATAATGAATTCTTAGTGTAACTTTGTTTTTGTTTTTGTTTTTGTTTTAATTTTAAGCAGGTTCCACGCCCAACATGGGTCTGGAATTCACAACATTGAGATTCAGAGTCAGCTTGACCGGCTGAGCCAGCCAGGTGCCCCCTTAGTGTAATAAACTGTTTTAAAAAACTTCCTCGGGGCGCCTGGGTGGCGCAGTCGGTTAAGCATCCGACTTCAGCTCAGGTCACGATCTCGCGGTCCGTGAGTTCGAGCCCCGCGTCAGGCTCTGGGCTGATGGCTCAGAGCCTGGAGCCTGTTTCCGATTCTGTGTCTCCCTCTCTCTCTGCCCCTCCCCCGTTCATGCTCTGTCTCTCTCTGTCCCAAAAATAAATAAACGTTGGAAAAAAAATTTTAAAAAAAATACTGGTTAAAGATCATAAGGAAGTGAAGGGGAATATAGAAAAACAGCAGGAAATTATGGCTGTATGGCTTAGCAATCAACACAATGTGTTTTTTTATTGTTGTTTTTAATGTTTTATTTTGATTATGAGAGAGAGAGAAGAGAGAGAGTGCACAAGCAGGGAGGGCCAGAGAGGGAGAGTGCTGAGAGAGAAAGAATCCCAAGCAGGCTCTGCGCTGACCTCACAGAGCCTGATGTGGGGCTCGATCTCACGAACTGTGAGATCATGACCTGAACAGAAATCAAGAGTCAGTCGCTTAACCGACCGAGCCACCCAGGCGCCCCCACTTTTAAGTTTTGATATATATGCTTAATATCCATTTTGTTAAAGTGGAATTTGTCTAAGCCAGTAGTTAGGGCACAACCTCAGACACCAGACATGCAGATCTGAGTCCTGGCACACTGCTTCCCGTCCTTCGGTTTCCTCCCTGGGAGGGTGATCATGACAGCTATTCCTGGGGTTGTTGTGGGGATTAAATGAGTTAATACATGTCACACGACTTAAAAAACGTTTTTTTTAATTTAATTTTTTATTTTTTAAAATTTACATCCAAGTTAGTTCGCCTATAGTGCAACAATGATTTCAGGAGTAGATTCCTTAGTGCCCTTACCCATTTAGCCCATCCCCCCTCCCACAACCCCTCCAGTAACCCTCAGTTTGTTCTCCATATTTATGAGTCTCTTCTGTTTTGTCCCCCTCCATGTTTTTATATTATTTTTGTTTCCCTTCCCTTGTGTTCATCTGTTTTGCCTCTTAAAGTCCTCATATGAGTGAAGTCATATGATTTTTGTCTTTCTCTGACTAATTTCACTTAGCATAATACCCTCCAGTTCCATCCACGTAGTTGCAAATGGCAACTTTTTGATTGCCGAGTAATACTCCATTGTATATACATACCGTATCTTCTTTATCTGTTCATCCGTTGATGGACATTCGGGCTCTTTCCATACTTTGGCTATTGTTGATAGTGCTGCTATAAACACGGGGGTGCATGTGTCCCTTCGAAACAGCACACCCGTATCCCGTGGATAAATGCCTAGTGGTGCAATTGCTGGGTCGTAGGCTAGTTCTCTTTTCAGTTTTTTGAGGAACCTGCATACTGTTTTCCAGAGTGGCTGCACCAGCTTGCATTCCCATTTTTAAAAAATTTTTTAATGTTTATTTATTTTTGAGAGAGACAGAGACAGAGCACTAGCAGAGGAGGGGCACAGAAAGAGGGAGACACAGAATCTGAAGCAGTCTCCAGGCTCTGAGCTGTTAGCACAGAGTCTGACGTGGGGTTCAAACCCATGAACCGCGAGATCATGACCTGAGCTGAAGTCAGATGCTTAACTGACAAAGCCACCCAGGCACCCCATATGTCACATGCAGTGCCTGCCATATAGGAAATGCTCAAATGTTTGCTATTGTCACTTATACGTCAAAGCAATTTAGTAGAGTTCAGTTGCCATTTAGGTGGGAAAAATCCTCATATTTAGGGCATCCATCATTTAAATGGTTTTAACACTTGCTTTATTTGTGGTTTGTAATCAATAAACTAAAAACTGAATGGTTGTTCGTTTCGATATTTATGCAAGTGCTTCGTGGCCATGAAATTCCGGGCAGTCTGTGCTCTGTGACTAACATGTCTGTGACCTAAGGCAAATCATGGAGTCTTTTAATGGCTCCATTTCTGCTGTAACCTTGTGGTTCTACAGTTGTTACCCTCTCATTCTGCTGACGTCACCATGGTCTCACTTGCTGATGGCACAGTGCTCATGGGACAAGTGACATTGGGTGCGAGCCCCAAGTCTACTAAACATAATTAGCTTCGCTTTATGCTTTGGCTACACTTGTCCCACACTTGGACTTGAGGCCTTGTACACGTGTGCCACTGGCCACATACCCCATAGTTTGGAGCCCTCAAAAACTTTAGTGAATAAAATAAGATAGACATTCTACTTGGGACAGTTCAGTATAGAGTTTAAGTTTATTTTTATTGACTGGCTTTTTCAGACCCTAGTAATCGCAGCTATGACTGCATAGTTGATTGTTTTTTGTTGTTGTTGTTGTTTTAGGTTTATTTATTTATTTTGAGAGAGAGTGTGAGCATGAGCAGGGAAGGGGCAGAGACAGAAGGAGAGAGAGAACCCCAAGCAGGCTGTCTCTGTGCTGTCACCATGGAGCCTGATGTGGGGCTTGATCCCACAAATCATGAGATCATGACCTGAGCCAAAATCAAGAGTTGGACGCTTAGCCAACTGAGCCACCCACACGCCCCTTTAGTTGATTTTTTTCTGATCGCTAAAATGTATATACAGTTCTTTTTTTTTTTTTAATTTTTTTTTTCAACGTTTTTTAATTTTATTTTTGGGACAGAGAGAGACAGAGCATGAACGGGCGAGGGGCAGAGAGAGAGAGGGAGACACAGAATCGGAAACAGGCTCCAGGCTCCGGGCCATCAGCCCAGAACCCGACGCGGGGCTCGAACTCACGGACCGCGAGATCGTGACCTGGCTGAAGCCGGACGCTTAACCGACTGCGCCACCCAGGCGCCCCTAGAGTTCTTTTTAAATGCCACGCATCTCTAATAGGCACACATAAGCATATAAACAGAGCACCTATAATTATTGTTTGAACATTTTTAGCCAGGCGATAAGTATGATAATACAAAACTCCCTAGTTGATAAAAGAACAGTTGGATCCCAATCGATTTTCCATGAGATGGAATGAATTAAAGTTACCTGCTCAGAGGGCTAAAGTTTTTTCTACTAATATTTGTGGAGAAGACACATGATTTTTCGTTTGTCTAAATTGCAAATGACTTTTCCCCATTAAGTCTTCCTTCTGAGAATTATATCCCTGAGGTTTATACTTTTAACATTTTCATCTCAAAGACAGAGGGAAAGAATGCAAGTTCCTCCAAAAAGGACTTTGGTTTCCTAAGGCTAATACTTTACAAGCCTTTTGAGACAAATAGAGGAGGTCTAGGGTTGCCTAAAGGACTGAGTTCTGAATTGCCTCTAGAGCTGTGTTTCTAGTTTTATAAAGATTTGTAAGATAAAGACAGTTGCTTTCGATCCCTCAAAGGATTGGATTGTAGCCTCGATGTTAAAGAACTGACGAATGTTGGAATTTTTTTTTTAATGTTTATTTATTTATTTTCAGAGAGAGAGAGACAGAGACAGAGAGAATGCAAGCTGGAGAGGGGCAGAGAGAGAAGGAGAGAGAATCCCAAGCAGGCTCTGTGCTGTCAGTGCAGAGTCCAACGCAGGGCTTGAACTCATGAACTGTGAGATCAAGACCTGAGCTGAAATCAAGAGTCAGACACTTATCTGACTGAGCCACCCAGATGCCCCAGATTTTTTTTTTTTAATTTAAGCTTTCCCTTGGTTGCTTAAAGGAATAGCAGTTTACCAGAAAATCCCTTAGTCTCATCACCTCCAGGAGGGGCTCACCAAGGGCTCTTCTTTGAAGGGAGATACGGAGGTGTCTGTTAAGCCATTAATCTAGCAGACTTTTGTGTAAAGGCAGTTCAGACAAAGGATAACTAGAATGAATGTTCAAAGAAAGGAGTGTGGAGGTAAGCAGTAAGAATGCCTTCAGTCTTACATATTACGTTCCTCTTGTGTCTTTTGATTTTTTATCAGTTTTTTGCATAAACTTTCAATGGAGTTGAACTTTTTGCTATTCTTGGTCTTTGTTGTTGTCTTTTTTTTAATTTAAACTTATTTATTTTTTACTTTAGAGAGAGAGAGCATGTGAACAGGAGAGAGGGGCAGAGGGAGAGAGAGAGAGAGAGAGAATCTTAAGCAGGTTCCGGAGCCTGACATGGGGCTCAATCCCACGACCCTGGGATCATGACTTGAGGTAAAATCAAGAGTCAGATGCTGAACCTACTGAGCCACCCAGGCTCCCCCAAACCTTGCTTTTAAGTGTACTTCTTAATGATCTTATTTACCTGGAACATTCCTCATAAAGGCCATTGTAATTCTAGGTTGTCATTCCCCGGAGGGCTGATAGCAGTTTGGTTGAACCTTAGCCAAAAATGGAGTTTAACCCATATCTCCATATCTCACTATATCTCGCCACCAAAGGGGGACAACTCACATATCTGTCTGGCCTTATTTTCAGGTCCCCAACCTGATGGTTACCAAGCCAAGTTCTTCGGGACACAAACAAGCTTAGTAAGATTTTGCCTTTTTTTTAAATTTCAAGATATTTATAGCTTTTGAGACCATAGGTTTTATTTGTTTGTTTGTTTGTTTGTTTTTTAATGTTTGACTTATTTGTTTTGAGAGAAAGAGAAAGGCAGAGAGAGAGAGGGAGAGAGAGAATCCCAAACAGGCTCTGTGCTGCACAGAGCCTGACATAGGGCTCCATCTGACAAACCATGAGATCATGAGCTGAGCCAAAATCAAGAGTCAGTCACTTAACTGAGTGAGCCACCCAGGAAACCCCATAGTTCTTAGATATAAAATAAACAGGTGTGCTGGAAGGTGCTATGTTTAACCCTTTGGATTTCAAAGATCCCATCTTATTTATCTTTTTCTTTTAGCTAAGCCTTTACTTCATGTGCACACTGACAGAAACCAACAGTAGCCCAGGAAATGGAACCGTGGACACCACCAGTAGCCAAAGAACTGGGGATGGGAAAGGATTGAACCAGCAGACATCAGAGAATGGAGACTGTTGGGCTGATCCAAGTGAATGGAGGCCTATAGCTGCTATCTGCAGTTCCCAGTGTGGAATCTGAGGACAGAGCCTCGGTCTGGGGTTTAGAAGTTCCTGCATATTGGCCAGTAGAAGGCCTATGTATGCTACCAGCAATTTCCAGAATATACTAAGCCAGCAGACTCCAGTAAACAGGGACTGTGGACTGGAATGGGGGAAAGGGATTCCACACAAGTGGAGAACTACAGACTGAACCAAGGGCTAACGACTGGTGCTCTGTTAGATTCTCCTGTCAATCTAGACTGGCCTGTTAACCCTGGCCTGGAAGGTCCGTTAGATTGGGAGCTCTACACAAAAAGAGTAGTGCTCAAACCAAGAGGAGCTTACCAAGGGCCTTAGGAAATGGTGAGAAACACAGTGAACTCAAAAGGGTTCGCTTTGGATCCCACTCTTGCCACCAAATCTGTTAAAAAACAAAATTAACCAAGTAAATTGGCATTATTAAATAATTCATTAATATGGCAACAACTCATCTAGCAAGTAGAGGGGAGTTCCCAGGAGCTGTGCAAAATGGAAGATTTTTTTTTTTTAATTAAAAAAATTTGTGTTTATGTTTATTTATTTTTGAGTGAGAGAGAGACAGAGCATAAGTGGGGAAGGGGCAGACAGAGAGGGAGACACAGAATCCCAAGCAGCCTCCAGGCTCTGAGCTGTCAGCACAGAGTCTGACGCCGGGCTTAAACTCACAAACAGCGAGATCATGACCTGAGCCGAAGTCGGACGCTTAACCCACTGAGCCACCCAAGCGCCCCCCATTTTTTTTTTAATTAAATTAAATTAAATTAATTTTTTTTTTTCCAAAATGAAAGGTTTTTAAAGATTGGGGCGGGGAGAGGGGGAAACAGGAATTTGTTAGCAAAAAATGCATTGTTTTAGACAAGGTTGCCCTCCTAAAGGGGATGGTAGGGGTCTATTAACGGATTACCTCCTAGTATTGATCAGGAAATTCCAGTTGGACTGGTTAAAGGGTATATTCCTGGGGCATTGAAACTGTTGTTGGGTTAGGTGTTAATTCTTGGTTGACTGAAACAAGGCCTTAACATTAGTGACACCATTTGGGGCCTATGGTCTTCTTTAACAGAGTCCTGTGGCATTTCATGGAATCACTCTTCGTTCAGTCTTGAGGTGCGATGTTGACGTCCCAAAAGACCCGTATGCCCATGAGGCATTGCCAGGGTACCAACAGAATGCAGGAAGAAACCATAGCCATCAAAGAGGGCTATGCCTTTGGCCCTAAAATCTAAAATACCCTGCAAGATGGCTTCCTTGCAGTCTGCTCTTTCCACCTTTCTGGCAGATTGTAGGCCAGCGAGAGCAGCAGGAGGGTGAATCAGACCCACCCACCATCCTTTGCAAATGCCTCTGAATGATATAACTGCACAGTGTTTATTTTACGAGGTCGTTCCCAAGTGTAACTTTGTTCTGGCCAAAGGTATGCATTTATGCCAGCCTGACCCTGATAGAGAAATATAAGCCCTGGATTGTAAAGTAAGTAAATAAAACAAACACAGAAACAAGCTCATAAAATGTAAGTAAGGTCTCGTCACTCTCCGGCTCAGAATCGCCCACCCCCACCCTGTGGACTCCCCATAGCGCTAAGCATAAAACCCAAAGTCCTCGCCATGGGAAGGCCCCCACAGGAAACTCTTGATCTCATGACTTCCACACACCCCTGCCCTCCCCGCCAGCCTCAACACGCCCACCCCTGGCTGAGGCCCTGCCTCAGGGTCATTGTGCTTGCTCTTCTCTGCAAAGATCACACAATGTCGCCTTACCCACTTCTCTGATCGGCTCCTCTAAACTAGCTGCCTCCCTGCCGCTAGCGTCGCTCCGCGTTTCCTTACCCTGCTTCGTTTCATTCACAGTATTCATGTATATTCTCGTCTCCCCATTAGGAGACATGCTCCAGAAGGCCAGAGACTACCCTGTCCTGTGTCCCCGGCATCTGAAATAGGGGCCAGGGCACAGTAGGTGAGGTCTCTGCAAATGCTTGCTGAAGGAGGATGCCCAGCACCCCCCCACCCCATGAACCCTGTGTGGCCTGTAACTAGGAACCGCCCCCTTCCCATTGTCATGATCTCTGTCTCTCCCCAGCTCTGAGGCGCTGCGTCTCCCACCAGCTGTGCCCCCCCCCCCCCCGTTGGAAATTTTTACCGGAAGCTGGAAGGACAGCCACGTTCCCCTGCTGCGCTAAGAGGGGCTGAGAGGAAATTTCCACAAACTGTGGCTGGCAGCGTGATGCAGCGGCCAGGGAGTCTGGGGAGGGCCCAGGGTTGCTTGTGAACGTCTGTCCCTGTCCCTTGCCCAGAGTGTGGTGTGCTGTGTGTTCACAGATCTGTTTCCAGATCTGTAGATCAGGAAGGCCATCGGTGCTTCCTGCACAGCAGGAGCTCCAGCTTGCTGGGGCCTGGTCAGGTGCATCCCTGGAGCCAGAAGGATCTTCAGACGTCATGAAGTTCAATCCTTTCCTTTTCCAGATGGAGGAATTGAGGCCCAGAGAGGGGAAGCAATTTGTCCCCAGTCACAGGGAAAGTGACAGAGCGTGCACTTGAACTCACTGCACCTCCTGGGTTTTTGCTTCTCTTCTTCTCTTCCATTCTTTTTTTTTAAATTTTTTTTTTAATGTTTGTTCATTTTTGAGAGAAACAGAGCATGAGTGGGGGAAGGGCAGAGAGAGAGAGGGAGACACCATCTGAAGCAGGTTCCAGCACAGAGCCGGACGCGGGGCTTGAACTCACGAACTGCAAGATCATGACCTGAGCCAAAGCCAGATGCTTAATTGACTGAGCCACCTGGGTGCCCCTTCTCTTCCATTCTTGCCCTCCTGCCCTTCCCTCCCACCAGTCTCCAACTAATCTTTTCCCAAGTGCCACTTTGGGCCAGCCCGCTGGGAGCTCGGGCTCCCTGGGGCCATGTCACTGCCACTCCTATCAGACCCCCAGAGCTGCCTACCTCTCCTCCACACACCCCATCCCTGCCAGGACCCCTGCTGCAATGCCCAGGCTGCTCTCCATACCAGTTAGATCAGGGTGTCTGGGGGTGGGATACAGGCCTTGGTATATTTTAAACATCCTGGGTGATTTCATTTGTAGCAGGGTTTGGAAACCACTGTTTTAGCCTCAATTAATGGCATCTCCACCTCCTGTCCCAGGGCCCCAGGTTGCAGATCACCTAGTGACTTTTTTTTTTTTTTCTCCAGATTTACCTTCTGGATTCATGGGTCCCCTGACCAGTCCTGTGTCCCTCCTGCTTCTGCCCTTTCTCCAAACCTGGGGCTCCCGTCTGCCTAGATTGCCTGGTCTGACCTGCTAGGCACCCACTAAGTACTCGCTGTTAATGATGGTAATGACCTCAGTCTGGCCAAGAGGATCCTTGATGTGAAAGAAGGAAAAGGGCTTTGGGGGTCGAGAAAACTTGGATTCTAACGCTAGCCAGTTCTGCTTGCTGCCTGGGCCTCAGTTTATTCATCTTGAAGGCGGATGGGGTGGGGGTAAAATGCCTGCCTGGTAGTCTGTTGTAAGGATCAAAGATACTATGACTGTGAGGGCCCAGCAGCTCACCAACCAGCTGCTCTGGGAATAGGCTTCTCCTGCCTGCCGGTGGCAAACGATGACTGTTTCCATGGCGGAAAGGAAGGTGTGAGCCTCCCGAAGAGGATCTTACCCAAGGGGTTTCCTCCAAGACAGGACAACTACAGCAGAGCAGGGAATGGGGGGTGCAGAAACCGAGGAGGGTGGTCAGGAGAGATCCACTAGGGAGTACCACCCTCTGCCTGGGAATGCTGGGGGAGGTCCCTGGGGGGGCGTTCCCTTGGGAGCCCGCAGAAGGGCCCCATGGGAACAGAATCAGCATTTGGGTACCTCCCATGCCCAGAGGCACCAATGCCTGATTACAACCACACCAGCGATGGCATTTTCAACCTCTGTCTCTTCCTCTGAGCTATCAGGGAGGAGAAACTTGAGACTGAATAGAACAGAAAAACGATAGTAAGCAGGACCAGACTTTTTAATACTTGGAAAATGAGCTCGTGTCTGTATTATGTACCCCCAGGACAGAGAAGCCACAAGCAGGCACAGATGTCTCCAGAGAAGCTAACGGGGCTCTAACAAGAAAGAATCGAGGGGCTGGGGCACCTGGGTGGTTCAGTTAGTTAAGTATCCAACTCTTAATTTCACCTCAGGTTGTGATGTCACGGTTTGTGAGATCGAGCCCTGAGTAGGGTTCTGTACTGATAGCATGTAGCCTGCTTGGGATTCTCTCTCTCTCTTTCCCTCTCTCTTAAAATAGATAAACACTGGGGCGCCTGGGTGGCGCAGTCGGTTAAGCGTCCGACTTCAGCCAGGTCATGATCTCGCGGTCCGTGAGTTCGAGCCCCGCGTCAGGCTCTGGGCTGATGGCTCAGAGCCTGGAGCCTGTTTCTGATTCTGTGTCTCCCTCTCTCTCTGCCCCTCCCCCGTTCATGCTCTCTCTCTGTCCCCCCCCCCAAAAAAAAGTTGCAAAAAAATAAAATAGATAAACATTAAAAAAAAAAAAAAAGAATTGAGGGGTTGCCTGTGCCACACTAAGAACTAGCTCATTCAATGACTGCTTCCCCTGGGTTTTGTCTGGTGAACTCAGTCTGTGCCAGGCCCTGATGGGGCCCCTGCCAAATGCCCGTGTGGCCTTGACCCTTTCTTTCTCTGGACCTCTATTTCTTCCAGCTGTGAAATGCCTCCCTTTTCCGAGGGCCCTACCAGACTTTGCCAGTCCGTGTGAAAAAGGATTTGAGGTCTCTCGTTCCAAGTGGGAAAATTAAATGTATCCCAAGCAGTTAGCTCAGGTGGGCCATAGGGGGCCAGTCAGGCAATGGGTCTGAAATCAGGCAGCACGTCCGAAAAATGATCTCCTCTGCACAATGAGAAAATATAAAAATTTAAATCTTTAGTTTAAAGATGTTGATGGCTCTAAACAGTTTTTTTGAGATAGATTCTAACATACTATAAGCTTTACCTCTCGTATGTGTACAATTCCAGATTTTCGGGAAGTTTACAGAGTAATGTAACCATCACCACAGTCTAATTTGAGAACATTCCATCATCTGAAGGAGATCTCTCGTGTCTGTTCCCACCCCCACCCCTGGCAACTGCTAACCTACCTTCCGCCTCAGAGATTCCCCTCTTCTGGACATCTCGTGGAAATAGAATCACGCATTATGGTTTTTGCACCTGGCTGCTTTCACAGAGCGTAACGTTTGCGAGGTTCGTCCATTTTTAGCATGCATCTTACTTCTTTCTTTCTTTTTTTTTTTTATGGCCAAAGAATATTCTATTGTACGGGCATGCCACATTGGATATTTGTCCGTTTATCATTGGTATATGTTAGGGTCGTTCCCGTTGTTGGGGGCTTATGATGAATAACACTTCTATGAACATTCGTGTAGAATTCTCTGTGTGGATGCATGTTTTCAGTTCTCGTGGGTAGCTTCCTAGGTGTGGTTTTGTTTCGCATTCCTACAATGACCAAGGATCCTGAGCACCTTGGCCTGTGCTTGATGGCCCTTGGGCATCCTCTTGGGTGAAATGTCAGTTCAGACCCTTTGCCCCATTTTTTAATTGAATTATTTATCTTTTTACTGAGTTTGAGTTCTGTATGTATTCTAGTAGATATATCTAGTAGATACATGATGTTTGCAAATCTTTTCTCCCAGGCTGACTTATCTTTTTTTTTAGTTAGCTTATCGTAAATGTAAGGGTTTATTTCTGGACTCTCGTTCTGTTCCATTGATCTAGGTCTATTCATATGCCAGCAACATAGTGTTTTACTTGAGTAGCTTGATAGTCTATTTTGAAATCAGGAAGTCCTCTACTTTGTTCTCCTTTTTCAGAATTGTTTTGACTAATTTGGGTCCTTTGCATTGTCATATACACATTAGGATCAGCTTGTCGATTTCTACAAAAAATGTCTGCTGGCAGCTTGATACGGATTGAATATATATGTCAATTTGGAGAGAATTGCTGTCATAACAATATTGAGTCTTTCAGTCCATGAACATAGACTGTCTCTCCACATATTTATACCTTTTAAGATTTCTTTCAGCAAGGGCCACCTGGCTGACTCAGTCGGTGGAATATACAACTCTTAATCTTGGAGCTGTGAGTTTGAGTCCCATGTTGGGGGTAGAGTTTACCTAAAAAAAAGTTTTTCAACCAGGTTGTGAGGTATGGTGTTTAAGACGTTTGTCTCAGGGTTTCCCCTTTTAGCCTCCTCTTCTATTTTTCTCAGCCCAATAAATGGACAGGGGAGGAGGAACTAAGGAGAAAAGGGTGCGCATCTCTCAAAGGGCCTAAACAAAAGGGAATAGGTTCAGAGGCAGGCACCTGCTGAGGTTTATTAGAGACCCTCTACTTGGGCTGTATTAGCACTCCAAGGCAGATGCCTTATAGCAGGGGGGTGAGCACCGAGAGTGTAGGTCTGAGGACACAGAGAGATTCACTCCCAATCTGGAGAGTGGTTTCTCCGAGCTGATAAAGAGGAGGGACTGGGAAGAGCACCTACCAATTAGGACGACACAGGAAAGGCGGCTAGGGGGCTGAAGGAGCCTGGAGCGCTTGCGTTGTAAGAATCTTTTCTCCAGGGTCCTGACCCTTTGCAATAATAGCAGAAATGGGGGGGGGGGGAGTTTGGTTTTGTTGAGGGGCCTTGATTTGCTGGAGTTGAAAATTAACAATTTTAGTGGTCTTGCTTTTAATATTTATTTATTTTTGAGAGAAGGAGAGAGTGAGAGTGGGGGGGGGAGGGGCAGAGAGAGAGAGAGAGAGAGAGAGAGGGAGACACAGAATCTGAAGCAGGCTCCAGGCTCTGAGCTGTCAGCACAGAGCCCAACATGGGGCTTGAATTCACAGACCAGGAGATCACGACCTGAGCCGAAGTTGGGAGCTCAACTGACTGAGCCATCCAGCTGCCCCAAATTTTAGCGGTCTTTCTTTTAGGTGACTCATCTAGGGTAAAAGTGAGCTGGTTTGCCAGCTTAAATCTGGAGTGGACATAGTCTCCTGTTCCATCCTGGTCCTTTTAACTAAAAGAGAAAGGTCCTGGTTTAACCCACTAATACACACGGAGTGAAATGCTCCTCAGGCAGATCCAACATCTAAAGGAAGATCAGGCTTTTCTTTAAAGACAATTTGGAGTCAGCAGTAGTAGTTGCCAATAGGTTCATAAGGTTTTTGTGTGCAAGCCCGAATTTTGTGAACTTTGTTCTGATCACTGGGCTGAGGAAAAGCCACTGTAAATATTTCACGGACATTTCCGGGGAGTTTTCTGGCATCAGGCTCATTTTATCCAATGTTTGGCCTGGTCCTCACTGAAAAGCATATGGATATAAATCTGATTAGAAACCAGGCTGGTGAGCGCCTGGCTGGCTCAGTCAGTAGAGCATGCGACTCATGATCTCCAGGTTGTGAGTTCGAGCCCCATGTTGGATGTAGAGATTACTTACAAAATAAAATCTTAAAAAAAAAAAAAAAAAAAAAGAAGCCAGGTTGGTGAGTTTGACTACCTGTTAATTCTTCAGCAAAGCTATGGATATCCTCTGTCACTTTAGGAAACTCTTTTTTTTTTTTTTTTTTTAACGTTTATTTATTTTTGAGACAGAGAGAGACAGAGCATGAACAGGGGAGGGGCAGAGAGAGAGGGAGACACAGAATCGGAAACAGGCTCCAGGCTCTGAGCTGTCAGCACGGAGCCCGACGCGAGGCTCGAACTCACGGACTCTGAGATCATGACCTGAGCCGAAGTTGGCCGCTTAACCGACCAAGCCACCCAGGCACCCCTAGGAAACTCTTTTAACTATGGCTTGCAATCTGGCCTTTGTCCAGGGAACATAAAAAAACTACGGGGTTATTTGGAACCTCAGAAGCCCCAACTTTAAACGGGGCAGGTTTTAATAGGTTCAGGAGGGAAGGACGCAGGGAGAGGTTTGGGGAAAAGGGAAGTTCAGTGAAAGGATGGGGGGAGGGTCGGTGCAGAGGAGAGGGGGCTGGTGCACAGGGAATAGGGGGATGTGGCACCAGCAGTGGGGCGGGAGCCCAAGCATGTCCTGAGGCAGAGAAGACGGGAGAGGAGAAGAGGAGCCCTTTTATTCTTTCTTTGCCTCAGTCTAGAAATTGTATTTTGCAGAGAGGCAATTTTAGACCGCTGATAATGTTTGGAAGCTTCAAAATACCTATCAAAATAGGCATCCCATGCTGTTTGGACAATTTTAATTTTAATTTTTTAAAATGTTTATTTATTTTGAGAGAGAGAGAGAGAGTGGGGGAGGACAGAGAGAGAGGGAGAGAATCCCAAGTAGCCAACCGAGCCACTGAGGCACCCATTTTGACAATTTTAGAGCCATGACTGTCCAATCCAGTTTCGAGAAATGTAAGTTTGGGGAGATTGAAAGTCTCCCGTAATGACCATTGGTGTTCAAACCTACTTTCGGTTAAGTGATCTGTTGAGTTCGAAATGCAGGTGAGGAGGGGTGCCCGGGGGGCTCAGTCGGTAAGCCTCTGAATCTTCATTTTTGCTCAGGTCTTGATCTCATGATCGATCAAGCCCTGAATTGGGTTCTGTGCTGTCAGCACACAGTCTGCTTAAGATTCTGTCTCTGTCTCTCTCTCTCTCTCTGTCCCTCCCCCGCTCTGTCTCTCTCAAAGTAAATAAATAAACATTAAAAACAAAATGCACGTGAGGAGGAACAGCAGGTTCTAAATGTTAATGTTTAATTTTTTTATTTTGAGAGAGAGCGAGCGAGCGAGTGGAGGAGGGGCAGAGAGAGGAGAGAGAATCCCACGCAGGCTTTGCACCATCAGCACGGAGCCGGATGAGGGGCTTGAACTCATGAACCGTGAGATCATGACCTGAGTGAAGCTGGACACTCAACCAACTGAGCCACCCAGGCCTCCCTATTTATTTATTTATTTATTTATTAAAAAAAATTTTTTTTTCGGGGCGCCTGGGTGGCGCAGTCGGTTAAGCGTCCGACTTCAGCCAGGTCACGATCTCGCGGTCTGTGAGTTCGAGCCCCGCGTCAGGCTCTGGGCTGATGGCTCAGAGCCTGGAGCCTGTTTCCCATTCTGTGTCTCCCTCTCTCTCTGCCCCTCCCCTGTTCATGCTCTGTCTCTCTCTGTCCCCAAAATAAATAAACGTTGAGAAAAAAAAAAAATTTAAAAAAAAAATTTTTTTTTCAACGTTTATTTATTTTGGGGACAGAGAGAGACAGAGCATGAACGGGGGAGGGGCAGAGAGAGAGGGAGACACAGAATCAGAAACAGGCTCCAGGCTCTGAGCCATCGGCCCAGACAGAGCCCGACGCGGGGCTCAAACTCACGGACCGCGAGATCGTGACCTGGCTGAAGTCGGACGCTTAATCGACTGCGCCACCCAGGCGCCCCTATTTATTTATATTTTTAAAAGATTTTATTTTTTAAGTAATCTCTACACCCAATGTGGGGCTCCTGAGATCAAGAGTCACATGCTCTACCGACTGAGCCAACCAGGTGCTCCATCAGATAAGGTGACATTTCAACAGACACCTGAAGGCAGTGGGGCAGCAGACAGAAGTTCAGCTGTTTGGAGCCAGGACCAGCTTCTTGGCCATGTGACCCACGCAGTTGCACAGGACTTTGTGGTCAGGAGAGTCCCCATGCTTGTTTTCACGTTCTGTTCTTACTATATTGACATTCTTAATTTTTGAACAGAGACTTGCATTTTCATTTTGTAGAGGGCCCCAGACTCATGCTGGTCCTATCTGGGGCAAAGTGAGTTCCAGGCAGAGGGAGTGTCAAGTGGAAAGGTCAGGAGGTAGGAATGTGTTGGCAACCTGGAGTCTGGAGTAGGAGAGAAGTGCATGGTTAGCTTCTGTATTTCTGCCCTTTGAGCCCTCATTTTCGCCCCGGCTGCTCGCTGAGGTTCTGACCTATTCAGGGCTGCCCGGGAGGGCACGTGGAAGGGGCAGTGAGATTACAGGTTCAGGAAAGGTCTGCCTTACGCTGTATTTGTCCTGAGCTCTCCAGGCTCGGCAGGTGTTTCAAGATTTTATTTGGTGGGGGGAAGAGGTGGTCCTGGAAGCCCTGGTCTCGTCTTCCCCCAAAGCAGAGCCTGAGACAGAGACTTAGACACGAGTAGTTTGTTTGGGAGGTGACCCCAGAAAGCGGAAAGGGAGGGAGTAGGGAGACAGGGAGGAGGAAGCAGGCACAGCACAAAGGAGGGTGGGGGGTATCTTCTAGGTTGCTGCTTTCGGTCGGTCTCCCGGGCTCCAGAAAGCCTGGCGCAGACAGAATGCCTCCCAGAGTTGTCTTCTTCTGAGCAGGAGGCTGGAGCTTTCTCCAACAGCTTCCATGAGTGCTGCTCTCAGGGTGCTAACAGCCTGCACTTCTAGCCTGCACCTAAACCGGCAGGCTGAGCTAAGGCTTCCAGGAGAGCCGAGAGGCTGGAGAGCAGAGGCATGCCTGCTGGAGTGGGGCTGGGGTCAGCGGGCATGGGACTGCCCACTCGTGCCGAAGCTGAAACCTGTGGTGAGCCGTGACGGTGTGGCCCGGGCCACTCTTGTGTTTGCCTTGCTGGGGACAGTCACCATGGGGGCTCATCTGCGGATCCCTTGAGGAGGGCCGGCTGTTTACGATGGCTCTCACAATTGCAGGACACCCCGGGACACCTCCAGCCACTTTCTGCTGAGATCTCATGGCCCCTACGGGAGATTCTGGGGCTGGATCTAAGGCCGTCTCTCTCCTGTGGTGCAGTTCAGGCCTGGGGGCAGCACATACCTGTGTCCTGCTTCCGTGGAAATGCAGTTAGTTCCCTCTACCACTGGCCTCCGCTCTGCTTCTCCTGGCAGCCCGTCCCCTTTGGGGCTCATGGGCAAGAGTCAGACACCCGGCCATGGAGTCCCAGGGGACACCCCCGACCTCTCTGGTGTCCTTGAAACCCCCTCACCCCATCCCACCCAAAGAAAACCCTCTCTCTAATCTCGGACTCCAGTCTCCACACTGCCTTCAGGATAAAGCCCTCCACCTTGGCAAGGCTCTCTTCTTTCCAGCCCCTCCCTGCCTTTCGAATGCCATCTGTTGCCTGCTGGTCCTCTGTGCCCCAGCCCCAGCACATGATGGCTCATTTCGGAAACTCACCCCGTCATTCAGACCTCTGCACCTTTGCATATGCTGTTCCCCCTGTCTAGAAAGTCCTTTCCCTCCTCATGACTTGGTGAACTCTTCCTCATCCTGTAAGACTCTCTCCAAGTGGACTTTAGGCAGAGAATTTCTATAGGCAATCAGTGCCCCCCGGCACTGTGCCCCCACTGCACCATGCACGGTTGAAACTGTGGTCTTGGGTCAGACCCTCTGGGTTTGAATCCTGGCCCCGCTATGTGTATGAATCAGGAATTATTTCAACCATGCTGTGTAACAAACCACCTAAACATTGGGGAGGGGGCGCTTATAACAAGCCTTTCCTTTTCCTCATTGGCAAAGGGAGGGAATAAAGAACTGAAATAGAGTAATAGTTGGCATTTGTTGAGCAAGCAGTCTCTGCCAGTCAGTGTGAGTACTTTTCATGGATTATTTCATTTACTCCTCATACCAACCCTATATGGAGGGTATTGACCTGTTTGAGAATGAATGAACTAGATACCCAGAGAGGTTACATAACTTGCCTGGGGGGAGGGGCAGAGCTAAGGTGCGAACCCAGACAGGATACACTCCTGTGTGTCACTGCTTTGCTGCCCCCAATGAGCGGATGCCCTTGTTTGGGGGAAAAGATAAGAATGTGTTCAGGACAGTTCAGGCCACACATCCTTTCTCTTACTTTGGATGTGCTGAAGCCCTTCCCGGTGGTCTCCTGGCTCAGCGCCTGACTTCTGAGGCCCTTTGACTCTTTAGGCCTACCTAGGAATCTGATCTCCCTGGACACCCTGGTCCTCTAATGACCCGACCTGACGCCTAGGAAGGCAGCTGGATGATGCACAGGTTACTGGATAGGTTCTCCACCCACCCTCTCCTAGAGTCTGGATGCAAAGGTTTCAGGGCTTTGGGGTCTGGGAGCAAGGAAGGCATTGGGCCTCACCCAGGCAGCTGAACTGGGGGAGGGCAGCGAAGGGAGGTGCCCTTGGCTGCCCTGGAGCTGCTCTCACCCTGCCTGGGCTGGAAAAGGAATGGGGGGGGGGGGACAGCAGGGTAGGGGAGGAATTGTCCTGGCCCCACAGCGTCACATCTTGTTGCCAGTACTGAGTACCAGATAAGAGCTAGGCTGGGATCCAGGCCTGCCACTAGCCAACTGGGTGGCCTTGGGCAAGTAGCATCTCTGGAACCAGTTTCCTCATCCACAGAATGAGATAATGAAACTACATCCTCATGGGCTTATAGTGCATGTAAGGGGGGCTTTGCATTGGGCCTGGCACACGGCAAGTGCTCCGTAACTGATCGCTGTTCCTTTTTAAAATTATTTTTATCATTCAGCTCTTAAATATCCATAGCCAAGTGTCACGGGCAAGTGACTTTTCTCCCCAAGCACATCTCCAGATCCATTTCGCAGAACCTAAGTACATCGGGAGCTATGTGACCCGGAATACATCATTTCTGTCCTCTGGGCCTCGGTTTTTCTATCCATAAAAATAGATAGAATTTATTCTATCTATTTAGGGGGTCATCTCACTCAATTTTGTAGGAATGCATGGTACTAAATGACATAATATAACAGCCCCATGTGCCCTTTCTGATCTTCAGTTTCCCAGTTTGTAAAATGTGTTAATAGGGTTGTCTGGATCAAAGGAGGTAGTTATGGCAACTGTTTAGCACACAGCTCTCAGCTGAGGGCAAGAGCTTAATAAACTGTAGCTTTAAAAACATGTTCAGTACAGAGCAGGTGTTTCCAAACCGGAAGCTGAGTCTAAGTTACCTTCCAAGTTTTCAGTTTTTATTCACTATGATAGAATATATTCCATCATATAGAACATGATTTCCAGGGTGCCTGGGTGGCTTAGTCGTTTAAGTGTCTGACTTAGGCTGAGGTCATAATCTCACTGTTCCGTGAATTTGAGCCTCGCATTGGGCTCTGTGGATCCTGCCTGGGTTCTCTCTCTCTCTCTCTCTCTCTGCTCCTCCCCCCTCAAAATAAATAAATAAACCTTAGAATATAATTTCCATAATGTCCTTACTTGTCCGTTTCCTATTCCCTACCTGTTCTTTTTTTTTTTATTATTTTTTATTTTTTTTCCTCTTTCAACGTTTATTTTTATTTTTGGGACAGAGAGAGACATAGCATGAACAGGGGAGGGGCAGAGAGAGAGGGAGACACAGAATGGGAAACAGGCTCCAGGCTCTGAGCCATCAGCCCAGAGCCTGACGCGGGGCTCGAACTCACGGACCGCGAGATTGTGACCTGGCTGAAGTCGGACGCTTAACCGACTGCGCCACCCAGGCGCCCCTTCCCTACCTGTTCTAAATGATGGGATCTTCTATGCTATTTTGTCTCTCCACATGAGTAATAGGGATTTCACTAAATCTTAGGGTTTGGGTTTGTCTGAATCTGTTGAAGTAAAGACCTGTTGCATCCTAGTACATTATGATTATATATGTTTTGTTATAATATAATAAGGAAATATACATTCGTCTAGTATTCACTGCGGTTGACAATGAACCTTCATACCCGTTGTTTATTAATTCTCCTAACAACCTGTCAGGTATTCCTGTTTCCATTTTATAAGTAATAAACTGGAAGCTGAGAACAAGGAGACTTGCCCAAGGTCACATAGTGAGTTAAGGGTAGCACCAGGATGTGGATCCTGTCACCTCGCCCAGCCCCCTGCACAGTCTCTCTGAATGGACTCAAAACTCCCTGAGGGCAGAGCAGTGTCCCCTTTTAGACTGTCCCCTTTCTGCTCTGTATCCATCAGGCTGTGTGCACCCCAGACGCGGTGGGGGTGTCTCCCACTCTGCTGGTCTAGTGCAGGGGAGGGATGATACGCTGAGGGCCTCGTGTATGCAGGGATCCCTCACCCTTTGGGTGCTCCCACTTCTGGGGGGAGATATTACACTAGGGAGTAGAAAGTGGGTGTTTTAACAGAGGTTCAAACACCAGGCCTTGGGCTGGCCGACCAGGGGAAACCGCCCACGGAGAGAGCTAAGGTGGGAACTTAAGTAAGACAGGGGTGCAGAGGCGGGGTGGAGCTCCCCAGGCAGAGACACGAAGACGGGGAAGGCCAGGCCCATCTCGACCAGAAACAGCCCAGTGAGCGGTGGCGTGTGCGGCTCCTGCTGGCTTCGGGGCTGGGCGGCGGGCTTTCGCAGGAATTATCCGCGCTCCTGCTCCGACTTGCCCGGCGCCCGCAAGTCAGCTACCCGGGCTCGGGAGCTGGTGGTTCAAGACCGCGGAAGTGGGACCCGCTCAGCGGGCTCCGCAGCGCCACCGCCCAGCCGGGGACTTGGGCAACCACTTCTGCTGTCCGGGCGTCCGTCTCCGCGTCTTTCTGCCCCACGATCGCCGGAGGAACTCCCAGGACTGCACGGTCGCGGGGGTGGGGAGCCCCCCTGCAGCTGGGCGCAACACGTGGGCGCGGCGGGTAGGGAAGCACCGCCCCGCGCCCCGCCCCCCGCCCGCCTCCGGGCCGGCCCACCCGCCGCCCCTTTATCAGTCGGCGGGGCGCCGGGACGCCGAGGGCCGCGGTCCGAGCTGGCCAGCCTTGCCGCTCCGCTCCGCTCCGCTCCGCCGCAGGTACCGGGAGCCGGCGGCGGGGCGCGGGGCGTGCTCCCGGGGAGCGTTGCGCACGCGGGCGGGGAGAGAGGCTGGAGTCGGAGCACCCCCGGGCAAGAGTGGGAGGATGCTAGGGGACCAGCTGGAAGGGAGCACCTCTGAGGGAGTGGGCAGGGCGGAGGGCCGGCCTGGGCCGGCCGTGGTGGCCACGGTGGCCGGGAGGAGGAGAGGCCGGCGGCTCGCTGCTCCGCCTGCGGCGGGGCTGGGGGGGAGGCGGATCCAGGGAGACCCCAGGAGCAGAAGGTGCATGAGTACCTAGAACTGGGTGATGTGAGGGGGTCCCCCTTTGGGGACGCCTGGGCCGGTTGGGATGGAGAAGCCTGCCTTGGTGTCAGGAAAACATGGAGGTTTCCCCACCCAATGAGGACAGGGGAGGGAGCCCCACACCACCCATAGCACTTGCTTCAAGCCTGCAGGCTTTGAGGACCCCCCCCCCCAGAGGTTTCCTTGGGGCAGCCCATTCTGGCCTGGCCTGAGTAGGGGGGCCTGGTCAGGCCACCGCTGGTGAGTTTGAGGGTTTGACGGATTCCCGGAGCCTGGCTGCACCCGGATGGATGGCCCAAGACCTTCTGTTTAGCTCCTATGGAAGAGGGTCTCAGCCTCACAACCAGAGTCTTGTGCCACCTCTGAGGCTCGTGGTGGAAGGCTGTCCCTCTCCAGCCTCAGTTTCCCTAACCAGAGGGGCCCTTGCTGGCCAGTGGTGAAGGTTGGGTCCTTTTTCCATCCCTTGTGCTGGGCGACTGTAGCCAGCTCACCCAACCTCTCTGGGCCTGCCTTCCTCTTAGAGTTCTACCTTGTCCTCAGAGCATTTGTGAGTCTGAGTTCCACAGAAGAATTCCTTTGAGTTATTTATTCTATCCCGATCACAAATGGAGGCCCAGAGTGCGGTTACAAAAAGCAAAAATGATGTCCGTTTGGTTTTGGAAGAAATAGAAGGACTTTTTGTTTAAACACATTCTGCCGAGTCTGGGAATTGGTTTGCATTGAAGGAGGTCACCCAGTTGCTGGGAGATCAGGAGGCCAGCCGGGGATGAAAACTTTGCTTGTGTAATGTATGGCCACCCCCTGGGTGACTGGAGGTTGACCACAATGGATAAAGGGCAAGAGCACTGGTTTTGGGGTCAGATGATGTGCCCTCTGCCATCCTGCCTCCTGGGCTGTGATGCCAGCTTACACGGAGGCCCAGAGTTGCTTTGAGGCAGAAGTGAAATGTGGGTGAAAGTTCCTTGTAAACAGCAAGCCACTGTAAATTACCGATGTTAGTGCCTCACCTTATTAATATTTTGGGCTCGTATGTGGTATTGTCCTTGTCAGGATCCCTCAAGGAACATTTACCTCTAACAACTCCTGTGTTAACGCAGATCTGGCCTTACTATCTTATGTACGTATGTGTGTATGTATGTATGTATGTAAGTATGTATGTATTTTTAAGTAGGCTCCACACCCAACGTGCAGCTTGAACTCATGATCCTGAGATCAAGAGTTTGTGTTCTATCTACTGAGCCAGCCAGGCCTGCCTTACTATTATTTTTACGAGGTTAGACTTTGTCTTCTATGGCAAGATAAAGTTGTCTTGAGGGCGTGTGCTGAACAATGAAGGCCCAGAGAAGCAACAATGAATATTTTACGTGCCAAGATGGAGGCAAGAGACAAAGTTAATTATAACCAAATACTCATATTAGGTGGGTTTTTTTTTCGTTAGGCTATTAAGCTCCAAGAAGGCAGGGTATTAACACCCTTAGTTCTTACCCTTAGCTGTTGATTAGCTGGGCTATTCGTTCTATAAGGGAAGTGTTTTACTTGCTTTGTTCACTGCTGACGCTCTAGCACCTGGCACATAGTGGGCCTAAAACAAATATTGGAATGTCTCAGGGCCTGAAGGGACCTTTGACGTTACTGATAAATTCACTCTCTCCTTTGACATCTGGAGAAACAGGGCCAAAAGGGGAATGGACTTGTCCAAGGTCACACGGGGATTAAGCGGCTGAGCCGGGACTAGAATCCAACAAACAGCAAAAACAGCGGCGCCATGCTGTGCCAGAACTAACATCTTGCATCAGTAACTTTGTTTTGCTTTCACAGGAGCCCAAGGGGTAGCTATTATTATCCTTTGATTATCAATGAGGAAATAGGCTCAGAGAGGTTAAGGGACTTACCAAAGTCACAGAGCTGTTAAGTTTCAGACTTGAAATCCCATCCTCACATAAAAATGGGAACATGGCTTCACTTGAAGTAGTCTGCCCGAGTGGTAGGTACTCTCCCTTGGGACGTCAGCTCTCTCCAATTCTGCGTGGTCACCACCTCGGTGGCTTCTCTTGGGGCTGGATTTTCCTAGGCCCGTAGGCATTTCGTTTGTGTGGGTGAGCCTGTCTGCTTCATTCAACATGGGCCCCAGCCCTGTCGCATTTTGCCTGCCATGTGCACTAAAATCTATGGGATGGGTATAACCCGGGGCTCTCCCACTTCAGAGCCCATTTACTACCCCAACCCGACAACCTGGTCTTCTGTTTTGCTCACAGGTACTTACGGGACTTTTTGACCGTGTGTGTCAGGTAGAGACCAGGAGGAACTGGGGCAAGACTTGGTTGAGAAGCTAGGTGAGGAGATGGACCTTGTGTTTAGGAAAAGGAGACTGGGAGGTGGGAGGGCAGAGGAGGACAGAGCTCCTCAGATTGACAGGAGCTCCCACTTGAGCCCTGGAGATCTCTGTTCTGGGGCTCGGCCAACCTGGAAGCTTCCCAAACCTGCAGGACACACTCTGGCCAGACGTCATGCCTTCTGGATCACCTGCTAGCATGATCTACCCCTTCACCCTCCCACTGGGGGATGGGGCAGCCAGAGTGGCAACCCTCTCCCTGGCAGTTTCATTTCCCAGCCACCTCGCTTGCGTCTGTGCCCAAGTGCAAATCTTCAGGGCTCTGTGAATCCACAGGGGTTACTCTGAATGATCTATGCTGGGGAGAATTTAATCATTAAATAAGGTCAGTGTCTCCAGAAGTTCCAACTCCAGCCAAATTTCCCTGGTCCTTACATGCATCCTCATAGAAAAGTAAATATTTCAAGGCACAAGGTTAACTGAAGCCCCCAAGTCCAGTGGAACCAGCTCTTGAGGCCAAAAGAGGACAGTTTTTTAGGGGACATCAAGCGAATCTTTCAGGCTGGGGTATTTCAAATACGACTACTATTAATAATAATTAGTAATAGTAGCAATCATTTATCAAGTTGCTAAACTGTGCTAAAAATTTGTCCGAACAAAGTTAGATCCTTATAAGCAGTCTGTGCCGTAGATGATATTGTAATTCCCATGAGGGACTAAGGATCAGAGAAGGTGAGTCGCTTGTCTTAGATCACACAGCTAGCATGTTACAGAAGCAGGCGTCAAACCTGGTTTGTCTGAATCTGAAGTCCATCTCCTTCATGAGCCTTCATAGTGTCTGCTTTCTCCTTTAGTCCTAACTTCTTTCCATTATGATTCCTGGGGAGTAGGGGGACAGAAGCCAGTCAAGTTTTCCTGACACCCATCAACCAGGCCCTGGTCACCTGGTCTCAGCCCAGCTTTGCCTGCCTTGCCGTGTGATCTTGGGTAAGTCACAACTTTGTAGCCAGCCACTGGGTTTTCCCAGATGTTTCCTGTGGAGGCTAATGCTGAGCTTCCTTGTGCAGCCGTGGCCTGGCTAGGAGGGCAGTGGTTAGCCTGGATTTGACCAATGTGGGAATGGTGTTGGGGGGGGAAGGGAGAGGTGGAGGTTGTCTTTAGCCCCACCCTCTGGTGACATCACACAAGACAACCTCCAGTCCCTGGAAGCCCCACCCTTAGTCACCCTCACCTGTGGAAGTACCACAGGTGCTTGGCATCTGGAGAATTTGCCCAGTCCCACAGCAGAATCCATCGGCCCCCCAGGCTCGAGAAAATTCCCTAGGTAACCTAGGTTTGGAGGGGGGCCAGGAAGGGGGGCCCTGAAGCAGGCAGGTCCTGGCAGCCTGGTGGGCAGGTGACTCAGAATTCTCTGAGGGTGGCCTCTGGATCCCTCCCCTCATCCTTCCAGCTCTTACTGGACCCCTGCACCTGCTCCTTTCCCCTGGAGTCAGGAGATGGGAACGAATTCTGAAAACAGACCTGTTCAGATGGAATGGGGCTGCTGGGTGAAGTCTAAAGGAAATAGGGAACAGGATCTCTTTATCCCAGGATGGAGCCTCTGGGGTCTGTGCTTAGGGTCCACTGCATCTGGTGGAGGAGGAGGGCCCTGAGTGACCTATTGCCACCTGAGGAGGGAGCTGTGAGATAGGGCTTCGTTGGTGTAGAGCCAGTGGGTGGCTTGGTAATGTGGGGAGGCTGAGGTCTCTAGATGTGTGTCAGTTGCTGGAAGACTAAGGAAATAATTTATGGGAAAGGCCTTGGCTACCTGCTTTAGACCATTCTTTTCCAAAGTATGATGGAGATTGGTGTGACAGGAGGCAGGGCAGCAGCAGAGTGGCTAAGAGTGCCTGTACTTGGCAGTCAGAGAGCTGGGTCCAAATTCTGGCTTCTCTGTCTCTGTCTCTCTCTCTCTCTGTTTCTCTGTCCATGTTCTTCCCTTGGGAAGGAGCTCCTGACCTCTCTGAATTTCACTGTCTTCAGCAGCAAAATGGGCATAATAATACCTACCTCAAAAGGCTAGTTATGAGAATTAATTGTAACAAGGTTATAAAGACTGAGCACATAGTAAACACTTACTACATTTCAGCTGGTTTTTTTTTTTTTCAAATGTTTATTTATTTTTGAGAGAGAGAGAGAGAGAGAGAGAGAGAGAGAGAGAGAGAGAATGTGAGCAGGGGAGGGGCAGAGAGAGAGAGAGGGAGACACAGAATCTGAAGCAGGCTCCAGGCTGAGTTGTCAGCACAGAGCCCAATGCGGGGCTCGAACTCACGAGCTGTGAGATCATGCCCTGAGCCACCCAGGTGCCCCCAATTCAGCTGGCTTTGTAATATAATTATTACTAGGAAAAGAATCCTTGGTCAGGTAGGCTTGACACATGTAGGTTCAACAGAGGGAAGCTGGCTTCTTTGCTGTAGGACTTCTCAGAGACGTTAATAGGCTGTTATGCCTTGGGAAGTTCTAAGGGTGGGATATGGAGCCTTGGACTGTATTTAATGGATCACAGAGACCCAGGAACTAGGCCACCATCGCACATTATCATTCCCTGGTCTTCTCCCTTGGGGTGGAATGGAAACCTTGCTGGATTGGGCAACGCTGGGGAAGGCCTTTCTGTCTCTGGGCTCTTGTTTTCTGTGTGAAACAAGGGTGCTGCATGAGATGCTTTCAGAGGCCTTTTCTGGCTCCCCAAGGTTCCGAGTTGGGAAGCCAAAGTTGTAGACAGGGGTGAAGGCTGAAGCCCAGGCTCTTGGGGAGGACCTCCACTGCTGGTTCCGCCACTAGCACAGCAGGCCAGGGGGTTCTCGTGGTCTGGACGGAAGTGGCCGGCAAGGCTGTCTGAGGAATAGGAAGCGGAGGCGTCCTGTACTCCCCTTGTGCAGTATTGTAGTAACTTATTTAACTCCTGCCTCCTCATTGGACCAGGAGAGGCCAGAGACCAGAGCTGACTTGAGAAGTGTAATGCGGGGGGAGCTTCAGGCTAGGGTGAGGAGGCTTGATGGGCTGGGGGCTTGTCTTGCTGCCTTTGCATGGCAAGCTCCCTGCATTTACTTGGACTGTGATTAAATTATCAGGGGGCTTTTGGGGGTGATCATGGTGCTGCTGGTGGCAGAAACATGAGTGCTTTATCCTGCCCTGGATCTCCCTGACTGTTACAGTGACTGGTGCACAGGTAGTTGCAATAAATATCTGATGAAAGATGGACAGGGCTCCTGGGTGGCTCAGTCAGTTGAGCGTCCAACTCTTGATTTTGGCTCGGGTTGTGGTCTCACGATCGTGGGACCGAGCCTCATATCAGGCTGGAGCCTGCTTGGGATTCTTTCTCTCCCTCTCTCTTGCTCCTCCCCTGCTCTCTCTCTCAAAATAAGTAAATGAAAAAGGAAAGACAGAAAAAAAGACAGAAAAAGAAAGAAAGAAAGAAAGAAAGAAAGAAAGAAAGAAAGAAAAAGAAAGAAAGAAAGAAAAGAAAGAAAGAAAAGAAAGAAAGATGGACAGAAAACCAGGATACTGAGTCTAATAAACTTGTTAGAGAGAATTTGAGGGGTGGGAGTCATCTGGCAGGTGCTAGTTTTTCAATAGATATTTTGATTTAATGAATGCCATAGTGAATACTGATAAGCCTGAATTAAGCAAATGGTTCCGGGCCAACCTGTATATAGGGTATATAATTAGGGAATGATGAATAGCACTTCCCCCCGTGTCTTGCAAAGGGCAGTTCAGTGGTTAAGATTGCAAGCTGAGTTCAGATCCTACCTAGGTGGGGGGGGGGGTGCAGGGTCCTTAACTTCTCCATGCCTCAGTTCCTTATCTGAAAAATGGGAATAATGAGAGCACCTACTCACAGGGGGTTAAGAAGCATAAATGAGTCAATTGTACATAAAGTGCTTGAGACAGTGTCTTGCACATAGCAAGTACTGTATAAGCATTTGCTATGATTTGTTTTCATCTCGGTGACTCCACCATACTACGAAGTTCCCAGGGGTAGGGATCAAATCTTTTTCGTCTCTGCCCTCCCCTGGACCGAGCACAGGATGGGAGGCAGAGGAGGGGCTCAGTGTTTGCTAAGTGCACAAATGGATGAATGAATGAATATGTTTTATATGCTATGTTGTATAACCTATACAGGGGAAGTGGGAGGGGGGCAGCAAGGAGGTCCCCTGGCCCAAAAGCATTTCAGTGAGGGAAAGGAAGTTGGCACAGGGTGTGCTATTTGGGTTAGGTGGGAATTGAGGGTAGGAGCAGGGTCTCGAACGCAGGCTGAGGGGTTAGATTTGACTTCTTTGGCATTAACAAGCATGGGTGGGAGTGGAAAGGCTGGAGGAGGGATCTTCTGAGGGGAGTTGTGGCTGAGGGGAAGGGCTGTTTTATAGACCAGTTGTTACCAGAGACTTTCAGGATCAAAAGTGGCTTTTTGAGTTGGAGACTTAAAGGGTATGAAATGTTCCCGGGATGCTGTTATGTTCTTTGATTTAACAAGTACTGAGTGCCAGCCGCCTGCTAAGCACCAGCGGTTCACAAAATAATGACACACACTGCCTGCCCTTAGTGAGCTCACATGAGCAAGTTTAATGCCCATGGGGAACGTTATACTAGTGAAAGGATGTGGTATCTTATGGTAGGCACTCAAGTAGAGAGGTTATCATCAGAGGTTCGGGGGGCCGGGGAAAGTATCACAGAAGAAACGGGTTTTGAGGGATAATTAGGAGTTTGCCATGTAGGCAAGATGAGGAAAATGTCTCAGGCAGAGGGAACAGCTTGTGTCAACCTGAGGACATGTGGGAAACAGCAGGCCCAGGGGTGTGGTGAGGCTATGGCTGGACGTGAAGGGCACTGCGGTTGAGCGATAAGGCTGGAAAAAGGTAGCAGGGGCCAGATCATGTAGGGTGATGGATGGTGAGTGGGAGACCCTGGTCACTTGGAAGGGGCTAAAGGTAGAGGCAGCGGGTCTATCAGCAAGGTCATTGTCACCACCAGATGAACACAGATGGCGGCATGAACACAGGAGGAAACAGCAGGGGCTGCTGTGTGGAGCCTGGACTGGGATGGAAATGGCTGAGGTAGTGAGCCTCCTTAATTATTCCTCGGAAATTTACTGAACATCTACTACATGCCAGGCGCTGTTCGAGGCACATGGGATACATCGGGGAGTACAGTCACGGGGTCCTCGCTGAGCTAGCTCTTCCTTAGGACGACTCCTCTCTTCTGAAACTCAGTGTGGGGACAAGGGGGCAGGAAGGAGGGACTAAGAACTGGGCTTCCGAGCCTCCCAGCTGCTGCTGGTGGTGCCATCAAGGGTCGAGGACACCAGTCCCCTGACTTTGCTCTGGCCTCTCTCCCAGCTCCCTGCCTGGCCCACAGCCATGGCCACGATGGTGGCCCAGAAGCTCAGCCATCTCCTGCCCAGTTTGCGGCAGGCCCACCAGGAGCCTCGGCCGGCCAGGCGGCCAGAGCCCGTGTTCACAGTGGACCGTGCCGAAGTGCCACCGCTCTTCTGGAAGCCGTACATCTACGTGGGCTACCGGCCGCTGCATCAGACCTGGCACTTCTACTTCCGCACGCTGTTCCAGCAGCACAACGAGGCGGTGAACGTGTGGACCCACCTGCTGGCAGCCGTCGTGCTGCTGCTGCGGCTGGCCGTCTTCGTGGGGACTGTGGGCATCTGGGGAGACCCGCACGCGCTGCCCCTCTTCATCCTCCTCCTCGCGTCCTTCACCTACCTCTCCTTCAGCGCCTTGGCTCACCTCCTGCAGGCCAAGTCCGAGTTCTGGCATTACAGTTTCTTCTTCCTGGACTACGTGGGCGTGGCCGTGTACCAGTTCGGCAGCGCCCTGGCACACTTCTACTACGCCATCGAGCCTGCCTGGCACGCCCGGGTGCAGGCCGTCTTCCTGCCCATGGCCGCCTTTCTCGCCTGGCTTTCTTGCACTGGCTCCTGCTACAACAAGTACATCCAGAAGCCTGGCCTGCTGGGCCGCACTTGCCAGGAGGTGCCCTCGGCGCTGGCCTACGCGCTGGACATCAGCCCCGTGGTGCATCGCATCCTGGTGTCCCCTGACCCTACCTCAGACGACCCGGCTCTTCTCTACCACAAGTGCCAGGTGGTCTTCTTCCTGCTGGCCGCCGCTTTCTTCTCCACCTTCATGCCTGAGCGCTGGTTTCCTGGCAGCTGCCACGTCTTCGGGCAGGGCCACCAGCTCTTCCATGTCTTCCTGGTGCTGTGCACGCTGGCCCAGCTGGAGGCCGTGGCACTGGACTATGAGGCCCGGCGGCCCATCTATGAGCCTCTGCATACCCGCTGGCCCCACAACTTCTCTGGCCTCTTTCTGCTCACCGTGGGCAGCAGTGTCCTGACCGCGTTCCTCCTGAGCCAGCTGGTACGGCACAGACTCAACCGGAAGGCCCAGTGAATGGCGGGGGCGGGGGGGGGGGCAGCTGGGAGGGAGGGAGGGAGGTGTAGTGGGGGCCCAGGGGTCCGGGCTTGGCTCCAGATGGGAACAAGGCCTGGTAACGTTGTTTGTGTCTGGCGTTCGGTGACTTTCTGTGTATGCCTCAGCTGCCAGGGGTGGTGATGGCCAGTCCTTGGATTTGGGGATTGGCCGCGAGCTGCTGGGGTTCACCGCTTGGGCCTGCCCTGGGAGAGGAAAAGAGAGAAAAATGTGGGCCACCTTGGCCTGCCTCCCCCCATTGCCTCTCGCTAGGGATGAGGATTGGGGGTCAGCTGGGCCCACGACCTTGGTTTGGAGCTTCCAGATGATCTGAGAGGGAGTGACAGTGGAATTCAGGCCAGAGTCTGCTTTGATCTGAGAGGCAGAAGAGGGCTCAGCAAACCCCCTCTACTCAGATGTCATTGGTGGATAGGAAAGGGGGAGGCTCCTAATGTGTGTAGCCTACTCTTACCATTCCTTGACCTCCAGCCTGGAGCTTTAGAGTTCCAGGAAGTCCCCAAAGATAGAAGATTGTGTCAAGTGGAAATGGATCCCATCAGTGCCCCATACCTCTTCAGTCATCTCCCCACCCAGTGAGCCCCCAGCCTTTCTAGTTCCGGCCTTGATGTCGTGCATATCCTGTTCCCAGCCTGTCTCCTGGTTTCCTTGATCACGGTTCAGTTATGCTTTCAGTGTTTCCTGGGCCTCTGCTCAGAGGCAGGCCACCAGCTGGCCTGTGGATCAATGCAGGATGATGAAAGCTTTCACATCAGAATGGCCTGTCAGGGGAAGCACTGAGGAGGGGAATTATCAGTGCTGCCTGTGACCCTCAAGGTCTTGGGTTGGAAAGGGTGAATGGAGAAGTGCATTCCTGGTAGAGGAAAAACCTATACAAAGGCGTTCCATTGTACGGAAGGAGGAGTTCAGTGGGGCTGGACTTAGGGGTGGTCTGAACTCTGATGCAATAAAGTAACTGTGATAACACCGGCCTCTTGGCTTTTTGTCTCCTCTCCCAGGAACCCCCATGGACCTGCTCACTGTGTTGAGGGGGCTTTCCAGGGGAAGCTGGGGCCCCCAGGGATCAGAACAGGGAGGAGGAAGGCAGTTCCTGTTTTATCTTTGCCTGGGGATGGGGTTGGGGGCCCTATACACTATATGTATGAACTTTTTCTTTTTGGCAAGGAAGGGAGCGCAGTTGTATTACTAAATATGTTTTAGAAGATAAAGGAACATAATCCCACTTTATAATTTGACAAGGACTTCATTTTTTGGTCTTTCCTTCAATCAAGGAGGATTTTATATGTACAGTGAAGGAAAATTAGGAAGTACAGATAATTTAAAAAAGCCCAAATGAATAAGAAATATCATTCTCCCGATATGTATACACACACACACACACACACACACACACACAGTGGATATATAATAGGATATATATAATAAGATATCCTATTATATCCTATTATATATTATATATACATATATATGTATATATAATATACATATATATGTATATATATATAATTTATGCACATATAATTATATACATATATGTATATATAATATATTCATATTATATATATAATTTATATATTTATATATTTATAATATGTTTATATATTTATATATAATTTATATATATAATATATATTTTTATAATTTTTGTATATGATATATATATATTTGTATATAATTATATACATATAATATGTATATATATGTATATAATTTATATATATACATATATAAAGAACATCTATGCGACACGTGATTAGGGATGGAATGGATGAGTGGGATGCCAGCACTTCTGCATTTCTGAGGGGCTTTCAGAATTTGCAAAGTACTTTCACAAATGTTACCTCACTTGATCCTCTTTAAAATCCAAGGTCACACATGAGCCCTGAAGGCAGGACTGGGAGCTGATAGGCCTGAGACTCCAAACTTTGAGCTTTCATTTTTCTTCCCATTTTCTAAATCCTCTCCCATGTGGTCTCATAGTTATGCTTAGATCTTTTTTTTCACTTTCACGAGTAATTCATAAACTCGAGTGTTTGGTTACTGAGACTCAAAACCCAGAGCCCCGGGGAAGTTACATTTACAGCAAGAAAGTGCAACTAGGGGCGCCTGGGTGGCTCAGTGCGTTAAGCGCAGTGGGACTCGGGCTCAGGTCATGATCTCACAGTTGGTGGGTTCGGACCCCCCATAGAGCTCTATGCGGATAGCTCAGAGCCTGCTTCACATTCTGTGTGTCTCCCCTCTCTCTGCCCCTCCCCCGCCCGCTCACTATCTGTCACAAGTAAACGTTTAAAAAAAAATTTTTTTTTTAATTTTTTTTTTCAACGTTTATTTATTTTTGGGACAGAGAGAGACAGAGCATGAACGGGGGAGGGGCAGAGAGAGAGGGAGACACAGAATCGGAAACAGGCTCCAGGCTCTGAGCCATCAGCCCAGAGCCTGACGCGGGGCTCGAACTCACGGACCGCGAGATCGTGACCTGGCTGAAGTCGGACGCTCAACCGACTGCGCCACCCAGGCGCCCCTAAAAATTTTTTAAAAAGTGTAACCAACACAGCAAAAAGCATATAAGCATATATTCCTTATGCAGTGTCGCGAACGCGTTGACACAGCACAGTCGCGGGAAAGCGACTCTCGAGTCAGAAGACCCGTCACAAATGACGTGAAGGCCTCGGTAAAGGGCAAGGAGCGAACCCACGGTTAAAGCCTCCGGCGGGAGTTAAGGAAAGGGGCGGGGCTTGGGGGCAGGGCGGGGCTTGGGGGCAGGGCGGGGCGCGCGCCGGGGCGGTGCCTGCGCCGGCGGCCACGTCCTGGCTCGGCCCCCCAGCGTTGGCGCGAGATCCGAACGCCGGCGGCGGCCGTTATAGCCCTTCCCTGAGGCCGCGGGACCGGCAGCGAGAGCCACGCGTCCTGTGGGCTGGGTGTCCGCGGCGGCCATGAGGCGGAGAGGCCCGGAGGAGGAGGCCTGCGGCGTGTGGCTGGACGCGGCAGCCCTGAAGAGGCGGAAAGTGCAGGTGGGTCGTGGGCGCGCGGGAGGGTGTGGGGGGAGGGGTTAGGGACCTGGAGGCGTGAGAGGGGAGGTGATGGAGGTAAAGTCGGGGACCAAGAAAGGAACGGCTTTGGGAATTCAGAGGCGAGAGGGACTGGAGCCTAAAGAAGGGTGAAAAAATGGGGTTTGGGAAGAGTGGAGAGGAATGGGGCGGGGCGGGGGGGAAGGCAGGCAGGCTGTGGATGGGTAAGGAAGAGACTGGGACTGCAAGGCTTCGAGGTGTGGGGGGAGGGTGGACAGAAAATGTGCTCCGAGGAGTGTTGTTTTTTTGTTTGTTTTTTGGGTAGAACTATGCTTGACATTCAATATCCTGGTAGTTTCAGGTGTACATCATAGTGATTCAGTATTTACACATTAAGAAGTGATCCCCACGATAAGTCTAGTTGCTGTGGTCACCATACAGTTACTACGATATTATTGTAACTACAAAGTTACTACAGTGTTATTGACTATAGTCCCTTCGCTGTACTTGACCTCCCATGACTTATTTTATAATCGGAAGTTTGTGACTTAATCCTCTTCACCTGTTTCAATCCCCTTCACCTGTTTCGCCGGCTCCCCCCTCTGGTAACGAACAGTTTGTTTCTTATACCTGTGTATCTGTTTCGGTTTTGTTTGTTCTTTTGTTATTTAGATTCCACATATGAGTGGAGTCAGACCTATTTGTCTTTTTCTGTCTAGCTTATTTCACTTAGTGTAATACCCTTTAGGTCCATCCATGCTGTATGTCAGGATTTCATTTTTTTCTCTTTTTTAAAAAAGATTTATTTATTTTGAGAGAGCGCCCGCAAACTGGGGAGGGGCCAACGGAGAGGGTAGAGAATCTCAAGCAGGCTCTGTGCTGTCAGCGCAGAGCCAGATGTGGGGCTCAAAGTCACAAACCCAAGTCAGGACTGTGAGATCATGACCTAAGCCGAGATCAAGAGTCATATGCTCAGCTGACTGAGCCACCCAGGCGCCCCAGGGTTTCATTCTTGATGGCTGAGTAATATTTCATTGTAGGTATTATCACATCTTCTTTATGTTTGTTTATCGATGGATACTTGGGTTGCGTCCATATCTTGGCTGTTGTAAATAATACTGCAATGAATATAGGGGTGCATGTATCTCTTCCAACTGGTGTTTTCATTTTCTTCAGGTAAATACCCAGAAGTGGAATTATTGGAGCGGATGGTAATTCTAGTTTCAAAATTTTTTTTTTTTGCTTTTTTTTTTTTTTAATGTTTATTTTTAAGAGAATGTGAGTGCAAGCAGTGAAGGGGCGGGGGGGGGGGGGGGGGGGAGACAGAGGATTCCATGGGGCTTCAACCCACAAACTGTGACATCTTGACCTGAGCGGAGGTTGCTTAACTGACTAAGCCACCCAGGCGCCTTATTTTTAATTTTTTGAAGAACCTCCATATTGTTTTCCATAATAGCTGCACCAGTCTGTGTTCCCAGCAACAGTGTATGAGGGTTCCCTTTTCTCCACATCCTCTCCAACACTTGTTATTTTTTATCTTTTTGATACTAGCCATTCTAACAGGTGTGAAGTAATGTCTCACTGGGGCTTTGATTTACATTTCCCTGATGGTTAGTGACGTTGAGCACCTTTTCAGGAGTGTCTCTTGGCCATCTGTGTGTCTTCTTTGGAAAAATATCTTTTCAAATCCTCTGCCCACTTTTTAATCTTTTTTTTTTTGTTGTTGTTGTTTTTTTTTATACTAAGTTGTGTCCGTTCTTTATTTTGGATGTTAACCTCTTACTGAATGTGTGATTTGTAAATATCTTCTCCCATTCAGTGGGTCGCCTTTTTGTTTTGTTGATGGTTTCCTCTGCAAAAGCATTTTAGTTCAGCGTAATCCCCTGTGTTTATTTTAGCTTTTGTTGTCCTTGCCTGAGGATTCGGGTCCAAAGAACTGCTGCTAATATGGGCGTCAAAGAGCTTATTGCCTTTCATTCTAGCAGTCTTCTGGTTTCAGGTCTTAACATTAAGGTCTTTAATCCATTTTGAATTTATTTTTATATATGGTGTTAAGATAGTAGTCCAGTTTCCCCAGCACCATTTATTGAAGAGACTGTCTTTTCCCCATTGTATATTCTTGCCTCCTTTGTAGTAGGTTAATGGACCATATACTTGTGGGTTTATTTATGGGCTCTCTAGTCCATTGACCTATGTATGTGTCTTTGTGTCAGTACCGTACTGTTTTACTATAGCTTTGTAGTATAGTTTGAAATCAGGAAGCATGATATTTATAGCTTTGATCTTCTTTCTCAAGATTGCTTTGTCTGTTTGGGCTTCCATACAAATTTTAGAATTATTTGTTTTAGTTTTGTGAAAAATCATATTTTGATGGATTGTATTGGATTTGTAGATTGTTTGGGGTACTATGGATATTTTACCAATATTAATTCTTCCAGTCCCTGAGCACGATTTTTCCACTTATTTTTATCATTTTCAATTTCTTTTATCCATGTCCTACAGTCTTCAGAATACAGGTCTTTTTATCTCTTTGGTTAAATTTATTCCTAGGTATTTTTTTTCTTTTTGATGCAACTGTAAATGGATGCAACTGTTTTCTTAATTTCTCTTTCTGATAGCTCCTTATTAGTGTATAGAAATGCACCTGTAGGGGTGCCTGGGTAGCTCATTCGTTTGGATGTCCAGCTTCAGTCAGGTCATGATCTCACAGTTTGTGGATTGAAGCCCTGGGTTAGGACCTGTGCTTACAGCTTGGAGCCTAGAACCTGCTTCTGATTCTGTATCTCCCCCTGTCTCTGACCCTCCCCCACTCATGCTCTATCTCTCTCTCACAAAAATAAATAAACAACAACAACAAAAAAGTAATCAGTCTAGGGCCACCTAGGTGGCTTAATTGGTTGAGCGTCTGACTTCGGCTCAGGTCATGATCTCACGGTTCCTGGGTTCGAGCCCTGCCTTGGGCTCTGTGCTGACAGCTCAGAGCCTGGAGCCTGCTTTGGATTCTGTGTCTCCCTCTCTCTGCCCCTCCCCAACTCACACGCTGTCTCTCTCTCAAAAACAAAACAAAACATAAAAAAATTTTTTTAAAGTAATCAGCCTAAACTAATACATATGCCAAAGGGACACATTTTGGGGTGGCAAATTTTGCTCCCCTACAGTGGCTACCATCTCCTGAACAAAGTAATTGATGACTGTTAAAAAGTGTCTTACAACTCAAGTCATTTTTTATTCTTATTTATGTTAATGTTTATTTATTTATATTTGAGAGACAGAATGCGAACAGGTGGGGAAGGGTCAGAGACAGAGGGAGACGCAGAATCCAAAGCAGGCTCCAGGCTCCTGAGCTGTCAGCACAGAGCCCGACACAGGACTCAAATCCATAAACCGAGACATCACAACCTGAGCTGAAGTCAGATGCTTAACCGACTGAGCCACCCAGGTGCCTCTAAAATCATTTTTAAAAACCGTTTCTTTCTTTATTTATTTAGAGAGAGAGTGTGAGCAGGGGAGGGGCAGAGAGAAAGGGAGAGAGAAAATACCAAGCAAGCTCCATAGTGTTAGCTCAGAGCCTTACTTGAGGCTCCATCTCACTAACGTGAGAGCATGACCTTAGTGGCCAGTCAAGAGTTGGATGCTTAACTGACTGAGCCACCCAGGCGCCCCTAAAGTCATTAAAAATAATTTTTTTAATGTTTATTAATTTTTGAGAGAGAGAAACAGAGTGTGAGTGGGGGAGGGACAGAGAGAGAGGGAGACACGGAATCCGAAGCAGGCTCCAGGCTCTGAGCTGTCAGCACAGAGCCCAGTGTGAGGCTTGAACTCATGAACCGTGAGATCATGACCTAACCTGAAGTTGGATACTTAACCGACTGAGCCACCCAGGTGCCTCCATTAAAGTCCTTTTTTTGAGAAATAACAAATCACCTGTTCCTTAAAAAAAAATTTTTTTTTTTACTTGAAAATGTTTTTCCGGGGGTGGGGGGGGGGGGGCCAGTAGCAGTGCCTAGGTGGCTCAGTTGGTTAAGAGTCTGACTTTGGCTTAGGTCATGATCTCACCACTTGTGAGTTCGAGCCCTGCATCAGGCTCTCTGTCAGCACAGAGCCTGCTTCGGATCATCTCTCTCCCTCTCTTTTGCCCCTCCTTCACTTGCATGTGCCCACACTCTCTCTCTCTAAAAAATAAATATTAAAAAAACCTATTTGGGGTGGGTATTACAATTTGTCTGGTAATGATTTAAAATGTATGGGATATACAGTGAAATATCTACCTAATACTTTTAACCATCCTCGACCCATCTCAGAGGCCACAACTTTCTTGTGTATCCTTCCAGAGATATTCTGTATATGTACAAGCAAATACAATATCTATTCCTTCATATAAGTAGCATATTCTACATTGTTCTGCAACTTGCTTTTTCTCACTTGTTGCATCTTATGTATCATTTCATATGCATTCACAAAGAGCTGCTTTATTCTTTTTTAAAGACTATATAGTATTCCATGATGTGGAATAGTATCCATTGCATGCAGTAGTTTGCCTTAATCTACTCAGGCTGCCATAACAAACTACTGTTGACTGAGTGGCTTAAACAACAGAATTCATTCTCTCACAATTCTGGGAGCTGGAAGCCCAAGATCAGGGTGCCAGCTTGGTCGAGTTCTGGTAAGGACTTTCTTCTTGGCTCACAGACAGTGAGCTGCCTTCTCCCCATGTGCTCCCATGGCCTTTTCTTGGTGCATGTGTGTGGAGAGAAATGTGTGTTAAAAGTTTTGTTTGTTTTTTAGAGAGCACATGTGTGAGCAGGGGAGGGGTAGAGGGAGGGAGAGAGAGAATCTTAAGTAGGCTCCATGCCCAGCCCAGCGCAGGAGCCCAACACAGGGCTCCATCTCATGGCTGTGAGATCATGACCTGAGCCGAAATCAAGAGTCAGACACTCAACCAAAGGAGCCACGCAGGCGTCCCTAAAATTTTCTATTAAATTTTGTTGAAAACTTTGGTTCTCTGACTAGTTCCTTTTCCTCTAACTTTTTAAGACTTCCAGCCCAGAGCAAAGTACTAAAGATTCCCTTTCACAGGATGTAGAAACCTGCCTTTTCCTAAAGCAGCTATCAAATAGGCACACATTTGTTTGAGTTTTAATGTCAGGCATTAAGGCAGTTGCTAGTGGCCAAGTGTTTTAGAAAACATGCCCCTTCCCACTTGATCTCTAAACATAACTGTCTGTTATTTTGGGGAGACTACTGGGGTGGTTTGTAGTCTGGCTGGAAGATAGATACCGATGAGTTTGGAGTGAGTTTGCTTCTCTCCTGGTTCCGCAGACATGGCAGGCTCAGCCTCATTCCCTAGGCCTTGGTATGGAGGCTACTGTATTTGTTTTCATTTCAGTTTTTTTTTTTTTTTTAATTTGAGAGTAATATATGTTTGTAAAAAAAAAATAAGTATAGAATTGTATTCAGTAAAAAACCCAAAATACACAAAAGAGTAAAAAGCTTCATTGGTGGTAGCTACTTTTAACAATTTGGTATCCTTTGAGACATTTTCTATGTATATAAGTAAATCTGTTTTCCCCACAAATGAGATGATATCAAACATTTTTCTACTGTTCATCTTTCATTAAATACATGATGGGAGAACTTTCCATGTGAGACATGAGTTTTAGTATGAGTTTTTGAAAAGGCCATCTTGTTTACATGGTTTTTAGATTTTGTATTTTAACTTTGATACCTCTATATTTAAATATTGAGGAATATTTCTAAGATTTTTCTACACAATAAAGAAGTAAGAAGATTCAGTATGTGTTTTGTGTATTTGCTGTCTCTTAGGTGTACTATATTCAAAATGTCATTATATTGGGGCACCTGGGTGGCTCAGTCGGTTAAGCGTCTGACCTCGGCTCAGGTCATGATCTCACGGTTTGTTAGTTCGAGCCCTGCGTCTGGCTCTGTGCTGACAGCTCAGAGCCTGGAGCCTGCTTCGGATTCTGTGTCTCCCTGTCTGTCTGCCCCTCCCCAGCTCATGCTCTGTCTCTCAAAAATAAATAAATGTAAAAAAAAAAAATATCATTACAACTCAAAAATAATTTCTATTTCTTCACCTATAATGCAGAAGGTTTCTTACCCTTGAAATACATGCAGCAGAGAAGGAGAAGTGGGCCTAACTAAGGAGACAGAAATGCGAAGCTGTCAGAAATCTTGGCTGAGGCATCCGTGGTTTGTTTCTTGGCCAGCCTTGGCAGAACACTGAATGCCACTGTGCGGCTTTACTAACATGCAGTCCATCAGCAAATCCTCTGGATTCTGCCTTCAACTGTGTTTATAATCTCATAATTTCCTACTCTTTCTACCACTGCTGCCCGAGTCAGAATGAGAGTGACCCTTTGCTCACTGTTAATTTTAACCATCTAGTGATTTCCTATCTTTGGTAAAACCCGGAAAATCTGAGGCTTGCAAGGGACGATTTGGCCATGTATGTCCTCTCACACATTTTAAATATTTTTTATGTTTTATGTTTTATTTTATCTATTCAAGAGAGAGAAAGAGAGAGACAGGGTGGGTGGAGGAGAGGGGCAGAGAGAGAGAGAGAGAGAGAGAATCCCAAGCAGGCTCCCTCTCACATGTTAGACCTCATCTCCTTTTCTCTGCCTCACTCTGCTCTAGTCATACTGGCCTTCCAACCAAGCGTATCTCTGCAGGGACTTTTATACACCTCACTTCAAATACATAGGGATTAAAATGCCACATGGCTCTGCTCTTTCATTTGTTTGGATGTCAACTTAACATTGAGTCCACTTCTTAACCACCATAAAAATGCCTTTCACTTAGCCCCTACTCCCCATACTCCCTAACACCTTAGTCTTGTTTTATTTTTCTCTGTAGCCCTTTTACCATCAGATATACTACAATACTACATATTTACTTGTTCATTTATTATTTTCCTCTACTAGAATGAAAGTTGCATTGGGCAGTCCTTCAAACAGTGGCACGTAGTAGGTACTCAGTAAAAACTGATTGAGTGAATGAACTAATCCATCTGAGCTTTTAGATAAAACCTTTTAGATACGGTTATAGTTGCTGATTCTATTTTTCTCACTCTGATGAGAAGATAAGTGGGAGGACGTTGAGCTTTTTAGAGCAAAGATGGCTTGGAGCCCTCTGGTAAAATGTCAAAGTGTTTAACCAAAAAAAAAAAAAAAAAGAAGAAAAAATAGAGGAGAAAAGTATTTCACTGAAACTGAACAGGCTTAGTAATAATAATACTGAAATCCATTGTAGCAACACTATATTAGGGTCAGTACTATAATACTGATACGGGTCTGTAAATGTAACTTAACAAATGTTTATCAATGTGATCTTTATGTAATGGCTTTGTTTTGTAAAACTTCTTTACATGTATTGTTTGACCTAACTTTCTCAGTAAGCTTTGTGAGGGAGGTGAGATGATCTCCATCTTGCAGATGAAGAAATTGAAGTTAGGCTAGAAATTTGCTCAAGATCACATCGGAGTAAGTGCAGCTCTAAGGCTCGATTCCAGGTCTTCTGACTCTTGGTCCAGTGTGTTTTTTCATCATGTGTAAGGTGTCCTCAGATGATAAAAAGGTGGATAAGACGGTTCCAATCCTGGCAGCATGGGATATGTTAGGTACACACATAACTGTCAGACAGACTATAAGTGCCTTAGAGGTGTAAGGAAATTCTAAGCATTTAGAGAAAGACGAGATTATTTTTTATTGTGGGTGAAGGAGTGGTGGTTTAAAAATATGTCCACAAATTCTTTGATACGCCTTCCTTTAAAAGGTGGAGATTAAGCAACCCCCCACATGTGGGCTGTGCTTAGTGACTCTGATGACTAGAATGTGATGGAAGTGTTAATGTTAGAATTCTGAGGCTAGGTCATAAATAGCATTGCAGCTTCAGCCTCATTGTCTCTTTAGGGGAAGTCAGCTGTCATGTTGTGCGGATATGCAGGCAGCTTTATAGAGGAACCTTACTGTGTTTGCCAACAGTTGTGTGAGTGAGCCACCTTGAAAGTGTATACTGCTGTCCTGGTTGATATCTTAAATGCAACCTAATGAGATTGTGAGCCAGAACCACCCAGATAGGCTGCTCTCAAATTCCTGATGCACAGAAGTTGTGAGATAATAAATGTTGTTTTAAGCTGCTAAGTGTTGTGGCAGTGTGTTAATGCAGCAATAGAAAGCTAATGCAGATTTTGGTTCTGGCAGTGGAGTGCTGCCTAACAAAAACCGAAAATGGGGGAGTGGCTTTGGAATGCGGCAGTGGGTGGCAGGTGGAAGGACTTTGAAGGGAGTGCTAGTGAAAGCTTGAAGAGCTTTTAAAAACTGCTTTTAGAACCAGGATGGTCTTTGAGGAAGCTGTGGGTGAGGGTTTGAAAATAATGTTACTGGAAATTAGAGGAAAGAGGATCCTTGTTACGTAGTGACAGGAGGTTTATTACAACTTACTGTTGGCTGTAGTGAGGTGGAAGGTGGAGAACGTACTTAAGGAACTGGGTGATGTGATACAGCTAAGGAGATTTCTAGGCAGTACCGAAGGTGTTACCTCGTTTCTTCTTGCTGGTTATAGCAAAGTGTCAGAGGAGAGACAGGAGCTAAAGGAAGCCTCTTAAACAAAGAGGAGCCTAAACTTGCCGGTTTTGACAATTCTCAGCCAATTCAGGTGGCACACAGTGGACTTTTCTTTGCAGGAAGTTTTTAAGTTACTAATTTAATCTCTTTACTTGTTATAGGTCTATTCAGATATACACTTGGAAAGATAGTCGATATCATTAGTCACTAGGGAAATGCAAATCAAAACCACAAGGAGGTAACCACTTGGCACCCACTAGAATGGCTATAATCAAAAAGAGAATACCAAGTTGTTATCAACTTGGAGAAACTGGAACCCCCATACATTGCTGGTGCACGTATAAAACGGTAGAGGCAGTTTGCAGGATGGTTCGGCAGTTCCTCAAAACGTTCAACATAGTTACCTATATGTTCAACGTATGACCTGGCACTTCTGCCTTTATGTGTATACCCGAGATATGAAAAGATATTTTCACAAAAAACTCGTACACCAATGAGTGAATGTTTGAATGTTTGTAGCAACATTTCCTGTAATAGTAAAGAATAAAAACAGCCCAGTCGCCCGACAGTGATGAATGGATAGATAAAAGGGTATATCCAAACAATGGAATGTTATTTGGCAATAAAAAGGGACTAAAGTTCATACACCTGCTACAAGCTGGATGAACCTCCAAAACACACTCAGTGAAAGAAGCCAGTCACAAAAGACCAGCTGTTGTATGATGTATGAAAGGTCCGGAATAGACAAATCTCTAGATACATAAAAGTAAGTCAGTGTTTCCTGGGGCTAGGGTGGGGTGGGAATGGGGAATGACTGCTAATGGGTACAATGAAAAATGTTCTAAAAGTAGATAGTGATGATGTTTATACAACTCTATTAAAAAACACTTAACTGTACACTTAAGTAGGTGAATTTTATGGTATGTGGATTATATCTCTGTTAAAAAGATTATATATCTGTTATGTAGTTGTTAAAAAGCTGTTAAAAATGTAGGGGAGTTGAAGGTGAGATTAGGAGGGTAAATAGTACCATATGGTGGGAAATTCATGGAAGGCATTTGACATAACAGTCTCCAAGATTAGCCCAGTTGTACTTAGGTGAAAGTAAGTGGTACACTGAAAGGTTAGAGGAATTTGGAGGATAGTGCAGAAATTTAGGCAAGAGATGACAAGGGCCTAATTCAGAATAGTATAAGTTTAAATTGTTATTTTTGGCGGATTATTGCTTTCTATGGATATATTTAAAACATGGTTATGCTCAAGAAGGACCCATGGGACGCCTGGGTGGCTCGGTTGAGTGTCTGCCTCTTGGGTCTTCGACCCTCTTGGGTCGTCATCTCACAGTTTGTGGGTTTAAGCCCCTCTTCGGGCTCTGCACTGACAACTCAGAATCTGCTTGGGATTCTCTCTGCCTCTTTCTCTGCCCACATACCCCTACCCCTACTTGAGTTAGCTCTCTCTCAACAATAAATAAACACTACAAAGAAAAAAAAAAAGAAGAACCTAAATGTGGGCTTGGTAGGAGTTGGGAAGTCTCTTAAATGTTTTTAAACTGTGGCTTTTGTCCAGTTATCTGCAGCCCTTGGCATCTCTCCTTTTTTAAAGGACGTTTGCATTTTCCCTTTAGTTCTGTTTACATTTAGGAGCCAGAAATTGGGACTGGAGTAAGTAGATGATTGTAGAGAAAAAAGTAAAAAAAAAAAAAAAAAAAAAAAAAAAAAGTCTTGAAATAGTGTTTGGAAATTGGGAGAATAGATATAACATGGGCTGGTTGTATGTACAGTTGAGCCTTGAACAACACAGTTTGAACTGCGTGGGTCTATTTGCAGATTTTTTTTTGATAAATACAGTACAGTCCTGTAAATATATTTTCTGTTCCTTATGATTTTCTTAATATTTTCTTTTCTCTAGCTTACTTTATTGTAAGAATACATATAATGTATGTACATACATATAATGTAATGTGTTAGTTGACTGTTATCAACAAGGCTTTTGGTCAACAGTAGGCTATTAGTAGTTAAGTTTTTGGGGGAGTCAAAAGTTGTGTGTGGATTTTCAACTGTGTGGGAGGGTCGGTGACCTTAACCCTCACATTGTTCAAGGGTCAACTGTATATATTGTGTGTGTGTACACACAAACACACACACATACACAGTAATTCTTTTCACAGAGTTGACACCTTCCAGGGGGACTTGAAGATTTGTTCCAGAGTGGGGGTTTCTACTCCATTGCATTTTATTTAAGGCACCTGCTTTCCAATTTAAGTGAACACAGTGCTCTTCTTTTCGCATGGGACCATCATCTCTGCTATTGAGAGGGCCACATTTGGCCATTGCTGTACTGGAAGTAGTTAAAATCAGGAAGCTTAAACAGACCTTCAGTACATAGTCTTATTAGGGCAACATTGATGGCATGTGTATGAAAACACCGTACTATAATGATCTGGTATGCGGGACATTCTTTAAGTGAGAAAAATCTCATTAGCAAGAAGTGCCCTTTTTATGAGACTTAGTAATGCTAATGGATGTAGACATATCAGGTCTTCAGTTTAGTTGTGACACTTAAAAGAAATTGCTTTTTGCTGTTACCCCTGTTGAAGTTGTCATTAGGTTAAGATGAAAAATCAGTGCCGGGTGGTTCCAGAGAAGATTCTTGTAACAGATTTTGTATTGTTTGATTATTTTGGGAGGAAAACCTTTAGTTTTCCATGGGTGTACTTCTCATCCAGTCTGTGCTCTGGACCTATGGGTGACACCAATCACAGTGACAGGAGCTCACCTTGGCTTTGATCACAGTATTGGAAAAGGCTTAATGTTTTCTGAGAGCTTTGTTGATGTTGAAAATGTAACGAGTAGTTACATATATAAAACATAACCAGAATGTTTCCTTCCTATATACCCACTTTCTTCCTAAAATATTTACTGAATTAAGTGCTCACTCTGTGCATTAAGCTAGTTCTGTGGAGGACAGAAAAAAAGTATGTGAATCAAATTTTGATACCAGGATTTTGTCAGGTAAGTCTTGAAATACCAAGTGATAAATGCCAAGTTTGTAAGGGGAAGAGATCACCTCTGGTTGTTGGAATCAGGAATGCTTGGGGCTAAACTGAAGTATATGTAGCATTTCAGACTTGGGTGTGAAAAAGGCCCTTCTGTGTGAGGCACAGAAATGAGCAAGGTGGAGGCCATAATAGGAACTGGCATGTAGGTAAGTATTATGCTACAGTATACACAGAGGTTTTGGTAATGGAGAAAAAGGTAAACTGGAATCATTGATGTGTGCGGTCTGAGAGTTGGTACTTTCTGCTACAAGGTAGTAGAGAAATGATTGATAGAGTTTGAGCAAGATGGTATGCTGACAGTTATACTACAAGAAGATTAGTCTAGATATTGGGTGGGGGACTCATTGAAACAGGTATTGAATGAGGGCCTGACCAGTTAAGAAACTATCGTAATAGTCTAGGACTAGGCAAGAGTTCATGATATCTGAACTAGGATAATGTGTTATTTGTTTCACAGGTTTGGAGAGCTTGAAGCAAGCTTTGAATGAATACTTTATTATTATTCATTCAACCAAGCTCATTTATGTTGGAGATGATGGGAATCTTGGCAGCTTTTCTGGGTCAGACCCCTTAAACAGTCCTCTTTTGGGTGTCCTTATTAGCTAGCATCACTTTCAGCGTGACTTGATAAGGTGTGACAGTGACTGATTGGAAAAGGTTTTCTGTGAGAGACTGAGGAGGAGGGGGGACTTGGAGAAGTGGGAAGAGAGGAGTATGGGATCTCAAGCATAAAAGAAGAAGTAGGGCAAAAAGAAACACGTGTTTGTATTTTTTCAAAGCTATCAGTATATAAGGGTAATGAGATTTCATACATAAATTCAAGACCAGTGACCATAATGAAAAAAGTAAGTTGGATCAAAGTATATACTAGACTTGAAGGCCATATGAATCATAAAAAAGGGGAATTAAATTGGTTTGAAAGCAGAACTTTAAGACAGACTTGCAGATAAGTTATTGGAAGAGATAAAAATAGAACGAGGTCTAAACTGAACTTCAATGCCATGGAAGCACAAACATCTTCCAATAGTTAGAAGGGTGAATTATATGATCCCAGATCTGCTTTGATAATAGAGTTGTCTTTAAGAAAAGGCCATACTTTTGAGGTGATTTGCAGCCAAAAGAAACATTGTTCTCTGTAGAAATACATCCCAGGGGATCCTTGTGATAGCAATAGCAGGGCCTCCGTGGTTGTAGGAAGTCAGTTACTCCTACCACTCTGAAAGAAGAAAACTCAATGGGACCATGAATGTGATAATGCCAAAGGACTAGAGATGCTTTGGGTTGGAGGGAATGTATTTCTTGAAGTTAGATCTTTGAGGCATTCTTACAGGGTAAGAATTGTTAATACCTAGGCTGTGGCTTACCAACGTGTTTGGTCCTGTACGAACCCTGTGCCTTTTAGACAGGCTTTCTTACACTGTGTAATATACACACAAGGGTTGGATCTATTTTGAGGTAAGGATAATGAGCTAAAGGACTGTACCTGGGTCCCCTCAGTTCCAGATGACCTGTGCTCACTAATTTCACTGAGATAAACATAGTTCCTTAAAGCCATAAGTCTTGTAAGGGAGTTATAACTGTGGGGACATTGTCACTCCTGATACTGCTCTGACCTGAGGAAAGAATGTTCTATTCCTGCTAAGATGGCCAACTTGGTGAAAAGCTTTATTCCAAGATGTTTTGCTAATTGAGGTCTTACTGTTATCTGGTAATGTGTAGTTTCTATAAGTCTGCTTTATAGGACTTTGTATTTAAAAAAAAAAATTCCAGTAGAGTTAACATACAGTGTTAAATTAGTTTCAGGTATTCAACATAATGTGTAGTTTCTGTAAGTCTTCTCTATAGGACTTAGTATTTTTTAAAAACTTTAATTCCAGTATAGTTAACAGTGTTAAATTAGTTTCGGTGACTTAGTATCTCATGTATTTTTACTCCATGCTCATCAAGATCAGTGTACTCTTCAGCCCTTCACCCAGCATCCCACCTGCCTCCCCTCTGGTAACCACCTGTTTGTTCTCTATAGTTAAGAGTTTGTTTTTTGGTTTGTCCTTTTTTCCTTTGTTCATTTGTTTTGTTTCTTCCACATATGAGTGAAATCATATGATATTTGTCTTTCTCTGACTGATTCTGCTTAGTGTTATACTCTCTAGGTCCATCCATGTTGCAAATGGCAAGATTTCATTCTTTTTTATGGCTGAATAATATTCTATTCCATATATATATATATATATATATATATATATATATATATCACATCTTCTTTATCCATTCGTCTGTCAGTGGACACTTAGGCTGCTTCCATATTTTGGCTATTGTAAATAGTGCTGAAATAAACATAGGAGCACATATATCCTTTTGAATTAGTGTTTTTGTATTCTTTCGGTAGATACCCAGTAGTGAGATTACTGGATCATATGGTAATTCTTTAAACAAAAAAAAATTTTTTTTAATGTTTATTTCTGAGAGAGAAAGAGAGCATGAAAGTGGAGGAGGGGCAGAGGAAGAGGGGAGTGAGGATCCAAAGCTGGCTCTGTGCTGACAACAGAGAGCCTGATGCGGCTTGAACTTAAGAACTGCAAGATCATGACCTGAGCCATGCCAGACACTGAACCGACTGAGCCACCTAGGCGCCCGGGTAGTTTTGTGGGGTTTTTTGTATTAAAAATGTTTGTTTATTTTGAGAGAGAGAGAGAGAGAGAGAGAGAGAGAGAGAGAGAGAGAGAGAGAGAGAGATCGAGATCGAGCAGGGGAGGGGGAGAGAGAGAGAAAATCCCAAGCAGGTTCTGTATTGTCATTACAGAGCCCTACGCGGGGCTTGATCTCAGGAACCCATGAGATCATGACCTGAGCCAAAGTTAAGAGTCGGAGGCTTAACTGACTGAGCCACCCAGGTGCCCCATGGTAGTTCTATTTTTAATTTTTGAAAGAGCCTTCATTCTGTTTTCCACAGTGGCTGTACCAGTTTGCACTCCCAAGGTGTACAGGGGTTCCTTTTTCTCCACATCCTTGCTAACACCCGTTGTTTCTTGTTTTTTATTTTAGCCATTCTGATAGGTGTGATATGTCATTAGTTTTGATTTGCATTTCCCTGATGATGAGTGATGATGAGCATCTTTTCATGTCTGTTGGCCATCTGTATATCTTTGGAGAAATGTATGTTCGTGTCTTCTGCCTATTTTTTAATTGGATTATTTGAGGGTTTTTTTTGTTTGTTTTTGTTTTTTTGGGTTTTTTTTTTTTTTTGGTGTTGAGTCATATAAGTACTTTATATACTTTGGATATTAACCCTTTATTGTATATATCATTTACAAATACCTTCTCCCCTTCGGTAGGTTGTCTTTTAGTTTTGTTGATAGTTTCCTTTGCTGTGCAGAAGCTTTTTATTTGGATGTCGTCCCCATAGTTTATTTTTGCTCTGCTTTTGTTTCCCTTGCCTCAGGAGACATCTAGAAAAATATTACAGCTGCTATCAGAGAAATTATTGCCTGTGATCTCTTCTAGGATTTTTATGGTTTCAGGCCTCACATTTAGATCCTTAATCCAATCCATTTTTAGTTTATTTTTGTGTAGGGTGTAATAAAGTGGTCCATTTTCTTTCTTTTTTTTTTTTAAGTTTATTTATTTATTTTGACAGAGCATGAGTAGGGGAAGGGCAGAGAGGGGGGCAGAGAGAGAGAGAGAGAAAGGGAGAGAGAGAATCCCAAGCAGGCCCTGCACTGTCAGCATGAAGCCTGATGCGGGGCTCAAACTCACAAACTGTGAGATCATGGCCTGAGCTGAAGTCAGACACTTCGACTGAGCCACCAGGCACCCCTCATTTTCATTCTTTTGCATGTAGCTGTCCAGTTTTCTTAACACCATTTGTTAAAGAGACTTTTTCCTATTGCATGTTCTTGCCTCCTTTGTTGAAGATTAATTGACTATATAATTGTGGATTTATTTCTGGGCTTTCTATTTCATTCTGTTGATCTGTGTGTCTATTTTTGTGCCCGTACCATGCTGTTTTGATTACTGCAGCTTTGTATATAACTTGAAATCTGGAACTGTGATACCTCCAGTTCTGTTTTTCTTTTTCAAGATTGCTTTGGGTATTCAGGGTCTTTTGTGGTTCTGTACAAATTTTAGGATTGTTTGTTTTAGTTCTGTGGAAAAATATTGTTGGTATTTTGATAGGAATTGCGTTAAATATTTAGATTGCTTTGGGTAGTATGGACATTTTATCAATATTTGTCCCTCTAATCTATGAGCATGGAATATTTTTTTCATTTGTTTTTGTCATCTTTATTTCATCAGTGTTGTTTTTTTGTTTTGTTTTATGTTTATTTCTTTAGAGAGAGCATGAGCAGGGCAAGGGCAGAGAGAGAGAGGGAGAGAGAGAGAGAATCCCAAGCAGCCTCTGCACTGTCAGCACAGAGTCTGACAGGGGGCTTGAACTCACGAATCATAAGATCATGACCTGAGTTGAAACCCAGAGTCAGATGCTTAACCTTAACTAACTGAGCCACCCATGTGCCCCCATCAGTGTTTTATAGTTTTGAGAGTACAGGTCTTTTGCCTCCTTGGTTGTTTATTCTTAGGTATTTTATTATTTTTGGTGCAGTTGTAAATGGGATTGTTTTCTTAATTTCTCTTTCTGCTGCTTCATTATTAGTGTGTAGAAATGCAACGGATTTTGCACATTGATTTTGCATCCTGTACATTGATTTTGTATCCTGTAACCTTCTTGAAATCATTCATCAGTTGTAGTGGTTTTTTTGGTGGGGTCCTTAGGGTTTTCTATATATAGTATCATGTCACCTGCCAATAGTGAAAGTTTTATTTCTTCTTTACCAATTTGGATGCCATTTATTCTTTTTTTTTTTTTGTCTGATTTTTGAAGCTAGGACTTCCAATACTATGTTGAATAAAAGTGGTAAGGGTGGACACTTGTCTCGTTCCTGATCTTAGGGGAAAAGCTGTCAGTTTAAACTTTCACCATTGAGCATGATGTTAGCTGTGGATTTTTCATATGGTCTTTATCATGTTGAGGTATGTTTTCTCTAAACCTACCTTGTTGAGAGTTTTTATAATGAATACATGTGGTACTTTGTCAAATGCTTTTTCTGCATATATTGAAATAATTTTATTTTAAAGTTTATTTTGAGAGAAACAGAGAGACAGCATGAGCAGGGGAGGGGAAGAGAGAGAGGGAGAGAGAGAATCCCAAGCAGACTGCACCATCAGCACAGAGTCCAATGCAGGCTCGAAACTCACGAACCACAAGATCGTGACCTGAGCCGAAATCAAGAGTTGGACACTTAACCCACTAAGCCACCCAGGCACCCCATCGAAATGATCATATCGTTTTTATCCTTTTTCTTATTGATGTGATATATATCATACTGATTGATTTGTGAATATTGAACCACCCTGTATCCCAGGAATAAATCCCACTTGATTGTGGTGAATGATTTTTTTTAAGTGTATTGTTGGATTTGGTTCGCTAATATTTTGTTGAGGATTTATGCATCTGTGTTTATCAGAGATATTGGCCTATAGTTGTCTCCTTTTGTAGTAGTGCCTTTATCTGGTTTTGATAACAGGATAATGCTGGCTTCATAGAATGAATTTGGAAGTTTTCCTTCCTCTTCAATTTTTGGGAGTCATTTGAGAAGAATAGGTATTAACTCTCCTTTAAGTGTTTGGTAGAATTCACCTGTGAAGCTGTCTGGTCCTGGACTTTTGTTTGTTGGGAGTTTTTTGATTACTGATTCAATTCATTGCGGTAATCCATCTGTTCAAATTTTCTGCTTCTTCCTGATTCAGTTTTGGGAGGTTATAGGTTTCTAGGAATTTATCCATTTCTTCTAGGTTGTCTGATTTGTTGGCATATAATTTTTCATAATATTCTTACAATCCTTTGTATTTCTATGGTGTATGCAGGACTTGGCATTCTTGTAAGTCATTTAAATAACTGTATATTATTAGTCTTTTTTTTCCCCCATAAGCTGTAAGCTTTACCAGGGCAGAAACAGTCTGTATATTTTTGTGCATCATTATATTCCCAGTCCCTAGCATATAGGTGCTAAAATACTTGTTTGCATTCTATCTCACTATTTCCCATATCTAGGATGTGTCTCATAACATTTAGAGAGTGATGTGCCTACTTGGGCTTCCTCATAGCATGGCGGCCAGGTTCCAAGAGTGAGCATTTCAGGAAAGCAAGACAGAAGTGCATGACATTTTTATGACCTAGTTTTGTAAACCATGTAGTGTTATTTCTATCATACTTTATTGGTCAGTCACAAAATTCTTCCGAAGTTCAAGGTGGGGGACTTCACAACTTAAGAGGAGGAGTGGCCACCTCAGTTTCTCCAAATTCCAGTCTCCATATATTTAATTAATCGACAGGTGATTCCAGGAAGAAAGCTAGGGTCATCATAGGGCTCACCTCGTTTGTTTTTCTTCTCTCAGGGCTCACAATCCAATGCAATACCTGTTGTCCACCGTCTAAAATCAGTTGTCTTATGTATCTTATCCAGTTTTCTAGTTTTGTGTAGTGGAAGGGAAAGTTCCAAGCCAGTACTGCAAGTCAAAGTATGAGTTTTATATCAAGGAGTTCCTTCTTTTTTCACCAGTTAAAGTACATTTTAGTTTCCAAATGTAAAAATGAAGTCAGCTTTGGCTAGAATTAATAATTTGGGTTCAAGTTTCAGACCTATCTCCAATTTGTAGCATGAATGTTGGCAAATGCCATTTCTTCTTTGGTTTTCACACCAAACTGAATTGAGTATAGCCCCGTTCTCAGGTTACTTCTCAGGCATTTCTTAACCAGCAAGTCGAAACAAAACCAAATCACACTAAATAAAGATGAGGTTAGATTTATAGTTAGTTGACAAAACTTCCCAAATCTCTATGGTACATCTTCTAATTCATACTGTAAAGTATAAAGGGGCTGAAAGTGTGTAAGACTAGCTGTTTCATTGCTTTTCCTTCTAGTAATAACCAACTAGTATGAATCCCAGGAACTGTGTGTAAGCCTTTTATGTGAATTGAGTCACCAAATCCCCATAACAGCCCTATGGGATAGGTACTTTACTGTCCCCATTTCACACACGAGAATGAGACCTAGATTAAACAACTTGCAGAACATCACACAGTTAATAAGTAGCAGTGGCAGAATTGGGATTGATTTGAACCCAAGCTGTGTGACTGTGGAGCCATGCTCTTAACCATATGTGGCTATTTGAAAACCACTAGGTATGTGTCCACTGCTGCTAATGTAGAATCATTATCTTTAAATATAAGAGAGAGTGTCATCCCTGAAATCACTTCAACAAATCCTGTTTAGTCAGCCTGATTTCCGTGGGGAAGCAGAAAGATTGGGCTATAGTTGGAATAATGTGATTTGCTGAGAAAAATACCATCAGTATGGCAGGAAATGGTAGATGATGATGTACACAGCAAAAACTACCCAGAGACTAGGATAGGGTGGAGTCCAAAGGGTCCAGTAGGGTTCTGTGAAGATCACTGGTGTTTGTTGAATCTCTCCCATCTGGCACCTGTTTTGATATTAATAGGTTTTATTGTTCTTTTTCTCCCCCTTCTCAGACACATGTAATGAAGCCAAACACCAAAATGCTAACACTTTTTCCTGGAGAAAAAAAGGCTAAGATTTCCTTTACTCAAAGAATTGCACCTGCAGGCATTCGGCAGACCAGCATCGCTTCCTTCTTCACCTTGCAGCCAGGTATGGTGACCCGCCTGGGAATACCCAGGGAGCAGAAAGGAATGCGTGCACTCTCCTCTGCTGCAACGTTTATGAGAAGTGGTGACACTAGTGCTTTGTGTTAAACTTAGTGCCTTATTAGAAGAGGTTGTGTTATAAAACACAACAAAACCTCCCCTTCTGCAAAGCAATATATACGTGCTTTTACAAACATTTTCTTTCTGGTTCACTCAGTCTAATATTAAATATTTGTACTTCCTGACAGAGCGGTGAGGAGAAAGGTATACTTTGGGAGTTGGGGTGTGCAGGGGAGCTGACCTGCCATTAGTTAGGTCTTGGATTGGCCACAGTGAACAGTCTAAGATTATTTAATAGTAGGTGTTTCTGTATAAAGCTTCTCAAATTAGTCAAAGATGTGTTTTTGTTGGAAAGGTTGGCATAAAGTTGCTTGTGTCTCATCATCCTTTGGTAGTTCTTTGCTTACGTGTCCCTTTTCAGAGGATATGCTACCTCAGAGCAGGCTGGGGCTTACAGAGCAGGGTGTCTGCCGGATGAAGGGTGCTGGGAGAGCTTTAACTCTTTTGATTCCCAGGATTGCATTGCATAAATCTTAAATTCACTCTTCCTGCCCCAAACAAGAACTTAAAATAAGCAACTTTTTGCTTTAAGTAACAAGGGCTGATTTTCTTCAAGGATGCTTCCTGTTTCAAAATTCTGGCATGTTCTATAATCTATTGAATTCTTAGGCAACGTTGAGAAATCTTTCACAAAACATGGTTTCTGCCCTATGATTCCTGTTGGAGGAAGAGGAAATCATTCAGCTTTGTTTGTAATTAGATCTTGGTATAATGGGCGGGAGGAGTCCATGTAATTCATCAAGGCAGAACAGGATCCATTCCATGCCTGATCAAAGGGACAGGCTGAACATTAGCAGTTTCTTTTTATTGTCCTTCCTACTGATGGACTTAGCATCCTGATGGTCTTTACTCCCTTTCCCATGAAATGTTTGCAGAGTGGGGCATTTAATGTTCTTTGCACTGTCACCAGTGCAGTTGTCACCAGTGAAAACTGTTTCACATACTTCTCAAAGGACGATATATTTAGCCAAAATCACTGTTTAGCAGAAACCATGTTAAATAAAAAACAAAAGCAAAGTTGATGTGCCCTGTTAGACAAACCCCACATATGAAAACGCAGCCAGAAAAGTAGGCTGTGTGATCTGAGCATAGCTAGCATGTTTGACTCTGTTAGGCAGATCACTGGAAGCATCCATATATTTGAGCAGCAGAATATGAGGACTGTGTTTTAGAAAAATCATTTTGGAGAAAGTAGAGATTAAAAGCAGGAAGACCAGCTATAAAGGTGTGTGACAAGTCTGAGACCCCTGCACTAGGTAGTGGTAGTAGCTGATACTGATTTAAAAAAAAAAAACAGCTAAATCCTGCTCAGGGCAGAGTTTTCCTGCAGAGTAATATTTGCTCATGTCTGTCTTACTAGGAAGGACAATTGGTGGTGACCAGAGGAATGTTTCATCTCCTATAGAAAGTCAGACCAACAAAGAGTCTAAGAATGATGTAACCCAGCTAGACCATTTGATCCAGGGCTTAGGGGATGATTGCATGGCACCCCCATTAGCCACTTCAACCCCTGCAGACACCCAGGAAGCCGGACTTTCTCCACAGCCCCTCCAGGATTCTGGCCACCACAGAATGGGAACACCATTTTTGACTGTGCTGTCTTTGCTCCAGCCTGACACCTTAGTCCGCGCTGGAAAGAGTAAAGCCTCTCCATCTTGTTCCTTCACCAAGAACTTGGAAGGTTCTCGCTCACTGGACCAAAAGGAGGAAGAGAAAGACTCTTCCTGGAAAAGGGAATGGCTTCATGGATCTAAGAAAAAGAACTATCAGGGTGTGGAGAGACCCATTAAACCACCTCGGGGCAAGGGCCATGAGCCCTTGGACAAGACGCCATTAGAAAAGGTGTCTGCAAAAGAAACCAGACAGACCCCGATCCTCCTTCAAACACACAGGGATTCCTGGAATGGGGAAAACACACACTCAGTGAAACAAAGCCCTTGTCCTATCCCTCTATTTTCTTGGGACAGTGAAAAGAATGACAAGGACTCTTGGAGTCAGCTTTTTACTGAGGATTCTCAGGGCCAGCGAGTCATTGCCCACAACTCTAGAGCTCCTTTCCAAGATGTAACCAACAACCAGAATCGGGGCTTAGGGCAGTTTTCTAGCAGCCGTTGGGCTCAGTGCCAGGAGACGCCCACTCAGTTAAATCTGCAGCCTGATTTGCTCTTTACCCAGGACTCAGAAGGTAATCAGGTTATCAGGCATCAAGTCTAAATGTCTTTATGACGGTTTTGTTCTAAAAGTACCTCGAAATGACAGAGCTGTAGGAAAATATTGGGGTGGGGGGGTTGGGAGTGTGGGTGGGAGGGAGGCAAGGGATGACGTTATAATTGAGCATTTTCTTGGTGTAAATAAAGCAAATGGGGCCACTTGTTGAGGGGGTATGATGGTGCCTTTCCCTGAGGAAGAGGTGGCTGGTAAACTTGTGCGAGTCTCTGATGAGCAATGAGGAGGCAGGGCAGGTACTTATCCCTCCGCTAAAGAGTCCCTACTCAGCCTGCAGAGCCACCTCTGTGCCCTTTCAGATGCCTGACTGGAACAGCGCTTCTTACGGATGGGTGTTCTTCTAATCTCTGGCTGTTAGCTTCCCCACTCAACCATGGGACCATTATTCCTGACACCTTTTTGAGGTGATAAGGCAAATCTCCTGGGCCCAGATGTATGGGGTCAGAGAGGATAGAGAGATTCAAAAAAAACCACCATCATTCTGCTTTCTACTTACTTTTGTGGGGATTTTACAGCATTTTAAAGACTTCTGTGTTTAAACATCTCCCTTAAAATAGCCTGAGCTATATAACAATCTAGATGTGATACCACTCTTCTGCAAGGTATGAGGGAACTCCCTTTGTAAAACTACGAATCCAAATAAATGACTCTATAAGCTGACTCTGATGGTAATTAAAACATTACCGCTTTATTTCTGGAAAAGCAACTTTTTAATAATATATGCTCTGTCACTGCCAGGGTCTCACCTGAACACCTGTGTTCTAGCCGAGATGTTACCCACCAGGTGGCAGTTTCCCATGTTGCAGGGCTACCTTAAGAGGCTCAAACAGCCCCTAGGGGGCAAGTGTGCAAGCTGTAAGATGGAACTACTTTAAGAGTTTGGGTAAAATCCCTACAGAAGTGTTTTTTTGTTTTTATACAGGCAGGACTTTATAAGAAAAGAGGGGAAGCCTCTTTTTACGAAACTTCACATACCTTAAAATTAACAGGAATCCTATACCCATGGGGGATGCAAGGGGTCACAACCCAGAGACAAAGAGCAGGTGCAGTATCTCTCCATATCCTTCATTTAATGTCAGGTAGTGCTTCAACCCACACACACACAGGATACATACCGTAGAGAAAGGGACCCGAGGGCGTCTGAGTCATGCATGGTGTGGTAGGTACAAACCTTGGCCCAACGCAAAGGAGCAGTCAAGGGCCTGGAAGAAGGATGGTACTCTTCTCTCCTCCCCATTTCTCTTTCCTACTAGGCTTAAACTAAAGTCCACGGAAGAGAAAGCATTTTCAATCAGTGGAACCCGTGAGGGCCCAGGGCCTGGGAGGGTAGATCTGGTTGTAGAGTATTACAAAATATATTTAAGAAAAAAGCAGCCCAGGCTTCCCAGCAGCAGCCCAAGTGTCAGCTGGTCCAGAGGTGTGACCCTCTATATCTAGGTGTTGGACTGGGAAGGAGGAGAGGGGGGTTGCTGGGCACTGGTGTCCATTTATGATGGAGCAGCATAAGATTTTCCTTGCCCTGTCAACACATACAAATACAGCCCCCCTCCCCTCAGCCCTGCTCTGCTACAAGGAAGCCGCTGAGAGTGATAGCTGGGCACAAAGTGTCCGGTGAGACCAGTTATGGGGTCTAATGCAGTGAAGTAATAAGCCATTCACTTAGAACTGATTTTCACACAGAGGCAGGAAAAGCCAAACTTCTATCTCATCCTTTAGACTGAGACATTCCAACCTATGCATTTACCTGTAACAAGTGTCTCAGTGCAAAACATACCTTAGCTTCTGCTAAGGTTCGAAGCAAAGGAAGCATAATCCAACTTTTCTCTTTCAGTCCAAGCTCTAGATTTCCGCAAGACCTTTGCAAAAAGATTTCTAACTGTGAGGCAGAAAGGTCTGTGGTGAGGAAGGCAGCTATTGAAGGAATTCCAGGAGCATGAGACTGAATTTGCAGAGCTGAGTTCTGTCAGTTTCCCTTTCTACTAATATCTTCTTCCTTCAGGGCAAACTTCCTCCTTAGGACCTCAGAGATTAGGACGGCAGGGTCTTCCTCCTTTAGTAAACTCCGGCTCCTACAGACAAAATCATAACTTAGATTTATTAAGTACTTGCTCTGTCTCAGGTAGTGTTCTGTGTCTTTGAATACGTTATCTCATTCAGTCCTCACAACAATCGTACAAAGTTGGTGCTATTAAAATCCTTTTTTTCAGATGAGGAAACTGAAGCACACACAGGATTATACAGTTTTGCCAGTCACTAGATACTCAGCTAGTAAGTAGCAAATCCGGAATCCAAAACCAAGCTAGCTGGTTTCTTAACTAGAATGCTTTACTATTTCCTGAAATGGCTATAGAATGTGGGCAAAGTAAAGGACTATCAACCTGGTAGAGCTGGTCTATGATCGCTAAGCTTCTCCCACCTTTTGGTGTCTTTTCTTTGTAGCATTTCTGCAGGGGAAGGGATTCTTGACTCTTGGCTATTCTTTTATTCTACAGAAAAGGTGTGCTGAAGATTTCCTACTACCCTATCTGTTCATCAGGGGAGCTCTTAGATTTTTTTTTTTTTTAATTGGAAAGAACACTTAACAAGAGATTTATGCTCTTAACAAATTTCTAAGCATATAATACATTGTCAGCTATAGGTACAATCTTTTTAAATTTATTCAGAGTGCACGCGCATGTGCATGTGAGCAGGGGAGAGGGGCGTGGGGCGGGGGGGGGGGGAAAGAATCTTAAGCAGGCTCCACAATCAGCACAGAGCTTGATGCAGGGTTTGATCCCATGACTCTGGGATCATGACCTGAACTGAAATCAAGAGTCAGAGGCTTAACTGACTGAGCCGCCCAGACACACCACAATCGTCTTTTTTAATTAAAAAGGTTTTTTTTTGTGTTTTTTTTTTTTTTTTAACCTTTTGACACCTTTCATCTAGTTCTCCCATCTCCACTGCAGTCTCTGGCAGGCACTAGTCTGTTCTTTGTATCTATAGGCTTGTTTTTTGTGTTTTATTTTATTTATTTATTTATTTATTTATTTATTTATTTATTACGTTTATTTATTTTTGAGACAGAGAGAGAGAGACAGAGCATGAATGGGGGAGGAGCAGAGAGAGAGGGAGACACAGAATCGGAAGCAGGCTCCAGGCTCTGAGCCATCAGCCCAGAGCCCAACGCGGGGCTCGAACTCACGGACTGCGAGATCACGAGATTGTGACCTGAGCTGAAGTCGGACGCTTAACCGACTGAGCCACCCAGGCGCCCCTGTGTTTTATTTTTTAATTTAGACTCACATATAAGCTATCATACGGTATTTTTCTTTCTCAGTCTGGCTTGTTTCATTTAGCATAAATGACCTCAAGGCATCGTATTGCTGGATATAGCAAGACTTCATTCTTTCTTAATGGCTGAATAATATTGCATTGTGTATCTGTACCACAATTTCTTTATCCACTCATCCATTGATGATAGGCTGTTTCCCTATCTTGCTTTTTGTAAATAATGTTGCAGTGAATATGGGGGTGCATACATCTTAAGTGTTTTTGTTTTCTGATAATACCAGAAGTAGAACTGCTGGATCATATGGTAGTTCTATTTAATTTTTTTGACTAACCTCCATACTGTTTCTCATGGTGTATGCACCAGTTTACATTCCTACCCAGTCACAAGGGTTTCCTTTTCTCCACATCCTTGCCAACACTTATTTATTTTTTTGATAATGGCCATTCTAACAGGTGTGAGGTACATTGTGGTTTTGATTTGCATTTCCCTGATGATTAGTGATGTTAAGCATCTACTCATGTGCCTATTGGTCATCTGTATGTCTTTGGAAACATGTCTATTGCAGTTCTCTGTCATTCATTCATTCATTCAGTAAAGTAAGTAATCTCTACACCCAGCCTGGGGCTCTAGGTCACAACCCACCGACTGAGTCAGCCAGGCATCCCCTCTGCCTATTTTTTAATCAGACTGGGTTTTTGGTCTTTTTATTTGTTTTTTTGCTATTAAGTTGTAGTTCTTCATATATTTTGGATATTAACCCTTATTGGATATATGATTTGCAAATATTTTCTCACATTCAACAGTCTGCCCTTTCATTTTGCTGATGGTTTCCTTTGTTGTGCAGAAGCTTTTTTGATACAGCCCCATTTGTTTATTTTTGCTTTTACTTTTGGTGTCCAGTTGAAAAGATCATTGCCATAACCTATGTCCTACGTCCACATGCCTGTGTTTTCTTCTAGGAGTTTTATGGTTTCAGGTCTTACATTCAAGTCTTTAATACATTTTGAGTTAAGTTTTGCATGTGGTGTTAAGACAGTGGTTGAGTTTCATTTGTTTGTATGTGGCTATCCAGTTTTCCCAGCACCATTTATGGAAGAGACTGTCTTTTCCCCACTGTATGTTCTTGGATCCTTTGTTGTAAAGTGACCATATATGTGTGAGTTTATTTATGGGCTCTGTTCTGCTCCATTGAACTGTTTCTGTTTTTATGCCAATATCATACTGTTTTATTTACTATAGCTTTGTAATAGAGCTTGAAATCAGGGAGTGTGATGCCTTCAGCTTCTTCTTTCTCAAGATTGCTTTGGCTATTTGGGGGTCTTTGGGATTCCAAATCAAATTTTAGGATTCTTTGTTCCAGTTCTGTGCAGAATGCCATTGGAATTTTTATAGCAATTGCATTAATCTGTAGACTGCTTTGGGTAGTATGGATATTTTACCAATATTAATTCTCCGAATATATATTTATTTGTGTCTTCTTTAATTTCTCCCAATATCTATTTATTTGGGTCTCCTTTAATTTCTTTCCTTGATATCTTGTAGTTTTCACCTCCTTGGTTAAAATTAATCCTTGGTATTCTATTCTTTTTGATGCAGTTGTAAATGGGATTGTTTTTTTAAATTTCTCAGGTAGTCTGTTATTAATGTATAGAAATAACAGATTTTTACTTACTGATTTTGTATCCTGCAAATTACTGAATTCATTTCTTCTAACCATTTTGTTTTTGAGTCTTGAAGGTATTCTGTGTATTATCTGCAAATAGTGACAGTTCTACTTCTTCCTTTCCAGTTTGGATAGGTTTTCTTATTCTCACCTGATTGCTCTGGCTAGGACAAAGTGGTGAGTGGGCATTTTTTTCTTGTTCTGATCTTAGAGGAAAAGCTTTCAGCTTTTACTGTTCAGTGTGATGTTAGCTGTGGGCTTGTCATTTCTGGACTTTATTTAAATGTTGAGGTATGATCCTTCTATACCTGCTTTGTTGAGAGTTTTTATCACAACTGGATGTTGAATTTTCTTGAGAGGTTTTTCTGCATCTTGTGACATGAACATAGGACTTTTATCCTTAGTTTTCTTAATGTGGTTTATCACACTGATGTGCAGATATTAGACTATCCTTGAATCCCCTGAATAAATCCCACTTGATCATGGTGTATGATCCTTTTAAGGTATTGTTGAATTCAGTTAGCTAATATTTTGTTGAGGATTTTTGCATCTGTGTTCAGGAATATTGGCCTATAGTTGTATTTTCTTCTGGTGTCCTTGTTTTGGTGTAAGGATAATGCTGGCCTTGTAAAGTGAGTTTGAAAGAGTTCCTTCCTCTTCTGTTTTTTGGAAGAGTTTGAGAATTGATATTCTTCTTTGAATGTTTGGTAGAATTCACCCAGTGAAGTCATCTGGTCTTAGATTTTTTCCATTGGGAGGTTTTTGATTACTGGTTTAATCTCTTTATTAGTAATCAATCTGTTCAGATTTTCTATTTCTTCATGATTCGGTCTTGGTAGATTGTATGTTTCTAGGAATTCACCCATTTCTTCTAGGTTGTCCATTGTTGGCACATAATTTTTCATAGTAGTCTCATCCTTTGTACATCTGTGGTATTAGTTGTAATCTCTTTTATTTCTGATTTTGAGTCCTTTTCTTGGTGATTCTGGCTAGAGGTTTGTCAATTTTTTATCTTTTCAAAGGACAACCTCTTTCATCTTTTCTATTGCTTTTTAGTCTTTCATTTATTTCTGCTCTAATCTTTGTTATTTCCTTCCTTCTACTAACTTTGGGTTTCATTTATTCTTTTTCCTGGTTCCTTAAGGTATAAAGTTATTTGGGAATTTTGCTTCTTGATAGGCACTATTGCTGTGAACCTCCTTGTCAGAACTGCTTTTGTTACATCTCATAAATTCTGGTGTATTTCCATTCTGTTTGTGTCAAGGTATTTTTTTATTTCTCTTTTGGTTTCTACTTTGATTCTCAAGTTGTTTCATAGATGTTGTTTAATCTCCACATATCTGAATTTTCCAGTTTTCTTTGTGTAACTGATTTCTAATTTATTTATTTATTTTTTAGCAAATAAGGTGGTTTTATTAAAGCACGGGACAGAACCCATGGGCAGAAAGAGCTGCCACTGATACCTAGTTTCTTATCACTGGAGCTGGAAAAGATGCTTGGTAGGATTTCAGTCCTCTTTGTTTTGTGGCCTACCATATGATCTATCCTGGAAAATGTTCCATGTACACTTGAGAGTGTACATTCTGTTGCTTTTAGATGGGATGTTCTGTATATATCTGTAAAGTCTGTCCGGTCTAACATCACATAAGGCTGATGTTTTCTTATTTTCTGCCTGGATGATCTATCCATTGATGTAAGTTGGGTATTAAAGTCCCCTACTACTATTGTATGGCTGTCTCTCTTCATGTCTGTCAATATTTATTTATACATATAGATGCTCTTATATTGGGTTCATAAGTATTTACAAATATTATATCCTCTTGTTGGATTGACCCCTTTATCATTATATAACCCCTTTTGTTTCTTACTACAATCTTTGTTTTGAAGTCGATTTTTTTCTAAGTTATAGCTACCCCAGCTTTCTTTTGGTTTCCATTTGTATGGAGTATCTTTTTCTATCTCTTCACTTTCCATCTGTGTGTGTTCCTACATCTAAAAGAGTCTCTTGTAGGCAGCACTTAGGTTTTGTTTTTTAATCCATTTAGCCATAGCCTTTTTTTTTTTTTTTTCTTAAGATTTTAGTCCTTTTTGGGGCCCCTGGGTGGCTCAGTGAGTTGTGTCCAACTTCAGGGCATGATCTCATGGTATGTGTGTTTGAGCCTCACATCGGGCTCTTTGCTGTCAGCACAGAGCCCAATTCAGATCCTCTGTCTCCCTCTCTCTGCTTCTCCCTTCCTCTTTCTCTCTCTCCTAAGCATAAATAAACATTAAAAGTTTTTATTTATTCATTCAATCTCTACACCCAGCATGGGGCTCAACCTCATGACCCCAAGATCAAGAGCTGCATGCTCTCCCAACTAAGCTAGCCAGCTGCCCCATTTAGCCACTGTTTTTTGACTGGCATATTTAGTCTGTTTACAGTATTGGGTATAATTATTGGGGTGCTTAGGTGGCTTGGTTAAGCATCCGACCTCGGCTCAGGTCATGATCTCGTGGTTTGTGAGTTTGAGCCCCACATCGGGCTCTGTGCTAACAGCTTGGAGCCTGGATCCTGCTTCAGATTCTGTGCCTCCCTCTCTGGCCCTCCCCTGTTCACACTCTGTCTCTCTCAAGAATAAACATTAAAAAAAAAGTTATTGGTAAGTATGTACTTGCCATTTTATTGTTTTCTGGCTGTTTCTGTAGTTCTCTGTACCTTTCTTGTCTTGCTCTCTTCCTTTGTGGTTTGATGAAACTCTCTAGTGGTATGCTTATATTCCTTTTTATCTAGTGTATATTTATGTTTTTGTTTTGTAGTTAAGATGAGCCTTAAGTAGAACTCCTATCCGTAAGTCTATTTTAAATTGATAAAACAGTTGCCAACTTGTTTGATCACATTCTAAAGCTCAACATTTTTACTCCCCCTCCCCATTTTTGAGATCACATTTCACCATTTTTTTTTGCATATCCCTTATTATAATCAGTTACGTTTTTACTTTTGTTTTTTTTAGGTCTTTGTTATTTTACTTTTGTGTTTTTAACCTTAATGAGTGATTAATCCACTATTTTTATTACATTTATCTCTCCAGTGAGATTTGCTCTTTTATATGTGTTCCTGTTTCTGATTAGTGCTTTTTTCAGCCTAAAGAGGTCATTTTAACATTTCTTTTAAGGCCGATTTAGTGGTGATAAACTCCTTTGTCTGGGAAATTAATTCTGAATGATAACTTTGCTTGTTTGGAATTTTTCTTTTAGCATTTTGAATACACTTTCATTCCCTCCTGGGCTGCAAAGTGTTGGAAAATGTACTGAGAGTCTTGGGGGGGGGGGGGGGTCCTTTTTACATAACAAGTTATGTTATTTTTTTCTTGCTGCTTTTAGGGTCTCTTTGAGTTCATCTTATTTGGAACTCTCCAGGCCTCCTGGATCTAGACGTCTGTTTCCTTTCCCACATTAAGGGGCATTTTCAGCCATTCTTTTTTCAATAAGATTTCTGTCTCTCTCCTTCTGGGAGCCCTACAATGAGAATGTTAATCCATTTGATGTTGCCCCTTTAAGTTCCTTTATCTTCACTTTTTTTTCCCTACTTGCTGCTCTGATTGGAGATATTCTATTGCTTTGTGTTTGAGTTCACTTACCCTTTCTTCTGTTCCGTCTAGTCTGCTGGTGAACCCCTCTCGTGTTTTCATTCAGTTCAGTTATTGTGTTCATCAGCTCCATGACTTGTATTTTTCATATATTTTCTATATTTTTGTTGAAGTTCTGTGTTCATCCATTCTTCTCCCCATCTTCTTCCCAGTTTTACATCTTTATGACCATTTTGAACTTTTTATCGGGTAAGTATCCTACGTCTGTTATCACTGAGGTTTTGTTTAATGTTTATTTTTATATTGGAGAGAGAGGGGGCAGAAAGAGAGGGAGACGGAGGATCTGAAGCTGACTGTGCAGAGCCCAGCGCGGGGTTGAACTCACAAACTGTGAGATCATGACTTGAACCGACATCAGACACTTAACTGACTGAGCCACCCAAATGCCCCTTCCCTGAGGTTTTTACAAGAGATCTAGAATTCACAGTAAAGTATTCACATCATAAGGGAGCCATGGGAACAGAATCAACTCCAGATTGGGGTAGGTTTGAATACCTGATACATCATAAACGAGTGTCCTAGATACCTAGAAAATAGGTGCTTTAAATTACACATGTCCTTATGAAGTCATTTTACTAGGTGTAAGGGTTAACTAACATCAATCTGTCACATTTCTGAATCTTTGCTGATGGGGCTACTTTCTCATTTTTAGTTATCAATTCAGTTCTTTCTATTAAATAAGTGGGAGAAGGAGTTTGGATCTAATATGGTGAAGAGGCAAGTAACAGAAAGTTTGAGAGTCATTCTATAAAACACTGACCAGAAGAAAAAGGCATAGATCAGCTTAAAGGAAGCAGGAGCTGAATTTGGGAATGCAGGAGATCTAGGAACTGTGGGTATGACCAACCAGCCTAGGCCCCAAGAAGGGAGGTTAAAAATGACTTCCCTAAAGGATTGACTATCCAGGAAGCAATGAGGGAGTCAGTCAGCCTTTACAAGTAATTGGGGGCCAGACATACCAAGGTGAGTAACCTTCCCTTCAACAAGAACTCCAACTCAGGAGACAAACTTCATGTCCCAGCCCCCAAAAGAGCTTTTTTATCTGCATTTACAAATAGCTGCACACTCCAGCCTTTGGGGTCTGGATGTTGAACTTCAGTGTTTCAGTGCTCAGGAACCTGCATGTGAACAAGCTTCTCTGGTGCATCCCACGAAGGTAGCTCAGACTACACTTGGAGAAACACTGCAAGGTAGTGAGTCCCTCTGGCTGGAGCTCTAGGGCTTCCTCTGCGAGGTGAATTTCTCAAGGTAGGTATTTCCTAAACTCCTTCCCACCCCCACTTAAAATACCTGGGGCTCCATTTCTTGGAGGTTCTGCTTTAGCAAGTTTAAAGGTGTATTTTTAACAAATTCTGATGGGCAGCCAAGTTCATAAGTTTCAAATGGCTAATCCAGTTGGCTTGTATAAGAAGGGACCACTGTATATTTTTTAATGTTTATTTGAGAGAGACAGCGTGAGTGGGGAAAGGGCAGAGCGAAAATCCCAAGCAGGCTCTGTGTTGTCAGCACAGAACCCAACATAGGGCTCTATCCCAACACTGTGAGATCATGAGCCGAAATCAAGAATTGGACACTTAACCAACTCAGCCACCCAGGTGCCCCAGGGGACATTTTGGAATTCTCCCATCTATCAAAAACCCAGTTTGAGATACTAAAATAATTATTATGCAACCCTATTTTGAAGGGTGGGGCATGGGGACACTTGTCACCAGCAAGAACTAAAGTGGTGAAGCCCCTCTGGGGGACAGAAGTTGGATTAGATAAATCTCTACCAATGATTGAGTTAGATCACCCAACCAAATGTAAAATGTTGCTCTTGCCTCAAACCAGAGCCCGGGGTGTTATTAAGCAAGCAAGCTAGTTTTGTGAATGGAGTAAATTATAGCCACTACTGAGGACTTACTATGTAAGTTTCTACTAGGCCACTAGCCAAAATGACTTAAACAGTAAATACATTACCAGAGCTCCTTATCAAATACTTACAGATCTTGGCTCTGTTTCATCCGGTGGAAGTCCTTCAGGATCCCCATCATATCTGCAAAGCTGCTGGCCTTGGACAGAGAAACACAGTCATCCTCTTCAGACGAGCTGCAGGTAGCCTTGTGTTCTGGTTTGCAACATTCAGGGCTGGCAGAACAAAGCAGGGGGACTGATGGAAGCTCAGGGACCTCTACCTCGGTCTCCTCGGTGATGTCACTAATGACAAAGGAAGTTGTAGAGTGGAATGAGGATCCAAAACAAGGTAAGGGAGAAGAGACATTTGAACTTCCTGGAGATAAGAAATCTGGCGTTAATGAAGCCGAAGCTGAAAGAGAAAACAATAGGCATGGATGGACACTGGGCTAGAACACGGCAGTAATATATTCTCCCCACAAGCACTGCCTACCAACAACACTCATTTCCTGGGCTGACATCATGACCTTCTGGGAGAGCCCGGGATAGTCCGTGTAAGCCAGTGGAGGATTCCTCCACTACCCTCCCCTCTCAGGATCTAAAGAAGATACAGAAGCACTGAGTTCTTGCAGTGTTCTGGGAGGGTGGAAGAATCCACCCGGTAAAGGCTTAGGCACCTAAAATCTCCCTCCCATTCTGCAGTGGGCTATGGAGTGACAGCCCTATTTCGACCAAAGCAACAGTAACAGAACCAAAGTCAGAATTTGTCCTTTCTCTAACTGGGCTAGTGCTTCTGAGTGACTGGAAGAAGTAGCGAAAACAGAATGGTGACAGTCCTCCTAGTTTCTCAAATCTTAAGGGAGAATTTCCAAAACAAAAAGATTTTTAAGTTTCATTTTTCATCAACTACTTCAGCTTGTCTCTTGGATGACAAAAATGTAGCCAACATATAAATGAAAAACTCAAGTATAATTCCTCTATATAACTGCCGTATGATTTTCATGTGTTGTACCAACAGATGAAGTCATAGCTCCCAAACCTTAAGTCAACAAGGACCAGAAAAGTGAGGATGGAAGGAACAGGAGGATAAACCCTGGGCAACTGGGGCGAGATCCACATGTTGATGTTTCATGCACTAGGTCAAGACAGACTCCCGTCTATTTCCAGCGGTTCTGCCTTACAGACAGATGGAGGGATGGAGAGGTGGTCTCTGGTAGAACAAGGAAACGGAAGATAAGTGCTTAAAGGGGATAGCTCTCTCAATGGTGGGGAATGCTTATCTCTCATTAAAAATGAAAGCTGCTGGAGGGCTCACGGAATATGTGATGTTAAAGACACTTGGATGAGGGTATTGATTTTTGTGGCCAAGGGAGGGAATCTGCCTGAGGTCACAGGTAAAGTGAAGGTTTTGTTCCTAACCAAACCAGTCAGCCCCAAATGGCCAATGGAAACCATCCAAGGAGTACCAGAGGCTAGTCAGGCCTCAGAACAGCCCCAGAGTTTTGGGCCTGTGTCCCCCTGAATCATGGACCATCATTTTCCTACCGTTATTCTGTACCAAGAGCCAGGGTAAAAGGAACAGCCTGCTATATTCTGGCCCTGACTCAGGGGCTCCTACCTGCATCGGCTGCCACTATCTTAGCAATCTGGCTGCGCAGGTGGCTCAACTCATCCTGCAGCTCTGTGGTGCGGCTTAGGGCTGGCAGGGCTGGCTTCTTCAAGGCCAGGAGCCTCTCCTCAGACCCACGCAGGTTGGGCACTGAGGCATTACGCTGCATGACAATCAGAGGGCTGGGCTTCCAGGTATGCCTCAGGGGCCGTGTGTCACTCCTGGACCAGGGAAAGACAAGTATGTCAGCAGAGACAGCCAGCTACTGCACCCCTTCTAAAGTTCCTTCACTCGTTGCTACAAGAGTAACACAGCCAGGTTCAGAGCCCACAGCTTTTGTTGCCCTCGGCCCCTCTTGAACACTCTCCCTGCTGCCTGCCACCTCATCTGGAAAGAAGCTCCCTCCCTATTCCCAGCAGACCAGCTACTGCCTCAGCTACCTGACCCGGGCATATGTCTCCTCTTCATCCGCAGCAATCCAGGCGATGTCAGCCAGAGTAGGGACTGGGGGTACATCCCTCAGACACAGGTCAGAGATATTGGGCAGGGTCTACAGGGAAGCAAAAGTCATCAAAAAACAATTACTGAAATCATGAGGAGACTATCAAAGAGTGCAAAACATATGGGGGGGCGGGCACCTAATTCAGTCCTCAGTACCAGGATGGCTTCCTGGAAACAATTTGAATAAAAGGTCAGAAGAAAGTTTGTGGGATTACAAACAGCTCAGCACAACTGGACAGAGCTACGGATGGAGGGTGATTTGCAAGAGGCTGGAAAGTGAATAAGAGCCACTGGAGGATTTTAAGTAAGAATCAGATTTTAAAAGATTACTCTGGTTGCTGTGTGGAATACGCATGAAGAGAGTGAAGAGACCAGTTTTGAGTCTGTTCTATCTTCCAAGCAAAACATGGCAGCCTAGGGTAGGACTGGGATCTGGTTTTTTGTTTTAAATGTTTTATTTTTGAGAGACAGGGAGGCAGAGAACCCCAAGCAGGTTCCACACCGCCAGCACAGAGCCCAATGCGGGGCTTAAACTCATAAACCATGAGATCATGACCTGAGCAGAAACCAAGAGTCAGACACTAACTGACTGAGCCACCCAGGCGCCCTGGGAACTGTTTTTACATATAAAGTTTTATTGGAAAAGTTCACACCCATTCATTTATGTATTGTCTGTGACATCTTTTAAGCTGCAACTGCAGAAGTGAGTAGTTGTAACAGTGGTTATGGCCCACACATTAAAATATTTACTATTTGGTCTTTTAAAGAAAACATTCGCTGCCCCTAGTTAGAGCAAAGGAGTCTTCAGTGGGACTGGCCAGAGTTGCCTTTTAACAGAAATGGCCACTAAGAGCATCTTGCTTTCTCTGGCTGGGAGAATACAGGTGCAAAGACAATAGTCTTGTTTGTTATCAACAGGAAGTTTCTCCTGGCTAGCTCCTTATAACACCTCTGTAGCTAACTGGGATCTACACTGTTATAGCAACATTGTGTTAAGCAAACTTGATAATTTGAATATTTAGATTTAAATAACAAGAAATGATTATACCAAAAGAATAAGAGGATTCCTTAAAATATCCCCTCAACCCAGTGAACAACAATCAGGAACAGACAAGGCTGAGTGACTCTGTTAAATGAAAAGTTAGGAGGATTCTGTCATGCTTTGAATATATCAAAGTGAAAAAACATGCACCTATGAAAGGATGGAACAGAACCACACCAAAACATTAATAGTTATTATATGATTACATGTAATTTATTTTCCTTTCTCCTTTTTTATTTTCCATAATATTTTGTATGGGTAATGGGTAAATTTAAAAAATAAATCAGCAAGATTCCCTTAAAGGAATTTACAACCAAATCCAGGAATAATTTCTCAAAAACCCATCTATACAGGAGTTAAATTCAGATGTTTCTGCTACAAATTGCCAGGTAGACCAGGAATTGATAGCTCCAGCTTTTAGATAGGGAACCTGGATCTCACAGGAGTGATGTGATGCTCCAAGGTTACACAGGAAAGGACTTCCACTGACCCAGAAGTTACTGTTAAGATGGGCCACTTAGGGGAAGCCTCCATTTGTTTTCCTTTCCAGAGTGCTGCTCCACTATTGACAATTAAATGAACATATATAAAATACTTAGCACAGTGCCTGGCACACAGTATGTGCTCAGTAAATGTTAGCTAGCATTACTCCTACTACTCATGCCATACTCCTGCTCTGTGGGAGCCTGTGCCCTTGATTGTCCCTGCCCAGCAGCATCTGACCAAAGGACTGAAGAGGTTATAGCCAAGTGTGGGGGCAACATCCACTGAGTCCCTACATTCCCTAGCTGTGCTTCCCTTTGTTTCTGATGCTTCAGGCAGCTAGGACCACATCCTGCCCATACCCTTTAGGCAGTTCTGGATAACTGGCAATCTGGGTCACAGGACAGCCGCTCATACCACACACTTCTAACTCCATTCTTGCCTCTAATACTATCCCTGACACCACTTCTGACTCCAAAATGAGCTACAGATTTCACAGCTCAGCATCTGATACAGAAACTCACCTCCTTCATTTCTGTTTCCACCTGGACCCGTATCTTTTCAGAGAAATATTTGTCCCATCTGTGTAGGCAGAATGTTTAAGTACTTGTGCCTCAGTTCCCCAAATGTATATACCTTAAGCACCTAGCCAGGAGCTGGTACTTAACCATTAGTTCTTAGAGGAGGGAGGTAGCTGGGTCTAAAGAATGCTACTTAGCTTTCCACTGCAGAAGTGGGGGGTGGGGGGGGTACATCTCAGAGATGGGCTAGGGAAGAATCTGCTGCAGAGTGGGTGCTAAAGGCCCCAGTGGCATCAAAGATTAGGGGCACCTGGGTGGTTCAGCTGGTTAAGCGTCCGACTTCAGCTCAGGTCATGATCTCATGGTCCGTGAGTTCGAACCCCATGTCAGGCTCTGTGCTGTTAGTTGAGAGCCTGGAGCTTGCTTCAGATTCTGTCTCCCTCTCTCTCTGCCCCTCCCCCACTCACTCTCTGTCTCTATCAAAAAATGAATAAACGGTAAAAATATATATATATTTAAAAAATGCAAGATTATTCATTTATGAACAAATTGGAAGTCTGACAGTTGTGGTCATAGTTTCATGTGCAATCAGGAAGGCACAGTGACCAGTATCCATTGTATGTACTTAGTATTTCTTGACAAAATGAAAAAGTGATCAGGAAGGCAACCTGCCTTAGCAACACCAAGGAGTCTGGGGCACAGAAGTAGCACCATCCTGCCACAGTCTCTGAGCCTCTACTTACCTGCCTTTCCAGTACACTTACCTGGAAGGATGCCCGGGGACATGGCTTCAGGGGCAGGTTAGTCCCAATTCTTCTCACTACACTGCGAGCAGCTCCATGTGGCTTGTTTTGCCAGATTGGGATGGTCTAAAGCAGAGAGTGACAAGGAATCTCAGAGATGGGTCTAACTACTCTCCCATCCTACTCCCCTCTCCTTTAGCAGGGAGACTGAAGTCCCCAATCCCAGGGACACAGTGCAGTGTGGGGGTTAGTCAAGTCTCAATACGAGTTCGGGCAGGTTCCCCAGTTGCTAGTCTTCACCTTGGCCAGCCACTTAAGGGGATATTGCTGTTGCCAAGGCACTGCCAATGCTGGGAGGATCAGTGAAGGGGGGTGAGGAATTAGCTGGGTGTAGGGATCACGTAGGCTTCCCTCCCTTTCCTCTGCACCGAAAAGCAGAAACACGCTGGCTCCTTAACTGCCTCAAAGACGAGAGTTGGCTTTATCTGTGGGAGGGCGGGAGGTGGGCGTATGTGGAAGGGTCGCCTCCAGGGGAAAGGAAAAATTAACTGGAGAGTCTCAGAATTTCCTACAGAACTTCAGCAGGCCCAGGGCTCAACTCTTCCCCACCACAGCCCTGCCCTGGAAATGCCCCTTACCACATTGGCTTCCATTGCCGACATTTCAACCGGCTCCTGCACTTGAAGGACAAGGCAGCTGCGGGGCAGCTCTGGGGGCTCGGGGAGGCTGGAGGCGTGACTCCTTCATATCAGGCCATCCTAAGGAACACCAGATTTCTCTTCCTGTGAAACAATCCCCACAGTGGGTACTCGATGGCCAGCACACAAGTCCCACAAAAACCAGGTCCTGCAGAGCCATGACTTATACCAAGGTAGAAGTATACCTTATACTAAGGTATCAAGTCAGAAACCTTGGTATGCTCTGATGTTTCACAGGGTTTGAGAAAAACAGCCCAAGAGACTGCTTTCACCCAACAATGGCTCCAAATCCAGACCCTTAAAGGTTCTGTTCCGGACTCGTCGCATGAGCTTGGCCAACTCTGGGAGCTTTCCTGAGGCAATACAGTAAAACCTTGGTTTGCGAGCATACTTCGTTCTGGAAACATGCTTGTAACCCAAAGCACTTATATATCAAAGCAAATTTCAAGAACCATTGGCTCAGTTGCGATCATGTGATGTTACATATTACCAATATGTCACATATTGTGTCACATATTGTGTCACATATTACCAATATTACAAGACATCACTCATTTATCAAGTTAAAATTTATTAGAAATGATTGCTCGTCTTGTGGAACACTTGCAGAACAAGTTAATCGCAATTCAAGGTTTGACAGCACTGGTAAAGATGTAAATAGACCTCTTTTGGGGGGTGCCTGGGTGGCTCAGTCAGTTAAGCATCTCACTCGATTTCGGCTCAGGTCACGGTCTCACAGTTCAACAGTTCAAGCCCCACATTGGGGTCTGTGCTGATGGTGCCAGACAGGCCTGCTTGGGATTCTGTCTCCCTCTCTCTCTCTGCCCCTTCCTCACTCATTCTCTTCCTCTCTCAAACATTAAAAAAAAAAAGGGGGGGGATTCCTTTGGTAGTTACAAAGCCAAATTGTAGGTACCATCCAAACCCAGCAATCATTCTTAAAGAAGGGATGTAAAAGCCCAGCACGTGCCACCAAGCCTAGCACTGCTGGGTCCTGGCAAGGGGGAGATGTAAAACAGACAAATGGAGAATGAACAGCCAGCTCTTGCCAATCTGAATCTACTGAGCTACAGGGAAAAGATCCAAATGTTCATCCTGCTTAGCTATCTACAGGTCTTTTAGCCTCAGGCAGGCCATATAACCTTTCTGAAGGTTGGCTTTTCCAGATGTAAAGGGGACAAGAACAGCTGCCACCTAGATTATCTTAAGGATCAATGAGTGAAACAGGATTTTAAAGTACTTAATGAACTGTTAAAACAAGACACAGACGGATGGGGTCACAGCTGCTCCTGACGGTGAGCAGATGCAATCGATGGACTCATTCCCTTGTTCATCAGACACTAACAATACCCACTCTGTGCCAGGCCCTGTAGGGGCTTTGGAAGGAGTAAGACACACCCATGCTCTCACAGAACTCACAATCTGGAAGAGAAATGGGACCTAATACATAATTCTAGCAAAGGCTGAATATCGCTGCTTAAGAAAGGTACAGTAAACAGGTGGCCAGGTGAATTCAGGCTCCTGGCCCCGCAACCTCATGGTGAGTTCAGAGGGGGTAGGAAGGGATGAAAAACAGCAACAAAAGCACAGGTCCGAGACAGGAAGTTGAGAGGGGCGTAAAGAGGAGCACAGAAGGTAAACGCGGTCGTGAGGGCTGGGAATGCTCAGGTGAGAAGTCACTGGGAGGCAGGGTCTGAACGGGGGGTGGACTGAAACCTCCCTTGCAGGATTTCTCTTTCACCTGTGGGAGGGGAATTATCTATCACTCACTTTATGATACACACGGGGAAAGGAGGCTGAAGAGAGGAAAGGAACTGTCTAAGGTCACTCGGTGGGCACACCAGAAGAAAGCACTTCAAGTCTGGTCTAGATCCTGCTGCTTTCTGCGTGGGCTCAACTCCATACAGCTCAAGCCTTTATCAAAGTCCCGCTGTGCCAGGCTCTGGTGAATGTCAGTGCTGCCACAGGTTCCACGGAACAGTGGTTCCCTGTTGTTTCCCACTCTAGGCACTACAGCCACTTCCTCTCCAAACTTACTTCCAAAGACTCAGTTGGGCCTAACACAACAGCCAGAGAGATCTTTCTAGGACACATTCCTCCTATGTTTAGCCCACCCCCGGCTTGCTATAACCAACAGGGTCACATCTACACAGAATGGCCTGCGGGGCCCTCCACAATCGGGCCCAACCTCACTAGACAAAACCCCAAGGCCTACAGTTGGACCCTCGCGCACTTGACAGCCACCCCGCTTGCGTTCCCCTAACCCTCCAGCCACGCCGGCCGCCTCACAGCACTATTCCCTCCGCTGGAAACGCCAGCACCTTCTTCACCAAGCTCATCATTCTTCAGGGCTCAGATCACGCATCGCCTCCCCTTCCCTGACAGGTCCTTACTGCCCCCCTCCCCCCCCCCCCCCAGCACCCCACGTTTCCTTCGGAGTCCTTTCACAACAGTAATGAGGTCCCCGTGTAACGTGCTGTCTGCCGAAGGGCAGAACCTTCCCTAGGCACAGCACAGTGCCTGCCTCGTCCGCAGTGGGCACTTCGACGTTTGTTCGGGAACGAACAAGAACACGGGCTTGGCCTTCACCCCCTCCTCGTCCCAAGGGTCTTCGGCTAGACTTCCCCTGGTTCGCCGGCAACGCTGGTTGGTTCTCAGCACCTCCGCGCTCCCACGACCCCTCTCCGGGCCGCTGTCATTGCCTGTCCACACACGCTCTCCCGCAGGAGGCTTGGGGCTCCTCCAGAGCAGAGCCTGCTCTCGTCACCCCGGTACCGGGCGCCCCGCCGAGCTACAGTCCGCGTGGGCCCCAAGCGGCTGCGCTGGGGGAGCCGCTGCGGGGAGCTCGCTCGGGACACGCCTCCCCTCCCCCGCAACGTCCCGACCCCATGGGGCCAAGGTCGGCCAAGCTCTCGCTACCGGCCCTGGCGGCCCTCGGGTCCCAGAAGAAGCGAGGCGGCCGAAGTAGCCCGGCCGCCTAAGGAACCTCTGCAATAGCTCAGCCATCGAAGACGGGCATTGAGTCCTCCCACTCCCAGCCAAGCTAGGCCGACAACATGGGCTCCCGCGAGAACTGGCGCGGGAGCAGGAGCCGCGGGCTCCGCACAACGCCTGACACTAGGCTGCGTTGACAGTCGGGCCGGGAGGCCGCGCTCCCGCCTCCCGAGCGGCACTCGGACCTAGTCTTACCTCAGACTCCAGCTCCGGGACTCACTCACCTTACGGCCCCTCCTACCACAGCCGGCCGCGCAGCCTCAACCGCCCTCACTTCCGCCGATCCGCCCCCGGAAGTGATCCTCTGCGGCTGCGCACCGGGCCGCGACCTCGCGCGCCCTCATCAGGCGGACCCTACTCAGGGCGGGGCGAGGGCGCCTTCGGCAGGGGCGGGGCGGCGGGCGGCCTCAGGTGGGGACGCCGAAGGAGGGGACACGCCCATCCCCGAGACCACGCCTGCGCTGGCCCAGCCCCTGGGAAAAGTTGACTATGCTTGGACATCCCCGCGGCCTGATTGGTCGCATCCGCCGCTGGTGCTCTCCCGGGGTAGTCCCGAGACGACCTCTAGCAGCGGATGTCCGACTACGTGCCCCTCTCAGACGCCCAAATTGTGTGGCGCCTGCTGTCCCTAAGCCTACTGCAGCCTTGAGAATCCTCCACCTGGCGCTCTCCAGGCCCTCCGGACCCAGCTCTTGCCTTATCTCGCCTTGGTCCCCTTTTCACACTTCGTGTTTCCCAGCCAAGACCCTCTACAGCCTTCTGTCCGGCAGGAAGAGGCCTCTTTTTGTAATGTTTTCTATTTTAGCCGTTATGTATCTCACAATTACACAAGGCAGCTTCAGTGAGATGGTAGATTGATGGGCAAGACCCCAGAGGCATTGGGAAAGAGACCCACATTCCTTCCAGCGTCACTCACCCACTCCCTCTTTGTTCTTAAACCCTCACTGTCCTGGTCCTGGTCTTCATGGCAGCCAGGCCTGGGTCGCATGCCCTCCTGTGACCTCAGTATACAGCAGTGCCTGGCTCCCAGGCCACAGTTCTTTGGTCCCAGCTGCCAGGGACAGGCTGGCTTCATAGCGGGGACCGGTTTGGGCAGTCACACAGGGCCTCTTGCTCAGAACTCCGTGCTTGCTTTAATGCTCTGCTATCTTCCCCCCTGAAATTAATATATAATGAAATTTAAATATATATATAATTTTATATATTTTTTTAAACAAGGGGCCCTGCATTTTCATTTTGCACAGGATCCTGCAAATTATATAGCTGTCCTGGCCAGAGACCTCAGAGTTGTCCACCCTGATCCTTATCATGTTTCAAATGATGAAGGTTGACTTCCAGGTCCAGCCCTCTTTCCAGGATGGCAAATTAATCATTGATTCTCTCTCCTGGTCAATCGCAGATCTTGCAGTTTCACCCCAGTTGTCTCTTCTAGGGGTGGCAGATGTCTTGGTGCTCGACCCAGATCTCCTCTACCCTGCCAGCGAATCCATCCTCCAGCTGCTGTGTTGGCTGCACACAACTGCCCCCTTCTCTGGAAAATTGCACTTGTAAGAGGGAGAACAGAGGCTCTAACCTGCGAAGTTACTTCATCCTCCAAATCAACTAACACAGGGTACAAAAGGCAGGTTCTACTCTGTGGTGTGGCTTGTGTTCCAGAAGTTCCACAGTTCCTTTCGCCTGGGATCATTCTAGGGCTCGGATTGGAGAGTCTACCCTTGCTTAACATTTTTCTTTTCCCCATTCTTTGTCATTCCTTCTTTTAATTTAAAAAAAAAAAAAGTTAAACCTTTTTTTTTTTTTTTTTTTAATTTTTAAAGTAATCTCTACACCCAGCGTGGGACCTCAGACTCATAACCCGAGATCAAGGGTCCCATGCTCCTCCAACTGAGCCAGCCAGGCACCCTTTCTTGACTCCTTATACAGGTTTTTCCTGAAGTGTAATCCTTCAAAAAAATTATCTAATGCCTGTCTCAGGCTCTGCTTCTAAGACAATGTGTAATTAACTTTAGAATCTCAACACAGAACATCAGATTCTAAAAATAGTAGTAAGTTCTACTAACTAGGTCTATCACAAACTTACTTTAAGCACATCACTTGAGGGCCGCCTGGATGTCATTTGAACATCTGACTCTTGATTCCGGCTCAGGTCATAATCCCAGAGTCTCGGGATCGAGCCCTGAGCTGGGTGTAGAGCCTGCTTGGGATTCTCTCTCTGTCCCCACCTAACTCTCCCCCTGTCCCCTCAGTTTCATGCTCTCACTCTCTCTCTCTCAAAAAAAAAAAAAAAAAAAAAAAAAAAGAATATCACTCGAGCCCTCTGGTGACAGAAAATTGAGTCCCTAAAGGCATTCCAGCCATGCTCCCTTGTCCATCTGCCAAGCCAATCTCACAAGAGGAGTCAGACCACGGATAGAACTGACCAATATCCTACTTAAAGGAAAGGCACTTAGAACCACCCTAGTCTCTCCAATTTTATTATAAGACATATGGACAGGGGAGAGAAGTGGCAGAGGGGTGACAAGAGGGCAGCTAGGGCCCTCCCCCACCATGAGCTTCAAGGCACAGTTGGTGGGGGGGGGGCAGTCAGGAAAAGGCATGAGATGAAGATCAGAAAGCCCAAGCAACCAGCGCCTTACAACGGACAAGGATTGCTCAGTGTGGGGTGGGCCCTCCTGGACCATCATGGAGGGGAAGAGCCTGCCGGGTGGGGTAGGGAGGTGGAGTCTCTGCTGACACTGGGTGGCTCATGGGACTGGCTACTACCACCCACCCCGGGAAGCACTGAGACAGACTTCGGTGCCCTCCCTCCCTTTAAGGGGCATGGAAGCACTGCCTCCCAGAAAGGACACAAAGAACTTGGCTGAGCTTGCTGGCTCATGCCTCATTTTGTCTGGGGATCAGAGGGGGCTGAGACATTTTGGTTTGAACTTTTTCACCTCAGTGAAAATGGGCAGGGGAGAGAGGTGGGGGTGCAGTGCGAAACGAAAACACCAAAATCAAGACACAGGCTGAATCTCAACTCTACCACTCGGTGACCTTGGGCAAGTCACTTCACTTCCCTGAGACTCAGTTTCTTCATCTGCAAAATGGGATCGATTAATAGCTCCTCACAGGTTGTGAGGATTAAATGAGAAAATAGAAGTAAAGTTAACAGAGTGCCCGAGAGAGAAGGCTCGGTATGGATACTTCAATGGCAGGCAGGGGTACTCAGCATATGGGAGGCCCGGGAGTGGTCCGAGCAAGTGTCTGCCTTCCTCTTCCAGGCTTAAGAGTGAGCCCCTGTGGGGCAGGGTTTGGGGAGGTTTGGCTCCAAGGCTTTAATGAAAGCCCAGGGACCCTCATGGGCCTGAGTGGAGGACAAGGATAGGGTTGGGGGTACAGTGACTTTCTTTTTAAAAAGCTGGAAGAAAAGGAAGAGAGGAAGATTTCTTCCCATAGGTGCAGCTGCAAAGACATCAAGCTGGGCCCATCTAGGATTTCAGATCCAGCCATCATGGGGCTGCTGCTGGGGGAAGACACCGCCCCTTCTTTCTCCTCAGTGTTGGGGTTATCAAAAATATCTACAAACTGTGAGAAACTTCACGTAAAAACACTTTTCTGCAGGTATAAAAAAGACTGGCTGTAGTCAGTGGCTTGGGACATAGACCAAGGCCTTAAGAGAGGGCCAAGCAAGGTCAACGGCCATTCGGTGGGGGGGGGGGGGGGGGGGGGGGCACGCGGGTCTGGGCTGCCCTGACAGCTCTGGGGGAGGCTGTGTTCTTTGGCTGAGCTACACTTCTGTGGAGCTGGGGCCTGAGGGGCAGGGGGCTGGCTCCAGTAGTCCCACTGTGACCCTTGCTGGGTAGGAGGTGGGGGTGCCTTGGCCCTGGGCCTCGGAAACTCCTCAGTGGACTCCCTTGCTAAGAGCAGAAGCCTACTTCACAGTGAACCTCCCCAAGCAGCTGGCTTCCAGCAAGTCCCAAATCAGGGGTTGGGGTCCTATCATTAGGTTGGATTGAGTGGTCTGGAGAGCTGAGGTCTGGGGTACAGTGACTTCTTCTGGAGGGTTTTTCCCTGAGCCTCCAGAAGGCTGTCTCCAGCTAAAACTGACTCCCCTGGGGACACCAGGCATAGGAGGGCAGCCAGGAAGAAGGCTCCAGACAAACAAGAGTGCTTCCCTGGCAACCTCTCCCCAGCCCCCAGTCCGGACCTTCTTAACGTTTCTTTCGGGGGAGGGGGGCGGCGAATGTAAGGAGAGAGGGGCGCCCTGTCTTCCTGGCACCACGCCTCCCGGATCTTCACCCCACAAGGACCTGGGCTTCGTGCCTGAGTGGGTGAGGTCCAGGGAGATGACCTGAGGTCCCGTTTCTGGTGTCCTGAGCAGCTTCTGGAACCACGTGGGTGGTAAAGGGCTAATGGTGGCAGCTGGAGTCAGAGGTTCATCCGTCCGGTCACCCCAGGCACCCCCTTGTCTGACCCTTCACTGACCTCCGACCGCACAGGCAGCCTGGGAGTGGCGGGGTGGGGGTGCCCGAAGTTTGAAATGTGCCAGGACCGCTGGCTCTGAGCCCGAGGGGCCTGTCTTCAGTGTTGGAGGCCTTCGCCTCAGCTCCCCCCAACCCCGTCCAGCCTGGCCTCTCATGGTCTGAGGCCACACTAGGGCTGGAGGAGGGGCAGGCCGCGCCGAAGGCCTTCCTTCAGGAACTGCATGTAGGTGGCCGTGGACGGGTCTTCAAAGGTGGACGAGAAGCTGAAGACGTTGTTCTCAATATCCTCAGGCTTCATGGAGGTGATGTCCAAGAAGTAGTTGGCATTGATGTGGTGGACCTGGGAGAGGGTCTGGGTGAGGAGAGCGAGGGGGCCCCTCTTGCTCCCTGTCTGCTCCCGTTCTCTTAGGAAAAGGGGCCGCTCAGGCCTTGACTGTCCTCGCTCTGAGGCAGATGGCAAACACACAGGGCAGACGCCAACCAGAGGCTGTTCCCCTCGCCCACCTCTGCGCACACAGGGCCCTCTGCCGGCAGACCTCTCCCACACCCCACCTGCCGGGCGGGGACCTCCCACCTCTCCACCTTTTCCTCGCCCCCACCCCCTACGGCCCCTCTTTCCCCCCGTTCCTGTGACCGATGAACCCCACACTCCCTTGGGCCAAAATGCCGACCCACTCTGTGTGCCTGCTCCCCCCTCTGCCTCTCACGCTGGCTAGTCAGCTCCTTAAGGGCAGGTGCCCAGTACAGGAGCCAAGAAACACAAGGTCAAGCGAGCAGGAGAGCACGGTCCCCAGGCCAAGTTTTGTCTGCCGAGCTCTGTGAGGCCAGGGCCCTGCCACGGCCGGGCTCTGCTGGGCTGAGCGGTGGCCCTCTTCCAGGCAGGCCTCGGCTCTGGCTCCCCCACTGCTCCCCGGCCTGAAAGCCTGGGGAAGATGGCCACCCTCCCACGGCCCGCAGTCCCACACTAACCATCCCTTAGGACTCAAAGGGTAAGGGGCAGGAGATTCTGAGGCTCACAGGCAGGCCTGGTTTCAAAACCAGCTGCATCTCTTAACCGTGCAACTTTCGCCAAGTCTCTGCACCTTTTTGAGCCTTAGTGTCCATGTTTGCAAAATGGGCACTCGTGACTGTCCATCTCCCAAAGCCGTTTGAGACCTTGACGAGAGTGTCGAGTGTGTGAGTGCTCGCAGGGGCCCCTGAGGAGAGGTAGGGTCTTACAGCTTGGCTCGGCCTGGGGCCCCCTGGTCCTCTCTGCTTGTCACAAGGCCTGGCCCCTGCTTCCTCCTTCCATCCCAGAGCTGGCCACAATGGTCCAGGGTGAGCTTGCCCTCCCCGTCCACTCTGCCGCCGGCCCGTGCTCACGGCTGCCCCATCCCCAAAGTGCTACTGAGGTCCTCCTTCTCACGGGAGGGTCCCAGCACCTGGTGGGGCAGGCAGGGCGGGCAGGACAGTTCCCACTTTACAGATGGGGACAAGTGAGGCTCAGGCTGCTGGGAGACCAGCAGGAAGTAGTGGAGCCAGCCCTGAAGCCTGAGGCGATCTGTAAGTCTGTGCCCTTGCTTTCTGCTTCCTCTGCCCCGCGGCGCCTGGCCCGGGCTGGGTGCAGGTACTGGGGGCTGCCTACCACGGTGCCATTGGGCAGGCAGATCATCATCTCCACGGGGAAGCTATACTTCTCCAGGTGCAAGTCTGCGAGCTTCTTGTGGGACGGGTTCTCCTGGTTGTTCTGTGGGGACAGTTGGGCACGCTCCTGATGCCTCAGTCTCCAGCACTCTCCCAGGGCCTCCCACGGGGCTGTTCCCGTCCGCCTGCCACTCACCTGCATGTCTTCCAACTCCCTCACCAGGGACCAAGTGCTGATGAAGCTCTCATTAAGGAGGGCGAGGATGGGCGAACTTTCCAGGACAGTCTCCCGGAGAGTCCGCCCTGAACCTGTTCAGGGAACAGCACGGCGAGAAGAGTGAGGCCCGCTCCCATGTCCTACTAGCTTTTCTCTGGGTAATAAACCTCGTGGGCTGTAGAATGGTCTGTGCACGCCGGTGAGATAACAGATTCAAAGAGCCTGCCACAGAGTAGGTGCTGAATACTGGGTAGCTGCCACTGCAGTCAATAATATACTGGCATTCTGGGCGGAGATCTGTGGCGGTGGGCGGGGGGGCTTCAGCCAGGGACTTGCCGACAGTGGCAGCTTCTTAAATCCACTAAAACTCTGTGGCCCAGGGCCTTTGCACGCATTGTTCTACCTAAAACACTTTTTCCTCCTGTCACTTGATAAATTCCTACTCATCCTTCAGGTCTCAGCTTAAAACCACGATCTCTAAGAAGCCTTCCCTGAGCCCCCCGTCACACTCTGGATCTTCCCCTGGGTGATGCTCCCCACCCCACGCTTGAACTTAGTCACTCAACGTCTGCCTTCTGCACACAGTGTGCTCCCCAAGGACAGGGACCACTTCTGACTTCCTTATTAGAAGACTCTCAGCACCAGGCCGACGCCTTGGCGCAGGAGGTGCCCAGGAGGTTTGTCGATTGACTGAATGAGGGCAGGGGCACCGTTTTACTCATCTTTGGGCCCATTGTCGGACACCCAGAATCTTTGTGTCTAGTAGGCCTTGGGTGAATCTTCTGAATAAGTGAATGCCTGGCCAGCCTCTGGCACTATTTTTCTCTCTCGCTTGTATGCAACACTTCACAGAGCCCAGGCACTTTTACATCCATCTTCACAACTCTGGGAGTGAGTATGTTACCCCTCCTTCACTGTTGAGAAAGCTAAGGCTTAAGGAGGGGAGTCTCAGACCATAACGTGAACCTGATGGTGAAGAAGGTCAAATAAGGCCTCTCCAACGGCTCTTCCTTTGCCAGCAGGGCGGCCTCCTGCCAGAGCCCCAAGGCCCTGGGGCCTCAAAAAAGTTTCCCTTTCATTGGAAAAAAAAAAAAAAAGGGAGGGGAAGTCATTTGGCCAAGGTCTCCACGCTGAAAATGACCGAGCTGGGCCCCTTTCACTGCGAACAGCAGCTTCTTCTGAGCTCGGCACACAACCCCTTCTCCCAAGCCCTTCTCCCACGCCCCTGCCCTGTGTAGTCCCCAAGTCCCCCCCACCCCCTCCCCCGTTATGTTCCAACAGGACAGTCCTGCTGGTCTCAGAGCCACCTGTACCCCATGAGGTATGATATCTCCCCCAGACTGGCAGGGTCTCCCTCACCTCAGCAGGACTGGTCATCCAGGGCCCCCCACAGCAGAATTGAGTGCACCAGCTTGTTCTTGGCCTTGGCTTGGTCGAAGGCCTCGGTGAATGGCAGATAGGCAACCTGAGGCCAAGTGGAGACAGAGAGAAGCTACTGTGTGAGGCTAGGGTCCTGTTCAGGAGCTCTGTGTAGTGTGTGTGTGTGTGTGTGTGTGTGTGTGTGTATTTGTAGTGTGAGTGTGTGTGCGAGAAAGGGTATTGTTGAGCCACGGGAATGCCTTCTCCAAGTTCTGAATGGCCAAAGAGAGGAAAGAGAAGCCCCTGGCCAGGCCCTGCAGGGAGGTGGCCTCAGCAGCAGGCCCTGTACCCAGCCTGGAGACTAGCACCCACCTGCTGCTCCCCCAGCCCTGGCCGCATAGAGCCCGCCCCTCGCCCTCACTCCTGCCCACCTTCTTGAAGGGGTACATGGCCACTTCTAGGCGCCGGGCAGCCTCCTCCCAGCTCAGCTCCTGCTGCCACTTGATCTCCTCAAAGACAAACTGGAGGGGCTCCCCGGAGGGTGGGCGGCTGTCGATCATGTTGCCATCCTCATCCAGGATCACAGAAGGCACCGACGGGCCCACGGCCTCCAGTTCCATCTGGCCCAGAGGTCAGTGGGGGTTGACATCAGTGAGGGTGTCTCAGAGATGGGCAAGACTCCTTAAGAGACCCTCAAAGATATCCCACTCGTTGCAAAGGTGGAGAAACTGAGGCTCTGGGAAGGGCAGGGCCTGGTCAAGGCCGCAGTGGGTCTGGGACTCAGCCATCAGGGGCTCCTTCTATGTGAAGCCACCTGGGGGCCGAAGACAGCTGGTGGGTTTTCTGTGCAGGGTCTGGTGGTTTCCCAGAATCCCGCTTCGGGGACAGTTGGCCTCGGCCTGCCAGGGGCTCTGTCCTTCACCCTGGACCGCCTGAGACACCCAGCCCTGCAGCTGAATCCTGTCTCCTTACCTGGGTCGGTACCACTTGTGTGCTCACCTGGGGGATATAGCCAATGTCCACCTCCATATTGCTGTTCTCACTGGCCCCATACAGCCACTCCATGTCCACATTCAGAGACCTGGGGACAGGTGAGAGGGTGGCCAGGGCCGAATACCCCCACCACCAAGGCCCATTAACTGTATGTCAGACTTTGAAGTACACAACTCTCCCTGTGTTACAGATGAGGACACAGGCCCGGCAAGGTGAACCCAAGTGGTCTCAGGGCCACTGGGGTTTTGACAGCCGAGGCCCTTTTCTGTCCCTGGGCTGCCTCTGCCTAAGGCACTGCAACCACACAACACTCCACTGGCCCTGCCCCTTCTAGTTCACAAAGGGCTTTCACATCTCCAGGTCATGTCTCCAGTGCTGCTCAAGACTCTGAGGTAGAAAGATCATTAGTGCCTCCCCTAGGACACAGAGAGGGGCAGGGGCGAAAACCTGGCACCGGCCTCCCTGAGCTGGCCTCCCCTGCGTGCCCTCTCCCACAGGAAGTCTGGCCCCACCACGAGCCATCTACACATCTGCCACACGAGGGCAGCCCAGCACCGACAACTACCCACCTTGGGCCAGGGGAGCTGGCCGGAGGAGGTGGGCAGCCAGCCCCGTGGCCAGCTCCTGAGACACAGGCTCAGGAGATCCTGGGGCTGGTCGTTTGCCCCTGCCCTGTTTCATCCAATCCGGGACCCCCACCTCCAACTCTGGGGGGCCGGGAGGGGGGTGGGGAGGTTGGTGTGCCCTGGGCTGAGCCTCTACAGCTGAGGGGAAGGAGACAAAACCACTCTGGCTCCTGGGGACAACTTTCTGTTCCCAGGCTATCCCAACTATCACTCTTGCCCTGGAGCTATCCCTTCATTTAGCAGATGAGGAAACTGAGGCCCAGAGAGGGTCGGGGCCTTGCCCACAGCCATGCAACCCACTGGTGCCACGGTGGAGACTTACTATGGGCCTCCCAGCCAAGGTCTTGTCCCTGTCCTGGGTCACTCAGACCTACTAAGCAGCCTCTTGCTGTCAGGGAGGAATCTGGAAAGACTTGAAGCCAGGCCCTCTGGGTCCCATGCTCTTGACAAGAGGCTGATCCTGAGCAGGTTGGGCACACAGGAAAGCTGGCATGGAATTCTCCCAGAAGCCCCCTGCCCTCTACCCCCCAGGGCCTGAGGTAGCAAGTACAGGTGGTGGAGGGTCTGCCCCCGGGCCTTTACACGTGCTGCTCCCTCTGCCTGGCTAAACCCTCCTAACCCCCCAGGTCTCTGCTTAGATGTCTCTTCCCCTGGGAAGGCTTCCTGGACCCTGACCGGGCAGATCCCTGCCCACCTGCCAGCCCTCCCCTAGGGGGACACGAGCAAGCTGTGGTTACAGGTCTGTTGGAGGTCTGTGAGCAGTATGAGGGCACTGGGCTCCAGCTTTGGGGAGGGTCTGTTGGCTGCTGCCCTGGGTCCCAGGCACAGAGTTGGCAGTCCGGGCCAACTGGGCCATGGTTGCCAGGTGATGGAATGACCCACCTCAGCTCACTTCAAGTTGCCTCCTCCTGGGTCAGCTCCAGGCCTCCCCCAAGAGAAGTGGCTCTGGGGAGTGAAGGAGGGGCAGCGACTGAGGGGGCCTCGGGGCCCCTGCACCTGAGCTCCTGGAGCTGGGCGGGGGGGAGCGGGGCAAACTGTGGTGGGGTGCAGGGCTGGCCCGGGGCCCAGGCTCCCACCTGTGGTTGGGCACGAAGAGCCGGAAGTCTCGGACATGGGTGGCATCTTTGGAGAGGATGATGTGGCCAGTGAACTGGCCCGGCGAGAACCAGAAAGGGAAGTCAGGTGGCTCGCTGAGCTGGAACTCGGCATGGATCCTGGGGGGAGAGGAGCCTGGCTGGGACCAGCCCCCTCCTGAGCTGGAGCCCTCCCCCCCACCCCACCGCCACCACACTGTGGCTCTTTTGCCAAAGCTGGGGAACCCTTGGCCAGATTCTTGTGTGGAGAACAGGGCTGGGGAGGGAGAAGCCCCGAGGCCCTAGAAGCACTGCCCGTCCTCAGGGCCCGGTTCACACACCGCCTTCACTGGAGGCCACGTGTGACCAACTGTCCTCTGAGCCCTCACAGCTTCTGCGGGGGTGTGACCCGGTGTCACAGCTCTTCGACACTCCCCTCTGGGCGGGCGACAATCACAGCCACCGGCCTCATGCTACGCAAGCACCACGCTTTCCCCTTGTTCCTAGAAGGAAGTCACCACCACCCCCAGCCACAGATGAAGACACCGAGGCCCAGAGAGCCAACGCCGCTCGCCCAAGACCAGAAGGTGGTACGTGGTGGCACTGGGGGCCACCAGGCAGGCCCTGCCCTCGCGGCGCTGTGCCCTTCCGTGCTCCCCCCGGGTCCCCAGCCGGGCAGAGAGACCAGGAGGGGTCTCTGAGGACTACACACCGGAACATGACGGTGTAGTAGAAATCGCTGATGGCGGTCAGGCAGGCGACAGCCCCCTGAGGGGCAAAGCGGGTTTTCACGAAGGGCCGAGGGTGGAACATGCTCAGGAGCCGGTGGACGATGACCTGAGGGGAGGGCAGTGGAGACCCGTGCCGGCTTGTTGGGTCCTGATCCCCTAGGTGAGTTTCCGCTCTGGACCTGCAGGCCTGGGCCTGGGGTGGGGGTGAGGAGGGGGAGGCAGGAGAGAAGGCGGGGCAGTCCTGGCACTAGGGGTCCAGGTGCGGAGCAGGTGGAGAGCAGGTGCAGAGGGGGCTGTGGCTGGGCTGGGGCTGGGTGGAGGGCCCCAGGGTCACTACACAGGCAACCCTCACCTCTTTGCCCTTGGGCGGTGGTGGGTAGAAGCGGTTGTTGGATAAATAGCCGGTGAAGACGCTCAGCTCACTGGGGATGATCCACCACGGCTCCCCCAGCTCCACTTGGCCCCGAGGAGGAAGGAAAGGCCGGAAGTGTCGGGCAGCAAACACCGCGCTCGGCAAGGCCGCAGTCGTCCAGTTGCGGAGGCCGGACAGGGCCAGGCGGGAGACCTGGGGCAGCGGAAAGCAGAAGCCCTGGGGCGCTGAGAACCACGATGTGGGGGTCCCCATTCCATGAGTGGGTGGAGGTCTCCCTGGAGCCGAGGCTCACCTCACCCCACCATCCTCCACCAGCCCCCAGCCCAGGAAGCGGCACCCCCACGGCCTGCTCAGGCCAAGCCCAGGCCCCAGGCAAGCAGGGCCACCCGGGGCTAGTACAGGGGTGGGGGGGGGGGTGCTCTGTGCAGGGGTTCTGCCTGCCTCTTCTCTCTCTGGTTAAGCCCAGTCACACGGCCCCGATCCCAGGCCTCACTGGCACATGGTCCTGCCTCCCTCCTTTGCACCAGCTGGTGACCCCAACTGCCCCTGCCTGCCATGCCTTCTGCCAGCCTTGCCTTCTCCCTCCCCTTCTTCTCTTCAAGTCTCCTCCCCAGGATAATGTCCTGCCGAGGGGGCAGACGGTTTGGGGGGAGGTCTGAGGAGAAAGGTGGTAACCACCTTGGGGGAAATTTCTGGGGCAAAGAGCAGGATGTGACCACAGAGAAGGGGCAGGAAGGCAATCCCCAGGGAGTGCCCACTTCCCCTGTGGCCAGCACCCCGGTGGCTGGGCACCTGGCATGCCTGGGGTCCCTCAGCCATCTCCTGTCACTTCGGTAAGGTGCCCTCTCTGTCTGGTGAGCTGCTGTGCAGGATGGGACGAGGGTCAGACTGTGCAGGCCTGACTGTCTGCACATCTAGAACACTGAGGCAGGATCTGGAAGGCATCCTTCAATAACACCTGCAGCTTCCACCTTCTGTAGCCCCTCCCTGCCCTCTGCGCTCCAGGCAGGAGTCGCATGGAGGTGGTGGCCACCAGGACAGCAAGTGCCTGGCACCTTGTGGGGGGCGGGGGGGTGGCACTTGGCCACCAGGGGGCTGCCAGGTCTTCAACAGTAGCAGGCTCCCTCTCCCTTCCGCGCCTCTGCAGTGGTGGGGGGCCAGGCTCATCGCGAGGAGGGAGGAGGGGGGTTCTCAGAGCTATCCCCAAGAGGACCGAGCAGGCAGGTTCTCCAAGCAGGGCCCGCTGTGCAGGGCCAGGTTGAGCTGCCTGCTGCTGGGTCCTGCCCACGGGCTGGCCACCCCTGCAGGGGGAGCTGTGCACCAAGGGGGGGCTGCGCTCTGTGGGGCACTGCTCCTGACCCATCTTCCTATAAGAGCAGCTGTGCCCAGGCACCCTGCCAGTCCCACCCTGTCCTCACTGCTCTGCCGGGGACTGATCTACTCGGACAGCTTCAACCAACTATCGCTGCCAACCTTGCCCACCCAGGTCTTCTGCAGAAGGTCAAACCTGTGTTTCCAACCACTTATTGGACTGTTCCCCTGGATGTCCCCAGGCACCATGACTTCAGTGCGTCCAGACTGACCTCATGCCCTCCCCACCAGACCCACTCCCTGCTCTGGGTCCAAAGGGGCCAAGGGCCCACCCTGCACTTGGTCACCAGCCAGAAGCCTGAGCCACCCCTCCAGCCCCAACCCCCACTTTCCTTCCTCTCGATCATCACTGCTTCCCCACCCCCACCTCCTCTTCCTTCCCGAGAACTGGTCTTCTCGTCTCCCATTTTTCCCCAGCTGCCGGCCTGCCGAGCATCTGATGAGGGAACCTTCCCATTTCCAAGTCTGCTGTGGTAACTTGCTGCTACAGAATGAAGGCCAAAGTCAGGCAACCAAGGCCCTCTGTAGTCTGGTGACTTCTTTTCTAGCCCCACTGACCAGGATGCCCTTGCATGTGTCTCCTGTGCTCTGGGTCCAGCCGCACCAGCTCCCTGTCCTCAGGTGACTGGCCTGGCACTTTCTGCCTTCAGACCTTTGTTCATGCTGAAGTGGCATTTCAGGAGAAAGGCTGAGTAGGTGTGGGCTGGGCAAAGAGGAAAAGCCTCTCCTGGCAGAGGGAACAGCATATGAGAAGGCTCACAGCTGGAACAAAGCCTCGACATCTGGAGCGGCTGGAACAGAGCAAGCTGGTGGGGGGAGGTCTGGGAAGGCCGGCAGGGTGTGGGGATGCCCCGGTGCCTGGTGGGCTTGAGACCTTGGCCGTGAGGCCTCAGGTCGGGGCGGGGTTGCTCAGGAGAGCATTTGTCAGGTGCCCTCCCCACCCTATGACCCCCTGCCAGGGACAGAACCTCAGGTCTGGTTCAACAGAGTTCAGCAGAGCGGCTGTCAGGTGCCAGGCATGGGGCTAGGGGCCTGAGGATGCATACAGGTTCAGGTCACAGCCCTTGCCCTTGAGAAACTCACAGCCTCGGGAAAGACCGAGTTACAGAAAGTAACGAGCCTTCGTGAGGCGACTGCCTCAACAGTCTCCAGTGCTCTGGCTGCTTCCTCTGCCCAGGCCCTTCTCCCCCTGCCTCCCCTGGCTGAGCCCCCTTCTCCTGCAGTCTCTATCAGATTCTTCCTCCAGGAAGCCAGCCCAGATCCCATCTGGGTTAGGGGCTCATGCTTATCCCTCCTGCACCAGACTGTGTCCTAGACAACAGGGTCAGCACCACACCCACTTCTGGAACCCCCAGGGCCTGGCACACTGGGGGCACAGAGGGCAGATAATAAAGGAAGGAAGGAAAGGGGGTGCCCGGGTGGCTCAGCCGGTTGAGCATCCAACTCTTGGTTTCAACTCCGTTCATGATCCCAGGGTGGTGAGATCGAGCCTGGTATGGGGCTCTGCACTGAGTGTGGAGCCTGCTCAAGATTGTCTCTCTTTCTCCCTCTGCCCCTCTCCCCCACTTGCGTGCTCTCTCTCTCTCTCTCTCTCTCTCTCTCTCTCTAAAAAATAAAGATAAGTTTAAAAAAGAAAAAGGAAAAGAAAGAAGGAAAGAAAAGCAGGGCACAGACCGATTCTCAGGAGGTGAAGGTGCATGTGCACAGATGATTCTGTATCTGTGGTCCCACCCGTGAGCAGTCTCCCCTGCCCCCCCCCCTTCAAACTCACCCCCAGGAACCCATCTTTGCTCTTGGTCATGGACTCCGGGATCAGAGGCTGGAATCGGGCTTCTATGGTGAGCGTCTCCTCGCTGGGGTCAAGGGGCAGCTCCTCCTCATAGCTGGCAGCAGGAGCTGAGCCTATGAGACACGGTCAGTGAGGTCCCCGGAGAGGGGCCCTGCTCTCAGGCTTCAGGGCCTCTCTTCTCGGGAAGGGGAAGCCCTGAGAAGAGACAGGTGAGTAGCAGGTGAGTGAGAGAGCCAGGCTTGGAGCTGGAGTAACAGTTAACGGACCGAAGTAACGACAAGTAAGTATCACATTTTTGTTTCCCTGGAGCTCTGAGAAGCAGAGAATACCATCATTGCCAACTCTGTCTCACACATGAGAAAGCAGAGGTTCAGAGAGGTGAAGTCACTTCCCAAAGGTCACACAGCTAGGTAGTGGGGGGAGTCAGGATTCAAACCCAGGCTTGTTTTACTCTAAACCCACAATCAACCATGACCCTCTTCTGAGGGCATTGTGATCTCAAAGACTCAGTTTCCTTAAAGGCTCAGGCACCAGGTGAGGTGGGTTCAAATCCCGCCCCTTAGCAGCCGTATGATGTCTGGCCAGTGGCTTGTTATGAGGACGGGATGAGAGAATTCATGTAGCGGTAGCACCAGGTTTGGTACACAGTGAACCCATAATAAACTTGACCTATATTACTCCTACCAGAGGTTTCAGGGTCGGGTTGCCATGGAGCTAGGGCTCAAACCAAATTCTTCTGACTCCATCCCGTGCTCTACCAGGCCAAGCTGGCTGCAGAAAGGCCACTCTGCAAACTGAGTCCGAGATGAACTTGGTGTTGGGCCCACCAAAGGCAACATCTGGGCAGGCAGCTGCCTCTCCTGGCGGCCGGGATCCTAGCACCAAAGAGAAGCTACTGTCTGGGGCTTGGAGAAGAGAGCACGCGGGCTCTAGGCTGAGGTCGGTTCCATCTCCTGGGTGATCTGGGGCAAATCCCTCAGCCCCTCTGGTTTTCCCACATGGGGAATCGACACCGTGCTGCCCTGCATGTCCCTGTCATGGGGGCCTCGTGAGGAAACGAACGCTTGTCAGAGACTCGATCAGAACAAGGAATGAAAGTGAGAAACAGACCACCTTTGACACTGTCTTTGGTGTCATAAGCTCTGCGGCTACAACGTCCTCAAGAATGCCAGTTTGGAAGAGAGGACGCTTGCTTCTCCCTGGTTTCCTGGGTGGCCTTGTTTCCCCGTCCGTTAAAGGAGGGGCTGCAGTGGCAGTGGCTGAACTTGATTTCTTAGATCTTTTCCTGCCCGAGGCAAGCCAAGTCCAAGCCCTTCAAGTGTGGACGGAGTCATGATGAAGGTTTGGGGAGAAATGAAGCCTATTTCAGAAGGGGTGACTAACAGGAGGGAGGGGCCCTGGACACCTCTAAGGAAAAAGACAGTGAGTGGAAGGTCTTGTCATGGCTGCTGTCCCTGGGCAGGTTCATGGTACAGAGATGATGCTTGGCATCTGCTGATGAACCTACTGACAGACCAACTGGGTGCGTGCGGAGCAGTTCTTAACTAGGAATCATCAGAATCACTCAGGATGCCTTTTTAAAACTACAGATGCCCCGTATCCTCCTCAAACCTACTGAGCCAGAATCCTAAGGGGCTAGAATGAGGAAGCTGCCCCCCCCTTTTTTAAAAAAAATTTTTTAACATTTATTTATTATCCAGAGACAGAGAGAGACAGAGCATGAGCATGGGAGGGGCAGAGACACAGCATCCGAAGCAGGCTCCAGGCTCTGAGCTGCGCGGGGCTCGAACTCACGAGCTGCGAGATCATGGCCTGAGAGATCATGGCCTGAGAGATCATGGCCTGAGCCGAAGTCAGACGCTTAACCGAATGAGCCACCCAGGCGCCCCTAGGAAGCTGCCCTTTTAATCAGCACTCCCCAGCAGCTCCTGATGCAAACCCCTGTTCTAAAGAACCATTGTTATTTCTGCATTTGTAAGCCAATGCAGCAAAACTTTCCAAAGAGCAATCAGGAAACCTTGGAGGAAGGGAACAATAGGAATGTGTAAGCTTATTAGGCCTGCCTGGTTTTTTCCATTCTTTTACTGTTATCAGAGATAATTATTAATAACAGTGTCCAGTATCTTATGGCCTTCTGCTTTTTTTCATAAAAAGTTTTATTTCCTTACAAGTGACTCAATACAGACAATTCGTAAAACCTTTAAGATATAAAGAAAATTAAACACACTCATAACTGTACCAACTAGACAGCCTGCTTCTGTTTCCTGCATAGATTTGATATTTTGGGCTTTGAATTATTTTAGTTTTTGTTTTCCTGAAACTTGGTTCAGTTTTGCCCTCGTAGTGGCCTACGAGGTAATGGAGAGAGGGATTATTTTCCCCTGATGGAGAAAAAGATTTATGAGAAAAAAAAAAAAAGCAGGGGGGCTCCTGGGTGGCTCAGTCAGTTGAGCATCCGACTTCAGCTTAGGTCATGATCTCTTGGTTCATGGGTTCAAGCCCCGCGTCGGGTTCTGTGCTGACAGCCGGCTCAGAGCCTGGAGCCTGCTTTAGATTCTGTCTCCTTCTCTCTCTACCCCTCCCCTGCTCACGCTGTCTCTGTCTCTCAAAAATAAATAAATGCGAAAAAAATTAAAAGTGCCCTCAAGCCCAGAGAGCTTGTCATTATGAGGGAACCCACTCTCGCTGTCCATAAAAAAGGACAAGGAGGAGGCTGTGTGGATGTTCAGGGAAGTGTCTGCAGATAGAAAAGGTCAAAGCAAATCCGCACGAGGCTGACCCGTTTACCTGCCCATCTGCTTTCACGACAGAGCTGAACGTCACTGAGAGACACTGACACACGTCTGCTCCAGCAAATTCACACTTTTCAACTGACCCTCCTCCTCTGGCGGGGACTGTGGTCACTGGGCCGGCAAGTGGCCAACCTCCCTGACCCAGCCTGAGACACGGAAAGCCCATCACGTGCTTGGTGCTTACTCGCCCGAGAGCGGCCGGCATCTCTCCCTTGCCTTTGCCATCTACTGACCTACTTACACCCACCAATTTGGATAACAAGATCCCAAGTTCAAGAAATGGGAGAGAAACGGACACAGCGGTTGGGGCAAGGGTGAGACAATGAGAAGCATTTACCAATTCATTAGAATGATTCAGGCCCTCATCTTTATAAAAAAATAATAATCTAGGAATCTGATTATTATATTAATATAATTATTATAAAATAAGCTAGGAATCTGACAGCACCTAAGCAGAGTTTAATACTGAGTAATACTAGTGAGAACTCCTATTGAAAGCTAGCTACTGTATACTCTGCAGGTACTGTCTCTAACCCTCAAACCTGTGAACAGGTGCGGGACCTGGAGCCAGATGGCCCCGGTTCTAATCCTGGCTCTGCGCCTCAGTCTCCCCAACTATAAACGCGAGAATTAGGACAGCGGCTACCTCACGGGACACCATGCAAATTAAAGAGAGAACGCAGATGAAGTGCTTCAAGTCATGTCTGGAAGGGGTCAGGCAACCTTAACTAGTATTTGCACTTGAGAACAGGCTCAGGCGGTGCCAGAAGAGCTCGCCCAAACCGCCAACTAGAAAGTGTCAGGGCAGGGAGAATCCCAGGGCCATCAGGACCCATCATCTCCCTCTCCAGGTGGCCTTCCTGCTCAGAGCAAACACAGTGGCCAAGAAGCTGAGGGCCATGCCTCGGTGCTCCCCACCCCAGTCCCCAGCCTCTCCTGGTACCTGTCAGCTTCTCAGCAATGGGCTTGAACTCCTCCGGGCTGATGTACAAATCCCGGTCTGTGTCCAAGGAGGAAAAGAGAAAGAGGCCTTCTGTCCCCAGGGACTTCAGTGCTGACTCCTGCTTGGGAGGAAGAGGCTCCGCTGAGCACCACGTGAATACCCAGCTGGGGTCCCAAAGCGGCAGAGGGGGCAGCTCCCACCACCTCCTTCCTGAGTTCTGAGGACGCTTCCAGTCCACCCATCATTCAGATGTCACCTCTGCACCACCCCAGAGCCCCAGTCCCCGGCCGGGTCCCTGCTTCACTCTGCTCCTTCATCCACCATCCACTACCCCCCAAGGCTGCCCTAGTCTTCCATCTGGCCCCGTCTCCATTTCACACTCTTTCGCCAGTGTCCTCTCCTGTCCCCCAGCACTGTCCCGGCACTCCCCAGGTCCCCACCAGGCTCTCCAGGTCACAGCTTCGCTCCCTCTGTCCAGGTCACCTCTCTGGACAGCCCCTCCAGTCTGTCCCAGGCTCTGCCGCACACTGGGCCGATGCTCCCGCCTCCCCGCAGCAGTCTGCCCGACCCCACCCTCCCCACCCCTTTTCCCTCCCTTTCAGGCCACCGTCCCCGGCCCACCGGTCCTGACCTTTCACCCTGCCCCAACCCCAACCCGTGCCTCCCCATCCCCTCCCCCGCCCACTCCACACCTCCTTCTGCACACCGGACACCACTCCCCCCGCCGCCGCCGCCGCTGCCGCCCGCTCCGAGCCCCGCCCTCCGAGCCCCTCCCCTCGCCTCCTCCGAGGCTCCCCCCACCCTCCGAGCCCCCCTCCCCGGACCCCCGAGCCCAGGCCTTGGGTGAGCCCCGCGCGCGCCCTTCCCCGCGGGCCAGACCTGCCGCGCGGCCGCCTGGGCCTCGGCGTGGCGGGCATAGGCCCGGGCGGCGGCAACGGCGGCGGCGGCGGCGACCAGGGCCCCGAGCAGCGCCAGGGCGCGGGCGCGGCGGGGCGCGGGCGGTGGAGCGGCGGGGCCGGGGCCGGGGCCGGGAGGCCCGCGCTCGCCCGGCCGGACCCGGCCCATGGCGGCGGCGGGGCTGGCGGACTCGCGACGGCGGCGGCGGCGGCTGGGCGGCAGCGGCGGGGCGGGGAGGGGAGGGGAGGGGAGGGGAGGGGAGGGGAGGGGCGGGGCCGTGGGGGGCGGGCGCGGGCCCCGCGCCGGGTGCCGGCTCTGCAGCGTCCCGGCGAGCCGAGCGAGTCAGCGGACGGGCGCCGGGACTCCCCGCCACCCGCCTGCCAGCCCGGCCCCGCCGTCGCCGAGCCTCCTCCCTGCGCTTGGCCTCCCGCAGAGAAAGCGGCCTCGGCGTCCCGCCCGGCGGAGGCCAGGGAGGCGGCGGGGCGGGGCGGGGGGGTCGCCGGGGAGGGCACTCGTGGGCCGCCAGGCCTCGCGTCCCCTTCTGTCGGCCGGAGGAGGGTACCCCTTATCCCACCTGCTTTCTAAAATGTCCTCAGTCATGGAAAAGAATAAAACACTACGAAGTCCAGGCCGTATTCCATCCCCTTCATGGTCCAGCTGGAAGGCCATCGCTGCACATTTGCGGGGGTGGGGGGAGGGGGCTCTACTTCTTCCAGGCCACACACAGGCGGTGCTGCCCTGAGACCCTCACCTGCCGGGGCTAGAAGGTCCTCACCTGTCAGGACGAGTCAGAAGAGACCCTCCCTGCAGGTTGTGGTGCGGAAGAAATACCTGGGCTGGTGGGGCTGGCGGCCTCTTGGCGCCGGCAAGGCGGACTGTGACTTGCCAGCTAGTCTCTCCTCTGCTGGACGGTGGCACGGCCGCAGGAGTGATTTTTCTAGGGAACAACTCTTGGCATGCTTGGAGGAGGACCCTGGGAATGGAGGCCGATGGAGTTTGCAGAAAACACTTTTGGATCTGTCAATGCTTTTGGTTCCTGTCTCCAGGAGCCTCTTTCCCCTGGGGCCCTCTTCCATCATTTCAAGGTCTCCAGGAGCCCCCCAGATGGCTGTCTCTTTCCCAGGAGAGGGCAGAAACTGCCGAAGCCTCTAGACAAGAACCCTGGCTGCGGAGAACAGCAGCACCACCCTGGAAGATCACTGCCAGCCCCAGTGCACACGTACCTGTCAGGTCTGAGATGTTGGAGGGATCTAACAGGTACCGAGCACCGCTGTGCTGGACTTGGTGCCGGGTGTTTGATGCTTAGTTGTTCTCAGGCAACCCGGTGAGGTGAGGATTGTTTGCCTCGTTTTTAAATTAAGGAGCCTGAGCTCAGGCACCCAGGTCTATCTGAGTCCAGATCTCCTATCCGGTTGCCTTGCAGGGGACGGCCCAGCAGACTGGGGACGAGGACTTTCCTCTACCGCCACATCCGCCCTTCGTGGATAACCAGCTATGACAGTGCCCTGAGGGCGGGGCTCATCTTCCCGGAGCCCCCACAGGACCTGACACGTGCTGGCACCCCAATGTCTTTTGCACGAATGACTCGCAGGGACCGAGACTTGTAGGCCGTGGACCTAGCTTTTGCCCAGTACTCTGGCCCCGGAGCCCGGGGGAACCCACCGAGAGCCTGACATCTGCCATTGGCTTCTGAAGGCTTTCAAATGTGCCACTTCCAACTCATTACCCCTAATGTTTGGGGACACCCTGCATACGACAGATGCTATTAGAAAACCAAATTCTGCTCTATGAGGAAGCAAAACTAACAGAGCACAAAGCAGGTTAGGAAGGGAAGATTGATGAGCCAAGGCCCCTGGAAAATAAATGAGAGAAGTTTTCTTTGCCAGATGACTTTTATTTATTACACTTGCTTTTTGTTAAAGACACAGACATCCCACTGGTCTCTGCGGCCCAGGGCTGGGGAGATGAGCTGCTGGGGTTGGGAGGGCGCTGGGGTGAGGGGCGGGTGTGCGAGACTTGACTTAGGTCAGTGAGCCTCTGGGAAAAGGACCGATCTTGGGCCCCAGCTCTGGGAAGAAGGCTTTGGGCCTTGGCAACGGAGCAGGACTGGGCATCCTGCTGGTGGCACCCTTCCCAGGAGGCTTATCTCTAAACCAAGGACCCGGGCAGGCAAAACCTGGAGAGACTGGGCCGGCAGGGTGGTTCTGGTCAGGGGCGGTGCTGCAGGGGCTTTTTGGCACCTTGTTTCTGGGCCATGAGTGGGCCAGGGTGGTATTTGGTTGTAGCAGCAGATGAAGTGCATCAAAATAAGTCGTTCCCAGGCGAGCAGGGAAATCACACCTATTCAACAAATATTTGTTGAGGGTCTTCGATGCTTGGTTCTGGGCTTTGGGGATCCATCAGAGAAGAAAAGCCGAGTCCCTGCTCTTCTAGACAAGTCAGTGGATACAATGACCACCCCACCCCCCCTTCCTCAGAGGTGAATGATCTGCGAGAGGGATGTACGCAGAGGACAATGGTAACCGTGACTATCAAGAGGGGCCAGGAGAGGCTTCACAGAGTGGAAGTCCGGCCAGGCCCGAGTTCAGGAGGTCTCCAGTCAGAGCACCAGGGGAAGATCATTCCAGGAGCAGAAACAGCAGAGATAAAAGAAAGGCCTGGTGGCATGAAAATCAACGGCCTGTCTACGGCATTATGAGGACACAGTCCAGTGGGTTTGATCAGGGGGACACGAGGGAGTGTGAAGGGAGAGGAGGCAGGAAAGACAGGCTGGGGGCTCCGAGCTTGGACTTTATCCTCAAGAGACACCAGTCATCGGAGGAGCAGCACATTCGGCCATGGAGGCACCTTCAGGCTACTGAGGGAGGGTGCCTCCCCCCCTCCATCCATCCCCCCCACTGGCAGGGGAGGCAGGGCTTGGCCTTGCCTGCAGGCAGGAGGGGAGTCACTGCCTCACACCCTGCCCTGCTCCCCCCTCCCCCACATACACACACACACACACACACACACACACACACACTTCTCTTCTGCTTGCGTTTCACTGGGCAAACTCTCCAGGGAGGAGCCTCTCTCCCTCCAGGAGATCAAACTGGGGTTGTCACTTGAGGAAACGGAGGCTTCTGGTGTCAGCGTAGCAGTAGCTTTGCCTGCCTGGACCCCGTGGGCCTCTCAACAAACTAAGTGCCTACTATGTGTCAGGAACTGTTCTAGCCTCCTGGAGCACGGAAGTGAAGACAGATGAGGTACTTCCTCTCTTGGAGCTAAATATTCTAGCAGGAGGCGAGAGGCGATAAACACACAGAGAAGATAATTTTGGACAATGGTAACCAGGAAGGGGTAAGACAGGGTGGCATGTGCAGGGGTCAGGCAGCTTCCCCGGGAGGTGGCATTTACACGGCAGCCTGAGTGGAAAGAGGCCGGCTCCCGGAGCACGAAGGAAGGGCATCCCAGGCGGGGGTGCAAGCGCGGAGGCCCCTGCGTGGGAAACAAACTTGGCATGTTCAGGAAACCTGGAGAAGGCAGAACAGGCCCAGTGGAGTAAGGGCAGGAAGGGCTGGTGACAGAGGCGGGGCCGAGTGTCCGAGAACCTTGCAGGCCGAAGTAACAAGCTGCATTTAGATATGATGGGAAACCATCGCAGGGGTTTAAGCGGGGGAGGGGTGTGGGTGACATGTGAGTTCTTTTTCTTTTTCTTTGTTTTATTAAGCTTTTTATTTTAATTCCTGTACAGTTGCCTGATTTGTCTTTAAAAAGACTTTCTAGGGGCGCCTGGGTGGCTCAGTCGGTTGAGTGTCCGACTTCAGCTCAGGTCATGATCTCACACTCTGTGAGTTCGAGCCCCGCATCGGGCCCTGTGCTGACAGCTCAGAGCCCAGAGCCTGTTTCAGATTCTGTGTCTCCCTCTCTCTCTGACCCTCCCCCGTTCATGCTCTGTCCCTCTCTGTCTCAAAAATAAACAAACGTTAAAAAAAAAAAAGGAAAAAAAAAAGACTTTCTAGGGGCGTCTCGGTGGCCCCGTCGATTAAGCACCTGACTTTAGGTCATGGTCTTGCAGTTCGTGAGTTCGAGCCCCACGTCGGGCTCTGTGCTGACAGTTCAGAGCCTGGAACCTGCTTCATATTCGGTGTCTCCCTCTCTCTCTGCCCCTCCTCCACTCACTCTCTCTCTGTCTCAAAAATAAATAAACATTTAAAAAAATTTAAAAAAAAAAAAGAAGACCTTTCTAACAGCTAGAAAGGAGAAACAACCCAAGTTTGCACTGATGAATGGATGACCAAAACGTGGCAGACCCACACAATGGATATTTTAGGGCAATAAAGAGGAACGGAGTACTGATATGTGCTACAACACAGATAAACCTCGAGAACATTATACTAACAGAAAGAAGCCAGACACAAAGACTGCACACACAAGGTAGGATTCCATTTACGTGCAATGTCCGGAAAGGCCAATCCACAGACACAGAAGGGAGGTTAGCATGTGCCTGGGAATGGAGTGAGGGTAGTGAGTGTCTGCTAATGGGCACAAGGCTTCTTTTTGGAGTAGAAATGTTCTTTGCAGAGTTTCTTGGGTTTTTTTTTTTTAATGCTTATGTATTTGAGAGAGAGTGCAAGCAAATGGGAGAGGGGCAGCAAGAGGGAGAGAGAGAATCCCGAGCAGGCTCTGCACAGAGCCCGATGTGGGGCTCGATCCCATGAACCATGAGATCACGACCTGAGCTGAAATCAAGAGTTGGACATTTAACTGACTGAGCCCCCTGAGCACCCTGGAGCATAAATGTTCTTTTTTATTTATTTTTTTTTAATGTTATTTCTGAGAGAGAGAGAAAGACAGAGCACGAGCGGGGGAGGGGCAGAGAGAGAGGGAGACACAGAATCTGAAACAGGCTCCAGACCCTGAGCTGTCAGCACAGAGCCCGATGCAGGACTCGAGCTCACGAACTCCGAGATCATGACCTGAGCCAAAGTCAGATACTTAACCGACGGAGCCCCCGGACGCCCCGGAGTATAAAGCTTCTGCCATCAGATTACAGTGATGGTTGTGCAACCCTATTTACAAAAACACAAATTGTACACTTTAAGTGTGCGAATTTTATGGCATATAAATCATATCCCAATAAAGCTGGAGGTTTTTGGGTTTTGTTTTTTTAAGACCTTTCTGGATTCTGGGTAGAGAATAGACTGAGGGAGTGAGGAGGCGGGTTCGGTCTCCCAGCCCAAAGACGTTGGGGTCCTGGGCCGGGCGGGCCACGCAGCCCGTGTCAGGTGGATGGTGGTGTCATTCCCGAGGTGAGAAAGCCTGAGAGGCCCCGGCTGCCGTGTGGACATGACCCTGAGCCGCCACGTGTAGTGCCACGGGGAGGTGTCAGAGAGGCAGTGCGTGCAGTTTATAGGACCATAGCCTCGCAAGTCACCAGCCTACCGATGACACTAAAGTCACAGGACTCGATGAGATCATTGAGGAGAGAGAAGAGAGAGGCCTTTGGTTTGCACGGCCTGAACGGCTGGGTATGTGGCCACAGATGTGGCCGTGCCTTGGAGTGCTGCGTGGCCTTGGCCGGATCCACAGGCACAGGACGGGAATCAGCCAGAAAATAGATTAATTGGTGGTGGGGGGAGGCTCACAACAGCCTTTGGCTAGGCTTGGGCCAGGCTCTCGTCCAGTCCAAGCAGGGAGATTGATTTCCTGGGGTCAAGAAAGGCCCCCAGGGCTCTGTTCACACGGACAGCTTTATTCTCAGCACCATGGGCCTGGGGACCCTGAGTCGTCTAGCCTGGCTGCCACTAGAGTGGCTTGTCAGCCCAGTGGTTCTGACGCACCGTCAGGGTTGAGTATCCCTGGGCTGGGGCTGGTGCTAGCCGAGTTTTCCTGGGTGGAAGTTTTGGAGAGCTGAGCAGTGAATGCCAAATCCAGAAGAATTGTTCCGTTTTATAAAAACACCCTTCCTCAGGGGCACAGGGTGGCTCGGTTGGTTAAGCGTCCGACTTTGGCTCAGGTCGTGATCTCCCGGTTCGTGGGTTGGAGCCCTGCATCTGGCTCTGTGCTGACAGCGCAGAGCCTGCTTCAGATTCTCTGTCTCCCTCACTCTCTGTCCCTCCCCCACACTTTCTCTCTCTCTCTCTCTCTCCTTCTCTCAAAAACAAATAAACATTAAAAAAAAAAAAAAAGACAGGGAATTCAAAGGCTATATGTGCCTGAAATCAACCAGTGGTGGAAGAGACCAGCCGAGTTTGCTCTAAGGATGGCAAGTATTGATAGCAGCGGGGGGTGGAAGGGTGGGAGTGGGGCTCTCCGAGGGCTGGAATGTTCTCTATCTTGATGGCGGGAAGGCTACACGACCGTGTACACAGGTGAACATTCCCGGAGCTTTGCGCTTGAGATCAATGACGTTTATACATGTGACTGTCTGCACTATGGCTCAAAGAGTTCTTTAAAAAAAAAAAAGGAAAGGGGACAGAGAGACAGAGGCAGGACCTCAGAGCGCAGGTCAGATGGTTTCCCCAAGGAGCAGGAACCTCGGGCCCCACCGGGAGGGCCCCGAAAGCCACAGTGGGTGCCAGCAGTCAGGGTGGCCTCCTTGGGGATCGGGTGAGCCTTGGGCAGGCAAAGCGTAGAGGTCCCATGGTGACTGTAGGTGGGGAACCTCATGCCGGGGGGAATGTGTGGAGTCAGCGCCCTATGGCGAGGGCTGGGAAGGTGACAATGGCAAAGGGTGGGGCGTGAAACCAGGAGACAGGTAGATCCAGGCCTGGCAAGGACGCTCCGTGGGAGGCCGTCTCCTGGTGTGAATTACCCATGGGGTTGGGGTGAAGGTGGACAGGAAATGATATTTGGGACCCAGAACTCCCAGGCATCCTACCTGTCACAGATCCAGCAGATTCCGAAGAGAAAAGAGGAGGCCCCCAGAGCCGGAAAACAGCCTTGGTTCCATACATGCTAGCAACGGAGAAGGGCCATCTCAGGGAGCAGCTTAAATATCCAGAAGCACAGCTGGACAGGAGTGGGGGACGGAGGGGAGTGGAGGCTGCAGGAACAAAGGTCAGGGGAGGAGCCCCAGTGCCTTGAAGCCTCCTATGCGCTCCAGAGGGGCGGGGGCCCGGGGCCCGGGGCCCAGCAGAGGCTGCCCCTTGGCAGGAGGCCCCTGCTTCTCTCCGTGCTCCCTGGGCACCGGCTTCAGAAGCTTCTGCTTAGGAACCCGAGAATAGTTTCCACTGAGACAGACGTAAGGGCAAGATGAATCCCGAGGCCTCCCGAGGCCTCTCCCCTCAGAAGTCAGAGGAAACTTTCAAAATACAAAGTAGGTCATCTCATGGCCCTGCTTTAACCTCTTCCCGGTTTCTTGCTGCTCGGATTCAAATCAGCCTCTGCCCCGGCCCTGGAGGCCCCTACAGGATGGAGCCCTGTCCCTCCGACTTCCTCTGACTCACGGACGGTGCCCCTCGTTCACCTGCGGCCTTCCCCCTCCTCAGATGTGTCACTACCTCCTACCTCTGAGCTTTCGCGTTCTCTGTTCCACTGCCTGGAATGGTCTGTCACACAGGTCCGTTCCCCGGGGGCATCCCTGACCTTCCCATCTCCAGTGTCCCTCTGTCACTCTCATATGTGCCCTGCCTGTGGCCTCCCAAGCATTTATCTCCGTCTGCAGCCGCCTCACTGACATGTTTACACATCCGTCCCGGCCCCACTCGGCCACTGGCCTGGGAGCCCCACGGGGGCAGAAACCTTGTCTGTCGTGTTACGGCTGCAGTTACAGTGCCTTGCCCATCGCCCGGCAGAGAAGGTTAATGGTCACTTGTGGAATTACGAAGCCTGGAGGGTTCTGAAACGGTGGCCTGGGCGGCAGCCATGAACCCCATAACCTATGAAGGTCTGGGGGTGGGGCCTGAGAACCTGAATTCCTAACAAGCTCCCAGGTGCTGCTCGTGCCTCAGACCTGGCTTCCATACTCTGGGAACCACTGATCTCCTGATTGGCCAGTGCTGGATCATTCTGTGGGCCGGAGCAGAGCCTCCCACCCTAGGAGGCAGGAGAACTCCCGAGGGACTGGTGACTGGGGTGAGGGACTCCTGCAGGTCAGGGCAGGAGGGTCCAGGGGTCTCCCCACAGGGAGACTACAGGCTGGCCAATAAATCCAAAGCCTTGGGAGAGGGAAGTTGAGGTATGTGCATGTGCCTACGCATGTGTGTGAGAAGCCTTTTGTCTACTCAGCCCCTAGACTGGGGATGTCCCTACTTGGAGACAAGACTCCCCTCTGTCTCCATGGGATGAGGGGTGAACTGGGTGAACCCCGGCAGTCTCATCACTTTACCTAGGGGAAGGGGTCACCGCCCTGCCCAGAGGGCCACTGGGCCTATGAGCTCATACTCCACCTTTCTGGGCCCTTCCTGTCCCATGGTGGGAAGAGCCCCCGTTCTCCCTTCCCACACACTTTCTGGAATCTACAGTCAGCCCACAGCCCAGACAGCTCCCAGAGGCCTTGTAATGAAACTCATCATCACCCCCCACCCCATTCTCAGTCAGCTGGAACTTGTGGGAGGCAGGTGGGTGATTAATCCCTAAACCATCAACACGAACATTTGTTGCTGCCTACAGCGTGTTGGGGTTCCAAAGACGAGGATAAGGTCCCTGGGATCTACCGGGGAGAGGCTCATGTAAACCTGGTCTGCCCCAAGTATGGTGGGGGCCCAGGACAAGGAGGTTTTAAGCCTGTTGCAAGGGAAGGGTAGGAAGGGGTCCAGGAAGGCTTCCTGGAGGAGGTGGCCTCAAGGGCAGCCTTGAGGAATGAAGAGGAGTTTAGTAGGCATACCTGGAGGGTGGAGGACAATCCGGGCGAGAGGCACAGGGATGGAAACGTGTGGAGGCTGTGAGATCATGCGCAGTTCCAGATCGGTTTCCAAAGGAAAGAATCTCTGGGCTACTTGAATGCTTTTCCGGGTTGGGTTTTACCATTCCCTGAAGCACCAAAGGCTTCCGGCAGACAGATCTCAGTCACCGTTCTTTTCACTTACACCAGGGAAGCCACATCATTTGTTGTTCAAATTGGGACACTTTTGAGAGCAAAGGGGGCATCGGGAATGAACGTGCTGGAACAACAGGTTTGGAAGCTAAACTGTCACGAGCAAATGGCAAGAGCAGGGCGAGGGCCACCCTAGATTTGGGGTCATTTGAGAGAGGAAGGGAGACGCAGGGCGTGGGCGTGGCAGGGAGAGCACTGTGGGTGTCTGTAGAGGTGCCCAGAGGCCAGGGACAGCTGTGGGACCCAAGCAGGCCTTGCCGCACCTCAGGTTCCCGCTCTGTGGGTCTCTGCCTGCCGTGCCCCCCTCCCCACGCGGTAGGAAGGGTTGGTCAGGGGAAGAGGAAAGGCGAACAGGACCCCAGCCTCGCCTCCGAAGCCGAGGGCCTCTGCCAGATTCTGGGCAAGCTCCCAGCATCTTCCCTCAGCCCTCTGCCCCTGCCTGAGCACCCCCACCATCAGGCCGGCTCCTGGAAGCCCTTGGATCTTTCTCCCAGTTTCCTAATTTCGTACTTCAGGGCTAACGGCAAAACGCTTGCTCAATGCGAAAGTGGAAAATGTTCAGATTTATTGCTTTGAGATTTTGGTTTGTCTCCTGGGCCTGGTTGATGCAGTTCCCTCCAAGTTTCAGAGCATTTTGTTTAAAAAGGAGAATTTTTGACAGCAGCGTTTTCTAGTTTACAGAGAGCCTTCACATAATAGCGGCAACGATCATCACTCTATGTATTGAGTTACTACACTGGGGAGCTCGATTAACCCTCGTAATCACCCTCCCTTTCCATAGAGGCAGGAGGAGGCTCAGAGAGTTAAGGGGCTTGCCCAAGGTCATACAGCCCAGGGAAAGGGCAGGGTAGAGCTGAACCCAGGTCCTCTGTTTCCGTCTCTGCTCGCCCTCTCCCGTTCTGCCCTGCTTATCTTCAACTTGATCTAATGTACACGGATCTGCAGATACACCAGTGGGTGAGAACAAAACAGAACAAAACAAGAAACGGAGGCTCTTGTAGAAAACAGAGGCCGGAATGAATATAAAAATAACCAAGTATGTCCAAGGGAACCCTCAACTCCCCAAACAATATCTTTTGTGCTAAGACTATTTTTGTAATGATGCAGGTGGTGGAGGGTCCAGTGGGGCAGGGAGTCAGTGAACAGAGGACTGGCTTTCTAAGTTCTAGGACTGCACTGTTCAAAATGGCGCTCAGTACTACCAATGGCTACTTTAGTTAAAATGAAATAAAAATTGGAGGCACCTGGGTGGCTCAGTCGGTGAAGTGACCTCAGCTCAGGTCTTGATCTCACGGTTTGTGAGTTCGAGCCCTGCATCGGGCCGTCTGCTGTCGGCACAGAGCCTGTTTTGGATCTTCTGTCTCTCTCTCTCTCTCTGCCCCTCCCCTGCTCACACTCTGTCTCTCTCTCTCTCAAAAAGAAATAAACATTAAAAAATAAAATAAAAAATACAATTTAAAATCTTAGCTCCTCGGTTGCACTTGGCCCATTTTAAGTGCTCAATACCCACCTGTGGCCACCCTGTTGGACAGCACAGATCTGGAAGATTTCCAACATCGTAGCAAGTTCTACTGGACAGCATTGTTCTAAGCCACAAGCAAGCCAGCTCTGGTGTTGTCCAGACCGTCCTGGAGGGGGCGGGGAGCCACTGATGCAGGTGATAGCTTCCTCTGTAGCCAAGGTACCTCTCGAAGCCATCCCAACACCTGAGCCCCTCTACTCTGGAGAGGTGACAACTCCATGGATGCAGATAAAGGGCAGAAACCAGAAGAGCGGCCATTAGGGGAGACCTTGCTACTCGGTGTGGTCTCAGGACAGCATCTCCTGGGGCCTTGTTAGAAGCGCAGTATCTTGGGCTCCGCGCCTGAGCCGCTGAATATGAATCTGCATTTTAACAAGATCCCCAGGTGATTCAGGTGCACATTCAAGTTTAAAAAGCTCTGTCTTAAGAGACAGGAGGAGCAGGATCAAAATATTGTTCCAAGTATAGGGAACCAACCAGATATTTTTAGATACAAAAAACCAGCATCAGCACCCCCCCCATTACCATGTGATTAAGCTTTAGTCACAGAGGGCTGAGCGTCTCTGTGCTACATAATCAACGAGCATATTTCCAAGGACAGAGCCCCAGTGGGGTAGCAGGGAGGAGCTGGCTCTTCCCCATCTCCCCTTCGGTCCCCTCCCCAAAGCAGAGGGGACAGAGCTGAGATTCACATTGTGGGTCTCAAGGATACCGCCTTTAAATCGGATTTTCTCTTTTTGCTTTGCCGCCTTTAAATTGGATTTTCTGTTTTTGCTTTTCTTTCCAGTGCACTTGGTTTTTGAACTTTGCAAATCGCCAAAGACACAACGGGACGCACAAAGCGTCTAAACAGATGCAGTCATCTAAAAGGAAGCATCTGGAGGAGGAAATGTCCCGCTTCTCAGCAGTGCGGTGCTCTGCAGACCTCAGTGCCTGGAGCCAGGTGCTAATGAAGCTTTCCGGGCAGGAACCAGCATCAAGCCCATCTGTGAAGAAAACAGGTGCAAAAGGTGGTTCCATCAGACGAGGCTGCAAAAGAGGCCGGCAGCACGCTGACCCTTGCCAGGAAAGGAGGGTCTGCCCCCGGGAGTGGTTCCAGAACCGGGCTTCTGTGGCTCCTCCTTCGATGAAGATGACTCATCCCTTAATGTCTCTCTCCTCGCAGCCTACCTTGGGTCTTACTTATTTTTATCCCCGGAATGGCGTGAAGGTGCCAAACGGGTGATATTTCTCCACCTGCAAGGGCCCTCCTGGAGGATGAATTTTAAAATGCTCATTTTTACAGCTTGCTCCCAGCCATAATGCAGAAGACAAGAACGCAGGTGGCAGGAGACAGGGACAGCAACATGGGCCCAATGGGGGGGGGGGAGGGAATGGGGCCTTGGGGAACCGCCAAGTGACTTTGCCACCGAGAGACATTCCAGGAGTTGGCTCTAAGGGGCCGGAGGAGAGGAAAGAAGAGGAATAGCCAAGTAGGCTTTCCTAACTCTCTTTCTAATACTGAAAAAAAGCAAAGCAAAACCTGTGAACAGTCCTGCGGCTTTTGCCCCACCAGCAGGTGGCTTCGTTATTTTGGTAGCAAACCTTTTTTTCTCCAGGGACCAGCCCATCCCCTATCGCATGGGGTCCTTGCCTGTCATTCAAGATGCACCTGGCTGGGGAGCACATGACCCAGGTTAGGCCAATTGGAAGCCTACTTCCTTGAGGGGAGCTGGTAGGATCCGGACCCATTTGGAGTCACCCGGCCTGACGGAGGTGCTGGGGAGACTGCCCCCTTGGTTCTTCCAGCCTAGATCCCGTCCCTGGCCACTTCCTCTTCCTAGTCCTTCTTGTGGTCTGACTGTTGCCTCTCTTGAGAGCCCGTGAGTCACCCCAGGGCATTTCAATACGTGTTTTTTTCTTTTTCTTTTTTTTTTTTTTTTTTTTGTTCGTTTTGTTTTGTTGGCTTACGTTAGACAGAGTTGGTTTCTATTATTTGTAACCGAGGGCCCAAACTGTCACAAACTCAAATGCCCAGCCACAGAGGCTTGGATCCAGAAAGCACGATAGAGTACACGATGGAACATTCTACAATCAGGTGCGGTAGTAAGTGTGTATTTGTCGACATGGAAAGAACTTCACAGCATATAGTTAAGAGCAAAAGCAGATTATAGTAAAACAGTAGACATAGTGTGATTCCATGTTTGCAAAATATATTCTGTACATTCACAGAAAAAGGATCTAGAAGAAAATATAATGGTCTTCATTCCGAAGGGTAGGATGGTTTGTATGTGGCTTTTCTTTCTGCTCAGCATAAAGCTACTCCTAACCTTTCCATAATGCTTGGCAGTGGGTTTTTCTGTTTTGCCTTATTTATTTTTTCAAGTTTATGAAATGTTTATTTTTGAGAGAGAGAGAGTGAGCATGCGAGCAGAGGGGAGGCAGAGAGAGAGAGAGAGAGGGAGAGAAAGAACCTCAAACAGGCTCTGCGCTGTCAGCAGAGAGCTCGACGCAGGGCTCAATCCCACGAACTGTGAGATGGTGACCTGAGCCGAAATTAAGAGTCAGACACTTAACCGAATGAGCCACCCAGGCGCCCCTGTTTTGCTTTTTAAAAAAAGTGGACACAGGTGGGTCGCCAGAGTCACACTTTCTTGATGCCTGTCTAAAGTGAAGTGATTTCCTGGGTTCAGGGAGGGACTTAGTCACAAAACTCCAGGGTCCCTGCCATGGGGACTGCTCACCCAGAGCTCTGACTACTGCTGATGAAGATGCAGGAGGCATCTGCGTCCCCAGGACAAAGAAAAGCCCTGCCCACTTTGCCAGGGCACCTGTGGATCCCACTCATTGTCATAGTGACCTTGGGAGATAGAGGTTCCTCTCTGTTTGACAGAAGAGGGCCTGGAGAGGTGAGGTGACCTGCCCAGGCTCTCAGAGTGGGGACTTAAAGGCGGGTGACTTGGCCCAGGGCTCCAACACCCCAGGGGCTACTCAAGTTTATTAATCTCCACACCCAACATGGGGCTTGAACTCACGACCCCGAGATCAAGACCACATGCTCTTCTGACGGAGCCAGCCAGGCATCCTGGGGCTACTCAAGTAGCCAGAAGGAAGTGACTGAGCGTGCGGCAGGGCTTAGAATTATCCTGTGAGGTCAGCTGTGTGGACAAGTTGCCAAGCGGAGGGAGAGCTCTCCCTTCACCCCTGCCTGGACGCCTTGCTCTGCATAATGCCTCAAGGTTCTAGGCCTCCCCGCGGGGGAGGCAGGTGACGTCACTGGGGAGAGTGGGATCGTGGGGTGCCCATCCGGCTGCTCCTTATCTTCTAGGCCTTGAAAGTCATGCCCGCAGATCGGTCCTGGCCATTAGTACCCTGGCCCCACATGACTCCTTTGTAGCATTTTATACAACTTGCAGTCATGTTACTTACCTGTCAGTTTATTTCCCGGTCTGTCTTTCCCCCTCCTTGACCGTTCGCTCCCTGAGGACAGAACTTAGGACTGTTTCACTTATGGCTGTGTCCTTGGTGTCCAGCCCAGTGTCTGGTCCCCTACGGGCATCTGCTGAACGAGAGCAGATGAACACATAACTGGGGGTGGGAGGGGAGTGTAAGAGGGGCTGGGCTCACCCCTCTGCCTCTACTGGCTGTAGGACTTCAGGCAAGTTGCTGGCCCTCTCTGGGCCTCTTCCAAGCTTTGACCTAAGTATAAACATCCAACTCCATTTAAAGGATTGGCTTCACCCTTCCTGAATTTTTAAGACCGAGTTAAGGAAAGGCAATAGAAGTCTTTACTAAATTGCACGTTAAATCAACTGCTGGTTATTTTTTCTGATAGCATTGCAATGGTTTTCCCAAGAGTCACTGATGTGCAATGAACCCAATCGTATTTCTTATTCAATAAACTCTTTTATTGTAAGTTTACAGATTTTTCCATTACAATAATGAAAATAGCACTAGTGATTCGTTAACATTTAGGCCCAAATCAAAAGGCAGCGCCTCCTCAAATTATAAGGTAAATGCCACATAGTTGAACGTATCGTACATGTTGGGCAAAAGGCATTTAAAATATAGAAAACAGGGTCAAGGTTTGTGTCTGCAAACACTTTAAGGTTTAGTTCATCAAGACGATACTGCGTGTGAAAGCACATGATTTTGAAAGCATATAATTTGTGATAAAACACAACTGCAGAGAAAAGGCAAAATCAAGCAAAACAAATTAAAAAAAAACCCTCCCCACATGAACGGAAGTGACCCAAATACATGGCGACAATAGGCAGACCTCCAGTCATTGGGCCCTGGGATGGCAAGTGAGTGGGTTTCATAGAAATTCTCCATAGGAAGGAAAGGCTGGGCCTGGTGCGACATTTGCTGCGTCTCCAAGTCCTGTCTCCTCACAGAGGAAAGGAAGTTGCTGGTCCGACACCTGTGCCCTGGGTCTGCCCAGAATGGGGCCTACGTTCCCAATCCCTTTGAGAACAGTCCCAAGTCCTGAAAAGGCAAGGCGACCCTCCGGGCCCCGGGAGCGGCAGGGAGGTGGGGTCAGAGTTGGCCCCCGCCCCTGCCGGGGCTGTCCGAGTGGTTCACGGGGAGGGGGTGGGCCTCCGTGTTGAACACCCAGTCTTCCAGGGAGAGCACATCGTCTTCAGAGAACAGAAGATAGAGATACCTGTGCCCCGGGGGGCCGGGAGGGAAGCAAAACACAGCCCGTCAGCGCTTTGGGGAACAGGCCCCCCTGCTGGGAACAAATCTCAGAGGCCACTGCGACGATGGGCCTGTGGCTAAGGGTGCAGGGAGGTCTGAGATCCCAAATCCACTAGGAGGGCTGGTCCCAGGGAAGGAGCTCTGGATCCCAAGGAGGGCACTGAGACTTGGGGCGGTCCCACCTGGTTGAATGCTGGCTCGCCCCTGCCCTCGCTCTGTTTAACTCATACCCATCCGGCTTCACCCAGGTTCTTCCCCACTTGTATGAGGACCCTATGTGAGAAGCCTGCTAGGACCGCTTAAGGTCTAGAGTCTTCTTCCGTTTCACGGTGGCCTGAGTACTGCACCAGTCCAAACTCTTAGGCTGCTCCCTGATGTGCCGTTCTGGTGGCAGAACAGGCCATTCTAATCCATTTCAGAGAGTTGAGCACAAGGGGGATGCTTTGGGGAACATCGAGGACTTCCACCCCAAGAAAGCGAGGGGCCGGCGCAGCAGCAAAACTGCACAGGGAAGTTTCGCAGCAGTGACCCCCATCACTGTCATTCTCCCCATTTTACAGAAGAGGACGTAGTTTCAGAGAACTAAGTAACCCAAGGAGACTCGTTAAAGGAGTTAACTTACCCCACGGCTAACACTTAGGGGGTGGAGTCCCGCCCGGGCCTGGCCAGAGGCGCACCCTGGGGGTGTGACCCGGAGAGCCCAGCGCCCCCCTTCCCCGCCCCACCAGCCCCTCTTGGGCCCCCCTGTGATGGCAGAACCTGACTGTTGGTGAAGGGAGGGACTGCTGACCCCATCCCTCGCCCACCCCCGCCCTTCAACCCTAGGAAAGCCCAGTTTCCTCTGGCAAGAACACGGGCCGGGGCCCAACTCACTTTAGTGTCTCCGCTAGAAAGAAGGTCTGCTGTTTGTTGTCGTGGTTGGGAATGCTACTGTACACGTCTTGGATCCCGGAGAAACCGGCTTCTGTTCGACAGTATTTCTCCAGGGCCTGAGGAGAAGGGAGGCAGCTTTGGGGGGCGGGAGGAGGGGAGAGGAGAGGCCCCTGCCCAGTTCTCGTGCCTGCCCAGTTCATGGATGGGGCAGGCCACTTGGCTAGGGGCCGCTGGCATTTGTGGAAGCAGAAGGCCGAATGGTTTGTTCAGGGCTCAGCTGACCTGCTGCCAGGCTGGTGGGGACACACCCTGGGCCCACCGCTGAGCACTCTGTCCCAACAGACTGCTTGCTCGAGCTTTGCTCTGGGTCTGAACTCGGGGCATGTTCTCTTGGCCCTCCAGGGGATAGGCTGGTCCAACAGACTCACCCACAGAGGAAGGCAGTGGAGGGCCGGGATGTGGGGACGGGACTCGGCACACCCCAGGGAACTCCCTGTGCAGATGTGGTCCCTGTTCCACCGGTGGGTGGGCCATGGGCTGACTGCTTTTTTTTTTTTTTTTTAAATAAATGCAATTTTTACCCACAGAGGTGTCTGTGGGCTGGGCTCAGGAGCACAAAACACTTGACTTTTACTGGTCAAGAACCAGGGCCTTCAGGGAAACAGGGGGTTTCTGGCCAATGAACCATGTCAGTGAACCTGAGTGTGCCCTCGTGCCCTGCCCAAGTCTAAGCTCTGGGTGTGGCTCTCCCTAGGACAGCCTGTGCCTCAGAGCAGTGGGCCCTAGGAGAAGTTGGGAAGAGGGGGGCACAGAGAAGGCTTAGCATCCATCAAGAGACATCCTTCTGGACTCCCCATACCTGCCTTTGGCTCTACCCCAGAGAAGGGCATGAGGTTTCCTGCCAGGTAGTTGGGGACAAGAGGGCGGGTGGAGGAGACATGGGCGGTGGGGAGCAGAGCCCAGAGAAAGGTAGGGGCTGCCCAGGGCTGGGCTGGCTCTGGGCAGAGCAGGGAGGTGATCTGCTGGCTTGGCAGCCGATTCCTGCTTGACAGGAGAAATCTAAAGCCATCTGCTCAGGCTTCAAGGTCAGAGAGCAGTGACCCTATGCGCTCTGGGCCCCTCTGGCTGCTGCCCTGCCTTTGGCCCTCTTAAGTTTGCTGGTCCCAGAGTCCAGGCCCCAAAGGCTGTGGGCACTCGTTTCTCGGCCTGCTTCTGCCCAGCTGGGGACACTTAGCTGTGCAACCTCACCTTGACCCTTTGCATTCAGAACCTCGGCCGGATGTCAGCCTGGTCTGACCCTCTTCTCAAAGCCTGTGCTAGGGTGTTTTGGACCCTGGTTGAATTCTCAGGGCACCTGTCACCCAGTCCCCCCTCCCCCAACCAGCCCACTCACCGTCACCACTTCCCAGCCCCACTCCCTGTAGATGGGGTCGTGGGTCTGTCGCCACAGGTACATGTAACTCTCCACCACCTCAGGCCGCAGGATGTAGTAGCTCTCGCTCAGCTGCGTGGCCACTGCCTCTCTGCCGGAGTTAAACCAGAAGGCCTCGGGCCCCAGTTTGGTATCTGTGCGGATGACCAACCAGAGGGTCTAGGTCAGACCTCCCACCTCCTACTTTTCAGGACCTGGCTGCCCCAGGAGAGAGCTCAGTGGCCTGGAAGCAGTGGCAGGGGGAGGGCTGGTGATGGACTGATACCGGCTGGGCCCTGCCTATACCGCCAGCCAGAGCTGAGCCTGGCAAACGCACAGCTTCCCTCTTGGCCTAGGTTGGCCACAGCAAGACCCTTGAGGCCTCGAACATTTTGCAGTTTTAGAATCTGAGAGTCCAGATGAACTATCTAGCAGTTGGGGGAGACAAAGGTTTGGGCGATGTTCCCCAGCTGTGTATTTTGAGATGTTAGCTCTGCAAGATGTGAACCGGAGCTCAGCCAAGAAAGGATTTCAGGTTTAAATACATTTAAGGAACAGTGGGTCAGATAAAGTGAAAGAGTCTCCCGTCTGCAGGACTTATCAGATCCTTTAACATGCTGATATGCAGTGATGCTTCTCCACACACCCCTTTCTTAGGGCACCTCTATTTCACACCTCCCAGAACCAGCCTTCCAGAGCTGACAGGCTGGGATAATGCCGAGGTGGAGACGGGGGGGGGGGGGGGGGGGGGGGGGGGGGGACACTGCCCAGAGGCACATACTCAGGCAGAGGCAGCTAGATAAAGAGGGCCTGATGAATTCTGAGTTTCATTTTGTTATCATTGTTTGGCTTGTTTGTTTTTGGACAATTTGGTGCTGCCCCTGTTTTCTGGAGGACCATAATTATAACCACAACTACAGTCACCACCTATGATTTCAAGGGCTGTGCTGGGTGCTTTCCATACATTATTTCAATCCTTAAAAAATGGTTTTCTTTGCTAAGGTAGATGTTATTGTCCCTCTCCCAGGCACATGGAAACTGAGGGTCAGAGAGGCTAAGTAATTTGTCCAAGGTAACACAGCGAGCTGTGACTGAGCTGGGATGTGACCCTCGATCTGTCTCATGCCCTTTCCCTGGACTGTGCTCTCTCTCTTTTCCTCCTGGCTCTGAGACTCTAGGCCTCCTTCCTTTAACACCTGTACATCACATCTGGGTCAGCGGAGTGCCCAGCTCTGGTCCTCAGGTGTCCCCTTCCTTCTTCCATTGGGTCAGGACCCTGAGAGGCCCTGGGTTGTTTTTCCTCAAGAGACGACTGGAGCTTTGCAGGACATCCTACTCTCCCATGGAAGACTTCACGGAAACGGGACCCCCCCAGACCCTGGCCCCTTCGATTGCTCAAATGCTACAGCTGCTCTTGACCATCAGCACACAGTCATTCTGCCAAGCGGCTAATGGGGTGAGGGCAGGAGCGACCGTCGTGGTCGTCCGTGGACAAGCGGGCTGGCTGGAACAGCATGCTCTATTAAGTGCATGTCTTTTATGGTCTGGGCTGATTGTCCCAGACAAACAGCGAGCTTTTTATTATTCCTGAGATTTCCCGTTTGTTTATGGTCCTGGCTCTTTGAATGAAATTGCAGACCCGTTGTAAGGACCCACTGCAAATCACTGGCTTCATGAAAACAGCTCCCGGAGATCTGGACTCAACTGGAGGGGTCAAGGACACATGTCAGGCTAATAAACTCCTCCGTGCTGTGGCTGAAGGCGGCTGGCAATGTGCTCTCTATGGGACCCTCTATCTCACCCTGGGAGACCTCTGTTATTGTTTCCATTGAGCAGGTAGGAAAATAGAGGCCACCCAGCTGGTGAGTGGCAGAGCAGCACTTGAGCCACGAATATTTATGGCAAATCTCAGGTCCTCTCCTCCAACCAAGCCTGGGATTAAGTTCAGGGCAGTGGGCACCTCTCACGGCCCTGGAGGAGGGATTTTTCTGAGGGGCACTAGAGAGGCAGCACATAAGAAGGAGCTGGGCATCAGAAGACCTGGGTTCTAGCCCCAACTTAGCTACTCACACGCAGGGTGACTTTGGTGAAGTCACTTCCCCACTTTGGGCTGACTCAGTTTCCCCAGGTGTAAAACAGGGAGTTGGGTTCATGTTCTCTAAAGTGACTTCTGATTCTAGCATTTGACAATTCTGCGTGGAGTGTTGGGGGGGGATGGTCAAGGAGCTCTCAAGCTTTCCGGTGATCTGGGAACAAAGAGGGTCATAAACAGGGTGGTGCCAGGGGCGGTAAGATCCCCTAAATGGAGGGGTGGTGGGGAGGCAAAAGAGAGGTACATTCAGGGGTAAGGGTCCAGGGAGAAGGAAATCTCTAGGCTCAGGGAGCCTGGAGGACCTTCCGTTCTGTGCCCCTTGGCCAAGTCTTCTCTGGGCCTCAGCATATCTGTGTTGTGAGGTTTGGCCATGACGTGGAACAATCCTTGGCCAGGTGCTCGATACATCACCCCTATTTTCCTTTGAACTTCGGGTACCATCTCAGTGCACAGACAGCACGTCCCTCGTACAAATTCTATGTAACTTCCAAGGGGAAACTGTGTTCCCTTCACTCACTGTCGCTCCGCTGGCTTGTCTAGTTCTTCCTCGTGTCTAGCCTCAGTCTCTCCTGCTGCCCTTCCCCTCGCACGGTTACCTGAGCGGGCGTACGATTCGTGGCACGTCTTGGTGATCTGGGCTGCGAGCTCTCGGTAGCGGGCCCTCTTTTCTTCCTTGGCATCCTCAGCGCCGAGGGCGATCATGCCCCCGGAGAAACAGGCCAGGTGCCCCATCTTGTGGTCCAGAATCCCCCCTCGCCACTCGGCAATGTAGGTCAGCCCGCCAGGAGAGACATTCAGCAGGTGGGTCTCTATTGCCTGGGAGCAAGGTGGGAGTTGGGCAGGGGGAAGGGGCATGGGGGGCGGGACAGAGAAGGGAGGGGGAGAGGACGGAAAATGAACATTTTGCAGACAGCAGTGAACGCAGCTCTGCTGGGCCCTCCATCCCAGGCAAAGGAGGCCCTTGACCTTGGCTGGTGGTGGTCCCTGATGGGGCCAGTGGCACCTTCTGCCACTCGCCTGGCTGAAGCCTGGTGCCTGTGGGGGCTTGCACACGAGGCAGCTCCCTAGGGTGAGTCTCTCATTTAGACTTAAAAAAAAAAATTACTTTTAGGTGATCTCTGCATCCAACGTGGGGCTTGAACTCATGACCCGGAGATCAAGAGTTGCATGTTCTACCGACTGAGCCAGCCAGGTGCCCCTCTTATGTAGACTTTTAAATCTTCTGTGCACAAAGATCTTTTAAAAAATCTTTAAAAATTCTTATCCATCCTCCACTGTATTCTCTGTTAGGGAGTTTTAACCTGAAGCCCAGCTGGCCTGTAGGTGGGCTCCAGGGGGTCCAGAAGGCCCGTCAAATTGTGTGTGACACTTTTGTGTGCGTGCATTTTCATGGGAAGAGGGTCTAGATATTTTATCTGAGTCTTAAAAAGGACCCACAAAAAGTTAAGAGCTTCTCTCTACAAGCCCTTATCACACACCTTCTCATTTAATGCCCACGACGAGCCAGGCACATGGCTGCAGTGCCCTCTACAGACAAAGGGGTTGAGTGGCTTGTCCCAGGTCCCAGCCACACCAGGATTAAGCCAAGGACCAGACGCCCAGACCGCTCTTCCTCTACCTGATGGCCACTCCTTCTGGTAAAGACTCCCGGGAGGTTGGAGGGTGTGGGTGTCAGGCCGTTGTACCCCTCACTCCCTGCCGTTACTCCCTGGGAGCCCAGGAGTCAGAGGTAATGGCAGTGCCCGTGGGTCCTAGTCCAGGGCTAGGCCTCTGGGGCCCTGGCCAGACCTCTTCCTGCATTCTTGCCCCTCTAATATATTCTCCGGGGGTCTCTGCTCTCTGTAAATAATGCACCAGTTTAACCTGATGCCACAGACATGGCTCCTAGAAGCAGATTCCTTGGGTTCAAATGCCACCTCCGTCAGTTCCAAGCTGTGTGACACTGGGCAGGTTCTATGTGCTCTCCGAGTGCCTCGATCTCCGAGTGTATGAAATGGGGAGATGACCATAAACCACCTTATAGGGTTGTGAGGACCGGGTGACATGTATGTGCAGCCCTCAGCATACTTCCTGGCGCAGTGAGAGTCCTCAGTGCCCGTGGGCTGTTCCAGCTCCTCTCCAGCCCGCCCCCCCCCCCCCCCCCCCAGCCTCTTTTCATTCCCACCCTCTCCTCCCATCCAGTATTAGAGTGTATTCCGTGAGCGCCTCCTTGGGGCCAGCAGCGGTTCGGGCAGGGTATATAGCCCCTGAAGACACGCAGCCTGGGCCCTGCCTGGGGTGGAGGCGGGGGCTCACCTGCTAGTCAGAGACTTCCCCACAAAATCAAATACACGCATGAATTAGGATTTGTGGTCGGCATTTTACAAGAAACATGCTCCACCCCAACTGCGCCACTCCGGCTTGCCTCTGGGCATCCTCCACGATGCGCTTCCCTGGAGACGGCGCCCTGGCCCAAACCCCGGCTGCCCCGGTCCGCTCTTCCCCTGTCGCCTTTCTACGTGGTGCCGTCCCCACTTTGTGCGTCCGTATCTGTGTGTGTGTGTGTCTGTGCCACGTCTGTCTCTCTCCCAGGACTCTGAGGGCTGCGTGAGAGCAGAAGCCGCCACCACCAACCTCCGGCCAGGGGCTGACATACAGAAGGCACTCCAACACCTTGGCTCTTGGATCGGTTTGTTTCTTTTCCTGCTCCTGCAAGGTCCCGGCTGGGGGGCTGGCTGCAGGACCCTCACTGAATAGCAGATGGGGAGGCTCTGATGACATGACGTGCCCAGGGCACCTGTGCCACGTGGGGAGGAGCACTGAGGGGGGCACCTGGGGAGCCGCTCACTACTGGGTTGGGTCTGCTCTGGGCTGGGCCCTGGCTCCTGGGTAGAGTTGGGTCCAGGCGGGTGTGGAGGAGGGGTGGCAGGCTAACCCAGGCTGCAGAAATCTGGTTCAGTTACCCACTGTCGACACTTGGGGGAGAACACAGACATCTGGGGGCGATCCCATGAAGCCTCAACCGCAGTGCAAAAACTGCCCCTTCCAGACTGACTCCCGTGGGTTATTTCCATTCTGGGTTAATGCCAGGCTAAGTAATTGTGGTAAAGACGAAATGACAGACCAGTCTCTCTGTGAGGACACTACTGAGACAAGCAGATAGGTGCAGAGATTAAAAATCAAGGCTTTCTAAAACCCTAAGCCAAACACGAGACAACACAGGCTGCCAACTGACTGGTTAGGCTTCAATCATAGCAGGAGACAGAGCAGAGCCGAGCGGGATACAGAGGCCTGGGCTGGAATCCCAGCTCTGCAATTTGAGAATTGGGTGATTCTGGGCAAATTTATTTCACTTTTCTGAAGATTCCTTCTCCTCATTTGTAAACTGGGAATAATTCCTGGGATGGCTGTGAGGAAGCCTCTGCTTCCTTTGGCCCTCCTGGAGAGGACCCCATCTGTACATTCCCGAGAGGGACTTCAGACAAGCCAGGCTCCTTTGTGGTTGGCAGGAGCACTCTATCTGGAGTCAGTGTTTGCACCCTGGCTTTGACACTGGCTGCTGTGTGACCTCGGGCCTTTCTGAGCCTCAGTTTCTCGTCTGTAAAATGGGGTTAAATAAGACAAGGCAGTCACTTGCCTGGAGGAGGCCACAGTGACAGATACTCTCCATGTCCTTCTTTTCACTCCTCCTCTCCTCCTGGGACCCTCCAGGGGTGTGCCCAGTCTGCGTGTCTGAATCGTCCACACCCGCCTGTGCCGGACATTGTTCTAACTTATACACTGGAAACCCACCCCCCCTACCCCGCCCCGCCCCCTGCCCCAGGCAGCTTTCAAGGCTGTTTCCTGGGCCTCAGCCCAGAGGTTCTGATGTACCTTGCCAGGGTGCAGCCTGAGCAATGGGATTTTATAGCTCCCCTGGTGATTTTTAACGTGTGGACAAGGTTGAGAACTACCAGAATATTCTTCAAAGCCCCAAACTTGCCGGAGGCCCAGTCTTTACCCAGGGTCAGAGATACTCCAGGCTCTTCACTAGGGATATCAAATTCAGGGAGCAAAGCCAAGTTCTCTCCTGTTCAATCAAGTGCTTTCCATAAAGCTCCTGTTTGCTTAAATAATTCATGACCATTTCTTCCCTTGAAGCCTCAACTACAGTGTGCCCTGAGGGCAGGGAACCAGGCTGTTCACTAACTTCATGTTTACCCTGCAAGGAATGACAGAAATGTAGAAAGGCCTTTCCAGGCAGCATCTCCTGTGCAGGCTGAACACAGATCCTCAGATAGGAGACACTGGCTGTGGTCTAAGCTCCGCTGGAGCTGAATCTGGGGCTGAGACTCAGACTGAGATGGGACTGCAGTCCCAGTAGCTGCTTCATGACCAAGGTCTTGGTGCTGGGGAGCTGGGCGGGGAAAACTCCTCACCAAGCCCACAGTTTAAAAGGTCCATGGCTGTGGAGGCCTGTTTCAATGCACTTCCTTTAAGCACTACTGTTTCTGGTCAGACTCATGCAATCACAGGGTAGTTAGAGATCACTCATCCATCTGTCCAACTGTTCATACCCATTCATCCACTATATCCACTCACCCATCCATCCTTCCACCTGCCTATCTACCCATTCACCCACCTATCCATCCTTCCACCCACACATCCACCCATCCCTCCCTCCATCCATCCACCCATCCTTCCACCCACCCGCTGATCCACCCATTCACTCGTCTGTCCGTCCGTCCATCCATCCATCCATCCATCCCTTCAGCAATCATATGTTCATTTGTTCACAAGACAGTTATTGTGTGCTTGCTATGTACCGGGCACTGTTTTAGGAGTGAGGCAGACACAGTGAACGACTAGACAAGATCTTCGCTCCTTGATAGCTCACATTCTATTTGGGGAAGACAATGAATGAGTAAACAAATATGGGCACATGATGATTTTCAGTGCCCATGAAAGCAAAGAAGAGAGTAAGTCTGGGGTTTGTGACAGAGAGAGGTGGCAAAAGGCCAATTCCTAGTGGTATTTGAGTTGACCAATAAATGGGCCACAGCCACTTGAATGATATTCCACACAGAGACAACAGCAAATACAAAAGCCCCAAGGTGGGATTGAGTCTGGTGTGTCTGCAGGAGGCTGGGGACCACACCTGACAGCAAAGGGGAAGGAGTTCAAGGTGACTGGTAGGTCTAAATCAGGTGGGCAAAGGTGAGGAGTCTAGTTTATTCCAAATGTGAAGGAGCCAGTTCTCCTGGCTGCTGTGTGGAGAGCCGACTTAGAAGGGCAGAAGAGCAAGAAGTCTAGCTGAGGAGACATAAGACCTCAGACCAACACGGCAGCAGAGTAAATCCGACTTGCTCAACTCACTTTATGAGGAAACCGAGGCCTGGAGTCTACCCAGGGCCTTTTCCTTACTTGGGCTCAGAAGCACCAATTGATGGGCCAACGGGAGTCTATAACCTCCTTTCCAATAGCTCAGGCTAACCAACTCCCTCTTCCATCCTGAGGTGTCCCCCTCCTTGCAGTCACCACCCCCGCCTACCGTCTCTTGTCCAGTTCACACCCTACAGCCAGACCAGCGGTGGTGAGGGGCCATGGGGGAAACACTGGGGCTGGCTGAGAAGATCCGGCTTTAGCTCCGGCTCGGCCAGCGCTGTGCTGTGTGCCTTTGAGCAGTGCCTTCCCCTCTCTGGGCCTTGATTTCCATCCACATAGAGAGAAGGAGCAGAACTGGATGCTCCACTGAGGGAGGCCCCTCCCCATTTGGACACGCTAATTACATCACCTCTGCTCCACCAGGAAGAGGGCTGAGGGTCTTGCTTTGGCAGCCTCTTTTGGGGGCTCCCAGGCCACCACCTGACTATGCTGTGGGCTCTGACACATTGACTGAAGCTCACACACCACGGTTTCTGAAGCAGACTGACTGCCACTTCCTGTGAGGCCTTGGACAAATGACTCTCCCTCCTTGAGCCTGGGTTTTGCATCTGTAACACGAGGATGCTAACATGGCCCTAATTTCAAGGTGTTCGAGAAGAGTCACAAACTAGGTGTGCAAAGCAACCGGCTGGGGAGGAGACTGTCTTGTTCTTCTGGCTAGCACACCACGGTGGGGGTGGGGGTGGTGAGTGGGCCCCCTGCACTTAGGGGCCTGTGCCAGACCCGGTGGTGAAGGACCAACCACCGGTGAAGAATCCGGCACCTGTCTTACCTCCAAGGCTTCATAGTACATATCTTTAGCCTCCACATCTGTCTTGGCCGACATCAACCAGGATTTGATCAAATATTCATAAAAACTGTCCCCGAGTCCTCCAACCGAGACGTGGTCTGTGAGGGGAAAGAGGACAGGAACATTATTTTTAAAGTATTAAAAAAAATTATTTTTGATGTTTATTATTTTTGAGAGAGAGAGAGAGAGAGACAGAGCATGAGCAGGGGAGGGGCAGAGAGAGAGAGGGAGACACAGAATCCGAAGCAGGCTCCAGGCTCTGAGCTGTCGGCACAGAGCCCGGCGCGGGGCTCGAACTCACAGACCGTGAGATTATGACCTGAGCCGGACGCTCAGGTCAGGACCGGACACTCAACCGACTGAGCCACCCAGGTGCCCGAGGGAACATTATTTTTAACTGCTGAGGCCACCAGGCAGGTCTCACCGAGAGACTCATTGGGTGGCGAGTCTCACGCGCTGGCCTCTGTGGTCCCCCCCAGTGCTGGGTGCCGATGGGGAGCAAGTGTTTGATCAGCAGCCTCTGAGCCCTGAGAGGACAGGGGCAGAAAGGAAGGCACAGACTGTGACTCGAGGAACCAGGGCCACCTTGAGCACGATCATGTGGCATGCAAGTGCACAGGCTCACCCGGGTATATAAATCATGTCGCTTTAGCAGACCGAGGATGGCAGGGCCTCTGGTTATTAACTGTAAATGAGTTGCATTTCTTTAAAAAGATAATCTGGTGGCAGGGAGTTCAGAGATTTTTATTACCCGGTGACAAACATGGTAATTAATGCTGGGCAGGTTCATAAAAGGCCATGGAAAGGAGGAACGGGAGCCTTAATTTAGTCGCAGTACAGAACCACTTGGAAAAAACCAAGCTTAAATGGAGCAGGTTAGGATAAATGGAGTTTCCAAGGAGCAGGGGGAGGGAAGAATTGGGTTTTGAAGAGCCCCTCTTTGCCCTGGGTGGCATCAGCCTGGAGTTGGCCACAGAGCAGGACCGTGAGGCTGTGGCTGAATGAGGAGGTGACTCCGCTCAGGGCTGTCCCGGGAGAAAGACGGGTCAACCGTGAGCGCTTAACCCGAGTGGCAAGACAAGGAAATCACTTCGCTCACATGCTTTAAAAATTAACAACAGGGAAACAGAAAGGCATTTAATAGAGAAACAAAGAGGAAACTCCAGTTCCCTGTTAAGATTCATTTAAGCAGAAAAAGAGAAGAAGGAAAATAGGGGGGACAGATTCAGGCAGGAAAGGGGCGATGGGGAAGTTATTTCCAGCTCCTCTGGACAAAGCAGGGACAGGAAGACAGAAGGGTGGGGAAGTGGGGGGCGGGGAGAGAAAAAGAAACAGAAAATCTGTCAAAAGCTACCATTTCTCCAGGGTCTACTGTGGGCCAGGAACTTTACTGTATTGTCTGTAACAACCTCCCAAGAAGCCTGTAGGTAAGCGTTGTCAACCCCTTTCCCAGATGGGAAAACTGTGAGTGGGTCTACATAGTGACTCCAAGGCCACCAAGGTGGCAGAGCCCTCACTTTCTGCAGCCTGACAGTCAACCAGAGGATGAAAATAAAGGTGCCTGGTGTCAGAAAGGACAGCGTGGAGAGAGAGGGACCAAAAGTCAGAGGGTAAAGACAGGTGGGGACCAGGCAAGTGGGCTGAGAGGAGAACCCACAGCAAACCAGCCCTTCTGGCTCCTTCCGGGCCCCATAAACAAATCATGGCCCAGCAGGGGCTCAGCAAAAACCGGAACAGATCAGAGAAATCCTGTGCCTTGGGGAGCCATGGGAGGGGTGAGTGTGGGCTGAACCTTGCTCTGTGAAGGGGGACTCAGCAGCACACCCCCCATCCCCCACTGCTACATGGACGCGGCTCGGGACGCAGCACAAAGGGAGGCGTGGGGCATGCCAGGCCCGGCATGGCCATGGCATGTCCATGGCTGGAGCAGGTCCGTGCCGAGCAGGGGGCTGAGGAAGGCCGGAAGTTAAATCGGGTCCGCCTCCACTCAGGGCCCTCCCACAGCTCACAGCCCACAGAAGAGGCACACGGGCACACAGCCGAGGGCACTGTCACCGCCAGGCTCACCTGGGCCTGCATCCCGTCACCGTTTTCTCCACCACCCGACACTCCTAGCCCCTTGCCTCCCCATACTCACTCTCACCTGTGGTGACCCCTCTGCCAGAAACACCCTTCCCCCCCCTTGCCCGGCTAACACTTCCTCCCTGCTACACCCCAGCTCGGGCATCCCCTCCTCAGAAAGGCTTTTCTGTGTCCTCATAAACCTGCTCACAGTCCTTCCCTGCAGGGTGACCATGAGAAGTGAGATAACGCACACGCAAATCCGGCCCTCACGCGGCAAGCACTCAGTGGTAGCAGGTCCTACTCTTACTGGGGGGGTCCTTGCCGCTGGCTGCCCCCAAAGCTGTGGTGTAAGTATCTGCTTATGGGTCCACCTCCCCCACCAGGCTGTGGGCTCTTTATGGGGAGGAACCGCATAGGACTCTCATTTTATGCCCAGCGCCTGTATGGCACCCAGTGGATGTCCAGGAAGTCCTGAACGAAAGAAAATAAGGTAGGTTTGAGCTGTGTTGGGAAGGGCTTCGAACGCCAAGCCAAAGAGTTTGGACTTCATCATGCGATTGCAGCGTGTGTATGATGCGGTCGAGGGCGTCTTCTGGCAGAGGTACGTGCAGGAGACGGGAGCCAGGCCCCCAGGAGTGCCATGGGAGTTTGGGACAGGACACCCTCTCGGGGACACGCGCAGAGCTTCTCAGGGGCCTCTACCAAAGTGAACAATTGTCATTTGGCACACAGAGCGCCCAGGGGTGGGAATCAGAAGGCGAAGATCTGCCATTAGCTCAGGGCAAGCCATCTTCCCCGCTGGGCCTCAATCTTTTGATCAATAAAATACAAAACAGGAGCATGCGTTGGTGTGCATGAGCCTGAACAGAGATGGGCTTTGCTGCTTCCTGATCGTGTCATCACACTTGGCAGGGGGAGGTCGCCACCCTACACTGGCTCTCAGGAAAGTACCGTGAACCTGGGGGAGGCTGCCAAACTGGGGCCAGTGGGCAGCTCACGCTACGTACCCACTGGGGAGAATCTAGATTTGCCACACCTTCTCATCGAGGAAGGTGTGGGATTCAGGCAGTGGACCAGACAAGCCACTCCAGGGGCCAAGCTGAAGGGCGGGCAGCTCTCTGAGCTCTGAGTGGCTCTGTGAGGCTCGGTCTCGTCTGTGCTTGGTACCAGCAGGAGGCTGGTGAACTTGTCTTGGCTGTGAAGTCCCGGTGGCAGGAGGGTCTTGGCCTCCCCTGTTACCCTGCAGCTCAGTTTCCAGCGGGAGCAGCGGGGGCCTGGGACCCCGACGCAGACCTAGCTCCTTCTCTCCAAGCTGCAATTGCTGTGGTTGCAAACGCGCTTTGAATCCAGAGGATTCAAGGAAGGAAAAGAAGGCGAACACACTTAGCTTATGCAAGTTGGGAATGTTCTCATCTGTTGGGAAAATACACAATTACCAAAAAGTCTCAGCAAAACCACAGAAAACCTGAGATGAGTCCAGGTGCCAAACCCACGGGAGGAGGAAGGCAGGCGCCCGGGTGAGCAGGGCTTGATAGCCTTCCCTCTGTTCTCTAGCAGGCCTCAGATTCATATTTTATTCTATTAATTTTTTTCATGTTTATTTATTTTTGAGAGACAGAGCATGAGCAGGGGAGGGGCAGAGAGAGAGGGAGACACAGAATCTGAAGCAGGCTCCAGGCTCTGAGCTGTCGGCACAGAGCCTGACGCGGGGCTCGAACTCATGAACTGCAAGATCATGACCTGAGCCAAAGTCGGACACTTAACCGACTGAGTCACCCAGGCGCCCCTGATTCATATTTTATTAATATGAAACAATTTTCCGTACGTGACCGACTTTGCTCAGTCCTGTGACCCCTGGCGCAGCCTGAAAAGAAAGTTATGTTTCTCAGCGGGGTGGGTGGGGGGCTCCCTGTAATTTGCCAAGGTAGCTGTTGGGACTGGGAAGCCACGCCCCTCTCCCTCTCTTTATGGCTTTTGCTGGAGCGGCTAAGGCCAGCAGGGGGGCAGTTTATCTCTTTACCCAGTCGGGCCTTGCAATTAAAAGCAGTAACAGTTATTGAACTGTCTCTTCCCGTGGCCATAATCTGTAATTCAAACCTTCATTTTCTCCCTGCACTTTTGGATTTGGCGGTGTGTTTTGGTTAAAAATACTTTGCATTTCTGTAAGTGGCTTTTGCAGGAGGCCACTTGGGAGTGAGGTCATCATCAGGGAAAATTCCTGGGTCAAATTTTCTGGGCCTTCTGGACCTGTAATCACAGAGACTCAGGGGTGGAAGAACGATGCCTCTGCAGCTTTTCCGTGGTGTCCCCGCCGGCTGGCCAGCCCTCCGGGCCCTGACCGTATACTTTTACTGATGGGTATTCATCACCTTTTAGAACAACACATACCATCTTTGGAAGATGAACTGAAATCTGTTTCCTGCCCCTTCTGACCGTTACTCCCACACCCCTCCATGGTGCACAAAGAACATAACTCTAGCTCTCCTCCCATGTGTAGGAGAGGAAACCAAGGCTCAGAGAGATAAAGTGAATTCCCCACAGCCGTGCAGTAATTAGACTCATGTCTACTTTGCCCCTGAGCCCTTGCTGGTGTCATAACAACTGGAGCTGGAGGCAGGGAAAGGGAAACGGGTCTTTGAGCAGAAATGGCGGAGGTGAGGGTCGGGGTGCTCTGGGAAGCCCCTAGAAGCAGGGCCCAAGGAACCTGCCGCCCCCAATTCGTGCTATGGCCTCATAATCAAGGCCTCTTGACAAGGGAACAATCCCAGGGTCCTGGGAGACTTTTCAACACTCTCCAGCCTGCACATGCCCCCCCCACAAACCCCATTCCGTTTCAGTGGGTGGAGCTGGGGGCTGAAAATGAGGCTCCGTGGGCGACCCACACGTGTCTGGTTGAGGAACAAGCCTCTGAGTAGAGAACAGCAGGAAATCCCAGGACCAATTCTTGTAGGTGTAAGATACAGAGGTGAATGTATGATCTTTGTACTGCTGTATAGTTAGTCCACTTAAGAATTAAAAAAAAAAAAAAAAAGATTAGAGTTGGAGGTGGGGCACCAGATCAAAGGGGCTGGGAGAGGATGTATGGTCTTTCTTGCGGCCACTTCTGGAGTAGATGGGTCTACGTGGAACACTCCCACAAGTTTGGGGGATGACGAGGGAGGCTTCAGCAGCATCCTGAGAGACGGAAGGCTGGAGACAGCGAGCGTGTGGGGGATGCACAGGGCAGGCCTCACTAGGTGGCGGCCATCACACCCCTCACAAGAGCAATGACAACAGTGAAGCCTCCCCACAGTGCCTGGCAGGACAGGTCGTGTCTGGGAGCACAGAGCAAAAGCCTCGCTGGTATTCGGCTCTGATGAATGTGTCCCTCATCACTCGGCCCAGGTGCCTTGCACCGGATGCTGGTGGCAATCAGTTGAAGGCGGTGTGTGTGTGGGGGGGTGGGGGGTGGGGGGCGGGTAGTGGCATCTCTGTACTCACGTTGCATCCAGTTTCCGCTCACTGGGCTGAGGAAGTTGGGGTAGAGGCCGAAGGGCTTGTCAATCTTCCTGAGGACCTTCCGGATGTTCCTGACCTGCCAAGATACAAACGCCAGATGCCCCTTCACTTTCTGGAAGGAGCCAGTGACTTTCAGCCGATGAGGACAGAGACAGCTTGTTTGGATCCACAGAGGAAACTGCTCCGAGGAGGCAGGAGGGAGAGCTTCGTAACCAACAGCAGGCCGCGGCCCGGAGGTGGCAAGACGGGGCACGGCAGGAGACGGCCACTGTGGGGTCTGGCCGCTGCCTCTGCACGGACCACTCTGCCTGGGGCCCTGCTAGGCCCCCACGCCCCCCTCACTTCGCCCCTTCCTCACTGTGCATCACTCTGGGGGATGGGCCTTTTCTGAAGGGGGGGTGGTTCCTATAAGTGATAGCAGCTCATGTGTAAGTGCTAGTAGGTAAAACTGCCTTTTTCGTGGGTCAGAAATGGTCAGACACTGGCTCTTTCATATGGTTCAGCCTAGGAATATGTTATTTTCTCTGACACCACAGGAACCATTCCAGAGGAAGGGCCTGGGCCCCTCAACACCCCCCTGCCCTACGAGGCATCTCAGGGTTTTCACGACAACACTACAACAGCTGGTAACATTTCTCAGTCCTTCCGAGCCAGGCCCATTATAAACACATTACCTCCAACCCTGAGAATAACCTTTGTGGTATTATCTCTGTTTAACAGATGACAAACCTGGGCCTCAGAGTTTCGGCGACTTGCCCGTGGCCACTCAGCTCATCAAGTGGCAGAGCCAGGACACGAGTCACGTCTTGGCCGACCACACAGAGTCGCCCCTGTGTCCAACACGGATCAGGGCAGGGACCGTGCAGCGCGTATAGCAGAAGCTGCCCTAGCTAGAGTGAGAAGAGGCGCGATTTGCCACCTTCGGGGCTACAAAGGGCGAGAAGCAGGAAGGCTTCATTCATCCCTTGGGGTCTGCTCTCTGGCAGCACAGGAAATCCTTCCAGCACAGAATCCAGCAGAACAGAAAGGCCCTCAGGGACGGTACTATATCATGCTCACAGATTTATCTACAAGACGAGGAGCAGGGAGAGCAGCAGCCTTTTAGCTGTCAGACCTTTCTTTCCAGGGGACAGCACTTTGCTCTACCACATGACATTTCATATCCATTTATGTTAGCGGAGTCCATTATGGGGGACAGGGATGTGCTTGTACCTGAGTTATTCTCGACTGTCCTGGTGGTGAGCAGTGAAGCAGGCTAAATTAGCTCCCCTGGAGGGTGCGGGTGCTTCTAGAATTTGGGCCAATTTGTTGACTGCCAATAATCGCCTCTGTGGGAGGCATGATTGGGGGATGAAAATAGCCAGAGAATGTAAATGTAGAGAGAGACAGAGAGACAAGCAGATGGACTTGAGGGGGGAAAGCCTGAAGCCTGCTATACTAATCTGGTCTTGAAAGAACGTGGGCTTCAGAGTCAGGAAGTCCTGGGCTTGAATCCTGGCTTTCTCCCTTACCAGCTGGATGACCCAGGACAAGTGACTTAACCTCTGAGTCTCAGTTTCCTCCTCTATAAAAAGGGGACAACAAGGGGACTCACCTCAGGGTTTGGAGGGGTGATTAGGGATACTATAAGGCACCCAGCACATAGGAGGTGCTCAGGCAGTGGTAGCTAGTGTGTCCAGACTAGCCAGGGACTAGAGCGAGCTCCCTGTCCCTCTCCATCATAAGCCAGTCACAACCTTCCCGGAGGAATTTGGCTCCATGGCAAAGGAAACACGGAGGCTGGGGGAGGCAGGGCTTGGAGGTAGGGAAAAAAGGATAGGAAAATAAGACTGATCAGGAAGTGGGATTCCACTTACTCCATGAACTTTCGAGGTGGGGTCCCAGGGTGGCAGAGTCCTCCCAATACAAGGGAAAAGCTTCTGAAGTGCAGGTCTGACATGACAGGCCATTTACGGGGGGCGGGTAGTGAGCCCCAACACAGAGGAAGTGATCAAGGGGCTGAAAAGCTCTTGAGCTCCCCGAGAATGCTCAGAGGGATTCCCACACTGAAAAAGCGCTTCTCCTACACCTGGCGTCAAAAGACACATGGGTGCTTATTGAAAATGCAGATTCCCGGCCTGAGGGGAATCCCAGAGATGTGTTTCCTCACAGGAGTGCAGGGTGATGCTCTGAGGCTGGATGGTGGACTCGAGACTGGGAGCCACCGGGTGGGGGCGTGAATCTTTGCTCTCCCCGTGCTCCTAGGACTCCAAGAGGCTAATATTCAGAGCAGGGAAGGCTTTGGGGGTGGGGGCCTCCAAAGGGTTCTCCTTGGAGGCGGGGCCTCATCTCCCTGGGCGGGACTCAGGAAGGGACAATTGCCTTGGGGCCCGACCGCCATCTGAGGGTGGCCATCTGAGGGTGGTATGTATACGCTTCCCCTCCTCCGGTTTGGGGTCAGACCCGGCGAGACACCTGCGGGTGGTGGGACTGCCACGGGCTGTAACGTGGAGGAACTGCGTCTTCCGGAGGGCTTCGCGGAGGGGCAGGAGCGGACAGCTGTCAGACTGGATGATAGCCTGGATGCTATAGCTCTCAGCACCCCCGTGGCCTCAGCCAGCCTGGCACCAGCGAGGGAGAACAGACGTGCGCCTCAGCTGCGGAGTGAGACCGCTTTGCCAGCCTGCTGACAGCATGAGCTAGGCGGGCATCTGGAAGGGAAAGGCAGGCAGATCTCACACGAAAAAGTTAACTGTCTCTGGAAAGGGGACTTTTGCAGCCGGTGGCCAATTCCTGCCAAGGCGAGCTGGTGCCTGGATTTCCGTTGCCGAACTTTCCCTGGGTCCGACGGCACCAGTGAAAACCTTCCGGCAGCCTCACCTCTTCCCTGCCCTGGCAGGGCCCTGATTACTCCCTGTGCTCACCTTCCGTGCCACCTGGCTTTGGGCACATGCACGGCTTCCACGAGCAGCCACGGGCCGTCTCAGCGGTGGCTGGTCGCCTTCCAGGTCCCCACCGGCCACCCTGCTCATCGCTGACCCACTTTCCTGTGGCGCTCCCGGTATGGAGAACAGGGAGGAGCTGGGAGAAGACTTGCCTTTTCTGCGAACACCTGGTTGCCAGAGAGCTCGGTGAGGTGTAAGAACTCCAAGTGCAAGGACCCGAACTCCGCCAGGATGCTGCTGCTCCCTGCCATGGCCCAGCCCCAGCTCCTGTTGGAGCTGCTGTGAAAAGACAGAAGCACCTGTCACCCCACTGTCTGTGAGGCTGGCTCCCATGCTGGGAGTGACAGGGATTGCTTAGTGGGGGATCCATCGATCACCCACTAGCGTCAGGCCATCTGCTCTCGGATGCTCCTCCCCGGGGGTCAGTATTGCCAATGGCCCCATTTTGTGGATGAGGACACTGAGGCCAGCGAACTGACCTGCTGCAGGTGATTTGAAGCCAGACCCGTCTGCCTGCACGACTCTTTGTTTCCATCGTCAAGCAGCCCCTGTGAGGCCTCTGGGCCCAAGGACGGGCAGCAGAGCTGTCTCGGTGGCCAAGACCTGGCCCCCAAGTCATGCCCAATTTACAGGTGAGATCGATCACAAAGACCCCACAGAACACGTTCTGTCCTCTGAAGGCAAGCCAACCGCTTCACAGTCAGTGGTGCTGCCTGTGGAGAGTAATGGCTGTGGCTGGGTCACAATGGGGGCAGATGAAAAGCAGGAACCCCTCCTGGCCCTTTCCCCCTCTCTCCCCACACTGTCAGTGCTGCCCAAGGGCACACAATGGCCCCTGCCTGGAATTCTGTGGAACCCATACCCATCAGGCAGGTGTCTCTGGCGTGCCCACACGCCTCGAGCTGCTGGATCCCGAGGTTAGGAACAAAAGACACAGGGGCTCTCGGAGCAAAGGTTTCCTCAGCTGTTGATCAGGCATGTCTCACGAACGTCTTAGAGAGATCCTAGCCTGGCCCTGTGACCTCGCTGGAGAAGGCTGTCGATTAACCGTTTCCAGGACCTGGGTGCTTCTAAGGAGGAACCGTGCAGAGTCTCAGGTAACCCTCCCATCTGCCCCTTTCACAGATGAGGACAATAAGGCCTGGGATGGTGATGTCACCCATTCTCGATCACAGTTAGGTGGAGCACCCGGGGCCCAAGGCTGGCCTGACGACAGAGCTCGTCCCAACCATCGTGTGGGCTGTCTCTCTTTAAATTATATGATAGTAAGTAAGGCTGCTGCCTTCCCAGGTGCTTTCACTTAAATCTCCCTGGCACCTGTAGCCAGGGGGCCAGGGTCAAGTTTGTTAGCTGAGTGGCTTTGGGCAAATCATCCCCTCCTTATGCACCTTAGTTCCTGCATCATCAAGCTGGGCAAGAGTAATTGGTCCCGGTCTCTGTTTCTAGGTCTTTTGTGGGGTGAAGAGGGAGGAGAAAAGTGCAGGGTGGGAGTGGCCTTGGGCAAGCTGCTGCTTCTCCCTGTGCCTCAGTTTCCTCATAATGTATCATGATGATCTTTCCTGTGGGACAGAGCAGCGTGGAGTGAGTGCCCCCTATTTGTAGGGGCTACAAGGTACAGGCTGAGGGGGGCTGGCTCTGCCCTGGCCTCCGAAGCCCCTCTGCTTCCTTGCTGGGATAGCTGTGCCTCCCCAAGAACTGGGCTCTGTCTCTCTGTCTCCCCAGGACAGGACCTAGGGAGGCAGGCGTGGGAGAAGATGGGTTTAGGAGATCATGGTTTGCCATCTGAGGGACACTCCTTTTCCTGGGGTGGGCTGGGGCTTTTCTGAGGCAGCCCCTCTCCTCTCTAAACTCCATTTTCCAGCCTGGATATAGTTTCTGAAGTCAAATTCATCAGTCTCAACTTCCAGAAACAAAGGGAGGACTCCAGTGGCCTCCATAAAGACATGACCACTGGTCCCTTTTTCCTGTCTCCACCTCCTTGGTATTTCCCTGATTTGGAGGCAGGAGGCAGATCGGGAGGGATGGGTTGCATAGAGAGGGGAGACTCACTCTCGGATAATAAATAAAACAGCTTCTGTTTATTGAGCCACTAAAGATACCGGGCCCTGGGTCAAGCTGTTTGCATCTTTACTTCATTTAAACCCCACAAGGTAAAATACCATTATTCCCAATATGCAAAGAGGAAACTGAGGCTCAGAGAGGGAAGTAAGTTACTGGAAGGTTGGAGCCGGGAGGTGGTGGAGGCGGGATTCAGACTGGGCTCTGCACATCCCCTAACGGTCTCCCACCCAGATGACCCCACATCGACCCAGAGGGAAGGGGAAGGTGTCCCTTCTCTGTCCCTTTTCCTTCAGGCTAAGTGAGACTTCTCTTTCCAGCTTTCTTAGTGGGAGCCGTGGGTACCCACAGAGGGATTCTTGAATAATGGATGTTTCCTGCCCTCGCAGAGAAATTCAAGGTCAAAAAAGCCGCCAGTCACCCCCTCCCCCGTCTTTTGTTCTCATTTGCCTTCACATGAGCCTCTCCTTCCTCTCCCCTCCCTCCCAACAATTACCCTCCCGAGTGGGCTTCCTGCAGCGGAACCAGCCTGGCAGACAGGCACACAAGTGCCGGGCAGAGGCGGGCAGTGGGCGGTCGCCTTCCCTCTCCCCTGCCTGCCTTCAATGCCGGATCCCTCAGCACCCGGCCAGGCGACTTCGGGCTGGTCGGTTGATCTCTCTAGACCCCAGTTTCCTCATCTGTTAAATGACAGTACCCACACCTCATAGAGTTATTGTGAGTTATAAATTAGGCATGCAATTGCTGTCATTTTTAACATTATGCAATCATGCACATATAAATTATGTGTTTGTAGTTTATTAAAATTATTGCTCGTTTGAGTGACTGAGTTCCTGATGGGTGCCAGGCAGCTCTAGCACCTTATCTTATCTTCACAGCCAACCTCAGAGGTAGATCCTGCGATTCTTATTTCAGACTCAGAGAGGGGGAGACACTTCTCCAAGGTCACAGAGTAAGTGACAGAAATGGTAGCGTTGAATCCGAATCCAAATCCAAATCCTAGCTACCGTGTGCCCCAGCTGCATGTATTCTAGGCAGCATCCAGAGACCAGAAGGCACGTGGATCAGCCCTGCGAGGCCACGGGCTCACGGAAGGTCTGCCCTCTGCCCCGTCCCGGTCTCTGAAGCCTGCAGGTGCAGGTGCAGCCTGTGTTCTCCCCCCTGGGGGAAGGGTTGCTCATCAATGCCCCTCCCCAGCATGGCAGAAACTCCCGCGTGTCTGTGCGTGTCTGTGTGCGCGCTCACGGGTCTGGTATAATTGTTCACTTTGGAGCCAGACAGACCCGGATTCCAACTTCACTCTACTGCTGTGTGACCTTGGGTAAGTGACCTCACCTCTCCCAGCCTCGGTTTCTCCACTGGTGAAATGGGGTCCGTGAGGTTGAAAAGAGAGAATGCATATCATGTGTTCACACTGCGTGTAGCACACAGTGACATGCTCACCAAACACTAGCACTTATTAAGGTGTGTATGTGTGTGTGTGGCAGGGGTGTGCGAATGGAAGTGTTTGTGTGTGAGTGTAGGGACGCTAGAGAGGGTGACAGGCGAGGTTGCGTATCTCCGCCTGTATGATTTGGGGGGGGCGGCAGTTGAGTGTGGCACAGAGATTAGTCCTTGGACTGGCCACTGCCACTCAGAGGGTTCAGTGGTGCCCGCAGGTCACAGGTCACAGCTGTCCCTGCCTCTGCCTCCCAGGCAGGAGGAGCAGTAACGCTCACTTCGGGCGGGGCCTAGTTCCGCACCCCTCCTGCTGGGACCCCGTCTGGCCCTTCCTCATAGAGCTGCCCACAGCGAGCCCTGCCCGGGGCAGGGACAGCAGCGTGTGCCCCAGCTCTCACCAGCTGGCCCTCTCCAAAGCGCAAACTCAGCGCCACGCGGGCCGGCCGTACTCATCCCTGACATTCCCCCGGGGTGGAACAGGGATGCATTTTTAGCAACAGACTCTCTTACCCAGAAAATGAAAGGGAGGAGTTGCCAGGAAATATGCATATACATACATATGTATACAGCACTGACAGCATGCAAATAGCCTAAAACTAAATGCATTTTCTTAATCAGAAATGTCAGGATCTGTGTCGCATCCGGTCCCGGCTCTGAGGGACAGGGGTAAGGCAGACAGCCCTGCAGGGCTGTGGTTGCAGAGCTTGGGGGCGCGCAGTGCCACGCACAGAGGAGGGAAGGACGGCGAAGCTAAGGTCCTATCCCAGACTCAGGCAGCGAGGCCGGGGAGCTAGCCCTGGGAGAGAGAGCCCCTAAGATACTGTGTTTGTGTCTCCTCCCTGACGGCTGGCTGCGTTTCTCCAGGATCGGTGTTTGTGGGAAAGGGATCTGAGCAGAGCTCCAAGGGCCCGGCTCTGAGACATCAGCCCCGGCACTGAGGACGGGATTCAGTTGGCCCTGAGGGCCCCTCTGTGGCCTCTGCTGGGATTTATGTGATGTCACACCCCAGGAATGTTTTCTGATCAGACAGTAAGTGAAGTGGCAAAGCAGTGTATGTGTCCCTTCTCTTTTGTGAGGCCCCAGGCAGGCGGACCAGAAGAGTGGGACCTCCCCGGGACAGAGAGGAAGCCGACATGCGACCAGAGCCCAGAGCCCCTGCCTCCGGTGAGGCGCCCTCCTTCCCTCCCGGGCAGCTGGCTGGAGCCACTGCTGGATTGAGAGTCCTGAGGTAAGACGTCACTTCAGGGGGCACCTGGGTGGCTCGGTCAGTTAACTGCCCGGCTCTTGGTTTTGGCTCAGGTCATGATCTCAGGGTTCATGAGTTTGAGCCCCACATTAGGCTCTGTGCTGATGGTGCAGAGCCTGCTTGGGAGTCTCTCTTTCCCTCTCTCTCTGTCCCTCCCCTGCTCTCTCTCTCTCTCAAAATAAATAAACTTAAAAAAAAATCTTTCAGTTAAAAAAAAAGACATCACTTCAGGAGAGGGAACAGGAAGTCTGGTGAGGTGGACTCGGGGTTCTCGGAGAACCTCGCGAACGGCCCCAGGGAGCTCCTGGGTGCCTCCTACAACATCTCCCAGGGGTCTGCTCCTGCAGCGCGGGGGGGCAGCATGGGTCCTGCCTGAGGGAGGGCCAGGCAGGTGTTCAGAGCAGAGCTTTCAGTCTGTAACAAAATGGGTTGGAATCTTAGCCCCAGTTATATTAGCTGTAAGACTTTGGGCAAGTTACTTTTCCTCTCTGAGACTCTGTGTGAATAATGGGGTCATATAAATATCTGCCCTCAAGATCCTGCCTTCAAGAAGCTCCCAGGCCAGCAGGGAACAGGAAGAGGCACGCGACGAGGCTGTAAGGAAGCAAACGAAGTGCCTGGAGGCCAGGAGAGGCTGAAAGGCTCCTGGCTTGATGGCACAAGTGGCATGTGAGCCAGGCTTTGCTGGCCAGGGAAGCTGGGAGAGGAGGGCAACCGGTGGAGGAACAGAGTGAGCAAAGGCAAGACAACGGGGCACACGGGGGTCCCCAGGAGCCAGACTCATGCTCGTGAAGATTCACACATCATGAAGCTGGCTCGCCATTAGTCCTCTGGACTCTGACCCTGTCCTTTCCCCTCTTTGGGTCTCAGTTGCCACACCTGGAAAGTGAGTGGATATAAACACGCTCCCGTCCCCACGAGAGGGAAGGGTAGCAGCGCGGAGGGGGGCAGGTAGGCACCCCACGGACTCTGGAGCTGGACCCAGCTGCAGCCCCTGCTCTGCTCTTCTCTAACTGGACCACTCAAGGTCCCCTCCACTCGGGCATTCTGTGACTTAGTGACTACCCAGAAAGTCTCAGGTTCACACACTGAATTAAGCAACAGATCAGGAAGCAAAATCATGGAAGCAGCCAATAAGAATCAACGTTTTAATACCGAGCCAGTAGAACAGAAGCATTACCGGTGCTTTCTGTGACTAGTGGAACCACATGGGAGTTTTCTGCTCTTATCTAACACTTTTGGTATAATCCACATTATCTGCAATGAGAAGTTATTATTTCTAAAGAGGGGGAAATTCCAATAAGAATGATCAAAAATGGAGCTGGAAGTCCTGGGTTTGTGTCCTGGAATGGTCAGTCGGTTACTGGCTTATGTGACCTTGGCCAGGGCCTTCAATCCTTGGAGACTGAGCTTCTGTGACCTTGATGCCCCCAGAAGCCCTTCTGGGTTCTGACACTGGGTTCCTGAGACCCAGCCCTGCTGGGGCCAAGGGTGGCAGTCGGCAGACCAGGGGTCCCTCTGCTCAGAGTCTCGAGACTCCCTAGCAGTTTGGGGCACCTCCTCATGGCAGGAGGGTGTGATGTGCCTATTGGCTGCTGACCCTAGCTGGGGAGGGAAGTGAATGGGGTACACCCGTAGGGCGGTGAGTCAAGGCAGTGTTGGGGGATGATCACAGAACAGCTGCCCCTCCACACCTCAGGAAGATCAGGTCTTATGAAACCTAAGCCCCAGGTGTGGTGACAAACACCGGCCCTGGAGAGTCCTTGGCTAAGGCTAACCTCCACTGTGCCACTGGCTGGCTGTGATTCCCAAGGTGGGTACTGTCCTCTCCCGGTGCCTCAGTTTCCACACGGAAGCAGCCAAAGCCAGAAGTGGGAAACCAGAAGATGTCCTACCTTTTGAAGTTCACAACACCTTTTGGGATTCCCGTGGGGGTGTTGAAGGCGGGCAGGAGTTTCTCTCCCAGCTTGATGGCCTTGATTCGGAACACCTGTAAAGGAAGAAGCATGGGGCATCGTGAACGGGGCTGGGTGGGCGCCATCACTTCGAGAAGCTGCTCCCGCTGGCGGATGAACCCAGGAGCTGCTGGCTCGGAGTGGGAGGTGGTGCTGTGTTAGGCTCTGGAATCAGACAGCCTTGGCTATGAACCCGGCTCCTCGAGTTCCTGGTGACGTGCCCTTAGTCGAGGCACCTCTCTCCGAGCCTCGGTTTCCTTTCTCACTCATAACACAAGGCCACTACCGCCTTCCTCAGAGGCTGTTGGGAGGAATGAAGATTAGGTAATAGTTGTAAAGTCCTCACGGCAGTGTCGGGACTCTGAAGGCTCAGTGATTCCAGCTGTGCTCCGGGTGGCCACCGGGAGGATGAAGTAGCCAGGGCCGCCGTCACCAATGGACCAGGACGCCACGGGCTGGGTGCGGGGGAAGTACGTTTGGACAGGGTGTGAAGAGCACTGGATTAGGAGTCCTGCCCCGCCCCAGGTTCAATCCCTGCCTCCCAATTTGGCTGCTGTGTGCTTCCCAGCAAAGCACTGCCGTCCCACGTGTAACACCAGGGGTGGGGGGCTGGGGCCTTTCCCCCTTGACATTCTGAATCTGCCCACGGTTCCCATTTTTTAGATGGGAATGAACGGAAAAGGTGAATGGGGGTCCCAGGCCTCAGGGCCCTGCGGGAGGCTCTGACCCCTTCAAACTGTTCTAATTCAAAAGCACCTGTGACTTTCTGACGCCACAGTTTCCCTCTTAGGAATTTATTCTAACTAAATAAGTAATGAAGGATGTTGTAAAGATTTAACTTTATTTCAAGGGAAACATGGGAAACATGAGAATATTCTAAATATCAAACAATAGGGAAGTGGTTAAATTATGGCTTGTCCAGGCAATAGAATACCGTGCAGCCACTGGCATGATGCAGATTATTTAATAGCAAAGAAAGGGGTTCCAGTTCATTAAAAGAAAAATATACTTTGAAACAGTGTAATTCAAAGTTAGTAAAAATTACATGCACACGGATGCGTGAGAAAGGGTTGGGAAGGAAATACACTAAAATATTAACAATGGTCTCCTAGGGGTAGGGGGTAGGCTCGTGGAGGAATTTTGCTTTCTTCATTTGGCGTATCTCTATTTCTGTGCTTTTTTTCATAATAAAAACAAGCCCACAGTAAGTAGTATTTATTTTTTAAAACGTGACTATTCCGGGTGGAACAACACACGTTTCCTTTCATTTCCGGAGCTGGACCTCCTGAGTGTTGCAAAACAAAGTCATCTTGAGTTCCCAACCCCAATATGCACAATATATGGGCTGAGGCAGCTGTGGAGGGATCGCTGCGGGGCAGTTTTTGCCGGATCCGGCTGGGATGTGGCAGAGAGGCCTCGGAGGGCAGGTGTGGTTGTTGCTGGGGAGTGGAGGGGTGGGAAGGGAAGAGTCACATGCGGGGCCTGGCAGTGATGGGGACAGAAGAGGATAGTGTCCAGTGCCAGACAGAGGGTCCCAGAAGTGGGCACAGGGGCCAGCCACACCACAATCCCCGAGGAGCTTGTCTAGGACCCAGATTCCAAAGCCCTCTGCCCCAGAAGCCACCGGTTCAGCAACAACAAAGGGCTCTCCTTCGAGGCTCCTGACATCATCACTTGACCCCTGGGAGGCTGAGCACTGAGGCACAAAGGAACCCTCCAGAACCTGAACCCGAGCCTGAGGCTCCAGGCAGCCGACTGGCTGTCTTCTGCCCTGAGGACTCCTAGAAGATTTCTTCTGAAGTGCTCTTAGGAGCACGTTATCACAAACCCCTCTGTGGGCTTGATTAATTTGCTAGAGTGGTTCACAGAACTCAGGAAACATTTTACTCACTGGATTACTGGCTTATTATAAAAGAACAGAAGTCAGGAAGAGTCAGATGCAAGTGATGCAGAGGGTTAAGGTATGGGGAAAAGGGCATGGAGTTTCCATGCTTTCTCCAGGTGGGGCGCTCTCCCCAAATCTCCTGGTGCTCAGCCAACCAGAAGCTCTGTGACCCAGTCCTTTTGGGTTTTTATGGAGGTTTCATCACATGGGCAGGGCCAATTAAACCACTGCCAACTGGCTACCGATTCAGCATCCAGCCCCTCTCCTGTCCCCGGAAGTCAGGGTGGTGGGACTGAAAATAACTACCCTCTAAGTACAAGGTTTTCCTAGCAACCAGCCTCTATCCTTTGGTGGGGTCCAAAAGTCACCCAATTAACACAACAAAAGACATATTTATTGCTCTCATCACTTAGGAAATTCCAACGGTTTTAGGAGCTCTGCCAGAAGCAGGATGCAGACCAAAAATATATATTACTTATTATAAAGCACAATACATCGATGTGTCAGTGTCTCTACATGACCTTTAATCCTTGCAACCGCCTTGTGGGGAAGATGTTGACCACTTTGAGGATGACAAAACTGAGTCTCAGAGAAGCAATTTGCCCAAGGTTGTGGAGCTACTGATACCAAGCTGCCTTTCCAACACAGAGAGAGAACACAGAGCTATATGGCTGCAGACAGCCATGGTAAGCAACAGGCAGGGCCCAGAGGTTCCAGAACAGAGGTGAGAGAGGCCAGCAAGAATTACATTCTGTAGAGTGGAAAGGTGTCTGGGCTGGGAGTGAGAGCCCAGGTTTGGATCTTCCCACTTAGCAGCTTTGTGACCTTAGGTGAGCCACTTACTATCTCTGAGCACTATAACTGTGTGCAACGGAACTAACTGTACATGTGCCCCGGCTGTTTCACAGGGTTCGTCCGGAACTCAAACGAGAGGATGTATGTAAGTGAATGGGCCATGTGAACTTGAAGAGCCGTGCAAACATCACCTGGAGTGGCTGTCGGCAGGCTTGCTATTCTCCTGTGGGTCTTGCGGGGCTGGTTACCCAGAAGGGGACTCTCCTCCCCCAGGTTTCCTCTGCAGCAAGGCAAGGCCGCAGCCCAGAAAGGGGCTGCGGTCTCCGGCACCATTCCACAAATACTCCTGGGATATTTGAAGAATGGAAAGCCCCACTTCACAGGCACCCACTACGTGTGAGACCAAGGACAGAGAGGAGGGAGGCCCCAGTCCGGTGCAGCTGAGCCCTGGTCACAAGGAGTGACACTGGGCCAGGCTGCGTGGGGGCTACAACTCAGGCCTGTGGTGGAAAGGCCACGGGGTCACGAGCTGACCCAGCACAGCCCTCAGGGACTGCGACCTGAGCACATTCCTTCTAAGTCTCAGTTCCTACATCTGTAAATAGATGAAGACCCCCACCTCATGGGGTATTTGGGGATCAGTGAGACTGGGCTCATGTGGCACAGTCTCTGGGAACAGAGAGGGATCAGCAGGGCATGGCTAGAGGACAGGGGCTGTGCCCATAACCTCAGGAGCCTGTCTATTCAGGATTCTGAGCCACATGGGGCTCCCTGGGCTTTGGGAACTATGTCTAAGTCACAGGCACTCCTGTCCACACCTCACTGTCCAGTCTGCCTCCTGGAGAGTCAGACTGATGATCCTTAAAGTGAGATGGGGAAACTGAGGCAACGCCACGAAGGGGGGGGACTGCTTTATACGCTCCTTTTCCTGCTTCTATTCTTGCCAGGACCTGCACCTGCCTTACACATGCCTCATAGTACAAATAATGTAGCCCTCCTTGCAAGGGTCAAGGAGTTAACGATTTCTTTGAAGTCTTCCAGCATGACAGATAGCATCAAGCGAATGACCAGGCAAGAATGAGCGGGTGAGGCTGTCCTGTGCATATTCCAGACAGTGACGCTAGACATCTCAATGCCAAGACCCCCGACTCCAAGGAGTAAGTGACTTATGGAGGACACCTGGCTCCTTGTCCTTGCTCTGACCAGTTTCTGGGTATCTGAGAGGGCATGTACATCAGACCACAATCCTCAGTAAAAACCCCAGACCCCAACCAAAGACAAGACTCCTTTTCCTTTCCAAGTCTCCCAGATGCTCTGTCTGTACCTATACTCGCCCTCAGTCTTCTGCTCTCACTTCCTCTTGGCTTGTGTTTGATTCCTACCCTGCATGAAGCCAAGGACCCTCTTGGCTGGTCCTGGGGCACCTCCCCTCCTCTGGGTCCTCAGACCCAGCCAGACTACATCACTAGGGAGCCAAGGCCTCAGATAGGTTTTCAGAGCCAGGATACCCTATGAGGAGGGTGGAGGCTGGGTCAAGCATCAGGACTGAGGGGCACCAGCTCCTCCCTTAATCGCTGGCCCCTCAAACTGACCCCTGAGAGCCCTGAGCTGCATGGCTCCCTCCCCTGTCCCTATCTATACGCTATGGCCACCTTCCACAGCCATGAGTGGCAGGGAGGCTGCGCAAGTGCCTGGAAGAACAGGGTGCCTTTTCTGTTCCATGTCATTTTCCTATCCTAGGGTTTTCAAATACGATTCAGGTTTTGTGTGGCTCAAAGCCAAGGGATCCCAACCACACTGGTTTGGAGACAAATTGGTACAAGTGGTAATCTCTGCTGAGGAGATCAGGCTTGATGGAGAGGCCCGAGGTGACAGGAAGTAGAGTGCACCTGTTGCCTCTGAACCCTTGGTTGCAGCTGACTTCCTCAGACCCCACCACTGGAGGTTAGCAGGGATTTTTTGGTGGCTCTCCCCGCGGCAGGGGCAGGGATGATATTGTCTCAGGGTGGACAGAGCAGGAAGAAGGGCAGGGAAGGGAAAGGGCCAAGGCCAAGGCATCTAACCCCAGAGCAGCGGTTGTGCTGAGCAGCGTGACCCCTCTGGGTAACAGGGAACACAACTGATCGATGATGACCCATGGCTGGGGACTTGGCCAGCCTCACCCCCCGATACTTGGGCTGCACTTTCATGGGACTTCTCGAAGGGAGGAAGAGCCTCCTATTTCTACAGAGCTCTGTGGTTTTCAAAATTCTCTTGTAGCACGGAGAATATGGGCTTTGGAGCTGGTCAGCTCAGGGTCAACTCCTATCCCTCCCGAACCATCTCACAAGGGCTCTGTGAGTCCATCCCCATGGTGGGGAAGGAAGCGAGGCCCAGGGGTGGGGGAGGACTTGCTCAAGATCACAGGCAGGTGTGGTGTGGGGATGAGACCCAGGTTTTCTGACTCCCTCCCTGCTCAGGGCTCTGTCTTCTCCCCACACTGCACAGTCCACCCTCTGGAAGCCAACACAGCTTGCCTGGGGCTGAGGCCTTGCACTTCGGACATGAGACCATCCCCAGTGGCTGCCCCATCTCCCTGTTGCCCCTTGAGACCTGCAGCTGACCTCTGGCCGGTGGCTGGCACCCGGAAGGGGAGGGGGAGCGGAGGAGTGGCTGTGGAGCAGGACAAGGCTGAGGGGCCCCAGGGGTGGAAATGGCGAAACAATGGTCTTAGCTTTCTCAATGCTGAAAACTAGCACCTGCAAAAACCAGTCCAGCAGCTCTACAAGCCAGTGCTGAGCCCAGACTGCTGGGTGCTGTGCTAGGAGCTACAGGGCTGGTGTGAGTAGACTAGTCATCATCCTTGGAGAATTTACTAGCAACTGTGGGAGCCAGCGGGGCTCACCTGGGCAAGAGAAGGGAAACATCAGATGAAACATGAGAGAGAGAGCCTGCAGGTGGCACCGTGGAGGCTGGGCGGACATGGGCAGCCCCAGGCAAATCCCCCTGAATCCCTGCTTCCTCACTGGTGACGTGAGGGAGTGGGACTGGATGTTCTTTAAAGCCTTTTCCCACCTGGATGGTCCAGGGTCCTCCAAGGGCCAACTTACCTCTTCTCCCGTCAGGTAGAAGGCTGAGAGGAGTCCCCCGATGTACCGGATGTTCACCTCAAACAAGGATGCTTCTCCACTCTGCAGGGCAGCGGGAAAGGGGAGGGCAGGGGCGGGGGACACTTGTGAGGTGCCTGCAGGGCTCCCAGGGACAGCCAGGTCCTCGAGATAGGTCACTCTGGCTGCAGCCCCCCACCCCCCGTTGATCTGGCCATACTTGTGCTGGGCTCCGGGGCCTCGCTGGGTGGTGGTTTTCGGAGCAAAAGTTGAGAGGCATCGACACCTGCTTGGCAGGCCACCACAGCTCGTTGACAGCATTGCAAATAAACACCAGGTTTGGCTTTCTTCCCCAGCCCTTGCCGGAGGCCATCAGAGCAAAGTTCTGCCTGGCTGTTCTCCAAGGAGCTGGAGAACTTGGTGGGGAGCTGTGGGCTGAAGATTAGCCTGAGGGGAGGCAGATTCTCTAGTCCAGCCACCTCCCCTTCCTGAGGGAACTCCTGGCCTAGCTGGACGGTAGGGCGGCCATTCCTTGGGGCGGCAGGGGGAAGGGGAAGGTTCTCCCAGGAGGTTTTGGGGCAAATGGGACAAAGCCGAGGCTGAGAGGGAGGGGTGCCAGAAAGGTACTTGTAGGTAATCAGCAATCCTCAGCCTCAGCTCTGTAGCCCTCAGGGCATGTCCACACTTGCCTCAATCGTTGTTTTCTTTCTTAGGTCTGGATTGCGAATCAGGGGTGTTGGGGCACCATGCCAAGGACCAGATCTAGGTTAAAATCCCACCTCGGCCTCTTACTTGGCTTTGGGACTTTGGGCAAGATATTTAGCTTTTCTCTGCCCGAGGTTCTTCATCCTGAGCAGGTGGCAACGGGGCGCTGAGTGGTACAGGTGAGACGTCCGCCCGGCGCCCACACGGTGCCTGGCGTGGCTCCCTAGAGGGGTCTGCTATTACCATCCCTGCCCCCCCCAGCGCTCCCCACATCACTGTCCTTTACTGCCGACAACAACGATGACTGTCCCTTTATCTGGGAGAGCTTTTCCACTGACACAGCACCTGCAAAGCTCTTCTCTCTTTCAGCCTTACAGGGCTCCGCGAGGTTTCCGTTCCCATTTTCCAGGTGAGAAAGCCAAGGCTCAGAGAGGGGATGTGACCCCATCTTGCTTTCTTCCAAGGACCCTCCCTAACCTGCCCCCGCCTGTTTGAATGTCCCCAGGCTCCCCGAACCTGCCAGCACCTGGCACCATAGGCAGCTGCCTGATGCCCATTCTCTATCCACTATCTGCACAGGGACAGGGTGGGCCTATGAAGATACCCCTTCCTTCTCCCACCTTCTCCCATTCCATACGGTGGGAAATGGGAGGATTCTGACCTTCTCACGCAGACTACCAGAAGGCATAACATGCCTCAAAATAACCTTGATGATGACGAGAAGGAGGAGGACACCCCCTCGCATCCATATCATTCTTGACCGTGTTATAATGCTTGTTGTAACCCTCCATGGTAGTTAACTCTCACAACAAGCCCGTGAACTAGTCATTGTCATTGTTACTATCATCCGGATGGCTCCTCAGCCTCTCACCTATCTCTAGAGGGCGGCATGGAGTGAGCTGGGGGCTCCAGGTTAGAGCGGCTCAGAGCAGATACACCACTTCTCCCCTCCTGTTGCTACTGTTCTGTGTGACAGATTCAACCCTAGAAGGGACTTCCTGGGTGCCTGCCACCTCCCACGGAGGGGAAGGAAGGGTCGTTGGCTGTCTTCCCTCCCAGGGGACAACAGGTTGGTAAATACTCCTGGACTGGCCAGAGCTCAACGCCACCTTGAGGCTGGTCTTAGGAGAGGGGGGCTCAGCAGAGAGGGCAGAGCCCCAGTTCCAGGACTGCTCTGCTGTGCAGCTTGGGGCCAGAGTCTCTGGGTCTCAGAAGTGACCGGGTGGAGCTGGCCACTGCCCTTCCGGACCCCTTCTGGCTCCAACACCCCAAGGGTGTCTGACTCACCACGTTCAGGTGGAAGTTCTCTTCAACCCAAGCCTTGGCCTCCTGGAACTCGTCCTGCAGCTCCATGAGGTAGAGGGTGTCTAGGGAGTCAATGATGGTTGCCCCGCTGAGGCCTCCTGTAGGCACAGAGATCGGAGGCATGACCCAGGCTCATTCCTGTCCTTTCCATCCCCAGCCGCACACGCTACCATTCTCCACGCCCCCTCTAAACGCCTAGGCAGGTTCCGAGGCCAAGGCTGGCCCAGGCACGATCCAGGGAGGCTCCAATACCACCAGCCTTTGAAGGGGGTCCAGGAGCAAGCGTCCCCCCTCCGCCCACCCCAGGCTGCTTCCTCCTCGGGGCAGTGGCCGGGGGCCAGCCGCCTGGGACACCAAGTTCACAGGCCGAACCACTTCCCAGACCTCAGTCCGCCCATATCTGCCAGCAAGCCAACCATCAGTGCCAGTCAGGCGCCCACCACTTTTCTGTGACACTGGGGAGAGGGTGAACTGGCATTTCATTTACAAAACCTTAACATGCCAGTCCTCTGACTTTTCAATTCTATTCCTTGTTTTATTCTAAGGAAAGAAAAAAAAATGTTCACAGATATTTATCTGGGAAGGTATTTATTGTTGCAGTACCATATACAATGGGGAAAAGTTGGGAAAAAACCTCCAAATCCAACAATAGGGGATTAGTTATATAAATTGTGGCTCAAACATAAAATAGGACTATGGAGCCATCCATGCAGGTGACGTAGGCCTGTGTTTATTGGGGAGATACCCGTGGGATCTGTTAAGTTAAAAAATGTAGGTTGCAAAAAAACAAAAACAAAAACAAAAAACCAAACACAATATAATTTCTTTATTGTATGCCAAATGTGGATGAGCTTACACAGAACTAAGTCTGGCAAGATGTGATTCAATAGTTACCTCCCGAGTGCTGGGATTACAGGTGCCTTTTGACTTCTTCGGCTCATGGATTATTTTTATAACCAGAAACCTACTTCCATTTGGGAAAAAAAAGGGGGGGGGGATGTTGGGCAAAGAAACCAAACAAATGCACAAACCAAGGGTTTTGTGGCCACTCTAGGATGGTCAGTCCAGAAAGCGCAAGTTCTGAGGCCTGGCCCCTGCTACTGGGCCTTAGAGTCTTATCCTGGGGAGTAAGGGCTGAGATAATGGTGCAAAATATCGCAGCTCTCCACACCACGGGCTGGGCAGGAGAGTGATGTGGAAGGCCTCCCCACGTGGCACAACCAGAGCCTGAGTGTAGAGTCCCATGAAGGAAGAAAGGAGGGAGAAAGCGATGTGCCTGGGGCCATCTGGAGGGCTTCCTGTAAGAGACAGCCGCCTCCTTTAAAGTAAAGTAGCAGCAAATCCTTTAGATACTGGCATGTAGCTCAGGAGGACTGACGGTTCCGCCTTGAAGAGGCTCAGTGAGGACCGCAGGCTCCACCTCCCCACTGGAGGAGCTTTGGAGCGCACAGGGCTGAGCCCCACTTGAGTCTGAAGCACGAGCTCGGGCTTTGCGGGCACACCTGCATTCAGAGTCAGCCTCTAATCTCCTTAATTAGCGCTTCTCTAACTACTCACTTGTGTTGATTTTGCAGGCAGAGACTCCTGAAACTCAAACCACCACCTTCCTAGGCCTGGAAAAGGATGAGAGGGAGATCAGGAGAAACTGGGAGAAGGGTAAAGCTGGAGGCTTTAGAATCTGCTTCCAGAAGCAAGGGCTCCCCAGTCCAGAGTCAGGCATCCCAAGATGGTTTTGGTATTGGGGATGAAGTGAATTTCCAGAATGTCAACTCCTCCTACGCTGAAGGATTGGTAGGAAAATACCCAAGTCAAACAAAGTTGATCTTTCCTGGTTTATGCTGGCTGCTTCCCTTGTGGTTGTCAATGGCCAAACCCGGTTCACAGGGACGCTTTACTGTCAGATGAAGAGGCAGTGGGGCATGGGAACGCCCATGGGCCCGAGATGCACAGATGCCGAGATGCGCCCGGCCACGGAGCACCAGCTGGTGTCCATCCTCTTGGCTCTGAAACTACGGCCCCCTCCTGTTACACCACAGGGCCTCACACCGGATTTTTTAAGGGCCAGAAGGGATTTTTAAGATCCCACTGCCCCGCCCCTAAATTTCATAGAGGGCCCCCAGAGAGGGGTTGGGACATACCCAGGATTAGATCAAAGGCAGAGCAGAACCCAACTTCTCTCAATTCCTTGTGAAAACAGTTGGATCTGATTGATAACCCTGCCCTATCCCTCCAAGGGACAGGAGGCCGCTCTGACCAGGGAGGGCTTGAAGAGAAGCCCAAGGCCAAGGGGACGAGACCCAGGGTGTCTGATTTCTGAATCCCGCCCTGAGCTGCCCAGTGTTTTTATCCCAGGGGCCCTCCTTCCCTGGGCTGAGCCTGAGCTGAGAAGCCCAAGGGTCTAGGCTGGGCCAGAAGGGCAGCCAGGGCTCCTCGTGACCAGCTCTCCTTCCCAAATGCTCCGGAGGGCCCGGCTGAGAAGGCAGCTCACTAAGGGAGCTTTTGGCAAAGTTCTGCCCGGCTCTCAGGTTCCTGTATCCTTCCTCGGTTGACCTCTCACCCGGGCCCCCACCTACCACACAGCCGGCTGCGGGCCAGCAAGGCACTTATTGGGAAGCCTTTCATTCCCGGCCAGAGGTTACCCAGCGGCCAGGCTGGGCCAGAGAGAAGGCCCAATCCCGAATTCAACTCTATCTGTACCTGCAGCCGGCCTGGGGCAGCTCCCCAGGGGAAAACACACAACCCTATTCAGAGAATAGGTACTCGATTTAGACGCACAGAGCCGAAGGGGGACAAAAAGGCAGGCAGCCAGCTTGAAAGTTCCACTGGCCTTGGCCCTGAGGCAGGTTCCAGGTTGGCTCACTCTCCCACTTCTAGCTCTGAGAGCTCATTGTGCACAAAGGACACCTCCCCCTACCCTCCCCCCTCCCCCCCACTTGCCAGGCAGGAGGCAGTGAGGTGTGTTAAAAGAACACAGCCCTGGGTTCAAACCCCAGCTTGGGGCCAGCCACACATCTGTTCCAAATATCAAAGTCCTCCTCTGTAAAGTGAGGTAAGGCCACTAGGCTAGATACTGGGGAGCCACTGCAGGTTCCTGAGCTGAGATAAATGCATCATTTAAGTGCCTGGCCTTTCTCATAAAGACACCTGTGTATGCCTGGGGCAGAGTTAAGTGCTTGACAAATTAGTTCATTGTTCCTATTTCCTGGGTCCCGTAGCTCATCCTGAAACACTGGCCTGGTCAGGGAGATGTGGGTTCAAATCCTGGTTCCATCACATACTATCTGTGTGCCAAGGCAAGTCACTGTACCTTTCTGAGTCTCGTGTCCTTCATCTTCAAAATGGGGACGACAGTAGGACCTACTTCCTAAGGATGCCGGGAGGGCTAAGCGGGGCAGTGGATGGAAAGGTGCTGGCACAGTGTTAGGTGCATGTGAGCTTCACCCAACACACAGAAGCGTGGCCCTCCTTGCCCTCAACTGGCCCTGGGCAGCCCCTCCACAGTCTTCTGGGGTCACCGAGGCCTTGTGGTGCTCCTGCGTTACCAGCCCCTCCCTGCCCCACAGGGCAGTGCGGCATGAGGCTGCAGCTTACAAAACCTTTGGCCCAACTTAAAGGAAAAGTGTCACGTCGGTCCTACCTGTGTCTGCTGCTGAGGCCGTTAACATCCCCGATCCGGGTGGGCACCTGCCTCTGAAAGGGTCTTCCTACCTCCAGGACCCCTCCCCTTCCCCTCAAATTCACCTTGTACATTGTTGCCTGACCTGTCTTCCTAAAACGAGACCCAGCTGTGTCCCTCCTCAGCTCAGGAAACTGCAACGGCTTCCCAGTGCCCATGCAATAAGGTTGGGGTGGGGGGGTGGGGGTGAAGCCTTTTGGGGCTGACTCCAAAGGATCCGGCTAATCTCCTCTCCCATCAAGCTCTGCTTCCTGGACACGTGCTGCACACTCCTGCCTCCATACCTTGGCACGCGTGCTCTTCTCTGCCAGGAAGCCGTTCTGTGCATCTGGCCACACTCAAAGCCCACACGCTCTCCAAGCTCTACCTCCCGCTGGCAGCCTTCCCTGATTCCATCCAGCCAAGCTCCTCCTGCGGAGAGAGCTTCCACTGGTGTGTCTACCCTTGTGCTGAACCTTGGGGCTCTGCTCACCTTCTAACTGACTGCGAGCTCCTTGGGGTCAAGGGTTCCCGCTGCCTCTCTGCACCAGTTCTGCACCTTGTCTCCAAGCAGCCCCAAAGGTCAGAGTCCCCAACCCAAGTAGGCCTCCCACCATTCCCTGTGGCCTCTTTAGATGTCCCTACCTCTGTGACTCTTCCGCAGACTGCTAGGAACGGCCTCCCCACCCCACCTTCACCTGAGGAGATCTAGAGCCCACCCTCAGGAAGCCACTGTGAACGTCATTCCATGGTCTACGTGAGGTCCTGCCCTCCCTGGACCCTCCTCCCCTGAGAAAACCTTCAGCAGCTCCTCCAGGCCCACACTGCCCCCATTCTGTGCACCCCCATCTCCACCACAAGAGCTGCCCCACTCTCGGTGCACCACAAAGAACTGCTAAGCTATGTGTCTCTGCCCTTCCGGAAGAGCAGGACTCCGGGGTGCAGAAGACTCATCTCCGGCTCAAGAAATAGCTTCCCAGTGGAAGTGGGAAAGGCAGGGAGCCAGGATGGTCCATCTCTGACGGATGCACTTACTCTCCCTGGCATCGTGCTTGCTCTGAGCGGACCGTGGCCTTCGGGACGCCACTCTTTTTCTAACCCCGTATCTGCACTTTCCCAGTCTCCTCTGCTGGTTCCTCCTCTTCGCCAGACCACTATGGATGGGCTCCGTCATCACTGGGCCTTTTCTCTTCTCTGCCCTCCCTCGTTCCCTTAGTTCAATAACCACCTACATGCTGAGGACTCCCCAGTGTCAACTCCCAGCCAGGACCTTGTCCTCACCCCCGGGAGACCATAGGCGTCTCATCTTTAACCTGCTCCTCAACCACAGTGGTTAACGCCAAGCCCCTCCTCCCCAGAGCAGTGCCCCAGCCCTTGATTCTGCATCTCTCTTCTCTCCACCCTATCCCGCAGCAAATCCTGGTGGCTCTCTGCACCATTTCCAGACTCCACCTACTGCTCCCCTCCTCTGTGCTGCCCCCTGGGTCCAGCCACCTTCTTCTCTCTCTTGGATTTATTCCAAGAGCCCTCTAACTGGCCCCTGGGCTTCTACCCTTGCGTCCCCCACCCCCACACCTCCACCCATCTATCCTCAACGTGGTGGCCAGAAAGATCCTTTGAAAATGCCAGTCCTTCTGTGCTACTCTTCTGCTCACAACCCTCCCATGGCTCCCATTGGACTCTGAGGCCCTGTGATCTGGCCCCGGCTTCCTCTCGGCCTCATCGCCCACTCCCCCTCCCTATTTCTCTCACTCCACCCTTATGGTATGTTGTTCTTGCAGCCCTCCAAGCCTGCTCCCTGTCAGGCCTTGGCAGTTTCCATCACACTGCCACAACAACAACACCTCTGTCGCTTTTCCCTTGCCTCTCTATTCTTCCTCAGCACCTTTATCCCAGAGACGTCATGTGTGGATCTGCTTCCCCGTTTACTGTCTTCTCGTAAGGGAACATAGGAGGGGAGAGCCCTGTTTTGTTCGCTGCTGTCCTCCATTGCCCAGGACACTTTCCAGCCCATCACAGGTGCCTGCTAAGTATTTGAGAATAAAAGGCCCATCACTCTGCGTGGGGAGGGTTTGCAGGGGCTGTGGCTCATTCACATTTTGCAGTGCCTGGCTCTGGTCTGGCACCCAGAGGCAAAGGTACATGTGTTGGGTTGAATAGACTGAGCCCACCATGCAGGTGTCTGTGGTGACCACGCCCGGGGCAGGTTAGCTATCTATTCCAGGGGCGGGTGCCAAGAGACAGAGGAGACCCCACCACCAGGCTGTGGCCAGATCAGCCAGGGTGGCTGTGTGTGTCCACACCATTGTCCTGTGTGAAGCTATTTGTTGTGCGTGGGTCAGTTTCTGTAAGGGACTGGCCCCCGGCTCCTGTCACCTCCTCCCTCCCCCACCCCCCAGGGCTGCCTGGGCAGGAACCCTGGGCTGCTAGACAGGGTTTGTATCCCCTCTCCTGACTCTGCTGTCTTAATGACCACGAGGTTTTTATGTGATGTTGTATTAGCAAAGAGAAATGGGTCAGGCTGGGCAACATAAGCTCCAGGAAGAACACTCAGAAGGAAAAAAAAATCACCCAAAGCATAGCCTATTACTGCACTATCCCCAGAGCCATACTCTAATGGTTGCATTTAATTTGATGACATAATCCACAGAGACTTTTCTTAATCTGTAAAGAAACAACACAAGTGTTTCTTTCTCAGCTTCCAAGCTTTCTCAGTTTCTCAGTGTGGCTGTCTGGCAGGTTGTATTTCCCAAACGTGGCTGCCTCAGTGCACCCCACCCCATGAGAAGGACTCCTCCCAAGGATCCTCCCCTTGAATCTGGGTCGACCTCTGTGACTACCGGGAGCAAAAGAATAAAGCAGAAGGGGCGATGTGCTAGTTTCTAGGCCTAGACCTTAAGAAACTGGCAGTTTCCACTTCCCGTCTCCTGGAACGCTGGTGCTCAGAACAAGCCACCATACTGTGAGGAAGGACAATGGAGCCCACAAGGAGAGCACGCACGGGGAGGCCATGTGTATGCTTTCTGAGTGACAGCCCCTTCTGAACTGCCAGCACCAATCCCACACGCGTGGGCTCCACCTGTCAAGTTACCCTTCAAGCCTTTCCAGCTGAGGGCGCATACACAGTGGTAAAGAGATAAGCTGTACCCACTGTGCCCTTTATGAATTCCTGACCCACCGAATCTGTGAGCATAATAAAAGAATTGTCTTAAGCCACCAAATTTTGGAGTAATTTGTTATACAGCAGTAGCGACTGGAACGTTCTGCTTTGTGGGTGTCGGGGATGATGGAAATGATATCCCCGCTACCCCAAAGTGCATGATATCACAGCATCTTGGATGGTGACGTCTTCTGGCTGCATGAAATCCTTTTAGGGATTAGGACCTCTGCATTTCTGTCAGGTCTGGGAGGGTTCTTTTTCCTTCAGGAATAATACTTTTCTTGAATCTTCCCACGATGGCTATTTCCTGGATCACATAAAATTGTGTTCAGAGGATGTGTGTTTCCAGGCAGAGGTTTCCTGGAGCCTCTGGAAGGACTAAAGATATTTTTTAGGAACTATTCCTGGCACTCAACAGGACGCTCTTGCTAGGAGTGAATCAATAAAAGGTGATCAGATCTGATGATGCCACTGCCTTTCTTAGGCCCTGGATGCCCTAATCACATTCAAAGTCCCTGGGCACAGTGCACCGGGTGCTTGTGGTCCAGGCCTTGGCAGCCTCACCAGCCTCTCTGCTGCTCTCTGTGCACGTGATGCTCTACCCACATGATGTCATCAGGAGCTCCCCAAAGGCCATGGGGTTTCTGCTGACATGGGTCCCTATGCCCGGGATACCTTCCTTTTCCGAGTTGGCCTGGTGAACACCTACTCTCTGTCCTGGCCTTGGCTGGAGCGTGGAGTCTTCTCTCAGGAATTCCTGAGCCACCAAGCAGACCTGCCCACTCCCTCCTGTGCAAGCCTGCCCCACTTTGCCGCAGGCCCCTTGGTCACGGCACTGCTCCCACCACATCGTGCGTGCCTGTGAATCCTAGGGGACACTGGCTGGATCTGACTCTTTCCAGTGGCCCGGGCATCCATCCCCAGGCCAGCAGAGAAGGTGAGAGCAGACGGCTGTTGAACGAATGCACGGCTAGTGGATACACTGACAGCGCCTTCCTGGAGATCCTCGGACACTTTAAAAGGGCTCTCGGCCTCGGAGAAAACACACCATACACAGCAGTGGCCAGCTATTCGAGGAAAACACTGTCGCGGGGACAAAATGGGGACGTGCAGACATCACGGCCCTGGTGGAACTAATGGCTTCCTCCAGCCTTCCCAAACAGACGTCACGCTTTGCTGCCATAACAGGCCGGAAGACGTTTGCTGTGGCCGACTGCTGAATGAGGGTCAATGTGACAGATGACCAGACATGGTTCACTGAACTAGTCTACTGGACAGGGCTCCTCACTGGAAAACAGGGTGTGTTGTAAAGACGTTAATGTCGTATTAGTTTGTTTTTAAGTAAGAGCTGAGGGTGCTACCCGATTGGGAAACTTGTCTTTTAAAACTCCCTCTGACAGTGCTGAGGGTCGAATTTGGAGCCGCTTTTATCTCAGGACATCTCGGAGAGAAGAAAAGGCAGACAGAGGAATTGGAGCCCAGGATGCTACAGTGGTGTCTCCAAAGTCACACGGTGGCTCAGTAGCTCAGGGCAGAGCTGTGACCAGGTACCACCTTCCAGACCATACACCCTTGTAGGCTCCGTTCTAATCCTAGCTTAGTTCCTTCCCAGCTGTGGGGTCCTGGGCAACTAACTTGACCTCAGGAAAATGGGAATAAGGTCTCCTTCTTAGAAGGGTGTGGCCAGTTCAGAGAAATGCACACAAAGAGCATTCAGCAGGCATTCAATCCAAGAGAATTTTATATACCCAGCGCACCACACCTAGGCGCTCAGTGTGTGGGCCTGCTATCGTACGGCTCAGTTCCAGCAGAGGAAGCCACCTCAGGGCTGGCAAAGCTAGGATCCCTTGCAGATCCTTGACCTCCTTGGCCCAGCAGGAAAGACTAGCATGGCTTTCATGCCAGGCAGGGAGGAGGCATGAGCCCTCAGGAAGGCAGGATAGGAGCTGGGCAGGCACTGTGGCATTTTCAACACACTTAATGCTCACTGGCGGGAAAGGAAAAGACGGAGCCTTCTGCTGCTCACCCCGAGAGACACTGAAGTCCAGCCGCAGCTCTGGGCAGCTGCTGAGTCCCTCCATACACACTGGCTTCTACCCGGCTTTCACCTGTTAAGTTAGAAGATTGCTCCGTACCCTCCCTTCACCTCCATGGGAGAAGCAAACATCCCCGGCCCATCAACCTTGGTCTTGCCCATGTAATTTGCTTTGGCGTCATGGTGAGTGGGGAATTAAACTGTGCCCTTGACTTTAGGCTCGGCCGTGAGACTTGTCAATGGGATTAGTGAACGTGACTTGAATAGAAGTTTGAAATAAGCTTGCATGGTTGGGCCTGCCCTCTTGCACTCCTACCTTTCACAGGGAGAAGAACAAATCTCAAACAGCCACTGGTCCAAGAAGGGTGAGAGACAGATGGAGCAGACTGGACCCAGCTGAGCACAGCCCAGATAGCCTATCTGCAACTATATGAATAAGAAATAAATGCTTCCTAGGGGCGCCTGAGTGGCTCTGTTGGTCAAGCGTCCAACTTCAGCTCAGGTCATGATCTCATGGTTCGTGAGTTTGAGCCCCGCATCAGGCTCTCTGCTTCGGTTCCTGTGTCTCCTTCTCTCTCTGCCCCTCCCTCCTCATGCTCTGTCTCTGAAAAAATGAATAAACCTTAAAAAAAAAAAAAAAACACTCCTTGTCTGCCACTCATTGTAGAATAATTGTTCCCCAGCATTATTTTGGAAGAGACTGACTGATACAATACCCTCTTTCTCTTCTCTCCTCTCCTCTCCTCTCCTCTCCTCTCCTCTCCTCTCCTCTCCTCTCCCCTCTCCTCCTCTCTCTTTCAGTTTATTTATTTGAGACAGACAGAGACAGTGCGAGTAGGGGAGGGGCAGAGAGACAGAGAGAGAGAATCTCAAGCAAGATGCCAGCGCAGAGCCCGATGTGGGGCTTGAACTCATGAAACCGTGAGATCATAACCTGAGCCAGACGCTTAACCGACTGAGCCACCCAGGTGCCCCCAGCCTTATTTCTTAAGTCTTTCCATACTCCAGCTACACTGTGTGGTCCCCTCTTTCTAGGCTCCCAGCCCTTTACTCAAGCTCTACCTCTGCTTGGGATGACCTCCTCTCACCCCAAATGTCTCTGCACACTCCCCAGTCCAATGTCTACTTTAAGTCCTAGAGAAAATGCTGCTGCTTCCATGAAGATATCCTTGATTCCTCCACCTGGATCTGGGGTCTTCTTCCTCTGAACACTTTTATCAAAAGAACTTCTTTCAACTGTCATTATGGCAATCCGTGTCACCTGTGTCCTTTTTTTCCAGTCCATCCTAGGCAGTGAGTGTCTTCGGGGCTGAATCTCAGCCTGGTTAATCGAAGCCAAGTCAAGGCGTCGCTGGGACTTGCCGATTGAAGGATCGGATGCCCTCCTCCCACGGCCTCATTCCCGGATGAGAAAGCCTCCCTGACAAAGCGCCCCTTGCCAGAGGCGGTGGGGTGGTGGGGTGAGGCGCTGGGGGTGGGGGTGGGGGGGCAGAGACCAATCCCATGACACCCCGAGATCTTTGCCAAGGGCCAGCACCCCACAAAGGTTTGCCTGTGGAATGTGGAGTTCTCCTCGACGCCAACCACCAACCCCTTCCTCGCCAGGGGTTAATAAAAATAACCGCACTCAGCACTGACCCAGCACTTGCTTTGTGCCAGGCGTTGGGCCATATGTTTCACACACGTCTTTTTTAAACCTTGTGACAATTCTATCATTGTCCCTCTTTTACAGATGAAGATTGAAGCTTCAAGGAATTAAGTCGCTTGCTCGAGACTGATTTATTCACCCAAAAGCACATTTCTGAGTGCTCAGGAAACACAGAGGGGAGCGGACGGTCCCGATCTCCACCCTCCAAAAGCTGCAGGTCTGGTGGAGAAGAATGACAGCAACCAGGCGTCACACAGACAACATCCAGTTACAAAGTGATGCCTGTCGTAAAGGAGGGGAGAGCAGGGCCTGAGGCCAGGAGACGGGGGGGGGGGGGGGGGGGGCATTTGAGCCGAGGCCTGAAGGAAGCGGAGGACAGAAGGAGGGCTGGGTACAGGCCAGGCAGAATGCACAGCAAAGACAACAGACCAAGTTGAGGGGAGTCTTGACATATCTGTGGAGCAGAGAGGAGGTCACTACACACAGTGAGGGAGGAGGACGGTGGCCGGGGTGAGGGGGCGGGGCCAGGCTACAGGACTCAGGGAGAGAAATGGATGGCTTCCGGCTGCTCCTCTGGCTGTGCTGTGGAGAGTGGCTGGGAGAGGACCCAGCGGGGACCCCTCATGGAGTAATTCAGGGAGCCATCCATCTTGGTTGGCGAGTGCCCACCAGGAGAGTGGCAGGGAGTACCTGGGCCCAGGCTCTGAGGCAGCTAGGGATGCCCCCAAGCTGGGGGGCAGCTGTTCCCCAGTCCCGGAACAAGAAGAATTAGCCCTGAGCGCAGGGCAGTGTCAGCCAGCTGCCTCGCCTCAGCCCCATCAGGGGGGCCTCCCGCTGCCCTCCCTGGCCCACAGGTTCAGGGTCACAGTGCCATCTTGGATATACATCACGGCCACACAGAGCTATGCATTGATCGCGGCAAACACAGCCTGTGGGTCAGAGCCAAGAGACGCAGATGTGTGCCTCTGATAACAAGATGATGATTTTTGGAAAGGGGAAAAGAAAGGCAATCAAAGAGGCCCTATTCACTCCCAAGAAACAGACACATGGCAGAGTGAATACGGAGACAGCCTGGTACGGAGCTGGGCCCAGGGGAGGGTCCTTCCAGTCGCTGGGATGGCCGAGCTGCCGGGAAGGGGCTAGAAGGGTTGAGCTGGGAGCCACACTCACTAGCTGCCTCCGTTTCCTCATCTGTACAACCGCACCAACAATAACTCCACCTTGCAGAACCGTCTCGAGGGCGAGGGATCACACCGCGCATGTAAAAGGCTGGAAGCACAGCCGCTCACACGGGCCTCGGCAGAGACAGAGCAACAGCCACCAGCCGTTGTGGAGGCGGATACCCTGCTGCTGAGCACCTGTGGGCAGTGCCTCTCTCGAGCCTCCAACAGCCCCATGAGGAGGGCACATTTCGTGTCCCCATTCCACGGATGGGGATTCTGGCACTTAGAGTGGCCATGAAAATCTCCCGAGGTGGACGAAGGGTGGAATCAGGATTCAACTCAGCTGTCTGCATTTCCTTGCCACCCTGGCTAGCTCAGAGGGTCCGAGAGGGTCCCAGGCAGGTGCCCACAGCCACACGACCTCCAGCCCACCCCCTTGCCTGCGGGCTGGGGCAACGGCCCTCCGGTGTAGACATTGCCTGCGTGAGAAGAGGTGGGCGCCTCTCCCCGCAGGAGCCCCACTGTGACACACAGACCGGCCTGGCACCCCTGCTTCCACGAAGCCTCCTCGGATCCCCTCCACGGGGGACGCGGGCTGGTCATGCTAGTCACCTGGCCCAGGCTGACTCACAGGAGGCTCTGTGTGGGTCTGTCTCTCTGACAGGCCGAAGCTCCAGAAGGCAGAGAGGCTGGTCATCTTCGTCTGTGGAGTCAGCAAAGAGCCCAGTAGAATGCTGGGCACTCAGGACTTTCTGAGTAAATATGTGCTGAATTCACCTTCAGAGCTGAGCAGGGGCCAGAGCAGGCATGACCAGATGGCCATTGAGCCCTTGATGGGCCCCCTGCTGCACTCCCAGCATCCAGTGAAGATGAGAGGACTGACTCACCCCACTCTATTGACCAGGGACCTTTCCTTTCTTCAGTCCTTAGGCCCCTTCTAGAATCTAACAGGACACACACACACACACACACACACACACACACACACCCCTCCTTAGCTGAAAAGATACTTGCACACATTTCACACCGAAAGTCATGCAGCCTTCTCATTGCCAGACTGATCTATGTTAACCACCTGACCGAGGTGAGGGGGACAGATTTTTATTTCCTACAAAGGATGGGGAGAGGAAGCTATTTTGGAGTAAGGCGGGCAGAGAGTCAAATCTCACCTTGGCCATTCCTAGCTGTGTGACCTCTCATTAGCTACTTCACCCACGTGAGCCTCAACATCCCCATCTGTGAAATGGGGATCATGTCAGATAATGCATATTACTAGAGAGACTGGCGCTAGTCGGTGTAGAGTGAGGTTTTTTTCTTTACATGTAAAAGGACTGCAGGGGGTGCCTGTGAGTCACCTTTCATTTGATTTAATTTGTGGGTTTTTTTTAGAGGCAGCAGTGATAGTGGAAAAAGCCTAGGCTTCTGGTCAAAATGTTTGAGACTTGGCTCTGTATATTACCAGCGCTGTGGCCCTGACCAAGTTACTTAACCTCTCTGAGCCACGAGTCTGTATCTGTCCAAACGGACTGATAATACCCCCTCTGAAGGTGTGGGCATCTTGGATAAGGTAGAGTTAGGTAGAAAGGGGGAGCGGGAAGGTCTGTGCCTGGGCTGCCCAGGGAGAGGCCCCTTACCCCACTTGCCCATGCCCACCCACGCCACACGCCTGGTGTGACAACCCTGAGTGTGCTTCCTGGGGGGTGGGGGGGAACCTGCTTCTGTTTTGGATCTCGGGGCCAAAGCAATTCACAAATGCAGCAAGTATGCCAAGCCCAGAAGACAGCTCTCCCTGCTTCAGAGAAAACACATAGTTCAATTTCCTAAAGATCGAACCCCAGGAGCCTTTCAAGGCTTTCCCCGAAGAGAGCAGTTCTTGGAACTTGGGAGGTGCCACCGTCGTGCAGCTGAACAATTAAAGCCCAGAGTATTTGTCATTCTCAGCAAAGGTTTGTGAGGATGGCCGAGAAAATGGGAAAAATCTGATTTCAGAGGCACGGTTTTCAGAAATATATGGTAATCCATTTTTGTCAAACCACAGAAGGCACAGCTCAAATCATTAAAAAGCCATCGTACTTAATCATGCAAAGAGAAGGCTGGTCTATGCCTCTCAGATCATTTTCAAATGGTTTCAGGTTAACTTTCAAAAACTGACAGGCAAGCAGGGAAGGGATTATGACAGACGATAACTTGAGGAATTTCTGGTTCTGGTTCTCGGCAGGCGAGGGATTTATTTGAGAGAAAATCTCCACCCAGACCTTGGCCTGATGGTGGTGGGGACAGCAGTGAGGGAGACTCCAGGATGGATGGGCGATGACTTCTGCCCGCAGGAAGTCTGCAGCTGCTGTCTCAGAAAGACGGCAAGTTCGATGGCAAACTATTAAGTACATGAGTAATTATGATGTATTGTGACAGGGGCTAATAAAAGACAGGAGTTTAGGCAGTGGTAAGTCTCAGCTGTGAGCATGCATACCTGGGCTTGGACTCCGTCTGCCACTCGCTAGCTGAGTGACCTCACCCAAGTTCCCGTCTCTCTCAGAGGCGTGGCTCCCCATCTTCTAGGCTTGGAAGGCTGTGAAAGAGTTAAATCCCTATAAAGCCTTTCAAGCAGTGCCCGGTATACAGTAAACTCTCAGTCTCAGAGCTGGCTAAGCAGCTAACTCTGCTGAAGGGAGGCTCATAGATGGCTTTTGATTTAGATCAGGAAGGACGAGCAGAAGTCTGCAAGGTGAAGAACTGGAAGAAAGACCTTCCAGGCAGAGGGCACAGCACGGGCAAAAGCCCCACACGGTGAGAGGGTGATCAGGGAGGAGCAGAGCATATGTGGGGAGGGGGGATAAAGGGAGTTGTGCTACAAGCTAACTTGGAGTCCTCCCGTGAAGGTCTGTGAATGCCAGGCTAAGGGTTTGGACTCTGTCAGGAGGGCTGTGGGGAACCACGGAGGTGCGGATTCAAAGCTAACTGAAGGGGCCACAGGGAGGCCGTGGAAAAGGCTGGGGCAACGTGTAATCCAGGCTCCTCACAGGGTCAGGAACATCCTGTGTCTTCTTCCAGGTTTCAGTCCACACTGGGCACTTGTTGACTTCTAAGTGACCCCCCCCCCCCCCCCATCAAACTCTGATCCAGTGTCCCCAGCCTCTGTTCCAGGAAAACGTTGTGTCCTATGCCCAGCAAATCTCACACACTCCCCGTGGCTGGGGCAGAGCCATCGTGGGGAAACTGCTGCCCAGTCCGGAACTTCATGTCCCACCCCCTTTGCATTTAGGTGGGCCATATGACCAAGTTCTGGCCAATGGCATGTGGGCATGAGTTACATACACCACTTTGAGGCCAGATCCACCTGTGGGATGCTCCAAGGCCAAGGTGACCTTGGGTGTCACAATCTGAAGATGATAAAGCCTCCAACACCTCGGGTGCCTAAGTGATCGTGAGGAACAGAGCCCCTTCCTCTTCCCGTCAGTTTGACTTTATATGAGCAAGAAATAAATGTCTGCTGTCCCCATCCACTGAGCTCTCTGGGTTTACCTGTTACAGCAGCTAGCGTTACCTTACGTAAATACACCCACTAAATGGAGCGACCTTGGGCATGCTATTTTGCCTCTCTGAGCCTCAGTTTCTCTCATGCAGACTGTTACGAAGGCCCAATAAGACGGCAAACGTGAGGGCTGCTTTGCAAGCAGGAAGTACTACAGAGGTGGCATTCGTTGCTGGTGTCATTGGCTTCCGTCTCTCCAAGTCCTGAAGGAGAGGGGGCTCTGCACAGACCCTGCCGAGGAGGAGCACTGCAGCCAGGGCCTTGGAGAAGCTCTGGGCAAGGGCTAGGGTCCACCCGCAGATCCTGACCTCACTCCAGGTTTTAGTTCTGTCCCTCAACAGAGATGCTCCCCCAAATAGCTGAGCCCCCTGGGGGAGGGGGCTGGCGCCTGGCTTCCATCCCCGGCAGCTCCCCTGGGAAGGAGTCAGCCCAGCCTTCTGATGACTTCAGCCTCTCAAGACTCATTAGCAGGAAGTTGCATGCCCTGCCAGGAAGATGCACGCCTGAGTTTTCAGACATGCCAGGTAGGCACTGTTATCAAAACCCTGTCATGTCTCCGCACGGCCCCCACCCCCACCCCCACCCCCTTCTCTGGCTCTGATGTCCTCCTGCCAGTCTCTGTGCTTAGGCCACACACTTGCTGCCTTTGAACATCCGAGAACCTTGTGTGGCTGTGTTCCGCCAGCCAGTCTGGCTGGGAGCCGGGGCTCAGGAGCCCCCATCAGTGGCTGAGGCTCCCCCCGCACCCTGCTCCTGAGCCGTCCCACACTCCCAGCCCAGGACTGATGCCGAGACATACAGGAAGGCAGGAGAAAGGCCTGAGTGGCGTGTGATGTGATGAGCTGGACCTGGCCGTCAGTGACTTTAACGGGACCCTGGTTACTACATGTCTTTTTGCCGAGGGGGTTTCTTCCCCTGTAGCTTGGGGGCAGGGGTGGAGAGTGCCTGTCCCCCAACCACAGGGGCCTGGAGTCAGGGGACCTGCTGCCTGGCTCTCAGGCTAGCGGGTACAGACTTGACCTTCTCCCCCCCCCCCCTGCTCCCTGGCTTTGGCTGGGGACTCTGAGGAGCTCTCAAATCACCTGACAGAGTAAAAACCATCCGCGCCCCGGACTAGGCTCTATGGAAAGACAGAGAAGAAACAACAAAGACAAAAAGCATCCATTTCCAAAGTCTTTTCACACACAGTAATGCACCTGTTTGATCCGTACACCCGGAGGGTGCCATCACCACTACTTTATCGAGGAGGAAACTGAGGCTCACAGAGATAAAACAGCGCCCAAGGCCACCCAGCTAATCCCCTGGGCAGTAATCTGAGCTGGGTCCTACAGGCCCCACAACAGCCACAGTCCCCTGCTCAGGACATCCTACATGCCATTGAACTCTACAGCACAGGTGGTTACGTTATCTCCATTGCCAGATGACAAAACTGAGGCTCAGTGAGGTTAAGCAATTTGTCCAAGGTCACACGGCAAGTAAGCGGGAACCACGGCCTTCATGCCTGCAGCGTGGGCGTGCTCTCCCTATGCCAGTTGTCTCCCCAGTGAGGAGGGTCCCACCTGGGGAAGGCAGGGAAAGAGGCTGCAAGAGCCTATCAAGCAACAAAGCAGGATATAAAATTGCTTTTATCCACGTGTTGGTCACCATTGCATTCAACACCTGAGCGGGCACGGATCCGATGGGGTGGGATCTGGTAGACAGTGGGTGTGTGCCTCTGAGTGAGGCGAGGCCTGGCAACTTCTGTTAGCTCACGGTCTCCCTTGGCTGAATTTTCCTCTGGAAGGACGGCTGAAGGTTAAGGTAAATAGGAACCAGGTAGGCGCAGGTGTGGTGGCCCTGGTGGCAGGGGGCCTTCCTTCTCTTTCTCCAGGTGCAGGAGCCACCTGGCCAGGTAACCTCTCCACCTCACCACATTCCAGACAAGCTTCAGTCTTGGGCAGAGATCCAAGCGAATCTGATCAGCGGCCACTGATCCGAACACTTAGAGCTTTTGAGAAAGTAAAGGCTCACAGGAGGGGGCCTGAAGCGGCAGCTATCGCCCAAGCGGCGTTAGGGAGGCCCCCATGTCTACAGTCCCCCCATCGTAGATGCTGAGACCAAGGAGCTGGCCTCCAACTGCTCTCTAAAAGACCCTTCGCAGACCCGGTCCTGCCCACCTGGGTGGCTCATCGCCCACGTTTCATTCCATGCTGCAGTCATACTCAGTTCAGTGTGCCGTCTCACCAAGGCTTTGCTCAGGCTGTACCTTTTGCCCAGAATGCCTTCCCTTCCCCTGCCTTCCTATTCTTCTTCTTCTTCTTCTTTTTTTTTTAAAAATTTTTAATGTTTATTTTTTGAAATAGAGACAGAGCACGAGCGGGGTAGGGTAGGGGTAGAGAGAGAGAAGGAAATGCACAATCTGAAGCAGGCTCCAGGCGCCAAGCTGTCAGCACAGAGCCTGACGTGGGGCTCAAACTCATGAACCATGAGATCATGACCCGAGCTAAAGTTGGACGCTTAAGTGACCGGGCCACCCAGTTGCTCCCCCCGCAAACTTTTTTTTTTTTTTAATTTTTTAACATCTGCCCTCTGATTCTTAAGCTCTAGAATGCACTTCTGTGGTTCTCAATTGCCCTGAATCCATCCCTCAGGTTTAAGATTATTCAGTCTCCCTCAAAAGTCATATATCTTTTTTTTTTTTAATTTTTTTAATGTTTATTTATTTTTGAGACAGAGACAGACAGAGCATGAACAGGGGAGGGTCAGAGAGAGAAGGAGGCACAGAATCTGAAACAGGCTCCAGGCTCTGAGCTGTCAGCACAGAGCCCGACGCGGGGCTCGAACTCACGGAGTATGGATCATGACCTGAGCCGAAGTTGGCTGCTTAACCGACTGAGCCACCCAGGCACCCCCAAAAGTCATATATCTTAAACTTTTACTAACACACTTTAGGAGAATCCTGGTACTCTTAGCAGGGGGAGAGAGGAACCGAAAAGTGAGATGGCCCAAGGACACAGTGCGCATCTGTGCTCTCGGAGGCCCTAGCACGGCAGCCTTGCTCTAGTCTGCCTCTGCACCCGCTCTTGAGCTCTCTCACCGCCACACCCTTGCACATGCTGTGCCTTCGACCCAGAATGCCATTTTACTCTTCTCTGCCGGGGATGCCCTAGCTCATCCCTCAAGGCCCGGCTCGATGTTACCGGCTCTGTGCAGCTCCAGAGGTAGAATCAGGGGCTCCTTCCTTTGTGTGCCCCACACTTTGTACATCATGATTATGTGTAGATCCTTCCCCCCAGACACTCTGGGGGCGCCGGACATGGCCAGTTTACCTCTGCATCTCTAGCAGCGGGCCCGGAACTGGCCTAGAAATGCCTCATGGATGAATTAATGAATGAGCCTGTTTGGCTACGATGCCAAGTGGCCTAATTCCTCACCTGTGCGCCTCCCCTCTCCAGGCACAAGTGGCGCATCTCGTCTTCACACCACATGGGTATTGACCAGACTTAGGTTTTAATGGTGCTTTAACAAAAGGCAGTGCCCACCATTCATTTTCCTTGGCTAATTACATTTCCCAATTGAAAACGCTTATCTCTGGGTTGGTGTTAAAGACATAATCAGTTTCCAGAATGGATTAAAAAGAGGTGAGAAGCAAGAAAATAATTAAGCCAACTTCTGATTGAATCAAATAATTAAGCAGATTAAATCGGTTGCCTGTGATCTACAGCCCCAGCCTGTGCTTGGGGAGTACATTTCTCTATCGGAGAGATCATTTCTGATTGTTTTTAGAGACGGACAGCATTTCTTCCAAGCAGTAAGCAAAGGAGTGACTCTGTCAACTGAATATAGATCAGGGTGGCAGGACCCCAGGTTCCTGGTTTAGTAGAAGAAAACTCGACGGTGGGGAGGGATACTCTGCTCCAGAGCCAAGCCTGGGCATCTGTGGTAGAGAGGCTCCATCAGTGGCCCCCAGCAACTCACCCCTCCCTGCACCCACGCCTTTTGGCACTCCAAGTGGGGTGTCTGGCTCTGTCCTCTTACTCTGGGCTCAGCCGTGTGGCTAACTTTAACCAATGACAGCAAAGCACTGCGTGTTTCCCCTTGCTCTCTTGCCCCTTTGCCATGAGAACATTCCTGGACTGGCCTGCTGACAATGGAAGACACGTAGAGCAGAGTGGAGTTGCCCAGTTGTCTTGGCCCAGGGTCTCCTAGATCAGCCCACCCTCGGCCGCCCCCAGACAGGAGGGTGAGCCCATTCAAGGTCAGCAGAGTCACTTAGCTGACCCAGCCAGGAGCGGCTGAACCGTGAAGACCCTCACGCTCCGTAAACACTTTTTGTTGCATGCCAGTGAGGTTTGTGGGCGTTTGTTAGGCAGCATCACTGTGGCAATACGTCACTGATATGGTTGATGATGTTGAGGCTCAGGGAACCCAACGATTGATTGTAAGTGCAAGAGATTGTGGTTCAAGAGAGCAGGTTGGGTAAATGCATTAACCTCTATTTCTCCCCTGAAACTCCACGAAAGCAATGGCGTGAGAATTTTTCTAAAAGGCACTAATCCACAAGGACAAAGCACACAGAGGAAAAGACAACAGCAACAAAGTTCTGGCAGCTGGCAAGGAGACAGATGTGTAACACTGACTTAGCAAAGCCGAGAAAGCAGAATCTAAGCCATGACGCCGAAAGCAAATGAAAACCAGGTCTCCATCCACGACTCCAATGGCTCTGGAACTGGTGAGAATACCAGGCATCTCTGGAAGTGGAACAACAGAAGGATTTGTTCCAAGTCAGCTTCAAGGCAGTAAGACCCCTGGATCTCCTCCCTACCCCTACTCAGCTAAGAACACGTCCCTTTCCCACTCCAGCAGACAAGTAGAGCTTGAATCATGGAAGGGAGTAAGACAGAGGTCCTCTGGACTGTGGGATTCCTGGGAGAGGCACAGAGCACCATCCTGACAGCATGAGGGCTGGGCAAAGGTTTCTGGGATATCCCACTTGCTCCCCTAGCCCTCCTACCCACCTGGTTCTCAGGCTGGAGCCAGGAGTCCACCCTCTAGGTCGAAGAATGGAAACACCCTCTCTATAGAATCTGACCAGTCCTAGGAAGTAAGAACCTATATCAACAAGTCCCCTGCCAGGTCACCCAACACTGAGGCATTAGCCAACAAAGCCCAGTCACCACACTGGAGCCCCAACCATCTTGTTTTCTGCCCCATATTTAACATGAGCACACAATCAGGGATCCCTAAACATTTGTGGAAAAACTAACACATGAATTAAACATACATACACACAAATAAATAGGGAAAGTAAATTTAGAGGACACAGAGGCTGTGCAGGGAGAAGGAAACTACACAGGATAATATCCTCAAAGAGACATGTTGCATCCACAAGATAAGAAGGGATGCTCAAAATAGAACATTCACAAAATAAAACAGAACTCTTGGGAATTAATACACAGTTTGATAATTGAAATAAAAAAAAAACCTCAACTGAAGAGCTGGAATATAAACTTGAGGAAATTTCTCAGAGCAGAACCAAAAAATATATTGTTTTAAGCAGGAGGGAGGAAGAGAGAAAATAGAATAAGAGATTTAGAGGACCAGGCTCAGGAAGTCTAACATTCAAACTGTACGGATTTCAGAAATGGAGAAAACGAAGGGAAGAAACTAATCAAAGAAATAATTCAAGAAAACTTCCCAGAACTGAAGGACATACATTTGCATACTGAGAAGGTCCCCTGATTTCCCAGCGCAATGGCTAAAAAGAGGTTCACACTAAGACACATCATCATGAAATTTCAGAATATCGACAACAAAGATTAGATCCTATAAGCTTCCAGAGAAAAGACACAGGTCACGTACAAATGATCAGGTATCAGAATGGCATCAGGCTTCTCATGAGGAATGCCAGAAGCTAGAAACAATGAACCAATTTCAAAATTCTGAGTAAAAATGACTGTCATCTTAAAGTTCTTTATTTAGCCCATTAGCAATTAAGAGTAAGATTGGAATAGAGAGATTTTCTGATTTTAAAAGTTTCAAATATTTTACCCCCTCAATTCTTCCCAGTGTACTCTTTTCCCAGAAACTACTGGATAGGGTAAACTGAGAAAGACATGGGATTCAGAAAAGTTAGGCTTTAAAACTAGAGGGACTCGGGGCGCCTGGGTGGCTCAGTCGGTTGAGCGGCCGACTTCGGCTCAGGTCATGATCTCACGGTCTGTGAGTTCGAGCCCCACATCGGGCTCTGTGCTGACAGCTCAGAGCCTGGAGCCTGCTTCAGATTCTGTGTCTCCCTCTCTCTCTGCTCCTCCCCTGCTCATGCTTAGTCTCTCTCTGTCTCTCAATAATAAATAAACGTTAAGGAAAAAAAATTTTTTTTAATAAATAAATAAAACAAGAGGGACTCACAGCTAACATCATACTTAACAGTGAAAGGCTGAAAGTCTCCTCCCCTAGGAGGAGATCCTGTTCCTTAGATTCAGGAACAAATAAGGATGTCTGCTGTACTTAACACCGTACTGAAGATTCCAGACAGGGCAGTTAGGCAAGAGAGAGAAACAAAAGGCATCCACACTGGAAAAGAAGGAGTAAAACTATCTGTTTACAGGGGCACCTGGCTGGCTCACACAGTTGAGCATCTGACTCTTGATCTCAGCTCAGGTCTTGATCTCAGGGTTGTGAGTTCAAGCCCCATATTGGGCTCCACGCTGGGCACAAAGCCTACTTAAAACACACACACACACACACACACACACACACACACACACACACACACACACAAAACCTATCTGTTTGCAGGGAGCATCATCTTACACATAAAAATTCCTCAGGAATTTTAAAATCCTAAAAATTAAGAGATCCTAAACCACTATTAGAGTTAATAAACCAGTTCAGCAAGATTGTAGGATACATTAATACACAAAGATCAACTATTTTTGTAAACTAGCAATGAACATCCAAAAAATGAAATTAAGGAAATAGTTCCATTTACAATTGTACCAAAAAGAATAAAATACCTAGATATATGTTTTTTTTTTTAATTTTTTTTAAACCTTTATTTTTTTGAGACAGAGAGAAACAGAGCATGAACGGGGGAGGGTCAGAGAGAGGGAGACACAGAATCCGAAACAGGCTCCAGGCTCTGAGCTCTCGGCACAGAGCCCGACACGGGGCTCGAACTCACAGACCGTGAGATCATGACCTGAGCCGAAGTCGGATGCTCAACCGACTGAGCCACCCAGGCGCCCCCCTACGTATATGTTTAATGAAAGAATTTCAAGACGTGTACACTGAAGACTAGAAAACATTTTTGCAAGAAATGAAAGAAGACCTAAATAAATGGAAAGATGTTTCGTATTTGTGAATTAGGAGACTTTAATCATGTCAAGATGGCAATGCTCCCCAAATTAATTCAATGTAACTCCTATCAAAATCCCAGTGCTTTTTTTTTTTTTGGTTTTGTTTTGGTTTGTCTTGCATAAGTTGACAAGCTGATCTTGAAACTCATATGGAAGTACAGGCGCTCATACAAGGAATAGCCAAACATTAGCCAGAACAATCTTGAATAAGAAAAACAAAGTTGGAAGACTCACATTTCCTGTTTTAAAAACTACAAAGCCAGAATAATCAAGACAGTGCGATACCGGCATAAGGACAGGCCTGGAGATCAGTACAACAGAACTGACAGTCCAGAAATAAAATCTTCCACAAAGTCAGTTGACTTTCAACAAGGATGCTAAGACCACCCCATGGGGAAAGAATAGTCGTTTCAAAAAATAGTGCTGGGACAACTGGACATCCACGTGTAAGAGAATGAAGTTGGACTCCTATCTCACACCATACACAAAAGGCAACTCAAAATGGATCACAGTTCTGAATGTAAGGGCTAAAACTAAAACACTTTTAGAAGAAAACATAGGAGTTTCATGACACTGGGTTAGGCAATGGTTTCTTAGAAACGACACCTCAAAAGTACAAGTAACCAAAGGAAAAAACAGATAATTGGACTACATCAAATTAAAAACTTTTATTGAAAACTATACCACCAAGAAAGTGAAAGACAACCCACAAAATGGAAGGAAACATTTGCAAATTACGTGTCCAAAAGGGACTAGTATCTGGAATATAGAAAGAACTCTTACAACTCAACAGTAAAAAACAAGATAAATTACCCAATTAAAATATGGGCAAAGGATTGGAATATACATCTCTCCAAAGAAGATATACAAACGGTCAATAAGCACACAAAAAAAGATGCTCGACATCATTAGTTGTTAGGGGAATGTAAACCAATGGGGCGGCTGGGTGGCTTAGTCGGTTAAGAGTCCAACTTCGGCTCAGGTCGTGATCTCACAGTTCGTGGATTCCAGCCCCGTGTCGGGCTCTGTGCTTATATCTCGGAGCCTGGAGCCTGCTTCACATTCTGCGTCTTCCTCTCTCTCTGACCCTCCCCTGCTCTACTTGGTCTCTGTCTCTCTCTCTCAAAAATAAATACACGTTAACAAAACAAAACAAAACAAAACAAAACAAAACAAAACAAAACAAAACCATTATGAGATTACTTCATACCTGGGATGACTATAATGAAAGGGATGACAGACCGTAACAGGTGCTGGCCAGGATGTGGAGAAAACGGAACCTTTGTAAGCTGCTAGTGGGAATGTAAAATGGTGCAGCTTCTTTAGAAAACAATTTGGTCGTTTCTCAAAAAGTTCAACATAGAGGTCTCACATGACCCAGCAGGTCCGCTCCTAGGCATCCATGCCCGAAAGACATAAAGACATTCGTTGACACAAAACTGTACATGAATGTTCACAGCAGCATTATTCATAGCAGTGGAAACAACTATGGTGGAAACGACTCAAATGTCCAGCAACTGATGAATGGATGCATAAAGTGCAGTATGTCTGCAATGAAATATCATTCAGCAATAAATAGAAATGAAGTGATGCATGCTCCAGTATGGATGAACCTTGAAAACATGATGCTCAGTGAAGGCAGCCAGGCACAGAAGTCCGCAGACTGTAGGGTTCCATTTTTATGAAATGTCCAAAAAAGGCAAATGTTCAGAGACTGAGGATAAACTGGTAGTTGTCTGTGGCCGGGGGTGGGAATGGGCACAAGGTTTCTTTTTAGGCGATAAAAATATTGTAAAATTAGATTGTGGTGCTGTTTATACAGCTCTGTATACATACTGAAATTCACTGAATTGCACACTTAAAAATGGGTGAGTTTTACGGCATGTAACTCGTAGGTCCACATTAACTATTAAAAAACAAAAATAAGAAAGGTGCAAAGATCCCCAGAGAGAGCAGCTATGCAGCAGGTCTAGAGGTCAAGTCTCCGGAACGGAGCAGGTCAGAGGCTCAAGGAGAGACCTCTTCAAGAGGATGAAATCGATACCACACCTAATGCACTTGAACACACGGAGAGGAATTTACACTGCAGGGCGAATGTAAGTAAAGACAGGGGTGATAAATGTAACAAACTAAGTAGCAAATGTGGGACATTTACAAACTGCAGGGAAAACAGCTAGGTAGGAAAGAGGAGGAAGTCATACTCTACCAGGATCAGTCATGAAGAGCTGCCATGATGATGTTAAACACTGGATAATCAATATTTTGTTAATATTTTGTAATAGAAGGGAGGTGCCTGGGTGGCACAGCCAGTTAAGTGTCCGACTCTTGAGCTCAGTTCAGGTCATGATCCACAATCTCACAGTTTGTGAGTTCCAGCCCCGCATGGGGCTCTGCACTGATGGTGCAGAGCCTTCTTGGGATTTTGTCTCTCCCTCTCTCTGCCCCTCCCCAACTTGTGCGTGCTCTCGCTCTCTCTCTCTCTCCAAATAAATAAATTAAAAAAAATATTTTGTAACAGAAGGAATAGAGAATGGGAAGTGTGTGTGTGAGAGAGAGAGAGGGAGAGAGAGACAAGGAGATAAAGAGAGGGAGAGGGAGAGAGATGTGTGCATAAAGTAAATAAAGCTACAATGAGATAGCAATACATATCTGCCAGAATAGCCAAAATGAAATCGAAAAAAGGCTGATAATACCAAGGGTGGGTGAACTGGAATTGGAACTGGTGAGGATGGAAAATGGTGCAGCTACTTTGAAAAAGATGGTTTGGCAGTTTCTTACAAAGTTAAACATGCACTTAATATATGACCCAACAATCCCGCTGCTGGGTATAGATGCGAGAGAAATGAAAATACACATCTGCACAAAAACTCGTATGCGAAGAGGCAAAGCAGCATTATTTATAATAACCCTAAAGCGGAAACAACCCACAGGTCCAACAGGTGGTGAATGGAAGAACGTTAAATGAAAAAGCAAGACACAAGAGTACACGCTGATTTTACCACACTTATTATTATATCATGGTTTTTTAGAAGAAGCTCTAGAAGGTTCAAAGTAACCTAGGTTGACAGGAAGCAGATTAGTGACTGCCCAAGCCAGAAGTTAAGGAAAATATGAACCACAAGGGAACATGAGGGAACTTTCCAAGATAAGAATGTTCTGTATCTTGATTTTGGGGGGGTAGTTAAAACCATCTGTCAAAATGCACTGAACTGTGCACTTAAAATGGGTACATTTTACTATATGAAATTATACCTCAATGTAATTGATTAGTAAGCGAAAAAAAAAAAAAAAGGATAGAGCTATTTAGTTGGGGTTAAAACCAAGGAGACATCATGGAGGAGGTGGTGTGTAAGCTTGATTTTTAAAAAATGAATTTGAGGGGCGCCTGGGTGGCTCAGTCACAGTTGAGTGTCCGACTCTTGATCTCAGCTCAGGTCTTGATCTCAGGGTTGTGAGTTCAGGTCCCACGTTGGGTTCCATGCCCAGCGTGGGGCCTACTTAAAAAAATAAAATAAAATAAAGTAAAATAAAAATGAATTTGAGAGACCTACAGAAGAAAGGGCAAGGGGCCTGTCAAGCAGCACAAACAAGTGTGGTCGAGTCTGTTAGTTGCTCCCTAATATCCACTCTCCCTTGATTTCCAGAGAAACAGAAGCCAAAGCTTTGGCTGAGCACATGGCCATGAGACTAAAGGGTGTATCTTCAGCCTCCCTTGCGGCTAGGTGCAGGCAAGTTTTGGTCAATGGGATATAAGTGGCAGTGGTGGGTGCGGCCTCTGGAGAGTGTGTTTGAAGGGCAGCAATATTATTCTCTCCCTTGTTTTCCCTTCCTGCTGGCTGGGATGTGGATGTGATGACGAGGGCTGGAGCAGCCACCTTGGATCACAAGGTAGAAGGCACCACTAAGGATGAATGGACAAACCTGGGTTCCTGTTGAGAATGGAGCTATCATACCAGTCCTAGACTGACTACCCGGACTTGTAAGAGAGAAAGAAACTTCTATTCTGTTGAAGCCACTGCTGTTTTGGGTTTTTAGTTCCAGTAGAATCCCATCCTAAGTAATGAAATGAGCAAAGGCATAACAGAGAAGTGCTCTTCTCCCAGTGCTGTAGGCTCTCCCAGACACCCACCGGCAGGCTGTGACTACACTGCTTGGGGGCAGGGCCCTGGGGTCCCTCTTATTTCTGTTTCCAGGGCTGGCACACGGCAGGTGTGCGGGGAAAACATCGAGTTGGCTGGAAGACCATGATTCAAGTTCAAGCATGATGTTATAGACTGAATGTGTCTCCCTAAAATTCATGTGTTGAAACCCTAACCCTTAAAGGGATGGCATTCGGAGATGAGGCCCTTGGGAGATAACTAGGGTTAGACAGGCCATGAAGGTGGGCCTTCTGATGGGATTAGTGTCCCTATAAGAAGGGACGCCAGAAAGCACGCGGTCCTTCTGTCTCTCTCTCTCCTTCCCGACATGTACACAAAGAAGTTGTGTGAGATGTGAGAGCACAGTGTGATGGCAGCTGCCTACAAGCCAAGAGAAGAGGTGTCAGAATGAAGCTCATGTTGCTGGCACCTTGATCTTGGACTTCTAGCCTCCAGAACTGTGAAAAATACATTTCTCCCGTTTAAGCCACCCGTCGTATGCTGTTACAGCAGCCCGAATTAACTAACATGCACAAGACACATTGAGCTTGCGCTCTGCGAGCAGGGGCCTGGATCTCTCTGTTCACCACCGTAAACCTTGTACCTAGCTCCAGATGTGCTGTGGGATCTCAGGTGTTTGTTGAAGGGAAGAACGAAAAGCTGATGCAGCAGAAGTCTGAGGTTTCGAAGGTCACAGCCCATCTAAACATCCTTCTTCAAGATGCCTTCTGGGCACTGCCGCTCCTCCCTCACTCCCAGTCCATGTCCTTCTTGGGGTGGGATTGTCCAGACCCTAAGCAAGGATGATCACGTGATCCAGACTCAGCCAATCCATACCTTTCATTTCTCTGGAAATAAGGAATAGGGACAGACAGAGCCATGGGTCCAACTAAAGCTTATCAGAGCTAATCTTGGGATTTTACTGAAACAATTAAGAAAGTGGCACTTTTATACCACACAGGAAGCTAAAGTAGCTGTAGCCAAATTGTTATTATCAAAGAAGAGCCAGTCTGAGCATGAAGGCAACTCAGAGAAAGTAGATGATGACCGAGAGAGAGAAAGAGAAACCAAGTCTTAGTGACTTCATCTGATGCCTGGATCAAGCTGTGCCTGAAGTCCAATCCTAGTGATTTCAATCAAATGGTCTAGTAAATTCCTCTGGGCTTAAACCAAATGGGCTTGAGTCTTTGTTTTTTGGCAACTCAGAGAGTACACACAAACACAGTTGACCTTCAGGGTCAATGTCACCCCTAAAATACATCATTTGGGGATAGTGTTGCCATCTAAAACTGGTACCAGGGCACCACCAGGTCATTGCATGAACTCTACTTTTTTCTAAGTGTAGCTGACTCTGAGAATTCAAACAAGGTCTTGTTGATTCTACCTGGTATGTGACATTGTAAACCGATCTCACATTATCAGCATTGCAAAAATTCCCCTATAAAAACACAGGAGTCTGAAATGTTAATCTGGGAATTAGTGGACATTTATCTTCTTTTGGATCAGTATAATTTCCTCCCATTTTTTTTATCTGCTTTCTGAGCCACCTCATTTATCTAAGCTTTCAAAAGCTCATGCAAAACACATAATGCACTTCAGCTACAAAAATCAATGCTTGAGGATGTGTTTCTACCAGGATTGATACAAAAATTCTTATACAGCTTTTCTGAGGCCTTACTATCAAAATTTTTATTCATGAATAGAGCCAGAATAGTTTTACTTATAAACAAAGCTTCTCCCTAATTATCAAATCAGGGGGGAAATGTAATTTAAAAAATATATATTCTTTTGTATTTTTAAAGGGAAGGAGATTTATATTGGTTTGGGTTTCAAGCAACCCTCTTTCCCCCCAACCACCCGAGACAACTGACTGACTTTAATTAAAGACCATTTACCCTGGGAATGGATTGCTTGCTGCAATTTGTACTGAAGAGACACATTTGCAGACAAATGGATTGCAGTCCTTAGATTTTGCTCCAACGACAAAAGAAGTGATTATGTTCCCCCATCACTTCCTCCCTCTGAAGAACTCTATTAAGAGAATAATTTGAACGGACTCTCTTCTACTCTGCATTTTAAAGTGCGATCTATTTCAGTGCCATCAACATTTTTTCCCATTTTAAAAAATGAGTGATATTTAAGGCGAAATGCCAGCTGGGTATATATTTGAGGAGGGGCTTCAGGCAACGCAAAGGTTTATATAACTGCCTCTGAAGCCCAGTTGCTTGCAAGCACTGAGTAACCTGTAGCCTTGGTTCGCGGCTGCAAATAGCAGACAGAGACAGTCCTAGAGCACAGGAGGAGACTAATCAAATTCACACGCTGGCTCTGGACACCTCGTTCTATTTTTCCATTTCCTGGCTGCCCACGACCGGAGGGGTTTGGATGGGGCTGTCTAAGTCCAGAGCCACGGAGTTTAAATGGAACTGTCGGGCCCTAAGGCTCCCTGACTTGTATGTGGTCTAAAAGGAGGCCTATGAATCTGCCTCAGAACTGGGCCGAAGGAAGCCGAAAGTGTAGGGAGCTCTCTGGTGCTGTGTTAAGCCAAGTCCAGGGGTGCCTTCTCTGTGCCTCCATGAACACCTGGGGCTGCTACCTTATAATGCCTTGTGTGTTTGCTATGCTAAAGGCCTGAGGGTGTCTTGAGAGCAGGGCTAGTCTCTCTCTTTGGGGCTTAGCTGAGTAGTTGGCACACAAGTGGTACTCCGTACATGCAGAATGGGTTGCTGAGTAAACACCCGTCTTTAATTCTGTCTGTTTGGCTCTGAGCTCCGCACCAACAGTGACTGGGTGCCTGGTCAATTTATCCCCAATACAGGAAAGGCACATCCCGCCTGGGCCTGAGGTGACAGGAATCCTACGTTTTTCTCCCACAGTGATCCAGGAGCTGTTTGACTTTAGAGGTGTCAGAGTAGGAAGGAATCCAAGCGGGGTGGGTTGCAAAAGCGTTCCTGATTCTCCAACCTTCCCCGGATCCATGCCTTCGGCCATGTGACCTAACAGCTGCTCCCATCAAGAGATGGGAGTCTATTTCCTGCCCCCCCCCCCCCGCCCCGTATCTAGGCTGGACTTCTAACTTGCTTGACCAACACAATGCGACGAAAGCGAATAAACATAAATAATAAATGTTCTGTGTGATGGCTCATTATACAGCCATAGCTAACTGATACACTGAGTTCGACGTTCCAAACAGGTGGGTACCCTGAGGGCCAGAGAAGGGAGGGAGCTTTCCTAAAACCACATCTGCCAGTGACAAGAATCCAGGTATGGGAACCACTCACCCAGGGCCTTTCGACTGTACCGAACACTGATCTTTCTTCAAGTACCCATTTATTTCATCTAAGTCATTAACCCTCAGGATCTGAACAAAGGGCAGGAGGAGCCACATGAAAGTCACCACCAGTCATACAAAGTAGATGTCGTTAGCTCCTAGCTTGCTACCTCTGAGGTTCTAGAATCATCCACCCCAAAAGCCACTGGGTTCCCACACCTTGTAACCATGTGTTCTGCCATGAAAATCAAACCACAAGGCTCTTTTCTCAATCTGCAAAAAACTGTAGAAGTCAGTAGGATTTTATTTTATTTACTTATTTTTTTAAATGTTTTTATTAATTTTTGAGACAGAGAGAGGGCATGAGCAGGGGAGGGTCAGAGAAAGAGGGAGACACAGAATCCGAAGCAGGCTCCAGGCTCTGAGCAAGCTGTCAGCACAGAGCCCGACGCGAGGCTCAAACTAAAAGACTGTGAGATCATGACCTGAGCCGAAGTAGGACACTTAACAGACTGAGCCACCCAGGCGCCCCGAAATCAGTAGGATTTTAAATATTAAAAGTAATCTCTAAAAGGCACTTAGGACAGCATTTGACACACAGTAAATGTTCAATAAGTGTGAGCTGTTATTATTAAGTTCACTTCTCACAAATCTTTCTGACCCTTTGGTGCCTGTCATTTGTCAACCAGCAGGCAGCACTAACATTTATTGAGTGCCTGTGGAGGCCAGGCCTTTTACATACATCGCTGTGGTTAATCTTCACAACGTTTCTTTGAGGTACTAACCCCATCTTACAGATGAGGAAACTGAGGCTTAGTGGGATGAACTTGCCCAAGGTTAGTAAAGTTGAGAAGTGGTGGGGGAGGAGTCACACCCCAGCTGTCTGCCGCAAGCCTGTGGGAGCACAGACCATGATTACTCATCTCTGTTCTCTCTAGTGCTTAGCCTAGAGTGGGGATTGAACAAAACTGCAGAATTAATAAACACTTAAATTCCAAGAGGTTCAGAGAGTATAGAGTTTCTTCGCTCCCCCACCATCCCTGTCAGAAGGGCTGACGTTTAAAAGACCGAAAATATTAAGCGTTAGTAAGGATGTGGAGCAACTGGAACTCTCACGCACCGTCTCCCCCAACCGCCACCCCGTCACCAGATCCCAGGCTCTTGTGCTTGAAAGGACGTTTGCTGTGACCAAGAGGGCAGGGCAGCAACCGTGATGAACACAACTGAAGAGGCCTTACAGAGCTGTGGTAGTAAGCATGGATTTTAGAGGTGGAATGAACGAGAAATACTGGTGAACATTCTAGAACACTAATGTGATCCGGCACTGTTACTTTCTGGAGGACTCACTGTTTCTACAGACCTCAAGGAGCCCCTTACTCTATGCTGGCATTGACACTCCAGTGCTGTCGCTGTTATGACTGCGATATAAGTGGGTGGCCCAACTGGAGTTTTCTAAACTCAACCGGCCTGCCTGGTCTTTGGTCACTTCCTCTGTAGGCTTCACCAGGTCCCCAAGTGTCCCCTCTCTCTGAGAGCAGGAAATGTCACTTCCCAGCCAAGCCTCACCATCTCAGAATAATCAAAGCACCAGGCACTGCCAGAAACACTGACTTCTGTTTCTCAAGTGGGAAAGGCTGTTCCCTCTCTGGAACATGGAAGCCTAGGGATTTTCCCGATTGAAAGGTACATCAATGGACTGAATGTGCCCCGCCCCCCCCCACCCCCGTTTCATCTGTTGAAATCCTAACCTCCAATGTGATGGTGTTAAGAGGTGAGGCCTTTTGGAGGTGATTAGATCGTGAGGTCTTAGAGCCATCATGAGCGGGCTTGGGGCCTTAATAAAAGTGACCCCAGAGAGCTCTCTCGCCCCTTCTACCATGTGAGGACAGAGAGAAAACAGATGGTTATGAACCGGGAAGCCAACCATTGAGCAACTAATCTGCTGGTGCCTTCATCTTAGACTTCTCGGCCTCCAGAACGGTGAGAAATAAATGTTTGTTCTTTCAGCCAGTCCCTGTGGTAGTTTTGTTACAGCAGAGCCCCAGAGGGGTGCTTTGGTGGGGGCAAGATGATCTTCCATCTGGTCCAGCCCTCCCTTGCTTAGTGACCTGGGGTGACTCAGTCCGTGGGACACTGGCTGTGTTTCAGCTGGGCAGATCTATGGATTCCCGCTCCCCTGGGCTCAGGAAAATGCACGAGCCCAAGCGCCAGTGGGAGCCGAACACGAAATTCACCTGCGACTTTCTCAGATCCTTTCCAAGACAGTGGCCCTTTGGTACTGACTTGAGACTGAACTCCCACAGTCTCAGGTTCTAAGATCGCGTCAGCAGTTGTCCAACGTTTTATATTTAAAAAATACTGTTAGGGGGTGCCTGGCTGGCTCAGTCGGTGGAGCATACAACTCTTGACCTCAGGGTTTTGAGTTCAAGCCCTGCGATGGACGCAGAGCCTACTTAAAAGTAAAAAATACTGTCATGTGACTCTTCTTATTTAATCCTTCTAACTCTAATCCTTTGAGGCTAGCCAGACTTAGGAAACAGTCTGCCCATCTTCCAGATGAGGAAACTGAGGTCTGAGAGGTGAATTCCTGGCCTAGGCTCACATAGGCCTCCTGCCTGACTCAATCCAGTGCTCTTTCTACTATATACCTCAAATCCTCTCATAAATAAGGGGTCGTGGGAGCTTCTGTGTGCCCACAACCAGGTGAGACAGCGCTGCACCCATTTTGCAGATGAGGAAACAAATCCAGGGAAGCCGAGTAAAATGCCCGTGTAACGATAATAACAAATGGCGAAGCAAAATTCAAACCCATGTTTTGAATCTCCACAGCAGCAGACAGAGACCTACTTCCTAAAATCAGAGTTTACTGGGGTCCCAGTCGGGTGAATGACAACAAATCAGTAGGACATAACAACGCATGGTTGCGGCACTGACCCCAGAAAGCCGCTGTCGCACGGGAGGCTAGAGCTGCCTGAGGCCGGGCAGCTTCGGGAACGTGAGCTAGCTTCTCACAAGAGCCACCTTGAAAGAGGGCCATTTATGTTCTTCCAGTGGGTTTTGGTCGGATTCTTGTCTTTAACCACATAAATTTTGAGGTCAAATAAGATGAGACTATCGTTCTAGAAGGATGCAAGTCTGCCCTGGAAGGAAGGCTCTAGTATGTCTTACTGTCCCAGGCCACACTTTTGCGTTCTGCCCCCAAATACTTATTTTAGCTGGAGAACTTCACCCCCTCTGTGCTTTGGGGTACGAGTTAGTGTTACTGGCCCCGGGGAGACTGGAAGAACTCAACTGAGGTACACGCTGTAGCTGTCACCCGTTCCTGGGACACCTTTTCCACCAACCAAGCTCTGGCCGCTGCAGGTTACAGCTTCTGAGCGGCTCACAGAGAAACGAACAGAACAGCCTCCTGTCAGTAGCCGGTTTGAGACTGCTGACGCAGTCTATCCCAATCACCTGCCAGCGGGAAGCAGACGCCAGTGCCTACAATGGGGAGAGACCCCGCAGGCCCCCGTTTCCCCACACCTGCATCTGAACTGTTTGCAGCTGCCTTCCCCGTGAGAGGAAGGTCGGGGCCCAGGTCTGCTTTCTCTCTGAAATCTCCGTGTCTAATCCAATAGTGGGAACTCTGCAGGACTTCAACAACGGCTCGGGCTCGGGCAATCCGCAAGTCAAAGTGTGAATGAATGAGGAGTCCTGTCCAGTGACTGCTTCCCTGCTCCAGGGGCCCTGATGGGGACGACTGTGCCGATGACGACGATAAGGAGGAAGAGGTGAAACTGTTCAAGGTTAGAGCGAAGTTCTGGGCAGTGAGAACAGACGCTGACCTTTTTCAACCTCAAGGCCTGCAGGGGCTTTTCCCAGTCGACCCACACCCTTTTGAAGATCTCAACTGCATTGTCTCCTCCAGATCACGTTACTTCAGAGGCAAACCAATTCTCTGGTTAAGGAAAAAGAATGTGAGCAGATCAACCGGTGATCGTCATCCACCCCCCCAGGGCTTTTACAGAGAAAGCCGCCCAGTCTGGGCTCTGCAAGGAGCACTGGTGGGCCAAGTGGCAGCGGGAGGGGAGGCTCGGGGTCCAGAGCTTAGAGCGGCCTGATTTCAGTGCTTTGGAAATCTCTGCTGTTGTAGGATGGCTTTCTATATTGGCATTTCCGCTCCTTGGGTTTTAAAGAATGAGAAATCTGTGGCTGATCACATATTCAGCAACCAAGTACACTTATTCGAAGACCTAAATTGCAGAAATAACTCATGTGATTATTTGAATGAATAGGAGTCTGGATCATCAAGCTCAATCTATGGATAAATCAGGAAGAGCTAGCTGGGCGAGTGGAGGGCAGGCCCTCCCCAGCTGGCTCTTCTGCTGGGCCAAGACATGCTTTCTCTGCAAGGAGGCCAGGGCAGCAATCCTTGAGTCTCTGCTCCTTGGAGGTGCTTTGCCTTGATCTGCCTACATACCACGACCAGGGCAGAGCTTTGAAGTCCGAGGCAGCCAGAATCCGGTTATCCCCAAAGGGATGAGTCAGGCAGAGTGAGGGTCACGAGAAGCGCACCCCGCTCTCACCTCAGGGCCATAAACCTGTCCTAGTGTTCACTGGTGAGTCCTGCAAAACAGGCCCCACCTTCTGGGCTCTGGCATTGGACTTGCCCAGTCAAGCAGCGAACCTCCATGGCCCCCATCCGGAATCTGCCTTACACCCTTCTTCTCCCGGTGCACTCCCTCCCGAGGGCTCGGGCTGCCTCGCATGTACCCAACTGTCCTCAGAGCGGCCTGTGAGGATTCCCCCGGCCAGAGCCCAGCTCCTGCGAGAAACCTGCTCTAGAAAGAGCCCAGATCAGCCCGCAGGCCAGCCAAGCCTGCTGAGTTGTGCAGAGATACTTCCTGCCCCCCTAACACGGGCCTCCAGTCACCTCAACTGCCCGGCCCTGGATGGTTCCCTAGAAGGCACCTCCCGGGGCCTGAGAGCCACATCTAGGTCACAGTGAACCTCCTCCAGGTCTTCCTTTCCTGTTCCCATTGTGTGACTGTGGGCGTGAGGGACATCTGACAGGCCGGGCCTCAGGCAAGGCATTCACAGAGCTGGGGGAGGGCACCACACAGGGGGCAGCCAAGCAGACCTAACATTTTGTACCAGCGACTTCTGCGGTCAGGGAGCTTGGGTTCCAATCCTGGCTTTGCAGTCTGCCCACCGTGTGATCCTGACCAAGGTATAGAACCTCTCCCTCTTGGCTTCAGTGTCCTCATCTGTAAAAATGAAGATGTTTCTGTACAGAATCACTTGTGAGATTCAATAAATAGTATGTTGAACGTGCTCAGCAGAGCGGCTTGTGGCAAATGCTTGAACATGTCAGCCAGTCCAGTTCTAAACACGTATCCTAAGAAAACAGTAGGACAAATATGTGAAGATTAGTGAGCTGGATTAGGAAATTCATTTTACTATTGCTTAGAATGGCAAAAAATCAGAAAGAGCCTAAATGTCCTATAAGAGGAATAAGAAAAAATTCTGCACAATGCATGTGTGTATATACAATGTGTGTGAATACCATACAACAGAATTCCACATAGCCATGAAATAGGACAATATAGGTGTTTAGTGTTTAACAGCTTGAAAAGGCAATCACAAAATACTGAGTGAAGATTACAGGCCAGTATTTAATTGTATGATTCTATTTATGTAAAAATAATATTTATATTGGGGTACCTGGGGGGCTCAGTCGGTTGAGTGTCCAACTTTGGCTCAGGTCATGATCTTGCGGTTCGTGAGTTCAAGCCCCACGTCAGGCTCTGTGCTGACAGCTCGGAGCCTGGAGCCTGCTTCAGATTCTATGTCTCCTCTCTCTGCTCCTCCCCTGCTTGTACTCTCTCTCTCTCTTTCAAAAATAAACATTAAAAAAATAATAATACTTCTATCTATTCATTTTCATGGAGACCTCTCTGGAGATGCCCATGAGACTAGGAGTCATCTCTGGGTGGTGAGACTTCAGGAAGTTTTCTTTCTGGTTCTTACTTGTAATTTCCCATTTCTCTACAATGGGCATGTATCACATTTATCATTTTCTCAAAAAAAAAAAAAAAGGGGGGGGGGGAATAGATGGAGTAATTTCAAGGGTAGAAAAGGATTTTCACACTCAGATAATTCCAGCATGGATAAAAGGATTTGTTCAACTTTCATCACTCTCCAACTGAGAAGAGACACAAGGAACGGCAGCCGTAAGAAGAGGGAAAACCCCATGTTTCAAGGTTTAGTGTCTAAGAAGAGTAGCTTGAAAATTAAAGTGTCTCCAGCCATCCTTCCCCATCGCTCCATCCTGTGGGACACCAACCTTGACCGTCAGCAACAAATCAGACGTGAAACATGACTTCCTCTCGGGGAACAGGAAATCAGCGTATCAGAATGACAACAAATTTCTATTTTACCTTGCCAAGAGACCCTTCCCGCTGAGAGGAGGAAATGTGGGGCACAAATCAGCTCTCCGGAAGGAGGAGGGACACTTTCACAGGATCAGCTGGAGGTCGGGGAAAACTGCAAAGTCTAAACATTCTTCCTGTCATAACTTTGTCAGCTGTACTGAAGTTGACAAGATGCTTACCCAGCACCTCAAGACACATGCCAAATTGACGTAGTTAGACGCGTAAGCTATAATAACTACTGAGATGCTGTAGCGAGCTCGTGTCCGGCCGCCCGCTGCCTCTGCTCCCCACACGGAGGGCTGCACAGCCCCGCCGCCCTGGGATGGGGTCTCACGACAGGAGCCGGATTGATTTATTCGCCCACCCATTTCCAGCATCGGCGCCGCGGCCAGTGCCAACATTGGATATGAGGGTCAGCCCGAAGCCATGCCTGCCTTCAGGAAGCACTTTCTACCGCAGGGCGTGTTTTTCAAAGAGAACACAAATCCGATTTACCTCGCAAAGGGAACGTGGGGGACTGGACGCTGGGAGAAAGATAAAGGGGAGGGATGGATAGAGAGTCTGTTCTGCCCCTCAGCTGTGGGAGACAGAAAGGGGCCGAGGTTTCCTACTTTCCTGGCTGGATCCTACTGGTCAGAGAAGGGAGCGGGGATATGTTGAAGGGTAAGGAGCAAGGTCAGTGTGCCAGGTGGGGGCTGCAGGTGGGCTGGGCCATACAGTGAGCTCCGGCAGGGGAAGGAGGGAATTTGCGACCCGCCAGTGCCCAAGAAGATGGGCTATTTGTGATAACAAAGCTCCTCTGAGGCTTTTTTTTTAATCGAAAGCATCCAAAATCCTCTCCCTGGCTATGCAGGAATCTGGGGCTGACACACCCACCTTCCCAGCCCTTTCTCAATCACACTTCAGAAACAGCTCAAAGCCATGCCAAGAATATCCTGTTACCTCAGGGTAGGATTAGCTCCCACATGAATGGAAGGTACCCTCTTTAAACAACTGTTCTGCCTGCCATTTGCAAATGCCATGTTCATCAAATGTCTGCTGAATGGAAGCCCCTAGACATGTTGGACTCACTCACACAGTGACTCAGGCCCCCGCAGCCTTCCTGATGACCGGAGGGCCTGTCACATCCAATAGTGTGGGAGCTCACCGGCAGACTCAGCACCCAAGGGGGCTCGCCTTTGCCAAAGGCATTACCTCGACTCACAGGGCTATGGGGGAGGGGGGTGGAATCACTTCAGGAATGATGGACTTTAGACCCAAGAGGATCCTGTGGTTTCTAACCCAGGCTGTGCATCAGATCCACCAACACAGATCCCTGTGCCAGCTAGACTCTACTGAACCTGCATTTCTTAGAGATGGAACCTGGAAATCCATGTTTGCAAAAGTCAGGTAGGGAGTTCTGGTGTTTTTCCCTGGTTAAGAGCCATAAATTGGCCCAAGTTGCTCGTTCCATTGATGGTGAGACTATCCCAGGGAGGGGTGGGAAAAACGTATTTGTCCAAGGTCACAAGACAATCATCGCTTCCCTGGAAAGCTGTGACAATGTTAATGGTGATGACGATGATGATGGTGGTGGTGGTGGCAGCTACTATTTACCCTCACGTGTATTAACTAATTGAATTCTCACAACCAGTCTATGAAATAGGTACTATTTTTCCAGGAGAGGAAACTGTGGCACAGAGAGGTTAATTCATTTGCCCAAGGTCACACAGCAATGGAGCCAAAGCCGATGCCCCTATCCAGGGCACAACTTTCTCAAATCACCAGGACCCTGCCTCAGGGATTTTGCCTCCTCCCCAGTCCATGGGTTGAGCTGCAGGCTCTGGGATGTTTCTGGGGGAATGGTCTCTGCCCAGCTTTGCATCCTGACCTCGAGGCTGAGGGAGCCCAGAGGGCACATTTCATTTGCTGAGGGACCTGCTTTTGCACGTGTCCCTTGGCCTGGGCATGGCTCAGGGCCCTTCAGATGAAGCCATGCTGCCCGTGGGAAGAATGATCCCACTGCTGGATGTCAGAAATATCAGGAGAGGCATTTTTTTTCCAGTCCAGCCAGACCCTTGTGACACCCTCTTAGAAGGGGAGTGTCATGTAATAGCCTCATGGGGTGTCTGGGGTGTCTGGGATTTTGTCCTCCTTAGTTGGGGGAAGATAAGTAACATCTTTGGCTTTACTTTTTTTTTTTTTTTTTTAGAGAGAGAGAGAGCAAGTGAGCAGGGGAAGAGCAGAGAGAGAGGGAGACACAGAATCTGAAGCAGGCTCTAAGCTCTGAGCCGTCCGCACAGAGCCTGATGGGAAGCTCAAACCCATGAACCATGAGATCATGACCTGAGACGAAGTCGGATGCTCAACTGACTGAGCCCTCCAGGTGCCCCCTTGGCTTTCCTTTTAAATTAGGAAAGAGTTGGGGCGCCTGGGTGGCTTGGTCGGTTAAGCGGCCGACTTTGGCTCAGGTCACGATCTCACGGTCCGTGAGTTCGAGCCCTGCGTCGGGCTCTGTGTTGACAGCTCAGAGCCTGGAGCCTGTTTCAGATTCTGTGTCTCCCTCTCTCTCTGCCCCTCCCCTGTTCATGCTCTGTCTCTCTCTGTCTCAAAAATAAATAAACGTTAAAAAAATTAAAAATAAATAAAAATAAATTAGGAAAGAGGGATGTAATGGACAAAGACTGAGGAGTGTGGGCAGAAGAAGAATGTCACAGCCCCCTTTTCATCAATGAACACACACGGACCCTTCTTTGCCATTCACCAAAGGCACCATCTAGGTACCCCAGAAGCACCATCCGGGCCTGATGCCATCCTAGGGATGCACCAGGCAGGTTATGCGGGAAGTCCTGGCCCGTGGGGGGTTCCCAGTTCCAGAGGCAGAGGAAACCGGATGGACGTGCGGGCTTTGGAGGTAGACAAGCCTGGGTCTGAACTGCCGCTCTGCCTCTTTGCAGGCTTGGGCAAGTTCCTTCTCTCAGAGTCTCGGTTTCCTCGTCATAACAACACCTACTTCAAAGAGGGGCCGTGGGGAGTAAATGAAACTCACCAGAAGGTAGCTGGGAAAGCGGGTGGGCACCTGGGCACACACCTTTCCCTCCCCGCACTAACGGAGACAAGGAACTGGGGTGGTTTATGCACCAGCTTTCCCAACAACAGTGAGAAGGAAGGAATCCTTCCTACAAAATCAGGGAGGGTGCGGGCTTTTAGGACCCTTACCTGGCAAGGAAGACACAGACACAGAAGCGGGGCTGCATTACAACTTTCATGGGCCCCCTACTGCCATTAAAAACATATCTTAAATATGATCTTTTACAGTTGCATTTGTATGAAAATGAATATAATCCAGGCTGGATCCGTTATTATATTCATTTTTGTCTTTGGATTTTAAAGGAAAGTAAAATTAAAATACTTCTGTGAGCCCTGGGCGCTGTGTCTAATGAAGAAGTCAGCCCTGTGCAGAGGCATCTTGGGTGCCCGGCTGGGTGCTGGATGCCAGGACTAGGTCTCCTCCCTCCAAAGCTGCTTCTCCCCCCGCCCCCAACCACACCCTTCTCCGTATTAGCACCAATACTCTCCCCAGCATGACCTCCCAGGCTTGGCCTGTGCTGTTCCCCGACCTGTAACAGAGATTTCATTGATGTCTGTCAAAATCTACCCGCTAAGCAACCCTGGCACCCAAATATCTGCCTCCTCCCATACGACGCCTCTCAGATGCACCCTCTTGTTGAAATATGGGGAACTTTATGCTTCTGTCCGATGAGCTCATGGTATCTTGTTCACTTTGCGCCCTCCCTGCTCCATCCCTAGCTCTGAGCCTGGCACACAGTAGGCACTCAATACGAAGTTGTGGAATTGAATTAAAACTTAAATGACTGGAACTCTCCATGTCGCCCCAGTGCGATCAGTTACTTGTTGCAAAACAACATCCAGATGCATTTCTGGGCAACTGCTATTTCAGGAACAGTGTTATTTGGGGAGCTGAGAGCCCTGCTGGCTGGACAAGAAGCAGGCAGAGGGCCTCCGCCACCGAGGCTCCCTTCCTCCCCTTCCTAATCATTTGCTTGGCCATCGGCAGGATTAGACAACGGCAATTATCCCCACACGGTCTATTCCCAGAATTCAAAGTTATTGGGGGAGAAAATGCAATTGTGCTTTTATCCAGTCATTAAAAAACAACACAAAACAAGAGCAGTGGATTTCAAGCCGCTTTTCAGATTTGATGGGAAGAAAAACAAACTTGAGGATTAGCCCTAAATTGTGCTGACAACACACTTCCGGGTCTCTTTGTCCTCCCCCGTGCTCTCTTCAGAAGTTCTCAGCAACTCCTATCGATCCCCGCCTGGTTCTCATGCCTGGGGAGGGCAGCCCACAGTGGAGCAGGGAACGGATAGATGGATCCGCCTGCCTGAGAGGCGCGGAGGGGTGGGGGGAGGGAAGTCCTGGCTCCCACTGCCCAGAGAAGTGGCCGGTCCCGGGGCCTCACTCGGGACCAGCGTCTCGTGCCGCACCTCCGCCCCCACCGCTGAACTCACCGCCCACCCGGCCACACCAGGCTTTCATCAGCCAGGGTGAAACCACCCCAAAGTAGCCCAGTCACCTACTATTTTAGGACCTGGAAGCAACAGGAGAGTCCATATGCCAGACGCCCACACTGTATGATGGAGAAATGAGCTCACGGAGAGAATGGGCCTTGTCTGGGTCACAGGGCAGGTTGGTGCTTAGAAGCCAGGTCTCCTGGTTCCTGAGGTTCGGGATAGGGAGAAAACACTGGGGGCTACATTCGTGGGACCCCACTTACATTCAGCGCTGCTCGAGTATGGTCTCTTACCACACCCCCACCTGCTCCAGCCACACTGAACATCTTTTAGACCTCAAGGGTCATGGTCTCACTCAATCTCCCCTCCAGGCTGTTGCACTTGTCCTTCTGTGCCCGTGACCCCCTCTCTTATGCTTCCTTGCTCATGCTTCAGGTCTCAGTGTAGAGGCCATCTCCTCCAGGAAGGCTTTTTGAAGCCCGTCCCTCCAAGAATGAGTCAAAGAGCCCTTGGTGTACTCATAACTACCTTAACTGAAACTATAAATTTGTGTATTTGTCTCCCCACTAGCCTGCGAGGTGTACATGGGTATCTATCACTCTTGCCTCCTGCTACTTCCCCGTGTCTAGAAGAGTTTCTGGCACATTCCAGGCACTGAACAATCACTGATGAAGACATGGTCTCATGGGATCCCAGTGACAATCCTGTGAGAAGGTGTCAACCTCCCCATCCCACAGGAGAGAAAACTGAGGCTCAAAAACAAACGTGCCCCCTGCCCAGTGAGTTGGCAGAGGCAGGATTTGGAGAATCCAAGTCTTCTGACCCAACATCAACATTTTCTTTATTAAGACCCTTCCCCTTCCCACATGGTAACTGAACGAAAGAAGGTCCAGGTCATGCCATTTTGGACCTGTGTGTCACAGCTGGGATGGGCTGGGGAGTAAAGAGGTCACCCCACGGCACTGAGAGACGGCGTGGGCAGGGAGTAGTGAAGGAAGACTTTGCTGACCGTTTGCACTTGAGACAGCCAGCCTGAGAGCCCCAGTTCCTCCCTAGGTTAAGGCAGGAAGAACAGGGACCCTTCTAGACCCGGGCTGAAGACACAATACAGGGCAGCTACGCTCCAGGGAGCGCATAACTGGCAAGCTTGGGCTTTCAACAAGGGAGGGGGCGTCTTGATTAAGAGGGAAGTATGGTTCAGTAGGAGGCCACCATTAAGCACACTGACAAGCATACGTGGCTGGTGGGACTACTGATTAGTTTATCTACTTTGCAAAACTGGCAGCATCCAACTAAAGTTCAACATCCGAACACGGCATGACCCAGCGATTCGGACCCTGGGCAGGTCCCAACAAAAGTGGCTGCTTGTTTCCACCAAAAAGCACGTACGGAAGTGTTTGTAACCCTCAACGGGAACGTAAAATGGTACGGCCACCGTGGCAAGCAGTCTGGCAGCTCCTTAGAAGTTTACACAGAGTTACCATATGATCTAGCAACTCCACTCCTACACGAACACCCAAGAGAAATGAAAACCCACATCCACCCAAAAACTTGGATGTGAATGTTCACAGCAGTAGGATTCGTAATAGACAAATGAATTAAAAAGTAGGCACAAGCCAATGTCCATCCACTGCTAAAAAGACAAACAAAATGTGGTATACTCACGCAACGGGATATTATTTGGCAACAAGGGAAGGGAAGTATATGCTACAGGGTAGATGAGCCTCAAAAAATTAGGTCCACTGAAAGAAGCCATTCACAAGAGACCAGATATTATATGACCCCTTTTATATGTCACGTGCAGCATTGGCAAATCTATGTAGGGACAGAAAGTAGATTAATGGCTGCCTGGGGCTGGCAGGGGAGGGAGGGTTGGAGAGACTGCTGAGGGGTATGGGGTTTACTTGTAATTGCCACAAACTGGAAACAAAAATGTCTAACAACAGTAGAATGGGTGGATAAACTTGAAAAGGAATGAACTACTGTTTATGATGTAACTATGAGTAAAGAGCAGCAAACAGATAACACTAATCTAAGATGATAGAAGTCAGAATAGTGGTGACTCGTGGGGGCTACTGACTGGGTGGGGCCTGTGGGTAAGGGAAATGCTACCTCGACCTGCAGGGTAGTCATAGGATGTACCTGTACGTAAAATTCATTGGGATGTGCACTTAAGATGTGCACTTAAGATGTGTGCATTTTACTGCATGTAAGCTATAAGTTACATCTCCATTTTTAAAAACTAATTTAAAAAATGAGAGAGAGAGAGAGAGAGAGAGAGAGAGAGAGAGACACCCAAGTGAATAGACCAGGGCACAAGTCCTGGCTATCAGGTCTTTGTGAGCGTTTCTGTCCCTCCCTCCGGGCGCCTCCTTCCCCATCCTCCAGACATCAGACCAGATGGTTTCAAAGGATCCAGCTGGCACCGGCAGTCTGAGATTCTGCGAATTCACATACCTATTTGTCCCTGAGTTTGTTGGGAAATTTGGCAAATGCCAAACTCGAATCAATGTGGTGTGGAGAAAAGGGGGCTGGTTGTCTGCCGTGGGCTCAGCCTCGTTTCCAAGGAAGGCAAGGTCTTTGGAAAGTGGGTGGGAACACCCCGCCTCCAGGAGGGAATGTCGCTTTCAATATGAATCATCTTAGGCATCCAACAGCTTGCTCTGGGAATAGATACCCTGACTCACTTCTCCCTGACAGGAACAAGTCTTGCTACTAAAATTTCAGATGTCAAGAGAACCAGCACAGCCCAAATAGCCTCTCAGAGGTTGGGGAGTCGGCGGGGGGGGGGGGGGGGAGAAAGAAAGAAAAAGAAAGAAAGAAATCAGCCTAGTAACCAACGAGGAATCACAGAGGGGATGGGCATCTTTGTACAGAAGACCGGACGAGGCCCAGAGGAAGCCGCCGGCTCACACGGCAGCTGGCGCCAGGGCTGGGACGGGGACCCAAGGCTCCTGACCTCGGGTTTTCTTTGTACAACAACCTGCTACTATATTTTTTAGAGAAATAAATTATGCTCCGTGCTGGTGGGAAGCCTTTTAAACAAAAAGAAAAAAGGAAACGGCCAAGATGCATCTTAATTAGAAAGCGCTTGGGAAAAAAAAATCTTCGCGGGAGGCGGGTACACAGCACCGTGCCACGAACGGTCAGCAGCATCAGAGTGTGAGAACCCAGCAGGTTAATTTAGAGGTGAGCACGTTGCTCTGGTAATTATCCGGTGTGACCCGAGGGGCTTTCTGGTCTTCAGGAGGTGGCCGGGAAATCACGGAGGTGTCACTCGAGGCCACAGGGAGGCCCCCATGAGGCCGTAGCATCCGACCAGCAACGGCCAGTTCTGCCCGTCCTTCACGTGCGGGGTTAATATTTCCATCCCATCCCCCTCCTTGTGCTAAAAGCCCATCTGCCAGTGACCAGCATTTCTAATCCATTTCCTCTGCACTTTGACAGCCTCCAGTGTCCGGATGGAGCGGCCACGGCTCCCCAAACATGTGACTGCCCGGAAGGTTTGCTCGCTGCCCTTACGCCTGACCCGTTCCATCCAAGCAATTGCGACATCGCCACTTCCAAGGAAGATGACAGCTCTTTCTCAAAACAAACTCAAAGCCTGGGTCAGGAATGTGCACCACAGCCTGCTAAAAATCAGTGACAACATGGCCTGACGCTGATTTTCCCAAGAACTATGGGATCCTTGGTGTTTTGGTTTTGTTTTTCAGAAAAAAGAAACCGTCCACAAAGTAGATAGGGTGTTTTCAGCCAGAGAAGTCAACGTGCTCTGTTACCCAATAGCAGGGGAGGAGGGAAAGGGCCCCGGGAAGGGGACGCGTGCACGCCAGGCAGGGAGCTGGGGCAACCTAGGCCTGCCCCCCTCGCCGTCACAGGTGAGTAAACTGAGGTTCAGAGAATTCCATGACTTGCCCAGTTTCATTTGCTCGGTAAACGCTAATGAGGACGTGAACTCAGGCGTACCTCCAAAGTCAAAAGGCTGCCTCCCAGAAACAAGCTCAGAGATCTGCGGGAACAACATGGAGTTCTGTGGAAAACCGCAGAAGCAGGTGGCTTTCGCAAACTGTCTCTCTGGCAAAGTGTGCAGTTCCCTAGGTAGCCATACTGGTAGAGTAACTCTCACCCCCACAAAGAGATCCAGGAAGACTGGGGTGCGTGTGTGTGTGGTGGGGGGGAGACTGTGAGCATTTTGCAGGAGGCACTACTGAGTCACACGCCAGAAAGCAATTGTAAAAATGACATCTTGGGACCTGGATTTATTCCCTCTTCAACATCATATTTGCTCCGTTTACAAGGCAAAGATGATTTTTCTCTCTGCCAAGGCCGAACATTCCCAGCCTGTGATCTGAAAATCATGCTGTGTTCATTTTGCCTCTTAACTCACCCAAGGCCATAAATCATCCCTCGAAATGGGGATTTGGTTGGCAGTTCTATCGGGGATTCACAGGGCAGAGGAAGAATCCAATTTGGGGCTCTCACGGTCATCCTGAGCCGGCTGGGAGCAGGGCAGCATTGCTTTTGGCCACACAAGTGCCTCCATGCTCCACGGAGAAGACGCCCGAGAGGCAGATCTCCCGACTAAGCAGAGCCGTTGCTCTCCTGGGTTAGTTTGCGGATTCCAAGTGCACTTTGTGACAAAGGAGGAGGTCAAGGCAACTGGAGAGAGTGAGAGGAACAGAGAGCACAGCAGGATCCAGCCCTTCCCCAGCCAAACCCAGGACGAGGGGCTAGGGGAAAACAGGGCAGGTGGAGACTGAGGTGGGCGATTCATTCATTCCAAAATATTGATTAAGAGCCTACTGCCTGTGAGGTGCCAGGCACTGTTTCTTTCCTTGGAATAGAATTATTTTCACAATCATCTTTTAACAAATAGAATAACAGTGGAGGCAGCTTACAGTTAATGAGTGTACTCGGCAGGTGTTTCACACACATCGGCTTTATCTGATCTTTACAGCTGCTGGGTGAAGTAGGTATTATCCTCATTGTACAGATGGAGAAACCGAGGTGCAGAGAGATTAAGAAACCTGGGGCACCTGGGTGGCTCAGTGGGTTAAGCGTCTGACTTCAGCTCAGGTCATGATCTCACAGTTTGTGACTTCGAGCCCCACACTGGGCTGGCTGCTGTCAGCACAGAGCCCCCTTCAGATCCTCTGTCCTCTTCTCTCTCTGCCCCTCCCCTGCTCACTCGTTATCTCTCTCAAAAATAAACATTTAAAAAGAAAGAAAGAAAGAAACTTGCCCATGGTCACATGACTAGTAAGTGGCAGAGCCAGGATTCGAACTCAGGCAGGTGAGGTTCTCAAATCCATACCTCTCTTAGCTCATTATGCTGACGGCCAGTGGAGTGTTTTGCAATCATGTGTTTTCAGGTTATTGGGCAGGGATAAAATATCTTCCTATGCTTGGAGAACAGAGGAAAATCTGAATCTTTTTTCCAGGCCCTGAATCCTCAGCTGATGTCCACTAGAAACTGATGCCTGGAGATGGGCTGCAGCAGACTCTGGCCATGAAGTACATGTCTTCTCCAGCTTCCATGAGGACAGTGGAGTAGAAGATACAGCACCACCAGCCCCGAAACCATCCTTCTGCCCTGTTTCCTTCTCTGTGGCCACCGTAAGTGGTCACTGGGGGACAGGGCAGCACGGTGGTTTATGGGTTGGTTTTTGGAGTTTGACAGCCTTGTCATGAAGTCTCTGCTTGATAACTGTGTGACTAAGCAAGTCCTAAAACTCACCTGTAGTCTCAGTTTCCTTATCTGTGAAATAGGGATAAAATGGGTAGTTTACTCCTTCCAAGGGCTATGAGGAAGACATAAGAGAATGCATGTGCAGGGAACCCCCAAATCATACACTCCCTGACAGTGTCCTCCTGCTAAAGCTCCACAAACTCCTAGCTCCTGGTGGTGATCTGGCCATGACCGTAGGCCTGCATTTTGACAATCCGGCCTTGGTCAATTTAGCTAATCTCAGAGTGGGTGGTGCAAAGAGCCCTGGGCTGGGACTCATGCCGAGAGTCTGAGCCTCCGTCCTGCAATTAATAGGCTGTGTCACCCCGAAAGTCCCTTCCCCTCTCTGAGCTTGGTTTCCCCCACGCTCAGATGAAGAAGTAGGACCTGCCTTCAAAGAGTCCCACTGGTGGCACCCTCCCAAGACTCTGTGCTCGTGCTGATTTTCCCTTCTGCCAAGGCAAGATGAAGTTATCATGGCTCACTCGGACTTCTTGGGAGGATTAATGCTCGTTAAGTGCTTCAAGGCTGGCAGCTGGCACCGATGCAAGGTGTCACTTACTACCTGCCCGGAAATTCTTATCCTGGCAGGAGGCTGATTTATTCCGTGGCCTTGAACCTTAACCTTCCCCTGCCTCTTCCCTGTTAAAAATTTCTCTGTCAGCTGCTTCAGTGAAGGAGCGAACGGGATGCTGTCCACCAGTGGGCTGCCCACCCATGATCTCTGCCATGGGTACTCAAGGGCTGGGAAAACAGGGCAGGCTTGGAAAGCCCTGGAGCCCTCAGGTGGCCCCCTGAGCCCAGGGGTCTTGGGCGTGCTCCAGTCAAAACAGGAGGGGCACATACTATCCTAAGGGACTCACATCATCCTCACATCAGCTGACTTGAAGAACGCCAGGCATGAATATGAGCGCTTCTGTGTCTTAGCTCCTTTAGCTCTCAAACCAATCCTGTGAGTAGCTAGTACTGTTGTCCCAACTCATAGCTGGGACACTGAGGCCCAGAAAGGTTAAACTTGCCCACGATCACACAGCTAATCAGTGTGGAGCAGCATGCAAATGCAAGCCGTGTGGCCCCTGAGTCCCATGCTCCTCAGCTAGCTCGTTTGATGTCCTCCAACTCCTAGCAGCAGCCCTTTGCATAGGTAAGGAAGCTGGGCCTCTGTGCACCGAGCCTCTGAGAGTTACCAGCGATAAGAGCACTGCCATCGAGTGCCTGCTCTGGGTCTGGCTCGGGGCTAGGCCTTTGTCTCCAGTCTGTCACCACAGCCCCAGGAGACAGGGGCCTCTGCCCCACTCCACAGTCTGAGGCCACACGGCTACCAAGTGGCAACACAGAGGCCCTGCTCAGGCAGGCTTAGATCCAAAGTCCACGCTCTTTCCACCACCTGGCTGGACACTAACAGGGACGTTCCGGTGACATCTCAGAGGACGGGGAAAGAAGCGGATATCTGCCGTGGCCTGGGCCACAAGGCAAGGAGCAGGCTGTGTCCTTACCCACAGCCCCGGGGTCTTGGGAACAATTTCGGACAGGGCCTGCTGAGCCGGATGTTAGTAAAAAGGAAGCCACTCTGATACTGAATTGCTTAGGACACGAACACTGGCTTGAGAGACACCTCGCTCAGTGGTCTTGCTCTCAGAGTGAGAACAGATTCAGGGAGGGGTGCACGGGCAGCTGAGAGGGGAACCAACGTGGTGAAATGCGGAGGAGGGCCTCACAGGACACCACGCTCGGCATCTGATGTTCTCCCTGCAGAGCCAGGCGCCAGTGTGAACCCATCACTCCTCCCCGCATGCAGCCCTCTTGGCCTTGCAGGCCAGGAAGAGCGGACTGCAAGAGCCCACGTCCAAACGACTCGGCCGGGTGGGGCCGGGTGGGGCAGGGTGGGCACTGCTCCCACCCGACCTTCTCGGCGGGGCTCAGTTTACGGCGAAGTCACGGAAGACGGCAGCGGCCAGAGCCCAGCAACGAGGCCACCCAGCGGCCCACGTGAGTCCAGAAAAAGAAGTGGCAGGGTGACAAGCAGCTGAATTCAGGCCAGTTCACCTCCTTCTGTCCTCGGGAACAGTCTGGCTTCAAAGCCCCTCATGGATCCAGTCCAAACCAGAACCTCTTCCTCCTCTGCATTCCCATAAGCCTCTGTCTCATAAGGCACACATGCGGTCGCCACAGTCATAGCTACTACCCATTTGGCAGGTTCTCCGTGTCAGGTAGGCCCTGGGCTGGGGCTCTGAGGTCTTCTTTAGCTCCGCTGTGCAGAAAAACTCAGGATCGTAGAGAGATGACTTGCCTAAGCTCACACAACCAGGAGCTGGTAAATAAACACTCGTTGAGTGAAAGAGTAAACTGAGACCAGCTCTCCCTGCCCAGTACCCGGGCCCCTGCCCACCCTCCTCTCCCAGGAGCCAGCCGCCCACTGCCACTTCTCTGCTGGCGGCAGAAGAAAGACGTTGCGTCACTGCCAGGACTGTTGCAAACACTGGATGATGCGGCACCGGGGGTCCTGCTAAGGCTGCTCTGGGAGACAGATGCTCGGGGGACCTCAGGACCTCCCATGGCCTCACCTGGGCAACTGCCGACTGCATTTGTTATGCTGTAAATCGTAAATCACTCGTACACGCTTGGCCCTCTGCGTGGTCATACGTGCCCACACAGAAGTCCAGTGTGAAGGACGGACGAGCAGGGGCCCAGAGAGGCGAAGTGACTTGGATCTGGCCACACAGCGCAGGGCAGAGTGAGGACCTGTACCCAGGTCCAAGTTTCTTGCCACCATTCCAGCTGCCCACTCTCCATCAGGTCTGGTGACTGAAGAGGGGCTGAAGAGTTGAGATGCAAATGGCAGCCTTGAGGAATGTTTACACAAGGGGAGGTGGCTTAGCCCGATCCTCCCTGGAGTGCTCCCTGTGGTGCTCCCTCTGTCCCCATGGATGGTCTGAGCAACAGCTATGCCCCTGCTGTGCAGTTTCAGAAATCAGCCTCCCCGACTTCCACCAATTCCCCGAAAATTCGCACACTGCCTCCGTGGTTCCAGCCCCGATGTACACCAGGAGCCAAAGGTCCAACAACTCTGAGGAGACTCACGCCAGCCGCCTTTCCGGGCTGATGGTGGGGAAGGTCTGTTCTAAGGCAGGGAGGACAATCAGGCTCCTCAACAGAAATCTGCACATTTCATATTTGAGGTTAAGGAAACATCTGTCTTCCTCTCCTCTGACTCAAGAGTCCTCCGTAGCAATCTATGCTAAGACAACATTTTATGCACAAAGATGGTAACTGCTGAATTATTTTTAATAGCAACAAAAAATGGAAACAGCTTCTGTCCAACGTTAGCAGGATAGTTAAATGAACGGCACATCCATGCATTAATTGCCACCATTAAAACCATTCTTTATGAAAAAAATTTGAATAAGTTAGGGAAATACCTATGAATGTAACATTAAGCCAAAACAGAGAGAGATGGAGAGAGAAAGAGGACATGGAATTGCATACAGAGAGGGAAAAAAAGTACAGAGAAGACTGGAAGGAAGTGAACCAAGATATCAACACAGGCTGCATCCGGGTGGCAGAACGAGTTGTTTGTTTCCTGTTTTACACCTTTTGATACTTTTTCTTTTCTCCCACATTCCTGTGATAATCAGAGAAATAAAAGCAGCTACCCAAATTCTTTCTTTCTCTCTCTCTTCCTTTTCCACCACCCCCCCCACCCCCGAGACACACACACGCGCGCGCGTGCACCCTGAGTGAATTATCTGAACGTCCAGAAAGGATGTGATGCTGACTGGTTACAGGGAGGAAAGCAGGTCCTGTGTCTCTTTTCCCGCAACACAAATGCTTCTAATAAGACCATACACACAGGGGCCATTCCTTTAAATTTGTCTTCAAGGTTTTCCTGGGAGGGGAGCCTGGGTGGCTCAGTTGGTTAAGTGGCCGACTCCTGATACCGGCTCAGGTCGTGATCTTGCGGTCGTGAGATCAAGCCCTGAGTCAGGCTCCACACTGAGCATGGAGCATGCCTGGGATTCTCTCTCTCTCTCTCTCTCTCTCTCTCTCTCTCCCCCTCTGCCCCTCTCGCCTGCCCTCTCTCTCTCTCAAAATAAATAAACATTAAAAAGGTTTTCCTGGGACTTTTCAACTGACTTGGTTCTTTGGGCCTGGACCTCAGGAGCCTGTGTCTCTAAGGAGTAAGGAACACAGCAGGTGAATTTTTGTCTCCAGCCCCAGACAGCTCCCGTCTCTCAAGGAAGAAGCAAGCCGGGAGGCTTTTCTTGTGAAAGGCCTACAGAGAGGAGAGCTGGCGACTTGGAAGGGTGTTAAATTTGGAACGTGAGGTCATGTCCACAATAAGGCACTCTGCAGTCTCTCCAGCTGAGAGAGGCTTTTGGGTTAGGAGAACCATGGCTGGAGAGGGAAGAGACATGGGCAAGTGAGGCTGCAGGTCACACACGAGCTGGTGACACGAGGTAGCACCCATGCCGCTCCCTGCCGGGCTACAGTTCTGTCCGTCCACCAAGTCAGCGTGCGAGGCGCACCCGTAGGACCCTGGAGGCAGTGCCCGCGCCCACGTCATCAGAAACCTCTACTCTTTCTCTATGAAATCACCCGAGATAATTTTACAGCTATGCCTGGAGGAGTGGATTTAAAGCCCCTCCCATCTGTGTCCTTCAGAGCTCCAAACCTACTCCTCGGAAGCAGGTCTCCATTCCTCACCGTCCCCGGCCACACGTCCGAGTGTGTTTGCTCGAAAACACACACTAAGTACATACAAAGACGAGTGCGAAGCGAGACGGAAGCGTGTGGGCTTCCCCCAAATCTAGAAAGCTCAGAAGCCTGAACAGCCCAGAAGGAAGTCAGCCTTGGGATCCCCCAGGTCTGGGGAAATAGGAACACAACTCAGGGGGTGAAAAGTCAAAACCGCACCCCACTCGGTCCGCAGCAGGGGGGGGCAGTGGGTCTGCCGGACACCAACTCACCGAACATGCTGCCCTCGTAGCCGTCTTTCGTGAGTGGCCGGAGCTCGTTTTTCCCCATCGCGTAACGCTTGTAGCTCTGCCAGGCGAACTGCATCATCTACAAGAAAAAGCAGGAAACGGAACCTGAGCACGGCCGTTCCCAACAACCTGTACAGGCCACCTGGCTTTGCCCTCTGCAACAGGATCCGAAACCACATTGCAAAAATAACCTTCCAGGGGCGCCTGAGTGGCTCAGTCGGTTAAGCGTCCGACGTCGGCTCAGGTCATGATCCTGCGGTTAGTGAGTTCGAGCCTCACATCGGGCTCTGTGCTGACAGCTGGGAGTCTGGAACCTGCTTCACATTCTGTGTGTGTGTCTCTCTCTCTCTGCCCCTCTCCACAGCTGCCTGAAAGGCCGTTCTCCTCAGACGACCCCATGAGTCCAGAGTCTACCCACAGATTCCTTAGAGAAGACACAGAAAGCACCAAATATATTCTAGCCACCCTTCAGTGCCAAAGAGAAAAGCTACCTCTTCCATGAAGCCTTCCTGTTTTGCTCTGGCCTAAACTGATCCTCTGAAAGGAAGGAAATAACTCGCTGAGTGGTGCCAGGTGTAATCTAATAAAGCAATCCCCTAGTGAGGCATTGTTGACTCCATTCCGTAGATAAGGACACAGGGCAAAGACATGAGGTCACTTGTCCAAGGTTACCCAGAGTCAATGAGAGTGCTGGGAATGGAACCGGTGCCCTGCGGCCCCAAAGCCTTAGGCCTGTCCCCCAAAGTCCTTGTTTTGTCCCCTAAAGTCACCACATGAGCCTCTCTGAACTTTTCCAACACCTGTTGACGTACCCTGGCCATCCCAGGCTCCCTAGCACCCCAGCTAGTCACTGTCAGTTTTTGTTTCCCTGGCTCTGAACCATAAGCTCTTTGAAGCCAGAAACTATGCTTGCCTCAGTTTCTCCCACAGCACCCAGCACAGGGCTTGGTACATGTAGGCAGCAATGAGTATTTATTGACTTTGGCACCCAGGCTGTGCAGTTCTTACTACATGAAGGCAACTATGTTGGCCTGTAGGAACATCATGCAACCACCTTGGTCCTCCAGCCGCACTTAGCACTGAAGGCTGGAGGAAGCCAGGCTAACAATATACCCTCAGCCGTGCTCCCCCATCCCCCAGGGTCCCCCTTATTTGCCTCAAGGATGCTGTCTTTTTGCCTCTGCATGGTGGGCTGCCTGGGTGACAGCGGAGCAGAGGAGGGAGCAGGGGCAGGCGGCAGAGGCACAGCTGAGGGACAGGTGGGCGAGGAGGCAGCTGGTGTGGTGGAAAGGACTCAGGCTTCAGGGCCAGAGCGGCCTGGGTTCTCATCTCACCTCTGCTTTGACTTTGGCAAGTCACGGAGCCTCAGTGGACATCTCTTTGAAATGGGAACAGCAAGGGCTACTTTGCTGAAAGGTTTAATCCCCAATCCTGAAAGGTTTGCATGAAAGAAAGGAGCTGGAAATGCCTGGTTTCTGACCTGCACGTGATTGACAAGCCTCCTCAGCCTCTAAAATTCCCACCCGGTCCCCCAAGCCTCAGCCACCACCCTCCTTCCAGTCACCCTAAGCTCTCAAACTCTGTGTGCATTAGAATCACCTGGAAAGCTTGCTGAATCTGACTATCGGCCCCATCGTTGAGTTTCTGATTCAGCAGGTCTGGGGGGGCGGGGCCAAGAATTTGCCTTTCTACTGAGTTCCGGAGCGATGCTGCTGGTCCATGGGCCACCCCTGAAAACGACAGATCTGGTGATGTGTTTCTTTCTATTTCCAACCTCACCTCCAGACGCTGTCCGGCACCCTTCTACTTTTCTCCCCCTATCTCCCAGCCTACCTTCCTGTCTCAGCTCCCTCTCTCTGGACGTCTCTATCTTCATCCTCTATGTTCTGCCACTCCGGGTACCAAGGCTTAGAAGCAGTCCCTTCCAGACACATCTGGACCAAAACTTCTGCTGTGTTTGCCACTGTGGCCCAAACACACAGACCAGGAGGGCAGACGTGACAAGCCTAGGTCCCGCATTCCCTGTGAAATGGCAGAATAATCTAGCAGCACCTCTCCATTTCGTAGACGTTCAAGCCGAGGCTCCGAGATGGAAGTGATCAGGGAAGCACAGCCAGCAGGGCTGGAATCCAGCTCTTTCGACTCCCACACCGGCCAAGCCCATCCCCATGCCTGGCCTGATATGTGGCTTCCCATGTGACATACATGAAAATGTCATGGTAACGCATGCCAAGCACTTGGCACAGGCTTTGAGTCCTAGTTCTGTTCCTCTGTTATTTTCTACTTATCCTGAATTGGCAATAACAGAAACTAATTGCCGGGTATGAGTGCTTAAGGGAGACTGGCCTCCTCCCTCAGTCTCTCTTATCTGGAGGCCCCCTCAGTTTAGCCATTGTGAGTGGGGGAGGGGAGGGGGGGAGAGCGGCAGGAGGCTGGTAAAACATAAATGACAGCAGGGAAGCAGCAGCAGAGGTCTGGAGGGGGAGGACCGCACCCTCCCCATCCAATCCCCCCTGCTTAAGAGAAAGAGAGAGAAGTGGGTGTACCAGAGTAATTAGGAGAATCGTAGGTATCTACGTGTTCTCAGAGGAGCTGCCACTGTGGAGACGTTTGGAACGGGGCCCGCGTTCTCAGTCATCCACATCAGTGGAGGGGAACGGAGGCACAAATAATCCCTGCGCCACTTGGGACTAGATTCAGGAAGCAACCAGAGTGGCTCTCAGTCTCTCTCTCTCTCTCTCTCATACACACACACACACACACACACACACACACACACACACACAAGACGTCTCCCATCTCGGGTCACAAGTGACTCAACCTGGGCACTGGATGAGCAGGGGACGGGAAAAGACCCCCAGCCAGGTAGTCCTTACTTCTCTTCCTCAAGCCCCGCAAGCAAGCACCGACCAGGTGTCCTGTCCTGTGCTCAGCTGCAGTTTGGGCCACAGCCACAGTGGGGATGCTCCCCTGGCCTCACCCTCTACTTCCTGCCAACTGCTTATCTTCCTTCAGATCCCAGTGGAAATAGTGTGCAGGGCAAGTTGCAGGGCAGGAGACCTAAGTCAGACCTGCCCCCCGCCCCACTCCTTCCCCTGCATTCCTGATGTCACGCCCTGCAGCAGCCCGCAGTCAAGTTTTATACTTGGATTATGGGGTAAATCCCCTAAACCCCTATTCATTGCCACATGCCTGGCAACTCATCCAGGGACTGGCACGTAATAGGTGGCTCACTAAATATTTGCTGAATGACTGTAAGAACAAGAAAATGGCTGTAGAGTTTAACACATGGTTGGCAGACTGTCAGACCACACACATCATGGGCCAGGTAGGTAATGGGTCAGTGGGGCGGGGTTTCTGCACAACAGAGGCACTCAGAAGAGGGCGAGTGTGTGTGTCTCAAGTGGATCCCCAAGTGTGCTGACGGACACACAGGACTGTGAGGGGCACAAGCTGAGGATGACCCACAGAAAGGCTAATCTCACCCTGCAGCTGGTGATACATGCCTTGGGTGACCCTCGGATTGGGCTTGAGAGGTAGATAGTCCCTGGCTTCATGTTAGGCAATTCTAAGACCTCAAAGGTCATCAAGTCTCCCTCTTGCCTCATGCAAGTTCTTTAATAAAAGATTATGCCATGTCTCTTTGAACACCCCCAGTGACGGGGTGCTCACCACCTTACCAGGCAGCCCATCTGACTGTAGTTTCACAAAGTTCTTCCTTAATCAGTCCAAATCTGTTTTCCCTATGGGCCATGGGGAAGACAGTTCATACTGCTTTCATAGCAGAGACCTTCCGACAGGGAGGTCAACTTACCAGTCACCTCAGGCTGTCTGTTGGCCAACTGAGTGCCCAGCTCCTTCAACAGCACCCCTCACGGCAGAGCCCTGAGTCCCCTGAAACGGCAGACCCACACGTCGTAACGTTTTTCCAAGATGCCCCGAGACTTCATTGCCCATTCGTTATGGCTGGCTATACTTTTGTTAATGAGTTGAAAACCAAAGTGCAGACTCTCCCTACTCTCATCTGGACCAGATCCTGTGGGCGGGGACTTGCCACTTGTCCCTAATAATTTCATCTTGTAGGACTCTGCCTACCATTCTGTGCTGTCAGGATCTTTCTGGAACCAGATCTTATAATTCAATGTGCATGTGTCTGTCTGCTTTGGGTAATCTGCAAACTTGATAGGACTGCCATCTGTGTCTCCCCCTGAGTTTTGGACAGAAACATTAAACAGGGGGGCTGAGAACGGCGTCGGGGAACAGCAGCAGGGGCCTTTCTCCTGGATGTAGCATTTTTGAGTGTCATCTGTCAGCAAGTGAGGAGCCCACCAATCACTACAAGCCCTGTGTCTCCATTTTTGGACATGGAGATCTTTGAAGGACAGGGCTGAAACACAAAACAGTCCCCTAGCATAGCTTGTACAGAAAAAATAAATTGCTGCTTTTTTTTTTTTTTTAAAGGAAAATCAGGGGTTAGACTGGCACGATTTGTTCTTAGAGAACCCATTTTGGCTCCTCCGAATCAGCATTTTTTGTTCTAAATGCTTGCAAATCACTAACTTAAAAATCTATTACTGTCTCTTAGGAGGCTATAATCAAAAAGACGGACAACAGCGAGTGTTGGCCACAACGGGGAGAAATTGGAACCCTCGTGCATTGCTGATGGGAATGAAAATGGTGTAGTCACATTGGAGAGAAGTTTGGTGTTGGAGAGAATTTTGGTTAAATAGTCCCAGCAACTGCACTTTTAGGTGTGGACCTGTGTAGAAAAGAGCCAACAGCTGGCCCCAGGCTTCTATCCCTGGAAAGGCCTGCCTGCAAGGTTGGTCCTTGGCTGGCATGTGGGAACGTGGATTTCGCGAATGTTCCCACCATCCTAAGTAGTGAGGGTAGTTTCCTGACCTTATGCTGAACACCCGCTTTCCTTCAGGGAGTCTAGAGTTTTGGTACATGCTAAAATGGTACCTATGTGGGGCACCTGGGTGGCTCAGTCGGTTGTGTCTGACTTCGGCTCAGGTCATGATCTCACGGTTCATGGGTTCAAGCCCCCCATCGGGCTCCATGCTGACAGTTCAGAGCCTGGAGCCTGCTTCAGATTCTGTGTCTCCCTCTCGTCCTGCCCCTTCCTAACTTGTACTCTGTCTCTCTCTCTCTCTCTCAAATATGAACAAACGTTAAAAAAAATCAAAAATAAAATAAAATAGTACCTATGTGACCATACCCCAGTAAAAACCTCAGGCACTGAGTCTCTAATGAGCTTCCCTGATAAATAACACCTCATGCGTGTTGTCACAATTCCGTGCTAGAAGAACTCAGCATCTCCTGTGTGATTCCACCGGGACAGGACTCTTGGAAGCGGTGCCTGGTTTCCTCTGGGCTTCCCTGCATGCACTTTCTCCCTCTGCCGATTTCTCTCTGCGTCCTGTCGCTACAGTAAAAATCTCAGCTGGGAGTAGGGCTAAGTGCTGAAGCTTGTGAGCCCTCCTGGCGAATCACTGAACCTAGGGGTCCCCTGACACGTCCCCTGGAAAATAAAAAAAACACGAGTCTGCACAAAAGCTTGTATACAAATGTGCACAGCAGCGCTATTTTTAATAGCGCAAAGGTGAAAACAACCCAAATGTCCACTGACTGATGAATGAATCAACAAAATGTAGAATACATATGGAATGGAGTAGTACTTAGCCATAAACAGAAAGGAATTACTAATATACACCAGAGCAGGGAGGGACCTTGAAAACACTGTGCTAAGGGAAAGCCAGACACAAAAGGCCACGGAATGTAGGCTTCCATGTCTATGAAATGTCCAGAACAGGCCAATCCATGAAGACGGGAAGTAGATTAGTGGTCACCAGGGGCTGGGGAAAGGAAGACATGGAGAATGAATGACTAGTGGGTATGACGCCTTTTTGGGGTGATGAAAATGTTCTATAGTTGGTGGATGAGGACTGTACAGCTATGTGAATTACTAAAAACCACTGAATTTTATACTTTCAAAACAGGTGATTTTTATGGTATGCGAATTATATCTCAATATTTATATTTTTTATTTTATTTTATTAAAAAAATTTTTTAACGTTTATTTATCTTTGAGAGATAGAGAGAGAGACAGACTACAAGTGGGGGACAGGCAGAGACAGAGAGGGACACAGAATCCAAAGCAGGCTCCAGGCTCTGAGATGTCAGCACAGAGCCTGATGCGGGGCTCGAACTCGCGAACCGTGAGGCCACGACCTGAGCTGAATTCAGACGCTTAACCGACTGAGCCACCCAGGCGCCCCAAGTTATTTATATTTTTAAAAACTATTAGTAGGGACAATTAGATGTCATACACCACGTGATATGACACACTGAGGATACACCACCATCATTTCAGTGGCATTCCCGCCCAAAACACAAACCGAAATCTGGGGACAATGTACAACATAAATGACCTTCACTCTTCAAAGACGCTAAGGTCATGAAAGAAAAGGAAAGACGGAGGGACTGTTATAGACTCAAGGAGACCAGAGAGACATGACCTAAATGCTGTATGTGAACTTGAATGTAATCCCAGAGCAGCGATTATTATTTCTATAAAGACAACTTTCAACAGAACTGACAAAATCTGAATGGGGTGTAAGAATCAGGTGGCAGTATCATATCAGTGTCAAATTTCTTCCTTCCTTTCTTTCTTTGCTTCTTTCTTTCTTTTCCTCCCGTCCTTTCAATTTATTTTGAGAGAGTGCGAGCAGTAGAGGGGCAGAGAGAGAATCCCATGCTGTCGGCACGGGGTTCAGTCTCACAAACCATGAGATCATGACCTGAGCCAAAATCAAGAGTCAGATGCTTAGCCAACTGAGCCACCCAGGCACCCCTCAATTTCCTATTTTAACAGTTTTACTGTGGTTATGTAGAAAAGTGGCATGAAGGTTTTGGAAATACACAATGCGGTATTTAAGGGTTAGGGGCATTATGCTTGCGACTTACTCTCAAATGGTTCAGAAAACTGTTATGTGTGTGTAGCAAGAGAAAAGAGAAAACAGGGTAATATTTGAGGAATCTGAGTGAAGGGTAAATGTGATATCTTTTTTATATTTTTGCAACTTCTCTACAAGTCTGAGATTATTTAAAAAAAAAACATTTGGGGGGGGCACCTGACTGGCTCAGTGGGTAGAGCATACACTGCTTATTCTCAGGGTTGTGAGTTTGAGCCCCATATTGGGCATAGAGCCTACTTAAAAAAGGGGGGCTAGAGAGGTGCCTGGGTGGCTCAGTCAGGTAAGCGTCCAACTTCAGCTCAGATTATGATCTCACAGTTCGTGAGTTTGAGCTCCGCGTCGGGCTCTGTGCTGACAGCTCAGAGCCTGGAGCCTGTTTCCGATTCTGTGTCTCCCTCTCTCTCTCTGACCCTCCCCCGTTCATGCTCTGTCTCTCTCTGTCTCAAAAATAAATAAATGTTTAAAAAAAATTAAAAAAAAAAAGAACCGGGCGGTTAACCAACTGAGCCACCCAGGTGCCCGCTGTTTACCTCCACTTTTATAAACTATGACAGAACGTGCCCATTGCCAGACTCTCTGCAAGGCCTGTCCTACCAGCTCTAGTCAAAAGTAGGAGCAAATGAGGAACTAGCAGTTTGGGCTTTTCCTTTTATAATGATGTTACTATGTTCAAATGAGATGCCCATCCGTACTCTGTTCTTCCCATTCCAAAAATAAATAGTCCCCTTTTGTGGTTCTGAGCATTTTCCAGAAGTCTCAGCTCGGTCCAGGCTTCAGCCCCCATTCTCGTTCTCCACATCCAGGTTGCTCCCCACACTTGAGCTCAGCTCTGGTCCCCCTACCTCCCTCTTCTCTACACATTCTTTATGATACTTTCAAAGAATAAAGTTGCTAACCCTATCTATCCTTCCTTCCATCCATCCATCCATCCGTCCATCCATCTCTTAATGTATCCAACATGTACATGCTCACTGTAGAAAAGCAAAAGAAAACCACCACCCACTATTTGAATACTATAACCACCATTCCCACTTGGGTACTTTTCTTTCCTCTCTTTTCCATTCACCTTTGCTTCTTCCAGGGATGATGACAGAAACAAGGTCCATTTTATTACAACGGCTTTGCAAACATCGTTTTCGATAGCTATACAATAGGCTAGCAAGTCGGTTCAGCGTCATTTACTCAGCCCTCCTCCCATATAATCAGATGTGTCAGGGACTTTTACTTTGCGGCAATTGTAAATAACGCCCTAACGAACATCTCTGTGCACATTCCTTTTTCTGCACTTCGAGTGAGCTCCTTAGGCCAGAGGCTCTAAGAAATTGCTGGGGGGGGGGGGGAGTGAGAATTTATTAATATGTATGTTCCCTTTTAAAGAGCAAATGCAGACGGCTTGTTGTGCCCATTGATGTGCAAAACCTGGTGACAGAAAAATATATGACAAGTTTGTGACAATTCAGTAATGTAGTTCACTTGGGGACATAAAACTTACAGTCATTTATATTTGTGTAGCTCTTTGCACATTTCATCCCATTTGATCTGGGTAGTTCAGAGGCTTGACAGGATAGGTATTCATATAATCATGCAAGAGCTCGATAAAGGATGAGATATAAAGTATTAAACAGATAATAAAAATTGTTTCTAAGTATGCGTAGTGATACACAGAAATGCTAATTATAGAATATTCAGTGAAAAGCAGGGCATCAAATTATATAATGTGAAATTTACTGGACCATGTATAAGTATTTTAAGGGGGAAAAAAAAAGGAAGGAAATACACCAAAGTGCCGACAGTGCTTATGTCTGATAGTGAGAAGTTCACTGGTTGTTAGTTTTTTTCTTCTTATTGAACTATTCTTTCTGGATTTTCTATAATGAATATCCAGGAATGTTTGTAACGTACAAGCTAAAGGTTGTTAGGATGAAAAACATAAGGAAGGAACGATATGCTGCTACTCCCAAGTCTAGAGGGAGTGCTTGGGTAGGCGGGTGGCCATAGGGTGGATAGGATGGCACCGGGCTTGACAGAAGAGAAGACCTTTATAGCTGGGCGTCAGAGAGAAGGCCAACCAGCAAGAGAAACAACAGAAGCATAGAGCCTGCATCTCAAAGTCAAACAGAATCTGAGTGCCAGAGACACAGTCTATTCCCAAAGCCACATTTTACAAGAACCACGTGAGGCTCAGACTAGGGAAGTGACTCGCCGTGGACAGGACACACACCTAACTGCACCGGGATGGTGCGATCTCCAAGAACGTGGGCCAGGACAGTAGCGCAGCTGACTAGGGCAGGGACAGCCTGAGCCACAGCAAGAGGGATTTGGGATGGACTCGAGAACGTGACATTAAGAATCAAGAGACATGAGAACTAAATGCCAAGAGAAAGTATACCTCTGCCCCCACTGGGTTCCAGAAATACTCAACAGGCAGTCATCGTTTGCGTGTGCATCCATGCACGTCCGTGCTGGAGACAGAAGGCAGCTCTCGATGAGCTCGAGAAGCCCCTCCCTCCCAGCAGTCTGTGATTTATAGATTCCAAAGAACACCTAACAATAGACCACAAAGCCTTCCTTTGGCCAAGTCCTGCAAAGGCAGAAAACAAAGCTCCAATGAGAGAGAGACACAGGCAGAGCATCGGGAGCTGAATCCTAAGACATCCCTTCAGTTCTCTGTCAAACAAAAGACGTTCTTGTCCACCTGAACGAATTGCAATGACATGAAATCTTAAAATGAAAACTATTTCATAGTCTGATGCAGACATTATTATTTTGTTTAAGATGTTCTTTCTACCTGTCTCCGAGCTCTAGAATTCTCTCCTGAGAAAAGCGACCAGCATCCACCATGTCACCCCACACAGATACTCGGTCTGGCTCAGGAGCCCCAGAACAATGGAACCAAGAGAGAAAGGATGCGTTCGAGGAAGGGAGGACATCGGAATGACTGGCAGCCTGCCGCTAGAGTGGAAAACTAAGAGAAAGGTTGTGTTGCAAAGTTCCTTGGGGCAACTGGGGAGGAAGGAGTGGTCAATGAAATGGTGAGACATTCCCCTTTTTAAAGAAAACCCACACACAGACAGCATCAGGCCTGGCGGTGACCCAGAACCACAGTTGCAACGTCTCAAAGCTGCCAAGAAGGGAACTGGATTTTCCCAGTCATTAAAGACAAGTGCGCACACCATGACTCACAGCCTTATTGGCGTCTCCCAGCAGTGACACCTGGCCCCATCTGCAGGGGCTGAGCCGGGAGATTTGGTCTCTGATGATCCTGGGATCTAATGACCATACAGTTAAAGAGATTGGAATGTTGGGTTTTTTTTCCCCCTTCCCTTTCAGTACGGTCCAGGGAAACAGCCGACAGCTTGGTACTGAGAAACCATCCATATTAGATTCCTCAGTCTAACCCCATCTATCAGTGCCCCACAGTGTGATCTGATTGGTGGCTGTTGAAGAGACACCCGTGGCGACACGTAACCCCTGGTCTAGTTCAGAAGCTGGATACAGGTGGGATTGGGTTGTGCTGAGGGGTGAAGGGGTGGGATGCGGAATAGAAGGGGGAAGTGCTGCCTCCAACCTTTTTTTCACTTTGGGGTTCGCTTGAGAGGGTGAAAGGCAAATGTAAGAAATGAAAATGTCCTATCACTCCCTACCTATCTGAGGTCCAGACAGCTCTCCCACATCGTGCCCGTGGGGATTCAGATTTGACAGTGTAAGAAATCTTACTTCACCTATAGCTGTTCTAAGGCGCCATGGTTGAGAATGTGAGCCCTGGCGGCAGGCAGACCCTGCCGCTCAAGTGCGGTCCAGGGACCAGAAGCTGGGCATACCCAGGGAACAGGTTAGGAATGCAGCATCCCGGGCCCCACCCCAGACCTGCTGAATCAAGCCCAGCATTTTAACAAGATCCCCAGGTGATCCAAATGCACACTGAAGTTTGAGAAGCTGCTATAGGGCTCTGCCATGAACTGGCTGTGTGGCCTGGAGTGAGTGACTTAACCTCTCTGAGTCTCAGTTTCCTCATCGGTAAAATAAGGACAGGAATATTTAATCCTTATAATAACCCTGAAAGTAAATAACATATGTAAACTGTGTGGCACAGTAGCTGGTACATAACATGTGCTCAATAAAGAACAGCCCCAGGATCACAGCTGCCCTGTTAATTTACCCATGAAGCATCCTTCCATTCTTTTCTCTCTGCCCCGAGACTCTGATCCGGGGTGCTCCCACCTCTCCGTGGGACTCATGTGGCAGCTTCCTAACTGGCCTTCAGGAGTCCTCTCCCAACTCCTACACTGCTCTCCACACTGTAGCCAGGGTGATTATTCAAAATGCAAATACACTACTATCTACCCCACCCTCAAAACATACTAAAACACTTCCATTAGGAATAAAGATCAAACTCAATATTGCCCATCAAGCCCTGTAGAGTCCCATCCACTCACGCCTCCAGCCTCGGCTTATCTTCCCTATCCCTGCCCTAGCCATATCAGCTTTCCTTTTCAGTTCCTTGAAGAACCACGCCTCTTCCTGACACAGGGCCCTTGCATATGATAGCACCTTTCCTTGGACCACTCCCCTCTCTTCTTTATGCCTGACAAATTCCACTCATCTCTCAGACCTCAGTCCTATAGAAGCCTAGCCGCCTGGATCAGGTCGAATTCCCCTATTAGAGAAGATCATCAAAGTCAGAATTTTGTATTAATTGTGTGATTGATTAATTAGTATCTATTTCCCCCCACCATTGATCACTATTGCTCCCCAGCCCCTAGCAGAGTGCTCAACACACAGAGGCCTTCCCTGAATACATGCTGAAATCAACATCTAAGGATGGTGACAACACAGGGGGAGTCCCCCTGGGTGGCGCATGTCATGAGGACCACGGAGTAAGGGCAATGCCGGGACTGCCCAGTGGCTTTGACTCAGCAAGGATTTACCAAAGGCCCAACAAGAAAAGCTCCAACTGGGAGGCCACAAGGGATAGCAAGAATGAGCGAGACTCTTTCCTATGGATACCTTTATGATCTTGACACAGAGTCTGCAGCCGGACAAAAGGAACTGAGGGAGAAGATCACAAGGAGATCTGAGCTCTACCAGTGCATCGAGAATGGTTCCCCACCTGCAAAGTGAAGGGTCCCCCCCACTCCTCTACTTTATCACAGACTGGGTGTGGGGGGAAGGACAGGGAGATGGGGCGTGAACAAAGATAAATGACAGCGGGGAAGACCTCAGCTCATCTGTGAGTGAAATTCCAGGGGGAAACTGTTCAACAAGGCCCTCTGAAGGATTTTAGTGCAAATGCACCTATGTGCAGGTAGCTCTACCCTTTCCAGAGTGCTTTCCCTTTCTCATTAGAGCCTGACGGTCACCTGTGAGTGTGGCAGGATAGGTGTCATCACCCTCATCTTACAGAAAAAGAAACTGCACTTCGACATACATACGTTTACGGAACATGACCATGTACCAAGCATAAGGGCTTCTGTATGTATTAGCATGTACAGTTTTCACCACGGCTCTGAAAGGCACGTTCAAGGAAGAAGCAAGGCACAGGAGCTAAGAGCCTGGCTTTGGATCCCAGCTCTCCCCACCTGTGTGTCCTTAGACAAGGTACTTAACTTCTCTGTGCCTCTATTATCCATCTGTCTAAAAATAATGATACTGTTAGGCCTCTCCAGGGGTTTCCACAAGTCACCAGTGATTTACATGTATATTAATGCATTCGATCTTCACGTTAACCTTGTTACTATATTATCACTCCCATTCTCACATAAGGAAACTGAGCCACATGCCCAAGTGTCACAGCAAGTCAGCGGCAGAACCAGGATTCTAACCCAGGCAGTCTACGCTCTTGGCTGTAGAGGCCCCATCGCCTCTCACAGAATGGAGCGACCGCGTGACGGCCTCCAGCGGGTGCCGCCCAGTGGATGAATTACCACACGAGGCACTCAGCGCACGGCCAGGCACACAGCAAGTTCGTGGTGAGCACCAGCGCCCGTGGCTGCCCTTCTTGGGTTCCACGTGCATCACTTTCCTACATCAGGAAACAGGACCGCCGTCCTCCTGAAACCGTGGAGTCTCCTCCACACGGCACACCCACCCTCCAGCAAGGCTGTCACTCCTCCCCTCCCAGGCCACTGCCTCTGAACCTCAGCCAGTCTCCCCGCCTCCTCTCTTGCCCCACTTCACCCCCATCCTTTCTCCAACCGCCAGAGGGTTACAATGTTAACCGTTAAATGCCATTCTTCTATGTTAAGTGCCTCCAAGAGACTCCCAAGACTCCATTCCCGAAGGGCCTGCTCTGGGCAGTCCCCAAGCCCCTTCTCACTCTCTGGGGGCCCACGCCAGGGACCTCTGGACAACACTTCAAGTGCATACAGCCCCCTTCCTGTCTGGGGGAGGCAGGTAATGGCCCCCAGGGGTACCTATGTCTTAATCCCCAGAACCTTCGAGTATGTAGGGTAACATCGAATCAAGGTTTCAGATGAAATTAAGGTTGCTAATCAGCCGACCTTGAGATGGGGGAGATCATCCTAGATTATCCAGGTGGGCCAATGTGCTCACAAGGGTCCTGAGAAGTAAAGGAGGGAGGCAGGAAGGTCAGTGTCCAGGTGGCGAAATGTGAAAGAGACTCCACTGGCCTTTGCTGGCTTTGAAGATGGGGGAGGTGCCATGAGCTACGGAAGGCAGGCACCTTGAGAAGCTGGAAAAGGCAAGGGAATGGATTCTCCCCCACAGCCTCCATAAAGATACGCAGCCTGACCAATACCTTGATTTCAGCCCGGTGAGACACATTTTGAACTTCTGACCTCCAGAAGTGTAAGAGAATAAATTTGTGTTGTTTCAAGTCACTGTTTGGAACTATATAGGAAAATAACGCACTACCGCAGGACCTTTGCACTGCCCAATGAAAAACTGAATGAATAAACCACCAAATCTCCCAATGCACTTCCCACTCCTCCACAGCCTTCTTTCTGCATTAGGAATTCTGATATTCTGGAGCATGGGTACCAACATTCTGGAATTCACTATTCTCCTGCAGCCCCTTGCCATCCATCAATGACAATACTTGACACTTCAGCAGGGCAATAGTGTCTTTCAAGTCTGTCTACCCTGCCGTTAAGCTCTGTGACCTATTCATCAAAACTTTCCCAACCCCTAGTACCGAGGCTGGCCAAGCAGAGGAAGTCAATATAGCACATTAGTAATAACAATGGCTAGACACGTTCTCTCTGATATCCAGTAACAGACACCTGCTGAGTACTTACTGTGTGCCGAGTGCCGGGCTAATAAGCCCTTAAGAAGCATTTCATCCTAGGGGCGCCTGGGTGGCTCAGTCGGTTGAGCGTCTGGCTTCGGCTCAGGTCACGATCTCATGGTTCGTAAAGTCGAGCCCCGGGTCGGGCTCTGTGCTGACAGCTCAGGGCCCGGAGCCTGCTTTGGATTCTGTGTCTCCCTCTCTCTCTGTTCCTCCCCTGCTCACACTCTGTCTCTCTCTCAAAAATAAATAAAGATTTAAAAAAAAAAAAAAAAAGAAGCATTTCATCCTACACCAACCCTGCAAGGTGGGCTACCATTATTGTCCCTATTTTACAGGAGGATACAGTCGAGTCCTGGAGGGTCAGCTAAGTCGCTCACGGACACAGAACGAACAGCGGCAGAGCCAGGACGCAAGCAGACAACCTGGAAGCCTGCACTCTCCATCACAACAGCACAGTGCTTCCCACCCAACAACCCTTCTAGGTGAGATCAGCGGCTCCCTTTCCCAACATTCGGGGCTATGCAGAGTGGCAGGGCTGGTGTTTGAAGCTGGGGTCTGGCTGATTCAAAAGGCTGTGTGTCCCTTCCATCCCACCAGGCTGCTCCACTGTCTGATGAGTGAATGAACAAAACATCAACCCGGCACCTCTGGACAGCATGTGGCATGCAGAGAATCAAAACGAGGACCGGCCTACCGCCTGCTGCCTGCACCGAATGGCCCATCCTGAGGTCTGTTTCTCTTTGAAAACAAGAAACGTCCACATTCCCAGTTCCCGAAGGCTCAGGCTGCTGGGAGGAATGGATGGCCTGCTTTAAAGCTGCCCCAGCAGAGGCTAGAGCCTTTGGAAACATGAAACAGGCAGAACGATTTCTTTTGCCTAAATGTTAGAGCTTTTTTGTTTCTTGTTTTTTTAAAGGAAAATAAAAACAGATTTAAGTGAAAACAAGGAAAATATCAAAGTGAGCACTGCACAGATCTTGACTAGAGCGTGGAGAAGAGTAATCCGGGTCTCCTAGGGAGGTGATGCTATCTGAAATCTGGCAGTTTGTCCTTGGCAACCTAAAGACTGCTAGTGGCACCTCAGTGACAGCAAGGAGCCTAAGTGACCTGTTTCAGGGCCTTCGGGACTCACAGGGAGGCCTTTGGCCGAGGAGGGTGACAATAGCTCCCAGGGGACAGGAGTCTTCTCTTCTAGTTGGGTGATGCCATCTCTTGAGAATGAGCTTTGGGTATACAATCCGTCAGGCCCCCTTTTTAACTCATCCATGTAGAACCATGTGGAGCCCTCTGCATTCTCTGGTGATTCTCCTTGGTGCCCCAAAAGGATCAGGACTCTTCTCCTTGGAGGTCCCAGTCCTGGACTCAAGAAGGAGGCCTGAGAACCACTGGCACTCACGGGCAGTGAATGTCCAGTAAAATGGTTTCAATCAAGGCTTGGATACTGAGCCAGTATTTACTGCCCACCTCCACGTACCAGCCCCTGCACCAGATGTTATCGTATACTTTACCTTATTTAGTCCTATATTGCTACTCTGGGAAGCAGGTATTATATCCATTTTATAGACAAGGAAACTGAGGCTCAGTAACTACTCCAAGGGTACAAAGCCAATAAGTGGAAGGTTTGGATTCAAACCCAGGTCTAATTCCAACCTTTGCCTCTTCCTGTTCTTTCCTCAACCTCCCCTCACCTGACAGCCATTTAGAAAGTCTGTACTGAGCCCCTACTATGTACCCTGAGTTCTGGTACCTACAGCGATAAACAAGACAGGCAAAAGTTCCTGCTGTCATGGCTCATACACCCGTGTGGGGAATCAGACAACGAGAGGGAAACAAGCAAGCAGGGTAATTCTGAATGCTGATAAGCACTATGAAGAAAAACGGAGCAAGGTGAGGGGGTAGAGGATGACTAAGCGGGTGGGGATGGCAGAGGAAGGCCCCCAAGATGGTAACTGAGCTGAGACCTTAATTAGTATCTGAAAAACAAAGCTCCTCCTGTTTTCCATGTGCAGCCTGAGAAATGCATTTGACTTTTCTCTTTATTCCTCCCAGGTCTCCATCAGCAGAGATTCCAAAGTGCATAGTTTCTTTTTTTGGCTAGCAAGGCTTGCGAAACCCACTGATAAGGTTACCTGTTCACACCAGGAGAGAGAATTCCAAAGCCGTAAACAGATCCGCTCAGCCTTATGAACACCAGATAAAATGACTCGGGTCTTGGAGCTCAGTCACCCTACCAAGCCAAGTATCTGCCACCCCATAAGCTCTCTTTGAGTTTGCATTAATCAGACAGCTCAACACAGGTTTTCTTTTTATTTCTCTAGGTCTGTGATGATGGATCACGTGGGGTGGCCCACTTCTGGATGCATAATAAGGGGCTGGTGGTGTTTTCTCCCTCCTACAAGACTGAATTTCATGGGACACAGGACATTTTCCTTGACAGTGCTGATCTAAAAGGCAGTGTTCTTGAAAGGATTATTGTAGCCCTATTATGAAAGATAACCTAATCACACGGGAGTGATTTGATTTCAAGCAATTTGATTTCAAAACCCTGAAATAGAATACCAAAGAATAATTAACTATGAAAACCAAAAGATGCTAACCTTGATGAGCTAATGGGATAGACTAGGAGAGAGAGAGAACTCAGATCTGTTGAGTTTCAGATTCTCGAATTGTGTGAGTGATCGAATCAAAGCTCAAGCAGGCCTCAGGCTGGCTGGATTTGTAGCTTTCTCCTCCCCTCCTCCCTCAAATCCACGCATCCCAGATAACTGGATGCACCTGCCCCCACTCCGCTGCTCTGGCTTCTAAGAGGACCAGGATTCTCTCTCTCCTAAGCTGCCTCCAGATCTGGGCTTCCTGCTGGGGCCTGTAAACCTGCTGCAGGAAGGTGGCAGCTCCCGCCGAGCGGGCAAAACAGACCCTTTCACAGGAGGGAGACAAGCAGACTGATGGCCCGTGACAGGTGATTTGATGGAACCTTCGCAAAATTCCTCTTCCCTGGATTTGCTTTGGAGGTACAACTCTGGGTGATGGTGGCTCACTGGCGCTCTTTCATAAATCTCAAAGACAGGCCCTTTCAGACATTCCCTACAAAAGAAAAGCCTTGGTGAGATTTCTGTCACTGACAGCCATGTATTCTGTATAAAGGAAAAACCATCATGTTTTCCCAATTCTGAGCACAGTGTCTAGAAAAAACAAAAAACAAAACAAAACAAAAAAACGTTGCCTAAAATGAGATCAGTTCAGCAGGCAGGGGCATGGGGGTGGGGTGGGGGGGTCTTTTCCACCTGCTGTTAATAGAATAACACCAAGTCTTAGGTGCCTTTAAAAGGTGGCTTCTACTCAACCTGCTGACCCGAGAAGCTGCTCATTTTGTGTCTCTTTCTGGTCAAGAGGAAGAAATTCCTCTTATTTTCGCTGTGGACTTGGTGTTCTATTTATGCACCTGAGAAAGATGTGAGTAACCGATCGCTCTCAGATCTGACTCCAGCCAGGCCTGGCTGGTACCGCTTAAAATGAATAAAAAGGATGAGCCTCATTATTTGGATTCCAGCGGCCCCCTCCTGGATAAGAAGTCACTAAGCGAGGAAGCTACATTCGAGGGTGATGAAAGGGGGTCAGGGATGGAAACGACTCAAAAGAGACAGAGAATGTAAATGCAAAAATGCTTCTTGAGTGATTAGCTGTGGCTATTTAAGCCATTAGAAGTTTAAACCCTCTTGAGGTCAGGGAAAGAACCAGAGGAAAGTCAGAGGCACATTTCTCCTCTTCTTATGATAAACCCAGCAAAATTTTAAAATGCAGAGCATCTCTAAACAGCTATTTGATTAGGTTTTTTTTTTTCCCCCAATGAGGCTATGATAATTAGCAAATGCCTGGGAGATGAGATTTAAATATGCCAATCAGTCCATCTCAAGAGTTTAGCAGAAACAATGTGGAATGTAATTATCTTTAAGCGATAACCACTTTTGTGGGGTTACAGCCTTCACTAGAGATCTGAAACCCAACAGATGACCTCTCCTCGGGCCCAGAGCAGCTTCTTTTCCACTTAAAAAAAATACAGCAATGCCAAGTGTTATCTGAAAATTCCACCACTGTGACCTTTAAAGAGAAGGATTTTGAGTACTTCTGGTGATAACTCTGCCACCATTTCTTCCACTAATGGGGCATTTTCAAACCAGCAGGGTGATGGAGATAACCTGAGTTTGGAACAGAGGTGCAAACGGACCACCTGCAATATCTAATGCCCTATTTTCCCCATCAGTGATCATTTCTTAGGTTGGAAGTCGTCAAAAACCTAAAGACTCACAACTTCTCACGCCTCACGCAGTCCGTAGGGACGTGCAAAATGGGTCCCGCAGTAGAGATTGGTCTGTAATGGGACAGAACATTATCCGGAAGAGGAGAACAGAGCACAGCCATTTAGAAATGTTTTTCTGTCTTGCTACTGGGGAATGCTGCATCGTGAAGGGTGGCTCTCGTTAAAATGGAGTCTTGTTGAAGATTCAGGCTGTCGTCAGACCAGGTCCATTTTTCATGCCGCGGACCGGGCTCCACTAGTCTCTCAAAATAGCTTTTTATAATATTGTGATGGCAAAGTGGCCAAGAGAGAGGAAGGTTTCACTTCTTCAACCTGTAACTACAGAAACATGTGTGTCTTGGGCACAAAGGGATGTTACCAGGCAACGTGACAGAAATGAATAACATTGATAATCAATCCCATCGTAATAGTTTTTATAATTAAAGATTACTGCAAGTACAATGGAGTCTAACACAAATGGGAATAATGGAGACACAGCCATCTCTCTGTCTCTTTCTCAGCAACCGTCTTCCTGTCTACACGCGGACCCTACGCTGGACGGACGAAGTCTGTAATTAACCATCTGCCAGTGTCGGTGGCCATAACTCTAACCGGGCCAGCACTTTCTTCCCTAAGTTCTCACAAGTGATAATTAAACCCGCCAGCCTTGCTTGTGAGGTCTGATCACAACTGAGCAGTACATACATACGTTGGCATGTCTAACAGTGATGGATTCTCTGAGAATCACTGGCTGGTGCCTGGGCTGCTAGCACTCTAATCATGAGATAAGTATCTCCTTATGTGAGTGCCTTGAGTCACAGCCCCTGCCCCAAGAGCCTTCACCTTTTCTTTTAATGGAACAACGTTTTGCAATTTCAGCTCCATCTATCAGGCGCTTCCATTGTCTGCTAATAGAGTTTACAGAATCCTATTCCCCAGTCTATAGCCAGAGCCAAGAAATCTTCCGTCGTTCCTGTAAGTCCAAGAACGTTTCAGATGCACTATAAACTGAACTTGAACTTCGTCCACCATCGGCTGCCGACCTGAGAACTTGCCAGCAAGGGCTTTAATTCATAATTAGATGTTGGCTAGACAAATTACCTGCCAATGGTACCTTGCCTACCACCACTGCACAGGAGAATAATGTTCAATGTGGAGATACATGGAAAGAGGGAGCTCTCCTGGGAGGAAGTGTTTTGCAAAATCTATTTCCTTGACAACTGTTTTCCAAGCAAATGTTAGTACTGTAGAGTTTTTTTTTTCCCATGGTTTTGAAATATTCTAGTGTCTGAAAATCAACATTGTCAAATGCCCTAATGTGAAAAACAGGGATCAAAACAGAAGCAAGAAAAAAACCAAAAACAAAAACAAAAAACAAAAAAAAACCAAAAAAACTAAGCCTCCAGAGTTGAATATTTTAAAAGCCAGGGATTCATGTCACCTTCTGTGTGGGTGGGTGGGTGAGTAGGTGGGGGGGAGACAGTAGTAAGTAGAAGATGGGCTGTCTTTAGAGGTACCTAGCAATCACCTACTCAGCACAGGTAACTATGGAGAAGAATATAGAGGATAGATAGCCTGCCAGGCTGGGCCCCTCTACCCAGAACCGGAGGACAAACTTAGACTCTATGGGAAGTGCAGTCCAGTCTCTAATCACCCCTTTCTGAGAGTGAAAGCAGCTTCAAGAACAACCCAATCAGCCTTAGGATTAGGTTCTGTTCCTTTAGAATCACAAAATCTCTGACTTTTTGAGACAAGCCCAATTTCAAATATTCTGCCCCATTATCAGACAATGTGTCAGACACCACGTTCTAAGTTTTTATTTGGAAAATGGCCTCATGGAATTGGTGGGCCTCTGGGTGTGGGCTGAACCATAATCCTAGGGCCAGGACAGACCAGGGGTGTAAAGACTGCTACCATTCTCTGCTCAAGCTGACTGACCCCACTCCCCTTGATGACGTCAGTGGAATTGTTAGCTCGACTCTAAACGGGTCATGGCAAATCAGGACACTTTTTAACATATTCATTCACCCACCCAATATTCCACATCAAATACTGTCTATACACCAAGAACCATGCTGGACATTGGTTCAGAGGAACAAGATGTGCGCCTATGTGGGGAATTATTTTTTAAAGCAGGTTCTTAATTTGGGGTTTATGGATGGGATTGGAACCTATGAACCCCATGAAACTGTACATAAAACTGGGTGGTTTATACCATGAGCATTATTCTGGGAGAGGACAGTTTATACTTTTTATCAGATAAACATAGGGATCTGTGACTCAAGAAACGTTAGCTGTGTTCTATCACCAACATCCACCCACAGAGAAGGGGTAAGGAAAGGCTATGCAGTGGAGGTGATGTTTGGGCAAGGTCTTGGCCAATGCAAGGGTCTAGCTTTGCCTGCCTGGAGTCAAAGAATGAAGGCTGCATCCTTCCAGCTCAAGCCTCTTCCTCCAGATGCCCTCTGGGCCCCTCACCCACACCAATCTCCCTCCTCCACGCTTGTTCCTCCCATCATCCACTTACTCAACAAGTTTTTCCCAGAGCGCGTACTTACGCTGGGCCCTATGAGCAAGACAGACACAGGTCCCTGCCCTCCTCGAGCTGACATTCTTGTAAGAAAGACAGATATCAATCAAACAGACATAAATAATTACACACTGAGATCAATGCTAAGTAGGGGGAGAGCAGAGAAGGAGGAGAATGGCTGCCTGTGGGAGCCTGACTACAGAGAGATGAGCAAGGCTTCTGTGCTCACTGGCCAGCGAGCTGGATTATAAACTGCCCCACAAGTTTGAACATCCTCAAGGGGAGAGACCACGGATCATTTGGCTTGGCAGCTCACAGAGCCTGCAAGCACCCGGCGCTGGGTACCACACGTATTTGCTGAACAAATAGATGAGTGAATCTGCAGGTTATCCTGTCCTATTTTTTATATGACATATTTTTCAGCCTTTTCAGGTGCATGGGTCTCATTTGAGATCTCTTTCAAGCCCACAGCACAGAGAACAACTAGAAAATCATCAAACTCGGAGAATTCATCCCATTTCACAAACTCCCAAGAAATGGATTTCGCTTCCCTCTTACTGGCTTTCTCCCACAAAGCTACTTCAATATTCAAACCTGGGCCTTCATTCAAGTTCCAAGCTATTCACACATGACTCTGCTCAGACTCTGTCCTGGAGCTGAGGCTCATTCCCGTCAGCAAAAGGTTGAAAACGCAGAGCTCACTCTCCGTAGGGAAGATCAGGACACAGAGGAGGGGGGCTTGTGTCTCAAAGGAGGGAAGAATTTGAAAATGCATACTACGGGGTGGACATTTATTTTGGTTATTGTCTGTTTTGTTCACGGCTGGCACATAGTACACACTCAATATTTATTTGCTAAATGAGCCAGTGAGTGAAAGGGGACTTGGCCGTGCCCGTCAAAGATAGGCAGGTGGCAAAATACACGGGACATGTGGCAAAGCTATACCAACGGTGTGCTGGCAAATGTCTCCTTCCCACGGGAGCTCTGGTTGATATTTTCGTTTACCTTGAAAAGTAAGGCAAAAATGAAATAACAAAAAACATACCAGAATTCCATTTGTTCGTCTACGACAGTAGCAGATTCTTTGCTGAATTTGATGGCAGTTTTTGAAAACTGGAAAGATGTTATTTTCAATTTTTTGCGCTATTTACAATGATATGCGTTAAGCCTAGTCCGTGTTATTAACATTTTCTCCACCACTTTCCTAAGTCTAGATAATCATCAGAACAATAAATCAAATCCTGATTTATAGCATTTGCTAGTTTCTGTGGTGTCAACATTCCTACCACTGCCTATTTCAAGCTACCAACATAATGTTAGGAAGAGATGTGCAGAACAGCATTATATATAGATACCAGTGGAGACATCCAACCTCAAGAGCAGAGATAAATAATAATGCAGTAAATTAATTAGGAAGTGACGAGGTTTAAATACTGGCTACCTTTGCTTTTAATATAATTTAATCGTAAATTTACATAATTAATTTTTAACTAATGGCTGTTTTTGACAATTGGCTCCCCAAATTTCTGAAAATTCACCAATTCCGCTCTGGCACATCACTGGGTGCATCCCACAGGCAGACCGAACCCTGCCTTGGGACCATAGGATCCCAGCTTCAATGGACTCACCCAGGACTGTGTGATCATGTGTGCACAACATGTAAGTTTTGTCATTAAAGAGAAAAGAGAAAGAAGGTATTCTTTTGAATTATATTTTGGGCCTGCTAATCTGCCTGGATTTAGGGTTTCCAAAAACTATGCTGCAGCCCCACCCTACACTTGCTCTGTTCCCCGGAGGGAAGGGTGCTGCCTCTTAAAGGGCTCAAAAAAGACAGAGCCAGTACTGTGCTTTTTAGGCAGTGAAGCACGTATCATAGGAAACTGTGGCCCGAGGGTCAAGTGGAGGCCCTGGCAGGTCAGTCAGAGGAGAGGTCATTCTAGGTCTGAGGCAGTGGTGGGAAGACAGAGTTTGGCGTGCTGAACAAGTAGAACCATGAGCTTTGTTGACTCGATGGAGGGTGGGGGTGGGGGGTGGGGAAAGGTCCCAGAAGACAAGGGATCTAGAACAAAATGGCCCGGACTTTGAAGGCTGCCTAAGGCAGCAAGAAAGTCCTCAACCCCAACTTCCTGAGTCACATCCGAGCTCCAGCTGATAGCGGCTGTGGTGAAACCAGGGGCCATCTAGGCAAGCGGGTGACTTCACAGCTCATGTCCTTTGTCAGGGGCTGGGGACGAGCACCCTCAGCCCCGCTGTGGCTTCCTGCTCTTCCTCCCTGAGGCAGTGGGCTCAGAAACTACGTAGAGCATGCAGGGGAGAGGCAGGCAGGGCCAGCGTTGTCGGTGATGCTGTTGGCCTGGCCTGGAAGATTCAGACTGCAGAAGACACATGGAAACAGGGCAACCTCTCTCAGCTTCTTCATGGTCCGTGGAGACTCAGTCTAATGGAGCAGGTAGACCGGGGATGCACCAGGGAAATGAGGGGCTGAGAGGGGCTGTAGGGGGGGTCTGGGGAGGGGCTCAGAGGGCCTGGAGGAAAAGCAGGGATGCGGTGAGCCAGCTTGGTTATCCCAGGGCCCGGCCCAGAGTCCTTCCCAAGCAACAGTCATACCTGGGGTTTAGGAAACACTGGGGGGGGGGGGGGGGGGAGGGCAGGGCTGGGGCTGGCATAGGAAATAGAGAGCACAACTCAGGACCCAAAGTCTGGCTAACTCTTGTGTTCACCATGCCATCCCAGGCAAGCCCTCCTCGTGAGCTGCCATTTCCTCATCCAGAAAAGACGGCTGCTTGTAAGAACCATTTCAAAGATCAAAGGAAAGGAAGAGAAGGGGTTTCAGAAGCTGTAATGGGCTGAGTAGATGGGAGGGTTCTCAGAGAAGAGAAAGAATTTTAGGAGGCAGGTCTGGAGGAACAGCAGGCTGTCTCCTTACCAGGCTCACTCCCACCCCTGGGCCAGCCTCCTTCACTGCCACGAAACCTCCAGTCCCCTCCCCACTCACATAGCCCTTATAGCCTACAGTTTGTGCGTCCTAGGATTAAGGGCAGGAGGGATAACCAAGGGTCCCACTCTAGATTCCCACTCTGGCTCTGCCACATTCTGGCTGTGTAACTCTGGGGATGTTGCTTAACATCTCTGAGCCTCAGTTCCTCGGCTGTGACACAAGGAGAACGATCCTCTCTGTCTCCTAGAACCACCGTGAAAATGAATAACCTATGGGAAAGGTCACTGAGTAGTGGTCACTGAGTTGTGGCTTTGGATAACTAACACCAGCCAGGCCACCCAGAGGGAGACCAGGCGTTCTTAGAGAGCAGGGGAGTGTCTTGCTTAGACCATTCAAGTCTAGGGAGTTGGGGGGGGGGGGGGGGTGCAGGGAAGTGGGCACAGAAAACAGTGAAGAACACAACAGGGGCCTCGCTGTAAATGCTCCGTAAGTGGGTGAGCCCTCAAAGTGGGCAGGTGTCCAGTGGTGGGTCAGGCTCCACGTGTGGTCATCCACAGCCTGGAGCTCCTTTCCCTGATCACACCACAGGATGGGTGATTCGCCCTGCAAGTTACATAGGTGTTTTTGTTCTAGGAAGAATGACGTATCGAAGTGGTAGCTGGTGATCACTCACGGAGGCCAAAGCCCCTGTGGGTAACAGGGCCTGACCTGAGGTCACCAAGCTCCCTGGTCCCGCCTTCTTGTTTTTCTACGGCTCTGGCTGCATCAATCTCTTTTCTGTGTTTGTCAAAGGGCCAGCCCCTTATGTCCCAAACGGGACATGAACAGAACTGAGGCACAACGAGCTACTATATTCTCAGCACTCGGAGTGTAAGGCCCTTGGTCTTAAACCGTCAGAGGAGTAGGAAATCATTTCTTGCTAAAGAATAATAAAGACCGTAAATGGCTGTGTGCGTGGATGATTCACTAGAAGGTAAGCACCTCCAACCACCAATGGCAGGCGTCACCACTTTAAGCCTCGGGGCTTGGCTTCTTTGCTTTGCTCCTCTACTTCAAGCACTCCCCACCCATCCTGACCCCTGTCCTTGTAACTGTTGCCCCTCCTTCTCCCCAGCCTCTGGAAGAAGCTTCAGGTGGAGGGTGGCATTCTCAGTCTGAATGTTCCTTCACTCCTAGAAAAGGATTTCAGGGCACAGAACTGTCCGGCTGGGTAATGAGAAACTAGACCACGTCGGGCTCTCACTTAGAAGGCTGAAGGCCCTGGGATCCATCTCCACCCAGATCCACGCATAAGACCGTTCCTCTGCTTGGCTACCAGCCAAGTGGGCCTCTCGATCCGCTCCCCGTCTCTCCTCTTCGACTCCTTCCTGATCAATGAACCTGAAGAGCAAGATGCCGGCGTGGGCAAGACCAAACCAGTGTCTTGTCCTTTCAGTTTGTTCTTCTAACAGCACCTTCACGTGACCCACTGCAGTTAAGCGGACATAAGCACAGCCTGAATACAGCAGAGAAACATACATGGAATTACCCGCAGAAGGCAAAGACCCAGAAGGAATCTAACGCTCAGGTTTACGTATTCCAAATACGAAGCTGACCCTATAAAACCGAGGAACCTATTTCAGCTAACACTTCAGCGAAGCACGACCAAACTGGTGAGTCTCTAGACCTGGTACCCGTAGCTGTGTGATGAAATGATATCTTTTAGAAGGACATGTGAGGGGCGCCTGGGTGGCTCGGTCAGTGGAGTGTCCGACTTCGGCTCAGGTCATGACCTCACAGCTCGTGGGTTCGAGCCCCGCGTCGGGCTCTGTGCTGACAGCTTATAGCCTGGAGCCTGCTTCAGACTCTGTGTCTCCCCCTCTCTCTGCCCCTAGCCCACTCGCATTCTGTCTCTGTCTCTCTCAAAAAAAAAAAACATTAAATTTTTTTTTTTTTTTTTTTAAAAAGGACATGTGAATCCCCACCTAAGACCTCCATCGGCTTTGTAGACAATCCTTCAGAGACACACCTCACCACCTCCTCTCCTCCGGAGGAGGAAGCAGCTCATGAGGACCCCCAGTCCAGGCCCTGGGCTCTCTCTCCAACCCCCAGCTCCGGGGGAGCTATTCCGTACTGTCAGACTCAAGGACAAGATTTTTTTTCTTTAAGTCAAACCACAACAGGAGAAATGGGGGTCCCAGGGTAAGAGCGAGTTTCTTTCCATTGTCCTATTAACCCCTGGCACGAATCTCTGAGGGAAAATTGGCATTTTCCAGAGGGTTTTAAAAAGGGAAAGATTTCAACCAATAGATGTGGAAGTCAGTGCCCCTGATAGGAGGCCAACAATAGAGCCCAGGAGACAAACCAGGAGCTGAAGAGGGATGTGGGAAGGAGAGCCCCCTTTTCAACCAGCTACGCTCTGCCCCACACATCGATCATCTTCCGTTCCCAAGGGTCAGAGGAAGCAGCCGGAGAATAGTCTTCCATTTGTATTTGTCAAACTCCGCTCACTCCCTTGAAGCCAAGGAAAGAGATTTAAACTACAAGTGTCAGCCAGCTCCTTGTAACTAAACTAGTCATTTGGTATTTCAAGAGCATCTGAGAAGCGTAATTATGGAGAGGAGGAGAGGGTCATTTCTTCAGCTCGCCCACACCTTTCAGAAGCGGTGATTTTCACCCTGGAAGAGCAGCATAAGGTCCCCTCCCTAAATTCCACAAAACCCAGGAGCCGGGCAAGAGGCCACAGCAGGAGGGGATCACGGGGATCTAGCCTTGGCCCCACATTTTATAGAGGAATCTCAGACCAGGGAGTTAAAATACTTGCCCAAGATCACAGAGTGAATTAATTCCTTAATCCACGACCTGTGGGGATGAAGTAAACTGGAGTCCTCAGTCCGAGACATGCTCCAAGTTTTGTTTTTGTTTTAAAACGGCCGAGCTCACAAAATGGTTTATTTCAAACCAAGAAGGCCTTGCTTTGTTTTAAGCCACTTCAATTATCAGAGGACAGCATGTGTTCTGGTGAACTCCGCAGCACTTTGGAACCACAGAAAATTTACAGCCTAAACGTGAGCAGATTACGTTCCACAGCATCTGCCATAAAGTCAGGCTTCCCAACGCGGCCACACACAGATTAAAAGCTCGCTACGCATAAAGAAACGGCAATTACTTGAGAGGGGGAAAGGCTGCTTCAGCAGCAGCTAGATCCTGGGACTTGGGAGGACTTGGGGGTAAGTATCGACCCACCCTGCGGGACAGAGCTTCCTTAACACGGGGTCTAGATCCAGCTCAACAGTCCCCCCAGAATAGAAGTCAGAGCTGTTTTCTTTTTACAAAGCCTTACCCTCTGGAAGGAGTAGGGTGCCTCATGAATCAATGTAACAGCCTGGGATCCCCTAGGATAACGGTCTCAGCAGTAGACCTGGAGGCCTTGGATAGGTCCTCAGCTGGAAAGGCAATCTCTAGGATCCCCGAGTATAAGGAATGAACACTAAGGCTCAGAGGGGCTCATTTGCCCACAGTTTCACAGCACATCAGAAAGGGATAAGAGATCCTAGGTTTTTGGGCTAGGGGACAGGAAGGGATAAAGGACTCGGGCTGATCTCTCTGGGTGACGCTGCTCCTACAATCCTTAGAGTTCCCAGACTTGTCACCCCATCCAGCTGGGAATAGATCAGGGTTTCTCAACCTCGGCAATATTGACATTTTGGGCTGGATAATTTTTCATTGTGGGGGGCTGTCCTGTGCCTTGTCAATGGTTAGCAGTATTCCTGGCCTCTACCTACTGCAAAGGCATCCCCAGTTGTGACAATGAAAAGTATCTCCAGACATTGCCGAATGTCACCTGTGGTGGGGTGGGGGGGGGGGGTGGGGGGGGGAGGGGACACATGGTACAACATCATCCCAGCTGAGAACCACTGGAATAGATAAGTGAGTTTCAGGGTGCAGTCCCTACACTGTCCTCCCAAACATGCCTCATCCCTTACCCCCCCAGGTAAGAGCTGGGCCACTCAGCAAGTTTCCTGTTGGAGCCAGACTTGAGGGAAACTGAGGCCAGCCACAGCAGCCTAGTTCTGGAGAAAGCAGCTTAGCACCAATACCCTCTCCAGCGTGGCCCCTAGCCCAGGCCACTGACAGCTGTTGGGTCTTAGAGAGTTCACAAAAATCAGGGCATCTGTGGAGCTCCCCCCTTAGAAGCCAGAGGACCGTATCCAGGGCAGGGTGATAGGACATCTAATTAGAAGGAAGGGCATACAGTGGTCACATTTGAAGGAAGAGCATACAGTGGTCACATCACTACACGAAAAGATAGTTTCCTATAAAGGCCTCTTAAAGAGCTGGGCCATGGCCAGCAGTGCTGGGAAATTTTCAGGGGTGTCAGCAGAAGCTTAATACTGATTAAACACCTACTATGTGCCAGGCACTCAGCTAAGTGCTTTATGCATATCCCTACCTCAAGGATGGTTCCACCATCGCTCATTGCATAGAAAAGGAAACTGAGGCAGCAGCTAAATAACTTGCTTGAGGCTTGCTTGAGGCGGCCCGTTGCCCCCGTGTGGGAGGACGCCCAAGCTCTGCTTCATGACGGCGGCTCACGAGGCTCTGGCCCCAGATCGCAAGACCCACCGAGGCAGGGGAAAGACGGCGGGGCTCCAGGCCGGCAGCAGCTTCAGTCTTTGCCGAGCAGCCACGCGCCAAGTGCCACGGGCAAGTCAGCCCCGCGCCCGAGCGGGTGCTGGGGGGGAAGGGCCGGCGCCAGCTGGAACAGAACTTGAGAACACATTAGCAGAGTCTCACTTCCCAGGAGAGCACGACTCTGCCGCGCTGAACAGACTTCGTTGGCAGCGACTAGTACTCGCCAGAGTCCCGGTGTCACTTAGAGAAGCCATTTGTTTCCCAACGGCCACCAGGAAGGAGGCAGCTGTCCTGCAGCAGGAGTCTCTGGTGCTGCCGGAACCTCTTGCCAGGGGCCACACGGCCTTCCAGCCCCGACACGCGGGGCAAAGGCTCCTTGGCTCCAGCTCCTCTCTCCCAACGTCCTGGGGAAGTGCCCGGAGGCCTTGGGGCCGGCCGCTCAGACTCAGGAGTCGGAGCTGCTGGAGCAGCAAATCGGAAAGATCAAGCACTCGACTTTGGGTGGGCAATGCTGCGAAGCAGGACAGGCCTTCCGGGTCCCCAAACTCCTCAGCAATCCCTGCTGAGGCCAGTCTCAGGCCACAGCAGGCAGGCAGCAGTGTCCTCCCTCCCCCCAGGACTGACACACAGCACTGACGTGGGACCGTGCGGCTAGCATGCTTCAGATTGAACGGGACTTCATCGCTTTTCTAAATCCCACAATCCAGCAGTCTAAGGAAATGCCCGGAATAAACCTGATATAACCCCCAATGCACGGATTTTCCCCGTGGGGAACATCTTTCTTTTTCTGACAGGTGACCTCAGGCCCCGGCCGGCATGGGAATTAGAATGCACTCTACCAGGCCAGAAGGATCGGCTTGTGGTTAAAGGGTGAGCGTGTTAATTCTGGGCAACCTGCTCAGTGACAAGAGCCAGAGGAACGCACATTAGTCTCTCCCTGCAGACAGCATCTTACTTGAAGTCATGGAGTTTCGCCTTGCGTCACGGCCCCACAGACACAGAAGGGTCGGACACTGCCTTCAGGGGTCGTATCCACAGTGCTGGGCACGGGCTGCCCTTTCCAGCTGCTGGAAGGTTGCTCACAAATGACAAGGGAAGAACAGGGATCTGTCCAACTCAAACGACTTGTAGGGTAATGAACAGCAACGCTCCCGGCCCCAGCAAGGCAGTGAGCTTGGAGAGAGGTTTAAAGTACAGCTGAAGAGCCAAGCAAGCTCAAGGTCGGCCTAGAAGAACCAAGAGCCCTCTCACCTCTCCAACTGGGCAGTTTGTCTTTCTGGCCCAGTGCCCAATAGAAGTCTCTGGCAAGGGCAAGTCTGCACTTTCCTCTGGGACAGAAGAAAGTACAGGAGAGGATTTCCAGCTGGCACTCCAGAAAACTCAGCAGCAGCCGGCCCCCTGGTACTTGGCATCCATTGATTTCTAGAATGTTTGCTTATTAGTTGGTGGACTCCACTCTGAGTGTCCAGGAGGCAGGAATCTCTCCAGAAGCAAGCTTCCCTCCCTAACTCTTTCTGTGGTCATTAGTGCCTTTCTCCCTTTCTCCTACGCCAATCCCCTCCAGTTCTCTTTTGAGGGGTTCTCATTGACTAGACAAACAAGTTGAAAAATAAGTTTAGAAATAAGCTTGGATAAGAGCAATAAAGCCTCCCTTTAGCCTTTGCCATTAGAACTGATTTGAGATAGGAGAGCCAGATATTCCAGGTGAGAATTACAGGGTTTGTGGATTAGAGAGACAACCAAGTCTCCTTTGGTTTTCTTCTGTAAGAACTAAATTGGTATTTATTGGCACGAGCCAAGAGCAAAAAAGGGCAGCCGGCTCTCCTCTAAGGTATTTACACATTCAAGTGTGGCAGATTTACCAGAGTCGAAAATGGCAGAAAAAGAATTCAGAACGTTGTATGTCAGAGATAAGTTCTATATTGTCCCAAACAGAGTTTTCTACCGTTAAAAAACCCTGCCCCTTGCTGGAGGGGAGATGTGGTTAGGTCACAGAGCCAAGCAGGCAATGTCTGACCTGGTCTCTCTAGGGGGAGGTCACAAGCTGCCAACACAGGTCCCAATATAAGCTCATAACAAACTCAGAAGCATCCACAGCAGCCTGGAGCAGTGGTTGCCTGCAGAGGCGGACGGGTTTCTTAGAGGCCCCAGCGTGGTGAGCTCTGGGCACTGACTTGGTAACAACAGGGTTTCTGGTTGGGATCCCCCTCAGCTCTTGGTCAGACTTACATATGATCAACAAGGTCACAGTCAGCAATGAGCCAAGTGACTCCTCACCTATCCCTTGACAGCAGGAGAAATAAATGTTGGGTAAGAAAACGATGCTGAGAACCTGGTTTGTAAAAGCAAGAACAATCTGTCTCGTGGCAGGAAAGACCTGCTGCCCGGCCAAGGTTAAGGGGAGACCCAGTAGGATCCCGTCGGGAATGCAGATCTGTGTACTTGGGGGCTCACAGCACAATATCCTCTGCTTTTTGAATCAGAAGCGGTTTCTGTCCAACCGCTTGGGCAACTTGGCTCGGTTAGTGGCAGAAGGTCCTCTTGGGAGCCAGTGCAGCCACGGGCAAGGTGGGGCATCCTAGGATTTTCAACATTAAAAGCAACAAGACTGGAGTACACTCAACCTCTGGAGTTTACCCTCTGATGTTAGATAGGAACCAGATGCTTCCAACAGATGCAGGGCAGCTGGATAAGAACAACAAGCAGGCTCTCAGAACCCAAGGAACCAAGAAGTCCCCTCGGGGACAGGGAGTCCAGCATTCTGGGATCCTCCAGCCCAACAGCCACACGTGTGTTGGATAACCCAGGAAGAGAAACATGCATATGGGCGAACTGGCCTCTGAGCCCTGAAACCATCACTTACCCGTGAAATGACAGCAAAGCCTCATAGGCCAAAGGGGCTTGCAGAGAGATCCAGAACAACAGAGAATAGAAAGGACAGTCTCCTAGGGCAGTGTGCAGGGCAAGACGCTAAGGTCCCCAACCTCAGAACTTGCCACTAGTGAACTACAGTTGCAAAAAGACCCATCAGCTTCAACTTGAGAACCAATAAGGACAGCTACCCAGCTCCAAAACTGGGAAAGCCAATGAACTCAATGACCTAATCAAAGGATTAGCAAATATAGAAAAGGATTACCTCAGAAGTTGCAGAAATACACGGACTTCTTTGTTCACAGACAAGATCAATGAAGAAAGTCAACCGGACAGAGGTGAAAACAGGGCAAGGTGAGCCAGAGACAGGAAGGAAGGCATTCAGTCAAACTTAAGTCTCTGAGGTCCCTCTTCGTCTTTCCCCACACTCCAGGAATTCACACCACTACTAGGAAAATATTTGGGATTGCTGACATTCAAAAGGTGCCTTAGTATCAGCACGCTCTGTATGCTGTCACATCATGCATTTGTCACAGAGACAGCCAAAGCCCCATGTCTCTGGTGGAAAATGCAGAGCATCCTCAGAAGACCTACTCAGCCTGCAACTTCTACAAAGAAACTGGAGCCAAGAGCTCTTCTGGGACTCCAGTGTTCCTGAGTGGCAAGTGCCAGACGGTCCAGGAAGGTGCACTTTCTAAGCTAGGTGGCAACTCAAATCAGGAGTCCCGGCATCCTTCCTGGGACGCGCCTGGCATAGAGGTGAAGGACAATGCCTGTGGAAGTCCTGAGGAAATGTGGCATGCTGATTTGGCTTCCACCATTATGTTGTTGACAGGAAGCAGGAGACAGGTAGTCAGGGAAGAATGACAGTTTGGGGATTCATGTGATGACAATTAGCCAAGTTCTGCTCTGCTTCTCTTTACAAAGAAAACTTCCCTTCTCTTTGCTTTTGGAGTGCCATGTTAGAAGAGAGACATTTCCATGGCAACCTCATACACATTTAGTGATGTGTCACTAAATTTGTATGTGCACAAAGGCACATTAGGAGACTTTTTGAATGTGGCAAGAGAAATAGATTTTCATAATTGAATGTTGCCCTCAAGTCGAGTTTACCATTTGCTGAAAGCTGGGGCTGCAGCAGGGAGATGCTAACTCTGCCTCATCAGAATTGAGGCTCGACCCAAATATCTCAGCCGACTTGAGCTGAGGGCTGTCTCTTCGGGAGGCTGCTGCCCAGAAAGGGACTTAGACAGATGGGGGCGCAACCAGGGGGCCAAGATGGCCTTGGCAGAGACAGGGAAGCAGATCTATGTCACGTTTGGCCAGAGCCTGGGGAGAAAGAAAGCTATGTGTGTTAAGAATCAGACGTGACCCTGATCCTTTCCCAGGTTCTTGGCACCCCGTGACCCCAAGACTGTCATCTGTTCCAACAAAGAGAACACTGGGAAAGACTAGCACTGATATCAGACAGTTCCCCCAAGAAGGGGAACACGAGGAAAAGAATGCCGAATCCACAGCCAGGAGTCCCAGGTGTGTGTCCTAGTTCCATCTCTTCCCAATCGTGGAACTCGGAAAGCCATTCTTTTCCTGAGCCTCAGTCCGTAAACTGGGAATAAGCTTCCTGAATCACCAGATGCGTCAAGGAGGCAGTGAATGGAGAAGCATCGCTATCAAACTGTAACACTGATAAATCACAGCACTGTTTATAAGGTGGCACTGACTTGACCCACGTATGCCAAAAGAGGCCTCTGCAAGATGCAGGCTGGGCTTCCAGAGCTTGGATATGGTGAAGGGGCCACCCCAACCCTGCTTGTGCTGAGTTGGGGCTGCTGTGGGTTCATGGTGACTCCCCAGTCTCTCCAGGAGCCGGTACAGCCAGCAAGCGATGAGAGAACAGTCCTGCAGCACCCGCCACAGCCCAGAGGCTCTGATGTAGGCTCTTGTGGTCCTCCCAAGTCCCCCCACACCTACCGTAGGTCCTAAGCCACTCAGTACAGCAGCCAGAGGGTCTGGGCATTGCATCATATGTACACTTAACTCACACATATTTGATTCTACCTATCTGCCACCCCCTCCCCTAATCTCTTTATCTTCCCTATTACTCTTTCCTCAAGCAAACTAGACCCTGGCATCCAGTGCCCCCAAGAAAAGAGAAGCCACCACTGAATAGCAAACAAAAGAAGCTGCTAAATTTTGGCTTTTGAGCTTCCAAGGGCAAGGGTCCTGGCAATGAGAGATTTTCAAGGATACGTTTGACTTTAACTTCACATGCTTGATTCAGATCCTAACCCCAGGTAGAGGGTAATCACCTAGCTGCCTCTGCCTCAGGAAAAGGGCATTGCTTCAGGGTAAAACACGGCCCTCCATACTGGAGCCCAGTAAAGTACCCCCATCCCTCATCATACTCTCCTTCCCCCCACGTCCCCATCAGCCTAATCGGTGGGCTGGGCTTGGATCTGTACCAGGCTTCCTTGGGTGAGGCCATCCTCTGCCACCGTCCCAGGCTCAGGGTCTAACACCTCACACCCACAAACATCACCTGGATGAGCCCTCCTGAGACGACCACATGGCCCCTCCCTACCCAAGTCACTGCCCCTTACATTTCCTGTCACACTCCCACCAAACTAGAGACGCTCAGCCATCCCTGAAGGTTGGACCCTAGGCTACCCAAGTATGCTTATGAACTCCGTTCAAGTTCCCCAGGCCCTGAGTCTCCTCTCTGCCCACTCCTGATGCCACCAGTCCCTGCTGCCCTGCACTGAGGCTGACTCCACATAACATTTTTGGTTTATGCCACAGGGGTTGGCACACTGCTCCTAAAGTCACTGCCTCCCCTCACATGGCTAATAAGAATGTAAGACAGTACAGCCGCTGTGGAAGTTTGTGGAAGAATTATCATGTGACCCAGTAATTCTATTCCTAGGTAGACACCCAAAAGAACTGAAAACATATGTCCACCCAAAACCATGTACACAGATGTTCATGGCTGCATTATTCATAATAGCCAAAAGGTAGAACTATCCCAGTATCCATCGACAGGCGAATGGATAAACAAAATGTGGCGTACTCGCACAAGGGGACTGGAGAGGGGGGTGCTGTTTCTGGGACCAGATGGTGGGGGTGCTTGTTCCAGGACTGGAAGGGGGCGCTGGCTCTGGGATTGGCGGGGGTGGGGTGCTGGCTCTGGGACTAGAAGGGGGTGCCAGCTCCAGGACTGGTGGGGGTGGGGTGCTGGCTTGGGGCAGAAGGCCCAGGCCCAGTGGTGGGAGGTCTGGGGAGGGGATGGGAGTGGGGGCGAGTAGCACTGCATAGATATAGAGACTCAGGAAGTTGGATGCTTTTCAACTTAGCTCGTGGGGCTGCTCCAAGGTCCTCCACCAGCACCGACAAACCCGGTGTAAGGACAAGCATGGACGAAAGCACAGGAACTCATTTTAGCCTCTGTCACTTCTCTTGAGGAGGCTGAGCAACCCAGCACAGGCTGTTGTTGAAAATACGGTGACACAAGGGAGAAAGACACCACCCGCTTTTCAGTCCTGATGTGATGAACTGGAATTGACGAGCACTGGCCACAGCTCACCTGTTTTCCCAGGAAGACAAACAGACCTAAATATTCAGACTTCAAGATGCTCAAACCACTACAGGGAAACTTAGAGCAATTCGGGCAAGACAGAAGAGGCCAAGACTACCTCGTTGCCGCAACACAGGGACAGCTCTGGCACTGGGGCGTTCGGGATTTCTTCCAGACACCGGTCACAGGCTGGGGCCAGAAAGCAGAGGCCAGCTTCTGCAGCTCACACATCACGAGGAAATCCGGAAGGGTGTCCAGGGTGAGAATGCCCCACAGACGTTCTGTACATGGCGGTTTCCTTAGTGACTCTGCCAAGTGACCTTCCCTGCTGGGTGGCCGGCAGCTCAGTTTTAAGAGAACTCTTCACTGGATGGAGGATTCCGGCTACAAGCTAAGAAGAATGTGGTGGTATCTGTGGGGCCACTGCCTGCCTGTGGTCACTGGGGAAAGACAAAATGTATCTTCACTACTCCACCACTTCTTCCTTTCCTCGACAGCAATGAAGATTAACCTATGCCCTCTCCCTCCACGAGTGGCCTCCTCCTACTGATGAGGGAGCTGGCCTGCGAATCTTTAGAGCGTGGCCAGGCTGGAGACGCACCATCCTATTTCCAGAAAGAAGGTGGAGGCACGGGTCTGCACGCTCTGCTGGGGCAAGGAAGAAGCCACGGGCTGGGGTCACTCAGCACCAGGCCAGGACAAGAGTCACATGTTGCCAGGTTAGCTCGTGGGCTCTCGATCAGAAGCCAAAAAGCAGACCACGCAGGACACTCGCTCCTCTTAGCAAAGGTCCGAAGGTGAGTCTTGATCCGCATCAGAAAACAAAGGGGAGAAACAGATCTAATCCTTGATGTCAGCAAGGAAGGCAAGCCGAGGAGTCTGCGGCCAGTACAGACAGCCCTCCGAAGCAGGGCAGGGGTGAAGAGGAGAGGACACAGCGCTGCAAGCCTGAGTCTGGGAGCTGGGCAGCCAGGTGTGGCAGAACCAGCTGGGAAAAGGAGGCTGGAGGCGGTTCTCTTGGTCCCTCTGCCACCTGACTCTACCTTCTCCCCAAATCTGTTTCTTCTTTAAAGACCGGTGCTCCCGAAGCTTTCCTTGAATGGCTTTGCACTCAAGCGTTCGACCCCCGTCGCGCCACACTGTGACTTCTGCCACGCCATCACCCCCAGTCCCAAACCCATATTTCCAACCACCCACTGGATGTGTCACTTCGATCTCACAAGCATGTCACTTTATCCTGCCTAGAGTTCAACTCATCTCCCCTCCCAGGGTTTCTCACTATTCCCACTCCCCGATGTCCCCATCTACCCCAGTAGAAACCTTGGGCATTCCACATTTCACCTCCCACATGCACACCCAGGACCCCTGCCCAGATCCAGCACGTGGAGCAGAATGCTATCCCGCAAGCCCACTACCTCTAGTACTCTCTCCACATCTGCCTGAAATGCTGTCCTTTCCCCCAAGCTCATGGCAAATTGATGTGACTCCCCAGTCCTTTGGTCACCCCTTTATTTGGGCACCTCCACGGTGCTAGAATTTTATACACGTCTATCGCACTCTGGCCAGATGTTCTACTCGTTGTGGGCAGAAGCCTCATCTCTGCACCCTCAGGATCTCAGGCACTGCCTGGTGTGCAGGAAGAACAAGGTTAGTTCTCCGAAAAAGTTGCACCAAACAAAACAGATCAGCAGCGGGTAGTTAATATTCCTCTCACTGCGTATCAGTGCAACTACATTATTTCATAAAGTCTGGGTTGGACCTGTTTGACAACTAGATTTCCAACATGGATCAGCTCTGCAAATTCCGGCAGTCACATAAAGGCAGTTTCTAGAACAAAAACGATAGGGGGAGAAGCCCAGCAGCTAATAGAAAGGGAGGGCTGAGAATTGCATCAAGAGGGGAGGGGAGGTCGGGCCCAGAAATGCCCAGTCCCTCTCCAAGCCAGGAATGGCATTCACCCAGGAGACCTGGCAGAGATGGACCCATGCAGAAATGCCTCAGCATCTAATTAAACATTTTAGACTCCACTGCACAAGAGAAGGAAACCTACGTCCCCCACGGAACCCTGACAAATGAGTCGTTTCCAACCAATCTATCACCATAGCATCTGGGTACCTCAGGAAGATGAAAATAAGACCAATACATAAATGAAAACCAATATACAAACAATCGTGTCCCCACACAGGCCTCCATGAAGCCGCAGCCACAGCCATCTGCCAAGTTCCATCCTCGTCACCACTTCCTGCAGCCAGAGGCCTCTGAGTAAGCACGGTTTAATATAAGATTTAACAACAGAAGGAAATGTCTTCTCTGAAGTCTGAGTCTCCATTAATGCTCCTACGCTAAATGTCCACCCCTTGGAGCCGGAATGAAATAAGTTTGGGACAAATAGGACTTGTTCTAGATGCCACAGCAGCCAAAGAATTTGCTAGAAATAGTTGGGACAGATTGAAGATTCCTGCATGGAAACAGAGCTCTCAAGAGGACTTGTCACTAAGCCACGGGGACGACACTCACACCGATCTGTAGCTATTCTCACTTCCTGAAGCTTCCACCAGACGTGGCCTGGGTAGAGTTGATCCGATAACCCAGGACAGCAATTCTCAGGTTAAGTCACATTTAGCACCTGGCAAGGCAGAGACCGTGTGAAACTGCAGACCTGGCTGCCTGCTGTGTACACGCTGGGAGCTGGGTTCAGCTTTTCACTTCTTCAGTATCTCCTTTTCTCCCGAGCATCTGGTACTCGATTTAAGGCCCAAACAGCAATGTGAAAAGGCCGCTCTGTTAACTGGAAAGCGGCGGAGCAGCCATAGGCAGGAGGGCGGTGGTCTTTTGGGAGATCTACTTCTGGACAAGCAAATATTTTCATTCCAGATGTTTATGTCCTAACCTGCTTCCTCCAGAAAGGATTTCGGTGGGACAGGCAAATATTACGCAGCTACCGAATGTTTTCCTCCTTCTATGCACCTGTATGCGGTGGGAAGTGACTCAGACACACGATAATATCACACTATAAAATCCCTTAAAGCCAGAGACTCATCTTTGCCTTTCCTTCAGCTCATATAGCCTTCAGGGCATAACTGAGGCTCAAGAGACAGTTCGTGTTTTCAACACTTTTTCTTAAAAGTTTTAATAAATTCATGGCTTCCCTTGATCACGTTAACAGTATAGGCTCTTAACTCTAGAAAACTCTGTTTTAATTGAGTCGTTTCTCCAGCTCATTTTTTCCTTATCTGATCCTGGTCTCAGTCTGAATAAATACAGAAAATTTCCCAACTCTTCTATAAGTGGGTAAAAGGGAAATATAGTCAGGAAGGAGATACAGCCTACGTGAAGACAGAACTGCCATAGGTACGTTCTAAAGCATGGCTACACATTAGAACCACATGGAAGTTTTTAAAAATCCCAATGCTCAGACTGCACCCAATTAAGTCAAAATCTCTGGAGGAGAAACTCAAGTGTCAGTGTTTACGAAAATCCTCCATGGGGTTCCAGAGGGTAATAAAGGTTAGAATCCCTGTTCTTTTTTTTTAATGTTTATTTTTGAGAGAGAGGGAGAGAGAGACAGAGTGTGAGCAGGGGAGGAGCAGAGGGAGAAGGAGACACAGAATCTGAAGCAGGCCCCAGGCTCCAAGCTGTCAGCACAGAGCCGGACACAGGGCTTGAGCTCATGAACCGCGAGATCATGACCTGAGTTGAAGCTGGATGCTTAACCAACTGAGCCAACCAGGCACCCCTAGAATCCCTGTTCTGAAGATTCAACAGACCAGTTCTTTTGATACCTACCAAGACTGACAAGTTCTACTCTAATCCATCCTAAAGTGAAAGCTCTTCCTCTAAATTATTACCCATGAGCCTTAAATGAATAGAATGAATGTCAACCAAAGCATCAGAAGAGTGGGTTTACATCAGTGTATCACAGTTTAATCTGGCAGGGCCTGGAGGTGGTCACTGCCATTTCAGTGTCTTCATTCTCTCAGCTATAAAGTGGGATTATAGTCCATGCCATCCATGTATGCCACAGGCTGTTGTGGGGATCAGCTAAACTCTTAATGGGATGCTAGGGCTCTACTAAAAATACCACACACACAAGGAGTGTTTATCTCAGCTCCCCAGGAGGAGGTGGGCATTGTCCCAGCCCAACCCCCACTCCCCTCCAAATCAGATGCCCTGCAGATTCACCCTGGGCATTTAAATGCCAGTGGGTGGTACAGAGGCCAGAGAGTCAGAAACCCTTTTTGTAACATACAAGACGACTTCAAATACCAGGGCTGACAATCTGGAATTCTGGTGCCAAGTTTAAGAGCACTTTACTCAGAGTACAGAGAATCTTATTATGCTTTAATCTAATTCAGTGCCTAATCACAGGAAATGTCTAACATTGTCTCCCTCGGCCCCATCTGGACTGACACTACTCTGGTACCATTCTTAGCTACTCAAGGATCAATAACCAGATGGACCTCCTAGCATGATTATAAGAAGGCTATTCCACAGTACTACCTCTGAAAGTACATCCGTGTGAAGTTTCTGCCCCTTACATAATTATACATCCAAAAGGACCTATATCTGAAACTGCTAGAGAAGTCTCTAGACTGAGCTGCTATTTTTCTGTCTAAGCATTAAGGTTTCTCTGTAAAGGGTTTCCTTATACCCTAAAGTAACAACATTGGTCATACTTTAGAGGCTGCTCTCTAGGCCAGTCCTGAAAGCAAGAAACTAAAGTCTTTTCTCCCCATTGATTCTTATAATTAAAAACCAAGACTACTCCAGAGTTCTGTAAGGTATGCGGTAGACCTGGAGAACAGCTTCTGGGAGAGTTGGAAAGGAGGAAGATTTGCTGATTTAGGTCAAGAACACAAGCACAGAAAAAACAAAAATGGTTCTGTAATGTCTTCCCAGGAGATCAGCATCTACTTGGCAAAGTTTAGCCTTAATCTCTGAAAAGCTCATTCCAGGAGTGAAAATGGGGGAGAAGGATCTTAAATAAGTGACTTATACATTTTATTCAACACCCCACCCATTCCAAAGGACACAAATGAAGTTAAAGAGAGCCTTTGCCATAAGATACTATCTTCGCCCCACACTGAGCTTTCTTGAATAAGGGGAAATAATCAGATCTCACAGAACGCACCTTGGAAATTCTGAGCCACATGTATTTAGCTTTCTTATGATCAGTAATTCAGCAATTTGGCCTACATAAGCATCTTTTTTTTTTTTTTAATGAAAGAATTTACAAACCAAGGTTTAAAAAGTAGTAAATAGACTTAAGGTAAGGAGGCCAGAAAAATTATTTGACAGGTTAAAAAATCCTGGGAAGAAAGTGACACTAACGGAGGCTGCTGGAACATCACAGATACCAACAAATATTTCTTCTAACATCTAAAAACAGATGAGCAAAAAAAAAAAAAAAAAAAAAAAATACACAAATAACTTAAAATCACATCAACCAAAAATTAGGAGCCCTTTGATGTTCTCTTTATTTAGGATGTAGGTTCAGTACAAAATTATATTTCACGTACCCAGTACCAATTTCTAAAAATAAATAAGAATCTTTAAATATCTAAATTACACTAAAATACGTACTTGATAAAGTTCACGTCATTGATTCAGGAGCGTTTAGAAACCTACTCAAAGTGTTCATTTGCACTTACATATGATGCTAAATTATCAAATCTAGATTGAATGGTTTCTTGGCCACGTACAGATTAGAAAATCACAAAATTGGGAAAGTAGAAAATAAAGCAGCCAGATCAGGTATCCTGACAACTACAAGAAGTGACAGCTGATAGCTTAACAGAAAGAGGGGAGAAAAACCACATCAAAGCAGATGAAGCTAGGATCTTTAAAAGGTAGGATTCACAATGTTTAGCACAGAATCTTTTAAAAAATGAGTAGACATATGAAAATGTACAAAAAAGTGACCCATAACCAGGAGATAAAAACAGTCAGTAAGTACAGACTCAATGATGACAAAGATTTTGGAAACAGCAAAAAACACCATTTGAAAAACTATTATAAATACCCCTTGGAATTTAAAGAAAACTATGGAAATAATAAATGAACAGATGGGAAATATCAGAGAAACAGAAACAATGGAAAAGGTCCAGATGGAAATTCTAGAAGTAAAAAAAATAAAATTTAAAAATCCTTGAAATAAAAAATTCACTGGGTGGGCTTAACAACCAATGGAAAAGTTCAGTGAACTTGAAGATATGTTAATATAAATTATCTACATCAAAACACAAAAAGGCTGAAAAGAAAATGAAGAGATTCAGTTATCTGTAAAAAAGTATCAAGCAATCTAACTTCTATGTAACTGGAGTTCTAAATGGGGGTGCCTGGATGGCTCAGTCAGTTAAGCCTCCGATTCTCAACTTTGGCTCAGGTCATGATCTCACAGTTCGTGGGTTCAAGCCCTGCATCGGGCTCCATGCTGACAGTGCGGAGCCTCCTTTGGATTCTCTCTCTCTCCCTCCCCCTCCCCTGGGCACACACTCTCTCTCAAAATAAATAAATAAACTTTAAAAAAGGAGGAGGAGGAACAAAGAAGAAAAGTAATAGGAGATGGAATGGGGCAGAAAAAAAATGTTGAAGAAATATGAGCCAAAATTTTTCCAAACTTGATGAAAAAATACCAATCTGCAGATATAAGAAACTTAACAAACCCCAAGAAAATAACCAGTGACATCCACATCTAGGCATATCACAGTTGAATTGCTGAAAATGAAAGGCAAAAGTAGCATACCAAGAGAGGGGAAATATATACAGGGAAATATACTCCAACCTTTCATCAGAAACAATGAAAGCTACAAGACAATGGGTCTTTCATTAAAGAAAAATAAAATTTTATACCCATCAAAAATAGCCTTTTAAAATGAAGGCAAAATAGACACATTTTCAGGTAAACATAAGCTATAAGGATTTGTGACCAGCAAACCTATACTACAAGGAATATTAAGAGTTGTTTTTCAGGCTGATGGGAAAGAGGTACCAGAACTCAGACATGCAAGAAGGAATGAAGGACACTATAAATGGTAAGTATGTGGATGAATAAAAAGACTCCAATTTATTCATTTATTCAAGAAAACCGTTTGAAGCAAAAAAAATTACTAATGTGTTATGAACTATATATGTAGAAGCAAAATATATGACATGAGAATGAAAACTGAAAAGAGGGTAACACAAGCAGATTGTCAGACTAGATAAAGAAGTGATAAGAAGATAGTGAATGAAGCCCAAAATAAGCAGAAGGAAGGAAACAGAGGCAAATGTAAGTATTAAAATTAAAAAAAAAAAATAGATATTTTAAAAAAAAAGATCAGGGGTTGGGGCACCTGGGTGGCTTAGTCAGTTAAGCGTCTGACTTCAGCTCAGGTCATGATCTCACAGTTCGTGAGTTCGAGCCCTGCATCAGGCTCTGTGCTGACAGCCTAGAGCCTGCATCAGATTCTGTGTCTCCCTCTCTTCTGATCCTCACCTGCTCACACTCTGTCTCTCTCTCCTTCAAAAATAAATAAACATTAAAAAAAAAAAAAAAGATCAGGGGCGCCTGGGTGGCTCAGTCCATTAAGCGTCCGACTTCACCTCAGGTCATGATCTCACAGTTCGTGAGTTCGAGCCCTGCATCAGGCTCTGTGCTGACAGCCTAGAGCCTGCATCAGATTCTGTGTCTCCCTCTCTTCTGATCCTCACCTGCTCACACTCTGTCTCTCTCTCCTTCAAAAATAAATAAACATTAAAAAAAAAAAAGATCAGGGGTGCCTGGGTGGCTCAGTCCGTTAAGCGTCCGACTTCAGCTCAAGTCATGATCTCATGGTTTGTGAGTTTGAGCCCCACGTCAGGCTCTGTGCTCGGAGCCTGGAGCCTGCTTCAAGTTCTGCTTCTCCCTTTCTCTGCGCACCCCCTTCATGCTCTGTCTCTCTTAAAAATAAATAAACATTAAAAAAATGTTTTTAAAAAGATCAAAAGTTGGTTCCAAAGATCAGTAAAATTGATGAACTACTAGCTACACTATTTTTTCAAAAAATTTTTAGTGTTTTTATTTTATTTTTGACAGAGAGAGAAAGAGAGACAGAACATGAGCGGGGGAGGGGCAGAGAGAGAGGGAGACACAGAATCCGAAGCAGACTCCAGGCTCCGAGCTGTCAGCACAGAGCCTGATGAGGGGCTCGAACTCACAGACTGCGAGATCATAACCTGAGCTGAAGTCAGACGCTCAACCGACTGAGCCACCCAGGCGCCCCCTAGCTACACTATTTTTAAAGAATGCAACAAAGAAAGCAATTACCAATATGGAAAATGAAAGAGGGAGCACCACTACAGGTCCTACAAATATTAAAAGGAAAATGAGAATCTTGGGAACAACTTTATTCTAATAAATTCTATAATTTGGATGAAATAGACAAATTTGTTGAAAGCAAAACTGACAAAACTGACAAGACAAATTCTGAATAGCCTTATATCTGTTAAAGTAATTGAAATGATCATTTAAAACCTCTCTCTCTCTCTCTCTCTCTCTCTCTCTCACACACACACACACACACACACACACACACACACACACACACACACCCTGTAGGCCTGGATGGCTTTGGTGGTGGTAAATGGTAAATTCTATCAAACATTTAAGGAAGACCTAATATTAGTGTCCCACAAACTTGTGCAGAAAATATGAGAACATTTTTCAGCTCATTTTATGAAGTAACATAATGCTGTACCAAAAACCAGACAAAGCCCTTACAGGAAAACTATAGAGCAATATGCCTCATGAACACAGATGCAAAAATTCTTAACAAAATACTTGAAAAGCAAATGCAAGTTTACCATTCTTTTAAAATCAATATGATTTGGGGGCACCTGGGTGGCTCAGTTGGTTGACCATCCGACTTCGGCTCAGGTCATGATCTCTCAGTTCATGAGTTTGAGCCCCATATCAGACTAGCTGCTGTCAGCCTGTCTGCCTGTCAGAGCCCTGCAAAGCCTACTTTAGGTCCTCTGTTCCCGCCCACCCCCCCCCCGCCCCCGCTCTTCCCCCATTTGCACATTCTCTCTCTCAAAAAAAAAATTTTTTTAAAAAGGATAAAATCAATATGACTTACCATATTAACAGAATTAAAGAGAAAATATGACCATCTCCAGAGACGCAGAAAAAGTATTTGACAAAATTCAATTCCATTTCTGATAAAAACTCTCAGCAAACTAGGAACGTTATGGTAACTTCAACCTGATAAAAGGCATCTACCAACACCTATACCTAACATCATACTTAATGTAAAAGACTGAATGCTTCTCCCTTGAGATCAAGAGCAAAGCAAAGAGGTCAGTTCTCACCACTTCTATCTCACATTGAACCAGAAGTCCTAGCCAGTGCGATGAAGGAAGAAAAAGAAATAAAAGGCATAAAACATTGGAAAGGAAGAAGTAAAACCGTCTTGACTCATAGACAACATAATTGTATACCTAACAGATCCTAAAGAATCTACAAAGAACAAACTTAATAAGTGAACTCAATAAGGTCACATGACACAAAATCAATATACAAAAATCTACTGTATTTCTGTGTACTAGCAACAAAAATTTAAAATTTAAAGATTACTATTTACAGTAGCAAATGGCTGTTGTACTAAAAGACGTTCAAGTCCTCTACATCAAAAAGTACAAACCATCGTTGAGAGAAAGAAAATCTAAATAAATGGAAAGAGATACCACATTCATGGATCAAAGACCCAATATTGTTAAGATATCGGTTCTCCCCAATTTGACTCACAGATTCAAAGCAAACCCAATCACACTCCCAGCAGGAATTTTCGCAGAAACTGACAAGCTCATTCTCAAATGTTTGCAGAAATGCAAAGGATCTACAATAACCAAAGCAATTTTGAAAAGGAAGCTCAAAGATAGAGGACCTGCTTTTAAGACTTATTATAAAACTACAGCATCGAGATAGTATGAATTAGCATAAACATAAATCAGTAGAACAGAAGAGTCCAGAAACAGAACCACGTATATGTGGTCGATTACTCTACCATGGATTCAAAGCAATTCAATGAGGAAAGGAGAGACTTTTCAACAAAAAGTGGTAAACAACTGGACATCTAAAAGTAAAATAATGACTCTCAACTCCTATCTCATAACACATACAAAAATTAGTTAGAAGTAGACAGGAGACCTAAAAGTAAAAACTAAAATGATCATGCTTCTGGAATTAAAAGGAGACTATTTTCATGACCATGGGGAAGGGAAAGGCTTTTTGGCTTTGTTTTTTTTTTTTCTAAGTAGACACAGAAAGCACTAACCATAAAAGAAAATATTGATACACTGACTTCATCAAAATTTAAAACTTCTGTTCTTTGGAGCATCTGGGTGGCTTCCAACTTCGGCTCAGGTCATGATCTCATGGTCTGTGAGTTCAAGCCCCGCGGCGGGCTCTGTGCTGACAGCTCGGAGCCTGGAGCCTGCCTCAGATTCTGTGTCTCCCTCTCTCTCTGCCCCTCCACCATTTGCACTGTGTGCGTGTGTGTGTGTGTGTGTGTGTGTGTGTGTGTGTGCGCGCGCGCGCGCGCGCATGCAAGTGTGTGTGTGTCAAATAATGAATAAACATTAAAAAAACCTGCTCTTTGAATGAGCACTAAGAAAATGAAATATTCTGGGAGCTAATATGTATGTATGTATGTTTAGTTATTTTTGAGAGTGAGAGAGCGTGAGCTGGGGAGGTGCAGAGACACACACACACACACACACACACACACACACACACACACACAGAATCTGAAGCAGACTCCAGGCTCTGAGCTGTCAGCACAGAGCCTGATGCAGGGCTCGAACCCACGAGCCATGACATCATGACCTGAGCTGAAGTCGGAGGCTAAACCGACTGAGCCACGCAGGCACCCTTGGGAGCTAATATTTATAATAGACTGGGAGTGAATATTTATAGTATGTATATCTGACAAAGGACTTATATCCAGAATATATAAAGTATTTCTATATCCAATAAGATGATAAACAGCCCAATTTTTTAATTTAAAAAAGGGCATAAGATTTGAATAGACACTTATAGGATGATACATAAATAGTAAACACATGAAAAGATGTTCAATACCGATAGTTAACAAGGAATCAAAAATTAAAGCTACAATGAAATATTACTACACATCACATAGAATGGCTAAACTTAAAAAGGTGGACAATAGCAAGTGTTGACAAAGATGCAGAATTCTCACACACTGCTGACAGAAGAATAAAATGGCCTTAACTACTTAGGGAGAATATCTCCAGTTTTCCTATAAAGTTAAACATATGTCTACTCTATGAACCAGCAATTCTATTCCCAAGTATTGACACAAAAGGAATGGAACGATGCCTATACAAAGCCTGTACATATAATATTCACAGCAGCTTTATTCATAATAGCCAAACACTGGAAACAACCAAAAAGTCCAACTACGGGTGATGGATAAACAAACTGCAGTATATTCATGCAGGAGAACATATCTCAACAATAAAAAGGAATGAAGTATGGAATATGTTCAGGGATGAATTTCAGAAACATCCTTGGTGAAGGAAGCCTTGCACAAAAGGGCATATGTTATATTACTCTATTTATTTCAAGTTCCAGAACAGGCCAGACAAATCTCTTGTGACACGCTGAAATAGGAGATGGGAGGTGGGTGATGGGGGATTGCCTGGGAAGGAACAGAGGGACCTTTCCGAGGCGATGGGAATGTTCCACACCTTCATGGGTGCTTTACGCGGTTTTCTGCATTGGTCAAAATTCAGCAAACTGTATATTTAAGATCTGTGCATTTTGCTATATGTAAACTACACTTAAATAAATAGGTAGTACCTGCATCACAGGGTTGTTGTTAAAAAAAAAAAAACAGGGACAAAAACACAGGGAGAGGCACTGAGAGGCCAAAAGACACCTATACAACTCAGCAGGCCCTACAGAACATGCTGTATTGCACAGTCGATTTTCTGGACCACCAAGTCATGACAGAGGTGGAGGAGCGGGGAGAAATCTATTATTCAACCACTGAAAATGGTTGTTATTTAGTGAACACTGTTTGCCTGTAAGTTTCACCTGTGGAGCAGGCGATACCCCGAGCATGCCAGATAAAAGCACAATTATTGCTCATCGATTAAAAAGAACGCTAATCAGTCTGCCAAAGTTCCTTCTGTAAAAGTTACCACCAGCGGTTCTGCACTAATACAGATGGACAACTGCCCTGGTCTTGGCCTTTAATTAATAAAAAGGCGGAGTTAAGAGACATACTCAGGCCTCCTTGTGAGTAAGAGCTGTTCTGACTGCCTGCCTGCCTGCCTGCCTGCCAAGTTTGGGGAGCTCTCAACCCAAATCTTAGAAAACAGCCTTTTCAGGGAAGAAAACACCTACGCCTGGGCCACCACACATACTGAGCCTGAAACCTATAGCTGTGGTCTCCATGGTTTCTGCTCTCTTGGCGGTGGAGGTCTGACTTGTAGTGATCTCAGCCACATCAACTCTGCATTTAAAAGAACCAAAATTGGGGGCGCCTGGGAGGCTCGATCGGTTGAGTGTTCGACTTTGGCTCAGGTCATGATCTCGCAGTTTGTGAGCTCGGGCCCCACATCGGACTCTGTGCTGACAGCTCGGAGCTGGAACCTGCTTCAGATTCTGTGTCTCCTTCTCTCTCTGCCCCTCCCCCACTTGTGCTCTGTCTCTCTCTGCCTATCAAAAATAAATAAATGTAAAAAAAAAATTTTTTTTAAATAAAAGAACCCAAATTGGGGCACCTGGCTGGCTCACTTGGTAGAGCATGTTATTCTTGATCTCAGAGTCCTGAGTTCAAGCCCCACACTCTGTGTGGAGCCTACTTTAAAAAATTAAAAATAGGGGTGCTTGGGTGGCTCAGTCAGTTAAGCTTCCAGTTTCGGCTCAGGTCATGATCTCACGTTCACAAGTTCAAGCCCCGCATCGGGCTCTGTGCTGACAGCTCAGAGCTTCAGATTCCTTCTTCAGATTCCGTGTCTCCCTCTCTCTCTGCTCTTCCCCACTCATGCTCTCTCTCTCTCTCTCTCAAAAACAAATATTTTTTTAAAAGTGTAATAAATAAGAGAACCAAAACTATGCTGTTTTGGCTATTAACTAGCCTCCAGAGCCAAGTGGGGGGAAAGAAGAGGGACTTAGGCCCTAGGGTCCTCAGTATTCTTTTGAGGAGTCTTCAATTTGATGTCTTGTCATCATCTGCCATGACGATGCAGAGCTAAGAAAGTCTTGTTTTGTTTCCCCAAATCATGCAAACACTTGCCTGTGAGGCCCTGGCCCTGGGGTAGTTGGAGGTCAAGAACCAGGGCTTACTGTCTGAATGAGCCTGGTCTTTCTGGACCACAGGTGTAGAGAACTGGAATCATCATCATCATCATCACCATCATCTTGGATCAAAGACACTCGTCCCTGCTCCATGCACGGTTCCTCTTTTAAAGTAATGTAACAAATACCCATGAATTCACCTGAGGCAGCTACTCTCCTGAATCATGTCCATCATTCCCTTGCTAAGGCTTTCCTGACCTGGCCAATGAAAACAAGGCAGGGAGAGAATTCCCTAAAGCTCTCCCACCACCTCCCTTTGTGTAACACAGACTCAACCCAGGATACAGGAAGGCCAGAGGCGGTACCCACAGGACTGGTTGCCCACCAAGATTATGAAACCGCTTCCCTGAATGGAATTCCTTTCCAATTTGTGAGCCTGATTTATTTTCTTCAGTAAGAGAAAAGATGTAAGTCCCTTTGAGCAAAGTATGCCTGATATATATCACAATATTTATTTTTGGTAGAGTAATGGATCAGTCTTCAGGGAAAGCTAGAGAAAAAGCATTTCTTGAGCTTGGATGTAAATCAGTCACTCCAAAAACCGCAGGGGAATCTATATTCTTACCCCTCTGCTAACTACAGTGTGAACTACACAGCTGACTTTTAAAAGTCATTGTTTCTAGACCTAACACTAACGACAGAGGTAAGGATGTGAGTCCCCACAAACAACTGCTCCTGAAATGTCTGCACCTAATTCCCCCAAATGAGTGTGCAATGCAAAATAAGAGATCCAGCCGACCTGTGGGTGTGAAGTTGTCCACCTGGTGGGGACAAGGTCTAAGCTTTACACACAGTACTCCATTCCAAGGAAGAAGGATGAGGCGTGGCTGGGCTTAGGATGTAAGGGTCTCCCAAAGGACCGGTCCAGTTACTATGGGCCAGACTTCCTATCTACATGAAATGTATCATAGAGCAGGACAAGAGTGAAACTGAAGGACAGGGAGAAGAAAAGATCTTCAATGAATCTGCAACTTAAACAGAGCTCTTCAAAGGAAAGAGTGTTCCTAATATTAATTACCCAGAACATCTCACAGGCTCAGATTCACATGCTACAAAGAACACAAAGCCCTTTAATTTTCCTACCCCTCCATGGCCCTAGTGGTGATAAATCAGATATACAGGGAAACCACACATGACTAACGAACCAGCCCATTAATGGCGAGCAAAGATCATTTGCCAAGATGACTTATTCAGACATAGTCACATATCATAACCAGCGATATCCTGGAGGCTTAACGCAGCAGGCATAGAAAGCAAGAGCTGGGGCCCTCCCTGCCAAGTTTCAGGCACTCCAGGGCAACTCGGGCATCCTCCAGATGCCTGCTATGCAGGCATGAAAAGACTTTATTCGTGGCTGCCACCTCCCCACTCTCTTCAAGGTAGACTACTTGCACTTGGAAAATTACTGCAACTTCTAAAAGGCCTCTTGGGTCACGGAGCTGCTAAGTCCCCAGCCTTGCCATGGCCCCTACGCTGACACTCTTAGAATTGCAGGTACCCTCAGGAAGAAGACCCAACTTTTGCCACCAGCAACTTTAACTGTTAGTTTATAGATCTCTGCTGTAGCCACTCATTTAAGTAACTAAGTTCCAACTAGGTGTCAGACCCTATTCTAGGTGCTTGGGCAGATCCATAAACAAAACAGTAAACAGGCGGGAGTGAAGGAAAGACAAGGGTCCCTTAAATGCCAGTCCCTTTGTTTTACCAGGAAAGCAGGTCCAGTGATAGACAGGAGTTTTTCTTTGAGGTCAGAGTTGATGGCATGACTAGGTCTTGAACCCAGGCTGGATTCTTAGCAGGACCGCCACATTCGGTGGTGCATAAGGGGACTGGACAGAGAGGATGGGGATGAAATTCAACCCATGTTCTGCCTATGGATCAGGGGAAGCTCCATTCCAATACTACATTCTCACTGTCTCAGACTTCCCAGTTCCCTTTAACAAAAGCCCCCTAAACTGGAAGGGACAACTGAGGTTCCCCAGATTGGCAACCAACCATCAGCAGCAGGACCCAGGAGAGTGTGAACCCTTTCACTGAGATGTAACCCTGACAAGCTACACGCCCCCCCAGCGCTTGTTATGAGTGAGAAAATCTGTTGAACTCGAATCTGTAAGGAATCCACCAATGGCAAAGCTCCCCTATAATTAATGATTATGACAATAATTTCCTATATCATCTTCAGATCTGGAAGAGAAGGCTGCTAGCAAGCTGTTTTACATTCTCGCCAACTCCTTTACTCTTCATGATCCCAGGCTGAGGAGTTGTCACTGTTCAATCCCATCTCTAAAGTCCCATCTGGGGGCGCTGGGGTGTCCAACTCTTGATTTGGGCTGTCACGATCTGATAGGTTGTGAGATCGAGCCCAGCGTGGGAGCTTGCTTTATCTATTCTTGACTAAGCGCCAGGGATGCAACAGTGAATACCACCACAATCGTCAACAACAGCACGCCATTGTCACCTCATGGAACTAACTAGCACATTGCAAACAGAGCTGGGAAAAGCCCAACTGCTAAGGAGTCCCTGACCAGACTGGCAGTCTACTTAGGGACTGCGTCTGGAAGCAAGGGTGTATGCGACACTCCCTCACTCCATTTTACAGAAGGAAAAATAAGGTCCAGGAATGAGAGCAGGTAGCTTGCCCAAAGTCAGATGTTGACAGTTGAACTGTCATTCACATTCTCTGGGTCTCCCCTTTCCACCACATTGCCTCCTGCAAGGTTCCATGGCTGCAGAATGAAGAAAAATAGTTGGTTCTATGGACAGATTGTTTCCTGATGTACGTACACACCCAGAACATGTGGCTTCAACCCATCTTATCAGCACAGACCCCATGGCCATGTTCATCTCTCAAACCAGAAGTTTATAAATATACTTCATTGATCTAGAGCCTGGGTGTCCAGTCTTCATTCACTCTCATTTATCACCCTCTCTGTGTCTCTCTTGACGTTTACTTTCACTTTAAAAACCTCGTCTTATAAGAACAGAGCCCTTTTTATCTGATACTAGCTCCCCCTCTGCTCCTGGGGTCTAATCAATCCATGTCTGGAAATAAACAAGCCAGAGAGGGAAGCACCAGTCCCTCTTACGAAAACAGGCACCTTTCTAAAATGATCTACCCCTGGGCACGGCACAGATAGAAATTTAAATGAGAAGGAAATAAAGACATCCTCCAGCCATAGTCCTATGCATTCCCTATCAGGCAGGACACCGGGGAAGGTAGCTCTGTGTTAACAGCTAACCCAAAGACTCGGCCCCACATTTTCCAGGTCGTTGGGAGGGGCGGGGGTCCAAACTCAAGAAGCCTGAAGAGACAGCAGGCTTCAACATATTCTAGTATATCTGGTTCAGCCTCCTCTGTTCTGAGGAGCTTAAGGTCTTCAGGAGAGTAAGAGAGGGCTCACTGAACACCAACTGCAGGTACATGCAAGCGGGCCTCCAGCTGCTACCAGGGGTGCTCAGAGATGCCAGTCTGAACGATCCAGACATCTGGCAACCAACACAAACCTTCACCCGTCATATTATTTTACACCCACCTGCAGAGCAGAGTCTCCACACCTCCCACCACCCCCCAGCTGCTGCAGCCTGCAGCCTCTGCCGGCAAGGGAAGCTGTCTCTGTATGTAGAGGGGCAGAACCAAGTCCCCACTAGCCAGCACCCCCTTCCTACCATGGCTCCCGGCCCCAGGCTTTCAGAAATAGGTCACATATCTAGATGCAAATGCAGAAAGCACCTCTTCTGATGAGGACAGCAGTTAATTCTTCATTCTTTGGGGGAGGCTTCTGAAAATCTGATGGCAGCAAGGGACACCCCCACGAAAAGCTGCATGCGTGTAGTTTATACGTAATGTCACTGGGAGTTACTGCTCTCCAGGGAGGTGTAAAAAGGCAGAAAGGGCTAATGTGCTCAGAGCTGGCTTCAAGAAAGGGAGCTGCGGGTGGTTCACATAAGTAGTCAACGGCACAGTTCTTAACCAAAAAGGGGGAAATGATGTCCCTTCCTTAGCTCCTGCAAGTTCCAGCCTTCAATTAACGTTTGAGATTTCAACAAGAATTTGAAAACTGAGAGTGCGCACGCGCACGCGCGCGCGCGCGCACACACACACACACACACACACACACACCCCCCAAGGACTCATCTTTGTGGCTTTCTATCTTGACGTCATAAAATGTCCTGTGACTGCTAGTTAAGATAGTCTCCAAACGGGGCTTATCTTGGAAGGGCTGAGTACCAACAGAGGTAAGAAGTGTGGGAGAGGTGGACAATGCGATGGAGGACAGTCCAGACACGGAGAAAGGAACAGCCAAGTTCTCCACTGGCTCTGAACAGATCTCGGCAGGGCAGGTCCTGACCCTTGCTGCCGACTCCCCCTGGAAATCAGACCTGCTGACTCCTTTGCAGCAAACAAAAAGTCCAGACAGAAACAGTCCTTTCCTTCTGGGTCCATCCATGGCATGGGGAGGGCCAAGGCAGGGGTGTGGGGGAAGCATTCTCTCATTTCTAGGGAGGAGACCCTGGCCCACTGCTTGCCCATAGCCCCCTCGTGGCCTGGGGGTGTCACTGCAGCCCCCTCTGCATTGCTGGGCAAAAACCTCAGGCAGGCAGCTGTAACAGTGGTACAGCTGAGTGTTTAGTTACCAGTGGCGGCTTGGCAACAATCTTCAAGCCACGGCGAGGCTGCGTTTGCTTTTGGTTTCTTAAGCTGAGACCAAGACTCATACTCAAAGTGATCCTTCTAAACCCCTCCCTCCCACAATCCCTACAGGGAACAAGTCCAAGACCCGCTTCATTAGGCCAATCACCTCAGAGCTTCTGTAACATTACCACCACCCTATTGATCATTCCTTCCTGCATCACATGCAATTATGTACAACTGTTCCCAAGCTCAACAGAAATAGTTAGCAAGAATCCACAACACTTTCCGGCTTGATTACAAAATACTTTCAGGACACCAGATACACCCCCAAATCCTGGATTTCCAGTTAGCAGATCCTACAGGGGTTTAGGGAAAGTCAGGACTTACGGACACACAGTGAGAAAGAAAGTGGCTCTTGGCCCTGTGCAAGCAGAGAGGGTGTCCATTAACGAACCTAACTAGCAACTCCACAAAGGGACAGAGCCCACCTGGGCTGGGGACTTGACTGGAAGGACCAGAGTCCGGGAGTAGGGCAGAGTCTATCCAGCGTTTCAGCTACTGTCAGGGATGGGGATGATGAACTGAACCCAGCAGTGGGAAAGTGCCCACTAAAGAGAAAGTGGAAAGTTTGGGAGGAGAGAGGACGATGCAGTGTGCTAGGAGGGCCTAAAGTAGTGAGTGGTCCAGGGACCAGAAGTGACTGGGGCCAGGGGAAACGGATGGAAGCACAGAGAGTCTTCCTTTTCCGAAGAAGGGGAGTCCTTACCTCCTTGATTTTCTCCCGCTGGGCTCGAACTAGGCTCTGGGGCTCCTTACTCTCATCCGCCCTAGTCCCCAGGACCGGGTGCCGGAGGCGGCTCTGGAACGCGTGGAAGTCAAAGCTAAACGGAATGCTCGGCTCCTGGGGTCTGAGGGCCGCGCTGCCGCTGCTCCGGGCCGCCGTGGCCATTTCGCGCGTCCCGGTGGGGTGGGTGCGCCGCAGCCACCCTTTCCGGCGCCGGGCATTGGCTTGGCTGCTGGCGTCGTCCTCACCCGGGGCTGGCACGGCGGGGGCCGGGTTGGGAGGCGACTCCTGCTCGCGGGCCAGGGGGTGGCCGGCGACTTCGGCCACCACCTCCAGGCCGGGCTGCTGGGTCCGGGGGGCCAGGAAGAGGCGCTTGAGGCGAGAGGAGTTGGGCAGCAGGAAGAGCGCCCCGAAGCACAGGGTGACGAGGCCCGAGAGGAAGAGAAGGAAGAGGAACTTCTGCGGCAGCCGCAGCCCCCACGGGGAGGCCGGGACGAAGACGGGCACTTTCCTCATGAGCATCGTGGCCTGGCGCGGGGCTGGGGCCGGTCAGCTCCGGCCGGGCCCCCCCACCCCGAGGCCCTCGGAGGGCAGGCACCGGCCGGCAGGGGGCTTGGCGCGGGGAGGTCGTCGAGGGGCGCCGCCCGGGGTGGGGGTCCCTGAGAGTTTCGCCGCTTCGGGGGCCGCCCCTGAAGTTCAAGGAGTTTGGGGGCGCGTCCCCCCGCGCCGAGGCGGGGGCGCAAGGGCCTCGGCGGGGCCCGGGCGCGCCGGGCGGCACGGCTCGGGGCCCGGGCCCGCAGGGGTCGGCCGCGCGCCACAGCCTTCGCTCCGGCCGCCGCGGAGCCCCTCCTCGCAGCGGCCGGAGCCCGCGGGGCCCGCTGCTTCCCGCGCTGCGGCCGCCGCCGGGGCCGTCACATGCCGTCCTCGGCGCCCAGGCTGTCCGCGCGGAGGGGCGCCCGCAGGCCTCGTCCCCGCGCCGCGCCGCCCGCAGCCCCTCGGCCCAAAGTTTCAGCCTCAGAAGCAGTTTCCAGAAGGGGCCGGCTCAGGGGGCGAGGCGGTGGCGGGGCTGGCGTGTCAGCGCCGCTGAGAGAGCGCGCCGACCCGGCCGGGTCGTGACAGCTCCCGGCTCGGCTATCGGGACACGTCCACAACTTTGCTCCGCCGCGGAGCGGACGCCGGGCAGCGGGAGCGGGCACTTCTGAGCCCCCAGGGCAGGGGGCTTCCTGGGCCCCCGGGAGCAGAGGGACGCCCGAGCCGCGCGGTCCGGCGCCGGGCGCAGTCCGCCGTCCGCGACCAGCCGCGGCGGGGCGGCTGCAGCTGCGCCCGGGAGTGCGGACTCCCGCCCCGCCAACTCGCTGGGGCTCGGCGACCCGCTGGGATCACCTGTTCCCGGCCCCCGCCGGCCCCGCGGAGCGCGCAGCCCCGGTTGCACCTCTCCCGCTGCAGCTGGCGTCCTCGCAGCGGCCGCTCCAGACGGGCCGCTGCCTCCGCAGGCTGAGCCGCCGCCGCCGCCGCCGCCGAGCCTGCGCCCCACAAGCGCGCACGCCCGCCCGGACGCCTCCGCCGCCGCCGCAGCTCCGGCTTTCACTGAGACAGCGCCCGCGGCCCCGCCTCCCTCCGGGCCACGCCCTCGGGCCACGCCCACTGCGCGCGCCCCGCGGTCCACCTCCGCCGCGGCGCCGCAGCCAGGCCAATGGCCTCGCATCTGGGGGTAGGGAGCGCGGGGCCTAAGCGCGGGTGGGGAGAGGAGAAGGGACTCCAGGCCACGCCCCCTCCCTCAAGTGGCCAGCGCCGCGCACACTCCCCCCATCCCACCAGCACCAATGGTCCAGCTGCGCGGAGTTGGCGCGGGCGGGGGTGGAGAGCGGAGCGAGGTCATTGGCTGCCTCGGAGGGATCCCCGCTGGGCTGCAGTCGCCCATTGGTTAGTGGCCAGCGTTCGCTGGACTGGGGGCGACCGAGACCCCCCCCCCTTGCCGCCCCCGCCCGCGCAGCTTCTGTTGTTGGTCTGCGGGTGGGGGCCGGAGACCCGGCCAGGCTGAAGGGCTCTGGCCGTCATTCGGTAGCAGCTTTCGCCCCTCGGTGCCAGTCCAGGATTGACAGGGAGCTGAGGGCCTGCCCAGGGGCCCCCAGAGCTCCCGCAGGAGCCCTGGTGGTGCTGCTGTGGCAGGCTCTGAGGAAGGGGTGGCCGGGGCCAAGCCGGGGAGCTGTGGCCGCGGTGGGGCCAGCCTAAGGCAGCGTTTCCACTGCCCCCCCCCCCCCCCCCCCCGCAGACCACTGGTCTGCCTTCCTTTTCCCAGAGCCCCAAGGGCTGGGGCCCCTAGCTGGGGGAGGGAGACATGCGATGGGAGCGCAGAGGAGAACCCTGGTCGTGTGTAGAGACCACACATATCATGTGACATGCGAACCTAGATGCCTGCGTGTGTTTATGTGCACATGTGTGCTCCTACGCATAAATACATATGCACTCAGGGATTGCCTATGAGTATTCGCACACAAGCACACATTTAATTAGGTATGAATACCAAGTGATTATACCAGAGCAAAGATAGACATCCATACATATTAGTACTAATATTGACGTGTGCGCACACATATCCACTGACTCACAGCAGACAGGCCCCAAACCATGCACCTGTACAGGCTGCCAGGCATATATTCCCAGACACGTGTGTCTCGACCCGAGGGCCCTCCCACCTTCCTCCTTGGACTTGAGTCTCTCTGTGCTTTCCTTCCTGTTCAACTCAACCCAGGGCAAAGCAACATTGTGCTGTGTGGGTCTTTCATGCAAAACACTTTATAGAGACAAATAACAGCAGAGGGAGAGACAAATTAAGAGGTGTAATAGGCAAGAGGGAAAATATCTGCTTTCGGCTGCAATTTAAAATGAAATGCAGCATTGACGAGACAGAAAATACTGCAGGGAGGCCTTTACTGATGGAAGAAGCGGCCCAGGCGGGCTCTCACCTCGTAAATCTTGCTTCTTCCCTGAGGCCTGCTAGGATGGGCCACTGAGGCTCAGACATCCTTCTACCTCGGGCAGGCCACTGACAGCAGACCCTCCCCTGATATTTAAATACCCTCGGCATGTAAATTTCTTTCCATTGAAAGTAAAAGACTGCTCTGGGTAACAGGTGCATATATGTTGGTCACTGGAGATGAATAGTCCCCCCAGCCCAAATCCCACAAGTTATACCTAGATTAAATGTAAAATTCTAATTCGGATGTTTCAATCCCTCATGAGTTTGACTGGCAGGAGTCAGCTCCCTGGATCCAGCTGTGAGCATCAGAGACAAACATGTGATCCACTTAGATTCAGGAGCCCAGACACCTGGCCTGGCCTGTTCCCACTTCCAGTGCCCAAGCATCCCTTCACTGGGTCCCATCTCGGGAAGAAGCGGGCTTGTCTTTGGAGAACCAGGAGCCCAGCGTTGAGAATATAAGGGGAATCACTGTTCAGTCCCCTGAGGAGGTAGAATCCAGGGGAAGGTGGGGGGGGGAGGGGCAGGGGAAGCAAGGCTGAGTCTTAGGAGGGTATGTCTGTTTGAACTGGATACTCAGTGGGATTGCGATACCTGGTTCCACCTCTCACACGTTGGTGGGCCAGGGTAGAAAGTGGGGCTGCAACAAAACCAGCACATTCCACAGATCCAGGGTACAAAACCCAGAGCACAGAGAGGACCACTCCATCTGATTGATGTCGTGTTGGTGGTTACACTGAGTTGGTGACCTTTTATACTCTCCCTAGAGAGCTCACTGAAACCCTGCAGGTCCCCATCCCAGCCTCCGTGGACCTCACACACATCATGACTCTTTCGTCATTTCGTCACTCGGTTCTGCTATTGATATGCTGTCGCACGGCAGATACTTCCTCACGACAGGGACCATGGCTTGTTCACCTCTCTAACTGCCCTAGGTCTTAATTACAATGCCTTGCACCTGTGCGCTGTGTTTGTTGAGTAACCAATGGATAAATGAGTGAGTGGATGCCCATTCCACAGAGGACGAAACTGAGCCTCGGGGAAGCGAATAATAATGAACTAACATTCTCTGTGTTCTCAATGCATGTTACTTCGCTTACTTTTCAGAACACGCTTAGGTGGTGCATTTTATTGCTAGCCTCATTTTATAGATAAGAAGACTAAGGCTAGAGAGAGTTAAGATAGGTTAACAAGTATCTTTCTCAGTTTAATGTAGAAACTCAAATGGGGCTGGTAACAGAGCTAAATAGCCCTTTAAAGAATCCATTCTGACAACAAACATTTATTGAAATTAGATGCTAGGTATTTCACTAGTCTCGGGTTGGACACAGAGATGAACAAAGCATGGTTCCTGTCATTCTGTAAAGAACTATTTCTTGAACACCTACAATTACCAGGGACGGAGGGGCTGGAGAAAATAGCCGTGAATAAGGTAGGTGTGAAGCCTATCTTCAGGAAGCTTCTTGTCTAAAAGGCAACAGGGACCAATCCAGCCCGTCAGGAAGGGAGCCACGGGGAACTGGTCTATGTGCTTCATATCTCATTCTATCAGGCCCTCGTGACAACTCTCTCTGAAGTAGGCCTTGAGATCCCAGTTTAGCAGATAGACAAACCAAGGCTCAGGCGCGCGACACGACTTGTCCAGAGTCACACAGGGAGTGATTTGCAAATATAAGAGAAAACCAGATTCATGTGCTCCCAGAATATATGCTCCTTGTGTTAATAATATTAATAATAACTAAGATCAATGGGGCATTCGCTATGTGCCAAGCTCTTATAAACGCATGTTATAGAAGCTCACTTATTTGATCCTTACACCCATCCCATGAGACATTTTACAGAAGAGGAAACGAAAGCACTGAGATGTTAAGGAATGTGCCCAATGTTCCACATCTGGCAAGTGGCAGAGGGGGGGATTTGGTCCAATCAATCAGGCTCCACAGCCCTTTATGTCTTTCAAAGTCTACTGCTTTCTATCTTATAACGCCATGAGATCAGGTGCTGTAAGGGGTCAGGGCAGAGGACAGGCTTGTTGGGAGGATTGTATGAGCTCATTCAGTCATTCAACATGTGCATATAAAGTGCCTACTATGTTCCAGGCAATATACAAAGCTTTAGGGATGTAATGGTGAGCCAAAATAGACACGTTGTTTCCACCCGTGGTGCTTATAGTCTCACGGGGAAGAAGGGTTTCAACAAACAAGCAATCCCCAAATCCGGATGTGGGCTGAGAGGGGAGCGAGAAAAGAGAGAAATGCTGCTGTAGGAATGTGGAATAATGTAGACCTAGACTGAGGTTGGATGAGAAGTGGTCAGGGAAGACTTCCCCCAAGGCCGAATGGCGCTACCGAAGCCAAAAGGGATAGTGAGAACACAAGGCTGAGGGGACGACATGTGCAAAGGCCCTGGGGTGGAGGGAACAGAAAAAGTCTGTTCTTTTGAGAACAGAAAAAGTCTGAAGTAGAGAGAGTGATGGGGAAAGACAGGAAGTGTCGCTGAATGATTCAGGGCAGGAGTGGGAATGTGTGTAGGCGTAGGTGGGTGGGTGGATTCAGATTAACATTTTAAAAAGGCTACTCTAGCTGCAGTGTGGGCAACAGAATGGAAGGCAGGAGCGAACAAAATGGGAGCGTTTCAGAGGATATTGCAATAGTCTATGTGCCTTAGCCTGGGGAAGTGGGAGTCACCAGGACGGCAGGGTCCAAATTACATTTCGGATCCAACATTGATAGGACTCAGTGAATACTTGAAATAGGACGTTGGTCCAGAGGGAGACATTGGCACTGATTCCCAGGTCTCTAACTTGCCCCGGAGTTGGGGGGGGGGGGGGTGGCATTTGCTGAGATGGGAGCAGTGAACCAAGCTCTGAGGGATTTCCCTTCTGTTCATCAAGAAGGTGCTGGGCGGGTGGTGCAGAATTTGAATCTCAAGTGGTCATTAGTCCCATTTAGAATCAAAGCCTAGAGATAAAACCACATTGCAGCCAAGAGATAATCATCAGGCAGGTTCCTTAATGGCCTCCAGATAAATTGAACCCTGGGCAGGAGAGACACTGATGACTGGGGGCCTGCCCAGTGAGAGCACACCCCATCAGTCTCAAGATAAAAGGCCCTACAGCTGGGCTCACTCCAGCCGGCTACGGGACTTAGTCAATACTTCGCTGTGCAGTGGTGGCTGATTTCAGAGTCACAGAGCCCTGAACACCTGCCCTCATGGATCTTAAAAGAAAGTCACGGAGGTTTCCTTTCACCTCTTCTTACCTGAGTCCCCCAGCCCTGCATCAGAGGTCAGCCAGAAGCAAGAATTCTCAACTGGGAGCAATTTTGCTCCCAGGGAATATTTGGCAAAGTCTGGAGATAATTTTGGCTGTCACAGTTGGGGGAGGAGGGCTACTGGCATCTAGTGGTAGAGGTCAAGGATGCTAGTAAACATCTTACAATGCACAGGGCAGCCCCTTACCACAAAGAATTGTCCAGCCACAAATGTCAACAGTGTCAAGGGTGAGAAACCCTGTAATGCCAAGGCTTTGAAGTCAGAGAGACCTGGCTTTGCCACACATTGACCGCTTGAGCTTGGGCAGCCCATCTGATCTCTTTGAGGCTCGCTTTCTCCATCTGTCAAAGGGGTGGTGGGGGAACAATCAATAGTAATACATACCTCAGGAAGATGATGTGAGAATTAAATGAGATAGGTGACTATAAAGAAGCAAATGTTGGGTTCATCTTCCAAAGGAGCAGGAGCTGAGCTGAACTTATTCTTGATTTACCTCCCAAACCTAAGTCCTCAGTATGCTGGAGAAGGGAAAGCAGAGTGGTGAGAACAAGAACCCTGGAATCAGAGTGCCAGTTTTGAGTCTGGACTCAGTCTCCTACCAGCATTGAGACCTTGGGCAGATTGCCCACCTCTTGAAGCCCCAGTTTCCTCATCTGTGAAATGGACATGATCACAGTACTCACCACATATGGTGGATATGAGGACTACAGGAGCTAATCTTTGTAAATGTCTGAGCACAGAGTCTGGCACACAGTGAGCACTTGATCAGTGTGAACCAATGCTGTAAAAGACAAAAAGAATCATGATGCCTCATTTCCTGATGCCAAGCCAGCTAGCAACCCAAACTGAAACTTTGTAACAAAGTTTCCAGGGACGGTAGCAACTTCCAGCACTTTGTCTCTGATCCCTATGAGAATTCTCCTTTGTCAAGTGAAGATTGAATTAAATATGGATTTTCATTTCAGAAGATGAAAGTTCTATTGTGCTGAGCATGACTCAGGAAGCCCCTCCTCTCTAGGAGTCTCTAGATCCAGCAGATCAGTGGTAGAATGTTGCAGATGTGGAATCTAAGGATCAAAGCATGTAAGTAACTTGTAGTTGGAGGCAGATACCAGCTGAGGCAGGCATAGTAAGTGATCAGGGTTCTCCTCACTCCTGTAATCCAGGGTTATACTTACCTTATTATCATTGTGGGGATTCAATGAAATAATCCACATTAATGCCTTAGCAGTGTGCCGGGCATATAGCAGGAACCAAATGTTAGTTATTATTTATGGTACTGGCACTTTTTAAAGAGCATGTAAAATAAATAACTTTGAATCACATAAAAGTACATTTCCAAAAGCTTACATCAAGCCCCATAGAGCTAGAAATGAAATACTATCCTTAAAATGTAACCCTGGCATAATTTAGTCATCTGGTTCCACTTGCCAATATTAGGGAGCTTTTGTTTGTTTGTTTGTTTGTTTGTCTCCTAGTGTCCATGGGTTATTGAGGCTCCAGATTCTAGGCAGGATCTCAAAGTATCTGCTCCTATGGTGTTAGGATGGTAGGAAGGGAAGTATCCTTAAACATTATCCATTATGCCATTCAGGTGTTTTCTAGAACCAGGTCAATAAGCCAGAGTGGCAAAAGAATTGTGGTTACAGCCTTGAATGTCCTCGAATCCCAGTCCTGCCTCTTGATGACTGTGTAACTTGGGCACGCCATCTCATCTAGCTCAGCCTCAATATCCTTGGCTGCAACATAGCTATGATGTTACTGCCAAACCCAGTCCCAGTTAAACGTCTGTATTATTAAAAGAAACAGGAAATAGCAAGTTTAGGATTCACGGTTGATAGGGAAGGCTGGGGTTTGAAGACAGAATCCCACCAGTTATCTTACTTGTCCCGAGTCCTTGCTCTGCCATTTGAGTAGGTGACCCGAGCAGATTACTCACCTCTCTGAACCAATTTCTTCACCCAGAAACAGGACCCATAATACCCTATATGAGATAACCAGTTGCCAAGCACTCTGTTAGTAAAAAAGCAAGAGACACGTTTGTTGTGGCTACGGTCCCTTTTCAGAAAGAGTTTGCATCATTCCACAAATATTTATTGAACTTCAACCATTATTTAAAGGCTTTGCAATTCCCTCTATTTCTTATTCTGTTCCGTTCTACTTTTTCTGTTATTCTATTATCTGTATTAAAAAAAAAATAAAAAGCTGACAGAAACCAAGTTAGTTATGTGTTCTCTTTGCCAAATGTTTCTGGATCTGTGCCTTTGGGGCACATGGTAGGATTGTCCCACCCCTTTTGGGTGGAATGGAGCCACGTGACTAATTCTGGCCAATGAGCTGTCAGCAGAAATGGGAGGTGTCTCTTCCAGGCCAGAGCATTTAATGGCCAGAGCCGTATCCTCCAGAGCTACAGCTTTCCCCGTAGCAAGGTGACTTACAGGGCTCGAGATGGCAGCTGCTCCATCAGCCAGAGTCCCTGCAAGATTCTGGTGAGCAGAACCTTCTGTATATCTGCACTGGCGGCTCTGGCATGGAACTTAGATGACAAATTAATATGTGTTCCGTCGAGCCACTGAGACCACAGGGCTTTAAAAAAGGTTTTCAACTTTAAAAGAGTTTTAAGGCGAAATTAACTGCAACAATATATTTGACTTAGTCCAATATATCTAAAATATTATCATTTATGTTATTAATAAGTTAGGTGGTAAGTTACATTCTTTTTTATATAGCAAGTCTTCATGGGCTGGTGTGTGTTACATTACAGCACATTTCCAGTGTGCCCTAAGCCCCTCGTGCCTAGTGGCTCCTAGACTGGACAGCACAGCTCTAATGGCTGGTGACCCTCACTTTGAAGCATACTATTCTAAGGCATCCTGAATAAACAAACCTTGATTCTAGTCCAGAGGATCTTTTGAAAAGGAAGTTCGGTGTTTCATAAGATAGGCTGTGGCTAGATCTCTGGTACATTTTTCCTCATTTAGTGTGCACTGGGGCTGTTCTCCCTGCATCATTATGACTCCCTGCCATTTCCCTCCCTCTAGCTAATTCACTCGCCTGTACTCTCCCTTGAAGAAAAAAAGAAAGGGGGGGGGGTTGTTTTCAAGTGCCCAGCTTGACGGTAAAGTGAAAACTTGACTATTTACAATGTTCTCAGTACCCACAGTATTCCAGGAGTAGAGATTCACTAAGCCCCAGGTGGGGGTGGGGGAACAGTCAAGGCACTTTCTTCTCCAGGGTATGTGAACCGTAGGCTTCAGGATCGTGAGGGAGGGGAGACAGAGGCGGGAGATGGGTGGACTAAGGCAATAGAACTTGATCTCGTATCCTGGGGTAGGGAGACTTCCTTTTGACTTTGGATGTTGGCTTGGAACTTATACGCCAGGATCAAGGGTTGCAGGTCGGTGTTAATTGCCTTTTTATTAATTTGTTATTATACGCATGTGCTATGGTTGCTGGAAAATATGCTTTTTCAATTTACCAATATGTCAAAAGCATTTTTCCATGAAATGAAATATTCTTCTACCTCATCATTCTGACAGCCGGATAGTATTTTTTAAATGGGTATGCTGTAATTTATTTACCCAATCTGCCATTGCTGGACATTAAGGTCATTTCCGACTGTTAATTGCATTTGACAATAGCTCAGTGCTCTCGTAGTGGCTCGGCTCCTGCAGGAGGCACAGAGGACACGTGCAGACAGAGGAAGGCATGGTCACCCCAAGGTGTCCTTCTGGCAAACTGGGGTTTTACCACAGAACAGGCCGACTTTTGTGGGTGGTGGGGAGGGCACGGCCTTCTCGGGGCACTGCTGGGAGAGCTGTGTAGGAAGAAAAGAGCGTTGGAGACAGAGGGTTGTGGGAGGTACCACGTCCTGCCCCTTACTAGCTCTGTGGACGTCATCGCTGAGCCTCAGTTCCCTCATTGGGAAAGCCAGGGTAATAACTGGCCTCTTGGTAGTGTTGTCAAGATTACATTAGGCTGGGGGCGCCTGGGTGGCGCAGTCGGTCAAGCGTCCGACTTCAGCCAGGTGGCGATCTCGCGGTCCGTGAGTTCGAGCCCCGCGTCAGGCTCTGGGCTGATGGCTCAGAGCCTGGAGCCTGTTTCCGATTCTGTGTCTCCCTCTCTCTCTGCCCCTCCCCCCTTCATGCTCTGTCTCTCTCTGTCCCAAAAATAAATAAAAAATGTTGAAAAAAAGATTACATTAGGCTGACTATGAATTCTGGTTAAATAAGACAGATTGAGCACACGCGCGCGTGCACACACACACACACACACCTCTGCTCCCTCCTGACGCTCCACTAACATGAAGGCAAAGGGATTTTTTTTTAAATTTTTTTTTTCAACGTTTATTTATTTTTGGGACAGAGAGAGACAGAGCATGAACGGGGGAGGGGCAGAGAGAGAGGGAGACACAGAATCGGAAACAGGCTCCAGGCTCTGAGCCATCAGCCCAGAGCCTGACGCGGGGCTCGAACTCACGGACCGCGAGATCGTGACCTGGCTGAAGTCGGACGCTCAACCGACTGCGCCACCCAGGTGCCCCGGGAATTTTTTTTTTTTTTAAAGGCGTAAAACCACGAGGATAATTAGCACAGAAGAGATAACATTAGCAAAATTTGGAAGGCGGAAAAACAGATCGGTGGGTTGTAACCTAGAGGCACCAAGAACCCTCCGCCCTAAACTGCCAATGGGGAAAGCTGGAAGAAGCCCTACTTATGCTGTAGAACCCCCCAGAAGGCTCAGTGGTTCCCTACAGAGGCCAAGGTAAGGAGGAGCTAAGGACAGCAGAGCGGTCCCTTCTCTTCCTCGCCTTCCCCTGCACCAGTTACTGCTTCTGGATAGAAAACCGGGCTCAGGGCCTAAGGACAGATGGGGGGAGAGGCTGTCGCTCCCATGGGCACGTGCAGCCCAGTCTGTGCCAGGCCCTGGGTGCCCGTGGCGGAGGAGGATGAAGAAAATTCTCTCCTGGGAGAGAGACTCTGCGGGACCAAGCAGACAGGCCAGCCTTCCGTGGTGAGTCAGAGATAAAGAGCGAAGAGGACTGGGACAGGGGGCCTAGCGGGCTGCCCCAACTGCCCACGTTAAGGCGGGGGCTCCGAGGCCCAGGAGGAAGGACTTTGCCCCAAACCTATACTCTTAAGCCTGTCCCTGTCCCCAGCCCCAGCTCTCTCTGTGCTTCCCCTTCACTGGGGCAGACAGCAGCCTCCTCCAGGCCCTTTCCAGATGCTTTCTCTTCAGCCTGCCGCTCAGATCAGTGCAGGAAGTATCCCGCCGGCCAGTAGCTGGGCCCAGGATCCGCACTTTGGGTCCCTCTCACCCGTCCATCAAGTCACTCCCCACCCTCCTGGCAGCACTGCCCCCACCCCTTCCAGGAAATCACCACTGAATGCTTTTCTCAGAAACTCCTACTCCCAGTCGGAGGTCACAGAAAGCACTAGCTGATAAGGCTCCAACCCTCCCAGAGGCAGATGCACTTTCTAACGGCCTGAAAAGAAACACGCTTCCCAAAGATCAAAGGATTGTAGCTCTAATGGTGGAAACCTAGGCAATGGGGGCGATAGGGTAGACAAGGGAGCAGTGGTCAAACTGTACCGTAGATGCTCATGCTCAGGTCAAATGATCAAATGGGCTATGGGGAATACAGAGGGAAAGGTATTCCCCCACCTGTCTGCCTGCTCACCTAGAGCCAGATGCCTCTGGCCGAGGCAGAGAAGGCTCCCACTCCCACGAGGTGCGGCAAGGCATATGGGGGCTACGATACAGCAAATAAAAACACAGGAAGGCCAGTTACATTTGGGGTTTTCCTTTTTAATTTTTGTTTAACGTTTATTTATTTTTGAGACACAGAGAGAGACAGAGCACGAGCAGGAGAAAGGCAGAGAGAGAGGGAGACACAGAATCTGCAGCAGGCTCCAGGCTCTGAGCTGGCGGCCCAGAGCCCGATGCGGGGCTCGAACCCACGAACCGGGAGATCATGACCTGAGCCGAAGTTGGTGTTTAACCAACTGAGCCACCCAGGCGCCCTGACATTTGAATTTCAGATAAGCAACAAATAACTTGCCTTTTTTCAAAATTTATTTATTTGAGTAATCTCTATACCCAACGTGGAGCTCGAACTCATGACCCCTGAGATCAAGAGCCACACACTCCTCCAGCTGAGCCAGCCAGACACCCGTAACAAATAATTTCTACCCTAAGTATGCCCATGCAATATATACTAACAGATTCTTCACTAATTTGTGTGGAATTCAAATGTAATGGGGCTTCCTATATTTTTTCTGGCAACTCTACCTGCCCCCAGCAGAGGGTCTGGCACATAGTAGGTCCTCAGTAAAGAAGGGGTTTGTTTGAGCTTTGAGATGGATGGGAAATCACAATGTCATATCTCACTGACTCAGAGTGGACTTTCTAATTACTGGAAGTGAGCTTTAGTTACCAAATGCAACTGTTATTTAAAAAAAATTTTTTTTTAATGTTTATTTATTTTTGAGAGAGGCAGAGAGAGGATGTGAGTGGGTTAGTGGCAGAGAGAGAGGGAGACACAGAATCCGAAGCAGGCTCCAGGCTCCAAGCCATCAGCACAGAGCCTGACGTGGGGCTCAAACTCGCAAGCTGTGAGGTCATGACGTGAGCCAAAGTCGGATGCTCAACCGACTGAGCCACCCATGCGCCCCAAATGCAACTGTTATTTTAACGGAAAGGAACCAGAAAGTCATGGATCTACCTGACTGTCATGAGGAGTCAAGGAAGGACAAACTGCCTTTGACAGAGGAAGTTTACAGGTGGAGAAGAAAACTAAGGCCATTTCTTCCTTGTACCCCATTGGTTCCAGCCCATTGCATTCATTATTCGTTCAACAAATATTTCTTGCATACCCCTCCAGTGCACCAGGCACTGCTCAATAAACCAATGTAATTCTACGATTATCTTTTTCTTGCTCCCATTTGATTGAAGAGGGAAAGTGAAGGCTAGAGCAGTTAGTTGATTTGCCCAAGGTAACACAGAAGGTAGGCGGTGAATCTGGGATGAACACCCAATGTATCTGACACCCAAGCCCTTGTTCCTTCCCCTTTATGCCTCTGGAGGGGTACGAGGCATGAGGAAGAGGGGCCCCAAGACTAGCAGGAACTGGTCAGGTAAAGCCCACGCAGATGACCAGCTGTCCCCTAGCCATCACCCAGCATTACAATGTTATCTCCTAAGCATCTCTGAGCCACCCCCTTTGCTCCCCTTTAATTACTACCCCTCTCCCCCAGCCCAACAACAGGTGGGTCAGGCTGGCTCTCCTCTCCGGTCTGTTCTCCCCACGGCAGGCAGGGGGATCCACATGAAAGGTACATGCGAATATGTCACCTTTCTGCCTAACTTCCTAGTACTCCCTTTGCCTGCATCAGTCAGCATTTGGCTATCTGTTGCCGCATCACCAATCACTCCAAGTTGTGGGGCCTTAAAACCACCACGGTTTATTATCTCTCATGATTCTTGGGCTTGGCTGGGCTCAGCCGTGCGGTTCTTCTGGGACTGACATCATCTAGAGGTGTGACTGGGCTGGGCCTCCGAGATGCTTGCTCACATCTGGTGACTGATGCTGGCTGTTGCCTGGGAGTTCAACTGGCGCTGTGGACCAGAGGCCACATGTGGCCTCTCCGTATGGCCTGGGATTCACCCAGCATGCCAGCTGGAGCGTCTCAAAAGTGAGCCTTCCAGGGGCACCCGGGTGGCTCGGTTGTTCAAGCGTCCAACTTCGCCTCAGGTCACGATCTCACCGTTCGTGAGTTCGAGCCCCGCATCCAGCTCTGTGCTGACAGCTCAGAGCCTGGAGCCTGCTTCCAATTCTGTGTCTCCCTCTCTTTCTGCTCCTCCCCTGCTCACACTCTCTCTGTCTCTCTCTCTCAAAAATAAAAATAAAAACATTTAATAAATAAATAAATAAATAAATAATAAAATAAAAGTGAGCATTCCAGGAGGCAAAAAGCAGAAACATTCACATCCCCCACAGCCAGTCTCAGCTTCTGACCACAGAAACCGCTCCGGTTCATTTAAGCCAAGAGGAGCTTAACACAGGGGGCAGGGGCCGACAACGCTGTCGGGAGGGCTGGAGAGGCCGGCTCTAGGCTGAGCTTCCAGAAATGATCCCCAGATCGACACCGCAGCCTCTGCTCTGATCAACGAGCTGGGGAATCAGGAGGCTGGCACCAGCACTGCTGACCCCGGGGGCTGAACTCTGCCCTGATCCCCTCCCCAAGAAAATGGGTGCCCCAAGCTCTTCTACGATCGCAAATGAGCGTCTAGACGCTGGGTTCTCTGCAACGGCTGCTGCAGTAAAACAAATCCCTCCTAAGTCTCCTTGCCTGCGATTCAGAGACAGGCCCCTGCCTTACAGCGTTAATGTCCACGGTATGTCTGAGTGATAGAACCTAAATCATCACATCGGGGGGCTTGGCTTCAGAAGCCCAGCGCCTCGGTCTCTCTAGGACAGGAAGGCTGTACCACAAACGATGCTGAGCAAGCCAAGCTACAGTATCTCTACCATATCCCGAGTCTCTCAGTCCCTAGTAATCGCTCTGCCTCCTTTTGCCACAGCGTCTTCGTACATGCTCTTCTCTCCTGCCCACAATTCTCTTTCCTCTCCTCTCCTTCTCCTCTTCCTTCAGATCTCAGTCAGATCTTCTCTGACTTTCCTATTCTTTCAGATCTCCGTTTTATGGATGAGGAAACTGAGGCCCAACGAGGCTAAGTAATTTGCCCAAAGGCACACAGCCCGTGAACAGGGCAGCTGGAGCCTGAACCCAGGCAGCCTGACTCCAGAGTCTGATCTTAACAGCTGCAGGATGTTAGGTAGGCAAAGACCAGTGAACCTGTGTTAAAAGGCCAGGGGCAAGGCATAAAGCCCGCCCCCCGCCTCCGCCCCCACCTACAGACAAACAAGGATGACGCTTCAGCAAATGTTGACAAGCCCCGAAAACTGCGAGTGACAGGCAGCGCAGGTGGGAGGTCTCAGGACAAGGTCGAATGCCGTGGAGCTTGGCCCCTAGCTCCCAGGGAACATCAGTAGGCTGAGTTTCAAATACAGCTGAGCTAGAGGAGTCCACAGGCCCCTGACATGGCTACCCAGAGAGCACAGAGCAATTCATAGTGTGTATCGAGGGAGGAAAGCATCTCATGTCTCTCCCAAGAGGGATTATCAATTTCGGTGGCAAAACCCACAATCACAGTGAACAAAGTATGCTCAGTTCTCATAACTCTAACAGGGAGAATTTTGTAGAGCAAAGAGACAGCTGTTAAGGAGAGAGAACCATCATAAATGAAGGGCTTAGGGTATCATTGATGCCCCTGCCTGCCTCCCCTTGGCTACCAGGGACCAGTGAAGGGAGCCCAGGAGTCCAGAGGACCACGCTTGATTTTTTTTTTTTTTAATGTAATACTTCCTCAGCCCATAAGCAGCAAATGGGCTGGCTTGCCTTCCCTAGGTGTGGGAATTCTTGGGGTAAAAGAATGGCCATTCCCTCTTCCCCAGGCCACCACAACTCAAGTCTCTCTAAAGTCAGCAGATACTCAGCGAAGGAAAAAGACAGGACCAGGAAACCTTGGTTAGCAAACCTGTTCTGCCTCTTACCTGCGCTATGACTTTGGGCAAGAACCTTCTCCTCTCTGAACCTATTTCTTTGTCCATAAAATGAGGGCATTGGATGAGAACAAAGGATTTAAACTTGGTTTCTTAGCAGGAAAACCCTTTGTTCAAAAACAAAATCTTACATCGTCTTGTCCTCTAGTTGAATAGGGATGTAGGGACTCAGAGACGAGACCACTTACAACCCCCACTTCTGTGAAGCCCATGTCCTCGAGTGGCTTTCCACTCTTAGGATGTCTTAGGACGCTTCCAGCCCTGCCATTTTGGAAATCCATGTGAAGTGTGTGGGGACAAAGGATTTATCTTGGGAAAGAAAAGTTTCCTAATGCTGTGACTGGCTTACCCTGTGACTTTGCCCACTCTGGACCTTGGCCCTCCCATCTAGAAGCTGAAAGTTTTGGGTTCAGTGGTCGCTGCAGTCCCTTTCAGTTTTGACAACCCAGAACACCACCTGGTAAGCTTATGGGAAAATAAGACACACAGCGGGGAGGAGTGTTTAAGGGGAAGAGGTCAGGGACAGCAAAAATAAGGTGATTTTCAGGGATTCCATTTAGGGACAACCCAAGGGGCAGCTCAGGGAGAACTGAAGTGTGTAAGAGGTAATGAGTCCTGAGTCAGAACTCAGTAAAAGTGGTGTGGCCACAGTTTCTATTTCAGGAAGAACAGAACCAGGAGTTAAGACAGTGTGTGTGAAATGTAATTTGTGGGATGATAGATAGATGGAAGGTTGGGTGGGTGGGTGGGCAGAGGGTGGCTGGCTGGCTGGCTGGCTGGATAGTAGACAGATAGGTAGACAAAGGAATGGGTGGGGAATGTTCAGTAGAATATTTGGGTGGAGGGTGTGCGTGCATACATTTGGCAGATGAGACAGGTGCATATATTCAGGTAGGTAGAAGGCAGGTGAGGAGATGGGATCTGTGAGTGGGCTAGCAGACATGCAAAAAGGTGGGTGGGCATAGGCGCGGGCATGTGGACTCCCGGGTAGTTGGATGGGTGGGTGGGTTTTCTTTTCTTTTCTTTTTTTTAATGTTTATTTATTTTTGAGAGAGACAGAGACAGAATGCGAGTGGGTTGGGGCAGAGAGAGAGGGAGACACAGAATCCGAAGCAGGCTCCAGGCTTCGAGCCGTCAGCACAGAGCCCGACGCGGGGCTCGAACTCACGACCCGCGAGATCATGACCTGAGCCGAAGTCGGACGCCCAACCGACGGAGCCACCCAGGCGCCCCGGTGGGTTTTCTAATGTAAAAAGAGTTGGGGGATAAAATTTGATTGGTTTGTTCCATTTTCTTGGCCATTTACCCCATTTCATCTTCCATACTCCCAATGAGTCAAAGACACCTGAAAGGTTTACAGTGAGTTTCTCAATGTGTGGAAATTGTACACGTGGTCGTGCATAAAATTATTTTATGTAGCTATGCAATAATCTCAGAAGAAATCCAGACACAGCTTGAAGTAACACTGAATCACGAAGCAAGAGAGATATTTATTCCCTTTGCAGCCTCTTTCTGATGATCACGTCAAGGAGAAAGGCCCACCTGTTGCTACTGTGTCTTCGGGACCTTGCTGATACTTTGATCTCCCTTTTTAACAAGAGGAGGTAGACTTTGGAATCAGAGCCCCAGGCAGGCGACGCAACGGAACGGTATTTCATTTTCCTTAGGTTTCACTTTCCTGTCACTTTGTATATTTGGTACAAATTAGGTTGGTGTTACAAAGGGCTTCCCTTTTAAGTGAATGTATACGAGCAAAGTGAAACTATCACGCGAACAGTACTGATCCCCGGGACGAGAGATGCCGGATGTGGCACAATTCCTGAAAATTGTGAGCGGTGTGCAGAAGTATGAGCTGGTCGTGTCGTTCCAGGCTTAGTGTTTGCTCCAGATCCTTCATGAGGGGACCCCTGCCCGGCCCACCCCCACCCAGTCTCTACGGTATCCCTTCCCCTTCCCCACTCTGGTCCAGTCCCACAAAATTTCTTTACTTTCTCCCAACTTGCCGGGTGTTCTCTCGCCTTCAGGCTTTTGAACCTGTCCTTGCTTCCCTCTGCCCGGAACTCACTCCTCCTCTCCCTCGCTTGGAGAATTCTCGGGTCTTGGTCAGATGTGGCCTCGTGCGGGAAACCTCCCAGCAGGGTTGTATGCTGCCCCCACCGTAACCGTCACGTCACCCAGCCTGCAGCGGAGAAACTGCCTGGCTCGCTGCCTACCGGAAGGGGAGCTGGCTGAGGACAGGGACTCTCCAGGTCACCACTCACTTATTTGTTCTTTTGTTTTACTGAGCGCTTACCCAAGGGCCAGGCACTGCTCAAGCAAATACAGCAGTGACCGGGACAGAAAAAGGCCCTGTCCTCATTCTAGAGAGGGGAGTTGGACAAATATAAATAATTATTTTTAAAAACCGTATCAATTATGTCTACAACTTCAGGTTGTCATAAGTCCCTGCAATAAATTAAAACAGAATTAGGGAATTTTAATAAAAGAGCAAGGGGGGGCATCTGGGTGGCTCAGTTGGTTAAGTGTCTGACTCTTGGTTTGATCTCACAGTTGGTGGGATCGAGCCCCGTGTTGGGTTCTGCACTGACAGCCCAGAGCCTGCTTGGGATTCTCAATGTCTGTCTGTCTCTGTCTCTGTCTCTGCCTCTCTCAAAATAAGCGAACATTTAAAAAAGAAAGAGGGGGGCACCTTAGCGGCTCAGTTGGTTAAGCAGCGGAGTCTTGATTTTCAGCTCAGGTCGTGATCTTGCAGTTTGTGAGATCGAACCCCACAGAGGGTCCACGCTGACTGTGCGGAGCCTGCTTCTGATTCTCTCTCTCTCTCTCTCTCTCTCTCTCTCTCTCTGCCCCTCCCTGGCTCGGGCTGGCTCTCTCTCAAAATAAATAAAAACTTTTTAAAAATGTTTCAAAGAGACAGAGAGAGAGAGAGAGGAACGGCGATGGGGACAGTGGCTGCTATTTTCGATTGGGGTCAAGAAATTCCTCTCTGAGGAGGTGACATTTCTACAGAAGCCTGAAGGGAGTGAGGGGAAGAGGGACAGTGGCAAGGGGGAAGACCATGAGGTGCAAACAAGCTTGGCGTGTTCAAGGGAACATCTAAGGGGCCGGGGTAGCGGGAGCAGTGTAAGTTTCCAGGAAGCTGCAAGCCTGGGCTGCGGCCCACACTCTGGGACTCGGGGAGGAGGCTCCCCTAGGAAGGATACCGCCCTGGGCAAACAGAAGGGGAGGATGCCTTCTTCGCCTGCCCGCCAGCCTACCCTGAGCCCTGCCGGGGAGACCGCCAACATTTGCAGAGGTACTTCCTGTTAACATTTACCTTGGCTGAATGTTTATTAATCGGGTCTATTAATAGACTTTTTTTTTTCCCTTCCTAAGGAATAACTCCTGGAAGAAGCACTCTTCCCCCCGTGATCCTCTGCCTTGCATAATTTTTCAGGTCTGTAAATTGCTTTTCCATCCCTTACTTATTGATCTGCTCATTTATTTATCCATATGGCATGCATACAATTTATCGAACAGGGAACAAGACAGACTCAGCTCCTACCCTCATGAGGCGTATATCTTGGCGGAGAGCCGGCTTGGCTGGACCCGGTAGATGCCAGGCAAGCCCACCAGGAGCAGCGAACGTCAGCTTTAGCAGATAGCGGTGTTCCTGGGTGCCGAGACCTTCGAGGCTCTCCCAGAGTCCTTGGGGTGCGGCTCACGTCCAGACATCCTTTGATGTTATTTCTTATTACTTAGAGAAATTGCGTGTCCCCTCCTTCCTCTTAGCCCAACAGCGTGGGGTTGGTCCTTTCTCCTGGAGTTGGTCGCACGTCCAGCCCCCCTGGCTGCGGCCGGCCTCTCTCTGCTGGAACACTGACCATGTTGAGGACCCATGCCAAGGAAGTTCAGAGTTCAGGGGGCTGTGGACACTCCACCATTTCTCTTCCTCTCTGTTCCTCCCAGGAGATCTCTACCTGCACCCAGCGGTGCTAAGGCTTTGTGTCCACGCCCCCCCTGCATGGCAACTTTAGTGGAAGCAGAGAGGAAACAAGTACCCTAAATTATTATGAGTGTGACCAAATTATTGTTATGTGGTCAATTATTGGTGTCAAATTATTATTATGACCACGCACCATGGGAGTAACTTAGGACTTGGACGAGGGGTGTCCCAGGCTGGGTTCTCTGGAGGCAGAGGCTCAGCCGGAGGTCAGCATGTAGGGGCTTATCAGGGAGGGTTCTGAGATCAACACCTGTGGAAGGGAGGGGCAGGAAACCGGGTGGGGGGAACGGGGAGACCCCCAGTACTGGCCCAAGAACCTCAGTTGACCCTAGGGGAGCACTGGAGTGAGAAGAGCCCTTCAGAGTTGTCCTGAGTGGGCTGGGATGGCTGGAAGGACTTCTCGGATTCTCCTCCCTGCCTTCGGTCATCGCTCAGTCACCGGATGCAGGAAGCCCGGGATGAGTGCGGGCTGAAGGGTGCAGGCTGTCTGCGGGCAGCACTCCAGACCCAGGGCACCGAGTCTTGGGCTGAAGGGGGATCTGCAGGGTGCATCTTCTATCCACCACAAGGAGCTTCAGGAAGACTTCCTGGAGGAACAGGCATTTCGCCTTGGGGATGTAGGGACGAGCAAGGAAAGAACAGTGGTTCAGGCAGAGGGGGCGGTATGTAAAGACCTAAGGGCAAGATGGGAAACGGTGCTCTCAGGAGCTGCATAATCCAGGAGGAAGGCAGCTGGGTCCCTTTGAAGATGAAGAAACCACCTCACTGAGGCCAGTGGACTCACCCCAAATAAGGTTACAAGAAACGATAGAGCCTGGATTAGAACCAGAGCTGTGCGTTCCGAATCCAGAGCCCTCCTGTACCCCACTCTCAATCTGGATGCCAGTCCTTGTCACTCTTCTCTTCTTTGAGATGGCCGCTGTCATTCTCTGTTCTCTCCTCTGTGCCCTTGTGCCTGGTCCCTGCAGCTCTGCCCAGCGAGACACTGACGTCCCCTCTAGCTCCAGCAGACTCTGCCATTTGAAGGGATCCTGGCTCCCGCTTGGGTTAAGTTTTAGGTCAAGGGTTGATTTGTTGTTTGGACATTTGAGATCAGTCTGTGGCCACGGTCACGGTTTGGCCAAGGACAGAGGGCAGGACTGAAATTAGGGCTGAATAATGATTGAATTTCTGGCCAGACCCAAGATTTAGTTGGGGGCCAGGTTTAGAGCTTAGTTTGTAGTAAGGACTCAACCTGGAACCAGAGTCAGGGAATGGTCTGGAACTGGGTCAGAGCTCAGCCCGGAACTGGGGTCAAAGAACAGGCTGGAAAAAAAGTCAGGGCTCAGTTTTAGAATGAGGCCAGGGGCCCAGTCTGGAACCAGGAGCAGGGCTCAGTCAGGGACTATGATCAGGGCTTAGCACGGAAGTGGGGGCAAGGCTCAGTCTAGGGGCAGGTTTGGGTCTTAGCCTGGAAACAGAGCCAGGGTTAAGCCTTGGGCCTGGGGCTCGGGGACGTGAATCTGCGCCTGAGACTGGATTGAAGACTGTCAGGCCTCTGGCTTCCCAGCCCCTCAGGTCTGGAGCCTGAGCCCTGCCCAGGGTGGGAGTAGGCAGGAAACACTCTGTGAGGACAGACACACCCTGCCGTCAGCCCAGCTGAGGCTCCCTGCACTGCAGCAGTGTTGCGCTCCAGACACACACACACACACACACACACACACACGTGGGAAGGACGGACCCAGGTATGAGACCCTTGGGAATGCTGTGGCACTGCTAAGGTCTGGTGTCTGCAGGGAATGGTCTGCACAGATCAGATGGGGCCCCAGGGAAATCAAACTTAGCTCCCAGGAAGGCACAAAGGTGGCTGCAGCGAGCAGACGGGGGCTCTGGCTGCACTCCCCATAGCTTGACTCTCATGAGAGCCCAGTGCCACCAGCCTACAGAAATCTGGGCCCCTGCGCCAACTGCCCACCGGGAGTCCCCTAGGAGAGGCCCTGCCTAGACCCCTGGGAGGAGGATCACCAGGTGTAGAATAAAGAACTCTGGACTGGATACTGGGCTCTCAGCAGAGACAGAGCATGAGCAGGGGAGGGGCAGAGAGAGAGGGGGAGACATAGAATCTGAGGCAGGCTCCAGGCTCTGAGCTGTCAGCATAGAGCCTGCTGCGGAGCTCGGGCTCACCAAATTCGTGATCATGACCTGAGTTGAAGTCGGATGCTTAACCGACTGAGCCACCCAAGCGCCCCGGGAATAAATTAAATCAAGAAGGGTGAGGATTTGATAAATAAGGAGACTGACAATCAAAGAGGGAAGGGACCGATCCCGGGTCACATAGCCCAGTGAGGCAGTGTGGGGTCCAGGACCCAGGCCTGCTACGGCACCAAAACCCTTCTTTTGCCAACCTGGCCTCTTTTGTCTCTGAGACTGACCAATACCCTGCTCGTGTCCCAGCCCCTGCAGGTTCCTAGGGAAAGTCAGTACCAGAGAGGGAATGGGCAGGGGAACAGGACAGACACCCTGCCCGGGTGCCCCTTTTCACCCAGGGACTCCTCCCAAAGAAGCCTGTGGGCGAGGCACCGAGAACATCACGCGTTATTATGGAAGTAAGAAAAGAAACTCCCTGCTAGGAGGCCAGGGTGGCAGCTCCCTCCTGGGAGTATTTGCCGGTGGGGCAGACTTGACCTGGGCCCCCCTGAGTGGGGCAGGAGAGAAGCAGAGAGGAATGGCAGGCTGGAAAGGACCGGAAATGGGGCAGCCTGCACACCTGCCATGTCCTGAGGCATCGCAGAGGAGAGCTGGGCTTGTGCCGTCTTCGGTACCCGCCCAAGAAGGCACCCCACCGCACAAGGGCCCCGTGACAGGATCCACGGGGGCAGATCCCTGCAGGGGGGAGCTGGGGAGAGGAGGCTATGGGGGAGCCAGACACCCACATCAGGGGGCTGTGGAGGCCGGGACTCCCTAGGACCCAAGAGCACACGTGCACGCCCAGCGGAGAGCCAGCATTCAGACACCTGCCACACTGAGGGCACTGGGAGCCAGCAGGAGGGGTTCACAGAGCGGAGCCCAGTCATGGCAGATCACATGGAGATCCTGCCTCTTGAGCCCTGATCCCCTCAGTCCCTGCATCTAAGCCTTAAACACAGGGAGGGAGGAATGAAATGCCAACACGTGCTACAACACGGCCAGACGTTGGAAGCACCACGCTGGGCAGAAACGGCCACATAGCGTATGATTCCATAGCTATGAAATGCCCAGAACAGGCAAACCGTAGGCAGAATGTAGACCGGTAGTTGGGTAAGGTGAGGAGCCCGTAGTGGCCGGTGGGTGGGGGGCTTCCGATGGAGAGGGGATTTCTCGTGGGGGCGGTGAAAATGCTCGAAAACGGTTTGTAATGCTGACTGCACAACGCTGTGACCATACCACAGACCCACTAACGTGTACGCTTTAAACGGGTGGATTGCATGCTGTGTGGATGGTATCTCGATACGGCTGTTATTTCAAAATGGAGGTGGGTTTATTGGGGGGTGACAAAAAAAGTTCTGGAGATCGACGGGGGCGACGGCTGCTCAACACTGTGAATGTACGTAATGTCACTGAGCTGTCCCCTTAACGATGGCTAAAATGATAGGCTTTATGTGACATATATTTTACCTCAATTTTTAAAAATAAAAATTTAATTTTAAATTTGAAAAAAAAAATGGAAGGGGAGGGAAGTATCCCAGAACAAGACTGTGTACTCCCAAATCCTCTAAGGTACTGGAGAACCCATTGCCTCCCCACCCATGCTGCACACACACACACACGTGCACACTCACACACACACACACACACACACACACACACTCCATATCCCATAAGTCTGTTATCTGAAAACAAAGGAAGGGAAAGCTTTGAATTGCCCCTGGGATTAGGATCTCAAACAGATGGCCGTGTAATAACTGAATGTGACCACAACACCCTGGGATCTGCCACTGAACAGTTGGGGCCAGTGACTGGAGAAAAATGGAACTGTTTGCTGTTAATACCCCTGTAAACAGGTTGCTCATTAAACTGACTACAGATGCTCAATGTCAGCTCCCCCTGGAGCATTGACTCCTTGAAGGCAGGGACCACTGGGTCTGGCTCGAGCCCAGGGCCCAGCACAGAGCCGACACATCGTGGGTCCTCAGTCAACATCTGACGTATGGACGAAGAGCCTCCTTCATTAGACAGAAAAGAAACTGAAGCCCAGGGAGGCCATGGCCCTGCCTGGGGCCGCACAACCAGGGAAAGATGGCGGCCAGGACCAGAACCCAGATTTCCATCTCCTGCGGCCCAGGCCCATGACGGGCAGGGCTGGATTCCACGGACAGCCCCTCCTCCAGCTGTGCACATCTGTTGGCCTCAGTGGGATGAGGCAATCACCCAGGAGCCCGGCCAAGAACTCAGACGTACAGGACAGAACAACAGGAGGCACTTCCAATGGGCGGGGTTGGCAGCTTAGGGCCAAGCCCGGGGCCCCACAGGGCTGCCTCCTCCTGCCTGGCTCCGGGAGCTTCATTCCGGAGGCCACACCTCACCCTGTCACCCGAATTCCTCCTGGCTGGGAGGCAGGAGTCCTGGGATCCTCCTGGAGATGATGAGTAGTCTGCTGCTCCCAGGGGGGGATGAACTCAGCAGGTCCCTGGCCCTCCCTGGGTCTCAACTTCCCCTTCAAGGTACTCAAGCTCCGTCCAGTTCCGTGAGTCCCAATCTGCATGGCTCAGCGGACACTGACCTCTGAGAACACTCAGCCCTGCCTGGTTTGAGGGGAGAGACATCCTACCCTGAGATGCCCCAATCCAAGGGGGGAGACACAGCCCTGCGCACACAACCTCCTGACCGTTGGAAGAGGTGTCACGTCACTGGAAGTTTCCCCCCAGTCTAAGAGGGAGAGCATCTCAGATTCAGGAACTCCTAGTCTGCTGGGGGAGACCTGGGCCTAACCCCTCAGCACAGAGCCCGCCTTGGATCCTCTGTCCCCTCCTCTCTCTGCCCCTCCCCCACTTGCTCTCTCTCAAAAATAAATAAATATCAAAAAAAAAAAAAAAAAAGGAAGTGCCCAGACTGGATAGGTTCTTTCCGCCTGTGCAAGGCCCAGAGCCCAAGGCTGGCCTAAATTTCGGACAACCGCTCTAGAAACCTGGCTCTGAGCCGTCTAGCATCCATGGTCCAGCCTGGTCCTCACAGCACCCCTGAAAATCCAGGTTTATTAATGCTGAAGAAACCCAGAGCTTGTCTCCCCAGCTGTCAGATGAGGTTGGTAAAAGGAACACCCTTCAAAAGAGAATTGAGAAAGAGTAAAGGTAAGGCAGGCAAAATGTTAGCACGGTGCCTCACCAAGGGGAGCATTTGCTGTTTTATGGGTTATTTCTTCCCTGTTCGGCATCCAAACCCTTTGCTTGTTTGGGGGACTACCTCATGGGGTGAACCCTATAGGAAGGCGGCTGTCGTCCCAATGCTGAGGCTGACCCTCTCGCCTCATCCGCCAGGAGCAGGCATGTGACCTGACTCGTCAGTCAGGAGCCCGCCCTGGATTCCGGGATGACCACGGTGCTGCAGAGGACAGCGGGCATCATTCGTGGGGGACAGCCGCTGCGCCCAGGCCGTGACACCCAGTGATGGAGGCCCCGGCAGCAGCATCAAAACCAGACATCTCCAGGGGCCCCTTGATGCGTCCTAAGCTGCCAGCCTCCTCCGCCGCCTGCCCTTTCCTGAGCCCGGCTGGTGCCCTTCCAGCAAATTCCTGCTCTGCTTAAATCAGTGAGCGTCAGTTTCTGTTGTTTCCACCTAAAAAAACTTGACTGGTTTAGAAATTGGTCCGAGGGGGTGGATTTCAGACAACACACCCTCAGGGAAATGGGGAAGATAATTATCTGGTCTAGCTGGGGCTGAAGGTAGCAAAAATCCAGTTAGTATCCAGGGACGAGAATCTAGCAGGCTGTGGTATGTCGTGGTGAAACAGCTAATTAAATTAAATTAATGAATTACATTATGGCCTGTGGCCATCTGGAAAAAAGTGCCATTGAAGGCATAGCTTGGAGGGCCTGAATTGCTCCTGCCATTGAACACACGAACGGCACAGAGATCTTAAAGATCGGGCGGCCGCTTCCATGAGACTGGACAATGAAAAGAATAACAGCTTCCATCCCTAAATTCTTGGCTCCGGGCGTGGACTGGAGCCTAGGAACTTTTTTTTTTTTTTTTTTTACAGCTGGGCTAGGAAATTCTCTTATCTTTTACTGCAGCAGGTTTAAGTGTGAGGAAACCTGAATGCAAACGTGACCTTTGGCATTGCCAAACTACAGTGGCAGCTGGGTTCACAGCCTCCTCTTCCTCTGCCGCATTAACGCCTACGGGTCAAGGCTGGTCCCCGGGTCCCTTCTCGCTCCGCACCCTGCAGCACACGGGATGCATTTGGCTGCAGGTGACAGAACACTCTGGGAAAGAGGAAGCTGGGGGGGGGGGGGGGCGGTCCTGGGCAGGGCACAGTCACCAGCAGCTCCCAGAGCCCTCGGGGCACCCCTGCTTTTCTCTCTCAGCTCTGCCTGCCTCAGGGTCGGCTTCATCCAGCCGTGCTGGAGCTGGCTTATGCGGGCTTGCAGGTGCTCTACAGCCCTGCGTTCAGGGACGTCCTGTTGGCAGCTTGCAATTGGCCCTGAAGGGGATATTTACACCGTGGAAATCCACAAACGCTACAAATCGGCGCCTTTCTCCCTTTTTTTTTTTTTCAGTTGGAAAGGCGGGATACCAGCACAGACCTGCTTCCTGCTAGGTCTGGTTCCCTAAGGGGTGGCAGTGGGGCCACGTGCTTCTTGGTGTGTGTCCTGAAGACGGAGAGGGGGAGAATCTCGCTCCCCCGACCACGGAACCAGGTCAGCTTTTCAGCCTCGCTGAGCACCGGAACCTGGGGGAGTGCCATGACCCGACTGGCGGAGTCTCACCAGATCCCGCTCTGGAGCTGGAGTCAGGTCAGCTGTCCTGAAGAGCACGGGCTGTGTGGAGGGCGGGTCTCTGAACAACATGGGGCCTTCAGGGAATGAGGAAAGAGGGAGTGGAGATGATGGGTGGCACCTGTACCCGCCACCCCGTCTTAGGGTGCCCACCCACAACCCGTGGCTTCACTACCAGAGCCAAGTTCCCGCCCAGACGCGCATACCTGACCAGCCCTGGAAATCTCCACTTGGATAATAAGAAAGATAATCCTGGGGCACTTGGGGGGCTCTGTCCATTAACCATCCGACTCTTGATTTCGGCTCAGGTCATGATCTCCGCGTTCATGGGCTCCCAGCCCCGCTGTGCTGACAGTGCAGAGCCTGCTTGGGATTCTCGCCCTCCCTCCCTCTGTTCATCGCTCCCTCTCTCTCTCTTTCTCTGTCTCAAAGATAAATAAACATTTAAAGAAGAAGAAGGAGGAGGAGGAGGGAGAAGAATGATAATGCTAACAGCTAATGCACATAGCGTTGGCCACCTATCAGCTCATCTAATCACAGAACAGCCCTTACGAGGTGGGTGCCACTGTTGCCCCCTCCACAGATGAGGAAAATGAGGCTCAGAGGGGTGGCATAATTTGCCAGAGTCCCCAGTGGTGGCACTGGGATGGGGAACCAGCCCAGCTACCCAGCTCCAGGTCCTGGCTCCAGAACTCCACTCCACTCCGCCCTGCCCCCCCCCACCCCCCCAGGAGCCTCAAAGTCACTGCCTTCTCTCCAAACCTGCTTCAAGCCCTTCCCCTCCTCGTAAAACTCCAACCTCCAACTCAACATTCAGGTGTCACCGAAGGCATCTCTGTTGTAGGAAGCCTTTCTAACCCCACGCCAGGCCAGACGCCCCCTCTATGGCTGGCACAGTCATCTCTGCTTCCCCCACTGGAGTCCCCAGCGCTGGGCCTTGTAACTGTCTGGCGTCTTGTCCGTTTCCCGTGAGGGCGGGAAATGGGTCCGACCCCTCTCCACATGCCCGGTGTCCTCAGCGGGACCAGTCCCCTCTCCTGCCGCCCCACTTCCCCAGCTGGGTCTACTTCACACGCTCAGCACGGATTTCCCCACCTCCGCTCCTCTGCCTCCTTCCTGCTTTACTCTTTTATTAAGATTCTAATTAAATAATTCTAATGAAATGTAATGAGCTGAATCGACAAACTTACTGCAATAAAGCAGCATTCAAGACATTCTCTCTCCTGCTCTCTCTCTGCGGCAGTGCAAGTGAGGAGGCATGGGGCCTTTACTGCCCCGGGGGACCGAGCGGGGCTGGGACAGACACCACGCCCCAGGGACATCATCATCATGGGCCAGAAACACTGGCCTGGCACCCCCAGCCCGGCTGAGGCCTCCCCTGACAGAGCCACCTTGGGGCACCACGCTGTAGGCAGAGATCTGCCTGGACCTCACCTTCTGGCCCTCTTCTGGTCTATGTCTCAGGCCAGCCTCGATGCCTCTGCCCCATGGCCCCACATTGCCTCCTCCACACCAGGATGGGCGGCCGAAGGCTCTAGACCGATCGAGGTTTGCTAAATGCATGGGCAGCTGCCCTTCGGCCCTGCTCTCTGAAGAAGAAGAAAAGCCTGGACCTGAGTCTGGCCCCGGCCCTTCAGTGTGGCCTCTGACAAGTTCCTTCCCTTCTCCAGGCCCCAGCCCAGTGTTCGCCATCAGGCTGGTATTGGCATGAAGGAGCTTCTGTGAAGCAGAAAGAGCACGGGTGTGTTGAGTTAGGCCCGGCCTCATACCCTGGTCCTGGCCCTTCCCGCCTGTGTGACCTGAGGCAAACTTCATCTCTCTGAGCCTCAGTTTCCGCATCTATAAAATGGGACCCACATCACCTCCTCTGCAGAGCTCTTGTGAAAACTGCATGAAAACAAAAATGAGGCACAAAGCACTTGATACATTATGACCACGAAATATCCCAACCCATCCACCTGCCTTCCCACCCTGGGTGAGACCAGACCAATCAGCTAGTGTGGCACACAGCACCCTCGTGGCCTCAGGCACGACTTTATATCCCGCCCGGGCAGCGGCCCCAGTTACAGCGTCCTGTGAACTCGTTCCTGTGCCTGACCTCACAACCTCCCTGCACGCGAGGCAGAGATTCATTCCTGGTCCCTTTTCACAAAGACAAGGCTCAGAAAGGGGGCAGTGACTTGCTCAAGTCACACAACTGGGCAGCAGGAGTCAGGACTGGACCCCGGGAGCTCTGGCTCTGACACCAGTGAGCCACTAGCCGCCATCTCCCCCTCCAAGTGCCCTGTGGCCCAGGCCGTGAGACCCAACGGCCACGGAGGCAGGCAGGGGTGCGGAGGAGGACGGGGAGAGGCCGCGGAGCAAAGCTGAAGAGCGGCGCCCCGGTTCCTGGGCTGCTCCGGGCTCCCCCGGCCGCCTGGCCTCCAGCCTCGGCCTCTGCTGCCAGGCAGAGCAACACGGACTTTGGAGTCAGGCGGACCTGGGTTCGAGTCCTGGCACTGCACCCGCTTGATGTGTGACGCGGCCGCCGATGGCGCCTCCGTGAGCCTGGGTCTCTTCACAGGGTTCGTGGGCGGGGTGGGGTGTTTGTATCCCCAGAAAAAACGGAGGGCATTCTGGATGTTCTGGCACAGCCTGTGTATTAGCTTCCTGGGGCTGCTGTGGCAAAGCACCACAAACGGTGTTGCTTAGAACAACAGAAACGTATCGTCTCGCAGTTGTGGAGGCCAGAAGACGGTGCTCCGTCTGTCACCTGCAGGGGAAGGACCACGCCTTGCCTCTGCCAGCCTCTGACTGCCCTAGAGTTCCCCGGCTCACGGCAGCGAGGCTCCAGCCTTCACATGGCGCTCTCCCTGTGTCTCCTCCGTCTTTCCTCTGCGTGTGTCCGTCCTGTCCAAATGCCCCCTTTGATAAGGGTCTCAGTCACATTGGATGAGGGCCCACCCAAATGACCTTGTTTAAACTCAGTTACTGCTGTAAAGACCCTATTTCCAAATAAGGCCACATTCTGGGGCGTCTGGGTGGCTCAGTCGGTTGAGCATCTGACTTCGGCTCAGGTCACGATCTCACAGTTCGTGAGATCGAGCGCCACGTCAGGCGCTCTGCGTGGAGCCTGCTTTGGATCCTCGGTTCCCCCTCACTCTCTGCCTCTCCCCTGGTTTCTCTCTCTTGCTCTCTCTCTCTCTCTCTTGCTCTCTCTCCCAACAAATAACCATCAACTAAGGCCACATTCTGAAGTAGCGGGGGTTGGAATTTCCATGTATCTTTTTGGGAGGGCACAAGTTGACTCACCACAGGATGCGAAGCCCTTTTGTACACATTTGATCCTTACAGGCAGGCCGGTGTGAGTGTCCTCATGTAAGATGAGAACACGTGGAGGCTCACAAGGTCACACAGTGAAGGACTCTCAGAGCCAGGGTTTGAACTTCTGTCCCCTGCGCCTGGTGCTTTTCCACTACCTTCTCTAAATTTAAAATGAGAAAAGAGAGCCCCGAGCTACCCTTTGGGGTCAGGAGCTTGATCCTGAATAGGATTTGGCCTCAATAATAACAACCACCACTGACCAAACACTGACCAGGAGTCAGGCACCCTGCTTTCTCCTCTCCCGTCTCACGCTGCTGCTTCTACAGCCGGACTACCTGGCCCAAACCCAGACTCTGCCCATTCCCAGCAGAGTGATGGGGTCAGTAACTGCACCTCCCCAGGCCTCGGTTTCCTCTTCTGTGAAATGGGGGCAGCAGCCATTTTAGAGGGTTATTGTGAGGAGTAAGTGCGGTGGCTTCACGAAGAGCCCTTAGCACACAGGGAGTGCTCACTTAGACCCCACAATAACACCCTGAGGTGGGTCCCCACTCCACAGATGGGGACGCAGCAGTCATCCGACCAACGTTATGAGGTAGGAGGTGGCAGAAATGGGATTTGATCTCCGGTCCTTCTGAGTCCTAGCTCTGTGTCCTTTCCACAGTTAGTACTGAAGGCGTACGTGGCTTTTCCTGAAGGCCCTCGGGTTTAGGAATCTGGCTATTACTTAAGGTTGGCAGGGATCAAACATCAGTCTTCCCGACTGGGTGGAGGGAACCCTCATCCATCTTGGTCACCGGGGGGAGGAGGAGGTCTCTGGGTTTACAGCACGTGGCTGGGAGTCCTCCCTACTTCAGTGAGACCCCCCCCAGGGGGCAGACCCTCGACCCAAGTCCCCAAGAAGCACACGCCAGCTCTGCCGGGTCCCACGGGCCATCTGTTTTGATTCACTATAAAAACTAGAGCTGAGCTCTGTGGAAATGTCAGGCAAGCAGGGGGCCCGGACAGCGAGTGAGCCAAAATCAAAGACATTCCCTACTGCTGCCCCCTACAGACAAGCAGGGACCCACATATATGCACAAAGGGATACACACGCCCGCTCCCCGCTGGACTCATGTGTTCCCAGGCTCACGTTCGGGTATGCACGGGCCTGACCTCGGATGACCGTGGTACCCCTGGGGCCCTTGCACCAGCTTTGCGTGTGGCCTGTCTGCACTCTCGTCTCTCCCCGCACAGAACTTCCTCATGACTGTCTTGCTCAGAAGCCGGTCGAAGGCCCCTGCCATGGAGGCCCCACACACCTGACCTGCTCTCGGACCTCGCTTCCCAGCTTTCCTCTCCAGCCACACGGATCTTGTTCCTTCTTCTGTCCCTGACACATTCCACATTTCTGCCCGCCTCAGGGGTTTTGCACTTGCTACAATGCCCCGTCCTCAAATACGGCCACAAGTTTGGCTCCTTGCTTCCTGTAGGTCTCTGCTCAAGGTCCCCTGCCCACCCTGTCGCCCATCCCCTCGCCCTGAGGCGAGCATCTTCATAGGACTGAGCACCAGAGACTGATTCATATTTGCAGGGGAGGGGGCTCGGTGTCCCCTCCCCATAGTGAAACGTCAACTCCCGTTTCCTGCCACGTTCCAACCACCTAGAACCCTGCCCGGCATGCGGGGGTACTCAATCAGTGGTGAGCCCAGCCAGCATCCAGGGGCAGAGGCTGGGCTCACGTGGAGACAGCTCTGGGGTGTGGTCCTCGTTCTGTCATTTATCAGGTCACTTTGCCTCTCAGAGGCTTGGCTCTCACAGGGCTGTCACGAGGATTAACGATCCCGTGTGACTCTTGGTGCGGCACCTGAGGGGGGTCAGTGTGGCAGGTAGGTTTTCCCTGGACTATCCAGCCCCCGGAGTGCAGGGTGGGAGGGGTGCCAGGTGGTCTGGTGGCTGTTCGGCACCACTTCCCTTCTAAATTTTTTTCGTAAGTTTATTTATGTTGAGAGAGAGAGAGAGAGAGAGAGCACAGGGGAGGGGCAGAACGAGAGGGAGAGAGAGAATCCCAAGCAGGCTCCGCCCTGTCGGCCCAGAGCCCAATGTGGGGCTCGAACCCACAAACCGTGAGATCCTGACCTGAGCCGAAACTGGACGCTTGGCCGACTGAGCCCCCCCAGGCGCCCAGCACCACCTCCCTTCTATGTGCCCTGTTGGATCTCAGGGCTAGAGGCCTACAAACCACTTTCCCACCTCCCTTTGTGAGCTGACCCCAAGCAGCTTCCGCCTGTGAGACCGGATCACATGAGAGCCGCAGGAGAGGGGGCGCCAAGATCCCTGACAGCACTTCCCTCGACCCCAACCTTCCCCGACTCCCCGAGCCCTAGCTGGGGCCTCCTTCATGCCCCTAGCCCTGCCAGCGAAGTCTCTTTATTAAGAGATGTATTTCCTACTTGAAACTGCTAGCATAGAATGTTTCTTGACTGAATCCCGAAAGGACAATGAAGTTTCTCAAGTTTTCCCAGAGGGGCACACTTTGATGGTGGGGACAAGCCGGACTGTGCACTCGAGTGGCATCAGGGTAGAAGGTGGGGGGACACGACTCGTCTCCTCTTCCACTCTGCCGCCGGGAAAGGTGGGGTGAGCCTCTCCCCTGGGCTGAGTGAGGTTGGTCTTCCCCACCCCTGCCTCGCCCCGCCCCCAGAGCCGCCCTCACAAGGACAGAGGGACAGCGCCAGTGGACGGTGTTTTCGGCACCTTATGATACCAACTAGTCCTTAACTCATTCATTCCTCAAAACGCCCTGGCTTGGACAATACTGTTATCATTCTACTTTACCCGACAGGGAACCGAGGCCCGACTATGAAGTCGTTTACGCGGCCAAGAAGTGGTAAAGCTGAGATTCGGACCCAGGCTGGCTCTAGAGGCTGTGCTCATAACCACAGCTCTTGGTTCTCTCTTTCGGGGCTTGTGAGCCGGCAGCTTGAGCTGCAGATGAGACCTCGGGGCTCGAGGAGGGGCCGAAGAGGTGATGAGTTGACACCCACTCCATGCCTGGGAATTCACCAGGCCCTTTCTCCAGCCCTTCTTCTAATCTTTTCCACTTTCCCAGAAGCCCCCGGGCCTCGAGCACATGGTCCTTCCCAGCGAATGTGGGGAAGGGACTTCTCTTTCCTCCCTCTGGGGTGGAGGATTGAGCAGGAAAAAAAAAAAAAAAAAAAAACTATGGCTGGAATATCAGCTCTGCTTAACTTCCCGCACAGCTTGGGGAAGTCCAGTCCCTCCGTGGGCCTCAGTTTCCCAGCTATAAGCAAAGTGGGTGGGCTGGAGGACCGTTGGGGGCTCTTCTGGCACTAACATTCTAGAATGCCGCTTTGAAGACATTTGGAAAACTAAGATGTCTGGTCAGGGCAGCAAAGCAGACCACACACGTTTTACCAAACCAGGCTGGGCCGTGCGTGGTGGAGACTAAGAGCACCCCGTCCAGGGCGCCTGGAGAAGTCTGTCCTAGGATGGGTTTGTCTCCAGAACAGATACCCTGCCAAATGGACCATGGCACCCCAGAGGCGGGTCTTGCCTGCTGATCCAGGGTGCCTCCCCCTTCAGGGTCCTCATTAGGAAGCCAGGTTGGCTGACCCCCTTTGGATGAGCTGACTCCAGTGAATGACAGCCACTGTGCCAGGTGCTATGCTGAACACTGGGCCCACAGGGGTCTCGAACACGGGCTCTGGCCGCCCAGAGCTCAGGGTAACGAAGGCAGTCTCCAACCTTTGTGCCCCCACTTCAAGACCCAGCAGGAACGCTCCCCTCTTCCAGAAGTTCTTGCTGGCTTCCTCAGCTCTGATTTCCAATGTCTACCTGGTGTGGTGCAGACCTGGCCCGTGCCCAGCTCCCTGGGGCATCGTGACCCACAACCCCTAGACTGTGAAGAGATCAGGACAGGCCCTGGTGGACCCACCCCACGCGGGGGCTCAGCAGGTGCAGTCAGAATTGTTGCTTGGCAACCAGGACTTGTGACACAGCTCACATCTGTCCGGGCTGGAAGCACCAACCTGATCCAGCATCTGTGTGCCGAGCGCCTGGCTCAGAATGTTCCTAAGGAAGCAAGGTATCGTCCAAACGTTCCAAGTGACCCACAGGGAGGCAGGGCCATTCCAGGTCGGTGGAGAACACACAGGCTTTGAATCCCAGGCCTGCCTCTTACCACGTGCGGGAGGCTGGCAGGCCACATAAGCTCAGCGAGCCTCAGTTTCATGGTCTCTAAAATGGGCGTATAATGCCTACTAGCCCAGTCACTGTGCAGCCGCTTCAACTAGTTGATGTGTGTAGGTGCTACCAGTGTTCCAGAGCTGTTTTCCCCTTCCTGGTTCCTCTGCGGCTGCCTTGCACCACCAGAAATGCGTGCAGTCTGCTGTCAGAGGAAGCCTTCCTCCTCTCAGAGACCCCCAAGCTCACTCTGGCCACCCCTTCCCTGCCCGCCACAGGCTGGGCAATGCCCACTGGGGGGTGGGGTGGGCACCAGCTGGCGCTGACGTGAGGAGACACGGCTGCCAAGCGTTCAACTGGGCGTGTCCAGAGAAGCAGCCCCACAGGGCAGCTACCTGGTTACAGGCAGGCAGGATGTGTTCGGACCAGTCTGGAAGATGGCCCCTGTCCCAGACCCTGCCACTCTGCCCGTGGACGCCCCCACTGGCCGGCAGCTCTCATCTGTCCCCTGGGAGAGGCTGCCCATTGCTGGGTGCGGGCGGCTCGGCTTGGACTTGCCCTTCACCCCACGGGGTGGGTAGTGCCGTGTAAGTACACAAGCACTGCAGTCGGGCCACCCCCCGGGGTGCGAATCCAGGTCTGCTCTTTACTGGCCGTGAGACTTTGCTCAACTCATTTATCCTCCCTGACCCTCAACTTGTCCCATCTTGAAAATGGGACCGCGACCACCCATCTCCTAGCGCGGCTGTTACAACCAGTATCACCGACGTTAGGTGTGAAGGACCTAACAGGGCCTGGCAGGTATCCAACACTGGAGAAAGGTTCACGTCCTCTAACAGATAAAGGGGCCACCTGCTGTGATCTGTATACACGCAGTGGCAGTGGGGCAAGGCCAGACCCCAAGCCATAACTGAGGGCACGGAATCCACCCCAATTCCTTATCTGGGCTTGTTGAGAAGTCCTTGGAGAGGTTTAACTGGGATGGTATCTCCTCCTGGGAGAGGAGACCTCAACACCCACCCGGTGAAGCTGAAGGTCACATCAAATCTGAAAGGCGACTCTGTTCTTCCCGGCTTCATCCGTTATGCATGAAAGAGCAGACGGCGGGTGCTCGGGATTCATAATCTGAGACATCCGGAGACTAAAGGCACTGGCCAAATTTAAACCGAAAGATGAACTTGTTGGGTGTCTTTTCAGATTATGGGAGAAGAAGAAAGGAGAGAATTTCTTAGTCATCTACGATCCACTCAGAATTCACAGTGAGTCTGCCTGACCGGCTGACATCACAGGGACCTGTGAACCACCTCTGGGTTCCAGGCATTTTAAATATCACTGTTTGGAAGGGACAAAGGGATAAATGTTGGACACCCCCACCGGAGCCTGAAGAGAGGGGCCTTTCTGTGGCAGACACCGGGGGGGCTAACAAGAGGCTAGGAGCAACAGGACTACTGGTGTGGCTCCAGGGAGATCAGGATGTGGTGGGGTCAAGGGTCAGACAAAACTGAGTCTGCCCTATGGTTCTGCAAAGTACTGGGCACATGACTGACTTTCTCCCCAGCCTTAGTGCCTGCAGCAAAAGAGCTAAAAAGCACCTGGGCTCAGATGAGATTACGTTTAGCACAGCACCAGGCACATAGTAAGAGCTCAGTTAACAGCAGGTGCCTTTGCTATCCATTTTACTTGGACTTCCTTAAATGTACTTAGCCCAGGGGCACCTGGGTGGCTCAGTCAGATTCCGACTCCTGGTGTCAGCTCAGGCTTTGACCTCAGGGTTGCAAGTTCAAGCCCTGCATCGAGTCTTGATCTCTGGGTCATGGGCTGAAGCCCCAGGTCAAGCTCCACATTGGGTGTGGAGCCTGCTTAAATGTATTTGGTCCAAATGCCTTTTGCTCTGAATGAGCTTTGAGCCGTCTCAGTAGCCACAATGACATAATGGTTCCCCCCGAGTCTCAAAAAACCCAGGGAGGGTGGGGGGCATGGAGCTTGTTGAACCCTCTTCCCAAACAGGGAAACTGAGGCTCAGGAAAGAAGTGACTGATCCAGTGTCACCGCCTGAGCTAGACACTTTCCATCGTCCTCCACCCTGGTCCCTAGTCACACCAAAGCCACACCTCTGGAGTCCGTCTGGACCCCGTCTGGACTGCCAGCCCCAGCACGGAGCCCCAAGCCCAGTCTGTGTTTAGCAATAGAGTCCATCGAATGAATGAATGTCACGGACCCAAGTGAGAATGAGATGGAAGCGATGGTCATCCTCCCCAAGAAAAGCGCACATGTGGACATACACGTGATCATACGCACATTAGATGGGTTCACAGACCCCTGACCAGGACGCCCTGACCTAGGTCTCTGTGGCCCTGGATCACTGGTGTGGCCTCTCTGAGCTATCCAGGAACGACCTCACCACACCCCACATCTGCTGGGTGAAAAGGGGCTCCCAGCTGGGCTTCCACCAGGGGACCACAGAGCACTCCCCACCACCACATCTCGGCCTGTGGTCACTGCTGTTATAACCACTAAAACCAGGAACTGCCAAACCAACCACGCTCCCACATGGCCCCAGGCCGCTCCCTGCAAGTGCTCTTTGTATTTCAAAAAGAGAACCTTTATTACTTATTCTTTTCCTCATTAGAACAACTTTAACAGCAACACAAAGTAAAGCATAAGACTTATCTGCAGACACACTGGAGCATACCCAAAGGCTTATCAGCCAAAGACCACTGTGAAGGTCAAGTCTCTCTCACTCTCTCTCTCTCTCTCTCTCTCTCTCTCTCTCTCTCACACACACACACACACACACACACACACACACACACTCTCAAGCATGGCCTTTCTTGGGGCTCCCAGATCCTCCTGCCAGGGACAGCTTTCAGGCCCAACACGTGCTGCCGCGTAACAAATCCAGGGGCCAATACCAAGGAGGTCTGGGGTGGGCAGCGAGGTGCAAGAGCTGGGCAGGGAAAGAAACGACCCCATATTCTGATAGACTCGACAAGTGCCACCCCACTCCTTGCCCAGGCCCTTCTGTCTTTGTGCTGATTCAAGTGCTTGGACAAGCAGATTCTGAGAAATGGTGTGTGTGTGTCTCCTGGGCTGGTGAAACCTGCTCGAACTGTGATCAGTGACTTGAGCTTAGCAAAGCCAGGCCTGGGAGGCACCTCTGGGTGGAGAAGACTCTGGCAGCTCTGATGGGCGCCCCGAGGGGTGACGTGGTGGGGGGGGAGGGGGGAGGAAGGGAGACTGAGGACAGACTGCTGCTGACATGTCCCGACCCAGGGGTGAGAGTCAGGAAGAGGGTGACGCTTCCAGAGTTTGGTTTTGTTTCACCCTCCAAATTAGCATCAGTACTTCCATTTGCACGGAAGTCGGCAGCCAGACAGCTAGCAGGGCACGGAGGCTCAAGCCAGTTCTGTGTGGAAAGGCACCAGATGGTTTGTTATGAAACACATTTTGGTCAGAAAATAGCTGGGGTTTTTGGTTCCTGGGAGGACAACAAAACCAGAAAGGAGGTGCAAGCTGGGAGAAGGGAGGGTGAGAAGGCAACTTTGGCATGGGATCTGGTTCTAGTGTGCGCCCCACCCCTTCCACGTTTGGGGCCCATTTCCTTGCCTGTAAAACGGCGACCAGATAGTCCTGACCAAGTCTAGGTGTTGGGCTCCACGCATTGTCCCAGGGAGCATGGGGACTCGGGGCTCAGAGACACCCGCGCAGACGAAACAGGAGAGTGGGCACATGCTCATCGACGGGGGGAGAGGCGGGGCGGGGGACGCCGACAGGGCAGTCACACAGAGATGATTTCCACTGTTGCAGTCAGACCCTGGGAACCTACGGGCAGCCAGACAGAAAGCTCTATGCCAACAGCACCATCGAGGAGCCCCCGGGGGCCACACCTGCCGTGTGTGCTTTAAAGTGCCAGCTACGCGTTGTCTTTGGTCAGGGGCTGCCCCTCTGTCTCTCAGAGCCCGGGGAGGGCCAGGGGCTCAGGCCCACACCTGCTGGGGCCCCGGCACAAGACTCGGGGCTCCCCTGAAGCCACAGGGCCCTCCTGTGCTCAAAAATGACAGTTTTCTGTAAGGTGTGGGGACGCCTCCAGGGAAATTTGGGTCCTTAGAAAAAGAGAAGGGACAAGAAATGCTTTGGTCACCGTCCTGATACCCACAGCAGAGCAGAGCTTTCTCAGGACAGGGCAAAAAGCTGGTTAAAACACTGCACTTGTGCCTGATGCAAAACTGGCTTCCGAGGTGAACCAGGAGTCGCTGAATAAATATTCAAGGCATCCTTCAGTTCTTAGGATAAGAGTGTGGCAAAAAAAACACACCAACTTCTCCTTTCCCCCTGCTTGACCGGACGCGGCTTTGATTTGCAGGCCAACGGTGCTGCCAACCGGAAGAGGGTGGTTGGGGGCCCTGGAGCTGGCCCCCCCCCGCCCCCCGCCACAAGAGGCTTTGGTCTGTCACGTGTCCCGCCAGCCCCGGGGACCTCAGAAGCTGAAGAGGTCATCCTGCTCGGCGCCGCTGCTGTCAGGCTTGTCCCAGTCGACAGGTGAGAGGCACTGGGCGTAATGGATGTCCTGTGCTGTCAATCCAGTGTCCAGGACCTGAGGGTTCGTCCGAGACTGGGCAAGCCTGGAAGGCAGAGCTGTGTGAGCCGAGGGTCCCCGAAGGGGCTGGCGGGGACCTGAGCAGCCAGTCCAGGGTCAGAGTGAGAGGGCAGGGATGGGAGAAGGCCAGGACACCGGGGCCAGAAGGGAAACCCCAGGATGTCAGGAGAGGTGAAGCCTCTGACCAGAGTCTACCCTTGAGGGCTAACGGCTCAGAACACTGGGGGGCAGTGGCATTCCCGCCACGGAGAGAGGGGCTCCACACCCCCGGCTCCACCAGGAAAGGGCAGGGAAGGGCCGTGCTGGCGAGGTCAGTGAGGGGCATGTGCGGGACGGAGGCAGTTCAGCTAGGAGACTACTGGCTAGAACTGTGTTCAATACAGTGCTGTTCAAAACACAGACTTAAAAAGGAAGAGAACCCAAACATCCAAAGAACAGGGGGGAGTTAAGTAAATTACGACTCAGGTCCTTAGAAGCACGTGAGGGAGCAGTGAACAAATGAGGTGTTTACAAGGAGTTGTTAACAGCCTGGGGAAACACTCTTGGTATGTCAATGTTAGGTGAAAATCAGGATCCCCAAATGCAAATACCATGAGCTGATCAATGCCCCCCCCCAAAAAAAAAGAAAAAAGAAAAAAGAAAAAGAAAAAAAAAGTGTATATGTATAGGATTAGCGTGAATTAAGCCCAAAAGTCTGGGCTGTGGGATTATAGGATGGTGTTCTTTCCTGTTTAATGCTCTGCTGATTTTCGAAGTTGTTAATAAAGGGCACATGATACTTAAGTAATCTGGAAAAAGCGAACGGAAGATTTTCTTAAAATGAGGGGGTTGCAGTCAGTTAGTGAAGTTAGTGAAGCAGGGAGGACAGTGAAAAGAATGTCTGCCTCCGCGAAAGGGCCAATGGTGCTGACACCCCCCCTCTTCCCTGGGCTGCACCGAGGGGTATCTACCAGGCTCCAGCAGGAAGGGGCTGGGGAGGAAGCAGAGGGCTACAGGGGGCTGCCCAGGGTCCCCAGGGAGACAGGGGGTCCTGACTGCCCAGGCCCAGTGCTCAGAACCCTGAGCTGCCCAGGCCTCTCTTCAGCCCAGCCTTCTCAGTGCCATGTCCCCAAGCTGAAGGTAGTCATGGCTACAGGGAGGGCCCCTGGGAAGATGGGGAAATGCCACCACCCTCAGGCAAGACCAAAATACCTCCTTGCTGTGCCTGACATCCCTCCTCTGTGTATCGCTCTACGGGCTTAATTAAGCATTGCCCCCTCCCTGCCCCTTTCCACAACTGCAGAACCTCTGGCGGGAACAAAGCCTGCAAAAAGCCAGGTTCTGAAGGCTACACCAGGTGCAGGGCGAGGAAATCAGCCTGAGCTGCGGAGTGTTCAGTTCAGCTCAGGCTGTGGTAGAGAAGCCACAAGGAATAGCTTTTGATTCAATAGCAGGGGCTTTTTAGCAGACACGGGCAACCCCGGATAGTGAGTTCCCCATCCCTGGAAGTATCCGAGTTGAGATTTTTGCTCTGGAGAAGATCAGAGTTCATGTTCTCAGACAGGCAAAGGACCCCGGAGAGCAGCCCACACCTCCTTCCCCAGCACGAGGAGCCCAGCTAACGTTACCTTGAAAATGCTTCATCCAGGCCGTCATCCAGCTCCTTGGGGGAAAACAAAGCAGGAGATATGAACCCTCAGTGGGGGAGCACATGCTCACAGCCAGGGTGTCCCAGCCCTGGATAAGCCACAGGGACTCTGGACACAAGCACAGGGGTCTGGCGGGTGCCTGGGGAAAGAGGCACAGGCCGACCCCCCACCTGGCGACTGCCGCGTGCATCTCAACCCAGGGACTCAAACCTGGGATGCGGAACAGGAAAAAGAGCACAACTGGGTGGGTACAATTCCCAGCTCTGCCACTAGTCGAGGGACACCTTGGGCAAGTTGCAGCTCCTCTTTGGGACTCAGCTTTTCCTTCCATAAAATGAGTGGGTCGGAGTGGATGAGGTCTATGGCTTTCAAGTTCCAAGAGCAAGAGGGTAGGGAAGACGGTGTCCTTGCTTTCATCCACTTCCAAGAGCCATGCCAGAATTCCAAGCTCATGAGGGATTAAATGATGGCAGGAATCCCAGAGCCTAGGTGGGAAAACACTGGCAAGGGCTCCCTGCAGCCTCCCTGAGTGGATGGGTGGGTGCCAAGGGTGGATCCCAGGCAGCAGAGAACAGGTTCGCGGTGCCTACAGGTGGCCCCCAACAGGGACCAGGATATGAGTTTTCAAGTCTGCCAACATTCCAGATTCTTTAAAATTAAACAGACATGACAAAATAACGATTCTGCAATGGATTCTAGACGAGGAAAAGGACACGGGGAGGCGGTGGGGGGGGGGGGAGACACGTGGAGAAATGTGACTATGGCCTGTAGATTACATAACAGTATCAGATTGATGTTAATGATTTTGATCACTGTAACGCAGTGATGTTAGATGCTGACATTTGGAGAATTTGGATGAAGGGTGAACAGGAATGTTTTGTACTGTTTTTACAACTTTTTGTAGTTCTAAAATTATTTTCAGATGAAAAAAAATTTTAACTTTTGATAAAAAAAAAAAAAAAAAAAAAACCCAGGTTCCTCTGGAAGACTCTGCAGGCAGAGGTCATCATCTTTATTGAAGGGATGAAAAAGCTGAGACACAGAGAGGTCAGGGGGCTTGCCTGGAGTCACAGAGCGAGTCAGAGGCCAACTGCTGACCGCCAGGCCTCAGACTCCTCCTTTAGATGGTGGGGCGGGGACGGGTGTCAGGAGCAAACTGTGCCCACACCAAGAACAAGGGAGCCTTTAGCTGGTCCTGTGGTGGGCCGACTATGGACGCTCAGACCAAGAGGCTGGCCATTGTGAGGAGACAGCTGTGCTGGGAGCCAAGCCTGCTGGGGAGGCAGCCCCGAGTTCAAAGGGGACATTGTTTGCCCCCCACCCTGGGCCTGGGCGCTGCTGGGCTGGGTCTGGCCCTCCCAGAGGACTGAAGTCATGCGTGCCAGGGCCCAGGTCCTGGAGCAGCCTTAGGCCTCAACCAGGATCAGGCTGAGGCTCGCTGTGAGATCCCTGTGGGGTCCCCAGGCCACGTGACCACTCACCCAGACAACGCTGCTATTGTTCAAGGCTTGAGGCCTCGGTGCCTCATCCATGTTAGTGGTATTAGCGCTGACTGTGGACAGCGGGGCCTTGGCCGTCTCTTCCAAGTCCAGCAGGTTCCCAGTGGCAACCACTAGGAGGGGTCCAGTCAGGTGTGTCAGTGGGAAGAACCGCCTGTTTCCAAGCCCCATCTCCCAGCCCGATCCTGGAGCCTCCTGGGCTGTTGTGGTCTTGACTCCCTCCTCAGGCATGGCCTTCCCAGGCCCATCAAGCAGACCACCCAGAGCCCCACCTGGGCACCTCCCGAAGCAGCTGGACGGTGAGAACCTCTACCCAACTAACATTTTAGGTTGAAACTTTTACATTCGGAACAGGTGTTAAGTTTTGTTAAGCGATCACATAATAAGATGTTAAATGTATACAGAGAGATGTATACATACATTTATATAGCTGCACAGGAACATATTTGCAAGAACATGCACCAAAATGAGCAATCTTCCCTTCTAACCACATGTTCTAATTTATCTATAATGAACATGTATTATTTATTTAACAATAAAACACAAATAAAAAACCAAGGGTTTGCCCCAGCCCAGGAGGGAGGGGGGCCCTCAGGATGAAGGGCAGACCCAGAGACATGCAGCTGATTCTGGTCCCACCCCCTGCCCAGGACTCACAGCTCTTCAACGATGGGGTGTTGTCACGGAGGCCCCCACCCAGGACGTCCCCTCCTTCTTGGCTGGCTTTCTCCCTCTTCTCCTTCTCTGTGGGACCAAGGCACAGGGCGTTGGAGCCCCACTCCCAGCACTCGCTGGGCAGGGGAGGTCTGCGGCCACTCTCAGGCAGCAGGCATTAGATCTCCAGCAGAGAGGAGAGAAACTCTGTAGACTTAATCCTCACAATCACCCTGGGGGGGGGGGAGGGGACAGCTGTTCCCATTTCTTCACAGGGGGAACAGGGACTCACAGAGGTGAAGGGACCTGTCCAAAGTCACCAACCAGGCAGCTGATGAAGTGGACAGTCAGGCCTGGACTCCAGGGACTTTACCACCCCCCACCCCCTCCCCCCTCCCGCCAACTCCTCTCTACTCTGTCAGCTTCCTCAGCTCCACCCCCACCCACCACAGTGTCCCTGAACAAGGCTCACCTTCCTTGGACACCTGCCAAAACTCAAAGGCAACTTTGAAGGCCTGGGCTACTGTGAGGGTGACAGCCTGGGCCTGAAAAACAGGAAGCGGGGTGGGGGATGGGTACAGGTCAGGCAGGTAACAGCAAGTGAGAAATGTAGGCCCGGAGGCTGAGGCTCCGCTCCTTCAAGGCTCTGAACTTCCAGACAGGCAAAAGCAGAGTCCTGGCCCCGCCCAGGTCACCGAAGCAGCCTGGGGTGTAATGAGGCCAGAACCACTCCAGGCAGCTGGGGGCCCCAGGTTCAGCACCTGTAGCCCAGCCTCGGCTCCCACCTCTATTCCATTCCCAACCTTTGCAAAGACTGCTCACCTCCACCTTTTCCCCTTCCCCTTTGGGCTTCCCTATATTCAATTAACTAGGAGGCTTACTTCCTCCAAGAGCCCTCCCTAATTACCTGTGGACTTCACACAGAAACTGAGTCCTTGAAATTAGACAACAGAAAAGCCAGAACTGGAAAGGGCCCAGTCACTGCCTGAATGAGCCACAGTCAGAAGCAAAGGTTACACTCTGGTTAGCCCTATGCTGGGTTGGAGGGACTTACAACTGGATCCCAAAAAAGGGAGGAGGAGGCTTGTACATTGCCTGACAGGAGCAAAATGTCAATGTGTACCTGTGTCAGGGCACCAAAACCATTCAGCGCCATATACCTGTAAGAGGGGGCCACATCTTGGCCTTTCACCCCTGAGGAACTCCCATCCACCCCTTCAAACCCGACTCAGACGTCACCAGCTCTCTCAGGTCACCAGCACTGGTGCCCCACAGCTCCACCTACCTCTCTCTGGCATCATGCATATGGAAGTGTCACCAGTTCACATGCCTGTGTCACCCTATCTGGGCCGCTGCCCAAAGGCAAGAATCTAGTCTAAACACCCCTGATCCCCAGAGCAGGCCAAAGCCCTCCAGAGGTGCAATAGGCTGGCTGCACTCCATCTGCCCAAGGGGCAGGCCTCCTGAGGCCTCGCTTGGCCAGGACCTGCCCCAGCCCACATTCATCTCAGCCCCTTCCTCTCTCTGCTTCCAGTTCAGGGTTAATCACAGTCCGGCTTCTGGGAGCGGGAGTCCCAGAGCTCAGCTGTAGCCGGAAGCGGCATCTAGTTTCCGTCTGACAGCCTGGGCCTAGGGAAGAAAGCACCAGATTCTTTCAAGTGCACAAGTTCAGGCCTAACCAGTCTCAGACCCACTCTCACACCATCCACCAGACAACTTGGTTTAATTGAGAAATGAAGCTGTGGCTACTGCCTTCAAAACGCTTTTTTTTTTTTTTAATTTAAAATCCTTAAACAAGCTGACTGATCCATGCCAATTAAACTTCACGAAGTATAAAATCTCATTTGAATGTCTCCGTCATTTACATTTTTGATGGAAGTACTGGCGCTTTATGGCAAAAACCTAAATATGGTAATTAAGTATGAAACTCTTCACAGCTGTTTACAATTTAAGCTGTCACGTCTGAATCAAGTTTAATAGACCCAGTTACCATTGAGAATTGCCCATGAACTAAAAATATGGGCTGATTAGCAGCCAGAGTCAAATCACTATACACCCAAGAAAGGGCTGGTCACCTAAGGTGGCAGGGAGATGGAAACACCGCGATTTTTGCCTCCAGGATATCTGCGGGCACAAACCTGATACTGTTTTTGCATAAATCAACTTGTTCATTTGCATACATCCCCGCCCTTTTGCCCCGAAATCCCGAGCTGTAAGTAAACCAAATATAACCCGAGATGCACATGTGTGCAGGTGGCTGCAAGCCCAGGCTGGGCAGGGACTGGGAGCGGGGTGGGCCCGGCTCTCTGGGGCAGCATTACAAGAAAGGACTGCTAGGGCCTGCCCACCCCCCAACCCCCGGGAGGCCTGTCTTCCCTCACTCCACAGGCTGCGAGCCCAGCCCTCCTCAGAACGCCTCTGGCCCGTGGCATTCTTCTCACCAGGACTGGGTTCTAACACCCAGTGTTTCATGTCCCTGTCTCGTTCCCAGTAACCAGGCTGTTAGCTCCTTCAAGGGGCCAGGTCTATCTAGCTCAGGACCCCCCAGGATCCCAGATCCTAGCTTGGTACTCCCACCAAGTCGGGCCACGTGTCCCTTATGGCCCTGCTGCCCCAGAAGCATAAATCCTGCACAAAAGGATTACCCGAGGCATGCCAGTGCCCACGTGAGGGAGAGCAGCTCTGCCCCCCCCCGCCTGCTCGGGGTAGAATCAGGGGGTGTCACCTTGCTTGCTGTCAGTCCACCTGCACTGTATTCCTGGGTCCCCCACTGAAGCCCTAACCCCACCTTCACTTCAGAACCCAGAGGCAGGCTGCAGTGCTGGCCGAGGCCTCCCAGCTGGGCAGATGGAAACAGTTCCTTGTAGAGAAACTCATCCTGGCCGTGCCTAACAGCAGTCACCGGGAGAGGGAGGCCTGGTGGCATGCTGCCCGAGCTAAGCTGAACCGGTGGGTGACCCAGAAAGGAACCCCTTCCCCCGACCCCGGGTGGCCACAGCTTCTCACTCATGCAGGCAGCCAGGCGAGAAAGAGTGGGGAGGTGGAGACTGTGGGCCGCCGGCCAAAAGCAATGAGGGCTATGTCAGCATCCAAATTCAAGTTCCCCCTGGCGGGCTGCCTCTGCTTTGCCACACCCCAGCTCCAGTGACATGGGAGTCCTCACCCACCAATCCTACCATTGAATTCTGCACCTGACTTTGCACATGCTGCTTCCTGTGCTGGGGTGCACACAGCCTTTCACCACCCGGACCCCTTTTGTCTTGGCCGGCAAACTCCCACTCATTACTCAGCTCTCAAAGCTCGATTCAAAATGTCTCCTGCTCTGGGAAGTCTTACGGAACTCCAGTGAGACTTAAGAACTTCCACCCTAGAGCCACGCCCCCCAGTTACTGAATCCTGGCTCTTCCCCCCCAACCATCTTGTTGGTGTCTCCATGGCCGATCCCCTGGGGCCCCAGTGCCCACCACAGGGCTCAGCCCCGGGCCAGGCAGCAGTGACGTCTGTGGAGTGACAAGTGACACTTGTCAGCAGGTGGGCTGCAGAACCTGAGGCCCTCGTTTCACCTCTGCCTCCTTCTCAGATGTGTCCACTAAGCCCTGAGAATCTCAGCATTTCCAACGTGGCCAGGCTCCTGCCAGCTTGCGCTCGGCTGGGGCCTTAGGAAGGGCACAAGAACACCGCATCTGCATCAGGTGGCCCATACACTGCCCTGGGCTGGGCGGGCTGAGGGGCTTCCCCGAGGCTCCCTGAAGGGGGAAGGCCAGCTGGGGGAAGGATGGGTACGCTGTGATCGAGCCAGTCAGCCCCTGGCACAGAGGACAACGTGCCGGGAAAAGTGAAGAGCCTGGGCCCAGGTGGCCCGCAGGAGCCGTTCCCTCTGCCGGATTAGGGCGCTGTTGTCAGCACCAAGCAGTGGGTAGGCTGTTTTCCTCAATAACTGACTGACCTATTGGCCTGGGGCAGGGTGATTTTGTTCAGGCCTGTCTAAAGTCCTCTGGCCCGAGGGCAGGCCTCCCTTGAGCCGCTGGGCCAGCATCCGCTTTCTTTTGCCTCCAACCTTCCCTTCCCAGAGGAAGCCTCTGCAGCTCAGAGCCCCTCCACACCAGGGTCCACATTCTGCAGCAGTGGCCGTGGGCCAGCTGCCCCAGCCCAGCGCCTGCTCTGGTCAGTGGAGAGGAAGAGACAAACAATGGAGATGTAATGAGCCTGTATTTTTAAGTCAGTGTGGCCTCATAAGAGACAAAGCCAAGAGTCACTGTGACAACAAGGCTGTCATGGGAGAAGCCACTGTAGCTCAGGGACCTGGGGCATCACGAGGCCTCGGGTGAGTGTCTGGCGACACTGAGTCTGCAGGAAAGAAACAAGGTGCACAAAAGAAAGGGGCCTTTCAGAACAATCCTGGAGGTCACTGAGGTGACCTCTTCATTCTGCTGACGGGCGGGCAGCCCACAGAAGGGCAGGGTCTTATCCGCAGTCACACAGCACATCAGCCAGGATCAGACCCCTAACTGGTCTTGTCCCATAGTGCTCCCTACACGAGACCTGTGAATCACAGCCCCAAAAGATGTCCATGTCTAATCCCTGGAACCTCTGAGTGCTACCTGGCACCACAAAAGGGACTTTACAGGTGTGACTGAGTGGAGGATTTTGAGATGGAGGGGGATTATCCTGGATTCCCTAGAGGGCCCAATCGCAAGGGGCCTTGTAAGAGGGAGGCAGGAGGGTCAGAGCTAGAAACGGCAATGTGACAATGGAAGCAGGAGGGAGACTGGAAGGGGCTTCACCGCTGGCTCTCAGGTTGGAGAAGGGGCCCGGAACCAAGGAATGGTGGCCTCTAGAGACTAAAAAAGGCAAGGAAGTGTGTTCTTCCCTAGAGCCTCCAAAAGGAACACAACCCTGCCGACCCACTTAAGACTTCTGACCTCCAGAACTGTAGCAGAATAAATCCAGGTTGTTTTAAACCACTAAGTTTGTGATTTCTCACAACAGCAATAGGAAACTAATACTATATCTCAAGCAGGCCCTGATGCATAGCAGGAAGCCTGAGGGGCACTTAAAGACTGTGATGTCCTTGACGAGTCCTGGATGAGAGGGGTAGGGGAGAGGATCCAAGGACCACTGGGCATGGGGACTGGGGCTCTGGACTCTGTACACAGAGGTCAACGGAGGCCAACACTCAACGAGCAAATGTCAGGAACCTCCTCACAGAGCAGATGCTCAGACCTCAGGGGCCTCCAAAACGAAAGCCCCAACACCAAAGGTGGACACAGCCTGGCTGCTTGTCCCAAAGTTCAAGACAAATGCCCAGAGACCACTGAGGCCCCACCCATCTCAGCTGGACACGGCCAGGGAGTAGCCTGGAAACTGGGGCAGGGAGCTCGTGGCTCCTCACAGTCGCGCCGGGAGGGGAAGAACATGGGTTTGAACCCTCACTCTGCCCAGCTGGCTGTGTCATCTTCAGCAACAGCTGACCTCTGTGAGTCTGCTTCCTCATTAAAGATAAAAACAATAAAGACAGTAACAGCCGCCACCTCACAGAGGGTTAAACAAAAAGATCCCTTAAAGCCTACCACTGAAAGACACACATCGTAGATGCGAAAAATAGCCATTTCCCTCCCCACTCTGGCTACAGCAAGCCAGGTCCCTTTGTCATTCCCGGGACCCTCTGATCACCATTCCCCAAGGACTAATTCCTACAAGACCCTGCACCCCCAGACCATGCTACAGACCGCCCCCACCCAAATCTCAAATCCAATCACTCATGTTACAGAGAGGAAGGTGCCAGGGCACTCACTGGGGACACGGGCCTGTCACCACCCACAGGCCAGGCTGACCGCCTAGGGCAGCCCACTCTGACAGGGCTGCGGCCTTACTCAGTGCTCTCAGCATCGTCTTGGGGTCCCCGGGGATTTCACACTTCCTGTTAAGTGATGCCATCTTTGGGTCCTGCCTCCCCTACCACACAGAGCCCCCAAGGGCAGGGTTGCCAAGGCAAAGCTAAAGCCTGCCTAGGCCCAGCCTCTCCGCACTGACCATTTTCCGCTTGGTGCAGAGGAAGGCATGGCACTCGAGATTCTCGTTGTGCTGGCTCTGTGCGATGTACGCAAACACTTTGTCGTGCATCTTGTCTGCTGTGCAGTAGGAGATCCTGAAAGGCAAGTGGGAAGTGTCACCAAACCCTGGCATGGGGCCTGACCACATCTGGGATGCCCCATAGGGCATCTCCTCTGAGTCCTCCAGAGCCTCCTATCCCACTCCCTGAAGGTAAAACTCAGGAGATGTGGCCTTGATCTCTGGGCCTGGCATTCTGGGTCATTGATGGCATGGGGGGGGGGGGGGGGGGGGCGGGTACCCAGGCTAGGCACAAAGGAGCGGAAGGAAAGACTGAGGGCACCTCCCCCCGCTGCCCCCCACTGAGCCACACCTCAAAATGGTAATAGCTAAGCCCTTCCTTCTAGATATCACTTCATTTAATTCTCAGAGCTGCCCGAGATGGGCTCCATTATTCCCACTTTTCAGATGAGAAAACTGAAGCTTACGGTCTCAGACCACCAAGCTAGTGGCAGAGCTGAGATGTGCGTTCACCTGAGGATTCCAGAGGCTGGAATCCTTCAGGGCTTGGGCTGACTAGACAGGGAAGGGGAAGCTGGACACTTCCCCGCCCAGATGCCCTGCACCAGGCCTCCTCTCCTGCCCAGAGGTCGGAGGAGTTCTAGGTCCTCTCTCCCAGGGTGACTGAGACTGCTGGCAAATTCTCCCAGAGCTGTGAGCAGAGGCGGAGGAGCTGGGAGTAGCATGAGGGTGTGTGAAGACGGCCAGACCAGGAGCCCCATTGGGTCCAGGAGGAACACAGAACAGCTCCCTTCTCTTGGAAAACCTGCCCTCCCACCGCCCTTCCCCCCCCCCCCCCCCCCCCCCCCCCCCCCCCCGTCTGCTGCCTCCCTGCTGGCTGCTCATCCTGAGAATCTCAATCTGAGAGGAACTGGCAGCCCAGAGGTGGGACAGGAGCTCAGCAGACTCTTTCCCCAGTGTGGCCCCAGCTTTAATCAGACATGGACACGGGGATCAGCACCATTAAGACCCCCAGACCAGCAGCTCCCTCTTCTTTATCTCAGGGGATCAAGCTTCCTGCCACCTCCCCTGGGAGGCCTTCCCAGGTTTCCTCAGACAGGCCCCTTCTTCTCTGCCCTCTTGAGAAACACTCTAATCTCCTATTTCTTCCCCTCCATTCCCTCCTTAAGGGCAGGGGCTGAGGCCTCCCCTGGTTAAAGGAGGCACGCAGAGTCAGAAAGGTGAGAGGAAGACACCAGCCAGAAACTCTAAAGCCACACCCTCCAACACACCCCCACCCTCAACGCCCCCAACACTGCTTATGCTTCAGCGGATGGAACCACCTGCTTGGAGACAAAGCAAGAGGGTGGAGGAATGCCTGGCAGCTGGGTGCCTGCCGGTCAGAGCTCCAGCCTCGGTGCTCCCAGCTCAGCTACTACCTCACCGTGGGGCCCTGGGCAATTCCCTGGGCCTCAGCTTCTCCATCTATAAAATGGACTGTCCCTTCCAGCGCTGAAATCCTACAACTGATCAGCCAGGAGAGGGAGTGGGAAGAGCTTGAGGTTCCAAGGGCTAGGCTCTGTCTCCTTGAGAATGGCCACCCCCCTGCCCCCATACCATTTATACTCTGGCCTTGGACTCTGCCTTGAGGCCTCCCTGAATGCCTGGCCAGATGTCCAGAGCTGAGCTGCTATATTCACAGCGGAAGGAAAAGGCAGCGACTCCGCAGCCCTCTGCTCCAAGCCTGACTCAGCAGCATGCTTGCGGAAGGGGAGTGGGGAGGAGGGTCCTAGCCCTGACTAGGCCTCAGCTGCCTGCTGCAACTAGCAATAATGACAGCAGCAGCTGCCTTTTAACCAAGTACCCACTGTGAGCCAGGGGCTGTGTACTCAGCACTTCCTAACAGCACTGGGAGGTGGGATCTGGCTCCTCCCCCACATACACACAAGGAAACTGAGGCTCCAAGTTCACCCAGACAGGAAGTGCTGGTGCATGGATTCAGGAAGGGCACCCCACCCACCGCCCCAAGGCACAGAGCGAGGGTGGCCAATGCTGAGCATACCTGTAAATGGACACGTTCTCAATGAGCTGGTTGGTGATGTTGTCGGTCAGGATAATCCCCCGTGGTGACACCTTGAGAGTCACTTTCTGCAGCTTCTTCCCGCTGGCCTTTGCCTTGGGGCAGACATGGGTCAGAGAAGCCTGCCTGCCTCACTTGGGAGCTGCTCTCATGGGCTACACCTAGCTGGTCTAAGTCCCAGACCTGAGGCCCATGTGAGGTCTCAGAGACGGCAGACAAACCGGGGAAGACATTAGTCAACAATGCTCTCTTCTAATAAACACAGGGACAACTGCTGTTCATTAAGTACCCACTGTCTGCCAGACACTGGAACTTGAGTCATCTTATAGGCAACAGAGCTCCTCCCGAGGAGGAAATAAATGAACTCAGAGAGGTCAAGGGACCTGCCCAAGGACACACAGCTAGGAGGGACTTCAGGCTCTGAGTGCTGAGTGGGCGATCTCAACCCAGCAGGATCACTCCTGGGGACTCTCCACTCTACCCACTGCACCTGTGAGGGTCTGAGCTGAGGGGTCTGAGACCACCAAGGGAAGAGCATTTCTAGGCCACGTTTACTCAGGAGGGGGAGTAAGGGAGTGGGGAGATCTGGTCTCTGGTGGGCTACCCTGTCCCTCAGGCCACAGGGCAAGTGGTTGGGTGACAGCAACCTCCCCACTACTCCCTTCACTAAGTCACTAACCCTTAGGCAGGGGACCCGAGTTGGGGGGAGGGGAGACTAGGAGGGGCCATGGCCACAACAACGGGAGAGGAGGACACTGACCCTGACCCCACAAGCCCAGTGGCTCCTGTCTACCAGAGTCCCTAGGCCGGATGCAAGGGGACTCAGGGCAAGAACGGCTCAGATGCATCCAATCAGGGGAATGAGCAGGGGATGAGTGGCACCCCAGGAAGAAGCTGGCCCTTGGCTCACGGCTCCCCCACCCTGATCGGGGCTCACCGTGGCCACAATCCTCTTGACGGCAGCAGCCGACAGCTCCTCGCCCTTGGGCTGCTCCACCAGCGTCATGCCCAGGTACTTGAGGCTGAAGAGCATCCCCTCGAGCAGTGTCTCCCGAGTGTCCGTCCAGTTCTCTGGCAGCTCTGGGCAGGACAGGGACAGGCCTCAGACCCTGTCCTCCCGGCCCACATTTCCTAGGAAGACCTAGCAAGGCACACTGGGGTCGTCCATCTATCATTACTTTTTATCTACAATAAAGGAATAACCCACCAAGCACCATGGCAAGAAGTCTTACGTAAAATATTCTCATTAATCCTTAGGACAACCTATGAGGTAGGATGCTTTTATCATACCCACTTACAAAGACACTGAGGCCCGGGGAGGTGAAATCACCCAACCAAGTCCACTGAGCCAGCAAGTACAAGAGCCAAAATCAGAACCCGTATTTTCAAGTTCAAACTCTTTAACACAAACTTGCTGAGAGCAAACTATGCTATTTTCTTCCTGAATCTTTCATACAATCCTGTGAGATGGATTTTATCCTCACCTTACAGATTAGGAAACTGAGGTTCAGAGAGGCAAAGTCATCAGACAAAGTCCACGTGCAGTGAGTAAAGGGCTGGAGTCAGAACAGAATTCAAACCTGGGTGGTTCCATGGCTCCAGCCTGCCCTGCATAGCCGTAGAGAGGAAGAGAGGTGTGGTTGTGGTGGGGAGGGGGTGGTTTCTCAAATGACATTGTATGAAGGCTGCCTGAATCAGCAAACCTGGGTTCAAGTCCAGAGCAGGGCACATGGGAGGGGTCGTCTGAAAACTCTACCCACAACTGAAGTCAGGAAGGTTGGAAAAGGCCAGCTCACTGGGTAGGGGAACAGACTGGGAGAGAGAACTGGAAAAGCCCCTACATAGCCCTACTCATGTGAGAGAGGACCCTGGTCAGACAGAGGAACAGGAGGGCAAGTGTGGTCTTCATGAGTGGTTTGAACCATCCCCAGGGTTCTTCCTTAGCAGCTCAGGCCCAGAGGCACCAGATCACTCAGCAGGGAAGTAATGAGGACCAAAGAGGAAGGAGGTTTCTAGGAATCCTTCCAAGCCCAATCAGCGGGACGAATGAACACTCCACGATCCTGTCAGTCAGCATCTCTGATGCTGCAATGGAGGAGGTGTTATGATTTTACCCATTTTACAAATGAGAAAACTGTGAGCTCTTCAGCTCACACACAATCTAGGACAGGGCAGGATCCAGATAGGAATCAGTTTCCAGGGTCCACCACAGAGATGGCCAGGACCAGCTTCTCTGGACTACTTTTTGGGAGAGGAGCTAGGACAATCCTGTGCCCTCCCTGCTCTTCCAGGGGCCCTCAGTGGCTCTGAAGGAAGAGCCATAGGAAGAAAGCTCAGGACTGGGCATCGCTGGTGCCAGGGCAGTGGGCCCCACCTACAAAGCACAGCAGGTTCCGGGGTTCCTGTGCTACTGGGCCCAGCTGGAAGCACTGGGTCCTCTACCCTGTCTGGGCCCATGCTGCTCCTTACAACAACCGTCCTGGAGTTCTAGTCCTCCAGGGGCTCTGCCTCCTTCTCCACCAGCCAGAAGGAGCCTTGTATACCCATATCTCTCTGGGTTTGATTTGAGCAGGCCACTGTCCCTTTCCGAGACTGCTTCCTCATGAAAAAGAATCCATGTGTGTTGAGGGAGGGTACAGGTATACCCAGTCCCCCTATTTGAGACCCAGGTGAGCAGGGACTTGCTGACTGGTCATCCAGAGCCTGGCATGCAGCTGGCACTCCATATTTGCTGAGCGAAGAAATGACCTGGACAACTCCAAGTCTTCTTTCAGGCCTGCAGGGCCACCCTCAGCTCTGGGCCCTGGCCCACTGCCCTCCAACCTGTGCACTTGGGCCACCACCCCAACACGAGGCCCAGTCCCTGCTGAGAAGCCCCCAAAGTGACCTTATCCTCTGCCGTATCAACCACGAGGCCTATTTCATTTGATCTTCCAAAAAAGAATCAGAAAGTCCCTGAGGTGTCCCAGTCCTGCGTTGGGTGACGGGGGCCCCGGAGCAACTCAGACCCGAGCCTTGTTCTTAAAGAAACCAAGAAAACCACCACATCATCAGCGCAGAACAGAACTATCAAGTAACACAGACAACAATAACAAAGCAGCTCTTACCATTACTTCTAACATTCACAGCTGCCTTGCAAGCAGGCATTCTTTCATTCCGGTTTCACAGAGGAAAGGGAGGCTCAAAGGACCAGTAATTTGTCACAATGGTTGACTCTCAAGTTCAAGCTCCTGACCATTAGCCGATACTAACTTCCCATGAGGCAAACTACCTTCATTTTAGCAAAAGGTTAGGAGGAAGTTCCTAGAGCCAGAGATATTTCCTCCCACAATTCCTAATTCCTTAGGCTTCCTCTCTGTAGGTACTCAGAACAGCACTTTCAACCCAACATGCATCTAAGCAAGAACGGCAAACTACATGTCGCCATGCCTATCACTAGTGTCCTTGGCAGACATTGCCAATCAATTGCAGCTCTATTCCCTCTGATTTACAGGTTTGGACTGTTTCTCAATACAAGGCTCCAGGCAGGCAACACTAATCAATCAGGGGTGGCCTTGTTCATCTGCCTATCCACCCCTGCTCTACAGCAAACATCCTTGCTCCCCCCATTCTTATGTCCCTACTCTCCCATTTCCTCAGGCTCAGCCTTTCCTGGCCCCTCTCCAAAGCCACTTCCGCTCCTTCCATTCCAAAGGGCCAAAGCTTGCCAAGGTCACAGATGACCTTTTTGCTGTCAAAATATTCCCCAGTCCTCCCTGACCTCTGAAATGTTTGTCATAGTCTGCATTCTTCCTTCCCTGGCCTGACCCTTCCCCTATTCTATGGCCTCCTGCATGAGGAGGGCCCCAGTAGACTAGTTGCCACTCATCAGCCATGGAGACCCTTTGCCAGAACTCCTCACATGACAGATGATGAAGCTGAGGCCCAGAGAGGGATGGGACTTGTGCAAGATCACACAGCAAGTCAGAGCTTTCTCCCCCTGCGCCCCCACCCCCACCCCAAGCTCCTAATCTACTACAGGCAATTCTCACAATGACTACTGGGGAATGACAGTCTCCTCTCCCACAATATCCCTGCGTGCACAGACAGGCACATGCACACCCAACACAGAACACACACACGGAAGCTCCAACCATGTAGAACTTCTTCCTCCTGATGTAACATTTACTTTCCCACTCCTACGCCTTTGCTCAAGTTCCTTCTACCAGAAATGCCTTTCCCTTCGTTTGATTGAAACCCCTTGCATCCACCCTCATCCAGGAGGCCTTCCTTAAGGGCAAAGGCCTTAATCCAAGAATCCCAGTTCTGACATTGAGTGATCTTGAACGAATCAATTCCCTTCCCTGAGCCTCAGTTCTCTCATCCATACAATGGGGGTAACAACAGTCCCCAGCTCACAGGGCTGCTGTTTCCACCCTCTGGTGAAATAATAATGAAATTATTAAATGTAATGTGCTTAGCAGAGGGCCTGCCCATGGTCATACCTCCTGATGGGGTCTCATCCCTCCTGTCAGTGGGTTGCCTGTGCCTCTCTCGAGCGTGGACTTCCTTCTCCTCCTCCTACAGCCACATCACCCATAGCCAGCAGCTGTCTTCCATCTGCCTTCTTGAAAGACTTCCAGTCATGTCTGTCTCCCTCAGCAACTGGAAACGGTGAACTCCCAGCTAATGTTGCTTGCTCTGCTTCGCCCTTGTCCCCGTTCCCATTACGCTGCCCTCCCAGGCCCAGCAAGATCCTCCTTCCCCTCTAAGGAGGGAACCCTGCTTCGGCTCATGTACTTCTTTTTTTTGAATGTTTATTTTTGAGAGAGAGACACACAGAGCAAAAGCGGGGAAGGGGCAGTGAGACAGGGAGACACAGAATCCGAAGCAGGCTCCAGGCTCTGAGCTGTCAGCACAGAGCCCGATGCGGGGCTTGAACTCATGAACCATGAGATCATGACCTGAGCTGAAGTCTGACGTTCAACCCACTGAGCCACCCAGGCGCCCCCTAGGCTCCTGTCCTTCTAGGTATGACTCATCCTTTCAATATAAGGTCTCCCACACCCTCCCTGAAGAAACCAACACGTAAGAGCACTGGATAAAACAAACACAGAGTTCACGCCTGCTCACCATCCAGAGACTAGAGGCCACATGCTCCTCCCCAGGAAGAGCCTGGGACTTCAGGAAGAACTCCCAGAGGCCCCTGGGCAAATACAGGCCTGAGTCCACAGCCCTGTTCCGGTCCTGGTTATTTTTGGCCCTGTGGTGGGTAATGACTGTGCTATTTTAACTTAGCAATTTTACAGATGACCCTGCTGTCAGAGTTGGCTGGGGATGGACCATATGCCCAGTTTTACTTGCGGCTGCAAACGTGTGCTCTTTCCTCATTAAGGTCCCCTGCCCAGGATTCAGAGCTGGGCGAAGGGACCCTGTGCCCCTTTTGCTGCCCAGGAGACCCAGCCTGGCTGGTGTCTGGAACATCAGAGCTACAGCCAAACCCAGGGGCCATGGGGAAATCTCGAAGGGCCTTGGCCTCCAGCCTCCTCCAGCCTGGTGGGGAGATGGCCTCAGAAGCCACAGAGTGACATCTCAGAAGGGGACTCAAGCTCTGCCATGACCTGGAATGCGGTTGCTTCTCTAGGCCATAGCCTTCTTGTCTGACAAATGGGTTCAGTCCCTCAAGAGCATCATTCAGAAACGGGTTCAGCATGTAAAAAGTGCCAGGCAAATTTCAGAAGTTGTTAAGATTATCCAAAGAAAATTATTAAATGATAATGGCACAAGCTCTCACTTCCTAGGCACCTCCTTAGTCTGTAAGAGAAAAGCACGCTGTCAAGGTTAAAACCATGCGGTCTGGAGATGGGCTGTGGGCTTCAGTCACGCCGCCTCCCTGGTCCTCAGTTTCCTCACTTAAAAACTGGGACAAGAAGCATGTCCACCCCGTGGGGTTGCTGTGAGGATGAAATGAGTTCACATGCCAGGTGGGCTTAGAATCATGCTTGGTACACACTGAGGGCCACTGAAGTGCGAGCTACTGTCATCACCACGGGTCAAGTGCAAAGAGCTTGGATGTGCACATAGCCACCTGCAGTATTTTGTGAGGAGAGGCAAGGATATGCAGGACTCCCACTTCACAGATAAAGCAGCTCTGAGGAGTCTGGCCATGACTCATAATTGACAGAGCTGGTCTTGGCCTCCCACAGTGCTGTCCACCCACTCCTGCAGCCCACCAAGCCCCTCCCCGGGCCACGCAGAGGTCAGAGGGCGGGCATCGTGTCCTGCACGGCTGCCTGGACAGAGTGCCCTTCGGTGGGCAGGGGTGACCTGACTCCTGCAAGGCACACATCCCTCCCTCGGCCACCAGACCTGTGAGAAGCAGGGCCCCAGCCTCCAGTTAAATGTCCCCTGCCCCTGCTGTTCCCTCTGGCTGGAATGCTATCCCCAGATTCCTCCCTCCTGTATTCTCATGCGTGCTCCAAGTCACCGTCTTGGAGAGGCCACCCCTGTCTGCACTAACACCGTCAGGAGCCCCCCTCTACCCCCTCCCTGGGTGCCGTTTCCACACATGTCACCCGACGTGCCACCTCTCTGCCTACGGCTCTCTCTGGCTCCTGGAGGTGCCAATGCCCACGCAGACTGGGGCATGAAGGGCTTCCAGCCCCGGCACCCTGTGCCCACCCCTGCCGGGAACTACCCCTCAGATGGAGTTCCCGAAGAGCACATTCTCCACTGCCTCCCAAAGCTCTCCACAGGATGGCACTCCAGTCACTCACGCTGGTGACTTATCCACCTTTTGGACTCTCTTCTCACTTCTCCTAAAGGTATTTCTTGAGATCTCTTCCCAGATAGATGGCTCGCACTCAGATCCTTCTCTCGGCATCTGCTTTCCAGAAGAAGCGGAGTGGTCATACCAGTCTACGGAAGCTGTCCCCATTTCCGCAGTTCCTCGATCTTTCTTCATAGCGCCACCACTACTTATGACCATACCTCTCGTTTGCACCCTGGTCATTCTGTCTGCCTCCTCCAACAGACGGCAGCACAATGGACCGACAGACTGCCTTATTCACCAGACGCCCCAGTACCTATCAGTGCATGACACATAGTCTGTGACCAATAAGTAATATGACTAGGGGGGTTATTTATAATATCTTTTATTGTAAATATTACAAGTAAGTACGAACAGATCTTCTGTCCCCCACATACTACCATAAACTAGCTTTACTGGAAACTGTGCCGCGTTTGGAGTTCTCTGACAGCTTGGCACAACCCACGAAGAAGCAAGTCTGAGGGTCAGAGGATCTCTCTTGGAAAAAAGGGTATTGTGTGGCCAGGATAAGCCACCTTTCCAGGCAGATGGAAGAAAGGAAAATCCCTGGCCAGGGACTGAGATCAAATATTCAACGCTCCCGAAGAGATGGGAAAAAGGCCATGTGTGGGAGAAGGAGAGTTCTCCTTCAAACTCAGGACTAGTTGGCAGACAGAGGGCCATGAGGTTCACAGAAAAGAAAAAAAAAAAAGCCTGGGGTTTTAGCTTGCTGTGACCTCAAGCAAACTGCCTCCCTTCTTTGGGCTTCAGTTTCTCCACAAATAAAACAATGATCATGCTAATCCCAGCTGAGGATCTTGAGGGGCAGGAGCAAGTCACAGCTGATAGCAGGTGTCAAGTCTATCCTTAACTTCCACTGGCTTCAGTTTGGCCCCAAAAGTCAACCACAGGGCTCTGGCCTTGAGGGATGGGCCCAGGGCCTGTCTGGAACACCCTCCCAGGCCAGGCTACCCCAGCACCTCCGCCCCAGACACACCCCACGGCCTCCCTCTCTACCCTGTGGCCACCACTGTTCTCAGAGACTGTCGGCACAACCTGGGGTGGCACCTGCCCCAGGAGGCACAGTGATAAGACCCCTGGGCTGGGAAATTTGGAGGGCTGCTTCTAGGAAGCTGTGTTGGAGCCTGAGGCTCAGGTTTTTTTTTTTAATCTCTGACAGGGGTGACGGGGGATGTCTGATAAGAATCCCGGCTCTATCACCTGACATGAGCGAATGAAATAACAGAAGCAAAAACACTGTGTAAAACATAAAGTGACAAAAGCAGTTGTTGTTATTTTATTGAATTCTTTTGCCATTCCAGGCAAGCACTATTTCATTTAAGACACACACACACACACACACACACACACACACACACACACCACCTGGGTACTACCGTTATGGACAATTTACAGATAAGGAAACTGACACTTAATAACGGGGGACAGGTGAAGATTCCACCCAGATCATTCTGGGTCCAGAAGGCTCAGAACAGCACTCTGGGGGTCTGCAGGGGACAGGAGTTCTCCTTTCCTTTCCTCTGCAGGTGTAGATGGGCTCTGAGCCCCCAAAACTTATTCCACCAGAGCAACAGTCCTGTTGAGGGCCCACATGACAAGAAAGGCGAGTGTGGGACAGAAGGAAACCACCAATTAGGTGCCAGGAGGAAGCATTATCAATAACTTTCTCAACACCCCTGTCAGGTTAGAATTTTCATCCCCATTTTGCAGGCGAGGAAACGGAGTCAGAAAGGAAAATGACTTGTCCAAGATCAGAGCAGCAGGAAAAACTCTCTTCCACCATCCAAGGTGGCTACCTCTCCCCTTTCCCCAGAATCAAAGACACCTCTAAGTGTTCTTCCCGTAGCAGCACCCCGTCCCTCTCCCATCCCAGGAAAAAAACTGTAGGGTTCCCCCGCTGAAACAAACCATTATTCTCAGAAGTCCTAGTCAAATCCCATAAATATTTAAAGGGGCTGTTTGGGAGGCCAATAACGGTGGGAGAGGGTGCATCCCTGGCCTGGCCCGGACCAACCCTAATGGGTCTCTGACCCTACCCCTACCAGCAGTCACCAGCCCAAGTTCTGAACGCCAGTCTCCGTTTAGGGGGTGGCCACAACTGGAACAGCAGAGTGGGGGCAAGAGGGAGGGGCAGGGCGGGTTCTCTAGGCCCAGACACGCTGGCACTCGTGGTTCGAGGGAACTCGGGCTCCCCTGGCGGAGCCCTGGAAAGAAAAGGAAGCGGGGTGGGGTGCAACTGTACTGTCAGTGGTTTCTAGGTGCAGGGAGAAGCCCAGGTGTTTGACAGGAGGGTGGGAGGGTATGGAAGTCCTGCTTTGGCTCCACATCTACCAGGAAGGCCTGTGTGACCCCAGGCAATCCACGCTCTTTCTCCTGGACAGAAAAGAAGGACTCGGGCTGGGTTTCTCAGGCCTCAGGGGAAGGTGCCAGGTGACGGGTTCCCTGAGAGTAATTCGAGACGAGGAGAGGAGGGGGGACGGCCTCCCAGCCTCCCAGACGCCCCCGAGAGAGGGTGGTGGCGAGCCTGCCATTCGCCTGGGCGCCGCGGGACTCCGGAGGCCCGAGAGGGAAAGTGTGAGAGAAAACAGGTTTCAAAATCAGCCAGAACGTGGGAAGAGGAGGGGACGCAAGGGTCTGGACGGCTCGGTGTGTGCTACGTCCTGAGACCCCAGGCTGAGCCTCGCCCCCAACCTCAAGTAGGTACCTGCGAACCCCCGCTCACACCTGAGTCGGTTTCTGGGCGTCTAAAGACAACCTCAAGGGCTGGACTGCAGGGAGGGGGCACGTGGCCGCCCGCCGGCCGCGCACCGAGCGGCTGGGGCGCAGGGTGCGGGCATCTCCCCTAAGCCCCGGTGCCCACTCCTCCTGCCCCAGGCACCGACGCTGAGCTCCGGTCTCCCCTCAGCTGCCCCGGGCGGCGAGGGGGTCAGGCGCCGGAGGTCGCGCAGGTCTCTTCGCCTCACCTGCGGCCCCTCCGACTGCCGCTTGCACCTGGGGATCCCGAGCTCCGCGCCCCTCCTCCCCAGCCGCACAGAGCGGGCACAGGAGTGGGAGCACAACTTGACCCCGGGCGACCCCCCACCCCCACCCCGCAGGACCCGGCAGGGCCGCAGGGCACCGGGCAGGCAGCGCCTCTGTCCCCGGCACCCGCGGGAGGCCGGTCCGCGCGGCCCGAGCCCCCCTCCCCCCCCCCCCCCCGCCACCCCGGCCCCCGCCCGGCCCGGCGGACGCGCACACACTCACTCCGATGCCGGCCGCCGCCCCCCCAGCTCTGCTTGGCGAGGCTGGGGCTCCGGATCAGCGCCCGCCCCGCGGACTTGAGCGCGTCCATGGCCGCTCCGGCCGCCGCCGCCAAAACTCCGTCAGGGAAAACTTTCCGCCGGGGCCGAGCGGCGCGCGGGCTTCGCGCTCCTCCCCCCGCGGCGCGAGGGCCGCGCAGGCGCCCGACGGGGCGGGGCGATGGTCGGCTAGGCCCCGCCCCTGGGCCCGCCCCCGACGGCTCTGCCTCGCCACGCCTGGCCCGGCTCCTGCTCTCTCCTTCCCGAGGCTGTCCCGGTGAAGGGCGCCATTGAGGTAGGGAGCCTAAAGCCCAAGACGCCCCCTCTTTTCTTCCCTCTTCCAATCCCCTTATTCCTAGGATTTCTAAGCAGCCCAGCTGAAAGGTAGTTGGGGGCCATTTTACAGATGGGTAGATTTAGGGTGGGAAAGAAGAGTCTTGTCCGAGGCTTAGGAGAGTTGGGGTATTAGAACTTTGCTGAGTACTGCGCAGGACTATAAAAGTTTGCCTTAGTAAGACCGGTTGGGGATTTTACTCCTCCAACAGCACCCAGGATGCTCTCTGGCACCACCTGGGCATCTGGGCTGTCCCACCCCACCCCCCAGGTAGTGATACGACCTGGGTGTTACGCTCTGACACTGACTTGCTGTGTTACCTTAGGCAATTTCTATCCCCCCCCCCCCACTATGTCTTCATCTTTATCTGTCAAAGGAAATGGGATCCTATTTCTAGCCATCCTTCCAACCTGGAAGGGCCAGGTGCCGCATGACCTTGACCCAGACCCTGCCATGGTTACTAGGAGGCATTGTGAGGGGAGTGTGGATTCTAGAATTCCTCAAGCACAGATGTTCTAAGGCCAGGATTTAGGATTCTCTCTAGGATCCTTTGCCTTCCCGTTACGCTTTGCGGAAGGGAGTCAAAAGAGAGCACTTGTCTTCATGCCACAGCCTTGCTCCTTCTAGATGGGGATGCTTCAGCAAGGCGAACTTCAGCCTCTAGGACTGCTCCTCGCCCAGAAGACAGGAGTCCTGTTCCTGTGTTGGGGGGGAAATGGGGCTGTGCTATCCCCAGCTGGGTAGTGAGGCCCCACTGACATTCCTCTTTCAGAGTATAAACCAAGTGCTTTTTCAGCCATTCTGTCTCATTCTGTCCCAGGCTCATGGGGATTTGAACCTGGCTTTTCTTCATTTGGTGGTTGTGAACTCACCTTTCCGAGCATCATCTGTAAAAGGGGCAACAACACCCATTCCACAGGGCTGCCGGTAAGAATTAAAAACTTGAGTTGGAAAGGCAGACACCTGTTCTTGAGAACTGACCTATGAAGTTGCCTCCTCCAGAAAGCCTTCCCTGACTGCTATCTAGTAGGCTTCTCCCTTTGGGATCTCACAGGCCTGAGCTCTCAGCATTGCAAGTGTTTCTGCTGCCTGTTTCTACTCTTGTTGCCTCCACTAGACTCTGGATCCTTCAAGGGCAGTGTGTTTTTCGGATTCATTCCTGAATGCCTAGCAAGGGGTCCAAATGGAGTTGGATTACAGTCAGTGTTCCTTCCTGTCTTCTTCTCTCCCTCCCTCTATCTTTTTTACCGTATGAGGCTGTCTTCTCCCCAAAGGGCTGTGGCGATGGGTAGATAGGTCCTTAGGGCAGAGCCCCCCAGCTCTCTTACCCTGAGCCAGCTAGGTTCCGGGGCAGCAGAGAGAGCATTCTGGAGCCTGAAGGAAAAGCAGTCACCCAGGGCTGCCAGGTGAAGGGCAGCTGGTGGTGTCCAGCTGGCAGGGGGCACCATATGGGCCTAGCGAGCAGGCGGGCCTGGGAACGCTGAGACTGCAGGGAAGGCTGTTTCCAGGGCCATCACATCGTCCCGGAGGTGGCTTGCTGGGAGCTGTCAGCCATGAATCCCCCGCAGAGGGGCAGCCGGCTCGTGCCCCTTCTGCCAATCCAGGAACAGAAGCAGAAACAGAAGGTCAGAGCGGCAAGGGGCCTCCTCTGAGGTCACCGTGTCCAAACCCTCATTTCGCAGGTAAGGAGCCTGAGGCCTAGGGAAGGGCAGGGACTTGCCCAAGGACACACAGCAAGCCAGCATCGGAAGCCAAGTCTCTTGCTTCACAGCTTGGATGCTTATAAAAACCGAGAGGGAGCAGAGAAGTCTTGAAAATATACCGGTATTCGAGGAGGGGTTTTAAGGTGATTTTTTTTTATTCTTTTCTTTTTGCTCCTCTGATCTAACTTTGTAAAAATTTTTGCAGTGGTCGTATAGCCTTTAGCAATCAGAAAGAAAAATAGAAGCTCCTGGGTGGCTCAGTCGGTTAAGCATCTGACTCTTGATTTCAGCTCAGGTCACAATGTCCCGATTCCTGGGTTCAAGCCCTGAGTAGGTCTCCACACTGACAGTGTAGCGCCTGCTTGGGATTTTCTCTCCATCTCCCTCTGCCCCTCCCTGGTCACTCTCTGTCTCTCAAAATAAATAAATAAACTTTAAAAAAAAGAGAGAAAGAAAATAAATAAAAGGGAGGGAGAAGCTACCTGTGGTTATAACTGGCTCTTGTCTTTAGGAAAAGGGTGCCAGGATTGTAATCTTACTGTTTTCTCTGCCCTGGGCCCTTTTGGGACCCCAGATGAGATAGTGGGTGCCAGGGGTTGGGAGGGCTCTCAGCTTCTCTCCAGCTATCACTCGGACTTGCACTGGGACCAAGACAGAAGCCTAGCCTACGATCAGGAGCCCCGATTTCCTCCAGTGATCTGTCCTCCCTCCTTGCCTGAGCCAGTCCCTTTACCTGGCTTGGCCTTAGTTTTTCCATCTGTAAAATCGGAGTCTTTACAGCAGAGTGTATTTTCTTTTCCCCCACCAGCAGAGCACAGTAGTTAAACACATGGATACTGGCACCCGGGATCCTGTCTCCCCTGCTTCTTTACTTCGTGACCTTAAGTAAGTCACTTAAATTCCACGGACTTCAGTTTCCTCATCTGTAAAGTGGGGATTATACCTCATGGATTAGTGTAGGGATTAAAAGAGTTAAAGTTTGGAACGTATTTAGAATTATGCCTGGCCTATAATGAGTGCTATATATATTGTGTATTTTAATAAAATCGGAGTCACTCTCCTGACTGGCTAAATAGTAAAGGTGGAATGACTGTTCTTATCATGGTTCTTGACTGGCCCCCAGGGAAGGGAGCCCTCTTGGGTTTGGGACCTGGCCCAGTCTGATCTGCGGGTCGTCCAGCCTCACCCCAGAGCCCCCACCCCCTCTCCCGACTGGAGAGGTAGGACTTCCCCCTCCACCTCAGGCCCAGGTCTGAGACAGCACTCTCCCCAGGAATCGGAGGGAACTTGGGTTACTGATGAGTCAGGAGCCCAGACATTCCTCCTGAGACTTGGTTCTGACTTTTCACCTGACCTGCCTCCTGTGTCCCACTGATCCAACAACTCTAACCAATTTGTTCTGAACCCTTCCCTCCTCAGACCCTTCTCATGATGCTTCCTTTTCCAGAAACATCCAGCCAGATGGCCTCCTCAACTCTCCCAGCCTACCCACCTTTGCCCTGAAAGTCTAGCTGGCCTCCTCCCCAATACCCAGTCGTAGCTACCCACACACTTGTCTTCCCTCACAAGCTTCCTCTTCTCGCGCGCCCACGCTCTCACTCTCTCTCTCTCCCCTAGTCAACTGTTTGACCTTGGAGTTCTACATACTTGGGCTCTGAACCAAATCCTCCAGGGGCGCCTGGGTGGCTCAGTCAGTTGAGCATCCGACTCTTGGTTTCAGCTCAGGTCATGATCTCACGGTTCGTGAGTTTGAGCCCCGCGTCAGGCTCCACGATAAGATTGAGAAGCTTGCTTGGAGATTCTCTCTCTCCCTCTTACTCTCTGGCCCTCCCCCCACTCACTCTCTCTATCAAACAAACAAAAACTTTAAAACCAAATTCTCCATCTATATCTATATCTATATCTATCTATATATGCAATCCTAGCTAATGGGCTTCAGTTTCCTCATCCGTACAGCAGGAATAATACCCACTTTAGAGGGCTTTGTAAGGCTTCTATTGGATAATATGTGGGAAACGCTTGGCCTAGTGCCTGCCATGTGGCAGGTGCTTAGTAAATGGTAACTCTGGTTGTCATTCATGTTTTATGGCTGAACCTGTTTGCTTCCCCCAGCAGCGGGGTATGTCTCAAGCCTGGGGGCTGGAAATCATCATTCACCCCAGGGTTCCCTGGAGCAGCTGACCAGTGCCTGGCACCGAGGCGGTGGCCAGTACGCATCTAAGGACTCGACTTAAGTTCTCTCTTCTGGTGCTCAGCATGTGCCCAGCAAGTGGGTGGCCCTCTGCAGTTGGAGAAGCAGCAGCACCTAAACGCGTTGGGGAAAGTGCTCCTGGGGGACCCCTACCCCCCCAGTCTGCCCCCCCTGGGTAGCACCAGCCGCTGTCTTCTGCTTCCACGGGGAGGTCTTTGCCTATGGAGCTGCTGAGCTAATTAAGAATGACAAAGTACTGTGTAATTGCCAGCAATTGGTGAGTCCCCTGCCTCCTCGTGCCCCTCCCTCCCTTGCCCTCCTTGGCTCTGTCTGGCCTAGAGGTCAGCGCACAGGCACAGAAGCAGGCGGAGTGGCGACACTGAGGACAGACTTGTGTCAGGAGACCCGGAGGCTGGCTGCTTCCGCCAACCTCGGGCGTGGGACCCTGGGCAAGGAAGTTCCCTTCTTACAATGGTGCCATTTCCCCCCACTGCAGGGCTCTTGACCTTGTGTTAAGAGCAGGGACAAGGCTACAGGGCCAGGCTGGAGGGCTCTGCTGAGAGGGTCTGGGCTGCACCTGGCAGGTGGATTGAGGCAGACAGCCTCAATAAGGCAGACAGCCCTGGGTTTAAATCCTAGCCCTGCCTCTCACCAGCTATGTGATCTTGGGCAGGCCACTTTACCTTCTCTGGACGACAGATTCCTCATCTCCAAAATAGCATTTGTTTGGCAGCGCTTCACTCTCACGAGGAGAACCCTTATTTGTCCTAGATGTGTGCCTATAACAGAGACTGCCTGGACCAGCTCTTTTCTATCAAAGTGAACGCAGAAACTGAGGGTTGAAAACTTGTAGCGCAATCCGATAGAGTAATTGTAGGTCTTGAATCTCATAATAAAAACAAATGGCTGGTATTTTTTTTTCATTTTATTTTTCTAGTAATTCATTTTTTCCTTGTACTTTACAAAAGTATTAGTCTGGGACAGATTAGAATTTTTTTCAAAAATGGTCCTTCTCCACAGATGGTTTGAGAAGCATTTGCTCCAGGGCAATTTGTAAAAACGCATATAGTAGCAATCTCGCCGAAATACTTACATAGTTCTCGGATATGGGTCCCAGGACCTTCCACTTCCGTGACCCCCAAGCCTTTAGGATAAAAGACCACATCTCTTAGCCTGGCATTCAAAGCCCCTCTCACTAAAGTCCCACCTACCTTCCCATCTTGCCTGCTTCCCCATGATGTAACCTTGTAATCCAACCGTGTTCTCTCTTCCCCCAAACTTCCCATGCCCTCTTACTCCTCCATGCCTTCTCCTGGGCTTCTCCTCCCATCTGGAATGCCTTTCTTGGCGCCCTAAAACCGGCAAATTCTTATTCATCCTTTAAAGCCCAGACTGAATGTCACCACTCTTGGGAAGCCTTTCCCACTGCCAGCCCTGCACCTGCCCCAGGCATGCAGCATGGTGTGTGGAGGCAGGGCGCTGCAGCGGTTAAGGAACTTGACACAAGCTCGAGGGAGAACGGTGTGGCTTTTGGACGTGACTTTGCCAGCCATGTGATCCCGGGCAGGTGACTTTGTCGAGCTTCGTTTTTCCCATCTGTGTAGTGGGATCGGCTGTGAGGAGCGGAGATGATGGAGAAGTTCCCAGCACCATGACCCATAGGAGGGACTCGAGATATAGCAGCTGTTGTTAGCATCATTTCCCTGGTTGAGAACATCCCAGGTTGTGGTTTTTTTGTTGTTGTTGCTGCCTCCCTACAGACCGGTTGCTCCTTGAGAGCAGGGACACTTGAGTGTGTCTGATGTACCTGGCTGTTTCTCGTGCCCTGCACAGGAGGGTGTGTTTTAGATAAGGGTCTCCGGCTACCGCCCGCCCCATGATGCTAGTGGCTGTGGCTCCCTTGTCAGTGAAGTGCTGATTAATCAGCTCCGTGGAAGAATTAAAAAAAAAAAAAATCCTTGATTTTTTGCCAATTTCCATGCTGTATAAACACCCATCAAGGCCAATTTCAAGTTACCAAAATTTAACAACCAGCTTACAAAGTTCCTGAATATTTTTACAGTCTGCTCTTGTGAGCCCGCCAGCTCCAGCACCTAGCTCCAGCACCCCTCTGGGTGTGACTGCTCTGGGGCCCGTAGCAGGCCGCCTCCTGTCCCCTCTGCCCAGCCAACCCATTGAGGGCCACCCAGGGAAGGGCCATGGGTCACCATGCTCCACACGGAGGTCCTCGCTCATCCCCTCCCCCAAGCCTCCAGCCCCTTTGTTCTCTGTGAAATCCGCCCATCCACCTCCTCCCTCAGCAGGAAGAACTCTCCGGGGGCCTGGGCAAAGGGGGCTCTGCCTGTGCAGCCAGCAGGGGCCTCTGCAATAAAGCTGTCCCCACAGCTGTTGCAGGCTGACGAAGCTAACCTTGGTCACTTTGTCCTTTGGTCCCAGTGGGGAGCGAAGAAAGCTGGTGCACAACCTCCTCTCACCCTCCCCCTCTCCCCTTTTCCTCTGGTTGTGCCAAGCCCCCAAGTCTTTGCCTGTGCAGGTGCCTCCATTTGGAATGCCCTCTCCCTCCCTCCCCACTTTCCACCTCCTTCAACACCCGGCTGCAACATTACTTCAAGAAGTCATTCACCAGCAGAAGGCTCCAGGCCCCTCTGCAGGTGCAGCTGATGCCTGTCTCCTGTGCCCCCTTCGCCAGCTGCTTGCCCAGCTGCCTGCCCCTCCCCCTGCAGCAGAGGTTCCCGTGGGGACATCTGTTTAAGATGCAAACTCCTGGCAACACCCTCTGAACTTTGCTAGCTACTAGCTGCTGGTGGGGCAGGAATCTGTGCCCCAGGACATTTGGATATAGAAGACTGAGAACCTCACTTTGAGAAGCCCTGTCCTAACTCGCCCGGACTGTGGCTGATTCACACTGAGGAACCCCTCACCAGGATCAGATGCTCAATATGCCTCCGTTGGATGGAATCCAACGTCTGCTTCTGAGGCCACCCAGTCTGGAGGGCCCATTCCAGGGGCTCAGCTAAGGGCTGCTCTGTACTCCTCCCCTGGCGGGGCTGAGCACCACGACAGGCAAGCACAGGGCGCCTCCTTTCTGCGAACACTGCTGCTCGGGCTTCGGTCTCCTTACTGTGAAATTGGCAGAGAGAACATCTACCTCTTAGGATGACTGTGACAGTTAAATGAGATGATGCCCGTAGGGTCGTTAGCATGTGCCTGGCACATAGGGAGTGCTCAGAACTGGTCAGCCCTTAGAGTAGAATCCAGATTTCCTGGCCTAGTTTGTAAGGCTGTGTGAGCTGCCTGCTGCCCGCCTTGCCCACCTGTGTCTGAAACATTCTCCCCCCGTGCCCACTGGCCTTCTCTTTGCCTTGCCTCGGATTGGCCAGGCTCATTTGCCAACTCAGGGTTCTTTGGACTGAACTGTCTCTCCCCAACCTCAACTCATAAGTTGAGCCTATTGAAGCCCCCCAGTGTGGTTGTATGTGGACCTAGGGCTTTTAGGGGGCAAGGATGGTTAAGTGAAGTCAAGAGTATGGGGAACTAATCTGATAGGATTGGTGGCCTTATAAGAAGAGGAAAGAGGGGCATCTGGGTGGCTCAGTCAGTTGAGTGTCTGACTCTTGATTTCGGCTCAGGTCGTGATCTCACAGGTTCGTGGGTTCAAGCCCCACGGCGGGCTCTCTGCTGCCAGTGTGGAATCCACTTTGGATTCTCTGCCCCCTCCATCTCTGCCTATCCCCTGCTCTAGCTCTGTCTCTCAAAAAATTAAACATTTTTTAAAAATAGAGGAAAGAAAGAGATCACTTGTAGGTGCTGTGGAAAGGCTATGCAAAGACATAGCAAAAAAGGTTGGCCGTCTGCAAGTCAGGAAGAGAGCACTCACCAGGAACTGAATTGGCGGGCACCTTGATCTTGGACTTCCCATCCTTCAAACCTGGGGAAAAATAATAATAAATTTCCGTTTAAGCCACCCAGTCTGCAATATTCTGTTATGGCAGCCTGAGCTGACTAAAGCACATGCTGTGTCCTCTACTTGGAATGATTTTCCCCGATCTCACGGTGGCTCCTTATGTCGCTCAGATTTCAGCTGAAATGACATGTCAGAGAGGCCCTTCTGTTTTGGTTTATCATCTGTTTCTACCTCACTGGAAAGCTCCACAACAGCTGGAACCTGGTGTCTCCTGCTTCATTAACCCCCTGAGCCTTCACCATAGGTGGTGTACCGGGGGCTGAATAAATATGTTAGAGTGTTACTAAATACCCAGGTTCTGACCACCCAGCCTTAAAGGCTGGTGGTCCAAGCCACCGTCATCCCTCTCCCGGGTTATTGCCGTAGCCCTTGGCTTATTTCCCTGCTTCCTTCAGTCTAGGCTTAACCCAGCAGGAGCCCCTTGGAAACCTAAATCTGATCATGTCACTCCTCTGTAGAAAACCCTTCCTTGGCTCCCCCTTTCTCTCAGACCAAAAGCCCCAATCCCTTAACTGTCCCGCAGGGCCTTGCACAACTGGCCCCTAACCCCTCCACTCCAGCCGCATGGGCCTCTTGGCTGCCCCCTGGATACATTAGGCACGTGCCCAAACCAGGGCCTTCATACGTACTGTTCCCTCTGCCTGTAACACCCTTCCCTCTGAAATCTGAGTGGTTCATTCCTTCTCATTCTTCAAGTCTTTGCTCAGACATCATCTTTTTAACAAAGCCTTCCGGGAACATTTGGTCAGAGTGACAACCTCTCCTCCCTCCAGGGCTGGCTTCTGGGAGCACAGCCAGCACCCCGACTCAGGACCCTATGCTCAGATGGGTCCCACACTTTGCATTTTATGCTCCACTATCACTGTCTCGAAATTCTTAATAATTTTATCTTTGAATTTGTGTTTTGTAAGTGAAGTCTGATGGGACAAGGGGATACGCGCCAGGAACTTGGCCTCAGCTCACATGTGCCACCTGGCCCCCTGCCCATTAGCACCTCCGGCCCCGTTCCGCCTCCCCTCTCTGGCCCTGCTCGAAGACTGTGGCTGTCTTTGGTGGCTGGCAGGACCCCGATCACAGACCCGGGACAGGGGAGGGGAGGTCAGGTGCACACACCCCACGGCATCTTGGGACAGGGCATGGCTATCCCTACCCGGCACTGGCAGCATCATGGCGCGTCCAGTAGGTGACTGGCCAGAGAGGCCACATCTCAGTGGGGGCAAGACCCTGATGCAGGTCCTGAGCACAGCCCAGAATGGAAGCTTTAAGACCTTTGGGGGTTACCCGTTTGCCAAGGGTTGGAAGACTGGCCCCATGGGAAGGAGAGGCCAGGCTTGAGTTCCGTAGGCCCCACCCTCACCTGGGTGCTACCCATCAGTCCTGCATCTGGGGGGAGGGACAATTTGGTGAGGGGAACTTGGCAACGGTCAGGCTCTGGAGAGTGGGTGCCTCCACCATCGTGTGGCAGGGCCCGCGGGTACCCAGGACACTTTTTACCCCAAGGGTATCTCTGTTCCCAGAAGAGCTCACTTAATCTCTAGCTGGGCGGATCAGCTCTTCCTCTCTCCAGTTCTTTCTGTTTGGCCTCTTCTGGCAGGCTTGGGGCACCCTTGGAGACAAGCCATGAAATACAAATTGTGTAATTTCTGTGACTCCACGTACGAGTTAAATGCTCTGATATTTTCATTTCAAAGCTGGCATTGTACAATATAAAGATGAGTGGTAAAACCCATGCTGCTAATTTAAGATTTGTCTTTACTTAGAATGACATTAAACGGCAAATAAAAACACAGTGACAAGTTGAGAGACAGAGAAAGAGAGAGAGGGAGAGAGGAGACTGCAGAAAGAAGGGAAAATTTCCTGTGTACCTTTAACAGCTCTTTTCTCTGCCTTTGGAACAAGGGCCCCGCGTTTTCGTTCTGCGCTGGGCTCTGCAAATTACGCAGTCTGTCTCATCTCCGTCACTCCTGGTCCCATCGTTTTTCGTTTTTATTTTTGTTTTTCTGTTCTTACTGCATCTTGACACTACAGAATTGACTTATTTCTTGTGGTTGTGTTTTACTGTCTGCTTCCCCCACTAGCAGGTGGGGCCCCTGTTTTGTTTTTCCTGTTTGGTTCATGGCTGTATCCCTAGGGTACAGAGGTGCACGGTATACTATCGGTGCTCCATAAATGTGCAGGGAATGTTGAAAAGAAAGGACGTTACCTGGGAAGATTGGAGGCCCATCAGGTTTTCCTTCCCCCTGGCCGTCTGGGCTCCAGGCCCTCCCCAAGGCCATTTTGTCTCTTTTGGCTCAGACAATTCACAGAACTTTGTGGTTCCTGCATTTCCTTTTCAGACCTCAGTGTTTCAGCCTTGGCGTCTTCCTCCAGCCCTAGCACGCCACCGTCAGTGTGAATGGTGGCCGCTCAGCAGGCTGTGAGGAACCCCGCCAGGTGCCTGGACCGCAGGCTTCTCTCCTTCCTGCAGTTCCTTAGGTCATTTCCATCCATTGTCTTTGGCCACAGCTTCTTGAGTTAATCTTTCCACCTGGGGAGGGTTCCCTTGCTGGTTTCCCCATCTGCTCCCAGGTTCAAATCCTTTTTGGCTCCAAATCCCTTCTTGGGGTTTCCATGGCCCTTCCGCCTCTAACAGCCGGGGTGACCTTGGGCAAGCCTCCCACTCTCCTCTGGGGAGGCCCCTGTGAAAGCAGGGGGCCTGCTGTTGCCCTCCCCTCGGGGAAGGCCGGCAGGGTAGGTAAGAGTCCTGTAGAACAGTGGCGGATGGAACGGAGGTTGTTTCTGTTGCTTTTGAGGCTCTGACAGCGCTGAACCCGGATGCCAGGTGACCCCGTTCTTTCCCCTTCCCCTTTGGTTACACAAGAAACCGTCATCATTCGTTTCTGCTGGGAGCACCCCTGGCCGTTCCGTCCTTCCACCAAGCGTGTGATGGGACAGAGCCCGTCGTGTGGGAGGCCCGGACTCCGCTCGCCCTTTCTCCTGGAGAAGATTCTGGTTGTAACTGCTCAGCCAGCCTCTCCCCTTCCTGGCTCTCTTACTTACGGGAAAGCCTACACTGCTCTCCGCTGGGGCAAAGACACCCCAACACAGAACAGCGTAAGGAATATAGAAGTGTCCCGACCTCTCGCACAGCAGGCCCCGTGCGAGGACACCGTCTCTCATACAGGAGGCCCTGGCCATTCAGAGACCCTTCCGCGGTGGGACTCTTCCATCCCATAAGCTTCATCGCCCCCTTTGGGGGTTGTCGCCACGGCTGGCTGCAGCCAAGCAGAGAGGAAAAAGAAGGCACCGGGTGACTTAAGGCCTCGGCCTCAAAGTGGCCTCCCTCGCTTGCATTCACGTTCCGACGGCCGGGACTTAGTCCCGTGGCCACTCCTGCCAGGGAGGCCGGGAAACATCACGTCTAGCAGAGCAGCCACGTGCCAGTGAGGAAGAGGGGGACAGGGTTGGAGGACAACCGGCTGATCCGCTACACCTGCCCTCCCTCTGGAATGTGACTCCGGCTCTTGGACAACCTGGTTTCCAGGTTTTGTATCACAGAAGCAAGAAAATAGGTGGAGAGGGCCTGAAATGGAAAAGAGAGAGAGAAAGGGACGGGGACACGGAGGGAAAAGGATTGTAAGGGTGTTAGAGGGACACAAGTCACAGTTGGCATTATTTTTAAATTACTGTTGCTTAACGGTCTGTGTCTTATTAAGTGCTCTGGCCTCGTGGCACCGAGCCTGGGTCCCCAGGGGTCCCAGGAAATGTGGGTGATGCACGCCCAGCGCACTTAGAATTTACCAGGCCGTGTGCTGAGACTGAGGCCGCGGGACACAGTCTCTGCCCTCTAGGAATCCGCAGTCCAGTGGGGAGGACAGACGCGGGATTAGAGGCGAGCCCAAGCTGCTTGAAAAGACGTGGAGGGAATTAACTCGGCCTTGGCAAGGCGGGGGAGGGGCAGGCAAGAAAGGGCATAAAAGGGACATCTGCTTTAGACTCAGCTCTGCCTGTGCAGAGCACTCAGTCGTCTAACATATTGTACTTGAGCGGTAAAAAGTAAAGGGCAGATGAAGTGAAGACTCAAGAAACTCGGGTCCTGGTGCCCTGCTGTTGTGTCCCAGGGCAAGTGCCTTCCCTCTCACGTCACCTTTGCTTCCTGCTGTCTGCAGGGCCATCACTAGCACATTCCATATCTGGCGGGAGGTACTGAAAGCCTCCGTCACCAGCGGATAAAACACCACCAGGTACCCCCTTTTCCAGGGTGACGCAGGCCCCACGCTCAGACACACAGAGTGGAGACAGGTGGATTTCAGCCACACTTACCCCTTGGCGTCACACCCTTGTTCAGTGCACACCCCACGCAGCTGTGTTTAGGCAACAGCCTTGCTCCTGGGAGATGTTGTAGGATCCCTAAGGGGTAGCTGCTATGAACATTACTCAGAACCCCAGTAATCCCCGGAACATCCTTTCACAAGCAGGTTTTCTTTCTCCCGTGTTCTGCAACAGGTGTGGGACTAGGGTGAGGCAAGTGAGGTACCTTGGACACATAGTTAAGGAGACACTCCCCGTCGGGGTGGCCACTGAGAATGGACGTCTGCATAAATTTTGCACCCTGGGCACCTCACTATCCTCACCCTAGTCCTGGCCCGGCTCTACGGGGGTCCCACAGATCTGGGTGGTGGCGGTGGTGGTGGTGGTAGGGTTTCAAAGGAAGGTGCCAGAAAACCACATCAGACTCGAGGGCAGCTTCCCTGGGCAGTGGGGAGACAGGGAGGGGACTGTACCTGGGAGAAGAAGCACAGGGAAGGTGAACCACGGTCCAGGAAGTAGGGTGCCAGGGAACCTCAACTTTACCTACAACGGTAGGGAGTGAGAGGGAGGCCCAAGTAATGGGTGATTTGAGGGGTTTGTAGGAAAAACTGTGGGGAAGGGGGGGTAGGGAAGAGAGGAGGATGACGGTTCTGGGTCCTGGGCCGCAGGTGACAAGGCAGCTCACACACCCAGGAGGAGGCAGCCTCCGAGGGAGGGTGGCCTCCACCCAGGAGCCCGCCTTCAGGGCCTCCAGCGCCCACCCCGGTGTTGCTCTGCAGGCAGGGAGCCTGAATCTGGATGCTTTGCAGGTCAAGGGCTCAGGCCACCGAGAGTCAGTTTGGGGTGGCTCAGGCCACCGAGGATCAGACAGGTCCGGGCCGGGGTCCTTCCAGCAGGGGAAAGCCAGGACTAAGTCAGCCCGGCCTCCCGGACGCGGAAAACCTCCACCGACTGCTTCCCAGACTCCTAGACATTCCAAACCACTGTCCCTTCTGCCTGTGCTGATGGCCACTCAGTGTTGCTAGAAAAATCACCTCGTCTTTACTGAAATAATTTATTTTCAAAGGAAACTATGTAAACGGAGGACTTGCGTGATTGCCCCAAGTAGAAGCGAAGCAATCTTGTGAGTACAATGGTACTCGAGTAGTGTCCTTAAATTCCAGCTGGATCCCAGCGCCCTGGCCGTTCTCAATCTGAGGGCCGGTCTTTGCGTTCGAAGGGAGGTTAGCAAAGGTCAGAAAGGTCGGAAAGACACACAGCATCCACTGAGACTTTCACGTCAGAAATGGAACCCTTTTCACCCTCTGTGAGTCTGTGTCCTTTAATGTGGCATCTGTGCCCGCCGGCCCCATTTCATGAATGTGTCCCCTTCTCCTCAAACACTGCTCCCAGGGCGTCCTGGACATATGACAGCCAGAGCTACCTCTCGTAGTTGGGGTGGGAGTGGCGGGGACCCCCGGTTCTGTGGGCCTGGGGCGAGAGAGAGGGGGGGACGTGCTCCCAGACAGAGACCAGTGGGAGGAATGGGTGTGCACGAAGGGAAGCTAGTGGGTTTGGCGTTACAGTTTTGTGGTGACAACTGTTTCCCACGACTAAAGCCGTGAGCAAAACAGGAAGTAGCAAGCTGCAGGGACCTTCCTCGTCTGACTTCAGCTTTCCTCTATCCCGCCAGCCCGCTGTCTCCTCCTTGTCCTCATGCACCTGTCTGGTGCGAGGACCTCGGAGAGGCCCCGAGAGTCTCCCAGCCGTTGCCCAGCCCCGCCTCCTGCCCGTGGACGCGCCACCACCATAGGAGGGACGCCGGGTGTACCGTGGGGCACCTGGGTTTTGGGTCCAGCTCTGCCACCATCTCACTGTGTGACATCAGGCAAATCCCTCCCCCCCCCACCCCCGCCCCGCCCCGGACCTGGATTTCCTCATTACTGAATGGAAGGGGCTGGATGGCTGATGGCCAAGGGCTTTTCTATCCCAGGCATCCCATAGGATCCCAGGCACCAGGAGGGCCCGGGGAGACTGGAGAAGGGAGGTCGTCCTGTAGCAGGATGTGACCCCTACACGCACGTGGTGTGGGCATAGTTCTGTCGCTGACAGTGAAAGAGAGCACAGGTCACACGCTGAAGGGCGCCCCGGCCAGGGCGACACATCAGCCCACAGAAATGACAGCCCAGAGATGAGGATTATGATGGGAGCTGGCAGTTTTGGGGTGAAGGTGAACAACCCTGCAGGGGGAGGGGGATTTCCCCATTGTTTATTATTTATCAGCATTATTATCTTTTTAATTTTTTTTTTTAATTTTTTTTTCAACGTTTATTTATTTATTTTTTTGGAACAGAGAGAGACAGAGCATGAACGGGGGAGGGGCAGAGAGAGAGGGAGACACAGAATCAGAAACAGGCTCCAGGCTCTGAGCCATCAGCCCAGAGCCTGACGCGGGGCTCAAACTCACGGACTGCGAGATCATGACCTGGCTGAAGTCGGACGCTCAACCGACTGCGCCACCCAGGCGCCCCTTTAATTTTTTAATAATACTGAGATCCTAATTTTTTTGTAATATTGAGATATAATTCATATAACAAATGTCACCTTTTTAAAAAAAATGTGTTTAATGTTTATTTATTTTTGAGAGAGAGAGAGCACAGGGGAGGGGCAGAGAGAGGGAGACACAGAATCCGAAGCAGGCTCCAGGCTCTGAGCTGTCAGCACAGAGCCGGACGCGGGGCTTGAACTCATGAACCATGAGACCAAGACCTGAGCCGAAGTCGGACGCTCAACTGACTGAGCCACCCAGGTGCCCCTCTCAGGTGCTATTTCAAGAGTTATTCAGCATTATACCAGGTAGCCCCTCGCACCAATCCTTTGAAGTAGGTACTATTCTACGCCACTTTATGCAGACAAGGAAGGAGATGGGCTCCAGGATGTGCCTCCGTGCTGTGGTATCTGCATTCAGACTTGGTGAGGATGGCACCTGGTTGGCTCAGTTGGTTAAGCTTCCGACTTCGGCTCAGGTCATGCTCTCGCGGTCCATGAGTTCAAGCCCCGCATCGGGCTCTGTGCTGACAGCTCGGGGCCTGGGCCTGCTTCCGATTCTGTGTCTCCCTCTCTCTCTGCCTCTCCCCTGCTCGTGCTCTGTTTCTGTCTCTCTCAAAAACAAATAAACATGAAGATAAGAGAGAGACTTGGTGAGGATGTGAATCCCTTCCAGGCCATAGCACTTTATTGCCTGAGCTCTCCTCCAGAGCCTTCTTTTCCTTGGCTACAGGAACAGCAACAATTGAGTTGATAGTTTCTCCTTCAGCCTATGTGCCAGAGTGCCTACCACGGGCAGAGCTCCGACCAAGCCACGAAGGTCAGGGACAGTGACCGAGAGAGCAACCTTTGTTGTCCATAGCCACTGAGATGTGGGGTGATCTGTTTCTGCAGCAGAGCCCAGCCCTCCCCGACTGACCTGGCGTTTCCATGGGCTGGGACCCGAGCAGCCTCTGTGCACAGAAGCAATGCTCGCTCAGACTTGCTTACACACACACATATAGCTTGGGTATATTTTCGAAACAATGAGTTATACACCAAATTGGATAAAAATTGAGGTCAAGCAGTGCTGCTTGAATTTCCAGAGGCTTGGCCTGAACGTTTGGGGAGCTGATTTTCATGAAAATTCTGTCTGCACAGTGGTTGAAGCTTTACTCGGATGAGGCTCTCAATCCTGGATAAGGCTCACCCTTGAGATTGTTTCCAGATGCCTCTCAGACTCCTTGAGAACAACCACTCACCTTGGCGGATAATCAGAGTCAACAATAAGTACACACTGAGAATTTACCAGATACAGCACTGAGCACTTTTCCTATAGTTTAACCGCCTAACCACCCTATGGGATAGGTACTATTATCACCCCCATTTTCCAGATGAGGAAACTGAGGCTCAGAGAGGTAAGAAGTCTTGCCCAAGATCTCAAAACAAGTAGGTGCAAAAAGCAGAGTTTGAACCTAGGTCGGCCTTCTTCTAGAGCTCACATTCAAGTCACGATCTTTTGACCACGAAAGTCATCTTGATGACCCATGACCAACTCAGCATCTACCAGTGTTTCGTGCTGGAATTTACCATCAGATCTTCTACGGGAGATAACACCATAGTATATAGACAGAGCCCAGAGTTAAAGTCAGGAGCCCTGGGTTCAACTTTCAGATCCAGTTTTAGCTTACTCCATGGCTTAGGACAAATTCCTCCCCCTACCCCTGGGCCTCAGTGTTCACATCCGTTAAGTGGGACATTTTATTTTATTATTTTATTTTTCAACGTTTATTTATTTTTGGGACAGAGAGAGACAGAGCATGAACGGGGGAGGGGCAGAGAGAGAGGGAGACACAGAATCGGAAACAGGCTCCAGGCTCTGAGCCATCAGCCCAGAGCCTGACGCGGGGCTCGAACTCACGGACCGCGAGATCGTGACCTGGCTGAAGTCGGACGCTTAACCGACTGCGCCACCCAGGCGCCCCTAAGTGGGACATTTTAACTAAATCAGCAGTTCCAGTGTTAGCTGGACATCTGAACTACCTAAGCTGGTTAAAGATACTGAATCTTCCCAAGATATGCATATTCCCAAGATATGCATTATCAGGTCTGGGAACCCTGAGTTCACAGATGATTTGTACCCAAAGAAAGCACTGGGAACCCAGCCTCTAGGAACCTTCTATAGCTCAGCCTCTGGAAGTTTATGGAGGCAAAAAAGACCACCCCAGTAACCATGCTGGGCAGTCTGAGCCAAAGACCAAAGAAAAACAGTTTCTGGATGGTATGTCGTGGAAGAATCTAGAAGAGAAGGAAATTGGTTGGACTGTGGAAGTTGGGGTGTGGGGGAAGCAGAAGCAGAAGCGGGCTTTGGTTGGTTTTCACGGTTTCATTTTCTCCTCGGTTTTCAGTGAAACTACCCTTCCTGGCCCCCTTGCAGTCAGGAGAGGCAGACCTGGCCGTCGAAGTGGGTAGAAGTGATATGTGTAAAACTTGGGGGAACCTGTGCTCGCTCTCTCTCTCTCTCTCCCCGTCCTGGGGTGAACTTGGACATGAGGCGTCCGCGATGGAAGGAAGGTGCGTTCCAGGGGGAGCAGAACCGCCCCCACTCCACCACCACAGGCAGCAATAAACTTAGATTGTGTTTGTTGAATGACTGCGCTTACGGGGTCACGTTCGTCGTAGCAGCTGGCGGTGCTTCCCCTAATACAGCCTGGAGGAAGCGGCACCAGAGCAGCCTCTGAAAAGGCGAGTAAGGTTTGGCGACGTGGACGGGCGGGAAGGGACGTTCCAGAGGGAAGGGACGGGGGCAGCAAAGGGGTGGGAGCCGGAACAGGACGATGTGTTTGCACCCCGGAGAGAAAGTCAGCGTGATCGGTACTGAGGGCTGCCCTGGGCTCCAACCAGGGGTGTGCTGAATCCAGCCCATCCCGGCTCCGGGCAGCCGATGGTTAGCATCGTTTCCCAGCTCGGTGCTCAGTGACAGCCATCACTGCGGTGGCATGAAATCGGCCATGGTGGGAGTATTTACGCCATGGCAACCGGCAAACACTCTGAGCCAGGGCTCTTTCCTCCTATTGTTATCCAGTTATCAGCATGCTACTGCTTACGGCTCACAAGCAAGTGGACCCTGCCCATCTGAGAGGCCGTGCAAGGACCAAAGACCCTGCCCCCGCTGAGCCCTTTAAGCCTCACGTTCCTCATCCGCAGAATGGGGCGCATCACCCTGCCTCCTCTGCCAGGCTGACCGCGGGCAACAGGAAATGAGATCGTGCACGTGGAGCCCTGCCTGCGTCCCCTCAGGATCGTCGTTCCCGCGCACAGGACAGCCTCTGAGGGCTTTCGCTGGCCGGAGGGGCTGCTCACCCACACGGGCAGGCTGGGGGAGTGCTGGGACCTTGATGTCTGTGGGAGCAGACCTCGGCCAAGGGCGGGTGGGAGCTGAGGGGGTGGGGGTGGGGAAATAGCCCAGCCTTCTCCCCTCTTTCTTGGGACAGACGTGAGGCCCATTCCACCCCATCTCCTGGAAGTCTCCAGAGGGGCGGAGCCTCGGCTGTCCCCGCTGCGGCTCGTTCACCAGCGCGTCCTGACTCTGGGATTCTTCCTTCCCTGCCTCAGTTTCCCCCTTTCCCTACCGGCGCGTCCCGGGATTGTTGCAGGATGCTTTTTTAACCTCAATGCCCAGGATTCGTTGTCTCGCCGCAAAGAATGAAGGGGGGAGGGGGAGCACCGAATAAAACGAGCAGCCGGCAAAAGTTTATCAGAGTATAAGATCAGAAAGCAAGAATAGTAGGAAAGCTCTCTTTCCAGAGAAGGGAGCGAATGCCCGCGACTACAGGGAAGGGTCCTTGTTTGATAAGGTTTTGGTCGCCCCCCCCCTTCCGCCCCCACTCATTTCTTCTCTGGTTTTACCCTTATCGGCGTGGTAACTCTGAATGCCTAGTCATTCCTTTTTGATTGGCTGGTTTCCATCGTATGAGGGGTGGTCTAGGGCCACACCGTCCCTTGTGGGTCATACATTTTATGGTCGACTGCTCATTTTTAGTCAGGTCTTTGGTCAAATTCCTGAGGGGAACCTGAGGGGGAGCAGGCGGTGTCTGTAACATTCTTAAGAGGAACCTTATGCCCCCGGGAGACTGCTGTGGCCAGACGCTCCCAGCCTTGTTTCAAAATATGTGTTTTTCCCCACCCAGGGATCTCACGTCCTAACCTTTCCCTCTCTGCCTGTTTGACCCTCTCTTTCCCTATCATAGGATCACTGCCCAAAGGAACTTCTCTCATCCTTATCTCAGGGTCGGCTTCTGGGGGAACCCAACCAAGATGAGCAGCGACCAGGATCACCTCTGTAAGGGCATGGAGATCACATCTGCCGCTGGCTCCGTCCCTGCGGAAACCCCAGGAGGCAAGCAGCGGGGCGTCATCCGTTCCATTTTGCAGATGGAGACACGGAGGCTCAGAGAAGAGCAGTGATTTGCTCAAGGGCGTACCACCGTCAAGGAGAAGGGTTAGAATGAGGGTGCCCATATCCCAGGGTTTTGGCTTTGACCTGCTCTGGGCTCCTGGAGGGCCCTGAGCTGGCTGGGAGGATGGTCTCTACCCCCTCTGACTCCTGTCCCCTGACAGATGGGGCTGACTCTGGCCGTTACACGGGTCCGGGACTGTGAAGGGCAAATGGACTGGCGGTAGGAATGGTCTGTTATTAAATCCATCCGTCACCCTACAGGACTGACCTCATTCTGTCCTGGGAAAGCCAGTTTTGCCTGGGGGCAGCTTCAAGGGGCGGGGGGATGCTGACCCAGCAGGAAAGGGTAGGTGAGGGCCATGCAAGGCCAGAGTGGCTAGGGCGCCATGAGGTCAGAGACAGCTCCTGGCTATCTGCGTCCCACAGTGTGAGGGCAGCCAGGGGCCCAGGGACAGGCAGAGCCATTGTAATGCCGATGGCCACCGGCACCCCCTGGGGCGGTGGCCTGAAGGGGGGGCCTTTGGGGGGGTGGTCCTGCCTCTAATTCCCCATCACTGCCTCAGCCCACCAGTATCCCAGTATCCCAAACCCCAGAAGATGGGAGTCCGGGGCCATACAGGGGCCGTGACATGAAACTTGGACGTGCCCAAGGGTGCCCACTGGTTCACTATCCAGTGAGGGCACTCGACACATGGCTCGTGTCATCCTCAGGCCGCGGAGGGAATGTCCGGAGGCAGACAGACCCGGGTCAGGTGTGTCTGAGCCCCTCCTCGCCTCGCTAACCTTAGTTTCCACGCTTGTGAACTGTGGTTAGTAGCAACTGCCATCTCTCGAGAGGAATGGGGGACGATTTGATGATAGGTCCTGTGTAAAACTTGCTCAACTCAGAGCCTGGCATATGGGACCCTTATTAAAGTGGCAGCAACAATGATGACATCAGCACCTACGGTGTCCAGGGGGCTGTGCTGAGCACGTTACATGGATTATCTTTTTGTTTTAATGTTTATCTATTGTTCAGAGAGACAGAGAGAGAGGGAGAGAGAATCCCAAGCAGGCTCTGGCCATCCGTGCAGAGCCCGACGTGGGGCCCAATCTCATGAACCGTGAGATCATGACCTGAGCTGAGATCAAGAGTCGGACGCTTAACCGACTGAGCCACCTGGGCGCCCGTTCATGGATTATCTTAATCACGGTCACGCCGAGGGAGAGGGACTATTGTTCGGCCTCCTCTTACAGGTAAGGAAGCCAGAGCTCGGAAGGGTGAAGTCACTGGCCCAAGGTCACACAGCTGCTAGGTGGCAGAGGTGGGATTTGAATCCAAGTCTCTCCGCCCCGAAGGTCTGATGAGCAAACCCCCCTGGGCCTCCCCTTTGTACCCCCAGCCCCAACAAGTGAGGTCAACAACCCACTGGCTCGTTCATCTCATGGGGCCTTTGAGAGAGACTGCCGGGTGAAGGTTTACTGGAGGCCCAGAGAGGTCAAGATACCAGCGGGGGGCTACAGACACGATGGGACCGGAGCTGGGACTGAACCCCAAGCCGTCTGGCTCTCTGGCCGGGCCCTCGTTCAGAAGCCTGGATGTCATCTGCAGCTCTGCTCTGGCCTTGCAACAGCCCTACGCCCACCTCGCCCTCTCCCTTGGAAAGGCTTGGGCCCCGTGGGAGTTCCTGCATTTTTCTTCCCCCGGCCACTGAAGTGTGGGATTGAGGCCACACTTTTCTCTTCCACTGAGAGGTAATTTGCCTGGAACACGTTGAGCACTTAAAAAATTTGGTCACATTGCCACCATCTAGGTTACCATGGTGACCTGACTTTGAATTTTCTTCCCAGGGGGAGTTGGTAATAATTAATACAGCACTCAGCTCTGCTGCCCACAGCGAGTGTGGGGAGCATCACAGAGCTGCCCTGGGACTCACTTCCCCAGGGGAAAGCAGGGTCTCCCCCTCCCAGCAGGGGCCTGGCGTTCCCCAAGGAGACAGGGAGGGGAGAGGACACCCCAACCCTGCCCACCTCTTCAGCAGCCCTGGCTGCCATGTCATGGGAGCCGGACTAGACCTAGACTGGAGAGCTCCCTTTTACCAACGGAATTTGCAGCTCAAGAGAGGAAGTGACTTGTTCAAGGCCACACGACAGGATCCAGGCAGCAGCAGCCTCGGGCTGGAAGGCTGGATTCCCGAACCGTTCGTGGCTGCCAAGGTTGGGGAAGCCCAGCTCTGAAACTCTTCCCTCCCAAGTGCATTTGAGCCATTTGAGAGGGGGGAAGCATGAAGCATTGCCGTCTCTGGAGCCCAAGGCTGGGCCAATGGCCCTTTGCTCGGTCGCTGTCCCTTCAGAGCTAAGTGGATTATAAGACAGTGCAGGGTGTCAGCAACCAGGCTCGGAGAGAGACTGGAAGAGAAAGTGGGTGAACTGGACGGGAAGGGGAACCTGGGAGGTGGCCCCAGGAAGCAAGCGGCCTTGGGCATTTCTGGAAAGGGTCCCCAAGAGGGGTAAGTGCCACGCAGGGGCATTCTGCCTCTCTGCTCCACTCCACCCACTCCTCCCCTTCATTTCTTGGTCCCCACTCACTCCAGCTCTGGATAAAGAGAAAGCCACGGAGTAGAAAGAATAAGAAGTCTCTTGAGTTCCTATTTCTCTGGTGGGGGAACTGAGGCTCATAGGGGCCTTAGAGAGGTCCACAGACCCATAGCCAGTAAGTATTTGAACTCACAGGAGTCCGTAGCGTCTGTGCTCTTTCACTGTGACCACTGGGGTAGGTTCTCTCCCTATCCCCACATCCCCCTGGTGGGCAGGGTGGCGGGCTTAGGGAAGTGTCGGCACCGAAGGAGGAGGAGGAAGTTGACTTCTCCAACTGGAGCAGGCATGGCTCAGGCAAAAAGCTAAGAACTTGGGAGCTTCGACTATGGCAGCCTGGTTGCAGCGAAAGGATAGGGAGAAGGGGTAAGGGGAATGGCTCTGAGATCTCTAGTCACATCCAAAAATCGGGCCCGCAGTGTTATGTTACCTCAAACAAAATAAAACAAACCTGGGACTCTAGCATGCTGCCACCAGGTGGCGGTGTCACTTGGCGGCTCATAACCTTAACTGCCATTAAAATAAAAATTTCACTCATTTTTCAAAAAAAAGATAAAAGTCTAAAGAATTAGATTTGCCATTATTTCACATAATTTTTAACATTTAAAACTGTTTATTTTTTTTTTAATTTTTTTTTCAACGTTTTTTATTTATTTTTGGGACAGAGAGAGACAGAGAGAGACAGAGCATGAACGGGGGAGGGGCAGAGAGAGAGGGAGACACAGAATCGGAAACAGGCTCCAGGCTCCGAGCCATCAGCCCAGAGCCCGACGCGGGGCTCGAACTCACGGACCGCGAGATCGTGACCTGGCTGAAGTCGGACGCTTAACCGACTGTGCCACCCAGCCGCCCCAAAACTGTTTATTTTTGAGAGAGAGAGAGAGAGAGAGAGCGTGTGAGTGGGGGACGGGCAGAGAGAGAGGGGACAGAGGATCCAAAGCAGGCTCCACACTGACAACAGAGAGAGCCCGACACAGGGCTCGAACCCAGGAACTGTGAGATCATGACAAAGCCAAAGTTGGGACGCTTAACTGATTGAGCCACCTAGGAACCCCTCACATAACTTTTAAAAACCAATATAATATTTCAAGAGAAAAACACCTGACCCTACAAGTTGGTTCTTTCCTCCTCGACCTTCAACTTTTATCTATCTACCTACTCTAAGCCCTGGGCTCTCTGGTCATTTATCTTCTCTTTCCTGTCTGACCTGGGTCGACAACTGGAGCCCATCCCTCATGGTTTCATGCCAACGCACCGGAAAGATCAGAGGACATGGGCTCAGCTCCTGTCCCTCGCCTCAATTAGCTCAACTCGGGAGGTGGCCGTTTACACCCCAGGACACCCCACACCCGGACAGCCGACTTTCCATATACCGCGGGATCGCTTCCCGCTGGGTTTTAACTCTTGACTGCCCGCCACACCAGAAGGTTGATTCTCCCAGGCAGAGACCAGAGCCCGTCCATCTGCGTCCCTGCCTCAGATCCTCACCAGACTCCCTGGCACAAGGTGATGGCCAGCAGTCTGTTGAATTCATGAATTCCCGTTTCACCGAGGAGAGAACTGAGGCTCCAGAGGGAAATGAGGAGGATGGGGATGATAATTATAATGATATTTGCTGCGTGTCTACTGTGTGCCAGACGTGTAGTAATTCACTAACTTCCCACGAGAAGTCCAGCAGGTAAAGAATAGTATTACACCCATGTATTAAGGAACCGAGGCTCTTTTGGGACGGGGAGCCGAGAGGAGGTATCCTTCGTCCATCTATTCGTTTATTCGGGAAAAGTTTACCGCAGCCAGATGCCGGGTGTGTCTGGGATCCCTGGTACGTGCTGGTCCTGTGGTCAGTGAGCACCAGGGAAGCACCGCCCTGTGTCCCCTCTTCAGCTCGGCCAGCCCTCACGTGGGGCTCTTCCCGCAGTGCCTCCTGTATGGCCCGCGACAGCGGACCAAAAATGGCTGCTGCCACCTTGAACTTCATACCCTCGCACCCAGGGGCAGTTTGGGTGTGAGAGAAAGGAAGGCTCTTGCCCAGAAGACGGACAACGTTTCTTCGAATCCCTTTGGCCCTCGCTGGGTTGCGTTTCCATCCCTGAACCAGTCAGGGTGACCTGAAGGACGCCTGGGCGGACTGGCTCCGTCCCCAGAAGCGGGGAGGCGTTGATTCCGGCCAGAGTTGCAGGGAGGCGAGTCCCCTGAACAAAAGGCAGGGTCCGGGGGTGGGAAGAAGCAGGTAGATGCTGGAGGTGGCCACACCTGCCCGCTCACTCCTGTTTCCGGAAGCCGAGAACTTGCACAGACCCCCGCCTCACTCTAGGGAACTAACTGCTGGGCCCTCCGAGAGTCAGGGAGCTCCCTGACTCCTCCCGCCCAGCTCCTCCTCTTGTCGGCTGGGAGCTGGAGCCCAGACAGGGCCTCCGTCGGCTGGCCTGCCTGGAGCTGTGGTGACAGTCCACCTAGAAAGGCCCCTCGCCCTCCAGACCCTTCCTTGCATGTGCGTGATGTTCTGATGGGGCTGAATCACACTTCCTCTGCACACCTGGGCACAAAGCCCCTCGCCCCGATGGCTGAAGGAGGAGTCCCAGCTGGGGACCCAGGTGGGGGTCTCAGGGAGGCTGGGAAATTGGGAAGCTTCTCTGCTTCCTGTCTGTGTGACCCTGCCTCGCTGCGCCCCAGTTTCCTCACCCAGAGACGGCCTGAGCAACCGGAGGGATAGGGGAAAGATGGGTTTGGGTCAAATCAGGAATTCAGTTTAAACACCCTGAGTCAGAGATGTCAAGAGGCATCTGGAAATACAAGTCTGGAGCTGAGGAGAGAGGTCTAAACTGGAGATTATGAATGTGGGTGTCATCAGCAAAGAAACAATTTAAAACTCTAAAACCCAGGGAGGTGAGATTGCCGGGGGCGGGGGGGGGAGTGGGAGAGGTGATGCAGGCACGTGTGCATTAGCTCCTGTCCTCCTAGCAACTAACTCCCCTGCCCGCTTCTCGTACTTTCCTCCTGAATCGGTGGTGAGGCAGAGGGAAGGGAGGGGTGAGGTCAAGGGCTAACCAGCCCAGAGTCTGGCAGGGACAAATCCACTGAATCTGGGGACCCTCTGACCTGGGGACCGTTTTCATCATCCCCATTTGGCAGATGAGGAAAGTGAGGCACAGGGAGTTTAGGTGACATGGCCCAATCTCTTTCCAGCAGAAAGCATCCCGGGGTGGGTGGGCAGGTCACGTCAAGCCTCTCTGTTCTCATAGGGATTTGGTTTATTTGCAGTCAGCGCTGCTTAGCAGGCAGAGAGCAGGCTTACTCACAGGGCCTCCCCGGAGAAGCCTGTCTGTATCCACTGTGCCAGCCTACCCTGTGCCCAAAACACACCCCACGCCCCCGTTGGGCCGGTTGCTGTGGTGCTGGACGCATCTGTGGCTTCCCGGGGCAGTGGCTGGAAGGACACGCCGTCAGGAGAGGGAGGGAGCATGTTAGGCGGCCCGTTCCCACCTGGGGGCCCAGATCTAGAGGCCTGGAGGCTGCGACTTGCGTCCCCAAAGCTGTTTCTGGTATTTCAGAAAGGCTGCGCGGGTGACTTAAAAGGTCGAATTCTCTTGCTTTTCGGCTCCACTGGCCACGGCGGTCGATCGGAACTTCTACGGGCTGCATTCTGAACACGCACAACGTTGCCAGTAACAGATTCCTACGTGTAGTCACTTCTGTTTGTTAGCAAAATCCTGAAAACATGGAGCTCATGGGAGACGAGGATCTTCAAGGGGCTGGGGCGGTGGGAAGGCCAGGACCCCACTGCCCTGGGCTCTGGCTACTAGAACGATTGACGTGTGGGCTTCTTGTTCTCCAGCCCCACAGCACCTTGGTTTCTCTTCTGTAACCACGTGTGTGTGTGTGTGTGTGTGTGTGTGTGTGTGTGTGTGTGCGCGCGCGCGCGTGTGCTGGGGGCATAAGCTCTGTCTCCCACGTGGAGCTGAGGGCCCAGCACCTCCTTCCCCGGGCTCCTCTCTGTCCTAGGGATCAGCCAAGGGGAGGGCCTAGGACCCAGGTATGGACTCTTCCTCTGTATTGGTTGGCTTTTGTTCTAGTAACAAATAGCCCCCAGATCTCAGTGGTTTTTTGTTTTTCTTTTTGGCTCGTGGGCATGAGGGTTGACTTTGACCCCACTCAGCTCTCAGCCAGGCATGAGAAATACTGTTCTCCTGGCAGACAGAAGCAAGAGGCTAACCCGAACCACTCAGGTGCATTTAAAATCTCTGCTCAGATTGGGCCCATGTGATGTCCACTCACATTCCACAAGCCAGTTCTGACACCGGGGAGGGTGGAGGTGGAATTCTCTCCATGCGGCTGAAGTGGATAACTGGGGAACAGTGATACAAGTCTACCACAGTCTCCGGACTCTTGCTCAAGACCCATTCACCCCAGGGGCAGGGCCCCTGCCCGAGAGCAGTTTTCTGCCTCCCAGACCCGAAGCTGGCTGACCCCTGTCCCTCCCAGCCGGCTTCTCGGCTTCCTGGACGTGCTCGCCTCCCTTTCCACTCAATTCCCTCTTGGATTTACACTGGCCACACTCTGTTCATATGGCTTGCGATATAAAACACCTCAGATAAGAACACAAAATAACAACAAATTCCAGATGAGGCTAGCAGGGTTTCTTTTTGGAAACCGGAGGGCCAACACTTTAAATTGGTGACGATCGGTGGGATAAATGTGGTTGGCAAGGGGACTCAGGACACGATCTGGGAGGGAAGCCCAGGGGTCACGAGGAAGGAGGGAGCTGACAAGGGTCTGCACAGGGAAGGCAGGAAGACAGACCCCCTTCCCTCACATCTCAACTTGGCCAGCTAAACACTCAAAGACCTGGCCCCAGCTCCTGGCCCCCAGATGCCCAGAACATATCCGCTGAGGCCCTGGCCAGGACAGAGGCTTCCTCTTATACTCAAGTTCATTTCTCAACCTTGGCTGCATAGGAGACATCTCTGGGGAATTAACAACAACAACAACAACAACAACAACAACAGCAACAACAACAACAACGTTGCTCCTCCCCAGATTCCTCCACAGCCTATTAAATCAGGTTTTTTGGGGACCCTGGAGACCAGGGTGTGCAAAGAGCTCCCCGGGTGACTCTAATGAGCAACCAGGGTGGGGACCCGAGGCCCCCTCCAAGCTCCATTGTGCCTGGAGAGGGATGTCAGCCCCTGCGATTTCAGATCTATGGGTATTTCCGCAGAAAAGAAAAAAAAATCTGGATAGTGTGAAACCTTGCCATTTTTATTTTTTTATATAATTTGTTTTAATGTTTATTTATTTTTGAGACAGAGAGAGAGCATGAACGAAGGAGGGTCAGAGAGAGAGGGAGACACAGAATCGGAAGCAGACTCCAGGCTCTGAGCTGTCAGCACAGAGCCCGACGCAGGGCTTGAACTCACGAACCGTGAGATCATGACCTGAGCCGAAGTCGGCCGCTTAACCGACTGAGCCGCCCAGGCGCCCCTCGCCATTTTTAAATGTTAGCTCCAAGTTACTCAACTCTATGCAGGTCAGACAAAATGCGTCTGCAGGCCACTAATTCGGAACCTCTGGGCCATAAACCAAGTGTTAACAGCTCTGGGCTGCTCCCATCTGCTTGGCCGGCAGGAAGCGCTGATGCGTGAGATCAGCAGCACTGGACGTGACCTAGGGCTGTGCTGAGATTGGGCATCAGGCCATGAGCTCTAGCGACAGGTGAATTACAGAGGTGACCGAGCCCTCACACGTCATCATCTACCCCTCGGTCCCCGCTGGGCCTTCCTGAGCATGCGGCCTGCTGTGTTTCCCCCTCAGGTAGCTACCTGGGCAGAACCAACAAGCCGCAGAGTGGGGGGCAAGTTCTGGCTGGGAGTTCTCTTTACCCCAACCCTGTGTTCCCCCTTGGGTTGTTGTTGGCTTTTTTTTTTTTGGTCCTGTTTTTGTTTTTTGAGTTGATGTTTTTTTAGCTTTTAATTACACTTAAACTGTGTTTTTAAAACAATTACTGTTTTTTACCATAAAAGTATTATTACGTTTATTGTAGAACGTTTGGAATATGAAGTAGACAGAAGAAAATGAAAATCATCTATAATCTTAACTGCCCCTTGGGTTCTGAATATGGAATGACTTCAGGACGTTCTGCAAGAAAGTTCTGCAAGAAAGTCCTTCGGGGTGTGGAGGAGGGGGGGGCCAGGAAGTCGTCTTCTTTCCTGGGAACACACTTCCGTTTCCCGAAACCTGGGATATTCAATACCTTCAAAAGGCTTGTCCATCCGAAATCTTCAGGGAAAACTATCTGCTGTCCCGCCGAGCGGCCGGGGGAGGTGAAAAGACTCCCATGTGCCCTCTGGTGGCAGCTGGAGGGGATGGCGTCAGGCCGGGCCGGGGCCCCAGGGCCAGCCCTTGCTCTCAAGTCCGTGGTTCTCAGAGTGGGGTTCCAGGACCCAGCCTCGCTTGGGACCTTGTTAGAAACACACCGTTCCAGGTCCGTTTCCCCGGACCTCCGGAATCAGAACCGCTGGGGGTGGGACCCTGCAATTTGGGTTTTAACAAGCCATTTGGGGGGTTCTGATGAACCCTGAAGTGTGAGAACCACTGTTCTAGGTAAGTACAGGCCTGGGACCGGAGGGCGTGTCAAACAGCGTCGGCCTGTGAGGACAAGCGGGAGGGCAATGCTGACGACGTGCTGGTGCTGCAGGGGCGGGCGCCAGGCCAAACCAGCTCCTAAAGGTCCCTGGCCGCAGGCCGCGTGGCCTCCCTCTCCATCCTAAGGTGCCTGGGGGCAGGCGGGGCTCCCAGAGTGAACAAACCCGTCCAGGCTTCCCCAGTGGGGCTTAAAAGGCCACAACGCACTGTGTGGAACTAGGCCCGGGATTCTTAGGCCAGAGCTCAGAGGTACACTGGCAGGGGTCATTCCAGAAGCTGAGGGAACGTAAGTGCTCCCTCAGGTAAAGGCGGAGGAATGAAAAGCAAGCATTGAGACAGGAACAGAGCAGGGACAAAGGAGCCCGAGAGGAAAGGAGGCCAGCAGCGAAGTGTGGCCTCCTTAGACAGATCGAAGAAGCCCCTCAAAAGTCCTTTTAACCTTCCTGGAGGAAACGCTTTATAGTCCGATCACTGCCAAAATGAAAAACCCACACTGACTCAAGACGCAGCTGTGCCAGAACTGGGGGAAATCGGTCTAAGGCTCCAACTGGGTGACGGATGGATGGGTGGCTGGACGGATGGATGGGCCCAGCAGGTTCCCTGCGGCAAGGTTTCCCTGACGGAGAAGTGAGCGTCCTCTGCGCACTCGGCTGTTTAGGAAATCCCTGCCCCTGGCGAAGTCAAGCAGGCGTTTGTCGAGAAAATCTGACAAGAAAACAAGGATTCGGCAGAAACGAGACACGGGCAGATGTAAGATGTCATGGTAAATTGTCCCATCTTCTAGAAACCGTTCCGTGCACGCTGACATTCTCACGGTACTGTTACAGGGACGCTGTTAAGAGGCGGTCTTTCAGGTTAACACGTCTAACCCATTGATTAGCCTTATTCATTCAACACGCATTTACTGAGCACCTACTATGTAGCAGTCATTGTTCTCGGTCACAGCAGTAAATAAACGGATGAAAACCCTTGCCCGCACAGAGCTTACATCCCGATGGGGGAGGGGAATAATAAACAAAATAAGCAAAATGTATAAAGCTCAGGGCCCATCATCTCCAGCTTACTCATCGACTAGGCTCTTTTCTTTTATATATGTTTATTTTTGATAGCGCGAGAGGGGGAGGGACAGAGAGACAGAGGGACAGAGGATCTGAAGCAGGCGCTGACGGCAGCGAGCCCCATGTGGGGCTCGAACTCACGAACCGCGAGATCATGACTTGAGCCACCCAGGCGCCCCCCCCCCCCATTCCCCGCGCATCTACTAAGCCCTTGACTGAATTTTCAAAGCCTGAGAGTTGGCTTTTTCTGAACTAGAAGAGACAGTGCTTTGGTCTTCAGGTTAGGCTTCTAAACAATTAACACTGCAAAGCGACCAAATCACCTGGAGATTTGTTAAAATGCAGATTCGGCTGGGTGGGGTGGGGTGGGGTGGGGGCTGGGGAGAGCTCCCAGGGTGCTGTGGGGGACGCAGCTGGCCCCAGGAACAGGAATTCTGCCAGCTCCCTGCCCCACCACGACTCCTTGCTGCAGTTCTGGACTTGCAGGGGGAGGCCCTGGGTAGTTCGCAGTTCCCATAGCAACTCCTTCCAGCCAGCAGGGCCAGCAGGGCGACCAGGAACAATACTCCTTCTTAAAGGTGAGGACACCGCACCCACCCCAGAGAGGTTGCGGGAGGTCACGGAACTGGATCCCAGTCTAGAGGGCTTGCCTAAGCCACCGGGCTTTGCGTGGCCTGGGGCAGACGGGGGCCTTTAGAGGGCTTTGCGTGGCCTGGGGCAGACGGGGGCCTTTAGAGAGCGGTGCCCTCGGGCAGGTGCAGCAAGCCTGGGAGGAGGCCAGCTCAGCGGCAAAGAGAGCAACTAGACCAGGCACTTACCGGCTCAGAGGTCCTTGTAGCTGCCACGGGCCGCCTGGAAAACAGTTTACTATGCCCTTCACTGGACTGGCTCCCGGGGGGCTTCCGGTTTACCTCTTCGGCTCCCTCTAGCGTGCTGTGAATTTCGCAAGCAGCAGCCGGATAGCAGCTGTTAGACATGTTCGGCCCTCCCAGGTGGCTTTCGCCACGGCCCCATGAGTACAGCCAGGTGAGGCTGGCGAGCTGGGATGGGAGGAGGAAGGACGATTCCCTCCCCTCAGGCCCCGAGCCCCGAGGAACTGTTCCTTCTCACTTTATAGGATCCCCTGGAAAGACTGTCACAGAGAATGGACGCACGGTGGCTATTTCCTGGTCAGGTTGGAGGATGGCAATAAAGAGAGGTTATTCGGCCAGTCAAAACACACTCAGCCCTGCCCCTTCTGTAAATATTTAACCATCCAGAATGGCAAACACGGCTTTATGGCACGTAACGAATGTTTAGTGTATTCAGAAGCGGAACCCCTTTGTCATGGGCCTAAAACAACAAAGACAACAACTGGAGACTTTCTTGGTGTAAAAGAACGTGCCGGTGAGAATGCCGTGGGCAGACACGTTCCTGCGGGAAGGCGAAGGCCAAGGCCAGGCCAAGGTGCTTCCCCCGAGGAGCTCTGCTCACGGTATGAAGTGTGGTGTATCGGCAAGAGCCTAAGTGGCTGAGACTCAGGAAGGCCATGCAGCAACGGGGACAGAGGGTGAGGTGCCAAGAGCAGAATTTTCCAAAACTGGAGCCAAGATCAGTTGTAACAATGGCCAAGAGAGGAAAGCAGGGACCAAGAGAGGAGGCTGGCTTGTCAGAAGATGAAAACAAAGCTTCTAGAAACAAGGGAGGGTTTAGAAGTGGCTACCTTGGAGGTCAGCGCAGGATCTAGAGCAGATAGGAAACCCAACAGGCTGTCGGTCACAAAGCGGCCCCAAAGATTCTGGAAAACGGGAAGGAAATTTGCTCTCGGTATTTCCTTGCCAACTCCCTTCCAACCCCACCCCTGACTTGCCTTTTCAGGAGAGGAGGGTTGTACCAGAAAACAGGTCAGCCTTGGTTCTCATAGGAAGCCAGGGAGAAAGAAAGTGGGCAGGGATGGACCAGGAAGGAGGGAGGGAGGGAAGGAGGGAGGGAGGGAGGAGGGTGGGAGGGAGAATGAGTATGGATACGTCTTAAATTGGACTAGAACTAAAACCAACTTGAGACCCTGGATGGATTCATCCCAAATCCTGTTTCTGCCCCACCACACGGGGGGCGGGGGGGGGGGGGGGCACTGCCCCCTGACAGGGCCCGGGATGGGGAGAGAGCAAGGGCGACCATCGAAGGCCCATTCAGAACAATCTACCTTGTGGTCCCTCCTGCAAAGTTTACAAAGGCAGAAAACTAGTTTTATCTGTAAGAAAATGTTTTTATTCTTTTGAACCCCACAGGAAAGAAAAAAAAAAAAAAAAGAATGCAGCCAAGACCAAGTGTTTAACGAAAATAGTGTCCCAAAAGGCAGCAAAGTGGGGGAAACCTCAACACAAAGTCAGTGACAATTTTCCATGTTTTTGCACAAGGACGAAAAAAACCTATGACAGTTCTGAGTTAACACTTCCATGGTGACAATTACACAAGATGATTCAAAAATGCAAAGTGGCAGCAACATGCACACCTGGCTAAAGCTAGAAGTTTTTTTTATTTTTTCTTACCCCCAAATAAGATCTGTGATTAAAAGGATGATTCTTTTTAATACTTCGATTTTGCTGACTTGCGCGTCCCACTTAATCTGCTTTAAATATGACGTACATGCCAATTGACAGGAAATTTGAGAAGAACGGTGTCCTTCCAGAATCCATGGCAAGGAAGCAAAACCAATCTATTTGGTTCCTTAATTTTCCTAGTTTCCCAATACAATTTTGCCTCGGCCCTCCCTCTCCCCGGCCCTCCCCCCTCCCCCCTCCCCGGATTCTTAAACACTTCCAAAAGTGGCCAGTGCAAACACTTTTCTACCAGTGTCTAATATACACTTGAAACCGAAATCTTTGTGCAGAGTTTTGAGTTTAAAACTCTTAAAAACAAAAACAAAAACAACAAACCCTCCTTGGCACAAGAGCTGAGGAATAGTCAAGTTTCTTTTAAATCATCCAACACAAGATGATGAAGAGAGGAAAAGCACAGTTAAACGAAAGGAGATTAAAAAACGAAACCCAACAAACCCGAACCCGGAACTGCAGCTTTCCTTGGCTGTCTTTGCAGGTCTGTGGCACACACACACACACGGCCCGGCTCCCCGCCCCCAGGTGCTTGCCTCGAGAAGTCCAGAACACCCGGGTGCTTTCTCTGAGAGGACACGGGATGCAGCCGGGGTGGCGTCCAAGAGCCCAGCTACACGCCAGTTGTACGGCAGGATCCGCAGTGAGCTCGACACAGAGAGAAGACAGATGGCGGGGAAGGGGGAAGATAGTTTACTAAGTCATCAAGTTTCCTCTTGAAATGTCTTTTCCCAAGGCACTGCTAGCGATTTTCTAGGACTGCACACCCGAGGGGGATAGGAGCATTTCAGACTCAACCCCAGGGACGCTCGAGAGCTAAGTCCCATCACCTGGCTCCCCTGGGCTTACGGGACACTCCTGGGGTCGGTCTGCTCCTCGGAGGGGTAATCACCTTTTGTTTTCTGTCATGTCAATAATCATCTTGGGTAATGCAGCTATGAGAGCAAAGCTGTGTGAGGTTATTAACCCTTCCACTCTAAAAAAGAAACGTTTCTGTTAGCATCCCACGTGAATCCAACGTGCAGGTTTTGTTGCTTATTTAAGAACAAAACCGAACAAAAATAAAGGATTGGGAAGCAAAAACCCTGCTTTTGTTTGTTTGTCTGTTTTCTTCAAGAGGAAACTGTAAGAATACATAAAAGGCAAAACGGGCTACTTGAAATCCAAGAATGGTTTTAATGTGTTGGCCGAGAAAAATAAACTGCAAAGTTCTGTGAGGTCTTCTAAAAATTTACAAGAAAAACTGATGGGCAGTTCTAATCAGACTTGGATGTTATCTTTCCCCCCTTTTTAAAAACGACAACATATACAGTCCCACAAAATACAATATAAACTTTTTTTTTTTTTTTTTTTTTTTATCTTGACTGCCAGAGACGCTCCTTTGTGATGCCTTCTGGTAACCAAATGGCTGGGCAAAAGCCACAGCTGGCCTTCATTTCTTCAGGGGCTGGTAAACAGAGGCATTGGGATCAAGTCCAGAGGGGCTGGTCTCCACAAATTTGGAAGAGTAGTGGGGGGAAACGGGGCTCAGGGGGCTGGTCGTGGCGCTGTACGTTATGCTGGGCATGACGGCCATGACTTCGGCTATCTTCTGTTTAAGGTCCTTGATTTCCTGGTCTTTCTGAAGAATTTGTCCTGAAAGAGCAAAGACCCACCGTGAGTGAGAAGGGAGGGTCCCTCTAACACAATGCCCTCGAGGAGGCCCAATCCCAAGTGAGTTCGCCTCCAGCTCTGATGGCTTCTAAGGGTAGGAACTTTTCCTGTTAAGGGCCAAACAGTAAATATTTTAGGCATTGCGAGCCACACACTTTGTTTTGTGTTTTTTTTTTAAGTTGATTTATTTTGAGAGAGAGACAGGGAGCACAGTGGGGGAGGGACAGAGACAGGGAGAGAGAGAATCCGAAGCAGGCTCCGTGCTGTCAGTGTGGAGCCCGACTCGGGACTCGATCTCATGACCTGAGCCGAGTCAAGAGTCAGATGCTCAACTGAGTCACCCAGGCGCTCCCCCCGCCTTTTTCTAACATGCAAAAACCATTCTCAGCCCATGGGGAATACAAGAACAGGTGGCAGGCCAGTCTGGCCTGTGGGCCGTGGTTTTACAGGTGTTTAAAAAGGGATTCTGTTTATGGAGGGGTGACAAGTGACACGTTGAGCCACGTGTGGAGCACGGCAGTCACCCACGGCAGCCGAGAGGGTGCACCACGGCTGCACCTCTTGAGCGGGAATATTTTTCTGGGAGGCTGGACATCTGAGTGTCAGACCGAGGGATACAGAACACCTGAGGCCTGAGAATCCATCACCGCACGCTGGGCCTCCGGGTTCCCCTACAGAAGGCACACGAAGCCCGGCAGCGGCTGCACTGGGGGGGGGTCTAGAGTGACACAGTGTGCTCGTCCCCACCTCTTGGCACTGTGCCGCTCGGCCTGTCGGCCCACTTTGCACCTGCTGGACACTTTCACGTTACCTGACTCGGCCGCCCAGCATCCCCCCTCCCCCCGCTATGCTTAGCTTCTTGACCCAACCAACTCCTGCCTTGGGCCGCTTCCTCTTCTGTGCTTCTCCTGCTCTGTGTTCACTCCTGAGGTTTCACTTCCTCACCAGACTTTCCCTGACCCTCCCCTTAAAATCAGACCCGACCCTGCACGCACCCCCCCAATCCCTGGCTTCTCAACACATCCCATGCTTTCCCTTTTGTCCTTTTCTTCTAATAAGGATAATAATTACAACAGCTAACACACAAGCGCCAGGCACTGTTCTAAGTGCTTACATAGACAAACTCACTTATCACAATGACTCTAGGATGTGGGAATTACCATCATCATCATCATCATCATCCATTTTATAGATGAGGAAACTGAGGCAGAGAGAGGCCGAATGACAGAGCCAGGATTCAACTCTGTGCGGTCTGGCTCCAGTCTGCACTCCCACGTACCACATTCTTTTACCTCCTGTAACTACTCATTTGGGTGATGCTCTGTGCCCGTCATCTCCAGTGGCCTCTGCTCCATGAGGGCAGAAGCTGGGTTTGTCCCTTTGTTCGCTGCCACATCCCTAGTGCCCAGCCCCCCAGAAAGCTCAGGCTCTGCAAGTTATGTCTCCTGCCCAAAGTCATTCCGTGATTAAGAGGTAGAGCGGGATTTTGGGGTGCCTGGGTGGCGCAGTCGGTTAAGCGTCCGACTTCAGCCAGGTCACGATCTCGCGGTGAGTTCGAGCCCCGCATCGGGCTCTGGGCTGATGGCTCGGAGCCTGGAGCCTGTTTCCGATTCTGTGTCTCCCTCTCTCTCTGCCCCTCCCCCGTTCATGCTCTGTCTCTCTCTGTCCCCAAAATAAATAAACGTTGAAAAAAAAAAATTAAAAAAAAAAAAAAAAAGAGGTAGAGCAGGATTTAAACCTGGCACCACTGTTCCAGAGCCCACGCAATTTGCATCACGCTTTGAAGCTCCCTGGTCTACTGCGGGAAGAACGCTCAGGAGTAGCCCTTCAGAACTTCAGAAATTTAAATGCTTTCAAAAAAAAAAAAAGAGGTTGCATTTGAGTTGCACTCATTTTGAGTCCTGCAGAAGGTGGTAATGTATTTGAAATGCAAGAGGGCGCAGTGACATATCTTTAAAAAGCATGTAGTAGAGATGAAAGTCATTTTGGAACTGGGATGAATCAAATGATACAGAAAGTAGGAAGCAGGAAAGCAACAAGGGGTTTGATTTGAATTACAAAGTTGGATCTTATTAGAATATTCTCAGCTTGACAAGGGAGGGAAGTAGTGGGAAGGCCCAGCAAAGAGCAGTAGAAAGGAACTGCTCTGACTTCCTTCGTGGCCCCTCAGCTTCAAGTTCGCATCAAATATCCTCCTTCCCTTTGAACAAAATAAGCCTCAGATGAATAAAATACCTAACGGCATCTGTGAGCTGCTGTATCCTTTTTTTTTCCCCACGCAGATGCAAGTTTGATTTTTTTAATCAGTAACATGCAAACATTCCCAGAGCTTTGAAAAAGGCAGTTCTCTTTGCTTTTTTGTCTCCTTGCAAGAATTCCTGGGCTGACACCGAAGCCCAGTCTGTGCTGGGAAGCCAAACTCCCCTTGGCCATTCAGAGACCAGGTGCTCCCGCACTCCAGGGGGCTGTCCTCCCACAGTGCAAATCAGAGCAACTGAAATGAGGTGGCCCCTTTCGCAGCCAGCTGAGCCAGGAGGGCAAAGGAACCGGTGCGTGGCCAGAAGTTCAGCTTTATTTATTTAAACCAAAAAAAATTTTTTAAGTTTAAGTAATCTCTACAACCCAACGTGGGGCTTGAACACATGACCCGAGATGAAAAGCGGTGTGCTCTTCCAACTGAGCCAGCCAGGCGCCCCAGAAGGTCAGCTTTAGAACAGAATTCCCAGGAACCTTCTTCCTAAATGCTTTTCTCTGAGTCCACAGATTAATAAGCCCGACTCCCAACCTGCCATTCTTCTTGCTCTATCATCTGGGCCATCCCAAGCCCCTCCTACGGCTCCATTAACTTTTCACAACTTGTATATTCCCCCCTGCTCCCGGGGTTTGGGCCCTCTCGCTGGAGATGAGACCCCAAATGCCCCGACTGACGACGATCTCTCACCTGGGTGTCCAGGAAACGACTCCAACTCAGAGCATCTCCAACCAAAGTCACTCTCTCTTCTCGTTCCCTGATTCTGTTCAGTTCTTCTTCTCTGCTCCCAGCAACTTTATCCTCCCACATCCCCCCAGGTGCCTCCACTTTCCTTCCCTCCCTGTCTGGACCACCCTCCCTCCCCCACACTCCCCACCTCTGAGACAAAAGACAGTCACAGCCTCCTAGGGAGTCTACCTGCCTCTCCTCAATCTCACCTTCCAGATCCATCTTTCACATTGCTATTGGAAAGACGTTTCCAAAATAATGGCCAGAACACGTCACCCCGTCCCTCCTGAAGAATCTAGGGAAGACACAGTCTGGTTTGGCTTCATTCACGGTCCCCCTCATCTCCCAAGTCCTCCAGCCTGAGGCCACCGCTCATCTGGACGTTTCTTTCCTTTGCTTGCACGAGCCCCCCAGGTAACAATGTCTTTCCCCTGCCATTCTCTGCCCTCAGAATCCATCCTTCAAAGCCCACTCAATGTCCTCTCCCTCGTGAAGCCACCCCTGATCACTGCTCTGGCCCTTCAAGTCCCCCACCTCTACCCACTGGCAACAGGCCTTTCTGCTGTACACAGGGCCCACAGGGTCCAACCATCTTTGTGATCATACTAATACATCGTTGGCCTTCTGCACATTCATTCCCTCCTGGGGGTAAGTGGAGTCTTCTAGAAACCACATGCAAGTAAAATTACAACAGACTGAAGGTAGAAACAGGGATGAGAACCGAACTATCTTCTACTGAACCAGAAACTAAAGAGATTGGCTCAGAGTAAAACAATGCCATTTTTCCTCATTAAATTTTCTCTGGGGTTTTGGGCAAATATAGTTCTTTCTCATACAAATAAGTTATATGGGGCGCCTGGGTGGCGCCGTCGGTTAAGCGTCTGACTTCAGCCAAGTCACGATCTCGCGGTCCGGGAGTTCGAGCCCTGCGTCAGGCTCTGGGCTGATGGCTCAGAGCCTGGAGCCTGTTTCCGATTCTGTGTCTCCCTCTCTCTCTGCCCCTCCCCCGTTCATGCTCTGTCTCTCTCTGTCCCCAAAATAAATAAACGTTGAAAAAAAAAATTAAAAAAAAACAAATAAGTTATATGTTTATTATGCTATTTGAAAATGAATTAATACATGTTTTAAGTTTTAATTTCTTTTAAACAAATTTTTTTTTAATGTTTATTTATTTTTGAGAGACAGAGACAGAGCACGAGCCGGGAAGGGCAGAGAAAGAGGGAGACACAGAATCCGAAGCAGCCTCCAGGCTCTGAGCTATCGGCACAGGGCCCGAGATGGGGCTTGAGCTCACAGACTGCGAGATCATGACCTGAGCCAAAGTCGGATGCTTCACCGACTGAGCCACCCAGGTGCCCCCAAGTTTCAGTTTCTAATAAGTAAATACTGATTGACATAACCCACTTGAGAAAAATCTCCTTGGGTTACTCAATAATTTTAAGAGTGTCAAGGGGTCCCCAAGACCAAAAAGTTTGAACACCCTAGTAGATCCCCCACCACACCGTGTCTTATCTGTACTCTCTCTCCTTCAGCGTCTCGTACGCATGCTTTGAATGTTCTTTAAGTGCCTGTTGAAATAACCTTCTTCTACTAAGTCAGCTGTTTGATTTTTTTTTTTTTTTCAGTAATCTATGCTGGCTAATTAGTTTCTTGGACAAAATCTAAATTTCTTTTCATCAGGTTGTATCAGGCCTCTGTTCAGAAGCCTTCCAAAGCTCCCCGTGTTACTCAGAGCAAAGTCCCAAGTTCTTTCCAAGGGCTACAAATGTGGCCCGGCCACTCTGACGCCAGCAACCATACCCGCCCCTCAGGCTGTGGCCTATGCTCCTGAGGCCTGAAGTGCTTTTTCCCCGGAGATTTTAGACTTACGTGGTTCCCTCACTCTCTTACTTTCAGCCTCTGCCCAAATGCTACCTCTTCAAAGGATTTTCCACGACCACCGTGTCAAACTAGTGGCCCCACACAGACACACACACTTCTTGCCTGGATACCGCCTCATTTTTATCCCTGCATCCATCAGCACCTGATACGCTCTATGCCTGCTTGTTATTGCCTGTCCCCTTGGGGCGTCTTGCAGTGCCCAGCACACAGTAGGGCCTCAGGAAGTAGCTGTGGAGTGCACGGCCTACTCTCCAGAAGCCGCTCCCAGTGCTCCCTCGTTCGTAACCATGTACAGCCGGCTGCGGCCTGGAACGCGTCAGGCCTTCCTAGCTTCCCTGGCCTCCCTCAAGCTGTTTCTTCTGTTCAGATGCCTCTCTGCCCCTCGCCCTCCTACACTGCTTCGTCACTGAGCTAACCCCTGCTCATCATTCAAAACCCAACTCAGACATCAGCTCCCCTGAGAAACAGCCCTCTAACTCCCAGACTGGCTCAGTCCCTGCCCCTCGGTATGTTCCTACACCACCACCTTTGGGTGACTCCGCAGTTGTCTCTTTCTTCAACAACACCGTGAACTCCTTGAGCACAGAAACTCATCCTCTTCTCTGTGTGCCCTGCACTTGACATACTCTCACCTCAAAATACGTCTGCGGAATGAATTAGTGTGATAATTCCTAGATGTCAAGGTCGGGCACTTACAAACCAAGAAAACTGAATGTCTTTGGTTCTGAGCTCTAAGGGACGTGTGCTGTGTTCCTGTGCATTGTTCGTCACACCACCTCCTCTGGGGCCCGCTGCTCTCCTACCTTGGGCGATCTCGAGCTGTCGCTTGGCGTCCCCCAGTGCAGAGAACAGGTCCAGCTTGATTCTCGTCTCTGCGCTCAGACTGTTCTCCAGGTGCTGTGTTTTGTCTTGCATGGCCGAGAGGGCTGACATTAACACCTCAGTGTCCTTCTCATTTTCCTTATACTTCCGAAGCTCCTATCAACATCATCAAAGCAGCAAGATGTTACAAGATAGTTTTGGCATCGATGTCTACAAATTAGCCTGAAATCACAAATAAAATCCCACTATTACTGACCTGGCCCCTAGAATACAGAATCCGGGTGTTTCATGGGTTAAGAATCTTACCACTTAGAGGGAGTGAAAAGTGTATTTATATGACGATATGACATACAAAACTATCTTAGTAGATGAATTTGATGGCGTTGGGCTGTTTCTAGTAACAGTGGACTCTGTTTCCAAATAAAACACTTTCTTACAAGCCTAACTCAGAACGTACAAAGAACTTTTTCCTTGCCGCCAGTTGCAAATGCTGCTGTAATGCTGTCATCAATTTGCCAAAGTCTACTCTCAATCTGCACTAAAAAGTTATAAAAAATGTTCATTATTTTGATAGGACATACTGCAGAGTAAGCCCACTTAAAACAACTGGTAACGTAGCCAATAAATACATATATTTAAATATAAGTATAAATATACACACATACAGATATTTTAATTTTTTCATTTTAAGAGAAATCCAAACTTCTTACGGAGAATTAGAAATATGTTAAAGTTCAAAGGAGAAAATGAAAATTACTCAAACTCCTGACAGCATAAGAAACTTTATATATTTTTAGTCTTTTAGAAGCATATGTATATCTTTTAGCATAAATGAGATCACACCATATGTAGTTTTGTATAGTTTTTTAAATCAACTGGTTTTTGAAAATGTAATTTTTAACGGCTATATAATACTCTTGTATATGTACCATAATTTATTAAATGAATCTCCCTTTGTTAAGATTTTGTTTTCATTTATATACCACTATGATGAACATCTTTGTTTATCAATCAATGATGAGATTTTAAAATGTTTATCTTAGGCAAGGGTTCTGAAGAGGGAAATACTTAAAAAGTATATGAACTTTTCCAGAAAGTTACACTTCTGCCAGCAATTATGAGGCCTGTTTCTATTACCCTCACCCAGGCTGATATTATCATTTAAAAATTCTTTGCTAATTTCACAAGGGATAAAGAAAATAAAAGCAAAAATGAGCTATTGAGACTACACCAAAATACTTTTGCGAAATGAAAAGGCAACCTACTACATGGAGAAGATATGTGCAAAAGAGATATTAAGGGGTTAATATCCAAAATATATAAAGAACTTCCAGAACTCAAAACCAAAAAAAACCCAATCTGATTAAAAATGGGCAGAGGATCTGAGTAGACATTTTTCCACAGAAGACATAACTACGAAAAGATGTTCAACATCACTAATCGTCAGAAAAAGGCAAAATAACAAAATCACCTTATACCTGTCAGAGAGGCTAGTATCAAAAAGACCAGAAATAACAAATGTCGGTGAGGATGTGGAGAAAAAGGAACCCTTGTGCACTGCTGGTGGGAATGTAAACTGGTTCAGCCAGTATGGAGGTTCCGCAAAATATTAAAAGTAGAAATACCATATGATCCAGTAATTCTACTCCTGGGTGTTTACCCACAGAAAACAAAAACACCAAACATGCACCCCTATGTGTTTTTGTAGCATTATTTACAAGAGCAAAGACATGGAAGCAACCCAAGGGTCCATCAAGAGCTGAGTGGATAAATAAAATGTGATATGTATTTGTACACACACACACAGAGAAGAATATTACTCAGCCATAAAAAAGAACAAGATCTTGCCATTTGGGACAACATGGATGGACCTAGAAGACACTATGCTAAGTGAAATAAGGCAGAGACATACAAGTATCACGTGACGGCACTGATGCAAGGAATCTGAAAAACAAAACAAATGAACAAAGAAACAAACGAAAGCAGAAACAGACCCAAAGATACAGAGAGCTGGTGGTTGCCAGAGTGTAAGGGGATTGTGAGGTGGGCAAAATGGGTGAGGGGTGAAGTGAGAGGTATAGGCTTCTAGTTCAGAATAAATAAGTCACAAGGATAAAAAGGTACAGAATAGGGAATACAGTCGAGGTACTGCAACTACACCCTAGTGTTGTATGGGGACACTTGCATTGAACACAGCATGATGTACAGAGTTGTGTGCAATCACTACGTTGTACACCTGCAACTAAAGTCACATTGTATGCCAAATATAATGCCATTAAAAAAAAAAAAAAAAAAAGAAAGAAACGGGGGCACCCGGGTGGCTCTGTCGGTTCAGCGTCCGACTTTGGCTCAGGTCATGATCTCGCGGTTCGTGAGTTCGAGCCCCGTGTCGGGCTCTGTGCTGACGGCTCGGAGCCTGGAGCCTGTTTCAGATTCTGTGTCTCCCTCTCTCTCTCCCCCTCTCCTGCTCATGCTGTCTCTCTCGCTCTCTCTCAAAAGTAAATAAACATAAAAAAATTAAAAAAATAAAAAGAAATTTCTACAGGAAAGAAATGATATCTAATTTTAATCTATAGGTCTTTGGTGATTGATGAGGCTATATCCTTATGTTCTTTTCAGCCATTTCTTTTTCTTCTGTAAATTATTTGTTCACATCTTTCGCCTATTTTTCCAACTGAGCTTCACTTAACCAATTTTATGAGCTACTTACATATCAAGAGTATTAATTCCTTATATTTGTTGCAATACCTGTACCCCCCTCAATGGATTTTTTTGATTTGTTTTTTTTTGTTTTGTGATTTTTTCCCCATTATTTTCGTTTAGAACATTTTTCCCGGTTTCAAGATCAAATAAATTCTAGTATATTTTCACTCAGTTTAAAACAAAATGCTTCTTTTCACCCCGAATTCAACCCTTCATCTGGAATTTCTTTTTGTGTAGTAGGAGATGAGCTTCTAATTTTTTTTCCTGGTCACTTAACTGTCCCAAAGCCTTTTTCTGACTGATCCTCACTGTCCCATCCATTTGTGCTGCCACTTTTATTACACACTTTGGGCTTGGTCTCCAAGTTGTGTCACCTACTCTAGCGACTTCCCTTTTTTTTTTTTAATTTAAGTTTATTTATTTGAGAGAGAGAGAGAGAGTGTATGCATGTGCAAGTAGGGGAGGGGCAGAGAGAGAGAGAGAGAGAGAGAGAGAGAGAGAATCTCGAGCAGGCTCCTCGCTGTCAGCGCAGAGCTCGATGTGGGGCTCGATCTCACAAACTGTGAAATCACAACCTGAGCTGAAATCAAGAATCGGATGCTTAACCGACTGAGCCACCCAGGGACCCTAACGTTACTTTTTTTTTCTTTAATGTACATTCATTTTTGACAGAGAGAGAGAGAGAGAGAGAGAGAGAGAGAGAGAGAGAGAGACAGCATGAGCGGGGGAGGGGCAGAGAGAGAGGGAGACACAGAATGGGAAGCAGGCTCCAGGCTCTGAGCAGTCAGCACAGAGCCCGACGTGGGGCTCGAACCCACAGACCGCGAGATCGTGACCTGAGCCGAAGTCGGACGCTCCACCGACTGAGCCACCTAGGCGCCCCCAACACTACTTTTAAATGTCCCTTTGCAGAACCGATGCCAAATACTTGGCTAAAGTCCACATGGGTCAGAAAACTGGTTGTGTCCATAGCACTGGCAGCTTTTCCTCTCATGCACTGCTCAGAACTGCAATCTGCAAGGTGCAGAGCCATCCAGTACGGTGAATTCCCTGGTGATGGACAGAGGTTTAGGGCTAAGAAGAGGCAGACACGTTCCAAAGATCACTAGTCTGGCCTATAACCTGAAAGAATGAGATGAATCTACAGGAAGTCAAATTCTGGTATAAACCGTGTCAAAGGACCATCAGCATTCCTGGTTGTGTTAGAATCCAGCTAATTAAATATGACTTGAACGAGCTGCATGAGGCTAGAGCTTCTTTTTGGCCTTCAGAGATTTTCCGAGGTGGTGGGATTTGGCCTTTTATCAAAAGGCACCATCTCCACACTGCAGCAGTGAGCACACAGCTAACGCAGAAGAGGAACCCAAGTACGAGAAAGTCCTCTGTGCCCCCCGTACCTGAACTTTCAGTTCTAGTTCTCTGATCTGGTCTTCTTTCACCTTCATGTCCATCGTGAGCTTCTTGCCCTCTGCTTCTAATTCTCTGATCCGATTCCGTAAGGTTTCGGTGCACTCCCCCCTTTTGAAAAAAAAGAGAAGGAAAGAAAGGGATTTAAAAGACTATCTGGTTTACTTACACTGCAGGACTGATACTTCTCTTCTACTCCGGAGTTTGTCAGGTTTTAGTTTTTGGCTCAGTCTGCTCATTCTCTGTTCCTTGATTGTTTCAACAATGATCTAAAATAATTATCATTAATTGGGTATCTAATATAAGCCAGGCATAAAGTGAGGTACTTTACCCATTCTGCCTTCTTTGCAAGGGCAGGACATATTGTCCCATTTTCCAGATAAGAAAACTGAGACCACACAGATATAATACTAGTCCAACACCACCTCGCTGGTAGCTCTCAGAACTGGGATGAGAAGTGAGGTTTTCCAGCTTCCTAACGCAGCCAGCTTCCACCAGACCACGTGACCTGAGGCGGTGCCCAGGAGCTGAGTAAGAGAGCCCCGGGCAAGTGCTGTCTCCAGCAGGGGGCAGTGAGCTAAAAAGTTTTCACTTTTGAGGGTCTATGCATTGGCAAGTTCACCTTCCTGGAATCATGAAGTTGCCACAGCATCAGGCTGCTTCTCAGGGCCGTAATAAGGACAAACTAAAAAAGGTGATGGCAATGGCCACTCTGAAGCTGATTAAGCATTTACATCACAGACACAGCCAGATGGAGAAAGCAGGTGTCCTGTGCCTACCAAAAAGGAAGGTCCAGCGAGAGACTTACACCTGGAGATTTACTCGGGAATACAGACGGCCTCTACGGAAGGGATGGCAGACAAGGGCCATCTAAGGGGAAGACCAAAGCAAACAGGCTTGACTGGAAGCGAAAGGGAGTCAGGGAAGAGACTGAAACCAAGGTCCTGAGTCTCAGGCATCAGGCACTGAGCAACTTGGTTAAGGGACTGTCATATCCTCCTCAGTGGACTTTTTTTTCAGGGTAGGTGCTGGACGAATTAAGGACAGCACAAGCCACACCAGGTGACTGTTCAGAAAAATCTCCTGCCAGTGTCAGTGCTTCAGAAACTTGGGCTTTTTTCAGAAGTCTGTGCTTACAAATCTTTAAACAAATGAATAAACAAAACCCCCACGTGCTAGGCAGGCTCGTAAAGTGTCTTGTGAGTCTGTATAGACGCTGATGGGCCAAGTGAGCTCAGCTACGTGCACTAGAGAGTCTACTGGGGGTGGCGGGCTCACACAGGAGGAAAGAGTTCTCTCTGGCTATTATTTCCTTAAATGCGAAACGATGGTCCATCAGTTATTCTACAGAGCCCAAGAGAAGGCTTTTAACATGTGTAAGGCAAAGAGCAAAACTTAAGGAAGAACGACAGTAGAGATGTATCACGTAGACACAAATTAGGGTCAAGACTTAAAATGAAATAAATAATAGTTTACCCTCGCTCTGCAACTGTAAACCCATAACTGACCCCTACACACAGATGGAATTCACTAGTCAAAACAGACACAGAAGGGAAAAAGTGATAAAGTGAAGCAGAGCACCCCCTCCCCTCCGCTGCCAGCGCTCTACCCCCGCCCAAGAGTTCTCTAAACGATCTTCTCTCCTTGCTGGAATTCAGGTGGCAATTACATATCAGTTTCTGGAATCCTTACGTCCTTTTCAATGGTGTAGAAGTAGTCCCCAGTTCTCCTCACTCCACAAATTCAATGATATCTAATAGTGACCTAAGTTTCCTTTCATCTTTTCCAGTTCATTTGACAGTTTGCTGATATCCAACAAAGACAGGAGCGATCAGTACAAAGTACTTGGGCAAGCAACATTTTCCCTATCTTCTATTTTAAGATAAAAACTCCAGAAACACACACACCTGAGAGTAGAGAGTAGCGACAGCTCTATAAAGGGAATAAAATCCCAGACTGGAATCTCTCCAAGCGTTTAGTAGTTACTGGCCACACACAAAGTGACTGGAAACCCATTTACAAGCAGCACTTTGCTCCCGGGTGCGGGAACCATGGTGAGTCCCTCCTCCCACTCCATCGATGAGGTCGCCAAAGGACGAAGCTGTTACAAGCCAGTGCGAGTTGCACAGACGGGGCTTGGCCAGTTCATGCAACAGTGCTCGGTGGCCACCTATCCCTGCACGATCGCTCTATTCCAGTCCTGCCCAAGGCCTCAAATCCCCATGCCTGTCTTGCTGCAAGGCAGGCCAACCTCGGAGGAAGCGCTCGGGTGACACAGACATACCTCGACGCAGCAGCAAATGCAACGGCCCGGGCAGCAGTGGCTTCTTCTAACTTCTTCCTTTTTTTCTCCTCCATTAACTGCTTTTCTACAAAACTCCGGGCTTCCTGCTCAGCTTTTAGCTTTTTCTCCAGCTGGCTGATATTCTGCTTGTCTTTTTGCTTCATTTGCACAGCATTATGTAATCTATATGGAAATGATTATCATAGAGTTTTGTAATTAGAAATGCCCACTCGGAACCCTGGAGAAACATGGCTCCTCTTTTGAACAGCAAATCATAAGAGTCAGCTCCCAGAGATCCCAGGAAAAACATAATGTTGTTATTATTTAACAATTCCAAAACATCAACAGAGAGGTTGCCTACCAAGATACAGAGTAAGACCTAGCCTGTTAAGGTAAGTGATCTACAGAAGGTAATCCAGAAAAGAAGCATAAAACAAGTTTCCATCAGAGGGAAAGATAGTTGTAGAACTAAGTCTAGTGCCCCAAAGCACCTTGAAGAAACTTTATCCAGCCCCACTGAAACTGAGGTCAAGGGTGGAAAGGGGAGGTTTTTCTTTGCCTGAATACAGCCTTTCCTTTCCAGCTGTGAGATGTTTTCTGAGGATCCCAAAATAGATCCTGGAGTTAGAGTCACACGGTGCTTCATTTCAGACAGAAATTTTAGCCATAGTCCCTTCCCTGCCTCCCACCACCCCCAGCTTTACCTATCAATATAAGGTGAGTTTATCTCAGTATATCAGTGTAAGGTGAGATGTTCTCCATCCCACATGTGAGCCAGAAGCAATGGAGAAGTTATTTGCTTATAACAAGCTGTAACGCTTGAGTTATGCTGTTCAAAAATGCCGAAGGACTTCTCTTTCAATGGGGAAAGCCCACAGCCTAGAATAGTAATCACTACCCCAGGCACACACTGCAGAGACTGAAGAAAATAAAAAAAAATGACATATTCATATTGAGTCAAGAAGAAGTTCCAGGATGAATCAATGGGAAGCATAAACAAATTCACACAGAAGAGCTGGCTTTTTGCTTGCCTCTTCAAATAAAATCAAGGTTCCATGTCATTTTTGAGTTCCAGAGATGAAGGTAAATAGAGTGCATTATTCCCCTGGAAACTTTCATTCAAAGGAGCAAGATTTTCACATTGTAGCAGAACTACTTCTCGTCACTTTTACTGATATTATCACAAAGGCGCAATAACTATTTTAAACTAAGCGAAGAAGTTATTAAATGAGCAAAAAATAGTAATATTAATAAACTGGTTGCAATGTAGTAAGTTTTTATAGATTTTATACTATGTTGGCTACCTAATACTAAATCGAGCATTTTAAACATTTCATCGAAAACCCCCCTTGCCAGGTCCCTCCGTCATCACAAATCCTGTGCTCCAAGCCACAGACGGTGCGGCCGCCTGGCTCCCGACCGAAGGCCCGCGCGGCGCACGTACTTGTTCTGCAGCAGCTCGTTCTCCTGCCGGAGCTGGCCCATCTCTGAGCGGATCCCTCGCTCGGTGCTGGAGAGGGAGCTGATCTGGCTGCGGAGCTCCTGTTCCACTTGTCTGCTGGCCTGCAGATCAGCCTTTAACTTTTTAATATCTTGTTCCAGCCTAGGAGAGGGAGAAATGTGGCATTTTCATCGCGGAAAGGACACACACGGGCCTCTGCGGGAGAGCCTGGCTCAAGTCCCAGACCGCCGGGCACAGGGCAGAAGACCCCTCCCTTCGGTGGCTCCTGCCAGCACCGGGATGCCTGCCTGCGACAGGCTTTCTATGGAGTGCTTCTTTCTGCCTGGGCCCCCGCCTCTTCCCACCACCAGAGAGTAACTGTGGGTTTCCTCCAAACGTTTGTGAACACGGACAGGTGAGGTGCTTGTGAGTTCCTGAGCTGCTAACGAAGGAGGAAGGAAAGACAGAGGGAGGGTGGCTGAAGGCTTGGGTTCCCCCGCAACCCTTCCCCCTGCAACACCCACACACCCTGGTGAATTTCCTTTGCCCCTCAGCAAGGGGGATGTATTAGTAACAACCAGCTTATGACCCACCTGCCCTGGTATATTCTGATAGAGCAGAATTTACCGTCTGAGACTCCCTCCCACCACGGGCCTAGAGGAGTGTCTAAGACAACCTCTGAAATTACTCGCGTCTTTGCTAAATGATGTTCACACTTCCGGTGACTATGACAGCAGGACTCACAAGACTCAACAACAACGAAAAAAAGAACAAATGACATGCTCTGAGAATCATAAGCAAACTCCATCAGTGAACTGAAGCCTATCTTCTCTCTTCAGTTTCTTACGTTGGCTCCATCTGTTTTCTTTAATACAGTAATAGCTTCGCTTTAAGCGATACGTCTTGGGGAACTCTTATATGCACACGTAGGACTGAAAAGCGTCAACAGAAAGTATAAAATCAGGATTCTTTCTTCATGAGAGGGCTTTATAATTTCACTAGGGGCCAATAAGCAGCTACTTAAAGTGATTAAACACTTAACGCAAGGAAGGCCGTGATTAAATATATGCGAGAAGGAATGATAACTAAAATTTAATGAGAACTTACGCGCCAGGCATTGTTCTACAGGCTTTAATGCTACGAACTCATTTAGTACACACAACTGTGGGCTAAGGGTAGATTATGACTCCCATTTTTACGGATGAAGAAGTCTAGATTCAGGAAAGGTTCCAGCCCACGGTTATGCAGGCTCCAGAGCCCATTCTCTCCTTCAGCAGGCTGAGCTGTGGCTCTGTCATCTCCCCGTGGTATGGGTGCAAGTGCCACAGGAGCGCTGACAAGAGAAGATGAGAACCAGGTTGGGCCTCGAAGGCTGGGCAGGATCTAGAGAAGTAGAAGAGGGGAAGGGGGCATTCTAAACAAGGGGAAAACATACTCAAAAGTAAGGACGGTCACAGATGCTTGGGGACGGAACGAGCCTGACCTCTGAGGAAAGCCTGGACTCTGGGAAGAAGTGAGAAAGGGCAGAAAGGGTCTGGTGGATGGGACTGTGGAGGGTGGCACTGAAGGTCAGGCCGAGGTTGGCCGCCATGTGGGACTGAGAGGGTATCCTTTCTGACAAACAGGCGGGCAAAAGTCAGTCTGCTACGATGAGACCCTTGTGCATTTCACTGATCTGATATTCCAACAGAACCGAGATTTCCGGATGGCAGTGGTGATCTCTCCCCGGAACGGCTGGCCCCACAGACGAAGTCCTTACAGCCATGTTTTGTTAAGCACTAAGTCCCCAGGGCCCGCCACAGTGATCAGCACGTACTAAACATATGTTGCCTGGCCTCCCTTAGAAAACCAAAGAGCAGCTTTATTTACCGATCTACCTTTCGTCACCTGAAACAAAATCTCAAAAGCAAAAAAGTCGTAAGCCATCGATGGCCACTGCCCAGGAACAGTAGCCTGTCCCCCTGCCCTGTGTCCCGGAAGAGACTTGAGACCCAGTATTCCAGAACACTGCTGGATCTCCTGACACAGCTCACTCCCCAGGGAAGGGGTCACAAGTCGACATCACGCCATACTTTCCCTACTGCCAGGGTTATTCCAGATGAATGTCCTCCCAGAACTGCTCTAAACAATTACAGACTGGCATTTGTATCAACCCGACACCATCCTTCATTCACCCGAAGCAACCCAAAGCAGGTCAATGCTGTCAGGTTATCCCCATTAAGAAGTTTGGCTGAAAAACATGCTAGGTTATTCATCTTTCCGGAGAAGTCCATTTCAAAGTCTGAGGACTGCATTTTTAGTAGAAAGGGTGAGTTTTAAGAGAAGCATAGAGGCTTAGCGTGGTTTACTAATGGGGTTGAGGATCAGGATTCTAGATTCAGCGCTGGTACCAACTCCGCAACCCTGGGCAAGGCATGTAACCTTCCAGGACTCAGTTTCCCTATCTTGGGCTAATGACCTCTAAAGTCCCTCCCAGCTTGGTCTAGGATTTCTAGGCCTGACACACTTACCGCTGGCTGCTGATCTGCTTCTTCAGATTAGCAACCTGAGCTGTATCATATGCAGAGGCACAGGAATCAAGTTCCACACAACCAGCCGCAGTTGGGAATGAAAGAAAAATTAAATCTGCTGAGCCTAGCTGTCAATAATTTTGCAGTTTTCACTTTTTTGCATCTTTAATCTCTGAAGGCCAATTTCCCTATCCTGAACTAAGAATAACGACAATATTCTGAATGGAAATTTAGAGTTCCTTGAAATATGTAAAAACTCGGAGAGTTAATGTAATCACGAGAACAAAAAAGCAAAATATCTTAAGCGTAACTTCCGGAGACCATAGAACCCTGAACAACAATATATTTTCTTATGTATAATTATGAAATTTTGTCAAAGACAATGCAATAAAAATAGAACAGTGTGGCTACGAGGGTTACGAAAATTCATAAATAGTATACTTGGGATTTGTGCACGTTTGCAGATGTGTGTTGTACTTCAATAAAGTTTATTTATTTTTAAAATAAAATCACCTAATATTACAAGACAGAGAAGTGAAATTAAAATGCTTCAGGATTTTCAGGGCGCCTAGGTGGCTCAGTCAGTTAAGTGTCCGACTCTGGATTTCAGCTCAGGTCATGATCTTACAGTTTGTGAATTCAAGCCCCACATTGGACTCCACGCTGACAGCACAGAGCCTGCTTGGGATTCTCTCTCCCCCTCTCTTTCTGCCCCTCCTCTGCTTCTGCTCTCTCAAAATAAATAAATAAACTTAAAAAAATGCTTCAGGGGGCTCCTGGGTGGCTCAGTCGGTTAAGCGGCCGACTTTGGCTCAGGTCATGATCTCGCGGTCCGTGAGTTCGAGCCCCGCGTCGGGCTCTGTGCTGACAGCTCAGAGCCTGGAGCCTGCTTCAGATTCTGTGTCTCCCTCTCTCTCTGCCCCTCCCCCACTCATGCTCTGTCTCCCTCTGTCTCAAAAATCAATAAACATTAAAAAAAAATTCTTTTAATAAAAAAAAATGCCTCAGGATTTTCATAACTGCCCTTAATTTTGTAAAATTCTGAACTGCTATTCTCCAAACAGCTACAGCAAACCTGTGAGCTGACACCAGCATTCCCAGTTTAAGAAACGCCGATCTGTATGAACACCGCGTGATGCGCAAGATACCTTAAAGTGCTAAATGGAAAACTCTCAGGAATTTTTAAAACTTACGAGGGGAAATTTTTCATTGTCTCTCAGAGAAAGCGTTAATCTAACCTTGAATGTTATACATATATAGTGAACATTCAAGGTTAAATTAACGCTTTCTTGGGGTGCCTTGGTGGCTCAGTCGGTTAAGTGACCGGCTCTTGGTTTCGGCTCAAGTCATGATCTTGGGGTTTCGTGGGTTCGAGCCCCATGTTGGGCTGTGCACTGGCAGCACAGAGACCTCTTGGGATTCTCTCCCCCTCCCTCTCTCTGCATGTCCCCCACTCATGCAATCTCTCTCTCAAACTAAATAAATAAACTTAAAAAAAAAAACCGATGCTTTTCCTGAGAGACAATTACATATATGTGTATATATAAAAATATATATAAATATAAAAATATATATATACATATGTGTGTATATATATATGTGTATATATGTGTGTGTGTATATATATGTATATATGTATATATACACATATACGTATATATATGTATATATGTATATATACACATATACGTATATATATGTATATATGTATATATACACATATACGTATATATATGTATATATGTATGTGTGTGTGTATATATATATATATATATATATATATATATATATATGTATGTATTTTCTTAAGTAGGCTTTACACCCAGTGCAGAGTCCAATGCAGGGCTTGAACTCATGACTCAGAGATCAAGACTTGAGCTGTGATCAAGAGTCAGATGCTTAACCTACTGAGCCACCCAGGTGCCCCAAATGTTCACTGTATTTTATTTCATTTTTAAATATTCACTATATTTCATTTATTTATTTAAATGTTAATTTATTTTTGAGAGACAGAGAGCATGCACACGCGCACAAGCAGGGGAGGGAGGGGCAGAAAGAGGCGGGGACAGAGGGTCAAAAGCGGGTTCCATGCTGTCAGCACAGAGCCCAACACCGGGCTCAAACTCACGAACTGCAAGATCATGACCTGAGCTAAAGTCAGATGTTTAACCGACTGAGCCACCCAGGTGCCCCTAAATGTTCACTATATTTTAAATCTTTACTGAGGTAGGTGGTAATTTACAATCCCTTATTAGGTTTATTTTTTATTGCAAAAGTGACACCCAGGCAATAGTAAGAACCGCATATAAGAGAAAAGCACAAATCTAGAATAAAAAGGTAAATAATCTTAGTTCTCTCGTCCAGACGGAACCATTCACTGTTCACATTTGGTTTACTTCCGTTCTGTGTGTTTCTCTTTTCTCTTTCTTCATGCACGTTGATATTGTTTCATGCTGGTGAGAGAGTACCACACACATATCTTAAGTGCCTTCCCACACCATTAGGAATTTTGCATAAACAATTTACCTGCTGCATAATGTACCATTGTATGGATGCACTAAACGTTCCTATTTTCTAAGATATATCTCAATTTTTGAGAACTAGTAAACTGTGAACTAGAACTAGTTTCTGTGAACTGGTAAACTGAACTGAATCAAGCCAGTCAAAGCGCCAGGGACATTCAGCAGACAAATACCTGCTACTTGCCTTAATGGTATGCTTAACCCTTTGGTGCTGAAGGCCAAAAGTTCCTGGGTAAAATGCAGATATGTAATTTATTGGTGTGAAGTCCAAGAGGTACTGATTAAATGGGGTTAGAGGTTAATGCTAAATCTTCAAATGCATTCATGGGATTTTACGAAAATGTCAATAGCTGCCACCTGAATTAGAAGCAAGTGGTCAGGAGGAAAATGAGGCAGAAGTAACAGTTTGTAACCCTTAAAACGGATTTCTGTAAATAGGGATCGAAAGAAAGCTGGAAAAAGAAACAATGCATCCAAAAACTCAGGCCGTTTTATCAGAGCTAAATTCTACTCTCTTCCCTATACGACAAGACGATTAAGATATAAAAGGGAACTTTACTCTAGACCTGCAATCTCACCCCCCCACCCCAAAAAAAAACCAAAAAGAAAAAAAAAATTGGGCCAGACAGATCTTAACAAAACTTTGGTAAATGCTCAGGCAGGAAATAAACGCACTTCCTGCTTGCCCAACTCCTGTGGCCCCACTTGCCACCCTTGCGAGGTCTGCCCAGTGAGGTCCCCACGTGGGAGACAGACTGCAGCATGGCAAAGGTCTAGAGTCTATGCGTCTAGAGTCTAGAGCCTAACTATGTCCACTTGTGCCCAATTAGCCAAGCCAGGGTTCGAATCAACTCAAAATGTTACCTATCAGGTCCAGACACCTTTCCAGGCCACTTTTACCGATGATTTAAAAAAAAAAAATTTTTTTTAACGTTTATTTATTTTTGAGAAGAGAGAGACAGAGCATGAGCGGGGGAGGAGAGAGAAAGAGGGAGACAACAGAATCTGAAACAGGCTCCAGGCTCTGAGCGGTCAGCACAGAGCCCGACGCGGGGCTCGAACTCCCGGACCGCGAGATCATGGCCTGAGCCGAGGTCGGCCGCTTAACCGACTGAGCCACCCAGGCGTCCCACGGATGATTCTAAAAGATGGCACCCAACCTGTAACCTGTGAAGCCACCTCTGACCTCCGGCAGCTACCTCCCTCCCAGCCACAGCGGGGGTTGTTCAGAGCAGCGCCCCTTCAGGACGTCACTCCGATGGGCAGGCCGCCTTCAAAGCACAGCTGCCGGGTAAGGATCCCTCTTACCCACTCCAGACCCTAACTCGATCGATTTTCTCTCTCGTCCCACTCAACTAAGGTAAGCCGTAATATAAATGGCTGGTAGTTATTAAGAGGAAAGATTTACATTTTAATAAGGGGTAATCTTCTAGCCGACCAAAAGAATGAGGCTCAAACATGAGTCTGTCAGGCAGGCTAAGTAGGAAAAATATCTCTGAGGATCTTGAAGTACATCTGGTAGTAAAACAAAGTATGGGATTCAAGTGTCAGCTTTTAGTTGAAAGCGGTTTTGTGTTTAAGTATGTGAAAAGGTAGGGAGATATTTGTGTCTAAATGTGTATAATCCTTAGCTTCTGTGAACTACTTGAATTACCGCCCACAGTACTATGACTTCATTGAAGGTTTAAAAGTCTCCAGTGGGCACTGACAAGAACTTCAGGGTTTTTATAAACCCAGAGGCGTTATGAGACCTAACGGAGAGCTCAGAGAAACTTAAGGCTTTGGGGCGGTAAATTTCCCTAGGAAGTAAGTCCTGCAAAAAAAGGAGATCTTTTCTCAGCCAGGATTTCACCCAGGGATGAGTAGCTATATCCACTATGAGTCACAGTCTATACCCACTCCAGAAAACTACCTGAGTGTATACTTCTAGGGCTGCTGGTTTGACCCCATGAGCCCATCAGGAAGGTGAGAGGCTCTCTCAGCTCTGTTGGTTAGCCCTGAACGCTAAAGAGCTGGTGACAGAGAGGCTACAGGCTCTGCAACACAACACAGAACTAGAAATAACAAGTGTCAACAGGGATGTGGAGAGAAGGGAGTCCTCCTGCACTGGTGCTGGGAATGTAAATTGGGGCAGCCACTCTGGAAAGTAGTATGGAGCCTCCTCAAAAAGCTAATAATAGAAGTGCCATACAATCAGGGTGCCTGGGTGGCTCAGTCGGTTAAGCGTCCGACTTCGGCTCAGGTCACGATCTCACAGTTCGTGCGTTCGAGCCCCGCGTCGGGCTCTGTGCTGACAGCTCAGAGCCGGGAACCTGCTTCGGATTCTATCTCCCTCTCTCGCTGCCCCTTCCCTGCTCACGCTCTGTGTCTTTCTCTCTCAAAAAAAAATAAATAAAAGATCGAAAAAAAATTTTTTAAGGAAAAAAAAAAGTACCAGTAATTCCACTTCTGGGTATTCACCCAAAGAAAACGAAAATCTAATCTGAAAAATATATGCACCCTATGTTTCCTGCAGTGTTATTTACAATAGCCAAGACATGAAAGCAACCTAAATGTCCATCCGTAGATGAATGGATAAAGATGTGGTATATACACACAATGGAATATTACTCAGCCATAAAAAAGAATGAGATGGGATCTTGCCATTCATGGCAACATGGATGGACCTAGTTACGTTAAGTGGAATAAGCCAGAAAAAGACAACTACCGTATGATTTCACTTATACGTGGGATCTAAAAAAACAAATGAACAACAACAAAAAAGAGAGAAACGGACTCATAATCCAGAGAACAAACTGGTGGTTGCCAAAGGGAAGAGGGAGAGGTGAAATGGGTGAAGGGGATGAAGAGGTTCACTCTTCCAGTTACGAAATAAGTAAGTCATGGGGATAAAAAGTACAGCATAGGGAATACAGTCAATAATATAATACACTTATCATGGTGAGCATTTCATAATGTATATAATTGTTGAATCACTTACATTGTATGCCTGAGACTCTAATTCAATATTATGTCAACCACACTTCAAAAAAAACCCCACTTACAACATGGCTTGCTCTGTAAGAAAAGGGGCTTCAGAAGATTGTCTCCAAATCATGCAGCCGAGTGGCTGAGAGATAGGTGCTTCTAACAACCTCATGGCACCAGCCAAAATTACCCACTCCTGGTTTCCAGACATCTTCTGCCTTTAATTATACCAGCCCTTGGGGAGGAATGGCCTCCAATTTTCAAATCTCACTCTTCAAGGCCCAGTTAAAAAATAAAGACAAAACAAAGCAAGCTCTCCAGCACAAGGTGCAGATCTCCAGGGCCCAAAGTCCTCTCTCTCCCCCCGATATGTGAAAGCCTTTACTGTGGGTGATCCTTGTTGGGCACTAAGCTGTTGCCCTGTGCTGTTTTTTAATTTGTTCTGGTGTTTAATATTTTCCTGTGTATGTATCTTTTTCTCCAAAGACTATATATTCTTTGAAGCCAGGGGCTGAACGTGCTATAAAATTAGAAGCCGGAACTGTAGTTCTTTTTTTTATTAACTTTTTTTTAATCCTTATTTATTTTTGAGGGAGAGAGACAGTGTAAGCAGGGGAGGGGCAGAGAGAGGAGACACAGAATCCACAAAGCAGGCTCCAGGCTCTGAGCTGTCAGCATGGAGCCCAACACGGGGCTCGAACCCACAAGCTGTGAGATCATGACCTGAACCGAAATCGGACGCTTAACTGACCGAGCCACCCAGGCACCCGTGGAACTGTATTTCTATTTTTTAACAATTAAAAAAATATTTCTTATTTTTGAGAGGGAGAGAGAGAGACGGCGAGAGCAGGGGAGGGGCAGAGAGAGGGAGACACAGAATTCAAAGCAGGCTCCAGGCTCTGAGCTGACAGCAGCGTGCCCGATGTGGGGCTTGAACTCACGAACTGTGAGATCATGACCTGAGCCAAAGTCAGATGGATGCTCAACCGACTGAGCCACCCAGGCACCCCTGGAACTGTATTTCTAAAGTTTCTTCCAGTCCTTATAGGCCACTGTCTCTAACCCTCACAGTGCTTAGAACAGGGTCAGCCCTGGCAACATTCTACCTACAGCAGGCCGTCAGAGTTTTCGGTTAATAGTGGCTGAAGGAGACAGGGGTAAATGGGCGTTTGCTTATGAAGAAGGCAGGTGTACATGAAAAGAATAAATGAAGGCCAACTGCTTCATCTTGTTAAGGACCTAATTCCATTAGGAGATCCCCTGTTACACATTAATCATACAAGACAAGACTTGTTTAGGACCATACAGCTGTCTATGAGGAACACTGAGCTCATACGTTAAAGCTCTGTCTCCAGAAGAACCAGTACTCACCCTCTCCACCATCTCCTTCCCTTCCCCCTTTCCAGGTCATTCTCGCTGACAGGACGGGCAGCACGGGACAGGCACACACAAGCCTGAATGCACTTCATCTTCAGTAAGGCCTACGATGCTGACTTGAAGTTGCTCCCACATGTCCTGTAGATCACAGCTTTGGATACAGTGACCTGAAGCTGCCTCGGGTCTCACGGTGGTTACTACCATTGCTTACCAGGCACAGATATCCCAAAACACGCAACAGACTGATGATTACTAAGTAAAACCGTTATTACAAAGTACTTAACGTCTCTGCTCCCTAATCTGTCAAATGCAAAAGGTAAACACATTCATTGTCCTCAAGAATGCAAAGAGAGAAAAGGAATCCTAGAGGCATTCACGGAACTGGTCCTATAGGGAAACAGGGGAACTGACTTCTTGAAACACTTCAAGAATAAAGCTGTGAGTGCTACAACTAGTATTTTGAATAAGGTCCTTCAAGGATGTGGTCAGATTTGATAGTTTGTATCAAAAGCCTTTAAAATGTTCATCTCATTCTCTGACATTTATCCGGAGGAGAACCGGAGATCCACACGAAGACTTCCATAAAAGTGTGTTTGTTGCAGCATTACTTCGAACAAGAAAAAAAAAACAAAAAACAGAAACACTTAAATATTCAACAGAAGACTGACTAAATAAATTGTATATTCATGTGTCTGACTGACATGCAGCCAGTAAGAAACCGTTAAGGAAGAATATTTGAGGACGCAGTAGAATGCTCACGATGTAGTCAGTGAAAAAGACAAGTTACAAAATATTTTACATAGGGGCACCTGGGCGGCTCAGTCGGTTAAGCGTCCAACTTTGGCTCAGGTCATGATCTCACGGTTCGTGGGTTCGAGCCCCGCATCGGGCTCTGTGCTGACAGCTCGGAGCCTGGAGCCTGCTTCGGATTCTATGTCTCCCTCTCTCTCTGCCCCTCCCCTGCTCATACTTTGTCTCTCTCTCTGAAGAATAAACAAATATTAAAAAAAAATTAAACAGAACAAAATATTACACATAGTATGAGCTCTGTTTGTAAAAATAATATGTATGCACTAACATATATGCATGCAAGAGAAAAAAGACTGACAGGATATTATATGAAGATAGTGGCTATCTCTTCTTGATCTTCAAAGTTAGATACAATCAACATACAGAACTTATTTTTATTTTAAGTTTATTTATTTTTGAGAGAGAGAGAGAGAGAGGGAGTGAGCGGGGGAGGGGCAGAGAGAGAGGGAGACCCAGAATCCAAAGCAGGCCCCAGACTCCGAGCTGTCAGCACAGAGCCCGACGCGGGCCGGAACCCACGAACCGTGGAGAGCATGACCTGAGCCGAAGTTGGACACTCATCTGACTGAGCCACCCAGGAGGCCCCGGAACTTACTTTTAACATTTTAATTATTATTTTATGATTGGGCGAAACTTATTTTAAAAGAGGAGGCTACGATGAGATTGTCACCTCACACCTTTTAGAATGGCTAAAATCCACACAGGAGACAACAGGTGGCGGCGAGGATGTGGAGAAACCCTCTTGCACTGTTGGTGTAGTGCAGCCGCTCTGGAAATCAGTACGGATTCCTCACAAAGTTAAAAACAGAACTCCCCTACGTTCCAGCAATTGTATTACTAGGTATTTACCCAAAGGATACAAAAATACTAATTCAAAGGGATACGCGCGCCCTGATGCTTCCAGCAGCATTATCTACAATAGCCACACTATGGAAACAGTCCACGTGTCCGTCAATTGATGAATCGGTAAAGAAGATGAGGTGTGTATGTGGCAGACCACTCAGCCATAAAAAAGACTGACATCTTGCCACGTGCAACGCCATGGATGGAGCGAGAGAGTATTCTGCTAAGTAAAACCAGTCAGAGAAAGACAAATACCATGTGACTTCACTCACGTGGAATTTAAAAAATGAAACAAATGGGGGCGCCTGGGTGGCGCAGTCGGTTAAGCGTCCGACTTCAGCCAGGTCACGATCTCGCGGTCCGTGAGTTCGAGCCCCGCGTCGGGCTCTGGGCTGATGGCTCAGAGCCTGGAGCCTGTTTCCGATTCTGTGTCTCCTTCTCTCTCTGCCCTTCCCCCGTTCATGCTCTGTCTCTCTCTGTCTCAAAAATAAATAAACGTTGAAAAAAAAAAAAATTAAAAAAAAAAAAAATTAAAAAAAAAAATGAAACAAATGGGCAAAGGACGGGGGAAAGAGAGGTAAACCAGGAAAGAGACTCTTGACTATAACAGAACAAACTGATGGTTACAAGAAGGAAGGGGGACAGGGGACAGGTTGAACAGGCGATGGGGATTAAGGAGTCTACTGGTCATGGTGAGCACTGGGTCTTGTACGGGAGTGTTGAGTCTATACAGTATACCTAAAACTAACATTATGGTGTATGTTAACTAAATGGAATTTAAATGAAAACTTAAAAAAAAAAAAAAGAGGAGGCTATTAATCTGCTTTCCACGGCTTTTCAATGTTCACTGTTACTCTTAGATTTGTCCATGTCACAGGCCAGTTTCAGAATAATCTGAAAGCCTTAGGGAAAGTCCAACTCTTCTACTTTATAAACTTTTTAGGTCACTCCCAAAAAAGGGGAATTTAAGCTTCTGGAGTAGAGAATGCCTCACTTCCTGAATCGACATCAACTACTTCCCATTCATCAATTGCTATCAAAACAATAGTTTTTCTAAATCTAGACTCTGGAACTGCAGTTTATTGCCCTGGTCTGGCTCCCTCTAGAAAGGCAAGAGCAGACATCGTTCTGACATCAGGCTTCAAAGTATACACACATCATAAGGGATGGTGCTGGGAGGCCAGATTCTAAACCAGCTGGCCCGTGAAGTCTGAATAACCAGCATCCCCGTCCCAAATTTTGATGTATTTTATGCTCTAAGGACATGGGAGAGAAACATGTTGGCGTGGGAGAAGTCACCAGTTCTAGGCCCAGGAGGGCTAAGCAGCTCTCTGTACCGTATGGTTGGAGGAACACCGGACACCCAAACCACCCTCATCACAAGGCCGGCTGTCCCTTCTCCTTCTAAGTGCTCCGAAAGCCTCACAGTCAGCTGTGGGCATTTGACTGTGAAGGGGATGGTCTCTGGGGTGGAGGGAGACACTGTCAACAGGTGCATGTTTTCCAAGAATGCCAAGAACTGAAGGAGAGGATAAAGCAAAAAGTTCCCATTCATACGTGGCAAATGAGTTCATGGGATTTACCAGATACTCCGTAACAGAAAAATCCTTCCTATAGGAGTCAAGTTTTGATTGGTAGGGCCAGAGGGGTGGGAGGGAACAAAATACAAGAATAACAGGAAGGGTCAGGTGCAGAGGCTGCAAACTGGTAAGCCAATCTGGCCCATAAACATGTTTTGTTTGACCCTCCCTGACTTCAAAACTGGGAGATTTGACATAGATATCTATCTTTGGCATCTCTTCAAAATCTCAGAAGATTTAGCAACACCCGCCCTGCAATCCCCCACAGCAACAATCGGCTGTCCCGCAGGAAGGGAACGTGCAGTCCCCCATGGTGACAATCAGCTGTCCCGCAGGAAGGGTACGTGCATCCTGACTCCCAGGGGCCAGGCGCAGTAGTGAATGCAAATGGTGCCAACCCCAGCCTGTGCTGTGCCCTGTCCTGCTCCCAGCTCTAGGGCCAGGGGGAGAGTAAGGGCAACGGTCTTTTCCAATTCATTACTCTGTTTCTTTTGCAAGCCTGGAACAACACTGGGCCAAGGGAGTTGTGAAATGCACCTTATGAGAGAGAAGAGCTGTCATTCTTCCCATAAAAGAGAAACCAAAACTTATTCTAACCCCGAGAGCCCCAGCTGGCTGGAAAAAAGGTCTCAGACATTTGCAAAGATTGAAGTATGCCCACACTGGCTGTCAAAGGACTCAAATAGCTAGTTTCTAAATGATGGCGTGAGTAACATTTAAAGAATATAGTTCCTTTTCCTTGGAGTACGTCCCCTTCAGGGAATCCACCACTAATCCCCTTAGCTGGAAATCTCAATTCATTATGTGCCAGCAGGGGTACTGACTCAGAATTTAACACAAAGTTTAATAGTAGTTCCTTCTGAATTCTAGGGAGGGAAACTTTCCAATTGTCTAACTAGAAATCCCTGTTTTGTTAGAATAAACTCTTAGTACTCAACAGAAAAATATTTCCAGTGTGGACTCCCTACAGCAAATAATTTGTGTCATTTCGTAATTTATTTATCTGTACAACATAATTATCTTCTTTGGTTACCTGGATGTGAAGGCAGTAGGCAAATTGGTGGCGTAAAGTCACTGATGCCTAGTTTCTCCCGAGCTACATGGTTTTCAAGTCATACGCTAGCCCTGTTTAAGTATAAAATTATCATGCTCCTATTACTACATTCGTATCTCAGAATATGATAGTTTTAAATAACTGCAGTGGTTAAAATCAACTCAAACTATACTGTGGATTAATGCAAACAGAGCCAACCAAATAAAACCTGTAGGTACCGTAAATATTATGAGCATGGCAGAAAGTGGAAATCAGTCACGTCTGCTCAGAGGCAATGCTACAGAAACATGAATCAAAAACATTTTCCCACAGAGACAGAAAACACACACACCAAATTTACTAAATAGAACTATGGCTCTACTACTTATTTTTTCCACTTAATCATTTCCAAATAATTCGGCAGCCGCTGAATTCGACATATTTAATCTAGTTGGAACCTCTAACTGCCCAGTTTGCATCATCTTTATTCTAAAATTTCACACAGTTTTACCAAATTCTACCTCTGGGCTAGAAATAATACTGTTACAAATAAATTACTCTGTGTACCTATAGAAGCAGAAAGGTCTGCTTTGGTAGCCAGCACTCCCTGGGGAGGGTAGCAAGCAAGTCATTTTGCAGCCACGGTTTGTTAGCTCTGCGGTGTGCAGGGGCCACCCGTAGGGGATGCAGCCGGGGTAAAGTCCCAGGGCCCAAGCCCCAGATTTTCTTCCGCAAACTGTTTCTGGCACCCAGCAAAATGTATTCAGATGCAAAAGAGAACAAATGTTATCATTCTCCCTCTAGCACCAGAGATGATATATAAACAGTCAACACATTTTCTTTTTTAATGTTTATTTATTTTGTGGGTGGGGGAAAGAGAGAGAGAGAGAAGGAGAGACAGAGAGAGACAGAGAGAGAGAGAGAATACTCCAAGCAGGTTCCAAGCTGTCAGGGCAAAGCCCAACACGGGGCTCAAATGCACAAACCGTGAGATCATGACCTGAGCTGAAATCGAGAGTCAAACGCTTAACCGACTGAGCCACCCAGGTGCCTCGAGTCAACACATTTTCTAACCTGGGGGATTTCCTTGGAGCAGAAACGTGGGATCTGAGCTCCCTATCCAGCTACCACACAGACAAAGAGCATGGCCAGGGCTGGCAGGGGAGAGGGCAAGACTCACCAGGAGAGATGAATAAGCAGCAAACTGAGATCTCCTCCAAGTTCTTGGCCGAGGCGTGGCTTGTGCCTAGATTCCCTGGCCCTGAAGCACAACCGACCCGCTGCCAGAGCAAATGGCTTTTTCGAGAGGAGTCCCTTGGATGAGTTTTCTCCCCTTGTCCCTGGTAACTTCCAGAAATTCTTGAACCTCCTGAATATCCTTAGAAAATAGTACTGACAGAGTACTAAATTGCAAAACTTCCTAGGAAATACCAAGGAAAGGGGCTTAGAGTGGAAAGTATTTCTATTTTTTAGAAATAAGCTTGTTAACAACCTACTCACGAGCAACAAATAGTGGGACACTGAATGTTCGGTGCTTGGCCTGTCTAATGTAATATGTAACTTTTCTTACTTCAAAAGCCTCTCTGAGCCACACTGCCACTCAACTTTGAACTGCACTGCACTGCGATGACTGAGGCTCATCTTCCTCCCCGCCTCTTTCTAGCATTTTCTCTGCACGAAGGGAACGCTCATTCAACAGGTATTTGTTGAGTATCTACTCTGTGTACCATGGCAGGTAAGAGAAAAGGAGGTCCCCGGCCTCACTGAGCTTAGGTTCTATCCTGGGTATTAACAAGCCCGTGTAAAAATTCAAACTCCACAGAAATAGACAATGTAAATAGAAAGTAAATATCCCCTACAATCAACTACAATTGACCATCTGGTATGTGTTATTTCAAGTAATTTTCTGTGTATCTGAGAACCATATCCACCCATATTTTATAATGGCCTCATAAATGCAATGTTTTGCTACTTCCTCCCCTTTAACAATCAATCTTGGAGGCTTTCCATTACTCGCTTTGAAGATGGGTTTCCACCTTTCAAGAGAACCCTCTGTAACCTATCTCACCCAAACCCCTGTGATTCCCCACTGAGGACTCTTCAGGCCTTGGGGGGAGGGCTAGATTAGTCCATACAAGTGCCATCCCCCCCTGGGGCACCTGTCCAAGGGGATGCTCATAGGCTCTACCTCCTGAATCCACTGCTCTTAGTCCTTCCCCACGGTCAGGTCTCAGCTTTGGACTGTATTATGGCTTTGTGCCTACAATCTTGGCTTCAATGCACTGAATCTTCTTCCTCACTTTCTGTTACAACTTGGAACCATCCACCAAGTTCCTTGTCTTTCCTGGCCTCTGGAGCTAGGAGCCAGCCCCACCCACTTCTAACCCTGAGATGGGCAAACACCCGGACAGCTTCCTACAAGGGATGGGAAAGACGGACAGTTGTAAGAAGAACTGGCGTCTCTCTGTTCTTCTGGGACATGGCATCTGCCCTTGTCCCTAACTTTCCTTGTTGCTTTGAAAAGCTTCTCTGAGACGACAAAATACGAGTTTCTTGGAGTCTCTCTTCGCTTAGCTCTTTTTCAGTTATTCACACCAGGTCATACTGAACCCACTGATGATTAAAAACCAGAATCTAAAAACATGGCCCTTTCTTTTCAAAGGATATGTAATTTTTAGTTGTGCACGGACATCTCAAAATGTGGGGTAATGCAAAATGGGAAGTCCTGTAAACCGGTCTCCTGTCGTTTTTCCCCACAGAGCAAGACCACACTAAGAAGGCTTATGTAAGTCAGAGGTTCTACAACAATCTCAAATGCTGGTATTTGGAAGACAAGATTAAATTCAGAAGTACAGAGGCACGTGGGTGGCTCTGTCAGTTGAGCGTCTGACTCTTGATTTCAGCTCAGGTCATGATTCCAGGGTCACGGGATCAAGCCCCACGTCAGGCTCCACACTGAGCATGGAACCTGCTTATTATTCTCTTTCTCTCTCCCTCTGCCCCCACCCCCCGGCCCCACACACTCTCTCTCTGAAATAAAAAGAAAAAAAATGTTTTAAAGTACAACAGATTGTAAACTGCTAGTCACAAGTCACATCTGGGCAATCTGTGCCACCAGCAAGTCCGGTCAAGGGGGAAAGCTGGCTGTTTTAGCTTTGGCCACCTTCGTCCCCCTTTCTAAGAGAAACCTAAAATCATAAATACAAATACAAGGCTTATAGGGGCTAGAAAGTGGAATGAAGAACAATGACATTCTGCCCCCCCCCCCTCGCCCCCCGCTTAAACCAGAAAGAGAGGAGTCACAAACACATCACAGCCTGCTAAAACATAATACTAATCGATACACTCATTGACAGACTAGAACATTATATAGCCTATTTAATAAAACATGTTGTCATCAATCTATATGTTCCAAAAATATTTCTCTAAGGTCCAGATCTGGTAATATAAGTCAGTCCTTGGGCTGAGTGTTAAATACTCCTCAGTGTAAGTCAATGAGTTAAAATTTCTTTTTTTTTTTTTTAATTTTTTTTAAGATTTATTTTTGAGACAGCACAAGCAGGGAAGGGGTGGAGAGAGAAGGAGACACAGAAGCCAAAGAAGGCTCCAGGCTCCAAACTGTCAGCACAGAGCCGGATGCGGGGCTTGAACCCACAAATTGTGAGATCATGATCTGAGCTGAAGTCGGACACTTAACCAATGGAGCTACCCAGGCGCCCCAGTGAACAAGTTAAAGTTTCTTAAAGGGGGCGCCTGGGTGGCTCCGTCGGTTGAGCGTCTGACTTCAGCTCAGGTCATGATCTCTCGGTTTGTGGATTCAAGCCCCACGCTGGGCTCTCTGCTATCAGTGCAGAGCCCGCTTCAGATCCTCAGGTCCTCTCTTTCAGCCGTTCACACCCTCTTAAAACTAAGTAAACATTAAAAAAAATTTTTTTTTTAATTTCTTAAAGTACTTCTCTATCCATCCCCTTCCCTACTTTCCCTCTGAGGCGGGGTCCTGACAAAGTTTTCCCCTCCCCACCACTACCCCCAGGATCTCAAGCCTCCTAACAAGCAGAATTATGTGAACAAATTAAGTTATAAGTAACTACGTTTTGGTGTGCCTAAAGTAACCAAATAAATTTAGAGAGGAATAAAAGAGTGAGAATTGAATAGAGTATAACTTTCCCCAGATTCCATTTTTCCCTAAAGAGAAGGCTCTCCCCGGCTCCCTGGCTTCAAACTTTCTCCAGAACGTACTATCATGGCAGTGTCCCAACCCCAGGATCCCAGGCCTTCCAGGAAGTCACTCGCTAGTGGCCTCTCCTCAGGGTAAGTTGATGGTTCCATCCCTGGGCTTAAGTCTTCCAGTTCAGGGCTCTTGGCTGTCCAGGTGACCAGTTAAGCCTACTCCAGAATTCTCCCTCCCAAAAGGGCAAATTCCATGCTGGGTGGTTCTGGGCTGTCTGAACCAAGCTAGCCCTAAGCAGAGTTGAATTCTCAGAGACCTCGTAAGCTTTCAAGGGTATGAGTGGCTGGCCCTGCTACACTCAGAGATTAAGTACACCCTTGTGTCTTTGGCAAGAGTAAGAATTTGAAAAACACTTCGAACAGCGTCTCTCTACAAAAAAGGAAATGAATGAATTCTGAGTAACTCATGAATTAATAAAAAATGAATTCTGAAGTTCTAAGCATTTCTTCCATGGATTTTAGCCACGAGAGCCTAAAATCTAGGTCTGGTGCCAGTCACCGAGCCAGCTTTACTTGTGTGTATACTTAAAATGAATGACAGCACAGAAAGAAAAATATAAAGCAGAAAAATAAAGCAGGTTGACAAACCTTTTTTTTTTTAATTTTTTTTTTAACGTTTATTCATTTTTGAGACAGAGAGAGACAGAGCATGAACGGGGGAAGGTCAGAGAGAGAGGGAGACACAGAATCCGAAACAGGCTCCAGGCTCTGAGCTGTCAGCACAGAGCCCGACACAGGGCTGGAACTCTCGGACCTCGAAATCATGACCTGAGCCGAAGTTGGCCGCTTAACCGACTGAGCCACCCAGGCGCCCCTGATAAACCTTTTTAAAGCAGCATGGTTAGAACCAAAAAGGCAGAAGTCAAGAAGCATGGGTTCCAGCCCTGGCACCACCACTCTAGCTTGGTCACTCAGACTAGCCGTCTACTCTCCCAGGGCTCATCTACTTCACAGACGAAAAGACAGGGTTGGGGAGGCTGGTCTAGACGCCCGAGAACGCTTCCAGCTCCAACAGATAAACACCATCCTAAATCCGACTTGGTTTTGTTAAATGCAGCTCTGAGAGGCAAACCCCGGAGACTTTTCCTTCATGACTCTTTGTACCAGATACGACTCAACTACATTAGAGACAAAGTTGATATCTTATTAAGAACAAGCACTAAAAAATAGAAGGGATGAATCTTCTGTCTTGGGTACCAAAGGAAAAAAAAATAGACTGGAAGTGAACCGAGGAGCCTTTTTTTTGTTTCAGCATTTCAACAGAATAGCGATCACTTTACATTTTGTAGTCAGAGTTTTACATTCTCTCCCTTGACCTGGGAACAAGGGAGAGTGGCGAAGAAGAACCCTCCAGTCTGGGGCTGTATCTGAGCGGGAGCTTCGTGTCGAGCGCACACACGGCTGCCGGCTCTCCCGCTCCCAGGCCCTGAAACTGCAGGAGAGCCACTCCACTGTCACCCTGACCTGCCCCATCTTAGAGCAGCTGCCGAGTGATCTCACAGACTGCCATGGAATATTCCACATCAAGGGAAAAAGAGGGTTCGGCTGCACTGGCAAAATGATTTAGATATAATTTAAGAGAAAGAAGCCGGACACGAAAACTACACAAACACTATGGCCACAACTAGGTAAGTTTAGTTGATGAAAAGAATATACGACAAAATTTTAACAGTGATTTGTGTCACATGGCGCGACTATTTCTCCCTTTTCTCTAAATCTTCTGTAATTTTTTCACATTTAAAATGTTTTAAAATTGACCAGATTTTAGAAGAAATGTAGCAGATCTCATTCTAATTTCCATCATTCCTTTTAACCCAGCTCTTAGTTAAAATAACCCATCTTCGGGGCACCTGGGTGGCTCAGTTGGTTAAGTGTCTGACTTAGGCTCAGGTCATGATCTCATGGTTTGTGGGTTCAAGCACTGCGTCGGGCTCTGTACCAACAGCTCAGAGCCTAGAGCTTGCTTGGGATTCTGGGTCTCTGTCTTTCCCTGTCCTCCCCCCCACCCCCACCCCCCCACGCTTTGTCTCTCTCTCTCTCTCTCTCTCTCTCTCTCTCTCTCTCAAAAATAAACATTTTTAAAAATTAGAAAAACAAATAACTGATCTTCCTTCTTGTATTTTCTGTTTTTATCTAGAATTTTTCTCAGGTCAGAATTTAAATATTTTGGCTACCAACAATATAAGACTGTTTCTAAATATCCTGGGTAAAGGATTCAGAAATCAAGCTGGCAGAAGTCAGGTCATTTTGTAAGATGTATTTTTCAAATGAGAAGAGAAACTTTGGGCTGGCTTTCGCACGTTCCCAAACTTTTCCTGGGAAGGATCCTACAGGCAACGCTTCTTCCCAAGTCCCCACCTTCCCGCACATTCTTTAACCGTAGCCATCTATCAGCATATTTTTTCTGCAAAGGGCCGGACCGTTAATATCTTTGTCTTTGTAGGCCACACGGTCTCTGTCTCTCTGTCGCAGCTACTCAACTGCCACTGTGGCACAAAAGCAGCCACAGACGCTACGTAAATGAATGAGCAGGCATGGCTGTGTTCCAATAAAACTATTTTTTACAAAAACAGGCAGTGGGCCAGATTTGGCCTGGGCGCAGTCATTTGCCAACCTGTGGAATACAGCGCACGGCGGGGGGAGCGTGCGTGGGGCTGAGAGGGACAGAGAAAAGACCCGAAGGACTACTTGCTCCTTCCAACAAGGAGTGGCCGTCAACCCTTTTCACAGCCACAAGGACCTACAAGAATTCTCTTTGAAAGTGGTGTCCTAATGAATTTTTCCCCCAAGTCACAGTACCGATTCCTCAAATAGAACAGCTCTCAATCATGATGCTGAGACAGACGAGCTGTGGAATGTTTTGCAATTAACTTACCATTATATTACAGTACTGGTTTTTCAAATGATTTAAAAAAAATTTTTTTTTTTAAACAGGAAGCGGGAGATCAGTCTTCTCCCTCCAGCCAGCCTGGCTTGTGCACAACCAGAAGCCTGTCTGCTGTAGCCCAGGGCTCCCATATAGGCTGTCAGCCCAGTACGTTTGCATCAGAAGGAGCCTTACGGGCCCCTGAATCCAATCCCTCTCCATCTTAAGACACAACCCCACTCTCTAGCTAACAACTCGAGCACGTCAGGTTTGGGTCAGTTATAGTCTTACTAATATTCACCAAAGCATACATGAAGTCAAACAAGAGGAAATGGGAGATGGCCAAGAAGGACGAGAGGAAATGTGATAAGGCCTCCTACAACCAAGCTGAGTAATGTGCTCAGATAGCTTCTGTTTATAAACTTCTATTGTTGTTCGTCTTGGAAAATTTGAAAATCCATGAAAGTAAAAAGAAAAACTAAAGCCCCAATACGATCATGAGGCAGTAATTATTGCTATCATTTTAGTTCCTTCCCCTTCGAATCATTTTTGTGTATATTAGAAAAAAAGATGTTTTTCATAAAACTGTTTTCCACTTTCTTCATTAAATATTGTGTCACGAGCACTTCCCTATATTGTTTAATATGGCTCAAAAATATGATTTTGTAATGTCTATATTAAAAATTCATCAGAAAGGGTGACTCGGTCTGACTCTTGGTTTCAGCTCGGGTCACGATCTCATGGTCCATGAGTTCGAGCCCCGTGTCAGGCTCTGCCCTGGCAGTGTAGAGTCGGCTTGGGATTCTCTCTCCCCTCTCTCTCTGCTCTCTTTCTCAAAGACAAATAAACATTAAAAAAAGAAAGTCCATCAAATGGATGGACCATAATTTATTTAGGTTTCTCCCCTGTTGATATTTACAAAGTGTCCTTATTCTTTGTAATACATTAGACGTTGAAAATAATCCTACAGAAGCTTATAAAACATTTTAAATATAGTATTTCCTATTTATGTATTTGACAGCAGGTATTCCCTAAAACAGGGTAATAATATTCTGGGGCCCTTCAGATCAAGGCACATCAGAGTACACATTAGTGACCACAGGAAGAGCCATACCACCCAGGACGAGGCATGGGGGCACTGGACCCACAGAAGGAAGACTGGCCATCTGAGTCCTTGAACTTCTTTACTAGAGGCAGATTAGGTGGCAGAGTCAATCAACATTACAGCTGGGGCCCAAGTGAGATGGTATCACAAGACTGAGTCTTATCTGCTGTTTCTGTAATACCCAACAGCGGAAAACTGTTTTGACTTGACTGCTATTCTTTAAAGTGAATAGGAGGGGCGCCTGGGTGGCTCAGTCGGTAAGAGTCTGACTTCAGCTTGCGTCATGATCTCATTGTTCGTGAGTTTGGGCCCCGTGTCGGGCTCTGTGCTGACAGCTCAGAGCCTGGAGCCTGCTTTGGATTCTGTGTCTCCCTCTCTCTCTGCCCCTCTCCTGCCTATGCTCTCTCTAGCTCTCAAAAATAAACAAACATTAAAACACACAAAAAAACTTAAGTGGATAGGAGAAAGGATGTTAAAAAGCTTGTGGCACATATTTCATTTACAGCATATAATAAATTTGTGGGACATTTGGTTTGAAATAGAAGGTTAACTAATTGGTCTTTCTCCCATGGGCCCCTGGAAGAGGGTTCTCTGCTGAGTGTTTTCTCTGCAGGGCATCATGGGCAGAACGTTGCAACAAACAGATGTGGATGCTGGCCTGACATCATCAACAGCATGGTACGCTTCTAAAGGTGGCTGGGGGCTAGGAAACCTCTAGAGCCTTTAGCAGCAGAACCCACATATATTTCTCTTAACCTAACTGCCAGTCAGAAAAGTAAGACAAATTAATAATCTATTTTATATAATTTATAACACTGGAAACCTTCCCCCGTAGAAGACATTGTCTGCTCTTAATGAAGCCAAAGGAAGAGGAATGGAAGATGACTTAGTGGAGGCAGGGAGTTATAACCGTCCTCTTGAGTTACACGTGAAAAAAGCTCCAGTTCAGGAGCGCCTGGGTGGCTCAGTCAGTTGAGCGACCGGCTTCGGCTCAGGTCATGATCTCACGGTTTGTGGGTTCGAGCTCTGCGTCAGGCTCTGTGCTGACAGCTCGGAGCCTGGAGCCTGCTTCGGATTCTGTGTCTCCCTCTCTCTCTGCCCCCCCTCTGCTTGCAGTCTGTCTGTCTGTCTCTCTCAAATATAAATGATAAACATTTTTTTAAAATCTTAAAAAAAAGGTCCCGTTCAGATCCCAGTTTCCAAATCAAAAAGATACGAGGTAAAAAGAACATATGTGTATTTTAGAAAATATATAAAACACAGCAGACTTAAGGCTGAGCCAGTCAAGGTAAATACAACGATGTTATTCTCTTACTTAAAGATGGGAAAAGGAACATTTGTGATTAAAATTGAAGTTTAACATTGTATTTACCTGTGGGATGTTTAGAGATTACCTTTCAAACTTGATTTCCCCAGAGTTATCTGGGGACATAATCCACGTTTTAAGTGGAATTAACCAAAACAAGCAAAAACAAGCACAAGGGGGTAAGGTCAACTTTCTCCGCACCCACCCCACCCCGCCTTTTGGATCCAGTCTGACGGAGGGACATGTGCGAACAGGACACAAACTCTTCGTCTTGTATCTATGCCACAAGAACTTTGGATATGCAAACAGAGCAAGACCAGGACCACAGATCTGTCTCTCAAAACCACTGCAAGAATCGAGTTACGTGTAAATTTGGTCACATGTGCAAAGAGAACACTGTCACCTCTTACTCAGAACACTCAAAAGGGCCCGAATCAATGCTTCAGGACAACGGCACTAGGTGACCAGCAAACTCATGTGAAATAAACACTTCAAATACCGCCGGCTTAAAAGCCACAGTACCTGGTCACCAATTCCCACAGGCCCGTATGGAAAGGGTCTGTTTTTCCAGACTTAAGTTGGGTTTCCTGGAAAAGTGGTCGAAGGACACAGCCCGCACACTTACCTCACCAGTGCGTCTGGCTTGCTTAGCTGGTTATTAGGAATACAGTTTTCCATTAAGTCCTTGTGAGCACTTGGGCTCTTGCTAGTGCATTTTTGCTTCTTCTCGTTTTTACTAGATGAGGAAGGAATGCTCCCATTTGTGGCGCTATGACTGCGAGGTGAGGAGTTCGCAACTCCACTGGCATTTTTGTAATTTTTTGAGGAAGCAGTGCATGAGTCCTCTTTCAAGAGATTTTCTGTACTTCCCACAAGATCGTTATTTAACCTTTTACTATTGATATGGTTTTCCATATACTCAATTTCTTGTATTTTCGAGTCTACAGGCTGTAGAATATTGTTGTTATTTATTCCGAGGTTGTGTTTTTTGGCATCCTTGTCCTTTTCTTTCCCTTTTTCTCGGTATTCTATCTCTGGCAAAGTTGTGGAGAGTTTTTTGTTGGCTGGAATACCTCCGTTGTGGTGTATAAGGATCGAGGAATCCATATCAGGCAATCCTTTGGCTGCTACAATACCAAAAACAAACCAACAAACAAAAAAACCCACACCGGAACATTCAGTTGTATAAAGACACAGCACAGACGGAGTCAACAAACTGCATTATCTATGCTTAGAAACTTACTCCATCAGTTTACAAACTCATTTAGAAGCAATAATAACCACACCACATCATGCTAACTTGCGCAAGCAAATCCATGGGGTGCCTAGGGTTAAGGTTAAGCATCCAACTCTTGATTTCAGCTTGGGCCATGATCTCATGGTTCATGGGTTTGAGCCCCACGTCGGGCTCTGTGCTGACAGCATGGAGTCTGCTTGGGATTCTCTCCCTCTCTCGCTCTAAATAAATAAATAAACTTAAAAACCTATCGTTTATGGAAAATCACTATCATTTATAAACACCAAGCCGTTCTAGTTTGGGCCTTGAAAAGAAGATGAGGATTTTACAGTTAAGTCATACTTAATTTATCAGTCAAATCAAACTTGTCTGTCACTGGGATGAGAGGACACAGGCAGGTCAGACTCTTAAAAGACCATCTTTTAAAACAGGCTAAGCAAACTGTTAATAGCTTTACTGAAAAGAAAGTGATTAAATGAAACAAAAGGAGAGGTATGAGGTCAGGATGTGGGGCATCTATGTTTTCCTTGACTCTAGCAATGAGGTAATAAGTCTATGACATTTAGTAGGGCACTCGAAAAGCATTTTCCGTATGAGGTCTACACATTCCAGTCTGTCCAAGTCTACTTGAAGAGATCCTTCTGCACTGTAGCAGAGAGTAAGATTGGTATATTTCAACTAAAAACATGACTCCAAACTTCCAGCCTTCAAAGAAAACTAGTATTGTTGTCAATTCATCTACTGAATTAGATATGTGCTCATTAGAGTGGTCTTACTAGAAACCGCTCACTTTCAGAGCCGCACTGCATTATAGGAACCATTTAGAATGGGGCCGAACCACTTTTGCTCTATTCAGAAGAATTTTAACTTAAAAAACAACTATTTATGTCCACATCACGATCTTGCTTATACTTTGGTTCTTGGCTTGCTTCAATTATAAACTCCCATAGTTATATATGCTATGTTGCTACTGAGAATAAACATTTTCAAATATTTGTAACAAAAGGTTGAAATGGAAAATACGCTATAAAAATAATAAAATAAAATAAACATATTTGAAGCACATGGTCTTCAGCTACCAGCTAGAAAACATCCACGCCCTGTATTTCATGATCAAACAAAGCAATGGCCCTGAAGGGGAACACCAGAAAACAGGAAAATCCTTGGTAATCTTCCAAAGTCCTACCAACTTTTCCAGGGCCAAAAAAGAAATCTACTGATAGACAAAATAATGACTAATCTACTGAGCCAACACAGCTTTAGGGTAAAGACCTACCTTCCTCGGCTTCTTTTTCTTGCTTCTGGAGCATCTGTTGCTCCGGGGGGAGGGCTTGTTGAAGAAGCTGCATGTAAAATTCGTTCTCTTTCTGCACTTCCTTTTGCTTCCTTAACCGCATTTTGTAGCTTACGTAACTTTTGAAGCCAAAGCCCAAAGTCACCACGGGGTACCCAATGCTAGAAAGAAGAAAACCTAGCCAGTAATTGCCAGTTAAAAACAAACCACACATGCATCAAGCACACGAGGACACCTACGACTGAAATTAAGAAATACATTCTAGATGATGATGGCAGTGGAGCATTTAGTACACATAAATATACGTCATGTCTGCTGTGGAAGTGACAGGCAGCGGGCACGTGGAGCAAACCCCCAGGGAACAGAGGGACTGCTAGACCATAAGAGGCTGCTCACCAGACTCTGACATTCTTCAAACCAACTCAAGAACTTTACCCCAGTGACTGCTGGATACAGTTGCTAATGTCTTTGATTAACACTGAACTCCCTTGTGCATTTTTAGAACTTAGGCATCTGGGGGCGCCTGAGTGAGGGGCTCAGTCAGTTAAGCGCTGACTCTTGATTTCGGCTCAGGTCATGATCCCACGGTTCGTGGGATCGAGCCCCGCGCTGGGCTGCGTGCTGACAGCGTGGAGCCTGCTTGAGATTCTCTCTCTCCCTCTCTCTCTCTGCCCCTCCCCCTCTTGCACTCTCTCCCTCTCAAAATAAATAAATAAACATTTAAAAAATAAATACATAAACAAGTATTGATATTATCAGGGCCAACATTTGGTTTGTACCACCAAATTAAACCAGCTGTACTTACAACCTCTGGGATAAAAAGTTGAAATATTTTCATTTGACTCATCAGTCTGTCTAATATCATTTCAAAGCTTCTGCAAACACTGTCAAAACTCATATTAAGTCTCATTAACATTCAAACTTATAAATTATAATTAGTCTAAATGTGCTCTCACTACAAATTTAAAGTGACAAGTTTTATTGACCAAGTTTGTTTAATGCACTTGCTTGTGAAAAGACTTTAAAATATTGGGAACGGTATCTTCTTAGTTGATTCCTGTCTATTTTGGTTTGTCATAAATACTAGCAAAAATTAAGTCAGTTCATTTAAATTTCATGAGAGAGCCATCTATTTCATCAAGACATTTTGGAATCACTATCTGATTAAGATAAAAATAGGTGACATTTATCGGACACCTATGTGCTTGAAATTCAATTAGATACATATATCCCCTCATTTCATCTTTCCCATGACCCCACAAGATAGGTCGCCAATATACAGGTGAGAGGGCTAAGGCTTAGAGCCGGTGACATGTCCAAGGGGACGATGCTATCAGGGGAAAGAAGTGGGGCTCGAATACTCATCTGCCTGAAAGGAGGGCCCACGCTCTGTACTGCCATATTACGTTGTCTTCGGGTTCGTGTAAAATCTCTAAGAAAAAATTTACAACGGCACTTACCATTCTCCACTGAAAACACTGAACTGAATTAGAGACTAAGAATACACATAATACTCACCAGTGAGCAGCAAAGGGACGACAAAGGTCTACATGAAAATTTTTGAGATCTTTAAATCTAATCGCTGCTTCAATGTAAACAAAGAGTATCCAGAGGGACACCGTGGGCAAACACACTCCCCTTTCTGTGGGAAACAGCAGAGAGGCAAGCATCAGCGATACATTAAACTAACATAACAGATGGGTTGTTTGGGACACGAGTTCAATTACAGTAACTTTCTTTTTCTTTTTCTTTTTCCTTTTTTGAGCTTAGCTGACATACAACGTTACATTGGTTTCATGGGTACGACATAGCGATTCGATTTCTCTATATGTAATGTTATGCTTACCACAAGTGTAGCTACCATTTGTCACCACACAACGTTATTATGATGTCATTGGCTGTATTCCCTAAGCTGTGCCTTTTATGCCCATGACTTAGTCACTCCAAAACTGTAACCCTGTGCCTTCCACTTCCCTTCATCCATTTCGCCCATCCCCCTATGCTCCTTTCCTCCGGCAACCATCACTTTGCTCTCTTAACTACAGTAACTTTCATTAAAACTTTCAAACTAATTAGGGGTGTCTGGGTGGCTCAGTCAGTGGAGCGCCCGACTTACACTCAGATGATGATCTCGTGGTTCCTGGGTTCAGGCCCTGAGTCAGGCTCTGTGCTGACAGCTCAGAGCCTGGAGCCTGCTTTGGATTCTGTGTCTCCCTCTATCTCTGCCCCTCCCCTGCTCACACTTTGTCTCTCTCTCTCTCTTTTTCAAAAATAAACAAACATTAAAAACTTTTTAAAAAGACTTTCAAACTAATTAAAAAGAAGTCTGACCCAAACTGAAAGCTTTTATATGACAAAAGACGCAATGGAATCATAGACAAAAATAAAAGACAAACATTCTGGCAAAAAATATTTACGATACGTAAAAGAAAAGAGTCACAACCCTACTTTACAAAGAGCTCCTACAAATCAATAGAAAGGCAACTGAAGAAAAGAATTTGCAACTTATAAAAGAAAAATATAGATGGCTAAAAAACATATGAAAAGATGCTCAACTTCACTACTACTGATTAGGGAGATACAAATGTTTTAAAAATTAGATTCCATTTTTCACTCTACTAGACAAGCAAAAATTTTAAAGACAAGTAATAATATAGGGAGGGTAAGCCAAAGGGTTCATTCTCATACTTGACAAAAATATAAATTGGGGCAACAAGTTTTAGAAAGCCGTTTGGTTAGTATAATTAAACTTAAAATATTATACCTTTGACCCAGAAATTCCAATTCTGGGAATCTACCCTACAGAAATATTTTAAAACTCCCCGGAATAAATATATAAGAATATAAACTATCTTATTCACAATACCAAAAATGTAGAATTTAAATGCCTATCAACAGAGAATTGTTTATAATAAATGTGTACAATGTATATGATATAGCTTTTCAAAAGAATGAAGATCTGTACTAACATGAAATGATACGTAAAAAATAAATTCTTAAGAATGAGTTATAACATAAAGAAATGTTTCTGACATTTAAGGGGCACCTGGGAGGCTCAGTTGGTTAAGCCTCTGACTCTTGATTTCAGCTCGGGTCATGATCTCACGGTTTGTGGGTTTGAGCCCCGCATCTGGCTCTGTGCTGACAGTATGGAGCCTGCTTGGGATTCTGTCTCCCTCTCTCTCTGCCCCTCCCTCGCTTGCTCTGTCTCTCTCTCAAAAATAAATAAATAAACTTAAAAAAAAAAAAAAAAACTAAAAGAAATGTTTCTGACATTTAAGTTCTGTTCTACAAATTGTTTTTCTTGACTATAAGCTTATATTCCTTTTGTAACTAAAAACAAGTTTCAAGGGAGGAAAAAGCAGCTTGCAGTAGAATAAGTAAGATACAAATAATGGGGTAATTTTCACTGATTTTTACAATCAAAATGTGCAAGCTGGGACTATCTAATGTGAAGACATGATTAATAATGGGATTTTTTAAATGAAGATGGACTACACAGGCATGAGGTCCAATAACTCTGGAAAAGAGCTCCTTTGAGACTGTATAAGACAAGTGAGTGACAGAAGACGGAATGGGTGGGGGGAGGGAAATCAGTAACCTAAGGTCTTCTTACTAAGGATCTTGGGATGAAATAAAAGAAAAATCATAGCATCTTGAAACTACACAGAAGATCATTTAGTCCAAGCTCTTTATTATACTGAAGAAGAAAGTAAGGCCCAGAGTTTATAGAAATTGGGTCCAAGATCACCGAGATGATGCGGAGTCTGTTCCTAAGGAGAACCTAAATCCCCTGAGACCTAGTGTGTGAGGCAAGAGACACTCAAGGTCCTGTCAAGGCAGCTAATGGCCTCAACCATTCTTATAGATTTAACCTATAAAAAATGGGGCATTTTCACAAGTTCTTTTCAAAATACATTTTCAAAAATTTATATTCCTGGGGCGCCTGGGTGGCTCAGTTGGTTGAGCGTCAGACTTCGGCGCAGGTCGTGATCTCACGGTTGGTGAGTTTGAGCCACGGTTGGTGTTGTGCTTGCTGCTGTCAGCACAGAGCCCCCTTCTGACCCTCTGTCCCCCCTCTCTCTGCCCCTCCCCCACTGCACTCTCTCAAAAATAAATAAGCTTTTTAAAAAATTTATATTTCTTAATTTCTTATATTAATTTCTAAAGTTATCATACACATAATATGCACATTATAGAAAAAAATGGAACCTTTTGGACAAAATATCTGTATTTCTATACTTGTCAAATAATAAAATCATGAAAATATTTTTGAGCAAGTGAAAGAGTCATATTGTACACACAGTTTTGTATCGTGTTTTTTCCCTCTTAATAGCAAGGAAAAGAAGTTCATGATCTAATATTATCATTCTTTTGTGGCAATATATAATTTCATCAACTATTCCTAATAAAGTTAAGAAAGAATTTTAAATTTTAACAAGTGGCAAGAGAAATGTATCCTGTGTTATAAAAACTGTACTCGTATTTGTCTGGCCCAATAAGAATACAAAGTTTGCTTTTTTGTTTATTTGAGCACTAATCATTCCAAATTAAAACCTACTTCACAACTTAGCTATTCCAACATGCATTTCTGAGCCTAAGGCTAAAGGGAGCCACCTTATGATCCTAGCTTCACTGCTGCCCTGTGGTCCCCCACCAAACGCGTTCCCAATAGGTTCTATTAACTGTTACAGGGGTAGTTTTCTCCCCGACTACTAAGACATTATTAAAGTAATTTAGAAAATCACTATAGTTCATCACAGTCACAGATTACTGAGCTGGAAGGCCCCCCTAGATATTATCCAGATTACTTCACCTTCATATGACAAAGAAAAAACTGCAACCCAGACACAATGACGAGTGTAAATGGCAACTCACTTGAACCAAGACCCGGGACCAGGAAATACAAGCAAAAACTAAAGTATGAAGAAAATCACTTTAATTAGAGGAAAGCAGACTAAGGAACTGTCATGTGAGCTTATAAATCAAGTCAGTTATGAGAGAGTGCTAAAAGATGGAGAAAACCGTGCTCACGGCGGATACTTCAAATATCAGAGCTGACCCATGCCTTCTACACGGGCCAACATCATCCCCTTGGCACCTCTGAGAAGAGGATGAACAATGCTCCAGGGAGCTTTTAGGAGCTGGCACTCCCTCCAGGATCAAAATCCTAACAGGTTCCGCAGCTGGGCCTAAGAATCAAGCTTCGTGCAGCTTTGCTGAAAGCGTAGCACGCTGAGAGCCAGTCCTCACGTCCCCATGCCCCCAACTCAGGCTGCCACGGTGGCCTGGAAGAATGTGAGAATGTCTGGTCTCATCTTAGTTTGAGACAGCAGAAGTACAGCTGTAAGGACGGAGGTGACTGTGTGGCTCCACTCCAGTCAGAACACACCTGAAACAGCACGTTTCGGTTAAGAGAACCGCTAAGAGCTAAGAAGGTCAGGATGGTGAAAGTGGTTCAGATGACATACAAGGAAAGCTGATGAAACTAGAGACGTTCTGCCTACACAAAAGAAGACTTGAGAGAGAAGACGTTAAATCTCTGAAGAAATGTTAACTGTGGATGGGAGACCACACTCTCATTCGGTGTGGCTCTCATGTAGGGATGCAATGCTTGGGCTCAAGGGGATGGTCTGTAGACCCCTCGAATCTGAAGAAAAAGTTCTGTGCACTTCCCTTTATTTGTGGGGGAAAGCCTCTTTATTCCTCTGTGAGATAAGCAAGCCCCCAAACAGTCAAGATGTGCTGGGTCAAAAATATCAGGAGGAAAATTCTGGGCCAGTATCAGGAAGAACTTTCTATTACAGCTGCCCCAAAAGCTGAGTTCCTTGTCACTGTAGGCTTTCAATCAGCGATTAAACCACCAACTGTCAGTGATGCTGTGGGGATTCTTAGACCGAACAAGGGTTCAACTAAATGACCTCAGACATTCCTTTCAAAGCTGAAACTCTGGGAACATTTTTCCTATGTGGAACATGGCTGTCTTCGAGTCTACCTAAAGAGAAATCATTTCAACACACACACACACACACACACACACACACACACACACACACACAAAGAATATCTTCATAATGAGGATTGGTCGTTGAAATGCCTACAACTGAGATGTCAAATCATAAAGGCTTAAACTTTTCATTCAATAATGAAAAAACAGACGAAATAAACTTTAAAGATGTAATCTATTAGGAAAAGGCCACTTAAAAATGTCCACATTAAATCCAACCCTAAGTAATGTATTCAAAGAAATCATTTAAAAAGTTGAATCTAAGATTTCTATCCATGTTAAGAAGCCATTAAGACTTACCTGTGTGCCATACGTACTGAACCCACACATAGGTGCTAGCAGCAAAAAAAAGCCATTGTATGGGGATGAACAGCAGACATATTATATTTGACGTGAATGCTACACAAACAAAAAATACTGAGAAGGCCTAAAGGAAACAAAACAAAGCAAAATTAAAAACACGTCTTAGAACTTCTTTTTTAAACAGAGGTTATTAAAAGCATGTTGGACAAAGATCTCTGAAACTGCCATGCTATAGAGCAAGTGACAACAGGACATTTTAAACACTGAAAACCCACCATATAAAAGGAGAGGTTAATTGAACATTAAAGAGTAATCTTATTTATGGCCTCAAATCATGAAGAACAACCGGACCAGACCACACTGAGGCTGGATCACAGTGAGTTCATTTGGACTCCACAGGTGGGTCACCTAAAAGAGTCAGAATTTTAACACAGAAAAGGCTCCTCTCCTCATCAAACATTCCTAAAGAGCCTCATTCTTAAAGAAGAGGCTGTTGGAGCACAAATGAACCACAGTAGTAAGAATTATGCTGATGTTCAGGGTTTTAATAATGCAACCTTTCTCTGGATACACCACTATTATGTATTACCAACAGGACATGAGCTCAAAGCCATCTCTTCTAGGCTCTGGATTTTGAAGTCGAAGAGTTACAGGTTTAAGGTGTGGTCATGGAACACAAGAGAACTGCAGGTCAACCAAGGGAACAAGCCCAGGTCTTTGCCCTCGTTCTAAACCTGTAGTCTTCAAACCACAGCCTGGGGCTGTGTGGGGAGGATGCCTCGGCGACCCAATCAGTTAAGCGTCTGACACTTGGTAAGGGCTCAGGTTATGATCTCATGGTTCCTGAAATAGAGCCCATATCAAGCCCCGAATCAGGCTCCACGGAGCTTGGGATATTCTCTCTCTCTCTCTCTCTCTCTCTCTCTCTCTCTGCCTCTCCCTCCTTCTCAGCCTCTATCCAGCTCAAGGGTGTGCGCACGCGTGCGCACACTCTCCAAAAATAAATAAACGTAAAAAAACAAAGCAAAACAAAACAAACCTAGTTTGGGGATTCCTGGATCCTTTCAGTGGGTCTCGCAAGTCAGTATCATTTTCATAACAATACCAAGATGTCATCTGCCTGTTACACGCTCATTCACTCAGGCCTAAGGTTTTTTTCTAGAAGCTACGTGATATGTAATATTGCAATCGAGTGAGTTCAGAAACAGATATGAAAATGCAGCTGTCTTCCATTAAGCCAGACATTAAAGAGATTTGCAAAAATGTAGTCAATCTTCGCGTTTTTTTGTTTTGGAAAATATAGTTATTTTTCATTTAAAAAATGTAATTTGCATTAACATGTGATGGGCTTGTTACTATTTTCAAGTGAATTACCAAATATCTAAATTTGCTTTCAAAGTTTTAATTTCTAATATAGTAAATATGGACAGATCTAGCCCACATAAATAAAAGTTGCTTGGAATCCTCAGCAATTTAAGAGTGTAATGGGGCCCTGAGACCCCCAGAAAGTTTGAGAACCGCTGTTCTAACTCTAACCCAATCACTAACACAGTGATTGGGGCCCCAGAAATACTTCGGAGTAGGACTAGGTAATTATTGTTTCCTTCACTACTTTGTTTCCCTCCCCAGGTCTTCCCTTCTCTTCTTGTCTCTAGAATGGTAGAGGAGGCAGGGAATGTGACGATTTGATCTGTGGGTTTAGACAAAATTGCCTTAAGAGGCCAGTTTCAGTCCATAGGTCCTATTAGCTCAGTACAGTCACCTAAGGACTGCTAATAAGATGTACTTTAGACAGTTTTATCATCAGTTACTGAAGATTTTCTTAGAAAATTACATCGCTTATACTTGAAATACACGTATTAATAAACATACCAGCCCCTGGTATCTGAAGGAATCATAGACGCTCCTGATGAAAAGCCAAAATGGCCACAGGTATTCAAATCTGAACTCCAGGACAAAATCGGCCAGGAGGACAAGTGCCCACACTACCAGGAATTTCAGGTACAAAAATGTACTGCAAAGTAATAAAAGTAAAGAATTAATTCAAGGTCATCTGGGAAGCACAGAAAAAGAAAACACACTTTTTTTTAAGAGACAAAAAAAAAAAATATCTTCACATACCATGAAAACAATGGAGAAAAAGGACAAAAAAGAGTTGTCGCTGGAACCCATTTAATTTTTAACAGCTCTGGCGTTCACTCTGATACCCACAACCCTCAAAGAAAGGTGATGACCAAAAATGCTTAATTCCATTTAAGATAAAAAAATTTTTTTAATCTCACCACTATTTAAAAATGTGCTAACAAAATACTGCAACACTCTCAAAATTACAGCTTTCAGGCTATTCTTCATTAGAAGAAAATGTCACGGTTGAAAGGCTTCAAATTTGCTGTTTCCCCACCCCTCTACAGCTGCTTGAAGAGTCTTTGAAATTCGTGATGTACATCCCTACATGCTTGAAGGGTTCTGTCTTTTTCCCTCTTTTCTCCTCTTGCCTCTCTATGTATTATTCACCTGCATTAACCAAACAAAACTCAAATGACTTCCCTAAACAGAAAGAAATGAACTTCAGGAGCAGATGCCAATCACTGCTAAGGATGTAAAATGTACTTTAAAGAGAGGTGCCTGGATGGCTCAGTCGGTGATGTGGCCGACGTGGGCTCAGGTCATCATCTCATGGTTCGTGGGTTCGAGCCCCATGTCAGGCTCTGCACCGATGGTGCTGAGCCTGCTTGGGATTCTCTTCTCTTCCCCTGCCCCTCCCCCACTTGCTTGGGCTCGCTCTCTCTCTCTCTCAAAATTAATAACTAAACTTAAAAAAATCCTGAAGCATCTTAGCCTTGCTCTAGTTAAGATACAAATATGCGCTTCCATTTCCCTCTGGATATAGGTTAAATAGAAACACACTTTGATAAACTGGGCAGAACACATATTTAACCACTCCAATAGCTCAAAACACGGAAATGGATTAAAATCTCAAAGTCCATTCTTCCAGTTCATGAGTTGTATAGTAGATAAGAGTAGCCTTCAGATTAATAAGCCCCTTATTATTTAATAAGCGCCTAATTCTATGTCCCTAACCTAGTCAATTCTGGAGCAGGTTAAGGCTAGGCATTAAAAAAAAAAAAAAAAAAAAAAATGGGGCGCCTGGGTGGCTTGGTCGGTTAAGCATCCGACTTCGGCTCAGGTCATGATGTCACAGCCCGTGAGTTCGAGCCCCACATCGGGCTTTGTGCTGACAGCTCAGAGCCTGGAGCCTGTTTCAGATTCTGTGTCTCCCTCTCTCTCTGACCCTCCCCTGTTCATGCTCTCTCTCTGTCTCAAAAATAAATAAAAACATTTAAAAAATTAAAAAAAAAAAAGGTTTTGTAAGATAGATTGAAAATACCTAACACTCACTTTGACTTGGGCTAGAACTTGAGTGCTGCTTTGTGATACAAATATTCCAATATTGATATGATTACATTAGCTGTTTGAATATATACCACCAACACCAAAATCAAGACTTCAATAAATCATTTTGAAATATATTAAAATAAGCTGCAAAAAAACTTAGAAACTTGGGGGCGGGGGACAACAAAAACAGGATCCAGCACTGAGGATTGTTTCTGTGCCCTCTCAAGTCACAAGGGTAAAAAGATGTCAAGAACAGACATGTATGACCCTCAATGATACAGGAGCAAAATGATGCATAATTTGCAACTAGGGGCAATTTCTAATACTAACTCTTGATAGAACCTCTTAGGGCTCTGATAATAGGTTTCGATCAAGAGGTCTGCAATAGAATCAAGGAACCCAAGGCAAACCAGAAAACAGGCTTGTATTCTAAGTCCCACCTTTTAGTTTCATCTCCCTAGACTCAGTATTAGCCGGGTGACGATGGGGGCCCCATTCCCACTCAACAAATCTATCACTGATCCAGTGGAGAGCAAGACATATTTTATTAGAAGAGACAACTGAGTCCTGAATAGGCAATCGGGAACACAAATCTAGTTTCAAACCAGCTTTCCAAGCTGCTTGGCTTTCAAACGGAACGGTTTTTTCCTTGTGTCTAGAATTGTTTCTAGATTTTAAAGAAGTATGATAATAGCCTCTCGGCCATGTTTCTGAGGCATTTAAGAAATGGCATGCATGGAGATGTTTTTTACTTCTCCTGTGAACACTTTTTCCCATGGGGCTGCCTCCAGACTGCAGCTGAAGGAGACGTGGCGAGTAGGTCAACTTGTGGAGTTGACACCGCTCCCAGGTAAAGGTGGAGTACCACTCTCTGCCCCAAATGCTCCCCAGGTGTGGCACCCCCCTGTCCGGCCAGCAACATCCTACTGCACTAGTTAGACAGCCATTATCCAAAGACTGACAGCCTGTTGAATACTTTTTCATGACCTAATCATCTAAACCTAAGGCAATACAGAAGTTATCATCTTTGTAACAGTGACTACTCGTTTTCAAGTCTGACTTCACAAGAGTTCCTTTTCATATATTCCGTCTTTTCAAAAAACTGCTTTCATGCTTTTCGTGTTCCTTGGCACCCAGTTCTTAGTCACAGTTTAGAAGTGTAGATATCTAAGGAAACTTGATCTTTCACTAACATATGCTGTACCCTCAACTTTCGTCAGGCTCCCCTTTTAGGAGCACCTGCCTCTAAAAATCAAGAGGCGATCTAATTAACAAAGTAGATTTTATGAGTTTTACAAGAAGAGTTCTAGAGTTTAGTTGCACAATCGTGTGAATACACGTGTGGTTACTGACCTGGACATTAAAAATGGTTAAGATGCTAAATTTTACATTATGTATTTGGCCACACTTTTCAATATATGGAAATAAATAATTTACTCATCTTAAAAAGAAGTGGATTTTACTTTAGGACTAGTACTGAATTGATTCATTTCCGTCTTCAGGGTTTTAGAAAGTTTAAGACAATTGCCTGATTCAGTATTCACTTAGTTCTTTCTATCAGTAAATTATGCTTATTATCCTTCTATAGGTACCTGTAAAAAAAAAAAAAAAAAAAAAAAAAGCCAAAAGACGAGCAATCTAAAATGACTACTCTCCGTGTAGACACCCTAACTAATTCCTTTCCTTCCATGTTTTGAAGGTCGTAAGATTTTGCCAAATCCAAAGAGATGGCATTCTAAAGGGACAGAAAATAAGGTTTCAAGCCATTATAGCATTCCACAATATTTCTTTTAAACCATGAAGAAAATATGATTAAATACAAAAGATTTTTACGCATACAGTCCATAACATGGTTCATAGCTTGATGTTACTTTCTCTGATCCAAATACATTTACGAATAACTATAAAATGTCTTGAACGAAAATATAAAGCGTAACTGCAACAAAAAGATAGTTTTCATAATAATATAATGAAACAAAGGCAGACCAATAATGTCTTTTGATGGCCTTACGTGCTTCTGTTCTAGATGCCAGTGAAATAAAGAAGTGACGTGTGTAATTATTAGGCCTAATGGCGGTGACTCTTTCAAAGGGGTTGTTAGCTCTAAGTCCCCCCCCACCCCCCCCCACACACATTCTATTCCTGCCCTTGCCATTTACAACCATTTTTTACCTGAACCTGATATTCAGCAATACTCTCCACCTATGGATTAATCATTTATGATTAATGAGAAGTAGTATTGAACATTTTTCTTTTTCCAAGTAAAGTGCACCTTCTCTCTGCTACCACTAGCTGCTTGTCACTCAGATCATTTTCTGGAGCCCACATAATTACCATAGTGTGGCCATCAATCCTCAGTACCTGACCTTTTCCCTCGGCAGACTAATGGCCATTTAGTTCACTTGGTCCTCACCACAGAAATGACTCTCTAGAACACTTCACTGGCTGTGCTAGTGGCCATCTATCTCAATTCCTAGCTTTCCCGTCCTCTCAGACAGCAACTGTGAACTGCTTTTAGCTTTCAGTACGTAGCACGATACTTCTTACACCAGACTGCTGTCTCGTCTGTTATCAAATACCTCTCCCTACTCGACATCACCTCTAGAGTATTCCTCCAGTCTTGTCCAGCTGATATTCCTGCTGAAATCTTATCATGTATGATTTTAGTCCTGCTACTCCAAGTGTGGTCCACGGACCAGCACCATCAGCATTAAGGACGAGGTTTTCAGAAGAGCGGTATTTCAGGGCCCGCCTCAGACCTATTTAATCGAAGCGTGCGTGCTCACCAGATCCCTAGACCGTGTGTGTGTACATTAAAACTTGAGAAGTACTGTCCCGTCATATAAACTTCTCGCTGTTATGGTACCGGTACCGAACTCCACAATGTCTCAGAAAGAAAACAACCATCTCCTCGGATTATCAGTTCTTCTCTCCAAACTATGAGCTCTCCTTCCCTCAACTAGGAACACTGTTTAAGGTTAATTCGTCCATTTTCTTACCTTTCTTTCTGAGTTACAGACAAGATCCCTACCAAAGTACAACGTAACCACATGACGCACTTCTAATTACTTCTCGCCCTTCAGCGCACAGCATGAGCGTCACTTCCTTAAAAAAGGTCTCTGTGATCCCAAACTGAAGACTGGTACCCCGTGATATGCTCACACAGCATCCTGGACCCTAAGAACGTTTACTCGCAATTATAAATAAATAGTATTTTATTTCATTCACTGTTTAAAAGTAAAGTCCACCAGAACAAAAGAGCTGCCTATTTTGTTCCCTGCTTTAGCCTCAGTGCCCAGCAGAGCGCCCGCACACTGCAGAAGCTTAACAAATATTTGTCGAATGAATGACCTACAATGCACAAGAGTGTTCAGAATCGACAGTAAGGCCTTTACCAAAGCACACACTTAAAATGAAGGTAGATGGAGAGATCGTGCACAGATGACTGGGAAGGGTATTTAAACAAAGCAACATCAACCAACAAAACAAACACAGCTTCTGCTCCAAAGATTACCATGCACATGCTCCCAATCTGTTTTCTCCTCCACTAGGAACAAACGAATCTAATCACTAATCAGTCTTGCTCTGGGTGCCGGACTATCATTCCATTTGGCCTACCTGCCACTGGCTCTGCCTACAGCGGGAGTTCTCAAAGTGTCTTCTGTTAAGCCTAACATTACAGAAATCTGCAAAAATGTAGAGCCACACCCCCCTTCTCATGGGTTTATTACTATTTTCATATGAACTAGTAATTCTTAAAATGTGTCTGTCTGGGGAGCCTGGGTGGCTTAGTCAGTTAAGCTTCCGACTCTTGGTTTCGGCTCCGGTCATGATCTCACGGTTTCAGGAGTTCAAGCCCCGCATCAGGCTCTGTGCTGGCAGCACGGAGCCTGCTTGGGATCCTCCCTCTCCTCTCTCTCTGCCCCTCCCCAACTTGCACCGTCCCTCTCGCAAAATAAATAAATAAACTTAAAAAAAAGTTTCTGTCTTAATTTCTAACATAGCAAATACTGATAGCTATAACCCATACAAACCAAGAGCGGAAAGAGGTCCTGAGACAAAAACAACTGAGAAATGGTGGACTATAGAAAGTTGTGCGCAAGCATCAAGATCAAATGGTCTAGACCCACTGCTATGTTCTGCACCTGCATCCCGGTGTGCAATCCAGAGAGGAGGGACAGTCTGAGAAGACCTAAGCTGTTCCTTACTTGTCTTTTCTATTCTAGTCCTCCTGCAGACCGCAAAGAGAACTTTTCCAGAGTCAATTACACACACACACACGCACACACACACTCATACATATATATACATACACAGGCACCGCAGTGACAAATCTACTGTAAAATACAACCAGTTTAAAAAGAAAAAAGAAAAACTAGGATAGAAATCACTTAAAAAAGCTTTTAAGAATTTTTTAAGAATTGTGTGGTGTAGTATTTTACGAAGGACTCTATCGACTACACAGATATCAAGGACAGGTACTGGAACCTAAAGCTGCTGGAGAATTTAGAGTTTTAGAAATTCTGTTTCAAAAACACTTTCATCTACAACACACACACACACACACACCTCTGACAGTGTGGACTCTATGAGGTTTGGGATGGGGAGGGGGCACAGGCACATGAGGAGAAAGAGAACAAGCCACAGTATCTTGTGTCGAAGACACTTCGTATCTTCAACGGTAGTAATCACGCACCTAATCACACCTTACACTTACACCACACGTGTAATTTTTCCAAATGCTTTCATGTTAATTATCTCATTTTAGCCTTACAACTGTGAAATAGGCAGGGTAGTTATTACCATTTCACAAGAAAGAGACCTGAGGAACCAGGAACCTAGAGGCTGCAGGGCACTGTTGAAAGAGCACAGGAATAGGGGTTTGGAGACCACAGAGAACAGAGTGAGTTCTATGTGGAATGCTGTACGGCTGCTAAAAAAAAGAAATAAAGACATTTCTTTTTTTCTTTTTTTTTTTTAGTTTTTAATGTTTATTTTTGACAGAGAGGGAGAGAGAGAGAGAGAGAGAGAGAGAGAGAGGCAGAGCATGAGTGGGGGAGGAGCAGAGGGAGAGGAAGACACAGAATCTGAAGGAGGCTCCAGGCTCTGAGCTGTCAGCACAGAGCCCAACGCGGGGCTCGAACGCATGGGCTGTGAGATCATGACCTGAGCCGAGGTCGGACGCTCAACCTACTGAGCCACCCAGGCGTCCCTAAATACATTTCTTTTTTTTTTTTTTTTTTTAATTTTTTTTTCAACGTTTATTTATTTTTGGGACAGAGAGAGACAGAGCATGAACGGGGGAGGGGCAGAGAGAGAGGGAGACACAGAATCGGAAACAGGCTCCAGGCTCCGAGCCGTCAGCCCAGAGCCTGACGCGGGGCTCGAACTCACAGACCGCGAGATCGTGACCTGGCTGAAGTCGGACGCTTAACCGACTGCGCCACCCAGGCGCCCCTAAATACATTTCTATGGTAAGAAATGGAGAAGAGATTAAGTGAGGAGAAAAGCCAAGAAACTTTGAGGTAAAATGGAATCCTACTTCTGTTAAGGAAGAAATATACCCATTTGCTTATATAGAAAGAAGAACAATAATTAAAAACTAGGTAATGGCGATTATCCCAGAGCAGGAGCACTAAGGTCTGTTGCATTGTGCTAATACATTGTCATATTAAGTTTTACTTTTATTTATTTTATTTTTCAGTAGACTTCATGCCCAGTGCAGAGCCCAACACGGGCTTGAACTCACAGCCCTGAGATCAAGACCTGAGCTGAGATAAAGAGTCAGATGCTTAACCAGCTGAGCCACCCAGGTACCCCCTCACTACTGTTATTTTTTTAACTCTTCATTTTGAAATGACTTTAGACTTACAGAAAAGGTGCATGAATTGTATAAAGAATTCCCTCCTATCTTTCGCCTAGATTCCATAAATGATAAAATAAGTTATCAAGTTTCTGTTACCATGCTCCCCCTGTTACCATGCCCACATATTGGTTATTTTTTTTTAATCAGTCAGGAAATTAACATTGATATGTTACTATTACCTGATCTAGAGACCTTGTTCAAATTTCAGTAATTATCTCACTAATGTCCTTTGAAGCAACAGATGAATAAATAGAGATCGAGCCATCGACATATCCTGGTCCAGAATCACATTTTGCATTGTTGTCATACCTATACTGATTTTTTTTTTTTTAATTTAACAGATATTCTCATTTTGAGAAGAAAAAAGGCTCCTGGTAACTGTTGCTTCACCTGAAGAATGAGGACAATGACACTTGCCCTACGTGTAGTAGAGAGTTGAGAGCTCCGTATGAATTATTACACATGCATGACACTCAGAAGTGAGGAAGCAGCACCATACTGTGCGACAAAAAAGAGAACAGACTTTGGGGTTACACAGATATGGGCCTCTATCAAAGGAACTAAACTTGGGGCAAAACTTGGTTTCCTCACATATGAAACTAAAGCTAATACCCTTACTGGAACAAAATAAAAGAATGAAGAGAAAAAAATATATAGTAACAGCAAATAACTTTCCGAGCAACTCTCTGTGTCAGGCATTATGCTAAGTTCTTTATGTGACTTATCTCAATTGTCCTTATGTCAGTCCTGTAAAGTAGGTGGTCTTATTTACTATTCTCATTTTATAGATGAGAAAACAGAGAGAGAAAGCAAGTAAATGACTTGTTCAAGATCACACAACTAGGGTCGGGGACATTCCTTGAACTCAAGTTCATATGACTTAAAGCCCATACGATTATCCCTCATACTGGACTTTCTCATCTCACATTAGATATTCAGTAAATATCATTTTCCTTCTTTATATCCTTTCCTATGTGTATATTCAAATTATATAATTCTTTAATTTTTCCAACAGTACCAAGTTTTTAAAAAATGAGCAGATGTACTTTAGGAAAGAATACATCCTCAGTGTCTCATTCATCAACTATGAATTTATAAACTTAATTTGTAAACACACTATGAAGCTCTGCAGAAAAAACAAATTAAGTCAAATGTTCTTTACAGAAATAACTATGGCACAAAAGATGGGACAACTCAAGACTGCTTTCCAGCAAAATTCACACTCTTAGAACAGTCATTGTAATAAGGAAACATGTAATTCAAAAATAAAAAGACAACTCATTTAAAAAAAAAATCATAAATACAATGAACCATGACGTATACGGCTTGTCAAGCCTAGAGCAAGACAAGAAAATAATGCTTATTACCCCTGAGAAAGAAGACTCCAACCTTAGTATTTCTCTCATCTGAGACAGGAGTTTTTGTTTGACCATGAACGTGGCACTCACCTCTCTAGAACTCAAGTGTCCTCACTACAAGATAGGCAAAATACTGAATTTAGTACTGAGTAGCTTATTTGGCTTTTAGAAGTGTTTTGAAGATGAAAAAAGTAATAATATAATTTGAAAACAGAGCTAAACTGTTTCCAGCCACCTCCGCCGTACTAGGTAAGGAAACAGATCTCAAGCAGCGCAAATCAATCAGTGATGTCTACAGGTACACCTAAAGTGGACTCGCTGCACTGTTTCAATCCACTAAATGCAAAGCCTCTAAAAAAGAAAAGGCAACAGAAGACATGGACGAGGGATAAATTATTTCTGACGTCACAATCCCATGACTCAATGTGAGTCCATCACCCTTAAAAGAAGCAGGCAGAAACAAAGGAATGAAGGTCAGAGTTATGAAGGGGCTTCAAAGTCTTGGGATGATAAGCATTTTTGGAAGGCTGATGAGCAGAGGCCAACTTGACATCAGTTAAATGTCAGAGTAAAGATATAAAGCCTCAAAGAATACATTCAAACAGTTGATTGCGTTTGTTTTTTTTTTAAAGTCTCCATTACTGGGATCCATGTGCCTAAAGGTGAGAGACCTTGAGGCAACAGTCACTCCTTAGGTACTTGAAGAAATTCATGATGGGAAAAAAAATGTGTAGCAAAGGAGATGTGTTTCTACTGTTGGTATGTGCCACTATGCTTAAGTAGCTTGTTGATTGAGTACACAACTTTTTTCTTCTGGACCTATTTCTTGAAAATGGTCCAAGTAAGATAATTACACCCAAATCTATAAGCCTAGAAAATAAAAGTAATATATTGAAGAGCATACTAAATTTCATCAAGAAAAGTAACCCAGGGGCACCTGGCTGGCTTAGTTGGTAGAGCCTGCAATTCTTGATCTCAGGGTTGTGAGTTTGAGCCCCACATTGGGTGTAGAGACAGAAATAAATAAAGGAAGAGAGGAGAGGAGAGGAGGAGAGGAGAAGAGAGGAGAAGAGGAAAGGAAGAAAGAAAAGTAAGCCAATTATAGTATTTCACGTTGAGGTCTTAACCATGTTTATTAAGTTTCTATCTGACTCTCCAGGCTCCATGAGGTATGTTATATCTTGTTATATCTCCTGAAGTATCACCTGGATCACGGCCTAGAAAATGACAAAACAAACAAAACACATACACATACACACACACACACACACACACACACACACAAAACCCCAAAGGGTTAATATCAATGGGCAGATCTGGGAGAAACGGCCAAAGAAAAAGCCTCTGGAAATATAAGTGCTTATAGAACAAGGATTGGCTCCATGATATTTGGCAAACAACTAACAAGAAAGTGAAAATAATAGGTTATTAAGTCTCCCATTAAAATCAATCTCCAAATCTAGTGAGGTTCAAGAAAGGCCATGAGAAATCAAAGAAAAAGGAAAATATCACTAATAAAACAGGAAGCTTTAAAGCAAATAATATGAGGGGCGCCTGGGTGGCTCAGTCGGTTGAGCATCCAACTTCGGCTGAGGTCATGATCTCGCGTTCATGAGTTCGAGCCCAGCGTTGGGCTCTGTGCTGACAGCTCAGAGCCTGAAGCCTGCTTCAGATTCTGTGTCTCCATCTCTCTCTGCCCCTCCCCTGCTTGCGCTCTCTGTCTCTCAAAAATTAAAATAAAAAAAGTTAAAAAAATTTTAAAGCGAATAATCTGAAATAGATCACATTCCCTCCTTCCCCTGCTTCAACTTGTAGCAGGAATTTAAAGGGATTTTCAAAGCATCTAATGAAACTAAACTGCCAAGAGCACTCAGGCAAGAAAAATCATAAATGAAACTTAGAGGAAAGTACCTTTTTTTTTTTTTTTAAAGGTAGTACACTACTAGCAAAAACGAAGTACAAAACTCCAGTATGGCAGATTTGTTTAAACGTATTTCATGAAAACTGCAAACATAAGGATTAGGTAAACACGTCACTGGAAAGGTTAGAACGTTTCCATTTCTACATTGTCCTCACCCCCTCCCCCAACACCGCTCTAAAACCATACCGAATTTATCACTTTCACGTCAGGTCCTGCGTTGCTGCCGTTAAAGCCTACCAAGATTACCAAAATGCTTTTAGGCTGTGAGGTTGCAACATTGGTATCTGGGGTTTCGGTTGCAGAACACATGTACAATCAAGGCAGCCAAGGGTCATACCAGCCTCTAGTGGCTTTAATAAGCATAGCCCAGAGGAGGCTAAAACTAGACTTAGGAAACATCATTAATTAAAGAGGCAGGAAAAGCAGGAAAGTGAAATCTCTGGAGATCAGATTATTCAGACTGGGATCCAAAAAAGGAAATTAGGAAGCTGAGAAGGATGCAAATGTTGATCATTTGAAAAAGTCAAAGGTCAGGCAACTCTGGTCTGAAATAAAGATGGGACAAGGTATTGTATCTGCCAGGGAAGTCCTGAGTCCTTGGTTCTGGTTTTAAGGCACTAAGATATCCAAATCTAAGAGCCGGCTACGGTCCTGCACTGCCCACGCTTCAGGCAGCGTGCTACGCAGAGCCCGGCACACGATGACAGGAAGTATTCATAAATTCACAAGTGATGGGGCACTTCCTTCAACCAACAGTAACGAAGATCTAAAATAGCTTCCCGAAGCTTAACACAGGTGCCTTACTTAAAATTCTTATTACACTTACTTGGGTCAGTAACAATTTTGACTGCAGAGACTTCAAACCTCAGCGTTTCTGCCTCTGGCTTCCACATAGCACACCTCGTCTCGCCCTCCTATTATAAAGTCAGTAATTCTCAGGGGGAAGGAAGTGGGGAGTGTGGCGGAGTGACAGGTGGGTAAACCACACAGAATCCCCTTAAGGCTTTTCAAAACTACATAGCACTCCAACCCCACCCGGCCTGGAGAAATCACTGCATGTAATTAGATGTTACCGTGGGGAGCGTCTGGTGCATGTGTGAAGGCAGACGCGGGCAGAGGACCACGGCCGTAAAACCCGAGGACCTCTGAAATGTCGCAGTTAAGTGGACTCATTTACTTTACTTTCTCTTATGAATGACCTTTCTTTACAATTTCCAAAGCACTTTCACATCTATCTCATCTGTGTTAGAAAATACTCCCTCACTAAGTGGCGACCGTCTACTTCATCATAAAATAGCACCGGGCAAAATTAAGCTGTTAGTGCATCCGGTGAACAACTAAAATAGCAAGTTAAAATGTAATGCAACAAAAATATTTTCACATAAAGTTCTTTGGAACCCCCACACCACCGGGCACACTTAAGAGGGCATTGTGATGGTCTGCTGTAAACTCCCTGAAGACAAGAAACTATGCCTTATCCTACATCCTTCACAATTCCCTGAACAACGCAGGTCCTTAACCAAGTAGGATAAATTCGTTTATATTCATTTGTTTATTAATGCACACGCGCAACATTTATCGAGCACTAAATTCCTACTCTGGCTCTGTGCTGGCTTGGATTGTTTATAAGTGACATTGGATTTTAGTCCTTAGTAATATAAAAGAAATCCATCACCATTTCTGTTTCTTTTCTCCTCTTCTTGATTGTTAATATGACCAGAATAACATATTTCTATACATTTCAATTTTCAAACAAAGGGCACATGTATAAATGGAGATCATGTTGATAGGTCTACAATCCATTTTCCTTGCCCCTGAAACAAACCTTGCCCCTGAAACAATTCTACCACAGCCATTATACAGACAATAATCCTATCATTTGACAATCACCTCAGTCACAGTTGCTGGATTGGAGCCCATGATTAAAAGCGTCTCAGCAACAGGATTTTTTTCAGCAAGACCAAGAAGCAACTCACCCTCTGTTTTGACTACTCAACTTCTGTTTATAGCTGTACCAAATCTTCTAGTCTCTCTTGCCTCCTTACAGGATAAACCAAACATGTTAAACTGTGATAACAACAACATGGTAAACAATATTTGTGTTGCGTGCTAGAATTTACAGAGTGTCACAAACTGAACGTGATCTCCTTTGGTCCTCAAGACTCATTTGACAGATGAGCGAACTGGGACTCAAAGTGGGAGAGCTGGGATTGGGAGTCCAAACCCAGGTCTCCTGAGGCCCGCAGTCCAGGGCTCTCTTCATCACAGCTGCCTCCTTGCCGTCCCAGGTTCAAAACACTGTGCAGACTGAGAACGTGAAAATAATGTTCATGAAAGGTTATGCTGTGAAACAGTAGATAGTGGTTATCAAAACTGTCCACAGAGACTCAGAAAAAAACCAAACTTCTCTGTTTAATGAGACCAAAATTGGCCACATGTTGAGAAACAAAATGGGTAAATAGATGGTAGGAAACACAGTTCAGTATAGTTAAATTGGATGATCACAGAAATGTGATACTCACAAATCCTCAAACACCATAATTCATAACGAGCCCACTCATTCTGTTTGCTTTAGAAATAAAGGAGAACTTCCTAAACTTTTTTTAAAAAACAGAATTGGAAAAAACCAAAACTATGATCTTGTGCTTCGGGCCAATACACCATATTATAAACTGAGAAACAGGTAAGTGAATGAAAACATTCATTTGATATATGATGCTCCAAAAGGAAAGACCAGTAAATATATGTGTAGGTCTTTTATTAACATTTAACTTAAAAAAAATGCCAAACAGAGAAGGGTAAACAGATTTGAGAGCTACCGGGGTTTTAAAATTTTATAGCGAAACTCTGAATAACTTGCATAGGGTATTTACTATCAACCTTTAGCGTAAGAACATTCGAATTCCAAGAGATCATCACTAAAATAAATAGATCTTCATTAAGAATGAATTCACTTCACACTGTTCATGTTGATTGAGTGGTTACTACCAGGTAGGTACTAAATTGGGCATCATTTGTCCAAATATAAAGAGACGGGGAAATACAACAGAAGACATGTAAACAATATGGGATCCCCAATCTTCTTTCTATAAATAAAGGTACCTCCTCATATGTTACTGTAAATAGCAGCCATTCAAAGCCACACTTGTCTTTGGTCTACAATTCTGTTTAATACGCTTTTTCTATTCTTGTGTCACTATTAAGTTGTTCAAATCTTTTTTCAATGGGCAGAAAAAAAATCCTTTATTCAAGAAGCATAGCGTGTGTAACTTGAAGAGACATTTCCCCCACCCATTAACTTGGTAGGAAAATGGTTTTTACTTTTTCAGTTTAAATGGTCAGGTTTGATTGATTCAGCATGAATTTTGGCTGGTTTTACTGACTGCTGTACTCTCCTAGCTAGAACAGGGCCTGCCATATAATATATATAATTATTATATATAATAACATATATATATTACTGAATGAATGAATTATTCCTAGGATCTACGGCTCATTACATAAGGATATATCTATATGTAAGGACAGATACACAGAAGAACTTTATACTTTGACTTCTCAATGATTTTAAACTTGAAATAAAGAAAACCCCTCCTGTTTACATCACTCAGCTGCTTGTGAAAAGCAATCTTCCACGTATGTAAACAACAGCATGTGCAAAATGTACAGTTATGCTAACACTTGGTCATTAGCTTGGTGACAACCTGGGTGTCATCAGCTACCTCTCTCTAAGTCCCACAGCTAGGAGAGCTAAATTGTAAAATGCCACAAAGACTCAATTAAACCAATATGCACATGCTGAGCATTCTCCTTTGTAAACTAATTATTTCTCCACTAAAATCATTGCTTTATCAAGGCCAGTACCGTTTAGAATGAACATTCTAAGAAGAACCAGAAAATAAGTCATATACAAGTTCTGCCTAGGAAGCTGTGATTGTCACTAAGTTGCCCCATGAACCTGTTGTCGTCCTTCCCCCCTTCTCAGAACAGTGAATTCAATTTCTATTTAAAGAAACATTGCTGTTTTTCGCTAGAAAAATAAAACTGAGTTTGGAGAAAATCTCCTGTGAAAGGTTCAAAGAAAACTATCTGCCTGGAATTATCAAAATAATGTTTGCTGGGAAAAATGACCATCAGCTCCTTCGGAGTCTGGAGCGGGGCCACAGGGCATGATTAGGGGGTATCGGCTTCAGCCCTCGGTGCCAAGTCTGAGATCCCGTAAGAGAAGTAGAGGGCAAAAGAAGGGGCAACGTGGCCACCTGCCCAGTCTGCCGGGGACCGTGGGGCCACCGTCTGCTCCCAACTTTGTCAGCCTTTCCCCCTAGTGCATATGGTCCACGCGTCTCCCGGCTCAGGCCGGCGACTCCCAGGCCAGAGCGGAACTGGGGGACCAGCGGAGGCCCGGCGGCCCCGGGAGCGGCGCCCGGCGCCCCGCGCCGCGGGCTGGGGGCGCAGGAGGGGAGGGGGCTCGCCGCCCCTCCCCCCTGCGGGGCCGGGGCGCTCCCAACGGCGGCGCGGCGGCTTCCTCGACCGGCGCCCGCCGCGCCCTCCCCGCCCGGCCGGCGGCCCTCGCCACGCCCCGCGCCCCCGGGGCGCACCCCTGCGGGCCGGCCGGAGCCCCCCGGGCCGCGCTCCTCCGAAGAGCCCCCGGCGCGGGCGTGCGGCCTAGTCGGGGTTACATAACGGGGCCGGGCCCCTCCGGAGTCGGCTGGGGGCCGCGGGGCCCGCGCGGGCGGAGGCGGGGGCGCCGCCGCTCACCTGCCGTAGATGCCCTCGGTGATCCGATTCCGCTTTAGGGGGCGGCGGAGCTTACTGCAGTCGGCGTTCCGCCGCTTCATCCTCCCGCTGGGGGGCCGGGTGCCCGCGCCGCCTCCGCCGCCGTCTCTCACCTCAGCCGCCGCCGCCGCCGCCGCCGCCGCCGCCGGCCCGCCCCGCGTCGGGCCTGGACTCTACCCCTGGGGCCGGTCACACAGACATGGAGCCAGCACCCGGGGGGAGGGGGTGGGACGGGGAGGGGGGGGGGGCTCAGAGCCTCCTCCGCCTTCGGAAACAAAGAAATGACAATTCCGGGGCCCGCCCGCCCCAGCACCAGCCAGCCGTCTGCCCCGCCTCCTCGGCTCCGACGGACGGCCCTCGGGACCAATCGAAGGCGCCGGTACGCCTCTGCCGGCCAATCCAAGGGCCCGCTGAGGCAAAACGGACTCTAGAACCCGCCTCTTTGAAGGACAGAAGAATGCGCCAATCATTATAGTGTCTGAGTCCGTGCTTGGGCCTATCAGAAAAGATTTAAATAGAGGCTTATAAATAGGCCCTATAAATATAACATCCTATATTCTGCCTTATTGCGAAGGTACACTTCATGACTGTTGGATTGCGTTTCATTGTATTATAATCCACGCTAGAGCATACCGTGCTATATTCATTGCAGGCTATCACTAGCACCGTATGAAACCGGGAGGCCTGGGTTTGCGGCATGTGCCGTTTCTGCGCTGACATGTGCTCCAGTCAGTCGCGTCATTATGTAAGGGGCTCGCAGCATCCTCCCCCTCGAGGAGCCTCCGGGGTCAGCGCCAGGGGCCCTTTCTGCGGATCCTGGAGGGTTCGGCCAGGCCCGCCGCGTCAGCGCGCGACAGGGGTACGAATGACAAAGCAAACCCCACACACACGGACACACACACACACCCTGCCAGCTCCCCGCGACGTGGTGACAGCGCGGCGGCCAATCGGAGGAGGCGTGGGGCGGGGCCGCTGCGGTCCCGCCCCCTGGGCGCGCGTCACAGGGGGCGGGGCCGTGGGTGCGCGCGACGTCGCGCTGGGCTGCCGGGGGTGTGTGAGGCGGTGCGACCCCGTCTCCACGTCCGCAGGGTTGACTGTGCGGCTGGCCCCGTGGGCACCGCGCCTGCTGGACTGGGGGAGCGTCGGCGACATGTCTGTCGGGGACTTCTCTGCCCGGGTGAGGGGCCGGGGCCGTGGGGACTGAGGGCCAGGCGAGAGGCTGCTCAGAGGTTGGGACGCCGGGCCAGTGACCCGTCTCACCCAACCCTCCTAGAACCCCGATTTTATGCCAGGCCCAAAATTTGTGCCGAGTGCTTTGCGTCGATTTGTTCATATACTCATTACTCCCTTGCAACGTAGGTAGGGCAAAATCACTATGAGAAATGACAGCAGAGATTCTTTTGAAAAAGAATGTCATTAAAGAAAACTGGGAAGATGTCGAAAAGTAGCTGGAGGGAGAAGAAACACGCATGGATCTCATCACCTTCACACGATCACTGTTAGCATTCTAAATTTTTTCCCCCTATTTCCCCCCATGGCTGATATTATTATTACTATTACTGTTATTATTGAACAGAGTAATGACCATACTAGATAATTCAGCTTTGTATTCTGTTTTCCCATGTTATCATGCGTCCTTCCTAAGTATTTTTGATGGTTGCCAAATCTCCTATCAAGGGCCTGTACCAGCTTAACCACACAGTAACAGTGGGACTGTGAGGTGGTCTTCAGCACATTTCAAAAACTTCCAGGAAGTAGATGGCCTCTGGTTTCGTCCTGAGTTGGGTGGACCTCTTCCTGCTCTATATAATCACCCCCTTAATCAACACCCACCCCAAGGAGGGACTTTAATTTACATCAAATTCATCATGCTTATCTGCTCTGTGTTACTTTATCCTGCGCACAAATCTTTAAAAGATCCTCTGATGCCTGAAAAAGAAAACGCATTCTCTTTATTATGGCATCCAGAGCCATCACACCAGGGACCCAGTCTCCTCTTCCAAGCCTACCCAGGCCAGCCAGCCTCAACCCACTGCAACCTCCTCTTCCCTCCTTCCTGCCTTTGCTCCACTCACAGAGCATCTCGAGCAGTGCTGCTCCTAATTTCACGGTTTCTTGGGTGAGGCTTGTTCACCCACCAAGGATGAAAGCTTCTTTAGAAAGCTTTTTTTTTTTTTTTTTTAGAAAAATGGCAGGAGTACCTGCTTTTTCAGAGTGGGATTGAAATTCCAGCTTGGCCACTTACTAGCTTGGGCAAGTTACAGGATCTTAGAGCCTCTGTTTCCACTCAGGTATGTTTTAAGGCTTACAGGATAATGAACTTTCAGGGCCAGGCATGCAGCAGGTAGCAGCAAGCAATTACTGTTAATAGTATACTTGTTTTTCATCCCTTACCTCTCTCCAGCATGCTGATAAAGCGGCACTGGTGGCCAAGGATAACACACTTCTGTGAGCTCAAACTTTCACCACGGCTGCCCATCATTGTGAAAGGGTCTGAATGGAATGCTCTGTTTGGAGCGGCAGGAAAAGGCCTCGGCTGCCAAGGTGAATTGTTTCATGGAAGTGGATACAAGCAGGCCTAAATCAATACGCTGGAGGCTTGAATGCATTAGGGGAAGGACAGTTACGTGGTGAGATCCTGGTTCCAGGATCCACGAGTTCAAGGTTCCAGATTACCTGGGCCAGAGACCAACGACCCACTCGGAAGGTGATAACAGGGCCATATCCGTGGTCTTTTCCACTCCTCCTTGTGTCCCTGTTATCCAGGACAGTGCCAAGGCACACCGTGGAACCAATAGGTGAGTAATCCAGGGAAAAGATGACAGAGGCACTAGGAGAGTCGTGCCATTGTTCTGAAACTCACTGCCTAGCCTACCATCCCGACAAGGGCATTCCATGCTGTGGCAAACGTGTGGAGTGCCTGGAAGTTACTGTTGGGCATAGGGCTACGTGGGAGAAAGAAAAAGGACAGAGATCTCAGGGAGATGGGCTGAGAAGAAGCAATCTGGAGGTCTGGGTTCCAGTCTCAACTCGCTGGTGTTGAGTTCCTGCACGTCCTGTGCCAAGATCCCCTCCGGAGACTCTTCAAGCCCTATGTTTAAAGGCAGGTCATGTTAGCTCCATTTTACAGATGAGAAAACTGAGGCTCAGAGAAAATAAAGTTATGCAATTGGCTTGGTGGAACAGTTTAGCTCAAGGAACAGCTGAATGAGAGCAAGCTTTGATGCTAGAGGCACATGCTCTGGTGCTTGTAGATAGTTATTGATGATGAGGGTTGTTGATCTGGCGATTACCTGCAGAGGGATGATGGGAATGGTCCTCTTGCCAAGAGCCCAAGCACAGGCCATCATAAGACTGTCCTTCTCCATTCTCTTCTCTTTTACTCCTCCTGCCTCAGCCAGACGATCTCTTTTTCTGGCCCACCTTAGCCCAAGCCCCTTTGGGCTTTAGTCAAGTGCCAGCCTTTCCCCTCCAAGCCATCAAATGGCTCTTTGGGACCCTAAGGGCACAGACCTGGGCAGAGATGAGGCAGGCCGTCTGCCTACCACAGAGCCCCCAGCTCCCCATGCCTCCACCACCAGTCAGGAACCAGGGGACATCAGCAGTGGCCATTTTACAGATGAGTAAGACAGGGAAGGGAAATCATTTGCTCTCATTAAAAGTTTGTTTACTGAGAGCGAGAGTGAGAGAGAGAGAGAGAGAGAGAGAGAGAGAGAGAATCCCAAGCAGACTCCTCACTGTCAGCACAGAGCCAGATGTGGGGCTTGAACTCACAAGCTATAAGATCATGACCTGAGCCGAAACCGAGAGACGGACGCTTAACTGACTGAGCCACCCAGGCACCTCACATTTGGTCTCATTCAAAAGACCAAGGCCCGAACAAGAATTCAGGTCTGTCCCTCCTCTTCTCCTGGGACTCTTGATGGGCAAGGGATTGGGATTTGCACTTGAGCTTCACCTGAGCTCAGAGTAACTCAGAATAGCCTGGAGAGTAACCATCACACCCTGATTCACAAATAAGAAAATGACATTCCCACCTCTTTCAATAGCATTGATCTTCTCAAGTCCATCGGGCAGGCCTGGCCCAGCTGCCTTTAATGTTTTTCCTGTCCCACAGGAGTCACAGAAAAGTCCAGACGTTGGGGTGGCCACCTCTTTTTTTTTTTTTTTTTGAAGTTTATTCGTTTTTGAGAGAGAGAGAGAGAGCGCACAAGCAGGGGAGGGGCAGAAAGAGGGAGACACAGAATCAGAAGCAGGCTCCAGGCTCTGAGCCGTCAGCACAGAGTCCGATGCAGGGCTCGAACCCACAAACCTTGAGATCATGACCTGAGCTGAAGTCAGTAGCTCAACTGACTGAGCCACCCAGGCGCCCCGGGATGGTCACCTCTTATACATGTGTCTGTGTCCCCCAGAGAACCCTGTAAATGGAGGATATTCATTGTGGTGTTTAGAATAACCCAGAAAATCCCATAAATGGGACTGGCCAAACAAATGATCACACATCCTTACTATGGAAGTCAGTGTGGCCTGGAGAATGGTGACACACAGCACTTACCATGTACATATGTACTGGGTACCATACGCACTCTGATCTAATCCTTGCAGCAACCCTATGAAGTAGAGATTATTACTGGAGTCATATTACAAATGAGAAAACTGTGGCACAGAGCAATTCAGTTCTTTGCCTAAGGTCACACAGTAAGTGATAGAGCCCGGATTCAAACTCAGAAATTCTGGTATCAGAGCCTGAGTTCTTAGCCATCATGATTTAGTGTTATAGAAAGACATTCCTGGCTTGGAAATTACTTATGATACACTCTTTGTGAAAAGAGCAAGTTAGCACACAGTATGTGCTATATAATCCCACTTTTGTAGGGGAAAAAACAAGGCATACGTTCACATGAGTAGAAAAAAAATCAGACAAATATACAAAAAGAAGGAGAACTGGTTTTAGGAGATATTAAAAATCACGGGTGCTTTATGTAAACTTTGTGCATGTCTGCATTTTCAAAGTTTTCTATGGTAAATCTGCCCACCCCATGCAATAATAATAATTACTAACATTTATGAAGCATTTTCTATGCTTCTGACACTTACATGAACTTCCTCACTCAATCCTCACAACTGCCCTATCAGGTTGAGACTGATTCTCCCTGCTTTACCGATGAGGAAACAGACTCAGAGATACCCATCATCATACCCAAGTTCACACAGCCGATCATTTGCAGAGCCAGGATTTGAAGCCAGCTTGGCCGACTCCAGAGCTCACGTTTGTGGAATGAATGAATGATGGACTTAGCCACACTTCAAACGGGCATGGCCAGAGCAGGATCACACCCTTGGCGTGGACAAACTTCCAGAGAGGGAACGGAGGACCCACCTACTTCCTCGGTCACTGCCCGTGACTGAGCTTTACAATGCTTGACTCAGATAAGGACAGCATGGTGAGTATTCTCACGGAGTCCTGTTTTTCAGAAAACGCATGATTACATGGGAACTCTGCAGACTCTCTGCCTTGATTCATTGCACCTAGAGGGAGGCTGGTCGCTCGGATCAGATTGCCGCAGGCATGGCCTCCCTTGCCCACCTTCATTTCAATAACCCGGTTGCCGCTCACGCTTACGTAGCTTCACATTTGTAATCACCCCGTGAGGAAAGCAGAGCAGCTCGTCTTCTTTGACTCATAAGGAAATTGAGACTGTGAGTGGGTTACTAAATGGAAAGCAGAATTGCAGAGGAGTCACCAGCATAAGCCGTGGCGTCACATGGCTGTGGGATGAGTCCCAACCCTACCATTTATTGGCTGTGTGACTTTGAGCACTCCCAACCCTTTTCTGAGCAACAGTTCCTTCATCCATAAGAGACGGTGCCTGTACTCGGAGGCTTGAGGGGAAAAGAAAACGAGATGACGTATGCGGAATGCTGGGTCCAGTGCTTGGCATTCTGGAAATGGCAGCTGTTATTTATTCAACAAATATTTATGGATCACCTACTACGGACCGAACACTAGGTGCTGAGCTGCGATAGTCAAAAGTCCCTGTTCTCACGTTGCTCGGATCTGAGCTGCTGAGACCGGGAGGGGTTATCTGGCAGGAAGAGGGTTTCAGGCAGGAGGAACAGCAGGTGCGCACCGTGCTTTTTCCCCAACATTTTCTTAGGAAAAATTTCTAACGTACGCCAAAAAGGTTTGAAAGAATTCAACGACGGAAAGCCATTTACAACCCGCCTCGATTTGGCAAGTAACATTGAACTGTGTTGGGGTTTTTAAATTTTGTTTTATTATTTACTTATTTTTGAGACTGCGTGTGCCTGCGTGAGCAAGTGGGGGAGGGGCAGAGGGCGAGAGAGAATCTTAACCAGGCTCCACACCCAGGATCGTGAGATCATGACCTGAGCCAAAATCAAGAGTCGGACACTTAGCCGACTGAGCCACCCACTGTATTTGTTTTGGGACATAGCTGCCCTCGAATCCCTGTGCTTTCTTGTACCAGGTGAGCTGCCTTGGTGATTTGGGGACAGAGTGTCTGGAACAGTAGTCAGAAAACAGGGACCTTTTGCAAGCGTTAGAGAGGCAGAAAGAAAATGGTGCTTTTGACAAATCTGCTGGGAGAGGTCCAGGGTGGGGGACACCTCCCTTCATTAAAGAAAGCCTGTTTGGCAAGGAGCTTGGTCCTCTCGTGGAGCAGTCAGTCCCTCACTGGGGCACAGGCAGGACCCACGGGGGTTTCAGGTGCTGTGGAACCGGCTTCTGCCCACATTGAGTCTGCCAGCCCGTAAACAACCATGGGGGGGAGGGGGCTCCAGGCACGGGGGCTGGCAGTGACTGAAAATCTTTAGTGTTCATCTGGCTGACCTTTGGTGCCCCTGGGCAGGTGGGTCGAGCTGCCTGGTTTACAAGCTGCTGGTACAGGACCCAGGCCAGCCAGGGCCTTATTTATCCCCCACACCAGGGAGTTCCTCCTTAAGGAAGGCCAGAAATCAGAACCAGGGGGCTATCATGAGGGAATGGAGACTTCTGTCCCTGATCTCTAGGGGTCAGGGCACCTTCTCTCTGTTGCTACTGTTCAGGTGGCAGAGGGCTGGGAAGCCTCCTTTCCTAGACTTCTAGAATTGGAAGAGGGCTTAGCTAAAGCAAAAGAAACCAGTGTCAGTGGTTTACAGGCTGAATTCATTAATATATTGGTTTGGTTTTTTTTTTTTTTAACAAAAATGGGAACATACCTTACATACTGTATTATTACTTGCTTTTTCTACCAAATAGTGTATCCTCTGTGTCACTTTTGATACACCTTAAAAGCAATTCTTCTCGACTTTTCCACATACGTTCAGAACCACGGCTTTAGTGGCAAGATGTGTGGCCCGTAGTTTATTTACCTGTCCCTTACTATTAGACATTCAGCTTATTTTTGATTTTTTTCTTCTACAAATAAGCCACACTGAGCAAGAATGAACTGATTTCCACTGACTGTACGACCTTGGGTATGGCCTTCTGAGTGTGAGTCTATTCATCGAAAAACAAAATGACAAGATTCTACTGGGTGATTAAAACCCCCTGTGGGGCGCCTGGGTGGTGCAGTCGGTTAAGCGTCCGACTTCAGCCAGGTCACGATCTCGCGGTCCGTGAGTTCGAGCCCCGCGTCGGGCTCTGGGCTGATGGCTCAGAGCCTGGAGCCTGTTTCCGATTCTGTGTCTCCCTCTCTCTCTGCCCCTCCCCCGTTCATGCTCTGTCTCTCTCTGTCCCAAAAATAAATAAATGTTGAAAAAAAAAATCCCCTGCAAATCACATATGAGTCACTTATGAGACATCACTGCCAAATAACCGTCAGCTTCTGTTTACATTCCTCTAGTGACAGGGTGCTTACTACCTCATGAGCAGCCTGTTTCACTGGACAGCTGTAATGGTCAATACGGGATGCACTCATGTTGGGCCCAAACGTGCCTCCCTGCAATTCCTAGTCTGGTTTCATTATCTGAGGCCTCACAAATTCAGTCTATACTCAGTGGCCAGTGGCTGGGGCCAGTGTCGAAAGCAAGAAAACTTCAATCCCTCCCTCCCTGCCTCCCTCCCTCTCTTTCTTTATGCTTGTTATACGTCCGAACTTCTGCTAGCCTCAGGGATGTGAGCTACCAAATTAGCTTCAGGGTCAGAACTGGATCCCAGGCGCTCTAAATCCCATGTCAAGGGACTATTGAAGGCTGTGGGACAGGGGTGCTGAGGCTGGTGGCCTGCCTCCAATGAGCTCCAACCACTCATGCCCCAGGCAGGATCCTGGGTCGCTCTGTGAGGAGGTGAGTAGGGCTGGAGACAACCACAGCCTAGGGCTGGGGCAGGACCCTGCCAGGTTTTTACTAGAGCTGGACCCAAGTCTCCTTTTTTATTCCCCCATCTACCCTTAAAAGATTTACAAACAAGTAGATTTAAATACAGATTCAAATACAAATAATTTCAACTGTGTAACTCTGAGAAGTTAGTTCCCCTTGGGCCCTGTCTGTATCCTCCTCAGGGCTTAGTATTGTTCTTTGCTTCCATTCATTCATTCATTCATTCCTTCTTGTTCAATACGTCCTTGTGAAGCACTCACTGGGTGCCCTTTCTGAGGTGGTAAGGTATTAAAGAGAAATTTTGTGAATCCAAATCCCCCTCTGAGCCTTAGTTTCCCCATCTGTAAAAGAGGAGTGTTGACCCGTTCTCTACCTGTCTGGTGAGGGAAACTGAAGGAATGACCAAAGGAGGGTTCTTATGTTTGGGTGCTGAGTGAATGAACGCCCTCTCTCTCTCTTTTTTTTTTTTTTTTTAACATTTATTTATTTGTGAGGGGCGGGGCACGAGCAGAGGAGGGGCAGAGAGAGGGGGAGACACAGAATCCGACGCAGGCTCCCGGCTCTGAGCTGTCAGCACAGACCCCGACGCGGGGCTCGAACTCCCGGACCGCGAGATCGTGACCTGAGCCGAAGTCAGACGCCCAGCCGACTGAGCCACCCAGGCGCCCCATGAATGCCGTCTTCTAAACTGAGCACAGTGCCTGCCGTAGAGTAGGAGCGCAGCAACTACTTGTGGAATGAATAAATAAATAGCGAATGAATGAGTTCATGTTGGAATAAATGCATTTCTTCCCCCTCCCTGTCATAGTCCCTCTGCTCCTGTGTTAACTCCATAGACAGGCCAGCAGAGCCAGTCTTGCAGCCTGAGATAAGGCTGTTGGAGGGTGTCTCCCCTATGACTCCCTTGAGGGGGGGACGAGGGCAGACGGCTGATGCATGGAGCTGGTGAAAGTGCCACACGGAGCCGGACCCAGAATGGGCTCTAAGTACCCACGATCTATGCAGTGCTTCCTGCCCCTGTGGACCCTCGTGCTGGAGGTGGCTCTCATTGTCATCTTCTTCTTTTTCACCTCCTATGACACTTCCTCACAGGATCCAAAGAAGCTCATGGAGGCCTATCGAGGTGAGTGTCCAGAGGGGAGGTGGTCACAGAGGCAAGCAGCAGGGACAAGGGAAGAGGAGGTCCGTGATCCTCCGGGGACCTAGAGGTTCCTTTCCACGAAGTCGTTGAGTAAACAGGTTCCCACACCTTCTTCCGTGGGTTGTGCAAAGACCCAGCCAACAATGTAGGCTCTCCTTTAGGACCAGCGTGGACAACCCCTCTTCCATGAAGCCTTCCTTGATTTGTCAGGGCAGTCCGGGCCCCTCCTAGTCTGTATTTACAGAATTCCCTTTGCCAAATGGTCTTTGTAAGTCTCTGCTTCTCTGTCCCCTCCTCCCCTGTCTCCTTAACAGCAAGGAATTTCACGTTGTTCGGCTTTTAGTTTTTGTTTCCTGTTTGGGGGTCTCTCTTGTTCATTTCTGCGCCACCCTCCTTTCCGGAGCTTTGGTCTGTTGCCCCTCCTCCACCCCCAGCCTTCTCCTCACTTATTGGCCGGAAGTCTACATTCTGTCTGCAAACCCAGAGGCATAAGGTATGGCTGAAGAGGAGTGTAGAATGGTTGTTAATCTACATGCAGCTAAAAATAGTCACAGACTGTGACGAGGACAACTGTCAACAAGACGGGGGTGTCGCTTTTGCTTTTTTAATTTTTTAAAAATTATTTTTTAAATGTTGTATTTATTTTTGAGAGAGAGAGCATGAGCAGGGAAGGGGCAGAGAGCGAGGGGGCAGAAGATCCTAAGGGGCTCCGCACTGACAGCAGCGAGCCCGATGCGGGGCTCGAACTCACAAACTGTGAGATCATGACCTGACCTGAAGTCAGACGCTTAACCGACTGAGTCAGCCAGGTGCCCCCTGGCTTTTTGCTTTTTTAAAAAAAAATTGAGATGAGTTTCAAGTGATCTCAGGGGGACGATATCTTATCTATGATAATGGATGGGCCTCCTTGAGTGACCTCCCTGAGACAAAGCTGAACCTGGAGTCTGGTTGAGTGCCTGCTTCTTCCTAAGAGATGTGAACTGGCTAGTTAGTTAAAGCAAAGGTAAGGCATCCCGGGGCCTCAGCGGCAGGAGTGGGACAAAGATATGGGGGGGGAGGGGGCGGGAGGGGGCAGGCAGGGAGGTAGGTGGGGGGAGGGAAGCATCTACACTTCAGGGGCTGCCTAGGGAGGGGCCCTAGGCTTGTTGTACCTAACAAGCAAGGCCTGGGCACAATTTAAATTCATTTCGGTTTACCTTAATTCTTTTCAATCCAATACAGTGTAATTCAATGCATGCATGCATTCATTCATTCAACCCTGTTATCATATCCCTAAATGTGGGATTTAGACACATGCCAATCAGAGCTAGTATTTCTTGAACTCTCACTATGTACCAGGCACTATTTAAACGCTTTATGTTGAACCCTCACAACAACCCCATGAGGTAGGTATGATTATGATCTCTGTTTTTCATATAAGGAAAGTAGGCACATAGATGTTGAAGAGAGGTCACTCAGTAGCGACAGCATAGCAAATTTAAATTTATACAGCCTGGTTTTAGTTTCCATGTATTTAACCATTTGGCTTCACTGCCCCATTTCACAACGAGGTCGAGTCACTTGTCGTATAACCATTGGGTGTAGGAGCCAGTATTTAAACTCTCTAGAGTGGCTCCAGGGTCCATGTTCTTCAGCCTTGTGCTGTGCGGCTAGCATAAAGTGTCCTCAGACACTCACTTTCCATAGAAGCACAGAGAAGAGCCCATAACCTGGGCAAGGGAGTGGATAGTGTCAGGGAAGGCTTCTGGAAGGAAGTGACTGCCCAGCCAGGTCTTGGAGGCTCGGTAGGAGGCAACCATGTGAAAATGGATCATCATCCAGAGTGAGAGGACAGCAGGAGCCACTGTGTGTGCACTCATTGGAGTGGACCAGGTGAAGGCTTAACATTGCAACATTGGAGCACCAAGATGGGGGTAGGACATGGTAGACCGACTAGATTGAGTCTGGAGTTTGACCCTCACGCTGCTGACCGAACAGGACGAGTTTGGGTTCAGGTTATGGCGACATGCACCATATTTACATGTTACAGGCAAAGTACTGCTACGTTAATATCTTTTATACATTATAATAATGCATACACACAAATTAGAAAATTTGAAAGAGGTCAAATGAAATACATAATATTTTCAAATTACGGGTTGTGAGGGTACCAGGACCAGTCAATCTCGAGGCAAGGTCCATTGTTCCCATTACCGAGAAAGAATGTAAATCCATTCCTCCTAGGGTCTTCTTGATAATTTCAAATTCTCTTGGTTGACTTCCTGTCAGATCTAATTAGACTGACTTCTTTCTAACTTTGTGACCAGTAAAGAGTTTGCACAACTCTTTGCCCTTTTTTTTTTTCATACACTTGGCTGCCATTACGGTTTTGCCTTCATTCGGTGGTTTTAGGCAGGCGTCCATTCCGTGAAGGTTAGTTGAACTAGAACTAGGTAACCTAATCTGTCAACTCACTTAATCTAATCCAGTCCGGGGGAACAACAATGTTATTCAAACCTGCCAATTCCAAAAAGACATTTTTGAGACAATCAGCAAGAATCCTGTACGATACCCAGGAATTGTTGTTAGTTTTGTTAAGTCTGAGAGCAGCATGCTGGGGTTTTTTTTAAAGGCCCTATCTGCTAGAGAGATATACTGAAATGAGGCAATGTCTGGGGCTTGCTTTATGCCAAAAAAAAAAAAAAAAAAAAAAAAAGAATAAAAAAGAAAAAGAAAAGAAAGAAAGAAAAAGAAAACAGTGGAAAAGGATAATAAAATAAGATTGGCCCCGTGTGACAGTCATCAAAACTGGGATGGGCACATGACATTCATCAAGTGACTCTCTGCTCTTGTATATGCTTAAACTTTTCCATAATCCATAATCAAATTTAAAACAAAAACAAAACGAAATCCTGCCATCCGTTGCAACATGATGAATACAGAGAAACAGATGTCCCCTCTTCCCTGTGGCCCAATACTCCCCTCAGGCCACCTTCCAAAGCTAGGAGACTGGAAGCTGTCTGACATCCTGAGCAGGCAGAGGAGGCTCCTGGGGTAACGTGGATCTTAAATGCTCTCAGAAATGCAAACTTCACCCAGGGCCTTTGGAGGAAGAGGTGCCTAGATCAGTGGTTCTCAAAGGGTGGTCCCCAGAGCAGCCACCTCAGCCACGGACACCTCAGGAATTTGTTAGAAATGCAGATTCCCAAGCCCAGTCCATACCTATCCATCAGAAATGTTCGGGGTGGGGCCCGGCAACCTGAATTTTCCCAAGCAAGCCCTCAAAGTGACTCTTATGCACGTGAAAAGTTTGACGAATGTTGGAGCCAGACGGATTCAAACCCCGCCTCTGCCTCTCCTTAGCTGTGAGACCTTGGGCAAATTATTCACCATCTCTCTGCTTCATTGCTATCACATGACAATAGTACTTTCTCCATACGTTGTTGAAAGGATTGGAAGAAGAAACACATATAAAGACTGATTAAACGTATTTGCTGTTATTATTAATAGACTTTAATTTCTTCTATTTTTTAAATACCATTTTTTAATGTTTACTTATTCTTGAGAGAGGGAGAGAGATTGACCAAGCATGAGTGGGGGAGGGGCAGAGAGAGAGGGAGACACAGAGTCCGAAGCAGGCTCCAGGCTCTGGCTGTCAGCACAGAGCCCGACGCAGGGCTCGAACTCCCGAACTGTGAGATCATGACCTGAGCCGAAGTCGGCCGCTTAACCGACTGAGCCACCCAGGCGCCCCAGTTCCTGATACTTTTATAAAAACAAACAAAACTGGAAGGGCTAATATGTTCCTCCGGGAGCCCCTGTGGATCTTCTGGAGCGTCTTCTGAGGTGTGCGTCCCCTACACTGGCGACCACCGTCCACACGGCCGGCGATGAGACCAAATGGGCAGGGACCATGAGGGAGAAGCAAAGAGTCACAACATCCAAGAGACAGCTAGGAGATCAAATGAGCTGTACCCGGTGAAAGTGAAAGGAACTCAGGATGGCTTTAGACGTGTGGTTGGGTATATGGACGTGCCACTTCCTGAGGTGAGAAGCAGGTTCGCGAAATGAACGACGATGTATTCACTCTAGGCTTGGGGTTGAGGTGCCTCTGAGATGCTTAGGGGAAGCAGAGTGTATCAGCTATCCATTGCTGCATAACGGACCACCCCCAAACGTAGTGACTTCAAATGGCCATTTTGATTTGTTAATGGCCATTCGATTTGTTCCCCATTGTGATGAAGTGGTTCAGCGATACGGGTTGGGCCCAGCCGGGTGGTTCTTCTGTCGGTTTCCTAGGCTCTCTCGTGCATGTGCAGCCTGGAGGTTTGACTGGGGTGGGACGGCCTCATTCGCATGTTTGGCGGGTGATGCTGGCTCGTGGTGCATGTGATGTGGCTCCATCACCCTAGCCCAGACTTCTTCACACGGTAGCAGAATAGTTACTCCCGCAAAAGAGGGCAAGCCCCGATGAGTGGGTGCTTTTCAAACCTCTGCTTGTATCGTGTTGACTCAGGTCTCATTGGCCAAAGCAAATCACAAGGCCCAACCCAGGGGGGAGGGGCCTATACTGGAAGGCATGATTCCTTCATTGGAACCCATTACTGTAATGATCTATACACAGAGCCTCTTCTAGGACTGCCAGACTGGGGGAGCATCCTGGGCCCTGCACTGTGGATACTACCCAACTCCCCCCTTACTCCCCAAAGGGAGGAGAGCTACTAAAAGACACGAGGGGCTTTCCCACTGACATATAAATATGGTACCCCCAAATCCTAGAACGTCCCATGTCTTAGCCTTGGCTGTCCCCTTTGATGGGGAAATCTCTTTTTCTATTCCCAGAATGCTGTAGGGGTGAAGGTAGGGTGGGAGTAGAGGCTATTGGGGAGCAGAAATCAGCATGGGGCACTATGGGTGGTCCCAGTCTGGGGCTGCCGAGATCTTCTCAGTCAGCAGTGGGGAGAATAGTGCGGAAGTTGAGCCTCCTAAGGGACAGAAGCTGGGTCTGGCTTCAGAGCTGTTGGTGCTGGAGTGCCTGCAGGCCAGAGGAAGGAGCAAAGGCGGGTGGGAACACAGAGCCAGGATCACAGGGGCAGCCAGGCCAGAGGAGGGGGGGAAGAGTCTTGCCCAAAGTCACACAGCTAATGAGTGGTAGGCACAGGATCCGTGATTTGCGCGAACCGGCGAAAATGTTCGTGACAATCCTCTGAGCAGGCACCATTGTTTCATACCCATTTTACAGATTAGGCAGCCGGGACACAGAGGTAGAGCCAGCCTCTGGACCCTGACAACCCGACTCAGTCCATACTCTTCACCATTATATTATGTGTGCTATACGGAGAGGCACGATGTGTGGTGGTTAAACCCAGATGGTCCAGATTCAGATTGCTCACCATTTGCTAGCTGTGTGACCTGGGCTAGTTACAGCACCTCTCTGTGCCTCCCTTTCCCTATATGTAAAATGTGGATAACAAATAGGACGTACTGCGCCAAGTTGCTGTCGGTTAAAGCTGTCAGGCACTTAGAAGGGGGCCTGGTGTGTGGGGGGGGGGGCGCACCACATACGTGGCCGCTGTCACAATGCTGGTAACAAGTGCCTCGTCTCAACACTGGCCTCTCAGGCTAGACCCTTTCTGCAAGTCATGGGGCTTTCATAAAATTCTCCGGAGGCCTGTCTTAGACTGTAAAATTCCCCTCTGGGGCCCGGTCACGGGGGCCCCTGTCGCACATCCACTCATCACCCCTGAACACCTTAGAGGCCATTAGCCTATCAGCCCAGCAGCCGACGTGGGGTGCAGCGCCGGCTCTGAGAGGTGGAGGCTGGCACCACTGGGGGTGCTCTGAGCTGGGACCTGGCCCTGAAGTGGGGGTCCGGATAATGAGACCTAGGAAGAATCAGAGAGGGGCCTGGGAGACCAGGAGAAGAAGCAGGAGAGTGCAGGGAGCGGAAAGGCCTGAATTCTAACGTCATGGACGGATTCATTTAGGGTGAATGGGCTCTGTCGACAGCTCCCAGAAACTGCCACCCTGACTTTATCCCGCTGGGTGGAGTACAGCTCCTCCCTTAGGGACAGTGTGGGGCCTTGGGGAGGAAGGCCCTGAGCTCCTACACCGGGCAGCGGTGGGGACGGTAGCTGTGCCTGATAAAGCTCCCCCACCCAAGATCCTCTGACTTCCTCCTCCTTAGGGCCCCGCCTCTGCCCTATCCCGGTCACCCTCCTCTCCCCACCCATCGATCCTCTCCTCAGAATATGCCAGAGTTGGGGCGCCTGGGTGGCTCAGTCGGTTAAGCGTCCGACTTCAGCTCAGGTTGTGATCTCACGGCTCGTGGTTTCGAGCCCCTCGTCGGGCTCTGTGCTGACAGCTCAGAGCCTGGAGCCTGCTTCGGGTTCTTGTGTCCCTCTCTCGCTCTGCCCCTCCCCCACTCATGCTCTCTCTCTCTTTCTCTCTCTCTCTCTCAAAAATAAATAAACATTAAATATTTAAAAAAAAAAGAATATGCCAGAGTTATAAGGGCCTTAGAGAGTACCAAGTCCGACACCTACATGTTTACAGAGAGAGAAATTGAGGCCCAAAAGAGGACAAGGTCCTTGCCTGAGGTCCCTTAGTGAGGTGGGGGCAGACAAGAGCGAGAAACAGCCCAGCCCGGTTAAAGAGCACCATACCTGGGGGTCAGAGCTTGGTTCTGCTGCCAGCATGCTCTGTGGCCTTGAGGAGGTCACAGGCTCTCTCTGGTCTGCTTCTACACAACGGGAGGAAAATGAAAGGGTCTCCCGACTCATGGAATCTTCAGTAAGTCTGGACCCTATGCATTTATTTTTTTTTTTAATTTTTTTTTAACGTTCATTTATTTTTGAGACAGAGAGACAGAGCATGAAGGGGGGAGGGGCAGAGAGAGAAGAAGACACAGAATCAGAAGCAGGCTCCAGGCTTTGAGCCATCAGCCCAGAGTCTGACGCGGGGCTCGAACTCACGGACTACAAGATCGTGACCTGAGCTGAAGTTGGATGCCCAACTGACTGTGCCACCCAGGCGCCCCTGGACCCTATGCGTTTAGAGTTGCTGCTCAATGGCACACGGGTTGGGCTTAACAGCAGTCTTTAAGACAAGATTGAATTTGAATGCTGAAAGCGGGGTGTCCGATCTCTAGTTGGCCACAGGCCCTTTCATCCATACGGTTTCCTGCTTGGGTCCTGAAGGAATTTGAGCGCTCCCAAGAGGAACGCCCTGTACAACATGTGCCAAGAGGGTGCCAACACGAGACTGAAATGTTGCCTGCACCTTTCTCTCCCCCCATGTCAGGGGAGAAGGGGCAAAAAGTTGAATCTGTGCCCTTTCTCACCTACTCCCCAAGCTCCCAGAGCCTTTGGGGTCCTCAGGGGTCTCCAACATCCTGGTGTGATCAGATTGTTTGGGGACACGTTAACAGCCACCCAAGTTTGATGTGTACGACCCTAGGTCTACGCATTTCTCACTGAAAGTGGGTTTAAATGTAACTCGAAGGGGCTTTCTGAGACTCTGGAGAGTTCTGGAAACGAGTGCTTCCTCGTTGTCATCAGGGCCAGGGCTCGAGGCCCGCGGAGAGCAGGTGGGTTCTGGTAACCGTGACGGTGAAGAGAATGACAGCGGTGTTGGTGAATTGCCGCCACTTACGGAGTGCCAAGCACTTGAACAAAATATCACTTCCTTCAGCTCTCCCGCCCCCTCGGAGGTGGGTATAATGGCCCTTATTTAGCTGACGAGGAAGGTACGGCACCTCCGAGGGCACACAGCTATGAGGTTGAAGCATATATAAAATGCCATTTTTATAGGTCAAAAATGGCCAAATGTTGGCAATTTTAATACGGTTTAACCTAACGGGGAATGACGGAACTGGGACCAAACAGAAGTGTCTAAACTTGAAGGCTGTGCTTTCTTTGGTGCGTGTGCGTGTGTTGTTTTGTTTTTGTTCACTGTCTAAGTGCTGGTTGTAGAAAATTTAAACACAGAAAAAGAAAAGAAAAAAAACAAAAAAAAGTAAAACTCTCTCCAAACCAGAGGATAATATTCATCGGGGGAAAAGTTCTTGCAAGTTCTCTCCCTGGGTATTTATACATGTGAAATAGTCGGTGTTTGTTGATCAAACGTCTTTCTGTCCCGAGTGATGGTGGGCATTATAGCATCGGACTCTGGGGACCCGATGAGGGGTGTGATCGTTTTTCCCATTGAGCGGGTGAGAAAACTGAGGACAGACAGTGTGGTGGGTGAAGGCACAGGCTTCGCGGCAGATCATCTAGGTTTAACTCTGGCTGTACGAGCTGGGGTGAGTTACTTCACTCCTCCGTGGCTCAGCCTTCACATCTGTGACGGGGTGATAAGAACAGCACCCGCCTTGGAAGGTGGTTGTACGAAATAAGTGAGATGGTCTGTGTGAGGTGATTAAAATCCTGGCTGGCTCAGTCCGGAGAGCGTGGGATTCTTGATCTCAGGGTCACGAGTTCGAGCCCCGCGTTGGGCAGAGAGATTACTAAGAAAAATAAAGTAAATAAAAGAGTGTTGCCATATGGGAAACACTTAATACATGTAGGCTGCTACTAAAGTTCAGAGACATTACACAACTAGCTTAAGCCGCACAGCTGGAAACTGCTAGAGCCCTGATTTGAACCCACGTTTGTCAAGCTGCGAACCAGTTTTCAAGCTTGGAAGTAAATACAAGGGTCCAGGCTTTTCCTTTTGCTGGACCTCTCCCTGCCATTAGGCAAGTCTCTTGCGCTCACCTGCCACAGCAGCCCTTGAGCAGGGTCCAAGGCTGGAAAAAGGTGAGGGTCACTCAGAAGGCCCCGGTGCTTTCTGCCCGAACACTGGGTCCCTCCCAGCAAGGGACAAAGGGAGAGAGCTGTTTTCTGCAAGGATAATCTGGTTCTTATCAACAGAACTTCGGGACCTGCTTCTGCCCCCTCTCTTCTGGGCCAAGTCACTGGCTTCTGTGGCCTTATTTTCTTTCTTTTTAAAAAAAATATTTTGGGGCGCCTGGGTGGCGCAGTCGGTTAAGCGTCCGACTTCAGCCAGGTCACGATCTCACGGTCCGTGAGTTCGAGCCCCGCGTCAGGCTCTGGGCTGATGGCTCAGGGCCTGGAGCCTGTTTCCGATTCTGTGTCTCCCTCTCTCTCTGCCCCTCCCCCGTTCATGCTCTGTCTCTCTCTGTCCCAAAAATAAATAAATGTTGAAAAAAAAAATTTTTTTTTAAAAATATTTTAATGTTTATTTATTTTTGAGAGAGAGAGAAAGAGACACAGAGCACAACTGGGGGAGCGGCAGAGAGAGAGGGGGAAACACAGAATCCGAAGCAGGTTCCAGGCTCTGAGCTGTCAGCGGATGAGCTGTCAGAGCCCAATGCAGGGCTGGAACCCATGAACCGTGAGATCATGACCTGAGCCAAAGTCAGATGCTTAACCAACTGAGCCACCCAGGTGCCCCATGTGGCCTTATTTTCTCACGTACATGATCAGGAGGTTGAATCTGATCCTCCATAGCAGCGGTAATTACCTTCATTGAGTGTCAACTGTGTGCCAAGCATCGATCCAGATGTTTTACACATGTTCATTCCATCGAGTTTAGTAATAATAATTGCTACATTTACTGAGCACTTACTATGGCCCAGGCCCTGCCTTTGTGCCTACCCAGCATTAGCTCATCGAATCTTTGCCTCAGCCCTGCCTGCTATGTATTTTCCCCATGATTCAGATGAGAAGACTGAGGCTCAAAGAGCCAAAGCAACTTGCCCAAGCACTCTCTAATGGTCCCTTCCAGCTGCCACCCCCGCAAATTCACACGGAATGTAGGTACATTCTAATTCTGTAAGTTCTGTAAATTCCAATTTCATACAACTTTCCGTCTCGTCTGCCTCCCTTTCTCCTTCTCCATATCTGCTCCTGGGCAGTCCTGCAGGATGTTACCATCATGGTGGCCCTTGGCTTTGGCTTCATCAACTCGTCTTTGCGGAGATACGGCTGGAGCAGCGTGGCCTTCAACCTCTTCTTGCTGGCCCTGGCGGTGCAGTGGGCAGTCCTACTGGATGGGTTCCTGGAGCAGCTCTCCCCTAAGAAGGTGGTCATCAAACTGTCCAGGTAAGCAGACAGTGGCTGGATCGTTTTGTGGATCCTTGAGGTATGGGGCCCAAGAGGGCTGGTTCTAGAATAGCTGGGATGTCCCCTTGAAGCCATGCGATATTGGGATATACCCTCTCAAATTACCCACTCTTTATCTAAAATTCACATTGAACTGGGAATCCTGTATTTTCTCTGACAACCCCGGGCTCAGATCTACAGCCCTCCCCAAGTCCTTTCTTTATTATCGACTGTGATTTTGTAAAGTTACACAAGCAGCATGGGTTCAAAGAAAAATGAATAGGGATTACAGAAAAAAGAAAAAGAAATATCACAGTCTCTTGAAAATAAAAAAGTACTGCTAGTCCTCAAATGTTGGTGAGCAAGAAATAGCCACGCCTTTCAATTAAGGTTGATCCATTTGGCTGTATTTATATGAAACTCTTAGAAGTAGCAAAATGACCCATGTTGCTAGGAGTCAGAATAATGGTTACATGGGGAATGCGATGATTACTGAGTAGGAAGGAGCAGTCCGTAGAGCATGCAAACCTTCATCTCGGCGGCATGAGTTCAAGGTCCACGTTGGGCATGGTGCCGAGCCCCCCGCCAAAAAAAAGACAAAAAATTTTTTAAAATTAAAAAAGCTGTTAGCCCATGACAGGAGAAACTAGGTAGAATTTACCTTGAAAATTGGTTTTTGGTTTTCTCCACCTCTGAATCTCTGTCCTGCCCAGATGATGATGGTAAATCCCATCTTGGGGGACCTGTCAGCTCTCCAGGCCACTCCATCCTCCCCTCTGAAGCCCTGCATCTCTGAGCACCGCTGTTGAACATCTCCCCGGGAGCCAAACACTGTACCAGGCAGTGCACAAACATGGCTTCGTTTAACCCTTCCAGCAGCGGGCTAACTGGTGTACAGGCTCCGAGAGCGTAAGGCATTTACCAAGGGTCACACAGTTAAGGGGTGGAAAATGGCCTTAGCTTTTAACTATCCGTATGCAGCCCTTCCCACACACTCCAGGGTGGTCAGAACGTGAAACATACAGAGCCCGGTCGGTTCTCTACTGACCCTGATAAAAACCTCCACATTTTTTTCTTCTAACAAGTTTTAGGCTAATCCCCACGGGGATTCAATCTGTCCCCACCCCATCCCCCCAAGAAACACCTGGGAAGAGGCAAAGGGCACTCTCCGGAGGAGCTCTGACAGCGGTGGCCCTGGTCTGGCGTTTCTGCTGCCTTGGCTTAAGGTCGCACAAACCTTCAGCCTCCTGCACCTACTGTCCAGAAATCTCTGGGCTGCTCCTTCTAAGGTCCCCCGCCCACAGGGACCAACTTGCTCTTGACTCAATCCAGGAAGACAAGAAGAGGCCCTTTGCAGCCTGAGTGAACTCCCCTGCCCAGCCTCTGACCACTTGGATCCTCCCAGCTGTGACCCCCTCCCCCCCCTCCCGCCACTGGGACTGGCTTCCCAGATTGGAACAGAGAGCTTCTTCCCGACCTTTCCAGGGGCTGGGCTGGTGCAGGGGACGGGGCCAGGCTTGCCTCCGGTACAGCGCCCTCCCCTTCCCCCTGAGCTGAGCCTCCCCTGAGCTGTGCAGACTGACTTGGCACTGAGTTGCTTTGAGTCACCGATGACCAGTCCCTTCAGGGCAGGGGCCTGTCCCACTCAGCTTTGTCCTTTGTTTTCCTCACGTAGTGAAGACTTAGTAAATGGTTACTGGAACAAAATGAAAATAAAAAGAACCCTGAAAGTTGTGATATTTTTAATGCTGTAGTTTGAAAGGTTCAGGAGGCCTCCAGCGGAGGAGAGTGGCGATAACCAACCCTCTTATTGTGCTTGAAATATATCAACTCAGTTTACCCTTAGAATAGCCTCATAGGCCTTGCCTCCACCTTATAGGCGAGGACACAGAAGCACAGAGTGGTTCAGTGATTTGCCCAAGGTCACACAGCCAGGATTCCAACCTAAGCTGGCTGGACTGGAGACGGCACTCCTAAATACTATACTTCCCAGTCTCGACACCTCCCCAGTGCCAACTGGCCCCTGGGGTCTGGAATCCTACCACTGGCACATGTCCTCTTGAATCAGGCCCTTGCCAGTTAAATGAGTGCTCACCCAAAAGACATAACACGGCCAGTCGTGGCGAAACTTTGAGTAACTCCGGTTCTAAATAATTCCTGATCCCTGTGAGACTCCTTCCCAGGCCCTTGGTCCTCTCCTGATCTTCCCTCTGAAGTCCTTGAGCCTTAAGCAAGACACTATGTTGGCAGCAAATGCCAAGGAGGCTGTGTCCAGACTTCAGAGCACAGGCTTTGGATCCAGGCCAGCTGGGTTTGAGCCTCAACTTTTGTTGTTAACTAGCTTTATGGCCCAAAGAGTCACCTCTTCTAGTCTCAGTGTCCTGTTCTGTAACGTGAAGGTACTGACTGGTACCCTAGCATAGTTTACCGAAGGCCACTTAGAAGATTAAAACTTATTTACTTACTTATTTTAAAGGTTTATTTGAGAGCGAGCGAGTAGGGGAGGGGCAGAGAGAGGGAGAGAGAGAATCCCAAGTAGGCTCCACACTGCCAGCACAGATCATGACCTGAGTTGAAATAAAAAATTGGACGCTTACCTGACTGAGCCATCCAGGTACACCAGAAGATTAAAATTTAAACGAGGGGGTGTAGTCGCAAGGCTGTTATACATAATGCTTAACAAATTATGTTATTTTGTACTGACGGTGGTTGGTGGTAGCATTAGGGAGGGGAGGGAGTCTCTGAGCAAGGTGCCCAGAGGAGGGTGGGTTGGTTTAACCACCATGGATTGTTCTGCTTAGTGCCGCCTCTCCCTGGAAGCCCTCCCTGATGAACCCAGTCCACACTGCTCTCTCCCTCCAGTGAGCCACCCCCCTAGCCACATGATATCATGGATAGTCTTTGTGGACAGACTCACAGTGTCAGCCCCATCTCCTCAGCTGGATCATAAGTACCTTGAAAACAAGTTGTTTTCTCCTCTTGAATCCCCACACTGAGCTTGCTCATTTGTCAAGGCAAGGAAGGAATCAGCAACAGTGCTAACAATGCAGGCTTCTACTCCCGAGTTAGTCCTTTGTGCCAATCGCGGTGCTAGACACACATGCACAAATTTCCTTCTAATCCCCACAGCACCACCATGAGATAAATATCATCATCGGTCGTATTTTACAGAGGAAGGAACAGGCTCAGTGAGATTAAAGAGCTGCTCAAGTGGAAAAGCTGGGACAAGGAGAGGGTGGCGGGTGCTTGAATGACAGGCAGGCCAACAGGTGAAGAGCGCCCTCTATTGAGCATCTTTGCGAGATGAAGGCAGAAGAGAAGCTGGGGGAGCAGCACCCCAGTTGTCAGACCCCAGAAGGGGGCCCTGAGGGAACAATCAGCCCCTGTAACTCACGACGACATTCCTACAAGAAATTCCTACACCGTGAATTGGAGTGTCCTCAGCAGGGATGAGTATGTGTGGATCAATTTCTCAGATATTGATGCCCCCCTGATGGGGGAAGGAGCCCAAGGAGACCCTAGATGGGGCATCATCAGTCCTCGTGTGGGTGGAATCTTGTCTTCTTGTTCTCCTATTGCGTCCTCAGCTTCTTAAACAGCACCAGGCTGGTTGAACGAGGGAATAAGTGAATGCATGAATGAGAGGATTCTTTTCAGTCATCTCTCTCTCTCTCCCCCAGTATTAAGCTGGCCACCATGAGCGCCATGTCTGTGCTCATTTCAGCGGGTGCCGTTCTAGGCAAGACCAACCTGGTGCAGCTGGTGCTGATGGCACTGGTGGAGGTGACAGCCTTTGATGTCATGAGGATGATCCAAAGGAAGTACTTCATTGTGAGTAACAGCGCTGCCAGGAGGGGACTTCAGGGAGGAGGGGTCAGGAGGTGTGGGGGGTGCGGAACACCACCTCCATTTGGTGGGTTTTCTGGGATTAAAACAAAATACAGGCCCAGATGGGGGTCCAAAGTGTGGTCTATGCTAAACGTTTAAACATAGCAACCTAAAGGCTTTAACCAGAGGTGGTACAGTTGCTGGTGATGACAGGTCTAAGGTTTGACAGGGGACGTGGGTGACGGAAGTGTAATGCAGGAGGAGAAAGAGATTAGAAGAAAAAGGATCAAGGAACAGATAGAGGGAGTTGGATGGACCAAGATGATGACCTGGGGGAGTGATGGAGAGAAAGACTGTAAGGCAGGTGCTGAAATCCTCAGCGACCAAGAGGCAGGTAGATAATCAGCAAGGAGCATAGCGTCTGCTGGCAGGTCTTTTCAAGGGAGCTGGAGACATTTGGGGAGGGAAAAGGAACAGTTTAGAGTGGAAATTTAGATAGGAAGTTCTTGCCATTTATTAATTTTTGGTTCTCCCCATCTGTCTATAGGACTTCATTTTAACCCCTACCTCAGTGTATATTTCCTATAAATAAGGGCATTCTATTACATAACGGTTGTTCAATGAACAAACTTTGGAAATTTACATTAACACAATATTATCTTATTCAAATTTCACCAATTTTCCCAATAACATCCTGTTACAGCAAAGTTTAAAAATATAAATATGTATATATATAAAGTTTACATATATATAAAGTTTATATAAATATATATATTTAGTTTATATATAAAGTTTTATATATATATAAAATATATATAAAGTTTAGTTTATATAAATATATAAATATTTATAAATATATAATATATATAAAATTTGAAAAGTTTATATACATGAAGTTAAAAATATATAAATATAAATATTATATATTTTTTCTTTTTGGTCCATGATCACACTTTCCATTCATTTCTCATGTCTCCTTAAACTTCTTTGATCTGGAACAGCTTCTCAGTCTTTATCTCTCATGAACTGGACATATTTCGAGGTTATAAGCCATTTATTTTGGAAGGCGGCTATGTTCACCACTATATCACCAATACTGCACCTAAGCCAGTTATTTTGTCGAATGTGGCTTTGTGTAGTGTTTCCTCATGATTAGTTGAAGAATATGCATTTTTGGCAGAAATTACACGGGAGCGATGTTATGTCCTACTCAGTGCGAAGAATCAAGAGGCACATGCTGTCAATTTGTCCCATTACTGAGGATGTTAACTCTGATCACCTGTTAAGATGATGTCTGCCGGGCTCTTCCACTGCAAAGTTACTGTTTTCCCCTTTATAATTAATAAACATCTTGTGGGAAGATAATACCCTGTTTCTTATCATGTTTTTCACACACTGATTTTAGCATGTTGATTTTTTTTTTGCCTGAAACAGTACGATGATTGCCAGTATTTTTTTCTTTTTTTAAAAGACTTTATTTTTAAGTAATCTGTTTACTTAAATTATGTATTAAATAATCTCTATTTAGAGTTCTCTAATCTCTAAACCCCAAGGTGGGGCTCATACTTATAACCCCAAAATCAAGAATCACATACTCTACCAACTGAGCCAGCCAGGCGCCCCCCCTCCCCATATTGTTTTTTCTGATTCCATCTTCCCTTCCACATTCATTAGTTACCGTTCTGCTGTAAGAAAGAACTTTCTCTTCTTCTCCATTCATGCTTTTATTTATTTGCTTGTTTGTTTATTTATTTAGATTACTATGGGCTCAGGGATTCACCCAGGCATACTTCCATTTTCTGCCGCTTCTCTCTGCTTACTACAAGGATTAATTCCCACCCCTTACTTTCAAGGAAGAAAACTGCACTGGAGCTTTTTTACACAAAAAGAGGAGAATTTAACATAAGGACCACCAAAGGCAAGGGATAGCAGCCAGTCTCAGGACTGGAAGTGGATCTGAGGAGTCTTTAAGACCCCAGGCAGTTCACGCTCTCCATCTTTGGGTTCTGTTCCTCCCTGTACATCCAACTTCTGTGCACATCAGCTTTCTCTTTGGTGGAGACCACGTATCTCTCCTACTGTTCTTGTTCACGCGCCTCTAAGTCCCAGATCCTACGGGAAACAGCTCTCTTTGCTCTCAGCTAGTCCCAGGTCTATGGTCCAGTAAGATAGAATCTGATTGGCTCCCGCGGCCACGTGTCCACTCTGGGCCAATCAGCTGCAGCCAGCGTAGGCGGTCACGGAGTGAACACGTGGCTAGTCAAGAGAAGGGGTAAATTCCCAGAGCTGCAACGCACGCGTTGTGTGCCGTTCTTTGTAAACCTGTGCCTGCTTTGCCAGGGTCCTCGTAATGATTGTTTTAAAAGGCCGCAGTTTTTCAAAGCCATCTCCTCTCCTCTCTTCTCTGCGGCTTTGAATCGCTAGTTGCGATGGTGCACAGGAGGATTTAGTACTGATTTTGAGAGGTGGCCGCTTCACCTGGGAACTTCAGTTCAGCCTGGGTTCTTGAGTGGAAAGACTCAGGAGGAAACCAGAGGCAGCAACCAGAGCTGTTTCAGTGGAAGCAACTCGAGAAATGGGTACAGTATTCCACGCCAACAATCCCCTCTTGTGGTTCCTGGATTCCTGGGGGACCTCACACAGTTTTTACAAGGGACTATCACAGACTTTCGTTTTCATGTGTAAGTGAAATGTGTGAAGGTATCCTTCCCGTTCACTTGTTCATTTCACATGTCTATTCCATGTCTATTATGTACCGGGCGTCTTTTAGGCAATGCAACTGTTGGGGACCTTCCATTCCAGAGGGAAAGGCTGCCAATAAACCATCAAATAGGCAAACGGTATCGCGTGTTAGAGAGTGTTAAGTACCACAGAGAAAAAATGGGAAAGATATGAAGAGTTGAAAGAGGGGTAAAATGTTAAGGTGGCCAGGGAAAGCTTCCCTGAGTAAAAAAAAAAAAAAATTGAGTAGAGACATGAAGGCAGCAAGTGTACAAGCCACGTGGGTGTCTGCGTATAAGGGCAGGTCAAGGGCAGGGCGGTGGGAGTGGCCTGCCTCTTCCAGGAGTATTTTATTGCCCACGCTGTTTAGAATTGTTGGCGCGTGGTGATAATAAAAAGACAGGCTTTTAATTGCTTTTATTATTGTTTTAAATTCTCTCCAGACAATGCACCCCCTGCCTGCCTGCACCCATGGTGGCTCACTCCTTTCACCTGGCATTCCAGGCATTGGAAAAGCCAGTGTGAAGTGGGACTGACATGGGAGCATATCTGTGGGTTTGAGAAAGAGTGAGAGTGTGTCAGGAGTGGAGCAGGAGGTGAAGCCGGGGAGGTTAGGGAGCGAGCAAGTCACAGAGGGTTCTATAGGTCAGAGCAAGAACGTGGACGTGGACATTGAGCGAGACAGGAACCATTGGAAGATGCTGAACAGAGATGGCCATGCGCTGACTGAGATGTTCACAGGGTCGCTCTGGCTGCCATGTGGAGAGGAGTCAGTAGGGGGACGGTGATTATTGCAATAACTGGGGGTAGCGGTGATGGTGGGGCCAGTGAGGCATGGTGGTAAAAACTCTGCCAGTTCTGGATATTTCTTTGAAGGCACAGTTGACAGGACTTACGAGTGGTCCACTAAGTGAGTTATTAAGGATGACTAACTTGGATGTTCATAAAGCGAACTTAGCGTATGTCTAGCATTTACTAAAGACTTTTAGTTCAGCATTATAAAGTCTGCCTGCTTTATGCTGCAAAATTTATATTGCTCACCTCTCCATCAATTCTGCCAAAAGTAGGAAGCAGTGGGGGCGCATGTCCATGTGGCTTTTTGCCTCACCTAAGTGGATCCCAGCCAAAAGCATGTAAGAGCTACTGATAAGGCCAACCAGCAATTTCCCTGGAATAAGTACATGGTTACTCCCAGGTCTCCTCTGAGAGGGGAGCTGCTGGGCTGGCTAAGCGCCAAACGCTGGTCTCATGACTCCCAAGTCACACCTTAGGGTGAAGCTCAGAACTGTCTCCCGGGGATGGGCCCATGGGCGGAGGCTGTGGGCATTCACTGCCTTTGTTGCAGAAGGACAACCACGTCAACATGATGCACATCCACGTGTTTGCAGCCCATTTTGGGCTGATGGTGGCCTGGAGCTTCCGGAGGCCTCTGCATGAGAGAGTGATGGAGAAAGATCAGACAGCAAAGAGCTCCAGTTTGTTTGGCATGCTGGGTGAGGACAAGGTGGGGTGGGGTGTGAGTGGGTGGGGGGGGGGGTCTCACCCCTGGAGTGAGCCAGAGGTTCCCAGATGGCTCTGGGGAAAAATCTCTCTCTCCTTTGCCAACCCACTCAGGGTCCTCGGAGCCCCTCCATGATGACTCATTTCCCTGAGTGGTGTTGAATGGATTCACAATCCCTTCTAGGGCAACGCCCTTCATTAATATCCAGAGGAGAGGGAAGACTCACGTACTTGAGTTTAAATCAGTTTGCCCAATCCTTTTGTCCTCAAGTTAAGGGAAGGAAGTGGATTAGTGGAGAAAGCGGAGGCCAGCAGTGGAGAGAGGGACAGGGAGGGGAAGAGGACGGTCATACTGGTGTATCCTGCAAAGCTGCAGCGGAAATGCTGAACCCTGACTCCCGGGAGAGGCTGGGAGGAAATCAGGCAGTGAGCTGGGCAGCAGGTGACCCAACAGCCAGCTATGAGGCCAAATGAAATTGGCACATTACGTTCTCAAAATAAGCATTGGGCCATCACAAGTTGGACTCAGGAGACCTGGGGGTTGGTGATCTCAACTCTCTGGGCCTTAGGTTTTTTGCCTGTAAAGTGTGTTAGTTGGGCCCTATCAACCTGAGAATTCAGAGGAGACATGACTTGCCCAAAGTCACATAGCTAGAAAGTGACCAGGCTGAGACTTGCCCACTCCAGGAAACCCCCACAGGCTCAGGCTTTGGAGTAGGAGTGCTGGTTCTGGGAAGTGACCCTTTCTGGCCCCCAGGAACCCTCTTCTTATGGATATTCTGGCCGAGTTTCAACTCTGCTCTGCTGCTGGACTCTCCAAATGAAAGGAAGAATGCCATGTTCAACACCTACTATGCTCTTGCGGTCAGCGCGGTGACAGCCATCTCGGTGTCGTCCTTGGCTCACCCCCAAGAGAAGATCAACATGGTGAGGAGGGGGCTGTCCCTTGGGGAGCAGTTGGGTCTTGCAGGCTGGACACATCTTCACGCTTCCTGTCCCAGAGCTAGCCCCACTGGGTGACAGAGTCTTATCTGCAGTATCACGGAGCATCGGAGCATTGGGGAAGGGCACTGGCTTATCAAAGGGAACTACAGTGTAGAGACCATGAAATGATCAAAGGCTGTCTTCGGGGAGTGATTAAATCTATCAGTGTTGACATCAAACAGACATAAGTTTGAAACCTGTTTCTGCTAGTTACTAAAGCCAGCCACCATGAGGAAGAGTCAGCAGAGAAGAGCTAGAATAGAATCGGTCAGTCTCTCCCCTTCCCCTAAGAAATTTCTAGAATGGAATGAATAGAATCAGAGGTAAAGGAGTATGTTACTTTAGCCATGTGATCTTGGCTAAGCCACTTAAACCTTTGGAGCTACACTGGCTCATATGTGAAGAGGGACTTACAAGAACATGCTCATAAAGTGCTCCATGGCAAACATCACTGGCTATTACCAATGTGGCCAAGGAGTCTGTGTGTGTGAGTTTGGGGGGGAAGAGACGTGTGAAAAGGTAGAGCTAAAGACAAAACGGTTTCCCATGAAGATCAGGTGTGTCCCCAACCAGCCAGGGGACATGGGAAAAAGTCTAGAGAGACAGCAAGGCCTGGAGTGGACAGAATGTGGCCATCCATGACAGGTTAAACACTAAGAGGCATGAGTGTCCTTCTAGGGGAGCCCCATGGTGACAGGGAGTCTAGGCTCAGACAAGGGGGGGACATCTAGGGAGGCAAGTGTGGCCGGAAGGTCAGAGAAGCCAGAAGCTGGTCCCAGGACCCAGATCTCCCAAGACCTGGTTTGAGTGGAGGGGAGCAGAGGGAAGTAGCAAGAACCCCCCCCTGTTCTAGAAGAACAAAGGACATAGCCGAAATGTGACCCAGGAACAAGGGCTAGCTTATTATTATTATTATTATTTTATTTCTTTTGAGAGAGAGAGAGTGCGTGCGTGGGGGACAGAGAGGGAAAGAGAGAATCCCTAGCAGGCTCCACACCAGCAGCGTGGAGCCCAACATGGGATTCGTACTCATGAACCGTAAGGTCATGACCTGAGCCGAAATCGAGAGTCGGATGCTTCACTGAGCCACCCAGGCGCCCCACAAGGGCGAGCTTACTGACGTTAGGTCCAGTGGTACAGAGTGGCAGAATCACTAAAAAGCCAATAATAATGATAAAAATAGTAAAAGCAATAATGATGGGTTATATTTCTTGAGCCTTTACTCACGGTCCCTGCTAGCTAGGCCCTGGGCTCAGAGTTGTACGTGTGGTAACTCATTTAATCTTACCGTAACCGTATTAAGTAGGTACTGCTAAAACTCCATTCTTCTGGCGGAAAAGCTGAAGCACGAATGCTTAGGTGGCCAAAGACACATCACTAACAAGCGCGAGGGTGACTGGGATGTGCTTTGAAGTTCAATGCCTCCCAGTCAGGTTGCCTGCCCCCTGAGCCTGAGAAGTGGAGTAAGATTAAGACAATTGATGAAGGTCATGGACTCTCAATGGAGAGGAGGGGGTGTGAAGCAGGGAAGATATTACGGTGTTGCTTGCTACCAGCTTACCAAGCAACCCTGGGCGAGATGTTGTCCTCTCTGTGCCTCGCTTCACTCGCCCACGAGCTGTTTCTTTGCAGAATCATATCCACAATGCGGTACTGGCCGGAGGTGTGGCTGTGGGTGCCTCGTGTTATCTGATCAGCTCGCCTTGGCTTGCCATGGTGCTGGGCCTTACGGCTGGACTGATCTCCACCGGAGGAGCCCTGTGCCTGCCGGTAAGAACTGGGCAACCAACACCCTGATGTGCCTTAGACCAGCAGGGCCCCGGGAGCATGGTGGGGCCATGCAGTGCCATGGGCTGCATTAGGCAGGCACTGGCACCTTCTCAGGCTGGCTTCAAAGCTTGGGTGAGATACCCACCCAGGTTGGATGGGACATTTGTTAGGATCTGGGGAGCAACTAACAGAATCCACTCAAGTTTGCTCAGGCATGGCGGGGGGATATTAGAATATGCTGCTGGGACCCAAGAATGACTGACACCAGGGACAGGAGTGTCGTAAGGAACCCAAGAAGTCCCAGTTCTTCTGCTTTCTTTGCTTCTCCTGAATATCCGCTCTAACCTCACTCTGTAGACTTCCTTCCCCCTCTTCTTCTCCTACCCACATGGGGGAATGTAGTCTTGCTCTTCGGGAAAGCAGCCAGGTAGAATCTCTCGGCCCTATACCCAAGTGTTCTGGAGAAGGGACTCCTTGGTTTAGCTTGGACAGCGTGCTTATCTTGGGCTGGGGTGTAGGGGGGGTGCTGGAGCATAACATACATACGTGGCCACTGCCCATGAGCCACATGAATGAGGGGGGGAGGGCAGCAGCCAGAAGAGGGACGCTGGGCCAATCCAGGCCATGTCCACTTCTGATTGTTTAGTTCTTCTGAGCAGATGGACTTTTCTTCCTTCCGTACTCAGCAGTTACTAATAATGCCCAAATACCCCATAATAGCCACTTTGTTCTAATACGCTTCTAAGAGAAATATTTAGGAGCAACAACCCTTCATGGGTTTGAAGGCTTGGGAGGAGAAAAAGGAGTAGATTTTTAAGAAGCTGAACTTGGATGAACAGCGGATATTCCGGGAGGCAGTTTCAATCCAAGATAGGGGAAAATGTACCGACAATTTGATCTGACCAGCCGTGAGTAGTCTGCTCTTCACCTTTGGAACTGGAATAAATGTCTTGTAGCTCTTCTGCTCTGAGGCCCGATTCTGAGAGGAGGAGCATACAGCCAAAAACTGCGTAACGAGTTCTCATCAGGCTGGGTGTCCATTGCTTCCTCTAGGCCTGTTTCCTTGACTCTGTCACTGGGGGAATGATTCAGAGATGATTCACTCCTTCGTTCGTTCGTTCGTTCATTCATTCAGCATGTATGTTTTCACATTGATCCTGCTTCCCGGGCTGTAGGGCAGTGAGGGAAATGGACAAATGAACACACAACCACGTGGCAGCTGCTGCAAAGCCCATCTAAGCCAGCCTGGGACGGATCAGGAAATGCCTCCTGGAGCAGAGGGTGTCTCAGCCACATGTTGACAGATGACTAATATTAGCCAGGCAAAGCGAGGGGCAACGTATTCCAGACAGAAGGCACAGTGTGTTCAAAGGCTCAATGGTGAGAAGAGACACCAAAGCATTGAGCTCACCTGGGAGTGTGGTGGCACCACAGTCTTGAGAGACGAGAGATACTCAGGTATATCCCCTGGGCAGGTTGAGGAGTCTGGGTTTTTATTCTGACGGCAGAGGGGATCCTCAGGAGGGAACTGGCCTGTCTAATTTGCATTTGTATCCACATATGTTGGCTCATGGCCCCCTGGAAGGCTTAAGGGGCAGAGGGGAAGGAGTGGTGAGGATAAGTCTGGAGGGGTGGTCACATTCTTTTCTTCTCATTAGCCATGCTGTCTTTGGGGTGGCAGTTAAGTTTGGACTAGACCAGTGGGTCTCAGTCACCCACCATTGTCCCCTCCAGGGACGCTTGACAGTATGTGCGGACATTTTTTGGTTGACACACTGTGCGGGGATGCTCCTGGCATCTAGAGGGAGAGCCCAGGGATGCTGCTACACGTGCTACGACACACAGGACGGACTTTTCACAACACAGGGTCATCAGGCCTGCGCTAGACCCTTGCTTCCCAGAGGCTGGTCAGTGGGCCCGTAGCCTTGGCATCACCCGCAACTTTGTTAGAAATGCAGAATCTCAGGCCCCAGGCTCACCGTATCTACCTCTGCGGTCTAACAAGCTCCCCGCGTGATGCCCGGGCACGTGCAGGTCTGAGATGCGCTTCCGTAGGGGAGCCCCAATGCCTACCCTCTTTGGGTGGCCCTGGAGGCCAAGGATCTGTGGAAAACCCGGGGGGAGAGTCCCAGTCTTGCACGTACATCTGCTTATGTGACGCTTGTTCTAGATGTATTTTAACCACGTGCTGGGGATCCACGACACCGGTGGCGTGTACTACACCTTCGGCTTGCCGGGGCTCCTCGGAGAGATCGCCCACATCGTGCTGATCACGTATCAAGCCGACCAGACCAAGAGTGCCATGTGAGTCACTCAGCTCATCCCCTTCACGCCCCCATTCAGCTCAGGGGTGAAACACGCCCCCCGCCAGCGCCCTTCGCTGAAGCACACGTGTTCAGAGCCGGGCACTCAGCAGGCCTTAGCAAATATTTGTCGGCAGATGGATTAGTAAACCCTGCAGAGCCTCTACCTCTCCAGGCCGTGGCTGCTTTCCAGGAAGGACAGCTTAGGGGCGGGGCAAAGGCAGACAGGTGTGAGGCTCCCCCAGATGACCTGACAGAGCAGGTCAATCAGGCCAAGCCAGCCGAGTCTGTTTTAGCTGGTGGTTTGGGTCCCGGGGAAGATTGTGTTGTGCAGTCGGACTTGCTCTGACCTTGTACCAGCAGGCACGCTACCTGATCTCTCTAAGCCTCATTGCCTGATTATGAATGCAGACACTGATGGCGCATTCCCTCCTAGGGTTGTTGGAGGCGACTTGAGGCCAGGCGCCTTGTGGTTAAAAGGATTGAATACTTTTTTCTTTTTTTTTTTTTTAATTTTTTTTTTTAAATATTTATTTATTTTTGAGACAGGGAGAGACAGCATGAATGGGGGAGGGTCAGAGAGAGAGGGAGACACAGAATCCGAAACAGGCTCCAGGCTCTGAGCGGTCAGCACAGAGCCTGACGCGGGGCTCGAACTCACGGGCCACGAGATCATGACCCGAGCTGAAGTCGGCGGCCCAACTGACTGAGCCACCCAGGTGCCCCGAATACTTTTTTTCTTAAACATTTTTTTTATGTTTATTATTTTTGAGAGAGAGAGAGAGAGCGTGCACACGCACGCACAAGCTAGGGAGGGGCAGAGAGAGGGGTAGATACAGAATCCAAAGCAGACTCCAGGCTCTGAGCTGTGAGCACAGAGCCCGACGCAGGGCTCGAACCCATGAACCGCGAGATCATGAGCTGAAGTCGGACGCTCGACCGACTGAGCCACCCAGGCGCCCCAGGATGTAATACTTTCATGTAAGAAAACACTAAGCACAACCCTCCCTGAGGCCTGGGGAGAGGAGGAGCTTGGCCAAGGTCTCACTGTGAGGCAGGAACGTGGGCCTCCGGACTCGGCTCAGATCCTATGTCCTCCAGACAACGGATGGCGGCGACTGGTTTCACATACCCGAGCCCTGGCCATCACCTCCCGGGGCTTGCGTGACTATCTTCCAGGCGTGGCGCACATAAAATGAAAAAGTGACTTGGGCATGATACGGGGATAGGTTTTTCCGGATGAACTGATATAGTGATCGCAGTAATAGTACTGATAACAATCGCTGCTGTTGATTGACGGCTTTCTAGATGCCAGGCACTCACTACGCGAAAATCCTCGTATGCATCATCTCATGGAATCCTCACGACCACCCTGTGAGGTATTATCATATTCCAAGAAATGATACGTGTGGGGTAGTGATCTGCCCTAAGTCACTTGGCTGGAGCCCATCTCCAGGTGGGGAGACACCTCAGTGGGGCTCCGATGGTGTGTCTGCCACCATTTTAACAGCTGTGCAACTCAGCAAATCCTTTCCCCTCTCTGGGCCCCTGAGTCCCCTCTGTAAAGCTCAGGTGCCTGCTGGGGCCGGGCCGGTAAGGTCAAAAAATGGGAGCAGCGAGGGGAGGCTGGAAAACTGTGGGAAGTTGCTCCTCAGCACCAGGCAACCGTAACTACGCGGGGACCAAGGCTCAGTGTCCCCAGATGTGACTTTTCAAGAGAAGCCAAAACTCCAGAGCTATGCACCTACACTCCCAAGCATGGGCAAAAGATTCAAAATCGTCAAGACACATCGTGTGGGCCAAATTCTGCTCCGGGGCGGCCAATCTGTGACTTCAGAGCCGCCGGCCCTTCTAGCTTCCTAAGTCTGTGATTCTGTGGCTCTCCTAGAGCAGTAAATCCTACCCTACCCCAGACCTGCATGGTTAGAAATCTGGTGATGAGGTAGGCGCCTGGGTGGCTGTTGCTTTTAAGTGCTCAACTCCTGATTTCAGCTCAGGTCATGATCCCGGGGTCATGGGATCCAGCCCGGCGTGGGGCTCCCCGCTCAGCACAGAGCCGGCTTGAGAGTCTCTCCCCCACCCCCATCTGTCTTCACCCCGCAAAATTTAAAGAGATCTGGCGATGGGAGCCCAGCAATCTGTCTTCCAGCCAGCCCTCTAGGTGATTCTCCCATAAACCAGTTGGAGACCGCTGGCCTATAGCAAAGAACAGGAAAACAAAGGCCGGTTGACCAATGGGGTGCTGCTAAAGGATTAACAAACAAAGCCCTGACTGCAGTGCAAATACTCCCTTCTGTGGCCAATTGCAAGCCATCAAGGGGCTGTCACTGAGCGGGTACACTTAGGAAGGGTTGAGAACACGGCCTGTGCACCCACCAGGTGAGCGGGCTCTAGCACACCTCTGTGAGTCAACTCTGACTGCAAAACCTTATCACACGCAGGGACCGGGCAGAAGAGAGAGGGAGAGGGGGTCTGGAACTGAGACTGTGTCTTTGGGTTTGTAGTGGTGGGGTAATGAATGGGGGGAGGTCTCCGGCTGGGCAGGAAGAGAAAGCATATATTAGAGTTTGTGCTTGGGCAGGTTATAATATGAATTTTGCACTCCTTGAAAGTTGACTGGTGGAGAGAGAGGAGTAAACAATTTCGGCTGTTAGTTGGGCCCAGTGATAAATGAGTGCCAAGTAGACAAATACTGAATCCAAGAAACACAGTTAAAATCAGTGTTCTATTGTATGAATGCAGCACAATTTATGTATCCACTACTGATGAGCATTTGGGTTCTTTCCAGTTTGGAGCTATTACGAATATTCTAGTGTTGCCACCATGAACATTCTAGCACTTTTTTTTTTTTTTTTTTTTTTTAGAACATACAAATGCACTTCTGTTGAGCAAATGCCTAGAAGCAGAATTGTTGGATCACAAGCAGAATTGTTGGATCACAGTATTCCCATGATCCCTTTTAGAGGAAACTTCCAGTTTTCCACCATAGTCTGTGCCGGTTTCTTCACCTGTGGCACCCAAGAGTTCCCCTTACCCTATATATTCTCTAACACCTCATGTTTTTCTTCTTTTTAATTTTCTCCATTTAGGCATCAAACTTCTCTTTTTTTTCTTTTAAAGTAGGCTCCACACATGGTGTGGAGCCCGACGCAGGGCTTGAGCTCACAACCCTGAGATGAAGACCTGAATTGAGATCAAGAGTCAAACGCTTAACCAACTGAGCCACCCAGGTGTTCCTAGGCATCAGACTTTCTCATTTTATTATTATTATTTTAAAAATGTTTTTAATTTTTAAATGTTTATTTATTTTTGAGAGAGAGAGAGAGAGACAGAGCACACATGGGGGAAGGGCAGAGATAAAGGGAGACACAGAATCCAAAGCAGGCTCCAGGCTCTGAGCTGTCAGCACAGAGCCTGATGTGGGGCTTGAACCCATGAACGAAGAGATCATGACGTGAGCCAAAGTCGGGCACTCAACAGACTGAGCCACCCAGGCACCCCATTTATTATTATTACTTTTTTTTTTAATGTTTATTTTTGAGAGAGAGACAGAGAGCGTGAGCAGGGGAGGGGCAGAGAAAGAGGGAGACACAGGATCCGAAGCAGGCTCCAGGCTCCGAGCTGTCCGCACAGAGCCCGACGTGGGGCTCGAACCCACGAAGTGTGAGATCATGACCTGGGCCGAAGTCAGACGCTCAACCGACCGAGCCACCCAGGCGCCCCTATTATTATCACTTTTTAATGTTTATTTATTTTTGAGAGAAGGAGACAGAGTGTGAGTGGGGGAGGGGCAGAGAGAGGGAGACACAGAATCAGAAGCAGGCTCCAGGCTCTGAGCTGTCAGCACAGAGCCCGACGCAGGGCCTGAACCCATGAACTGTGAGATCATGACCTGAGCCGAAGTCAGATGCTCAGAAGTCAGATGCTCAGCCGACTGAGCCCCCTGGGTGCTCCTAGGCATCAAATTTATCATTTTCTTATTATTTTCTTACTGTTTATTTTTCAGAAAGAGAGATCACACGTGTGTGAGCACTAGTGGGTGAGGGACAGAGAGAGGAGACAGAGGATCCAAAGCAGGCTCTGTGCTGACAACAGACAACCCTATGTCGGGCTCGAACTCAAGAGCCGTGAGATTGTGACCTGAGCTGAAGTTGGATGCTTAATTGAGCCACCCACTCAAACTTATCATTTTAATTTTAATTTCCCTGATAACTGATTAAATAGAGCACGTTTCATATGCTTTTTGGACATTTGATTATCTTTTTTTGTGAAATGTCTCTCCGAGTTCTTTAGTTCTTTTGCCCATTTTTTGTTGTTGTGCTGTTCTGTCTTTTTCTTATAGATTTGTAGGAATTCTGGTTATAGAGTCTTTGTCACATACATGTGTCATGAATATCTTCTCGCATTTTGTAGGTTATCTTTTGCCTTCTTAATGGTGTCTTTTGATGAACAGAAGTTCTCCATTTTAATACAGTTCAATTTATCATTGTTCCCTTTACATTTGCATGTTCTGTTTAAGAAATGTTTCTCTATTGTAAGGTCATATAGATGTCCTGCTAGGCCACTTAGTAGTTTAAAGTGAGGTCTCGGGGTTGTCTTGAAGGAGGGAGGACAGGGAAGTATGTTCAACAGGGGTGGGCAGGGGAGATGAGCCTTATAGCCAAGCTATGCTCCGCGTTGCCCTGATGGAAAGAGAACTCATCTTTAATTGCCTGTGAGGAAACTTGGGGCTCAGAAAGGTTAAGTGACTTGCCTAGGATTATGCAGCTAGTGACAGTCCTTGAACATGAACCTGGGCTTTCTGCCTCCTGATCAAGTTCATCACCCATGGGTTCTGAGAATTGAAGTAAGCCGAAGAGGATCTTAGAATCCCCCCTTCCCTTCTTACATGTCTGTGTGGCTTTGCGGGAACGTGACAGGGGAATGTGTTGCCAGGGGAGAGGACGTTTGTTCTTCTGGTAGCCCTTCCTGACAGCATCGTTACTGATGCAGACAGTCTTCTTTGATCTCTGCAGTCTGATGCCTGAATGTGACTATATTCTGCTTTGTCATTTCTAGGATTAACTACCAGTTGCTCTTGGACATTGGGGCACTGAGCTTGGCCATGGCTATGGGTCTGCTAATTGGTCTTTTGACAGGTAAGTATGAGACCACCCTTCTTCCCCATGGTGCAGGGCACAGGCCCCAGGGCCAGAGTGCACCTGCCCCATGGCTGGATGTGTATACCCATCCCCTTCTCTGTGAACCCCCTCAGCTCCAGCCAAATGAGGCAAACCACTAAGACCTTGATTAACAACAACAAGAGAATCACATCATTTCAGCATTGGAAAGGCCCTCAGAGGCCGCTTGCTGTAGGTGTGGACTCTGAGAGCCAGAGAAAGTTAAGAGACTTTCCTGAGGTTGTAAGTAGGGGTGAGTGGCGACACTGCAACCTTGTGAACCCAGGGCTGGTGGCTTCACCCAATTTTGTGCATAAAGCCAAGGAAACCCTTATGCCAAAAAGCTTACCTTTATTCCCTGAGAATACTCAAAGTATTATTTCATTCAGCAAATATTTATTCAGTATCTACTATGAGCCAGACACTATTCTTAGGCACTAGGGACACAACAGTGAACAAAACAAGTTCCCTCATCCCATGGGGTTGATATTCTATTGGAGAGGGTGGCAATAAATAAACGAAGAAGTAGAGTATTTGCTATGTCGGAGACTCAGGGTAGAGGAGCATAGAGTCAGTGTGAGGGTGGGGTACTCTTTTAGAAGGGGAGGAAGGGTGAGGCCCCTGGGTGGCTCAGTGGGTTAAGTGTCTGACTCTTGATATCTGCTTAGGTCCTGATTTCATGGTTGTAGGATCCAGCCCTGGGTCAGGCTCTGTGCTAAACGTGGAGCCCGCTTGGGGATTCCCTCTTTTCCCCTTTCTCTCTCTGCCCCTCTCCTGCTCGCACTCTCTCTCTTTCTCAAAATAAATAAACATAAAAAAAAAAAAGCATGGGAAGGAAAGGTCTATCTAATAAGTTGACCTTTAAGCAGAAACCTGAACAGAGAGAGGGAACAAGACCTACCACGTGTTTATTTGGCAGAAGAGCATTCCATGAAAAGGGATAGCAAGTGCAAAGGCCCTGAGGCAGGAGCAAAGAATGCTCGGGGTGGCTGATATGGATATAGTGAAAGGGAGAGTGGCAGGGGTTGAGAACAGAGTGGTAATAAGGAGCGAGATAATTCTGAGATGGGAAGCCATTAGAAATCTTTAAACAGAGGATTGAAGTATGCTTTTGCTCCTGCAATATGACAGAATAGCGAAGAACCTCAGGGAGTTACTAATTTGCCAGTCTTGTTTATGTGCTAGGTGAAAAGATGCTTTCTGTCCAGAACTGCTCACCTTTATTCAACAAGCAAACAGCTTTATTGGTTGGACATTCATATATTGTTTCCCTAAGCAGGGAATGAATGCCAACTAAGAGAGAAAATAGCATTAACAGATGTAAAAGAGTTGTATGGCCTTGGGCATATCGGTTTACTCTCTCTGAGCCTGGGCTTTGGGAGGCTTTTCTGGAAAATGAAAGGACCGTGGTAGCTGATCATTGGGCTTCTTTTATGCTCCAAAACAAATATGAAGGTACTTTTTGGAATTGCCTGGGTGATTTTAGACAGCAAGACTGACTAGAGTCACTTTAATATACCAACTGGCCTCAACTTTCATCAGAGTCGAGGAGATTAAATACAGATGAGAAAAATGCCTCCCTCTGTAAGTTTGCATTCCATCTGTGGTGGCAGTCCAATCCTGAGTAGGGCTACCAGATTTAGCGAGTGAAAATACAAGGCACCTGTTTTTTAAATTCAAAATTAACTGAGCATCCTAGATTACTTTATCTGGTAACCTTCACCCGGACTATGACACCATTCACCATCGTCACTAGTATTCACAAAATGACACTGATGTGCACTGTCTTGTAAAACCCCTGGGAGGGCCTTTTTTTTTTTTTTTTAATTTTTTTTTCAACGTTTATTTATTTTTGGGACAGAGAGAGACAGAGCATGAACGGGGGAAGGTCAGAGAGAGAGGGAGACACAGAATCCGAAACAGGCTCCAGGCTCTGAGCCATCAGCCCAGAGCCCGACGCGGGGCTCGAACTCACGGACCGCGAGATCGTGACCTGGCTGAAGTCGGACGCTTAACCGACTGCGCCACCCAGGCGCCCCGGGAGGGCCTTTTTTTAATGCTTCACTGGAGTCAAAAAAGAAAATGGAGGAAAAGACACTCACAGTGTTCCTTTAGGAGTCAAGACCAATGAGCGTCTGTCTTTCCATGTAGCTTTGAACATAAGAAAGCTGGTGAATAAGAAAAACATGAACAATGGAAGGGGAAAGAGGCCACTAAGCAGCCAAGATAGCACCTGACTCCCTAAAGGCAAGCATTTCACTTGTCAAGAGGCCCCTGATTTGGGGCCTGTCTACATTTACTTAAGAAACAATCCTATGGGGGCACCTGGGTGGCTCAGTTGGTTAAGCGTCCAACTTCAGCTCAGGCCATGATCTCACCATTCATGAGTTCAAGCCCCGCATTGGTCTCTGTGCTGACAGCTCAGAGCCTGGAGCCCGCTTTGGATTCTGTGTCTCCCTCTCTCTCTGCCTCTTCCCTGCTTATACTCTCTCTCTCTCACTCTCAAAAATAAATAAACAGTAAAAATTTTTTTTAATAATAATAAAAAAAAAAAGATCCTATCAAGCATGGTTATTGGGTTTCTGAATTCAGGCAGATTAGAAATGGCAGGTTAGAGGTGGGATAGTTTTCTTGAAGTAAGGCACACTGGTAGAAGTTAGAGGTCAAAGTAGACAGCCTAACAGAAGAAAAGAAATTCTTTAAGCCAGACACTAGAACATGTAAAGCTTGGGCTGCTGAGAGAAGAAGCCAACAACCCCAACAGCTATATACTTTCTCTGCATTATATAGTGCATTTCATAAACGGATGTTCCTAGCAATATTTCCGATTAAAAAAAAAGTCTAGATGTGTTTAGTGTTGTCTCATAAGACACAAAAATATAGCATATTTTGAATGGATTTTCATCAGCTATCTGGAAAGTTCATGTAGGTGTTAGAGATCGTTTCTGAGTAATTCTAGCTAAATGAAGGGTGCTGGTTGCCTCCTACATGCCAATATCAGCTAAAGGTGTGCCCTACAAAAGGAAAATGTGACTAAGTACATGCCTACTCTTGTTAATCTTAATATTTAATGCATGAGGGCCGATCATCATTAAAAACACATAGATAAGGGGCACCTGGGTGGCTCAGACAGTTAAGCATCTGACTTCGGCTCAGGTCATGATCTCACAGTTCGTGAGTTTGAGCCCTGTGTCAGGCTTTGTGCTGACAGCCTGGAGCCTGCTTCAGGTTCTGTGTCTTCTTCTCTCTCTCTGCCCCTCCCCGGCTCATATTCTGTCTGTCTCTCAAAAATAAACAAACATTAAAAAAAAAAAAAAAAAGAAAGAAAAAAGGTGAGCAATCACTTCATGTATCCTGGGAAATTCGGCCAACTTTGTGCAGCTGGAGGAAGGCACAGGGCCAAGCTCTCTGGGCAGGGGCGGGATGGGTGGAGAGAAGAGTAGGCACAAAAGCAAGTTGGTATAAACTACTTTCCTAACTAACAAGTGGAATCTTGAGCTGAGGTCATGGAGAGTTTATTGGAGCTGGTGACGCAGGACCTCCAGGGGCACCTAATTGGAGTTGCTGTCCATGGTAGTTCCTGTGTTCTAAATGGATCCACTTTTAGGGAGGGGCACCATGTTCTATTCCATCTTGGGAAGCATGTCAGATCCGTGGCTGTTGCATACCTCTCACTGTCATCTTAATCCTTTGGAGATATAATTGCACTTGCCAGTTTCCTTTAAAAGGTGTTTATAGAATTAACTAAGCTGGTCCAGGAAGGACAGCACTCCAATTCGTCTGTCTCCTGGTTGTAGAAGAAAAAGGGATTTTTGTGGAGATAACCATACCTGGCATAGGATATTTTTATTAATTTTGAGATAACAAATGCTGTGCCCTAAATGTTTAACATGTAATTTTGAATTTTAACAGGTTTGGTCTTAAACCTCAAAATATGGAGAGGACCTCATGTATCTAAATATTTTGATGACCAAGCTTTCTGGGAGGTAAGATTTTTAACCTAATGTCATAGATTTTGAGTGAGTGAACTCAAAAAGATATCTGGTATATCTGTTTATAGGTCGACGTGGTGTTTGGAGAACAAAATAAAAACAAAATGTGCGTGCGCGTGTGTATACATGTGTTGGTGAGGGCTGGGGAGGTGGTAAAGGTTACCATTTCCCTGATGCCTCAAGGGCACTGAAGGTCAGAGATGTGAGAATGGCCGCTGGCCACACTTCTCCCATCTGGAGTCATCAGAGTGGGCAAATAGTTTGACATGAAGGTGACAGGATCCTGCAAGGCAAGGCCGGAAGGCCTGCAGGGGCCAACAAATCTACTCCCCTCATTTGACAGACACACTGAGTGGAACCATGACTGTTCAAGTTCTCGAGTGAGTGTGTGGCACAGCTTGATCTAGAACACAACTCTTGATAAATTATAGCCAGTGGACACAAGAAAACTTATACTATAGGAGTCTGGGATCATTTAGCCAAAGAACAGAGAGCTCAAGCAATGCAGCTGCTGCTGTGGGTCTCTGTGTTCTGTGTCGCATTTGTTCTCATGACTAGGCTAGAAAGAGGGTCAGGGCTCATTTCCTGTCATCCTCCCTTTGACCTACACTCTCACATTTCACTAGGAACTCTGATATGTGTAGGACGTCTGGGTGGCTCGGTTGGTTAAGAACTTTGATATGTGTCACCTTAGGTAACTTCCATTTGATGCTGAGGTTGAGTGGGCAAACATTGCAAAACTATAAATGGGAGGTTGGGGCTGACAGAGGTCAGGCTAACGCCCAACATCATACCATTGTGAGTGGCAGAGACAGGAACCAGGCCTCCTGAGTCCCAGGCCGATCCTTTCTCCACCTGCCATGCCAAGATACTGATCACGAAAGGGACAGAGAACCAGCCTTATAATGGATGGGCCTTGGCATTAGCATTTGTAGAGGCAAAAAGGAGAACCGGCCTCTTGTCCTTTTCCTCCCTTCTTCATCGCTTCTCTTTCCTTCTCTTCCTCTTCAAACAGCTTTATGGAGGTGTAACTGACAGCAAACACATATTTAAAGTAATATAATTTGATACATTTAAACATATTTATATGCCCATAAAACCGTCACCACCAGGTTTCCTCATGCCTCTTTGAAACTACTCCCTCCCCACTCCACCCCATTCCGGCCCCAGGCAAACACCTAACTGCCTTCTGTCCAATAGATTGGCTTACATTTTCTACAGTTTTATAAAAACGAATCACACGGAACATTCTTTGGCATCTTTTCGCCAGCGTAATTATTCTGAGAGTCACCCATTACGTGGGTGCTTGTAAAGCGTCTCATCTCGTACCAGCTTTTCCCTCCAGCTGGTCTCTCCCAGTCCCTGCAAGGGTTCCTGCCCCTCTGGCGGCAGCAGGGTGATCTAGTGAAAGAGTTACTCAGAAAACTGGTTTAATCCAGCCATTCATCGGGCAAGTATTTATTGAGCAACTACTATACGCCAAGCATTCTGCTGATTAACCAGATATGCCGCAAACAGGACAAATGTCCAGCTCAATTATCTGAGTTGCAATAAATATTTGCTAACTAAATGGGGGAAATCTGAGGAACCCCGCCTCACACTGGCCACTGCGGCAGTGGGCGAGATGGAACAATGAATGGAGACCAGTCCTGCAGGGTGTCACATAGGCCAGTTTGTCAACCTCTCTTACTGGTAAAATAAGGATGGTAATCTTTGTTCTACCTCACCGGGTTGTTTGGGAGACCAAACGAGAGGTAATAATGTCCGTAACTACATTCGGTAAAATGCAAAGCAGCACATGAACGTGAAACGGGGGGTTAACCAACCACAAAGGAATGCGTAAGCCTAATACTTATCGTTTATCGTAAGCCTCCGGTGTCCGATTTTGTGCTAGATGCTTTTCAACATTATCTGACTTTTATCCTTGCAATAACCATGCCCAAGAGTAAGGATCCCAGTCTCGAAGATGAGCAGTAACTTGTCCAAAATGATAGAGCTAGTAAGTAAATGGAAAAGGAGGAATTGAACTGGTGTCTGGCTCCGAAGACGCAGCACGTGTGTGTGTGTGTGTGTGTGTGTGTGTGTTGTGGGCAGTTGCTGGAGGACAGTCACTTCTTGCCCCACTATTCTGATTTAGTTTCTTACAGCTGAGTAGAGCCATTTACTCAGCAGTGTAACACAGCTTTCATTTGAAAAGCCAAATATCCATTAAAGAGGCAAGAATTCAAACTTCCAAAGCTGATAAATCCAGGGGTGATTTTTTTTTTTTTTTTTGTAAACCATCCAAAAAGGATTTTAAACATTATTGAATCTCCTAATGCACTTCAGGGAACCAGACTCCTGGGGGTTGGAAGGGACATTCCTCTGCTGGTTGCCCAGACCATGCCTGGAGGTTTGGGGGTTGGGGTACTCGCTATTCCCCAGAGGTCCCCCATCTCATCCTCGGATGGTTCTATTACTAATTGATCATTTATTCACTAATTAATTCCATTTAAAGTATTACCCGATCTATGACAGAGCTCTTGGGTGGAGAGCCAGGGAGACGAATCTAAACAAAATACAGTTCTAAGTCTCAAGAAACTGCATATACTAATCCCGTCTTCCTGTAGATGACAATAATCCTAACTCAGATACTGATTTACAAAAATTCAGTTCATAACACAAGATTTCATGTGGCTTGTGCCTTCACTAAGAGAGTAAATTCCTTCCTTCAACTTTTAATTTCAATAGCCCATGGATTTTATTTTGTGCTTTCCAAAGCACAAGGACTCACTGACATCCACTTACTCAAATTAATCCCACAGTTAACCTTTCTGCAGAAAATAGCTTTGTTGGGAGTCTGCCGCAGGCAAGCCCCTGTTCTGGGTACCGTGGGGGAGGAGGGCATCTCAGAGAAACTAGGGCTTTCACCCCTTGGAGGGACTGGGTCTTTCTAGGTGCATAGCTCTGTTCAGAACGGAGTACGTGATCCTGGCAGTAGCTGCTGGAAGGAGAGGAGGGTAGGATCCTGAGTCTGGGGAGGTCAGGGAAAATGGAGCTTGGAGTTGTGTTGGATTTGGGTAAGTGACAGGAAGTGAAAGACATTGCAAGCAAGGGGAACAGGAGAAGCGTGAGGCCATCTGGCTCAGCAGAGAGTTGGTGAAGGGAAGGATGAAAGGTAGGCTAGAGCCACTTGACTTACCCTTCAGGCAGCTGGAAGCTCCCGGAAGTTTCAGTGGGGAAATGGTACAGATAATGTTTGAGAGTCAAGTAAAGTAAGTTTAAGCTTGTAGAATGGATTCTGAAACGAGTGCAAGTATGCTGAAGATCATCCACTGGCTTCTGAACAAGTATTTGCGGCTTATTTTTAACATGATTTCCTTGCCAAGAAATACAAACACCACCACTGATTTAGCATGAAAATACCTCAGAATGTGTTACGAGTTCCTCCTGCTGTTTTGTAAAATTCTCGAAACCTAGCCTTGTCGCACGGGTATCACCCCAGCTTCCGATTAAAATAAATGTTCTAGACACACAGTAAGGATCCAACAAATGCTTGTTCAACAAAAATGAGGAGAGACGGTTTTTAGAGCAAAGTAGGAAAACAGATTAGGAGCCTGCCAACTGACTCCTCTCCTCCTGGAGAGGCCCCTGAAAAAGAGCACTGTTCTGGAAGGTGGATCTGAATTCAAGTCCTAGCTCCCCCAGTGGCAGGCTAGTGCCTTCAGGCAAGTCACTTTCCTTTTCTGGGGCTGTTTCTTCGTTTGTAAAATGGGCTCAAATTCCACATTCTGGAGGCAGATCTGGGTTCCACCACCTCTTGTCCTGGGGTCTCTCCGAGCTTCAGTGCCCCCATCTCTGAAATGGACAGAGTGATAGCAGTATCTCACTAGGTTGTTGTAGGATTTAAAGGAGATACTGTGTGTGAAACGACAGCACACGGATCCATAAAAAAACGCCCCATAAATGTTAGCTCCTCGGATTTCCAGTTCTAGAATTCTGTGATCCAGGTTACTCAACACGCAGTGATGTCTGGTGGGCGTGACACAGCACAACCAAACAACTTGGTATTTTCAGCTTGCAGAAGAGAACACCCAAAGGGGACCTAAAGACAATCTTCAAATACTTCAAAGACTGTCATGGAGAAAAAGAAAACGATGTTCTTCTATGCTTCTCCAAAGAATTTAAGTAGGCCCAGTGGGCAATGCTGTGTAAATGCCGAACAAGTTGAACTTGTCTGCAAAACGGAACGAACTGCTTTGTACGGTAGTGTGTCCTCCATCACTGGAGACATTTAAACAAAAGCCGATCACCGTGTATCCACGACTTGTGCAAAGAGCTCTGAGAATGAAGGTCTATCGAAGAGCTCTTCCAGTTCAGATTTTATGAAAGACCTTCTAAGATCTTTGTGATGAGACAGCATTTTGGTCCAAATAGAAGTTTCCAAAGACCAGACTCAGTATGTGTCCACATTTCAAAAGTCTAAGGGCTCATCTGTTTGCTTTGCTTTTACAGTTTCCTCATTTGGCTGTTGGATTTTAAGCAAAAGCATCCAAGAAGCAGAAGTCCTGTCTGAAATCGAGACCACCTCCTTTCATGGTTATTCACCCTTTTTGTGTGTACAACAGACACTCTTTACAGTGAAGTCTCCCTAATTACATACAATGAGACAAGGTCAGAGATAAATGCGATATTTAAAAAAAGATTAAACGTTTGTTTAAATGGTCATTTCGTAATAGCTTAAAATAGATGTTTGGTTTCCTTTTTTTTTTTTTTAATTTAACGTTTATTTATTTTTGAGAGAGAGTGAGACAGAGTGTGAGTGGGGGGAGGGCCAGAGAGAGGGAGACACAGAATCGGAAGCAGGCTCCAGGCTCTGAGCTGTCCGCACAGAGCCCGACGCGGGGCTCGAACTCATGGACCACGAGATCATGACCTGAGCTGAAGTCAGACGCCCAACCGACTGAGCCACCCAGGCGCCCCTAAATATTTGGTTTCCTTAAAGATGATGCTGTCAATATTTTCTTGGGTGCAGACACATAATTAAGATATCGGTTCAACTTTTTGTTTTAAACATACACATTTAACTTTATTTCTTTGGTTTAATTTTTTAGTGTTTATTTATTTTGAAAAAGAGAGCGTGTGCACATGTGCGAGGTGGGGAGGGGCAGAGTGAGAGGGAATGAGAATCCCAAGCAAGCAGGCTCTGCGCTGTCAGCATAGAGCCTGACACAGGGCTTTATCTCATGAGCTATGAGCTCATGACCCAAGTCAAAAATCAAGAGTCGGACGCTCAACTGACTGAAGCACCCAGGCGTCCCAGTATTGGGTTCAATTTTGTTGACAATTCTTAAGATTCTTTCTCATGCTCAACAAAGTGTGTTGTGCTACCCAGTGAACTCTTGTCTATATCAGCAGAGCAGATGATATAAAACAGGGAAAAATTAAGAATTCACTTATATTTAGTCCTATAACGTGGACACTGTGTTTCTATTGCAGCAGTTTCACAAAGTAGTTCTTATTCCCCGAGCACAGGGGAAGATGTTGTGGTCCATTGTGGAGGTACACCGACTCAAGATTTCAAAACTAGTTCTATGTACGACCTTGAGAAATTTAAGTTTCCACCGTCTGGTTCCTCCATCTGTAAAAAGAGAAGGTGGACCTTCAACCTCTAAGGTGCCCTCCAGTTCTCTAAAAACCCACCGTGAATGATTGGCTGTGGGATGGCAACAACACGGCCATTTCTTTGAGTGTGTGTGGATGCCCAGGCAATATTCCAGAGCATATGTGCTAGAAGACCACATGGCTGGTAGGGAAAAGAGTACCACAAATTTAAATCATCTAAGAGGTATTTTGTGTTCCACGAAGGGCTAACTGTAGCAAGTTCTATGAAAGAAAACATTTCGAGCTGTAGTTCTGAAGAACACGGACCCCATAGTTATCTTTAGATTTATCCCATAGTAAATCTTTAAAAAAAGATTCCCATTTTGCCAAGATTCAGGAAGAGCCTGACAGATAATAGGGTTCCAAAGAGAAACAGACTACGAGAATTCGCGGTAGTTAATGTTTGTAATTATAATTGACCTTGCTGGGTCTATCTTGAGGTTGGTGGTTCAGTACAGAGATACGATGAAACTTGGAATCCAAATGACTGTCAAGCCAACAACATAAAATCCTGTCGCCAGAGTAAAGCCTAGTGTCAAGTCTCTATCCTCTTCCTCTTTCCTTCGATGGTGGATGCGAACTGACTGTCGGCGTCCCGCCAGGACCATGTGTCATCGCTGAGTGACTGCCAACCCCTGCCTCCCCCATCAGTGGTACTGAAGGGACACTTCTGAGCAGCCTCGTGGCTGAAATCAGGAGCTTCTCTTCCGACAGGTTCACTCCCCCTTGGGAGACCCTCAGTGGCTACTGACACTGAAATGTTTGCAGAATTTTTGGCAAAACTGTAGAAACCAAAGTATAGCAAGAAAGAATTCTGGCCACCGTGTAGATTTAAAAACATGAAAATGTTTATATCTTATTTAACATCTGACACAGAAGAAGCCACATTTACACAGACACATTAAATCTTCAGAGCACTTGAATCACAGTTTTGGACCTTAGATATGACAAATGCTCATATGAGATGCATCCGTAATTTCTTCTGTAATTGATTTTTACAAGTTATACCATGATAAGACTTAATTAAAGTTACTCATGTGGCATATTTTCAACATTTTATAAGTAAATCCAATGCTTACCACAATCGATTTTTGTTGCTTACACAGGAAGTTCTCATGATTTTAGTAGTACACAAATTGAAGCTGAGACCACACTCAAAAATGAGCTTAGAAAATGGCATTACAAAAAACTGGGAGTGAAAAGTAAAAAACCCATGCAGGGCTGCTGCGCAGAAGTAAGTCGGAGGTTTTCACTGCCATAAGTCTTCAGTGCGGCCAAACTTAAAAACCAGTCCCCTGCAAATGAAATCAGAAACATCACACCTAGTTGAGTTTGGGGCTAAAATGAGTATGTGAGATTTGGAAAATGGTGGGAAACTGGCAACAAAGACTTGCCGAGTTGTATGAAAAAAGCCATGGAACGTATCAGAATAGACACCGATCGTGTGCAGTCACCCACCAACTCCACCACTGCCTTAGCCTCCAGGGGCTGAAGACGTATGTCACCCTTAAAAAGTTAACCAGAGTTTGGTAGGTAACCATACTATCATATTCATTCCACAAACCTTTCTTGAGTGTAGACGTGCTGGATGCTAGGGCTACAAAGATGAGTAAGATACAGGGTCCCTGCCCTCAAGTTGTTCACGTTCTTGATGACACAGCGTGGTAATGGCGAGAGAGGTGAGGAAGGGGGAGGAGGTATTTATACCACATGTTGAGGCAGCACAGAAGCCTATAGAATTTATTCGGCCTGAATGTGTTAGAAAAGGAGTTACAGGGGCAGTAATATTTGAGATGGGCTTTGAGGGGCAAGCAGGAGTCTGAATGGGAGATTTGCAGGGACAGAAGCTAGTTTGACGAAGGAAGAGGTTTCAGGAGAGGAAACAGTAGATCAAAAGGCAAAGAGGAAGAAAAGACCACGGGGCCTCGGGAAGAGCCCAGGAGGAAAAGCCCAGGAGACTGTGGCGTCAGGAACACGCACACACAGAACGTACAATCCCGGGTTTGGGGGGCGGAGCTATCTACAGCTCTCTTCAAGGTTTCAACTTAAGAGGGGCAAGAGGGCAATTACACACATAAGAAGGTACCTGTCTAGGTCTAGATCTGCAGATACACATAAAGGTGTCTGAGGTGCAGAACAGGAAGAGTCCAGTACAGCTAGATTAGAGCTCCAGGGGTAAGAAAGGGAGGGAATGGAGGTGGCCAGGATTTGGTAAGCCAATTGACCAGGGTGGCAAACTGCCCACAGGGGCTTTCCGAGTCTTAAGTGAGTCAAGAGGGCAGTGCCAGCCTGCGCACTCTACTCCAGGGGGCAACCGACCCCCCTCTCGGCCGGTTTCTGAAATGGGGTTCTGCTGAGCTGCGTCCCCTACTTGAAAGGAACAACTATTCGCCTCCAGCTGATGGTTGCCATGCGAGGCTCAGGATCGTCAGATCTTCCAGTTTTTGAAGAAAAGCCAAAAATTCAGATTTTGATGTAAAAATCTCTTGATTCTGAACCGTCGGCTCAATAAAACAGAAAATACCGTACAGGATAAACAAGACAGAACTGTGGACAGAATCTTGCGGGATGGCCGCTAGTGTTGAGTTCTTCTGGAGACAGCTCCAAGTTTTGAAAAATTTTAACAAGGGGGGCGCCTGGGTGGCGCAGTCGGTTGAGCGTCCGACTTCAGCCAGGTCACGATCTCGCGGTCCGTGAGTTCGAGCCCCGCGTCGGGCTCTGGGCTGATGGCTCAGAGCCTGGAGCCTGTTTCCGATTCTGTGTCTCCCTCTCTCTCTGCCCCTCCCCCGTTCATGCTCTGTCTCTCTCTGTCCCAAAAATAAATAAACGTTGAAAAATTTTAACAAGGGAAATGACAGGATTAGAGCCATGTTTTTAGATGGAAAAGTGACACAGGAAAACTGGATTCAAGGGAGGAACCAATCAGGGATGTGAACTGCTCAGGACGGGATGGTGGTGACCGAACAGGAGAAATGGACAACAAGGGAACAAGTGTAAGACAATTCAGAGGCAGGTTCGCTGGGCCTTGGATGGGGGGGGGGCAGCGTGAGGGCGAAACTGAAGACGGAAGCAGACGCCAGTGGCATATGGAGGTTTTCATTTTGTTTTCTCATCTGTTTCCCAGTTAGCAGTGTATACTTAAGGTTAAGCCTACAATCCTAATGATCAGTTTACCCTTAGAAAAATAAACACTTGAGCGTCTTTTGATGAAAACAAAAATGCAACCAGGGAACGGTCTATACACTCTCGCAAGTATGTTAATTTCTCTTTATAAAGGATTTCCTAAATGCTCCAAAAAGTGATCTGGTCTCTATCTTCTGGTTAGGATGAGGGAGGCCTCCACCCTCCAGAGAGCCTGAATGCGACACGCTTCAGAATACTGCCCAACAGATGTAAACTGTAATCTGAAGAGTTTCTTGGGCAAAAGCCAGTCCCTCCTACACTGTCAGATGGTCACCTTTGGTACTGACATCTGTGTCTGATTTCTGAAACCGTAATTTCTCAGCTGTTGCTGAGTATTGTTCTGTTACGAATCAGAATGGTAGGCAATCAGCTACAACTACCCTAGTAGCAGTGCCTATTTGCTGAATTTGACTTCACTTTGCTTATAGTATTTTCAAAAACCCGAATTCCTTTTTAGACTTAACAGGGACAACAGGACCAAATGAGAAACTAACCAAACTTGTTGCATATAAAAGGAATTTATCGTAATTTGGGACAAGTCCATGACTGGTTTCCGAGGTTTTGTGACATATGAAAACTGCTGTATGAACTTAGTGTTTCTTCTCTCATTGGAAGAGATACACATTTCCCGAAAATCTTCCCCCTCAATCCTCTGTTCCTCCGTGCTGTGACAGAGTGACTTCTCTGCCACAAGCAGCGTCTCAGCGTGGAACCTGTTTCATCCTTTATCACTGCCAGAGTAAATAATGATAAAGAAGGCTGCCGTTTCCCCTTCCTGGCTGGTTCTCAGTAAATCCCCTCCCTAGGAAGCTTTTCGTACGCACCCTTATGCTACCTTCCTTTGGCTGAAGTTGTGGGGTACTTAGTTCTCGGGGCACCTCTACCGCTGGGGACATACGGGAGTAGCGAGCTCAGGGTGCTTGCTCCTTCCTTACAGATGCCCAAGCCTCAGCACCGCAGCTTGAAATGACAAGAAATCCTAACTGTCAACGCTGTCTTTCTCATAAGCATGCTACACTACCCTACAAAATAACAAACGTCCTCAAATTTTATTTCATACGTTGAGGAACGAGGTTTACTCATGCTGCATTTTTGAAGTCTAGTGTTACACTCTAAAAAAAGGACGGGGGAGGAGGGAAACAGAACTAACACTAAACAACCGGTGGCGGACAGCAAAAGGAGAAAACGCCAACTGAATTCACCCCAGATTTCAAATGTCATCATCCCAGTAGCTGGAGCCTGAACTCGAGTCAGCCTCAGTTCTAGCCGGACGATCTCAGACAAGGAGCCTACCTTCTCTGTGCTTGTTCTCACATATAACATGGGGATGACGGGGTGTCCTCCAGAGCTGTGCCGGGGATTGGCTGAGAGCATACAGGTAAAACACTAAGAAAGGTGCCTCATGGGGCACCTGGGTGGCTCAGTCGGTTGAGCGACCGACTTCGCCTCAGGTCATGATCTCACAGTCTGGGAGTTTGAGCCCCGCGTCGGGCTCTGTGCCGACAGCTCAGAGCCGGGAGCCTGCTTCAGATTCTGTGTCTCCCTCTCTCTCTCTTCCTCCCCCGCTCATGCTCTCTGTCTCAGAAATAAACATTAAAAAAAAAGAAAAAAAAAAAAGAAAGGTGCCTCGTGCATAATAATTGCTCAATGAACTTTGGTCATTATTATTTTCCACATAAAATCAGTGGCTTAACTTTTTGTTATTGTTGTTTATTATTTGTTTATTTTGTTATTGTTGTTATTATTGTATTGTTTTGTTATTGTTGTTGTTCTTTGGGTTTTCTCCACTAGTTTTATAAGAATGACCCAAAGATGTTGTGCCTCTTGCCACTCCTAAGTTCACACTTTTTTTTTTTAAGGTTAATTTATTGAGGAGGGGGAAGGAGGGAGAACCAGCAGGGGAGGGGCAGGGAGAGGGGGACAGAGGATCCGAAGTGGGCTCTATGATGACAGCAGAGAGGGGCTCCAATCATGAACTGCGAGATCATGACCTGAGCTGAAGTCTGATTCTCAATGAACTGAGCCATTCAGGCGTCCCCAAGTTCACATTTGTCTTATTTCCAAACTGATTTTATAAAATTCCAAGAATTCCTGGTGAAGGAAGAAGTCTGAATATCACGGCTGAATGTTACTGAATGGCAACAAGTGGATACGGGGCTTCGATTTCCCCTTTTGGGGGGGTGGGTAGGAAGGAGCAGAGAAGGAAAGTCTGACCATGGATTGTCCTACAACATACAGTAGTGTTTGAACCTTTTTTGGATTAGGGACTTCTTGGAATATCTGGTGAAAGCCATAGATCTCTTCCCAGAAACAAGCTGAAACACCAGTGTCTTGCATACACAAATGTCTGGTGGTTCCCCATCTTCAGATCCCTACTCATGGTATGATGGTTAAGAATCCCTGATGCAGAAGATAAAGAGAAGCTGTGGTGAGGCTGGGGTTGGGGAGGCTAAGGCCAGGGAAAAGGGCAGACCCTTAGTTTCCCTAAAGAGTGAACACTGAAGAAGATTATTGATAAACGTATTAAGGTTTTTAGGGGATTTTTAAAAAAATTTATTAATGTTTATTTATTTTTGAGAGAGACAGAGACAGAATGTGAGTGGGTTAGGGGCAGAGAGAGAGGGAGACATAGAATCCAAAGCAGGCTCCAGACTCCGAGCAGTCAGCACAGAACCCGACACAGGGCTCGAGCTCATGAGCAGTGAGATCATGACCTGAGCCGAAGTCAGTCACTCAACCGACTGAGCCACCCAGGTGTCCCTTTTCAGGGGATTTTTTAATCTTTTCATTTGTCATTGCATCAGAAGGATAAAGAATGTTAGGACTTCTCCACACCTCAAATCTCATGCATAAGTTCTAGTAATGCCAAGGATAGAAAGAACTATAAAATGCACTCGGAAACAAAATTGTAAGGAGAAAGGGTTTTAAGCAGGCTTTCACTGAAAGCAACTGTTAGAGATACAGATTTAACATGAACATTGTCCTGATGAATGGATAAAGAAGATGTGCTATATATGCATATACAATGGAGTATTACTCAGCAATCAGAAAGAATGAAATTTTGCCATTGGCAACTACGCGGATGGAACTGGAGGGTATTATGCTAAGCGAAATGAGTCAGAGAAAGACAAATATCATGACTTCACTCACATGAGGACTTTAAGATACAAAACAGATAAACATAAGGTAAGGGAAGCAAAAATAATGTAAGAACAGAGAGGGAGACAAACCATAAGAGACTCTTAAATACAGAGAACAAACTGAGGGTTGCTGGAGGGGTGTTGGGTGGGGGGATGGGCTAAATGGGTGATGGGTTATTAAGGAGGGCACCTGTCAGGATGAGCACTGGGTGTTATATGGAAGTGATGAATCACTAAATTCTATTCTAAATTCTATTCTAAATTTTATTCTAAATTCTATTATATATATATATATATATTTTTTTTTTTTTATTGGAAAAAAAGAATGTAAACTCTCTTTTTAAAGAAAAGAAACATAGGCAAATGATAAAGAATAAAATAAAATGAACATAGTCAGTGTTACATAACTAAATCTACACAAATCATAGTTCTTCATTAAAGGGGACATGGTTGCAGTTTAAAAAACCAGTGTATGTTCCCAAGGTTGGCAACGAACCAACTCATGTATTAAAATATCTTTCTCAGCCTCATTCTTTACATGTTATGACACAGCATGGGGGAGGGGCACTGGACAGGGTAAATTTAAGCAACTAAATATAGTAAGTGACTTAAAAGAAACAATTATAAAAAAAGAATTAAGAAAATAGGATGAAGAATGCAAAAGAAACTTACCCAAAAAAGATGAAGGCATTTTGGAAAAATACAGCAATTCCAGGATATACGATGGCTTTTTCTGTAAAAATAGTTGCGAACGTTTAGTTTCTGATATACTGGTGAACAGCGGTTTTCCTGCCTTACATAATTAAATTTTCTAGTAACCATGGTTGGTTTGAATATTTATTAAATGATGTAATACGCGTGACAGAGTCTAGCACTGGTTTAGTAAGTGATTCCTTCAATTAACAAATATTTAGCAAGTGCATATTATGTTCAGCATCGTTATGTGCTGAGAATATGGCAGTGAATAAAACAGGCAAAATATTTTTCATCTTCATGAAGCTAAACAATGTAGAAAAGAAGGAGAAACAAATGAAGTGGGAAAAGGTAAGAGAAGTGTAGTGAATGATGCCATTTAAAAAAAATGTTTATTTTTTTTATCTTGAGAGGGAGAGAGCACGTGAGTGGGGGAGGGGCAGAGGGAGAGGGAGAGAGAGAATCCCAAGCAGGCTCCCTGCTGTCCACACAGAGCCCGATGTGGGGCTTGATCCCACAAACTGTGAGATCACGAGTAGAGCCGAAATCAAGAGTTGGACACTTAGCCAACTGAGCCACCCAGGTGCCCCCAGCTGCCCCTTGAATGATGTATTTTCTACAGGTGGCCAGGAAGAGCTCACAAGAAGGTGACACTGGCATAAGGTCAGGGAGGATGTGAGGGTAGGGGCCATGCAGAAGCAGCAGAACAGAGGGCACAAACACCTGGAGGTGGGAACATACGGGCACCTGAGAGGAATGGTCATGTGTGCAAAAGAGAGAAAAGCAGGAGACAGATCAGGAAAGTACGAGGGGCCAACTGGGCGTGCGTGTGTGCGTGTGTGCGTGTGCGTGCGTGCGTGTGCGTGCGTGTGCGTGTGTGTGTGTGCGTGTGTGTGTGTGTATGTGTGTGAAGATCCTATAGAGCTCTGCAGTCATGGTGAGGGCTCTGGTTTTCGTTCTGAGGGAGATGAGAAGCCAATGGAGGGTCTGAGCAGAAAAGTAAGATGAGCTGACATATTTTAAGAGGATTCCTCTGGCTGCTGTGCTGAGGGGACGGGAGAGTAAAAGGGTAAGGGGAGAAACAGAGACCAAAGAGGAAGCTATTTCAGGAAGTCGGACGAGAGACTACAAGGGACGGAATGAGGGTGGCAGTAATGGAGATGGTAAAAAGTGGTGGGATTCGGGGGGCTCCTGGCCGGCTCAGTCAGTAGAGTGTGCAACTCTTCTTCTCGGGGTGGTGGGTTCAAGCCCTACACTGGGTGTAGAGATTACTTAAAAATAAAGTGGTGGGATTCAGGATATATTTTAACAGCAGAATCAATAGGATTTGCTGATGGACTGATGTGGGGTGAGAGAGAACAAGAGGTATCACCTTTGACAGGCCTTAATCACCCAGTTTTTGGCCTAAACATTTGGAGGGACAGAGTGGCCACTAGTGACTGCCAGGGGAACATTTGTTCCAATGTATCCCAGACTGAAGTTGAAATTCTCCTAAGTTTCTACTACTGGAGCCAAGGTGTGATGAATAGATAAATTATCCACTTTTTCTCAGAATAGTTTTAACTTGGGGCGCCTGGGTGGCGCAGTCGGTTGGGCGTCCGACTTCAGCCGGGTCACGATCTCGCGGTCCGGGAGTTCAAGCCCCGCGTCGGGCTCTGGGCTGATGGCTCAGAGCCTGGAGCCTGTTTCTGATTCTGTGTCTCCCTCTCTCTCTGCCCCTCCCCCATTCATGCTCTGTCTCTCTCTGTCCCAAGAATGAATGAACGTTGAAAAAAAAAAAAAAAGAATAGTTTTAACTTAATCTGATTACCGTAACAGCTGGTTTGCACAGGCCTTCACTACTACAAGGCCACATTAAATATTCCGTATTAGTGGTAACAATGGCTCATAAAGATCCTACAGAAAGGCAACTTATAAAATTACACATCTCCTGATAATAATTCTCAAAGCATAACTTGACTCCAGAAACCTTTAGGAAAAAAAAATCACTAAAAACTCTAGGAGATAAACACTCTCCAAAAAAAGGGGCTCTGTATTAATAACAGCTATATCCAGGAAAGAAGAATTACAAATAATATTATTTACTTCTTTAGGCTCTTTTATGTTTTCAGTATTCTACAATAAACAAGTATTATGGAATTCAGATAAAAAAGTAACATTTTTGTTTTTAAAATATGGTGATAAAAGATTTTGTAGCAGCAAGAGAACTACTTAAGGTATCATGTAAAATGCAGACGCCTGTGTTTGAAACTTTATTTACAGTATGATTATAACTACACAAAAACACAAAAGAAGAGACCAAAGGAAATACACCAAAACATTTCAGAGCAGGACGTTATTATAGTCTGCTATAGTTGTTTTTTTTCTTTTCTACATTTTTGGTAGCATGGTTTGAGTAATAACTTACATGAGCAACAAAAAACATACCTATTTAAAAAAGACTATCATTCCTGTCTATAAGACTTAAAAGAGCTTCCTAAAAATTCAGGAAACCCACGATTTTAATCCAAGAATTACATTCTGTTCAAAGAAATAAAGGGTTAAAATATGGGCTAGTTTAGATCTCTGCTGGTCCAGTTTTTGCAAATCATTAACACCATATTTTTACTGTGAGAAGCATAGTCAATTTTACCTGGAACATTAAGGGATTTTTGTATTTTTCCGGGGTCCCTCAAGGTGAAATTTCAACCAGGGATCTAAGAGCAGGCCTTTTCCTGTAGGCCTTGCTTTAAAGTGGCCTGATACTTGCACATTAAGTGCTCATTTACTTTCTATCTAGAAGGAGATGATGTCATAGTACCAGGGAGGCTAACCTCAATAAATTTTAATTATAGGATGTTAGAGCTTTGCATAGATATCATTCATCAAGTCAAAACTTGCCAAATAGCTTGAGAACATATATATTCTGCTTTTGAGGTTTTTGGAAGCCAATGAGAAGCAAGGTTTGGAGCTGTGTCCCATTACTTCTAGGCTCTATTCGAAGGAAAAAAAAAAAAAAAAAACCAGAAGAAAGGAATACCAAAAACATACCAAACGAACAAAATACTGATAGGGTGAAGGGAGTTCCCAGGCATAAATGCTAGTAGCTGACCCATCTAGATAAAAAAAAAAAAAAAAAAAAGCTTTATTCTAAAATAACCTGGAGTGCCGGGGTGGCTCAGCAGGTTAAGCCTCCAACTTCGGCCAGGTCATGATCTTCTGGTTCATGAGTTCGAGCCCCACATTGGCCTCTCTGTTGTCAGGACAGAGCCCGCTTTGGATCCTCTGTATTTCTCTCTCTCTGCCCCTCCCGAGCTTGTTCTGTGTCTCTCTGTCTCTCTCTGTCTCTCTCTGTCTCTCTCTGTCTCTCTCTCTCTCTCTCGGAATAAATAAACTTACAAAAAAATAAATAAATAAAAATAAAAATAAAAAAACCAACTTTTGAGGCGCCTAGGTGGCTCAGTCGGTTAAGCGTCCAACTCTTGGTTTCGACACTCAGGTCACGATCTTCCATCTCATGGTCTGTGAGACTGAGCCCTGGGTCCGGCTCCAAGCTGACAACACAGAGCCTGCTTGGGATTCTCTCTCCCTTGCTCTCTGCCCCTCCCCCGTGCACGCTCACTCTCTCTCAAAATAAACAAATAAAATAACCAACTTTAATGCACAACTTCAGTAATCCACTGAGGTAAAATGTAAACTATTTTCTCTTACCTTTAGCAACATAACCTCCAAAGAGAATCCACATAGATGCAATCAGAGATCCAAAGGCCAGCATGAAACCAATGAACAGCCAGATGCGAGCACCTTAAAAGAAATAACATTTTACCAGAATTGTTTCTCATGTGGCAGCAGTCAGTTCAATCAACTTTTCAAAAGGAAAGCAAAAACCAAAACAGAAAAAATGTATCATTGCCATTTAAAATCTAAAATAAGAATGAAAGATGTGCTGAGTATCTTTCATCAGTGCAGACGTTGGCCTTCTTCCTGTTGGCTGGTCTGTATTCTAAGTGCCTATAATTAATCTCCTTAAATATGAATACTGAGAAAAACTCCTCAACCATCCTATAAAAATCTCACAAAATATGTTTCATATTTACAGGCTCATTCTCCATATATTTTTAGAAATTGTACTCCAAAATTTAGACTCCTCCAGGAGAACTTTGAGGCAATAACATGTGTATACTGAGCAAAAAATTCATATTCAGTGATAGATGAATAGGTAAGTCAGGCAGCAAAATAAATTCAAACTTACTGTGACTGGCGCTTAGGAAAGCTACATTAAAATTATGTTAATAGAGGAGGACAAACAAGGTTTAAATCACATTTATATAATATTTATGAAGATTTGCTACAAAATAAACAGCCCTTAGATGAACTGACATGACTTTAATTGGCACGAATACATTTTAATAAAAACACTGCCCTCTTCCATACAGCAAAGCAAATAGAATGCTGTATTTAATTTCTGATTTCATCTCCAAAACATAAGAGCATTATGAAAATAATAAGCTGACACTTTTAGATATGGTATTAAATACAACGGACTCTGGCCCCCCGAGCTGTGCTAGCTAACCAATGTTAGTCAGAGATGCGAGGGCCACATTCTAGTCCTGGCTCTAGCTATCACTGGCTTAGCAGTATCAGCGCTGGCCGCTAACATCTGTCTGTTCGTTTACAGTTCACGGTTATGGCAGGTCAGGGCTCCTGTATCTCTGCTACTTAAGTTCATCTGCAGAGACAGTGAACCAGAGAGTCAGAGTGTAGATCGGAGCTGACTCCTGCAGCTTCTCCTGTTTCATTAAAAAAAGAAAAAGAAAAAAAGTCACCTGAATTTTGCCTAAATGTATTTATTTGTAGGTTTCCTTTTTGTATGGATGTAATATTTTGTTTACCATTTAAATTGCTTACTAAATGTGCCCCCCATGTCTTTGCGTATACTGGACTCTCGAGGAAGCCGACCCACACGCATGCTGAATTTGGCCTCCCTTGGGTGCGCAGCCCAGGAGTCTCAGTGGAGAGGGAAGGGAGTGGGTGAACCTAAGCACCAAAATTCTATTACTCTACTCCGTTTTGCAAGATGCAAAGAGTTCTGGACGTTGGTTACACAATGATGTGAATGCATTTACGACTACTGAACTGTATACTTAAAAACGGTTAAGATGGTACAATTTATGTTGTGTATTTCAAAACACACCCCAAATACTGTGATTCTAAACTATTTCAAAAATGCCAATCCAATCAAGTAAGGCTGGCAAAAAAGAGAAGAAAATAATTTATATGGTATAGCTTAAAGTACTAGAAGTTCTATTTTGCACATGGATTCTTTTATTAGCTATTGTCTTTTACCGTCCGTGGTACATATTATTGCATGGGGTTATATACTCAAGACTGTGTACACTATACTATACAGCCGACTTCGATTAAATGTGACTTGTACCTTATGCCTTGAAATCTATAGCCTCTGTTCTAGACAGACCTCCATCCTATTTCTGATGTGAAGGGGTTAGACGAGTGGTCCTTCCATGTAGAATTCTCACTTTTAAGGATGTATACGGTAAGATGTCGTTTACACCTATTTACCTGTTTGACCCAGGCAACCTTCACTGTAACTATCACCTCGGACTTGTCCATTTGATACTGCATTAATCCTGTGTGAATAAAATAAAGCCAAGATATCACGGTCTTTGACTCCAAGAGGAAACTACCCACGACATCAAATCACCAGAGCCGATAAGCTAGAGTGCCTCAAATGCAAGGTGAGGCCTCATGAGTCTTGAGTAATGGGCTCACGTAAACTTAAGCAAGTCCCTTGAAGCAGATAGCGTCTAAGCAGTGGTGACAGCCGCCAGACCAGCAGAATTAACATCACCCGGGAACTGATTACAGAGAAAATTCCCCAGCCCCACCCTAGACTTACTGAGGCAGAAACTCTGGGCAAGGGGCCCAGCAATTTGAGTTTTCACAAGTCCTTCAGGTGATTCTGACGCTCACTAACATTGAGAGTGAAATTTTCAAAATTATGTCTCATTTGTTAAAGTTTGAGAGTGAAATCCTCAAAATGATCTTGCTAAGATGGAACCATCGTTAGCTTTGGATCTATCTAGCTTTCCATTTGTGCAAACGCCACCTGTAACATGCATGCTGACAAAACAGAGAGGGCGTGGTCCCTAGACAACCCCAAAGTACTTAAAATTGGCTTAGGAATGAGGGTTTTTTGGGGGGATAATTCTGTACTAAGGTCCAATGTTTGGAGAAATAATTATACTTCAAGCAAAACAAAAGCTTTTTGCTCTGAAGACATCATCAAAGGGATTCAAGTGGTAAAATGTTGGGTTTTTTTTTTAGCCCCTGATACACGTTCCAAACAGGAAATCTTTCGTTAACTTTCACAGAGAACCACTCTAAATCGAGATAACCTGGCTTTCTTTAGAAGTAATTGTTCAAAAATTTAAACATCACAGGACAATGTTAACAATATATTAAGTTAAGAAGTTATAAAATTTTATACACACTATTATCTGTGTGTATATCTATATATCTCCACTCGTGCGTGCGTGCGTGCGTGTGTGTGTGTGTCTACCAGTAGAATGTAAGCTTCATGAGGGCAAGGACTGTGTCTACCTTGTTTCCCATTTTTATTCTCAGTGCCTGGCACAGGCTTGGCACATAGCAGGTGCCCAATAAATGTGCTGACTATGTGAACCCTAATTTTTTAAATAGTAATATGAAGTCATAATTATTCATTCAAATCTAAGTTTTAGAATGATCAGAATACTCATAATTATGTTCAGTGATCTCTATTATCAACCACATTATCTGGTACACAAAATAAATACATTTTAAAACAAGCATAGGATTTTTTTTAATAAAAATTTTTTAAAATGTTTTACTTATTTTTTAGAGAGGAAAAGAGAGAGAGAGAGATAACGCACAAGCAGGTGAGGGACACAAAGAGAGAGGGAGAATCTGAAGCAGGCTCCAGGCTCTGAGCTGTCAGCACAGAGCCCAACGGGGGGCTCGAACCTACCAACCATGAGATCGTGACCTGAGCCAAAGTTGGACGCTTAACCTATTGAGACACCCAGGCGCCCCAAACAAGCTTAGTGTTTTTTAAAAATGCAGATGTTCTTGGGTTAGTGGTACTTTGCTCTTGTTTTTCTCCTTGCTGAGCCATCTCAATAAACTTTCTAGCCCTCTGTCAAACAGTCACGCCCCTGCCATGTCAGTCTCCACGATCAGGCACATTCTGAAATGAACAATCTCCATTTGCTCTCTGGCATTACTAATTTCACATATAATCTCAAACTTACACAAAAGATGTCAAGTACAGTTCAAGTAAATTTTGAAAGTTGCCAACCTGATGCTCCATCACCCTAGAAATGTGTATGTGTTTCCTACAAACAAGACAGTTTCAGAGAACAATACAAGCCTCGAAACTGGGATACTAACAATGATGCATTACCACCATCTAATCTTCAGACGTCATTCAAGTTCCCCAGTTGGCCCAATAATGCTCTTAACAGCAAAAGAGCAGAATCATGAAACACATTTTGTTCTCATGCCTCTTCAGTCTCCTCAGTTTTCTCTGGCTTTTATGACCTTGACCCTTTACTCCAGCCGTCCTGGTCTCCTTGCCATGGAGCCTCTTTCCTTGCTATTCCATAGGACTGGAATGATCCTCTCTCATATAGCCCCACAATCACCTCCTTCATTTCTTCAAGTCTTTCCTATGAAAGCACCTTCTTCAGAAGGCCTTCCTTGACTCTACTGAAAATTTCTGTACCCTTGCTGACATCTATCTGCCTTCTCTGTAGCACTTCCTGGTATCTCACAGGCTATATATACAATTTATTTCTCCTTGGTTACTCTCTGCCTCGCTCATTTGAGTATAAATTCCATAAGTGCATGGATTTCCTCCTGTTTTATTCACTGCTGCATTTCCTATACCTAGAGCAGAGCCTAGAACACAAAAGCTTAAAGAATATTTGTTGGCTGAGTGAATAAACAAACGCTTAGGCAAAGGACACAGTTTCTGACCTGAATGTAAAGTTACAAACATCAGCAGTACAGAAGGAAGAGGAGAGAGGAGAGAAGCTGGGGGTGGGAGTGGAAGAGGAGAGGTGGAAGGGAGAAGAGGAAAGAGAACGGTTGCTTTTCTTTGTAAGTCCTCCTCTGCGAGTTGACTTTTAATCCATGTCCAATACGTTGATGACATTTAAAAATATGAACTCTACTCGACTACATGTAAGACATTTTTATTTTGTGGCAATCTACGTAAGTAGTGTGGACAGTGACACTTACATGAGGAAGGCTATGGTTGCTATGACACCACAGGCATGGTATGAGTGGTTGAATTCTTCCATGGTGGGGTAAATGACAGCTGCATCTATGATAATCCACCAGCCTGTAAAAAACTAAAGCAGACACACACCAAAAATGTGACACTAGTGAGAAATTACAGTAACTTCCTATCTTACTAGCTAAAAAGAAAGCAAAGTATCTAAGAGACCCCTTCGGATGAATTTCAAAATTTTCTTAAATGTTCCGGCAGTTTCTCGCATATAATGTGTATGTGGCTTAACCCCTGAGGAAATATTTGATACCCTTAAGTCGGCCAGCAATTACCACGTAACACGAACTTCTTTTCTAAGCCCACTTTGGTCATTATTTTATATTGTTGTAATAAAGTCTGTCATCTTATTGTGTGAACTGGAAATAAGTTGTAATAATCTCATGGCAGGAGAAAGGAAAAAAGTGATTCACATGCCAGTCGACAGAAGGAGTGGCTTGTGGCTGATGTTATAAGCTTCCAGAAAGATGTTATCACTGAAGACAAAAAAAAATTATTCAAAACAATATGGGGAATAGTGATTGTTGGCAGCATTTGAGCTGTCCTCTTGGTGTCGTGAGATAGGTAAGGGCCCCGCAGTTGGCTTTTCCTTTTGATGCATTATAGTGCGGTGTATGGATGCTTTTACGTGTGAGGTTAAATTCAATTTAAACACGATGTTATCATTTATCTTAATTGAATTTGGTTCTGGATATTATCCAGGGCCAATACATAAGGAAAAACATTAAAACTACACAAATATTAGCTAACCACAAACTTAGGAGTAAAATATTAACCAAATTCTGCTAAGTAACTGAGAAGGTTTTGAAAATAACACCGTACCCTACCCCCATTCCCAATCATGACCCAGTTAGCTCTGAGAACTGCCATCTTCTGGCAATTCTTTAAAAATAACTAATTTAGGCTAATCAAATTATTTTTATCAGGTTACAGACAGCTCCATACTCTATTAATGACATTTTTACAGGCTAGCCCGAGTACCTCTTTCATTTTTCTACCCTCACCTCAATGCTTTTATTCAAGATATTTTCTTCGTAAACTAAAATGTAAAGTTTTTTTTTTTTTTTTGGATGTTTGTAAGAGCAGAATTTCTACAGTAGTTTTTTTTTTTTTTTTTTAAGATTTTATTTTTAAGTAATCTCTATGCCCAATGTGGGGCTTGAACTCACAACCCCGAGATCAAGAATCCCATGCTCTACGGACTAAGCCAGCCAGGTGCCCCTCTACAGTCGTTTTATACTTTACTGTTACTTTGGAAAAATATAGGGTAATCATTTTTCATAAATTATAAATGTCAGAGACGAGGCAAAGAGGAGATATTTGAACTCGGATTTTCTTTTTTCAAGATTTATTTTTAAGTAATTTTAACACCCAGTGTGCGGCCTGAACTTAAACCCTGAGACCAACAGTCACATGCTCCACTGACTGAGCCAGCCAGGAGTCCCTAAACTTAAGATTTTTGTTTGTTTATTTAAAATCCATTATTTAGAGCACATGACCACATAAGAGCATAAAACACAAATATCAGATGCCTTGAGGGATTTGCAACGTCAATAAAAATTTTACACTATAGATTACTTCTCGGCAATACACTTTAATGAGTTTCCTGTTTGGTTTTTGTTTTTCAGTGAGATTGAGAAGAAAGTTAACTCTGGATTATGAAAAAGTGCAACCATCTCTCTCCACTGGTTCTGACTTGTTTCTTTCTTAAACACTTTCTGGTTACTTAATGTACTGACAAAAAGGAGGCATTATTCATATAATGAATAAATGTAGAAACCTTTACTGTCTTATATACCATGCATTTAAAGAAAACCAACCATTGTACTAATCACTATCAAACCATAAGGTCAACTCTTAAAATGGAATAACTCAACCCCCGCATAAACAAAACATCAACATTTGTTAAAACAAATTTAGTGGTCAAAGATAAAATAAATAGTACATATTTAAAAACCTCATACAGAATTCAAAACACATAAAAACAAACAAAATAACGAATGGCCAAATTACCAATGACACTTACTAGAACACCAGCAGCAATGGAAGCAATAGTATTGCGCTTTTCCCCCCAGTCAATGCATTCTGAGCATCTCAAGCCTTCTAGAAATCCAGACATTTTTTCAAGTCACTTAAAGAAACAAACAGAAAAATCAACTAAATAAGGTACTTCTATTTACTTGCTTCAAACATGACTTCTGTTCCTAGAAGATAATTAACAGTTCAGGGGTAACTGAATAAAAGTGAAAGACTTTATTTTGGCTACATATACTTCTTCGGAATATTTACTTTTTGATGAATTTCCACATCAAAACTTTGGAAAACAAAATTTAGATTCATTTAGCTTATTATTTGTTTAACTTAAAAGACGGTTTTGGTATATTTAAGAACTAGGAACAAAGGTGGGTATCCAAATATTGAAAAAATTTATAACGATGATTAATTTTAATTCCAAACTAAGTTATTATGTGATTTTAACATTTACAATCCAGGGGCACTAACATAATGGAGAGACAACGATAGACTTTGGCTGAGGTAAAGCATGCAGTTAGATGAAAAAATACTTGTATTAGTAATTTTCACATTTTATCATAGGACATGTGTTTCTGCTCAGATTAAGAAGTTAAACACTGCCCTACGGGTCTTCGACTCACATCCCGTCCTTTCACTTCATTATTTTTTTCCTTCTCCAACCCTTTGTGTTAGTGTCACTTCCAGTAAAGAACACCAATTTCATATTAATATGTTTCTGATTCTAACAGATGTTTTCCAGCCAAAAGAAAGCACAAAATTGAAGTTAATACTAATTCGGACACGAAAACATCCGCTGTGATGAATCCCGACCTAACAAATTACATAAAACCATTCCTGCGAGCAGACCTAGGCAGACCTGGCCTAAAACCCATCCGGATTATCTCTATTTCAGAGCATGAAAAAGCCTGAATTACGTATAACTTGCTAATTATCAAGACACACCCAAACTCCTACCAGCGACTCTGAACCCGTCTGTTCAACTACTCTTGTAGCCAGCAATCCTGATTGTCCAAAAACATGACATTCTAAAAAAGAGCAATGAGTCCAATCGTAACATCCCTTTTAAGCATTAAATATTAAAAACTGAGATTGTAACCAATACTGATATGTTTTTAAGACAAGCCCAGTTTTGACCATTCACCTTTGTTTTTCCCTGGGAGGAAGAGCAATCCAGTTTGTGTTAGTTTCGGTTCGTCTCAATGTCCCCGCCCCGAGCCCATCCGAGTGCACTTTTCTCAAGTTTATTACCGTCACACTGCCGCACAAACCCCGCCCCCAAGCTCGGGATTCTCGGTCCGCAGTGGACACGGGCTGGGAGGAGGTGGGAACTCGTTCCAGCTCGGCCACCCCCTGCCGCGTGAACCCGCCGGTGACACTCCCTCTCGGGGGCTGTTTCTCCAACCCTAAAGGAGGGGACCGCGGAGACGCCGGAGGGACCCCGCGACGTCCCGGGGAGGGGCGCGGTCCGGCAGCCGGACGGAGGAAGCGTCCGGGAAGGGTCCAGGGAGGCACAACCCGAGCCCGCAGCCTCCCAGAGGGTGGAGGCGATGACTCGGTCGGCACCGGCCGGGCAGACGGGCCCGGGCCCGAGCCCTCTCCGGCCTGTGGCGGCGACCCCCTCCCCCACTCCCGCCCGGCACTTACGGCCAGCCCCGCCAGTGCAGTGAGTCCCGAGCCAGGTGTCACGCCGCGCGCGGCCGCCTCACTTTCCCCCAGTTTGCAGCCAAGAAAACAAAACAGCCACCCGCCGCCGGGTACCCGGATGAAGCAGCACCGCCCCCCGGGGCTCGGTCGCGCATGCGGAGACCGGGGCGGAGGGGGCGGCGCGGAGAGGGAGGGGAAAGGGCAGACGGAGGGCCGGCGGGAACGGGTGCCCCGCGCCAAAGTGGGCTGGTGCTCCGGGCGCTCGTGGCGTTTCGAAGATGGGCGGGCTAGCCTGAGTACGCCTTCCCGGCAGAGGTGTGAAAAGTCGCCCTTGGTCTTCAGCTTTCCGAAAAGGGAGGCGTCTGTTGGGCCCTGGATCTGTCCTGTGTGAGGTGGTAAATTTTCGAGGGCTGCGGAGGGCCCTGCAGTTATCTCAGGCCTGCGGTGGCGGGAAGAAGTGCCGGTCCGCGTGGGGCAAAGAGTGGCTCTGGGTTTGCAGCCCTCGCCCCAGCTTTAAGTTGTTGAGGGTGTTTGTTTCATTCTTTTTATTTGGTTATTTTAGAGAGAGAGTGGGGGAAGGGCCAAACAGAGAGAGAGAGAGAGAGAGAGAGAGAATCCCAAGCAGGTGTCATGCTCAGCACCGAGCCGGATGGGGGACTTGAACCCACAACCCAAGAATCAAGACCTGAGACGAAATCAAGAAGAGGGTCAACCCAGTGAGCTACCCAGGAATGCCCGAGTTCTAGGTTTTTAAGTCTTATTTTCTCAGTGCCTGGCCCGGCCCTCATTGTAGCTCCGCCTCCAGAAGGGGCGGGCTCAGTCCCAGGAGGCAGGGACTACCCAGGTGAGGGCGTGGTGTACTGTGCAGTCCAAATCCCCGTGCTGACCCTCTTCTGGGGCTTGGCCTCCACCCCCCCTCCCCGCCCCCACCCTTTGCTTTAAGGCCGGGTTTCTCAGCCAAGCCACTGCTGACATTTGGGGCCTGATAATTTTGTATATGGGGGCTTGTCCTGTGTACTGTAGGGTGTTTATCTGCATCCCTGACCTCTGCCCACAGGATGCCGGGGTTATTCCTGCTGTTGTGACAGCCAAAAATGTCTCAAGACTGCCAAATGTCCCGTTGGGGGGAGGGGAGTCATCTAGGTTAGAGCCGCTGTTAATACCGGTTTGGGGGAAGTGACCCTTTTCAAAAGCAGGAAGCAATGAAGTCTTGATTACAAGAACCACTTGTGGCCTGGCTCGCCTGCTCTTCTCCCAAGAAGCTCTTGGTCTTGCTCCATCGGCTCTAGCCAGAGGTTCTCCCGGAGTCGGAGCCGCCCCAGAGGAGGAGCAGGTCCAGGTCCAGAAGGCGCCACCAGAAAAAGCACGGGCGCCACTTGTGGTCTTACTCGCTGAGCGGGTGGAGTTCTCGCAGCAGGTCCGGTCCTGCGGGAGGGTTGTGTTACTACGGGATCACTCGGGGGCAACAGTAGTATGGCTTAGGGTATAATACGATAGCCTAGGGTGTACCCGAGAGAATGCAGTGGTTGGAGGAAGAAATCCAGCAAGAGGTCGCAGAGCAGAACCCCGTTTTGCTTAAGTTAAAGGTTGCGCGGGTCATTTGTCGTCAAGAGGGGCGCAAAGTTCACCTTTTTTACATGTGGGGCTACAGTGTATGAGGAAGCTGGGAACCAAGGTCGTTGTGTCCTTTAATTTCTTTGATTTCCTTTGATGCATACAATGTAGCTTTGTGTTTTGCGGGGGGTGGGGGTGGGGGCATTAGCTGATTAGTAGGCAAAACTGTACAATACAATCCATAGCGTATTTTTAAAGGACATTGCTCTTACCCCTTAGGACTAAAGATTAATTGTGACTGTTAAATGGCTCCGAGTGGAGGATTCTACTGCAGGCAGTTCTTAATAGAAACTTTTTTGGTAATGTTTATTTATTTTTGAGAGAGAGAGACAGAGCATGAGCAGGGGAGGGGCAGAGGGAGAGGGAGAGGCAGAATCTGAAGCAGGCTCCAGGCTCTGAGTTGTCAGTGCAGAGACCCATGTGGGGCTGGAACTCACAGACCTCAAGGTCACAACCTGGGCCGAAGTCGGAAGCTTAACCAACTGAGCCACCTTGGCACCCCCATAGGAGCTTTTTAATCAACTTTTCCTTTCTCGATGTTTTCTCTCTCCACCCTTTTTTACATTTACTGGGGTTAACATGATTGTCAAATATTTTATAAACATAAGTAAGCATCTTTATATGGCTTTTACAATAAAGCACATGCTTAATTTGTCATTCTTAGCCTTTTTTTGGATACGTTGTAGAATGAGTGCTTGTTTTTGTCCTTTGTAGGTACAATGGAGCTATTCGAAATAGGAAAAGCCAGTGCAGCTGGATGTTGGCCTTGCCAACCAGTCTCAGAACGGGTCCTGTAGTTAAAGAAACTTAGGAACAGCTGTAACAAATAATGCAAAGTGCAAGACAATCCAGATTAACCTAAACAAAACTTTGCAAAAAACGATTGCCTGAAAGACCTGGTTAACCATTTTTATTTGATTCGCCTTAGACTACACTTCCAGAAACTCTAGCTAACTATAATTTGCTAATGTCAAAATAGCAGATCTGAAAATACTAGACAAGCCGTCACTCATGAAAATGGGAGAGTAATCAACTTTATATTTGGTGACCAACCATACCAGATTGGGACTGTTCTTGAAAATCCCACGTTCCAAGAAACCCTTCCTGGATGTAACAAGCCCGGGTTTTCAGCAAAGAGTGACAGAGATTGGGGGATAGGAAGAGATACAAAACCCATATTATGTCCCCTCCCCCCCAAAAGGAAGACAACATCATTTTTAGTGACAAATGAATAGGGTGATTATCTGCCTTATGTTGACCACTGACACTGGCAGCCATGATTTGTGGTTGACCATAATGTATCTATTGTGGCATTTTCTCAGAGCAACTTAAATTCTAATCATGTGCCTTCATAGTCCACGTAACCGTTGCTCTTTGGGTGCAATTAATGCTAGTTTAATTTTTAACTTTGTGAATATTGTGACCATGTTTTCTAAGAGTTGAGATGATGAAAATGCAAGAGTACAATACCAATGCCAGCAGGACCCAACCAATAGCGAAAAAGAAGACTAAACATCTGTGTTGTTTTAATGACAGGTGGAAGGACACAGGCGGAAGGACACAGGCAACTGCATTTGGATAAATGATCCAAAGAGAGCATACTGCACAACTTGCAGAAAAGAATTTGGGGTTGGGTATGGTGGAGGGGGGTGTGAAAAAACATGCGGAGACTGAGTACCACAAGTGTGGGATGAGACAAGCAGTACTTTTGAATCAATGACAAGTGTCTTCCTCTCCTAAAAAGACACCAGTGCTTGAGGAAAGATAGCAGTCGCTGAATTAGCGTGGGCATACCCCCCCAAATGAACATGTGTTACGTTATTGCTTCCTTGATTGCTCTATGAAGCTGAGTGAAGTTACATTTCCTGATTCAGAGGTTGCAACTAAAATGTCCTGTGGACGAACAAAAGGGGAACTTTTGATTAGGATGTATTGGTCCCTTCCAGCATGGAGCCGATTCTGTCAGATCTCACCAATAATCGTGCCTTCTGCAGTATGTCAAGTGATGTGTTGTATCATGGCAATAAAAAAGAGTTCCCCCTACCTCTTTGGTTCTTTGATTTGAAAAATGGGGTTTCAAATAGGCTGCTTGGTTTCTGTGAAGATTGTAATGACACCTTAGGAAACATTAAACAAAAGAGCATTGATAATCCTGTCCAAATACAATCTAGACGTGGCTCACTTATTTGCATATTCAGCAGATAGTACGGACGTAAATGTCAGAAACTTCCATTCAGTCTAAAAAATGGAAACCTCTTACCTGTTAAATGTCCTGCACACCTTGTACACAGGCTGCTAAACAGGGATGTGATTTACTTTCTTGTGACATTGACTCTTACGTAATGAAAGTTTTTGGTGACACTTCAGTTTCAGAGGAGCAGTTAATGAGACTTCTGACTTCGTAGAAATGGAAAGAGATAGACTCCTTAGACATATGCCTACAAGATGGTTGTCATTGTTGCCAGGCTTAGAAAAGATGTTAAAATGTTGCCCTACCATAAAATCCTATTTTCAAAGTGTGGGAAAAGACGAATGCCCTTCTCTAGTTGGGAAACACACTGAAGATGAAAATGGAGAAAAGGATTACAATACAACAGAAATTTATATGCTGTTACTCCACAACTGCTTGGTGGTCTTTGAAAACAAACCGGTTCATGGGGTGGAGCCCCACATTGGGCTCTCGCTCGCTCTCTCTCTGCCCCTCCCCTGCTCTTTCTCTCTCCCTCTCTCTCTCTCTCTCTCTCTCTCTCTCAAAAATGAATAAATTAACATTTTTTTTTAAAAAATGACAGACATTTTAGACATGGATAACCTCTATGATGAATTTATGGATGCAAAGAACCTGATTGACAAATAGCTGGTCTACCAAAAGAAGCCTATAGATAAATATGGATGGACATTTTGGGAGAGCTGGAAACAAACTCCTACAAGCCTAAAAACCTGCTGTTGCTAGTAAGTAAGATTCTAAGTGTACCATGCTCAAATATGTTTGTTGAGAAGCTGTTTCAGTTGATGCAATCACATTGGACTGACACCAGGAATCAGTGTAATGTGGGTTTGATAAGAGCACAGTTGCAAGTCAAGATGATTTTACGTGTCATTGTATTCAGTTTTACCACTACATAAAAGAAAAGGAGGACGTTCTAAAGGCTGCAGGCAGTTTAAGAAGTATTATTGGAAAAGGAAACTGAAAGAATAAAAATATCCTGAATTACGAGATAGAAAGAAATATGCCATTGCATATTTTATTTTTTAATAAAAATAGCAACGTCTGGTGCACCCAGGTGGCTCAGTTGGTTAAGCGTCTGACTCTCGATTTCACCCCAGGTCATGATCTCCTTATTCGTGAGATCGAGCCCCACATTGAGCTCTGCACTAACAGCGTGGAGCCTGCTTAGGATTCTTTCTCTTGACCTCTCTCTCTTTCCCTTCCCTGCTCATGCTTGCTCTCTCTCTCTCTCTCTCTCAAAATAAATAAACACTAAAAAATGAAAAGAATAGCAATGTCTGTTTAGTTAATCCTATTGTATTTAGTTTCTCCTTTTAAAAAGTCACATATTTTTGCATCTTAAGAATAAAGATTAGGGGCATCTGGGTGGCTTTGTTAGTTAAGTATCCCAACTCTTGATTTTGGCTCAGGTCATGATCTGAAGGTTCATGAGTTCAAACCCTGTATAGGGCTCCACACTGACAATGTGGAGCCTGCTTGGGATTCTCTCTCTAAAAATAAATAAATAAACTTAAAAAATGTTTAAAAAAAGAATAAAGATCAATATAACCTTCAAAATTTAAATATTCAAATTGTTTTAAAATTTTTTTTTCAACGTTTATTTATTTTTGGGACAGAGAGAGACAGAGCATGAACGGGGGAGGGGCAGAGAGAGAGGGAGACACAGAATCAGAAACAGGCTCCAGGCTCTGAGCCATCAGCCCAGAGCCTGACGCGGGGCTCGAACTCCCGGACCGTGAGATCGTGACCTGGCTGAAGTCAGATGCTTAATCGACTGCGCCACCCAGGCGCCCCTCAAAAATTTTTAAAAAGTTAATTAACTATTGTATTAGAGGACACAATAAAAATATTGTTATATGTTTTTCATATGTTATTTGTTTAATTAGTCCTATTATTACTAATTGTCTCTGTTAACTATTCCTATTTAAATAATAGCATTTATGTAACTGAAAGATAAAGAATGGAACATATATTTTCAAGTCTTTCATATTTTTATGTTAAAGTTATAATACTTGTGTATAATTATTTTCTATTATGGTGTGTGTGTGTGTGTCTGTTTTGGTTTGTTTTAGTTTTGTCCAACATTGGCTGTCCCTAAATCAGACCTTTTATCCTTCTTAATTATGGAATTTTGGTCCTTGTTTTAAGTGGATTCTCTTTGGGATTTTACCCCCTCAGTACCAATTATCTTTTGCTAAAGAGAACCACCAAATAATTACTTTTGGTTGAGGAGATAAGGAAGGGCCTTGTAGCTAAATTGGTCTGTTGAAATAAAATGGATACTAGGCTTGTGAATTTTAATTTAGGCTGTGTCTTATAAATGCCTCTGATAATCATAAACAAAACTTAAATTGTTCTTTTAAAATGGTGTAAGATAATCACTCTTAACCAATCCCCTGCTGTCAGGAAACCCCCATTGTAATAATCCATCATTGCAAAGTTAAATAACTTCCCCAGTCTCATATTATAAGCATCCTGTAATAACATACCTTTGAAGTTCTTGCCATTTTTTGTTTGAAGTCTCCCACTTTGTGAACTTTTTTCTTGTATGTATGATAAAGTCAACATTTTAATTTGATCTGATTTTATTTTTGACAGTTTCTGGTGTCAGAAGTGGGATCTGAACTAGTCCCCTGAAGAGCCCCAAGGGTGGTAAGTAACCGGGTGCCAGTACCTACAGAGCCCATTGTTCTCACTGCTTTCTCACCAACCACGGAGTTCCAGGTAAGTCTCTCCTGGATCAGAGCTCCATTCTCTTTGTGTTTTCAGCTCTCTGACTTTATTGTGCATATCTATGTTTTGTTCCAGTTTCTTGGTTACCCTTCTGTCTGTAAGGGGGGAAAACCCATGATTCCTTGAGTTTCTAGACAGGAGTAAAATTCTTGAGATCCCTATAGATACAGCCATTTTAGAGATTCTATGGCAAAGATTCATTCCAGTTGGCCTAAAACTCTTTCCCTACTTCTTTCAAAAACTCCTACTTCCTATATATATATATTCACTTAATAACCAGGATCTTGTCCCTTTTGGAAAAATGGGTGTGTTCTATATAGGATAACTTGGAGTTACAGTGGCCACTTTGGGGGACCTTTAACTTAAGTAAGATAGTCAATAAAATAGTCCACCTATCTTAAGGATACTCCTGAAAGAGATGATCCTGAACCTTGCAACAACAATAGAATGTATTCCTTGTTTGGTATGGAGGCCTCCAAAAGACAAAATGACTCTAAAATAGACTCCCTAGGGGGGCCTGGCTTACTTAGTGCATAGAGCATATGACTCTTGATCTTGGACTTGTGCACTGAAGCCCCATGTTGGGCATAGAGCTTACTTAAAAAAGAATAGAGAGGTGCCTGGGTAGCTCAGTTGGTTGATTGTCCGACTTTGGCTCAGGTCATGATCTCACAGTTTGTGAATCTGAGCCCCACATTGGGCTCTGTGCTGAGAGCTCGGAGCCTAGTGCCTGCTTTAGATTCTGTGTCTACCTCTCTCTCTCTGCCCCTCCCCTGAGCGTGCTCTGTCTCTCTGTGTCTTTCAAAAATAAATAAACACTAAAAAATGTTTAAATAATAAAAAAGAATAGAATAGGGGCGCCTGGGTGGTGCAGTCGGTTAAGCGTCCGACTTCAGCCAGGTCACGATCTCGCGGTCCGGGAGTTCGAGCCCCGCGTCAGGCTCTGGGCTGATGGCTCAGAGCCTGGAGCCTGTTTCCAATTCTGTGTCTCCCTCTCTCTCTGCCCCTCCCCCGTTCATGCTCTGTCTCTCTCTGTCCCAAAAAATAAATAAACGTTGGAAAAAAAAAATTAAAAAAAAAAAAAGAATAGAATAGAATAGAATTAAATTTAAAAATATAAACTCTAGAGGAATCATTACAACAAGCCAATGAAAACCTTAAGGGCAAACCTCTGACATGAGAGACTTGAGCAACCTCCAGCTAATCCCTCTGCTCCTCTTTATCCTCCTTTACCTGATTATTCTGAACCCACTAACCACTTTTATCTTTTACCCTTTCCCTCCAAGCCCCTTAAATATCAGACGTCCTAAGATAAGACCTTCTAATGAACCAGGGATCTTTAGCCTCAGCAGAAGTTAAACTGTCGTCTCAAACCAAACTTTGAGCCATTGTAAATGATTTTCCAGAATCTAAAAAGGACAACACTAAAAAGACAGAAGAATTGAAACATTTTCTTGGTGCCTGTGATCCTAGACTACCTGATTTTTACTAGTTCGTTAGCATGATAGTGAGTCCAAAAGATGCTTAAAAATGGCTTCAAGAACTATATTGGAAAGTCCCTACCTAAGAGTTTGAGGATCCCACCAAACATGCTTCCAGAGATAAATAAAAAGAGGAAAAAAACGAGTCAACTGCTTCAAGAAGCAGTTCTCAAAGTTTTTCCTATGAGAACATACTGGGCCGCATACAACCCTGTAAACAGAAAAAGGATGAGCCAGTGGCAGACTTATGAATTTATTTAGAGTTAGTATTTAGACAACACCCTGGCCACAAAAGACTCTGGGGCTAGTTTTGCCCTGTGTGCCCATTTTGTTAATGGGCTTCACGCAGACCTCAATGATTTGTGGAACGTGTCCCATTTCCAATGGGACATCACTCCTCTCCCAGAGCTTCAACCTCTTGTGGAATATTTTGAAAGAATAATAGAACAGAAAAAAGGTTATCAAACAAATAAAGTCATGGTCCTACAGCTGCAACAATTATGAGGACCCTGACCTAACTTCAAGGGATCTTGCCTCAAGTTGACAGAGATTCCTGTCAATACTGTAATCAAAAGAGACATTGGAAAAAGAATTGCCCACTTTTAAATAGAGCGCCTGTTAAACAATCCAGTTGCCCTGTAAGAGAGTGCCCTCAGCTCCCAGATTCTGGTGATAACTGTCAACACTGATAGAGCTCTGAGAAGTTGCCTGGTAAGCTACTTCAATAATTCCTTAAATCATCAGGGAAAATTAACCTAAACTTAAATGGAGAAATTTCTACCTTGTTGATAGATACCGGAGCAACTCTATTTCCTTTAAACCCTACCATTATGCATGAAGAACTACCTTGGAGTAATAAAAATATCTTTGTGGTGGGAGTTTCTAGTCAAGTTCAAAGAGTTCCCTTACTGGAACCCATAGCTGTTACCCTTGGCCCTCTCTCTGAGTCATACCTTTCTATTATGTGATACTGCCCTTGTGAATTTCCTAGGTAGAGACCTGCTTTCTATATTAGGAGGCCACATAAAATTTTCCTCAGGAGAGATAGAGTTTCCAGACTCATCAGACACTGAAGCATGATGTGTTCTCCAAGTCCAAATTGATTGTCCTGAGGAGACTATTAAATTCGATGGAAGTGTAGATGCTATAGATCTCTCTGAAATCCCTGCTACTCTGTGGGCCTTTTTCACAGATGTGGGGGAAAAAATCAGAAGTGTCAAGCCCATTAAAATTCAGATTGATCCTTCTAAACCGCTTCCACAGTACCCCTGAAAACCCGAGGCCATAAAAGTCTCACCCTTATAATAGAAGATTGAATAAGTCAGAGGCTTCTTATTGCCTTAGTCCCTGCAAACCAATTCTTGCCTATGAAGAAACCTCATAGTTGGGGATGGAGATGTGTATAAGACCTTAGAGCCAGAAGTGAGGTTGTGATATTGAAGCTTCCAGGGGTAGTGTCGTGTAGTTGAGCTATGTCCGCATATGCTGACCTACAAGAAGACGGTGTAGAAAAAAGAACAATCTACAAGCTGTACCACCTGCCCTTCCCTTCATTACTTTATTGCTAGCTAGATCCTATTACTCACCAGGCTTGTCTTTTATAATGTAAATAATAATTATATTTTTTTAAACTTTTGATAACGGAAAACTCCAGACATACACAGAAGTACATATTGTAGGATAATAGACCCTCATCTATTCATCATGTAGCTTTAACAACTATCAACGCTTGGCCAATCTTGTTTCATCTATACACGTATCCAACCCTCCTCACTGGATTCTTCTGAAGCAAATCTTGGATGTTATATTATTTTATAGGCAACAGAGAACTCCTGAAGAAAACCGCATGCACAAAGACTTAGCCAAATACTGCCAGTTAGCATGAGCGCCTATGGGACAGCAGAACCCACAAAACCCTGCACCTCTATCCAGAAACAACTAATAACTTGCTAAAGTTTAAGTTTCCAACTTTGCAGTTAAACTTATACTATGGGTTATCACCCATGCCCGTGAGATACCAAAGCCAACTTCTACAATGATGCTGTCTGGAAAATTCTCAGTATCTTACTGAAGTTCAAGTTTACAATGTTTTAAAGTTCAATCCATATGGATAATGGAATGAGAATTGAAATGGAAGTAGATGTGGGTTAGCCCCAGTTCTCCTAGTAACTTTCGCCTGTCCGAAAGCGAATCACGAAAAACTTGGAGACTGTTCCCTCGGAGGATGACTGCGATAGCTCAGTTTTCTTCAATCTCTGTGTCTCTAAGTCTTTAACAGATTGACTTTGAGTAGCACTACCTCTTGTTGGGGTTAGAAGAGGAAGCTAAAGTGCTCTTCACAGAGTTACTGTAGTTGAAACTGCCCTAAGAATAAGGTTAATATGTAGTAGCTGTGACAGTTTCTCAGACTTCCCTTGTTTTTGATGGACAGGTTTGAGGAGTACCGGTCATGAATATTGTAGGTGTTGATGATTTCTTATGTGTAACATTTTGTGATTAAAAGTTACCAATCAGGGGGCGCCTGGGTGGCTCAGTTGGCTAAGCGTCCAACTTTGCCTCAGGTCATGATCTCGCAGTCTGTGAGTTCGAGCCCTGCGTCAGGCTCTGTGCTGACACCTCAGAGCCTGGAGCCTGCTTTGGAATTTGTGACTCCCTCTCTCTCTGTCCTTCCCCCGCTCATGCTCTGTCTCTCAAAAAATAAATAAACGTTAAAAAAAATTACCAGTTATAGTAACACCTGCTGTGAGTACCTTAAATGCGCATGCGCACACGCACACACACGCATACCACCTCCATGCTATCATTTTAGTGCAAGCCACCATCATTTCTCACTCTAACCACTCAGTGGTCTCCCTGCTTTATCTTAGGCCTCCACTCCCCCATCTTTTCTCCATAGAGCAGCCAGAGAGGCTTTAAAATATAAGTCAGATGTTATGACTTCTGTTCTCCAATGCTTCAATGGCTTCTCGTCTTGGAGAATAAAATCCTACAAGAGCATTCGTGCCCTAGCTCCTGGCCACCTCAGCAGTACCATCACTTAACTACTTTACCCCCTGGCTCGGTTGCACTGGCTGCAGACCCTGAAATACCCCGTGCTCCTGCCCTAGAGTCTTTGCACTTGGCCTCTCTACTGGGAACGTTCATCCCCCACGCACAGTGAGCTCCTTCACTCCTTTCAAGTCTCTGCTCAGATGTTTCCTGTTAAGAGGGGCAGTCCTCACACCCTATCTTGCAGAGCAGTCTCCCCCACAAGTCATCTTTTCACCTTCGCTTTGTTTCAAAATACTTATCACTACCTGACATTATATTCTTTATTTGCTTATTGTCTGTCTCTTCCATGAAAACACAAGTTTCATCACACCAGATACTTTATCCAATTTGTTTATTGCTATACCTTAGACTCAAAGTTAACACTCAATAAACATTGGCTGAATAGTTAATTAATGAATAAAATACTTTTTTTTTTAAACAAGCAAGTTGAGTTGTTAAATAAGGTAGCTCAGGGGTGCCTGGGTGGCTCAGTCAGGTAAGCGTCCAGCTTTGGCTAAGGTCATGATCTTGCTGTTTGTAAGTACGAGCCCCATGTCACGCTCTGTGCTGACAGCTCAGAGCCTGGAGCCTGCTTTGGATTCTGTGTCTCCCTCTCTCTTTGTCCCCCCCCCCACCCCCCCCCCATAAACATTAAAAAAATAATTTAAAAAGTTCACAATCTGGGACTCCTGAACTGCTAGATGTCTTTGAAGGTAGCAATTTTCTGAATTTCTAAAGGTCTGGTCACATTATGAGCTAAGAACAGGGGCATTGGTTCTTTCATGGATATGTCCCAGAATCTGGGGCAGTTCCTGGAATACACTGAGCACTGAATAGACCTATCTTTATTATAATAAACTGGGATGGAATGGCAATGTGGGAAATAAGGAATCACATTTCCTCAGTCTTTATGATAGCATATTTGAAAGGCAGAGAAATACTGAGAAGTTTATATACAAAGACAATAACCACAAATTAAAATGATCTTTCTACCAAATCCGTTATGGACTAAATTGTGTCCCCCTCTCCCAATTCATATGTTGGAGCCCCAACCTGAATATTTGAAGATAAGACCTTTAAAGGAGTCATTAAGGTTCAATGAGGTCACATGTGTGGGGCCCCCATCCAAAGGACTTGGTGTCCTTATAAGAAGAGGAAGAGACACCCGGGGCACACATGCTCACAGAAAAGGCCACGTGAGCACGCAGTGACAAGCTAACCATCTGCAAGCTAGGAAAGAGAGGCCTCACCAGAAACTAACCCTGCCAGCACCTTGCACTTGAAATTCCAGCCTCCAAAGCTGTGGAAGAAAATAAATTTCTGTTGTTTACACTACCTAGTCTGAAATCAATCACCATGAGTGAAGATATTAATCACTTTAGAATGTGAAGGATAATAAGGAAGGCACACCCCCCCCCCCATGTTTTGGGGAGTGGCATCAAATTCATTATTTTATGTACTATATGAGGAAAAAAATCCATAAAATAAAACTGTATTTCAGTTTTAAACAATAGAGGGACGACTGGGTGGCTCAGTCAGTTGAGCATCTGACTCTTGATCTCAGCATCTCAGTTCAGGTCTTGATCTCAGGGTCCTGAGTTCAACCCCGCATTGGACTCTGCACTGGGCGTGAAGACAAAAAAAAAATCAATAAATTGGTTCTCTTTCATTCAAATAATGCTCATAATTTAAAAGTCCCAGAAAAATAAATTCACAAATTTTTTAATCTATAATTCTTAGTTATAAAAGTGAAACTTTGATAATTCGATAGCATGTTCATTTTTATTTTTATTTTTATTTTTTAAGGATCATTGGAAAAAAGAATCTTGATCTTTCAGAATTTTCAATGAAAATAATACTTGGGTACTAATACCAGGGCTCCCCCACAGTAACAACCTATATCCAGGCATGTTCGGGGACTAAATTGTGTTTATGCTTTTCTTAAGCAATGGAGTTCATTTTGACCGTTTATTAAGAATTGTGCAAGAAAACTGCCTATTCATTTTCCATGTCCTGTTTGGCAAACACACTGTGACAGAGCAAGAGAAAAATATCGTGGGATGCATTTGCAGTGTGGAACTGTGGCATCAGCATTTAAACACTGCCACACACCGTCCATCTGTGTGTCCTGCGGCCAAATGATTATGGGCTTCTGCCCTTGGACTCCACGAAAGTCTGAAACACAGACACTACTAGGTTCACAAAACTGTCGATTCTTTGAAAGTCTCTTCAAAAAGGAAAGTATAAAAATCTTAAGACCGTAATAGTATATTCTCATTAAGATTCCATGAAGCACGTGATTGTGGTTGTGACAAAGCAGTCTTTAGGAGTACACTGTTGACAGTTAAACAAGTAGAGATCCTCCCAGAAAGATTTAAAATATAAAGGAAGTAAACTTATTGATGTCTTTGAAATTTTTACTTTATAAATTTCATGACATTCTTTATCAGTGCTAATTTTCTGTGATGCTACATAGAACCGAGTTCTCTAAAAGAATTGGTTGAAATAAAAGTGTATCTGCCTTTTCTAAAAACAGTGTAATATCCAGATGCCTGTGATGTACTTCATGGTAGGAATCATATTTAATTTAGTTTCATTTTGGGGGTGCCTGGGTGGCTCAGTTGGTCAAGCATCCGACTTCACCTCAGGTAATGATCTCACGGCTCATGGGTTCAAACCCCCCGTCAGCTGTGCTGACAGCTCAGAGCCTGGAGCCTGCTTTGAATTCTGTGTCTCCCTCTCTCTACCCTTCCTTCCCTCTCAAAAATAAATAAACATTAAAAAAATTAGTTAATTTAGTTTCATTTTTCTTGTAACTGGTAAAAGAGGAAATACTGAGAAACGTCTTTTGACTGAATAAATGAATGGATGATGAAGCATAATTCAGAATTCTAGGAATTTCTAGAGAATCCCAGATCCTTAAAGAAGCTACCATTTACTTCTCTTCTCCTTTTCTGAAAAAAATATGTAGATGGAAAGATTCAAAACTAGTCAGTTTCACATTCTTATTTTTTTTAATTCAGCAACATTACCCTCAAGAGAAATAACAGCACGAAAATAAAATCTTTGCTTATTCTAATTACCTTGAACAGAAAAACTGAACCAGGGTGTGCTACTCTTTGCTATTATCTTAAGTCGTTAATTTTAATAAAATCTAGCAGGAACCAGTTCCAATTAACAGAGAAGTAGCAAATTAAAAAGTGTATTTTGTGCATGTAATATAAACTCAATATTAACTCTATTTATTCATTCATTTAAATACTGAAAACTTCTAATATGGTAAAAGAAGATCAGATGCTGGGGAAAATACTGACTGGTCCCATTTTAAACTCATGATCACAAACTCAAGTGGGTTTGAATGATGCCTCACTGTCCTATTATGTCTAGTCAGTGTCATCCTAGATGATTGCTGGTCCTTCTCCTTTCTCTTCAGACCCTAGTATCTCCTGCCTCTCTTCAATCTCAGCTACGGGGGTAAATTCTCAAGGGGATTTCCACAAGTGTTCACCACTGAGCTATCCTACCTCCAGCTGTAGTCATGCTCTGCCTTCCCACCTGTCCTAGGTCATACAGACTGGGTGGCTTACAATAACAAAAATTTTCTTCCCATTGTTCTGACGGCTGGAAGTCCAAGATCATGTGCCCATATGGTCAGGTTCTGGTGAAGACCTATGGGTTATAGACTGCTGACTTCTCACTGTGTCCTCACTTGATGGAGGGGTGAGGGATCTCTCTGGGGTCTCTGTTAGAAGGGCACTAATCCCAATCATGAGGGCTCTACTCTCATGACCTAATAGCCTCCCAAAGGCCCCACCTCCTAATTCAATCACTTTGGGGGGTAGATTTCAACACATGAATGGAGAGGGCACAAACATTTAGACCATAGCACTACCTTTTATGTTGGATAAACTGTCTGTGTTCCCATGTAAGGCCAGATCCTCCACTTGTTCACCAGACCTATCCTCACTCCTTCTCAATGATGTCCCCACAACTGTCCAGTCTCTCTCCCACATCATCCATTTTCTCCTTTCTACTAGATTATTTCCATCAGTATATGAATACACTATAATATGGCCCCTCTTAAAACAAATGAACAAACAAACAAACAAAAGCTTGATTCAACCACCTTCCCTAGCCACCACCCCAATTCTTTTTTTCTCTTTACAGTAAAACTCCTCTAAATTCATACCCCCTGTAATTAAAAAGAGAAAATATAAGGTGTTGGCAAGGATGTAGAGAAATTGGAACCCTCATACAATACTGGTGGGAATGTAAAATGGAGCAGCCATTGTAGAAAACAGTCTGACAATCCCACAAAAAGGTAAACATAGCATTCTCAAGTGACCCAGCAATTCCACTCCTAGGTATTTACCCAAGAGAACTGTAGACATATGTTCATACAAAAATTTGTACATGGATGCTCATAGCAGCTTTATTCAAAATAGCCCCAAAGTAGAAACAACCCAATGTCCATCAACTGATGAATGGATAAACAAAATGTGAAAAAAATATAATAAAAACCCTCCACAAAATGTGGTATATCCCTACAATGGAATATTAGTCAGCCATAATAGGGAATGGAGTATGGACACATGCTACAACATGCTAAACTGAAAGAAGCCAGACACAAAAGACCACACGTCACGTGATTCCTTTTATATGAAATGTCCATAATAGGTAAATCCATACAAACAGAAAGTAAATTAGTGGTTGCAGGGGACTGGGGAAGGAGGGGGATGAGGTACAATTACCAATGGGTAGGGGATTTCTTTTGGGGGTGACAAAAATTTTCTTGAATTAGTGGTGATGATTGCACAACATTGTAGATATACTAAAAGCCACTGGATTGTATACTTTAAAAGGATGAGTGTTCTGGTAAGTACATTGCATTTCAATTTCAAGAGTTGTCTAATTTATCTAAACCTATCTTGACACCTCTTTTCCCACATTTTTTATTGAGCCTACTGGTTTTCATTACCACCATGCCATAGAAATTACTATCGTCAGTGTCCTTTATGCCCTGTTGTTTCCTGTAGTGTGTGTATGTGTGTGTGTGTGTGTGTGTGTGTGTGTGTGTGTGTGTGTGTGTTTAAAGTAGGCTCCACACCCAGCGTGGAGCCCAATGCAGGGCTCGAACTCATGACCCCGAGATCAAGACCTGAGTCGACATCAAGAGTTGGACACCTAACCTACTGAGCCATGCAGGTGCCCCTCATGTAGTTTTAATCAAGATCTTTTCAGAATGTCAAGGAAAAATAAAGAGTTTAACATTCCGCTAGTAAATTAATTTGTCATGACAGAGGATTCTGGAAGTTGTAGAAAGGAAGCTAAATGTGTTCATTAAAGACAGTATTTTATCGTTGTATTCTATAGTGCATAATAAGATGTGGGATTATGCTTTTTGTAGTATAGCTGACTGTTTTAAGTATTTGTTTAAGGAGAGCATATGTAACTAAAAGCCTTTTGATTTTTATTCCTCAAATCCTGCAAGTATTTCTTCTTTCCAATCCAATTAGGTACAGCTATTTACCTATTTACTCTCCAGTTTTATCTTCTCAAAACTCCCCACCACAAACTCTGTGCTCTAGCCAAGGTCACTTACTTTGTCCCCAAATAATGGACATTTCCATTTCTGAGATTTTGCTAAGACCTTTGTTCTTCTCTAGAATAGTCCCTTTCTTTCCCTCTGCATATCCTTCAAGACTTACTTGAGATTCTGTTTCATTTGTGTATTCAGTAAACACTGAGCGCCTACTATATGCAGTGCACTGTCTGGAATGCTGGAGTTCAATAAAAACAAGCCTGTCCTTATGTAATTTATGTTCTAGCAGGAAAATGATACAAAATGAATTAAAACTAATTATTACAATGTGATAAATCCTAATAATAACGAGGCACAGGAAAATAGGATAACCTCTAATGGGGAAAATGAACTTGGTCTGGGGTGTCAGAATGGCTTTCTCTCCTACGTTGTTGTGACAACTTCTTGGGAAATTATATGGCAATATATTAAATCACATAGACCCTTTAACCCCAAAATTCACTCTTTTTGCTTATTCGAGTATAATTAACATACAGTGTGATATTCGTTTCAGGTATACAATATAATGACCCAGCAATTCTATACATTGAAGGGTCAGCAATTCCACTTTTGGGATTTTATCATATAACGGTAAAAGTGCCAGTACTTAAAGTGGCATGTGACTTTGGTTTAAAATCCTACCCAGCCAAGCTGTCCATGAGGTCAATTTCCCAAGCCAGGCTTGTGGACAGAAGAAAGGAAATTAAGGTAATCTAATGTGCCAAAAAGTACTATTGAAGTGGGTGCACTGATCATGAGATGCATGGAATATTCCAGAGAAATCGGCTTTAGGTCCAATTGCATAATACAATGGATCCAGCACATGAGACCTTACTATAAGATCCTGATGGATGTCTCCCAGTAAAAACTTACCCATTAATGTGCTTTGATGAAATGGTTGTTGAAAACGGGGGCAATGGCTGGGGTGACTACCCCAAGAACATGTGTTTTATTGGCCAGACTGCTTGATATGTGTCATCCTTTGTCTCTGGAAGGCAAAGCGCTGTAAAAGATCCTGTTCCACTGGTAAAGCATCATGGCTTCACTGCATTGTACCTTGAAGTAAAGGTCAGTTGTTGTTGGGTTGAAGACAGAATAGTTCATCTTTACACAGGGCCAGACAAGTGCTGAGTCTCCTGAGACAGTAGCTGGGATTGGTTGTTGAGCCAAGGTCGCAAAAATCGAGCATGGTCACGTAAAGGCTGTGAAAGGATTTGGGGGAGCAGGCATACAGTAGACTGCGTGATATGTAACCTTTGAAAAGGAAGTCTTTTACAGCATGGATAGTGTAGCCTTGTGCAGTACTTTGCCTCTTTCCATTCTGGACCAGTTGACATTCTCTAGTTAATTTGCCTCCCATGATGTGCCATTATTGAAGTCAAATTCCTTGTGAAGGTCATGTAACATAATCCACATATGGTTAATTATGGTTCCTCTGACATTCAGGGCAGAATGGCTGAGACAGCTTGTCTGATTAAGTAGCAGCACCCTGGTGAGCAAGGTGTGCACTGAAGAGTTATATTGCTGTGTGGAATGGAGTCATTCTCAACCGAGTGATATCGGCGGCCATTAGGCATGGACACAAATGTTACATTCTTAGCTAGGCAGAGGCACCCATCAGTCCTTATACTGTAATAACACCACCAGTAATTGCACCTTTGTGGGTTATCGGGAATGATATTGGCAGATACACATCTGGATCTGTGTGCTGTTCACTTGCTTTCCTGGCTTCTTCAAAGCCAAATGACAGTACAGAATCCCTAACACCTCTCTATGGCGGCTGCCATGGGGACAGAGGCAGAAGCTTCCGTGGTGATGTCACAGATAACATCCTCGTGTGGTAAGTCTTCGTGGCAGGAAACAGATATAAGCTGGATATATCGAGGGGTGCCTCTTAAACAGCATTATAAGTGTGATATTTCCAGGCCAGAGCTACCAAGCTGAGACATGTCATCAGGAGGAGCTGTAGGAGTAACAGCTCAGCCATAGCGTGGCTCAGTAATTGTAGGCAGTGGAGGCATGAGCCCACATGGGTGATGGCTGAACCAATGGCAGGAGTTCCTTGGGACATACTAGAAGACAGGAATGTCACATCAGACTGGAGTTTATTGATCTTCATGTTACTTACCTTGAATACTGCACTGGTGACTTTTCGCAACCATTCTACAGCAGCTCTAGCAACAGAGATGTCTGATGTCAACTCGTCTGTGATGTAAGGTCAATGGATAGGTCTTCTTCTGTGTCACAATCACTCTGCACTTTTTCCTCTTTGCAGCTCACTCTTTAGATGAGCCTCCTTGGTTGAAAGCTCCTCTGATCCTCTCGGTCGGAGAGAGCTGAGTTTACACCTGAGCTATGATGTCATGTATCTCGGAAGTGACTCCTCAGATAGAGCTGGGGTCTTCATTGCAATCAGCTGCTCCAGGCTGTATCCTGAACATAGCTCTGTTGACCTTAAAAGCATGGAGTAGGAGCATTCAGAGGAGCTCTGCTACCACCGCTGTTTTCAGAATCCAACATTGGTTCCAAGGCGTAGTGTTCAGTGGTGGAGAAACTGGATACCACATGGCGGTCCGTGAATAAGCAATAGGGGATAGAATATTAATTTCTGGTATTTCCAGACTCTGGAATATTATACAGCTGATAAATAGAAAAAAATTAGACCTATATGATTTATCTTAAAGACTATTGGTTATAAAAGCAAGTTTTAAATAAATTTGTTTAGAATGAGCCCAGACTCCTAAAAATCCACAAGGGTGCTTGCTAACTGTTAACATTGGTTACCTCTAATTTATGGGCAAAATAATGGGGACCTCTTTTGGAGGATTCCATATCTCCAAGGAATGGATTATTAGCTTTTATTTTGTATATCTTTGGATTTTCTCATTTGTTACAAAATTAGCCGTCATGAAAATTCATGAAAGGGGCACCTGGGTGGCTCACTTGGTCAAGCGTCCGACTGTGGCTCAGGTCATGATCTCACGTTGTGACTTCAAGCCCCGTGTCGTGTCTGTGCTGCCAGCTGAGAGCCTGGAGCCTGCTTCAGATTCTGTGTCTCCTTCTCTCTCTGCCCCTCCCAGCTGGTGCTCTCTCTCTCTCTCAAAAGTAAATACACATTAAAAAAATTTTTTTTAAATAATGAAAAAAATTTAATTTTAGTAGGAGAAAGAGCCACTAAATTTTTCTTAACCTACCTAACTGCATCTAATACAATAAACATTCTATAAATATTTGTGGAAGGAGACAGGAGGGGAGGAGGAACAGGTTTAAATGTTTGGTAGAGATTAAAAAAAAAAAAAGGTAGCCAGGAAACCAGTAATGGCATGGTAAAGCATTGCAGAACCTCTAAGTGAATAGTGGGAGGGAGGAAAAAGAAGAAATTTGATCAGGCTGGCAAAATAAAATGGGAAAAAGTGAGAAAAAAAAAAGCAAAGTAAAATAAATAAGATACACTACTGAAGTGATAAGGTCATATTGCAGCTACTCTAATAAGTGTAAATGAGTGGAATTTACCTATCAAGTGAAAAAAATCTTTCATATTGGGTGTAAAAATTTGGTTAGGGGTTATGTACATGAAACAAAATGAACCTGTAAAGAAGGGATCCTATTCACAATCTGCAAATACCATTAAAATATTCCAGAATACACCTAGCAAGACAAGAGCAAGATGTGGATGAAAAAAGCTATAAAATTTCAGTGGAAGTATTAGTTTTCTATTGCTTCAGTAACAAGTAACCACAGGCTCAGTGGCTTAGATCAAACCAAGTTTATTATCTTACAGTTCTGGAGGCGAGAAGTCTCACCGGGCAAAAGTCAAGATGTCAGCAGGGCTATGTTCCTTTTGGAGACCAGGGGAAAATCTCCAACACCCTGCTCATTCAGGTGTTGGCAGAATTCAATTCCATGAGGTTGTGGGACTGAGACCTCTGTTACCTTGGTGACAGTCAGCTAGGAGCCGACCTTAGCTCCTAGAGGCTTCTCAGGACCTTGCAGATAGCCCTCAACATTTCAGATGCAGCAAAAGGGTGTGGCATCCTCAGGCTTTGAATCTTTCCTGTGATTGGATTGGGCTGACTTCACCCAGCCCTGTATGTAATTCAGGATAATGTCATCACCAGGTCCTTAGTTTTAATCACATCTGCAAAAATCCTTTTGTAAGGTAACCAATTCACAAGTTCTGGGAAACAGGGTGTGGACATCTCTGGGGGCTATTCATCTGCCTACCACAGGGAAGGACCTAAAAATTTTTAAACAAATGTATTAAAGTGTCACATTCTTGGATGGCAAGATGTGCTATTGTCAAGAGATGTCATTTCTGCCTGCATTAGCCTACAAAGTCTCTGCAAGATTCTTTACTGATAACCAAAACTGGATTTTGAATCACGTGAGGGGATAGATGATCAGAAAAGACTATATTGCTTAGAAAAATAAACACTGACATTCTTTGCAGACTTTAACTCAGGTAGACTACACATGTCCTAGATACAAATATACCAGTATTATGCTCAAGGGCAAGGTAATGCTTTCCATTGTGTTTCCAATATTCTTACTGTTAACATCTAGGATTTTTCTGGTCCCCTTATTTTGGGCACACATTTGACTGATATTTTGAATCGTTTACAGAGACTCCTACACCCCTGTCCTTTTCAATAACCAAAAGCTTAAGATGCCATCATCTTATATGTAAGGTTTCACATTATTTCCCCGAACACATCCTTTTTACACTTGTCGAATCTGAAACTCATTTAATTTTTCCATCCACTCACACAGCTTCATGACAACTTTCAGCAAAAGTTCCTGGCAGATGGGCACTGTGTCTTCTCAGTTTACTTGTGATGCCATTTAGAAAAATGTTTCTAAACATTTCCTTAAGAATGATTTCCATCGTGATGCTGCCTTGGAGATGTTTATGATACTGTGGACAGTGCCAAGGCAGATCGCGTGGGTGGGTGCAGATTCTGTAATAAGGTTTTTATTCCCTCCATTTCTTTGCCTGTTTGGGAATGTGGGGTGAAGATGAACAAGGGAAAAGTGAATTTGTATCTCCCTCCAAAGAAAGTAACTTTTGTAAAACTGCCACTCTTTTAACTTGCAAAGAAACTCATAGAATGACTCTATTTACAGATGTGATTAGTTTATTCAATGAAAAGTTATTTTAAGGCAATTGTCATGCTTTATTAACCTTAAGTATGTTTGGATGTATCCTGGAAATAAATGTCACAGTTGTTTAATCCCCAACACCAAGCCTCGGAACTGACTTCTCGGACGTCATTCTGACTTCTCAGGTTTTAGGTCAACTGTGGGTGTCTCCCATTGTCTGTCTCCATCTTTCTTAAACTCTAGTAGGGAAAACGTGGGCGCGAGCAACCTTTTCTAAGTTAATACTGCATTGACAGAGATCACGCGACGTCCGCTGAAGGGCGCTGTCCCGAAGCCTGGCGGAACCCCACGCGGTCGCCCTCTCCAGCCTCTGGACACAGGTCAGGAAGGAGTCGCGAAGGGTCCAGGAAGGCTCAGCCCGAGTCTACAACTTCCCAGGGGGTGGAGGCAATGACCCTGACCCTGCCTGCACCGGCCCGGCATGAGGCCCGAGCCAGATGCCCCGCCGCGAGAAGATCCCTCACCTTACTGCTTTCAATGAAGAGAACATAAGCCTCCTCACCGCGCAGCATAGGCTCCCGAGTACCCGGATGCAGCAGTTCCGCCTCCCGGGCCATGGTAACGCATGCGCGTCTAAGACTTTGCGCTAGTGGGCGGGGCGCGGGAAGAGAGGAGGAAGGGCGGCGGTTGGGCCAGAGGGGAACCACACCCACCGCGCCAACGTCTTTGCGCATGCTCAGCGCGTAGGCTTCTGGTACTTCTGTTGCGTCTGCCGACACCCACCTTAGTTCGCGTCCGGAGGTCGGAGGTGGAGGTCTTGGGTTCGGCTTTCGAGCGTGCTTTGGAAAAACCTCTTTTCGTGTTCAGCTTCGAAAGGAAGGCTTCCGCTGGTCCTTTCTTTTCGTCTTCGGTGAGGCGTCGACTTCCTGGGGTGGTAAGTTTCCTGGTGGCGGGGGTCGGTCTTAGATGCCTGGGGCGCGGGGGCGCAGAGTGGGGGCCGCTGGTGGGGCGGGCAAGCCAGACTTTGGGGTCGCCACCGCCTGTAGTCGGAGTTTTTTGCTTTGCGGCCCGGCCGCCCGCGCGACTGACTTCCGTTCCCCACCTCCCCCCCCCCCCCCCCCCCCCCCCAGTTTCCAGGAGCCGAGTTTCCGGGCGGGGAAACTTGTAGTCTTGGGTCGTCACGTCCCACTACGTGAACGCCATGTGGCCCGGCTCGCAGCAGGACGAGTCCCCCTCGACGTCCCGGTCGGGGCAGTCCAGCCGCCTGTCTTCGGCGTCCAGGAGCCGATCTTCTTCCCGAAGCTCTCAGTCCGGCTCCAGCGTCTCGAGCCGGGCGTCGTCGCGGAGTCGGCCCCGGCCGAGGAGCAGGTCCCGGTCCCGGAGGCGCCACCAGAGGAAGTACAGGCGCTACTCGCGCTCCTACTCGCGCAGCCGGTCGCGCTCTCGCGGCCGCCGCTACCGGGACAGGCGCTACGGAGCGCCCGGGAGGTCCCGCCGCTCGCCGCCGCGGCCCCGCTCCCGCAGCCGGTCCCGCTCGCGGGGACGCTCGTATTACCGACGGGCCTACGCGCTGGCGCCGGGGCGGCGCTACTACGGCTTCGGCCGCACCTTGTACCCGGAGGATCGCCGCAGTCGGAGGGGCTGGTCCAGGTCCAGGTCCAGGTCCAGGTCCAGGTCCAGGTCCAGGTCCAGGTCGCGAAGCCCCACCCCTTTTCGCCTGAGCGAGAAAGGTGAGTCATCTGCCGGGAACTTGGCCTTCGCACGCGTCTACGTGGCTGGCGACTGCTCGCGCCCGCAGCCGCGGTGGCTGTGTACTTTGGATACTTTTATTGCTTTCGGTGGCTGTAATCCTAGTTGCTTTGGGAGGAAAGAGTGAGGTTAGCAGCTTAGTGGTTAAAAGCGCTCTATTTGGCACCCAGTTTTATTTTGTTTTCAATTTTTAATGTTTATTTTTGAGAGGGACCGAGCGTGAGCGGTGGAGGGGTCGGGAGAGAGACAGACAGACAGACAGACACACAGAATCCGAAGCAGGCTCCAGGCTCCGAGCTGTCAGCACAGAGCCCGCCGCGGGGCTCGAACTCAGCATCCAGCGAGATCCTGATCTGGACCTGAGCCACCTAGCCCGCCCCAGGCTCCCGGTTTTGAAGTGAACGCTCTTTGCTCCTTGAGATTAGAAGTCAGCAGTGGTGTCCAGTGGGTCGGGGTGGAGGAAATCCTTTTTCCTAGGGGCTGGCCCTTAGTGAGGCCTTTTAAATGTTAAGGGTGACTCAGTAGTTTATCCATTTTAAGCTTTTGTTACCTATTGAGCGGAAGAAGAGTTCAAAACTTTTTTTTTTTTTTTTAAACAAAACCGGATTTTGTCCCAGTATTTTTTTATTTTTATTTTTATTTTTTCAACATTTTTTTATTTATTTTTGGGACAGAGAGAGACAGAGCATGAACGGGGGAGGGTCAGAGAGAGAGGGAGACACAGAATCGGAAACAGGCTCCAGGCTCTGAGCCATCAGCCCAGAGCCTGACGCGGGGCTCGAACTCACGGACCGCGAGATCGTGACCTGGCTGAAGTCGGACGCTTAACCGACTGCGCCACCCAGGCGCCCCTGTCCCAGTATTTTAAAACAAATGATTTGTTTTGCTGTTAGATAGGATCACAGAAAAAGACAAACAAAAACTTACAGATAGGAGTCTGAAAATGGATTTAAGCAATGTATCTGTATTGACTCATTAGCTGTCACAATTGTGGTATCTGTAAAATGTACAAAGGAACTTGTTCAGGATACACAGTTGAAGAGAAAGCAAAAACAACCATGAAATAAAGGCCTTTAGTAGGTGAAATTATTTAGGAATTTTTTGCTTTTCTCAGCAAAAAATGAGGTAGAGAATTTTTAGTGCTCAGAGCTGTATTTTATGCTCTAAAATAAAAGATTGAAACCTCTTTCTATTCATCTAAATAAAACACAACTTTATTTTGCGATTCGGAGTTCTTCAGGGAAATGTACTACAGATTAATGAATGTCTTGTTTTGTTTTTGTAGATCGAATGGAGCTGTTAGAAATAGCAAAAGCCAATGCAGCAAAAGCTTTAGGAACAGTCAACTTTGACTTACCGGCCAGTCTCAGAACTGTCCTTGCACCTAAAGAAACAAACCGCAGAACAGCCGTACCAAACAATGGTGCAAAGTCTGAGGTGAGTATTCTAGGCTTAGCCAAACAAGATCTTCAGAAAGCTGCTGCTAGAAAGATCTAATGAGCCGTTTTTTACTTTTTACTTGACAAAGCCTAAATACAATTTGTTAGCATAATAGCAGCTCTAGACAGGGTTTCTCCCCCATGAAAATGGGAGATTAGTGAACTTTATTTTCATGTGACACAGCAGTAATTACTTTCATAGTTAGTTGTAGGAGGTATTTTTGGCAGTTTTTATGCAGCTATCAAATTTTTCTATCCAGCTTTTGCAGAGTATTTTATCTGTAGCTTTCTTTCATTTGCAGCGCTGTGTTCCCGCAAATTCTATATTCAACATACAGTATAGTTTATCTGCTTTATTTCTGTCTTATAGAAATCATGAATGTGGTCTCCAGACATTGATGAAGAAAATCTGTTGGTAATTGATACATGGGCAAAAGCATCAGAGGTTTAACTAATTTGAAGTTTATGTTCACAGACTGAAAGTTTAGTTTTTTGTTGGTAGATCCATTATGCATGCTAGAATTTGGGACAGGTAACTGTTTTGATAAGATACCGAAGACAATTTTTTAAAAGTGAACACTTTGTCATGGTGGGGCATCTGTCCCTTTCATAATATATGCAATATATTCCAGATGTTTTGAGAGATTACAGAAGAAGAGGCCTGCTTCACTTGCAGATAAGTTTATTATAATTCTCCAGAAATGTGCAGGATGTGCATTGGCAAATTGCACTGTGGTCTTAAGTTAATGATATGAGATCCAAAGTAGAAAACTCATAGCCTTTGCAGTTTAAGGTAGTTAGGAGTTTGATAGAATCATTTAACACAGGAAAGATGTTCTCTAGGTGAACCTATCATTCAGACCCAGATGTGGGTTTGCTTAAGTGTTTAGTAGTGAACAAGATCTTAGGTGAGTTGCTTTTTCAAATGATTAGGTAACCAACGGCAAATGCCTTGGTTCTTTGAACTAGGTATTTTCTGGTATGACTTTACTTGCAGAGTTAACTTGAATTTGCACTTGGGGAAATCTAATCCTGCTTTATGGGGAAGAGTATCTTAAGCTGATTATTAATTGATTTTGTTATGGGGAAAGCTGGAGTACTATGTCGTTTCTACTGTTAACTGTATGATTAGATCCAGCTCCATTTGTGTCTCTATAACTAAATTTATATACAGTTGGGCTGCATTTTATGTGGTATCATAAACCAAGGGTATGGTTTTTTAAAAATAACACTTTCTCTTACATGTCAAGCTGTCGGAAAAGCTAACAGAAGATGGAACTAAAAATCTCAATGAAAAGTATTGCCAGCAAAAGAGCATAGCTTTTAGCTCTAATGTAAGTATATCTAAGCATTGACCCCTCAAAAATTGGATTTAGAATATAATTATATGGGCTTTTATTTTTGTTGGAAGGCTCATTGTTTTTGTCCACATGGTAATAATTTGGGATCTACTAAGCCACTTTCGATAGAACTTTTCATAATTTTTTGTACCATTACAAATGGCTAATATAATGGCTGCTTCTGTATCTGATATTCACGTTTTTTTTGAGAGCGTGTGCGCTTATGTGCAGGCAGGGAGGGGCAGAGAGGGAGAGAGAGAATCCCAAGCAGGCCCTTTGCATTGTCAGTGCAGAGCCCAATGCAGGGCTCAGACCCACACACTGAGATCACGACCTGAGCTGAAATTAAGAGTTAACCAACTGAGCCACCCAGGTGCCCCAGTATTCACGTTTTTGATATCAGCATTTACTTTTCAAATACTCCTCTTACACTTGTTGGACAATTTAAAAAGTAAATCTCAGAAAACCCTGTAATCAGAATATTTTAAAAATCAGCTAAGAGCTTAAAAAAACTAAGAACTATTTTAACATTATTTTGTAATATACTTTGTATCAATGTCTGATTTTCCCCAGCAGTTTTCTTGGCTTTACAGTTTGAATTGAGTGATGAATATGGGGTCTTTGCTTTGCGTTTTAATTTTTAATGAAATTATTTAGTGTGTTTTGTAAAATGCAAGTCTTTTGAATACAATGTATGTGTTTGCATAACTGACTTAAGAATTTGTTTTCTTCCAGAATTCTGTAGCAAAGCCAATGCTTCAGAAATCAGCTAAAGCTACTGAAGAGACCTCTACAGGATCTCCCAAAATAAATGAGAAAAAAAGTCCATATGGATTGTGGGTACCTGTCTAAGAAAACTGATTTATAAGGTTGGCTGAAATACACTTTGTTGCAAGTTTTTTTCCAAGCATTATTCCATCTCTGAGAGTCATTTATGGTTGTTGCAATTGCAAGTGATACAGTAATATGTAAATCCCTAATATTTAAATATTAACATTTGAGATTTCTCTTGTAGATAAGAGATAACACACATGGACCAGAGGATTCGTACAGGTGGGAGTTTTGTACATAATACTTGTAAATGTTTTGTATAATACCAATGTAATGTAAAAGTGAAATTTATAAGAGAAACAGTAATTGAACTGTTTATATTTGTTAATAAATTTTTTGTTTTTTTAATTATTTGTGTCACTTTGTTTTGTATGTATATATTACATAATGAGTGTTTATTTAAAGAAGCGGAACGTGTCTTTTGTTTAAAGCCTTGCTAATCCCAAATCCAAATCCATGGACTGACAGCATAGGGTTCACTGACCCTTACCTGGTGTTTGTGAGAAATGGTGAATCTGTCTCCACCCTAGACCTGAATTTGAACCTGAATCTTAATACTACCAGTTGGTATGGGTCTTCATTAAAATTTGAGAAGTTAGGCCTAATATTTATGGAATTCTGGCACAGTGTTGTGCTGGACAAGTTAAAATGCAGTCTTTAGGGCAGGAAACTCAGCAGGAGAGGGAGAAGTGGAAATGCCTCATTGAGCTCTAAAATCTGAGGTTTTGTTTATAATGCTTTTCTAGTTAAAAAATAAAGTTTTTTAGTATTCGTTTATTTTGAGAGCAAGGGGGGAGGGGCAAAGAGAGAGAATCCCAAGCAGGCTCTGTGCTGACAGCTCATCTAGTTTCTTTTTTCTTTTTTTTTTTTTTTTTAAATGCCTTATTTATTTTTGAGAGAGAGTACAAATGGAGGAGGGCAGAGGGAGAGAGGGAGACACAGAATCCAAAGCAGGCTTCTAGCCTCTGGGCTGTCTGCACAGAGCCTGACGTGGGGTTCAAACCCATGAACCATGAGATCATGACCTGGCCCGAAGTCGGACGCTTAACGGACTGAGCCACCCGATTGCTCCTAGTTTCTCAGTCATACTAACCACTTCTGAAGTTAAGGCTAGTGGCTGTATTATTGGAGAGAACAGATAGAATGCTTCTGTCATAGAACGTTGTATAGGAAAGAGCTGCTCTAAAATTTTTTTAAGTGTGTTTATTTTGAGAGAGAGAATAACTCAGCAGGGGAGGTAGAGGGAGAGATCAGATCTCAGGCAGGCTCCCTGTGCTGTCGGTGTGGAGCCTGACTAGGGCTCAATCCGTCAAACCGAGAGCTCATGATGAGCTGAAATCCAGAGTTGGACATGAGCCACCCAGGCGCACCCCTGACCTTACGAAAAATTTAAACAGTGACCTAGATACATTCCTAGACATGTAATTCCTATTATTTATGATGCCTTAGTTGCATTCTCATCCTTAAAGCCAGTAGCACTCCTGTGTGTGTGAACACATCTAGTTTATATCTAGGTTAACCATAGTTATTGGGAGGGTGACCTGTGTTCATAAAGGAGTAAGAGTTTGTGGTGGGTTTGTTATTCTAAGGAAACTCGAGAGAGAATATCGGTAGACTGGCCTGGTTATAGCAAAGTCCAGTAAAACATTAGGATTTGAGTTGTAACTGAAAATGTTAACATGATCACCTGGTTAGTGTATTTAGTTGGTATCCTTAGCCCAGTTGCAGAACTCAAAAGGATTTCTTTGCGAGGGAGACTTTGGGAAAGAATGATGTGGTAACAACATTTTTTACCTTCATTTCACTGGTAGCCACACTTACCGTGATTATGACCTGTATTCAAATATACTAGCCCTTAGGAGCTAAGTCACTGGACATGTCCTATAATTCTTCAGCCAAACCCCTTCACATATAAGAACGGTCTGCACCTACACCTTCTGACATTTGCTTCTACAGTGATCCTTCCTCCTTAACCATTAGCTTTTCCTTCAACCTTGTTAGCATGCTTGAATGGCTTTGCTATTTCCTCTTTGATTTCTTAGTCTGTTGGCTCATTTTCTCTTTATTTCTAATGCCCTGAAGAGAGTATAGTTTATATCCTTTTTTCTTTTTCTTTTTTATAATTGTCAGGTGTACTATTACTGTTGTCTAAATTGACCTTGTCTGTTGGGCATGGTCAGGTCTATGGTGGTGTCAGTTTTTGGGCTTTGTAACACAGAAGATAACTTAACAATGTGTGTGTGTGTGTGTGTGTGTGTGTGTGTGTGTGTGTGTGTGTAAACCGACTGGCCATCATTAGTGGGATGCAGTTGCCCAGGTGTGATAGATACCCTATCACTGTATAACTGGTGAGCAGCATAGATGGTCCTGATGGTGAAAAATTGTACCAAGAGACAAATTCAGTGCTATCCAGGAGAAATAAGAACCACATTGCAAAAGGTAAAACAGGGGGGCTTGGGTGGCTCAACTGGTTAAATGTCCAACTTCAGCTCAGGTTCGTGGGTTTGAGTCCTGCATCGGGTTCTGTGTTGACAGCTCAGAGCCCCAGAGCCTGCTTCAGATTCTGTGTCTCCCTCTCTCTGCCCCTCCCCTGCTCACACTGTCTCTCTCTCAAAAATAAACATTAAAAAAAAGGTAAAAAAAAGTAGTGTAATTTTTTTACCCCGGTGTATCTAAGATAGCATTTCAATGTTACAATAAATAGTGCTCTTTTGCTTTTTTTTGTACCAAGTATCGGGATCCGGCATGTACTTTAGACCTAAAGCACACCTGAATTTGTCCTGGCCACTTTTTCAGGGGATCAGTAGATGATCATATGGTGGGTGACCACCATTTTGGAAAGCACATCCCTGTGTATAGGTTCAGGTGTTAACGCTTTGTTTTTTTCTTAAGGCGTAAACTAGAGAAATCGTGTTAACTCACAGTAGCATGCTGTTCTTTCGCCTTGTTTGCCGTAAACCTCTATTAAGTTTAGTAAAATGTCATCTTTAAGAGTGCTTACTTTTAATGCTTTCTTTATAAAAGTCCTCAAAATTGCCTTCAGGGATTTACACGCATTTGTTATTTTGACCTCTTCCATTTTCTACACTGGCCCTTTGTCCTTCGCCCTGCCCGTTGTTAGGATTCATCCTTGGCCTGCTTCTCCCTCTACAGGCTCTCTTGGCAACTTCCTCCACTGTCTGCCTTTAACTACCATCTACTAACCGAAGATCAATTTCCTGAGCTCTTTTCCAGTGCCTACCCCATCAGCTCTTCAAGATGAACTTTTCTTACTCTGAACTTATTACTGTGTATATTAATTGTTATGATTGCTATTGCCTGTTAGAATGGGTGACTTTGAACATCCAGTCACCTTCAGAGTAGTCCTCAAATCACACATCTCTTGCTTAAAGCAGCAGTGGCTGTTGGGAGTGCTTTTCTCCTTTAGAGAAATCTATTTTTCCTTTAAATCCAGGTTGTTAGGACTTCTCTGAAACCTATCCCGACTAATCTTTCCTTCCTCTTTTCCCCTTAGTACTATGGTATATGTTTTCTTTGAAAATACTGGAGAACCTCATACAACTGGCAGATTATTACCTTTTTGAGAAGATTGGGCCGCATGAGTATTTGTCTTGAATTGTTTTGAAAAGGAAGTCAAAGTTACTGTTTCTGTTTGCATTCTGCAGAGGCAAGTGTAAATAGTATGTACATGCTGGATTTTTTTCTCTGCCTTCTACAAGCCTCTCTAGATGGGAACATCTTTTCATGTTCATAAATACTGGTTCACTAAATAAATACTGGTGTGCCCAACTTACTGATCCCAGTCCTAGTCTTTTTAGTCACGTAAACTGACATGATCTCTACTTTTATGGGATACTCCAGACGTTCAGGTTTTCTGTCCCATATTTCCCATAATTACTACTGAAACTACATGTCCTAATTAACAGTTGAAATAAGGTTAACGTTTCAACTAGGCTTTAAAAAAAGATTGTATTGGGGCGCCTGGGTGGCGCAGTCGGTTAAGCGTCCGACTTCAGCCAGGTCACGATCTCGTGGTCCGTGAGTTCGAGCCCCGCGTCGGGCTCTGGGCTGATGGCTCAGAGCCTGGAGCCTGTTTCCGATTCTGTGTCTCCCTCTCTCTCTGCCCCTCCCCCGTTCATGCTCTCTCTCTGTCCCAAAAATAAATAAAAAACGTTGAAAAAAAAAATTAAAAAAAAAAAAAAAGATTGTATTATGTAAGTTTTACTAATACTTTGACCAAATGTTTTAATTTACCTTCTTCCAAGGAAATTTGCTTTTTGAAAATGGTGTATTTACAAAATGTCATTAGAGAATCAGGTTCCTACCTTCTGTGCTTGCCCTATAAATGTACGTGGGCCATGGGGTAGAGCATGGTATAGGCAAGCACCTGTTAAATGTGACTGCTGCTGGGTAGGGGGGCTGAAGGTGAATTTCCAGGAGCCACTGTCCCTTTCCTTTCACCGCCTACCATAGCTTACAAGAAGAGTTAGTACCAATTTACATTCTATCTCTGAAGCTCCCAAGTTCAAGTGTAGGTCAAGTCCAACAAGATGAATCTAAGGATGATGATTCTATTCACGTTTGTAACTAGGAATAAAGCCCAGCAGGATGCACACACGAAGCACACACTTTGAATACAGAAAACACAAGACATATTTTTTTCTGAAACAAGTGAATAATAAATATATATATGAGTGAAAATGAATAGTCATAGCACACATCTTCACAAATTATAAAAAGAGAGCTAACAGAGCCCTGATTTACTGTTATAATTTGACAGTCAAAACAATTCCTGAAGGAGATTAGACTGCTGTTCCTCTTTCCAAATTCTGTTTAATTTCAGCTGTATATTTCCCATAGAATCTTTCTGCTTTCTTGTTGAATTTAGCGTTCCTTTCATTAATGTAGTCGATGTCTGCATCGTCGTTATAAGGACGTCTCCGGCTATATTTGTCTCGTTTTTCAATTCTAGAGGAAGAAAAATTTATAACATTCAAAATTACTTTCTTTTTTGATATTAATAAAACCTGCTCAAATAGTTAATATAAAATTCAGTAATGGAAACAGATATACAAAATTCCAAGCTGCTTTTTTTGTTCTCATAGTTAAGATGGAAGGCAGTATTGTTAGGAAATTCTGTATAAAGAAATGGGTTCAGTGAGCTTTCCTGAATTTGTAAGTCAATAGTACTTTACTTCAGATCTAGTCTTCAGATTGGGAAATAACCCAGGGTCATGTTGAAATACAAGGGCAGTGATATATTACACTACTTTCAGAGTTTATAGTATACTGCTGGTTCTGCCTAATAATTATCCTATTCAAAACAAATACACAAGTGATGGTCAATGGGACCACTCTTCAAACTAGTAATTCAAGTCCTCCTTACTCTCTACCCCATTGCTACACTTGAAGACCATGGAGTTATTTTTGTCACAAGGCATGAAATCAGTACAAAGCTGAAGGCTGCATTATAGTACTTACTGCTTTTCCAAGTCTATGACCATCCTATCAATTTCTTCTGTGGAAGGCACGTGTGTTCCGTGAAGAAGACTGTTGGATGTTGGGTAGAACTCCTCTCCACTGAGAAAGAGCGGGGTGTAAGTAACACCATAGATTCTATGCCATCAGAACTGGACAATGTTTAGTGGGCAAAAATGGAAATCTTTGTGATCAGAGTTGATTTCAAAGAACTAGAAATCAGACCTAAGAGAAGATATTTAAGAAATTATATATTCCAGTACCCAAATGAGGTGCCAGCTGAGGACCAGAGGCTAATGGACACAAAGGGAGGCTGAGTTCATACAAATGAAAGAGCTTGAATGAAAACACGGTGTCCTCTGCCCAACTTAGTGCTCTCTCCACACTGAAACAGTCTTGACCTTAAGCACACTACCTGTCTTAGGGAAAGAAAGTGTAGCTTAGCAATGCTTACTGCACAAGTGCACAGGTAAGGGACATAGAATAGCAACAGTAATCATGAGGATGATGACACAGTACTATGTGTCAAACATTAAGTACGTCGTATGAATACATTTCATCTTCACAATAATCCTAGGAGATAAACACTACTATTATTTCCTGTATACAGATGAGGAAACAAGGAGAAAAACTGTATGACAGGTCTAGTAAGTGGTGGAACCAGAACTCAAGGCCAGGAAGCAAAGCTCCAGAATCAGCACTCTTAAATTCAAGCCCTTCCAGTAGCATATAACGAATACGCTATTGGGATGCTTGGGTGACTCAGTCGGTTGAGCATCCAACTCTTGATTTTGGCTCAGGTCATGATCTCAGGATCGTGGGGATCCCAGGGTGATGGGATTGAGCCCCATGTTGGGCTCCATGCTGGGCATGGAGACTACTTAAGAAAATTTCTCTCTTGGGGTGCCTGGGTGGCGCAGTCGGTTAAGCGTCCGACTTCAGCCAGGTCACGATCTCGCGGTCCGTGGGTTCGAGCCCCGCGTCGGGCTCTGGGGCTCGGAGCCTGGAGCCTGTTTCCGATTCTGTGTCTCCCTCTCTCTCTGCCCCTCCCCCGTTCATGCTCTGTCTCTCTCTGTCCCAAAAAATAAATAAATGTTAAAAAAAAAAAAAAAAGTTTAAAAAAAAGAAAATTTCTCTCTCTCTGCCCTGCTCACACTCTTTCTAAAAAAAAACAAAAAAACAAAACAACAAAAAACACTATTAAGTCACACTGACTTACTGTTTTTCTCTCAGTCTTTCATATGTCTCCATGTCAGGTTTGATCTGCTTGGTCAGCCGATGATACTGGCGTAACTGGGCAGCAGCATAATCTAAAATGAGAGCCCAGACTGTTTTAGATGGGGCATTAGTAGCCCTGTTATTAAGAGGCACATTCAATGAAATAAAAGCCAGCTTTACCTGAGAATCCCAGGTCAGGGTTTTTCCTCTTCTTTTTCCTCTCCCATCTTTCCGCATCTTCCGCACTGATCTCCAGCAGCTTCACTTTCTCATAGTCTTCCCCTCTTGCGGCACATTCCTAAAAAGGGGGAAAAACATGACTGCTATCAAGACTGTAAGTTGATTAGCCTGAAAAGAAAACTGTGGAATTGGCTACGATCTCTAAAAAGTAATACATCTGTAACGACACCAAAAACAGCTGTGGTGGACACATTAGGTGTCTACTGAAATGCTTTCTCCTCTCCTTCCTGGGCTCAGGGCTGCCCATTTCCCAACCTCCCCTGCAGCTGGATCAGGCCAGGTCACTTGGGCTGCTCAACCAGGAACTGACACAGGGGAGACGCATGAGCTTTACGGTTTCTTAAAAAATTTTTTTTCTTAACGTTTATTTATTATTGAGAGACAGAGAGAGACAGAGCATGAGCATGGGAGGGGCAGAGAGAGGGGGAGACACAGAATCCGAAACAGACTCCAGGCTCCGAGCTGTCAGCACAGAGCCTGACGCGGGGCTCGAATTCACAAACCTTGAGATCATGACCTGAGCCGAAGTCGGACGCTCAACCGACTGAGCCCCCCAGGCGCCCCTACAGTTTCTTATTGTTGGAGCTTTTGTTACTGTAGCTCACAGACACGTTGTTAGGTGTTCCACGTATTTTATTCTCACAGCTCTCTAAGGGGCAGCTGAGGAGACCGGAGCCAGAATGCTTACCTCCCGTGCCCTACGCTGTCGTGACAAAACACAACACGCCCTGGAATCCACAGCTTGTTGAGGAGCGGATTGTACTTACTTTTTTCTTTTCTTCTTCCTGTAACTCCCATTCGAGACGAGCTTTTTTAGCTTCCCAGTTTGCAGGCAATTTAAGTCTTTTGTCTTCCTCCACAACTTCTTGGTGGTTTAACTTTCGAGCTTCATTCTGCCACCAGGACACAAAACTTGTCAGCCCAGGTACGGAAACAAATCTAAATAGACATGACCTGTCTCCTAGTATGGCAGGCGTCCAAAGCAAACTTTCTGGATTTTATCCTGAAAGGAAGAGAGTCACTAGAGAATTTTACGCGGGGATCCGTGGTGGGGAATTTTAGGGAGCGGGAGATTAGGAGGTAAACACCTCTATCTATAGCTTTAAATATTCTTTTCCTACCTTCAAGGAACCGTGTGGTAGGGATGGAAAGAACGACGGTTTGGGAGTAAGAAGCCTGAGGGACATACCGACTTGACTCTCTCTGGCCGTGAGACGTAAGCAAGTTTTTTAGGACCGGATGAAACTGGGCTTCCCACAGTATTGAGTTCCATGGTACAGAGTTACTCGAGAGGATGCTACATGCTACTGAATGCCACCAAATCACATACTGAGAGTCACATGCTATTTTCATCTCTAGTTCAAACTGGGTCCAAGACAAATTCTCAGTGACTAATGAGTTTAACACCTCTGAAAACACTTAAAACATATTTTTTATTTAAATGTTTATTTCTGAGACAGAGAGAGAGAGAGAGAGAGAGTGAGTAGGGGAGGGGCAAGGAGAGAGGGGACAGAATCTCAAGCAGGCTCCGCGCTGTCAGCACAGAGCCCGACGCAAAGCTCGAACGCATGAACTGTAAGATCGTGACCTGAGCCGAAACCAAGAGTCAGATGTTTAACCAACTGAGCCACCCAGGTGCCCCACGAAAACACCTTTCTTAACACCTTTTAAAAACAAGTGGGGCAGGAGACATCATCAGAATGCAACCACAAAATCTTGACTGGAAAACTACAAAAAAGCCAATCTTTTTACCAACCAAATTAAACAGAATGACTTCCCAGAACTGAAAACAAACAAAACACAAAACTCAAAGACAAAACAAAACCTAGTAACAGAAAAGATGAAAAGCAAACCTAAAGATTAAAAAGACATAAAAATTTTAAATTACCATTGAAATAGTAATATTAAATTTAAATAGCAATTTAAAGAAAAACACTGGACAAGCAGACAGGTGGTCACATGTATAAACCATGAAGGTGATATGAGGACTCCAACCTAATTCCCCTATTGTTTATGAAGCTGAGAAAGTTTTTAGCTCAGAGTTAGTGGCAGAGTTAGGCCAAGACTCAAATTTCTTGATTTCTGACGCTTTCCCCTCCCCCCCCCACCTGTAAGTATTTTAATACCTCTTTAACAACAATACCATCATCACATTCCCCAAATCATTAATACCTTAATATCAAATATCCTGTAAAGTTCATATTTCCCTGATGGTCTCAAGGCTTCATTATTTTGACAGTTTGAATTCAGACAAGTTCCATATATTGGGATTAGTCAATACATCTCCTAACGTTTATTTTATCTATACTTTCCTTCTCCATCTTTTTTTGCCCCCTGCTTTTTTGGGGACTGTGAAACTGATCAGGTTGACCGTCCTCTGTTTCTCAAAGTGCTAGTTGCCTTCCTATGATGTCCTTTCGCATACTCCGTGGACCCCTGTATTGGCTGTAAATTTTAGGTCTGGTGGTTTCATTCAATTCAGGTTATTTTTAACAACTCTATTATATGGAACTAGTGTTCTATACTTCTATCAAGACACAAGCAATCTCTGATTTGCTCCCTTTTTGTGATGTTTGCAGTTACTGATTACCTACATCCAGTGATTCGTGAAAGACTGCAAAAGGGTGAGGTTCAAATTGTATTATTCTTCAAGCGTCATCCACCCTATTCTCTACAGAGGGTTTCAAATGAAGTATGTGTGTTTGACTAGTTTTCAGATGGAGTTCTTCTGGACAAATACGGGTAACTACGTTCCTGACACATACCCTGTCTCCAGCTGCCTGCGGGCCCCCCCCCCCCCCACCCTAATGAGGACTCTGCCTTTCCACTAGTTGCTACTGCTTGGATACCTCTCCCTCCCATCTCCTTGTCTGATAATATCCTACTCATCTTTCAAGCAGCTTAGTTGTCCCACCAGTCTTTAGTTGTTTTTTTTCCTTCTCTGTATTTGAGACACTTTGTTCCTCCCTCTAAAATGGCATTTACAAGTCGTGGAGTCATTATTGGTTATGGACCTGCCTCCATAACCAGGCAGAAGACTTCTCCTATTTGCCAAAGTACCCGCACTATCTTGTTGGCTATGGCACATTAGAAGCTGGGGGGACGGTGGGGGTGGTGGGCACTTTTTGTACAAATGAATGAGTAGCCAACTTGCTGTGTGACAACAAACAAACTCCTTGGACCATTTCTGGTCCGCGGTATCCCCCCTCCATAAAAAGAAGGGTTTGACAGAATCACGGGCTGAGAGGAGGCTCCAGGGAGAGGTCGATTAAAAAGAAGAATACCAGGGGCACCTGGGTGGCTCAGTCAGTTGAGCATCTGACTTCGGCTCAGGTCATGATCTCATGGTTTGTGAGTTCGAGCCCCGCGTCGGGCTCTGTGCTGACCGCTCAGAGCCTGGAGCCGGCTTCAGATTCTGTCTCCCTCTCTCTCTGCCCCTCCCCCGCTCATGCTCTGTCTCTCTGTCTCTCTCTGTCAAAAGTAAGCAAACATTAAAAAAAATTAAAAAGAAGAATACCAATGTCTGGGTCGAGAAACTGATTAAATAGGACACTGGAAGTGAGGCCTAAGCATGAACATTTTTTAAAAGTTCTCCAAGTGATTCCAGTGTGCTCCCGGGGTTGCGGTCCGCCGGGAAAGATCTTCCTCTGCCCTGCGGGTCTGTCAGGCGCGCTGGTGCGGCTTCCCCGTCCCTCCGCAAACGCGCACAGGCCTGCCTGGGTGACAGGTCTCGGATGCCTCCGGGGCCACTCACCCGCTTCAGGTGCAGCTCCCGGAATTTGCGCAGCCTCTGTTCGCGCTTCTGGGCGGCCAGCTCCGTGGCCGCAGCTGGGGGCAGCTCCCCTTCTTCCGCGCAGTCCACCGGCACCTGCGGCGAGGAGGACCCGCTGGAGCCGGGGCGGCCCAGGCCGATTCCCCCCGCCGCCCCCACGGTGTGTGCGCCTCCCTCTCTGGCATCGCCTCGATGTCTAGGCCAAACCTCTACCCGCAGACGCTCCTATCCCAGACCCCCGGACAAAGCCTGCCACCCACCTTATCCTCAGCCTCCGCAGCCATCACCCGACAGCGCCTTATCCTCCACACTTCCGGCGACAACAAACAACTTTTCAGACTCTCTGGCTCACTTCCGGCGGCCAGGCGCCACAGGTTTCCGGAGAAACCCCGCCCCTTTCTGCTGCTTTGGGCCATGAGGAACCAATCCCCGCCCGCCGCAGCCCTGGGTGGTGTCCGATTGGGCCAGGCCTGTGCGCAGGCGCCTTGAGTGGAGCCACCAGGTCGACGTGGGTAAAACCGGAGACTGGGCGTCAACGGCGTTGGGGAAGGTAAAGAGGAGGAAAAGGGGAAAAAAGGGAATAAGCCACCAAATGTATGAGAAAGCGACCTAGAGCACAGGTTGTGCCCGTCAACTGGCCAGCCTTGTAGTTCAAATTTCTGAGTAACGAATCGAAAAGAAGGAACAAATTGGGGGTTATTTGGGATCTCGAGCATCTTCATGATGCGGTAAGATTTCCTGGATTAATTTGAGGCTTTGACTTTCTTCGGAAAATTCTGCACAGAACGCCGTTCTTTGTACATCTGTCCATTCATTCAATAATGAACTGTATAATCGCTCTTATTTATTGACAAATTAGTCTATTCTTTGGTTCATCATCTATGAAAAATAATACAGCAATACCCATGTCAACATAGCAGCTTGAGGACAAATTAGATAATATGGATGAAGTATCTGTGACTAGTCACCTGACCCGCAGCCAATGATGAGAACTGCTGATTTTTAATCAGTTGGCATTAGATGTGTCCCCTCCTGTCTGAGATTTTCTTAAGTGTCTTTCTTCAGGAAAGCCCTAACCACCACCACCTGAAGGGTCAGTGTCCCTCTTGTAGCTCTTCATACTTTCTGCTTTGTTGCGTTTACTTAAGTGTAATTAAATAAGTGTGGAATTACTTGTTTGATGCTGTTGATTTAAATGAAACAGGTTTCTTAACTAGTTATAAAGCAGCAAATGTAGGCCTTTGTTTTTTTCTGTATCATGAATGAATTGACAGAGGAGTCTTACAAGTATTTCTATTCTTTAGGAACACAGAAATGTCAGTGGCAAAATTATTTTCAGTAAGATCACAGCAGAATTACAGGTTTTGCAGAATATTTTGTCAGAGCCCTAGAAACCAAAACCAAGTACTTAAGGAGAGTTTAATGAAAGGGCTGTTGGCAAAGCTGTAGACTGGGTTAAGAGAAACCAGCGAAAGAAAGTGAAGCATTCTGGGGCTAGAAGCAGAGGGAAGCCATTCCTACCCCTAATCCTAAAGAGGCAAGGGAAGGACGGGATGGGGGAGGGTCTCCAGACAGAGGCTGTGAGTAAAGAAATGCAACCATAGGGGCGCCTGGGTGGCTCAGTCGGTTAAGCGTCCGACTTCAGCTCAGGTCACGATCTCACGGTCTGTGGGTTCGAGCCCCACATTGGGCTCTGGGCTGATGGCTCAGAGCCTGGAGCCTGCTTCCGATTCTGTGTCTCCTTCTCTCTCTGCCCCTCCCCCATTCACGCTCTGTCTCTCTCTGTCTCAAAAATAAATAAAAATGTTAAAAAAGAAAAAAAAATTTTAAAAAGAAATGCAACCATAATCCAGGCAGGGAATAAGTATCCTGACCTCATTTCTCCCAGACTTCTCTTTTGTAGATGCCACTCATTGGCAAGACCCAATGAGAAGAGAACAATAAACAAGAGGGCTTATTGATGTAGTCCATTCAGGCCAGCATTTGTGGGTGCAGAACACCCACAAATGGGTGGGTGGACACTGGAGGAGGGTGGTTGTAAAGGAGCAAAAAAAATACCCAGCACAGTTCTTTTCACGGGCCATGGTAACAATTTCATAGTCTTTTGAAGTCTTCAAAAAAAAATTTTTTTTTTTAACATTTACTTATTTTTGAGAGACAGAGACAGAGCATGAGGGGGGAGGGGCAGAAAGAGAGGGAGACACAGAATCCAAAGCAGGCTCTGGGCTCTGACCTGTCAGCCCAGAGTTGATGTGGGGCTCGAACCCACAAACTGTGAGATCATGACCTGAACTGAAGTCAGATGCTCAACCGACTGAGCCACCCAGGTGCCCCTATAGTGTTTTGAAGTCTTAAAGAATTCTTTGTTCAAGTTGTATTTACATGGATTTAGTAAAAAGAGAGAGTTGCGTGGGCAATTGAAAATTTCCAGGATGGGGCGCCTGGGTGGCGCAGTCGGTTAAGCGTCCGACTTCAGCCAGGTCACGATCTCGCGGTCCGTGAGTTCGAGCCCCGCGTCAGGCTGTGGGCTGATGGCTCAGAGCCTGGAGCCTGTTTCCAATTCTGTGTCTCCCTCTCTCTCTGCCCCTCCCCCGTTCATGCTGTGTCTCTCTCTGTCCCAAAAATAAATAAACATTGAAAAAAAAAATTAAAAAAAAAAAAAAAAAAGAAAATTTCCAGGATGATAGAAGATCTTCCACTCTATGTGCTATTCTTACAATGTGACATTGACACGCCTCAAGAAAAGGCATGATCTATGTCCCTATCCTTGAATATGTGACTATGGAGGAAATGACACTATGTGACTTCTGAGGCAAAGTCATAAAAGGTGAAACAGATTCCACCTGGTTCTCTTGGGATCCATTTTTTCCCCCTGAGTTTCTATTTATTTCTTTAGTGATCTCTACACCCAACGTGGGGCTCAAGCTCACAACCCTGAGATCAAGAATTGCAGGCCCTTCCAACTGAGCCAGCCAAGTGCCCTGAGATGCTTGTTTCTTTGAACCCAGCCACCATTCTTTGAGGAAGCCCAGGCCAAATGGAGAGGTCATGTAGGACTGGGGTAACTCTTAGGGAGTGCAATTTGGCAATATCTATACAAATTACAATGGCATTTACTCTTTGGCCCAGCTATTACATTATTGCAGTTGTCGTACAGACCCGTGTTGGTCTCCGTGTCTCTATGTCAAAATTCCTAAAGCGTTACCTTCACGTTGGTGAACAAAGAGGAAGAAGGACAGTGGATCATTGGGGTGCCCCAGAGCAGGGATGGAGTGAGCTGTTTCACCTCCTCAAAAGCCTGTGGTTGGTTTTTGAGGAAACCAGTGGAAGGGCTCTAGGTTGGAGTGCCTTAAGCAAGACATTTAAAGATTGAGCAATAGCAGAGAAATTAGGAATCCCACTTCAGCAATATCCAGCTGGTCCCAGGAATCCCCACAACTGTTGTTTGGTTTGAGGAAGGGGAAAGGAGCTAATGCTTCCTATTTCAGGATTGAAGAGAAAATCCTTGTCTGCTAATGACATATCCCAAATGTTTAACTTGGGGCATTTTATTTATTTATTTTTACATTTTTTCCCAGTGTTTATTCTTTTTTGAGAGAGAGAGAGAGAGAGAGAGAGAGAGAGAGAGAGAGAGAGAGAGAGAGAGAGAATGAGCAGGGGAGGGGCAGAGAGAGAAGGAGACCCAGCATCCAAAGCAGACTCCAGGCTCTTAGCTGTCAGCCCAGAGCCTGATGCGGGGCTCGAGCTCATGAACCGTGAGATCATGACCTGAGCTGAAGTCGGATGCTTAACCGGCTGAGCCACCCAGGCGCCCCTATTTTTTTTCTAATTTATTTTTTTCTCCACCTCCACCCCCATCCTCCGGTTTGGGGCATTTAAAATTTTTATTTTTGAGAGAGAGAGAGACAGAGTGCAAGTTGGGGAGGGAATTTAGGGCATTTTAACTTGTAATTTTTTCTTTTGGTACCTTCGTCCTTTTTTAGCTATTTTAACAGGTGGATACTGTCAATTGGACCCACTCTTTATGGAGGGGAGCAAAGAAGAGGTGCACATCTTAGAATAAGTAGAATTTTGCGGGAAGGTTACATCAGTGACATCTGCTTTTAAGATTTGGGGAAAATAAGTAGGGCTCTCAGTGTAACCTCGAGATCCGACTGTCCAGGTATAGTTTTTTTCCTTCCCAGCTGATGGCAAACAAAAATTGGCTCTCTGCGTGCATAGGTGTACTGAAGAGGGCACTACACCAATCCACTACTGTGATTTGCTGTCTGGGGGGATAGCGGAGAGTAAAGGGTGAGGGCGAGGCACGAGTGTGTGGTGTGAACAACAATGTTATTTAGTGCTCCGAGGTCCTGTACAAACCTCCATCCTCCACCACGAGGTTTTGGTATGGGAAGAATTGGCATTTTATAAGGACTCGTGCATGGAATAATCAAACCTATATATATATTCCTCAATTATAGGCTTAATCCCTTCAATGACTTCAGACTGTGTAATGTCTGGGAGTGGTTTGGAATGCTCAATCTGATCATCCAGATGGAAGGGGCAGAGTGTATATGCGTCTGATGTCAGCAGGACTTGGACCAAAGGGTGTCAGGGACAGTGTCTGGGGTGGTGGGGGGGGGAGGGGGGTGGTGCTATACGTTTTGAATTACAGAAAAGCAAGGTATTGATGGAGGCTCCTCTTGTGTAGAATTTTTTGTGTGCTATTTTGCTATTTCCAAAAATACCCTCCGTCCCCTCTCCCCAACTTTTTAAGAAATCTCTACACCCAACATGGGCCTTGAACTCATGACCTTGAGATCAAGAGTTGGGTGCTCCGCTAAGCCAACCAGGCACCCACTTTTGACTTATTTATTTATTTATTTATTTATTTATTTATTTATTTCACTTTAAAAAAGTATTTATTTTGAGAGAGAGGAAGAGAATCCCAAGCAGGCTCTGCCCTGATGCAAGGCTCCTTCTCACAAATGGTGAGGTCATGTCCTGAGCTGAAATCAAGAGTCAGGAGCTCAACATACTGGGCCACCCAGGCTCCCCAAACTTTTTTTTAAAAAGGATTTACCCTTTTTGAGAGAAGGAAATGTGTGCCTGATAAGTCTCAAGAAAATTGTGGCCTAACAGGTGAATTCCTATTCAGGGACCAGAAGGAACCCATGAGTGCCTTGTAAAGGCCCCAGCTGAAAAAGGGATAGGTTAGGATTTAAAACTGTCCCGGGGTATTAGCCACTCCCACCATTTGTAGTGTTTCTGTACTCCGAGGAAGCAGGACAGAGAGGCTGGTGGGTTTGAAAACTGATGGTGTTGCTCCCATGACCATAAGAGCTCCTGTCACCTCATTCCCAATAATAAGATTTATTTCCCCTAAGGTGTGAGTTTGAAGTCATGGGAAGACCCCCCTCCTGTCTTCAGAGCCACCCTGTTCTGCCATATGATCATTCTTCCCCAGGTGCTAGTATCCTTAGAGGGGAAAGTGCTCTGAGGCTCTTGCCACTGACTTTGTCTTGACGTTTTGCAGCAAGCCTCTTCCAACAGCCAGGTTCTTCTGCAGTAATTGCAAATACCTTTGACATGACAAAGACCCTGAAGACTTTGGGAATTTCTGGGGATTGTTAATTGTTGTAATTGGAGACACATGATCTGAGAAGCTTGGACTTGTGTGTCCTTTCTTTTTCGCTGCTCATTCTGTGGTGCGAGATAACTGATCAGCCAAATTAACCAGATCATGAGGCTCCATAGTGGCCCGGCTGAGTTGCTGTCATTTAACTAAAGTACTGAGTTCACCTTCTAACCTGTTAGCAATGATGGAGTTAAATTAAAAGGAGATTTCATGGTTAATTTTGTCAATATCAGAGTATTGTTTAAAAGTGTTTTCCTGTCTATCATAACAATCAAAATCAGGTTCATCTGTCCGTGGAGTACATTGCTGAATTTTTCTCTAATCTGTATCTCTAATCTGTATCTCTGTATCTCTAATCTGTATCTCTAATCTAATCTGGGTTTTGGAAAAACCCAGGAATAGTTTTATTTAATTCTTCAGTTGGCTTAAAAGCTTCTGTGTTTTTTTTTTCCTGTAGCCTTTTCACTTAGAAAAATCATCCAAATACTATGTGTAGCCTAGTTTTCCCATCCACTCTCTTGCATGGCCACCATTCACAAGCATATAGATAAATCAATAAAGGTTAGAATAACCAGGTTCACAGATCTAAATAACTAAGTTGAATTCCTTAGCAAATCCTGGAGGGTCTTCAAAGGCATTGGCAAGCCCTTGGAAATGGCTTGTAATTCTGCCTTAGTCCAAGGAGAGTAACTAACTGATGACGTTTCAGAGCCTCCTTCATTAGGTTTAACTTTAGAAGGAGTTTTGGATGACAGGAGGATCCCATTATAGAATGGGAGTTCAGCTAGGCTGGGATTTCGTATGGGTGGAGAGCGGAGGGAGAAGGTTGAAGACGAGCAACAAGGGTTAGCTCAGAAGACTCCACAAGCTTTCCTAGTTTAGATCCTCTTTGGAAGCGGTTACAGTTAGCTTTAGAAAGTTTAGCGTTATTATAAGGAAGGAAGTTTAGAATTATTTAATTCTTGGACACTCCAAATACCAATTTAAATAATGCTTCCCACCCTAGATGCTTGGTTTTGCTTTCATTTTCCAGTTGTGCAGGCAAATACATTAATTTTGGAATCTCCAAAGATGCCCAAAGTGGCCATTGTAACAAGTCATTTTCAGTCAGATTGGGCCAACGAGCCAGAAACTTACAAGAAATGGACCCACAAGACTTGAACATAAACAGCTGGGCTTCCAGACAGGGGCTGCTCTCCAGCAGTCATCTTTGAAACCAAACACCCCATTGAGTAATGAATCACCAGAGAAGAGAGCGTATCTCTGTAAATCAAAGAGATAGAAACTGGCACCAGAAAGACACCTTAACCAAAAATGGGAGGTTGGGAGCCAAGAAGATTTGCCACCAGAACTCAGAGCCGGTTGGGGAGAAGGCAGAGCACAATTTGCTCAGGAGGGTACCCTTCCTGAAATCCAACTGCGTTGGTGGTGCAGGAGTCAGAGTGGTTTGTTGCTTCCATCCCACACCATTCTGACACCAGAAATGTTAACTGAGAGGGGCGCCTGGGTGGCTCAGTGGGTTAAGTGTCTGACTTCAGCTCAGGTCATGATCACGGCTCCTGAGTTCAGGCTCTGTGCTGACAGCTCAGGACCTGGATCCTGCTTCAGATTCTGTGTCTCCCTCTCTGCCCTCCCGGGTGCTTACATACAAAAAAAAAAAAAAAAAAAAAAAAAAAAAAAGTTGACCGAGGAAAATGAGGCAAAATTTAAAAGTACAAAGGCCTTTATTTGGGGTCTCAGAATTGCAATTCGGGCAGCACAGAAAAATGTGTCCCTTGTGTGGGGAAAGCAAGGGATTTTTATGAGAAAGGGGAAGGGGGACAATCACATGACTTGGATAAAAGAAAAAAAAAAAGTCAATTGGTACTAACAGGCTGAACGGCTTTTGGTTACATTTTGATGGACTGATTTATTGCTGTTCATGAACGAAAACTACTCCTAGTATGCGTTAATTACTCTGTCTTCGTAAAGTCCACACTGACAGTTTTATGGGGCAGACGCCAGTACCCCTGTTGTCTTTAGGAACGACTTGCTCCTAAGACAGTTGCTGTTTCTGGCCCACTCCAAGGGTCTTTCTGCTCAGTTCCAGAGTTCATTAGCTGTTTGTTTTATAAAGGAAAATGGAACTTCTCTCAAAATGGAGTCTCTCATGTCCAGAAACATTATACAATTCTACAGTGGGGGAAAAGGAGAAGGCACAGAAGAGAAAAATATCTCACACTACCCAAGAGAATTAAAATGCTGCCACGTGACAGTACCAAGGGCCTACGTGAGCCAAGGTAGTCAGGGGACGCCTGCCTCGCAGGAGGTGACACTGAGGCTAAGCGCCGAATGGGAAACACGTTTCATTCGAGGGAGTAGCACGCAATCGGGGCGACCTTCTGCCAGGAACCCTTCGCAGCTACTCGCTTCTGAGAGCTTCCGGGCCTCTTCTTCCCACCTCACCCCTCCCCGCCCTCGCCTCTGCGGCCTTTTGCGGCTGCGCAAGCCCCTACCCAATCGAAAGCTTCCTACTGCTAAAAGGGGCAGGGATTGGTCCCAAGTTCCAGAGACGGCCAGGAAGGGGCGGGGCTAATGGTTGATTTTAATATGTATCGGCGGGGCGGGACAAAGGCAGACGGAAGTGTTGTGTGTTGTTGCCGGAAGTGGCGAGGGAAAGTTTGTGATGGCGGCTGCAATTTTAGCCGAAAAGGTAAGTTCCGCCGGCTCTGCCCAAGGATTTTTGTGTGGGGAGGCTCTGGGGGACGGCAAAGGCCAGAGGCTGAGGAGATGTCTGGGTGCCGGGCCAGGGAGGCGCAAACACCGAGGTCGGGGTTGGAGTGAGGGCCTGGCCCGGCCGCTCGGGACCGGCGGGGAATCGGCCAGGGTAGTACGGGAAAAGCCGAGCCGACCCCTCCCGCAGCGGGTCTTTCTTGCCGCAGGTGCCGGTGGACAGCGCGGAGGAGGGGGAGCAGCCCCTGGCGACGGCGGCGGAGCTGGCCGCGCAGAAGCGCGAACAGAGGCTTCGCAAATTCCGGGAGCTGCACCTGAAGCGGGTGAGTAGCCCGGGAGGCAGCTGAGGCTGGTCACCCCGTGCCCGTTCGTGGACGTACCGGAAACTGCAAAAGCGTGCTTGGCAGATCGTCTCAGTGGAATGAAATATCTATCCCGGTGCTTCTCAACCCTGGCAACAGATTGAAGTCACTTTTGAAAATACACACAACCCTCCTCCCACCCACTTCTGATTTAACTCATCTGGGCTGGGTTTGGGAGTCTCTATTACTAACGGCCTCCCTGCTGTATAACAAACAATTCGTTTTACCTAGGGGGTATGTAGAGCTGGGGACCGGAAGAAAAACTCCTCCAGTGTTAGTAAGAGAGCTGGTTGCCTGTTCCTTCAAAGATAATCAGCAAATCTCTGCAAGCCTGTAATGTCAGTGGCTCAGCTAGTTGGTGGGGAACTAGATGATTCAGATACGGCTTTTGTTCTTAAGGAGAGGAGACAGCTTTATAGCCAGGGCGTGCTAACGTGAGGAGCAGAGTGCCCTGGGAGTGCAGAGGAGAGATGGATACAGTTTGAGGGGTTCCTGGGAGTGCCTCCCATAAGAGGTGACACCTAAACTGCCGTTGGAAAGATGTGTAAGGTATTACCAGACAAAGAAGCTGGAGGAACAAATGCAAATAAGGCGATTCATAGCAGAGCTAAGAGTCCAGCAAACAACTGGCTGCAGTGGGAGCTGAGGAAGGAAAAAGCAGCTCCAGCCTATTTCAACTTAGGGAGCCTGACTGCCAGCTTGGCTGTGGTCTCACAAACGTCCCACATCACTCTGACTGGTGGCGTGAGACAGAAACAAGACCGGTCAAACCACAGAAGTGACCCCACATTCCCCTCTTCTGCTCACACCAGTGACTGTTAGGACCAGTGACAGCATTAGTCACCCCCCGTTAATCCTGTAGAAGAACCTACAACACCTGGTGGTCGAATGCCCTGCCTAATCCAGAGCACAACCACACTCTCCTGAGCCTTATGCCCCCGCCCCAGTCACCTGACACAAACCTAAATCCTGTAGCTAGCCCCTCTTTAACACCCCTCACTGGAATACCCACAGCGCCCGTGGTTTGCCGTCTCCTTCAGTGCAGCGCACACAACTTTGGCTGCAGGGTGTGCTCTTGGTGTCTTCAACCGGAGGGCGTTGCCAGAGCCAAGGGTACGAGGATGTAAGAGGGATGGTAGTTCCGAGCAGTGCCTCTCTTTGTCCAGAGAACATTAATAAAGGATTAAACGCACAGAAGTGTTTACTCGGAGGGACTATGTAAAATATATGTGGTTGGAAATTAGGAGACCTGGCTTCCTGGACTAACGGCCACCAACCTGTGACCTGAGAAACATCTAGCTTACGTTGTCCTTAAGATGATATGCTTATTATGCCTTGTGCAGTTAGGTTCATTTTTTTTTCTAAGTCTGTTTTTTAAGAGCGCACACGCATGGGCGAGGTGGGGAGGGGCAGAGAGGGAACGCCAAGCAGGCTCCATACTGTGAGTGCAGAGTCTCATGCGGGGCTCGATCCTACGAACCTTGAGATCGAAACTAAGAGTCAGCTGCTCAACTGACTAAGCCACCCAGGGACCCCAGTTAAGTTCATTTTAAATCACACTCTTCATACAGTAATTAAAATGGAAAATACCTTTCCTTTGCCATAATGTAAACTATTAAAATATTTAAAAAAGAGGAGGGGCTTGGAAAAGGTTAGAGATATTAAGATCGGTGCTAAAGCCCTCAGCCCCAAGTTGAGGCTTTTTCCTTGAGTTAATCAGGATTAAAAGAGAATTGAAAGTAGAATATCTTTCTCCTCATATGATGTAATATTATTTCTTGCCATCTAACGTCTCCTTAAGTACGCCTTCTTCACGTTTTGAACCTTGTCCGATCCAACCCTACGTGCAAAGGGGTCACGTGGCTAAATGGAGGCACAGCTGACCTTAAACTCCAGGCCTCTGGAAAAGCAAACCCAGTGCAGCCCAACACATTTCTTGACTGTGCACATACAGACCTAATTAGGCTGTCCCCTTGCTTAAAATCCTTTGGCCGTCTCTTGCTTTTAGGATAACACGGCGTCCCCTTGTTAATGTGACTTACTTGACCTTCTCAAAGTGCGCAAGATTTTGTTTGGATTTATTTTTGTGTCTCAGCTGACGGACTTTTTGTGTCGCGGTTTTAGAATGAGGCTCGCAAATTGAATCACCAAGAAGTTGTTGAAGAAGATAAAAGACTCAAGTTACCTGCTAACTGGGAAGCCAGAAAGGCCCGTCTGGAATGGGAACTGCAGGAAGAAGAAAAGAAGAAGGTTAGGATCTACTCTGCTGTCTCCATAAGTTGTTCCTTCAGTTATTCTGTTGAATCAAGACAGTAAGAGCCAGCCTGCTGGAGTCCACGTGGTGGTTCTGCTTTTTACTAGTAGCAACACTTTGGGGAGTTGTTGAACCTCTCTGTGCCTCTGTTTTCTGAACTATAAAATGGGGACTGTAATAATTATTTGAGTTAATTACGAATTAAATGAGTCAGTAGGGGCGCCTGGTGGCTCCATCGGTTCAGTGTCCCACTTCGACTCAGGTCACGATCTTGGGGTCTGTGAGTTCGAGCCCCACGTCGGGCTATGTGCTAACAGCTCAGAGCCTGGAGCCTGATTCGGATTCTGTGTCTCCCTCTCTCTCTGCCCCTCCCCCACTCATTCTCTCTCTCTCTCTCTCTCTCTCTCAAATAAAGATTAAAAATAAAAATAAAAAAATGATTCAGTGCGTGTAAAACATTTAAAAGGGGGTCTGACACCTGAGAAACGTTGAATATGTATTTTAAATTGGTGCACTCCTTACATACCATAGTAGATGCCCAGATTTGCTTCAAGTATTAATCATTATTTTTTGCTTGATATCTTTATTCCATGTTGATTTAAAGTTGATCAAGTAATTGCTTTTGTCATAATTGCAGGATTTAACATTTTCTTTCTTTTTAGGAATGTGCCGCAAGAGGGGAAGACTATGAGAAAGTGAAGCTGCTGGAGATCAGTGCGGAAGATGCGGAAAGATGGGAGAGGAAAAAGAAGAGGAAAAACCCTGACCTGGGATTCTCAGGTAAAGCTGTTATTTTCTTGAATGGCCCTGTCAGGTAAGCATTACCTTTAGTGTTTCTGGTTTTAAGAAAGGATACGCCCCTTCACGGAATATTCTCTAAGGGGCTTGAACCCGAGAAAAATACAAATGGGTCTCATTAGGGCAGAAGTAAAAAAGGCTGTACTTTAATCACCTGAATTTTTTTTTTATTCTTTGTGGTAAGATAAAAGCCTGTATTATCAGCACCTTCAGGACAGAAGCTCTGCTTAGTGTCTTGTGCAAATATTACTAATAATTTTGATATTCTCTGGATCGTAATGACGAAACAGGGAAATAGATTTCTCTGACTCTCCTTTTATCTTTAGATTATGCTGCTGCCCAGTTACGTCAATATCATCGGCTGACCAAACAGATCAAACCTGACATGGAATCTTATGAGAGACTGAGAGAAAAACAGTAAGTTGACAGGAACGATGCAAGCCCTGTTTTCATTCTGAAGGGACATAGGGGTGTGTGTGTGTGTGTGTGTGTGTGTGTGTGTGTGTGTGTGTGTTGTGTATACATACACAGACGCATAAAGACAAACACACGTGAATGTTTGGGTACCGGTTATCAACATCTGCCTCAGAATGCTTTCTGGCCTTCACAGTACCATTTATTGCTCACTCCACAGCAGGTAAACTTACCACCTTGTTATTTTTCCAGCTGGGCGTTGAGTTTAACAACCAGATTATCATAGTTACTCAGATATTTTAGGAGGCCGAATGCCCGGCTGGGTGAACTTTTTCTGCAGATACTTTAGGCTTTGTGGACGCTCCGGTCTCTGTCACAACCACTCCGCCCCGCTGGTGTGATGTGAAGGCAGCCGTGGAGGAGTCATGAACAAATGGGCGTGGCTGGGGCCCAGTGAAATGTGTGGCAGACCAGGTGGTATAGTTTGCTGAACCCTTCCCATTAGTGGGAAGAGAAATAACCTGAACCGAGAAGCGAGTCCTTTAACCTCTGGCCCTTGGCTCTTTCATCTGTAGAATGAAGGTGTTGGAGGAGGTGGGTGATGTCTTAGGTCCCTTCCAATTCTAAATTTTCTTTAAAAAAAAAAAAAAAAAAAAAAAAAAGTTGGGATCCCACAGTAAATCTATGTATGCATTGTATCGCTCACCATGAATGGTGGCTCAGTTTGAAATTTGAAAATGTGGAACCGTGTAGTGTCACTCTAAAACTATTCTGTCTTTTCAGTGGAGAAGAGTTTTTCCCAACATCCAACAGTCTTCTTCACGGAACACACGTGCCTTCCACAGAGGAGGTTGATAGGATGGTCACAGATCTGGAAAAGCAGTGAGTACTCAGTACAGCGGCCGGAAGTTTTAAACGTTTAATGACAAAATGGACAGAGGGTGCAGAGAGAGAATTGAAAGGGCGGATACCGTGCTTGCTCGTTCTGACTCAGCATCTGTAGTGATTTTGGGGACAGATGGCAAGTGTGAGTTGAGTCCGTGCGATTTGGGATGGAGATGCCAACTGTTGCTGAAATTGAGTTGTTATAATCAGGAAAGCAGGAAAAGGTCCAAAGAAAATTATTCTTCTTTAAGGGCTTTTATCTTCATAACCAGTTCATTATTCGAAGACGTACAAATGTTCTAGTAAATGTACCTTTGTTATATTTGTGTTTCTTAATACTGATATGGGTGAATATTAGGCAGAGCAGAATGAATTTATATTTTAGGAGTTAATACATGTAACATGTTACATATGTGATATATATATTAAAATTCGGGGCACCTGGGTGGCTCAGTTGGTTAAGCATCCGGCTTTGGCTCAGGTCGTGATCTCATAGTTAGTGAGTTCGAGCCCCGCATCGAGCTCTGTGCCGACAGCTCGGAGCCTGGAGCCTGCTTCGAATTCTGTGTCTCCCTCTCTCTCTGCCTCTCCCCTACTCACACTGTGTCTCTGTCTCTTGCTCGCAAAAATAAACGTTAAAAAGAATAGTACATAGTACATATGTATAGTATCTGGTACATTTGTGCTCCATGTTAGCTGTGGTTATTAGTAATATAAATACTGTAATTATTTTTTAAAGTAGAATTTCATGTGTCCCGTTGCTGACAATGTATCGCTGCTCTTTTAGAAGAATTCCGAAGACGAGTTTGTATTTCTTGAATTTCAGGGTTCATACCCAGGGCTGTGCCGTCAACTAGCAATTTCAGCCTGATGTTGACGAAAACTGCCCCCAACCCCAAGTGGGCTATTCTAAGTGTACTGGTTCTCTTTATAACTATCTGGCCGTGTTTTATTAGGATAAAAAAAGAAGGCAATTTTGAATCCTGTAAATTTTCTTCTTCCACCAGAATCGAAAAACGAGACAAATACAGCCGGAGACGTCCTTATAACGACGATGCAGACATCGACTACATTAATGAAAGGAACGCTAAATTCAACAAGAAAGCAGAAAGATTCTATGGGAAGTATACGGCTGAAATTAAACAGAATTTGGAAAGAGGAACAGCGGTCTAATCCCTTCAGGAACTGTTAGGAACTGTTTTTAAAAGCTTGACAATGCTGGCAAATTGAAGTTCTCTTCAAAGTTTTATCAGGAAACCAGCAGTCATTCTACGATGCCTTCCTCATCAGCATTTGGAAATAAATGTTTTTCTTAAACATATACTTCCATGTATATTCCCCTATTTCTGTGCTTGGATAGAAGATGCATTTTAAGATGTAGTGTACTTGGTCTGTAAAAATCTACTTTGTATAAATACTAATTATTTTTCTATGTATTTTAAACGTATATGACTAATCTTTGAAGCGTTTGGGCCTCAGACGATCGGCAGCATACGTAAATGCAGTCATTGTTGCTTTGAATATTGTTAAGAATTTGACAAAATCTAGAGCTGGACTCGGCAACCTTTTGAGCTTGTAGACTCCGAAGCTAAGTACAGCGAGGAGGAAGGAAGGTGGCCATGGCTACTGGAGGGCTCTGTCTACCCACGGCTGCTTAGGACCAAGTTCGGGAAGCAGCAGAACTGTCTTCTATGAATATTGACATATACAGTTCCTTTTATAAAAAGCAAATATCCTGTGGAATAGAATCCCTACTAAACACTAAAACATTTAAAACAAGAAAGTGTATATATATATATATATGTATATATATACACACATATACATACTCGTGTGTACGTATATATATATATATATATATATGCTGAAGTCTGTGCTTTCGCTGTATAAACATTAAAAAATTTTTCATTTATGGGGAATTCAAGACAGTCAATAGAAGACAGAATAATACAATGAATCCCGTATACCCAGTGTCTCTCTTCAGGAATCCTCAACTAGCCAGCCTGTTTCCTCTTCACTTCTATCTACTTTCTCCTCCATGAGTCCCATGTGACTTTGAAGCAAATATTAGATGTATAATTTTGTCTGTAAATATTTTAGTACCTGAAAGATAAAGACTGTTATTATCACAACAATAGTTTTAAGAAAAGTCCAGAGAGACAGATTGGTATGGCTTTTTCTATGTGTTGAATAAAATGCTGAATACCTAATGGGGGGCATTCCAAATCTGAAAGAGAAAATTTCATAAATATATCAGCATTTGTTTTTAAAGACAATTTAATACCACTGGTGATCATTCCCTTCTAACATGTATGTAGCCGTTGGGATCCCTGGGTGGCTCAGTTGGTTAAGCGTTCAACTCTTGATTTTGGCTCAGGTCATGATCTCATGGTCATGGGATCAAGTCCTGCATCCGGCCCTGGGCTAAGCCTGCCTAAGATTCTCTGCCCTCCCCTGTGCGTGGGGGGCGCACATATGCTCTCTTAAAAAAAAAAAAATCATGTAGCACATTCTATTTTTGTACTCGTTTCTGCTTCTAGCATTTGTGCAGTTAATCAGGTCTGATCACAGGGCCTTGATATTGCCTCTGGGAATATATTGAATATGTTTCTACTTCCATTTAAACTATCTTGTTTAAGTTTTTGGTCCTGAATATTACAATAGCCAAAAAAAAAAAAAAAAAAAAGTCAAAACATTGTCAAATGTATTTAAAAGCATAGTTCACTATAAGCCAGCAAAGTTTATTCTAAGAATGCAAGAATAGCTTTGTAGACCTATTAGTTGCTTTTCCAATATCAATTACCTGTTCTTTGTTACCGACCAGAACCCTGATTTTTTTGGTGAATTTGTGGTGAGATTTCTAGCTAACCGTTAGCTTCTCCAGATGGAACTACTGACGGTCAAATGTTAGAGTTCTGGCTAATAAGACGTCATCTAACTTATTCTGAGAAACCTTTTGCTTTCTTGGTAAGGGAGTTGCCACTCCCTGCTTCCTCCTCCTTTCTTCCTGCTTGGAACGGAGACATGAGGCCTGGAGTTGTAGCAGCCATCTTGTGCCATGAGGTAACCCGCAGGAGCACAAAAGTGCTGGAATGTGGAGCAGAGCTTGAGTCCCTGGTGGCGTTGCCGAGTAGCCCTAGGTGCCTACATCTCGTCTTCCTGTTTCTCACCACTGAATAAATTGATGACCGATGCATGGTTCAATTTCCGGACACCTGTTGATGGATATTACATATACAAAAATCAATATGCATATATAAACATATAAATACCTAGGGATGGAGATGAGAGGCGATAGAATAACCATAAAAGTTAGATATTCAGACAGGAACTTAATGAGAAGGAACAAGACCTACTGAAGAAAATAAAATCCAATTGAAGGAGTGAACAGGAGACTTCTCCTTGCAACCCAGATGGAGTGACAAGAAACGGATTTACCTTGCCACTTGAAACAAATAAAAGGATAGTGGGTATGAAACAAGTTTTCAAAGTAGTGGGAATCAGGCAAGGAAGGCCAGTGGTCCCTAAGAGGACATAAGGGTAGCCTTATGATCACCCCAGCCCTACTGTCTTTAGATACTTCCAGGCTGTGGTGTGGGAAGGGAGAACCCCGGTGGAGCCCAGAGACTCCCTTGGTTGAGGAGATTGAGCTGGAAGTCTGGGGAGACCTCAGTGGCGAGAGCTCACAGTACCGAGTACGGGAGAGGAGGGAGCCACACACAGAACTCTGCCCCCTCAAGTGTGAGGCTGAGCACGATCCGCATGTGTGTGAGCTGATGATGGGGGAGAAAAAAGAACCACCTGAAAGGAGTGGTGGGAATGGTAACTGGCACTCACGTGTGGCCAGGAACAGTGTTTATCCACCAGCTGGAATGGAAAATTTCATAATTCAGGGAGTAGGAGACTAAGGAGGTTTTGTGTCCGTAGCGGAGAATAATTAGCTGTAGACTAACTGCTGCTTGGGTCTTGTCTAAAAAACAATCTTAAAAATCAAGACATGAAGGAATCAAATGGTTTCCAAATAATTTAAATGCGTTCAGAACAAGGATCAAGAACAACCAGTTATAGGGGTGCCTGGATGGCTCAGTTGGTTGAGTGTCTGACTCTTGATTTTGGCTCAGGATTGAGCCCCCCAAGGGCTCCATGCTGAGTGTGGAGGCTGCTTAAGATTCTCTCTCTCCCTCTGCCTCTCTCCTGCTTGTGCTCTCTCTCTCTCTAAAATAAATAAAAAATGAAAAAAATATTAAAAAAGAATAACTTGTTATAAAAAACATAGAAACTCCCAGTACCCCAAAATATCAAATTCACAATGTTTAGCATCTAATCAGAGAAACTAGAAAATTTGACTCAATGAATGAGGTGATATAGACGTTTGGATTAGAACACAGATCAAAGCAGTTATTATAACTACTACCGCACATGATAAAAAAAATTAAGTAGAGACATGAATAAAGATGAAAAGTACATGTCCAAGGTGAAAAATACACTGTGGGTTTTACCACAGATCAGACATCGCAGAAGAAGAGATTTGTGAACTTGAAGACAAAGCAGCAGGAACTGTCAAAAATGCGACGTAGAGTGAAAAGGTATTAAAAAGCATGAACGGGGCACCTGGGTGGCTCAGACGGTTGAGCATCTGACTTCGGCTCAGACCATGATCTCGTGGTTCAAGAGTTCGAGCCCCACATCGGGCTCACTGCCATCAACCTGTCAGCGCAGAGCCCGCTTCAGATCCTCTGTCCCCCTCTCTCTGCCTCTCCCCTATTGTGTTCTCCCAGAAGAAAAAAAAAACCTTAAAAAAGCGTGAACAGGGCATCAGTGAGTTGTGTGCCCTGTACATGGAATTTGGAGTTTCCAAAAGGTGGAAACACTGCCGCCCATGAAGACTCTGGATCTGAAGTTTGTCTCTCTTCGTTCAAATCTGAGTGAACACGAAAGGAGTTCTAAAAGACATGTTAGCACCGTGCTGAGGCTTTCCCCTCGACATGGTCACCAGGTTGCGAAAGGATTGAAAAGGGCCCGTGTCACCCGTGCTCACCTGTGGGACACATCTCCCCCTTTGGGGAATGCTCTGCTAGCAGACAGAGCCATGAGAAACTGGGAGATACTGGCAACATCTCACCTGGCTGAAACCTGTGTGTACACGTGTGTGTGTATATGTGTGTGTGATAGGTTGGGAGGGGCAGGTGTGTGTTTCTTCAGCTGGAAGTGGCCCCTTGGGGAGAGATGCGTCAAATACCCAACAATCTCAGAAATACAGTCTGGAATGTACGGAATCTTTCATACATCATTTATCACATACGTGTGATGGTTAAATGTAAAACCTGTAATCTGTGCCAGAAGTTTTACAAACTCCTGTCTTGACATTTCTCATTCTTTTAATACGACAGAGGCCCTGGAATAAGGGCTGGTCTAGACCTCTCTGGTTGCTTAGAGGCCGGTGTGCACAGGGACAGCCTGAAAGTCTAAAGGGGGCCGGGACGGAAAGCAGGGACAGTTAAACAGAGCCTCTGAGATCACAGCGGCTGTTTAGTGCGCCCCCTTGTGAGGTTTGAGGAGCATAGCTTCGAGTCAGTTGTGTATTAACAAAAAACTTTTCAAAAAGTTTATTTATTTATTTTGATCTGTTTCAGATTCTGTGCCTCCCTCTCTCTCTGACCCTCCCCCGTTCATGCCTTGTCTCTCTCGGTCTCAAAAATAAATGTGTGTGAGCTGGGTGGCTCAGTCGGTTAAGTGTCCGACTTCGGCTCAGGTCATGATCTCACGGTTTGTGAGTTCGAGCCCCGCGTCCGGCTCTGTGCTGACAGCTCAGAGCCTGGAGCCTGTTTCAGATTCTGTGTCTCCCTCTCTCTCTGACCCTCCCCCATTCATGCTTTGTCTATCTCTGTTTCAAAAATAAATAAATGTTTAAAAAAATAAAAAATAAATAAAAAGTTTATTTATTTATTTTGAGAGAGACAGAGACAGTGCAAGTGGGGGAGGGGCAGAGAGAGAGAGAGGGAGAGAAAGAGAATCCCAAGCAGGCTCCGAACTGCCAGCGCAGAGGCCGATGCCAGGCTTGGACCCACGAAGCTGGGAGATCATGACCTGAGCTGAAACCAAGAGTTGGACGCTTAACCGACAGCCACCCGGGCACCCCCAGTTGTGTGTTTTTTTAAACCCAAGAAGCAAGCGTTCTGTTTCTTCCTAGTTACGTCAATCCATAGTCACTGTAGAAAATTACTTCTTCTGATTGAGGGGTGTGTGTGTGTGAGTGTGTGTGTGTGTGTGATTTGATTGGTTCATTAAATCCCTAAGTATGGGAACCACAGGACAATCTTCAACTTCTTTTTAAAAAACTGATGTATAACTTACATACAGCAAAGTGCACAATCTTAAGTGCATATATATACACGAGGCTTTTTATATTTACAAACGTTGTGCAGCCACCAACCATGTTGAGCCATAGAGGGGTCCCTCATTCATCATACATCCCCCAAGGGTAACAATTATTCTGACTCTCTCACTTCAGATTAGTTTTCCAGCTTTGGATCTTCCTATAAATGGCATCATACAGCAGCTACTCTTTTAGGTCTGACTTTCCTCAGCCAGCATCGTGTCTAGAGCAAGATCTCTCCAGATTGTGTGCGGGGCCTAGCTTAAACTTTACCTTGCTTTCCAACTTCAACATCATCTAATGCTATGAGGGAGGGGATGAGGGGAGAATAAGTTCGAAAGAGATCCTCTGCCGTAATCAAGTAGACACACTGAGGGGCTTAAACAACACTTACCGTCTCACTGTTCTGGAGGCTGGATGTCTGCGATCAAAGGGCCGGCCGGGTTGGCTCCTGCTGAAGGCTCTGAAGGAGAATCTGTTCCAGGCCTCTTCTCTAGCTTTGGGCGCCTTCCTGGCAATCTTTGACATTTCTTGGCATGTAGAAGCATCACCCGGATCTCTGCCTTCCTAGTCACGTGGTGTTTTCCTGCTTAACATTTCTGTCTCCAAATTTCCCCATTTTATGAGGATACCACTTATATTGAATTAGAGTCTACCCTAATGACCTCATTTTAACTTGATTAGTTCTGTAAACGCCCTGTTTCCAAATGAGGTTCCCCGTCCGAGGGGTAGAGGTTAGGACTTCAACACATGAACACGTATTAGAGAAAAGGAACCAACATACACGCTTTATGTATGTATGTATGTATGTATGTATATATGTATGTATGTATGTGTGTGTATATAATCTACATATATATGTGCGTGTATGTGATCTACATATAAATCTTTTGCTTGCAAGCTGGAGACACAGGACAGCCAGTGGTGTAATTCAGTCTGAGTCCGTAGGCCTGAGAACTAGGGGAGCCGTGGTGTAAATCCCAGTTCAAGGGCAGGGAAGACTAATGTGCAGGTTCAATAGGCAGGGAGGAAGAGGATGAATCCTCCCTTTCTGTACTTTGGGTTCTATTCAGGCCCTCAGTGGATTGCAAGATGCCTCCCACAAGGGGGCGGGCAATGTACTTCACTGAGCCCACTGATCCAAACGCTAATCTCATCTAGAAACACCCTTCCAGACACGCCCAGAGATAATGTTTGATCTGGGCCTCCTGTGGCCCAGTCAAATTCACCATACAATTAACCATCCCAGTGCATAATGCACTCCATGGCAGGGAGGGCCCATGTTTTCTTTCCTTGAACTTGGGTGGGCCTCTGTAACTGTGATGAAAGTGATCCTGGCTCTTCCTTAGATGTTTGGTATGGAATCCAGCCGCCATGTTGTGAAGAACATGAAATAGGCCGTATGAAGGTCTCAGTCACTAGCCAGAATCAACTGCCAGATGTTTGAGTGATATTTGATATTTCATTCCTCACCTTTGAGTCTTGCCATGGAGGCACCAAATTTGTGTAGCAGAGTCAAACCATCCCTCCTGTGTCTTACCCAAATTTTTGACCCACGGAAGCTATGTGGGGTAATGAATTATGGTTATTGTTTTAAGCCGCTAAATTTTGGGATGATTTGTTACACAGCATAGATAACTAATATATGCCGCATACCTCACAGGGTTCTTGTGAAGTTTAAATGAATTCATAGTTGGAATTAACCTAGTATAATGCTTGGCACATAGCAACTCAAGAGAACTAACATTAGTAGATACATAAAAAAGTTGTAATTTTTTTTTTTTAAGTAATCTCTACACCCAATGTGGGGCTTGAACTCACAACCCTGAGATCAAAAGTCACCTGCTCCATTGACTGAGCCAGTCAGATGCCCTGAAAAGTTGTAATTTTAAAGTATGCAGTAAGCTGTTCTACGTACTATGTGTAATTAGAAGAAAAGGGGATTCCTTTTTTTAACATTTTTAAAAATCTTTATTTATTTATTTAAAAAAATTTTTTTTCAACGTTTTTTATTTATTTTTGAGACAGAGAGAGACAGAGCATGAACGGGGGAGGGGCAGAGAGAGAGGGAGACACAGAATCGGAAACAGGCTCCAGGCTCCAAGCCATCAGCCCAGAGCCCGACGCGGGGCTCGAACTCATGGACCACGAGATCGTGACCTGGCTGAAGTCGGACGCTTAACCAACTGCGCCACCCAAGCGCCCCAAATCTTTATTTATTTTTGAGAGAGAAAGAGACAGAGCATGAGCAGGGGAGAAACAGAGAGAGAAGGAGACACAGAATCCGAAACAGGCTCCAGGCTCTGAGCTGTCAGCACAGAGCCCGACGCGGGGCTCGAACCCACGAACTGCGAGATCATGACCTGAGCTGAAGTTGGACGCTCAACCAACTGAGCCACCCAGGCGCCCCGAAAAAGGGATTCTAAAAGCCATTTAGAATTTAAACTTTTCATTAATTCTATTTGCACTTTTGCTCAAGTAGACCTATTTTTTTTTTTCCTGCCAGACATATGTAGTGATGGGACCTTAGTGGCTGAGAAAATAGAATCATCTTTTCACTTATCGTGGATACAGGCAATCAGTAGCGTGTGAGTTAATCTGGTTTTAATTATCCTTTGTAAAAAGAATTTCGGTTTCATAATGTAGCCTCACTAAAGTTTTCAGAAAAATTAGCCTATACAAATATGCTTAAATTTATGACTCTCTGTGTATAAATATATATGCATATATATATATGTGTATATATATATGCATATATATATATGTGTGTGTGTATATACATATATATATATGTTTATTTATTTATTTTTAGAGAGAGTGTGGGCAAGGGAGGGGCAGAGAGAGAGGAAGAGAGAATTTTTAAGCAGGTTCCACATTGCCAGCACAGAGCTCAGTGCGGGGCTCAAACTCATGAACCGCAAGATCATGACCTGAGCTGAAATTAAGAGCTGGATGCTCAACTGACTGAGCCACCCTGACACCCCTATGTCTCTCTCTCTTTTTTAAAGAAGATATACAAAGAGCCAGAAAGCACATGAAAAGATGCTTAAGACCATTAGCCCTCAGGGAAACGCAAAGTGAAAGGATAACCAGATATCACTTCACACTCACTAGGATACCTCTAACCAGAGAGACAGATAATAACAAACGTAGGCGAGGATGGGGAGAAATTGTAACCCTTCACACACTGCTGGTGAGAATATGAAATGATGCAGTCGGTGGCTTTGGGAACGGGTCTGGCAGTTCCTCAAAACGTTAGGAAAAAAAGCTACCGTATGACCCCGCAATTCCACTGGTGGGTATATACCCAGGAGAAATGAAGGCACATCGCCACACAAAAGCTTTAAGAAAACGTTCATAGCGGCGTTCTTTGTAAGAGCCAGAGAGTGGGAGCAATTCACACGTTCATCAACACAATGAATGGACAAGTAAAATGTGGTATATCCATATAATAGAATATTAGTCAGCAGTGAAAAAGGGATAGGGGCTACACGAATGCCACAATATGGATGAACCTTGACAACATTTTGTTGAGTGACAGAAGTTAGATGCGGAAGACCACAACATTGTATGATCCCATTTAGATGATATGTCCAGAGGAGGCAAATCCATAGCGACAGAAAGTGGATTAGTGGTTGTCAGGGCTGGGTGGGATGGGGGAGGGAGTGATGGAGAATGACTCTTAATGGGTATGAGGTTTCCTTTTGGGGTGATGAAAATGTTCTAAAGTTATATTGTGGTGATGGCTGCCCAACCCTGTGAATACGCTAAAAACCACTGAACTGTGTAGTGTAAAAAGCGAATTTTGTGGTATGAGAATTATATCTCAGTAAAGCTGTTACGGTTTCTGTTTGTAACCATCTCATGAGAAGGCTGCCATACCTGTTTGAGAGGCAGGCTTCACAAACTTCACTTGGGTGCGACTTCCAGGAGTCCCCTTGAGAAGACAAAGAGCCAAAACAGATTCCCATGAGGCATGTGTGATTATCCATTGAGAGAAATATCGATCACACTGTCCACTAGGCAAGGTATATTGAGCACCTATTATATGCTAGGAAATGTTCTGGAAATGTGATCACATCAATGAACAAAAATCAAGGGTTGATTTTAGTTAAGCTAAAGTTTGTTTCTCAAATCGATAGCTAAACTAATAGCTCCAGGGTGAGTAGAAACAGGTATTGGTTGACTGATATTAGCAAGGATTTGTGACTTCCCCTCCGACTATTCTGGAAAGACCAGCCAACTTAAAGAAAAAAGAAGAGGGAGATGTGAAGATACAGCCTTTTTTTTCTTTTCTAGAATAAGAGAAAAGGAGAGAGATTGAGAATGAGTGGGGGAGAGGAGCAGAGGGGGAGAGAGAGAGAATCTCAAGCAGGCTCCGTGATTAGCATGGAGCCTGATGTGGGGCTCGATCCCACAACCCTGGCATCATGACCTGAGCCAAAATCAAGAATCAGATACTCCACTGACTGAGCCACCAGGTACCCTAGATGATAGAGCTTTTGTAAGTTTTTTGGCCATACTTTAGAAAATCAATAGACTTAGGAGAGGCTTTGGCTGTGAATAATAGAAATCCCAACTAATACTGGCTTGAACAAAGAGGAGATTGCTTTTCTCACAAAAATGTGGAGGTGGGCGATTGCTCAATGGCTTGATATGCTCATCAAGGACCTAGGATTAATCCTTCTTTCTGCTTAGGCATCCTCAGCATATTGGCCTTTTGTCTTTGTGCTTGTTGCCTGTGGTCCCCAGACGATCCCCAGCACAATGTCCCCATTCCAGTGTCCAGGGAGGGGGAGGGAGGCAAGGTCAAAGAATGTTTCTTTTCTGGAGGCTTCATTTATTCTGGAAAGCTTTCCCGGTGTATCGTTGACTAGGGCACGATCATGATCAATATTGGCACCCTGGGTTGGCAGGAGCTTGCTGATTAAGGCTGGATTCAGTTTTGTCTGGCTTTGGGCTGGCTCCGTGAACCTCATTCTGGGGCCCATTAGGACAAGGGACTATGCCAACGGCACAAGCACATCACAAGCCCCTGCTTGAATCACACGACGAAACGTCCCATTGGTCAAAGCAAGTCACATGGCCAAGCCCAAAGTCAGAGCGCAGGGAAATCCACTCAGTCCACTACGGAATCGTGGTGAGGGTTGAGGTGTAATTCTACCACAGGGGAGGGAAGGCCACACGTGTTTTTCCCTAGACCACTCAGTAGGGTGTGGATGGCCATGGGTGACTTCGAGCAAGCCCGATGCACGAAGTCTTCTGGGGTAGTGGTGGAGAGCATGATCTTTGCAGAAGAACTTCTAGGATCAAATGCCAGCTTGTCTCCCTACTGTTTGACCCCGGGGCAATCAGTTTCCTGTCTCAGATTCCTGGTCCCCACAATAAAGGTCCTAATCTCACTTGCCTTGTTGGGTTGTTGTGTTGATTACAGCTCCTTCTAAGGCTGCCTAGCACCCAGGAGGACCCCATTAGCGTTGGCTCTGGTCCTCTGGGGCCAGAGGAGAGGAGGGACTCGATGCCCCTGCTGTCCCCGGCAGCTGCGACCTTCGAGTCTGGTCCCAAAGAAGGCAGGGACTGCGTCCGTGTTGTTACCTCTGTGTCAGCCAGGGCGTCCGTCTCGCTCTGCGCCTTTCGCATTCTTCCCGAACAGCTCACCCGCTCAAGTACGACAATTGCTTTTTCATTAGTAGCCACAGAATTCACATCAGTAGCTCTTGACCACGGAGCCTTGCAGTTAACGGTGGCCTCGTTCAAAGGAACACGAAGCCGAACCATTTGCTCCAGCTTGTGAGGCTGCAACCAGCCACTCGAGTAAAGAATGCCACCGCATTACCTGCTGTCCGGCCAGGCGGCAGGGAAAAAGCCTGTCTCGCCAGATGCTCCACGTGCGGGGCTCCAGCGTTCTCAGGGGTTCCAAGTGTGTACATTCCAGAGAATTCTCAATCAAAGCGCAACCCCAGGCAGACACATTTTCACACTCGCATGCCCACAGCATGTGTGGAAAAAGAAGGGGAGATCCGTGTAGATCTAAGTCAAACTAATTAGCTGTCAGCTGCATCACATCTGGAGATCAAATGTAAACTGTTGGCACCAAAGACTGTTCTGGTCCCTGTCATTTCCGTACTCCTGGTGCCACGCCATCCTTTGTAGCACAGCCCTAATATGTTTCTCCACGCTGACAAGACCCCAGCAGCTCGCCAAGCCTGGAATCCCAAGTCATCTGCCGTTGGCGACCGCAGTTCCCTTTATTTTGTGCCAGGTGGGGTCAGAGACGCAGGTCTTTTGCTCGCATGGCTGGGTGGGAGTGGGTCATTGCCTTTTGGGTATGTTGGCGTGCAAATATCTACACAGTTGTCCATTACCAGGGCCCTTTACCATCGCTACTGTTCTGTGCGTGCAAAGATCACAAAGTCCAGGGTCGGAAACAGGCTCATTTTGGCCCATCTCCTGCCGAGTTTTATCACTTGCACCGGGTCGACGTGGTTCATCAAGTAGCGGATTGGAAGGCTGGGGTGTGGATTGTGCCCTTCAGGAAAAGTGTGTGCATCTGGAAATGAGAGAGTGGCCAGAGAACAGAGCCAGCGGCGGCTTTATTCTATTTAGATATTTAAAGTGTTTTTCCCTGGTGGAAAATAATCTGTTTCTGGTTTAAGTTGATTTAAAATTGCCGCCATGTTGCTTTAAGTAATGTGACACCTTATGTCTTTAAAGAAGCTTGGAATATGGCTGTGGAATGCCAGTATACAAATGACAGATTGACTTCATGAATCTGACTCTTCTCCACAACAAAAGATTAATTTTTAGTACACTTCGAAATCAAAGGAAGAGATGGCATGGGGTGCTTCTAATAACTATCCACTAGGTGGCAGTATGCCTTCAGGATTTTGACACCTAGCGCAGCATTGCCTTGGGAGGTTTGTTAGATCCGTGAATTCTTTGGTTCCGCCCCAGAGCTTCTGCATCAGAAACTCTGGGACTGGAGCTTAGTAATCTGCGTTTTAACAAAGCCCTCTGGGTGATTATGTTGCACTCTCAAGCTTGAGATCTTTCTGCAATCTGAAAATGCCAGCGTTATAGGCAACAAGGTGTGGTGGGCTTTAGACTCATGTGCTGTTACTGAAAGGCACTAAAAGGTACCGTGTCTTAGGGATCTTTTGTACTGGACTTTGCCAGTGTCTAAAATGTCTCCCGCTGATCATGACTTAAAGTATGAAAAGCCCCAACCAGGAAATAAGTAAGCCCCTAGATCCAACGTATTAACCATTATAATCCATAAACACCTAAGAACTTTTAGATTCTTGGGCCAAATTCGGCCCCTCAACTGTTCTTGTAAGTAAAGTTTTATTGGGACACAGCCACACTCATTGGCATATGGTCTGTGGCTGCTTTCACACCGCAAAGGTAGAGTTGAGTAGTTGTGATGCAGACTATACGGCCTGCAAAGGCGAAAATATTTACTATCTGGTCTTTACATGAGGAGTTGTCTAGCAAGACCTTGAGGGATTGGGTCTCCAGCCCCAGGACAGTTAAGGGACCCAAGGTGGGAGACCTTGAGTAGTGATATGGCCAAGAGTGTGGGGGATAGGGGGAGGGCAGAAAGGACAGTATGGGTAAGGTACCGAGAGAGGCACTGAGATGTTTCTGGACCACTCCGTAATATGCTAATGCCCACAAATGCAATACTAACCACCAAATCTACTAGCTAGAATAACCTTTACTCAACTGTAAGTAACAAGTGTTTATTCATCTGTAATCAACTAAGATGCTTCTTAAAAATTTTTTTTAAAAAATCTTTAGTTGTTTTTGAGAGAAAGAGAGAGAGAGAGCTAGCAGGGGAGGAAGAGAGAGAGAGAGAGAGAGAGAGAGAGAGAGAGAGACAGAATCCAAAGCAGGCTCCAGGCTCTGAGCTGTCAGCACAGAGCCCAACACGAGTCTTGAACTCATGAACCGCGAGATCAGGACCTGAGCTGAAGTTGGATGCTTACCCCCACTGAGCTACCCAGGCTCCCCCAACTAAGCTGCTTCTTGTTGGGACTTTTCATCCACTTACTTTTTAAGGCCTAGAGGTGAATGTGCAGATTAAAAGGGCAATGAAAAAGAAGATGCTTGCTGATAAAGCAGAAAGGACCATATTTGACAGTCCTCGTTCCACGTATTTCCATCCTTCGTACCAGCTAGCTATTGTGCCGGAATTTCCTGAGCGATATTTTCCATGTATTTTAAGCCTGTTTCATCCTGGGCAATTTTCATAACAATTTTCATTCATCCATTGGATTTCCGCAGCAGCCCTGACAAATATACCTCAATCCTTCCATTCATCTGACGGAGGAAACAGCTCGGAGAAGGCCGGCAACTCTTAGGTTGAACGCTGGACCCTGAGTTTGATCCCCCCTGAACTAAGCCCGGCATGAGTCAGAGCTGGGTCCACTGCTTCATGCTCCCTTTTCTTGAATGTCTTTGTAATCGTGCTATTCTGGGGATTCTTTTTATAAACCGGCTGCTAGGCCTTGCAGTCTTATTTAAGTTATTATATTATTATCCTTCCTAGTAGGACCCTAATTAATTAATCATCTAGAAATGGTTCCCTGTTTAGTCCATTAAGTGATATCGAGGTCTTTACCAAGAGGAGCCAGAAGCCTTGTCTGAGGCGTGGCGGTCCCGGGCCGTGGCTCTGACTGAACATCTGAGAGACACAGGGCAGACGATCAAAGGCGAGAGGCCGATATTCAGAACAGATGTACCTGCGACTTGCCATCTTTGGGAGACGGGAAGGAAATCAGACAAAAACAAGCTTCGTGGGTCAGGGTAATTTGTTAGAGCCTGCTCTGAGTCTTAACCTTTAATGTTGGCCTGTGGAAGAACAAATTACCCCAGCCCAGGAGTGGGCTCAAAATCCCCATCCCGAGACTGATTTGGGCAGCTGGAAAAGGTCCCTTTGGTGAACAGAGGATTGTACAAGGGCATCTGGAAATAAATGAGCAGGGAGCACATGGCTGTTTTATTCCTTGGAATTTTGTTTGTTGTCTCGCGAAGTGTTGACAGGTGTACAAATTAGAAATAATAGGAAAAGTGTGAGTGAATGTTCTCGGGGAAGAAACACTTTCCCTGAAGGTCTCAACACCCCCCAGCCTCATTTTGTGCAGGAGGTGCTGAAGGCAGAGTAGGGTCCTTGAGTAGGTGGCTTAAGATGTTGACTTTTGGACCCTTTTTATGGCCTAAAATCTTCCCCTCTCCTTCCCAATCAAGGGTGGAAAACAGAGCGTTTAAAACCACGTTGCCTGGAGGGAAGGCAGGTTCAAAGGACACATTCTCCGGGGATTTGTTTACCTGTTGAATTGACCTCTTGGAAGGGTCTGGAAAACTTGTCCCCAACAGGTGACCTCCAGCTTGTGTGGCGAAGGGTGAACACGGAAGCTGATGGCCTTGAGTGGCTGCGAGCTGCGGGGTTATCTACTGGATGGGCAGGTTCCTGGGTGAGGGAGGCACGAGAGAGCAGCAGGCCCGAAGCAGGTGTAACAGAGGGTGGAAAAAAAGGGAGGGGGGCGAAGGAAGATGGCAAAACTTAAAAAAGATAGAGAGGGTGTAAGAAGGGCCTAAAGGTCCATGATCCGGACACAGAGAGAACTTCCCATGCAGGGGCCCCGCGAGTGGGTGGTGTGGTTGAGTGCTCGACCACACGTCTTCTCCACTTGGCCTGCAGCTGACGCTTCTCTTACCCTGTGTCTGCGCTCCCGTCATCTGTCCCGAGCCCGTCAGAGCGAGGGTCCCTCACGGCACTGCCTTCAAACGGGCAGGACTTTGCTGCCCGCCTGGGCCCCGCCCGGGAGAGCTCGGACTTGCCGCATCCTGTGTGCGTGCTGCTCCTTGGCACCGTTCTGGAAGCCTCTGGAACATGCAGAGAGCCGGCCGGGGTCCTTGGGGGCTCAGACTGGAGCTGAGGCCCTCGCATTCCTGCCGCCTGCCAGAGCCGTCTCCAAATGCCTGTCAGATCGTGAAGGCGAGGCATTGCATGTAACAGCTGCAGAAATCAGGCTGGGTCAGAAGAGCTTAGCTCGCAGATAGGAGAAGATTGCTTCGGAAAGAAACAAGCTGCAAATAACCTGTCATGGCCAGAGCCGGGCCCTGCTGGCTTCGCTCTGAGTTTGGTGAAATGTCTCAAGATATATTTCCAAAGGCCCAGATCTGGCCAAACCTGAAATGTCCCTTGCCAAACGCTTTCCTTTCCTCCGTTTTTAAAGTCAAGCGTGTTTTGAAGCAATCTCCTTTGCTGTCTCCGAGTCATTTACTCTTGACACATCACGAGGCTGTCTGGTGAGCGAGGGCTGTTTACATGAGCAGCTATTAGGAATCAGAGGCCAAAGCAGGAAAGATGTGGTCCATCCTATTAGCATGTCCCCTCTGTAGAAAGAAATACATATTCCCCCCTAAGATATATTCCTCCAGAAATACATATTCCTCCATACTCCTCCACTGAGGAAGAACGTTCTGGAAACAAGCCATTCGGTTTGGGCGCCCTCATGGATGAGTATTCCTCAGTCCGTCCTGGGGCACCTTAGTGACCCAAAAGACCCTCTCTGGTGCCCCAAAGCTTTCTCACTTGGCTCTTCTCTTGGTTTCTAGAAATGTCCCAGAACCCAAACCACAGATTCCCAGAAGCCTATCATGCAGTGAGCAGCTGGATCCCGGTTTCACATCAGCCGGGGTCTCTCCCTCCTCCCAGAAATTCTTTCAACGTGGCCCCTCAGGGCTTGGGGTGGGGGGAGCTTTGTGAGTGGCTTCCACTGGGCTGACCCAAAGCCCCAAGTTCTGTAGTTACCTCCGGAGCCCCGGGTCCACCAGGACCCAGAAATAGGATCCTGAAGCCTTCGGCTCCTGGTTTCCGGCGTGCCCCCTGGGATCCCTGCCTTGCTTTCCCCCTCATTCCGAATCTGTGGCGGAGGAAGTGTTCGCTGCTCTGCTCACCGGGATGGCTTGGAGTCTGGGCTGCACTTGGGGTCAGTGCTGCCCGGTTTGCTCCTTAATAGCAAGGCAGAGCTGGAGACGGTGAAAAGCAGCATTTCCGACACCCCTCTCCCCCGCCCCCCTGCTTCCTTTTGGCCTCACACTGGGAAAATCTGCAACAATGCCTTCTGAGTCAGGTCCACTGGGTGCTGGTGACAAACCACTTTGGCCGTGTCTGGTGGGTTACGGTCACCAGAGCCCTTTGATAGGATTATAGTGGTGGCTCTGTGCTGTCGCTGTCTCCCTGCCTCTGTCCCTCTCGGCCCCTGCTTTTTCCTCTCAACACAGAAAGAGCTGGAACCAAGCTGGAATGGGCAGCCTCTATCCTCAGTGCCCATGTGCTGGTGTTTCTTGGCAACGGGGACACAGAGGTGCCCTGGCCGGTGCCAAACAGATGAATGGGTAATTAAACGGAGTGTTTCTTTACTGATGCTCAGTTCTCTGGTTCCAAATTTATTACTTAATTAAAGGGCATTCACAGCCTGCCAAGAGATGCTAGATCTTTCTTTCCTTGTGCCAACGGATCGTTCGTATAACACTCCCTTTTGCCCTTAATTTCTCTGTCTCTGACACACACACACACACACACACACACGCACACGCACACGCACACACACACACACACACACACACAGAGTCAGATCAAATAAGACCTTTTGCTTCTGGTAATATGAGATTACTCCCTGGTTAAGAGTGCAATAGTTTTTGCCTCAGCGCAAGGCAAGAGGACTGGTGTAGCAATTGCTTTCAGTGGCCATTTGATGGGCTTGAGGTTGGGGTCCAGGGGGAGAGGAATCAAGGGTCTGTGGCTCAGACCACACTGTGGTTGGCAGGGCCGGTGGAGATAAGAAGAACCCCACCTTCCTGGTGGTGGCCTCCTGATGGGCACTGCCCCCTGGCTTGCCTCCTGTGGCTGCCTCAGCTGTCCCCCTCCTCGCCCCCTCCTTCCTCACGCGTTGCCCCATCGGAGATGAGTCCCAGTGCTTTGGAACACAGCAAACTATTGTTCCAAAGACAGTTTTGAAAAAGATTGGGAAATGCAGGGGCTGTCACTTCCCTGCGTCCCCAAGTTAGAATTCAGTGCGTGAGTTGAGGGTGCCGTGGCCATCTTGCAGACCGAGGTAGAACCGACAAGAAGGAACAAGACAGAAAAATGAAAAGGCTGGGATCAGGCACCCCGAAAAGAAGATGAACAGAGGCGGCTCCTTCCTTAAACCTCCTGTGACAGATTTAGAGCTTCAGTAGTGGCCCACCCGGGGTTCTCAAACAGCGACTGCCTCATCATTGTGGCCATTAAGCAGAGCGCAAATGACCCGCCAGGGCCTTCGACCCGTCACGCGGCTGTCACCAGCGTGGTTTATGGCTTCTGAGCACCAGGTCCCTGATGGGCAACACTATCCCTTTCTTCCCTCGCCAGTGAAGCTGGACTTTGGAGCTCGTAAATTCAGCAGCGTTTCCCAGGGGCTGGCTGACGGCCTGGAGGTGCGGGTGACGATTTACGGCCGAGTTCCCGGGAGCCACAGGTCACCGGTGGAGGCCCCGGAGGATGCCGAGTTGGCCAACACGGCAGGAGGTGCCCACGCTGGTGGCTCAGAAAGAGTGGCACTTTGTCGGCATGAGTGGGGACGTGTGATTCCCTAACGAGCCCAGGGGCAGCTGACTTCTGCCGAGGTGCTGGGCTTTCGATGCACTGTCTGCTTTCCTGCCCTCAACGCTTCCGCTCAGGGGCCCGGAGCAGGCTTCAGATCTCAGCCTGGCCCCCTGGCCCATTCTCCCCAGGAGCATGGAGCAGGCTCTGCTCACGCCAGGCCCTTTCCCTGTTGTTCCAGCCCCTGGCGTGCCTCCACTCTCCCATGGGCTGGCTTTGGCCAGCTAGAGTCACCAGTTAGATGAGTCGTATCCACAAAGAGAGGGGTACTTAGCGTTCCTGAAGGGCGGGTCACAGGGCAGGGGCAGAGCCACGGTCTCCTGTCCACCCAGATTCCCCCTGCTCTGTACGGACATCTCCAGTGACCCCTGACTGGTCCCTGCCTCAGTCCTCTGAATCTTCAACCTTGACCATATTCATCTTCGATAACCAGGCAATTGGGCTCAAAGCCTTGTTCTGTCACTTACCGGCTGTGTGATCTTGGACATGTTAGTTAACCGCGCTGGGCCTCAGTTTCTCATCTGTAAAGTGGGGGCTTTTACCGATTGCCTGTATCATAGGGTTGTTGGGAGGATGACAGGAGATAACCCACGTATGTGTCCGGCCACAGTAAATGGTCGCTAAATGTTACCTTTTATTGGTATTAGTGTCATCATCATGCTTACTCATCAAACACACACCTTCTGGGCTCCGTCGCACTTTGTGTGTGTGTGTATGTGTGTGTGTGTGTGTGTGTGTGTGTGTGTGGCTCATTCCCGGAAGCCCCTTGCAGACTGGCTCCCACCTCTGTATCCTCTCGACAGGTATCCCATCAGGGGGAGCCTACGGCTGAGAGGCACAGGCCGGGTTTCAGGGTGGGTTGATCTGGGTTTCTCGGGGGATTTAAGGCCCCCTAGCAAATGTTTTTTCTGATCGTCTTTCAGGTCATTCACAGGCGGGAGGGGCGTGGTGACCTAAAAGGCTTCCCTCCAGCCCTGGTGTCCTCCCCAGTGCCAGCCGCCCACGGTTGTCACGCTGCCCGCTCCCCACCTCCATGACTTTGCCCGCGGGACCCTGCCCTGCCTCCGCCCCCTGTTTGCTCCCCAGGCCAGGGGGTGCCCGCTGGGCCGGGTGCACCAAGCTCTCCTGCCAGGGCGGGGTGGCTGGCCTGTGCTTCCTGCCCGCCTTGCACCCATGCTGTTTGTGTAGACATAGGAGGATCGAGTTTTGGTTTCAAGGTGTGACCCAGCCGGGCACATCCATCAGGCTCTGCTGTCATCGTCTTTTCTTTTTGTCCCCTTCTCATTTCCGCTTCAGGCTCTGGAGGGGAAATTGCAATTGTGAAAGGGCCACCTGTCAAGATAAAAATCACACCGCTCCATAATGCTGTTGTGCCACCCCGGATAGCCCAGGGATGTGCCGGGAGGGGGGTGCAGCACCAAGGCCACTGCCCAGGGAGCGGAGGAGCTGCCTTAGCCACACCCCCTGCGGCGGTGCTACCTCGTCACTCTGTGCCTCGATTTCCTCCTCCGTGTAATGGGCTGCAAGGGAGGGTTCAGCGAGTCCATTTGTGCAAAGTGTCTGGAACAGTGCGAGTGCCTGGCCCAGAGTCAGCTTTCCACACGTGATGGTTATTTTATCAGGAATCAGGAAGAGGGTAGATTTGGGGGGGGGGGGAATCCAGCGTCCACTGGAATTTTGGGTGGGAACACTGGCCATCTGGGATGGATATATTCAAATCCAGCTGTCCACCAGAATCACTCAGGGAACTTTAAAAATTCACCGCACCCACGCCGAGTGTCCACCGTTTCATTCATCGGCTTGGCCTTGGGGGTCGGCTTGTCTGGGTTCCACTCTGGGCGCCACCACTTAGAGGCTGATCACTGGATAAGTCGTCTGACCTCACCTCACCGGCCACAGCTCTGTTCCCTGCTAACTTCGCTTTGTTCCCCAGCCAGGCCAGACGCTGGCGAATGATTACAAGCATCAGATCGTCCTCCGGGTTCGTGTTCCGCAAGCCGGGTCTGTCCCTGAGTGACAGGAGGGCCAGCCCCCCAGTCCGGAGTAGGCGGGGGCGCGGTGGGCCGGGGCCCGGCCTGCGTCGCGCGGTGTGTGGCCCGATGCAGGGAAGGTGGTTCCCGGGGCCCCACCTGTGGGGTGGGATGTGAGAGTGTGTGTGAGTGTGCACGTGTGAGGGTGTGAGAGGAAGGTTGGGGATTCAGCCAGGGCCTGAAGTCAGGGGAGACAAAAAGGCCCCTGTGTGGATTTTGTCTGCGATTTCCACAGGCCCCGGCGTTGTCCCCTTGGCCCCTTGCCGGGTCACGCCCGGGGTTCTGGCGGCAGGGCTCCCTTTCGTCCCTTCCCCTGCCCCTTGTCCCGAGCGCTGGGCATAGAGGCTCCCAGGCCGAGCTCTCAGGGTCACCCCCGTCTTGCCTCCTTCCAGGGCTGAAGGCTTATATCTGCTCTCAGAGGCAGGGGCCCCTCCCGGCCAGCCTGTCCCCTCTGCCCTTACCCTACGCCTGAGGAGCAAGGGTTCGTCCTGGCGAGTGGGTGAAGGGCCCAGATCATTTTTGCAAGTGGACCGGGAGGTGGCTGGGGCGAGGGTGGTTCTTTCTGGAACTCTTGGGGAAGCCGCTCCGAAGTCAATCCAGAAAAGGCAGGTGTCCTCCATGAGGTCAGCCCGCTGGGGTGGAGCCGGGAGAGAAGGGGGGGGGGGCTCAGGACTCGAGGGGCCTGCAGGGAGGGTCTGGCCGAAGGGGGACAGCCAAGTCCCCCCGCCTTCGGGCTTTCAACGACTGGCGAAGTCTACCTGTCTCAATCTTGGGACCACCTGGTGGGGGGACAAAAGTTTTATTTTGTCCGTTGAGGATATTAAAACTAGGGCCCAAAATAGACCGCCACTGTATCACACAAGGAAGGACAGTTAAGAAAAGGGAAGTGACATAGTCTCAGTGTTTTCCAAGAAAAGATACTTAGTAACTTTACTAGAACATGGTTTGCCTTGGACCAGAGGGAGCCCGAGAGGATGGAGAGTGGGAAGGCAGCGTTCCGGGGCCCTGGGGTTGGGAGCCGCTGGTGGGGTGAGTGTGGAGACGGGCCAGGACCACCAGCCCTGGGTGGTGGGACCTGGTGGGAAGCAGGGAGTCCAGTTCTGGGGAGGGCTCTGGGAGGTGGGGGGAAGCCAGGGGGCATGATACCTGAAACCACCTCAGAAGATGCTTCCTCCGCTCCAGTCCTGGCGCCATGACTTACTAGCTGTGTGACTCAGAGAAGTTACTCAACTTCTCTGGGCCTCCCTTTTGCACTGTACATAGTGACAGTATCCTCAGAATAATCCCCGAGGCACAAAATTCGGTCTGTGGTATCACCATCATCATCATTATCATTAAGAGGCCTGCTCCCATTTTGGGGGAAGAATCTCATGCGCAGAAGACATCGGACTTTCTCTCTCCGAGGCTTTGGAGGTCAGAGCCAAGCTCACCCGAGCGCTTGCTGTGAGCCAGGCCCCATCGCAGATGATTTTCAATATTACCTCGCAGGGGGGGTTATCAGGCCCATTTTACAGGTGAGGAAACTGAGGCTCAGAGGTCGCATGGCTAGGGTGATGCAGAGCTGAGAGAAGGCCTGGGTTGGTCCGGCTCCAAGGCCCTGGTGTCATTTTGTCACAGGTGGAGTGGACTTTAATCTTCCCGATCACTGCCGTCCTGTGCGGTGTTCTCTGGGCAGCACCCCCCACAGTGCTTGGCATCGGGTGGGCACTCGGCGAGTCTGCGGTGGGTGAACGACCGGGGGTAATGGGCTAGCTGCCAAGGCTGCTATGCGTGTGTTAGGGACCCTTTGGGCTTCTACCCCCGAGCTCTGTGAGTCTGTGGCCAGCCACCCAGGGGATGAGGGCGCTTCTGAGAGTGTGTGCACAGCTCGAAGCCCACGCACTTAGTACTCAGAGGTGCTGGTGTGTCCCTCCCTGAGGCCTCCCGGGAGCCACCGACTGGTTCCTCGTCACTGCAAAGGCGGGGGACCCCTGCCTTGCTGCTGCCCGCGTTGTCACCCACATCTGTGTCTGACAGGTGGCTTCAGTCACTGCCTCCCGCCACCGCTTCCAACCACAGGATTTGGGGACACTGGGGACTTTGGTTTCAGCCACGCCCCCTAGCTGCGGCCCCGTGGCCGTGCCGGTGGATCCCGACATCTAATTCTAGAGGAATTTTATGGGCAAGCCATCAGTAAAAATTAAATTGTATCAGCCAACAATGACATCGCATCAAAAACAAGCACATTCTGTCTCAAGACTCGCCGCTTCCTGACTATTCTCCTCCTGTCGGCTGTTTTCTGCGCTTTCGAGGCGATTGACGAGGGTCGTGGGGGGGGGCAGCGCCCCGATGCTGCTCTCCCCAGCGTCTCTTCTCGGGTCTGCGCTCCTCGACTCGACTCGGGTAGCCTGACATCGGCTGCGGTGGGGAGTGTTTATACCACAGACATCGGGGAGCGTTACACACCGGGCCTGCCCTCCCCAAGCGGCGGTTGTGAAACACGCAACAGCACACGGCCGACTTTGAGGAATCTCAGCACTAATGTGCGTGCATAGGTACGTTTCAGGGAAGTCGTGAGCCCGGCCGCCGCTCGCGCTCAGGACTGGGAAACTGCCGGGCTTTTCCCCAACAGTGGCTTCGTGGATATTGTTTTATTGTGTGCAAATCATTTCCTCCCTTTTTTTTTCTTTCACTCCTAGCGATCGAAAACTTAAGAAATAAATTCGGGGCGTGCCTCACATCGGACGTTCTGCACGCTAACTTTATTTCTAGCACCTCATTTTCCGACTTCTGTTTCCTCTTTGCCTGGTCCCCCCTTCTCCTTTGTACATTAATTTTTTTTTTTTTTTTACAGCTTTATGGATGCACAACTGGCCTAGGATAAGCGACACATATTTAAAGTGTCCAGTTTGATGAGTTTGGCCGTATGAGTACATCTGTTAAGCGGTCCCCACAGCGGAGATTCCCATCCCCTTTGAAAGTTTCTTCCTGCCCTCTGGAATCCGTCCCTCTTCTCCCTGGGCCACCTCTGATTTGCTTTCTAGCCCTGTTGATTAGTTTGCATTTTCTAGAATTTTGTATAAATGGAGACTCTAGTATGTACTGTTTTTTTTTTTTTTTTTCTTCTTTCTGAGTCTGGCTTCTTTCACTTAGTATAATGTTTTTGAGATTCATCCACGTTGCTCATGGATCAGTAGGTTGTTTCTTTTTATTGCGAAGCAGTATTCCACTGTAGGCACGCACCACGATTTGTTTATCCGTTCACCTGCTGATGGGCGTTTGAGTTGTTTCTAGTGTTCGGCTGTTACGAATAAAGTCGTTCTAAATATTTAGGCTCAAGGCTTGACGCTTTCATCTTTCTTGGATAAATACCTAGGAGCGGAATGGCTGGGTTGCATGTTAGATACCTGTTTAACTTTTAAGAAATTGTCAATTTCAGTTTGTTTGTTTACCGTGCTGTGTGATCTTGGACCAATGACTTAACCTCTCTGGGCCTCAACTTTGTTATAAAACTCAATGACACAATTCCTATCAATTTCTACCTTTATAGAACTGTTTAGGAGAGGACAGGCTTTGTGAAGATGTTTAGGGCTCTCAGGGAGAAAAGTGACCTTGGAAGAGCCTGGATAGTATTATTACCACCGTAATCAAACCTTCAGAACTCTTTGAGTAGATTGCTTATCTCCCCTGTAGACCTGAGGAGGATGCTGGGGTGGGGTGGGGGGCACTTTAGATTCCCACCAGCTTTTACTCCCCTCCACCCTCCCCCCAGCCTCTGAACGGTGCTGATGCTGTCACAGATGACAGGTCCGTGAACTGCCAACTGACCAGGCCCTGGTCAACGGGATGAGTTCCTCTTATGTGTGAAATATCCTAATCAAGTTTCTTTCTTTCTTTTCTTTTCTTTTTTTTTTTAATGTTTATTTGTTCTTAAGAGAGAGAGGGAGAGACAGTGCCAGCAGGGGAGAGGTGGAGAGAGAGAGAGGGAGTCACAGAATCCCAAGCAGGCTCCAGGCTCCCAGCTGTCAGCACAGAGCCCAACGTGGGGCTTGAACCCATGAACCGCGAGATCATGACCTGAGCCGAAGTCAGATGCTTAACCGACTGAGCCCCCCAGGCACCCCTCCTAATCAGGTTTCTATACCCCTCAAATCAGTTGACGACCCTGTCCCCAGACGCAAAAGCAGTGTTAAGCTACCAAATACCTCCTTCCGGCCCCCCCCCCCCCGCCAAACTCCAACATCCAAAAATTTGGTTAGAGGGAGAACACTTTCGCAAAGGATCTGGTAGGCTTCTGTGGCCCTCTGAGGCCTGAGGTCTTGCTGTGCCGTGGATGGAGGTGGCATTGTCCTCAGCAGGTCTGTGTGAACAGGAGGGGAGGTGGTCAGGGAGACTCTCCTACCTGGTGTGACCAAACGTGTCTGACTTGGTCCGGTGGGGTTTCGGGAGAATGGGGCAGGGAGGAACTGGGAGAAGGGAGGGAATCAGCCGGCAGACTGGTTAAAAGAGACACCCCTGTACGACTCCAGCCCCTCAGGATGATGGGTACAGAGGCTACGGATTCCCCAGTTTGGCCAAACCTTACAGTGGGCGGTCCCTCTGGGTCCCCAGCAAAGACAAATCAGGGGCCAGGGAATGCCTCCTCCTGGCCCTGACACATGATAACAGATGTGCGCTCCCGAGACGATGCAGATTCAGAAGGAAAATGATTTTCTAGATGAGTCATTTTGTCCGATCTCCCTGCCTCCTCATTTATCTGCAACCTTTCATTTTATGTACGAGTGACTGGGGCGGAGGTGGGAGGTGAGGGAGGGCACTGGGGAGGGAGGAATAATGGAAAAAAAGAAAAACAGACAGAAAAAGATTCGTGTCAGCAAATGAAATTGCCAAGTTTTTCATGTGTTTCTGGGGAAATAAAATAGAATTCGCAGTGCTTACGCTTGACTGTAAATCAAGGCGGCTGCTTTGGGCGGCTTTTGGCCCGGTGTTTGCTCTGGGGGGTGGGGATGTGGGTGGGGTGCAGAGCCAGGCAGGGTGCGTCCTGGCACTGGGCTGTCGATGTGAAAGCGGCCTCAGGTATGGGGTCTGAGAGAAGACAGAAGCTGGAGAAGAAAATCAGTGGGCAGTGGGGGGGGGGGGGTGAGGGACAAGGACGTCTGCTAACCCAAGGTGGTTCCCTATTTATTCCCTCTCCCACGACGTCCAAGCCGAACTTCAAGTTCTTTGCTGTAGGCAGCCGATGCTTGAGCCTTCCTTCTGCCAGGTGATGTGGGAAGAGGTTGGGGAGATCCTGGGGGATGGATGGAATGAAAGAGGGAACCATTTTAGAGAGCGCTGGTAGGGCCAGGGGGAAATTTTGCAAGCCAGATTGGACTTCTGCGGGGCTAATGAGTTTGGAAAAGGTTTTGTAGAGCTGCTCCAGCTTGAAAGGCTCTCCCGGAGGTGCTGAGCATCTTGCTGAGTTTTCCAATTTGCTGAGTTATTTTGTAAAGTGGAACTGGCTGGAACCGGCAGCCCCCTCCCACCTGGAGAACCTCCTCTTGCCTGATCAAACCCCGGCCCACTCTACCCTTCCATGTGCCCCCGCCCCCCCCCCCCCCCCATCTCGAGGATGTTTGGGGACTGTGTTAGTACCTGCTTACTCGTGTTTCTCTTTGGCTCTCTTATCTGGGTTGGAAGCACTCTGGGAAGAGCCCAAGCCCTCACTTAACCTGCATGAAGTCAATGGTCCGCTTCCCTCTCCCCTGCTTGCTTTGCGGGGGGGAGGGGGGGGAAGCAGGTGGTTTCAGCTTTGGGGTCTCTCTGGTGCTTCTGGACCCTTCCAGCCACAATATGGAGAAGCAGGAGCCCCTGCTCGTCCCCCCTTCATCTCAAATTCCTGAGTGCAGCACCAGGAGGCCTCGGGAAAGACAAATACACACTCACATATACTCACACCTGCCCTCACACACTCTGTATACTCACACGCATTCACTCACACACATGCTCTCACAAACTCGAATTCACATTACACACACTCCCATACACTCACGTATTCACCACACACACACACACACACACACACACACACACACACACACACAACTTCCCCCGCCTTCCCGGTCTCCGCGAAACACATCTCCACCAGCGTGGTCGGCCGATGGGAGTGGTTCCTGCCTGCCTCTCTGTAAGTGAACCTGACAGGTGAGGGAAGGCCGCTCGTCCACCTTCCCCGTGGCTGAGAGGCCCAGAGAGGCTGATTGAGAGATAGCTTTTCATTTGCTGGTCAGTTCTGAGACGACGGCGGCATGTTTGGGGGGGGAATAATTAGTAGTCGTGTTATGGGAGAGGAGAGGCCCAGAGAGAGAGGCAGAACCCTGCATGGGCCGGGGCAGGAGGCCGGGGGGCCGACGGGCAGGGGGCTGGCCTGGGGACGAGGCCGTGGCTGAGGCCCACACCAAGACCCCTCATGGAGGGCCCCGGATAGAGCTGCTTTCGTGTTAAGGTAAATGAGACTGATCTCAGGAGACGACCACCCTCTGTGGAAAGAAGGTGATGGAGAAAAGAAAGGGGGCTGGGCGGGGGGTGGGGGGGAAGGCCTTTGCATGTCGGTGGGGGCAGGAGGATGGTGGGGGGTGCATCGTGCCCGCGGGTGGTGACCCTTAGGGGCTGCAGAACTGTGGCCGAAGCCACATCACCTCATGGGCCTTCAGTTTCTTCCCCTATAAAACGGGAAAAAGCCCCCACCTCATGTGGTATTGTGAGCGTTTGATGAAACGGTGAAGGCAAGACCCGGCATCGTGCCCGGATCAGGTGAATATACTAGAGATGAATCTTGTGTGGACCCTTCGGCAGGCTCCCAGCACCCCCACGGGGAACCCAAGCTGGGTAACCGGGTTAGGTCCTCACAAGCGCCCAGGGTGCAAGGTGCAATGATCATCACCTGGGTTTTACACGTGAGGAAAGTGAGGCCCAGGTAGCTCGCCCAGGGTCGTCCGAGGCCAGAGCACGCCCTCCTGACCGTCGCGCTGAGTCACCGAGCAATTTCCGCCTTCCTCGGAAGAGGTGAGGGGTGAAAACAATTACTGTTGTTTTTAGGAAGGCAGAGACGGAGAATCAGCTGGAATTGGCTCTTTGGCTTAAGTAGGTGTTCATATATCTTCCTCGTGTCACATTCTCATTAGATGGCGTGTTCTACCGCCTTCCGGAAATGCGGTGAGGGCCTGAGGGCCTGCTTCCTTTTGCCAGTGAGCTCGGCTCGCGGAGGGAGGGATGGGCAGCCGACCGTATTTTGCACCAAGAGATTGTGGGTTGATCTCACTTGTGCTTAAAAATTTATAATGTTTCCATCCAGACCTTTCCACACATGGCACATTCCCTCAATAGATGCTCCACTGTGGTTCATAAAAATGACTCATCTTTAGACTGCTTTCATGTCACAGATGGGGGGAAAAAAAAAATCTTTCCTAGAACTTCCCAAGACCAGTAAGGAAGCTGCTGGAATGCCGCGGTGGGTCCAGATCCGAACAGCCCAGAATTCATGCCGCTGAGGGTGACTCAGCTCCCAGGAACAGGCTCCCAACTTGTACCAAGTTTGTATCATGCTATTGGGAGCCCGTGGTCCCTGCAGATATCAGTGATACGTCACCACCTTCTTCCTGCACACTGACCAAAGGGCAGAAGTGACACAGTACAGTCTTTCTTTCCTTTCCCTTTTTAATTTTCTTAATGTTTATTTTTGAGAGAGACACAGACAGAGCATGAGCGGGGGAGGAGCAGAGAGAGAGAGAGACACAGAATCCAAAGCAGGCTCCGAGCTGTCAGCACAGGCCCCGACGCGGGGCTCGAACCCACGAACCTTGAGATCATGACCTGAGCCGAAGTCGCACACTTAACCGACTAAGCAACCCAGGCACCCCTACAGTCTTTCTTTTCTAAAATGATATTGTGGGGGTCAAGTGGGACCCTCAAATGATTTGATGTTATATGCTAAATATAATTTAGAGAGCTAGGTTTTCTAAATATTTCTAAAATTTGTTTCTAAGGCTTCTAAATATTTCCAAAAAGTCTAAATTCCCTTTCCAAAGTCAGTCAGGATATCCCAGGCTGAATAGGACCGATTCTTGATGTTTGAGTATTGTTTTGATTCCTGATTCAGATGGAACCCTTGGTGACGGCAGCATGCACCCGGGTGGGTCTTATGTCATGCCAGTGATTAGCCTTGGAAGTTGCTTTCATAAAGCGAGTGATTAGTAACATTGTTCTCCTGAAAGCAGAGAGAAGGATTACTGTTTGAGCCACGAAACATTATCGCCTTTTGGTGGATGGCACCACTAAGCCCGAAGAAAAGCTACACCTTGCTTGGCTGTTTGGCCATCCTCCTGAAAATCTCATTTCTCCCTATTAGAGACTTTTTTTAAAGATTATTTATTTTGAGAGAGAGGGAAAGAGTGAGAGAGAGCGAGCGCAGAAGGGGCAGAGAGAGAATCCCAAGAAGGCTCCGCACCATCAGCACAGAGCCTGATGCGGGGCTCGAACCCACAAACCGCGAGATCATGACCTGAGCCGAAGTCAGTTGCTTAACTGAGCCACCCAGGAGTCCCTGCATTAGAGCCTTTTGATTTTCCTGACTTTCCATAGGTCCCCATTATCGTCCTATCACCAGCCCCCCCAAACCCCTTCATCTTCCTTTGTCGACCCCAGCCGTCTCCTTTATGTTTCTGGAAGGGTGGGGGGGGGTACAGAGCGGAGAAGTAAGTCTCACCGCAGTGTCCATCAGGGACCGGCTTCCCAGCAGACACAAAGCCAGACCACCATTTCCCCTGGGTTGGGAACAGATTTTGGCTCTCAGCTGAATTTAGAGATTAAAAAATCCCGTCTGGTGAAGACTGGAGGTGATGTACATAAATCACACCTGGCACCTAACAGTGGAGCTATCATCGATATTATTCCTAGGCACATAGATGTTCAGGACAGATTTCCACCCCCCCCCCTGCCCCCACACTTCTATTGAGATGGAATTGGTACACAGCACTGTGTAAGTTCAAGGCATACAGCACAACGACTTGACTTCCATGTGTTGCCAAATGATCACCAAAGTTTGGGTAACCTCCATCATCTCATGTGGATACCCATAATAGCATTTATGTGTCTATATTAGTGCAACTGAAAGTCCTAGAAAGTGCCTGCATGACAGAATCGCTTTTCTTGAAAGATCCAAGAGCTTCTGTTAAAAAAAAAAGTTTTTACTTGGAGACAATTACAGACTTAGGCAGAGTTGTAGGAAATAATGCAGAAGGAATCCATATGGCCCTCACCCAGTTTCCCCCAAGGTCACATCACGCTTAATTGTAGCACCGTATCTCGGCCACGAAACTCACGTAGACACAATCCACTGACAGTTAACGTGAATACGGTTCATCCACCTTACTCAGATGCCACTGGGTTTACATGCCCTCATTTGTGTATGTGCCTATTTAATTGGAATAGCATTTTATATCGTAAAGGATGCCGAGACCTTGTAGTTTGGTCAGGGAGGCACTTTCTCATTTTCGAAAGAATGAGTGGGTCGTGATGGTTGATCGGTCTCTCCTGCGAGCCAGCAGGCTCCTTCGGGGAACGTCTGTCTTCTGGAGCTTTCCGTTCCCAACGCCCATCCAAGGCCTGCTTCACATGGACGACCATACAATAAGCACTCACCGAGCCCCTATTGTGTGCCGGGCTGTGTTCCATGAGCCTTATCCCGCAAGACACGTCCTAGTGTTACTATTCTCACTTTGCAGACGAGGAAACAGAGTGTTAGGGGCTCGGTACATACTTGACAAATGAATGACAGAGTCTGCGAGGGGTTTGCCAGCCCAGCCATACCAGCCCCGGTTATCTGGCATGGCCCCTTTTTCTCATGATGGGCTCCCAAACGCCACAGTGTCAGAAAAGAAATGCTACGCGTGAATTCCACGTTTCCCCCTCTTCTGGAAGCATCATGTAGGAATTAAGCGCACAGTTTCCAGAGTCACACTGTGTGAGTCCAATCCCGTCTCTGTGACTTCGCTGGGCGCTTACTGACACACCTCTGGGCCTCAGTCCTCTCATCTCTAAAATGGGGTGAATAGTAGAACCTGCCTCAGAATAGTAGAACCTGCACGCTAAGGTCTGAGAGGGGGGGCTGGGGGCGTTCAGGGTCGCACCCTTCAGCGGTTACGCTTTCTGTGATTTGGACACCACCTAAGCCGCTAAACTCCAGGAGGCCGAAACAGAGCCATGTGGTACCAATGTGTGGGTCATTCCCCTTATCATAGTTAAAATTCTTATTTCTCCCCAGTGCCTCCAGGCCCAGGACCTGAAGACTCTGGGTTTAGGGTGTAACAATAACATTTATCTTGGGAGGGCTGTTCTGGCCCACGCCAGTGGTTCCTTCCTCCTTCCCTCCCTCTCCTCGTCCCTCTTCTTTTCTTCCGTTCGTAAATATTTATTGAGAGCTGGTGAGGCCCTGTGCCAGGCAGATGGGGACGCGGTGGTAAGCAGAAACGGGCCCGGTCCTGCCCCGATGGAGCTCGCGTTCCAGTGGAGGGAGAGCCATCGCTTCAGTAATCACACAGCGGCAATGACCTCACGGATTCAGGAAGTGCGGCGGCAAAGGACAGGTGTGGGAGCGTGCAGAGAGGCCCCACCCTGTTCTCCACTGACCAGGGGGTGCGGTGCCCGGCCTGGAAGCCGGCAGAAGCAGCCATGCTGTCAACCACCAGGCCGCTCGCAAGGCCAAGCCGGGGAGAAGGCCCCGGTCTGCATCGTAAGGATCATGGCTGACATTTGGGTGATTTCCACCTTGGCTGCTGTGAACGTTCACGTCCGACTTTTGTGTCAACGGACGTTTTGATTTCTCCCGGGCACGTATGCCAGGAGGGGACCCGCTAGGTCACCGTGTTGAACCTCTGTGTTGAACTTGCTGAGGACATGCCAAATTGTGGCAGGGTCCAGCCTTTCCTGTCTCTTCCGTAAACACTTCTACTGAGGCATCATTTATAGTCCATAAAGCATACCCATTCTAAGTACACGGTTTGATGCTTTTTAGTAGATTTACGGAGTCGTGCAATCGTCACCACAATCAAGCTTCAGAACACTTTCACCACCTCAGTAAGATCCCCAGTGCCCACTTACAGTTAATGCCTGTTCCCATTTGAGCCCCAGGCAACCACTAATCTAATTTCTGTCTCTATAGATTTTCCTTTTCTGGACATTTCAGACACGTGGAGTTTTACACTTAACTCCTGTCAGCCGGCATGACGGTGTTGCAAATCATCCATGTGGCGGTCGCTGTCAGTAATGCATTCCTTTTTCTTGCTAAATAATATTCCATCACGCGGCTATGCCATACCCGATTTATCCATTCCCCTGTTGATGGACATCTGCGTTGTTTCCGGTTTGGGGGCATTGCGAACAAATCTGCTCTGAACATTCGTGTCCAAGTCTCTGTGTGGACACATGCTTTCGTTTCTCTTGGGTAAATCCCCGGGACTGGGGCTCAGAGATGTGAGGTGAAGTGCTCAGGCCGCCCGGGGAGGGGACCGCACGGCAGGATGGAAACCCCGGGAGGCAGGTCGGGCCCAAGGAGAGCAAAACGGAGAGACGGTGGGGAAAAGAAAGTGGGGTCTGAGTTGGGGGCACCAGGCCCTATCCCTGTGGGGCCCGAGGTCCGGAAAAGCCTGGATTGTAAGGCTGGGAATGTTCCCTGCACAGCAGTGTGGAGAGTCGCCCTCCCCCAGGGAACAGGCACGACCTGGATGTCCAGCAGCACTGAGGCCGGTTCCAGAAGCCCAGCCCTCCTGAGTCTCAGTTCCAGTTCCACGGAACGAAGAGACCCTCGTCCCCTGTGCCCCCACCCCCCAGGCTTGGGGCAACCACGGAGTGGGTGTCCGAAAGAAGCAGCATCCTGTTCTCCCCGGGGTTTGGCCCTTCCCTTCCCCCCCCCCTCCCCCCCGCCCCCCGCCACCGTTAATCAGGACAAGATTCAGGGAAGAAAGTTCCCGTCCGGCGGGCAGCAGGTAGGAGGCCCGCCTGGGCCCCACGGCCCTCAGTAAATCACCCTGTTCCGTTGGCGTCTCGCTGGATTGCAATTACAATCCTTCAGGCCCGACACAAAATCATTGGGCTGGAGAGAGGAGAGAACCTGGCTAATGTGTTTAACAAAAACTAACCTGGTTAAGCCCTGACTCTATTGAAAATGAGAAAGTGCGGATGGGCCTAATGGATTTGGCCACAGCCCCATTTGCTCCACAGCTGGCTTTGGGTTTCAGTTAAGTGGGCCGATCCGAAAACAGGGATACTCATTCTATTCAATTACCCCTTTGATCACCGGGTTCAGATGATGCAGAGTAGTTTTGTGTGGGGGCTGGTGGATGGAGGGGACAGGACTGTGGGACACGCGTGTGCCTCCGTGCACTTGTCCCTGTGCACACCGCCCCCCCCCCCCCCCCCCCCGCCTTGCCCACACACATGGGCACACAAGCCTGCAGAGGGAGAAGGGTCAGCAAATATTTACCGCCCCTCCCCCCGCCCCCACCCAGGGACTTGAAAATATGGGTTTGATCAAATACTCATTTATTTCCCACCCACTATCACTCCCCACCCCCTTGGCCTCTTGACAGATAAATGATGTTATTTGAAGGTATTCTTGAAATTTCTGACGGAGACTGTTTCTTAAGTGCTTTTAGAGCAGGCCTATACTTTGCAATACTTGTCATATTCTGGCTAGTAAACTCCTGGCCTTTAAAAGCCGGAACCTTACTCTGTTTCCTGAATACGAGGGAATAGGTCATTAACTGTGAATTTCAAATGAAGCAGATTTACAGTATATATCACAGAAATACGTTTATGAGAGACAGTGAATACCAAGGAATCCATGGGACAGAAAAAAACCAAGAACCCAGAGAAAGATCAGCTGATCTGGGGAGCAGGCTTTCCCCCCAGCCCAGGTTTTTGTGGCTGATTTAGCCAGGTCTGGGTCTCTTCTTCCAGGTTCCTGATAGAAACACCTTTCTGGTTCCATTCCACTCCCACCCCAGAGTGGAACCCTACTGTGTGAGGCCCCTGGAGATCTTAATTGTGGCAGTGCTGTTGTCTGGAGATTAATTCTGGGTCTATATGAGCTCCAATAAGGATGGGGAGCTGAGGGGCGCCTGGGTGGCTCGGTCTGTTAAGCGGCCTACTTCGGCTCAGGTCATGATCTCACCGTTTGTGAGTTCGAGCCCCGCATCAGGCCCTGTGCTGACAGCTGAGTCTGAAGCCTGCTTTGGATTCTGTGTCTCCCTCTCTCTCGGCCCCTCCCCTGCTCACACACACACACACACACACACTCTCTCTCTCTCTCTCAAAAATAAATAAACATTAAAAATTAAAAAAAGAAGGGTGGGGAGTTGGGGTGGATTGGGGACTGGGAGAGAGGGTAAAGGAAACACAACTGAGGTTGGGTCAGCTGGGTCGGGGGTCAGTGTTACATGTCAGCTGGGCTACAATATCTAATTATTTATTTTTTATTTTTTAATGTTTACTGTTTATTTTTGAGACAGAAACAGAGCATGAGCAGGGGAGGGGCAGAGAGAGAAGGGAGACACAGAATCCGAAACAGGCTCCAGGCTCCGAGCTGCCAGCCCAGAGCCCGACGCGGGGCTCGAACTCACCAACCGTGAGATCATGACCTGAGCCGAAGTCGGTCGGTCACTTAATGACTGAGCCAGCCAAGCGCCTCTCCAGTTATTTAACCAAGCTCGAATCTAGGTGTTGCCGTGGAGGGATTTTGTAGATGTGGTTTGGTATCTACAATCAGTTACCTATAGGTAAAGGAGATTGCCCTTGGTGGTGTGGGTGGGCCTTATCCAATCCATTGAAAGCCTTGAGAGCAAAAACCGGAGGTTTCCCAGAGAAGAAATGCTACCTCAGCTCCTGCCCGAATGTTCAGCCGGCTGCCCGATAGATTTGGGACTTCCTGGCCCCCCTCGTTGTGTGAGCCAGTCCCTTAAGGTGAAGCCAGCCCCCCAGCCACCCAGCTACTCATGCTATCCTGTTTCTCTGGAGAATCCTGACGGACCTCGCTGGCTTCTGGCAATGATCTTTGGACCTTTTCCCGCATGATTTCTGCATATCCTGCTTCACTTGCTGCCGTCTCGAAGGGCAGGAGAGCCCACGAGAGCCCACGGAAATGCTTCGCCCCACACATGCACGTGTCCCGTGAGGAGAAGCTAGTTCCACTTTTATGACCCCCCCCCCAATTTGACTTTCGTTTTCGGGGGTCTTCTGCAGTCGTGGCAGACGCCTTTGGTCATGCAATAGCCCTCACCCATCTCCTGTAACTGAACCCCGGTTCTGTTCTGTTCCTGCCCCAGGGCCTTGGTCATGGTCTGCCTTGGCCAGTCATGGTACTTCCAGCCCTCTTTGGCAGGTGGTGGGTATTGGGGTGCACATGTGACCCCATTCTGAGCCAGAAGACATTTGGGGAAGGCTGCTGGGGGCCTCTGGGAAAGTATTCCCCCCTCAGCTAGAGAGGCTTTTGTAATGGTCCCTTTTTCTCTTAAAAATTTTTTCTCTCTGTCCCAAAAATAAATAAACGTTGAAAAAAAAAAAATTAAAAAAAAAAAAAAAAAAAGAGGGGCGCCTGGGTGGCGCAGTCGGTTAAGCATCCGACTTCAGCCAGGTCACGATCTTGCGGTCCGTGAGTTCGAGCCCCGCGTCAGGCTCTGGGCTGATGGCTCAGAGCCTGGAGCCTGTTTCCGATTCTGTGTCTCCCTCTCTCTCTGCCCCTCCCCCGTTCATGCTCTGTCTCTCTCTGTCCCAAAAATAAATAAACGTTGAAAAAAAAAAAAAATTTAAAAAAAAAAAAATTTTTTTTTATGTTTATTTATTTTTGAGAGAGACAGAGCATGAGTGGGGGAGGGGCAGAGAGAGAGGGAGACACAGAATCTGAAGCAGGCTCTAAGCTCCGAGCTGTCAGCACAGAGTCCCATGATGGGCTTGAAACTCACGAACCCCAAGATCCTGACCTGAGCTGAGGTCAGACGCTTAACTGAGCCACCCAGGCGCCTCATCTTTTCCTCTCTTTCGAGGCTTTGATTAAAAAAAAAAAAAAAACGATAAACACATGCACCGTGAAGGGCACACATCTTGATGAATTCTTGCATACGTACTCAGGTAACTGCTACTCAGATCAAAATATAAAACATTGCCAGCATCCTAGAAGGTTCCCTCATGCCCTATCCAGCCCATGGACCCTAGCAGCCCGTTCTCCTGACTTGTATCACCATGGTCCATTTCGTCTGCTTTGTGCTTCCTATAAATGGAATCATTCGGTGTGTCTTCTTTTGTGTTTGGCTTCTTTTTAAAAAAAGACATGTGAAAGATACATGTATTTAATGTGTATATTTAACATATGTTTTAATTTATAAAAATTTATAAATAAAAATATTTTTTAGAGTACTTTTAGGTTAACAGCAAAGGTGAGAGGACAGTACGGATTCCCATAGACCCACCGCTCCCACGCATCCATGGCTACTCCATTAGCAATAACCCAAGTCTGGCTTCTTTTGCTGAACAACATTATCCATGCTATTACTTGTAGTAATACTTCATTCTTTCATTCTTTTCATTGCTGCGGGCTTTCCATTGATGGACGCATCAAGATTTATCCATGATGTACATTTGGGCCTCCTCTCCTGCCTTGGACAGTGTTGCGGGAAGAGGCAATGCCTGGAGCTGTGGCAGCCACGTTGCTACCGTGAAACAATAAATGCTCAGATAAAAGCTGAAAGCTGATTGGCTGAAGATGGCAGAAAGGAAGGGGGAAAAGGGGCATAGGTCTTCTTGGAGCCCTTAAACCAACCCTGGGACTGCCCCTTTCTTTGAACTTAACTTGTTGAGCTAACATAAACATCCTCAAGGCTTGAGCCACTTTTACCAAGGTTTTTTATTGTTTCCACCCAAAACACTCTGACGTGGAATGCAGACTGTCCTTCCAGACCCAGGCCACATGACATCTTTGTCCACGGAGCCTTCCTTAAGCACTCGAGCCCCACTGGGCCCCTCTCTCTCTTCGGCCTTCGGTACCCTATGCGTCCCACCATCAGTCGTGAGTTCTCTTGTACTACCCAGTCTCCTTTTCCTCCTCCTAGGGCATCACTGGAATTCCTCCCAGGGCCCAGAGCAACAGAGCTGAGACTTTGCAGGTTCGACATTTATGGCTTTGACTCTTCATGGGCATCCAAGTAGGTCCACCATATAGAGTTATTTGCAGTATGCCTGAAGGCTACAGGAATTTTTATTCTCAGCCAGGAAGAGCACGGCCGAGACCCCCAGCCTTTGCTGCCCACCTTGACTTTGATCCCTACATGTGATGGTGCCGGCATTTGTGCGGCTGGGCTCAAATCTCTCAGCAATGCCAGCTGGCCCAATTCAGAGCCCAACTTCTCCAGGAAGCCTTCCTAGACCCTTCCTCCAAGCACGTGATGTTCCCATGCCCAGCTACCACGGATCCCCCAGCCCTGAACTCCCATAGGACTGTACTTGTACTTGGATGAGCTTCATTTAGTTAGGTTCGTTGGGTTATTCGGTGCATATTTATTAAGCACCTCCTGTAAGGGGCTATTTTGAGCCCAGGGGACAGATACAGCAGTGCATGAAAGAAGCCTGGGTCCTGCCCTCACGGTGGGTGTTGTCTAGAGAGGAGAGAGACGGCAGATGGGCCATAGGTCAGAAGACGCACAGGCTATAATGGGATGGCGTGCCGTCAGGGGGACAGGAAGAGTGGGGGCAGTGGGGGTGGTTGGTATTTTCAATAGGGTTTTGGGGGGAGACTTCCCTGGTAAGTGGTGGCATGAGCCCTGGGGGTAACAGGAAGGGTGTTCCAGGCAGAGGGGGTGGTGAGCAAGGAGGCCAGTGTGGCTGGTGTGCGGGGAGAGAGCAGGAGGGGGGCACGTCGGGTCCAATCAGCAGCGCCCCACAGGTTATAGTGAGTGTTTCAGCTTTGGCTCTGAGTGACATGGGAGGCACTGGAGGCTTTGGACTTGACCCGACTCTCCTTTAAAAGAGCTCTCAGCAGGGGCGCCTGGGTGGCACAGTCTGACGCTTGATTTCGGCTCAGGTCATGGTCTCACAGTTCACGAGACTGAGCCCCGTGTTGGGCTCTGCGTTGACCGCACGGTGCCTGCTTGGGATTCTCTCTCCCTCTCTCTCTGCCCCTCCCCTGCTCGAGTTCCCTCTCTCTCAACATAAATAAATAAACTTAAAAAGATTAAAAAGAGCTCTCAGCAGGGTGTCCGATGGTGACAGAGGCAGGAGCTGTGGCCATGGGGGCGATTAGAAGTCCTCGGAGGGCAGGGTGGTGTGGCTGCAAGGCACAGGGGCACTGATGCTGCATAACCTGCCTTTGAATCTTGGTCCCATCATTTCGTGGTTACTTCACCTCTCTGTGCCTTAGTTTCCTCACATGTAAAGTGGGTGGGGATGAGAGGACCACAGAGTCAGTGTGAAGGTTAGATGGCTTAATATGGAAGGTGTTTAGGATAGTGCCTGGGACGCAGCGTGTGTGATACGTGTGACCTGTTATGTAAAGGTGAACCGGCCAGACCTGCTACGTTAGTCAGGATCTCCGGAGAAACAGAACCAAGATGGGGGACACACACACACACACACACACACACACAGAAACTGTTATGTATATAAAAGGAAACTTATTTTGAGCAGTTGGCTCATGTGACTACAGACGGCTGAGAATTCCCACGGTCTGCTGTCTGCCAGGGACCCAGGAAAGCCAGTGATGTGACTCTGTCCGCGTCTGAAAGTTCTGAGGGCGGAAGAGAGGACATGGGAGGTCCAAGATCAAGCAGGGAGGAAGGAAAAAAGGGACAAATTCCTCCTTTCTCTGCCTTTTGTTCTTTTTTTTTAAAGTTTATTTATTTATTTTGGGAGAAAGAGAGCGTGTGCACGAGCAAGGGAGGGACAGAGAGAGAGGGAGAGAGAATCCCAAGCAGGCTCTACGCTCAGCATGGAGCCTGACACGGGGCTCGATCCCTCAAACTGCGAGATCATGACTAACTGAGCCACCCAGGCGCCCCTCTCCACCTTTTGCTCTATTTGGTCCCTCAATAGTTTGGATGCTGCCACTCCCAGAAAGAATGCTGAATCTGGACACCCTGTGGCCGGTCAAGTGGACACATAACATGGACCAGCACACTTGCTAATAATTCAGTGGGATTCAAAAAAGGGTCAAGGACGAGCCCAAAGGTTTAGTCTTTTCAGCTGGAAGAATGGCAAAGGTCACGTATGGCGGTGGGAAGGCTGTGCGAGGTGAGCTGCAGACAGGTCTGGGGTGTCTGTTGTGCGTCAGGCGAAGGGGAGATGCCCGGGGGGCAGCATCTGAGTCGGCGGCTCACAGGAGAGGTTCGACACCGCCTGGGGATGGTCCGTGGCTCATTTAGCCCGTGGCACCGTTTCCCGAGGTGGTTGCCCTATGTCACCAGTCTTACCAGTCTTACCTGCATCTTATAAACCGAGCGGGCTCTTCCAGCAGTGAGAAGTGTGACTCGATCTCAGTCTACTCCTCTCCTGGCTGTAACAAGAGGGGTTTCCAAGAGCTTCCGGTCCAAGCACAGCCCAAGGCCGGGTTCCCAGACAGATGCTGGACTGCCTGTGGCTTGGCAGCAAGAGACAGGGAGGGGCTTGCCCTTGTGGGGAGGGGCCCAGAGACAGACCTTGCTTCTGTTCCTCTTTGAGGCCTGAGTCTCTGAGCTTTATCCTGATTCCTGGAACGCCAGCCCCTTGGGAAGCCCCAGGGGTCTTACCTTTCAGCATCTGGTCCCTGGATGCTCCAAATGATAATCTCCCTCCCTTCTTTCCTTCCCTTCCCTTTCCTTTCCTTTCCTTTCCTCTCCTCTCCTGTCCTCTCCTCTCCTCTCCTCCTTCCCTCCTTTCTCTTTCTTTCTTTCTTTCTTTCTCTCTGTCTGTCTCTCTCTGTCTGTCTCTCTCTCTTTCTTTCTTTCTTCTGGAATCAGCCTTAAAAGAGGACAATAAGCAGTTTTTAATTTATCATCTCTCCATCTGTCCATCCAGCCACCCATCCATCCATCTATCTTTATCTGCCTAGCTGTTCATTTGAGGGAGAATTTGGGTATAAAATACATTATAGGACCTTAGTTTTGGGGAGACCTTCAGGTTCATGAAATGCACACTATTTTGCTGATGAAAGACACGAGGCGCAGCAAGGAAATGACTCACGTAGGGTAACATGGCTCATTATAATCAGTGCGGGTCCTCGACCTCTGGTCTCCTGGCTCCCACTGCCTCTTTTGTGGCTCCGATCGCATTAATCCCAGCCATGCTGGCGAGCCTGGGGTGGGGCTGGGGTCCATCCCAGAGGGTCCTTCTGAGGCCCGAGGGAGCCCACCACAACTGAGCCTGCCCTGGGGGTGCTGTGCCCTCTGCTGCCCTCACACCTCCTCCGGTTTCAGCCCACGCAATGCTCCTTGCCATGGGTGAGTTGGCTGTTGAGCAACAGCTCTCCGGTGGCTTGATTCTAGGGTGTCATGGTAAGAAGAGCTACCACCTGTGGACTATTTACCACGTGCCAGACATTGCACTTGGCAGTCTTGGTCAAGGTCGGGAGGCCGTTGTCTGCCCAAAGGTCTCAGCTACCAAGTGGTGCAGTTGGGAGATCTGTCCCTGGTGTCTCCACTGGTCTAACCGGGGTGGAAGCCTCCCTGTGTGGCTGGGAAGGGCACCGGATAAGGGTCTCGAGGGTCTGAGCCCTCTGGCCAGCCGTGTGACCTTGGCCCACTCTGATTGCACTTCCTTGCCTGTTGTGGATGTATCAGTACTGACCCTTCCTTCCTCGTGGTGCACCGTGTGCTTTAAAGTGCCGCGTGCGTGGGAAATGATGCCACCCCGTAGCTAGGTGCTTCTCTCGATGGGTGTGCAGCTGGTGTCCTGCCTCCACCTCCCTCCTCACCGCCGAGGGAGACATGTGCCAAGGAGCCATTCCAGGTCCAGGGCTGGGCTGTGTGCTGTGTGTGTGGATGGCTGTTGGGAGCTTTGAGATCCTCTTTGATGTGAAGGCTGGAGGACCAGACGAGGATCCTGCTCTCCTGAGCCAGGACCGGTGTCCCAGACAGTCGTGTCTTTGTGAGCTCTGCCCTGGGGGATCCACCCACAGAAACCTGTCAACTCAGGACTGCCTCTTGAGGGGAAGGCAGCCTTCAGGAGAAGGAGAACAATGAGCTTGTCATGTTCAGGATAGAGCAAAGTCTGGGCCAGGCTGGCACTGGGTGATCTGGAGGCAGACTGAGGAGCCCTGTTAGTGCTTGAGAAAGTAACAGCCTCCAGGCTGGCAGGGGTGGGAGCCTCTGGAATGTGCGGGAAGGGTGTTGTCTTCGGTGACTGTGTGATCAAGTCCCCACCTACTTCTCTCATTCTGTGCCACCTTGTCCTTTGCCCCCCGCTTTCCAGCCCACACTGGCTGTGCTTCATCCTGCCTCAGGGCCTTTGCACACGCACAATCTCTTGCCTGAGATTTTAGTTTTTCAAATACGCAGAAAGACATAGAACACAATTATTTGATCGATTGGGTTCCCATCTCTGAACAAATATTAACATTTTGTTACTTGTGCTTCAGAACCCTTTCTTTTTTTATTGCGGTAAAAAAAAACCATAACAAATTTGTCGTCTTAACCATTTTTCAGGGTACAGATAAGGAGTGTTAAGTATATTTACAGTGTTGTACAACAGACCTCGAGAACTTTTTTGGCTTCTAAAGCTAAAACTCTATACCCACTAAACTTAAAAAAAAAGTGGAACGCTTCACAAATTTGCGTTTATTCTCTGCCGATCTTCTCCATATCTTTACAATTTTAGTATAGGTGCTGCCGAAGCCAGCACGAACCACTTGCTTTTTAACCATTCATGTTGAAAATTCAAAAGGCAGGGAAGGGTGTGCAATGACCTCTTCTGTCCTTCGAGCACCTTGACCCTGTGAGAGACCTCTGGTGTTATGGTTTCTGGAGTGTGCTTTCTGAGCTGTTCTGTGCATAGGTAAGCGTGCATGTATCACACATGTGTATGTATATGCTAGCATTAAATATTTATTCATTAAAGTTCTGCCCCTTGCCTTTTGTATAAAAAACCCCCACCTTTTTATTTTATAACAGTGTCAGATTTACAGCAAAGTTGCAAGGACAGCACAGAGTTCCTGTATAGCCTTCACCCAGTTTTTCCTGTTGTTAACGTCTCAACATGAGCAGGATCCGTTTCCCACCACTAAGGAACCGGCACTGGTACACCACTGTTTCCTCAAGTCCACGGTTTATCCTAACTCACTAGTTCTCCCCTGAAGTCCATTTCCTGTCTTCACAGGCCATCCAGCGTGCCACCTTATGTTCAGTGTGTCATGTCTCCCTGCCCTCCGCTGGTCTGTGACAGTTTCTCGGATTTTCCCTGTCTTTGATGACCTTGACAGTCTTGAAGAGTATCGGTTAGCTATTTCGTAGACTGTCCTCAATTTGGGATTGTCTGATTTTTTTTCCATAGCTAGACGGGGGTTATGGGTTTGGGGGAGGAAGACCACAGAGGTGAAGTGTGCTTCTTGTCACCTATGACACACCTATGACACCTATGACAGGCATGTGTTAGCAACGTGACTTTTCACTGTGATGCTGCCCTTGACCATTTGGTTAAGGTCGTGTTTCTAGGCTCTCCACTGTATGGTTACTTCCTCTGACCCCTTTTAATGTCCTTTGGAAAGAAGTTGAGATGTGCAACCCACACTTAAGGAAGGCACTGTTAATAAACTTCACCTCTTTGAGGTGGGGGAGTATCTCTGTAAATTCTTTGGAATTCTTTTGCATGGGAAGTTTGTCTCTTTTCCCCTATTTATTATTTGTTAAATTCAATCATTTATTTGTATCCGTATAGACACATGGATATTTATTTTATACTTTGGGTTATAATCCAAAAAATTGTAGGGGTGTGTGTGTGTGTGTGTGTGTGTGTGTGGAGAAGACGAGGTTTAGGGAAGGAAACTAGTAGTTTCTTTCTCTTTTTTTTAATTAAGATGAAATTCATATAATATAAAAGGAATCATTTAAAAGTGAGCAATTCTGGGGCGCCTGGGTGGCGCAGTCGGTTAAGCGTCCGACTTCAGCCAGGTCACGATCTCGCGGTCCGTGAGTTCGAGCCCCGCGTCGGGCTCTGGGCTCATGGCTCAGAGCCTGGAGCCTGTTTCTGATTCTGTGTCTCCCTCTCTCTCTGCCCCTCGCCCGTTCATGCTCTGTCTCTCTCTGTCCCAAAAATAAATAAACGTTGAAAAAAAAAGTTAAAAAAAAAAAATAAAAGTGAGCAATTCAGTGGCATTTAGTATATTTATAATGTTACGCAATGTTTGTCTAGTTGCAAAAGTATTTTCCTCATCCCCCAAGGAAACCTCTTGCCCGGTAAGCATTTACTTTTCATGCCCCCTCCCCCCTCCCCTGGCAACCACCCAGCTTTCTGTCTCTATGGACTTACTTTTTCTGGATATTTCATATAAATTGAGCCACACACTGTGAGTATGTGGCTTTTTGTGTCCTGTTTTTTTTCCCACCTCATATATTTGAGGTTCACCCATGCTATAACGTGCTTCATTTCCCTTTTATGTCTGAATAATATTCCATTGTATGTATACAGTACAATTTGTTTATCTATTCACCCATTGCTGGACATTTGGGCTGTTTTCCAAATGGCCTTTGGCTATTTTGAGTACTGTTGCTATGAACATGCATGTGCATTTATTTATTTGCAATTCTTTGGGGTACCTACTTAGTGGAAGTGGAATTGTTGGGCTCTATGCTACCATTTTAAAGACTGCCAGGCTGTTTTCCGAAATGGCTGCACCACTTTACGTTCCCATCAGCCGTGCACGAGTGTCCCAATTTCCCCACATCCTTGCCCAAACTTGTTATTTTCCAGCAGAAAGAATTATAGCCGTTCTAGAGGGTGCAAAGTGGTATCTCCCCGTGGTTTTGATTTGCATTTCCCTAATTGTTTATGACGTTGAGCATCTTTTCATGTGTTTGTTGGCCATTTACATATCTTCTTTTTTTTTCCCAGACACACGTGAGGAGGTAAGGAAAATTTTGTTTATGTATTTCAGTTTTGTTAAGGTATTTTATATATACACACCCACATATATTACATACATAATTGTCAGGTATTTAGCATGTATATCATGGTGATTTGTTATATGTATACACTGTGAAAGGATCACCTCCCCCCCGTCTAGTTCATTAATACGTCTATCACTTCATATATATATATATGTATATATGTATGTATATATACATATGTGTATATATACATATGTGTATATATGTATACATACACATATATGTATATACATATATGTGTATATAGATATGTATACATATGTATACATATACATATATGTGTATATATATATATATACACATATATATATATATATGAGAACATTTAAATTCTCTCTCAGCAACTTCAATTATACAATACGGTGTTACCAACTATACTCACTACACTTTACATTAGATCTTCAGAACTTATTTATCTTATAGCTGAAAGTTTGTACCCTTTTACCAACCTCTCCCTATTTCCCCTACCCCCCAGCCCCTGGTAACCATTTTTCTCCTCTGTTTCTATGAGTTTAACATTTTTGCGGGGGGATTCCACTGATAAATGATACCATATAGTATCTGTATTTCTCTGGCTTCTTTCTCCTAGCATAATGTCCTCAAGGTAAATCCATATTGTCCAAAATGGGTAAGATTTCTTTCTTTCCCATGGCTGACTAACATTCCATGGTTTGTGTTTGTATGTATGTATGTATCTCTATCTCCATATCACATCTTTATTCATTTATTCATTGGTGAACACTTAGGTTGTTTCCATACCTTGGCTATTGTGACTAATACTGCAATGAACATGGAGGTACACATATCTCTTTGATTTCCTGTTTTCATTTTCTTTGAATATATACCCGAAGCAGGATTGCTGGACCATAGGTTGTTCTATTTGTAATTTTTTAAGGAACCTCCATAATGTTTTCCATGGTGGCTGCACCAATTTATATTCCTACCAACAGGTGCATAAGGGTTCCTTTTTCTCTGCATCCTCACCAACATGTGTTATCACTTGTTTTTTTGATGATAGCCATTGTAACAGCTGTGAAGTGATAAATTATTGTGGTTTTGATTCACATTTCCCTGATGATCAGTGATCCTAACCACCTTTTCATATGTGCTTCATGGCCATTTGTATGTCTTCTTTGGAAAAATATTTGTTGTGTATCTTCTCTTTATAAATGTCTACTCAAGTACTTTGCCCATTTTTAAATTGGGTTGTCTTTTTGTTGTTGGTTTGCAAGAGTTCTCCCTTCCTTCCTTCTTTTCTTTCTTCCTTCCTTCCTTTCTTTCTTTCTTTCTTTCTTTCTTTCTTTCTTTCTTTCTTTCTTTCTTTCTTTCTTTCTTTCTTTCTTTCTTCCGAGAGTGTGCACGCATGAATTGGGTAGGGGCAGAGAGAGTGGGGAGAGAGAGAATCCCAAGCAGGCTCTGCATTGTCAGCATGGAGCCTGATGCGGGGCTTGAACTCATGAATTGCAAGATCATGACCTGAGCCAAGATCAAGAGTTCCTTAACTGACTGAGCCACCCAGGCACCCTCCAAGAGTTCTCTATATATTCTGGATACTAGATCCTTAACAGGTATCTAATTTGCAATTATTTTATCCCATTCTATTGGTTGTCTTTTCACTCTTGATAATGTCCTTTGATGCACAAAAGTTTTTAATTTGATGAAGTCCAATTTATTTATTTTATTTTTGCTGCATATACTTTCAGTCTCTAAGAATCCATTGTCAAATCCAAGATCCTGAAAATTTACCTCTACGTTTTCTTTTAAGAGTTTTATGATTTTAGCTCTTATATTCAAATTATTGATCCATTTTGAGTTAAGTTTTGTGTATGGTGTGAGGTAGGGTCCAACTTCATTCTACAGCGTGCAGATAACCTATAAATAAACTTGAATTAAAAAAATTTTTTTTAAGACCTCAAAGTTTGAAGAATAGTACAAAATAATTTTTCTTGTATCATTTGAGAGTAAATTGCCAACATGGTACCCTATTATACCTCTGATACTTCAGTGTGTATTTCCTACAAAATAAGTTCCTATAAGATGGTTCTATAGAACCACAATACGACCATCAAAATCAGTACGTTAACATTGATCTGTTACTACGGCCTGATCTTTAGACTCCATTAAAGTTTTTCTGGTTGTCATCATAATATCCTTTGTAGTAAAGGAGACAATTCAGAGTCACTAGATGCCCAGTGTCTTTAGTCTCCTTCAGTCTGGAACAATTCCATAGTGTTTATTTAGCTTTCATAATCTTGACACTTTTGAAGATTACAGGCCAGTGATGTCATAGCTTAGTTTTGTCTGATGTCTCCTCAAGATTAGATTCAGGTTTGCATCTTTGGCAGGAATATCACAGAAGTCACTCCGTGGCTCTTCTCAGTGCGTCCTATCAGGTGGTGTGAGTTCAAGTTGTCTCATACCCAATGAAATGGGCCCTTGATTAAGATGGTGTCTGTTAGCCTTCTCCACTGCCAAGTTGTTCTTTTTCTCCTCGTAATTAATAAGTATTTTGTGGGGAGGTACTAGAATAACATACATATCATAATTATCATCAAAATTTCAATTTATTTATTTATTAATTTAATATAACAATTTCCCATTTTATTAATGGGTCAGAATCTGTTTTTATTATTTTTATAGACTTTAATTTTTAGAGCCATTTTAGATTCACAGCAAAGTTGAATGGGAGGTATAGAGAATACCCATATATCCCTGCCCCTACATACGCATATACTGCCTCCCTGACTAAAATCAAAACCACACTGGTACGTTTGTTACAACTGATGAACCTACACTGACATCATTATCACCCTTTATTATTTTGGAAGTTTTGCCTTTTCTAGTATGTCATTTGATTGGAATCATACGGCATGTAGCCATTTTAAAAGGCTTTTTAATGATTATTATTTATTTTTGAAAGAGAGAGAGAGACACAGAGAGAGACAGAGTACAGGAAGGGGAAGGTTAGAGAGAGGAAGACAAAGAATTCAAAGCAGGCTCCAGGTCCCAAGATGTCAGCACAGAGCCTGACGCGGGGCTCAAACCCACGAGCTGTGAGATCATGACCTGAGCCAAAGTCAGATGCTTAACTGACTGAGCCACCCGGGCGCCCTTGTTGCCTTTTTAGATCGGCTTATTTCACTTAGTGGAATGCATTTAAGATTCCTCCATGACTTTTCATGGCTTCATAGCTCATGTATTTTTAGTGCCAAATAATAGCTCATTGTCTGGATATACCACAGTTTGTTTATCCATTCACTTACTGAAGTATATCTTGGTTGCTTCCACGTTTTGGCAATTATGGATAAAGTTGCTATAAACATCTATGTTCAGGTTTTTGTGTAGACAAAATTAAATTAAATTCATTTGAGCAAATACTAGGAAGGCTGATTTCTGGATCCCATGGTAGAAGTGTGTTTACTTTTGTAGGAAACTGCCCAAGTGTCTTCCAAAGTGGCTGTACCACTTTGCATTCCCACCAGTAACGAATGAGAGTTCCTGTTGCTTCACGTCCTTGTCAGCATTTGCTGGTGTTAGTATTTTGGATTTTGGCTGTTTGAATAGATGTGTTGTGGTATTTTCTTTTAATTTATATTTTTCTAATGATGTGTGATGTTGGGCATCTTTTCATGTGCTTATTTGTCATCTGTATATCTTTTTTTTTTTTGTCTGTTCAGGTCTTTTGTCTATTTTGTCATCAGTTTTTTTTTTTTTCTCTTCTTCTTGTTGGGTTTCAAGAGTTCTTTGTATATATATTTTGGGTACTGGGCCTTTATCAGATAGGTCTTTTGCAAGTATTTTCTCCCAGTGTGTAGCTTGCCTTCTTGTTTTCTTGCTGGTGTGTCCTCCAGAGCAGAAGTTTTAATGCTAATGAAATTCACTTGTCAACTCTTTCTTTTATGGAATCATGCCGGAACCTAAGGTCAACTAGATTTAATCCTATGTTATCTTCCAGAAGTTTTATAGTTTTGAATTTTACATTTAAGTGTGTGATACATTTTAAGTTAACTTTTGTGAAGGATGTAAAGTCTGTGTCTAGATTGGTTTTTTTTTTTTGCATGTGAATGTACAGTTGTTCCATCATCATTTGTTGAAAAGACCGTATTTGCTCCATCATATTGCTCTTGCTTTTGTGTCAAACAGCAGCTGGCTGTATTTATGTGGGTATATATCTGGGCTCTATATTCTGTTCCATTGATTTATTCTTTCGCCAATACCATACTGTCTAGATCACTGTAGTTTTATAGTAAGTCTTGAAGTTGGGTGGTTTCAGTCCTCTAGCTTTATTCTTCTCCTTCAATATTATTCTCTTTCTCATAGCCACAAAATAACTTGCTGAGATTTTAATTGGGATTGCATTGACTCTAAAGATCAATAAAAGTTGGAAATAACTGAGATCTTGATAATATGAGTCTTCCTATCCATGAACATGGAATACCTACCTCTCTTAGTATTAGTTCTTTGATTTCTTTCATCAGCATTTTGTAGTTATCCCTCATATAGATATTGTATACTTTGTTAGATTCAACCTAAGTATTTCATTTTTGGGGGATGCTAATGTAAATTATATATTACTTTTAATTTCAAATTCCATTTGTTCATTGCTGGTATATAGGAAATGAGTGACTTTTGTATATTCAGCTTGTATCTTGCATCTTGCATCCTTACTGTGATTGCTTCTTAATTCCAAGAGTTTTTTTTTAAGACTTTATATTTTAGAGCAGTTTAGGTTTATAATACAATTGAGAAAAACGTACAGAGATCTCTCATATCCTCCCTGACCGTTTGCATGCACAGCCTCTCGCATTATCAACATCACCAGAATGGTACTTTAAAAAATGTTTTTAGTGCTTATTTATTTTTGAGAGAGAGAGAGAGACAGAGACAGAGACAGAGACAGAGCATGAGCAGGGGAGGGGCAGAGAGAGAGGGAGACATCACATCTGAAGCAGGCTCCCGTCTCTGAGCTGTCAGCACAGAGCTTTATGTGAGACTTGAACTAACCAACAGTGAGATCAGACCCGAGTTGAAGTTCGATGCTTAACCTACTGAGCCACCCAGGTGCCCCGGTAGTTTTTTTTTTTTTTAAACCGAGGATGAACCTATATTGACATCATAATCACTCAGAGTCCATAGTTTATTTTAGGGTTTGCTCTTGGTGTTATACACTCTATGGGTTTGGACAACTGTCCAATGGCACATATTCATCATTATAATATCATACCGAGTAGTTTCATTGCCCTAAATATCCTCTGTGTTTTGCCTATTCACCCCACCCCCACCTCAGCAATCACTGATCTTTTTGTTGTCTCCATAGTTTTGCCTTTTCCAGGATATCATATAGTTGGAACCATAGAGTATGTAGCCTTTTCAGATTGGCTTCTTTCACGTAGTAATATACATTTAAAGTTTCTCCATGTCTTCTCATGGCTCGATAGCTTATTGCTTTTTAGTGCAGAATAATAGTCCATTGTCTGGATGTACCACAGTTTGTTTATCCACTCACCTACTGAAGGATACCTTGGCTACTTCCAAATTGCAGTAGTAATTAATAAAGCTGCAGTTCCAGGAGTTTTTCCTTTTTTTCCTTTAGATTTTCTACATAGACAATGATGTTGTTTGCGAACAGAGACAGATTTATTTCTTCCTTCCCAATCTTTATGCCTTTTTCTTTCTTCTTCTTGGTTTACTGCATTCACTAATACTTCCAGTATAATGCTGAAAATTTGTATCAGTGGGGACATCCTCGTCTTTACATGATGTTAGTGGGAAAATTTCTCACTATTAAGTATAATGTAAGCTGTAGGTTTTTTGTAGATGTTATTTATCAAGTTGAAGAAATTCCTCTCTATTCCTAGTTTGCTGAGGCTTTTTATCATGATTAGGTGTTGGATTTTGTCAAATGCTTTCCCACCATCTATTGGTAGATCATGTGATTTTTCTTCTTTAGCTTGTTTATGAGATATTAATGTTATTATTTATTTTGATACTCAACTTGTCCTTAATTTATCAGGCGGGAGCCCCTTCATACTTCTTTCTGTTCTTATGATATATCCTCATTTATCTTTGAGTGATTCTTTAAAGTCTAACACAACAAGATGTTCCGGGCTCATCTCGTACTTTCCCTACCCCGGTCCTGGAAACAGCCACTTCCCCAAGGATCTCTAGTAATTTTTAGTGTGGAATGTATCTAGAAACCCAAGATCTGGGCTCTAGGTGTGTTCTTGTTATGCCGGGTGGGGTGGTGGCAGGTGCTCCCACACATATTGTTATATTTCTGTTTCTTTCACTCTAGTCAGGACTGTCCTGCTGTGCAGACATCCTTTTCATTTTACCACTCTGCCTTTGGCCACACTCCTGTGGGAATGTTGTCTCTAACACCCTGGTGCTGGACCATTCCCACCCCCATGTGACCAGCCCCTTACCTTGCTGGGGCTTCAACATCTGTTCAGGATCACCTCTTTAGGCTCTGACACCCCACATTAGACCACTCTCTACCTGTTGTGACTCTCCAACTCCACTCTTGCCTGGCCTCGCCTTACCTAGTGGCTCTTGGCTAAAGTGTTCAGAAAGGAAAGAGAAAGGTAGAGAACAGAGAGAGGAAGAAGAGGAGGTAATGGGTGAATTTTTTAATTAAAGCATAAAATGCCTACAGAACAGTGCACAAATGATAGGCCTGAAGTTCAGTGATTATTTACAGAGTGAACACATCCTTGTAACCACCACCCAGATGGTTTACATACTAAGGGATCATTCCAGCTTCTGTGTGGAGAACAGATGTAAAGGGAGTCAAGAGTGGACACAGGAAGATTTGTTGCATGTTGATTTCCAGGTGAGAGATCACAGGATCTTAGACCAGGGAGGATGTGGTGAAGGGTGAGAAGTGGCTGGATTCAAGATTTGTTTTGAAGGAAGAGCTCACAGAATTTGCTCCTAGATTAAATGTGGAGCATGGAGGAGGACAGGAGTCCAGGATGGCTCAAGGATTTTGACCTGAGACCTACGTGAATGGATACCACCATTTGCCAAGAGGGGGAAATCCCAGGGAAGTCCTCCCTTATCCTGAGAAATATCAAATGTTCTCATTTGGACACATTATAGTTGAGATGCCAATTAGACATCCAAGTGTGGGGGTTCGACAGGCTGCTGGGGTTTCCAGACAGTAGTTCTGGTTGGAGATATCAATATGAAGATCTTCAGTAGACAGATGACATTTAAAGGTGTGGATTGGTGGCTCAGTTGATTGAGTATCCAACTCTTGATTTCAGCTCAGGTTGTGATCATTCACGAGATTGAGCCCTATCCCCATTTTGTGCTCCCCCCCTCCTCCGTCCCTGCGTGCTGGGCGTGGAGCTTGCTTGGGATTCTTTCTCTCTCTCCCTCTGCCCTTCCCCTACTCACACCCGCACTATCTCTGTCTCTTAAAAAAAAAAAAAGTGTAGATTGGGTGAGATCACCCAGAAATGAGCACAGGTGGAAAAGAGATCTAAGAGATCGCTTAGCCTTGGAGCATTTGAGAGTTGGCAGAAGAGTCACCAGAGTAGCCTGAGGATGTCAGATGCCTCATCTATAAAATGAGTATAATACCTCTTTGGCGGGATCATTAAGGATTGACTGATCATTAAGGATTATGTTAAAGACCCTAATGGGTAGCTAATATTGACCTTTCCATTCCCTGCTCTCCCAAAACTAGCCTTCTCCTCTTACCATTGTCCTGAGACTCTCCTATCTCCTTACTTCCTTTTTGTGTCTCTCCCAATTTCTCTTATCTCAGCCTCCCAACACACTCAGTGAAGGGAACTTGACCCCTCTTTCCTCCTTTCAGTGAGGACTGACTTGCAAAACTCCTCTCTGTGAGCTAATATCACTTTCTGCCTTTTCCCCCATCACCTGTCATCCTGTTTAAGAAAAGTAAATTTTTACCATTATTTTTGAAATTCTTTGTGTGCCACCCTCACTTCTCAGAGGTAGTTTAACCAGATGATTGTGTTTCTAAGAATAAATACTATCTCCTTTTTGAATTTTTAAGCTTTATAAAAATGGAATCTTCTGTTCTTCTGTCACTTGCTTTGAGTATTCAGCATTTTACTCCTAAAATACAGCTGGGTAGCTGCAGGTAGTTGTAATTCATTTACTAATTCATTAAATAAGCAGTTTATTTATGCATTCTACAGTTCATCGGCTTTCTGGTTGTCTCCAGATTTTGCCATTACAAGCAGTGCTGCTAAGAGCATTTTGTCTGTCCTCTGTGGTGCAGGTACAAAAGTTTTTTAGAGCAGGGATATTCTAGGTATACTCTAGGAGTGGAGTTGCTGCTTCAAGGGAATGCACATTGTCAACTTTTCTATAGATGGAACCTTGTTTTTCAAAGGGCTTGTACCAATTTACACTACCAACAGTTGTATATGTGTTTGCTTCATGATCAGGAATCAAACAGAGGTGTTTTATGACCATCTGTATTCAGTGTGGTGGTGTTTCACAATCTTTGTTTAGTATGAGTAGGTTTTTTGATTTTGAAAATGTGGTAACACATTATAGTTTTAATTTGAATTTCCTGAATACTAACGAGGATGGATGCATTACATGTTTCATTAGTCATCTGGTTTCCTCTTCTGTGAAGTGCTTTTTTAAATCTTTTGTCTGTTGGATTGTTTCATCTTTTACTTCTTAGTTTGTAGAAGTTCTTTATGTAAATTCTGACTATGGATGGCAAATGTCTTTTCCTAGTTCATGCCTTGTTTGTTCATTGTCTTTATGATGCGCTTTGATGAAAGCTCTTATTTTAATGTAATTAAATTTACTATTCTTTTCCTTTATGGTGAGTTCTTTTTTTGTCTTAAGAAGTCTTTCGCCTGTCACAAAGTTCTTAACATTAATTTCTTTTGTCTACTAAAAAGTTTTATACATCTTTAATCTACCTGAAGCTAGTTTCAGTGTATGGTGTGATGTAAGGATTCATTCCCCTGTCCCATATGTATAACCAAGTGTCCCAGCAGCAACTATTGAAGAGCCCACCCTTTTCTCATTGATCTACAATGCCAAGTTGGCCATAACTCATATGTTGATATATGCGTGGGTCTATTTCTAGGCTGTCTATTTCCATCGATTTCCCATTCATTTTGTCTATCCTCATGCCAATATTTCATTGTCTTAATAACAAATAGCTTTAAAATGATTTTGAATATCTTTAAAGATAAGCCTTCATTTTGTTCTTCTCTTGAATGAAATAAGTTGGGAAATGTTCCTTCTTTTCCATTATTCTGGAATAGTTTGTGTGATTTTGGAAATACTTAAAGATTTTGTTGATAAAACCATCTGTGTTGATCTTCCCTTTCTGGGAGTTTTTATTGAAGCGAAATTCCTTAGTGGTTTTAGAGTTATTCAGAGTTTCTATTTCTTCCCAAGTCAGTTTTGGTAAGCTAGATTTTTTTTTTTCCCTTGGAATTTGTCTGACTCATGTAAGCATTCACATTTTTTGGCATATAATTGTTTATAGTATCTGCTTATTATCATTTTAAACCTCCACAGCATCGGTAGCTACACCCGCCTTTCTATTATTCTTTGTGCTTTTCTTCTTTTTGATTTTTATAAATTTTATCAGAATTTCTTTCAATTTTTTAATCTTGTTTCTCTTTCAACATTAGTTTTGTCACAAGTTTGAATTTTAAATAATCTCAAACTTACCCAAAGTTGTAAGAATAGTACAGTGAATTCATACTTTCTTTACTTAGCGTCACAAAGTATTAACAGTTTGCCACATCTAAACTCTCTCTCTCTCTCTCATTGTGGTTTTCAGAACAATTTTAGAGTAAGTTAGAGACATCATGACACTTTACCCTGAAACAATTAAGCACATATTTCTTGAGAACGAGGACATTCTCCTATGTAATCTCAATACAATGATCACACTCAGAAGAGTCAACATTGATAAAATACTTTTATTAATCTACAGCCATAATCAAATTTCCCCATTGTCACAATAATTAAATTTATAGCTGTTTTATCTCTTTTAAGTATAAGATTCAATAAACTATTGTGCATTGCACTAGAAAGGACATTTAGTTGTCCCATCTCTTTACTTTAATCTGTAACGGTTCACCAGCCTTTAAAGAAAAACCCTTTTATAACATTGTCATTTTTGAAGGGTTTATAACAATTATGGAATATTCCTTGGCAGGCAGAATAAGGTCTCCCAAAGATGTCCATATCCTAATCTCTGAGAGCTGTGACTATGTTACCTTATACGGCCAAAGAGACTTTGGAGATGTGATTAAGGGATCTTGAGATGGTCAGAGTATCCTAGATTATCAAGTGGGCCCAAACTAATTACATTTGTCCTTAAAAGTCGGAGAACCTTTACTGGCTGAGTCCGAATGACATGAGGTGGAAGAAGAAGGAGGAGAGATGCAAAGTGTGAGAGAGATTTGACCTGCGATTGTTGGCTTCCAAGATGGAGGCAGGGGGTATGGGTCAAGGAATGTGGGAAGTGGTCCTAAACTGCAAACGATCGTAAGGTGACAGCTAGCAAGGAAATAGGGATCTCAGTCTTACAACCACAAGGAACTGAGTTCTACCAACAGACTGAGCAAGGAGGTGGACCTGTCCAGGAGCTTCTGAAAAGGAATGCAGTCTTGCCGAACCGTGTTTCAGTCCAGTGAGACCCAGGTCAGATTACTGACCTGCTGAACTACAAAATAAGAAATCTGTGTTGTGTTAAGCCATAGCAAACTTAATTTGGGGGCACCTGGGTGGCTCAGTCAGTTAAGTGTCAGATCTTGACTTCAGCTCAGGTCACCATCTCACGGTTCGTGAGTTCAAGCCCCACGTCGGGTTCTGAGCTGCCTGCTTGGGATTCTCTCTCTCTCTTCCTCTGTCTGTCCCTCCTCTGCTCATTCATTCTCTCTCTCTCTCAAAATAGATAAATAAACTTTAAAAAAAGACAACTTAATTTGGATTTGTTTGATTGCTTCTTCATGATTAGATTCAAGTTTATTCGTCTTTTCAAATAATCAACTTTTGGGTTTATTGATCTTCTAAAATGTATGTTCTCTATTTCATTAATCTCTATTTTTATTGTTTCCTTCATTGTACTGTCTTGGAAGTTACTTAAGTAGAATATTTAACTCCTTCATTCTTTGCAATATAACCATTTAAGGCTATAGATTTCCTTCTCGAAATCCTTATAGCTGTATCCCACAAGTTAAAACAAATTTTTTTTAATGTTTATTTTTGAGAGAGAGAGACAGAATGTGAGCGGGAGAGGGACAGAGAGAGGGAGACACAGGATCCGAAGCAGGCTCCAGGCTCTGAGCTGTCAACACAGAGACTGACGTGGGGCTTAAACTCACGAACCGTGAGATCACAACCTGAGCTGAAGTTGGCGTTTAACTGACTGAACCACCCAGGCTCCCCTATCCCACAAGTTTTGATATGAAATATTTTCATTATCATTCAATTCTAAATATTTTCTAATTTCCATTGTGATTCCTGTTTTGCTCCATGAGTCATTTAGAAATGGTTTTACAATCAACAAAACTAAAAGGCCGCCTATGGAATGGAAGAAGATACTTGCAAATGACATATCTGATAGAGGGTTAGTATCCAAAATCTATAAAGAACTTATCAAACTCAATACCCAAAAGCCAAATAATCCAGTTAAGAAATGCACAGAAGACATGAATAGACATTTTTCTTTCAAAAATTTTTTTAACATTTTAATCATTTTTAAGAGACAGAGAGAGACAGAACACGAGTGGGGGGGGGCAGAGACAGAGGGAGACGCACAACCTGAAAGAGGCTCCAGGCTCCGAGCTGTCAGCACAGAGCCTGATGTGGGGCTTGAACCCACGAACCGTGAGATCATGACATGAGTTGAGTCGGATGCTCAACCGATTGAACCACCCAGGTGCTCCGAATAGACATTTTTTCCAAAAAATACATCCAGATGGCTAATAAACACATGAAAATATGCTTCATCAAGGAAATACAAATGAAAACCATGATGAAATACCACCTCACACCTGTCAGGATAGCCAAAATTAACCAACAAGAAACAGCAAGTGTTGGCAAGGATGCAGAGAAAGGGGAATCCTTTTGCATTGTTGGTGGGAATGCAAACTGGTGCAGCCCTCTGGAAAAGACTATGGAGGTTCCTCAAAAAGTTAAAAATAGGGCTACCATATGATCCAGCAATTGCACTGCAAGATATTTACCCAAAGGATACAAAAATATAGCTTCAAAGGGGTACATGCACCCCAATGTTTATAGCAGCATTATCAACGATAGCCAAGCTATGGAAAGAGCCCACATGCCCATTGAATGATGAATGGATAAAGAATATTTCAACACAATGAAATATTACTCAGCTATCAAAAAGAATGAAATCTTGGGGCACCTGAGTGGCTCAATCAGTTAAGCATCCGACTTCAGCTCAGGTCATGATCTTGTGGTTCATAAGTTTGAGCCCCCCATCAGGCCCTGTGCTGACAGCTCAGAGCCTGGAGCCTGCTTCGGATTCTGTGTCTCCCTCTCTCTCTGCCCCTCCCCCAATCACATTCTGTCTCTCTCTCTCTCTCACAAAAATAAATAAAACATTAAAAAAAAAAAAGAATGAAATCTTGTCATTTGCAATGATGTGGATGGAGCTAGAGGGTGTTATGCTAAGTGAAATAAGTCAGTCAGAGAAAGACAAATACCATATGATTTCACTTGTATGTGGAATTTAAGAAACAAAACAGATGAACACATGGGACGGGGGAAAAATAGAGAGAGAGGGAAACAAACCATAAGAGACTTTTAATGATAGAGAATGAACTGAAGGTTGATGGGGTGGCAGTAGGGGGCGGGGAAAATGGGTGATGGGCATGGGGGAGGGCACTTGTTATGATGAGCACTGGGTGTTGTATGTAAGCAATGAATCACCGAATTCTACCCCTGAAGCCAATATTGCACATATGTTAACTAACTAGAATTTAAATACAAATTTAAAAAGAAAAAAAAAAGAAATGCTTTTAAATTTGGAAATACATGGAGTTTCTCTATTATTGTTATTGATTTAAATTTTTTTTTTGCATTATGCTTAAAGAATGTGGTCCTCCAAAATCTTTGAAGTGTTCATGAGAATTGATTCATGTATGCTTGAGAATATATTGACTGCGTTGTTCTACATATGATCATCAGATCAAGCTTATTAATTGTGTCAAATTTTCTGTATGCTTACTGACATTTTGGTCTGTGATATCTATCAGTTACTGAGAAAAGTGTGTTAAAACCCCTACTATACAGTGGATTTATCAATTTCTCCTATAGTTCTGTCAGTTTTTCCTCAAGAGTCTTACATTTATGTTATCGATTGCATACAGGTTTAGAATGTTTTATCTCTTTGGTGAAATGGACCTTTTATCATTATTTAGTGACCTTCTTCATTCCTAATAATACTTTTTGCATTAAAGTATATTTTTCTGCCTTTTCACCAAGATGGTACCAAAGGTGAAGAAGGAAGACCCTCCCCCTCCCAAAGCCGAAGCCAAAGCCAAAACCGAAGCAAAGGTTTTGAAGGCCAAGAAAGCGGTGCTGGAAGGCATCCACAGTCACTTTTTTAAAAAAGATCCTGAGGTCACCTACATTCTGACGGCCCAAGACACCGCATCTCCAAAGGCGGCCCAATATCCTCCAAAGAGCACCCCCAGGAGAATCAAGCTTGACCCCTATGCCATCAAGTTCCCCCCCGACTACCGAGTCAGCCGTGAAGAAAATAGAAGACCACAACACACTTGTGTTCATTGTGGATGTCTAAACCAACAAGCACCAGATCAAACAGTCTGTGAAGAAGCTCTAAGACATTGACATGGCCAAGGTCAACACTCTGATCAGGCCTGGTGGAGAAAAGAAGGGATGTGTTGGACTGGATCCTGACTATGATCCTTTGGATGTTGCCACCAAAATTGGGATCATCTAAACTGAGTCCAGCTGGCTAAATCTAAATACAAAATTTTCACCATTAAAAAAAGTATATTTTTCTGATGTTAATATGTTTGCTACATCTTTCTCATTCACTTCTTATTTGCTTATCTTTTTTCCATTCTTTTACTTTAAATCCTTGTGGGTAGTTATGTAACTAACAAATGGTACTTACCTGGTGGTTTTTTAAGTCTTCCCTAATTATTGGGATTTTAGGTAATTAATGATTTATTTGGATTTTTCTCTTTTTATTAGTTTTGCCTTTGTGTTCTTCCCCCCCCCCCACCTTTGTCTTTTCTAGTCATTTTGGGGAGATGGATTAATTTTCTCATTTTATCCTAATTGTCTCTTTGAAAGTTATATACTTTATTGCTATGGTTTTAGTCATTACTCTGGAAATTGTTAACATACTCACTTAATTAGGCAAATGTAGTAATTAATGATCATTATCCTTTTTCCTCAAGAGAAGGCTAAAACATCATCATTCTTCTTCTAGTCTATTGTTGTGATATATTTTAATTCCACTTTGGTTTTTTAATACCATATGGTATTGATGATTTGGCCATATTGGTTGCTTAGATTTACCCACATATTCACTGTCTTTCTTGCTTTTCATTCCTTCTTGCTTCCATGACCTTCCATCTGGGATTTCTTTTCTCCTGCCTGAAGGAGTGCTTTAGCATTAAAAAAAAATTTTTTTTTCATGTTTATTTTTGGGAGAGAAAGAGAGAGCATGAGCAGGGGAGGGGCAGAGAGAGAGGGAGACAGAATCCTAAGCGGGCTCCAGGCTCCGAGCCATCAGCACAGAGCCCGACGTAGTGCTCGAACTCACGGACTGTGAGATCATGACCTGAGCTGAAGTCAGATGCTTAACCCACTGAGCCACCCAGGCACCCCAGGAGTGCTTTAGCATTTTTTAAATGAGGCTCTGTTTCTGGAAAAGTTGTTCAGTTTTTGTTTGAAAACGTCTTCGCTCTAGTCTTATTTTAAAAGATTTTCCCTATGGTTCTAGTTATGTTTTTCCATCACATCAAAGATATTATTCCACTGACTGCTGACATCTCTTTTTGAGAAGTCAGCTGTCAGTCCCACTGCTGTTGACTTAGAGGCCATCTGCCTTCTCTCTTTGGCTTTTTTAATGAACTCTTTTTCCTTGGGGTTTTGCAGTTTCATTATGTGTCTAGGTGTTAGAGTTGCCAGAAGAAATACAGGCTAGCCAGTTAAATTTAAATTTCAGGTAAACAACAAATAGACTAAAACTTTTTTTTAATGTTTATTTATTTTTGAAAGAGAGATAGAGAGAGACAGAGCACAGGCAGGGGAGGGGCAACGAAGGGGTGGCGGGGTGGGGGGGACACAGAATCTGAAGCAGGCTCCAGGCTCCAGGATGTTAGCACAGAGCCGGATGCAGGGCTCAAACCCTCAAACCATGAGATCATGACCAGAGCTGAAGTCAGATGCTTAACCGACTGAGCCACCCAAGTGCCCCTAAATACATTTTTAGTATAAGTAGTTTCCAAATGTTACATGGGACATACACTGAAAAAAATGCTTCCTTGTTTATCTGACATTCAAATTAGCTAGGAGTCTTGTATTTTTATGTGCCAAATCTAGTAACACGAGAAGGTGTTAATTTCTTTTTCTTTATCCTGCTTGGGCTTTGTTAGGTTCTTAAATATGTAGCTATTTATTTTCATTATTTATGGAAATTTCTCAGATATAATGACTGATTCAATGACTACTATCTCTTCAAATAGGGTCTCTGCCCATTCTTTCTCACTCCTCCTTCTGTGACCATGATTAGGTATGTGTTATAATGTTTCACACTCATCTCCATGGTTCTTAATCTCTCTTTGATATTTTCTACCTCTGTGATTTCTGTTCCATTCTTCTTCAACAGTATCTAATTTGCTGTTAAACTCATCTACTGAATTTTAAAGTTTAGTCATTATATTTTTCTTTTTTTAAAAAAAATATTTTATTTTTAACTAATCTCTACACCCGACGTGGGGCTCGAACTCACAACCCCGAGATCGAGAGTTGCATGCTCTACCGACTGAGCCAGCCAGGTGCCCCTATAATTGTCATTTTTATCTCTATTTTAAATGCGTGCCGTCAGTGTTATAGACACTCTTTCCTTAAATTTTCACTACCCTTTAAAAATGTTATTAAATATACACGATTATTTTGAATTCTGTATCTGATAATTCCAGTGTTTGAAGCCTTTGTGGGTCTGAATCTGCTCCCTGGTATTTCTTCTTACTCAGGATGCTTGCTTTCTATGTATGTCTTGAGCTCATCTATCAGAGTTTACCTTTGGGTGATCTGAGAGTCTGTGTCGGAGGTGGATTCCCACAGAGAGGATTTGCATTGACTTCTGCCAGGAGCCCGTGGTCATTACCAACTTGAGACCACTTTAACCTACATTCTTGGCTTTAGTAGTTTGGGGCCACCCAAGGAGAGTAAGTTCAGGCTGCAAGCCCTCTTAATAGAGTTGGCTTGTAGCTACAAAGCCAACCCTATGTTATTCCCCTTCCGCTTTTTGCCAATGTTCAGTATAAGCAACTTGCCTTGCAGTCCCCAGGGAGTAGGGTGTAGGGCAGTTTTGTCCTCCTTCATCCTGACACCAATGCGTGACTTTTTGGGGGTCTCGGCTTTATGTGGAGAGGGTTTTCTCTTAAATCCTCACCTTGGGGGGCATTCTGGGTTTTGTCTCTGATCTTCATTTCATGTAGCTTCAGAGCATCATTAACATCTCTGAGTTCTGGTGTTCACTTAGTTGTTGTTATGAATACGCCTTGCCTTTTTGAGAGTTAATCGATGCAATTAAACTATGTTTTTTTCCTGGCTAGCATCGTTGGTCGCTTTTGGTTGGAGGGTCTAAAGAGTGTTTCGTATAGCATCGTGCTGGAAACACAACATCCCCTTTCCCAAGCTAGCAATTCCTTAGTGAAAACCTGCGAAACCAGCCTCTGGGTGGTTTTCTCTTAATGTTATTATTTTTGGATGTGCGATTTGGGGACACTATCAGATAGAATTATCATAGCATTGCATCTTTAATTTGGGCTGAATTTCATTCATTCATTCACTCATCACTTGTTCATCAAATTTTATCGAGCCTCTGTTTAAAGGCCAAGCTTGTTAGGTCCTGGGGATTCAGGGTGGGCAAGGCAGACCCAGCCCCTGCCTGCCTTCCGCAGGCTCACGGTCCAGCGACTTGAATTTACAGTACAGTGCCAAACACTTTACGTACGTTATTTAATGTAATCCTCATAACAACCCCGTGGGTTGTGTAGAATCATTTTATAGATTAGGAAAAGAAGGCACAGAAAAATGTAGATAAATTACCTAAGGCTAGACAGCTAATTAAGAGGTGGATCAGGAACTCGAACCCAGGTCCGTCAGCCTACAAAGCCTTTGTCCTTAACCATTTTTATGCTCTTTGTTATGCCAAGAGAGGGCGCTGTCAGGAAGAGAGGACCCTTTGTGCTTACACCTATGGAGGGATACGCAGGTAGAGCCAATGTTCTTTTTCTTAGGATGCATTTAAATCAAGCCCCCCCCCCCCCCCCCCCCAAGATCAGAGTTTGGAGCTCCGAGGGACAAGGGCGAGACAGATAAAAGTTCATTTTCAGGACCTCTGTAGCTATCTGTGTCACGCTATAAGACTGTTGCAGGATGCAGAAGACAACCAGGAAGAAGGAATTAATAGCATCTCAGAGCGGTATCATGGGGCTCTGAGGCTGCTGTTGTCACTATCTTCTGGAAAATACGCCCTGCATCGCAACGGTGTCAGAAGCCAAGTCTTCCCTGGAATGTGAGGCTAGCTGGTTCCCTGGATAAAAAAAAAAAATCAGGAGACCTTGAGGGCAAGACCCTTCCCCTCACTGGACCTCAATCCTCTCGTACATACAATGAGGACGTTCAACCTTTCCCCCTGTGTACCCTATAGTCCTGTGATTCTGTGAGATGCCCAGAGAGGGACCCTTTTCTTTTCTTTTTTCTTTTCTTTTCTTTTCTTTTCTTTTCTTTTCTTTTCTTTTCTTTTCTTTTCTTTTCTTTTCTTTTCTTTCCTTTTCTCTTCTTTTCTTTTCTTTTCTCTTCTTTTCTTTTTTAAATGTTTATTTATTTTTGAGAGAAAGAAACAGAATGTGAGTGGGAGAGGGGCAGACACAAAATCGGAAGCTGGCTCCAGCCTCCAAGCTGTCAGCACAGAGTCCGACACGGGGCTCGAACTCACGAGCGGTGAGATCATGACCTGAGCTTAAGTCGGACACCCAACTGACTGAGCCACCCAGGCGCCCCCCTCCACTGAAAAATCTTAAAGATAGGTAGCTTGTCTATATTATATATAACGTCAAAACATTTTTATAGCATATAAACATAAAATAGTATTTCTCTGGGTTTTAGATGTTTGTGGTAGAAATTTCATACATGTCGGAAGTGTGATGATGAAAAGAACCATCCCTGCGGCCCCGTCCGTCCCCATCGTCCCATCACCCAGGGAAAGCCATTGTCAATGTCCTGGTGGGTTTCATTCCAGTCTTACTTCTACCTGTGACGATGCATCTTGCTGCATATGTAGTCTGCCGTTCCGTGTTTATCGCTAGAGGGTCTTTGGGAGACTTTCCTTGAATCCTTAACTGTTCTTGAAAACATGACATTGAATGACTGTTGGGTGTTTCAAATCTATTGCGGTCTGAGCTATGAAGAGCTGAGCTTCACAGAGGATCTGCTAAGAGGCTTCTGGGCCTGGGAAATTGGGACTAGACCGTCTTTATCACCTCCCTGGCCGCCATTCATGGGGTATCTCCTCCGGCCCCAGGCACCAGAAGGCTGCTCCTCTCCCCCCTGCCCCCCCCCCCCCCGCCCCTGATAACTCAGTGAAAGGTTCTATGGAGACAGAAGCTCTGGAAGGCTCAGAGAGGCAAGCCAATGGTCGATGAAGATGCCTATTTGCCGACCTCCTGCAGTGATTTGGACACCGCTGCTGGCACACCGGGAAGAAGCAAATAGTGACATCTTGAAGCATACCCTGTGGTTGGGCTGTTGCTGGGGCCGAGCTGGCCACCCGAGGAGGGAGAATTGGAACCCCACTCAGTCTGGAGCTTCAGCTTCCTGCCCGACCACTCCTGGGGCCACCGCCTCCCCGCCCAGCACGTTCGCTGTGAAGTTAACTGGCTTCGGATCACAAGCTCGCAGCACTGTGCTCGGGGTGGCAGACGAGCCGTCTAGTGGGAGTGAGGGGGAAAAGGGGACGGAGGCTGGGGGGCCCCCGAGCAGTGAAACGACTCTGCCTACTCCTCTCCGTTGAAGAGTCTTGGGTGATTCATGAGCACGGAGGAGAGGATGATTAGTTGGCCAACTATGAAGGGGGAAGGAACCCCCCCTCCCCACTACCCAGTATACCCAGGGACACAGAGAGCCGCTGTCCCCCCCAAGATCTTTCCCACTGCTGTTCTTCTTCAGAGACTCGGGGCTCCTCTCCTGTGTGATAAAGACGCCTATCTGTGCCGGTGGGGACACGATTGGTCCCCCTCAAAAACTGGGCCAAGAATGTGTGTGGGGGGGTTTATTGTGTGGAGTAATGGCTATTACACGAATTGGCATTCCTTTCCACCCACAGGCTTAAAAACTTCCTGGTTATAATTAGAACCATTTCTAACTGTTTTGCCATGTATGGGGGGCTGCCCACCCTCAGCTGAGTTGCTGGGGGCAGAGCCAGAAAGCTGGGTTCTAATCCCACCCTCAGCCACGGTGGCTATTAGCTATGCTTAATTGAGAATCTCACGGTTGGAAGTCCTTGGACCATGAAGGAGAGAGCTGCTCCCCTCTCCACTCCCCCTCCTCATGTCCCGATTCTCTTTCAGGATTTCCTCTTCCTTTCTGCTGGGGAGACTGGACAGGAGTGTTAGAGGGGGGTCCTTCTAGCCCACATCCGTAAGATGTTTGGAGTAGGATGTATGTTCACATGGAAATGGTAAATTTTTACGTGACGGGACTTTAGAGGTCATTTGATTGTGTGGTCTTCAACTCTTGGGAAGACTTTCAAAAAAAACCCAAAAAATTCCTGGGCCTCATCCCCGCCCATGGGCTCAGTCTCCCAACTCAGGTGGGTGCTTTGAAAAGGGCTCTCAGGCATTTGGGTTTTTTAATTGAAATTTTAATTTTTGAGTCATAGATTCACATTCAACTGTAAGATATAATACAGAGAGACCCCCTGTACTGTTCACCCACTTACCCCCCAGTGGTAACATCTTGCAAACTCTAGCTCAGTATCACTACCAGAACACTGGCATTGACACAGTCAGGACGAGGAATATTTCTTTCCATCCCCACAAGGATCGTTCATGCTACCTGTTTCCAGTCACACTTCCTTTCCTCCTGCCCCCTCCCTCTCCTTTACCCCTGCCAACCACTAATCTGTTCGCCATGCCTATAATTTTGTCACTTCAAGAATATCATTTACACGGAATCGTGAAGTATTTAACCTTTGGGGATTGACTTGTTTCGATTAGCACAATTGTCTGGAGATGGACTGAAGTTGTTATGTGTATCGATAGTTTGTATCAATCAATAGCTGCGCATCCAGTTGTAGATCCGTAGGCCTCTTTTACTGCTGTGTGGTACTCCACAGTATGGATATACCACCGTTTGTTTAAAATTTCCCTGTTAGGGGCGCCTGGGTGGCGCAGTCGGTTAAGCGTCCGGCTTCAGCCAGGTCACGATCTCGCGGTCCGTGAGTTCGAGCCCCGCGTCGGGCTCTGGGCTGATGGCTCAGAGCCTGGAGCCTGTTTCCGATGCTGTGTCTCCCTCTCTCTCTGCCCCTCCCCCGTTCATGCTCTGTCTCTCTGTCCCAAAAATAAATAAACGTTGAAAGAAAGAAATTAAAAAAAAAAAAATTTCCCTGTTAAAGGACAGGGGTGCCTGGGTGGCTCCGTCCGTTAAGTGTCTGACTTTGTCTGGCTCGGGTCATGATCTTTGCATCCTCATCAGCATGTCACGTTGTCACTTTTTTTTTTCTTTTTTTTTTTTTTTAATTTTAGAGAGAGTGCTAGAGAGCACACGAGTTGGGGGAGAGGGGTCGGGGGAGCAAAGGGGGAGAGAAAGAGAATGCCCAGCAGGCTCTATGCCCAATGCAGAGCCTGACACGGGGCTCGATCCCACGACCCTGGGATCATGACGTGAGCCGAAATCAAGAGGCAGGCGCTCAACCGAACCACCCAGGTGCCCCTGTTGTCATGGTTTCTGATTTCAGCCGTTCTAACAGGTCTGCAGTGATATATCTCACTGTGGTTTGTGAGTTGTATTTCCCTAGTGGTTAATGATCTTTTCATGTGCTGATTTGCTATCTGTGTGTACTCTCTGGTGAAACCCCAGGCAGTTCTTTTTTTTTTTTTTTCCTTAATATAATTTATTGTCAGATTGGTTTCCGTACAACGCCCAGTGCTCATCTCCACAAGTGCCCTCCTCAAAGCCCATCACCCACTTTCCCCTCTCTCTACCCCCCATCAATCCTCAGTTTGTTCTCTGTATTTAAGAGTCTCTTGTGGTTTGCCTCCCTTCCTCTCTGTTTGTAACTTTTTTCCCCCTTCCCCCCCCCCCCCCCCAACCCCGGTCTTCAGTCAAGTTTCTCAAGATCCACCTATGAGTGAAAACAGGTAGTATCTGTCTTTCTCCAAATTCTGCCTTTGGGGGTCTTGTTTTTAGGAGCACTCCTGGATCAGTTACCTCCGGTCAGGAGGCAGAAAACACATCAGTTATTTAAACAGACAAACTTGTGGGGCGCCTGGGTGGCGCAGTCGGTTAAGCGTCCGACTTCAGCCAGGTCACGATCTCGCGGTCCGGGGGTTCGAGCCCCGCGTCAGGCTCTGGGCTGATGGCTGGAGCCTGTTTCCGATTCTGTGTCTCCCTCTCTCTCTGCCCCTCCCCCGTTCATGCTCTGTCTCTCTCTGTCCCCAAAATAAATAAAAACGCTGGGGAAAAGAAAAATTTTAAACAGACAAACTTGAACAGAAAAGTTGTTAACTGGATACAACCTTTTTAAGCTAAGTAACTACAAGGGTCAAACCTAAGTACTGAAATCTCACAGGAGTCATGACCCCCAGAGCCGGGACAGCGAAGGGAAGAAGTTGGGATTATTAAGATTTAGGAACTCAGAGGAGGCCCCGTTGACCTGGAATTCAGACGGCAGCTGGGGCTGAGGTCAGAGGCGGGGCCCCTAAGGCCCGGGACCCAACTTTTAAGTAACAGGTGCAGTAAGGCTGTTCTGGGTGTGATGTATCAGAGGAACAGGAAGCGAACAGGGAGGAAGGAGTCCTTCCTTCTCCAGCCTCGGAGTGTCCCGTAGGCTTTCCAGGCCAAGAGCCTGGCCTTCAGAGTCCTTGCCCCACATCACAGATAGAACTAGAAGGGCAGGGTTTGAGGTGAGAGACATTATTAGCTCCATGCCTGGCCTAAGAGCCGAGAGTCCGGATTCTGGAAACACACAGGCCTGGACTGCCATCCCGACTTTTCCGGCTGAATGGCTTTGAGCAGGCCACCGTACCTCGCTGAGCCTCAGTTGTCCTAGAGGTGACATGAGGATCATGAGGCCCCCGATGAAGGATGCTCATGAGATTTAAATGAGAGAACGTATGTAAAGCAGTTAGCACGATGCCTGCGGGTGCACAGTAGTCAAGAAATAAAACTTCGGAGCTCATAAGCTCATAATTGGCACAAAAATGTGTGGCCCTGTGGTGTCCGGAACGGCAGATTGTCACGGGGGAAAGAAAGGGCCCTGGCTAGCCGGCCAGAGACTTAAGCTGTAGTCTCCACTGTGATTTCCTGCTGGGTGACCTTGCACAAATCATACATCCTCTCTGGGCCTCCGTTTCTGTAGCTGTAGAAAGAGAGGTCAGAAGCTCTAAGGCATCTTTCTGACAGCTCGGATACGGTCCCCGCGGTCCAGTTCCCTTTGTAACAAACCTTAATTTGCACAGGGGAGGGCAAACAAACAGCTCAGGCACGTTCCGTGGGTGGAAAACAAGACTTAGCCAACTCGGGGGTCCTCAGGGCCCACAGGGTCAGGAGAAGGTCTGCCGGGAGTTCTTCTGGAGAAACCGCTGCAGAGAAAAACTCGAGATGCTGACCCCGCCCCATGTTGGAATCACAGCGGAGCCCACGCCTCTGTCTGCTCCAGAAACAGCTCAGCTAGCCCAGTGGGTCCCAAATCTGGCTGATCATTGAAATCACCCGGACAGGGTGTAAGGGTACACATTCCTGGGTTCCATCTCACAGACCCAGAGTCCGTAGGTCCAGTTGCGGGGCCTGGGAATCTGTCGCTAACAGACGCCCCAGGAAGACCTCCTCACGGAGGCTGTTTCACGCACCAGTGTTTGGGGACCTCAGCTTGATATTGTAAAAGGCATCATCCCCTGTCATTGTACGTGACGTCCCTCCCTGGCATATTACCATATATACAGACATTAACACAGACATTAATAAGACATTAATCATACAGACATTAATAAGAACAAGTGGTGTTTATTAAGCACTTACTGTATGCCAAGAATTATTCCAAGCATTTACACACCCATACAATTACCTTCGGTCGTGTGTGTGAGTCATCTATGTGAGCGTACAAACACATATACTCTTTCCAAGAGCCCCGTGGGGTAGAGGCTATGAACATCCCCATTATATAGATGAAGTAGGTGAGTACCTGAGAGGTTAGGTGAGTGGCAGGGGTGCTTGTGGCCGGGCCAGGGGGTGCCCACGGGTCAGGGCAGGGCCATAGTGCAGGGGCCAGCAGAAGGCTCTGAGGACTCCAGCGACACTGACAAGTCACAAGTGTGGAATCAAGAAAGACTGCATGGAGGAGGCAGCCTTGGCTAGTCCCTGTTGTCCTTGGACAGGAGACACCTAACCTGTGATGACAACCCGCCTGCCACTGGCTTCCTCCCCTCTGCTTTACCAACACGAGGGCGCGGCAGCCGGGGCCAGGTGGCACTTTCGGACCCAGGAGACTAAGCCCCCTTGGTGCCAGCTGTCACTTCCTCCTGCCCTCTGTCCATGGGGGTTCCACGTTTCTAGGGCTCTGCTGGGCTCCGTCTGTAAGACAGGGGATGCGATAAGCGTCAGAGCCCCTCCGGGCTCGAACTGTGGGAAGAGGAGATGTGCCCACTGCTGCCGGCACGGTTTTGGGTTACACTCCGGGGGGCTTCCTGAGGCTGGTTTCAGCGGGGGAGAGGCCGGCGCCTTAGCAACAGCTTGGGCTCCAGGACCAGCCAGGCCCACAGTCAAGTCAAGGCTCTGTGATCTCTGGCCGCTTGCTCAGCCTCTCTGATCTTCATTTTGCCACCCTGGAGATGGGGATAATGACAGCAGCCGCTGGCTCGTGAGGTTTCGTGCACTTGACTGAAGCAGGAGTGTGAAACATCTAGCATGGGGCCGCACGTTAGAAGCACTTAATAAATGTCTGTTTTATTATTATTACTATTATTTTCTTTGCTTTTTCATTACTTAGAGACCTTTCAGGGCACATTAGATACCCATGTATTGTTTCCAGCCTCAAAAATGGAAGCAGTGGGCCACGTTATGGGAAGTTAGCATTTATTTCTTTTTTTATCCACCAAATATTTATGAAGCTCTCCTGCTCCAGGCCCAGTGCCGGGACTAGAGCTGTGGCAAGGAGGCGGCTGGAGGCTCCAGCCTAGTGGGGGCACCAGTGACTTGTGCCGGGCTGCGGTGGGAGGGCACGGGGAGCTCCCTAGGCACTCAGCAGAAGGAGCCCATGTGTTTTTTTGGGGGTGGGGGTGGGGGTGGTGAGTGGCTTCCCAGGACCAGCCCAGACCTAGAAAGGTAGGCACTGGTGAGCCGGGATCAGGGGCGGGAAGCCAGGGGAGGGAATGGTGTTCCAGGCCAAGGGAACCGCAGTTGCAAAGGCCGACAAGGGGGAGGGGAGTGCGGTGTGTTCCAGGACCTGAAAGCCCGCGGGGAGGGCCATGAGGCTGGAGAGACCTCTGACAGAGACTTCTGGGAGGTCACCGGGCTGTCCCTCATGAACCGTTGCTGGAGGGAGACCAGCGGCCTGGCTGAGAAGCGGAGGGGCCCAGGCCAAAGCTCTCTGGGCCGCGTGGGGCTCCGACCCTCCATCCTCCCCATCAGTCTCTGGCTGGGAACAAGCCCCTACCTGTGTCCCGGCCTCCTTTGTGTGTGCTTAAGTAATTCCTGGGCCTCACCACTGTTTTCTCTGGACTGAGTTTCTGTTCCAATTATCCTTGGCACCCTTCTCCCCACTCCCTGCCCCCCCCCCCCCATTCCCCATTATTTAATTTAAAACCATTCATCTAATTAGCATCTGTCGGGATGGTTTTGGTGTGGTTTTGCCTGGAAGGACTGGGCTGCGTTGGGCGACATCTTGGATTTTCTTCCAGCTCCAAGACTCCACCATGGGGTTCCCACATTTATTTTGGCCTCAGAATGTTCTGTGGCAGAGATCGGAGACCAGGAATTAGGGAGCTTTGTTGTCTCTGGGGCCGACCATTTCTGGCAGCGGGGCTGGGTCCTTTGCCTCGGTAGTCAGCCCTTTCGCCATCCAGAAAGGGGCCAGCCCTGGGTGCCCACCTGGCTTAGGGAGCATCGAGGGGGCCAGGAAATTTGTGACGTGTTTGGCATTTACTTTTCCAGTTCCCTTCCTCAGACGCTGAGGCTCTTCTCCTTCTATGCTGTCCCCTGCTCCCCCCTTGTCTTTGTTCCCTAAAACCCTTCTGCATTTGTTGTGTTTCTTGACATCAACAAGGAAGAAGCGGCCGGAATCAGCAGAGATCTCCCTCTTCACCTGGGTCCTTTGTGCTGTTCTCCTCTGCCTCTTACTTGATCTTCCTGGGTCAAATCTCCTCTAAAGGCTGAACTCAGCAGGATTGCTGAATTAAAAAAGCCCTCTCCCCCCAAAGGTCCAGAATGTAGAATCAGAGAGATGAGTTTGCCTCCTGTACCTCTCACGCATCTGTCACTGGGGAAGTCTTCTGTGCCTCAGTTTCCTCATATGTACAATGGAAAAAAAAAAAAGTCTAACGTTCATTATACTCACTCTCTGCCAGGCACGATGGTGGTTCTTTTGCGTATTGGTCTCAGCCAGTCCTTACAATAAACCAGCTGGCATTATCACTCCCATCTCGTGGACACAGAAACTGAGGCTTAGAGGTTACATGAGTTGCCCAAGGTCATAGAGTGGCGGGGTCAGGACTTGAACTCAGGTCCGCCGCGGTGCGAAAGCCCATATGCTATTCTGCACTAAGGTCGTTGTGAGGATGAAGGGGTCACAAGTGACGGCGCCCGCTTTGGGAACTCTGCAGCTGAAGATCAGTGAAAGGGATCCGGAAGATTGGACAAAGCGGTTCTGAGTCACGGGTCTCTGGCACTGAAGTGCTTTGTGTCCTACAGCAGAGTGCCGTGTAGACGGATATTAATTAAGAGTATGAATGAGAGACCAGAAGAAGGAAGCAGGGAAGTCTGAAAGGTCGTACCCTGTGGTTGTTTTGCTGCAAGCTGTTGGGTTCGCCACATTTGACATCATCGGTAATGTGGCAGCAGGGTTTTCTCTGCAAGCTAATGCAAAGGTTGGATTTATTCCATCTCAGGCTTAGACTAATGGCTGTTGGTGAAAACATTTTCTGGGAATCAGTTATTTGGATTCCTTCTTCTTTTTAGGGTCTCCGGAAAGGGGAGGTCAGGGATAAACAGTCACTGGGAAAGCACTGTGGCTAGCCGTTCTTCAGGTCCCAAGCTGTGGAGACCCTGCCCTTGGGTCAGGAAGGCAAAAGGATGTGACTTAGAGACACCAGAGAGAAGTTCTATTGAGTAAAAAGGACCATTGAGACCCAGTCATTTCTCCGACCACAATTCTCTTTAAGAACAGTGTGGCTCTTTCTTAAGAGCAGACGATGCGTGGAGCCTCACCCAGGCCACATTCTCTGGGGCCGACCCAGGGGGGCACCACAGCTCCTGTCCTCTGTGGGAGGAGGGGAGTCATGCGGGGCCTCCTTGGATGTGTCTGTTGGGCAGGAAATGTTTGCTCAGGAGGAAAGAACGCCTCGTGTTAACTTGCTTACTCAGAGGGAGCAAGAAGCCAACCTTCTGGGCGGATGAAGGTTGGGAACAAAAGCAGAGACTCTAGAGCTGTGTGATCTTGGTTGGGGCTCAGGCTCCTCACCTTTAAAGGGGGGAAGGTGGGCCCCAGTCCGCGAGCTCCCTTTGCCCCAACCGTGTCTCTCAAGGGATGACCACTCAGATCTTTGATTGAGAGCCTGGCCCAGGCTTGCTTTTGAGAAGATCCATTTCTGGGCTCCATTCACTCCATCCAGGGCACTTTATAAAACTAAGGGCCGGCTCCGGATCCCCACGGCACCCCTAATATGTAAAGATCAAGGCAAGTCAGAAGCAGCAAGGACCAGGGCACCTGCTGGTTCTCCAATCCAGGGAATAAGGGCCACAGGAGGCCAGGAAAGGGGAGCCCGTGGAGGGCTGGTGTACTTGGCCAAAGATTTTCTAGAGGAGGCAAGACTTGACCGACTAGGTCAGGAAAGATGGGCAGATACCAGGATCTCCAAAAAGCACATGCCTTTAAAAACGTTCAAAGCAAATACTGCCTCTGTGTGCCCTCAATAAAGAACACAAAAGTAGTTTCAGTGAAACGGAAGTTTCTGGAAGCAGCTCACCATATCAGACAGGAGTTCTCCAAGGACTTTGGGACTGGCAGCCATAGGTCCTGTCCTCTAAGACCCTGAGGAAAGAAAGGGAATCGGCCACCGGTGCCGAGCTTTTTAGCATTAAGTCAGCCCAGGGGAACTGGAATCTTCGTCTGCAAATTTCTTCTTCTGAAATTTGGGTGTTATGGATCCACGTCAGATTCGAAGTATTCCAAAGGATCCCCAGAGACACCAGGCCAGGAGCCCAAACCTGGCTACACCTGAGAATCGCTCTGGGGAGATTCAAATTGGACCAGGGGACCTCTGTGCAGACACGAAGGATCAGAATCTCTGGGAGTGGGACCCTGGAATCTCCAGCTGGATGATTCTGAAGCGGGGCCAGGGTGGGGTCTGTATTTGAGGATCCCCCTTCTGGGCCACTCACCACGTGTAGCATTTGGCCTGGAACTTCTAAATTTCCCCGGCGGCCTCCCTGTCCCGGTGTGAGCCTCTGATTTGGGCCTGTGGCTGTGATATTGTAGGAAACACGGGCGGCCCTCTCCCCACATTTGTGTGGGGTCCCCGAGACTGCATCTCGGCGGCGCTGGCCCACAGGGAAGCGGGCCACTGGACCCTCCCCAAGCTCTTCTCTGAAGCAAGAACCGTTTGGCCTCCACAGCCACCCTTTGTCCCGTGGGGAGACACTAGGACATGGGTAAATGTGATTGTGAAAGCAATTTTTCTCAGATCAGGATCCTATAAGACAATTCCTTGGCATGCCAATTATTATAACGAGTCGAGTTCCACTTCAAAGGGGGCTAATTTAATAATAGGAAGAGCTGGGGCTCCGAGGGATTCTAATTAGATTTCTTTCCACACCCCCTTGCGCTTTTTTTGTGAAGAGCAGCCAGGGCTGCTCGATTGTGTTATGTTTGGGTCCAGCATGAAGAAACTTGGAAGCCAGGCCTGGCTGGGGAAGGCCATCCGTCTGACTCGAGCCTGACAGCCCAGATCCTGCTCCCAGCAGGAGAGGGGCCTGGCCACCATGAAAATTAACAAGATTTAGGATGGCAGTGGTGGGGAGGGGTGAGGGAGGGGGGGCAGGGGTGGCATAGGGCTTCCTGTGCCCGTCGTGTGAGGTGGGGGGCGCTGGGGGGGGGGGGTTAGGAGAGTGCGATCTAGAGCTGTACTGTGTGTGTCTGATCCTAGCCCTTCCCTTCCCCGGCTGTGTGACCCTGGGTATGTGAAACTACCTCTCTGCGTTTCAATCTCCTCGTCTGTGAAGCAGGGCTAACGATAAAACCCATCCCATAAGGGGGTTGGGAACGTTGAATGTACTAGGACACATACAGCAGCTAGAATAGCACTGACACAGAGGCCTATTACTACTTCCTAAAGTGGGGACATCAAGAGACGGCTTCCTGAGGTCAGGACTGACTGAATTTTGCATGAACACCCTGGGGTCAGAAACCAGTGTGGAGGGAACACTCAGGAGAGGGTCTATTCTCTGCTGTTAGGACAAGATCAAAGAGACCACGGTTCAAATCCTGGCTTTGCCACTTACTAGCTGTGTGGCCTTGGACAAATTGCTTTACCTCTCTGAGCTTCAGTGTCTTTGTCAATAAAGGAACGTTACGAATAAACTCGCGCGAAAGACAGGTGAAATTAAAGGAAGATGGCTGTCCGAGCACCCAGCAGGGGTGAAAGGCAAACATTTTCACACATCACATCTCTGGGATCCGGATGCATCTTAAGGTTGCCGCTGTCTGAGCGAACGCCGAAAAGCTTCAGTGTCCAGACTTGCAGAACGGGGAGCAAGTGTCTCGGTAGATGGTCCAGGCGGATGTTAAGAACGAGCTGGTTGTCGGAGGGGGCTGGGGACACGGCAAACCCTATGCGCTCGGTGACATTGCCCACAAGGGTCAGGGTGTGCCAGTGCTTTGTAATGGTGAAGCCAGCCCAGGCACCCGGCACCTGTGCCTTGCGTTTCTGTCGTGGATTCTTTCAGACAAATGCCACGGCGCCCGAGGCAAGACGACAATATGCGCGAAAACGTGCCCCCCGAGGACGCCACGCTGCGAGGAATTCAGAAGAGGCGGGCCGCGAAGGTGAAGTTTTAGGGATGCTGTAGCCAATTTACGTTCTTTATTTTTTTCATTGCCGGGTGACAGGCGACTCAGATCCATAGCTCAGTGGAAAAAGCCCTTTCTCTAAGCCTAAGATCAAAAATTCCAAGTGATACGAAAGCAGCGGGTCACAGACTGGTCGGCAGTATTTTGCGTCCTTTGTGGTGCGCAAGTTCACAGTGTGTTTTTTGATGGATGTTGTCTTAGATTTGATGGATTTTGATCCGGTTTCCCATTTCCTCACACAGACTTTACTGTGTCGGGACCAAGATCGTCTTTGCTGAGCTCTTCCTAAGCCTGGCACCGGGCTCCACGCTTCACGTGCTGCTTCGCTGATTCCTCCCAACCAGCCCATAAAGGCAGGGCTGCTGGGCAACCACCCCGTTCATTTTACTTGGTACTGTGCTGCCTCCTCAATGACCAGGTCTGCTATTTTTCTCAGGTGACAAGTCTTGGGGAAGAGCCTGGGAGGCCATGTCCCCAGAGAGCCCACTGAGAGAGTGGGTGACAGTGTAGCAGAATGGTGAAGGGTAGAGGATCTGGAGTCGGCCCGCCAGCCTAACGCTCCCTGGATGTGTGACTTTGGTCAAGTGACTTAGCCTCTCAGGGCCTCTGTTTCTTTATTGGGAAAATGAGAATGATGCCGCTCATGAGAACGAGATCTATTAAGAAACGTGACGCGCTCAACATCGGACCTCCCTGTGCGTCCGGAGTTCAGTGTTAGAGTTCCCTGGGCGCAGCCGGCTGTTTTTTGCGCTGATCATTCCCCCACCCTGGGGCAGCCGTCTACCTGAAGGTGCTCCCTAGGCAGCCTTCAGAGCCGGAGAGCAGCCTAGCAGGGCCTTCAGGGGCATGAGGACTTTCAGACAGTGGCAGAGCTGTTGTCTCCATTTCTCTGGCCAGGGCAGGGGTCCAGGAGGGCTGGCCAGCGGCCCCAGCTGCCAGGGCTAGGTTGGAGTTTCATCAGTAGGAGAGGGCGGATCCTGGCACCTGCACGCTTGCAGGAGGGAGCTCTGGACGCCCATCTGGGAACACTGCATTGAAGGATTCCACTTCAAAGGCTCAATGTCAGCTGCCCGGCCCTCCCCCAGCCTCGACCACAAGCCATAGGCTCTGGGCTGCAGCCTCGGGGCTCTCCAGTGACTCTCTTCTCTGGGGAGGAAGAAGCAAGGGATTTCCGAGCTGAGACAGAACCCAGGGTGGCTCGGGGCAAACCGGTGCCCCGTATACTCGAGGCTGAAGATGGCAGGCAGCAAACGAGAAGCATGTTGAGGCTCTCTGCCTGATTTCTTGGAGGCAGGGGCGTAAGAATATGCTTCCCCACTCCTTCCTTGTGGCTCTAGATGTAAAAAGAGCATTTGGACGATGCAGCTTAGTAAAAAGAAGACAATAAAAGCCCCCCATAAACTTACAGCCTGGGGATGATGTCTGTTAATGTTTTGGTGCCCATTTTTCCTGTCTTTTTCTCACTGGCAAGTATATGTACAGACTTAAGAAAAAAACCCGGGAAAATAGAATCCAGGTGTTAGAACAGTACCTGGCACATAGTGACGTTATTGTTGCTTCCATTTTATAGACTGGTTTTCCCTCTTGAGCAGAGCTTTACCTCCATGTGAATCAGGTGCGTGCCTTATCCACCTCTGTAGTCTAGTGCTTAGCACACAGTAGGTGCTCAGGAAATATTTCTCGAACAAACGGATGAACAAACATTTCCTTGATTAGCTTTTCATCTGCAATATTCAACGGCGGCATAACCATGTGTGGTTGACTTTGTTTTTAATTTTTTTTTTCAACGTTTTTATTTATTTTTGGGACAGAGAGAGAGACAGAGCATGAACGGGGGAGGGGCAGAGAGAGAGGGAGACACAGAATCGGAAACAGGCTCCAGGCTCCGAGCCATCAGCCCAGAGCCTGACGCGGGGCTCGAACTCCCGGACCGCGAGATCGTGACCTGGCTGAAGTTGGACGCTTAACTGACTGCGCCACCCAGGCGCCCCGCGACTTTGTTTTTATTTTTTATTTATTTTTTATTTTTTTATTTTTTTTAAATTTTAATGTTTATTTATTTATTTATTTATTTTTAATTTTTTTTTTTCAACGTTTATTTATTTTTGGGACAGAGAGAGACAGAGCGTGAACGGGGGAGGGGCAGAGAGAGAGGGAGACACAGAATCGGAAACAGGCTCCAGGCTCCGAGCCATCAGCCCAGAGCCTGACGCGGGGCTCGAACTCACGGAGCGCAAGATCGTGACCTGGCTGAAGTCGGATGCTTAACCGACTGCGCCACCCAGGCGCCCCGCGACTTTGTTTTTAAACTTGCGGCTGGTGCTGTCTTACCAAATCACCCCCGACTTCCGAAGTCCCCACCTCATTTAGCATGTCATCCCAGACTTGTCCCCACCGGTAGGAGATGGGGGGGTGCTGGGTTCCCTGGAGCCTGGGGACCCAGCCTCACTTCAGAGAAGCCAGTAGCCAGCTTGCGGGCTCCCAGCGCCCTCCTGGGCTCACAGAAACCACCAATCATCGACTTAAACTGTCTAGGTAGGGCGCAGACGAGTAAAACCCCAACTCCTGCATTTTTGATGAAGTCGACATTATCCAAACGCTCAGGGCTTATTTGGTCAGACCCGGCAGCGAGCGGCTGAATCAATAACGAGACACGGCGAGGGATAGAGCATTAAACAGGGTGTTCTGCAAGGCAAGCAGCTGGGCGGGTCAAGTCCGGTGACCGAGCACGGCCCGCGGTCAGGGGTCCCCTTCCCCTGACTGCTAGGCAGGGGGGTGGCGGGGTGTGCGGACGACCATCTTCAGTGCCTCCGAGTCGGGTAGGCGGTGTGGAAAACCTCTCGGCCAGAAGCCCAGAAACCTGGAAACGGTATTCACTTTGTGGCCTCAGGTAGGCTATTTTTTTCCCATCTGCCTCAGTTGGGAAAACAGATCCTTGACAAGGATACCGAGGTCCTTCCCCGCCGCGGGATTCAGTGCATGAACCCGGGGATACGTCTGGTCCAGCAGCAAGGCTGTGTAGAGCCACAAACGGGCAGGACTTGGGAAACTCATCACCTGGGTCACGCTTAGTTTTCGTTCCAAGCCGGCACTCTCTGCTTTGAGATCCTTGGCCTCGGGGTCATTGAGAAAAGCCTTCCTCTCGCCTCTGCTCCAGCCAAAGGATGTTTGAAGATAATGGTCTGAAGCGAAGGAGACCTAAGCCCCAGATTTCACCTTCTACCCTAGGTCACATCTTTGGCCCCTGCCGTAATAGGTCTGACTTCAGGACAGGACGCTTTCCCCTCCCAGGAGAGGGAGAGGCTGGCAAAGGGAGGAAGGTGGAAGCAAACTGTTGAGTGCAGCGGCCAGGCAGGGGTCTCTGCGTTCACCCTAACAAGTCCTAACCTTTGCTGCTCATTTGCAAAGAGCTTGCGTCCTCGAAGCCTGGCGTATGGGGTAGGGACCCTGGCAATGCCTGAGAATTGATGGAAACGCAGCACGCTGGTCCTACACGCACCTGCTGACGTGGAATCCTCCCCAGTGAGCAGAAGGGAGGCTCCAGGGCCCTGTCCGTGGGGGCGGTGGGTGGAGGGACATCTTGCTCCCAGAGCCAGTGCAGACGGCAGTGGCATGGCTCCGAGGAGGGCTGCCGGCCTCCCAGTTACGGCTTCGCTTCGTGGGAGGGGATGCTTGGGAAACACCTGTTCTCTGAGGTGGTTTATCTGTGCTTATTTCTGAAACCAGACTGAGTCACAGGACACTTCCGTCTGTTGGTTTAGAGGCATTTCAAAGGACTTCCTCACTCGACTCTTTCTGCCGTGAGAGTAAAAACAATAAATTCGACAAATACTCACTTAGTGCCTACTGTGGGCCAGAATCCGGGCCTAGGACGTCGGGTCTGGGGACGGGATCCCAGGCCTGAGAAGGATGTGGTCAGGAAGCGATGTGAGGATGCCAACAGCACCCAGGCCGACCCCTTGCCCCCCATGGCTTCTAAGCATAGGAAGGGCTTCCTTAGACGACAGGTCTGTCTCTTACCCGAATTCACAGTGGATTTTAATCAGAAGAATGGCCTGGGGGATTTTTTTCAGAATGTATTCGCCTGGGTCCCCCCCTCAGAGTGTCTGACTCAGTAAGGCTGGGTCAGAGAAAGCTTCCGTGGGTACCTCTGACTCTCAATCTTGGCCCGCTAAGAACTATTGGTTTGTAAGGTAGCACAATTATTTCTGGTTTCTCAGAAGCCGAGATGGGCTTACCTCCCACCTATCAAAGGATCAAGTCGTTCCCTGGTGTGGAGACTGCCTGCTGGGCACCGAAATTCATTCTCTCCTTTCTGGGCACCGCGACTCGCAGTGTCCTGTGAAGTTCAGTGGGGTCATGTGACTGAGGTCTCGCTAATAGAATGTGACACACGCCTGTTGGAACTAAGCCTAGAGAAAGTGGCCGTGTCTTCTCTACGGGCTCCCCCGTTCCGGCCAGCTGAGGCCTCGACCTGCAGAGGACAGTGAGTCCCCACAGGATGGAAGGAACCTGGGCCCTGAGTCACCACGTGGAGCCACCCCCTGTGGGCATTCGCCGTGGGCACGCGCGAGAGACAGATATGCTTTTGTTATTGTTTTTAAAGCCAGAGAATCTGGGAGTTTGCTTACGCTATGGCCGCCTGCCTTACCCTAACGAATACAGCCCTCCCTGCTCCACGTTTTGTCCCCAACGCATTTTTACCTCGATGTTCAAATTCAAAACTTAGCCTTATGCTGCTGCACTGCTGTCCTTATTTGGGAGTAGGATACGGCTCTTGCATAGTACGGCCTAACCGTCAGGATATCATCAGGACCTTTTGCATCTGATTCTAATTTAACTTCTTTTTTGAGCAGTTGTATCTGTGAGGCTTGCTATTCCACAACTTTTATTCTTCCTTACAAGCCTGCCAAAGGATAAACAGAAATCGTACTTCTTATTTTTAAATAGAAAAATATTGCCCTATCTTTCAATCACCACACAGATCCCCTGGATGTGTTTGTAAATGTAAGATATATTTTGGGATTTCCGTGATCTTATTTTTCCTAGCCCTCGAAAAATTTTGCTATGTTTTACACACCAACTATTCTCAGTTATGCTAAAAAAGCGGAACAATGATGGAATTATCTAGAACGATGACGTAATAGTGACATAAATCATCACTGTTGTCTCATCTAGTTTTCTTATCGTGCTGCTGTGGCAGAATAATGGCCCCTCCCCCCCCCCCCCCCCCCCCAAGATGTCCACATCCTAATTCCTGGAGCCTGGACCACGTAACCTTATATGGCAAAAGAGACTTCGAAGATGTGATTAAGACTTTGAGATGGAAGGTTATTCTGGATTATCTGGGCCCAATATAATCATAAGGCTCTCTGAAAGAGTCCGAGGAGACATGACTACAAAAGCAGAGAAGCACGGTGACACAGCCTGAAAAAACCTGTAGCCATTGCTGACTTTGAAGTTGGGGGACCAGGCCGCGAGCCAGGGAACGCGGGCAGCCTGGAAAAGACAAGGAGACGATCTCCACCCTTGCCCATCGAGTCTCCGGGGGAACATGGCCCTGTTGACAACTTGGTTTTAGCCCAGTGAGACCCATTCTGGACTTCTGACCTCCACAACCATAAGGTAATATATTTGTGTTGTTTTAAGTCACCAAATTTGTGGTGACTTTTTTTACAGCGGCGATGGAAAATGAATACACTTGACCAAAATACTGCATCATCAGAAGATAAAAAGGAAGACCGTCCTCTCTTTATATAGATATAAAAAGACGCCATCTTGTTTTTTTTTTTAATGTTTCTTTATTTTGAGAGAAAGCAAGAGTGCAAGTGGGGAGAGGGCAGAGAGAGAGAGGGAGAGAGAGAGTCCGAAGCGGGCTTCTGTACTGTCAGCACAGAGCCCAATGCAGGGCTTGAACTCACAACCTGTGAGATCATGACCTGAGCCAAAATCAAGAGTTGGACACTTAACCGACGGAGCCACCCCAGTGCCCTTGGAGGCACTATCTTATAGTCTGACTTTCATTTTCATTGAACACGACTGAGAAGTCAGAAAAACTTCCTTTTCCATCCACGATGACCAAGAAAATTTGCAGAGAAAGATGTTTCAAAATAATGATAAGACTCAGAAGATGACCGCGGAGAGACAGACGGCATCCCTCTAGACTCAAGTTAATGAGGATGGTGAAATTGATCTCATAAGTGAAATCTCAGATTCTGAGTCTTCACATGACAATGTCCTAGATGGATTTTCTCAAACTCAAGAATCAATAAATAAACTATCTGTTTTCTAGGTACAAAAAAGGAAATGCGGCATTCTCATCTAGTTAGGCACTCAACAGGAAGGAAAAGAACCTGGATGATACTGTTTTGCTAAAAGTTTGGGTCACAACACTCCTTCATGTTTCTTGATGCTCGTGCACCAATACCTACCGGATACGGTTCACAAAGGCAGGGGTCAGCGAGCAGTGGCTGGATGGAAATACTTGGTGTTGAAATTAAAAAAAAAAATCATTGGATGGCTTCTTCTGATGGGTGCCTCTAAACCTAAAAGTAGAAATCTCCGGCAATCATGGCACAAAGAAGTTGACTGCCCTCTCTTCACCGAAATTGTGAGCCGTCCAAAGTTTCAAAAACTTCCTCAAGTATTGCATTTTCAGTTTGCACGTGCAAGAAGGGAAATCGGAAATGATGAGAGGCCAGGATCCAGTGGGGATATATTTTGAATCTGAAATCTGTATTAACAAGACGTGTGTGTACCTGGTCCATGCATGATACGACAGTGGAGGATAGTTAATAAGACACCAGTTGTGTTTGGAGGATGTTACCCATTTCAGATAACTTCAAAACCGGGAGGATATGGAACAAAAATTCAGGTCTGCCATATTTAAATTCTTAGTAGACTATCTCATAAAGCTGTCCTTCGCCCTTTGTTCTTAATTCTGTGAATTTCTCACAAAAAGACTTAAAATTATTGAACAGTGGTTCATTAGGCCCAGATGGCAAATAACAACAACTGTTTTTCCTTACACTTTGGGGACTAAAGCAATATTTCTCTCCAGTCTTTTTTTTCTTAATAATGCCACCAAGACCATGGGGCTCTTTGAACCAGGGTGCTTTGGGATGTGGACTTAAGGCATATATCACCGAGCCCCTCCAAAGACACGACTCAACAGCAACACTCATGCTCAGAATTGTCTGCCAGTCTTGGCGCAAACCTACCACAGAGCCCTCCTCATTAGCTGTCTTCAGCTGAAAAGTCCAGTTCCATAGGGCCCAGGTTTCCATATGACACAGAAAGCAGGAGCAAATTAGGCCCTCCTTCTTTCCTCTCTTTCTCTCACCCTCGTTTGCTCCATCTGTTCATTTAATCATTCCTTCCACAAAGATCTGTGTGCCTGTTATCACTATGCTTGATGTAGAACAGCGGCTCTCCAAGTGTGGTGGGGTCTCTGAGACCCTTTCGGAAGGTCTGAGAGGCCAACGCTATTTCAGTGATAATACCTAAGACTTTGTGGCCTCTTCCACTGTGGTGGCACTTGCCCCGATGGCGGCTGAAACCGATGGTGTCCTGACACGTGTCGAGGCAGTGGTACCAATGGAGTAGGTCATTGTGTTCTTCCTGGCCACGCACTCACATTACAAATGAAACAAAACAAAATTAGTGTCATTAAATATCGATCCTGGAGTATACATCTCATTAGTGTTCTTCTTTTTTTTTTTTGTCCTTTCTTTCTTCTCAGGTTAGTGAAGATACAGTGTAGTCTTGGCTTCAGGAGTAGAACCCAGTGATTCATCTCTGACACAGGACGCCCAGTGCTCATCCCAACAAGTGCCCTCCTTAATGCTTGTCACCCATTTAACCCACCCCGATACCCCTCACCCCAGTCAACCCTCAGTTCGTTCTCTGTATTCCAGAGTCTCTTATGATTTGCCTCCCTCTCTGCTTTTATCTTCTTTTTCCTTTCCTTCCCCTATGTTCATTTGTTAAGTTTTTCAAATTCCACATATGAGTGACATCATGTGATATCTGTCTTTCTCTGACTGACTTATTTCTCTTAGCTTAATATCCTCCGGTTTCATCCACGTTGTTGGACATGGCAAGATTTCATTCTTTTTCATTGCGGAGTAGTATTCCATTGTGTATACATACATCTTCTTAATCGATTCATCAGTTGATGGAAATTTGGGGTCTTTCCATACTTTGGCTATTGTTGATAGTGCGGCTATAAACATCGGGGTGCATGTGTCCCTTCAAAACATCACACCTGTATCCTTTGGATAAATTCCTAGTAGTGCAGTTGCTGGGTCGTAGGATTAATTCCGTGTGAGGAAACGGGGAGACGCATCCAGAGGTCTGCATTCGAAGGCTGAAGGTTTCCTTGAGAACGAACAGTTTTGTGATTATCTGAGTGGTGGGTGAACTAGCTGCTTCTTTCATGGATCACCATATTTATGTGGAAGAAGGGCTGACTGACTATGGTTATTCAGACTTGGATATGGTAGATGGTTTCTTGAATATGAACCAAATGAACCTTTCCCTTCAAGGGAAACGACTGACAGTATTTGTTGTCAATGATAACATTTGGGCTTTTGGGTGGAAAATAGAATTTTGGAAAGCTTGTATCTGCCACTATGAGCTTGACATCATCTTAATACATACAGACTCTACTGCTGAGATCTGTGATGGTATTAACGAATGTGATTTTTGGTATTTTATAACAAAATGCATCAGCATGTGATCAGCAGAATTCAGTGAACCACTGTTTTCAAAATGACCAGTGCATGATGTGTTAGTTTCCTAGGGCTCCCTTAACAAAGTACCACAAACTGGTTCTTTGGCTTAAATTAAAAAAGTTGATTCTCTTACAGCTAGAAGTCCAAGATCAAGGTGTCAGCAGGGCCCCTTTCAAGGGCTCTGAGGAAGAGCCTGTTTCATGCCTCTTTCCAAACTTCTGGTGGTTCGCCGACAATCTTTGGCATTCCTTGGCTTGTAGACACATCACCCAATCTCTGCCTTCATCTTATATGGTAATCTCTCTGTATGTGTCCGTGTCAAAATTTCCCTGTTTTATCAGGACACCAGTCATTGTTTTTAAGTTTATTTATTTATTTTCAGGGGGGAGGGGCAGAGAGAGAGAATCCCAAGAAGGCTGTGTACTGTCGGCATCAAGCCTGCTGTAGGGCTTGAACTCACAAACTGAGATCATGACCTGAGCTGATATTAAGAGTTGGAAGCTTAATGGACTGAGCCACCCAGACACCCCAGGACCAGTCAGTTGGATTAGGGTCCATCCTACTCCAGTATGACCTTATCTTTTTCTTCTTCTTTTCTTAATGTTTATTTATTTATGAGAGAAAGAGAGAGAGAGAGAGAGAGAGAATTCCAAGCAGACTCCACTCTGTCAGTGCAGAGCTGGACATGGGGCTCGATCCCAAGAACCAGGAGATCATGACTTGAGCTGAAACAGAGTTGGGATGCTTAACTGACTGAGCCACCCAGGCGCCCCTGACCTCATCTTTTCTTTCTTTCTTTCTTTCTTTCTTTCTTTCTTTCTTTCTCTCGTTCTTTCTCTTCCTTCCTCCATCCCTTCAGTCCTTTATTTCTCTTCCTTTCTTCTTTCTTTCTTTCTTTCTTTCTTTCTTTCTTTTCCTTCCTTCCTTCCTTCCTTCCCTTGTCTTTCTTTCTTTGCTTCTTTCTTTCTTTCTTTTTTGAAAGGGAGAGAGAGAGAGAGAGAGAGCATGCACACACAGAGCAGGGGAGGGGCAGAGGGAGAGGGAGAATCTTATGCAGGCTCCACGCCCAGTGGCTCCATCTCATGATGGTGAGATCAGGACCTAAGCTGAAATCAAGAGTCAGGCGCTTAAGCAACTGAGCTACCGAGGCACCCTGACTTCATCTTAACTAATAACATCTACAAAAACCCTGTTTCGAAATAAGGCCACATTCTGAAGTCTGGGGTTGGGGATATAATTCAATTCATAACAGATGATGTCACAATATCATGCATGGTCCAAGATTCATTCAAAGTTCGAAACAGACCAGTGGATTTTAAAACAACCGAATATAAAAAAATCCATAAATGTGGTTTCAGATTCTTTAAGAATCCATCATTGTTGAGTTTTGGTGTAGTAACAAAGAAGAATATGTATAGTTATCTGAAAGGGCTTTGAAGACCACGTATTGTGTGAGGCCAGATTTTCTTCATGCATTTCAGCAAAAACTACACATTGTAACGGACTGAATGCAGAAACATATATGGAAATTCAGCTGTCTTCTAGTAAGCGGGACAATAAAGAAATTTACAGAAGAATACAATGCTTTCTTCACACTAATGTTTTATCTTGAAAAAATATACTTGTTTAAGAAGCTTATTTTTGGTAACATATGATGGGTTTATTATTATTTTAAATGGATGAATAAATATTTTAATTTCCCTCCGTTTTATTTTCTAATAATATGGTTAAGACCTATAGCAAGATTTCTCAACCTTGGTACTATTGACATTTTAGGCTGAAAATTCTTCGTCACGGGGGCTGACCTGTGCAGTGTGGGATTCTAGCAGCTTCTCTGGCCTTCACCCACGGGATACCAGTATCACTCCTCCCCCATCCCACAAGTTGTGACAGTCAAAACTGGCTCCAGACATAGCCAAGTGGCCCTCAATGGAGAACCTCTGATCTGTCCTTATAACCAGCATCAACGAAAGCTCTTTGGAGACCTCAATAATTTTTAAGAGTGGAAGAGGGTCCTGACACTGAAAAAGTTGAGCACCACTGATGTAGGCAATGCCCTGGTGAACAAATCATTTATACAGCACCTGCCCTCATGGAACTTACAGTCGTGCGGAGGGGACAAACATGAAGCAAATAGCAGAGTAAAACGGCAGCCTTGGCAAGTATTTTGAAGGTCATGTATATGACGCCAGGAGGCTCCCTCTTCCTCTCTGCCCACCTGTGTGTCCACTGCCTCCCCACCTGCCTTCTGTACTTGGATCTGTCTGCTCAACCCCAAGACCTCCCCTACCCCTGTGGCGGCTGGTGTCGGTGAAGGTCACTTGGTGTTCACTCGGCATGAATCACAGATCTGGAGAGAGAAGACATAAACCTTTTAAATTAATTCCCTCACTTTACATCTGAGAAACTGAGGCACAGAGAGGGAGAGTGAGGCATAGAAAGCTCGGGTCACACAGACTTCACAAATGCCCTCCTTCCTGTGGATGTCCTAAAGACTGGAACAGTAGAGAGTGGGGGTGGGGGGAGCCTAGCCTTGAACTGAACATTGAGTGAGTTCGAGCTGGGTGGCCCTTACGTGTCAGTGCCGCGATTTGAGGATAGTCATTCTTCATTTACTCAATAAATGCTTATTTGAACACGTGCTGTGTACCAGACGAATAATGATGAACAAGAGGGACAAAGTCCCTGCCTTCATGGAGTTCGGATTTGTGGTGTGTGTGTGTGTGTGTGTGTGTGCATACACACAAGCATGTGTTTTGAGAGGGGTAGATAATTGACACAGATATAAGTAATCAAGTTCATTCCTAGCAGGATAAAGTGCTGTGAGGTATGCAGATAGGGTATCAGGGTGTTGACAGAGGCTTGTGTGTCTGGAAGGCCCCTCTGAGGAGACGCTGAGAAGAATTGGAACTAGAAGGCTGAGGAGGCAGGCACACAGAATGCCAAAGAAAGGCATTCTCCAGGCAGACAGAAAGGCATGTGCCAAGGCCCTGGGGCAGAAAAGAAGTTGAAGTGCCCAAGAAACAGAAAAAAATGTCAGTAAGGCCACCCAAAATTAGCATAAGGTGAGATCAGAGATGCTGGTGAGGGCAAATAACTTAAAAACTTGGGGTCCAAGTGTTTGTAACATGGGAAGCCATTGGAGGGTTTAAGCATCGTTTGATTTGTATTTAAAAAATATGTTTAGGGACGCCTGGGTGGCTCAGTCAGTTTAGCATCCGACTCTTTATTTCAGTTCAAGTCATGATCCCAGGGTCATGGGATCAAACTCTGTATTGGCTCCATGCTGAGCATGGAATCTGCTTAAGATTCTCTCCCTCTCTCTCTCTTTCTCTCTCCCTCCCTCCCTCCCTCTGCCCCTCTCCCCTGCTTGTGCGCTTTCTCTCCCTCTCAAAAAAGAAAAAACAATGTATGTACGCAACATTCTGTCTGCTGGGTGGAAATGGATTGTGGGAAGGGCCGGGGGAAACTGAGGCTGGCTGGGAAAGGGGCAGAGAGTCCAGGTGAGAGGATGCAGTGGTGACTAGAGCAGAGGACATGGCAGGGGAAAGGGGAGGCAGACAGTGTCACTTACATATTAGGGGTCATGTCAAGAGAGCTGTGAGGCGCCTGGGTGGCTCAGTCTGTTAAGCGTCCCACTTCGGTTCAGGTCATGATCTCACGGTTCGTGGGTTCGAGCCCCACGCCGGGCTCTGCTCTGACAGCTCAGAGCCAGGAGCCTGCTTCGGATTTCTGTGTCTCCCTCTCTCTCTCTGCCCCTCCCCTGCTCACGCTCTGTCTCTGTCTCTCAAAACCAAAATAAACATTAAAAAATTCAAAACAAAAGAGAGCTGTGAATGGATTGCCCGTGGAGGATGAGGGAAAGAAAAGAATTAGAGGTAACTTCAAAGCCTCGACTTGAGCCGCCGGCGGGGCTGGAGCTGACACGGAACACCGGGGGGAGCAGATCCGGGGAGGAAAATCAAGAGTTCTTTGTTGAACGTCTGACGTGTGAGCCCAAGCGCAGCGGACAAGAAGACCACTGCGCGTTAAGTGTCTGAAACTCAGAGAGAAGGTCAAGGGGCCGAGACACTGGGGGTCATCAGTGTACAGATGGCATTGGAAGCTGAGGGTCTGGGGGAGCCCAGCCGAGGTGAGAACCTCCAAGGGGCAGACGGCGTGGGCATGAACGCTGAGTTGTCGGGGTCCGGGGGCTGCTGCAGCCAAGAGCCACAAGCCGGCTGGCTTACCCCAAAGAAATTCGGGTTCCCCCAGTCCTGGGAGTTAGAAGTCCCAACTCAAGGTGTTCACAAGTGAAGTTTGCAGGGAGACAGTGGTCTGAGGAATGCTGGGACTTCTCCTTTATTTTTATTTATTAAAAAAATTTTTTGGGGGGCGCCTGGGTGGCGCAGTCGGTTAAGCGTCCGACTTCAGCCAGGTCACAATCTCGCGGTCCGTGAGTTTGAGTCCCGCGTCAGGCTCTGTCTGGGCTGATGGTTCAGAGCCTGGAGCCTGTTTCCGATTCTGTGTCTCCCTCTCTCTCTGCCCCTCCCCGGTTCATGCTCTGTCTCTCTCTGTCCCAAAAATAAATAAACGTTGAAAAAAAAAAATTTTTTTTAAATAAAAAAAAAAATTTTTTTTTAAACATGTATTTATTTTTGAGAGACAGAGCGAGACAGAGCATGAGTGGGGGAGGGGCAGAAGGAAAGAGAGACCCAGAATCCGAAGCAGGCTCCAGGCTCCGAGCTGTCAGCACAGAGCCCGACGCGGGGCTCGAACTCCCGGACCGCGAGACCATGACCTGAGCCGAAATTGGACGCTCAGATTGAGCCACCCAGGCACCCCCCGGGACCTCTACTTTATAAATTTTTTTTTTCAACGTTTATTTATTTTGGGGACAGAGAGAGACAGAGCATGAACGGGGGAGGGGCAGAGAGAGAGGGAGACACAGAATCGGAAACAGGCTCCAGGCTCTGAGCCATCAGCCCAGAGCCCGATGCGGGGCTCGAACTCACGGACCGCGAGATCGTGGCCTGGCTGAAGTCGGATGCTTAACCGACTGCGCCACCCAGGCGCCCCAGGACCTCTACTTTAAAGGACAACTGTTGTGCCTTAGGCACCTTACCGCTAAGAAACAGACATGACGTTGGCGTGCTCCTTTGCATTTGGGAGGCAGTGTCCCCCACCCTTGCTAATATTGCTCTGACTCATTTACTAGATGACCCAGGAGGCTGCCAGTGTCGAGAGGGCTCTGCAGCGGGTCCAGGCCGAGGAGCAAGCGGGGCCAGCTTATCCATTAGGCACAGTGCCCACGGCCCACAATACGTTTCGGGATTCACAAAAATGTTTTAATTTTACTTTCTTTCAATGGCAAAAGAAAAACAATGAATATAATAACAATGAATGTTAGATTCTCTCCCTCTTCCTACCAGTGGGGTCATAAAATATCGTCCTTTATTTTTTATTTTTATTTTTTTTAACGAAAGAAAGGGGCCGCGAAGGCAAAAATGCCTGGCGCCTGTGTCAGCCGTAACGCGGCTCTAGGTAGCAGCTTAAGCCATAGGATCCAAACGTTTTGATGGTGGTAGAAATACCCATCGTAGACCAGGGTTCCACGCAGAGGCTCTGGTCAGTCCCATTTGGAGAGTCGGAGCGCAGACCCCTAGGGTTCTGGATCAAGGCCATACCCTCTTTGGCCGCCAGCTAAGGCCAGCGCAGGCCCAAGAGGCACGAATAAATCACACGGACAGAGAACACGGCGGAACCCCACGTAATTACCTTTTTCGAACTGACGCCTCTTCCTGCGCGGACGAGCGTGGCCTCGGGTGGCGTCATTTACGATCAACTGAAGGACTTGGCTGGGTTCGCAGGTGAGCTGAAGCGATGTATGGTCTGGCCAAACACGGAGGGTGCCACCCCACTCGGCGGTGGCCCTAAAAGACGATGGTGGAGGGCGGTCCTCCTGGACGGGCAGAGCGCTGAGAGATACCCTCTGTGGTCCACACTGCAGAGAAGGGCCCCGCCCGAGACAGGGGGAAACCCGGCTTCCAGCTGCCGAAGGCTTGGCTCTGCTTTGTGGGGACACCGGAACGCAAACCCGGGGCTCACTTTCCTCCAGGCGCTCCCTGAATCCTTTACGCCAATCTCAGCCGGTGAGTAACTGTGTGTCCCCATTTTACAGATAAAGCAACTGAGGTACAGAGGAGTTTGGTAACTTGCCTAAGGGCTTACAGCCGATAGCAGGTGTGGTGGGATCGGGATTCAGGTGGCCCGACTTTAGACTGATTCTCAGAGCGAACAGGGCCACCCTGGAAGTCAGGACGTCTGGGGTCAAATCCCAGCAACGACGTGTCGGCCTGTGGCCGTTTGGACACGTCTCCTCTGTGCGCTCGGACTGTTTCCTCTTCTAAAATGTGTGTGGTGCTTGGCCTCTATTCTCGACCGCACCTCGTCTTGCTGTAAGTTGCTTGATTCTTCTGGGCCTTCCCGGGGTTCGGCGCGGCCTAGGTGCAGGGGGATGCAAATGTGAATAAGGCATAGTTCCCCAGGAATACCCTGGCCCCCTCTGTAAGCTCTGTCCATAAAGACTGCATTCTTCACCTACCTGAGCAATTATGGGTTTGGAGGTTTTTAAATAATGATTTCAGCATGTGCTTTGTATAAACAAAGGTTGGGGCAGGGGAGAGGAGGGGAATGTGGGCCTGGCTCGTTTGTGCAGCTAAAAATAGAAACGTGAAAGTCCTATAATGATGAGGCAGAAACTTAAAACAAATTTCTTGGAAAATTCCCTCCCCATGCCACACTGCCCAGGTATTTCCCCCCTTTCTGCCTCGTGCAGATGAAGCAAGGGAAATTGGGGTGAGGGGCGGGTATCACAACACACACTTCCTTCCTGGCACTGAGGAGGAGGGGCCGAGGAGACTGCACTGGGAACAAAACGTCTGTTGAGGGGCCTGATTCAGGCTGACATGGGCCTTTGAGCTCCCTGAGTGGCATTTATGGCCACAGATATGGAAAAGAAAATAAATCTCCCAGGCCCGGCATCTTGCTTTAATTAATAACATAATCAAGTTTCTGGCCTCGTGGAATGGAAGCATTTCAACACTCAAGGCTCCTCTGGCAGCAGGCAAGAAGTGGGCCTCCTGACCAGGCAGCCCCCAAGGCAATGCGCCGGCCAGGCAGGGCAGGGGGATCGGGGAGGGTCTGCCCAGGGCCGCCGGGGCAGGACGGCAGGACGCTGGCTTCCAGGTATGAGGCGGGGGCTCAGAAGCAGGGCATCAGGGAGGAAGAGCCACACCGATTGTCGTAGTCCTTGGTGTTTATTGTGCAGTTAGTATGTCCTGGTCCTTTACCTTTCTTTTCCCATTCGGTCCCTACAGAAAAATCGGACAGGCTATGCTCCCCATTTCCCTGATCAGGAAACCGAAACCCAGAGAAATCAGGGTGATTTGCTCAGAATCACAGCTGGAAGGCGTCCGACCCAAACCCAGGCCTGCTGAGTCGAGCAAGCCAGAGAGGAGGGCCACATGATGCTCACCATGGGACCCGGGCGCCGCGCCTTCTGTCTCTCCCCAAGGTCGTGGGTGGGAGGTGGGGGTGATGTCTCTTTTAAGCAGGATGGCCCCCCGTCTCTGTGTGAGCCGCTGTAGTATCTCTAAGGGTGAAGGAAGGTATTGAGCAATAACGGTTAGATTTTAAAAGTGGATCTAGAGGGAGAGAAGTGGTACGTGCTGAAAAAGGTAGGGAGTATCAGGAGCCTTGGGATCTGGATCAGACACCCAGCACTCCCTCCACCCAGTGCGCACTCTCCAGGGTTCCATGAGCCAGGAACACAGAGGAGAGTGGCCTCTGCCTGGCTGGGAACCTCGTGATCCTCTGGGTGCTGAGTCAGGCCAGGTCCCGATTCCTGCTGTTCCCTCCCCGACATGCGGAGCTGCTTTAGACAGCCTCCCTGAATGACAGGCTTGGCTCTTTGGAGCCTCCCATAAACACAGGAAGTGGTCACATCATGATCTGACCCCACTCTACCTTTGTGTGCACTCCCATACTCTACGTTCATCAATGTGCCGGTTGCTTGGTGGCCTGGGTTGGCACAGGTCCCACCAGCTGGCAGGGCTACTCCCCCATCACTGGTGCTAACGTTCTCTCTGCTTCTCACTGGTTGACTTAAAAGCCACCTCCTCCAGGAAGCCTTCCCTGAGCATTTCAGCCAATAGTTTTCCCATCCTGGAGCACCCACGACACTTTATCTCCCCTCTCTCATTGCTGGGATACTTTTTATCTTGTAGATGAGTCACTCATTCATTCAAAAACACTTACGGATACTTGCTTTATTTCTGGAATGTTCTTCTGCCCATGTCCTGCCTCTGCTCTAGGTTCCTCAAAGGCAGAAGCTGGTTGCAATTACACCAATAATCATAATAGTATTTTCCAGTTGCTGAATGCGTACTCGGTGACTAGGCACATCACATTTTGGGTGTTGCTTCATTTAATCCTCACAAAACCCTGTGAGGCTGGTGTTAGTACCGTCCGTATTTTATAGATGAAGGAATTGAGGCAAACAGAGATTAAGCTAATTGTCTAAAGTCATCATGTAGTAAAATAGTAAAGCCAGAAGTTGAATCCAAGCAGTTTAATAGCAGAGTCCAAGCTCATAACTACTAGCTTAAATAACATGTGTGGAAGTCCCTGGCACGGGGCCAGATTCTCAAATGTTACTTGAATGTGAACGCTCCACAGGGCCCGATCCGGGACTTTGACTTCTTTATTTCCAAAGTTTGTGGGCTGAATCAAATAAAAAAAAAAAGGCTGGTGGAATGAACTCACGGTAGGTTTGGGGAGGTTTTCCAGTGACCTACTACCGTGTAACCAACCACCTTGAACCCTAGCGGCTTCGACTGTTATCATCTCTCACGGTTCTGTGGATTTGATGGGGCCTCAGCTGAGTGGTTCTGGCTCGAGGTCTCTCCTGGGGGCCGCAGTCAGATGGCAACAATGCCGGAGTCCTCTAAAGGCTCGTGGCTTCTTCCCTCATGAGGCCGGCGCCTTGGCTGGAGGGCCACAACAGCCGGATGGTCTCTCTTGCCACGTGACCACGTGACCACGCGACCACGTGACCAGCACTCTCCACACGACCAGTTCTCACGGCATGGCGGACTCAAGCTAGCGCGACTTCTTGCGTGGTGTCTGCTTTCATCCGGGGCGATCATTCCGAGAGGCCCAGGCTGAAGCTCTGGAAGTCACATGACCTCATTTTGGTGCAGCGGGTGCTGGGAGGCCTGGTTCACTGGTTCAGGGAGAGGACGTTAGATGGAGTGCTACTGGGGTAGGACTGGATCGTGAAGGTCCCGAAGGCTCCAGTCACTCTGGCGTGGCTGTGCATCAGGCTCTGCTCAGGAGCCTAGGGTCAAGTGTTAACACGTAGGTAATCTTGTGAATGAGGAGAGCTGACCTATCTGTGATCCGGAATGCCTCAGGCTTCCTGAAACTCGTCCAAAGAGCCGAAGCGGGTGGACACGTGGGCCCTGGAAATTTTGACGCCTGGTCGTTCCGGAGCTACAGCCCCCAAATTTTACTCGAGTCAAATGGACAGGTCTTTACCGAGCATCTACTATGTGACCTGCCCCGTGTAATAAGAATCACTAACACTTTTGAGTGTTTGTTCCTGACCTTCTTGTAAGTGCTTACGTGTCACTGTTGGATCTAATTCTCAGAATGATCCTATGTGGTAGGCCCTTCCATTATCTCCATTTTACGGGCAAGAAACATGAGTCACGGAGAGTTTAAGCAACGTGCCTAAGTTCCTGTAAGTAGCAGGTAAAATCGGGACTCGAACCCAGGCCTGACTCCAGAGTCATTGCTCTTAAGCCCCATGCCATCCACGCCCTGCCCTGCCCTGTCAGAAAGACCTGAGTCCAAAAGAGAAAAGAAGGCTTGAAATACTTTGTAAAATTTTGCTAAACCTTCGTTTAGGAAGCAATTCGGGTATATGTTGCCAGTTAGTGGAAGAGGGTCTGCCTCTCTGAAATAATGGTAGGATATGAATTCCAGTCCGCAAGAATTTCTCAGGAGAAATGATCCGTCGGAACCAGGAGACATGTGTGAAGTGACGTGTCATAACTGAAAAGCTTTTATCTGGTCGGACAAAAGCGGGTCACCAGTTGGATCGGTTAGTCTTTGCCGCGTAAAGGTAGTGGCTTAAAACAGACGTGTGGGGGCGCCTGGGTGGCGCAGTCGGTTGAGCGTCCGACTTCAGCCAGGTCACGATCTCGCGGTCCGTGAGTTCGAGCCCCGCGTCGGGCTCTGGGCTGATGGCTCAGAGCCTGGAGCCTGTTTCCGATTCTGTGTCTCCCTCTCTCTCTGCCCCTCCCCTGTTCATGCTCTGTCTCTCTCTGTCCCAAAAATAAATAAACGTTGGAAAAAAACAAAACAAAACAAAAAAAACAAAAACCAGACGTGTGTTTGCTCAGGAGTCTATGGCTTAGCAGTCTGAACTGAGATTAGCCGGGCTGTTCTTCTGTTGGTCTCGGCTGAGCTCACTCATGTGTTCATAGTCAGCTGATAGGCGACAGTCTCACTCGTCTGGGGTGGGGTGACAGAGGTGACGGACTACGTTCATCATCCCGCAGGCAACATGGGGCTTGTTCACATAGGCTTGGTCACGGGGGTCCCCAGAGTAGCAAGAGAAGGCAATCCCTATTGCCTTTACTTGGGCCACATTTGTCCGTGTTCCATTGACCAAAGAAAGTCACATGATGAAACCCAAACTCAGAAAGTAGAGAAGATGGAAGAAGTTGTAAAGTCATATTGAGAAGGGGCGTGAGTATAGAGATGAGGGAAATCGGTGGCTCCTTGGGTACCTATCATTGGTTTTCCTAAAGTCAAAAGACACCTTACAGGGAAGCAGAATAATGGCCGCCCTCCAAAGAGGTCCACACTCTAGTCCCATAATCTATGAATATGAGGTTTACCTTACGTGGCAAAAGGGAACTTACAGATCAATTAAAGAGCATCGCTAACTTAAATAGCAAATAATTAACTATGTGATCATTGAGAATTAAAATTATTTTGCTAAAATTAATTAAATCATCAATTTAAATATCTTTAGATGGACAGACTATTCTGGGTTGTCCGGGTGGACGTGACGTAACAACGAAGTTTGTTCTAAGTGACCCATGGAGGCAGGAGAGTCATCTTAGAGAAGGAGATGTGAATACAGAGGCAGAGGCAGAGCGATGGGATTGCTGGCTTTGAAGATGCAAAGAGACCATGAAGCAAGTGATGCCCGCAGCCTCTAGAAGCTGGAAAAGGCAAAGAACGGGTCTCCCCTGCAGCCTCCGGCAGGAGCCCGGTCCTGCCAACACCTGGATTTTTTAGTTCGGTGAGACTTCTGAGCTTCGGAACTATCACATAGTAAATCTGTGTCACTTAGGGCCACAAATGTGCAGTAATTTGTCCCAGCCTCAATAGGATGCAAACGCAACACCTAATTCCCAAGATCAGTGTCTGTTTGGGGATTAGTCAATGGCAGATCTCATCCCTTTTAGCAGAACAAAGACAGGTCTTTTAAACACCCACTTCTTAAAGTCCTCAGATCCTACACCAGAAACACGCCCTAGGAATGTTTTCTTCTTAAAACCCATTCAAGGGGACGTTGGAAGAAGTGTTTTGACAAATCTGCGAATGAAACCAGAGTTAGGATGAGCAGAGTAGAGTTAGTATTTTGAGAAAGGTAACGTATTACGTTTACGGGCTGCTTTCCTTAGAGATTTTGACCTTTTAGGACTATTTTACTATTTATGTGATAATTATAATAACCGTTTTTTCGGGAGAATAATGGAGTCTAGAAGGCTTAGACCATTTTGATGTTTCCATCCCTCACCTGCTGGCTACACATCTTAATTGCCGGCAAAGTCCCTGAGAGGAAATAAGGAGCTTCTCTCTCAATAATGCTGAATCAATAGTGACAGCCACGTCACCCACAATAAACAGAGAACAAAGTGAGATGGCCCATCCTCCCGAATGAAAGTGCTTGGAAGGATCCCTCTCACTGGTGGGAATGCACTGGTAATTCATCACAGTGAAAATCACAAGTCAGTCGCAGAGGCGGCCTCTCCAGTGGGGATGAGTACCGGGCCGTCCCCGTCGGTGTGACTTCTTACAATGCACCCCATTTTCTGGCTGAGACCTCACAGCAGGTCAGAAAGGGAAAGATGCTTTTGTATCTTTTGCAAGATGCTTTTGTTTCAGCTGCGAGTCAAGGTGGCGGAAAGGTGTAGCTCTATCGGGCTCTCTGAACCGGAAGGAATTGTGAAGCGATTGACTGAAGCCCAGAGAGAAACGACTTGTCCCAGATCAGCCAGCAAGCTGGAAGCAGCACAGGAACCAGAACTCCTATTTCTTGGGCCAGTCTCCTGGACTGCCCCTTAAGAAAAAAAGTGGAGAGGGGGAGGGAGAAGAAAAAGGTAGATGTGGGGGAGAAAGAAGAGGCTGAGGGAGAAAAAGGAAGAGGCAAAGGGGGAAACGCACAATGCAAGTCAAAGCAGCAAGAATTCTCTAGAATGGAAGATCCCGGATGCCACCTGAGGACTAGATATAACAGTGTCATCTGGTGAGATAAAAAGAATAATAATAAAATATTTCCTTCTGCCCTCCTCTCTCCCCTCCCCTCCCCTCCCCTCTCCCCTCCCCTTTCCTTTCCTCTCCTCTCTCCTTTCTCCTCCTCTCTCTTTCTCTCTCCCTCTCCCCTGCTCGTGCTCTCTCTAAAATAAAAATTAAGTGAATTAAAAAAATAATAATAAAGTGTTTCCTAAAAGAAAATGTTTTGTCTTCCTTGTCCAGATGCTCTTGCCCGTTTTGTCTTCCTTGTCCAGATGCTCTTGAGTGGGAAGCAGCCGGACACACTCTGCCTCTGCCGTGGTCCGCTGGGCCTTGTCCGCTGGGCCCTGCCCGCCACACCAGGCCAGGGTTCCCGACTCACAAGATGGCACCTTCTGTCGGACCGCTCAGCAGCCTTAGGCCAGCAGGGCCAGGCCAGGCAGGCCAGCTCCATTTCTGGCCCATCAGCGACTCATTTTCAGAAGTCATCCCTCGGGGAGCTTGTTAAAAGGCCGTTGGCATCCCCAGGAGTGGGGCTCAATTTGCCTTTATGAATGAACCGCTCCAGAAAAATCAATGAACATATCATTCAGGTCAAGTAAACAAATGCGTTTTCTCTTTGGGGCCCGGTGCAGGGGCGGCTGAGGCCCCCCATGGGCAGGGGAGGGGGTTCCGAGAAGCTGCTCTGTCTGGGCCGAACCCCGGCTTCAGGTCAGCACTCTGTGCGGGGCCTTGGCTCCCACAGAGCTCCCGTCCACCCCACCCCCACTTCCTGGTCCCCAACTCACTCTCAGGGGTCCATTCCCAAAGACACAGGGGTAGAAGCAGCTTCTTGGTATTTTATGACTGGGAAAGATCCTACAGAAAACCCTCTCTCGCCTTTTAAACTCCCATTTTTCCTCTTCCTCCCTCATTGATGCAGTGGACATTTATTAAGCACCTATGATGTGATTCCGCAGACATTTATTAAGCACCTACTCTGTGCCGGTCGTGTATATGCTAGAGGCCGGGACTTGACACACAAGACACGGGCCCTGTCTTCAAGGGTCCCACATTCTGTGCAGTGGCTCCTTCTGCCACGGAATCACCAGACAAGCTTTGAAACACACAAATCCTCGAACCATCCAGTGGATGAAGGACATCCATTCACGGCTGCCTAACTTCTAGGTCACGTTTCACATCAGGTTGTGCTATCCTTGTAGAATTTGTCTTTTTCAAAAGAACAGATCTTTTGCTTCTAAACATGTAATCAGTAGACTATAGGGGCACCTGGGGGGCTCAGTCAGTTGAGCATCGGACTCTTGATTCCAGCTCAGGTCATGATCCCAGGGTCAGGGGATCGAGCCCAGCGTAGGGCTCTGAGCTGGCAGTGAGGAGCCTGCTTGGGATTCTCGCTCTCCCCTCTCCCTCTGCCCCATCCCCTGCCTGAGTGCGTGCACCCACAGTTTCTCTCTCAGCATAAATAACTGAACATTAAAAAAAAATTTTTTTTAAGGTACACTTCATAGAAATTTCTTTTTACTGATACTAGACTCAAAATGTGTTTCTAGATTCATGAAGTTCCCATGACACTGAACGTTCTTCCTGCACTGGCATCTGACAGGATTTAGAACAAAATATTGAGCTCATTTTAGCAAAGTGAACCAGCAGTTTCTCTGGGGAGAGGTTTCCACTTCTCAGAAGACGATGTCCCCCCTCCAAAGGAAGGGGGCCTCACTAGCGTCTGAGGCGCTCGCTTCCTGACACAGACTTTGGTGATGGAGCTCTTTCTGCCACGTTATCATCAGAAAAAGGTTGCTCACTGTCAGCCATACTCAATGCACCCAGCGAGCGAACGTTCAAAAAGGGAAAAGTATTTTTCCAGATCACGGAGGCCTTCTGAGCACACATTTACTGCTCCAGAGATGAATTACTGACAACATGAATTCGTTATAAGACAAAGTCCTTCTGCAATATAAAGTTTTAAAGCTAAAGAAATGTATTCGTCTTTTTCGTTCCCTCGGGGCAAATCAAAATTAAATGAAAAAATAATCAATTCTGGACAACCCGACTTTTTTTTTTGTGTGACAAATTCCCGAGGATTTATTAACCTCAAAATGGAGAGACACAATGAGGGAGTCAGAGAGAAAATCCCGACGGTCTTAGAGTCCCTGGTTCCAGCTGTTCTGAGAGCCGGTCAGATTTCTGCTGAGTTTCACAAAACACCCATGGATACGAATTGTAAAAATTGCCCTGTTTGGCTAAGCACGTTGAAGTTGGATTCCTGTGGCTACCTACAACCAAAAGAGCCCCGACTAACAGAGACCCGGAAGGATTCTGACACATTCTCTCGGCGTAAGCTGGGCTGCTTTGGGCGGCAAGGAACTGCACGAAAGCTTAATAAGGCTTCACGCTAGGAGGACACTCCTCCCTCACCTCAAGTGACAAGAAGTCTGGGGGGGGGGATCGTACAAGGCACAATGACATCATCTGGGACCCACGTGCTTTCCATTTCCTCTCTGTCCATTTCAAGGGTCACCTTTTGTCCCGAGGCCGGTCCTTTTGCACAAGATGGCCGCCACAGCCACAGCCCTTACACACCCACACCCGCCACGAGTGGGAGGGAGGCTTTCTCCGCACCTATCATTTGGCTTTCCCCGAAATGCCCTGTTGGGTCCCACTGGCCAGAATTGGGTCACATGACCATGGATAGGCCAGAAAAGTGAGCCACTGGGAGAAGCGGGTTACCTGTCGAGGGAAGCAGGAAGGGTGGCCCCGGAGAGACTTCCTTTGGCGTCGGCCATGCTCTCCCTCTCTCTCACCTGTTAATCACCACTGCAAGGTAAGAGGAAGATACACACCGGACAAATAACAGTCCTCGTGAGTCACACCTTCATTCAAGGAAAATATGCCGCACAAGAAGATGGCTACCTCCGCATGCCTAGTGGCTGTGTTTTTGGAACTACCCATGAGTGCCTCTGGGGTGAAGCGAGATACTGTCTGTGAACTGCTAACTGAGAGGTTTCTGTTTCTGGTGTTTCTTTCCACCCCTTGACCCTTCCCTGCAGTTGGCTGGACTTTTCTGTTCGTTGCCTCAGGGCAGGGGTGACACAGCAGAAATGCAGAGAGAAAAAGAATGGATCCTTAGCTTTGAATTTCAAAAACTTAGGCTAGAAATGACTCCCGGGGCTGGGAAAAAATTCGAGGTTGGTGGTGAAGGGGGCAAGGGGCAGGCCCTGGAGCGACCATGCGGATGTGAGAGGATTCAGGTCCAGCCTCCACTCCCAGGGGGACTGTCCTCAGCGGGTACCCGGGAGTTGAGTGGAGCTGAGCTCACACCTGCTGGTGGCCCAGTGTCCTGGAGCCCGCGGTGGCTGGAGTGGTGGCCTAGATCTTCCCATGGACGACAGCAGGAGCCTTGCCCACTGACCAGCCGGCTGGCAGGGCGCCCAGCTGTGTCCTTGGGGACTGCCCCTTTTGACATTGCGGGACATTCAAGCCCCCAGACATAGGGCTTGGTGGGGGCACAGTGGGGTGAAAGGCAGGCCCCAGGCCCGGTCCTTGTCCCCAGACTTGACCGGCACTGATAGACGGAGCTTGTGATCAGCTCCCGAACTGGGAGTGCGTTCATTGCTGCTGTGATGACACAGGGGGAGAGTGTTGGTGTCAGTACAGCCGTAGGGCTCCCGTAGGGTGTCACAGTGGCATGGTTCGGCTTAGCACAGACCCAGAGAAGGGTGAGCCTGCTCCCCACCCTTACCAGTTTCTTCACTCGCCCTGCCCTGGACCCCGTGACAGGATCCCTGGTGCTGCCTATCAGCCCCCTCTTTGAGGAACACTCTTCTTTTTTTTTTTAACGTTTATTTATTTTTGAGACAGAGAGAGACAGAGCATGAACGGGGGAAGGTCAGAGAGAGGGAGACACAGAATCCGAAACAGGCTCCAGGCTCTGAGCTGTCAGCACAGAGCCCGACGCGGGGCTCGAACTCACGGACCGCGAGATCATGACCTGAGCCGAAGTCGGCCGCTTACCCGACTGAGCCACCCAGGCCTCGAGGAACCCTCTTCTGATGGCTTAAGCTTCACGCATCTGTCGGGTTGGTTTTATTTTGAGGAGCTCAGCGTTCTTATTCCTCTGTGACGGCGTTGGAACCCATTTCGGCCCGGCGCGAGGGAAACTGAGACCCCCTGGGCGTCCGAATCGAGTCCTTGCTGTGTGTCAGCTCTGTACTAACTAACATCCTTTACCTACGTTACTTGAACGTAGGTGACTTTGCTTAACTCTTAAAAGAGTCTTACGAGTCAGGGAGGCGCCGAATTCCATCCTATGGATGGGGCAGCCGAGACTCAGAGACCTTCAGCGACTTTCCCCAGGCCACAGAGCTGAGGGGCAGAGCTGGGATTTCCTACCCAGGCCCTCGGACCCCTGGGGGTTTTGCCATTCTCCGAGGAACATGACTTGTCCAAGGTCACACTGTCTCTTAGGAGCGTGAGTGGAGGAGGAGGAGCAGCAGAGACGTGACTCCCAACCCTCACTCCGTGCTCTGTAGCGTTCCCTGTGGCTCCTGCTGTCACTTGCAAAGAGCCGGTGGGAACTGAGCAGGGAGCAGAGAGGAGGAAACACGGCCGGGCCGTATGTAAGCCGCACGCCGGCCCCTCTCCTGCGGACGTCAGCCTAGGTGGCAAGAGGCAGCACGCGCCCTTCCCGCCACCCCCCCTGCTCAGCTGACCCGGGGAAGGGCTCCCACCGCAAACACCCCACTGTTTACTTGCCCCCGTGGAGGGTGAGAGGCGTCAGGGGGCCCGGAGGGGGACACGGCCACACCAGCCATCACCTGGAATACATTACAGCAGCTGTGACTAATTACACTTTGATTTCCTCAAATTTCGATCTTCTTGGAAATTCCTTCAGAGCCCGATGGTATTCAAGGCTGTGGCAGAAAGTAAATACCAGCAGAGCCACAGGGGCCTCTGGACGGCCCGTTCTCCATCCCTCTCTCTCTCTCTCTCTGTCTCTCTGTTTCTTTCCGAGGCCTCACAAGCAAATCCCCCTGATGATCTCCAAACCACAGCCCCAGAAGCTTGAATTGGGGTTTCCACCTAGGTGAAAAAAATGTTCCTTCTGTTCTGACGGGTGGCAAGGATGTGGTGGGGGGGGAGGGGGTGTCGCGTCCTCCACCCCACTGGGGGGCCTGTAAGCATCAAAACAGCCATCTGGGTGGCCTGTGTCCTGGGGTTCCCACCCGTGGCTCGCCCTGAGGTCGTCTGAGGCAGCCCAGTGTCCTTGGCCGGCCAGCCACGCAGGGAGACCCAGAGAGGGACGCAGCTGGGGCCAGCAGGCAGGCCTGTGGCAGCCGTGTGACCGGAAGTGACAGGAAGCGCAGCTGGGTGACCGGAAGTGGCTGCTCCTGGGTGTGGGCACTTGGGCTTCGTGAGGTCTCTGTGCAGCGCCCCCCTTCTATCCATGAGAGTTGGGCGAGGGCCGACGGCCGCCATTTATTGAGCAGCTATTACGTGCCAAGCCCCGTGCTGAGTCACAGATGTCCGTTGTCTGGCGTCTCTGTGCAGAGTGTGAGGTGGTAATACCCAGTTTCGTGGAGGAGGGCAGAGGTCAGGAGGTCACCGGAAGTCAAAGAGGTTAAGGGACTGGCTCAAAGCCACGCAATAAGAGCAAAGGTCCTGACCCCGGTCTGTTGTGAAGCCAGGGCCTACATTTTTACTGTCACATCGTGCGGCCTTTCCGTCTTGAAAATGCTTTGTGTCTTCTACCAGAGTGGGGTTTGGGGTGGAATGGAAGAGACTGGCGTCCCATTTCTCTGGACATCCTGATTTGGGTCCATTCTTTGGAGACAGAGAGGGAGGGAGAATCTCAAGCAGGCTCCATGCTGTCAGTATAGAGCCTGGAGAGGGGCTTGAACTCACGAACCATGAGATCATGACCCCCCCCCTCCCCGGGGTGGCTCAGTCAATGGAACACCTGACTCTCGGTTTTGGCTCAGGGCATGACCCCAGGGTCAAGGGATCGAGCCCCACATCGGGCTCTGTGCCGAGCGTGGAGTCTGCTTAAAATTCCCTCTCTCCCTCCCCCTGCCCCTCTCCCCTGCTCGTGTACTCTCTCTCTCTCTCTCTCTCAAAATAAAAATTAAAAAAAAAAAAAGATTAGAGATTTTGAGGTTTTCCGTCTTAATTTAAAGGCATCAACAAATACTTGCTTTATATAGAAAAGTTGGAACCTACAAGTAAGTGAAGGATGAAAATAAACATCAGTAATCCCACCAACCAGAAGCCACATCTGTCCTCATCCTGGCGTGTGCTCTTCTGGCTTGTGTGCGTGTGTGTGTCTCTCTGTTCATTTGAAAACTATTCGTGGAGTGTGTGCAGAGGAGATGCCAGTGCCACGAAAGAGGCAGGAGATGCGTGCGCGGACCCTGGTACGACCCGCCCTTGGTCGGACCCCAGCCCTGCCACTTGCTAAACGTGACCTCGGCGCGTTTCTTGACCTCACGTGCCTCACTTGCTTCACCTGCAGGCTGGACACCAAGGCCGTGCCATTGAAAGGTTGGAAGCAGGGGTGTGTAACGTGACCCGATTGATTCTTAAAGGATCCCTTAGGCTGCCTGAGAGAGAAGAGATTGGCAGGAGAGGTCAGAGTAGGGGGCGTGCCCAGGGTCACCCTTGGCTGCTGCTCCGGGCTTCGAAGTTTCCAGAGCCCTGCACTTGCTCTCCCTGGGTCTGTGTGGCTCCCAGTAAGGGGAGGAGTCTGCGGGCCAAGGGCCCTTGCCTCCCAGGGCCTCTACCCCCCCCCCCAGCTTGCCCTGCCAAGAGCCCGATTCCAAGGCTGTGGGGGCCTCTTCCTCAGGCCAGCCCTCTAAGGGAAGACCCACAGCTGGTGTGTGCAGTCCCGGACCTTAGGCAAAAGAGGAGGGGTGGGGGGGCTGCAGCATCTGCACCCTGCCCTTACGGTGGGAGGCAGCAGGGCTGACCAGAGAAGGAGGAGGGGAGGGACCGCCAGCCTCCGTCTGTACTCTTGGCAAGGCCAGGCCTGGACGGGCCACCCACCACTGCCAGCATTCGGGGAGACTTGAGGTGTTCGGGACGTGAAATCTCTGGGGGTTCGTGACAGACAGGATTCGCGGCTGAGGGACGGGCTTCTGCCTGCACACCTAGCGGCGTCGAGGGACCCTATGGAGAGGACCTGGCTCGGGCGAAGGGAAGATTCCGAGTTGGATTTGCACATGGCGAGATGAGGGTCTCCTGGGACATGTAAAAGATGTCGGGCAATTCCTTCTTTCTCTCTCTCCACACATGCAAACACGTGCGTGCACAGACACACACACACACACACGAAACTAAAACTCATTCCAGCTATGACTGCTTTTCCGTTGGAAGGCTCTGAACCCAAGAAGCTTTGTCCCCACCCGAAGCCTTGTGTTGTTAATCCACCGTCAGTCATTGACACTTTAGTGTGAATTAGTGGCTCAGCGCCCTTCCGGTTCAATTCCTCTCGGAAAGCAGTTTCTATCTGGGGTAATCTAGGAACTTGGTGTCCTGCAAGCCCCGTGTCACTGGGGAGGCCCTCATGAGTGGCCAAGGACCAGCCTGGTTCATCTTGCCCTCCCCTCCTTCACGGGCACATGGGCAGAAAGCCTGGCTGTGGCTCTGGCTCCCAGGGCTGATGGTCAAACCCCACCTGAGCTCCCTAGATTCCCCCTCCAGGCTTCTGGCTCTGGCTCTCCTTCCTACTTCTCAGCCTAAGGGAGGATGGGCTCCACATCTGTCCGCAGCTCACTCCTGGCCCACTCATTGACCGGTAGGTACCTTTCCCCAAACTGTTCTAGGCTGCGAAAGGGTCCGCCTCCCGCAGCCTACGGCCGCATGCAGCTCCGAGCTGGGGCCTGCGGCCTCTTTTGCCACCCCCAGGCTAGGATGGGGGACAGCAGCACCCCGACACCTCACCGCGCCTGGCCCTACTTGTACATCTGGGTCCTCAGATGAGGCCATCCGGCAGGGCTGGCCCCAGCTGGCACCACGGCCCAGCGCTCGGGGCTGCCAGCTTCCTCTCCCCACTCCCTGATCAAACAACCACATGTGGGCAACGGCTAAGCTTCTCCAGCTTCCCAGGGGCAGGGAGCCGGCGGGGGAGCTGCAAGCCAGCTGGCCGCGATTATCCTGGAGGCTGAGCGTGGGCCGCCGGCCTTGGGGAGCGGGGCTGCTGGCTCACCTTGGCTTTACCCCTCTCTTCCCAGAGGGGCTTGGGTCCGGGACCAGGGGCGAGAACCACAGGGAAGGAGAGAGGAGGGCGCTGCCCTTCCCCCCTCAGTAAACCCAAGGGCCAGAACCGCATTCTGGGTGGGCCCTGAGGTCTTCCTGGTGGGGGGCTCTGGGACTTTCCCGGTAGGAAGGGACCTTCGGAATCGGGACACGCTAGGCTCGGAGAGGTGGTGACTGGCCCGAGGTCACCCGGCAGCTGAGGTGGTCCCAAACTCAGGTTGTCTAAACCCTGACTCTCAGCCCGGGACTCCTCCTATCTCATTTTAAAGTCTCTAACGTATTCATCTGTCAAGAGGTTTGTATGGCATGCCTCCTATATGCTCTTACTAATGCTGGGGCTGTCCCACAGGGGAGGCCCTTGTTCCCAAGCGGCATACATCTGGGGAGACAGACAACAAACAAGGAGAAGAAAAACAGACAAGGGAAGCTCTAACACAGCGCCCGGTGCCCAGGAGCTGCTCGATAACGCGTGTCGAATGGTAGCTGTAAGCGTTGAAGGAAACAGAGCAAGACAGCACGATAGAGCGTGCGTTACCGGTGGAACGTTTGTGTGTTCCGAAACTCATGGGTGGGAATCCTAACCTCCCGCGTGATGGTATTAGGAGGCAGGGAATTTGGGAGGTGATTCCATCTTGAGGGCAGAGCCCTCCGGAGTGGGACCGGTGCCCTTACAAAAAGGGACTCCAGAGAGCTGTCTCGCCCTGCCCACCGTGTGAGGACACAACCAGTATTCTGCAGCCTGGAAGAGGGCCTTCACCAAGAACCTGACGCTGCTGGCACCCTGATCTCACTCAGACTTCCAGCCTCCAGAACTGTGGGAAATAAATCTCTCCTGCGTGTAAGCCACCATGGTGATTTGTTACAGCAGCCCAAACTAATACAGGTGACCACATTCAGGTGGTCGAGGAAGTATTCTCAGCAGAGGTGACATCCGACAACAACAGGATGGAATCAGTCATGTGACGATCTGGGGCGAAAGGGTTCCGCAAACGGTCACAGCAAGTGCAAAGGCCCTGAGGTTGGAATGAGGTCACTGTGGCCGGAGCAGAGTGAATGGGAAGCGGGGGTGGGAAGATGAGTTCAGAGAGATAGATGGAGGCCAGATCAGGCAGGTCTTGGTAAGGAGATGGCAGGATGATCTCACCGGGGCTCTGTGGCTTCTTGGTTCCCGGCCGACCCCCCAAGTGGATGAGGCCCTTGGAGGAACCCCGTGCCTCCACAACCCAAGGCGCCTTCTTTCCTGTCTTGTCCTTTGGAGAAGAGGGTGCCAGGGTCTGTGAGTGTGGCGACTGGAGTCATGGTCTAACTGGTTATGTGACCCTGAGTCCGTCCCCGCTCATCTCTTGGCCTCAGTCTTATCAGAAGCGAGAGAACTGGGCTCTCAGTTCTGCAGATGGCACACAGGGGAGAGGGGAGAGGAGGGAAGACCAAACAAAACTCAAGGTGATTAAACAGGCGTCTGGCTGGGCTTGCCCCTGATTGCATCCAAAGCCCCCTGATTCCGTGACGGGGAAGTTTGGGCCTGTTTGCGATAGCACCATTGTCCTCAACCATCCCAGTCCTTAGGGCTGGGAAGGGAAGGTCCTTGCAGTACAGGCTGGTGGACAGCAGAGGGCACCAACTGAATGGCCAGGGATCTTGGGAAGGAGGAAGTAGTTGGTCTGGGGTTGGTACATAATGGTTGGTGGCTACCAAACATTTCACTTTCATAATAATCAGTGACAGCTGGTATGTATCCATGTGGATTCATTTAGCAAAGACCCACTCTATGCTGAGCCCTGTTCTCAGTCTCAGGGAAATAGAGAATGATGTCGGTTAGGAGCGGGAATTAGCTTTTATCTTGAATGTTAGTTTGCTTTGATTGGAGCAGTATGCCTGGCACACAGTGCTAAGAAAAATCGGAGACTGCATCTTGATTAAGGGGGAGAGAATGCTACGATTGATTAGCAATGCCTGTAAAGGTGAGGTTAGAGGGGGTCAGGATGAGTGTCAATGTCTCTTCTCTTGCGCAAACTCATTATCGGACAGCTGAGGAAATCAAGCCTCAGAGATGCCGAGTTTATTTGTACCGGGTCATGCAGCTGGCAAGTGGCAGAGTTAGGACCATGTACGTTGTGTAATTGGCTAGCCATGTTTCTGGGCCCGAAGAAATTGTATCTCCAGGCCTGCAGGGACTCTCTGGACCTTGGTGCCATCACCAACGATCACCGTGGTTAACCAGAATGCTCCCTGACCGGGGAGGGCACGTGATGTATTGCCCCCTGGGGTAGTGCTACAATACTGGCTGCATAGAGGGCCCATCCGGTGACCAGCGGGGCAAGAGGAGCCATTCCAGAAGCAACCGTAGGTCCAAACAGCAGCCGAGCAGAGCTCAGCCTTGACCCAGGCCACTGGACTGGGGACCCCATGTTCGTTACACGGCTCCTGAGTTTCCACTGACTTCAGATGGCTGGAGGGCACTGTACTGGGTCCATGTACTGGGGGGTATGGAGGAACCTGAGCCAGTTTTTACGTAAGGCATTTGTACTGCCTCTTGGTGGGGACAGTGTAACACAAACACAAGGCGGAACGAGACAGAGCTAAGAGGAGGAAACAGCAGCAGCGGCACATGGCAAGGGCCGTCTGTTCCCGCGAGGGTAGGCCTGGGGGGGGCCTCGCAAAGGAAGCGCTTAAATGTTAAAATAAGTTACGCTCTTTGAGAAGCCATGTTTATTGCAACTTGAAAGATAAAACATAAAAAAAACAAAGTCAGGAAAAGCCTGTAGTCAATCTCCTTTTACAAAAATGATCACTATCAATATCTTAACCGTGTATTTACCCATAAATATATGCTGAATATATGCTCGATTTTTTTTATTTACCCATAAATATATGCTGAATATATGCTCGATTTTTTTTATTTACCCATAAATATATGCTGAATATATGCTCGATTTTTTTTATTTACCCATAAATATATGCTGAATATGTGCTCGATTTTTTTTTTATTTACCCATAAATATATGCTGAATATGTGCTCGATTTTTTTTTATTTACCCATAAATATATGCTGAATATATGCTCGATTTTTTTTATTTACCCATAAATATATGCTGAATATATGCTCGATTTTTTTTTATTTACCCATAAATATATGCTGAATATATGCTCGATTTTTTTTTTTAATTTTTTTTAGCGTTTATTTATTTCTGAGACAGAGAGAGACAGAGCATGAACGGGGGAGGGGCAGAGAGAGGGAGACACAGAATCCAAAGCAGGCTCCAGGCTCTGAGCCATCAGCCCAGAGCCCAACGCGGGGCTCGAACTCACGGACCGCGAGATCGTGACCTGGCTGAAGTCGGACGCTTAACCGACTGCGCCACCCAGGCGCCCCTCATTTTTTTTTTTAAAATATTTATTTATTTTTGAGACAGAGGGAGACAGAGCATGAACGGGGGAGGGTCAGAGAGAGAGGGAGACACAGAATCTGAAACAGGCTCCAGGCTCCGAGCTGTCCGCACAGAGCCCGGCGCGGGGCTCGAACTCGTGGATCGCAAGATCATGACCTGAGCCAAAGTCGGATGCTCAACTGACTGAGCCAGCCAGGCGCCCCAGCTCATTTTTTTTTAATGTTTATTTATTTTTGACAGAGAGACAGAGCATGAGTGGGGGAGGGTCAGAGAGAGGGAGACAGAATCCGAAGCAGGCTCCAGGCTCTGAGCCATCAGCCCAGAGCCCAACGCGGGGCTCGAACTCACGGACCATGAGATCGTGACCTGAGCTGAAGTCGGACGCTTAACCGACTGAGCCACCCAGGCACCCCTTCATTTTTTTTTTATTTACCCATAAATATATGCTGAGTCCATGCTCGATCTCTTTTTTAGAGATGCAAATTCTGCCCCTCATCAGAGACGCTGGGGGTGGGCCCCCACAGCCATTTGAATAGGCCTTCCAGGTGATTCTGATATATCTGGCTCGAGTTTGAGAACCGCTGGCTTTGCGTGTTATGTACGACTTTCCATTGTCATGAAGTATTCTTTGCCAATTTGACGTTCCATGCCGGGGCGCTCTCTTATTGTCCAAACTTGATTAATTCTCTGAAGCGGTGCTGTGGTGGCCACCCAATGTGTGCCCATGTGCCCACCAGGGCCTGTGGAGGTTGGTGCCCTTCGAGCCGGGCCAGCGACAGGAGGGGGGGGGGAGGGGAGTCACTGCTGGCAAGACTGGGGCCCATCTCTGGTCTGCGGCTGTGAACGGACAGGAGTGACCAGAGCTCTCCTCCCCTCCACACCCTCCCTGGAGTGGCCCCAGCAGAGCAGGAAGCGAGTGGTGAACCCGTCAATATCAATTGGAAGGGACTTGGGCAAAAGGAGTCCAGATTTCCTGGGGCCAGTGGTCTGTGCCACAAAACAGAGAAGCCACACTGTCAGGCGCGGCCCGAGGAGAAAGAAGGAGCTAATAAAACGGCTTTGGTGCACGGCCCGGCCAGCCCCGGCTTTGTTTTGTTTTTGTTTTCTCGCGTGTTTGTGTGTTTTTCCGTTGCATATGGAGAAAAGTTGGAGCCCCTGTCTGTCTTAGAATGTCCGACTCTGCATGCCTGAACAGCTACTGTTAATCCAGGCTTTGTCCTCTTTCGTGACACAAACTCCCAGCTTCAAAGTCGGGCCTCCGTAGGTCCTCCTTGGACCCCCACCATCAACGGCTCTCCCCCGGAATGCCCCGGCCCCGGTTCCTCAAGGCTTCACCGTCCACTTTGTCTCTTTGGCTTATTAGCTCTTGGGTTAGGCGGGGACAGATAGAAGATGCTGGAAACGAAGGGGCAGCTCCCACCAACGGGATTAATGGAGATGATGCGTGAATGGACGAGGAGTGATCTGTGAGCTGATCACCCCAACTTCCAACAAGCTATCAGTGGCGGGGCGGGGGGACCATGCTCCTGACAGCTGGGGGAAGTTAGTTCACCTGGAGCCCCAGAGCACTGCGGAGGGGCTGGGCCTTCGGTGGGCGCCTCAGAGAAGACCAAGGCCGAGGCGGGACCTGCCTGTGACTGGGAGGCACTGGTTTGGGCCCTGCTCAGGTTGCAGCCCGGGCTGGCCCCCTGATCCTGCTGTTTTACTGCTCAGTCAACTCGCTGTGGCTCCCGAGCCAATGACAGTCCCAAAGTCCTAGCCCGGGGTGGAGGACACGTCTTCCCAAGGCCCGAGATCTCTCCAGCTCTGTCTCCTAGAAGAGCGCCCAATAAATATTGGCGGAATGAACGCGCGAACGGATGAATGAACACCACGCTCTCTAGCCAGGCGGCTCGCTCTTTACATATGCTTGAAACGCGCGGTGTGTTTCTCTGCCATTCTTGCTCTCTACTTACCCCAAATCTGCTAATGCCTCAGGGCCTGGTCCACAACGCACGCTCCTTAAAGGTTTGAAAATGAAAATGTGAATGCAGGAATGACTAAAGAGACAGAATTATGTTCCAGATGCCTTGTGGTCTACGTGTGCTGACTGCCTCTCAGGGCTCCTGTGACCTCGTTTCCACCTGTCTCCTACAGGTGTGTGTGTTGGGGGCGGGGCAGTTTCTTTGTACCCTCGACGGAGTCCGGGGCTCAGACCAGGGGAGCAGGACAATGACCGTCTTGCTACAGCCCTCTCCTGACGGGGCTGACTCAGTCCATCAGCTGACAGATCCCTCCCCATTTAAACTGGGAAGAGAAGGCCCCTTTGTGGGCGAATAGGTATCGCCAAACTTTATTCACCCCGATTGCAGAAAGGATGGTCAGAAAAGACACGTGAACAGTAGAAACGTCAATTCAAGGCCAAGAGAACGGAAACGGTGAATGGAACTGAGGAAATGATTGTACCAGAAACTCCGGCTGAAACCCGATGTGTCCCTGAGCTTCCTGGCCATTTCACTGAGACCCCGAGAGAGGGAAGGGACTTGCCCCAAGTCCCAATAACAAGTACCATGTGCCACGCACCATCTCGTTGGACCCTGATGGGAGCCCTGCCCCACAACTACCACCGTGTCTCCATTCCACAGATGGGGCAACTGAGGCACAAAGAGGCGAAGTAATTTTCCAAGGCCACACGCCTGTGTGTCAAACCCAAGCAGTCTGGCCGCGAAGGCTGGGTCCTGAGCCACACCGCCCTCTCCTTCGGTGCTCTAAATGAGAAGGAAGAAAGAAAGGAGAAATGCCAAGGACCCATCATCCATCTCTGAATATTTTCGGAGCCTCTGATGGATTCAGCACATGAGCAGGGCCAGCGGCAGGCTCTCTCCGAGGTTCCAGCCAAGGTGTGGCGCCTAACAGTGGCTCTCGGTATGTTTCTTCTCTCAGACAACCCCCATGAGCCACCACAGCCTGGACTCAGAAGAACTGTGACGGTGGCATTTCAGGCGGTAAGCGGGGAGCACACTTCAGCTCCTCCTGCCTCCGGTGGCTGTGGGCTTCTTGGCAGAGGCGGCCGGGTCCCAGCCTCGGAAGAGGGTGGGTGTTCCGAGAACTCTGTCCGGGAAGAAGCAAACCCATCTCTTGAAAAGCTGCAGCAATAAAGAGCCCCCCTCTCTGTCGAGAGGATAGAAGAAACCGTCCTCAGGAAGCCTGGAGTCTGCTCTTCCAAGATGCTTTAGCCTCTTGGAAGGAGGCCGTTGGGACCTCCGACCCCGGCCCGGCCACCCCTCACCATCTTCGTGGCTCCCCTGGTGGCAGCCGCTGCTTCCCAGTCCCAGGTTGTTCCGACCAGTCCCCTGGTCCACCTCCTTTACCAAGAGGCTCATAGGGCCATTGGATCTGGGTCTCGGATGGGACGTTGGCTGTCCCCTGTGGGGCGTGTCGCAGAGGATACAGGCCACCCTTCAAGGCAGTGGAACCTGAATCAAATGCCAGCTCCTCTCTCTCTGGAACCTTGGACACCATTTCAAATTTGGGGAAATCTCAGTCGTTATGTCCTAACATTTATTGTTTGCCCCACGCTCCCCATTTTTTCCTCCTTGGACTCCAAATACACATGCCTTAGATGGTTTAATACTGTCCCAAAGGTCCCTGAAGCTCTTACTTTTCCGCAATCTTTTTTTTTTTTTGTCTCCCCGGTCCTCATATCGAGTAATTTCTATTATTCCGGCGTCAAGGTCACTGATCCTTCCTCCAACCTGCTTTTAAGCCCACCTAGTGAATTCTTCATTTCAGTGATGGTATTTTTCCGTTCGAGAACTTCTGTTTGGTCCTGTAAAAGTTAGTTTTAATCTCGCTGCTGAGTTAGGGTTACGTTTTCCCGTTTCTTTGCACATCTGATCATTTTTTTACTGCAAACTACGGATGATTCTTTGTAGAGACTCTGCGTTCTTTTCTCTTCCTCCGAAGGTTGCTGGTTTGTGTTTGATTAGGTGGTTCAGTAAGTGGCCTATCACCTTGAACTTGTGTGGGCTTGGTTTTACATTTTGCTAGGGTGGACGAGGGGAAGCCAAAGGGTTTTTCCAAGCCCCTGTACCGTGCCGGGACTCAACCTCCAGATTCCTTCTTCCATGTGGCTCTTGTCCAGGGTTGTTTTAAGTTTTGGCAGAGTGGGTCTAGAGTGGCCCCACCCAAGAGCAAGGTTTCTCATCCTTGGCACTAATGACGTTTGGGACTGGCAGTTCGCTGTGGCGAGGGCCGTCTTGTGCATCGTAGGAGATGTTAGCCAGCGCCCCTGGCCTCCACCCAATAGATGGCCAGTAGCAACCCCCATAGCCTTGACCGTCAGAAATGTCTCCAGATGTCGCCAAATGTCCTCAGGGCAGGGGTGGGGGGAAAGGCAATGTCACTCCTGGTTAAGAACCATTGTTCTAGCTCTTACTTCAAGGTATTTGTAAAGAACCTCCCATTAACAGAGTGCCTCAAATACATTTTGACATTCTCCTCAAATGAGGTTACACACTCGTCACACGGGGCTGACCGGGCTGAGGGAAGAACTGTGTTCCACGTGTGCGCCTCACTGCTGAAGTCCGCTACAAATTCAGACACATGAAGATAAATCTGGGAGCAATCTTGGGAAATTAATCGCAAATTACAGTACAATTTTTAGGACGTTGAATTCGTTATATGTAAATATTTTAAATAGGCCTCCATATTTGGTGTGGGTGCTTTCGTCCGCTTTTAAACTTTTTTTTTTTTTCAACGTTTTTTATTTATTTTTGGGACAGAGAGAGACAGAGCATGAACGGGGGAGGGGCAGAGAGAGAGGGAGACACAGAATCGGAAACAGGCTCCAGGCTCCGAGCCATCAGCCCAGAGCCTGACGCGGGGCACGAACCCACGGACTGCGAGATCGTGACCTGGCTGAAGTCGGACGCTTAACCGACTGTGCCACCCAGGCGCCCCTCGTCCGCTTTTAAATATGATTAGCCTCCCACGATGGAAATGACCGGGGCCTCTCTTGTCTGTGAGGCTCAGTGTATATTCTCTCCCTAGTCTCCTTGCTCTGTTTTCCAGCATGTTCCGCTGATGGTTCTTGCTGTCTTTCTAAGGAGATGTCTCTACTCCTCCCTTTTCCCTCTTGGTTCCTCTCCTCTTTCCCACAGGAAGAACCTAGGGCCCAGGGTCAGGTGGGGGTCCTGGTGAGAGAGGGCGGTGTGCTCCGGTGAGCCGGTGGGGGCTGGTGCAGCTGGAGGCTGCAGAGAGAACCTTCTTCAGGCCTGCTCTGGGCTGAGATGTCAGCAGGAAATTCGGAGGAAGGAAGAAATAGTTTGGCTGCTGTCTACACCTTGCCGGGGCTTAACCCCAAACCACACTGGTTTTCTCTACACGGCTTCTTGGCAACTTAGAGACGAAATATGGGTAAAAAGAAATGGCAGCTCAAGATAAGTGAGGACGCCGTAGGACAACGCTAGGGTGCTGTACATGAACCCAGAGCTTCCAGCCCCACAAGGACCTCCAAAGTGACCTCCCAACAGCCACTGTCATCCCTGAGAAACGACGATCAGGAGGCATTAGAAGGTGGCAGTAAGGGCATGGGGGCTTTCGTATCGTTTTCAAAAAAGAAGAGTGGGTAGATTCTTGGAATCACTGGCCAACCATGAGGCCCTGCCTGGTGCTGCTGCTGTGATGTTCTAGAACAAATCAGGGAGCAGCAGCTAAAAGTGATGACGGCTGAGAACAGAGCCCTGCCAGACTAACTTCATTCTGCATTTGATCTCTTGTTGGAGCCATCAGGGGGAGCATGACCCAACAACCTTCCCAAGATGCCCAGCGGGTACGCCCCCCCCCCCCCCCGGGAGCCCGTTCTTCCGGGGTCCCCAAGCTCTCACCGGGCCCGCGTTTGCGTTCATTCCTCCAGCCCTCACGTCCTCACGCTCCTCCCTCCCTCTCCCTGCTGGTGACTCTGGGCCTTCACCCTTGTCGTTCTCATTCCTTGCTCCCGGCCTACTGGTCCCCTCAAGTGTTTCCCAGCCAACTCCTCCTCCTTCCTCCCGACTCAGTTTAAACATTACTCCTCCAGGGAGGCCTCAGCTCTGCCTGCGTGGGTCCTTCCTCCGGTGCGACGACTCAGCACCCCGGTGAGGATTGGTTTCACGTCCAATCGGGTGAACTCGGGTGTCTGTTGTGTACGCGGCTGCGTGTGGAGGGCACGCGGCAGGTGCACGAGGAAATCGGTGCGGAGGGAGTAAAGCGAAGTCTTTATTTATTTATTTATTTATTTATTTATTTATTTTTGGGACAGAGAGAGACAGAGCGTGAACGGGGGAGGGGCAGAGAGAGAGGGAGACACAGCATCGGAAACAGGCTCCAGGCTCTGAGCCATCAGCCCAGAGCCCGACGCGGGGCTCGAACTCACGGACCGCGAGATCGTGACCTGGCTGAAGTCGGACGCTTAACCGACTGCGCCACCCAGGCGCCCCTAAAGCGAAGTCTTTAGAGCTCATCTTGGCCTGGCTCCTGAGATGTGGTTGAAGGACCTGTGGATAGTTAAGCTGGAAAAGAGAAGGTTCTGAGGAAGGCTGTCATTTGGCAGACAGACTTGACAGTTACAGACGTTGTGAAATAGAGCAGATCACGGGTAGCTCAGTCGTTAAGTATCCGATTCAGCTCAGGTCGTGATTTCACACGGTTCATGAGTTCGAGTCCCACGTCAGGCTTGAGCCCTGCTTCGGGTGAGCCCCACCTTTCTCTCCCTCTCTCTCTCTGCCCTTGGCTCATTTGTACTCTCTCTCTCTCTCTCTCTCTCTCTCTCTCTCTCTCTCAAAAAAGAGAGCAGAACCAGGAGCTGCAGGCAGAAGCCAGAGGGAAGTAGGTTTTTGCCTGCTCTAAGTGAAACCCATTTGTGCTAGAGACTGCTGGTCGCCTATTCCTTCGTTAGTAACAGAAGCCCAGTTTTTCTCAAGGTATCCCTGTGTCATTAAAAGGTCCCATTGCCACTCTATTATGCAGCAAGTATGACCATGTGACTGAGTCAGTGGAAGTTGTTGAGTGGGACTTCGAGGAAAGCCCTCTTTAAGGGTTCAGACGGTGGGCACGTGCCGTTTTTACCCTCCCCCTCCTTCCTTTTTCACATCTAGAGTTGCACACCTGATGGCTGGAGCACCAGCAGCTATTTTGGAAACGGGAGAAACCGTGAGAATAGAAGCCACGTGCTAAGGATAGTGGAGGAGAAAGAAGGATCTGGAGGTGGTAAGGACATTGCAGAACTACCACACCCACTCCAGCTCTTACTTCCTGACTCCTAGGAGAGGTAAACCTTTCCTTTATTTATCGGATCTTTACGGATACACCAGATGTTCCCCTCCACCCTTGATGAGGGTCTCCAGCTTCCGGTGCATTTAGGGAAGGGCCATCCTGCAACTTTTTGTTCTGTGGCCTCAGACGTCCCTGCTGCCACCTACTCCTCACCCTCACCTGTGGTTTCCTCCTCTCTTGCCACCCTCTTTGCCCCACATTGGCCACGACTCCCCTACCTTCGTCCTCATGAAGCTGCTCCAGCACAAGGTTGCTGCCTACGGCGGGCGTTTCCTGAGGGTCGGGGGGTAACACTGGGTCACTGCAGCACAGAGCAGGGCCCCGTTTCAAAATCAATGCCAGCTATCACGTTTCTAGACATGTCTTAGCCACACCCCACCAGCAGAGATTCCTTGCTTGTGCTGTTTTTCCTTCGGTTCCCAAAGAAACCGTTTCTCCTGCTTCTCTCGCCCCATCTCCAGCTGCCAGCCAACGGCCCCCAAATTCGGGTCCCCTCCTGCCCCCGTGCAGAACAGGCAGGCCCCCGGCCTCCTCCGTACAGAGCCGCTCACGCTCACCATCCACATATGGTATTACATGAAATTATACCTTTTCTTTAATCTTGGATCAAGTTCTTAGATAAGGTCCATTCCCTCTGATCAAAGCAAACCCTGGGGCTGGCAAGTTGGGGCTGTTTCTTTGTAGATGTACAGAATCAGCATCTCCCACATGGGGTCCAGGAATCCCTATTTTTTTTTTTTTAATTTTTTTTTCAACGTTTTTTATTTATTTTTGGGACAGAGAGAGACAGAGCACGAACGGGGGAGGGGCAGAGAGAGAGGGAGACACAGAATCGGAAACAGGCTCCAGGCTCCGAGCCATCAGCCCAGAGCCCGACTCGGGGCTCGAACTCACGGACCGCGAGATCGTGACCTGGCCGAAGTCGGACGCTTAACCGACTGCGCCACCCAGGCGCCCCCAGGAATCCCTATTTTTAATGAGTTCCCTGGGTGGGGGAGGGCAGTCACTGAGGCCCAGAGAAGGGAAATGACTAGCTGAAGGTCACACAGCTGGTGACCGGCAAAGCTTGAAGTAGATCTCAGATCGGCTGAAGCCTCTTCCAGGACTCTTAAACTACCCCGTGCTACAGCTTGGACTCCAGGTTTCGAGGCGTCCCGTAAAAACCCAGCGGGTCTGCTCCATCAAGGACCGCGGCCTGCTGGCCGGCCCCACGGCCGGCCTCCAGCCCGTCCGGGTTTAGCCTAGGAGCATCAGAAAGAAACCCAAGAGCTCCTCTGGGTCCCCTCAGAGTATGGAAACCGTCGGCCCTGTGGCGAGGCCCAGAGAGGAAACGGAGGCACAGAGAAAGAGACCGACTTTTATCATCAGTTGCAATGTGCTTCATCCTGAAAGGTCAGTGCTGCAGCTGCCTGTAAGCTCCACCGGCCGGAGGCTTTGTTCTGTTACTGTTTCAGTTCACGTTAAGGAACAAAACCTAAAGGAGAGTCTGGGCTTAAATGCACCGAAGAATAATAGAAGTGTATTTCCGTGTGTTACAGCTTCTCTCTGGTAATGGAGTCGTGGTGGGTTTCCTTTTCCTTTCTTTTCCGAGCTTTCCCGACGGACACGCCTCCTTTCGTTGTGCTGGCTTTCCCGTGCCTTGCAGATACTGCGTTTTTTGCAAATTGAAGATTTGTGGCCACGCTGCGTGGAGCGTGTCTATCAGCACTGTTTTCTCCAAAAGCATTTGTTCGCGTCTCTGTGCCACATTTTGCTAATTGTCGCTGTATTTCAAACTTCTTTGTTATTATTTTATTCGTTCTGGTGATTCGTGGTCAGTGGTTTCTTTCTTTCTTTTTAATTTTTATTTGAGAGAGAGAGCATGAGTGGGAGAGGGGCAGAGAGAGAGAGAGGGAGAGAGGGAGAGAGACTCCCAAGCAGGCTCTGCACGGTCAGCACGGAGCCGGATGTGGGGCTCGAACCCATGAACTGTGAGATCACGACCTGAGCTGAAACCAAGAGTTGGGACGCTTCACCGACTGAGCCACCCAGGCGCCCCTGGGCAGTGGTTTCTTGAGAGGGACTCTCTTCCTGGAGAAGATGCTGTCAAGATTGTTGAAATGACCACAAAGGATCTGGAACATTACACAGACTGAGTTGATAAAGCAGCAGCGGGGTTTGAGAGGATTGCCTCCAGTTTTGAACAAAGTCCTATCGTAAAAAATGCCATCAAACAGCATCACACGTTACGGAGAAATCATTCATGAAAGGAAGGGTCCCTCGATGGGGCAAACTTCATTGTTGTCTCACTTTAAGGACTTGCCCCAGCCACCCCACCCTTGAGGACCCACCGCCCTGATCGGTCAGCAGTCATTAACAGGCAAGACCCCTCCACCCCCAAAAAGGTTACAACTCGCTGAAAGCTCAGATGATGGTTAGCACTTTTTTTAGCAATAAAGTATTTTTAATTAAAGTATGCACGTTTTTTAGACTTGCTGCTATTATACACTTAATAGACTATAGTACGGTGTAAACATAACTTTATACGCCCTGGGAATCTAAAAAAATTCATTTGACTTGCTTTATTGTGATATTTGTTTTATTGCCATGGTCTGGAACCGAATCTGCAACATCTCCGAGGTGTGCCTGTATTACTAATAACAAGTTATATTTGTATTTGGGGTCGAAGGGAGAAAGTCATTTCCAGGGCCAACAGGAATATTGGGGGAGTCATGATTCAGATGCGTCCTGCCCCATCTCCGGCTTTGGGGCTGGCATTGGCGACCGTCTCTCTGCCTCCGGGGCAGGTGGGCCAGTCAGGTTCCTGCCTGTTGCCTGGAATACCAGGGAGGCCCTGCCCCCTTGGGACCCTGGTACCTCCTGGTGCCTCTGTGCTTACACTGGAGATTGGAGTTGGAAGGGTTTTGCTTATTGGATTTGGGCACGCAGCATCTGGCCATTTGAATCTGAGCATGCCCAGCTATGGATGGACACATTGCTTTTTCTTTAAAAAAAAAAATTTTTTTTTTAATGTTTATTTATTTTTGAGAGAGACAGAGACAGAATGCGAGTGGGTTGGGGCAGGGAGAGAGGGAGACACAGAATCGGAAGCAGGCTCCGGGCTCTGAGCTGTCAGCACAGAGCCCGACGCATGTTTCTGTTTGCATCTACAGTGCTGGCCAAGTCCCTTAACCTCTTTGGGCCTCAGTTTCCTTACCAGCAAAGTCATGGGGCAGAGGAAACTGATTGCTGAGTTGCTGCCGTGGCTGACGTTCTGGAATTCTCTTTGGCCTCTGGTGGGCCTTGCTAATAGCAGGCACCCCAGGGAAATGTGGGAGTGTTCCTGGACAGATTACATCTATCCCGGTGGACAGACCCTGATGGGAGTTGGGGGAGGGAGACGGGAGGACCCCATCTGTGCCGGCAGTCAAACCTTTTAATCATGGCTCTTCGGGGTGGTGCAGGCTGGGGATGGGGCAGGGCTCTGTGGATGAACTGGGCCAGTTGTGGTTCCCGGAAGGTTGATTCTCTGCTTTTCAAGAATCTGAATTTCAGAGCTCGGGTCTGGACAGCGTTGAATGGCACTCACGAGGAGTGGCTGTCGGCCTGGGGGCGAGTTACCTTCCCTCTCTGGGCGTTGCCCCTAGTCTGTTGGAAGAACGGCTGGACCTCTCCACCTCCTAAGGTCTCCCCAGGCTCTGCTGTCCACAGGCCTCACATGTGACACGGACCAAGCAACTGCGGTAGCTGTCATGGCGCCACCTTCCGAGAAGGGGCCGTGTGCCAGGCACCCAGCACCCGCCTGGCCTCAGGGCCCAATATCCAGAGGCGGAGACTGAGGCGCAGAGGTCACGCGCAGAAGTCACTCGCTAAGGTTGAGCAGCTAGTTGGAGGCAGAGCTGGGGCTCGGACCCAGGGGTCCTGGGCCTGGAGCCTGCCTTCTTTCTTGCGTTTCCGTTCCAATGTCCTGGGGCTGTCACAACGCTCTCCGGCCACCTGGGCGTCTGTCTCTCCTCTCCCTCCTCCTTCCCCTTCGCCTCCTCCTCCGTCCTGCCTCCCAGCTTCCCCTCCAGGCCTGCCCGGCTGTCCGGCCCCAGGCCCCAGCTCTGCCAGTGTGTCCCGTGCCCCCTGAGCCGGGACGACGCTCTGTCCCACGGCACTTGCTCCACCTGCCCAGCGGCAGCCCCGCCCGCTCCGGGGCCTTTCTGGCTTGCGACCAGTTGCTACAGAGAAACCCTGAGCTCGATTTTTCTGACCACCCGATGGCCACCGTTACCTCCACTTAATAAATTGCAGAGAAGCAATGGGTGGTCGACGGCAGAGGCCTGCACGGGCCGAGTTGGAAATTAAAAGCAGTGGCCAGGAGTGGGTTTGAAGGCAGCAACAGGAACCATGAATATTTTACAAGAAACCGGAATTATTAATGTTTCAATAAAAAACAAAACCCCAATGTCCATGTGAAGATTACATGTGACTTAAAGCCTTCAGAAAACCACTGTGGTCCTCCTCCGCTCTCTCTTAAACCACTCAGCGGGGCTTTGCTTAAACCAACCCTCAACCCACCAGCTCTAAATGGTGGCGGGGAGGGCTGCATCCGCCCGGCCGCCCTGATAATTAGCACGGCCCCCCCCCCCCCACCTTCCTTCGGAGCTACGGGCGACCAGAGAAATATTTCTGGAAGACTATTTACGAACTTCCCCATCATCATCAATCATACGGTGAAGAAGGAGCGGGGCAAGATTTCTTACCTCAAGGAGCCTCTAATGCAAAAAAGCTATTTACTGGGCACGGACGGGGGCTGAGATTCTGATGCCATTACTATAGAATACATAATAGCATCAATAATTAAGTATAAATTGGATTTAATATTTTATGCTGGCGACATGTAATTTACACTCTACCCGAGAAATCAAAGGTCATGTCTGAAATAAATGAGCGTGGGGTCGAGCCGCCAGTGGAATTAGCGCTTTCCCCCTCCTGGTGTCGGGAGCTGATGACAAAGAACAGGAGAGGCGCGCTGGGCCGTGGGGAGTGTGGGAAGAGTTGGGGTCTGGGAACCTTGGGGAGACGCTGGCCTCCGGAGTGCCGAGTGTGGCTCTAAAAGCGGTCCCAGGCCTCCCTGGGGTGGGCGGATGTTTCTGGAGGCTCTGGGGGTGGCGGGGGTGGGGGGAGGCACTGGAGCGCTGGTGTTGGAGAGGTCAAACGCAGAGGCAAGTCCGCCCCTGAGACGGACGGGCACGGCGGGGTGGTAGCACTGGAGAGCTGGCGGGGTCCTGAGGGGAAACTGAGGCCCAGAAAAGGGAAACGGTTTCCCCGGAGCTGTGCAGGGACTCAGTGGCAGGGCCACAATAGGACCCCAGGCTCCCGACTCCCAGCGTTTGTCAGAACTGCTCTGGCCACCGGGAGGGGAGGTCATGGCCCAGACCTCTGGGTGTGTGTCCACTTCTCTGCTGGAGACACTGACCCTGGCCCATGCTGGCGTCTGGCTCTGTCCCGTGAGGTTCTCAGAACTGTTTGGCCACGGCCAGGGAGCGGGGAGGGGAGGCTCGGTCTCCAAGGTGGAGGTTGGGGCCCGGGCTGGAATTGTGAAGCCTTGAGGGATGGTTAGGCAAGGGTGCCCCCTGCGAGGGGGGCTGACGATCCGGGTCGCTGTTAGGCAATTAACAAGCCGAGCGTGTGTGTTCACTAAACCCCTTCGTAGCTTCCCACTCTGCCCCAGGAGAAAAGCCAGGGTCCTCTTCCTGCCTGACAAAGCCCTTCGCCGTCTGGCACCTGCTCACCCCTTCTCCTCTGTCTCCTGCCTCCCTCCTGCGCGCACCCTGAGCTCCAGCCACACCAAATCCAGCAGTGCCCCTGTGGGCCACGCTCCTCTGTCTCCAGGCCCTTGTCCCACCCCTTCCCTCTGCCTCGGACACCCTTGCCTAGATACCCACGTGGCCCCCTCTCCGGTCTCTGCCCTGCCCGAGGCTCTCTCCTAAGCAGTCCCTGCCCATCCTGCCCCACCCTCATCCACCTCGCCCCGCTTCACCTTCCTCCCCACTGCTCATCAACCCCTGCATTTTATCTACTTGGGGGCGTTTTGAATGTCTCCCCTCTTTGGAACGCCAGGGCTCATTCGGTCTGCTCACTCACTGCAATTTCCACAGTGCCTAGGGCAGTGCTCGGCTTATACAACGTGCTCAATTAATATTCGTTGGCTAGAAGAACAAAAGACTCGGGTTCACGCCAAATCATCTTTTAATGTCTTTGCACAGCCATCGCCTCCACCAGGGAAGCCTGACCCATCCTCCCGGTTAACCCCGAACCCCGCCCCCCTCCAAGGTGAGTCAGGTGCCTCCTCAGCACCCCACAGGACCACATTCTAAGCACTGTTCTTGGAGGTTCTGTCTGTTTTCTTGTCTGTCCCCCTATTCGTGCTCTGGTCTCTGAGGCCCCCTCAGGGCTAGTGCAGGTCTGCATGCCATAGGCGCTCACTAAGTGAGTGCTGGGTAGATGCATGGACGTCCTGGTCCCCAGGCATGTGGGCGCTCCTGCTGGCAGACCCCAGAGAGAAGCCACGGGGCTCAGGGGGTGGTCGATGTCACCGGCACCTGTTAGCCTCGTGGGCCCAAAGCAGGGCGGACAAGGCAGAAACTGGACGTGCAAAGGCAACCAGAAGAGCACAGCCTGGTGGTAAATATTTATGGAAGTGAATTAACCAGGAGGCAGGGAAGGGAGTTTCTGCCCCAGGATCCTCCAAGAGGTGCGCTCAGCGGACTGGTGGTTCGTGTGTCTGGGGAGGGGGCTCCGCTCTGAGGGGGTGGGGACAGTCTGGCCAGGGGACACGGAGATCGAGTTCACCACCCCAAGGTCTCTGATCTTTTCTGGAGCCCAGACCACTGGCCGGGCCATGAACAAGCTGTCAAGCTGGTACAGGTCACTGGACTTCCTCCTTTTAAAGCAGACGCCATCTGGGGGCGCCTGGGTGGCTGGGAGCGTCCCACTTCGGCTCAGGTCATCATCACCCCGTTCGTGGGTTCAAGCCCCACCTCGGGCTCCGTGCTGACATGGCAGAGCCTGCTTGGGATGCTCTCTCTCTGCCCCTCCCCACTCACGCATGCCCAGTCTCTCTCAAAATAAATAAACTTAAAAAAATAAATAAAGCAGACGCCATCAGATCTCTCTGCTGTGCACAGTGCCTGGATACTCTCCACCCTTCATAACGACCGGCGTCTGCATCCCGTTGCACGCACGAGGGGTCTGTGGCTCAGAGAGGTCAAGAAAGCTGCCCCAAGAGGCACAGCTGATGAGAGGCAGAGGCAGGATGGGGCCTAGGCCTGGGTGCTCTCCCTGGGCCACGCTACTCTCCCTCAGCCCACCCCAGGAAACAGAGGAGGCTGCCTGGGGAGGGGACACCATTGAGATCTGCCCCAAATCCTGGTCCTCCCCACACTGGCTGTGTCGTTTTGGGTAAGTCACTCAACCTCTCTGAGCTCCTGTTTCCTCGTCTGCAAAATGAGGCTCAAGATCTCTAACTGGCAGGAATGTCACAGGGATGCCGGTGAGACGTTGGCACGAGCTAGACACGCTCAGCGGGCCTCGGCTTTGTGATGTCTGAGCTGGTTGGTGTGGATTGTTGTCACGTGTCTGGTTCAACAGAGAGAAGAGAGAGAGGGACACTCTGTGGCAGGCCCTCCTCACCGCTGCAAGGGTGTCTTGAAGGAAGCTACTTGCCACGTGTTGTGGTTGTCTATTTCTGTGTAAAACCCGATCCCCAACTCAGCGGCTTAAGGCAATGGCATTTTTTAATAACCTCTCTGTTCTGAGAGGTAACTGGGCTCAGCGAGGTGATCCTCACTCGGGTTTCTCACACGGCTGTGGTCCCAGAGGACCCCAGCTGGTGGGCCTGCTGGCTAGACGACCCCCATGTGCTCTCTCTACGTGGCCTGGGCTTCCTCAGGGCATGGCGTCTGGGCTCCAGGAGGGAACATCTCGAGACGGCCGATGGCAGCCCTCTTGCCCTTCATGACCTGGCCTCCAAAGTCACACAGTGTCACTTCTACTGTCGTCCCTGGCCCAGCCAGATCGAGAGAGGGAACACACAGGTCGTTATCGCCACGTTAGAAGAGCATGTGGCATGGAAATTGTCATGGGGGCCATGTCCGGAAAAGTCAGTGCATCTCACTGCATGAGTTCTGTGGCCCTGGAAGGTTCACATAAAAGGAGCTCTGATCCTCTATTTGCTTTTCCCCTCACATCTGGGAGATCCACGTTTCCCAGATTGCTTTTCCTCATTGGCAACTGTAGCAACGGGTGGGCCAGACTGGACTGCAGTGGGATAATCATGGCTTTGAGGACTGGGGGTAAACCGAGGCTCCGGTGCCTTGCACAGCAGTGACGCAGAGGAAGTGTTTGGCAAGCTTTGGCTGGCGGCATCTCGGAGCATTTTGTATAAACAGCGCCGAGTTCCTGAGAGTGCAGGAGAAGATGTGTGTCCGTAGGCATAGGGGTCCCGGGCCTGCAGTCACCAGCATGGAGAGGTCGGGGGGGTCACATAGCAGGCCATCTGGGAAACCAGGTCTCCTGTTGTCTGGCGTGGGGCTGCTTCCAGAACACTGGGTAGCTCATGAATCTGTAGAAGCAATTCCCAGGGAGCGCAGGTTTAAGTGGCTAAGAAGTTCTGGGCGGAGAAGCAGCTGTGACAATGGGGAGAGACCTTCCTTCCGTGGCGAATCCCCTGTTCCACCAGGTAGGGGTGGGGGTGGGGGGGATGGAGAGGGGTCTACGTTCCCTCCCTTGATTCTGGACGGGCCTATGGCTCTGGCCCTTGGCCTCACCTGTAATTGAAGGCCAGAGTCCCTCTGTTAATATCTTTGTGGGCTTTGACCGGCCACGTAGTTAGAGCCTCTGACCACAGCTGGGGCTTAGGAAGGAGGGGGACTCAGACCCCTAAAGTGTCATTTCCCAAAGAGTGCTCCCCGGAACGCTGGGCCTTCCGTGATAATGAGGTTCTGCCAGAGTAAAGGGAAGGGTTCTGGAATCAGATAAGCGTGGGAAATGAATTCAATAAAGTCAAACTCTGTTACAGAGCTCCTCAGAGCATTTGCTAGCCTTGTAACTCTCCAAGAGGGAATGGGCATTTGCAGGGCTTCCCGAGCATGCTTCGACTAGTGGGCCGCCCCCCGCCCCCCGCCCGCCGCCCCTGCCCCAACCACCTTTTTGTTTTCTATGAAGCATCTTGAGAGACCGATGTTTCCTGGACTACATTTTGGGAAATGGTGTTCTAGAGCAACTTAGACGTTCATGAGGGCGATTTTTCAATAGCCAAAGGAAAGCAGCAAAAATTGTGGTGTGTCAGGCGTTATCCAGGATACTGTTGGGGGGAACAGGGGTCTCCAGGGGTGCCTCACCGAGCTCGTCTTGCCCCGCAGGAAAGCCCGAGCAGGTAGTCCTTATGGAGGTCTCAGGCCTCAGAGACACCCAAGGGCTTGCTCTGGAGCAGGGCCCTGAGAACAGCAGGGGTGGGTTTACCCAACAAGGCCTCCTTCTCTGCTTCCTGTTGAGTGGCACCACGGATCCCTCGGGCCCTGGGCCTTGGGGAGCAGGAGAGGCAGGCCCGAGGCCTGGGCTCTGGTGGCTCCTCCCCGAGCCTGGCCTGTGGGCTAATGTCGCCTTGATGCTGTGGTCAGGCGGCCACGTGGCTGGGCTCCCTGGGCGGGCAGGGCCGCATAATGGACGGCCCAGACCCGCCCGCTGACGGCTCCATTAAATGTGGTCGATTTTTTTTTTTTCTTTCTTCTGGTTCCCGGTGTTTTAAGCTGAGTGTCTCTGGGCAGGCATTCAAAGCCCAGTTCCAGAGCTAATCTCAGAGGCAGGGAAGGAGCACCGGGTGGGCGGAGCTCACTTGAGGAAAGAATAGCATCACTGTGGTCTCGGACATCGGTCATCGGGCTGGCTGCTCTCCCTGTCCTTCAGGCTGTCAGAGGGAGTCGCTGGGCAGGGTTAGTGGGCGGGGAGTGGTCCCAGGTGAAGACGATGCATGTGGGGGCTCTGCGTCTTTGCTGCGCGTCCTCCAGGCAATTGCTGACCCTCTCTGTGCATTGGGTTTTATACTAGGATTCAGTCCTTTGTAGGCTTTTCTACAGGATGGGATTGAGGAAGTTTGGACAGCTGCACAATCTCCGTAACTGAAAGATCCCAGGGGCGCCTGGGTGGCTCCGTCGGTTGAGCGTCCGACTTCGGCTCAGGTCATGATCTCCTGGTTCGTGGGTTCGAGCCCCGCGTCGGGCTCTGTGCTGACAGCTGGGAGCCTGGAGCCTGCCTCTGCTTCTGTGTCTCCCTCTCTCTCTCCCTCTCTCTCTCCTTCTCTCTCCTGCTCATGCTTTGTCTCTCTCTGTCTCTCAAAAATAAATGTTAAAAAAAAAAATAAAAAGGAAGAAAGATAGATACCGGGATATTGGGGTTGGGGTGGGGGGAGCTTGAAGGCTCCTGAGGCCTGAGAAGAAAGCCCAGGCCAGCCTGTAGGGCACAGAACCAAAGTTGGTGGGGGTCTAGGCAGGCAGTGGTCATATTGAGTCAAAGAGGAGGGTCAGGATGGCGGTGACAGGGAGTTGGGGGCAGGAGAGACCGAGGCATTGGGGCCAGATGCTTTTTGGCATCATGTGATCTGAGCTCCCCTCTTTCTGGGGTTAGGACCCCAGAGTGGGGTAGGCTAGAAGCTCAACTGTGCGGTAAGTAAAGGGGAGGGGCAGAGCAAAGGTCAGGGTAGGGTGGGAAACACCTGCTGCTGAGCTCTGGTCTGGGGCTGGGCCACTGCAGTCCCCGAGTCCCAGGCCAGAGCCTGGGAAGTCATTGCACCTGCCGAGAAGCCATGGGACTCTAGCTGGGTGGGGGGGCGTGGGGCTGAGAGCAAGGCGAGCCTGATGGCTGATGCCACCACCCAAGAGCCGGAAAAGGCCTCAGAGGTAGAATTCAGTTCCCTGACGGGGAAAGCGGGACTCAGGGAAGGAGAGGGGCTTGCTGAGGTTTGCGTGGGAGCAGAGCTGGGACTAGAAGCCAGGTCTCCGATGCCCTGTCGCATCCATTCTCCCGGGACGTGGAGCTCCCGGGTGAGAGCATGCCTCGCTCATCTCCACACCCCTCCCTGCCCGCCTGCACTTGGCCCCCAGCCTCCAGCCTGTCAGAGGATCTATCATTCCAGGTCCCTGGATGAACGACATCTCTATCACCCAAGGTGGGCAGGGCTGGCCAGAGTGTGGGAATAAGACTGACAGGGGACGGGTGATGGAATTTCTTATCCTGTCTTAGCCACCAGCTTGCCTAGTGCCCTCTGTCCTCTCTCTCAGTCTTGGTGTTTGCGTGGCGAAATGGGAGCCATCCGCCGACCTTGGGGGATCCTTCCGGGAGCAGGAGTCGGGTTCTCTAAAGAGCGTCAGGGACCAGTGTCCTGCCTGTCCCCCATATCTGTCTGGTCTCACCACATGTCCTCTCCGGGCCCCTCCTCTTGGATTCACTGTGGATCCTTCTTACGCCTGCCAGTGACAACACTGATCTCCACACCCTCTGAGTGACTGCTGGATGCCCACTGTGTGCCCCACTGTCACTCGCTGGGCTTCTGCTATCGGGACCAGCAATTCAAGTGGGGAGACTGAGGGGGCAGGACATGTGCCAATACAGAGGGGTTGTGTTACTTTCCCCTTGCTGCTGTGACAATTACCAGTCTCTTAACTGGATTTAAATAACCCAGATCTATTATCTTACAATTCTATAAGTCACAGGTTTTAGCATCTTCTAATCTCTCTCTCTCTCTCTCTCTCTCTGGCTCTGACACTCCTGCCTCCCTCATCCAGATGGGACCCAAATAATCCAGAACACTCCTGCGTGTCAAATCCTGGACTCAACCATCCCCACAAAGGCCCTTCTCACATCAAAGATTTGGGTGATTACGACATGGGCATCTTTGGGGACCATTATTCCGCCTGCTCCAGATGGCAAGAGAGTCGCTGCTGATAAAACTATCAAGCAGCACAGACGTCCTGCCCAGGCCTTTCTTGGAGCCAGTCTTGGGTTCAAATCCCAGTTCTTCCGTCTGTGAGCTCCACAGCCGTGGTAGGCGAACTCGCCAGCTGCTCTGAGCCTCAGTTTCCTCATCTGTTAAGTCGAGGATCATAATGACATTCAAGACCCAGTGGGTAGGGTGCAGCCACAGCTCTGAGTCCAGAGTCAATAATAATGATCACATCTGGCTTCATTTTTAGGTGGCGCATAATACACCTCCTGGTTCTGGGCGGACTGTAGTTCATGGGCGAGGGCAAGGAGTGGCTGAGGCTTGGGTCCTACCCTGTCCACCATGCAGTATCATCTTAGGGATGGGAACGTGGCGGGGGCGGGGGGTGGTTCCTGATGCTCATATGCGCCGAGCTGCTGGGCCAGGCTTAGCCCCTCTTGTCTCCATCTGATTCTTTCATTCATGCTGCTCTTACTGGCTGAATTCCTATTGGACAGAGATACAGTAGGGAGCAGGACAGACGCACGCACTCCGAAGAAGTTTATGTTTCACTGTGTGGGGAGAGAACACTCAATAAACAATAAGGCTACTATGTACACAATTATAAACAATAAAGCTATTATATACGCAATTATATACACAGAACAATTGCGGTTTGCTAAGTGTTAGGAAGGACACAAATGGGGCAACATGAGAGAGACTAGTGGGGTGATCACGGAGGTCCCTCTGCTGTGACATTTAAGCTGACCCCTACTTATGGGAAAAGCCAGGCCTGGGAAGGGCTGGGTTACAGCATTGACCTGGGCCAAGGAAACCGCATGTGCAAAGGCCCTGTGGTGGGGAAGAGCTTGCAAATGCAGAAGCCAGTGTGGATGGAGCAAGGGGGAAAGCAGGAAATGGATTGAAGAGAAGGTAGGAGGGAGGCTGGGCCAGATCGGGCAGGAATTTGGATTTTATTCTAAGGTAGAGGGGGAGAATTTAAAACAGGAGAATATGATGATTTGGTCTATATTTTTATAGTTCGTTCTATCTGCTTAACTGAAGCACGGATTGGTGCGAGGTGGGGGGTGGGGGTAGCTTATATTATTGTTCTCAATTATTCACTTTTCTTTTCTGCGGAGGGTCAAACCTTGCTAACTCATTGACATCAGGTTTGGTCATATGACTTGCTTTGGCCGACAAAATCCGCGTAGAAGTGACACGTGCCACTTTTGGGCAGAAGCTTTAAGGCATCGCGTGACTTGCAATGTCTCATCTCCTTTCTCCAAAACAACTTGTAATATTCTAGAAGGAGGCTGCTTCCGCTGCCCAGGCCACCAAAAGATGATACGGCTCAGAGCCGTATCTGACCAGCAGTGAACGGACAGTGTAGCCAAAAATCAATCTCCGTCCCTGTAAGCCACTGAGACACAGAGATTATTTGTTACCGCAGCGCTGCCTACCCTGGCCTGACTAATCCAGGGTTTAAGGGTAGCACTGGGGAAATCCCCGGGAAGATAACGGTCAAGGGGAGAGGTGAGGCGGCTGGCCCAGGGAGGGGGGAGAAAAGTGAGGCCTTTCTTCCCATCAAGTCTGTGGAGCGATTCCACGAGCTGGGGGGTTAGCCCTGGCTGGGAGGCAGGGAGGGACACGCTGACTGAGAGTGACAATCCCTCTCTGTCTTAGGACCCACAGGAACCACAGAGCTTATTTCTTGGGGTGCAAGGGCCTTGGCCATCTGGCTCCCCTGCGCTCTCTCTGTCACCCAGAGGTGCTGGCTGCTCAACTCCGCACCCAGGTGGCCTGTCTCGCTTAAAGACACAGGCGTCTCTCTCTGACATTAGGGATGGCTTGCGGGTGGCGTTAGGACTGAAGCTACTTCCCGTGGGTGGATGAGCCTGGATGGAACAACCACATTTTGGTTGTGGCCCTTTTATTCTGGGAGGAGGCAGGCTGAAGGCTCTAGGGAGTAAAGGCTCTACAGGAAAAAGCAGGAGAGAAGGTAGCACAGGTCTGACAGAAAACAGTTCATCAAGTGTCTCCTGATTATTGCCTGGGTTCTAGACCCTATTTCGGGAGCTGGGATACAGACGTCAAAATGCAGACTGGCCTCTGGTGGCCACATTCTTGGGGAGAACAAGAGGACCACATTGATAAGGTACCATGTGTAAAACAAAGAGTTGTTCTGTTTTTGTGTTTAAGGGGAGAGAGGGAGCGCCTGGGTGGATCAGTCAGTTAAGCATCCGACTCTTGATTTCAGCGCAGGTCATGATTTCACGGTTTGTGAGATTAAGGCCCTCGTCGAGCTCTGTGCCGATAGCATGGAGTCTGCTTGGGATTCTCTCTCTCCCACCTCCCCCCCTCCCTCTGCCTCTCCTAGCACTCATGCGTTCTCTTTCTCAAAGAAAAATCTTTGTGTTTGGGGTGCCTGAGTGGCTCAGCCAGTTAAGCGTGCGACTCTTGATTTTGGCTCAGGTCAAGATCTCACGGCTCACGGGATCAAGCCCTGCATCGGGATCTGTGCTGACAGCACGGAGCCTGCTTGGGATTCTCTCTCTCCCTCTCCCTCTGCACCTCTCCAGCTCATGCATGCTCTCTCCGAGTGTCAAAATAAATAAACTTTTTTAAAAAAATTAAGGAGAGACAGAAGGCGGGGACTTGAGTAAAGGCTTGGAAGCAGTCGTAAGCCTTGAGACACAAAGTGGACAGAAGATCCCGGGATAGGGACTCACTGGCTTTGGTTCGCCACCAAGATGCAGCAGTGTCTACTCTTGTAGTGGAAGCAAGTCCCTGAGCAGGTGTGAGGAAACTTATGAAAGTAGACGTGAGGTCATACTCCTTACCGTGGCCCTGGAGGCCATGCAGACCTCGACTTCTCCAGCCATACGTCCAGTCTTGACCCCTCCTCTCTCTGTACTCTAGCCTCGGGAGTCTACTCTCACCTTCCTTAATGGGCCAGTTTCCTACGCCCACAGGGCCTTTGCACATGCTGTCTCTGTTTTTTCTTCAGATGTTAGGTCTATCATTATTTCTTTAAAATATTTTTTTAATGTCTATGTATTTTGAGAGAGAGAGAGACAGAGACAGAGCGTGAGCAGGGAAGGGGCAGAGAGAGAGGGAGGCACTGAATCCAAACCAGGCTTCAGGCTCTGAGCTGTCAGCACGGAGCCCAATGCAGGGCTCAAACTCACAAACTGTGAGATCATAACCTGAGCTGAAGTCAGACACTTTACTGACTGAGCCACCCAGGTGCCCTGTCATTATTTCCTCAAGGACTCATTCATGACTCTTATGATACAGTTAAGGCCCATCTATTAGATGCCCTTATGGCACTTATGGCTACGCAGTGAGTAAAAACCTCACTCTACAAACTCCCTGTGCAAGAAATGGAATCTTCTTTATTTTTATGTTCTAGGTGTTTTTGCCTTTCTTGCATTAATATCACTTCTTTTTAAAAATTTTTATATGTTTTGATTTATTTTTGAGAGAGAGAGACAGAGACAGAGTGTGAGCAGCGGAGGGGCAGAGAGAGAGGGAGACAGAATCCGAAGCAGGCTCCAGGCTCCGAGCTGTCAGCACAGAGCCCGACGTGGGGCTCAAACTCACGAGTGGTGAGATCATGACCTGAGCTGAAGTCGGACACCCAACCGACTGAGCCACCCAGGCGCCCCAATATCACTTCTTAATTCCTTTAGCTTTTCTCCAATTTTACTCTTCTTCAAGATTGTCTCAGCTATTTTTAACCTTTGCTTTTTCATCACAAACTGTATAATTAAGTTGGCAGTTTCCACCAAAAAAGCCACTGGGGATTCGGATTTGGATTTCCGTTTGGATTGCACTGAATCTACAGATCAATATATGGAAAAGAGATAGTTTGACAATATTGAGCCTTCTAATCCATTAACATGGTATATTCTTCCGTTGATTTTAAATCTTTAATTTCCTTGGATAATGTTTTATAGTTTTCTGTGTAGAGGTCTTATACATCTCATTTTAGATTCATTTTTATGTGACTTTTTTACTCTATCATAAATTATACATTTTTACATTTTATTTTCTAATTATTCATATGGATATGTAGAAATACACTTGTTTGCTAAACTTGCCAAATTATTTTAATTGTTCGTAAATTCATTTAAATTTTCTATTCACGCAACTATGTTGTCTCCAACTTCTTCCTTTATAATCTTTATGCCTTTTATTTATTTTTCTTATCTTAATGCTCTGGCTAGGGTCTCTAGTACAATGTTGAATAGAAGTGGTGATTGTAGACACAATTGCCCTTTTAGCAATCTCAGAAGAAGGTTCTCAATATTTTGCCATTAGGTATTATATTTGCCATGCTTTTATGTAAATACCTTTTATCAGGTTAAGAAAAAATTTTAAATATATACTTGCTAAGAGTTTTAAACATCATGAATGTGTGTTGAGTCTTATCAAATGATTATTTTTACATCTGTTGAGATGGTTGTATGATTTTTATCCCTATTTCTTTTTTGTATTAATATGGTCAATTATAATAATTGATTTTTTTCTTTTTCAAAAATTTAATGAAATTTAAAAATTTTTAATTTCAGTATAGTTAATATACAGTGTTATATTACTTTCAGGTATGCAATATAGTGATTCAACAATTCTATACATTACTCAGTGCTCATCATGGTAAGTGTGTACTCTTTAATCCCCATCACCTATTTCACCCATCTCCCCACTCACTTCCCCTCTGGTAACCATGGATTTGTTCTCTATATTTAAGAATCTGTTTCTTGGTTTGTCTCTCTCTTTTCCCCCCTTTGTTCATTTTTGTTTCTTAAATTCTACCTAGGAGCGAAGTCATATGATATTTGTCTTTCTGTGACTTATTTCACTTAGCATTATACTCTTTGGCTCCACTGATGTTGCAAATGGCAAGATTTCATTCTTTTTTATGACTGAATGATTTACATTATATATATAATTTTCTTTATCCACTCATCTATTGATGGACACTTGGGCTGCATCCATAATTTGGCTAGCTATTATAAATAATGCTGCAATAAACATAGGGGCACATATATCCTTTCAAATAGTGTTTTTGTATTCTTTGGATAAATACCAGGTAGTGTGATTACTGGATTGTAGTTTTTAATTTTTTAAGGAACCTCCATACTGTTCTCCACAATGGCAATATCACTTTGCATTCCTACCAACAGTGCACAAGGGTTCCTTTTTCTCCACATCCTTGCAACACTTGTTCCTTGTGATTAGTAATGGATATCTATCTATCTATCATCTATCTATCTATGTATTTATTTTAATTTTTAAGTAATCTCTACACCCAGGGTAGGGCTCAAACTCGCAAACCTGAGATCAAGAGTCACATGCTCTACCAACTGAGACAGCTAGGTGCCCCAATAATGGATTTTTAAATGGGTGATGGGCTTGAGGAGGGCACTTGTTGGGATGAGCACTGGGTGTTGTATGTAAGCGATGAACCATGGGAATCTACCCCCAAAAACCAAGAGCACACTTTACACACTATATGTTACCAATTTGACAATAAATTATATTAAAATAAGTAAATAAATAAATAAATAAATAAATAAAAATAAATAAATGTTAAAACAAACCTCTTATTCTTGGGAAGAAAAATTTTAACTTAGTTGTGAGTATAAAAGTCTGCACACATATGGATTTGGTCTCCCTGTATTTTGGTAAAAATTTTTATATCTATTTCATTGAATCCTTAAAAGGACTCTCCAGTGAAGGTAACTATTATGATCTCCACTTTACAAATGAATAATTGAGTCTTAGAAAGCTTAATTAATAATGAGAGAGACTGGCCTATAATTTTCCTTTTCTGCAATTTTTGGTATCCAGGTTATGCTGGCCTTATGCTGGTTAGTGTTAGAAAATGTTATTTAAGAATACATTCTTTGAAACAGTTTATGTGAAATTGGTATCATTTCTTCCTCACACGTCTGGAAAAATTCATTAGTGAAACCATCGGGGCCTAAATTTTCCTGGTGAGTTTTTTTAATGGACATGTGTTCTTTAAAATACATAGGACTATGCAAATTTTCTACTTATTCTTCTGTCAGTTTATGTTAGTTGCGTTGTTTGAGGAATTTGTCCAGTTCATCTATATTATCAGATTTATCCTTATAAAACTTTACACAGTATCTTCTCATTCATTTTTAAATCTTTTAAATATCTGTAAGCTCTGTAGTGTTGTCTCCTTTTTTTTTAAATTTCGTATTTTGGTTATTTATATGTTCTATACAAAACTAGCTTCAGGAAGCTTAATTAAGGTATCCAAGTCCTTCCAGCCTATACAACATCCAGATAGTTTTACTCTGAGGTCTTGCTGCCTCCCCGGATTCTCCCTGGAAGTGAGATTTATAGATTTTTCAGAAACTATGAAGCTAGCTGGTTTTCTGTTTTCCTCTGATAATGCTTGGCCCAGGGGAAATACAGTATAGGGTCCACTTTTCTCAGGAAGCTATTGTTTCTACAGCACTGTTCACTACTTCCACTCTCCCCAGATCCCATATGCCACTTTGCACATCTACATGCTTACAATTATAGCTCAGGAATCATTTATATAATCTGAGGGATAGGAGAGTTTGCTTACATAACCTCTAAAATTACTCCATGACCTGAAGTTTTGACTCCATTTTTTGAAACTCAAAAGCCAGGAAAAGACTCATATTTTCTCCTCCTGTAGTCTCATTACTTCCTTGAACTCAGGCCAGAGCACAGGACATGGGGTGAGTGGATACATCTGAAGCTTGGGAAGTAGGCAAGTGAGCTTGAGTAAGTCACTTAATCTTCAAAGCCTGTTTCCCCAGCTATAGAGTGAAAGTAATGACCCTTATACTGCCTTGCTCATAGTGTAGTGACAAAGGACCAAATGAATGCTCAAAAGCAAGGACTTAAAGAATATTTATTTTATTGTAAACTCTACTATCCACTCAAAAGGATATATAAACATATACATACAATTAAAATAATTATAATATTTAATATAACACAATATAATATAATATAATATAATAATATAATAGGTGCCTGTGTCCACACCACCCAGCTCCAGAAGTTGCTGGACCTTTGGGACTTCTTGTGGGTCTTTCTTATCTTTCTTAAAGGTAACTTATCTTTCCCCAAAGTTGGGGAATGGGTGATATATGTGATGGGGACTGAGAAGTGCACCTGTCATGATGGGCACTAGGTGATGTATAGAATAGTTGAATTACTATATTATACACTTGAAACTAATATAACACTGTATGTTAACTCTACTAGAATTAAAAAGACAGCCCTTAGCTATGTATTTTTCTGGCATTGTCTATGTTTGAGCTTTGTATAAACGCATGCTACTATATGTCTTTCTCTGTGACTTGTTTCTTTCCTTTATCATTGCGTTGCAGAATTCATCCATGTGTTTGTGTTTAACTATAATTCATTCATTCTCACAGTTGTATAACATTCCATTGTAGGAACATAACACATTGGATTTATCCATTTCCTCTCGATGGACATTTGGATCATTTCTAGTGAAGTTATTTTGAACAATGACCATTCTTGCTGATAACTCTGCACCACGTCTACAATCTAATGCAGACCAAAGATTTTCTTTCAGGAGTGAAATTGCTGAATCTTAGGATGTATGCACATTGAATTCAAAGATTTTGAATTCAGGGGCGCCTGGGTGGCGCAGTCGGTTAAGCGTCCGACTTCAGCCAGGTCACGATCTTGCGGTCCGTGAGTTCGAGCCCCGCGTCAGGCTCTGGGCTGATGGCTCGGAGCCTGGAGCCTGTTTCCAATTCTGTGTCTCCCTCTCTCTCTGCCCCTCCCCCGTTCATGCTCTGTCTCTCTCTGTCCCAAAAATAAATAAACGTTAAAAAAAAAAATTAAAAAAGAAAAGATTTTGAATTCAAAAAAAAATTTGAATTACCGGGTGTATTAGTTTCCTATTGCTGCTGTAACAAATTACCACAAACTTAGTAGCTGAAACATATTTATTTTAGAGTTCTGAAGATGGAAGTCCAAAATGGGTCTCGCCAGGCTAACATCAAGGTGTTGTCAGAGCTGAGCTCTTTTTGGAGGCTCTAGGGGAAAAAAATCTATCACCTTTTCAAACTTCCAGAGGTTGTCCCCATTCCTTACTTCATGACTATTTCTTCCACCTTCGAGCCAGGAGGGTGGCATCTTCAAATCTTTCTCTGACTCTGAGGCGTCCCTCTGTCACTTAAAAGGCTCTTGTGAGGGGCGCCTGGGTGGCACAGTTGGTTAAGCGTCTGACTTCAGCCAGGTCACAATCTCGCGGTCCGTGAGTTCGAGCCCCGCGTCACGTCGGGCTCTGGGCTGATGGCTCGGAGCCTGGGGCCTGTTTCCGATTCTGTGTCTCCCTCTCTCTCTGCCCCTCCCCCATTCATGCTCTGTCTCTCTCTGTCCCAAAAATAAATAAAAAACATTGAAAAAAAATAAATAATAAAAAAATAAATAAAAGGCTCTTGTGAGGGGGCACCTGGGTGGCTCAGTCAGTTAAGCTTTCGGCTCTTGATCGGCTCAGGCCATGATCTCATGGTTGAGTCCTGCGTTGGGTGCTGCACTGAGAGCATAGACCCTGCTTAGGATTCTCTCTCTGCACTGCACCCCCACACCCCTTAAGCTATTTTTAAGTTTAAATAAATAAACTTAAAAAAAAAGAGAGGATCTTGTGAGTATACTGGGCCCACCTGGATAATCCAGGATAATCTTCCCATCTTGGGATCAACTGAGTAGCAAACTTAATTCCATCTGTAACCTTAATTCCCCTTTGCTATGTAACCTAATGTCTTCATAGGTTCTGGGTATTTGGCAGGGAAGCATTATTCTGATTACCATCCCAGACAACACAAAATTATTTCCTGAAGCTGCCATGCCCATTTATGGAGGGCCCTGATGGAGGCCCATTTCCTTTTTTCCTGCAAGAATCACTTTTTGCATTTTTAACTTATTTTTTATGTTCGGATTGCTATTTCTTATTGCAAAATAGTTTAAAACTCATAGGTAGTTACAGAAATAGGACAAAATTATACTCTTCCCTCAGCTTTTACATGCACTTTCCTGTGTGTGTGTGTGTGTGTGTGTGTGTGTTGTTCTATGAAATTGTATCACATGTGTAGGTTTGAGCAACCATCATCACAATCAGGATAAGGACCACGACCTTAGCAGTGTACAAATTTAGAGATCCCTATGAGAAGGCCAGCCCCGGGGGCCTCACGTGGGTAAGAAGAATGGCTCAGGGCCAGGGAATGCTCTGGGGCCAGGGCATGAGGGAGAAGGAGAGAGGGCAAGGCGCTTGAGCCGCTGAACCACGGGGAGGCAGCCCCGCCTCCGGGGTCCCGGCAAGGTTCATCGCCTTGGCCAAGTCCTTCCCAGCGCACCTGAGCGCACAGGCATCGGGGAGAAGCAACGGCTTTAACTCTCCCAGATTAATCCTGCCAAGTTGCAACAATATTGATACACTATTATTTTCCACCTTTATTCATCCCCTGGCGAAGAAAGAACGACTCCCCCCAGACCATTCATAATTGAAAAATGCTTTTAAGGCCTTTACGAGTTGAATACTAAATTTCGCGAGGTGCCTGCTTTATTGGGCCTCCAGTCACCAATGATACGTTTGCTCCCTAATGCTCTTTAAGGAAGGGAACTTCAGCGGCATGATGGATGGGACCGATCAGAATCAATGCTCATTAGTGACTCCAGTGACCAGGTGGACCCGGACTGCTCGCTCTAGTAGATGGGCTGGGTAGGGGACTGGCTCTTGGCGAGAGACGGGGGCGAGGCCTGTTGGCTGCCATTTGTCTTAGACTGTGACCTTCCTTCCTTCCTTCCTTCATCCATCATTCAATAGATTCTTACTCTGTTCACTGTGTACCAGGCCTGATGCTGGACACAGAGCTAGATCAGACCCAGCCCTGCCCTCAAGGAGCTTCCCAGATACACGCACATAGATAAGGACAATAGTAGGTATCCGATGTTGTGACTGTGTTCAAGGCCAAGGAAGTATGTTGGGAAAGATGAGTTTTACACACAAGGAACTGGCAGTCAGGAAAAGCTTCACATCAGAGGCGGCATTTTAGGGGTGCGCGGTAAGTGCTTCATTCACAGGGTGAATGAAGGAATGTGCCGGGGTGAGAAGGGTGTTCCTGGGAGAGACAGCAACACAGGCAAAAGCATGGAGATGTGGCCCAGCCCGGAGCAAGGAGATCGAGCCATTTGATTTCTTAGATGAGTCACCCTGGTGGCTTCAGAGGTGGCCAGCGTTGCAATTGTACTGATCTGACTCCTGGAATCCCAGAACCGGCAGAAACAAAACGCGAAGGATCCTCAGAAAACATCTGGCCCAACCCCTCATGATTCCGATGGGCCACTGAAGACCAGAGAGGAAAAGGGACTGGGACCGGCAAGGTCTCACTGCCAGGTAATGGGAAGAGCCAGCACCCAGGGATGAGCCTCTGGCTGGGATTCTGACAACACAGCTGTGGCCTCCTAGGGACTCACAGTTCAACTTTGACATTGACCGTAAGCCTTAGTTTATCTTTACATGCCAACAAGGGTGCATTACATAAAACTCGAAGTCCCTTCGGCTCTCAAACTCTATGCAGCCCAAGGAGGTAAAGTCTTACGTTGGGAAACACACAGCTGCCCGGTGACACGGGTAGACGGAGGCTGGGGAGGAAAACATAAATTTAAAGGAGGAAAAGTGGGTGAAGGGGGAGACCGCTGCCTGAAAGGCACCCGGGGCAAGGTGCTCTCCATCTTCTCCTTTAATCTCTAAGTGACCTTTAGAGGTTTTGCGAATGCAGAAACTAAGGACTTATAGTTGACGTGACTTGCCCAAGGTCACACCAGAGGGACCCAAGATGTGAACCCAGATTTTTTTTTTTTTTTTAATTCCAAAGCTCGTGCATCTCTCATTGTCCTGCGCCGTCCCCTCGGGGGCCTCAGAGGGGACTTTAGACATACACAAGACGCCTGTCCCTTCTGTGGTCCCTGTGGGGGCTCCAGGGGGTCTGCCCACCACCCACGAGTGGTAAAGCCTGTGGTCAAGTCCCACAGTGGCCTTGTCCTTTGTTGTCCGCTGAGAACATTGCTCAGCCTTTGTTCAAAGATCTAAGGCTGGTGGGGGTATGGCCAGGGAGGGGCAGCCAAGATGAGTAGGAGAGGGCCCAGGGCCTCAGCTCTGGATCCCTACTTCCTCCCTGAGCAGCCCTTTCTCCTGGACCCGAGATGCCGTGGTCTGGCCCCGGCCTGACACGGGGAATGGTAACAGAAAGGCCCCAGACCCCTGTCACCGGTCCCAGGCCTCATACCTGAGCCCTGGCCTCGGGAACAAGTCCCTTCTCCCTGGATGACACCACCCAAGGGGCAGCAGAGGTACGTGCCTGCCAGGTGGACAGTCAGCCATAACGGCCCAGGTGCCTGGCACAGTCACAGAACCCAGCTTGGTCTCGCTGACAGGCCACCTTCTCACTCCAGGGACGTCGCCCTGGAGGCCTCAGCTGAAGCAGCTGCCCAGTGCAACCCTTCTCTTCCTGGCTCCTGGATCCATCCATTGCCCGGGGTCGAGACCCCTCGAGTCTGAAGATGTGTCCCCTCCCCCATCACTGTCCGTCACATCATCCTGCTTCATTCACTGTAAGGCACTCACCTTCAGGCTCTGAAATCACCTCGTTTATGTATGTGTCTGTTTGCATCTTATCTGTGTCCCTGGTGTTTATTATTGATGCAACGAGTGAATGAATGGTGCCTTGACTCCCGCTCAGCACTCCGAAGCGGCTCTGTGACTCAGTGGATAAAAGGGGTTAAATGGAGCAAGAGTAAACAAGGGAGCTCACGGCTCTGGGCCTGGGTTTTCTCACCTGGAAAGCAGGCGAGACGGGTAGCAGCTTTCTCCCCCCATGTTTGGGCACAGTCAATGAGGGCACACGGGTGGGGGGCTCAGCGCGGCACACAGAGGGGCTCCCTGCAAGGGATCTGATGTATCACTGGGTCAAAGCAGGTTCCCTCCAAGCCAGCGGGGCTGGGGTTGGGGCAGGCCAGATGTGGGTGAGCTCTGGGCCTCCGTTCCTCCGTTTGAGATGAGAACAGAGCGATTCAGATTACAGGAGCGAGTGTTTGAGGAAAGACCTCAGAGCATGTATGCGTGGAACAAAGAGAGGCCAGGAGCACACACGTGACAGCCAGACGGGCCTGGGTTCATGCCACAGCTTGGAAAATCACCAGCTGTGTGACCTTGGTAAGGAATTTAATCAGGCTGAAGCTGGGTCCCCCCTGTCGTGAGGATTTGAGCTTGGGGTCCCGCCCTTAGGGTGCTCATGGGAGGTGCTAAGTGCATATCGCAAAGGATGATTTATAGCTCAGCGTGGAGAATGCAGGGGGCTGTGGGAACCAGCAGAGGGCCCTAACGCAACCTCTGGGTTAAAGAAGTCTTCCGGTGGAGCTGGCATTGAAGCCGAGACCAAAGGGCGAGGAGGAGCTGGCCAGTGATAGGAATGGGGAATAAGGGAAAAAGAGCTCCAGGCAGGTGGCATAGCATGTGCAAAGGCCCGGAGGCGAGCATAAGCTTGTTCTCCATAGTCTCCTCATACTGGCTTTAAAGATACTCCTCCTTCCAGTGGCCATCCACCCTCTCCCAGGAGAATCTGGGCTTTTAAATACCCCAGCCCAATCTCTAGACTCAGATACTCAGCCATAAGCATCTGTATTAGTTGGTTTGGGCTGCTACGGGACAACACCGTAGACTGGGGGGCTTAAGTGATAGATATTTACTTCTCACAGTTCTAGAGGCTGGGAAGTCTAAGATCAAGGTGCCAGCCTATTAGGCCTCTATTGAGGGCCCTCTTCCTGGCTTGCAGACTGCTACCTCTGTGTCCTCACATGGCAGGGAGAGAGAATCATCACTCTCTGTTCCTGTTCTCACAAAGTTACTCAGCCCGTCACGAGGGCCCCACCCTCCGGATCTCCTCTCACCCTAATTACCTCTCAAAGGCCCTATCGCGTTAAGGTTATTAGGGTTTTAACATATGAACTTGTGGGGACATAATTCAGGCCACAGAAGCAGCTTCCAGAGGACAGAGGGCAGAACAGGATCACAGGGGAGCCAGAAGGACCCTCAGCGGTTTTATTCTAGAGGCTCAGCCCCGTGAAGGCAGGTGCCGTGTTGGTGCGGCGCCCAGGACACCGGGTGGCTCCTGGTAGGTGCTCAGGCCATACCCGCTAAGTGGAAGAGGGAATCCAGCGCGCTCCCATCAGACGGAGAAACCGAGGCTCAGCTGGGGCCAAGGACACCTCTGGCGGCACATCGAAGGCTGGTGGCCCAGCCGGGACTGGCACTGACCTTCAGACCAGGCTGTCCCCTGTCTGGCACAGGATGAGGTTCCGGGTCCCGCGGGGCCCAACCGGGGTTGGATTCCAGAGGCAGGGAAGACCCAGGCAGGGTCAGCATTGTTCTCTCCTCCTTATCTTCACCTCAGCTATGTATCAGCTGGTCTGGGTACTAGGTGCCAGGTACTACCCTAGTGCTGGGGGTACAGCCGTGACCCAAACTGACACAGCGTCTGAGTTCACGGAGCCTGGCCTGGGGAGGAAAGGGGCGGACCGTAAACAAGATTATTAACTAAAAGAAAAGGATGCCGGGTGAGGGCAGAGGCCATGGAGGAAACCACGGCAGAGCAGGAGGGGCGAGACTGTGAGGAGAGGTGGGGGGTTCTTCCAGACAGGTGTGCCAGGGGGAGCATCTGTGATAGGCAGCGTTTCAGTGAGACCTGAAGAAAGACACGGCTCTTTTGTTTCTAAACATTCTTTAAAGTTTATTTATTTATTTATTTATTTATTTTGAGAGAGAGAGTGTGAGTGGGGGAGGGGCAGAGAGAGAGGGGGAATGGGGGGAGAGAGAGAGAGAGGGAGAGAGAGAGAATCACAGGCAGGCTCTGCCCTGTCAGCACAGAGCTCGACGTGTGGCTCGAACTCACAAACCATGAGATGATGATGACCTGAGCCAAAATCAAGCGTTGGATGCTTGGCCGACTGAGCCACCCAGGCTCCCCAGAAAGATGCGAAGTAGGTCCGCAAATTCTTTGACATCCCTCCTTTCAAGAGATGGAGCTTACTTCCCTCCCTTTGAGTGTGAACTGGACTTGGAGATTGACTTTTAGCAAGTAGAACATGCCAGAAGTGATGGCATATGACTTCTGGCTAGCTTATAAATACGTCATAGCTTCTGGCTCGCTTGCTGTCTCTCAGCTCACCTGTGGCCATGTCAGAAGGATACACAAGCAGCTCCGTGGAGAGGCCCATCTAATAAGCCTACCGCCGTCCTACCGCCAACAGCCAAATGAGTGCCCCTTCGCAGAAGTGGTCCTTCAGCCCCAGTCGAGCCTTCAGATGACTGCAGCCCCTGCTGTCATTCTGATTTCAACCTCTTCAGAGAGCCCGAGCCAAAACAAGCCACTCCTGGATGCTTGACCCACAGAAACTGCGTGATGAGAAATGTCGGCTGTCTTAAGCCACTAAATTTTGGGGTGATTTGTTATACAGCAACATAACAAATACAGAAGGGGAGGAGCCAACCGTATGGCTATATGGATGGGAGAGTGGCCCCAACAGAGGGCACGGCAAGTGCAAAGGCCCTGCCTCCATGCAGGGAAGGCAGAGACTGTACCTGTGGCTCAGCCGTTGTCTGTTTGGTCCTCAGGGTTTCCATTTGCCAAAGTGAGTGCACAGACATTATCAGATGAGAAATGTGGTCATAGACCGAAGAAGGTTTGGAAAGGGCTGGACTGGCTCAGCCGCACAACCAGCATGGTCAGCCTCTCCACTCAGCAGGCACCTTTTGTGCTATGGCCACTGACTCTGACTTCTGACTTTCCACCCAGACCTCCTGGGTCAGACTCCCCAGAGGAGGGCCCTGGGAACCCATGATAAAAAAATTCCTAGGGATTTGAATCCATACACACAACTGAGAGTCCCTTCCCAGCAATCCTCAGTTTCCTCGGGCTCTCTGAAGTTCCTTATCTCTCTAAGGCCACTTGGCCAAGGGTGCCTGAATGGTTCAGTCAGTGGCATGTGCAACTCTTAATCTCAGGGTCGTGGGTTCGAGATTCACGTTAGGGTAGAGATTACTTAAAAAAATAAAATCTTAAAAAAAAAAAAGTTCCAAGGCCACCTGGTCAAAACCTTCTCATTCTTCAAAACCTACCCCAGGCTATACCTCCTCTAGAGAGCCTTCCCTCACCCTTCCCCAATCCCCAGAGTCAGACCTTCCTGCCACTGGCTCATTTCTGAGTCCTGCTCTGGTTTCTTTGGCAAAAGGGTTATTGATTGCTCATGCTGTGGCTCTTGAACAATGTGTTGTAATTATTTGTTTAGAAGTCTGGGTCTCTGAGGTTGGAGAACGTGTATGATATATACCTATATAAGCCCTACCAGTGCCTAGAAGGCCCTCCTCAAAATGTTCTGGATGGATAGAAAATGAAACGATGAAAGAAAATTGGAAGGAAGAGAAAAGATAGAAGGAAGGATGGGAAGAGGGATGGGAGGAGGGATGGGAGGAAGGATGGAAAGAAGATGGGGAGGGATGGGAGGAGGAGAGGGAGGAGGAGTGGGCGGAGGGTGAAGAGAAGATGGGAAATGGGAGGAAGTGTGTGGGGAGGGATGGGAGGAAGGATGGAAAGAAGATGGGGAGGGATGGGAGGAGGGATGGGGAGCAGATGGGGGATGGGAAGAAGGATGGGAGGGGGGATGGGAGGAGGGATGGGAGGAAGGACGGAAAGAAGATGGGGAGGGATGGGAGGAGGAGAGGGAGGAGGAGTGGGCAGAGGGTGAAGAGAAGATGGGAAATGGGAGGAAGTGTGTGGGGAGGGATGGGAGGAAGGATGGAAAGAAGATGGGGAGGGATGGGAGGAGGGATGGGGAGCAGATGGGGGATGGGAAGAAAGATGGGAGGGGGGATGGGAGGAGGGATGGGAGGAAGGACGGAAAGAAGATGGGGAGGGATGGGAGGAGGAAGGGAGAAGGAGAGGAAGGAGTGATGGAGAGAAGATGGGGGATGGGAGGAAGAGTGGGAGGAGGGATGGGAGGAGGAGGAGGAGGGATCAAAGGAGGGGTGGGAGAAAGCAGGAGGAGGGACAGAAGGGAGAATAGGAGGAGGATGAGGAGGGATTGCAGGAGTGTGAGAGGACATATGGGAGGAGGGATGAAGGGTGGATGAATGAGCGAGTACGTGAGTGGGTGAGCACGATCCCTTCAGCCACTGAGGCCCTGCCCACCCAGACCCAAGCTGCAACTCGCCTCAGCTCTGGCGGGCTTGCTCAGTTAACCAGGCCTCTGTTTTACTAACGCCTTCTTCTGCAGCAGAGGCAATTAGAGCAAACGGCTGGAAGCTTCTCCCCAGGCAGCCCCACCTGCCCTGTCCTGTCCCATTAACTTCCAATTCAACAGCCATCCCTGCCCCGCAATGTATAATGAAAGACATTCAAAATATATCCAAATGGCATGAGTATTGATTTATTAATGCTGGGGAATGTTGCTCTAATTGAATTGAGATCCAGGAAGTAAGTTAATGTAGCTGACGGTGCTACAGGAATTGAATTACCCCAGGGCCCAGAATTATTACCTTTTCACTCTCTTTGTTGTCAGTGGGATAAATAACAAATCAATTGACAATTCACCCTGGTGGAAAACACACACACACACACACACACACACACCAAGAAGTCCACGGAGTCTCGGACAGAGAGCTGGGGAATGGGCCTGGGTGAGGGGTGGGGAGCTTCCTGGAGGAGGTGGAGTGGGAAGGGGAGAAGAAAGGAGGGTCTGTCTGCAAGCCCAGAGCCCTCCCTCCTCTAGCCAGCAGCCAGAGTTCCCTAGAACACCAGCTGCGCAGACTGGCGCGGCCGCCACCCCCCACTGACAGCACCCCGCATGCACTCTGAGGGCCAGAGATGGGGACGGACTGGCCCCAGGTCGCTGGGGGAGCCCCTGCGATTCCCGCCACCTCCCTGGCCTCAGCTGCTTGCGCATGCCCAGGTTCTAAGCTCTCTCGAAAGCCTCCTCGGATGTCTGCACTAGTCGCCCCTGCTCCCTCTTGCCCCAGGTTTCTCTGCCACTGCGGGTCCTCTGTGGCCCGAGGCATCCACTGGGCGGAAGTCTCGGAGGGCTGGATGTGGGGCTGAATGTTCACTTGGCCCCTGAGACGTTTGTGCTAGGATTCTGGAAACTTCTCCGAGGATGGAGGACCCCGGTCTGCTCCACCGTAAAGAAGAATCTCCGGAGAGAGGCCAGGAGTCTGTGATTTCAGCTCGCATCTTCCTCAAAACCTCTCCCCCCCTCCTGTCCCTCCTTAGCACCCCCGTGTGTCTTCCGGCCTTCTCCCCACCTCTCCTTCAGCGGGACACCTTTTGGGGGAATAAACTGTCTCTGCGAGATAGAGCATCATGGAAATAGACATCGCTGGCTTGCAAGCCCAGCTCGGCTTGGAGCTAGCTTTGCGGCCCTGGGTAATTGGGTTTCACGTCTCTGAGCCTTCATTTCCCCACCTGTCGAATGGGAGCAAAACTCTTTGGAGCCTCGTGAGATAGCGGCTCAGCAATGCTCCAGAAAACACGGAGTGGCCGGCGATCGCCAGGGGCCTGGCGGGAGTCTGCCAGGGACCACACGCTTCTCCCACCAGACGCCTCCGGCCGTTGGCTGTCCAAATGGGTGTCTGCAAAGCAGCCCGGCTGGCCATGTTCTGGTCAAGGGAGAGAAAGGCTGAGTTAATTAAATCAACAGCTAACAGTGCAGGTTACCCACAAAAGTGAACTCTAGTGCCCCTAAAACCACTGACCAAAGGAGGGCTGGGAAAAACATGAAACCACAGTTGGAGTAAAATGGAAAAAGAAATCATCAGCTCTACATCACTCCAGCCGGCCACAGGTATCAGAATATTAATTGGTCTTTGACTCGATTTGGCTGTGGGAGTCAGGGCAGGGCTGTGGCTTGAGGCAGCCCGACGGAGAGCCATGGGCTGGCTGCAGGGCATGCTGGGAGTGCGGCCGGGGAGGGAGAGGGCCGGCCGTGCACCCGCAGGGTGACAGGGGTGACAAGGAGGGCGGGTGTGAGTGAGCGTGGAAACGGGGGTGGGTGCCCTCGCGGGTGTGAGGGGTCGGGGGCGTGCGGTGTGGGCTGCGAGCCCTGTCGCGCACCGTGTCACCCGGGACAGGAGCTCAGGCTGGGCTGGGCACATCAAAAGCTCACGATACCCACCCGCTACCGTCAGAGCTTCCCAAAAGCTCTAGCAGGGAGGTAATTCCACGAAGGAGCTGGTGGAGGCTCACAGGCAGGCTCTTACCCCGTCACTCAGTCAACCGCGGCGGCAGCAGTCATAACCGCAGAGATAATGACAACGTTCGCTCGCGCTCGGGAGGGGACCGGTCGGACTCAGAGCATGGTGCCAGGCACAAGAGGAGGCACTTGAAGAATCTACTGCCCGCACGGCCACCACCTGTGCCTGGCCGGGGCGCCACCTGCCTCCCCCCTTCCTTCGTGTCCAAGCCAACCGCGGGTATTAGAGCTTCTCCGTGACAAGTGGCTCCTCTGTGACAAGCGGCTTGCTTTCTGCTGCAGCTGTGGCACCGATGGTCTCGGAAGCAGAGACCGTGTCCGGATCTTCCGCCCGTCGTCCACCCGCTGGATGTACTCGTGGAACCCCGGAACCGTCGGCCAGCTGTCTCAGGGGGGCACCGCCCCCTGCTGGCAGATGCGCAGTGGAACCCACGTCAGGGGCGCCCGCAGGCACCTTTGGAGAGTCAAGGGCATGGCGTCTCTTTGCAGCTTGAACTACGTCTGGACGTGGGTCTGGGCCAAGGAAAGCCTGCGCGGCTCCCTGGGCCTCCTCGGCAACCCTGGAACTTTGTGGGCCCCTCAGGTCACAAAGGAGGAAACTGAGGTGCAGGGCGGCTGGGCGGGGGCAGGGGGGACTTGCTTGAGGTCACACAGTCAACCCCCGGGGCCCCAGGTGTCCACGTCCAGTATATTTCTCTCAAACTCCCATGTTGCCAGGGGTCCTGGGGGGGGGGGCATTAAACCCACAGCCCAAGTTGCAGAGGGGCGACCGGCCTTGGCTTCAGTGTCAGGAAGGCAAGAGAGACTGCTGGGGACCGACGAGCTGGACAGGCCAGCCCCGGTCCCAGGGGACAGCCACTCCTCGGCCAGCACTGAGCAGGACTGCGGGCCCGTTTTGCCAGAGCTTCTGTTTTTTGCAGGCACCGCGGAGAATGCGGGTTCTGATGTGAAGTTTTACAATCTTTAAGGCGACGGGACACATTTGCCACCTGTGGGCTGCAGGCGGTGACTGTAGGGCTGTCCTGCTCTGGCGCTCGGTGGGCGGAATCGCGGGAGAAGACGCAAGGCTGGGGGCTTTGAGACGCTGCTGGCTTACTGCATTCATTCATTCACTCCATTCCTTCACCCTCCTGGCTGGGCTTTGCCGTCTGTCTGCTTTCCCCCCCCCCGGGCGTTCTGGCTTCCCTTTGGCAGCATGAACCTGTCTCAGCTCAACATCCCGGCAGCCAGGATGGGGGCAAGGAAGGATCTCAAAGAGCGAGGGGCCTGCTGGTGCCTCTCTTGGGGTCTTCCTGGACAGAGAGCGGCCCTGAGCCGTAGAGCCCGCATGGGACAGGCCCATTTGCGCTCCTGGTCCGGTTCCTACCCGAGGGACTGGAATCTGGGGTCAGACAGACCTAGGCTTGTCTCCTGACTCCGTCGCTGTCAAACTCTGTGACCTTGAGCCGGCGGCCATCCCTCTCTGGGCCTTGGCAAAGAAGATACTGTGGATGCCTGGTCGTGCACTCTTGGAACTCACTCCTTCATGCTCAGGGATGCTTACCGACACTCTGTGACTCTGCCTGGGGACTTTTCCTGGCGGCATGAGAGAGACAGGTGCTCGTGGGCCAGGTGGCCAGCCCTGAGTAGGAGTGCCCTCGGGAGCAGCCCTGCCGATGAGGCCTAGGGCGTTGGTGGACAAATACCCCAGCTCCTTCACCCTCTGGTTGGGATCATTCTGAGGCACAGACTCGGGGAAACTGTCCCCCAAGTTTCCCAAGGGAATCCGGCGCCAGTTGCCCAGAGGGTCATTTGCTCGACGACTAAGGCTCTCACGGCTCCCTTCCCTCCCTGCCTTGTTCCCCCTCTTCTTCACCAATGTTTCCCAGTATCTCCTGAGTAAACCAGTCACGGTAAGCCTGTGTCTCCAGGCCTCCTTCTGGGGGAACCCCACCTAAGAGCCTCAGTTTTATCAAGCTGTCAAATGGGTACAGTTGCTACGTCTTCAGAAATGCTGTGAGGGTAACAAGCTACCACGTCCGTAAATGCCCAGAAACTGCCGGGCACACTGAAAACCTTCCCTCGTTAGGTGGTGGCCTTTATGCTTTTTATACTGTTGTGATACTGGAGCTGACCCCCCTAATCCCAAGGCCAGGCCCATTAGGGCAGCTTTGAGGTAGAGGCCTGGCTGCCCCAGGAGGGCCTCAGGGGTTGACCGAGGGCTCAGAGTGGAAGGGCAGGGAAGACTGTGGCCTCTGTGGTTCGGATGGTGGAGTCTGTGTAGCGAAGAGGGTTGGGCCCCAGGGGAGCCCATCAGTACCACCCCCGCCCCCAGAGCTCGGAGCTGTTAGCGAAAATGGTACTAATGGGGCTGGGCCCAGCTGTCACCATCCCCACGGAGGGGGAAGGGGCCTGAGGGAGAGGCAGGTGCAGGCGGGGAGAGGAGGGTCCCGTAGCCTGGCCCGCCCAGGGCTGCCCACTGCCCCAGAGGCGGGGTCTGCTTAACTCCGCAGACCTGCCGGGTGGGGGGTGTAGGGAGGCTTGGGGTACCCCAAGCTGTCTCCCTAGGAGGTCAAATGCAAGTCCTCTACCTGCCCAGATTCTGGTGGCTTCTTGGGCCAGGCCCTTGGGTAAGACACTTCTCCCCGCTGTACCTGTTTCCTCATCCTTAAAATGGAACTAATGATTACGCTGACGTTCTCGGATTATTTTGAAGAGTCGGTAAAATAAAATTGGGCCAGAGAAGGGTGAGCAGGTTCCCCTTCCCGAGAAAGGGCATGGTCTCCCCTCCCTGCCCGGGATGCTGCTCTGCCTTCTCTCTCTGGTCCTGTCTGGAGGCTGGAGGTGGAGAGCAGCATCTTCTCTGACTTCTCTGCCTTTGGCCTCAAACCTCACGTGAGACCCAGGGGTTGTGGTTGCTGCAAAGTCTTTGTGTCGGAAGGGATGCTGTTCCCCCAGAGAGGAAGGGGCAGAGGGTATTCTCCAAAGCAGTAAGGAGTCAGGTTCCAGTGAGTCTCCAGCCCTCAGTCCATGTAGTGTCCTGTCACATGCTTCCCTCCTGGGGTAGCTGCCCTGGATTTGGGGGGCCAAGTTACCGTAGCCAGAGTCACCCCCTCCTGCCTCCTACCCACCTTAACAATCCTAAATCTGGCCCTCAAGCATTTGTGAAACCCCTCTGTATATTCCGCTCCCTCCCTGGCTTCTCAGAGTCAGCTCCTGAGGTTCTAGGCTGCTCTTAGGAGTCCCGTTTTGAAGTGAAGAAAACGGAGCCGGGCCAGGACTAGGGTGAGGCAGGCAAGGTGCCCAGAGCTAACCAGGTGCTTGTGGGAACCTGAGAGCGAGTGTCGCTGGCTTAGCCCACCTCAGTCATGGCCCTGAAACTGAGGCGGGTCTCCCCTGACCCTCGTGCTGGGGCTGTGTCCTCCACACCACGGTAAGGACAGGGGGCTCGTTAGTGGGCAAAATGACCCCGGAAGGAGGGAGGCAGGGTCCGCACGAGGTTGGGGTGGTCTGGTTAAGTACGAGGCCCAGAAGCTCAGGGGTCTGCCGCCCTGCCAGGGGACAGCTGAGAAAGCCCTTCGTTTCAACTGCAGCGTGAGACCCAGTGTGCGTGTGTAGGTGGGGGGTTGCGATTCTAGCGACCAACTTTCTGGAAGGAGGGGACCGCCCTGTGTAGAGGGTACCAGTGTCCTTGGGGCTGCGAGAGCAGGCAGCCTCCAAGGGGCAGGCCTCTGTGGCCGAATCTGGCGAAACTAAAAAAAGGCACAGATCTCAAGACCTGGCCGTTCCGCTTCTAGAAATATCTGTTGGCATTTTCTACCTGCCAGGCAGGTTTTTTTTTTTTTTTTAAGTTTGTTTATTTTGAGAGAGAGTGAGAGAGAGGGAGACAGAGAGAGAGAGAGAGACAGACAGAGAGAGAGGATCCCAAGCAGGCTCCATGCTGTCAGTGCAGAGCCGTGAGGTCATGACCTGAGCCAAAACCAAGAGTTGGACGGACGTTCAACCGACTGAGCCACCCAGGCGCCCCTGCCATGCCGTTTTCAGTGCCTTACGGATATTAACTCAACACAACCCAGAGGGAGCCATGTCATTCCCCACCGACCAGAGCCGTGCACATTCCAGAACAATCCAACAATCCTCCGATGCTTAAACAGAACGAGGTCAGACTGTGCTGTATGCTTTATATTGAGACGATGTATTAACTGCACAGAGTACTTTGCTGCTGTGTGCCTGGGCCCGTATTTACAAGAGAAAGCACGAACCGGGGCATATCTCGCTACGTGTTGGAAGTATTGGAAGGTTCCAGACCAAACCGCTGCCTGTGAGTACAGGGCTTCTCAGAGGAAGGATGGGGGGTGGGATGGAGAACCAGCTTAGGCAAGAGTAGGAAACTGTCACAACGAGCATATGTTATTTTTGTAATTACACAGGAAACATGGGTTTGTTTTTTGTTTTTTTTTTTTGAAAGAAAAGATATTGAAGGACCTTCGAAAGGTGTCATGAGGGCCCCTCCCCAAGTTTTGGCTCCTAGACCCATGTGGGGAGGCCTCTGCTAGGCAGACTGGCCTGCTCAGGTCTGTCCCTAACCCGAAGAGAGAGGCAAGGGTGTCACAAGGAAAACTCCCTGCTTTTTTATCTTGCTCTGTGCATCCTCCAGGCTGCAGCAGTTGAGAGGTTGGGGTGGTGGCACCCCACCTTCTGCTGCTGGCCCGTGACGGTCAAGGGCGGTGGGCCAGGAGCCCGGCCTCTACCTGGGAGTCCCTCCTCTCCCTTCCCAGGCCAGGTCCTCTCCTCTCTGACCCTGGCCACTTGTGTGAATTTCGGCCTTTTGCTTTGCTCTGGCCTCAGTTTTCTCACCTCCAAAATGGGAATAATATCCTCCCCAAGCTTGGTCTGGGGATGAAATGAAATGCACTTGGGAACTGTCAAGAAGGGGAAGAGGGGCGCCTGGGTGGCTCAGTCGGTTAAGCGGCCGACTTCGGCTCAGGTCATGATCTCACGGTCCGTGAGTTCGAGCCCCGCGTCAGGGTCTGTGCTGACAGCTCGGAGCCTGGAGCCTGTTTCAGATTCTGTGTCTCCCTCTCTCTGCCCCTCCCCCGTTCATGCTCTGTCTCTCTCTGTCTCAAAAATAAATAAACGTTAAAAAAAATTTAATAAAAAAAAGGAAGGGGAAGATTTGAGGGGCAATTGTAATTTTTATAATTATATTTTTAATAATATAATATATATAATATAATATCATTTTTATAATGTAATTTTTATAATTTTTCTTTACTTGTGGCCTTTTGGATCTAAGACAGCTGGTTTTGAATTCTAGTTCCACCACTGGCCAGCCCTGGACAAGGGGGTGAACCTCTCTGACCTCAGTTTCTTCCTCTGCCCAGGATATCATTCACACGGTTGCCCTAGAAATTCAATGAGCTAACTCAGGAAAGCGTGCAGCATGGTCCTTGGCCCACAGCGGGGGCCCCCCGAGAGGGGTGTGGTGATGAGGAAGAAGGTGCAAGGAGCCGCCCAGGGGCTCTGGGCCCCTCCGCCCCCGAGGCCTGAGTGAGGGTTATAGGGTGTGCCAGGGGACCAAGGCACTGGAGAAAGGACGAACGCTCTCGGGAAGCCGGGCCTTCTTTCTGCCGTGACTTCCAGAAGGGGAACCGGGGCTGGGGTTTGGCAGAGGGAGCGTGGCCACCAGGGTGAGTCCCACAGCCCAGCCTGGGGGCTGCTCTCCCACCACAAGCTGGCCGGCCCGCCGGGGAATGGGGAAGTAAGAGCTCTCTCCAGGGGAGGGCCAGACAGGCCCAACCGAGAGTGGAAAAACCCTCTGGTCAGAGAGGCCTGGGGGTGGGAGGCACCAGCCCCAGGCCTGGCCACTGGTACTCCCGTATCACCAGGTCCCAGGCTTTCCCAGCTCGGATCCGCCGGTGGTCTGGCCTTGCCGTGGCCCCCTCCTGTCCCCGGAGCGCAGCCTCCTCCGGCTCCCCACCCTGACCTTCCAAGCCCGCCCGGGTCTGACCTCAGCTGGCACTCGGCCTTCGTGGTGCGGCCTGAGGGGCAGCGCGGGGCTCAGCCTGGCCCTGGAGTTCTCCCAGGCTGCCGACGGGGCTGCCTTCCCTTCCGGAGGACTGTCCCCTGGGCTGGGCCTCCGCTGGCTCCTGGGACATGAGCGGCGCACTGCCTCGGTGGAGACGGCACTTGCCGGTTTACACAGCCGCTCGGCCGTGCTCCCACGGCACGGCCGGGCGGGCCCAGGGACCCCACTGTGGTGACACAGAGACGTGTTGTTCAGCTCTCCTACGGGAGGCCCTGCTGTGGGCAGGCACAGCGGCTGAGCGCCACCCCCTGGATCCACCATCATCCAGGCCATGTCCCCCAGGCCCCTTCTCCCCAGTGTCTGAGCACAGTGGGGGTGTCAGACCTGTTTCCTGGTCTGGGGGCCCTTCCCGCCCTGTGGCCCTTCCCAGGCATTTCCCCTAATAAATCTCTTGTGTGTCCCATCCCATCCTGATGTCTTCTTTTCAGAGGGCCAAATCAACACCCTCATTTCTCAGATGGGAAAAGTGAGGCTCAAGAGTGGAAGTGACCTACCCAAAGTCCCACAGCGCATTATGGCGAGAGCCGGCTCCGGACTTCTTCCTTCTGCCACACCCTCCCCTGTTCCAACGTTGAAGTCACAAGCCGGGACGGCCCCGCTCACAGGAAGCAAGGCTGATTCTGGAGGTATTGACGCAGGCGAGATCTGGCCTGGGGCCGGGGCAGGCGGAGAGGACTTGTGCCCCAGGGCCGGCGGGGGGCCCAGGCCCTGCTGCCCATCCGGGGCCCTGCTGGGATCTGCACAGGCTTCTCTCCAGGGAGCACAAGAGCAGGACTGCAGCCTGGCTTTTAAAGCAATGCAACATCATTAAGTCTGCGATGCAGCCCAGACCCTAATGGCTTATCCACGACTCTCTGTCGCCATGCCCCACTTCTGGGGAGGGCGGGTCAGGGGCTGGGCGATGGCTGCGGGACCCTGGGGACCCTGATCTCGGACTTGGCGGCCCTCTGTGAAGGGGCTCCTTCTGACCAGCTCTGCGTTTTGCTATCGAGGCATAAAGGTTTGACTGGACAGGTCCCTGTAGAGCCCCTGTGTCATCGACAGAGGGAAACCAAGGCCCAGAGGGGGTCACAGGACTTGCTCAGACCCACAGCTGAATCGGCATAGAATTTTCCTGACTGCCTCTCCCCTCTCAGTGCTGCCTCCCTCCGACCCCACCCGCACCCCTCACGGCATCTGATTTTCTCCCATGCTCTGCCCACCCAGACACACCATCCTCATCGGCCCCTGAAGGAGGCAAGGTTGCTGCCTAAGGAAGAAGATAATCCAGGAGACTCATTCTCATTGGCATGGCTTTGCCTGTCTGGATTCCTCATTTCAATAGGAGGTTTATATCGATCGCAAAAGCACGTACCTTATTATACGTCATATATCATCTGAGCCTTCACGCTCCAGATAGGCCAAAAGCCCATCCGGGGCCTGTGAGGCCCTGTGAGGCTGGCCCAGTCCACTTCCTTGACCTCCGTCCTTGCAGCCACTCTGACCTGGATCCCTGTGCTCTGGGCCTCCAGAGCTGGTCCCTCGACAGCCACCCTCTGCTCTCATGCCTTACCTTTCCGCTCACTCCTCAGGCCTCAGCCGCAGGGCCGTGGCCTTAGGAAAGCCTTCCCCAAGCCCCGATGGGGTGGGGCCCCTGGGATGTGCTCCTGTCACCTGATCCCGCTCATCCCATTGTAATGACATAAATATATTCAGGATTATTTGTTTCATGTGTCTATCTTCTCTGCTCTAGAGCAGCTGCTAGGGTAGGGACCCAGCCCAGGATATGGAAGGAAGGAAGGAAGGAAGGAAGGAAGGAAGGAAGGGACAGTGGGAAAGAGGGAGGGAAGAAGGGAGGGAAGAAGGGAAGGAGGAAGGAAGGAAGGAAGGAAGGGACAGTGGGAAGGAGGGAGGGAAGAAGGGAGGGAAGAAGGGAAGGAGGGAGGAAGGAAGGTAGGAAGGAAGGAAGGAAGGAGGAAAGAAGGAAAGACACTTGGGTAGAAACAGCATTAGGAAACAGGAACACAGAAATAAAAATAGACAGTCAAGCTCGCAGAGAAGAATAACCCCATTAGGGCAAGGTAGTTGCTCAATTTGAGTTCCAAAGTTGACTTTGAGCTTCCCAGCAGCCAAGGCAAAAAGGAAGATACGGTCAGTTACATCCGTGCCGGTGGGGGAAAGCCTATGTGAGGACGCCCCCCACTTCTTCAGGGGAGTCCAGCTATCTGTGGGGAGGGTAAGTGACGGGCGAGCTGGTATCCTCAGCATCCTTCCATGTGTGAGCTAATGGATCTCCCAAGGCAGCTTCTCCCGCCAGTTGTGGATGAAAGCTGAGAAGGAGACACTGCCAGGCAGTTGGGCAGTGTCGTTTCTACGGGCCAAGACTCAGCCGGAGGAGCGGATGGCGGGGCGTCTGTCCCCACTCTTGTACACGGACACTGCAAAGTGCTCAGTGCGCGGGATCAGCGTTGCCATCCCAGCCCCGGAGACCGTTACCTGGCCTGGCTCTTGATGAAGCCTGGCTCTCAGAAGATTCTAGGCTGTGCCCCAAGCGGGTGCCTGGCCAGGGCTCTGACCTGGGAGAGAGGCCACCCTGGCTGCAGGGGGTGGAGCGTGCTGGTGGAGAGTGACCCTCGCCCGCACTCCTGTCCCGTTTTCTGCCAGCCGCCCCACCTTGCCGAGCCTGTGTTTCTTCCTCCGTTAAATGGGGATTGTCTTAGCGTCGCCTTCAGAAGGGTGTTGGCGGGGTTAAAGGAGGCATCGAGAGGTCAACACAGTAGTATCCAGTAGCCGTCAGCACTTGTTAGCATCGTGATTAGAGGTGCCCACAGCCAAAGCCAGAAGGTTCTCGCCGAAGAGTCAGAGACTTAGTGAAAGGGGTATTTGCACGGGGAATGAAGAGGCCCGGGGGACCTCTCTTATGGAGGAACCTAAGACATCGTTCCTCAGCATCTTTCTAGCACACCGCGGGCCCTGCACTTGGTTTCCTGGGAAGACAGTAAACTGAGGCACAGCACACACATGCCAGGAATGTGTGCTAGGGGGGTGGGCAGGGGGAGATCGGATGCACTCATCTGAGAAGAGGAAAAGCCTAGGTCCTCCAGGCCGAGGGCTCCGGCTGCTCTAACACAATACCACAGGCTGGAAGTCCAAGGTCAAGGTGGCAGCGAGGTGAGTCCTTTCCTCTTCTCTTGGCTTGCAGACAGCTGCCCCCTCACGTGTGCTCACGTGACCTCTGTGCCTGCTACGGGCTCCTCTCGTCAGGGCACTAATCCTATTGGATCGGGGCCCAACCTAGGGCCTCGTTTAGCACGGATTACCTCCTCAGAGGCCCTGTCAGTACAGCCACCCTGGGGATTAGGGCTTCAACAAATGAATATGCTGGGGGGACACAAACCTTCAGTCCCTATCAGCTAGGAAAGGACCAAACTGAGATCTGAACCCAGACCACATGTCCAGTCCAGTCCACAGCCCTGGCCCTGAAACACACATGTCGAAGGGGCAGCAGCTAGGGTTCAAGGCCTGCAGGTGCCGTCCAGCCAGGAACAAGGAGAGCACAGCGTGAGCAGCAGCCACAGAGAGGCAGGAGCGGAAGAAGGAGCTTCCCTGGGAAGGTCAGGGATTGATGGAGACTATGGGGAGCTGACCCGGGCAGGGCAAGAGGCTCATTAGCAGGAGGCCCAGCTGGCCGGCTGCTCCAGACCATGAACTTGGCAAAGGGCAGCCACCCAGGGGCAGAGGGTGGCCAGTCCATGCAGAAAGGGCTCCCGAGGGGGCCCTGGTCAGATCAATATGGGCCGCCAGGTCGATGAGGGCTCAGCAGGCCCCAGGGACAAGACCGTGGCCGCAGGGCTGGGGGATAAGGGCAGCAATCCTTCAGCGTGAAGTATGTGCTAAGCACCTCTCTGCCATGGTGCTTATTGAAGACGCACTCAATCAAGTCCATTGCCTGTGTGTTGCTCAAAACCACCCTTCGAAGCTGCTCGTGTTGTCCCCACTTTACAGATGAAGAAACTGAGGCACAGAGAAATGGAAGGAACTTGCTTGTGCTGGGCGATGATTCGAACTCAGAAACTTGACTCCTAGACTCTTGATAATACTTTTTTTCCAGAACTCTCTCTCCTCAGTCAGGTCCTCAGTGCCTCCTTCTCTTGCCAGTTTGGTGGACACACTGGCAGGTGGCCTTCGCCCCTCTCCTTTGTCTCTGGTTTGGTTTCCTGAGTGAATGGCAGGCGGAGGTGGGTGGGGAGGAGCAGGAAAGCAGAACTGAGCTCCGTGGGGCAGCTGAGCAAACAGGCTGGGCCAAGTGCAGAAGCCAGGGTGCAGGGGAGGGGGCGACCGTCGTGTGGGGTCATCTACATCAGCGGCCATCCCTGCACCCCTACGACCGAGGCAGCGAGGCCAGCATGGGGCAGGATGGCCTCTCTCGCAAGGCACTGAAACCTGGGGCCGCGAATTGGAGGGGACAGGTGGCAGCCTGTGGAGATTGCAGTGTCCCTGCCATGTGCCAGGCACAGTGTCAGATGCAAAGGATTCAAAGTAAGTCAAAACAGTCCCGACTCGCATGGGGTTTACAGTCAGTCAGGGAATTCCAACATTCACCTCCTAATCACACACAACAAGGTGAGGCTGAAGCTGAGACCAGCATTATGAACATGACACGAAATAGTATAATGGTGGTGGCGTGGGGGTGTGACCCAAGAAAGTTGGTCAGGAAAGGCCTTCCGAAGGAAGTGGCAGCTGGGTTGTGTTTTTCAGCCAGGAGCAGGTTAAGAAGGAAAGGGAAGTGAGCACAGCCTGTGCAAAGGCCCTGTGGTGGGAGGGAACAAGTCAGATACAAGTGCCTGAAGAAAGATGGCCAAAGAGCAAGAACACAGAGAAAAGGAAAGTGGTTTGGGGAGGTGGCTGGAGGTGTGGGTCAAGGCCAGAGGACCTTGGGGTCCTGTAAGAGGTGAAAAGACTTCCCTAAGAGTTGTAGGATGTCACCGAAGGGCAAGACCGCAATACCCCTCTTGCTTCTAGAGTGCACATTTCACCTTTAACATCCCTGAAATTGAGATGAATTTTGTAATCTATTGTTTGTCTTAGTTTAGCTGGCAAGACTTTTCTTTGAGGTACATAAAACCATGGTATGTCTTAAAATCAATTGAAGATGTCTTCCACCGGGGGAGATACGGTACATAGCATAGATAAGAATGACCTCACCCCAGTTGAAGAGATAAAAAGCCTGGGGTCCCGCCCCTGTCCCCTCACCCCTGCGGGAGAGCCTCTGCCATTCCCAAGACTCCAGAGAACACAATTAGGTTAGAAATTCAAGGTCATGAGCATGAAAACTTTTTCTGGATACACATGCTGAGGCTCCACCCCAGACCCGCCGAATCAGACTCTGCAGGGTGACTCCGGAATCTATTTCTCAGAGCCAGCTTGACTGCTGTTGGTCTGTTTACTCTCCACAGCCTTGGCCTTGACCATCCAGGATTCTGTTTCTAGAACATGAGCTTTAACATGGTTAAAATGCTATACGCTTTAAGGAGTACCCTGGCCCTACACACAGTAGGCTGGTTGCCAGGACAGTAGACAAGGCACAAAAATGGCCTGAGGTCATTTCGCCACATCCCGTGGGAACAAAGATCCCAGGGGTTTCCCACAGCTGCCCTCTTCTGACTGCTTTTTGCCTGCCGGGTGATCTTTTCCCTGCAAAGTTTTCTGGGGGCGAAGGAGAGGTCACCTGTTGTCCTACCTGGGCCCCCACCCCTCTGCGTTTATCTTCATGGCTTTACATCCTCCCCCCCCCCGCCCCCCACCACACATACTCCTTGTTTTGAGGGCAGTGGCTGTTGCCTGGGTTGTGGCTAACGTGGGTCACAAAAGCCACCCAAGTGACAAGGATCAATAGTGGATCCAATTTTCCTGCTTCAATTTTAGAGCTTTTTAGCTTCACAACCGGACAGAAAAGCAGCAGAGTCGCCGTCGGTGCCCCAGAGACCATGCCTGGGAGCCCCCTTCTCCAACTGGCCTTTGAGACCTGCCAGGGCTACAGAGGGGGCCTGTCCCAGGTGTCCACGCTGCCGGAGGAAGAATGGCGAGGCTGGCCGGGGCAAGGGGATGTGGGAGGAACAGTATGGAGGCCGCTTCTCAGTCTCACCCCAAACCAGGGCTGCGGTCACTGTGGGCAATGCAATTCTGGAACGTGCTTGCTAAATGCGGGCAGAGGAGCCCATCTGTTTATTTTTAGCCCCTGGAGGCTTGGTGAGTGCCTGGCAAGCTAACAGTTGTGTGCCCAGAGGAGGCAGGGTGATGAGTATGGGTGGGCCCTCGGGAGGCAGGCACAGGGACATATTTAGAAGGCTGTTCATTTGAGCGATGGCAAAGGGCTGGCACTGACTGAAAGGTCCATCAAAGGGGGGATGGTGGGTAGGTTATGGTATGTCCAGGCAATGGAGTAAGATTCAGCGGTGGAACAGAATCAGGGAACATCAAGATGCATTCAGACTGCTAAATGGAAAAGTGGGTGGGTGAGGGTAGACCTTCTATACAGTTCTGTCTCGATAATCTTAGGAAAAGAATACGAAAGACCCACGCCGTATTGGGGGCTTTTACTTCTTAGGCAGCTAAGAAAAGAATAAAGCTATCGCATACGGATGATTTAGCCTTTCTGTTTTGTTTTGTGTTCAGTACAAAATCTGCATTGGTTAATAATTATGACGGATCTGTATATACAAATATGGAAAGACATTCACACTACTTTAAAAAGAGGGCAATTTAGAGAAAACTAGCTGTAGTAGGGTCCTATTTACGTAAAGTAAACCATGAACGTGAAGACCGAAAGATATCTATGCAGTTTTTTTAATGTTTATTTATTTTTGAGAGAGAGCGTGTGTGTGTGTGTGTGTGTGTGTGTGTGTGTGTGTGCGTGCACGTGCAGGGGAGGGGCAGAGAGAGAGGGAGACAGAGGATCTGAAGTGCACTTCGGGCTGAGAGCACAGAACCCCATGTGGGGCTCAAACTTGCCAACTGCGAGATCGTGACCTAATCCGAAGGCGGATGCTTAACCGACTGAGTCACCCAGGCGCCCCTCTATGTAGATTTTTTTTTTTAATGCCCAGAAAAGGATCTGTAGAGTAGATATCGAGCGGGTAACAGGGCTCACCTCTGAGGAGGAGCAAGAAATTACAGGGAGAGGGTGAAGGGAGCAGTCACGGAGACCTCCAGAAGGGTGACGAGTGGCAAATAGGCAGCAAGGAGGAGCGTGGGTGCCCATGGGCTTCAGTGACAGTCACGGTAATTGGGGGAGGGATGCTTGGGTCTGCCTGTTCATATTTGAACTTCATACCTGGGGTCTTTCTGCTGCCCCTTCCGCTGCCTCCACCACCCAGGGGCCAGTAAATGAGGGATGAAAGGAAACCATGTGGATGTGGGGGGATTGGGGGACAATGCGAAGGCTCCTGTCCCTGTGGTTGCTGCATAACCAGGGGACCCCCAACAGGCCTACCTGCTCCCAGTTCTTTCTCTCCTCCCAGCCGTCTCTGGCAAGTGGGGGCTGGTGCCAGGGTTAGTCAGGCTTGGCCTTGGACACTGGCTCCTGCCCCAGCACTGACCACAGCAGCCACATGCAGCAGCCTGAGGCCTCCATGATGCTGACCCTTCCAGAGCTGTGATAAGGCATTAGTGTCCGCACAGAGGCTGGGCCTGGCCCTCGGCCGATCTGGTCACTCCTGAGTCCCTAGGGCCTCCTGATTGCCCCTAAACCCACTGAATAAATGAATAATAGAAACAAGATGAGTAATAGATCTGCTGGTGGCCTGGGGAGTTGGAAGCAAAGAGAATCCCGAGGGGAGCGTCGGGCTGACGGCCCAGCTCTGAATGGCGGGGTGGGTGCCGGGGATGGGAGGGTCAAGAGGGGACCCGAATAGCCCTACTCTAGGCCTGAGGAGTCCTGGTCGGAGCAGGGCAAGGGGAGTGAGGAGGGGCTCGAGGGGCTGGGTGGAGCGATGGCGGAACATGCTCCTGCCATGTGCCCGGTCTAGTGCGGCCACTTTGCTGCTCAGGACAGTGTCTCCCTGGGGCACGATGGGCTGTGTCCAGGGAAACGTCAGAGATGGTCCAGCAGGGAGTGTGGAGGGTATGGGGGGGGCAATGTCTTATAGAAAGTGGGTTCTGATCCTGGCCCCTCCACTTTCTAGCTGGGTGACATTGGGTTAGTCTCTTAACCTTTCTGAGCCTCAATCTCCATGGTCTCCAAAATGGGGATAATCACAGTACCTCTCTCATAGGCTTGTTTGGGATTAAAATGCGATGATGCTTTAGTGCAGCACCTGACATTTATTAGGGGTTGAATAGATAGCAACTGTCCCCGCCCCCATCCCCTTTTTCACATTGGTATTATGGGTTCAGGAGCTCAGAAATGCATGGCCACACAGGGGGCTAGGCTGGGATGACAGAGTTTTTCACGCTGGGAGGAGAATGGATGAGGACCTTGAAAATGTCCTCGAAAGAGCCCGTGCCCAGGACACATTGCCTCCCCAAGGAAGCCCGCGCTGCCGGGGGATTGGGTCTGGGCACCGCCAGCCTCACCCTGGACGCGGTGTGGGGGTGTGCACAGGAGCGGGTGTGCAGGAAGCAGCCGGATGAGAAGGTGAGGCCATCCTTGCTCTGGACCGAGGCTGCGATGTTCACAGCCCCTGCTCCAGCCCGGGGAAGAAGGGCTCAGCAGCCCCTTCCCCAAAGAATCGTCAGGGGGTGGAGAGTTCACTGAGATGCTACTGCCCTGAACGATGACCAACCTGGGCAAAGGTTTCTATAAATACCCCCTGGCACCACGGCAGGGGCTGGGCACAGCAGAGCAGATCCGGCCTAGTGGTGGAGGCCGACATTCTCCAGGGAAGGTCCAGGGGTAGGCTTGAAAAACAGGAAGTGAAAAAAATTAGTCCCCGCGCTGACTTCCAGGTGAACAAAGGGCCTGTGGGGGAGGGCGTGGGGCAAGGTCTTTGCTCACCTTGGGGCTGGGAAGAAACTAATTTTTTCTTGAACCTGGACTTGGGCTCCTTCAAGAAGCCTCTAGGATGGACTGGTTACTTCCTTGAGCCACAGGGTCCCCATTGGCAAGGTGTGGTGAGACCAGTCTGGACCCTGGGCAGCAGCTCTAGGGTGCCTGGGAACCTGGCTCACAGTGGTCTGGGCCAGCCGGACTCCCGCGGCTGGTGGTTGAGACCCCAACGCCACAATCAGCTGGGCCTATTGATTGAGGGCCTGGCCGCGGCCCCCTGGTGGGCAGGGCTCTGAGATGGGGCCGGAGGGGTTGGGCCGGCCCTTCTAGGAAAGCAGTTAGTCTCTGCTCAGCCCTGCAGGTCACGGTCACCGGGGTAGGGGGTGGGGCCTTCGGAAGCAGCTCCAACGATCGCAAGGGCCAATATTCTCTAGGCCTACGCTCTGCATCTTCCTGAGCTTATTGGATCGTCACAACTCTTGGAGTCCGCAATCCCACTGTCCCTACTTTACAGGAGAGGAAACTGAGGCATGGGCTGTGTACCCTACCCAAGGTCACACAGGCAACGGCAGAGCCAGCTGGTGGACTCCAGAGCCCGGAGTACTTTGTGCTTCGATACCTGCTTTGCGGGGAAATAAGGACCAGCTAGAGGCCTCTCCTGGGGTGGACAGAGGCTGATGTGGGTGAGCGTCCACCGGAGGGCCTGTCTCTGTAGGTGGAGGCCTGAACTCAGCCCCGGAGGGGGGGGGGGACCCCCCCTGGGGGCAGTTCGTGTGCTAATTAAACAGCTGGACTTTGGGGCCAAATGATATGAGGCCAGACTGTGGTTCTCCCCTCTGCTGCGGGACCCGGGACATGCTCACTATCCTTAGTTGGCTTAGGGACATGATGAGCATAACACGAGCGGCTTGCACTGATCGAGAATGTACTATGCACACCAGACACTGTTTGAGTTAGGCATGGCAGTAAGCGGAACAGCCTAAAATCCCTGCCCTCAAGAGGACACCCAGGCACCAGGCACAGCAAGGAGGGAAGGGCTTGCTGAGGGGCACGATGGCCTGGTGGGAGAAATCCAGGTGTTCTGATCGCTTTTCTGTTCTGGAAAGGTGGGGGCAGGAGATGCTTTGCCCAGAGGTCCGGGGGCCGGAACTCCAGTAGACCTGTCTGGAGGTCTAGCAGCCTGAGGTCTGCCTCCGCAAGACCCTCCAGACTGACAGAGGCCACCTCCCACCCCAGGCCTGCTAGACTTGACTCTTCCTTCCTTCATTTACCCCTTCCTCCCTCGCTGTCTCCCTCCTTCTCTCCCTCCCCTGTTCCCTTCTTTCTTTCCGTCTTTACTTCTTTCCACAACTGTAAACCACCACCACAATGAAGACACAGAACGTTCCATCACCCCCCAAAATGTGCCTCACATTCTTTGTGGTCAGGCAGACCCTTCCTCCCACTCCCTGGCCATTGGCAATCATTGGTCTGCTTTCCGTCACCGTAACTTGGGTTTTTCCTAGAATCTCATATATGTTCAACTGTACATTACGTGCTCTTTTGTGTCTGGCCTTTTCACTTAATATAGTTTAGGTCTCTAATTCATTTTGAGTTTACATTTATATATGGTGTGAGGGAAGGCTGGCAGTTTTGTGGTTGTGTTGTTTTGTATATGGAGTGCAGACCTCAAACCATAGACACCTTTTCCCAGGTCTTGAAACATAGTGGGGTTTGCCCTGTTGGATTTTGAAATTGCTTTGGACTGGTGACCACTTTTTCTTCTTTCATTTTCTCCCCTTTTTGAGTGGGAATGTCTCTAACCTGAACCCTATGCCTGTCTCACCTGTGTACTTGGGAAGCAGAGAACCTGTCTTCTAGTTTCAGAGGCCCACGGTTGGAGAGGGATGGCGCACGTAAAGATGGAGAAAGATGTTCAAGGTCAAGGAACACAGGTGGCCACTAGACTCCAAAAAAGACGAGGAAATGGATTCTCCTTCAGAACCTCCAGGAAGGAACACAGCCTTGCTGCCATCTTGACTTTGGCCCAGTGAAACCGATTCCAGACTTCTGACCTCCAGAACCGTAGGAGAAGAAATTTGTGTTGTTTACAGACATTACATTTATGGTAGCTTGTTACATCAGCAATAGGAAACAAATACACCAACCCAATTTTGAAGAATAAAGAATTTGCCTTTTCAGATACCATGACTTATTATAAAGCGATAGTAATTAAGGGAGAGTGGTTACATGGTGAAAGAGAGAGCCCATAAATATATCCACTTATAAATGGGACATAGCATACGGCAGAAATCAGCATTTATAGAGCGACCTAGTGATTAAAGAAATGGTGCTAGGTCAACTGGTTACCCAGATAGAAGAGGTCAAATGAGATCCCTACCTCACACCGAACATCAACATAAATTTCAGATGATTTAAAGCTGTACATGAGAAAGAACAAAATTTTTATTTTTTTTATTTTCATTTTTTTAAATTTATTTATTTATTTTTGAGAGACAGAGAGAGTTCAAGTGAGCAGGGAAGAGGTGCAAAGAGAGAGGGAGAGAGAGAATCTTAAACAAGCTCCGTGCTCAGCAGGATGCGAGGTTTAATTCCATGATCCTGGCATCACGACCTCAGCTAAAATCAAGAGTGGAGCACCCAACCAAGTGAGCCACCCAGGTGCCCAGAATTTGAACTTTTTAGAAGAGAATACTTGTTCATTACGTTGGGGTAAAGGCTTTCAGGACGATATGCAAAAGCTCAAATCATAAAATAAAGGATTAGTAGCTAAGACTTAACACACATGTGTTGAACTATACTATGCATCAAGCACTATCCCCTCCACATTGCCACCAGGGCCACCCCATCCGACCACATCGTGCTCCTGACTCAAGCCTCTGCTGGCCTTCCAGTGCCTCCTGAGCCCCGTGGCCCCCAGGTCACCCCCTGTCACGCAGGGCCCAACACTTCAGCAAAGGTTCCCACCACTCCCCTGAATGCATCACATTGCATGTGGCCCCATTGCCTTTTGACATTGGGTAGACATGACATCCACTCACATGCCTCTGAGCCTTTATACATGCTCTTCCTTCTGCCTGGAGGGCATTCTCCTTTCACTACCTGGACAACTATGTATCCGTCAACACGCAGGTCAAGTCTCATGTCCCCATCGAAGCATTCTTAGCTTGCCGAGAGACCGTTCGTTGCCCATATGACAACACTGTCACCAGCACTTACCTCCTTCCACACTCAGTCCTGGCTTCTGCTTCCACTCTCAGGGAGGTCCCTGAGGGGGGCTGCATAACATCATAGTCGGGGGTGTTGGCTCTGGAGACAGACAGTCCTGGAAAGGAATCCTGGATCTGCCATTTACTTGCTGCATGACCCCCCGTCTTCAACATTCTGAATCTTGGTTCTGTGGAATGGGGCAGTGAGACCTACCTCTCAGGGTCGTTGCAAAGACTGAATGAAACGAGGTATATGAGGTACTCGTGCCTTGGGCTGGGCTGATCCAAAGGCAGACTCTAGGGGTGCCTGGGTGGCTCAGTCGGTTGGGCGTCTGACCTCGGCTCAGGTCATGATCTCACGGTTCGTGGGTTCCAGCCCCGCGTCGGGCTCTGTGTTGACAGCTCGGAGCCTGGACCCCAGTTCAGACTCTGTGTCTCTCTCTCTCTATCTGTCCCTCCCTCATTTGCTCTCTCTCTCTCGCTCTCTCTCTCAAAAAAAAAAAAAGATTAAAAAGAAAATTTCAAAGGCAGACTCTAACACTGGGGTGTGAGTTGCGGGCCATCCATTTGAGCCAGGGCCCCAGGGAGCTCCTGCAGGGGATTGGGGAAGTGAGAGGGCGGGAAGTGCCAGGAGTGTGACCTCGAGTAAGTTACTGCTGTGGGAAGGGGACAGGCAGAGCCCTCGGGTCCATCCAGCTGACCCTCCAGATCATTCCAGATCATTCCAGATTTATTCCCCAGCTCCTGCCAGTCCTTGGCTGAGCACCCCTTCCTGGCAAATGCCAACTCTTGGGCACTCTGGCTTGGCCCACACCTGTGGCCAGGGAGAGCTGTCAGGTGGGGGTTGCAGGTGCCACGGCTGGAACGTGCCCAGCTGGCCTGTGTGGAGACAGGCGAGTGTGAGTGGGTGGGCGGGGCACAGACGGCGTCGGCCACAGCCACACACACACACTGTGTGCTCAGGAGCCATGAGTTGCCCACCGGTTTTCTCCTGTGACTCCCACAGCAGTCCTGGGAAGGGCATTCTGCCCACTTTACAGGTGAGGAGACTGAGGCCTAGAGGAGTTACCCAGGAAGGCATTTGTTGAATAAACGAATCAGTGAATAAACAGCCCTCTCTTGAGTCTTGAACTGAGTCAGTCAATAAGGACCAGAACCAACAGCCCCTGATTCCCACCTGAGGTTTTGTTTTCCCTTTTACGTCCAGTCGCCTCCCCACAGGGCCTTGGCTCCCTCGAAACTCTCCCCCCCCCCCCCCCCCCCCGCCTCAAGCAGTGGCTGAGCAGGTGGGGGCCTATCTCTAGGCTCAGACCGCTTGGCCCTGTGGGGAGGTGGCTGGGCATAAAAAGGAAAACAAGGGCCTCAAGTAGGAATCAGGGCCTCTTGGATCCTGGTCTTTATCGTCTGACTTAGTTTGAGACTCTAGAGAGGCTTGTTTGTTTGCTGATTAGTTTATTAGGCCTAGATAATTTCTCTAGACCTCAGTCTCCTCATCTGTAAAGTGGGCAGAATGCCCTTTCCGGGACTGCTGGGGGAGTCACAGGAGAAAACCTGCAGGCAACTCATGGTTCCTGAGCACACAGCGTGAGTGCGGCTGTGGCCTATGCTGTCCGGGCCCTGCCCGCCCCCTCACACGTGGCTGACGCTCAGTGGTTAGGACACCTGATGCTTTGTCTTGGCCTGGCTCTGAGGTCATAGTTGGGCCCGATGCAGCTTAGCTGGCAGTCTTTATTGCAAAGACATACACCCCCAACTCTGGCCATGACTGAGGTCTGACCTTGGCCTGGCCCATCTGGCCTTTGACCCTAATGACAGGCAGCGTCCTGATTTGAATACAGGCTGGTTGCTCTTCCTGGTCGCAGACCAGACTGACCCCTGAACCAAATCGTACACAGGCTCTTGACTTGGCCACAGACTGACTTTTGATCCCAGCCACAGACTGACCCCAGATCCAGCCACAAACCTTAGACTAAGGCTGACCTCTGACCCCAACCACAGACTGACCTCTGGTTCCTGGGCAGTGGCTGGTCAGGCTAAGATTAGTCACCGGTGTTCCTCCGCCAGCCTGCCTGGCAGTGGGTTGAGGTACAAGTCCCTCTAAGGAGGAGAACCCCTTTACTCTAATGGGGGCTCTCATAGGTGAATTTGGCCATGAGCTTTCTGGGCCTCAGTTTCTCCATCTGCCCCGTCTCTTCCCTACCAGACACGGAAAGGGCCTAACCTGGAGGATCAATGAAATGGGGGCACTGAGAAGAATCAATGAGACAGTTGCCTCAGAGCCTTTGCACTCTCTCTTCCCTCTGCCTGGAACACTCTTCCCTCAGACACCATGTGGCTCACTTCCTTCTCCTTCAGTTTACTGCTCGACATTATCTCAGGGGAACCTTCTCTGACCACACCATTTAAAACCCCCCACCCACCAAAAAAAAACTTCTCTCCATCCCTCTTTCCTACTTTTTCTCCAAAACTCATCACCACTTGGCACACTAGTATGTGAATTACTTATTTGGCTCATGATCTATCTCCTTTGTCCAGAATACAAGTTTCAGGAAGGCAGGAAACTCCGTTTTGTTCACTGTTGTGACCCCCCACACCTAAAACATAGGAGCAAAGGAGACGCTTGATGAACATTTGCTAAGCGGGCGAGCAACTAAAGGACCCTATGGGAAGTACTTAAACCACCACACGCAGCACCGAAGACCGACTAGATGGTATTTGCTGCGTGGGGGCTGTCATCATCATCAGTGGGTGATGTCACCGTAAGGAGCTGGCTTGGCCTTCGACACGGTGCAGCCCCCTTCCCCACAGCCTTCCGGGACCAAGCTGACCACACTCGCTCAGAGCTGCAGCAGTGATCACACGGGGCAGTTGAACAAGCCCAGACCCGGAATCTGCTAGATTGGGGTTCAATTCCCAGCTCCTTCATTTCCTAACTATGTGACTTTGAGCAAAATGATGACTCATTTCTGAGCCTCAGCTTCCTAACAGCCAATGGGGAAAGTCTGAGTAGCTGCCTCACAGAATGACGTGAGCCTGAGAGATATGGGGCATCCACAGTGCTGAACAAGGTACAGATGGACAGGGCGGCCACCGGCTGTGGTCCTTGGGGCCCAGGCACACCGGCTCTCTGTCCCGTTCCAGGGGCCATCCTGCCTCATCCATTGGACTGCATGTCCTGGGAGGGACTGGAACCTGATCCTCTTGGTTCTTTGTCTTTCCAACAGCCAGAGGCCAAACTGGGGCTGGTAAGGAAGCAATGCATCCCATTGGCTGATACGTTGACAAAATCTTGACTGTGGTTCCGGGTACCTGCCGGTTATAGCCGCCAGGGGGCAACCTGGCTATGTGCACAAAGGGTAACTTGTAACACCTGCCATTTCAGGGCCCACCTTGTCCTGACAGACAAGGGGCGGTCTGGTCCATATTCTAACCTTTCAGCTATTTGTACCACTCTGGTGAGGAAAGAGCCCAGGAGACCTGGATGCCATGCCTGGCCCTGCTACTCACTTGTGTGACCTTGGGCAAGAACCTCCCCACCTCTGGATCTCCAACCCTTTAGTTGTCAGATTAAGAACACCAGTCATGCTACCCTATCATGGTGGGAGCCCGGGCTTATTTCAGGTTGTTTTTAGTCGATAACTGTTCATGCCTGCCACAAAGTATTTCCTCCTTTTTCTCCTAATTCCTTCTTCCTGGCTGCTAGAGGAGGTCTCACCTTATTATACGTGCTGCCCCCTGTTGGCTGGAAGAAGAACTATGACTTCAGTTGGATTGTCCTCAAGTGTGGCTCAGGCCAGTGTCATCCGCTGATTCATTTACTCAGCCAACATTTATTGAGCTCCTTCTGTGTACCAGGCCCCGTGCTAGGCCCTGAGAACACAGCAGTGGAAATGATACAGCCCATGCCTTCCAAGAGCTCACAATCATTTGCAGGGGTTGTACCTCTGGGGTTCCCCTGGGGCTCCTCCAAACTCCTCCAATCCGACCGCGTAGTGCAATGGGTTCCAATCTTTGCCTACCCATTTACTAGGCTACGGGTTCTAATCTTGACCCAGCCACTTACTAAGTGTGTGACCTTGGACAAGTTATTTGACTGCTGTGCTTTTGTTTCGCCAACTATCAGATGGGGAGAATAACATGGCCTGTCTCCGAGGTGCTGCAAGGGCTAAATTAGTTCGTTGTCTCCAAAGCACTTAGAACCGTGTTCCATCGGTGCTGGAGAGGTGTCAGCTAAAATAATAACAAATGCACATTTGCAGAAAGATGGAAGGGACAACGCATACGTTTTCCCAATCTCCATTGGGTAAGGGCTTACACGTCTTATGGATCTTTAAGGGGATCTTCTATGAGGGTCAGGTCAGTTGAGCTCACTTTCAGTTCAGAAGACCCTGCCCACCTTAGAAGCAGAGGCTGGTTTTCATCCCACCCTTGGGCCAGCCCCACAGGGTTCCAGATGAGACCCGAGCTGGGCCTCCCAGCTTCTACTTTGGTGGTGACAGACTGGTCCGGCCTGTAAGTAAGGCAGATCCCATGATACTGGCAGTGCTGGTGTTGGTCATGGTCATGGTAAGAGCTCTGGGGATTGGTGCAGGGATCTAACCTAACCTTCCACTTCCCTGGATAAAGCCCAATCTCCCCCAGCCCCAGACACCCTCAAAGTCCTCGGACAGGGAGGATGGGATGGAGATTTCCTTTGAACTTCCCAGGGCCTATTTTTAAGCCAAAAAAAAAAAAACAAAGTAGGTCATAATTGGAGCACCAGCTACCCCACTTCGTCCTGCCTGTAAGGGCTGTGAGTCACTTCATCGCTCTGTGCCTCAGTTTCTTCATTTGCAAAATGGGAACATGGGGGAAGCACACTGATCCTGAACTTGTAAGTTTTGCTTTGAAAATGTAATGAGATCTGGACACCTCCCTCAGGAAGGGTAGACGCTCACACACACAGTCACACATACGCACAACCGCACAGGCACACAACTACACACATCACACATAACCACAAGCCGGTATGCGGCCTGGGGGTTTCCAGCTCTCCTTCAGACCCGCGGACCCCAGCTCTGCCCCCTGGATGGGCTAATCTCCAACTCCTCTGCCAGCGCCACCAGCCAGGGACTCCCTGCACTGAGGCCCCCTCTCCTGAAGCCCAAGGCCTGGGCAGCCTGGGCCAGGTGACATCAGGGAGGTCTGGTGTGGAGGGGGCTGGTCCTGCCTCTTCACTCCTCCAACCCGCACCACCAAGGCTGTTTGGGCTCCAGGGTCCTGGGAGGGCCCTGGGAGCCTGCAGGAAAGGTGGCATCGGTGGGTGAAATAAGCTATGGGCTGGGTGGCGGTGATGATAAGCATCTCTGGCTACTGACGTGGGTAAGGTGACTTCTTCGCATCCAGCCCCTCCAGCAGCACAGCCTCCAGTGACTCGGTGGAATCAAGGAAAAGAGAGTTGTCACCTCTCACCCAAGAGGCTGGAGAAAAGCAGGAGAAGCCCTACCTCCCTCCCTGTACGTGGAGTCTCGGGTACGGGGGGGCAGCAAAGAGCAGGCCCCATGAGGTCTGTATTCCAGTCCGGCTCCACGGTCAAGCACATGACAGTTTACAAGGCACCCCCACATGCATCATTTTAGGTGAGCCCCACAAGAACCCTGGGAGATAAGGCTTGGTCTCCCGTGGCAGAAAAAGCCTCAGAAAGGCTGCTTGCCTCGACCAAGATCCCGCTGCAGACAAGACTCCCAATCCAGTGCTCTCCCCCGAATCTCAAATGCCGCTGCTACGTGAGATCCCTTGTGATTGCTCATGTGAGCGATCTCCTTCCCTCTCGGGCCGCGGTCTCCTCATCCATAAGAAGACATCGGACCAGAGGAGCCCTTGGGGACTTTCCAGCTCTGACCTTTCAGGACTCAATTTTCATGATCTCTCTGAGGTAGCAGGTGGGAGATTATCACCCCGCATGGCAGATGGGGAACAGGTCCAGACAGGGAAGGAACTTGGCAAGGGCCTCAGTCCAAGGAAGTGGCAGAGCTGGGATGAGAACCCAGGTCTGCAGACCCCCAGCCACAAAGCCGGGGGCCCCAGCCAGAGCTGGGTTTCTAAGAATAAAGCACTGCTCCCAGAGCAGACCGGAGAAAGGGACTTTCGGGCCCAGCTGTTTCCCAGTGTGAGCTCAGGCGGGGCCCGGCTTAGCGTGGGGGGCGGGAAGGGGCCGACCACTTCCTGCTCGGGCTGGCGCGGTCCCCGTGAGGTGGTCATCAGAAGTCGACCACTTCCCGGTCTGGGCCGCCTTCCCCTTTCTGAGCCTGGGAGGTGGCTGAGTGAAGCGTCCCTTGCGTGCTGTGGCCTGGACAGCGTCTGGCCTCTTTTCATTGCCCCCATTCACTGTGTCCCTCTCCACAGCCACCAACTGTCGGAAGCCGCTCGGGGCTGGCTGCCTGCTCGGTCCCCTGACCGCAGCTGAGCGCCTCCTGGCCAGCGGGCCTGCTCATCCCAGAGGCTCCCGGGAGCTTCTCCTTCCTGGCCCTGCTGTGTGCCGGGCACTTGCGGGTGTCTGTCCACGGAGGGCCTGTAATGAGAAGTTATCATTCCCACTGAGGCTCAGAGAGGTCGCCGTTGGCCCAGGGTCACACAGTCAGCAAGTGGCAGAACCAAAATTGGAACTCGGATCTATCTGACCCCCAAATCTGCATCCTTTGTACGTTCGCTGTCCCCCGTGTCCCCCCCCCACCCCCCCCACCCCAGGGGGAGTCTGAGCCAGAGGAGGCTTGGATGTGAGAGACACTGGAAGGATCCCACCAGACGCCGAGCTCAGCGAAGGCGGCAATCACATCTGTCTCTCCTCCCCGTTATATCCCAGCACCCAGGCCAGTGTCTGCTCCGAGCAGGTACTCGGGACACTTACAAAAAGATTCGAGGCAACCTAACCACTCCCATCGTAAGCCCTGGGCTTGGGGACACAGACCTGGGGGAATCACGGCCGTACCCCGAGAGCAGCGATCATCATCCATGGATGTGCACAGTGCGTGAATTTTTTTAATGAGCAGAGAAGCCAGGGGCTCACGGGGTCTCAGAGTGTTAAAGGGGCCGCAGAACATAAGGAATAAAGAACGTGGAGTCGGACGACAGGACTGGGTTCAGATCCTAGCTCTGCCAAGCCTAGGGTGGTCTTGGGGAAATGACTTCATGTACCTTGGTTCCCTTATTTATAAAATGGGGACAAAACACCACAGACTGCCTTAACTGGCCTCCAGCCAACGGATTCTCTAGATTTAGAAACGTTCTCCATTCCTTTGAAAGGCCGATTCGTGGATGCCACGGCGTTCTGAACGTTCCAGGCTGGGCACCATCAAGGTGCTCGTGCGGGCTCGGGGAGGTCTTTCCCCAAACCTGGAGCTGCCAGCTGGGATTGCTAAACCGTCGAGCAGGCCTTGAATGAGAGCCGGACAGAGAATTCTTGTCTCTGGAAACTGAGAAAAAAGCCTTGGAAAGATCCAATAAAGGAGAGTTGTCCAAAAAAGAAAAAAAAAAAAAAAAAACGTGCTGCTGAATTAAGTGTGGGCAAGACAAACTTCAAAAGACTGGGAATACAATTGTTAAAATCCACCAAAACCTTTGGTTGAATTAGGTGGAAATTAAAACTGGGGAGAAGTTATTAAAAATCCAGAAATCTTCTGCTTCTGGATCGCTTCACAAGCATCTCTAAGGTCTCCCCTGGCTTTAAAGAAACCCAGATGGGAACCGTGGCTGCTGCTGTACAGGTTTGTTTTATGCAAGAAAAACAAGGTAGGACTTTGGCCAGAGGCCTCAGTCTCAAAGAGGTTTGGCCCTGCATCAAAAGATCGTCTAATAAATGTACACGCACACATGTTACGTTCAATAAATGCTTATTTTATGTATCATAAGATATCCTGCTTTAAATATTTTTTCTATTAGCCAACCACTGGCTTTGCTCTCATTGGGTGCGAGATTTCTTCTATTAATAGTATTTACCTCACAGGGCGGATGTAAGGACTGAACAAGGTAACGTATGCAAAGCATTTGGCCCAGTGCCTGGTACACGGCAAATATTCAGCCAAGTATTGGCTATTAGAATTATATTCCAATCCAGGGCCCCACTTGGCAGATGAGAAAACTAAGGCTTAGCAGATGAGTAACGGGCACGGGACCACGGAGTAAGTGGGTTGCAGATCAAGGCCTAGAAATGGAATCTTCGGATCTGAATCTGATTCCTGCATTCTGGAAGGCCTTTCTTTCCCTGGTCCCGAATTTTAGAGGGCTAACACTTCCCGGAAGGGCACTGGAATGCAGGCGGGGTGGGAAGATGGCTCACAGTGCGTGGGGCCTTCAGTACCCCTGAAGAGCTCAGCCCCCACCCTGGCCTCCCACCCCCTAGGGGCTGGTACATGACTTCTCCCTCCAGTGAAATTTGCGTAAAACACTAAGTTTATCATCTCAGTGGCCCCTCTGTGTTCACAGATCCCGTGTATTTTTATCTCAAAGAGTTTCATTCATGTCTTTAATGATTTGTTTCCATGTCTGTCTCCTCCAGCAGACTGGGACCCCCCCACCCCCACCCCCACCCCCCGCCGGGGAGCGGGCACTGGGTCTGATTCATCTCCTACCCCAGGGCCCAGCCCCGCGCCTGGCACCGAGTGGGCGCTTCACAAATGTTTGTTGGACAACTGAGCCACGGAACAAGTGTGAATACTGGGGAGCCCTGGATTTCTCGCTATCTCCACACTCGACTTCCTGGCTGGGGCTGTAGCGGAGAGAGGTCTGGAACACTCAGCCTGGCCTGGTGCCCAGCCCCCTCCTGTTCCTTTTCCTCCTTCTTTATCCCTCCATTCCTCCGCCCTCCAGCCCCTTCTTCCGAGGGAGGCCGAGAGACGTAGGTGGGGCAGGGCAGGGCAGGGCAGGCTCTGGGAAACCCGGCCCTGGGGTGAAGCTCCCCTCTCCAGGGATAGATGGGGTGTGGTTTGGGGCCTTGTCTCCCCTGAGTCACCTGCGTGGTGCGGTGGGGCTGACTCAGAAGGAGAGCAAGGAGGAGAACTTTGTTGGTCCTCAGATCCCAAACCCAGCCTGGGCAGGGCTCGGGGAGGCGGGGGGGCAGGGCGGGGAGGGGAGATAGCCATCACAAGGAAGGTGTTTGGACCACACATAAGGAGCAGTGACGCAGAGCTCAGATCTCCCGGAGTAGCCGAGCCCCGCACTTTCTGTGTAGCTGCACTGAGCCTTGGGAGAGGCAGCCGGGTGTGGTCGAGGGTGGAGGTCCCACCTTCTCCCCTCCCCGAGCCTCAGATTCTGCACCTTAAGCAAAGGGTTTAGACCCAATTCCCCTCCAGCCAGTTCCCAACCTGAGTGCCAGGGCTTGGCCCAAAGGCCACTGGGGCTCAGAAGCAGAGACCCAGGAGTAAGAGTTGCCGTTGCGTGACGCCTCCTTCCTACGTGTCAGGGACTGGAAGATCCTCTGTATGCATGGGCTCATGTAGTCCTCCTGACAGCCCTCTCGAGCCCTGTTTTGCCGATGAGGAAACTGAGGCTCAAAGGGCCAACGGCTTGTTCCAGGTTGTCCTCTGAGTTAAAGGGGGAGCTGGGCCCCTCAGGCCTGCCTGACCCCACAGTCGCCATCCTTGACCACAAGCCCCCAAAGCTACTCGGTCTACCCCACCTACCTGTGCCCCAAGATGCTCAAAGTGGTGTCTTCTGGCCCCGAGAGAGAACGTCGGAGGCTTCCAGGGCCACTGGTCCTTGTCCTCTCTTGTGTCTGGAGCCCAATGACCACTCCCCTCACTGGGAGACCTGTCCTGCCAACAACAGCCATGTTGGGCCACCCATCCCCGAAACCCCCTGAGCTCCGGCTTGGGTGGAGGTCTCTGGGGTGAGCATCTGATTTCCCTTTTATTGTTTTTTCCCCTCCTTCCTTCCTTCCTTCCCTCTTTCTTTCTTTCTTTCTTTCTTCCCTCCCTCCTTTCTTCCTTTCTTTCCTTCTCTTTCTTTCTTTCTTCCCTCCATCCTTTCTTTCTTCCTTTCTTTCTTTCTTCCCTCCTTTCTTTCTTCCTTTCTTTCTTCCTTTCTTTCTTTCTTTCTTTCTTTCTTTCTTCCCTCCCTTTCTTTCTTTCTTTCTTTCTTTCTTTTCAAGTATCCATTTTGTGCACATTTAGCCACAGTTTTGTTTTTATGAAAATAGGATCATCTGTCAACAGACAATTTCCTGAGCAGGGGCCGAGCGTGGTCCTCCTGGTCCACAGGCTCCTCTTCCTGGCTTATCACCAGGTGCTGCCAGGCCATGCTGTGTTCCTGGGGCACTGCAGGTGTGGAATCAGGTGGGCACCAGGAACACGGGACTTTGTGGCCTAGCCACTCAGAAATTGAGCTTCGGAGGGGGCAGATCTGAGTTACTGGCTGTGTGGCCATAGTGTGTCCCTTGACAGCTCTGAGCCTTGGCTCTCCCGTCTGTTAAGTGAGAATCACACCTGTCATGGGACAGGTTTGAGAAGTAAATGGGCAAATGCACGGAAAGTGTTTGGCACAGCCAGCGTTCCACGCATGTTCTGCTGTGCTCTCTGTAAGTGGCGGGGGCCTCCGTGCCGAGGGCGTTTCTCTTCCTGGTGTCCTCAAGTTGTGAAGCCGGATCCAGGTCATGGGAGACACCTGATGACCGTTCAGTGATTAAAATCTTGCCAGTTTGGCTTGAGGTTAGGGCCTGGAAAACCTTTTACCACCCTGTGGTGTTTCCAGAAAACACAGAATCTGGCCCCAGTCACCTTCCTTCCCACAGGTTGCAAGTGTGGGTGTGATTCTCAACCGAAAAACCAAAGCCGACTTCACAGCTGAAGACCACCAGCCAGTCTCCCTCTTGGTGACAACCGCGACCCTCTGAGTTCCACCCCGGCTCCCCCACCCCCCGGCCTGATGGAGGAGGAACAGGAGAGTCGAGGAGAGGGGGCAGAGCAGGGACATCGACGGGGCAGGCTCAGCTGGGTGACATGCCAGGATTCAGGTGGGCTCATGGGTGCCAGCAGCCAGTAGGTGCTCAATAAATGCTTGCTGCCTGAACAAATGAACGAACAAGCAAACAAGCCAGCTGAGGGAGCGGGTACAGGGAAGAATCTCGGTGGGGGTGGGGGGTGGGGGTGGGGAACAAAACCTTAATTTTCTCTGTCTAAATTTCAAACCCCAGTACTCAACATAGAGCCGAGGGATACCTCAAGGACTCAGCAGATAGGTGAGGATGCAAACCCTCCCGGCCAGTGGGTCCTCTGCAACCCTGCCTTGAACTCTCACTGCCCCGTTCCCCACACCTGCTTAAGTTTCCAGCGCACTCCTGGATGTACTTGACCCCAGGGGATGGCTGGCGGCTCCATGGGCTGAGAGCCGCTGTGCGGTCTGGGGCAAGTGGCCTGTCCTCCAACCGGCCTCCCCGGCCCCCTGCCCCACGAGGGGGCACAGCCCTGTGGGCTGGAGGGCAGAGAGGGCAGCGCGAGTCTCCCAGATCGGGGGCAGGCGGGCACTCCAGAGAGAAGCAGTAGACGGTCACTTGATCTCAGGAAGCAGGGTCACAGCATTAATCAGGAAAAGCAGAGCGAGATGGACAGAAATAATAAGATGATAGTCACTTCCATTGCTGAGCACAGTGAGTGAGGCACGTGGCTCAAATGCTGTCCTTTCATCTTCACAATGACCCCCCTTGCGTAGCAGGCGCTAAAGACCCTGGAATTTGGAGTCAGACAGTCGGGGTTCAGATCCCGGTCCACCAAGATTTGTTCCCTCGTCTCCTACAAGGGGTAATAAGATCCCCTACCCTACTGGCGGCTGGGGTTGTCTGTGAGGGACGGCTTGGAAAAGTGGCAGAGAGATAGGGCCTAAATCACGTGATTATCAGTGTCACGGGTGCAGAGATGGGGGCTCAGAGAGGCCACTTGTCCAAGGCCACACAGCAAGTACCTGGCAGAGCCAGGATTTGATCTCAGATCTCTGTGGCCCAAAGCCCCACGCCTTCCCAACACCTACTGCCTCAGTCTCCCTTGTGTCTCTTCTATTTGCTAAGAGAGTCAAGTATTCAGAGCCACGGATGCCCTGACAGGAAGAGCCGTGAGGCAACATTCGTTTTAGATGAGCGGAGAGGAGAGGAACTTGCTGGAAGTCACACAGTGAATCTGTAGCCCGGCCAGGATTAGACTCTCATGCCAATGCCCCCCCCCCCCAACTCATGTCCCTGTGAGCCTGATGGTGGGGTCACCCCTTTTCCAGTCCCCTGCCTGACCCTCACCTCCCCTTGGGTCCAGGAAGTGATGACCATGGTCTATTCCAAACTGCGAGGGAAATTTTTTGACTGGGCCAGACTAGAATCCGGCCAGGGGCTCCAGGTCAGACGTTCCCAGGCTTATGCAAAAGGGCAGAGGGTGTGTAAGTGGGGTGGGGAGGGGGCCTTTCATTCCCACAACTGTCTGCCTTTGGGATTTCCCTGGGGCTGGGGGTGCTCTGAACCTGATGGGCTTCCGAGCTGTGGATGGAGACTCCCAGCCTCGCCTGCATGGACCACCCTGGGGTCATGCACCAGCCGGGCCTTGGGTCAGCCCAGCTGTCCGATCAGAGCCAGGTTCTGGGTCGGGGACAGCAGATAGATCTCCCCTACCAGCCCTGCCCAAACTCACTATGTGACCTTGGATGGGTGTCTCACCCCGACTGGCCCCCAGCTCCCCAGTGCCTCAGAGTCCTTTGCAAACTCCCCTTCTGGGATCCCCAGGGCACTTTCTCTGGAGCATTTCTGCCCTTAAAGAACGCAGCCCCCTGAACCCAGTGCCCAAGAGGAGAGGAGCTGAGGTCAGTCATGGTGTTTTAGCCAAGCAGGTGCCTCTGGCTTCTTGTCTGTCCGGGGGCTGCTGTGAGGCTGTAAGCTCAGGGAGGATAAGTTCGGACTCTGCAAACGTAAAGGGACAACTGTGGACGCGTCCTCCTTAGGCTGATCTCAGAAGGCAGCTGCTGGCCTCGCTAAGGCCTGGCGGAGCTTTGGCGCTCAGCTCCGGCCCGGCCTCTCCAGGGCTTTCCAGGAAGCTGTTCAGGTAACAGAAGAGGGGGGCAGCACCTGGGACCCTAGGGCTGGCAAGGCTGAACCCTAAGGCAAGGGTGGGGTTGCAGCAAAGGAGTCCGACCTGGCTGGGCACATATCTGAGCAGGCCCCAGATGCACTAGAGCTAATTTCTGGAGCTCTTGATAAATCTTTAGTTTTAGAGGTAGTGGTGATGGTGGTCGGGGGCGGGGAACCAGGCCAGAGAATCACAAGTTAAGATACCTCGATTCTAGTCCCTGTTCAGACATGGTCTCCTGGGGGGAGCGGGGGGCGGGGGCTCAGACAAGTCCTTTGCCCTTGCTGGCCTCAGCCTTCCCTTCTGTGCAGTGGGGAGACACCTTCGATTTCGAGGCCGGCACAGGGAGTCGGAAATGGACAGGGCAGGGACCTGGGTTTTCGGTGAACCTGTGGCTTTCCACATGAGGTAGGCAGCTGCGGCCCCGGAGAAGACTGCTCTTCCTGTGTCTGAGCGTTTCAGCAAGCAGGGACGCCGGGGTGGGGGTGGGGGGCTCAGCTGCACAGCCTTCTGTCCATCCCCACGTGCCTGAGCCCCCAGGACTCGTCTCTACCCCCTGTCGAGTGAAGTTCCCCTCCCCCGCCCTCCCGAGTCGCTGTGTGACCTTGGCCACGTAGCTTCCACATCTCTGGCCTCCATATGGGGTAATGGAGCTGCAAAGGTCTCATCCCTCCTATTCTCGAGCCACCAGCTGGGAGAGTGCTCGGGACGGTGAGGCCAAGCGTCTAGTGTTACAGACAGAGACCGAGGCCCTGAGAGACGAGGGGCCCGCTCAGGCCAGCTATCTCCACTCCCCGTGCCCTGTTTCTCTTTGCAACTACTCACTGTGCTGCGCCCTTCCTCCCCCTTCTTCCAAGAGCATCCGAGGGATGGGGAAGATCTCACCCAAGTGACAAGCCTGTGGCTGGGGCTTCAGGTTCCGGGATCCTCGGCTTTCCAGTCTGCCGGCTTCCCAAGGCCCTGAGCTCTCATCTGTGCTCGGGGCAAGGGGAGGACCAGAGGGAGGAGGCGGTGACGCCAATGCCCAAGCCGGCCCTGCGCTCCCCACCCCCCCTCCCCATCCCCCACCCTGTCCAGTAGCCCGGGCTTCTCCCCTGCCACCCCCAGCTCCCCGGCCGCGGTTTCCCCTCATGTCCACGGTCCTCCTGCCTCCATGGGCCCGCACTGACTCTTGCAAGGCCTGCAAGGCAGCCAGAGCCCCGGGAAGGAGGGAACAGAGGTGGCCAAAGCCCCAGCATCCGCACGCAACATAGAGCATTTGGTGTCAAAGGGGGAACATTTGCTTCTGTGGTCAGTTGGGCTACTCTTGCTGGTGTGGCCGCTCTGGGCCTCTGCACGGTCCCTACCTGGTGGGTTGCTGGTGCAGTGACACCCACTGGTGGTTGCTGTGGCTACGGCCCCTTCCGTGGACAGAAAGGCGGCCCCTTGGCTGACACAGCTGCTCCCGTGGTCAGATGGGCTGTGCCCCCCCACCGCCGGCCCCCCACTGGCGTGGGTTCTACGCAGCCTCTGCTCCCCTGGTCCACGTCTGAGGCCCCAACTTTCTGCGTTCATGGCAGTTCTCCACGCACCCACCAGAGATCAGCAGACAGTAGCGGCTGCTCCTTCAGCCAGGGCAGCCCAGCCTCCCTCTTGGCTCCATCACTCAGGGCGCCCGGCTCCCCTCACACCCTGGAGACCCAAGACCCTGCGCTCGCCTCTTCCCTGGAACGTCTCTCGGACCCCAACCCCACCTCTGATGTGCACCATTTGCCCTGACCCTGGTGACCTCTGGACCTCCAGGACAGAACTGAGTGCTCCTTCCTCACGGGACCGCAGTGGCTTCCCACGGTGGCAGGGAGTGGTGGGGGCACAGGACACTGTCCCTCCCTCTTACCTCCACGATGCTCCAGGGCCATAAGCAAATGGCCTGGGAGGCCCAGATCCACGGAGGGGTGGCCACCGGCTGTCCTGAGAAATTGGGTCTCCTGCAAAACCCCCCTGGGACCCTCTTGTCTCCCCCCAAACCTTATGGAGTGGCAGGTCTAAGGGACTGCTTTCCCCAGAGGTTACCAAAGGGGTTTCTGTATTACGAGAGAAAAGACAAGTCCCTGGAAAACTTTCCTGGTGAATGCCCCTCTATGCCCCGCCCCGCCACTGGACACCTTGGTGGCACTTATTCAGTCCACAACCTTGAGAACCCATCGTGTGCTAGGAACTGTGCTCGCCCTGGGGATGTAGCAATGGGAGTCCAGACTCACCCCTACACGAGGGCTGCTCGCAGTCTGGGGAGGGACCCGGGCAGAAAATTGCACTGATCTTGATTCAATGGCAGTTACGATAAGCAGGCAGGGAGGTGTCGTGTGCCACTAACAGGCAATCCTGGAAGGTTCCAGGAGGAAGTGACCTTCCAGCTGAGGTCTCAAGCTGGAGGAGAATACGGTCAGGCAAGTAGAATGGGTTCAGCCTCCAAGCAGAGGGAACAGCACGGACAAGGCTCTGGGCAGAAGGGCTCTTCGTGGTTCTTAGAATCTAGACCTTTATCAGCTACCACGTGCCACGCTCCTGGGAGAGGCTGGCGCGGGGGTTAATGGCTCGTGCTCTGGGGTCTCATCACCTGGGTTTGCATCTCACTTTGCCCTTACTGGGTATGAGATAATGCGTAAGTTACTTGACTCCCTGTGCCTCAGTTTGCTCATCTGTTAAATGGGAGTGCTACCAGTAAGCACTTCCCAGAAGTAAATGGGATCATTCATACAAAGGGCTTGGCGCAAAATAAACGCCCAGGAAATGCTGGCAACTCTCACTGGTGATCTGCCACACCCACTGAGCACCTACTGTGTGTCAGGTACTGTGCTACGCGTTCTGCAGTTAACCTTCGTGCAGGTCTGTAAGTTTGGCCTCACCGCCCCACTTCACAGATGAGAAGACTGAGGGCAGAGGACTGAGTCGCTCAGGTGGAGATTGGCTGAGGTTTTGGAGGAACCAGGGGCACCTTCTCGGAGGAAGCAGTGGCTGCGATGAGTTTCGAAGACAGGCGCCCTCCCAGCCAGGCAGGCCCTGACCCCGGCCCGACGTGTCAGCCCCTGGCCTCCCTGGGTCCGCTGATGGGACCCAAGGGCCGCTCCGGGCACTTCCAAGTTCTTCCAGGAGTCCCAGTGAGGGAAGGCCCCATCAGGCCAGGTTCTCAGACCACAGAGCCTCGAGCGAGCGTCAAGCAACAAAAAGGCTTTTCTCACTCTGGATGAGTCACCAGACCGAGAGAGAGAAGACGCCCTGTCCCTGTGCCGAAGAAGAAGAAACCACACATCTGAAGAAGTTTCCCACGGCCACCAGTTGCTTTAAATAGCTGCAGAGAGGTGGGGGGAGGGAGGGGGGCTGCTGGGGGGAGACAGGGCTCTCCCCACCAGGCCCTGGCTGGGGTCTGCACCCCACTGCATGCAGGACTCTGACCTGAAGGCCCCGGGAGGCCCCTGTTGAAGGGAACTCAGGCCTCACAGGCACCAGGGGGGCCCAGCAGAGGTCCTGAGCCTATGGGGGGCCGGAGGACAGAGGACAGACAGACAGACAGCTGAAGAGACATCCAGGCGGGTGTAGGGGTACAAGCCAAGGAAGGGGGAAGTTGACCTCAGTCTACACCCCGCTGCAGCCTCCAGGCCCCCAGCCAAGCTTCCTTGCAGGTCACCTGACTCCCCTCAGTGCTCCGGCTGCCCCCCCCCCCCCCCCCCCCCGCCTGCCTGGGTTCGTGACTGAGCCCTGGGCGGCGTTTCCGGAGGCAGGCCGGGGCCCAGGGCTGCTGACGCACTTGCTGCCCCCCAGGAGGGCCAGGTGAGAAGAGCAAGCCCCCATCCCCCTTTCCCGTAAATGAGCTCACCCACCCGGTCCTCTCAGGGATTCTAAGAAGCGGAGGACTGAGCACCTGCTCTTCGCCCACCATCTCGGCCTCCCCGTGGGGATGGGGGAGGGGACAGGGAGGGGGCGGTGGGGGGGGCCCTCGCTTCTCTCAATCTCAGCCCCCCCGGGGCCCAGGCTGGTGTTCAGGGACCGGCCAAGGTTACTCCCCTTAGGTGTGGAATAACACCCGCTACGTCCAGGCTGTGCCCAGTATAGCTCAGGGTGACTCGATGGCCTAGGCCCATTTTTCAGAGGGTAACCTGGGGAAATCCCAGAGATGCCTGGGAAATCAGTCCCATCCCAGGCTGGGACTAAGATCACTTCCCAGTGTTTAGGCAGCCTTTGGTAGCCAGGAGGGGCTCACCGTCAGCCCTTAGAAACTATCAGAGCGAAGGCCCAGAGAGGGCGGCAGCTTGCCCCCAAGGTCACGCAGCAGGCCGGTGGCAAAACAGCTGCACCTCTCTGCTGCACGACCTTGGCCAGCCCACTGGTGTCACTATCAGACATTTCTCGAGCACCTACTAGATCATTTGGGGGTTGACCCCGGATTAAATAAGACTAAACATTTTGATTAATAAGTCAGAAACATAACGACTAGCAGTCATCAGGGCCCTGGGCCGGGGGTTCTTGGTGCTGGCTCTCTAGGTTCTCTAGATCTCTGGGCTTTGGGGAAAAAGTGCGCATTGTAAGACTCCAGCCCTGAGACTACGCTTTAGTAGATTGGGATGGGGCCCAGGGAGGTGAGCTTTTTAAGATTCCTCCAGTTGATCGGGTGACTAAGAAACTCTGAGACAGGTTGTGAGTGGCTAGAGGGCAGGTATTGCCCCCACAAGAGGGTGATTGCCAAGAGGCCCCCAGAAATGACGCATCACTTACAAGGGGCCTGGATGAATGATGCCCCCGTACCTCCCGGCTGCAGGGAAAAAGGGATCAGGACTTGCGGGGCCAAATGTTTGTCCCCTCGTGCCCTGGCGCTCAAGGAGCGTGGCTCTCTCAGCCTGGCAGCGCTTGGTGGTGACTCTTCAGGTGACATGGGAAGCAATGCCATGCCACAGGCTGGGCCGGCTGGATTTTAGGGGCGGAGCCTGGAGCCCTTGGAGCTGGCTGGTCCCTGCTGAGGTCTGCCACTCAGCCCCGCACCATGTGCAGCTGGAACCAGGGTCACGGAGGTCTCCTAGACTGATTGATTGAGGGGTCTGGGGGCGGGGCGGGAGCCGGAAATGCTCCCCTCTGTCTCTGACCCTCCGGCTGAGGGAGCCCTTGGTCCTGCACGCAGTGCCCAGCTCTGCCCCCTCATAAGGCCACCTGTCCTCTCGGGGACTCCACGTCCTCTACTGCATGACCGGCAGGAGGACTTCTCCCAGTGGATGAGGACTTAGCGGAAGGACAGTGGCTAGGCCGGCGTCACAGGTGAGGTATGGTCACATCTCCGGGTGGGGTATGTCCCCAGGACTGCGTGGAGGTCGCTGCGGGTGGCAGAGAGCCCCGTCCCAAGCCCCCCGAGGGAGAGGCCGCTGCTTGTCAGCTCTGGGACCACCCCTCTAGGCACCCCCCCCCCCCATTTCCTCATCTGTCAGGCAGATACCCCCAACTCCCCAAGGTCATTGTGAGGATTAAAGGAATCAGATCACATGACCACGCGAAGAAAAAGAAGAATTTCAACAAGCATTATTGATTTTTTGTCTCACTAGAATGTAAGTTCCAGGGGTGGGGACCGTGTCTGTTCTGTATCCTGGCTCTTGGGAGGTGCCGTTTGTGTTTGTGGAGAGAATAAGGGGTGGGGGGTGGGGGGCAGGAGAGGCTCTCCTCTCGGAGCTGTGCCCTACGAGGCCTCCGTGGCTCTCGTTTTGCACGAGGGTGCGAGCACGCACGCACATGCGCGTGCACGTGTGTGCGTTTCCAGGCGCACGCAGCCCTGGACGTGGCTTGGACCCAGTGTGGAATGTGTTTCTGTGCCTCAGCCTGTCTGGGTCTGTATTTTGCATATGAGTCTAGTGTGTGTCCATTTGCATGTTTGTCTCAGTCTGTGTGCCTGGGCGCAGGGACCTGTGTGTATGAGTGTGCTCACCCAACAGGTGTCCAGGCCTTCTGTAGACATACGCCTGGGGCAGGTGGTTAACTCTTTGTGTGTGGGGGGGTGGGAGGGTGCCCCCTGCTCTCCTGACCTCGCCCTTCCCCAGGGGCTCCAAGCTATGGGCACACCTGGGGGTGCTAGACTATGCAAAGCAGAGGCCGGGCCTGGGGAAGCCCCTGGAGCGCGGTCCCTGGGGATTGGCCAGGACTCCTCCCAGCTCCCCGGGGTCCCTCCCCACCCCCGTACCCCTCCCCCCTCCACTCCCCGAAGTAGAGCCGCCTGCCCCCTTCAGAGGGCTGTGACCCTCCACCCCACTCCACAACCCTGTGCCTAGACTTCCCTGCCTCCCCCTCCCCGCCCCTCCCGCTCCCTAGCTTCTGTCCTGGGACTGTGCCAGGCATGTCCCTCCTTTCCTCTCCGAGACCCCCTCACTTCTGCACCTTCCTGAGCTGCTTCTGTGAGCTGCCCCGCAGCAGCAGGCATGCTCCAGCGACCCCGTGCCGGCCTCAGTTTGCCTGGATCATTCTCCCCACAGCCCCGAAGAGAGAGGCCTGGCTAAAGCTCCATTTTACTGAAGCTCCGAGAAGTTAAGGAGCTTGTCCAGAGTCACACGACAAGTGAGCGAGAGGCAGACACAAACCAGGCTCCCAGTCCAGACGTCTTACCCACCAGACCACATTGCTGCCATGCTTCAAGTCCCCTGAACGGCCAAGCCCTGCTGGGCTGACCTTGTGAACCCACCCACGCCTTGTGCTCAGGGGTCTGGGCACCATCCCATATGCCCATGGCAGAGACCCCAGGCTCAGGAAAGGGGCTCTTGCCTGCCCTCCCAATGAAGGAACTGTGGCCCATCCTCTGTCCCTGGTCTGAGCCACATTTGGGCCTGGAAACTTCTAAGCCCACCCCAGTCCGGCCAACTCAAAGCCCCCCAAGTCTTCCCATTGCCTGGTGATCCCCACAGAGAGATCAGAGTCCCCTTCAACAGGGTCGCTATTGTGTCCCCAGAACACGCTTCCATTTGGCAGGGGTGTGTGTGTTGGGGAAACCATGTGGCTTTGATTTAAATTTCACCCTGGAAAAACAATGGTTTGGATTAAGGGAAGAAACAGTTGGTGAAAAGTCATGAAAAGAAAGGAGGGGGGGGGGGCCTTGTAGCAAAAACGGGCCCCAAACTTTCAAACCCACATTCCAGAGGTTTCTCGAGGCCTGCCATCCAGCCGTAACCTCCCACCCCAGCACGCTCCTGTCCTCTTCAGTAGCTGAGCCGGGGAAGCTCTGGGAGCCCGAGGGGGACGTCCCACCGGCCCACACCCTTCTCTCACCGAGGAGGAAACTGAGGCTCAGAGAGAGGCGGCGGCCTGCCCAGGGTTGTGATGGTTTCCATGGAGTGCAGCGAAGAGGCTTCGGGAGTGGACCGTGGGATCCTGCTGATCCCACTCTGTCAGCGAGGAGCTTGACCTCTCTAGGCCTCAGCCTCCCCACTGGGAAAGGCAAGAAAAAGGTGTTACAGGATCCTAAGTCACCATTGGACCCGAGTAAAGCCCAGAAACCCCATGCAAGGGTGGAGCGTTTGGCTCTGACTCTCACTGACTCTTTGCTCATGCCAGGCTCTGTGCCGGCTTCTCATCACCTGCATGAGATTTCCCAGCACTCAAAATCCCCATTTCACCGATGAGCAGACTGAGGCTCTGAGAGGCTAAGAAACTTGCTGAGGTCCCCCTAGGTCTGGAGGCCAGGTCTGTGTGGCCCCAGGGGCTGTTTCTAAGCACTGTGCTGTGAGCCTGAGGCCAGGAGAGCAGAGTGGAGGGGATTCAAACTAGGAAAATAAGAGCCAGGAAAAGTCTGGAAACACGCCCACAAGAGCATTTCATGTTTCCCGTCTTCCCGAATCACCAACTGTCAGAACGGGGAAGGTCCTCAAAGGTCATCCATTCATCCCTCAGAGGGCAAAAGGGAAACTGAGGCCAAGAAGCGTGGGACGTGTCCAGGGTCACAAGGGGGTGGTGCAGGACCCATGTGTCCCGAGGGTCAGCCGAGGGCTTTACGAAGTTGTGTGTCCAGGTTGTCCTGGAGCCGTGTGGATGGCCTCCACGTCCGGGAGTGACACTGCCGGCCCGGCAGTTCAGCCCCAGGGAGTGAGTGGCCTGGGTCCTTCCAGGACCCACATCTACAGCTCCGACATGGCTGCTTAGGGCCTGGATGCTGGGGCTGTGGTTATGGGTCCATGTGAGACCAGGGTCGGGCCTCCGTGTGGCCCAGGCTATGTGCCCGGATGCATCAGGGCTTGTTCTGTGGCTGGTGTCAAGGCCAAGGCCTCCGAAGCAATGAACTGGTTCCAGATGACCAAATGGACTTCAAGCTCCGAGACTAGGACTGCAGTGGTGTGGCTGTAGGAGCTGGGACAGGCTAGGACAGAGATGGGGCTGCGAGCCTCTGGACCGGGGCCCTGGAGCCTCTGGAGGCAGGAGATGGGGCTCTCCACCCCACGCAGCCCTCCTTCACACCCCACTGCCCGGCTCCAGGTGTGCCCAGACAGGGGCAGCGTCTGGCTACCCTCCCCCTCCCCCGGGATGGCCCCACCAAGGGGTGGGTGCTTATCCCACGGAGGTGGCTTATCCTCTGTGGATAAGCAGCTGGCGGCCAGGCCCCTCCTCTCTCCTGACTTGCCTCCTATGGGACCAGAAGAGCCAACTGCCCCCCAGTTCCGGGTCCACCTGTGCTCAGAGCCCCATCTGGCCTCACATGGGCAGGAGAGGAACCAAAAGGAGGCCGGGGGAAGGGTCGTTCTGCAGGGTGGGGGATGGGGATGCCGATCAATGGACGGTGCTGAGCATCGTTCCAATCCAGGGCACTTTTCGAAACGCTAAACCCACCCTGCCCTGCCCAGAACGATTCCTTTTACTGAGTACTTACCCCAGCGCCAGGCCATATGAGGCTGAGGCAAATACCCCCACTTTCTGAGCGAGAGGGGGAGGCCCAGACCGGTGCCTTCACTTCCTCCAGGTCACCAGCTGGCTGGGATCGGGCCAGGCTCACCCCAGACTCGCTGGCTCTGAGACTGGGGCTGTACCCACCCCCACACACCCCACTGGGGCCCGCTCCTCTCCTCTGCCCGTCCTGGCCCCAGGGGAGCACACACGGGCTGACTGGGACAGGGTGGGCGAGCAAACCCAGCCGGGGATGCGCCAGTCCAGCCTTCCCAGAATCGCAGGAGAAACGGTTTCCCCGGCAGTAGGGAGCGAACCTTGGCTGCTATCATGTGACCTGCTGACCTACCTGCCCCCCCCCCACCCTGGGCGTGTGTGCCCACCCCAGAACAATGATAATAATGACTACGAGCAGTCCTGAGGGCTTTATATGCACCAGGTTCTATTCAAAGCAATTTCCATGCATTCACTCATTTTATCCTTCCAATGACCCTAGGAGGTGAGAACTATCATTATTCCCATTAAAAAAAAAAAAAAGCTTTACTTTTTAGAAGTTTCAGATTTAGAGAAAAAATTGAGAAGATAATACAGAGTTCCCATAACCCCCCCACACATACCCAGCCCTCTCACTATCAATATCTGACATTAATATGGAGCATTTGTTACAACTAATGAATTGATGTTAACTAACATCCACACGTTATTCAGATTTCCATAGTTTTCACCTGATGTCCTTTTTCCGGTCCGGGACCCCGCCCAGGACACCACATTGCATTTAGTTGTCATGTTTCCGTAGGCACCTCTTGGCCCTGGCAGATTCTTAGGCCTTCCTTTTCTTAAATGACTTTGACAGTCAAGTATTTTGTAGAATGTCCTTCTGTTGGAATTTCTCTGATGTTTTCCTCATGATTAGCCTGGAGTTATAGGATTTGAGGAGGAAGACCACAAGGTAAAATGCCATTTTCATCACATCGTATAAAAAGCACACACTATCCCCATGACCACATGGTGATGTTGACCTTGATGGCAAGCTGAGGTGGTGTTTATCAGGCTTCTCCACTGTCAAGTTACTCTCCCCACCCTCAGACCCCTCCCTCTCTACGCTGTTCTCCTTGGAAGGAAGTCAGTAAGCCATTTTACAGGTGTAAAAACTGAGGCACAGAGAGGTTAAGTAACTTGCCCCAGGTCACACAGCAAAGGTTAGAGCCAGGATTTGAACGCTGGCAGTTTGGCTTCTGGGGCCACGCTTCTAACCAACTGCCGTAAACTCCCAAGAGCATAGTGAGGCATTTATAAAAGGTAGGATTAGCACTATTTTCGCAAAGTAAGGCAGTGTGGGACGAAGTGCAGAAACCCAGGGCCACACAGGCCTCCGTGTCAGGCTTGTTCTTGCCACTGAGACTCTGAACAAGTCACATCACATCACAGGGCTGACACATAGCAGGTGGTTAACAGACGGGAGCTTCAGAAGGTCTGGACAAATGGTAGGTTTTAGAACTAGGCTCCGGGTCAGGAAAACACTGCACAGTTGAGGCAGGAGAAGCCAGCCTCGGTGTCCAAGTTGTGTCCCAAGGGAACGTGCCCCTCCAGCCCGTCCTGCATGGGGGATAGTCAGCAGTGCCTGCCTTGACTGTGCTGAAAGAATCAGGGTCAGATTCCAGGTGTTGCTCTTGACCTTGTCTGCTCTAAACTTGTGACTAGAGCACACTCTGAAAGCAGTAAAAAAAAATCGACCCTGAACAGCTGGGCAGGAAGGGACCCCAGAAATCATCTTCTTCCCATTTTGCAGAAGAGACAGTTGAGGCTTCCGGGGAAGAAGGGACTTAGCCAGGGTCATACAGTGAGGTTCAAGCTCACCCTCGGCCCTGACACAGATGCCTTGTGATGACAGCAGGTGCTTAGACTTGCCTGCGGGGAGACCCCGACGTGGCTCCTCTCATCTAATCCTGCCAGGGCCACACAACCACTGGCCGCAGCTTGTTGAGGGGTGTCCACTCGCGGGGGTGGTTTCGGGCTACGTTCACTCGACCAGCAAATGGAAGGGGTGAGATGACCCTGGTTGCTGGACACTATCCCAGGTGTCTCGCTTGCTGCAGTCCTGGCCAGGGGGTGCCCCAGAGGGGCCCCCCCTCCTGCCCAGCCCCCTTGCCCAAAGAACACTGCTCTGTTTACCCTCCAGCCCATCTCGCGAGAGGTAAGGGGAAGACAAACCCACAGATACGGGCAAAAGGACCCCATACCTGCCAGTTTCCCTGGTGGATTTTCCCTCTGCTTCTGAATGCAGAGGACCCAGCCAATCCGGAGGAGAAATCAGGCTGGGGGCTGGGCAGCTGCAGCAGGGGTGGGTGTGGGCAGCACATTGACCAATGAAATGCAATCAGTTTATTTAGCATCAACTTTGAAAAGTGTCAGAGGGGCGCCTGAGTGGCGCAGTCGGTTAAGCGTCCGACTTCAGCCAGGTCACGATCTCGCGGTCCGTGAGTTCGAGCCCCGCGTCAGGCTCTGGGCTGATGGCTCGGAGCCTGGAGCCTGTTTCCGATCCTGTGTCTCCCTCTCTCTCTGCCCCACCCCCGTTCATGCTCTGTCTCTCTCTGTCCCAAAAATAAATAAAAAAACGTTGAAAAAAAAATTAAAAAAAAGAAAAGTGTCAGAGTCCTGCCGGGTTGAGGGACCCCCAAGACCCAGTTCTGGTGCCATGGATTTGCTGTGCGACCTTGGACAGGTGACTTGGCCTCTCTGGGCCTTTGTTGCCTCACCTAAAAAATGACGGGGCTTGGATCCATTAGTGATTCTCGATCCTGGCTTCCCTGGGGATCCTTTAAAACATATACTTAATTAAGTTTGGGGTAGGCGCCCCTTAAACCCACCCCCGGGGATTCAGCTGGGTGGCCAGTTGAAGTTCCCTGAACAGATCCTGGGTCTGGGGCCTGCTGGCTCTGACATCTCACCCGAGCGTAGGGATCAGTGTCCAGCTCTGTCGCTTACTGCCATGGGTGCTTGGGCATGCCATTTCACTGCTCTGTGCCTCAGTTTCTTCATCAGTGGACAGAGCTAGCTTTCCCCACATGAGGTGTGGGGAGCATTACCTAACCCGGTTGTGTGAAGATCCGCCCCATACAGAGGAAGGACTGGACAAGCTGGTGTGGAAAGAGTGGGGTTGACAGTCCCGGGAAGGGGGCCTCCGCTGGTCAATTGTCCCTGGGCACGAAGGGAGGATGCGATGGGCTTTGCCCCAGGGCTTTCTCGGAACCGATGCTTTTCCACCCGACTGTCGGAGCCCCTGTGGTTGTGATCTCGTGCGCTCCCGCCAGCTGGGGTGCAGCCCCGGGCGCAGTGGGGGCCTCAGGAGACAGCAAGCTCTGTGCTGGCGGGTGTGCGAGCAGAGGCTGGATGACTGCTTGGCAGACCAGGGGGCAGGCTGGTTCGGGCGTATTCGAAGACGGTTGGACAGAAATGGGGGCCCCACCATCTCAAGAAGGTCTGCTTCTCTCACTCCAAGATCTGGGGAGTCTAGCATTCCTTTGGCCAGTCCTTGGCCTCTCCCTCTTGGCAAGGCAGCCTCTGGCTCCCCTTCCCATCCCCACTGTCCCCAGCGGCCCTGTGGGTCAGCGGTGTCATAGAAGTGGTACCTGGTGTGACGGGTGGAGGGGGACCGGAGCGGGGGCTGCGGGCCCATCCTGGGGCCAGAGAAGGCAGCTGGCTTCTGTGGGGCTGGGCGTGGCCACCTCAGAGCCATCAGAGCTCCGGAAATGCCAGAGATATGACTTTGGACAAGTGCCTTCAGGAAGCCTCAGTTTCCTCACTGGTAAGTTCTACCTCTGAGGCTATAGTGGAGAGAAAAGGAGGTCACGCTGGCAGCTGGCATCTCATAGATCACAAGGTGCATGTAGGGCCGAGCACCGGCACCTATCAAATCAGTTCGTCTGCTCGATCCCCCCGGGCTGGTGCTCACCGCACGCCCTTCACGGATGAGAAAGTGAGACCCGTTTCACTCACGACGCACCTGCTCTGAGCTCCCCGCAAGGCTGAATGGCAAAGCCTCTCGTCCACAGCGCAGCGGCGGGAAGCGCGCGAGTACAGATTTGAACTCAGGACCGTCAGGTTCCCAAGCTCTCAACCACGACAGCCCTAGTCCACTGGGCAGAAAAACCCTCGCGGGGCTCCGGGCTCGCAGCGGTCGCCACAAGGGTGACAGCCATTGTGCTCTTGTGAAGCAATGTCTGCCAGAACTCAGAAAGCCTGGGCTCGGGCCCTGGGCTGCCTGTAAAGGGAAGGAGGTGGGAGGTCATTGCCGGCTTGGGAGAGTGGCTCGCTGCAGGGGGGGGAGCGAGAAGTGTGCATCCTGGTGCCCGGAGAACAGCTCACACCTGGAGCAGGTGGCAGTGACACCAGCAACATACCCACCACTGTGCCAAACTGTGCTGCAGTCACTCTCCTTCCCCTGACTCACAACCATCCAAAAGTGGAACCACCCTGCCGTCATCCATTTCACAGACGAAGAAGCCGGGGCACGGAGGGGTTTGGTAAGCTGTCCAAGGTCACGGAGCTGGGAAGGAGCAGTCAAAGCTTAAGTCCAGACTCCAGCCTTGAACGACCGTGCTCTAAGATGGGAAGTGTCGACACTTGCATAAAAGGAGGAAGTCTCTAGAAAAGCTCCTAGACTCTCCAGCCTGTTCCCTGGATTCCAGTCCCCGGGTCCCGCCACGTTGGGCAACTTACGCAAGCTCTTTGCACATTTCAGTTTCTCCGTCGATGACACGATGAAACGGGGATGAAAATCAGGCACCCACCATCTGGGCTTTTGTGACGCTCCATATGTAAAGTAGCCTGAGAGTGAGCCCCGTGTCAGTGTTAGCTGTTATCATTCTTATGGTTATTTTACACGTGTGGACGCTGTTACAGTGGTTATTTCTGGGAGTGCGACCCCGGCAGGAGGCCTTCCACGTTTTCTCACCAGACTTCAGTAGCATTTGACGTTTGTTTTTTTTTTTTTTTTCAATGAGCATTTACGTCTTGTTCTATACAAGTTTTTTTCAAATAAAGAAAACGTCTGGCTGAGCTGAGGCGTGAGTAGGCGTCGGGAGGTCTCTTGTGGCTAGTAAGCTGCTGTCTTTAGAGAAAAAAAAAAAAAGAGGGAGCATTTGATTGTTCTTCATATAACCTGAGTCACGGCTTGTGGGTATGCGAAAGGCCAAGGCACTTCCATCCAGCTCAACAAGCAACGAGTTCGCCCCCTCGGCGCACGGGGCCGCAGAGGGAGCCCGGGACCTCGAGCCCAGCAACTTAGGTGTTAACCTCCCATTCCGCCACCACTCGCCACGAAACCTTTACATATTTGCTCAGCAAACCCTGCCGGATGCCTCTTCGCTGCCAGGCCCTGCGCCCCATGGGCTCTGAGTGTCCACTGCTCACCAAGCCCACTGTGAGCCCTGGCGGGGCGGGGGGTGGGGGGCAAAATATAGGACAAGGCAGAGGAGGTTCCCATCCTTCTGTGACCCGCAGTCCAACGGGGAAGGCCAGCATTATCAAGTCATTCCACAGGGAAATATTAAATTGCCACCTAATGAATGCAGGGGGAGGAGCAGGGTACAGGTGCTCCGAGAACCTCCATGAGAGCGGGAAATGGTCAAGGCAGGGAGGATGAAGCCTGCGTCACAGGGAGAGAGGACAGCATGACAAAAGGCCAGGGGGTACAAGGGATCATGGTGAGCTCAAGGGGGTGAAAATGTTCCTGGGGATGAAAGGGGCCAGGGGGATGTTGGCATGAGACAAAGGGGTGAGGTGTGCAGGGACGGGCCGCACAGAGAGGGGCATAGTAGAGATTTGGCCTTCGTCCCCAAAGCCACGGGGCCAGAATGGGAACCAGTGAGATCTTGCCTAGTGAGAGCCCTCCAAATCCTAGAGAAGAGAGTAGGCAGAGGGTCAGAGTAGACCGCTGCCAATAAATGGCTCTTCCCCCCATATCCGTTCTCCATCAACTCACAGATGCAAAATTTAGATAGCATTCTTTTTTTTTTTTTTTTTTGGCTTAATTTAATAACTTATTTTTCTGGTTACAAAATAGGTACTCTATAGTGAAAAGCCCTTGGGGCTGGAATGTAAGCCTGGGAGAAAGCTTCTGCAGAAAGCTGACTGGCCTTGTAGAAGCCTCTTTGTCTCTCTGCATCCAGTAATTGAGCTCTGAGTGGTGAGTTGATGCCATGGGAGTTAGGGATTCAGCTCACTTCCTGAGGTTCTCCTCCAGTGAAGAACCAGAGCCTGGGGATGTAGCTAGAAGGATAAGGAAGAGCTCCTAAGCCTGTTCTCAGAGCCGTCCTAAGATTCCTGGGGTCCTTAATAGGTAGTGAGCTCCCCATTCCCAGAGGTGTGTAATCTGTCAAAGTATATATAGATATATATTTTTTAAAACTTTATTTTCCTTAATGTTTATTTATTTTTTGAGAGAGAGAGAGAGACAGAGTGTGAGTGGGGGAAGGGAGAGAGAGAGAGGGAGACACAGAATCTGAAGCAGGCTCCAGGCTCTGAGCTGTCGGCACAGAGCCCGATGTGGGGCTCGAACCCACAAGCTGTGAGATCATGACCTGAGCCGAAGTCAGACGCTTAACTGGCTGAGCCACCCAGGCGCCCCTAGATATATATGTTTTTAAAGTATGACTCCCACTCAAATGTAGATTGAACAAATGTTAAAAATGTATTTAATTCAGCTATGAGAGCAGCCGTAAGATGGTAATGCTGTTTCGAAGGAGGACTGGGAGAATAGTTCCTGGATACTAGAGAAAGTATGTTAGAATAAAATGGCTCAGTTAGATACAAGACTAGTTAATGTCTTAAAGGGCCAACAATCCACAACCTTTTGGGGTTTTCTATTAGACAGAGATCTGTAAGTTAACATACAACTTCCAAAGTCAGGACTTTTAAAAGAAAATTTTAACGTTTTTATTTATTTATTTTTGAGAGACAGAGTGTGAGCTGGGGAGGGGCAGAGAGAGGGAGACACAGAATGTGAAGCAGGCTCCAGGCTCCGAGCTGTCAGCACAGAGCCCGACGCGGGGCTCGAACTCACAAACAATCGTGACCTGAGCCAAAGTCAGACGCTTAACTGACCGAGCCACCCAGGCGCCACTAAAGTTAGGTCTTTTAACAGCATACACTAAGTCAAAGGTGCACCCCCTCTAGATGATTAAGTCCGCGTGGCAAGCCTGGTAAATGGTGCCCCACTGTGACACTGAAAAGACATGTTGCCTTCTCTTTGCCTGTTTCCAAGAGTTAGACGATTTTCTTAACAAAGCTGGGCAAATGGCTGTAGCGAGAAGTGGCAGGAAGTTCTGCAGGCAGAGGGCTTGGCTGGTATATTATCTTTTGCTTTGTAAAAGATTACCCCGAAACTTAGTGGCTTAAAGCAATAAACATTTATTATGTTGCAATTTCTGCGGGTCAGGAACTGGGGAGCATTTCACTGCCCACTTACTTCTGGCTCAGGGTCTTTCGTGACATTGCAGTCATGCACCCTCCCTGGGGCTCAGTCCCATCCGTGGGGGCAGCGAGGGCACCAGGAAGGTGGAGCCGGCTCAGGGAGTTTCCACCAGGGGCTTGGTCCCTGCCTTGGCCGGGCTTGAGGGACAGACAGACCATCTCCTCCCTCCTCGCCTGCTGGACCAGTCCTCACTGAAAGAGGAGGTGAGAAATCAGGAGGGAGGGTGGTGACCTCCGGGGACCCCATGCCCAGCTGATGCCCAGGATCTGATCTGGGAGGACGACTTCAGGGGGAAGCAAGGGGCAAATCCAGCTGGGAGGGAGTCTGCCAGTTTGGGGGGTAATTATTTTGCAAAACTTTACGAAGTTTTGGAAAATCTTCTTTCTCCCTCCGCTGAAACCATTGTTTTTCAAGGGAAATTGAATTAGAAGGTGGTGGCTGGAGGACCCAGAGAGGGAAGGGTAAGCCACATGTTTTTCTAACTAACTGAACGTCTGTCCTGTGCCAAGTCTAGGAGCTTCTTGCACTCCGTGTCTAGGACCACCAGGGCCACGGCCGGGGCTGGGAGAGAGTCCCTAGAAGGGACAGTGGCAAGGCTGGAGGTACCCCCTAAATCGTCCTCCTTTGTCTGGGCTTGGGGGGGGGGGGGGCGGGATCGGTGGGATTTAGCCCAGAGGTAGGGTCAAGCCCTTGGTTCCCAGATGTGAGCCTTTTTGCAAAAAGGCCTTGTTGAGCCTCTCTGTCTCTCTGCAGCCGGAAATAGTGACCCCAGTGGTGAGTTGACCAGAAGACGAGACAAAAGCTCTTCTGTGAGGCGTCTTCACTGCGATCAGCATCACCGGCATCACCTTTTTGAGAAATGGCCAGTCAGCACCACCCTTCAGGCCAATTCCGTGTGATGGTAGAGACTGGCCCGGGTGCGGTGGAGCCTAAACCGAGCTCAGGGGGAGAAAGTGCAGGGATCGACTAGTGATGCCTGCTATGGATACGGTTTGGGAATCAGTGATATGTATGCCAGGTATTTGCTATCTGTAACCTCGTCCAATTCCCTCAACCTACTGATAAAGAAGCTAAACCCTGGAGGGGCACCTGGGTGCCTCGGTCATTGAGCATCTAACTTCCGCTCAGGTCATGGTCTCGCGGTTCGTGGGTTCGAGCCCTGTGTCAGGCTCTGTGCTAGCAAACAGCTCAGAGCCTGGAGCCTGCTTCGGATTCTGTGTCTTCCTCTCCCTCTGCCCCTCCCCTACTCTCACTCTGTCTCCCTCTCTCTCTCAAAAATAAATAAACATTAACAAGATAAATTTTTTTTTTTTTAAAAGAAGCTAAGCCCTGGAGAGGTAAGAGGGCATTACACTTTCAAGAGGTGACTCTTCCTGCTTTACATGCTTGGTGACATGTCCTGCCTCGAAAACCTTCAAGAGCTCCTGCTGCCTAAAGTCCCAAATCTTTCCCCGGTCATTCAAGAACCACTCTGGCCTGGTTCCAAGCACACTTTCCAGATATTAACTCCCTCCCGAGGGCTGTCCCAGCTGAGCAGGGCCACACCCGTCCTGCACTCCCCGCCTCCAGGCTTCCGTCCATGCTGTGCCACGCCGGGATGCCCTTCCACACCTCCCCTGATCAGCTTCCTCTCCCCCCGCTTCTATCCCAACCCCCACAGCCCGCCCTCTCCATTTTCCCTCCTGGTCCTGGTCAGACTCTACACCGTAACAGTACTCCCATCTGTTGTTCTCTCCCCTGCTGGTCAGTGAGCTCCTGGAACTACCCACGTTGGCTCCGTCTCCCCCTCTGCCCTTCCCTCGCCCAGAGCCAGGCAAATGGATCCTCAGCAAATATTCGCTGAGTAGATTCAACGAATGTCTGCGCTCGCAGAGAGGCACGGCGGCCTCCCCACACTAGACCCTGGGCCTCTGACTCCCCGTGCACGCTCCTCCCAGAACCTCAGATGTCCCCCGGAAAGGCTGACTTTTCCCACCTCGGCTTTCTCCTGGCTTTCCCATGGCCAGCTAAGATTCCTTTCATCCTCCCATCCCTGAGAGGCATCACCAGGACCCCACTTAAGGCTCACCTGATCTAGACTACCGCCCAGTGGTATGGCCAAGAACGGAGAGACCCCTGCATTAGGGGTCTGGCTTGTGGTCTGACTGCACAACCTTGGACAAGTCTGATACCCTTCCTGGGGCTCGCCTGCACAGGAAGTAGAGGGACCCCTCCGTCCTCCGGCTCTAGAAGACAATGCTCATCTGTGCCTCCCGGGAGAGCGGGAGGCCTAGGACTGTCTCAGGAGGGGTGGAGAAGCGGCCCCACCGTGCTGTGCCCTGAGGGCCTGGCCTCTTGGCGGGGCGCTCGGGCCCCTCCTCCTGGGCCCCGTGTCTCAGGCCGCCAGGGAGACTGTTTCTCATAAACCCAGCTGTCACAAAGCCCTTCCTGGGCCAAAGTGACCCGTGGGCTGGGAACCAGAAGATGGTTCCAGCTTCTCTATACGTTCGGCACACCGAAATACCTTTGAGGGGGGCCTGCTTTGATTAAAGACATTTACCTTGTGAAGAAAAAAATGTGCACACACACATACACACACACACTCACGTGTATGTATTTAGACATTTGCAGTGTAAAAAAAAAAAAGACATTCCTGCAAGGAAAGGGAGGCTCTGGTCGAAAGAGCCAGAAATGTCGCAACTGCATGCAGACATCCTGAGCGGGCATTCATACCCTGCCCCGTCTCCCACTCCTGTTCGCCTCCCCTCCCCCAGGCCCCAGCAAGCAGGTTCCAGCCTCCAAGCCTTTGCTGCTGCAGTTTCACCACCTGGAGTGTCCTCTCTGCCGCCTCAGTCTTCCTGTGCACCCGGGAAGCAGGACAGGTGCTGGATTTGGGCTCGGGGCTCAGAAAGGTGTGGGTGCCAGCCTCTCCTCTGCCTCCTTCCTGTGAGTTACTTCACCTCTCTGAGCCTCTGTGTCCTATCTGAAAATAGAGATGGCAGGAATATCATCCATTGGCTTTAAATAGATTTCAATGCTCTAACATGTTTAGAACGGTTGTCTGGTGGGAGCACCTGGGTGGCTCAGTCGGTTGAGCATCCGACTTCGGCTCAGGTCATGATCTCGCAGTCCGTGAGTTCGAGCCCCGCGTCGGGCTCTGTGCTGACGGCTCGGAGCCTGGAGCCTGCTTCAGCTTCTGTGTCTCCCTCTCTCTGCCCCTCTCCCGCTCATGCTCTGTCTCTCTCTCTGTGTGTCAAAAATAAATAAAAACATTTTTAAAAAAATTAAAAAAACCAAATTACCTTGAAGTGCAACAGCTCAAAACAGCCATTTGATTTTGTTCATGATGTTGTGGTCAGGAATTCAGGAAGTGCCTGGAAAGGTGCTTCTCGTTTGGGGCCTCGTATGCAAGGCTAGGGCTGCATTCATCTGAAGGCTCGACTGGGCTGGACGTCCGAGCTGGCTCACTCCCATGGCTGGTGGCTGATGTTGGCTGGCAGCCGGGAGCACAGCTGGGCTGGTGACCAGAGCACCGACTCGTGGGTCTCCGGCATGGTGGCCCCAAGATAGTCAGAGGTCTTCTGTGAAAGCTGGCTTCTCAAGCGTGAGTGTCCCCAAAGAACCAAGGAGAAGCTGCATGTTCTTTGATGACCTAACACAAAAGTCACATCCTGTCACTTGTGTCTTACTCTGTTGGTGGAAGCAGACACAGCCACCCCCACCCAGCCCCTGGATTCAGGGAGAGGGGACATAATATACCTCTTCGTGGTATGAATGTCAAAGAATTTTAATTTGCCACACTGATTTCAAAAATTGAATGAACGGAGGGCGGGGGAGAGGGGAAAGTGGGTGATGGGCATTGAGGAGGACACCTGTTGGGATGAGCACTGGGTGTTGTATGGAAACCAGTTTGACAATAAGTTATATTTAATAACAAAATAATAATGATATATAAACGGGAAAAAATTTAAAAATAAAAACAAAAATCAAATGAATTTAAATTTTTTGGAAACATCATATGTCCACACTAAATAGAAAACCAATAATATATGGGGCACCTGGGTGGCTCAGTCGGTGAAGCCTCCGACTTCGGCTCAGGTCACGGTCTCACGCTCCGTGAGTTCGAGCCCCGCGTCGGGCTCTGTGCCGACAGCTCGGAGCCTGGAGCCTGTGTCGGGTTCTGTGTCTCCCTCTCTCTCTGCCCCTCCCCCACTCACGCTCTGTCTCTCTCTCTCTCTCTCAAAAATAAATAAACATGAAAAAAAAATTAAAAAAAAAGAAAACCAATAATATCAAGTACCTGCCCAAGTACGTCCAAGGGAAGCAAAAACCCGGTATCACTTTCCTATTGCTGTGTAACAGATTTATCAGCTTCAAGCAACACGAATGTATTCTCTCTCAGTTCCCATAGGCCAGGAGTCAGGCAGGGGTGAGCGGGTTCCTCCGCTCAGGGTCTCACCAGGCTGAAAGCAAGGTGTTGGCAGGGCTGAAACCTCACTGGGGCTGAGGCTCCTCTTCCAGACTCGCGGGTGGTGGCAGAATTCAGTCCGCGGTGCCTGTGTGGCTTCATCTGTTTTCTCGCTAGCTGTCAGCCAAGGACCACCCTCACCTCCCAGCGTTCCGAACTGCCCACAGTTCCTTCCTATGTGGCCGCCCACAGACAGTTCACAGGAGGGCTGTCCGGTGTCTTCCAGGCCAGCAGGAGCCCACCCCTCGGCACTTCGCCTTCTTGTAAGGTTTCCTCTGATTAGTCACGGCCCACCCAGGACACACGCCCTTTGGTGAACTAAGTCACATTCTCCGGGTCCTGTCCCCACTCAAGAGGAACGATTCATGTTGGGAGTCCCGGGGCCGTTGGAAAATGCTGCCGGCCCCAAATGTCATAAAGCTCCAGCTAGAGACTCTTGGGCCGAAGCCTCTAGCTCTGGGGGGGGAGGCCACCAAGTAGAAGAGGGGTCTTAAACACCAGCACCCAGCTGAGGCCTCCACCCTGAGGGTGACTGAAGCGTGAGCAAGGACGGGAAACACACTCCTTTGCAAGCGAGTCAATGCCCCTTGGACGGCCCCTCAGACCGCTTCAGAGACCAGCCTCGGGGACACCGGAGACAGACAGCGTCCGGGCTTGCCAGCAGCTGCATGCTGGGACTTGGGCCGTCAGTCTCAGCACCGTCCTCTTTGACCATGTGAGCTTAGGCTGGTCATGGTGAGCTCCACAAACTGTAAAGTGCCGTGCTAATACGTGGGGTTATCATCGCTAGGCCTGCCTCCTGAGCCGAGCCAGGCAAGACTTCAGAACTCCTCTGGCCTCACGTAGCAGCCGGGCCGGACAGCCTTCGGCTCCCACGCAGCTCCCGTGACACCAGGTAGCTTTCAGGGCACCTGATGTTGGGGGTGGCTCAGAAGGCACCAGGCTGTGTCATCTCAGGGGTCTGAGAAGAAATGGGCCCGGGGGCTCATCCACTGCTCCCAAGCGACCGCCTTATAGACGGTATGCTGACCGACGTGTACCCGTTTCGTGGTTTCTGTAGTGAGTCAAATCTATGATTCCACAGATAAGATTTGTAAGGACGAGACTAAGTTTCTTTAAGCAGAAAGGATTCGGGGGCATAAAAATGTACATTAAATAAGGAATCTTATGTGTGATATGAATTTACAGTAAGAAAAGTCATGAGGTTGTTACCGGAAAGACTGAAATTTGGGGAAAAAAAAAAAAAAAGAGCATCTTTGGGAGGACGGCTCACCACAGAGTGGCCTTCCCGCCCAAGACTGTGGGGTGCGTCTCTGTTTCTTCCTGAGTCATCGAGCCCAAAGTCAAGGAGTTTAAGCCGGGTCTCTGCCCCTCACAACCACCAAGTTCAGGATGCTCTTGTCTAACAATGGGCGGAGGTAGAGAAGCAGAAAGCGTCTCTCTGTAGGCCCAGTTGCCTGGCTGGCCCCCGGCAGGACAGTGGCTCGGCTGTGTTCCGTGGGGCTGACCAGTGTGTTGTCTGCGGCCACCCCAACCGGGGCCAAAGGGCGAGCTGGCCCGAGCCCGCTGCCCGCGGGGACCAACTTCCTGCTTAGAAAGACCCGAGGGGCCCCAGAGGCTCCTGGGTCTGACTTCCGGTGGCCAGGGAGGGGACGGGGAGGGAGAGCTTGCGGCAAGGGTGGAGGGGGCCCGGGTGGGGTGGCTGGAAGACAAGTCAGTCCAGCACCAGGCAGGGAACACCCAGGCAGGAAACATGGGCAACCGGCGGGCCTCCACCTCAGGGACAGACAAACCAGCATCGGCAAAGAGTAAATAAATCCACCCTTCCCAGCCTGCGCCCGTGCAGAGAGGCTCGCCTTGTTCCTGGTGGGCAGGCGGGCAGTGGCCATAGTGGGGTGTGCGGCAGGGGCCGCCTGGGGGAACCAGAGCAGATGCTGTGGGGGTTCTGGTGTGGCCTCTCCAAGGTGCCGGGGGGCAGGCCCACAGCTTCCTGTCCTGGTCCAGGGGACCACGGGTGCTCAGAGCCGGCTCTCCACTGGGATGTGGCTGCAGGAGCCTCAATGTTGCCTGCCGTCTGTTGTTGTGGGGTCCTGGCATAACGGGGCTGGAGGCGGGATGAGAGGCAGGACGGAAAGGGAAAGCAGAGAAGAGTTCAGGGCCTCTAAGCCTCTCCTCCGAGTTGTGATAATCGGAGCACAGCCTAATAATCCACTGAGCACTGACTGTGCGGAAGGCCCTTTACAGTATTATCTCATCGGACCCTCCCAGCTCCCCTGGAAGGGAGGCAGGAGTATCATCCCTAGTTTACAGATATGGAAACTGAGGCCCAGAGAGGTTAAAAAAAACTTGCCCAAGGCTAGACAGCAGGGAAGCACCAGGCCAGGGCTGTCACCTCTGCCCTTGAGGGTCAAAGTGCATTTTTATGCCGAGAAAACCCGTCCTTCGTCTGGATGTAATTTACCAAGATGCGCTCACACCCACAGACCTATTTGTGATCAGCCTTTTGCTCTGTGTACCGCGAACTTCTTGCCACCTTACTGACTCCGATCCTGACATTTATCAAGGCTGCAAAAACCCAGGTCCGGGTGGAGCCTCTGCTGGGTGCCCTGTCCCATGACACGCATGATGGGGGCAGGGGAGGGGCCGGCGGAGAAGACGGTGTCTCCAGCACCTGTAGAGTGCAGCACCCGGCGCCCGGCGAGGGCTCAGGAAATGTATCCAGCGGATGCTTGCTCTTGTCTGTGCCAGGCCCTGGGCTGGGCATCAGGGCACCTATACCTGACGGGTCTCCTGCACGTGGGGCGCCCCCAGTCAGGCTGGGGCACGGGCAGGAGGTCAGACAACACCAGGACAAAGAGCTGAACTACCTGGGAAGAAAGAAGCAAGACCCTTAACCCCCAGCATACCTGACGGCTAACGGGGACACGGGATGGGACAAACAAGGGGATGGCAGGAAGCCCCAGGAGGGAGAGGTGGCTGCAGATGGGCCGGCCGGTCCAAGATAGCTTCCTGGCGGAGCTCCATCCGGGAGTTTTGGGAGGAGGGCCAGGCATAAAGGAGGGAAAATTCGAAACAAGGACCTCAGGAAGGGGGAGTCTGAGAAGCACCGTGCAGTGAATGTGATGTGCACTTGGTCCACGGAGTGCTGAGCCCTCCACATGCAGACTCTCACAGGAACGGCCTGGCAGCCTGGTGGGGGAAGCTGATGAGGGGCCCCTTTTCCAGCGAAGGAGGCCCTGCTTTCCTAGGACTGTCCCCGCTTTAGCGCAGGAAGTCCTATGTCCCAGGAACCCCCTCGGTTCTGGGAACACTGGGACACTTGGTCATCACAGACCAGAGACGCTCAACCTCAGCGCTACTGACACTTGGGACCCGCTCATCTTGGTGGTAAGGAGCTGTCCTGTGCTCGGTGGCTTGTTTGTAAGCACCTCTGACCTCTACCCCCTGACGCCTGACTTGTGACAACCAACAGTGTCTCTAGATGTTTCCCAACGTTCCCCTGAGGGGCGAGACTGTCCAGTGTCAGAACCACCACCCTGAAGGAAACTGAGGCTGCGTGGCACTTTTCCAAGCCCACGGAGGTGTAAACAGCGAGCCTGGGACTATTTGAATCACAAATACATGGACTTTTCCCTGAGCCGTGTGGCTGCTCCCGGCATGGGGATCAGGACCTCTGCGTGCAGCCCGGCCTCCGATGTGCTGTGTGTCCCAGGCAAGGCACTCTTCAACTCTGGGCCCCATTTCCTCGTCTCTAAAGGGCAGGCATTGATCTGACTGTCCATGAGGACCCTTGGGTTTAGATGCTCTGCCTTTCCGGGGACCAGGCCAGGGGCAGCTCAGCCGGGGTGAGGGGGAAGGTGGGCTGTGGCACAAGGTCAGAGGCAGGGAAGCTGTGGGTGGGGGGCGGGTAGTGGTGAGTGCCAGGCCCTACGGTCTGGGCTTGGCCAAGGGGGTGGCTCTGCACACGGGGCATATGTCGTCTGGGCACAGGAGGGCTCTGAGCTGTTCACACAGCAGGTGCCTTCAGAGGAGAGCAGAGGGGTCTAAGCGGTGGGAGCAAGAAAACAGGGGCCTGGCTGGGCCACACAGGTCTCCGGGAAGCCTCAGTCTGTCTCTGTAGCCATCAGTATCACTCCTTCCTGTGACTCCTGCCTGCCAGCTCTTTGCACTCGATGAGCGCTCAGGAAATAGTGTTATGAATGAATGAATAGATGAATGAGTGAGTGAATGAATGAATGAATGAGTGAGTGAATGAATGAATGAATGAATCAATGAATGAGTGTCCAACCCAGCTCCCACCACAACTACGTAGAAACCAAAGTCCCCGGGACCCCTGAGCTCTCCCAGGCCTGTTGTCTAACCATCGCCCCCTCTCTGCTCCTGCCTCCCACTGTCCTTCCTGGTCTCACCCTCCCCTTCCAGGCCTGGCACAGGGGGGCCACTGCAGGGTTAGCTCCCCACCATGGGGTCACTCGCTCTTACCCTGGCAGAGAGCACCTGGCGTCTAAGCTGGGGGATGCCTGACAAGGAGGGGCTCCGAGCCCTCACGTTCCCCACCTCTCCCGCCCCCCACATTGTGGTTTGCTTGCAGAGGAAGCAGCAGCTGGGCCCAAACACGAGGCTCAGAGATGTGCTTACTGGGGCCGTGTGGAAAGTTACAGCCACCACCGCTGAGGTCTTTCAAGACCCAACTGTTTGTGTTCCCCACAGCTATTTGTGGCCAAGGCGCCCACCACCCCCCACACGCCCTGGCTCAGAGCTGGAGACTGAGCAGAGAGCTCCGAGCACTGTGGCTATCCCCCAGCCAGCCCGGAACCCAGGCCAAACCAAGCCAGCCCAGCACGCAGCCCACCGAGCCAGCTTGTCCCAAGCCCGACAAGCCAACCAACCCAACCTATTTAAGCTAGCCCAGTTCTAGAAACCCAAGTGACCGATCCCATCCCACTAGCTCTACCCAACTAACCCTGCCCACGCCAACCCAAACCGATCACCCGACCAACTCACCCAACCCAAGTAATGAGCTCGACCCATCTGACCAAGCCTCACTCAACCAACCAGGCCATCTCAAGTGGCCCTGCCTCGCCCCCCTAACCCAGCTCACTTGACTGCCAACCCAACTTGCTATGGACTGAATGTTTGTGTCTCCTCTAAATCCACATGTTCAAGCCTAAACCATCACTGTGGCGGTATTTAGAGGTGGGGTCTTTGGGACATAATTAGGTCATGAGGGTGGGGCCCTTATGATGGCATTAGTGCCCTTATAAAGGGATGAAGACAACAGAGCTCTCTCTCTCTCCACCTTGTGAGGATCTAACAAGAAGATGGCCATCTGCAAACCAGGAAGAGGGTCTTCACCAAGCACCTCAACGTGCTGGCACCCTGATCTTGGACTTCCAGTGTCCCCCACTATGAGAATTACGTGTTTGTTGTTTAAGCCCCTCCGTCTACGGTATTCTGTGGTTTTCTGTTCTGCAGCCTAAGACCCAACTCAACGGTTTAACACAACTAACCTAATCGAATCCAATTAACCAGGCAATTCCATCTAAACCAGCCCAAACCAATCCTACTCACTCAACCCAGCTGAACTCACCTAAATAAAGCCAGCCCAATGGCCTGGTTCAACTATCACAATCCGACTCGGTTTACCCAGCTCAAACCAATCCAGCTCTCCCAATCCAAGTAATCCAATTTGACTCAACTCTACAAGCTCTTTCCCCCGACCAGCCCAATCTAACTCAGCCAACTTTACTAACTAGCCCAATCCAGTGCACTCAGGTTAACTAATCCAACTGAGCCCAGATAACCCAGCCTAACCCAACCTGGGTGGCCGGGCCCATCTAACTCAAATCCACCTGGTTTAGGATAAAGCCTTCCAAGCCAGCTTGATCCCGTTCACCCCGGCCCCATTCTAGACAGACTACCCACGCTCTCAATCGAAGGGCACCTCGGGCTCCGTGAAGCAGGTGATTCCTTCCATATAAACAAGGCCCTGAGGAGTATCATGAAGAAGACCAAGGCCCTGTTCTCAGGGACCTCACAGTGTCCTGGAATTCGGGAGGAGTCGATGGCCTCCATGCTGTTGAATCCTCCCGCTGTGGGGCCCACCTGGAATCTGACCCAGGCCTGTAGCACGGGGGAGGAGGCAGCCAGGGCTGGGGGAGCTCTGAACATGAGGAACTATGGCTGACACGCCCCCTATGTGTGGGTCGTGAAGAAGGAGCAGGGATTGACAGAGGGAAAAGAGGGAAGGGCCAGAGCAAAGGCCAAGAGGTAGGGAGGCCGTGGACCCTGCTTGATTAGTGGGAGCAGCCTGCTGTGGCTGGGGAGCTGGAGGCACGCGGGGAGGGTGGGGACGGAAATGGAAGTGTGGGCTGGGAGCAGAGCACAGAAGGTCACAGAAGGTCGTGAAGGTCTGGGGGACTGGATCTCTAGGTCTTGGGCAACGGGGAGCCAGGGAGGTTGCTGGGCAGATTAGGGTCTGGTCAGGCAGGTGCTTTTGAAAGTTCTTCTTAAAGGGTAGAGGGGAAGACAGTGGGGGGAAGGGCTAGTCTGGGTCAGGAGGCCATGAGGGTGCCACAGGTGGAACGGAGGAGGAGATCCCAAGAGGGGAGTAGCAGAGAAGGGAGAGAGGAGGAGGGGAGGGCAGGAAGTCAAGGAAATGTAGAGAGGACCAAGAGTGATAGTGATGTGAGGACTTCAGTCTAGAAGGGCCCTTCAAGCTGTCCCAGCTCAGCATACTCCTTTTGCAGAGGGGGACACTGAGGGCCAGAAACTGGGGTGTGTCCAGGGCTTGGGACCCAGTGTAGACCACGAACCCAGTGTTGGCTGCCCAACAAATACTGGAGCCCAGCTGCGGAGAGCATCGTAAGGATCCCATCTGAAGGCCCAGCTCCTGAGATCCCCTTTCTGGGCACCAGCCTCGTCACCACAGAAATAGCCAATGACCCAGCACCCAGTCCCCAACCCCATGGGGAGCTACAGCCTTCTTGGGAGACAGGGGTAGGCCCCAAGGATGGCGGTTGGATATCATGAGGCTTTTTGAAGGGAAGTCGCCAAGAGGGGGTAGGAACGTGTGACTAGCGGACGGGAATCGACTCTGGGATGGCAGGATCCAGAGTGTGAGACAGACCAGTTATGCCCCACAAGGGCCATGTCCATTTCCGTGAGCCCTCCCTGGGGAGTACAGCGCGTCCAGACAGGAGGGAACAGTGCCGCCACCATCACTGAGGACAAAGCTGGACTATGGTGACTGATCGTTGTTCTGACCTCCTCTTTTGGCAGCTGGGGAAACTGAGGCCCAGAGAGGGACAGAGACTTGCCCAAGGCCACACAGCAGGTCAGTGTCAGAGGGAGGCTAGAACCAGATTGATGACCCCAGCCCAGTACCATCAGACCTGCACCACCAACCCACCAGAGGGAGAGAGCAATGAGTTGAAGCACAAAGTTGCCAAAGCGCGGGGGTCGGACCCAAGCCCAGAAGGTGCCCCCTGGCCCTGGCCCCTTCCTCCCCACAGGCCAGGGCTTCCCAGCATGCTCTGCGGTCCTGCCGCACCAGCTGACCCTCCCAGTGTTTCTGAAACTCAAGGGGTACTATTCCTGGCTCCAAATCCTCCGCCCGTATCTGCTGGGTCGAGCCCCATCGATTTTAGATTTGGAAGAAAGCAGCCGCTCTCCCCGTGCTGACAGCTCCAGTCAATAGAAACAGCCCCGCCCCTCGCCAGGCCAGACAGGCTCGTGCGGCGGGGGGCAGTGGATCCGTCCCAACCCAGGACCTTGGCATCTCACCTGGCCCAGCTGTCTGCCCCCGCCCCCGTTAAGGAAGGGAGACCAGGAGATATACAGCCTCCTGGTTCTAAGACTGAGTCCCCAGAGGAGCAGCCAGACTTTGGGGATGAGGCGAATGGACAGCCTGGGACAGGGGTAGAGTGTGGAGGGGTGCTAAGAGCCCAGCTGTCGCCAGAAGGTGGGAAGAACGTGAAGCATCTTTTTTTTATTTATTTTTAAAAAAATTTTTTTTAATGTTTATTTATTTTTGACACAGAGAGAGACAGAGCACGAACGGGGGAGGGGCAGAGAGAGAGGGAGACACAGAATCGGAAGCAGGCTCCAGGCTCTGAGCCATCAGCCCAGAGCCCGACGCGGGGCTCGAACTCCCGGACCGTGAGATCGTGACCTGAGCTGAAGTCGGTCGCTCAACCGACTGAGCCATCCAGGCGCCCCGTGAAGCATCTTTGAGAACGTATCTCGTTAATAGAGGAAAACAGTCTCAGAGAGGAGCCAAGACCTGCCCAGGGCCACGCGTCAGTGAGGTCAGAGCTGGGACACCCAGATCTGGGACACAGCCCGTTCTTCCTCCTTGAAACTAGAGCCTACCGAGAGACCATAGAGAGGGGGCGGGAGCTACCACGGGAGCTCCATGAGGACAGAGATGCTGGGCGTCCAGCTCTGTAGAGATGGGACAGCCAGCGGTTTGGGGGCCTCAACGAGGAACCGGACACGGGTTCAAATCGCAGCTCAACCACTTACTCTGAACTTGGGGAGTCTCCATTCACAGGTACACCCGTAACGTGGGAACGTTAGCATTTCTCTCAGATGCCAAGTGTTTAGGGCTCAACGGGGGCTCAGTAAACGTTCGAGGGTATTATCACTCCTCGGCACTTGACACGGAGGTAACTGTTGAGTCAGTAAATGAGAGGACCTCCCCAAGATCACAGAGGGAGTCAGTGGTGGGACCCGGACCAAAATCAGGCCCCTTGACTCCTGTTTCCACCTGTAAAAGGCACAGAAAGAGGCCGAGAAGGGTCGACGAATTCACGCACAAACTGGCATGGGACGGCGACAAGCCCCTAACAGAGGGCGGACATCACACTTGCTGGGACCACTCTGCCCGGATGGGGTTCCCCTTGGCCCAGCTTCGGTCACGTGCCCAGCCGCAAACCCATCAGAGGGGCCCCGGGTGGCTGGGTCTAGGTCAGACCTGGTCTAGGCCCTGGTGGCTGCGGGGGCAGGGGGGCCCGAGGGGGCGACCAGGTCGGTCCACCTGAGCCCCTGGGACCGGTCCACGCAGGTCGTGTGATGCAGCACAGGGAGGCAGTAGCCTCCTGTCCGTGGCTCGTGGAATCCAAGCCGCCGGGAAGAGAAGAACAATAATCCTTCCACGGTGTCCGAGCACTGCTCAAGGGGGGCGCCCACTCCCATCCTGTCAGGTGGGGACTGTTACCACCCCAAGTCACAGCTGAGGACCCGGGGGCAGCACGAAGAGGTTAAGAGCCTCTTACTGATGATGTCTGGGAGGAAAATGCACGGAGATTGTCCCGATCAGGAGGCTCCTTGAATTTAACCGAGAAACGTCACCATGTTCTTCTGTCCAGTGGCCCTTAGAGATGTGTAAATCGATCCTAACAGCAGACACTAATTAAGCACCTACTATATACCACGCATTGTGTCAAGCACTTTTTACCTATGACCTCATTTGACCCATGCAACACTCCTACACGGTAGGTCCTATCATAAGCTCCACGTTACGGATTGGGAAACTGAGGCACGAATGGGTTAAGTAATGTGTTTAAGGCCCGACAGCCAGTTATTGGAAGTTTTAAGAGAATTCAACCAACCACGGTCTTGCCAGCTAACAGGGTAGACTCTGGCTCGTATTTATACAGAATTTATTTATAATGTATTTATTTATAATGCATATTTATAATTTATTTATAATGACCCCGACCTCAGGCTCATCACCCCATTTCACAGATGAAGACACTGAGGCTTGGGGAGGCAGTGACTCACCCTGGGCCACACCCGCAGCGGGAAGAGGTGGGGGGGGGCCCTCCTGCCCCGTGGTGAGGGCCTGGATGAATCGGGGCACAACTGTGGCGTGTGGTGGAATGTTCTGTGCCCGTCCCGGCTCCCCGCCAGCCCACGTCCAGAAAACCTGGCCCCCAGGGAGGGCGGCAGTGGCCTGGGCACCCCGTGGGCTGCCCTGTCTGAGGCTTGATTCCAGCTGACCTTGGCATCGGTCCCTCCGGGTCCAACAGCCTGACCCTTGTTTTGCTCAGAAACCCCCCCACATCATTTCACACAGGAAGTTCAACCTGGCCTTCTCACGTCCTGTTCTCAAGAAGAGGGGAAAAAAAACCTGTAAAGTCAGTGGCGGTGTTGTTTTTTAAACAGACTTTGAAATGTTTCCTGAGAGGGAGGGAGAGCTCGAGAGGAGAGATAGAGAGCCCCGCAGAGCAAAGTGGGAGGGAACTTCGTCAGAAGGACAAAGAGTGAGAGAGAAAGACAGGCGGAGGGGGGGTTCTGGGAGGGAGGCTGGAGTGGGGACACCTCCGTCCGGAGCCACCTGCAGAGTGGGATGAGGGAGCCAGCGAGAAGGAGAGAAGTGGGGTGGGGGAACCTGAGGCTGGTGGGGTCGCCTCCCCCCCCCCACCAGCTGCCTTCCACCGGCCGTCCCCCCCCCACACCCCCTGCTGCCCCTGCCTTGGCCCAGGAGACCTGGCTGGGTGGTCACACAGACCTTTCCGGGTGGCGGCCGGCCGGGGCCACCCTGGGCTGCGGCTCCCTTGCCAGAGGCAACCGTGACATATTTGGGAATTTCGCAGGCCAGGCCCGTGGTTGGTAGCTGGGAATTGGCCTTGGTGGGAGTATTTACACCACGGAAACTGGTCCACACTACAGATCAGGACTCCTTTCCTTTCGTGTCCTTCTTTCTTCTCTTAAGAGCCAGGTTACCACCCACACACCCCTGGGGTTAATTCCAGCCGTGTCTCCTGATAGCGGAGTGACCTTGGTCTTGTAGCACTCTGCGATCCTCAGTTTCCCCACCTGTGCACTTAGGAGACGAAGAGCCATCCCCCAGGCGGCCGGGGAAATAAACTCGGAGTCTGCATGAAGCATCGGTCCCTGGGCACCAACGCACATGCCCTTGTTCCCTTAGAGAACTCCGAAGCCGGCCCCCCTCTACCCCCTTCACCTCCCCTCCACGGCTGAGGTCTCCCTGCCGGAACAAAATGGGTGTAAGCCTCACCCGCATTCAGCAGAAGAGCGCTGGTCTTCCTGGAAGGGGAGGACACTCGTAGGTTTCTAAGGCCTTTCGTCATTTTAATTCAGCGTGTAGTTATTAAGTTCTTTGTAAGCGCAGTATGTCAGCGAGGGCATGGGAAAGGGATGGGGAGGCAAGAGGAAAAGAGAGAGATGATTAAGACGTATTTCATGGAGTCACAAGAAAGGGAGTTGAGGTGGCACATCCAGAAATGACTGGTGCTAAGAAACACACGACACGTGATTTTGAAACATGGAAATCAGGGGAGGCTCCCAAGAAAGGTCACATTTGAACTGGGTGGTCCTCCCTCCCTCCCTCCTTCCTTCCTTCCTCCCCTCCTTCCTCCCCTGCTTCCCTCCTTCCTCCCCACCCTCCCTCCCTCCTTCCTCCCTCCCCTCCCTCCCTCCCTCCCTCCTTCCTCCCCTCCCTCCCTCCTCCCTCCTTCCTTCCTTCTTTCCTTCCTCCCCTGCTTCCCTCCTTCCTTCCTCCCCTCCCTCCCTCCCTCCTTCCCTCCTTCCTCCCCTCCCTCCTTCCTCCCCTCCCTCCTTCCTCCCCTCCTTCCTTCCTTCCTCCCTCCCTCCTCCCTCCTTCCTTCCTTCTTTCCTTCCTCCCCTGCTTCCCTCCTTCCTTCCTCCCCTCCCTCCCTCCCTCCTTTCCTCCTTCCTCCCCTCCCTCCTTCCTCCCCTCCCTCCTTCCTCCCCTCCCTCCTTCCTCCCCTCCTTCCTTCCTTCCTTCCTTCCTTCCCTCGCTCCCTTATTCAGCCAACGTTTACTGCCCACCTGCCCAGGCAAGGTGATGAGGACACAGAAAAACAACACGTTCTCCTGCCCTCCAGGAGCTCTCAAGCAAGTGGGGAAGACAAACCCACCAGCAGCCAATTGTAGTGCAGCGTGGTCCCCCTTACAGGCTGGTGGCATCGCAACCCGTGGGGATGGCGAGGAGGGCATTCCGGGCAGAGGAGGCAGGCGGGCAAAGGCTGGGAGGTTGGACTAGACAGAGCACGTTCAGGAGCAGTGAGGAGGCTGCAGGGGGGCACAGGGAAGCTGGAAAGACAGTCAGGCCCTTGAGTGCCTGAGACAGGACCCTTCTAGGCCATCCAGCAGGAGCACGCCCACAGCCTGGCAGGATAAAGAGAAAAAGTGGGGGGCGGAGGGTCACTGGAGGCCAGGCTCCCGCATATCACGCCTGCGGGCTGGGCAGCCCCGGGTCCTACGTGCCAGCCTTCCTCTGTGGGTGCCTGGGGTTCGAGTGCCCTCGGCATCTGTCCTTCCTTCCTTTGAAAACAGTATCTGGGTTTTCTTGTGAGGGGCTGCCCCTCCTCCGTGCCCCCTGGGTGCAGCTCTGCGTCACCTCCTCATGAGTCAGACCAGGTCACCCCTCTGCTCAAATGTTTCCCGTCAGGGAAGACTTCCTGACCCCCATGTAACTTTCAGTCCTCTTATCCTGCAGGTTTCTTTTTTTTTTCTCTCTCTCTCTTTTATTGATTTTTATTTTTTTTTTAATTTTTTTCTCTTTTATTGATTTTTAAATTTTAGTTAAGTCCGAGTTACTTAACATCTAGTGTCATGATGATTTCAGGAGTAGAATTTAGTGGTTCATCACTTACATCTAACACCCAGTGCCCATCCCAACCGGTGCCCTCCTTAAGGCCCATCACCCATTTAGCCCATCCCCCCACCCACCTCGCCTCCGTCAACCCTCAGTTTGTTCTTGGTATTTACGAGTCTCTGACGGTTTGTCTCCCTCTCTGTCTTTATCTTATTTTCCCTTTCTTTTCCCTATGTTCATCTGTCTTATCTCTTTTTTTTTTATATTTAAAAAAAAAATTTTTTTTTAACGTTTATTTATTTTTGAGACAGAGAGAGAGACAGAGCATGAACAGGGGAGGGGCAGAGAGAGAGGGAGACACAGAATCGGAAACAGGCTCCAGGCTCTGAGCTGTCAGCACGGAGCCCGACGCGGGGCTCGAACTCCCGGACCGCGAGATCATGACATGACCTGAGCCGAAGTCGGACGCTTAACCGACCGAGCCACCCAGGCGCCCCTCATCTGTCTTATCTCTTAAATTCCACATATGAGTGAAATCATACACTTATGTTTCCCTAACTGACTTACTTCGCTTAGCAGAATACCATCCAGGTCCATCCACGTAGTTGCAAATGGCAAGATTCCGTTCCTTACATGTGGGGTCTCCCCCATACTTGGGCTCTTGTCGATAGCGCTGCTCGAAACATGGGGGTGCACGTGCCCCTTCGAATCGGCAGTTTTGTATCCTTTTGGATAAATACCTAGTAGTGCAATTGCTGGGTCGTAGGGTGGTTCTATTTTTAATGTTTTGAGGAACCTCCGCTCTGTCCTCTTACCCTACACATTGTTTCCTTTCCAGTGCTCTTTGCGTCCCATGTTTCTTTTTGCTTTGTGCCTTACGATGTCTCTCTGATGCCTCCAGCAGAGTGTTGGCTGGGAGGTCAGGAGCCTTCGTGCATTCTGCATGTCTGTATCTCTAGTGCCTGACACAGTCATCAGACGAGGGTGAGCCGGGAGCGGGTCACTGCTGGGCGAGGCGGCCCTGGCCGGCTGTGAAGAACCCGGAATGAAACCCCAGCTCAGCCACTTACTAGTGACTTCGATATGTCACCGTATGTCTCTGCACCTCGGCTTCCTCCGCAGTTAAATATGATCTTAACAGCGTCCACCCTGCGGGGTGGCCGTGAAGACGAGATGAAATGCCGGGAGACGTGCGAAACCCTTAGCAGGATGTTTAATGCATAATGAGTGCTCGGTATGTGTTTCCATGATTCCTCCTGGCAGCTGCGTGGGATGGGGCTCCAGCCTTGCCCTCCTGTGCGGGTTTGGATCTCAGCTCCGCACACCCCGGATGTGTGGCCTTGGGCGAGTCACGTGACCCCTCCGAGCCCCTTCCTCACCCGCCAGAGAAGCAAGCAGCACCTGCCTCCCAGCGCTCTGGTCGGGAGCTAGCTGTGGTGTCTCGGCCGGCTGGAGGCCTGGCTGGTCTCATGCATTCATTCGACAAATGTTCGTTGAGCATCCACACGGGCCGGGCACTGTTCTGGGTGTGGGGACACAACAGAGGACAAGACAAACCAAGACCCCAGCCTCTGCGGAACTTCCACTTGCACGTGACAAGACTCGTGGAAATGCTGACTCGGACCCAAAGTACAGCAGGGAGAGGCGGGTCTGAGCTGCGATGCGCGGGGCCGCGCCCCAGCCCTCGGAGATGCATCGACTGGCCGACATGGCTGCTGACACTGACACTGGGATTCTTAGCTGCATTACTAAAGGTAGGGCACCCAGATGAAGGAGATGAGAATACCTTCTCTCCTATCCCCAGCCCCCGGCAATCGGGGAGGTCTGGCTCACGAGTGGACCTCTGGGTCCCACTTGCTTCTTCTTAAACGCCACCTTTATTCTCTTTTGAGGAACTTCCCAACACCCGCTCCCCCAACAAATACACACATACTTTCAGTCCATGCGATTTGGGTGGAAATGACACCATTCCCCAGCTCCAGAGATGAGCCTGCGACCCAAGCCTGACCAGTCCGAGCGCTAGCTCCCACATGCAGCCATTGGCTTAAGGAAGAGCACATTACCCACGCCAAGCCAATGAGAATCAGGCCTGGGACTTTGCTCTTTTCTCTGGGGTTGCTAAACTGATAAAATATAAAACTTTGGTTGCTGAAGGCCACAAAGGGAAAGGGCAGCCTGAAATTGAGGCTAAGACAGAGAATGGCATTATGGGGAACCGCAGAAGGAGAGTAAGAGAGCCTGAGTCCTGATAATATTGTTTGAGCTTCTGGATCCAGCCATGCCTGAAGCCATACCCCCTGGAATTTTTCAGTTATATGGGCCAATAATTAAGCCGCTTTGAGAGAGAGTTCCATAATATGGAGTCTTTACCCATACGATTCAGTCCCAGACAACCCACCTGGAGAACTTTTGATCTACTGGATCACGACCAGAAAAAGGCAAGGGTATCTCTCAGGGGGCTCTTCTCGAAACCATGTCATTTGAGGCACGGTCGAAGGTGGGGGAATACGACGGCAAAGAACATGGGCTTTGGGGTCAGAGCAGGCCTCCCGTTCAGTTCATATTCATCAGGTAACCTTAGGCAAGCCCCCTCACGCCTCTGAGGCTCGGTGTCCTCCATCAGTAAAACAGGAACAATACCGGCATCCATCTCAAAGAGGCAGACGTAAGATAATACGAATAATGTGCTTGGCTCAGCATCTGGACAACAGCTGAATAGAAGAGCTGACTTAGAGGCCTGGAGAGCCTTGGCGTGGATGAGGGATTAGCATCGTGCTGGCCTGGAACGGGAAGGGGTGGGGGTGGCTACAGGGTGGAATGGGAACTGATGAGTGAAAGTAGGGAGGCAGATTTCAGCTCGGCACGATGAAGAACTTTCTCCTAGTCAGAGCTTGACAAATTTAGCACGCACTGCCCCGATAGGTGATGAGCTCCCCGTCACTAGAGGTATGCAACCACTTGGAAAGGCCACAGAAGGGATTCAAGCATCGGGCAGAGGACTTCTGAGCTCCGTGAGGGGTGAGGGGGAGTCATGAGCCAGACTTCAGTTGTGGCCAAACTGCTTCCCAAGAGAATGTTTAAAGTTCGGTGCTGCCCCCAACCCCCTTCGATGAATCCTTAGGCTCCGTCGCGCTAGCTTGCTTTTTCTCCAGATCTGCAACTCCAGGCAGGGCGCGAACAAATATGTGGGAACCCAGGTCAGGCCCCAGAAAGGAGGGACTGTGGGCCCCCTGGCCCAGACAGAGTCTCAGCTCTTGGCTCAGGGATAATCACACCACGTGAGCCAAGCCAGCGAGTGTCAACCCCAGGACTTTTGCTGGAATTATTACAAACGCAGCCCTCCCTTTCTGTGGTTTACTAAGCTTAGACGATGTCAGAACTGCTGGCATCTTTCTTTGCACCTCCTGAGGAGAGCCTGCTCGTGAATGCAGCCAACACAGACGAAAGCGGAACAGAGAGAGAGAGCACGCGGGAGAGATTTTAAAGAATTGGCTCGTTCTATTGTAGCTCCAAGTCCAGAGGCAGACTGCTGGCAGGATTCTCCCTTCCTTGGGGAAGTCAGTCTTTCTCTCTTTAGGCCTTCAACTGATTAGATGAGGCCCACCCACATGATGGAAGGCGATCTGCTCTACTCAAAGGCTACTGATTTAAATGTCAGTGTCATCTGAAAACGACCTCCCCAGCAACATCTAGGCAGGCATTTGACCAAATGTCTGGGTCCTATGTCCTAGCCAAGTTGCCACCTAGTATTAGCCGCCACAGTTGGGGTTCTTTCACTTGAAATGACCAAGGGTCCTGACCGGAGGCAGGGGGATGGACCAGGTGAGCTTTCTGTTCCTCTGTAGCTCGGGCACTCCACCTGGAAGAGAAGCAGTGAATGGAGTGTCTTGGAAAGAGCACTGGATTAAAGAGCCAGACCTGAACATAGATTTCTTTTGTTATAAGAAAAAAAAAAAAAAAAAGAATAATGAAGAAAGAGCAGATTGAAATCAAAGTCAGTAGGGAACCAAGAGCAAACCTCTCTCCTCTCTGCTCCCTCCAAGACCACTTTGGATAGAAGAGCCGTGGAGTGATCCCACTGGAAGGACAAGGCGCAGAGTAGAAACACCCAGATTCTGAACTCAGGAGGGGCTCAGAGTAATCCCAACTCTGATACTTGCTGGCTGTGTGACTATGGATCATTCCCTTCGCCTCTCTGAGCTTCTGTTTCCTGACATGGAAAACGGACCCGGTGACACCGATACCACCACCTTCTCGTGCAAATATTAGAGAAGACTGGGTATGTGAAATGTAAGGCCTGTATGTAATAGGCGCTTAATATTTGCGAGCCAAATCCGAACAAGGTAGAAAAGCCGCTGAATACACTTATTCCTCTGGGCCTGCAACGGGGCCCAGGAGTCCACTCCGGCCCTGGCTCCAAGAGTGAGTGGCCTCGGCCCACACCCTCCCCGGGCTTCCCGGAGGCCCAGCTGAGCCGTGAGAACCACGGAGGGAAGCAGACAGCAGCCAGCCCGTCTGACACCTCGACCACATACAAGACAAGAAGCTTATCTGATGTGCCTCAATGTGCAGAGCTGATGGGGCAGGCGAGGGGAGTGTCTTGATTTCTCTCTCGCTGCTCTTCAAGGCTGCTCTGCCTTGGAAATTCTCCTGTCGCCCCACTGGCCGGGATGGAGAGGGGGCTGTCATTAGGCGACCCAAAGTGGCCAGCCCCGGGATTACAGGAGGCCCAGTCCCCTAACACCGTTAGAGTGGCTGGTTCTGAGATGCTGGGAAGACCGTCCTCTCGCCTCTGCAACCCCTGCCCGAAATCCCGTCTCCGCTGCCTCCCCTCGGCTTGCTTTGTCCACTCACCAGAATGCGGGGTAGGGCGCCATGGGTGGGGGCTGAGGCCGGGAAGGTAGTTCTGTGGTCAAACCTCAGAGGAAGTCATTTCTACGGCCTACTGGGTGCAGATTCTGCTGGGGAGAGGGCGAGAGAGCAGAGGGATTTGGGAGGATGGGGGGGCGGGGTCAGGAAGAATCTGGCAGGGTAAGGGGCAGACTGGGGCTCTGGGACTCGTGAAGCCAGTCTCTGCCTTCTTTGGGGCAGACTTCCCCTGCTGGTCACCGGAACTTCCTGGGCCTGCAACCCCTCTCTCCCCGCCACACCAAACCTTGCCACAGCGTCCTGGGTCTCCCAGGCCATGGTTCACCAGCTCTCTGAAGAGTCAAGATCTTCAGGAAATTTCTTTTCCCACCTGCCCTGAATCTGGGTATCCCCAAAGGACACCGCCTCCCTGCAGCCCTCCAGGAGAGCCTGCCCCTCCGTCCACTCCCCGCTATCCAGGCTGCTTCCAGATGCCGCCCCAGACAACTCCCGCCTGGTTTCCCATTGAACCCTCTGTTCCTCTAGGCCATCCCCCTCCTGGTCCCCCTTCCCCCCATCCCCTGGTCACACCCCTCCAGCCCTCTGGCCCTTGGCTCCTGGAGGGCTATTTTCCTCTGTGGGCCAAGCCCGAAAGGATGAATGAGTGAGTCCATGGATGAATGAGTGAGTAAGTGCATCTGGTCTGGCTTCTGCTGCCTCTCCTGCCCTTCCTGCACCCCACGCCCCTGAAATTGTAGCTGATGAGTCCCCAGCATCCCCGGCCCCACAACCCAACGGTCCTATCTCAGGTTCTCCCTGCAGCATTTGCCGGCATTGATGGGACCTCCCCTCCAGACCCTGCCCTGGACCCCCTCCGCATTCCCAGTCACTTTCTCATCTCCCCTCCCCTCCCCGTCCCTCAGGCCGGTGCACCCGGCTTCCTGCCCTCGGTCTGGATCTCTTCACACCCGGCATTTCCATGGCCATGTGCGGGCAGGTGATGACCACACGCCTCCTCGGTCTTCTGTGGGCTCCAGAGCTGTATGCCCACCTGCCTGCTGGACACTTCCTCTGCTCAGACACGGCGGGACCAGCCTGGACCGTCACAAATCTGGACTCGATGAGCTCCACCGCATGATCCTACCGCCACCCTGCCCACCCACACCCCCCCCCCCCCCCCGGGCTCCAGGCCACAAACTCCCAGCTTCCTAAATGCCTCTTGACTTCATCTCTAGCCCCCACTTTCTCCCAGCATTGTCCTGTTTCTGGCCTCGGCACCCCCTCTTGGACATCTCCCTGCCTCCAGGTGTCCCCTTACCTCTCCCACCCAAGCCCTCCTCCCACCCAAGTAACTCTCTGCTCAAGCGCAAATCGGAGCCTCTGGGGCCCCCTGCTCAATACCCTGCATGGCTCCCCATTGCCCACCCAAGGACTAAGTGCAAATGCTTGTGCAGGGGACATCAGCTGTGTCTTTAGAGCTGCCCCTTACTGCTGCAAGGACCACCTGTCCCCGGTCCGGGCCCAGAAAGGATTGCCAAATAAAATACAGGACGCCCATTTGAATTTCAGATAAGCAAGGCATCATTTTTTTAGTATGTCCCATGCAACAGCTTGCATCTTGTACTTTTATTTTCATTTATATTCTAATTTATTTCATTTTAATTTTTTTTTTTTTTTGAGAGAGAGAGAGAGAGAGAGAGCATGAGTGGTGGAGGGAGAAAGAGAGAATCTCAAGCAGCCTCCACGTCCAGCTGGAGCCCGAGGCCGGGCTCCAGCCCCCAACCCTGAGATCATGACCTGAGCCAACATCAAGAGTCAGACGCTTAACCGACTGAGCCACTAGGCACCCCACATCCTGTCATTTTATTTGTCAAATCTGGCAAGGCATGGGTCCAGAGCCAGCCCAAGCTGTGCCCCCTGCCTACAAATGGCCTCGACCGAGCGTTGCCTAGATTGTTCCTTGGGCACGCCAGAGCCGGCCTACTGCGTCGGGAAGGCAGGGAGACGGGAGCCTCCTTACTGTTCCTCTGCACGGCCTTGTCCCTGCTGCTGCCTCAGCCCGAGCACATTTCCCTGTGCCCACGTGCATTTGGCGCCCCTCCATCCTCTCCACCACTCCCCACTCTCCGCCCCTGTCTCTGCGTGTCCCCTGCCGCGTGATCTCCCTGAACACCTACCTAAGCTAGCCCGCCCCTCATTTCTCGGCGCCTTTTCCTGCGATAGCTTCCCGGAAGCAGGACTCCACCGGGCCCAGCACACGTTTACATTAGCTCTTTTAAAAAAACAAAAACAGGGGCGCCTGGGTGGCGCAGTCGGTTAAGCGTCCGACTTCAGCCAGGTCACGATCTCGTGGTCCGGGAGTTCGAGCCCCGCGTCAGGCTCTGGGCTGATGGCTCGGAGCCTGGAGCCTGTTTCCGATTCTGTGTCTCCCTCTCTCTCTCTGCCCCTCCCCCGTTCATGCTCTGTCTCTCTCTGTCCCAAAAATAAATAAATGTTGAAAAAAAAAATAAAAAAAAAATAAAAAAATAAAAAAACAAAACGTTTATTTATTATTGAGAGGGAGACACAGAATCCGAAGCAGGCTCCAGGCTCCGAGCTGTGAGCACAGAGCCCGACGTGGGGCTCGAACTCGCGAACCACGAGATCCTGACCTGAGCCGAAGTCGGACGCTCAACCGACTGAGCCACCCAGGTGCCCCTTCCCTTGTTAATGTAAAAACGACCATAATTTTGGGGGTGCCTGGGTGGCTCGGTTGGCTAACCATCTGTCTCCACGATGAGAACCCAGCTCCCGGAGGACAGAGACCTTATTTTGTTCACTGTGGCTCTTAGAACGGAGATTTGCGCCTGGTACATCGTAGGTCTAGACAAATCTCTGTGAGGAAGCAAGCGGGCCATCCTGCCCTCCGGCTCACTGCCCCCCCCACCCTAGGAGCCACATGGCAGGGGGCAGGACATGCCTCCTGGGCTCCTCAAAGCTAAAGGGCACCTCGGAGAGAGCGGTGGGCGCTTTCCAAACATTCCCAGGCACAGGAGGCTGCAGCTGGAGGGCCCTTTGGAGGCTTCTCACACAAGGGCGGGTAGAAGCCGGGCTGGGAATTTGGGAATCTGTTTTCACAAACGCCAGACACACGTGGGTCACAGACCTCTGCCCCCAAAACACCCGTGTAATCGAGGCCCTTATTGCAGAGCCGCCTCTAGCACAAATGAGACCAGCTTTCCGGGGTGGCCATCCCCCAATGCGGGCTCAAATGGTTAGCCTTTCACAGGACAGCTCCTGTCTGTGAGCTGAGCCTTCTTCCTCTTAATCTTTCCTTGGGCCCCAGGCTCCTTGGGGAATTTTATGGAAGCGAGGGGCCCTTCTCCACATTTCCCATGATTTCGTGTGTGGATCTCAGGGCTCCCCAGACCCCCCTGAAGCTTGTGCAACCAGGGAAAGAATGCCAGCTGAACAGCAGTATCTACCCATACGGGAGAAGGTTCATGAACGTTTAGACATGATGACGACATTTGGGGAAAGGAAGGAGAGAACAAGACAGACGTTGACTCGAGAGGAGGCTGTGTCCCCAAACACTGACAGGGCTTATGCTGGGTAATAGGACTAGGGCAATTCCACATCTTCTTCCGTCTGTCCACCTGCGCGGCATTGAACTTGGCTGACGTCTGTAGTCAGGGAGGGGAGGGGAGCATAACTAGAGGGAGAAAAGCAGAAGAGGAGTGACTTAGTCCTGGGCCAGGGCAGGGAGTCAGCTCCGCTGTGGCCCTGGCCCTCAGGGTCACGGACTTGCCCGGCCTGAGCCTCTGTTTTTCCACCCATTAAATGGGCACAGATTGTACCGTCTCGGCCCGCAGGTGAGGGTGAAGAGGAGGGCTGATAACACGTGTGCGCGCACGGTGCACTGAGGAGAGAGCTCGACACCCCGCCATCAGCTCGCCCGTCCTGCCCCAGGCCTCTCGGGAGGTAACTTCAGGCGCTTTGATCCGTTTCCTCGAAAGGGGGAAACCAAACATCCTTGTGTGAGGGGCAGAGGTGGGGAGGGGGCGGGGAATCAAGGGGGGGGCAACTTCCCCGCGGCCCCTCAAGAAACCTGGAGGGTCCCTTCCAGCCCAGGGGCAGGACCATTTTCTGAGGGTCTTTGATGCATGGGCCCTGAAAGGACGGACGCCAAGGGATCGGCCCCCCGAGGAGGGCTGATGGGCAAGTCTGAGCCCGTGGGCCTGATCCCTGGGGCATACGGGACCTGCTGAAACTGCCTGCCAACTAGTTGCTCCGGTGCAATTCCCTGACGCCCTCCTGACCCTCGGCTGAGAATAGAAGCTCAGAGAGGTTAAGGTACCGGCCCTAGGTGCACAGCTAGCCCGTGGCGCAGGTAAACCCCTGTGCTGTCAGATGCCGTGGGTGATCGGAGCCTGGCAGCCGGTGTGGCCTCCTCAGGGCCCAGGCTCTTTTCATCCTCTGCCTCGTTGGATCCACGCTGCCTGTGAGAGAGTCCTTCTGTGCCCCGTCCAGCTTCTGGTGGCCAACGGCATTCCTTGAGTTGGGGCCACATCCCTCCAGTCCCTGCCTCTTCTCTTCCGTGTTGCCTGCCCTCGCCTCGTTCTTACAAGGACACACACGACAGCAGTTAGGGCCACCTGGAGGATGCCAGACAATGGCCTTAATTTAAATCACATCTGTTCCCACGTAAGGTAACAGCCACCCTTTTGCCACATAAGGTAATATCACAGGTTCCGGAGATTAGAATGTGGACATATCTTCTTGGGGACCACCATTCAGCCCACTCTACCCAGGCTGGCCCGGGTGGGGAGCTGGGAAAGTGCCCCTTTCTCCGAGGACATGGGGCCTTCAGGGAAGCCCTCGGGAGGGGTGGCTGGGAAGGGGGGGCGGATTCAGAGGGGATGGGCTCGTCTCCAGGGTGGCTGGGACGGGAACCCCAGGGCTAACGTTAGCAGGAAGCCACCAGCAGAAGCTGGTGAAGGGAGTGGAGGTGGGGGGTCCCCGTGCGGCCTGTGCTTAGCGACAGGGGCCGCAGCTTTGCACGACCCCAGCCCGCCATCCCCCCAGAGGAGATTCTGCAAGTGTGCCCCTGCCATGTCACACCCTCGCCCAAAGGCTTGTCACCACTCTTCTCACCTGTGGTCACTTTCACACACCTCGCCCCCCAGCTGGCCCCTGCCTGCCTGTCCCGACTCCTCTCTCCCCCGGGCTGCACCTCCCACCACTTCCTGAACCAGACCAGCCTCTTGCCCTCTTCTGTCCTTGGCCCGTGAAGTTCATCCGCCAGGCCCACTCTGCCCAGCCAGACCTTGCCCCCCACACTTGGGTCCACACCACCCCTGAAGTATGACCGTCACGGCACCCGTGAAGCCCTCATAACTAAAATAAAATAACTCTGGGTGAAATCACTTGGCGAGTGTCTGTTTCCTCCCTCAGACTCTAGGTCCCACGAGAGGCGGGATCATACCCGTTGTGTTAAGTGTTGTATCCTCAGCGCCGAGCTTAGGGTATGACACATAGTAGGTGCACAGGACGTAGCTGTTGGGTAAATGAGAGGAACGTCCAGCCCAGCTACCCGAGCTCCCTTCTCTTCGGTGTTCCAGAAAAGCGGGACATTCATCGGATCCCTTACTGGGTCAGTCAATCGTGTCTTCACTCAACAAACATTCGTGGGTGCCTGTGTTGGGAGTTGGGGACCTGCTCCCTGTCTTCTCCAGCTCGGACTGGTGGAAGGGGCTGGACACAGGACCAGACTCGGTTAGAAGTACGGAGCGGGCAAGGAGTCTGGAGGAGGCCCTCCACAGGAAGCCGGGGCAGGGAGGAGGCAGGCCTCCCAAGGGAGGTTACGCAGGGGCAAAGTCACGGAGATGTGAAGCGGCGTGGAGCGCTGGAAACACCGTGCGTGGTCTGGGAGGCTGGAGCTGGGAGGAATGGGTGGAGGGAAAGGCCAGGGCTTCCTGCCAGAAATGAGAAGCTGTGAAAAGCTGGGGCGGGGTACCCACCGACTTTCCACATCTCTGGCTGACAGGTGGAGGAAGTGTCGCTCCAGCCACCAGACAGGAGGCGGTAGGAGGGTTATCTCGAGGGTCAGGCCACCAGTAAATCCAGGATCCAGTGGGGGGACAGGGTGGATGGCAGTGTCATTCACAGAAGGGGGTGGGGGGGAGGCGTCTGATGGAGTCGCTTTGGGAGCTGGGATATTTGCCTTGTCTGTGGGAACTCAGAGTATCTGGTAGATGGTTGGCTATTTTCACTTGCGTTGGTCATTCTCCGCACACACACACACCCCCCAGATCTGCTCCCCACCTCTCTCTACCTGCTCTGTGCACCTGGAGGCTGACGCCGATGGCCTGCCTTGTCTGGACTCTGTGCCCTCTGGCTTCCCGGCTGGGCTCAGTCACTGGGAGCCACTGGCAGGAGGTGCTGCTTGGTCTGGCCAGCCACGGTTTGGGAAGGGTCTGCCTTCCTTCTCTGAGTCATCCCCGCTACTAGAGCGTTCCTGCACCATCTCCCCTCCCCTGTCCCTTCAGGCTGAAAGATGGCTTCCCATCGGCGCCGGGACCTTGGTGGACCCCTAGCCGGCCCCCTTAACCCTGCCCACACCTCTGTGAAGAACTGCTTCCTTAAGGCCCCATCTATTTTCTGCGGGACCCTGACCGCTGCACCCTTACAGCGGCATCAGGTTCTGGGTTCTTTATTTGGACTCCTTGGCTGGTTGTGCAGTCTCGTGCTGGTGCCTCTCTGACTTCAGGATTGTAATATCCTAGATGCTCGTGTTTGGCAGAGTGATCCTGTCCTTGTTCCCCTCTTATAGACTCCTCTCAGCTTTTCTTGGCCATTTATTCTTCTACAGGAGCTTTAGGAACAGTCTTTCAGGTTCTGTAAAGAATCCTGTTGGCGTTTTGACTGGATTTGCTAGTATAATTCATAAGTTAATCTGGGGAGTATTTGCATCTTTTAAAAACGGAGTCCTCGGGGCGCCTGGGTGGCGCAGCAGTCAGTTAAGCGTCCGACTTCAGCCAGGTCACGATCTCGCGGTCCGGGAGTTCGAGCCCCGCGTCAGGCTCTGGGCTGAGGGCTCGGAGCCTGGAGCCTGTTTCCGATTCTGTGTCTCCCTCTCTCTCTGCCCCTCCCCCGTTCATGCTCTGTCTCTCTCTGTCCCAAAAATAAATTAAAAACGTTGAAAAAAAAATTAAAAAAAAAAACAAAACGGAGTCCTCACAAACACAAACAAGATGTATCCGGAATCTTCGTTCCAAACCAAATCGTCCCCCGTGATCTGAAAAACAGAAAGGAGTGGATTAAAGGCTTACATCTACCGTCACTTCCTACGTATAGAGTGTTGTTAGTTAGCTGGGTGATGGTGGTGCGTTTCTCAGCTTGGGAGGATTTTTAGGCCTGAGCCTACAAGGTCAAGGAGAACGAGAAGAAAGATAACAGTAACAGAGCGTAGGAACCTGGAGAGCATCTGCGTGAGAAGTCACTGTCTTGGCAGACCTGGGAGACTGCATCGCCACAGATAGAGCAGTGGGGAAAGCCAGAAAGCAGCCCGACCTCTTACCCGGCAAAACGGCGACTGGGCACAAGCCATGTGTCTGGAAATGGAGGTGAGGAAGGAACTGAGAACAGGAGGCATATTTGAAAATCTGCAGGAAGTAGTTAGACCCCCAGATCTTCTCCCTCACCCCGGTGGAATATTTGAGGCTTGTTTTTAGGAGAGAGAAAAAAAAGCAGAGGGTCTCTGGACAGGAGGTGACCACCAGCCACGTAGAAGGCAGAGGCCACCACACTGAAAATGAAGGATCAAGGGAACATTACGTATGTGAATTGAGAACCCTCTTTTCCCCAAAACGTTAGCAGCCACTCCAATAACCTCCAAGCACAGTAGAAGCATCTACCCTAGGGAATCTCAGCAGACTAAGGGGAAAGATCTAAAGATACTAAATGAGGAAATGATGAAGCCAGCCTCCCTCTATATGAAATCCAGAGTCGGGAAGTCCCACACAATTATACAGAGCCTCCCATCAGAGTTTAGTACCCCACGATTAAATAGAGCACATGGAGAAGGATCATCAGCCATATGAAGAAAGTCTCTACTGGGAAAGACAAGGCAAAATAAATAAAAGATAAAATGAAATGAAATAAAATAAGTAACTTAAAAGAAGCCCACTAGGCAGTTTAAATCTTTTAAAAAATTCTAGCACTAATATCCTCAGAAAGATAAGAGAAGGTACCACATCTATGCGATAAGAATAGGCAGTTGTGAAATGCAATAATTAGAACCCAGAAAGTACAAATTCAAATTACTATAACAGAAACGAGACACTCAATAGGAACACTGAAAGAAAAAGATAAAGATATCTTCCCCCCAACGACTAAAACACACAACCTAAAGAAATAGAAAATAAGAAAGAATGAGAATTTTGAAAGGTATTAAACTCTTAAATAATTTAGAATTTTAGAAAGCTCAGCAAAAAGGGGGAACGGCCAAAAAGAAAGGGAGAAAATGATCAAAGAAATAATCCATGCAAACTACCTGGGAATGATCACTGTGAATGTCCAGATCGTAGGGCTGATTCAACGTCCAGAACAATGGATGAAAATAGAACCACACAAAGGCATCTCACTGTGGAATTTCAGAACGCGTGGGACAAAGAGAATGTCTTCAAAGCCTTCAGAGAGAGAGAGAAAATAGGTTATTTTCAGAGATTAGAGTGTCATCAGACTTATGAATAGCACACAAAGCAAAAAGAGAATGGAAAAATACCTTTGAAAAGGAAATTTTATTTCAAACTATCCATAAAGTATGACTGAAGTTATCATCAAATGTAACAAGCTCACAAATAAAATCTACCTCCCATGCACCCTTTCTCAGGAAGCTACTGGAAGATGTTCTCCACCAAAAGGAGTAAACCAAGAAAGAGAAAGAATCCAGAAAACAAGGGCTTCAGTGTAAGAGGGGCAAAGAGAATTCCAGTAAACGAAGATCCCAGGTTGACAACTGAGCAGCAGGCTAGAGAGCAACCAGTCCAGACTGGAGTAGGTAGGGGGTTCCAGGAAAGAGGACTCCAAAAACTCAAATAAACAAAATACCTGTTGTTAGTGAATTTCCTAATAGGAGATTTGGACTACTCATGGAGAGTTTGGGGATGAATCAGTGGTAAGTACACAGAAAATTATGCAAATGAAAAGTTAAACAAACTACAACTCCAGGGAAAACAAAAAGCTGTACAAGCAAGGAAATGTAATCAAAGCATACATATAACTCAGCTGTGAAAAAAAAAATCCAGTTGTAAAAAGGCAAATAGTAATAATTAATCTAAAATAAAATAGTAATAGAGTAAATAGTAGTCATTAATCTAAAATAAAAATATACAATTAATAAAATAATTAATCTAAAACTAAAATAACTACCCTGGGTGGATGGAAAGGGTACATGGTATGAAAAGGGCCAGACAGAAGGGAGCCAAACCCTCTTCCATGGTGGAAGGTCAACAGGTAATGCCTAGGACTAAAAAAATCACAATGAACTTGGTAAGCATGTTTTTTTGAGAAATGGAATAAATACTAAAAGAAACAGTGAAAGGAGTTGGAAGTGGTTTCTGTAAGGAGTGGGAAGGAAAGTCTTTTAGAAACATTTGGCTGTTTAAACATGAGCATTTATAACTTTAAAGAAAAAAATAAAAGCCAAAATAAAAATAAAAAGACAGACAAAGCAGACTTCTCTGGTAGAGACAGTGGACACAACAGAGTCCCCTCTCCCCCGTTCAGCCTAATCCTTGGCACATCCCTCCTCAGGGCCACCCCAAGCTATTGCCTACCAGGGGTTCTGGTAGGTTTAAAAACCAGTGGCTAACAGCCGAAGCACGGATAGGGGAATCTCAGGCCCTGGGACAAGTGGTGAGGGAGCGATTTTGAACCCCACCAACTGTCCCAACACATCATTTCCCTGATGTCATGGCAGTTTAGGAGGGATAAGAGAGGATACTGGTGAAGGCGCACGTGAAACCATGAATCCTTGCCTATGAGAGCCAAGAGATGCCTTAGAAATCACCCACTGGTCTGAATAGATGGCTCCCCTCCAGGACAGGTTGGCCCGAGGATGTTTTCCGGCCTTGAGTGAGCTTTGCCCGCGGGGGGAGAAGCAAGAATTGCTAGAGATTCATCATCCCTAGAACGACCCTCAACGCTTGAGAGATGCGCGCTGGTGGATTCATACCCCAGCTCCCTCGCCCCTGGGGTAGCAGTTCTGCACGGTATTCCAGCCAGTTCCTTAGAGGATTCCCGGTGGGGCAGAGCTCTAGGTGCCCAGAGCGGCTGCTTGCCCTTGCACCTTGTACGGATGGGCTGTCTTCCCTTCCCTGTGTCACTCTCCCCTCCCTCATCCCTGCTTCCTGGGATCACTTCCCGGATACACCGCCTACACGTATTCCTGAGACTCAGGGTCTGCCTTTGGGGGAGCTGAAACTAAGACCATAATCCCATTCCCTCCTTCCACAGATGAGGAGAAATGACCCAGGGAAGGAAGAAAACTCCTCTGGTTCCACACAGCAAGTTGCTTGTAGAGCCTGGCGTCACAGAAAGTGACTCAAGCTGTGAGTCACTTGATGCAGTAGATCTTAACCTTAGCTGTGTAGCCCAGGGCAAGTTCCCGCCCCTCTCTGAGCCTGGTCCCCCCAAGTGTCAGCCTCGGCCGATAGCCTCACTGGCTGGAGAGGCTTTCTCCTTACCTCAGAAAGCCCCTCTGCCTGGGACGCTGCCCCTTATGTACAGATGCTCCAAGTGCCCTAGTTTAAAGTCAAGAGAATGCACACACACAGCGACAAGGAAGCCACAGCCCGGGATGGTAGCTAATTCTCTAATTTCCTTGAGGGTTTCTGAAATTCCTGGGATGCTAGATCGGTGGCATACGAAATGCCCCACCATTTCCCAACCACATAATGACACCCCCCCCCTTCCTTTTGCCTGGGTCAGCAAATTTGCTGGCCGGCACACCCCTGCAAACGGGGTCATTACGATTGCAAGAGAGAGAGAGAGAAAGGGAACGAGATAAAGCGGGGGTGGGGGGGGGGAATAACACTAAGACCAAATCAGTTTTTAAAATTTACAACCGATCCTGGCTTCCCCAGGGGCCCAGCCCCCTTAAGGAAAGCAGCAGGGGCCGGGGGCAGGGCAGAAGGGGGGCAGGGTGGATGGGGGAGTCTGCTGAAAAGGCTTCAGGAATCCCAATTCCACCACTTCCCAGCTCTGTAGCACAGAGCAGCCTCTTTTCCTCTGGGTCTGTTTCCTTCTTAGTACGATGGGAATGCCCCGCCCATACACACCCCATCTGTTAGAGGATTAACCGAGGTCCAGGGTGCCACCCTCTAGGAGCCCAGAGGCAGGGGTCTGGGGTCAGAGATCCCAGTCGTGAATCCTGACCTCACCATTTCTTTTTTTAAAAAAATGTTTTGATGTTTATTTTTGAGAGAGAGAACGATCAGGGGGAGAGGCAGACAGAGAGGGAGACACAGAAGCCGAAGGAGGCTCCAGGCTCTGAGCCGTCAGCCCAGAGCCTGACGCGGGGCTCGAACTCACGAGCTGGGAGATCATGACCTGAGCTGAAGTTGGACGTTTAACCGACTGAGCCACCCGGGAGCCCCCTGACCTCACCATTTCTCATCCAGGTTATTTGGAGCACGTCCATCATTTTCTCTGAGCCTCTTTTCCTCAGCTGTAAAGTGAGACTAAATAAGGGTGAAACGGACTGTCTGGGTTCGAGTCCTGGTTCCACCCCTCTGGGCTGAACTTGGACAAGTCCATGAACCTCTGTGAGTCTCAGGATGCTTATCTGCGAAATGATCAGATTACCAGGAGAATTAAGGGAATTAATTTACATAAGGTTCTTGGAAGAATGCCTGGCACATGGTGAGCAATAGTTTATGATTATTGTCATGGTTGTTATTATTAGGTTTGTGGGGAGAATGTGCAAGAAGGGAGGGGGGAGAAGGCCCGGGGGGCACAGGCCGGGCCCAGAGAAGCTCACCGAATGGGAAGGGAGGAAGCCCAGCTGGCGGCCCTCCGAGGCCCCCCTCTGCCAGCCCTCGGGTGGGAGCACCCTTCCTGCCACCCTCCTGCCCGCCCCAGCCGGTGAGGAGTGCCCGCCTCCCGCCCCTTTGTGGTCACACAAAGCTGGTCCCTCAGCAGGTCTAGGCCCCTGGCAGAGCTCTTTGATGTTAAAAATAGGTTATTCCACCGAAAGACCCAGAGAAAGATGGTTTTATGAGCCCAAAGGGGCTGCAGTTTGGGGTTTCCTTTCTTCCTTTGAGGGGCCCGGGACGCTGAGGGAGGGCAGCGTCTTATGGGCAAGATTTTCCAGGTCTCAGAGGAACACAAGAGGCCTCTGGGCCAACCAGCATCACTGGGAGGATGTGTTGTGGCCAGAGGGACCTCTCCAGTGCCCTGTCCTGCAGCCTGGGACCCAGGTTCAGGACCTTGGGATCCCCCTCTGCTGGGGGCAGCCACAGGCGCCCTCCCACCGCCAGCTCCCCCCTCCTCCTCTCCACACAGGCCCCCCTCCCACCCCTCTGGCTGCCCAGGGCTCTCCGTGTTAGCAGCTTACCTGCCCAGTGCCTGCTGCGAACCCTTCCCGGGGATCCCTTCTATCTACACACCTTGGGAAAGAGGGGCTTTTGATTTTCTCCATTTTACAGGTGAGGGCGGTGAGGTGTTCACAGGATCAGCGGACACCACGGGACTGGGAAGTTGCCAAAGCTGGGATCAAACCTGCCTCTTCTGACTCCAAGTCCCCAGCACCTGGACCTCTCCAAACGGGACATGAGAGAGAGAGGGGAGGTCAAGGGGGACCCTGGGGCTGGGGGACATGGCAGCGGCACCCCTGCTGTTGAATCCCCTTCTCGCCAAGCGGCCGGTGTGTGAGACCTCTCCTTCCGCGAGCCTCAGTGTTCCTGGCTGTGAAATGGGGAGAACCATCCCTGCTGTGTCTGCCTGGTTGGCTTTGTGTGTAGGTGGCAGTGGGGTGGGGGGGCAGCAGCGATGGCATGGTTTGGGCGCGGGGGACGCTCTCACCAGAGAGAGGGGTGCCTGCCCCGGCCCCGTTTGGGGTGGAATTCAGCCTGCGATCCTCCCCACCCCCCCAGGCGGCTCACCCCTCTCAGGCCCCCCGTTGCTCCCCGACCCGGTCGCGTCCGCCTTTGTAACAGAGGACTCACGACTGCGACGTATCCCGACCCAAAGGTGCACTAGGGTAGAGTTTCAGGCAGGAGGAAACGCTAAGAGAAGAGCGGCGGGGGGTCCTTGGTGAGGCAGGTGCTGGGGATAAAGACAGCTGAACATACGGCCTAGGCTATACCCTGCAGCTACACGGACGTGGCAGTGAGCAGTTCAGCACAGGGGGGCCCTGGAGAAGGGGGCTGATGCAGGAAGGGGGAGGAGGGGACGGGAGGGGTTTGGTTCTGAGGGGGCACCATGAGCAGTTTTATGAAACAAACAACAGGAAAGAGAGAGGCTGGGGGTGGGGAGGGGAGAAGGAGCCCAGAGAGCAGGTGGAGGGCAGGCTGGTTTGAATCCTGCCTCCACCCACGGAGTGGATGACCCCGGGTGGGTCTCTTCACCTAGCTTTCAGCACGCGCCTGCCGAGTGGTAGGTCCTTAGCTACTGATCTTTTGACTTGGCCTGGGTATCCTGACCCCTGGGTGGCCTCGTCCTCCAGCCTGAACGTGGGTCTACGCTACGGCAGGGGGTGGACCCCGCAGAGATGGGGGAGAACCGGGAGGGAGGGGAACATTTTCTTGATGTCTCCGTGCGGGGGCCTGAAGGTGGAGCCCATCCCCCTCCGCTCCCCCTGCCCTCCCGGGCAGCCTGCACAGATGTCTCTCCAGCGCCTTCCGTGAGCCCAGCACTGTGATTCACTGGTGGAAAGCCGGAATCGGAACTCTAAGACCAGTGCCGGCCTCCATTCCGCTGCCCGTTTCGTCCAAGCTGGCTGTGTTGACTTCGAAAGGCTAGAACTTGGGGGTCAATGCCTGGGATTAGTCTTTTCCTCATCAGAAAAGTGAAGGGAGCTGCCCCTATCCTCTGGGTTGTTGGGAAGGCCCAATGGGTACAGGGAGGGTGCCATCTTTGCAAAGTTCCTAGACAGGCCCTGCGGCCAGTGCCCGTGACTGATGGCATAATCGACCGTCACAGCAGCCCAAGGTTACTGTGGAAGTACCAGCTGTTCACATGGGTTGAGAAAACAGATTTCATCACCACTCATAGTAGGTGCTTTCTTAACTATTCTCCATGTCACCAGCTCCTGGGGTTTCCTAGCGTCTCTGGTGTTACATGCCCATCGATCCCCTTGGCTAGCAGATCCCCGGTTGGAATCCACACCTTCTGCTCCCACCAACCCACTGAGCCATCAACTTGCCAAACAGCAGTCGGGTTTGTTCTCAAACCCTTTCTTGCCAGTTGGGTTTTCATGGTTACAAAATCTCATTGGCTACTAGGCCGGTCCGGGGGCCATTTTGCCCTCAGATCCATTCTACCCTCTTCCCCCATTTGGCTGCACGATGCAAGGCTCTGGTTCCACCAAGTCAGCTGGTTCCAGCTCCGCTCCACCAATGGGAGGCACTGGGAGGACACTGAAGGATGGGAGGAAGAGAGAGCCCCCGTCTTATTTGTCTCGGGGGCATTGCCGTGGCGGCTGAGTCTCCTCTGTGGCTCCAGCAAATGCCATTCCGTTCTGCTTCTGCAGGTGGGGGAGGGCGTGCTGGCAACACCTTTCCTTGTGCGTCTCTCTCGCCAAAGGGTGGCAGCGGCTTCCTGCCGTGGCTGATCTTGGGGCTCCTCACCGTCGGTGTTTGGCTCCTCAGCTCTCCCATCACCTGTGTTGCCAGCGACCCCCGAATTAACTTTCCTCTGTTTCCAGTACTCAAAGTGGCTTCTGTTTTTCCGATGGGACCCTCACTGGCAGCGATGCGAAGTCATCGACGATACGACGCAAAGCAGGAGCGTCTCTTTCTAGGAAACTAGGCTGAATACCTCGGAAAGACTTGGTGAAGGCAAGGTGCTAAGAATACATCGAATTCGGGGGCGCCTGGGTGGCTCAGTCGGTTAAGCGTCTGACCTCAGCTCAGGTCAGGATCTCACAGATCGTTGAGTTCGAGCCCTGCGTCGGGCTCTGCGCTGACGGCTCAGAGCCTGGAGCCTGCTTCGGATTCTGTGTCTCCTTCTCTCTCTGCCCCTCCCCAACTTGGGCTTTGCCTCTCTACGCCTCTCAAAAAATAAGCAGGCATTAAAAATAGAAAAAAATTTTTTTTAAAGAATACATTGAATTTGGTATGGGTGGGACACTGTGAAAGATTGGGGGGGAAAGAGCAAAATCTAGATGCTCCTGGGTGCTGATGGCTTCGTATGCATCTCTACATCCCCATTCTTTAAAGAAGAAATTGTAGGAGATGCCTTCTGGGCTGGCGTCAGCCAGAACAGGAGGAAGACCGTCGAACGCGCGGAGGAAACCCAGCTGTCCGCTGCACGCCAAGGGAGTGCGCAGTCTGAGCTAAGAGGGGGGATCTCCAGAAACTGAGAAACTGTGTGCCAGGCACACTCACAGTATTTTCTCATTTAATCTTCTCTGCAAATGCAAGTAGTTACTGCAGTTGGCCCCGTGTCACAGGCCAGGCAGCAGGCTCGGAAAAATAAAGCCTCTCGCCCACAATCTCGCGGCGTCAGGAATATTCCAAAGTCAGGTTCCGGGAATGTTCTTTCTGCTTCCCCAGCGGCCTCCAGAGGTTCGTTCAGTCTGGCACATGCTTCTGAGGGCCACGCGGAGATTCTAAGCCTCTCGAGGGCAGGAGCAAGCGTGGTACCCGGCGTGTGCTTGCTGCATTGTCGCAGGGACGTGTTAAACCACCCCCCCTGTGCGGAGGTGCCCCTGGGCCCGACACAGCCTCCTGGGCCTCCTCCCATTCCTGGGCCCGGGCTCAGCTTTCCAGGGAAGGGGAAGTCCCTCGGGGTGACCAAGTTACAGGTATTATAGGGGGACTCACTTTGACACGTGGAAAAAACAGCAAAGCGTGTAGGGTGGGATGACAGAAACTGGAGGTGGTGCTGGTATGTCAGAAACAGCTCCCGGGCTGGGAAGCAGGGGGCCAGGGTTCCACTGACTCACTGGGTGAGCTTGGCTGAGTCTCTGCCCCTCCGGGGACCTCAGTTTCCACTTCGGTTAAAGAGGGTCTTTCCTGCCGTGTCTGTCTCTGATCTATTTCACAACGCGGCAGACTCCAAAACGCTCCAAATGTAACCAGGGGCCGGGGCCCCGTGTGTGCTCCTGACTCAAGTAGCCCTGCCCAGGCCAGGCCAGCTGGTGGGTTTCCAGTGGGGGCAGTCTGCCCTCCGATGTGACTGAGGCCTCTTTACCTGGGCCTACTCATAACAGACCCCAAATTACGTCACGGAGACTCTGGCAAGGAAATGTTTACGGTGTCCTCACCCGGTCGCCTGTCCCTCCGAGAAATGTGTTATCCCCATTTGATAGGGAAGGAAACTGAGGCCCAGAGCGGGGAGATGACTTGCCCCAGGCCTCGCAGCTGGGATTCAGCAGAGCTGAGGGTGGAACTCAAATCTGACTCGAGAGCCCTGTGGCTTTCACCATAAACCTGCTTCCTCCCTGGAGAAATGACAACCCATCACCGACTCTACCACCGCCAACTCGCCATTGAGGAACAGAAGACTGAGCCTTCACGGGGTTCCAAATGAGGCACAGGCAGCGAGTCTCCGAGGGCGGCCTGCTCCCTAGTGACCAGCCTGGCTGTGGGCGGAAACAGGTCTCCGTGGGACCTTGGACAAGCCTCTCCTCTCTCTAGATGCCCGCCCTGGTCTGCGTCGGCCTAGACACCACCGTGAGTCCGAGGATGGTTGCTGGGGCCCAGCTCCACGCTCAGGCTCCCTGAGAGGGACCAGGGGCCAGTGCCCGGGCTTCTGAGTCTCAGGACGGAGCTTAGAGGGCGCTGCAGGCTGCTGTGTGCTACTATGGCTGAGGCCCAGACTCATAAACCGGACGCTGGGTTCTAATCCCACTACAATACTCTGTGGCCTTGCACGAGCTGACTTCGACATCCTACGCCTCAGTGTCTGACCTATGCAATGGGCGAGTACAGCTCGCAAGGGAAATGGTGCAAGCCACCACCCTCTCCCCCGCCACACACACACACACACACACACACACACACACCCCTGGGGACACAGAAGTGTAGAAGTGAATCATTTCCCATGTCTTTTCTACTTCAGAATCCCTTGAACCTCCTGGGCCGCAAAGGATTCAAAAAGTGCCCTGATTAAGGGCCACAGGGCGGGGCGGGGCGGGGCGGGGCCAGCCCTGGAGGCCGGAAAGCCCAGGCACATTAGGCTGCAACAGAGAACCCCGAGGACGTGAAAGCGGGCAAAATGAGCAAAGGGCTTTGAATGCCAAGCTCAGGAGCTCAGAACCCGAGCCCTGCTGAGGGCTCCTTGGCCTGGACGGGCCCCCCGCCGCCAGCTTTCACAAGGGAGGCCTCAGCGTGCAGGCTGCGCTGGGGTGTGAGCCCTGGTGAGGCCGCTCCACGAATTTCCCTGTGTATTAATCCCACGTCCCATAAAATCCCCCTCCAGTGCCACACATGTGGACGCTTCTCCCCGGCAACGGTGGCGGTGGACCGTGGCAGGGTGTCAGCCGCAGCCCAGGGGCTGGGTGGCGCGGAGGAGAGCCCTGCCACCCGCCGGTGGGTCTGGGGAGGGCCCTCGGGCCTCCGGACCCGCCCAGGCCAACACTGGCCTTAATTAAAAATGAGTCTCCTGCAGGATCCAAACCACCGCCCGGCCACCCCCTCCAACTGCTTTCGGTTCTGCTCCTGGGCCGCGTGCTGAGGCCAGCCCCACAAATAAAAGCCATCACTTTTTTTTATTTTTTTCCTCTCTCTCTCTCTTTCTCTTTCTCTCCCTCTTTTTTTTTTTTCTTTTTTTCCAAAAAGAGAGAGAGGCAACCACAAGATCTTCTAAGAGGCCGTGACATCACAGCCCAGGTGACCACAGCCCAGCCAATGGGCCAAGGCCGCGAGCTGGCTTCTTGTATCCTGTGAGCTGAGGTTGGGTTGACACTGTGAAGGCCTGGTCCCTCAACCACAGAACCACAAGGCCAGGCCCTCAGCCGCCTTCAGGGCCCTGCGCGGGAGCTGGTTGGCTCCCGGTCCTCCCCACCCCCGGGCCGCCCTCGCACCCACTGGAGCCTGGGCTCCGTCGGGGGTGAGCCTCATTCATTCATTCCCCGTGGCGCTGATGCTGGGCCTGGCTCTGCTCTCCCTGCCCTACATGCTTCTCCGCCCTGGCTGCCGAAGGCCCCTTCCCGCCATCTAATGATACACTCTGCATACGCTTCTGTTGAAAATTTGTGGCTAGACATTCCTGTGGGACTGGGAATCCAAATTCTTGGGTACAAACAGAAACTGACTTTCCTTGGGGATTTTTTTCTCTCTCTCTCTCTCTCTCTCTCTCTCTCTCTCGCTCACACACACACTCTCGCGTTCTTTCCTTTTTTCTTTTTCGTAGCAATAGGGGGGGGAAAAGAGACAAAACAAAACAAAACAAAACAAAAAACAAACAAAAAGCGACACCACCCCCCCCTTTTATTTTCAAAAGTAGCCAGGATAAAATAAAACAAGAGCCAACCAAGTCAATCCCAACCCGACCCCCTGAAGGTCTGATTTCTCGCCTTCCTCAGAGAGGGGCATGGCTTCGAACAGCATCTTCGATTCCTTCCCGACCTACTCGCCAACCTTCATCCGCGGTGAGTAACGATTGCCCAGGGCCCTGGGCTGAGCCTTTCGGGTGGGGAGCTGTGGCCAGGCCCCGGACCGCGTCCCTCCACCGAACACCCTGGCTGCCTTCAAGGGCACGGCCTGCCTACCTAAATCCGCGGACTCTTGAAAGCCTGAGGTGGGAAGAGGGGTTGGTGGCCTCCGTGGTCTCCTGGAGTGGACTTTTGTGGGACTTTTATCCTCAGCTGGTGGGGACAGTAGGGGAAATGGATACCACAAGACCTCAAAGGCCGACCTCGAAGGGTCCTGGGGCAGAGAGGACATGGAGGGAGTCCCTGTGACCTGAGGCTTCTTGCCTCACTGACGGGGCCCCTGGCCCACCTGGAGAGCTTGGACCCTCCCCCTGAGCTCAGGCAGACGCGGGCTCTGGGGCACACTCAGTCCTCCCAGAGCCAGACCAGCTTCTGTCAAGAGCCATGGATCTAAAGATCTTTCTGAGGACTTCTCCAGTGCTTTCCAAGTCGTCCCAGACTGAGGGAAGCAGAGGGGAGAGATGGCTACAGGCTTTTGTCGAGAGCTTGCATAGCTCTGGGGCGCACTGAAACTGGCTAAGTGTCGGGGGGCGGGGGGAGCAGGACTGGGGAAGGTTTATAACCTTGGTCACAGAGGAGAAGAAAGTGTTTCTGGCTGGATTTGCCTCTATTCGTGGCCTAGAGTGAGTGACCCAGAGGTTTGGGCTGTGTCCTTCAAAAAAGATAGGGTTCCAGGATCCCCCACTTGGGACTGCTGATGGAGGCTAGGGTTCAGGGGGAGACTTTTCTTGCCTCTGTCCGGCTCGTAGGGCTGATGCGCCATGGTCTCAGGCAACCCCCTGCTGCCTTCCCCCACCCCCCGCCAACCCCCAGCAGGAGTCCAGATGGGGCTGTGGCACCTGAGACTGGGGGTCCAGTGGCCCTGAGCCTGCGTCCCTGGTCAGTGGCTACCTTGCCCAGTGGCCTTAGGCAAGTAACTTAACCTCTCTGTTGTGACCCCTCCGGTTGGGACATTCCGATCGTCTAAGGCTGTGGATGGGCCGTGCAGGAGGGCAGTGCCTCTGGGTGACTCACGGAGACGGGTTCTCCTCCAGAATAGAGAGAGGAGCTGCGTGGGGTCTGCAACTCCAAGGTTCAGGGAGCTGGGGTTGCCTTTTCTCAGCTGAGGTGGTCAACTGAGATACCGAAGTTGGTCTGACTGTCTGTCTGCCTTTCTGCCCATCGGCCTGTCCCACTGCTGGCTAACGGGGCGACTCAGAGACCGTCCCTGGGCGGCCAGCTCCGGGCAGGGACCGAGGCACATTTGGGTGCTTATTGTTTAAAGGTTTCTGCAAGGGCTCGTCTGAGGTGGGACCCCTTCCTCCTCCCTAGAGAGAGGCTGAGGCTGGCTGCATGGCTGCAGATGGGGACGGAGTCGTGGCGGGGGGGGGAGGAGGGGCCGCCACCTCTGAGGCGGATACACTCCCGCCAAACCTGGTTGTGGCTGGTGACAAGCAGCAGCCTCAGGTCTGGGAGCTGACAGCCTTCCTTCAAGCTGCTCCTATTATAACGCAATTCCCCTTTGTAGTCCTCGGAGCTAATTAAAGGCAGTCTGTGGCAAGAAAATAAGAGTTTATAAAAACCATTTGCTGGGTCTTTGTAATCAGTGCTTCTCCCTCCATGAGCAAGATGGAGGGCTGCAGAGTTTAAAACAAAGCAATCTGCGGAGACGAGAGGATGGGACCTGCCACCAAAGATGGGCTCCTGACGCCGTGGAGCCCGAGAGAGAGAGGGCAGCCGGCAGCAAGGAGCGGGAGGGAGAGCAGAGCTGGTGGCTTTGGGCCCCACGTGCGCCCACAGACGGGATTCCTGACGGACAGGGACACAGATGTGCTTTGTAAGACAGGGTCCGTGGGGAGGGCTCAAGGTCGGGGGCCCGAGGCGTCCGTCCACACTCTCTGACCGACCCCTTCTCTCCTGCCCAGCTCCATTTCCCACATTCCGTTTACGGCATGCTTACTTTGGGGGATCCGTCTCCCCCAGTCTGCCACTTCTGTCCCCAGAGACATCCAACCTCTGGGCCGTAGAGTCCCGGGCTCCATACTGCCCCACGTGGGGTCCTTAACCTATCCTGAGTCACAGATCTTTCTGGGGTCCCAGGAAGCCTATAGACTCCTTCTCAGAATCACACTTTTTAAGTGCAGGAAACCAAACCTGTGGAAATACGGTTATCAAACGACAAAAAAGCAAGGGGTGAGGTCTCTGTCGGGACACGCTGAGTGAAAAGACCTCAGGAGGCCCCGGAGCGGGCCGCAAGCCAGTGGATGAGCGGAAACATTATTTCTGGATAATCTGGGACGGGCCCCGAGGAGACAGAAGCACACCTAGGATTTCCACTGGCGACAAAATCACGGTGGAAATAGAGGCTGAATTTTAGTTAGAGATTCATGAAAGGAAGGATGTCACGTGTTTCCCACCCCAGTCCACAGATGTCCTGAATTCCGTGCAAAAGCAGAACTCCAGGCCTCGGGCCCCGGTCCCTCAGCGGCTCTCAGGACGTCTCCGCCCCTGGGGAGCCTTGAAACACGTGGATTCCCAGTTCCCAAACTCACCTCAGGTCACTCTGGAGAAGAGGCTGGGGAAGAGGGTGGAGAGATGCCTGGTTCCCACCCTGAAGTAACGGGGGAGGAGGAAAGCAGAGGGCAATGCTCAACTCAAAAGGCTGGCAGAATTCCAGGCACCAGGACGGAAGGCGTGAGAGGCCTCCTGGGGTGGCCCCTGCACCCTCCACAGGTCTCCGTCCTTCTCCCTCCTCGTCTGCCGGGACTAGACCCGGACACAGGGTATTTATTCTTCTCTTTGGCAAACGGAGACCCTGAGACCTAACTCTGACTCAGACGTACCGTGCATCTATGGGCAAGTCCCTTCCTCTCTTCGGGCCTCGGTTTCCCCATCTGACAAACGCAGGCGACGGCTCTGAGGATGCCCAAGGGCCCATCCGCAGCTCCACGGAAGGCCAGGGCCCTTGTGCTAAATGGCGCATGAGGCCCTTCTCTGGGGCACCCCCCTGGCAGCACACCCCTAAACGGCACCCACGCAGGCAAAAGCGCTCCCCTCAGGACACTGAAGGAGGGGAGCCTTCTGGGGAGGAAACCGGAGGAAATGAGCCTGAATTGCCACATGCGGGATTTAGGAGACCCTGGGGAGGCAGGGGTTCTCGTTTATCCGGTAATTCTGCAAAAGCCTATCAGGGAGTAGAGGGCCCAGCCCAGATTCAAGCTCAGGCTGTGGACCCTGACTCTGCCCTTCCTTCGCTAACTCCGCAGCCGGGCACAAGTCACCTCACCTCTCTGTACCTGTCTCCCCGTCAGTAAAATGGGGGTGATGATTATACCAACCTCACGGGGCTCTGGAGAGTATTAGACGAACAGGGCGCCTAGCCCGGGCGACACGCCCCACAAACATCTTCGTTCTTATAATTTCCACGAGCCTGGCCTTGCGCTGGGATCTTGGACACAAGGGTGACTGGGTCGGATTCTCTGTCCTTGAAGAGCTCAAGGTCCGGTGTGGAAAGAGATGAGTAAGCTGAAAATTGCACTGGGGTGTGGGTGATCCATGTTATAAGGGGGAAAGAACAGAAGTCTAGAAGCTTAAAGAGGGGTGCGAACCCAGCTGGGGGACGAGACAGCAATTCCTCTGGAGAACTTCAGACATTCAGGCTGGGTCTGGCTGGGTCTTGCGGGGTGGAGAGGTGACAAGGGGGGAAAAGGCATCCCCCAGAGAGAGAACAGCCTGGGGCAAAGGTGTGGAGACAGGACTGAGATGACTCTGGGCGCCCCCACCCCCGGGATGGCTGGAGCCGGCGGAAGCATTGAAGTGGATGGGCGGCAGGTCTGTGGGGCCTCCAGTCTGGCCGAGGTTCTCGAAGCCGCGGTTGGGTGGGCAGTTGACTCGCAGCTCCTCCCCCCCGGAAGACACCCGGGAGAAATGGAAAACGGCCTCTTGGGCATGAGGCAGGGCTGCGTGGAGGCGGAGGGTGGACAAGATGGCACTGAGCAGACCTAGCCCGGATGGTCTGACTCAGAGGTCACCGGACAGGGAGGAAGCTGCCCAGACCAGAGAGGTCAGTCACTGTCCTTTCCTAAGCTCTGGGCAGTGGCCAACAACAGGGGACTCTCCTGGGTTTTGCCCTGAAAGTCCCAAATCCCAGGCACCTCAAGACAGTTGGTCACCCTCAGCGGTGTGCCCATGGCAGCCTCCCCCTCCCTCCCCAGCTCTGGGAGATGAACGGACTGACCAGACCGACCGCCAGCCATCCTGCGTCCACTATGGTGCTTAGCTGGCGCCACGTCTGCTGGGCCCCTTTGACGGTGGCTCCCGGGGCTGCCCTGCACACACCCGTCTCCCCAGACCACCCTGTCTGTCCCAAGTGCCCCCCGGGGAGACATTCCTGGGAGCCCCCCACCAGCCACAGGGTCTGGGCGGGCATGAGCCAGCCCCACACAGTGGGACTGTGTGTCCAGGCCTCACCCACGCCCGCTACGGCAGCTGGCGGGCCCCAGCGGCCCCACTGGTCACATAGAGGGCCCATTGACGCCTCGGCCTTGAGGTGGCCGCATCAAAGCCGAGGCTTGCTTGGTTACCTGAGCGAGTAGGGGAGTTTACGGAGGGGAGCGGAGCTGGGAGAAGGATGCCCCTGAGCAACAGGGCCTGAAAACCTGACCCTCCAGAAGGTTCTGAGAGGCACGGGAGAGCAGCCTCCACGGATCCCAGCTTTGCCTCTGAGCCAGTCCAGACTGCTCGATAGGTGGGGAAACTGAGGCCTGGGCTCAGGGTTTGGCCGGGCGGGAGGAACGGGCAGCAGATACGCCCATCCTTACTCCCGTCCCCTGAGATGCCTCATCGGCAGACCCTTTCTCAAATTCACCACCCAGCGTGTGCCCCCCCGCCCCGGAGCTAGGGAGTCTCACCCAATCTTTAAAACTGAGCTCAAACACCCCTTCTGCCAGGAGTCTTCCCCGGGACCACCTGCAACGACCCAGGAGCCCTGGCCTCCCAGGGCCAGCCCTGGTGCCCAGCTTGGTGCTGAGTATCCCGCCTACCTGGTAGAAATAAGAAGAAGGGAGGAGGGAGGTGGAAGGAAGAGCTTTAGCCCCTCCATGGAGCCCAGGCCCTCTGTCATTGGCCTTGAAAGAGCACCTCCCAAAGGCAGCCCTACCCCCCAGCCCCAAGCAAGGAAGGGCTCTGGGAATTGTGGGACTAGCAGGGGAGTAAGACCCCGTCATACCTTGGGAAGTCGCGAGAACCCAAAACAGTGAGCCCGTGCAGGATACGTTGGAGCTGGCAGACGGAGAGTGCCACCTCCTGATTATACAGAAGGGGAAACTGAGGTCCAAAGAGGGGTCTGGCCTGGGTAAGGTCCAATTCAGCAACAAGAAACCAAGTTTTCTTGCCCACCCAGCGACAAACCTTCCGCCCTGCACATAGTTTAGGAGTCAGGCCGACCGGGTTTAAGCGGTTTTGTAGCCAACATGTTGATTCACCTGTTTGAGTCTCAGTTTCCTCCTCTGTGAGATGGGTCTGGGAGCACTGCCGTCCAAGGGTGCTTTCCAAGAGCGAATGGGGCCTGTCCCGCAGCCCTGTGCTGGCCCGCGTGCAGCAAGGGCTCACTCAGCGGTCTGTCTCCTGCTGGGCGTGGGCCACTCGGCTGGGCCTCCAATTCCATCATTTGCCACAGCAGATATCCCCGCGTCTGGTTTTCTCAGTGCCAGAAAGGGGTAAGCACGGAAGAGGCTGTAGGGGGACCATGAGACCCCTTGCCAACGGCCCTCTGGGAGGGTGGCAGAGAAGAAGGCGTTCTATGGGGACAAGGCAACATAAACTGTGGTTACCAGCCCAGGCTGCAGCCTCTCGAGGCTTGCCTTAGACAAAGCGTTGCTCCTCTCTGAGCCCAGTTTCCCCATCTTTAGAATGGGGAGAACAAACAGTAGCCAATTCAAAGCGTGTTGGATGGATTCAACGAGGATATATATTACGTGCTTAACGCAGGGTCAAGTGCAGGGCTAGTGCAGAGTCAAGCCCTCCATAAATGCTGGAAATTATGGCTATTTAATGTTTCCCTCCTCCCGGGGGAAGTTCCTGTCTGATTCTGAGCGGGATAGGCAAAGTGAGAAAGTTGCCTCTCTCTCCTCTGGCCTCCCCCTGGGGTGCCTTCCCGGGCCTTCCCCTGTCCCCTCCAGGCCTTGGGAGTGTCCTGCCCCATCTTACCCACCCCACCCCCCCACTTGTCGAGAAGGACCACCCAGCGTTTCTTGCTAAATAGGTGGAGAGAAGGGCGAATGGATGGACCAGGGATTGAATGAACCAAGACTGACCAGCCTGGGAGGTTTCCAGCGGCCCCCTCACTTCCCCCTTTACCGTCTGGCTCATTCTTTGAAACGCCTGTTGGTTGGAGCCTGGGCACTCCCGTCCGATCGGCACCGCAGCGTGATGGTTTAGGTTCCTCTTTGGGGTTTTCTTTCGCGTCTGGGAAAAGTGTTTTTGGCAAAAGGTTCAGACTTACATGTGGGCGGAAAGGGTGGATGCCCATAACTTATGATTTGCAGAGGTGACCAAAGTTTCCCCCCCCCCCAAAACGTCCTGCACTGCGTGACATGGTGACTGAAATCCCACTCAGCCCCTCTGGGGTGCCCATCCGGGACCCCGCAGCCATGACCCTTTAGCATCGGTGAATCCAACTGGTCTGCTCATCTCTGTTCAGAGGAAAAGGTGGCTGGGTGCAGAGCCAGCAGAAGGTATTAAAGGAAGAGGAAACTTGGGGGCATTCCAATGGAAAAGAGAGCAAAAGGGAAGGGGGTGAGGAGGAGAGGAAAGGTCCATTTCCTCCATGCCCTCACCTGAGTGCTCCATGGCTAAGCACCAACACCCCCATAGCCCTGGGAAGTGCCCCCGACTCTGAGGCTTCCCCTGAGTCATCCCTCAGTAGACCTGAGTCCTGCCCCTGCCCACGGAGGAAGCAGGGGCAGGAGGTTAGACCCGCTGAAGCCCCTCACACAGCTCTGGACACTCTCATGTCTCAGGAAGATGTGTCAGAGCCACGATGGTGGGAATGAGGAGCCCCTTGTTAGCGGTGGTGGGGGACCCAAAGGAGAGCCTGTTTCCCTCCTAAAAAGCTGCCGTATACCTTCCCAAAGGGGAAGGGAAGCCACCCCTGAGAATAAGACTTTAGAAAAAAGACTGGAAGGAAAACACTATAATGTCCTAGTCAATGCTACATGGTGCACTTATGGCGGGGAGCCTTTGTTACTAACCCTTTGGGTGACTGAGCGTTTTCTAAACCTTTAAACACTGAGCTGGGCCTCCTGCCAGCCTACACACCACAGTGTGGGGCCAGCCTGCTCCTGCCCAGCCTGGGCCCCGCTGGCCACCCCTCCTCTCTCTTCTTCTTGCCAAATCACCGCGTCTGTCATCCTACTCCAGGACCCAGCCCTGTCAGGCTGTGAAGGAAGGGTCTGCCCTGGGCTGGGCAGAGCCACGCATACAGCAGGTGCTCAGGAAACGCTTGTGGCCTGTGTTGTGGCCCTCATGGGGAGACCGTTTTCCCGGAACGCCCAGGACTTGGGAAGTAATGGGGACCAGTTGGTGCTGTTAACCTTCCGGTGGACATTTATTAAACACCAACTGCATGCACGCCACACACTGTACTGGGAAATGGGGATACAGGAGCAGACAAAAGGCAAAGATACCCACCCTCCCGGAGCCGATGTTTTAGTGACGAGTAGAAAGAGTTCACCTCTGGAAAATGCCCCGGGGAGATAGGCCAGCACCCCTCGGCCTGTGCCCTTCTTATCTATGTGGAGCCTCAGCCTTCCAGGACTTCCATAAATGCTCCCATGACCCCATTAGATATTCATCACAGGATCTTCACCCCCGTGGCCGAAATGAATAAACAAACAGACTCGGTGATGGTGTGACCCGCGGAAAGTAATATTTAGGAGGAGGAAGGCAGTGAGGAAGGGACACAGGAACCACACTTCTTGATGACTTATGGTGTGCCGGGCTCCGTGCGCGGTTCCTTTCCAAGAATACCTCATTTCACTTCATCTCTGCCACAATCCATGTAGCAGGGGGTTATTGTTATCATCCCCACTTTCTGGGGCTCAGCAAAGGGACGGGACTCACCCAAGGTCACGCAGCTAGTAGCTGGTGAAGCCCAGATACGTGTCATCATCTGTCTGACATCAAAGCCAGCCCAACAAAACTCTTCCTTGTATTTGGCAGACGTCTCTTCTTCTTTAAGGCCTGGCCTCACCACCTCCATGGAGCCCTCCCTGACACCTCCAGGCAAAGTGATTCATATTCTCCTCTACGCAACCAGTGCAATTCTTTCTCAAATACTTCCAGAAGGCTTCACAGAAAGGGTAGGGTCTGAGGTGGGTAGGTCTGGAAAGGAAGGAACATCAGTGGTCCAGGCAGAATTAACAGTGCTGGCTAAGGGACGGAGAAAGACTACATATGAAGGGTTTCTTCGAGATGGGAGAGCTTGGGGGTCTTGAGGAGAGGCTGAGGGAGAAAAGGCTGGAGGGGAGGCGGGCCTAGAGGTTGGGCATGGCCTTCAAGGCGGGGAGTCCAGGCAGGATCCAAGTTGGGCAGTGATGTGGGACAAGGCATCCCATGATGCACCAGGCCGCCTCTGAAATAGGCCAGCGCAAACGTGCGCCTTGAGCGCGTGTACGCGTGTGAACAGAGACCACAGGGGCCCTCCCGCACCCACTTGCAAACCCTATTTTTATCACTCCCTAGACATACATCCGAGCCACCGAAGCATTCTTGTTCTCAGGCACGTAGAGCGCTCCATGGACGTGCACATCTCTGGTCTGATGAGGACAAGGGCGACGGCGCAGAGCAGTCAAAACGCAACCCATCCCAGGGAGACTCCCGGCACCCAAGGCAGCGACACAGTTTGCAGGGCTCAGTGCAAAAGGCATACAGGGCCCCTTGTACAAAAAATCACTGGGAGTTTCAGGATGGCAACCGCGGGACATTACACCAAGTGTGGGGCTCTTCTGAGCAAAGCACCCTGAGAGGCTGCACGGATGGCATGTGGTAATGCCAGCTCTGCCTAGAACAGCCCTGGGCCAGAGGGGCCCAGGGCCTGAGAAGAAACCTCTGTCTCCTTCCCTTGACTTGTGCAGGCTTCCATTCTTCATAGAGTCCATAATTTATTTTTATTATTATTTTTTTAACGTTTAATTTTGAGAAAGAGAGAGACAGACAGAGCACGAGTCGGGGAGGGGCAGAGAGCGAGGGAGACACAGAATCCGAAGCAGGCTCCAGGCTCCGAGCTGTCAGCACAGAGCCCGATGCGGGGCTCGAACCCACGAACCGCAAGATCACGACCTGAGCCCAAGTCAGACATTAACCCACTGAGCCACTCAGGCGCCCGCATGAGTGCATAATTTAAAAAATAATAATGATAAATTAAGCCTAGGGTAAGATCAGAGCTTAAAGATTTTAGAAGCACCGAGAACATTAGGGAAACTACAAATCCATCAGAAACCCTGTATTTCATATTGTAGATCTCCTAAAGGATCTAGGAAATTTAAAAAGAAACTATAATCTCAACACCCAGAGAAAACCACTATCATTCGATCTATTTCCTTTCAGACTATTTTCCCCCATTTTTAGTATTTGCCTCTGGAGTCTCTCTTCCCTTTATGGGTGAGGCCATACAGAGACATAAACGTATCCGGGAACCTCATCAAGAGTGTTAAGAATCATTATGCATATACGTCGGGATTCTAGAAGAGGCTAGAGTGGCTCCGTCCAACAGAACTTTCTGTGATGACGGAAATGTTCTATGTCTGTGCTGCTCAATGCTGTAGCCCCTCGCTGCATGGGAATATGTGGACTTTCTCTTTTTCCAACTCAAAGTGTTTAAAAAGTCTTACACACAGCCAGCATGGGTGGCTTTTGTAATCAGAAAAAAAAAACCGCTAAAGATTTTAAGTTTGTAATACGTTCAGTGTACAGGGGGAGAAAACACTTTAGATTTTTAAAAGCATGTCACTGGGGAAGATTGATCCTGGCAGAATGAGATCTATTTTTGTTTTTCCTATCAATGCTCATAAAAAGGAATGTGGGGTTTAGAATCAGAACCTGTGGGTCTGTCTCCCGGATCTGCCACTTACTGTCTGTGTGGCCACTTAACCTCCCTGAACCTCAATTTCCTCATCTGTAAGATGGGGATATTGACGCTACTGACCTCCCCAGGCTGCTGTGGGGACTGAATCAGACAGTGAAGGTGAGTGCACAGGGGACCAGCGAAGCGAGGGAAGAGCTTCGGTGCAGACGATTTCTGCAGGGGTCGGGTAACCACGCATCTCTGTGAGGGGCATTACTCATCCGTCTCGCTCCGCTCCGCTCTGCCATTTCCTAGAAACCAGGAAATGAGGGGGGTATCTCCCACCGTGTGTTCGGCAGATGTTGTCAGGTGTCGAGCAGAAATAAAGGGGCTCTGTGACCAAACCAGACTGGGGAAGGCTGTATCAAACAAGGTCCAGCCGAGTATTTTGCTGAAGGACTTTTCAGAGCCTTTAATATGCTAACGAACCTAGGCTCCTCCTGGGGCTGGTGTGCTGAGGAACCCACTTTGGGAAAAGCTGCTCTAGCAAGAGCCTTTAAACCTACCGTGGCTATAGGCGCTGTGGGGGGGGGGGGGGGGGAGGGGTCAGGGAATTCTTTTTTTCAAGGAGAGAGGAAATTGTCGAAGACTTGAAAGACCAATTAGCTGGGTGCTCAATACAAAAAGGAAAAGTACAAAATTGACATTGATAAAGGCGTAATTGTCTAGGAAACCTAATTATAACAACTCAACTCTTAAGTAGTTATACTTTAGCAGCAAACTCTTAACATACAGCTCTCACTAATGCCTCTGTGAATCCTCACAACCTTATTAGACAAATGCTATTAAGTCAGTTTTATAGATGAGGAAACTGAAGACCAGAGAGGTTAAACCACCTGCCCAAGGCCACCCAGCTGGGGTTCCACCCCAGGCAGCCTGCGTCTGGAGAGCCTGTGCACCTTACCACGGCACAGCAGCTCTGAGTTAATCGAGGTCTTCTCGGGCTGAGGAACATTCCTTCGCTTGCACTGGTCCCCTTCCCGGAAGAGCTGCCAGCACCAGGCCTGGCCGATGCGAGCCAGCTCCGTCCCTTTTTTGCTGGGTGAGTCATCGCCTTCCCTGGGCTTCAGCTCTCTCATCTGAGAGATGGACCAGTTGACATGTGAGGACCAAAGAGGGGAGGTTGGTAAGGCACCGTGCACGGTCCACTCAGAAGGCGCTTGATGCACAGTGGCCCTCTCTCTCACCAGGGCACAGATGGGGAAACTGAGGCCCAGGGAGGTCAAGGAAGGACACGGCCAAAGAGGAGCTTGCAAACACTCCAGAAAGCCAGGCCAAAATCCCATGGCTGGCCCAGGTCCACATGTGGTACAAACACAGGGCTTCTTTCTTCTGTGGCCGGGGCCCGTGCCCCTTCTTGTAATTAATAGCACCGTGAGCACTTTGGTGAGGGCGCCTCCCTCTGGGTTCCTCTCCTAAGCGGTCTCTCCCACCGAGTGCGGATTCTGTTTGGCCCAGCGTCGTGCCCAAGCCTACTGGCCTGGGCATCTTGCAGAAGTCCCCTGGAATTCCCCTCTCGGGTGCCCCATGTGGGGTGCGGGATACACAGACATGCCTCTGCCCCTGGTTAGGGACCCCCGGGTTTGCCTGGTGATACATCTCTCTGCCCTGAGTCACCTCTGAAATTGACTGTGCCAGTGCTGGGCTCCACACTTTATATACATCACTGCTAATGTTCACAACCCTGCGAGGTGAACATTTTCATCTGCGTTTTGCAGGGGAGGAAACTGAGGCCTAGAGAAATGAAGTCACTGGCTCGAGTTCACATAGTTTTGTTTTGTTTGTTTGTTTGTTTGTTTTTTAATTTTTTTTTCAACGTTTATTTATGTTTGGGACAGAGAGAGACAGAGCATGAACGGGGGAGGGGCAGAGAGAGAGGGAGACACAGAATCGGAAACAGGCTCCAGGCTCTGAGCCATCAGCCCAGAGCCTGACGCGGGGCTCGAACTCATGGACCGCGAGATCGTGACCCGGCTGAAGTCGGACGCTTAACCGACTGCGCCACCCAGGCGCCCCTCGAGTTCACATAGTTTATAAGCGGTAGAGCTGGGGTTCAAACCCAGCCTCTGCCCGCCCCTCCCGCAGGCACAGCCCAGTGCATGAGAGGCGGTTCCTGAATACATTTGCTCACCTACACACGCCACACCTTCCCTGCACCCCTGCATGTCAGGGGCTCTGTTGCTGGGGTGGGAGTTGGGTGGTTGACCCTCACATCTGAGCTGGGTCCCTCCCTCAGGCAGGGCCAGCTTCTTAGACTGTAACCTATGGGGTGGCACAAAGCTCCAAGTTCAGTAGGGGACCCCACACTTGGGTTACTGCCCTGCAGCCGCCATCTTGAAATTCTTAATTTTATCTTTGCCTTTATGCTTTGTAAGTGAAGTCGGAAGAGACAGAGGAGAATGCGGGGACAGAGGTGGGCTCAGTCCTGCCCCCCGCCCCTGCCACAGGCGGGGCTGGGCATGATTGCGGGCATGGGGAGGACAGGTGCACATGACCCATACACCAAGGTTTGGGGTGGGGGCCCGGATGTCTATGAGGGTCTGCACGCACCCCACGGTGGCCCCGTGTCCAAGGGGTACAACGTTAAATACCAAATACCAACGCCACGACAAGTTAAGAGAGATCACGAAAGAAAGCTAAAAGCTTTGTTTTCCTGCTTTTTAAACAGGGGCTCTGTATCTTTGTTTTGCACTGAGTGCACAAATTGGGTATTGTGGCAATCAGTCAAGCACAAGAGGGGACCTGGGCATCTACGCCCTCCCTTGCCAGACCAGGCCCCACGCCAACACCCAGCACCTTGCCCCAGGGAAGCTTGGCCCAGAATAGTGGGCCGGAAGTGGTGGGTGGGCTCCTGATGGCCTCCCTGCCCACGTGAACAATGAGTTGATCAGACAGGCACCTGACCTGGGCTTTTAAATATATCATGGCTAGGGGCGCCTGGGTGGCGCAGTCGGTTAAGCGTCCGACTTCAGCCAGGTCACGATCTCGCGGTCCGTGAGTTCGAGCCCCGCGTCAGGCTCTGGGCTGATGGCTTGGAGCCTGGAGCCTGTTTCCGATTCTGTGTCTCCCTCTCTCTCTGCCCCTCCCCCGTTCATGCTCTGTCTCTGTCCCAAAAATAAAATAAACGTTGAAAAAAAATATTAAATATATCATGGCTGATGAAAAGCTCATAGAAGCCCCTGTTGCCTGGGGGAGGCAGGACTATGGCTCAGCCAGCGACAACCAGAGCTTGCAATCAAGCTGTGGTCAAGATTGGAGCTCAGTCTGTGACCATTTAGGCGGCTCAGATTACGGCCTTATCTGTCTTGTTCACAGCTGAGTTAGGTCTAGTTCATAGGATGTGCTCAGGAAATACAGCTGGAAGGATGAATGGGGAAACACAGTCTGCTCAGAGAGCCGAGCCCTGGACCCTGAGAAGATCTGCACTTTTCAAATTAGCCAGCCGGGTCATGATCTCGCAGCTCGTGAGTTCGAGCCCCGCGTCGAGCTCTGTGCTGACAGCTCAGAGCTTGGAGCCTGTGTCGAATTCTGTGCCTCTCTCTTTCTCTGCCCCGCCCCCGCTCATGCTCTGTCTGCCCCCTCTCTCTCTCTCAAAAATAAATAAACATTAAAAAAAAAATTTCTTTTTAGTTAGCCAGGCCTGGAATCTTAGCTCTGCCCTCACTCCCTAAAGCTAGTTACCCTCCCTTCCGCTCAGTTTCTTCATCCGCACAATGGGGAGAAATGACAGTTCAGAGAACTTACTAAGACAGTATTTAAAGTGCTCAGCTCCACCAGCAGCCCATGTGAAACGCTCAGCTGGGAGGATGAATATGATTATATCAAGAAGCCCGCAGACGTCTACCTCCTCAAAGATGCCCGGGGGATTCACCCTGGCTCTAAGATTTCAGGCTTCAACCTTTTTTGAATGGTTTTCTATATTTTCAAATTTGTTCCAGTGTCCTTGGAGTAGGGTTGACACTGATGCAACTCGGGTTTGAACTTCGAGGAGCCACTTCTACATGGATTTTTCCCCCCAGAAATACAGTGCTGTAAAAGCATTTTCCCTTAGGATGTTCGTAATAACATTTTCTTTTCTCTAGCTTACTTGAGTATATAGGATACACGTGACACACAAGAAACGTGTTCATTGACGGCTTATGTTATTGGTGCGGCTTCCAGGCAACAGTAGCTAAGGGTTGGGGGCGTCAAAATCCATATGCAGAGTCTTGACTGCACAGGGGTCAGCGCCCCTTAACCCTCACACGGTTCAAGGGGCCAAAACTAATTGTGTCGCAGGGCCAGGGGTGGGTTGGGTGAGGGATTCAATTCATGCTGTGTATTAACAGCGTGGTTTTAAGTAGACAGTAAATGAAAGGAGGCGAGTCAGAGTCAGCATCTGTCGAGCACCCACGGGGGTCCCAGCCTCTGGAGGCCCTGAGAGCATCTGGGCCCTGTGCCCTCCCGGGCATGCACCCCTGCCCTGCGTGCGCCCCTCCCCCACATACACTCGGCCTTCAAGTCAGACCGGCCCCGGCGAGGGGTTCTGGGTAGGATCTGCCGGGGTGGTGCGGCCTCTGGCACAGCTCGGCAAGGCCCCACCTCCGCCTTAGGCCCCCACGCCTGTGTGCCGGCGACCCCCACACTCGCCCCACCCCCACCGTGCGCATAGGAACACGCACATGCTCACACGGGCAAACACACATCAGAGGCTACACCCATTGCAACAGACACCGAACTTTTCAGGAACCCCTGCCTGCGGGGACCGAGGGACACCTGGTGATGTGGTCTGACGGAGGCCGCAGGGGGAAGCTGCTTTACCCCCCTACCCAGGCTGGTGCTGCTTCTCTGACCTGGAAATCCCTCCTCTTCCTGGGGGTCCCCAGCACCTGCTACTGGCCCCTGTCCACTGGGCTGGAGCTTGAGGGAGGAGGCCTCCCAGGAACCCAGGACAGATGGGACAGAGTACAGGCCCCGGCCCAGAACAAATTTTCTCAGCTGGGAGAGGCCTCAGAGATGCCTACAGGGCACCCATCATCTGACAGGGCGGGGAAGCTGAGGCCGGGAGAGGGAGGGGCTGCCCAGGGTCCCCAGAAAGGTGGCAGTGGAGGAGACGGCCTGGCCCAGTGGAAGCCCACAGCAGGGATGGCAGTGAGGAAGACAGGCTCTGGGTTTCGGCTTCCCCCCCTCCCCCCACATGTCACCGGGGCCACGTGGGGACCCTCCAGCTCCAGCAGTCTGATCTTCTGGGAGCTCTGGAAGGCTTCAGGGAGCTCCTGGTGAAGTCCACACAGCTCCCTGAGTGGTGGGGGAAGAGGATGCAAATAGGAAGGGGCCCTAGGGACCTGGGTTAACCCCCTGAACTCATTTCTGGCCTCTTCTTCCTGTGGGGTCAGTTAAAAAATAGCCTCCCATCTGCCGGGGCTGGGGGAGGGGGGGGTGCAGCCAGGCTCCATCTGGGGCTGTCAGGTCCCCCTAGCCCAGCCTGGTACTCAGACCTGCCCACTCCAACACCGCCCGCCGCTTGTCCCCGCCCAAGACCAGGCTCGGCTGTCTGTGGCAAAGTGACCCATCTGACAGAGTTTTTCTCCCTCTGACTCAGCAGCGAGTATCACTACCACTCTGCTGAAGCAGCCTAAAGCCCAGGGGGCTGTCATCTGAGTCTCTGCCTACCCATTTTACAGATGGAGAGGCTGAGGCACAGAGGAGTCAAGACATAGGGCAGGATCTGGCCACCAGCTTTTAGGCCAAAGCCCTGTCCATGCTTCCCGGGGATGCCGGACTGTGCCCCCCCTTATAGAGCAGGCAGCTGGTATGGTGGGACAGGATATTTGCACCCCCAGACTACAAAGCCCACAATTCCCTAGAGCAGGATTGGTGGTCTACATGGGTGTGGCCCCTGGAGGGTGGGACAGTCAGCGTCACGTGAGGTCAGGCTGACCTGAGGTGGCTCCGAGGGGCCCTGTTTCCCTGCTCTGGGACCTCAGCCAAGCCACTTAGTTCGCAGACCCTCAGTCTGAGATCCGTAAGATGGGAGCATCCCTGCCCCGGACAGTGATCGTGAGGACACACGGAGATGCACAAGGCCTGGGACATGGTGATGGTGAGCTCAGGTAGCAAATTATTCACAAGTAAGATGTCTGCCCGGGCCTGAGGTCACGAGCACCCTCAGCCTCTTGTCATCTGTGAGGCTATTCTGGTGGGAACCGAGGATCTGGGGTGGAAACCATAAGCCTTCAACCATCATGTGGACAGATGGCTGGATAAATGGGTATTTTTCAGCCCAGTGCGACTGGCTGGCTCAGAACTGGTCCTAAGGGAGGAATCTGGGACGGACTGAGACGCGTACACCAGGGTGTTCCCGGCAGTGTCTTCATGACAAATGCAGAAACACCCTAAAGGGCCGGCCCCAAGGGAGCACTATGGTGGTCCGTCTGGGGAAGGTGGTGGAGGGGGGGGGGCAGTAATCTTCACACTCCTACCCCGTGTCCCCATGCCCAACAGCACAGACGCGTCCCCTGCCATCGGGGATAGGACTTCACGAGGGGCGCGGGAAACTCGCACAGTATGTTGGTGCATTTCAAAAGCAGGTTGAAAACAGCATGCACTCTACGTTCCCAGTGTTAAAAAGGAAAAGAAGGAGGAGGGGAAGAGAGAAGAAATTAAATCTATACATACAGTAGGAGTACCAGAAGGCTAAAAACCAAAATGCTAACAATTGTCCTGGGTGGCAGGATTATGGGTGGTTTTAATTTTCTTCCTCATAATTTTATTATTTTCCAATTTTTCTTTAATGAATGTGTATTATTCTTATAATCAAAAAGAAATGTGTTTTAAGAGACGGGGTGGGGGATTAAAGATTGTTGTCGTCCTTTCATAGACTCTAAAACTGAGGCCCAGTGTGAAAAAGATACTTATTCACTTACTCATTCATTCATTCATTCATTCATTCATGCTCAATGCTTCTAGACGTCTCCCTAGGGCCAGGCTCTAAGTTCCACAGCCAAAGAGCTGAAAGCTCTGACCTCAGGGAGGTCACAGTCTGGGGGAGTAAAGGACGCGATGGCAAGTCCTTACGATGCATTCAGACAAGGGGCCACAGAGTAATGAAGAGAGAGAGGCTGAGTCATCCTGGGAGCATCAGAGATGGTCTCATAACAAAGGGAAATTACTACAGGGCTTTGGTGCATGAGCAAGTGTCCTGAGGTCCCAGATCGGGGGACGGTACCCCTTGAAAAGGTATCATGGGCTATTAGAGAGGACCTACTGTGCGCAGGGAGGTGTGTCCGGAGACGAAGCTAGAATGTTCTGCAAGCCAGGTTCTTCAAGGGCTTTGAATTGCCTGACTGTGCCACTCAGCGGTCATGTGGCTCTGAGAAAGTTGCCAAACCTTCTGGACCTCAGTCTCCTCACCTGGAAAAGGAGCTAATGACCTCACGGGAGTTACTATAAGAAGCAACCGAGGAAACAACTAGAATGCGCTCCGAACAGCACCCGCTGTGTAAGCAGGGCTATAACACGGTTTGCTTTGATTATTTGCTATTATTCACACTTTATCCAGGAGGCGTTCTGGAAACCAAAAGGAGTTTTAGGCTGGAAATTAATGTTCATTCATTCATGTACGTACTTCATTCATTCGATAGATGTTTATGGAGACGCTCGTATGTATCCAAACACTTTTTTAGGCAGTGGGGATAGAGTTGCCAGACCAAATACAGGACACCCAGATTATTTGAGTTTTCAGACAAATAAGTATTCGCAGTATCGGGGACCACTTTATACTAAAAAAAAAAAAAAAGTGTGTGTCGTTGATCTGAAATTCAACTTAACTGAAAGTTCTGTATTTTTATTTGCTTAAACTTGGCAACTCTAACCGGGAGTGCAACACCAAGTTAAAAAACAAAAACCTTACCCTCCTGGACTTGACATTCTACAGGGGAAAAGAGACCATTCATGAGGAGAGGTATAATTTATCAGGTGATGATAAAGGTGCTGAAGAAGTATAAATCAAGAAATAGGGATGTATTGGTTTCCTAGTGAGGCTATGACAAATTACTACATAATTTCGGAGCCTAAAACGACATGCATATATTATCTTATGGTTCGGGGGGGTGGCGCGGGGGTCAGAAGTCCTATGTGAGTCTCACCGGGTTGGAATCAAGGTATCGGCAGGGCCGTGTTTCTTTCTGGAAGCTATGGGAGACTCTATCTCCTCGCCGTGTTCAGCTTCTCCAGGCCACTCACTTTCCTTGGATGGTAGCCCCTGTCAATTGTCCGTATCACATCATCCTCTGACTGGCCTCTCCTGCTTCCTTCTTTCACTTCCACAATATAGATATATCGATACATCGAGCTCACCCAGGGAATCCAGAACTGGCTCCCCATCTCAAAGCCCTTAACCTTCATCACGTCTGCAAAGTCCCTTTTGCCACATAAGGGAGGATATTCGTAGATGATAGGCGTTGGGATGTGGCCATCTTTGGGGGTCATTATTCTGCCATTGTTGAAACACAGGGGCTCAGAGAAGGCTGTTCACAGAGTGGGGCAGGGACCCGAATGAGGCGGCGAGTGGAGCCATACAGACAGAATGTTCAGGGCTCTTCTGGGAGAGGGAAACATATGTGCAAAGGCTCTACAGTGGGGGTATGACTGGTATTTAAGGACCAGCAAGGAAGCTAGTGTGGCTGGATACGTGGAGGGAGAGAGCGAAAGGAGATGAAGACAGAGAGATGGAAGGGGGAGCGGGGGCTGGTCATGCAGAACTCATAGAGCTAATTGGTGACGCCCCTCCCCTCTCCTGGCCCTCAACTCCCCAGACCCTCTCTGTAATGCCATCCTGTTCTGCTGAGCTGACGGTCACTCCAAGAGTACTCCCATCAAAGGCCAAACTCCTCCCAGAGGTATTGCAAGATTAGAAGGAAGGAGGTTTCCCTGAAACATGAGAGATTCAGGTTAGATGTTTAAAAGAGCTTCCCGTGTGCTAGCGGGAAATCATCAGTTTCTACCAGAAAGGTTGGTAACACGTGAGAGACTAGGTCTTGACTGAGGGTCCGGGGGGTCAGTGCCCCAGAGACCCCACATTCAGGGGCCAGCCAAGCCCCCAAGATGACCTAGAGGAGATGGCCACTGGCCATCCTGTGACCTCAGGAAGCCACGTCCCCTCCCCAGACCTGTTTCTCCAATGCAGGGCAGTTGGACTTATGCATCTTCAAGGCTCTCCCAGTGTGGACCCGCTGCGATTCCCACACCCTAGGAGTCTCCGATTCTAGGGATCGTATATTCTGGGACAGAAACCTTGTAACTGTGTGACCGCAGACAGGTTACCTAACCCTCCTGAGCCCCAGTCTCCACGCCGGAAGTGGGGAAGGTCGCCGGGCCCACCTCCTAGGGTGGGGTGATGGGGACTGTGCTAAGCACACAGGGAGCGCCCAATAAACGTGAGCTCCAGTGACAAGGATTCTAACATTGTTGGTCTCAGAGCCTCAAGTCTGCGACCCCGTCTCCAGGAGCCTGATATTTGCTGGCTGTGGGATTGCAAGTCTCCAGACCAACCCCCCCCCCCAAAACTGCCAGCGTGCCCCCGACGCCCTGGCCTCCCCCACGTGCTGGGTGGCATGCCTACCCCACAACCACATGAAAAGCCATTCCCCCAGGGTGTCCCCACACCTGGGAAAACCGGCAGCCTGCCCGGCGCTGGCCCCGCCTGGTGGCCAGAACACCGGGCAAGATCAATGAAGCCGGGCTCCCAGTGCAGACACCTTGTTCCAATCAGGGCTGGGCGCCTTCCGCTCCGGACCCCCGCCCAGCCCCAAGCTGCCACCCCTCCCGGGCCCTGTCCAGCAGCCCACGTTTCTAGCCCCGTGACCCCTGAGACACGGTGCCCACGGCCTGACTCCCCTCCGGCTGTGGCCCGCCCAGACCTGGACGTTGACGAGCAAGCTGGGCAGTGGGGCAGACGGAGGGGCACCGGCCAGGGGTGGAATCAATCCATACAAACCCCTCCCATCTCCAGCCTCAGTTGCCTCGACTGCACACAGGGCTACTTAAATTCACCCCATCTGGGCTCTCGGGGCCATTGTGGGAAAAGCAACAGAGACAGAAGGCAGAAAATGTCTTAGAAACCGTGGACATGCCCAGTAGAGAGGAGGGGTGAGAAAGCGGGGGGGGGGGGGGGGGGGGGCGGGGAAACAGTTCTCCCTTCCTCCGTCTGGGTCCTTCTCTCAGCCTCCAGGTCTCGGCTCAGAGGTCACCTCCTCCGAGACACCTGTGCTAACCACCCTGTCTAAATATCGGTGACCACCTCCTTGCCCCCCCCACCCCCCCCACCCAGTCACTCTCTGTTCCTTTGTCCTCGTCTGTTTCCTCCAACATCGCAAGACACTATCAAATATGGCACGTCTGTTCATTTACCTCCTTGTTTATCTTCTGCCCTCCCAGCTGGAATCAAAGCTGCATGGAGCCCCCATGCCTGTCTCGTCCGTAGCAGTGTCCCTGGCACCTAAACGAACCACTGGCACATGGACTATAGATGCTCAACGAGTGTTTGCTGACCAAACGAATCTAGTGCCTTCTCCCCCATCTGTTTCTTATTTCTCTGCTTCTTTTCCATCCCAGCCACCCCCCATCGAGTGCAGGGCTCCCCAAGGACAGGACTGGCAACATTTTCACCTGTGTTCCTAGGGCTGGGGCCAGGCCTCTGTGACCTAAAGGAACTTCACATCATCGAGCCCATCCCTGATTGAACTGAGCCTCAAAGATGGGGCAGTAAGAGGGGCACCTTCTATGATCCCCTTCCAGAAGCCCCCTCAGGTACGGCCAGAGACACACAGGTGATGAACATCACACTCTTGCCAGTGACAAATGCATGCCAACAGCAAATGACAAAGAGTGCCCAGTGTCTGAGCCTGTGGCCTAGACATGCCGGGCAGGGATTTATGAGCCTGCTCGGGCCTCTGTTTGGCTCTGCCCACATCCTCAACCCTCCGCAAGGGCAGATCTCCCTGGCCGCGCCCCCAACCCCAGCCATCCAGCCCTGCTGGCCTTTGGCCTCTGGGGGTCATCTGTGGACCCTGGGCCACAGCTCTGTCTTGCTTTCATGGCGTCTGTGGTCTCCACGCAGCCACACGGGCAGCAAAGCTGCCTGGGTGCAACGTTCAGCTCTCCCCTTTACCCACATTGTGAACTGGAGCAAGTTCCCAAATTTCCTGTGCCTCAGTTTTTCTAGCGTTATAACGAGGATGATGACAGGGGGCCTCACACATAAGGTGGTCATGAGAATCAAATGAAATAATACATGACAAGTGTAGACAGCATTGTTATTATAATTGAGGGGACCGGGCCCTGGGGTGAAGCTCCTGGGGTGAGCAAAGTGCAGTTTCAGCATCAAGAGATCTTGGTTCGAATCCCAGCTCTGTCCCTCCCTGACTGGATCCAGGAGAGTCACTCGGTGAAATTCAGTTCCCCACCCATAAAGGAGGCCCAACGACACATATCTGAAGGACTACTGATAAGATTTAAGGAGCTCAGTAGGGAGCATGCTCAGCAGGGTCTGGGTACCCAGAAATGCCCCACATGGGGGTGTTGCCATAATGAGGATGCCTTTAAGGGCCACCAGATCATTCGGCTGAGACTGAGCTGATAGACAGGACGATCTGCTTGAAACAGCGGTCTTGCCGATAATAAATACTCCCCAGCTTTGATGTACTGTGGGCAGTTTTGCAACGGTATACAAATTTAAGCATTTCTGTCCGTTTTCATTTTAGAGCTCTGGGCAGGGGGAGGGGGGACCTTTTTCTATTTTTCTATCTCTTGCTTTTCTTTTAAAATATTTTATTGTAAAATATAGTAACAGAAGAGTATATAAAATATAAATATTGTTTAAAGAATAATAATGAAACAGGCATCCAGGTATCCTTAGCTGTGGCTTCCGGACCTGGGCACTTAAGGCGCCTGAGAGGTTGAGAAGGATGACACAAAGGCTGGGCCCTCCAAAGGCTGGTGCGGGGGAGGGCTGGGCCAGCAGGCAGGGGCTTCAGATCAGCTCCAGCTGCCAGTGAGCATCCTATGTGACCTTGAGCAAGTCTCTGACCTCTCCTGGACCACGGTATCCCCAGAACTGTCATAGATTAATAAGGAATTCTAGAACATTGAAGATGGACAGTCTTCCTGAGGATCAAGTGCGGTCCAGTGCCCTTATCTCCCGGATGCCCAGAGGGGGAAGGGACATGTCTGGGGTCACCCACCAAGAAATAAGGGGATGGCTCCCCTGGAGCCAGCAGCCAGGTCCACGAGTCTTGGGCTTAGCCCAAGTTATAGGTCACGACCGCCTTTAGGCCTCCTGCACCTCCAGTTTTCTAGGATTTGTTGAAGACGGGGACGCCTTTGAGTTTATCGAGATACAAGGTGCAACTCCTTCCCCAGCCAATGAGGGTGGCAGAGGAAAACCGGAACACGAAAGAGTGGAGAAAGTTAGAAGGAGAACTTCTAACCGGTGAGGGGTAGTGGGAGTCCGGGACTCCTGCTACACGTCCCAGGCCAGACTCGAGGCAGCGACCCACAGAGAGCGCTAATAAATTCGCAAGGGGAGCAAACAACTATAAAACTGGGGCACACCGCCCCCTCCCCAGCCCCAGCCCAGTGGATCCAGGCACCTGTCACTGTCGCACAGCGTGGTACTGGGTGCTCCGTTAGCCACCCTGTGTGCCCTGAGTACCTTCACTTCTCTGGCCTCCGTTACCCCCTCTGCTATTTGGAAACAAAAAAGCTTGACTGCGTGTGTCACCCTCCCCCACGGAGCGTGGTAAAGATAAAATATTGTGGAACGCAGGGTGGTGAAGACACTTGCTTTGGCGCGAGAGGAACCAGATTCCAAACCCGGGCTTCCTTTGCCGTGGGGCAGCCTCTCTGAGCCTCAGTTTCCACATCTGCCAGGTTCACAAGATTGGTTGGAAGTTCGTCTCAGATAATGTCAGCAAAGTAGGTGTTAAAAAACACTGCTCCCCAGGCCCAGGCCCAGGCCCGTGATAGGGGAGATGTTGTCATTGGCCGGCGGGGTGACTCGTGGGCAGGACCGGTTACATAATTGGGGGGGGGGGGTTGGCGGTCAGTGCAAAATGAAAATGCAGGCCGTTTGTTCAAAAAGTATCGAGAATGTAGGGGCAGTGACGGCAGAGCATGAGAGCAAGCATAGGACCCTTCTGCAAGCAGGCCGCTGTCCAACCCCACGGGGCGCAGGCCCAGGAAGCCAGCCCTGCCTGTGGGACGTCTCGGGCAGCTCAAACCCAGTTCAGGTGGAGGGGCTGAGGCCCTTCCACCGCGGCTGCCATCGCTGTGCCGAGGGCCACCGCCTCTCCCCAGGGCTGCAGCTGGGATCATGGCCCCTGGGCCCTGCCGCTCTCGGTGGCCACTAGAAGCAGCATAAAAGGCCAACTGTTCTCCACCGTTTTTATCTGATGCCATGCATACAGCACATAGTTGATTTCTTTCCGCAAAGGGCTGCGCTTTTTTTCTTTTCCAAGGGCGACGCTGGAAAGCCATGTCAGGAATGTCTGAGGCGTTCCTTCTCTACCACATGAAATGGAGCCGTAATCTTCATCTGCGTAAGGCCAAAGCCCCCGGTCTCCTCAGAGCCATCAGCCTCTGAGATTAATTAAGGCTTCACAAGGACTGACACTCATTAGGACCTTTTTGGGGAGGTGGAAAATCCCTAATGGGGCCGACTGGGCCAGGGAGCCGCTGGGTGGGCGGTGGGGCGAGGAGGGCCCGCCATGGAGAGGGAGGCCCCCTGGACCAGAGTACCTGGGGGGTGGGGGGCTGGGAGGGGGTTCCAGACTCTGCCCCTGGCCTAGGCTGTGACTTTGAGCGAGACCCTCTCCCTCCCCGGGCCTCGGTTCTGCCACTGGACAAACGGGAGACTTGGACAGGGTAGCTCAGAGCCCTGTTGAGGCTGACATTATAAAATTCTGACTCTAATTCTCGTCCATGACTGTAACTTCAGGCATCTGATTCTGGTCCATGAGAACAGAGCGTGGGGCCAGGCTGCCTGGTTGGGATCCAGCTGCGTGACCTTGGGCGAGTTTACGTCTTCAGTTCCCTCACCTGTAAAATGGGGGTGACTGTACCTCCCCAGTAAGAGCACTGTGAGGCACAAATGAGCATAAAGTGTGGGCTCACGCCTGGCACGCCAGGAGACCTTAACTGTTGTCAGTAATGGTTAACAGGGCTCAAGACTCTAATCCCGTGGTTCCGATTCAATTCCAAAACTTGGTTTCTGACTGGCTCCTCTCCTTGCCATCTGATTAAGGTTTGGAGGCGTTTTAAACCTGAAAAACCTCCACTCTAGGGAGTGCAAGAGGTGACAGCCACTGAGAGGAGCCCTTTCTCTCCCTGACTGCCAGAGCCGAGGCCCCATCCTGGGCCGGGGAAAGAGCACGCCCTTCCCGGAACCCTCTTGGGCTCCCAGCTACCCAGGTCCCTCTCGCCACTCTCTGTTCCGCCTCCTGATGAAGAATTCTCTCATTTGGTGACTGCCAGCAGCTAGCTCTGCACCTACCCGCTGATGTGGATGGAGAGTCTAAGGCACTCTGACCAGCCAGCAGAGCAGAGACAGAACCTGGATCAAGGAATCACGTTGCAAGAAGGGCCCTCACATTCTGAGGCCCAAATGAGGGCAATTATTAGTCATAGACCAAGAGGCCCTACCAGAACTATTTCCTCATTTCATAGATGACCAAAGTGAGGAGCAGGGAAGGCAGTAGGAAGACCAGACCCCTTGATGGGAGCCGGAATGAGAGCCCCCTACCCCTACTGCTGATGGGGCCTGGGTCCTCTCCCCCGGCCGGGCTCACACTGAGACCACCGCTCTCTTCCATCCTTCCCTCTTGTCTCTGCAATTCCCCAAGCTGAGTGCCCTCTCAGGAGGACCTGCGAGGAAGGGGTGGGGAAGAGGGGGCCAGTGCCACCGGGGGAGGACCAGTGCTAAGGAGGCGGAGGTAGGGAAAGGATCCCCGTGCGCTTGGCCTCAAAGTCACAGTGAAACTTACCTGGAAGGGCGCCTGGGCGGCGCAGTCGGTTAAGCGTCCGACTTCAGCCAGGTCACGATCTCGCGATCCGTGAGTTCGAGCCCCGCGTCAGGCTCTGGGCTGATGGCTCAGAGCCTGGAGCCTGTTTCCGATTCTGTGTCTCCCTCTCTCTCTGCCCCTCCCCCATTCATGCTCTGTCTCTCTCTGTCCCAAAAATAAATGTTGAAAAAAAAAATTAAAAAAAAAAAAGAAACTTACCTGGAGGCCCGAGGGGAGCCAGCCTGGCACCTACAGGGACCATGATAGGGCACTCTCTTTGTTCAGATGGGGACACTGAGGACCTGAGAAGACTCACAGACTCTGACATCTCCCCTGGAGCAACGGGTGCCCAAGGTCTCATCAGGCTGTGAGGTGGCACCAGGAGACCATCATGCGGGTCCTGGCCTGGCTCACCTACTTGGCCGAGGCAGAGTGGGCAGAGGTCAGGGGTGGCTGTCAGCCCGCCCTGCTTTAGGTCGCACCACGCCGCCCCTGGCCTTGCCAGAGCTGAGTCCCAAGTCTTGCCTCTTCCTCGGTGAAACAGGTCCAGTCTCTCTCACTTTCTGGGCCTCAGTGTTCCTGTCTGTACATTGGGGACTGCAGCCGAGTCTGTCTCCTCACCGGCAGGTTCGGAGGCCGGAGGAGAGCACAAGGTGGGGAAGCCTCAGCAGATGACCCACGCAGCCCCTTGCTGCCTCCCAGCCTGGGTTCAAGGGTCTGCTGATTTCCACGCCTGTGGCTGTTGACCCACGCCTTTGTGCCTCCGGCTCCGCCACCATCGTGGGAGCTGACGTGTATTGAGCACTTTCGCTCTCTGTACCCCGGCTCTTCCCAGTATTTTGTTCAACCGGTGCAGGGGGGCATAATCAGGGAGTGCCTCTGAGCCCCAAGTTTTGAGTCTGATCAGGATTTTAACCCCACTCTGGTTCTCCCTAGCCCAGAAAACCTGGGGCACCATTACTCTTGGTTTCAATGGGCATAACAGCTCCCGCACACAATTGCTGGAATGGAATGAAATGATGTACTTATTTTTTTTTTTAATGTTTATTTTTCAGAGAGACAGAGAGAGCACGTGGGGGGGTGGGCGGAGAGAGAGGGAGACAGAGGACCCAGGTGGGCTCTGGGGCTCAAACTCACCAACTGTGAGATCACGACCTGAGCCGAAGTCAGATGCGCAGCTGACTGAGCCCCCCAGGCGCCCCCGAAATGATGTGCTTAAAGCACAAACGCAGTGCCTGGGCACCGGGACACCTGGGCGATCTCGTCGCTCGTGTTCTTTCCATTTTACCCACCAGGGGACCAAGGCTCCGTGAGGTGCAAAAGTCACACAGCCAGTCAGTGGCAGAGCCAGGAGTGGTGTCCTAACCACAGTGCTCTCTCCAGCTCCCCACTCCCTTCCCTCAGAGGCTGGCCCTTTCCAAAAAAAAAAAAAAAAAAAAAAAAAAAAAAAGGCACCCTGTAATTTGAGAAGCACAAATTGTCTGGGGATAAGGGCTCCCAACCCCATCAGCGACAATCTCTTGACCGTATTATTGTTGTTTTTCATGACCCTTTGTCACTAACTCACATATGTGTGTGTGTAATAATATATACGCATAAACACACATATTTGAAATCGGGATGCAGGCAAGTCTTGGTTTAATTAGCAGGATTTTCTTCCTTTTTCTTTCACATGGAACAATTGATGACATTTTAGATGTGGTGAAACACAACGCCGCCGCCCCCCCACCCCCCGCCTTTCTAGAGGGAGTGTTTAAATCCTCTGGATTATGAAATGGAGCGATTAGAACCACTCCATTCACAGAAAAGGAAACTGAGGCTCAGTGAAGGACAGAAATGTCCCACCTTAAGCTCCAGGCCACCAAGCAGGAGGGTTTCACCACAGGTGCCTCCAGAGTGAGGGTGTGGAAGCCAGACTGTGAGAAATGATTAACTTCCAGAAGACAGTCCTCTGCTAGTAACTGGACTGGCTCCCCCGGGACTCAGGATAAAGGGAGCGCAAGTGTCCTTGGGGAGGGGGAGGAGGCTAACAGCATCAGCGAAGCCCAGGTCCTAGTGGAGAGAGTTCTGTCTGCCTGTAGGGGGGTGGGAGGTGGGGACCAATGGGTTTCCAGAGTGAGGGTCTGAGAGCCTCGGGGAAAGAAGGTGAGTCTTGTCAAGATCCAGGCTCAGGTCAGGCCGCCCTGTGATGGTTGCTGGAAAACCCTCCCACAAGTGGCCTCTGCCTAGAGGCAGGTCACAGATGGTCCTCACCTGCCCCAGGCAGCCTCTAGGCAAACCGAGGGGGACAGGGCAATGGACTAGGCTCTGAGACCTGGCAAGCTTTGAACATGAAAGTTGGATGTTTCACAAATGGGAAGTGTGAGGCCCACAAAGAGGAAGAGACTTGCCAAAGGCCCCAGACAAGGGGTGACCGGGCCTTATTTCTCACAACAGCAATAGCTCGCATGGATGGAGCACCCCCTATGTGCCAGGCCTGTGTTAAGCACCTTTCACGCGTCTCTGTGAGGAGACGGCTCATTTACCCCCAGTTCACAGAAGAAATAGACAAGAGTCAGACAGGTTTTAAGCAATTCTCCCTGGGTCACGGTCGATGGTGGGAGAAGACAAACTGAGGCAGTTGGACAAACCGCCAGGCTCCGTCCACAACCAGTGAGCTGCTCAGAAGACTCTCCATGTCCCATATGTCCAGTGTCTGGCATGCTTGGGGGGATCTTCACCCCTCCCCGGGCACTGGACTCTCAGGGAATCAGACCTGCCCTTGTGAGCTCTCTGGCCTGTGGGGAGACACAAGCAAGCACCTCACTACCACCATCCCACCTAGAGCGCACTCCTAGATACCCTCGGGCTGCCCGAGGAGGGCGCCCTGACACAGGGTCATTTTGACCCCATGGCTCCCACTCCCAGGGCAAAGGATGCTGGCGGGAGGAGTGGCCCCCAGATCCTGAGTTCTGCGGACCCCAGGTTAGGTCCAGCTATTCACCCAGCTCTGGGCCAAGGTAGGCCCAGACCTCCCAGCTTCTTAGCCCTGCTGCGGACAATTTAGGGTGCTCTTAGGTGAGAGCCATTTAAGAAAAAGCAGATTTGTACAGCGGCCCGTTGGAAGAGGCAAAGGAGATGTCTGTCCATACAAGATGGGGAAGGGAGAGGGTATCCACGTTTCCCACAGAAGGGAGTGGGAGCTGTCCAACTGCCTCTCGAAACATCAAAAGGAGAGAAAGAGAGAGAGAAGTGACCCTGAGGCTGTCAGTCAGGGATGGAAAGGATGTAGGCTGGCTATTGGCAGAAATTGGGAAGAAGCTGTCCTCCTTACCCATTGGCACCCCGGAATGGGACCGGAAGCAACTGTGCATTTCTGGCAGGGAGAATGTTCTGTGGGTGGGAGGGCACAGGGACCCTGGGGTGCCAGGGGTGCCCATCAGGGGCAGGTAGGGGAGCCTTCCGTCTGACACAAAGCCATTGGTTTGTCCTGGTCGCACAGATGGTGAGGAATCATACCGCACGTCTGTCCAGAAAGGGCAGTACATAGGAGGCGAGCCTCTAGACACGGGACTGCAGCTGGCGCACATCTGTGGGCAGGGCCGGCCGGGCAACTCCGCGGCGGGCAGAGTGCAGGCGCCAACTAGCGGTGGCTCCCGAAACTGCTCCCGGCCCGGCGGCCCCCCGCCGACCTCAGGCTGGAGATCCAAGCTTCCCCTGGTTTCCGCGCCCATCCCCATCCGCAGTGAGCACCCTCCCGAGGGCTGGAAGCACGCCGGATCCTGTGCCCAGTGCCGGTACCCACAGGAACCGCATTTTCCGGATATCCGTTTGTAAACCCGCCGCCGTAGGATGAGGGAGAAATCAGGCGGAGGGACAAGCAAGGGCACGGGTGCAAACCGAAACCATTAGACGAATCAAATTTACAAACGCGAGACGCAGCGGGTCCTGGCCCCCTCAGCCACTCCAGGGCCACACGCGTCGCCCGCCCTCGCTGGCCCTGGGCCGTACCTGGCCACGACGTGGTGGGCCTTCAGGCGGGAAGCTCCCAGGGGTCGGACGTGCCACGGCCCCGGTCCCTCGCTTGCTTCTGGTTCCGCAGCTACTGCCAGCGCTCCCGAGACTGCAAGGGCCTTGGCCCTCGCGATCTGTAACTCCGAGATGTAGGCTCCATAAAAGGATCCCGCAAGGATCCTTCGGTGTTCCCACCTTCGAAATGGCCCGAGGGGCTGATGTGAGGCTATGACGGGGGCAGGGACCGGCTCTCCAGGTGGTCGAGGTTGGGCCACGGCCTGTCCCCCCTGGGGCACACGAGGGCCTTGAATTCGTTTGGAGAGGACGAAATGGCACGTACTGGGCCGGGTTCAGATCTGGGGCGCGATCCTGCGGCCACCTTCGGATCCTATGCTTCTTGGTTTCCGAAGCTTGGAATTCGTCGTTTTGCACCTGTCAAGCCCGGGAACAACGAATATTCAGCCCAGTCTCCAAGACGGCGGGGAGATTCCGCACGCGTTCGTTCGCTCCCTGGACTCCAGGGAGCGCATCTGGGGCGATAATCCAGAATGAATGGGGGCTCGATCTTTCCAGTTCCTCCCGCCGCTGTAGCTTCTCCCTAGGCCCGCTCGTTTGGCCTAGGAGGCGGGAGAGGAGGACAGGATTGACTGCTGTGATGCCCTGGGAGTCGCTGGGCCGCGCGGCCGGGACTGAAGCGACAGTGCTTCGGCAGAGCGGTCTGCGTCCCTGCGGCGCGGCCCCAGCACACAGCCGGGGAAGACGAGGCCATGGGCCCGCGGGGGCCAGTTTGCATCCACAGAGAGGAAGAAAATTGCCTCCTCTGGAAGCCGGCGCCCTTAGTTTGGCAGCCATTCCCGCGTTCTCCGCAGTTTTCTTCTGTCCGTGACTCGGTCCTCTTGCACCATGCAGAACAGTGGCTATATGCGCCGGGCAAAAATCAGGGGGAAACACTCGCGTTTTTCAGCCCCCATCGTATTTTTCAAAGAATGTGGCGAAGGCCGAAGGCCGCCACAACGAAGAACGACGAGGCAAGGGGCCTGAACGGTGCTGAAAGTTGCATTGAGGGCAGAGAGGAAGGGAACGGGGTTAGTCACCCCCAAGCCAGATACGGGCCCGCAGGGGACACCCTTCCGTCTGTCCCCGGTTGGCAACGGGGCCAAAGAGGCCGGGCCCAAAGCCGCACTAGGCTGGGAGCTGCAGAGGCCGCTGGTGGTCGCGGAATCTCGTGTGCGGTGCAAGCTCATGGGTCAAAATAATTTGCGGGAAGGGGTCAGGGAAGGGTGAAAAACCTCTTTGGGGCAGCTCCCCGCTCGATGTCACCGGCCTTGGGAGCCCCCCGTGTCCCCCAGCTGAGAGGGCAGGCATCACAGGCCGAAAGCAGCTGGAGCTGGGAACGTGCCGCCACCGGCGGCGGGGAAAGGGCGCGAGAAGGGGACCTGCGACCCGCGCATCAGGGAGCCGCGGCCCTGCAGACAACGGCAAAGGAGCCCCCTGCAGAGTCCCGGGCGTTTTAACCAAATTTTTAGCATTGGCCCCGGCGCCCCAGAACTCTCGAGGAGCCCTGGGCTCACGCGCCAGGCCCCCGACCCGGGCGTCCTCCCTGGGGCGGGGCCTTCCGCCCCTCCCCGCTGGGCGGCCTTCGGCGGTCCCCGTTCCTCCCCCCACGAGCGCGGCCGAGGTGCCGGCGATGGGGGCTCCGATTGGCTGAGCGACGCGTCGCTCGGGCCGGCCCCGCCCCCGCGGGCCCCGGGATAGTAACCCCGCGCGGGCCCGCGAGGCGCCGCCACTTGATTCTCGAGGATTTGTCCTGGGGCTGCGGCCGCGCGGTCGGTGGGGCGGCCGCGAGCGGGCTGCGGGGGCGGGCGGCGGCGGCGGCGACAGCCCGCGCGGGCCCCGCCGGGGCCGAGGCAGACGTCCCGCCGCGAGGGGCGGCCGCACGCGGGCCGGGAGCCCAGGATGCGGGGCTAGCGGGCAGGCTGCGCGCGGCCGTCGGGGCAGCGAGGCCTCGCTGCGGGCGGGCCCCGGCGGGGCGTCCCCGGGCGCCGCCCCCTGCGCCCTGAGGCCGCGGCCCGGCTGCTTCTGCTTTCCCGCTTCTCGCGGCAGCGGCGGCCGAGGAGGCGCCCGCGCCGGCCGCCCCCGGGGGAGCCGCGCCGCCGCCGCCCGCCCGGCGCCCTGACGGCCGCTGTTATGCGTATTCCTGTAGACCCGAGCACCAGCCGCCGCTTCACACCTCCCTCCACGGCCTTCCCCTGCGGCGGCGGCGGCGGCGGCGGCAAGATGGGCGAGAACAGCGGCGCGCTGAGCGCGCAGGCGCCCGTGGGGCCCGGCGGGCGCGCCCGGCCGGAGGTGCGCTCGATGGTGGACGTGCTGGCGGACCACGCGGGCGAGCTCGTGCGCACCGACAGCCCCAACTTCCTCTGCTCCGTGCTGCCCTCGCACTGGCGCTGCAACAAGACGCTGCCCGTCGCGTTCAAGGTGAGTGCCGGGCCCGGGGCGGGCGGCCCCTGGTCCTGGGGATCCGGGCGTCTCGGCTGCAGGAGCCAGGGCCCCGGGAAGGCAAGGGAAGGGAGGGGCCGTGCCCGCCACCCCGCGGCGAGAGCCCAGCAGCCGGGCCCAGGGCGCTTTCGGTCTCGCCGCGCGCTCCGCCTGGGGACCTTGGCGTTGCCTCTCAGAGGCACCCGGCACGGACGACTCTTGGGAGGGTTGCCCCTTCCACCTTCGGGGAGCCCTGCTGAAAGACGTTGATGCGGAAACGTGCGGATGGGGCCTCGCTCCTCTCCGGTCCGGACCCCCGCGGACACAGCCTTGCGGGCAAAGGGGACGAAGAGCCCCGGAACCGGGGCGAGGACACCGGAGGTGGGGTGCAGAGGGTGGATAGGGCCTACCCTTCACCGCCAGCACCCCTCCTCCTGCACCGCTTCAGAAACACTTCCTGCTCACACCCTCAACCTCTGGCTTCTGAAATTTTACACCGGGCGACTCTAGGGCTGAGAAGGGGGCACCGAACCCTAAACCGTTGCGGGCGGGAATCCCGAATGTCAGGCCGAAATGGGGAGGGGGGCGCTCCCACCCCTGGCAGACCCCAGCCATTCAGAGGATCTTTTTTTTCCCTTTGCTAGGGAGTAGGCGACTGTTTCATTTTCATTTTTTTAAGGGGGCAGCGAGATGAAACGAAAACGCCTTGGTTTTCCCCTAAACCTCTCACAGCTGCCGTGAGAAAGGGCAGGGCAGGAAGGGCCAGCGCTGGGGGTGGTGGGTGCCCGAGGTGGCTGGAAACCGCGGCTTCTGGCAGCTGAGGCCGTCCTTGCTCCCATTAAGACGATTCCAAATTGGAAAAAAAAAAAAAAAAAAAAAAAAAAGGATGAGTGGCTCTTGGAGGTCTCCCGGGTGACATCTTAAAATGCCAGTGGGGAAAATCTCCCGGGGAGGAGGGGGAGGGGGAGGCCCGTGTGACTTTAATCCCCAGATCGGAGGTTTTACTGTCACTTGGAGCTTAAAAGGAATCTTTGAAATTAAAAGAAGACAGGATGTTGACAGGAAATCTGGCCTTTTTAATCAGACCCCAAACATTTTCTCCTTGAAATTTTTACCATCTGGATCCCTTAGTCCCTGCACGCGGTGGCCACGTTTAAATGGCTGTGACTGTATTTGCAGTCTGATTCCTTTTCAAAAGGCATCTGCCTCTCCCCGCTGCTTGGGGTGAGGGCTGGGGGAGACGAATCAGGAAGGCATCTCCAGCCCCATCCTGCAGTTCCCAGCAGGTGCATCCTCCTGCTATCAGAAACCCCTCTCTCACTTTAAAGGGGTTTTCTGTACAACCCCCCTCTAAACACCGGTTTGTTTTATATTGTGCATTTTCCCTGCATAACGAATTCAGGCTCTGCAGAGGCCGATAACCTGGGCCTGGCCCACATTTCAGGACCAAATTTCATACCCCAAACGGCTCTTGCATTAATTGAGCTTGGGGAGGAGCCCCGTCATTACCGTTGTTGATATTATTTTTATTTAGGGACTTTGTTGCTAGGAGTGTGTCGATTCATTCTCAGCTCTCGCTCGGATTTAATTGAAAGAATAATTTCTCAGGACACGGCTTAACCAGTCGATCTAGGATTTGGGTGTGGAAGGCAGAGCTTTGGGCTTCTTGCTTTTGTTATCTGGGGGGAAGGTGTCCATTGTGTTTAAGCCTCTTGTCCGCTCTGCCTTTGAGAAATCCTGCAGTGCGCCTGGGACCTAGGGGAGCTGCCCGGCCCCTCCCCACCTCTCCCTTGCGTCCCCCGTACCTCTCTAAGCTGCTCCTCTGCCCCTGTGCCCTCAGGTGGTGGCGCTGGGGGATGTACCTGATGGGACCGTGGTGACTGTGATGGCAGGCAATGACGAGAATTACTCTGCTGAACTGCGCAATGCCTCGGCAGTCATGAAGAACCAGGTGGCCAGATTCAACGACCTTCGCTTCGTGGGCCGCAGTGGGCGAGGTGAGCCGAAGGGAGACTGCGCACCCTGACATTGGCAATGGCAGAGGTGGGGGGGAAGGCAGCTGAGAGCAATCCCTTGGGGTCCCAATGGGAGCCCCAGGAACAAGTCTCCAGGCCCGACTTGGTCTAGAACAGTGGGTTGGAACCCCATGGGGGTGTTACAGACCCCTTTGAAGATGTGAAGAAAGTTAGGGTCCTTTGCCAGAGAAAGACACAATTCTCTCCCAGTTTCTGGGATTTACTGACTCTCAAAGCCATCCACATCACCCCTTTTTCGAGTGTTCTGGTCTCATAAAAGATGCTGGGAGCAGATCGTGGCTTAACAGCCTCGTAGCTCTTTTGTGGCAGGCGGGTTTAGCAGCTGGCTTAGACAAATGGCTGGTCTGCGGGACGGCGGTGGGGGGGGGGGGGCGGGGGCGAGCACCCCAGCCACCCTCCCCACGGGGGTGGGATCTCCCAGAGCTTCGAGCTTTGAGGCTGCCTCTCCCCAGCTGTGGTCTCCCCAAGCCACAGTTTCCCCAGCCCCGTGAGCCTTAGGGTGGTTTAGACAGAGGTGAATGCAGCACAGGATGCCGAATGCTGGAAAGCGCGGCTGGAAAGCCGCCATCCCCCACCCCAGAATCAAGGCTGGTCCGCCACCCTGCCTATGTGATCTACCTCTGGCAGCAGGAGGAAGGCAGGACCAGCCGCGGCCACTGTGGCTGCCGCCCAGGGCTGTTGAGTGGGAGGCTTCTGGGACCCGAAACCCATCATCGCTTGTGGGTGGAGAAGTCCTAGAAACCCTGCCCCAGCGAAATGGTGGCTTGAGGGCTCGCTGGCCCTTTAAGACCAGCCTGCTGAAAAGTGGGGAGTGCCCTTCCCAAGACCCAGCCTGCCCCTCCAGCTTCGCTAAGAAAGTAAGCTAGGTTTTCTCTGCCGCCAGTCTCAACAGAGGCTGAGGCAGAATTGTACTTTTCATCACCAATAAACAAGACCTTCTCAAGGTTTTAGTTCCCTCTGAGCCGCCAGCCCTGCTCAGAAACGGGCATCTGGGCACCATTTTTTCCTCTCCAACCGTTCAATGTATACATACAAATGTCAAACATATTTTGACTTTTCAGCATTAATTAAAACCAGGGCATTATTTGCATGTAATAACTGTTTACTTGTTACTTTTTATGAAACTGAAATAGTTTACATTCTTTCAAACATTTCCTGTTCCTGTTGGCTCCCTTCCCCATGCACAGATTTCTTTCAAACGTTGCCCTTAACTGGTTGCAGGTTGATGGATGGAAAATGTTTGCTTTTATGAATTAAGCTTTCATTGCTGCTCCTAATTAGTCTCCGAGCCCCTTTTGTCATCCCCAATCTCTCAGGCTTTTTGCAACTTAATCCCGGCTGCAGCCCTGAGAGTCACTCGCCACGCCACCCGTCGGTGGTGGCCCGCCGGGATGCAGCCTGACTTGGGGGCGGTGGCCAGGTGTGCAGGCCCAGGTGGGGCGAGGATGTGTAGGGGAGGCCGAGGGAGGCCCACCGAGGCTGTGGCCCCTGGTGAGGCAGGCAGAAGGAGAGGTCGGTCCCGGGAGCCAGCAAGGCATCAGGAACGAGGCACCTTGCTCCCTGTCCTGGGAGGAAGAGGGGACCCTGTGATTCCCAGAGTTACCGAGGGCATGGCCAGCCAGCTGGCCACTCGGCCACGGAAGATGATTTTTCTATGCCGTTTGTGCGCACAGACCTGCGCTTACCCTGCAGGGCCTGGGGGAGAGAGGCGGGTTCCCCAAACGTTGTTTAGTGTTCAGGCGCCTGCTCTTGGAGGCTGAAGTTGTGCGTCTGGGAGACACAGGGGGCTGAGTTTGTAAGCCATTCTCACCGCCCTTCTCCCGTCAGTCTCGTGGGACTCGGAGGACAGGCAGGGGGCCTGAATGGGAGATCCAGTACTTAGGGAACCTGACGAGACTTTCAGACCTCAGAGGCTCATGGTGTTGAACGGTCTGGGCTCAACAACCAGCCCCCTGGATTTCAGTCCCAGCTCTGCCGGATGACACGGGGCGCGTGGCTCCACCTCTCTGTGCCTCAGTTTCCCCAACGATGATCCCTCCCTGTTGAGACTTTGTAAGGATTAAGGAAATTGGCACAAGCGTATCAACTTGGCACACATCGAGAGTGGGATACATGTTACAGATTTTGTTACTTCAGATGCCTACCACTGGAGATCTTTGAAGTCGCTTTGAGCGGTATAGTCACTGATTCTGTGATTGTGGTGCGGTTTGGCCGGGGGTGGGGGAAACCCAGAAGGTGTGAATCGTCGAGTGGGAGAAGTGGAGGCGGCTGGCAGAGGGGAAGGAGGGCGCCGGGGTCCAGTGGCACGGAGCGGCATATCTGCTGTGCCCATGTTGCCCAATGGGAAATTCCCACTGAGAGGACACATCAGCGTTTGACACAGACAGTGGGTCACTCTGGGAGCTGGGACAGGTTGGAGTTCGGGACCCCGAGCCTTTCCCTGGCCCTCTGACTTCTGCCAAGACCGAGAAGCCAGATGGAAACTTCTGCCTGTTTCCTTGATTCTGTCTTAATTCTAGGAAAATAGCTTTCCATGAAGGACACATACCCACCACCACCGCCACAGAGCCCTCGCGATAAGCCTGAACGTGGGGCCCAAGAAAAGGGAGGGAAAGAAACCAAGCCATCGGTGTCTCCTGCAGCCAGTAGGGCCGAGGTTCCCACCCCACCAGACACAGTGCCCTTCTTACAACGAATGTTCTGTTCCGCCCCCTTCACCAGCCTACAGTGAAACGCGTAGACGATGTAACTTACCTACTTAACGCGCAGTTTCAAAACCTATACAATTCCATAACTATAACGGGGAAGAAAGGGGAAAGTGATTTATGATAAAATATCCATTTGAACACGTAAATGTTGGGCAAGACTACACTGTGGGTTGAGCGGGCGCTTGTGTGCCTGGCACAACACCCCGTGCCCACGAGGACATGCCGCCAGCCCAGGCGCACGAGACTCGAGGTCTGAACGCAGCATCGCTGTCGATGACATAGTTTTCTGAAGTTGTGAGCAATTCTTGGCAGGGTTAAAAAAAAAAAAAAAAAAAAAAACAAAAAGCCCGTCTCCCATCCTGGACAATTCAGTAGATATTAAAAGCGTGGAAAAAAACCTTCGCTTTATGTCAAATTGAGTTAGGCTCGTGGCTCAGAGACTCTTTGTAACAAGTTCTCCACACACAGGAAGAATGACTGCCTCCGTGCCCTGGGCAGTGCTGGACATCTGCGTCCTCTGCCCCCCACATCCCACCTCTGGAGGACCAGACGCCACAAATTCCCTAAACGTCCTCTAGGAGGCAGCCACCAGCCTAGGCGAAAATGAAGAAAGCATGAGCTCCTAAACTATCACTGGCAGGTTAAAAAGCAGAGCTTGTGGAGAGAGGTTTGGGTTGAGAGATGAGGGTGTGGCTTACCAGCTGCCGCTGGGAGAGGAGACAGAGGGCCTGTTGGCCAACACTGAGAAAACCCCAAGGTCCCCTGAGACTTGTCCCCTCCTGCTGTCCATGAATCCCCCTGTGGTAGGGGTTATGACCCAAGAACCCGTCTAAGAGGGACAGGGACTTGCCTAAAGCCACACTCCTGGACCTGGCTGTTTGTGCTGATTGGTCCAGGGCCCCCCTCCACCCCTCCCCCCGGTCCTACAGGAATGTCTGGGGTCACTCAGGGCCCCACGGGGCAGCTACTCCTCCCTCCCTCCTCTCTTTGGGTACCCAGGACGATGGTGCCAAGCCTGGAAAGGGGGGGGAACTGTTGAGGAGGGCCGATGACCTCAGGGATGGCTTACCGTTTAGTGCCTGGTGAGAGTGGGGGCTTCTCACTCCCCAGGAGCGGGTCCTTAGTATGCGGTGGGGGCACAGGCCCCAGCACATTCTAACCTTTTGGGCCCTGCCCAAATACTGTGTGACGTGGATGACTCGTTGCCCCTCCGTCAGCCTCAGTTTTCTCATCTGCAAAATGGGAACGGTTGTCTCTCCCTTAATTTATTTAACCAACATCTACTGAGCATCTCCTATTGGGCCAGATGCTGTCCTTGGGGACTGAGCATCTCCTATTGGGCCAGATGCTGTCCTTGGGGCTGGGGACGCAGCAGTGAACAAGGGACAAGCAGCTCCCTCCCAAGGTAGGGTGGGAGCGAGAGGGTCTCTGATGCTTCAGATTGAGGTCTTTAACCTTTTTTTTTTTTTTTTTTTTTTTTTTTTTTTTTTTTTTTTTTACCCTATGGCCCGCCTGACAGTTTCAGAATAATGTGTTACCGAATCAAATAAAACACAAAGGATTACAATGGAAACCAATGACAATAAAACATAGTTAGCAAAATGTCTTTTAAAATTGGGATAAATGTGCTGCTTTGTTAGCGTATTAAATGGGAAGATGTAGCAATGGGTCTGATGATGACCACGATTCTGAGGTCGTGACGAGCACAAAAGATATTTAGAGAAATTTGCAACGTCAGTAATGTGATATGTAAATACCTGTGACGTCTGTTGGTGACAAGGTCACAGGAACTTCTGTAATACCTCTGTGGTTTGCTGCCGACGGTCATACTTGAGGGAGATGCTAAATTGCAGCCAGAGGTTAGGGACAATCCAATTGTCATTTTTTGTTTTCCTGTCCCTGCTCACGGGCCCACTTAATTCTGAGAAGGAGCCTCGGAAGCCAGGTTTAAGATGCCTGCTTTTGATAAAGTGACCAGAGGGGGCCTCACGGAGGAGGTGACTTTTCAGTGGAGTCCAGAGAGAGTGGCAGGAACACTTCAATAATTGGGGTCCATCCAGCCTGGCACCCGGCAGTTCAAGGAGGCATTGGAAGTGGCAGAGGCCTGGGGACCCCCCCCCCCCCAGAAAGTGCCCAGCTAGTCGGGGAGGGGGAGGAGTCCAGGAGAAAAGTGACCAAAGAGTGAGGGAAGGCAGGTCCCAGGAGGGGGTAGGCAGGGAGCCTGCGGCCTGGCATTTCCCTAGACCTTCTGCACTTCCAGTCTCCAGAAACCGTGGAAAGTGCCCCTGTGGTCCGAGCGTGAGGGGTTAGATTTCTGCGGACCCTGGAGTCCAGGAGAAGGCGCTGTTTGCATTTCCGTCCCTGCCTCCAGCGGACTGGCTCAGGAAAATTCTTCCAGAGAGGCCCCACTCTTCCCCAGTTTGAGCCGCACCTCAATGTAACCCACCCCCTGGTGTCTCAGAAGCCCGAGGGTTCCGTGCCGGGGCCCTGGAAGCCTGATTTCCTTCCGCTCTGGATCTCCTGTTTCGGGGGCTAGAGTTTTCGTGGATCACCGGACCCAACCGTGCAAAGAGAACCGCTAAGCAGCGTTCCCTGCCCTGAGAGCTCCTCTCCCACCTGTGAAGCGGGGACATCAAGACTGGCTGCCTGCCTGCCTGCCTTGGGGAGTTGCCGGGAGTACAGGGGCTGCAGAGGGGTCCACTCAGGCTGCCTCCCTCGGTGCCCGCCCGTGGCCCACAGGCCCCTGCCCTTAGGGAGCCCCTGGGTCTGCAACTGGGGTGCAGAGATAGGGATGCTCAGGGGCAGAGAAGGAGGAGGCCGGCATTAGGGGATCAGCGAGGCTCCCCTCACACCCTCCCCAGTCTCAGACCGTGTGGGGGCTTTGATGCCACTAGAAAAGAGGGCAGGAGAGGAGAGGCCTACTTCAGCGAAGGTGAGAGGAGAATTGGGTTGCCCTTTGAGGAGAATCTTGACCTCATACCCCACCCACCACTTATACCCCCAGAAGAGCCAAAGAATTAGAGGTAGAAGGCAGAGAAGAAGGCTGTTTATCGAGGGGAAGCCTCGATTCGCTTGTTACACGGGGAAACCCGCCTCAACATAAGACAGTAGGAGAAAGCACCAGCGAGAGGAAGCACGGGAAATGCAAACCAGCTCGGGGTCAGAAGGCAAAAAGCAAATCGCAAGACAGAAAGGCCACTGAGCTGAGAAACTGATGGCCACACAAAGGGCGGGGAAAGCGCTCAGAGGCTACTGCAGAGCGATCTCTCAAAGGCGCCGAAATGCCAATAGGAAAGCATAAAGGAACATCGAGGCAATAGTTGGCGTCGGGTTAGGACAGAGGATGAACGTGTCAAAACTTTCAGTCTCGCTGGGCGTGGCCAAAAGGCAAACGGAGTCAGGGGCAGTAAGATCTTCCTTCCACCTTGACAGGCGGCCATGCTGCCGATGGCACCGTGCTGACAGCTGTCACGGTCACGGTGACTCTCTGGAGCACCATCTCGCCAGAGAGATCAATGCCCCTGAATACGTCCCAACCCTCTGACTGCGATGAAATCACTCACCACTTCTTGGAATCTTTTCTGAGGAAATAAGCAGAGATGGAGACAAAGATTTGTATAAACGAAAGGTCGTTTTCATTTTATTCTAACTGGTTAAAAAAAAATTATCATTTTAAAAGTTTTTCCTCTCTTAGGAATTTTGAATGGAGACTTTGGAGCCAAATGTCTGTCTAAAAATAGAACAGAGTTCTGGAAATAACAGTTGCGTGTACAAATGAAATGCCGGCAGCTCCCAAATCAGCCCCTTTTCAGCCCCAGCTGCACACACCAGTGAGAAGTCAGCAGGGGCGTCAGAGAGTAAGACAGATAAATAAAAGATGAGGCTTCTGTGAGTTGAAATATTTTGCAGCCATTAAAAATGAAGTTTATGAAGGATTTTTAACGACATGAGAAAGTGCTTATGATGTGAGGTTAAATGAAAGAAAACAAAACCAGGGTATGAAAATATGTATTTTGGTATCATTGCAACTCTGTAAATACACATAACCCACACAAAAAAGGATTAGAGGAGAAAACACCCAAATGTTAATAGTGTTTATTCCTGGCTAGTTGAACCGTGGGCGATTTTTCTGTGTTCCCCAAATTTTCTATAAAGATCACTCATTACCTTTAGGAAAAAATATGTGCGTTTTTATACATATTTTTGTAGTTATACGTGCGGTGCTCCCCCCCCCCCCAAATCGCAAGGGTCGCTGTGAAAATCGCACCCCCAAATCGCAAAAGCCAGGAAGCAGGGAGAAAATTAGCAGGGTGGCCAGAGCATGGGGAGGGGGAAGGTTAAAGTTGGTGCCAGACCCCCTGGGGCCCCGAATGCCAAGGCCAGCAGCTGGAACTTCACCCAGAGCCCCGTCTTCTGCCCAGGTTCGAAGGAGAGAGATCTGCCCCTTCTGGGAGGGAGACGGGGTGTTGTTAACAGCTCCAGGTGCCAACCTCCTGCCTTTATTCTCCACTCCCCCCCCCAGGGAAGAGTTTCACACTGACCATCACCGTGTTCACCAACCCCACCCAAGTGGCCACCTACCACCGAGCCATCAAGGTGACCGTGGATGGACCCCGGGAACCCAGACGTAAGTGCCCGAGCCACTGAGCCCGCTGGGCAGTGGGGAGGAGGGTCCAGCAGGGGGAAGGGCAGCGGCCGAGGTCAGACAGATGGCAGTGGTCCCCTGAAACGCTCTCATCAGGGGGCTGCACTCCTGGGCTCTACATCCCTGCACACTCCGGGTGCCTGCCAATAAACCCAAACCCTCTGTGCTTATCCCTGGACTGCTGGAGGCCAGCAAGGACCATAGGAAGGGGTAATGGCAGAATCAGCTTGACCGCCCCCCCCCACCAGGACTGCCCACTGACAGCCAGCTGAGAGAGTATGGATTTGTGATTGGCATCTGTTAGGGAAAGGAACTAGATGGAAAAGTCTTCCAATAGGGTATTTGTGAGTGTTGGGGGTGGGGGGAGGTCGGGCCAGGTTTGCTCTACTCTGTCCCAGCTTCCTCTGCCAGTGGCTGAGGGAGGGAGCCATCAAAAACAGGAGTTGGTCTGGCTGTGAGGCCACATCCCCTCCTTGGAAACTTTCTTTGGGTCTCAGTATGTGACTTAAGTCACACGCAGCCTGGGCACTCTGATCCCAAAACCCACACTCAAGAATGCGAACTTGATTCTGCAGATATTTACTGAGCACCTACTATGCGCAGGGAGTCCTGATGTGTGCCTTTTAGCATCAAAGAGAGTTTGTGTTTAATTGCTTCTGCCTGCTGAAGGGTAATGCTGTTTGCAGGTTTACATTATGGGCACTTGAGGGGCAGCTGCCACAGAATGGGCCAGAGGTCTGTGTTCACTAAATGAGTGAATGAATGAATGAATCAATGAATGAATGAATGAATGAAAGAAACAGAGAACCAGCTGGCCAGCTGGCCATTTCTGGACTGGCTGCTTTCTGAGCCCTGACCAGAGTGCTCATTCTGGACCACCCCACCCCCCAACTTGTAACATGCTTAGTGTGGGGTATCAGGAGCTACCCTGCCTTTCCCTTCCTACTCGTGGCCCTTTAGAGTTTAGAAAACCCTCTCACATTTATTGTCCATTGGGATCCTTACGACAGCAGAGCCAAAGGGTCACCCGAGTTCCAGTGGGGAGAGAGTCCAGGCCAGGGGACGTTGAGAACCTGCCAGGGCCTCCCATGGCCTTTGGTGCTGGGAGGGGCCCTGTCTTCCCAGAGACAGTCATCGTCGATTTCCATTCCAAGCTGGGTGGACTTGGGGCAGGAAGACAGAGTGGGGACCAGAGCCTAGGAGGCTCAGAACAGATGGGGCTCTGCCAGGGTGTCGTCAGTGAGGGCCACCCAGGGCTGGCCCCTCCTCCTGGGGAATCAGACTGACCTAGCTCCCCATCTGTCCAATTCCGGGGCCCACTCCGGTGTCTGGCCACTTGGGGAAGGCTTAAAGCTGGGCTTGGTGTCCCCGGGTGACTCTCCCTGAAGGCCCTCAGGGCCCCCTCCTCCAGCCTCCCTTAGCTCCCTCATATGGTCTTCAGACCCAAAGGCAGGCATCTGCTCTGGCCAGATTCTTGCCGGGACTGGATGTGGATGGGTCCATGCCCCTGGCCTTGGGATCCATGACCCTGGACAAGTCGTGTTGTCTTTTGGGCCTCAGTCTTGTCATCTGTGAACTGAGTCAGTGACCCTAAGAGTCTCGAGGTGGTGATGTCTGGGAAACCCTTGTGAGCCATAAGCCACCAGGATGCGGAAGACAGCCTGCCTGGTTGGGGATGTTGGGGAAACTGCTGGCCTCTTTCAGCCTCAGCCCCCCCGCCTCCAGGAAGTGGGGTGCTACCACCCACACCACAGGCCTAGAGACCAGTGATGGCATGTGGATAGCATCTGGCTGTGGCAGGGGGAGGGTCCTGGTGAGTCACTGGAGCCATGGTGTTCGGTTATCCCCAGCACCTGGCCACCACCGTGCATTTCCACCACGAGCACCATCGGTGGGTGGTGACTCTTGGTCCGCAGCAGGGGGGCAGCCCAAGCCATGGCCCTGAGGGTATCAAACAGGTGGCACACCACTCTGTCTCCAGGGGCAGAATCGGGACGGACGGGAGCCACAGTCGGCTTCACTGCAATGATGCAGCACTTAGGAGCCACTCCACAAAGCAGTGAGCACCCAGTCCATAGAGGCATGTGGCAGGGGGTCTTAGAGCTTGCTAAGAAGGTTCCCAGGGGCCCAGCAATGCCTGGAATCCCTCAAAACCCCCCATGTCCAGCCGTTCTCAGCCCAGAGCTGCCCACCCCCCCCCCCGCCCCGCCTTGAGGGCCCTGGATAAGGGCAGGGGTGTGGCCCTGCCTTTGGGAGCCCCCAGTTCAAATCCCCTGCCGGCTCTTCTCTCCTGGGGTCCCCAGACCTGAGACAGCCCTTCTGGGGGTGAGCTGATAGGGGAAGGCGGTGGGAGGCGGGGGTCAGCAGAGGACTGCACAGGACAAGGCACCCGAGGCCGGAGGGAGGGGAGACAGCAAGAGGAAGGAAAGAGAAGCCAGCCCGGGAGATGGGCCGGAGTCCGAGGCCAGGCTGGCTGTGTGACCCGAGGCAAATGGCACCCCTCTCTAGGCCTTTAAGTCTCGTTAAAGAGACTTGTTCAAACAAAATCTTTGCAGAAGCTTATTTATAGAAAAGAGCAGCCGTGGGAGGAGGCAGTTCTCCAGGTCTCCCGTCCTGAGGGCCTGCTTGCCTGTGCCCCCGCCCGCCAGGCCTTCAGGTCAGGTCTCACCCGCACCCTGGCTGCCATCCCCACCCTGGCCTTGTCTGTGACCTTGGACAAATCCTCCTCCTTTCCGGGCCTCCGTTTCCCCACCTGTAAGAGGGGAGAGACCCGATCAATGCTGCTGGTCACCAAGCACCCCTCGTGTGCCAGGTCCCCAGTAACAGGTCTGCAACCACCCGGGAGGAGACAGGCCAGGAGGCAGAGCCACTTGCCCAAGGGTGAGTTTCAGTGCACCCCATGGGCTCCGGTCTGGGGCTCAGGGAAGTGAGGGCCACTTGGAAGGGCCTTCCTGCCTCACTGTGCCTCATCTGTAAAATGGGGAGGATAGTGGCATCTGCTCTGGGGAGTTGTCCTGAGCGTTAAAGGAGCTTGCAGCTGCAGAGCCCGCAGGAATTACCCAAACCCTCACGGATTATCACAGGATTCCCTTTCTGGGCTTTTCTCCTGCTTTGTGACTCCCAACCCCATGTGAGGGTTGAGCCTTGTGTGGGGTGGGGGTGGGAGTAGGGGCTGGTCCCGGGAGCCAAGGAGTAGGAGTCTGCAGATCCCTGAGGCCCAGCTGTGGGTTCTGTGGCTGGGTCGTTCCCCTCTGGTGCCCTGCAGAGCGTGCCCGATACGCAGCCAGGTGGCTGGCTGGGTTTGAAGGCTAGCTTGGTGGCTTCCTGCCTGTGTGGCCTTGGTTTCTGAGGTTCTCAATGCTGGTGTCCCTCATAGTCACCGGGGGGCTGGTTAAAAAGCAGGTGGCTGAGCAGGGTCCAGGATTCAGGCAGGAGGCGGTCCGGTGCCTGGCGATTCTGGCATGGAACCACTCACCCCATCTTCCGGGTTTAGCAGGTGCTGGCACCTGAAAGGGTAGGACCCAAGTTTTTAATCCGGCCGGAGGCAAAGGGGGACAGTTCGAGCATCTTGCCTGTGGGCCCTTTCTTCCCAAAAATGTACATGGGATGATTTCAACAGATATTTTCCTGGGCACCTTTCATGTGTCTGGCACTGTTCTAGAAACTGGGAATGCCACAGTGAGCCCAATAGACAGGCTCCGTCCCACTTGGGTCTTCTACATTAGAGGTGGGGAAAGATGGTATAAATAGTTCTATTGTCCCTGTGGCCACAGCACCCCACGTGATCTGTGCTCGTTACCCCCTGACTTCCTCTCTGACATCCTCCTTGCTCACCCCACTCTGGCCACCCTGGCCTCCTGGCTGGTCTTCAAACTGGGCGGCCACATCCCTGCCTCAGGGCCTTTGCACTGCTGTTCTCTCTCTCTGAAACACAGACACCCCCAGATGCGTGGCTTGTACTTTCCCACCCTGAATGAAGGCTTTACTCAAACTTCTCAGTGAGACCCCCACCACCGTCATGCTGTTTCAAATCACGCACACGCACCCACCCCTTACCAGCTTTGATTTTTACCTAGAACCCTGATCACCTTCCAAGATGCAATAGAGTTCACTCATTTATGTCATTTATTTTCCATCTCCGCTCACTATTACATACGCTCCGTGGGGCAGAAGTTCTTTCCTCTGCTTTGCCACGTGCGGGCATAGACCCTGGAATACAGACATGAGCGCTTAGTAGGTGCTCAGTAAATATGTGTTGAATAAATGAAGTACCTAAATGATTAGTCGACTTAATCTCAGGTTGTGAGAAGTCTTATGGGGAAAAACAAAGCTGGGGGGAGGGGTAGAGCGCACAGGGATGGGATGTGGGCAGGGAGGGGATACCGGGGAAGCCTCTTGAGGAGGTGGCATTTGACCAGAGAGGCCTGAAGGAAGTAAGCAAACAGGCTCCGGATGGCACGGGCAGGAAGCGTGACCCTAAGCCCATAGCGGGGCCTTCCAGGGTCCTAGAGTTGCCACAATTTCGGTCTCCGCTCCAGGTGTGGGGAGGTAGAGGGAGGCCTGGGCTGAGGAGAGGCAACTCCTCTGAGGAGAGGCCCGTACTCCCAGGACCCCCTAGGTCCCCAGGGGAGTGCACCCAGCAGGAGGGAAGGGGTTAACCTCAGACCTCCCGGGCTCCCCTAATCAACCCCAGGCCGCTGGAAGCCCCAGTTGCGGCCCTGGGAGGGAGCCGCTTGCCTCCCTGCCCGCTGGCCCCCGGCCAGCCGGTTTCCCAGCCCAGCCACCGACCGGCTTTCATCTGCTCACAGGGGGCCGATTCAAGGCAGACCACCCGGGGCCCAGCACCCGCCTGCGATTCCCCGCGGTTGTTAAGAGTCGGGTGTAAATCTCCTGACAGGCCACAGAGCGGGCCTGGGGCCCGGGGGCCCCACCCCGCAGCTGGGCGGACAGTGGCTGCTGTGTCTGGGCTGTGACCGCACCAGAGCCGGGCCAGGCAGCCGAGGAGGCAGCTGAGTGGCTTCGGATGGGTGAAGGGCCCCGTAGTTGGGGCCCACATTGTTCCCGGCAGCCGCCGCTCTTCCTGTGCCCGGCTCTGCCTCTCCCTGTCCCCTGTCCCCTGCCTCCCCGTCCCTCTCCCACCCAGCCGAGGCCGAGCGCCGAGCTGGTCGCTTGCCAGTCAGACCTCACCGCCAGTCAGCCCAGCTCTCCTCTCTCGGAGCGCTTGGGAAGCCGAGACCTCAGCCGCCAAGCTTCGTGCAACGTGCTGACCGGTCCAGGTTTGACCTTGACCTCGCACCTCCACTTTCCCACCTGTAAAATGGGGGTGATGGTAGCAGCCCCTCAGAGGGTTATGGCCCTTGTAAACGATACGCATGGCTCACCTAGCACGGTGCTTGGCCCCTCGTAGGTGCCTGCAAAAGTGGTTGCCGCTCTCATCATGGGGACTTGTGTTGGGGCAGCACGAAGGCAGGGGGATGGCCCTGACGGTCCCCAAGAAGCGCCAGGTACTTGGCAGGTGCAGGGACCCCGTGCCGGCCCAGCTGGTGGTGATGAAGGATGCCTAGGGACTGGTGGGAAGGGAGCCCCCAGCCCAGAATCCAGCCCTCGTTCTCTTCCTCCAGCACCGTGTGACCCTGGGTGAATCACTCAGCGTGGCTGGGCCGCAGTATTCCTTTCCCCCGCTTCTGGCCCTTCCCCTACACCTGCGAGGCTGGGCATGCCTACCGTGTAGACACGTTAAGGAAGAACTATGGCGCCCAGAACGCCTTCCTTGAGGGCCTAGGCCGGACCGCGACCGCCTGTTTAATTCCTGCAGCCTGTCCACACCCTTCGGAGTTCCAGTGTGATCTCCATTTTACAGATGAGACAGCTGAGGCCCAGAGGGAGAAGGTGACCTGCCCAAGATCCCCAGTGGGTGAGAACTGCCTCATACAGGCCTGGGCCACTGGGACCTTGGCCTCCTATAAACGAGGGTCACAGCACTAATCGAGGCATGCTGCGGGGACCGGCAGTGACTTGAGCTCAGCTACTGGAGGCTGACAGGTGTGGTGGGCCAGGGTGGGACCTTACCCAGGTGGCCCCCATCCTCCCTGCAAAGTGTTTTGCTTTTAAACACTTAGGGTCTGTCCTGCAACTTATCCTCAACTTGGGGGTTAGGCAGTATGAAACCACTTGGCCGTTGTGGTGGTTAAGGCCCAGAGGAGAGAGACTTGGTGGGTCAGAGCAAAGTGTGGTTAGAGAGCTGGACGCTCAGCACTGAGCTGCAGGGCAGGGCGGGGCTCCTGGTGGAGTCCACTGAGACCCTCTCCTCTTCTTCCCAGGCCCATCCTCCTGGGCCCCAGAGAGTTGCCCTGGGCCCTGGGCCTGGGCTCGGCCCTAACACCCGTTATCTGGAGCCCATGACTGTCAAAACCCAGGCTCCTTGCTTTCAGGATGGACTCCAGGGAGAGAAGGTGGCCTCAAGCCATGTGTGTGACCTCAGACATGTCACTGCCCCTCACCGAGCCTCAGTTTTCTCACCTGTAAAGTAGGGACAGTGAGAAGATGCAGGGTGAAACAAGGCAACGCATGTCAACACCTTAGACGCCGGAGTGGAGGGAGCGTTCAGCAAGCAGGGGCTGCTGTTTTTATTTCCGGCACCACTGGCTGCTGCTCTCAGCCTACGGGGTGCTGCAGAGGCTCGGTGCTGAGACAAGGGGTCTTCCTGCCAGGGAGGGGCTCTTGGGGTGAGCCCCAAAGGACAGGAAAGCATTCCTGGCGGGGGCTGTGCCTGAGCTGTGGCTCTGAAGTGTGAGAGGCAGAGCATACTTGAGAAACTCTAAGAACAGCAGCAACAAGAGGAGAGAGGTGGGGTGGGGGCGTGGGGAGTGGGTGACCCATGGAGCAAGCAACCCTGCCTCCTTTTCTTCTGGAGGCCCGAGTATGGCCGGTGGCTCCCACCGGTAGTGGTCATCTTAAGCCAGGGACTCTCAAAGCTTAGAGGGGCCCCAGTGAGCAAGCTGTGCAGAGGGGAAACTGAGGCACGGTGTGAAAGGGCTGAGCCCCAGATGACCGAGTGAGCGAGGCCAAGCCCCGCCCCCCCCCCGCCCCGCCCCGCCACCATCACCGGCTCCCACTGTGGGTGGCCAAATGAAAGAGGTCTATTCTGTGGGCCCATCTTTCCTCGGGCACAGGAAGTTCCGTTCTGCTCCAAGTGTGAAGGCCGGGCCCTGTGGCTCTGAGACTCTCCGGCGCCCGGGCCACGCGGAGCCACCTCAGCTTCCCCCTGCCCCTCCCTTGTTCCCCAGCAACAAGGAAGCAATTCCCAAAGCCCTGTGAGAACTCCCACACTCCAGGGGGCGGGCCCTTTGTGACGGCAGCACAGCGCGTGGTGGAGTATATGCTTCGGGGCCAGATTACCTGACTTCTAGCCCAAACCGACCACATAGCAGAGATCTTCTCTGGAAGCCTCAGTAGCCCCATCTGTACAGTGGGAGCAAAAAGGAAAGCGTCAAGGGACTTGGTCTCAGGGGTCTGCACGCCAGTGCTGGCTCTGCTGTCCCCGTTTTCTGTCCCACACTTACCGTCGTGGCCTCGGTGTCCTGATCTCTGACGTGGGGGTGATAATCTCACCCTCCCTTGGCAGGAGCTGGGGTATAGAAGTAACCCATGTAGCTGGAGGGCATTTATAGACCTTGTGTGGCCACAATGGGGACACTGCGGCTTGGGGTGGGGGAAAGGGCGTGTGACTTGAGTGAGGCCACCAAGCTGCACAAGTGGCTGGGCCCAACCTCGAACCCAGGCTGGCTGTGAACCCTGCCCTCCTTCCGCTGGGCCACAAATGCCGCGTACACCGCGTGACTCAGAAACGGGGCTTCGTTCCACAATGGCGATCATCAGGAGGCCGGACGTATCGCATGAGTTTTTGTGCAGCCCCCGTTGTCTCACTTCAAGCTTGTGGTCGACTAAGACACCCAGAATCTTCGCACCCAAGCTGCTGTCAGGTCAGTCTGCAGTCTCCACGTCTGTCCGGCCAACTTCCTGCCTGTTGAGATCGTTCTGAATTCGTTTGCCCTCCAGCTTGTCCACACCACCCTGCTGGTTCTTCGGTGGCCGCAGCAGCAACGGCAACAACATTTCTTCCCAGGCTTATCAGGGCTGAGCCCTGCGGCACCCCCCTCGAGACCACCTCCTGAGGGGTAGCCATGAAGCAGTCCTCAGGGGCTAAGGTTACACAACCAACCGGACGCTGAAATCTCGAACTTGGAGGCTGTAAACTGGCAGCCCCTGAGCAGGACACATCCTACGAGTTGGTTTGGGATGTTTCTTTCCTTTTCTTTGTTTTGTTTTGTTTCTCGGTATTGGAGTGAATTGCCAGCATAGAAAGCATGGGAGATTTCACATAAAAGCAAGTTTATTGTCCTCCTGCCAAACTGGTGGGTCTGGCAACACTGGGTCCACCCTCATGAGGGCGCCCGTCGGCTGGACCGGGGGACAACTGCCCCTCCTGCAAAGGACTCCCTCTTCCAGTCCGCCTCACTCCCCACCCACCCCGAGTGCCTCATTCATGGCCTGCCGGCCCCCAGAGGCCTCAGAGCCCGTAGCCCTGGCTCCAGCTAAACTTACCCAGCCTACATTTCCCCCCTTGCCAAAGGTCCTGGGAGGCCGCGGCAGACAAATGTCCCTTGGGCTCCAGGCCTGGGGCCTCCTGGGAGGAGAAGGGGGGTTCCCGGCTCCTTGGTGACTTGCCGAGCCCACCGTGGCTCCCAGGACTCCAAGTTCTTCCCCAAGAGCCCTCAGATGCCCGTGCGAGGCAGGGGTGTGCAGGGAGCCTGGGCGTCTGTGGTGCCAGAATCCGTTGCATCCGCATTTTGAAAATCAGAAGTCAAACCTGTTCTGAGGCCTCCAACTCTGTCCCCTCATTCCCAAGGGAGGTCAACAGTCATTTCATGCTTTTTCAGGCCCCCAGGATGCCATTTTCCAGGCCTCAGGAAGGATGGTGAGGAGTTCTGTTTCACTTCCTACCTACTTCCCTCTTCTTCTCTCCTTGTCAATCTAGAAAACTCGGCATGCCCCTGCAGACCCAAGGACTCAGGCAAGCCTTCCCTCTCCCTCAGCCCCTCCCCATGCTTCTCCTCCAAGGGGTCCCAGATCCAAAACATCGTTCCCTCTTCCTCACTGTGTGACTGCAGACAAGCCTCTTCGCCTCTCTGAGCTGCAATTCTCTTGGTAAAAAAGAGAACCTAGCCTCCCTGCCTGGCCTGGCCTCCTCCCTCAGGGTTGATTGGAGTGGAATAGGCCAGCCTCGGGGGTCAGGCTCACGGCTAGTGTCTGACCGATCAGCCCATGCCAGTGTCTGTGTGCTGGAGAGATCCCCAGACACAAAGAGGTGTGAATAGGGATGTTTCTGGGCCGTGACAGGGACATTGCATGTGAAGGAGAGTGGAGAAATTTTCAAAACGACCTAAGCATCCTAGAGGACTGGCTGAGCGAGTGGCAGCCACCAGGGGCTGTGACCAGCAGGAACAAGGGACATCTGCTTTCATAGTGATCGGCCCTCGTACTTGCTGAGCCCCCACCGAGCCCCAAGGAGGCCCCCCGAGGTTCAGCAGGAGCTCTGTCGTTTCTGTGGGGCTGGGTTACTCCCCCTAATTTACAGGTCAGGAGGCAGGTGGTCCACCTGGCTGGAAGAGCGAGTCACAGAATGATAAACCAGCCTGAGACCACTCCAGAGGTTTTCGGGAGAAACTTGCTCTGTGTTTTCCATGCATGTGAAACCAAAAAGAGGCTGGAAAGAAAGACCCCCAAACTGATCACATGGAGATTTCTGGGGAGGGGTTCAGGGTGGGTCGAAGGAGTCATTAGCCTTATCTGTAATTCTGCAGTGCGTTTGTTTTTGTAGAGATTCATGTGTTGCTTATGAAATGGAAAATGAATAGTTGAAAATGTGGTGTGGCAGGGGAGGGGTGGTCCCCACAAACCCGATGTCATTCAAGAAGCCGTGCGGGGAGCCCTCAGCCAGCTGCACAGAGGCAGGCGCATGGCCACCCCAGCCCTGCCCGCACCTCTGGGGCCTAGGAGACGAGGCTGGGGCCCTTCCCCGGGTGGGCTGTGGCAGAGAAGTGGTGGCAGATGCTAGCAGTCTCTCCGCGTGTAATGCCCCAAGGCAGGTGCCCCGGTCCCCTGTCCCCAGCTCCCATTCAGAGGTGGGAGTTCGGGCCCTCCCCATGCCTCCTCCGCACGTCCCGGTGAATTTTCCCTTCTGTCTGGGGCCCGGCGAGGACAAGGGCTGTGCTGGGGGGTCTCGGGACGGCTGAGGGCTAGAGCAGCCAGCTGTCCCAGGCCAGGGCCAATTATTCTTGCAGGGGGTGTGGGGAGGCAAAGGGTGGCAGCACCCCCCCCCCCCCCGCCCCCAGGGCTCTCTCCCTCACGCCCACGGGAGCCCACCTGAGCCGTTTCACACGGCTGCTGCTTCAGTTTACGCTTGTGCTGCACAGTGGGCTGTTGAGGTTCAAGTAGAAGAACACGTATGCCTACTCCAGCAGGTAGGGGTGAGGCGGGCCAGGTAGAAGAGCACATACGCCTGCTCCAGCAGGTAGGGGTGAGGCGGGCCATCACGGCAGCCCCAGGGCAGCCCATAATGACCGTTCTCTGTGCACGAGGTCTCTGGGGAACCTCAGAAAAGAGGTCGGTAGTAACCTGAGGATTGTCCCTGCAGAGGTGTCAGGGAGAACCGCACCCCCCCCCCCCCCCCCCCGCCAAGCAGAGTGAGGCATTTCCGTCCCCCTGAGATTCTCAGGAACCAGCTGCTGACGGGCTTCCCCTCCCCCCCCCCCAATTCTCTGCAGGGCACCGGCAGAAGCTGGAGGACCAGACCAAGGCGTTCCCCGATCGCTTCGGGGACCTGGAACGACTGCGCATGCGCGTGACGCCCAGCGCGCCCAGTCCCCGCGGTTCCATCAGCACCGCCAGCCACTTCAGCAGCCAGGCTCAGACCCCCATCCAAGGTACGGCACGGGCGGGAAGGGCAGTGGGGAGGCGGACGGGGGGCCGGGGCGTGGTCCTGCGCCTCCGGACCGAAAGCTCATTTGAAGGTCATTCGCTGCACCGCCTTGTTTTTTGGAGGAGGTCGCTGGTGCTCATTTGCTCCTACAGGTGTTTCCTAGGGATGTGCCCCGACCTGGGCTGGGCCCTTCGTTCATTCACTCAGCAGACGCTTACTGACACCCACCACGGGTCATGTGCCGTGCCTGGGGGGTCAGCATGAATAGACACGGTCCCTGCCCTCCAGGAACTCCCTGTCCCTTGAGGGAGATGGGCATTAATCCCACCGTGTGTGTACCCATTAAAATTGGGGCACGACTTGTCTAAGGAGCCTGTGACAGACCAGTCCCAGTGGCCCCCGCTGGAGCCTCTGCTGTGTCATCTGAAAGAGGGGCAGTGGTGGCTGCCTCAGCCCCGGGGCGTCAGATGTTCAGATGCCAGGGCTGCACTCAGACAACCTTCGTAAACAGCGAAGTGATGTGGCAGCCCCGGAAACACACAGCACCCCTGGGAAAAGCCCTCCCTTCCCCCAACCCCCTCCCCGCCCCAGGGAGTTCCTCCAAACAGAAGAGGAGGGAGGCATCTAGGCCGAAGCCCCAGACCGTGTCTCTGTCCCCATTGCCTGGGTGGACGCAGCAGGCACGATGGGGCCTTGCAGAGCAGACAGGATGCCTGGCACATGGCAGGTGCCCATTAAGTGGCTGGGTGGTGAGTATTTACTCTGCACTCCGGACCCTCTCAGCCAGCGGGTCGGGGCACAGAGGACCATGCGAGGCTGGCCCCTGGCCAGGCAGAGGCCGAGAGCCCTGGTCAGCTGTGCAGCACAGAGGCTGGAGGGCCAGCTGCTACTGCTTGATGTGGGTGACTGTTCTTTCTCGGCCTGCTTAGAACCCATCTGGCAGATGAGCGAGTTGACGCTTAAGAGATTAAGGGCCACTCTTGGGTCACAGAGCCCAAAACTTTGGACCTTTGACTAGGTCCAAGGGCCCCACTGCACCTACCCCCAGGAGCTTCCTGCACTTCTGAGGGCACACACAAGGGGGCCCCAAGCAGGAAGAGCCCGGGTAGGGGCACAAACTGACTGCCTTCTCCATGCTCCAGGCTGATATGAGGGCTTCCTGGGGCTCTCCACCAAGAGAGACCTTGCCGCCAGGCATGATGCAGTGGCAGGGGGACTTACGATAGTCCCTCGGGGTGAAGAGATGGTCCCTTCTATTCTGGTGTGGGAAGCTTCCACTCTTGGCCCTACTGAGCCCCCAGGGTGGGGAAAGACCCACGGGCTGGTGAGTTTTGAGACACTCAGTAGTTCTTGAGCCCAGGGGGCTGCCGCACAAGGGTCTGACCTCAAGAACCAGTGGGAGGTACTCTGCTCCCTGGGCTCATGGCCCACCCGTGCCCAAAGCTGTGCATGCTTCCATTTCCCATAGGCCAGCACTTGTCAAGGTACAGTAGCCTGACACTCTAGGCCTTTCCCTGCTACAGGCAGAGCTGGGGCCCAGGGAGCCCCGGAATCTAGAAGGTGAGAGTAAACAGTGGCTTCCTGTCCAGCAGCTCCTGTGGAAGGAAAGCCTCCCTCCTCACTGCCACAGTTGTGTGGATGTGGCTACAGGAGCCTGAGGGCCAGGCCAGAACCCCTGCCTGCACTCTGGGGGCAGGGCTGACCCGGTCCTTCCCCTTCTGCATCCTGAAGCAGGGCCCCCAGCCCCTCCCTAATCATCCACAGCAGCCTTTTGTGGCCGTCTGCCCCAGCCAGCTCTCCCCATCCACGGGCTTGTCCTCTCTGGAGTGGAAGGAAGGGCCCTTGATGACCGGGACCAGGAAAGGAGCATGAACTTTGCAGTCAGGTGGACCTGGCTAGGGGCTGTGCCAGGCTTCGGTCGTGATCTTAGGCAAAGTCCTTCACCTCTCTGAACCTCGGTATTCTCATCTGTAATGTGGGAGGAAGAAAGTACCGGCCGCAGAGGGGTGTCAGCAGGGCTAGATTTGGGGCCCCTTCATTGGTGTTCCCCCTCTGGTGGGATGAGCCTCTGCCTTCAGAATCTATCCTGGGATCATTTTCAGGACCCCCCCCCCCCCACCGCTTCTCTTGATGCCCCTTGTGCCCTTTGACCTCCCTGGCTTTGGTCACTAGCAAGCAGTGCCGAAGCCCCCAGCCCTCCATACCCCAGCCCCCGGCCCCCTCAGCTGTGGGCCCACAGTGGGGGCTTCTCACAGCTCAAAGGGCTCATTCAGCCACCATGCAGCAGCTGGGGCAATTTGGAGAAGAAAATAAACATTTCCTTCCAGTGTTGGGATTGGCTGCTCCACAGCTGGCCAGCTCCGGTTTCCTGGGGCTACTGGGCTGGGGGTGGGGTGGGGGGGCAGCAGCCACAGGGGTGCTGAGGGCAGACGCTTCCCCCACCACTCCGGGAGGGAGGCAGGAGAGGACAGTGGCAGGCCAGGCAACTCCGAGGGCCACGTGGTCTCCACGGGCCACACGCACCGGACCCGCGGCCACCTTGCACAGCCTTGTGTGTCCTGGGCTGCAGCCCTACTGTCACATCCTGGGGCCCCTGCTCGGGTTTCCTCTGTTTGGAGAATGCGGCTCCCATCCGGTGGGCACCACTCACTTCCTGGGCTCAGAGTCGAGTTGTCAACCCCACACTTGGCTCTGCTCAGGGTGCCAGGCACTGCCGACAGGGCCTTCTGCACTGGCATTCTGGGACGAGGGTGGGGACCCAGGCACCTCTGGCCCCTTATATTTCAAGGCAGCACTGACCAGCCAAGGGACCTGTTAGAATGTTCCAGAAGGCTGCAGTCATCCGGACCCTTGTCCCCACATCCACCCACCTCGAGCCTGGGAGCATTGTTCCCTTCTGATTCACAGCCAGGACCAGAACTAGAGCCCGCTGCTAAGGCAGCTCTCCCCAGTGGAGTCAGGAAGACTCCAAAGCCCTGAGAAGTTACGGGCCTCACCTGACATCACACGGCATGTCGGGCAGATCTGGGGAATCAAGAGGCGCGAGGGTACCCGCAGCTCTCCGTCCTCAGAGCAGGCAGTGCCCGCCTAGAGCTGGCCGGGTGACAGCGACTGGTCTCCTCCTGAGTCCTAGTTGGTGGGTGGCATAGAGGGGTGGGGACCAGACAGGCTTGCCCTCAGGACCACTGCCAGGGGCTCACCCGCCTCTCTGCTGCTGTCCAGAGTTACCCCCTCGGCCAGGGTACAAGGAAGGACCAGGGGGAGGGCCTTATCTCTGCAGCCCCTGGAGTGGCCAGATCTCCTGGGTACTCGGAGCCACAGAGGGTCACAGCTACTGCAGCAACCCTCCTCGGGCCTCTGCTCTGCGTCCGGTCTGTGCACTTTACGTGCATTAACTCCAGGAGCTATTATTGTCTCTATTTTTCATGTAGGAAGACTGATGCACAGGGAAGTTAAGTGTCCTGCCCAAGGACACACAGCTACTAAGTGTCAGACCCAGGACAGGTGCTGTGCTGCCTCAGAGATGGGACAGCTGCCTGCCTATCAGACACCTGTCAGGGCTCAGAACCCGAACTCTAGGATTCTGTGCCAGGTCTGATGTGCTGTGTGGCCCTTGGGCAAGTGCCTCACCCTCTCTGAGCCTGAGTTTTCCTACTGAAGGGGTTAGACTCCGTCCTGAAGCCCCTTTGAATGCTGAGGTTTGGCGGGTCTGTGACTATAAGAGTAGGGGGCAGAGGCTGAGATGCCCTTGTCTCGGAGTCTAGCGGGGAGCCATCCTCGGGGGAGCTAGCGCAGTGCCTGGGCTGGACTCTGGGTCTCTCCAGGTTAAGGCAGGGTCCAGGCCGCTAAGCCCCTCTGGCTGCCATCTCGCTTTGCTGCTGAGGCAGGGAGGGTGGCATCTCATCATTGTCTGGCCTTCAGTCCGCTCCGGCCTACAGGACAGCCCCGCAGACACAGGCCCGGGGTGAGGGATGTGAGGGTGGGGGACAGACAGCTGCTGGGGACCCAGCCCCGCCCCTCCCCCCACACACACACTCCCCCCCCCCCACACACACACACACCGGTGGGAGCTCAGGTAAGCTAACCAGCCCCACCTGGGCAGGAGAGGTTCGCACACCCAGCAGCAGAGAGCGGGAAGCAGCGGCCTCGCGATGAGTTCTAGTCCTTTCTGCGCCACGTCAGGAAAATCAATCTCTCTCTCTCTCTCTCTCTCTCTGCCTCAGTTTCCTTATCTGTAAAAGCAAGCCCCAGCTCCCAAGCTCAGAGCGTCATTGGAGACTGTCTGCACACCCACGGTCTTACCAGCTATTGACAGGGAGGGAGGAAGGCAGAAGCCGCTTCCCCAGGTGGGGGCCACCTTCACCCCCTCGGCAGGCCTCTGCAGCTGGGCTGTGAAGAGAACTCCGTGAGGAGAAAGAAAAGCCCTCCCCGCTCTCCGCCCGCCCAGGGAGGCCCCCGGGGCCGCCTGTGGCCCGGGCACCTGCTCGCGCCCGCCTCCCCGCTGGGGCCAGCCTCGGAGTCAGGCAGGCTCCGGCCCCCGAGCAGCCCAGGGCAGTGAGAGCAGAGGCAGATCTAGAAGCAGGGGCTCCGCGAAGGGCCCGGGCGCCGGAAGCCTCTGGGGTGGTGTCGGGCTGCGACTGACTGTCCCCCTTGCTGTCCCCCAGGCACCTCGGACCTGAACCCCTTCTCCGACCCCCGCCAGTTCGACCGCTCCTTCCCGGCGCTGCAGACCTTCACCGAGAGCCGCTTCCCCGACCCCAGGATGCATTACCCGGGGGCCATGTCGGCCGCCTTCCCCTACAGCGCCACGCCCTCGGGCAGCCTCAGCGTGGCCAGCGTGCCGGCCACCAGCCGCTTCCACCACACCTACCTCCCGCCGCCCTACCCGGGGGCCCCGCAGAACCAGAGCGGGCCTTTCCAGGCCAACCCGTCCCCCTACCACCTCTACTACGGCGCGTCCTCGGGCTCCTACCAGTTCTCCATGGTGGCCGGCAGCGGGGGTGACCGCTCCCCCACCCGCATGCTGGCCTCCTGCCCCAGCGGCGCCTCCGTCGCCGCCGGCAACCTCATGAACCCCAGCCTGGGCGGCCAGAGCGACAGCGTGGAGGCGGACGGCAGCCACAGCAACTCCCCCACCGCCCTGAGCACGCCGGGCCGCGTGGACGAGGCCGTGTGGCGGCCCTACTGACCGGCCCGGGGTCAGAGCCCGCTGCTCCCAACGGAGGCAGGGGCCCCACGAACCTTCCCGACAAGTGGCCGGCGCAGCTCTGAGGCCCCGGACGGGAATTGAGACTTAACGCTCCGGGCCGGTCACGGGCCCGGGGTCCGCGAATCCTGGGCTCCAGAGCCGGCAGGTGGCTCCGAGAGCATCTAGTCCAGCCACGTCGTTGTACAGACAGGCGGGGACCTCCCTCAGGTCACTGCCCCCGGCCCAGATCCTCATCATCTCACCCCACGTGGGGAAAGTCTCCTGCCGCCTCCCCCGGAATGACCTAGCTGTCCCAGCTACGCCCGGTGCTGTCACAGGGCCCAGGTCCCCTGGGGCGGAGACCATCTCTGTTCCAGACAGAGGTGACGTTTGCCCGCATGGCTTGGCCTCTTACCCACGGGGCCCTGGAAAGACCTCCCCGCCCCACCCCACCTTCCTCAGAGACCCCCACCCCCACCCCACGGGCCCAGCCCTCCCTCCACGTTCATACAAACTGAGTCAGAATTGGAAGGCCTCCCCACCCCTCAGAGGGTTTCTCCTCGTCGTATACATGGGGAAGGGACCCACCGAGCGGCCCAGGAAATCGCTGGCAGAGATGAGATGATAAGACCCCCAAGCCAGCTCCCCACCCAGCTCTGCTTCCCTACAGTTCCCAGCAGCCCAGAGCCGCCCCCCGCCGCCCCAGCTGTCTGTGGGTCCCAGGCCCCAGAGTAGACTAGCCAATGGCAGCAGGTCCCTAAAACCAGGAAAGACACCTGCAGGCAGGTCCTCCATGCACTTTACCAGCCCAAGGCATTCACCCTCTGTTCTCTTGGTGGAGGGCCAGGGATCCCCCCTTCCCTCTAGGCTGGTCTCGAAATTGCCATTTTTGGAGAGAGCGCAGGGACCAGAAAGGTCCTAGCAGAAGACCTTGGGTGAGAGGTCGTGGGGCCGGATTTCAGCGTCCTGTCCCACGTAGGTCCGGCCAAGCTGTGCGCCCCCAACCCCCAACCTGGTGGGCAGGCCCGGCCAGAGCCTCTGACAGCTCTCCATCTTTAACTAGTCTGTGCTCCAAAAGCGGTCTGGAACAAAAACCAGTTTTGAAAGCTGATTTTAGAAAAAGAAGCCTCGAATGTTTTCAGACACACTGTCTGTCACAGGTAAAGCCCTATCGTAGTGAACAACATCCCCTCTGCCTTCTGAGAGTGTGGAACTGTTAACAGCCCTCCACACCTCCCCCAGAGGCCATGCTCCTCCAGCAAGCGTCCCACCGACTTCCACCAAAGGCCCACGTTGGTGGGGACCAGAGGGAAACCCAGGTGATGCTGGAATTCACATCCGTGGCTCGTAGACATTTGTAGGGGTGGAGAGCCGTGGCCGCGTGATGGCGGAACAGAAGAGCCATAAAGGGCCCAGCAGCCTCAGCTCAGCACCCCCTGGGCTCAGAGGTGAAGTATCGCCCCTTTAGCTTGCAAATGGGGAAGCCTCGGGGTTCAGGCTGCATAGAGTCTCATGTCTGAGTTTAATTCTAAAAAGGCGTAAATGGAAAAGGCCAAGAAAACCCTTAAGGGCGAGACGGCGTGTGGTTTCTCATCAGTTTCAGCCACATCCTCTGTGGATGTGACAATCTCCCCTCCTTAGCTGTCGTCTCTGTAATAGCTCTCGGCCTGCCGTACCGCCCCCGACCTGTAACAGCAGCCAGATGATGCACACCGGATACACACTCCGGCAAGTTAGGAAGTCCTCCTGGTAACCTTACTCAGACCTCCCCTGCTGCAGTTTCTTTCGTCCTGTCCTCACTGGAAAAAGCAGTCTCCATCTCTTGACGATGGCTGTGGGGGGTGTCCTGCTGACTCCCTACACCCAGGGGGGCTCTCCACCCCTTCTCAGGAAGCAGCTACAGACCCATCACCCTTGGACCTTGCTCACTCCTGTCCTCTGTGGTTACAGACCGGCCCCCAGGCCCGCGGGGGGAGGCACCCTTGGGTTCCCAGCGCCCAGCACTTTGTAGCCCCACTCTGGATTACTAGCCCTTCCTGATAGCCAAGCCCTGCTAGGGGCAGAGACAGGAAATAAATTGATCCCCCCCTCCGCCCCCTGACTAAAAGTGATGATAGCCATGCGGAGTCTGATTCTAAGGCCCATAGTGGGTACAGAGAGCAGGGGCTGCTAAAAATGGGTCCTTCTTTACGAGGCTGCTTTAAAGTTGTATTAGGCAAACACACTGATTGAGAAAGCACAAGGAAACCGAGGGGTTGTGATACCACGTTACTGTAAGCCTGTTGGTGGCGGGTACAGATCCTTTGTGACATATTGTCACGTCGAGGTGTTAGTACCTGCCACACACCTATCTTCAGTAAATCCGTCCCAGAGCCGGGAAGAGGGTGGGGAGGGGTGGAAACTGCTTTGCACTATAATTTGCTTGATGTGTTTGTTTTCAATGCACAACTTGCTTGTACAGTAAACTGTCTGTCTTCTGTACTATTTAACTGTAAAATGGAATTTTGACTGATTTGTTACCATAATATAACTCGGAGACGTGTTGAAGGATCCCAATGCCAGACTTCTAGGGCTGCGTGTACGGGGGCCGGGGGTGGGGGGACCTCCCACCATGGCCAAGGAGGAACAGGGCGGGGCCTGGGGACAGGAATAGGGCTAAACCCCCTGCCTTGGAGACCACCACCCCCCCCCCCCGCCCCCGCACCCAGCGCCTTGGCCTCCCTGCATCCAGCTCCATCAGTAATGACCACAGAGACCACCCTGGGCAAGTGCAGCTGGTGAGGCCCCTTCCTGGCGTGGCTGGCACCCCAGAGGGACATCAGGCCTTTGAGATGCCACCACCTCTCCCCCCTTCACAAGTGGCCTGTGACTTTTCACAAGTAGAAGCAGTGTACCCCATGTGGCTCTCGCTCCGCAGAGTGGGGCAGGGGCGGGGAGGGGGGAGGAGGAGGTAAAACAGCCTCAGTGAGAGCCCGCGCTGGGACCTGTGTTTGCTGGAACAGGGGCAGTTTAGCCGCAATCACAACTACAGAGCAGGCAGCTGCATCAGCTCCCCCGGTTTGCAGATGGCACAACTAAGGTGCAAAGAGGGGGTGTCACCGGCTCCACGTCTCCCCAGAGTTGTTTGTGGCTGGCGACGGGGGCTGTGGGCGTGACTGCACGCGGACCTGACTTGGTCCCTGCCGGCAAAAGGGCCTGGCCCACTGTGCCCGTCCAGGCGGGACTTGTGGAGGGGAATTTTCATCAAACCGACCCAATTTTCTAATGGAAATACTTCAAAACTAATCCCAAGGCTTTGCCCGCCCCCCCCCCCCCCCCGTTCCGTTAGGTCGGTCTGCCTGAAACCCAACACCCGACAGGAAGTTTCCATTTCCTCGGCCTAAAGCCTTGATCCCAGCCCCCTGCCCTGCAGCACCCCCTGGGCTCCAGGGGGTGGCAGGTCGTCTCCCAGCAGCCCCAGCCACTGCTGCTGTGAGCGTGCTCCCAGCGGCGTCTGCCCGGGATGAGCGGGGCTGGGCCTGAAGCAGCGTCTACAGGCCAAGGCTCTGCTTCCATAGATGCGCTTGTTTGGGTCACTTTGTAGGGAAGGATGGAGATTATGAGGGGACCACAGTTCAAGCCCCTCCCCACCAGCCACACTGGGGCCACAGCTGATGGGAGAGGAGCTGTGGCCTCCAGAGCCCCTGATGCAAAGCTCCACACCTTCACCCAGCAGGCACAGACCAGTGCACCCAGGTGGGAAACTGAGGCAGGAAGAAGTCCTGGACTTAACCCTCCTGTTCCCCCCCAGGGGTCCCAGGGTTTGAGGGCTGTGTGGGAAGCGCTGCAGTAACCACAGTGGCCTGCAGGTGGCAGCAGATGGGTCTCACCGACGGTCCCCTCAGGGTAGTTGTTCCAAGGAGCTTCCTACCCGTGGAAGTTTCATCTTCAGAAGGGCCTGGGAAATGTCTTCGTGGGAAGAAGGATTTGCTTACCTACCCCCTTCAGCTATGTGGCAGTGGGAGGTCCCTGTCCCCCCTCTGAGCTTCCTTTTTTTAATTCAAAGAGTACCTGAGCACACACTGTGTCGAGTGCACAGTGGAATCACAGGTCCCATGATGCCCTGCTTTGGGACAGGGGTTTACACAGCTTGAAGGAAAGGTTGACAAACCTAGTTCGGCAACCCCAGCATCCTGGAGCCCCGGTCAGGCGCCCCCACCTCCCCTGAGGCACCATCAGGAGCTTAGAACGTGAAGTGGCCTGTCCAACTGGAGGAGGCCATTTTGTCCCAGGGTCTGGGACACCCTTGGCCTCCAGGATTCCCTTTTAGAGGCTCCAGGAGTCTTTCTGGGCTGCACGGTGCCTACAATCTCACCAGCCCCACGGCCACCCCACAGCCTGCCGCGGGCCTGGCGATGGGCTGAGAGCAGGCCTCGGAGGTGACCTCGTGGGCACGGGGCTGTGCTTGGCACCTCCTGAGGGCTGACGTGGCCCCCAGACAGAGCACCGACCGCCCACCTCAGAACAGTCCTGCAACTGCTGGGATTCTGGCCATGGGGATGGCTTTGGCCTTTCTCCTGAGAGGTGGACGTCCTGGCAGGGTTTTACGGGGCCGGAGAATGGTGACGTGTGCCTGAGGTCTGAGGAGACAGCTGTGGGGCCATCACGGGTATTCTGGGGATGGGCGGGGCTGGACGCAGACCCCAGCGTGGCCCAGGGGCCAGCTCCCAGCCACACCGGACACCCGCCCGCTTTGCCACGTGAGCAAGGAATGGGACCTCGGTGGGTTGGTTCATTTGGGGGCCGTAAATGAAATGAGCTGTCAGACAAACGGGGGTGGGGGCGGCTAGCGTGAAAGAATGAACTGTTCCTCGTGGAAACCCAGAGTGCCCCCCATTCCTCCCCACGAGGGCTGGGGAGCTGGCAGGGGGAGGGGCTGCACCCCCCAACATCCGCATGCACACCTGTGTGGTCCGGCGGCTACAGGAGCCTGGGGGGCCGGATTCCAGGCTTCCTATTTTTAGTTTTGCCGCTAAACTCGTGCCGTTTCCCATATTTATATTCACCGGCAGAGAAAGCCTGTCCTGAGCCCGGCCTGGAGGAAGCCTTCAGGCGCAGGGGAGTGGATCAGCCCTAGAGCCAGCTTTCTGGAATCACCCTTCCTTTGTGCCCACGCCGACCGCTGGAAGCAGTTGCGGCCTCGTTGGTGTCCTGATGGGTGGCAGCTGTTTGGGCCACACACACCCCTGACTCTGTTCTCTCGGCCTGATGTCTGCAAGGCCTTGGCCAGAGTTCATTCGCTCATTCGCCAAGCGCAGACCCACAGCCCGACACACCATCAGCTGCCAGACAGCAAGAAAAGGCAGATATGTCCCGGCCGTGCTCTTGAGGCCTAGGGCTGACAGACAGGAAAACAGGTGCGGTGGCCCATGGGCTACATGGTGGGGATGAGACAAGATGGAGGGATCAGGAAATTCACCTGGCAGGGAGCAGCAGGTGGGCCTTCTAAGCAGAGGGCACCACACGTGCACAGGCCTGAAGGACAGGGCCGTGGCGGCGGGGAAGGTCTGGTAACGGCGACAGGATAGCAAGACAAGAGGGCCCGGGTTACAGGGGCCGGAGGCCAATCCGAGGGGCTCAGATTTGGTTCTGCAGCCCTGGGGAGCCAAGCCAAGGCGTGGCAGCACATTCCAGGGGACGTTGCCCTGGTGGCATGGAATGTGGGCTGCCTACAGGGGCAGAGACGTGTTCACAGCCTACTGCAACAGTCCAGGCAAAGGAGGGAAAAGGCCTTGGTGGGGGAGGAGCTCCACATTCCTAAGGCACCTTTAGCACTAAAGTCACAGGGGACACCCTGTGCCCCAACCTCAGCTTTTTCTCACTTTCCCAGGGTTCGTAGCATCTGATGGAGTCACCAAAGACAAGGTTGCAATAATAGTCCACAATCATCATTCTTGGTATTGCCAGCTATTCATTAACAACAGCCCAGCCCTCAACTTGACCCTCCCCCCACAGGTTTTCAGTGAAGCCTTATGTCCTCCTGCCTCATGACAACCCCCTCACCACCACACCATGTAGCCTTTCAGACTAAAAGGTTCAGGGTTCAAAGTCTGGCCCAGCCACCCCACTCTCCTCCATGGCCCAAAAGTATAATAGTTATAAGACCCTGAGTTTGAGGTTTCCAAGTTTTGTATATTAAACTTTAAAATCACGGGGCGCCTGGGTGGCTCCGTCGGTTAAGCGTCCGACTTCAGCTCAGGTAATCATCTCACGGTTCATTAGTTCGAGCCCCATGTCAGGCTCTCTGCTGTCAGCACAGAGCCTGGAGTCGGCTTCAGATTCTGTGTCTTCTCTCTCTGCCCCTCTGTGGCTCACACTCTCTATCTCCCTCTCTCAAAAATAAATAAACAGTTAAAAAAATTTTTTAATTATACTCAATAATACATAGTCATGGGAAAAAAGGAGATATTACAGATTACACACACATACACACACACGAAAAAGCACCCATAATCCTATCCCTGCAAAGATAACCATTGTTAATCATTTCAGGGTGTTTTGTTCCCCATCCAGAACTTTATTTTCTATAAATACATAAATACTTTTCTAGGAATAAACACTTTTCTAGCCAGGTATACACTATGTACAGTGTATCAATTAGTGCATTTTAAAGATAGAAATAAAAGTAATCTGGAAAAGGGGCACCTGAGTGGCTCAGTTAAGCATCTCTGGCTCTCGGTTTCAGCTCAGGTCATGATCTCACGGCTCATGAGTTCGAGCCCCAAATTGGGCTCTGTGCTGACAGGGCAGAGCCTGCTTAGAATTCTCTCTCTCACCCTCTCTCTCTGCCCCGTCCCAACTCACACTCACTCTCTCTCTCAAATAAATAAATTTTAAAAAGTAAATCTAGGGGGCACCTGGGTAGCTCAGTCGGTTAAGCATCTGACTTCAGCTCAAGTCATGATCTCACAGTTCGTGGGTTCAAGCCCTGCATCAGGCTCTGTGCTGAGAGCTCAGAGCCTGGAGCCTGCTTCGGATTCTGTCTCTCCCTCTCTCTCTGCCCCTCCCCCTCTCGTGCTCTGTCTCTTTCTCTCTCAAAAATAAATAAACATTTAAAAACAAAAAAAATAAAAATAAAATAAATAAAAATAAAATAAAAAAATAAAAAAAGAAGTAATCTAGAATGAAATCACTGGAAGGATAGAATTATAGCTATTTTACATTTTTTACGTTTTTCAGTGTTTTCCAAGTTCTCTAAAATGAGCACATTTGTTAGGGGTATCATATATTAAACTTCTAGACCTTGATACATATCCAAGCAAAGGAGTTCAAGATTGAGTTTGGACCACCTCATTTGACATCAGCTGAGGCATCACCTCTTCCAGGGAGCCTTCCTTGATAGCCCCATGCTGGGTTTGGTGCCTTCTCTGTGCCTCTATCTTTGAAATAATAATGATAACAACAATAACAGCCCATACTCCCTGCCAGGCAATATCGTAAATATTTTGCCATTTTTAACTCAGCTTGTTGAGGTGTGTACTATCACTATCCCCATTTTATGGATGAGAAAATTGAGGAACAAGGACAGAATTCCCTCCTAATCCTAATGAGGGCACAGCAATACCTGAAAAGGTTGTTTTCCATCCATTGAAGATACTGCAGAGTCAAAGTAAGAACCAACTTTAGGGAAAAGGTGCTATTTCCTGCACACCTGAGCTTGTGCCCCACGACTCCTACATGCATAAAGACTGATCATCAGGGCGCCGTGGTGGCTCAGTTAAACTTCTGACTCTTGTTCTCAGCTCAGGTCATGATCTCACGGTTCGGTTCGTGAGATCGAGCCCCACATCGGGCTCTGCACTGGGAGCAAAGCTTGCTTGGGATTCTCTCTCTCCCTCTGCCCATCTTAGCCTCCCCCACCCCCCAAACACACGCACTCTCTCTCTCTCAAAATAAATAAATAAACTTTAAAGAAAAAAAAAAGAAAGAAGGAAAGAAAGAAAGAAAGAAGAGAAAAGGCTGATCGTCAAAGGGAAAAAGAAATCATCTTCTAATTTTTCGTCTTTTGTTAAAAAAAAGCAGAAGCAGAAAAGACACAAGGCTTTATGGCCCTTTGTCTCTGAGGGTGACGTGTCTGCCTTTCTGAGTTGTGGTTCTGACATCCACGAAGCACGAAACCGAAAGACAGAAATCCCTGTCTGTGTGCCCTCTGGTGACCCCCCAGCCCGTTCTTCCCCATTCGAGAGGACGCCCCATGAATGAGGCCTCCCTGGAGGTGGGCCCCAGACCGCCTCATGGCGGGGCTCGCTCGCCCTGGATTTGCACACAGGGCAAGTATCGGCCGAGATGGCAGTCTCGCCTTGCCTCAAACAAGTGCTATTTCTTTTTCCATGAAAACAACTCAGTCCTAAATCACCGACGCCTGAAATTAGAAAAATACGAGGCCCGTATTATCATAAAACTATTTTAACACGGTGGGGCCCTCTTGGTGGCAGGAGGGGTGGCCAAGAGCTCCACGGCGGCCTCTTCCAGTCGTAGCCCCTGGAAATGCTCAGAGGGACGAGAAATTTGGTTTTCATTAGCAGCGAATGTGAGGAGTTCTGTCGCTCTGAATGGACCTTTGATTCTGGCTGGCGGTGGAATCTTTCCAGGGCCCAGTGAGTTTTGTTTTGTTTTGTTTTTTTTCGTAGAAAATGGGCCAGGCCCTCCTAGCTTATATCTCCCTGGACTACGCGGGAATTGGGAAACACCCCAACCCCTTGACTTCTAAAGTCAACAGCTGGGGCCCGCAAGAGCGGCACCCGAGACCATTCGGCTTTATTGACTCTGAGGTTTTATTAAAAATGTTATGTTTCCTTGAGGTCCGCGCCAGACCCAACAAGAAGACAGGCCGGTGAGGGGCTGGCACGGGCCAAGGGGATTTTCGGCACCTGGAAGACAACCTACCTTGACCTGCTTTCTCCCGCCCCGGTGACCCCCAGATATGGCCTTCCCTTTAGAATCGGCACAGAAAACCCAGATTCTTCCCTTCTGTCTACTTCAAGTGCAAGGACATTGGCCTGCTCTTCTGTTCATTCGGTGGGTGTTGATGATGCACCTATTAGAGTGTTGGATGCTTGTGAGACAGCTGCAAATAAGTCAGAGTCCCAGTCCCCTGCAGCTGATGCCCTAAGTCGGAGAGAAAGGCCACGAACAAATACATTACATGATTTCAGGGGCGCCTGGGTGGCCTAGTCAGTTGAACGTCCGACCTTGGCTCGGGTCACGATCTAGCGGTTCACGGGTTCGAGCCCCGCGTCGGGCTCCGTGCTGACAGCTCGGAGCCTGGAGGCTGCTGCGGATTCTGCGTCTCCCTCTCTCTCTGCCCCTCCTCCGCTCACACTCTGTCGATCTCTCTCTCTCAAAAAGAAATACACATTAAAAAAAATTTTTTTTACATGATTTCAGAGAGTAATAAGGGCTATAAGAAATAAAATAGGAGAATGAGCGGGAGGAAGATGGGGAGCTGGGAGGCGACATTTGGTCGGGGAGGGTCAGGAGGTGACCGCACAGGACCGGGAGCTCAGCCAGGTACGGCCCGACCCCAGCTGCTGTGCTGAAGGCGGGATCTGCGGTGTGGCTGACCAGCACGGCGTCTGGTATTCCGTGGGCAGCTACTGGTTTAGCAAGTACTCTTCAGGACGTCCGGCCGCGGAGAGGAGCCAGAGCGGTTTCCCTTACGTGGCAGGGACGCAGAGCAGATTCCTGGCCCGGCCCAAAGGCTACGTTGATGCTCTGTTCCCCAATGTACCACTGTCAGGGACTGTCTCAGGTCAGGTTCCTAGAAGCAGATCCAGAGGTAGGGATTCACGTGCAGGAGTGGAAGGGGGACAGAGCAGGGAAAGAGAGCTAATCCGTGATGCCTTTGGGCTGGAGACCGGCCTCGCTCTGGTCTCACAGGGGCCTCTGGAGCACGAACTGCACCACGGAGGTGCCCCATCTGCACCGAGAGCCAGCCTTTCGTCCGCCCCTGTGAGTCAGCCAGACTGTGGCCGACCCCCAGGAGACCCGTAACTGCCCTGGTAAGATCCCTACTACGGGGCGGAGAGCACTTCTCCGGAGCAAGGGGCAGATGTGCTCTGTTAGCAGCCGACACTCATGTGATGTCAACACGATGGGCCCGGATGACGTCTGTGGAATGTCAAGATGATCGCGGACGTTGCCGTGGAAGCTTCTGGAAAGTTACCCACATCCCCTTCGTGGGCCGGCGCCCCCCACCTGCTGCTGTGAATCTTGGGAGCAGGGAGTGTGGCAAGAATGCACGTGGCAGAGGGTGGAAGATAAACCCCATGAGGATTCAGAAGTTCACGGTGTTGATGAAGGTATAAACGAGCCAGGGGGCCGAGACGTGCCAGGGCGTCACCAAAACGTATGTCCCTGACCTAGTCCCTGAAACTTGTGGATGTTACCTTGTTTGGAAAATGGGTCTTTACTGATACAATTACGAATCTCAAGACGAGGACGTAACCTTGGGTTATCTGAGCAGGTCCTAAATCCAACGGCAAATGGTCTTAGAAGAGACACACAGAGAAGAGGAGGAAGCGATGTGACCGCAGAGGCAGAGATTGGACTAATGAAACCACAGGCCAACAAACATCTGGAGCCACCAGGGGCCAGAGAAAGCGAAGAATGGATTCTCCCCTGGAGCCTTCAGAGGAAGCACAGTCCTGCCAAAGCCTTGATTTCAGGCTTCTGACCTCCGGAATCATTGGAAGTGTACATTTACCATCTTAAATGGCATTAAATATATTCACGTTGTTGTGTAACCATTGCCACCGTTCATCTCCAGACCCCTACATCTTGCTAACGTGAAACTCTAGGGGCGCCTGGGTGGCTCCGTCAGTTAAGCGTCTGACTTCGGCTCAGGTCACGATCTCACCGTTCGTGAGTTTGAGCCCCGCATCGGGCTCTGTTGCTGACGGCTCGAGCCTGGAGCCTGTTTGGATTCGGCGTGGGTCTCTCTCTGCCCCTCCCCCACACACGCTCTGTCTCTCTGTCTCTCTCTTTCTCGAGAATGAATAAACATTAAAAAAATGAAACTCCATCCCCATGAAGCGATAACCTCCTCAACTCCTGGCCATCATCACTCTACTTTTTGTCTCTGTGATCTTGACTACTCGACGTATCTCATCCAAGAGGAATCAGACAGTATGTGTTCTTTTGTGACTGGCTGATTTCACGTAGCGTAACGTCCTCAGGGTTCATCCGTGTTGTAGCATATGACAGGATTCCCTTCTTTTTGAGTGGTGAATACTATCCCGCCGTGTGGATACATCACATTTTGTTTATTCATTCTTCTGTTCATGGACGCTTGGGTTGCTTCCGCGTTTTAGCTACTGTCAATAACTCTGCCAAGGGCATGAGTGTACCAATATCTCTTCAAACCCCACGTTTCGTTCTTTGCGGTACCTACCCAGAAGGGAAATTGCTGGATTATATGGTAGCTCTATTTATCAGAAGACGCCACAGAGCTAGAGGGGGGTATTGGGCAGATCCCCCAATCCCAGTTGGTCCCAATTTGTCATTGGCAAATCCCAGTAGTGTTGTGCTGGTTCAGGCTCCTAGGGCGTTCGGCGGCAGAAAACTACTCTCCTTTTGCAAAACATTTGAGAAATGTTTGGGCTGCTAGTAATCAGTTCAGATTCAGTCATCTTGATGAAGTGAGGTGGGCTTTTAATCCAGTGTGACTGGTGTCCTTATAAGAGGAGAGGAGACACAGAGACAGGGACACAGGGAGAAGGGCACGTGAAAAAGAAGGCAGAGACTGGAATGATGTGTCTGCAAGTCAAGGGACACCAAGGATTGCTAGCCGCCACCAGAAGCCAGGAGAGAGGCATAGAACACACTTTCCCTCAGAGCCTCCAGAAGGAACCAACTCCGTGGACACTTTAACCTTGGACTTCCAGACTTCAGACTGTGAGAGAAACACATTTCTGTTATTTTATGCCACCCGGTGCATGGCACTTTGTTATGATAGTCCTCGGAAATGAATATACCTGGGACCATGTGGGTGATGGGAAGACGGGCTGCACGTGGAGCCACTTGGCTTTGACGGGGAGGCCACAAGGCCCACACCGTCATCTTTTGGCCGGAGAGACTTGGAAAGATGCTTATGTTCCAAAAGCAAAAGGAGAAAAGGAAAAATCACACACTTCCACCAGCTTTCGGGAGGTGAGGACAGCCACCCCACCCAACAGGCACTTGGGTCCGAGCTGTGGACAGAAGTGTCATTAGTCCGGGCTGGAAAATAAATCCAAGCGCTCTTGAGGTTGTTTTTGGAACTGCGTCTGGCCAGAAAGGAGAGGTGTCGGGCCTGGTGACTGGACCAAGGTCCAGTTAGGGGAAGAGGAGGGAGAAGCTGGGCACTAGGTGAGCAAGTGAGAGAGATCACTCCCCTTTGCTCCCAGAGACCCCTTGTTCATAGGTACAGGTTGTTTTTCATAGGAAAATCAGAGGAGGGAAAACAGAGCTGGGGTCTTGCCAAGTTGGGTGAGAGGCCAGTGGCCCCATCACCTCAGTCCTGACATCTTTCAGCGAACAGAGCATCTCCCCACGACAGAGGACATCCTTAAGGAGCAAGAATTCACTAGAAACAGCATCTCCCAAACTCACTCACTCAAGTACCACCTTCCCACTTTTTGCCATCTCTGGCACATGTATTTCACTTGACATCTTTCTTTAAAAGGTTGCCTCTTTCCAGTCTCTTCAACATATGGTGCTGGGACAACTGGATAAAATGAGGCTTGACCCCTACCTCACACCATATACAAACATCAACTCAAAATGGATCAGAGACCTAAATGTAGATGCTGAAGCAATAAAGCTCTTAGGAGAAAACATAGAGGTTAAATCTTCATGTCCCTGATTTTGGCGATGAATTCTTAGATATGACACGAAAGCACAAGCAACAAAAGAAAAAAATAGACACATTGGACTTCATAAAAAAAAAAATCGTCCAAACAAAAGACACTGATGACAGAGTCAAAAGGCGATCCGCAGAATGGGAGAAAACATTTGCAAATCATAAATCCAATAACGGATTAATATCCAGAATATAGAGCAAGCTCCTAAAGCTCAACAACAAAAATAAAATTCAAGTAAGCAAAGGGCTTAAATAGACATTTCTCCAAAGATGATACCCGAGTGGCCAGCAAGCACGCAGAGATGCTCAACGTCGCTGATCGTTAGGGAAACGCAAATCCCAAGTGCAATGAGATACCACCTCACACCCACTGGAATGCCTAGAATTAAAGGGGAAAAAAAACACAAGGAAACAGCAAGTGTTGGCAAGGATGTGAAGGAATTACAGGCTTCGCCCATTGCTGGTGGGACCATAAAATCGTGGGGCCGCTTTGGGGAACGGTCTGCCAGGTCCTCAAAACGTTATAACCCAGAGCTGCCATACGACCCAGCAATTCTGATCCTGGATACATACGCAAAAGAATTGAAAACAGGTGTTTAAACAAGTGCTTGTACACAAATATTCACAGTAGCCACAAGGTGGAAACAACCCAGATGTCCATCGACGGATGAACGGGTGAACAAAACGTGGTCCATCCGTACAACGGAATATTACTCAGCCACTAAAAGGAACAGAATCCTGAGGTGTGCTGTAACACGGATGAACTTCGAAACCATTATGTGGGTGAAACAAAAGACCGCATATTACATAATTCCGAAATGTCCGGAACAGGCGAAGCCATTGAGACGGAGAGTAGCTGAGAGGTTGCCAGGGGCTGGGGGAGGGGAGGTGCGTAGCGATGCCTAAAAGGTACAAAATTTCTTTGGGGACGATGAATATATCCCGGAGTGGAGTTAGTGGTAATAGTTGCGTGACCTCATGACTATACTAAAAACCACTGAATTGTACATTTTATAAAAGGGTTAATTGTACGGTGTGTGAATCACACCTTAAAAAAAAAATCGCCTTCAAGTCTGGACAGACTGGGGGCCAACTGGCACGACTGAGGCTTTTGCTCCTCACGATGACAGTACGCGATCGGTGCCGCGGGATCGGTGGGCAGACTCGTGAGCTAACGCTATGAGTCGCAGGTGTCAGGGTTCGGCGGAACCTTCTGGAGAACGTGTCCAAAATACGAGCTGCCGGCCACATCCGCAGGGTTTCCGATTCAGCAGGAGCCTGAGAATTTGCATTTCAAGCACGTTCCCCAGTGATGCTGACGCTGACGGCCTGCGGACCACGCTTTGAGAAGCACAGCACTCATTCGTCGTGCTAAGTGCTCTGCGTCCAGCACCAGATCCAGGACTCAAACACCACGTGAGCACATTTTAGGTCCTCCCGCAACTACCACTGGGAGGCTTGCAGGACCGGGGTTATTATCTTGGCTTTCCGGTTGGGGAATCAGAGGCCCAGAGACGTCAGTAACTGCCGGGGGGTCGTGAGGACAGGACGGGGCAAGGCTGAGACTTGAGCCCCGGGGATTCTGGTCCGGGCCGAAGGCTCTTCACCAGCCCGCCGGGAGCAGGCACATTTCCTTCAGAATCTGCCGTCCCCCCTGCCCTCCCCCAGCCTCTGAAGCATTCTAGGTCAAGTCCAGACACCCAACGCTCTGGCCTTCTCACTCATTGCAATCTCCCTGCCCATCCGGAGATTTTCCCTAAACCCGCTGCTCTGAATCCACTGCCTGGTGGACACAGCTCCCGCCACCCCCTCCCCCAACCCCCAGAGCCTCTTCCTTTCTGCCACCCCTGCCCTGCCCCGGCCCAGGCCTCGGCTCCAGCAGGCAGGACCGAGGCAGGGCGGCCCAGGCAGTCCCGACGGCCACTTAAGTCATGTTCTCAACCCCTGGGAGCCTGTGCAAGGCCATTGTGCATCATCCCCTCCCTCAGTTCCTCCTGTGGCTTCTACAGAGAAGTGGCTTCCTCGAGAGCCGTGAGCTGGGCAGGCTTCAGAATGAAGTCTCTCCATGGCTGGTCTGTCATCTGCTCCTTCATCCAAGTATTTCCTGGGCACTTGCTCCAGGGCAGGGGCGTGCTGGGCTTTGAGGAACACAGGGGTCATTAAAAGCCCAGTTGCAAAAGGTCACGGCCAGGTTGAGAAGACGACGCTGACCCTGCAACAGTCATCACAGGGGTGTGTCCGAGGCGCCATCCCATAGAGAACACTTTGAGCAATCCCCAGAGACGTCCAGAAGCAGCCTGCTGTCAAAGCCCAGAGTTCCCGCAGCGTCCCAGTCCTCTCTTGCCCGCTCGGGGCCAGAGGTGGCCACGGCCAGTGGACCCCAGAGAAGTGGACAGACGCCACCCATTGGGAGGCAGCATGCCCAGCGAGATTGGGGGCCGCGAGGAAACACGGGCACATCTTTATAGGGCTCCGTCCTCAAGACAAGCCACTTCTCAACGCAAAGTACTTCAGTAAGGGAAGATGTGCAAACGGGTACCATTTTTCCCATTTTAATATTTCTGAAAATTGGGATGTGTCTTACAATAGCTGTTGGCCAGGGGCCCTCTGGATGGAGTTCTCATTGCCTATGCAAGCCAAGCGGTACTCTGGTATGGGTTTCTGTGGCTTGGAAGGAAATCCCGGAGACAATACAGGAGTATTCTTTCAGCCTCCAGGAACCAGATGGTTGTGGGCGCAGGGCAGGGGAGGTGGGAAAGCGGACGTGTTTAGCAGCATTCCTCGCGTGGGAGTCCGAAGGGAGGAGCACTGAGCAATGCAAAGCTGGTGTAGGACCAGCACCAGTGGCTCTCAGTCCACCTATGGATTCTGTCGAGAAATGCCGCTTCTGGATGCTTCCCTAGTTGGAGAGGGGGTTAGGGAGAGCACAAAGTTAGTAGGGGTGCTGGAAATCTCTCCGAAACCCAGAGGTAGCCACACTCAGTACTGTGCTGGTAAACCAGCTCCTGAGGAGGGAGGAAAAGGCCTGAATTGCATCATTTGCCAGTTTCCGTGGTGCAAATATTCTCACGATGGCTGGTTTTGAACAACAAACGGTTTAAAAGCTGCTCTGCCAAATTCCTAAATATTCACCCATCAGCCACCACTGATCACAGACGCAGACTTCCGTGGATGAAAACTCATCAGATACCCTTACGCCGTGTGCGCTTCATGACGTGCAAGCTTTTGCTGAATCAAATGTGTTTAAAGTCAGAAAGAGAGAGAGAGAGAGAGAGAGGTCACCAACACATGCTGACACAGAGGACAATACCGTTTGAAAAAACACCAGAGTCGGTCACTCTGACCCAGAGCCTGATTTCGAATGTGAACAAGTTTCTTTTCATGTAAACTGAATGTCATTTCGAATGAGTTTATTTTCATTTGAATGCTCCTTCTACATATGTACGAGAGTGATGTACGTAAGTCACACATCCAAGTCTAAAGGAGCTCTTTTGTTAAGTGGGAAATAAAAAGATTCTGAGTGGTAAGAAGGTATTGTCTTAGTCTAACTGTCAGCGCTTTGATTTCCTGCGGCATCGAGAAGAGTGGTATGTCTGTAGCCAGGAATGTGGTAGATTTGCTGAAATGTAGAGACGCATTTTTTTTTTTTTTTTTCAGTTTTGTACCTGTTCTCAAGAACACCGGGCCAGGAATTAAGAGATGGGGGTCTAAGTCTGGATTTGCTGCTGCGTGACCACGGGGAAGGAAGTCAGTTATCCTCTCTGAGCTCTGTTCCCTGATTCTAAAATAGGGATAATAATGCTACCTACCTCCTACAGCTGCGGAGCGAGGTTTAGCAGGTGCCTTAGGGAGGCAGGCTAAGTAACAGCTGAGTCTAGGGCTCCCTAAAGTCATTACCTAGACTCTTCTGAACGCCGATCTGTCAAATGAGCTGAGTCCTAGGTTTGCTGGGAAGATCCAATGAGCTAACACGGGCACACAGCCCCTGAAAACTGGACCGTGCTCTGCCCACAAAACAAGATTGTTAAGCGGGGCGCCTGGGTGACTCGGTCGGGCGAGCGTCCGACTTCGGCTCAGGTCACGATCTCGCGGTCCGTGAGTTCGAGCCCCGCATCAGGCTCTGGGCTGATGGCTCGGAGCCCGGAGCCTGCTTCGGATTGTGTGTCTCCCTCTCTCTCTCTGCCCCTCCCCCGCTTGCGCTCGCTCTCGAAGAGAAATAAAAAAAATTTAAAAAACCAAGATTGTTAAGAACGGTCTAAAGGTTGCGAGCAGCAGGCATGGAAGCACATCAGGTAGCAAAACCATGATGGGACACGTTGCCCAAGGGAAAGAGCCAAAAAGGGAACCACGAAAAGACTGCACGAAGGCTCACGGCTCACTTCCACACATGGAAACATCTGTCAATCTGCGGTTAGACCCGCCGTCCCAGCCTGGCCGCTCGGTCACCTCAGAATGGAGAAGTGGCCATGGGAACGGCATCCTCGTCTGTGAGGGGCTGACGTAGGGGTTTGGACACAGGGTGGGGGACCGGGCGCCAGAAAACTGAACCGAAAACGTTCCCAGTGAGGCGGGCCCGCCCCGCTGCGCAGCTGTGCTGTCACCAGACCGTGTGGTCCATGGATAAGGAACATGGCCTTCCCAGCCGGAAGAAGCTGGGCTCAAATCCCTGCTCTGTGCGGATTCTCCAGCTGAGAAACGGGGACGGAGCATAGCTACTTTCAGGGTTATTGGGAGGATTAAGTTAGAACACGTATGCAGAGCACCTGGCGGGCCTGGCACGCTGGAGGAGCCTCAGAGAGGGTCTCTGCAGCATGGCGCCACACAAGCCCATCAGTCCCCGTGCCCTCGATGGATCAGGTGGGACAAACACGGAAATCCACGTTCACCGTGGTGTGGTTAGCGCTGGACAGAGAAGAAAGTATGAGGCTCCATAGAAGGGTGCAGAGTGTGCCTGAAGCTTCCCAGGAGAGCTGAACCTCACCAGATGGGTAAAGTTAGCCAAGCAGTAGAGGGCGGGAAGGGCATTCCCGGCAGATATGATAGTGTGAGCAAAGCCAGGAGAAACGAGGCGGCCAAGCGTCCCACACAAAGGACTCATGCTCCAAAGACAGATCCCTTGGTTTAGGCGGGGAGCCACAGGGACACCGACATTTCTTCCTCATTCTGAGCCAACGCTCCTACTCAGCTGGCAATGAAATGGGCTGTCGCTGCCACCTCCAGAGTTAGAGAGTGAGCTCCCCAGCACCTGAAGCATGTAAGTACAAGGTGTCACGGGGCCAGTCCCGGGCCTCTAAGTTCAAACGCATTCCTCCCTGTGTTGCAGGGGGGGGGGGAGGGGGGGGGCTGATGTCTGTGGGCTGCATGTCCCCGGTCCCCTGGCCAGTGGGTTTCCAGCTGGGTCCTGGCCCGGTGAGGCACAGTCTGGGGGGATGGGAGAGGGGGCTAAAGAGAGAAGCTGGAATAGTTCTCAAGTGAGGTCACCAGCAGCAGCTCCTCCGTGTTCCAGCTCCCACCCAACTGGGTTCCAGCTGGCACCAGGCAGCCCGGGGCTCTGGGGTCCACTCACCCCACCACCTGCCCTGGCCCCTCCGTCCCCAGGGCGGGGGCAGTTTCCCACACTGGCTAATCTCTGGGTTGACTCACCATCCCCTCTTTGGCTCTAAGCTCTTCCATAACTGGGTAACTAACTCCCTATATTAAGTCTCTCCGTCTGAAATACCTAGACTGCTTCTGTTTCTTGGTTGGACCCCGAGTGACAAGACCCTCCTGCAGTCCTGTGACAGGACTACAAGTCACAGATAGGAGGCTGGTCCAGCAGGTCCTCTGAGACTCTCCCCCAGGCATCCACGGGCCACAGGCAGGCCAGCCCCACCCGGACAAGTCCTGGAACAGAAACTATACCCCCAAACCCCAACCCCAACCACCAGGAAAGTCCAATAGCCCTTCCATGGTTACCCAGAGCAGAGACGGCCCGGTTCCAGACCACAGGGAAGAACTGCACAGGGAGCTCGAGAGGTGTCCTCTCTCCACTGCTTTAGAGTGGGGCCCACTTGCAAGCCGGGAAACTGGGCCAGCATCCTGTTGGAGGGTGAGGAAACTGAGGCTCAGAGAGGGAAGGTGACTTTTTTAGAATTCCCAACCAGAAAGCAGCAGAGCGGGGGCTGGAACCCGGAGGTCCCGGCTCCTGGCCAGTGCTCTTTCCCCTCCCTTGTTATCCTGTCCCTGACCCGCCTCCCGGGAGACAGGGACTCTCAGGTCCACCGGCGACACTGTGCATCAGCTTGATTGCAGTCGGGTGCCACCGTGGCCCAGCCCACCCGCTTCCGGGGCACCGCCATTTAGGAATGTTTCCGGCACAGGCCTAAGGATGTGCGGTGGGATGACTGTAGCCTTGTCTAAAAGTGAAAGGCTAAGGATGACCTAAGTGTCATCAGCAGGGGGTCGGTCCCAAGTGCGGCGTGTCCACACCTTGCGCTCCTGGGTGACCGTCAGACCACACGCGGTATGGTCTAACCACCTGCTGCATTTTCACGATGGAGCCCACCTTAAGGAGCACAGAGAGAACTCTGAGCAGGGGTCAGTATTGGGGCGGAGCAGGGGTCTGGACCCAGAAATAACTCGCTTTTCACTGTAAACCCCTTATGATACTGATGTGGCCGCCATGGCCGCACCATTGTTCTAAGAACAGTTAATAAAGTTGTTTTTAATATTTCACTTAAGGGGCGCCTGGGTGGCTCAGTCGTTAAGCATCTGACTTCGGTTCAGATCATGATTTCACAGTTCATGCGTTCGAGTCCCATATCAGGTGAGCTTGAGCCCTGCTTCGGGTAAAACATAAGCCCTAGATGAGTCCCACTTCCTTCTCTCTCCCTCTCTTCCCTTTGTGGGATTCTCTCTCTTTGCCCCTCACTCACTTGCACCCTCTCTCTCTCTCTCTGTCTCAAAAAAAAAAAAAAAAAAAAGACCTAAAACCATAAAACTCCTAGAAAAAAACATAGAAGGTAAGCTCCTGGACATTAGTCTTGGTGATAATATTTTGGATTTGATGCCCTACTCAAAAGAAACAAAGGCAATAATAAACAAGTGAGACCACATCCAACTAAAAAGCTTCCGTAGAGCAAAAGAAACCACCAACGAAATGAAAAGACAACCTACTGAATGGGAGAAAATATTTGCAAATCTTACATCTGATAAGAGATTAATGGCCAAAATATATAAGGAACTCCTACAGCTCAATAGCGAAACAAACAATCGGATTTTATAAATGAGCAGCGGACCCGAAGAGACGTTTTCCCAAAGAAGACATCCAGATGGCCAACAGACACATGAAAGGGTGCTTGACATCGCTTATCGTCAGGGAAATGCAAGTCAAGACCACAGTGAGATGTCACTTTACACCTGTCAGAATGGCTAGTATGAAAAAGACCAGAAATAAGCGTCAGGGAGGATGTGGAGAAAAAGGAACCCTCGTGCACTGTCGCTGGGAATGTAAACTGGTGCAGCCACTGTGGAAAACAGGATGGAGGTTCCTCAAAAAATTAAAAAGACACCTACCACATGATCCAGTCATTCCACTTCCGGCTCTTTATCTGGAGAAGATGAAAACACTGGTTTAAAAAGATCTGTTACTCCCCATGTTCATGGCCGCACTATTTACAATCGCCAAGATATGGAAACTAAGCTGAGCATCCATCGACGGACGAGTGAATAAAGAAGAAGGGGGGGGGGGCGCCTGGGTGGCTCAGTCAGTTGAGCGACCGACTTCGGCTCAGGTCATGATCTCGCGGTTTGTGGGTTCGAGCCCCGCGTCGGGCTCTGTGCTGACAGCTCGGAGCCTGGAGCCTGCTTGGGATTCTGTGTCTCCCTCTCTCTCTGCCCCTCCCCTACTCGTGCTCTGTCTCTGTCTCGGAAATAAACATTAAAAAAAAAAAGAAGAAGATGGGGTAATATCTACAAGGGAATGTTTTTCAACCATAAAAAGAAGGAACTCTTGTCGTTGGCTACAACCAGGATGCACCTTGAGGGCGTTAGGCTAAGTGAAATAAACCAGACAGGAAAAGACAAACATTGTATGATCTCTCTTATGCCTGGAGTCTGAAACCAACAACAAAAACAAAAACAACCAGGCTCCTACACACAGAGAACAGACTGGCGGTGCCAGAGGTTGGGGGTGGGGAGGTGGGTGAAAGGGGTGAAGGGGGCTCACAAGTCACAAACTTGCAGTTTTATAATAAAATCGGGATGTGACGTACAGTCTGATGGCTGCAGTTCATAGTTCTATATTGCCTACTTGAAAGTCGCTAAGAGGCTAGATTGCGAAAGCTCTCATCACGAGAAAAGCGACATCACTGTGTGTGGTGACAGGTGCTAAGTAGACCTACTGTGGTGGTCATGGTCGATACACATAGCAAATCATTACGTTGCACACCTGAAACTCACATACTGTGGTATGTCAATTATGCCCCATTTAAAAAAAAAAAAAAAAAAAAGGTTAAAAAAGAAAGACCTGCCAACAGACCAACCTATGATGGAATAAACTGCCTTGGGAGTGAGCATCCTGTCATTGGGGGAGATCAAGCTGGTGCTGGGCACTGGCCCACAGGACACTGTAGAGGTGACTCAATTGCAGGACAGAGGGTTGATTCTTTGATGTTCAGAGTTCCTTCCACCCCAAGAGTCACTGAAGGAGCCAGTCCTGGGACAGCCCCGTTTGCCGAGTCCCGACTCTGGGCCCAGTGCTGTGAGAAGGGTCCTGTCAATTCTAGAGCCTTAAACCTCACGGCAAAGCTGAGGGAGGGGCAGTACCGCTCCCCTGTTCTGCAGACAAGGAATGGGCTGGGGGGGCAGGGGAGGGCCAGGCCCCACCCCAAGAGGGAAGGCGTGGCACCCACTGCCCTCCTGAGCCACAGGGGCCCCAGTCAGCAAAGCCCGGCTCTCACTCACTTCCCCTCCCCAAGAGGTCCCCTTCACCAGTCGGTCTGGTTCTGTGTCCTCATAAAGGGTGTTATTGCCTTAAATTGGCACACATGTATTGTGCTGAATTTTTTAGTATTCTCTTTTACTTTAAATTTGAAAAAAAAAAAAAAAGGGGGGGGGGCCCAGGGTGACTCAGTCGGTTAAGCGTCCGACTTCAGCTCAGGTCACGATCTCACGGTTCATGAGTTCGGGCCCCGAGTCAGGCTCTGTGCTGACAGCTCGGAGCCTGGAGCCTGCTTCGGATTCTGTGTCTCCCTCTTTCTCTGCCCCTCTTCTGCTTGTGCTCTCTCTCTCTCTCTCTCTCTCTCTCTCAAAAATGAATAAACATTTAAAAAAATTAATAAATTTGGAAAAAGTTAAGCCTTCAAAAAAATGACAAGAAAAACACACTAAAGGGGTCGCTTTCACCTAGATCCAGCCATTATTAACATCTGGCTACGTGCGTTCTCTCTCCACATATCCATATACTTTCTTTGGGCTGACCCACAGCAAAGTATGCTGTGCGCATCAGAATGCGTCATCCCTAAATGTCCCGGGTGCCTCCGGAGAAGGACGTTGTCTTACACAACCCGGGACAATGATCACATCCAGGAAAGTTCACACTGTTCCCTGACATATAGACCACATTCCTTCACCAGCCGGCCCAGCGCTGTCCTTTCTAGCATTTTTCCACGTGCACGTTTCCAGTATGTGGGTTCTTGTCCCCATTCCCGCTTCTTCCACTCAGCCCATGATGGGGGATCCCTGCGTGTCCCTGCGGGCACACGCTCCCCTCCCCGCTCCCCAGTGCGGACGCCTCCCACGGACAGGGCTGGACACCGTCCTTCCTACCCGTCCCCTAGCCCAGCGCTCCTCACACTTTGCTCCCAAACTACCCGGCGCTCTTGGGACACGACAGAGTCCGATTCAGCAGGATGCCGGGGAATCTGCATTCCTGACCCCCTCCCGGGAGTTGCTGGCGTTACACGTCCACACGTGGAGCAGTGAGGCCCCTGAGCGAGAAGTGGGGTGCACTTTTGTGGGGGGTGAGAGGTGAGGGCTGGACCCGGGGGCACAACCGCCGTGTCTTGGAATTTGTGGACTTCACCATCACAGGGCACAGCCACTCTGAGCTCCACGATGACTGTCCTTTGGGTCGCCACGAAGGCCCAGGCGTGGCTGCCTCCCTCGCCCATCCCCCCCAGAGTCCCCTTCCTCCCCACACTGTGACCTAGGCGGGCAGCTGAAGCTGCACTGTGGCCAACACGAATCTCTCTGCCCCCCAGCCATGCTCACAACTGAAGGCTGTCCCGCCCTCTGGGCAAGCCCCAGAAGCCTCTCTGAGAGAGGCCTCCGGTCTGTGAACGCATATGCCCGGAGCTGAACATGAGCTGTCACCACAGTCACAGACCTCGGCCAGCCCTGCCTTTAGCTCCTCTGCAAAACAGAGGCACAGAGAGGTTGTGCGACTGGCCCAATGCTACACAGCCAGAGAGATGGAAAGGCTGGTTCTCACTCCAGCCAGGAACCATAAGGACAAAGCCGACCGCCAGCGGAGATTAAAAGTGAAAACACCTTCGATCAAACCAATTGCCGTGGGGAGAAAATGACATTCCTGGAAAGACCCATCTTGCTAAGGCTCGTGATCAGTGAGTGCATGGACACTGGGCATTTGGGGGTTTGGGGCGTGTGGGGGACTCTGGGTTGACCAGGCCAAGCCCTGCCTGTAGGGATGCTGGGGCCATTCTGGAAATATGCCCCTGAGCCTCCTGGGGGGCCTGCTCTAGGCACCTGCTTAGCCCGCCCACACCCCCCTGCACCTGTGGACCTCGGGGCTCCTCTCGCCCCTTGCTGCCCCCTGCTTTCTGCCCACGCCCTGCTCCTGCCCCCTCAACTTCCGGCCAGGGCCAGAGGCACCAGGGGGTCTGGAAGGTGTGTCTTCCCCCCCCCCCCCCAGTGGCCCTACCTCAGGACCCTTCCTGCTTTCTTGCCCCCCCCCCCATCCAGGCTGGGAAACCTCTTTCTGTCTCAATAAAAGGACACACGTCCTCCAGCACATGCCCACCTCCTGAGATCCTGTATGCGGCCACCACCCCATGGACGCTTCACCAGGGTGGGGACCAGGAGTCACAGCAGCAGCCCTGGGAAAGCCACCCGCCATCTTCCCCATGTCTCCATACCTCGTGCCCTGCGGACTCCAGACCTGCCTCCCACCCCTGCTCCGCTCCAGCCACCCCAGCCGGCCTCCCTTCGTGCCTCACCTCTTCGTGCCAGCTCTTCCCCTCCTCGGGGCTGTCCCTCTACGACACCTCCCCTAAAGAGCTTCAGCAACCAACCTCTCAGCCTCTGTCCGGATGTCACCTTCCCGGAAAGGACTCCTCCGAGGTGGCGCCGTGGCGCTGACCCTCATGGGTCCCCCACTGCCTCGCCCTCCAAACCGTCCCCCTGGTTTCCTGGTTGATCGTCCGGCTGTGACCCCTGGAAGGTCACCTCCAGGGACCAGGACCTTGTCTGCGCGCTGCTATTTCCCCAGACCCCAGAGAAGGGTACGCACGTTATAAAATGCTCATTTCGGGAACGAATAAGCAGCACTTTGCAGTTTACCCGGTGTTTTTGTGTCCACAACATGCTCAATCCACCCAAACCTGTACGGTAGGTAGTTTCTCGACCTTTTCAAAGACGAGCAAATAGGGCTTGGCCCCTCCTGGGCCATTCACTTCTCAGGCTCTGGCTTCCTCATCTGCGAAATGGGCACCATAATAATCCTCACGGCCTGCTACGGAGCCAGAGTTCCATACATGGGGACTATTGCTAACGTTATTTTACTTAGAGACGTGTACTTTCGATACAAAAGCAGAACCTCGGAACACTTCTGTTACCAAAAATTTGAAACACTGCAGATGAAGCTGAAGAAACTCCTGGAACCACTGTTGGTTGGGTAACCTCCCTGTTCTTTCTCCTCCTCTGGAGAAATAAAGGAGCTAATCAGTGCTAAACTGATTAGCGTCGTCATCCTGTGTCCCTCGGTCCTCACGTGAGGGCCACTTAGCGCCCTGTCCCAGAGAGGTCCCATGCTTTCTCGTCCACGGACCGTGTTCCCTCCCACCTGCCGCTTGACCTTCACAGGTCGGTGACTCGAGCCCGGCAGGCGATATCCCCATTTTGCAGAGGGATAAACTGAAGCCCCAAAAAGTAGGGACAGCCTCCCAAGCTCATGCAGGAGGAAGGAGAGGGACCGCCTCCCAGAGCGGGGCCTGCCAACTTTGGGGTGGCTGAAGCCACGTCTTCTGAGATCAACTGCCCCCTTGGGAATAGACTGCTACGCACGGCTTCTTTCATTCATTCATTGCCTCGTGCATTCATTCAAGCTTTGCCAAGGATGAACAGACCTTCCAACAGTGGCCTCCAGCCATTTACCTGCCGGAAAGGGGGGGACGAGAGCCGTGCAGCGGCTTTAGGACGGTGCCAGTCGCCTGGTTCCTGCCCTGAGGGAGATTCGGACGAAGAGGAGAAAGTCTTCGCGTCTACACTGTCGATAGTTCTAGTTAGAGGCGAGCCCACATTTCCTTTGTGACCGTAAAGAAAAATCCCACCGCCAGAGGAAGCCCACAGGCAGAGGAAAGGCAGGACGAAGCCAGATGAGGAATCGGGGGGCTTTGCGAGACTCCCAGCACCGGCTCCCAGGCTCTCACATCGGGAAAGGGGAAACCAGGGCGAGTGGGGAGCTGTCAGCAGCGCTCAGGCCCCATTAAAACGGCCCCCAAACCCGAAGGTCATTTCCTCCCGCGCAGTGGATGTATTTATTTTCCATATCTGGCCAAACGCGGGGGAGAAACCCAGGCTACGTAGCAAAGGGGCCGGGAGAGAGAGGAGAGAAAAGAAAACAACGCGAAGTGGAGTTTTACGAGAGGCACTAAGTCCCCTCACACGATGAATCACACGGGCCGCTAACGAGGGCGACTCCGGAAAGTCTAGGGGACCGAGTCAGGGGAGAGGCAGGCAGTCGGAGAAAGGTGGGTGGAACTGCACGGGTGCCCGTGCACGCTCACACGCGTGCACACACGCCCGGCACGCACACAGAAAGAGAGCTGCGCTGGGGGACGAAGGGCTCAAGGGAAGAAAGCAAACCCGACAAGGCAGAGCTCTGGAACCATTCCAAGAAGAGTCCCTTCACGCAGAACCTTCCATGGCCTTGCCCGGGCAGCGAAGGAGAGCCTGCCATTGCCCGGTGGATGCTCGGCTGGGGTCCCGCAGACCACCCAGAGTCATGGTCCCCTGCAGGGGGCCCGGGTCTCTCTTCCTGTCCCCCCCCCCGCCCCCCACTCCCTCCTCTGGCATGGGAGCTGGGTCTGGTACAAGACGTGGCCTCTCTCCGTCTCTCTCACACACACCTGCACCCACTCACACCCATTACACACACACACACACACGACTTTGATTCCTTTTTCTCTGGGTGGGTGGAGGGAGCTTCTTGACCAACCAGCTACACCATCAGAAGGCCCTCTGTGTTCTCCAAACCTGCCAGCTCCCCCCCCACCCCCCCCACCCCCCCCCCCCCCGCCGCCAGGCTGCAGAACGAGACCGTCTTTTCCCCCACGTAGAGCTGTGGGGGGGCCCGGTGATGCTTGTAAGCACTTAGCGCTATGTCTGGTACAGTCCCGGTACATGGGAGGCATTATTTTTCTTTTTATCATCAGCAGTGACCTTGGGAGGGCCCGGGCCAAGGGGTGGGAGGGGGAAGGGAATGAGCGAGCCGGGGCAGCAGTGGTCAGGAGGCAGCCGAGGGTGAGGGTCTGCTAGCCGGTGAGGCCTCACGCAGTTGAGGCAGCCGGTGTGAGGCCTGAGGTCACCGGCCGTCAGAAAAGGAGCCTGGAGGTGCACGGGGACAAGGAGTCTGCTGCCGAGCACGGGGGAGGGAAGATACGGGTTCTGGCACCGAGAAGAGGGACGGAGGGTGGCCTGGAAAGACGCCAGGTGCCCTCGGTTGTGCCTCGCCTCCAACTGTGTGACTGTGACCCACCCCTGACTACTCCAAGCCTCAGCGTGCTCCCTGGGAGTCTGGGGCCCCATCTCCCCGCGGACCCACGGCTCGATCTGATGCCACCCACTGTGCCCTCCAGCAGCGGGCGCTCCCTTCGCCCGCGGCCACCCCCTCCTCACCTCGGAGCCCCCACAGCCGGGGGCAACAGTCAAGAATGTCTGCCAAGTGCCTCTCCCTCTAAACAAACCAGAAGGAGTCACAGCCTAAGTGTCTTTTTGGTCCGCTGCCTGATCTCCCTGAAGCCCTGCCTGATTTCTTTCAGGCCCGGTTATGCAAAACATGACCCTGTCTAGCAACTGAGAGACGGCCCTGAGTTCTGACGTGGGCCGCAGCGAGACGTTTGTCCCGGACGAAGGTAGTCTGGCAAGTCCCCCAGCCCTTCTGAGCACCTGTCCAAGCTGCGGAGCCTCTTGGTGACTTCGTCAAAGCTAACCGTCGGCTCTGCCAGAAGGGAGGGCCGGGCTGAGCCCGCGGAACGCAGAACGTGAGCCAACGTCCGCGCAGGGGTGTGGTAAACTGCCCATGGTCTGAAGGACGGTCTCGGGGAGCGGGGGGTGCTCAGAATCTGTTCCCGGACAGGACCTCGCTCCCCTTACTTCTTTAGGGAACTGGAGCCACAGGCTTCAGGATCCCGCCCTGCAGCCCCTCCAGGCCCGAGCTGACAGTCACGGCCAGGGTAGGGCCACTCCGCTGGCTGGGAGCCCAGCCGCACCTGCATCTGATGCTGCAGGGCCAGGGATTGACAAGGCCTGTGTGGCCCGAGTCACAGATTCCTGATGCCTTCCTGACCCCCCTCCCCCATTAGCCTCTAGGTGACTCGACTTCTGCTCGGGGACTTAGGCTGGCAAGCAGCCCCCGACAGTGACAGTGGCTGAAAGAGGACTGGGGTCCTGGATTTCCACGTACTCCCGCCATCCAAGGGGTCTCAACGGGGCAGGCTGGGACACAGCAGGGTCACCCCAGGCTAGGGTGGAGGGACCTGTTCGTTGCAAATCTGACTGCCCGTCTCCCACTTCAGACCTGCTACACGGAATCCCCACTGCCCTGGCAGCCCCAGAATTGGGCTCTTGGGCCCCTAACAACTGCAGCGTGGGGCACAATTCTTAAGGGTCCCTCCCAAGAGCCGGAAGACCCTCGGCAGACCCCTGACTCTGCCGCTTATGAGCTTTATAAACTTGAGCGAATAACCGAGCCTCTCTGAGCCTGTCTTCTCATCCCTAGAATGAGGATAAAACTGGCACCTTCTCCACAGGGGACATGAAGAAAAGATGAGAGAATTCTGTACAACACTCGGTGCAGGGCTCGGCACAGAGTAAATGCTCCATAAACGCCAGCTATCCTTACCGCTCTGACGTGTGGCCCGCTATTAACCACCGCCCTGCCTGCTCTCAGGCTACAGTATCTCTCTGCCCTGCCTCACTAGCCAAATTATACTCTGCCGGTCAGGGTTGCCACATGCGGTTGCATAGGTGGTGCACTGCACAAAGTACTGTCGCCGGAACCGGGGCTGAAATCCAACCTGACTCTGCTGCTAAGCCAGGCGCAGCGGCACATGAGCTGTGGCCACAAGGGACGCATTTTCCGATGTGCCCAAAAGCCCCACACAGGCAGCAGCAGGTGTTGTAGACCCCTGACTTAGCTTGCCCCAGCCACTGCTGAGCACGGGACCCTGATCAGTGTCCACCAAGTACTGCCACTCCAGCCCCACCTCAGCCACCGGGAGAGGGTGGTGGCCAATGTCTGTCTGCCTGTCCCCAGCCCCACCCTGCGGGCTGCAGGAACTTTGATGTCTCTAGCTGACAGGCCCAAACAGGAGGAGAACAGTGACCCACTGTTTTGTAAAAGTGTATGTATAGATGTATATATATTTGGAGGACAACTTGGGAAATTTGAAAATCAATTTATTCTTATATGAGATTAGAACATGGTAGTTAATTTTAGGCATCGCACCGTGTAAGAGAGAACGTCCATATTCTTAGGAGATGAGGGCTGGATTATTTAGGGGCGATGTGCCATGACGGTGACAACTCAGTCCAGGAGCGCCTGGGTGGCTCAGTCAGTTAAGCGTCCGACTCTTGGTTTCAGCTCAGGTCATGATCTCCCAGTCTGTGAGTCCGAGCCCTCCGTCGGGTTCTGTGCTGATAGCGAGGAGCCTGCTTGGGATTCTCTCTTTCCCTCTCTCTCTCTGCCCCTCCCCTGCTCACTCTTTCTGCCTCTCTCTGAAAAATAAATAAACTTAAAAAAATTAGAAAAAAAAAAGAAGAAAGAAACGCCTGGGCCCCAAAACATGGATCCAGATGTGCCGATAAATATAGAGAAATATAGATACGGAGAAATGATACAGATAAGCAAACCAAGTATGGCCAAGTGTCAACAGCGATTATATCCAGATGGGGGGTGTAGAGATATCTGTGGGACCTTCCTTGTACCTTTTCTGTACCTTTGACAGTTCTCATAATAAACACATTTCACTAATAACTCCTGTAAAGGAAATGGTGAGAAAGGGGCCCCAGGGTCGGCCGAGTTCTGTCTGGCGTCCCCCGCCCCCACCCGCACGGTTGTCTTCCTTTCCGGGAGAGAACCTCCTGGACAGGCCCTTGCCTCCTTTGGGCGTGTGGGAGGCACCCTCCCAGGGCGACGCGTTAGAGCCACTCAGAAGCCAGCGCCGAGAAGGGCGGACCATCACCGTCTCTGACCCCCGGAGGAGCTCAGATGCGCAGCTCGTGACACCCGCACCCCCGCACCCTCAGGATCCTCCTCTTGGAGTAAGAGACTCTAGAGAAGGATGTTCCCTGCTGCATTTTGCATAGTCAAAAAAAAAAAAAAAAAAAAGGAAATCGCGTAACCGTCCACGAGTAGCGGATCAGAGGCATATAAACTGAACAGCTGCGTACCTGGGGTCACGGACGTGATCGTACGTCTATGACGTTCGGGTGAAAAAGCAAGTTGACGAGCAACACGTATGATCTGTTGCTCTTAAAAGAAAACTCTAGATATATATGATCACTGTGTACGTCTAGAGAATGATCTGGAGGGTGGCCCGCTGAACTGTTCGCGGTGGTTACTTCTGGAGAGTGAGAGTAGGTAAAGGAAGGGAAACTTTCACTTTCGGGTCAAACGCATCTGCATTTTTGGGATCTGTCCACAATTCTAAAGAGCACGTCTCGGGGCACTTGGAGCATTTCGAGAAGCATAACAACAATGTCCAGCACTCACGGGCACCTACTACGCCTCATGCACTGTTCTCAGGTCTTCATGCCTGTTAACCCACTTACCCCGCACACATTATTCTTATCATCTTTCCAATTTAGAGACCAGGGAGGCACAGAGCAGTTAAGCAGCCTGCCCAAGGTCACACAGCCAGTAAGTGGGGGAGCTGGGACTTGAACCTGAGCAAGTGCCACAAGCCGACTATATCCCCCTCGGAGGCGTATCTTCATGCCTTCTTTGAAACCCTCGCAAAGCTCTCAGGGGGCCTCCTTGCCCGACTCCGGTAGTCCAAGAGCAGCCGAGGAAGCTGACCCACGAGGGCCCCGGCACTAACACCATCTGGGGCTGGTCGGAGGTCCGTCCTCTTCTAAGAGGGAGGCAGTGAGGGCACCAGAGGAATAAAGAGGATGCACTCGGTGTAAAATCCTGCGATCTCCGAAGCCGTCTCTCTTTCACACGTACCTCTGGTGCCACACAATATTCGTCTTGAAAACCAAGGCCCTGCTGCTCCTTTGACAGATGAGGAAACTGAGGCTCAGAGCCAGGAAGAGCCCAAAGTCGGGATGAGTTTTGGCCAGGGCCTTTTAGCGGAAGGGGGGAGAATAAAGACCAATCCCGTCCTCCAGGGGCTCCCGGTCTTGCTCTCCGTGGATGGTGAGGACCGAGTCTTGAGTCCCGTGGGCCTCACCTGGGCGGCAAAAGGTGAGCCGCCTCCAGGAAGGCAGCTGGAACCCGATGGCTCCCGCCCCCCGCCCCCGCCCCCATCCTCAGCATCGTTGGGGCCTGGACAGAGGTGTCACAGTGCCCCCGAGCCACACCTTAGAATTCTGAGAATAAGAAGTGACCCAACACCCCGGAGGAGACACGCCCAGATGTTAGCAGGGGCAGATCTGGGGCGTGAAATTGCGGGTAATGTTTATTTCCTTCTTTGTACTTTCCCACGGTTTCCAAATTTTTATTTGGTGACCGTGTATCACTGTGATCATTCGAAAAAAAATGCTGTACTCTCTCTCTCTCTCTCTCTCTCTCTCTCTCCCCAGGAGAAACCGAGGACAAATCACAGCACATACTTCCATGTGTGACCCTTGCTAGAGAACCAGCATTCGTGGATGGCCCACTCTGCAGGGTGCTGGGACTGCTACGTCCCTTTAATATCCACAACCACTCTGGGAGTCGGCTGTCAGGACCCCCATTTGACAGGTGGCTATCCCGAGGCACATGATGGTCCACGACGCATTTCACAACCCAGGTGCCTCTCCGGGCACCGTTGTACCGTAACGCACAACGGTGACCAATGGCTAGCATTTGCCATTCCCTTGATGACGGAAGAACATTTTGTGTTCCGCATGCACTGTTTTGTCTGGCGTCACGCACGCCTAATGTAGATAAAGCTACAGCGGACTCAGGCTCCCCTTTGGCTGCCAGCAGCCCTGAAAACTGGAGCCACCCTTTCGGAAGCAATAGATGACGATGGGTCAAGAGCCCCAAGCACGTTAAGGTCCTCTGACTCGGGAGTTCCTTTCCCAGGGACGGGTTTCTAAAAGGGCTTCAGCGGGAAGAGGAACCTGGGTGCCTAAAGAGCTTTGTGTCCATATTAACGGCAATAAGCAAACCACTTACAGCACAACGATGTTTCAGAAGACGCCATAGGACCTGACCTTCTGCAGGGGGCAAATAGAGTAGCCATAGGTGGCAGCAAACCCCCCCCCAAAAGGCCCCACAAAGGCCCCTGCCTCCTCGTCGTCACTTGCGAAGTCCCCTCTCCCACCGAGCAGGGCTGACGTGGTAACGGAGAGGATATTGTGGCAGTGACCACAGGTGGCTTTCAGGGAGAGGCCGTGAAACACGTTGCAGTTTCAACCTCAGTCTCGCGATCGATCACTCACTCCGGGGGGGAAGCCGGGCATCGCGTCATGAAGAAACCCAAGCCCCGGTCGAGCCCTCAGACGATACAGCTGCCCACCTCAGGACCGCCCAGCTAAGCGGCTCCCAAAATTCTTAGCCCGCAGAAACGACGAGAGAGGAAGGGTTGCTGCTGGGTGTCCGCGAAGCTGGAGAGATCCTGGCCAGGCAAAGGATATCAGATCTCATTGTCTTCTCAGCCCTTTGACCTTTCCCCGAAACCCTTCCATGGAATGGTTTGATCACGAAAAAATAAAAATAAAAATAAAAATAAGTAAGTATAGGTTGTCACTTGACGTCACTGGGTTTTGAGATAACTTGTCCCACAACAGTGAAAAAACAATACCCCATGCAGGGAGCCAGAGGGGCTTGGTCGGTTAAGCGTCCGACTTCGGCTCAGGTCATGATCTCACGGTTCATGAGTTTGAGTCCGCATTGGGCTCTGCGCTGACAGCGTGGAGGCCGCTTTGGATCCTCTGTCTCCCTCTCTCTCTGCCCCTCCCCAGCTTGTGCTCTCTCTTTCTCTCTCTCTCTCTCTCAAAAATAAATAAACATTTAAAAAATTTTTAAAAGCAACAATGCCCCATGCAGTGGAATACCAGGCAGCAATGAACGTGAACCAGTCGGCTACAAACAACAATACGGGTGAATTTCACAATGTTGAGCAAAAGAAGCCAGATAGCAGAGGACATTCTTTGTGATTTCATTGATACGAAGGTCAAAAACATTCAAAAACGGGGCACCTGGCTGGCTCAGTCAGTGGAGTATGCTACTCGATCTCGGGGTCGTGAGTTTGATTCGCCAAGTCGGGTATAGAGATTACTTAAAAATAAATAAATAAAACTTAAAAAAAAAAACAGTCAAAATTAATCTATGCTATCAGAGTAGTGGTTCTCTTTGAGAGAGGGAGGGAGGTTAGTGACTGGGGGTCACTAGGAGGGGGTCCCCAGGTGCTGAAAGCAGTCTACTTCTCCATCTGGGATGGTTTTTTAGTTCAGATTATAAGTGTGGTTAGTTTGCAAAATTTCATCAGGCTGTCCATTCGTGATTTGTGTACTAGTCTGTATGTACCCTATATTTCAATACAAAAATGTTTTTTTTAATTTTTTTTAATGTTTATTTTTGAGAGAGAGACAGAGTGCGAGTCTGGGAGGGGCAGAGAGAGAGGGAAACACAGAATCCGAAGCAGGCTCCAGGCTCTGAGCTGTCAGCACAGAGCCTGACACGGGGCTTGAACCCATGAACCGTGAGGCCATGACCTGAGCTGAAATCAAACACTTATTGGGGCGCCTGGGTGGCTCAGTTGGTTGAGTGTCCGACTTTGCCTCAGGTCATGATCTCACAGTTCGTGGGTTTGAGCCCTGCGTCGGGCTCTGTGCTGACTGCTTGGAGCCTGGAGCCTGCTTCCAATTCTGGGTCTCCCTGTCTCTCTGCCCCTCCCCTGCTCAGGCTCGCTCGCTCACTCTCTCTCTCTCTCAAAAATAAAGAAACATTAAAAAAAAAAAAATACAAAACACTTAACTTATTGAGCCACCCAGGCGCCTCAATACAAAAATGTTTTAAAATGATCATTTTAGGGGCGCTGGGTGGCTCAGTCGGTTGAGCATCCGACTTCGGCTCAGGTCACGATCTCACAGTTCGTGAGTTCGAGCCCCGCGTCGGACGATGTGCTGGCAGCATGGAGCCTGCTTGGGGTTCCCTTTCTCTCTCCCTCTCTCTCTCTGCCCCTCCCCCACTCGCGCAGTTTCTGTCTCTGTCAAAATAAATACATAAACCTGAAATGCACTGTATAAAATCTCTGAGCAGGCTCTATTCAGAGAAAAGGGCAGAACCCTAGGGGAGCCTGTACAGTTATCTTCATCCCACAGCACGCACATGCCTCGGAAGGCAGGGTGGAAAGGAAAGGAAACGTTTGTGTTGGGAAGCAGGGACCCTGGGCCATCGTCAAATCTTCAACTATTTCATTTAAGAATGCATTATACTGTGGTGTCAAAGGAATGAACTACAAGGCCAAGTGGTAAAACAATTTTCCGCAGGGTGTCTAAGCAGACACTAAAATACAATCCTCTAAGGAGTAAGCTTTTCAGTCACCAAAAATCCGGCCACCCAGAAGAGCTCCTTCCCAGAGATTATACAAATCGTTCGAGCGCGGTTTCTCTAAGCAGAATCGGTTATTACAACTACCGTGTTAATGAAAGGCAGAAAAGCGGAGGCCTACTCGCAAGGTTCGTGGCCCAGCGGGGATTGGCGGGGAGTCTCGCCAAGAGGAGAGAGGAGGAGAGAGGAGGAGAGGGAAGGAGTCGACGACATGCTGGGCAAACAGAGCAGGAAGTATCACTTTGCTGTGATGTAAGGAAATAACTGCCTCCGGCGGGCCCGGGGGATCCTCCCAGGGCTGATAGCAGCAGAATCAGAACCGAAACATCACCCTCAAATCCCAAAATGGCTGCAGACTCACAAGAAAGTAGGCGAGAGTCCTCAAGTTTCACTGAGCTGTGAACTTCGGGCTTGGCGTAATAGCTTTCCAGGACGGGTCACCTCCCAGCTCAGAACTGTCAGTGGCTCCCCTGCCTGTGACCCTACCGCACAGCCCTAACACGGGTCCTTGGTCCGGCCCCAAACCACAAGTCCGGTCCAGGCACCCACGAATGGGTCACCTCTGGCCTCCAGGCCAAGCCCCCTGGTATCCCTCACCTGGGAACTGCCCTGTACATGGGAAGGGCTGTCTAAGCTTCAAAGCTGTGGAAGAAACCACAGAGGAAATGTCTGACAGATCCGTGCTACAAAAAACAACAACAACAACAAAAAATTCTGGTGTGATTAAAAAATATAAGCACAATTAAAAGACAAGCGACTAGAGGGAATATTTGCAGCGAATACCACAGACAGATGGTTAGAACCCTTAATTTATGAAGAACCCACATAAATCAATAAAAACAAACACAAAGACACTCATGGATAAAAAGGCAAAGGGCATAATAAGAAGCAAGTGGCCCATAAACGCTGGGAGGGGGGATAAAAGGACGCTCAATCTATCTAAAGGCCTAAGAAATGCAATTAGCAGTAAGATACCATTAAGTGAGCCAAGACACTGTCCCCTCCTAGCTGGAGCACAGAGATGGCATTAGCCCCGGTGTTGGGGGTCGGGGGGTATAAACTGCTGAGATATTCCCTGCAAGCCACTGGGTGATATCTATCAAAAGCCTGAGAGGCGCCTGGGTGGCTCAGTCAGTTGAGCGTCTGACTTCGGCTCAGGTCATGATCTCACAGTTTGTGGGTTCAAGCCCCGCGTCGGGCTCTGCGCTGACAGCTCAGAGCCTGGAGCCTGCTTCAGATTCTGTGTCTCCCCCTCTCTCTGCCCCTCCCCTGCTCACGCTCTGTGTCTCTCTGTCTCTCAATAATAAATAAATGTTAAAAAGAAGTTTTTTTAAAAAGCCTGAAAAAATGGTCCTCCTCTTTGTCCATATGTATGTTTTTAAACCACGTCCTTAGAAACTTCCCAGAAAATAACTTGCTCATATGCATCGATCCTCTGGAGATGGTCATACTTTTGGTTCACATCTCTGATTATTTCCCCCAAAACGTAGAAGCTGAAATACAGTCAGAGATGTACGTACAGAGATACCCACGGCGATGTAAATGTGTAATAACGGAAAGCTGGAAACAACCTCGACACCCTACCAGTCGGGGAATAAGTGAGTCAATTATGATGCATCCGTGTGACGGAAAGCATTGGGCAAATAGCCTTATAATGATTGAGCGTTCCAGATGATGCGGGAAATGCTTCTGATATGATAGATTTGTGATGGAAAGTAAGCTGTAAAATTCTTAAAGAAAAAAAAAAAATCCTGACCAATTGGTGGGAAAACACACCATGAATGGGTTGCCTCTGGTGGTGAATTTGGGGGAAATTTGTGTATGTGCTTCTCTACTTTTCTCTGTACTTTCCAAAATTTCTACAGCGAGCAGAATTACTTTGATAATCATTTGAACAGTTAAAAACCTTTTATAAACGTATTTGCTATACTATTGATTTTCCTGGCGAAAATCAATTTTCCCTTTACAAATCAGAACAAGGTAGGCTCAATAAATAGGCAGGAGTGAACGAATGAATAGTGCTTTTAAGTCTCTTGTGAATAGTTTCTCACCTTCTGCTTTTATTGCCTGGTTATTTGTGTTTATGTCTTTTCTCCCCTGTGGTCCTGGAAGCTCCTGGAAGGCAGAAATCACGTGTCTCCATTTATTCACCATCAGCCAGTGCCTTGCGCCCAGGAGGCACTTCAGTTATTTTTTTTTAATGAATGGGGCATCTCATACACTTAAGCGTGTTTTAACAGAAGATAAAGATTCTGGATCCCGATAATTTATTTGTTAAAACCCATTTCTTGTGAAGTCAGGGAACTCCCTGAGAACCAAGCAGAGGGGATCAAGATGTGTTTCTAGGGGCGCCTGGGTGGCTCAGTCGGTTAAGCGTCTGACTTCGGCTCAGGTCATGGTCTCACCGTTTGTGAGTTCGAGCCCCGCATTAGGCCCTGTGCTGACAGCTCAGAGCCTGGAACCTGCTTCCGATTCTGTGTCTCCCTCTGTCTCTGCCCTGCCCCCATCCACGCTCTCTCTGTGTCTCTCAAAAAAAAAAAAAAAAAAAATGAATAAACGTTAAGAAAAAATGTTTTAGAAAACTTACCCAAAAAAAGATGTGTTTCTAGAGGCAACTCTGGGTCTGCCTGGTAGTCACCACCTTGTCGAGACCTGAGAACACTGTCCTAGAGGTCCCCACCCTGCAACTAAGTAACTAAGGAGCGGGGCACGACCCTCATCCTTGGTTCCTTCATTGATGAGCCAAGGGTGCTGGAGTATGTCCAGGTTGCCCTCACCATCATCTTCGGAAAAGCATCTGATAATGAAAGTTGAGTCAGAATATCAAGTTGAAAGGTATCTTTAGAATACGGCAAGAGTTTGGGTTTTTGTTTTGTTTTTTTTTAATCAGGGTGCTGGGGGTGGGGGGGAGCTCAGGGGCTGAGCATCCAGTCCTCGACTTTGGCTCAAAATCTTTCAGCTCTGTCAGCACAAAGCCTGCTTGGGGTTCTCTCTCTCCCTCTCTCTGCCCCTCCCCGCCCCCAAAACAATAAACTTTTTCTCAAAAGGCTCTTTTGATAATCAGTGAGTGGGGCTTCCCTCCAGTTTATTTACATTTTTATCTTTCGGTCCAATTTGAAAAATAGTTACCATAGGCAACCTTAGGAGTCTGCTAAGGACCGTAGGGGTCTTGGAGCATCTGTAGAGACGAGGACCGACTTCTCTGCAGTCAACTGTTTAAGAGAATGACATGACCTCGTAGACCTAACGGTGTTTCCAGGGAAGGGAAGGCGGAGGTACCCAGGCCTTTTCGCCTCCTGCGGCTCCCTTGGTGGGGAAACTCCCGTTCTTCCTCAGCAGGACGATTTTGCTGGCTTACAGTGACCTCTGCAGGCAGCGGGCAGTTGCACGCCTATTTCTGAGCCGAGGAGGTGGAGAGGCCAGGCCCCTTTTGCTCTCCGGGGAGGCCCCCAGAGTCCCGCCTCACCCTCTGTCTTTTTCACAGACAACAAAGCGCCAGTGCACTGGGCACTTAAGAGTTGGAACCTCTCAGCTCCGCGTGCTCGGCGCCCACCCGACTGTGCTCCGGGGGCTGGAGCCGGGCGTGGTACAGCCGCGAACCTTCTGGATCCCACTGGAGAAGTCCACCTAGGGGAACTCTGGGCGGCTCCATCGCCGGGCCAAGAAATCAGCCTTCCCGAGGCCCCACCTGAGCCCCTCCCAACGCAGGGGAAGTGACAGCATCGAACTGAGCGCTGTAGATAAATCTCGGAACCAGATGGCCTCTATCACATTCCTGGACATGTGACCTTGAGCAAATAATTGAACCTTTCTATGCTGAAGTTATCTTACCAAAAAAAAAAAAAAAAAAAAAAAAGTGGGGGGGGGGTTATTAATCACCCCTACCTCAATAGATTGTTGACAAGATTCAAAGATTCGAAACGCTTATTTATGAATAAATATATACATTTATACGTACATTCGGGATAAGCTTTAACACAGCAAACGGGCACCTAGTGTTGAAGGAAAATTATTTACTCTCACTTGAGGATGTCCGAGGAAGAAGAATCGCTTGAAAAAACCGAAGCACGCCCATTCTTCCTGTATGAGACACAGAATCAGAAACGTCGCCGGCTGTCCCTCGTTTTCCCGAAGGACGACCCCCGCGGCTCTCCTCACTGGAGGCCACTCCTCCGGCCGGGGACGGAATTTCTCCGGGCGGGCCTGGAACCCTGCACCCCCTCCCGGGGACGACGACGCCCTGGGGCTCTCAGCGCGGCCCCTCCTCCGGGGAGCCTGCCCCGCGCCCCCGCCCCGCGGCCGCACGGTCCCCTGCGCCGTCCCCTGCACCGCCACCTGGCGGCTCGCGGAGCCGCGTCCCCGCGCGGCGGGGAGGGGGGAGGGGGCCCCCCAGGACCGGCCGTGGCAGCATCGCTGGGTCCCCCCGCCGCACCCGCCTGCACCCGCACCTGCTGCGGTCGTGGCCGAGGCGCTCCCTGCAGCCTCCCGCCTGCCGGCCGACCGCCAAGGGCGCGCGAAGGGCTGGGGTGCGCGGAGATCGCGCGCTCGCGGGCTCTGCCCCCGCGGGGAGCGGAAGCCCTCGGGCCGCCTGACTTGCAAGCGGGGTGTCCCCCTCCCCGGGGTGCGAGCGGGGCGGGGGGTGGGGGGGGCGGCGCTGCAGGTTAGAGCGGCCGTTCGGCACAGGAAGGAGGGGCGGAGGCCGGAGGTGCCTTCACGGCGCGCAGCAGCCGGGACAGATCTGATAAAGAGGAAGGAAGCCAGCGACGCGGCGGAGCCGAGCTGCCAGCTCCCCAAACTGACGCGGGTCTGCAGCTGCCGGGCGGTTTGCAGCCCGGGGAGCGACGGCAAGGGGGCCTGCGCCCCCTGCTGGTCCTTCTAGATCAGCACCCAACGGGCGCCCCGAAAGCCAGCAAGGGCAAGGCTAATGTTGCCTCCAGCACGAGGCAGTAAGCCTTCCCGGGAGAGGCAGGGCCTGTCGGGCCGGGGCCCTCGACCCTCTGCTCCTCGCCGGAGACCTGCCCCAGAGAACAGACAAGAATAGATTTGCTCCTGCTGGAGCTCTGCTGACCTGGCAACCCAATTACCTTGGCTGGCGGGACTCGGGGAGCCAAGTCGACGCTAATAAAAGCAGGAACACTTGTACAGATTGCAGCTCACAATCCGCCTATTGCTACGTTCCTTGGGCTCTAATTCTGGCTCTGTGACTTAATAGCTGTGTGACCTTGAGCAACTCTCTTAACTTCCCTGTGCATCAATTTCTTCATCCACAAAATGGGAATCATAGTCTCCATGTCATAGGATTGTTAGGGAGACTAAGTGAGTGTATGTAAAGTGGTTAGAATAGTTCCTGGCACATAATAGGCACATATGTTTGTTAATTTTTTTTTAAATTTCAGTGCAGGTTTTGGTCTTACTTTGCACTTGCTATCACTGGGATTCTCCTGCTTTCAGTCATGTCTACTTTAATTCTGCTGTGGTCAGAGCACATACTTTGGAGGATTTCTTTGAAATTCGTTGAGACTTGCTTTATAGGCCAGCATATGGTCTACTTTGCTGAAAGCAAAGTACTCGAAAAGCAAGTACTTGAAAAGAATGCGCGTTCTGCAGTTGTTGGATATAGGGTTCCAATGTCAGTCAAGTCAAGTTGGTTAACTGAGTTATTCAAATTCCTTATTGAGTGGGGTGGGAGGTTCTGTTCTTCTATCAGTTATGAGAGAGCTATGATGAAAATCTTTGATTGTGATGGTGCATTTGTCTATTTCTTCCTTTTAGCTTAGTTAACTTTTGCTGTATGTATTTAAGACTGTGTTGTTAGATGCATACAAGTTTAGGACTTTGTATCTTCCGAGTAAATAAGCCTTTCATTATAAAAGGATACCCTAAATGTCCTGTATTATAAAATGTCCTTCTTCGGCTCTAGTAATACTTTCTGCCTCAAAGCCTGCTTTGTATGATAAATGCTTATGTCTGCTTTCTTTTGATTAATGTGTCGACAGATTGACTGTTCCACCCTTTATTTTCAACCTTTCTGTATCCTTACAGTGGGTTTCTTGTACGTGTCAAATATTGGGTTTTGACTTTGTTTTTAATCATTCAACACTGACTTTTTTTTTTTTAATGTTTATTTTTGAGAGAGAGAGAGCATTAGCAGCGGAGGGGCAGAGAGATGGAGACAGAGGAACACTTCCCACTTTCTGATTTTTAATGATTGTTTAGTGCACTTATATTTAATATAATTACTCATGGTATATGGTTTACAGCTAACCTTTTTCTATTTTTTCAATTTGTCCGATCCTTTATTCCTTTAGTCCTCTTGTCCTTTTGTTGGGATTCATTGGCTTTTTTAAAAATTCCTTTCCCCTTGAATCTTAGATGTTTATTCTTGTAATTATCGTAATAGCTACCCTAGGCATTATAAAACTTATCTATGGTTTTGTAGTTTTCTTAAATCAGTATTTAATGTAAGGATCCTACAAGTACTTAACTCCACTTTCCTACTACACCTCCATCGATGTTATATATTTATAATATATAACCAGCTATATGCTGCACGTTATCTATTTTACTTCATTACATTTTACTTCCGTAAGCCAGTTATATGTCCCATAAAATATGCTTCTGCAGAATATAGATATGTAAATGTTTACTTCCACAGAAATAAAATATACGACAGTGCGTATCTGCAAGACGTTGTTGTTAAGTAGTCAATATTCTTTTCCATTTGCCTACAGAGTTTACCATTTCCATTGCTTATTCCTCCTTCTGGTTCTGTGCCTCAGTCTGGGGGTCATTTGCCTTTGGGCTGAAGTACTTCTTTCAGTATCTTTGGTAGCATTGGTCTGCTGTTGCCAAATTCTCTCGGCTTTTGTCTCTGTGAAAATGCCTTTTGACTTAGCTTTTGAGAATACTTTCACGAAAGTATGGAATTCTCCGTTGGTAGGGTTTCCTTTCCTTTCCTTTTCTTTTCAGCAGTTTGAAGATTCCCCTTTCTTCTGGCTTCCAACATCTCTGCTGAGAAGTCAGCTATTAGTTTCATTGTGACTCCTTCAAAGGTTATGGGTCATTTCTCTCTGGCTGTCTTCAGGCTTTTCTGCCTTTGGTTTTCAGCAGTTTGACTAGTATTCTATGTTGTGGTCTCTTTGTTTTGATTCCTTATGGGGTTTGCTGAGGCTAATGAATCTGTGGGTTGATGTCAACAAGTCTGGAGAGTTCTCAGCCATTATTTCACCCAATATTGCTTCTACCCCATTCCCTGTGACTTCAATTACACCTATCTTTAGATTGTGTTCTCTCTCGTGTTCTTTCCTTGTAGATTTGTTTTTGCATTCTTTTTACTGCCTTGCTTCAGTTTTGGTTTTTTTTTTTTCTGTTGACCTACCTTTGAGCACTAATCGTGTCTTCTGCTGTGTTTATCCTATTGTTTAAACCCATAAAATAAATTCTTAATTTCAGATTTGTGTTTTTTAGCTTAAAAAAAACCCGTGTTATTGAAGCATAATTTATAGGCTGTAGAATTCCCCCATTTTAGGTGAACAAAACTAAATGGTTTATACAAAAATTCTTTTTTTCAGGGTGCCCGGGTGGCTCAGTCGGTTAAGCGTCCAACTCTCGATTTCAGCTCAGGTCATGATCTCCTTGTTTCATGGATGGGTTCAAGCCCATCGTCGGGCTCTGCGCTGGCACCACAGGGCCTGCTTGGGATTCTCGCTCTCCCTCTCTCTGCCCCTCCCTGCTCACTCTCTCTTTCCCTCTCACAATAAACAAACAAAACTTATTTTCATTTTTTTTCCTTTTCCCTTTTAAGAATACATTTTGGATGACATTTAAATTGTTCTTTTTAAAAATTTTTTAACGTTTTATTTACTTTTGAGACAGGGAGAGACAGAGCATGAACAGGGGAGGGTCAGAGAGAGGGAGACACAGAATCTGAAACAGGCTCCAGGCTCTGAGCGGTCAGCACAGAGCCCGACGCGGGGCTCGAACTCACGGACCGCGAGATCGTGACCTGAGCCAAAGTCTGCGGCTTAACGGACTGAGCCACCCAGGTGCCCCTTAAATTGTTAACTTTAATTCAAACACAAAAGAAAGCCAAGTGACTAACTCTGGCAACAAAGCTGCCAAAACGCTGATTATCCAAAACTTCAGCATGGCAGAGCTGCCTCCATGCACTTTAAAAAAATTGAGATATAACTTACATACCACAAAGTCCACGCTTTTATTTTTTTTTTTTAATTTTTTTTTCAACGTTTTTTATTTATTTTTGGGACAGAGAGAGACAGAGCATGAATGGGGGAGGGACAGAGAGAGAGGGAGACACAGAATCGGAAACAGGCTCCAGGCTCCGAGCCATCAGCCCAGAGCCTGACGCGGGGCTCGAACTCACGGACCGCGAGATCGTGACCTGGCTGAAGTCGGACGCTTAACCGACTGCGCCACCCAGGCGCCCCAAGTCCACGCTTTTAAAGTACACAATTCGGTGGTTTTTTTATATTTTAGTATTCACAAAGTTGAACAACCATCACCATCATTTAGTTTTGGAACACTTTTATCACTCAAGAAAGAACACCAGACCTGCCAGCAGTCCCTCCCCATTGTCTCCTCCCCCAACTCCCGGCAACCCAGTAAGATTTCCCTCTTCTGGACATTTTGCATAAATACGTGGCCTTTTGTGATTGGGCTCTTTCACTGAGCATAATGTTTTCAAGCTTCATTCACGTTGTGCCTTGTATCTGTATTTTTTAATGGCTGCATAGTATTCCAGCACATGAACACATAGATATATAGAGATCTACAGGTTTGGGTTTGTTGTTTTTTAACCATTCGTCTGATGATATCTGGGTTGTTTCCGTTTGGGGGCTATTATAACTGACATGAGCATCCATGTACAAGATGTGCAGTTTTAATTTTCCTGGCTAGGAAACCTAGGAGTGAAATTGCTGGGTCATATGGTTGCTCTATGTTTAACTTTTTGAAGAACCACCAGGCTGTTTTCCAATGCAGCTACACCATTCTATGTTCCCATCAGCAATGTATGAGAGTTGTAATTCCTCCACCTCATCGCCAACACTTAATAATTGTCTGTCTTCTTGATTATAGCCACACTAGAGGCTATTTTTTGTGGTTCTAATTTACACTTCCACAATGACTAATATTAAGCTTCTTCCGTGTGTTTATTGGCCATCTTTGTATCTTCTTTAAAGAGAGGTCTATTCACATCCTTGCTCTTTTATTATTATAAGAATTCTTTATATATTGTGGACATTAGACCCTTATCTATAATCCATATTTGGAATAGTTCCATCATCTTAAAGATCCCTTATGTTTGTTTGCAATTCCCATTCCCACCCCCAGTGCCAGGCAACCATTACGTTCCTGTGTTTTGAGTAAACCCCTCCAGCTAATGAAATGTTGTCTCCTAAATATGGTGGGATTGTGGGAGATCTCATTCTGCCTTTTGGAAGCCCTGGGCTTAGCTTCTAGCATGCCCTGGACAGCTCTGGAGTTCAGCAAGTGTCCTGTGAGAAATCCAGTCATGTATTTGGGGTACCTCAGGTTTCCAGTGTGCCCTGTAGACAAGAGCCTTGTGATTTTCATTTCCCCAGAAGAACCCCTCTGCATGGGCCAAACCCAGTCCTCAGTCCCAGGCCCAGAATCAGCAAATGCCCCCAGGGAAGAAAATTACCAGACCATCAGTTCACCTCAGAAGGGCTTCCTCCTCTGAAATTCCAATTCATTTAGTTCGTCTTGCTTCCACAGTTTTCTGATGTTTAAAAGTATTATTTTGGTGTTTTTACTAGTTGTAGTATGAATGTTGTGTTGTCGTGACCTACTATAACCTACCCATCAATTACTGTAAGCTTTTAAGTCTTTATATCTTATCAGGCAAGTCTACTAGGCTACCTTCCCTTTTCCATGTATTGGCTATTTGAGGGGCATTAATTCTTCCATATGAATTTTTAAAAATCCATTTATCCAGTTTACACACACACACACACACACACACACACACACACACAGTTGGGATTTTGTGGGAAAATATACTGAATTTATAAATTACTTGAGACTGAATTGAAACTCAAAGACTCTTAAGCTCCCTATCCATGAACATGGTATACCTATCCATTGAGCAGGTTTCTATTAGGTCCTTTGATAATATTTTGCACTTTTCTTCATAAAGAATTGCACATTTTGATCCTAAATAGCTTATAGTTTATCTTTTAAAACAGTTTTATTTTTTGGAATAGGTAATATATTTGCTACAAATTTCTCAAAACTCAAAAAAGTATACACTGACAATTTCCTACCAATTTTCCTGTCACCCAGGTTTTTCCAGAATTGTCACTCAGTGTTACTAGTTTATTAATTTTAATATGGTTAATACTGGTATATAGTAATTATATTTCTTCATTATTGTATCTAGTAAGCTGGCTTAATTTTCTTATTTCTAACAGGTTATTATGGATTTCCTTTATGTGTATGTATCATCTGCAAAGAGCAGCCATTTGGTCACTTCTTTTTCATCCCCTGTTCTTTCTACTGATTTTACTGCACCGGCTAGAATGTTTCTAATAAAATAGCTGTAGAAAGTAGCTGGATAATAGCCATGATAAAAGGCAACCTATGTATGAAATTTGCTATAGGTTCTTAGATGGCTTCACCAGGTTAAACTTTTTTTTTTTTTTTGCCGCTGGTCCTATTTTGCTAAGAATGAGAATTATGAAAGTTCTTATCAAATTATTTTATCCACCTACTGAGAGGACTATATTTTTTCCCCCTTTAATCTATTAAATGTGCCGAATCACCCACTCATGGAAAAAAGTAGTCTCAAGTAAAACACTTTTACCCCAGGTTACTATTTATTTTCATGAGGGGGGGAAAAAAGAACCTTTTATGATAGTGAAAATATACTTTATTTTTTTAATACAATAGCTGCCAGCAATATACTGGTTCTAGAGAGAAAAGAAAATACAAGCATTCTATAATAAGCTTTCATTTGCCTTTTCAAGTAATTCTAAAGAAAATATTCCAATTCTGTTCAACATTATGACTTGGGGAGTTGAAATTTTTTCCATGATAAAAATATAATTTTGACGGCTCCAATCTTGATCATTTGTAAAGGATGGAATAAAAAAAGCCCATACAGTGTATCAATAATGAATACTTCCCTCTCAGAATCAAATACTGACTATAACCAGTATAAGAAAATGGTTAATCAATAAACTTGATGAAATGTGTATCAAAATGTTCATGAAAAAATACATTGCTATTTCTTCCCATTTTTTTACCTTGCAGATATTTTCTAAATGGAGATTTTAAATGTACAGAAATAAAAGCTATCTACATAACTCTGGAGAGATTCAAAACTCAACAGAAGTTAAAATGCCTAAACTCTAGAGTTGATCAACTTAGTGTAAGAATGTCAGAAGTCTCTTAATTGCATACAGATTGCTCAAGAATTTAAACATAAATTGTGTAAGCTGAGTTACCAAGAAATCAAATCTTATATGATTTTCATCACAAAAGCCAACAATCCTAATAAAAGATAGAAGGCTAGAGAATATCTGCATCTACATTAAAAAAAAAAAAAAAAAAAGGAAGTTATATCTGCTGAAATAAAGAGCTTTCCAACTGTTAAACACAAAAATGTCTCAGAATTCCTTGGAAAACAGAGTTTCCATTCAGAATCTAATCTTGTTGAAGGGGAAGGTAAGAAGTTTAAATGAAGGCGGAAATGATTCAGTAGTTGTAGACATAAATATCAGATGATCCACATTATGTCAAATCATACACTAATTGCCATGAAAACTTTTATGTCCTAATATCTCCCAATATCTTAAGCTATGACCTTTCCACAAGTACAAAATGGGATTAAAAAAAATGTTCTAGGATTATTCTCTTTACTAGCTTTTTGTCCATTTGCCAATCTCAATTTTATCTATCTTCCCTGATAAAGTAGTAAGGTCTTTCTACATCAAAATCAGAAGAGAGAAACCTGCCTTCCTTAGGTATCCAGAGGGATAGCCAAGTATAATCGTGGGATAGATTTTTAAAAGACACTGAAGAGAATAAATATCGAAAGTGGAAATACTTCACAACTGAGTTTCAGAATGTGTTTTCCATCGCTCTACTTTGAGGAATGTGCCGCTGTCCTCATTACCCTCTCCTCTGCACCGAGGCCACCATTCACTTGGAAGAACAGACCCCCTTCTCTTGAATCTTTTTCACACTTCAGGCTACGAGGCCCGGCTCAGTATCACCTGAATGCCAACTTACCACTTAGAAAGTAGGTGAGAAGTGGCAGTGTGCTTCCCGGTGCAGATGCGACATTTTCACCCACTGAGGCCATAGAACCTCTCAATGATAACCTGAGTGCTCTTCTTGGAACCAGGTAAGTCATCATCCAATATTTAATTATAAAAAGGTGGGTGCCCAAACTTTCGATCACCAATAAGGCGTTCTAAGAAAGGTAAGGCAAAGAAACTTCCCTGAGCCGAACGGAGACAATATGGAGCTCATCCTTCTATACCAAGCAATTACTGATAAAAATGCAGTACATTTATAAAAATCAGGCTGCTTCCATAACACCAGTGCTTACTGAATGTTACCACATCAAAGTGGGGGGAAACACCGCCACTTTAAAGCAATAATATACTTGAATTTCCAAAAACAGCCTCTGAGAAATAGCACTTCTTAAACAAGTTATGTATAAAAAATTACCAAAAGCGTATTCGAGTCACAGCGATGGTCTCTGGAGCAGTATTTATAAAGTACGTTTTTAAAAAATGAATAAATACATAGCAGACTTTTTGTTTTATTTTTGCCAAGTTCATCCTCCCCTGTCAGAGCACAGACCATCCCTCGTTTAGGACTTCAATCTAAAAAACAAGCACGCAGAGTGCTATCCCCCAGGGCGGCTTTAGAAAAATGTAATTGAAAGACGTACAATGACTGAGATTAGGCAAAACTCGGTAAATGCGTTCTCACCATCACAACTACAATTTAGTCCCAAAGGAGCGAACCATCCTCCAACCCAAAGTTTAACAGTAAACGGGAGTGGAATGGGAAAGCTCGTAACGTGTGTTTTATCTTGTTTTTAATATAGGGTGGAAAGTGCATTGTTTAGATGATCCACATTAATTAAATATGTTTCAGAAACAAAATTCTACTTGCCATTTTGACAAACCCACCCGACATTCCTTCGGTTAATATCTGTGAGGGTTAATCGTTACAAATCGTTGCACTGCGACAGCAAAATCAACTAGAGATCAGTTTATGTAGTGTTGCTCAAAAGATCTACAGACAGCAAGGTCTATGCTTACCTAAAAAGGAGCTTTTTAAATAAAGGAGGAAAGCAATATGGTTCCAAATGAATGGCACTGGGCAAAATACATACCAAAAAAAAAAAAAAAAAAAAAAAATCACACACACAAAAAAAACCAAAACAGAAAAAAAAAAAAACCACAAAAAAACCCCACCACACATTTAGACAGAAGAGCAGGTGCCCACTGGTTTTTCTCATATGGACTTGAGGAAGACCTTGAGAATTATCATCTCTCTCTCTCTCTCTCTCTAAACTTTTAGCTTCTACATAGTGTCAGATGTTACAACTGGTTTGAGGGATAAATGCTTTCGGGCAAAAGTAAAAACCCACGTACAAAATGAAACGGCAAAGTTTGCAGTGACTTTCTGTGGAAGGCTCTCTTCACTGGTGGGAGCACACCCGGGACAGATTATCCCGAAACTGACGGATACGGCGGTGTTCTGATATGGTGGCGATCCCTTCATATACGAAATACTCTAAAATTCCAAACATACATAAATATTCCTTGTACCACGCATTGTGCACCAGCTGGGGGCTGACTGAGGAGGTCACGGTTACTATGTTCACACATCAACACTCAAAGTTCCGCCGTCTACACAAAGTGAACAGACACAACAGTGAGGGTTCCGGAAGGATGGCAAACGACCTCTAAAGTGAAAAGAGCGTGATGGAGTGTCCCCAAATGGGGGGCAGGGGAAGGGGTAGGGGCAGGAAGGGGAGGCAGGGTGAAGAATTTTAACATAATACTGCTTAGGAGTGTGTACTTAAAGACAGCTACTATACCTGGTCTATCCTTGATCCTAATCCTGAATAACTGCATGTTCATGCAAAATAAGATTTCTACTTTATAGGAACAGGAGCAGTCTGTTAGGAAAAGCATGTTCTTAGGGGAAGACGTGCAGTCATCTCTCTCATAAGTGATAGTTTAATTGGTGAGTCTTTTGGCTACGTCGCTATATGCTATTTCAACCTCCTTGTCACTGGGACAGGTATTGGTAAACTCATCCCTGCTATAAGCGTTAGTTAGGTATCTCCAGATGCCAGCCATCCCTTTTGGAATATCAAAGTTGCGATATTTTTTGGCCACCACCTGAAAACACAAAGAGATCGAAAGTGAACATTTATTTTCCATGACTTATACACCAGACATATCTCCAGTTTGGGGACAAACTAATTCCAACAATCTCTGAGAACTGCTTCTATTGGAGAAGAAGTCACCTTCATCCTAACTAGAGTTTTAAATAATGACAGGACTACACATGACATCAAAACTTCAGTAGTGTCACAGTGACCGTAAACGCCTGCTCTGGGGATCCAGGGAGGAGACAGCCAAGTGTCATTGCTCGATAAATACCTTAAAGTGCACATGCTATTTTAGATGTCCGTTTTCCTTGGTCTTGACCTTTACTGCACAACTAGTGCTTACTCCTATTCTAGTTAGCACAATGTCTTACACAAGAAATGCTCACTCAGTAAATATTTTTTGCTTTGTACCAGATGATCACAGAACAGAATTTGACAATGTAAGTTTGTGTAGCAAACTCCAATTCCAAGTTACCTGCTACCTTTTTTAATTTTTATGCAGTCATAGGAAAAAATATTCTTCTTTCTCATATGCCTCAATTTTAAGACACAATTTTCCATTTAATTAACTCTATGGCATTTCAACCGTTGCCTAAATAGCATTAATTTCTACTGTTCGGGGGTTCCTGGTCATATACAGAAGATCGAGGAAATTTCACACACAAAGAAAGCGCTATCTCAATAAACAGAGAAGAGCCCCCTAACTGCAAAGTGACACCACATCCCATAGACCTACCTTGACAATGTGCAGTTTGGGAAGCAGGTTGCAGTCAGCTAATGTCATTTCATTGCCATCCAGAAATTTGCGTGTAGAAAACTTAATGTCCTCCATACTGTTCTCATCAATTTCATCAGGGAGGGGAGAGTTCAGATATTCATCCAGTTTCTGCAGGGTTTTCAAGAGACCCCTCTCCAATGCTGAAAGAAAGATGGGGATACTGTAAGAAGGAAAACCACCCGAGCCCCAAAATAGAAGCGTTACTCTTCCAGCCCGTAACTACTTTATCAAATGCTTACGCTGACACGAAGCACTGTCGAACTAGACAGACAAGGTTCCTGCTCTCCTGGAGCTTATTTACGTGGGGCCAGTATGAGACAAACAAATACATTTGTTCAGATAAATACAGAAACAAGCGGGACAGTTTCAGAAACCAGAATCCGTAAAACTTAATAACTAAGCGCCCCACTTACAAACACACTGTGGCCCAACACAGTTGAGGTTTAAACCAGAAAAGTGAGTGAGAAAAGGCAAAACCTATTAATTCAAATCTAGGGAATAAAATCTTGCTACAATGGAGATTCTTGCCCTGAATTTCAACGCCTGCTTCCCCAGGAATATTTCGATTTATCACCAAGAAACGTGTTAAGAAACTCCAATACAGACAATCCAAGCAGAAAACCCGAAGTTTTTGCACTGTCATGTAACACACAAGAAGCCAAGAATAGCACGTTTTATAATAACATGGAAAACACAGAGGTCAGATTAGTGAGTTCAATTTATACTGAATCAGGGGGCTCTTTAGCCAAGTAGATTAAGATGCTATGATTGTTATAATTCAGAAATTAAGTGAGACAGAGCCACCCCTGTATACCTGATCAAGGTTAAGGACCTTCAGCAGAGGGGGTGGGAATGTCACCGGAGAGGACTGTGGAATAACACAGACAGGTTTCCTATTATCCCTTCTTATCCTCTGCCTTCCCAATCTACCTTCACCCCCCCCCCCCCCCCAACCCTGAATGGACGAGCTCACACTGATGACTACAGTGCTTGGCCATAAAAGAAAGTTAAATACCCTGAGGTGACAATCAATACGGTTGTATAAGTTTGAATAAACTTGGTTCCATTAGAGAAAAAGACCAAGTTTTCATATGCTACATATTAGGTATTTCACCAGCAACATAAATATGTCCTAACCCAAAACGTCTTCTTCCACATTAGTCCCACCCACTCATCCCTTGGTCCCTTCCTAGCAGTCCAGATAAAAGATGTCAGTCTTAGCTGGATAAAAGGGGCTGTAGACATAAAAAGGAATAAATGGATTTTAGAGGTACTTAGGAGATAAAAACCAACAAAGCTTGGAAACAAAACTGTACATCGAGAAAGGACAGACGGGTGCCTGAGAGGCTCAGCCGGTTAAGCATCCAACTTCGGCTCAGGTCATGATTTCGCAGTCAGTGGGTTCGGGCCCCATGTCGGGCTCTGTGCAGAGAGCTCGGAGCCTGGAGCCTGCTTCACATTCTGTCAGCCAGATGCGGGGCTCAAACTCAGGGACCATGACATCATGCCCTGAGCTGAACTCACGGACCGTGACATCATGAGCTGAGCCGAAATCGGATGCTTAACCAACTGAGCCACCCAGGCGCCCAACACTTAAAAAAAACTTTTAATAAATAAATAAACATTTTTTTAAGTTACTTTATTTTGTTTTTTAACGTTTTATTTATTTTTGAGACAGGGAGAGACAGAGCATGA